>NC_133511.1:87307500-92307500 GCF_049354715.1 Callithrix jacchus
GAGGGGAGTGGGGATGGTTAATGAGTACAAAAATATATTTAGATAGAATTAATAAGATCTATAATTTGATAGTACAAAAGGGTGACTAATGTTAACAGAAATTCACAGTACATTTAAAAATAACTTAAAGTGTACGTTTGGATTGTTAGTAAAGAAAGGAGAAATGTTTGGGGTGATGGATTACCCCATCTGCTCTTTTGTGATTGTTACACATCGTATGTCTGTATCAAAATATCTCATGTACCATATATAAACCTACTATGTACCCACAAAAATTAAAAATTAAAACAGTGATAAACTTCGAATTCTCCTTCCACTTTTACACCATCAGCAGTGCCCACAGTCCTGTCTATTTTCCTCCAGATAAACAGCTCTAAGTCATTCAACTTTTCCTTATCTGATATGGTTCCTGTGACTCTCCTCTACTTTCCTTTCCCTCATTAGCAGTCTTCTTATCAAACTCTGTCTTGCTCAGAAGTAAACAGAATTTATATTTGAACAATATAATTGATCTGAAAACTTCTTTTGTAAAATTCTCTATTATTTTCGTGTCTTTCAAATTTAACTAGGATATAATAGGAAACTTTGGAATACAGGAAATGTCTAATGATTAACTCTGTTGAAGTATAATGAAAAGTTTTCCTGATGCTTTTACTATTAGCTTAGGAATCAGCAAAGCTTTAACTTGTAATCCGTAGGGATAGTTTTGTTTTCACTATTATCAGGATGTGGATAAGGGTGGATTATCCCAATTGCCCCTCTGTTCTTATTCAGGTAGAAATGCAAATCAGCCAAGTGAAAAATTATGGCAGCAGTACCTGGTCAAAGAAGGTAGGGAAGAAGGGCAATTTCTGTTTCTGAAAAGAACCTACTGTCACATAACCTGAAGTGAAGCTATTAGGCTGTTCATTCAGCTTCACAGTGTTGGCCGCAGACATGCTAAATTGCCGCTTACCTGACAAAAAAAATCCTGGGCAGCAATTTCTACTTTGAGCTAAAATAGCTTTCAGACCTCTTTGGATAGTAAAAACTAGCTGGATTTTTCTGCAATGAATGTTTGATTTAATCTCCTCTGTGTGTGCAGTGGGAAAGCGACTGCTCATTCCAGTACCAGAAACTGCTCATTAGTAAGTAAATGTGCCTATCCACTTGTAACAGAGATGAGGAAAGGGGCCTTTCAGGCAGTTGTAATGTTATGGTATCCTTTTCCCCTCAGAATGCTTCCTTTTAATTTTGTCCTTAATATGTCCCTAAGAAACCAAGTGGGGTATTCTGAATGGTTGGGGAAATACCCCTGAACTAGTTTTTAACTGTTTTGCCTTTTATCTCTCTCTTACAACTTCTTTTCTAGTTTATGACTGTATGTTTATAGTCTTGGCCAAATCACTAATCGGTTAACCAAATTACTGAATTAACAATCACTTAACCTCAGTTTATTCCTCAATAAAATGGGGGCTTTACAGTGCCTTTCTCCAAAGTCCATTGTACATATTTAATGACAGGACATGTGAGTTTCCTAGAATACTGTGTAGCACATAATAAGTGCTCAATAAATGATGGTTAACACAGAATCAGACTGTATTAAATATTAAATAATGCTCCCCTAATGTGAATGACCCACAGGTAAAATCTGTCCTGATTCAAAGAGCTTATAGGGCAAGCCTACAAAGACAGCTTCATAAAGGGCTCATAAAATTATTCATCATTTCTATTCATACAAAACTTAATGACTCTGGAGAGAGCTAAGAAAAGAGCAGTGAAATGATGAAAGTTCCATGAGGTCATTCCTCTGAGAAAGGGTTAGAGGAGATGGATTCTTTAATCTGGACAGGTGAAGATTGCAGCATGACTTAATAATGGTCTTCAAGCATGATTGATGTTAGTAACAGAGAGTAATGTAAGGGTTGCATTAAAGTGGAAACACATCCTTATCATTCTCTCAAGACCTGCTAGATATTTCCTAAGAGCACAAGTAAATGAAACAGATTCCTATTGCTAATGAGAATAGATATTAAAACTGGAGTCAGGAAGAAAATACTCCTGCATGTTTACTTGTCAGAGACAGCATATGGATGGCTGATGGCTAGACACTGTTGAGATTACTGTGCCTCGTGGACTTAGGCAATTTCACAACATGTGCTGCTGACTGTAAGATTGCCTGGTAATCTGAGCTAGACCCACAATGCCCAAAACAGAAGTGACTCCCATTGAATGTGTGACAAGTGTCTGAAAAAGAACTTATTTACACAAAGTGTATGCAATAGCCCCACCGGTAGAGGTAAGAATTTTAGGAGTGTTGACTTAGTTTTCATGATTGGAGGCAAAGTAGGCCCTTCTTACAGGAATCAGAACCAGGTTTGAATTCATTCTACCACTTACTAGATGGGTGACCTTGAGCATAGGTTATAATTCCTCTCTCTGTTCTTTGTATACTAGTCAGAGTTCATTTTGATAAATAATAGAAATCTACTTAGGATGAATTTAAGCAAAAATGAATTAACAAATACAGATGAATAATTTATAAAATTGACAGAAAGATGAAAAATTAAGCTGTAGCAGAAAGCAGAGTAGGCACAGCAAAAGAATTCTTTGCATAAGACATCACACCAATTTTACTGCAATTAAACACTTACTGATCTAATGGACTATGAACTCCACTGTAGTGTTGAGTAATCTCCAACAGACCCCATGCTTTTATGCCATTCCCCAACTGTTCTGGGTGGGAACATCTGACTAGTTCTTAAGTCATATGCCCTACAGTCTAGGTGCCATAGTACTAGAGAAGGAATGTCTGTTCCTAACAGGCTGCTAGCATGTCCTACCTCTACTTATCATAGGATTTTTCTCAAATCCGATGCTGGTCAGCCAGAATTACGTATGTCCACTACATTTCACTCTTACCTTTGCAAAAGAGAGATAATATTCTACTGCTAGAGCTGATGTATATGACATATACTCATAGATGACAAATGCTAGCTATCTTAATAAAAATTACAGTAGTGGTGATGGTAGTTAGAGAAATTTCCCAGTGGGAACTAGACACTAAACTCTTTGAGGGCAGATTACTCACTCTCCAGCAGTTGAACTCAATGGCCCTTAACCATGGCTATATATTAGAATTTCGTGGGGAGCTTAAAAAAGAACTGCAACAGTGCCTTTCCTTTTTTTAATCCAAGGAACATGGTATTTGTAAATTATTATCATTAAAATGGAAAGTAAACAAAATAATTTTCATAGAACATGTAAACACCTGGAAATTAATTTTGTGGATCTATGGGGCCCATTTGATAAATAGTGGTTTACTCTACCATTATTATCATTAGGCCTCTATAATCTTAATAGTATAAGAGTGCCTGGCACTGCCTTTCCAACAGTAAGTATGTTAGGCAGTTCCAACAGGTACCTATAGTATAGCTGCTCTGTATTAATGGTGCAAGTCAAGGCCAGATTCTTTAAGTGTCTGAAAATAAGATAAAAGTATCCTTTTGTTAATGCTTAAGCACTTGTTTAACTACCTAGAGACTGAATCACTTTACCATGACTGTGGTCGACAGAACTGCTTCCAGGTAAAGCTAATGTGTTCTGTAGACGTACACATACTCCCCAAAGAGGATACGTTTTCTTGTTTGAAGTACCTGTCAATATATGCTTCCTGCAAAGTACATCTTCAACAAGCTAACTAAATGAGCTGCTAGAGAGGATTAAATGTGGGTTGGGATCTCCCAAATCCAATGATTTTAATATTGACATTGTCTGAATCAAGAATGATGTTATCTGCAGTAATCATCCTATTTGTTTAGCTAGTAAAACTGCTAGTAAAACAGTTTTGCAATATGTATCAAGACTCTTAAAAATCCTTACACCTTTGGAGTCAGTGTAAAAGCTTAGTTTAAAGAGGATGCCTAGAAAATAGTGTAAAATATAAACAAATACTTTTATATAAAATATGCATTGTGCTATTAGTTAGTCAAAAGAGTAAATAAATAGAAGTAAACAAGAATTTAGCATAAGGTATAATTAAGTAAAATAGGATACCCAAATAATGAAATATTATGTGGTTATAACCATCCAAAAGAAAAATGAAATTATATGTATATTTATATATCTCAAATGTGACCTCATTATATAAAATACTGTAATTATTTAACAAGCATTAATAATGGTTGTCTTGGGTAGTGAAACATAAGGATAATTTTTTCCCATGCTCTGTTTTCTGTATAAATTTCCGGGCTTTCCATAGTTTATATTTTTGTTTTATGATGAATTATCCCTATTGCTTTTTTTCTAAAAAAAAAAAAGTCAACACAATAAATTTAAGCAACATAAACACCCAAGGAAAGCAGTAAAATTCATCTCCATATGCCCTGAGAAACCACCATCATTTTGGTGATCATTCTTACATGTGTCACCTTCTTTTAAATATAGACACATACTATTTACTTTACAATAAAGGCATTTATGTTGTTTTACAGTACTCAACTTTATTCAATAATTTTTTTTTCTCCTTACCTCTCTCCTTACATTTATTCTTCCACATCTTCATATAATTTAACCAACTCCCCATGTAACCACCTAATGTGTACATTTACAAATGTACCCCCATACGAATATATATGGGCTGGACGCGGTGAATCATGCCTATAATCCCAGCACTTTGGGAGACCAAGGCAGGTGGATCACTAAGTCAAGAGATCAAGACCATCCTGGTCAACAAGGTGAAACCCTGTCTCTACTAAAAATACAAAAATTAGCTGGGCATGGTGGCGTGTGCCTGTAGTCCCAGCTACTCAGGAGGCTGAGGCAGGAGAATTGCTTGAACCCAGGAGGCAGAGGTTGTGGTGAGCCGAGATCGCGCCATTACACTTCAGCCTGGGCAACAAGAATGAAACTCTGTCTCAAAAAAAAAAAAAAGAATATATCTGTAGGTTTGTGTTTATGTATGTGTACATATATATGGCTATGTATATTTGTGTATAGTAGATTATATGCATACATATCCATATATCCATATATGTTATATATACATATGTATATTATGTACATGTATGTTATGAATACATAAAGTTATTAAAACCATATGAAACTCTCAATTTTCAACTGCTTTTACTTACAAACATCTCAATTTTATAGGATATAGTCTCCAAATCAACAGACTCATTTTCTTTGAAGGTATTTAATGATTTCAGAAATATGACTCCTTTTATGCAGCTAGTACACACCTATTCCATGGAGAGGAACCGAAAAACCAAGTAGATAGTCACAGTTCAAATAGATTTTCTAAGAGAGAACACTGGAATATAACAAAGAAGTGACCAGAAACAATGAAAGCAAAGGAGAGGGAAATAAGGCAGGCTGCTTGGCCAGGATTGGCTGGGGACTGGGAGAAGCTCCTGGATGTGAGGAAAGGGGGAGTGAGTGACCTCAGGGCTTCATATATCTATTATGTATAATCCTAACTGTGGAAAAGCTCCTCGGGCCTCACAGCCTTGAAACTAATGTAGGCAGCTGCCTAGTGATTGTGCAAGCTCCAAAAAGGGAGTTCACTCTGAGTCCTGCAGATTTCCAAACCCTGAGCACCTGCAACATAGTGCCATTCTGAAAGCTCAGCCCTCAAAGACTACCAAGGAGGGAGAGGGGAAGCCAGGCACTTTCACATACCCTAAAGACAAATCTCACCTCTCCCACTGCTGTGGGCTGTTGTGGGATCAAGATGTGAGGAAATCATAGGGCCCATAGCTATCTGCCTATTCTGCTACCACTAAGAGTGGCCCCCACCCTCCTCAGTGGCAGGCCTCCAATCCTCAGCCGGTCCCAGTGCACAGCCCTCAGAGGTTGGTGTCCTTCCCTGGGTTCAACACTGCTGTTGCCACTGACAGGCCAAGAAGGGAGAGAGGAAACTAGGCAATGTCATACATTCCAAGGACAAATACTACCGCCTCTGCTGTGGGCTGCTGCAGGACCCAGGTGGGAGAAAACCATAAGTTTCACAGTTGCCTGCTTAAGCTGCTCCCACTGAGAGTGGCCCTGCCCTCCCTGAAGGCCAGCCTGCAGGGCAATCACCACTGCACCCACCTAATCATTCTGCCAATAATTTGTGGACCACTCACCCCTGCCTATCACAGACAGTGCCAGAACATCCTACCAGAGGGCCTAAGGACAAGCCTGCTGGCCTGGTTCCACCCCCACAATACTTAAGCATGACATCCCAGGGCCTGGAAGTTGCCCAGCCCAGTCCACAAGGGTTGGCACCTGAACACTATACTCAGGGTTTGAGGTTATGCCAACCCAACCTACTGATACTGCCACAGCTAGTACCTACCTACACAAGCCACTTTCAGGCAACAGAGATGCCCTGACCAGCCGAAATCACCATGAACCACTGGGATTCTGGTGGGTTGCCTCACCACTACACTGCCATTGTTCACATAATATCCGTGGACCAGGGGCCTGAAAACCCACCTACATTTCTGGACCATTCCTGACACTACCAGCATCCAAGCAAGTTATCTGGAAGCCCAAGAATCAGCCTACCTGGACTTGTGAACACCAGAGCCAGCATGTACCTCTTGACCTCAAAGACAGGCATGCTCAGCTGACTGCTGCCACCACTGAGGCCCAAAGTCTGGCCCACCTGGTATACGAGGCCCCAGCAAAACATCATCAAAGCCTCCACTAATAACCATACCCTAAGCCACTGAGGAAATTGCAGTTATCATCAATGCTGTTTATAGGCAAGGAAATCATACAGAGACTGGACTATTCTGCAAATCCAGAATCAGACCTGTAGGCATCACCAACATATATACATCTTCAGGACAAAGCCTTCCCTATGAAAGCAAGTTCAAAAAAACAGAAGTGACTGTTATACCAGGTATGCAGATATTAGCATAAAGAAACCAGAAACATGGAAAACCAAGGAATTATGACACTTGCAAAGAGACAAAGTAAGTCTCCAGCAATGTATCCCATTCAGAAAGAAATACATAAAATTTTGAATAAAGAATTCAAAATACTGATTTTAAGAAAACTCAATGTGACACAAGAAAATTCTGAAAAATAATACAGAGAAATGTAAAAAACAATTCCAGATATGAATTTAAAAATTAACAAAGGCATGGATTTTTTTTTTTCGAGATGGAGTTTCACTCTTGTTCCCCAGGCTGGAGTGCAATGGTGTAATCTTGGCTCACCACAACCTCTGCCTCCCAGGTTCAAGCGATTCTCCTGCCTCATCTTCCCAAGTAGGTAGGATTACAGGCATGTACCACCATGCCTGGCTAATTTTGTATTTTCAGTAGAGATGGGGTTTCTCCATGTTGGTCAGGCTGGTCTTGAACTCCCAACCTCAGGTCATCCACCTGCCTTGGCCTCCCAAAGTGCTGGGATTACAGGCGTGAGCCACCATGCAGCATGGATATTTTTAAAAAGAAGCAGAAATCCTGGAACTGAAGAAATAATTGAATGAAATAAATACATGTGAAAAACTTCAATATTAGTCTAATCAAGCAGAGGAAAGAATCTCAATAGTTGAAGACAAGTCTTTTGAAATAATCTAGTCAGACAAAAATAAAA
Source organism: Callithrix jacchus (assembly GCF_049354715.1). NCBI lineage: Eukaryota > Metazoa > Chordata > Mammalia > Primates > Cebidae > Callithrix > Callithrix jacchus. Next base: position 87,315,073 of record NC_133511.1, read on the forward strand.
AGGCATAAAAAAGAATGATTAAAGATGTTGCAATGTTTGGGACAACATAAAGCAAATTATTGAAATTATCAGCGTCTCCATGGACAAAGGGATAATGAAAAGGTTCCAAAACCTATTACTGAAATAATGGATGTAAGCACTAGATGTAAACACTGGATCCCTTATTAATAGGCATTCACTTTTTTTTTTGGTTATTCTCAGCACAGTATCAAAACATTGATATTACATGGTGTGGATACGCCACAATTTAGTTCTTTCCCTCGTTAATAGGCATTCACTTTTTTTTTGTTATTCTCAGCACATTATACAAGTCAGGCAAAAGATTTAGATATCCAGATACAGGAAGCTCAAAGATCGCCCAACAGATAAAAATGCATAAAGGTCTTCTCTGTGGCACATTATAGTCAAACTGTCTAAAGGTAAAGAGAAAGAGGATTCTAAAACAGCAAGAGAAAAGAATCTAATCACCTGTAAAGGAACCACTATCAGACTAACTGGAGATTTCTCAGCAGAAACCTTACAGGCCAGGAGAGAATAAGATCACATATTCAATGTGCTGAAAGAAAAAACTGACAGTGAAGGATAATATATCCAGTGAAATTATCCTTCATAAATGAGGGATAAAGTCTTTCCCAGAGAAGCAAATGCTTAGAGAATTCATCACCACAAGATGAGCCCTACTAAAATTGATTAAGAGAGCCCTATACCTGGAAGCAAAAAACAATATTAACCAACATAAAACTCACAAAACTGTAATACTGCAGGTAAACCATACACGGAAAAGAGAAAGAGAAATGGCTCAAGTGGTACCACTACAGAAAATCACCAAATCACAATGACAAATAATAAGATAAAAATAAATGAGCAAAGAACATACAAAACAACCAGAAAACAAGGACCAATATGATTAAAAAAAAACCCTCATAGATCATTAATAATCTTGAATTTAAATGGAATAAATTCTGCACTTAAAAGATATAGATTGACTGAATGTGTTTTAAAAAACTATAATCCAACTATATGCTACCTATTAGAAATGTACTTTACCTGTAAAGACACATGTATACTGAAAATAAAAGGATTGAAAAAGATATTCCACTCAAACAAGCTAACAGCCTGGAGGAGTAGCTGTATTTAAGTCAGATATAGCAGACTTTACATCAAAAACAATGTAAAAAAGACAAAGAATACCACTATCTAATCATAAAGAATCAGTACAAAAATAGAACAAATACACACACACACACACACACACACACACACACACACACATTCATACAACAATGGAACACCCAGATTTGTAAAGCAAATATTATTAGATCTAAAGAGAGAAAGTGACTTCAATTCAGTAATACTGGGGGACTTTTACAGCCCATACTCAACATTAGACAGATCCTCTAGATAGAAAATTGACAAGGAAATCATGGATTTAAATTGGACTTTAGACCAAGAGGACCTGAGAGACATTTACAGAACATTTTATTCAACAGCCTACAGAGTATACATTTGTCTCATCAGCGAACAGAACATTCTCCAGGATAGACCATATGTTAGGTCACAAAACAACTCTAAACAATTTTTTTTTTAATGAAATATCAAGTGTCTTCTCAGACAACTAGAAAACTAGAAATCAATATCAAGAGGAACTTTGGAAACTATACAAATACAAGGGAATTAAATAACATATTTTTAAACAACCATTGGGTCAATGAAGAAATTAAGATAGAAATAAAAAAATGCCTTTAAAAAGTGACAATGGCAAAATAATATAGCAAAATCTGTGGGATACAGCAGAGGCAGTGCTAAGAGAAAATTATACTGCGATAAATGTCCACATCAAAAAAATAGAAAGATTTCAAATAATAACCTAATGATGCACATTATAGAACTAGAAAAACAAGAACAAACCAAGCTCAAAATTAGCAGAAGGAAATTAGATCATTTAAATAATAAAGATCAGAGAACTAAATGAAATACAGACTTAAATCCAAAGAATCAATGAATAGCTGGTTCTTTAAAAAGAAACAAAATTGAAAAACCACTTATTAGACTAACCAAAAGACGGGAAAATCCAAATAAAATAAATGAAAAAGGAGACATTACAAGCAATACCACAAAAATACAAAATATCATCAAAGACTATTATGAACAATTATACACTAGCAAACCCCAAAACACAGAGCAAATGGATAAATTCCTGGAAACATACAACCTACCAAGATTGAAGAAGAAATAGAAAACCTGAACAGACAATAATGAGTAGTGAGATTGAATCAGTAATAAAAAGTCTCCTAACAAAGAAAAGCCCAGAACTGGGTGGATTCACAGCTGAAGTCTGCCAAATGTGTAGAGAACTAACATCAATCTTCCTGAAAGTATTCATGAAAAAAAAAAAACAACAATAACAACAACAGAAGAAAAGAGAATTCTCCCTAATTTGTTATCTTAGGCTAACATTACCCTGATACCAAAACCAGATAAGGATACATCCAAAAAAGAAAACTAGAGACCAATATCCCTGATGAAATTAGATGTAAAAATCTTCCACAAAATAATAACAGCAAGTTTAATCTAACAGTACATGAAAAAGAAAATATGCCATGACCAAGTGGGATTTACACCAGGACTGCAGGAATGATTCAACATATGCAAATTAATGAACATGATACATCACATCAGCAGAATGAAGGACAAAAACTAAATGATCATCTCAATAGACACAGGAAAAGTATTTGATAAAATGTAACATCTCTTTGTGATACAAACTCTCAATAAACTAGAAATAGAAGGAACATATCTGAAAATAATCATGACCATATATTACAAACCCACAGCTAACATCATGCTGAATGGGAAAAAGTTGAAAATCTTTCTTCTAAGATCTGGAAAAAGACAAAGATTTCCACTTACATGAATCCCATTTAACATTGTAATGGGAGCCCTTATTAAAGTAATCAGATAAGAAAAAGTAAAAAACTATTGGAAGAGAAGGAGTCAGATTCTGTCTGTCTGCTAATGGCAAGAACTAAAATCTACAAAAACCTAAAGATGCCACAAAAATTCTCCTACATTTGATATATTCAGTAAAGTTGTGGGAGACAAAATTAATGTATAATAATCAGTAGCGTTTTTATACTAGCAGAGGAAAAAAATCAATAAAGCAATTTTATTTACAATAGCTACAAAAGATATATACTGAGGAATAAATTTTACCATTGCAGTAAAATATCTCTATAAGGAAAACTGCAAACCACTGATGAAAGAAATTGAAGATGACACAACAAATTGAAGGACATCTAATGTTCATAGATCAGAAGAATTAATATCATAATATTATTACATTGGCCATATTGTCCAAATAAATCTACAGATTCAATTCAATCCCTATCAAAATACCAATATCATTTTTAAAAGAATTTAAAAAAGCAATTCTAAAATTTGTATGGAACAAAAAGAAAAAAAGCCATAATACCCAAAGCAATCTTGAACAAAAAGAACAAAGATAGATGCATCATATTACCTGACTTCAAAATATATTACAAGGCTATGGTAACCAAAACAGCATGGTATTGTTGTAAACACAGACACATAGGCCAATGGAACAGAGTAGAAAGCCCAGAAATAAATCCATGTATTTACAGCCAACCTATTTTTAATAAAGGCACCAAGAATATAAACTTAGGAAAGGATACCCTCTTCAATAAATGGTGCTGGGAGAATTGGATATCCACATGCAAAAAAATGAAAGCAGACACCTGTCTCACCCCACATACAAAAATAAACTCAAGATCAGTTAAAGACTTATACAACCGGAAACTATAAAAATGCTATGAAAAATAAGGAAAACACATCAAATTGTTAGTCTAAGAAAATACTTTATGGCTAAGACCTCAACAGCAGAGACAACTATAACACAAATAGACAAATAGGACTTTATTAAACTAAAAAGCTTCTACACGGCAAAAGAAGCAGTCAACAGAATGAAGAGACAATCTGTTGAATGGGAGAAACTATTTGCAAACTGTCTTTTCAAGAGACTGACACTCAGCATATTCAAGGAACTCACACAACTCAACAATAAAATAACAAATAGTTCTATTAAAAAGTTTGCTAAGCACATAATAGACATATTTGAAGGAAGATGTACAAATGGCCAAGAGATGGCAAAAAAATAATATCATGAAGCATCTTGAAATGAAAATCAAAACCACAATAAAGTGCCGTCTTACCCTAGTTAGAATGACTATTATTAAAAAGACAAAAAGCAACAGATGATAGTGAGGATAAGAGAAAAGGGAACTCGTACACTGCTGATGGGAATGTAAATTAGCAAAATCACTATGGGGAACAGTACAGAGGTTCCTCAAAAAACTTAAAATAGAACAGCATCCCACTATTGGGTATTTATCCAAAAGCAAGGAAATCAGTATATCAAAAAGATACCTACATTTGCATGTTTATCACATAACTATTCACAATAACAAAGATCTGGAATCAACCTAGTGTCCACTGACAGACAAATGGATAAAGAAAATGTGGCATATATGCACCATGAAGTACTATTTAGCCATGGAAAATAATTAAATCATGTAATTTGAAGAAACATGGATAGAACTGGAGATCATTATGTTAAGTGAGATAAGCCAGGTGCAGAGAGTTAGATACCATATATCCTCACTTATATGTAGGAGCTAAAAAATTTGATCTCCTGGAAACAGATAGAATGATAGATACAGAGGCTATGAAGTGTCTATGGGTGAGATGGGGAGCAGATAAACAAAGGTTGATTAGTGAATACAAACATACAATTAGGTAGAAGAACTAATCTCAATATTTGATAGCAGATAGGGTGACTATAGTTAGCAACAATGTATTATGTATTTAAAAGAAACATGAAGAGAGGACTTGAAATGTTACCAACATAAAGAAATGACAAATAGCATAGATGATAGATACCACAAATATTCTAACTTGATCATTATACGTTCTATGCATGTACCAAATACTCACATATACTCTATAAATATGTAAAATATCTTGTATCAGTAAAACATTAATATTTCATCATGTGTATATACCATAATTTACTTCTTTCCCTCATTAATAGGCATTCACTTTTTTTTGTTATTATCGGCACAAACAATATTCCGGTAATCATTATTGTATATATATTTGCTTAACCAATGCTTATATATCTAAGCAATGTATTTTCAGGTGTGTGATGTTGATTGTTATCAAAGCCATTTACATATACTATTAATACAAATGTATTTAATAATTGTTTATTAGATAGGTCTTGGCATGTTAAGTAGTGGTCTAATGCTTCTATTTTACATAAAATTTTTGTTTGGAAGAATTGTCTTGTAAACATCTGTTGTTTTAAAAAGTGTTTAACATATTCTTACAAAAGAGCACTTGTAATGCATAAACATATATTAGGGTACATAAAAAATGAACACTCATTAACGAATGATCCAATTTCTAAATAAAAAAATACTCATAATATTGAAGTTATCTTAGTGCTACTCCCTTATTTCTTCCACTTTTGTCTCTTATCCTTGAATGCAAAATTTTTCCAGAATTTTGTATTTGTTATTCCTTCACATTTTGAAATATGTAATCTTAGCACACATGTGTATGTATATTTAAACAAATATGTTATAATACATTTTATTGTTTTTTGAGCTTAATGAACATGGTATTACACTATGTACTTTAGAAAATGAATCTGTGCATGACTTATCTGCTTATTCTACTCCTAAATATATACTCAAAAGATAGTCATAAATATATAAACCAGGAGACATGAGGATGACATGTATCAGCAATAATTGTTATAACTGCAATAATTTGAAAATAAGAATAAATTGTAAAATACTGATGCAAAGTAATATATAGTATTGTAATCAAATCAACAGTTCAGACAACATAGATGAATCTTATAAACATTCTTTTCATTTAAAAAAACAAGTCATAAAAGGTGTGCCTATTGTCTCTCCCATCATACATCAATATTTCTTTTTTTTTAAAAAAAAATAGTGATATAGAGTTATCTTTTTCATCACTTGAACATCCTACTTGGTTACAGTGTGGTTTTTCTCTTGACGTTATTCTGCTTAAAACTCTTACGAACAGCTTTATGGAGATATAATTCAAACATCATACAATTAACCCATATAAAGCATAGTAAGTTAGTTTTTCAAGTATTTTCACAACCATTGCCAATAGCTAATTTTAAAACATTTCATCACTTTCCAAAGAAACATCATACTCCTTAAGCAATTACGCCACATAATCCCTTTCTGTTAACCACAGGCAAACACTAAGCTAGTTTCTGTCAGCATGGATTTGCCTATTTTGAATATTTTATATTAATAAAACAATACAATCTGTGGCCTTTGGTGTCTGATGTCTTTCACTAAATGTAATGTTTTTAAGGTTTACTTATGTTATAGCATGTATTAGTACCTGATTCCTTTTTTATGGCTGAATTATATTCTGTTTTACAGGTACACCACACTTGTTTAACCTGTCATCAGTTAAAACAAATGTGGTGTACCTGTAAAATAGAATATTATTTTATTCTACTTTTGCTTATTATGAGTAAAGTCACTACTAATATTCCTGTACAAGTATTTGTTTGAATATATACTTGTAATTCTCTTCGGTGTATGTACTTAACAGTGAGATTGATGGATCATATGGTAATTCTATGTTAACATTTTGAGGAAGTACCAAATTGTTTTGCACAGTGGCTGCATAATTTTACATTCCCACCAGCAATGGATGAGTGTTCCAGTTTCTCTACATCCTCACCTTTACTTGTTATTATCTCACTCTTTGATTGATTGTATTTGTCCTGGTGGGTGTATTTCTTTATAGTTTTTTTGATTTGCGTTTTTCTGATGACTAATTATATTGAAGATCTTTGTATATGCTTATTGGCCATTTATATATCTTTTTTGGAGAAATGTCTATTAGAGTCTCTATACATTAAAAAAACAGATTGGCTCTTTTCTTGATGTTTCTGCATTCTATATCAATATTTTAGTTAGAATTTTAAATATATTATCATATATGAGCTGGTCTGTGATTTTGTTGTCTATTATACACACCAAGTGAGTCCACTTTAAAGATAATTTAGAAACTGTTATTTTTCTCTATTATAGAAATGTATAAATTATATTAAGATTCATTGCTTTTCAAAATTTAGATAGACTTGGCTGTAAGGTCATGTGACCCCGAAGACATTGAAAATGATAGGTTAATTTTTCCCTTTTTGGATCTCTTTTATGATTATGTGTCCTTCTGAAAATGTTTATGTCTCATATGCATAATTGCAGTAAATTGTATTTTTTGAAAAAATATACATTTCCCTTTGGTTTAGAAGTCAGTTACCACACATTATTATTGCATTCCCTTATAATTTTAATCTTTTAATGTCTATAATTATGTTTCTTTTTCTATTTATTTTTTAATAGATTTTTGCTCCTTCTTTGCAGTTCTTAATTAGTCTTATGGGAGTTTCTTTTTTAATAGATACATTTTAAATATATTTTTGTTTTTTTCTTTTTATTTCTATTTTATACATTTTAGCTTTCAAATTTATTCTCTCCCTACTGTCTTGTTTCATTCCAAATTGTTTTTAACTTATTACGAAGTAGACCAAGTCTGTTTCGTTTCAATGCAGATCTCTTCCTCTGGTCATTTCCCACATTTTTCTTATAAGGTCTTCAACCTTTTACTATTTTCTGGCTAGCACATGATTTTTATTTGACTCTCTAATGATCCAGAACTTGATTAAGCAAGTTTTTCTTAATTTCAAGTGAATACTTAGTATTATATAATTATGAAGTCAGTTATTATTTAATTGCATTAGTTAATATAAATTATAAAATATCTGTTTTAAAATATTTTAATATTTTATTTGTGGGCAAAGGCAGAATCAGTTTCACGCCCCTCAAAGAAAAAATATACTTGGTTTATCGGTTCTAAGTATAGGTCAAATATCATATATTATACATAAACTTGGGTTTTTGTATTGTTTTTCTTCTTAAACATTTAGATCTATTCAGTTCTGTCGGGGGTATAACATTTTCAACAATAATTTATGTCAGATTCTACTTGAATTGAATTCATAAGAGCAATTAGTTGCTTAGCTATATATTGTATCCAAGATTATATCTGTGATATATTTGTTTCAAGCCCTGATATTTTATTTTCATTTTATTATATCTTGTGTCTCTTTTCTTAAATTGCAACTGGTCTAATATTAATATTACTACTCCTTCTTTGTCAGTTACTTTGCATTGCTTGATACATTTTGGCCCTTTATTTTCAACTTTTCTTATTTCACAGTTTAATGAAATAATACTGCCAGACAGAAAAGTACAGAGAAAAATATAACAGATGCCCTTACACTATAATTGTCTTAGTAAATATTCAATATTTCTCTACATTTGCATCAACATTCATTTTACTAAGAATTAAAATATTGTAGGTTGAATAAAATTTAAATTCTTTTTATATTCTTTCTTGACTCTATTCCTTCTACATTCCCTGGTGATAATTACCATCTAAAAATTGACATGCATCTGTTTCACCCGTATTTTAATTATTTTGTTACACATCCATACACATTATATATATATGCATACACACATATAATTTTATTTGTATTTAAATTTTGTAAATAAGTAATGTACTTATCTACAATTGGTTTTTCACTCAGTTATGTTTCTTAGACATGCATATATCCATACAGACATATTTCTGATAATTTTTTGAGTACTGTATAGTATTTTATTTCAAGAAGACAAGATTGATGTAGTTTCCATTCTAGTGGTCAACATTTGATTTCATTTTTAATACAAATACTGTCTCACTTAATATTCTTACAGAAGTTTCCTTGTATTTTTAGGAATTTCTTTAGTGTATATATCAAGAGGTGAAATTATTTCATCACAGTATAGGACTATATTCAATTTTATTAGATATCAAAAATTATTCTCTGAAAAGATTTAACCATCTATAACATTGTAGAAGAGTTTCTTTCTATGTATTTTCACTACTGCTTGGTGCAGGCTGATGTTTTACAGTTTTCATCCTGACTTATGTGGACTGGCTTCTTATTTTCTCTTTATTTGCATTTCCCTGATTAGTAAAGAGGTTAAACATCTTTTCATTTATTTATTGACCATTCTGTTTACTTTCAGTGCATATTTTCTGCCCATATTTACATTGTATCAATAACATTTTTTTCTGTAGGATTATAGAATTTATAATTAGACACTGAATACTAATTCATTGTTTTTTATCATTTGTGCAAATATCTTAGTTTGTTACATGTTTGTTACACTTACACTATTAATGATTCTTGTTTCTCTTTCGGTTAATTTTTGTGTATGCTTCATATTTCAGACATATTTTATTACATGGCATCATTAGGATATTATTTGACCTCTTTTGTTGAGTTTTATGCAATTTTACATATGTTATTAAAGTCTCTAATACATTGTAAACTTTACTTCTATATATTACATGAAATAATAATCTATTTTTGTTGTTGTTCTATCAGAGAAGACATCGGTTCAATCTATTTGGCTAGTCCATCTTTACTCCACTGATAACACCTCTATTATTTTCATAGTCATATATATGCCTGTCTATATTTCAGATTTTCCACATTGTTTTATTAGTTTATTCACTATTCATACATCAATAACACATTATTTTAGTTTACTATATTTTTGAAAAACTTTATTGTTTGGTGTTTCATAAAATTGTCCATCTTATTTTTCCTCGTAAGTTTCTTTTTGGCTGTTCACAGGATTAGAATTCAGCAACTGGGATCTCCAGCTGTCCCTGCCTCTATAACCAGAGATATCGTGAGTTGTGGCAAGTTGTAAGTTTCCTTTCCAGGAGACAGACTCTCTGTATTGGTCTATTCTACTATAAAGATAAGAATTCTTCTAGCCCTAGGGTGAGAGGAACCAATCCAATCCAGTTTTTTCATGGCTTTCTGAGAGAGGAATAGCAAGTGTGTACAAGCCATTTGCACAGGTTTAGTAAAGGCCTCTTCTGAGCCCAGCAGTCCTTGAGTGCCAAGGGTTTCCAGTAATCATCACTATGTTGGCATCCTTAGCCCAGGGCTATCTTACACCAGTCTTATTACATTTCAATCCCAGGATAAGAGAGAATATGTCAACAATTTAAATTTGGGCTTTAGATATTGGCATAGCTTGCTGACATCTTCTAGGACCTGTAAAGTTGCCATAGCCAGCCTTCCTCAAGAGATGGAATACTTGGGTTGGAGTGGAAAGAGGCAGAAAAAAGAATATGTTTAGGCTCTATCTTTCTGGAATCCTCTATTCCAAATTTTCTATAATGACAATTTATTACTTTGATCATCTGAAAAATATTAAGTGAATCAGATTTTTTAAAAAACTACCATGTCAGTATGACAGAAAAATCTTGTCTTCATTTTGTAGCATCTAATTCACCACCAGATAATTTCACTAGCTTGTTTATCTGTAACTACTTAGTAAAAACATAATACTTGGAACACTTTATAGAATTAGGAATGTCATCTGTCATGAGAGTTCTTATTTATGCCACAGTGGATTTTACCGTTTGCCCCCAAAAATGTTTTCTGTAAAGAATTTTATAAATAACCTTAGATTATTTCTAAATTATCTTTAAGTAATAAATCAGTATATGGCACCTAATATTTATGTACCTCTAGGCTGTTTGCTCTCTATGTAAAATGTGAGCTTGTATTTAGAAACATCTGATTCATTATTTGTCCTCTATGACTTTAATATTTTATTTCACCACAATATTTATAATCAGTTGGACTTACAATTCCCAACAATTCAATTTGCTTGTCTTTGAGATCTGTATACTTTTTATTTCCAGTACCCAGATCTTTATACCTAGTATGGAGTTTCATCCAGGTTGACTCTGTTATAATTTATCCCTATTATTAGCAGTGACATAATGCTGTGCTTTTCAGTGTTGATGGAAGGTTTAGTTGAGAGAATATATTTACAAACCCTTTGTAAAGTTTGTTTTACAATGCATTTTCAGATATGTTATCTCACTTGAACTTTATTTCTACTCTGCAAATAAGTCATTGTTTTCTCCATTGTAAGAGGAAGGAAACTGAGGTCCAACATCAGATTTTCAGATGCTAAGTATAAGACTCAAACTCATATTTTTCAACTTTTATTTCAGAATTGTTTTTTCCCCTATGCCACATTCTGATATCCAGAGTATTTAGGTATTTTATGGATTGTAAAATATCTAAATACCTATTTTATGGACTGTATCACTGGAGTGACTATCCTGATGCTGGTAGAGAGTGTATTTTATATTATTTACTGTCTATGAATATTGTCACATAATAATGTCTTAATGTAAATTTTTCCTGAAAGTAAGCATGACTTTGCCAACATGCATAATCTACAGGTCTTTAAATGTGTATGTGTGTATGCACACACATCCATGTTAGTTAAGTGAACTTTATTATTGCTAAAGATATCTCAAAAACTTTACCATGGGATGGAAATATTTGGTCTTTTCTGAACAAGTAATAGAAATTTGTTATCTTACCCTAACATTTTTGTACTTATTCAATCTGAAAAGCAATTGAAGATGTGTGCATTCATACTGGTAAATTGCTGGGCAGGTGTTTCACATGTGACAGTGTTTGTCATCTGAAGCTTAGCTCACACTCCTTGGATACAGTGTTTAAGATTTCACATTAGCCATGTTTGTTTTTGGTATTGATGGGGAGAACATCGTGGCATCTGTTATTCCATCTCATCTGCATGTCTTATCATATTATGCAGTGAGGCAAAGTAGCAGGAGATCTCATTATCTGAGTCATCAACAATGAACTGGACGAAGAAATGTGTGATCAACTGTGGGCAATAATATGTGCATTATTGGGATTTAAACTGATTTATCCCATCTGTTCTAATTACTACAAATATGTCATGAATGAAAAAAAAGCTTTATAGCTTATTACTTTAGAGCTGATAATGTTGTGGAGTAGATTATGCTTTTCTTCTCTATGGCCCCGATCACTATTCATAGGAGTAATCTGTTTATGATGGGATAAATGGAGTTAACTAGAATAAGTGTTATTTCTAAAAAAGTACCTGGGAGCCAGTGTATTTGTTTATGTTTTATAGTTCCTTTTGCTGGCCTTGCCCCTCCTCTGACATTTTGCACTTTTCTCCCAAGTTCTCAAAATTTAATATGTTCTATTACCAGCCCTGGCCAAAGCTCATCTGCACTCCTGTTTCTGTCCTTGGCAAGTGCTTACCATAGCTTTGAAATCCTCTGTCCCTGCTCCTATGTATTGTCAGGAACAAAACTTGCTGAAGGCTTAGAAGGCAGATGCTAGTGACCTCTGATGATTTATGGTTGACTCATTTCCTGCAGGTGCCACTCTTTTGATAATATTATAAATAATGGAGGTAAAAGATTGTATGATTAAAGTTCATGCAGAATGGAGAAATGAATGAGTAGTATAGGGTAGGAGACTCCTAACCTGGAGAAGTAACTACATAGTATTGATTGAGGGACTTCTGTTGAGTGCCTCACACTGGTTTAGGTGGGAAAACTAAGAATAGAGAGGCCACATGATCAGGTAGTGACAGAGTTAAAGTAAGATTTTTCTGGCTCCCAAACCCATGACCTTTTCTTTGCAAAATGCTGCGGAAAGTAAAAATTTGTTTAAAAAAAATGATGTTTGCATTTACTGCACTCCTGATTGATTGTTTGGAACTTTCTCTGCATGACTCAGACAACTCATTACTATCAACATTTACATATGGCCCTAAGAAAGCTAAGCACTCTGGGTATTTCTGATTTTATCAGAATCTTTTGCAACTTTATTCAACTTTATATTGAAAAAAGTTGTGTCAAAAATTTATCTATCGAACTTTTAGTATGTTGTTCTTCACAGTTGTCATTGTGGTTGTCCTATTATCTGCTTTTCAGACAGTTTTTGGCTTTAGAATTCATGTGGCAAGTAGATGGATCACAGTGGCACATTCTGGTTGTACACACATCATCGTGACCACTCAAGGAGATGAAACAAATGCAGCAAATGTGAATGGTTTTCATCCTCAAGCAGATCCGTGGAAAGATGACTGCTGTACATGGAGTTTATAGAATAATAATTTTTTTTCTGTACTTTGTTCTCGGAGACAAAACATATACAATACACCTTGATTAGTAAGTTGGAAATTGAAGGAGACAGGCATAGGTGTGAAGAGAAGTTCAGTGTTATATCATCTGTTCAAAGAATACATTGAATCTATACATATCAATTAGTCCAGTTGTAAGTTATAAGTCATGTGACTATACCAATGTTAAGATGCAGTAGGACAAAATCAAATAAGCTAAGTGTGTTTTTCATTAAATAAAAGAACCAAGAATTCTGGGTTTGAGTCTAGCTATGTCTCATTTTTGTGTTTGGCTTGGGCAAGCCCTCCTATCTATATGAGTCTCAATTTCCTCATCTTTGATGTGGGAATAATAATTTTTCTTGGGGTTACTAATAAAGTACAATGATATAGCATATGTTAAATACAGAGCATAATATCTGTCCTGTGTCTTTCAGGACAGCTCTAAGTAATAGGAAATTATTTACATTGCTTCCCAGATTGAGTAGCTGAGTGGCTAGGTCTAAATAGTCATTTAGAGGCTATTCTCAGTCAGCTAGACCCTACAAATAATGGCTGTATCAGACTGTGCTTCAGCGTATCCCAGTCTCCATATACTATTCTTTGCTTGCCTAGCCTAGTCCAAAATTGTGAACTGTTTCATAGCTGTAACACTTGGCTTATTTTAAAATACAGTAATTGATCCTTGCACCCTCTTCACCACAAGTAATTAAGTTTTCTTAATTACTATGACATCACTGGGATAAACCGATTGCATCCCTTGTCCAGTGCTAGATCCAGGAACTATTGAGCTGATTCTCAAAAGAGATGTTTCTCTTGCCAAACCACACGAATTAGGGAATAACTTTCGATTTTCTTTTTCTCTCTCTAGAAGTAAGAATGCTGGCTCCATGAGAGAGGTCTGTGAGTGCAGGGACCTTGTTTGCTCTCCAGGGCTTGCCTCAACAGACTGGCACATAAGTGTCTAATAAATATTCTGAGAGAATAATTGGAAGCTAGAGTGCTTTTCCCTGAGTGCATTTAACTTTTATTGTGACAATACCATCACGGTAATACCTTATATTTGTCAAGAGGTTTGTGGTTTACAAATGCATTCACATTCATTATCTCATTTGATCCTCACATTAGCACCCTGCAGAGATTATTATTTTATGTTCTTTAGATGTGGATGTGGAGGCTCAGAGAGGTTAGTAAACAGTGGAGCAGGAGTTGGAACTTAAGTATTTGATCACAAGACCTATTTATTCCCCTCTACTCACACAGCTTCTGTTATGATCTGACTCCAGTTTTTGTACATAATTGAATAAACTCACAGGGTGCTTTTGTAATTTTGTCTTAATTAACTTGATGCTTATCACAATTTACCTATAATGGGCTTTGGAAACTTGGTTTTTAAAATTTCTTAATGTCTTCATTCCTGTCTTGCTCCTGATTACTTACATTTGTTAATATGCTTTTCCTCTGGCTTCTAGGGAGAATGTATACTACTCTAAATTTGATTTCAATTTATTTATTTTGAACTCATCTATTCACTAGCTCGAAGCAGAGATTTCGAAGGCATGCTCAGATTCTCACTCTTGTCTCCTCCCCAGGCTGTCACTGGATCCTGGTGTTTCCACTCTAAGCCCTCTTTTCCTGCACTCTATGTCTCTTGCTGTGATTATGTCAATATGGTGGATTTGGAGTTAAGAGTATTCTAGCTAAAAGTCATGTATAAAGCTCATTGCAAAACTTCTTGAACAATAACTACCCCAAAGATTTTTCCCATTTTTCTTATTGCTTAGTTTGAATGAAGAGAAATCTTTGTTTGAAATCATCCACTAGAAAAGTTATGTTTACTTCTTCGTTGCTGTGCTTATCATGTGAAGCCAAGAATGGCATATATCTCACACAAGCCCTGCTGTTATATATCTCACACAGCCTGGAAGTTACCACAATAAATTATGAATCAAATTTGGCATTTATTTTCTGTTAATTCCTGACTAGGCCTCAGAATGTTCCCAAGATAGTGCCTCAGAAAACTATTATTTATCTATGCAGTAATCTTACCTATAAGAGTTAACCTAAATATAATCAAGATACTAATCTATAAATTTATCAAAACTACAGGGAATAGGGGAACACATGGACTCTTGTCTCCAGAGTGATCTTTACAAAACAGAAATGTAATTATGCCCTACTGCTTCTGAAAAGAACATTGGATAATTTCCCATTATCTACTGGATGGTGACTGAACTCTAGCAGGGCTTAAGTCTTAAATTTTTTCCTTAGGAGTTCCCACTGTACTTTATAAACTCATCTCTTCCTCACCCCACTCCTCTGTAAGCACTGTGCGACAGCTATGCCAAATACTTCAATGTTTCCTGAACACCGTATTTTATCCTGCATCAAGGTTTTTGCATATGGTATTTCCTATACCTACAGTCCTCTTTTAGCTTTGTCTGATAAAATTCTACTTGCCTTTCAAGGCTCCATTGAGATATCTTTCCTATGGAATTTCCTTAATTCCCATCTTTATCTAACATTAGCTCCCTTTCTCTTCTAAAGCAACTTTAATCATCCTCTCTGCTATAACATTTGGAATATTGTTGTAATTATTTGTCTATATTTTCTCCAGTAGACTTCAAAGTCTCAGTTATAGGCCCATGCTTTTTGTTCATATATCTTCTGTGCCCAGTTTTTGTTTATAGGAGCCTCTCACTGAATAATTGATGACTGAATGGAAGTTGGAATTCTGAGTTTTCTCCTGGATACATACACCAAAACCCAAAAACATCTGGTTAGTTCAGAGCCACCAGCATGTCGGAGTCTTATAATATGGATATCCTAATGTGATGAAACAAGCTAAAAACTGATTTAAAATTTATGCTAATGTGTTTGTTAAAAATGCATTTTCACAAATTAAGTATTCTATCTTAAAATAATGATACTGTTAAAAGGTCAGCATCCAATGTGGGTTGTATTACTATCCTTTAAAAAATTGTCAATTTGACTGCCATTTTCTGAATTTATGAGTTTATTCTGAAATTCTCAAGTCACTTAAAGCAACCTGATAATGGTGATTCAGCCCTGCAGAGTAACAATTCAGCTGTTGTTCAGCTCAATAATATCCTAGACCTACCCAACAATTTACAGGTTTACCACTGCCCCAAGGCATGGTGCTCAGTCATGGTGGTAATGATGTGTTATGACTTTATGGGCTAATGGGTCCCAAAGGCATTTAAGAAAATAGCATAGTATGATGATTCTGTGCTCTACAGTTGGAGCTGTCTCTTAAGAATCTCAAAGTAGAATCTGGAAAAAACAGGCTTCATTCAGCTTTGACGTATTCTCACTACGTGACTTGGAGCTTCAATTTCCTGTTCTGTAAATGGGACATAGGAACAATAATGTATGTGGTTTATGGGGAGAATAAGTAAGATAATATGTGTAAAGCATATATAATAGTTATTATTACTATTATTATGTCAAAATCCCTACCAGCCTAATTCCACTAAGTTCTCAATCCCTAGAGGGATATTAGGCCCACTCTAATGTGTCTGAGCACAAGACCCTCTCCTTTGTTGCTTAGCATGGAGAAGATATTAAGTAAGTATTGGTTGAATAAATGCCATAGTTTTAGGATCATAGCCAGAGAGACAATAGACCTTCTGGTGCTTTCCTCCTAGAAGAGATCGAGGAGTCCTTTCATTTTCTGGTCTGTCATTGCATCTTGCCTAAGAAAAAAGTGGAAAAATAAAGGACAGCACTATTTATATCATATACTGAATATATGTATTTCAAGGAACTCTGTGGGTTCAAACTTGTGTATTTAATCATCACTCTATCCATGTATTATATTCTCCAAACTTTTGGACACAAATAATCAGGCTCAGAGTACAAGCATTAGAAACTTGCTCAAAATCACACTTTGGAAGAAGGAATGTCAGGATTCAAATTCGAGACTGCTGAACTCCTTCAACCAAATCACAGTGCCTGAGACATCCTGAGCATACTTTGTTTGTGTGTGTTTTATAGTTTTTTCTTCTTCATCGGATATCTTCCTTTTGAATAAAAATCATATTCAGAAAATAATCTTTGGATTTACCTTGCTTTTGTGATCTGGGAGAACCTAAATATGAGAAATAACTTTAATTGACTTTAAGGTTTTAACCTTTTGTGACATTCGGCAGCAATGAAAGCTATTCTACCAACTCAGGTCTCACCAGGTTACTACAGATGTCACCCCATGGAACACAATCCTTTGTTTGAAGTTTCTAAATATGACGAAGGGAAGTTAGAAATGTAATAAATGATGATAACATGTCCAAGGGCTTTATAAAATGGTATTGTTGGATTCAAATCGATATTTCAGTAATCAAAATCTGTTGAATATAGCTTACATGGTTTTTTGAGGTATCTTAAATATTTTGTGAGCATAGAAGAAAGGCTTTATTTAATGAGCAAAGCATAGAATGTATGAAGTTAGGAAAAGAACTACTGAACAAAATAAACTGAAAAAAAGAAAGTAAAGATGATAATCAAAGTAGAGAAAATGAGAAATAAAAAATATGTCAGAGAGTTGCTAAAAGCCAAAGTTATTTCTTGAAAAATATTTATAATATAAACAGAATCCTGGTGGCACCAATGGAGGAGAAAGAGACAAGGCACAAATTTTCATTATTAGTAGTAACAAGGAGGACTAAAATACAACTACAACAAATATTTCTTAAATAAAATAGCCAATTTATATTAAATTTTGAAAATTTAAATGAAATAGACAAATAACAAGAAATATATAATTTCTCAAAAATGAGTAAAAAGATAGAAAATTGTGTAGTTATATAACAATTAAAATTTTCAGGCAGTTAAAAATTAGTACTCACCCACCCATAGCTACTCAAAACTGAAGCACAGATAGGTATGAGCAAAGTCAGTGAAACACTGAGGAAATATATAATACTAATCTCTATAAAATTTTCCAGAAAATAAAAAAGGGGGAACATTTCTCAATTTCATTTAATATATTTAATATAAACAGCTACCAAACTAATGAAAGTCAATAGGAAAATTACAGTTCAGTATCTTGTGCATGTATAAAAAATATATGAGCAGGATTGTTCATTGCTTTATTGATTGTGATTGCAAACATCAGAAAGCTAAATTTCCATCAAAGGTAGGATAAAATAATAAACAGCACTGGAAGTGAACAAATTAGGGTTACTTTTTTCAAGATGAGTAAATATCAAAATAACAAATGAAATAAGGAAGTTACAAAATTTTCTGTGCAGGTTGTTACTATTTATATCATTTTAAAAGGCAAAATTACATTATATGTTATTTAGGGACTCATACATAAAGTAATATATAGGAATGATAAAACCACAGTCAAATTACTGTTTAATTCTAGGAAGATGTCATCAGATAGACATGAAAAGGAGTCTTCGATTGTATTAGTAAGAATTTATCTATTTAACTAGATGACAGATATTGTCGCTTATATTATATTATTCTTTACACATTTTTGGATTACTTAAACATTTCATAATAGTGACAAATGTATGTGTAGGCAAGCAATAAATAATTACTAGTATTACCATTGCCCTCATGATGATTAAAATGAATCCCAAACTGCTGATTCCAATTATTATCATTTATATTTTTAATCCTCGAGTTTTATTTATTAGGAGAGGCAGTAGGTGCACTCTCCTATCATGTGGTGATAACCCATGAACTGAAAATCTCACTGAAATATCTGGAGGCTAAGGCCTAATTAACATCTTTGGTACTTGAGTTGAGTGGCAAGATCTCTTCACACCTGTAGGGTAGGCAAGGAGGACTTTATGTGGTTCTTTAATATTGGTGAATGCACGACTGGCCAGCCACATCTTGTTTCCAAGTATAGATCATAATCCATAATGGATGCCTTTTAGAAATCATATTTACGAATGTGCAGAGAGGCAGAGAATAGTGGCTGCATTCAGCAAACACCATAAATAATCATGCTGGAGTGGAGCACAGAATCCAAATGCCATTTAGAGATGCTCTATGGAATTTGTAGAGCATTTTCTTCAAGCAGAACTGGGCAAATTTTCATTTCTGTTCACAACTTGAATTCTGTGGAAGCACCAAGAAAAATTCAATCTAGTCTTTTTTCTTGGTATCAGTATTTCCTTTCTCATGCATTCTCTGGCTGGGCTGAAATACAAGCATTTGTTGAGAGCTGAACCTAGATACAATGTGTGTGTATGGCGCGGGGGTTGTGGGGGGGAATTATAATGTATTTGTTCCTACCCAAATCTGCCAAAATGTCACGATTCAGCCTGGCAATATATTTTTACACTGTGGTATGAAATTCCTGCAGCATGAAATTGTACACCTTGGCTGAGGTCCCTTTTTTCCCCAAATTGAGCTTTTGAACCCTATTAAGAGTTCCTTATCCTCCACCATCCTCTGCTCTATATTTGCTATCGTTTGGACCACTTTGTGCATAATCTTCTATTTATTTTAAAATTTTTTTAATTTTTTGACAATAGATCTTCTTCTATAATATGTGACCCATCCTCTCCTTTAGCGTTCACTTGTACCTATGTCTTTTAGCTAAGACCCCCTTGGATATACTTTCTCTCTCTTTTTAAAAAGAGTAACTTTTATATGTGTGTTTGTTATTTTAATGATTTAATTTGAAGCAGTAGTTCTAGTTGAGATAATAGAGACAGATGATCAAGGTTAGTATCTCATCTCTTTCAGTTTCCAGCTGTGTGTTTTTGGTCAGGTTCAAACTTCCCTGAGACTGTCTCCTCGTCTGTAAAATAAGGCTAATAATAGTAGCTATTTCATCAGGTTTTTGAGAGGATTAAGTAAGCAAATTCTTGTAAAGCGCTTAGAAGAGTGCTTGGCAGAGTGTGTGCTAGGTGTTGTGTTGTTATTGTTGTTACCAATATTATTGCTGAGATGTTAGCTCCAATATATTCTAGCAAATGTATTCACTGTAATAATCTCATGTTTTCTTCCTCTAACCCATCCTAGTTTCCTACAACTTTCTTATTTGTACTTTTCCTCAAGAAAGTTACTTTTGGCTTATTTTATTTGCCTCAACAAGGGGCAGTAATGCTCTGGAGAAGCCCCCCCACTAAGCCTTCCATTCTCACCAACAGCAATCTGGTGTGTTATAGAGACATGATGTTGGATGAGAAAGGTAAGGTCCCCAGCCTCCTGGGTTTACAGTCCAGAGAAGGAAGAAGGACAATAAACAAAGATATATACTGGATCGTCCCAAATACTGGTTAATGCTAGGAAGAAAAGGAAGCAGGGTAATGGATTAGGGGGCTGAAAAGATAAAGCTACTTCAAAAATGATAATCAAAAGAGGATTTTTTGAGAACTATCACATTTGAACTGAGAGCTAAATAAAAGGATTACATATTAAGAACACAACTCAGGCAGAAGAAAAGGCTCGTGCAAAGGCTCCAAGACAGATGATGGATTTGATAAGACCAGTATGTCTGGTTTGTAATGAGCTCAGGAGGGAGTGGTGTGGGATGAGGAAAAGCATGAGGACGGTCTAGATCTTATAGGGAATTGTAATATTGTTCACAGCTCCTACTAAAATCTAAACACAATAGAACCTATATATTGGACAATACAAGCCTGAAATACTGTATTGTGTGAAATGCAAGCTTACCTCATAACAGAGGACATAATTGGAATGAGCCTGCCTACTTGAGTCAGATCCAAGGCCCAGATCTATCCCATTCTGGCTGCCTCTTTGGTGCCACCTGGTGGCGATGTTTCTCAAGCCTCAATGGCACATAGAGAACACTTCCTGTTCCTGTCTTAGCTGTAACATGGCAGCTATTCCAGAAATACCTTTGTGAGTTGGTGCCTGTTTGGTTGAAATGATCCCGGAAAAGTGAGCTAAGAGAATATTGAGCACATGGAGCCCATTCTCATTCCGGAAGCAGGCCAGCGTCCTGTTTAATGCTGGCCTTGCTTTCTCTTCTCTGTCTCCGCCAAAGATAAGCACCTTATTCCACCTCTGTTAGAGAATTAGGACCAGACAGAGCATGAGCACTAACTGCTACTCAGAAGTCACATTATAATGAAATCATGTCATCAGGGAGTATGTCATCCAAGGATTTTGTAGCATATTTTATTATTTGGGAGGATGACAATGTAGCTTTGATTTTATACTTATTACAGTTATATATAGTGATATTATAATATTTTCGTATATTTTAATTATATATGTGCTTGTTTCCCTCAAGGAAAATGTACTACTCAGCGGCAGGAAAGGGTCTAATTCAACTTTGTGCCCCCAGTAAGAAGGGAAAAGAAAAACAACATGTATATTCACCTACTACAAGTAGTTATAGAATAAGTCTTATTTAATAGTCACAGAAAGCCTATAAGGCAAGATTGATTATCTCTATTTTAATGATGAAGAAGACAAAGATGAAGAATGAAAAGCCACATAGGCAGTAAAGAACGGATCTATAAAATGCTATCCCAAATTGTCTGAAAATAAAACTATAAAATATGCAACTGATATAAACTAACAGAGCCTGTTTACATTTTTCCTAACCAAACCCATTACCTCCAAAGGTAGCTAATGCTCAACAGATAATTGATGGGTTATAAATGAAAAATACATTTGACCATTTTGAAGTAAAAAAGTGGGGTTAATGGCACCTATTTCCCTAATCAAAGCAACTAGTCAAGGTGATTGGACATCAAGTTTATTCTTAAGCAGTAAGGCCACAGTCAGCTATGGTGTGGACCCCAGGCAACCCCACTGAAGTTGCACCGAGGAGGTACTTGTCAATGCCAATCAGTCTATTCCTGCTGTTCGATTAGGTTCTGATTTGTAATTCACTACCCACCAGCACCATTTTACTCAGTGAATTATAGTCAACACCACAGGAAAAATTAACACCTGTGAAATAATACTTGAGTAATGGGAAGAAAAGGCAAATGCAAACTGTTCTTCTCTCATAAGTGTGTTTATTTTTTCCAAAAATAATATGGAGCTTTTGCACAGAAATCACTCCTTAGTGAATGTGTGTATGTGTGTGTACATCTGTGTATGTGAGAGAGACACACTGGTGGTTTGCTATCAGAAAAAAATAATTTTGCCAGACTATCATAACTCTATTATTTATGATTCTATTAACTGAAAGGTATCTTTTTCAAATATATATATATTTACATACCGATTGAAAAGGAGGAAGTACAAAATAGGCCAAGTTTTCTCAAAGACATGCCTGAAACTCTGAGTCACTCAGAGATTGTTGTGTTGTTAGATAAGCTAAAATAGAATGAAAGAAATAACTTTTTAGATAATGAAAGTTGCCAAGTATTGAGCATGGACTCTGAAACCAATAATCAGCTTCCAGGCATTATAACGTTTAAGTATCATGAAGATACAGCAATTATTTTCTTTATTTTAGTGATGAAAAAACTGAGGCTGAAATATAAAATACATGGTTTCATAGCCAGCAAGAAACAGAGCCAGAGCTTGAATTTGGTTCAGTTTGACGCAAAATATGTGTCTTCAAGCCTGAACCCCCCCGGTGAGTATGTTAGAGTGATGATGGTACACCTACTCCTGCCTGTGGTTCCAGGCATTGTGCCTAGGACTGAGCATATCAATCCTGGTATTGAAATATTAGCATTTCTATTTAAATTAGTATTTATCTTATCAAAATAAAAACATAAAGCTTTATTAATCTTTAATTCGAAATGACTTGATGCAAATGATTGGCCTGGCAACATCGTTTAGTTAGGATAGAAAATGTTACACAATTAAAAGCAAGATTTTCAGTATCTAACATATTCCATTATTTTGCAAATGTTAAAACAATACATTAAAGAAAATAATTTTGTAAAATTAACAAATAGTAATTTAACATTGTCCATTTAAATTGTTGATTTAAAGAATTTTCTGTATTATTTTTAATTCCAAACTTTGTATATATTTGGTATATAAAAATGAAGATGTTGGAGTTCCGTGCTAAAAATAATTATAATGTTAGAGGTGTACCATCCAAAGAATGTAGAGATTTTGTTCCCCTTGTTGATATGAGGCCAGGTGTCACAAACTCAGGATTCTAAATCTGTCAAGTATGAGTAAAGTCAGCCAAGGATGGACTGCTCTGCAGCGGAGGGTCCATGCGCCACCTAGAGGCAGCAGTTGCTCCTTGCGTTCTACCACTTGTACCCATGTGGCAACATGAATTGTAGGTTGCCAGATTAGTCTCTCTCTTGTTTTCAGAGATGCCAGGAATCCAGATTCTTAACGTTGGCATCTGATTTAGTATTTAAATATAGCTCTCTGTGTGCCAAACAAAATCACACAATGTGTGTGGGCTGTTTCTGGACAGAGGGCAGACTGTTGGGGTCATCTATGCTAAGGCTGTGGGAATAGATCTGGCACAGGGGTTTGGACAGTTTTCTTTGTGACAAGAAAGCCCTGCTTTATGGATTGAGAAAACTATTGTTTCTGCAGTGTACTTTCCTGTCCTATTTTATTGAGTACTGGTTTACAATGTATTTGTTCCTTTGCCAATGTCATTATTAAGAAGCCAGGAGTAGGGCGGGGTAGGTGATACTAATGGTCACTGTCATGGCAATGGGTGATAGAATCCTTCTTAGAGAGGTTTCTTATAGCTTGAAGGTAGGGTAGGTGAGTGGTCAAACTGAGCGTAAAGCAATGAAGAAATGGTGAAAGTATCTGAAAAGTGACTTTACTTTTTCTTGGCACTCTTGTGTTAACACAAATTACTTAATAATTCCCTTTTATTACTTGCTTTTAATTATATGTAACCATGTGCATCATTTTTACAGTACTGACCTTCATGTGGGGCTCAATAGAAACAATCTGTGGACTTCTCCAGCTGTTATGTTTCTACTGCTTTCTGAAAATCTCAGTCTTTGGCATAAGCCATGGCAAAAGGTTAGGAGGGGACAGATGGGAGTAGCTTATTGGCAATTACTGAAAGAAAAAAGACATAGGAAAAGTAAAAGTTCAGCAGATGAAGAGGGAGCAAATATGAACCAGAATTAAATCTCACTGCAACATGTTTCACTATTTCTTTCTGGGGGACCTTCCTCTTGCTACCTGCCACTGACTTTCTTCTCCATCCCCCAGTGTGGAATGTGAGGATCAGTGGATAGCACATCCATTCTGGTTCCATACTGCACCTGCCCTAAGGGATAGTTGTTATTGCTAAGCCTCCAAGGCACAGTGTTTCACATCAAAAAGACTCTTTCAAGGATTCCATGATCTGACTTTGATTTTGAAGCCAGAGCATTGTCTAGAGATTGCAAGGAGGAAATTGGCAGCTGAACTTTGCTCACTACAAGTTGGGGAGGTAGAGCAAATGAAGCTCTAATTAGCTGAATGAGTAGCTTTATGCAGAGCCAGCTCTGGATGTCTACTCAGCAGTGCTGTTGCTTCTAAATGTTATTGACACTGCATTTTCCTCAGAGACACGCTTGTTTCTACATCTGACTCCCACCCGACTGGGAGATCACTGAGGGCAGAAGCCACCTGTGGTTACTTATGGTCTCACAGAAGAAGGTGGAAGAAAGTGGCAACTTTGCTTATAGAGGAACAGAGTATTTGGCATTAGACAGACCTGAACTTGAATCCCATGTCCATCACGTACTATTCTGTGGCCTTGGGAAGGTGACATTCAATTGTAGTGTTCTTTTCTATAAAATGGAGAAAGTAAGTTGTACTTATCAGAGTTGCCATGGTGACTAAAAAATACTACCTGAGTACTTTATAGGCATTGAAAAAACTGTTCATCCTCTTTCTTAGTTATAATTTTAGGATCTAGCAAAATATTTGAGTGGGCATATGTTGGGTTATAGATAATCCTATACACGTGTGTGTGTGTATCTTTGGTGTGTGTGTAGGTGTAGTTACCAGTTGCTTAACAACAGGGATACATTTTGAGAAATGCATCATTAGGCCATTTCATCCTTGTATAAATACCAGAGAGTACACTTACACAAACCTAGATGGTCTAGCCCACTACACACGTAGCCTATGTGGTACAGCCTATTGCTCCTAAGCTACACACCTACACAGCATGTTACTGTACTGAATACTATAGGCAATTGTAATATGATGGTATGTATTTGTATATCTAAATATAAAAAAGGTACAGTAAAAATATACTCTTATGGGACCACTGTTTTATACATGGTCTGTCAAGTACACCCACACACACAGTTACTTCTTTTAAGTAATTTGAAATTGGTATTCTTTTTTTTTTTTTTTTTTTTTTTTTTTCTGAGATGAAATCTCACTCTGTCGCCCAGGCTGGAATGCAGTGGCATGATCTCGGTTCACTGCAGCCTGTACCTCCTTGAGTCAAGCTATTCTCCTACCTCAGCCTCCTGCATCACTGGGATTACAGGCACCTGCCACCATGCCCAGCTAATTTTTTTATTTTTAGCAGAGATAGAGTTTCACCATGTTGGCCAGGCTGGTCTAATCCTCATGACCTCAGGTGATCCACCTGCCTTGGTCTCCCAAAGTGCTGGGATTACATGCATGAGCCACTGTGCTCGGCTGCCATTGGTATATACTGTTAGGTATTTGTCCCATTAACTAGGAAACCTTAGGCATATCACCTCTCTTGTGGGTACCTCAATTTTTTCGCATATAAAAGAGTGGTTTTGGACTCAGAATTTGCAACTGAGAGCTCAAGTTCAATGAAAACTATGTTTTGTGTGTCCTGGAAAATGTTGGTCTAAATGATGTTTTCAAACAAACAAATAAAGCCAACCTTGTAACCAATTAGACAGACAGTGAATAAACCTTTGACTGAGTACAGGAATGATCTTTTCTGGGATTCCAGCAAGGCATGGTAACATTTTTGGAGCTACATAATAGCTGCTCCCCTTGGGCAGAACATACATACACTCTAGTTTACCAGCACCTGGGCTACATCACTCATTTAGATTGCATGCCTGGAATCTGTAATCTTTGGGGTGTATGATCTTGAATACGGTAGCGTACAAACATGTCATTCTTCTGCACCTCTATGGTTCAGTGATTTCTAAGCATGTGGGATTTAGACATTCTTAGTCATAACCAGTATCACTATGGCTACCTAACTCACACAATTGAAGAGGTAGTTTTTCCGTGGGCACTGAGAAGAGATAGACAGCAAATGGCCATGGGCAATGACAGTATCCTTTTAGTCATTTCTGAGTGACCTCCACCATATCTAATCTAGTCTCTCAACAGTCTTTCTTCTCTAGATATTAAAGTGGTTTTTCAAGATGTTAATTAAGGTTATTGAACAAAAAGTGATTCAGTCCCTTTGTTTCTACTTGTTACTTGGTCCTGGCTCCAACCTTTTCAAGTTGTAAATTCATTTTCATGGGACCAGCTCTGGCTCTGGATCCATGGTCAGCGGCAAAGACATGAGAAGTGCAAAGACATTTTCAAACCAAGGGCATCCAGGATGCTGTGGAGCCACAAGCAGACAAAGCAGCATAAATGCTCTTTGAGAATTGTAAACCCTAGTGCTTCTATCTATTAAGAGTTCTTGAATTTTGTCATCTTAATTTCTTCTCCAACTCACTGAAGAAAAAAAAGATGCCAATTTTCCCCCTTTCAGAAGCAAAATCATAAAACTTTGTGAATTTGACAAAGGCTTTTTTTCCCCTCAAAATAACTTTTTCATTATGATGGTTACTTGTCTGCCATTTACACAACATGAAAGAATTTTTCTCTGGGTGTAATCAGATGATGACAGAAATATGCTGAAGCTTTCTAAAGGATTGACTTACATTCTTCAGTTCTCATTAGGGCTGAAGCCTCCTTGTTTCATTTGGAGGTGAATTATCTTATTGATCATGTCTGCATAAATAGTTCTACTATGAATAATGCAGGCTAGTGAAATACTCAAAGTAAAATTGTGGACCTGTCTTTAAAGAGGTAGGGTTAACATCATGAAGAATAAATTAAAAATCAACTTGTATTCCTCCTTTTAAGCAGGAAAATAAAGCATCATTCAGAATGTCTTCACTCCCATCTTAACTAAGAATTCTTTGCTCCATAAAGCCACTCAGGATTAGATATAATGGCATAAGGGAAATAAGTGAAACATAGTCCCTGTTGTTCCCTGCCATTGTCAGGCTTGTGGTTTGGTGGTGACAGTGTGATCTATTGAGAAGTAGAGTAGCCTCATTAAGTTTTGTATTCAGAGAAAAGTAAGGCCAAAACTTACCATACCATGTAACTAGATATGTTGACTTATAGAAATTATTTGATATCTTTCCAATTTGTTTCCTTTATCTGTAAAATGCAGAAAAGAATATTCTATTGGTTTAATTTAATTTGTCTGGAAGTAATAGAAAACTCAAGTAATTGTGACTTAATAATAAAGTATTTAATTATCTCTCATGACATGAAATCTGGAAATATGTAGCTTCAGGGTTGGTTCAGCAGCTCAGTGACATCAAAGGCCTAGTTTGGTGTTTCTGTGATTTAAATGGAATTTTTTCCATAAACTAAAGAAGGCTGCACATGTCTATTCCTCACATCCTCCAGTCAGCTGGCTAACAAGAATGAACATATTAGGAATTCTGTCATTTGACCATGAAAGTCAACTCCACTGCCACTCCATCTCCAGCAGACTTCCCCTTACTTCTCATTGGTAAGAACTTGGTCACATGCCCTTATGTAGACAAATCACTGGGCAAAATGATGAAGATTCTATTATTATTGTAGATACATTGTTCTCAAAGTAGAGTCGTCAGATGATTCTGGAAAGCGTGTTTAAATGCAGCCAGAATTTCTAATTTAGTATGCTGGGTAGGACGAGATAATTTTCCTTTATAGTATGCTTCCTGCTGGTGTTAATGCTGCTAGTCTGATGACCACTATTTGAGAACCACTGACTAAGACCAAGAGTGATTTACCCCTTGGGCTAGGAGATAGACCTACTTTTTTTAGATTAAGAGAACAATACTCTTTATGCAAGCAAGTCAAGTTTCTTCTAATTGAAAGTGAATGGGTGGGAGGTGGAGGGTGTATCACTCAGGATAGAGGAGAAAGACAAAATATGTATGGTGCCTACCCCCAGGATGGAGGATGGGGAATGAATAGCCACTACCACTCTGCCAACTAAAATTGACTGAAATGTACCTGGTTGCCTTCCCCTAGAAACTGCAAGCCTTCAGATAGACTCCAGAGTTCTAAAATTGTTATATGAGGCAGATTCTGCCAGTGTAATTGTAGTCTAGATCAGGAGAAAGATTCCTGATGCCGACTACTCTGCTATGTTCCCAAAATCCTCAGAGAGGTTTCTTTCATGCACAGTTCATCAGGTGACATCGACATCTTTATTTACCTTCTTGACAACAGTAAATACCAATATGAATCACTTTGGGAAAAACAACAACTTTGCTGTAACACTAGTATGAGAATAGAGATGAGAATAGAGATGTAGAAGGTGTGGAAGGTGTGGAAGGTGCCCTTTAAACAGAGGAGCTTTTCACACTGTCAAAGTAGCATGATTTCTTCAGCCAATACTAACATCTCACAATATGCCATAGGAGTAACATTAAAAGAGGCCTAAGGGACATCTGTTCATTTTGTCTCCACAGAATTCAGTCCCTATTCTAGTAAGGACATTTAATATTTTTTTGCGGAACAAGGCCTTCTAAATTCTCAGTTTAAGATATCTTAAGTAGTGCTGATTTTACCAATACCATTGGTAAGAATCTCTCCCTTTGGCAGATTTAAAATGATGTTTGCCTAGAACATCTGGAGGCCATTACATGAAGAGGTTCTGACTTAATAGGGGTAGTAA
The DNA here is from genome assembly GCF_049354715.1 of Callithrix jacchus. Taxonomy (NCBI): domain Eukaryota; kingdom Metazoa; phylum Chordata; class Mammalia; order Primates; family Cebidae; genus Callithrix; species Callithrix jacchus. The sequence goes on from NC_133511.1 coordinate 87,344,089, forward strand.
GATGATGGCAAGCAGAGTGGAGATACAGAAGGAGCCCAAACCCTGATAATGCTTAGTTGCATGAATTCATAGAGTCTAGAGCCCCTGGACTTGTACATTTTGTGAACCAATATGTTTGAGGAGGAGAAAGGTAAGCAGGGTTAAATTGTCACTTGCAACAGAGGGCCCAGGGTCAAAAGGTGCATCAACACTCGCTTGCCATTCAAGTGCTCTGCCCCAGCCCCTCCCCATGCACCTGCTCCTTAACCCATGCATCTGTGCCTTACCTTATGCTGACCTTTTTCCATTCTCCTAGTTCTGTATTCCCTGACCACTCCTCTAACCTTTGTCCTTGACTCCTTTGTTTGGTTTCCATGTGCAGAAACATTTTTTGGTCTCTCATTTGGTTCTAATTTAAAAATGAATGCATCTGGCTATTCTGCCTCAGGGCAAATTTAGAAATATTCCTTTTAGTTCAGTAGAGTCCTATGGTTACTCTTATGTTGGCACTAATCCTATCTCACATACCCTAGCTCTGTGGGCAGGACCAGATGTAGGGTAAAAATCTATGTGCTTGTCTTTTACTGATTTCTTACAGATCTAAAGTTAGAATGTTGGCTTTATACTTTTCTCTCTTTTAAATATAAGTATTACAGCTACACATTGGTTTCTAGGCACTGCTTTAACTGATTCCCACAGATTTTAACCTGTTGTTTAATAATATAGTTTAGTCCAAAATGTTTCATATTTTTCTTGTGGTTTCTTCTTTAATTCATTGGCTTTTGAAACTGGTGTATTTTCCAAATATTTGTGCCTTTTCTAAATATCTAATTTTGATTTGATATCTATTTAATTCTATTGGGACCAGAAAACAGACTCTGTAAGATTTCAAGCTTTTGAATTTTGGGGGATTGTTTTATGAACTAGGATTTGTTCTACCTTGGTCAACATTCCATGAGCACTTGTAAAGAAAGTTTATGCTGAAGTGATTGGCTATAATGTTCAAGAAATCCCAATTAGTATTGTTCACGTCTTCTATATTGATGAATTTTTTTTGGTCTATCAATTACTGAAATAGAGGTTTAAATCTCCAGATTTTTTTTTCCTTTCTGGTTCTTTTATTTTTGTTTCATGTGTTTTGAAGTTTTGACATTAAAAACTATGTGTTAATTGCTGGATTAAACTGTAGTTCTGTTTTTAGTTCTAGTGTTTTTCATAGCGGTTGTTTTAATTTACATTCCCAGCAGCAGAATATATTTCCTTTTCTCTGTATCCTTGCCAACATTTGTTAATTTTTGTCTTTTTAGTAATAGCCATTCTGATTGCTGTAAAGTGATATTTTGTGTTTTAATTTGAATTTCTCTGCTGATAAGTAATTATGAGCATTTTTTCATATACTTTCAGTCATTTGTATGTCTACTTTTGAAAAATGTATATTCATATTTTTTGCCTACTTATTAATGACATTGTTTGATTTGTTGTTGGGTTATTTATGTTCCTTGTAAATTCTGGGTATTAATTTCCTGTCAGATCCTTGGCTTGCAAATATTTTCTTCCATTCTGCAGGTTGTCTATTCACTCTGTTGTGCCCAAAAGAAAAAAGTCATTATATCAAAAAGATATCTGCAATCATGTTTTTATTTAAGTACTATTCTCAATAATGAAGATAGGGAGTCAACCTGTTTATCAACAGATGATTACATAAAGAAAATGTGTTAGATATATAAAATGGAATACTATTCCATCATAAAAAATGAGGTAATGTCTTTTGCAGCAACATAGATGAAACTGAAGGCCATTATCCTAAGTGAAACAACTCAGACACTGAAAGACAAGTACCACATTATCACTTATAAGTGGGAGCTAAATAATGTGTACACATGAACATATAATGTAAAATGATAGACAATGGAGACTCTGAAGGTGTGAGGGTGGGAGGGGAGGTGGATGATGAGAAATTACTTAATGAGTACATGTACATCCCATTATGGAGATACTAGAGGCCCTGACTTCACCACTATGCAATATAGCCAGGTAACAAAATTATACTTGTACCCTGTAAATTTATACAAATAAAATTTTAAACCTATACATTTAAGACTGTGATATCTTCCTGGCCAATTGATTCTTTTTATAAAATACCTTTTTTATCTTTGTATATTTTCTTTATCTTGAAGTCTATTTCTTTTTCTGAAACCAATGTAGCTATTCTAGTTTTCTTATCATTCATGTCTACATGAAATATCTTTCCTCATACTTCTGTTTTAACCTGTTTGCCCTTTTGTATCTAAAATACATTGTTTCTATATAGCAACAATTGGGTATTGCTTTTTTTCTAGTCTGATAACCTTTGCCTTTATTTAAATGTTTAATAAATATACATTTATTATAAATATTGATATGGTTGTGTTTGGGTCTACTATTTTGCAGTTTTTTAAATTTGTTTTTTTACACCATAGATTCAGTATTATCCAATGCCTTATGAGATTCCCAGTCTGGCTTGTAGAAGCATGTACTATTTCTTTTCCTGTGTAAGCGCCGGTCTCTGTTACCTCTGATACATTTTGGTGGTCTTTCTCCAAAGATAATTTCATCATATTCATTTTTTGATTAGCATTCTGCTAATTACCTGACTGGCATTCTCTGCAGAACTTCAAAAATTACTTCTCTGTTCAGCTCTCTCCTCTCCAATACTCTGCTTTATAACCTCTGCTTGCCTTGGTCTTCCTGTATTCCCATCTTTGTATCCTCAAACCAGATAGTTCACTAGGCTCTTCATGGGTTTCCCTTCCTTTTGCCATGGCCTAAACCTCTCTTAAGTAGTAAACTAGGATATTTGTAGCACTTTTCTCATTTGTTTTATGTTTCTTAGGGATCACTTTCTTAGTTACATGATTTCCAGTATCTTGAAAACTCTTATATACATACAAATTTGTACATATGTATGCATGTGTTCCTATTTCAGATGAAACAACAAATTCAGTCCCTGTTACTCTACCTGGGTTGGTAGCAGAAATTTGTTCATTTTCAACTCAGTATTTTTTTTCTTTATGTTTTTGAACATATTTTTAATAGTTTCTTCAAAGTCGTGTATTAAATCCATCACCTAGGTAACAGTACAGTTAGTTTCTATTATCTACTTTTTTTTTTTTTACATGGGTCATATTAGCTAAGTTAATTGCCTAATATAAAATGAATAAAATGAATGTTTATTTGTTTTATATTATGCCGTTAACTTGGCTAATTTCAAATTCTAATTTCTTCCTTCTGTGTGGTAGCATTGGCTGAGATCTCTATTCAACTCTTTCACCTAGAAATGTGTTGGTAATGGTTACGTCAGCTTAACCTTTAAGGCCTGGAATAGTGTTTAGTTTTATGGGATGATAAAAGAGATATTCCCTCTTTCCCCCAAGTGTACAAGAGTCTATATAGTATAATAATTCAATATACATATTTCAGAGTCAAGTAGACCTTGGTTTAAGTCCCCACTCTGCCACTTCCCAGATGTTGTACCATAGGTATCTTATTTAAATATGTACGCCTCCATTTTCAGTAAAACTAGAGCAATTCAAAATGATCTCAGAGGGATTCTGAAGATCAAATGGAATTGTGAATATAAAGCACTTGTCAGAGAGCCTGACACATAGTAAATTATTAATAGACGGAACTTCAAAAATTCTTGCTATGTGATAGAGAAACTGGTAGTAAGAATCATAGAATATTCTAAAATTCTATTCTAAGATTTGTGCTTGGATTATAATTTTAAAACAATCATTTGCAGGATGGGAAGCCTCAAATTCAACTGAGTATAGAATAGGTGCTACTTAAAGCAGCAACTCCAGACAGTGCAAAGGTTTCGTGATGAGGAATTTTGAGAAATGAAGGCAAATTGGTAGTTAAAGTGAGGTCAGTTATTTATGCTTTGAGTTCCTGGCATGAGAGTTTTACAATAAGAATCATTTGTAATTACTACAGGGGCAGGATATTTTAAAAAGTCACAGAATCATAGGATTTCCAGGCTTGGAGTGAATATGAACTATTTTCATGTTTAAAAAATCTTCAATGTTAATAGCAGTTGACTTTAATAGTTTTGTTCATTGGTTATGAGGGATGACAGTGAGGAAGTAGTGCTGGGGAGGAAAATGAATTTGGTACATAGAAACATATATGTCATGTAAAGCTTTTGGCAGAATACGTTTGAAATGAAGAGATCTCTGAGATTTGCAAATTCATAGGCAATAGTAAATGCATTTCTGAATTTGTGTTAGTGGTCAGCTTAGAGATATAGATGAGAGAGTCTCCAGAATAAAGGTGAGAGTTTAAATATTAATAGATGGATCCTTTTAGGAAGAATTTGAGCACAGTTTGTTAGAGAAAAGACAGAAGGTCTTCAGAGATAAAATTAGATTGCCATATCCAGGAAGAAATGGATTGGATTATTTTGTGCAAAGTCACTAAGGAAAGAAATATACAAAAGTCAGAGAGCTATATTGCCAATAACATCGACATCATTGTTAATAGCAGGTACCTTTCACAAAAGTTACCTGCTATTAATACACAAAAACTAGTTACTGATAAAAACTTACAAAGAAGAAACAACAATAATGATGTCACCTGATATTTTATGAGGCAATGAATTGACTTTGCAGAGATTGTTTATACCTTATGGGAGCATGTTTGTGAGACAGACAAAATTTGTGTTTTTAAAATTGCCATTTGCCTAATGAAGAACCCGAGGTACAAACAGATTATTTAAACCTTTTAACAGTCATTCAGCTTGTTAGCAGCAAAAGAAACTATGAGCCCAAAGCTAAGATATCCCATATTCTAGAATATTAAAACTAGCTGTATTGGTTTGTTCTCATGCTTCCAATTAAGACATACCTGAGAGTGGGTAATTATAAAGGAAAGAGCTTTAATTGACTCACAGATACACATGGCTAAGGAGGGATCACAGTCATGGTGGAAGGTGAATGAGCAGCAAAGTCAAGTCTTACATGGTGGAGGCAAGAGAGCTTATGCAGAGGAACTCCCATTTATAAAATCATCAGATCTCCTGAGATTTTTCACTATCACAAGAACAATATGGGAAAACTGACCCCATTAGTCTATTATCTCCACCTGGCCTCACCCTTGATACATGGGGATTATTACAATGCAAAGTGAAATTTCTGCCCATATCATTCCATCCCTGGCCCCTCCCAAATCTCATGTTCTCATATTTCAAAGCTAATCATGTCTTCCCAACAGTCCCCCGAAGTCTTAACTCATTTCAGCATTAACTCAAAGGTTCATAGTCCAAAGTCTCATCTGAGACAAGGCAAAATCAAAATGAGCCTGTAAAATGAGCCTGTAAAATCAAAAACAAGTTACTTCCTAGATATGGTGGGGGTACAGGTATTGGGTAAACACACCAATATGGGAGAAATGGCCAAAACAAAGAGGCTACAGGCCCCATGCAAGTCTAAAATCCAATGAGGTAGTCATTAAATCTTAAAGCTCTAAAATAATATTTGGCTCCATATCTCACATCCAGGTCACGCTGATGGAAGAAGTGGGCTCTCACAGCCTTGGGCAACTCCGCCACTATGGCTTTGCAGGGTACACACCTCCCACCAGCTGCTTTCAAGGGCTGGTATTGAGTGTCTGCAACGTTTCCAGGTGCATGGTGCAAGCTGTCAGTGGATCTCCCATTCTGGGGTCTGAAGGATGGTAGCCCTCTTCTCAAAGCTAGTCTACTAGGCAGTGCCCCAGTAAGGACTCAGTATAGGGGCTCCAGTCCCACATTTCCCTTCTGCACTGCCCTAGCAGAGGTTCTCCATGAAGGCTCTGCCCCTGTAGGAAACCTCTGCTTGAATATTCAGGCATTTCCATACATACTCTGAAACCTAGGTGATGGTTCCCAAACCTCAATTCTGTGTACCCACAGGTTAAACACCACATTGAAGCTGCCAAGGTTTCAAGCTTGCATCCTCTGAAGCCATGGCCCAAGCTATACCTTGGTCCATTTTACCCTGGGTTAGAGCAGCTGGGATGCAGGTTACCAAGTCTGAAAGCTGCACATGGCAGAGAGGCCCTGGACTCAGCCCAGGAAACCACTTTTTGCTAGAGCAGCTGGGATGCAGGGTACCAAGTCCAAAAGCTGCACACGGCAGAGAGGCCCTGGACTCAGCCCAAGAAACCACTTTTTACTCTTAGGCCTCCAGGCCTATGATGCGAGGAGCTGCTGGGAAGATCTCTGACATGCCCAGAAACCTTTTCATCATTCTTTTGGTGATTAGCATTTGGCTTCTCATTACTTATGCAAATTGCAAATTTCTGCTGCCTGCTTGAATTTCTTTTCAGAAAATGGGGTTTTCTTTTCTACTGCACCATCAGGCTGCCAATTTTTCAAACTTTTATGCTCTGCTTCCTCTTGAATGCTTTGCTGCTTAGAAATTTCTTCCACCAGATACCTTAAATCATTATCCCTCTCAAGTTCGAAGTTCCACAGATTTCTAGGTCAGGGGCAAAATGCTGCCAGTTTCCTTGTATAGTATGAGTGACCTTTAATCCAGTTCATTTAATCCATTTCCCAAAAAGTTCCTAATCTGCATCTGAGACCACCTCAGCCTGGACTTTATTGTCCATATCACTATCAGCATTTTGGTCAAAGCCCTTCAATAAGTCTCTAGGAAGTTCCAAACTTTCCCACATCTTCCTGTCTTCTGAGTGCTCCAAGTTTCTAGAAAGTTCCAATCTTTCCCACATTTTCCTGTCTTTTGAGCCCTCCAAAGTGTTACAATATCTGCCTGTACCCAGTTCCAAAGTAGTTTCCACATTTTGGGGCATCTTTACAGCAGCACCTCACTCTCAGTACCAAAATCTGTATTAGTCAGAGTTCTCTAAAGGGACAGAACTAATGAGATAGATGAATATATTAATGGGAGTTTGTCAGGATAATTGACTCACATGATCACAAGGTAAAGTCCCACAACAGGCTATCTGCAAGGTGATGGGCCAGGAAGCCAGTCTAAGTCCCAAAACCTCAAAAGTAGGGAAGTTGATAGTGCAGCCTTCCGTCTGTGGCTGAAACCCTGAGAGTCCCTGGCAAATCACTACTGTAAGTCCAAGAGTCCAAAAGATGAAGAATCTGGAGTCTGATATTCCAGGGCAGGAAGCATCCAGCACAAGGGAAAGATGGAGGCCAGAGGATTCAGTCAGTCTAGTCCTTCCAGGTTCCTCTGCCTGCTTTTATTCTGGCCATGCTGGCAGCTGATAAGATAGTGCCCACCCAGATTGAGGGTGGATCTGCCTTTCCCAGTCTATTGACTCAAACGTTAATCTCCTTTGGCAAAACCCTCACAGACATACCCAAGAACAATACTTTGCATCCTTCAGTCCAATCAAATTGATACTAGATATTAATTGTTGCACTAATAGAGGCCATAAATGCACAGCCCTTTCATTTTACATGTAAGGAATTGAAGCCTGGAGACTTGGACTGTCTTGGCATGTTGTGGGGATAATAAGTTACAAAACAAGAACTATCACTTACCTAATGAATGCCTGAATTTGTAGGTTTTAGATTGAGCTATTCAATCTTTAAACAACAATGTTATGAGATAAGTAATTACTGCGGTTTAGACGTGGTTTGTCCCCACCAAAATTCATGTTGATTTTTATCTCTAGTGTGGAGTGTTGGGAGGTGGGGCTGAGTAGGAGGTGTTTGGGTCATGGAGGCATAGCCCTCATGCAGAGTAATGCCCTCCATTGAGGGTGAGTGAGTTCTCTCTTGTAGGAATTGATTAGTTCCTATGGGGTCTGGTTCGTCAGTTTCTCTCTCTTGCTTCTTCTCTTGCCATGTGATCTCTGCACATACTCACCCCCTTCTGTTTTTCCACTATGACTTGAAGCAGCCTGAGACTCCCACCAATTGCAGCCATCTAATTTTGGACTTTTCAGTCACTAGAATCGTGATTTAAAAAACTCTTTTCTTTATAAATTACTCAATCTCAGGTATTCTGTTATAGCAACACAAAATGGACTAAGACAGTGATGTTATCACTTAAAAGCCAAGGAAATTGAAGCTCAAAAAAGATAATTTGCTCAAAGTTGTATAGCTAGGAAGTAACAGAACCAGAATTCAAACTCAAATATATCTAACTACAAACGTTTGTCTGGTGTTATGTGTTATCTTGAGTCTTGACTTTCAGCAAAAAACTTCTTCCACTTCTTTAGCTGCCTGCATAATCTGTTATTAGTGCTGGAGTTTTTTCCTTGTTTGTTTGTTTCTGTTTTTATTTTTAGATATTGGATCAGTATGGGTTCTAACCTGAGCACAGTCTTTTACCTGAAGATGGAAAAGGATCTCATAATAATTAGGAAATGCTGGCTAGCAATAAAAAGCAGCTCCAAACAGTAATGGCTCAATAAAATAGAAATACATTTCTTACCCATTCTAAATAGCTCAGGACAGTTTTAGATCTGTGGAAGGGACCTGGTCTACATAGCCTTCCAGGGAGCCAGGCAGAAAAATGTTCTACTATTTTCAATACGTGATTACCAAGGTTTTCCTGGAAACTGGCCTGTAGTGACTAGGTAGAAATATTCTGGAGGATCATATTAGGCATGGTTATGAACCATATTGAAATTACATCACTTCTAACTCTGTAACTAGAGCTCAGTCACGTGGCCTTACATGCTTACAGAGGAAGCATGCTCTAGGCACATCCCTAAGAGCCCAAGAAAAAAAAGATAGAAAAACTAGCCTGTTTCTACCACAGGGTCTTTGCATGTTATGTTCAGTACAATTCTGGCATTCAGCAAATAATAGAAAACAAGCAGGTTTGTGTTTGATGTACTTGTGGCAATCTGTGTGGCCGATTCTACTTCCTTAAACTTATGTGAATTTTTTTGTAAGGAAGAGAACAAAATCTTTATGAGGCATGTATTGTAGATTATATTTCTGAATGCATAACAAGGTTACAAATGTCTCAAAATCCAAATGAATATTTTTAAAGATCTGGAAATAATGTCTCAGCCCTAACCAGTTTCCTGATTGCAAGGTAAATATATATATATATATATATTTTTTTTTTTCAGAATCCACTTATTCTGACTTCGGTTTTACAGCAGTAATATTTAGTCCAAAATTAATTTCCAGATTATGCTTAAGAGTCTTTTTTAACAATCACATGATGTTTGATTTTATCATTCTCAACCTACAGATGAGAAAACAAAGACTTGTGAAATCTAAATAATTATTAGTCCATTTTTGAGCAGGAATTTGAAGTCATGTTTGTCTCTAAAACCTATATTTATAACCAGAGTTTATTTTTCTTTTATATTCTATTTGCCCTATATACTCTATATATCTGGAGGACAAGAACATATCTTTCTATTTCTCTATCGGAGGGTATGATACAATGCTTAGTACATGGGGCAAATGTACTGGCACATGGGGAGTGCTCAGTAAACTCTTGTTGAATTAATGAAAACAACAAAAGTTTTCCTCATGACTCACTATCACCCTAAAACTGTTAGCAAAGGTGTAACCCAACCACAACTTGAGCCACTACTTTACTGCAAGTTTAACTGTTAGTATCAAATACGAAAGCGCCTCTTTGAAAATAAGCTTTGAGAAAATCTTTGTTGGTTTTATAAATTTCCAAATTGCAAATTCAGTGGGAAAGAGATTAGATGGAAGAAGAGATCCATCCAGCTCTAGAGATGGATTTTACAAGAATCCAGGGATTTATTTGCAATTTGCTTTATATAGGCAATTCACCATATGCCCCAAATAGGATTAAATGTATTGCTTAGGATACATTACACATAAACAAACCTTGAGTATTCCTCTGTTTCTCATTGTAAATGAAAAATTCATGGTCTGGGTAGGTCTTTTCATTGGAACAGTTATAGCAATTGTAATAATTATTATCATTGTAATCATAATTAAAATTACTCTTATAACATCATTGCAATTATTTCTTTTTGTTACCTATTTTGCCCACTTAAAATATCTAAAGATTAGAGGTAGAAGTAAAGTATTAAATAGACCCTGCATGATGTCTTTTAGAGGAAAATAGCAAATATTAAATTTACTTTTTTTAGTTTCATGAATTGCTTTTGCAGTTTTGTGATTTGCAAGCACCAGGAAATCTTGGGGTATTCTGAATCTCCATTATAGCCTTTGTTAATTTTTCCTTTCATTTAATCTACCAGTCATTTATTTTTTCATACATTTATTCCCATAGACTTGTATTGGGCACTTTCTTATTGCTTGCTACTCCCATTTCTAGGTATCACTAGCAAGGTAAAGCTGCATAAAATGTTGTCCATTTTCTTGGAAAATTTGCATTTGAGTGATAGACACAAAAAGGAAGTCACTGTGATAGGACAAGAGAAGTACTAAAATAGAGGTGTGTAGTCACTAGGTCTACAGGGGAGGGAGCTGGTGAGATTTGTTGTTGTTTGAAGGATGAGTATGTATACACACACACACACACACACACACACACATGCACACAGCTCCTCCCTTTGATTATGAGCTCCTAGATTTCTGGAGTCATGTTTCATTTAGTTTTGTATTAACCACAACACAAAATAGAATCCTTACACATATTTTCAGCTCAACAGGTATTTACAGAATTGAATAAATGTATTATCTTTGTGTAAATAATCATTTCTTTATTTGTCAATAAGATATGATAGAATTGTGACAAACACTGGTTCTAACTAGTTTTGAACTACATGTCACCATTCGTAAGCTATGTGACCTGGGCAATAATGTTAGTTATTGTGTTGTCAACATTTGGCTCTGAGGATACAAAAATGAATACCGTTGGTCTCACCCAGTAATCCGCCAGCTTCTTTTGTTTCTTTGTTCACATTTTCAGCTCTGTGCTGGATTAAACTGAGATTTAAAAAATATCTTAGGACTTTCTATAGGAGGAAAGGTGACTTTTTGTTTGTTTGTTTCCTTTGGGATGGTTGACACATTGTGAGTGCAGCCAGGCCCACTGTAGTTTATCAGAATTCCTTGAATGATAGTCGATTCCATAGTGAACTCGGAGAGACTCCATTCCCAGAGCATCTGTCTTGTTTGTTTCCCAGATGGGAGTGCTGACTGGGAGAAACCAATCTTTGTCTCTGAGGACAAAAGCAGCCACAACCCAGCTCGGGAAGAAACCATCATTCGTAATTTGTAAATTCTCCAAAGTGTTGCTGAAAAGCCTCCAAGTGTTTTCTGTATTTGGGTCTGTGGTGGTTGCTTTATATACTACTGTGACTACCTATACAGAAGAAAGCCAGTTTTAGAAACACAGTGAAAACGTGAGCCCTTCTCAAGTATAATATGGTTCCATAAAAAATGAATTTTCTGGCTTTAATTATAGACCTTGCACAGAGAACAGAAATGTGCAGCCTAGGTACCAGCATGTGATGTGACCCGATTATTTCCAGTGAGTTTCTAGAATCTTCTATGAAAAGTACAGCTTTCAGGCAAAATGAGCTTCTCTACTGCTTTTCCCATTTCCCATGCAAGCCAGGGATTCCCTAGTGTCCTGGGGAAGTTGTAGATGTTTAATTGTCTGATTGTCTTCACTGTTTATGAAAGATTCCTGTGCTATACAGATAACTTCTGCCCTGGTGAATCATGGAAACTACTTATCATATCAATTTGGGAACAGAAATATCTGTGAATTGAGAAACTATTCACACATCATTCACCACTCCCGTACTTCCTAAAAATTTTCTATGGAATTTAGGGCTGAGGGAGTATACTTCATTTGATCATAATTTATCCTCCAAACTTGGGTGGTTTTGAGAGTAAAAGAGCAGCAGATGTAAACTAGGACTTTTCCAAGCAAACCAGGACATATGATTGCTCTGGTTGAGATGCTTTTATTTGTGTATCTTCTGGTTTCCTAAAACACTAACCATGGTTATTACCTAAAGTATTGTCAGCAGCCTATCAGAAACAGAGTCTCTGATGATCATGACTGGTTTTTCTGAGAGCTTTGGAAATAAATGTCAGAGATTGAATTGGTTGCTGCTTTGTTACAGAGAGTTATCCTTCAGCCTAACATAGAGAAGTCATCTCTGTAATCAGCCTTCTGCTTATGTGTGTGTCTCTTGTTGCCTTGTATTCAAAAAGCAGTAGGCTGATTCTGTTACTGAGGATAAGCCCTTTCCCTCCAGGAACCACAGCCTCCAGTTATTTCTCTACTTGAAGTTTTAAAATTTTTAGTGATCCAACATATGTCCCAGAGAACCTGGACCTGTAGAATTTGAGGCATAACAGTCTACATGGTTATTTTCTGGGAATTTATAATAAACACACCCACAGCCTGACTGCACTATCTGAAGATCCTATACAAATATTAGGTCCTAGGGACTGAGGGCATTTAGAAGCCTAAGGGATGGCATATGTGAAAAGACTTTCTGGGATGAACTATACATACTACAGGGGAAGAAGGTGGTAGTTGTCTGAGCTGGAGTTGCACAGTATGAGGAACTAAACCTTTTCTCTCTTTACTTGGCCAGAATGCCTTGAGATGAGAGTATACAATTTCAAACTAAATTAACAGCCCAGTGCACAACACAGGACTTGTCAAGATAATAAAACCAATGGTAGCTGATTGCCCTTGAACTGATGCTTCTAACAGGGACCTGTTAAAAGAAATCCCAAAGTATATTTTATTCATTATAGGTTAGATTCCAATTTTAATTAAATTTATATTCACATGAGTCAGATATTTCAGATATTTCCAAGAGAAGTCAAAGAAGATTCCCAGACAGCAGTGACTACATTCTGAGAAATAATTACTTGGAGAAATTCTGTAAGAATGAACTGAACCTGATTTAACAATTGCAGCTCTCTTTTCTGCAATGGTATCAACCTCCTTCAGTGCAGAGGCAAGCCTTTGTACTAGAAAATCTATACATGATCCAGGTGTTTTCTAATTATAAAAAGCCAGAGCCTAGAGAAAAACAAACAAATAAACAAAAAAAAGCCTAGGAGACTTCCTTTTCTTAAGAATGAGTGAAGAATGAGGATCTCTGATGGACTAGCATAATTAATCAGTAGTTTTTAAAGAACTGGAACAATAGTTCCCAAACTGTGTTCCCTACAGCACTAGTTATGCAAGATATTAAAGGTATCCCAAGAAAAGGTAGTTATTAGCCAAATAAATTTGGGAAACTTTGCATATTATCAATCTTATCTCAAAGTCTTGCGGGACATGTAATTATGACAAGTCTCTGGGGCTGTCATTTAAAAATTTAATTTGCTAACATTTAATCCAAGTTTCCTGAACTTATTTGTTCATAAATATCTTCAAAGGACACACAGTAAAATCTGGAATTGCCAATTTAGAAACATTTAATCCAAAAAAAAGTTATATACACCCAATACTGAAATTGTGCCAAATAGCCTCAACTTAATTATTCAGGGTCAACACAGCTTTTGAGTTAGGAATTTTTTGTGACCATAAGCTCTCATGCATTGTTCAATACAAGAGAAAACATTCAAGATTGAAACTTTCAATTCATTGGAAAATGTGGGATCTGGTTCTTCCGGTGACTTTCATTTTAGGTGACTAAACAGTTTTAATTGATATGTTGACATGAGCATGTTTTAGGCATTTCCTGAAAGGTTAGTGTCAAAAGAAATTAATATCCTGGTGGGCTTGTGTTTTTCTCTGAGGCAGATATTGATGAATGTACAGAGGGAATCATTGAGTGCCACAACCATTCCCGCTGCGTTAACCTGCCAGGGTGGTACCACTGTGAGTGCAGAAGCGGTTTCCATGACGATGGGACCTATTCACTGTCCGGGGAGTCCTGTATTGGTAAGCAGCTTTCAGACATGCCCTCCAGCCACTCAGACCTTTTCAGGAGGTGCAGCTTGCTTTAGTACTCTGTTCAGCTCCCTGTGTTCAAATATGACCATTCAGTAGTTAAACAGCAGTTTTCTAATTTTCTCCCTCTACAATTCAGGGATCAGGTCAGGGATCATGCAATGTGGGGTGCCAAAATTTTTGTACAGAAATTGTGACAGAGGAACAAAGCCTGGGTGTTTATGCTATGGCTTTGTTCTTTCTAAGGAAAACCTTAGTCTTCTTAATTCTTTTTAAGGAAAACCATGCTGTCTTGCAAAATTTTTGATAGTTTGAGATGCAACTGTAGAGAGGAAGAAATATTAAAAATATTGGATACTGGATTTAGAATAAGAAAGTTTAGTTTGAATCTTAGCCCTTATACTGAAAAAGTCACTATAGTCTCTAATCCTTCATCTGTGTTTATATAAAAGTAGGGATAACAATATATATATATATATTATTAGGATTAAATAAGAATAACACCTATTCTAAAATTTCAAGATTTGAATTGATGCACATATGTGATATAGTTGCATTAACATTATTGTTGCTATTGCTACTACCGTCATCTCTTGCAAAGTCTCCTTTATGGGTCTCTGCCTGTGGTTCTGTTAAATGCTGAACATGGGAAATTAGCAGATGGAGTTATTCACCTTTAAGGCCTTACAACTTTCCTGAAATCCAAACAACCTAACTGTCTGTATGAGAACCTTAGCCAATCCTATTCGTTCATGTTGTGTAGACTCAGTTGAATTCTTAATCCTGATTTGGACCAACCTAGGCAGTGAGCATTCTGACCTTGGGTTCCCAAAGTTCAGCTTGCTGAATTAGAAAATGGGAATCTGATTTCGAAAATTTGTTTTCTCTGCTTCAGGCATACTGTTTTTTTCTAAAGGCTGCTGCTGAGATATAGTCAGTGTTTCTTCAACTTCTCTACTGATGTTGATCTAAAGCAAAGATGAATTCATGGCCATGTGGCATGAATTATCTCCTACAATCTTGACATTATTGTTGAGAGGGACGTAGTATAGTTACTGAAAGCACAGACTTTTGGGCCAGATGTTGACAGTCAAATTCCAGCTCTGCTGCTTCTAAGTCGTTTACCATGGACAAGTTTTTGTCTAGTCTGTACTTCAGCTATTTCATCTGTAAAATAGAAATGATGTTTATATCTTATCGAGATGAATGTTGTAATAATTAATGGAATTAATATCCGTTAAATTTCGAGAAATGTCAGCTCTTATTTTAAATGTCACTGTGTATTCAGCATTCAACCCCATACTCTGTTCATGTTTCTTTTCCTTTACATATTGCCAGGTACTTCTGTACATATGCAGCTCATTGTACATGGATGTTATATGAATAGGAATAGGTCAAGTGGCTATTGTTGAGCAATGAAGATGGAATATTAACATATGAAATTAAGCATGGTAGCAAAAAGGAAATTTTAATTTTTACAGATTATATTTGACATCATTAAAAGGGAAAACTCTTAGATTTTTAGTGCACAAAGGACTAGAGACCAGCTAGTAAAGCCAATTTTATTTGTTCATTATTTTGTGTTTTTCTACTTTTAAATTCAAAGGATGCAGGTGCAGGTTTCTTCCATGGGTAATCTGCACATTGCTGAGACTTGGTATATGGATGATCCTGTTACCAAGGTAGTGGGCATAGTATACAATAGGCCTTCCAAACCATACCCTTCCCCTTTCTTCCCTTCTCAGGCAGTCCTCAGTGTCTTTTGTTCCTATCTCTGTGTCTATGTGTAGTCAATGTAGTTAAACCAATTTCAACCTGCCAAGGGATTGCACACTTCTCTGCCTTCGTATAGGCTGTCTCCTCTAGCTGGAATGAAACATGATGATTCACATATGAATTTAATTTTTCTAAATTAACTTATGTTTCACCAAGCCCCCATGAAGTATTCTTTGGTGTCTTCCTAAGACTTGTCACTCCTTTCCTCTGCTAACTCTAGACCTTTTTGTTTGGTATATATTTTAGTAGCTTTGCTTGTACAATTTATTTGCTCTCTGACTAGACTATGAGCAGCAAATGGGTTTTATTCTTTTCTCTCTGCAGTGAAATCCTTTGGTGGTGGTTGTTTGACAAATGTGAAAATGTAACCATACCATGTGATCAATAAAGAAACTCAGCCTCAGAAAAGTGACACCTCATTCCCAGCCTCATAACTGGTTTGGATAGACGTTGAGGATCAGATCTAGGTTAAGGGAGCATCTAGGAACAGTTTCAGTTTATGCCTCTTGTTTTGATGTTATCTGGAGAGCCCTGCCATCCTCTTGAATGTCCCTGGCACCTGTTCTGGTGCTGATTTCTCTCTAACATGCTGAGTGGCATGCCTGAAGGAGGAGGTGAAATTCCTGCACACTCAGAGAGCCTCTTGCTTCATCTACAAGCTGATCCCTGTTCCGGACAGGAAAACCTCGGTGAAATGGACTCCTTAAAGTTGGAGTTGTTTGAATTAGTGGCATTTTAAATTTGGGTAATTGTTAGTCTAAATTTCCTTTCATTTCCACACTTTTGGGAAAGTATTTGTAAATGAGCCCTCAAAAGGACAGAAATCTGACCATCACTTCGTATTTCTGTGGTAGTTGAGAGTAAACTGTTGGTTCAGAATACTTCTTGGACAAACAAATATGTAAGTCAGATAATGACACTTACTTATTATGGCCTTCTAATGCCTTCCCAAGCAATGTAAAATAAATTTCTAGCATCATATAGCTTTCATGGTTTTAGATGATATTGTTCCTGCCTGCTTCTTGGACTCATTTCCCATATATGTAAGGCTTTTTGATCTTTTCACACCTTGAACATGACAAAAAGCTCATTCTAGTTTTAGGGTCTTTGCCTTTATCGTTTTCCCTATCCAGAGCACTCAACGCCTCTCTTGTTGTGTGGCTGCCATGTTACTTAGGTCTCAGACAAATATCACTTTTTCATGGAGACCCTCCCCATCTTTTCTCTATCATAATCCTTCCCCACTCACTTTGTTATAATACTTATCTATATGTTTTTAAGCATTTTTATTCACATGCACATGTGTATAATATTCTCTTGCCACAAGTATACAAATTGTTTGATGGCAGAGACTTTGTTTGCCTTTTACCACTGTATGCTCACCCCCTAAGATAATGTAGTCAAAGAGAAGGCATGTAATGCATATATGTCAAATGACTGAGGGCATGGACATTCAAAACTGTCTCAGGTCAGATTTATTTTCTATTTTGCTTGATATATCTAGTTGTGTAGATTGTGGTGCATGACATAAGATGTTAGAAATCACAAAAGCATGTGAGTCTTTTATTTTAAAAAAATGTTTATTGAGAGCAACCATCATACCAGTACTGCCTTGGGTCTTCTGGAAATACGGTTATGAACAAGTTAAGATGTCTGTTCTTGAGAGATTAATGACCTGACCTATTCTGGATCATAATAACATAGCTTAATGGCCCTGAAAATGAGCACATCTGAATAAACTCTAAATAACATCAACCACTAATGCTTACATTTAAAAGAAATATCAGCATCTAAAATAAACTTTACAGTGTTTCTTAAAAGAGTGGTTTTCAAAATGTACCCAGCTATGTTTTTTTCTTCAGAAGGTGGCATATGTTATCTAAAATGTATCAGTTTGTTTTGGTTTCTCTTCAGATGGCATAAATCTTTCACCTTTTACTAAAATGTATCAGTTTAGGCTTTTAGAATAATAGTCTCATGTCAGCTATGTCACTTTTTTTCAGAGGAGGATAATAGCACCTTCACTACTGATTTTATCCATTACTGTAAGCCTTCGATAATATTGATATCATAAAGAACAGCGTGCTTGTAAGATTTCTTACTTTGTGAGAAAAAAATGTTTAAGATTTGCCTTTTTCTCTTAAAGTGTAACATATGTTTGAAGAAATGACCAGTCCTAGTATTGCAGAGGCAGACAGAATCACTATTCTTGAAGAGCTTATCAGAGGTAGTCTCTTCCCCCTCTCTGTCTCTCTCTCTCTTTTTGTCTGTCTCTCTTTAGCTTGTATATCTTTATAATGCCAGGAGAAAATAGTACACAAAAATTTGCAAATTGCTATTTGCAGAATAAGATGATGGCAGTGATTTATTTGTACTGTAAGGTACAGTGCACTCTGCATTTTGATGTAGTGCTAGTAGTCAGTGATTCTCAGTTTTAATATAGAAGTCGTGGCTCTTTTATCTAGGCATAGTTATCTGGGTCATTTAGAAATGAGAAGAACTAATATATAATTAACAATGGCATGTATAAACAGTGGTACTTTGCATATTTTAAAAATAAGATTCAGACTCTTTGGAATGTCAGTCAGTTTCCATGATACTGCTCTCACAAACGAAACTTTATTTTCCTCTGTTCCCTCTTATACTTTGCGTGTATACTCAAGCCTACTAAAATCCTTATTCTGCTCTACCTAAATCCTGCATTCTCTTGCCTCTCCTCCTTTGTTTGTATGCTTTTCCCTAACCCCATAGTCCCATTTCTATTAGTTAAAATTCTGATGAAGTCTTACTCTGTAAAGCAGGGATTCTCAAAACTGTGTCATAGTAGATTCAACAGAGTAGTGAAATGAGAGTTCCTTGACCCCCTTTGCAGGACTTGTGATAAAGATGTGGCTTATCTGTTCACCCACCATGTATGTGCTCTCAAACCCCTTACAGGAAATGGAGTACACAGATGGGCAAGTACAGGAGCTGGGGTGAGCACTTTTGGGGTCCAGCCCCACAGTAACATCTAGGAGTGGATGCCTGCAACTCCTGAAGCCCAAGTGGATGTGTGTTACAGTATGTTCTGTTAGCTTTGCTGTCCACAGGCAGCATAAGTGTTAAACACCTCTGTGGACCCTCAGCCTTTTCACAAGGCCAGAGGGTCAGCTTTCTATATCTCAAGCTCTTACCTGATGTCCAGGAAGATCAGGTCACACACGGACTTGAAGGATGGTGAATGTGGGGTTGTATTGAGTGGTGGAGGTAGCTCTCAGTGAAATAGATGGGGAGCTGAAAAGGGAATAGAGTGGGAAGATGATCTTCCCCTGGAGTTTGTCCAGCAGCTAATCTCCTCTCTGAGTGTCCCTAGCCAAACTCCCTTTGACATTCAGATGCTCCTTCTCTTCTCTTCTTCTCTGCTGCTATTCTGCTCTTCTGTTTGTATGCTCATCTGCTTGTGGAGCCTGGGGTTGGGGGTTTCTATAGGTACAGAATATAGAGGTGTGGTGGGCCAAAAGGCAACTTTTGAGTGTGAAACAGAAATCCCTGTTCCCATTTAGGGACATAAGTTTCCAGACTTGAGGTTGGAGCCTTTGACAGGGAACTGCCCTCTTCTACCCAGTATTTCCCTGTCTCCTGTCCATATCAGTAGCTTTTAAAAAATATCTGTGATGGGACATCATACATCCTGGAGATTCATATTCACTTGGTCTGGTGTGGGACCTAGATCAACATCCTTTTCTAAAATTTGTTTAAAATTTTTTATCAATTCATAATATTTTTGCATATTTATAGGGTACATGTGGTATTTTGTTACAACCATAGAATGTGTAATGATGAAGTGAGGGTATTTGAGGTATCTACCACCTTGAGTATTTATCATTTCTATGTGTTGGGAACAATGGGAGTCCTCTCTTCCAGCTCTTTTGAAATATATAGTATATTGTTAAATATAGTGACCCTACTCTGCTATCAAACATTGTAACTTATTCCTTCTATCTAACTGTATTTTGTACCCATTGGCCAACCTCTCTTTAACATCCATTCCCCAACCTGCACACCCTTCCCAGTCTCCGTTATTGATCATTCTCCCTATCTCCATCAGATCAACTTTTTTAGCTCCTACACATGAGTGAGAATATTAAATATTTACCTTTCTATGACTGGATATATTAGTCTGTTCTCACACTACTATAAAGAACTACCTGAGATTGGGTAATTTATAAAGAAAAGAAGTTTAATTGGGTCATGGTTCCACAGGCTGTACAGGAAGCATAGCCTAAGAGGCCTCAGGAAACTTACAATCATGGTGGAAAGCAAAGGGGCACATCCTACTGGAGCTGGAGGAAGAAAGTGAAGGGGGGAGGTGCAATGTACTTTTCAACAACCAGATCTCATGAGAACAGCAAGGGAGAAGTCCACTCCCATGATTGAATCACATCCCACCAGGACCCTCCTCCAACACTGGAGGTTACAATTTGACATGACCTTTGGATAGAGGCACAAATCCAAACCATATCACTGGCTTACTTCATGAAGTCATTTTTAAAAGGACTATAAGTAATTATTAGAAAGACTATTTGGCCAATGTCAGAGAACCACTGTCACAGAGTTCTAATAATAATAATAAGAAGAATGTCACCCCTGTTATTTGTCTTCATAGTCATTTATTTGCTATTTTATAGAATTTAGCAGATTAGACTTGTGTTCTTAATTACATCTTTATCACCTACAGAACAATTGAGGTCTTCTTTTGATACATTTTATCAAATTAATGTTGAATTAAATTGTACTGATTGTGCTTTTTTTCTGTTATCAAATAACATGCTTCATTCACAATGAAGCCCATGTTGTTCTGGAGACACACTCAAAGATGACATAGATACAGCTATTCTTATAGGGCTGAGCACTTGTTGGCCTCCCATTATTATCTCCTTTATAGCACTTAGTTGGGTGAAACAGTTTCCCAGACTCTAGAGCCTGCTTTCAGGCCACTGCAAATGGCATAGTGAGGATTTACTTCTCAGAGTAGCAGCTGAAACCATGGTCACCGTGCAAAGCAGTATGAATCAAACAGGTTCCACTGGAACCCCTTGGGAAAGAAATTTCCATTTTATCTGGTGGATGTGTTAGGAATAACTGAAATCGTCTAAGAATGATTTTGCTTCAGCTTCTTCTGCTCAGTTCCAGTTTTTTATGGGAGTGGAGATAAAAAGGGGTAGAACCTGGAGGTGCTCTCACTGTAAAAATGCTCTCAGTGACAAACCTCACTGAAGTGGGGAGTTATGAAGGCTTAGCAGGCAACACTGTGATGTAACGAACAGGCAGGTTTTAAGGACATATAAAGCTGGATTAATCCCAACTTGGCCACTTTCTAGGTGAGCAGCATTTGGAAAGATATTTAACTTTTCAAAACCTTAGTTTTCTTAGCATGCAGTGATTAAAATAACACTTACAATGGAACTTTCTCTAGTATGTGTTTTTATATGCACATTTCCTGACAAGTATTATATAGTAATTGTCAACATTTAACCTCCCTCTACCTCAGTTCCCTGACCTGTCACAGGAAAACAATAACAGTAACACTAATAAGAGATAACATTTACTGAGAGCTTCCTTTGTGCCAGACACTGCTCTCAGCAATTTACAAAAGCATCAACCTCATAGGTTGCTGTGGAGTTATTGTGACAATTAAATGAGCTAACAAAGGAAAGAAGTATCCAGCACTTAGATTTTAAGCACTCAATATATGTTAGTCATTTTCATTAACTGAATGACTACATGATGTGCTAGACACAGAACCAGGAAATTTCATGTATTTTCTAATTTAATTTCACATAGGAGGAAAGCCTACTTATTATCCCCATTGTAACAATGAAGAAAGTATGAGCCCAAGGATAAAGAGAACTTGTCCCAAATTCCACAGCTGATAAATGGCACACTGAAGCCATAATCCAGGTGTGTTCAATCCCAAAGCTTCTGCTCATAATATATTCACACTGTACTGTTTCCTGGAAGGGAGGAGCCCAGTGATTGCCTCATAGGTAGAGGAGATGTAAGGCAGAGCAGTTGGAGGTCAAGGAGACAAGGCAAAGGGAGCATGAGAGAAACAGGTGAGACCCAGATGGACATTTGCAATATTCTCTCTGTGTCATGAGCACTAGAGACTTATTTTATTCACTGGACTCAAGGAGTGTGTTCTGGGGCCAACCTTCTGAGCCATGGGCAGGATGACTAAGTGGCATGTTTTTGACAGTTAATCTGAAAGCACCTCAACCTTTATAATAATGCCACTGGGATATCCACTGATGTCATTACCTTCTTTGCATTTCTAGTGATGTAAATCCAGAGAAGAAAAAGGAAAGAGAGGGTGGCGGAATAAAGAGAAAGAGAAAATGGTGGTAGGCAGATTTTTAAACAATTTTTTACAATGTACTTGTTAATTATACACTACCTCTAAAAAGCAATTAGAATATTATATACAAAGATTACATGTTCAAGAGTTATTTAAAATAAAAATATTTGAAAAAAAGGAAAATGTATTAACCAGTGATAGTTGTGAAAGATGTTCATGAATATTTGGCAGTCAGAGAAAATGGGAAACATGAGTATATAAATTATTCTAATTTAAAATGAAGTTGCATACATAATTGTCAAGTCTCAAATGTACTGTTTTCTCTATTCCAGGGAAGAGATATGTCAGGGTAGAAAAACACCTTAGTGGACTTGGGTATTTCAAACTAAGAGACAAGGCATAGACACTAATCCCAGAACACTCATGGATTTTCTCCCTATGCTAAGCAATAAGACTCACCCACACATAAGATATTTTTGGTTAAATGGCATGCCACTTTTCTTTGATAATGTGTAGTGTGGTCTCATTACTTCAGAACTGTTGTTTCCAAAGAGTTTTACACACAGTTTTATCAAAGCACTAAATTCTCTATCATTGAAAAGCCTTCCTTTAAGCAGATGCCACTTAGCCATGACACTGTTTAAGTAGCTTTGTGCACCTAACTAGAATCAGTATGAAGTAAATGCAAGCATGATTTGGGGACTCAGGGGGCCTCAGTTGCATGAAACAAAATTTCTACATGTCACTAAAAGTTTCAGATGGACAGAGAGACCAAGACCCAGACAACATCTCAGTAAGGAGTGGATATTATCAGGACACAGAATTGAGAGGTTAAGAACATTTTACAGCATCTAACCGAAAAGATCTTCTGGGTCCCCCAGAAAGGACTGTACAGTGGACAAGTTGCAGATGATAAATTAGGTGAAAAATAAATCCCATCGGACCCTCTGGAAGCTGGCCTGCTCCTTTTCAAGTCTAGCCATACACACTTGAGCCTAGAGCTATTTAGCATGTGGGCTAACCTGGATATATTTTACAGACTTCTCTGGGAGGGCAAATGCACCTCCTCAGTTTTGATGATAATCACTTCACAAAATAACAGCAGAATAGAGTGCATTACTAGACTCAGGAGTGAACCCAAGTTTTATTCATTACCCACAGCCTAGCTGGGCTGACAGAGCAAGCCTACAAGTTGTTTTCTATGTGTACTTTTTAGGAGTTTCTAAGCATTTCTGGGAGTTAGTCCAACAGAACCTAACAACTAGCAATAGGGGCTCTCCTGTAAGCTACTCCCAACCTGTTTATTATCTTTTCAGTCACAATCTTTTAAATACCTTCCTAATGACAACTATGACTAGTCATAAAGAAAAATAAAAACCCAAACAAAAAAATCCAACATTGGACTATGACATGAAGCAATGTTCAGCATATGGGGAGCCTGGGGAATTGCAGTTCTAGTTGAGGTGAAGATCACATGGGCAATAATAAAAAGGAGAAAAATTAGAAAACTGTGGCTGGGTGCAGTGGCTCACCCCATGATCCCAGTACTTTGGGAGGCCGAGGTGGGTGGATCACGAGGTCAGGAGATCAAGACCATCCTGGCCAACATGGTGAAACTCTGTCTCTACTAAAAATTAAAGTAACTGGCTGTGGTGGCATGTGCCTGTAATCCCAGCTACTTGGGAGGCTGAGGCACAATAATTGCTTGAAACCAGGAGGTGGGGGTTGCAGTGAGCCGAGATCTTACCAATGCACTCCAGCCTGGACAGAGCAAGACTCTATTTCAAAAAAAAAAAAAAAAGAAAGAAAGAAAAAAGAAAAGAAAACTACCTAAAAAAAACCTTCACAGGTATTGGGATATTATTATGTTACTATAAGTAACATATCCTATATCCTTAAAAACATATCCTTATATCCTTAAAAAGTACCCTATAATGGTCTTAGCACTAAGCTAGGTGGTATGTAAAATGTAAATAATTTATACCATAGAGAATTTTAAATTCCATGTTGAAGACAAAAAAAAAACAACAACATACATAAAACAACCAATAGCCTTCCAATATAGGTTGTAATTAACTTTAAAATATGGGGTCAGCACTATAAAATATATAGGTGATTAGGGAAGAAAGTGATTAGAGAAGATCAAAGAATAGTCATACCAGAATGCTTAGGGCTAATTTGGCTTGAAGGATGGAAGGCTTTAGGTATTTTATAGGTATAATAATAAAAGTAAATATTAATATCTAAGATTAATTCATTACTTCATGTTCTATGTACTCTTCTAAGAGCTTGACATTTCTTTACTCATTTTATCCTCAGAACAACTCTACTAGGTAGAAATATTTATGATCTCCATTTAATGGACAAAAAGCCTTTATTTTATATTGTGAATGCTCTAAATTTATTTGGTCTTAGAACCCTTTTCTCTCCTGGGCGTCTTATGGATTTGGTTTCTATTACTCTAAAATACTCTAATTGAAAACTTGGGAACGAATATAGCCTATTCTAGGAATTTCTAGAAAACATTATTTACTCAGTAACATTGAATAATGAACTGTTTCAGATTAAGTTTTCTTTCTTTCAGTTCTGTGGCAAAAAATGATTGCATACATTACTTGCTCTGTAACTGTCAGAATTTTTATGCTACTATCTTAACTTTGGTCTAAGGATATCCTTCCAATATGTGCCTGTTTGTCTATTGCTTTTAAAAAATATGATCATTAAAACTGTACACTACTAAAAACAACTGTCAATTATTGAGTGACATTCTAGGTTTGTCCCTAAGGTAAATGTTTCCAGTCATAATGTTTTTGACAAACATATTTCTCTTTTACATAGATATTTCGTCTTCTTTCCACATTGTCAAGGTAATCTCTGGTTTTTAAAATGCCATTTTGAAGGTTTCTCTCCTTCCCACTGTGATAAAGAGTTGGTTATATGATGTCTCAGACCACAGGAACTCAGAAGTCACATGCAATTTTAGATTTTGGGGATATAAAAAGGATTGTGAAGCAGGATTTCACAAGTGCTGGATGACAATTTTGTATTCTGTGAATAGGCCTGGTGGGAGTTCTGAGAAAAGGAGGACATGAGTTGGGGACTTAGAGGCTTTATTGGGGAGCTGAAACTTGAAGAGAAAGAGTTGGGTAATACACAAGGAAAAGATTGATATGTTCCCCTAAAAAGGTGCTTTGTAGTGTGGTTATGGCTTTAGGGCCCTTTCCTCACTGTGAACTTGACATTTTTTTTGGAAAACAAGCAACAAGAGAAGCTTTTTAGTGTTCTACACAAGATCTTGAAGTTTATACGCAAATTGTTCTTCATAAGTTTTAAATGTCTCTTTTTTTTTTCTTTCTTCCTGAATAGTTGTCAGTCTCAAGTGAGTGAAAACAGAATGAGAAGGGCATCTCTAAAAAATAGGTTTTCCTCAGATCATATTGCTTCCTGGGAACTCAGTGCCCCTTGTAGCTTCAGGCAGTAATTTAAGAAGCATGATCCTCAGACCAGCATCACGGGACTAGCTTGGGAACTTGTTAGAAATGCAAATTCTATACCACACTCTTTAGACCTTCTGAATCAGTACCTCTGTGGGGAAGGTCCTAGTGATCTGTGTTTTAATGAGAGCTCTCATTGGTTGATTTGAAGTTCACTATGTTTTGAAAACACTGCTTTGGGGTTTTCATTGAAAGCCCTCAGAACACTCAAACTGTATGCAAGTTTGTGAATACATGTGTGCCTTCATCCTTTGGAGGAAATGGAACCATAGTTTTTCCTGGGATCTTGGCCACTGACATGTGAGAACCACTGTTGAAACACCAGGATCCAGCCTCAATATTTCCAGTTACCATTCTGACATTCTGACTCTGCCTTAACTTATAAGTATTGTCTTCCTGGGGATGTATAATTCAGTCTCGGGAGAGATTCACTGCCTTCCTTTCTTGGTGTCTGAGCACTCCTTGATATTGAATTCCATGTAGTTTCAGCTTCCTGCCTTTTTGAGGCCCCCTGTCAAGGCTTAACCTTCCAAGAGCAGAAATTGTGTCTGTTTTACTTGCTGTCATATTCCCAATTCCTAGAATGGTATCTGATATAGCAAATAAACAATTGCTGGAAAGTGAATTTATAAAGGGACTGTCAGAGCAATCATTTTTCCTATCAGTGAGGACAATGGCCCCCATCTACAATTTACCCTGATAAGCTGGGCTCAACCAGGGTTGAACTGCAAGAATCTTTTTGTTTGTAATCTGGCACCCTGAGTGGCATTAAAGATACCAGGCGTATTAAACATTTTTGAAAAGTGATATGAAAGATTAACAAAGGTGGACACTAAAGTGGTAAGAACAGATTTTAATCCCTAATAAACTATTTGCAGTAGAGAAGAGGGCCCAGTGTAAACAGAACGGAACTTCAATTTGTGCAGAAATGATTGCTTTAGAGGGTGAATAAAATAGTAAGAGGGTAAGGCAAGGGGCTTGAACGTGAGTCAGGGAAGTGGAATTTACAAAAGCTGAAAGGGTAGGTTTGTTTATGTGAAACCCATCTGAATTTGTTAAGTGACACTTACAGAAGTTAGACTCATCTCCTCCACAGAGACTAGGGGAGGGGTCCTATTTTCAAGTATTGGCTGAAACGAACAGTAAATTATTTTGGCAGCCTTTACCTCTTCCAGGCAGAAACTTAAGGGGTTTGGAATTGCCATCCTAGAGACGTGACCTTGAGTTGTTAGAAAAAAATATTATTGTTTGTTGGAGCCTTTTAATGGGAGTTGGTGAATAGGGTGGACAAAATCATTTGTCAGAGGGTCTGTTCAAAGGAGTCTGACTAGTGTTCAGTCCTAGATAGGATCTTTGTCAGTGGCCTACTTTGGTTTTCCTTGGAAATCAACTTAATTTTGGCTCATATGGTTTTACCTCCCTTAGAGTAAGAAATGCAGAAAGAAAGACAAATTTAAATAAAAAGAATTTGATTCTCAAAAGTCTAGAGTAGTGGACTCCAGCCTCCTCCTCTGTGCTTCCTTTCCCTTGTCCCCGCAAAAGCCTTATAGATTTTTTCATAGAATCTTCCTTTCAAAATAGGAAGCAGCCCCAGACCTGTTTTACTAAACTAGTTTTTTTTAGCATTTTTAAAAAGAAATATGAAGAGAAGATCAAGATTCAAATGGATAAAATCTTCCAAGAAAAGATACCATGAGATCAAATAAAGATTTATTAATTAGCTTGTTTGTCTTTTCTGCAGATACTGCCTTCCTTGGAATGATGGTTCAAATTACTGTCCTTGATCAATGACTTAACTCCTCTACTAGGACATAGTTTTTGGAAAAGCCTTGACAAACCCTTAGAAATTACAAACTATAATTATGCAGGGCAATGAAAGGAAATAATAAATTATATGCATGAAAGGACCTGGAATTCTTAGCTCCTGTAATCTAACTCTCCTGTTGTTTACATTAAGACCTGATTTGAGAATTTCTGCATTGACAAAGATTTTAGACCTTTGACTTCTGTGTAAATTGCAGGATGCCTGTGTAAATTGCAGGACTGAATGAAATTACTTTGTAACCTCCCTGTGCCTAAGACCTTTCCTTGGCATAGAAAAGAGACGAAATAATTCCTCATCTGACAACTTGCTTGAGAGAATGATCTGTCAAAACAGAGAGTTAGTTTTGGTTTTCACCTTGGCTGGATTCCCTGTGTATTTGTCACTGAGGATAACATTGCCAAGACTTCAATGCAGACACGAAAAACATGTTTCTTCCTTATGTTGCTTCCTCTCATTGGCAATTGCTTACAAATACTCATTAAAGGAACGCAGAAATGTTTCAATAATTGTGGAATGTCCAAGAGAATTGTTTAATTCTGAAAAATGCATTGTTGTCCCAATGCTAGTTCTTTCCTTCACCTCTATTGTGCTCTTCTTCTGTCACCACTCATATTCTAACACTTGAATTTCAAGCTCAGCCTTACAGAGGTGAAAAGTCATCATATCAAGTTGGAAATGGACAAGATCTTAGAAAACATTTTCTGTAACTCATACATTTTACCAAAGAGAACCATGGGCCATCCAAGCGTTCTTTTTCAACCACAGCTCACCAAATTTAAATTTAGCAAATGTTTATGCATTTCTTATAAGGTAAAAGACATTGTAAAAGACACACAAAGATAAGACCAGACTCTTACAAATTTGAATGGGTAAGGAAGATAGAAAAGATAGAATGCTTACAGCTAAGCATACAAGAAAATATAAAGCAGATACAGGCAGCCTAAAATTAAAATGCAGAAAAGGTAATTCTCTTCTGCAAAGGATGAAATTTTGTTAAAGACATTAAACAATATAATGGCTATAACAATAGAATGTGTATGGCCAGGTATTAGTCATTTAGTAGACTGTAGCAATAATACAAACAACCCTCCTACTCATAAGCAGATATATAAAAACATATAAATTTTGGGTTGTTGACATCAATACTATAGCCTCTGTGCAGTAAAACTCTCTTTAAACAGCAAGTATTTCAATATTTATAGATTTTTTATTTATTCTCTCTGCTGGTCAGAATTGTATTGATTTTAAGCAGATTTAATCACTAGTTAAAGAAGCATGACTTGTTCATAGCAGAAAGTAAGCCAACTTGATTAATTTAGAAGAAACTTTTTTATCTACAGTAAAACATCTAAATTTGTACATCATATCAATAAAACATAATTACTGACCAAAGCAAGTTTATGGAGCATAAGAAAATTGTGTTTTTCAACATGTTTCACTTAACATTACATTTACAGATTAAGGCTCAGAGAAAGCTTCTAATGTTAACATTTCTGGGTATGACTAGCCAGTGTGCTAATCAAAGCCATGTGTATTTGTATGAGAATTCAGAATTCACATGAAAATCCTTGGCAAATTAATAAATGTTTGGGCTGGCTGCATCATAAGAGATCAGGACTAATGGTGCAGATTTGAGTATGTCTGAGTATATGTCCTGAAGAGATGGGAGACTGCAATTCATTAAATGACATTAAATCCATGAGAGAAAAATCATAGAAACAAGAACAAGACCAACAATAATAATAACTAATCATTTTTGAGCAATTATGACATGACATGACAAGCATATTATTATGTACTTGCCCAAATTAGTGTATGAGGTATATTTTTATCTACATTTTTCACATGATGGGACCAAGATTCAGAGATGTTAGGTAATTTTTAGTCATACAGCTGATAAATTGCAGGGATGGGCCTGGGACAGAGTTGACTCATTTGGCTCTGTATGGCTGGAACTTTCTCAGTTTTAGTGCTGAAAGTCAGCTCTCTTGGAAACTCCCTCAGTGCCAGGCAAAACGGTGTCCACATTTCTGGATTACAAAGCTTCAGCTTTTAATTTGTATACTATATTGCTTCCACTAAGGAGAAAGAGAAACCAGGATCAGACATGGAACCTTAGGATACACAAATAGTTTTTTGAAGTGAGAGATAATTATGAAGTCAATACTTACAGAATCCCATCTGGGTTCTTTGTCCATTGTTTCCCCAGCACTTAGCAGTGTGTCTGGCATAGAGTAGATACTCAGTAAATATGCAGGAAATTCATTTATTGATTGATGAGTACTAGTGACTAAATAATGAAAAGATAATAGGATGAAGAGGTCAATATTATATTCCAGAAGCATCAAAGAGTGAGGAGCTCTTAGGCTGAAACAATCAATAACAGTATTTGTTATAATATTTTTTAAGCAAGGGTGATGATTTTGCAAATTAGTGGTTATAAGAAACTTCAAGATTTAGCCTTTGAGAAGAGGGTCCCATGGAAGCTTGCACACATTCAGGAAAGAATAAATGAGTAAATGGGGAGAGCTGCTAGTTGTAGATACTAGGAAATAAAATCTGGATCAAGGAAATAGTGAGCCAAAACAGTGTTTTATTTTTCCTTTGCCAAAAGAGAGAGTCTACTTAATTAAAAGAATGGGGAAGATTCATTGCAAAGAAACAAAATTATACACCAAACAGGGGAACAACATAGAAAAGGGTTTCTTCCTGACTCGGGGAGATTTGGGGACTGGAATAGGGAATGAAGAGGTAATACTAAAGGAATATTGAAAATTCTTCCTAAAAGATACATAGGAGCATCTCAAATAGATGAAGCTATTGCTCACTTATCTCTTCCTTTAGTCTTTGTTTTCAGGCTAAACATCTTGTGTTTTGCCAAAGTGAGATGAGTTTGAGCCCCTCATCAGGCTAATGGATCTCTTCTGATGTGTTCTAAGTGTGACAGCCTCATTCTTCATAGTCTGTGTGCTAAAGGGAATACAATATCCAAATGTGGCATGGCCAGCACATGATAGAACATGGCTGCCACTGCTTATTCTGGATTTGAAATTCCTTGTGCAGGTTAAAATTTCATTAGCCTTTTATTTTGCAAGTTACATCAGACTTCAGATTTTGCTACTTGATTATTTTATTTCTTTTGCTAATGTGTAATATGTATATTTTACCCCATAATTTTCTCTCTGCCACTGTAGAAAGCAATATTGCTTTAGCTATCAGAGAGGCATCTATGCTTTAGCTTGTCTGTCATTAATAAATCCCCAAGCTCTCTGCTCATTCCTGAGCCACTCATGTCTGGTAATGATTTCCACATGGGAACACACACACAGCTGGATGTTTAAACCAGAGGTAAAGTTTTGTTTTCTGACACATCATCAATTTGAGTTTGAAAATAAGACTAGGTGTACTGTGAAAGTTATTCAAGAAAGAGAAATATGGAGTAATGAAAAAGTTCACCCCTTTGATCTGTTACCAAACCATTGGTAAAAAGTTTCCTTTGATCTCTGAAATCAACCTGTAGAACTATTAGCTCCTGAGGCAAGTATTAGTACAGTTGTTATGCTGCTAAAACTTCTGCAGAGCCATTTGTCTTGAAGGGTAGGGAAATTGTTTGCAGCTAGGTTGGGACTGGTCTGATTGCTGCTGATATAAACATTTCTGAATTACATTTTCTTACATGTCCAAGTAACCTAAGAACCTCACATCAAAGAAGAAAGCAGATTGACTTGGCACAACTAGACTTTTTTTTTTTTAAGAGCAAAATTCAGTACAATAATAATAGCTTTCAGAAATTGTGAAAATGTTAATGCAAGAAAATTAGTTCTAATGCAAGCTTAGCCATGAAATTTTATTGAAAAAAAATTCATTGGAGCATGAAGCATTTTAAATAATGAATTTATAAGAAGAAACACAAAGAGATCACAGCCATTCGTTATTTACAATAAGAAAAAACAAGTACATTCTAATGATAATAGATTTGAGTACAAAATACTCAAATACTTCATCCCATCTTTCTTTCATTGCCTGTTTGTCATTGGGAGGCCTGTCTGATGATTTGGGTAAGTCTCATGAGTGAATAACTTTGTGTTTGCTCAGCAGAGAACAACAGTTGCAATATGTAAATAGGGTGCTTCTTCCCGTTGGATGCCTTGGGATATGTATAATAGATTAAGTTGAGTTTGTGCAGAGCAAACAGGTCTGTATTACTAAGAATATGAATAATGTTGGTTTCCATAATTGCTAACATCTGGCTTTCCATAAATCTGTTAAATTGCATGGAAGCAGAATTAGATTTCTGTGTCATAAGTAAAGCAATTACATGGAACTCTGTAGGCAATATGGTCCTATATTCAACTGTGAAATCTTTTCATTCTGGAGAAATGGAAGCAAATTCTGGTTTTGTGCCCTGTTTTTATTGTGCACAATAGGTATGTTTATGCACAGCCTTCTTAATTTATGAGAGAAAATCACTACCAATATATTTGCAATGTTATAAATGCAAAATAACCAAATATTTTAAAAGCATAATGTAGCTGGGCATTGGTTGTCAATTTAGACATTATTTTAGAGAAAGCCATAAATTACAGGCCCTTCTGTAGCCACTGATGGTGGCTGGGTTGAAATTATACTTCCAGACGATTTCTGGAGCCATTTGTTAATGGCTTCCTCTGCCCTTGTTCTCAAGCATTTGACAGAAAATCAAATTTTTTTCCTGGGGAAGGGGCAGGGCACTGCCCCTACTTCAATGTGGTTACTAATTTGCTGTATTTTTTCTACTTTAAATTAGACCCAAGGGCCTTCACAGATGCGAACTCAACAACAAAATGTGTTCCCTGAAGGGAGGGGCAGGGTTGTGGTTATGCCTTATACTTATTGAACACTCTAGAGAACACGTTTTGACAAAGTAGGCATTATCATAGTCTCAGTCTGTGAATTTCCTAGGAAAGGAAATAAAAATGGAATAAATTAAATGGAATAAATACATTGGACATCCATATAGTATTCTGTTATCGTCTGCACTGGGAAGAGAAAGATAAATAAAATTTAGTGTCTGCCTTCAATGAGCTCACTCTCTCTGGAGGTAGATATACTAAACATTTAACTCTTGAGAGATGAATGCAAGGATAGAATTTTGTTTAAGGTACAGAGAAAGCAAAATGTCTATAGTGATTGTCTTGTCATATAAGAGATGGTGATGCTTAACCTGAATTTTGAAGACTGCGTAGGAGTGAAAGTAGCACAGCAAGGAAAGTGCTTATCAAATGATTTATACCTCACCTCATTCCCTATAGGCCGAGAAAAAGTAGAGAAAGAGAGAGAGTACCCCCTTAATAAGAAAAATCATGTTCTAAGCCACCGTTGTTTCATAGGAAACAATATGGCCTCTTTGTGGATCTCCTATTGCTTTTTAAAAAAAGATCAGTTGACAAAATTTATATGTATTTATGGTATACAACATGATGCTTTGAAACAGGATTACATTCTGGAATGGTTACATAATCAACCTAAGTAATATATGTGTTACTTTATACACATTTCTTTTTGGCAAAAGTGTTCTCAGCAATTTTCAAGAATACAATACCTTGTTGTTAACTATAGTCATCATGTTTGACAATAGATCTCTGGAATGTATTCCTTCCATTTAACTGAAATTTTGTATTCATTTATGTTGAATGAAAAGGGAGGGGACAAAAGATAACAATTGAAGTGTTAGGTGGCATTTGTATGCTATGCTGGGTTTTAAAATTTTTGCAAGACCATGACTGGGTGGCTATAGTGTCTATAGAAGATAAATGAGAGAAAAGCAAAGTAACATGTCAAAGAATATACAGTTATGTGTAAAATGGCTATATATGTAAGCACTCAACTAAAAAGTAAGAGCTTGGTTTCAAACACTGGTCACCTGACTCCCACATTTAATGCTCCTTTTAGTTGAGAAGAATAAGAGAATGGAAAGAGAGGCCATAAGAAAGGAGCACCATACGTTCAGACGCACTGAGAATGGCCTGGGCATGGCTAGTAACAGTGAGCTGATATAGTGAGGCTTGATATTAATTGACTTGGAATATAGGCATCATAATTTGGAATCTTTTCTATAATTTTCAAAGGAGAAGTCATTGCTCATTAATGAAATGTCTTAACTAAGGCTAAAATTGGTAAGACAAAGACAAAAAGTAGATCTTGGAAAGAAGTAGCTTCTAGAAATATTATTAGAATTTCTTAATTTCATCTGCTTTGTATTGCGCCATGTGCAAAGAAACTTATGCATAGCAGGTAGACCAAAACCAAGTAGACTAGCAGACACTTCTCGAATGCCGTCAGACACTAAGTACCAGTACTTCTACCAATGAGTAGAAGTTACTTGGTCATATATTTCATCTCAGTTTAAGGGAGACATTTCCAAAAGAGTTAGTCAAAGGTGGAATTAGGTATTTTGTAAGGTAATGGATTGTCTTTTGTGGAAGGACTCAAACCAGGGTTGGACAGGTTTGTGTTTAAGACATTGTTAAGGTCACTCAAGCTTTAAATGTCAGAATGTTCTGACTGGATTTATGTTTTTATTCAATTCTGGACTGTCAATAAAGAGCAGGACAATATATTTCATCAGCATCCATCCATGTAGCTCTGATATTATTTTTTATGCATGGACAAAAATTCTGCTGGCTATTTGGATAGTAAGGCTTTGATTATAAAAGGCTCCTCTCAAGAAATGTTCCTGATTCCTTCAGCCCTGGTTGTAGGATCTAGGAGCAGTCTAACTGTCTCAAGGTTGCCCAAATTTCCCACTTGTTCCTACTCAGTGGCTAATATATTCACATCTTTTCTAAAAGACCCAGATCTCCATGGGGTGTATGCATACTGTTAATGAATTAACAGTGTTTATGGCCTCTGGATGAAATTGTTCTTAAGAACATCCTAAAAACAGTTCCTAACTACAACTGGGTGTTTTAGTAATTGGAGTCAGGCAGCTACCTGTAGGTTTGAGTCTCAAATCAGCCACTTACTAGCTGTATGACGATAGTAATGCTATTTAAGTCTATAAACCTCAGCTCCATTATTTGCAGAATAGGAATAAGGACAAATCCGCTCACACAGAACTGAACTGACTTGCAGTGTAAATGAGATAATGCATGTGAACAGCTTGGACCAATACCTGCCACAAGGTAAATGGTCAATGTTGTAAGTTAATGTTGCTGTAAATGATGGCTATTCTCTAAGTTCCCTTGGCTAAGCCTCTGTGCTTCATATATTGCAGACATCGATGAATGTGCCTTAGGAACCCACACCTGTTGGAATGATTCTGCCTGCATCAACTTGGCAGGGGGCTTTGACTGTCTCTGCCCCTCTGGGCCCTCTTGCTCTGGTGACTGCCCTCATGAAGGGGGGATGAAGCGCAATGGCCAGGTGTGGACCTTGAAAGAAGACAGGTGTTCTGTCTGCTCCTGCAAGGTGAGGCTAATGTGGTTCAGCAGAAATTGAAACTGTTCTTTCTTTTCCTCCCTCCTTTTTCTGCCTCCCCACCTCTCTCCCTCTTGCGATTCACTTTAGTTCTCGAACAGGTTTCTCCTGTTCTTATCTACACTACAGCTAATAATGATGCTGAAGGGCAGGGAAACCTGCTTTGAATTGATTGTGTTCTTAATGGAAAGTGAGGTGTGAGGTTGAGAAGAAACTGCAGAGAAGAGGAAGCAAGGCAGAAAACCCAATGATAGTCCTCCCGCTGAAAGCCTGCAGTGTCTTTAAGTTTGGTTGGGTGAGAGTTTTAATGAGTCCTCATCCCACACTTACACAAATTTGCTGATTAAAACTACTGTTTGCCTAAAATCACCACCTGCATGAACTTGCTCACTTTATGACATCATCTAGAAAAGCAAGGCCAACAGACTTGCATCCAGTGCTGAGATAGGTGAACTTTCATTTTGAACAAATGATAATGATAGTATGAGGCCTCTTAGAAATTGATGTCTTCTTTGTTATTCTCAGTGCTGGACTATTCCTTATATTAAGTTGTTTGGAAGTGAGTTTAATGCTTATGAAAATAAAATTCTGTCATCATTCTGTTTTGCTTTATGCTTTGTAAAATGGGTCCATTAAAGTGTTTGATCTCCTTGTGCTTTATTTCTTCTTTTATTGATCTTGCCAATTTATTTTTCTCTGTTATTGCTCTACTGTAGCTTTTGCCTTGTATGGCTATGTCTGTTGGGATGGGAGTATTTAATCTTGGGCTTTATGGGCATGGGAAGCAAGAGAAATTACTTGCTTAGTGTAGCCTCTTAGAGAGCCAAGTCTCCTGATAAATTCCCAGTGTGCTCCCAAGAAACAGAGCTGAAATAAGCCTTAAGAAATCATCCAGGTCACCCACTTGCCTTCATCTGCCTTCATCCGTCACACCTCCACAGACCTGTGGACACCTAGTTAGGAGGGCCACCATAACAAGTGCTTAGATCATTACCCCATAACACCTGTTTTTTTCCCCCTTTCACATAAACCTTGTTTCCTACACAAAAATTTAGGTTTGTTTTCCCGTATTGGAGCACCTGCTATGTTTCAACCACCTTGTAATTCAAAAAAACAGCATCATGTTTACTTCTTACAGCACTAATTTGAAAGACAACAAAACTGAATTTCTATGGGATAAAGTAACTTGTCCTAAATATTAAAGATATAAACGTCCAAGCTGCGACTTGAACTCCAATAGCTTGGCTCAAAGTTCATAGTTTGTCCATCTTGTCAGATGTCTTGTAACACTCCTCAGATGATATTTATTGGTATATTTAAAACCAATTAGGTAACCGATAATCTATCTTGACTGAGGTCAAACTTTCAATGCAGGACTATGAAAGTGACTAGTGAGACATTCCCTCAAGTGGTTTTGAAATTATTAAGTATAATATTTAACCACATGGTGCTGACTCAAAGGGCAATGTTTTTTTCCTTTTTTAGATACAGAGTCTTACTCTGTCACCCAGGCTGGAGTGCAGTGGCACGATCTCAGCTCACTGCAACCTCTGCCTCTTGGGTTCAAGCAACTGACCTGGCTTAGCCTCCAGAGTAGCTGGGACTACAGGCACACAACACCACACCTGACAATTTTTTTTTTTTTTTTGTATTTTAGTAGAGAGATGGTTTCACTGTATTGCCAGGCTGGTCTCGAACGCCTGAGCTCAGGCAATCTGCCCACCTTGGCCTCTATTGTGCTAGGATTACAGGCATGAGCCACTGCACCAGGCCAAAGGGCAAAATTTTTTAAGAGAATAAAAATCTCACTGTGGTTTAGAAGATTTCCATAATTTCTTATAGAAGAGGACAGCAAGTAGGTGCCCCATTCAGCCAGCAGAATGGGGATGAATTCTTTAGTAGGTCATTTCAAGAAAACATTGTGTTTTAAAACTTTTGAGGATGATCATTACATATCCCCACATCCGTTTTGGGCTTTCTTGGTCCCCGGTTTCTGGAATAGGCAAGGGACATTAGTGGAGTCTTGACTAGTATGAGAGTAAAATTCCTCTTTCAGTTTTTGTTTTATTTAAGCCAAAATGAAGCAGGGAACTTACTATTCATTGAAAATTTCCCAGAGCTTCTTTAATTAACTGCGTTAATAATCCAAGCAGCCTAAATCGATTTATTCTGTTTTGAATCCTAATGTGTTTCCAAAGTCTTATGAGAATTAGACTGAAATTGCCAAAGGGATGAGCAATTCTTGTAGTCTAATTTTGTTAGTATGATGCACCTTCACTGCAAACCACCCCAATTTCTGAATAAAGCACTAGATAGATTTCTGTAGGTAAATCTTTTGTTTATGTTCTAAATGTACTCATTGCCCGTATATAGCACAGTTTCCCAGAGGTTGTGAAGGGGGAGGAGATCCTGGGTTAGAAACCGAATTAAGAATCTTGAATCAGATTCTGCAAGTCACCCTTATAAAATGAACTGCTTGTGGCCTTCCTTGTTTGTTTCCATTATTTGAAATTGAAAGTGCTCTATTTCAATTTCATAAGAAATATCTCCAATACTTACACATCCAAATGGACAATTATAGTGGCATCATCTTGGAAGCTAAGAAATAAAATCAAGGTTGGGGTATAAAGTACTATCTTTTCAATCATATCGTTGACATTTCAAATTTAAATGCCATCAAACTATAAAACAGTAGAATTACACAAACCAACAAAGGGTCAAGGCTTACTGCTGAAAGAAGTAGAGTCAAATTTCTTGCAAAATGCTATCTCCCCCTATGAGAGTCAGTACACCAGGTTAGCTGCCAGTGTTTCATGGTAATTGAAAAAGGGCCTTGAAACATGTCCACAGATGAATAGAGTTCAATGGTGAATCAAGGCTAGCATAAATGGATTTGGGCTTTTGTTAGATACTATGTACTTCCTTGGCAGTGACAATGTTTTTGTTCACCTTCAGACCACCTAGTTAATTAGGTACAGAACGGTTGCTGCACGGATGAAAACTCATGTTCCTCCAGCATTATTTAGACCACAGAAACCCAGATGATTAATGGTTGTGTCTCTTGGCTTGATCCCTAAATCTTGGTTACAGCCCAACTTCTTTTCATAGATACCCATCTATGGCTCTTCTATTCATAAATTTATACAGGACTTTAGGAAGACATCTTAATTTTCTGCCTGTGCTACGTGGGAAAGTAGAGATGTCCCCAGCCGATTAGTTTCAAGGAAATGTAGTGTTTTACTATAAGTAGTTGTGCTTATGTTACAGCTCATGGAGATGAAGAAGGAAATGGATACAAAAACAACTAACCACTTGTCATATATGGTAGAGCTATGAACAATTTGCTGTGGGAACACAAAAGCAGAAGCACAGTCAGCCCTCTGTACTTGTGGGTTCTACATTCATGGATTCAACCAGATCAAAAATATTTATAAAGATAATGCAAATTTAAAGTAATATCATATAAATATTTTATTTACATCCTATTAGGTATTATTAGTAATCTTCAGATGTTTTTAGTATATGGGAGAATATGCATAGGTAATTTGCAATACTATGCAGTTATATGCAAATACTATGCCATTTTATGTAAGGAACTTGAGCATTTGTGATTCTGGTATCTGTGCAGAGGTCCTCAAACCAATCCCTCAGAGATGTTGAGGGATGACTGAATCTTACATTCTGCGAAGATGCAGAAGGGAACAGGGAAAGCCTTCAGGGAGGAAGAGATCTTTGAAGAGGACCTTAAGGGATGAGGAATTTAGTCAAGTAAAGATGTAGAGGAAGGTGAATCCCAAACAAGAGGGAACCGTAAGAGCAAAGATGCAGAAGTGTAAGAATATATATTGTGTTAGAAATATGAAGTGAATGATGAGCTTGAATATCAGGAGCAAAATGAGTATAAGAAGGGTATAGTCAATGATGAGCCAGCAGAGAAAGGCTAGAGACAGAGCCAGGCCATGAAATTTAGACTTCATCGTGTGGGTAGCAAATGTTCATAAGAGATTTGACATTTAGAATTGGCAGGGCCCAATCAAGGTCTGATTGACAGCATGATGGATGGCATGAGCAGATAGAAACTAACGAGAAAGAAATCACTTGGGCTGATGTAAAGTTTCAGAGGAGTAAAGATGAAAGCCTGAAAGAGAGGTAGATAAGAAAGATCTAATGGGAGAAAATGCAGAAGTGAAAAATGGGTCCTGATGAGTGATGATGCTAGACACTTTGTGTCTGTGGTAATGTCTTCCCTATTCTCTGAGCAAAAAAAAGCTCCTGCCTAACGCGTTTGATACATAGATGCCCATTTTCTTGGGTGAACAGGATTCAGGTGCCACTAATAAGAGTAAGAACGAGGGTCTGCAAGTCGGGTCTGTATGCTACTACATCTATACCTACGTGTACACCTACACTTATACCTATACCTATACTGGATAATCTATTGGGAGGAAGAGAGCAAAATATGAAGGCCAGATTTTGTTTTTATGCTTTCATACAGCTAAAAAAATGTGAGTAGCATTCATTTTAAAAACAAAGTAATACTAAAAACTTGATCAGTGTTAGGTCTTGAGTTTTTCTGGGGACTACAGAGATAAGTAGGGAAAGGGATACTATAAATACCCAGTAAACTTCCATGTTATAATAAAATCAGGGACAAATTACTGTGGAAAGGGAAAGCAAAGTGAATACCTTTGTCATGAGATTGCCTGGATCATAGCCGTCTGATCTGGTTTATGTAAACCTATTCCCAGAAACTGAAGAGGATGGCCATGCCAGGGACACCTCGTGCACTCATGTATCTCTTTCTGGCAAGGAGGAATCACCTGATCTGCAAGAAGCTGTCAGGATACTGGTCGTGTCTTCCTAAGTATAGCACTCACAGGATAAAGCCAGGGATGAATCTGGTCTGTGCCTGGGGTCAGGGTAGAGGTAAACTTTCTGAATTCCAGCAAACTACTCATAAAAATGCTTTGTCTTGCTCTTTGAACCCAGCTAGAAGCATTATAAATATTTTTCTGTCTATGGTGTTTTTGATGGCTGGAGTTGGCTGTGCAGGCTCTAAGATTGTGTTTCTTTATCTTGGAAAAAGTAACTCATTGGAAGGTTTTGTTTGACACTCAAAACTCCAGGGGTCCTCTTAAGGAACAGGGGAATCTGTTTTCATTTTCTGAACTCTTTTTCCTGTGGTAGTGTTCAAAACCCTGCTTTTTCCATGCAGGAGCTTGAACATTACACCATGCTACTTCCCCATCTGACTGGGTGATGTTTCTCCATCAGTGATTTTGAAGCTTTGCACCAGAAACACCTTCAGAGCTTGTGAAACTTTGATCACTGGCTCTACCCCCAGTATTTTCTGGTTCAGTAGATCTGGGGTGGGGTACAATAATTTGCATTTCTCAGTAATTTCCAGGAGAAGGTAGTGCTGCTAGTTTGAGGATGGCTACTTTGAAAACTTTTGCCCCAAGAATCCTTCTGATATCATTTTATCTAAAATAATTTTTTCCTATCCCCCAGCCTCCTCATGATACAAAGGTGCATCACAGTGGAAAACCACTGTTACGGAAGTTCAGGTTAGGGATAAGGTTCTGTTTTGTTATTAGTTTTCTACATGGAAAAGGCATTTTCCCTCTCTAGGCTTGGTTTCTTCTTCATTAAAATGGGATAACTGGATAAAATGATTGCTGACTGTGTTTATACCTCAGGTGTTAGAGAGGACTAAGGGACTAATTTATGGACTTTGACCTGAAGGCAAAAATTAATACTTTCTAAAAAGACTGGAAATCACAGCCCAATAAATTTATGTGTAAGAAATTAGAGTAGGCATGTCTAGATTGCCAGCCCTAATTTCATAGTCTTTATCAGGCATCAGCAGGTTTTCTTCTTTAAAGGGTGATGTTGTAAATATTACATGTTTTGTAGACCATAAAGCTTCTGTCCCAAATACTCAATTCTGCCATTGCAGTGTGAAAAAATCCACAGACAAAATGTAAATGAACAAGGGAGGTTAT
Organism: Callithrix jacchus; assembly: GCF_049354715.1. Taxonomy (NCBI): domain Eukaryota; kingdom Metazoa; phylum Chordata; class Mammalia; order Primates; family Cebidae; genus Callithrix; species Callithrix jacchus. The sequence goes on from NC_133511.1 coordinate 87,384,807, forward strand.
GTTCTAATTACACTTCATTTACAAAAGCAGGCATCAGGTTGAATTTGGACCGTGGTCATCAGTTTTTCAACCCAATGTTTATATTACTATTTGATTTATAGAAATAATCTGACCTATTTTATTTATAGAAATAATCTGACCTATGTCCACTTTCTTGATTTGAAAGTTACAAAACACTATGGCAGAAAAAACAAGAGTGATATTATGTAATCTGGAGTAAATATATCAGTGTATTGACTATTCCATATTAAAATCTGTAATTAATAGCAAAAACATCTATAATTTTCCATGGCATAATAGAAAACAATGTATTATTTATTTGATAGGAAAAAAGTATGTCACTTTTTAAAATTCAGAAGCAATTAAGTTTTACAATAGTTATTAATTGCTTGTCATTGAGCTCGTAGTATAAAATTTCATAAAAACAGCTTTTGTGGGAGAAGATTGGGAAAATATATCTTTGACATGTAAGTAGGGAATGTTCAAACCACCTAAGTTGTGATAGAGGTCAAGCTCTGGAAATAGCCTCAAAGATCTATGTCAAAAAGGATGCTTATTGTCAGTGGGCTCCATACTCTTCCCAAATGTAGTTTCTAGTGTGGTTGTGCTCTGTGAGCTGAGGTTTTATAATGGCATTCTCATTGTATTAATGGAGCCCCCTGTGACATTTTCATTATTAAAAATGATTTTATTGACAGTCACCCTGTAATCCAAAGGCAAAGTGAACATATCCATTGTTCTGAAACACGTTAGAAGCTAAGAGGGGCCTATTTGGCATTTTCACATAATTGATGAGATGTGAAATTGCTTTATTTTGCACAAACCCTGGAGGCTATCCATTTATTCTTATTCATTCTTTCAATCAGGACGTGGGAAGAAAACTGACATTCTTATTGGGTGTCATAGCCTCTTGTGCAGTAAGAATTTATCCTTTCGTTTGATGCCAGCCACAGACAGCCATGCTGGATCCCAAGGCATGATCCTTCTATGCTTGGGAAGAGTGACAGTGTGCCATTGGAAGCTGAGCTGATCAAATGGTTTCATGTCGCAGCTCTCATTACTTTGCTTAGTTTTTGTTGGTTAAAATGAGTCTTCAGGGAGTCATTTGGGGTCATGACGATACAAGCAAAATATATTGGTGAGTTAAAAAAATGGGATATGAGCTGTAAGCCAAAGGCCAATTCTTGGGAAATTTCTAGGATCAGAACACTTCCTTGCCCTGACTAGCTGAATTCTCTGATTCCATTCATTTGCTAAAATCTAGTCTCTTGCTTTCTTTATATATACACGTTTGCCTATACATGTAAATGTATATGTGTGTGTGTGTTTAAGCTTTCATCTCTTGATATTTTTGAAACACCATGATTTCTTGTTATTTTTGTAGTAAAAGAGCCAATGCACACAATGCATTTCCAGCCTGTTATTATATTGTAGCCAGCATGTCTCTTTTTCATTCTTCTTAAAGAATATAAAGCTTTTAAGGTTTCCACTTTAGTGGACACTGAACATCTCAGCAAGCCCTGTCTGATTATTCGGCGTTGTTATGGATGAAGTAGATAAAGACCCTGAGGGCAAGTCCATCAAGTTTTCAGATGTCACTAAGCTGTGAAGGAGGGTGATTTATGGTAGATGACAGAAATAGCATTTATAAAACATTGTGACAGGCAGAAGAGATGAAATGGATCTAACAATATGAAATGCAACAGAGATAAACATCAAGTTATATACTTGCTGCCCCTAAACAGACAACTGCACAGGATGGGATAGGGCTTAGGGAGGTTTTAATCTTGATTAAGCTCAGTATAAGCCAACACTATGGCACAACTAAAGAAAGTAAATACAGTAATGCATAACTTAATGACAAGGATAAAGAAAAAAGTCATTAGGCTTTTTCTTCATTGTGTCAACATCATAGAGTATATTTAAACAAACCTAAATGTCATAGCTTACAACACACCTAGGCTATATGATATAGTCTATTGCTTCAAGACTATAAACCTGTACATCATGATACTATACTGAATATTGTAGGCAATCATAACATTTTATAATAATATGTTACATATTAATAAATAATATGTAAATATTTGTATATCTAAACCTAGAAAATGTACAGTACAAATCCATATAAAAGACAAAAAAAGTGGTACCCCTGTATAGAAGACTTACCATGAATGGCACTTACAGGACTAGAAGTTGCTGTAGGTGAGTCAGTGAATGAATGTTCATGCAATGGACGCATATAAAGGCCTTGGATATTATTGTACACTTCTGTATACTTTATGAACATTATATACTTGGGCTATGGTAAATTTAGAAAAAGAAGTTTTTTCTCTAATAAAAAATTAACTTTAGCTTACTGTAACTATTGTACTTTATGAGCTTTTTAATTTTTGTAACTTTTGGACTCTTGTCTAATAGTTTAAAACACAAACACATTGCACAGCTGTACAATGTTTTTTATACTCTTATTCTAAAAGCTTTTTTGATTTTTAATTTTTAAAAATTTATTAATTTTTTTTCAACTAGGACACAACCACACACCTTAACCTAAGTCTCCACAGGGTCAGGATCATCAATATCACTGTTTTTCACCTTTATATCTTTCTCCATGTCTTATCCCACTGGAAGGTCTTCAGGGACAATAACATGCACAGAGCTGTCATCTCATATGATAACAATGCCTTCCTTCTTCTGGAATACTTCCTGAGGACCTCCTGCAGCCCTTTTAGTTATCTCTCCTTTTTTTTTATAAGTAGAAAGAATGTATTCTAAAATAATGATTAAAAAGGGTAGTATACAAAATATATAAACCAGTAACCCAGCCATTTATTATCATTATCAAGTAGTATATACTAAAATGACTGTAGGTGCTATATTTTTATACAACTGGCATCCCAGTAGGCTTGTTACACAGGTATTATTACAAACACATGCATGAGTAATACATTGCGCTACATAATGGCTGTAATGTCACTAGGTGACAGAAATTTTTCAGCTTCATTAAAATTCTATAGGACCACCTTTGTATGTGTAGTATGACAGCGACTAAAATTTAATTGTGTAGCACATGACTTCATTGAAAAAAGCCTGTATTAAAGAAAATACAGTGCTTAATACAAAGTGACTGTGAGACTCAATCGCTCTTTCTTGAAAGACCATTACTGAATAATTATATTTAGTTCTCTAACTCTCAGCTACCTCATTTGAGAAATAGAGATATACATTCATATTCCACAAATTATCAGGATTAAATGTGATCATATATATAAATGTCTCTGCACAATGTGTAACAGAAGGTAAGTATTAAATTTATGGTGGATGATGATGATGATGATTATGGTAAATAAAGCTTTTGAAAGAAAAGACAACCGTGACAGTGAAAGGATTATAACAATGGGGACTGGTTAAGAAATTCGAGATGTTTACCTAGAGATGAAACATCTCAGTGAATACTTAAGAACTGTCTTCTAAAAACTTAAGAATTGAAATATGACAGAAAGTGTTGGGAGTTCTATTATTACCAAAAGTATGAATTCAGATCAATGGATAGAAGTCATGAGAAATCTGATTTTTGCATTACGACATGTACAGAGCTATACACTGAATTCTCTCCATAGTGGTGAATTCACAACTGGAGAGCCTTAAGCACATACTTGAACACTTTTGTATATGGCTGCTATAAAGAGGATTCAACTGTAGGTCAGGAGATTTGGTTATATGTTCTTTAAGGTACCTTCCAGCCCTAAGACTCTATGGTTTTTTAAAATATTCAACAGATTTGTTATGACCATGAAGGGTGATGACAGTTCTTGCCTTACATTTTCAGCAATGAAGAACATTGTTTAATAAATTACTATAAGCAATAGACATATAAAAACAAAGACATGCTGCAAAATGTTTAGTCTTACTGCTTAAGTGCTGTTGATTTTCAATTTTTTATAATTATGAGTCTTTAGAGCCAATACTCCAAAAACTGTACTGTGCTTACAATATGGAAAACTTCCATAAGGTCGAAGGAGGCACCTGATTATAACCCCCTGTAATACACAACTTTAAGGCAATCTTGCAGAAGAAAAATATTTTGAAACCATAATAATTGGTGGTGCTGCTTACCTATCTCATCTTGGATAAGTGGCTTAGCCTTGCTGGGTCTAAGTTAACTCTTCTGTACAAAATGTATAATCAGACTTCTTTTCACAGTTGGGACAGGAGTATAATTAGATGAATGTATTTGAATATGTTAAGTGGTATCATGGAAATACAGGAGCATGATTTTCCACTCAAATGAGTTATTGATCATATATGCATTTTTAGCTGCTTAGTTTGCTTATAGTTCTTACTTAGAAATATGATTTTTTTTGAGACAGTCTCTCTCTGTCACCTAGGCTAGAGTGTAGTGGCGCTATCTCTGCTCACCGCAGCCTGTGCCTCCTGGGTTCAAGTGATTCTTTTGCCTCAGCCTCCTGAATAGCTGGGACTACAGGCATGTGCCATCATGCCTAACTAATTTTTTGTGTTTTTAGTAGAGACAGGGTTTCACCATGTTAGACAGAATGGTCTTGATCTCCTGACTTCATGATCCACTTACCTTAGCCTCCCAAAGTGTTGGGATTACAGGCATGAGCCACCTTGTTGGCCAGAAATATGATTTTTAAGAACCCCTTTGTAAAAGATTTTCAACAAACATGTTTTTGAAGATTTTCAAAAACCATTGACTTTTTGTTAAACTTAGAAATGTTTCTACTTTTATTTTTTCTGCTCTGCAGGCAAAGTCAGGGAAAGAAAGGGTGTGTTTATGTGAGCACACATGCGTACTTCAGTTTTGAACAGAATGAGAGGTGGCCAGGGATGACTAAGACAAGAAGTTTGGTTCTTACAGTGTAGCTGTCCATCATGTCCTACTTGATGAAACTTCCTTTACTTCATTTCTAAACAGGATGGCAAGATATTCTGCCGACGGACAGCTTGTGATTGCCAGAATCCAAGTGCTGACCTTTTCTGTTGCCCAGAATGTGACACCAGGGTTACAAGTCAATGTTTAGACCAAAATGGTCACAAGCTGTATCGAAGTGGAGACAACTGGACGCATAGCTGTCAGCAGTGTCGGTGTCTGGTATGTTGGCTTCCTTTACAGGGTGTTGAGCCTTTCTTTACTCTGAAAGGGGTTACACATTCAGTCGTTTGTGGGCTCTAGTTTCCCATATTTCATAATACTATACAGGTAGCTCTGTGGGGCCTGTGGCTAAGGGGCATGTTCTCTGCCTAAAGACATTCAGGTTATATCTGAAACACTGTACAAAGTAAAAAGCACATATTTGTGGTACAGATTTGTCCCAAGCAATGACAGTTTACAGCTACTACTAATAAGAAATCAAGATCAGGAAAAATCTCTGCAAGAAAGGAACCTTTCAAAACCTTGACTAGTAATTGTAGTCCTGAAAGAGCTAAATCTTTCATTTCTTATGCCATAACCCCTAAATATTTCAATATAAGAGGTAACAAATATAGTATAAATATCACAGATTTAATCATAGAGACCTAGAGTCTAAACCTGGTCCACCCACATGCTATCTGTACATGATGAACTTGGGCTAGTCCTAGCATTTTACTGGTTATTCTTTCCCTTAAATGGACAGAGGTGTATGAGTACATCTGAGGGAAAGAATGGGCTGTTACAAAGATCACAAGATACGTATTAAGGACAAATACAGTATTTGGCTCAGAGAAGGTACTTAGTGTATGGTAGTGACTATTTTTAACACTTCCTACCTTGGAAAATCTTTTCAGACACTACATGTTTAAAAAGAAAAAAAATGAATGTTGTTATAGTATATTCTCTTCCATCCCAGCCCCTAAGATGAATATTTCTCAGGAAAACTGAAGCTATTAAACACATAGCTTATCAATTACTTGAGAATAATGTGAGTCATACTTAACAAATACTCCTCAAGATTTTGCATGTGCCAGACTTTGTAGGATATAACAGTGAGCAAGATAGACGTGGCCTATACCTACACAAAGCCCATTAATATAGGGCTACTAATGGTATAATTAGATTTGAGAACGTCCAGAGAAAAGGTTTAGTTTCTGGACCTGGTTCTTTCAGTTTCAAATTATATCACAGAGATTTCTAGCAATAGGAATGTGATGTCCCATATGTAAAGTCAGAACTATGGAACATTCTGAGTTGATTTATAATGGAAACTATTAGCTGGGTGTCCAAAAGTTTAACATTTGCTGAAATGAATGAATGATTCTCAGTCTATGTGTAATATATGAAAACAAGCATTCAGAGAAATTATGCTCTAAATTTTCATCAAATTTTTAAAAATCTTCAAGTGAACATGCAGATAATCTTAACAGAATATCTTTCTTAATCACTCCTATTACTGAGAAGTATAACTCAGATAAATAAAAATTGTAGTCATTTTTTAAAACTCCCACTCAAGGAAAAACAAATCAATATAACTATAGAATTAATTTCCTTATGAGACTGGCAAATTGCATTTCTTTTCCAAGAAGCTAATCATCAGGCAGCCAGAAGAATTGGTATTAATTTAATGCATGAAATTTTCATAGATAAAATTTCAAAGGTATATCCTCTTTCATCCCAGCCCCTAAGATGAATATTTCTCCGGAAAACTGAAACTGTTAAACATATAACTTATGAATTACTTGAGAATAATGTGAGCCATACTTAACAAATATACCCCAAGACTTTGCATGTGCCAGACTTCGTAGGATGTAACAGTGAGCAGGACAGATGTGGCCTAAACCTACACAAAGCCCATAGTCTTATGGAGATGACTGAACAATTAAACAAGTTACCATACATTATAAGGTATTATGCCATACATTATAATTCATAATAGCATACAGAAATAGTTTTATTGTGGACAGCTCAGTGAAACCACAGATGCTAGATGCTGAGACACACAGATACTTCAGTTGAACTGCAGTCTAGAAAGTTCACTAATCACATGTGATATACAAAACCATTCTGAAATGGTTCTCCTGACATGGCTCAATTTTAACTTTAAATTTGATTGAAATATTACAGTGCTTCATGTTCTGCTTTTGACCTTAATATAAATTAATCACTCTTGTTTTTTATTATACTTTAAGTTCTGGGATACATATGCAGAACGTGCAGGTTTGTTACTTAGGTATACACGTGCCATGGTGGTTTGCTGCATCCATCACTCTATCATCTACGTTAGGTATTTCTCCTAATGTCCCTCCCCTAACCCCCCACCCTGAAACAGGTGCCAGTGTGTGATGTTACCCTCCCTGTGTCCATGAAAATTGCTCTTTATATACTGGCCAGTATCTCGTAATTCATTTATTTATTAGCTGTTATTGACCAAAACTGTGTTAAACATGATGGAGAGAAAGGAACAAGCCCAAAGCCTGAATGCTCAAAAATTAATATAAAATTATATTATAATCATGATGTGATTATAAGTATCAAGTTAAAATAATTATAGGCCATGCTTGGCACACAAAGAAGCTGACCTAACTCTTTCTCTGTACTGCAGTATAGATATGGTCAGCAAAAGCATTCAGAAAGAAGGGAGACCTTTAGTAGTTCTTCAGGGAGGAAGTGTATTATATCCATAATGGTGTCAACTAGAAACATTCAGTGATAAGAATTACTGTGCTCTCTTTCCCCTTCTGTGACTTTCAGAATAAAATTATACATAGGAACAATAATGAGACATATTTTTTTTTCTGCTTTTCCTCTGCAGGAAGGAGAGGTAGATTGCTGGCCACTCACTTGCCCCAACTTGAGCTGTGAGTACACAGCCGTCTTAGAAGGGGATTGTTGTCCCCGCTGTGTCAGTGACCCCTGCCTAGCTGATAACATCACCTATGACATCAGAAAAACTTGCCTGGACAGCTATGGCATTTCAAGGCTTAGTGGCTCAGTGTGGACGATGGCTAGATCTCCCTGCACGTCCTGTAAATGCAAGGTAATTGGATGTTCTGAGGATATCAAAGCCTTGAACAATTGCCAGAGAACTCTTGCAGGAGGTCCACTCCTGATGTTTCTGAATGCACGGGGTTCAATAGGACATGGTGGAAACTCTGGAAAACATTTACTTCACATAAGAATTTAATGTGTCTGAATATATCATAGCTGCATCCTATAAAAAGGGAAATTCCAAATGAGCATGAAAGACAATAATTGCTCCTGCCTCTAAACTATAGAATTTTGACAATCGATTGTAGGCTGAATTATGGCTGATTTAGGCTCTTTTGACCTGTATGTTAAATAAAAAGAAAAAAAATAAAAGGGAAAGAAGAGGGGAGGGAAGGAGAAAGAAAATAAAGAAGGAAGGGAAGGATGAAAAGAAGGAAGGAGGGGGGAAAGAGGGAAGAAGGAAGGAAAGAAGGAAACCAGTCAACTTCCTTTCATCCTGGAAAAGTTTCTAAGTTCTTTTATTAAATTGTGAATGTTAGGGAAAAACCTCCTCTCAAGTTGTTTGCTTTGTTTAATCATCAGATTGCCTAAGTTGGGGACCTGCAGCTCTTGCTATAGCATTCGAATAACAGTGATTATTTCCCTTCTTTTTGGAGGAGTTTTCATTGAGAAATTCTCGTATGTCATTAAGATTAAAGAACTGACCATTCTCTCCCTTAAAAGTTCATGAAGAGCTGGAGTGGTAGCTGATTTGGGATAATCATTAGTTAATGTCAAATCTCTGCCAAAACATCTGCTTAAGATTCTCATGATTAAACATGTTAAAACTAGGAGTCTACTTGGTCCCATCAAACCCTGGCTCCGCGTCAAGCATCAGTGAAAGGTTCCCAACTTGCTTCTTTATGCTGCTATAAATGTAGATTTTTTTTTCTTTTTCCTGGAAAGTATCATCTTAAGATGTAGCCCCAGTAGAAAAAGGATAATATTAGACCTCATACAGAAAAAGGTTCATGGTCCCATCTGTACCATCAGCCTCAGAGGACTAAATGACCAGGAGACATGGAGATCTCTGTTATTTATTCTATTTGATCATTAAGTGGAATTATAAAGGCATATTTATGTTAGTATTTGAAATTAATTTTTAATAAATGTATATGTATTTATATACCTAACTATGCGCTATCCCCTTCAAAGTCACCATGAGATTTTATGTAAACCTTACTGGAACCCATCTTGGACTTGCCTGCAGATTGCTGGGAGTACTTTCAAATTGCTTCTTAAATGACAAATTGCTATATTTTAGGGATTTATTTTTGGAAAATATCTCACTTGGAATAAGTGCAGCAAACAGGTCGTGTAAAGAGGTGAAAATCCCAGGGAGGTGTCCCAACCAGGGACTGAGTGCAGGTGGTGTGTGAAATTGCACTGCTAGCAGAATCCTGCCAAGCAGTACCCTGGAGGGTCTGTTGGTCCTTCCTTCCTTTCTACTCTTTCTCTAGTTTTCTTCCTAGCATTATTTTCTAGTCATTTTTTATAGCGTTCTTGAAGTTTGTCTCAAAATGCAGAGGGTTATTTTGAGTATAAAATTTCAGACTGCTAATTAATATAAATTCTGTCTCAGCTGGCTAACATGTGTTTCTTTGTTGTACAGAATGGAAGAGTCTGTTGTTCTGTGGATTTGGAGTGTCTTCAAAATAATTGAAGTGTTTAAAATGGACTCATCGCAGAAGAATGGACAAAATGACCATCCAACGTGATTAAGAATAGGAATTGGTGGTTTGTTTTAGTTTGTTTGTTTGTTTTGCTTTTTTAACCACAATTACCAAAGTTTCCATCTGAGGAACGTGTTTGGAGGTTGCCTTTTGGACCCACCACTTTGCTCATTCTTGCTAACCTTGTCTAGGTGACCTGCAGTGCAGTGTGTTTAAGTCAATGGTTGTTAAAAAGTTTCCCGTGTTGTAAATCATGTTTCCCTTATCAGATCATTTGCAAATACATTTAAATGATCTCATGGTAAATGTTGATGTATTTTTTTTTGTTTATTTTCTGTACTAACATGATATAGACTCAGCTCCTTTTATTTATTTATTTTGTTGATTTATGGATCAAATTCTAAAATAAAGTTGCCTGTTGTGATTTTTGTCCCATCTACTGCATACTTAGTGCTGAAATCCCTGTAAAATGTTTTGATGAAAATATGTATGTAGAGTCCAATTGCATTATACTTACATTTCAAAGTGTTGAACTTTCTTAAATGCCTACTCATTCGGCTTAGACAGGCTGAAGCCAAGTATGACAAAGAAGGGAAGGACCAAAAACATAATGAAATAATTATTTAAAAAGGACTCTTGTCTCTTTTGCAAAAATAAAAAAATTAAACAAAAAATCTAACCCACAATTTAGAGGCATCAATGTTTAAAGTCTTTCTTGGCTTTGAAAGCGAAATTACCTCTCTGTCAGATTTATGTAGTACTTAATCATTTACAAAGCTTCACAGTTATTAATAAAGTTATAATCATAGTACATGTCAGAAGTATTGTCCCTGTATTATAGAAGTGTGAATTAAGGAGTTCCACTCAACTAACTTGTTTAGAGCTAGTTGATTTACAGTGTGCTGGGATTGGTAATCAAGTCTCCTATTTCCTGTTCAGTAATTTTTTTCCACAAAACGACATTGCCTCTCATATACACAAAGGAGACACCTTTAAGAAAATCGATTTGTACACTCAGTAGTTATTTTATAACAGTGAATGTTTCCACTTGAGCCAATACCATATTTTTAAGAATTGGCAGTTATTAAGTTTTACAAAATGAATAAAATGCGCAAATGACATTTTATCTGATTTGAGAATTCAAGCTTGGGTTGTAGCTTCAGGTAAATTACATCTTAGTGGTTTGTGATACCTACAGCTCTTGAATTCATCATTACTCTGAATTAAGTTGGTTCATGGATTCTTGTTCACTCCCCAACATCAAAAAAGGCCTATCTTGTTAAGTCAGTCATGGTAAAAACATTTAAATATCAAATATTAGTCAAATTATTAATTTAAGATTACATGCTTAGACAACTATTATTCATTGGGATTTGTCCAATGGAAATGATGCCCAATATTTTTGTGAAGGTGAGGTTCATGATATAAAATGAATTTCATGTATTGAATTATGATAACAGCAGTTTAAAAACTACATTTTACAAAGACTGATAATATGGTAAATTAGAACACATTTCTGTTTTAATTCCATTAATGAAAGCTTGAAGAGGAGAATTTTAATATCACTTTTTTGGTAATATTTACAATTTAAAAAAGCCTTTCAGTTTTTGTTGAAGAAACAGCTTTTTACCTTTGAATTAATTTAAAAGAATTATTTGTGACTGAATATGTCAGAGATTGGCACACTGTGATCCTATGTGTGAAATCTCATTATTAATAGCATAAAAGCATTGTGTTTCAGTAGAATATGAGAAAAGATGAAAGTTCCACACATTAACTAGACACAGATCTAGTGAACACAATTTTTCATCATTTGTTACATCCAGGGTACATATGAATATGTTGCGTGTATATATTTGTTGCATATAATATTGTATATTTGTTATCTTTGTTACATATGAATATATATTCATATATTCTACAATGCATTTATGTATAAATCTATTCATATGTAACACATATATATAAATACACACACACACATATGTACACATATTCCCAGAACTTCCCCTACTCTGACCGTTATAGATCTGTGCTTATGTACCGCTTTGAACTTTAAAAATACATTTTCTTTGAATTATGGTTACAAACATATAGCTACAGGCTATAGGTTAGATTTTAAACTAACTGGGTACAATCTTCTTCATCTAGTATTTAGTGTAGTGTCTTCTGTACAGTGGGTTTTCAATTAAATCTTTCAAATATCAAATTCATAATTTTTAATAGTATCAAAAAGTTATGAGACATTGGAAACCTACTCTGGTGGTTTTCAGATATTCTTAAGCATGAGACTCATTTTAAAAATCAAATTGTATTCAGTGCTTCAATGTGGAAATTGGCTAAAAGCAGAGTTTTTCTGATTGGTGTGGGTATTGGAATGGGAACACCTCACACTCCACTGCAGCTCACAACTTTCAATAGTGCACCGCTGGAAAGCCATTGACCTGATTCTTCACCTTCACTTCTACAAATAAGGAAACCAACACTCAGAGTGGTTAAGTAACTTGCTCAGAGTTAACAGCTAATTAGTTATAGACCTATAACTACCACCTAACCCACACCTTTTTTCCCTGTGCCAAATGTGTTTCTATATTTCAAGTAAGCTTTTAAAACTCTGTTTGTCTGGATGACATTAAAAGACAATCATGGAAGAGGTGTAGTATCTGTTATTGTCTTTGTTCTAGTCCCTCTGATATTGTCATTTTACTTTATTAAAATTCTAGTAATGAGTTATGTGAAACATTCGTATTTGAAGACAACAGAGCATATCTAAACCCATAATAGCAAAGAGCCTTTTGCCCAATATAGGAAAATATCAACAGTTTCCAAAGGCAACTACTTTTTTTAGGATTAGAAAACACACACACACACACACACACACACACACACACACACTCTCTCTCTCTCTCTCTCTCTCTCAGAATACAATAAAATCTATCATTAAGAGGCAATAGGTATATCCTGTTTTGTGATTTTATTATTCACTCACCCTTTATTATTTTACAACTTCAGTGGTAGTGTGGCAGGCTCTGCAAATTCAGAGATGAATAAGAGAAAATTGCTTTTTATGGCTTTTGCAGCCTTATATCTAAAAGACTGACAATAAGCTAGAAAATAATTAAGTGAGCAGTATAACTACTGGCTATATTAATACTAGGAATCAAAAATTATGAAGTAATGAATTGGGGAGGAGCTGGATAATCTCACTATATATAGGGTGAGGTGATCAAGGAAGAGCTCTCTAAGAGGGTAATAGGCAAGCTGACACCTGGAAAATGGGAAAGAGTCATACATACCAAATAATATGGGAATATTATTTCAGGGAAAAGAAATAAGGACTGCAAGGTGGAAAGAAGTGCCATGTGTTGAAGATCATGAGTGGAGCCAGAAGCCAGTAAGTGAAGGGACAAATGATACAAGGCTGAAGAGCAGGCTGGAGCAGATCTTGCATCCCATAGTCATGAGATGGCCAGTTACATGTTCATTTTGAGATCAATGGGAACCTACTGAACAATTATACATTTACTTAGCCACCCTTTCAGGCACTTACATATTTATACAATCTATTCTTTTACCTTTGTGTTAATTCATATTTAACTACTATTCAGTAAACATTACAGAATTCCTGTTACATACCTAGGAAGAATATAAGAATAAAAACATCAGATCATCTTTTCCATTAGAAATTTAACATCTAAATCATAAAGTTATTCTAAAGCAATAAAAAGATGACATAACATGTCTGTAAATAAATTCAAGGAATGCTTGCCAAAAATAGAAACTTTATATTTATTTCCTGCCTCTTCAGTACCCTCATTTGATTTCTTATTTCCTTCCCTTTGCAATCATAATCAGTTGTCTAATTCAATACTTTGATGTCATCTTATACTATAGTTTAAACTGGGATAATGAAACACAGAGGAAGAAGAGAATCTGTTTAATTAATCTAGAAACAGTAACAACCACCACAACTACAACAGCACTAGAATGTAGCAGTCAACTCTCCAAGTTGGTGTCCACCATATAACGCAAAGCTTTTGGGTAGAAATGATTTAGGTTACCAGAAAACAAGGAGATACTTACATAATTTGCAGCAACCTTTCAATACATGAAGTTATTAAAATTTTAAAGATAAAAGCTTAATTTTTGAGTCAGCACATCAATATTTTAGGAACTAAGAAGCCAAATATCAGAAATATTTAAACACATGGAAGCAAACATTTATCTAGATTAATTGGCAGTTGATATGTCAATCTCATATGATAAAAAATGCACAACATTAAGAGGGACATTTACATACTTTTATAATATTTTAGCACTGTTGTTTTAATAATGTAATGAGCCAAATTAATATAAGTGTGGGAAATCATGTTTCTTTTAAATGCAAAATAAAATCACCTATTATTTATTACAATAATATTGTAAATAGCTGAGATGACTCCATGTGAACAAGGCATTCCCAGGAAATATATAGTTTTTTACCTAATTTCATATATGACATTTGAAAATGGCTTAATGAGTAGAAAACTAAACTAGAAATCAGAATTATAGAGGCTTCGAACAGATTTTAATGTCTCAAATTATAAGGAACAATGTGATTTAAAGAAGTCCCTAATGAAAGGAATTATGAAAACTGCAATGTCAATAAGAGTGCATACCTCAAAGGTCTCCATTGATTGATTGTTCACTGATTATCAATCAGTTGAGAATGTGAGCTCAGTATTCCCACACTTTCCAATTTTGCCAAAAAAAAGCCATAAATTTGAATTTTAATGTGTGATATTGTGAGTTTTACCTTTCTCATCCAGGTTTGAAAGAATAAATTCAGACCATACAAAACATGTCTGTGGACTGATATGACCCATAGGATCAATTTGTCGCAGACCTGGTTGAGGGCCATTGGAAAGTCTAGAAGTTAGCTAACACTCCAAATTTTATAGGTCAGTAAATCAATTGCTCTGCTCCTTACCCTAAGTGCACTCCTCCCCCATTTTTCATTCCCTGTAATCATATGGCACTTACTGATACCTAACTCCCAGAATTTATTCAGTGTTTTGTGTTTTCAGAAAAGTATGAATGTGGATATTTCTAGTAATTAGTTCATTTCTACCAGAAGGAGAACACTTGCTTCTTAAGTGAGTGGAATATAAGCATCCTACCTTACTGTTAGAAGGCATCAACAGTCACCATAAATATTTCCATTTCTGAAACAAATGATGTGTTTGTAGAATGTACTCATTCAAAAGGTTTAAGATTGAAATGTTTTATTTATTATCAGAACAGTGCATTGTCCAGACAACAAATATGGATTAATTCTCATAGGTGTACTAATGATGATTAAATTTTATAGCAGCATGTTGAAAGAGCAAGACAGTTGGACTCAAGATTTCCCCTGTTCCAGCCTCACTCTGATTCACAACCAGACAAAGCAAAGCAGACCAGGGAAGACCAGGTAGAAAAAGTCAATGGAAAGCATGGGACCTGCTGGCAGGCTCTTGGAGCATCACCTGCAGAGGTAAAGAAAGGGAAAATACAGAATCCCCTCTTCGTAACAATAATAGAGCATCTTGGTAGCTACAGTTCAACTGAGAAAGTTGTGCTAATCATTCCTTTTTGTTATTCGGCATATAAGAAAAAATGCAGAGAATAAATATAGGTATGGCAGAACTAAAAGAATTTGTAATTAAAGAGAGTGAAAAATGACCCTCTGTGTAATGTGGAGATTATCAAAATTAAAACCAACTGTATTTACTGTGGCTGCTGTAACATATTATCATACACCTGGTGTTTTAAAACAATAGAGATTTATTCTCTCACAGTTCTGGAGTCTAGAAGTCTGAAATCAAGGTGTCAGCAGGGCCGTGATCCCTCCAGAGGCTCTAGGCAAAAATGCTTCCTTATGTCTTTCAGCTTCCGATGGCTCCAGGTAATCCTTGGTTGGTTTGTGGCCCCACAACTCTAATTTCTGCCACTGCGATCACATTGTCTCCTTTGTGTGTCTCCTTTAAGGACAATTGCTATGGGATTTGGGGCCCACTAATCTAATATTATCTCCTTATTTTAATATGCTTAACTTAGTTATATCTGCAAAGACACTTTTTCCATATAAGGTAACGTTCACAGGTTCTGGGGATTCGGACATGGAGATATAAATTTGGGGCTGGGGGCATCATTTAGCTGACTATACATTGATCAAGAAAGCTTTAAAAATCTTAATTTAATGCCATTATGTATTAAAGAGTTCTAATTCTTCTTTTCTCTGCAACATAAGCCTCACTTATACACTAGACTAGATACATGTCGATACAATTCTCATTCTCATACAGAAAACATGCCCTTCTATTAAAAGTGTGCAAAACACACATGTACAAGAACTTCTAAATATCAATTTTTTTCTAGAAAAAAATTGAATTTAAGGTCTTAAAGGATTAAAGCCCTGGATAGAGTTAAGGAGGGAATTATAAAAATTAAGAAATAAATAAGGTCACCACCACTTCATTTCAAATAAGGCATTTTTGTCAATAGCACTTGGTGCCCATTCACAGTCTATCACTGACAAAATTTAGGAGTAGAAAGTTGGACTAAATGTTTTTTTCTCCTTTTAATAGAGACTTCTGGCTAGGCATGGTGGCTTACATCTATCATTTCCAGCATTTTGGGGGGCTGAGACTGGTAGATCTCTTGATTTTTTTAATCAGAACGGTGATAACAAAGTTCTCCAGGAGGTGAAGACCAGCCTGGGCAACATAGAACTTGTCTTTACCAAAGAAATAAAAAAATAAATTAATAAAAATCAACTGGTGATGGTGGTGAACACCTGTGCTCTAGGGACTAAGAATTAGAGATTACAGTGAGCTGTGATTGTGCCAACATACTCCAGCTTGAGTGACAGAAGGAGACCCTGTCTTAAACCTCACCCCAAACACACACACAGAGAAAAAAAAAAAAACACAGATTCTGACTATACAATAGAAAAATAGTCAATCAAATATCTGGAATTTCAATGAGACCCATAAAACATCATTAATTCTCCTTTGAAAGTCAATTTCAGGCTGGCCTCATACTTAACAGTATTCCAAATAAAGCTTGAGATGGATGCTCTTTTAGTATTGTGTTTGAATATGTGTTCCAAAATATCTCCCTTTGCCTACCAAGATAAGAATGAATTTCCCTAGCTTCTGATGGTACTATGCCAGATCAGTTGTCATCTCTTAATTGTACAATTAGATTTGTTACTATAGTTATCATTTAGATTTACTTGTGACCCTTTATTTCACGCAAAAATAGTTGCAAAGAATTCATCTCTGGGCATTTTGAAGAAATGTGGTCATTTTGTATTCAGGAAACAGACTGTAGGCTAACAACTACACTTCAATTAATTATTAAATCAATGTTTAATGACAACTCATCCAGGTTCTGTCTTCTCAGAGTTGAAGGAAGCTACTCTACTTAACATTGTTAAGTTAATGTTAAGAAGCTACTCTACTTAACATTACACAAATGTTGTATCATTTTATACTTACAACAATTTTAAATGTTGGAGACAATTGTCCTCATTTTACTGATGAGGAAATGGACAAATGTTGCCTTACACAGCTGCGAGCAGAGGCTTTGTGATTCTGAAGCTAAAGCTATATGGAATAGCCAGAAAAGATTTAGAGAGGAAGACTTGACGTCCCCTTGAAATACTAGAAACAGAAAGACTTTCCTGGAAATGAGAAGACAGAGAAATGGAAAAACTAGGTTAAAAAAGAGAGTATGCATAGTGAATGAGATAGCATGAGTAAAGGTTAGAGCAGGTCTTTTTGTCAGCATAAATTGTCCAGACTGGGTTGCCGAAGACCTGAGATACATTCTGGTTCTTGGGGGACCACCATTTTTACTATAATTCTAGATAGGACTTTGCTATGTTGCATTTGATGAAATAGCATGTGCATGGTACATGTATGTCTAAAAGGGTTCTCTTAGTTCATGATTCAACTGTTGTTAATTTTCACTTTCACATTCTGGATAAGGTGGGTCAGTATATTCAGTTGTCTGCAACCATCCTGCTCCTGCTTTCTCACAGACCTGTGACTCTTCATTTGTTCTCAGGAGCAGGGTTGCACTGTGAGCTGTGAAATGCATCCTGCTGTCCAGTGCCTGGCAGAAGCTTGTTTGTCATTTCTCTCTCTACTCTGGATCTAGATGGTTCAATCACTCTACTTTTCACTGGGGAGATGTATCTTTCTCGTCACTTTACATAGCAATCTTAGAAAATGTGAGAAATCACTATGACTCCACAATGGACAAAACTACTAAAAATGTCCACTTAGAGCATGAAAAAATGATATAAAAAAGACAAAATTTAGGAGTGATTCTACAGAACTAGGATCAAGAAAAAGGCCTTACTGGCCTTTGTGAACAGCCCACGTGATGTGAAATAGCAAAGGTGAGAACAGACAGTGTGCACTGGCTTTAGGCCAGTGAAACAAACCCCTGTATTTAGCTCAATCTTTGGAGCATAAAAACAAAAGATGGTTGGATTTGTGAAGACTGTCCTGAGAACTTCCTGCGCATTTCTTTGTCAATGAACTTCCTTCAGTGTAAAGAAACCAACTGCCTATGGATCATGCTTACTTCTTCAATAACTTATGAACTTGTCTTTATGCTGAATGTTGAATGCTTAGTTTACTGAGCATTTGACAATGTTATTTAGGAACATCAAGGTACAGAAAACAAATTTACAGGCATTTGGAGGAATGACATTCTTTCCATATATAAGGATACAATACACAGCATTGCACTGATTTAAAAAAAACACACACACATTTCCAAAAAAAAAAAAAAGCAACTCTGAAGGCTAGGGATTCATTTTGCTATTTTTAGGACAAAGACTCTATAAGCTACTTTGAAAGACCCCTGTGAAGCAGGATATGATCAGTGACTGGTTGTGGTTTCAATGCAATTGGAAACAGACTTGCTCAACAGTCCTGGAGATCTAGCAGCATAGTCAGGGGCAGTCAGCAGATTTGTAGGAGGTTGGGGGTCCTCAATATCAGAAATGAATAAATGACATTGGTTGTGCTTTGACTACTTGTTGGTGCTGAGTTAGCTGTTTTGCACAGTTTCGATGTAATAGGTGTGAAATAGAGTTTGGAGAATGGGATGAGGTCCCAGGATATAATTTTGATGCCATAGTGCAGCATATGAATAAAGCCACCTGTACCATAGAGACTGGAGAATACAGTGGCAAATGGAAGAAGAATGAGAACAAACTTAATCTGAAGGACACAGGATAAAGTGGAAAGAGCACAAGTCTTTGAGCCAAACAGACCTGGGTTTGAATCTGTTACCTTACCTCTTAGGTGAGTCAACTGTGAACAAGTTACTAGCCTACTTGAGTGTCAAAATTTTTGTTTATTAAAAAAAGGAGAAAAACTACATATCTTGAGGGTTATTTTCAAAATTAATAACTATTTTATGAAATGACAATAATAGACACTAAGGATTACAAATGAAGGGAGAGAGGGAGGAAGGGAAGAAAGCAGGGAGGGAGGGAGGAAGGGAGGGAAGGACTGAAAGCTGCCCATTGGGCACTACGTTTACCATCTGAGTTAGCAGATCAGTAAAAGCCTAAACTTCAGCACCCCACAATACACCTTTATCAAAAACCTGCACATGTACCCCCAGTTTTAAAAATGGAATTTTTTTAAAAAAGAGATATTTTATTAAGTACACAAACCTTATAGATGCTAAATTAATAGGTTATTCTTTGGAGTCTTTTTGAGGTTTTTACCCCTTAAGATGCTCTGCTCCCTGTTGTCTCATTTCCTAAAGCAACCACATAAATAGCTGCCAAAGGATTAGGCTATGCTCATCTTCAGAATCCAAAATATCTTAATATTATAGCTGTATCGATGAGCCATCAAACAAATACACATCTTATGCTTTTTTTCCCCTCCAAGGAGATAAATGAGAAGCTTAAACATATGAGTGTACTTGGGGCAGGGCAGGTAGTTTTAGAAAGATAAAGAATTTCTAACAAGCTGGGTAAATTGTGTAATTGTATAGCACTTGAATTCTGCTGTCAGGCTGTGTAGACAAGTGGAATGATGATTAAAAAGAGTGTATTATAGGTACGTAGTTGCATGCAAGTAGGTAATGATTACCTACTGGCCAGAAGACTGAAATTCAATGATAAATACAAGTCAGGTAATTTGAAGTCATTTTCTCTGATAAATAAAATATTAAGCAGCTGAAAATGCTGGGTATTGTTTCCCTTGGAAAACTTGCAAGAGAAGAAACACTTAACCTTGAAATGCACACTCAGAGTACCCTATTCCCCTGCAGAGTTAAGAAATGATGGGAATTTCTGGATAAAAAATACATTTGGTGGCACTATTAAAATAATAAAAGTCAAATAACTTGATTTAAAAATGGGCAGAGGAACTGAGCAGACATTTCTCCAAAGAAGACATTAAAATGGCCAACAGATATATGAAAAGGTGATTGATATTACTAATCATCAGGTAAATAGAAATTAAAACCATTCTGAAATATCACCTCACACCCATTAGAATGACTATTACATACAAGATAAGAGAGAACAAAAGTTGGTAAGGGAGTGGAGAAAAGGGAATGTTAGTATATTGTTGGTAGTAATGTAGACTGGTAGAGCCATTATGGAAAATAATATGCAGTTGCTTAAAGCAATTAAAAATAGAACTACTAAGTGACCTGGCAGTCCTACTTCTGGATTTATTTCCAAAGGATATTAAAAAAATCATTATTTTGTAAAAGCATCTGCACTCCCATGCCCACAGCAGCGTTTTCACAATAGCCAAGATATGGAAACAACCTATGTGAGCATTGATAGACTAATAAAGAAAATTTATATTTAGTATTATATGTCAATAATCAAATATTCAGCCTCAAAAAAAAGCAGATCTTGCCATTTGCCACAACATGAATGGACCTAGAAGACATTATGTTTTGTGAAATAATCTGGATACAGAAATAAATATATTGCATGATCTCACTTATATGTGGAATGTGTTTTAAAGAAGATAGAATATACAGAGAAACAGCATAAAACAGTGGTTATGGGGGGGTTGGCATGAAATGGGGAGACGTAGGTCAAAGGATTCAAAGTAACAAATATGTTGGATGAACATGTCTAGAGATCTAGTGTGCAACATGAGAAGTGTGGTTAAAAAATCATATTACCTTAGAAATTTTTGTTGGGTAAATAGATTTTAGCTGCTCTTGTCACCAAAATACCGTGTGAGACGATAGATTTGTTAATCTGCTGCAGCATAGTAACCATTTTGCTATCTAAAGGTATCCCATAATATTATGGTGTAAACATCAAATATATACAATAAGATTCACTTTAAATGAGAAAGGGAGGCAAAAAGAACTTTTGAAACCATAGAGAAAACTTTGAGGAGAGTGGCTCACATGTCCCCTTCTTGCATGGCTTCCCCAAACCTACAACTGGTCCCCACCATGTGAGTTGTCAAGTGGTCTTTTTTAAGTTGTCCAATCAAGACAAATCAATCAGTATTTACTGACTGCCTCTGACTGAACTATATCTCATAGAAATACTAAAAACCAAAATCCAGGTGTTCAGAATGAAGTCTTACTAAAAGAGGTCCCTGTGAGTGACTGAAACAGGTGAGCCATCTCTTCTCTTACCCAGATACTAACACTTACTTTGTCTTAGTCCAAAGAATAGACAAATGATTCTTCTGTCCATTCCCAGGGAAGGGAAACATCAAGAATCCAATTAGGTAAAGTATAGATACTATAATTTGACGTTTAGGGAGAGGAAGGAACTAACATGGCATTAAAACAGCAGGCATGAGATGCTGCAAGTATCCTTTCCAGTTACAATTATCTAGATAATTTATACTAAAACCGATGTAGAGTAAAATCAAAAACAGTTGCTTAAATTATGTAGATTATAAGAAAAAAATTGTAGAATGAATCTCTGAGGTTAAATTATGTAGCATGCATGTTGAACTGATTTGAGGACAAAAGTATTTCTTATGCATCCACTGTGTGTCAGTCAGGAAACAATACCAAATACCAAATACCTCATGTTCTCACTTGAAAGTGGGAACTAAATGATGAGAACACATGGACACATAGAGGGAAACAACACACACAGGGGCCTTTCAGA
This sequence comes from Callithrix jacchus, assembly GCF_049354715.1. NCBI lineage: Eukaryota > Metazoa > Chordata > Mammalia > Primates > Cebidae > Callithrix > Callithrix jacchus. The sequence goes on from NC_133511.1 coordinate 87,406,612, forward strand.
GGAGGGAGAGGATCAGGAAAAATAAGTAATGGGCACTAAGCTTAATACCTGGGTGATGAAATAATCTGTACCACAACCCCCTGACACAAGTTTTCTTGTGTAGCAAACCTGCAATTGTACCCCTGAACTTAAAAGTTAAAAATGAGAATGAAATGATACTGGTCCTTGTCCTTGAGGAGCTTAACATTTATAAGGGGTTATAGACTATAAATTTTAGAACAATGTGTTAAAATTTGCGACAGAGGTCACTATAAGATGCTAAGAAAGTAAAAAGGAAAAGCACCTGACCCACACTTTGAAGGGAAAAGGTTGTTAGAGAAACCCTCAGGAGGCATAAATTGAGATGGAAATATTTAAAGGAAGACTATGGTAAATAGTGTACCACAAGATGAGAAAAGCTTAAGAAAGTTTATGAAGGAGTGATAAGGTAGGTATGACACCTGTAGGTAATTTCATAGTGATATCCTGGTGAAATAAGAACTAGCGGAAAATACTAAGAAATAGTTTGATGAGGGAGTTGGGGCCATGTTTTAAAGGGTCCTATATGGCAAAATATGAAACAGTATAATAATGATCAGGGAAAGTATGTTGGTAACTCAAGTGTAAAGTTAAACATAGGAAAAAAATATTTCAGAGTTGACAACTCCTGACCCATTAGCACCTGCTACAAAGGTTTTAGAAACTCTGGAATTTTTTATTAGGTCCTTTGGAATAAAGGAGCCAGGACATCTACAGAGTCATGAGTCAAACATACTTGGAGAAATAGCAGCATTATTGGGGGTGGGGCAGGGGTGGCACAGAGAACAAGGGATCCCAAAAAAAAACATTGACCGAGAACTTTTTTGGTTACAATCCTTACAACACATTTTGTCTCCATTGGCTTCTTTTTACATCCTGCCCTCCTGCTTTTGGTTTTGAAGGCCATAAAGGCTCCAGTAGAATGGTGTCAGTGAATTTAGAGGGCGTATTTTTACGGGAGTAGAATAACTGAAAAAGAAACGTAGAACAAAAGTTTAAATATCCAAAAAAAAAAAAAAAAAAAAAAAACCAGTGTGAGTAGATGGGGTAGATATAGTATTTCCATTCTCCCTTCTGAGGATCAAGAAAAGGAGTGAATTTTAAGAAATAACTGGACTCTTTAGATTGTGCCTGTGGACAGGGAATTCATTTACTTATTTTACCTTTAATCTGTAAGTTTTAGGCATTCCTTTATTCATTCTTTTATGCACTGTTCTATTCATTAACATCATTATTTACTCATCCATATCTTCATTTATCCATTCAGTAGAACTTCCTAACTTTAGAACATAACTTCTAAGTGTGTATATAGCTTAAATAACCCGAGAATAGTCAAGAAAATTCTAAGTATTACCAAGACACTAAAGAAGTAGAGGGGGGGCATTGCTTATTATTTCCTTAATGATATTGCTTATAATTTCCTTAATGTGTTGCATAAGCATATGACAATGTTACTATTTTTAACACCATTCTTCTAATGAGGAAACTGAAGCAGAGAGGGTTTGAGTATTGATAATTTGCCTAAGGTTGCATAGTTCTTAAGAGGCAAGGCTGGGATTTGACTCTGCTAGGTGAGTTACCTCCAGCTCGCCAACTGAGCTAATCATGCATTTCCTCTGCTTGTACTAGAATATAATTTTTAAATTATGGGGTTTTTTTTCTGTTCACTTGTTTTGGTTTCACTAAGTTACACAACTACACTTTTATCTTTTATTCTCATCACTGAATGTTTGGGGTTTGGTCTAGTGAGAAAAAAACAGGAACAATATTAGATATATCAAGCAGAGGGAATTTAATACAGGGGATTAGTAACACATGTGTTGCAAGAGCTCTGATGCTAAATAGAAGGGGCCAAACCAGATATGAGCTTGCAGCTGGAAGCCTTGAGAGGGAAGACAAGGAGGCAGTGTTATCAAAGCACAGAAACTAGAGTCACAGCCATAGCTGAAGTGGGGTGGGAGCTCGAGCCACAGGGAAAGTACAGCTGTTATCAAGAACACTGCTCAAGGCAGAGGGACAGTAATTTCTACCCTCCCTCTACTTTTCAATGTCCTACTATTTTCTCCCTTTATTTCAACGTTCCTAGAAGCCAGAAGAAAAAGGGTTCTTGGAAAATGCAAAGGCTGGTTTTGCAAATAGCTCATAGGCCAGTTTGCTCCAGAAGCTCATTCTCTAACTCATTGATCTGCAATCCCATTTTCTCTTCTTAGACTGATTTGTAATTAAACTACAGATATTGCCCACAACTTGTAAAATTCAAGCATCTATTTTAAGAGATCTGATTGGCGACAGAGAATATAGATATACATACTCTTGAAAAAGACAGGATCACTTGTCCCTTTGATAACAGCCAGTAACATATGGCACTTATGTAAATTAAAAAGAGAAAAGGGAAATGGTACCTGCTAAGGCCTGAATGTTTGTGCCCCCATAAAATTCATACCTTGAAACCCTGCCCCTCAAGGTGATGGGTTTAGGAGGTGGGGCTTTTGGGGAGGTCATTAGGCCAAGAGAGCAGAGCCCTTATAAATTGGATAGTGTCCTATAGTCCTTATAAAATATGCCCAAGGGAACTTGTTTGCCCCTTCCACCAAATGAGAACACAGCAAGAAGGTGCCACCCATGAACCAGGAACCAGGCCCTTACTGGACACTAAATGCCCTGATTTTGGACTTCCCAAATTCTACCTCTGTGAGAAATACATGTCTGAGATTTATAAGCCACCCAGTTTATGGTATTTTGTTATAGAAGCTCTAATGGACAAAGATAGTACCTTTGTTAGAACTTAGTGATGGAAGGAAGTTAAATCTCTCTTTCGATACCACAGTTACTTTGTGTCTGTAAAGTCTTTATGTATTTTCCCTCAATAACTTCTAAAGTGGACTCCCCAAAAGCATCATTATTTATTGTAGAATTGATTTGTTTGCAAAATTTAAGTTAAGCATATGAATGTATGATATAATCATATATATAATATAATCAAATATATAATATAATAAGAAAAATGTGGCACACAGTAAAAGTTACAAGTGTCTGTTATTGGACAATTGACAATTATATTTTTAGAGACAGGGTTCGCTACCACTTCAACAATTTCTGCTGTATTTAAAAGACCCCAGAATGTCTAAGATAAGATTCCATAAAGGGAACCCATCTTCTCCCTGCATTAAAAAAATAGTATTTGGCTACTTTTACACTTTGGATTGCCACTTTTGGTATTGTCATGAATTGTCTCAATTCAAAAAAATCTGCTTGAAGTAGACTTCTTACCAAATTTCCTCATTAGCATTGCATTACCCTGGACCATGACCTGATATTGTCCTTTCTCATTTCACTTTCAGGACCTTTCAATTCTGGTTGTGTTCATCTAAACTGTTATAGATCAGCCTGTCTTTAATGGTTCTGAGTTCACTAGGGTCTTCTCCAATGCGGCTGGTCATAAGCTTCTCCGAAGGATATCACACTCACTTAAGAATACAGGCTATCTCTGAAGACAACTTTGAGCTCCAGCCTTAGCAGTAATTCGTTCCAGTAAATCCTTCTGACATCCTTAGCATGACATCCTTTTCCCTTTAAGTCAAAATTTGCTGAGCAATTGCTTTATCTTTACATTTCTTTTTGCCTGTCTGGAAAACTTGAGGACATTTGACATAATTGAATAATGAAATGACAAAAAGTTTACATGGCAAATTGGATGAATTTCTGAACTTTCTTTTCTCCCTTATTTTTCTCAGCCTGATTTTCTTTCTATAAAAACCATTAGTTTCTATCATTGTAAAGACATGACAAGAAATATTTTATATTAGTGCTTGAAAGAAACATTTTTATATTAGTGAAACTATGCTATAGGTATCTGTAATAATTGGACATTATCTCTTCTCTACTTAATTTTAGAAGCAATAGAGAGGTAGCAAAAAATGAAGGAAATAGAGATTTTGCCGGGCGCAGTGGCTCACGCCTGTAATCCCAGCACTTTGGGAGACCGAGGCGGGTGGATCACGAGGTCAAGAGATCGACACCATCCTGGTCAACATGGTGAAACCCCGACTCTACTAAAAATACAAAAAATTAGCTGGGCATGGTGGCGCGTGCCTGTAATCCCAGTTACTCAGGAGGCTGAGGCAGGAGAATTGCCTGAACCCAGGAGGCAGAGGTTGCGGTGAGCCGAGATAGCGCGATTGCACTCCAGCCTGGGTAACAAGAGCGAAACTCCGTCTCAAAAAAAAAAAAAAAAAAAGAGATTTTTTAAAAGTTATATTATTATAGATAGAGCTATCTAGAGAATGAGACTTGGGCATGCAGCAACAATGGACTTAACAAAATAGCTTCCCAGAATTAAATGGATGTATCCACCTAGCATTAGACAATAGCAGGTCTTCTCCCACAGAAGTCGTGCCTGCCACTGTAAAATGTAATATATAGAGGAGCAGGGCAATATGCACATTCTCCATGGGAAGACAAATATCAAAATTTAAGGAGGAAAGAAGGAGCTGAGTTCTGCAAGCATCCAGCGCTTTTTCTGTATTGACTAATGATACAAGTAATTTATTCTTTCTTGGGAGGTAGCAGGTAAGTGGAAAGAAAGAAGCCAGTTTCCTCCACCAACAAATAAGAAGTAAAAATAAAAATAACATGCCAGTGGTCCAAGCTACTCAGGAGGCTGAGGTGGGAGGATCCCTTGAGCCCAGGAGTTCAAGGGTAGAGTGAATATGATTGCACCGCTGTGCTCCAGTCTGAATGACAGAGCTAGACCTGAAAAAAAAAAAGGAGTAGAGATGTCCTATCAGAGTCACCCCTTGGTCAATTTACAGCTTAATCTCTCTTGTTGTTCTCCCTTTCTTTCCTTTTTTCACACTTATTTTTCCCCTAATTTTGTTTAATTCAGACAGCAACTATTTATTGAATACCTGCTTTAAGCAGCTTTCTGCAGGAATCTTCTTATTTTCCAGTTCTTATTTTGTTAGGCCTACCAGTGGGCCTACATTGGCACTGCTGAATTTATTGGAAGAAAATAAGGAAAGTAAGGCTTCTCTTTTGGGAACTCGGCAAATATATAATTGGTTTAATAATTTAACCGATATTTATTGAGCACTGTGGTAATATGTGATATTCTTCAAGGTACTGTGGATAGCACAGTAAACAAGACAAGTTCTTACCTCAGATGGTTACACTTCAGTTAGGAAAATTGACAAAATAAACATATATAATGTAATGTCTGGGCAAATAAGCATATTAAGAAAAATAACACAGGAGAAAGGGATATGAGAGATGAGACATATCTTTAGATGGGATGGTAAGGGATGAAATTTCAAAGGTGACCGTCTTTAAGGAGTGGCCAGAGTGAAGTGAGGTAGTCAGTCATGCAAATGTATGAGGAAAGAACATTGAAAGTAGATGCAGCAGCAAGTACAAAAGACTTAGGTTAGAAAAACAATGACCTACAGAAAGGGCATAAAACATCATTCCCCAAAAACATCTACCCCCAAACCTAAGAATACACATTTTTTTGAAGAACACACAAAGTATTTATGAAAATAGACCATAGTCTAATATATAAATCAAGTGACAACAGATTTTAAAAAGATTAGGTGCATACATAGTTTATTTGAACATCATGTAATTGAGCTAAAAATTAATTTATAAGACACTCCTATGCATTGGCAAATTAAGACATATTTCTAAATGGCACATCAGTTAAAATATTACTAGAAAATATTTTGAACTTAAAGAAAAAATGGCACCTTAAGATTTGTGGAATGTAGCAGTGATAATAGAGAAAACATTATAACCACACATTTATATATTAAAAGGACAACTACTAAATTTAGCAAGTGATATGGATTGTCTGTTTCACCACCCTAATCTTACCTTGAATTGTAATAATCCCCATGTGTCAAAGGTGGGGCAAGGTGTAGATAATTGAATCATGGGGGTAGTTTCCCCATACTGTTCTCATGGTAGTGAATAAGTCTCATGAGATCTGATGGCTTTATAAATGGGTATACTCTTGTAAAAGCTTTCTCTTGCCTGCTGCCATTAAGACATGCCTTTGCTCCTCCTGCATTTTCCACCATGATTTTGAGGCCTCCCCGGACATGTAAAACTGTGAATCCATTAAACCTCTTTTTAAAAAATAAATCACTCAGTCTTGGGTATGTTTTTACTGGCAACGGTAAAACAGACTAACACAGTAAATTGGTACCAGGGAGTGGGGTTCTGCTGTTAAAGATAACTGAAAATGTGGAAGCAAATTTGGAACTGGGTAACAGTCAGGCATTGGAACAGTTTGGAGGGTACAGAAGAAGACAGAAAAATGCAGAAAAGTTTGGAAGTTCCCAGAGACATGGAGGGCTCAGAAAGCAGAAAGATGTGGGAAAGTTTGGAACTCCCTAGAGACTTGTTGAATGGCTTTAACCAAAATGCTGTTAGTGATACGAACGATAAAATCCAGGCTGGGGTAGTCTCAGATGGCAATAAGGAGCTTATTGGGAACTGGAGTAAAGGTCATTCTTGCTATGCGAAGAGGCTGGTGACATTTTGCGCCAACCTAGAGATCTGTGGAACTTTGAACTTGAGAGAGATGATTTGGGTATTTAGTGGAAAAAATTTCTAAGTGGCCAAGCATTCAAGAGGTGACAAGTATAAAAGTTTAGAAAATTTTTAGCATGACAGTGCAGTAGAAAAGAAAACTCATTTTCTGGGGAGGAATTCAAGCCTGCTATAGAAATTGACATAAGTAATGCGGAACCAAATGCTAACACTGCACCATGAAAACTTATGAATTAACTAGTAATAAGTCTAACAAAAGTTGTGAAAATTTTCCAGGGTAATAATACAATTTTACTGAAAAAACTGACCCAAAGTTAGAGATGTATTATGTTCACAGATATAAAGAGACAATACTTTAATGTCACTGTTTTTGCCCACATTAGTATAAGAAGTCTACATTACCCCATTCAGACTCTGCAAATATTTTAGTATATTGGCAAGATAATTCTAAATTTTGTTGAGTATTTATGATTCAAAAAATAATAATAAAATATATGACAAAAATATAATAATAATAAATTAAAGCTAATGAAAATAACAAAATGAGAGATTTGCTTTCTCAGATGCCATTATTTATTATAAAGCAAAAGTAATAAAGACAATGTGATATTATTGATAAATAAGCAAACAGAAGAAAATAGCAAGCCCAGAAATTGTTACACTTATAAATGGATCCAAATTTTCACAAAGATGACATTACATACAAGTACAGAGATGAACTCTCAACATACAATGTTGAAGAAATTGGAATTTGTAGAAAAAAAATTGATCCACTACCTTACATAACACACAAAAGCAAATTTCAGATAGATCAAAGAGCAAATGTGAGTATATGAGAGTATCTTAATATCTTAGGAGACAAGCTATAAAAAGCACCACCCATAGAAAAAGAAATGAACACGTATAGCCATATTCAATTTAAATTTTTCTCATTGAATGACAGGATAACAATGTCAAAAGATGGGTATGTTTTGTAATGTGTATAATCAGCAAAAGGGCATGTACTCAAAATGCATAGACATTTGATAATCCATTAAGAAAAGGAAACCCAAAAGAAAAAGTAACATCACTGAACAGGGGTTTCACCTATGATGAAAGTTAATGACCTTTACACAAATAAAAGGGGACTCAACCTCATTAGTAATCAGAAATTTTCAGATTAAAGCCGCCAGATTGGCAAAACATCAAAATCTGACAAATATCAAGAGATGTTTGGGGTTATGGAAACAATCATACACTCCTGTTGGGAGTCTAAACTTTTACAACTTCATAAAAATTCATATGGCATTATCTTGTAGTGTTCACAATCTAAATATTCAATTATCAAGTTATTTTGCTATTAGGTATTTATTGTAGAGAAATGTGTGCTTATGTAGACTGAATTATCTGTATAGGAATATTAATAGCAGGACTGCTGGAAATGCAATGAAGGTCCATCAAGACTAGAGTGGATAAAAAACAATGTGATATATTTTCATAAAGAAACAAGAATGAATGAATACAGCTGCACACAACATAATTATTCTTAAGAACATAAATTTGAACAAAAGAAGGAAGACTCAAAATGAAACATACAAAATTATTCCATCCACATAAAGTTCAAAATATGCAAAACTAAAGCTACTGTGTGTACTGAGATAAAACTATCTTTAAAATCAATATCCATATATAAATGCACATATATAAAATCAATACATTAATATATATTTAATATATTATTTTATTATTTTTTATATATAATAAAATATGTTTTATTTTTATATATATGATTGATATATTACATATATATTACATATATAAATCATATATATATAAATTTATGATATATATATAAGTATATAAATTATATATACGTGATATAGATATCATATATATGTTACATATATATAAAGAGCGTCTCAGTCTGTTACACGGTCTATAGGTGTCAGGCTATAGCCTATTACCTTATAGCCATTACAGGCTATAATGGCTCACTGCAGTCTCAACCTTCCTGGGCTAAGGTGATCCTCCTACATTAGCCTCCCAAGTAGCTGGGACTACAGGCACACAACACCATGCCCAGCTGATTTTTGTATTTTTTTTTTTGTAGAGACAACATCTTTCTATGTTGCCTAGGCTGGTCTTGAACTCCTGGGCTCAAGTGATCCATCTGCCTCAGTCTCCCAAAGTCCTTAGATTACAGGAATTAGCCACCGTGCCTGACCCGAATATGCTTATAATTTGAGGGAGGTGATTGTATTCAGGAAGTGGACTCAGCGGGACATTAGGGCTTCTAGGATAATTGCATCATTCTACTCTTGATTTGGTAGTGGTTATTAAAGATATTAATTCTATAATCATTTGACTATACATTTTTATGCTATAATCTCAGTGTATATTTTTATTTAAAATAAAGATTATTATTCATCCTCCCCCAAAATAAATAAAGGCTTTGCAATTGAAATAATTACAATATCATGAGGAACAAAATTGAAATAAAAAATAATTTGTTCTGATTGAGTATAATAAACACAGTAAGACAGGACTATTCATTGTTCTGCCATGTCACAGAGAATTGAGCAATTATTTCTTAACTCTGTCTGAGTCAGGAATCTACCAAATAGCATTCTCTCTCTCACATTCCCTATGGACCCTGTGCCTCATGCAACAAGATAGGAGAGCACCTAGTATCTAAATATTGTTAGTTTAGGAATAAATATTGCAACTCCTTGACTTCCAAGACAAAAAGCCTTCTGCCAGTTATAAATCAGAAAACATTATGAAGGACACATGATCTCATTTTGTTCTTTTTTTTTCTGCTCCATGCTTAATCAGGAATAGATTCCACTAACTGGAAATAGAAAAACAATCGGATAAGAGGCAAGTGCTAGTTGGTTTGCCTATATTCCAAAGATAGCTTGTGAATCTTAGTAAAAGAATATCCGTGCTTCCCTGGTCATGTCTGGAACTCTGACAGTCAGAAGCTTTTCCAATGTCTCTGTGTCACACTAATGTGAAAGCAATAGAGCAGAGACAGCTGCAAGGGCTGATAAAGACAGTGTGAATGTTTGCTCTGTTCTGGATATACCTGCAGTCCCAAAGCAACACAAAATAGCAACCAATTCTTCCCTTGCCCATAGAAGCAGGCATAGAAGTTACCTGAAAAAGGAGCCCTGCAGACCAGAAAGAGAACCTGAAATAAAATAGGAGACTTTGAAAGAAATAACAAAGGTTGGCCCATTCTATGCCTCTGTATCTTCATCTTTGTGAATTGCCTGCTTAAAGGGAACACACTTGAAACAAAATGAGGGCAAATAAAAACCTCAGAAGATGCTAGCATAAAACAGAATAGATAAGACTGTAATAAACATCATCCTTCAACATTCATGTTAGCCTCTCCAGAACTTACCATACGATGCTGGGAGAAAAGGGGGAAGATTGGGCATGGGGAGACAGAGTGACAGATTTTAAAATGTAAATTGAGTAAGAAAACAGAATTTTGGTAAATCTACTTGGAAGTTAATATTTTACATTTTCTATATCAGGTGCAATAGAGGCTTGGAATTAGCAATTAAACTGACATATAAAACAAATAAAGTTATACTGCATACACTTGAGCTTGGGGCCATTGAATTTTTAACCTGCAATATGTCCACAATTTCCATCTCACTTTTCAGGATTTTGCAGTTGATCTCAATGGTTGCTCTGAAAACACTGTTTTACAGGCTATGATGAAATATCTAACTGTGGTTTCCTATGTAGAGCCAATGTTTACTTGAGCAATCTTAATTCAAAAAAAGCTGTGCAAGATGGACTCTGTAATTTAACAATTTAGACAAAGTCTTTCACTTTGGTGATACATTTACAATGTCTTGCAATTTTGGTTTCTCCCATTGCAGAGAAATTCCCTAGCACTTAACCGTTTAAACGTTTGAGAAAGGTAATTAAGGAATAATTTTCCTGCGGTGATGCTTGTGGTCTTGTCAAATGAATCAGCTGCTAGCATGGCAGTAAAGGTTGCGTCCAAACTGAGCATGGATTACAATAATGGAAGCAGATGGTTTACCGAGTTAGGGAATGAGAACTGATTATTGATTTGCTATCCTTGTAACGACATCAGTGGAGAGTGATAATGGACTGTACCACTTGGAACAGAGTAAATAGCCATTTTTATATTACTTGCTTTCTTGCAAATTGGCTACTAGCAGTGAGAGTAAAATATATGGCTGTCTCATATCTCGAAGCACTAAACAAATTGCACTAAAGGAACGCTATGAAGCATGGTAGAACATTTGCTGATATTTACAACTTGAGCTCAGGCTAAAAACTCCACATTAAAAAGTTAGCAATTTTCTCCATTTATTTTCCACCATCATCTGGGTATTGCTTCCTCAATTTTTAGCTGCTGCAGTTATTTTGAAATAATGCATAATTGTTTTCTATCTCACAACATTGAAGAATACTCTGGGGTTCTTATCAATTTGTCATTTCAGTGACAAAATATAAGCTCTTCTCTGGGCTTGGATTTCTTGAAACAGGAAAATTATCCATAGAAAAAATAATAGAAAGAAGTATCAAGATATAAGAATGTTACTTTAAAATTGTTCTTAAATAAAGACAGTTCTGATTTTGGAGCAAAACTTCAGTTTTCGCTTTGTCTCACTTCTTTAATTATGATTTTCCTTCCACTCCTTCCTTTCATGCAGTTGGTGTTCCGTCAGGAGAAGCTACCCAGTGTCACTAGGCGTGTCTGAGTCACTCCTCTAACAGCATTTGTCTTTCTTCCTTTGGTAGATGCCCTGAACCTATGTACATTTTGCTGTTGATTCTATTTGGAAACTAGATTATTTTGTGTGATCTGGACTACACAATCCACTTGTGCCAAGATAAACAGGTGTTTGTCTCCATGGTTGGCATCCACAACTGAAATAGCTAGGAAGGTTATTTTGGATTTTGGAAATAGTTTAGCAGCTCACCAGGAGAGTGTATAGTTTACTCACCAGTTGTGGTAGCCGTATGTTCAGAACAGAGTTCCTGAACACAGTCATACCAACCTGGAGGTCCACTTTGTGTCCTCACATACAGAATCTATGTTGTTGAAAAAGGAAAAGAGATACCCATCCTTTCTCCTTGATTCCCCTTAAATACCACTGGATAAATGACTAAAGATAAAATATGAAGAGAAGTATCCAAAGGCTTTATGCAGGGATTTATGAAAGACAAATTTTCTCACTCTGATTTATTGGTGGTGGTTTCCTGAATTCTTCCATGAAAAAATATTCTGAAGATACATCTAAGTTCAGTGGTAAATCAGTGCCATATTGCGATATCTGAACTGGCATAGAATATAGAATAGCACATATCACATGGTTCCCACTCATGACACAAGAATTTCTTGCATTTGTTTGAAGTATCATAGCCATTGGAGCATTTTCAAATGTTGTATATCATCTAATCAGCATTTGAATATAAATCATATACTTTCTTTTTTAACATTGGACCATAAGAAGGAGGCTTAAGACATATTACCAAAGTGATACAGACATTGCTTAGTAGTTCAGAGATTGCTTATATTCCTTGCAACCCAATATATGCTAGTACAAACAGGCCTTTAATTTGTTCATAAACTTACTATGAATGTTTAGCTTACAGAGGGCCAAATCCCTCAGGCAAATCTGAAATAGAGAAATGCACTTCACATTCAGGTTTATTCTAATGTTTGGTTTCAACAAAGTCCTCTTTCTCTCTCTCTGGGCCTTTTTTTATATCATTCATTTTTATTTGGAGATCCATGGCTATTCCTCCGAAACTTTTTACTTTATTTTGAATTCTAAATAAAGCTTGTTTATGATGAAAAAATGTTTTCATTTAATGTTTATTTTGTTTATTACTTTGCCTCATCATGCAAATATTATTGTAAATATCTTCAGCCAGAAATAGTATTCAGCCATACTTGTACAATGAAACCAAAGCTATTTCATAATGAATACATATCTGTATATGTACACTAGTTTTATAGATAAATATGTTTCTTTGTATAGTTCAAGGTTCGCAAATGGAGGAGATTTTATTTCTTAGGTAATATTTGCCAATATATGAAGACATTTTTGTTTTACACATTAGGACCTGGGGGAATACTATTGGCCCTTAATGGGTAGAGGCCAAGAATGCCTCTAAAAGCGCAGGACAGATACTGACAGCAAAGAATTATCCAAGATTGAGAGACTGGCTCAAACTCTTGGCATTAAGACTCATCTCATAACTTATAGTGCTATACAGTTTTACTGGTTTTCTGCTTAATAACATAATTGAAGAGCACAATATTCTGAAAAAAGCAATATATCACTTTTGAAATTTGTCATTATAAATTTAGGGTTTCAGTAATCATTATAGTAAATATTTATTAAAGTAGACTAAAATGTTGTGACAAACCCTTAAGAAATTTTCAGGATAAAATAATAGAGTATGTTTTCTGATCACAGTGAAATGAAACTAGAAATTAATAAGAAAGATAAAAAAGTCTCAAAAGTTTAAAATTAAAACAAAAATAGTTTTAAATTGCCCAAGAAATAAAAAAATGGAAGAAAATAACAAAAAGTTGCAAAATATTTTGAAGGAAACAATGATGAAAATATGACATTTCATTATAAACCTGTACTGCTGGGATATTTATAGCCTTAAGCATGTATATTAGAAAAGAAGAATAAATTTAAAAATCAATAATTCTTTATCTCAGTAGTTTAAAATGTAGAAAAAAATCTTAAACAAAATATTACATATGAAATTCCCAAATATGTAAAAGGACTTATACATAATGGCTAAGAGTGGTTTATTCCCAAAATGTAAGATTTGTGTAACATTTTTGAATAGCATAATTTACCCTATTAATAGAAAAATATATGGAAAAAAGTATATTGTCATCTCCGTCTACTCAGAAGAAATTTCAAACATAACATTCATGGGTGTTACTCATTCATAATTTAAAAAAAACCCAAAACTCTGAGGAAGCTTGGACTAAATGGGAAGTTCTTTAATCAGATAAAGAATACCGATTGTAAAAACCTACAGCTAATATCATACTTAATGGAGAAATAGTCTACATATTCCTCTTGAATTTGGGAATAATTCAGTGGTGTCCATTCTTAAACCTTAAGCATCTCCAATGTACTGGCGTACACAGAGCCACATACATTCTTTTGTTTCTTTGATTTTTGGAGTGGTGCTTTCTTCTCTTTCTCTCTCTAAAGGTAGTTTTCAGTTATTCAGTCAGGCTCTGTGGAGTAAGTAAAGAAAAAATGACTTAGAAATGTGTCCTTGTTTTCAAACTCAAAGAGTTCTAAAATTTCTAAATATAACTTATAAATGAGTTGAATGAGAATTTTTTTTCTCTTTAGCATTAGTGAATTTCCAATCTCTACCCTAGTACTGGAAATAAAGGGGTATATATGTATTGGCTTTAAAAATACTTATTCTAGATTTCTAATGCTTTATGAATACATTTCTGGAAAGTTATTTTAATTAAAGAGACCCAGTATTTCTTTGTGTTATGTATCTGCTCAGAAAATAGAAAACATTGAAAAATTAATTTGCAAATATATGTAGAAATAGCAAATGACCACAGCATTGGTGACATCAGGCTTGTCCCATCAGTTCTATTGATCCAGCCATTGACCTAAGAATGCACCAATTAAAGAAACAAGTCTCTGGGTTAAGAGCCATTAAAAATTCCATTCCTCATGTTGGAATTTTTCCTTTATTTTTTTCTAATTTTTCTGAGACATATAAGACACTTGGTATTAATAATAATATTACCTTACATGGGTGAAAACTAAGACACTGAAAGATTAAGGAAATTGAGGAATCTGACAAGCAACAGGTAGTTAATGAATGCCATACAGTCTAGGCCATAGTAATAGACTTTGCACTTAAATTCTGTTTTAAGTACTTCGATTAATGATGGGCAGTTGTTAATTTATCTGAGCCTCTTTTCCTCAACAGAAAGCTGGGTAGAGATGCTGATTATTTTTAGTCTAGTTAAACTTTTTTCCTAAAGACTCAGAAACAGTCCTTCTCCATTAAATATATGTATTGATATTATGTGATCATGACCACAGCTGAGATAACTGGATGACAACCAATTCCAAAAATAGATGTCTGAAGAAGGAGCTGGGAGACACCCGACTGTAAGAGGGAAATGGGAGAGGGTTGCACCCCAGTGCGATAAGAGGATGCTTTGTCTATAGATCATTTACAAATGACAATAAAATTGATTAAAAATACCTTTTATTATCACAATATATAAGACATTCTTAACAAATTCAAAGCCAGTGATAAAATATTCCTTTCCTCCAGAGAAAACTGCTTTCTCTAAATCCCCCATTCCTACCTTTGGTACACCACTGCCCAATAGTCAGCCACATATTTATATTTCTTGTGGGTATCTTTTGGATTGTGTGTATTAACAGTACATAGGAAACATATGAAGCATATTCAAACAGAGATGATATGTATTGTCACTACCCTCACTATCTGATGCCAAACTCTATTTCTTTTCTTCCCGCCCCCGCCCCCCCTCCTCCCCCCAAGACGAGTCTTGCTTTTTCGCTCAGGCTGGAGTGCAATGGCGTGATCTCGGCTCACTGCAATCTCCACCTCCCAGGTTCGAGCAATTCTCCTGCCTCAGTCTCCTGGGTAGTTGGGATTACAGGTGTACACCACTACATCTGGCTAATTTTTCTGTTTTTAGTAGAGAGGAGTTTCACCAGATTGGCTAGGTCAGCCTGCAATTCCTGATCTCGTGATCCGCCTGCCTTGGCCGCTGAGATTGCAGGTGTGAGCTGCCGTGCACAGCCCAAACTCTATTTCTTTTACCACTATTCTATGATAAGAATAAGCCTATCTATTTCAAGGGCTTTCTGGTTCCAGCTCTGCATTGCCATATTTTAACCAGTTTTCTTGCGGCGTATGTTCCTTGTAACTAAGCAACCCTATATATACAGTTGTTGTGAAGCTGAAATGAGGCCCTATAGAAAGTGCTTTGAATAATCCTTTGCCTGTGAGCTCTGAACACCTTGTAGCTATTAGTGTAATGATGTTTTTGATGACAATTTAAATGGTTTTCACCTTCAGGGAGCTTAGCAAAAGGGAAAAGACATGGGTCAGAAGTTGTGGATTCAATTTAGTTTTGCCATTGAATAGATCTGCTCTAGGCATAACCTGCAAATTTCATGTATTTTTTATACTAATAGATGAGGATAATCATCTATTCTCTGACTACTTCTCAGGATTTCTGTGAAGATCACATGAAATCATATATCTGAAGGTTTTATTTTTAAAATAGTTAAGATATTTAGAAAACACAAGAAGCTGTGTCTCCTGATCTGTGGGCTAGAGCTTTGTCAGTTATCCCACACTACTTTGAGAGTAGTTTGGGTTCCTGTTTTCCACATTTAAGTCTCTAACTGTAATAATTTCCAAAAATCCAGGGAGATTTTGAAGGAGGCACAGGAAAAATGTGTGCAAAACATGATCTACAAACAAAAATGAAGCTTTGTTATTATTGTGTCACCTCATGTTTAGTGGTTTCCTTTGGAAAAGGTTGAAAAGGTAAGCTTTTTGTTGCGTCCACCTACCCCCACCCTGTCTACGTCCACCCCTATCCTGATGAAAGCTTTGGGCTGGCTACCTCTGCAAATACTTTGAAAGCTTCCTGCTCTCTGTGCCTCAGCACCTTGTGCAGTGGGAGATTTCAGGGTGGTTATCTTTCAAGTTCTCCAATCCTTTAAAGAAGCTGTATTTCTAATCTATGGCATGAAGACCTTTTGCTTATCCTGTTAGATTAAATCACAGGCCTCCTTATCAGTGCAGAGCTGAGAGAAGGCTTGCAAATTGAATATAGACTTTACCTGTGAGAAGCATGGAAAATCAACTGAAGCTAGTGCATCATTGCAAGTAACACATATTTTTGGTCCAGGCATTTCTCCAACCACAGCTCACACCAGCATTCATAATGCAATTGTGCCTTCTCTAAGAATTTAGCAACATATCAGCTTTAAATAACTAATAGAGGAAAATCACTTTCAGTGAAAGTTTTGTCGTAGTTTAAAAAATTTAAAAAGAAAATAAACTACTGAGTCATCTCACACATAGCCAAGGACTTTTATCGGGTCTGCTGGTGCGTTTTTTTTTTTTTTTTTCTTTTTTTCTTAAAATGTTGTTGAGGTTTGTGTGTGATATCTCTTAACAATTTGTACTCCCATGGTCACCGCACCCTTTAGGGTAGGTCGCATGATGCTGTAAACAAAACAAAACTGTGAGATTCTTCGATCACTCAGATTGGAATTCCTGGCTCCACACTTCTTTTCTGGGTAAACCTAAGGGTAAAGTAACTTAAGCTTTTCTTTTGGAAAACATCGCCTATTTCTGAATTTCTTTTAAAATAAAAAACATATATAAAATAACCAGCTTATACGCCGATAAAGAGTAAGAGCCCTGTGTATGTTCACCTCCTTTTATTTTTTCCTCTTAGGAAGCTGTATATGGAGAGAAAAATCTTGTAAACCAGTAATTAGCTTGTATTTTATAATGCCACAGGGACCACTGAAGAATTTCTTAAGGACACTGTTGTATGTAATCCTCTTGGCCCCTCAAGACAAAGTCAATCTAGGTTTAGAACAGTTAGGGCTCTTATAGCTGTATCCATCCATGGGTGATGATATTGACTGTCCACCGAAGAGAGTAGGTTTTGCTAATCATAATACATGCACCTATAAGCATGCAACCTGACTTTGGTCAGAACTGAAATTCCCAGTAGTCTACAGGTCTCCTGAAAAAGACAAAAAAGAACATATTATCAGATTTTCTTCAAATGTAAAGAGGAATCGGGTGTTAGGTGCCTGAGTTAATTACAAAAAAATACTGCCCCAGGATTAATCAAGCATTATCTGATTAGCAGTCAGTACAACAGCTCTAATCTAATAAACTGATGATCAAGAATAATGGGAGCTTTTAGATAGGAGGGAGGACCCTTTTGGTGTTAGGGCCCCTCTGTGACCAGTCGTTGCCCAGGCTTTCTTTGTCTGGATGACCTGGTTTCCATAGTGCTGAGAGAAAGTTCAGCACGAGTAGAAATGCCTTTGAAAAAGGATATGAATTGTTGGGGTGGGTCAATCCATAACTCTGAAGCCTCGGGGGCTTGGAGAGGCTTAAAAGGACAGTAGTCAAGTAATTCAGGGTGAGATATCTAGGCTCTTAGCTTCGGCAGTGAAGGACCACAGTGGACATCTCTCATCTGCTGCACTGATTTGTTCTGCATTGCACTCCTGGGGCAGTTAATACATTTCTGTCATTCAGCACCTTCTGTACTCTGCTTTGTGATTGTGCAACTTAGACCCTGCAAACCACATTTCTGCAGGAGAGATACTGCAAAGCTGAAGGAAAAAGAATAGATTTGCTCCTGTCTGTTTCCCACCGGGTTTCTTTCTGCTTTCTATTCTTGTGGTCATCACCCCATCAATGCTTCTTCACCAGCAGAGCAGCAGTTGTTTCTCACAGGAGCCATTGAAACCAGGTTGTGGTATTTCCAACACTCACAGAAATCACCTTAGCAAAAACATCTATACCAGATATCTGGACCTTCATCCTCAGAAGTCGTGGTTTCAGATCCACAGAGCCCCTCTTGAAATCACTCTTCTACCAGCATCAGCCATGCAATAGAGCCTCCTCAGAGTTCTGAGTTTCAACTCCCAGTGCCGCCTCTTCCAGGCTTTAAAAAGTCCAACCTTTGGCCTTCATTCCCCAGTCCAATCAGAATAGCTTCTTTTGGTAGTTATTGCCTTAAAATTCACTTTTTACAGTTTTAGCCATCTATTAACATTGTAACTAGTTAACAATTCTTTGTAGTAAATTATTTTCATTAAAATTGCTGGTGTGATTTCTAACTCTCCTCACAGCTATAGAAATTGGTACCAAAAAAATAGATAATGCAAGACTAGACTTGCAGATTTGTTTGGGAATATTTTTGAATTTGTATGTAGAGCTGGAAAATGGGGTGCTGGTAATGCTTGGCATGTAGTGTCATCACAATTATCCAAATTTGCACCTGAGCTAAATGGTGATGATATACTTAATATTTCTGTCTTTTGATGGGACTCCAAATGATGGAGTTCATGATTTGGGTCTTTTGGAGAGAAAACTGTAGCTTCCTGTGGCTTTCCTTGGCTAGTAGGATAAAATCCAAACTTACTCCCATGGCCTTTACTTCTCCATAGCATCTGGTCCCTTTCCAATGTCACCTACCCATCTCTCCTTATATGCAAAACTCCAATCTTCCTCCCAGACCTCCCAGAACACTCTAACCAATCTAATGGCCTTTGTCATAATGGTTCCATACAGTGGGAATGCTCTTTACCCAGATTTTGTATGACTTGCTTCTTTCTATTATTCAGGATGTGCTCAAATGCTGCCTTAGTAAAAACTCATTCCCTGACCAAAAAAATACCATGTCTATCTGGGAAGTTGGTTATTACCTTGACACTTGAATATCACTCAGAATAACTGAGAAAATAAATAGACAAACATTAATTCTATTTCAAATGAATTATATTCAAGGGAGGATACAACTGTATATCATTGTGTAAGTAATCAACACTCTACTACTTAGTTCCACATGTGTCCTTTAACTTTACTTTTTGCCAATAGAAAATACTTCTTGAGGGAGGAAATTACTAGATAGTCATTATAAGATAAGCCATGCTTATAAGATCATTACCAACTTAACGTATATCTATTGACTTTTGCCCTGGCCATTCTTCCGAAATGGAAATGTGCTCATTGGTAATGTTAATTGCATATAAAATGTGTAGAAGTAGCATTGGTTATAACTCTGAAAGAATTGTACAATTTAATGAGTAAATTTTAAAAGTATAAGTAATTAATAAACACATAAAATGTATGGAAAAATGAGACATTTGGATAGGCAAAGTTGAAATGAGCTATTTAAATGGTAAAAACATAGAGAACTAACTACTCCTCTTTATGAAAGGACAAATATGAAAAAACAGATAAACTTATAGATGCCCTTTCAATATTAATGGAATAAATTTGCCCACTCCTGGATAAGATAGAGGATGATTTTTAAGTTAGAGTATCTCCTTGCTTTATTGTTCTGGCAGCTTCTGACACCCTCTGGAAGCTCTCAGCATTCTCCAGAAGTACTTGGCAGCCTTTATAAATGTTCATCACACACCAAGTATCACAATGGTTGAGAGCACTTGGAATCCTGCAATAGGCACAGCTGGGGAAAGCTGGAAGCAACAAAAGCAGGGAGAAACAAGGAAAGGTTGGTAATTAGAAAAGGAAAACACCGCTTTCTTGGCAGGTACTAGTAAGATGATACATGGTAAGAGATTCCCTTCTCATTCACTAAACTCAACTGCTCAGCCAGGCAATCTTCTAGTCTGCCAAAAAGCCAGAATGGAATTCAGGCTGAGAAATTCATTCCTCAATACCGGAAGATTTTTAGGACATAAGACTGTGGCTTGCTTTTCCCATGACTCGTAATATTCAAATAGGTGTATCTCAGAGATAAGTTATGTAAACACAGATGTTAAAACTTCTGGGAATACAATGCCATTTTGTTTACATTGAGAGTGTAGATTTTTTTTCAGAGATTTGTATTAACATACTGACAGAACACACAAAATACTGGCCTAACTGCTCTACCGGCCCCACCCCACTTACACATGCACACTTGCTATACTTTATAATTAAATTATTTAAAGCAACTCAGTGTTCTTCAGAAATATTGGCTACTTTGCCTGGAAACCTGATGATAAGCCAGTTATTTCATCACATTAATATGAAACAGATTTAAATCAAAGTCTTCATTTCAGATAGTCTGATTACATTGGATTAGGATCAGATTAAAAAATTCACTTCTGAGAGAAAACTCCCCTGAGCAAAAGGAAACAGCCAATATATTAAGTGTTCATAAAATAGAAAAGATTTATATCTCTATTAGGCTTATTACTTCCTTACAATATTCCATCCTATTAAAGACAGGAAATACATTTTCTAAAGTAGAAACATCCGCGGAATGGCACAGAGGAAAGATAAGGGTATAAAAGATTTTGAAGTAGACTATCTTTGAGTCACATGTTTTCTCTTTGTTCTGCAATGCTGGTATAGTTGAGCTTTCAAAGCAACTAGAGACTTGAAAATTTAGAGACATCTAAGTCATCTAAGTTTCTTTCTGAGGTCGAAGGTTAGATTGTTGTTTTTTTACTTTATGAAGCCAAGAGGATTAATTGACTGACAGTTTAGCATGGCTGAGGAGGCCTCAAAAAATACAATCATGGCAGAAGGGGAAGCAAACATGTCTTTCACATGGTGGCAGCAAGAACTGCCAAGCAAAAGGGGAAATGCTCATCGGTTGTTATAAAACATCAGATCTCACAAGAACTCACTATCATGAGAACAGCATGAGGGTAACCGCCCCCATGATTTAATTACCTCCCACTGGGTCTCTCGCATGACATGTGGTGATTATGGGAAAAATTCAAGATAAGATGTAGGTAGGGACATGGCCAAACTATATTGTATACTCTACTCTGTTTAACATATACTAAAATAATATTTATAATATAATGATATTATAAATATCTTGAAATATAGCTGAGGACTAGATTAGAATTCCTTTGATATAATAGAGGTAATATATTGTCCTGCTTATATTTTTCAGGATTGTGATATGCTTCTCAGATTTCTTTTCTTGTATATATATATGTATATATATATATATATATATACATATATATATATGAAAAGAATATATATATATATATATTTTATTGCATTTTAGGTTGGGGTACATGTAAAGAACATGCAGGATTGTTGCATAGGTACATACATGGCAGTTGCATAGGTACATACATGGCAATGTGGTTTGCTGCCTCCATCCCCGTCACCTGTATCTAGCATTTCTCCCTATGGTATCCCTCCCCAACTCCCTACCCCCTACTGTCCCTCCCCTAGTCCACCCCCGACAGACCTTAGTGTGAGATGCTTCCCTCCCTGTGCCCATGTGTTCTCATTGTTCAACACCCACCTATGAGTGAGAACATGGGGTGTTTGATTTTCTGTTCTTGTGTCAGTTAGCTGAGAATGACAGTTTCCAGGTTTATCCATGTCCCTACAAAGGACATGAACTCATCGTATTTTATGGCTGCATAGTATTCCATGGTGTACATGTGCCACATTTTCCCTATCCAGTCTATCATCGATAGGCATTTGGGCTGGTTCCAAGTCTTTGCTATTATAAACAGTGCTGCAATGAACATACGTGTGCATGTGTCCTGAGAACAGAACAATTTATAATCTATTGGATATATACCCAGTAATGGTATTGCTGGGTCAAATGGAATTTCTGTTTCTAGGTCCTTGAGGAATCTCTACATTGTCTTCCACAATGGTTGAACTAATTTACACTCCCACCAACAGTGTAAAAGTGTTCCTATTTCTCCACATCCTCTCCAGCATCTATTGTCTCCAGATTTTTTAATGATAGCCATTCTAACTGGCGTGAGATGGTATCTCAATGTGGTTTTGATTTGCATTTCTCTAATGATCAGTAATAATGAGCATTTTTTCATATGTTTCTTGGCCTCATATATGTCTTCTTTTGAAAAGTGTTCATGTCCTTTGACCACTTTTGAATGGGTTTGTTTGTTTTTTTCCTGTAAATCTGTTTTAGTTCTTTGTAGATTTTGGATGTAAGTCCTCTTTGTCAGATGGGTAGATTACAAATTTTTTTTTCCCATTCTGTTGGTTGCCAGTTCACTCTGATTGTTTCTTTTGCTGTGCAGAAGCTCTGGAGTTTAGATCCCATTTGTCTATTGTGGCTTTTGTTGCCAATGATTTTGGTGTTTTAGTCATGAAGTCTTTGTCCTGAATGGTTTTAACTAGGTTTCCTTCTAGGAATTTTATGGTGTTAGGCCTTATGTTTAAGTCTTGAATCCATCTGGAATTAATCTTAGTGTAAGGTGTCAGGAAGGGGTCCAGTTTCTGCTTTCTACACATGGCTAGCCAGTTTTCCCAAAATCATTTATTCAACAGGGAATACTTT
Source organism: Callithrix jacchus (assembly GCF_049354715.1). Classification (NCBI taxonomy): domain Eukaryota; kingdom Metazoa; phylum Chordata; class Mammalia; order Primates; family Cebidae; genus Callithrix; species Callithrix jacchus. The sequence continues at coordinate 87,429,281 of NC_133511.1, forward strand.
CTCCATTGCTTGTTTTTGTCAGATTTGTCAAAGATCAGATGGTTGTAGATGTGTGGCATTGCCTCCAAGGCCTCTGTTCTGTTCCATTAGTCTATGTCTCTGATTTGGTACCAGTATCATGCTGTTTTGATTACCGTAGCCTTGTAGTATAGTTTGAAGTCTGGTAGTGTGCTGCCTCCCACTTTGTTCTTTTTGCTTGGACTTGACTTGGCTACCCAGACTCTTTCTTAAAGTTTAAGGTGGATGAAGGTTAAGGTGAATTTTTCCAGTTCTGTGAAGAATGTCATCGGTAGCTTGATGGGGATAGCATTGAATCTATAAATTACTTTGGCAGTATGGCCATTTTCATGATATTGATTCTTCCTAACCATGAGCATGGAATGTTTCTTCATCTGTTTGTGTCCTCTCTTATTTCGTTGAGCAGTGGTTTGTAGTTCTCCTTGAAGAGGTCCTTTACGTCCTTTTTTATTTGTATTCCTAGGTATTTTATTCTCTTTGTAGCAATTGTGAATGGCAGTTCATTCTTGATTTAGCTCTCTTTAAGTCTGTTATTGGTGTATAGGAATGCTTGTGATTTCTACACATTGATGTTGTATCCTGAGACTTTGCTGAAGTTGTTTATCAGTTTCAGGAGATTTTGGGCTGAGATGATAGGGTCTTCTAAACATACAATCATGTCATCTACAAATAGGGACAATTTGACTTCCTCCTTTCCTAATTGAATACACTTTATTTCTTTTTCTTGCCTGATTTATCTGGCTACAACATCCAATACTGTATTGAATAGGAGTGGTGAGGAGGGCATCTTTGTCTAGTGGCAGATTTCAAAGAGAATGCTTCTAGTTTTTGCCCATTCAGTATGATATTGGCTGTGGGTTTGTCATAAATAGCTTTTATTATTTTGAGATATGTTCCATGGATACCAAGTTTATTGAGAGTTTTTAGCATAAAGTGCTGTTGAATTTTGTTGAAGGCCGTCTTTGTATCTATTGACATAATTATGTGCTTTTTGTCTTTGGTTCTGTTAATGTGGTGAATTACATTTATAGACTTATTTATGTTGAACCAGCCTTGCATCCCCAGGATGAAGCCTACTTGATCATGATGGATAAGCTTTTTGATGTGCTGTTGCAATTGGTTTGCCAGTATTTTACTGAAGATGTTTTCATCTATGTTCATCATGGATATTGGCCTGAAGTTTTCTTTTCTTGTTGAGTCTCTGCCGGGTTTTGGTATCAGGATGATGGTGGGCTCATAAAATGATTTGGGGAAGATTCCCTCTGTTTGTATTGTTTGGAATAGTTTCCGAAGGAGTGGTACAATCTCCTTTTTGTATGTCCAGTAGAATTTGGCTGTGAACCCATTTGGACCTGGGCTTTTTTGGTTAGTAAGCTATTAATTGCTGCCTCAACTTTGGCCCTTGTTATTGGTATATTCAGAGTTTCAACTTCTTCCTGGTTTAGGCTTGGGAGGATGCAAATGTCCAGGAATTTATCCATTTCTCCCAGGTACTGGTGTATGTGCATAGAGTTGTTTGTAGTAATCTCTGATGGTAGTTTGTATTTCTGGGGAATCTGTGGTGATATGCCCTTTATCGCTTTTTATTGCATCTATTTGATTCTTCTCTCTTTTCTTTCTTATTAATCTGTCTAGTGGTCTATTTTGTTGATCTTTTCAAAAAACCAGATCTTGGATTTGTTGATTTTTTGAAGGGTTTTTGTGTCTCTATCTCCTTCAGTTCTGCTCTATCTTAGTTATTTCTTTTCTTCTGCTAGCTTTTGAGTTTTTTGATCTTGCTCCTCTAGCTCTTTCAGTTTTGAAGATAGGGTGTTGATTTTAGATCTTTCCTTGCTTCCCATGTGGGCATTTATTGCTATAAATTTTCCTCTAGACACTACTTTAAATGTTTCACAGAGATTCTGGTACATTGTGTCTTCTTTCTCATGGGTTTTGAAGAACATCTTTATTTCTGCCTTCATTTCATTGTTTATCCAGTCAATATTCAAGAGCCAGTTGTTCAGTTTCCATGAAGCTGTGTGGTTCTGAGTTAGTTTCTGAATTCTGAGTTCTAATTTGATTGCACTGTGCTCTGAGAGACTGTTTCTTAGGATTTGTGTTCTCTTGCATTTGCTGAGGAGTGATTTACTTCCAATTATGTGGTCAATTTTAGAGTAGATATGAGGTGGTGCTGAGAAGAATCTACATTCTGTGGATTTGGGGTGAAGAGTTCTGTAGATATCTATTAGCATTGCTTGGTCCAGGTCTGAGTTCAAATCCTGGATATCCTTGTTAATTTTCTGTCTCATTGATCTGTCTAATATTGACAGTGGAGTGTTAAAGTCTCCCATTATTATAGTGTGGGAGTCTATGTCCCTTTGTAGGTCATTAAGAAGTTGCTTTATGTATCCTGAATTGGGCATGTATATATTTAGGATCATTAGCCCTTCTTGTTGCATTGATCCTTTTACCATTATGTAAGGCTCTTCTTTGTGTCTTTTGATCTTTGTTGGTTAAAAGTCTATTTTATCAGAGACTAGGTTTGCAACTCTTGCTTTTCTTTGCTCTTCATTCATTTCTTAGATCTTCCTCCATCCCTTTATTTTGAGCCTATGTGTATCCTTGCATGTGAGATGGGTTTCCTGGATACAGCACATTGATGGGTTTTGACTTTTGATCCAATTTGCCAGTCTGTGTCTTTTTTTTTTATTGCATTTTAGGTTTTGGGGTACATGTGCAGAGCATGCAATAGAGTTGCATAGGTACACACATGGCAGTGTGTTTTGTTTGCTTTCTCCCCTTCACCCACATTTGGTATTTCTCCCCTGGCAATCCCTCCCCACCTCCCCCTCCCACTGGCCCTCCCATTTCCCCCCTATAGACCCCATTGTTTAGTACTCCCCTCTCTGTGTATATGTGTTCTCATTTTTCATCACCCGCTTATGAGTGAGAATATGTGGTGTTTCATTTTCTGTTCCTGTGTCAGTTTGCTGAGAATGATATTCTCCAGATTCATCCATGTCCCTACAAACGACACGAACTCATCATTTCGGATTGCTGCATAATATTCCATGGTGTATATGTGCCACATTTTCCCAATCCAGTCTATCATCGATGGGCATTTGGGTTGATTCCAGGTCTTTGCTATTGTAAACAGTGCTGCAATGAACATTCGTGTGCATGTGTCCTCGTAGTAGAACGATTTATAGTCCTTTGGATATATACCCAGTAATGGGATTGCTGGGTCAAATGGGATTTCTATTTCTAAGGCCTTGAGGAATCGCCACACCGTCTTCCACAATGGTTGGACTAATTTACACTCCCACCAACAGTGTAAAAGTGTTCCTTTTTCTCCACATCCTTTCCAGCATCTGTTGTCTCCAGATTTTTTAATGATTGCCATTCTAATTGGCGTGAGATGGTATCTCAATGTGGTTTTGATTTGCATCTCTCTGATGACCAGTGACGATGAGCATTTTTTTCATATGATTGTTGGCCTCATATATGTCTTCTTTCGTAAAGTGTCTGTTCATATCCTTTGCCCACTTTTGAATGGGCTTGTTTGTTTTTTTTTCCTGTAAATCTGTTTGAGTTCTTTGTAAATTCTGGATATCAGCCCTTTGTCAGATTGGTAAACTGCAAAAATTTTTTCCCATTCTGTTGGTTGCCAATTCACACTAGAGACTGTTTCTTTTGCTGTGCAGAAGCTGTGGAGTTTGATTAGGTCCCATTTGTTTATTTTGGCTTTTGTTGCCAATGCTTTTGGTGTTTTGTTCATGAAGTCCTTGCCTACTCCTATGTCCTGGATGGTTTGGCCTAGATTTCCTTCTAGGGTTTTTATGATGCCGGGTCTTATGTTTAAGTCTTTAATCCATCTGGAGTTCATTTTGGTGTAAGGTGTCAGGAAGGGGTCCAGTTTCTGCTTTCTACACATGGCTAGCCAGTTTTCCCAGCACCATTTGTTGAACAGGGAATCCTTTCCCCATTGCTTGTTTTTGTCAGGTTTATCAAAGATTGTATGGTTGTAGCTATGTTGTGTTGCCTCTGATGCCTCTGTTCTGTTCCATTGATCTATATCTCTGTTTTGGTACCAGTACCATGCTGTTTTGATTACTGTAGCCTTATAGTAAGTATAGTTGGAAATCTGGTAGTGTGATGCCCCCCGCTGTGTTCTTTTTGCTTAGAATTGACTTGGCTATGCGGGCTCTCTTTTGGTTCCATATGAAGTTCATGGTGGTTTTTTCCAGTTCTGTGAAGAAAGTCAATGGTAGCTTGATGGGGATAGCATTGATTCTGTAAATTACTTTGGGCAGTATAGCCATTTTCATGGTATTAATTCTTCCTAACCATGAACATGGAATGTTTCTCCATCTGTTTGTGTCCTCTCTGATTTTGTTGAGCAGTGGTTTGTAGTTTTCCCTGAAGAGGTCCCTTACGTTCCTTGTGAGTTGTATTCCAAGGTATTTTATTCTTTTTGTAGCAATTCTGAATGGCAGTTCGTTCTTGATTTGGCTCTCTTTAAGTCTGTTATTGGTGTAGAGGAAGGCTTGTGATTTTTGCACATTGATTTTATATCCTGAGACTTTGCTGAAGTTGCTTATCAGTTTCAGGAGTTTTTGGGCTGAGGCGATGGGGTCTTCTAGATTTACTATCATGTCGTCTGAAAATAGAGACAATTTGGCTTCCACCTTTCCTATTTGAATACCCTTTATTTCTTTTCCTTGCCTGATTGCTGTGGCTGGAACTTCCAGTACTATATTGAATAGGAGTGGTGACAGAGGGCATCCTGTCTAGTGCCGGATTTCAAAGGGAATGCTTCCAGTTTTTGCCCATTCAGTATGATATTGGCTGTTGGTTTGTCATAAATAGCTTTTATTACTTTGAGATACGTTCCATCGATACCGAGTTTATTGAGGGTTTTTAGCATAAAGGGCTGTTGAATTTTGTCAAATGCCTTCTTTGCATCAATTGAGATAATCATGTGGTTTTTGTTTTTGGTTCTGTTTATGTGGTGAATTACATTTATAGACTTACGTATGTTGAACCAGCCTTGCATCCCTGGGATGAATCCTACTTGATCATGATGCATAAGTTTTTTGATTTGCTGTTGCAATTGGCTTGCCAATATTTTATTGAAGATTATTGCATCTATGTTCATCATGGATATTGGCCTGAAGTTTTCTTTTCTTGTTGGTTCTCTGCCGGGTTTTGGTATCAGGATGATATTGGTCTCATAGAATGATATGGGTAGGATTCCTTCCTTTTGGATTATTTGGAATAGTTTCAGAAGAAATGGTACCAGCTCCTCTTTGTGTGTCTGGTAGAATTCGGCTATGAACCTGTCTGGACCTGGGCTTTTTTTGTGTGGTAGGCTCTTAATTGCTGCCTCGTCTTCTGCCCTTGTTATTGGTCTATTCATAGTTTCAGCTTCCTCCTGATTTAGGCTTGGGAGGACACAGGAGTTCAGGAATTTATCAATTTCTTCCACGTTTACTAGTTTATGTGCATAGAGTTGTTTGTAATATTCTCTGATGATGGTTTGAATTTCTGTGGATACTGTGGTGATTTCCCCTTTATCATTTTTTATTGCATCTATTTGGTTGTTCTCTCTTTTCTTTTTAATCAATCTGGCTAGTGGTCTATTTTGTTGATCTTTTCAAAAAACCAGCTCTTGGATTTATTGATTTTTTGGAGGGTTTTTCGTGTCTCAATCTCCTTCAGTTCAGCTCTGATCTTAGTTATTTCTTGTCTTCTGCTGGGTTTTGAGTTTTTTTGATCTTGCTCCTCTAGCTCTTTCAATTTTGACAATAGGGTGTCAATTTTGGATCTCTCCATTCTTCTCATATGGGCACTTATTGCTATATAATTTCCTCTAGAGACTGCTTTAAATGTGTCCCAGAGATTCTGGCACGTTGTGTCTTCATTCTCATTGGTTTCAAAGAACTTCTTTATTTCTGCCTTCATTTCGTTGTTTATCCAGTCAACATTCAGGAGCCAGTTGTTCAGTTTCCATGAATCTGTGCGGTTCTTGGTTGGTTTCTGTATTCTGAGTTCTAACTTGATTGCACTATGGTCTGAGAGGCTGTTTGTTATGATTTCAGTTGTTTTGCATTTGCTGAGCAGTGCTTTACTTCCAATTATGTGGTCAATTTTAGAGTAGGTATGATGTGGTGCTGAGAAGAATGTATATTCTGTGGATTTGGGGTGGAGAGTTCTGTAAATGTCTATCAGGTTTGCTTGCTCCAGGTCTGAGTTCAAGCCCTGGATATCGTTGTTAATTTTCTGTCTGGTTGATCTGTCTAATATTGACAGTGGAGTGTTAAAGTCTCCCACTATTATTGTGTGGGAGTCTAAGTCTCTTTGTAAGTCATTAAGAACTTGCCTTATGTATCTGGGTGCTCCTGTATTGGGTCCATATATGTTTAGGATCGTTAGCTCTTCTTGTCGTATGGATCCTTTTACCATTATGTAATGGCCTTCTTTGTCTCTTTTGATCTTTGTTGCTTTAAAGTCTATTTTATCAGAGATGAAGATTGCAACTCCTGCTTTCTTTTGCTCTCCATTTGCTTGGTAAATCTTCCTCCATCCCTTTATTTTGAGCCTTTGTGTATCCTTGCATGTGAGATGGGTTTCCTGGATACAGCACACTGCTGGGTTTTGGCTTTTTATCCAATTTGCCAGTCTGTGTCTTTTGATTGGTGCATTTAGTCCATTTACATTTAGGGTTAATATTGTTATGTGTGAATTTGACACTGCCATTTTGATGCTAGCTGGCTGTTTTGCCCGTTAGTTGTTGTAGATTCTTCATTATGTTGATGCTCTTTAGCGTTAGTGTGATTTTGGAATGGCTGGTACTGGTTGTTCCTTTCTATGTGTAGTGCCTCTTTCAGGAGCTCTTGTAAAGCAGGCCTGGTGGTGACAAAATCTCTGAGTCCTTGCTTGTTCGCAAAGGATTTTATTTTTCCTTCACTTCTGAAGCTCAGTTTGGCTGGATATGAAATTCTGGGTTGAAAGTTCTTTTCTTTAAGGATGTTGAATATTGGCCCCCACTGTATTCTGGCTTGTAGAGTTTCTGCCAAGAGATCTGCTGTGAGTCTGATGGGCTTCCCTTTGTGGGTGACCTGACCTTTCTCTCTGGTTGCCCTTAGTATTTTCTCCTTTATTTCAACCTTGTTGAATCTGACGATTATGTGCCTTGGGGTTGCTCTTCTTGTGGAATATCTCTGTGGTGTTCTCTGTATTTCCTGCAATAGAGTGTTGGCCTGTCTTGCTAGGTGGGGGAAATTTTCCTGGATAATGTCCTGAAGAGTATTTTCTAGCTTGGATTCATTCTCTTCATCACATTCTGGTACGCCTATCAAACGTAGGTTAGGTCTCTTCACATAGTCCCACATTTCTTGGAGACTTTGTTCATTCCTTTTTGCGCTTTTTTCTCTGATCTTGGTTTCTTGTTTTATTTCATTGAGTTGATCCTTGACTTCTGATATTCTTTCTTCTGCTTGGTCAATTCGGCTATTGAAACTTGTGCATGTTTCGTGAAGTTCTCGTATTGTGTTTTTCAGCTCCTTTAATTCATTCATATTCCTCTCTAAGGTATCCATTCTTGTTATCATTTCCTCAAATCTTTTTTCAAGGTTCTTAGTTTCTTTGCGTTGATTTAAAACATGTTCTTTTAGCTCACAAAAGTTTCTCATTATCCACCTTCTGAAGTCTAATTCCATCATTTCGTCACAGTCATTCTCTGTCCAGCTTTGTTCCCTTGCTTATGAGGAGTTTTGGTCCTTTTTAGGTGGCGAGGTGTTCTGGTTTCGGGTGTTTTCCTCCTTTTTGCGCTGGTTTCTTCCCATCTTTGTGGATCTATCCACCTGTCGTCTGTGTAGTTGCTGACTTTTTGATTGGATCTCTGAGTGGACACCCAGATTGTTGATGATGGAGTATTTCTGTTACTTGGTTTTCCTTCTACCAGTCTGGCCCCTTTGCTGTACGACTGCTGAGGTCCACTCCAGGCCCTGCTTGTCTAGGGTGCACCTGTAGCAGCTGCAGAACAGTGAGGGATGCTACTAGTTTCTTTTTCTGCTATCTTTGTCCCAGGATGATGTCTGCCAAATCTCAGTCTTATGGATATAGAGGCATCAGGGAGTTGCTTGAGGAGACAGTCTGTACTTTGTAGGAGCTCAAGTGCTGAGCTGTGAGCTCTGTTGCTCATTCAGGGCTGCTAGGCTGCTATGTTTAGTTCTGCTGCAACCTAACTCGTAAGAAAACCCCTTTTTTCCTCAGATGCTTTGTCTGGGGGTGGGGTTGGGGCTTTCCTTGTGAGTGTCTACCTCGCTGTCCTGCCCAGCTAGGAGGCAGTCTAGTCACATTTTGCCTGCCAAGGCTCCGCCCTGCTGGTGTGAGGTTCACCCTTTTGCTGCAGGCTCTGCCCTTCTGCTGTGGTCCCCGCCCTGTTGCTACGGGCTACGCCCTGCTGCGGAGTCTCTCTGTTGTACCAGGTTGCCTCGGCAATGGAAGGCTGCGTCAGCAATGGGCGTGTACCTCAGTAGGGGCTGATTGCCTCGGTAATGGCTGACGCCCCTCCCCTGCGGAGCTGTGCTTTAAAAAAACCTTTTCACCAAGAGTGTTTGGAATCGCCATTTTGTTTGTCGCACTGCGCTCCCCCAAACGCTGAGTCCCTGGGATTTCCTGGGCTGGGTCACAGTTCAAGACCTGTTCAGTCTCAAGTTCAGCCCTTCTGGTCTCAGTTTGCAGGTTCAACAGGGCACCCGTAACAGTGCACTTTTGTATGGAGCGCTGTGGAGCGCCTCTGAGCTCCGGCGTGGGCCAGAGCCGCACCGGCTGCCGGCTACGCCAGCAGAGACCTCTGCCTGGCGTCCTGCATCTCTTTTATACCTGGGAATTTCCCCATTCTGTGGGCAACTAAGATCCGTCTGGAAATGCTTCCCCGACTCACCCTCTCCGTGCGTCCTGCGAAAGCTTCAATCCTGGGTTGTTCTCACAGCGCCATCTTGAGTCCTCCCAGTCTGTGTCTTTTAATTGGGGCATTTAGCCCATTTACATTTAAGGTTAATATTGTTATGTTAATTTGATCCTGCCATTTTGATGCTAGCTGGTTGTTTTGCCCATTAGTTGATGCAGTTTCTTTATTGTGTTCATGCTTTTTACCATTTGATATGTTTTGGAGTGGCTGGTACTGGTTGTTCCTTTCTATGTTTAGTGCTTCTTTCAGGAGCTCTTGTAAAGCAAGCCTGGTGGTGATGAAATCTCTGAGCAATTGCTTATTCATAAAGGATTTTATTTTTCCTTCACTTATGAAACTTCGTTTGGCTGGATATAAAATTCTAGGTTGAAAGTTCTTTTCTTTAAGGATGTTGAATATTGGCCCCCACTATCTTCTGGCTTGTAGGATTTCTGCTGAGAGATCTGCTGTGAATCTGATGGGCTTCACTTTGTAGGTAAGCCAACCTTTCTCTCTGGCTGCTCTTAGTTTTTTTTCCTTCATTTAACCCTGGTGAATCTGCTGATTCTGTGCCTTGGGTTTGCTTCTTGAGGAATATCTTTGTGGTGTTCTCTGTATTTCCTGGACTTTAATGTTGGCTGGCCTTGCTAGGTTGGGGATGTTCTCCTGGATAATATCCTGAAGACTGTATTCCAGCTGGATTCATTCTCTCCATCACATTCAGGTATACCTATCAAAAGTAGATTGGGTCTTTTCACATAATCTCATTTTTCTTGGAGGCTTTGTTCATTTCTTTATACTCTTTTTTCTCTAATGTTGCCTTCTCATTTTATTTCATTGTGTTGATCTTCAGTCTCTGATATCTTTCTTCTGTTTGGTCGATTAGGCTATTGAAACTTGTGTATGCATCACAAAGTTCTCATATTGTGTTTTTCAGCTCTATCAACTCATTTATATTCCTCTCTAAGCTGTTTATTCTCATTAATATTTTGTCAAACATTTTTTCAAGGTTCTTAGTTTCTTTGCATTGGGTTAGAACGTGATCTTTTGGCTCAGAGAAGTTTGTTATTATCCACTTTCTGAATCCTGTTTCTGTCAATTCATCAGATTCATTCTCCATCCAGCCTTGTTCCCTTGCTAGTAAGGAGTTGTAATCCTTTGGAGGAGGAGAGGTGTTCTGCTTTTGGGTATTTTCATCCTTTTTGGGCTGGTTTCTTCCCATCTTTGTGAATTTATCTACCTGTGTTCTTTGCAGTTGGTGACTTTCAGATGGGATCTCTGAGTGGATGTCCTTTTTGTTTCTGAAGAGGTCATTTCTTTCTCTTTCTTAGTTTTTCCTTCTAACAGTCAGGCTTACCTACTGTAGGACTGCTGGAGGTCTACTCCATACCCTGCTTTCCTGGGGATCACCTGCGGTGACTGCAGAACAGTAAGGGTTTCTGCCATTTTTTTTCTTCTGTTATCTTCATCCCAGAAGGATACCCACCAGATGTCAGCTTGAGTTCTCCTTTATGAGGTGTCTCTTTGGTTATATGGGGGTCAAGGAGCTGCTTGAGGAGACAGTCTGTCTCTTATAGGAGCTCAAGTGCTGAGCTATGAGTTCCTTTGTTCCGTTCAGAGCTGCTGGGCAGGTACATTTAAGTCTGCTGCAGCGGAACTCATAGCCACCTTTTTTTCCCAGGTACTCTGCCCTGGGAAGGTGGGGCTTTATTTACAAGTTCCTGTCATTCTGCTGCCTTTTTTTCAGAGATGCCCTGCCCAGCGAGGAGGTAGCCTAGTCACAGTCTGCCAGCAGAGGTGTTACTAAGCTACTGTGGGCTTTGCTCAGCTGCTGTGTGTGTGAATTTCCTTGAAGTTTTGTTTATAGGGTTATAGTTAGAACTGCCTTGGTAATGGCAGTCTGCCTCAGTAATGGCAGTCTGTCTCTGTAATAACAGACTGCTTTGGTAATGGCAGATTGCCTTGGTAATTGTAGACTGCCTCTGTAATGGTGGACACTCTTCCCCCACAGAGCTGGACTGTCCTGGGTCCAGCTGTGCTTGCTGTGAAAGTCTCAGTCCAGAGTGTTTCAGATTGCTGGTCTTTGTGGGGGTGGGACCTGCCGAGCCAGATCACCTGGCTCCCTGTTTCAGTCCCCTTTTTTTTTTTCAGTTGAATGGGCAACTCTGTCTCCCAGGTGTTCCAGTCGCCAGTTGAAGGGGCACCCAGATATTTGTTTTTGTGTGGAGACCCACTACGCCAGCTGATACAGCCATGCTAGAGACTCATGGCACTTTTCCACCCGGGCATTTCCTGGTTTGTGGGCAGTAAAAATTCTTTTAGAAATGCGGTGATCACTCACCCTCTGCATTTTTGCTGTGAACTGCAATCCAGAGCTGTTCCTATTTGGCTGTCTTTGATCCTCCACCGGTTAGATCTTATTCATATGAAAAGAAGGTCAAATCAGATAGTTTCACTCATAATGCCCAAAATAGAACCATCTATTTAGACTAATATGTTTTTAGTTCATTTATCGATTTGTTTGAATTATAATCAAGCAACAGCCTACCCTGTTGTCAAAGGACTCAAGGTAAGTAAAATAATGCAAGCCACTTAGTGGATGCAGGAACTTTCAAATAGAAATATGAAATGAAACAAATAAATGGAAGACAAAAAATTATGGTGGGATCAAAAATGAATTTAATACAGTAATAGTTAACTCTTCACTTGCATTAGATGGATAGTAAAGTTGGCTTGAAGTTTTCTTGCAAGTAGTGGTCAAGAAGAAACATTATTATTCAAATGGCTCACAGTGGCTGAAATGGAACAGGAACCACTGAGGCCAGTAAAGCAACTTTTACCTGATATCAAAAGAAGACATAATTTCTCCCATGGGGTTTTAATTTATTTTTTATTTTGATTCTTTTAGGTTTGGAAGTACATGTGAAGGTTCGTTACACAGATAAACATTGTCATGGGGTTTGTTGTACATACTATTACATTACCCAGTTATTAAGCTCAGTACCCAACAGTTGTATTTTCAGAAAACAAAAGCAGTGTCTATTTAAACACAGGATAAGTTTCAAAGGATCATTTCAGGTAATGCTTATCAATGTAGGCTCTCAGCCCTCATGCTAGTTATAAATGCATTAAAACACATAGCTTTAATCCAAGAGAAATTGGGGTTGAGTGATATGATGCAGCAAAAGAATGAGACTGTGAGGATTTCTCTCAGAACAGAGGTAGATAATACATAATTTAGGCCAGCAGTTTTGGCTCTGAATGAACATTAGAAAGATTTGAGGTATTTTAAAAAAATACTTATGAGCACACAGGATCCCAGATATGTTAAATCATAACCTCTCTGGGTGAATCCCACAAAAGTATTTTTTAAAAAGCTTCTCAGATGAGTTTAATGTGTTACCATCAATGATTGAAGAGAATGGATGAACCACATAGCATTTTATCAGCACATCATAAATTGTGCTTTTTGCCACATTTTGGGAACTGAGCCATAGTGGGTCTAAAATTTACTTATGAAAAACACTGGAAGATATATAAGTGAAAGGTTGTATTGCAAGATAAATAAAAAGCCATGCTATGGCAATTAATACTACTAAAGGTATGGTTAATGTTCTTATCTAAAACTTAATGATCATGGCAAGGATATGCCTGCACAGACAGATGTAGCTCTTCTGAAGAGAAGCATCATCTACGGACAAAACTAAATTTTCTTTGAAAATTAATAATAATAAAACCTAATGGATGAAAAGATGCTAATTTCCCTCACACTGGAAAATCACTTTTATGTTAAAATCCAGTACTTTCTGAAACAACTATTCATTCATCTAATTTCAAACCTCCAAAACTTTTTCTAGTATAAATAACTCTAAGCACACTAAAGAAAGAGAAAACACATCCCCTTTGATTCCACATCCTCCTCTAGCTACTGTCCTGTTATTCCACTCCTCTGTTCTGTAGAACTTCATAAGAATATATCCATATTATTTGTCTCTGCTGCCTCACTTCTCATTCTCTATTCTTCATAACCTAGTTTGGTTTTAGTACTCAATATTACACCAAAGAGGTCTAGGAAAGTCACTGTGGTGGCCCGCAGCCTGCACAATGGTCCTTCATAATCCCTACATCCTGCTATGGTCTATCCACATGTTCTCTTCTGAATTGTTCCAAGGTCGTTCTGTGTGACTAACAGCACATGGTGCTGTAAAGACTGCAGATTTCATATTGGGCATGTGTGTTCTTCCTTTCTCTCTGGGATTTTCTCATTCTGAGAGAACCTAGGTATCACACTGTGATAACACTCAGACAACCTATAGAAAGCTATTCATATAGTGAGGAGCTGAAGATTCAGGTCCTCAGGCAGCAAGGAGCAAAAGCTTGCCAATGGCCATGTAGGTGAGCATGATATCAGATCCTCCTTGGAGAAACTTTACATGACTGCATCTTCAGCCAATATCTAAATTGCAACGTTATGGCAGACCCTGAGTCAGAGGCACCCAACTTAACTTCTCCCAGATTTCTAACCCTCAGAAACTGTGCAAAATAATAAATGCTTGTAGTTTTAGACAGATAGCTTTTAAGATACTTTGTAGGCAGCAATAAATAACTAATGTGATCAACACATCCTCAATCTTGCCAGATCCAAGGATCATTTGTCTTCAGCAGTATTTGAGACAGCAGATCACGCCTTACTTGAAATGCTTCCATGCTCTGAGATTTCAAGACACCACAACAAATCTCTTAGTTTTCCTTCATTCTCTTGTATCTTTTCTTATTCTGCATTGCTGCTACCTTCTCTCCTCACCCTATAAAAGTCAGAGTTCCTAAGCTGTTAATCTTCAAACTCCTTCTTAATCTACCCTTTATTCATAAATGATATCATCTGGAACTGTGGTTAATATAATCTCAAGGCCATTGACTTTTGAATATATACCTCTAGTCTTAGTCTCACTGGACTAAGTCCTAAATCTAATCACTACCATAAAGTCTCTTATGGGCATCTAGGCTCAAACTCAATATGTTTAAAGTAAAACTGTTTTTCCCCTCATACCTATACCTCAATTAGAATTTTCCATCTCAGTAAACAGCACCAACATTGGCCCAATTGGGAGAGGTCCTTGATTCTTTCTGTCCTCTTGGGCTATTCAGCGGACTAATTGACTCTTCGAGCATAATAGCACTTGTATAACTTAAGGAGTTGTTAGATATGGAGAATTTTAGGTCTCACACCTGACCTACTTAACCAGAATCTGCATTTTTAGCAAAATTCCTAGTAGATTCACATACAAAATTATGCAAGAGAAGCACTAATGTAAAGGACAAAATTCCATGGACATAAGCAGTTATGTTTTATAGATCAGTATCTCTTTATGCTGCTCTTTAAAATAGGGTTTGTTTATTTAATACATTTTCAAAACACTGTGTAAAGCATAATTTAGGTTTCTAAATTTTCCTACAATAAAAAAGTATTGAAATATATTTAATCCAGTTTTTTTCACCACCCCTCCTAACCAGCTAATTCATGGAACCATGAAGCTGAGTTTCTTTTTCTTAGCACCGCTCCACCCTACCTGGCATTTCTCTCCTAGCCAGACTTTATTAACATCTATTGGGAATACTGTTCCATTTCACTGAGAAACACAGTGCCTGATAATTTCTCCATCATTATTGCTTTGTATCAGCCTTATAATTCATTTATTCAGTCACCCATTTATTTTATTTCTCCCAGGTTTCTAACCCTCAGAAACTGTGCAAAATAATAAATGCTTGTAGTTTTAGACAGATAGCTTTTAAGATACTTTGTAGGCAGCAATAAATAACTGCACTCCAGCCTGGGAGGCAGAGCAAGACTCCTTCCCCACAAAAGGAAAAAAAAAATTCAGCCTGGGAGGCAGAGCAAGACTCCTTCCCCACAAAAGGAAAAAAAAATTCAGACATGAAATGCAACTTTTCTATGTCTTTAAATATTTATATGTTTATTCAATGAATATTTAGTGATTATCTTGAAAGTACTGTGAGAATAATAAAACATTCCATTATTTAATTAATCCTTTATTGTTAGACCTATAAATTATTTCAGTGTTTTGCCATTAAAAATGCAGATGTGATGAACATTTATTTGAACAAAAAGTTATGAAAGGCTTAATTTTCACACACTGCATCACTATTTAGAGATATACAGTTTTTAAATAGAGAAAAATAAACCTGAGTGGGATCTTAAGTTATAAAATTTTGCCCTCTACCTAAAAAAATTCTGACAATTATTATAGAAAAATTCCACAGGATAATTTTACATAAAATTCACCTTGAAGACCAATCCTCTATTTTTTTTAACTAAGAGGAATAATGATTAATGAAAAAGTTTCCTTCTAATTAAGACTCCAAAAATAATCTGATGTAAATGCAGTCCAGAGCCAGAAGTTGTAAAATATGCCAACTGATTTTCCACTGCATATGGTCTTTCAACCATAAGATACTTAAAAACCTCACATCCCTGCTACGATTTAGCAGATTGTTCCAATAAAAGGGAGGAGAAAAAACTTTATTAACTAGCTACTATTTGGCAGACACAGTTGCTGATACCTACCAGGTATTCAATAAATATTTTCTAAAGAACTGTTGTTTTACAAGCCCTCTAATCTTGGAAGACTAATTAACCTCGCGCTATCTCAGTTTCCTTGTGCTTAATAATTACTACCTGTAAATTCCTACAAAAGCTCTGTGGAGTTTTGACATATCTTACATTACATACGAGAAAACGGAATCTGAGATTTGCTAAAGACTTTCTCAGTCTCACTAACTAAATACTGTAGTGGTTGAGCTTGCACTTGGATCACATAATCAAGTATAAAAATCACTCACAACTCTTAACATTGTCTGATAGGTCCAGTTCATTCTTGTGCCAGTGGAGCTGTCCAACATTCAGCAAGACAAGAGGACACAGAATACTGTACAATTTGCATCAGGTGTCATTAATGGCTGAGGATGCCAGTGGACGTGGGGCCAGTCACAGTAATCACTGATTTACTGATACCTTCAGAGTCTCTAGTCCAAATCCACCCTCACCTAATGCTTGAATTCACCAAAAATAGTTCCTGATGTAGCTGTACAATCTGTGCTTCAAAGCATGTTGAAGTAGATCCCAAAGTAGCCCCTTCTATCTTTAGCCTTGTCTAATCTAAGAATTGCATGTTGGAATTAATTAAATCAATATCATGCCACATAAAGGTAATACAAAGCATAAAATCCACTCCCATTTTAAAGAATTAATATAGCTGAGGTTTTCTACTAGATACTTTAACTGCATTATTTTATTTAATTATCTTAACAAACTAATAGGATAAATTCTCTTGAAAGTGTGACTTAACAATGAATGTCTTAAGGTCATAGAACTATGACGTAGTTAAATTGGTAGTATACATTAGATATTTATTATTCTGAAGCTGAACTTCTGAAATATAAGGGAAGAATGTTACAAACTTCAAGTGTCAAGTCATTTGTGCCAGCATAACTGAGCAAATCACTATTCACTTGCATTTATTGTACAGGGAACCTAATTCATAAAATTAATTTAGTGTATTTCAACTTGCATTAAAAAATTCGAAGTAGATAATACCAAATGCATTACACATAGAGTATGAGTGGTTTTGTATAAAATCTGGTGTATGTAGAGTGGGGTAGGGTGGGTAACAACATCATATAAAGGCTGAGAACACAAACTTTGGAGCCAGATTAAATGGATTTTCATGCTGGATCTGCCATTTGCCTACTGCATGTGCTTCCGTAACTTACTTTACTTCTCTGTGCCTCATGTTCATTATCTATAAGTTAGAGTGAACAACCACATGAAGTGATGGAGAAAATTTAAGGAGTTAATGTATGTAGAGCACTTAATATGGTGCCTGGTTCATAAGTATTCATATGTTTTTCTATGCATAAATTATCATTGTCATTACTATTTTCCAATTTTTCTGCTACTACTATGATTACTACTAGAATTATAATTATGTGAGCCAGTTGGATTTAGGATAACTTTCTTACTATAAATCATAGGCAAAAGTTTGAAAAGTCACTGCCCTTGACTATTCTGCCTCCCTTCTAAGTAGATCTTACTAAATTTGCAAATAGATGATGACTCTTTGAAAACACATTATTAATTTTGGCTCTATTCTTGTGGACACAGAGAGATTAAGTAATCACCCCCCTGATAGCCCAGCTATTGGGGAAGAAATGTAAACCGTACTAAGGTAATGAGGTCTAATTAATATGACTACCATCCTAATAGTCCAATGGGAACTCCTGGGATTTTGCAAAAATGTACGTCAAATGTAACCAACTGCAGCACTGGAAATAGAGGGGGTGACTGAGGCTTTGAGTGTGTCTTATGTGCCCTCATTGGAAGACAATTCACAATTTTAATAATAGTATTGTATGTTACCTTTGGAATTAGTAACATAAAGGAAATCTAGCAAACTTATCCTTCTGTCTCAGAAATCAGAGGATCTCCCCAGACTAGTATTAGACTTTGGGAACTCAACCTAATGTGTATCAGTGGATAAAATCTGGCTTTGAAATATGGAGTTTTGGACTGAATTTCCAGCCCTAATATTTACAAGTTATGTGACTATTGTTAGGACATGTGGGTCATGCATTTTCTTGGATTCCTAATTTTTTGTCTGTATAAGAATGTGTTTGGTATGATAGTATAATTTCCTATGCTATCATTCTTAAATGTGTATAATTTCCTATACTATCATTCTTAAAAAGAAGTTATGAGAATCAAATGAGATAAAATATTCTAAAATATTTAGGATCTTTGATTCTGTGACTTTGTGACAGTATGGATTGAAAAGTCACACTAAAATCTTGAACTTCGTTGAATGTTTCCTCATATAGACCCCAATTATATCTTCATATTCAGTTCTTTCTGTTTTCATTGATTTCTTTTTTATATTTTATGTTCCAGATATATACATCAGGATAACAGGATACTTTATAATAAAGACAGTCAATATGGATACAAAATATATATTTTAGTTCTATAAAAAGTCATGTTCTCTTTTGTGTCTCATTTTTCATACCCACTTTCTTCCTGCCCAGAAAACTAACCATCTTCTCTCTATGGCACCCTGCCTCCCTATTCTCTCAGCTTTAAGCAGATAGTACTTTATCCTGGAAGCATTTTTATCCCTTAAGCCCATTTTGTATCCCATTGCAGAGTCCCTATTTTTTCTTGCCAGATGGTATTATATTTGCTTCAGTTATAATTGATTCTTTCCTTGACTTATATCACTCTGGTAATGTCTAATTTGTCACTGATAAATTCCCAGTATTTTTCAGTATCTGGACCATTATAGTTGCTCAATAAATTTATGTTTACTTTAAAAACTTATTTACATTTATCCCTTCAAATATAATATATTCTCATCTTGACTAGCAGGGGCTGTAAACCAACAAATTGTTTTGCAATCAGATGTATTGTGGTGGTAAATTAGAGCAAGCCAAACTGAAAGTAACAATCATGTCTTTACTCACATCTACAGTGCAGGTGAGAGGCAAAAGAAAAAGAACACTTGCTCCTCAGAACACTTTTTCCCCAAAGAACAACACTGGGAGAGGGTTGGATGACATAAAGCACAGACTGCTGTGGGACAGAGATGGTCTCACTGTTGCAAAGCACCAAACAAAGCTCTTGTCTTTTCATAGACCCGGAATGGGGTTAGAAGGAAGATGGAGAGAAGTAGAAGTGAAAAAGTACTGAGGGAGAAAAGCGACTCACTGAAGGCCTCTGATGAGGAGCCCTCCAGAACCAAGTGCCCAGGCTAGAACGTGAATGTGCAAATGAACACAGCTGGCTTGGAGAGATGAGTCCTTAATCACAAATCCCTCCAGAAATATGCAATGCATTGGCTGTGTACCAAGTTCAGTGTGAGGAGGCAGCTTTCTCCCATGAGGCCTGCCAGGGCAAAGCTTTGTATTGTTTATGGTGAGGACTGAAGGACCTTCATCTCTATACTTTGATACTTTAGAGATGGCCCAAGTGAGATGCATGGGCTACCCCTTCATACACTCACATCAGATGAATATTAGGGTATTGATATCTGTTGGCTCAAGGGATCTATCCACGGGCAATATTTTTCACCTTGATCAGGCAAATAGGAGAGCTTTCCTATGCTGTTTTGACATCTTCTGATGACAGTGATAGTCTGTGCATTTAAGTCCAGTCTAGGACAGTGTCTGTATTTCCATGGGCCATCTTCTTGTGTATTTAGGAGGCAAATGCTTTCAAATCTGCTTGCTCAGCCATGGAAAACAATTCAGTCTCTAAGCTTTGTTGACACACTCTGTTCAGTGGTTATATTTCCCTTAGTCAGCATAGGGACCTTTATGTTGAGCATCCACATATGTAGCAATAAACCTATTGGGAGTTGAGCCCATTTTCATCTAAATGTCTTATGCCCACAGACAGGTTTATTATTATTTTTTCAATCTTTTAGCCACAGACTATGAGTCAGGTAGGTTCATGGTTTTCCACATGCCCCAGAAAGATGGCTCTAACTGCAGCCATTTCCATCAGGGCTTAGGGGTGAAGGTAAACAAGAATGCACACAGATAATACATCTGAATCAATAATACATTCAGCAGAGGGGATCACAATGGAGGTTTATAGGGGCCCAAAGAAACCCATGCATCGTTGACCGGGGCAAGGGTCCCAGTTGTGGTAACCTCAGATCCAACACCCAAGAACACTTTTCCTCTGATCCTAGTGCCAGGGGATGTGGCTATTGGAGAAAGTGCATTCTCCTCCATCTCCCCATTGAAATCCGACCCTGGCATAGGGTATCTGGTTTCCCATCTGGGGACAGAGGGACCTCAGCCTAACCCCAAGTCTTGTTTATTTGTGAAGGATGTGGGGTCAAATTAAAGGTTGGCAGCCCCTCTGACTTATCTCCAGGCTCATTTGGTGGAGCAAAAGAACTAGAACTTTTGCCAATCACAGAGGCCATCACTATGCAGACTCTAGCATGGCTGCTTATTGGAACTCACACACATTTGACCCAGTATCTGACCATTAATTTTCTGGAATGGGTGAATGAAGAACTAGGAGGAACTGAAGGCTTGAGGCAGACAGCTGTTTGCTCCCAGGTAATTTA
Source organism: Callithrix jacchus (assembly GCF_049354715.1). Classification (NCBI taxonomy): domain Eukaryota; kingdom Metazoa; phylum Chordata; class Mammalia; order Primates; family Cebidae; genus Callithrix; species Callithrix jacchus. The sequence continues at coordinate 87,449,387 of NC_133511.1, forward strand.
AGGTGGGCTGGTTTGGGTGCAGCCCCAGCTTCCACAAGGGGTGGTGACACCCAGGAGCCTGTGGCTGGACATTGCAAATTCACTGCCCAAAACTACCAGCACTGCTAGCACTATGTTGGAATTGGAGTTTGGGTGGAGAGAGCCCAGTTATTTCTCTTACATATACATATCTCTCTCCTGTCTCTCTCAAATCTCCTTCTCCCTCTCCCTCTCTCTGCCAGTTAGTCTGAGGAGAAAGGCAGTGGGATGCTCAATGGGAGCCTCCTTTCTTTGGTACCATGGAGCTTGAGTGAGCACAGTAAGAGTGCTTCCAGTTGCTGAACAACACAGAGATTGTGCTGCCTTGGCCACTGACACTGCTGCTGCTGCTCAAATTCTGCTGTCTTGATGGTGGCTGCTATTGAGGAGGGGATATGTACAAACATAACACACAAGGTGCCACTCTCTTTTACTAAATTTATATAAGGTATCTCCATAGGTGAACTAACATATTTCCAAGGTCTCCGGGGCACTGAGCAAAGCAATTCTAAAGATATCTTTTTTTTTCACTGAAGGCAACCTTCTGAGCTACAGGGCATTGTTAGCACCAGGCACTGGCTTAGAGTTAACAATAATTATTGTGCACAACTTAGAGTAGCAGTCTCTGGTCTCTGTCTGAGAACCATAAGCAGTGATGATGGATCCACTTTTCTAGTTTCCTTAGAGCCCCTTTGTTGGATTTCTGATTTGACTCACTGAAGGACCAGTGGTCCCCTCTGAACTGAAAAGTATCTGTAAACAATTTTCTAGCCCTCCCCAGGACCCATTGGCATGGCTGGCATGGTGCCCATGGAATCCACCAGCACTCCCAAGACCCATTGGTGAAATGTTTTGTGGAACACTGTGGCATATTTCTCTTTCAAAATGTCATGAAACCAGGCATAGTGGTGCACTTCTGTAGTCCCAGCTATTCAGGAGGCTGAGGTGGGAGGATTGCTTGAGCCCTGGAGTTTGAGGCTGCAGAGAACCATCATCACATCTGTGAATAACCACTGAACTTTAGCCTGAGTGACATAGCAAGATCCCATCTCTTAAGAAATAATAATAAAAAAAGACATGCTGTTCCATTACCATCTTGCTTACTGTGCAAATTTGTCAAGGTGTGAAGGTGGTCAATCAGGACAAGGAGCCAACTGAACTTGACAATTAAGCCTTTATTTAATTAGTGTAAATAAAGGTAAAAGACAAAGAAAAACTTACTGACTCTTCAGCATTCAATTTTTCCTCATGAAAAGGAACTGAGTAAGAGTCAGAGGACATGCAGTGTGTGTGTTGGTGGGGGGTGGGCAGGAGGGGATTCATCTCACTGCCAAGGGCACTAAACGAAAGGCTTCTGTTTTTCTAGAGACTTGGGAGGCCAGGGGAAGGATAGGGTAAAGGTCTAGGAGCAGAACTGAGTCAGAGTAAAGAAAAATGTCTAGGTCAAAGCTCCTGACAAGATGATCTTGGTGGAGATGCCTTGGAAGCACTGCAGCCAAGACGCCTAATGAGGAGACTTCAAAATGAAGGAAATGTAGCTATTCATACTAGCAGGGCTGGCCTGGGGGCAGGGCTGGCCTGGGGGCCTGAGAAACTCCCTCCAAAAAAGCTGAAATGCACTGGCTGTGTGGTATGGAGTTTGGTGTGGGGAGGGCAGCTTCCCCTCATGAGGCCTGCCAGGCAAAGTCTTTGTGATCACCTGTGGTCAGGCCTGAAGGACAACACATAAGATTCTGGCCTGAGGCTGGACTCCTCGCAGATAACATGAATAGGACTAGAAGAATGCTGAGGGAAAGATGAAGATCCAAGGGAGAATTAATTGTTGCACACAGATCCAAGGCCAAAGAAAAGTGAGATTTAATCTCTACCCTGTAACTCATTTCCTCTGTCCAACACCAACGTCAGTGTACAATTCCTATAGACCTGATTTTTCCCTTTTACTCCTGTGAAAGAAAAACTGCTGCTTTCTTTCTATGACTACTCTCAACGCTTCACTTCTGACACTGGGTTTTGCCCACACCGAGTGGTACTCCACTTCTTGAAGACAGAAAGTGTCCTGCAATTAAAATCAACTCTGACTGACCCTAGCTACCTGACAATAGCATCACATAACTCAGGCACTTAATCCCACAAAGCTGCTTCTCCTTCAGATGCCAGTTCCAAGTATCAGTTAACATCTGAACTTCTGACTGATGGCCACAAATCAGAGGTCCCCATTATTTTCTTCTCAGGTTTGATCATTGGCTAGAATGGCTCACAGAAATGAAGGAAACACTTTTGTCATATTTATTTACCTGATTTTTATGAAAGAATATAGCTCAGGAACAGCAAGATGGAATGGGGAAAGTATGTGGGCGAGGCGCAGAGCTTCCATACCTCTCCAGGCTTCTCACTCTTCCAGCATCTCCAATATGCTTACCATCGACTTAGAAGCTCTCTGCACCCTGCCATTTGGTGTTTCTAAAGAGGCTTTATAATGTAGACATGACTGATAAGTCACTAGCCAGTAATAACTGAGTCAGTGTCCCAACCCTCTTCCTATCTTGGTAGATGGAGATTGGGAGACAGCAGTTCCAACCCTCTAATCACATTGTTGGATTCCCTAGCAACCAGCCTGTATTTGTGGTTGCCTAGGCACTTTCCAACAGTCAACACATTAACATTAATTCTAATATGATGGAAAATGGCTAGTTATAAATAACAAAAGATGCTCCTTTCACTTTTGTTGTGTTGTCACTTTGGAAATTCAAGGATTTTAGAAGCTTTGTGCAAGGAATGAGGACAAAGATTATATATATATATGTGTGTGTGTGTGTGTGTGTGTGTGTGTGTATATATATATATGTATATACATATATATTTGATATATATATTCCTATTATATGTATCATATATCACATATATTGCTGTTATATATCATACATATATCTCATATATATCTGTTATATATATCATATTTATATATTTCTGTTATATATGTCTGATATATATCAGATATATATTTATCATATTATGATAAGTCACAATTCATATCATGCTTTACTGTAATTTGGACAAGGAAAGTTGGATAGCCAAGAAGAGCTAACCATCATGATGAGGACTAAGGGAGCCCCAAGGAGGCCCAGACCAAACTGAAAGATCCAATGGCAAGTGAGACTAATGTGTACCAGGAAGCCCGGGTGAGGCTATTGCAGTTGCCTTTTATAGGCCTCTTAGGCCATTCCCATCACTGGCTCCTGAGGAATGTGGCTCCCATCTCCTAATCTACTTCACTCTTCTATCAGAAACCTAAAAGTATGCACTTGAAGGATGTCATGCCAAGTGTCACTGAGCAGCTGACAGTCTCCCTTTTTCTTTTTACAGTGATGCCTGGAGCCTATACTAGACACCCCAGAAGAAGAACATGTGCCAGTGATTATAAATACAGCAGAGCATGGGGGATGGTCAAGAGAGGAAAAGTGAAAGATATATTTTACAACTTACTGAGAGATGAGATCTGGCACCTTAATTTTTAATTTTAAAAGCAATGTGTAATGTTTTATATACAAGTGAGTTGTTTTTCCTTTCTTAGATTTCTCGTAACTCATTTGTCACTGGTCTCAGCATCCCAGAAGAAGAGAAATAACTTTATTTCTGCTGCCTCAGGTTTTCTTCCTATAAATAGTTGGAGAAAAATGGAGAAAGTAGTGTTTTCTTTTCTTATGAAGCAATCATAGGATTTGTAGCCTTATAACCAAAGAACTAAGTGACAGGAAGTTGGGGAATACAAAACATCTGCAACCAAATGAAGGTTCTCAGAGGGGATTGCAAAATGAGTGCAACTGAGAAGATAAGAGTCGACAGAAAAAATATCAGCTCTTGACTTGGTACTGCTCTGATCATCTTTCTCATCAATTATTTACAGAAGGAAGATCTACATTAAAATTAATCATGAAATTCTGAATTGCTCCTTTACATTAATAATGAAACAACTGCACCAAATGCAAACAGACACTGATAATAGAATATGAAATAATGCTTAACACACAAAGAGAAAGGGCCTATTTAAGTGAAGCACCAAGAGACTAATTATTATACCATTTTGAGAGTTATGATCTGTGACCCAGATTGGGAGCTTCTACCTGCTGAAAAATGTTGCTGTCTGTTTCATCTGCAGTTGCCACATTTATAGCCACTTACAGAGCTGCCCCAATTTTTGAGGACCAATGACTGTGGGGGTGATTTGAACCATAGTGAGTGAAAGGTCCAATTACAAGACTGAGAGGATACATGGTCAAGACATCTCAGGCTGGAATCCCAGCATGGGAAATAAAAGCTCTCATGTAGAATCCTTATCTCTTCTACCTTTTGTTGCCACCAGGATGAGCATTATATACCATTCTGTGTCTCCCATATGAAGTCATCATTGGCCATCTCTGCTCTTAAGGAACTTCCTTTTTAAAATTTCTGCAGCGTTTTATTAGGATTGTTAAACAGGACCAAGGCAAAACATTGAAGTCCTTACTGCTGAGTATAGATGAATTTTCCTATTTCTTCCTAGGATATATTTAATATGGTCTTTTTCCTTAAGCTTTTTCTCCGTATTGGGACAGGTTTCCAACTGTTACCGGAAAGAGGTCTTGATCCAGACTCCAAGAGAGTGTTCTTGAATCTCATGAAAGAAAGAATTCCGGGTGAGTACATAGAGTAAAGTGAAAGTAAGTTTATTAAGAAAGTAAAGGAATAAAAGAATGTCCATAGACAAAGCAACTTCGAGAGCTGCTGGTTGCCCATTTTTATGGTTATTTCTTGATTGTATGCTAACCTAGGGGTGGATTATTCATGCCTCCCCTTTTTAGACCATTTAGGGTAACTTCCTGATGTTACAAATGCCATGGCATTTGTAAATTGTCATGGTGTTGGTGGGAGTATAGTAGTGAGGACGACCAAAGTTCACTCTTGTTGCCAAATCCTAGTTTTCATGGGTTTTAGTTGGCTTCATTACTGCAACCTGTTTTATCAGCAAGGTCTTTATGACCTGTACTGTGTGCTGACCTCCCATCTCATCCTGTGACTTAGAATGCCTTAACCATCTGGGAATGCAGGCCCAGTAGGTGTCAGCCTCATTTTACCTAGCTCCTATTTAAGATGGAGTTGCTCTGGTTCAAACACCTCTGACATAACCACCTCTCCTGGCTGCGCATTAAACAAAAGTCTATGGCCCTGGAAAAGGACTTGAGAATATTGGGGTTCATAGTAATACTAATCCTATGTTTAAATTTAAGAATTTGAAAGATTTTTAAAAAGGGGCAGAATTACTTGCCAGGAAATTCATAAAATTTATATAAAAAGACCAAAGTCTAGGAATTTGGGGCTAATTATTTAACTACGTTGATCCTTGGGTTCCTCCTATTTAAAATGGGGAGAATAGCAAGCTTGTCCAATCTTACAAGATTATCTGAATTGCCAACCATCAAGACATTTTACATGTTGTAAGAAGCTACTGTCAGCTACTAGAGAGGTTGTTTGTCATAGGAGGTAAGGACATAGGCTCTGGTCACACCACTTGGATTTGAATCCTGGATCTGCAACTTCCTAGTGTGACATTAACATTTCAGTTGCTCAGTTTTCTAATCTGCAAAATCAGGGTAAATATGGCCTCTCATGGAACTATCATGGGAATTTAATGAGTTCTCCTATATGTAAGTACCGAGGAAAATTCCAGTAACAAGCACCAAGTAAATGTTTGCTATTAGTGCTTTAGGAGATAAGTAGGAACATACTCATAAAGCTTTTACATGGGTGCCTGGCATAGAGTAGGGTCTCAAAAGTTGTTATTACCTCTGTTGCTACTAACATTCTAACAATTTTAAGAGGGTAGGAATACAGCCTGGTACCTACAGAGTTGCATTTCTATTTTCTTCCCTCTGGTAAGCAGAGCCTTAAGAATATTTCTGCTTTTCTCCATTAAATTAATTATTTATTTAATTATTTGAAAATATTCCATGATGTAACCTGTTATTAGATGCTCTCTGTCCATTACCATGAATTATGCACAGTTTTATCATGGTGTAGTCAGAAAGCTTAACATATCTTTAAAATCCAATGATGGCTTAAAACATATGCCTGATGGAAAACTGAAGAAGAAAATTTATTGTTGTATCCAAACCCAGAGGTACCTGAAAACATATATTTACATTTAATCAGCAACCAACTGTTTAGTGATGGAATCCCATAGAGGTGAGAAAAAGTGGTTGTGATGAAATAATTTAGAAATGCTTCCCTAAAGGTAAGTGGTTTTTCTACAAGACATAGCCCTTGCGGAAAATACTGATGGCTGGCAGGCTAATCTACGGTCCAGCATGAAGTGGGTATCCTATGTTCTTTGTGGCTGAAACTCCTCTGTGTTGACATTTGTGTGTGGAGGGTAAGAGCTACATATTGTCAACTGGGGTAGGTGGCAGCATGAAAAATTATCCACACCTGATTATTAAACAGGACCAAGGCAAAAGGTGCCATAAACCATTCTTTGGGAAGCTCTCATTGTATCAGATCCTAATCCACCTGTTTGTCGCAACTGGAGTGGATTATAGAACTCTTGAAATAAACTGGCAGAATTTCTGCTCTTACCTTGAAATTTCAAAACTGCTTCCTGCATGATGTATACAACTGCAGAAACAACCTCTCAGGACCAGGTAAACCAGGTCTAAAATTTCATTCTTTTCTCCAGGCCTTATTGCCTTGCAGCACCTTGCTTCAGTGGAGACTTTTCAAGACCTACAACCAACTTGGCTGAGGCTGGGCCATGCTTCTCCTGCCCAGCTCTCTCTCTCCTGCAGAGTGGCTGTCAGGCAGCAAGGAATAAGGGGAGTCTAGGACCCAGGAGTGTCATGGAAGCTCCAGACTATTCCTCTCATATGGTTAGGCTGTGACTTCAAGAATAATTAATGCAACATTTTCCAAAATTTGTGTTCCAGGGTAGTATTAGATGTTGTGTAAATGCTTTTTACAGTCCAGTAATCCTATAAGTTTGGAAAATTCTGGGTTATATAAGATTAAAGAAGTCTTATAATGGTGGAATTTCTCAGAGTCTGTCATGCATTGACATGTATTATATTTTAGTACTTTCAGGAAATCAGCTGGTTTCTTGGCCAATGCATATATCCAGGTCATTTGGAATCATTTCTGGAGTGTTACGCTGAGAAACTGCATCAAAACAGATCATTAGAGGTGGGAAGAGATAGAGAGTGTATCTTTCTGGATTCCCCCCATCTCCTGTCTTCCATTGGTCAAAATACTTTTCCCAGGGAGTTATTTGTCCTACATTCCAGCCAGATGGTAAGTGGCATCCAGATCCTATACCCTGTGGTATGGCATGATGGCTCCCCTGGAGATGCTATTCTGCATTTACTGGCTGGGGATGACTGAACAGCATGGCCAGGGTGCAGCCTCCACTAGTGAGGCACAGGGGCATCCATGACACTAAACCAAGACCTGAGAGAGTGAAGCATGATGTAAGGCCAGAGATTTGGAGAAAGTTGTGTCCTATTTGACTCCCTTTTCCTTCGTGATATATGCTACATGCTTAATATAAAACAAAACCATTGACAAGAGGACTGCAAGGGACACCAAAAAGGTGGAAAAGATGTGAATACATGCTCTGGCTCTAAAGAAGTTGTAGGTCACAAGTTAATATTGGATACAAGAAATTACTAGGGAAGAGTCTAAGAAAATAAATACTAGCAAAGAAGATTTAAATCAATTTCTGGATTATATGTTCTAGGAGTGCAAAGCAAAGGGCAGTTGTGTAGGAGTTTAGAAAAAGAGAAGATATAGGATGGTTTTATGCTGAAGACCTTGAATTAAAATGTAAGGTCAGATTGGCTGGGAGGTAGGGTTCTAAAAGAAAAAGAATGTGTTTGATGGAATCTAAAGTAAGAGTGAGTTTAATTTAGAATGGCATTCATTTAAGACAACCACTCAGTAAAAGCTTGCTTTTTTTTGTTTGCATTCTTATACATCCTGTACATATTATTATATATATTTTTAACACTAGTTAACAGGTTAAAAACTGAAGTCATCACAGTCACCCTCTTTTTTTATATTAAGCCAATTTTCCCTGCAGTCTTTCCAATTTTAATTAATGACAATCTGATGTTTAAAAGTTGCTTAGACCAAAGCATTCAAATACTTCCCCAATTCTCTCACTGTCCTCATGAATTCCACCTGGAATCTGACCACACCTTCCAATTTCATCGCTTTTAAGCGATCACAAGAATTACTGCAACAGCCTCCTAGCTGGTCTTCCTGTTTTCATCCTGGTTGATTTATAGACTGTCTGCCACGCAACAGCCAGAATGAGACTGTTAAAAATGTAAGTCAGACATTTTTATCCTGGAAATTCTTCAGTGTGTCACCATGTCACTCAGAGTAGCAGCGGAACCCCCAATACTGATCTTTAAGGCTGTAGATAATCTAGGCCCCAGTCATCACTCAGGTGTTTTCTCCTATTATTCTCAACTCTAACCCATTTATTCTGCTCCAGCCATACTGAACTCCTGCTATTCCTAGAATACTTCAGGCACATTTCTACTAAATGTCCTTACATAGGTTTATATCTCTGCCTGGAATGCTTCTCCTCAGGTCAGCATAACCTGTCTCCTCACCTCCTTTAATTCTCCTTAAGTGTCAAAACTTCCAGGTGGCCTTCCTTGAGTATTTGAAAACTGCATCTTTATTTTCCTCCCCTGCCTATACTTCTCCCTAGCATTTGTCACCTTCTGTATATGATTTACTTAGGTATTTTATTTTTTGTCTGTCCCCAAATTAGAATGTAAACTCCGTGAAGGCAGTATTGTTGGGCTATTTGCTCATTGCTCAATCTTTAATGCTTAGAAAAGTGACCGATAGATAGCAGCAACTCTATAAATACTAAATGAATGGCAAATTAAATGAAATTTGGTTGCCAGGATATCTGTCTACAATTACATATGCTTCTAAACACCTAATATATTTTATTGTATTGTATTCTTTTAAACAGTACTGAGCACAGGACCTCACTCAGTGAGACCTTTATAGTATCTTGGGTATAAATGAAGGAGAGAATGCTGTGTTGACCTGAAGAAGTTGCTGTATAGACACATTTTCTCTGGGGAAGTTTGGTCTTGAGGGAGGTTGGTGAGACAAGGGGGAGGAAGCAAACATTCACTGAAGACTTGCTGTCTAAATTGTGCAGATCTTAAAGTTAATCACTTGAGCTAGGAATTATTTGTGACCAGGTAAACCATGAGACAGCTCAGTCTCAGAGGGTTCAGGGAACTTGTGTGTAGTCACACAGCCAGAGCAGTGACAGCGGCAAAGCCCTTACCCCTTCCCCTAGGTCACAGATGCTGCTGTGAACTGATGCTTATTCGCAGTCAGATATTGCTTTAAACAAAATATTCCGAAAAATTAAATATCTTTGTGCTTGCTTTTGAACTAATCATTTCTTGCCCTTTCTTTGTGGATTTTATCTCCCAGTGAAGGAAATCAATTGTGTATTCAGTCAAATTTTAAATTTCACTAGATAAAGTTTTAATTCTCTTAAAACTCCCAGTTATTACTAAGTCTTTCCTGCTTCTCTGGTGATTTTACCCCCATTACCATCAAGAATCCTTCCTCAATTATTTACATATTTAGCTATTTATAATTAAAGCAAATTATCATCTTTATTTAATTTGCAAAGGCTTGTGGGATCCGGCAGCAAACCAGATGTGTGCAATTAAGTTGATACTGCATGTTATCCCAATCAGCAGCATGTGGGCTTCAGGCCTGCTCATTAATGTTTCTCTTTGCTTTCTACAACTTTATGTCTGGAAGTCACTTTGTGGGAAACCTGACCTGGCAAAATGAAGGTTTTTTTTTTTTTTTCTTTTTTCACCTTCAACTGATCTTTGAAGTTTTCTGTATCTGTTCACTTAGGAATGGAGCAGTCATTGGTTCTGAATTAGAGATCACTTTACTTGAGTTTTCTTTTAAAATTATATATATGTATATATATATAATTTGAAAATAAATTTTAGTATATAACCAAAAAATAAATTTTAATATATATGTGTATGTGTGTGTGTGTTTGTGTATATATATATATATATATTAATCTCCAACTACCCCAGCTTCAATAACCACAGGCAAATAGGGAAGCCCTGAGCAAGCAAATCTATAAGCCCAAGAATTACATCACCCCTCAATGCAATGCAGGTGAAGCAGTGTTAGACAGGCTGACTCTTAATCATGATCAAGGCAGTTATGCAAAAGAGAGGTATGAAAAAGGTAGAGGTTCTTTTAATAACATAGGAAACAGCTGAGATCTATCCAGACCATCTCCCTGGGAAAAAAAAATAATGGGAATAAAATAGACCATCTGTACCAACACTGATTGAAGAAAAGGAGTAAAATTCAATTTAATTTTACAAGATTACTATGGAAGCAAAAGCACTGTGAAGAACCAACTTTATTAATAACACGAATAGACCACCCAATGTTATTATTCTCTCTCTTTTCATAGACATAGTTGAGGAAAAATAAAGGTGCTGAATTTTATGGTTGGTGTCTTACTTTCTTCATGACATTGCCATTTAAAAGGCTGAAAGTGCTTAGTCAAAGCATTAGTCAGTTGGTTATCTCAGGGTATGAATTATCTCTGGGACACTGTAAAATTAACCAGAGTGAAGACAGCAGAAAGAGTAAAACTTCCCCTGAAGGCAAGTTGAGATATTAAGAGGGAAGATTGATAGCAAGCAAGCACTGTGTCTAAAAGGGAGATTGGGATTGTTAAAAAGGGACTGTGAAACAAAACAAAACAAAAAATAGGGATAGATTAAAAATATCAAATCTAAGAATAGATTAAAAATAGCAAAAATAAAACAAAAATCATTTTTTCATGTTGGTTATTAAACACTTATGTGAGTATGTGTTAATCCTCTGAAGAAAGTTTTGAGGAACACATATATGTTAGGGTTTGCCAATTTATAGCTGAAGAAATCAGGAATTAGAGAAGCTAAATAATTTGCTAAAATGTCATACAGTTCTTACATAGCAAAACCAGGCTTCCTGTCTAGATTTATTTCATAAGAAAGCATGTGTTTTCCTAATATTTTTCAAGCCAGAAAATTTCCAACAACACTTCCTAAGTAATCATGATTTATTTTAATTTGCGAATGGGTATATTAAAATTAGGAAGGATAAGTTTGGCTTCAGATATACAATTAGAAACCACAGATATGAAGACGTTAGTAAATAGGGGCATCCCAAAATTCAAAGACTGTGAATTTTTACCCAAGATCTGTGATAAGCTTGTGTTAGTTGGGGCATATTATTTCCTGTTTTAAGGCCTCAGTCTCCCCATATTTATTATAATGGGATTGAATTTGCCTGGCTACGAAGACCCTTTCTGGATACATATTCCATAATTCTTCCACATACTTCCAAGTCCCCCAAATCTAGTTCCCAGGTTATTTGAGATTAAAAGATCACAAGTGATTCATGTAGTTTGGCTTGTGTCTTAATATGCACTAGCAGTTATTAAATTCTTATTATATATAAGATTTAAAAACTAGCAGTTATTAAATTCTTAATATATGGCACTGTTTTTAAAACATTAATTCTTTTCAACAAAACCATGAATTGAGTTTAATTATTATCCTCAGATTACAAGTGAGGGAACTGAATACTTAAAGGCTGAGTAAATTTCGCAGTGTTGGATAACTATCAATTGTAAACTCCAGAATTCTAATCTAGATATTTTAGTCAAAGAGTTTGTGCTTTTAATTATGTTTCAACTCTTTGTCATCACCAGATGGCTATATCGCATGTATTTGCAGAGTAGTTACTCATTCTAAAGAATCCTAAAACACAGGCCATGGAGCTGGAGTGTAATTTAGATAACTATCTTAGAAAAAGTCCCTTCTAAATCATTCTTGAGGACTAGCTTTATGAAGTGATTTGAATTTCATTTGTATAAACTGAATCAGCTTAGACCCTATGCCAAAGATATTAATATGATAATTTTCTTCAGTGTCAAAATGTTTAAGTCTACTCTTATGAATACATATGCAAAAACCCTTGATAAAATGTCAGAAAATTGAACCTAGCAATATATAAAAAGGATTATACACCATGATCATGTGTGTAATATCTTAGGAATGCAAGGTTGATGTTATATCACAAAATAAATCAATGTAACACACCACATTGGTCGAATGAAGGACAAGAACTACATGATCATCTCAAAAGATACAGAACAAGTATTTGACAAAATTTAGCATTATAAAAACACTTAACAATCTTGGAACAGAAAAAAAAATCCTCAATCTGATAAAAGGTATCTACAAGAAAACCAGGGCTAACACATACTTGATAGTAAAAGGCTGTTTTTTTCTGTGAGATCAGGAACAAGACAAAGATATCTACTCACCATTTCTATTACATTGTATTGTAGGCTCTAGACAGGGAAGATAAGCAATAAAATGGAATAAAAGGCATCAAGGTGAGAAAGAAATTAATAAAACTATCTGTATTTTTAAATGGCAAATCTTATACGCAGAAAAATATTAAACTTCACTGAAAAAAGTTGTAGAACTAATAAATGAGTTCAGCAAGATAGCAAGATAAAAGATAAATATACAAAATCATTTACACTTTTATACATTGGCAAAGAGCAGCAAACCAGAATTGAAATTAAGAAAAGAAATTCTATTTTGAATAGTGTCAAAAAGAATAAAATACTTACAAATTAGAAGAAAAAGTGTGAACATTGTTGAAAGAAATGAAGGAAGACCTAAAGAAATGGAAAGATACCCTTTTACGTGGATTAGAAGACTCAGCCTTGTTAAGACAGCAATACTCCCTAAAGATTTAATTTGATTTCTGTCAAAGTCCCAGATGACTTCTCTACAAGAATCGTCAGGCTAATTCTAAAATTAATGTGGAAATTCAAGGGAGCCAGAATATCCAAACAATCTTGAAAGAGAAGAAACAAAGATGTAGCACTACACATTTTGTTTTCAGAACTTACTACAAAGTTATAGTAATCAAGACAGTGTGCCTAAGGACAGAGAATTGAAAACGAAAAAATAAACTCTAATGTTTAATATAAATTGATTTTTTCCCCTCCTTTCTTTCCCCTTTTTTCCTTCCTCCCTTCTTCCCTCCCTCCCTTCTTTCCTCCCTTTCCCCCTTCCTTCCTTGCTTTTCTTCCTTCCTTCCTTCCTTCATTCCTCTCTTTCTTTGCTTCTTTCTTTCTCTCTTTTTTTCTTTTTCTTTCTCTCTCTTTTTCTTTTTCTTTCTCTCTCTTTCTTTTCTTTCTTCTTCCTTTTTTTGGTTTTGTTTTTTTAAGACAGGTCTTACTGTTTTGCCAAAGCTACAGTACAGTGCTATGATCATAGCTAACTGCTGCCTTGATCTCCCCAGCTCAAGTGATCCTGCTGGAGGCTCCCGAGTAGCTGAGACAACAGTTGTGCATCATCACACCTGGATAATTTTTTAAAAAATGATTAGTAGAGATAAGATCTCACTATGTTGACCAGGCTAGTCTTAAATGCTTGAGCTCAAGTCATCCTCTTGCCTCAGCCTTCCAAAATGCTGAGATTATGCACATGACCCACAATGCCTGACCTCAATTAATTTTCAATAAAGGTGCCAAGAAAATTTAATGATAAAAGAACATTCTTTTCAACAAAAGATGCTGGGTCAATGCCTATTTGCAGAAGAATGAGCTTAAATCTATATACCACAACACATACAAAAATTGACTCAAAATGAATCAAACACCTAAGTTTAATATCTAAAACTACACAACTCTTAGAAAACATCATCGGTTTAAATCTTTGTGACTCTAGAGTAAGCAAAGATTTCTAGATATGACAAAAGCACAAACAACAGAAGGATTAGATAAATTTTACATGGTTTAATTAAAAGCTTCTATGCCTTAAAGGACACCATTAATAAAGGAAAAAGACAATTCACAGAATAGATGAAATTGTTTGTCATATACTTTGTAAGGGACTTGGCTCTAGAATATATAAAGAACTATTACACTTTAATAATCCAAAGACAAATAACCCAATTAAAAATGAACAAAGCTCTTGAATAGATATTTCTCCAAAGAAGATATACAGGTGGCCAACATGTACATGAAAATATGTGCATGAAAATTTGCTTAACAGGATTACTTGAGATTAGTAGTTTAAGACCAGCCTGGCCAACATGGCAAAACTCCTTCTCTACTAAAAATACAAAAATTAGACAGGTGTGGTGGTGGGCATTTGTAATCCAAGCTACTCAGGAGGCTGAGGAAGGAGAATTGCTTGAACCTGGGAGGTGAAGTTTACAGTAAGCCGAGATTGTGCCACTGCACTCCACCCTGGGTGAAAGAGTGAGACACCATCTCAAAAAAAAAAAAAACAAAAAACTCAACATTATTATTTATCAGGAAGACACAGATTCAAACCATGAGATGCCAGTTCCCTCTTACTAGCATAGCCATAATAAAAAAGACAGATAATAACATGTGTTGGTGAGTACACGAAGAAACTGAAATCCTCAGACACTTTTGGTGTAAGTAAAATGAAGCAGCTTCTTTGGAAAAATTCTAGGTGATCTTCAGGTGGTTAAGCATAGAGTTACTGTATAAGTAGTAAATCCACTCATATAAATATACACACGATAAATGGAAGTACATCTCTATACAAAAACCTGGGAACAAATGTTTATGGTAGCATTATTCAGAATAACCAAAATATGAAAACAACTTAATTGTATCAATTGACAAGTTGATAAATAACATATGACTCCATACAATGGAATTTTACTCAGCAAAAAAACACTTATGCATGCTACAACATGGATAAACTAAAGAGAATAGGCTAAGTGAAAAAAGCCCATCACAAAGGACTACCTATTTTATGATTTCATTTCTATGAAATGTCCAGAATAGGCAAATCTGTAAAGAAAGAAAGTGGACTATGTATTGTTTAGGTTTGCTGGGATGAAGGAATTCATGGACGAGGGATAATGGCTACAGGGTTCTTCTTGAGCTAATGAAATGTTCTAAAATCGATCGTGATGATGGATGAACAACTCTGTGAATACACTAAAAGGGACTGGATTATTTCCTTTAAATGGATGAATTGCATAAGTGAATTATATGTCAATGCAGCTATTTTAAAAATGGTAAGCCTAGCTGATTTGAAACAAATAGTAATACTCTGTAGATTTCATCATTATTGGTTTGCTTTACATTTTAAGACCAATTGTCCCTCAGAAATAATACAACTTCTTCATTGCTCAGCCCCCAAAGTGTGGGACTACAGCTCAATTTCCATTTCTTAAGGGTGAATCCTGTTTTGCCCAAATAATTCAGAAAAAAAAGAGAGGACTTATATAATATATGTGGAAGGAGTTAAAAAAATGTTTCATGGAAAAATTAGCTTCTTTTAGAAATAAAATCTTTGAAGTAGAAGTTTTTTTTTTTTTTTTTTAAAAAGGATTAGTTTTTCCATTTATTCCCTTCTGAATCATTATCAAAATGTGTTATTTCCCTGTCACCAGTGGACTATTTAGTGGTTCATGTTTACCTCTCAAAATGTTCCATTCTATTTTTGACTAGTCTATGAGAAAGTTCTTCCTTATATTGAGCAGAAATCTCTTTCTCAATATTTTGAAACTTGAGTGCTTCAGTTTTTCATTTCTTAAGGCCAATAGATGACTTATATTTCTCCTTTCATCATGACTATCTTCACTGATTTGCAAGAATCTATCATGCCCAGAAGCCAAGAGGTAAGATGGAACAAGCACAAAAATATAATCCAGATAGACTGTCTCTGGGGCCTTGGGCAAATTACTTAATATCTCTGAGTTTCACTTTCACACCTGCAATTTGACAAAAATAAAATCTACCTTGCAGAATTCTAAATAAAATTTGTTGGGTAGCTTCTGTTCTAAAACAGTGCCCAGCAGACAATAGATGTTCTCACACTATCTTTTGCTTCTGCTTGCATCCAGTAAACTTTCCAGCTAGTCCAGTGATTTGTAATATAACATGATTATAAATTAAATGTGTAAACAATGCATGATCTATAAGCATAGACCTACTAAGAAATAAGCAGAGGTAATTCCTCTAACCTCATAGAGATTTAGGGAGCCTGATTTGCAGGGGATTCACAATATTTGTCTCCCATAAGGACTGAACATATACCCTTTCTTCCTCTGGCTATATGTAAGAAATTCTCGTTTTGCAAACAAAGCGTAACTCACTCATGGGACTCAGGAATAGAGATGACTTCTCTCTGAATTCCTTTCAACTCTTCAGATGATTTGTGTTTTGAATTTGCTTTCTTTATTGTTCTTGCCTCTATTTTGTCATGGACAGGAATTTATTCTAGATATATAATTGCACTAAAGAGCTTGGCTACAGAATCAGGATATTTGGGCATGATGGTATTAAATTTTTAGGGATAGGAAGAAAATAATCTTTTAAAGTAGGTTCAATGAATATGACCATGGTGCTCAGTACCTTCCTTACAACAATCCTAAGCATTTACTATTATTATCTACATCTTAAATATGAAAAAAGCAGATCCTCTGAGAAGTAGAGAGGCTCTAATAAATTATGCCATTCCATCTCCAAAGGTTTCCCCTCCATTACATGCTGCAGTAGCAGATGTGAGTAGCAATTATTCCAACTTTATGTGACAATTAGGATTGGGCTCAGGAAAACTCCTGAACATGATTGTTGTGGTTTGATTCTCTTTATAGAAAAGAAAAATAAAACAAATAAATGAGTGCTTGGTTAGTCAATCATGAAATCTAAGTTCTAATTCTGGCCATGACACTAAATGACTGGAATCCTGATCAAATTACTACTTAAAAAAATATTAGCAATTATCTAGAAATCATTCACTATGTAGAATTTTAAATGAAACATTAAAAAAAATCTTCAAATATTCCATATCTTCCTACCTCTATCTCTACCTGTATTTTTTTGAAATGGGTGACATTGAAAAACCATACATCTGCATAATGGTTATCAAATATAGTTTGGCTGTGTCCCCACCCAAATCTTGAATTGTAGCTTCCATAGTTCTCATGTGCTGGGGGAGGGACCTGGTTGTAGGTAATTGAATCATGAAAGCAGCTCTTTTCCATGCTGTTCTGATGATAGTGAATAAGTCTCATGAGATCTGATGGTTTTATAAGGGGAGTTTTCCTACACAAGCTCTTTTGCCTGCCTCTGTGTAAGACATGTTCTTGCTCTTCCTTTGCCTTCTACCATTCTTGTAAGGCCTCTCAAGCCATGTGGAACTGTAAGTCAATTATACCACCTTTCATTTTAAATTACCCAGTCTCAGGTATGTTTTTATTAACAGCATGAGAACAGACTAATATAATAAGTTGGTATCAGTAGAGTTAGGTGCTGCTGTAAAGATACATGAAAATATAAAAGTGACTTTGGAACTGGGTAACAGGCAGATATTGGACTAGTTTGGAGGGCTCAGAAGAAGACAGGAAGATGTGGGAAAGTTTGGAACTTCCTAGGGACTTGTTGAATGACTTTGACCAAAATGCTGATAGTGATATGGACAATAAAGTTCAGGCTGAGATGGTTTCAGATGGGGATGAGATGAGGAACTTGTTGGGAACTAGAGCAAAGGTAACTCTTCCTACATTTTAGCAAAGAGACTGATGGTATTTTGCCTCTGCCCTAGAGATTTGTGGAACTTTGAACTTGAAAGAGGTGATTTAAGGCATCTGGCAAAATAAATTTCTAACAGCAAAGCATTCAAGAGATAACTCGGGTACTATTAAGAGCATTCAGTTTTATGTATTCACAAAGAAATGGTTTGAAATTGGAACTTGTATTTAAAAGGGAAGCAAAGCATAAAGTTCAGAAAACTTGCAGTCTGACAATGTGATAGAAAAGAAAATCTCATTTTCTGAAAAGAAATTCAAGCCCACTCTATAAATTTACCTAAGTAATCCAGAGCCAAATGTGAATTGCCAAGACAATGAGGAAAATGTCTCCAGGGCATATCAGAGGTCTTCATGGCAGTCCCTCCCATCACAATCCAGGAGGCTTAAGAGGAAAAAGTGGTTTCTTGGTCCAGCCCCAGGTCCTTATTGCTTTGCGCCAACTTGGTACTTGGTTCCCTGCATTCCAGCTGTGGCTAAAAGGGCTAACGTAGACTCAAACCATTGCTTCAGAAGGTGAAAACCCCAAGCCTTGGTGGCTTACAAATAGTGTTGGGTCTGTGGGTACAACACAGAAGTAAACTATTGAGGTTTGGGAAACCTCTGCCCAGCTTTCAGAGGATGTATGAAAATGCCTGGATGTCCAGGCAGAGGTGTGCTCCAGGAGTGGGTCCCTCATGGAAAATCTCTGCTAGGGCAGTGAGGAAGGAAAATGTGGTGTGCAAGCCCCCACACAGAGCCTCCACTGAAGTACTGCCTGGTGACTGTGAGAAGAAGGCAACTGTCCTACAGACCCCAGAATGGTAGATCCACAAATAGGTTACACCATGCACCTGGAAAAGCCACAGAAACTCAATGCCAGTCCATGAAAGCAGCCAGGAGCATGGCTGTAACTGCAAAACCACAGGGGCCAAGCTGCCCAAGACCATGAGAACCCACCTCTTGCATCAGTGTGCCCTGCATGTGATATACATAGCCAAGGGAGATCATTTTGGAGCTTTAATATTTTACTGCCCTGCTAGATTTTGGATTTTCATGGGGCTTGTACCCCACTTCTTTTGACCAATTTCTCCCATTTGTAAAGGGTTTATTTTTCCAATGTCTGTACCTTCATTGTGCATAGAAAATAACTAACTTGCTTTTGATTTTACAGTCTCATAGGCAGAAAGGACTTGCCTTGTCTCAGATGAAACTGGACTGTGGACTTTTGAGTTAATTCTAAAATGAGTTAAGACTTTTGGGGATTGTTGGAAAGGCATGATTGGTTTTGAAACATAAGAAAATAAGATCTGGGAGGGGCCAGGGGAAGCATGATATGGTTCAGCTGTATCCCCACCCAAATCTCATCTTGAATTGTAGCTGTTATAATTCCCACGTGTTGTTAGAGGGACCCAGTGGGAGGTAATTGAATCATGGGGGTGGGTCTTTCCCAGGCTGCACTTGTGATAGTGAACAATCTTACAAGATCTACTGGTTTCATAAAGGAGAGTTCCCCTACACAAGCTCTCTTGTCTACCACCATATAAGATGTGTCCTTGCTCCTCCTTTGCCATCTGCCATCATTGTGAGGCCTCTCAGCCATGTGGAACTGTGAGTCAATTAAACTGCCATTCCTTTATAAATTACCCAGTCTCAGGTATGTCTTTATTAGAAGCTTGAGAACAGACTAATACACTAGCCATTCTTTTATTTAGAATTAAGTTGTCCGTTATTTAGAATTAAGATCTCAGGCAGCCTTCCTGGCAAAACAGAAATTAGCCTCCTACAAAGTTCCCTGGAAACATGCCACAGATCCACAGAGTGGAATGTGTGGTCCTGGATCCAGGGGTCTGCAAAGCTTCTCAAGGGGTCTGCAACACAAATATTATTTTCATAATAATGTTCATATGTTACTTGCCTTTTTTACTTTCACCCTCTTACAAGTGCATCGTGGAATATTCCAGATACTACATGGCAGATGGAATACAGAAGCAGATATGAGAATGTAGGTCTTCTGTAAGTGAGACATTAAATATATTTGCAAAAATGTAAAATAATACCACTAAGTTTTGCTAACTTTTTTAATTTTAGAAAATAAATTTTTGTAAAAATGTTTGGTACCGTTTGTGCTAACATGTAAAAGCCTTTATTATATTTTTAATATGTTTAAAAGTATTCTTTTTAACTATTTCTGGCATAGTAATAAACATTTATTTTTACAATTTTTAATAACTTTAAAGAATTTCAAGGGGTCCAGTTATCCAAAAATTTGAGAACCACTGATCTAGAACAGTCAATCCAGATATAGTGCTGAAATAGTCATCCAGGGCTGGGTGCCAATAAGTTAGTGCCTTCTTCTAAAACCACAAAGCTCAGGCTACAGCTCTTGCTTATGTCAGAGTATGAATTGATACTTATTCCAGACTCACTACATCTATGTATGTTGACCCTATATGCAGTGACAGCATAGAAACCCTTTTATCTGCTACTGTTCCTATGTCACTGAGTTTCCAACAATAAAACAATTCTGGACAGAGTGGTTACTCTCTAGTCACTCACACATACTCATCATGATTGATTTAAAATTTCTGTTAAACAAACATGCATTTAAACATAAACTCAATGAAAGTTTCTGAAAAATAGGTGAATTGAAAATGTGAACACATATCTCCACCATTTTTATTCTAGAATTTTAGATTTTTCTGACTTTATATATGGAGCCATGAGGAAGACTCATTGGCTATATTAAGTTGTAAGATTGCAAACCCCTTTGACAATGTTGTCACTACCGCATGTCCCTGGGATGGTTACTACTATGTTGATAAGAGCAAGAATGGGAGGGTTGCTTGGAAAATATCATACTTTGTTATATGTCTATCTCTAATTTGTTAGTGCCTGATAATGTCCATGACCTTACAGAATTCACAGGTATACCAGCTCTGGTTTGGGCACATGACTTGTTTAGTGCAATGGGCCAATAGCAAATAGGATGCAAGCAGAGGTTTAGCAAATAAGATGCAAGCACTTAGGCTTTTCCTCTTCTTCTGCTCTTTGAGCTTCACGCAACCATGTAAACAAGTATGTGCTAGCTGGTGAGATGATGAGAGTCATGTGACATGTGACCCAGTTACACCCACAGCTCTGCCAAGAGCAAATCAACTGTCAGTTGTGTGAGTGGGGACATTTGGGACCAGCCAGCTTCTATGTATTCCATAAGCTGACCACAGTCACATGAGCAAGCCCAGATTCAGTTGTTGGCCGCACCAGACCTGCCAAGCAGAATTAAAAGTCAAATATCTGGCTGTAGTTATAAGCTTCTAAGTTTTGAGTTGGTTGATTATACAGCTGTCAATATTTGATACTGAAATCCACTGTAATTTAATACTTACTAAAAACCATGTGAAACTTCAATACAAGTTTAGTTTGTCACTTTGCCTTACTTCTGTCAAGGAAGCAAGGGAACCAGTAAAATGTCTCTCAAGCTTTCTCTCTTAATTTGTGTTACTCTGGAACCTTGGAAGCTGGTGGTAAGGATGTGTTTGTGGGGAAGGTTGCGGAAAAGCTGGGTAAGTAAAGAGAGTTTGGAATAGGTGAGTTTGATTAATTATAACAGTGTTCATTCTGAGCTTCAGTTTTCTTCAACAAATAGCTTGAAGGACTAATACTTTCATTTTAGTCCTTCAGAAAGTTAGAAAGAAACTCTTTGCTATGGTACGATGAATAATAATGAATTCATAAAATGAACATTTCTTAATAATATAGAGATAAATGGCTTATTGAGGACTTCAAACTGGAAGCAGAACCTAAAGTATTACAAGGCAAAATGCAGCTGTTAGGAGTGAGTTGATGGCAGATTCAGGATAGAGATTCAGCTGGAAGAACCACAAAAGCCACTTAATTAAGTCCTACTTAGGAGCATTTAACAAGGGTCAGGAGCAGCTGGCAACTGTATGCAGATGTTCAGAGTGATGCACATAATTAGTGTCGGTTGCCTTACCCCAGGCCTGACACAAGCCTCTTTAGGAACAAGAGGATTCTCTCTGTGCTTCTGTATTTAAGCTCAGTTGTAGAGAATCAGAACGAAACCTTAGCTTCGCAACTTACTGGATGTATGACCCTTTCCAAGACATGATTTATAAAATGGAGGAGTAAAATAATACTTTTGTAAATTGTGAGAATGACATGAACCATTTCTCCATTACCTCCCACTTTTTGTCACACGACAACCTATTCACATAAAACAATGTAACTTCTTTGGGGGCCACATTATGACTTTTGTATGGTCTAGGAGATTTTTCCTTTGTTATCCCTTTCTTTCATAAACCCACATTTCAATATAAATTGAAAATTATATTTATATTGAAATTCAATATAAATTGAAAATTATGTTTTATAACTTTATTAGTATAAGGCAAATGTAACCTTTGACCTAAAAGGTTAAATTTTTCTTATTATTGAAAAAGTAAACATTTCTGTGAGATGCAGTGTCCTCTGGGCCCCAGGCACGATGTCCATGATACCTAATGAAGCCCTAATTTCTTAATTTTTGCAGCTGATCTAATTGTTCTTATTAGCCCTTTCCCACCTGCAAACACGCACAGACAGCCTGCTGAGTATCAGTGAGAATACGTTAACGCTACCAATTATCTCATTTTCCAGGGTAGTCTCTTTCATAAATACTCTATCAATGACAACATTTATCTCAAATGGGGCCTTCCCCTTCCTTACTCTCTCTGACATCTCGAGATGGTTCTTGAGAAATTCTATTACTGTTGTGTTTTTCTGAAGCCAGAAGATGATATCCTAGATATCCATTCTAGGATAAGCGCTACCTGCATGTTCCACCACCTCTCCTTGATGACCCACCTCTCCTCAGCATTCATTGGCAGTTGAGATCCTTGAAGTTTGCTCGTGACTCTCATTTGGTTTTATAACTTGAAGGGCACACCTGGTAGTCCTCAGCCTTGGCTTATTTCACTCTCACTGTGGCCACCAAGAAGGAAGTTTCTCCCACCCAGGCCTTCGGCTGTCTTTTCCTTCATGAGGCGTACCGGAATGTTGAAATCACATTTATGTGTGCTATGATTTCAGTGTTTGTGTCCCTTCAAAAATCCATGATGAAACTTAATCCCTAATGCATCGGTTTTAAAAGATGGGGCTGTTCGGAGATGATTGGGTCATTAAGAGCTTCACCTGCATGGTTGAGATTAGTGACTTATAAAAGGGCTGGAGGGAACCAGCTAGGTCCCTTTTTTGCTCTTCCACCTTCTTTGCTGTGTGAGGACACAGTATTCAAAGCACAACTTTGGAAATGAGACAGAGCCTTTACCAGATGCTGAACTTGCTGATGCCTTGATCTTGGACTTCCTAGTCTCCAGAACTGTGAGAAATAATTTTTATTATTTATATATTATATAGTCTCAGATGCCCTTTAAGTTGCCCTTGCAACTCAAAAAGTGTGCTTCTAGATTCACTCACATCATGTAGGAACTTGTGGGAAATGTAGAAATTGAGGCTACCTACCTAGAACAACTGAGTCAGAACTTGCATTTTAACAAGAGGCTAAGGTGAATTAAAGTCTGAGAAGCCACACATCAAAATTCATACCACATGGGAGCAAATAAAAAGTATTAATACTGTTTCTTTCTGTATCTAATGACTTTGTATTCGTTCTGAAGCAGTTGCCTTCAAATATTCAGAAAGAAAAATAAATTCTCTACCTTCAGAATCCCAAAGACGAAAGAGGGTAGAAGCCCCTCTACTCAAAATTTCTCCACTTAGCACCACATAAGAATTTGGTCCTGTAGACAGGGCTTTAGGATACCCGCCTTACTAGCTGCTGCCTTAGCCTCCTGCTGTAGGTTTCCCCAGATTCTGCCTGCAACCCTAGAAGTGGTACCTATTTCAGGATACTGGCTTTAATTGTCCAGCTACAACTATCTATCTCAGTTTTTTTTCTTCAGCTTGGTTCTTTTACAAATGCTAGTTCAACACGAGTCTACTCAGGTCCATTATCCGTATGATCTCGGTGTAGTTTGCCAACATCCAATAAAAGGAAATAAAGACAAAAGGAGAGCTATAGAATGAACCACTAACATAGCTGAACTGCTAAACGTATTTGAGATTTGGCTCTTTGATGAAAAATATTCAAATATATACACGTCTGGCAAATCCAAAAAAGGAAAAGAAAAAAGAATACACAAACAAAAATAAATCAGCTGATGGGGGAATAAATCATATCAAAAGCAGATAAAATTATTTAATCTGTACATTATGATTGAACAAATCCCAGCTATGTAATGTTTTTCCCATTAATCTATTAGTATAAATTAACAAAATAGGATCAAATTGAAAACTGAATCTTTGACTACTCATACACAATATTCTGAAGGTTATCAAAGAACTATTGCTAAAAGCCTTTTGGGGTAAGATGTTTTTATTTTGAAATCTTTTAGACTTGTAAGTGATAGCCAATTTCCAGGCTGTATAAATCTACTTTTTCCAGAAAATATGAGAGATGTAAAGCCACTCAATGCACTTCATGAAGCAAGTATAAATAATTTTAAAACATTATAAAGATGGCACATAAAAGAAAACTGTGGATCAAATAGACTTATGAGTATTCAGAATAAAATGCTAGTGGATGAAATCCAACAGTGCATCAAGAGAATAACTTACCAAAAAAAGTAGGATTAACCACTGAATTGTAAATATGACTTACTATTTTAGAACCTAAATCATGAAAATAGGTCATTCAGTAAACAAACCAATTGATTATTAAAAAATCATTTGGTAAGTTTTAACTCTAGTTCTGATTTTTTAAAAGTTATAAGTATAAAAATTACTCTGAAATATTTTATTTATAACATCTGTCTGAAAAAGCTCACATCAAAGTTAAACAAGACATACTAAAGGCATAGTTACTAAAAGAAAAGCCTAAAACAAGGACCATTTTTATAACAATATATTCTATACATAACTATTCATAATGTATACATAAGGGACAAAGAATGATAAACACTGTGCACATAATACGGAATAAGAAAATAAAAAAACTATTTACATTGAGTGTCCTTTACTGATTTGATTTCCCTTTTTGATTATGCTTTTCTCAAGTTATGAGAAGCTATGCTGAGTTTTGTATTTATTATTCCTTTGATAAATTACTAAACTATGCTGGTTAGTTGCATATGTGTTCTAGCTTTACGTAAGTTGTATCATACTGGATATATTATTTGCAATGCACTTTTTAACTCAATATTATCATGGGAGTCTCTCATGCTGATACTCATAGCTGATTTTCTTTCATTTTCACTATTGTTTACTGTTATATTTTTTAGATCATCCGCAATACATATCCCTTCTTTAGATGTATATTTGAGGTTGTTTGCTTCTGGTGTATGTTTGATGGCTTTGCTACAAATATATTTTATAAACTTCTTGGTACACATACTTGATACAGCAAGTTTGTCTGACTAGACACAGTGCTGTCCAGTAAAATTTTCTGACATGATGAAATGTTCTACCAATCTACACTGTCTAAGAAAAGTTAGAACAATTATATATTAACATTATATGTATATCTGGATGATTTTCTCTGTCTTTTAATTCTATGACTGTAATTAGATTTGCATTAAGTCTTCTCATTCCTGCTCCCATGTATTGACCTCAAATTCATAGATACCATTCTGATTGTTTCTTGCCTTGCCTTTTCTGTTTTTTTTTCTTTTTCTTGCTATGTCTTATATTAATAGGACTCTCCTCTCCTCCCTTCCCCTCCCCTCTCCTCTCCTACTTTTCTTTTCCTTTCTTTTTGAGATGGAGTCTGGCTCTCTCACCCAGGCTGGAGTGTAGTGGCTCGATCTTGGCTCACTGCAACCTCCGCCTCCCAGGTTCAAGTGATTCTCCTGCCTTAGCCTGTTGCGTAGCTAGGACTACAGGCATGCGCCACCATGCCCAGCTTATTTTTGTATTTTTAGTAGAGACGGGATTTCACCATATTGGTCAGGCTGGTCTCGAATTCCTGACTTCATGATCCGCCCACCTCAGTCTCCTAAAGTGCTGAAATCACAGGTGTAAGCCACCACACCTGTCAACTTTTTAAAAATTTTTCTTACTTATCTTCCTACTGTTTATCTTGGTTTTTGTTTTAAGAAGTTATCCCTGAAATTTTATTTATACTTAATTTTACAGCCTAAAATTAATATATTTTCTATACTTCTAAGCAATAAAATGATGTAAGAGTGTTTTAACTCTGATTACCCTATTCCACCTTCACATTTTTTTCATTTGATAGTTTTGAGTTAAATTTAGTATTTTAGTATGACTTCACAAATAGGCATTGCTTTTGTAGAACTGAATTAAACTAATGAAAGAAATATAGTTGTATTATTAATTTTATATCTGGTTTGTAGTGTAGTATGGTTCTATTGTTTGATAGACCTAAGGGAAAATCCCTTTTCATTCATCTTTACTTATCTTTGAACCTCAATGTAGCTGAATATACTTGTGCTAACAAATGAAATTCCTTAAAACTTATTTCAATTAATCCCTCAGAATTCAGAAAAAAATGTTCTATTAGGAATTGTAATGCACATTCTCACCTAATTAATCTTTAAGAGAATTTTAAAATCATAATTCTGTAGAAAACAGAAGTACACTTAGATTGGCTTTGTCTACAAAACTATCTGGGTCTTTATTAAATACCTTTACTTTCCATGATAATGTGGTTATTTGTAAAGGTTCAATTAAAAAAATCTATCTTCATTTTCACCATGATTTAATTGGATAATCCAATTTAATAACCATGACCATGCCAGAAATGTCACATTTGAGAGTAAATTGCATTTAATTAGATAGAACAATCCTGTTATTCCAGAATGAGGACTGAGCCTCTATGGAAATAATACTTACAAAGTCCACTCAGAAAATTGGTTCAATATCTATCCTGTGCTTTAGAGTTATACTTGGTGAAGAATGTCAGTTCTGATAGACAAAATGTTTTGGTAAATCTGAGGAATATCTAAAAAATTATAGGTGTTCAGTTATAGATTTCGTAGTTGAAAGCTAGTAGAAGCAAGTTGGATTTTTTTTTTTTTGCTTTTTAGCCTCAAGACAGGGGCACTTTTATTTTAGTTAGATAAAAATGATAAAACACATGACCTGAGGGTTTTACAAAGCCTTCACATGGAAGTTTGCTCTCTTCTTTAATGCTGTTAAATATGCAACAAAGGGTTCTTTATGTATCAATCATCACTTCTTGTTGCCTCTGTGTAAATAAAATGCAATTAATAGAAGAAAGTACAAAATTAATGACAAGCAGAATAATGTGAGAGAAATTTATTCGGTCAAATCTACACCTTAGGTGTGCTGATTAACCATGGGAGTGGGGCCAGGTTGGGGATGAGTGGGGGTGAAGAGAGGTGTGAAACTGAAAAGGTGATCTCACTTTTTTGTGTTGCGTATAGACGAGGCTAGTCTGAGTGAGACTCAATACTCTCCCCAGGCTTCCCACCAAACACCATAACCATAGTGGGAAAAGGGGGAACCTTCACAATGGCACTTGCCTGGGCATCTTCTTGAATCTTTTCTTATCCTAGTGTGCGCTTGTTTTTTATGTCTTCAGCATACGGCCATAATTTGTACTATCTTGGACTTAAGTAGGCTGTTTAACACTCCACGAGATTCTGAAATTTATAAAATAAGAAAAAACAGATCTACTTCATTTCTATTTATGAGATTTTTAATAAAATGAAGGATACATAACTGTGGGACTGAGGTAGAAAAACTTACAAACACTTATGTAGTGATCACTGTGCCAGGCACTGTTCAAAACATGTTATGTGAATTCTGTCATTTGTGACAAACTGGATAAACCTGGAGGGAATTACGCTAAGTGAAATAAGCCAGGCACAGAAAGACAAATATTTTCTCATCTTATATATGTGTGGAATCTAAAAGTCCAACTCAGAAGTGGAAAGTAGAATAGTGGTTACCAGGGCCTGGGAAAAGGGGAAGTTGAGGATGCCTTGGTCAAAGTATACTACGTTTCAGTTAGAATAAATTCAGGAGATTTATTGTACAGTGTGGTGACTCTAGTTAATAATGTATCATTTATTTGAAAATTGTTAAAAGATTACATCATAAACGTTCTCACCATACACGCACACATGCACACACACTCACACAGAAACAAATGACTATGTGAGGTGATATGTTGCATATATTAAATAGGTTTATTGTGGGAATCACAATGTATACATATATCAGAGTATCATGTTGTACCTTATAACGATATGCTATTTTTATTTGTTAATTATGTCAAATAAAAGCTGGGGGAATAAAAGAA
The DNA here is from genome assembly GCF_049354715.1 of Callithrix jacchus. Taxonomy (NCBI): domain Eukaryota; kingdom Metazoa; phylum Chordata; class Mammalia; order Primates; family Cebidae; genus Callithrix; species Callithrix jacchus. The sequence goes on from NC_133511.1 coordinate 87,477,438, forward strand.
TAAATTGTATCACCTCTTCCTTTAAAGCAAAAAGTTTCCAAAAAAGTAATTTACATATATTTGATTCCTCAACAACCTTGTAAAATTTCAGAGGCAAATTTAATCTAGAATTAATAAAACTTAAATGTCAGAAGCAGACACCTATATTCATAGTTATAATTCTGTATTCATTTTTCTTTATTTTTTTTTTAATTTTTGAGATGGAGTCTTTCACTGTTGCCCAGGCTGCGGCACAGCTGCACAATCTTGGCTCACTGCAACCTCCACTTCCTGGGTTCAAGTCATTCTCCTGCCTCAGCCTCCCGAGGAGCTGGGACTACAGATACTCACCACGATGCCCAGCTAATTTTTTGTATTTTAATAGAGACAGGGTTTCACCATGTTGGCCAGGATGGTTTCCATCTCCTGACCCCGTAATTCGCCTGCCTTGGTCTCCCAAAGTACTGGGATTACAGGCATGAGCCACCACGCCCCACCTGTATTCATTTTCTTAAAGGATACCTTCCAAATTTTTTAAGCTTCAGGCCCTCCACACCCATATGAACCATTCAGGGTAAGAAAACCCACAACAAATTTCAGTAAGTTGCCTGAGTTCATTCAATTTTAGTACTAAACATCTATATGATTATTAGTAAAGTGCATTACCAAATACTATCATTTCTCCATTTTTCAGTTGAGAAATCTTTATATTGTTAAATAGTTTTCTGAAAATGACAAAAAATATATCTAGGAAATAGAGAATCTGTGATTGAACTTTAGGTGTATCTGACTCCAAAGTTCATATAATTAATTGCTACTCAATATTGCCTAAATTTAAGATATCAGAATCATATTTGCTATTAATGTTTTGATTTTACATTTATTTGCCATTTATTGAAAATATTAGCAACTATATATCTTTTAAAATTGTTGTAATAAACCTTTAAAGTAGTTGTAATTATCCTTGTTTCAGGAGAGTTAGTTGAGATGTAGAGGAGTTCAGTAACTTTGTTGTTTTGGAGCTAGTAAGTGGGAGTCTTGATTCCCAAAGAAACTTGAATCTGAAGTCTAGATTTTCTATCTTGTCACAAGGAACTGGTATCAGTGATGCTTTATGATCCATACAGAGAGGCAAGACAAGTTACTCTCCAAAGCTGTCTCTTGTATGCCAAATCAGGACTTCCTGCCCTTGAAAATTCACTTAATTCTGTGAACTCTGGATTCAAAAGACTTTTGGCACTTTCTAAAAACCAGAAAAATTCACCCCTAAACCTTAGAAATTTAGTCAAAGATTTGAAGACCTACTTCTGGGGGGTTACAGAAACATTTTGAGCATTCTCAGCATTGCTGCAGTCAATGCGGACGTTCAGCGTGTACAAATATTAAGTCATGACACAGGCATTAACAATTACATTGCTGTCTAAATTTACCTTGTATAAGTGTTTGCATCTCCATGGGACTATTCTATTGAGTAATATGTCACCAGAAAGAACAGAAGGATTTTTCTTTGTCGTTAAGCGTGGCTTGAATTGATTTTTCTAAATGGCTCCAAAGTGTGTGCTTTCATTCTATAATCCATCCTAAGTGTTTTAAAATAAAAGAACTATCAAATTACTTGGCAGAAGGAGGCCTATTGATGCCCAGAAAGGCCAATTTATATTCAGTCAGTGCCCTAGCAAGCAGCATGATTGATACCACTCAGATTTGAGACCTGGAGTGATAAAGAGTTACACATGGCCAAGCACCACACTTCAGGGCTCACCGCCCCCTGGTGAGTTATTGTTTCATTTTGTTCCTGGTTCTTGTAGGCTGAAAACTTCATTTTCATAAATTAATCAGTGATGGCATTTTGCATTTCTGATTTGTTGCCATTCTCAGAAGGCCTTTACTTGCAGTTTATAACGCTGAGTGGCACAGTTTCAAGCTGCCCAAATAAATATGAAACAAGTGGATAATCAAACAGCATTTGTTTGTTAGCATGGCAAATACATATAGGATTCTCAAAAAGCTTCATTGCAAAGATATTTTCGAAAGAAGACATATATGAGGCCAACAATCATATGAAAAAATGCTCATCGTCACTGATCATCAGAGAGATGCAAATCAAAACCACATTGAGATACCATCTCACGCCAGTTAGAATGGCGATCATTAAAAAATCTGGAGACAACAGATGCTGGAGAGGATGTGGAGAAAAAGGAACACTTTTACACTGTTGGTGGGAGTGTAAATTAGTTCAACCATTGTGGAAGACGGTGTGGCGATTCCTCAAGGCCTTAGAAATAGAAATTCCATTTGACCCAGCAATCCCATTACTGGGTATATATCCAAAAGACTATAAATCGTTCTACTATAAGGACACATGTACACGAATGTTCATTGCAGCACTGTTTGCAATAGCAAAGACCTGGAATCAACCCAAATGCCCATTGATAATAGACTGGATTGGAAAAATGTGGCACATATACACCATGGAATATTATGCAGCAATCAGAAATGATGAGTTTGTGTCGTTTGTAGGGACATGGATGAATCTGGAGAACATCATCCTCAGCAAACTGACACAAGAACAGAAAATGAAACACCGCATATTCTCACTCATAGGTGGGTGATGAAAATGAGAACACATGGACACAGAAAGGGGAGTACTAAACACTGGGGTCTATTGGGGGGAAAAGGGGAGGGCCAGTGGGAGGGGGAGGTGGGGAGGGATAGCCTGGGGAGAAATGCCAAATGTGGGTGAAGGGGAGAAGAAAAGCAAAGCACACTGCCATGTGTGTACCTACGCAACTGTCTTGCATGCTCTGCTCATGTACCCCAAAACCTATAATCCAATAAAAAATTAAAAAAAAAAAAAGGGACTTCAACTTTAAAAAACAAAAACAAAAACAAAAACATTTATCTTGAAATTTTCTGTCTGCTCCTCCCAGATTTTATCCTATTTTCTCTCCCATCAGAAGTAATTGGTATACTCAGTTTTATATTTAAACAATGAATTATTTACTTTAAATGTCTTTGTATTACGTTTAAATGAAGTCATACTATAAGGATTTTTGGTGATTTATGTATTTCCCTCCGCAGCATATTTGTAATATTTTTCCATGTTGATACTTATAGCTATAATTTATTTTCATTATTGTATATAATTCTGTTATATAGACATGCCACAATTTATATATAATTTCCAGTCAATGGTCATTTGTATTGTTCCTATTTCTCTACAGTTTTGTTGTGAATAATCTTATTATATATAAAATTCTACGTAGATTCCTACATGGGAGTTTACCTATTAATTTAGATAGAGATATTGATAGATATTTGTTATATTTATATATTTTTGAAAAATATATTAATATGTTATCTGTTACATATGTGAAATTGTGGGATCATAGCGTATTTACATCTTTAACTTGACTAGAAATTGCCAAATTATTTTTATTTATTTTTTATTATACTTTAAGTTCTGGAGTACATGTGCATAATGTGCAGGTTTGTTACATAGGTACACATGTGCCATGGTGGTTTGCTGCATTCATCACCCCATCACCTACATTAGGTTTTTCTCCTAATGTTATCCCTCCCTATCCCCCCATCCCCTGCTATCCCTCCCCTAACCTCCCACCCGCCAACAGACCCTGGTGTGTGATGTTCCCCTCCCTGTGTCCATGTGTTCTCATTGTTCAACATCCACTTATGAATGAGAACATGCAGTGTTTGGTTTTCTGTTCTTTTGTCAGTTTGCTGAGAATGATCATTTCCAGCTTTATCCATGTTGCTCCAAAGGACATGAACTCATCCTGTTTTATGGCTGCATAGTATTCTATGCTGTATATGTACCACATTTTCTTTAACCAGTCTATCATCATGGGCATTTGGGTTGGTTCCAAGTCTTTGCTTTTGTGAACAGGGCCATAATAAACATACGTGTGTATGTGTCTTTATAATAGAATGATTTCTAATCCTTTGGGTAAATGCCCAGTAATGGGATTTTCTGGGTCAAATGGTGTATCTATTTCTAGATCCTTAAGGAATTGTTACACTGTCTTTCACAATGGTTAAACTAATTTACACTCCCACCAATAGTGTAAAAGCATTTCTATTTCTTCACATCATCTCCAGCATCTGTTGTTTCCAGATTTTTAACGATTGCTGTTCTAACTGGCATGAGATGATATCTTAATGTGGTTTTGATTTGCATTTCTCTAATGACCAGTGATGATGAGCTTTTCTTCTTATGTTTTTGTCTGCATAAATATCTTCTTTTGAGAAGTGTCTATTCATATCCTTTGCCAACTTTTTGATGGGGTTATTTTTGTTCTCGTAAATCTGTTTTAGTTCTTTGTAGATTATGCATATTAGCCCTTTGTCAGATGTGTAGACTGAAAAATTTTTTTCCCATTCTGTTGGTTGCTGCTTCACTCTAATTATAGTTTCTTTTGCTGTGCAGAAGCTCTTTAGTTTAATTAGATCTCATTTGTCAGTTTTGGCTTCTGTTGCCATTGCTTTTGGTGTTTGAGTAATGAAGTCCTTGCCCATGCCTATGTCCTTGCCTAGGTTTTCTTCTAGGATTTTTATAGTGTTATGTATTACATTTAAATCTTTAATCCATCTGGAGTTAATTTTTTTATAAGGTGTAAGGAAGGGATCCAGTTTCAGCTTTCTGCATGTAGCTAGCCTTGGCCTCTCAAAGTGCTGGGATTATAGGTGTGAACCACTGCACCTAGTCCACTGTTTTTTTTTAACTGAATTGTAAAAAATATGACACATCATCCAAACTCTACCATTATTGATTTTTATTAGTGTATATTTCACCCCTGAGGCCTCAGTTTCCTACTTTACTGAGTGGCAGAAATGAATATGAGATCAGTTCATAAGTGTTACAAGCCATTAGTAGAGTAATAGATTGTTCAAGGGATAATATCTTTCTGTTTTATATACTCATATTAGCAGTACCTACCCACTTTCATTTTAGGAATCATCTCCATTACTGCTGACTTGAAAACAAAGCACTCAGTTGGGACACTGCTGAGTGATGGCAGAATTTGTATTCCAGAGACACAAGGCTATGACTTGCCTGACAAAGAAAAATAGTTAGTGTCAGATATGCTTGATATGTCAGAGAAAACTGAAGGACACTTTCCCCTGGCTTGGTTATTCATCAATAAATGGAGGTCACAGAGAGCAAATGACTTTAGTTTCTTCCAACTGGTCACATATAGGCAGAGCTCTAAAACCTTGAGTTGTAGGTTCCCAATTCTGAGGAAAACCCACAGAAAATATAGTCTGGTAGACCACAACATGGGGATGTCTCATTAACTCTCTAATAGTATTATAAATACAGAGGCACTTCTGATGGAATAGAAAGAAACCTTAACCAAGGAAGCAGATGATATCCATTCTAGGCAAAGCCTTGGCATATTAATATGAGGCCTTGGGAGAATTACTTGATTTTTTTGAATCTTAGTTTGTTTTTCTGGAAGACAGTGTAATGTTCACCTGCTTACCTATGTTGTAGTTTGTTGAGATGGGTAGAAAGGAAAAACACAAACACAGGTAAAAATGCTTTGTGGATTGCATTGTGTTATACGGGATATATATACATATACTTTCACACACGTGAATTTCCAAGTGGTATGTATATATATTTATGGTTAATATATGGTGTATGTGAGTCTGTGTGTGTATACATGTCTATATCTATATATCCATATCTATAGTGTGTATGTCTCAGTATACATGTGAATTTTCATGTAGTCTTTGTGGGAATGTCTTATACATATATTAGATATCACAATTACTATCGTTATTTTTCAATAAAAATAAAGCGTATGTGGAGTTGTTACTCTTCACAGCTCAGAAACCAAAAAGCAATTATTAGCTGAAAATTGGTGTGCTATGACAAATCAAGATACATGGTGATGACAAAGGCTGCGTTTCCTAGGACAGTGTGCAGGATATAAGAGCACATAGCAGCTTAGAGCCAGAAGAGGGCTTAGGTCTTGCAACTTCAACTCTCAACTCCCTCATTTAAATCACATGTGATTAAATCACAGCCCAGGGAAGGTGACCTATCCAAATTAGTGATGAGTACCAGATTGTAATAAATGAGGGACAAGAGAAAGATTAATAGCAGCACCAAATGTGGTAAGATCAATTCTGATAGAGAAAGAAGACATCAAAGAAGTATAATTTGTACAAGGCTTTAAAAGATGGCCAACCACAGGTAGAGGTTTGAAGGAGACTCGATTTAGAGGAGTTAATGGGAACAAAGGCCTGAAGTCAAGAGCCTACAGAGTGCGCTTATAAAATCTTATTTAAGTCACACACAGGATATATTCTGTGTGAACACTATGCTTTCCAGGAGAAGAAGCTTGGCTTCTATTTGAAAACCATGAATATGTTGAAGAGTTGGGATTTCTAGGAGAAAATAGAAACACAGATTATCAAATTATTGGTAATGGAAACTACCACTCATTTAGGTATAGAGGGTGGTCCACAAACTTTGATTGCACCTTAGAATCAGTGGGGAGTTTAAAACGTAATATTTGGCCATCACATTCAGACATTCTGATTTAGTTGGTATGCAGTAGAGCCTAGGAATGGAGACTGATTTTTAGTTCCCTAGATATACATCAGTGCAGTGTGGGAAATTAAAAAATTAAAGTTTTCTAAATGTTTCCACTTTGTAGCATATTTGAGGACATTAAGTAAGGCATAGCAATTTTACCTCTCTTAGGTAACTAACTAGTTACCGAGTTACTCAAGAGAGGTAGTTACCTAGCTAGCCAGCTAGTTACCTAAGAGAGGTAACATTACCAAAGAGACGTAGTTTCCTAAGAGAGGTGATGTTAACCTCTGCCTCTGTTAACACTTCGGCATGGAGCAAACAATTAATTATTTAAGGAAATCAGGGAAGGATGGGAAACTAGACAGTCAAATGTTGACTATGCGTAAGCTAATAAAAACCTTTGAAAATCAAAGAGAAAGATTTTTCCTACTGTGTAATTTTTAAACGCAGCCTCATAGCAAGAGTCAAATTGTCATTGTAATATGGCATTTTAAGTAAACTGCAATCATTGTGTTCATTATCAAGTTTTTAAAAAATAAGTAAATAAATTGACACTGAACTATATCTAGCATTTATCAAGGTCATTAAAATATGATATAAAACTTACAGAATTTAAAATCTATTAATTTGATCTATGACCAATAAATACTTACTAAGTACCAACTGTGTGCCAAGTGTTATTTGAGCTACTAAGAGATATAATAATAAACAAAATTTTAAAAAATATCATACCTTGTGGAGCTTAGTGTCTAATGGAGGAAGTAGAAAATAAACAAATAATAATATATAATGCAATGTCTGGTGGTGACAGAAGTATGAAGGTAAAATAAAGCAGAATAGGTGCATAAAGAGTGATAGGGTTGTACTTTTTAAAATTTGACTGTTGGGGGTTATCTATACAGAGGTAATATTAAACAGAGACCTAAATTAGGTGAAACGTAAGCCAGAATATTATAGTGAGAAAAAACATCCAGGAAGATGGGATATTAAGAATAATAATTTTGAGAAGATCATACTCAGTGTGTTCAAAATATTAAATAGGCCAGGGTGTTGGACCCAGTGATGAGTGTTAATCAATGAGGAATATGATGTCAATATGGGGCCTTCCCTCCAACCCTCCCTCCCTTTCTTCCTCTGTTCCTTCCTTCTTTTCTTTTGTTTTTCCCTCCCTTTCCCATTCTCTGAAGATCTGGTGGAGCAGGAAAAACTGATGATATTGGAGAGAAGAAAATTTTAGGAGCACATGCTTCTATTCCACAATATTTTTTCTATAGTCCAGAAAGTATTTTTATATATGCACAATCACTTTTACTCCAACTTCACAGTGGGAATAATTTATCCCACTCATTTACCAGATGAGGAAACCCGCAGTTGGAGACTCTGAACATCTTATGCAAAGGAATATAAGCAGTATAGCTACGAAATAATTACGTCTTATGACTGAAGTCGTGCTCTTTTTTTCTTTCTAGACATCATTTACAACATAAAGTAGATAAAATACATAGATTATCCCTGAAGTGGTTTGCTCCATCTTCTTTTGTACGTCGTACTCTATATAATATGGAGATACCTGATACAAAACCCTCTTGAAGAAAAGTAATAGTTGTTTTCAGAAAAATCATGAGGTTCTTTAATGCATAATTATTACACAATGACCCATGTGATGTGTAAATATTTTGCATATATTTCTGTTTTATCAGTGCAATAATAGAAGTATTTTCTAGGTAACAAAATCTGCTGGGATATCAAGCATCAGTATTAGAGGATATCAGCCTAATGATTAATTAGTTTTTTGTTCTCATTCTGGATGAGGTCTTATTAGTTACTAAAAAATACCAAAGTGTGCTTTGCAACATTTGAGTTAAAATTAAGAAAAAAAATCAGAAATACCAGTCGTGTAGAAGGTAATTTTTGATTATAATAGCTCATTAGTGTGAATTATGCCAGGCCAATTATGTGTCTAGGAAATGAACATTACTTTCTCCACTGAAGAAATAAAATCATTTTAATCTTTAAGAGTGAGATAAATAAAAAGGCCCTAATTGAGTCCCATTTTGGACTGGATGATCAGTACATCTAGGCTCTGTTGAGTTAGTAGGGCTTATATCTTTGAAATAAAATAATGACTCCAACACTTATAAACCAGTTCTTTCCTTTTATTAAAAAACTTTTTTTGTTACAAAAATAAGCAGTAGATGAAAATCTGAAAGAGGTGTCATTGTTTAAGACCAGGATTAAATGCTCTGGCTCTTCTCACAGGATTGTGTGTTGGTAAAGAGTTCAGTCATACATGAACTGGGAGACATTGCAAAAAGAACATAAACTTTTGAGATTAAACAGACTTAAGTTCAAATCTCTCAATCATTTCTAGTTGTGTGCTCTGCAGCATATCAATTATAGCCTCAGAGTCAATTTGTAATAGACATCTGTCTTCTCAAAGACTTGATGCTATTACAAATTGAATTGTTTTCTTATTTTCTTTTTGGATAGGTAATAGTTGATATATACAAATAAAATAATATTGTATTTGGATTTCATATTCTATGATTCACGAAATTCAGCTCTTAGTTCTAACACATTTTGCTTCTGTTTTTTTTGTGTGAAATCGTTTGATTTTGGTAAAGTATATCATGCAAAGATAGTTTTACCTGTTCCTTTCTTATTTGGATGCCTTTCTTTCTTTTTTTTTTTTTTTCTTGCCTAATTTATTTGGCTATGACTTCTAGCACTATGTTGACTAGGAAAGGTGAGAGTGGCCACTCTTACCTTGTTCCAGATCTGTGAAGAAAAGCTTTCAGCTTTAAATCACTGTATATGATGCTAGCTTTGGGTATTTTATAAATGAACTTCACTGTGTGGAGGTAATTTCCTCTATAATTTGCTGAGAGGTTTTATCATAAAAGAGTGCTGATGTTGTTAAATGCTTTTTCTGCATTAATTGAAATGAACATGTGATTTTTATAATTCATTCAGTTAATGAGGTTTATTACATTGATTAATCTGCGTATGTTGAAACATCCTTGCATCCTAGGGATAAATCTTACTTGGTCATGGTGTATGATGCTTTTAATGTGCTATTGTATTTGATTTGCTAATATTTTGTTGATGATGTTAATCAGGGACACTGGCCTGTAGTTTCTTTTCTTATATTGTTTTTGCCTGGCTTTAATATAAAGGCAATTCTAGCTTCTTAGAATGAGTTTGGAAGTATTCCCTCTTGCAATATTTTCTTGGTTGAAACAGGAGTGATGGTCTCCTTTGGCCTTCTATATCCTAAATGAAAGCAGATTTTTAAAATTCAGATACTTATTTAATTATGCCTATATTATTTGTATTCATTTTAGTAATTGCATTGCTTTTTAAGTGGGAAAATAAGAAAATTATGAAAAAAAGAAAGAAGGATAAAGAAAAGGAGAAAGGAAGGAAATGTCAGTTCAGTGATAGTGGGGATTTTTGTCCATTTTGTTCATTGCTTTATCCAAGTCTCCACAACTCAACTGGCATATCATAAGTACTTAATAAGCAGCTGCCTAATAAATGTATGAGTAAATAAATGAAAAAATAGTAAATTAGTCCTGAATACTTGATAATTTTCAGGTCCAAAATGAAACAGTTAATGGAAATATATGATGAAGGAGCACTTCTTAACTTGTTCATTAATTACTACAACTTTTACAATTCCATTGTTCCCTGTCCCTCCAAAGTTAAAAGCAAATTAAAAATAGGGTTGGTTGTATTCACAATCTCAGTTTATGTAGAACTAGACTAATTCTCGTTGTATTCACTAGTTGCATAATCATTTGAATAATAATTGCCTCCATGTAGAGTCTAAAAGATTGGGATAAGAACAGGAATCACAAGGTCAACAGTTCGAGACCATCCTGGTCAAAATGGTGAAACCCTGTCTCTACTAAAAATACAAAAAATTAGCTGGGCACGGTGGCGCAGGCCTGTAATCCCAGCTACTCAGGAGGCTGAGGCAGGAGAATTGCCTGAACACAGGAGGTGGAGGTTGCAGTGAGCCGAGATTGCGCCATTGCACTCCAGCCTGGGTAACAAGAGCGAAACTCCGTCTCAAAAAAAAAAAAAAAAAAAGAACAGGAATCAGCTTGTCCTTGGGAATGGCTACTATTCTTAATAAATAGAACTGTGCCTTGCAGTTGAATGCTGAACAACATCAAATGGCAGAATAGCATGTCTGCTTTGGAAAGAGGTATTAGACACTCGGTCTGAAGTCTTCCCACTTATACTGTGACACAGACAAAGGTTACAAGCATACTCACAGCATGCCATTCTCCTGCTCAGTAATCTCTGAGATTTCTTGACAGTTTTTGCTCAAATTCCTCAGGCCAGATGATGTTAACAAGACTTCTATGTTAACCTCTCTCTGATAATGCAATGCTAACTCTCAAATGTTTCCAACAAATTCCTAGGGCGGTTGTGCTAAACAACTTCTTTTATATTGTATAGTGTACATGGATATGTTTGGTAATGCTATTTAATCTGCTAATTCCAACAGATTTTTATACTTCCTACAAAAACACTCAATTCCATATCTGATTCTATATTGTTTGTTTATCTTAAACTTCTACTCTTGCACTTATACATAAAGCTAAAAACATTGGCTTTAAATCTCAATGCAAAAGTAGAATAATTGGATGATCATAAATATCATCATTTGTTGGGGCCTAGAATGTATACTCCATAAGGAATTTTAATGTTTTGCTGACTACTGTATCTCCAACAACTAAGAATGTATAACATATTATGCACGCTCAGCAAAGATGTGTGGAATTTTTCAATAAAACTATTATGAGCTAGTTACTGAAATATGTTTTTCCTTCCTACTATAACTCTATGAGCTAAATGCATTTACAAAAACTTTATGGATGAGGTAACTGAAAAGATTAACTTATCCAAAGTTATATAGCTAACAAGTTGAAGAACAAATATTTAATCTATGTCTCTCTGAATCTTAGACATAAACTGTTTTTTTTTTCCTTTCCCTCCCCCCAAGAAATAAACTTTGGCTTTATACTTTGTTTTTTCCCTATGTCAAACAAACTTTTGATACTCAATCTACCTCAACAGTGATGACTATTCTACATGGGTCACTTATTTCAAAAATCTTCTACAACATTTAGACTGAGCCACCATTATGCAACACTATATAATTTTATTGTGACTTATAATTGTATTTATTTATTGAAGAGATCATAAGCTCTCTTTTTATGGAGACATTCTCTTTCTGTAGAAATTCCGAAAGCTTTTCAGTAACTAACAGAATATAGGAGAATCAGAATATAAAGCAGATATGGCCTGTTGCTTGTTGGTATAAAGTTTGATGGGAGCACTGCCATCTTCATTCATTTACGTATTGTCTGTCACTACTTTTCTGCTCTAAAATCTGAGTAGAGTGCTTATTTACAAGATAGGTCTTCTGGCACACAAAGCTTAAAATATTTAATATCTGGACTTTTATAGAAAGTTTGCCAATTCCTGGTATAATAGAAAATCTTAAACTTGGGTTCAAAAAGGCATGATTTCAAATTCTTCCCACTTATAAGAGAGGCCTATAATCACAGACAATTAACCAAATCTAAAATCTTACAAGATTCTCTAAAACGAATGACTTACTGTATCTAAAGCACTTGTTAGTCTAGGCATGTTGGCACACATCTGTAGTTCCAGATAATCAGGAGGCAGAGGTGGAGAGGATTGCTTAAATCCAGGAGTTAGAGGCTGCAGTGAGCTATGAGGACGTCATTACAGCCTGGATAACTGAGCAAGATCCTGGCTCTAAATAAATAAATAAAGCACTTGTTAAGTAATAGAAACTCAGAAAGATAATTCTGCTACAGCAGCTATCTTATTACTGCTGATATAATTTTGATTGATTGATTACTATTTACCAGGATTGAGCTAAGTGCTTTAGATGCATAATTTCATTTAGTATATCCAAAGGCCTTGTGTTGTAAATAATTTTTTAAAATTTCCACCTATATTAGAAAAACAAATTAACTTCTCTGTGATCCCAAACAAGTGAAAGAGCAAGGATTCACAGGCAGGTAATCTAAGAGGTAAGGCAGCAGTTGAGCAAAACATTGCTTTTTAATATCCTCAAATCTCACAAAAACAAAGCTATTTGTGTAGCTAAAGATAAAATGAATGGACAACCTCTTTGCTTTGGCAGCATAAGCTATTGAAGGATGAGTTCTCTAGAAGCATATATTGAAATAAAATCAGGTGCAAGTTGTTCACTAGGAATCCACAACTGTGAAAGGAAAGTGATGGAATTAGAATTGAGCAAAGGGGAAGTTATAAACTGCAATGCAGATCAGACAAAGCTTAGTTAGCCCAGCATGGAGTTCTGGAATAAATCCTGCATTTCAGAGTTGACTCATGGTAGATAGTAATAGCAGTTACTAGATGTAGACTGCTACAGGAAAGGTGTGATTTGGGGGTGCATCACACTCTGAAACTAAAGTGGAGGACCTGAGAGCTAAAGACTATGCTGACTGTAGTTCCTGAGGCTGGCAGCAGATCCTTGTTTAAAGAGAGATCTGGGTGACATCTGGCATGTCTCCCACAATTCGCACTTTGTACTACTCGATCTGTTTTTCTACATGTATTTGGGAGATAGCTCTTCCAGGATTCCCATGAGCCTCTTATTGACGGGAAACTAAATAGAGGAAGGTTAGTAAATCAAACCAAGAAACTGCACTTGTTCTTGAGACTGCAGTTGATACCTTCATCTTTTCCACCAACTAGTGTGAATGCACCTCACTCGCAACTATTAGCTCTACTAACTATGATCACTTATTGCTATTCCCAAGTGCTCTGAGTCCCTGGTCATCTTGCCCTTCTCAGGCTGGGGCTCCCATGCCAGTGCATTTATAATCAAAACTGGGCAAAGGAATACAAGAAGCAACCAAGTGGACCATCTGCATTCCTCACAAATTCACTTTTATCTCCATTATGTAATAGTAACCCAAACTTCGGATAATGAAAGCCGATCCCCTTGCCAAAATAGTGACTATTCTTGTCTGCTTGTCCATGGAGACAAGGGGCTAAAGTGTGTAGACAGAAGCCATAACTAATAATTCAACAGGATTTAGGTGACCCAAAACTCATTTAGAAATCAAGGCATCTAACCCTGGAGATCCTACAGTTGCAGAGATGAATTCAATGTCACTAGTAAACAGAGCAAAGCAAAAAAACAAAGAAATTAAATCTAAACAATATCAGTCACTTTTTGAGCTATGCATACTCATCACTATAATGTCATTCTTCTACCTACAGCTCCTATTTCTGTTTATGGTGAATTTTAAAATATGAAGTTGGAATATTAGTCATCTATTGTTACTTGTATAAAGGAACTTTAAAGATACATGGAAACGATATGTATAAAGAGATTTTAATAACATAGGAAAGGTATATGTTTTTAGTACAAAAGTCAAATATAAAGTTGTGGACAATCCAACATTTTTTTCCACCTCTTTTCTAATCATATTTCTAATAAATTAAACATAATATGTAAACTTGGAAGAAATACTGTGCCAAGACTGCTTAGAGTCAGAGATGAGCTCATTCCAGACATGAAAAATTGCTAAATGTAGTATATATAAAAACAATGAAGAAATCCACTGGAGACTAGTCCATGATTCCTCTCCCAAGGTAGAGATGTTTCTAAGATGTATATGGCAGGCAGCCATGGGGCATCTTCAATTTCATCACTTACAGAGAGAGGTGTGGACTCAAGTTGAAAGTAAACTTTCGTATTGCTTTATCTCATCCATCTCTTAGATTTCAAGTTGCTTGTCTTATTACCAGGATGTTGCCAGTGGCATGAAGGAGCACTTGCCTTTGCTTTTGGTACAAACAGCCACTCTAAGCAGAGTAAGGGCCAGTGTTTGAAAATTATTCATGCTATTCTATTCCTGAAGTTGTTAGTTCTCCACATTAATAATTTATTAACTGTCCCTTTTGACCTGAATCCAGCAGGTGAAAGATTTCAGCAGATGTATATACAAGAAACAATTCAGCTTCTTGTTCACTATAAGGCAAACAGAGATTTGTAACTATATATAAATGAGAAAAAAATTCCAAAACATAAAAAATGTGCAGTTCAAAGAATCTTTCCTAAAATTTCGAAGAAGTAGTGTTACACTGAAATAGACATATATCATACAATTGTTTTAAATATAAAAATTTAAAAAGAGAATATTTTTAAAAAACCTGCTGCATTTTCAGAAGACATTGCTAATGGAATAAACAGCCATTTAACTAGGTATAGAATTGTGGAGCCACACATATTTTCCTGCATAGCTTTATAACTGGAACTCCTTTATTATCAGACTATGTTGTATTGAAAATAATGTGAGCTCCATCTAGTATTAACCAATTTTTAATTGGGTATTTGGGGGGATTCTTTACCTTCACAGTGCAAATATTTAACCAGGCTGTATCAAGAAACATATTTTGCTCTTTTTGTTATTTTTAAAAACAATATAAATCTCTACTTTTAGGCAGAAGACATTTCTACAGTGAAATAAAGTGTTAATTTTTTTTCTTAAACTATCAATCTCATTCAATTATGGAATTCTAGAGGATCTCCCAGTAAAATCACATGGAGTAACAATCTTACTTAAGACCGTTAGATGTTTTAAAAAGTGAAGTAATACATGAAACAAATAACAGGCAAAATTATCTTTTTTAACTTCTCTAGAATAACAGCATTATACTTGTAGATTTATTTGTCTTTTTTTTTTTTTTTTTTGAGACTAAGTTTCGCTGTGTTGACAGGCTGGAGTGAAGTGGTGTGATCTCGGCTCACTGCAACTTCTGCCTCCTGGATTCAAGCCTTTCTCAGCCTCCTGAGTAGCTGAGACTATAAGCACACACCACCACATCCAGCTAAATTTTGTATTTTTAGTAGAGATGGGACTTCACTATGAAGAAAGAAATTTCAAGTAGTTTAAAGCAGCAGTTCTCAAATTGTGGTTATCTGAACCCTGGAGTTCTCTAAAATTATTTTGAGGAGTTTATGAGATTAAAAGAAATTGTAATGATAAAGATTGTTGTAGAAATTTTGCCACTAAGATGACATTTGTACTGATGGTTTAAAAACAATAGGCAAAACTGTTGGTGTGCTCCACTAGTATTCATTGTGTCCTTTAATGCCATGTGGCATCAGGAAAATAAAACCAGCTTTACCTAAGAATGTCCTGGAAAAAACCATAAACATTATTAATTTTCTTTGATCTTGACCTTTTAATAAGACTTTTTAATATCCTCTGTGACAAACTGGAAAATATGCAGAAAACATTCTGGCTCATGTGGAAGTATAATGCTGATTGTGAAGAAAATTGCATAAATGATTGAGTTGGAGGTGGAACGAGCTGCTTTTTTCTCAAAACATCATTTTTACTTGTAAGAAAAACTGGCAGATGAACTATGGTTAATGAATAAAGTGAACCCTCATCTCAAGGAAAACAACTGGCCAAGTGTTTTGCCAATAAAACCATTTGAGCTTTTGTCGTTTGTAGGGACATGGATGAATCTGGAAAACATCATCCTCAGCAAACTGACACAAGAACAGAAAATGAAACACCGCATATCCTCACTCATAGGTGGGTGATGAAAAATGAGAACACATGGACACAGAAAGGGGAGTACTAAACACCGGGGTCTATTGGGGGGAAAAGGGGAGGGCCAGTGGGAGGGGGAGGTGGGGAGGGATAGCCTGGGGAGAAATGCCAAATGTGGGTGAAGGGGAGAAGAAAAGCAAAGCACACTGCCATGTGGGTACCTACGCAACTGTCTTGCATACTCTGCTCATGTACCCCAAAACCTAAAATCCAATAAAAAATTTAAAAAACAAACAAACAAAAAAAAACATTTGAGCTTTAAAGAGAAAATTAGAATTTTGGAAAACTTGTTATTTACCACCCTAAGCCTGATAGTGCCCAGACACCTAAAGACTTTTCTGAGATCCATGATAATATAGTGAATGTGATTTTTTAATACTGTGTAATTAATTGTGTCAAAACTTGGAATGTCTGCATAGTTCAGTGACTACTATTTTTCCAAAGAAGTAGTACATTATGTTCCAAAAAAAAAAAAAAGATTTCATTCAAACTGCAAGAAAAGCTAATAGATTTTAATGTAACAATATGGAAAGTTAACTGATATGGTTTCAGATTCTGGCTGGGCAAGGTGGCTCATGCCTGTAATCCCAGCACTTTGGGAGGCAGAGGCAGGCAGATCACAAGGTCAGGAGTTTGAGACCAGCCTGGCCAACATGGTGACACCCTATCTCTACTAAAAGTACAAAAATTAGCCAAGCATTGGTGGTGCATGCCTGCAATCCCAGTTACTCAGGAGGCTGAGGCAGCAGAATTGCTTGAACCTGGGAGGCAGAGGTTGTAGTAAGCCGAAATCAAGCCACTGTACTTCAGCCGGGGACAGAGCAAGACTCAATCTTGGAAAAAGGAAAAAAAAAAATTGACTTGTCGAGTTCTGCTGTAGCATCAAAGAAAAATATCCAAGATTTTCTGAAAGGGTCATATTAATAATCCACACTTTTCTAACTACATATATTTGTGAAACCAGATATGTTTCACTGACTTTGATCAAAATAAGCTATCATGACAGATGGAATGCAGAAACAGAGTATGAAAATCCAGCTGTTTTCTATTAAGCTAGATATTGAAGAGATTTGCTAAAAGGTAAAACAATATTACCTGTCTCAAAAATTATGTTTAAAAAATATAGCTATTTTTCCTTACAAACATGTCAATTATGTTAACATAGTAAGTTATTGTTATTTAGCAACACCTTAAAAATAGTTGAAGAAAAATTATTTTAAAAATATTGCTAAAATGCAATTGCAAAATGTCTCACTTTTAATTTCTAATATAATATACATGGCAAGTTATAACTCATATAAACAGATGCTTTCTGAAGCCCTCAATAACTTTTAAAGGGAAAAATGACACTAGGAAAAAAATACTTGAAATTTATTAGTTCAACATTTTCATTAAAAAAATAAGATCATTAAACACTTGAAAAAAATAAAAAATGATTTTTTTTCCATATGGAGAATTCTACATGCAGACAGGCAATGGAAAAACTACAAAAGAAAAAATTCAGTCTTACAAAACACTAAAGTGAAATGTCCATGAATAAGAAAATATCTTTAAAAGTTTTGAGTCACACTAAAAAACAAATTATGAGAAATGCTATTTGCCAAAATTTAAGATTAATATTTAATAGAAAAGGATTTCATATATATCAAACAAAAATTACAACATGAGAATATGTAAAAAACAGCTCAGAGAAGTTGAAATAAGTTAAAAGGAACACACATACACACACAGACACAGGCACACACACACACACACAGACACAGGCACACACACACACACACAGACACACACACACACAGACTCACAGACAGAAACACACACACACAATCATATTCTCCCACTCTCACAATCTTGCTTATAATTTAATAAATGCCACATAGGTAAGACACATTTACCTTTTGCCTAACACATTAGCTATTTTTTTTAAATGACAACATTCATTTTTGCTAAAAAAGTATAGCTTAAAACATGCTGTCAGATCCTATTTGTGAGAATATAGAATGATGCACTGTTTATGAAATATAATTTGGCAAACATGAAAAATCATAAATTTCTAATTTTTGACCCAGTAATTCCACTTCCAAATAATTATCATAAAACATTTCCAAATTGGGGAAAATATATAGTTATAAGAATGTTTATTATAGTATTATAAAGAATACACACATAACAAACTACAAATTTTTATATATTCTATATATAGAATATATAAAAATTAATGAACACTAAAATATTATGTACCTATTAAAATTATGTGATAGTTTTATGGTTGTGTAAAAATATGTGTTATAATGGCATGTGAATAAAGAGAACATGATATTGAATAAATAATATCATCCTAGTTATATGCAAGGTACTACAATGGGAAGGCATTTGTTTCCTTCTGCATAAAAAGCAAATCCTCTTTTCTTCTTTTCCTTTTCTCCTACTTCTCTCACCACATATCAATTTTCAATTGTGTTAGTACAGAGTTTCAGACAGTGATTGGACTACACTTGTTAGCTGGGCGTTATTATATTGTGTGACTCTCTGTTGCTTTAAATATTTGGGGCACTGTAATGTTGCTTTAATATTATAAAAATCTCATCAGTTTCTTAATATGTGAAAACAAATGTATACAAAGAGGAAGAGGCAGAAAAGATATGACGGAAGTGTTGTATGTTGTCTATGAATGGTGGTACTATGAATTACTTTATAAAGATAATGCATACTAATGTACAACCATTAGTATGCATTACCTTTAAGAAATAATGAAAAAGCAATACATACCCTTAAAAGAACAAAATCTATGGCCCTACACTCAATCCAATGAGCAAAAGCTGAGTGAAGAGTATAGACTTTCAACTTTGGTAACCGATCACGAAAAGCCCTCTTTCTACTGCTAGGATGGTGTTGGGGAGGCCAGTGGGAACAGACTTTCATCCATGATGGTCAACAATGAGACCACCTTTTTCCTATAATATTAGTGGAAACAATGGGGGGAGTCTGGACTTCTATACCCTCCCTACACTCCTGGGTAGTGTAAGAGGGTATAATGGAAAATCAAAGTTTTCACCAATGCTTGGCAGTAACATGGTCACTCCCAAGGTTTTGTCCGAAGATAAGATTTGGGAAGGAGTAATGAGGCACTTCTACCTCTCACAGCCAGGGTGGTATCAGCAGAGTCATAGTGGTAATCTGGAGCTCTCATCCCTACCCAGCAGCACTGAGGCGCTCCAACCCTCCTTAGGTGTGCATAAAGGCCAGATAAGGAATTGTACTTTAACCCTACCTGACAGTAACAAAGTGGCACCCTTTCATTCCTATGGTGAGGCAGGGCAAAAGAGACCAGCTAAAGCAGAATGTTTAAATAATATACAAAGACTCATAATGTAATACCTCAATGCCCGTGTTTTAATTTAAAAATTTTTTTATACAGAGAACCAGAAAAATCTCAATCTGAATGAAAAAAAGAGAATCAATAGATGCCAACATCAAGTTTTAAAGAGATGCTAACATCAAATGTTTTAAATATATCATAATAAAATATAATTTAATAAGCCTTGCAAATATGTTTGAAGCAAGTGAAAAGAAACAAAAGGCAAACAGAAAACCTTAGCAAAAAAATAGAACCTCTAAACAAGTATAAAGAAAAGGTATTTAAAAAAAATATCTGAGCATAAAACATATTTTTTAAAAATATGAGCATACAAAGAAAAGAGGCTTAAATAAATAAAAAACTAAACTAAAACAATTTAAAAAGGCTTAGATACTAAAAAACTGACATAAATTCAAATTAGATAAGCCAAAGAAACCTACACCAGGATACAGTAAGTCAAACTTCTGAAAACTAACCACAGAGAAGGTATCTTGAAATCAGTGATAGAATAATGAAATCTTTTTTTTTTTTTTTTTTTTTTTTTTGAGACAGAGTTTTGCTCTTGTTACCCAGGCTGGAGTGCAATGGCGCGATCTCGGCTCACCGCAACCTCCGCCTCCTGGGTTCAGGCAATTCTCCTGCCTCAGCCTCCTGAGTAGCTGGGATTACAGGCACGCGCCATCATGCCCAGCTAATTTTTTTGTATTTTTTTTTTTTAGTAGAGACGGGGTTTCACCATGTTGATCAGGATGGTCTCGATTTGTTGACCTCGTGATCCACCCGCCTCGGTCTCCCGAAGTGCTGGGATTACAGGCTTGAGCCACCACGCCCGTCTGAATAATGAAATCTTATGTGGAAAAAGCAAACAAAATGGCAGTTGCAAAAACTTTGTCTAAAACAAAGGAAATTTATAACACCAAGGCTTACATTAGAAAAAAACAAAGAAAAGTCTCAAACAAATAGTCAGGATTTCCACCTATAGAACCTAGAAATAAAGAACAAACTAAACAAAGCAGGCAGATGGAAAAAAGAATAATAATAATGATAACAGCAGAATTCAATGAAATTTAAAACAAAAAAGTAGAGAAAACAGAAATGAGAAGCTGTTAATTTGAAAATATCAATAAAATTTGCAAACCTCTAGCAAGACTAATAAAAGAAAAAAAGAGAAGATATAAATTACCAATATCAGGATTGAAATCGGTGATATTACTACAGGCCTTGCAGAGATCTAAAAGATAACAATAATCAAAAAGAATAAAAAATAGATTGAAAACTTGGATGAAATTGAGCAAACTTTGAAAAGCACAAGTTGCCATAACAAAACTCAAATGAACATAGTTTTCTTTAAAAAAAAAAAAAAAAAAAAAAAAAGGTTAACTCTCTGGGCTCACGTGGTTACACTTACAAACTTTAAAAAAGAGGAAATAACAGGCCGGATGCAGTGGCTCATGCCTATAATCCCCACACTTTGGAAGTCTGAGGTAGGTAAATAGCTGAGCCCAGGAGTTCTCAACTAGCCTGGACAATAATGTGAAATCCCATTTCTAGAAAAAAATACAAAAATTAGCCAGGCATGGTGATGTGTGCCCTTAGTCCCAGCTATTTGTGGACTGAAGTGGAAGGGTGGCTTGAGCCTGGGAAATTGAGGCTAATGTGAGTTGAGAATCATGCCATTACACTCCAGCCTGGGCAACAGAGTGAGAACATGTCTCTAAATAAATAAATAAATAAATACAAAGGAAAACACAAATTCTGCACTCTCATCCAGTTCTATTTTATAAAACTATTATTAGACTGATACCAAAAACAGAGGCAGTGCAACAAAACAAAATGAAAGAAAAATATGTAAGAATATTCCTCACAAATATAGATGTAAAATTTATAAAAATATTAGCAAACTGGATTTATCAATATGTAAAATAAAATATATATATTGTGATGGAAGAGTGTGTATTGCAGAGATACAAGTGTGGTAACATTTGAAAATCAATCAGTGTAATCCACCATATTAATAGGCATGATTATATCAATCAATGCAATAAAAGCATTAGATAAAACTCAAGGCACATTCATGATTTGAAAAAAATCTCTTGACAACTAGAAATAGGGAAATTCTTCAATGTGAAAATAAGTAACTAAATCTAAAATTGCACTAAATGACAAAAGACTGAATGATTTCTCTCTGATATCTGGAAAAGACAAGGATGTCCACTCCAACCACTATTATTCTGCAAAGGGATGAAACTTTTAACCACTGAAAACAGTAATAAAAGAAGGCAAAAAAGGAGGAAATAAACTGTCCTTATTTGCAGGCAACAAGATTGTTGACATATAAAATCTCAAAGAATCTCTAAAAGCCAATTTAATTCTCCAAGATCCATGGATACAAGATAAAATCAATTGTATTTCTATGTACTGGCAAGGTATATGTGCACAAAATTTAAAAATAAAATTGCTAAAAATAGAGAGAAATACCTAGATGTAAAACTAACAAAACATATGTAGGAATTTGATATTGAAATCTACTAAATGCTGATGAGAGAAATCAAGTGAGTTCTAAAAAAATTGATGTGTAGACTATGTTCATGAATTTGAAGACTCAACATAGTATCATGCTTTAAAAAAAAATCAAGATGTCAATTCACCCCAAACTGATATACAGATACAGTTCAAATCCTATTGAAATCCCAAAAAGACTGTTGTGACTATAAATATTATTTTGAAATTTATATGAAAATTAAGTAAACTAGAATAGCTACACTAATTTTGAAAAATAATAAAGTGGAAGAGATCAGCCTAAGTGATTTCAAGAATTATTATATAGCTATAAGAATCAAGACCATATGTCCAAACTTGACCTAAGTTATTCATACTATAAAACTTTTAAGAAAGACAAAAGCAGAAGAAAGTTGTCAGGAACTAGTTTATGCAAAGATTGCTAAGACTTGACACCAAAATTGCAATCCATAAAAGACAAAAATGGATAAATTTGACTCCACAGTATTAAGAAGACTTGCTATATGAAAGACCCAGTTTTAAAATATATACTACACAGTTGAGGAGAAAATATTTCTAAATCACATACTTGAAAGTGAACCAAATCTTGAATATATATACTACTCAAGAATCAACTATAGAAAAAGAAAACAATGAGTAAAAACCAGGCATGTAGGGCCAGATGTGGTGGTTCACTCCTATAATCTTAGCCCTTTGGAAGTCCAAGGTAGGAGGATCATAAGGTCAGGAGATTGAGACCACCTTGACCGACATGGTGAAACCTCATCTCTATTAAAATACAAAAAAAATAAAAAATTTTTAAAAAGTAGATGGGCATGGTGGAAGATTCCTGTAGTCTCAGCTACTTGGGAGGCTGAGGCAGGAGAATCACTGGAAGCCAGGAGGTGGAGGTTGCAGTCAGCTGAGATCACGCCACTACACTCTAGTCTGGTGACAGAATGAGACTTTCTTAAAAACCAAAATAAACAAAGAAAAAACGGGCAAGCAACTTGAAGATTTCATAGACTTACATTTACAGATGGAAATACACATACACACTCACACACATACACACATGCATTTATTTTAATTAACCATTACAGAAATGTAAATTCAAAGCATAATGAGATATCACTACATACATATCAGAGTGATGAAAAAGTTTTTTAGAATAGTGATAATACCAATGCTGGTGAGGATGCAGAGAAACTGGATAACTCATATATTCCTAGTGAAAATGTAAAAATGATAAAACCACTCTGTGAAAAACAGTTTGGCAGTTTCTTAAAAATTGAAATACATAACTACCATACAATCCAGTGATTATGATTCTGGGCATTTATCCAGGTAAATGTTATTTAGGGTTTACACAAAACTTGTACAATTGTTCACAGCAGATTTATTCATTATAGTTCCAAAAGGAAAACAATCCAGATGTTCTTCACAGGTGAGTGGTAAGAAAACAACAACAAAAACAAACCCTGACATCCATACCGTGCAATACCACATAGCAATTTAGGGCAGTGAAACTACTTCATATGATACTCTAATAGTGGATCAATGTCAAAATATATTTGTCACAATACCTAGAATGTAAAACACCAAGAGTGAATCCTAATGTAAACTATGGACTTTGGTCAATAATATGTCAATTTAGATTCATAGATTGTAACATATGAAAACCCCTGGTATGGGAGGTAGTGCCTATGTGAGAGAAGGAGTACATGGGAAATGTCTGTGTGGTCTGCTTAATTATTCTGTAAACCTAAAAATGCTTTTAAAAATTAAGTATATTAAAATTAACTAAAAGTATTAAAAAAAAGTAATGATCAAATGCATGATAAAATTTTATGAAATGTGTGAGCAGAATTTCTTTTAACAATAAAGGGAAAGATTAAGAAAATATGCCTAAATATGCACAATGACTTCTTTGAATTCATGATTGTATGAAGGTTTTGGCCTTCTTTACAATTTTATGTATTTTCTGAATTTTCTGTGCAATCAAAAAAAATACAAGATGCTATTTATTAAGCAGTTTATGTCATGAACGATGTAAGTGCTTTATAATCAGTATGAGGATGAAATAAATTCATATTCGTAAAATGCATAAATTACCTTTTAGTAAATAATAGGCATACAAGTGTTAAAATAATAGGGTCATGTCACTTAATTTTCACAAAACTTTTATAAGGTAGGAAATGTTAACATCATTTAAAAAATGAGAAAATTAAGGCATAGAAGGCTCAGTAACTTCTCAAAACTTACACTGCTAATACATATTAATATCGAGATTCAAATCCAGGCAGTTATCTTTAATTCTGTATTCTTCACCACTACAAATTTAATTGATCCAAGTTGTGCTTTCCAATTCACTCTTGGTGGTTGTATCTGATCTGATTATCTTGTTCCATGGCATTTTATGTTTGCTTTAGCATAATTTATTCTCTTCCTTGGAGAAATGAAATTAAAAGTATTTGCATTTTTCTCACCAGCATAGGCACATACGATGGGATCAAGAGTCAACAAAAAGTTAACACGCTGAAGTAAGCAAAAAATAAATACCCTACTCCACAATCAAGCTACTGCTTTCTTTAGAGAAACAGGACAATGAGGGAGAGAATTAAAAAGCTGTACTGCTGTGTTTTACAGCTCAGCTTTAAGTTAATATAAGTGTCCTTGCCTTTGAAATTTCATCTCATATTTTTCAGTTTGCAAAATACTGTAACTAAAAACTTTGCTATTCATCAGAAATTATTAACACCCTTCTATTATTATTTAAAGACCCCAAATTCTTAGGCTAATAGAATTATTGTTTAAATGCTATTAGCCAAAGAATCTGTTACTTATTGCTGCGGTTTGAATGTGTTCCCAAAATTAATATGTTGGAAACCCAGTCTCCAATACAACAGTGTTAGGAGGCTAAGCTTAATAGGAGGTGCTTAAGAATGGATTAATTAGGCTATAAAAGGGGTTTGAGGGAACGTATTCTTTCTCTTCTCTTCTTTTACTGTGTGAGTACAGAATTTGACACCTTTTGGCCCTCTGCCTTCCACCATGTGAGGACAGAGCAAGATCAAGGCATCTTGTTCTTGATAAGATGCCAGTGACTTGATCTTGGACTTCCAGACAGTCTCCAGAACTGTGAGAAAAAAAATTCTGTTCTTTGTAAATTAACCAGCCTGTGATATTCTGTTATAGCAGCACAAAATGGACTAACACTTTAATGTTAATTTCTATTCTTTTTACTCTTAATTACTGTAGACAAGTGAATGTATATCTCTATTAAGGCAAGTAAATTATAACATATTTAACAACCTAGAATCAATTAATACTTAATAGTGTAATAAATCTGATTTTATTTTTCTCTGACACATTGTAAAGAATCAAACTTAAGATTATGACCAAAGATATTTTAGTATTTTTATACAGGGATATCAAGACAAATTAATCAGAAGTATTGTAAAAATTTTAAAGTAAGTAGAGACCTGCCATTTCAGTCAATAATAGCAATAGCCTTATAGTAGGAATAGACACAATTGCCAGTATTCACTGAGGCACTACATGCCCTGACAATCAAAGCAGCATGCAGGTTGAGCAAACGCAACTGTTTTTGAATATCAAAGGGACAACAGATCAAACCCTTATTATTTATTAAAAGCAGTGGTAAATCACAAATTTATTACTTAACATATTTTTTCCTGTTATTTGTATTTTCTAACACCTTCATTGAGGTATAACTGACATAAAATAAACTGCAAATATTTCATGCCCAATTTGGTGTTTGAGATATATATGTGTACTCATCACAATACAGTCAAGATAACAAACATATCCATCACTGAATCCCACCCCACTCCCCCTTCCCCCCACCAGATTCCCTCCTGCCCTTTTTTAATCCATCCCTCTGGTGCTTCCTGCCCCTTCCTCCATCTTCAGACAAATACCGATCTTTCTGTTACCACAGACTCCTTTGCATTTCCTAGAGCTTCATACAAATGAAATTACACATTATATATTATTTTTGCTGAACTTTTCTACTCAGCACAATTATTTTGAAGTCTGTATTGTGTATCAATAATTTATTTTTATCCCTCAATCATAATCCTGTAAATTGATTTATCATGATTTGTATACTCATTCACCAGTTAGAGTTTGTTTCTTTCTAGTGTTTGACGATTTCAAATAAAATTGCTATGGATATTTAGGTACATGTTTATCTCTTATAGGTAAATACATAATGGTGGAATGCCTAAGTCATATGATAGGTATCTGTTTAACCTTTTAAAAAATTACCAAATAGATTTCCAAATTTTTGTATGGTATCATATTACTACCAGTACTGTGTAGGAGCTCTAATTGTTCCACAGC
Source organism: Callithrix jacchus (assembly GCF_049354715.1). Taxonomy (NCBI): domain Eukaryota; kingdom Metazoa; phylum Chordata; class Mammalia; order Primates; family Cebidae; genus Callithrix; species Callithrix jacchus. The sequence continues at coordinate 87,503,860 of NC_133511.1, forward strand.
CTGGTCAATACATGGTATGGTCAATCTTTTTAATTTTAGAGAATCTAGTAGGTATATAATGACATTTTATTGTGTTTCTGTTTTGCATTTCCATGATGACTCAATGGTGATAGACCTCTTGTCATGTGCTCATTTGCTATCCACATACCTTTGAAGAAATGTCTGTGTAAATTTTGACCATTGTTAATTAGGCATTTTTTTCTTAATTTTAGAAATTTTGAAAAATATATTATGAATATGGCCTTTATCAAGTAAGTGATTCTCAAGTAAATTCTCTGATCATTGTCTGATTTTATCATTTTCTTAAGAGAATATCTTGAGGAACAGAAGGTCTCAATTGTGAATTTAATTAGGTGTAACTAATTCCTTAAACAAAGAGGGAGTGAGTTAATTTCAATGATATGAAAAATAAGATATTTTAGAAATAAAAGCATTATCTTTTATCCTTATCTTATTCTGCATTCCACACCCATGTTCTTATTCAAAGATTTGTTCTTCTATCTTATTCTTTATGTTACCTGCAGGCATTATCTCACTCATTTTGCTTTTTTTTCTTGAGACAGAGTTTCGCTCGTTACCCAGGCTGGAGTGCAATGGCGCGATCTCGGCTCACCGCAACCTCCGCCTCCTGGGTTCAGGCAATTCTCCTGCCTCAGCCTCCTGAGTAGCTGGGATTACAGGCACGCGCCACCGTGCCCAGCTAATTTTTTGTATCTTTAGTAGAGACGGGGTTTCACCATGTTGACCAGGATGGTCTCGATCTCTTGACCCCGTGATCCACCTGCCTCTGCCTCCCAAAGTGCTGGGATTACAGGCTTGAGCCACCGCGCTCGGCCTCATTTTGCTTTTGAAGACTGAATTTCTTTCTCCTTGATAGGCCTCAAAATAATCTTTTTTAATATTAGTCAATGACCGTGTTCTGGAACCAATCACAATATTGTAGGCTGACTTTCTATGTATTGCTACTTGCACCTACTCATCTTGCCTCTTTAAAATCTGCTGATTTCTGGACTTTTTTGATGCTGACTCCAGACCTAGATGAGTTCTGAACCCTCCCCTCCCCTCTCCATTTTCCCCTTCCCCTTCCCCTTCCCTTTCCCTTCCCTTCCCTCTTTTTTGCCTTTCCTTCCTTTAGTAGTTTTCTGAGTATCTTTGCAGGGCAGGAAATTGTGAAAAGTACTAGGAAGACAAGAGCAGAGTACTGGATATGCAATCCCTACCTTCATTAGAGGAAGTTGGGATAAAATTTTTAAAATAAAAAAATAATCTGAGTTATCTGGAAATTACAGTTTTCTAAGGTGACACATAGCAAGAGCATATAATGTAGCTCAGGCGAGGCAGGGAAATTGTCCCAGAGGGACACATGCAGCAACAATTAGGCCCATTGACTCATTTCCATCATTTCCATGAGGCTGTACCTCTCTCCTCGTGTTCATCCTTATGCTAAGGCTGAATCCTTTTGTCATATTCTTGACTGTGATCTCTAGTAGCCCCCTGTGCCCCAAAGATTTCTGAACTGCCCATCAGTTCCACCACATGACAAGAAAGACTTTATGTATTAGAATGTCTTACCAGTACTTAACTTATGTAACGCATAGTTTCCTTAATAAGAGTCCTAAATTAATTCCACAGTTTTTACTGGCCTACCACAGTTTTAATTTAATATAAAAAATAGCTAGAGGTGAGAGAACACATTTAATTAAATACTGTATGCCGCTGATGAATGTACACAAAAGTGTCACCCAAGGAATATAGATTTTTATAATGAGCTTTTTTCTTTGACAGTCTTTGACTTCCAACCCTATTTGAACTTCTGCTCTGAAAGGCTAGAATGCTCTTCTCTTGCGCTTTCAATTTTACCATAGGTTTTTAAGAAGAGCTGAGTTGGTCTCACTTGCTGTTTGCACAGCAGGGTTCATCCTCATGATGCTTCGAATCTCACAGTTATCCTGAACTGCCAGAACAATTCTTGACTATCTTAATGAGATTCAGCACCCCAGTCCTGATGTTGAAGTGAAGGTTTTTGCTGAAGAGTTCAAGCAGTGCCTATGAAGAACTTATTCTGTGCTATATTGTCAGTAAGGAAATAAATATTTCCCATAACCCAAGCAATGACCTTGAATTTCCAAAGGAGTCAACTAAAATGCAGTAGACTCAGCTACATTTTCATTGACTATCAGAGACAAATTAGGGATTGCATGAGAAATGGTTTTATGATACTCTTTATTCCTTTAGGGGACAAACATTCTCTCTTTAGCCCCACCTCAATAAATAACTTACTCTGAGCTAGCAAATACTAAACTTCTTCACATACATAGTATTGTGTTAGAATAGAGATGAGTTAATTTTAGGAAGCCTGACATGTTTCTATTGTCAGCATTTTATTCCACCCACATCATCAGGCACTCTACACGCATTTGTGGCTTATGAAAGCTCTGTACATTGAGGCTGTACTGTGCTGTTTCAGTTTATACTTTCCCTGGCTTGCTACAATAAGGTGGACTGGCTATAATTCTTACTGATAGACTGCAGCATTGCAACCTAGTTTTACTGCAGTGCTCAAAGCTGTACAGTCTCAAATTTGTGTTTTAAAGTATGAGGCATTATAAGTTTAATATGGAGAAACTTCGGTAGGAATAACAGGCCTGTCCTACAGAACTGAACTTTCTAAAAATGGTGAAAGGGATTGGTAGAGAGCCATTTGAAATGAGTCTCCTTTTTCCTATGGGGTTTTAGATAGAGTTTCCTAGAACTTCATATATGCAAATTCCCAATGGGAGGACAATTGCTAATGGAATAGTCATTAAAAATTAATTCTTTCTGAATGATAACAGAAGGAATTAAACCAGAAAGCCCCCTCCTTTTCCTCTCTTTGTGAATAACAATTTTTATTTAGTATTCCAAATGACATACTTACATTCTAATTCTAGCCAACTTAAGCTGTAAAGAAGTTTATTAAAAGGCATGAGATAACACAAAAAACACATGAGAAGACTAGAGAATGAGTTTGGGAAATGGGGCAGTAGATGGAATAGCTAAAGTTCAGCCTGAAACAGCTAAAGTCAGGCCACTGAATCAGTGGTTAGAACTCGCTACTGGAGTAATCACCATTGATTTCTCTGTAAGTCCATAGGATGCCAGATGTCTAACTATCCCTATCTTGTTTATATTGGCAATCTAAGGCAGGAATATCTGATTACCCATGCTTGGGTCACATGACCTTGCTCACAGGACTACCTGGCCTTCCATCAACTTCCATAGTAGTAAGAGGCCCTGAATTCTACCTCTTCAGATTTCACCTGATGCTAAAAGATGATTGGACGTTAGATAGGCAAAAAAAATTTAAAGTGAAATATAAACAAATGCAGCTACAGTGGCAAAGCCAGGATTTAGAACTAGGCAGTCTGGCTCAGAACCAACATTCATAAACACAAGACCATGTTACTATCTTGGTAATCAGTTCTCTCTCTTTAAGACTATTAAAATGACAATTGGAAAACTGCTTGGTGGAGTTCAAGCATTAATTAACCAGGAAAAAGTAGACTATTGATTTCCAATATGAATCCATTGTATCAGTTCAAAAACAAAATTCAGATTCTAAAGTCCCAATTTAATAATCTATGATTTTGTAGATTTTAACTGTTACTCAGATCTGTATATTTTCTTAAAAATATACCTCTTTTCAGTTCATTCTGATAGTATATTTATATTTGGAAATGATAGGACTAGATGACTCCTGGCTTTTTGCAACCCTAAATATCTGTGTTCTTAGTTCCTTTATTGCCCTCTACTCATTGTGTTTCTCTTCTTTCAAAAGCAGGAGGCTAAGGGAAGTCAGGACTGAAAGGGAAAATTAGTGTGATTTCTTCCATTTTTACTTGTATCATCTATATGGTCTGGGCTTTCAGAGTTATTCTTTGTCTTTATGTTTCTTTATGAGACAATATAAAGGTCTAAATTACTAGCTGAATAAGTTCACTGGTTTACTGCTTTGGAGTTTGAAACAAAATAAAACAAAGCAAGATTTTTTTTCCCAAAGTAAGAAGAGAAAAGAGGGAAAGTACTGTGTGAGTCTGCAAATAAGAAGCCTAATAATCACAGATGGAAATTCACTATAAATAAAAGTCTGGAATGAGACAAGCCAAAGTACCAGCACTTAACTACTCTGGAGTTTTGACAGTTTTCCAGGATACATTTGATGTCTAACTATCCCTATTAATTTACCATAGGATAAGGTTTCTTTATTTAGACAGATTCTGTCCATGTAGTGTGGACTGCATTAAATTGGACTCCTACAGTGCAACAGTTGAACATGTTATTTGACAGAATTAATACTCCTAAAAGTAAGCAATAAGGGGAGGAAATACTGAGACTTTTCTCCATGGAAATAGAAACAAGAGGCCAAATTGAAAGGATCAATTTATATCTATTCTTCCTAATGATTTTTTGGTTTATTATAAAGCTGATCTCAAGTTTATCTTATCCAACTTGACCAAGGTTACATAACTACTGAGTTATGTAGCTGTGTTACAGAGTTTGAATCTCTTTCAAAGTCCATGCTCTTTCTACACCAGTGATTCAGTGGTTGAGTAAGTATCTGAATTTTCTGGAGAGCTTGTTTAAAAAGAGATTACTGGGCCCCATCCCCAGAGTTTCTGATTCAGAAGTTCTGGAATGAAGCCCAGGAATTTGCATTTCTAACAAGTTCTTAGGTAATGCTTTCCCAGGGACCACACTTTGAGAATCACTGTGTATGCAATTTGAAAAGATTTCAGAACAGTAATCAAGGATTGCTGCAGCTATAAGGATCCCAAAACAATTTAGACCAGACGTTGCAAACTGATAACATCAGACATGTTGGTTTAAGACTAGTTTACAATTTTTTATTTAGTTGCCAATATTATAAATCCAGATATTTCAGCAAAAGTCTTTTTATTTGGGAAAAAGATTGTAAGATCTGGTAAGGCAAAAATTAATTAAAGCTGAGTATTAGTTCTCCTTTTTAGACAGCTTGTGAATCTTCCTGCCATTTGAAATATTAATTTTACCTGCTTTGCCTTACAATTAATAATAATATAATAGGTGCTATTTATTGAGTTATTAAGTTCAGTTATTAAGCAATTTTTGCTATTTACCAGTGTTCTAGGTGCTTTATCTATACTGTTTAATTATCACAATCTGCTAAGAGAAGTGTGTGTGTGTGTATATATGAATACATATATATGTATATATGATAGTAAGTTAGGTTGAAGAAATGAATAAAACAATTAAACCATTATAAACCTTCATGGCTTGGACACAACAGAAATTTATATCCATAGCTCATGCTTACAAGTATATATACTACTGTGCAAATGACAAAAACAACACTAGTTAAGCTCTGTTCTGAGTGCTTCACGTATATTAACTCATTTACTTTCACAACACTGTGAGGTAGTATAAATATTTCCATTTTATATAAGTGAAAACTAAGGTGGAACAAAATCGCCTGACCAAACTCATATAGGTAGTAAGTAGCAAAGCAAGTAGGCATTTGAATACAGACCATCTGACTCTGAAGACCATACTCTTAATCTTTGTATTTTGCTTTTTTACTCCTTGAAGATGTTTATTTTTGTCTCTCTGATCTAGACCAAAGATTTCTTTTTACAGGCAAGGAAATCGAGTAGCTTATATATAGAATAACTTCCACAAAGTTGCAGAATGAGTTAGCAATAAAGGTCGTGTTCCTACTCATGAGTCCTGACTCCAGCAATGACCCGCAGTGGGATTTTTGGTTTACTATTATTGTAATACAAATGACAAAGAGGTTAAATACATATTAATAAGATTCCACTCATTGTTTTTATCTAAAAGTGATCTCAAATGGCCACTTAACTTTCTCCTTGGTTGCACATGGGATGGTCTAACTGAGAGCTTTTAAAAAACATGATGCTCTGGCCCTACCCAAGGCCAACTCTATCAGAGTCTTTGAAGGGTGGGCTATGATTTTCTTTTAAGTGTTTCCGGTGTGCAGCCAGAATTGAGAAATCCTGGATTACACTGCTAGGGTATGCAGATTGGATGCAATGGCTGTTAATTAGACATTGATGTTATCTTCTTCTGGATGTTGCATCGTTTCCTATAAAGACATCTGGTTTCATGTTCAATATCAGCTGCTCATCTATAACCCAATGCAATAATTGCTTGTTACTGATGTGTGTCCATGAATAATGGAAGAGTCTTGCTTAGCTCTCACTCCCAGTTAACTCCTGTCACTGAAGGGAACTGGGCTCCTCCTGCATGAAATAAACAAACTGAATCAGTTGAATGGTACAGGCTTTTCTGGTTAATTTCTATGTTTGTTATTCTTGCCCCTTGTTGCCATCTAATCTGACATTCCTTCTGCTGCTTACATGTGATTGACCTGTGTAGCAACACTGCAGAAAGTATCATTTGCTTTGCTTCTCACAATTGTGTGATTGGTCATAGTCAGTTCAATAGGGGGAAAAAAATAAGATATTTGGCACACACAAATTCAGCCAGACTCCTAATTTCAAGTCCCCCAGAAGTAAAATAATGAGAATCATCCAAGCAATATTTTGGTAGCAAAGCAATATTAATTTGAGTAAGCATTTCTAGAGCACATTTGTTTTGTTCTGTAATATTTACCACACTTTGTCATGGTTACCTTTTTAAGGTCTGCCTTTCCTGTGAGAATTTAGGCTCTGTAAGTACAAGAGCATTGTCTGTCTTTTTCATTATCATGTCCCCAGGATCTAGCATATTGCTGACACTAAATAAACATTTTCTTAACTTATAAATAATGAAATGAATGACAATTTGAGCTACGTACTGAAGACAGAAAGAAAAATAAGACATTATTTCTTATGTGGAAGAGCTCATAAGAAAAGATATATAAACACATTCAAAAATTACAGTTCAGTGTGATATGGGCTATTATCAATTCTTTCTTTATAAAGAAAGAAAGAATTCTTGCATGTTAACAATCTATTGAGCAAATCTGACTCCGAGTAGGAACAGCCAGAAAAGTTAAAATTCTATGAATGTATTTTGTTTCCTTTATTTAAATTTGGGACAGTGTAAATAATTTACATAATTCTGAAACAAAATTTTTAAAACTTGGTCTCTAAAATTCAAAAAGATAATGAACAAATTAATCTGTGTGTCAAATTGATGGCATAGCAACATAGAGGAACTACTGGTAATTATTTTAAAACCTAGCAATTTAAATGTACGTACTTAGTTGTATATATTAGGGATGGTCTTCTGTTGTCTTATTTACTCTGTGTGTTTTTTTAAAATTGTGAATTGCTCCCCAATTTTCTTATGCTTTCTTGCATCCATGCCCTTAGACAGTCAACTTCCATCCTGACTCTGGGCTTGATATGTGACCTGATGCATTAGTTTTCTAAGAGTATTGTAACAGAGTACCACAATCTGAGTGGCTTAAACAACAGAAATTTATTCTCTCACCATTCTGAGGGCTAGAAGTTTCAGATCAAGGTGTCAGCAGGACCATGCTGTCTCTAAAGGGGCTAGGGAAGGATCTCTCCCAGGCATGTCTCACAGCTTCTGGTAGTTCCTTGATTCATAGAAGCATAACTATAATCTTAACATAGTATTCTCTCTGTATACACATATGTTTTCAAATTTTCTCTTTCCATTAGGACATTAATCATGTTGGATTGGGACCTACCCTATTCCAGTATGATTTCATCTTAATTAATTATATGTACAATGACTTTACTTCCAAATAAAGTCACATTCTAAAGTATTTAGGCATTAGAAGTTCAGCATATGAATTTTGGTGAGGGGACATAATTCGATTCACAAAACTTGCTTTAACCAATGAGATAATAGCAAATGTAATGAAGCAGAGGATTTAAAAGTGCATGTACTTTGGGACCTGTGTTCTCTTGCTGCCTTCAGAAATCTGCCACCACCACCATGTGAACAAGCTTGGACTAGCCTGCCAGATAATGAGAGGCACATGGCCTGTTGCTCCCATAGGCCAGACAAGTTGACAGCCAGCCAACTTTCATAAGCAGAGAAAGTTAGCTGATTGTCAGCTGACCTTAGTGAGAGAGTCTAATATAAAATAACTAAGTCCAATTCAAATTGTACTGTGAGTTAAATAAGCCTATTTTTTAAGCCATGAAGTTTTAGGGTATGTTACTATACAGCAATGGATAACTTATTGTGCGTTATGAAGAGCAGTAAAGAGGGCCTAGTTTCCAACTCTAAATTTTTTTCTAAATTGTTTTGGTATTAATAACTGGCTGGTAGCAACACAAAAACTTGGTATGATAAATTCAGTGACTAGTTAGATTTGTCTTCTTCCTTTTTGCTGTTTCCAAGGGAGCTTCCAGGAACAAACAAGGGGATTTAAAAATAAAAATAAAGTTTCTCAATACATTGCCTTGCTCTATTACTTATAAAAGGAGGGAAAAAAATCATCTTTTTCAAAGCTGTTCATTTATGCCTATATTCTTTAAAGCCATCATATAAGAAATTATCAATTGTCCATTTACTCAAAAATAAAAATAAAAAAGTTTCTCAACACATTGCCTTGCTCTATTACTTATAAAAGGAGGGAAAAAAATCATCTTTTTCAAAGCTGTTCATTTATGTCTATATTCTTTAAAGCCATCATATAAGAAATTATCAATTGTCCATTTACTCCTTAATTAGCAAGTCCTTAATTCAGCAACTTACCATCTATATATTATCATTCATATTTTGTATTTGCTAGTTACATGTTTTTACTATAAATATTTTATCACATAGACTCATAATCCCAGAGCAGAAAGAGCTCTGTCATTTGTTCTAATCTCTTATCAAGGCAGGAATACCCTCTGTATCATTCCCAAAAAGCAACCTTTCCTCCTCTGCACACATCTTATGAAGAAAGACTTATTACCTACCTTATGAAGAAGTACATTTTATTGTAGATTAGTGTTTCTTGTTAGAAAATACGTTCTTCACTTGACCTCAGTCTGCCTCCACATTGCATAGCCTCACTGCTTAACCCCTTTCAAGGTCCTATTCTTCCATCTACTTTGCTACCAGTTTAAGAACTGGTATGTTTCCTCTTCATATGACAGACCTTCAAATATTGAAAGGCAGCAATCATACTCCTCTTTGGTTATAAATATTCTAACATATACAGACATAATAATTTAGGATGTACCTGCTCTAAGAAGAAAAGTTATGACAAATACAGAATTTTACCACTATTCTTAGTAATTTTTCTAGATCAAATTGAAAGAGGATAAAAAGTGACTTAGGAAAAACAGAGTTAATTACAGAAAAAAATATGATCAATTAATGTGAAGTAATACTGCTATTTGTGACTTTTAGGGGGCAATATTATTGAGGTGTTCAGGAGAAGTAATAATTAAATTCCACTGAAAGTCTTTTTTTTTTTTTTTGAGATGGAGTTTCGCTGTTGTTACCCAGACTGGAGTTCAATGGCACGATCTTGGCTCATTGCAACCTCTGCCTTCTGGGTTCAAGCAATTCTCCTGCCTCAGCCCCCCAAGTAGCTGGGACTACAGGCATGCACCACCATGCCCAGCTAATTTTTGTATTTTTAGTAGAGACGGGGTTTCACCTCGTTGACCGGGATGGTCTAAATCTCTTGACGCGTGATCCACCCGCCTTGGCCTCCCAAAGTGCTGGGATTGTAGGCGTGAGCCACCGCGCCTGGCCAGAAAGTCTTTAACAATAATTGTGCCTTAAAAATTATCATCAGCAAATCTAGAAAGATTTTTGTACCTCCACACCACCACCCCAGATAAAACTTCAGTTAGTTCTCAAAGGTGAACCTGTTTGAAAAGCTGTTGGAGATGGTTGATGACATGGCACTTGCTCCAGGAGGGCTTTTGCTGGCCAGTGTGCACCAAGTTTCTCCAACTGTATCTTTCTAGAGTGCAGATTGGTAGGAAGATACTGATTATATCTTCAAATGAAGAGTCTGATAGTCATTGTTTTCCTCCATTTCTCACATGACTTAAATTTCATCTGAAGAGTCTTCCTGTCTTGGAAATTACTGGAAAATGTGGCCACTTTTTCACAGAATCAACCAAGTTTAGTTGGTGGTTCTCTTATTGCCAAAGCCCAAGTAACAGTGGAAGAATGTGAAGTTAAAAAATAAGACCAAAGGTAGTAAGATCACAGTGCTTCAAACAAGCCTGTGTATTCAAATCCTGGCTCTCCTAGTTACTAGTAGTATAATTCTGAACAAGTTATTTAATTGTTTTAAGTCTGTTTTTTCTTAAAAATGTTTCTTGATAAAATATTATTATAAATAAAATTTATAATAAAATGTCGATAATACGACACAGTCTCTTATGAGACATTAGTGAAAGAATATTTCATTCTTTGAGCATGCACACCCATTACTTAGTATTGGAAATTAAGTTATAAGACAAAAATTTTCAATATTGAAAGTACAGAATTCCTCATTAGGCCATCATAAAAGTAGTTATTCTTAACTGATAAAGTTGCCTCAGAAGTATGTATTATATAGCTCTCAGATGGAAAGAAGGGAAGAAAAGTAGTTAAAACTTAAGGTTCAAATCTTTCCCAAAGAGTTCTTATCACGTGTAATGTAATCAGAATTTGGTTCCTGATTCTCTTTCTAACAGCTATGGGCTTAAATAAACCTAGTTCTCAATCTCTTCATTCATAGAATGAAAGACTTCATCTGGATACTATGCAATATTTCTCATAATATTCTACACAAATTAAATTTTGTTTTGTTTCCCAGATTATTTTTTATTATTCTCAAATAAGTGTCCTGGCATATATACCTTCACTGTTTTGTTCCAAAAACTGGGAACAAAAAGAAGTTTAATTGGACTTACAGTTCCACATGGCTGGAGAGGCCTCAGAATCATGGCAGGAGGTGAAAGGCACTTCTTACATGGTGGTAGCAAGAGAAAAATGAAGAAGATGCAAAAGTGGAAACCTCTGATAAAACCATCAAATCTCATGAGACTTATTCACTACCACAAGAACAGTCTGGGGGAACCGCCCTCATGATTCAAATTATCTCTCACCATGTCTCTCCCACAGCAGGTGGGAATCATGGGAGTACAATTCAAGACAAGATTTGGGTAGGGACACAGAGCCAAACAATATCAGCCCGATGGGAGGTGATTGGATTACGGGGGCAAATTTCTCATGAATGGTATCATCCTCTCTTGGTACTGCCCTCATGATATTGAGTGTTTCTCATAAGACCTGGTTGTTTAAAAGTCTGTGGCACCTTTCCCATCACTTTCTTGCTCCTGCTTCAGTCATATAATGTACCTTGCCCATCTTTCATCTTCTGCCATGATTGGAAGTTTCCTGAGGGCTCCCCCAAAGCTGAGCAGAGGCCAGCATCATGCTTCCTGCATAACCTGTGAAACTGTAAACTGATTAAACCTCTTTTATTTGTAAATGACATAATCACAGGTATTTCTTTATAGCACTGTAAGAACAGTGCTATATACCCTGAAACCTGAGACAAATATACCCTGAAACCTGAGAATATGATATTTTGCATGAAAAAAAGGAGGGATATTTAAGATGCTGCGGTGGAGAGAGTATTTTGTGCTATCCAGGTAGGTCCAATTGATTCACAGGGTCCTTATAAGTAAAAGAAGGGGGCAGAAAAGTCAGAGAGAGATTTGAAGATGCTACAGAGCTGCCTTTGAACATGATGCCAGATAATATGAATCAAGGAACCAAGTAGTCATCAAAGCTGGTAAAGGAAAGAAAATGAATATTTTTTTCTACAGCCTCAAAGGAAAGCAGCCATTTTTAACACCTTGATTTTAGAATAGTGAAACCCAGTTCAGAAGTCTGTCTTCCAGAATTGTGAGAAAATAAATTAATTGTGTTTTAGGTCACTAAGCCTACAGTTGTCAAAATTTGTGCAAACAGCAATTGAAAAATAATGTGCCAAATATAGCAGCCTCTTGTAGCATATGCAATGTCAGTCTTGAAGCAGTTTGGTTTGATATAGTAGCAGATAATTGGGCAGGTAGAAAGTAAAGTCTTGCCATAAGCGAACAAAAAGTAGATACACGTTTTGATGGATGAAGAGGAAAATAAGTAGCCTTGGGTTTTTTATTCCTTCCCAACTCCCTACCCCCACTCTCCCTCCCCTGATCCCCCCCAACAAAACTCAGTGTGTGATGTTCCCCTCACTGTGTCCATGTGTTCTCATTGTTCAACACCCACCAATGAGTGAGAACATGCGGCGTTTGATTTTCTGTTCTTGTGTCAGTTTGCTGAGAATGATGGTTTCCAGGTTCATTCATTTCCCTACAAAGGACACAAACTCATCATTTTTGATGGCCGCATAGTATTCTGTGGTGTATGGTGCCACATTTTCCCTGTCCAGTCTATCATCGATGGGCATTTGGGTTGGTTCCAAGTCTTTGCTATTGTAAACAGTGCTGCAATGAACATTTGTGTGTATGTGTCCTTATAATAGACTATTTATAATCCTTTGGATATTTACCTAGTAATGGGATTGCTGGGTCAAATGGAATTTTTATTTCTAGGTCCTTGAGGAATCATCACACTGTCTTCTACAATGGTTGAACTAATTTACACTTCCACCAACAGTGTAAAAGTGTTCCTATTTCTCCACATCCTCTCCAGCATCTGTCGCCAGATTTTTTAATGATTGCCATTCTAACTAGTGTGAGATGGTATCTTAATGTAGTTTTGATTTGCATTTCTCTAATGACCAGTGATGATAAGCATTTTTTTTATGTCTGTTGGCCTCATATATGTCTTCTTTTGAAAAGTGTTCATATCCTTTGCCCACTTTTGAATGGATTTGTTTTTTTTTTCTTCTTGCAAATCTGTTGTAGTTCTTTATAAATTTTGGATGTAAGTCCTTTGTCAGATGGGTAGACTGCAGAAATTTGTGTTTCTAAGTCATCGAGTGTGTATGTTGTTTTGGGGAACTCATTTGGAAGGTGTGCTGCTACTTCAGAGACAAATGTTGCTGAAAATTGATGGGAGATAGCTGAGAACACATATAAGATGGGTGGGACTAAGATTCTGACTCAAGTGGGTTAGATTGTGAGTAGTTCTAATATGCATGGCCTAAAAGGAAGTGATGACTCTGATAAAATTCACTTAGGTGGTATTGAGCAGGGCTGACTAAGTGGATACAGCATCTGACAGCTCTGGTGATACCTGAAGATACGATAACATAAATCTTTTGGAACAATTTTCATTGCATTGAGGAAACATAAACAAATTACCTTCATAATGCATGTGTGTATGTGCATGTTTTATGTGTGTGTACATGTGTTTGCATATTTTTTATGGAGGCATTTCCAGTCAGTGGCAAATAAAAAAGTTATTCAATAAACTGTGATAGAACAGTTGGTTAAAACAAATGGGAAAATTAATCAATTTTGGTTTCCACAGCTTATCACAAAATACAAATTTTGAATGAATTAAAGCATTAAATACATGAAAAGAATTCACATGATCTTTTTAACAACTATCAAGCTTCTGAATATGTACACTAGCAAAGACTTCCTAAGCTTTATAGCCACGGAATAAGTGGCAAAAGAAAAAACTAACATTTATGTACATTGAGGTAAAAGCTTTTCTCAGAAAAAAATAAACAAAATTAAAAAGAAGACAATAAGGAATAAAAAACACATAAAATATGACAGTTCATTTCCTCTGTAGAGAAGACTCATTAAAGGAATGGAAATGAAAATCTCTAATAGATAAATATACAAAAGGCCAGAACAATTCATAAAAGAGAAAATACAAGTACATTACAAATAAATGAAAAAGTACTTCATCTCATAGTAATCAAAGAAATGTAAATTAAATGAGATACTAATTTTGCCTATCAAATTAGTGAGCATTTTCAAAACCTTATAATACCCATAACAGTTTTTCTAAACTGCTAATAGGGTGTAAAATAAAACCTTGCTTCTTATTATAGTCTAAATTTGAAATATTTTTCTAAATAATTGTACTATAAATCGTCTTAGAAAATTCTCTATCAGACTCTTATTTGTAGTAACAAAACATTTAGAAACAACTTGAATATTCAAAAATATAATAAACATTTAAAACATTTTGGTAACCAATAAAATATCCAACCATTTGAAAAATTCATTTACAAAGTGTGTGCTACCAATTAATTACAAAATAAAGCATTCAGAGTTGTATCTCTGTTGTGAGTTTAAAACTGGAAAGCTACATCAAAATATTAACATGGACAGATTTCCATAAATTCTTGCCTCTCTGTGTTTTCTTTTTCTTTGTGGTCTCATTTTTATTTAGTAAGCATGCACTATTTGTATAATAAAAATAAATAAAAATTAAGTATGTGTTCAGTTCCATTTAAAAAGAGGAACTTCTTTTAAGCTTGGATATGTAATGGAGAAAAAAGACTGTTTCCTTAAGAAAAGACAGGTTGAAAAAGATTCTGAGAATCACAGCTTACATTTAATGGAAATATCTAAGCAATACGAATAAGTTTCAAGCAAATATTTCATGGGAAGTAGAGAGAATTTTATTTTATTTTGTTGTTTTTTTAGCATTTGAATAGTATTTTCTTAAAAGATCTTGTTTCTTTTACACACATCAGCAAAATTCTGTTTCGACCCTCTCTCTCTCTTTTTTTTTCTTATTCCAATTATGTGCAAATATTCAAAAGGTAATAAACAGCTTCATGATTGCCTGTCTTGAAAATTCAAAACTGTAAATTGATAATGAATGCCACATTACTGAGTAGAACCTGAGTGCTTAATTAAGTCTCTATAAGACTCCCAACAAACTGGAAATTGTGCAGATACATAGTATTTACATGCACCTTGATTTTTACTTATCTGTGGCATTTTCAGTATTCTATCAGTTTCATCTGAAGTCATTGTCTTTGCTAAAATAATTGCAGTGGATTTTTACAATGAGTTAGTAGATGTAGAAAGCTATAGATATGAGAGCTATTTCAGCAACTACTTGTTTTCTGATTCTGAAAGTGATCTCATTATTCAGAACAAAACCACTTCCATTTATGTTTTGTACAGATGCTGACTACAAACTTGTTCCAGCATGGCCTTTCAAAATATGAGGCATATACATAGTTTGGGATTGTTCTTCTTGGGCATCAGGCAGGGCCAGAAATAGGGCATTATTTTGGAAAAGGTTAGCCTCATTGAAGAAGCCGCTGAGAGCTTTTTCATGCTCGAGTTGGTGCTAACAACCTGGTCAAATCTAGCCGCCCACTTTTATGTCTCCATTTTCCTCCTCTGTGAATTGCAACAGGTGTCATGAATTTTACAAAACAGCTGCATGTAAGGGCCATAAACCACCCACTCTACCCACTAAGTAATTGTCCATCCTACTGAGCTCATCATCAGTTTCTGAAAGCAAGAGTCCCTTATAATGCATCCTTTGCTCGTGAAGAATTGCTTGGCAAAATGGGCTATTATAATGGGCACAACATATTCAATGAGATTGTCACCATCTGTTCCACCTTCCAATTACCAAAGCAAATGACAATCAAAAGACAATGGCATTGGAAACCCCAGATAATCTTTTCCATTCATTATGTCTTTTGGTTGACAGGGGTTTTAAAAATTCCCTTTGGAACATGTAGGAAGAAGCACACTTTCTATCAGTGAGACACAATTAGAAGATTGGGATTCAGCATTGAGAAAATTACTCTCTGGAAGCACATGAGCACATTCAGCATCCTTAACTCTTTACTAGGTAGTGAATATTTCTGCTCAGCCTTGAAAAATTCACATAATCTTAGGTGTGAAGTGATTAAGCAGAAACTCCCTGAGGTATTAGTGCCTGGGGAACAGTAAATAAAGTTGTATGAACAGGTATCATGTACCGGTACTTTCATATTTCTGTCCAATAGGCAATGGATTTGCATGAAGACTTGAAGAAAAAAGTGAATATTCACTATGAAGTTGTATATGTGTGTGTGTGTGTGTGTGTGCGTGCACGCACAGAGGAAACTGAGGTGAGAGATCATAGAATGTGAAGGTAATTATAATCTTTGAAAGAAAATGAAGGCATGGAAGACAGCATGAGTTTAAAATACTCAAGGTGAAGAAATAGCGCTCTAACAGCACACAGTCATTCTATAAATTAACAGAAAATGACTAAAAACAAATTACCATACTAGAGGTTCTAATGCCTAAGCAGACATCATAAAAGGAACTGGGTGCCAGGGTATCCAAATGAATGGGATACCAAACATTATTTTATATTGGTCAGACTTATATTGTTTGCTATGAATGTTAATGACCCACTTTTCTGTGTGATAAAGAATGGAAAATTAAGGTATGAAGGCATAAACTATGGCTTAAGCTGGTTGTCTGAGGCTCTGTTCCATAAACAGTGATTCTAAGTACATATGATTTTAAATATGATTCTAAATAGAATATGATTCTAAGTATATATGATTCTAAACAGAATGTCTTCACCTTGAGTATATGCTTTTAAATGTGTTCTTTCCAGAGTCACATGATAAGGAAACCTTTTAGTTATCTATATTATCTGCATACTTGACTATTATATTCAATATTCTATGGCTTAGCATAGGCAAAACCAGAAAATTTTAGGCCTATGTTTAATGTTAATTTGTTTTGCTGATCACTTTTCAGTCACTATAGTTAGGTAAATAGATTATGCATTTTCATCCTGGTCAGTCTGTCCATAAACATTGGCATTAACTGAGTTGTCAGTAACCACACATGACTTAGCCAAGTATGTGGCATGTTTAACAGCGTAACAATAGTACTACTTCCAGATTTGGTGTGCTTGCTAGCTTTAACCTGCTTATGATCTTAATGTATACCTATCTGTCTTGTCATTTTTTTTATATCCCTGTGGAGGAATCAAGTATGTGTACGTTTTTGGTAAGATTATGATTAAAATCTGTAGGCCAAAACATAGACTCTTAGTCATTACTAGATTATCCTATTACTTGATTGTGCATAACTGAAGCTATTTCTCTCAGCATAGCCAGTAAAGGGGAGCCCTGGTGCCTAGTTTTAAAAATATTAAATGCTAGCCATCCTGACCTCTTTTATTGCTAATAGTAATAACTTATTTTTTTTCTGCCTGAAAGTCATTAGCAGGCATAAATTTGGTACTTACACTTATTAATTTATACATTTATTTAGTAGCATGCATTTAGAATAGCTTTATTGGATTATAATTGAGATATGATAAACTGTACATATTTAAATTATATATATTTTTAAATTTTGATGTATTTATATTTCTGTGAAACTATTACCACAATCAGGATAGAAAATAGTCATCACTCCCAAAAGTTATCCTTCCCTTTGTTCCTCCTGCTCTCTTAGCAAATAACCATTGATCTACTTTGAGTTACTACAGATTACCTTATATTTTCCAAAGTTACATATAAATGGAATTACATAGTGTGCACTTATATGATTACTTTTATTCAGCATAATTATTCTGAGATCCATCCATGCTGGTGATGTCTCAATGGCTTGGTCACTCTTATTGCTGAGTAGTATATTGTATGGACATACCACAATTTGTTTATCTATTCCCCTGTTGATGAATACTTGGGTAGTTTCCAGACTGGGCTATTATGAAGAATGCTGCTATGAACATTCATGTATAAGCAGGATGTACATTTTAATTTTGTATATTTTATATTCATATTAGGAATGCAGACTAAATCAGCATTTTTCTGACATCTAGAATGAACATATAAGTCTTTGTCTTTCCTATAATTATTAAAATCTTCTTAGAGATGACAAGCAAGCAGAAAATTATCTCATTTATTTGCTAATTTTTTCCTAAAGTTTTTGTTTTTTACACAAAAACAAAAACTTATTAGAGGAGCCACTGTTTAACCAAAAACCCAAAACTTATTAGAGGAGCCACTAAGGTTAGTTTATGATTCAATCCTGTAAAATAACATACAGAAGGATACAGCTCAAATAGAATGTTTTCAGTAAATGACCCCAATTCTTCAATTCTATTATATTTTAGCCATGTTTTTATGTTTTTCCATATTTTAGCCTTTTGAAGAGGTGGATGAATCTTTCAGTTAATATGTAAATTTAATGTATAGTTTTTATATTTTCCTATTTAAATACACATCAAATGATAAATTAATAAATAAAATGGTATATCTATACAATGGTAATCATGTTTGAAGTGTGCCTCCTCCAAATATCATGTTGAAATATTATCCCTAGTGTTGGGGTGTGGCCTAGTGGGAGGTGCTGGTTCATGGGGCCTGATCCCCCATGAATGGCTTAGCATCATCCTCTTGGTGATGAATATGTTCTGCAAGAGGTGATTGTTTAGAGGGAACCTGACACCCCCTCCTATGTTCTTGCTCCCTCTCTTGCCACGTGATATGCCAGTTCTCACTTTGCTTTCCAACATGAATGTAAGTTTCCGAAGGCCTTCTTCAGAAGCAGATGCTGGCATCATGCTGCTTGTACAGCCTACAGAACTGTTAGCCAAATAAACATACTTTTTTATAAATCACTCAGTCGTAGAAATTTATAGCATCAAAAGATTACTAATACAAATAGAATACTCTTTATCTATAAAAAGGAATGAAATACCAATACATGGTACAACGAGGATAATTCTTGAAAACATTATACCAAGTGAAAGAAGCTAGCCACAAAAGCCACATTTTTAATGATTTCATTTCTATGAAATATCCAGGGTAGGTAAATCCACAGACACAGAAAGTAGATTCGTGGTTTCCAAGAGCCAAGGAGAGAGGAAAATGGGGAGTGACCACTTAATGGATGGGGGATTTTTTTGGGGGAAATGAAGAAGTTCTGGAACCAGACAGTGATGATGGTTGCCCAATATTATGAATGTACATAATGTCATTGAATTAAAAATGAAATGGTTAAAATAATATATTTTATATTGTGCATGTTTTACCTCAATAAAACATGAGGTAGAAGTGATTTTCAAAAGCCTATTATTAATGGTGTGATATGCAATTGATGACAATTTAAAACAAACAAATGATGGGACTTACCATTGTGTGAGTGGCAGGCTGTTGCCATAGGATCCCTGAAAAAAATTAATGTGTGTATGTTCACTTACATAATGTGTAATCTACCTAACTCCTGAACACATGATAAACTCATATTTTTAAAAGACTAAAAAAAAGTTAACTCTATCACAGTTCAATATTTTGACTAAAAAAATAAAAATACAGACATAAATCAGAGTTATAGAGTTGTGCAGTAAAGGGAAAAATTTATTGGAGCAAATAACTAGTTTGGACTAACTAGTTCAAAACTCAGGATAAGTAATTTGTTTCTCTCTGTAAATGTTTAACCTCTTTAATTTGACATTAGGCTCATGCTATTTACCTCACAATATTGAAGTGTATTTATATTTATATAAATATTTATAAAGTGCCAAGTATAATGGCCGCTTCACAAATGTAATATTTTGCCTCTTTACCAAGCCTGCCATCCTCCTGTGATAATAATCTTTAATTGTACATGACAACATAAAGTACAAATATCTCTCTTACATTGATGAAATTAACACATGACTTATAGTGAAGATGTCCTGCTGGATTTTCAGAGTAGCAATTTGTCAGGTATATTGCATGTTCACTATCTGTGGCCATTCTACAATAATTATTTCTTGTAGTGAGAAAACACTGAAGACCTATTACAAATAAATGAAGAGGGAAAAGTACTTTGATTAAAATGTCTATGGTAAAATAGAGATTCCTAAGAAATCTAATTAAAATCTAAACCAAAATAAAAACTTGGTGGGCAAATAGGATCTGAGTGTCCCACCTTACAACAAATATTGTTTCATTTGAGAGTTAACTGGTGTGTAATTTAGGTAATAAAGACTTCAATGTAGACTTATTTGGAGACTGTCACTCCTCTCTGTCTTGAATAGAGTACTTAAATGAATCCAATTCCATTTATTAGCTGTGGTTTGTATCCCCAGGTGAGTAAAGGACTATATTTTTATTAGCAGGCTTTTAAAAGAAAATCATTAGTGCCCAATCTCCCCACACAGTGAGCACACAAGGTGTATGTTTCAGATTCCGTATAAACAAACTTCATTTTGTCTATTGTTCTCTATAGAATCTAAGTTGCATTTTTTCCAAAGGAAAATGTCATACATAGTGTAAATTACTGTAAATGGTGGCCATGATAAAACTAGTCCCCTATAGGATGGGCTTTACATTAAAACAAAGCCTAATTTTAGAAATGCAAATATGTGTGCAAAGGATACACCAATGCATGGCTTATAAGAAGGGCTCAGCTCATGGATTGCTACCCTTGAGTTTATGCTGCTAAGTGTCAGGCTCTTGGGGACAGGGTAAGTGTCATAACATGTTCTTTCTGCAAGAGCATTAACCTGAATTTCAGACACTAATCCTGTGTCTTGCTGTAGATACATCTTTTCTTTTCATTCATGTGTAAAGGAAAGTAATACCTTCATTCATGAGACACCGGACTTTAAATAATAAACCCTAAATTCCCTAAATTTATAGATTATAAAATACACCATTTTGAGCATCCTACACCAGGTATCCTTAAGTGTAGCCAGTGAGAAAGCACTTAATGAACACTGAGAAAATCACTTCATGTAAATTATCTTATTTAATCCTCTTAGCAACTCCTCATTGAGGATGTTATTATCTCCCTTTATGAATGAAAGAACTGAGGTTCAAAGACTTCCCAAGGCCTCACACTATGGAAGTTCTGAAGCTAGCACTCAAATTCAGAATCATTTAATTCTAAATTACTATAATGGGCAGACAGATATCTTTGGTTCTTCAAATTTTAGATAACTTAACATCATTAATTGGAGCTCTTTTTTATTTGCCACACAGAAGTCTGAATAAAAAATAAGTGTCATTGAAAAAAAATTATCTTTATCACAGTACTTTTTGTTCAGCATTGGATGTGTGTGTGTGTGTGTGTGTGTATTTGTCCCAGCCAGCTTTATTGAGGTATAATTGACAAAAATTATATACATGCAAGGTGTAAAATTTAGTGATTTTTACATAAGCATACATTGTGAAATATTTACATGTTTACTGCAATCAAGGTAATCAACACACTCCTCACCTGATATAGTTGTGTTTGTGTGTGTGTGTGTGTGTGTGTGTGTGTGTGTGTGTTTGGTGAGGACGCTTAAGATCTATTCTTTTAGCAAAGCTTGTCTTTCTAGGAGTGGCCATGTTAACAGGTGTGAGGTTATATCTCACTGACATTGACCTGAATTTCTCTGATGATTAGTGATGTTAGACACTTTTCCTTTTTTTTTTAATTGCATTTTAGGTTTTAGGGTACATGTGAAGAACATGCAAGATTGTTGCGTAGGTACATATGGCAGTGTGATTTGCTGCCTTCCTCCCCATCACCTATGTCTGGCATTTCTCCCCATGCTATCTCTCCCCAACCCCCCACCCCCCACTGTCCCTCCCCTATTTCCCCCTGACAGACCCCAGTTTGTGATGCTCCCCTCCCTGTGTCCATGTGTTCTCACTGTTCAACACCTGCCTATGAGTGAGAATATGCCGTGTTTGATTTTCTGTTCTTGTGTCAGTTTGCTGAGAATGATGGTTTCCAGGTTCATACCTGTCCCTACAAAGGACACAAACTCATCATTTTTGATGGCTGCATAGTATTCCATGGTGTATATGTGCCACGTTTTCCCTGTCCAGTCTATCATTGATGGGCCTTTGACAAAATAGGAAGATGTGTATGTCTCAGAGTAGAACAAACAGGCTGAGGGAGAGATAACCAGCTTTCACTGACCTTGCTGCAAGACAGTTTTTAGCTGAAGTATGAGACTAATAACCACAGGCTGTTCTAAGCACCCTCCCTCTCTTATGTGCTTTGTGAACAAATAAGATAAAGTACACTGAGGCAGGTCGGGGCTGAAGAAACTGACATCCTCATCTCTCAGACCACCTGGCCCAGCTTTCTCTATGTCTATGTCTGTGTCTGTGTCTGTGTCTTACTTTATCCCCCACCGTTCCCTCTTAGGTCTTTGAACCCTTGTGCAGCACAGGACACAACACAAGTCAGAGTTCTAGTTTTTTTTTCTATAATTATCACACTTGTTCAATATAATATGTAATTATTTATTATGATTATTGTTTGCCTTTATCAGGACACTGGCTAGAACATCACCTTCAAAAAGTCAGGGATATTTGTCTCCCTTTTTAAACTGATATATCCCCAGTTCCTAGCACATAGTAGGTGCTCATTGATATTTGTTGAATAAGTAGTCAGTGAATAGCATAAGGTAAAATAATGTAAATTCTTAATTAATTTTGAAAAATGTTTTTGGATTATAATAGATTTAGTCCTTTGGAATTAGGATTTATCATCATTTTCTTTTTTAAATATGTATTTTATTGTGTTTTGGGTTTTGGGGTACATGTGAAGAACATGCAAGATTGTTGCATAGGTACATATATGGCAATGTGGTTTGCTGCCTTCCTCCCCATCACATATATATGGCATTTCTCCCCATGTTATCACTCCCCACCCCCACTGTCCCTCCCCTAGTTCCCCCCTACAAACCCCAATTTATGACACTCCCCTCCCTGTGTCCATGTGTTTTCATTGGTCAACACCTACCTATGAGTGAGAACACATGGTTATCACCATTTTCTATGTGATTACGGGGTAAGTTCAGTATAATTAAAATTACTAATGTTTATATATAATGCTTACTATGAACCAGGCACTATTGAAAGTACTCAATAACCCTGTGAGATAGGTATCACTATTATCTTTATTTTCCAGGAGAAGAAATGAAAGCCCCATGAGGTTAGTTAATGTGCTTAAAGTCACAGCACTAGTAAGTATTGGTGGTATGATTCAAGCCCAAGCAGTTTGGCTTCAGACCAGGCTCTTGATTCCTGGCTTCACAGCATTACTGTGACCACTGAATAGGATGTATAAAGAATCTAGTGGACTTTACTTTGGATATGAAAAGTATTCCATATTGATTCTTCCCTAAACCTTCTATGCTTCTATGCTGCATCTACTCTAGTCCTATGATTCCTTATTGATTCTATCTTTCAACTATGTATCTATCTGTTTCTGACATCAAGACTTATGCACTATGCAACACACACATATTGCCAACACTAGAGAGGTTTTTATGTTGATAACCTAATGAATCTAGCAGTAGCACAACTGACTGTTTCTTACAGTTCTTGGGTCAGCTTCCAAGCCCAGCTGTGGTGGCCATGAGGAGATGAAATGAGAGTCAGGAGCTTTTTTGAGTGATTATAGGAAATCACCTAACCAGGCTCATAGTCTAATGATTCAGTCATCTCAACTCTGGAAATTTGAGTTATGTTTCTTAGGCAAGAAATAGGAATAAAAAGTATGAAAATTTCAAACAGTGGGAAGGTTTCTGTTAGTGAGGAAATTTCTTTGAACTAGAATGATGAAAGCTTTAAGAAGTCCATGAAACTACTCCTTTGAGACAGAGTATATAGAGTAAAATAGCACCAACCATGTGCAGAGATTTAAAAAATTAGTGATTTGGGTGGCATTGGGATTTAAAGAAGAGATGGTAACATATGGTATGGGAGTAGCGCATCTCCGATATCCTTCTACCATGCCTGTTAACTGTAGTTATGGTAAGCCTCACAAAGATTTTTCCCACTGACGCCAGTTGAGGCCACAGATCTTTCTGTAATGATAGCTACTGTACATTCTGTGGAAATTCATGTGTTAAGTTGTATCCATTCTTCAATTAGAATAAAGTTATTGATAGTGCCTACCATATGTTGTACGCCGATGAGAATTATGTGTTTAATGGCATGATGATATAATCTAAAGCAGTGGTTCCCAACCTTTTTGACACCAAGGACCAGTTTTATGGAAGACAAATTTTCCATGGATAAGAATGTGGGGGATGGTTTTGGGATGAAAGTGTTCTATCTCAGATCATCAGGCACTAGATTCTTGTAAAGAGCGTGCCACCTAGATTCCTCACATGCACTGTTCACAAGAGGGTTCGCACTCCTACGAGATTCTAAGGCTGCCATTAATCTGACAGGAGATGGAGCTCAGGTGGTAAGGCTCCCTGGCCTGCTGCTCGCCTCCTGCTGTACAACCCAGTTTCTAACAGGCCACAGACTCCTACCTTATTCCTATTGAGTAAGAACTCAATAACCCTGTGAGATATGTATCACTATTATCTTTCTTTTCCAGGGGAAGAAATGAAAACACAATGACTCTAGTACCCCTGTGCTAGAGTCCTGTTATGTTTTTAAATTTTGTGCTCTATTCCTCATAAGATCCATGGAATATAAAGGCTCTTTTCTGTGGTGCTTTGTGCCTGGGACTCCTTGATATTCCTCTGTGTCAGAAGCTAAGTTATCCCTGGAGGAATGTTCTTCTTGATATGCACTGGAATCTGAATTATGCATAACTAAGGGCCCCTCCTCTATAAGTTTGTTACTCCATTGGGTGTCAACTCTAATTAACTTGGCATGAAACCTACAGTGTATCTACAACAATGACCTATTCAGTGATGATTAATATTCATAACTGAACATGGACTCTGGGAATAGATAGCCTGAATACTATTACTATTAATATATTAAAGTGAATATATTATTTCTATTATCATTGTAATATCATTAGATTCATCTTTCCATATGTTAGGGGAGAATTAAAACAGTTAATATGTATGAAGTGCTTAGAATAGAGCATGGCACATAGGAACAGCCTGGGTCATATCTAAGTGTTGGCTATTATAGTGTGTAAACTTGGACATGTTACCTAATTTCTCAAAGCTTCCGTTTGCTTAGCTGTGAAATGGTAACAATAACATACGCATTCAAATTATTAGAAAGGATTAAATCATGTATTTGATGAAAATGCTTTGTACCACTCCAGTCACAAGGTAATTTATTAATATATTGTATCTTTGATCACTACCATAATAGATTTTGTGACAATAATGTGATATAATCTAAATGTGATTACACAAAGGGACTGAATACACAAACCCTTACACTCTACCCATTTTTCCACAGTAAGTGCAAAAATGGATCGGGGATTTGGGAAATCAATGAAACATTTTTATGGCTTTTATCTCTTTGTTATGATCTTGGCTATGTATGCTATCAGATTCTCATTTTTTAAAGAAGAATATGTGGCTCTGAAATCACTTACTATATTTTTTAAAGTTTTTCAAGGAAGTTGATAGAAACAAGGCAACTTAGTAAAGGAGGATGAGGCATTTAAGCTAAATCCTCTGTATGTAGAAATGTGAGAAAGTAGAATAAATCTCTTAGCTACCAAAGAATTCAGCAAGGGCAAAAAGATGTGTTAATACTATATATGATGCCTGAGATGATCTTAAAGTATCCCTGTCTCACTGGATGAAGCTGTGACCTAATAACTTTTCTCTTTTATCCTGGATTGTTCAGAATTTTACCTTTCCAAATTTTAAGAGCACAAGTATATTCTGAAAACTATACTTGATTACATGTTCTTCATTATTCCAGTTTTATAATATTTTTAGATATTAAATCTCATATATTTAATTTCATTTTAAAATTGTTTATTTCCTTATATGTTTACAGTATAGTACTTAAAAAATTTTATCCAGTGGACACTATCATTGATGCCAATAAACTAGTTCTCTTATCTTTGCAGATGAAGTATCTAGTTGGGTTAATATTCTTATTTCCTCATTGCTGAAAATAACTTGTAAGAACTTCATGAAGATAGTGCAGATGCCTAACAACGAGACGATATTTTTTGGTTTCACTTTTATAATGGGTTTCTCCCTCCTCTTTCTCCTCCTCCTCCTCCTCCTACTACACACACACACACACACACACACACACACGCAGTAGGACTTTTAGAAAATATCTATGAAGCGGCTGGGCGCGGTGGCTCAAGCCTGTAATTCCAGCACTTTGGGAGGCTGAGGCGGGTGGATCACAAGGTCAAGTGATCGAGACCATCCTGGTCAACATGGTGAAATCCCGTCTCTACTAAAAATACAACAAATTAGCTGGGCATGGTGGCGCGTGCCTGTAGTCCCAACTACTCGGGAAGCTGAAGCAGGAGAATTGCCTGAACCCAGGAGGTGGAGGTTGCGGTGAGCCGAGATCGCGCCATTGCACTCCAGCCTGGGTAACAAGACCGAAACTCTGTCTCAAAAAATAAAATAAGATAAAATAAAAAAAAGAAAGAAAAAGAAAAAAGAAAATATCTATGAAGCAACAGCCATGCCATGATTGTTGGAATAATAGAGAAAAATAAATCATTCCCCCCAAAAGTAATCATTTGGAAAACAGAAGAAAATAATAAATCTTGTTAAATAATAGTAACACCATCTCTTGTAATCTTAATTGAAAGATTCTACAAAGCTGGAATCTGTTTTATTCTATTATATGACCTTGAATGATGCATTTGACCTCTTTGTAACTCCAGCTGCAGAAGAGTGACAAAAATCTTGGCTTCCTTATTTGAAGACATAGTACAGATTTGATGAGTTAATTTGTATGACATATTTAAACCAGTTAAAAAACTCTAGATTAATATAAAACTGTTACTACTATATTATTTTTTTCACCATCTGTGAAGCAGAGATATTGTCTTCTTATACCTACATAATGATTTGCTTGGGAAAGCTTACTGATACTAGTTTAAAATTTTAGCAGGATTTACAGGTTATTATACAGATAAATAGGTATTTATATGTAATTAAAATGCCTAAAAATAAAAAATATTTAATCCAATAACAGAAACATTATTAAATTGTTTTAATGAAAGACATATCTTTTCCTGAAATACTGGATTAAAAATGTGTCACATTCATACCAAATACATGATTAATTTTCACTTACCTTCTGAAGATTTAGTTTACCTTTCAGCAGAACCATGTTTTTCTTAACTATACACTTAGTCTCAGTTGAGTTAGTTGCTACCAGCTTCAGCAGTGTATTCTGTGTATTCACCATCATGTTTGTGGGAGGCAATACCTCTGTGCTGTTTGGATTTCTGAGGTTTTGTTGCCTGAAACCCATAAACAGTATCTTATTTCAGATGGTTTTGTTTTGTTTGACCTTGGCTCTTTCTCAAGATTTTCTTCCAGTGGTCTTATTTGAATATCATGTATATATTTATTTTTATTTATTGTACTTTAGGTTCTGGAGTACATGTGCAGATCATGCAGGATTGTTGCATAGGTACACACATAGCATATTTTATACTAAACACTATGTGGGTACAAAAAAACAAAATAAACGGAGCCACTTCTATGTTATTTGAAGTTATCCAGTATGCTGATACAGCAATGGTAGCTTAGTAAAGGAAGATGGGTCTTTTAAGGTAAAGACTGTATACCCAGAACTATTTGAGAAATGGAGGCAAGGCCTTGATGCTTAAAGATTTTAGAGCCCTGCCTTGCTCTTCTTCAGCCACCATTTAGGAGATTCAGTGATACCTCTAAACCAAAATCCTGCAGCTGAGACTTATAGCACATTAAAACAACCTGTCTTCATAGTCTTTCAAATAACTCATATTCTATTGCTTAGTACTGTTTTTTCCCCACCTTTTGAGCCCCCTTGTTTTCTCAGATTCCCAGTTTTTGACTATCATACAAGTTAAGATTGTTATTACCCTTGAACACTATCATTTGATAATGAGCCTTTCTAGTTAGCAGTATCTTACTGAGCATTGCCAGTAACTGCCCTGTCCCAGTGAGCGCCAAGCCAGGCCCAATGCACCACAACTGAAGAGATGTTGGTATCATGAATACCAGTGTAAAATTTAAGCATCAGTTATTTTTGTTTTTCCTATCTAACATTACCTTTCCAAGTACTAATCATGAACCCCCCAGTATATTTCTGGGGTCCTCTTCCAATGAGCCACTTTTTAGGCCAAGCATTGCTCTACATGCTTTGCATGTATTTGATTCTCATAAAATTCCAGTAATATAGATATTACATTATTCTTCTTTTATTCATAAGGAAACTAGAGTGCATGTCTTTTAAGAAATAATGCTCAAGATTTTAGAATTAGAACATGGTCTAGTCAGAGATATGGATCAAGCACCTTGTTTCCATAATTAAAAGGCAACCAACTCTTAAAGGAGCAAAGAGAATGGGTTCCACTGCAAATGCAGTAACACTGCACTTGTGCTTATAGAGTAGATCCTTGACCTCTTCCATTTAGGTAATTAAGATATCGTCTCACTTGAAAGCAAAAAAGCAAGCATCTTTTAAAACTCATTTTGTTGGAGTTCTCTGTGTTTAGTTTATTTGGAAAGAAGAATCTTCAAACACATTTAGTGTAACTCTCCAGGATTTTGAGCTTGAATAGTTCAAGATTTCTAACATTGCCTCTCTACTCTTTCTTGGTAATATAATTATAAATCTGACATTTCCCCTTAAGACTCAGTATTTTTTATCTTCTTCATTCTAAGTTAAAAAATGCATAATGGAGAATCCTTATCTCAAGTAGAGTGTCTGAATATATTCTTGTTGAAAAATAGTTATAACCCATTTTGATTAGTAGTGTAGATAAGATAAAGGCAAATAGTGCATTTGTTCCACCACTGGCATTTTTAAAGTTTAATTGTTGGACTCTGGAAACATACACATTAGGACATAATTATTCCTGTGAGAGTTACTGGAATTCTGGAATAACTAGGGTCACAACACTAGAAATAAACAAATTCCGTGAGGAACAAATTTCTAAAGCCATTTCTCTGGGGTTCACTGCAAGGTATGGTAAGTCAATGCTCTATCCCTTTTTTTCTTGACATATCATTTTTAATGGAGTTGGTTACTCTTTCCAGTTTGATGAAAACTTTTCATTTGAATTTAATGCAAAACACTTCCCTAAAGATTTTCCAAAAACAATGGTAACCCATCCAGACTCTTTGTTTATTCTTTATCATCTCCCAATTTACAAAACACAGAATGATGTAGAACTCAGGCTTATAGCCTCTCCTTTGTTTGCACCCACATCCTTGCTAATGTCAGTTAGTTACAAAGCTGAGGATTCTCATATTCTTAACTGACATGAGTTTCTTCTCTGAACTCCAGGCTTAATATCCAATCAGTCTACTCAAAATCACCACTTTTACCACACAGACTTAATATGGCCAAAACCAAACTTCAGTTTTCCCATATAGAATGCATTCTTCCAACCCCTTCTCCATTTTTTATAGAAGCACCAGTTTTTTAGTTGCTCAAGTCAAAACCTTAGATTTATCTTTATTTTTTAAATCTCAACTTCTATTTTTAATTTCAGCACATCCTGTTCCCTCTATGGTCAAAATTTATCCAAATCTGAATATTCTTTTCATTGCACTCCTCCCCCTCTAATTCAGGTAACCATTTGTCTTACCTGGTTTATAGAAATTACCTTCTAAGTAATTGCCCTTATTCCATTCTTTGCTTCATTTACTTATTTATTTATTTTTTTTTGAGACAGGGTCTCTCTCTGTCACCCATGCTGGAGTGCAGTGTGCAGTTATGGCTCATTGCAGTCTTGATCTCCTGAGATCAAATGATCCACCTACCTCAGCCTCCCAAATAGCTGAGACTATAGGCATGTACCAGCATGCTCAGCTACATTTTTATGTTTTGTGGAGACAGGGTCTCACTATGCCATCCTTTCTGGTTTTGAACTCCTGAGCTCAAGTGATTCGCCCACATTAGCCTCCCAAAGTTTTGTGATTACAGTCATGAGTCACTGCACCCAGCCCATTCTTTGTTTTATCTGGCAGCCAGAGTAATTGTTATGACATTAAATTCCAATCTTGATGCTAGACATTTACTTGAAAATCTTCCACGCCTTTGCATATAAGTTATAAAATCTGAAGCTTGCAGGGTGGTTTCTAAGATCTGTACAATCTGTTCCCCATCCTACATTACCTCTCTGATCTCATCTATATTCCAAGTTTTACTCACTCTGTTTCAGTCACACTAGCCACCTCTGACATTTTCCCAACCTGTTGCCTTTCTAATTGTTTTTCCTTTTCCCTAAAATATACTTTCTCATGATATCCTCCTTCAGGCCTTTCCTTAAATATCATCTTCTTAGTGAAGCTTTTCTGGCATACTTTCTCTCTGACACTCCTCTATTTTTACTCACAGTACCAACCATAGTCTAACAGATTTATAATTTGAGATTCACCTTATTTTTTTTATTTATTGCCTCCTTTGATCTCTTATTTACTAATAAATTCTTATCACCTAGAACACTGCATATAAAGATTCTCAATATACATTTGCCAGATGAATGAATGAATGAATGATGGTGATGGCAGTAGAGAGGTAGAACTGCAAGACTATTTGGAAAGCTATTATGGCATTGAAATTTTCCTTGAAGCCAATTTGATAAAATCCGGCCATACAACAGGTTAATAAAAGAATTAACAAAATATAAAGATCTTTATTTTCTTTATATTACTAGAGTCATAAGAGGCTCTAATGATGGGAGAATAATATTGACACTGGTAATGTCTTCATTTATAAATTTCAATGCTATCACTTACAAGGTCAAATACAGTATTTGGAGTGATTCCCTTGAATGTGACAGTTAAAAATGCCAACTTGTTCTTCCCTTTCTAGCCAATATGTACTTTGCAAAATACAAAGTTGATCATATCTCTTTTATGTTCAGCAATATAAGTATTTGGTATTATAGTATACTGCTTGGGCTGCTATAATAAAATACCATAGACTTCATGGCTTAAACAATAGACATTTATTTCTCCTAATTCTTGAGACCGGAAAGTCCAAGATCATGATGCCAATCAGTTCAGTTCTTGGTGATAATCTTCTTCCTGGTTTGCAGATAGGCACCTTCTTGTGCATCCAATACAGAAGGAGAGCCATCTCTCTCTCTCTTTTCATTTTCTTATATGCATATAAACTCATCATTAGGGTCTAATATTTGTCTACTCCCGCACTGCTATAAAGAAATACCTGAGTCTGAGTAATTTAAAAAGAAAAGATGCTTAACTGGCTTATGGTTCCACAGGCTGTACAGGTAGCATGGTGCTGGCATCTGTTTGGCATCTGGAAAGGCCTCAAGACACTCATATTTATGGCAGAAGGTGAATGGGGAGCAGACATTTCACATGGCTGGAGCAGGAGCAGAAAAGGGAGTGAATGGGGAGGTGCTAGACACTCTTAAACAACCAGATCTCATAAGAACTCATTCACTATTAGGAGAATACCACTAAGGGAATAGTGATAAACCATTTGTACAAACCACTTACAACATCCAATCACCTCCCACTAGGCCACACCTTCAACACTGGGGATTATAATTTGACATGAGATTTGGTGGAGATGCTGATCCAAACCATATCATTCCACCCTTGATCTCTCCCAAATTTCATGTCCTTTTCACATTGCAAAACTTTATCTTGTTTTCCCAATAATCCCCTCAAAGCTTAAATCATTTCAGCATTAACTCAAAAATCCAAAGTAAAAAATATCATTTGAGATAATGCTAGTCTTTTTCACCTATGAGCCTGAAAATTTTTGAAAAACAATTAGTTACTTACAGAATACAATAGAGGTCTGTGCATAGGGTAAATATTCCCATTCCAAAAGGAAGAAATCAGCCAAAAGGAAAGGGCTACAGGTCCCATGCAAGATGCAAGCCTGAATCCCATCAGAGCAGTCATTAAATCGTACAAAGTTCTAAAATAATCTTTGATTCCATGTCCCACATCCAGGGCACACTGATGCAAGAGGTGGGCTCCCAAGGCCTTGGGAAGCTCTGCCCCTATGGTTTTGTAGGGTTTAGCCCTCATAGCTGCTTTCATGGACTGATGTTAAGTTCCTGCAGCTTTTCCAGGTATACAGTGCAAGTTGTCAATGGATTTGCCATTCTGGGGTCTAGAGGACAGTGGCCTCTTCTCACAGCTCCACTAGGCAGTGCCCCAGTGGGGACTCCATGTAGGGACTCTAACCCCACTGTTTTCACACTGTTGTAAAGAACTAACTGAGACTGGGTGATTTATGAAGAAAAGAGAATTAATTGACTCACAGTTCTGAAGGCTGTACAGGAAACATGGCTGGGAGGTTTCAGGAAACTTGCAATTATGGTGGAAGTGTGAAGGGGAAGATAGCATGTATTTACATGATGGTAGAAGAGATAGAGATGTACAGCAAAGGAGGAAGGGAAAAGTGCCATTAGCCTTGAACTATCACATCTTTGAGAACTCACTCACTATTATGAGAACAGTAAAGGAGAAATCTGCCGCCATGATCCAATTACCTCATACCAAGTCCCTCCCCCAACATTGGTAATTACAATGTAACATGAGATTTGGTTGGGGACACAGAGCCAAACTATATTACCTATATTTCTCCTCACAACCTGGTAGAGGTTTGTATGAAGGCTCTTCCCCTGCAGCAGGCTTCTTTCTGTGCATCCAGGCTTTTCCATACATCCTCTGAAATCTAAGCAGTGGCTCCCAAGCTTCACCTTTTATACTCTGTGTACTCACAAGCTTAACATCATTTGGAAGCTGCCAAAGCTTATAGCATACACTGTCTGGAGCAGCAATCCAAGCTATACCTGGGAACATTTGAGCCATGGCTAGAGCTGGAGAATCTGGGATACAAGGAGCCATATCCTGAGTTTGCACGGGGCATCGAAGCCATGGGCCTGGCCCTAGCCCAAGAAACCATTCTTCCCCACTAGACCTCTGGGCCTGTGATGGGAGGGCCTACCAGGAATGTCTCTGAAATGTCTTCAAGCTTTTTTGCCCAGTTTTTTGACTATCAATACTTTCCTCCCCTTCAGTTATGGAAATTTATCTAGCAAGTGATTGCTTAGCAGCTGACTTGAGTTCTTCTCCTGAAAATGGACTTTTCCTTTCTACCACATGGCTGGGCTATATGTTTTTCAAACTTTCATGCCCTGCTTCTCCTTTAAATATATGTTCCAACTTTAGATCATTTCTTTTCTTATGCCTATGAACTTTGGTTTTTAGAAGCAGCCAGGTCAAATCTTGAATGCTTTGCTGTTTAGAAATTTTCATCCCATGCAGTGGCTCATACCTGTAATGCCAGCACTTTGGGAGGCCAAGGTGGGTGGATCACAAGATCAGGAGATCAAGACCATCCTGGCCAACATGGTGAAACCCCATCTCTACTAAAAATACAAAAATTAGCTAGGCATGGTGGCATGCACCTCTAGTCCCAGCTAGTCAGGAGACTAGCTCAGACAGAAGAATTGCTTGAACCCAGGAGGCAGAGGCTGCAGTGAGCTGAGATCATGCCACTGCACTTCAGCATGGTGACAGAGTGAGACTCCATCTCAAAAAATATATATATTTCCACCAGATAGTCTAAAGTACCAGAGATTCCTATGGCAGGGGCTCATGCAGCCAAGTTCTTTGCTAACAAAACTGAAGTTTGCTCCAGTTCCCAGTAAGTTTCTCATTTCCATTTGAGACCTAGTAAGCTTGGCTCTCACCATCAATATACTATTAGCATTTTGGTCACAACCATTCAACAAGTCTTTATGAAGTTCCAGACTTTCCCTCATCTTCCTGTCTTCTTTTGAGCTGTCCAAATGCTTTCAATCCCTGTCCATTACCTAGTTCCAAAACTTCTTCCACATTTTCAGGGACCTTTAAGGCAATGCCCCACTGGTTGATACCAATTTTCTGCATTAAAATAGTTTATTCTCATATTACTATAAAGAAATGCCTGAGCCTGGAAAATTTGTAAAGAAAATAAGTTTAATTGGTTCATGATTCTGCAGGCTGTAGAGGAAGTTTTATGCTGGCATCTGCTCTGCTTCTGGGGAGGCCTCAAAAAACTTACAATCATGGCAAAAGGAAAAGGGAGCAGATACTTTACATGCCCAGATCAGGAGTAAGAGAGATCATTGAGGGTGGTGCTATATACTTTTAAACAAACAAATCTCATGAGAACTCACTCACAATTATGAGAAAAGTACTAAGGAAATGATGCTAAGTCATTCATGAGAAATCCTCCTCCATGACCCAATCACCTCCCACCAGGTTGGCCCTTCCTCCAAAAATGGAGATTACATCTCAGCATGAGATTTAATGGGAACACAGATCTAAACCATATCAGAGTCTCACATTCATGACCCCATCTATCTCTACCTCCTAGAGGTCATAAATAAAATCACAGTAAGGGGTAGGGCTTCAGTATATGAGCTGAGAATACACTATTCAGTCATAGGAGGTGGTTTCTCATTGCTTTTATGTTAAAGCCTGGTATTTAACAAGAGACATGTTACTTTGTACTCTAAATTCCCTCAGGCCCTTTACATTCTCTGTTTCTTTTTGCATCACTTTGCCCTCTGCCTTCTTGCTCTAGCCATATTTTCCTTCTGCTAGGACACATAATGGTCCCTCCTACTATGTCCTCCTCTCAGCTTAGCACAACCAACTCTGCAACTCCCTCCATCAAAACAGCTCCTATTTATTTTACTGAATTTGATGTCCCAATCATCATTTCTCATGGGAAAATTCCTTCTTCTGCTGGCCAGATCCCCGTTGCTTTTGTTAACACACCTTTTCCTGGAGCCCAGTTTTAATTTGGAAGTAATCATTTGGCAAATAAATTTCTCCTTCATTAGACTTTCGGCTTAATGGAGGTAGAAAATAGATTTGTTATTGCTAACTATATCTCCCCCAGCAGCAGAATACATGGTTCATGCTGCTGTTCAATAATGTGTTTAAGGAGTGAAGATAATAATACTCACATGCCTGTAACTACATATGAAACTCTCTTTGTCTAGAGTCTAGAGGTTAATTAGCAAGCTGATTTTGCATCTCAATAATTAGAGTGTCAAATTCTTTCTAAACCTGATATTTTCCTTTTGTCTTCTTATATTTTAGGCTTACTTAGGAAATAATTTGTATGATCTTGAAAATGTAGCTAACCCTCTAGGAGTCTAATACTTAGTATATATTAAAATTCTACCCCATGAACTTCAGCAAATATAATGCATGAAAATGAGATAATGTGTGTGGTTTAAAATAATAAAAACAATAATAATTTACTAATTTCAGCTCCTGTATTTGAGAGCTTTCTATGCATCAAACACTCTACTAAGTAGTTTACATAGATTATCTTATTTCATTCTTCTCAGAAGAATGGCTTGCTTTATTTTGTTTATTTAGTTGTTTTGTTTTTCCTATGTGCCAGGGCTTGCCTAAACTATTTCCACTGGTCTTTACATATCTGACAAGTAGATATTACTATTCTGACTTTGCTAATGAGGGACAGGAGGATCTTGAGGGTTAGAAAAAAATTTAATTTTACACAAGCTTGTCAGTTATGAGATTGCCGGTGAAAGAAACTTACACAAATCTATAATGCTTTGTAAACAAATAAAAATAATAAAATTAAATTGAATAAGTGATATTCAAAATTATGCAACTTGAATACTTGTAACGTAAGGCTTAAAGTGACTTTAGGAGGTCATGCAATCTAAAGTCATAGTCCCATTTTATCTTAGACATGAGGTTAACTGAGTTGCCCTACTGCATCATCAATATATCTAAGGCAGGAGGTCTTTCTTTTTTATTGATAGTACACACATATTGTTCTACCTAATGTGTTGCTCAGTAACCTTTATGGAATTGAGTTGTTCAAGTTATCAGTCAAGACAGAGCAAAGACTAAACCAAATCTGAACCGTAATAGAGGACTCATTCTATTAAATATGCTGCTAATAAATGACTAAGCTCAGTTAAGAGCTTGCTTTATTAAATGACATCATTATTAATAATAACAATGGGATTAGAACATTTCTGGGGTGATATTACTATCACTACCATTATTGTAAGGGAATCTGCAGATTTTCTTTTGGGCTTTATTGCCAGTAATCTTCTTTATCTTACTGTTTTACTGACAGATGCATCCTAGCATCAAGAATTCAGGTTCTCTTTTCATGTTTCAGAGTCAGCAAGGAAAAGATGCAGTAATAAATCACTTCAGGGGATGATTTAGATTTTTTCATGGCAGCAGGTTGCCAAATACCAGTCATGAAATCCCAAATGTAAAATGCCACTGCAGCCATCAAAATGAATCAATACGGGTAGATGAGTGGAGGTGGTTGATGAAACCACACCACCACCATGTGATTAGTTGGAAAGAGATTGAAATGTTTACACGAAGGAAAAACGGAAAATAAAATTTCTGTGGAAGAATTAAAGTGATTGAATTTGTTTAACCATGAAAAGGGAAGGGTAGGGTACAGCTTAATTAATCTTCGAGAAACAGCTTTGCTTTAGGACCATGGATGATGGTGTCCAGTGGTTGTCAATTCTGCCAATGACAGAAGAGTATGAAATGTAAAATGTAGCAGGACAGAAAAAGGTATAATAATAATAATAGATTTCTAAAGTTTAAAAATCTTAACTGCCTGAACTTGAACAGGAGAAGTTGTTAAATATCTTCCTCTGGACAACTTTAAAGAAAGATATCCTCCTATGTCTGTAATGAGAGAAGCACAGTCCTTTTCAAAGAAAGATCTCAACTCAACTCAACTCAGTAACCTGACAACATCTCTTCTAGATCTAAGATTAGGCCTTTTATATGTTTAAAGCCTTGATGACATTTTTGGTATATTAGTTCAATCAAAGCAATAATCTATCTATTAAAATACTGCTTTTTAAGAAATCCCAGAAAGATTATCATAAGTATTGAGTTTGGTCTAGTATAAATTCAGATCTGGTTTTATGTCAGAAGAAAAATTGGATGACTTGACTATCATATGAAAATAGCATTAGGATATCTGGATTCAGAGCTTGTAGTATGCCTTGGGAACAAAGTGGTCATTGTAGTTTTCAGGTCCCTAAGAAATTGGCATTAGCCTAAAATATTTATATACTGTTCTGCTATGGTCCCTGAAATTTCTGTCACTAGCCTTCCATTAATTTTAATTAAGAAATTATTCTTATGAATTTAAACATGTAAATGTGTTTAGTATAGTTAGTCTATGAGAAAATTTTTTAAACTTACCTATCACTTAGGACAATGAAAAAGAGAGTGGGACACTGTCCAAATCAATCTTGATATACTCAAAGCAGACAAGTCAACATATAGCACTGATATAAACAAACTGAGAGGAAATGAACTCAGAGAGGCCAAGAGTGAAATAAAGGCATCAGAGCAGGGTGCTGGAGAAGTTTTGTGCCAGCTTGTGAGAGCCAAATGTTAAATTTTCAGAAGTTTTGAAAGCAAGTTTGTAAGCATGGCCATTATTAAAAATTAAATTATATAACACAAAAATTGCATTAAAAAAAAGTTAATAAATACTCAGAATTTATCACCTCCTAAGTATTTATGGCATCTTAGTACATATACTTTTTGATTATTTATGTGGAAGTAATATATAAATAATGCATCCCTTTGCATCTCCATGTTTATTAATAGTATGTTGTTAGCTTGAACTTAGCCATGGTGACCATATTTTAACCATGGAGTGGGTAAGTGCTACAAATCAGAATGCTCTCTTTTTTTTAAGTTTCCCCTATAGAGTTTATTGTTAAACATTGACCAGCACATCATTGACTGATTCATTTTCAATGGTTTTTACAGTAATTAGCTTTCTACAGGAGTAGAAATATTTAGCTGCTTGCCACAGAGAAAGTCAAATCTTCTGGTCTGAATTAGTTAATTCCAGAACATTCTTAAATCCTCTAACACCAAAGTTATAAACATTTTTGACAAAAGAAAGTAAAGAATTTTGTGATTTTTGCTGTTCAACAAGCCTTTGCCCTGTTGTTAACAACTTAAGTCTTCCCCAAAAGCATTGTCTCATGAGCTAAATAGAAAACATATTTTTTGCATGTTTTTCCCCCTATTTTCAGTAGTTCCTTCAAATGAGGTTTGCTATGAGTATCACAGATCCACTTACTTGAGATTATGTTTTCTTTAGATAGGAACTGTTCAGCAAGGAAACATGGGAAGTTAACACGTTTCAGAACCATCCACAGCTAGCTTTGTAGTTTGGCCCTGTCACTAACAAGCTAAGTTAACCATCGATGAGTAAATTTGACTCTCGAATACTCAGATTACTCCATTTTAAACTACAGCTAGTATAACCTACATGGCAGTGTAAGCCATGACAGGATATTTTGAAAAGTGAAAGCACAAGAGGGCATGGCCTACAAAGGATGTTAACAATCTGTGGATCCCTTTCACTATTATTTTCTTTCTTTATCTTCTCCACTATGATACAGAGTGTTTTCAGGGCTAGGATTATCCCAAGGGCAGGAAAATCATAAATTTCCCCAAACCAACCCACTGGAAAAGGACATATGAATTTCAAAGTTTTGTTTGTCCACTCATGAGCTAAAAGTTACCTTTGATTTCATGAAGCCCCAGAGATAGCTGGAAGAAATGTTTTGAGAGAAGATTCTCTGGGGTATTCTTTTTATAGTTAAAAGAGACTTTTGAATGTGATACAGTTTTTCCACAATAGCTAGGGGCCCTGAACAAAGAGAAAAGAAGGGAAAAGTGAGTTTTAGTTTCTATGATCTACTCTTTCAGAATTAGCAGATTTTAAGTATTTTGAACATATTCCTTTAAAGGATAATATCATGTCAGTAAGGCACAGTGATATTTTTTACTACTATCATGATCTTGCGTCAGCTTTAAATTAGTGAGGTGGGATCCATCCTCAGAGATGCTGCGGAAGCAAAAGATTCATTCTCATTAAACTGAGAATGTGGATATTTCTCTTCTCTCCTCTATTCTCTGTACTTCACTGAAGCTTATGTCGTCTTCTTTACATGGAACAAGAAAGGAAAGGAGATCACACTGAAACAGCTAACAGTTTCCATGAGATTCTCATAACCTTTGGGGTTTACAGGCACATATATTGTTCCTTCTCTCAAATTATTCAAATCAGTCATTGTTTGGAAGAGTGGATGATGTAAACAGCTTGATAATGTTGTCTACAGAAGGGAAAGAAAAAAGAAAAGAAGTAAGGTAGGTTGGAAAATTTATAAGAAAGAAAGAAAAACAGAAGGGGACAAAAAGGATAAAATAAGAGCATAGTTAATAGCCAGTCCTTTATACTTTTTAGATGATAAACTGTTTATGTATTATCTAAAATGTACTTATACAGTACCCCAGAGTTATGATCTCTTTCGTTAGAGAGAAAAAGAGAGACAGAGAGTGGGAAGCAGAGAGAGAGAAAGTGAGGTGCCTCAACACCCATCCAGTCATCTATGTCAGAACTTTGGGAGTCATGAAAGACTGCATTTTTTCTATTCTCCCTCTTTTCAGCTGCTAATAATAAATCACTAAGACTTCATTCTGTTTCCTAAATACTCAAATCTACCCTTCAGCATATGCACAACTGCTAACTCTCATCATTGTTTTATTTTAGGCAGACATTACATTTGCCTGTTTCACTGAAACATATTCCCTACAAGAAGTTTCTTCCTTCTTAAAAACTCTCATCTACTACCTGTGTGATCCTATCTGAATGTAACTCTGATCATAGCTCTCCTACTAAATGTATTTTCCCTAAAGAACATATTTCAAACTTCGTATCATGGTATATAAGGCTGCTTTTGATCTGGACTTCTGCTTCCACTGTGGCCTTCTTTCCTCTCTCCTAAGATATGTTGTCGAATGAATAAATCAATGAATATTTTCATCTTAATATATCAACCTATTTTAAGTTTCTAAACTCTTCAATATTCTCTCATACTTCTAAGAATTAGAAACCACTGTTTTCTCTGCTTGGAAGATGCTTTCTTATTCCCTTCCTTATCTGTTTATTCTTTTCATTTGTATAGGCAGCTGAAGCATTACATTTTCCATCATTCCTTTCTTAGCCAACCCTAAATTATGCATTTACTTGCTTGTTTGCATTACTAGACAATCTGCTATTTTAACACAGAAAGTTTCTTATGTGTGACTTCTTAACTTTTAACAAAAAGTATATGCCTAGCAAATAATATATTTAAATTATTTAAAGTATTCAAAGTAACATGTTTAAAGTGAATTCATAAATAAAATAAAAGATAATGTTATCATTGGTATTTCAATTTACTTTTCTCTATCAGCCCTTATTCCTACTCAATCTATCTGCACTTAACAAATGTTTAGATTTGTATTCAAAATAAAAAATTCAAGTCACAATAGATCTTTCTATCTTATGAATATTCTCTATATTGATATAAGTACAAATAATCTCAATTTCTTGAAATAGGGAAACAATTAGAGAAAAATACAATGCAGTATGGGGAAGAAAATGCAGAAGAGCATGGACAATAACTATTGCTTAAACTAGCAACAGCTAAGGTTTTCAGATTTGATCATCGTTTTTTAGAAAGATCCAACACAAGGCAGAATAGCCATTATAAAGACCCAAAGTAGGAAAGATCTAGGAACTGAACTGAACTCAAAAGCAATTTGCCAAAAGACTGAAAGGCTAGTTTGGCTGAAATCTACTGAGCTTCTCACTGATATTTAAATGCACTTATATGATAATAAAAATCAGGAAAAATCATAACCCTATAATCAAATGCTTTATAAAGAAAACCAGATGTCGATTCTCCCCAAATAATGTCTTTTTTTTTTTTTTGCTTTTTCTCTCAAACTCCAAAATATTTAAAAACATTTAAATTTGGAATATATAGGATTTAATTAATTCTGAACAATCATAATATTAATTCTATTGCTATACACAGGTAAGTGAATGAACCTACAGGTGAGCAATCTTGTATGCTCAATTATAAACAGTTTCTGATACTGGGTCTTCGGAATCATAATGGATGTGGTGAAGTGAAGTATAGTTGGTGAGTGAAAACTGATGCTTTCATGACAGAAACATTCTTGCAAGACCCAAAATTATATTCACACTAGCTTAACCCCAAAAAATTATTATATACAGAGGGATTACATAAAAAGCAACAGTAGAAAATGTATAGTCTGTA
The DNA here is from genome assembly GCF_049354715.1 of Callithrix jacchus. Taxonomy (NCBI): domain Eukaryota; kingdom Metazoa; phylum Chordata; class Mammalia; order Primates; family Cebidae; genus Callithrix; species Callithrix jacchus. The sequence continues at coordinate 87,544,839 of NC_133511.1, forward strand.
TTCAGAATGAAGGGAATCAAGAAAATAGTAGGTTACAAACTGGGGTTACTCTCGCCATCTCTCTGTGGCCATGTGGTCTCTCATTTCTGCCCCTCTGAAGTCTGTGTCATTCTTTCTGTTTGCAGGCCAGCTTTCTCTATATCTGATTGAACAAAGGCTGATCATGTGATCCATCAGTTCCAGCATTTATTTTGGCCTAACTAGAGTTTTATTTGTTTGTTTGTTTTAAGTTCACGGGTAAAAGTGAAGGTTTGTTACAAGGTAAACTTGTGTCATGAGGCTTTATGTCCTAATTTCATAAGAAAATCTGACTGTTCCATTTTGTGTTAGGTTGGACTTGAGAGATATTGCAAATAAGTATATGTATTTCCTATGCAAAATTTGTGATATAGTAAAAAAATATATATTTCTTACCTAAAATTCAAATTTAACTGTCCTGTATTGTTTCTGTCCTGTATTGTCACTTGTTACAGGTGTGGGTGGGAAAATAGCAAATGGAGCAAAGGAAGGTGTTATACTTCACTAGATAATTAATTGGGTGATCAGTGTTTCTCAGGAAGAAAGATATGAGCTTAATATGTACATAGAGTAATCTGTAAACAAGAGGGAATAATTTGGTTCTCATGGAAGATAAGAGGCCAGAATGTATTACCATTCAGTTACCAGGTAAAACTTAGCCAGTTGACTTAGAGGTAACTGAATTAATTTCAACAAAGTAAAGTTTTTAAATGACCTATATGTTTTTTAAATACTTTACAAGGTGGACTGAAAAGAGAAAATATTATCAATGTGATTGATTTAAATTTTATTTCAAAAACACAACCTGTCTACTAGCATTTTAAAAGTACATATTTATTATTTTAACTTAGATGAACATTATAAGAAATGCAACTGTTATTACTGCTTTGTAGTTAAAGATGTTAAAACTCAAAGAGGGTAATTATCTAAGTTAACACAGCTAGAAAGCAACAGAAGCAGCATTGAAACTCAGGGCTACCTAAAACCAGAACCTATCCCACTGAACTGTGTTGCTTCCAAATGTCGCTGCTTTATAATCCAAACATCAGCATTATTCCAAGGGGCTACTAACAATTGCTATAGCTCCTCTGTTGGAATCTTAAATAACCAGCCTCAATTTTGTGATGAAAGACCTAGGGACCACTTTCATATGAAGCACAAGCAAGAATGTTTGACTCTTACCCAGTATTTTCCCAAGATTAGCTTTCCTTATCCCAGTCTGTTTTCTAATCCTAAATGAGTGTAGCATTGGTTGAAGTACATTCCACACTGTTGAGAATAACAAATGATGTCTAACCCATGCATAGTCATAAGTAGAATTATAGTTATGCATGAATGTTCTACATTAGTGCCTAATAATTAACATCTACTTCTTCTTTTTCTGTTTAAAATAAAGGGCAGGCATGGAGGGGTGTTAGTTAGTTCAGTTACTAATCAAAGATAATTGCACCATTGCAATTCCAAATGTTTATCTAGGCTTCTGTGAGGCAAGCATGAGATGAACATTTAATGTACTGGTTTAAGGCAGTCCTGTGAAATGTGTAACAAAGGTGATGGTAGAATCTCTTTGCAAAATTAAAGCACTGGAGATACTCCATCTGGAAACCATAGACAAATTTAATTCAGTGCTTGGCAAGATGTTTTACAATTAGTGAGGGCTAAATACATTTCAAATGGGTAAATAAATTAATGAATTAATTTTTGTGAGTAAAAGGCAAATCCCTCCAAAATTAAAATATTTGAATGGGATGGAGGCCAGTTTACAATCTTTTCCATGAATCTTAAAACCTACGTTGCCACCAGTAGTTCATTTTTTTTTTATGCATTAGGTACTCAAACTACACTGTCAATGGAGAAATGATAAACCAAATTAGATCCTCAATTGTGGCATGAAATAAAATTTTTGTTGAAACTGAGACTACTTATAACTTTTCAGCAATCATTTTTAGCACCTCTCTATATGTAAGGCAATTTTCTAGGCATGGATGATACAAAGGGTGAGCAAATACAATGACAGTCCTTGTCCATATGAAGCTTAGGTTTACTGTGAGGAGACAAGCCTTAACAGAAAAATTGAACGAAGATATATTTAACCTAAAACTAAGATGTTAAAAAATGAAGGAAAGTTCTGCGGTACAATGAAAGTACACATTGGAAAGGTTTTAGTTGATCAGAAGTTTTGAAGATGCCCCCTGACCTCAACTCTGGGAACTTGAAGTGTGATCTGTCGGGGAAATAGTACATTAAGTAAAAGGAGTAGAGACTTTTTCAGCATCACTTGCCCAAGGAATTGAAAAAAAAGTTTAGTGTACCTATAACACAGGATGAGAGAATGAAAGAGGTGAGACTGTAAAAGTAGGCCAGGTGCAGATTATGCAAATTCTTATAGATGGTGTTATGCATGTTGAGTTTTATCCCAATAGCCAAAAATTTTGAAAAAGTCAGTGTTAGACTGTAAAAGTCAGATCAATGAGAAGAAACACAGTAAAGATTTGCATTTTTTTAAAGATCCCTCTGGTTGCAAATGGTAAATGGACTGGGGCCATCAGAGTGAATATGGCTAGACTGTTTAGGAGTCTATTGGAATATTGCTCATGGAAAGGCACATTACCTAGGTCCAAAATCAAAATTGGGAGTATGTGAGTGTATGTATAAGAGGTAAAACTGAGGGAAATAGCAAACAATTTGATGTGAGAGATAAGGGTGAGGGGGTATCAAATGTGATTTTCAGTCTTTTGAAAATGACTAGATATATGGCATGGGAGAAGTGGCCAGCCAGCTGCCCACCAACATTTTTTACTTTATCTTTCCATAATATAATTCTTTTACTAAGAAATTCCAACCCCATACATGATGTTTTTGACAAGAAATATAAACAAAAGTGATGTGTGTAACTCACTGTTGAAATGGTTAAGAAGCAAGCCTGCTTTCCTCATAGTCTCTTTGTCTGTGTTCCATGTGAGAGCCCAAAGTTGCCTATGTTTGCTATTTCCAAATTGTCAACACTTCAACCCACATACTTCAACCCATTTCACATGGTATTTTTTTCCATGATGGGGGTAATTGATACTGCAGATATTCATAAAATGCAAGAGGAGACAGGCTCACAAGAAAGGTAGAAAGGGGAAGAAAGAGGATAGGCTTTATTTTAACAGGAGATACTAAGGAAATACTGGGTTTAGAAGTAGCTGAATTGAAGTTTGTGATAGCAAGAAATGGAAGGAGCTCTTATCTGATGACTTTTATTTTCTTCATGAAGCAGGTAAGAACATCTGCTGAGGGAAACAACTTGGGAAAGGCAAAGGTTTGAGAAGAGAGAATTCAAAAAAGTTATTTCGATGAGAAAAAATTAGGCTGGCCATTTTTACCAGGAGTGTTGAAGGTGTATTCGCTTTTGGTGTTCATAGAAATATAATGGTAATAAGGTGCAATGTTAAGGCAGATTTCTCTATTACCACTTACATACAGACACATAAAAATGGATAGTGGGTTCATAGACAGGGGATTAATTTTTTAAAGAGATACAAGAGAGATTTTAAGTTATTGGAAAGATTCTTCCAAAAAAGATGAATGCCGGGTGTTAAACTGACTTAAACAACTTTCATTTTACCCTTGTACAAAACTGAAAGTTCAGTAACATATTCCATTTATGTTGACAAGAATTGTTAAATCAAACCTTTGTACTCCTTCTTTTAGGCACAAGTTCCATTGATAGTTAGTTAAATCTGTGATTCTTGCATCTGCATGAATAACCTCTGATTTTGACCAGTGCGCCTCTGGAACTATGACTTACCATCTCCTTGTATTTTTTTCCCTTTCAATTTTCATTTTAAGTTTGAGGGTACATGTGCAGGTTTATTACATGGGTGAATTGTGTGTCACTGGAGTTTGGTGTACAGATTATTTTGTTGCCTCAGTAGTGAACATAGTACCTGACAGGTAGTTTTTTGATCTTCAATCTTGTCTGATGCCCCACCCTCAAGTAGGCCCCAGTGTCTCGTTTTTTTCTTTGTGTTTCTATGTACTCAATGTTTAGCTCTCACTTATAAGGGAGAACATGTGGTGTTCGTTTTCCTGTTTCTGTGTTGATTTGCTTAGAATAAATGCCCCCCAGCTCCATCCATCTTGCTGCAAAGACATGATTTCATTCTTTTTTAATAGCTGCATAGTATTCCATGGTGTATATGCACTGCATTTTCTTTATCCAGGCCATCACTGATGGGCATCTAGATTGATTCCATGTTTTTTCTATTGTAAATAGTGCTTCAATGAATATATGAGTACATGTGTCCTTATGGTAGAATTATTTATATTCCTTTGGGTATATATCCAGTAATGGGATAGTTGGGTCAAATCTTATTTCTGTTTTAAATTCTTGGGGAAATCTCCAAACTGCTTTCCACAATGGCTGAACTAATTTGCATTCCCAACAGCAGTGTATCAGCATTCCTCTTCTCCACAACCTCGCCAGCATCTGTTATTTTTTGTCTTTTTAATAACAGCCTTTCTGACTGATGTGAGATGGTATCTCATTGTGCTTTTGATTTGCATTTTTTCTAATGATTAGTGACATTGAGCACTTTTTTCTCTCCTTGCTGGGCATGTGTATGTCTTCTTTTGAGAAGCATTTGTTCATATCCTTTGTGCATTTTGTAATGGAGTTGTTTGTTTTCTGCTTGTTGATTGTTTAATTTCCTTACTGATTTTGGATATTAGACCTCTGTTGAATGTATGGTTCACAAATGTCTTCTCCCATTCTGTAGGCTGTCGGTTTACTCCATTGATAGTTTGTTTTGCTATGGAGAAACTCCTTTGTTTAATTAGGTCACACTTGGGAATTTTTGTTTTTGTTGAAATTGCTTTTGGAGTTTTTATCATGTAATCTTTGCCTGCGTCTATGTTCAGAATGGTATTTTCTAGGTTTCCTTCCAGGGATTTTGTAGTTTTAGGTCTTACATTTAAGGCTTTAATTCATTGTAAGTTGATTTTTGTCTATGGTGAAAGGTAAGGGTCCAGTTTCCATCTTCTGCATATGGCTAGCCAGTTATCCCAGCAGCCTTTATTGAACAAAGAGTTCTTTCACCATTACTTATTATTATTGTATATAGCCCAGAAGTGCTAAGCTGTTGCATTGGGGATCATGTTTGTAAGACATGAACTTTGGAGGACATCTTCAAACCCTAACAGAGGGAATGTAGCCCTACCAACACATCAACTTCAGACTTCTGGCCTCCAGAACTGTGAGAAAATAAATTTTCTTGTTTTAAACCACCATTTTTGTTATAATCTGTTGCAGCAGCCCTAGGAAGCTGATACACATATTGAAGGCCAAAATTTAATGTGACATTCAGGCTTTTCTCTTCTTCCTCATTACTGGTCTTTTCAGGGAAGGAGAGTAAATTCTGAATGTATAATTGGGAGAAGTATCTAGGCATCAATGGCATCACCTCTTCCTTTTCCCTTTTTCTGTGGGAATTAGCTGTCACCAAGAGCTCTGTCTTTTGATCTGCTCCTCTATGTTAAAAGTTGTCAAGTATGGATGTGTGTGGCTGCATCAATTTTCCAGCACAGTCTATGACCAGGCACGTAGATATGTTTAATTATTAAGTCTAATATTATGAAGCTGATTGTTGCCACACATACACCTAAGCCACAATTTCCTATTTCGACTTTATCAGTAACTAAAATGATATTTTTTTTAACCTTGTTGTTTATCTCAGGGTTTATTTCCGTTTTAGTTAACTAAAACGTTTCTATAACCTCTTCACCTCCATTGACTTACCGAAGATGATTGAGAATAAAAGAAAATACAAATTTGTATTAGCAGAAGAAGATTTTATAGATTCATAGCACTGCTCCCCCACCAAAAAATGAGAATGATGTCTACATTCTTTTCTTTTTTTTTTCATTTTTTTTTAAGACAGGGTCTCACTTTGTCACCCAGGCTGGAGTGCAAAGGTATGATCTCTGCTCATTGTAACCTCTGTCTTCTGGGTTCAAGCAACTCTTTCACCTCAGCCTCCTGAGTAGCTGAGATTACAGGCATGTGCCACCCTGCCTGGCTAATTTTTGCATTTTTTGGTAGAGACAGCATTTTACCATGTTGGCCAGGCTGATCTTGGACCCCTGATCTCAAGTGATCCACCCACCTTGGCTTCCCAAAGTGTTGGGATTACAGGTATGAGCCACCAAACTTGCCCATGTTTGAATTCTTAATGCAATAATTCATCTAATTAAAGATAATATAGATGTATATTAAAAATTTGGCTAGAAAAGTATTTCTCAATCCAGAATCCAAATCCTCAGCCAAAATATCCTTTAATTATAAAGGTAGAAAAGGTGACTTTTGTAGCAGACAAAGTGAGTGAGAAGTTTTTTTCTTAGCTGAGCAACTATCTTATCTAATAACTTTGACACCATATAGCATTAAAATATAGCATTAAAGGTGTTTTACAGAACCATTGGAAAATGTAAAGGTATTTGTCAAGAGGTATAAAAAAGTTAAACGTTGTTAATGCTGAATCAATGATATTCAAAAATGGGAAATCAGTTTATCAGCAAAAATATTTATAGCCATAATACTTAAACACAATATCTATTTAATTATTATGGTTTAATCATATTAGAAAGGATAAGGAAGAGGAGGGAAAAGTATAAGAAAGGTAAAAGATTTTTACCTTTCATATTATAGTACTGTGTTAATTAATACATTTAAATATTTAAAAGATGAGTGTGTGTGTGTGTGTGTGTGTATGTGTGTGTGTGAATACACTCACAATGTTAAAGGTAAATAAGAGAAGAAATGGAGGAGAATTTCCAAAGGTGAGAGTAGGAGAATGAGAGGAACAGTTATATTTTTTATAAGCTTATGTGTATTTAACTTTTTAAACGATCTGCATGGATTACTTTAAGAAAAATAAAAGTTGATTTAAAATGGATAAAAATAAATGTCCATAAATTTAGCTTATAAACTTGATTGATTCACATATAGTCATGAAATAAATCTACAAACTATATAGTGAAAACAAAATAAATCTCACCCTGCAGTTATATATTGATTTACATTTATGTACAATTTTCTGATGAGAATCAAATAGGCATAAAATAAAAATTGGAGCCTTGGGTTTTAATATAAGAGTGAAAGTTAAATATACACATAAATAAAAATATAAAGTAAAAATAAAGTTGTGCTAAAGTACTAGGCAACTATAAAATGAATGCAGGAAAATAAAAGTAAAGCCTTTGGTGTTTATGTTTTTGGGAAAGGAGGAAAAAATATTGATGAACTTTATACTTTTTAGATATATCGTATACATATGCAGCAATTACTGAATTTATTAGACTTATGTATATTTTAAAAACCTTGTGTATGTCAGGCATTTTATGGTTCTGAATAAAACAAAGCTTTTTCTCATGAACATTATCATCTATACAAACACTTTTCAAGTGCACATAGAACATTTCCAAAATTTATCATGTATTAGAGCCTCGTAGTTGGCCTAAAAGCAACTCTCAAGACAAAATAAAAAAATCAATATTATTATGAACTAAGTGCTGTGACAAAAATGCTATTCCAGTAAAAATCAATTAGAAAAAAATGTTTAGAAATGAAGAGAAAAATGTCACATACACTTCTAAATTCATAGTCACCAAAATATAATGAAAATCATAAGAAATTTAGATCATTAAAATAGTAAATGCATTTTGTACAAAAACTTTAGAATGTAACCAAAGCAATATTTATAAGAAAAGCATATAATCTTAAATTAAGACATTAGAAAACAAGTCACTAATCTTTTAAGCCAAAAAGGGACAAGAACAGCATATTAAGATGAAATAAATAGAAGAAAAAGACAATGAAAAAAAGTAGAATTTAAAAAACAGAGAAAAACACAGCAAAAGACCATACAACCAAATGTTATATTAGTTCTTCAGAAAAATACTAAATGAAATAAATAAAATTGAAAAATTAAAAATAAATTTATAAGTCAACAATATTAATAATGAAAAAAAGGTAAATTTCTTTAGCTAATTCTATAGATTGTTGTATAGTTTATATGAGATTAAGTCAAGTAAAGCATTTAAACCTGATTAATAGTAAAAGTTCATCAAATCGTAACTACTGTTATGGCATCTAGTAGTGAATTAATTGGTGACTATTAACATTTCCTCCTCTGTGCTTCTATTGCATGTTGTCCATTTTGCATTTAACATAGTTAATTACATTTTATCTCTTTCTACCTCTACCTGTTCCACCACACAGGGAGCTCTTTAAAGGCCAGGCAGAGGCTCTATTATTTTTACTTTTTCTAAATGTTGAAATAAACATTCAATATTTGTTGTATTAATTACTAAGTGAATAAAAAGTCAATCATTCCATCCATCCATCTATCAGTTTATCTGTCCATCAGGTGGAAATCTTGGATCCTTTGGCTTTGCCATGCAGATTACTAGAAACATGGGTACAAGAATATTTTTGAGAATGTAAGTGAAAACTATATGATTAAAAACTTCTAATGTTTCGCAAAATCAATCTTGGGATAAGGCTTAAAACCTTTTAGAGTATTTAAGCCAAATTATATTAATTTGAATAATTTGTCTTGGAAAGTATATATATATATACACACACACAGACACATAAATGTGTTTATTTATATAATTTAAAATTTATATACATAATTTCACATGTAACTTTATAATTCTATACATATATGAATGCATATATATACATACAGTTGTTCCACAGTATGCATGAGGGACTGGTTCCAGGATCCCTGTAAATACCAAAATTTGAGGATACTCAATTCGGTTATATAAAATGATGTAGTATTTGCATATAATGTATATTCATCCTCCCATATACATTCATCTGTAGATTTCTTACAATACTTAGTACAATGTAAATATAAATTTACATTTGTAGTACAATGTAAATGCTGTATAGTTGTTATTCCATATTTATAAATTTATTTAATTTTATGGTTGTATTATTATTTTTAAAATATTATTAATATGTGGTTGGTTGAAACCACAAATTCCAAACATGAGGATGTGGAGAGCTGACTGTATATTTATATAATATATACATATATAAAGGTATGTAATACATACTATATATTTAAAGAGAATATATATATAATTTTTTGTTATTAGGCTCTGGCTACATCAGAAGATTTGAAGCAATTTACACAAAATAGATGTCTGGTGCCATTAAAAGCAATTATGTCATGGTGAGGTTATTATTCTAGGTGTAATGAGAACAAATTGAGTTTTAATAAAAGTGTATCTTTAAGCTTCAGTGTAACCAAGGAAAAAGGGTAATACTTTTCTCTGTGCCTGACAGTGTGAAGTTTCTCTCTTAATCTGTTGGTAAACTCATTAGTAGCACTAAAATAAAAGAGTTTCTTTATACATTTCAGGGTAAGAGATATTGAATAATAATTTGAAAAATGTCTTCCCTAGCAAAGTTACAAAAGGAGACTAGAGAATGATTTTAAATAATTTTTTTTGCTTCAAGTTATATAAACTATTTGATAAAAAGGATGACTAGTCAAGAAGTCCTGCTTTAGGACTAGACTAGAAAGATGCACAGTTTAGCACATTAATTTGTAATAAATAAACACCAAAATATTTGAAATCTTTGTAGAATAATTTGATAATCTTTCAACATTAACAATTCTATCTGGGTTTTCTAGGTTACTAAATAGTAGAAAGTACTGTTTAACATTTTCTACACAAAATAGCCATCATTTCTACTCCCAGCCTGAATCAGGTATGTCTCCTACAGCAACAGATCTCTAATAGCACCTGTCATTTTGGGCCTAAGCAATTTGGGCACAGAATCATGTTCCTCTTAATTGAGAAATCTTTATGATGGGAAACATATATTAGCTATATCTATGTTCTCAAACATAGTTGGTCTTCAGCAGATGTTCTATGTATAAACAGATGGAACTATGAAATTAATTAATTAATGAGCTGGCTTCTTGACCCTGTCTTTACAAACAGGTTAAAAAAAAAAGATTTGCCTCTTCCAAATTATGGCTCACTTAGAAATTGGAATTTCCAAATGAACTGTTGTTAGTTTCCTTTCTTAGCATAAAAGTTTAATTCATGCTCGTTAAATGCACACTCTCAAGCAGGTTGTTAGGCATCTCTATTTTCACCCTGGTAAGTGAAATCAGGAGGATTACTCAGCCAAAAGCAGCATTTAACCACAGAATAATTAACCATAAGTTATTGAAATTTTGGAAATTAATGTTTTTGGGGAGAAGGTTAAAGATGCATTGCTTCCGTTAATGCAGGATTGGCTTTTTATTGCCATTTTCTACCCTTCTTTCAAGAATTCCTGTCATTCTTAGGCATCATAATTAGAGTTTGCTGCAAATAAGGAGAGTTAAAAAAGGAATTTTAGGCATTAGAGCAGCATGCTCTGCATATTACTCCTTATATCATTTAGTTATTTTTTGCGGCAGAGCTTTTTCAATAATATATACATATATATCTATATCTATATCTATCTTGCATCAGATTCTGTTGCATTTGAGCTGTCAATGTGAGCCCAAAGGTGAGGGAAACAATCAATTACTTTTGACATTTCAAACCAATATTAAATTTACTGGATAAAATCCCAAAACTTGGAACCCAATTGTACTTTTTCTAAATTTAAATGTGGTATAACTGATTTCTGCTGAAAACAAACTAAAGCCCAGAAGAGGAGCTTCTAATAGTCCTGATGTCTGTGGGATAGAATTTTAAAGCCTCTCTTCTATACTGTAAAGCCAATGTTTCAAATAAGAGCTGAGAAAATGGAACTCTGCATCCTTAGCACATACTTAGCTCTTTTTGGGCCCTACCTTCATTGTTCACTCCTTGTATTTTTAAATTCATGAACATGTCTCTCCTACCCACTAAAATGTTAGCTTTTTTCAGGGAAGCAGCTAAGCTTGTTTCATGTTTATACATATTTTTGAGGCCTTGGCTTATTAACTACACAAGAGATTTATTATGTTCTAATTTAAAACTTACATTGTGTAAAAAAATGTTCAGCTGTGGTACATTTGAACCTATTCATGTCTTTAAACATGAAGTTCAAGATAGAATATCTGCAGTTCTTTGTCTTAGGCTTTGTTTTAATTTTCTATTGCTGCATAACATATTATTAAAATATTAGTGGCTCAAAACAATACAAAATTATTATCTCACACTTTCTGCAAATTAAGTCTGCCACAGTGTTACCAGCTTCTCTGCTCAGGACCTGCATGGCTGAAATCAGGTGCTGGCTAGGGTTACTATTTTGTTTGAGGCGCAGGGTCCTGGTCCAATTTTATTTAGGTTCTTGGCAGAATTCTTACCTCTGGTCAGGGGTTATTCTTAGTTCCTAGAAGCTGTTGCCCTTCCTTGCCACGTGGCCCACCCTACAACATGGCAGTTACTCCTTCAAAGCCAGCAAGAGAATGTCTCTGCTGCTCTGAGTTTCTAATCTTCTCTGTTTGACTCTAGACTCAGATTTAAAGAGCTCATGTGATTATGTCACATGAATAATCTTCCTTTCAGTTAACTCAACTGACTGGGAAACTTGACTATAACTGAACAATCTTTTTTGCCATATAAAGTGAAATAATAATGGGAGGGCTAAATAATCATATTCACAGGTCTAACCCACACTCATTGGGAGGAGATTATCATTTTGGGTCATTTTAGAATTCTGCCTACCGCAGGTTTACAAATTAAATGGCTGAGTTTGTAATTTAATGTCTGAAATATGAATAACATATTATTAATATTAATACTATTTATAACAGTAATACCATATAATATTACTAATCTTATAAATATTTGAGATATTTATATATTATTATATATAATGTTTAATATATAATGTTTATGTATTTATGTTTTCTGTGTGCAAGTATGCATGTATATATGTATACAATAAACATATTTCTGGGTAGAATCTTCTAGGTCAATAAAAATTTACCTCAAAAAGTCACAACGCAATATGGACACATAACACTCTAAAATTATTGTTTCAATTAAGAAGCTTCAACCTTCCACATACTGGCCTACCTTGGGGAATCTGAGAGTAAACATGGGCTTTTTCTTTAGCTCTTCCTGAAGCTGGGTAGCATTATTCAATGGAAAATCTGTGCTCCCTTTCCTGCTGGATAGTCTTGGGACTTCTTATTAGCCTTTTACAGTGACCACAGGTAATTCTTGTGATTTTTATAGTGACATGAAACCCAGTGTGAAACTTAACTGCAGCTTCTTTCCAGTGTGGAATCTCTCCTAACTACTTTAGTGGGTAATTTCATGACAGCATCCTTTTCAGCAACTTATCTAGCTTTCTATAGCAATCTATCAGTGACCTGAGCTCCTGAACATAGTAGATCCAACAGTTTCTTGTACTGATGCTTCATGGTCAAAAATGCAAACCAAATCCTAATTTAAGTCATACCTTAAAAAATAGTTAAAAGAATAATAACCTCATTTTTTTCTTGAGCAATCACTCTCTTTCAGGTTATGTGATAGGCATTTTATATACAATATACCCTTTTTAAGATGAAAAAACTAATGAAGAAATAAGTTTCATTATTTGCTCATCACACAGCTAAAAATAATCAGAATCTAAATTCAAGTTGGAGGCTCTCTGAAACCAAATCTTTTTTCTATGGTCATTCTTTACCTCTTCTTGTGATTTTTCCATCTTGGTAAGTAGCAAAAGATCTGCTCCACTGTTTTCCATTTTTATTCCTCAAGCTCTCAGGTATGCAATCAGATTAATTTCTGGTTAATTGAGTAAATTAAAGTTGGAGGCATTGATTTACACCCAAGCCAGAGTTTTTATTCAGTAATATTATTGTTTTCTTGGCAAGTTAAACATATCAAAGCTTGTGGTTAATATTTTTAAGCATAAATATATTTAAATACTGAAACCTGAAATTAGCTTTTATTTTGACATAGCCATTGAATATGTATGGTATTCACTTTTCGTTTTGGATATGTGTGTGTTTATTCACCCTCATAAACATTCCGAGCATGTGTAAGCACTACTCTGTTTGATATTGTACTGGCTTTTACATAAGTTATCTCATAAAAGTCTCAAAAAATTTTCAAAACAAATATGAGTTTCACTATATTGATTAATAAACTGAGGCTCAGGTTAAATAACATGTTGAAAGTCGTATCACTAGTAATAGAGCTGGAACTGAACTTTTTCTATTTCTTTCAAATACATCAAATAATCTTCCCAGACATACATTAGTGATCTAAAGGGAAGGGATCATGTTTTATAACTTTTCAGGGGTTTTTTTTGTGTGTGTGTGTGTGCTTAGCATGATGTCCTATAAACCCTAGGTTACCAAGAAATGTTGGCTGAAGTTTGAGGCTAAAACTATGTTCTTTCATAGAAATTAAGGAGAAAGGAAACTAGAAAGACTACAGAATAGTCATGTCATTCATTTTCACAAGGTGTATCTTAAAGTTGGGGGATTAATCCCAGCAAAGATCATAAATATTATTTTAACCGTACCAACTAGTGGTGTTGTCTTTGAAGAATGACAATAAAAAACTTGCATTTGGAAAACTTTCTGATTTATAACATACTTTTACCTTCTACCATTGTTTTCAATCAAAGAATGATTTTCTTTTTGTTATTTTTATTGCATTTTAGGTTTTGGGGTACATGTGAAGAACATGCAAGTTAGGTGCATAGGTACACATGTGGCAGTGTGATTTGCTGCCTTCCTCCCCTTCACCTATATCTGGCATTTCTCCCCATGCTATCTCTCCCCAACTCCCCACACCCGCTGTCCCTCATTAACAAAATTATGAATGCACCCCCACAGTATTATGCCAATGAACAGGAAGGAATGATTCCCTTAAACTGGAAAACTTTAAAATAAATGTACTAGTTTAGAAAAATTCAGCCAGCCTAGCAACAGGATATACTTCATCTGGTTGTTGCATTTTGTGAAGAATGGACTTGGAAGTCCTCCTACTTAGCTAAGAAGGCTTTTCTGGGTGTAGTGAGTTTCAAGCAAGCCATTTCAATAATGCAAGAGTATAAACTACTTTAAAATTACATTGTAAACAGAATTTTCAATCCTGTATTGCAATTATACATTAAATGCAGAATCAAGTTAGAATACAGAAATCCCCAAAACTGTTGATAGGAATAGAAAAGAGACTTGACTCTGTAAACAAGGGCACAATTTCCCAGCAGCTGGCTTGGGTTGCCCAGCAGCCACTCAGTTTAGTTTTTGCTGTATAGGCAGGTTCCACAGACATTGATTGTGAGCAACCCATTCATGGAAAAAACTGGGCACTGAATACATAGATTAGTCATGTCTTTTTTGCTCTTTCTGAAAATTACCTCAATGCAGAGTAATGAAGAATGGGAGCAGGCATGACGATGTGGCTAAAATCATGGATATTAGAATTGATTTGTCTGGGTTCAAATAGGATACCTGGTACTTAAAGGAACATGGGCAAATAACATTTTAATGATAACTTAGCCTTCTTCTCTACACAGCAGGGATAATGATTCTACCTACCTTCTAGGATGATAATAAATTTTAAAAGATACTGTACATGAAAAAATATTATCTCAGAGCTTGAAAGTGTAATTCCTCAAAAAATATGTATACATTTTTTCTTTTATTTTTCATTGACACATAATAATTGCACATGTTTGTAGGAGATACAGTGATATTTCTATACATGCACACAATGAATAATGTTAATAGCAGGGTAATTAGACTATCCATCAACACAATATTTATCATTTCTTTTTGTTGTGAACATTAGAAATCCTTTATTCTAGCTATTGAAAATATATAATAAATTATTATGAACCAGATTTATTCTACAGTAATATGACACTAGAAAGTACTCTTTTTATTTGACTGTAAATTTGTGTCCATTAATCAATCTCTCCCTATCTTTTCTTCCCCACTACCTCACAGCCTCTAATAACCACAATTCTATCGCCTACTTGCATAAACTCATTTTTTTAGCTCCCACATATATGTGAAAGTGGGTGGTATTTGTCTTTCCATGCCTGACTTATTTCACTTAACATAATGTCCTCCAGACTCATTCATGTTGCTGTGAATGACAGGATTTTATATTTTTATGGCTCAATAGTATTCTACTGTGTATATACAACACATTTTCTATATTCATTCAGCTGGTGATGGACATTTAAGTTGATTATGTATCTAGGCTATTGTGAATAGTGCTGCAATAAGCATGGGGGTGCAGGCATCTCTTAAATATACTGATTTCCTTTGGGTAACTACCCAGTAGTGAAATGACTGGATCATGTAGTTCTAGTTGATGTTTTTAAAGAAATTTCCATACTACTTTTCGTAGAGGCTGTATTAAT
This sequence comes from Callithrix jacchus, assembly GCF_049354715.1. Classification (NCBI taxonomy): domain Eukaryota; kingdom Metazoa; phylum Chordata; class Mammalia; order Primates; family Cebidae; genus Callithrix; species Callithrix jacchus. Next base: position 87,560,245 of record NC_133511.1, read on the forward strand.
TTACATTCTCACCAACAATGTATAAGAATTTCCTTTTGTCTGCATCCTAGTGAGGACTTCTTACTTTTTGTCTCTTGTAATAGCCATCATAACTAGGATGAGATGATATGCCATTGTGATTTTGATTTGCTTTTCTCTGATGGTTTGTGATGTTCAATATAGTTTCTCATATACTTCTTGATCACCTGTGTGGCTTCTTTGACTTTGTCCACTTTTTAATCAGATTATTTGTTATTAATGCTGAATTATTTGAGTTTCTTTTATATTCTGAATATTAGTTCCTTGTCAGATGAATAGCTTGGAAATATTTTCTCCCATACTACAGGTTGTCTTCCTTCTGTTGATTGTTTCATTTTCTGGGTAGAAGCTTTGTAGTCTGATAGATTTCTGTCAATTTTTGTAATCATCACTTGTACTTTTTAAGTCTTGCTCATCAAATCGTTGCCTAGACAAATTTCCTGAAACATTTTTCCTATGTTTCCTCCTAGCGGTTTTATAGCTTCGGGTAAAACATTAAAGTATTTAATCCATTTTTAGTTTATTTCATATATGATGAGAGAAGGGGATCTAATTTTATTCTTTTACATATGAATATCCTGTTTGCGCAGCACAAATTATTGAAGAGAGTCTTCTTTCACCAATGTCTATTCTTGGTGTCTTTGTTGAAAATCAGTTGGTTGTAAATACATGGATTATTTATGGGTTCTGTGTGCCATTCCGTTGATTTATGCATCTTTTTAAATAATAATACTATGTTGTTTTGGTTCTTATAACTTTGTATTATTTTTGAAGTCAGCCAGCGTAATGCCTCAAGGTTTTTCTTTTTGTCCAGTACTGCTTTAACTATTCAGGGTCTTTTGTGGTTTATCACGAAGTTTAGGATTCTTTTTTTTTCTTTTATTTCTGTGGATAATGTAATGGGTATTTTGATTATGTAGGTTGGGTAGTGTGGTCATTTTAACAATATTAATTTTTTCAATCTAGGAGCATCAAATGTCTTTATATTTTGTGGCCTCTATAATTTTTTATTAGTGTTTTGTAATTTTCATTGTAGAGATCTTTAATCTCCTTGATAAATTTATTTCTAGATATTTTTGGAGGTAATAATCGTTTAAGTAGAATTGTTTCTTTGATTTATTTTTCAGCTAGTTTATTATTATTGTATAGAAATCCTACTGAGTTTTGTATATTGATTTTTATACTGCAGTCTTACTGAACTTATTCCCCAGTTCTAAGAGGCTTTTGGTGAATTATTTAGGTTTTTCTTTATGTAACATTTTGTCATCTACAAAGAGGAAAAATATGATCTTTTCTTTTCCTATTTGTATGGCCTTATTTCTTTATCTTGCCTAATTGCTTTAGCTAGGACTTTCAGTACTATGATGAATAAGAGTTGAGAAAGTGGGCATTCTGGTCTTGTTCCAGTTCTTAGAGGAAAGGCTTTTAATTCTTCCCTGTTCAGTGTAAAGTTAGTCGTTTGTTTGTCCCATGTGATCTTTACTATTTAGAGGTATGTTCCTTCCATAGGTAATTGTTGAGAGTATTTGTCATAAAGTGATGTTAAATTTTATAAAATGTTTTTTCTATGTCTATTGAGATGATAGTATGGTTCATGTCCTTCATTCTGTTGATATGTATTACACATATTACTTCGTGTATGTTAAACCATTCCTGTATCCCTGAAATAATGATGCATTTTTTGATGTGTTGTTTGTGACTCAGTTTTCTAATTTTGTTAATGATTTTTACATCTATGTTTGTGAAGGAAATTGTACTGTAGTTTTCTCCTTTTGTTGTATTATTATCTGGTTTTAATATCAGGGTAATATTGACCTTGTAGAACGTGTTAAGTCCCTACTCTTTAATTTTTTAGAATAATTTGATAAGAATTTGTATTAGGTCTCTTTTGAAAGTTTGGTAGAATTTGGTGGTGAAGCCATTGGTCCTGGACTTTTCTTTGTTCAGAGATATTTTATTAATGATTCAATCTTATGACTCATTATTTGTCTGTTCATGTTGTCTATTTCTTTCTGGTTTCATCTTAGTGTGTTATACATCTTCAGAAATGTATCTAATTCCTCTAGGTTTTCCATATTGTATGGTTGTTCAAAAGTGTCAAATGATCTTTTGTATTTCTGTGGTTAGTTGTAATTATATTCATTTTTATTTCTGATTTTATTTATTTGGGTGTTCCTTCTTTTTTCTTATTTCTGTGAGATAATGGTCAACTTTGTTAATTGTTAATTTTCCACGAATAATTTTTTATGCCATTGATCCTTTGTACTTTTTTGTTTGCTTCTGTTTTATTTATTTCTGCTCTAATCTTTATTATATCTTTCTTTTTACTAATTTGAGTTTGGTGTTTTGCTTCTTGAATTCCTCGAGCTGTACTTTTAGGTTGTTTATTCAAAATACCTCTGCTTTATTAGTGTAGCCATTTATTGCTATAAACTCCCCTCTTATTCCCGCTTTTGTTGTGTCTCATAAATTTTGTAAGTTACATTTTTATTTTCAGTTTTTCAAGAAACTATTTTATTTTTTTCCTAATTTTTTCATTTCCTAGTTCAGGGGCATAATTTTAAGTTTCCATGTATTTGTATGGTTTTGAAAGTTCCTCTTGTTATCAGTTATTAACTGTATTCTAATGTAATCCATGAAGATATTTCATGTTTTTTGATTTTTTAACATTTGTCAAGACTTGTTTTGTGGACTAACAGATCCTGGAGAATGTTCCATGTACTGATGAGAATAATGCATATTCTGCAGTTGTTAGATAAAATGTTCTCTAAATATCTGTTAGATCCATTTTGGTATATTGCAATTAAGTCTCATGCCTCTTCTTGGTTTTCTGTCTATGTACACTGTTTAATGCTGTGAGTGGGGTGTTGGCATCACCCGCTATTATTTTATAGGGGTTATACCTCTCTTTATCTCTAATAATATTTCCTTCATATATCTGGGTACTTCAGTGTTGGGCGCATATGTTTCTACAATTATTACATAGCCTACCACTATGTAATGGACTTCTTTGTATCTTTTTATGGTTTCTAACATAAAGTCTAGTTTGTCTCATATAATACCTTCTGCATATTTGCTTTCCATTTAATGGATGACCTTTTTTCTGACCTCTTCACTTTCAGTTTATGTGTGTTTTTACAAGTGATATGAGTACTGTTTTTTCCTGGCAACATATAATTGGGTCTCTTTTATCCATGTAACCAGTTTATATGTTTTAATTGGGAAATTTACACTGTTTCACCAATCCAGTGGTTATATGGTTATAAATTCTCTCAAGTTTTGTTTATCTGAGAAAGACTATTCTCTCTCATTTCTGAAGGATAGCTAGTCTGAGTATAACATTGTTGGTTGCCAGTTATTTTCTTTCAGCCCTTTGAATTTATCATCCCATTCCTTCCTGGACTTTAAGGTCTATTAATAAATCTGCTATTTTTCTGGTGGCAACTCCATTATATGTGTCCTGAAAGTTTTCTTTTGCTATTTTTAGAATTATTTGTGTTTGACTCTGCATAGTTTGATTATAAAGTGCATCATAAAGAATATTCTTTTATTTTTAATATAATTTTTATTGAAACATAATAAATGTACATATTTTATGTGCATGGGTAATCTAATCCATTTATACTATATGTAAAGGCCAAATCATGGTAACTGGCATATATTTTGCCTTGAATAGTTGTCTTTTCTTTGTTAGAAATATTTGAATAATTTTCTCCTAGCTGTATGCAGATTATTGTAAACAATAGTAACCCTATTGATCTACTGAACTATTTATTGATATATTAAATAAGAGGTCTTATTTCTCTTCTGCAACTGTGTATTTGCACCCACTATCAACCTGTATTCATCATTAAGAATATTAAGCCACAGATTTAGGAAGTTCTTAGAAAACCAACTCTAACCACATTATAAAAAATATTACTGAATTTTTAAAATAAAAAGTAATAAACAAATACACAAATGCAAGAGGGTATTATAAAGGTATCCACAAAATAGACACTTAACTTTCAAAGGGGTAACAGTAAGACTGATCATTCCTCTAATATATTATATTACTGCCTTCTCATTTTCATGTGACAGCTACAGAAACAATGAAAATGAGAAGGCAGTGACATAATATTTGTAGAGAAATGATCCTTGTTTAGTTACTGTAAAAAAGTCCACTGCTATAGTTGAACACTTCAGTATCAAAAATTCTTCAAAATTTCTTTATGATAGAATGTGTATTCCAAATCAGATGTGAAAGAAATGTGATATAGGAAAAAGCATATTTAAAAGTGTAATTTACTAGTTTAGGTTTTTCCAAAAGTGAGTTGTTTTATATATTTTTTCCTGTTGCCTTTCTTTTTTATTCTTATATTACACAGACAAATGAATGAACATGCTATTTACCTTAATAATTGAGAACATAAAACTAGTGTAATTAGTCATTTGGATGTACAAACTTGAAAATTTTCTTCGTATTCTAGATCTGATTTTACCCAGCTTTGAATAGGTGAGGAAAGTGTGTATGGGAAATACATTTTTCGTTTTCTTCTACTTTTAAAACAATGACTTTCCAATGAACTCAATCTCCTTAGAAAATTTGAGCTCCAAATGCATTGTGAGAGCTATTTTCTATTGCTCAGGTTTATTTGTTTTCCTCACTTGCCTCTTTTCCAAGGTGGTGTCTATATAAAAGTTACCTCTCCAGTATGTGGTCATAGTCACAAAGGGAGGCATATTTGGGAATGTTCTGGTTTACCCTAATATGGAGAGGTGTAATCTCATCCCTGGAGAATTCCTGTTGGTATTTGCCAAGGAATGGTTAATTCTATATTTTTGGAGTTGACAACCACTTCCAAAATTCCTGCCATGGACCCTACTCTGTGGCCAACCCATGCTTCTCCAAGTTCTCTGATAAATCCCACAGGCAGCCTTCTCAGTGCCCTGCTACAGGGCACACAGGACTCCTGGGGCTACTGCACATGGCATGTTGACCATGGCCAAAGAGGGAGTGGCCCTGAGTACATTTTTCTAGACCTTTTCCTCTGCCTTTGCTTCTCTACTTCTCCTAAGCCTTGCTGCATGTGTCAGGGGCAGCAGACTAGATATTCTTAGATTTTTCTCTTTCCTTTCAAGGAGTTTCATCACTTCAATTTCCACTTTCATTAATACTTAGAGTGTTGGAAATTGTGGATTCTTTTTAGTAGCTCATGTATTCTCTCCATTGATTCATCCCCTGTGAATATCCTTCTACTTTAGCAATGTAGATGAAAACATTTAAAACTTAAACATTTAAAAATCAATTCAATTAAACTTTAAAAATCCATCAAATGGATTCTTCCTACCTGTGATGAGGTCACCGTTAATCACAGGGGATGAATCCATGGAATGGATACTACTTGCTCTTCCTACCTGGGAGGAACTTTCCCAAATATGCCTCCCTTTGTGACTCTGACCACATACTGGAGAGGTTTATATGGACACCACCTTGGAAAAGAGGCAAGTGAGGAAAACAAATAAACGTGAGCAATAGAAAATAACTCTGACGATGCATTTGGAGTTTAAATTTTCTAAAGAGATTAAATTCATTGTAAAGTCATTGTTTTAAAAGTTTTAAAATTTAAAGTGTTTTAAAAATCAATTCATTAAAACTTTAAATATCCATGGAATGGATTCTTCCTACCTGGGATGAGGTTATTATTATTCACAGGAGATGAATCCATGGAATGGATTCTACTTGCTCTTCCTACCTGGGAGGAACTTTCTTTAGTTAATGCTCTGTCACCACTAGACAATTTTCAATGAAAAAATATATGGTTCAAATTATCCAGAACCAGATTTATATTTTAAAGGAATGCTTTAAAATCAATAGAATTCTTTTCACTATAAAATGGGGTATTCATTACTAATGTATTATAACAAACTTCTTTGAGCATCCAAAGCGCTCACAATTACATTCATTTTAGCATTTATCACATTGTTTTATAACTGTACACTTATCTATCTCTCCGTGTAAACTACCTGGTCCTAAGGGCATAGACAGAGTCATTAATGCATGAATGGAGATGAACTTGAGCAGGAAGAAAGGGACCAGGTCTGAACCACTTGGTCAATATAATTATAAAGATGACAAAACATTTATGAATCAGTAAAACATTTATGTGCCAATAAGATGGTTTCCATTTTGTTCCCAGAAATGTTTGCTATGCTTATGCCCATAGAGGCCTAAGTAAATTCTGGACTTTAGAAATAAATTTTTATGACCTATTGTAACACTTTATTTTTCATGTTTCTTAGAAGCTTAAAAAGAAATCCAGTATACTTAAATATATTAATAAAATATTTGTATCATTAAAATATTTGTAGTTTTACATATAATTGGGAAAGGGCATCATGGTGTTATATTGAAGTTTCTTGACCAAGAGGCACATATTCTGTATTCTAGTAGTGCAATAGCTCCTCAACAGCTGCATGATGCTGGGCAAGTCATGTAAAGCTTAGTCTTCAGTTCTATGGCCTGCACACATGAAAAGACTCTCTATTAAGTTGCCACTACATTTAATTTCTGTAAGCTTCACATTTAAAATATTTAAAGTAAGATGAGAAAAACACAGCTTCAAAAGAATGTTATAAGAACCTTATATTTTATTATATTCTTAACACTTCACAACATATGTTTAGAAAAATATGTTGTGAAATGTTAAGAATATTATAAAATGTAAGCTTTATCAAGCACTTGCTATGAGCTGGGCACCATTACAAGAATTTCATATGTATTAACTTACTTAATTCTCACAACAAGTTTCACAGCAATCCACATAGTAGTTGTTATTATACTGGCCTGACCATCTATTGGAAGCATCAGATAGAGCTTTTCAGTTCTCTCAGCATCCAGGCTGTGTCTTAAATCATCATGTTTTCCCCATCTCACCTGCCACCAGGGCTAATTCTGTCTAGGCTCTCATGGTTCTGTTACCTGAAGCTGATCAGCTATATGCTCCACAAGACTTTGGATTCAGTTGAATGGCCATACCACAAAGTATAGGACCTTGCTCCCAAGGTGATTACCAAATGAGTCAAGTGATGTAAACCAGAAGTACAAAGGATGTAGCTTCCTTGTGGAGTAAACTTTGATCACTGTGCATCAGAAGATAGGAGAAAGTCACTAGTCAGTCATTTTTTTTCTCCCTTCAATTAAGTTCTGTCTATTCATCCTGTCTGGAAACATCCTAGGAACCTAAGCCAGTATACTGACTGTGTGAACTGTCTTGCCCTCACTCAAATCATGATACAATAACAGTATAACAATACATTTCTTCTTACCCTTCTCTGCCTCATTTCCCTTCACTTTTGATGTCCTAGGATTGTATGTCCCAAATGAGCATTGGCATATAACTATTGCAACAGGCTATGCTTTCCTGGGAATTGGGGTTAAAATAAATTCCTCCCTGACCCTGATACTGATGAGAAAAGTAGTAATAACGGCCTCTTGTATTTATATAATGCAATGCAGTTGTAGATTCATCTCTTTATTTTTCTCATTAGTACCATTCTACTCCAGTTAACAAAACCTATTGTAAACAGACTATTATAATCTCAAACTTTACATAGCATTTCTTTAAAAAAATCTTTCTGTATTGAAGTATTATTATATGTACAATAACATAAATGCTCAAATCATAATTAAGAGAATTTAAACAATGGTGTTTGATGAGCTTTAACAAATAAAATTGTCTGAATTGTCATCACCCTAATCAAGATATAGAATATATTTATCATCCCGAAAAGTGTCCTGACTCTTTTTTGTCAATCATTTCACTTCCAGAGGCAACCACTCTTTTGATTTATATAACCACATGCTAATTTTGTCAGCCTTTGAATTTTATATAATTAAATTGTAGCATTTTATATCTGGCTTCTTTCTCTTAGAATAATATTTTGAAGATTCACCTATGCTCTTTTGGGTTTCAGCATTCCATTTCTTCTTAATGCTGAGTGGTATTCCATTTAATAATAAATGTAGTGTAATTTGTTTACTTAGTTATTTGTTTTCTTTGAATGACATTTTTTGTTCACATCATTATTTTATTAACTAACAGCCAACTGATAATCTGAGCACCAGGACAATTTGTCTCTATTGATAGCATTTACAGGATAATTCTCTGTATGTGGATCAAAAGTGGTAATTAATAATGGACCCTAGAAAATAAGCCTCTAAAACTTATTTTTTATTAAAAAGTTTTCATAATCAAATAAAATTTGAAAACTCTGTAACTCTCTCACTAACATACTCGTTTATTACAAGCTCTGAGATTTCCTGCAATTAAAGAACCTTATTTATTGTTTTGAACACAGATTTCCAAAGTTGATTAACCTGAGATCTCCCCATATTTGATGGTTACTTATTTGAAAAATATTGGTCTACAATTTATTATATATTCTCTCTCTATCTCCATATGTATACACATAAACCAATGCATAGCCTCATACTAATACTAAATACATGTACACACACATTTTTAAAGGTATGTACCAAACTGGATTATTGAGGGAATTGTCAGATTAATTTAATGGAAATATATTCTACCCCAAGTCTAATGCTCTATAAGAACAAATTTCCATGTACTTAAGGAATAAAAACTCAAGAAATATGCAGATCATGTAAAAGCCCCAAAGTTTGGTATGAGGCACAGAGAAAGGTACAGTTATCCCAAAGCCCCATAAAAGTTAATGGAAGCGTGTTAGGATATTTTCCAGTGATCATCTCTAGTCTGCCTCTTTATATTAAACACTTTTGAAAATAAATATACACATGCAGATGAGGGATCACTGAAAGTGGGACAGGCTGCTTGCCCACTGAGGAGGGATGTGTTGTGTACGTGTGAGAGCTGGAATGAGGGTAAAGGTGGATGGAGAAAGGGGATAAAAGAGAGAGACTGAACAGCCATGAGAAAGAGTGAAGAAATGACAGAGTGGGGGTGTATGGAAGGCCAATGGTCATATCCTCTTTATAGAACACATCAGTATGAGGTATGACTATGGATTCTTGGTGAAGGTATCTTAGACTTTTCAGTTCAAACAGTTATACAAATGAGACTCTCATGAGAATGTTTCCTTTTAGATGTGTGTATGAAGACATTTGACAAAGGTCAATAGTAAGATTCCTCTACAAGAACTTGTGAAGAATTATGACTCAAAATTAAAATATAGAATGAATGTACAATTCCAAAGATCCAACATATGCACAAACATCTTAAAGAGACAGAAAGAAAACTCAAAGCGCTTGACCCAAAGGATAAACTTCTCTATAGAGGAATTTGCTCATTAGGAAGCAGCTCATCAGCCAGGAATTGCAAAAAGGAGGAGCTAGAGATGCCAGTGCTGTCGGTATTTATCCTCCCAGCATGAAGGGGAGTCCTCATACAAATCCTTATTATCCCAGTCCCTGTGGCCAACTTCTTTATGCTGTGTAAACTGCCTTATTGAGACATCAGAAATTAGGCCTGGTGATACTCAACACACTGACAGCCTACTGACTGACCTATTTCCGTGTTCAGCAAGCAAATTTATGCCATAATTTTACTTCCCATCAAGAATTGCATAGTGGGAGAATGAACTGGTAGTACTGATGCAAATGTACTCAGCCTTTTGACAGTTATACTTCTCATTGTAAATCAATAAGATAGGCTCTGCTTTTTACATCACTCATCCTAAGCTTGATTTGTGAGAATTCAAAAGAGCACTTCTTAATATGCTAACTAGTTATATGCTTAATATGCTAACCAGTCTTTGAGCTAGCGAGGCTGAAGGCCAGCCTGTAGACCATGTTGAATTCTCTAAGACAAGGACAGCCAGCTGGCTTTTCCCTTAAAACCCTCCACTCTTCTGTGTTTTTAGCTTCAAATCTTTACTATTCCCATCCAGAAATAAAACATGCCTAAAGCAGTCTAAAAGTTGCATTCAATTACAAAATTCTTACAGAAGGTGAGTTTTTCCCAAGCCCAGGAACATACTAAGTAAAGATAGTAATTATTAAAGAACACTGGGAAAACAAGTAAATTTTTCCTTTCTTCAAACCTTAAGTTTGACATTTACTAAGATGTCAAGTTAGCTTTTTATTTCTGTGATACGTTATGTAGATGGGAGTTTAGATGCAAAAATTTATATTTTCAATGATGCGCACTAATGATCTTAGCTAATTGCTGTATTGTTATTATGCTGTTTTAATAAACATTATATCTAAGGTATCCTCTGTGTTTCAACACAGATAAGATAAGCTAATTTATTCTAATATCTATTTTTTGACACTGAGTAAATTCTTCCTAATGTGTTAATTAAGACTCCAGATAGACCAATGATTATTTCATATATGCTAATTAGGAATCACTTTATTCAGTCAGCCATATACATCAGTAAACAAGTGTAATGAATTCCCCAGGGAGGAGATAAAACGACAATGATTTGCTTTTCACTACGGCTTGGAGAATGAACCCTACAATCAAAGAGTAATTAGAGAAGAAAATGAAGAGTTAGAAAACAAATTCGCAGGTGTGAGCACTTGGCAAAGTATGTTTCATTGTAAAGATAAAATTAAACTGGACATCTTCATTACGAATCATATATGAAGAAAAACATTAGCTATTATGCTTTCCTTTCAGAAGTAAGCAAAAAAGATACCTACAAACAAATGTAATCATCTCATTTAAATGCTAGATTCCCACAAGGGCAAAAAAAGAAATCAACCCAATATGTCCCTAATTATTCTTTTATTATAGAGATTTATCTCCTCAATATCAAGCTTATTGATATTAACTGTTGATGCTACCATTTGCAATAGACCCCTCATGCTAACTTTGGGTTCATTGTTCAGTGCTTAAAATAAGGAGCAGAGGTGGTAGTGAGGAGAAGCAGAATCATTAAACTAACTGATTAACTGCTATCTGTATTGCAGTTTCAATTTACCATCCTATTTTTGCTTCCAAAGATGTTTTCAAAAACTGTCTTGTTGAGGAAAGAGGTATTGCTTTAAAATACATCATTTGTCATATGTCTGTATTTCCTTATCAAGTCAGGTGTAGCTTTCAGACTTAGTTTGCCTCTAGTTAATTTGCTCACTTGCCAGTTATTGTTACATGGCACCAGTAAATACAATCTTATAACTAACAATCATCCACATTAGTTATGGTAAAATTCTCAGAGGTTCTTTAGTTCACATTAGGGGTTGGAAGGAGAACATTTTAATTATCTAGAAAACAGTCAAACATTAATAGACTAAAAGCTTCTTTATAAAATTACAATTCAGCTTCTGGGCTTTCATAATAACTTGTTTCTCTGACAATGGAAAGACTTCAGAAAAAGTCAGCAACCCATTCTGTTAGACATAATGCAGGAATAAAGTCTTGAACTCATGAAAAACAGCATGAAATAAGGGAGAAAGGTCTCAGCTTATTAAAATTAATGTCAATCAGTTTAGACAGGAAATCAATAATTGTTCACTTACATTGTCCATTTTGCCATAATAGTGAGAAATAAGCTTCATGTCTATTTTAGTTCCACTGACACTTAACTAGGAATTGGTTCTGGATGGGTAAGTTCAGTCATTTTGGAAAACACCTTGGAATAATTTGCCAAAATAACTATAAGCCTCATGCATTTAGCTATGGTTCCTCTGTTAGTCTAACTGATCATCAGAGGAAACCATGAAAAAAGGTTTTGAAAGAATGATGTACAAGGACATAAACTTTGGTAATGTCTTTTGAAGGCTTTAAAATCATCTTTTTAACTTAAATATGTTTTCTAATGAATAATGGGTTTATGACACTATAATAAAGTGTGTTTCAAAGCAGAGATTATTTCAAAAGTATCATAATTCCAGTTTTATAAAAGAAGAACATTTAGGTGTAGGCCAATCATTTACTCTCTTAATTTAATAAAGTTATGAAAATAGAAGTTAAAATAGTTGATGGATGAAGTATTAAATGGTTATGACAAATGATGGGTTCCATATGGAGGTAAGACTATTGTATGGTGCACTTCCTTCCAAATACTAAGTCCTAATTTTCAAATATACGTTCTTCAAAAACTGTTATAGGAAACCATCTGGAAACTAAAATTCTCATTTACTCTTGAAAGATTGACAGACATATGAGATTTAAAAAAAAATAGGAAGAAAGTGAGAGAGCAATAGATATGTTTATTGCACACTAAGTATTAGCACAAAGGAAATATTAGAATGGGTGTTTGAAAGAACAGTGAAGCATCTAGCTAAAATGTCTTATTTTATAAGAGAAAAGACAGAGCCCCAAGAGCATTAGCTAATCACAGGCAAAGGAGGAATTTGGAGAAACATTTTGGGGTTTCTAATTGAGTGTTCATTCCATTGTATCCAGCAACCTTATATTTTCTGGCCCCTAAAATGAAATTTTATTTTTACTTTTCTTTTAATCATTTTTGAAATAAATTAATAAAATAGGGAAGCATTTAATCGTGGAATTTGGGTATATCATGTTTTGCATTACCCTGAAACAATTGCTGACTTTTGTTGTGTAGGTATTTCTTCTCTCAGATTACTTATGTCATAATGACAAATACTATATCTCCATAAAGCAAAATGCTGCTTATATTCAATGCTATTTCATCACAACCACACTTAAGAAATTACCCTATCAAGGTTTTAGCTTTAATCGTTCAACAACTCTACTAGAAAGAAATAATCAACCAACTTGTTAGAAGATATAAGACACTGTCAGAGATGTTAAGCTCTGATTAATTGCTTTTTAATTTGAGTAGACATGAGGTGGTCTTATGCTTTCCAAGCATATAAAATGTCTCCTCAGAAATAAATTAAAGCCATTATAAAAATAAACATGTTCTTACATGTCCACGGCCTTTTTGAAATAAACACATGAGAGATGCTAAATACTAAAAGAGTATTTAGCATCACCTAAGAAGAGGGTAGAAGCCATTCCTATATTCAAGAAGTGGTAGTGGATAATGTCAAAGCATTCAGGTGGTGATTTAAATATAGCCACTTGAATTATACCACAAATCCATACTACTTGCATTTGACTCTTGGGTCTCTACTTACTATCTGGATGATTCTGTGTTACCTGTAGAAGGTATCCAAGTTACGCCAAGTTACGCCAAGTTACCGGTGGCATATCCACGTGGATCTGCAGCAACTTCAGTTCTTGCCTCCTCAGAAGAAACAACTGGACTGAGGGATATAAGGCAGAAAAAGACACCAAGACACTGAAGAAAGTTTCAGAGCAGGAGTGGAAGTTTATTTTTAAAGGCTTTAGAACAGGAAAGAAAGTTGACTTAAGAGATCCAAGTAGGTTCGTGAAGATCAAAGAAAGTGTTTGACCTCGGTCCTAGGGCTTTATAGGCTTGGCTCTTTCCCATGATTCTTCCCATAGTGTGGGCTTCCCACATGCACAGTGCCCTCCTTACCCATGGGAAGTGAGCATACGTAGTGTCTTTAGGAAGTTGCATGCATACACAACTGAAGCTTTCTTCTCTTCTCCAGGGAAGTGCACCTGGAAGGTCATACTTTGCTGTTTCATCTCTTAACACACATTCCCAGGAAGTTTCTTCTCCCTGGCATCTGCATTCAATTAACACTTTTTTAAATTAAATAATTAATTAATTAATTTTTTATTGCATTTTAGGTTTTGGGGTACATGTGCAGAGCATGCAATACAGTTACATAGGTACACACACGGCAGTGTGTTTTGTTTGCTTTCTCCCCTTCACCCACATTTGGCATTTCTCCCCAGGCTATCCCTCCTCACCTCCCCCTCCCACTGGCCCTCCCCTTTTCCCCCCAATAGACCCCAGTGTTTAGTACTCCCCTCTTTGTGTCCATGTGTTCTCATTTTTCTTCACCCGCCTATGAGTGAGAATATGCGGTGTTTCATTTTCTGTTCTTGTGTCAGTTTGCTGAGAATGATGTTCTCCAGATTCATCCATGTCCCTACGAACGACACGAACTCATCATTTCTGATTGCTGCATAATATTCCGTGGTGTATATGTGCCACATTTTCCCAATCCAGTCTATCATCAATGGGCATTTGGGCTGATTCCAGGTCTTTGCTATTGTAAACAGTGCTGCAATGAACATTCGTGTGCATGTGTCAGTTAACACTTTTAATGTTGGTAGCTGTGGATCATCAGGAGATTGTCTTCTCCCTGACACCCTGGCTCTCGCTGCCAAATGATTATTTTTAGAGAGTCAATGTGATAATAGTCAAACCATCACCTGACATTCTTAGTGAGTGGGGGAAGAAGAGCCCTCTCCTACCCGGCTCATGCCAATCTCACTACCTGTAATATTTGCACAAGTGAAGTAATCTCCCTCTACTTAAGTTGTTCCATCTGTATAATGTGACTAATAATGGCATCAGTTATTATTAGGGCTTCTGTGAGAGCTAAATGTTTAAAGAATTAATTAAAGAATAGCATACAGCAAGCAATCAATAAGTTTGACATATGCAGTAATGACAATTATAAACTCCCTTTCATCTCTGATCCATCCCTACCTAGATTACCTAGAGAGGTCTGATCTTAGCAACAGATGAATGGGACATTGGCCAAAATCAATTTTCATATTTCAGAAGTCAATTATGGATTGTTTTATGTAAAAACAGCAAGGCAATTGATCCAGTTGGAAGTGAAAGTTTTAATCCATTTTCAAGTCATATTTGCAGCCTCAAATGACATATTTCTGAGACACTTTACTGTAAACCACTGACAAATTAAAAATATTACAATAAAAGACACAATTCTGAACTCAAACATAAAATGCCTTGGCTAAAATATTTGTTCTAGAGTTAAAATTATTAGCTAGCTTTGGGCTTAAATAGAAAAATCACAATTCATGATGCATCTTGAATTAAACAGAATATAGCGTAAATTTGTCACCAATTTAATTCTAGTGCTGCTTTCATCTACAGACTCCAGACTTTTGCAGATGTCTACTGTATCATTATCCTCATTTAGCAGCAACTCCAAAACATAGGTGAAGTTTAGTATTTTCAGCCAACTCACCAAGGATTTACTGACGTGCTGTTGAGTACTGATGAGTGTCCTAGGAGCTAAGGTATATTTTTAAATTTCTCATTTACTTCTATTTTCTAAAATGTACTGACTGAAGTAGAATATTAGTGAGTCATATAAATTCAACTGAGCAAACATTTATAACACCTAGCATTATGCTACATGGGTAAGGGGAAAATAAGATGATTGAAATAGGATGTCTTTCCTTAAAAATAATGCAATTTTGCAGGGTAGATATTTACAATCATAATAATTGATAGATGTTATGTGTTGTAGTAAGTACACACATGTTATGTGTTATCTCAGTTTATTTTCACAGCCACCCTATAGCTAGCTCATAGTAAGGAAATTGTATCTTAAAGAGGTTGAGAGATTTTATCAAGGTTACATGATGGAGACTGGGGGAGGTTAATCACTCATTTGCATCAACACAGGTGGATCCTCATTGTTCTACTTCTGAGCGGGACTCTGAAATCTCCAACAAAATAGCCCTAGCCCTCTGCAGCTAGACACAATATTTCTTCAAGAGTTTCACACATTCTTTCCTTCCTTACAAATTTTAGTATGTATAGCCAGGCACAGTAGCTACTCCAGAGCCTGAGGATCAGGCTTTCAAGCCCAGCCTAGGGAAGATAGCAAGATCCATCCTACTGTATAAGAAAAATAAATAAATAAAAAGGAAAAAAAAATTAGCTGGGCATGGTGGTGTGTGCTGGATCATATGATAGCTCTATATTTAGTTTTTGGAAGAAACTCCAAACTGTTCTTTATAGTTTATACTAATTTACATTTCCACCAATGGTATACAAGGGTTCCCTTTTCTCCCCGTCCTTGGCAGCATTTGTTAGGGTCTGGCTGTCGGATATAAGCCATTTTAACTAGGGGGAGATAATAGCTCATTGTAGTTTTAATTTGCATTTATCTGAAGAGCAGTGATGTTGAGCACCTTTTTGCACACGTTTGTCATTTGTATGTCTTCTTTTGAGAAATGTCTATTCAAATCTTTTACCTACTTTTTAATTTTATCATTATTATTTCATGTAGAGTTGTTTGAGCTCCTAGTGCATTCTGGTTATTAATACCTTGTCAGATGAGTAGATTGCAAATATTTTCTTCCATTTTGTGTGTTGTCTCTTCACTTTGTGGACTGTTCCTTTGCTATGCAGAAGATTTTAACTGTGTGACCCATTTGTCCACTTTTGCTTTGGTTGCCTGTGTTTGCAGGGTATTACTTAAAAAATGCTTGCCCAGCCCAATGTCCTGAAGAGTCTCTCCGATGTTTTCTTAATAGTAGTTTCATAGTGTGAGGTCTTAGATTTAAGTTCTAATCTATTTTGATTTGATTTTTGTATATGGTGAGAGACAGAGGTCTAGGTTCATTTTTCTGCATATGGATCTCCAGTTTTCCCAACACCATTTATTAAAGAGACGGTCTTTTTTCCAGTATATATACTTGGCACCTTTGTCAAAAATGAGTTCACTGTAGATGTGTGGATTTGTTTCTTGGTTTTCTATATGGTTCCATTGGTTTATGTGTCTGTTTTTATGCCAGTACCATTCTGTTTTGGTCACTACATCGCTGAGCTGAGGTCAGGTAATGTGATTTCTCCAGTTTATTTTTTTTTCTTTTTCCTTTTTGCTTAGGATATCTTTGGCTATTCTGGGTCTTTGTGGTTTCCATAAAAGTTTTAGGAGTTTTTTTTTTTTCTATTTCTATGAGGACTATCATCAGTATTTTAACAGATATTGCACTGACTCTGTAGGAAAGGCTTTCCAAATATTCGAAAGAACTTCAGTGTGTTTGCTTTAGAAAGCATCCCAAGCTCATTAATGCTGTGGTTCTTGCAGTCTTATAGAGGTACCTCCTTAATGGTCTTGGACAAGACCTGGAATAATTCTTTGGCTTACCAGGCAAAGGCTCTTGTTTGCTTTCCTTACTTTCTCCCAAATAAACAGTCTCTTTCTCTGTGTATGTGTTCTTAACCACCTGAACTTGGGGTCGAGTGACATAAGCACTCTATGGCCACTGCCACTAGGACTGTGCTGGGTCAGACCTGAAGCTAGCACAGCATTGGGTCTTGCCCAAGGCCTGCTGTAACCATTCCCTGTCTGCTGTCTATGTTCACTCTAGGCCCTGGGGCTCTAAATTCAGCAGGTGGCAATGCCAGCCAGGCTTGTGTCCTTAAACCCATCTGCCCAAGCTAAAGAGAATTCTCTGATTATAGTGATCAGGATTTGAGGTTGCAGATTTTGAGGACCTGGGTGGTAAGTTCCCAGGTCCAGGCAGGTCCAGGGGTGCCATCTGGGAGCCAGGGACTAGAGTTACAAAACCTTCAAAGTTTAATTGGTGTTCTATTATACTGCAGCTGAGGTGACACTCAAGATACAATCCTTCCCAGTCCTCTCTCTTCTTTCTGAAGACAGAAGAGCCTCTCTCCATGGCTACCACCACTACAGGCATGTGGGGAGTACTGCCAGATTACTGCCAATGACCCTTAAGGCCCTTGGGCTCTTCAGTCAGGTTGTGGTTAATGCTGCCTGTTCTAGAACTCATGCTCCAGGGTAGTTGGCTTTCTTCTGGTTCAAGACAGGTCTAGAAATTCCATCTAAGGGCCAAGTCCCTGGAATCAGAGACCCCAATGGTCTGCTTGGTGCTGTGCCCCCTGTTGCTGAGCTGGTACCTAAGATGTAATACGAAGTCTCCTCCGCTTTTTTTTTTTTTTTTTTTGAGACGGAGTTTCGCTCTTGTTACCCAGGCTGGAGTGCAATGGCGTGATCTCAGCTCACCGCAACCTCCGCCTCCTAGGTTTGGGCAATTCTCCTGCCTCAGCCTCCCGAGTAGCTGGGATTACAGGCGCATGCCACCACGCCCAGCTAATTTTTTGTATTTTTAGTAGAGACGGGGTTTCACCATGTTGACCAGGATGGTCTCGATCTCTTGACCTCGTGATCCACCCGCCTCGGCCTCCCAAAGTGCTGGGATTATAGGCTTGAGCCACCGCTCCCGGCCCTCCCTTTGCTTTTTTTAAGCAGAAGGATTCTCACCTTGTAGCCTCCGCAGATGGGAATGTGCTGAGTCTCATCCAAAATCAGCAAGTTCCAGAATCTCACCCAAGGCACTCGAGGATGTACCTGAGTATTGCTGATGGTAATTCAGGACCCAAGGGCTTTTGAGTTAGCAGGTGATGAAAACTTCCAGAACTGGGTTCTTCTTTTCAAAGCAGCACATTCCTTGTTGGCCCATCATGTGTCTGCAATGTTCATGAGCTAAGTCCTAGAAAGTGGAATGCATAACTCTGCCTGGTACTGTATTCTGCTGTGCAGAGCTAGTATCCAAGACGCAAGACAAAGTTTTCTCCACTCTTCTCTCTACTTTTCTCAAGTGAAAGGAAGGGGTCCCTTTTGGAGCCATGAGCTGTGCAGCCTGGGTTAGGGGAGGGTTGATGCTAGCACTCCCTTAGCTGTTCCAGCTAGTGTCTCAGTAGTTCACTTGTCTCCGATATTCCACTGACTCTGGGCCCAGTTCATCACTATGACTCATCATTCATTTCAGTCTTTGTGGCCTAGATTGCCTATAAGTTTATTGTGGCCCTACAGCAATTTAGCCAGAGGTGGTAGGGCTTATAGGACCTCAAATTCTGACCACTGGGATCAGAAATTCCTCTCTGTCTTGGGCAGATGGGTCTAAATACTCCTACTGGGCCAGGTGTTAGCTGAGTTTTGTCTAGTTTCCCATTCTTCTATAGCTGGACAACACCGAGTTCAATGCCTCACAATTTTTGTCTCTTCCTCTCACCAGTGCACAGAAACTGTCTCTGAACAATGACCCTGCTGCCAGAAGCTGAGGAGGAATGGTGCTGGTGATTCAAGGCTGATTTTCCACCTCTTCAATGCCTCTTTTAGAGATATACAGGTAAGACCAGGCACTGTGAGTACTCAGCTGATTTTTGGTCCTTATGAAGGTGCTTTTTTATGTTTGTAGATAGTTATTAAATTGGCGTCCGTGCTGGGGGGATGTGAAGTCTTTCTTTTGTCATCTTGCTTCACCCCTTTCTCCATTCTTTTAGCATTTTTCAAGAATACAGTATGTTGTTATTAACCATAGTCATCATATTGTACAATAGATCTCTTGAATTTATTGTTCCTAATGAAATTTTGTATCTTTTACCAACATCATCCCAGCCCCTTCCCCCAACTGTCTCAGCCTCTAGTATGCCCCATCTACTCTCTACCTATATTGGATCAGCTGTTTTATATTTCACATAAGTGTGAGATTATCCAGTATCCAGCCTTCATGTGCCTGACATACTTCACTAAAAATAATATTCTTTAGGTTCACACATGTTATCACAAATGGGAGAAATTCCTTCTCTTTTAGCAGAATAATATTTCATTGTACATATTTGTAACATTTTCTTTATCCGCTTATGTTGATTTTATATACTGACTACTGTGATTAATGCTGCAGTAAACATGGTAATAAGATATGTCTTTAAAATAAGGAATCATTTCCTTTGGATTTAAATACAGTAGTGACATTACAGACTCACATGATTGTTCTATTTTTAATTTGGAGAGGAATCTTCATACCGTTTTCTATAATAGCTGTACTAATTTACATTTCCACCAAAAGTGTGAAGTTACCTTTTTTCCACATCCTTGTCTATGCTTACTATCTCCTGTTATTTTTTAAACATAGTAGCCATCCTAACGTGTGATGTAATATCTTACAGGTTTAATTTTAATTTTGCTGATAATTAGTTACGTTGAGCATATTTTTTTTTCTTGTGACCATTTATGTCTTCTTTGGAGAAGAGTTTGTTAATTTTATTCATTCAATTTGCTCATTTTGAAAATTGTCTTATTTCCTTTTTCTGTCTACTGTACTCTGAGAGTTTCTTATTTTGGATATTAACTATCAGATTAATGGTTTAAAAAATTATCCCATTTCATAGGTTGTCTTTTCACTCTGTTGATTGATTTTTCTCTGCAGGAGCTTTCTATTTGATGTAGTCCCACTTGCCTATTTTTGCATTTGTTGCCAGTGCATTTGGTGTCGTATTCTAAAGAGTATTGCCAGGCCAATGCCACAGATCTTTTTTCCTGTTTTGTTCTTGTAGTAGTTTTATACTTTCAGGTCTTACATTTAATTGTATAATCTATCGTGAGTTGATTTTTGTATGTGGTGTGAGATAAGGTCTGTTTTTATTCTTCTACATCTTGTTTTTATTCTTCTACATCTGTTTTTACTCTTCTACAACTCCATTTATTAAAGAGACTCTTCTTTCTCCATTTTGTAATCTTGACACCACTGCTGAAAGCCAGTTGGCTGTAAATATGTGGACTATTCATTTTGTTTTCTTGATCTGCGTTTCAGTTTTGATGGCTGTACATGATATTCTGGTTATGATAGCTTCGTAGTATATTTTGAAGTCAGGTAGTGTGATGCATGCAGATTTATTCTTTTTGCTCAAGGGTACTTTAGTTATTCAAGGTCTTTATGGTTTCATAAGAATTTTAGAATGTATTTTTATATTTCTTTGAAAAATATTGATGATTTGATAGTAATTACATTAAATCTTTAGATCATTTTGTGTAGCATGGAAATTTTAACAATCTTGTTTTTTTTTTCAATTTCTGAAGAGGAAATGTCTTCTTCACTTGTGTCTTCTTCAATTTCTTTAATAAATATTTTATAGTTTTGAGGAAAAATATTTTTCACTATCTTAGTTAAATTTATTCCTAAGTATCTTTTTAGCTATTGTTAAGAAGATAGTTTTCTTGATTTCTATTTCAGATAGTTTGCTGTTAATTGTTAAAGCACTGCTAATTTTTGTATGTTGATATCGTAGTCTACAACTTTACTGGATTCTTCAATAGTTCTAGCAGGTTTTTTGGTGTGTGTGTGGAGTCCCCAGGATTTTCTATATATAAGATCACATCATCAGTAAACAGAAACAATTCCACTTCTTTCTTTGTTCCTCTGAGAATGTCTCTTATTTCTTTCTCTTGTTTAAAAACAACTCTCTGTTTGTCTTTTCTATTGTTATTGTAATCTTTATTTTATCAATTTTTGTTCTAATTTTTATGATTTCCTTCCTTCCATTAAGTTTGGGCTTAGCTTATTAGTGTTCTTTCTAGTTCCTTGAGGTGCAACATTAGGTTGTTTATTTGAGATTTTTTTCTTTTTTTTTTTTTGGATGTAAGTGTTTATTGCTATAAAGTTCCCTTTTAGCACTGCTCTTGCTTTATCCCTTAAGATTGGTATGTTTCTATTTTCATTTGCCTCAAGATAATTTTAATTCCCCTTTTAATCTCTTTATTGATTCAGTGGTTGTTTAATAGTTTACTGTTTATTTTCCACATGTTTGTCAAATTTCTAAAGTGTCTTTTATTATTGATTTCTAGTTTGATGTAATTGTGGTCAGAAAACATACTTGATAAAATTTCAACCTCATTAAATTTGTTAAGACTTGTTTTGTGGCGTAACATCTGATCTCTCCTGGAGACTGTTCCATGAATGATTGAGAATATGTATACTGCAGCTGCTGGATGGAATGTTAGGTCCATTCAGTCTTAAGTGTAGTTTGTTTGAAGTTTCTTTGCTGATATTCTCTCTGGACAATGTATCTCTTAATGAAAATGGGCTTTTGAAGTCCTTTACTATTATCTCCCCTTTCAGTTCTGGTAACATTTGCTTTATATTTGTAGTTGCTTCAATGTTGGCTTATCCCATTTAGAAAATTGCAAAATGCTTTTGTTAGCCTGCAAAGCCCCCACAACCTAGTCTTATGCTGACTCTTTGGACTCATTCTTTCCTGGATTTTCCCTATTCACCTTGCTCTATACACATTGGATTTTTTTCTGGTCCTTGAATGCCATGTTGCATGCTGAGGAGTCTAGACATATTTTATAAGCAATGTGAAATGAAATTCTTGCTTTACATCATTTCTGCAAACAGGGTGATCCTTATTCTTTTGGAGTCTGCTCAGTCCTGAGAAATTGAGGAAGCATCTAAAATTTGACATGGTGGTTACAATAATTTAAAACTTTCTATTCCCTTCAAATAACATTTTTATCATTCAGTAGGTTTCAGAATCCGTTACAGTCACTGAGCTGAGTTTTGGGTAGTTAATTTTACAATGAAATAATTGTATTGAATACTGTACACTAATAATATAAGTGTTTGATGAGTAGTACAGAGAATTAAGGCTGCAGAAAATAACTTAAAAAAACAGAAGTGGTGAATATATGATAGACAGGTCAGAGGAAAGATAATATTTTTAGCTATATCTCAAAGAGTGAGCAGCAACTGGTTAAGTGAAAAGAATCAGAGGAATAGTTCAAGGATTCCTGAAGAGGGCAAAAAGGCAAGATTTAAGAGCAGAGCATAAAATTGGCTATAAAAATGAGCTTATATTAAAAAGTAAAGTGCATGAGATGTTTGTTCTTGGGTTTTCTAAATTTAATGAGCTTAATATTTCTACAATATGAAGGGTTGGTAAATTCAAATCTACAAAGATTCCATGAGAATATTGTGTTGATTTGTGTGTATTTAAAGCATCTTGGCTTGAACGTATTTTTTACAGTAGAATATATTTATCCTCAAGATATGCAAATATTGGGTTTCAATAGTATTTTCTTTCTCCCTAAGTGACAAAACATTCACAGTCATGTTGCTTAGTTTAAAAAATTAAGCAAGTCTTCAAATAGTACTTTTCCTTCAAGGTATCTGATTTGATTTGAAGCATAAATCAGATTATATCTGATTACCTTTTGATTTGTGGGCAGTCCATTGTAGGATACGGAGCCAGCAGAGAATTACATACAAAGCAAAACTTCTTTCTTAATATGATCAAAATATTTACTTTCTCCAATTCATTCTTCCTGACCAAAAAAACAAAAACAAAAACAAAACCACACAAGCATGCTCATAATGTCAATATCTCAGTTTCGGCATCCTTCTCCATTTCTTTGCACTAGTCCAAATCCTGTTTCCATAATCAGTCTTTTCCTATTTCTTATTTGGAATGACCACCTTTTGTGCTTCTGAGATGTTGCAAGTAAGTACAAATCAAGGAAACAATAGATTATCCAGGCACAAGTGTTATTTATGCTTTGACACTAGGGTCATTGTCTTCATTGTTATACATGCATAGTTTTATTTTCCAAAAGATAAAATCTCGCTATCTCAGGTTTTTAATAGTGTACTGAAATTGGTTTCAGGAAGCAAACTTGTCACAATTTTACCACATTATTTAATTTTAGGCAACATTTGTTAAAAAAAACAGAATGATTTTACTTCAGAGCTGTTTAAGTCATATAGATTTACTTCTTTTTTCCTATTTAAGCATGAAAACAGAAGTTCACTATCAAACTTAGAGACAACACTTGGTTTTTATAAGTTTTGAGATTAAAATTTAACTCTCTTGACAACGACAGTATCAATTAGTAGAGAAAAATTCTACCTAATAGAATATAGTTTAAATTATTTAACTATGGCAGGCGTGGTAGCTCACACCTGTAATCCAAGTACTTTGGAGGTCAAGGCAGGTGGATGACCTGAGGTCAGGAGTTCAAGACCAGCCTGACCAACATGGTGAAACCCCATTTTAAAAAATAAATTTAAAAAAATTATTTAACTATATAATTTTCAATCTTCTATTCCCAGATATTATTGTGTTCCTTTATAATTTTAGCAGACAGCTACAAAATTGAATATTTGAAGATAATTATTTATTTCTAGTATATTTGAAAAATAATCCTGCATATAACCTGATTTTTAAGTAAAATAGTTGATTTTCATGTTTATATCTGTTAATTGCTTTAAAAAACTTTTATCTTTATTCTTGTTTCAAATCCATTTTACTCAGTTTTCATGAAGCCCTTCTTTTCTTTCAAAGTATTACTGAGATTTTGAAATTTGATGCTTTATTTTAGGGCTTGATTATCTTCTGACTTTAAAACTTTGGATGAGCAATTATAAAGCACCAAATTGGTGTTGCAAAGAGAAGACATGAAAAACTGTTCAGTAGATATTTTTTATGGTTCAGTCTTGAGAGAAAGAAAGAAAACTGAAGTGAAGTATCTTTGATCTTGGAACTACATTGCTGTCCTGCTGAGAGGAGTCTCAGACTCTGGAAAATAAATGGCCAACAGAAAAAGATCATAGAGTTTTCCTATATTCTGTAAGTTACTGACAAAAAGCAGATTGAGGTAAAGCTAAATCCATATAACCTAGCATGTTGAGAAAGATCTTTGAGAAAGAATCCTCAGATTGTCCTTCAGTTTTGCAAGACTGAATAGATCAGACAAGGATAACCAAAACCTAAACCTTGTTGCTTTAGAGGAGTCAGGTATCAGCCAAATAATTTTGAAACATAATAAACATACTTTTTATTGATTTGTCTTTGTCATTGGTAAAGAGACACTGAGTTATATAACTCTATGCTAAGCCACCTCTCCAAGCTAACACAAAAGCCCAAACAACAGTCAATATCTCTTTGAAAATGATTTTAAGCTAGTTGAAATATTTAATAATCATGTTAACATACTGAAAAACAGGAAGATATTTAATTCTGAGAATCAGTTATCTCTCAACAAAAAGGTTTCTGAAAAAGTAAGGAGGGGAGAGAGAGAGAGTGCAAGCGTGAGTGGGGAGAGTCTTAAAATGTAGGGGTACTGAAAATTCAATATTCCAATTTACTGACCACCCATTTTCTATTTCCATTTTGAAAATGTATTTAAATTTTTTTTGGCTAATTTTTTTTTTTGACATCCATAGTTACATGCTCAGTCATATGACTTTTTATTAAAAAATATATGATACAATGGCACAGGAGTCATGACTGTATTTCTTATCTGTGCTAATATAGCCAAGGTGATCTCAGCTGATCATTTAGTGGAAAATTGGCTTGGGGTCTACTCTGACATCTCTCTACCACTCAGGTGATATTTATAATAATTGATTGCCTAAGAATTTAGGGATTTTTTTTTTTTTTTTTTTTTTTTTTTTGGAGATGGAGTTTCACTCTTGTTACCCAGGCTGGAGTGCAATGGCGTCACCTCAGCTCACCACGACCTCTGCCTCCTGGGTTCAGGAAATTCTCCTGCCTCAGCCTCCTGAGTAGTTGGAATTACAGGCACACGCCACCATGCCCAGCTAATTTTTTGTATTTTTAGTAGAGATGGGGTTTCATCAGGGATGGTTTTTGAAGATTTTTAGTGATGGCAACTCCAGGCTTTTTCTTGTTGTTGCTGTTGTTGTTGTAGAGAGAATAGGGGCAGGAGGGTGGTAATTTGGTACACAAATACTAGGGAGAGATAACAAACCACTGTGGTCCTGACCCAGCAAAGTTGAAGAAAACACTAGAGCATCTGGCAGCTTTGTAGAGGGAAAGCAGTAATTTCAATAAAGGCATTAATAGAACTGGCAGCACTGATAAAGAGCTCCAATTTAAGGGTTTGTGGGACTAGCCCTTGATGAGAAGGCCAGAATAGAAAAATATTAAATGATATAAAAATATTTTTTACATAGTTCACCACAAAATAATTGTAATGGACAATCTAGTAAGATTTTGGGAAAATAGTTACACACTAACCCACTATGGAGTCTTGGAAGTGTCATTTTATCCCTGTCAATTTCAATTACCTTCTTAAAAATTAGGTTGCCTAGGATGAAGAAACAGCAAATATATGGCTTGTCTGATATCTCTCTCCTGTCCTGGACCATTTATGGCATGATGAATGGATTCCAGCACTCTCTCTCATGCAAACCTTTAGTATGATTTCAGAGGTATGTATACAGCCATGCACCTCATAATGATGTTTTGGTCAATGATCAGCTACATATATGGTGGTTCTATAGATTATAAAATCATATTTGTACTGTACTTTTTCTATGTTTAAATAGACAAATACCATTATGTTATAATTGTCTACAGAATTCAGCACACTAACACTATACAGATTGTAACCTAGAAGCAATAAGCTCTACCATATAGCCTAGGTATGTAGTAGGTGATTTCATCTAGGTTTATTTAAGTACACTCTTACAATACTCTTACAATGACAAAATTTCTTAATGACACATTTCTCAGAGCATGTCCACATAATTAAGTGATACGTGGCTGTATATATACTTCCTATATTTGAAGTCTGTGTGAAAACAACCAGTTAATCCAGGTTAGCATACAAGGATTATTTGTGTACTAGAGGATCGCTGTATTATTTCATTTTCATGCTGCTGATAAAGACATCCCCAAAACTGGGAACAGAAAAATATTTAATTGGTCTTACAGTTCCACATGGCCACATGAGGCCCCAGAATCATGGCAGGAGGCAAAAGGCTCTTCTTATATGGCAGCAGCAAGAGAAAATGATGAAGAAGCAAAAGCAGAAACACCTGATAAACCCATCAGATCTCATGAGACTTATTCACTATTATGAGAATAGCATGGGAAAGGCTGGCCCCCATGATTCAATTTCCTCCCCCAGGTCACTTCCACATGTGGGAATTTTGGGAGATGCAATTCAAGTTGAGATTTGGGTGGAGACACAGCCAAACCATATATCATTGCTCCCCTGGCTCCTCCAAATTTCATGTCCTCACATTTCAAAACCAATCAATCTTCCCAACAGTCCCACAAAGTCTTAACTCATTTCAGCATTAACCCAAAAGTTCACAGTCCAAAGTCTTATCTGAGACAAGGCAAGCGCCCCCATATGTCATGGTCTTGTTACCACAGATTTAGCCACCTGGAAATGTCCAAATGGGGTTCACCTGTTCCATTATGTTGACAATATTGTTAAGGTCTGATTTTCTTGTAGAGTTAGAAGCAGTGACACACCTCTTGTGACAATCTTTGACCACATGTGGTTGGGTTGTCAACAATTCCAGGGTCCAAGAACCTGGATTGTCTGCCAAAGTCTTAAGAATCATATCCCTGGCCTACCACGGTCAGGTAGTTGCAGACCTTTGTGGGCCTCCTGCGGTATTGGTGGGCATTTTGCCCCATTTGGCTCCAATGATAAAACTGTTGTATTGGTTGACAGAAAATGGGGCTACTTGGGATTGGGACAATGAAGCTGAGACAAAATTTCTGGCATCCAAGTGGGCTATTCAGCAAGCAGAGGCCCTATAAATGATTGACCAGAAGCACCCATTTGAGCTTGATGTACATGTGACAACAGATGGTTTTGGATGGGGCCCATAGCAGCACATGGAGCACTTTAGAACAGTGGTAGGCTTTTAATTCCAACTTTGAAAGGGGGCTGAGCTCTGGTATGTACTAATAGAAGAGCAGTTAGCAGCTGCATATGCTGTTTTCTTCAGGCTTATGAGTGTAATGGGATGGGATATGATAATCATGTAGAGACTTACCCAGTAGTAAGGTGGATATGTTCATAATTAACAAACCTTGGAATGGGAAGGCACAATCATCCACTTTAGCAAAGTGGGGTGCCTACTTAGAACAGAGGAGGACTCTGAGTATGAGCCTCTTAATAGAATTACAATAAGTCTTAGGACCTGCAGTCCTGATGCAAGATAAGGCCATGAGTCAGCCTGAGGTACCTTTAGAACCCTGAGCCATAACTGTTTAAAGAGGGGAACCCCCTCATCCATCATGGGGTATGGCATATGGATGGGTCCAGCTGGGGTGCTGCTTCTGCCTGGACCACTGTTGTGGTCCAGCCTTGCACCAATACTATATGGCTTGATACTGGGTATGGACAAAGTAGCCAATGGGCTGAACTCAGACTAGTGTGGATGGTGATCACCAAGGAGGTGACACTTATGGTAATCTGCATCAATAGTTGGGCAGTTTATTGAGGCTTAACCTTGTGGTTCACTACCTGGAAGCTACAGACTTGGCTCATTGGTCACTGGCCCATTTGGTAATCTGTATCAATAGTTGGGCAGCTTATTGAGGCTTAACCTTGTGGTTCTACTTGGAAGCTACAGAATTGGCTCAATAATCACTGGCCCATTTGGGTCCAAGACATGTAGCAAGACCTATGGGAAGAAGCATGACCTCTTCCCATCAGGTATGGGGATGAATGGTAACCTGTTGTTGCCTGTCTCAATACCCCTAAAGGAAATGCAACAAAAACCTGACTTTGACCATATGCCCTCCAAGCCCCCTACTGCAGATGGTTTGCTATTGTAGCCCTCTGATGGGAGAGTCTACAGTATGATTTACAAGCCACTCCTTGGGTATTTAATAAATGGCCTCCATTATTGACCATTCCTTGGGGGACTTGCTAGGGGGTTTCACCCGGTGGGTGCATCTCCCTACGAGAAGAACTCCCTTGGCCTTAGGGGGTGGAGTGTAAGGAAAATCACTGTACTTCAATGAAGAATAGGTTGAGGTAAACATCTGGTGCAAGATGACACAGCAGGATTGGAGTGTAGGTGCACAATCTCATACATTATATAACTACAGTTATATCCATGTTATGAGTGGGCTCATAACCTGGCTCTGAGCCACTATTGTCTGTAAGTAACATAAATGAACTGCACTGCTGAATCTGAGAGAGAGAGCCACTGGCTGCTTTGCAGGGGGACAGTGGGGAGCCAGGAAGTGGCGAGCACACCAGGTAGTGTAGCTGCAGCTGTGGAAGTGGGGGTGGTAGTAGATATGGAGCCAGCACTGAGAAGGGCTGCAGCTAGAGCTGGTAGCCAAGACAAAAGCTGTGGGAGAGAGATTGTAAAGCCATATCTTATCTACCCATGTTCCCTTAACTGTTCTTTCAGCTACCCCTCTACCTGTCCACCCCCTCCCCTTGGAACCCAGTTTGGAATTATGTGATAGCAGGGATTAACAGTTGGCCCAAAATTGAACCTGATAGCAGGGATTAGCAGTTGGTTCAAAATTGAAAAGCATTAAATATTAACATATCTTTTTAGCCTTTCACTTACATAGACTTTTATGAAAATATGCACAAAAAGGGGAATTATGACTCTGGGCCCAATTTGTAATTGAGATAATGGCTGAATTTCAAGCATTCCAAGCCCTGGCTTCTCATGCTCACGTATTTGTTCCATCTGCAATTTTCCCCCAGACTCTTCATTCACATTAACATCACAAGGAAAGTTCAAGGTTTAAAGTTGGTTCTTCCAAGGTCATCTACCCTTTGATCTCCCAGGGAAATCAGAGCTTTAATCTGAAAGAGAATGATTATGATTGGACATTTGACTGTTGTGCAGAGGAAGCCTTCTAGGGAAACACAGCAGAAGTAACTATTGCTTTATGAATAAGCATGAGGAGTTTCATGGCGAAAATGGAGGTGACAGGCGAAAATCAAGAGTTAGAAGACAGGCTCTGCTTCTTCCTATAGACATTCAATGATGCTACAATTTCATGCTCAACTTCTTTATCTATGAATGGGAGACTTTACAAGGCCACGACCAACATTATATGAGACAATGTGGGTGAAGTACTTTAAATTTTCTGAAAATATATATGAATGTAAATTTCAATAAATTTTCATATTTGGTTTTCTTCAGATACTCACAGAGACGTAAGATAAAAGCAATTAGAATAATGGGCGGCAGCAGCCAAGTTGGTCTGTGATCTCAGGTCATTGCAGAGTCCTTCCTACCAGAGGCAGTAGGAAACTAACAAAAGATTGGCAATAGTGCCACTGAAAATTCTTTCAGGAATTTGTAAGTGCTCAATACATAACACTGTAGAAATGGACAGCACTAAACAGGAAGAAAGGTCCTCTTGATACCTTTTCCTCATATTCTGCACAATGTTTAAAAGCAAACTTGAAAATTTATTGTAATTCTGCATTCTTTAGAAAGATAGTCTACTCTATTATTAAACAAGTCTTCACTGAGCACCTACTGTGTGCTAGGTTGTTGATTTCCATGTAAGGAGAGCTATTTATGTGCCAGGAATCAGTTAAACACTTTAAATTATTATCTTATTCAATTTTCATAACAATTTATAGGGTTCATTTGGATATGCCCTTTTTAATATATCAAGAAATAAATAATGCAACTAATATAATGTTAATATGAGGTAGGTTTTGGCAGAATTAAGGTTCAAATCCAGGTCTGCACCGTTGCAGAGGCTGTGCACTCAAACACAATGCTCTATTGACAGTTTAGTCTTTGGAAGTCTATACTCTTCTTCAACTGATTTAATTAAATTTTACAAATGTCTGTAAAAGAGACACAAAATGAAATTTAATTTATGTCAATTTTTAGAATAAATATGCTTCATCCAGGAATTTATAGGCCAGGATAAGAATAAAAATGCTATGTAGAAACATTCGAATGTTCTCATGCAAGAGGTTTTTTAAGCAATTTTATTTCATATTTAGTTCCAAACAATAGAAATTTAAACTTTGCTTTGCATCCCCAACTTCTGGAGTCAAACATCAGATGTTCACAGTGTTTTGTCTTTCAAGACAGGAAAACAGAGTCTTTATCTTGTAGTATAGATGTATTTGTTGTAGTCCAGTCTATTCCATTGAAGTACTGTAAAATATGTCTCTCATTAATTTTTTTATTTGCATTTTTTTCTAACTTATATTTTAGGCTTAGTGGTACATGCGTAGTTTGGTTACATGAGTAAATTGTGTGTAATGGAGATTTGGTGTACTGATAATTTTGTCACCCAGGTAATCAGCATAATGCCTAGTAAGTACTATTTTCAATTTTCAACCTCCTCCAATTCTCCACCTCCAATTAGGTCTCAGTGTCTATTGTTCCCTACTTTGTGTTCATATGTTTTCAATGTTTTGCTTCCACTTATAAAGGAGAACACATGGTATTTGATTTTCTGTTCCTGCATTAATTCACTTAGGATCATGGCATCCAGCTCTATCCATGTTGTTGTAAAATCCATTATCTAATTTTTTTATAGTTGCATAGTATTGCATGGTAGACACGTACCACATTTTCTTTCTGCAGTCTGGCATCAATGGACAACTATGTTAATTTCATGTCTCTGATGATTAGTGATATTGAGCATTGTGAATAGTACTGTGACATACATACACGTGCATGTGTCTTTATGGTAAAATGATTTATACTCTTTTTGGTGTATACCCAATAATGGAATTATTGGGTTGAATTGTGATTCTTTTTTAAGTTCTTTGAGGAATAGCCACACTGCCTTTCACAGTTGCTGAACAAACTTGCATTCCACCAGCAGTGTAAAGGACAAAGTTATCCCTTTTCTCCACAATTTCACCAGCATCTGTTATTTTTTGACTTTTTAGTAATAGCCATTCTGACTGGTGTGGTATGGTATCTGGTTATGATTTTGACTCAAATGTCTCTGATGATTAGTGATATTGAGCATTTATTTCATATGATATGTTTGTTGGCTACATATATGTCTTCTTTTGAGAACTGTCTGTTCATATACTTTGCCCATTTTTAAAATGTTTTGTGTTTTTTTTGTTTTGTTTTGCTTGTTGATTTGTTTGATTTCCTTATAGATTCTGTGTATTAGACCTTTGTTGAATTCATAGTTTACAAATACTTTCTCCCTTTCTAAGGTTGTCTATTTACTCTGTCAATAGTTTCTTTTATTATGAAGAAACTCTTTAGTTAACGAGGTCCGATTTGTCAACTTTTGTTGCAATTGCTTTCAAAATTTTGTCACGACGCCTTTGCTTGGGCCAATGTTCAGAATGGTATGCCCTAGATCTTTTTTCTAGATCTTTATAGTTTTAGGTTTTGCAGTTAAGTTTTTAGTTCATTTTGAGTTAATTTTTGTATATGGTGAAAGGGGTCTAGTGTGAATGTTCTGTATATGTCTAGCCAGTTATTTCAGCAGCATTTATTCGATAGGGATATCATTCAGAGTTACCAAAAAATGTCATTTCTGTTATTCCAAGTCCCACAAGATGGAATGCCTGAGAATGCCAGAGAATGCCAGAGAGTAGTTAGAAGTGTGAGTAAAAGAGAAAGAGATTTTAAAAAAAGTAAAATCTGTTTTCAAAATTTTCTTAACAATAGTTAGTACTAATACACTCAAATGCAGAAATGAAAACCCATAAACTGAAAATATTCAAGTCAAGAAACTGCAATGTGCAGTGTCATGGGAAGACTTCATTTTGTGTCCAGCTCCACACAGAAAGAAAACCACAAATCACTTCAAAATATGAATAACTATAAATCATAAACTTGGTTTCTTACAATTCTTCAAGATGAGTATTGCATGGGAAAAGATTTTTTATCTTGGACCAAAAGATAGTTTGGAGGCCTACAAATGTTTCCCACTGATATCAACATATCACACAGGCAGGTAGCCAAACCCCAGTCTGGCCTTTCCATTTATCTGACAACATATCTGTCACATCAGAGGATCTGAGATGGTATAGAAGTGTTTGTAACCCAGCAGCAGGTGGAAGCCAGAGGATGTCTACCAAAGTTGTAAATGTATACATTCTGTAGCGTAGCTGAGAGATAACGGTCTCACGGAGTATGTCATGGAAAATTCTAAGGATGATGAGGCCAGACAACTCTGCATGAACCCACAGCAGGTAAGCACTGCAGTGAATGTGGCTGACTGCCATTATTAAGAGGCTTTTATTTTTCTTTTTTTGCAACTGGGGCTAGGCTTTTTACTAATATTAACAGTGCAGAAGTACAACTACAGAAGTTAATGCATCATATATCTATAGCAAGAGAGAAATGTAATATGTTTAATTATGATGGCCAGTTTTTTTCCACTAGCTTATGATCATTTTTAGTCTACACTAAGTAGCTAATTTGTAGGATTTTCTAGTAACAGAGCTGATACACCCATTCTAGAAGATAATTTAGTAATAAATACCAGAAGCCTTAAAATGTGCATATACTTTCTGTAGGCAATTTCAGTCATAGAAATTAGTTTTAAGAAGGATTCATGCAAATACCTAGCTAAAGAATGGTTACTCATGACAACATTAGTTATAAAAATTAGAACCAGTCTAGTTCCTGTATACAGAAATTGTTAAATAAATTGCCATATATCAATAACTGAAATGTTATTCAGTTATTTTAATGGTCACTGTCACTGTGCATTATGATTTATAGAAATTCGAGAGTCACAGATTATTGTAAAAGTAGGATAAACATTATGAGCATTTTTCTTTTATAAAATGTACATGGGCTTACCTAAAATCATACCTAGAGTTCAGAACAAAATGCCAAAAAGTTCATGAATTTCTAAAGGGATCTTTGCATTTAGGGATCTGAAGTTAAAAATTTAACATTAGTGACTAATGAATTATAAATAATTGACAATATATTAGCTGAAAAATGTCAAAATATGTATTATATACACAGAATTATTCCATATTATATTTATATGACACCCCCATCAAAAGAAATAAACTACATCTTGAAGTTCCCTTTTGTCTTTTTAAAAGCTTGCTGAAACAGACCAGGAGCAGTGGCTCATACCTGTCATCCCAGTGCTTTGGAAAACTCAGGCAGGTGGATCACCTGAAGCCTGGTCAATATGGCAAAACCCTGTCTGTACTAAAAATA
Organism: Callithrix jacchus; assembly: GCF_049354715.1. NCBI lineage: Eukaryota > Metazoa > Chordata > Mammalia > Primates > Cebidae > Callithrix > Callithrix jacchus. The sequence continues at coordinate 87,593,805 of NC_133511.1, forward strand.
CAAAAAAATGAGCCAAGCATGGTGACAGGCACCTGTAATCCCAGCTAATTGGGAGGCTAAGGCAGGGGAATCACTTGAACACGGGAGGCCGAGGTTGCAGTGAACTGATATCACGCAACTGCACTCCAGCCTGGGCAGCAGAGGGAAACTCCATCTCAAAAAAACAAAAACAAACAAACAAAACAAAACACAAAAACAACAAATAAATTTGCTGAAACAAAAGTTCTCAATTGCCTACTATTAAAGAGAATTTATAACTTTTAAGCAAAAGTCATGTATTTCAACAAAATACTTTATGCATAAAATAATGATAGCTCTCAGTTTGGCAGTTTTCTGTGTTTCCGTGTAAGTGTTTGGTGAAGGTGGTAGGGGAGCATGACTTAAAATATCATAGTTAGTTGCAATTATTATAATAGAAACCAATTCTAGTTAATTAAGCAAAATGACCATTTATCAAAAAAGATGCCTAGATGAGAACTTCTAGAATGGTGAATTAATTTCTCTGCAGTGAAGCAACTAAACATCCAATTAGTTGATCTTTGGAAATTTTCTCAAGGACATAAAGCAAATTGATAAATATTAATTTAAGAAAATCTGATAAATCTCTTAAGAATTTTATGGCACTTGAGTTATGACTCACTCTTCCTGTCTCAATTGAGCATGGTACAAATTTCACTCCAGGTAGTTGAGGCCAAAAAACAGGCTCCTTCTGCCCCCACCACCTGCATTCCATTTAAGGACAATAGCATTTCCCTGGTAGAGGCAATTTGCCATATTTCCTTATCTTTCTAAGCTTCATGTTGCAGAGGCTAAAATCAAGCTTTCTGCAGCTGAGAGGTCAAGAACATCCCTTTTCCACATAGCTCTGATAAAACTAGAGCAATAAGTCAGTAATTAGCTTAATAGCTGAGTGTGATACCAACAGAAGTATACAAATTAAAAGAGAGATCAAAAATAGAGGCAACAAGAACCCTGCTAACACCACTGTAATCTCAGAAACACTGTGCACATGTCCCACACTCTGCTTTTTGAGGAGTAAAGATAAAGGCTACACAGTGTGAGAGATATAGGCTTTATCCAAATAGTCTAACAAATAAGCAAATAACAATAATCCCTGGGTGTGGTCAGTAGGAAATTAGCACATTATCTAAAATGTGCATATTAAATAAAAATTATGAGAAATGAACAAGCAATAGAAACTGTCTGTCAGAGGGGCCAGATGTCAAACTTAGAAGCCAAAAACTTCAAAGAAGCCATTATAAACATGCTCCAAGAAATAGTTATAAAGGTAGACCATAATTACACAAGAAAAGATAAATATGTCCAAATATAGAAGGTAAAGTGATAAATGTCATAAAAGCTCTGAATAAAAATTCTGTTTGAAAAATAAAATCCTAAATTAAAAACTCACTGGAGGATCCCAACAGTAGATTTGAATATAGCTTAATAGATACTATGTAATCTAAAGGAAAAAGGGGAAAAACTTTGAGAAAAATGAATATAATCCCAAAGAAATATAGGCAAATATTAAGCACAAAAATATATGCATAGTTGTAATACTGGAAAAAGAAAGGAAGAAAAGAACAAAATAAATATTCAAAGAAATAATACCTTAAAATGTCCCAAATTTGATAAAATTATAAAGCTAACATGAAAGAAGTTCAAGAAACTTTACATAAAATAAACCAAAAACACTAAGCCAGGTGCAGTGGCTCATTTCTGTAATCCCACCACTTTGGGAGGCACGGGCAGGAAGATTACTTGAGGCCAGAGGTTAGAGACCAGCCTGGGCAGCATAACAAAATCCCACCTGTACAAAAACCTACTCTTGGACCAGACCTAACTTCTTTTGGCCCAGATTGTTTCTGTATTAGACAAAATTCCTGACAGCTTGACTCTTCAACAATAATCAACACCAATGGCTCTCCAAGAGATTTTCCAGTATGTTGTTCCCATAATATCCTTAAATAAAAATAGAGAAACTAAGATCTCAATCAACGGCAAACCATGTATAGTGTTGGTGGATGCCAGAGCCACCTTATCCACTTTAAACCCCACACAAATAAATCAACAAATCCCCTGGAGAAAAGAAAATATTTCTGTGATAGGGCTTTCAAATTAAGTTCAGATAATCCCTGTGTCTAAATTAGTCCAAATAACTCTTAGACTGTTCTCAGAAAGTCATGCCTTCCTATTGTGTAATACCATTTCAATAAATTTACTGGGATGAGCTATGCTTTCCCAATTGAGAGGACACATTCCCTTCAGAAGGATAATTAATCCTAAAGTTTCCTGGCCATGCTGAATCTGAATTGTTCTGTTCCCTACAAGCGAAAGTTTGTAATGTTGAAATCCAAACTTACAGAAAACCAGATCCCTCTGATGTGCCCAAATATGTGTGGGCTTCTTCTTCAGCTGACATAAAAATAATTAAAAGTGCTAAAACATATAAAAATCCAGATAGACTATTCTAAGCTATTGCCTAAATTGTTCTAATACCTACTAAAGTCAGAGGCAATCTAAGGACTTTCACCAATTGTGGAAGATTTAATAAAACAAGGACTTATAATTCCTTTTGTTATTCCCTGTAACATTTCAACTTTACTGGTTAAAAAACCTAATAGTTGAGGTGAGAGATCTGTTCATGTCATATATACAGTAAATAAAATTAGATAATCAACATTTTCTGTGGTTCCAAATCCCAACACTTTGTTATCTAATATGCCTATATATTCTAAATGGGTCATAGTAATACAACTCTGCTCTGTCTTCTTTAGTATTCCAGTTGAAAAAGAGAGCCAATACTTGTTAGCCTTTACCTGGAAATGTCAGCAGTGTTCCTTGAGTGTAATGCCACAGGGGCTCACTGAAACCCCATCTGATTTCTTTCAGGCATTACACCAAGATCTGTCATTTGTAAAATTTTCTAGAAATTCCACTCTAATTCAATATGTTGATGATCTACTATTATGCTCTTCTATCAAGATTCAAGTTATCTTTGACCGCAGTTAGCTTATAAGGGTCATATGGTCTTTATGGACAAACGTCAGTCCTCTTCATAAAAGGTCCATTGCTGAAGATGCAGTCTGACTACAAACTGAATTTCCTCTCACCTGAAAAAGTGAAGGCAATTGAAAAGTTCCGTAGTCTGACAACTCAAAGACAATTAAAATGTTTTGAGCTTTTCAACAACTTCTAACATTAGGGCTCCCAAATAATAAATAACGTTTTCCTTGTTTGTTCACAAATGTGATCATGAAGCCTTGGAAGTCCTTACTCAGGAACATAAGGGAAGACATTGACTCGTTGGCTATTACACACTACAAATAGATACAGTGGGCAGAGCATATACAATTTGTCTAAAAGCAGTGGCCACAGCAACTAAATTGTTAGAAACCTGATCTCACTTAGCAGTAGAGGATAAGCTTTACCTACCAGATCCACAGGCAGTCAAAAACTTACTAAATTACAATTATACCTAACATTTTTCAACAAGTAGACTAAACAATTTATGAAATCCACCTCTTTTTATCTTTTAATCTCCATCTCAAATATTATATTCTGTTTAACCCTACCACTGTGCTGCCTTTGATTAAAGATAGAGAAGACTGTAAGTGTGACATCACAACTATTGACTGTTCACATTGACTTACAGGAAACTCTACTAGGTAATCCTGAATTAATACTTTATGTTGATGGATCTTATGCCAAAATAACAGAAGGGAAATTTAAAGAAGCCTATGATGTGACTAATTAACATGAACTAATAGAAAAAGAAACACTCTCACAATTTTATTTAGCATAACCTGTAGAATTACATGCTCTTTACTAGGCTTGTTGTAGATAAATCGATTAATATTTAGAGTTGTCTGTGATTTTGAAATATTACGGAAACAAACATAATTTTTCACTTCCAGTGAAGCCCCACAACAAATGGGGCTCAGTAGGATGAACTTCTTTCAGCTATTCTGCTACCTTCATAGGTTGCTATTATTGGCCTTGAAGCTCATGCTTGTAAGACTGAACCTGAATATGAAAGAAATGCATTCGTAGGCTGTCATGTCAGGTCGCAGAGCACTAAAATTGTTTAAATATAAAGTTTTAATGAACATCATAAAATTTATATGAATTAAATTACTTATGATAATTTGTTCAATAAAAAATGCTGTGCACCTGAAATGGAACAACAAAAATGGCACAGAAAATGATGCAAATTTAAATGTTAAATGAGCACTCACTGAAGGCCTAGAAAACCATTTCATGTTTCCTGAATTCCAAAAATTGCTAATGTTAAATGTTCTTCACTGAATAACCCATCATGAAGTAGATAAATGGTTCAAATTATGAAAAAGAAATTATGGAGTGGTTGTTCTAAAGCAGTCAAAATGTTTTATAACCAATATCTGACTGGTTAAACTCATAATACCAAAATAATCCTGAAAATTTCCAGTGGCATGTTTCTACCATGTGCTGAACAGTTTGAACATCTGCAGATGAATTTCATTCAATTGCTGTCTTCAACCAGATATCAATATATTCTTGTGATTGTGTGCCTGTTTTTAAGATGGAATGAGGCTTTTCCTTGTAGAATGAATGATGTCACAACAGTAGCAAAACTAATTATTAAAATATTTGCTTCCTTTGTGGAACATCCCTAGGGAAATTTCTGGCAATAGGGTATCCCAGCTCTTTGGACAAATTATCAACAAATTAAATAAGATTTTAAAAATCCAATGGCACTAACATTGCCTTCATCATCCTCAAATTTCTGGAAAGGTTGAAAGGACAAATGGTATCTTTTTTTTTTATTAATGATACACCAACTTATCTTTTTATTTAAAGGTTAATTTCCTTTTTATGTTTAATGGTTACTTTATTTTTTTTATTTTTATTTTTTATTGCATTTTAGGTTTTGGGGTACATGTGCAGAGCATGCAATACAGTTGCATAGGTACACACATGGCAGTGTGTTTTGTTTGCTTTCTCCCCTTCACCCACATTTGGCATTTCTCCCCATGCTATCCATCCCTACCTCCCCCTCCCACTGGCCCTCCCCTTTTCCCTCCAATAGACCCCAGTGTTTAGTACTCCCATCTCTGTGTCCATGTGTTCTCATTTTTCATCACCCGCCTATGAGTGAGAATATGCGGTGTTTCATTTTCTGTTCTTGTGTCAGTTTGCTGAGAATGATGTTCTCCAGATTCATCCATGTCCCTACAAATGACAAGAACTCATCATTTCTGATTGCTGCATAATATTCCATGGTGTATATGTGCCACATTTTCCCAATTCAGTCTATCATCAATGGGTATTTGGGTTGATTCCAGGTCTTTGCTATTGTAAACAGTGCTGCAATGAACATTCGTGTACATGTGTCCTTATAGTAGAACAATTTATAGTCCTTTGGATATATACCCAGTAATGAGATTGCTGGGTCAAATGGAATTTCTATTTCTAAGGCCTTAAGGAATCACCACACTGTCTTCCACAGTGGTTGGACTAATTTACACTCCCACCAACAGTGTAAAAGTGTTCCTTTTTCTCCACATCCTCTCCAGCATCTGTTGTCTCCAGATTTTTTAATGATCACCATTCTAACTGGCATGAGATGGTATCTCAATGTGGTTTTGATTTGCATCTCTCTGATGACCAGTGACAATGATCATTTTTTCATATGATTGTTGGCCTCATATATGTCTTCTTTCGTAAAGTGTCTGTTCATATCCTTTGCCCAATTTTGAATGGGCTTGTTTTTTTCCTGTAAATCTGTTTGAGTTCTTTGTGAATTCTGGATTGACTTTCTTCACAGAACTGGAAAAAACCACCATGAACTTCATATGGAACCAAAAGAGAGCCCACATAGCCAAGTCAATTCTAAGCAAAAAGAACACGGTGAGGGGCATCACACTATTGGATTTCAAACTATACTACAAGGCTACAGTAATCAAAACAGCATGGTACTGGTACCAAAACAGAGATATAGACCAATGGAATAGAACAGAGGCATCAGGGGCAACACAACATATCTACAACCATACAATCTTTGATGAACCTGACAAAAACAAGCAATGGGGAAAGGATTCCCTATTCAACAAATGGTGCTGGGAAAACTGGCTAGCCATGTGCAGAAAGCAGAAACTGGACCCCTTCCTGACACCTTACACTAAAATTAACTCCAGATGGATTAAAGACTTAAACATAAGACCTGGCACCATAAAAACCCTAGAAGGAAATCTAGGCAAAACCATCCAGGACATAGGAGTAGGCAAGGACTTCATGAACTAAACACCAAAAGCATTGGCAACAAAAGCCAAAATAGACAAATGGGACCTAATGAAACTCCACAGCTTCTGCACAGCAAAAGAAACAGTCTCTAGTGTGAATCGGCAACCAACAGAATGGGAAAAAATTTTTGCAGTTAACCCATCTGACAAATGGTATCTTAAATGTAAAATTAGCTAAATAGAGTTGACTCAATTACCTTGGCCATAAGTTTGATTACTGGCCGTAGTAACAATTAGATCAATTCCTATGGGTACCACAAACTGATCCCTTTTAAAATGATTAATGAAATACCTAGGACTTTTATAATAGAACACCATGTTTTTCCTGCACTTATTAAACCTGACTCAATACTGCAAGACCTTGATGCATTATTCCAAAGCATATTTTCATCAAATGAAAGAAGGTTTCTATGATGCATTTACCAATGGTGATCAGGCCTTTAATTAGCTAGAATCTGGAGATTGGGTCTTTTGGAAATAACACCACAGAAAAACTTCCTTTGAGCATCATTAGAAGAGACTATATATTTGGTTCTTTTTACCACTTGCACTGCAGCAAAACCTCAAGGGTCTTGAGCCTTGGGTCAATGTCTCTCAAATAAAAATAATTCTCTTAGATGTTTGTACTTGTTAAGAGCCTTGGGTCAATGTCTCTCAAATAAAGATAATTCTCTTAGACGTTTATACTTGTTAAGTACAGGTAACTTAAAATTAAGGCTATGCAAAGGAAGCCTTTCTAGAAGCTGATGGCATCATGAAGTAGATAGCTTTACCAATATGGGGAACAAATCCATTTGACTCTACTTCACTGACTAATACTTGTTTCTGTTTTATATTAACAAAAAAATGTTCAAACTCTTATTTCTTTTAGGAAATTTTACTAGTTATACTGAATGTCCTCTATAGTGTACTGTTGAACATATAGCTACTTTTGCTACTCAATGCAATTACAGGCTATGTAGTAATCTAAATGAATGGGCACTATCATAATGAATACTAGAACCTGCACCAATACACACCTGGGTGAGAAAATGAGGAAGCTGGATTTATAACAAGTTTTGTATCCTTGCTTTGTCAGGTCAAGTGATAGTTATGCTCAATTGACTTGGCACTGAGAAAAAGCAATAGAAACATGGTATAGCCTATAGCTATTGATTTTAGTACTGGTAATTCATCTTTATGCATAGAAAACTTTAATGGAACTGGAGCTAATCTAGGCAATATTCCACATGCCTTCTGTAATGAAACACTTTGATTTTATATAGATAATAAAGATGACTTTCATATATAATGACACAGGAATAAAATCAGAAAATGACCATGATACCCTCAACCATATCATCAGACATCTCCTTGAAACTAGACATGGGCTTAATGGAAACTCTAAAGGGAAATGGAATGCTTCTTTAGTTCCACTATATAAAATAAATAATAGTCTTATTTATTGAACATATCAATATCCAAAGCATATTTGAAGAGGAAACCAATAATAGTTATGGCATACATGGGTTACTTTATCAAATTCATAAAATATTTTTGTTCCTACTCCTATCCAAACTGTAAGTGTTCAGCCTGGCAATATGTAGATGCAGGTATGACAAAGAATAACCATGACATTTTTATCACCTCCAACTGGTGGGTAATAGGACCCACTTTGATCCTTTTCTATTAATAGTACTGGATTATTCATTGTTTGTGGCAACAACATATATAAAGGTTTTCGACATAAATGATCTGAATGTTGTGGTTTGGGCTATCTCCTACTTTAAATGACCAGATACGACTTTTTAAATGCAAGTCAAATTAATTCGGTATCATTCATATGTAAAGTGACCCCTCACAAATGAGACTCTTATGATCTTACAACCCCAATTATACAAAGGATTTCCAGATTTTATTATTTTGTAAGAATTATTTTTTCTCAGTTGGCAGTCTATTAATTGAAAACATGCTGATTAATATTTCAGCAACTCTTGAAAAAACTTCAAATGATACTTTGAATTATCTTAAAATAGTACAATCTATCATAAATAATTCAGCCTCAATAATACTCCAAAGCAGTAGTGCTATTGATATTTTAACTGCTCGAGAGGAATTTTTGTCCTGTTATTTTTATGTTAACAAATCAGACATTGTTGCCCAAAATTTAAAAAACCTTAAATACAAGTACATATTATTTTTATCAGATAAGCACTGCCTCATGCAATTATTTATTTGGTTGGTTAAATTGTGGTTCTTGGGAATCGTTGCTCAGAGGAATTTTTCAATCCTTGACTGTTATTCTTTTTATACTTACTGTGTTTACCTCCTACTCCATGTGTTGTATTCTTTCTTTCAAGAGTTTTTAATGCTTTCCAGCAGTTTCTTTCATGTCAAATGATTTCCATCATGGTCAGACAACTCAAGGAAATCAATACTGACTGTAATTGCTGATGGTGGTTATATGACTCTACACCCCAGTGAACCTGTTGATGATGATAACAACATCTACTTGACTGTAAGTTCCAGCAACTACATCAATAGTGGTAACTGATATTAATACTATTCCATTTGGTCACATTCTTAGCTTTCTGAGAGAATGACCAAAAAGAGGGAAATTGTTAAAGCAAAGTTAAAATATCTTATAGGCCTATAAATTCCTGAGCAAAACAAACTGGGCTTTAAAATAGCCTTAACTAGTTGATGCAGTGGCTCTCATCTGGAATTTCAGCATAATTAGGAGGCCAACTCAGAAAGATTGCTTGAGTCTGTAGCTTGAAACCAATCTGGACAACATAATGAGATCCCGTCTTCTAAATTTGTGTTCCAATGGCACAAAACATAAACATAAATTTATATTTGTGTTCCTCCCTAAAACTGTAAATATTAGCTGGGTATGGTGGTACACATGATCATAGATCATTGCTGTCTCAAACACCTGGGTTCAAGGGATCATCTCATCTTGGCACCTCCCTTGGGCCCAGATTTCCTGGGCCCAGGTGTTTGAGGCTGCAGTGATCTATGATCACACCACTGCACTCCAGCCTGGGCAACAAAACCAGACCCTGTCTCAGAAACAATAAAAAAAATAAAAATAGCCATACCCTTGCTTACATTGCAAACATATGCAAAACTTAACAAGGGTCATTTCTGGCAAATGCTTATGTTATACAACCTCAGCTAATGATAAGCAATCAGGTAACACATGGTTATTAACTAGGCACTTTCCAACATGGTGCTATGGTTTGAATATTCTCTCTAAAAGTCATGTTTAAATTTAATTGTCAGTGTGGCAATGTTAGAGGTGGGGCGCTTGAGAAGTGATTGGATGCTGAGGATTTTGCCTTCAAGAATCAGTTAATGCTGTTATTGTGGGAATGGGTTAGTTATTGAGAGAGTGAGTTCCTGATAAAAGAATAAAGTTTGGTCCTCGTTTGCTGTCTGTCTTGCACACTCACAGTGTGATGCCTTCCTCCATGGAATGAAATCCTTACCAGGTGCCAGCATCATGCTCTTGGACTTTCCAGCCTCCAGAACCATGAGCCAATACATCCGTTTTCTTTATAAATTACTCAGTTTGTTGTATTCTGCTATAGCAGCAGAAAAAGGACTAAAATGATAAACCAAAAACGGGAATTTTGTAACTGCAACCAGTCAAATGATTTATTTTACTTCTATATTCACCTTCTAATTGATAACTACCAGCCTCTGAAAATTTGCCATTGGAACACTAAACCTCTTTCAGTTTGGTGTTTCCCAATTTTTTATTTGATTCTTACTCAACTGTATTCATTAAAATGTTATTGTGTTCTGATTTTTATTTTGTAGAACTAATAACAAACAAAAAAAAACTCAGGCCCTTTAACCTGAAAATGAAAAAAATCATGTAATAAACAACTCTTGAGTTAAAAAGAAAATTATAATTAAAATTACACAATTTCTAAAAATTAATAAGAAAATATCATACACCAGAATCAATGGGACATGTTTAAATAGGGATCAATGGAAAATTAAAATATACATAAATAAATATATTCATAACCATAAAAGAAGGAAAACAATGGAATTACATTTCTAACTAAAATGCTAAAAACCATAATGGTGCATTCAAAGCAAGTTTAAGAAACAAAATGATTAAGTTAAAACCAAATGTACTGAAAAGCATAGAAAAGTATGTAGGGCATGGAAAAAAACAATGGGTGAACTACTAGTCAACTTAATCAAGGGAAAAAGGAAACATAAATATAAAATAAAATATAATGAAGGGAAAATAACCATTGAAACAGAATATATTCAAAAAATTTTTAAGAGACTAATTTATAGATTGTTGTGACCACAGTAGAGATGGCAAGCTTAACGATGTCAATTTCCATTGAAGAAAACAGAAAATGGTATTTAAAAATATATATAAATGCAAAGCATAGATAGTATTGCAGAGTTCTACCAAATGTCCAAATTCCAAAGACTACATAGCCCCAGTGATCTATAATTTCCTCCCTAGCCTAGAAAAGGAAGAAAGTTGTGAAACTTCTTTTTACATTAATACCTAAACCTGACAAAGATTGCAGACAAGGAGGAAATTACAGACTGACATCACTTGTGCAAAACTAAAATAAAACATTTTTAACAGAAGCCAAAGTCACAAGAAGAAAATAATACCCAATGATCAAGTGAGATTTATTAGAATAATGCAATATTTGTTCACTATTAGGAAGTTTATTAATATGAAATAACATTAATTGACCTTAGCAATAAATGATTATCTTCATAGATGTTAATAAATCATTTGAAAAGCACAATACACACTTGTAATTGAAAAATATCCACCATATTGGAATTGGCTATTTCACAAACATTGGATGTTGTTCTGAGTACAATGGGGAGTTAACAAAAAATGTTTAAGCAAAACCAGTAATATGTGCTAATTTGTTTTCAAAACTAACACTCTGGTTCCTGTGCAGCAAATAAAAGACAAGAGGGCCAAGAACAGAAACAGGGAGTCTAGGAGTAGCTACTTCAGTAAATTTCTGGTCTTGACTTGAGAGAATCAACATTGCAAGAAAGGAAGAAACAAAGAACCCTTCAGAAAACAGCCTTAGAAGAGGCCCTAACCTATTTTCAGGCCATGGGTTGTAATGCAAAGCCACCACAAATTCTGGGGAATTTAGTTAAACTTTGTAACCTGTTTTATACACAGTTTCTTTTATGCAAAAGAAATTATTGCCTAAATTTTTTTGTCATAGATTTATCAGACATTTCAACTTATATCTTTTCTAGGAAAATATCCTAACAGTTGTGTTAAATTTAGACAATTCTTTTTATTCAATTTGCTATTATTTTTAAAAGTGTTAATGTTCCAGCCACAATAGCATTTTATTGATTTACATTTTTAATTACACATTCACCACTGAAAGTTAATTTGATAATGATTATCCATTGAGTAAATATTGAGGGGTAATTAGAAGGCTAGAGATGCCCTTGGGTAGTGGCAGGGAGAAGTGATCATTTTCTCCATTAGAAATAGTATAATTACCACACCAGACTAAGGAAAATGCATAGAATTAATTAGTGAGTGTATATATTGCGATTTGTCTGTGTTTCTTTTTTTTTTTTTGAGATGGAGTTTCGCTCTTGTTACCCAGACTGGAGTGCAATGGCGCGATCTCCACTCACCACAACCTCCGCCTCCTGGGTTCAGGCAATTCTCCTGCCTCAGCCTCCCGAGTAGCTGGGATTACAGGCATGCGCCACCATGCCCAACTAATTTTTTGTATTTTTAGTAGAGACGGGGTTTCACCTTGTTGACCAGGATGGTCTTGATCTCTTGACCTCGTGATCCGCCCGCCTAGGCCTCCCAAAGTGCTGGGATTACAGGCTTGAGCCACTGCGCCCGGCTGTCTGTGTTTCTTTAAGAAACCCTAAGTTCATTCCTAAAAGTTGACATTTAAGTGAATCTGGAAGAAAATGTTTGACCAACTGGGCATAGATGCTGGGCTACGTAAATTGAGGAAAAAAATTTACTCCTACGTACTGTTAAGTCAGAATTATTTTTTTAAATTAGAGACATCATTTTCCTTCCCCCCTCCCACCATTTTTTTTACTGGTAATTATTATGTCATCCAAACTTGTTATTTGCCTCATGTTTTTAAGATTGTTATGTGTATGTTTTCATACACACACACACACACACACGCACCCACGCGCGCAAATGGCTCTGTGCCTTGCTTCAAGAGAATATTTTCCCCCATGATTGAAATTTTACTCCTCTCTCTTCAGAAGAAACAGCAAAACCCATTATCTTGTTTTCTTAGCTGTTTCGCAAGTGAAATCTATTTTATCCAAAGATCTAATTCATGTTGCTTTTACACTTAAATCCTTCAAAAATCCTCAGCAGTTACAGAATAAAGCCCACACATTTTAGCCTTGCTTTTGTAATCCTGAGGCCATTTTATCCCCTGGACTTCTTCCCTATGATCTTTCCCAACTCAGTATTGTGGGACACATTTTCCCTTTTACTGGCATATTCTCTTATTTCCTTGTTTGGCTGTTCTTCTATCCATTCATCAAAATACAGCTCAAATAGGAGTGCCTTTGCCTAGAATTCCCTAGCATAAATATTTCTTCTTTTGTTTATATGTAGCAGACATCTTCATTAGAGCACTTAAAATATTATTATTGTTTTAGCTTTGTTTTTAACCAGTTAGTGAACTCTTGGTGTTAGGAATTGTTTCTTCATTTTTAAACTTTTTAAACTTTTTTTTTATTCAATAAATATTTATTAAATGTCTACTGTGTGGCAAGTCATGAAGTGACATAAAGTGGAGAAAATGGAAAGAAGCAACTGTAAATGGAGTGAGCAGAAATTTCCCCTAAAAAGATGATACTTGGAACAAAATGAAAAATGAGGAGCTGCCAACTAGTCAGGCTCTACCAGAGATAAAGGCGAGTGGAGATAGGCTTAATACAGAAATAAGACTGGCACATCTGGGAACAGAAAGAGACCCTTGAGACTGGAGAGGGAGGAATGGAGAGATGGTAGAATGAACCAAACTCATCTCTGTTTGCCCAGACTAAATACTGAGCCTGGCAAAGAGAAAGATTTCTCCAAAGTCACTTCCTGAATAAATGTCGTGTTTAAAAGAAATATTAATTAACCAAGTTGTTTAGAATGATATAATTTAATAACTGAAGAGATATGTAGAATCCATCAAATCTTACCTTTTATTGCAGATGGGAAAAATGATAATAGCCAGGCCCTGAGACCAACTTTCTGAGAGAAATTTATCAGAAATCTTTTCAGAGAAAATAAGCAAGAAATGAACAAGGTTTTTAATGGCAATTCTACTGAATGTTATTAAAAAAAGTTTCTCATAGTTTTTTTAATGTGAATCTTTGATTAAAAATCAGGGCATATTGAATTATTATTCGGTGAGTACACTAAGAACCCAGACTTCACCACTGTGAAGTCTATTCATGCACTTGTACCTCATAAATATATAAAGATAAATACATTTTTAAAAACAAAAAATGAATAAATTATTATTCACTGACAGACAACCAATTTAATAAAGTCTAAATACATAAATTTCTGATTGTGTGACTTGATATAAGGACATGACTTCAAAGATTTAGAAGAGTAGTTTTCAAACCACACAGGCTCTAATATTCAGGAAAGCTACTGAGGGGATCCCAAAGGGTGGGGGGCCAAGCTGGCTGGCTGGTGGAACAACCTTGAATTCTACCTCCACCTAAATAAGATCAACTCTTTACAAAATCTATTTATATATCAAATTTCTGCACAAGAATTATTTTAGTTACCAAAAATAACAGAAATCTGTTGATCTAAAGAAATATTTAGTTGTAACCTGAAGCACAATGTTTCTTTAAGTCACTTTAATATCTGCTACATGCTTTACCTGAGCATAGGATAAAAGGCCAGGGCAAGCACATACTCACCTCATAAGCCTTATATCTGCACTTTTCCCATTATCTTCTTCACACATGATTCCAGCCTGTTACCGACTTTCTTGATATGACCTTAATATTCAGTGTCTCATTTCTGTCTTGTCTTGCTCTTTGAGCTTTGCATTCTTTACTGTTTTCTCAGCTTTAACCGTAGACCTTGACTGCTCTCCACAGACCTTCTTCTTTTCTGTAAAGAAAACATATTGCTTTGGGTCACCTCTTCTAAACACTTACATTGTTTCAATTTAGTAGCGCAACTTTCCAGCCCTGGCAGAACTCCTTGAGATAGTGCTTCCACCAAGCCCAGCTCACATCCTCAGTGAGAACTGCCATTAAGAGATTCTGTGGCCATTAGAGAGATACCGTGCAGCATCTCTAAATAAAGGCTATTACCTATAATTGAAGCAGTTTAGCAAAATACCTTTGTAAGTAAGAGATGCTTTCTACTTGATTCCTCCCTTTCTCTTTTTGTGCTCGTTTTTTATATGACACAACTGATGACTCTCTGTGGTAATGGAAATAACACAAGAAATTAGTGATAGAAATCGTGAGTTCTGTCACTAACTGTAGGATAGTGAAAATATACCAAATATATCACAGAGGTTCTGTTTGCATCCTTATTTTATGCTTTTGGAAAAATGACATCACATAGGTGAAAGCAACTTAGAAAGTAGGTGGCCACACAGATGTTAATTATTATATGATTGTGTTTTTAGCTATCGACTTTTATTTTAAATAATTTCCCTTTATAGGTGCATTTTATAGCTGTTTGCAGCCGTTTCTCCCTGTCAAGACACAGGTCGAATTTCCAAGTCTATCTCCCTTTTGAGTTATGGAACAATCCTCCTCTATATCCCTTTCTTCAATTATGACCTCTATCATCCTGCTGCAGAATTAGATAAAAAGTTCAACAAGCCAATTTCTGTATTTGTATAACAGTTCAAGTGTTTTAACAGTATTAATGAGATAAATTAAATCACATGTGAAAACTCAGTGTGTATAAAGTACCACCTAATAGGATAGCCATTTCAGGAAAAAATATTGGAGAGGCTAACGTAATCTATATTTAGAGTCATATCATTGTTATCATTTTCTTTTATCTATACATTTGACTCATTCAGATAATGCTTCTTTAATTTTGTCTCTGTTTTCTGGACTATCTTCTGAATGAATGTATTTTGCTAAACTACTTCCATTATAGGTAAAATCCTTTGTTTAGAATGCCACTACACACAAGAATAATAGTGATAATAGCAATAGTGACACAAAACAATGAATTTTACATTTATTTGTGGACTGCTACGTGAAACATTCAATTGAATGCCAATTCTACAAACAAGAAAATTGAAACTAAAAGAAGTTAAGCCACAGCAAAGTTTACAGAACTGATTTAGTGTTAACCGTATATGAAAACAAACTTTCCATGTCAAAATAAAATAAATGCTCATCATTAAATAGCACAGGATAATAGAGAGAAAATATATGCTGTGGTAGATTATAACCAACAACAAAATGCAGTATATGAGATAACAAAGTGGAAGAGCTTGGGGTTAATCCAGCTTTAGGCTTATAAAAATCTAGATGGTCCTACTTAAGAAACTAATACAAAATTTAAAAGGAAAGTAGAAATTAATTTAGAATGAGAAAAGAAACATTAATTAAAAATCAGACAACACAAAGATCATAGAAACAAAATTAGGAGTATTTTGTATTATTTAGGTGCTTAATATACTTCTATAATACTTTTTTCATTTATCATTTGACTCTATACTCATTGATTGAATCTTTATATAACAGATTTATAATATCATCTACGGAGAGAATACAAAGATAGTTTCAGTTTTCTTTAAGTATTGTTAACCAAAAAAATTTTTGATAGTAGTTCACATTTTCCTTTGTTTCATGACTTTTCATTATGTAAATGTTCGGAAATTTTGCTTTGGAAATATCGATCAGGTTTTCTTTTTACACATGAGATGACTTATTTCAAACATGCAAGTTTTCTTTTACTATGCTGGGTTTTAGATATTCTTGTAATTGTTGACCTTCATTAATAGAATTTTCTTAAAATATTTATGTCGTATTCCTAGGTGAGTTAGCAAAGGAGGTGGCAAAATATACCTGGAAACTGTTGCTACACTGGGGAGATTTATAATAACTAAACGTAGTGATGACTATGTCCAGAACTGACTGTGAACCGCATAATACATCACTCCGAAACCCAAGTAAATGGATCCCCAAGTCAACTTCTACTTCTCTGTATCCCAAAACTGCTCATAGCTGTTCCAGTGCCATCTACCTCAAGGGAAAGCATAATAAAGGAAAAGTTAAAATGGAACGAGAGAGCAGCGTTAACCTGTTACATGAAAATATTTTATTTGGAATAGTTTATGAAAACATATAATTTGTCTTGTATCACAAAAGCCACTAGGGCCTTGGAAGGGGCAAGTGAGAGGCAAATGTTTAAGTTTCTTTCATGTCGTAGTAAATCCACTTCTGAGGAGAAGAATGAAAGCCAAGGAAGATATGAAATAGCCATGGACTGCTGACCTTTGAACCCTGAGAGGGTGCAGAGCACACTCATATTCTAATTAAGTTTTGTTCTACCCTTATTATGATTCTGACTCACTGTACTTCTTTTCAAAATTACATGATGAACAATTGTATGTTTGAATAGCAGTCAAGTGAGAAGAGACTTTATCATTTAGCAAATCCATCTGCCCAATTTCATAGCTTGAGACAATGCAAAAATGTCAATCCATGATCTCTATCCCATTTTCTTATGATTATCTCTAGAGCTTGTAAAAATCTCTGTACTTTTTTTTTTCAGTTTAGTTCTATCTAGGTTATATTACACATTGATTTAGTTGAACAAAATCTATCACATAATAATGCTTGGTGATTACTTTTATAAACCCAATTTTAGTCAGTTCAGTGCCATTCCAAAGGCACTGTTACATGAAATTGATTAAATTTTATACCTTTTCTTTCATCTTGCCCCAGTTAAAGTTAGAATAAGATAGTGTTGAAAAAGTAATTGACTCTGTGTAGTAGGAAGAATTCTAACATGACTCCCATGATTCCTGGACCCTTGTATACATGCAATGACTAAACATGCAATGAATAGTAAATTCTCAGAAGTGGATTTACTATGACATGAAAGAAACTTAAACATTTGCCTTGATTATAGGCAGAACCTGTGAATATGATGGAATATCACTCCCATGATTAGGCTACCTCATGTGGCAAATTGGAAGGGATTTGATGCCTTTTAAGATTTCTATTCTGTTAACTTTAAACTAATGAAAAGAAGGATTTGCTGTGTTGGAATGACCTAATTGGGTGAGTTCTTCAAAGGATGGTTTAGAGGTCAGAGATAGAAGCAGTCAGAATTAATTGAAACCATCCAAGACTCACTCTCTTTCTGGCCTTGAGAAGCAATCGGCTTTGTTGTAGAGAAAGCCACATTGTTGGGGAATAGTGGGAAACCCTAGAAGCCAAAGACTTCCGTCCTATAAACATAAGAATTTAAATTATGCCACAAACAAATAAATATGTGAAACAATCCTGCAGTCTGGGTGTTATCACACTTCTGCTGACACCTTGATTTCAGCCTGATGAGACTCTGAACAGAGGGTCTCTGCCCTGACTCCTGATCCATAGAAACTGTAAGGTAATAAACTTTGTCATAATTTGCTGTACACAATAGGAAACTGATACAGTCTCTCTTAACCTAAAGGGCAACAAGAGAAGCCTTATAGCAGAAAATGTAACTCAACAAAACTAATAAATACATATTCCCCAAAATTTATTAATAAAGTATATATCTGGGCCTCATTATCTTTCCATCTGTGAAATGGGAATTTAGGAAAAGAATATTATGCTTAATCAGTGTCTTCTAGACTTTTGGCTTTCATAGACAAGAAAAGTTTCAGAAATTTATTTTGAGACAAAATTAAAGTTTTCAACTTTTTATTTTATTAAGTATATAGCTGTTCACTAGTATGGAAAATAAATAATGTTGTAACAAAATTGTGATAGTTAATTTTACGTGTCAATTTGGCTAGGCAACTCTACCCAGTTATACAGTCAAATGCTAGTTGATATGACTTGGCTGTGTCACCACTAAAATCTCATCTTGAATTCTCATGTGTTATCAGAGGGACTTGGTGGGAAGTAACTGGATCATGGGAGCTAGTCTTTCCCATGATGTTCTCATGGTGGGTGGGTCTCATGAGTTCTGATGACAGTATAAAGGGGAGTTTCCCTGCACAATCTCTTTTTGTTTGCCTGCTGCCATCCATATAAGATGTGACTTGCTCCTCCTTGCTTTCCACCATGATTGTGAGGCTTCCCTATCATGTAGAACTGTAAGTCCCTATCAAAGCTCTTTTTCTGTAAATTTCCCAGTCTTGGGTATGTCTTTGTCAGCAGTGTGTGAACAGATAATATACTAGTCTAGGTGTTGCTGTGGAGGTTTTTTGTAAACACGATTAATGTCATAATCAGCTGCCTCTAAGTAAAGGAGATTATCCTAGATAATCTGAGTGGATGTGAATTAATCAGAGGAAAGGCCATGAGACCTAATTGAGGTTTCCCTGAGCAAGAAGAAATTCCACCTGTAGATAGCAACTTCTGTCCATCTCAGAGCATTCCAGCATGATCTGCAGATTTCAGACTTGCCTTGACAGTCTCCACAAATATGTAATTAAATATATACCTCCCTCCCATTTGTCCCATGTGTTTGATTAAACCCTGATTGATACACAAATATAAAACAATAAACCAGTAATAAATTTGAATAGGATGACTCAGTACACCACAATTATTTTTATTCAATACTTCATGAGTTGGCATTGGGGTGAGACTAGCCTCAGTATTAAATTTCATAACATTAATTTGTACTTTATTCTTTTCTATTCAGAAATACATAAGCAACAGAAAAAATAAACCAACAACTAATATCCTCTGCTTTCTCTAGGAAGCAAATAGGTTAACTGGTTCTATATTACAGGTGTCTATATTAAAGTTCAGGGTTCTATATTACAAATAATAAAAAACAATGCATGAAGGAGGGAAGAAATGGAAGAAACACAAAATCCAGATGCCCGATTCCTCTATCTTTTGAATTGACCTTAACCACACTTAAGAAGGCTGTATCAAGTATTGTATCTTGTAAGTCATAGTCATATCAAACTCTACTCTTGGTTTAAACATAAAAGAGCAAGATTCACAATGATTGGAATGATACTTTTCTTTGGCAAAGCTCTGCAGAATTGCTATTACAATTGCAATAAACAATACTATTCTCCACTTTTGGGAAGTATCTGTCCTGCTGATTGCCTAAATTGCAGCCATTACATACACAAGCTAGGGTTGAATTTTGCCAAATCTACATTACAAAAACTGTTATTCAGAGGAAATTCAGTATTTTCTTAATGATTACATTAGTTCTTGAAAAGTACTTCACAGAGTACTCAAGAAAGAACCATCTTGTTTAAAAGCATAACATTTTATAGACACCTTTGTATTGTCAGAACACTTTCGTTGAAGCCTTTGTAAGCTGGATTTCCTGGTCAATGGCAATGGTTTTAGAGCTACATGAGAGTTCTTAAACTGCACTAAAATCCTTCAGGCCATGCAAGCTCAGTTCTGCTCAAATAACATTTATTGGGCATCTTACAGTTTAGAGAGACAACTTGCAACAAATAATTGCAATAAAAGTACAATTATATAGGACCTGGAAGTTATGAACTCTTGAGAATCCTGTGGTAACAATAGCAACAACAAAACCTTCAAGTCACTGTTCATTCACTGAAACTTGAAAATTGCTTTTATACGTCTGAAGTTGAAAGAAACTATAGTGCATTAGTTTGTTGTCAGGCTGCTGATAAAGACATACCCAAAACTAGGAACAAAAGAGATTTAATTGGACTTAACAGTTTCACGTGGTTGAGGAAACCTCAGAATCATGACAGGAGGTGAAAGGCCCTTAAATGGCAGCATCAAGAGAAAATAAGAAAGCTAAAGCAGACAGCTTTGATAAACCCATCATATCTCTTGAGACTCATTCAGTATCACAAGAATAGCACAGGAAAGACAGGCCCCTATGATTCAATTACTTCCCACTGAGTCTATTCCAGAACATGTGGGGATTCTGGGAGATAAAATTCAAGTTGAGATTTGGGTGGAGATACAGCCAAACCATATCGTGTAAGAAACTTTATCAAGGTCTTTTCAAAATTGTTTTTGACCAAGTTGAACACAGATCTCAGATAGCTTATCTTACCAATGTTCAATCAGAGGGAGGGATTTTAATGTGTATCCTTTACTGAATTTTATTTATATGCATATACATATATTTATATATATATATATTTATATTTATATATATAGTGTAGATATATTATATATTAACATGTAGGATACCTAATATATATGGTCTATATTTAATATTTTATATATATATTAATACATGTTATATATATATGTCATTAACAGTAGTAGCAAAAACCACAATTACTTTTGTACCAAATATAGGCTTAAAACAACAGAGAGTTATTGTCCCACAGTACTGAAGGTAAGAATTCGAAAATCAAGGTGCTGGTAATGTCATACTCTATCTGAAGGCGCTAGGGGAAAATCTATTCCATGCCTTTCTCTTAGTTTCTGGTATTGAGACAAACCTTAGTGCTCATTTATTTGTAGATACAGTGCTCCTGTTTCTGTCTCTTTCATCACATGGTGTCCTTTCTCTCTGTGTCTGTCTTTGTGTCTCTTCTGTTTTTCTTATGAGGAAAGTAGTCACACTGCATTAAGAACCTACTCTATTGTGACCTAAACTTAGCATGTATTTTAATTACAACCAAGTAAGTTCACAATCACAAATACTGGAGACTCAAACTTTAATATATATTGGGGTTATGTAATTCAACCAATAACAAGGAACATAGTTGATGCTGCATAGAATCAAGTTATTTATTATATTTATGGAAAATAGCACCCTCACACATCTTATCACTGTTTTGATTTTCTAGAATCCAAACTAGCCTGTAACTTTAGATCTGATTTGTGAAACAACTGACATTTAAAATGTAAAATGGGTATGTAAAATTTTTCAATGGGTATAATGCCCTATCCAGCACCATAAGAAACTCTAGTTAAGAAGGATACAGGAAATCAGCTGAGTTTCCTAAAAATGTTTTTCTAAACGAATGTAAGAAACTAAAGGAACATCTCTATGCAGATGTCCTGCCATCAAAAAAAAAAAAAAAAAAAAAAAAAAGAAAAGAAAACATAGAAGTAACAGTTTTAAGATACTGGACAAAGATATTCCACAAGAAGAGCATCCCCAAGGCACATAATCATCAGATTCAACAGGGTTGAAATGAAGAAGAAAATGCTAAGGCAGCCAGAGAGAAAGGTCGGGTCACTCACAAAGGGAAGCCCATCAGACTCACAGCAGATCTCTCGGCAGAAACTCTACAAGCCAGAAGACAGTGGGGGCCAATATTCAACGACCTTAAAGAAAAGAACTTTCAACCCAGAATTTCATATCCAGCCAAACTGAGCTTCATAAGTGAAGGAAAAATAAAATCCTTTGCAAACAAGCAAGTACTCAGAGATTTTGTCACCACCAGGCCTGCTTTACAAGAGCTCCTGAAAGAGGCACTACACATAGAAAGGAACAACCAGTACCAGCCATTCCAAAAACATACCAAATGCTAAAGAACATCAACAAAATGAAGAATCTGCATCAACTAACGGGCAAAACAGCCAGCTAGCATCAAAATGGCAGTATCAAATTCACACATAACAATATTAACCCTAAATGTAAATGGGCCAAATGCACCAATCAAAAGAGACTGGCAAATTGGATAAAAAAACAAAACCCATTGGTGTGCTGTACCCAGGAAACCCATCTCACATGCAAGGATACACAAAGGCTCAAAATAAAGGGATGGAGAAAGATTTACCAAGCAAATGGAAATAAAAAAAGCAGGAGTTGCAATTCTCATCTCTGATAAAATAGACTTTAAAGCAACAAAGATAAAAAGAGACAAAGAAGGTCATTACATAATGGTAAAAGGATCGATACAACAAGAAGAGCTAACGATCCTAAATATATATGGACCTAATACAGGAGCACCCAGATATATAAGGCAAGTTCTTAATGACTTATAAAGAGACTTAGAATCCCATACAATAATAGTGGGAGACTTTAACACTCCACTGTCAATATTAGACAGATCAACCAGACAGAAAATTAACAAGGATATCCAGGGCTTGAACTCAGACCTGGAGCAAGCAAACCTGATAGACATTTACAGAACTCTCCACCCCAAATACACAGAATATACATTCTTCTTAGCACCACATCACACCTACTCTAAAACTGACCACATAATTGGAAGTAAAGCACTGCTCAGCAAATGCATAACAACTGAAATAATAACAAACAGTCTCTCAGACCATAGTGCAATCAAGTTAGAACTCAGAATTCAGAAACCAACCCAGAACCACACAGCTTCATGGAAACTGAACAACTGGCTCTTGAAGGTTGATTGGATAAACAATGAAATGAAGGCAGAAATAAAGAATTTCTTTGAAAACAAGGAGAATGAAGGCACAACATACCAGAATCTCTGGGACCCATTTAAAGCAGTCTCCAGAGAAAAATATATAGCTAAAGGTGCCCATATGAGAAGAGTGGAGAGATCCAAAATTGATACCCTATCATCAAAATTGAAAGAGTTCGAGGAGCAAGATAAAAAAAACTCAAAACATAGTAGAAGACAAGAAATAACTAAGATCAGAACAGAACTGAAGGAGATCGAGACATGAAAAACCCTTCAAAAAATCAATAAATCCAAGAGCTGGTGTTTTGAAAAGATCAACAAAATAGACCACTAGCCAGACTGCTAAAAAAGAAAAGAGAGAACAATCAAATGCATGCAATAAAAAATGATAAAGGGGAAATCACCACAGATTCCACAGAAATTCAAACCATCATCAGAGAATATTACAAACAACTCTATGCACATAAACTAGTAAATTTGGAAGAAATGGATAAATTCCTGGACAACCGTGTCCTCCCAAGCCTAAACCAGGAGGAAGCTGAAACTATGAATAGACCAATAACAAGGTCTGAAGTCGAGGCAGCAATAGAGAGACTACCACACAAAAAAAGCCCAGGTCCAGATGGGTTCACAGCTGAATTCTACCAGACACACAAAGAGGAACTGTTACCATTCCTTCTGAAACTATTCCAAATGATCCAAAAAGCGGGAATCTTTCCCAAATCATTTTATGAGACCAACATCATCCTGATACCAAAACCTGGCGGAGACTCATCAAGAAAAGAAAACTTCAGGCCAATATCCATGATGAACATAGATGTAAAAATCTTCAATAAAATACTGGCAAGCTGATTGCATCAGCACATCAAAAAGCTTATCCATCATGATCAAGTAGGATTCATCCTGGGGATGCAAGGCTGGTTCAACATACGCAAGTCTATAAATGTAATTCACCACACAAACAGAACCAAAAACAAAAACCACATGATTATCTCAATTGACTCAGAGAAGGCCTTTGACAAAATCCAACAGCCCTTTATACTAAAAACCCTCAATAAATGCGGTATTAATGGAACGTATCTCAAAGTAATAAAAGCTATTTACGACAGACCCACAGCCAATATCATACTGAATGGGCAAAAATTGGAAGCATTCCTTTTGAAATCCGGCATTAGACAAGGATTCCCTCTCTCACCATTCCTATTCAATATACTACTGGAAGTTCTAGCCAGAGCAATCAGGCAAGAAAAAGAAATAAATGGTATTCAAATAGGAAAGGTGGAAGCCAAATTGTCTCTATTTGCAGACGACATGATAGTATACCTAGAAGACCCCATCGCCTCAGCCCAAAAACTCCTGAAACTGATAAGCAACTTCAGCAAAGTCTCCGGATATAAAATCAATGTGCAAAAATCACAAGCATTCGTCTACACCAATAACAGACTTAAAGAGAGCCAAATCAAGAACAAACTGCCATTCACAATTGCTACAAAAAGAATAAAATATCTAGGAATACAACTTACAAGGAATGTAAGGGACCTCTTCAGGGAAAACTACAAACCACTGCTCAACAAAATAAGAGAGGACACAAACAGATGGAGAAACATTCCATGTTCATGGTTAGGAAGTATCAATATCGTGAAAATGGCTATACTGCCCAAAGTAATTTACAGAACCAATGCTATCCCCATCAAGCTACCATTGACTTCCTTCACAGAACTGGAAAAAACCACCATGAACTTCATATGGAACCAAAAGAGAGCCCGCATAGCCAAGTCAATTCTCAGCAAAAAGAACACAGTGGGAGGCATCAAACTACCAGACTTCAAACTATACTACAAGGCTACAGTAATCAAAACAGCATGATACTGGTACCAAAACATAGATATAGACCAATGGAACAGAACAGAGGCATTGGAGGCAAGACAACACATCTACAACCATACAATCTTTGATAAACCTGACAAAAACAAGCAATGGGGAAAGTATTCCCTGTTTAATAAATGGTGTTGGGAAAACTGGCTAGCCATGTGCAGAAAGCAGAAACTGGACCCCTTCCTGACACCTTACACTAAAATTAACTCCAGATGGATTAAAGACTTAAACATAAGACCTGGCACCATAAAAACCCTAGAAGAAATCCCAGCACTTTTGGAGGCCGAGGTGGGTGGATCATGAGGTCAAGAGATCGAGACCATCCTGGTCAACATGGTGAAACCCCATCTCTACCAAAAATACAAAAAATTAGCTGGGCATGGTGGTGCGTGCCTGTAATCCCAGCTACTCAGGAGGCTGAGGCAGGAGAATTGCCTGAACTCAGGAGGCGGACGTTGCGGTGAGCCGAGATCGCGCCATTGCACTCCAGCCTGGGTAACAAGAGCGAAACTCCGTCTCAAAAAAAAAAAAAAACAAAAAACCCTAGAAGAAAATCTAGGCAAAACCATTGAGGACATAGGAGTAGGCAAGGACTTCATGACCAAAACACCAAAAGCATTGGCCACAAAAGCCAAAATAGACAAATGGGACCTAATCAAACTCCACAGTTTCTGCACGGTAAAAGAAACAGTCACTAGAGTGAATCAGCAACCAACAGAATGGAAAAAAATTTTTGCAGTTTACCCATATGACAAAGGGCTGATATCCAGAATTTACAAAGAACTCAAACAGCGGTGGGGGGAGCTGGGGAGGGATAGCATGGGGAGAAATGCCAGATGTGGGTGTAGGGGAGGAAGGCAGCAAAACACACTGCCATGTGTGTACCTATGCAACTATCTTGCATGTTCTGCACATGTAGCCCAAAACCTAAAATGTAATAAAATAATAATAATAATAAGAAGAAGATACTGGACAATAGCATAGGATGGTTAAGAGAAAGAAATATTAGATCTATCTTCCAAATTACTGAAGAGGAGAGTGGAGCCCAAACAGAGAGCATGTTAATCTCACTTGACTGTGAAAACAGTCAGGATCCCATGTGGTCAGGCAGCCAAAATTTAGAAGATTGGGTAGTATGGAAAAGAATTGTGTAAGTAAAAGAAGTAATGAAGGAAAAGAAAAGGAAAAATCAGTTGTATAGACAAGTAAGACTAGTTCTCAGAGAAGTAGGCAGCCTAAAATCACAGCTACAGGCAAAAATACAGCAGCCTAGGGGAAACCTCAGACTAACCTGCACAGATAAGCAGGCAAGATAGGCAAGGTCCAGCATAAAAGCCTTTTTATTCTTTGTGTGATTAGTGAGTGCCCAGGAAAAAGCTTCCTTCCCTTTTCAGGCATATGCACAGTGCGCTCTGAGGGAAATTGCACAGGAAAAAGGGGGCTTACCTAAAACAATCCTACTGTTATACAAGTAAGAGAAGTGGCACTTTGTGCTTGCCTAGAGACATACCCACAACTACATAGATATGGGTGAGTTGTCCAGACAGCTTTTCAGGTAAGTGAAATTACTCAAACAGCTACAGAGATGAGAGGTTCTTACAAAAGCTTTTGAATTCAATTTGTGTAAAAATGGCAACCCACTTGGACTTTTTCTCTGCTGCAGAAAGCTTTCTTCTTTTGCTTATTAAATTTTCACTCCAACCTCACCCTTTGTGTTCATGCTTCTTAATTCTCTTGGCCATGAGACAATGAGTTTGCTCTTGGCCATGAGACAATGAGTTTGGATAGCACCTTACACAATGAGAGCAGTGACCACTGACCTGTTTCATTTGTTTCATAAATCCAAATAACAATGACTTTGAGGCATTAACCAAATAATAAGTTGTGCATTCATAGAGCAAAACTTGTCATGGCTTATCAGAGAATACATACAGGGAAGGTGTGAGCTGCACAGAGACTGTGGGAGTGGCACAGTGCTAGGTTTGACCAGAGTAGAGAGGCTTAATTTAACCCACCAGGCATAATTTTTTCATACCTCAGAAAGGCTCAATCTTAATAGTAATAGTATACTAGAATTAAAACAAGGGCTATTCTAGATACACCTAACAAAGACTAAAGTTGGGCCACAAAGGTATAAATCTGATCTTCTAGTAAATTAACAGGTGTCAGAGAAAAATTTGACATCTTCTAAAGAAGTAAAATAAAATTTCCCTTTAGTGTAGTGCTCATCATATCCAGCATAAAAAAAAAAAAACTCACTATGCTAGAAACAGGAAAATGTTATGCTAATCTGGTGCTAAACAGTCAAAAAAAACAGATACTGAGATAACACCAATGTTGGAATAAGCAGACAAGGATGTTAAAGTATTTATTATATAAATTTAAGAACTTATATATAAATGCACTCATAGTGAAAGAAGATGAGAAATCTTGGCTGAGACATGAGAACTATTAAAAAATAGAATTCCAGAACTGAAAAATAGAAGTAAAATGAAAACATTTTTGACTGAGCTATTTAGCAAATTGGACCTTTCAAAAGGAAAGATCAGTGAGTGTGAATGTGTATCAATAATAACTATTCAAATTATGGCACAGAAAGTAAAAAGACAGAAAAGAATTTTAGAGGCCTTAGCATACAATATAAATGGACACTGAAAGTCTTAAAGTTCACAGTAATTATTTTGTAGAATATTTCTCAATTTAGATTTATCTGATATTATCTAATGATTAGATTTAGGTTACAAATTTTTGGCAAGAATCCCACAAAGTGGAACTATGTTCATCTTAGAGCCACGCATCTGAAGTACATAGTACTGGTTATGTAAATTTTTGTTTTTACCTTGAGCCAGGGTCTTGCCCTGTTGCCCAGGCTGGAGTGCCACGGCATGATCACCACTCACTACAACCTTAACCTCTTGGTCTCAATGGATCCTCCTACCTGAATCTCCCAAGTAGAGCTGGGACTACAAGTCCTCAGCACCATGCCCAGGTAATTTTTTTTTTTTTTGTATTTTTTGTAGAGACAGGATTTTTGCATGTTGCCTGGGTTGATCTTTAACTGCTGGACTCAGATGATTTGCCTATCTCAGCTTCCCAAAGTTATGGGATTATAGGCATTGAGCCATTGTGTTGGCCAGTTTGGTATTATTAACTTTGATTACTTAAGATACTGGGCCGGGCGTGGTGGTTCAAGCCTGTAATCCCAGCACTTTGGGAGGCTGAGGCGGGTGGATCATGAGGTCAAGAGATCGAGACCATCCTGGTCAACATGGTGAAACCCCGTCTCTACTAAAAATACAAAAAATAATTAGCTGGGCATGGTCGCGTGTGCCTGTAATCCCAGCTACTCAGGAGGCTGAGGCAGGAGAATTGCCTGAACCAAGGAGGCGGAGGTTGCAGTGAGCTGAGATCGCGCCATTGCACTCCAGCCTGGGTAACAAGAGCGAAACTCCGTCTCAAAAAAAAAAAAACAAAAAAAAAAAGATAGTATCTTCCCCGTTTTTTCTGTTATAAGGAGATTTTTTCCTTTGTAATTAATAAATAACTTTTGGGTGAAATACTTTGAGACTATCTAAGTATCATGTTCCACATCAAACTTTCACCCATTAATTATAGTATCCATTATTTATTCTATTCTTTCTGCATGTAAGTAGAAATATTACTATAAAGAAACTCTTCTTTTCCTCCATCTATTTTTTTTAAATCAGTGGACTCATCCACTTTTACTTTTTTAATGGACTATAATCTATTACCATTTTCACTTTTTGATGCTTTGATTACCCTTGCTTTGGAGACTGGTATAATTATCCATCGAGTTCTTCCTGCCCACTGCACAAACAAAATAAATCCACTGAGATCATGGAATTGCAGTAAAACAAGATTTTAATTAACTCAAGCCTGGTCACAGCATGTGGGAAGAGTTATTACTCAAATAGATCACTCTGAAAACTCAAAAGTTAGGGGTTTTCACAGACAAGTTTCATGGGCAGGGAACTGGGGAATGGGACTATCTATTGGTTGGGGATGAAATCATTGGGTTGTGGGATATGGTCCTCGTGTGCTGCATCCCCCTATTGTTGGGGCCAGAGGGTCAGCGAGTCCAGGTGAGGTTGATCTGAAAGACATTTCAAAACACCAATCTTAGATTCTATGCCTGTGGTATTATCTCTAGGAGTAATTGCAGAAGTCTTGCAACTGCCAGCCACATGACTCCTGAGACTATATCCCCATTTTAGCAGAAATCAGACCCATCTCATAATCCTAACCTGGTGGCCTTTCATTAATTTTGCAATAGTGGTTTAATTTAGAGAAGGGTTATTTTCTTTTTTTTTTTATACATTTTATTATTTATTTGTTTTGACTAGTGTGTTTTATTAGGCTGGTGCAAAACTAATTGCAGTTTTTGCCATCACTTTTATGGCAAGAACTGCAATTATTTTTTTTATTGCATTTTAGGTTTTGAGCATGTGCAGAGCATGCAATACAGTTGCATAGGTACACACATGGCAGTGTGTTTTGTTTGCTTTCTCCCCTTCACCCACATTTGATATTTCTCCCCAGGCAATCCCTCCCCACCTCCCCCTCCCACTGGCCCTCCCCTTTCCCCACTATAGACCCCAGTGTTTAATACTCCCCTCTGTGTCCATGTGTTCTCATTTTTCATCACCCGCCTATGAGTGAGAATATGCGGTGTTTCATTTTCTGTTCTTGTGTCAGTTTGCTGAGAATGATGTTCTCCAGATTCATCCATGTCCCTACAAACGACACGAACTCATCATTTCTGATTGCTGCATAATATTCCATGGTGTATATGTGCCACATTTTCCCAATCCAGTCTATCATCGATGGGCATTTGGGTTGATTCCAGGTCTTTGCTATTGTAAACAGTGCTGCAATGAACATTCGTGTGCATGTGTCCTTGTAGTAGAACGATTTATAGTCCTTTGGATATATACCCAGTAATGGGATTGCTGGGTCAAATGGGATTTCTATTTCTAAGGCCTTGAGGGTTATTTTCATCCTTGCTTTAAGGTTAAACTATATACTAAATTTCTCCCAAAGTCAGCTTGGTCTACACCCTGGAATGACCATGGATAGCTTGGAGGTTAGAAGAAAGATGGAGTCAACTATGTCAAATATGTCTTATGATTATAATTTTACAAAGGCCATTTGACTTGGGCTTAGGGCTTCAAGCTAGCTTCTCAGTTTTGTAACATGTGCCCAACACATTTTAGCACTCCTTAATTTCTGGCATGACAAGATATTCTAGTTTTGTTTTGTACTGTCCTCCTCTAACCCTGGAATTAGCTATTTCTCTGAAAAACAATGGATCCTTTTAATTGGAAATGGTATTTAGACCCTCAGATCTAAGAGCTCAGTATCCTCACTGCTACTGAGATGTTCTTTTCTAGGTGTCTTTTTCTAGAACTTTTCAGTGGACGGAACTAAATAAATGTATTTACTGTTTATCTTTCTTTATCTCATCTCTCTAAGAGTATGTGTTTGTGTTCACACATATAATATTGAAAAACACTAGTTAACAAATATTAAGATATTGAATTCCAGTCCAATACTGCAGGATTCTTTCTAGTCTCCTACCTCTCCATATTAATATCTCATTTTTTCAAGAGTGAAAAATCTGGCTCCTAACATTTGTATGCTATTAATTAATTTACTACATTCTATAATAAACAGAAAACAGTTACATGCATCTTAAAAAAATAAATCTACTATTTGAAATTCAATTTGTTTGATAAAATAAACAGAAAACAGTTACATCCTTCTTTAAAAAAGTTAAATATACTATGTGCAATTCAAGCTTTTTTTTGTCATTAGGCTGAACGTATGTGGTCAATATGCTGTGTGCAAAAGTTACTTAGAAGTAGGATTTTTTCCTTCAATGTGGCTAGATTTTTAATTTAAAATGTGGTTGAGTCCTGTTTACGTTAAATTTGGGGGTTCTTCCTATTCCTAAATATAGTTCTAGTTGTATTTTCCTGACATGCCTGTTTACATTATTATAAAAGGTGAATCTACACAAAAAGACAGACACTCTCAGAGAAGCAGCACTATCTCCCTGAGCCTTCCACTTCATTCCCAATGACTCAACAATTTACCCATTTCAAGATTTTTTTTCTAATTTTTTTTAAAAAACGATATACATTGTGTTTAATTTTCCTTCTTTTCTTACATGAAAGATGGCACTACATAAGTATTCTTCTGTATTTTTCATTTTTTTCAGTGTATTAACCATATCAGCTTACAGAGATTTTTCCCTCATTCTTCTTTATAGCTGCAGAGTAGTCATGTATGAATAAACCATAGGTTATTCGATGAGTCTCATATGTTTGGGAAATTAGGTAGTTTCTAATATTTCATAGTTAGAAACAGTGTTGCAATAAATAAACTTGTTTAAACATACTTAGTATCATAGGGAGTATATCTTCAGACAAAATTCACAGAAGTGATTGTTTCTTTAATTGTATATGTATAATAATATGTATGTATGTATCATGTATATGTAGCTTCACTGAATACTGCCCAACTCCCATGTGTAAATCTTGGATCATTTTATGTTTCTGCTAGCAATGTGTGAAAGAGCGTCTTTTCCTACTGCCTCACCAAATTTAATACTTCAAATTTTTTCAACCTGATAGGTAAGAAATTACATTTCAGTTATATTTTTTAGTTCTCTTCTCATGGGTGAAGGTGAACATCTCTTAAAATGTTTAAGGACCATGTATTTCCATTGTCTATTCCTGTCTTTTGGCCATTTTTCTATTAGATTTTTTTTTTTTTTTTTGCTTAATTTTTTGAAAGTTTGGTATGTAGGGATATAGGAATATTGGCCCTTTATCTGCGATATAGATTGCAGATGTTTTCTTTCAGTTGTCATCTATGAATTTTTTTATTACTTTGGAAACTTTTGCTATGCAATTTTTTAAACTGCATTTTAGGTTTTGGGGCACATGTCAAGAACATGCAAGATTGTTGCATACGTACACCCATAGCAGTGTGATTTGCTGCCTTCCTCCCCATCACCTATGTCTGGAATTTCTCCCCATGCTATCTCTCCCCAACTCCCCACCCAGCACTGTTCCTCCCCTATTTCCCCCTGACAAACCCCAGTGTGTGATGCTACCCTCCCTGATTTTTAAATATAGTCAAATTTAATTTTTTTCTATTGTACCTAGAGATTTAATACAGTTAGAAAGTCTTTCGCTACATACCAGTTATAGAACAATGTATTTATGTTTTATTCTAGTACTTTTTTTTACATTTATATCTCTAATGTATTTAGAATTTATTCTTGTATGTGGTATGAGATATTATTGTAATTCTATAAATCTATTCAGTTCTCTCAACACTATGAAAAAGTTTGCATTTACCCCAGTAATTTCATATAGCATCTTTATCAAATACAAAATATCTACATTTATTTGTATTCATTATGAAATTTCTATTTGATTCCATTGGCTTGTATGTTGTTTTATGTGACATGAGCATAGTTTTAATCACATGCTTTATAGCATGTTCTAAATCTTGTAGTGTTGGTCTCCTTTATAGTGCCTCTCTTTCTATAGTTTGCAATATACTCTTAGATGTTTTTATTTTTTCATATGAACTTTAGTATCAACTTCTCAAGCTCAAGGTGAAGTCTTGTTGAAATTATATTGCAATTGCATTACATTTATGAATAATACTATGCAAAACCATGTCTTTAAATTATTAAACTACTATTTCCAAGAACAGGTTATTTTTCCATTTGTTCCTGACTTGCTTGCATCTTTCAGAAGTTTTAAATATTTTTATTCTTGTAGGTTTTACATATTTCTAGGTGGCCAATTTTGAAATATTTTAAATTTTGTGTTGCTACTAACTCTAATTATTATTTGTGTCCCTGAAGAATATTCACTTTTGTATGTCAATTTTAAATCCTGGCATCTTACTGAATTTTGTTAGAGTTTAAGGCAGCATACACACTAGTGAACTGAATGCAGCGTTACCTGAATTGGGAGACATTCACAAACATACCAACAGAGTAACTTCTATTTGTTCTAGGAGGGCATGAACATGAGGAATATGGAAATAGCAAGTATCATGTTTGGTTTGGATAGATCCTAAAAACGATAGGATGGAATCGTCATGAGTACAAAGAACTGATGTGGAAAGCCAAGAAAAACATGCTCTAGAAAATTACAAATGAATTTTATAAGCAGGCAGTCAAGGATTTATTGATTGAGTTTTGAAAAAGCTTCCCACACAGTGTTGAAGAAAGAGTGGCAGGATTAACTTTTGAGGTAGGCGTTTATCATACTCAGTCCCAAAGGCAAGGGTCCAAAGAAGAGCAAGGTCAATTTCTGGCAGTCGGTAGGGTCAATGGAAAGATTTCAGTAGGTGGGTCACTGGAGTCTAAGGGGCTAAACTGAGGTCTAGCAGAAGCAAATAATTGGTAAGAAGAAATAAATCTGGAGGACAAAAGACATGGTGACATACTTTCAGCAGATAGTGTCTTAGCCTAAAGGTGCTACTTTTAAATTATTGAGCATGTTGACCCCTAGATCTGATTTGAAATCATAAGATATATACTTGAACTTTGATAACCATAAGTCAAGAAAAGCAAAATGCAGAGGCAAGGACTTAGCCGCCAATGTGTAAAATAGCTACAGATTAAGACAAACACTATGGAAATTGAGAAAATATACCTTAAGTCACATAAGGTCCTAAAGAGGAAAAAAAAAAAAAACAGAGTCAAGATTGTTTTATTAGAATCCACAGAAGATGGTGGCAAACTCAGAGGCTGAGTAGAAAAGCCAAAGTAAGTTTTCAGAACCCAAAGTCAAGTTGAAATTCTATCACAAAAGTCAGCTAACTTGGGACTAGAAACCCATGCCATAGGGAGCTGACAAGCCTAAATGTATGACCGAGGATCTAGATGGAAGTGGTATTTGCATACAAGCAGAGATAAGGAATACAGTTTGAAATAGAACAATAATTTTTAGGCAATCATTTTTTTTAAAGCAATGAAACTTTTTTATTTAAATGAAATCTAACATAGAATCTTAATACAGGAAAGAGATGAAGTTTCTGACTAATGTGAGGGCCATGCTCTGGGAGACACACAAGCTCTGTCCTCTCAGCTTCCACTCTACCTTTTGTAGCAAAACATTAATCATTCCCACAGAAACGTAGTGCTTCAAACAACATAGTTTTGAAATTATCTGGAACAGGAGACTGAAGGCACCACATCAGAATCTGCAGCTTGTGAACAGATTAAATGAGCAATCATAGTGTAGCAGAAAAAAAGAAGAGTTTTGGAGTCTGACAGATCTTGTTTTCAAATTCGGTTCTCAAGCTGTGTGACCTTGGTGGAGTTGCTTTATCTTTCGGAACCTCAGATTTTTAATATGGAAAATTGGTAAATAATCCCCATGTTGCTGGATTATCCTAAAAATTCAAAGATAAAAAGTGAATAAAGTAGGGGATTAACTTATATTAATATATTTAATATGTTTTAGGTATGACATTTACTGTCAGATAGGAGCTGCCTTTCTTGTCCTTAGTTTCAAGTAAAATTCATGGTTTAGGCTGATCAGAGACTGCGGTTGCAGACTGGTTTCTGGTCTGCAGGGTTTTGCACTTTGACTTGTGATGAAGGGTGCACAGAGGTACTCTGAAATGCTCTCCAGGACTTAAGCCTTCATCAAATCCTCCCAACTGCCTTTTCCAATTGTGATTCCTTCTGCTTTCTTGTACTAGGGATGGATGTTCAGACTGCACAACCTACTAGAGTCACAGATATTTAAGGTCAGCACTCATACTGATTGAAACATGCCCGTGTCATGTCAATTTTAAACATTTTAAATATGATTTTTACAAAAAGTAAGTTAATCACTATTATGTGCTTAGTACATATGCTATGTCATGCACTGTGCTAATATTATACTGTGCATATAATACTAGCACAATGCCTGACATAGCATATGTACTAAGAATATGATGGTCATCCTCTGAGAGAAGCATTGTGATTATCCACATAATCATCATTTCATAGAGGAAGAAACTCTAGTTTGTCTTTCCCCAAAGTCTCATAACTAAGAAATGCAAGTGTCAGCATTTAAACCTAAATTTCTTATATTCCAAATTCTGTGCTCTTTTCATTAATCCATATTCTTTCTGTTAGCACTGATATTCCATAATTGAAAAGCCTGAAATGTATTAAGATAAAATCAGGTGGTCTATTGTATAGTATGCAGCAATAGGTGGCTTCTAAATCCACTGAGGCTGAGTTTCCAGTTTTTTTAAGGCTGGAATAGAAGTAACTTGAATAAAGATAAGCAAACACTATTGTAGAAGTATGGTGAGGTTTTTTTTGCATGAATGCAAATAGAATTAAAATATAAACAGTCAAACCCTTAACTAGAGCAGTAAAAAAAGAAGGTCTTGGTAATTTGTTGATTTAACCAGCTTTTATGACATTAAGTTGGATGAAGATGCAGACCTTATCTAAAATGGCAAGGGAGGCTAAGAGAGATCAATTAATGTGTTTAAATATTGGCTTAGTGATGACAAAATAATTGTATTTTGTTTCTGTGGGTTAGTAGAGCATTGGTTTTGTGGTTAGTTGTTTATCTGCCGTTGGGCTAAAAAGACTGTATTTTTAATTGTGTGTCCAAATACATTTTATGGTGAAATTATCTCCCATCAGTATGTTTGCAAGTTATGTTCTTGCTACTGATAGCTAAGGATAAGAATGAGCATAATTTAGAGCAAAGAGAAACTAACTATTCAGATTTCCAGCATAGCTGAAGGAGGAGATGATCTTTAAGTTTATTTTCTTTTTAAATTTTAATTGAAAGAATTGTAGCTGTTTTCTAACTAGAGAGTTTAGAAGAGACTTATTCCCTGACTACCTCCTCTAATTCCTTTACACTTAAATGGGCATCTTAAAGAAATAAAAGTATTTGGCTTGGAGACATGAAGTAATCTGTTTTCATTTAATTGAATCCTTGATTTCTTTTGGTACAGAGAAGCCTAGAATCATTTTATAGGATCAGTGTATTTGGTCAAATGCACTGAGCTTGACTTAATAAACTGAATTAAGATTCTTTATAAAGGACAAAAGTCTGTTAAGTCCACACAACTTCAAAAATTATTAGTTTTATTTTCTGAATCAAAATATGCCCACCCTCAGACTTGCAAAATTCATGAGTTTCCCTCTCAACTGAAATCTTCCAAACCCACAAAGAAAATATATCTGGATTTGGGAGGTTTTAAAGATGGTAGCAGACATAATCCTCTTAGCTCTCACATGATCTTAATTTCTGAAATTCCTCATGCTTATCCAGTTTATTTTGTGCTCCATCTCCAGATTTTTTTGTGTGTGTTCTTACAGCATTCAGGAAAAAAAAAAGAAAAAAGAAAAAATCCTCTTCAGAAAAATATGAGTTTCTGTATTAAGGCAGGGAAAAACACTTGTCATACAGAGACTAGCAAGACATCCTAGGAACTAGAGTTCAGAGAACTCTCTTGCTCTCTTACCCCACCCATGGAGCTGAGCTATTCAAAGGAATCCTGCTATGTTATTTGCATTGGTAAGAACATCCTCATGACTTAACATGTTTCAACATAGACTCAGGCAAAATCTGCAGGCAGTGTGTCTTTGTTTATTCAAGATGACAAAGATGACTTTCATATTCGTTTCTGACTGTCTCTGGTTCTTAAAGCGTTCGTTCAGCTCTTTTAGTTCATGCAAATAACTAATACAGGAAATACTAATACAGTT
Source organism: Callithrix jacchus (assembly GCF_049354715.1). NCBI lineage: Eukaryota > Metazoa > Chordata > Mammalia > Primates > Cebidae > Callithrix > Callithrix jacchus. The sequence continues at coordinate 87,630,272 of NC_133511.1, forward strand.
AACTTTTCAAATTAGAGTGGTTCTAGGAGCAATGTTTATTTTTTTTATGCTGATTGATTTTTTATGTGTCTAGTTTAAAAAATCTGGAATGCCATTGTTGAATCCATATTCTTAAACAAATTAAAATTGTCATTCTCATCATAAGAGGTTTCTATTAGTGAAATTTTGCTTGTCGCTCATACAGAAATAATTGATGTTTGTAATGATGACTTAGAGGTTTTCAAATATTCCTAAGTGCCATTTGAATCATCAAAAAAATTAGGTTGTGCTCAACAGAGATTTATTTAACTGTCAGTTATTAAATTTTTAGTCTATCTTTTTAAATGATTACATTTTATTAAATGTTCTATTTAATTTTTTAGAAAATTTCCTTCCATATAATTCTATACAACAGCAAGTGTACTGAATTGAATTTAGGCTATGTATGACATAGTCAATATTATAAAGGGGAACTTCCTGAAAACTTAGTACATGCCAGGTGGTTTTTGAGTAAACATGGTAATTTGGAAATGTTTTAGATTTACAAAAAAGTTGTAAGGATAGTACAGAGAGGTCTCATGTACCCCATACCCAGTTTCCCCTATTATTAACATGTTATAATAAATTTGTCACAATTAATAAATATACATTATTATTATCTAAAATTCATAATTTACTTTAAGATAAACTCTGTCATGTAGTTCTATGGGTTTTGGTAAATGTATAATGTCATGTATCCCTTGTTACATTATCTTATAGAATATAGTTTCATAGTCCTACAAATCTATTGTGTTTCACATCTTCATCCCTCTTTCCCTTCTGCTGCAAGCTTGGCAATCATTGATCTTTATATTGTCTATGTAGTTTTACCTTTCCCAGAATGTCATTTGGATGGAATTATACAGTGTGTAGTCTTTTCAGACTAGCTTCTTTCACTTAGCAATATGCATTTAGGATTCCTCCATTTATTTTGTGGGTTGATCTTTCATTTCTTTCTATTGCTGAACAATATTTTATTATAAAGATATGCCACAGTTTGTTTATTCATTCACCTAGTGAAGAACATCTTGGTTACTACCAAGATTTGACAATTAGAAATAAAGCTGTTTTAGAAATTTTGTCAATATTGGCCAGACACGGTGGCTCACCTCTGTAATCCCAGCACTTTGGGAGGCTGAGGCATGCAGATCAAGACCATCCTAGCCAACATGGTGAAATCCCATCTCTAATGAAAATACAAAAAATTAGCTGGGTGTGGTGGCACCTGTTTGTAGTCCCAGCTACTCGGGAGGCTGAGGCAGGAGAATCACTTGAACTTGGGAGACCAAGGTTATAGTAAACCCAGATCGCACCACTGCACTCCAGCCTAACTACAGAGTGAGACTCCAACTCAGAAAACAAAAAGAGAATAAAAAGAAAAAATTTTGTCAATATCCACAAAATCTTTCTGGAAGTTTGATTGGGATTGTGTTAAATGTATAAATCAAGTTGAGGAAAAGTGACATGTTAACAATATTTAGTCTTCCTATTCATGTACAAGACATATGTCTCCACTTATTTGTATCTTCTTGATTTGTTTTAGTCAGAGTTTTATTTTTCTCATATTGTTAGATTTATACATAAGTTTAATGGTTTTGGTGCTAATTTGAATGATGTTTTATTTTTAATGTCAAATTCCAATTGTTGGCTGGGCATGGTAGGTCATGCCTGTTATCCCAGTGCTTTGGTAGGATGAGATGGGAGGATGGCTTAAGCTCAGGAGCTTGAGACCAGCCTAGGCAATGTAGCAAGACCTCCTCTCTACTAAAAATAAACATAAATAAAAAATAAATTCAATTATCCATTGCAGGTATCGAGGAAAGCAATGGACTTTTATATGTTAACTGTGGAAACTTGTAATAATTACTTATTAACTCCAGGAGTTTTTTATTGATTCTTTAGGATTTATTATATAAAAATGTTTTCTGTAAAAAAAAAGACAGTTTTATTTTTTTCCTCAATCTGTGTATTTTTTATTTATTTATTGCATTAAATAGGACTTCCAATATGATGTAAAATAGGAATGGTGAGATGGGATATTTTTACCTTTGTCCTGATTTCAGGAAGGAAACTCAAAGTTCCTCATTGCAAGGTGTATGAGCTGTGGAATTTTAAAAAAATAAATGTTCTTTATAAGTTTAGAAAATTCCCTTCTATTTCTAGTTTGCTGAGTGTTTCTATCATGAATGAGTGTCGAAGTTTGTCTAGTGTTTTTTTTCTGCATCTGCTGTTATGATATATGGTAGTTCCTCTTTTAGCCTGTTGAATTGATGAATTGCATGATTTGATTTGTCAATATTGAACCAGGATGGCATACTTGGAATAAATCTCATTATTATTTGTAGTATACACAGCAGTCTCCCCTTATCAACAGGAGACATGCTCTAAGATCCTCAGTGGATGCCTGAAATAAGTAGTAGTACAAAACCCTATATGTATTGTTTTTCCTATATATAATACACATGATAAAGTTTAATTAGTGACACTGAGATTAACAACAATAAATAATAATAAAACAATATAGCAATATGCTATAATAAAAGTTATATGAATGTGGTCTTTCAAAATACTTCATCATACTGTACTACAGGTAAGTGAAACTGTAGAAAGTAAAACCATGGATGAAGGAGGACTATTGTAATTCATTCCATACATTTCTGAATTTGATTTGTTAATATTTTGTTGAGGATTTTTGCATTTATGTTCACGAAAGATATTAGTCAATAACTTTTAACATTTCATGCAGGTTAGGTATGATGGTAATGAACACCACTGGGTTTTCTCTGATAAAGACTTTAACTTTTGAAGAATTTTACTGAATATGGAATTCTAGTTTAAATGGGGATTTTTTTCAATAATTTACTATTTTGTTCCACTCCCTGTTTATTTGCATGATTTCTATTAAGTCCTCTGTATTTCTTATCTGTGTTCATATATGGGTAATGGCCTTACTACTACCACCACTTTCCAAATTTTCTCTTTTTTTTTGGTATCCTGTCATTTGAATAAGATATGCCTAGGGGTATATATATATATATATATATATACCCCCTATATATGTGTGTGTGTGTGTGTGTGTGTGTGTGTGTGTGTGTGTGTGTATTTATCTTGCTTGGTTTTCACTGAACTTCCTGGATCTATAGTTTGTTGTCTGTCTTTTTAAATATTTTATCCATTATTACAGTTATTTCAAATATCTTTTCTGCTCATTCTTTCTTCTTCTGCTATTCCAATTATGTATGTGTTATATCTGTTGATATTGTCCCACAGTTCTTGCATGTTGTGTTTTCATATTGTCCTCTTGTATTTCATATTTTTCCATAGTTCTTGGATGATGTGTGTTCATTTATATTCTCTTTGTATTTCAGTTTAGAAGTTTCCATTGACCAATGTGTAAGCTCAGTAATTCTTTCTAGTCTGAGTCCTGTCTGCAGGTGCACCCATCAAAGCCATCCTTCATTTTAGTAACAGTGTTTATGCTTTGTACAATTCTTTTCTTTTTTTTCTATTTTTATTTCTTTTTGAGACAGAGTCTCACTCTGTTGACCAGGCTCAAGGGTGGTAGTGCAAACGCTGGAACCTCAACTTCCTAGGCTCAAGCCATCCTCCTGCCTCAGCCTCCCAAGTAGCTGAGACCACAGATGCACACCACCATGCCTGCCTATTTTTAATATATATATTTTAAAATAGGGTATTGCCATGTTGCCCACGTTGGTCCCTACCTCCTGGGCTCACGTAGTCCTCCTGCCTCAGCCTCCCAAAGTGCTGGGATTACAGATGAGAGCTACCACTCCTGACCTCCAGCATTTTCTACTGATACTTGCTTAGATTTTATATCTCTCTGCTTACATTACCGATTTATTCTTGCATGTTGCCTAATTTTCCACTTGAGCCTTTACTATATTACTCATAGTTATTTAAAATCTCCTGTCTAATAATTCCAACATCTGTAGTATATCTGAGTTTGTATCTAATGGTTACTTTTTTTCTTACGACTATTTGTTTTCTTTTTCTTGCTCTTTGGCATGCCTCGCAATCTTTTGTAAAAAGCCAGGTATGTTTTATTAGCTAATAGGAACTGAGGTAAATTGGTTTTCTGTGTCAGGATTTATGTTTATCTTGCCAGGTGTTAGGCTGTGTTTAATGTTTCCCATAGCTATAGAGGCCAGAGGCTTCCAAGTTCTCTAGTGTCTTTGCTTTTGTCTTTCTTCCTGACTTTGTGCTTCCCTAAATATTCCTCCTCAGAGATGCCCTGTGCCATGCAGTTTGTTAAGCTGTCATTCACTGTAGTTTTATTGGAGACTTCTTGATACAGTGCTAAGGTATGGGAGAGAGAACTTTCTATAATCTTCCAATTATATCTCAGTCTTTGAGTGGGTCTGTCTCATGGCACTGTGACCTTTGTAAATGTTCCTCCAGTAATACAGCTTCTTTTTCTCCTTGCTCCCTTCCCTGGCTTCAGTATTACCAACCTATTTTCATAAATCCCTGACCAATGTTGAAAATATACTTCTCCCCTTTTAGCTGAAACAGGAACCCTGGAGAAAATGGAGTGGGGCAGTTTCTTTCCCCAAGCTATGATAAGACTCTGGCAAAGTTCTTTCTGCTGGAAAATAAGTCTTTGGTATTATAGAAAAGGCTCTGGGTATATTTTGCAATGATTATTTATCTTCCTGACAAAACCACCTGGGGGTTTGTCTTGCTTTCTTAGATCTCCCTTATGAGGGCCTAATACATTTCATAGTGTTACCGCCTATGAAAGCATGAGACAACTAAACTGCAGTGACCAGAACATTCTCACTCTCAGACTAATGCACACTCAACCTCCAGCAATTCATCAAAATAACAATTTCAGTGTCCCTACCTGTTATGGCCCCTGGAAGTTCTGTTCCAAGTACATCTCAGCAGAGTCTCTTTAGATATGACATCCTCTCCAGATTTGGGACTGGAGGTTTGTCCAGCAACCTCAATTTTCTGATGGGTTCAAAAAAGACATTTATTTTTAAGTGTATTCCACTTTTTCTTGTTGCAATGACCTGGAGTGATGATGTTAAACTTCTTTACATGCTGGAGCTGAAACTGAGCAACAGTATTTTTAAAACATATTTTGTTTACATTTCAAATCAGTACTAAGATAGAGGAAAGTAATATGACAAAACCATACAATTAATAAGGCAGAAAAGGAACACCAGAGTTTATTTTTTATTATTTTATTTTGGTTTTATTTTATTTGAGATAGGGACTTGCTCTGTCACCCAGGCTGGAGTGTGATGGTACCTTCATAGCCCACTGTAGCCTTGACCTCCTAGGCTTAAGCAATTCTCCTGCCTCAGCCTCTTGAGTAGCTGGGATTGCAGACACATGCTACCATGCTCGCTAATTTATTTTATTTTATTTTTTGGAGAGATGCAGGTCTTTCTTTGTTTGCCTGGGCTAGTCTCAAACTTCCAGCTTCAAGTGTTCCTCTCCTCTCAGCCTCACATAGTGCTGAGATAATGCCTGGCCAAGAGCCAGAGTTTAAATTTAGGTCGTCTAAATACAAAGCCTTCTGTCATCCCATTACCACATGCTACTTTGGCACACTATCAATAGTAACAACAGGAGCATGAGAGATTGGTGTGAATTTAGGAGGCAGAAGGTTAAATGGGCATCTGAGATCTGCAATGATTTTCAAGCTGAAACATAATTTGTTCAGTAACTATTATTCAAGGAAAGGTTGAATCCTTTCCTACTGTACTTAGTGATGGATAATACAGTTCGATAGCTTTCACATGGGGAGTCTGTAATGTTGCCATTGACCTTGTACATTGGGACCTGTATTATAAAGGAGTAAATTTACTCTGTAACTGAAAACTTGCAAACACTGCAATAGGCCAACACCATATACCACACATTCATTCCAAAGCCAATAACAGCCAAATGCTATAGCATTTGAGGGCTTGGAAAGGAGAACAAAATAACAATGAGAATGAAATACTGGCTATCCAGGTAATTTTTAACTTTCCATTAGCTCTCATATAAACAAAAAACATATACTGCTATTGTTTTGTTTACTTTTTTTTTTGAGAAGGAGTCTGGCTTTGCCACTCAGGGTGGAGTACAGTGGCACAATCTCAGCTTACTGCAACCTCTGACTCCCAAGTTCAAGCAAATCTCCTGCTTCAGTTTCCCAAGTAGCTATGACTACAGGAGCCCGCCACCACACCTGGCTAATTTTTGTATTTTTAGTAGAGACAGGGTTTCACCATATTGGTCAGGATGGTCTTGATTTCCTGACCTTGTGATCTACCTACCTTGGTCTCCCAAAGTGCTGGGATTATAGGCATGAGCCATTATGCCTGGCTCTTGTTTACTAATTTCAAGTATTTTGTTCTGTATTGTTGATAAGGCTCATAATACTTACAAAATGGATATTATCATCCATATTTTGCAAATAAGGAAAGTAGAGGAGTAAAATAATTTACCCAGGCTACTAAGTCACTGAGCCCCAAGAATTGACCCCAGGTTTATTATTGACAAAGCTCTTCTTCCTTCTACAAAACTAAGCTGTGGACAAATTGATTTTCATGTGTTTTCTGTGCAAGAGCAGTGCAAGTAGAGTTTAGTAAGATGGAAGAAGGTGACCAGTCTTGATAAACTTTTCTTACTGGCACTCTTCAGCTAGATTTTTTTTTTTTTCCTCAGGACATGGTATGGGCAATGACAAAAGTCAGCTCCTGGCTTTGGTAAAATTAAATGCACAGATATCCTACAGCAAAGACAGGTTAACCACTTGCTGATATTCACAATACACTGGGTGTACACTTTCTTTATTTGTCTGAATGGATATTCTATTTCCTCATGCATATGTGATCTTGTAGAACAAAATATGGCCTTTAGTTAGCTTTAGAATTTTTTTTTTTTAATTTTTTATTGGATTATTGGTTTTGGGGTACATGAGCAGAGCATGCAAGACAGTTGCGTAGGTACACACATGGCAGTGTGCTTTGCTTTTCTTCTCCCCTTCACCCACATTTGGCATTTCTCCCCAGGCTATCCCTCCCCACCTCCCCCTCCCACTGGCCCTCCCCTTTTCCCCCCAATAGACCCCAGTGTTTAGTACTCCCCTTTCTGTGTCCATGTGTTCTCATTTTTCATCACCCACCTATGAGTGAGAATATGCGGTGTTTCATTTTCTGTTCTTGTGTCAGTTTGCTGAGGATGATGTTTTCCAGATTCATCCATGCTTTAGAATTTTTTTAATACACACCATAAACTAGCGTCTCTTTTGTGTACTTCTCTGCATTTTAAAGGCTTCTAATTCATTTATTTTAGTTATGTTAAAAAGGTATGTCATGCAAATCAATAGACTGATCACATAGGCCAATAACATAGTCAGTTTTACTAGTCATGTATAGTACGTATGATTCCCTTACTTAAACTTTAAATAAGTACTTTATTATTGATGTTATTTTATTATTAGTAGTAGTACTATCCATTAAATCATGAGAACTCTAACACCATAGTAGCACACACTTGCAATGAGAATGCAAAGCAGGAAGATTAGTGAGGAGGAGAAACAGATGGCTGTCGGCAAAACCTCATTTTTAGTGTCATTGCTAAAAAAAATGCCTTTCACTAGCCTGCTACAGTGTGGGTTTTCTAACATTAGATGTTCAATTCTTTTAGTTCATAAAGAATTTATATTCCAAAGATTTTAAAATATTTTAAATTGGGGTGAGGGGAAGATCTAAGATGGCTGAGTAAGAACAGCTCTGGAGGGCAGTTCCCAGTGAGAACAACACAGAAGATGAGTGATCACCGTATTTCCAAATGAGTTATTACTGCCCATAGACCAGGAGATTCCTGGGTTGAAAAGCACCACAAGTTTCCAGCACAGCTGTTTCAGCTGGTACAGCGGGTCGCCACACAAAAACTCACACAAATCTGGGTGGTCCTTTCAACTGGCACCTGGAATGCCTGGGAAAGAGAGCCACCCATTCAACTGAAAAAAAAGGGGGGCTGAAACAGGGAGCCAGCTGGTCTGGCTCAGCGGGTCCCACCCCCACAAAGACCAGAAATCTGAAACACTGTGGATTGAGTTTCACAGCAAGAACAGCTGGACCTGGGATGGTCCAGCTCTGTGGAGGGAAGGGCATCCACCATTATTGAGGCAGTCCACCACTACTGAGGCAGTCTGCCATTACCAAGGCAGTCCACCACTATAAGGCAGTCTGACATTACTGAGGCAATCCGCCATTACTGAGGCAGTCCCCCATTACAGAGGCAGTCCACTATTACTGAGGCAGACTGCCATTTCCAAGGGAGATCTAACTATACCTCTATAAACAAAACCACAAGGAAGTTCACACAGCAGCTGGGCAGACCACACAGCAGCTGGGCAGAGCCCATGGCAGCTCAGCAACACCTCTGCTGGCAGACTGAGACAAAGCTACCTCCTTGCTGGGCAGGGCATCTCTGAAAAAAGGCAGCTGCACATCAGGAACTTATAAATAAAGCCCCACCTTCCCAAGACAGAGTACCTGAGAAAAAAAGGCAATTATAAGTTCCACTGCAGCAGACGTAAACATACCTGCTCAGCAGCTCTGAATGAAACAATGGAGCTCACAGCTCAGCACTTGAGCTCCTATAAGGTACAGACTGTCTCCTCAAGCAGCTTGCTAACTTCTGTATATCCAAAGAGACACCTCATAGAGGAGAGCGCAGGCTGACATCTGACAGGTATCCTTCTGGGAAGAAGATAACAGAAGAAAAAACTGGCAGAAACCCTTACTGTTCTGCAGTTGCCACAGGTGATTGCCAGGCAAGCAGGATCTACAGCAGAGTGGCCTGTTAGAAGAAAAACTAAAAAACAGAAAGAAATAACTTCATCATCAACAAAAAGGACGTCCACTCAGAGACACCATCTGAAAGTCACCAACCATAAAGACCACAGGTAGATAAATCCACACAGTTGGGAAGAAACCAGCACAAAAAGGAGGAAAACACCCCAAACCAGATTGCCTCTACTCTGCCAATGGATCACAACTCATCACCAAGAAAGAAACAAGGCTGGATGGAGAATGAGTCTGATGAATTGACAGAAACAGGCTTCAGAAGGTGGGTAATAACAAACGAGCTAAAAGAACATGTTCTAACCCAATGCAAAGAAACTAAGAACCTTGAAAAAAAGTTTGAAGAAATGCTAACAAGAATAAACAGCTTAGAGAAGAATATAAATGAACTGATGGAGCTGAAAAGCACAACATGAGAACTTGGCAAAACATACACAAGTTTTAATAGCTGAATTGACCAAGCAGAGGAAAGGATACCAGAGACTGAAGATCAACTCAATGAAATAAAATGAGAAGGCAGTTAGAGAAAAAAGAGTAAAAAGAAATGAATGAAGCCTTCAAGAAATATGGAATTATGTGAAAAGACCTAATCTACATTTGATGCATGTACCTGAATGTGATGGAGAGAGTGAATGCAAGCTAGAAAACACTTTTCAGGATATAATCCAGGAGAACTTCCCCAACCTAGAAAGGCAGGCCAATATTCAAGTCCAGGAAATACAGAGAACACCATAAAGATATTCCTCAAGGAGAGTAGCCCCAAGACACATAATCATCAGATTCACCAGGGTTGAAATGAAGGAAAAAATGCTAAGGGCAGACAGAGAGAAAGGTCAGGTTACCCTCAAAGGGAAGCTCACCAGACTCACAGTGGATCTCTCAGCAGAAACCCTACAAGCCAGAAGAGAGTGGGGGCCAATATTAAACATCCTTAAAGAAAAGAACTTTCAACCTAGAATTTCATATCCAGGAAAACTAAGCTTCATAAGCAAAAGAGGAATCAAATCCTTTATGAACAAGCAATTGCTGAGAGATTTCCTCACCACCAGGCCTGCCTTACAAGAGATCCTGAAAGAAGCACTAAACATAGAAAGGAACAACCAGTACCAGCCATTCCAAAAACGTACTAAATGATAAAGAGCATTGATACAATGAAGAAACTGCATCAACTAATGGGCAAAAAACCCAGCTAGCATCAAAATGGCAGGATGAGATTCACACATAACAATATTAACCTTAAATGTAAATGGGCTAAATGCCCCAATCAAAAGACAAAGACTGGTAAATTAGATAAAATGTCAAAATCCATTGGTGTGCTGTATCCAGGAAAGCCAACTCACATGTAAGGACACACATAGGCTGAAAATAAAGGGATGGAGTAAGATTTACCAAGCAAATGGGGAGTAAAGAAAGCAGGAGTTACAATCCTAGTCTCTGATAAAATAGACTTTAAACCAACAAAGACCAAAAGAGACAAAGAAGGGCCTTACATAATGGTAAAAGGATCAATGCAACAGGAAGAGCTAACAATCCTAAATATATACACATTTAATACAGGAACACCCAGAGACATAAAGTAAGTTCTTAATGACCTACAAAGAGACTGACACTCCCACACAATAATAGCGGGAGACTTTAATGCTCCATTGTCAATATTAGACAGATCGATGAGATAGAAAATTAACAAGTATATCCAGGACTTGAAATCAGATCTGAACCAAGTGGACCTTGTAGACATCTACTGAACTCTCCACCTCAAATCCACAGAATATACATTCTTCTCAGCACCACATTACACCTACTCTATAATTGACCACATAATTGAAAGTAAATTACTCCTCAGCAAATGCAAAAGAAAGGATATCATAACAATCAGTCTCTCAGACCACAGTGCAATCACATTAGAACTCATGATTAAGAAACAAACTCAGAAGCACACAACTTCATGGAAACTGAACAACAGCCTCTTGAATATTGTCTGGATAAACAATTAAATGAAGGCAGAAATAAAGATGTTTTGCAAAACCAACAAGAACAAGGATACGATGTACCAGAATCTCTGGGACACATTTATAGCAGTGTCTAGAGGGAAATTTATAGCAATAAACACCCACATGAGAAGCAAGGAAAGATCTAAAATTGACACTCTATCATCAAAATTGAAAGAGCTAGAGGAGCAAGATTAAAAAGCCTCAAAAGCTAGCAGAAGACAAGAAATAACCAAGATCAGAGCAGAACTGAAGGAGATAGACAAAAAAAAAACCAAAAAAACCCTTGAAAAAAGTCAATAAATCCAGGAGCTGGTTTTTTGAAAAGATCAACAAAATAGACTGATAGCCAGATTAATAAAAAAGAAAGAGAATAATCAAATAGATGCAATAAAAAATGATAAAGGGGGTATTACCACTGATTCTACACAAATACAAACTACCCTCAGAGATTACTACAAAAACCTATGCACATAAACTAGTAAACCTGGAAGAAATGGATAAATTCCTGGACACTTGCATCCTTCCAAGCCTAAACCAGGAAGAAGTTGAAACCCTGAATAGACCAATAACAAGGGCTGAAATTGAGGCAGCAATTAATAGCCTACCAACCAAAAAAAGCCCAGGTCCAGATGGGTTCACAGCTGAATTCTAGCAGACTTACAAAAAGGAGCTGGTACCACTCCTTCTGAAACTATTCCAAGCAATACAAAAAGAGGGAATCCTTCCCACATCATTTTATGAGACCAACATCATCCTGATACCAAAACCCAGCACAGATTCAACAAAAAAAGAAAACTTCAGGCCAATATCCATGATGAACATAGATGCAAAAGTCTTCAATAAAATACTGGCAAACCAATTGCAATGGCACATCGAAAAGCTTATCCATTACAATCAAGTAGGCTTCATCCCAGGGATGCAAGAGTAGTCAACATATGCAAGTCTATGAATGTAATTCACCACGTAAGAGAATCAAAGACACAAACCACACGATTATCTCAATAGATACAGGGAAGGCCTTCAACAAAATTCAACAGTGCTTTAAGCTAAAAACTCTCAATAAACTAGGTATCCATGGAACGTATCTCAAAATAATAAAAGCTATTTATGACAAACCCACAGCCAATATCATACTGAATGGGCAAAACTAGAAGCATTCCCTTTAAAATCTGGCACTAGACAAGGATGCCCTCTCTCACCACTCCTATTCAATATAGTACTGGAATTTCTAGCCAGAACAATCAGGCAAGAAAAAGAAATAAATGATATTCAATTAGGAAAGGAGGAAGTCAAATTGTCTCTATTTGCAGATGACGTGATTGTATATTTAGAAGACCCTATTGTCTCATCCCAAAATCTCCTTAAACTGATAAGCAACTTCAGCAAAGTCTCAGGATACAAAATTAGTGTGCAGAAATCACAAGCATTTCTATACACCATTAACAGACTTAAAGAGAGCCAAATCAAGAATGAACTGCCATTCACAATTGCTACAAAGAGAATAAAATACCTAGGAATACAGCTAACAAAGGATGTAAAAGATCTCTTCAAGGAGAACTACAAACCACTGATCAAGGAAATAAGAGAGGACACAAACAGATGCAAAAATATTCCATGCTCATGGTTAGGAAGAATCAACATTGTGAAAATGGCCATACTGCCCAAAGTAATTTATAGATTCAACACCATCCCCATCAAGCTACCTATGATCCTCTTCATAGAAGTGGAAAAAACCACCTTGAACTTCATATGGAACCAAAAGAGAGCCTGCATAGCCAAGACAATTCTAAGCAAAACCACATTGAGATACCATCTCACACCAGCTAGAATGGTGATCATTAAAACATCTGGAGACAACAGATACTGGAGAGGATGTGAAGAAATAGGAACATTTTACACTGTTGGTGGGAGTGTAAATTAGTTCAACCATTGTGGAAGACAGTGTGTTAATTCCTCAAGGACCTAGAAATAGAAATTCCATTTGACCCAGCAATCCCATTACTGGATATATGTCCAAAGGATTTTAAATCATTCTATTATAAAGACTCATGCACAAGTATGTCCATAGAGGCACTGTTTACAATAGCAAAGACCTGGAACCAACCCAAATGCCCATCGATGATAGACTGGACAATGAAAATGCAGCACCATGGATTACTATGCAGCCATAAAGAACGATGAGTTTGTGTCCTTTGTAGGAACATGGATGAATCTGGAAACCATCATTCTCAGCAAACTGAAACAAGAACAGGAAACCAAACACCACATGTTCTCACTCATAGGTGGGTGTTGAACAATGAGAACACATGGACATAGGCAAGGGAACATCACATACTAGGGTCTGTTGGGGGGTAGTAGAGGAGGGACAGCAGCAGGTAGGGAGGTTGGAGAGGGATAACATGGGGAGAAATGCCAGATATAGGTGATGGGGGGGTGATGGAGGCAGCAAACCACATTGCCATGTATGTACCTATGTAACAATCCTGCATGTTCTGCACATGTACCCTAGAACCTAATGTACAATAAAAAAATATATATATATGAATAAATATTTTAAATAAATGTGACCTTCTATTATATTAAAGCAGTTTCGTTAGTGCAAAGGAAATGAGATTGTTCTTTTCAATGGGTATCTTACAAGGTAGTTGTTATTGTTGTGGTTTGCTCATTTTTTTAAAACACGTGGATACCTCTCTAAGGAGTATCACTTTAAGAGTTATAGATGGCCGGACGCTGTGGCTCACGCCTATAATCCCAGCACTTTGGGAGGCCGAGGTGGGTGGATCACGAGGTCAAGAGATCGAGACCATCCTGGTCAACATGGTGAAACCTCGTCTCTATTAAAAACACAAAAATCAGTTGGTCAAGGTGGCATGCGCCTGTAGTCCCAGCTACTCGAGTGGCTGAGGCAGGAGAATTGCTTGAACCAAGGAGGCAGAGGTTGTGGTGAGCCGAGATCATGCTATTGCACTCCAGCCTGGGTAACAAGAGCAAAACTCCGTCTAAAAAGAAGAGTTATAGAAAATGTAGTATGTATGCACACTTCCTACCTAAGAGGATTGCCTAGGAGTAAATGAAATAATTACTAAGATATGGGTTATGATACAGATATGATTACGGATCATGTATCCACAGGAAAAGGATACAACAATTCTATCTTGGAAGACAGGGCTTAAATTATTTCTGAAGAAAAATGAGATTTCAGCTAGACTTTGAAGAGAAGATAGAGGGATGCATACTGAAAATTGCACTTAAATCAAGGAAGAATGCACACAAGTTGGTTTAATTCTACCATACTTAGGTGTATCAATCACTTCCCCTCTCTGAAACTTAATTTTCTTATTTATATGAAGTGGGAATTAGCATAACTTAGGAATAAAAAGAGCTACATGTTTGCTCCCACTTCTCCCTTAAGTGTCACTGACAGTTATCATTAATGACACAAACCACTCTACAAATAAGCCTAGATAAACCTAAAAATACTTTCCAAAACAGCAGGCAGATGTAGATAACCTTATGAAATCCACAACAGCAACAAAAATAAGTAAGGAATTAAGAAAAGTTAACAAAGCTATAGAATGCTAGCTCTATACACAAAAATCTATTGTATTTCCATATCCTAGTGAGGAAATATTGGAACATGAAATGAAAGTTATAATAGGTTACCTTGATGTAACCCTACAAGCTCTGTATACAAACATCTGCTTGGTGTGACTGGTTTTTAATTTTACCCATTCTATCAAATGTAGAGTAGTATCTCATTGTAGTTTAAACTTGTATTTCCCTAATGATTAATGAAGTTTAGTATCTTTTTATATTTCATCCATACATCTTCTTTGATGAAGTGTCCATTGAGACCTTTTGTCCATTTTTAAGTGGAATGTTGTATTCTTGAGTATTGAAAATTTTTGTAAATTCTGGATTCAAATCTTTTATTAGATATGTAGTTACAAATATTTTATTCTGATATGTGGCTTGGTTTTTCATTTCCTTAAAGATATTTATTGAAGAGCAGTTATCAATTATTTGGAATCCAGTTTATCAATTTATCCTTTTGTGTATCACACTTTTGGTGTCGTATTTAACAAAATGTTGCCTAATACTACAAAATCTTTCTCCTATGTTTTTTTCTAAAGATAGTAGTTTTAGGTTTTACATTTAAATATATATATATTTACCTAAATGTAAATATATATATATATTGCTAATACATGTAGATGATATGAAGTATAGAATTATGCATATGGGTATCCATATTTTTTATTATAATTTCTTGAAAAAATTAGGTTTTTTGATGGAATTATCTAACGTTATCAAACCCTTTTGACTTTAGATGTATCAATCTGTTTTTCAACTCCATCGTGTTCCCTTAATCAAATTATCTTACTGCTAATATCATATTACCTTGATTACAGTAACTTTATAGTAAGTTTTAAAGTTGGGCAGTGTAAGTTCTTTAACTTTGTTGTTTTTAAAGTTGTGTAATCTTTTCTATATTCTTTGCATTTTTATATGAATGGTAGTAATGGCCTGTCAATTTTTATAAATGAATCCACTCTGATTTTGATTGGGATTACATTTGCTCTGTAGTTCAATTAGTAGAGAAATGGCATTGCAATAATATCAAATCTTGCTATCCATGAACAATATGTATTATCCTTTTATTTAAGTAATTTAATTTGTGTCAGCCAATTTTTACAGTTTTTCACTTATACATCATGCACATCTTTTGCTAAATTTATCCAAAATATTACATATTTGTGGTGCTATTGTAAATAAGTTTATAATGACAATTTTTCAATTGTTATTTAGTAGTTCATAGAAGTAGAAATGTTTTTTACATAATAATCTTACCTCTTACAACCTTGTTAAACTCACTGTTTTGTTCTAGTAGCCTTTTTGTAAAGTCACATTTTTTTTCTATGGATATTCAAGCCATCTGGGACAATTTTACTTCTTGTCTTACCTGAATGTGTGTTACTTCTTTTTCTTAACTGATTGTGCCAACTAGAACCTTCAGTGTATGTTTAATAGAGCTACTGACAGCAGCAGACTTCCTTCCCTTATTTTTGACTTAAGTTGATTAACTGTCTCTTTACTTGCAATGTTTTCAATGAAAAATTTGTCATCTTTCTCTTATTCTTTATATAAACCATTTATTTCTTCCTCTGACTACCTAAAATTTTTATCTGTAGTTAAAAAAATGGCATAATTATGATGTCCCTTGCTATAGCTATCTTCATGTTTCTTATGCTTAGGGTTCATAGGGTTCTTGAATCTATAACTTCAAAACTTTCAGCAAATTTGCAAAATTTTCTGTCACTGCATCACACACACACTCATACTTACAAACACACATATATAATTTTATGTTTGTTTTCCCATTTCTCTCTTCTCCTTCAAGGGTTCTAACTAAAGGTATATTAGACTGCTTTATGTTGTTCAACTGCTTATTGTTTCTCTGGTTATTTTTCCTTATTCTTCTCTCTCTATGTGTTTTATTTGGAAAGTTTCCATTGTTAAGCCTTCGTATTCCAAGGTTATACTTTTTCTGCAATATCTAATCTACCATTAATTCCACACAGTATATTGTATTTCCAACACTGTAATTCTATTCCTAGAAGTTTGATTTGTTTCTTCAATATATATTTTCTATGTCTCTATTTTTTTTTTTTTGAGACAGAGTCTCACTCTGTTGCCCAGGCTGGAGTGCAGTGGCATGCTCTTGGCTCACAGCAACCTCTGCCTCCTGGGTTTAAGTGATTCTCCTGTCTTAGCCTCCCCAGTAGATGGGACTATGGGCACACACCACCACATCTGGCCAAGTTTTTTATTTTTAGTAGAAACAGGGTTTCACCATATTGGTCAGGCTGATCTCAAACTCCTGACCTCTAATGATTTACCTGCATCAGCCTCCCAAAGTGCTGGGTTCATTGAGCTTCTTAGATCTATAACTTTATAACATTTATCAAATTTGCAAAATTTTCAGGTGTGAGCCACCATGCCTGGCCTATTTTCTGTGTCTTTACTTATATCATGTTCAGTCTTTTCTCTAGCTTAAGAACGTGTGGGATGCAGTTGTCTAACTGTTTTAATTTCATTTTCTACTAAATTCTATCATCTGTGTCATTTCTGGTTACCATTCCACTGACATGTCTTTTTATTTTGGGCCATAATTTACTGCTACTTTGTACTTCTAGTAATTTTTTATTGGATGCAAGTCCTTGTGAGTTTTGCTTGTTTAGAATGCTGAATGTTTTTTGTATTCCTAAAAATCTTCTTTAACTCTTTTCTTCTGTATGGTTACTTGGAAACAATTTGATCCTTCTGGGGTTTGCTTTAGAGATTTGTTAGGAGGAGCAGAGTAGCTTTTATTCCAGGTTTAAGTTTTTCTACGACTAAGGCAAGACCTTCTTAGTAGTCTAATTAATTTCTTGTGAATTATGAGGTCTCTACTTTGATTGTTGAAAACGTTTCTATTCCTGTCTTTGGTAAGAGCTGGTCATTGTTCTTGCTAATTTTTTCAGATAGTTCTTTCTCTGACCTTGGGTAGCATTGTGGGCTGATGAGTACTTAACAAAAGTACTTAACAAAAGGTCCTTGAAGAGGACCCTATAGAGATCTCTGGCATTCTCCCTATGTTGATTTCTTCTTTCTGGCACTTTATCTTGTTAATTCTCACCACCCTTGCTTCCACAGAATGCTGGCTCCATCTTCTTGGCTCATTGAGTATAATGGACTCTGACTAAGTTCTCCACCCTTTAATGTAAATTATATGCTATCAGAGGCATTGAGTGATGGAAATTATAAGGTTTCTCTTATTTTTTTTCTGTCTTACAAATTATTGTCCATTGATGCCTAATTCCCAATAATTTGAAAGCAATTTTTTATACATTTTGTCCATTTTATGAATTGTTTTTGTTTGGAGATTGGATAAATCTAGTTCCTCATAATCTATCTTGACCAGAAATATAAGTTTCACATTATTGATTATTGCTGTTTTAACTGACCACCTTAACATAAAGGCTTTTGTTAAGAGGAAGTAGAGACGTGAATAAATCAAAGGAAAAGGAGAACCTTACAAAAGAAGTGAAAAAGGCAAAGACAGGGGCTAAGAATAAGCTTCTATATTTAAAGAATATCAAGAGGGCTGAGCCAGAGTGAACAAGGGGAGAGAATGATGAGAGAGATTTTCATAGAGGTAAGAAGGAGGTGATAATAGGACTCTCTCAGAACTTTGGGTACTTTTCTTATTAGTCTTCCATGTTACGGTTCTGATCAGGAGAGTGAACTGTTTGTATATACATTTTTTAAAAGATGACCTTAAATTTTATTTGGAGAATTAACTTTAGGAAGAAATGATAGAAATAGAGAAGTTAATTCAGTAATTATAATAATCCAGATAAGGGAAGATGATAGATTAACGTGTTAACAAGTAGAAAGTGTGAGTAGTGGTCAAATTCATAACGTATTTTAAAGATAGAGATCACAAGAGCTTTCCGTGAATTGGAAGTCAGCTTATGAGAAAAATAGATAAAGTAAAGTCACTCCTGGGTTTTGGGCTGAACCTATGCTGTTTCATTTGTTCAAATACAGATTAAGAGAGAAGTCATTTTGAAAGCAAAGGAATGCAAGAGTTTAATTTTGGGCATGTTCAGTTTTATATGACTACTACACATTCAAGTAGAAATTTAAGTAGCCACTTGGAAAGGCTAGTCTTCTACAAACTAATCTTATGTTGCAGCAGTGAAAATAAACCACACCCAACCAGCTGTTTATGAATTCTTCCTCTCTCTACTATTTCCCACTTCTCCTCAGAAGTTTTCACTGGGATTTAGTCTCCTGAAGCAAGGCACACTATAATCCTCTACTATACTCCTCTCTGCAATTCATTAGGTAGGTCTCAATTCTTTTACCCTGTAAGAAAAATTCCTGATATTACCTCTTTAAAAAAAGAAGTTCTTTTAAGGGATTATATAGTCAGCACCATTCTTTTTTCAATAATAAAACTACACAATCTCTTCTACCAAACCCCCAAATTCTGAAATAAGGCTTTACGGTAAGAAGGAAAATTTGATTTCCTTATGGAAATCCTTAGAATCCCAGAAACAAAGAGGGAAACAAGCAGTGTCTCCTCAGTGTCATGTTCACAGTTTTCTTTATATTATTTGCCTCTTATTTCTTTGTAACTGTGAAATTAGGTAAAAACTTTATTTGACAAACTGAGTAATTCAAGTGTGGGGTTCTTTCCCACCTTTATATCACCATAGTAGATATTGTATAAGTTGAAAATAAGAGCTTAATAATTAAGAAATATAAGAAAATATTCTGGAGGAAAATGAGAGTGAAGATTTATTGACCAGTCCTGATTATAGACTTGAATATTAATCAAGTATTAATAATAGCAATAATAATTATATCCCACATGGTGATATTTTGTGCCTTTCTGTCATATTCACACCAATGAGCACCTTCTATCATTTAAAACAAATGGTCTAATTTTTTTGATATTCTCATCTTATATTCTCCATTAAAGTGCACTAAAATAATAAATATTGCCTATCCTCTTGTGGGTCTTAAACTGAGAAAAAATGGAAATGTTTACCAGAAAGTAGTATAACTCTAAGAACCAGCAGCCGAATTCAGATTAAAAATCATAATTCCGGCCGGGCGCGGTCGCTCAAGCCTGTAATCCCAGCACTTTGGGAGGCCGAGGCCAGTGGATCACGAGGTCAGGAGATCGAGACCATCCTGGTCAACATGGTGAAACCCCATCTCTACTAAAAATTACAAAAAATTAGCTGGTCATGGTGGCGCGTGCCTGTAATCCCAGCTACTCGGGAGGCTGAGGCAGGAGAATTGCCTGAACCCAGGGGGCGGAGGTTGCGGTGAGCCGAGATTGCGCCATTGCACTCCAGCCTGGGTAACGAGCGAAACTCCGTCTCAAAAAAAAAAAAAAAAAAAAAAAAAAAAAAATCATAATTCCAGGCTAGGTTGAAGAGTTAAAAAATCCGTGTCATAAGATGAATTCGTTTGACATGATTTGGTGACATGATGTGGGCATCCAGATGGCTCATAAAAATGTTTCTTTATTTATGTGGCCAGTGTTACTCAGCAGAAACTTAGTTTGCTATTGGAAATGTCAGTTCTCCAAATTCAGGCAATATTTTCCTGATTATATTTTTGCCCACATCTGTACCCACTAACCTTCTCACCTTCGTTTCCACTCCTAATTCAGTCCATTCTTCAGTAGAGAATGTGAGCAGCTTCAGTTCTTTTTTTACTTCATTGTGTATTTCAAGTGGGTTGGGGTGGGAGACTAATTATTAAACCACTCTGCCAGTTGGCATCAAAAGGAGTTTATGTTTGTATTAGTCTGATTAGAGACCAGTTTTCTTATTCTCAGGTGAACTAAGGCTACTTTATATCCTCTAAGTGAGTGGGACTTAACACAAAAATCACAGAGCTGATAAAAATTAAAGCAAAGAAACGTTTAACACTACTTCTCATCCCTTATGAATCCAGTGGTTTTGAAAGAGGTAGATTCTTCACCCAAAGAAAGTAAATAATTTTTAGTTTCTCATGCTCTAGATTATCAAAACGGCCTTATATGCTGCTACTAACAAAGGGGCACGGTTCAGGAAGCCCATGCCCATGAAAAGCTAGACTTCTAAGCTTCTTCCACACAGACTCTACCTACCTTTATAAAACACCATAACATCATTGTGGGTCTAACCATGACTTTTAATGGCCACATGCTTTGATACCCTACATTAAACCTGCACTACCTTCAGGTTTCAACTTGGTCAGTTCCTCCTTTTATCTGTTCCATCTTGCTATGAGTACAGAGCTGCGTTACTCTGTTTCAAAGAAACATTCTAAAATATAGCATGTGATGGACATTGTAATTAGTTCTCAGCACCCATTTCCTTGCCAATAATTAGCCATCCAGAAGAATGTTTATGTGACACAATTCTGATCATGGAGTCTCCCCACTCCATGAACCACGAGGTCAGGAAATCAAGACCAGTCTGGTCAACATAGTGAAACCCCATTTCTACTAAAAAAATTACAAAAAAATTAACTGGGTATGGTGGTGTGCACTTGCAATCCCAGCTACTTAGGAGGCTGAGGCAGGAAAATCATGTGAACCCAAGAGGCAGAGGTCGTAGTGAGCCCAAAGTATGCCATTGCACTCCAACCTGGGTGAAAGTGTGAGATTCTATCTTGAAAAATGAAAGAAAAACAAAGAACCAACGTATTTAATGACCCTCACTGTTGGGCCCCAGATTACACAGTTTTGGAGCTCATTATCTCTGGTTTCCAGGTATGTTAGATGATATTTTAAAAATTATTTTCTATCATTTTAAAATAGGATTTTAATTGATAGAGAAAAAAGAATCCTGACGATGATATGAAGGGTTTTAACTAATGCCACTGTCCATGACAGATCCTCTCATAATAAAGTCAAGCATTTTTAATAGATGACTTAATACAAAAATCAGTATGAAGAGAAGCTTTTCTTCCTCTTAATATATGAAGGGTTATCAATTCCTAAAATTAATTCTTTATGTGCCCCATGTAGGTTTATGGGCCTCATGTAGCTTTTCCCTGTAATATCAAGAGCTATATTCTTCTGAAAGTGAAAGCCCGTATCTTTAGATTTGAATGAATGAAAAATTATCAAAGTGAATATTCATCATACACTCTAAAGAATTATACCTGATTTCACTTGTTTCTGGTTTAGAAAGTAACAGTCAGAATAAATAACATGATATCATGACATTTTATTAATGGATTCAGTCTTCAAAAGTTGTTGAATAAACTGAAGAATGGCTGTAAAAAAGGAATTTAGATCAATTCCTTGGTGGCTCACACTTTTCTGGATGCAGCTGCTCCTGTATCCACCGAAGCTTGCTGGGCCTCAGGGGAACTCTGCTGAAAACCTACTTACCAAATGAGAAATTAGGACATTGTAATCATTCTCAGGATCAAAATGTATAAAAGGAAATAGTTGGAGATTGGAAAGTTTAAAAGACTTTGGTTTTTTACATTCTAACAGATAGTTTTGATGTTTTTATTTTAATGGATATAATTATTAATAAAAATATAAGTATGCCTTCTTATGAAATAGCACATTACATTTCTTAACAGAGATTTAATGTCCTATGTAAAACATTTGCTATATGACCTCTCTATTAATCTGAGACATTATATGGTACACTGTGAAATTTATATTTTGAGATGGCATATGTTATATCACATGATGTTATAGGGTATATTATATATGGCATCTCATTAGGATGAGAAAACTGAGTTCACATTATTTTTCTCTGTTATATGAGGACATCCCTTTTGTGAATCTCATTTATGTATCTCTAAAGGAAGGATGATATTTGACTTACCTTTTACAGCTGTTGCAAGAATCACATAAGGTACTACAAGAATAAAACCACTTTGTAAGTTTTATAAATAAGAAACCACTTTGTAAGTTTTATAAATAAGAAAGCAGTTATATTTCTAGCACAATGCTAAGTTTGACTGAAACATAAACATTTTATTTAATGCATAAAATAAATTCATTGTCTATTTTATGAATTGAGCATTGCATGTAAAATAAAAAAAAAAAAAACATATAGTAATCAGAAGTGATACAGAAGACAGACAGTAGCTACAGTGGCCAAGGGAGCACATATATCACCCATCTTCTAACCACAGGTAGTGCAGCACAAAACTCTGGGAGAGACTTCTTCCTTAGAGTTGAAGAGAAGAGATGGGAGAGTAAAGAAAACTCTTGCAACTTTGATACAAGCTCAGACACCATAGGTAAGGGCAACAGGCAAGTCCTAAGGCTCCCATTTCAGGCCCTTGCTCCCAGAGGGATGACATTTTTTTTTTTTTTTTTTTTTTTTGAGACGGAGTTTCGCTCTTGTTACCCAGGCTGGAGTGCAATGGCGCAATCTCGGCTCTCCGCAACCTCCGCCCCCTGGGTTCAGGCAATTCTCCTGCCTCAGCCTCCTGAGTAGCTGGGATTACAGGCACGCGCCACCATGCCCAGCTAATTTTTTGTAATTTTTTTAGTAGAGACGGGGTTTCACCATGTTGACCAGGATGGTCTCGATTTGTTGACCTCGTGATCCACCCGCCTCGGCCTCCCAAAGTGCTGGGATTACAGGCTTGAGCCACCGCGCCCGGCCAGAGGGATGACATTTTAAGACAGAAGGAAACCCACTTCCTTGAAGAGAAGGACACAGTTTTGGCAGGATACATCATGTGCTGATTAAAGAATCCTTGGGTCTTGAATAAACATCAACAGTAGCCAGGCAGTACTTGCCACAGGTCTTGGGTAAGACTGAGTGCCATGCTCACTTCAGGTCTGACCCAGCACAGTCACAGTGACTGTGCCCACGGGGTGCTTGTGTTACTCTTTTCTCCCCAGCTCAAGGCAGCTCAGGATGGATGGAGACGCTCCACTTGTTTGAGGGAAAGTAAGAGAAGAGAATAAGAGTCTCTGCTCAGTAATCCAAATAATTCTCTCGGATCATACCTGAGACTACCAAGGCAGGACCTCTATGATGCTGCAAGTATCACAGCGTTAGGGTCTTGGGATACTCCCTGATGCAGATACAGCTTAGATAACAACACCCAGGTCACTTCAAATACCTGGAAAGCCTCTTCAGGAAGGAAGGGTATGAACAAGCCTAGACTGTGAAGATATAGATATATATAGATGTATCTATATATATCTGGGAAAGTCTTTTCTTCTTCATTTTTAAAGGATATTTTCACGGGATATACTATTTCAGGAAAGTCTTTTCCTTTTGCCCTTTAAATATATCATACCACTCTCCCCATGCCTGTAAGGTGTCTACTGAGACGTCTTCTCCTTGATATATTGGAGCTCACTTGTATGTTATTTGTTTATTTTATAATATATATATATATATATAATATGTCTCTCTATGTGTGTGTATATATACATATATATCTATATAAATATATATAAATATACATATATATCTATATAAATATATATACATATATAGAGAGAGAGAGAGACAGAGAGAGATCAGGGTCAAAAGTTTACATATTAATAAATGGATAATAGATCAGGGTAGAAAGTTTATATATATATATATATATATATATAGAGAGAGAGAGAGAGAGACATATATAATCTGTGTCTCTATATAGATATATATGTATACATATCTAGAGATACATAGATATATGTCTATATATAGATATTTTATCGCTCTATGTATCTATATGTAAATATATACATATATATGTATCGCTTATATATATCTCTCTTTATGTGTATATAGATATTTTATCTCTGTATATATATATATGTATGCACATATACATGTATATATATACATAGAAAGAGAGAGAGATAAAATATATACACATATAAATATGCATATAGAGAGATAAAATATATATATACACAAACATAGAGACATATAAAAGAGATATATAAAAATATATACATATCTATATATATATAGAGAGAGAGAGAGAGCAATCAGGGTAGAAAGTTTATTCAAATATTTAATAACAGAAAACTTTACAATGTGAATAAAACCACGATTAAGTTGGAGTGGACAAAGTCTAACAGTGCTGGGGACTGGTTGATGCAGTGACGGTGGGGGTCAAGTTTAATGTAGATTGTGATGAAATGTTAGTCTAGATGGGACCAAACCAGAAGGTCTCTATATGTGCTGATAAAGGATTGGACTTCTCCCTTGGGCCTGGTTGTTTATTGGAACTATCCATGAGACTCTGGAAATTATTATTGGCCTCACCTCAAACCTTTAGAATAAAAATCTTGGCTCTAGTATGGACTAAATGGTGAGACTTGGAACTACAACTGTACAAGTAACCTATCAGTCAGGCTTTGGAACTGCTGATCTCGATGAAAGAGAGCCTCTGAGGATTTTGAACAGGCAAATAACATGGTCAGATTTGCATTTTAAAAAATCACAGAAGCAACTTTGTATACATCAAGGGAAGGGAACAGAACCTAAGGGATATAATTCAAGGCATGGCA
This sequence comes from Callithrix jacchus, assembly GCF_049354715.1. NCBI lineage: Eukaryota > Metazoa > Chordata > Mammalia > Primates > Cebidae > Callithrix > Callithrix jacchus. Next base: position 87,655,171 of record NC_133511.1, read on the forward strand.
AAAACCCTGGAGTCAGAGAAAAAGAGCAACAAAGAAGCAGGCAGGCAGAGCCAAGGAGACCAAGGCAGTAATGGAGGGAGCCAAAGGAGAGAGGAAGGAAGGAGGTTAGTGGTGTGACAGCACTCAGGACAAGGTGGGCTTTGTGGCCAATATAAAAAGCAGATTTCTTTTCCCTAGAAAAACATGGGACGTGATTGAAAATCTTAAGCAGGACAGTGAGGTGATCCATATCTGGAAAATCATGTTTGCCCTAATTGCAAGCAGTTGTATTAACAAGTGGTACCTTAGGGGGAAAAATGGCACAGGGGAAATGTTTCCTTAGCATGGGGTGCCAATAGGTGAGAGCTGGAGTAACTGATCTCTGACATCTTGATCAGAACCCCAGTTTGTAAAGCATGTTAATCAATTCAGATGAGTAAAGACAAGAACAGAGGAGGAAGGTCTGATTTACAGAATATTTTTTTTAAATAAAAAAACCAAAAGACTAATGTCCTGGTGTAGAGAAAGGAAGGGGATACCTCACAACCAAAAAAATCAACCAGTTTTTCACTTAGGGAAAGTAAATAATGTCCTATGATCTTTGAGTTCAGTCAAACAAATACAAAAACCTATGCTGTGTGAAGCAGTGAATTTTAGTTGCAGCAACTATATACCTTGGATTTCTTATTAAAGTTCCTGTTTAAGTATTCTGCATTGTGGCCATGTGGCCACCTATGTGTCCTATGTTTGAAGGGTAGTCACTAATATCAGCTCTGTTTCTTGTTTCATGTGGCCTGTGTAAGTAACTTAATCTCTTAGTTTATTATACTGAACAGAATTGGATTTCCAGGTAGCTAAGGCTGTATCTTTATCTCACGTTTTTCCACTTGATACTTGAACAGGTTCTTTGAACTCTGAGAAACCTGGTTTCTACTTCTGATATCTATTTATAAACTCATTATGAGAATCAAAGGAGCTAAATTGGGTAATATACCAAAACAGTGCCAGATACATAGTAGGCCTTCTGTAAAAGCTAGCTTACTTTTTCTAACTGTCTTTCCTCATTTTCAAAATGAGAGACATAGGGAAGAAGGGCAAAACTGTCCAGCATGTGGTCCCCGAGCTGCCATCCTCTCTTTATGCCTTCATGGCAAACATTGTAATTGAACACAGCCCTCTTTGTTTTGAAACCAGAAGGAGCTTCAAAATTCTAACACACAACCTTGAACTGCTTCTATCAGGTGCATAGACATGACATTTGAGATGTAACTCATTTATGATCTCTGGGCCTGATACTCTCTAAGGTTTCAGCTGTAACAATCCAAGCCCATTAACAAATTAAGCCTAATTTCCAAATGTACATAATGAATGGAAGATAGATTTTTAAAAACTAAGAAGACATAAGCAAGAAGATACATAAAATAAGATAGCCTGGCAGATGAGCCTTTTGGGAAGTTCTGAGATGGGAGATGACATTGGAACTGGTCTTTGTGATGGGAATAATTATGGACCCCCCCAAAGATGTCCATGTTTTAATTACTGGAACATGTGAACATATTACTTTACATGGGCAACTGATTTTTTCCGTTGTAATTCAGGCTCTTAAGATGGGGAGGTTAGCCTCAATTATCCAGATTGGCCAAATATATTAACAAAGCTCCAAAGAGTGAGAGTCAGAGGGGATGGAAGCGTGGAAGCCAAGGTCAGAGTAAGGCCCTGCAGCAAGGAATGCAGGAAGTGAGTTGCTGGGAAGGGTGAGGAACTGACTCTCCCCTAGAGCCCCCAAAGAAATCCAGTCCTGAGCGTACCTTGGTTTTGTCCTCATGAGACCCATTTGGGACTTCTGACTTTCCGAACTGTAAAATAACACATTTATGTTGGTTTAAGCCACTAAGTTTGTGGTATTTTGCTACGGCAACAATAGAGAGCTAATAGAGGCCTTGAAAGAAGGATTTGGTGTGGAAATAAAGAGGGATAATCTGGGTGACTGGTAAATAATGAGCAGAGGCCTAAATGTGAAAACAAAGCAAAGTATGTGTTGGGGAAGTGTGCATGTTGACCACATGCAAGAGGTGGGCTAGGCTGAAGACAAGAAAGATGGCTGCTGAAGAGTTAAGCCATTAGACTAGTCTGAAAAGCCTACTGAATAACCTTGGGCCAGTTATTTAACTTCTCTACCACTGCAGTGTTTCTTATCTATAAAAATAAGTATGACAGTACTGTCTGCTTCACAGGGTTCAATGATATAGTAGATACACAATTTCTGTTACTAAAATGAGTGCTCCATAATGGAAGCTGCTATTTTCATGAATAAAAAATAAAGTTGAACTGCCAGCTTGCTAGATAAGAGGAAACTCTGAGAAACCTCTGAGTACTAGGATGAAATTAGTTAACTTTACTCTCTAGCTATTGGGTGGCCACTGGAAGATCTTGACCAAGAAAGTATTAATAACTTACAAACAAAAACGGGCTCTCATGGTAAATTAATATGGCAAAGATAAGAAAACAGGAAAAACATCTACCTAAGGGAAAGGTTGAGGGAAGGAGGTTAATCTTCACATTGATAGAGGAAAAGCTGGGCTTTTATTGCTTAAGCATGCTAGGTGACTCTAAGGCTTACTAAAGGGCAAGAATGTGGTAGTGAACACATCACCAGCCTGGGAGTTGGGAATAAAAGTTCTTCCTCTGGATGGTTTAGCCACTCATTGCAACACTGAGGAAACCCCTTGTGGTGTATGATCTTGAGTCCCCAAGTGGTGAACTCAAATAGTCCTTGTGACTCATCATTTGCTGAGGCTGTGCTATTTCGGAATCATACTTTCCTTGGACTAATCTTTGTGTGCCTGAGGTCAGATGATTTATATTCAGAAAACTGCAAGGATGAAAGAGCAGTTCTGAAAAGCAAATTAGTTCTAATTGCTATGAATTTCAGGGACTATTTAAGCCTGACATTAACCAAATAATTAGATCTTTTACATGGATGTGGAGACTACCTTCCGGACATTAAAAAGGTATAAATCAACATGTAAATATTGTGTGTTGTGTGCAGTTAGATATTTGCTATCTATGCTAAGTGTCTCCTGTGTGGCATCTATTGGTCAGGCCCTTTTGCTTAAATCAAGCCAGGAAAAGAGAATATATTTTTTCCATGCTTTGCTGTTCAAACAGGATTTTACAGCAATGTATCCAAATTATAAACATATCTTCTACTAATGAAACTGGCACACTTGTAAGGCTATGGAAGTATTCTCATCAGGGAGAAAAGCTCCAATAAAAATTGTCCAAATAGTATGTGAAAATCAACAAAAGATAAGACTTTAAATAGTTTTTGATCGGAACAATTTCCAATACTAAGTAGAAATAGGATGCCTTCTGCCTTAGCCAGTGACCCTGGGGCCTAACCTACCCTTTCGATCAAAGGGAAATGCTGATGATAATATGAAGGAGAGAAGTGCTTCCATCAGTAGTCAACAGTAATGACATCCTTGATGCTAAAGAAAGTTATCAAATCAAAAATTTTTTTTTGAGACAGAATCTTGCTCTGTTCCCCAGGCTGGAATGCAGTGGTGTGATTATAGCTTACCACAGCCTTGACCCCCTGGTCCTAGGCACTCCTAGCAATTCCGGCTTTCAAGTAGATGGGATTACAGGTACACACCACCTGCCACAGATACTATTTTTTAAATTATTTTTTGTAGAGATAGAGTCTTGCTATGTTGCCCAGATTTGACTCAAACTCCTGAGCTCAAGTGATCCTCCTGCTTTGGCCTCCCAAAGTGCTGGGATTACAAGCATGGGCCACTGTGTCTGGCCAGAAAGCTATATAAAAACTGGTTTACAGAAGAGTAAATGAGCAATAATACAGCAACGAACAGGGAATGCTCATAAGTGATGTTGACATTGCCCAACTGCCACTGAATCCTTTAACATTCTGAGACCCCCTTGACTTGGTATCTAAATAAAAGAACTCCAGGCTCCCATTGCATAACATGTAAGAAGTCTAATGCCTTGTCAGGTTTTTGATAACTCTTGGGGTTGGGGAGGGTGTAGCTTGTTTACTGCCCCAAGGATCATTTTAGCTTTCAGCTCAGTCGTCGATCTCTCAAACTGACCCTGCAACACCTACCATGATTCAGAGCTGCTCCAACTCACTGGTCTGCTTTGCTCCAAAACTTGAGTACATTGTCCCTCTCCTATACTGCATTTTCTTGCTGTTAGTCACCTAAGTTGTCAAAGCAGAGTTTAACTAAAGATCAAGGTAAACAGAGTAGAATTACAGAATTAATCTGAAAACACCTGAATATCGAACATCAGATCTGCATGAAATTAGAAAACACCTGAGCATCGAACATCAGATCTGCATGAAATTAGTTTGCAAGTTATCACTCCCTATAGACCATAGCTTCTCACTACATTGCCTTTACCTCCTCTCAGAAAACACTCCTCCAGAACTTCTCTTTTCTGAATGTGCAGAAATATCACTTCCATTATGCATCACTCTGAGCATAAAAGATAAACTTAAAATTCCTGACACTTCATTATGTACAGCCATTTTAGTCCTTTAGCCAAGATTTCAGGAAATGCCTTTATCCAATAAACATGCCCAAGTTATGACTTCTCAACCCAAAGTGCCACCTAACCTGAGGCTCCATCCTTAGTACAAAACAGCCAGCAGCTTGGAGTTTGAGTGTTTGGGCATGAGTTTGCCAGTATCTGTGTGGTGAGTGTGGGGGATTGCAGGAAACGGCTCGGATGGGGGAGGTATAGAATCTCTTCTGTACCAGAACAAACCCCGTGTGTGCCAGGTTTTGTTTTGTTGCTGTTGCCATTGTTGTTGTTGTTCTCATCCTCCTCCTCTGTCTTTCTCATCCCTTCCTTTTCTTCCTCCTTCCTCTACTCTTTCTTTTCTTATGCTTACTCTTCTTCCCCCTCTTTCTTATAGCCTTTTTCCACCTCCTCTTCTTCTTATATGTTATATTAATTTTTTGGAATATTAACTCTAATAAACTCGCAATTTATTCCACCAGAGAAAATCCAGAATCTCTCATTTGTCTTTCAAATCTCTATTAATGAGCCCAGCCTACACTTCCCAGTTGACTCCTTTGAAGAGCCTGCGTTTCAGCAAAATTGAACAATTTGCAGATCCCTGACTCTTCCCCCAAGTTGAGGTGAGGCTCCTTTCTTTGTTTTTTTTAAACTTTTGTGGCCCAGGCTAGAGTGCCACAGTGCAAGCTCGGCTCGCTGCAACTTCTGCCTCCTGGGTTCAAGATATTCTTCTGCCTCAACCTCCCAAGTACCTGGGATTACAGGTGTCCACCACCATGTCCGACTGACTAATTTTTGTATTTTTAGTAGAAACAGGGTTTTGCCATATTGGTCAGGTTGGTCTCGAACTCCTGACCTCAGGTAATTCATCTGCCTTGGCCTTGCAATGTGCTAGGATTACAGGCATGAGCCATCATTTTTATCAATCCTATATTTCCAAACCCAGCCCACACTCAAAGATTCACTTCAGCATCACATTACTCATTACTCAAGTATAGATAATTTTCTTACTTTGACTACCTTTCAGGGTGCCCACGGGGATCCACCTCATAGACAGTAGATGGCACATACCTTCAATACACTTTCCAATTCTACTACTATGAATCAGATTACAGAGTCAGAAAGACCTGTACTTCAGTTCAAACCCTACTACTTCCTAGTGTGTGCTTGTTTGTTTGCTTCTACCTTGGAAAGATTAGTTTGTCTATTTTCTTAATCTGTAAGTGGGGATTAAAATAGTACCTACATCAGGGGTTATTGGGATGTTAAAATGAAGGAATGTGTGTGCATTCTTTAGCACAGTGCCTGGCACATAGCAAAATCTCTATAAACATTAGCTATGTAGTAATATTTTCTAACATCCCATGAGATTATATGGTTTTAAAACACACTTCCAGGTTATTAAACAAAAACATCTGTTCTACACCATAAAATGGGTAGAATAAATTTCTAATGCCCATTTTATGGACGAGGAAACAGTCTTATAGACAAACACCAACTTTGCTAGACTTTAGCAAAAATTAAAACCTAAGCTAACTGCCACCATTGTTTTGGTTTTTATCCTGAATTTAGTTACAGATAAATTACATTCACCTGGGCAGGATCTTTAGTCTTTATGGAGTTTATAGGAATGTTCTATAAATACAAAATAATATGAGCTGCCTGGGCCCTACTGTCACTGTTCAGGAGACTGAAATGAAAGTGGAAGGAAGAAAGAATAGTTTTATCTCTGGTTGTAAATTCCCCAGGGGGAAAAATAATTGAAGAACTGTTTATGATAGAAAACTATAATGAGGAGTAATGGAATGAAATTAAGGAAAGAGAAATAACAAGATTATAATAAGGTTCCAGTATGAGGTATTCAAATTTAATTGTGTTTTTTAAGTAATGTCAGACTCCCAGATGCTGTAGCAATGAAGACTGTATACAAATGGGTGCCTAAATAAATGACTTTATAATCTACACAATCACACTGGTGTGCCTTATAAGCTAAGATGCCATTTTGCAACTGCACATTTAGAACTGGCATTGCAAATGCAAAAAAAAAAAATCTCCTATTGAGCTGAGAATGTGATTGTTTCCTATTTCTCATAACTTACTAAGAGGAATAAAAATATCCTTTCCTACACACACACATACACACACACACACACACACACACGCACACACAATCGAAATTTGCCCAGCCTTTTCAAATGATCAGGTCTGCATACGTTTTGATCCATTTTTGAGTTGAAGCATTACACACTAGGAGGTTAATTTATCCAACAGAATGTTATAATCAACCATTTCAAATGCATTGCTCAGATCCCCAGAGACCTTAGGGGTGAAAGGAAAAAAAGATATTCAAATTAATTTTTATGTCTCCAACACTGCTACAGAGACACAGCTAAAAATGTCATTCAGAATGAGTGCTGCAGGAAAAGTGGGAACTTGAAGAAGATCCCCTGCTTTTCTGCTGTTGGTTTCTCTGTAGAATCAAATTATTTGTAGTTTTTTGTTTTAAAGTCATTATTTTTCATTAGACAAGCCACTGCTGTTATTCAAAAGTTAATAGCAAGAATATGTCTGGCTGACACAACAAATATAGCCATAGTTCTACAGTTATTAATGCCAGTAACAGTTTAAGATACAATAAATGACTCTGCACTGTGGCATTTAGCACTCACACAATAGCAGGGAACTGTGCTGATGATCCATCTTCTGAAAAGACAACACACACACACACACACACATCGATATGTGTACATACACTGAGCCTTTAATATTCTTGTGATGATGGCTACCAGATACATCATGGCAACTAAATGAAGTTTTCTAAGTGTAGGACATCACAGTATGATTTATGATGCAAGGGGATAAATTGTGATACAAAGCATTTGTCTGTGAATTTGGAGGGCATAAGGAAGAATTGGCAATCATATTGTACTTCTCTAGATTGTAAGGACATATACAAATAACTCACTAAAATGCTTGCATGATTCTTTTAGCCCTTTTGTTTCCAGTGGTAACTGTATCACCAGTCACTGGTTCCAGGGCTTAAGTGATTTAATTCAAGGCTGGCCTTAGTCTCAGACATCATAACAGGATTTTCTTTTTTCTTAGAAATTTACAAGGTGCAGGGCATATTAAAGTCTTCATGGAACTCTGCAATGCATGGATATAACATATTTACAACATTTAACCTTTCCTTTTGACTTACTAATTAACATTCTATATAACAGCATTTTATGAGTACTAGTTTGGAAACATGGTCTTAATTCCCCTCTTCCCTCATATGTACAAATGCACATGAAAAGTTTTTATGATTCAATAGAAATGAGATTCTGCCCCATATCCTTCCAATTGATGAGACTCAGATGCTCAAATTATTGGAGAACTATGACCACTGAAGAACCCTTCTGGTATGCATTGAACCACCAGTCTGGAGAGGACTAAAGTTTGCTAAATTCTCATGGGTCGTTTGGTTTTCTATTCTTGTTCTGGCCCAGTAATCTTCTATTGTCCAATTAATTTCTAAACTCCACCACTGTTGGGGCTATTTTTCTCTTCCCGTTAAGAGCCCTTCTACGTCATAACAGGTACTACTAAAATGCAAAATACAAAGCTTTTTGAGAACAGCATTCATTCCAGTATCACCAGCACCTACCCCATGACAGCCAACAAAGTCAAGGCTTACTGGTGATCACGGCTAATTAAAATAAAAAACACCAGAGCCTTTTCACAAATCCATTGAGTCTGCTCGAATTTTGGCCAAAGATTTTTCAGACCAATGTTTTGAAGGTTTATCACCATGCTTCTAACTCCTAATTGCTTCATGCCTATCATCAATAAGCATTTATTCAGCAATCACATGAACAGAGGAGTGCTTCGCAGGGCAAGTTTAATTGACTTATTCTTTGCCCTTTCAGAGCAGACAGTCTTAATTTCTTTTTCTGATAAGAGTACATATCTTCATTTAGTTAACAGAATGTAACAAATTGCTATTACAATTCATACATACCTTTTCATATTTAGCAGTTTGTCACTTCTCCCATTACATCAGGTTCCTAGGTAGATCAGCACGTATTCAATGCAGACTAAAAACATCCATAAGGTCGATTATTCAAGTCATGGCCTAGCTGATTTCATTTTCTGGTTAACTAAAGGGCACTTTCCTGTCTGCTGTTCTGCTTTGTTTGATATTGAATGGTTCCCCAACTCATCATCCAATGCATCAGTTCTGTGCTGTGTTACAGATAGAGAACAATAGACCAAGAACGTCAGGAGCGAAAAGATGTTAGATGTTGTTTAGTAGTATTTGAGGTATCAAGGGTGACACTTTCACTACCTTACATTTGTATATTTTTTTTTGAATTGCACTTTGGGCTCTGGGGTACATGTGCACATCCTGCATCCTGCAGGATTGTTGCATAGGTACATACATGCCATGGTGGTTTACTGTCTTCATCCCCCTGGACCTCCTGTCTCCTACATTAGGCATTTCTCCTGGTGTTATCCCTTCCCATCCTCCCTGCCCCAGTGCTTTTCCTTCCCCTCCCCTCACCTCCACCACTCCCCACCTAGCCCAGTGATTGTTGTACTCTTCTCTGTGCCCAAGTGTCCCCATTGTTCATCACCTGCCTATGAGTGAAAACATAGTGTTTAGTTTTCTGTTCTTGTGTCAGTTTGCTGAGAATGATGTTTTCTAGATTCATCTATGTCTCTAAAAAGAACATAAACTCATCATTTATTATGGCAGCATAGTATTCCATGGTGTATATGTGCCACATTTTCTTTGTCCAGTCTATTATTGATGGGCATTTGGGTTGGTTCCAGGTCTTTGCTATTGTAAACAGTGCTGCAACAAACATACCTGTGCATGTGTCTATATAATAGAATAATTTATAATCCTTTGGGTATAAACCCAGTAATGGGATTGCTGAATCAAATGGAATTTCTATTTCTAGATCCTTGAGGAATGGCCACACTGTCTTCCACAATGGTTGAACTAATTTACACTCCCACCAACAGTGTAAAAGTGTTCCTTTTTCTCCACATCCTTTTCAGCATCTGTTGTCTCCAGATTTTTTAATGATTGCCATTCTAACTGGCATTGAGATGGTATCTCAATGTGATTTTAATTTGCATTTCTCTAATGACCAGTGATGATGAGCATTTTTTCATATGTCTGTTGACTGCATATGTCTTCTTTTGAGGATTAAGTAAAGCACTCAAACTGCACAATCACATTGAAACTGAACAACTTGCTCTTGCATGACAAATGGATAAGCAATGAAATTAAGGCAGAAATAAAAATGTTCTTCGAAACAAACAAGAACAAAGACAAAATGTACCAGCATCTATGGGACACATTTAAAGCAGTGTCTAGAGGGAAATTTATAGCAATAAATGCCCACATGAGAAACAAGGAGAGATCTAAAATCAACACCCCATCGTCAAAATTGAAAGAGCTAGAGGAGCAAGGTAAAAAAAATTCAAAACAAGCAGAGGACAAGAAACAACTAAGATCAGAGCAGAGAACTGAAGGAGATAGAAATACAAAAAACCCTTCAAAAATCAATAAATCCAGGAGCTGTTTTTTTGGAAAGATCAACAAAATAGACTGCTAGCTAGACTAACAAAAAAGCAAAGAGAGAAGATTCGAATAGATACGATAAAAAATGATAAAGAGGAGATCACCACCAATTCCTTGTAAATACAAACTATCATCAGAGATTACTACAAACAGCTCTATGCACATAAACCAGTAAATCTGGAAGAAACAGATAAATTCCTGGACACTTGCAGACTCCCAGGACTAAGCCAGGAAGAAGTTGAAACACTGAATAGATGAATAGCAAGGTCTTAAGTAGAGGCAGCAATTAATAGCCTACCAACTAAAAAAAGTCCAGCTCCAGAGGGGTTCAGAGCCAAATTTTACCAGATGTACAAAAAGGAGCTGGTACGACTCCTGCTGAAAGTATTCCAAACAATACAAAAAGAGGTAATCCTCCCTAACTCTTTCTGAGACCAACATCATCCTGATACCAAAACCTGGCAGAGACAGAACTGAAAAAGAAAACTACAGGCCAATATCCATGCTCAACATTGATGCAAAAATCTTCAATAAAATACTGGCAAACAGAATCCAACAGCACATCAAAAAGCTTATCCACCACGACTAAGTAGGCTTCATCCTGGGGATGCAAGGCTGGTTCAACATACGCAAACCTATAAATGTAATCCTCAAGATAAACAGAACCAAAGACAAAAAGCACATGACTATCTCAATAGATGCAGAGAAGGTCTTCGACAAGATTCAACAGCACTTTATGCTAAAAACTCTCAATAAACTAGGTATTGATGGAACGTATCTCAAAATAATAAAAGCCATTTATGACAAACCTACAGCCAATATCATATTGAATGGGCAAAAACTGGAAGCATTCCCTTTGAAAACTGGCATAAGATAAGGATGTCCTCTCACATCACTCCTATTCAATATAGTATTGGAAGTTCTAGTCAGAGCAATTAGGCAAGAAAAAGAAATAAAGAGCATTCAGTTAGGAAAGGAGGAAGTCAAACTGTCTCTATTTGCAGACGATATGACTGTATATTTAGAAGACCCCATTGTCTCAGCCCAAAATCTCCTCAAGCTGTTAAGCATTGTTGGCTTAAGTTTCAGGACACAATATCAATCTGCAGAAATCACAAACATTGCTATCCACCAATAATAGACAAACAGAGAGCCAAATCATGAGCGAACTCCCATTTAGAATTGCTACAAAGAGAATAAAATACCTAGGAATACAACTAACAAAGGATGAAAAAGATCCCTTCAAGGAGAACTACAAACCACTGATCAAGGAAATAAGAGAGGACACAAACAGATGGAAGAACATTCCATGCTCATGGTTAGGGAGAATCAATATTGTGAAAATGGCCATACTGCCCAAGGTAATTTATAGATTCAATGCTATCCCTAACAAGCTACCATTGACTTTCTTCACAGAACTGGAAGAAACCACTTTAAACTTCATATGGAACCAAAAGAGAGCCTGCATAGCCAAGACAATCGTAAGCAAAAAGAACCTTTGTATACATTTTTAAATGTTGGAAATATCTTCTCGTATAATTTGATCCTTAGTATCACCTGTAAGGTGAAAGACAATAAAAACAAGAAGATGCTGATCTTCTCAATGTTATAAAACACCATGATTTTTGCAGTCTTTAGACTCTGAGTGTAGCATTCTTTATTGTCTGAAGAAGGAAGATGAAGAGAAGAAAACAAAAAAGAGGAAAGAAAGAAGAGGAGGAGAAAGATGGGCAGAAAAGAGATGAGGGAGAGAAGAGAGGAGGAGTTATAAAACAGAAAAAATAAAGGAAGACAAATACTTGACTCAAAGTATGTGTTCAGCAAATATTTTTGGATAAATAATAATTCTTGTATGCATATAAGAATCATTTGTGTTTAAGATATTTTTCTCTACTTCTAGTTATTGTGAAGATTAAATAAATATATAGTCAAAATACTCACTGCGTATGTATAATGTTTACAACAGCTCAATACATAGTAAATACTCAAATAATGTTAATCATTATTAAATGATAGTATTATAAAGGTTAACAAATTTTGAAAATAACATAATAATTAACCTTCAAGGTAACCCTTTGAGACAGTGACTATATCTTCATTTTATAGAAGAGCAAACTGAAACACTAAGTTTAAGTGACACTATCCAGCAGCAATACCTAGCTACTTACCCACCCCTCAGCTCCCTCCTTCAACTAACACAGAAATGGGAGTGGAGACTTCACAACATAAATGGGTATTCTGTGATTTAATGGTTAATTTAGATGCAGGTTATTAGGCTCCATGCACCCTAACCTCAGGACACAGCCTGGATACTGTGAACATCTTAGTTTATCTTTAATTGTCCTAATTGTTAGCTTGTTACTTGAGATCTCTCTCTTGACAAGAACAGTTCAGAAAGAAAAACAAAGAGCTAGACAACTGAAATAGTTACTGAACTTTAACTAATATTTTAAATTCTAATCATATCTTCATACTAGAACATTTATGAACACTCACTTTAAGGCAGAGATAAATTGGGAATGAGCAGGTAAACCAGCTGGAGTTTTCACTGCATTTTTAAGTCAAGCACTGGCTATAAAACAGGGAGTCCCTCTCTCCCAATCTGGAGCTTTGGATTTTTTCATTTTCTATTTTGTTACTTACAGAGGATACAAATACATTTTCTCAAGTCATTTGGATTCTAACCCAAATTAATCCTCACCAAGAAGGAAGAAAACAAGATACAGCTCCCAGTGTCCACTAAATGCAAGCTTAAATTTGACCAAGCAAGTGACACCTATTTTGCATTCTGTCTTCTATGGATTGATTACTGTGTCATACTAAGAGCTGTCTCCTTTGCTTCAGTTCATTAACACTGCTCAAAGTATCAGATGGCAATTTTCTCATTGGTTAAGATTTGCATTAAATCAAATGTTAAGTGATCATGGTATCATTATAGGTAATTCGATATCAGGAGAGCTGTGTTAAATTTTGACCCTACTGTTTACTTACTCCATCTGTAGTACTTACTACATCTTTAGCTCCTGGAAAGGTTGCTTAGACCTCTTGAGTCTCCAACCAAAAACTGGGATATTACTATTCACCCCTGGGGATGGCTGGAGAATGAAATTAGTTTGTTGTGCATTAATGATTCTTTCTCTATCTAAAATGATGTTATTTACAGTTAAGTCACACAAGTAGGTGTTGAATGTTGACTAAGTGTCTTTGATTATGAAGTGTTTGTAGTGAGTTAACCCTAGTCCTTTGCTTTAAAAATCCTGAGAGCCTGAACCTCCATGGAGAACCTTGCTACAGCCAAAGCCCAGAAACCACTAAAGCAGGGTCTGAAAAAGGCAATGCTTCAAAGGATTTAGGGCAACTTCGTTTAAGGTAGCAATTAGATTTAGACCAAGCTCTCCCAGGTTGGTCCTTAGACCTGCAACATCTCTGTCTTTGTCTCTCTTGTTAATTTTGTCCCGCTGGCCTGGGCTAATACTACAAGGTAATTAGCTGTGTTAATTAAAAATACCAGCCAAGCAAGATGCTTAAGAATGTTGCTGCCAAAGGCAGTCTCCAGTTTTAAACAGCCAGATTGATTTAAAGGCTTTTAACCAACTGCTCTGTAAATTTCACTACCAACAGCTTGGTGCTATGGAACCGCAAGTGAAGGTTGAAAGCCCAGTGGTTTGCATGCTCCCTGCCATATGAAGGAGCCACAGGAAGGAGAGTGAAAATGAAACTTAACAGTCTCAGGGCAATGAGAGAGGTTTTGAGAGAAGACTGTTGAGCAACTAAGAGAAATCAAGAGTGTTACTTCAGAACTAGATGTAGAAGGGTTAGCTTCTATAACTTATGGTAGTCAGAAGGGAACTTCGGAAGGTGCTGAAGCAGTAGAAGGCAGATGTGAAAATTTCAGTGGACCATTCTAGTTGTTGAAAACATAGCAATGAGGCCATTGCTTGGCAGTGAGTGTGTTTATTTACAGAAGCCAGGCTTGTGATCCATTGGAAAAGCAATGGAAGATACAACTCTGTGATTTTAGGGCTAGGGAAAATAACCCACTTCAGAAACCACCAGAGCAGCTGGCTAGTCCAAATATTACCCCATGGCCCAGATGGTAGACCATAGTGTTAGTCTCAACCATTAGCAATGCACATCCTGAAGCCTCTGGAAGCAGACAGTAAATCTGTGGTTCCAAATAATCTATTTATAGCAGGACTACATCCAGTTAGTGTATGACAAGGGAGCAGGACCTAGTCCCTTTCTTTCCAAATCCTCAGTAAGTCTAGGCAGAGTGTTAAAACCCCAGCAGAGGCGTAATAGTCATATTCTTGAATGTTCTCAAATATATGTAACTATCTTTTTGTGTATTGAAATTACAATCTATCTTCATTTTTAACACTTGAGACATCAATTCTTATGCTAATATTATCTTCATCAGACTTTACAGGGCACCAGAAGCTTCTATAAAGTTTAATTTCCTAGGTCTCCTAGGAAATTAACAGGCCTATGAATAAGACTCTCCAGGGGTAGTACTCAAGTATCTGTATTTTTAAAAAACACCACAGGTAATTTTTATATTCACCTTAGATTGAGAACTATGGTGTTTATAGGTTTTTACCTCCTTACAAAATAATGTTGAGAGATTGCAGTGTAGTAGTCCAACAATCCTAGCTTTTATACTTATAAGTGGTAAGATCTGGGTAAGCTATCTAGCCTTTTTAATCCTCAGATTCCTCAAATGAAAATGAGAACAATGATAGTAACTCCACATAGCACCAATGTGAAGATTATTAAATGAGTTTGTATGTATTAAAATCTTAGTCCAGTGTCTGGCAAGTAGTAAGTACTAAAGGAGTAGAGCTGTTATTGACTGATGTAGCATTTGGTCTTTGTTCCATTTAGAGCACAGTCAAAAATGAAAATACCCCTAAGAGATGCAGGATGTTAAAAGAGCAAAATATAATAGTGAAAAGAATACAGGCAGACTCTGGGTTGTAGCTACCACTCCACTGTCTTCTCTTAGGGAAGAAATTTGAACTCATGCCCTTTAGTTTATTCATTAGTAAACCAAAGCAAAGTGGCATCATAAATTATGGGATGATCCCAATTCAGTTATGGTCTGATTTTGTGTGCCCCAATATAAGAATGACATTTACATGTTTAAAGGGTTGTTAAAAAGAAATACTATATGTGACACATGAAGCCTGAAATATTCACTGTTTTTAATGAAAAAGTTTGCTGACCTCTACTAGAGCAGGATTTTTCAAACGTTAATATGCACATAAATCATTTGATGCCGTCTTTAAAATGCGGATTCTTATTCAGTAGATCTGGGGTTGGTCCTGATACTCTGCATTTTAACAAGTTTCTGGATGGTGCTGATGCTACTTGCTTAGGTATCAATAATGCTGATGTTACCTGCTCATGTTGAGTAGCCACTCTGGATATTCAGCTTTAACTGGTAGTGGGTTAGGGCCCTTATACTTTTCTTATATTTGTAAAGTTCACCTGTTATTATAATGTGCAGCTAAAGCTTAGAGCTTCTGATCTTTGGAGCTCCTCTGCAGAATTAGTCCAATCAGCTGTCATCTTAGAAAACAGAATCAAGGGCTGGGCATGGTGACTCTTTCCTGCAATCTCAGCACTTCTGTAAGTGGCAGTGGGTAGATTGCTTGAGTGCAGGAGTTTGACACCAACCCTGGACAACATGGCAAAACCTCACCTCTACAAAAAAAAATATTATCTGGGCATTAAAGCAAGGGCCTATGGTCTCAGCTACTCAGGAGGCTGAGGTGGGAGGATCACTTGAGTCTGGAGGTGATGTTTGCCATGAGCCATAATTGCATCAGTGCATTCCAGCCCAGGTAACAGACCAACACTTCATCTCAAAAAAAGAAAAGAAAATAGAATTGGGGCTCTAGGAATGTGATTCAAAACAAGTGAGTTCTACTAATAGGAATAAAAAGAATGGCAAAGGAAAGAAGTCTGGTTGTCATGGGCTGCACATAAAAGGCAACTATTGAGTTCTTGAATTTTTATAGCTGAGAACATTTGCCTTGTTCCTTATCAATTTGTTTCTTATTTTACTTGCCCTTGCTTCTTCACTTGCTATTAAATAATTAATTTATTAACTAATCAGTTTGTGGATCTCTTTCTAGATTTGTGCACTTGCTTTCCTGGGCCTATGATGGTACCTGCATGCATCATTTGCTATTTCACCCTATAGAATTGAGTAACTATCAATACCTTCTGTTGGATTTAATTCATGGCCCAAACCCCAGACTGAAATGTAGAATGATGGACTCTTAAGTATAAGAGCTAGAAAAGAATTCAAAATATTATGCCATGGTTGAAGAATGTAGAACACTTTCTGCCACCATTTCTGTCCTGCCCTCCCATTCTCCTTCCCTATCATTATATGACATCAAGACACAAGAGAATATAACTAGCATTAAAGATGAACTGAAAGGTTGATCACTATCCCTCTAATATCAATCAGAGGAATGAAAAAAAAATATTGACAATGAAAATAAAAACCCATCTTCTGGTTTTGTACCCAAGGGAAAAGCAATAAAGGCCATCTCTAATACTTCACAAATTTACGTATTTGCAAATGTTGCTCAGCTATAACTTGGCACTAGTAAGTGAAAATTAGTTACATAAGATCTCAGGCCTGCTGGCAGTTTTACAGAAGTGCAACTATTCTGGGATTCTGTGATCTTAGGCATTTACTTATTTGACTCTTCAAATGACTGAGTTAAGGATGACATGAAACATAATGTCATCACCTGAAGAACTTAAAAATGGGACAGAGATCAGGCAAACAGAGTCATAATGTGATTGCTAGGAAGAAACAACATGGTAGAGGTGACCTGTGGGCAGCATAAAGGAAGGTGCTGGAGTGCTAGTAATAAAAAAAAAATTCAATTTGAGCTCCAAGCCTCAGAACCTTGTTTCACCCAACCACTGTCAGCTGCAGCAGTAACCAGTGCACAGATCCAACCAGTGCTGCTGTGAACAAATGGTTCAGTGGCCCATCCCATCCAAAGCTGGCTGTTAATTTATGGTTGACTCACACTAGAACTCCCCACTATAGTACCTGTTAAGTTATATATGTCACAAACTAAGTGAAAACGCCACCAAAGCTTATCATTGATCATTGATTCTCTTTGGTCATGACTAGACAAAGATAATGGTTTCTGCCCACCAAGTAAGGGTTATTTTCTATAAATAGACCACTGTCCTAACCCAGTTATAGTATTCTCAAAGCCATTCCAAAGTAACTTTGAACTGTTAGTATGCTTTAGAATGGCTCTACTGTTGGTGCAAGCATGATGTGATATATTGTTAGCATGAATGTGATGTATGCTTTATAATTAAAGAAGAAATAAGCCAGGCACAGTGGCTCGCACCTGTAATCCCAGCATTTTGGTAGGCCAAGGTAGTCAGATCAGTTGAGGTAAGGCGTTTGAGACCAGCCTGGCCAACATTATGAAACCTTATCTTTACAAAAAAGACAAAGGTTAGCCAGGCGTGGTGGCCCATGCCTGTAGTCTTAGCTACTCTGGAGGCTGAGGCAGGAGAATTGCTTGATCTCAGGAGGTGGAGCCGGCAGTGAGCCGAGACGGTGTCACTGCACTCCAGCCTGGGCAACAGAGCGAGGCTCTGCCTCAAAAAGAAAAAGAAAGGAAAGCAGTAAGTCCTCAAAAACAATGTTTGGCTTAGAGAATTTACATTATGGTTTAGAAAAGAAAAAAGTATCATAATTAAATTGGAAAAGCTCTAGTGTTCTGGTTATTGTTTTGTAATTTCCGTTTGTAATCCTGGTAATCTGGATTTAGCAAAAAATCTTTTCAGTAATTCCTAAATATTGTTTTATAGTTAGGCATAATTCACTGATAATTTTATAACTAAGTATGCATTTTTTAAAAACTAATAAGCATATGTGTGTTTGTGCTTGTGTCTAAAGTTAAAAATTTCCTTTAATGAATCATAAGAAACCAGAGAAGTCATACATACCTTCAAAGGTACAATAAATAGGATTAACACCTTTACTAAAATACTATAAAAATGCTAAGTTACTGAGAATATACTCTTATACCTTCACATAAGACTTTTCATACTTAATCTTTGTGAATATAAGATCATGATATGTCCCTTTTTGCACTATATTGATGCTTAAAATGGAATTCCATGTTTCTTGCCTTGAAAAACACATCACATTTTAAATAATTTTAATCACACACAGTATATCCTATTATTGAGCTCTGCCTGGATCTGTCCAGAGTAGAATTTGGGGTCATCAGTGGGGCCTGGTCAGTATCCATGGAGGTACTCCATATTCAGAAAGTCCACTGGCCAGCAATGCAGCACCCTGAGTGCTCCTGCAGTCAGCAAGTAGAAGTGGGATGGGAGGCAATTTCAGCTGCCCAGAGGTGGGGCTGATAGAGTGGGATGAGAATGCAGTGCTATTTTTGATTAAGGCGAGAAAAAAACAATGGGAATGTCATGTCAGCAAATATGATTTTAGTCATTCAATCTTTCTGTGCCTCAATTTTTTAATCTATAAAATAGGAATAATGGTAATGTCTTCCTCATAGGTGTATTATGACAATTAAATAGGTTAATATATGCCAGGCAAGTGAAACACTACCTGGGGCACAGTAAGTGCTATCTAAGTGTTTAATGATTACTATTAAAACACTTGACTATCTATCACAACATGGGCTCTGGATAAATAATAGTTATCATCTTACTTTCTACAGTTATTTCTTTCTCTAGGAGGAAATAATGAAAACAACTTGACTAAGCCAGACATTAAATTTCCCATTGCTGTCAACCCAATTTGTAATTTGTACTCACACAATTAGTAAGTGATTGGAACAGAAACTTGAATCTAGATCTATCAAACTCCATAGACTACTCTTTCAATTTCCTGTCTCCCTGCACTTTGATATTGGTATGATAAGCCATGTACAAGGAGATCCAGATTAGTGCAAAAGCCTGGTTCAGCACACACCGCCTGAAGTTACCTGTGGCTTCAGTAGTCATGGTAAGAAGCTTGTCCCCATCATCCCAGTCAGTGAAAATGTTTTGAAAGGGAGGAGCTAAACCCACCATAATAAGGCAGTCTCAATGAGGGTGCCAAATGAAACAGCTCAATAGAAAAGTTTTGAAAATCTTAATCTTGTTTAAATTGAGATCAATCTGTTCCTTGTTGAAATCAAACATAATGAGGCAGTAAGAGGCGACTAATCTAATGCAGAAGCTTCTCCTAATGCCTCCCACTGTGGTGAATCCTACACCACAGTTATATAAAAGTCTGTTTATGACAGAAGGTATGACACAGCTGATGTACCTGCTAAACACACCTGTATCAGCACAGCAGGATGCATGTGTGATGGGTCTGTAGAAAGACTGTAATACAGAAATGAATATAGAGATCTCTGGAGGATCCAGCGACATTCTAGCTGAAGGATAAATTATCCATGGTGAAAAAAAAATTGTGATCAGTAGATTGAAGGCAAAGATCTTCCTACCACAATAATGTGGAGTTGTTATTATTCTTTTGTTTCTAAACTGGACTTTTTCCTAGAAGAGTTGATAAGACAATGGGTATAACTGTGAGGTCATCTCCTTTAGGTGCTGCAGAAAAAGAGATAAGAGCATGATCCAACCATAAGAAGCAGTGTTACTGTACATTACAAAAGAAGGTTTGAATTCAAGAGACTTCCTATTTCTGTCCATGCTTCAGGACAAACACTGCTAATGCACTACTAAGCCTTAAATACTCCTTTAGTAAAGGGAGCAAAATGAGTAGTTGTTGTTTTTTAAAGTCTTTCAACGTTAGGTTGGGTGAGGTTAACAAGGATTTTAGAATGAAGCTGCCCAGAAATTTATGTTTGGAACCAATCAACTCATTTAACATTTCATGTCAGTGTTGTTAAATGGAGTTTTATGCAGATTGAGTATGTTAACATTGTTTGGTGGCATGAATATTTGTGCTGCATTTCAAATGTTCCCAAGAGGGCTGTGAAGGGGAAATTTGCTTTTGTTTGGCAATATTCCAGAAAACTAATTACCTAAGAGAGGATTTATGAAACACTGCATAGATTGTTCTTCACATGCTTTTTGTAAAGGTGAGATTTTTGCTTGTAGTAGTTTTAAAATTTCTGTGCCTTCATACATTTTGTTTCTGGGGCTGAGGATGTCTCTTGCCATTGTCCCCAATTTCTCTTGCAAATAGTTACTTATTGTATTAGTCTGTGTTTACACCCCTATAAAGAACTGCCCAAGATTTGGTAATTTACAAAGAAAGGAGATTTAATTGACTCTCAGTTTCACATGGCTAGGGAGGCCTCAGGAAACTTGAGGGTAAGCTTGCATGTCTTACATGGTGGCAGGTAAGAGAGAAGAGAGCAAAGGAAGAAGGGCCCTTTATAAAACCATCAGCTCTCATGAGAACTCACTATCATGAGAACAGCCTGAGGAGAAAACACCCTCATGATCAAATCACCTACCACCAGGTCTCTTGTCAACATGGGTTTACAATTCCAGATGAAATTTGGGTGGGGACACAAAGCCAAATCATATCACTTATCTTTTCAGATTCAGCTCAGTTTTCACTTTTGTTATGAAGCCTTTTATAACCCTCCTCTGCAAAAAAAAAAAAAAAAAAAGAACAATGCCTTTATGCCAATTATCTACACAATAATGGCACTGTTACTATACCATTACATTTTTTTGTTTAAATACCTGGTCCCCCCTCCCAACAGTAGATTAGTAATTCCTCCCTGGTGTGGGCCAATGTCTTATTTTCTTTGTACCTACAATACCTATAATACATCTCTGAACCTAGATCACATTAAATGTCTGTGGAAGGAAGGAAGGATAAAAATAAAGTAGAGATGGAAGGAGAGAAAAAGAAAGGGAACAAGGGAAGGAGAGAGGAAGAAAACATCATTACCCTCAAGCTAGGGGAATTTCATAATCCTGGAGAATAAAAATATTATAGGGAGGAAGAAAGAGTATAGGACTAGAATGCAGGCTTAAATTGCACATAGTATCTGTCACTTTGAGCAAAGGCTAAATCTCAGAGTTTTTGGTAAAATTACAAGGATGTTAAAATTAAATGAAATAATATATATGTATGAAAGCATGGGACACACAGTAGTTTCTCGAGGATTTAATCATTGAATATTGGTTCAATAAACTATAAACTAATTATCTTTTAAAATTCTGCACAAAATAAAATAAAGCACACTTGGCAAAAACTCTGTCTTCAGAATTTCTGTGTATCAAGATAATTTTCTTGTAAACATCAATTTATTTTTGTACTGCTAAAGCAATACCCACAGCAAATTTTCTCAATAAAATGCCTCCCAAACAGCTTACTTTATAAACTGATTTTTCCTGCCAGAATTAATTTTAGGGGGTAAGACATTTTTTAAAGTCTCTTTAGTCCATGGAAATGCATCGTTTACATAAAAATTCCTAAGCTCATTAGTAAGGCAGAAGCTCATATTTAAGCAATTAACCATAAAAATAGAAAACTGATCGGAAGCACAATGAATTGGATTGGCAGATTTCTCTTTCTACACTGCAGAAACCCATTTTATCTTTAGTTCTAATGTGCATATCCAGGAGAATCTCATCTTTATCAAATTATTCTTTCTGTATATTTCTTTGAGGCTCTGGTCATCACAATCCATTGGGCATATAAGAGAAAACAGCCTCCCCTTCGCCCTCTTGCGTTACACACACTACTTGAAGCACCAATGGCAAACTTCAAGTAGAAAATGAGAACAGGAAGAGATATGCATTTAAGTGCTATAATCTGGTCCTACCTAACTATTTGAACTGCCCTTTCTGAACCACCTTCTTAGTTCCAATCTAGTGAACCTCTCCTTCCCTTTACATCTACTTACTGCATGCATAGTTTTTTGCTACTTTTCTCTGCGTCTTTTTTAATATAACACTATTTTCTCTCTCTCTCTCTCTCTCTGATGTTCTTTCCCATCTTTCAAAACCCATCCTAAGCTCTAATGGCCTGCATCAAGCTCATTCTCCCTCATCTCTGTGCTGAGGTTATATACAGACCTAATAATCAATACTTTACTCGAGGAATCTTATTCTTTAATAATTTATTTTTAAATCATACTATTTTATATAAAATGGTGGGTGGCTTATTCTGTCTTTCATAATATGTGTGTACTCTTAGAGAAATGAATTCAATTTCAGCACATAGGTAGGCACTCAGAAAATGACTGATTTTTTCACTAACTGAATGAATTTTATTACAATACTTGAGCAAGGGCAGACTTCACATAAATACACAGATACATGCATTCTTACATGTTCCTTTTCCTTCTAAAATTTGAGACTCCAGCAGGTTTTTATAATCAATATCATGAGTGAACTTACAGTGAATCTTTCCAACTCATTTTCTCAGCAGGAAAATAGCTGATGTATTATTGACCTCTCTTAATATGCTGAAACTGGTATTACAATGCTGGGAAAAGATGATGCAGCAAATATGGTTCATCTATTTGTTCTATAAAATATTGATGGAATAACTACTCTACACCAGACACCATTCCAGCCCTGGCAGTATAGCAGTGAATAAGGCAAACAAGCATCCTGTGTGTATTG
The DNA here is from genome assembly GCF_049354715.1 of Callithrix jacchus. Lineage (NCBI taxonomy): Eukaryota > Metazoa > Chordata > Mammalia > Primates > Cebidae > Callithrix > Callithrix jacchus. Next base: position 87,677,906 of record NC_133511.1, read on the forward strand.
ATCTTACATTTTAGTAGAATAGAAAGATGGTAAACATTCAGATAAATAACAATTTCAGGTATGATAAATACAATGAAAAAGAGAAACAAGGCAATGTACCTCAGCAGTAGGAGGGGTGGGGTAAACTGCATATGGTGGTCATGAAATCATTTCCTGGGAAGGTGACATTTGAACTGAGACTGAATGATGAGAAGGATACACATATGCAGCAATCTAAGAAACAGTGTTCTAGAAGGAGGGAACAACAGTGTAAAAACCCTGAAGCAATAAAAGATTTGAGCTCATTACAATTTATCAGGTGTAATGATACATTGACAAGGAATAAGTCAAATATGATCACGGACTCTACTTTCTGGATATATGGCATTTGGGTATTTTTCATCAAACCTTGAGTTCTGGCTATGAATCTGCACATAGCAAGGGAATACTATGGGTTGGTTTACACTGCTTTCTGCAAACTTACCATTCATGGCATGATACCAAATGATTCGTATTAGAGAGAGGAACATCAAGCTCTTCTTTTTATAGACAATTTGTCTCTTTTAGGACAGAATACTGTAAGCCTACTTTTTCTTTTTCAGCAAGATTCCCCATCCAACACCTTATTTTCAGAATTATATCAATAACAATTTTCCTGTGGTGGCCCATCATATTTGAGATCCAATTCATTGGTGTTTATACAGCTGATTAAACTTTTCACTATGCTGTCTCTTAGCTATAATGTGTCAACAGTCTTGTCTACATTGATAACCTCCAATGCAGAGGTGCCACAATTAAGCATCTTGTTTTGACAGAACTGTTACAGTACCGGCATTTAGGACAGAAAAAGACTAAGGAGTAAAAAAGCAATTTATTTTCCTAATATTTAGTGTTTATATGTGCAGTACATGCTAAATACCTACATAACCAGTGCTCTGCAAATAAGTGGATTGGAAGAATTGCTTATGGTGATATTTTCTATCAGTATAAAATAAGACAAAATTACAATACAACTAATTTTGCATCTGAAAAAAATAAAGTGCCTTTTAAAACAAGGTCTAAAACAATAGTGAAAATTGGTGCTGTTTTAACATTTATTGTTTTTTGCTACATGAATGGAGAATTAAATTACAACATAAGTTATTGATAACATACTATAGATAAGGTAGCACACTAGATACTTTAAGAAAAAGATTAGTTATTGATCCTTTCTGTTCTGGGAGTTCATAGTGTGGAAAAAGATAAGATGTAAGACATAAAACTGAAAGACTATAAAATATTGACCTGAAAGTTATTTTTTTATAAAAGAGAGTCAAAGAAAATGTTTTGGTGTTCTAGACTCAGGATGAATTAGGTTTCATAGGAAAGGTGGCATTTGAACAGAACATTAATTGGGAAAAAAAGGGTTTTGAAAAAAAATATTGAGACAGGAAAATTTGAAGATAAATGGAGACCTAGAGTAATTCTGTAGGATCATACTGAAGAATTCACTAGTGAAATAAGTGTGGAAAAGGGGTGGGATTTTGAAATCTGCTAGGTGAAGAAAGTGGAAAGTATGGAACAAGACTTTGGTTGACAGTCCCCAAACCTCCCCAGCTGGTGGCATTATTCTGACAAATTTACTGTTTTTCTCCTTCCTCCCTCCCTCCCTTCATCCCTCTCTCCCTCCCTCCCTCCCTCCCTTCCTCTTTCCCTCTCACCCTCCCTGCTTCCTTCCTTCTTCTCTCCCGCTTTCCCTCTCTCTCCTTCTTTATATTCATTTCTTCGATATAAATGTACTGTTCTAACTAGGTACTGAGTTTAAGTAATATTTAAAATAGGCATTATCATTTGCTCTCATTGCCTTATTATTATTTATACTCTTGTGAGAGAGACTGACAACTAATCATACAATAAGTGAATTTACAGCATTATAAATCATTATAAGCATTATTAAGAAAATAAAAAGAATGAAACCAAGACACATTACCTGCTTTAAAAACGGTAGCAGAGAAAGGATTTTCTAAAGATGTGGCATTTAAGCAAGTCTTTTCTAAAATAAGCAGACATGAGACTTTTAAAGATCAAAGAAACATTCCAAGAAGAGGGAATACTATTTGCATAGACATTGAGCAAGGTTAACAGTTTGGCCTGTTCAGGATATTAGGAGAAAATAGAAATGAGTGGAGAGAAGTTAATGATGGGTAAAAAGCTAGGCAGACACCAGAATATGTGGTACTTTAAACTGGGTTTTTAATAAAATGGGAAGTATGTCATTGATGAATTATAATATTAAGTTCTCTTCCTGCTATGAAAACAGGTCAGCAGGAGTGGGCGTAAGAGTGAAATTAGGGAAAGCAGCTAAAAAACTGTATTTCAAGCAAGAGATGGTAGTATGCTATGATATCATTAGTGCTTGATCTTCAATGATGATAGCAAAACTAATTGGTGGTGGCACCAGGTATTAAACTCCCCAGTATTTTTCTATGACTCAAAATCTAGAACTAAGACACTTTGAATCCCTCTTGACAGCAACTAGCTAAATACCAGTCTGTTGAGGGCACCACATTGACACTCTTGTCACCTTCCTGTAATGTACAAGTCCACAAAGAAATAGTTTCTGGGTCACTACTTTCTGATCTCTATTCACACTTTTATGCAATCAGTTTTGTGAGGCAGCATTTACAATGAAGTCTTTATCAAGACCATTAACAATGTAATACTGATAAATGAGAGAGAGCAATCAATACACAGGGAGAAATATATACCACCTAACTTGGCCTCAGTGATATATAACTGAGGCCTCAGTCTCTGGGATAAAACCATGAGCTCTGGTCCAACCTCAACTTATTTACCTATACTCCTTACAGCAATTGCACTTGGTATCCTTAGTTTCTTCTTAGCAAGTATTTCAATTTGCATATTTTCAATAAGTTACTTTATTTCTCAACCTTTTGCTCACTAGCATTCTGTTCCCAATGACAGACCACCTAAAGGCTTGAGTATCTATGTACTTCGCCTTTATAGGCAATCATCCTGAAAACTTAGAAGGCATTGTCCTTTCACCCAGCAAAACAAACAAACAAACCAAACACACATAGACACAACAAACAAAAAAAATTTCCCTTCTCAGCAGACCTTAGATCATTTCAGCCACAAATTTTCAACCTGGGATATTATGTTATGAACATAATTTCATATGGTTGGCCTTAGAAAGCAGATGACCAAACAAAAAATGATTCCAGGATCCAATAAAATTTAAAAATGCTGCATACTATAGTCACTGTCTCCCACTTTTGAGACCCATGATACATTTTAGCATGTAGAAGTTTCCCAAAACCTTAAAGTAGGCAATCTTGAATTTTAAGTAAATCAATATTTGGCAAATTCACTTAGGGAAACTATCCTGCAAATATCTACTAATATTCTTCTGGAAAGGATTCTGTAAAATATGCCTTGGAAAATGCTGTTTTATTATTCATTGTTATTTTTTATGCGTATGTCTGATTTATTTTTTATTTATTTAGAGACAGAGTCTTGCTGTATCTCCCAGGCTGGAGGGCAGTGGCACAATCTCAGCTCACTGCAACCTCTACAAATCTGGTTCTAGTGATTCTCACGAGTAGCTGAGACTACAGGAACAGGCCACTATACCCAGTAAATTTTGGTATTTTTAGTAGAGATGGGCTTTCACCATGCCAGGCTGGTCATAAACTCCTGACCTCAAGTGCTCCACCTTCCTCGCCCTCCCAAAGTTTTGGGATTATAGGCATGAGCCATGGTGCCTGGCCAATATAGCTGATTAATTTAAATCGCTGTGATCCACATGTGGATTATACTTCCCCTTTCCTTTTAAATTAAGCATGGACATATGACTGCTAAAATTAATAAAATGTGAGCAGATGTGTGTCACTTTCAGAAAGAAGAATTTAATTCCCGGTGCAAGTCTACCCAGAGTGTTCCTGATCATGCTATGAAGAAGTCATTATCATTTCTAGATTGTGAATGACAAAACTAATTTTCAGAGAAAGCTAGGACAGGATTCTAATTTGTGTGTTTCAAAGTCCGTACTTTTTCTACTACACCTTGTTGCCTGAAGTTTATATTTATATCACACTAAGAAAATGTTAAGATTTATATGCACCTATCATCTTCCAATGAAATGTTATTTTTAATAGGTTTAATTTTACATCCATTGTTCATGAAAAATTCAGTACACTAGTCCCCCTACTCATGTTTTTCTTAGTGTGAGCATCTTGAGTGAAAGCCAACATTATTTCCCAACAACAAAAAAATAGATATCTGCATTTCTTCCTTTGAGTTAATCAAAAATGATGAAATATAATATGTCCTTATAAGTATAATATTAAAGTACTCAAACCAAGTTAATGAAACTATCCTAATTGAAGACAGCACATGTCTCCTATATATCTCTTTTGGAGAATTGGACAAATATTCAGGAAATTTTGATTCCTGTTTTTTCCTCTAATTTCCTGTTATGTTTGGGAAAGTCTTCAAGCACTTTCATTTGTCATTTTCTTATTTGTAAGATAAGGATAGTAATATCTGCTTTAAGGTGTCATAGGTTATTTTTATTTACACACATGAAAATTAAGTGAGGTTACATAAATTAAAGACATATGCACACACAACCACTTTGAATCTAAAAACACTATAATATGTAGCATTATTATTCTCTTCTAACTCATTTTCCTTTTTATTATTTTCATCCAAACTACTTATGATAACTATAGTCATTGTTTTCTACATGACCAAGAAAAATAATAAATTTTCACTATTTCAACAATACTTTTGCCAATATCTTCAAATCTCAACACTAGATTAACTGCTAGTTATTTCCTGTAATGTGAATCCTACTAACTGAGCACTGCTGGAGAAAGTTTATTACAAAACAGATTTACATTATAAAATGTATGATAACCAGTCTCACAAGAGTGTTGAACATTATACACAAGCCTAACCATTTCTCTCAGAGTCTCTTAACCATTTTAAACATTACCGAGTCTCCTAAAACTCTGATATCCCACTGGAACGATCTAACATACACACATATATTTTTGCTCACAGCAAATATAACCTTTTCTGCCACTTCCCAGAGGAAATTATTTTTAGCATAAATGCATCAAGTGCCTGTTAAATAACAGGCATTATTTTAGTTGCTGGGAATACAGGTATCCAACAGAAATATAATATCCCTGGTTTTTGAGTCTTTATATTCAAAGGAAAAAAACAGACAATAAATATGTGAACAGATTTCAAATAAATGGATGGTTAAATAGAGAAAATTCTAGAAGAACAGACAGATATGGATTGATTAATGTCACAAAATCAGGTAGTGACATATTTTGAGGACAATAAACCAAAGTAAGAAGATAGCAATATGTATACCTTCTACACAGCAATCAATAAAGGCCCTTCTAAGGGGGAGTCACTTGAGCAATGAGGCAGAGACTGCTAATTATTTGTCCCAAAATCAGTAATCCATTCTTAGTAACAGAGATCTAATGTTTAGTGAGCACTACCACCAAGCAAAATAATACATTTTCTGTACTTTTCTATAGCTAATTTTTGCTATATTACTAAGTTGCAGCCAGTGCAATGTAAGAAGTACTTTTGGTACTTAAAGGTCTTCTTGTAAGGGAGGAGATGAGACAGTTTTTTTTTCCCACCTCCTCCACCCCACTGCCTAGATTATGTTGCAGTTGTAGTAGGAATATATTAGTAGAAGTAGAAGAGATACTTAAGTGGAAACATTGAGAACATTTGTACATTTTTGGAACCCTGGGAGTAAAATAAGAGATATATATCAGGGAGTTATAAATATACAAGTGGCGTTTAAACTGTGAAACTAGATAAAATAAGTTAAATAGAGAATCTAGATGAAGAAGGACAGGGGAGTACAGCCCAAGTGGCACTGCAACTTTTAGAGTCCAGACAGATTGAGGGAAGCAACAAAGAAGCCTGAGAAGGAGAAATCTGGAAGGCATCACAGGGAAAACAGGAGGGTGTTGAGTCACAAAGCTTGGTGAGAAAGCACTGCAAGAAAGAGTATCAGATGCTGCTGAGAAAATAAAGAGGTGAGAAAAGAGAATTTATCATGAGTTTGCAAAGATGGAGAACCACAATCTTGATAAAAGCTGTTTTGGTGAAATGGTAGAAACAAAAACCTTCTTGGGATGAAGAGAAAAGGGAGGAAGTTAACAGCTGTTCTATGAAGAGGAGCAAGGAAATTCCACAGTAGAAGGACGGTGATGAAGGGAGAGTTGTTTGTTTGGTTGGTTTGCTGATAGGTTTATTGGTTTTGTGTTTTTTTATTACTTTCTAAATAGGAAGATATTTTAAAATGTCAGCAAATTGGAGTAATCTAATCAATAGAACAATTAATAATGTAAATAAAGGCAGGCTATACTAGAGGATTAGGTCTAAAAGTAAAAATAGCAAGCTGAATTTACAGCCATGAGGACAGGGATTATGTTCACCATTGCTAACTATTAAGTCCTTAGTTCCCAGAATAGTGAGAAGATAGTAGATGTTTATTTATTAGATAGTAAGTAGATGAATTAATGAATGCTGGGTTTTATATTTTAGCCTGCATATTTTATTATAAAATCTTTGATTCTGATTATTGCATTTTCTGCTCAAAATATCTTAGGGCTTTCCATAGTCTGCTTTAATAGGGATTATTTAAATACAAGCCTTAAGTTGGCACAAGGACGCATGATATGTGTCTCTGTCACAAAATGGCTAGTCTCTTCCTGTCACTCTAGTCTCAGTTCTCTATACACCTGCTTGCATCCTACTGTACTTTCTCACTGCACTGAACAACTAGCTCTGCAAGTACATCATGCTGTTGTTTGCTGTGTGCCAAGTGTTCTCTGTTTTTGCAAAAACTCTCCCTCATCAGCACCCTGTATTGGCCAATTTCAATTCATCCCTTAGCAATCAGCTCGAGCACCATTCCCCCGGGAAGATTTCTCTGACCTGCCTTTCTGAACTAGACCTCCTTGATGTTCCCAAAGCAAATGCACAAAGCTCTTAGAAATAATTATTATATAATATTAATTTTGTTTATTAGCTTGTTTCCATAATTAAAATTAAGCTTTAAAATAAATATGCTTTTTATCTCTGAATACGAAGAATTTCACTTAAGACATTTAGTTAATACCATTGAGTATCCCAAAGACAGCCATGTCGATTAATCAACCCAAATATTTACTCTCCAAAAGTCTTCAAGAAATGGGAGTGTCTACATTGAAATTCTCCTGTGTTTTCTTGTGTTTATCTGATTAAAAATTCAAATACTGAATGGGCCCAAATCTTAAAAGAGTTTATAATTCAAATGAGCAAGATTATATAAAGCAGCACAGTATCATCATGAGTTACTCTAGGCTTGAAAATAACTGGGTTTCCATCTGACATTCCTTCATCCTTTGGCAAACATCCCTAATTAATCACAAGAGCCCTACTGAGATGGGATGTGGCCTTAGAAGATTTTTAGCACAGTATTTTTATAAACATAGTATAAAAGTTTGCATAGGAAATGAAATCTGTTTTCATTCCCTGACTTAGTACAGTGAATTGGATAAGAGTAACATCCTGGGTTAATAGAATAAATTTCAATCGAACCTTCATGGAAAGAGGGAGATAAACTAAGAAAGGTTTACAGCATTGTGTATGGATTGGGAAAAAAGCAGGTAGACTAATAGCACCAGATACCTACAAAAAAAAAAAAAAAAAAAGGATCTTAGCAAGAGAATGAAGAAGAGATCATAGATAAATTTGAGATATTTTAAAATCTAGAATGGTCCAGTCTTTCTCCAGCCCTGATATCAATCTCCATGAATGTCATTGCAATTCTTAGTCATCTGGCAGGCTATAGCCTGACCCAGATGCAAAGGAATAGATTGATATTAAAGGGTCTGAAATCTGGTGTTCAGACATATAGCTGATAATTTACCTGAACAAGGAAACACCTTGGCAGAACTCTGAGATTCCTAGTATAAAAGATAACTATTACATAATAAAAGCTGTGAAATTCTTGAAGCCAAGAGCTTCAGTTTAACAATCACTGAATCACGGGCGTGGTTGACACCTAATGTATATTCTAGGACTGCCAGCAGTGCCTCACAGTGATATAGTTTGACTGTGTCCCCAGCCAAATCTCAACTTGAATTGGTTTCCATAATTCCCATGTGTCTTTGGAGGGGCCCAGTAGAAGGTAATTTAATCAGGGAGGCAGTTACCTTCATGTTATTCTCATGATAGTGAGTGAGTCCTCATGAGATCTGATGGTTTTATAAGAGGCTTTTCCCCTTTTTCTCATTCTTGTCTCTCCTATCACTTTGTGAGTGAGGACATGTTTGCTTCCTCTTCTGCCATTATAAGTTACATGAGTCTTCCCCTCAGGAAACTGTCAGTCAATTAAACTGTGAGTCAGTTAAACCTCTTTTCATTTTAAATTACCCAGTCTCAGGCAGTTCTTTATGAGCAGCCTGAAAATTGATTAATGCAGCAAATTGGTACCTAGTAGTGGGGTGCTGCTGTAAAGATACCTAGAAATGTGGAAGTGACTTTGGAACTGGGTAACAGGCAAAGATTATAGCAGCTTGGAGGGCTAGGAAGAAGACAGGAAGATGTGGGAAAGTTTACAACTTCCTAGAGACTTGGAGGGCTCAGAAGGTAGGAAGATGTGGGAAAGCTTGGAATTTCCTAGAGACTTGTTGAATGTCTTTGACCAAAATGCTGATAGTTATGTGGACAATAAAGTCCATGATGAGGTGATTTCAGACAGAGACAAGGAACTCCTTGGGAACTGGAGTAAAGGTCACTCTTGCTATGCAAAGAGACTGGTGGCATTTTGGCCCTGCCATAGAGATATGTGGAAATGTGAACTTTAAAGAGATGATTTAGGGTATCAGGAAGAAGAAATTTCTAAGTGACAAAGCATTCAAGAGGAAGCAGAGCATAAAAGTTTGGAAAATTTTCAGACTAATAATGTGATGGAAAAGAAAAACCCATTTTCTGGGGAGAAATTCAAGGCTGTGAAAGCAGCCATGAAAGAGGGGGGCTGGACCCTGTAAAGCCATAGGGCAGAGCTGCCCAAGGCTGTGGGAGCACACCTCTTGTAAGTGTGACCTGGATGTGAGACACGGAGGCAAAGGGGATCATTTTGGATCTTTAAGGTTTAATGACTGCCCTATTGGATTTTGGCCTTGTATGGGGCCTGTACCTCCTTTGTTTCTGTGAGTTTCTCCCACTTGCAATGACTTTATTTATCAAATACTTATACCCGAATTGTATCTAGGAAGTAACTAACTTGCTTTTGATTTTATAGGCTCGTAGGTGGAAGAAACTTGCCTTTTCTCAGATGAAACTTTGGACTTTGACTTTTGAGTTAATGCTGGAATGAGTTAAGATCTTGGGGGACTATTGGAAGGGCATGATTGTGTTTTAAAATGTGTGGACATGCATGAGCTTTGCAATGGGCCAGGGGCAGAATCATATAGTTTGGCTGTGCATCTTGAATTATAGTTCCCATAATTCCCACATGTCATGGCGGGGACCAGTGGGAAGTAACTTAATTATGGGAGCAGTTACCCATGCTGTTCTCATAATAGTCAGTGAGTTGCCATGAGATCTAATGGTTTTATAATGGGTTTTCCCCCTTTTCACTTATAATTCTTCTTGCTGCTGCCATGTATAGAAGAACATATTTGCTTCCTCTTCTGCCATCATTGTAAGTTTCCTGAGACTTCCCCAGCCCTATGAAACTAGTCAATGAAACCTCTTTTCTTTATAAATTACAGAGTCTTGGCTATGCCCTTATAGTGGTGTGCAAATGGATTAATGCACATAGTAACGGTATAGTTTCTTAATCTTCCAAATGTATCCTTACCATTTAGGGAATACCGGTCTCATAAGTGCTCTCTAAGAAATGCATTAGAAAGAAAGGCTCAGACACCCAAAAATGACTAGATAAGCTATAGTATAAATCTCAGGAGTGAGCTTTGAAGAATAAATAAACAAGATAAAGATGACAAACTAGTTTGCAAATGTCATATAATCTGACAATATAGATGTGATGTAAATAACAAAAATGGGAGATGAGAGGAAGAGGCTAGTGGAATATGGTTGCTGGTGACCTCATCAGTATTGACTTGTAAGATGAATGAAATAACAAAAGTTTAAGCATTTTTTAAAGGTCAAAGATATCTTTAAAGTAATATTTGTCATTAAAATTGAGTAATGGAGGGAAGAAAATGAGAAACAATTGGTGTTGGCTATCTTCATTATGTTCATTGTAAGCAGCTAATAGACATCATCTAAAAAAGACAGCTCTAGAGATATTATATAAAGAAAGGTATTGGTATAATGGAAACCACTAGAACAGAAAGATAAACTGTCCTAAAAACCAAAATAAACACCATTTTTTAAAAAGTCATAATGTACTAAAAGATTTAGTGTGTGTAAGCATGTGTAAATGTAAATATAATGCAAAATCGTGATAGAAATTAGAATTTTGAGTAGCTCATTAGTAACTATAAATGTGCACAACTTTATAAAAAAACTAATAAGTGTTTAGATTGGCTAACAAACTCATATCCAACTGCTTGCTGAATGCAAGAGACATAGCTAATGCAAAATGATTTAGAAAAGTTAAAAATAAAATGATGGGCAAAGATATACCAAACAAGTACAAATAAAAAGAATAAGTTGTAATTCTGATATCAGACAAGATAGAATGTAACCCAACAAGAAAACTATATAAACTAAAGGCTACAAATAAAAACACAGGTAAAAGAGTTATTTATGTGCTTTAAAAAACATAGCAGCAAATTTTAATAGGACATACTAGAATAAATTCATTACTGTTTTCCTTAAAATACATATTTTCTAACTTTCATGAAAGGAAATGTTTGAAAGTAATGAGAGTTCAAGAACAGTTAGTTCATCTAGTGCTGAGGTTGTGATCCTAGAGCCCCAGAGGTAATGCCTAATCCCAAATGTGGGAAACATGGACACTCCATATGTCTGAAATGTCTTTTTGCTAGAAAGGAAGGAGATGCTCAAAGACTTACATCATGTCGAAGAGTCACCGTCAAACATAAAAGGACTTCTAATGGCCGAAGATGCAAAAATGACAAAAGTAAAGCATCGAAAAAAATAATAATTGAAGTTGATTCAGACTCATAAAATTATGATAATGTATAGAAAGTAAGAAAGAGGAAGGAGACAGGAGGTAACCATACCTCTCCCAATTAACTGATTATATTAGAAGTAACAGTCCCCAAGTCCTTTCTCTAATAACTGAAGAATTAAATGCTTTTCTTATTAGAATTATTTTTCAGGTGGCACAAATTGTACTATTGTATATACATTACAAAGATATTGTTTATTAAAATAATTATAACTAAGAAATGTAGAAGAAATGATATAATTAAATATATTTAGTTATTTCCAATTCAATCACTGGGGCTGGCACCAATCATTTAAAACAGGAGACAATCATGGGAAACGCAGACTGTCACACCCTGAACTCACAGGTAAATCATAGCATCACCAAGAGATACTCATGTATTTTGTGTCTCTTGATGTGGTGAATATAAAGTATTTAGCATAATCTATAACATATTCTTACCAAATGATTGAACCTGATTCTAAAAAATGTCAGTCATGAGAGTGCATTTCCAGCTTTCAGGTAATAATAAGGTTAGGGGAAACAAAGGCATCTTTTATATAGAACATCCTTCAAATTGGCTGACCCATTTTGTTTTCTTTTTAGATAAATCAGTAGCATGAAAAAAAGGGAAATGTACTACCCCAGCATTAAAGAGGTTCAAATTCATAACCACCATATGTAATGATGGATGTGGGTTGAACCCTTATTTAAGCAACTCATACTTTAATTTGTAAGAAAACAATTGAGGAAATATTATTATAAACTAGGTATTAGATGGTTACAAGGATGAGTTTTTAAAATAAAAAATAGAGAAGAAAATTGAATATAAAGAGACAGATAAAACAGGCGTGGCAAATCCTAGATAATTCCTGGGTCTGAAACATGTTTGTGATGTTTTTTACACTGTTGTCCTTATTTTGTTAATGTTTGAAATTTTTTAGATTAGTTCTTACTAAATGGAAATAATGAAAAGGATAAAGTTATCATCTGTTTAATAAAATTTGAGAATAAGTAAAAAAATTAAGGCTTCTGTGGAAACACAAAGCTCCAATTAGGAGCCCAAAATGATAGCTAATTTGTTTTCAGAAATAAGTACACAGCACATCAAGCCATTTTTTATAAACCGTACTCAAACTGTAATACAGCTGCAAACCTTTGTAAATGAGATTTTTTAAATAAAAATGTGCCCTGAGGGAATTAGTATTTATTATGATGTCTATGGCTAAAACCAAGGAAACCAAATTCTAGTTACCAGAAAGATTGTATTTCCTTTCTTCTTGAGCCTAGCGTAAGGGAGATTGGTGGCTTTCCGTTTCTCTGCATTTTTCTTTTTGTAATAAAGCATTTAAGTTTATATGTTAGCAAGTCCTGTTCTTTGTCAGGAAAGCTCTGGGGAAGATTTGGGCTTAAATGCCAGCAACCGGAATCATGGATGATGATGCTGACCTAGCATTTGGCTTGTAAGGAACACTGAGCCAAATAATCCTGCAGTATTCTAGAGAGATCTTGTGGTATAGTTTGTCTTTCTGTCTATTCACAACCAAAAATAAATCACAGAGTTAGCTTACCTGACAGGAAGCAACAGGGTATTGGGTTTTAGAGAAATCAGAAAGACTTGATTTATGCAATTGAATGTCACTCACCTCCACAATCCTGTTCTAACTTATTAGGATGGGCGTAGGGGGCTTGGATTAAGTGAAAGTGCAACACCAGTGAAATTTGTCATTTAGCACCCACTAACCTCCTTGACTGTCCTCTTTCCATGAGGATATTCTCTTTCTTTTGGCCAAACATAAGCTTTCATGCCCTGTTTAGTCTATGGCAATGAAAAACTGGTGAATATATTTATTACAAGTGTCCATGACATCCCAGACAAACCTTCCCAGGACTACTGACATTTGAAAAGCAATCATACTTGATTCAACTTGGATAGTAATCTATTAGAAAGATTTCCGTAACCAGTATATACTCTATATATGGAAAAGAGGAAAACCCATATTTAATTATGATAATAGCTAATATGAATTGGGCATAGACTAAGTGTCAGTTATTTTCATGCGTAATGAATTTAATCTTCACAGCAACCCTGAGACACAAATGCTATTATCACTGAGTTACAGGAAACCTAAGGCACAGAGGAGAAAAGTAGCTTGCACAGATCACACAGCAAGTGAATGTCAGAACTACATTAGGACTCAGTCACTTTGACTCGAAACTAGTCATTAATATGAGCCTGGCAATGTGCTGAGCACTTTGAATTATATACTGACTCCTGTGCCTCTGTGACTTGTTGTTGTTGTTTGCTTTGTCATTTGTTTTGCTTACTTATTTAGTAATTTGTCTGAATTAATTTCCTGAAGTCAATTTTCCCTGCAATTTGCAGCCTCTGATGTCCCTGCTCAAAATTGTTCTCCTTGTTGTGTCTTTCAGCTCAGCTTCCTGAGATTAGCCCCTTAATCAATAAGTGCCAGATATCGATTAAAGATTGTGCTTCAGCCCCATTGGTCAGTTAAGTTTTCACTCATCCTCTCCCTCTCCCTCCCCCCCCTCCCTTTCCGTGTGTGTGTGTGTGTGTGTGTGTGTGTGTGTGTGTGTGTGAGAGAGAGAGAGAGAGAGAGAGAGAGAGAGAGAGAGAGAGAGAGAGAGAGACTTGGATATTGCTTTCACAACTCAGGAAGTTTATGTTTCAAATTCAAACAGGGACTAACAGCTCAGAAGTTTCCTCTCCAGTTATTCATGAGAGGGCTCAGCTTTGGCCAGGCACAGAGTCTTCCAGACCACTGGGGAGGAGAGTGATGACTTTTAAGCCCGACTCTCTAGGTTTTACCCCTGGATCAGAGGATTACATTGTTCAGCTAGTGTTTAGTTAGATGTTGTGCTTAAGCCCCTTGAGTCAGTGAGGCTTTCCCCTTTTGCTAATGGATCTCTGTGTTGCTTAGGGAATTCTTTCCATTCTGCTCCATGTCCCATTCTGATTTCTTGAAGTGAATGAAGCTGAGTGTATACACACTCCCTTTCGGGCTCCCCAGGATACGTGTGATCCCAAGAGGTCTCTCCTTGGCTGTCTCCTTTTCAGTTATTACTTCTGGCTAGTCTTCCATTTTTAATTCTAAAATCGCAGAACTACCAGTTACTCTTAATTACTTGCTAACAAAATCTGCATTTGTCTTTAGCCATGAACTCCCTCATGCTTTGTCTCAAATAAAGTCAGTCCTTTTAGTTAGAGCTGTGAAGCCGAAAGCTGGGAATTGGGAAAAACAGTCCTCTGACTCTTTTACTTTCCCAGCACTGAGGGATATGGCAGCCTTTTATCTTCTTAAGTTTGTCCTTCCCAGCATAAAACCTCCATACTATAAACAAATTGGGCCCCAAGAGATTTGACTTGTTGTGTCTAAGGCAGGATTTTTGTCCAATGACTGGAAACTTGGATGGGGGAAGGGAGCCTCATTCCTCTTGGCCATGCCCACCCAAAATAAAACTTGCAACATGCAGTTTGGAAGGCAGATCTAAGAGATGCCTGTGGCACCCTCCTCTCAGAGTAAAACTGTTGGTTGCCCAAGACTAGGATTGCAGGAACAGACAGCCTTGTCTTCTTAGCCATAACCACCCAAAATAGAGCACCTGAACAACTGCTTCTACATTTCAGAGCTGATGGAGAAGCTATGCATGGGATAGAAACAGGTCTTGGCCTGGCCTGGCCTAAATGCAGCAGATTCTCACTCTTTCTGTTCATATTTCATAGGGCGTCATGTATAACTGTTTTTGTTAGGACAATTTTTAGATATTTCAATGGATTGTTTATGTTTTATAATTATAACCAGTTAAATGATTTTTTTCGCCAGGGAGACGATCTATCAACCTCCTCACACAGCCATTCTGGAAGTCCCAAGTCCTGCCTCTAGAGACCAATGAAACTTACTTGTCTCTTTTTCACTTCTCTCAGATCCCTGTTAAATGACACGTTGGCTAATCAACTTAATGAATTCCTATCTGCCACTAGTCATATCTGAAATAAAGTGGGAAAACAGGAAATGAGGAAAAGAGAAGGTAATAAGAGATGAAGGGAGGAGGGTGAAAAGTCAGGGAGAGAAATTAGAGGGAGAAGAAACAAAAGGGTGTAAACATCTTTAAAAGTTATAAGACATCTTGCCATCAGTAATCTTATTTTTGCCTGACAATAATCTCACAGAGGGATGCAGGGTAGAAATGATTATCCCATCTCTTACAGAGAGGATATCAAGGCCAACAAAAATTGGAGACTGGCTTGAAGTCACATGGTACACAGCAGAGTCCAGAGAAGATCCAGGTCTTCTGACCCCTGGTCTTGAATCCCTTCCACTACACTCTGAGGCCCAGGCCACTTTCAGGACTATCAATTTCTTCTACAAATGTCATAGCCTATAGGAAAGAGTAATGAGAGGCTATCTGGTATTATGGCAAGCCCATCTAGGAAGACAATTTGAGGAAAAAGAGACTTTGATAATTACTTTATCACGGAGGCGGCTACTGTATACCTGTCACTCTTCTTTTTAAATATTTTTTCTCTTGGAGTTTGGAATGACTGTTTACCTTAGATGAAAGCACCCCCTTAGAAACCATTCTAAGGAGCCTCTGAAATGCAGTGCTTTCAAAAATTAAACAAGATACATTTTACATTTTCCAAACATCAGACAATTACTAACCCTCTCTCTTAGTCCTCTGTGAGGACAAGTGATAACGCAAAGCACACAGATGCCTTTCTCCCTCTTTAGATCCTCTTTAATACCTGGAGACTGTATATGCTTAAATTTTCTGACTGCTCTAGGTGACAGTGGTTCTTGCAACTCTTCAATTCTCTCTCTGTCTGTCTCTCTCTCTCTCTTTTTTCCTTTTAAATCAGAAATCAAGATGCTGCCCTGATCACCAGGCCAGAGAGTCGTCTCTCACGCAGAGTGAGAAATCTAATAACCGAAAACTTTTCTTCTAGTTTTGCCCTCATTTTCAACTTGGAACGACTGGATAAAGCCAAATATGCACACCTAATCAATTACCTATGATGACCTGCTTCTAGTTAGCTTGTCTGTAGCTTCCCCATGCCAGCATAACTGAAGCTTTCCTTTTCTCCACTATAAAATCTTCTCACACTTCTGCCTGCCTTGGAGTCTTTGCCAGAATAAGGGATGGTAGCTGATTTCCTTGCTTTATCAAGCTCTGAATAAATAGCCTTTGCTTGTTCTCATTGTGGTGGGCCTCAGGTATTTCCTATATCATGGATTCAAACCATGAAGCTTTACAAACCATGAAGAAATATTTAAAACGTTATTATGGTTACCATAATCTATTACTTCCCAAATTGTGGTCCATACAACTAGAAAGACCATTAAACATTTCCTAGTGTTTTATTTTTTTGTTGCTGTTGTCATTTTTTCCCTTTCAAATGAAAACCTAGGTGATGTTGAAAAGGTCAAACCACATGTCTCTTCCTCGTATTCTAGTTCAGGCCTTGCAATGTCCACTTGGAATCTACTGATTTAGTCTAATGACTTAATTATTCAAATGAGAAAAGTAAAGCTCAGAAAGAAGCAGCTTGCCCTGAGTCACAGAGCCAGTTACTAGAATCTTTTTGATCTTTCAACTTCCTATCAAAGTGAACCTCTCATACATACAGTATCAATGCATTGTAACACTGGAAGAGCTGTACAGCCTGCTGGGTAAACAGGGCTGCAGGGAGTTACAAGCTCTCTGGAAAGAGAGCAATTATATGGAAAAAGAAAGGAAAGAAACAAAAGGATGACATGTTGGCAAATAAAGGACATATACCCACTCATTGCCTGACCAGAATAACTTTTAATGTTAGAGGAGGTAGCTAGAGGTCAACTATTTCCCTTTTATTTTCAAAATAATGGGCACCTCCCTTTTCCACAGTTTAAAAGAGTAAAAGACAAGAAATGGACAAATAGACAAAGAATCTGAACGGAGAGCAAGGCTATGGACAAAGCTTAGGAAGAGGCAGCCTTGCCTGGGTGACGACGACTGTGTTGATGCCTTGATGTGCACGGTGCTTGGAGACTAAGAAAGAAAACGCTGAATGAGCCTGAACAGCAGTGCACGTTAAGTGGTGTTGATGGATTTGAGTATAAATTGGCTGAGAAAAAGTGGTTGCAGTAAATAGCTCATGCCGGGGCTCTGAATGTATTTGTAATTGTATTAAAGGGATATGACTAGGCAGTTCACATTAGGCTGGTCATCATTCCCCTTATCAGAGTCCATTTTTCCCCCTGGGGAGAAAGAATCATGTGGGAAATTGAAGAGAATACAAGTCAAATCAGAACCTTCTCTTGCCTGGCTATGCTCTGGGCTCCCTCTGTGCCACTTTGTGTAGATTTAAGACACAATTAAAATTTTGATGAGCTGTATTTCATTGGACTATGAAGTTCACAATTTATGTTTATCTTTGAAATGATGTATCCTTTTTAAATGATGGGTTGTGAATAGGAACCAGACTCATTCAAGCTATGCCAGACTGGGTTTTCTAAGGCAATTACCCATTATTGTTGGGATGCTTCCTAGTTAATAACTCTCAAAGAGTAGCCTATAACTGAGCCTCTGGATAACAATAAGTCACATGCATCTTTTCAGTGAGATTTATCATTTTTTCCATTCTCATTTCAATTAATCTATGAATCTTAACCTTTGTTGTTCCTATTCCATTGATGATACCTGTATAGTTTCATTTTATAGATTCTGTTTATTCTAGATTCTTCCTGCCGCCAATGTTAGGAAACTTATAAACTCATAAAATACTATTAGATTAAACTGGAAGAAACTTAAAAACTATTTACTCCATATTTCATTTTATTTCGGGAGAACATTTATATCCAAAGATATTAAATGACTAGGCCAAAGTCACCGAAATAGTTTGTGCTACTACATGAACCAGGCTTCAGGTAGCCTCATAAACTCACTCTATTTGACAAAGAGGTCTAGCTATCCCCCTTAAGGGGAAATAATATTTTAAATTAACTTGCCAAAAAATATGTTTGTTGTGTCTAGAAGTTTCATTAGGTGCCAATTCTGACAGATATGTTGCGGAAAATTCTTGTGACAAAATTAAGTGAACACTTGGAAGTCACACCATATGAGAAGAAAATAAAAATTGGTTTTCTAACCAAGTAGGCATATATAATTTAGGTAGTAAATGACCAAATGGCATGCATTGCTATTTTTTGACAAAGAAGAAATTTGTAAAGCAGAGAAATAACTGCAAAGTTCACTTGCAAAGATAAATCTATTTATAAATTAATCTATTTGTCTGCCTGTGTCATAGCGATCTTAAGTAATGAACATATAATATTCTCCCAGAGAAGCATGTGTGTACATACATGTGTCCCCTCATAAGTTTACTTAGAAATTGAATAACCAATGTCAATTTGTGGCCAAAGATATTTACTACATCATGTGTTTATTACTGGGCTGAGAATACTCACTGAGCCCTTAAAATATGTTTTTTTTAAAAAGCAATAGATTAGCCATAAAACAATCTATATTCAGAAAAAAAGTAACCAGAATTACAGAGCCTCCAGAAAGAGGATTTAGATCATTAAATTAAGAGAGCACTGTTCACACACAAAAAATCATTGTTACTAATGAGGCTGCATATTAGGATGCCCTACAAAGCTACAAACAAAAACTGAGGTTCCCAGGTTCCTCCTTCAGAGATTTTGACTCAGTATCTTAAGGTAACTTCCAAGAATTTATATTTTTCTGAGTTTCTCTGATGATTCTCATGCATTCAGTCCATCTCTCAACTTTCAAGAGCCACTGCATAAAATAATACTCTTCTTCTTCTGAAAGGCCAATATATCTAGCAAGAAATTAGAATAAGTACTTCTAAGTATAGTTTATAGCATTTAATATGAGAGTGAGAACTTTTAAATAATATTTGATTTAATCTCTTCCACAGTCACGAGAGGTGCATATTGTTTTCTGAATTTTCTTATTGAAGGAACTGAGCTTTAAACACCTTAAGCAAAGGCCCAAGATCCCAAACTTAAGATTCTAAATTCCCTGATTTCTAAAATACATTATGTTGCCTTTTCATTGTCAGCATAAGTTGCCATAATTTTCTCTTGGGCTAGTCAGCTAACTAATATTTATTGAGCATCTACTGAGGACTGGGCAATGTAAGTTAGTTATATATGTAGACTCCTTTCTTTGAGTGCTGTTTTTGCTTGGATGAAAACAAAAAGTCAATAACTCATTTACAATTTGTTTTAATGAATCTCTCAGTGAAGAACTAGACCTGTACTTAAGCAAGGATGGCTGGTATCCACCAATGATAGTTGGTATAAGGGCACTTAGCACCAAAACATCTTCTCAATAATACTTAATCTCTCTTTCATTTAACTTAGTTTAAATAGTGGGATTGTCTATATGAGGCAATGTATAATTTTGAAGAAATAATAGTAATGGAACATGGAATGAACACTGGACTTAATGCCAGAATATCTACTTAATTCCCTGGTTCTGTCACTAATTGGCTGTCACTTAAATTCTTTATATGATGTTCCTCAATTATAGCATAAGGAAATGGAGCAAATGTTCCAATTCTAATAATCTGTGATTAATATGTCTGAAAAAATATTTTAACAGGGAGACCTTTCCACCAGTCCTTAAACACCCCTTTTTCCCTACACGAAAGCACACAGAATCAGACTCAAGGAAAAAGCAATCAACTGCCTTTAAAACTGAGCTACTTCACTTCTAAATATCTGACAGTGTGTCATCTGGCAAATTTTAAAGATGAGATATTCAGTAACTGTATGCATTCACTCCAGAAGCAACTGCTTATCAGCAACATGAGAGCTCTTTGCAAAGTGTAGGTTGTTGGAAGAAATATATATTACAAAGTTAGGCGTTGAGGCTGGTCATGGTGGCTAACACCATGCACTTTGGTGGTAGTCCCAGCACTTTGGGAGGCTGAAATGGGAGGAGCTCAGGTTTGAGCTCAGGAGGTGAAGGTTGCAATAAGCTATGACTGTACCACTGTGCTCCAGCCTGGGAAACAGAGTCAGACCTTGTCTCAAAAAATAAATAAATAAGGAACACTTTTACATTGTTGGTAGGAGTGTAAATTAATTCAACAACTGTGAAAGACAGTGTGGCAATTACTCAAGGATCTAGAAATAGAAATACCATTTGACCCAGCAATCCCATTACTGGGTATATACTCAAAGGACTATAAATCATTCTATTATAAAGACACATGCACACATATGT
Organism: Callithrix jacchus; assembly: GCF_049354715.1. Classification (NCBI taxonomy): domain Eukaryota; kingdom Metazoa; phylum Chordata; class Mammalia; order Primates; family Cebidae; genus Callithrix; species Callithrix jacchus. Next base: position 87,698,322 of record NC_133511.1, read on the forward strand.
TCATTGCAGCTCTGTTCACAACAGCAAAGACTTGGAACCCACCCAAATGCCCATCAATGATAGACTGGATAAAGAAAATGTGGCACATATACACCATGGAATACTATGCAGCCATAAAAAAGATGTGTTCATGTCCTTTGCAGGGACACGGATGAAACTAAAAACCATCATTCTCAGCAAACTGACATAAGAACAGAAAACCAAATACCACATGTTCTTACTCATCAGTGGGTATTAAACAATGAGAACACATGGACACAGGGAGGGGAACATCACACACCAGGGCCTGTGGGGTGGGGGGCTAGGGGAGGAATAGCAAGAGTTGGGGGGTTTGAGGGGATAGCATTAGGAGAAATATCTCATGTAGATGATGGGGTGATGGATGCGGCAAACCACCACCATGGCACGTGTATACCTATGTAACAAACCTGCATGATCTGCACATGTACCCCAGAACTTAAAGTATAATAAAAAAGAGAAAAAATAATAATTTTAAAAAGTTAGCAGTTGAAATATTTGATGATAGATGGTTAGGGTGCAGTCAAGCTAGCTGTTGGGGTAGTTTTTGGAAAGCTGTGTTTGCACAGTTAGTTGCTCAATCTATCCTCTTCAGTTAAGGCTTTGATGACCATGTGCATTGTGAACATGAAAATAGTAGCTCCATTAGCTTTAGAAAAGGATGGCCCAGGCCACATAACTTAATCAGCTAAAAAGACAAAGCATTTGAATCTCAGGTAGTCGGCAATGACCCTTACGTGCTATTGCCTAATAGCTATTGGCAGCCATTTCAAGAATTCCAGAGACCCAGACTGTAGAATTCACTCTGGTGCAAATAAGATGCATGACCTGGAGCAAGTCTTTCCCCCCTCTCTGAACCCATGTTTCCCCAGTGGTTGACTATGTATCAGGAGTGAGGACAGGAAGGCCTTCCTTGTTATTCCTGCTTACCGTTAAATCCTCAGCATCTAGCTCATAGTAAAAATTAAATTAGTTTTTGTTGTCTTAATGAAAGGGGCTAGACTTGATGATCTCTAGCTCCAGCATTCTACAGTTGTGTCTTATCTGGCACATACTCAGCTTCACTTAGGTCCTTGCTCTAGGTGGCTCGATTTATGCCCTATATTGAAACTCAGGCAAAAGGCTCCCTCTTGAGTTAGTCCCTTCCTCTTGATTTCTTATCATCATACTTGTGACCATCACTAGCTTAAATAAATTCCAGTATCAACCCACAAGCCTAACCCATGCCCTCTTAGGCATTTCACATTTGTATATTGTTTATATGTGCATTTTCATTCTCCTGATGCTTTCACTTTATATCTATCATTAGAGAGTGAATTAGAACATACTTAAAATTTCAATCATAAGCCTGGACCCAAAGAAAAATAATAATGTTTTTATATGTCTGAGAAAGCTACCGAGAAGAGAAATATTAATAGCAAAAGAAATACTTCTAGAAATTTTTAGAAACTCTGAACATACAGCTATGCAAAATTAAATGGTAATTTATTACTAAGGTATGAGATTAGGTGAGGTAACTACACTTCGATAAAAGTTTCATATTCAGCATAATGACAGATGTTACCAACTCTTAAAATCACAACTTTCCCTTCTGGAAAAAAAAAAAATCTCACTGATCTTGCCCGATCCCTGTACCCCACTGGTGAGACAATGATTCAAATAAATTATTTGCTTTTCCTACATTCAGGTAACATATGAGTTGCCAGGTTATTTATTATTTATTTATTCACTTTCCAGTGGCCTGATTGTCTGAGCTTGGGACAATATTCTAAGGATTTTTATTTTAATATGAAATGTTAAATAAATGTCCCCGAGTGCTCTTTGGAAAACTGCAGTAACACAGGCAATGTAATTGCTTTGAGGAACCGACAACTAATAATCCCAAACAAAAAAGAAGGCCAGGCATTTAGATAATGAAATGTCAATCAGTGTAATAGAAGTGTCACTTACTTAATACTTACCTTACCAATGTCTGAAAAGATTCCATGGTATTTGAAGACACATCTGTGTATCAATACAACCAACACACTGTGCATTCACACATACAGCCCCGTGGCTCTCCTAACACGCTTCAAGATACTCCATCTACAGTAGCATAGCTACAAAGACTGGTATGTAGATCATGTGTGTGTGTGTGCATCTGTATGTGTGTGTCTGTGTGTCCATCTGTCAAGTCTCAGGAATCTGAAATGCTGGTCTTCTTGATCTAACACCGCAAAGCCTGCATTAGCAGCTGCATTTTTACAGATAGCCAGGATGTTTTGTTCAGAGGAAACTGCAGTGCCCTTGACATTGAACAGTGCCAGAAATCAACTCCAGACCATCAAGCAAGGATTTTAAGTGCATAAAAAGAACATTTTTTCCAGAAACATTTATAGGAAACACTGCTCTGCATGAGTGAAAATGATCAGGATACGTAGTTGATAATCAAGTTCGCTTGTTATTTGTAGGTAATAATTTAGAAATGGGCGAAAGAGAGAGAAAGCCCTACATTTTATTAAATAGTCCAGACATTGCTTCAAATATTATGTTTTGTCAGCCAAGGCTCCTTACATTTTCCCTTATGCTGGCATCAGATTTTAACTTCTTCACAACCCTATAGGTGAGTATTTTCAATATCCAGAGCAAAGAGAAACTTCCTTTGTTGGAAGCAAATGACATTTCAGAAGAAACATCTTAAAACTGAATGCCAAAATTAAGAAAATCTATGCCACATAGCTTCAATATAACATTCTAAGATATTTTCTTGTGTTACTCAGGTGAAAAAGACCAATTGTCAGTCGTGATTATGGCACAATACATTTAAGAACATGTGTTATTTTCCTGCGGCTTCTGTAACAAACCACTGCAAACAGGCAGCTTTAAACAACATAACTCTCTTGCCTCACAATTCTGGAAGCTGTAAGTCTGAAATCAACGTGTTGGCAGGTCCCACTGCCTCTGGAGGCCCTAAGGAAGAATCCTTCCTTTCCATTTCCACCATCTACTGGCTCCAGGTATTCCTTGGCTGTGGCTGCCAAACTCCAGTCTCTGGGTTTGCCTTCACAAATCTTTCATTTCAATGGCAGTGCCTTTTTTCCTCATTTTCCTCTTATGAGGATACATATCATTGAATTTAGGGCCACCTGGATAAATTAGGGTAATCTTACCTCAAAATTTTTCACTGAATTATATATGCAAAAATATTTTTTCCAAATAGAGTCACATTAGCAGGTTTTGGGAATTATAAAATAAACTTATCTTTTTAGGGACCACTGTTCATTCTGCTACAGCAGTAGTCCCCAACCCCAGGGTCAAGGACTGGAGCCCATCAAGAACCAGGCCACACAGCAAGAGGTGAACAGTGGGTGAGCAAACAAAGCTTCACCTGTGTGTAAAGCCACTCCCCATTGCTGTCATTACCACTGAGTTCTGCCTCCTATCAGATCAGTGGCAGCATTAGATTTTAAGAGGCACAAACCCTATTGTGAAATGCATATGCAAGGGATCTAGGTTGCAGGCTCCTTATGAGAATCTAATGCCTGGTGACCTGAGGTGGAGCTGAGGCGGTGATGTTAGCACTGGGGAGTGGCTGCAAGTACAGATTAACATTAGCAGAGAGGTTGGACTACACAGAGAACATCCTGAATCTATTGCTCGCAGATTCATATCAAAACCCTGTAAGTGTGTGGCAAGTGGCAATTAAGCTGCATCTTATAGTGCAGTGGCAAGTGGCAGGCTTTATAGTGGCAAGTGAGTTGATGTACTTCAATTGTGCAGTTGCATCTGGTGGCAAGCTTTAAGTTAGAATCTGGCACTTAATTTAGTCTCTACATCGCCTGCCTATTATTTTATTTACCACTTCTATTTGTGCCTCTTTCTAGCACTGTACACTTGTCTCAGTCACAGTATTGGTAAGCCCACAAGCTAATCCTCACTAAAACGAGTGAAAAACAAACGTCCTTGCAGAGCTTCTTTGAAAAGGGGAAAGACCCAATGATGAGATAGCAGAAGATTCTGAAACTGCCAACGAAAAGAAAGTTGCATTTAAAGGAAAATACCAAGAGTTCTACTTAAATTATGGGTTCTTTGCAACAGGTGATTCACATTGTCCAAGCTCACTTTGGATCATACATGGCAATCGGCTATTCAATGAAGCCATGAAATTTTCAAAACTGCTGTGACCCATGAAGATTAAGTACCCTGCGTTAAAAGACAAGCATCTGGACTTTTTCAAAAGAAAAATATACAAACAAAAAGAACAGAAGCAATTATTAAAGGTCACCACTTCATCAAATGTGTCTGCACTGAGAGCATCATTCCTAGTGGCTAATTGCATTGCTGAAGCTAAGAAAACCTTTAGTATTGGTGAAGAGTTGATCCTGCCTGCTGCTAAGGACGTTTGTGTGAACTTTTAGGAGAGGCTGCCGTTCAAAAGGTGGCACGTGTTCCTCTTTCAGCTAGCACCATAACTAGATGAATTGATGAAATAACAGAGGATACTGAGGCATAAGTGTTAGAGAGGATTAATGAGTCACCTTGGTGTGCAATCCAGGTTGATGAGTCTATTGATGTTGACAACAAAGCAACAAGGCTTGTTTTTGTACAATATATTTTTCAAGAGGATGTGGATGATGTATGCACTTTTGTGGCCAACCAAAACCACAGCTGCAGAAATACTAAAGTCTCCAATAATTACATATCAGGAAAACTGAGTTGGTTATTTTGTATGGGTATATGCACAGATGGAGTGGCTGCCATGACTGGATGTCTTTCTGGTTTTGCTGCTTGGGTCAAAGAGGTCCCTTCTGAATGTGAGTCTATGCACTGTGTCATCCATAGAGAACTGCTGGCTAGCCAAAAAACGCCACCTTAACATCGTTTTACAGGATGTGCTCAAAGTCATCAACCGCATTAAAGTACATCCCCTTAACTTACTTCTGTTTGCGCAGCTCTGTGAGGCGACAGACACAGAGCACATACATCTTATACACAGAAGTGAGATGGCTTTCTAAAGTTAGATCACTGGCCAGAGTTTTTGAATTATGAGAGCTGCTCCAGAGACATCTTTTAGAAAAACAGTCACTACTGGCAGCGCATTTTAGTGGCACAGAATGGGTCACAAAACTTGCTTACTTTATGTGGCATATTCATCCTGCTCAGTGAACTCAATCTGTCACCTCAGGAGTGAATGACAACTGTGTTAAGTCAGCAGATAAAGTGGCTGTATTCAATGCCAAACTGGAATTATGGGGGGCAGTGAGTGAATGTTGGGATATTTGACACGTTTCAAACATTAGCGGAAATTTTGAAAGAGACCGAGCCTGAGCCTTCTTTCTTCCAGCTGGTGCGCGACCACCTATCTCAACTTTCAAGAGAGTTTGAGCATTATTTCCCAACCACAAAAGACTCCCCAGCTGGGAAGGAATGGATCTGCAACGCATTTGTAAATAAGCCAGGTGAATCGACTTTTTCTGTCCTGGAAGAGGATTAAGTGCTTGAAATTGCAAATGGTGGTAGCCTTAAAAGTTAGTTTGAGACAACTTCAAGTCTTTATACATTCCAGATTAAAGTCAAGGTGGAGTATCCCAAGACTGCCACAAAACCACTGAAAAATTTGCTTCCATTTCCAACATCCTCTCTTTGTGAAGTAGGGATTTCTGCAGTGGCAGCAACCAAAATGAGATTTCAGAGTAGATTGGACATAAGCCATGAACTTGGGGTGTCATTGTCTCCCATTACCCCCAGTTGGGACCATCTAGTTGCAGGGAAAAAAGCTCAGGGTTTCCACTGATTCTATGTTATGGTGAGTTGTATAATCATTTTGTTATGTATTAAAATGTAATAATAATAGAAATAAGGTGCACAGTAAATGCAATGTGCTTGAATTATCCCAAACCCACCACCTCCAAACCCAGTCCTTGGAAAAATTGTCTTCCATGAAATCAGTCCTTACTGCCCAAAAGGTTAAGGGACCAATGCATTACAGAATGTCATAACTACTGCCTTTTATATGACTAAAATGCTATACTTCTAAGTAACTGAGACAGGCACATTGATCAACAAGTACAAAATTTAAAAGTATTTAATGTTAAGGTCCTTTAGATAATTTAAAAGACTTTTGAAGCAACACAGAAACCCTCACTTTGCAAATGTATAAGTAACTTTTCCATAAAATTAAATAAAATAATTAAAATATTTCCAATTATTAATAATACATTGAAATAGTATGAATGGGGGAAAACCAGTATTAGTGTTATCTGATTGCCACTATTGGGAGGATAAACCAGCAAGTGGGCAGCGAAGATGAACTGGAAGAAAATGCTCCAAAAATTTGGCATTGGCATATGTATTTTGGTTAACATTTGTGAAGCATAAGTAGTACATTACAAAATTAAATATTTTTATTTTTCTACTTTCCTATATATTCTACATTAAAAACGGGTTCTAATTACACACACACATTTAACAGAAAAAAGTCAAAAGGTATATAAACATCATGGGAACATGGAACTTTAGAGTAAGTTCAGAAGTCTTAGATAATTTTGCTTCACCTCTCTCTTTGTGTGACATCCCTAGTAGGAGAAAAATCTACACTGACCTCTACTTGGAGACTTCTGGTGATGGCATCTTGTTTTTCCTGTCTTTCTTTTTTTAACAGTCTAACTCACTGTAGTGTTGATCATCACTGAGTCAGAAACTTCTCCCCAGAATGAGCTATAACATGGCTACATTTTATATTCACTTGTGGCACAGTGTTGCCATATATTGAAGTACAGGTTGTGCACTGCACAACTTCATAGATTACAATATACATAGCACACTCTGAAGTTCAGCAGTGTCATAGGGTCAAGATTCCTTTCATGGCCTATATAATTGTCCGAGTTAGATATACTATTTTTTCGTCTTCCTTTTTCTCTTCCTCTTTTTCTTTTTATTTCTTCAAATATTACTTGACTTCTTCAGAGGGAAGGTATGGCTCAAAATATTGCTGTGGGTTAATGTCCTTTGTCTTATATTTTTCCTGGAAAAAAATTAATCAGTGGATTTTATCTCGATTTTCCATATTTATGGAGTTTGCTTTTAGACTCCAAAGTAACTCACAGCACAGTTTCAGGTGACTTTTATTGGCTCATGATCAAGGGAACCCTTAACATGCAAAAGAAATTGAGCATGAATTTGTCATAACTCCTGACTTAAGGCTAAACAAGACGTGTGTGTGTGTGTGTGTGTGTGTGTGTGTGTGTGTGTGTGTTTAATTCTTACAACAAATCTGTGTAATAATTATTACAGCCACAGCTCTGTTCTGGAGTCACATTAAATAGTTCCCTCATCTGCCCATGCTTCTTTATTACTAGCTTTCGTACATTCTATTCTCTCTGCTGAAAAACTCATTCTGACCTTCCCAATTTTCTCTGTTGTTTATTCTCTCTTTTGCCTGACAAACTCTAATATATAATTCAGGATTCAGAATAGACATGCCTATTTCTGTGATCTTCCATGACAGACCAATAGCCCTCCCTATTTGCTCCCAAGTACTTTGCATGTCCCATGTTTTATTACATAAATTTATATTATAATCACCTATGTACTAGTCTAGTCTCCTGCGTTAGCCTAACACTAGTCTCCTATGTTAGACTGTCCACCATGAGATCCAGGACAATGGAAGGGGGAATATAGTTTAATCGACTATAGTGTAGTAAGGACATGGAACCTGCACCTATGCTTTCCAGATGTAAATCCTGTCTTAACCACTTACTAACTGAGGATCTCCAGACAAGTTACATGAATGAGTCTGTTTATTTGCAAAATGAAAATAAAATAGTCCACACATTCCTGCAATTGTTGTAAGAGAGAACACAACAAAGGTGCTAGGAGGGTGCATGGCATGCAGTAAGTGTTATTCATTTTAATGAGGCTTATTCATGAATATGATCCCAAGCTGACACATAGTAGATGCTCAAAAAGTTTTGGGGAGCCAGGATCAGCTCAAATGTAACTTCTATGAAGCCTTCTCAGATGCCCCATTTAGAAGTCTTCCTCTCAATTCAGATGACACCTTACCTCCTACTATTTAATAGTACTTCTTGTCTATTGCCCTATATTCCCTGAATGCTTTCTGCACATTGTTTTTCCCTACTAAGCCAAAGCTTCTAGCTGGCAGGCTCCATATTCATCTCTTTATTCATCACAACACCTATGGTGAAAAAAAATTGTTGGATGAATTAATGACTCAATAAATCAATTTAAAAAGTCCAAGAAATCAAAGCAAGTCCTTAGACACAGGTTGAGAAGGAAAACAGAGGCTGAAAATGTGGCTGAAATTTGAATATTAAGCTAAGAAGTTTAGATGAAAACTGCAAAAAAAGGGTGCCCTGCACACCAAAACTCAGCACAACCGTGAAAGGTAGGTGTTGGTGCTACTAGGTGATCTGTCACACTTTGTCACACACAGGAGCCACGTCACAAACCAGGGGCCATATAGGTGCTGCCTTCTCATTGGAAACCATAAAGGGAAAGACCTGGCTTCCTGAATTGGCTATTTTGTGCCCAGGAAGCAGAAAGACAACAGTGAACTTCTCACATGGTTCTTGACATAAGGCACCGCACAGTGCATGATTGCTAAAGGAGAAGACAAAGCTGTTCGAATATGAGCCATCACTAGATTTTAAATATCCAAAATTGATAATTTCTAATTCAAGAGACTGAACTAGAAATGTAAAGAGGTAGGGATGATGTTCACATTAACTTGTTGGAAAGATGACAACACATCACATGTGTAATCCAAGTCCAGTGAGAAAATATAAAAATACGTGTGTAACAATTTTTTTAATGAAGTAAAATGAATTATTTTTGGAAGATTTTTCTGAAGCATGTGCTGAAAATGTAATATCCAACAGGTTAGTCTTTCTAAAAAGAGTTCCCCTGATCAAACAGGTTTGGGCAAATGTGCACACTATAGGTCTCTCTTAGAGACTGATAATGGACATTACAATATTAAATGTTCTGAAAAGTCTGGAAGAAATATAAACTAAAGTTCACCTGAATGCAGAAAGGCAGTGACTTATCCAAAATTATCCTCATTGGTAAAAGAAGCACTAGAATTTACTCCTATTTTAAATTTTCTATAAAAGTGTTGTGACTATTCTTACTGACTTGGTGCAATTGGATGATGGAAAGATAACTTTGAAAAAGTTGAGAGATACCCGTAGCTCCTCTTTTTTTGCTGACACTAATCATGTAAGAGCCAGGCTGTCACTTGTACATAGGCAGTAAACTGCACTGGGATGTAAATCTTGATTTCCTCTTATCTAAATTTCAAGATCATTTCAGTCTATATACTCAGATATTCAGAAGGGAAGTCTAGTTGCTATGCCTACTCACGTCTTCCACTGCAACAACCGAGGTTGGCTTCTGAATTTTTCCTCTGTCTTCCCCCTAGAAAACTTGTATAATGCCCTCATACAACTTCTCAATAAACATTTTTGTTGTTGTCCTCAAAAAACTCCAGTGCTTTGTTTTGTTCTTCATTCGGCTTGATCTTTCTGCAGCATTACTTGTGGCTATTCTGTTCTCCTTTTAGCTGAGTTCTTATTTACTTTCCATGCCCAGGCCAGGTAATTGAAATAAAGTGAGATTTGATTTAAATTATAGAACAAGTCAGGATTATTCTTTTGCTGAACTGAAAATTGCAATGGAAAATCTTTCTTGCAAACTTTTTATTTTATTCTGGACTTTTGTTTTACATATGAGACCCAGGAAACCTGGAATTCAGGCCTAAACCTAGCTACTAAGCAGTAACATGATCTTGGATCAAAATCAATTCTTGGCCCTTTGTTTTTATCATCTATGAAATGAAGGAGAGAAACTTTAGATAATGTATAGGTCTTTCTTTCACTGACATCCTGAATGCTCAGAAAACGCCTTTTTGCTCTATTTATGTGACTTTATCAGAATATTTGTCTCAGCGCCCAAACTATATTTTATATTATTTTAAAGAAACAGTCTTAAAATGGATAGTGTAGTGTTTAACTGTGCAGAGCTTTACATCAGATTGCCTGAGTTCAGATTCCACTCCCACCATTTTGTGTCTTTGTGATGTTGGGAAAATCACTTAACTTGTCCATGCTTCAGTTTCCTCATCTGAAAAACAAAAAACAAACAACAACAACAAAAAAAAAAAACCAAAAACAACACAGCAGCAGTTTCTCCCTCAGAGAGTTTTGAAGATTAAATAAATTAGTAAGTAGAAAGCACTCAGAATGGTGCTGAGTACATAGGAAATGCTACATACACGTGGCCTTTATTATTAATGGATTTTGGCAGTAGTTGAAAATCAAATATTTAAATATTGTTTTATCCTTTCCTGTCTAATTACATAGCATTGGTAATTTTTTCACAGCTTATGAAAATTTGATTTATTGCAGAGAAAACAAAATATGTCATTGATAGTTTTAATCACAAACCCATACTCCATCCACAATAATTTTTAAGAATTAAACATTGTCTTACTTTTCCTAGTTTAGTAGAATATGTGGGGGAAAAAAACTTGTGATTGAAAAAATGTTGACTTTGTGATGCATTCAACATATCAGGTATTTTTATTTCGCACTTTTACTTATTTTGAGATAGATTGCATGAATTATATTTATTTTTAAAATGTATTGAGTTAGAGTTACATCTGCCATTTTATTTTCTGTTTTCTATGTCCCATGTTGTTTCTGTTTCTGTATTCCTTTTTTTTACTACTTTCTCTTGCACTAAATGAGAATTTTCTGATGTAATATTTAAATTCCTTTAATAATTAATTTTACAATTTTTAAGTTATCTCTTACTGGTTGCTCTAGGGATGACTATATGTATTTTAAATTTTTAGAGTCTAATTTTGGTTTATATGCTAAATTAATTCCAGTGACATATAGGAGAATCATACCAATAGAGACTTATTCCCACTTCCCCTTTTGTGCTGTTTTTGTAATACATATCACACACACACACACACACACACACACACACAAGTGCACTCATATATGAAAAACATATCAACAATACATTGTTATAATATTTTCTTTGTATAAACTTGGTGTCTTTCAGAAAAGCTGAGAGAACAGCAATCACATATTTGGAACACTTACTGTATTACCCTTGTTGTTTACTATTTCTGGATCTCAGCATTTGTGTTTGTAGATTTGAATTCCTATCCGGTGTGAGTTCCTTAATCTAATATAGCTTTGTTCCTACTCAACTCCTTTGTGCTATCATCATACCTTGTTTTGATTCTTTAAGTTGGCTTTAGTTACTGGAACATACTTACAGTGGCTGCTCAAAGTCTTTGTTAAATCCAACATCTGGGCCATCTCACAGGCAGTCTCCACTGTCCACTACAAGCATACATTATTTCACTGCATTTTGTTTTGTTGCATGTCACAGGTAATTGAGGGTTTTTTTTCCAACAAGTTGAGGATTTGTGGCCATCCTGCAGCAAACAAGTCTATCAATGCCGTTTTTGAACAGTTTGTGCTCACTTCATGTCTCTGTGTCACATTTTGTTAATTCTTGCAATATTTAAAATTTTTCATTATTCTTACATCTGTTGTGATGATTTGTGTTCTATGGCCTTTGATGTTACTGTTGTAATTGTTTTGGGATGCCACAAATCAAACACATATAGAACAGCTAGCCTAATCATTAAATGGTGATTTGTTTTGCTTTGGGTTAATGTTCTGACTACTCCACCAATGGTCATTCCCTCATCTCTCTTTTTTCAGGACTCCCATTCTCTGAGACACAACAATATTAAAATTAGGTCAATTAATAACACCACAATGGTCTGTAAGTTTTCAACTGAAAGGAAGAGTTGCAGGTCCCTAAATGAAAAGTCAGAAATGATTAAGCTTAGTCAAGAAGGCACGTTGAAAGCCAAAATAGGCAAAAAGCAAAGGCTCTTATGCCAAACAGTTAAGTTGTGAATAAAAAAAAGCTCTTGATAAAAACTGAAAGTGCTAATCCAGTGGATACCCAAATTATAAGAAAGCAAAACAGCCTTATTGCTGACATGGAGAAAGTTTTAATGGTCTAGAAAGATCAAACCAGTCAAAACATTTCCTTAAGCCAAAGCTAATCCAGAATAAAGCCCTAACTCTCTTTACTTCAATAAAGGCTGAGAAAGTGAGGAAACTGCAGAAAAAAAGTTTGAAGCTAGCAGAGGTCAGCTCATAAGTTAAAGGAATCAAGTTTTGTTCACAGCATAAAAGTGCAAGATGAGGCAGCAAGTGCTGATGTCAAAGTTGCAGCAAGTTATCCAGAAAAGTTTAGCTAAGATAATTGATAGAGAGGGCTACACTAAACATCCAACTTTGAATGTAGACAAAACAGCTTTATTTTGGAAGAAGATTCCATTTATGACTTTCATAGCTAGAGAGGAAAAGTCAATGCCTGACTTCAAAGCTTCAAAGGATAGGCTGACTCTCTTCTTAGGGGATAAGGCAGCTGGTGACTTGAAGTTGAACTCAATGCTCATTTACCATTTTGAAAATCCTAGGGCTCTTTAAAATTAGCCTAAATCAATTCTGCCTGTTCTCTATAAATATAACAACAAACCTTGAATGGCAGTACATCTATTTACATCATGGTTTACTGAATATTTTAAGCCATCTGTTAGTACTTATTGCTCAGAAAAAAAAAATCCCTTCAAAATATCACTGCTCTTCAGAATGCACCTAGTCACCCAAGAGCTCTGATGGAGATGTACAAAAAGATTAATGTTTTTATGCCTACTGAAAGGACATTCATTCTGCAGCCCATGGATGAAAGAGGAATTTCAACTTTCAGCTCTTTCAACTTTCAAAGCTATTTATTTTTTAAGAAATATATTTTATAAGGCTATAACTGCCAGTAGAGAGTGATTTGTGTGATATATCTGGACAAAGTGAATTAAAAACCTTCTGCAAAGAATTCACCATTCTAGGCTGGGCGTGGTGGCTCAAGCCTGTAATCCCAGCACTTTGGGAGGCTGAGGCGGGTGGATCACGAGGTCAACAGATCGAGACCATCCTGGTCAACATGGTGAAACCCCGTCTCTACTACAAATACAAAAAGTTAGCTGGGCATGGTGGCGCGTGCCTGTAATCCCAGCTACTCAGGTGGCTGAGGCAGGAGAATTGCCTGAACCCAGGAGGCGGCGGTTGTGGTGAGCCAATATCGTGTCATTGCATTCCAGCCTGAGTAACAAGAGCAAAACTTAGTCTCAAAAAAAAAAAAAAAAAAAAAAAGAATTCACCATTCTAAATGCCATTAAAAAAATTCATGATTCATGGGAGGAGGTCAAAATATCAGCATGAACAGGAGTTTGGAAGAAATTGATTCCAACACTCATGAATGAATTTGAGAAGTTCAAGACTTCAGTGGAGAAAGTAACTGCAGAGGTAGTATTAAATAGAAGTATTGAGAGAACTAGACTTAGAAGTGGAGTCTGAAGATATGACTGCATTACTGCAATCTCATACTAAAACTTGAAGGGATGAGGAGATGCTTTTTTTAAATGAGCAAAGAAAGTGATTTATTGAGATGGAATCTCCTGGTGAAGAACCTGTGGACACTGTTGAAATGACAGTGCCTCCAGAGATGAGTGTAGACCCAGTGTCTTGCTTTTGCCTTGATGACTTTCCTGCTTTGGCTCCAGGGTTGAGAGCAGGAGCTATGCAGCCTCTGGTCTTCTCAGTCTCTCCTGGTGTGAACATTGGGTTATAATGAACTGAGATGAGGGTTATATGGGCCCCATCTTCTCAACATACCTCAGCACTTCCACCCTCTGAGAAAGACACATGCTGTCTATTTTTTTAAATTAAACTTTTTATATGAAATACTTATAGATTCACACACAATTGTAAAAAAAACTCAGAGAAATCCCATTCATCTTTTAGCTAGTTTTCCTCCAATGGAAACACCTTGCAAAATTTTAGTATCATAGCAGAATTAGAATATTGAGGTTTATATAGTTAAGACACAAATATTTTCTATCAACACAAGTAACTCCTTTGTTGCATTTATTTATCTATTTGAGACAGAATCTCAGTTTCTCACCCAGTTTGGATGGAGTGCGATGGTGCAATCTCAGCTCAGTGCAATCTCCGCCTCTCAGGCTTAAACAATCCTCCACCTCAGCCTCCCAAGTAAATGTGACCACAGACAGGCACTACCACACCCAGTTAATTGTTTATACTTTTGGTAGAGATAGGATTTTGTCATGTTGCTCAGGCTGTTCTTGAACTCCTGAACTCAAGCAATGCACCTGCCTCAGCTTTCCAAAGTGCCGGGATTACAGGTATGAGGAATCACACCCAACCCTTTTGTTGCCTTTTTATAGACATACCCATTTCCATCCAGGACTCAACCCTTCCATAAACCCTGTCAATCACTAATCTTCTCAATTTCTATAATTTTGTCATTTCAAAAACATTGTACAAATAGAGTCATAGTGCATATGATATTTTCAAATTAACATTGTTTTCATTTATTAAAATTATCTGGAGATTCATCCAAGTTTTTCATGTATCAATAGTTTTTTCCTTTCAATACCATGGTATAAATGTACAACAGTTTGTTTAACCATTCACCAATTACAGGACATCTGGTTTGTTTCTAGTTGTTGGCCATTATGAAAAAAAAAAAGAGTGCTATAAAAATTTATGTGCAGGATTTTGTGTTTGTATAGGTTTTTATTTCTTTGGGTTTTATGCCTAAGAGTACAATCACTAGGTCCTATAGTTGCTGCATTTTTAGTTGAAGAAACCACCAAACTGTTTTTCAGAGTGTCTGTGTAATTTTACATTTCTTCCAGAAATCTGTAAGGGACCTATTGTTATGGACTGAAATGTATCCCTCCAAAATTCATATGCTGAATGTCTAAACCACAGCACCACTGTATTTGGAGATGGGCCTTTAGGGAAGTAATTAGTTTAAATGAGGTCATGAGAGTGGGTCCCTAATCCGAAATGAATAGTGTCCTTATTATAACAGGAAGCAACACCAAACATCTTTCTCTGTCCTTCTGTGTGAAACCAACCTAATTGTCCCTTAGATTATTATACAACCATAAAAATTGTCCCTCCCTGTCTTAAAACTTGAGAAACTTATACCTGAGTTCCTTTCTCAGGAGACCAACCATCAGGTCTCCCAGACAGTATCAAGAAATTGAAACTTCACAGATCACATCTGGACAATGAGACACCACACCCCTCATTCATCATGATTGTTTTCTTACCCTCCCCAATTATCGGTTTACTAAGGGACCACCTGCTTCCTTACCCCTCTGTAATTGCTGTTTTCCTTCACATAGCTACATTCCTTTTCCACTATATAAACCTTCAATTTTAGTCAGGGAGATGTATTTAAGAATGATCTCCCAATTCTTCAGCTGCAGCACCCGAATAAAGCCTCTTCTCTGGTAATTTTCTTCTTAATAGCGTATCTGTAACCCCAGTGTTCCTGTGACATATACACACAGAGAGAAAACGATTTGCACAGGCATAAAGAGAAAACAACAGTTTGCAAGCCAGGAAGAGAGAAACTAAACTGGAGAGCACCTTGATTTAGAATTTCTAGCTTCCAAAACTGTGAGGAAATATGTTTCTGTTACTTAAGCAACCTAGCCTGCCATTTATTGTTATACAGGAGCCCTAGCCAACTAACACATTGTTTCTCCACATCCTTTCCCACTTTTGATATTGCCACTCTTTTAACCACTCTTAATAGGTTTATAGTGATATTGCATTGTACTTTTAATTTCAATTTCTCTAATGACTATTGATGTTGAGAATTTTTTCATATGTTTATTTGCATTATATATTTCCTCTTTGGTGAAATATCTCTTCATGTCTTTTCTCATTCTATAATTAGATTTTGTCTTAACGGGTGAGTTTTGAGAGTTCTTAACGTATTCCTGATAGGTCAGATATGTGGTCTAAAAGTGTTTTCTCTTATTCTGTAGCTTGTATTTTCATCTTTAAATGGTCCTTTACAGACCCTCTAAAGGTATGTGTTGTTAGGGACTGAATTGTATCCCTCCAAAATTCATATGCTGAAAATTCTATAAACTCTAGAGTACCAAATTTTTTTGTGGATCATGCTTTTAGTGTCAAATCCACAAACTCTTTGCCTACCCCTGGATTACAAGGATTTTCTCCTTTTTTTTTTCTCAAAAGATTTGTAGTTGTGTATTTTACACATAAGTCTGTGGTCCATTTCATGTTAATCTTTGTATAAATTGTGAGAGTTAGGTCAAAATTCAGCTTGTTGCCTATGGATATATGTTACAATACAGACTATATTTGATCTTTGTCCCTGGTTTCTGGCTTGTGGGAAGCTAGAGTGAACATTCTGGCTCTCCATGTCTCCACTGACACTACAGTAGTGGCTACCCTGTTACCATTGAGCAATGGGGCAAATCCTTACTTGCCATTAGGCTTCCTCTGACACAACCCCATGGAGACCAGTAAATTTATTTCATCTTTCCAGAATTTGAAGTTTCTGAAAATGCTGTTTTAAGCAGAATATGATGGACATTCAATTGGCTAATCAACTACCAAACATAATATTTTGGTTTATGGAATCTACCACTTTTGAAGTCTTGGTGGGAGGCAGAGACCTACCTTGCATTTATAGAAGCAAAGGCTAGTAGGCATATAACTTAGTCTTGTTCAATCAGATGCAACCATGGAATATTTGATTCTGTAGTAAATGGCACATAAAAGAAAATATAGTCGAGATTTTATTTTCCTGCTAGTGGTATCATGCAGGGTCCTGGCACTCGGTGTCCAGTGGCAGCAGCAGTGATATTCAAATTAGGCTATTTTAATGATGGTAATTTAGTTGGTGTTCTGGATATCTACTTGACTTTTATTATTTTATTTATGTTCATCTTTCATTACTCCAACACTTTTGTGTTCTCCAAAGTTTTATTGCAACCAAAGAGAACTATAGTTCCCATATGAGAGACAAGAGATGCTGAGGATTAAATAAAGAGAAAGAGACAGAAGCAAATTCACAGCTCTTGACAACCCTTTTACTTTAACCTATGCTGTTTTCTAGCACAAATAAAATATATATTTTTTTCACACAAATATATATATGTATATATTTGTGTGTGTTTTATAACAATAGCTAAATTTCTCTGAGCAGTATATATATATATATATATATATATATGTATATACATATATATTTGTTTGGAAGCAAATATATATATATATATATATATATATATATACTGCTCAGAGAAATTTAGCTATATTTATAAAACACACACAAATATACAAGAATTATTTAAGAATATTTTTTCTGCCAAAATATGTATAATTACAAAAGGCAAATATGCAAGGAAATATTGTCATGGTGATTTTTACAAGCCAGTCACCTGCAGTAGTAATTCCTAATGACCCCAAAATATTCAAAAGAGAGAGTAAGAATTCAGCACTCTGGCTGCACATCAAGACTGCTTATATGTCCTAAGCCCAACCCCCAAGTATGAAAAGTAAATAGGTAAATATCACTGGAAGCCCAGGACACATGATGGATTCAGAATATAAAACAGAATCCCACAGAACAGCTAGAAACCAAGTGGTTTATTTACAGGCAAATTCCTTTCCACAAAAAGCATAGGCCTGATTAAAGTGTTTCCCAAGTTCAAAGACAGGCAAGATAGCTGGGACTGCACACTGTAGATATGGACAACTCGTCAGAATCGTTACCATATTTGTTTGGAAGCAATAGACTAAGCAGAAAAACTCAGTCTCATCTCTCACTATGATTTGCTGTATTTATCTGGTAGGCAAATGTTCTTAGAATTAAAGTTACTTCACAGCTAGAAGACTTTTCTTAAATGCCATTTCAGAGAAGGCATTTTTTAACATTCCCACAACAGAGAAATAAAAACAATTTCTAATTATTTTAAAATGTATTTCAACTCTTTGACATGTCTTCATCAATTATATCATTCCAATCCCAAAACAACCTGTGAAGTCGTCAGGAAAGAATAAGAAAAGATAATGTATTTAATGAGTGCCTCCCATACATTTTGTCATTTTATCCTTATACCAACCCTTTGATTTAATGTATTTAATTGATGAGATGGAGAGCAATTAACTGGTTGTTTCAGGAAAGTCAGATCTAGGTGTAGATCCTAGGTCACTTGACTCCCAAGTCTATGAAGCTTTTCTCAGATTCTGTTGTGGCCTTTTTTGATTTACCTAATGGAAAGATAAAGTCCTATGCTAAAGAGTAAGGAGACCAAACCTGTGTTTTTGTGTGCTTCTGTTTAAAGCATGATTTTGCCTCTGAGTGGCTATCAACAGGAAATAGTTCCTGTACCATCAACCGAACAAGCAACTGGACTGAGGAAACAAAACACAAAGTGTGAGATAGTGATGCTGGCAGGATAGACATTGCATGCAGGAGATTGGAAGTCCAACTCTTTGACATGTCTTCACATCAATTATATCATTCCAATCCCAAAACAACCTGGTCAGGTCATGAGGACTTCTGTTGAAACCCCTAAGGTGAGAGAAGGCTCCAGAACCACGTTTAAAAATGGTCCTGTTTAGTGACATTGGGCAAGTCACTAAGCTTTCTGGGTAACAGTTTTCTTATCCACAAAATCTTTAAGTTAATTAATTAATTTGTAGTCTGAGGCATAGGAGGAATTGAGAGGCCTAGAAAGCCTGGTAAAGTGTGGATCCTCCCCTTTTGAAGCATATTTCTTTCCCTGTGATAATCCCTTTTCTCTCTATTCTGGGTGTCCATCCTGCTCTTATTTTTGTAATCATCGTCATGGATTATTGATGTATTCCCCCTACCACCACCTGTACTAACAGGATATGTATAGATATATATAAAAGAGGATTTATTGTGAGAATTGGCTCATGTGAATATGGATGCCAAAAGTCCCAAGATATGCCATCTGCAGGCCGGAAAATCAGGAAAGTGGGAAGTGTAATTCAGTCTGAATTTGAAGGTCATAGGAGTGAGTGCTGTAACTCTTAGTCACAAGCCAAACATCTGAAAACCTGGAGCTCTGACGTCTGAGGGCAAAAAGATGGTTGTACCAGCTCTAGAAGAGAGAAAATTCTCATTTCCCTATCATTTTGCTCTAAGAAGAGCTTCAAAGGATTGCATGTAACTCTCACATTGATGAGGGCAGATCTTCTTTAGTTTTCCACTAATTCAACTACTATTTTTTTCTAGAAGCACTTTCACAGATACACCCAGAAATAATGTTTTACCAGCTAACTGAGTATCCCTTAACCAAGTCAAGTGGACACACAAAATTAACCAGCACACCACCATAACATAAACAATATATTAGAAATCCTAGGAGGTTTGGGGATGATAGATAAATTATGTGTCTATGTGCGTTTGAGGTACAAACCTCAATGATATCTGCTTTATTAGGGTAGTTTTTGTGAACAATAATTAGAATAAAATAAATTTGTTTATGGTTACTTTATGATCCCTTCTTTTGTACCCCCTCTGTCCCAGTAATTCCCCAAGGAAAGAAAAACATTTGGCCCTCCATTGTGATTACTATTTAAGGCCATGATAAAAAAAAAAAAAAACAGAGATATTATGAGACATAGACTTTAAATATCTTGTTTAGTTTTTAATCCAAGGGCATTGGATAATATGTAAAAATTACCAAAACTGAGAGAGGCGGACCAAAAGATTTGTAATTATGCTTGTGAGTGTGCGAGTATGCATCTCCCCACAGTACATCAAAACCCTGAAGGACCCCTACACTATGTAACATGATACAGGCTGATAAATCATTACATATATATGCACACATACACACCCATACCAATGTTACACATACCTATATGCCTATATTTTATTTTGCTACAAAACATCTAAATATGCAGACCCATCCCAGCTGTGTGATTAGCCAACTCTGTGATCTTGGGAAAATCATATCATCTTTCCAGGTATCAGTGTCCTCATCTACAAAATCAAGAGCTTAAACTAAATTATTTCTGAACTAGCTGATAGCCCTCAAATCCAAGCCTTACTTGTTTTCTGTTACTCAATGTTCTGATGCTGACTCTAACTGAAAAATCAACAAATGCTTTCTTCCTCACTACTAAACAAACGAATGATCTTTGTTATCCCTTATGTAAAAGGAAGGCTTCATAAAATAGATAAATTTGAAATTACATGTGTGTCAATCAACCAAAACCTTATTAAGTTATATTCATTGGAGTCCATTAATAATAGAAACAATTTAGAAAAAGAGATACATAGAAACACACACACATATTTAAAAAAATTTTTTTTTCCTGTAAAACAAACACCTTCACCTCAGAGATTTATTCTCTAACATTTCCCCAGGTCTTAAGATTTGAAATCAAACGAAGTGGCCACTCAATGACAGTTCTTTACATGGAAGTTTCAATTCCAGGCATTCCAGACTTGAACTTATAGGCTTCCACCTTCATATCTGTTCCAAAAGAGCAGCTCCTAGCAAGTATAACATTTTAGGCTGTCAGAATTGATTCAGACTAAAGAACACATAGTAATTTTCCACTCTGAAATCTGACCTTGAAAAAATATATCTTCACTGTTGTTCTTATTTAACTCATTCTTTATATAAAATATTACATATACATTTCAGAAACACCTCTTATGTGTTCAGTTACATTTGTCACTATATTTATAATAATTATATTGAAGTCCCAAGCAAGTGACCTCACTTGCTCTTTCACTAACATAACTATGTTTGCCTTACTGGAAGTTACTAATGGTAAGATCACACAGGAGCAGAAGAAAAAGAGTTTCTCCATTACCACTTTCCTGGTCCAGCTGTGTGTTTTTCACATGAGAAGATAGAGAACCGCTATTCATCCTAATGTAACCCATCTGTTAGTGATGGAACCTCAGAGGCATTAGAAACAGTTCCCTTCTTTGTTCAAAATATTCACAGTACTTGAATCATCTGCATGTTAACCAGTGTTCTAAGCAAAATCCACACCACTTGAATAATTGTACAGACTTCTAAGAGATCTACCTAGACATTTGTGGCTTATATCACCTATAAACTCTGATATGTTTGTTCATTAAAAAAATCATATTGCCTTATTATTACATATTGCTTGTTGTTGATAAAAAGAAGAAGCAATGCCTCTTGTTTTTAATCTATTATGACATTACAGAATTAAGGAAAATGAGTTTTAATAGAATGTTTGCTTATTGTGCAGTTTCAGAATCAAACTCAGAAAAATACCAGATTGGAAAACTTAGAGCAAACATTTGCTTTGCAATTAATGCATTTGTTCTCATTCAGCAAGCAAATGGTCTCCTCTAGGATCCTGTTATCTTATCCATTAAAGGAAAAGGATTTGGGAATGCTAAGTAACCTTCATTTCAGACACACTGAGATTCTTCATCTCACCCATTGGCTTATAGACGTGACAAGTTAGGTCTCCTGGACAGTTTCCAAAGGCAGAAAGAAGTAGATTAAATGATTCTTTCAACATAAGAAAAATAGTAGAACTGTACATAGGACACTAAAAAATGACATTGGAGGAGACAGAGGCAATTTGCTCACTTGAAGAAAATAGCAAGATAAGATGTGAAGTGCAGTGTAGCAGGGGGATGACAGTGGATCATAACACTGAGTAAAAAGATTTTGAATAAGAGGTAGGCAACACACTCTGGGACAAATTACATTGTGGAGGGAAATTGTCTCAATATATAAGCTTTAGTGATGGTAAACTGAGCTCTTGAACCAATGAACTAAATATAAAAACTATATGTTCTGGAAGAGGGCATTTCTACATTTATCAAAACATGCACTCCAAAGCCTCTTTCTCCTTTTCTACCACACGAGCTTTGAGATTTTAGCTTTCTTTGTTAATAAAACATAATTCCTGTGACCAACTGATGGTATAGTACATCCCAGGAACCTTATAATAAAGTCTCTCCAGCCTTAAAAAGAAAACTTACTTGGATTCAAGAGTTCATTTCTAGGTAAGCTAGACAATGAGTCAAAGTGAAAAAAATCCAAAAGTTAAATTTGTCTTGATTTGTTTTTCTCCACATAATTACCCATAATTATGGCTCCAATTAAAACAAACTCTGAGCTCTGGTGGAATTTTCTCTGTGAAGCAGCTTGCATGCTCCCTTTCTTGGTTTTCTGGATTGGCTTGTAACTTCCAAACAAGGTTTAATAGCTGAATCCCAACTGCTCTTAAATGGAGAGTGATTTCAATAGCAGTGTTGTGGAATGAATCAGGCATAGATGGGGTTCCAAATGCAGGGCTTTGGATAGAGTTTTAATTCACATTTGGCTGTAGGGAGCCCTATATTCACAAATAAGCCCAAATTTAACTATAGGTTTCCTCCCTGTCACTTTATCTTTATTACGTGCAACTTTTTAAATAGAAGCCTACCTGACTCTTTAAGAAAACTTTCTGCTAGGACATATTAGAAAGAAAAATGACATTGTGAGGATTTAAATATGGAGAGACATTTTAAATCTTTGTGCTATTAGACTAACCGGCTATCATCATCTGTTTTAGTGGTGATAACTGTGTCATGGTCTAGCAGATGAGAAATAGCCAAGCAGAAGCCTTTGTTCCAATTCCACCTCTATCATTAGCTCACTGAGATATTTCTCATAAGTAAAAATATTTCAGCTCCCACTTCTGAAGCTTGATTATTAAGGAATTCGTTGTTTTCTGGCTTCACAGAAGACATATATGGAATAAGCATATTTTTTACAAAGTTAATTAAAATGAAATGCCCTTATTTTTTTTTTAATTTTTTATTGTATTTTAGGTTTTGGGGTACATGAGCAGAGCATGCAAGACAGTTGCGTAGGAACACACATGGCAGTGTGCTTTTCTTTCCTTCTCCCCTTCACCCACATTTGGCATTTCTCCCCAGGCTATCCCTCCCCACCACCCCCTCCCACTGGCCCTCCCCTTTTCCCCCCAATAGACCCCACTGTTTAGTACTCCCATCTCTGTGTCCATGTGTTCTCATTTTTCATCACCCGCCTATGAGTGAGAATATGCGGTGTTTCATTTTCTGTTCTTGTGTCAGTTTGCTGAGGATGATGTTCTCCAGATTCATCCATGTCCCTACAAACGACACGAACTCATCATTTCTGATTGCTGCATAATATTCCATGGTGTATATGTGCCACATTTTTCCAATCCAGTCTATTATCAATGGGCATTTGGGTTGATTCCAGGTCTTTGCTATTGTAAACAGTGCTGCAATGAACATTCGTGTATATGTGTCCTTATAGTAGAACGATTTATAGTCTTTTGGATATATACCCAGTAATGGGATTGCTGGGTCAAATGGAATTTCTATTTCTAAGGCCTTGAGGAATCGCCACACTGTCTTCCACAATGGTTGAACTAATTTACACTCCCACCAACAGTGTAAAAGTGTTCCTTTTTCTCCACATCCTCTCCAGCATCTGTTGTCTCCAGATTTTTTAATGATCGCCATTCTAACTGGCATGAGATGGTATCTCAATGTGGTTTTGATTTGCATCTCTCTGATGACCAGTGACGATGAACATTTTTTCATATGATTTTTGGCCTCATATATGTCTTCTTTCGTAAAGTGTCTGTTCATATCCTTTGCCCACTTTTGAATCAGTTGTTTTTTTCCTGTAAATCCGTTTGAGTTCTTTGTAAATTCTGGATATCAGCCCTTTGTCAGATGGGTAAACTGCAAAAATTTTTTCCCATTCTGTTGGTTGCCGATCTACTCTAGTGACTGTTTCTTTTGCCGTGCAGAAGCTGTGGAGTTTCATCAGGTCCCATTTGTCTATTTTGGCTTTTGTTGCCAATGCTTTTGGTGTTTTTTTCATGAAGTCCTTGCCTACTCCTATGTCCTGGATAGTTTTGCCTAGATTTCCTTCTAGGGTTTTTATTGTGCCAGGTCTTATGTTTAACTCTTTAATCCGTCTGGAGTTAATTTTAGTGTAAGGTGTCAGGAAGGGGTCCAGTTTCTGCTTTCTGCTCATGGCTAGCCAGTTTTCCCAACACCATTTGTTAAACAGGGAATCCTTTCCCCCTTGCTTGTTTTTGTCAGGTTTATCAAAGATTGTATAGTTGTAGATAGGTTGTGTTGCCTCCGCTGCCTCTGTTTTGTTCCATTGGTCTATATCTCTGTTTTGGTACCAGTACCATGCTGTTTTGATTACTGTAGCCTTGTTTGAAATCTGGTAGTGTGATGCCCCCCGCTGTGTTCTTTTTGCTTAGAATTGACTTGGCTATGCGGGCTCTCTTTTGGTTCCATATGAAGTTCATGGTGGTTTTTTCCAGTTCTGTGAAGAAAGTCAATGGTAGCTTGATGGGGATAGCGTTGATTCTGTAAATTACTTTGGGCAGTATAGCCATTTTCACGATGTTAATTCTTCCTAACCATGAACATGGAATGTTTCTCCATCTGTTTGTGTCCTCTCTGATTTCATTGAGCAGTGGTTTGTAGTTCGCCTTGAAGAGGTCCCTTACGTTCCTTGTGAGTTGTAATCCAAGGTATTTTATTCTTTTTGTAGCAATTGTGAATGACAGTTCGTTCTTGATTTGGCTTTCTTTAAGTCTGTTATTGGTGTAGACGAATGCTTGTGATTTTTGCACATTGATTTTATATCCTGAGACTTTGCTGAAGTTGCTTATCAGTTTCAGGAGTTTTTGGGCTGAGGCGATGGGGTCTTCTAGGTATACTATCATGTCGTCTGCAAATAGAGACAATTTGGCTTCCTCCTTTCCTATTTGAATACCCTTTATTTCTTTTCTTGCCTGATTTCTCTGGCTAGAACTTCCAGAACTATATTGAATAGGAGTGGTGAAAGAGGGCATCCTTGTCTAGTGCCAGATTTCAAAGGGAATGCTTCCAGTTTTTGCCCATTCAGTATGATATTGGCTGTTGGTTTGTCATAAATAGCTTTTATTACTTTGAGATACATTCCATCGATACCGAGTTTATTGAGGGTTTTTAGCATAAAGGGCTGTTGAATTTTGTCAAATGCCTTCTCTGAGTCAATTGAGATAATCATGTGGTTTTTGTTTTTGGTTCTGTTTATGTGGTGAATTACGTTGATAGACTTGCGTATGTTGAACCAGCCTTGCATCCCCGGGATGAATCCTACTTGATCATGGTGAATAAGTTTTTTGATTTGCTGTTGCATTCGGCTTGCCAATATTTTATTGAAGATTTTTGCATCTATGTTCATCATGGATATTGGCCTGAAGTTTTCTTTTCTTGTTGGGTCTCTGCCGGGTTTTGGTATCAGAATGATGTTGGTCTCGTAAAATGATAGGGAAGTATTCCCTCTTTTTGGATTGTTTGAAATAGTTTTAGAAGGAATGGTACCAGCTCCTCTTTGTGTGTCTGGTAGAATTCGGCTGTGAACCCGTCTGGACCCGGCCTTTTTTTGTGTGGTTATTTTAAGGGTTCCTGTAGGGTAATGCACTTCAACCTACAGAACTTAATATCCTTTACTATCACTTCTTATGGAAGCTTAAAATATCCCTTCCTGTCAGGAAGATTGAATTGATATACTTCAAGTTCTTATGTGATGTGATTAAGTGTAGTTTGGTTTGTAGTCCAAAAATTCATAATCTATAGAAACAAAAATCAGGAGACAAAGTAGGATTCTATTTTAAAAAGCAGGAAAAGTCAAGTAACATCCCCAAATCTTTCATGTAATCACACCATTTCAAGAAACTGCTCCATTTTCCAAACTTCCTGGGTAGTAATCAAAGGTAATCTGCTCTCTAGTAATTTCTACCTCTATCATACAGTTGGAAAAAATGAAGGCTATAGAGTTATAACATTATAGTAATTGAGCTGCCTAACCCCAGACCTGTTGAACCAGATAATATGTTTGTTTACTCTGTCAATTCTGTGTGGGAGTGCATTAACTCCAAAAGAGCATCCCTCACTCCAACTTCCCAATCCATGAAAACAGCTACATGCTCATGCAGATCAGAAACATTTATATTGTAAAATATATACAAGTCTTACCCAAGTCTCAGTGTCTTCAGATATGAATATTCCTTGCTTGGATTAATCAACTTCCTTGCTTGGATTAATCTACTTCTCTATTCTACAACCTGTGTCATTAGATCACATGTGCCATTGCATCCCATCACAAACTCATGTCATATTCCTATTGATGGATAAAGGATGTGTCAGTAAATAGGGGAACAATAAGACTAAAGAGAATAATCATTTTTTCTAGAAAATTATTGAATGCAACCTGACTTTCTAAAATTCCAATGGGGAACAACTAACCTTGCTCTCTTTCTGATGTGCTTATATTCATCCACATTTTTATTTAACATTTGTCTATTGAGTCCCTAATATGATTCAGACACTGTGCTAGGCTTTAGTGGTACATTGTTGGCTCAAACAGTATCTGCTTTCAGGGAGTTCATGACCCAATGTGGCAGAAAGATAAGTAAATGAAGTCGTACCTCAGAGATATTACAGGTTTAGTTCCAGACTACCATTATAAAGCAAAGATTACAACAAAGTGAGTCACAGAATTTGTTTTTGTTTTACAGCACATGTAAGAGTTATGTTTATATTATACTATAGCAATGTATCTAAAAATGTGCATACTCCAATTTAAAAATATTTTATTCTTAAAAATACTAATGGACATCTGAACCCTAAGGACATCGTAATCCTTTTGCTGGTGAAGGTTGTTGCCTCAGTGTTGATGGCTGCTGACTCATCAGGCTGGTGGCTCCTAAAGGCTGAGATGGCTGTGGCAATTTCTTTTTTTTTTTTTTTTTTGAGATGGAGTTTCGCTCTTGTTACCCAGGCTGGAGTGCAATGGCGCAATCTCGGCTCACCGCAACCTCCGCCTCCTGGGCTCAGGCAATTCTCCTGCCTCAGCCTCCCGAGTAGCTGGGATTACAGGCATGCGCCACCATGCCCAGCTAAATTTTTGTATTTTTAGTAGAGACGGGGTTTCACCCTGTTGACCTGGATGGTCTCAATCTCTTGACCTTGTGATCCACCCGTCTCGGCCTCCCAAAGTGCTGGGATTACAGGCGTGAGCCACCGCGCCCAGCCCGGCAATTTCTTAAGATAATAAGGAAGGTTACCACATTTGATTGACTCTCCTTTCAGAAAAGTTTTGAGGGGTTCAAGACTTCAGTAGAGAAAGGAACTGTAGATGTGGTGAAAACAGGAAGAAAACCAGACTTAGAAGTGAAGTCTGAAGATGTGACTGAACTGCTGCAATCTCATGATAACACTGGAATAGACGAGAAGTTACTTCCAATGAATAAGCAAAGAAAATGGTTTCTGAACTGCTCTTTCTTGGTAAAGAGCCTGTGAACACTGTTGAAATGACAGCAAAAGGCTTATGTAAACAGATGTGACATCATACAGACTTTGTCTTCCATTTATAGAACACAGGTAGAGTAGATTTAGCATAATTCTTAATGGCCCTAGGATTTTTAAGTAAACACTGATTCAGCTCAAAGTCAACAGTTGCATTATCCCCTAACAGGAGAGTAAGCCTATCCTTTCAAGCTTGGAACCAGGCAATTGACTTCTCTCTAGCTATGAAAGTCCTAGATGGTATCATCTCATAATATAAGGCTGTTTTGTCTGTATTGGAAATCTGTTGTTTACGATAGCCACCTTCATCAATTATCCTAGCTAGATTTTCTGGATAACTTGCTGCAGCTTCTAAATCAACTCTTGCTGCATAACCTTGCATTTTTCTTTTAGGAAAATGGTTTCTTTGTTTAAACCTCCTGAACCAAAGTCTGCTAGTTTCAACCTCTTCTTCTGAAGCTTCCTTACCTCTCTTAGCCTTCATGGAATGCAAGTGGCTTAGACCCTTGTTCCAGGTTAGACTTTGGTTTAAGGGAATGTTGTAACTGGTTTGATTCATAAAGACCAAAAAAACAGTTTCCATGTCCACAATAATACAGTTTAGCTTTCTTTTATTTGTTGTTCATTCAAGTAGCACTTTAACTTAAAAAGAAAAAACTTTTACTTTGCATTTACAATTTGGCTCTTTGGCACATGACACCTAGCTTTTGGCCTATCTGAGCTTTTAACATGCCATCTTCACTAAGTTTTGTTATTTCTAGCTTCTGATTTAAAGTGTGAGATGTGTGGGAATGGAGCAAGATGGTAGAATAGAAGCTCCACTAATCATCCCCCTTGCTACTGCAAGGACACCAACTTAACAATCATCTAGACACACACAAAAAGCAACTTCCTGAGAACCAAACTTTGTGTGATCACTCAAAATATCTGATTTTAACCTCATATTGCTGAAAGAGGCACTAAAGAAGTAACGAAAACAAGTCTTAAGTTGCCCATGTCACCGCTCTTCCATCCCACAGCAGTGGTGATGTGGTATAGAGAGTGTTTCTGTGCACTGGGGAGAGGGGGAGCACAGCAAATGTGTGGCATTGTACTCAGTGCTACCCTATTATAACAGAAAACAGAACAGCACCAAACTAAGCTGATACCCACCCACCGGTTCATTTAAACCAGTCCTAGCCAGCAATTCATCCAACCCAGTGGTCAGAACTTAAGTTCTCACAGGGCTTGCCACTGAAGGCTAGAGTGTTTTGTGGCTTTCATAAACCTGAAAGACAGTCTAGGCCACAAAGACTGCACTTCTGTAGCAAGTCCCAGTGCTAAACTGGGCCCAGAGTCCGTGGATGAGGGGGCCGTGGCATATATCGAAACACCAGCCAAGGTGGCTAAGGGAGTGCTGGCATCACATCTCCCCTAACCCCAGGCTATACAGCTCATGGCTCCAGAAATATCCCCTTCTCTCTTCCTAAGGAAAAAAGAAGGAAGAGTGGTAAGGACTTTGTCTTGCATCTTGGATACCATCTCAGCCACGGAAGCATAGAGCACTAATCAGAGTCATGAGGCCCCCTTTCCAGGCCTTAACACAGAGACACTAGTCAACTTGCCCAAAATTGTACACCTAGTAAATTATCCCGTGAGAATTCAAATCTAAACTATCTGATTCAAGAAACTGGCTTCAGGATTTTTCTACTTGTAAAGATACTGTGAAGTAAATTTGTGTTTACAAAACATTCTCATTCTTTACTATCTCTGGAACTGACACAAAACATCCAAGGTTATTAGAACAGTTATTTAGATCTTCACTTTAGAAAAATAGCTTAGTCTCTGAAGGATGATTGATTTAAGCTCTTAGAGTCAGAGTCCTCTAGATCTGCTGATTCATTTACTATTTCTAGCAGAAAGTCCTTCCCCTACTATATATGTTGTATTTTTCAAAGAGAAGTAAAACAGGAATGGGAACACATCCCAAGGACCATTCTTAACTATTTCTTTTAGCATTTTAGGACCTATAATTTGGTTAAGGAAATTACTAGATGACAGCACTTTGATGTTAAAAAAATACAACCATAGCTGAAAAGATCTGTGTGAGTCCAGGAGAACAAATACATTCAATGGGAAATGTGGAAACTGTACTTGGGTTATTCTCACCAGGTACCCTGTATGAGGAGACATGTTTGTAACACCAAGGAGCTTGACACTGCAGCAAATCAGAATTGACAAAGCATAAGCAAGAGGCAGGATGATGCATGCAGAATATATTAAATATCTACTAACCCAGGCTATTTACTCAAAGTCATATAATTCCAAATGTTTTGTCAGAAAAGAAATCAGTAGGCTTGAACTACACCAGACAGGGTATGTAACAAAATCAAACTCATAAATCTGTTAAAGTTTTTTATGTACTTGAATGAGGGGAAATTCTCCTGGAAGCATCCGAGAGAAAGTTGGCACAGTGTGGAAGAAAATACCTAACGTCAGTAATCAAGGGACTCAGATTCCAATTGTTGCTTTTGGTTTCATTTGTGATGATCTTTTACAAAAGCCTTTTAACCTTGTCATGATCACTTCTCACTTGGGAATTATATATCTGTCCTGCTTGCTTTGACAACTTCATGTGACATTCATGTGAGAAAAGAGGTGTGAAAGAAATTTAAAAGTTGGCTGGCATGGTGGCTCATGCCTGTAATCCCAGCACTTTGGGAGGCTGAGGCAGAATGATTGCTTGAGCCCAGTCATTTGAGACCAGCCAGGAAAACACAGCAAGACCCCATCTCTACGAAAAAATTTTAAAAATTAGCTGGGTGTGGTAGGACACACCTGTGATCCTAACTACTTGGAGCCCAGGCTGAGAGGGTCACTTGGGCCTCGGAAGTTGAGGTTACAATGAGCCACTGCACTCCAGATTGGTGACAGAGGAAGACTGTCTCAAAAAAAAAAGAAAGAAAGAAAACAATTGAGCTAAGTGTGTATAGGGTTAGGTGAGCTAAGCAATAAAAGGAATTGCCTCTAGATATGTCAACTGTACAGCATATATCTAGGAAGATACATTTCCTGACAGCTATTAAAGCTAATAAAAAGGAGGCCATTAGCCAGAGGTTGTTTCTGTAATCAGAACTTCAAGATAAGCAAACCAAAATCCAATTGAATGTAAAGAGTAAAATAAAACTTAATAATTCATAAACTGCAAACTAACCTCTAACTAGGGACTTTCCACCAGATCAGATCATAACCAAATAAAGCAAAGTCTAGGCAAAATCTAGTTGTAGCCAGCCAAGTACTTTCTCTTCTTTGCTTCCATATTCCCTCTTTTAAAGCTCACTGCCCATGCTATAGAGGAGAACACAGAGCACTCTGAACTTCTTCTGATTCTGAGTACTACCCAATACATATACATATACATATAAATATACATATACATATACCTATTCATGGACATATACACATACACATTAGGGAAATTACTGGATGACTATATATACATACATATATGTGTGTGTACCTATATATGTGTGTATATACATGTCTGTGTGTATATGTATATAGTGTGTATATATGTATATCTTTGTTCATATATGCTCTATCTTATTTAATTTGTCTACTGTTTTTCTTGTAGTGTAGCATATAATAACCTTTGCACTATGTTAGACACTTCTCCAAGTTTCCCTGATTGTGTGTCATTATCATGTAACTGATAAGAAAATGCAGTCTCAAGAGGTAATTATATTTCTCAAGATTACACAGCTAGTAATTTGTAGCACAGAAATTCAAATCTATGTGTAGACTTCCACAAAAAAGGAATAGAAGAGACAGATGAAAGTGTCAGAGAAATAGGCGAACTGGAAAAGTGCAGTATCATGATGGCATAGTGGTGGAGAGAAAGCTTTCTCCTTGGGCTGCTGAAGCTTCACTGAACCATCAACTCACAAAAGACAAATTAATTGGAGAGCATCCAAATATATTTAACATGCACATGGAGAGAATCAGAGTGATTACCCACACCCCAAGAGGATTCAGAAGCTCATAATCATCCTGACGAAACAGGTCATGGGACAGAGTAGAAAAGCAATTCTGTTGAGGGGATTACTAGAGAGAATGAATGCATCAGGGAACAAAGATGAATCACATTATCTTGTAAAAAGATTTGTTTAGGTGTGGTTACATTCCTGGTCTTACAGGGAGAAAAAGGAAAAAAACAATTTTTCTCCCTGATGGGTCTGGATCTTAAGCAGATAAAGGACCTTCAACTTCTTTGAGGGAGATGGTTGGGGGAGAGTTCACAGAGACCTTGATGCTTCTTCAGTTCAGCATGTCACAATGCCATATTCTAGGGTATCATTTTCTGAACCCCAATAATGGGCAGTGGATGAGAAGTTTTCAAGGATGAAACAATTTGATGTTTGAGGCCTGGAGAAGTCAATTGAGAACTTCTGAGATCAAACTTCTATGAGTGTTATGATGACATAATTCATATTTCAGGGCAGCTTAAGCTATCTTTTCATTTCCTAAAGAAACTAATTTGCTTCTGTTTCTCCATAGTGAGAAATTGCATTCTTTTCCCTACAGACCACCTTCTTTATTATAACAGAGACTTTGTTAAATGATCAGATGGATGGATCAGGGTGAATCTGTGACCATTCTCAGGAAAGCTATCTCCAAATACTTGTCCTGGGAAAAGAGGATGAGATTCACCAGTGCATTTTCTCCTCCTCATCATCATCCTTCTTCATCCTTATTGTCATCATCATCATAGTTTTACTGGTACAAAAGCTGGAAAACTCCTCTAGTTTTGAACAAGTCATTTAGCCTTTCTCATCTTAGTGCCTCTATTTGTAAAATCAGATGGTTGGATCAGGCTATTTCTGTGGTCCTCCCCAGCTTTAAAATTTGAAAGAATTGTCAAATTAATCACAGTGAACTCACTCTGTATAAGACAAAGGGGGAAGAATATGACTTAAATCATAATCCTTACCATCAAAAGGCCTAAAACTAGAGGGTATCTGGAAAATCTGGGATTCACAACAAAAATTAACCGAAAATATCACTAGGAAGTACTAAAATCTTAATATTACATAGTATTCAATAATGTTTAACATTGAAGGTTAAATTAGCTATTTACCTCTTCCCTTTATCAGATAACCCTTTACTTCACCACCTCTTCCCATATACTCTTCCATTTTCATTTTTCAAAATTATATTTATGATTCAAAGCCCAAGCCTCAAATACCTTCTCCTTCAAAATGCTTCCTTCACTCAACGAAAAGGATCTCATCATTCTTTAAATTCCAGGTCTACTTCCTGACTTACCTGTACAATATCCTACCCTGGAGGCACCTGAGATGCATTCTTTTTTGGAAGGGGACTGAAAGTTTGACTTGGCCACTGATTAGTGAGCAGGCTTTCCTAAGCCTTACTTTCCTCTCTAGTAAAATAGGTCTGATCATAATCTCTTCCTCACAGGACCATTGTGCAGATTAAAGGAGGGAACATGAATGTGATTGGTAGCAAATGAATGTATCTGAATCCTCCCCTGTCAATATACTCAGCTGTCCATTACAATGAGTTTATGTATCTGGTTTTTACCCTCTGGTAGAGAGTGAAATCTGAGGACTGAAACTCCTCTCTTACCCATCTGTGTATATTTTCCTCCTTGCTCCTGCCCCTTTCTCCAACACAGTACCTAGCATGGTTTCTTCATTTATGTGTAAATTTTATCAAAGTGGTGTCAGTCTGTGCAAATCATCTCTGGTAGTCTGTTAAGAATGTTCAGCAATGTACACTTTAACAATAACAGGGACAGCGTGAAAAACTCGTGTTTTCTTCATACTCTCCAATTCTTACGCCTCCTTCCACTGCTGTAGAGAGGAGGCTGCAATCAGAGTCATTTCACCATAAGAAAATTATCAATTTTCTAATGAAAACCCCCATCATTAAATATTCATCCCTGGCACAATCCCTAAAGGAGAGAA
Organism: Callithrix jacchus; assembly: GCF_049354715.1. NCBI lineage: Eukaryota > Metazoa > Chordata > Mammalia > Primates > Cebidae > Callithrix > Callithrix jacchus. The sequence continues at coordinate 87,731,657 of NC_133511.1, forward strand.
CGCATTCTGGCAATGCCATTGGCCAATTTGTGAGCCCTCACTTGTTATGCACAGACTCTTTCCTGACCCTGGAAGAAAATTGGCAGGAGCACTGAATAATGAAGCATGAATGTTCACATTGTGCTGTCTCTAGCTGATACACCAGCTCCTACCTAACCTTTTTTTCTTTTTCATTTGTCTCCATTACAACTTCCTGAGGATTTGGCAGTTTTCCACTGTGTCCAACCTACCAACCTGTAAATACTTGACTGAGAAACACAAAATGTCTTTATGGGATTTCTGATGACTTCTCATCTAAACCATAAATATGAATTGCATTTTAACATTTCCCAGAAAACGCTTCATCTCCCAGATTCAATTGACACACAAATTTACTTCCCAGAAGACAGCACCAAAATTTCAACATTGGTGTTTCCGATCGGGTACACACATGCAGCTGCACTGTGTTAACAAGAGTGGAACAGTATTACGTCTCATACGCTGAGTGGCAATACCATCAAATGATCATTTCTGTGAGAAATTAAGCTATGAGAAATCCAGTTTGGTAGTATTTGAGCATTGCAAACAGCTAGCCTGTTTATATAAGCTAGGCTTTGATATTAAGACTTTCTGTAACTGCAGCCATAGTAAAAGCAGATCGAATACAGGGTGGATAAGGTCACAGATGTAAAAATCAGAGAGAGTTCTGTTCTACTATCTATATAATGTCTACTTTAGGAAGTTACTTAACATTTCTAAGCCTCAGTTTCTTCATAAAAATAAAATAGCAAGCAATGTGAAAACTATCTAATAGAATATTTGTGACACAATTGAAATAATATATATAAATCACTTAGCCTAATATGTGGCATTTATTAACACTCAACCAAAAGTGTAATTAAAAAAAAAGACTCTTATATCCCTTACATGACAGAAGTATTAAGACCAGAATAGTTATTGAACGCTGAAAGATATTATCTTGTATTATCTCATTCTGGCTGAGCTATCTGGACCTGGAGAAAAATCTAGAAACACTCTATGTAACTCCAAGGTTCTTGACCCTGTCTTTGTTTTTTATTCTCTATCCACTAGGACCTGAGATAAGACCAGGATTAACTAGTTTCTCTAGGATTACTGTTTTAAGCAGCTAGGAATGATTGTGTAAGACAATTGCTTATGTGTCTGTCTCTCCTGCTAAAATGTGAACTCCCATGGGCAGGACCTATGTCTTTTTTTATCCTCCCTGTTAGCGATCAACAGAAGAAGGCCGCTGCTGAACTGTTCGTGTCAGGCCAGCACCCAGCTGATACTTCCTAGGAACTCTTCCTTTCTTTCTTTCTTTCTTTCTTTCTTAAGGTGATAACTAATTCATCTCATAGATTAAAAGGGCTAGAAAGCCCTTGCCATCATGCCATGTGTTTTATTTACATGCTTCATCTCATTTAAGCTTCATGATGCTCCATGAGATAAACTATTTCTGTTATTCCCATAGTATATACAACGGAACTGCAGATTACAAGGGTTAGATAAACTTGTCAAAAATCTTCTAGCAAGTGACTGAGTGTGGATCCCAAAGGAGACCTTGCTGAGTATAGAACCCACAAGTATTGTGGGATGTAATGAAGCTAGATAATTGTGATGAAGGATTATTGATGGATTTCTCTATTATGTTTTCAGTTTATATATATATATATATATATATATATATATATATATATATATATAAACATAATAGATAACTGAAAACATAATAGAGAAATCCATCAATAATCTTTCATCACAATTATCCAGCTTTGTTTATATATATATATATGATATATATATGTTTATATATATGATATATATATATCTTATCCCAGATCACCATAACTGACTCCTTTTGAAAGTTAAAGACATCAAAACTGATTATAGATACAACCACCTCATATGACCAGACTTTCACAGTCAAATCTGATCCTCTTATTCTCAGAGTTCAAGTCCCAGCATTAAAATGTATGGCATCAGTATAATCTACCCTGTAGAAAGCTACCTAATATGTGCCAGGGCATGCTCTTTACCCCACATACTTTTACTGGCCAGAGGTTTCTAGAGGAAGAGATACTATACGCAATGTTGGTTCACTATTTCTCCATTTTTCTATGGCTGAAGTAAAAGCAGATGTTGACTTTGGGATGTCAGCTCAGAGACTGAACAAAGTAGACAGGAATATATGCTCTTAGCTGGGGGGTAAATGCCAGCTCTCACTTAAAATAACATCCAGGGATCTTACTTCCTGCAAAAGTCTATTCCAACTTTGAGATCCTAAGAGATCACTAGCCATATGGGAAAGACCTCTGTACTTGGTCCCACCACAGGCCAAGTTTGCATTAATCCTCAGGTGAAGACATGTGAAACAGATTTAACCTATTTTTAGATAGCCCAGAAATCAGTCAGTGGGGAGCCAAGAAAAGTTTGGAGGATGGTAAAGTAATTTACTTTGTATTTATAGAAGTTAAGAAGTCTTTTTCTGGAATCCTTATTTGGAAGTCCACAATGCCTCCCTAACCAAAATAAACCCTGTCCCCACTGCCTTTTACCTTCACAAGCCCTTGGTCACTGCACAGTATCCTCTATCCTCAAATATGCCTGGCTAATTGATCCTCTTTAATATTGGGGGTGACTTTCACAGATAATTTCTAACCTTTTTGGCTGCTTATAATCCTATTAGCAGGCTCCTATTGTAGAACATTAATGTGGTTGTATCTGATTTAATTTTTAGCCAATACCCTACAAAATGCACTAGCTTATTAGTGATTTTTATGTCATGTGGTTTTAGCAAAATGAAATGATAATGAGATGTGATTGGTTGGAAAATTACAGCAATAGGATGCTTGCCTTCTATAATTGCAGCATAGGCTTTGGTTAGGAATGGGACTATCAGAATTTCTTTTACTTAACAGTGACTTCTAAGGCACAAAAAAGCACTGAATATTTACAATTTATCCAGATGATGATTAAGTAGCTTTCACTGGCAGATGATGGTACAGCCTTGCAAATCATAGAGACAATCAAGGAAAGCAGAGGAAAGAGAACAATTGCATTATCACATCTGAAGCCTCCTTTATTACCCTCCCTCATACATGAAGTAGAAAGGGATTTAGGATCATGGCAATAATGGTGGTCTTATCTAAAATAAACTTATTAAATGAGACAGATTCTTTATTAACTAGTCATGAGTAAAATGATTAAACAGCTTTTCTTGCCATTGAATTTCTAGCAGAAATCAATATACATTATGCAGCTGCAGCAGCTGAGATTGCAAAAGACACAAGGACAGTGTAAAGATGGTAATTTACTGAAATATTTTATCAGCATAATGGTCAAGAGATGCAGTTCAGTTTGTCTGAATAAGCTTATCTTACTCATTTTTGTATGTGTTAGAAAAGCTACTTGCATAAACTTCCCAATTGTAATATTCCAGTTGTGAAACCATAACTGTCCAACTGAAAAGAACTGTCCACATTCAGGACATTTTTAAGAATAAAAAACTGCTTTGTGGAGACTTAGCTATTGTCATTCACCTATAGACAGTGATACACAATGAGTTTGGCATGGTTTACAACAAATACGATGACAAAGGGTTGTTAGACACAATGTCAGGTGCACAACACTTAAGAGACACAGAAAAGACTGCAGTTTGTGTGCTCTTGCATAATTCTAACAAACCACTTGACCTTTTAGGCAAACTTTCTTTAATACCTACAGCTTTTAAGAGTTTGTACAAATAATTGTCTTTCCAATCTAAAATTAAGAGAATGATGTAAAATTTAAAGAGAAGGAAAAATATAAACTTAAAGTACAATGTTCAGCAGCTGAAGAATTTTCTTCTCCTTGATTATCAGTAAAGAAAGTTTAATTACTTGTGAAATGTCTACTTCTTAAAAGGATTTAAGGTGGCTTACAATAAAAGCCATATGTAATCAAAATTCCCATTATCTAATACTATGTATCAAACTAACCTAAGACTTAATAGTATAAAATAACAACCACTTTATTCTGCTCACAAATCTATGTGTCAGGACTTGGGGAATGAAACAGCAGGACGGGTTGCCCTTGCTCCACAATTTAGTGGGGTAATTTGAACAACTATAAATTTCTGAGGTCCAGAAACTCAGGTTGTTTGAATCTTCTCCATGCCACCCCTACTAGGCATGGAATGCCTGAAGTGGCCCTTCATTTATGTCTCTAGCTGTGCTGGAATGACTGGGACAGCTGGGCCGGCTCAGGACTTTCAAGGACTCTTTCCAGGCAGCTTCCTCACAGTATACCATCTTAGGATAGTTGGGTTTACCATGGCAGCTAGTTGTCCTGCATGATCCAAGAGGCCTAAGCAGAAGCTGGGAAACTTCTAATGCATGAACCTCTGAAGTCCCAGAACCTTCCATGTATATCCTCCATCACATTCTAGTGGTCAGACAGATCACTAAGGCATCCTTGACTCAAAGAAGATGAATCAGACAATACTTCTCAGTGGAAAAGAGTCATATCAAATATGCAGCCATCTTAATTTATATCATAGACATAAGGTGATTAGCAATGATAATGTTTTTTTTTTTTTTGAGACGGAGTTTCACTCTTGTTACCCAGGCTGGAGTGCAATGCCGCAACCTCCACCTCCTGGGTTCAGGCAATTCTCCTGCCTCAGCCTCCTGAGTAGCTGGGATTACAGGCAAGTGCCACCATGCCCAGCTAATTTTTTGTATTTTTAGTAGAGACGGGGTTTCACCATGTTGACCAGGATGGTTTCGATCTGTTGACCTCGTGATCCACCCACCTTGGCCTCCCAACGTGCTGGGATTACAGGCTTAAGCCACCATTCCCGGCTGGTGCAATGATAATTTTTAAGTAAGAGGAGTTGTACCATTGAGGAGACAAACAACTATCCTAGAAAATGAGGTTAATTACACCTTTTACAATAAGCAAAGAATTTAACCTTGAGCTTCCTAGTGATCAAGGGAAAAGGAAAAGGAAGAACCAGTATCACAATATTTATTATTTCAAAAAATAAGAGTAAGGTTTTTTACAATTATTTTGCAAAGACCAGATTCATAATCAGCAGATATAGAGCATGACATGTACATTTTATACAGTTTCTTTCTTCCTAAATCTCCCTGTTTGTCTCAGTATCCCAGTCTACCTTTGGGATGGTAGTCATTCTAGATAGGAAAGTAACTGCTTAGAATTCAGGCTGAGATTAAGAGAGGTGGGAGAAAGAAACAGGAGAAATGAGGGAAAGCTGAGACAAACACGAAGAAAAGAAACAAAATAAATAAATGAGCACAGAGAGAGAAAGAGAGGGAATGAGAGAGATCAAGCGAGAAAGTGAGAGAGAAAGAGAGAGATAACTAGGTGGCCTGATCAAACTTGAATGTCGAAGGGATTGTTTGGCAGGTACCTAAAATAGCTGCCACACATGAAGCCAAAATGATAGAAAGAAGTGAATCCTCTGTCAAATGGAAATGTGCATGTCCCATCTAAAAGCATCAAATTATTTTTATTGTTGATTTAATGCCAAATATGCCCATTTTTATGGCTGACTTCAGGCTGCTGCTGAATGTCAGATTGTATCCCTTGATTTGCTGAATGTCAGGTTTTATCCATTGAATTGCTTCCTTTGAATTGCTGAACTCTTAGGATGAATAATTATACTGCTGGATTTTTCAGGTTCCTCCTAGTAGAGAGACCCTCCTGGATGGCATTGAGGGATGATCATGGGGACACACAGAAGTGATCTCTTCCTGCTCTCAGCTATTGAGAAATAGGACACATCACTTCCTGAAATAGTCATTGTGGAAGAAACAAGAGAAGAAATTATTATTGCCCATAAGGGATAAAATAATGAACTAAATGAAGCTAGAGCCAAATATTCTTGCTGATCCAGAGCCTTAGAACCAAGAAATGCCTCAATGTGTTTTGTTATGCAAGCTACCACCATACCATTTACCTCTGATTGTTACCTTTTAGACATCCAGTGTGCCAAAAAACAAAAAAATGACCATAACGTCTTCTTTACTAATAGAAATACAAGCAATCTTAGCATTTCTCAAATTCTGACCAAAAGTGTTTTCCTTTTCTTCCTCCTCCTACTTTTAATGTGCTATCATTAGAACCAACAAATACTCAGAAAAGTACCACATTTTAACTTTATTTTTAAAAATATATGTATTTAAGGTATACAACATGCTGTTTTGATATGCATGTACATAGTGAAATAATTGCTACAGCTAAGCAAATTAACCTTTCATTACCTTCCATAGTTATTGTGTGTGTGTTAAAAAGCACCTGAAATCTACTCTCTTAGCAAATTTTCAATGCACAAAACAATATTATTAACTACATTCTTCATCCTGTGCATTAGATCTCTAGATTTATATATTCTACATGATGCAATTTATACTTTTTAATCTATCTCTCTTTGCTTCCTCCTTCCTGCTTTGGTAACCAACATTCCACTCTATGTATTTGTCTTTTGTAAAAGATTACCCATATAAATGTTATCATGCAGTATTCTTTTTCTGTGTTTGGCCTGTTTGACTTACCATAATGTCCTCCAGGTTCATTCAGTTGTTGCAAATGGCAGTATCTCCTTTTCAAGGCTAAATAGTATTTCTTTATATATTAATCTGTTGAGGTTAACTTACATTGTTTCCATATCGTGGTTATTGTAAATATGGTAAAATGAATACAGATGTACAGCTATCTCTTCAACATACCTATTTCATATTTGTTTCATCTTAGACAAGGAAAATGTATTACAAGTGGGAGCATTCTAAATCTTTAGTTTTCATGAATATTCTATCTTCTTGCTAGTAGACAGCTATGCTTTTTATAAACTTCTAAGAGTTGGCTAACTTTGGTCAGAGCTGGAGTTATTAAAGACTGAGGACAGAAGAGATAGACTGTCTTCAAAGTGGGCATTTGTACTGTGGAATTACCATAAGCGTTCTTATCAACCTTTAGAATGACATTCACAGTAATGGGATTTATTATCATTCACTCCCTACCACAAAGAGTTTAGAATTAAAAGGTCTTGTCTTCCATTGTTAAGTACTGACAATTTTCCCCCTTCAGAATCTTTTGTGAAGATCTTGTTGGTCTAAGCGATACTATTTTTCTTCTAATGAAAAATTTCTTTCCTCTGTAATTCATTTTAAAGGCACCCTAGCATGTACACAAATAGACGATTCCTATGCATAACCAGGCAGATAGAATGAACCAAATTAGGGACCCTTTTTTAATGATGTTATAGGGATGCATAAATGCAGGGGATCCCAGGCAATTGTATCTTCAGGAAATTATGGGATTATATGGTCACTTAAAGTGGAAGTTTAGTGAGGTCTTACAGGACTCACCAAGTCCCAATAGGTGAAAGGCAGAAGCCAAGGTATGCTTTAAGACAGTGTTGACAAGGAGACAAGAGGCTTTTGAAGTCTGGGATTGCACTGAAGAAAGGGAGTGGAAACTGCAGTCCCCGTATTATAAGACTTTGGTAATATTTCTGAAAGCTTTGTAACTTCAACTTTTTTTTTGTTATTTTTAATGCCACTCTTTGCATACCCGAGTGAGAAAACTTATTGAAGGAGAAGAATTTGGGTACCCCACATCTTCCTATAGCTAGACTTGAAAGGATTTAAGTCTAGCTATTGTAGAGACAGTTCAGAGTGCTGGGGGCTGCTGGAAAAATGAGAATGAGAACATAAACAAGCTGAGTCATTTGTTCTCACAAAGAAGAGGCTGGTGGATGTGGGCTGAGAAACAGACCAAGAAGTTTGACACTCACAAAGTCCTGTGGTCCTTCTACATCTATAACTCACTAACACAATTGCAAGCACTGTGTCAATTTTAATGAAAAAAATTAATATCATTGGACAAATAACAGTTTAGGAGAATTAATTATTATTCTATCTTTAATTAAATATTATTCTATATTTAAATCAAAGGTCTCACAGCATTGGTCTCATAAGAAAATAGTAAATGAAGTGTCATTTGTATCTATTAGTTTTGAAATGTCTATTTTGCAAAGTTTTAAGAGTGAGGCATGATTTTGGAAGGGAAAATGCTTTCTTCAACGGCTTAGATTTCTTACACTTGCTTACAAATCAGAATTATTTGAGAGATCCTAACGAATAATAGTTAACAATTAAAAGAGACTTTATTTGGAAGAAGACATTGACTCATGCTATAGTTTCCTCTTTGTATATAACCCAATGATTACAGGGCACTAAACATCGATTGAGAGATAAATATACCCAAAATAGCAAATAGGCACTAATTAGGTAAATATATTTTTTAGCAAGAGAAAGACATTTTTTTGCAGATTTGTTAATCCTGGGAAAGAGAAGAAAAAGCCATTATAAGGGGAAAAGAATGACAAAAAGAGAGAGACCAGGAGAAGATATTGAAAAAGCACTGAAGCTCAAGCACAGATTTACTAGGTATCAGATGAACCAATAAGTAGGCCTATTATAAAACAAAAAAATAACTGCCTAGTGATACTCCATCTCAAAAAAAGAAATAAATAAAAACACCTGCCTAGTAGTTCTTATGTTACTTAATATTCCTTTATTAAAAAATATTTTGGGGGTACTCTCAACTTGTTGATATTAGTGAAGCAGGATGTTTCCCTTACGCCTTCATGGAACTCTCTCTGCAGGGGTGCCTCACTTACTCAGCTGGCTGCTCTAGACTCCTTGCAGGAAAGAGTGTGCAAGTGAAGGAGGCAGGAACTGGAGTGCAGGAGTGCTGGAATAGGCTGGCCACTCTGGCACCAGCAGGATCAAATTCCGTTCACTTGGAGCCCCTACATTCTATCCCTTGTAGGCAGAGGCCTACAGGTGAGTAGGTGTAGGAGCTGGAATGAGCACTTTTTGGCCTGTCAGGGGAGTACAATGTGCAGGCCCCACAGCAGCATTCAGGCGGGGTGCCTGTGACTCCCAAAGCCCCAGAAGGCGTGTTACAGTGCTCCTTTAGCCTGGAAGACAGTGGATGGTTTAAGTGTTAATAGTTCAGTCAGTCCTCTGCCTTTTCACTTGGGGTGGCTGCCTTCCATCAGCAAGGACAAAGGGCCAGTGTGACAGCCTTTTGTATCCACACTCATGTCCACCATCCAGGAACAATGAGGTTGCATCAACAAATTGAAAAATGGGAAATGTTGGGGATTTTATTGTCAATTTAAGTGGCTTTCAGCAGGGAGAGGAGCTGAAAAGGGGATGAGGCAGGTAGGGAATCTTCCCCTGAAATCTTGCTGTCTCCAGCCAAATTCTTCTCCAAAGTTGTGTCATCAAGCTGTTTCTCTGAAGTGAAGCCACTTCTCTCTGATGTCCCGCCATAGTCTTTGATATCCACCTGCTTCTCCCCTCTGCCAGCTGAGCCTGGGGTCTTTATGAGGCACAGGTTGGGGCGGGGCAGGGCCATGGATGGTTTAGGAAAAGGCAGCATGCCAGTGGGAAAACAGGGATATAAGTTCTCACTTTGGACCACCATCTCAGGATTTTGGGCTTGGGGTGGAATTTCGCCAGAGACCCACCTGTGTCTGTCTGGAATTACTCTGCCTCCTGTTGCTATCAGTAGTGTAATTTGGTAAAACTATTCTTGAGGGCATTTGAAAAAATATACACAAAATCTTAAAACCCAACAGATTTTGTTCACTCTAATTCTTTTTTCCTGAAGAAACATGCATACCACATAAGCATTTTTTTAATGTAAATAAATGAAAGTGACCTAAAATTCTGACAACAGAAAATTAGATAAATAATCTATAATGTATTCACAAGATTGAATACTGTGTAGCTATTAAATAAAGATTATAGAATATTATATAATTATATGGGAACATTGTCATAATAAATTAAATAAATGGGGTAGCTATCTCATAGTGCTAGAGCTCACAGCACTGGAAAAATGTGAAGAGTCTAGAAATCATATATAATGCACTGGAAGGAAGAAATACAACTTTGCTGAAGGATGCCTGAAAATATTGATTGTGTGTTGCATTGATTTCTACGAGGTCACAAGGAAACTACTTGCTCAAAAGGAAACCAGAGGAATAAAAATGTGTAGGACTTTGATTTGTTCATTCATTATTCATTTACTTATTCATCTATTCATTCAGCCATCATTTTTCAAATGCCTACCACATGCTGAACACTGGGCTAGATAAAAAAGTATGACTGAAGAGTGAGGAGCAATGAAACTGGATAAGCACAAAGAAAATGGTTCGTGAAGATTCTCTGCATGCCTTGTACAAGATTTTGGGTAATCTTTTGGGCAATGAGGAATCACTGATGAATCTGGGGTAGGGAAATGACAAGGTTAGATTTTTATATTAGACCATCTTGGCAGCAGTGGGGAGGGTGGACTGCAGGAAGAGAGGACTAAAGTAGGTATGTGGTAATTAGGATTTGGGGGTAGTAAAGTGAGAGTCAGGGAGGCCTGAAACCAAGGCAGTTGCCCAGGAAATGGAAACAAGAGCACAAATTCAAAAGATATTTAGGAATTATAATTGAACATAGAGACGAATTGTTTATACAGTGGATAGAAATGGACATAATTTTTGATACATCTTGGGTTTTTTAATTTGGATAGAAAACAGAAGAGTTTGGCAAAATATTTTGAATAGCACTCTGTGGCACTTCATACTTTTTTAGTACCTACATATATATATGTGCATAGATATAAACTTTATCATAGGAGATTTGTCAATAAAGTTAAGCTGTTTTTATTCTTCTAGTATGGACATTTTTTGTTGTTCACTATACTGTCTATGGCTTCCTTTGATAAAATAAGACATTTGCCATTGAAATTTAAACCTCTGAAATTTCTGATGGAACTGTAGAATGTGATAACAAAAATAAACATTCATGGAGCACAGACAAGGTACGTGGGTCTAGGCTGAGTATTTTCCAAATATTATACAATTTATCTATTATGATAATATTAGGTAGGCATGCTCACTTTAAAGATTAAGAGAAAACGAAGCGCTGAGAAATTGCCATTTGCCTAACATTAAACAACTAGTAAGTTGCTCAGCCAGAATTTGAACCAAAGTTTTTACCTTTTTAACTTATATACTCTAAATTCCATCAATTACCATCTGAAGTTTCAGACATTCTTAGAAACAATATCTTTCCATAGACATTATGGATGAGTTTCGGTGACTTGAGTGGCAGTGTGATCTGATAAAAAGATAACTAAATTGAGGGTTTGAGAGTCTAAATTCCTAGTTTGAGCCAGACAACACATTTCGTGTGTGACCTTGACTAAGTCACTAAGCTCTGGGTTTTCATTTTCTTCATTTTTAAAATAAACAGATTGAATTAGGAGTCACTTCCAAGATGTGATTTTATTTGTAACTTGAAAAATTTGAAATTTCTCTCTTCATCCACATAGGACAGCGTTTCAAAGCCCAATATGGTTCTATATACTAATAGAATTTGCTGATTTCAAATGTGGAAATGCTACATTCTGATCATTTTTGTGTATCAGTTTTCTCATCTGTAAAGTGGAATAATATTAATACATAACATTATTACTGTGAAGATAGAATACAAAATTATAACCCTAAGTTTTTCACTAGCTCAGTCATCAGAAAACTAAAATAGCAAATAAAAATGTCTGTGTTGGCCAGGCATGGCAGCTCACACCTGTAATCCCACCACTTTGAGAGGCAGAGGCAGGCAGATCATCTTACATCAGAAGTTCAAGACCAGCCTGGCCAACATGGTGAAACCTCATCTATACTAAAAATACAAAAAAATTAGACAGGTATGGTGGCACACGCCAGTAATCCTAGCTACTTGGGAGGCTGAGGCAGGAGAATCGCTTAAACCAGGGAGGCAGAGGTTGCAGTGAGGGAGATCATGCCATTGCACTACAACCTAGACGGCAGAGCAAGATTCCATCTCAAAAAAAAAAAAAAAAGTCTGTGTATATTTATCTGTATCTGGTCCACATAAATATTAGTAGAAGATAAAAAATGAAGAAGTAATTTTAAGAAGTAATTTGATAAAAATCATTATTCCCCTAGACCTCTAAGACTTCAAATAATAAGGGAAAATAAGCAAAGTTAGAATTTTTCTATATAAAAATTATGTAGAAATTTACATCAGGAGTCAGGAATTATTTACAATTAACTTTCTATACTTGTCCCTCATTGATCACTTGATGCATATGCTTTTCTGGAATTGGATTGTTATCCAAGCATGGCAAATTAAACTTCCGATTTAACAATTAAAACCATCAGGCTGATAAATGAGACAGTGAGGCTGATTTATTCTAGTTTAGATTCTGGCTCCCAGGCATAAATGAGACTCTGTTTGTTTTCAAGAGAAGCCTGGCAGGCTGGCTCAGGTGGCACAAGCCTGTTACTGATCTCGTCCTATCACAGTCTCCAGGCATCTCCACTGAAGGAATGATGATCCTTGTGGTATTCAGAAGCAAGTCACTTATGACAATGCCAAAGTCATTCTCCCTTCATGGCCATTAAAGACTGGTTTAGTACTCAGAAAAAGTAACTATCTGTAACAAGCTTCTAATTGGCCTCTCAAAAGATATATAAATAGATTAGATGGATTTTATAAATTAGTCTTTAGGTTTCTCTTTGGACTACTCATACCAGGTGAAACCTTCTATTAAAATACACATACAATCCTCTAATTACAATCCTCTAATTACATAAGAACATTATGCTACAATACACATAACTTTGGAATCAGACAGATGTGGGATCAAATTTTGGTTTCAACATTTACTAGTAGTTAAATGTCTTGTGCATTAGTCCCTTCTTATACTGCTATAAAGACATAACTGAGACTGGGTAATTCAGAAGAAAAGAAGTTTGATTGGCTCATGGTTTGGTGGGCTGTATGGGCTTCAGCTTCTGGAAGCTCTCAGGAAACTTAGAATCATAGCAGAAGGTGAAGGGGAAGCAAGCACATAGTCACATAGCTGGCAGCGGGGAGAGAGAGAAAGAGTAGAGAGAAGAGAGAGAGAGGTGCTACATACTTACAAACAATCAGATGTCATGAAAACTCTATCATGAGAACAGCAAATGGGGAGTCCACCACCATGATTCAATCATCTCTCACCAGGCCCCTCCCCCAACCCTGGGAATTACAATTTGAAATGAGATTTGGGTGGGCACACAAAGCCAAACCATATCACCTTGGTTACATACTTGATAACTTGGTTATATAATTTATACTAGGTACATAACTTAACCTCTCTGAGCATCAGTTTATCATCCTGGAAGTAGAAAAATAAAACAAATATTAACATCTACCTTACAGAATTATTTTAAAGATTAGGAGTGATGAATAAAGTACCTAGCAGGCTCCCTGGCACATAGTTGACACACAGTAAATTGTAGCATCCATAAAAACTGGACTTCTATGGTTTGAATGCTTTTTTCCCTTTCAGAATTTATGTTTTGGAAACTTAATCCCTAATGCAACAGTGTTGAAAGGTGTCACATTTTAGAAGTTGATTAGGTCATGAGAGCTCTGTCCTCATGAATGTATCAATGACATTATAAGAAGGGCTTGTGGGCTTCCTTTCTTTCTCTTTTCTGCCATGTGAGGACAAAGTGTTCTTTCTGTCTAGAGGAGACAGCAACAAGGAGCCATCTTGGAACCAGAGAGTTCTTGGTTTCCAGATCTAGGAGAAATAAATTTCTATTCTTTAGATTTTACCCAGTCTGTGATATTCTGGTAGAGCCGCACAAAACAAAGACACAGAATAATCTCTGTTACAGTCCAGGTCTCTTCCTTTAGCAGTCATTGCATGTGAGACTATCTAGAAAATACAAACATAGTTCAGATTCATTTGGGGCTTTTATTAATGTTGTGAAGTAAGACCTCTATATGGAAGAGAGAAAGAAATTTGACACCTCAAGCTTCTTCTAGAATTTCAGTATGTATCACCTCAAAACCTCATTTCCTCATGAAATAGCCATAGAGATCATTCTTAAATGTAACTTTTCTGAAATCATGCCTTCTTTCTAATGCCCATGGAAAACAGAAACAACACCTGTGGATAATTCCCAACCATCTTGGATTTCTGAAACAAGATTGACATCTCATTTACATTTAACTAATTAAAAAGAAAACAGAATAAGAAAAGATAGTCCAAAAAAAATTAAGCCAGCTTAATAGAAGGAGCTTATTAAAAGACAGTATATATGCCAATGTCAGGGCATTCAAGCCATTCTGCTTTTAGGCAAATATTGAACTCCCATAGGCAGAAGGGAGAGAATTGCTAAATGTTGTTGTTTGTCTGCATGATTTGCTTCATTGTTTTAATAATGAGCCTCATAGCCTTAAAGTATGTTATAAAAATCTCCCCCCTCCACCATTCCTCATTATATCCTCAGTAGTCACCAGACAACAAGGTTCAGTCATTAATGTGCCAACAGCATACCAAGAGCACAGCAGAATTATAAATAAACACACATACAAATATATTTCATCATTCATTTCTAATAACTGAATGCCTTCTCTCCCCAGGATTTCTGTTCCTTTGCTTCAGAATAATATTTCTCTACATATCAGAAGGTCTTAAGTACTTACCACGAACACAGGCACTGTTTTGATGGCAAAGACACTGCTGTTAAGGGAAGAGGGTGGGGGGAGTGAAAAAAAAAGTTCTCAGATCATTAATCCTTTTTACTTTTTCTTTATTTAATTGCAAGTGTTTTCACTTCCACCAAAATACTCAATGTATATTTCCCACCAATGTACAAAAGGGAATTTTTTGAGACCTATCCTAGAGGAAAAATAAAAACTGTCAAAGAGACTTCTAGTGCTAAAAGATTAATATTATGATAATTACTTTGTAAGATGTAAATTAAGAAAGTGCCAAAATAGTCTCTTGCTGACTTTACATCTCTATAAAATGCAGCCAAGCTGACATCTACGGTGTATCTGTGTGGTAATCTGACTTACTTGGCTCCCAAGGCTGCTGGAGGTTTGTCAGCAATTTCTTTATCAGTTCTTACCTTCCAGAGATTTCTAACTCTTCACAATGCAATCATGAATATTCACTGGAAGCCAAAACTGCACAGATCAAGTCCCAGCAGAGTACTGTACATGTGTGTATGGCTAATACTTCAAAATCAAGATTCTCTAAAATGTTTCAACAAAGTTTTGTAAAAGAAACTAAGCAATTTAGCAAAAGTTAAATAAAAATACCCTAATCAATATAATCACTCTTGAAGAATAGAAAAAGAAGCACTGGTCAGCAGGTGGAAGGATCTTAATTAAAGCAATCCCTCCTCTATTTACTAGGTTTAATACTAACCCTTAGGCAAGTCATTTCACCTTTCTAAGATCTATTTGTTCCTAAGATGTGACTATGCCTTCTTAGATTTTAAACACTGGACTAGTGTCTTAATCACTCAATAATTTGGTTTCTTAATCTATAATGTGGAAGTAATAATTCTTACCTTATTTAACACCTCACACAATGTCAGGAAGAGTAGTGTATCTGGTCTACCCAGTTTGGGCATGGTTTCTAACCAAAAAGATACATTGGTTACACCTGGACTCAGGTAGTTTGCCTTATTAACACCTGAGTGGTTTCTTCACTTGGTCTTCTACTGGAAACAAAAAGGACTAACTACACATCAAGAAATAAACTCAAGCAATTTACTAATCCTTAAGGTTAAGTACAAAGATATCTGGTACAGCACAGCTGTAGCCATGGCATGTTAATTATCCAGGGTATTAGATCTGAAGATATTCCTGCCTTATTCATAAAGTACGTATTTATACACACAAGAAATCTACAAAAAAAGATTATTTTTTATGGAAATGATGTGGTTTTTTTTACTAAAATTTATTCTAGAGTGGTATGGTTTTAACTATCAATCTCTCTATTGTTGTAGGGTATAACCATATATCAATTATTCAGGTATCAATCTAGATCATCTTTTCTTTTTGCTTCTGCTTTGTGCTGTCCCTCTTCCCATACCTCAATTCTAGCTGATGAGTTTGAATATCAGGTCTGATTTACCTCTATAGCATTCTTCGTCTCTTAAACTGCAATCGTTCAAAGTTCAGCCATCTAGGCTACGGGTTTTTCCTTGACTACAACAGAACTTATAAACAAAATTCCTATTAGCTATTGTAGAAAATCATAAACTTAAGACCTGCAAAAAAGGGTTACTGTCCTGTGAGATATTTATGGGGACTCACTTTGCCTGCTATGGTGAGACTGCTTTTATAAACACCTCTGGTTTTTAAAACGGGAAAGAGCTATATTTCAAGTAAATACTCCCTGGAAGCATCTTTCACATTACTCAAATATCTTGTGCCCAAGCTACACAGGCTAACATAAAAGTTCTCCATTTGGGACAAAAGGTTTTCCCTGACCCAGGGTTACAAATGGGTGTTTTAAACAACTAAACTACACAAAATCGTTAGAATAAAATTCCCCAAATGTAGGAGCTGTTTCTTTCTTAAGAGACGCAATGCTCTTATAGAACCTGAGAGTTTATCTCACCCAGTCTTGGCTCCCATCAGCATTCAGATGGTTTGCTGGCTGCTTTTCCTACCCTGAACTGCTTGAGGAAGCAACAGTGTTTTATTCATACAATATGTTTGCTGCTTAGCATAGTGAGTAGCACACAATGGGCACTAACTAACTGTTTATTGATTGATTACAGGCATGGATTCTAATACATTGAAGAAGATATGAATGAGCTCCAACCATGTCTACTGTTTTTCAAAATGCAATTCTTGATAGTTGTCTTATGATATGATTCTGACTTCGCCTCTCTAAAATGCAGTGGTGAATTAAATATTCTGCTTGAGATTTTACTGTATATAATTTTCCAACATACCACAATAGTAAATGTACTCTGGAATGCAAATCCAGTAATTAAGTTGGGTGTGTTGAAAAGCTGGCAATGTCTTTGAAAACATATTTTCTAGAGTAGGCCTAGCTTAGATTTTTCCTTCTAATTTCCATTCTGTTCAGACAGCCTTCCTGAGCAGTAACTTTTTCTTCATTATGGGTGCTTTGTTTATCATGTTTTTAATTCTTCCCATAGACAGGTCATTACTAACCAGCTAATGAGCTAGTCTTTACATATGATTTATATGAAAGCAGCAGAAAATATGCCCTATTAAGATTCGCAGCAGTGTATAACCCCTTAAAAAGAGATGGCCTGATATAATAAAGGTGGAAACAGTCATGGTAAGGGATATTACCTGATATATAGTGTAAGTTTTCACAAAGAAGCCCTAGTTTGTGATGTTGAGAACTGATCTTTTCCTTGGACTTGTGCCATTGAGCCCAGTTCTGGCTCCCACAGAGCAAGTCTTCTACGTGTGCAGTACATGTATATGTGGCTTTGAAGTTGCCATACACCATAGGAATGGAAAGGCAGAATGAGTCCTTAAATAATTAACTGCCATATTAGGTCTGCAGATGTTACAGTCAAGCACATGCAGTGCATGCTTGTACGACACTCAGCAGTGGTGTCTGGAGGAAACCGTTCATCTACCAGGAAACTATTACATAATTGATTAAAATAATCTTAGGGAGTCGTCGGCACAGCATTCCCCTATGCTTTTGGCAATGGCTGAGCCAGAGATTGAGATGCATTTTGAAAACACAGAAATCCAGTTTTGTTGAAATTAATTATCAAATTAATTCAAGAGCTTAAGAAACTTGACAACTATCATACAGAGTAAGTAACAAAACCAAAGACAGGCTGATTCTCAGTCTATGGTCTTAAGCACAATTTGTTGTTAGGTACTAGCTTCCCAGCCTGACTCTAAGTCTAGCCTTCATTCTCTCTGCAGTCCCTCCCAAAGACTTCCCTGTAGGATTTCCCTACAGAACCCCTACAAATATATAGATCTTCCCCAGCTAATCAGGCTGCTAAGCTAGTCAGGCTTGGACCAGGACTCCTGCTTACCAGAGAATACAAAAGAAGTATACAACATGGCCCTTCTGGGAAGAGACTTACAGTCCAAGGAAGATCAGCCTATGGGTGAAACAGTAAGACATATGGAATGGTAGATGATTAAATGTGAAATTATGAGCCTAGGGTTTCAGAAATTTAAGATAGAGATTCCATGAGGACTAAAGGGATTTTTAAAAACTCTATGCAAGAGTTCAAATTTAGATTGAGACTTTAAGGATGAGTGGAATAAACAAAAAGTGTTTAAAGGATAAGAGATAAGGGAAAAAAATAGACTAACTGAGTCTCTGAGTTGGCATAGGTCTTCTTGGTCACAGTCTGAATTGTCTCTAATGCAATGATTTTCCCCATGCTACTGCTATACACATAGCCATAAAACCTCTTGCCTGTACATGTTCAACAATTAAAAAAAACTACCCTCTGTAGCTTTTAGTTTACTATTGGACACTGTTCATATGATGAATATTGTGAGAAAATGCTTCTGATTTCCCTATAACTTGCCTCATTATCTGGGGTAGCATGGACCCAGTCTGTTGCATGAGGAAAGGTACAGAGCCAGGAATGAGCACTATGCCTTCCTGAGACATTAAGGGGTAATGTTCTAATTCTAGTGGAAGATTTACTTGGAAGACTTAATTGGATAAGTCCACAGAATCTAGGAAAGCAGCTTGGAGGAGGAGCTTGAAGGAGGATAAGGTAAAGGAAGAAGAGATGAAGTCAGTAGCTATTATGTGTCAAATGCTGTTCCTATTGCAGTACTTATTGAATGCATACTATTTTTTCAGACTACTAGGACTTGGAAATGTGATGATGAAAAAGGTAAATATGGTGTCTGTTGCAGTAACCAAGTTAACTACATTATGCAATCCCAAATCTCTGTAGCTTAACACAGAAAACACATTTCTAACACATACTACAGTCCCAGTGCAGGACGTCAGGGAATTCTACTTGTAGTCACGCAGGGGCCTAATCTGAATGAGACTCCATGTCAAGCTACATTGCCAAGATCTTTAGAGCAAGACAAAGAACTGGACAAGGGAACCAGTTACTGAAGCTTTTACCCAGAATGGCTGTATCGTATCTGTTCACGGATAATGGCCCAAAGCAAGAAATACAGCCACAACTGTCTTCCAAGTTGAAAGGAAGTTCAATCCTCTGGCACACTTGGCAGGACAATTGGAATATTTAATAGATAATACTGATTGCTATCATGTCTGACTTAATGGAACTTGTAACATAGGTAATTAGGTAAAAATGGGCAAGTTTACAAGCAGTTATGATCAGTGCAGTCAGTGGTAAAATACAGGAAGATCTGTGGGAGGATCACCTAACTCAGACTTTTGGAATAGTCAGAAAAGAATTATGAGAAAAATTGATAAAACCAGAAGGATGAGTACAAATCTAATTGAATAAAGAACTGAGAGATCCAAGATGGCTGATTACTAGCAGCTCAGGATTGTAGCTCCCAGTGAAAGTGCAGAGAATGAGTGGACGCCACACTTTCAGATGAATTTTTGTGGCTCACCGACCAGAAGATTCCCAGCGGAGGAGCCCCATGGGTCACCAGCGTGACTCTTGTGGCTGGTGTGGCGTTTTGCCAGCACCTCAGTGTGGCTGCTCTTGGTGCAGAGTAAACGGGACTGGATCCCCTTTTGGTCGACGTTTGGAGCTCCAGGAAGGCAGAGTCGCCTATTCAGCTGATTGAAAAAGGGACTCAGGAAGGAAGCCAGACCAGAGATTCCCAGGCAACAAAGCACCATGAATCTTAATGCCACTGTTTTAGCCGGCACAGTGGGTTGCTCAGATTCTGGCACTGGGAATCAACAAGTTGGACATCCACTCAGTGACCTAATTTGAAAGTCAGTAATTACAAAGATGACAGGTGGATAAATTTACAATGATGGGAAGAAACAAATGTAAAACAACTGAGAATACCCAAAATCAGAATGCTTCTCCCTCTACAGGGGATCACAGATCCTCATCAACAAGGGAACAAGGCCCGATGGAGAATGAATGTATTCCATTAACGGAATTAGGCTTCAGAAGGTGGATAATAAGAAACTTCTGTGAGTTAAAAGAACTGTTCTAGCCCGATGTAAAGAAACTAAGAACTTTGAAAAAAGGTTTGATGAAATCCTAATGAAAATAGACAATTTAGAGAAGAATATAAGTGAATTAATGGAACTGAAGGATACAATACGAGAAGTCTGTGAAGTATGCACAGGTTTTAACAGTCGAATTGGTCAAGCAGAAGAAAGGATATCAGAGATAGAAGACCAACTTAATGAAATGAAATAAGACAAGATTAGAGAAGAAAGAATAAAAAGGGATGAGCAAAGTCTCCAAGAAATATGGGACTATGTGAAAAGACCTAATTTACGTTGGATGGGTGTACCTGAATGTCATGAAGAGAATGAATCCAAGCTGGAAAATATTCTTCAGGATATTGTTCAGGAAAACTTTCCTAACCTAGTAAGGCAGGACAATACTCAACTCCAAGTAATACAGAGAACACCACAAAGATATTCCTTAAGTAGAGCAATCCTAAGACACCTAACTATTAGATTCACCAGGGCTGAAACAAAGGAGAAAATTTTAAGGGCAGCTAGAGAGAAAGGTCGGGTTACCCATAAAGGGAAGCCTATCAGACTCACAGCAGATCTCTCAGCAGAAACCCTACAAACTAGAAGAGAGTGGGGGATCAATATTCAATATCTTCAAAAAAAAAAAGAATTTTCAACCCAGAATCTCATATCCAGCCAAACTAAGCTTCACAAATGAAGGAAAAATAAAATTTTTCACAAACAAGCAAGCACTCAGAGATTTCATCATCTCACCAGGCCTGCTTTATAAGAGCTTCTGAAAGAAGCACTATACAGAAAGGAACAACCAGTATCAGTCATTCCAAAAACTTACCAAAAGGTAAAGAGTACCTCCATAATGAAGAATCTATGTCAACTAAAGGGCAAAATAACCACCTAGCATTAAACGACAATATTAAACTCACAAATATCAATATTAATCCTAAATTTAAATGGATTAAATGCCCTAATCAAAGACACAGACAGGCAAATTGAATAAAAATTCAAAACCCATTGGTGCGCTGTATCCAGATCCATCTCACAAGTAAGGACATACAAAGACTCAAAACAAAGGGTTGGTGGAAGACTTACCAATCAAATGGAGAGAAAACAAACAGGAGTTGTAACTTTCATCTCTGACAAAACAGACTTTAATAGTAACAAAGACTAGAAGAAACGAAGAAGGACATTATGTAACGGTAAAAGAATCAATGCGACAAATATATATGCAACATAAATATATATACACCCAATATAGGAACACGCAGATATATAAGACAAGTTCTTAATGACTTATAAAGAGACTTGGATTCCTGCACAATAATAGTAGGAAACTTTGACACCATATTGTTAATATTTGATGGATCAACAAGATAGAAAATTAACAGGGATATCTATGATTTGAACTCAGACCTGGAACAAGTAAACTCAGTGAATATTTATAGAATTCTTTACCCCAAGGTTCGCATAATATACATTTTTCTCAGTATCACATTACACCTATTTTGAAAGTGACCACATAATTGGATGTAAATCACTCTTCAGCATTTGCATAGCATTTCACAGACTTAAATGAAATATTGGTTGGCTGTTTGTTTGTTATTTTCTTCCCTTTTTCCTTCCTGTCTCTGCTGTCAAGCATAATTATCGGCATAAAAGAGGTTTTTAATACCTGTTTTCAGATTGCATTCCAGCCTGGGCAATAGAGCAAGACTCCTATTCTCTCTGCCTTTTTCTCTTTCTTTCTTTGGAAGAAGAAGAAGAAGGAGGAGGAGGAGGAGAAGGAGGAGGAGAAGGAGGAGGAGGAGGAGAAGAAATTGAGACAGAAACTGGCATGAGTTTAGACGTGAAAACACCTAAAGACAAAGTACATTAGAGGATCTAATTAAATATAGCTGGATGACAGTGTTGAGGAGAGGTGTGCTTGGTAAAATTGGAGAAGCAAGCATTGCTCAAACCACGTGGAGGCCTTGTTAGCCTCGATGATGAGTTTGTGCTTAACCTTGAGAACAGGGAGGGACCATTTCCTAGACTTGAAAAAGACCTCTCATTGAAGTGTGAAAGATGGATTGTGGTAGTGGGTGACAGTATTCTATTTGCAAGATACTTCCCATACTTAACATATCCACAGGGTAGTCATTATTATTTCCACTTCACAGATGAAAAAATCAAAGTTGTAAAAAGGGTATGTATCTTCACAAAGATCATAAGGTTGTTAAGCAGATGCATTGAGAAGAGAGAGTAGAAGACACTCAAAACCTGAAATGCATCTGATATCAAAGTCCGTGCACTATTCACATTATGATGTTGCCTCCTGATCATTCTAGAATATAATAACAGCACAAGAAGTGCTTCCATCATGATGAATTTAACCTTACCTCTTGACCAAAGAGTGGCTTTAATGCACAGGGGAAGTTGGCATAGAAGTGTTTATACTTTACATTTTATCTCATTTACCCTGGGTGAATGGGTCAGCATTTGAAAGTGACAAGGTGACTGCCCCATCACCTCCTCAGTTTCTGTAGGTCATAGAACAAGAGTAGCAATGCTCTAGTGAGAGAAACTCTCAGGAAAAAAAAAAAAAATGAGGCTATAATGGGCACTGCTTCAAGTGAACAGTGAGATTTTTCTCTTGTCAAAAGTGTCTGCTCAATCTAGGAACTAAAGACCAGCCTGGGTGGCTCTTGCCTTTCACAGCTTAAAATAGCAAAAGCCTGGATGAATAAATACAGTGAGATCTGACAAGCTGGTAAAGAGGTTAGCTCACTTTCCGTGACTCCCTTCATTCCGCAATCCAAGGATGATATAGAACTAAAGTTGATTTCCATATATCACATTGCAGTCTCTTCTAAGATTGATTTTCAAAATTGTTGCTCATGGGGGTATCATTTATTCAAATACATAGTCCAAGATTGTCCTTCATTGAGACTCCAGTTGTTCTCAGAAGCTGCCTTTGAATCAAAGTGCTAGTTTTCAATTTTTGCAATTGCCTTTGCACTTTCCCTCGTGCTTACCAGGGGTTCAGGTTAATAATGTTGGCAGCTTCCAGTGTTTGATCAGTTACTTATGATGTCATAAAATAAGTATTAAGTGCATTTCTCTGGTATAATTTTGATAAGATTCATTCTAGCTAAAACAAAAATTAAAATGTATAACACAAGTCATTAATGATTACTGAAATTCTTCCATGCATTAAAAAATTTGAATTTAAAATAGGTTATTATGAAAGAGATTTGTATCTGCGTAGATGAGAAAAAATTTGGAGGATGTTTACATATAATGATCATCATATAATTAGCTTCTTTGGGAAGGGAATTATCTTACTGTTCACGCAGTGGGTATTAGTTGAACAAATGAACAATTTGAGTTGCTGGTAGAAGTAATAATAATCCTTTTATATTTCTGTACCACTTGAACTATTTACTAAATTGAATAATCTCATTTGAATATTTTGAATATCCTATGAAGTATATGGGCTTGATTTTGTTATCCCTATCAGGAAAGATCCTGCATCTGATAATGGATAAAAGGAATTTAAATACAAATCTTTTTGTAACCACTCCACAGCACCAGGCATGCTCTTCAGCATTGCTTTAAATATAATAAATTGATTTAAGAAAAATTGTAAATAGATACAGGTTTTCTTTGCCTTCTGAACTCTCTCATTCACGCACCTTTTTCTACCTTTGGGGTCTCTGGTGAAGCCTATGTGAAGCCCTCCCAACCCTTTTGCCTCTCACCTAGCCTCTCCTCAAAACTTCTCAGAAAGGATCTGAGAAATGCTGTCATACCAAATCACAGCTGAATAGTGACCTCTTTTGGGAGGTTTTGTTTTTAGCAGGCTATATGACACAATCTGGGGTTGTTCATTGTCTGCCCTGCTCTTAAAGTGCAGCTGGTGTGTCACATGTCATGATACAAGAAGCTCATAAGTGTCAGTCGCTGTGGTCAAGATCCTTGGACCAGGAGCTGGCCCAAATTACCCTCCTGCTTGTTACCTTAACCTTCTCTTACAGTGCCTGCCTCTCATGGCATCATAATGTGGATCCTGCTATGTTACTCAAGACCTTCCTATTTTTGTCGACTATTTTCTGCAGCTTCCCTAGTCACTTGCTCAGGATAGTCCCACTGTTAGCAGATAGGTATCAGATGGGTATCACTTACCCATTCTCAACAGCAGGATTTCTTTTTTATTTTTTAATTATACTTTAAGTTCTGGGGATACATGTACAGAACATGCAGGTTTGTTACATAGATATACACGTGCCATGGCGGTTTACTGAATCCACCACTCCATCATCTACATTAGATATCTCTCCTAATGCTATGCCTCCACTATTCCCCCACCCCCTGCTATTGCTCTCCTAGCCCCACACCCACTGATAGGCCCCAGTGTGTGATGTGTCCCTCCCTGTGTCCATGTGTTCTCATTGTTCAACACCCTCTTAGGAGTTAAAACATGTGGTGTTTGGTTTTCTGTTCTTCTTCAGTTTGCTAAGAATGATGATTTCCAGCTTTATTCATATCCTGGCAAAGGTCATGAACTCATCCTTTTTAATGGCTGCATAGTTTTCCATGGTGTATATGTGCCACATTTTCTTAATCCAATCTACCACTGATAGTCATTTGGGTTAGTTCCAAGTCTTTGGTATTGTGAACAGTGCTGCAATAAATATACATGTGCATGTATCTTTATAATAGAACGATTATAATCCTTTATATATACCCAGTAATGGGATTGCTGGGTCAAATGGAATTTCTATTTTTAGATTTTTAAGCAATCACCACACTGTCTTCCACAATGGTTGAGCTAATTTACACTCCCACCAACAGTGTAAAAGCATTCCTATTTCTCCACATACTCTCCAGCATCTGTTGTCTCCAGATTTTTTAATGATTGCCATTCTAACTAGTGTGAGATGGTATCTCCATGTGGTTTTGATTTGCGTTTCTCTAATGACCAGTAATGATGAACTTTTTTTCATGTTTGTTGGCTGCATAAATGTCTTCTTTTGAGAAGTATCTGTTTATATCCTTCATCCACTTTTTGATGAGGTTGTTTGTTTTTTTCTTGTAAATTTGTTGAAGTTCTTTGTAGATTCTGGATATTAGCCGTTTGTCAGATGGGTAGATTGAAAAAATTTTTTCCCATTCTGTTGGTTGCCAGTTTACTATTGTGATAGTTTCTTTTGCTGTGCAGAAGTTCTTTAGTTTAATTAGATACCATTTGCCTTTTTTGGCTTTTGTTGCCATTGCTTTTTGTGTTTTAGTCATGAAGTCCTTGCCCATGCCCGTGTTATGAATGGTATTGCCTAGGTTTTCTTCTAGGATTTTTATGATATTAAGTCCTACATTTACATTTTTAATCCATCTGGGGTTAATTTTTTGTAAGGTGTGAGGAAGGCATCCAGTTTCAGCTTTCTGTACATGGCTACCCAGTTTTCCCAACACCATTTATTAAATAGGGAATCTTTTCCCTATTGCCTATTTTTGTCAGGTTTGTCAAAAATCAGATGGTTGTAGATGGGTGGCATTATTTCTGAGGCCTCTGTTCTGTTCCATTGGTCTATATCTCTGTTTTGGTACCAGTACCATGCTGCTTTGATTATTGTAGCCTTGTAGTATAGTTTGAAGTCAGGTAGTGTGATGCCTCCAGGTTTTTTTTTTTTTTTTTTTTGCTTAGGATTGTCTTGGCTCTATGGGCTCTTTTTTGGTTCCATATGACGTTTAAGGTGGTTTTTGCCAATTCTGTGAAGAAAGTCAATTTTAGCTTGATAGGGATAGCATTGAATCTATAAATTACTTTGGGCAGTATGACCATTTTCACAATACAGATTCTTCCTAACCATGAGCATGGAATCTTTTTCCATCTGTTCGTATCCTCTCTTATTTCCTTAAGCAGTGGTTTGTATTTCTCTCGAAGAGGTACTTCACATTTCTTGTTAATTGTATTCTTTGGTATTTTATTCTCTTTGTAGCAATTGTGAATGAGAATTTACTTATGATTTAGCTCTCTTTTAGTCTGTTATTGTTTGTATAGGAATGCTTGTGATTTTTGCATATTAATTTTGTATCCTGAGATTTTACTGAAGTTGCTTATCAGCTTAAGGAGATTTTGGTCTGAAACAATGACAATGGAGTCTTCTAAATATACAATCATATCATCTGCAAATAGAGACAATTTAACTTCCTCTTTTTCTAAGTGAATATCTTTTATTTCTTTTTCTTGCCTGATTACCCTGGCCAGAACTTCCAATACTATGTTGAATAGGAGTGGTGAAAAAGGGCATCCTTGTCTTGTGCCAGTTTTCAAAGAGAATGCTTCTAGTTTTTGCCCATTCAGTATGATATTGGCTGCGGGTTTGTCATAAATAGCTCTTATTACTTTGAGATACATTCCACTGATACCTAGTTTATTGAGAGTTTTTAGCATAAAGGGCTATTAAATTCTGTCAAAGGTCTTCTCTGCATCTATTGTGATAATCATGTAGTTTTTAACTTTCTTTCTGTTCATGTGATAGATTATGTTTACAGATTTGCGTATGTTGAACCAGCCTTGCAAAAACGTCAGGATTTCTAAAATCAACCACCAATAGGAGGAGTTGGGAAAAGTAAAGGAACATTCTAGAGCTTCTGATACCACATTTGTTCTGCATCTGCTTAAGACTTATGGCTACAACCTATTTATCGTAGCTGATTTCTTCAGTGAATGGGAGGATTAAAATATTGATAGGATCCTTTCCACAAGCTCTTGTTTATCTGCCTTTTGGCCTCCCTACTCACTGCCTTTATATCTTCATTGTTCTAATACTCACTGCTTCTAATTCCAGCTCTCCAACTTCAAACACCACACTGTTTGCACAGTGTGCAAATGGCAGTGCTACCTGATTTCTGACCTACACTCAGGGTTTGGGCATCCCAGTCTAAGTCTATCAACCTAGGCCCTGATTTATCCAGGAAAGGAAGATCAGAAAATCCTTATCATGTTTTTCTGGTATTTTCTAACCTTCAAACTCCTGACTCTAAAAAAATTAGACATCTATCTGGAACCGGCCAAAATTTTTGAATCGAAGTGCCACCTTGATTATTTTCACTCCTCTCTCATCTAGGCCCTGATCTAAAAATGCTGATTCATATATTATGATGAAACAACAGGCAATTAAATAGTGTTGAGATGAAAATTTATGGATTATATGAAGCTTAAAATAAAAACTTTAAAATGTACCATTATCTCCATTATAAGGAACAATTAAGGTATAAAGGCAGTACACAAAAATTAAGTGTTTGGGGAAAAGTGATTGAATAATAAATGATGATAAAGAATTTACAAAATATGTATATAATCACACATAAAACTAGGGTGAAATTACTCTTGGTATGGAACTTAGAGATGTGACCTAAAGCTATATGAGATTAGAACAGAATAACGATCTCTCCAATAGAACTATCTATTCATGGTCAGAATGAATTTTAGAATATAAGCTGTATTTTCCCCCTTTAGGCTATGTAGATTTGTTTTTCCTCCTGTGGGTTTTCTGCAAGTAAATGTAACAGTCCCAACCACTTACCAGTTAGCCAAGAGGAGACTCAATATTGTAAACAACAACAAAAAGATACTGCTACAGGCTGGGTGCGGTGACTCAAGCCTGTAATCCCAGCACTTTGGGAGGCCGAGGCGGGTGGATCAAGAGGCCAAGAGATAGAGACCATCCTGGTCAACATGGTGAAATCCCGTCTCTACTAAAAATACAAAAAATTAGCTGGGCATGATGGCACGTGCCTGTAATCCCAGCTACTCAGGAGGCTGAGGCAGGAGAATTGCCTGAACCCAGGAGGTGGAGGTTGTGGTGAGCCGAGATCGCACCATTGCACTCCAGCCTGGGTAACAAGAGTGAAACTCCGTCTCAAAAAAAAAAAAAAGATACTGCTACATAAGCATACCATTCCATATACAGGGACAAAAATGGGACTGTCTTAGTTTGTTTTGGGTTGCTATGACAGAATACCTGAGGCTGAGTAATTTATTTTAAAAGGAGACTTACTTGGGTCATCATTCCCATGGCCAGAAAGTTCAGAATTGAACAGCTATTTGGTGAGTACCTCATGATGCTTCCACTCATGGTGGAAAGCCAAAACTGGGGTGTAGACAAAGAAATTATATCATGGGAGAGGCTAAGAAGGTCTTTTTTAGAACTGTAACTATTCCATTCCCATAAGAGAGAGAACTGACTCCGACTGGTGGGAGGGCATTCATTTATTCATGAGGGTTCTGCCCTTATGACCCGAACACCTCCCACTATTTTCCACCTCCTAATGCTGCCTTGATAACATGACACATTAACATGACAAAGTAACATGAGTTTTGGCAGAGACAAACCACATTCAAACCACAGCAGGGTCCCAGCTCATTGTGGCTTCAGAAAATTGCTGGTGTCTCTTTTGCTACAAATTCCTTTTTCCCTTTGTTGCCCAGTTCTCAATTGTACATTATCTGTTCCCTCTTGAAATGAAGCTAAGAACACAAATTCAGGCAAGTGCTTTCATAGTGAGAAAACATATTTATAGTTCTTGATCTCAACAACTTATTAATTTTGTTTGGGGACAATTTCAGCTAAACTGAAAGACTGTCACTCAACACAACTTCTATTTATGTCTACCTGTTCCTTGGCTAATCCATGTAGAAAATAAAACCTCTTTATCAAATTGACATTGTAGAGGGAAGCAATCTGGTTGTGTAAAAAATAGCTGTCTTGATTTCACTGCCTTAAACTAAGGTTCCAGGCTTAATGATCTGACATGTTAGTTTGTAGAATTTTATCTGGCAAAGATAAAACGAATTTATTTCTGTGCAAAAGGTAAAATCAAAAGTTACATTGTGCCCTGTAGGAGATTCATTTTGCATTTAACCCAGAAATCTCATCCTAAGAACTTTTTGCTGAATTGTCTATAAATCCACTTTTAACTGGTCTTACCATCTTAGTGGTTCTCTAATGAACTTAATAAAATCTATGATGTGTTCACTTTATATTTGTTTTATTTTTCTTATCAGAGAATAATAATAAAACATGAGGGTCATGGTCTTAACTTTTTTAAAATTATGCTTTAGCAGTTTTAGAAAGAGTTCCACCAAGTTACTTAAGTAGACTAAACTGAGAGAGCCAACTAAACTGAATGAGTTGAAAGGAGCATCTCATGGGCTTTTCACTCTCAGGGACAGCTCTTCCTCACTCCCAGAATATATTGTAAGCAGCAATACAACTTGAACCTTGCTTGCTCTGTTTCTCTAAGTTCATCTTTTACTTTTCTCTGATTCGTAGTATTTCTTCTTCTGGTTTGCAAATAGACTACATTTTTTTTTCTCTATTGGTAGCAAAATTGATAAAGTATTTGGTTTTATGATGCTACCATTGGGATCTCTGTCGAATGATGATATTTATTTTCTGTTAGATAAAGGTAGAGAATCTGATTTGATATACTTTGTTTGTCTCTATCAATTGTGAGGTCAAATCAATTAAGAATGTGTGCCTACTGGAAAAAAGAATTCATGTTTAGGATATGGACTGGTAAGTTTATATATTGCTCTGTTTATTTTTAACCTCAGAACTGAAACTGTAAGAGCTTTGTCTGTGTTTCTGTAATTGATTAAAACCTTGTATCTTTCACTGGGTAGGTATGAAATGTTTTCCTACTCTAAGAAGATATTGATAAATTAGATTATAACATTTCAAATTGAAGAAATTCTGCTCTCATAGAGAGACAAATACATTTTATAGAAATTTAATATTTCCTAAATTCAAAGAAATAAGAAAACTGAAAGAATATTATAGTTTAAAAATTCTAGACTTTAAAAATCTCAAGAAATTGCTAACTCAGAAACAGTTTTTACTTAATAATACAGGTTCACTAATTAAGGTGAATCTTTAGACACATTAAATCAGTTTAATAATTTTGATTTTTTTAAAATGAAAAATAGGTATAAGCTTTTCCATAAGTTTATCAGTATGGAGTACAAGTATATATTTTTAAATAAGATTTGGGTTTGTTTTGTCATGAAAATTTCTGTTACTTCAATCTTTTGAAACTTCTTATGCTGTTACTTATATATCAGAGAAGTCAATATTTTTCCTATAAAATGTAACATAGGAAATGGACCTTCTAAGGAAATACTAAGTTTGTATCTGTGTGTACATGAGCTAAGCACTTGGAATAAAGTTCAAAGGCTACCATGGATATGATGCTTTAGAATTTATAACCTGCTTTCCATTAATTATCACATATAAAATACAACAGAGGGGACAAACATGGAGTGTTCACTACTGTTAGGTAGAAAATAAAATTATTTTATTTAATTCTGATCTCATGACACAGGCATTACAAATATTACAAATATTAGTGTAATATTTGTAATGAGAATAGTTTTATTGAGAATAGTGAGTCAAAAAGGCTAAGCAACTTAGAAGATAACCCAGGTAATAAGTGGTGACCCTAGAAAATAAGAGACAGAAAACCATGCTCCTAGCCAAATGCTTTCTCCATTACGGTAATGGACTCTAAGTTTTGAGGCCTGCAAACTCTTAACAATAATTACATTTTGCACATGCATCTCCTAACATGTATTTGTTCACTTGCTTTATATGTAATAGTCATCTATCACATATACTATAAAAGAAAAGCAGGCATTTAAAATTTTGAGATATAAAAACATAGACGAGTACTACTCTTTTCTCCTCATAGCAAGTGAATCATCTTACACACTTGAGGGAATGTGCTATACATTAATTTGCCATTTCTAATTTGTATTATTACTTATTTGGGCCCTATCATCTCAGCAAAAGATCAGCTTGGAGCCCCAAAGATCAAAGGAGATATGAAGAATCTAGAGAAAAATAAATTTTCTCTTCTTGGCCCTACACCTTCTGCAATTACCATTCAAAATATAGTCCTTATTTTTGCCCAGAAGTCTAGGTTCCAACACACTTGTCACCCTCTCCATTGGTTAATTTGCCCAAAATGAAATATATCACACTGGGAGCCTTTAGGCTCTGCGATGTGCTCTGAGCTCTGATAGGACAACTGGTATTTATGTAATCAGAAAGGTCTTGACTATGGAAATGAATCACCTCTTCTTCTGAGTTAACATATTTATTATGCTTATCTTCCAAACACTTCTGTGAGGTATGAAAATCAGATATTATTTTCCATTTAATGGGGAAGAATCCAGAGGTTCAATATTAAGTATTTTTTGCCTGGTACACTATAAATAGTAGGTCATTAACAAAATTGAATTGAATGAATGAGGCTAAGTGTATGGAGCAGAACTATTTCTGAAATCTAAGTCATCCAACTTATAGTAGTGATGGTATATCTTTCCAAAAATGCAATTGCCCCAGACAAGGGAAGGACAGGAATGGTAATCAAGACTAGAATTAGAATAAAAAGACCTGAGTCAGTTTCCAAGTCATTTCTTAGCTATTTTACTTCAATAAGTCACTGAATCTTGGATTCCTCAGATTCTGTAAAATGGTACATTCAATACCTCTTTAACCCATCTTAGAAAGTTGTTAACAAGGTCAATCTAGGCAATCCATATAAAATTGTCTAAGAATCTTCTTATTCCCTAAATCCTCTAGATGACTGATAGGTAGAACTTTGTTCAAAATACCTGGATCAAGAAAGACATAAATATGAAATATATTTATCAGCTATTTTAATAAAAATATTTATCAGAATTAAGGGCTTCATTCTTCATCCAGTCACAAAATTGCATTATGATAAAAACTTTTATTGAATATGCAATAAGAACTCAGTCCCTAATGTATACAAGAGTATAAGATGTTGGGGGTTATTTCAAGGTAATTACAATCTATTTCTGAAATTTTATTATTATAATTTATTTTCTATAGCTCTGGAGGCTTAGGGTTTGGTTTAGTCAGAGGCTTCTGTCTTTTGCTTGCAGACGGCCCTGTGTCCTGTGTCCTCACATGATCTTTTCTTTGTGAGCATGCATCTGTGATGTCTCTTCATGTGTCCAAATTTCCATCTCTTGTAGGAACATCAGTCACATTGGATCACGGCCCACTCCAAAAACCTCATTTTTACTTGGTCATCTCTTTAAAGGCTGTATCTTCATATATGACTATACTCTGAGTTACTTGGTTTTAGGATTCCAATGTTTTTATGAATTTTGAAGGAAGACAGTTCAGCCCATAACAGAAAGATAATCTAAAAGTGCATGTGTGACAAAGAAGAAAAGATAAGACAGAAAACTATGCTGTATATTCTGATAAAAGATAATTACTAAGGACTGAAAAGACTGATGACACCTTTTTTTAGAGAAAATGAAATTTTTCTTGGGTTTTGAAGTAGAGAGAAATAAAAGAGTGGGTGCTTCCTCACAGGAAGAACAATAGGGACATTTGATAGGAACAATGATATAAGCAAAGCACTTGCCTTACATGGCTTATCTGTCCCTGCCGCATCTCAGGATAATAAATAATAGTATTTACTACTGTGGGGAACATTTCAGGTTACAAAATATTTTCATTTACATTCACTTGATCATTGTATTAACTTCCTAATAATCTATTTTACAGCAACCTAGGTGTGCTGACTCCAGACAAGTTCTTGCCACCACATGGCCTTGTCCAGGCATTATAACTTCTAAAATAACATTTCATGTCCCATTTGTTGCTCTTGGATAAGCTAGAGCAGAAGTGATCTTGATGTTAGATGTCAGGAAGGAATGGAAACAAGATAAAGCAAATGATGTTGGAGTTGGAGGCCAAATAAACACTATGCTATCCAAATAAATTCTGAACACAATGGGCCTCTGTGCTATTATTATTGTATGTGTTAAGATGTAATTAAGAGTTTTTGTTCTTCATATTGTTCCTATATATATTTGAATCTAGAGAATCCAAGTCATTCTAACTCATTCCTGTCAACTTCTAGCTGTTCTGTATAATGTTTCATCATCTGATGAAGTTGGGTGCATATCTTAAGATATAAAATCATTTTGTCTGATTTGTAGTTCAATATATTATCTGTGTGCTATGTACTGTATATGTATTCTGCACCAGGAATGCATTTATACATTCTTTCCTCAGCAACAGCTAAGATTTTTTACGAACTCAACATTTAAAATATTTGACTAGCATAAAAGAGATGGGACATGATCAGATAGCTGGAAAGATATTACTCAAGCCATTATTATAAATGTCAGAATGTCACATGGGTCTGTAGGCTGGCAAAGCTACAAAGATTAGATTATACAGAATAACTTCATCAAAGAGTTTATTTGAATCTTTTTTCTGACCTGGTGATATATCCTAAAATGCATACTGAAATGCATACCTTGGAAAAGCCAACTATACTTTTAGTAATACATCCAAAAATAAGTAAAAAAATAACCAGAATCTTAGACAGATGTTTATGTACAGAAAAACTTGTTAGACTAATAGTTATAAAAGCCAAAGCATAGGCACATTTCCAACAATATGGAAATTATTAACTAAGTTATGATACAACCGTGGGATAAACTATTAAGCTACCATCAATAATTAGAGGTCTGTGTAAACTCTCTGTGTAAACTTCAATCTGGAAGTCCTTTACCCTACAACTGTAAAGCCTAGCTACTCAAAGGGTAATCTGTACAGCACCTACATCAGCATCAGCTAGAAGCTTGTTAAAAATGCAGAATCTCAGGTGGCTCCCCAGAGTGACTGAATTAGAATCTATATCTTAAACAAAATCCCAGGAGGTATCTATGCATATTAGAGTTTGAGGCAACACGCCCTAGAAGATACAGGAGTGTCACATATCTCCGATTTGCAAATAATAACAGCAAGACACAAAGATATTCTGTAAGACAGAAGCCCAGGTGGGGCTACATGCAACTATCTTTTTACAATGATAATTTAACGAGATAATGCAACTTTATTTACTGTGATTATGTTTGGTAGAATTTTCCAGAAAAGAATTCACTTACTAATAGATAATAGTAAACCGGGTTAAAAAAAAAAAAAAAGCATGAGTGAAAACATTTAACAGCTACTCTGTCCTCAGAATCTCTGGCTTCAATCTTCTCTCTAATCCCCCTTAGCAAGTATTTGAGGTGCCACAAGGAAGTCATATGCAAGTCCAATGGTCATAGTGCAGCGTCACAGACAAAAACAAAGAGAAGCAGCTCAGAACCATCGCCAGGTATAAGAGAAGATTCCTGAAGAATAGGGTTCAGCTTAAACTTGAAGGATCTTGTAACTACATAATATTCTGAAACAGAAAATATATTACACAAGTTAGTTATGAGACCACTTCAGCACCATACTATCTGGATTTTCAAAAAGGTTTTTTAATTTCTCAACTAAGACCTTATCTATAATACATTCCCTTTCAGATAAGGTTCTAGGCTTAATGATCTGAGAATTAAGACCAAATATTGTCTTAAAGAAACCTTCGAGAAGCATATTACTTTTTATTATCTATTTATGTATATGTTTAATAATCCGAGAATTAAGACCAAACATTGTCTCAAAAAAAGCTCTGACAAGCATATTACTCATGACTTTTGATTCATGTCAGCCACACAATTATTCATTCATTTATTTTTAAGCAACTGTTATGTGTCAAGTACTATGGATTTATGCTGGAATGCTAAAGTATCTTAATCCCACATAAAAGGCTGATCATCTAGGCAGACAAGTAGTGAAGTGACTAAATCAATTAAGTTCAGTGTGACACGTGCCATCATATGGACATGATACAAATGCTTAGTGGAAGTATTTATTTCATTCTGATATAGGGAAAAGTGTAAGGTTTCTCAGAGATAGGAACACCAATCTGGCTTCTATTATCACCACTTCGTTAATGCTCTCTTAGTCCAGAATATCAGAGTCATCGGATTTATTCTGCACCCCACACCTAACATAAAAAGATTAGTAACTACCATTCTCTGAATAACTGATATAGGTGTTACAGTAGGTAGCTAGTCAAATATGAGCAGGGTAGGAAAGCTTCCACCACCACCAGAAATGCCAGGCAATCATCAGGTGATGGTCAGGTGGTTATGAAACTATCTCTCTAAAATAATTATTGGTCACAGCACTAAGGAAAAGGAGTCTCCCAATAGATAAAAACCTGAAACTGCTGACTAGCAGCTTCCCAATAAAATCTCAGCAGTTGAGCAAGTGGACTCAAGAATGCATATGAAGAGGCAAAATGTGACCTTCTAAGGACATATGATTGGTAAGGGAAGAATGCCTCAAGTGAGCATGCGTACAACTCCAGTAAACACATTGTGCATGCACACCTCCCAAATGCTGATGGGCCACTGTGCATGCAGACAGCCTACCCCAAGGGAGAAATCAGGGGAGAAGGGAAGCAAGACCCCAGAAACTTGCTAACATATAAAACCCCAAGTCAAAAGGTCAAACGGTGCCTTGGATCTCTCAAGTTGCCTGCTAGGCCCTCTTCTAAGTGTACTTTTACTTGCTTTCATTTCTGCTTTAAAGTTTTTTTTTAATAAACATTCACTTCTGTTCTAAAATTTGCCTTGGTCTCGTTTTCTGCCTTATACCTCTCAGTGGAAGTTTTTCTTCTGAGGAGGCAGGAATTGAGGCTGCTCCAAACCCATACAGATTTGCTGCCAGTAACATAGTTTGGTGTTGTGTCTCTGATATGTTCCACTAACATAGGTGTCAGACCTTTTGGGTGTTTGCACACTTCTTCCCAATCTTTGCATCTCAGTTAATATCTTCAATTTCCATATAGTTGGTTAGGCTAAAAACTGAGGAATCGTCTTTGAGTCTTTTCTTTTCCTCATCTCCACAATAAATCCAGTAGCAAATCTTCTCATTTTCACCTTTCATGTCAATTTCCAATCCACACTTCTTTCCTGTCCACTGCCACCACCCAAGTCTTAGCCTTTATCACTGCCCACCTGGATTACTGCAAGAGCTTCCCATATGACCTGTCATTCCTTCTCTTGCTCCTCACCAAATGTTTTTTCTCACAGTAGCCAGAGAAATTGTTGCATAATACAGACCAAATTATACTATTCCCTGTCCTAAATCCAGATAATGTCTTCCCATTCATACATGGAATAAACAGAGAGTCTATTAGAACTTCCACAATTTGCTCCTGTATCCCTAAAACCTTACCACATACCACCTCTTCATTCATTCCATAGTGGTCACATTTATATTCCTGGTGCACTTTCTCTTGGATGAACTCTTGCTTGTTCATCCTTCTGCGTGGAACTCCCCTTTGTTTTCCTGCTAGAGTGACTAATTCTCATTCTTCTGGCTTTAACTTAATTACCGCTTCAGAGAGGCTTTTCTAAAACAGTATACCCAAGTCCTACCCCATTATACTGAGTATATTATCTTGATTATTTTCTTTATACAGCTTACTATCAAGTATCAAATGTAATGGCTTAAAGACAAGGATTTATGGTTGCCTATAATCTCTATCAGCACACGTAAAGTCAAGTCAAATAACATAAATGTGCATTACAAGAATATGACTGTCATATTTCAAGACAAAACTCCCAGATGCCCACCATCATCCAAACAGGTTGCAGACCCTAACACCTATATAAAATTCTAACACCTATAAAAAATTCACTGATTATCCTCAAATATTATTCATTAACTCATTTATTATTTGTTTAGGGTCTATAATACTAGAATATAAGCTTTTGATATACCTAACATATAGCACAATTCAAGGGCCAGTAAATATCAAGTAAGTAAATAAATGGGTCAACTATACAAACACAGTTGCACTTATAATATCAATAGAACATGAGCACCACAATTCATCCATTGCCTTTTGTCCCCTCACACCTCAGCTATTCATTCATTTGATTGATTCATTTAGTCAGCAAAATTTAACAGATTTACATTTCTAAGATCTAGGAAGACAGATGTGAACAGGATAAACAAAACCCCTGTCCTTGAGAATCTTATATTTTTCTATTAATTTAGCTGAAGAAGACAGACAATAAATACAACAAATAAACTATATAGTAAGTTAAATGTGTCATGAAAAAGAAATAAATTAGAGTGAGGAAATAGGAAGTACAAAGGAAAGGGTACCAAATTTAAATAGGGCAGTCACTACAGGTGATACTTGAGGATAGAGCCAAAGGAGGTAAGTTGCAGATGCAGTTTTCAGAATGGATTTTACTAAAATTGATTCCATGCTTCGATCTTAGTCATAGAATAGTGAACCAGGAATGAATCTTAAAGATCTCTGAGCTGAGCATGGTGGTGCCACCTATAGTCTCAGCAACTCAGAAGGCTGAGTGAGATGAGAGGGTCACTTGAGCCCAAGAGTTTGAGGTTGCAGTAAGCTATAATTGTGCCACTGCCCTCCAGCCTTGGTGACAATGCAAACCCTGATGCTGAAACAAACAAATACACAAAAATCTCTATGTAGTGGAGGCTGACAACTCAAGACAAGTCACAACTTCCCAAAGGGATTCAAATACAAGTGAGGATGTCTAGGTGATGCTAATTGTACCTGAAATGACCTCATATCTTCTCTTTCTTTCTTTTTTTTTTAATGTGTATTATTTTGCATCACTTAATTATGTTTTATTTTGTATGTGAGCATGATAAATAGATGGCAGAGAAAATAAGGGGCTAGCTTAGAAGATAATTTGCTGGCCTAATCCCAGAAGAATTCATCTCATGAATGAATTAAAATCATCCCTTCACCCACTGTCTGGCACAAAGAAAGCACTTGGAAGTTGTTAACTTTAGGAATTGTTAACTGACAATATCCTTGTCATCATCTTCTTCATCATCACCTCATTTAATCCTCACAGCATCATTTTGAAGAGAGTTCTATTACTACTTTCATTTAACAGATGAGAAAACTGGAGGTAGAGAGATTGTGTCAACTTAACTTCTCAAGTGAATCCAAACTAAACCATTATGACATTCAATTATATTGCCCAATTAATTTGCCACCTAATTGTAGAACAGGAGATTGGAGAAGACTCTGTACTCTATACTCTACCTTACTCTATCCTTCATTCACATTTTCAGTAATGGGAATAAACAAATCTACCTCCTAACCCCAGACTTCTTCATAAAGACTGCAAGGATTTCCCTTTTCCTTTTACTGTCATTCCACCCTAGTAAGAGAAGAATGATTTAGGAAAGCTTTTCATGGGCACTAGTTCTTGTCATGGCCCACAGCCAAGATGTAAGTGATTTTTTAAATAAGAAACTTCAAAAATTTTGTAAATGTTGAAACACTTTTTAAACAATGATGAATCATGTTCAGAAATCAAAAGGTATCATCATGTGCCCTTGCTTTCAGAATCATGTTCAGCTGGTGAATTAAATAACAGGAGTCTTGGGAGACACTGTGGCAAACTGAGAGGCAGCCATCAAATTCACTAAAAGTACCAATTTGGAATTTCCTACTCTGTCTTCCCTGAAGATAAATTTAAACATTTACATATTTCAAAATTCCTTAATCTGACTTACCTCAATAATTCTATCCTCACACTTTCTGGTTTATAATCATTATAAGTCAATTTATCTCCCAAAGGCAAAAATCTAAAGAAATAATTATATATATGTATATACACATATTATAGACATTTTATATATATATTCATTCCAAGGCAGCTTACAGCTGACATAGTTTTTCTCTCCTATTTTTATGTTGCACAGAAAGAGGCTGAAATCAATGTAGTGCCTTTTTGCCACCTAGTGGGAAATAATTTTGCTATTTCTTCCTTATCTCTTTTTTTTTTTCCAAGAGGTAATAGAATTTGGTGCAAACTAAAGCAGAAACAGGGACGTTTATGTGTTTACCTTCAGCATAGAATATCAGAAAGACAATAAAGGTTTCAGAGAGAACTGTCAGTGGTTAGAAGTTCAAGAGTAACATTCCTTCACTCTATTCTCAAGTCTGGTATTCTTTGATATCATTGTACTGTCATTTTCTCAGCATTCATACTTTAGATTGCATTTCATTAGATTAATAATGTACAAATTATTCTGAAGAGTGTAGCTGTAATAAATTAATCACATCTAAATTCAGTATGCCTGAGACTTCAAGGTCTCTTGAAAGGAAAAATAAATGCTAATAATAAAATACCCAACAATTAAAAATTTGCATCAAGAAGAGTAAGAACTTCAATTTCATGAGAATTTACTATGTATGGCATGCAACATGTATGTGAAATGTTGAGCAGAGTAGCTGTCACATAGTTAGGACCCAATACATGGTAGTTGTTTTATGCCAAACACTATTAATTATCTCACATTTATCATTTTTCTTTATCCTCACTATTGCCTTAAAAATAGTATTTTTCTGATTTTATATATGTGAAACTGAGACTCAGAGAGTTGAACTGATAAATGGGGAAGCCAGAATTTTAACTCTTGTCTGTCTGGAACTAAAATTACTTTATAACCTATACTCTTTGTCCAAATGAGTCAATTAACAAATAAAATAAGAAATTCATTGTGCTCCTAATAAGTAACACTTTTTCCAATACAGTCATGTTCCATGTAACATGTTTCAGTCAATGAGGGACCTCATATATGGCTATAAGAATATAATGGAACTGAAAAATTCCTATCAACTAGTGATGGTTTGATGATCCTGACCCTATGTAGGCCTAGGCTAATGTGTGTGTTTATATTGTCATTTTAACAAAGAAGTTTAAAAAATAAAGAAAACAATATCAAAGTTTTGAAATAGAAAAAAGCTCATAGAAAAAGCAATTTTAAAAGTGTCTTAATACACCTGTAAAATATGTTCGTGTTTTAAGCTAAGTGTTATTATAAAAGATTAAAAAATTTTTTTTAATTAAAAACTTTATAAGATAAAAATGTTGTAGGAAGTTAAGGTCAATTTATTATTGAAGAATGAATCTTTTTATAAATGTAGCCTCAGTGTACAGAGTTTATAAAGTTTATAAGATGTCATGCAGCACAATCATTATGATCTTTGACTCTGGAGCTAAACAGCCTGGGTTTGAATGATGGCTCTTCCATTTACTAACTCGGTGACTGTATGCAAGCTACTTAAACCCAAATGCCTCGGTTTTTTTCAGCTTTAAAAATGACAATAATACTTCTTATCCCACTGGGCTACTGAAAGTGTTAAATGAGTTATTTAGTATAAAGTCCTGAGAATGATGCTTGGCAAAATAGTGTCAATAAATTTTAGACATTATAAATAAACCTATTTTTCTGATCTGTGACTCTTCATATTCAATCTTTTCTTCAGTTCCTGTGGGAAAGCAGACACAGCTTACTAGACTCTAAATGAACTAAACCAGGCATGAGATTAAAAAAAAAATCATTCACAATAATTTTTCTCTGAGAGAAAACTCCATCTTTGATCATGAGGATGGGTTGATGAGAAACATAAGATCTTCCACAGATTGCCTCAAAAAAAAGAAAGAGAGAGACAGATAAAATTGTTCTACATGATGGAAGAAGAAGATGAGATTCCAAAGGGTGAGAGGCAGTGGATATAGAAGTGAAAGACCACAGGAATCAGAAAGTTAGAGGAATACTGGGGAAAGGGTAGAGAAATAGAACTTAGGAGCAGCAGCAAAGAAAGTTCATAGAATTGTTTAAAAAGAGATTTTTAAGTTGTGTGCTAAAACTAAACCCATCCTCATTTCCCGACAAAATATAAAATAAATTCTACCTTGCTCACTAATGCTTTTGTGTGAGGAAATTATTTCGGAAAATTCAAAGACGTTTCATATGGGTTCAGTTGATGCCAGGAACAGAAAACAAACAATACAAAGACACAGAGGCTGGAACTAGAGGCAAGAAGTAGAACTAGAATTAGAGATCCCCAGGTATTAGTAAAACTGTGAAGAAAGCTACAGGTTTCCAAGGGCATATAATTGATTAGAATCTTAGTAACACTAACTCTGCCTTAATTTCAACTACCTTAATGATATTTTAAATATGACAAAAGATCAAGACATTATTGTATTTTATGATTTTTTTAACTGCAAGAGTATAACCAGCAGAACACACAGTATTTTGTAAGACATTTAGCAGAGATATGGTATCATATAGAATCAGGATTATAGAATGAGAATATTCCACAGAAAAGAAAAATAAGGGAAACAATGTAGGCAAAGATCAATGGCACTTGTCACGGTAATGAGGCAAGCTAAAAAGCTGAGTGTAGATTAAAATGTATTCCAATTAATAATAGACATTTTAAAATTTCACAAATATATCCTGATCCATTATTTCATTTAATCTTCATGCTATGCTATTATTAGGATAGGACAGGGATTATTCTTCCCCTTGATTTGAAATAAATCCAAAACATTTAGTAAGTTATATCTTTAGTAGAGAAACAAAGCAGAATGCAAATTCAAATTGTCTGACCACTGGTCTAGAATTTGTTTGTTCTTTAACAAGTATGTATTGAGGGTCTACTAATTGTCTGGCTCCATGCTATATATCCTCTAATGAGACATATCTTGACTATAAACTATGGCTTCTCGAAAATAATAACTTGCAGGGGCCAAGAGTTCACAAATATTTTTCTGGAGAAAGAAAAAGGTGAGTTGCATGTTAAGGGTTTCTTCTTACTGTTTATACTTCAAAAGCAAGTATATCCTTGCAATAAAAGTAGCTTCTTGTCACACTACCTATAAGACTCAGGCCTGAAAGAATATGCTAGGAAATCCTTGGTTTTTGACTGGTTTAAGCAAATATAATTAATGATCTCCATGTGCTACATGGGACACTGGAAACTAGTTTCCACAGTACTTCCAATGACTGTAATATAAGTAAATCCATGTTTCTGATTCTATGATCCTCATTTATAAAATAAGAATGGTGGTAATAGTACCCAATTCACAGCATTACTAGAAAATCTGATGTATTTATATACAGACGTACCAAACACATGGCCAGTGCTTAATGATTATTTTTGGTTACTATAATTAATATTAATATTCGGTTATAAAGTTAGAAGGTTAATTATTTAACCAAGGTCCCACAGCTAGTAAGGAACAGGGGCTGGTTCCAATTCCAGAGCCGGTATTTTAAACTCAACTACCTAAAGTAGAAATGTAATTATGTCTGGCAATGAGACTCAAGCAGAGGGTCAATGAAAATGAAGTTAGAATAGTGAGCATAAGAAAAAGGAAAAAATTTTTAAACTGTTTCAATAACTTGACTTGATGAAAGCAATGACTAGATTCAGTAAAAAGAAATACAAGCTAATGAGCCTGAGGGCAAAAAAAGTAAGAACAGGGATATGTATCTAAATGGCTCATTTAATTCTAAACATTAAACTAGTGAAGGATGGCGAGATACTGGGGGCTGAGGCACATCAGAAGTCATCCTTGCTTTTAAGAAACCATAGAAAACTTTGAAAGGCAATATGGGCACATGTGATAAGCTGGCATAGAAAAGAAAAGAAAATTTATTTGAAAATTTACACAAAAGCTAGAAGAAAAACTCAGATATACAAGAAATGAAGAAAATAAGAATTGTTTTATAAATTAGTGTTCCAAGTAAAAAATATGAGAATGAACATAGCAAAATGCCCATAATGTTTTGAAACATATAAGGTTGGCAATGAATATTTT
The DNA here is from genome assembly GCF_049354715.1 of Callithrix jacchus. NCBI lineage: Eukaryota > Metazoa > Chordata > Mammalia > Primates > Cebidae > Callithrix > Callithrix jacchus. The sequence continues at coordinate 87,774,288 of NC_133511.1, forward strand.
AATATACTTATTCAAATAATGTAATTATTCCATCAAAAGATAGATCTATCAGAGTGCATCTGTTAACTATTATATCCCACTTTTAGGTATCAGTATCTTTTAGCTGTGTAATATTATAAACCAAAACCTAAAGCAACAATGAGTTATTATATCTTACAATTCTGTGGATTGATTGGGTAATTCTTGTGCTAACCTGAGCTCACGTATGTGTTGCATTCAACTGAGCAGGTCAGCTTGGAAATGGACTTCACAGGTACAGCTAGAATGGCTGCACTTCTCATTCTACGTGGATTTTTGTTCTTGGCTGATTTTCCAGCATGGCAACTTCAGGGCCTTGGTCAGGAGATCAAAAGTTAGAGGCTACATCACCTAGGTTGCATGTTATTTATCAAAGCAAGTCAGAAGTCCAGTACAGATTCTAGACATAGGGAGGTAGACGGCACTCCTTGATGGTAAGAGGTGCACAATATTGTGGACATGGTTTTCAGTCTACCTCTGGGAGTGTCAGAGATTGAAATATATTAGAGGTTCTCTTGACTGATCTTGATTTTTTTGTACATCATGAAATTTAGCGATGTGCACAATCCCTGAAAAATCTTAAATCCATAATTACCACATCTCCCTTAAGATTAATGGCATCTGTCTACTTTTTCATGTATACTTTCTTTTAAGTGATATTATGGGAAAAGAAGACTATGACCTTTGTACTAGATTACTGAAAAATCCAGACTCAAAATAGCGTGGAAATAATATATGTTGTTTCTTATAAACTTCTCAGTTTTTCACATTTAAATAATTAAAGATTAACCATACAAGCCTGATATTTCACATCTCAGAATCCTTAGCAAATTTTTTTTCAATACATATCTTTAGGGATTACTTATGGGATAATTTGCCATGAACAGGCCTGAAACTGCTAAATTCCTGGAGGTAGAAACAAATAAGCCAAAATATATGTGCTTTCAGGACAAAATGTTTCTTTTCTGCCACAAGATCTGGGAATCACCTTTTATTCATGTTGAAATATATTGTAAACACTTGAAAGAAACTATGTAAAGACCACAAATTATTCTATTAATTTCATGTAGCTTGATTTTCTTTCTATGTTTTCATTCATTCAAAACACTACTGTGGGCCTGAGGCATTGGTGGCATCAACAGTAGTAGCAGCCTGGCTCATTGTACCGAAGAAACTCGATTGTGCCCTGCCCACTTGCCCACAGTTGGGTTCCGTACCTTGTGCAGGAGAATACAATGATAAGTGGCATCACTTTAGGGAAGAATCTAAGACTACCTAGGCAAAGGAAAAACCTGAGTACATTCTTCTTTCAATTTTCCAATGTGCAATCAAACCAGTGTTACTACATTAGAAGATCTGTGAATTGATTTAGAGACAGTGGTAGTGTAGGAACTTCCTTCAATTTAGATGTAGTCCTAAAATGTACTTTTGTTTGGAACTCTGTATATACATCTTCTGAAGTAAAACAGCCCAAGCTGCCATGTCACAATCCCAACAGCTACTTAACAAGATCTGCACTGATAACCGTTGCCTAATCCATATTAGCTCCACTCTTAATGTACTGCATACTGTTGTAAGAAAACTGCACACAAAACATAACTGTAACCTACCTACTGTCTTATGAGTTGTTCTTAGACTTTTTTTTTCCAGAATGTTTAGAAGCACATTTCAGGTTTCCTAAGGACATCTCAAAACTGGCAGATGAAAAAAATTTAAGCAATTAATTTAAGAAAAAGTAACTGAGAGCATTTCATACACTAAAATTATCTCAAAGTAGTCAGAATGTATAAGAACATAGGGAAGGTGGAATGGTTCCAGAGAAAAGCTGACTTTTCATGATGAACAGCTGACTAGGAATCACTGAGAAAGCCCTGTGTGAAGGCTTTGCCCACTGGCACAGGTGCCTTGCTCCTCTGGCAGCATCCTCAGCAGAAGTTGAAATCTGTACCTCCTGGGACTTACCTGACATATGTGGTACTCACAGTAAGAAAATGAAGCCGTCTTAATCTGAGGTAAAAACAAGCTTGAGGTCTCCCTGGACCTGGGTCAGTCCACATTTTGCAAAATTTTGTTAACATAATGTGAAAACCTAAGCCCATTCACTAAGCTATAAGGGAAAAATTATTCCAGTACAATGTAATTTATTTTTAATTTATACTAGGAGATGTTGACTCATTAACATCAGAAACAGGTTTTCCAGATCCACTTACAGTCTAATAATTGAGAATTACAAAATGAGCTAAATCCTTTACCACACTATCCAATGTGCTTGGACTACTGGAGTCCGGTATCTGGGTTGTTCTTTGTAGTTTGTAGTCATTCTAGACAGTATGTTAATTCTTCAGGCTCTATCATGCATGCTGTAGGATAAACAGCAAAATATAGTTTTTTGCTGTGTTTCCAAATAAAACAGGTAATAATGACAACTATTTATAAATAAACACTAAATTGATTCTTATGTTGTTTTAGGTGTGTGTATATATATTAATATTTATATATACCTAAAATATATGTTGTATTTGTACACCCACCTAAAATACCACAGACACACACACACACACACACACACACACATGCAACTCACTCTTTACCATATATACATATACATGGCAACATATATACATATGGTATATATATAAATATATTTTGTATGTACATATATATGTTAAAGAGTGAATTAGACCTAGAAAATCATAAGAAAATTGGCATCATATGTGGTAGATTCCTTTTGTATGGATTAAAATGGAAGTCAACTAGAGTATATAGTTACCTTAAATGTTGGTCATCACTATTTCACCAGAAATTTTGTGGCAGTTCTGCTAGAGTTTGGTCCACACCAAATCCTAACATCTTTTTTTTTTTTTTTTTTTTTTTGGTTCTTTTTTTCGAGACGGAGTTTCGCTCTTGTTACCCAGGCTGGAGTGCAATGGCGCGATCTCGGCTCACCGCAACCTCCGCCTCCTGGGTTCAGGCAATTCCCCTGCCTCAGCCTCCCGAGTAGCTGGGATTACAGGCACGCGCCACCGTGCCCAGCTAATTTTTTTTTTGTATTTTTAGTAGAGACGGGGTTTCACCATGTTGACCAGGATGGTCTTGATCTCTCGACCTCGTGATCCACCAGCCTCGGCCTCCCAAAGTGCTGGGATTACAGGCTTGAGCCACCGCGCCCGGCCCCTAACATCTTAATTAAGAAAAATTTCATGTTTAGTGCATTGTGGTAGCTTCTCTGCTGTTCTAGCTTCCAAACAACTGAGATTTGTTCACAAGTGCATTCAAAAAACAATAATAAAATTGAGGATCATTTCTATGCCACAGATGAGTTATTATACAGTGATTCAAATTTAATCACATGGATGATTAAAATAGGCTCTCAATATCTATTAAGCTATTTCAACTTCACACTTTTCTTGGCAAACAAATAAACATATTAAAGCTACTGGTTTGGAGTGGGCTATAAGTGAAACTCTCATACATCAGAATGAATAATACACACCGTCCATGCTCATAAGAATATATGCTAATGTACTGCAATTCTCAACTTTTCTATTCTTAAAACTCCTTTATACTCTTAAAATTTATTGAGAACTGTAAAGAAATTTTATTCATGTGGTTCATAATTGTGGATGTTTATTATATTAGAAATTTCAATTGAGATATTTTATTAAAATATTTAACAATAAATCCATTAAATATGAACATAAATAACACATTGTTGTGAAAAACAACATTTTAAAACTTTTAAGTACATGGGCTCATGACATGAGGGTTTGTTATACAGATTATTTCATCACTAGGGTATTAAACCTGGTATTCATTAGTTATTTTTCTGAATCTTCTTCCTCCCCTACTCCACCCTCAGACAAACCCCAGTATCTAACATTTCCATGTATATGTCCATTTGTTCCTATCACTTCAATTCCACTTATAATTAAGAACATGTGAAATTTGGTTTTCTGTTCTTGTGCATTAGTTTGGTAAGGATAATGGCTCCAATTCCATGTATATTCCTGCAAAAAAACATGACCTTATTTTTTGTGTGTGGCTGCCTAGTATTTCATGGTGTATATGTGCCACATTTTCTTTATCCAGTCTACCATTGATGGACGTTTGGGTTGATTTCATGTCTTTGCTATTGTGAACAGCACTGCAATGAACATGCACGTACATATGCCTTTCTGATAGAATAATTTATATTCCTTTGAGTAACATCCAGTAATGTGATTGCTGTGTTGAGTCATAGTAGTTGTGTTTGTAGCTCTTTGGGGAATCACCATGATGCTTTTCACAGAGGTTGAACTAATTTAGACTGCCAACAACAGTGTATAAGAATTCCCTTTTCTCCACAACTTCACCAGAATGTTAAGTTTCTGAATTTTTAATAGTAGCCATTCTCACTGTTCTGAGATGATATCTCACTGTGGTTTTGATTTGCAGTTCTCTAATGATTAGTGATGTTGAGCTTTTTTCATGTTTTTGGCAGTATGTCTTCTTTCAAAAAGTTCCTGTTCTCATCCTTTGCCCACATTTTAATGGGTTTGGTTGGTTTGTTTTCTTGTAAATTTGTTTAGGTGCCTTATATATGCTGGGTATTAGACATTTACTGAGGAATAGTTTTCCTTTCTTTTCTTTTTCTTTCTTTCTTTTTCTTTCTTTTTTTTTTTTTTTTTTTTTTTTTGATGGAGTTTTGCTCTTGTTATCCAGGCTGGAGTGCAATGCTGTGATCTTGTGATCTTGGCTCACTGCAACCTTTGCCTTCCAGGTTCAAGCAATGAGGTTTTTTTGACAATTTTTTCTATTGATGAGAATTTTTTTTTTTTGAGATGGAGTTTCGCTCTTGTTACCCAGGCTAGAGTGCAATGGCACAATCTCAGCTCACTGCAACCTCCGCCTCCTGGGTTCAAGCAATTCTCCTGCCTCAGCCTCCCAAGAAGCTGGGACTACAGGTGCACGTCAACATGCCCAGCTAATTTTATTGTATTTTTAGTAGAGATGGGGTTTCACCATGTTGACCAGGATGGTCTCGATCTCTTGACCTTGTGATCCACCTGCCTCGGCCTCCCAAAGTGGTGGGATTATAGGTGTAAGCCACAAGGCCTGGCCAAGAATTCTTTTTTTAATCATAAAATATTTGCTCTCCAGACATGGTGCAGCTGCCACTCGACCAGGAGCAACTCAGGATTGCAGCTTCCAGTGAAAGCGCAGAGGGTGAGTGGATGCCACATTTCCAGACGGATCTTTATTGCCCACAGACCAGGAGATTCCCAGGTGGAGGAGCCCCACAGGTCACCAGCACGGCTGTTTTAGCCAGCCCGGCTGTTTCGGCCAGAGCCCAGGCATGGCAGCTCCCCGTAAAAAGTACACTGGTCTGGTTGCTCTTTTAAGCTGGCAATTGAAGCTCCAGGAAGGCAGATTCACCCATTCATCTGATTAAATGGGTCTGAAACAGGAAGCCAGGTTAGGATATTCCTGCGCAGCACTGTTGTTTCAACTGGCGCAGTGGGTCACTGCATGGGCAATCACACAGATCCCAGCACCCTTTCAGCAGGTGACTGGAACATCTGGGAGAGAGTCAACCATTCAACTTTAAAAAAATGGCTCTGAAGCAGGGAGCCAGGTGATCAGGCTCAGCGGGTCCTACCCCCACAAAAACAAACAGGCAAAAAAACAGCAATTGGAAACGTTCAAGGTTGAGAATTTCCAGCAAGAACAGCTGAACCCAGGATGGTGCAGCTCGGTGGGGGAGCAGTGTCCACCATTACCAAGGCACTCCACCCCTACAAAGGTAGTCTGTTATTGCTGAGGCAGTCTGCCATTGCTGAGGCAACCCACCATTGCTGAGGCAACCTGCCATAACAGAGAGAGTCCACAGTTACAGAGGTGGGCCACCATTGCCCAGGCAGTTCTAATCACATCCATATAAGCAGAACTGCAGGGAAGCTCATATGGTGGCAGGGCAGAGCTGACAGCAGGATGGAGCCCACAGCAGCTCAGCAAAGCCTCTGCAGGCAGACAGTGACTAGGCTGCCTCCTTGCTGGGCAGGAAAGCCCTGGAAAAAAAAAAGGCAGCAGCACAACAGATACTCATAAATAAAGCCCTAACTCCCCAGGACAGAATACCTGGGGAAAAGAAAGGGGTTTATGAGTTCTGCTGCAGCAGACTTAAACATACCTGCCTAGCAGCTCTGAATGAACAACAGAGCTCACAGCTCAGCACTTGAGCTCCTATAAAGAACAGACTGTCTCCTCAAGCAGCTCCCTGTCCCCCGTATACCCAAAGAGTCACCTCAAAAAGGACTGATCAGACTGACACTTGGCAGGCATCATTCTGGGACAAAGATAGCAGAAGAAAAAACTGGTAGCAACCCTTACTGTTCTGCAGCTGCCACAGGTGAATCCCAGGCAAGAAGGGCCTGGAGTGGAACTCAGCAGTCCTACAGCAGAGGGGCCAGACTGTTAGAAGGAAAACTAAGAAACAGAAATAACTTCATCATCAACATTCTGGACATCCACTCAGAGACCCAATCTGAAAATCAGCAACTACACAGATGACAGAAGGATAAATCCACAAAGATGGGAAGAAACCAGCATAAAAAGGAGGAAAACATCTGAAACCAGAACACCTCTCCTCCTATGAGGGATCACAACTCCTCACCAGCAAGGGAACAAAGCTGGATGAAAAATGAGTGTGATGAAATGACAGAATCAGACTTCAGAAGGTGGGTAATGAGAAACTTCTGTGAGCTAAAAGAACATGTTCTAACTCAATGCAAAGAAATTAAGAACCTTGAGAAAAGAGTTGATGAAATGACAACAAGAACGGACAACTTAGAAAGGAATATGAGTGAATTGATGGAGCCAGAAAACACAACATGAGAACTTCGCAAAGCATGCACAAGTTTCAACAGCCGAATTGACCAAGAAGAAGAAAAGATATTAGAGGTTGAAGATCAACTCAATGAAATAAAATGAGAAGGCAAAATTAGAGAAAAAAGTGCAAAAAGGAATGAACAAAGTCTCCAGGAAATGTGGGACTACATGAAGAGAACTAATCTACATTTGATAAGTGTACCTGAATGTGACGAAGAGAATGAATCCAAACTGAAAAGTACTCTTCAGGATATTATCCAGGAAAACTTCCCCAACCTAGCAAGGCAGGCCAATATTCAAGTCCAGGAAATACAGAGAACACCACAAAGATATTCCTCAAGAAGAGCAACCCCAAGGCACATAATCGTCAGATTCACCAGGGTTGAAATAAAGAAGAAAATGCTAAGGGAAGCCAGAGAGAAAGACTGGGTTACCCACAAAGGGAAGCCCATCAGACTCACAGCAGATCTCTCATCAGAAACCCTACAAGCCAGAAGGGAGTGGAGGCCAATATTCAGCATCCTTAAAGAAAAGAATTTTCAACCCAGAATTTCATTTCCAACCAAACTAAGCTTCATAATTGAAGAAAAAATAAAATCCTTTGCCAACAAGCAAGTACTCAGAGATTTTGTCACCACCAGGCCTGCTTTATAAGAGCTCCTGAGATAGGCACTACACATAGAAAGGAACAACCGGTACCAGCCACTCCAAAGACATACCAAATGGTAAAGAGCATCAACGAAAATGAAGAATCTACATCAACTAATGGGCAAAACAGCCAGCTAGCATCAAAACGGCAGTATCAAATTCACACATAACAGTATTAACCCTAAATGTAAATGGGCTAAATGCACCAATCAAAAGACACAGACTGGCAAATTGGATAAAAAGCCAAAATCCATTGGTGTGCTGTATCCAGGAAACCCATCTCACATACAAGGATACACAAAGGCTTAAAATAAAGGGATGGAGGAAGATTTACCAAGCAAATGGAGAGCAAAAAAAAGCAGGAGTTACAATTCTCATCTCTGATAAAATAGACTTTAAAACAACAAAGATCAAAAGAGACAAAGAAGATCATTATATAATGGTAAAAGGATCAATACAACAAGAAGAGCTAATGATCCTAAATATATATGGACCCAATACAGGAGCACCCAGATATATAAGGCAAGTTCCTAATGACTTACAAAGACTTAGACTCCCACACAATAATAGTGGGAGACTTTAACACTCCACTGTCAATATTAGACAGATCAACCAGACAGAAAATTCACAAGGATATCCAGGGCTTGAACTTAGACCTAGAACAAGAAACCTAATAGACATTTACAAAACTCTCCACCCCAAATCTACAGAATATACATTCTTCTCAGCTCCACATCACACCTACTCTAAAATTGACCACATAATTGGAAGTAAATCACTCCTCAGCAAATACAAAAGAACGGAAATCATAACAAACAGTCTCTCAGACCATAGTGCAATCAAGTTAGAACTCAGAATTCAGAAACTAACTCAGAACCACACAGCTTCATGGAAACTGAACAACTGGCTCTTGAATGTTGACTGGGTAAACAATGAAATGAATGCAGAAATAAAGAAGTTCTTCGAAACCAACGAAAATGAAGAAACAACATACCAGAATCTCTGGGACACATTTAAAGCCGTCTCTAGAGGAAAATATATAGCAACAAGTGCCCACATGAGAAGAGTGGAGATATCCAAAATTGACACCCTATCGTCAAAATTGAAAGAGCTAGAGGAGCAAGTTCAAAAAAACTCAAAACCTAGCAGAAGACAAGAAATAACTAAGATCAGAGCAGAACTGAAGGAGACAGAGACACGAAAAATACTTCAGAAAATCAATAAATCAAGGAGCTGGTTTTTTGAAAACATCAAAGAAATAGACAAACCATTAGCCAGATTAATAAAAAGGAAAAGAGAGAATAACCAAATAGATGCAATAAAGAATGATAAAGGGGAAATCACTGCAGATCCCATAGAAATTCAAACCATCATCAGAGAATATTAAAAACAACTCTATGCACATAAACTAGTAAACCTGGAAGAAATGGATAAATTCCTGGACACTTTCTTCCTCCCAAGCCTAAACCAGGAAGAAGTCGAAACCACGAATAGACCAATAACAAGACCTGAAGTTATGGCACCAATTAAGAGCCTACCACACACAAAAAGCCCAGGTCCAGATGGGTTCACAGCCGAATTCTACCAGACACACAAAGAGGAACTGTTACCATTCTTCTGAAACTATTCCAAATAATCCAAAAACAGGGAATCCTTCACAAATCATTTTATGAGACCAACATCATCCTGATACCAAAACCCAGCAGAGACTCAAAAAGAAAAGAAAATTTCAGGCCAATATCCATGATGAACATAGATGCAAAAATCGTCAATAAAATACTGGCAAGCCAACTGCAATAGCACGTCAAAAAGCTTATCCACCATGATCAAGCAGGATTCATCCTGGGGATGTAAGGCTGGTTCAACATATGCAAGTCCATAAATGTAATTCACCACATAAACAGAACCAAAAACAAAAACCACATGATTATCTCAATCAATGCAGAGAAGGCCTTTGACAAAATTTAACAGCCCTTTATGCTAAAAACCCTCAATAAACTCAGTATTGACAGAACATATCTCAAAATAATGAAAGGTATTTACGACAAACCAACAGCCAATATCATACTGAATGGGCAATAACTGGAAGCATTCCCTTTGAAATCTGGCACTAGACAAGGTTGCCCTCTCTCACCACTTCTATTCAATATAGTACTGGAAGTTCTATCCAGAACAATCAGGCAAGAAAAAGAAATAAAGGGTATTCAAATAGAAAAGGAGGAAGCCAAATTGTCTCTATTTGCAGATGACATGATAGTATATCTAGAAGACCCCATTGTCTCAGCCCAAAAATCTCCTGAAACTGATAAGCAACTTCAGCAAAGTCTCAGGATACAAAATCAATGTGCAAAAATCACAAGCATTCCTATACACCAATAACAGACTTAAAGAGAGCCAAATCAAGAACGAACTGCCATTCACAATTGCTATAAAGAGAATAAAATACCTAGGAATACAATTAACAAGAAATGTAAAGGACCTCTTCAAAGAGAACTACAAACCACTGCTCTGCGAAATAAGAGAGGACACAAACAGATGGAGAAACATTCCATGTTCATGGTTAAAAAGAATCAATATTGTGAAAATGGCCATACTGCCCAAAGTAATTTACAGACTCAACACTATTCCCATTAATCTACCAATGACCTTCATCACAGAACTGGAAAAAAAAAAAAACCACCTTAAACTTCATATGGAACCAAAAGAGAGCCCACATAGCCAAGTCAATTGTAAGCAAAAAGAACACAGCAGGAGGCATCACACTACCAGACTTCAAACTATACTACAAGGCTACATGATACTGGTACCAAATCAGCATGATACTGGTACCAAAACAGAGATATAGACCAATGGAACAGAACAGAGGCATTGGAGGCAACACAACACATCTACAACCATACAATCTTTGATAAACCTGACAAAAACAAGCAATGGGGAAAGGATTCCCTGTTTAATAAGTGGTGTTGGGAACACTGGCTAGCCATGTGCAGAAAGCAGAAACTGGACCCCTTCTGGACACCTTACACCAAAAATTAACTCCAGATGGATTAAAGACTTAAACACAACCTAACACCATAAAAACCCTAGAAGAAAATCTAGGCAAAACCATTCAGGACAGAGGAGTAGGCAAGGCCTTCATGACCAAAATATCAAAAGCATTGGCAACAAAAGCCAAAATAGACAAATGGGACCTAATCAAACTCCACAGCTTCTGCATAGCAAAAGAAACAATCATTAGAGTGAATCAGCAACCAACAGAATGGGACAAAATGTTTGCAGTTTACCCATCTGTCAAAGGGCTGATATCCAGAATTTACAAAGAACTCAAACAGATTTACAAGAAAAAAACAAACAAGCCCATTCAAAAATGGACAAAGGATATGAACAGACACTTTGCAAAAGTAGACATACATGAGGCCAACAAACATATGAAAAAATGCTCATCATCACTGGTCATTAGAGAAATGCAAATCAAAGCTACATTGAGATACCATTTCACACCAGTTAGAATGACGATCATTAAAAATCTGGAGACAACAGATGCTGGAGAGGATGTGGAGAAATAGGAACACTTTTACACTGCTGGTGGGAGTATAGATTAGTTCCACCATTGTGGAAGAGAGTGTGGCGATTCCTCAAGGACCTAGAAATAGAAATTCCATTTGACCCAGCAATCCCATTACTGGGTATATATCCAAAGGATTGTAAATTGTTCTACTAAAAGGACACATGCAGATGAATGTTCATTGCAGCACTGTTTACAATAGCAAAGACCTGGAACCAACCCAAATGCCCATCAATGATAGACTGGACAGGGAAAATGTGGCACATATACACCAGGGAATATTATGCAGCGGTCAAAAATGATGAGTTCGTGTCCTTTGTAGAGACATGGATGAACCTGAAGAATATCATTCTCAACAAAGTGACACAAGAACAGAAAACGAAATACCGCATGTTCTCACTCATAGGTGGGTGTTGAACAATGAGAACACATGGACACAGGGAGGGAAGCACTACACACTGGGGTCTGTTGGGGGGAATAGGGGAGGGACAGTGGGGGTGGGGAGTTGGGGAGAGATAGCATGGGGATAAATGCCAGATATAAGTGAAGGGGAGGAAGGCAGCAAATCACACTGCCATGTGTGTACCTATGCAACTATCTTACATGTTCTTTACATGTACCCCAAAACCTAAAATGCAATAAAAAGAAAAAACAAATAAAAAATATTTACCCTCCTGTTATCTGGTATTGCCAAGGTGGTTGTCTTCTAAGGTTTTTGTATAGTAGTTTTGAATTTTACATTAAATTTTTTATTCAACTTGATCTGATTTTTTAATATAGTATAAGAAAGAGGTCCAGTTTCAATCTCCTGCCTATGGCTAGCCAGTTATACCATCACCATTTATTGAATAGGGGGCTCTTTCCCAATTGCTTGTTTTTGTCAGCTTTGTCAAAGATGAAATGTTTGTAGGTACCCTTATTCCTGGATTCTCTATTCTGTTCCATTGGCATGTCTGCTATTGTACAAGTACCATGATGTTTTCACTACTCTCACCTTTTTTTATTTTTTAATTTTTTGAGTCAGTCTCTCTGTCACCCAGATTGGAGTACAGTGGCATGATCATGGCTCACTGCAACCTCTGCCCAGGTTCAAGCAATTCTGCCCCAGTCTACTGAGTAGCTGAGACTACAGGAACACACCACCACAACTGGCTAATTTTTGCATTTTTTTTAGTAGAGGCGGGGTTTTATAATGTTGGCTAGGCTCATTTCAAACTCCTGGCCTCAAATGATCTGCCCACCTTGAACCCCCAAAGTGTTGGTATTACAGGCATAAGCCATGGTGCCCAGCCTGCTGTAGCCTTGTAGTATAGTTTGAAGTTGGGTAGCATAATGCCTCCAGCTTTGTTCTTTTTGCTTAGGATTGTCTTGGCTATTTGGGCTCTTTTTTCATTCCATATGAATTTTAAGACAGTTTTTCTAGTTCTGTGAGGAATGTCATTAATAGTTTGATAGGGACAGCATTGATCTCTAATGGTTGTATGGGTACCTACAACTATTTCATCTTTGACAAAGCTGACAAAAACAAGCAATTGGGAAAGGGTTCCCTATTCCATAAGTGATAATGGTATAACTGGCTAGCCATAGGCAGAAGATTGAAACTGAACCTCTTTCAAATGACAGTATGGCCATTTTAATGATAGTCATTTTTCTTATCCATTAGCAGGGAATGTTTTCCCATTTATTTGTGTTATCTCTGATTTCTTTTACTAGCATTTTGTAGTTCTCAGACTAGGGATCTTTCAACTACCTGGTTAGCTGTATTCCTAAGTATTTTATTCTTTTCGTGGTGATTGTGAATGAGCTTGAATTCCTGATTTCGGTCTCTACTTGACTATTGCTGGTGTAAAGGAAGGCTAGTAATTTTTATAAGTTGATGTTGTAGTCTGAGACTTCACTAAATTTGTTTATCAGCTTATGGAGGTTTGGGGCCAATACTATGAGTTTTTCTTTATATAGAATCATGTCGGGCCGGGCGCGGTGGCTCATGCCTGTAATCCCAGCACTTTGGGAGGCCGAGACGGGTGGATCACAAGGTCAAGAGATTGAGACCATCCAGGTCAACATGGTGAAACCCCGTCTCTACTAAAAATACAAAAATTTAGCTGGGCATGGTGGCACGTGCCTGTAATCCCAGCTACTCGAGAGGCTGAGGCAGGAGAATTGCCTGAGCCCAGGAGGCAGAGGTTGCGGTGAGCCGAGATTGCGCCATTGCACTCCAGCCTGGGTAACAAGAGTGAAACTCCGTCTCAAAAAAAAAAAAAAAAAAAGAATCATGTCATCTGCAGACAAGGAGAGTTTGATTTTCTCTCTTCCTATTTGGATTCCTTTTTTTCTTTCTCTTGTCTGATTGCTCTGGTCAAGACTTCCAATACTATGTTGAATAGGAGTGGTGAGAAAGAGGCATCCTTTCCCTGTGCCAGTTTTCAAGGCAAATACTCCTAGGTTTTGCCCATGGAGTATGATGTCGGCTGTGGATTTGTGATAGAGAGCTCTTATTATTTTGAGGTATGTTCCTTCTATACCTAGTTTATTGAGTTTTTAACTTGAAAGGACATTGAATTTTATCAAAAGCCTTTTCTGCATCTATTGAGATGATCATGTGCTTTTGTCTTTAGTTCTGTTTATGTCATGAATCACATTTATTTTTTTGCATATGTTGAACGAACTTGCATCCCAGGGATAAAGCCTACTTGATTGTAATGGGTAAGGTTTTCGATGTGCTGCTGGATTCAGTTTGCCAGAATTTTGCTGAGAATTTTTGCTTCAATATTCATAGGGATATTGGCCAAAAGTCTTCTTTTTTGTTGTGTCTCTGCAAGATTTTGGTATCAGGATGATGGATTCATTAAGTTAAGGAAGAATCCCTCCTCCTTAATTTTTTTTGAATATTTTCAATAGGAATTGTTTCAGCTCCTTTTTATACATCTGGTAGAATTAGGCTATGAATCCTTCTGATCCTGGGCTTTTGTTTTTATTGGTAGGATATTTATTACTGATTCAATTTCAAAGCTTGTTATTGGTCTGTTCAGGGCTTCCATTTCTTCCATGCTCAGTCTTTGGAAGGTGTATGTGTACAGGAATTTGTTATTTTCTTCCAGGTTTTCTAGTTTGTGTACATACCAGTGTTTGTAATATACTCTGATGGTTATTTGTATTTCTGTGTGGTCAGTGGTCATATCTCCTTTGTCATTTCTAATTGTGTATATTTGGATCTACTCTCTTTATTGGTCTAGCTAGCAGTCTGTCTTATTAATTTTTTTCAGTAAACCAACTCCTGGATTTGTTGACCATTTGAATGTTTTTTTGTGTCTTAATCTCCTCCGATTCATGTGTAATTTTGGTTACTTCTCATCTTCTGCTAATTTTGAGGTTTGTTTGCTCTTGCATCTCTAGTTCTTTATTGTGATGTTAGCTTGTTAAATTGAGATGTTCTTAACTTTTCTATATGAGCATTTAGTACTGTAAATTTCCCTCTTAACACTGCCTTAGCTTTGTTGCAGATATTCTGGTATCTTTATTTTCACTAGTTTCAAAGAACTTCTTGATTTCTGCCTTAATTTTATCATTATTTACTCAAACATCATTTGGGAGCATATTATTTAATTTTCAGATAATTGTATGGTTTTGAGATATTTTCTTAATCTTGATTTCTAATTTTATCACACTGTTGTCCAAAAGAGTGGTTGGTATAATATCAGTTCTTTTGCATTTGTTGAGGATTTTTTTTGTCTGACTGTATGGTCAATTTTAGTATGTGTGTCATGTGGCAATGCCAAGAATGTATATTCTGTTGTTTTGGGTGTAGAGTTCTGTAGATGTCTACCATGTCCATTTGATCCAGTGCTGAGTTCAGGTTCTGAATGTCTTTGTTAATTTTCTGCCTTTGTGATCTAGTTAATACTGTCAGTGGAAAGTTGATGTTTTCCACTATTATTCTGTGGGAGTCTAAGTCTTTTTGAACGTCTCTAAGAACTTGCTTTATAAATCTGGGTGCTCCTGTGTTAGGTGCCTATATATTTAGAATAGTTAAATTTTCTTGTTGAATTGAACCCTTTACCATTATACAATGCCTTTCCTTTTTTTTTTAATCTTTGTCGGTTTAAAGTCCGTTTTGTTTGGTATTAAATTAGGGTTATGAACCCAGATTTATTCTGTTTTTCACTTGCTTGATGGATTTTTCTCCATCCCTTTATTTTGAACATATGGATATCATTGTATGTGATATGGGTCTCTTGAAGACAGCAAATCATTGGGTCTTAGTTCTTTAACTAGCTTGCCACTCTGCCTTTTTTAATAATTCAGGTATTTGGCCCATTTACATTCAATGTTACTATTGATATATATGAATTTGATCCTGCAATTGTGGTGTTAGCTGATTATTATGCAGACTTACTTGCATGGTTGCTTTATAGTGTCACTGGTCTTTGTACTTAAGTATGTTTCTGTAATGGCCAGTAATAGTCTTTCCTTTTCATATTTAGTGCTTCTTTCAGGAGCTCTTGTAAGGTAGTTCTGATAGTAACAAATTCCTTTAGTATTTACTTGTCCGAAAATGATTGTATTTTTCCTTTGCTTATGAAGCTTAGTTTGGCCAAAGATAAAATTCAGAGTTGGAATTTCATTTCTTTAAGAATGGTGAATATTGTCCCTCAATCTCTTCTGTCTTGTAAGGTTTCTGCTAAAAGTTCTGCTGGTAGTCTGATGGGTTTCCCTTTGTAGGAATCTACAATGGGAAGGTGTATATATTTTAACATATTTTTTTTTATTTTGTCCTCTAGAATCTGAAGGTTATGTGGATTCGGGATGGCCTTCTTGTGAAATATCTTACTAGGGTTTTCTGCATTTCCTGACTTTGAATATTGACCTCTCTAGCTATGTTTGGGAAGTTCTCATGCATGATATCCTAACATATGCTTTCCAAGTTGCTTCTATTATCCCCATCTCTTTCAGGAACATCAATGAGTAGCTTCTGTTTCTTTTCAGTATCTCATATTTCTTAGAGGTTTTTTTCATTGTTTTTGTTCTTTTTTCTCTATTCTAGTCTAACTATCTTATTTTAGAAAGCCAGTCTTCAGGCTTCAGGATTCTTTCCTCAACTTAGTCTTTTCTTCTAAGACTTAATATCAGCAATTGCATTATAAAATTCTTGTAGTGTGTTTTTCAGCTCTATCAGGTCAGTCACATTACTTTCTATGTGGGCTACTTTGTCTGTCAGGTCCTGTAATGTTTTATTGTTGTATTAGTCCATTTTCACACTGCTGATAAAGATATATTCAAGACTGAGTAACTTATGCAGGAAAACACATTTAATGGACTTAGAGTTCCACATGGCTGGGGAAGACTAACAATCATGGCAAGTCATATCTTATATGGATGGCAGGAGGCAACGAGAGAATAATGAAAATTCAAATGCAGAAACACCTGATAAGATCATCATATATCATGAGACTTATTCACTACCACAAGAAAAGTATAGGGGAAATGACCCCCATGATTCAATTATCTCCCACTGGGTCATTCCAACACATATGGGAATTATGGGATTATAATTCAAGATGTGGGGACAGAGAGCCAAACCATATCAATTGTGATTCTTAGCTTCTTTGCATTGGGTTTCAACATACACGTGCACCACTGTGATCTTCAGGCTATTCATATTCTGAATTCTATTTCTGTCATTTTAGCTATCTCATCCCAGTTGAGAATCCTTGCTACAGAAGTGGTGAAGTTGGTTGCGGATAGAGGGCACATTGACTATTCGAGTTGTCAGAGTTCTTGCATTTTTGTTGTTGTTGTGTTTTTTTGGTTGTTGTTGTTTTTCTCTCTTCTTTGTGGACTGATGTTCCTTCAATCTTTGAATGTAAAAAGTATTGGGAAACATAAAAATTAAATTAAATATTTACAAGGAATTTTTCTTAAAAACCCCCTATGAACCTCTCCTGAGGCTGCCAGCTCATTCTATAATATTGTATATTATGCATATTAATAACACAGACTCTATATCATCGAAGAAAAAGATCATCATAATAGTCACAGAGAAAATATCACTGATCATCCAAGAAGAAAACCAAGTATCTTTACGATCTGAAAGAAGAGAAACACTACAATTTACTAGAATTTTCCATGAACCATATACTGAGATAAACAAATTGTGTTCTAGTCCCGGTTATTTTCTAAACTTTCTTTTTAAATACAAAGTTATTTACCCTCTCTGGGTTTGTTTTATCTTATAATAAATACATAGATTATCATAAGTGACTGCTAATCTATATAGTCCCTTTACACTTTGGTGTTAGACATTGGGATTCCTGATTGCAGTTTATGCATACAATATCACCCTTAAATACAACGTTCTGTTTCTTAAAACAATTTCTTTTTCTTACCTGAGTTTTTAAGAAATAAATTGAGCTGTTGTTAAAGCTATTCTAATCTTATTTATGACATTAATTAGTTCTCATTTGCTTTTGTTTTTTAATGAATGCAAATATATAATTAATAAGAACTTACTTGAATACTATTATTTTTAGATACAGCACTTATTTCCACTCTATAATTATCCCTGTATATTTTCACTATATCTGTTTTTTATTTTCAAAGTGGCAGTTGATTGATTTGTTGGGTTTCACAAACTGACTTACTGAAAATATCATTTTAGTATAACCTTTAATTATATATTTTTTTCATTGAAAAAGTTTCCAGATTATCTGAAAGCATGCCTTGAAACGTTTTTATTTTATTTGTAAGAAAGGTTTTTTATTAGTTTAGAATAATTTTACAAGATGAGACATTTAATGATCTACTGGTAATTTCACATTTAGATAACAGAGATAAAAATATAGCATGACTATTTTAACATTCTTCTTCCTAAATAACTGTAATTCTAAATGATAAATAATCAACAGTATTGTATTGGTTCATATAAAATGGCCACTTGTACAGTTAGGTTATATACTTATTTTGCATAAAACAATAATGAAAAGTAATAAATCCTTCTTGGGACTTGATAACCTGACTATACATTTTTAAAAGTATGATAAAATCTGTCTTCAATGATACTTAAAATTGAAGATAATTAAAATCCACTTGGTTTCTTCTACTTGATCAAAAAAACTATAATTCATTGGAGAAATAGACCCAATAGGGGTAATTTTTTAAACTATATTAAGGTCTCAGTAACTTAGTCTACTCTCATAAACAGCATAGTCAAGATTTTAGTATATTTGGAGTTATTTCCAATTTGAAAAATATTGATTTATCAAATGCCTAGGAAGACTTCTTTTTATTGGAAGCTCAGATTCTTCAGTTGAATGATGAAATATTTTATCTAAAAGGGAACTAATTGTGTTGATAAAATATGAACAAAAGATGACCCTTAATAAAGGCATTTTGTTTCTTAGAAAGCAATTATTTCTTTGCTGTAATTTTTAGGAAATATATTCTTATGAGAAAAAGTCATTTTCCTAAACAATGTACATTATGGCCAATTGTAATAGAGAAAAAATTACTGAAAAAATGCAATCGTTGCTTGTCTGTAGACAAATACAAGCAATGAAATCCAATAACAATATTTTTTCCTTTTGTTTCTTAGGATCACATCTTAAAAAGGCATGTTTTCTGTCATACTTTTCTTGTTCAGGAGATTTTGAAATATGGTCTAATTTTTTGAAAATTCAGTATAATAAAAGCCATGTCATTTTAATCCCCCTGGAACCAGTTTCCTTATTTACATTTTCTTCACCAGTGCTCTTTATTTCTTCATGTGGTCTTAAGTTTTTGTATCATATTCTCTTATTTCACTATGAAGAATTCCTTTAATATTTCTTATAGGGCAGGTCTGTTAGCAATAAATTCTCTCAAGTTTTGTTTATATGGGAATGTCTTAATTTATCTTTCCTTTTGGAAGGATGATTTTATCAGATGTAAAGTTCTTGGTTAATAGTCTCTTCTTTTTCAGCACTTTGTGTATATCATACCACTGCTTCCTAGCCTCCATTTTTTTTTAATTGAAAGTCAACAGTTAATCTTACTGATGATTTCTTATATTTGATGAGTTATTTTTCTCTTATGGTTTTCAAAATTCTCTTTTGTCTTTGTCTTTCAATAACTTGCATTATGATTCTAGGTGAGATCCTTCTGAATTTACCCTACTTAAAAGTGAAACTTCTTGATTTTTTTAACCCTTATTTTAAGTTCAGTGGTACATGTGCCGATTTGTTATATGATTGTTTAGAATCCGATTTTTAATAAAAATTTGGAAATTTTCAGCCATTAATTCTTCAAATCGTTTTTCTTTCTTTTTGTACTCACCTCCTATAACTCCAATTATGCATATATTGGTGTGGTTATGGTTTCCCATAAAGCTGAGAGACTATGTTTATTTTTTCTTTGTTTTATTCCTTCTGCCACTGAAATTGAATATTCTCAACTGACCTATCTTCAAGTTTATTGATTCTTCTGAGAGGTCAAATCTTTTGTTGAACCCCTCTAGTGAATTTTTTATTTTAGTTATCATAATTTTTAACTGCAGAATTTGTATTTGGTTCTTTTCTAATATTTTTATCCCTTTGTTTTTATTCTGTATTTGATAAATTGTTTGGTCAACCTCTTGTTTCCCCTGAAGTCATATTGCTACCTTAGGCAGCTATAATATTAACTAATAGAAAATGATTGTTTCCAATAAAATACTAGAGATATGGTTTTTATCACTAAGTGAGGCTTGAGCTAGATCAAATAAAAATAAGCATTGGGGATTGGGCTTTTCCAAAGAGCTGCAAGACAAATTAAATAATGACAATTCTATGAAGTTGAGGTCGTTAAGCAGCATATTACTAAAAACTTACACAAATAGAAAAAAAAATTCTGAGTTCTGAAGTAGTCATGGCAGTGTGAGCATATACACTCCAAACAAATGCTCAAAGTGGAAATGAATTCAGCCCACAGAAACTCTGTACTTTTATGGCCTTAAGGGCTTTGTAAATTCTACTATGTTTTCAATTACACAAAGATGGAAAGAGAGAAAACTTTAAGGAATAATGGGAAGAATGCATTTCAATAAATAAAAAACCCTCAAGTTTTTAAAGAAAGGGACATAGTTTAAGCAATATCAGAATTAACTACATTCAAATAGTACAGAATGTTTCAAAGCAATTTAATTTGAATTGCATACATTTCAAGAGTTTAAGAAAGGATTTACATTTAGAAATAAAATCAGACCAAATACCAATTTTATAAATCTTTTCTTCTTTCTCTTAATATTAGGCTTACTAGACAAAATACAAGACACCCTAATAAAATTGAATATCAGATAAACAACAAATAATTTTTTAGTATAAGTGTGTCCCTAATGTTGCATGGGACATAGCTATACTAAAAAGATTTTTATTATTTACCTGAAGTTCAGACTTAACTGAGTGTTCTGTTTTGTTTTTGCTGCTTGATTTTTCTGTATCTGACAACCCTACTTAATATATAGTACATTCAGCTTAATCCACATTCTTACTGTCTTTACGCTGAAATCTGTGTTCTCAACCTTATCCTGATAATTGGAAGTTCCCACTCCAAACTGCACAGAATGATATTTTGCTCTCCATGGATAATAATGTCAATATTTAGCATCCTTCAAAACAATTTAGCTTTAACCTTCCTCTACTGCTTTACCTATTCCTTCTCTTTCAGAACTGCCAAATAAAAATATTTCTTCCCTTGGAAATCTGTGCTCCAGCCACATCTTAGCTTTTGTATAATGTTCCTTCAGTTTGTAACAAGCTATTCTTTCTGCATTTCCCATCTTCTTTTTATTGTATACCTACTCATGTATCAAATTCAAGTTCAAATACACCCCCCTTTCTATAAATTTTTACTCCTTCAGACAGAGTTAGGGAGTCACTCCTCTTTGAAATTGTGCTCTTGTGTAACTATGTATTTATTACTATTGCAGTACTCATGCTACATTGAATTACAATGAAACCCCACAGTAATAAGAAATTGGATATTGCTTGGTTGGTAATTAGCTCCTTCACTTGCTCCTCACTTTTATAGGGGAGCAGGAGACAAGCTAACATTTCATCTTGACTTGGGGGAAAGGGCAGGATTTAGGGGAGAGATGCTGTAGGCAGTCCCGTTATGGGATGCCTTGCAAAGGGTAGACAGTAAACCTCGTGTGCTCCTTGATGTGAACCACATCTAATTTGTGAATAGAATGGGTTCCTCACTCAGGTAACAGAGACCTTCCTGAATCACTAACTTTCCCCAGGAAAACCAAAACACTGCTACTGTCTCCATCCTTATTCAAGCTGGAACAGACAAGCACCAATAGAAAGCATCAAATTGTAACTTTGATGGAAAAATATAGGTGGATCCTGAAATATAAAGAAGTCTAGCTTTGTGTAGACTTGCCTTCAGTAATCTTTCAGTAATGTGACCATATTTTTCACCTGATTTGATTTTGGAGGAACCCACTGATAAAATTAAGGCAGGGTGTTCTGTGTTATTTTTCCCTAAATGTTTCTTTTATTGGACAATGAGTTCCATGACTACAATGATTATGGTTTATTCATCTCTCTAATATCAGAGCCCAACTTAGTCCCCAACTCAGAGTAAGTAATTTGTGAAAGAATACTCTCATTTGTTGAGTAAATAAATGAAATACAATGTATCATTTGCTTTATCAAAAGTTGGAAATATTTAAATCTGATGTTAGTATAATTATACAGATTCATTTAGCTTGCCCAAGCCTGTCATTCTACAATTGTTCATTTTCATCATAATTTATCCTGGCAATGAAAAGATGTTTCTAACTTTCATTATACTATTAATAAACCTTTGTGTTTAGATCTTGGCAATGCCATTGTTGTGGACTAAAGCCATCATATTTGAGTGTGGATTACAACAATATCCCTAGAGGTACTACATCTTCAATGAGTTTTTCAAATCTTAACTAAGAACCACTAAGATGTTGATGAAAACTGACTTGTTTAGACACAAACTGCATTGTTTAAGCTGAAGTATTTTTAAATCTTAACTTAAAATGTAATTGTAATTATCAACATAAACATTACCATCATGGGTACAGAGATAGTGGTATGCGTGTATATTCAAAAATGCAAATTATACCAAAGAAACTTGTGTTCTTGCTTTCAGTACACAAAAGTTAGCTATAATTTCAATGTGATTATATATCTCACAATTTTTGTAATAGATCTGATTTCAGGAATTTAAATATTTTATTGACTAATAGTTACATTTACTAAATGTTCAATTAAACAATATTTATAACTGAATATGATGTAATTTGTGTATTTTTAAAGTTTATTTACATTAATATATTCACTTGTAAAACTATCCTGTCAAACTAGATTAAGTGCTTTGTTTCAGAAATATGGTAACCAACAAACAGGGTTCACCCCATCCAATCTTAGGCAAAACAACTATATATTATTCCATATTAGTATATACTTTTGGTTCAGCATTTCTATGACCCCTTTGGCTCTTCCGTCATTCATTTTACTCTATTTGTTCATTTTCGTTACTGGTCTAGCCCATCGTCTAGAGACTGCATGAAAATTCAAGTAAAAGTTTGAAACAAACTACCAAAAAGATATAACGAAAGAAAAAGTGCCATTTGGCTGCATTGCCTTGCTCTTCAGAACAATGTTGTATATTATATTACAATGATACAAATGATAACCAGAATGGAGCTGTTTTCTCATTAAGATGAATATAATGAGAATGATAAATGAGTTCAAGTAAAACCTATTCAAAACACACTGTTAAGCTTTATATCACCTCCTTAGATGTTCTATATAGCCTTGTTTCATGATGTCATTATCTCTTTTTGAAATTTAAAAAAAAGCTGGTAGTTTAAGAAATCTGTCACATTTGTATACTACAATCTCTCTAATATAGGAGACATTTTCCTGTCACAGCACTTTTCAGTGAGTACTTAATCTGTTTGCCATTGAGTTCAGGGTAATTTGGAATCACTAAAGATGATGAGTAGTATAACAGACAGAAAGCGTAAGCTGATGTGGGTTCTAGTTTCAGCCCTGGTTTAGTTTCCTACTGCTGCTATAACAAATTAACACACATATAAATGCTTAAAAGAATACATTTTTTAAATATTACAATTCTGTAGATTATAGGTATAACACAGGTCTCACAGAGTCTGACCCATTTCTTGTCTTGTGGGCCCCATTTCTCCATCCTCAATGTCAGTAATTTCACATCTCTTTGACCATTCTATCACAGTCACACACTCTGTGACCCTTCCTGCAGCTGTGAAAGGTGCTTTTAAGAACTCATGTAATTAGGTTGTGCCCAGACAGATCATGCAGGATTATCTCTGCCTATCAAGGTTCTTAATTTTAATCACAGCTGCAAAGTCCCTTTGTCTATGTCTGGGGGTAACATATTCATGGGTTCTAGGAAACCGATATGAACATGTTTGGTGGGGGCATTATTTTGCCTACTACAAGTTTCATTCTTACCAGTTTATGACCTTAGTTAATCATTAAGCACTTTAACTCTTCAGCAAAATGGTGATAATTAATCACTCTGCTGACTAAGGTGACCTTCCTTTATTTTATTCTCTTTGTTTCTTTTCCTAAGATTTGTCATAAAGTCTAAGGTAATGAAGGTGAATTTATTTGCATTTTAGAAATCAAGTTATATTAGTCCCAGATTCGTATTGCAATTTGCTAATATATTCCTTAATTCATATTCTCAGTAAGTAACTGTTGAATACTTACTATGTGTCCAATGCTACTGTACATTTTACAGACATAATGGTGAACAAATAGACAAGGTACTGACTGTTGTGGAGATGTGGAGATTTAATGGAAAGATAAGTCATGTCACTGAAAGAATATTGGGTGAGGGTGAACAAGGTCTACTTCTCTGGGGAGGTAAGCTGAAAGCTATCATACTCAATCTCCAGGAATGACAAGGTGATCTGAAATAAATATAGATTGACTTTGGAAGACAGTAGGAAGAGCATTTCAGGAAAAGAGAAAGCGTCTAAGATGGATTCAAGTTTGGTAAATTCCAGGAACAGCTAGAAGGCCATGTAATTGAGCCAAGTAAGCAAGAGGGGAAGTGAAAGGACTAGGTTGGAAATGTGGGCAAGTAGTTAAGTGAGAAATGGTGAGGAACAAAGCATGTTAATGTTGACCAAGTCCATGTAAGTTTCCCTTTTCCCTATTTTACTGTTCTTAAATGATAACTAACAAAATCACCTTCCTGGGTTTTTTCTTTCTTTAATCTAGATCAGTGATCCCCAAGCTTTTTAGCATCAGGGACAGGTTTCATGGAACACAATTTTTTTCCAAGGACAGGTGGTGAGGGGATGGTTTCAGAATGAAACTGTGCCACCTGAGATGATCAGGCATTAGTTAGAGTCTCATAAGGAGCATGCAACCTTGATCTTTCCATGTGCAGTTCACAATAGAGGTCCTTTCCTTTGAGAATCTCATGCTCTGCAGGGCTGATCTGACAGGAAGCGGAGTTCAGGCAATAAGGTTCACCTGCCACTCACCTCCTGCTGTGCGGCCAGCTTCCTAACATGCTAGGGACTAGTACTGGTCCATGGCCCGAGAGTTGGCAACACCTGATCTAAATGATAAACAAATATAGTAATAAACTATCCTGTAGGGAATTTGGAGAAAAACAAGGAAACATTGAAACCAATATTTTCTGTGCAAAAACTAGTCAGAGAAGTCTGGGAATTCTTGGTCTTTATCAGCTGTGGTCTGAGGATAGAAAAAATTATTTCAGTATTTTTCTAAATATATCTTTAGTTCACCATTACTCTTAAATAAGAAGTTTAGCTTGGCATTACATTCTAGTTGGGTACTTTTGCATTAATATATGGCATCAGGTTCACTGAAGAAAGTAAAATTTTGTGTCTTAGTAATCAGCCTTTCCTTTCTCAATTTTAAAGACATTATATTCTCATTGCTTTGGCTTCTGAAATCTCACTATGATGTGCCTAAGTTGGATTTCTTTTTATCCTCCTAAAATTTGGTATAATTTTCAAATTATGGATATTTATCTCTTTTTAATCTCTCAACTATTATCTCTTCAAATATTGCCTCTTCTACATTCTGTTTCTGGAACTGCTGGAGGTAAATGTTGATGTTTTTTATGCCATCCTTCATGTGTCTTATTCTAACTTACATATTATTTTCTTTCTCCTGCTACAAAATGGGCAAATTTTTTTGTTCTGCCTTCAAGTTCAGGAAGTCTCTCTTCAAATAATAATAAAGAGCAAATATTTTTAAAAAGCTTTCTTGGTATCAGGAACTCTTTGAAGCCCTATCTATATATTAACTCATTTAATTATCACAAAAAGCATAAGCTGTTTATTATCTTATAGATGAGGACATTGTCTAATTTGCTATTTAAACTTTATGCTGAGCTTTTAATTTCAGAATCTGCATTTTTGCATGTTCTACTTTGTCACCAATTTCTTCTTATGAAAAATAGCCAGTTACATTTTTCACAGCCACATTATTGTATTTAATGAATGTCTTCCACAAAAAAATAGACTACATTGTTATACATAGTTTTAGATTTAAATAAATTTTAATTTCCATATATCTTATAGTTTCATACTTGTATCCAACTCATACAGTTTTATTCATTTACCTTCAACTTGTATATCTGAATTCAATTGACTTTTTTATAAGGCATACATCATGTTTTACTTAGTTAGGGTAGGTTAGATTATGCTGTGGTAGCAAATATCTCCATCCCAGTTGCTTACAACCACAAACATTTATGTTTTAACATGCTATATGTCCATCCAAGGTCATCCTTCCTAGAAGCCTCTGATAGAAATGGCAGTTGTCACATTCCATTGGTTAAAGTAAGTCTTGTGGAAAAACCTATTCTTATTGGAGTGAGAAATTAGAATTCTTCCTTGGGGCCTGGCAGGATAACTTGAGCCCGTAATCCCAGCATTTGGGGTGGCCAAGGTCAGCAAATCACTTGAGCCCAAGAGTTCCAGACCCGCCTGGGCCACATGGCAAAACCCAGTCTCTACTAAAAATACTAAAATTAGCCTGGCATGGTAGTCCCCGCTACTGAAGAGGCTGATGTGAGAGGACTGCTTAAATTCTAGAGGCAGAGGTTGCAGTGAGCTGAGATCATGCCACAATACAGTCTGGGTAACAGAGCGAGACCCTGTCTCAAAAAAACGACAATAACAACAAAAAAATTCTTTCCAGAAAGCGTAAGCAAATACTGGTACACAGTTGTTCTACATTCTACATCCACTATTTCAACTACCAAATATTTTACTTCCTCTCCCTTTGACATGTAGCACTAACTTAGTAGTCCTTCAAGGGAAACAAGCGCCAAAGTCCTAATCATTCTCTTCTCTAAGCACATATCCAGAATCAGTGACTTGTGTTGTGTCTCTATCACTTCTAGAGATAAATCCTCTTAAAATTCTCATATGAATGAAATGTCTGGGACCTTACACACTCTCAAAGCACAATGACAGGACAGAGATAAGCTTCTTCAGACCAGGGAAAAATGAGAGAATGTCTCCAAGGGCCTGGCAGGGTACCCTACTACATTTGTCTGTAGCAATTCCCAAACCTTGCTGGGCAGAATCTTCAAAATCCCCTGTCCTCAGGGTGAGGAACATTCTTTTCCAGGCCAAGATTCTACTCTATAAGATTAGTTCCATAATCAATTCCACCCATGAATTTTGGTTCAACTTGAGTTATTTTTCTCTTCCATGATCTTCTCTGGCCACATCTCAAGGGAGCATTTAAAAATATTTCTTCCTAAGGAGCTGAGCAGCTCTTTCAGTATGCTTTCCAGAGGAATTGGGTCCACATTTTGTTAAATATCACAGGTGATTTATACCCAGGTCTATAGTGTTTCAACCAGTACAACTCTTTCAAAAATATCCCTTTCTCAGTTACTACCACCTTGAGCCTATAAAACTTCAGTGGAAAAGCCACAACCATAGAATTTTTTGCTAAAATACATTTTTCCAACCAAAAAAATTTACTGGGTACAAACATAATTAATTCTGTGGTTTTAACAATGGGTATAAGGACAATACTGTCCATTTTATTTTTAATAGGAATTGGATTGTTAAGCTTTCAAGTCACTCAAATGTCTTTGGCTTTATTTTTTACCAATTGAGAATGAGAACCTGTTATTGTCTTCCACACCTGAGGGTTTCTGAAATTCTGGACTTTATTCTTACAGCAGACATTACAGGATAACTTTTTTTGAATTGCCACATCAATACTGGCTGTCTCAATCAATACTACTGGCATTTCTTTGCCGGATATATTTCTCCAAAGTTCTAGAAGCATGTTCTGCCTAAGTGCATGGCAGCAGATGACTCTGAAATGCGTCTTCTACAACATTTTTGAATGTTTCCAAGTGGGATCATGATATGGTGCCAACAGAGGTAGCTGGCTTGAATACTTTCCTTTCTCATTCTTCCCACTTCCTACTTGTGTTTCCTGTTCATCCCAAATAAATTACTTTCAGTTTAATCCTTGGATAGCAAGATAAACTATTGGGAGAATTCAGACTAGCAGAGTTCACTTTTATTCCTCTGTGAAACCCGAAAATTCTTTGCCAAGTACAAATATTTATTGTATTAACTTATTAAATAAAACGATATTAACCAACCAAGCACTGTAACAATTTTCTTCTTGTTGTTAATCTCTTTTCCAAAAGCTACGAACTTGTTACATACTTTACAAATTATTTCATTCAAAAATTATACCAAATTGTTGCCCATGGTTAACGTGGATCACCATCTTTCCAGATTCTAACAACAGTGTTTCCCCTACTCCTTTCAAACTTTGAAGCTATTGACATATAGTGTAGATTTTATATTATTGAAAAATCATATTCATGATATAATTTATGCAATATTTAGGTTGTGCTGCAGTAATTAATAATCTCCAAATCTAATTTACTTACAACAGATGAGATTTATTTACCAGCTGGGCTGGATGTCTTCATTCTAGGACCAAAAATGAAGGGTTAAGCGCTATAAAAATGGCTTGTCATCATAGCAAGAAAGTAAAAAATAAATGCAATAAAACACAAACTAGATCTTTAATAATATTGTCAGTGAGATAAAATACAGAACATTCAGTTACATTTAAATTTGTGATAAATGATGAATACATTTTCAGCATAAGTATATCTCAAGTATTACATATGTCTTCTCATGTAATTACAAGTTTCTTCTCATAGCTAGTGCTTTTGTAGATATGTTTAGAAAAATTCTCCTTATAAAAGTTGCTCATTGTTTATCTGAAATTCAAATTTAACTAGATGTCTAGTATTGTTACTTGTTAACTCTAGCAACCCTACTAATATGGGCTGAATTATTTGTCCCTAAAATGTATATATTGAATACCTAACCCCAAGATATCAGAATTAGGCTGTATTTGGGGATATGGTATTTAAAGAGACTTAAGTTAATATGAGGTCTTAAGATGTACACTAATCCAATCTGACTGGAATCCTTATAAGTGGAAATTTAGACACACAAAGGGACACCAGGAATGTGAGGACACAGAGAAATGCTGGCCATCTGCAAGCCAAAAAGAAAGGCCTCAGGAGAAACCAAACATGCCTCTACCTTAATATTGGAGTTTTAGCGTCCAGAACTGCAGGAAATAAATTATGCTTAAGCCACTCACTGTACAGTACTTTGTTATGACAGCCCTAGGAAACTAGTACACCTATTCTTTATGCTTCTGCTAGAAAGTGAAACATACCATTTATGCTTTCACTTTCTTGGCTAAAGCTGATCACATGGCCAAGCCTGACTTCCAGGGGACAGAGATGTACAATTTTGCCTCTTGGTGGGGAAGCAAGTATTGATAGAAAGTAACAAAATCTATCACCTTTTTCTATTCCTTTAGTGTAGAATCAAAGCCTCATTAAATTATTTGCTGTAATAAACAATAAAGAATCTCATCTTTTGTACTTTAGAAATCAACAAATTCTCTGGGATGTATACACCCAGAAATGTAATTGCTGGGTCACTGTACATATGCACATTGATTTCATTACAAATTTCCTGGAAGCTCTCTATACAGCCTTTGCCATAACCATCTTTCTTTGTCTCAAACTAATCAGTATGAAGTGGCTTCACATTAATTTGCAGTCCTGTAATTTTTAATGAGGTTGCACATTCCTGCATGCATATATTAAACATTTTGTATCCCCTTATATGAGTTGGCCTTTTGTGTCCTCTGTATCTGTTTTTCTATTTGGTTTTCTGTATTGATCTTCTAACTCACTGGAGTTAATTCTAGTTATTAATTATTTGTCTCTTAAATTTCCAAATATCTTCTTTTAGTGTTACCCATTCATTAACTTAGATCATAGTGTCTTTTCCTGAATATCAATTCACTAGTTTAAGGTCGTTATTTTTTCCTTCTCATAGCTAGTGCTTTTGTAGACATGTTTAGAAAAATTCTCCTGGGTTTTTCACAAATAGTTTCTGAATATTCCGCTGGGTTTACAGTTTTACTCTTCCCATTTGGGATTTTAGTAATGTAGACTCTATGGATTTTTTTTCTATATAGACTGTATGGTCTATATGGACTCTATTTTTTCCATGTGGTCTATATGAACTCTATGTTTTTCTACATAGTATCTACATGTTAGTTACTAAATGTTAGTTTTCTACATGGTAACTAAATGTTTCCAAGACCATTATATAATTCATTGATTCCCCATCAAAGTATGCTGTCATTCCTATTAGATATCATATCCCTATATCTGCATAAATCTGTTTCTGGGCTCTCTGTTCTGCCCTCTGAATTCTTTGTCTGTTTCTTTATTAAGATCTTGTTTTATTAATTATGATGATTTTGTAATATGTTTTAAAATCTTGTAGAAAATGTATTCTCTTTTTTCTCTTAATTTTCACAATTACCTGATATATTTGAGAATATTTATTTTTCTACTTATTTTTGAATTACTCAAAAATTCTTTTTAAGGTAGAAATGGAATTTAAAGGTAACTGGTTGATTGTTAACATCTTTACATGTAAAATTATCCCTTCCATAAATATATTATTCAGATGTTCTTTTGTATCCTGCAATAGAGTTTAAATTATTTTCTGCTCTAATGGTCATATGTGTCTTTAGTTGGGGCAATTCTTAATTTTTTATTAATTTAGTAAATGATACCTTTCTCTATATTATTTTATTATTATTGATTTTCAGAAATGTCACTAATTTTTGGTATGTTGACCTTGTATTCAACAACTTTTCAAACCCTATTATTAGTTCTTACAGACTATTATTGATTCTACTGAGTTTTGTGGAAAATTACCTCATCTGCAAATAATAACATGCCTGGTTATCTTGTCTATTTTTCTTGCACAATTGTATGTTATGCTCATGTCAGATCTCTCTGCAATTTGATGAACAGTAGAATTGACAGAGAATCACAGTCTTAATGCCAGCTTCAAAGGGAATGCGTATCAAGTTAAGGAAAATGTTGACGTAGGCTTTATTCTGAGTCTTTACCCATTTAAATTCTAGCTTTCGTTTTCTGAGAATTCTTTTTACCGTAAGTAAGTGTAGGCCTTTTTCAAATGCTTTTTCTGAATCTATGAAGTTGGTCATTTGAATTTTTCTCTTTATGCATATTAATGTGGATAATTATAATAAAATTGATTATTGTTTCTCTCCTCATGGCTAGTATTTTTCAAATTGTGTTTAAGCAATCTTTCTTACCAATATTTCTCACAGATTATATCCTATTATTTATTCTATTGACTTTATAATTTCATTTTTCATGTTCTGAGCTTGAAAGATTTTTCTAAAACTGAGTCATCTTTATATACTTATTTGATAAGTATTTGTATTTTATGTTGTTTAAGTTTTTAATATTTTGCTTAAGATATTTGCATATGTTTTTATGAGTAAATTTGCTCTTTTTTTCTCACGTTTTTCTTATTTCATTTTACCCTCAAGACTATATCAGCCTCATAAAAAAAGCTGGGTTGGGCTGTGCTTGGTTGGCCTGGGCTTGATAACTCATACAGGTAATCCCAGCAATTTGGCAGGCCAAGGCAGGCAGAATTCTGGAGCACAGGAGTTCAACACCATTCTGGCCAACCTGACTAAACCCCATCTCAAAAGAAAAATTTAAAAATTAGCCGGCATGGTGGTGCATGCCTGTAGCTCCAGCTACTCAGGAGGCTCAAGTGGGAGGAATGGTTGAACCCAGGGTGTGGAGGTTACAGTGAGCCATAGTCATTCTATTGCACTCCTGCCTGGGCAACAGAGCAAGAATCTGCCTCAAAAAAACAGCAGAAACAGCTGATAATCTTCTCCTTTATTACTTTTTTCTTTCCAGAATAACTTGTATTAAAGAAATATTAATTCCCTTCTAATATCTTGACATTAAAATTTTTCTGAGAAAATAAATTTTATTTCTATTGTTCTTATTCTATTTCTTGTGTCAATTATTACATTTTATTTTTATTTATCTATTTCACCTTTTAAATGTATTAATGAATACTTTATAATATTTTATAGTGATTAATCTCTTATTACAGATGAAATTATTTCCTCCTTTGTCTTTTTGTTTTTTTCTGAAACAATTTCCATTTTTTCTCCTTCTTGTCCTCCTTTTTGTTCACTTCAGTCTTACCAGAGATTTCTCAATGTTGTTAGATTTTTGAAGAACCATGTTTTGGTTTTATTAATTTTATGTATATTTGATTCCCTATTCCATTAACTAGTGCCACCAAATGTACAATTTCTTCTTTGATTCTTTGTGTTTATTCTATCTTTATTTTTATAGCTTCTTTTGTCAGACTCTTTGCTTATTTGTTTTCAATGAGTGCTGTTTCTTCACAGTCAAAACCTAAATTTTCATTGAGTACTGCTTTAGATTCATGCTACAAATTTTCACATGTGGTGTTTTTATTGGCATTCAGTTTTAAGTAGTTATCATTTCACCTTTATGATTTTCTGTTTAACCAAGTGATACTTCCAAAGAATTTTTTTAAAGTTTCAGGACATATGGGATTTTAAGCTATTCTTTAATTACTGATATCTAATTTTAATGCCTTATTACCAGAGAACATAGTTTGTACTATTTTGCTGTAATGTGTGGCAATGGATACTGTGGCAGTCTTTCTAGATAGTTTCTTCAGGGATAACTTGCCTAAATTCCAACTTCTAGAAGCATTGGTTGCTGATTGTTCCCAGCTTGTCCCCCACAGGAAATAACCCTCAGATGCAAGGAATGCCTCTTTCAGGGATCTTTCCCTTCCCTGGTTCAGTCTGTAGCCAGTGACTACAGACAGTGATATGCAAAGTCCCTGTCTCACAGTTTGGAAAATATTGGAAGAGCCCTCATCTAGGATTTATTGAGCTTCACTAGAAACCTTTTTGTGAGTCAGGCTCCCTCTCTGCCTAAAACTAGTATTTTCACGTATTTACAGGTATATCTCCTAAAACCACACCCCAAGTATACTCTGCCTATGATTCTCCATCTTAGATCTGTTTCCAGAGAAATGTTAGTGACTGGAGCATGTGTAGTAAAGGGAAAGTATATTCTGTTTTTGTTGATGTAAAATGTTGTAGGCATCTTTTATATTGCCCTGCTTAATTTTTTATTACTTTTTAACTTGATTTATTATTTTCTGAGAGGGGTTATTAAAATATTTTATCTACAATTGTTATTTTATCAATTTCCCCATTGTTACCTAGATTTTACTTTGCATGTTTTAAGACTATGTTGTTAACTGCATATATACTCTGGAACTTTAGCTATTCTTGATAATATTCAGTATGTAATAATTTTCTTTGATGCTTTGGCATTTTTTGTGCCTGAATTTCTTTTTCTGCCTAATAGTACACCTTTACCAAATTTCATTAGCTGCTATTTATATCATGTTTCATTTTCAAGCATTCCATGTGCTGCATCCCCACAGTTAAAGGGCTTTGTCCTACTATAAAGGGAAGCATGAACCAGAATAAAAGTGCCAGGGATAGATGTCTGTTGTTTCTCCTCCAGGTGTGACAACAATCTCCATGAACAATTCTTACTCTGTTTCTCTAATGAAACAGTAAAGGCAGAGCCTCACTACCCACAGATTACAGAATAATATTCAGCCAGCAATGAATAGCCAATAACAATGAACACAGGCCAAATTGGACATTATTGAGAGTGAATATTAAAACTTTAATTTATAGTAATCTTGGGACAACTGGCACAAACTATTCCTGACATAAGGAAATTGGTAAATATGATCACCCTTATTCTCCCTTTTTCTCCTACCTCTGTCCTATGGGCAAAGTTAATTAGAACAATATTTCTGAGGAAGAAATCCAAAAAGATGAAGCAAAACAGAAAGTTCAAAATGCTCTTCACAACTGTAGAGATTTTTCGTCACTTTAAAAACAAAACAACAACAAAATACCCCAAGTATATATCACTCAATATATTGATGGAAAAATTAATAAACTACAATGTCTATCTGGACATATACCGAGAATATATCTGAATTAGATTAAAAAAACATTTCAAGTACCTATTTGAAATTCTTATTTGTAGATGAAAAAGTTCATCTACAAATAAGAACCATGCTAGCCTCGTACCCCAACAACTTAGGCTACTTAGTGTCAGAAAACAATGGAATAATTTATAGAGAATTTGAGAAATGAAATGCAGTGCTATTTAGAGGGTAGAGCTAACAAACTTATCTCTTAAATATTAAAAACAGAAAAAAGACATTCTAAATATACAGAAGCTAAGAATATGCCACTCAATTTAGAGAAACAGAACTTAAGTCAAAATAAGAAATCGTAAGAGAGAAATTGCTAGAATGAAAATAGCCTGGAAGACATTCCTATGGGACTCAAACATATAATATCCAAATCACCAGAGCAGTGCTGATATCAGTGAGTATCAAACCAGATTAATGTCAACACAGTGTTCAACCTGCAAAAAAATGGATGTGTTTAGAATTCCTTTTGCAGTGACACCAAAATTAAGCTTCAAATAAACAATCTCATGATTGTTATCCTCTTGAATAGCAGTAATACTTTAAGGCTGCGAAAAGAAACCTCCTACAAAAGCCATAATCTCAAGTAGGTTTACCAACAAATTCAAAAGTACACTAAATATGATTGTAGCTTCTGTATTGAAAAACATAGGTTATCCTTTAACAAAAAAAAAAAAAAAAAAGAAAGAAAGAAAATGAAAAAGAAATATGCCAGCATATTGGTGTAAGTTTCCTTGGTGGTTTAGATAAGATTGATTATTTTCTTTAGAATAGTTTA
Organism: Callithrix jacchus; assembly: GCF_049354715.1. Lineage (NCBI taxonomy): Eukaryota > Metazoa > Chordata > Mammalia > Primates > Cebidae > Callithrix > Callithrix jacchus. The sequence continues at coordinate 87,808,695 of NC_133511.1, forward strand.
ATATTTTAAACAAAGTATTACTTTGAAAATTTTAAAAATGAACTTTATATGTGGAAAAGAACAAAATGTTCAAATCTAGATCTCCCAAAAAACATAAATTATTATTATAATCTCAGGTCACCATTCCCCTCATCACTGTCTTATCTTCCCTATCTATATTTCTAGAAATTGTTTTTATCTATTGAAAAAGCAAAAATTTAACTCCAGTAAACAGAATATGACAGAATGCACAGAGTGGAAAACAATTTGGACATGTCTCAGAGGTTCAAAACCAGAGCTGATTTTGCCCCAGTGATATTTGGCAATGCCTAGAGACATTTCTGGTTGTCACTAGGACAACCAGAATTGGGAAAGGGGTTGCTGCGGTCATTTACTGAGTAGAGGCTGGGGATACTGCTAAACATAGCTCAATGAGCAATGGCTCTCATTAACAAAGAATTATCCAGCTCTAAATGTCAAAAAAGTTTGAGAAAACCTGATCTAATTCATTTCCTTGGATGTATATAACAATGAGAAAATAATTAACACCACTGACTATATATTTAAAAAATGGTTAAGATGGTAAATTTTATGTTATTTAAAAAATAAATTATGGTAAAAATATAAAAAACATAGTGTCAAAGAGATTGCAACTCTTTTCCAACATTGAACAATTATTATGTGATAAAGATTAAGCAACAGAGACACAGTTAGTACATGGCAAAAAGAGAAAATTATATCATTAAGAATTTAGCTGTTCATATTCTAGAAGCCGAGAAATGGTGGAGATGAGGCTCCAACTCCTTCATATGAACAATTTGTATGTCTTCCTTGGGCAAGTGCCTAGACACTTCCAAAACTGTGCAGTTGCAAGTCTTTCCTGTGCATTTGTCAACCAGCCTGCCATATAGGCCACTTAAGTCCGTCAGGGTAGTTGTTTCTGATAAATTTATGAAAGCAAAGATTGTTTTTCTTCCATAGTTAATGAGAACCTAAAAAAGGGTACAGATTTTCAAGTGCCTGCCAGATGTTGTTTAATAATATCATCACTCAGTCTTTGAGAAGACTGAATTCTATCTGCAGTCAGCCAGGTCATCACTCCTAAAAGTTTATTGTTTCATTAATTTTCTTTATGTGGATGCAGACAAGACCAAAGTCTCAACTCCCACCTTGTTTTTTATAAGCACATTTTTCTTCAGGCCATTAGACACAGGCAGATAAAACTAAGTTGAAGCTACTTTGGGCCAGGGTACTATTTGAATTTTAATATTCTTGTGCTAAAGTCAAATTATACAGTGTCTGAATTAGAACTATTAATTTTGAATCATGTTGTATTTGCTTAGGAAGTATTGGGTCTGTGAGGTGGAAGCAAATTGTATGAATATGTTACCCACAGAGAGGAGTCAATTTATGAGGTTTCTAATGAGAAAATAAACTTATTTTAAGAGGAAGCCTTAGTTACATCAAGGAAAATAATACTGAGCCCTAAATACAAGAGTAAAGCATGAAATAGAAGAAGTAGCAATAAAGTGAGATACTGAAAGTTTCAAGAGCAAGATAAAGTAAAGTTTAGATTTAAAATGATAGGTAATGTTCTTTTGCTGTCTTGTTTAAATAATGCCTTTCTTATATCATTGAAGGGAAGAAAAACTTTCTAACAGGGCAGTACAGAGCTCAATAATTGGGATTCAATTTTAGTTTGAGTGAAAACATTAAATGTCATAATTTGAGAAGGAGATGAGTTTTGTTGTTTTTTTTTTTTCTACAAAACCCAAAACAAGGGAGCTCAGTAGTGGAACAATACATCTGGCAATACATCTAGCATCTATAAGGTAGCAGAGTTTGCCACGAGTGGCCACAGAATGGAGTTAGTGTGAGACAAGAGACACAGATTCTGGAGTTTATACTCTCACCAAGAGTGAAAAAGCATTTTTTTGTCTCTGCAACCTTGCCAGCGTCTGTTGTTTCTTGACTTTTTAATAATTGCCATTCTGACTGTCAAGAGATGATATCTCATTGTGGGTTTGAAACATTTCTCTAATGATTAGTGATGTTGAGCTTTTCTCATATGTTTATTGCCTATAAAATGTCTTCTTTTAAGAAATGTCTGTTCAGGTCCTTTGCATATTTTTTAATGGGGTCGTTTGGTGTTTTGATTTTTTTTTAAATCTGATTAAGTTCCTTGTAGATTGGATATTAGACCTTTGTCAGATGGATATATTACAAAAATTTTCTCCCATTCAGTAGGTTGTCTGTTCACTCCAAAGATAGTTTATTTTGCTGCGCAGAAGCCCTTTAGTTTATTTAAGTCTCACTTGTCAACTTTTGCCTTTATTGCAATTGTTTTTGGTGTTTTGGTCATGGAATTTTTGTTTATGCCTATGTCCTGGAAAGTATTGCCTAGATTTTCTTCTAGTGTTTTCATAGTTTGGGGTTTTACATTTAAGTCTTTAATCTATCTTGAGTTATTTTTTATATAAAGTGTAAGGAAGGTGTCCAGTTTCAATTTTCTGCATATGGCTAGCAAGTTCTCTCAGTGCCATTTATTATATAGGGAATCTGTTCTCCTTTGCTTGTTCTTGTCAGGTTTGTTGAAGATCAGATGGTTGTAGGTGTGCAGGCTTATTTCTGAGTTATCTATTCTGTTTCATTGGTCTATGTGTCAGTTTCTGTAATGGATCATGCTGTTTTCATTACTGTAGACTTATAGCATAGTTTGAAATCGGGTAGTGTGATGCCTTCAGCTTCATTCTTTTTGCTTAGAATTGTCTTGGCTATGTGGGCTCATTTATGGTTCCATATGAATTGTAAAATAGTTTTTTTTTCTAATTCTGTGAAGAATGTCCATGGTGGCTTAATGGGAATAGCATTGAATATATAAATTTCTTTGGGCAGTATGGCCACTTTCATGATATTGATTCTTCCTACCATCAGTGTAAAATATTTTTCCATTTTCTTCTCTGATTTCCATGAGCAGTGGTTTAAAGCTCTAGTTGAAGAGGTTCTTCACTTCCCTTGTTAGCTACATTTCTAGGTATTTTATTTTCTTTGTAGCAATTGTGAATGGGAGTTCATTCATAATTTATATCTCTGCATGCCTGTTGTTGGTGTATAGGAATGTTACCAATTTTTACACATTGATTTTGTATCCTGAGAATTTCTTGAAGTTGCTTATTAACTTAAGCTTTTGGGCTGAGGTGATGGGGTTTTCTAGATACAGGATTATATTATCTACAAACAAAGATAATTTGACTTTTTCTCTTTTTATCTGAATATTCTTTGTTTCTTTTCCTTGCCTGATTGCCCTGGCCAGAACTTCAAATACTATGTTGAGCAGGAGTAGGGAGACAGTGCATCTTTGCCTTGTGCCAGTTTTCAAGGAGAATGCTTCCAGCATTTATCTATTCAGTATGATATTGTTTATGAGTTTGTTATATATGGCTTTTATTACTTTGAGGTATGTTCCATCATTATCTAATTTATTGAGAGTTTTAACATGAAGGGATGTTGAACTTTATCAAAGGCCTTTTCTGCATTGACTGAGGTAATCGTGTGTTTTTGTCTTTAGTTCTATTTATGTAATGAATTACATTTACTAAATTGTGTATGTTGAACCAACCTTGCATCCTGGGGATGAAGCCAGCTTGACCTCAAGGATAAGCTTTTTGATGGGCTGCTGGATTCGGTTTGCTATTATTTTATTAAGCATTTTTGCATGGATGTTTATCAGGGATATTGGTCCGAAGTTCCTTTGTTGTTGTATCTCCATCAGGCTCTGGCATGAGAATGATGCTGGCCTCATAAAATGCATTAAGAGAAGTCTCTCCTTTTCAACTGTTTGGAATAATTTTAGTAGGAATGGTTTCAGCTCTTTTTTGTACTTTGGTAGAATTCAGCTATAAATCTGTCTGGGGTTTTTTGGTCGGGAGGCTATTTATTATTGCCTCGATTTCAGAACTTGTTATTAGTCTATTCAGGGATTCAACTTCTTTTTGGTTCAGTCTTGAGAAAGTGTATGTGTCTAGGCATTTAACCATTTTTTCTAAATTTTCTAGTTTATTTGCATTATTGGTGTTTATATAATATTCTGATGATTGTTCATATTTTTGTGGGGTCAGTGGTGATATTCCCCTGATCATTTCTGATTGTATGTGTTTGAGTCTTCTCTCTTTTCTTTTTTATTAGACTAGCTAGTGGTCAATCTACTTTATTAATTATTTTAAAAATCCAGTTCCTAGATTTGTTGATATTTTGAAGGATTTTTTTTTGTCTCTATCTTCTCCATTTCCATTCTGATATAGGTATTTCATGTCTTCTGCTAGCTTTGGTGTTTGTTTGCTCTTGTTTCTCTAATACTTTTAGTTGTGATGTCAGATTGTCCATTTGAGATCTTTCTAGCTTTTGGATGTGGACATTTAGTGCTATAAATTTTCCTCTTAACACTGCTTTAGCTGCATCTCAGAGATTCCGGTACATTGTCCCTTTGGTTTCATTAGTTTCAAATAACTTACTGATTTCTGCCTAATTTCATTATTTACCCAGGAGTCATTCAGAAGCAAGTTGTTCATTTTCCACATAATTGTGTGGTTTTAGGTGTGTTTCCTAATATTCAGTTCTACTTTGATTGCGCTATGATCTGAGAGACTGTTTTTTTTCCCCCATTTGCTGAGGAGTGTTTTACTTTCAATTATGTGATCAATCTTAGAGTAAATGCCATGTGGTGATGAGAAGGGTTATATTCTGCTGTTTTGGGGTGGGGAATTCTGTAGATATCTATCAGGTCCACTTGATCCAGGCCTAATTTCAGGTTCTGAATATCTTTCTTAATTTTCTATCTTGATGATATGTCTAATATTGTCAGTGGAATATTAAAGTCTGACACTATTACTGTGGGAGTCAAAGTCTTTTTTATAAATATTTAATAACTTGCTTCATGAATCTGGGTGTTTCTGTATTGGGTGCAAATATATTTAGAAGAGTTAACCCTTCTTGATGAGTTGTACCCTTTACAATTATGTAATCCCTTTTTTTGTAGTTTTTTATTTTTTCATTTATAGTCTGTCAGATTAATATTGTTATGTGTGAATTTGATTCTATAATCATGATGCTCCTGGCTATTTTGCAGAATTCTTTATGTAGTTGCTTCACAGTGTCACTGGTCTGAGTACTTCAGTGTGTTTTTGTAAATTCCAGTAACAATTTTCCTTTCCATAATTAGTGCTTCCTTCAGGAGCTCTTGAAAGGGAGGCCAGGTGGTGACAAATTCCCTCTACATTTGCTTTTCTAGAAAGGATTTTATTTTTCCTTTGCTTAATTTGGCCAGATATTAAATTCTGAGTTGGAAATGCTTTTCTTCAAGAATGTTGAATATTGGCTCTCAGTATTTTCTGGTTCATAGGGTTTCCACTGAGAGACCTCCTATTAATCTGATGGGCTTCCCTTTGCAAGTGACACGGCCTTTCTCTCTGACTTCCCTTAATATTTGTTCTTGCATTTCAACATCGAATAATCTGATGATTATGTGTCTTGGGGTTGATCTTCTCATGGAGTATGTTACTGGGTTCTCTGGATTTCCTGAATTTGAATGTTGATCTGTCTTGCTAGATTGGGGAAGTGCTTCTGGATAACATAAAGTATGTTTTCAGCATGGTTCCATTCTCCCTGCCTCTTTAAGGTAACCCAATCAGTCATACGTTCAGTCTTTTTACATAATCTCATACTTGTGGAAGGTTTTGTTTGTTTCTTTCCTTCTTTTTTCTCTAATCTTGTTTTCCTGTCTTATTTTAGAAAGAAAGTCCTTAAGCTCTGAAATTCTTTCCTCCACTTGGTCGTTTTGGCTATTGATACTCATGATTGCATTGTGAAGTTTTCATTTTGTGTTTTTCAGCTCCAGCAGGCCATTTATACTCCTTTCTAAACTGGTGATTCTGTAATCTTTTATCATGATTCTTAGCTTCTTTGCATTATGTTATAACATGTTCCTTTAGCTTAGTGAATTTTGTTATTACTCACATCCTGAAGCCTACTTCTGTCAATTCATCCATCTCAGCCTCCACCCAGTTCTGTGCCTTTGCTAGGGAGGTGTTGTGATCATTTGGAGAAGAGGCATTTTTGAGTTTTCAGCAGGATTATTTCTCATCTCTGTGGGCTTATCTACCTTCAGTTATTAAGGTTTCTGACCTTTGAATGGGTTTTTATGGGGTTCTTTTATGTTGATGTTGTTGTTACTTTCTGTTTGTTTTTCTTTTAAGTGAGGCCCCTCTTCCATAGGGCTGCTACACTTTGCTAGGGGTCCATTCCAGACTCCAGTTGCCTCAGACCTTCTCACATCTGGAGGTCTTACCAGCGAAGGCTGTAAAACATCAAGTATGGCAGACTGCTCCTTCCTTGGGAGCTACATTCCATGGGTACACTGATGCCAGTCCACATGCTCCTGTAGGAGGTGTCTGGAGATCTTTATTGGGAGGTCTCACCCAGTGAGGAGAAACAGGATCAGGGAACCAGTTAAAAAAGCAGTCTGGTGTCCCGACTCGCAGGACGAGCAACAGAGACCCTAGGGAGGGAGTGGGGATTAAAAGAGAGAGACAGAAGACGCGGAGAATGGAGACAAGTCAAGGATCTGATCAAGTCTCGTTTATTAGCTACAAGGCGGTTGCTTATAAACAAGTAAGGGAGGGAAGTTCTGAGGGCTGAGGTCAGAGAGTAACCATGGAGACGAGGCTGCAGGCTAGCCTCGTAACTAGGAGGAATGTGAAACTTAAACAATAAGGGAAGCCCACAAGATGGAGGTTTAGGTAAGAGGAACAAAAGCTTAAGCAACATAGTTACAAGATGGCTACTGCTCCCCACAGGTCCCCCCTTTTTATTTAATTTTTGTGTGGCCAATTGCCTGTGTGGACCATGCCTTTCTTAGGTCAAGAGATACACCTGCAGTGATGCTTTTTACCCTTACCCATCATAGGGTGAGCGGGATTCATATCCCGGTCCCCTGTCTTAGGCAGGAGAATCTTACTGCTAGGCTCTCAGGTTGCCCGTCATTGGCTAACTGGTCCAGCTCATCAGGCAATGTCAGAAACGGTTGGTGGTGCTTATCAGGCTTCCACCGTAGCCTTGATCCAACTCCATTTCCCTGTTGGCCATTTCCAGCTTATGATAATGGACCTGTAGGGGCTGCATTTTTATGGAGTCAATCTGTTGTTTGACAAAAGCCATGACCTTGTTGAATATAAGAGGTCCAATAGTGAGGAGTAGGAGAAAAATGACAAAAGGGCCGAGGAGGTGGAGGATATAGGGGAGGAACCCATTCAACCCTCCCCACAATGGATTATCGAAGAGTGCTTTTCTTCTTTTTTGCCAGGTCTTCTTGCAGGGCTTTTATCTTATCTCTGACAACATCTGAATGGTTAGCATAAAAGCAGCAATTTTTATCTGATGCAAGGCACAGTCCTCCTTTCTGGGCAGTGAGCAGATCTAGTCCTCGTCAGTTTTGCAGGACTACTTCAGCTAGGGAGTCAAGTTGATCTTACATCATATTGTGATCCGAATACGCTGTCGGTCTTAGGTATGAGAGTGATTATCAGGGATATCAATATTAAGGTCCACATGTTTTTGAAAGATTGAAAGAGGGGGAACAGGGATTAATCCTCAGGGCTTAACACATTCCCTGGGAGGGGTTATTATCCTCACATCCTGATGTTCCTTTACTGTCTACTTGTTTCACTAATCTCTCTGGTAGCCATCTGGCTGAATATGCTTCTTTTGCATATACACAGACTGATCCTCTACCCCAAATCAATATGGGGTCGGGTCCATGCCAGGAGCCAGTCATAGGATCTTTCCACATCACTTATGCGAATTTTGTTTGAGTTTCTGACTGCCAATGGCGTTCTGCAGCGGAGTGTCCATTTTTGTCTAGAGTTAAAAAATTGAGTATAAATAGTGAATGTGCCATGAGGTTTCTGGGGGACCCCTTAATGGGGTACCATTCCCCCTTTTTTATTTTTTCAAAGGTAATTTTTAAAGTGAGATGGGCTCTCTCAACTATCCCTTGGCCTTGAGGATTATAGGGGATGCCAGTTATATGTTGTATGTTTAATTGAGAGCAGAACCGGGCAAAGGCTGTGCTGGTATACCCTGGTTCATTATCGGTTTTAATTTTTTGTGGACAGCCAAGGGTGGCAAAAGCAGATAGTAAGTGCCCGATGACGTGTTTAGTGGCTTCTCCAGTTTGGAGTGTGACAAACACATATCCACTGTAGGTATCAATGCATACATGAACATATTTGAGATTGCCAAATTCTGAAACATGAGTTACATCCATCTGCCAGAGTGCATTAGGGACTAGGCCCCTAGGGTTAACTCCCAAATGGGGTACAGGTAAGTGAGTGGCACATTGTGTGCCTTCCTTAACTATTTGTCTAGCTTGTTCCCTGGTAATATGATGTAATAATCTAAGGGAGTGAGCATTAAGGTGGTGTAGGTTGTGTATGTGTTGAGCTTGAGATAGTGGGTCTTTAGCTTTTGTGGCATATGTATGAAAAACACAGGTGGCTAGGTCGGCTTGTTGATTGCCTTGTGACAGTGGTCCAGGCAATCCTGAGTGGGCCCGCAGGTGTCCAATAAAAAAAGGATGAGTTCTGCTGATGATGAACTGTTGTAATTGTTTGAATAATTTTGCAGCTGAAGAGGTATGTTTGATGATAGGAGCTGTCTCTAAATTAGGTATGGATTGAGCAATGTATGCACTATTGGTGTAAATGTTTAAGGGTTGATTAGGGAAAGCAGAGAATACTGCTATAACTGCTTGCAGCTCAGTAAGCTGAGCCGAGGATGATTGAGTTTGAAACTGCATGGTATGGCCTTGACTAACATAGGCAGCTATACCTGTGGATGAACCATCGGTGAACACTACAAGTCCATTGGAAATGGGCTCAGATTTTGTGACTTTTGGAAAGATAAATTAATGTCTATTGGCAAAAGCAATCAACTTATGAGGAGGATAGTGGTAGTCTAATTGTCCTGAAAAGGAAGCCAATGCTATAGGCCAAGCCTCAGTAGTTTGCATGAGCCACTAAACTTGTTCTTTACTGTATGGCTAGATAATCAAGGAAGGTTCATAACCAAAATATTCCTTGCCCATTGTTCGGCCTTGGATAATTAGATTTGCTACCATAAGGTAATATGGTTCAAGGACTCTTTTCGGCATGTTACGGAGGTGTACCCACATGAGTAGAGTGGTTTGCCAAAATACAGCAGTAGGGGATAATGAGGTTTGACAAATAATAAATTGGAGCGGCTTGCTATAATCTACAAAAGTGATGGTCTGATGATTGATGGCATGTTCCACAATTCGAATAGCATGTATGCCCTGAAAGGTTAACTCGTGAAGTGATGTGGGGTTTGGGTCTCCATTTAGAATATCATATAGCGGTTTGAGATCTGCCTTGCATAGTTTCAAATGAGGTAGTAGCCAATTAATATCTCCTAATAACTTCTGAAAGTCATTGAGTGTCTTCAGTTTATCTAACCTGAGTTGTACCTTTAGTTGGAAGCCTAAGTACATACAGGGGTCTGTGAGTTGCACCTTTTCAGGAGCTATTAGCAGACCATGTTGAGTAAGAGATGTTTGTAAGGCTTTAAAATAAGACAAAACATCTTGTCCAACTTTTCCTGCTAAAAGAATATCATCCATATAATGGATAACATAGATCTCTTTCCAGGTGTCTCTAATAGGTTGAATAGCTAAGGCAACAAAAGACTGGCATAAGGTTGGACTATTAGCCATGCCTTGAGGTAACACTTTCCAGTGATATCTTTTCATAGGTTCTTTAAAATTGGTAGAGGGCGCACTGAAAGCAAACGTTTTTGATCATCTGGATGTAATGGAATAGTAAAGAAACAGTCCTTTAAATCAATAACAATTTTATAGTAGTTTAGCGGTATGGTGACAGGAGAAGGGAGCCCAGGTTGTAGGGCCCCCATGAGGACCATTGATTTGCTGACTTCTCTAAGATCCTGTAGCAATCGCCATTTTCCTGACTTTTTTCTAATAACGAAGATTGGTGTATTCCAAGGAGAATTACTAGGTTCTATATGCCCCACCTGCAACTGTTCCTGTACCAGTTGTTGTGCGGCAGCTAATTTTTCTGAAGAGAGGGGCCATTGTTCAACCCATACGGGGTTGTCTGATAACCAAGTAATTTTGTCTGCATGGGCTTCGGGACAGACCGTGGCCCCTACTGAAAATGTCCTACTCCTTTCTTGTCTGTTTGTGGTTTAGATTCTATAGGGTTTAAAATTCCAGTTTGGGTTTTTCCTTACCCAGCGCTGGGCACATACCCGTGTTTAAGCATCTGGGCAGTAATGATCTCATTAGGACTACCTATGACCATACCTATCTCAGCCAGCAAATCCCTTCCCCAAAGGTTGAAGGGTAGGCCTGCAACAATATAAGGTTGGATTTGACCTTGATTTCCCTTTTTATCTTCCCATTTTAACATTTTTGTACTTTTCTAGGGATTTTTGCTCTGACCAATACCGGTGAGATGAGTAATAGTAGCACTTATTGGCCATGTGGCAGGCCACTGGGTTTTGCTAATTATAGTCACATCTGCTCCAGTATCTACTAGTCCAGTACATTCCTTTCCATCTAGCCATAATGTCATCATGGGCTTGTCAGGAGATATCACTTCTGCCCAATAGACGTCAGAGAAACCAAAGCCTAAGTTACCTCTGTCTTTTTTATAACTTTATTATGGGTTTTATGGAGAGGTAAGAGTAAGAGCTGTGCAAATCTTTGTCCAGGGGAGATAGTACTTATAACTTTAGGGGAGGTTACCATGACTTTGATTTCTCCTGTGTAATCATTATCTATTACTCTGGGGAGGACTTGTAGACCTTGTAGGGTAAGGCCACTTTGTCCTAGAATAAGTCCAAAAGAACCCTCAGGCAGGGGCCCGAAGATGCCTGTGGGCAATGCTTGAACCCCCATTTCAGGTGTTAATACTGTGTGGGAGGTGGAACAGAGGTCCAATCCTGCACTTCCTGTTGTGGCTCAACAGAGGTTTGAAAAAGATTGTTGGTTGGAGGAACAAAACTGACTGCCCCATAGATTTGGTTTTGCTTGGGGGCCTGGGGCTGGCCCCTCATTTCATTTCCCTGATGTGGAGAAAGTGGTTGCCCTTGGGCATCCCTTTTGGATTTACATTCATTGGCCCAATGCTTCCCTCTCTTGCATCATGAACATAAGCCAGGGACTTTTGTATTAAGGGAGAGTTTTTTTTTTTTTTTGAATCAATGCAACATTTTAATTTGTATTTTCTCTTAAAAATCCTCCTTTTCCTCATTATTTTTCATCATTCACTTTTCTTTTTTTTTAGTTTTTTATTGGATTTTAGGTTTTGTGGTACATGAGCAGAGCATGCAAGACAGTTGCGTAGATACACACATGGCAGTGTGCTTTGCTTTTCTTCTCCCCTTCACCCACATTTGGCATTTCTCCCCAGGCTATCCCTCCCCACCTCCCCCTCCCACTGGCCCTCCCCTTTTCCCCCCAATAGACCCCAGTGTTTAGTACTCCCCTTTCTGTGTCCATGTGTTCTCATTTTTCATCACCCACCTATGAGTGAGAATATGCAGTGTTTCATTTTCTGTTCTTGTGTCAGTTTGCTGAGGATGACGTTCTCCAGATTCATCCATGTCCCTACAAATGACACAAACTCATCATTTCTGATTGCTGCATAATATTCCATGGTGTATATGTGCCACATTTTTCCAATCCAGTCCATTATCAATGGGCATTTGGGTTGATTCCAGGTCTTTGCTATTGTAAACAGTGCTGCAATGAACATTCGTGTACATGTGTCCTTATAGTAGAACGATTTATAGTCTTTTGGATATATACCCAGTAATGGGATTGCTGGGTCAAATGGAATTTCTAATTCTAAGGCCTTGAGGAATCGCCACACTGTCTTCCACAATGGTTGAACTAATTTACACTCCCACCAACAGTGTAAAAGTGTTCCTTTTTCTCCACAACCTCTCCAGCATCTGTTGTCTCCAGATTTTTTAATGATCACCATTCTAACTGGCGTGAGATAATATCTCAATGTGGTTTTGATTTGCATCTCTCTGATGACCAGTGACGATGAGCATTTTTTCATATGATTGTTGGCCTCATATATGTCTTCTTTCGTAAAATATCTGTTCATATCCTTTGCCCACTTTTGAATGGGCTTGTTTATTTTTTTCCTGTAAATCCGTTTGAGTTCTTTGTAGATTCTGGATATCAGCCCTTTGTCAGATGGGTAGACTACGAAAATTTTTTCCCATTATGTTGGTTGCCGATCCACTCTAGTGACTGTTTCTTTTGCCGTGCAGAAGCTGTGGAGTTTCATTAGGTCCCATTTGTCTATTTTGGCTTTTGTTGCCAATGCTTTTGGTGTTTTGTTCATAAAGTCCTTGCCTACTCCTATGTCCTGGATAGTTTTGCCTAGATTTTCTTCTGGGTTTTTATGGTGCCAGGTCTTATGTTTAAGTCTTTAATCCATCTGGAGTTAATTTTAGTGTAAGGTGTCAGGAACGGGTCCAGTTTCTGCTGTCTGCACATGGCTAGCCAGTTTTCCCAACACCATTTGTTAAACATGGAATCCGTTCCCCATTGCTTGTTTTTGTCAGGTTTATCAAAGATTGTATAGTTGTATGTATGTTGTGTTACCTCCGGTGCCTCTGTTTTGTTCCATTGGTCTATATCTCTGTTTTGGTACCAGTACCATGCTGTTTTGGTTACTGTAGCCTTGTAGTATAGTTTGAAATCCGGTAGTGTGATGCCCCCTGCTGTGTTCTTTTTGCTTAGAATTGACTTGGCTATGCGGGCTCTCTTTTGGTTCCATATGAAGTTCATGGTGGTTTTTTCCAATTCTGTGAAGAAAGTCAATGGTAGCTTGATGGGGATAGTGTTGATTCTGTAAATTACTTTGGGCAGTATAGCCATTTTCACGATATTAATTCTTCCTAACCATGAACATGGAATGTTTCTCCATCTGTTTGTGTCCTCTCTGATTTTGTTGAGCAGTGGTTTGTAGTTCTCCTTGAAGAGGTCTCTTACGTTCCTTGTGAGTTGTATTCCAAGGTATTTTATTCTTTTTGTAGCAACTGAGAATGGCAGTTTGCTCTTGATTTGGCTTTCTTTAAGTCTGTTATTGGTGTAGACAAATGCTTGTGATTTTTGCACATTGATTTTATATCCTGAGACTTTGCTGAAGTTGCTTATCAGTTTCAGGAGTTTTTGGGCTGAGGCAATGGGGTCTTCAAGATATACTATCATGTCGTCTGCAAATAGAGACAATTTGGCTTCCACCTTTCCTATTTGAATACCCTTTATTTCTTTTTCTTGCCTGATTGCTCTGGCTAGAACTTCCAGTACTATATTGAATAGGAGTGTTGAAAGAGGGCATCCTTGTCTAGTGCCAGATTTCAAAGGGAATGCTTCCAGTTTTTGCCCATTCAGTATGATATTGGCTGTTGGTTTGTCATAAATAGCTTTTATTACTTTGAGATACGTTCCATCGATACCGAGTTTATTGAGGGTTTTTAGCATAAAGGGCTGTGGAATTTTGTCAAATGCCTTCTCTGCGTCAATTGATATAATCATGTGGTTTTTGTTTTTGGTTCTGTTTATGTAACGAATTACGTTTATAGACTTGCATATGTTGAACCAGCCTTGCATCCCCGGGATGATTCCTACTTGATCATGATGAATCAGTTTTTTGATTTGCTGTTGCAATCGGCTTGCCAATATTTTATTGAAGATTTTTGCATCTATGTTCATCATGGATGTTGGCCTGAAGTTTTCTTTTCTTGTTGGGTCTCTGCCGGGTTTTGGTATCAGAATGATGTTGGTCTCATGAAATGATTTGGGAAGGATTCCCTCTTTTTGGATTGTTTGAAATAGTTTTAGAAGAAATGGTACCAGCTCTTCCTTGTGTGTCTGGTAGAATTCGGCTGTGAACCCGTCTGGACCTTGGCTTTTTTTGTGTGGTAGGCTCTTAATTGCTGCCTCAACTTCAGACCTTGTTATTGGTCTATTCATAGTTTCAGCTTCCTCCTGGTTTAGGCTTGGGAGGACACAGGAATCCAGGAATTTATCCATTTCTTCCAGGTTTACTAGTTTATGTGCATAGAGTTGTTTGTAATATTCTCTGATGATAGTTTGAATTTCTGTGGAATCTGGGGTGATTTCCCCTTTATCATTTTTTATTGCATCTATTTGGTTGTTCTCTCTTTTCTTTTTAATCAATCTGGCTAGTGGTCTATTTTGTTGATCTTTTCAAAAAACCAGCTCTTGGATTTATTGATATTTTGAAGGGTTTTTCCTGTCTCAATCTCCTTCAGTTCAGCTCTGATTTTAGTTATTTCTTGTCTTCTGCTGGGTTTTGAGTTTTTTTGATCTTGCTCCTCTAGCTCTTTCAATTTTGACGATAGGGTGTCAATTTTGGATCTCTCCATTCTCCTCATATGGGCACTTATTGCTATATACTTTCCTCTAGAGACTGCTTTAAATGTGTCCCAGAGGTTCTGGCACATTGTGTCTTCGTTCTCATTGGTTTCGAAGAACTTCTTTATTTATGCCTTCATTTCATTGTTTACCCAGTCAACATTCAAGAGCCAGTTGTTCAGTTTCCATGAAGCTGTGCAGTTCTGGGTCTGTTTCTGAATTCTGAGTTCTAACTTGATTGCACTATGGTCTGAGAGGCTGTTTGTTATGATTTCAGTTGTTTTGCATTTGTTGAGCAGTGCTTTACTTCCAATTATGTGGTCAATTTTAGAGTAGGTGTGATGTGGTGCTGAGAAGAATGTGTATTCTGTGGATTTGGGGTGGAGAGTTCTGTAAATGTCTATCAGGTTTGCTTGCTCCAGGTCTGAGTTCAAGCCCTGGATATCGTTGTTGATTTTCTGTCTGGTTGATCTGTCTAGTATTGACAGTGGAGTGTTAAAGTCTCCCACTATTATTGTGTGGGAGTCTAAGTCCTTTTGTAAGTCCTTAAGAACTTGCCTTATGTATCTGGGTGCTCCTGCCTTGGGTCCATATATGTTTAGGATCGTTAGCTCTTCTTGTTGTATCGATCCTTTTACCATTATGTAATGGCCTTCTTTGTCTCTTTTGATCTTTGTTGCTTTAAAGTCTATTTTATCGGAGATGAGAATTGCAACTCCTGCTTTTTTTTGCTTTCCACTTGCTTGGTAAATCTTCCTCCATCCCTTTATTTTGAGCCTTTGTGTATCCTTGCATGTGAGATGGGTTTCCTGTATACAGCACACTGATGGGTTTTGGCTTTTTATCCAATTTGCCAGTCTGTGTCTTTTGATTGGTGCATTTAGTCCATTTACATTTAGGGTTAATATAGTTATGTGTGAATTTGATACTGCCATTTTGGTGCTAAGTGGCTGTTTTGCCTGTTAGTTGTTGTAGATTCTTCATTATGTTGATGCTCTTTAGCATTCAGTGTGATTTTGGAATGGCTGGTACTGGTTGATCCTTTCTATGCGTAGTGCCTCTTTTAGGAGCTCTTGTAAAGCAGGCCTGGTGGTGACAAAATCTCTGAGTACTTGCTTGTTCGCAAAGGATTTTATTCTTCCTTCACTTCTGAAGCTCAGTTTGGCTGGATATGAAATTCTGTGTTGAAAGTTCTTTTCTTTAAGAATGTTGAATATTGGCCCCCACTCTCTTCTGGCTTGTAGTGTTTCTGCCGAGAGATCTGCTATGAGTCTGATGGGCTTCCCTTTGTGGGTGACCCGACCTTTCTCTCTGGCTGCCCTTAGTATTCTCTCCTTTATTTCAACCCTATTGAATCTGACGATTATGTGCCTTGGGTTGCTCTTCTTGCGGAATATCTTTGTGGTGTTCTCTGTATTTCCTGCAATTGAGTGTTGGCCTGTCTTGCTAGGTGGGGGAAATTTTCCTGGATGATGTCCTGAAGAGTATTTTCCAGCTTGGATTCATTCTCTTCGTCCCCTTCTGGTACACCTATCAAACGTAGGTTAGGTCTTTTCACATAGTCCCACATTTCTTGGAGACTTTGTTCATTCCTTTGTGCGTTTTTCTCTAATCTTGGTTTCTCGTTTAATTTCATTGAGTTGGTCTCCGACTTCAGATATTCTTTCTTCTGTTTGGTCAATTCGGCTATTGAAACTTGTGCATGCTTTGCGAAGTTCTCGTATTGTGTTTTTCAGCTCCTTTAATTCATTCATATTCCTCTCTAAGTTATCCATTCTTGTTATCATTTCCTCAAATCTTTTTTCAAATCTTTTTTCAAGTTTCTTAGTTTCTTTGCATTGATTTAATACATGATCTTTTAGCTCACAAAAGTTTCTCATTATCCATCTTCTGAAGTCTAATTCCGTCATTTTGTCGCAGTCATTCTCTGTCCAGCTTTGTTCCCTTGCTGGTGAGGAGTTTTGGTCCTTTCTAGGAGGCGAGGTGTTCTGGTTTCGGGTGTTTTCCTCCTTTTTGTGCTGGTTTCTTCCCATCTTTGTGGATTTGTCCGCTGGTCGTCTGCGTAGTTGCTGACTTTTAATTGGGTCTCTGAGTGGACACCCTGAATGTTGATGATGAAGTATTTCTGTTGCTTGGTGTTTCTTCTACCAGTCTAGCCCCTTCGCTGTACGACTGCTGAGGTTCGCTCCAGATCCTGCTTGTCTGGGGTGCACCTTTAGCAGCTGTGGCACAGCGAGGGATGCTACCACTTTCTTTTTCTGCTTTGTCCCAGGATGATGCCTGCCTAATGTCAGTCTTTTGGATATAGAGGGGTCAGGGAGCTGCTTGAGGAGACAGTTTGTACTTTATAGGGGCTTAATTGCTGAGCTGTGAGCTCTGTTGTTCATTCAGGGCTGTTAGGCTGCTATGTTTGATTCTGCTGCCACAAAGCTCATTAAAAAAACCCTTTTTTTCCTCAAATGCTCTGTGTTGAGGGGTTTGGGCTTTATTTTTGGATGTCCGTTGAGGTCCTGCCCAGCTAGGACGCAGACTAGCCACTGTTTCCCTGCCGAGGCTCCACCCTGCTGTTGTGAGGCTCGCCCTGGCTCTGCTGTTCTGCTGTTCTCCACCACGCCCTGCAGCAGAGTCTCTCTGTTGTAGCGGGTTGCCTCAGCAATGGCAGGCTGCGTCAGCAGTGGGCGTGTATCTCAGTAGGGACGGGTTGCCTCGGCAACGGCTGGCTGCGTCAGCAATGGGTGTGTATCTCAGTTGGGGCAGGTTGCCTCGGTAATGGTAGCCGCCCCTCCCCCTCAGAGCGTCTCGGGCCGTCTGCACAGGGCTTGTTTAAAATCGCAGTTTTGTTCGTCCCACTGGGCCAACCCTAACGCTCTGTCCCAGCAATCCCCTGGGCTGGCCCAGTGTCCAAGTCTAGCTCAGTCTCAAGTCCCGCCCTCTCACGTCTCCGGTTGCCGGTTCAACAGGGCACCCGGACAAGTGCGCCCTGTGGGGAGCGCTGGGTAGGGCCGGCCGCCGCCACCCCGGCTGCCGGCTTCGCCAGGCGGAATATCTGCCTGGCGTCCTGCGTCTCCTCTTCACTTGGGAATTTCCCCATTCCGTGGGCAACAAAGATCAGTCTGGAAATGCAGCTCAGACTCACCTCTCCGCAGACACAACGAGAACTCCAATCCTGGGTTGTTCTCACAGCGCTATCTTCGGGAGAGTTTTTTTATCAGCATTACAATCTTTAGCATAGTGACCAGCGGCGCCACATTGAAAGCACCTATTTTTTGACTTATTAGATAAGAACTGTTTCACAGTATAGCCCTGTAGGGCTGCAGCCATAGCTAATCCCCGTTGATAGGCAGAGCCTATGTCTGAGCACAGGCGTATATACACTGAGAGATCTGTTTTCCTTTTATAAGGGCGGATAGCCGCTTGGCAGGCAGCATTAGCATATTCAAGTGCTAGTTGTTTAACAAAACTGCAGTGGCACAATACAGCATGATTCTAAAATCACAGTGGTGTACGGAGCAGTAGTGCTGTATTGTGCCACTGCAGTTTTTAGTTCTTTCATTATTTTAAAATCAAAACCTGCATGATGCCTCCAAGCTGTCCCCTACTGGTCGGTGGTTTCTGTCACCGGGTACGTGCTTGGATCCTCTAAATCTAATAAGGTGTTAAGCTGAGGAGGTTGTCTTAATGCCGCTCCCCTATGGGGAGGTATGAAATTTTGGGTAACTTGAGTTTTAGCCTCATTCTTTATTTTACCTATTTTTATTTTTTCAAGCTGTTCTATGAGCTCTTGATGCTCAGTTTCAAGCCTAACCTGTTCTTTTCGGTACTCGATTTTTTCTTGTAACCTTTTTCAGGGTTCAATAATGGGACATGCCATTGGGGGTGCTGAGGGCCCCGCCTTGTAAGGCGGAGGTCACCGCCTATGGGGGAAACAATCTGAGTTTTTATAATGGTCCACCTCTTCTTCTAAGTCATCCCAATCTATTCCCTCCTCAATGCCTTCATCTTCAGAATTATTTGCTCTTTCAATCAGCCAGAGGGTCTTTTTCTTTTTGGTGTGTCTATATCCTGAGTTGGGGATCCCCTGGGCAGACACCCTCTTTGGCCCTCTTTTTGTCTTTGCTGAAGGAGCATTTTTAGTCTCAGCCTGGCATTGTGACTCTCCGGGTGTCCCCTTTTTTGAGTCACTATCAAAGGACATGAAATCCTCCTCATTAGCTTGTGGTGACTGCGCCTCATCAGTTACAGACAATTGCTTAGAGTCACCTGGGCTCTTAGAACTGTTGAGGGTGCTTTTATCAAGTTCTCCCTTTAAGAGAGACTCTCCCTGAGTAATTACATTGGCAATGAGGGGGTCATGCCATCTCTGAGTTAAAATTTCACCTATCAGGTTCCAATAAGAAAAGGCTGTGACTGGGACGTTCTCGGGTCCAAAAGCACTGTAATAATCTTTTAAAGAATCTCCTACCCTTTTCCACCGTTTTGGTTTATGGTTCCTTCCTGGGGAAACCAAGGGCAGACATCCTGAATATAGTCAAAATATTTACACAATCAGTTTATTTTCACCTTTACTCCCCGCGCCTTTAAAGCCTTACTTAAACTCTCTATGAACAACTCATGCTGGCTGATTTCCTGTCTCATATTCGCCGTCTGCTTACCGGAGCGTGAGTCCGTGGCAGGTTCCCACGGCGCTCTTTTCTCCAGGTTTCTTAATCCTTCTGTGCCGGCTGACCTCGACGGTGTCCCTCACTGTGTCCCTCGTACTTGAGCTCTCACGTTGGGTGCCAGTTTGTCCCAACCCGCGGGACGAGCAACGGAGACCCTTGGGAGGGAGTGGGGATTAAAAGAAAGAGACAGGAGATGCGGAGAATGGAGACAAGTCAAGGATCTGATCAAGTCCTGTTTATTAGCTACAAGGCGGTTGCTTATAAACAAGTAAGGGCAGGAAGTTCTGAGGGCTGAGGTCAGAGAGTAACCATGGAGACGAGGCTGCAGGGTAACTAGGAGGAATGTGAAACTTAAACAATAAGGGAAGCCCACAAGATGGAGGTTTAGGTAAGAGGAACAAAAGCTTAAGCAACATAGTTACAAGATGGCTACTGCTCCCCACAGTCTGGCTGCCCCTTGCCAGAGTGAATGTGCTGCACTGGCAGGAACTCTCCTCATCCAAATTTCCCAGACTTTTGAGAGCCAGTAGTCTAGAAAGACTGCCAGCTGATCTGCAATTATGGTGACCACCCTCACCCTGGTGGCTCTGTCTCAGGGAGAGATCAGACTTTTGTCCTTTAAACCTGAGCTGGAGTTGCTGAAATTCTCATAGGGAAGATCTGCCTAGTAAGGAAGGATGGATCAAGGTCCCACTTCAAGAAGCAGTCTGGCCACAATAAGTCATAACAGCTGTGTTGTGCTGTGGGGAATTCCTCCCTGTCTGGACCACCCAGACTCCCCAGAGCTGGCAGGTCAGTATGATCCACTGGAGCTGCAGAGATGGAAACCATTCCTCCCTCAAGGTACTGAGTTATCTCAGGTAGTCTCCAGCCTGCTGCTGGAGTGAGGGGAAGAAGGCAAAAGGCTACAATGTTTCAAATTTTCAACATGATTTGTTCTTTCTTTTTAATTATTTTTAAATGTAGGTGTAATTTATGTATAGTCTATTACAAAATTTGCTCCCGGTACTGCTCTGTATACTGTTCTATGAATTTGTATCTATGTATGCACCATGTGATCATTACCTAGTCTCTATCTCCCAGAAACTTCCTTTTTGCCCATCAAAGTCAATAAGACCCCCTTTTCAGCCAGCCCTAGGGAGTCACTATTCTAATTTCTCTATAAATATTTTTTCCTATTACTTAAACTAAAATTTAAAAAATATATAGCTAAATACTCTTGTGTGTTTGGCTTACTTTGTTCAAAATAATGTTTTTGTTATTTATCC
Organism: Callithrix jacchus; assembly: GCF_049354715.1. Classification (NCBI taxonomy): domain Eukaryota; kingdom Metazoa; phylum Chordata; class Mammalia; order Primates; family Cebidae; genus Callithrix; species Callithrix jacchus. The sequence continues at coordinate 87,829,097 of NC_133511.1, forward strand.
ATATTGTGTTTTCTTTTTTTCTTCTGTATTACTATGTAGTATTTCACTGTAGGAATATATCAATGTTTATCCATTCTCTTGTTTATAAACATTTAGGTTGTTTTTATTTTAAGGTGATTACAGTTAAAGCTATCATAAACATTTTATACAAATCTTTTAGTGTACATATGAACTTTTTTCCTAAGAATAGAATGACAGGATCATAGGGCAGGTACATATTTAGTTTATTAGAAACTTTGTGAAAGTGTTTCAAATGTTGGACTTACTTTACTTTTAAGAGCAATAAATGCAAGTTTGTTGCTCTACACTTTTACTAATATTCAATATCATTAGTTTTTCTTTTTGTGTGTTTCATTTTAATTTTTAGCCATTATGATGGAGGAGCAGTTATAATTTACACTTCTCTTCTGAGTAATATTATTCAGCAGTTTTTTCATATCCTTATTATTCATTTGAATACCCTCTTTTTAAAGTATCTGTTTAAGTCTGTTCTGGAATACAGAGGTGATATTTCTTCTTTGTTGATCCGTAAGAGTAGCGTGTGTTTTCAGTCTATAAGTCACTTGTCAAATGCAGGTATTGTGAATTAAGTTATAAATATCTTTACCCAGTCTATAGTTTTCGTTTTCTCTTACTTAATGGTACTTTTTGATGAGCAGTAGTTTTTAATTTGATAATGTTCAAGCTATCATTTCTTCCTTTGTTTTGATGCTGTTAAATAAAACTTATAGCAGGTTATTAGTTCAGACCAAGACCCTGCACTAGATCCAACAGACCAAATAAACCAACATGGAGTTACTCATGCTAAAGTACCATACCACCAAGCCAAAACTAATTTATCTGAGCTTCCAAGAAATCCGGCAAGTTAGAGATAATAGCCAAATCTCCAAACAGATCAGCGTTAGCCAGCATAATAAGGGAGTTCTCTCTACTTTAACCTTTACAAGGAAAATCACTTTAAAATGACCAATCTACTTTTTGTTCTGTTTCTGCTTGCTTAAGCTCTTTTCTGCCCATAAAACCAATCTTTCCTGCTCAGCTCATTGAAACACTCATTCTGTATTCTACTTTTGAAAATGAGTCATTACTCAGTGCTAGAATTACAAATAAAATCCAATAATATCTTTAAATTCGTTATAATTTTGTCTTTTGACTTTGCTTAATATCTTCACCCATGCTAAGGTCACAAAGACATCCTCCTATGTTTTCCTCCCACTCTCCCATTTATAACTATGATCTATCTTAAATAAATTTTTCTATATGATGTGAGTAGATGTCAAAGTTCATTTTTTTCCCCAAGGGACATCTAGTAGTTTCACTGCTATTTAATAAAATGACTTTTCTTTCCTCCATTGAACTCCATTAATGTCTTTGTCAAAATAATTATTTATTTTTTAAACCAAAAGAAAGAAGAGCTTTGTTAAACAGTCATTATACAATTCAGCACAAAATGTCCTTCGTGGAGAGCAGGAAGAATTTGAGATTAACTTAGGGTTCTAAGGAAGCTGGACCTCACATTAGCTTTTGCAATCAGAAGCAGCTTCATTGATCCCTTCTTCATTTCTTTTCTCTCTGTTTCTCATTCACAAGATCTATAAGGAACACTCAAACTGCTATTTTAATGGCATGGATTCCTTGATCAAAACAGCTATTTCCCAATATACCTAATTACCTGGTTTCTAAATATCCATGACCTGAAAATCTCTTCTATGTATTCCTTGGATGACATGAGCCTTTAGCTATAACAGGGTGTGCTTGGAAAAGTTCTAATTAAGGAAACTGGAGACAACTCTTTCCCCTAAACTGCCACTGTGGGTGACCTTGGGCATGAAGCTTTTCAGTCCTTGTTCTTAACGTCCTTATCCATCAAATGATGATGTTAGATGTTTGATCTAAAAAACCCTCTGGCCCCAACATTCTAGGATTCAATGAGGGAATGAATGTTTTGCCTTGATTAACTGCCTCTGCTTCATCATCCATTAGTATGCTTGATAGGAGGAAAAAGAGTGATGGGCTTTTTTTTTCCCCCACTCCTTTTATTAAACTACCTAATCCAATTAACTCCAATTAAAATTTGTAGTTTTAATTAGTTTGTCTGATGGGTTTTTTAAAAACCTCATAAATGTAAATCTTTGCCCTTCCCTTTTCAGGCTGGGCAGCTGTCATGCTCCTTTTAATCTGAGCTCCTCTCACCCTTTTGTGCCGCCTCTGATTTATTATTCTTTGTTCTTGTTTATTGATTATGTCTTTTTTCTCCTTCTCCTGATAGTGATAATACCTTGCTTAAACAAAATTTTAGAAGGAGAGTTATGAAGATTTTGAATTACCTAGAAACGATTTCATTCATGAAAGTTAAATATTGTTAAAGGACTTCTAGCCAGTTGAAATATGTCAGCATCCCAGACACATGTTTTTAACACTTTTCAGACAGCATACCATATATCACCCACTCATGACCTACTGAAGCTGACACCTAAATCATAACGTTCCTGAGGAGAACAAGGAAAAACCCTCATACCCCAATATACTTCCCACAGCTGCACATGTTCACTGATACTTGGTTTTGCAAGAGTTATGTTTAATTATTTTTATTTTGTTATACTTTTGTACATCAAAATCAATTTAATAGGAATCTAATATTCATGAGGACAAAATTTTTGCCTCTTTTTAAAATTTCCGACACCACAAATGATGCTAGAAAATAATGGATAGTAAATACTTATTGAATGAATGAGTTTATAAGTTTAAAACTAAACCAATCAAATAAATTTATTTAATTATATATTATTTAAAATGTTAATATGTTATTTTACTTCAAAACTATTCTCCTCTATTACTGAAGCTTTATTATTAAAACAACATATCTTGAGCATAAACTCTGCATCAACTCTTCCACTAAGATTTAACGGGCATTTCATTATCTACTACTCAAAACAATTTTATGAGAGAATTGCTATTATTATTTAAGTTTTTAAATATTTAAATTCAGGATTAGAAAATAAATAACTTAGTTATTAGAAATTAATAAGCAACAGAATCAGAATTATAGCTCAATTGCAAACAATCCCATAAAAAATTTAGACATTGAGAAAGAATAAAAAAATCACCATAACACAGTGATAATAGTATCATTATTCTGCCTTTGTTCACATAAATTTTTGGTTTCAAATAATGGTATCAGGTTATATGTTTAAAAACTATATTCAAATTGTTACACCAGGTGGCATCTTGTTGTTATAACTAGCATCTTAACGATTGCATATATCATTAATTAGTTATCTTTCACAGCCCCATGAAATGAACTAACTTGGGAAATAATCCCTACTCCTGTCAGGCTAAACGTATTCCCAAATGAAAATCAATAATATCAATAATGCCATAAGGTAATATTATATTTGTTCTTAATATTTTTGATAGTGATAACTAAATATACTGAAGGTTTATCAAGAGCCAGGTATTGTGATAAGCACAACTAAATGAAATACTGTTCAACTGAAGGAAAGAAATGGAACTGAATGCCAAATTTTGCTTTGGACTCTAACACCAAGGCTACCACAGTTAAACCCAGAACTGCACAGACCTCCACAAGCCTTGATTCTAGGCTTGTACCTGTAGACTGAGCTTTGAGATATGCCCCAAAACTAGACAGGAACCCATAGGACCTTTGAGGTATACTTGATTCGCATCTGCATTACTGCCAACTGACTGCAGTAACCTTGGGCTCCAGAAAACATTCAGTGGCAAGCAGGCCTAAGTGACCTTGGACTTAAAAATTTTGGGCATGCCACAGCTTCACACCAGCCTCAGGAGCCATAAGATTGCAGCTTAGCACCATGTCAGTTGCAGCAGCCCTGAGCTTAAGAAATGCATTATATAGCCCCCGAATCATTGGATAGGGTTGCTGTTTAAAAAAAACATATTCCTAGACAAACCCATTTGTGAAAACTGGAATGAGTATCTATTTCCTAAAATATGTATATTACACATGGCCAGAAGTATAAAAAATAACCAGAAAAATATGACATGAACAAACAAAATAAAATGGCAGTAACTGACACTAACAAAATGGAGATATATAAGTGGCCTAACTAAAAATTCAAAATAATTATTTTAAGGGAGCTCAGCAAACATTAAGAAAATACAGAGAAACAATTCAATGAAATGAAGAAAATAATAAGTGAGCCAAATGAGAAATTTAAAGCTGATATTGTTTTAAAAACCAAACAAACAGAAATCCTGGAAGTAAAAAATATAATAATTAAAAGGAAAATGCAAGAAGAAGCATCAACAGCAGAATTGATGAGGAAGAAAAAATAATCTGTGAACTTGAAGACAAGTTATTTTTAAAATATAGCCTGAGGAGAAAAAAGAAAATAGAATGTCAAGTTTGATAGTTAATATTGTCAACTTGATTAGATCGAAGGATGCAAAGAACAATCCTAGATGTGTCTGTGAGGGTGTTGTTAAAGGGGATTAACATTCGAGTCAGTGAACTGGGAGAGGCAGACCCACCCACAATCAGGGTGGTCAACATGTAATCAGCTGCCAGCCTGGCTAGAATAAAGCAGACAGAAGAAAAGTGGAATGAAGAGACTTGCTGAGTCTCCTGGCCTTCATCTTTCTCCTGTGTTGGATGCTTCCTGCCTTCAAACATCAGACTTCACGTTATTGAGCTTCTGGACTCTTGGACTTACACCAATGATTGGCCAGGGGCTCTTGGGCCTTTGGCCACAAACTGAAGGCTGCACTGTTGACTTCCGTACTTTTGAGAATTTGGGACTGGGACTGGCTTCCTTGCTCCTCAGCTTACAGATGACCTATTATGGGACTTTACCTGGTGATCATGTGAGTCAATACTCCTGAATAAATTTCCCTTTATATATCCATCTATCCTATTAGTTCTATACCTCTAGAGAACCCTGACTAATACATAATGAAACAAAGAAAGCTTATAAGAGGTATGAAGCAACATCACAAAAGCAAAATTTTCAGGCACTTGAATTCAAGAGGGAAAATAAAGAGATAGAGAGTATATATCAAAAAATCATTGCAGAAAACTTTACAAATGTAGAAACATGCCAATATAGATACACGAAGGTCAGAGGTCTCCAATCAGATTTAATTCAAATCAGACTATCCCATGAGATGTTATAATCAAACTGTCAAAACCAAAGACAAAGACAAGATTCTGAAGGCAGCAGGAGAAAAGAAGCAGATGATGTATAACAGTTTCAGAGAAAATAACAGACACAAAGAAAAGAAAAAAGAATCTAAAACAACTAGAAAATAATTAACATTTTGAAATTTTGATGTCACAGTCTATATATTTTTATATTTAATATCCCTTAACAAGTTACTGTAGCTGTTATTTTTAATAGTTTTGTATCTAAATATTTATACTAAATATAGTATATAGATGTTTTCTGTAAACTACATAATAACCATGAAGGGAAAATCTATAGTAGATATATAAAACATGAAAACAAAGAATGAAAATATAACACCAAAGAAAATAACATTACCACAAAGAAAGCCAGACACAAAGAAAAGAAAAAAGAATCTAAAACAACTAGAAAATAATTAACAAAAATGATAGTAGTAAGTCCTTATCTATCAAGTTATTTTTAATGTAAATGGATTAATTTCTCCAATCAAAAGACAAAGATTGACTAAATGAATGATAAGAACCAACTATAAGTGGCTTATGAGAGACTCATGTCAAGGTAAGAACACACATAAACTGAACGTGGAGGGACAAAAACAGATATTCTGTGCAAGTGGAAATCAAAAGAGAGAAAGAGTAGCTGTGCTTCCATCATAAATGGACTTTAAGGCAAAAATTAAAAATAAAGAAGGTCACTATATAATGATAAGGGGTTAATACAGCAGGAAAATATAACAAACCTAAATATATGTTCAACCAACACCTAAATATGTAAAGCAAATAATAATTGATCTGAAGGAAGAGACAGGCTTCAATACAATAAGAGTAGGGAACTTCAACACCTCACTTTCAGCAATAGACAGTGGCAGACACCTATCTTTCATTAGACAGAAAATTAATAAGGAAACAATGGACTCAAACTACACTCTAGACAAAATGGATATGACAGATACATACAGAACATTTCTGTTCAACAGCTTCAGAATACACATTTTTCTCAATGGTCCATGGAATATTCTCTAGGATAAATCAGATATTAGACCACAAAACAAGTGCTAACAAATTGAACAAAACTGAAATCTATCAAGTATTGTGTATTAGGCATTGTTATAAAGAAATACCTAAGCCTGGGTAATTTATATGGAAAATAAGTTTAATTGGCTCATGGTTCTGCAGGCTCTACAAGCATGGCACTGATATTGCTCAGCTTCCAGAGAGGTCTAAGGGAGCTTTTACTCATGAAGAAAGGAAAAGCAGGAGCAGGCAATTCACTTGTTGAAAGCAAGAACAAGAGAAAGAGTGGTGGGGGTTTGCAGGGAGAGGTGGCATACACTTTTAAATAACCAGATCTTGTGAGAGCTCACTCACTGCCATAAAGACAGAATCAAGCCATGATGGATCAGCCTCCATGACACAAACACCTCCCACCAGGCCTCCCACTAGGCATTGGAGATTAAAATTCAACATGAGATTTGTATAAAGACAAATATCCAAATATATCATTCTGCCCCCAGCTCTTCCCAAATCCCATGTCCTTCTCACATTGTCAGTAACTCAAATGTCATCTCATTCTGTCAGTAACTCAAATGTCTGAAGTCCAGAGCCTTGTCTGAGACAAGGGACACCCCTTCTACCTATAATCCTATAAAATAAGAAACAAGTTATTTATTTTTAAGATACAGTGCAGGTATAAGTATTGGGTATACATTGCTGTCCTAAAGGAAGAAATTGGCCAAAATAAAAGGACTACAGGCCCCATGCAAGTTTGAAACCCAGCAGGGAGGTTATTAAATCTTACAACAACAAAATAATCTCTTTTGACTATATGTTACACATTCATGGCACACTGCTGCAAGGGGTGGGCCCCCAAAGCCTTGGGCAGCTCTGCCCCTGTGGCTTTGCAGTATTCATCACATAGGATGGCCCTCACGGATTTTAGTTGAATGTCTGCAGCTTTTCCAGATGCAGAATGCAAGCTGCTGGTGGGTCTACCATTCTAGGGTCTGGAGGATGGTGGCCCCCTCCTCACAGCTCTAGTAGTATTACATTGGGTACTCAGTGTGGGGGCTCCAACCCATGTTTCCTCTTGGCACTGTGTTAGCAGAGGTTTTCTATGAGGGCCCTGTCCCTGCAGCAGGCTTCTTCCTGGGCACCCAAACTTTCTCATACATCTGAAATCTAGGTGGAGGTTGCCAAGCATTCTTCACTTTTTGTGCTCTTGTAGGCTTAACATCATGTTGAAGATGCCAAGGCTCACAGCTTTCATTATTCAAAGTGGAAGCAAAACCTGTACCTGAGCCCCTATAACCAATGGCTGGAGCTGGAGAGGCTGGAATGTAGGGTGCAGTGTCTTGAGGCTGCACATGGCCGCAGGAACCTGGGCCTGTTTCCTGAAGCTATTATTTCCTCCTAAGCCTCTGGTCCTGTGACTGGAGCAGCTGCTGTGAAGTTCTCTCAAATGCCTTCAAGGCCTTTTCCCCCATTGTATTAGATAATAGCACTTTACTCCTGTTTATTTATGCAAATATCTCTAGCAAGTGGTTACTTCATAACCTGCTTGTATTTCTCTCCTAAAAATATTTTCTCTCTTTGCCACATGGCTAAGCTGCAAATTTTTCAAACTTTTACACTCTGGTTTTCTTTAAATATAAATTTTAACTTAAAGTAATTTCTTTGCTCTTACATCTGAGATAGACCACTGTCATTTCTTTGCTCTTACATCTGGGATAGGCCACTGTCATTTCTTTGCTCTTACATCTGGGATAGGCCACTATCAGCACCCAGACTACTTCAGGAACACTTATTGCTTAGAAATTTCTTCAATCGGATAACCTAAGTCATCACTTTGAATTAAAATCTTCCACAATACTTAGGACATGAACAGAGTGCAGCCAATTACTTTGCTAAAGCATAACATGCCATGACCTTTCCTCTAGTTTCCAATAAGTTTCTCATTTCCATTGGAGACCTCGTCAGACTAGACTTCACTGTCCATATCACTATCAGCATTTTATTTACAACCATTTATCCAGTTTCTAAGAACTTCCAAACTTTCCCTCATCTTCTCCTGAGCCCTCCAAACTCTTCCAGCCTTTGCCTGTTACCCAGTTCCAAAGCTGCTTTCACATTTTCAGGTATCTTTATAACAATACCCACCCCCAGAACCAATTTTCTGTATTAGACCATTCTTGCATTGCTATAAATAGACACCTGAAGGTGTTGGCCAAGATGGCTGACAAGAAGCAGCTACAGTGCACCACTCTCATACAGAGAAATATAAGGGAAAGTAAATGTAGCATCTTCAATGGAAATATCCAAGTATGCACATTGGGACTCATCAAGGGAACAGCTTTACCCTCAGAGAATGGATAAAATCAAAGCAGGACAATCACCCACCCAAAAGTGACACAGAGCCAAGGGAGCCTCCCCAGCCCAGGAAAGCAGTGAGTGAGTGAATGAACAACTTTGAGGACCCACATTTCTTCCATGGATCTTTGCAATCCTGAAGACACCTCAAGAACCCACTCCACCAGGGCCTACAATCTGGCACACAAACTTATGTGGAGTCTCAGCAATGCAGCCACTCAGGCACATGCAGAGGCCCAGGAATCTTGGATATCTGAGCTTCCCAGGAAAAGATACTGCAGCCCCAGCAAAGCTGGAGGTTAGACCCTCATATACACCCTTAGGAAAGGGACTTAATTCAGTAGGCTAAGCAGCAACAAGTGAAAGCCCTGCTTCTATGGAACTCACAGGATAATACTCACTAAGGATGGGAGTTCAGCAAGCCATTCATAGCAGCATTGCACCTCCTTGACATGGAGCTCCCAGTGGGAGGGGAAAGCCACCATTTTTGCTGCTTCACAGCCTTAATTATTGTTTCTTAAGCTCTAGGAAGTCTGAGGCAACTAGAGGCTAGAACAGTCACCCAGCACAATTCAGCAGCTCTTGGCAAAGTGGCCAGACTGATCATCCATGCAGATCCTAGATCCCATTTCTCTTCATTGATTGGAATTTCCCAGCCAAAGTCTTCGGTCACCCTTGTCAGTGTTTTCCAGCCAACAGTGGATACAAAGGTCCCTGGAACAGAGCTCCAAGAAAGTGGAGTAGGCTGCCATCTTTACTGTTTCACAACCTTAACATTTGTTGCTTTCTGGATTTGGAGAGCTAGAGGCAACTGGGGGCTAGAATGGACCCCCAGCACAGCACAGCTGCTCTACAATAAAGTGACAAGACTACTTTTTTAAAAAAAATACAAGTCCCTATTCCTCTTCCTTCTCTCTGAGGAGTTCTTCCTGACCAGGAATTCCAGCCACACCTGCTGGTGTTTTCTAGATGGCAGCAGTTTCAAATCTCCCTGAGATCAACTAGAGCTGCAGTCTTAAAAGAAATCTTAAAGGGAGCACTAAATATGGAAAGGAAAGACCATTACCAGCCACTAAAAACACACACTAAGTAAATGGACCAGCAACATCACAAAGCAACCACACAAACAAGACAGAATAATAACCAGCTAATAACACAATTACAGGATCAAATCCACACATATCAATGCTAACCTTGAATTTAAATAAGTAAAGTAACCCATATAAAAGGCACAGAGTAACAAACTGGATAAAGAACCAGGACCCAGGCCAGGCGCGGCGGCTCAAGCCTGTAATCGCAGCACTTTGGGAGGCCAAGCCAGGGGGATCATGAGGTCAAGACCATCCTGGTCAACAAGGTGAAACCCCGTCTCTACTAAAAATACAAAAAATTAGCTGGGCATGGTGGCGCATGCCTGTAATCCCAGCTACTCAGGAGGCTGAGGCAGGAGAATTGCCTGAATCCAGGAGGCGGAAGTTGCAGTGAGTTGAGATCGCGCCATTGCACTCCAGCCTGGGTAACAAGAGTGAAACTCCATCTCAAAAAAAACAAAAAACAAACAAACAAACAAAAAGAACCAGGACCCAATGGCATGTTGTCTTCAAGGGATCCATCTCACATGCAATGACACATATAGGCTCAAAATAAAGGGATAGAGAGAAATCTACCAAGCAAATGGAAATAAAAAAAAAAATGAGAGGTTGCTATCCTAATTTCAGACAAAACAGCCTTTAAAACAACAAAGATTTTTTAAAAGGACATTACATTATAGTAAAAGGTTCAATTTAACAAGAAGAACTAAGTATCCTAAATATATATGTACCAGACACACGAGCAGTTAGATTCATAAAATAACTTTTTGTATACCTACAATGGGACTTAGACTCCCACACAATAATAGTGGGAGACTTCAACATGCCACTGACAATATTAGACAGATTATTGAGATTATTGAGGCAGAATATTAACTAAGATATTCAGGAGCTAAACTCGACATTGGACAACATAGATCTGATTCCATCTACAGAGCTCTCTACTCCAAAACAACAGAATACACATTCCTCTCATTGTCACCTGGCACATACACAATCAATTCAACCACACGATCAAACACAAAACAGTCATCAGCAAATTAAAAAAAAAAATGAAATCCTATCAAACAGTTTTGGACAGTGGCTCAATAAAATTAGAGATCAAGACTAAAAGAATTGCTCAAAACCATGCAGTTACATGGAAATGAAGCAACCTGCTCCTGAATGACTTTTGGGTAAATAATTAAATTCAGGAAGAAACCAATAAATTCTTTGAAATTAAGAATTTCAGTTTTAAGAGGGAAATTTATAGCATTAAATGCTAAAATAGTTAGAAAGATCTCAAATTAACAAACGTAATATCACAACTAACAGATCTAGAAAAACAAAAGCAAACCAACCCCAAAGCTAACAGAACACAGGAAATAACCATAATCAGAGCTGAACTGCAAGAGACTGAAACACACAAACTCAAAAAGAAACATTCAAAAGATCAACAAATCCAGGAGATGGTTTTTTTCTTTCTTTCTTTCTTTTTTTTCTTTTTGAGATGGAGTCTCACTCTGTCGCCCAGGCTGGAGTGCAATGGCACGATCTCAGCTCACTGCAACCTCCACCTCCCAGGTTCAAGTGATTCTCCTGCCTTAGCTTCCCAAACAGCTAAGATTACAGGTACCCGCCGCTGTGCCCAGCTAATTTTTTTTGTATTTTTAGTAGAGACGGGGTTCCATTATCTTGGCCAGGTGGTCTCAAACTCCTAACCTCATGATCCACCCACTTAGGCCTCCCAAAATGCTGGGATTACAGGCATGAGCCACCGTACCTGGCCCAGGATATGGTTTTTTGGAAAAAAAAAAAAAATGTCATAAGCTACACTAAGAAGAGGAGAGAAAATCCAAATAAACACAATTAGTAATGACAAGAGGATATTACCACTGACCTCATAGAAATACTAATAACCATCAGAGACTACTTTGAGCACCTCTATACATGCGAACTACAAAATATAGAAGAGATAGATAAATTTCTGGACACATACACCCTTGCAAGACTGAACCAGGAAGAAATTAAATCCCTGAAAATACAAATAATGAGCTCGAAAATTAATTGATGATAAACAGTCTGAACCAAACACACCCAGAGAATTATTTTATGATAAAAATGTTCAACAAACTAGTTATTGGAGGAATGTACCTCAACATAATAAAGGCCATAGATGACAAACTCAAAGCTACCATCATACTAAATGGCAGAAAACTGAAAAGTGTTCTTCTGATATTCAGAACAAGACAAAGATGCCCACTCTTACCACGTCTATTCAACATAGCACTGAAAGTCCTCGTCAGAGTAATTAGGCAAGAAAATGAAATGTAGGGCATTCACATTGGAATGAAAAGAAATGAAATTGTCCCTGTTTGCAGATGACATGACCTTATATATAGAAAACCAAAAACACTCTACCAAAAACCTATTAGAACTAATAAATTCTGTAAAGCTGCAGGAGACAATATCAATTTAAAAAATTAGGAGTGTTCATATAAATGAACAGTGAACTGTCTCAGAAAGAAATTAAGAACACAATAACATTTAGAAAATATTTCTTTAAAGATAATATTCTTAGGAATAAATTTAACCAGGAAGTGAAAGATCTCTACATTGAATACTATAAAATACTAATACAAGAAATTAAAGAAGTCACAAGTAAATGGAAAGATATATTATGTTTAAAGATTGGAAAAATTTTTCATAGTTATTTGTTTAAAGAGATTTAAAAATCATTGCACTTTGGTCAGAAAAATAATAAATATATCTTATAAATGTTAAGAAAAGAAAAAAGATTGGAAAAATTAATATAGTTAAAATGTCCAGAATATCCAAAGAGATTTACAGATTTAATGCAATTTCTATTAAAATATCAGAGATATTCTTTCCAGAAATTGTAAAGCAATCTTAAAATTTTTGTGGAAACACAAAAGACCCAGAATAGCCAAAGCAATATCGAGCAAAAAGAATAAAGCTGGAGGAATAGCAGTACCTGGCTTCAAAATAAATTACAAAGATATGGTAATGAAAGAATATGATACTGCCATAAAAACAATGGAACACTACAAGGATCCCAGAAAAAAATACATTTACAGCCAACTTATTCTCTTTATAAATTGTTATTACAGATTCAGGGGATACATGTGCAAGTTTGTTACTGGATATATTGCATAATAGTGAGGTTTAGGTTTCTAGTGTACCTATTACCCAAATAATGAACATTGTACCCAATAGGTAATTGTTCATTCCTCACTCTCCATACACTTCCCCCTATTGGATTCTCCAATGTCTGTAACTTCAATTTTTATGTCCATGTGTATCCACTGTTTAGCTTCCACTTGTTAATGACAATATGTAATATTTGATTTTCTCTTCCTTTTTTTTTTTTTCACAATGGCCTCCGGCTCCATCCATGTTGCTGCAAAAGAATTTCATTCTTTTTATGGCTGTGTAGTATTTCATTTTATATATATATGTATATATGTATATATATATATCACATTTTCTTTATCAGTCATGTGTTGATAGGCATTTAGTTTAATTTCATGGCTTTGCTACTGTGACTAATGCTATGATAAACATATGAGTGCAGGTATCTTTTTTATATAATGATTTCTTTTCCTTTTGGTAGATACCCAGTAGTGGGATTTTTAGGTTAAATGGTAGCTATATCTTTAGTTCTTTTGGAAATTTCCATACTGTTTTCCATATATGTTGTAGTAATTTACATTCCCACCAATGGTGTATAAGCATTCCTTTTTCTCTGCATCTGTATGAACATTTGTTATTTTTGACCTTTTAATGACAGCTATTCTGACTAGTGTAAGATGTTATTTATTATGGTTTTGATTTGATTTCTCTGATGACTAGTGATGTTAAACATTTTCTCATGTGTTTGCCTGGCCACTTGTATTTCTTCTTTTGAGAATAATCTCTTCATGTCCTTTTTTGGTTTTTGTTTTTTTTCTTTTGAGTTCCTTGTAAATTTGACAAAGAATATTAGTCCTTTTTTGAATGCATAGTTTGCAAATATTTTCTGCTATTTTAAAAGTTGTCCATTTATTCTGTTGATTATTTATTTTTATAGCCAACTAATTTTTGATAAAGGTGTCAAGAAAACACAATGAAGACAAGATAGTCTCTTTAATTGTGTTGGGAAAACTAAATATCTAAATCCAGAAAAATGAAATTGGACTCTTATCTCAAACCATATTCAAAATTCAACTCAAAATAAATTAAAAACATAAATATAAAACCTGATATTATGAAACTAGGAGAAAACATAGGGGAAATATTTTATAACATTGATCAGGGCAATGAGTTTTTTGGATATGACCTCAAAAGTACAGTTAACAAAGGCAAAAATAGAAACAGGAATCACATCAAATTTTAAAACTTCTGCATAGAAAATGCAACAATCAGCAGAGTAAATAGAAAACCTAAAGAATGAGAGAAAATATTTGCAAACTATATTTCTGAGAATGTGTTAATATGCCCAAAATACAAGGAACTGAAGCAACTCAATAGTAAGAAATTTATATCCAATTTAAAAATGGACAAACAACCTGAATAAACATTTTTCAAAAGAGGACATACGGATGGCTAAGGGGTATATTAAAAAATGTTTTAAATTACTAATCATCAGAGAAATGCAAATTAGAACCATAAAAAGATATCACCTCACTATGTAAGCATAGCTATCATCAGAAAGACAAGAGAAAAAGGAACCCTTGCACACTGTTGATGGTAATATTAATACATCCATTATGGAAGACAGTTGGAGGTTACTCAAAAAACTACAAATAGAACTGCCATACGATCTAGTAATACCATTACCGAGGATTGAAGAGTTGTTGATAAACAGATACAATTAGATAGTAGGAATAAGTTCAAAGTATCTATTATACAGCAAGGTGACCATCTTTAATAATTATATATTCTGGAAAGATGCTAAAAGAACTTCCCCTGTCTGAAATATTTTATTCCTCAGTAAGACACTTCAACACTGAACTCAAACCTTTAATTTTTCTCTTACGATTTCTTATACTTGGTTTTCATTTAAATTCCTCTCCTCTAGGAGCCGTCCCAGCCATCTACTGTGCCATCAGTATTGTTAAGCACCTTCCTGTATTATTGCATAGTTTTGGAGTTAACCCTTAAAGTATTATTTATAACAGAGCACTATAGTGTTTATTTGCCACTCTAATGTTTATTTTCCAAAGGGCACTAGTCTTATGTCCTTATATGTAGGGACTCAATGGATTTTTTTTGATAAATTAATGAGCTTGCCATACCCTGTCTAATCTGGCTTTCTTACGATAAGAATTACTCAGTGTCAAAAGGGCTGGTGGCCATGGGATGTGATAATGATAAGATGCTTCAAAGAAATGTAACCCATTACCTTAAGTCTTATATTTGCATATTTTCCTGCCCTAAGTTAATGTTTTCACCCCCAAAAACTCTTCATGAATATTAATATAGTGATTACTAACATAGCGATCTTTTCTATTCTTGGGCACACTTTAAATTCTAGAATTTTCATCCCTAACTTAGAGATTACATTTATTTAGGATATTCCACCGACTATTTTCTTGGTCTGGCTTCAGTAGTCCATCATTACTGGGTTGAACATTTCACGACATTATTTCCTTCTCTTAACAGAGATCTTTCATGTTTCTATAAATGAGCCATTTCCATCTTATGCTACCCTTTTTGCTTTATTCACAGCAAGAGGTACTCACCTATATAAAATCTTGCAAAGCCTTCCACTTAACATTCCATCTGCTATATGTCAAAGTAATAATATGTATTCTCTGTTGCTTCTAAAGCAAATTTTATGCATCATTGAAATTTCATGGCTGGCTCAATACTGAAGGGTTTGATTGACATCAGTGTACTACAGCTGACTTGTTACAAACCACATTCCTAAAAGGACTTTTCACATCAGTACACCTCTGACCATCAATGAGATGATTGTATTATGGCCCTTTGCAACCCAGATCTTCACACCTTCCTTAAACAAAACTTTTGGCAAAATAACCACATGTGGCCTCAGAATAAGGAGTTCGCACCATTACTACAAATGTCCCCATGTATGCTAGCATTATTTTATCAGTGGCTAAATTTATATTTGGAAAAGAAGGTGATTTCATTGAAGAAAGCGAGCATGAAAAACAAACATTGTCTGAAAGTTTCTAGCATGATCATTCTGGTCCTGTCTTTTATGTCCTTTTTTTATGTCAAAATGGGCTGCATTGATCCCCTTTTTCTTTAAGGGAAATGGAGAAGCGAAACATCAAGAGTTAGCTAATATGCTAGGAAGAGATGTCTGGAAATTTGTATGGAATTTATGTTCCTTCATTTTATAAGGCCCAAACATCTTTGTTACTCAATGCTAGTGTGTGTGTGTGTGTGTGTGTGTGTGTGTGTCTGTGTCTGTGTGTGTGTATGGATGCTTAGTGGTTCCTTTTTTTGTTTTTAATAAGAATCAAATTTCATGCTTTTTCTTAAGAAAAAAAAATTGACCAAAGTCATCCAGTGCCTTAGTCCCTAAATCCTAGTCAGAGTAGCAGATTCATTTTTTTTATTCAAACTTTACTAACTATCCTTCAGTAACTACAATTCTTAACCAATAATTAACCTTACTTCAACAATAATTAACCATGACTGAAAAAGTATAGCAGGAATAGTAAGAGGTGGAGAGTATTATACGTTTTCTGTCATGAAAACAGAGTAGGTTTTATAAGAGTTAAGTTCAACTGAAGAGATATGATGAGAAAGCTATAACAAAAATGGTAAAAATGGTAATCAGAAGGAAGAAGATGAACCTCTGCTGTATTTCCATTACACATTTCCAAACCTCTATTCCTATCCTTAGTATACTGAATGGTAAATATTGTTCACTGGCTTGATAAATGATGAATCAACAAATAACATCTCATGGTTTGTAATGAGCATGGAAAGTTTCATAATGGCTCTAGGAATGAAACTCAGTTCTCATGAATTGCTAGGAAGTCAGATATAGAGAGTGCCATGAAAAAGACACAGAACACAGAATGAACTTAACACAGTAGTGGGACACTTAGATTAGTCCAGGCACAAAGATAAGGAAGATCTTAGATTCTGTTATCTCCAGCCAGTTTAATCACAGGGGAACAGTTTTCTTTCTAATGAGAAAGAGTAACTTGCAATTTTTTTTTCTATTTTTACACCCTAATGCTTGTAGCAAAGGAGTCAAGTCTGTAGGCTCTTGGTGACTATTAATGTGGAGGTTACAAAGCAACATGAATAAATAAAATAAAATACCTGAAAGAACACATCTATCTCAGCTCAATTAAAAGTTTTGTTAAGAAATAAAGCTATTACATTCAAACAGCTTTATTAAATACTGAGAAAATATATATAACTAGGAAGGTACTATTTAGATAACATGAAATATGCTGGGTAATTAGTTATACTTGCAGATGGCAAAAAAACTTTCTTATTGTAAAATGTCATCTGGAATGTTACCATTTAAAAGTCAGTAATGAAAACAAAAATTAATAAGAACTTTAATGCAATACCAAAGAGTGCAGGAAATAAATGTCACCAGTCTGCAGAAACAAGATTTCTTCTGGCATTTATCATTTAATTTGGTTTTGCATCAATCTTAGCTTTTAAAAACCTGAAAATCCCCTAGTCATAATCTGTTAGTCGATTTAGGAAGCCACCATCTTTATCAGAGACAATAAGAAGGTCAAGTGGCACTGGCAGTCATCCGTACTCTTGATGGTTGTCTGAGCCTTCTAGACCTGAGATGTAGTTATGACCTTAGTATTCAGTTTTCAAAACATTCAAGATATTTCATTATATTGTCAAGGCTTTATCCTGTCTCCCTGAAAATCTACTGTATGCCTTGGAATCATCCTATACCGTCCCTTCTCTCTCACATCTGTACTTACAGCACACACTTCCTGGGCAAACAAATATTTTCAAGTCTTCAGAAGATGTAATCCCATGAGTTTTTGTTCTCCATCTCTACTGCCACAGATTATATTGTTCTCTGATCTGGACTGTTTCTATCTCAGCTTCCTAATGAGTCTCTTTATCCTTGCATCTTTTCCAGGGGTAAAGCGTGTATGTGTGCATGTGTGTGTGTGTGTGTGTGCGTGTGTGTAGAATTTATAACAAATACATTGGTGAATAGGCCAGCCTTGGTGACTCACACCTGTAATCCCAGCACTTTGGGAAGCTAAGGAGGGTGGATCACAAGGTCAGGAGTTCGAGACTAGCCTGGCCAACATGATGAAACCCCATCTCTCTACTAAAAAAATAGAAAAATTAGCCAGGCATGATGGTGCCTGCCTGTAATCCCAGCTACTAGGCCAGCTGAGGCAAGAGAATCATTTGAAACTGGAAGGTGGATATTGCAGAGAGCCCAGATTGCTCCACCGCACTCCAGCCTGGGTACGACTCCATCTGTAAATAAATAAATAGGTGTGTAGATGGATTGTCAGTATCACTCTGATCACCACCATTTGTTTATTTATTCATTTAGCAAATCATGTGTGGTTTCTGTGCTAGGCACTAGGGCTATAGCAGAAAGCAAGGTAGAAGCAATACCTGCCAATATTAAGTCTACAGTTCAACCTGTATTTAATTATATAAAATTTAAAACTCTTTACTCAGAAGCCTACAAAATGATTAGCTTTTCTAGAACAGAACTGTAAAGTAAATATGCTCTAAATCTGACACTCCACATTTACCAAATAAGTCTCTTGATTTCTAGGCTTAGATTATAAGTTCCTAAGGGTCAAAAATGTTAAATCACATCACAAAATGTCTTTAGGTCTTTAGAATTAATAACAGCCGTCATGTATTAATAATAATGTATTATTAATGGAGGTAAAGATATCTCATAGAGTTGGTGTGAGGAGTAAATGTGGATGTGTATGTATAATATCCAGCATGTGGTTGATGCTCAAAAATCTTGATTAAAAAAACTGTTGATATATTTTTCTCTTCTTTTTAGGAAAGACAAAATATTAAATTTCCCAAATCAATGCAATGCTACAATATCTCCCCAAATTACACCCTTTAAATGTGTCTAACTAAAGTGTTCTTGATAAATATTTGTCTTGTTGTTATCAAAATTATTACTGAATTATCAAATTTTTAATTTTAAACTCTCATCCCTTTTTTTCTTCCTTATCCTATTCTTGGTCTATGAGAATAAAAGTATCCCAAGATGCTATATTCTCTGCACCTCATTTAAATCCCCTCTATAGCTTATCATATAAAAAGGAAGCTTACAAGCAATGTACATGAGTACACTTGTCTGAGCTTCAAAAGCCCAGATCTAAGCCTGCAGGAGAATATTTCTTACAGGTTTGAGACACAAAGCTGAAATTTTGGATCCTCTACTTTCCTTTTCTAGTATAAAAGCCGGTGAGTTCATTACACATACTTCTCTCAACCTTATTATATTTTGCTTCCAGCAAGTTGCTCATGTTGGGAATGCTTCACAGAGATACCCACTATTCCATGATCTTGCTTGTCTGAAGTTTCAAAATCCCTTGGCACTCTTTGCAATCCTAAACTTTCCTCATATCTTCTAGCACAGACCTGTTCTTTTATAAAATGTTTTGGGGATTTTGATACCAAGTTTAACATGTGGCATAGCCTGTCATCATGGAAGCCGCTTTCCACCGATCCCATTCCCAAACAGTCATGTTGTTTGGCAGATGACATTCAACAGGTGTGCATCATGTATTACAAGGCCTGTGGCTGCCAGAAGAGGCACACTGTTGTTGATCTGTGGGCGTCTGTTGTGGCCTGGCAACCATGGCTATGGACAAAAATTCAAATATAGACCAAGAGGGCATTTTGCCATTTTAGCAGATGGACATGCAGAGAAGTAGCCAAGAGCCTCTGTAACAACCACCATGCATGTAGCTGGACAAGAGGACGTGCAGCAAATACATTTAATTGGCTTTTATCTGTTGCTTAGAAACCTCAGGGACAATTTCCTTCCTAATTATGACTTAAGCCTTGAACATTCTCTTCATAGAAACCAAGATCTGTGACTGCCATGGATAAGCATTGGGCAGCAGAAGTTCAGCTGGCTCCAGGAAGCTGCCAACTGAGCCAGGAGTGAAAACTGCACTAAGGATAAGAATTGCTTCTCCTGGAGCTAAGTCAGCAAATGCAGTCTGGTTGTCAGAGCTGAGAGGTAAGGAATAAAGATGAATCATTGCATACTTGTGTTCTTTTCCCCTGCTTTCATTCTGAGTGAACAGGAAAAGCAGGTGAGACACAAAATGGTGAGGGAATAAATCATTCCTCTACTGACAAGACAGACTGGGCTGTACAAAACCAGAGTTAGAAAGAAAAGAAAAACAAATGAGAGAAAACTGGACTCTGGATCAATACATTAAAGAACCTGCAGTATTACAGTAGGCAGTCATGTTAAGGGCTTGAACTCAGAAGTCAGATCATCTAATTTCAATTCCAGCACCTCACTTACTAGCTTTGTAACTACAGTCAAATTAATAAACTGACTGACTCATTTTTCTCATCTAGAATATAGGGATAAAAAACACAATAACTATAAGGCAGTTGTAATAATCAAATCAGTTAATGTACATAAAGCACCTAGAAAAACACAATAACTATAAGGCAGTTGTAATAATCAAATCAGTTAATGTACATAAAGCACCTAGAACAGTGCCTATCACATAGTAAACACTACATAAGTATTACCTCTCATTATCACATGGAAAGGTTACTCTATCTCAGGCAAGCTTCAGCTAAATCATGTTCAAACTCCATAAAAAAATGTTCTTTGTCCCAAGCTAGTTCAGTTATATTGCCCCAAGCTAGTTCAGTTATATTGCCCCCAGCCTCTTGTAAAATATTGTATTAAATTTTCCTCATTTGGCTCCTATTATCTACATGCACAAACCATCCACCACATAATCCTATTCCCAGAAAACCAAAACAAATGAAAAAAAGCAAGATCATTTAAGAAGTAATTCTCAGTCCATTGCTTGACTCCTTATATAAATGTTTTACTGTCTAATATATCTACCTCTATGGCTTCAACTGCTTTCTCTGCAATAACTGAAGACCAAACCACTCTTCTGAGTCCAGAACTGTTTATCCAGTGATATACTAGCCATACATACTTGAAGGTCTCACAAAGTCCTTCAAACTTTGTGTATTGATAACTGAAGATATTATGTTCACTCCCAACCCACCAGAAAAACTGATGCTGTTTCTTCTTCAATATCCCTAAACCATTCATATGTCCTAGGTTGGTTGCTCTTTTTGTCTTAAAAGTGTCCCAACTTGAATATAAATTATATGATTGCCTTGTGTATCTCCCAACTCAGAGACCAGCCACCCAGTTGCTTAAGTCAGAAATCCTAGCTTTTCCTCCCCTTAACATCACACAAATCTAATATATCACCAAACATGACCAATTGTACCTTCAGATTATATATCAACTTTACCCCATCCTCATTAACTATATTGCCACTGCCTTTTTGTACTCCTTCAACCCATTTATCTACTGGCATAAGTTTCCTAAGTGGCATTTCTACATTTTCTGTCCCAAAAATATCATTCTGAAGTCTACCATAGCAGTTTTTTTTTTCAAAATCCAAATATGACTATATCATTTCCCAGCTTAAAACTGTGCAGTGGCTTTAATATATAAAGGGAAAATACAAGCTTCTGACAAACAAAACATTTCAGCTTAATATCTATAAATGAATGACTTCCAAATGTACATCCCTAGCACCATCCTCTCCCCAAATGAAAGATTTGAGTGTCTAGCTGCCTATTTCAGGTTTCTACTTAAATAGACATCTCAAGCTAAAATTTTCAAATTTCAGTTCACAATTTTACTGTATAAACCTGTCCTTCCACTTTTCCTCATATTAGTAAATGGTAACTCTTTTTACCCATGGCTTTGTCCAAAAGGATTGAAAGACAGTCTTGACTCACTCACACACTACATCAACTCCATTAACAACTTCCATTGGCTCTACTTTGGAATATATCTCAAATTCTAATGCATCTCACAATATCTGATACAATCACCAAAATCCAATAGATGATCATCTCTCTCCTAGATTATTAGAATAATCTTTTCACTCTTTTCATGTCTTTTTAAATGACCAGTATTTTTAATGATTTCATTTTATCTCATTTATTGGCTTTTATCATGCCTCTGTCTTTTCAGTCATTTCTCTGAATAATTGAAAAGTGTACAATACACGTCTTAGGCTTATTATTTCTATCTTCAAATAATATTATAGCACACTGGGTAGAGAATAAGAACCTTACAATAATATACCTCTATTTTCTTCCTCTCCTCCTTAGTGGTATTATTATGCATTTCTTATTTTCAGTTATAAACCTCATATAAGTTTTGTTTCAAATAGCCAACAATTTTTAAGGAGACCAAAATAAGAAAAATTGTTTTATTCTTTTCCACCTATTGACCATTTCCTGTGCATTTTCTTTCTGTTGATCCAAATATGCATCTAGCATTGTTTTCCTTTGCCCAAAGAACTTCTTTCAAACTTTTATAAGTGCAGGTATGCTGGAAGAAATTTTCTCAGCTTCTGTTTGTCTGATAAGAGCTTTATTTCACTGCTTTTTAAAAATGATTATTTTACAGGGTACAGAATTCTAAGTTGACAGTTTTTTTCTTTCAGCACACTAAAAATGTTGCCCTACAATGTCTTCTGCTTGTGACTCCTATATTTGTTCCTTTGTATAAATGTGTTATTTTTCTCTACCTGCTTTTAAGATTTTCTTCTTATCATTGGTTTTTAGAAAGTTGATTACGGGTGACTTGGTGTAGTTTTATTTACATAGTCAACTTAGGAATCACTGGTCCTCATCGATATGAGGTTTATATTCATCATCACACTTGAAAATTTCTCAGCTAAAATAAAATATTCAAATTTTCTTCTCTTTTCACATATTTTAAAATATATTCAAATTATATGTATGTTAAATAATTTTATACTAGCTCACAAGTCAGTGATATTTATTTTTCACGGTTTTTTTCTTTCCATGTTTCTACTTCTGTGTCCCCAGATTCTCTGATCTTTTCTTCACAATGTATAACCTGCAATTCCTTCCAGCAAATATATTTTTTATTTCAGTTATTATAATTTTAATCCCTAGAAGTTCAATTTAAGTCTTTTTAATAATCTTCATTCATGACATCATAGTCATATTTTCTTCTACCTTCTTAAATATTGGAAACATTTGTCATAGCTGTTTTAATGTCCTGGCTTGCTAATTTTATTCTCCCTGTCATTTCTGGGTCTATTTCTATTGATTAGTTTTTCTCCCCATTGTGGGTTCTATTGCGTGTTTTTTTGTAGGCCTGATAATTTATCTTTTATTTTTTGAGACAAGGTCTTACTCTGTCTTACCCAGGCTAGAGTGCAATTACAGCTCACTGCAGCCTCAAACTTCTGAGCTCAAATGATCCTGCCACCTTACCCTCCTGAATAGCTAGGACTATAAGCATGCAATACCACACCTGGCTAAATTTTAAATTTTCTGTAGAAACATGGTTTTGCTTTGTTGCCTAAGCTGGTCTTGAACTCTTGGTCTAAAGTAATCTTCCTGCTTCAGCATCTCAAAGTACTGGGATTACATGTATGAGCCACTGTATCCATCCAAAGTCTGGTAATTTTGATTGGATGCGAGACATTGTGAATGTTATATGTGCTGGATTTTCTTGTATGTTTTTGAATAGTGTTGAAGTTTGTTCTGGCACATTGCTAAGTTGCTTGGAATTAGTTGGAATTTTGTTTTTGAGGTTTGTTTTTAAGTTTCATTGGGGAGGTCCAGAGTAGTATATGAAATTTATTTATTCCTGCTATAAAGGCAATATACTTCTGAGTACTCTAATTGATGCCCTTATTCATGGGATCTTCCTACTCTGATTGATGGCTACACAAAATATTCCTAGCCATGACTTCTTGAAATTACTCAGCCTACTTATTCCCAGAGGTTTCTTCTCCAGCCTTACATGGTGCTAAATGTGCAGGTGAAAATTACTACCAAATACAGAAGGGAATTTCTTTGTAGATCTTTGGAGTTCTTCATCTTTATAGGTAACTGTATCTTCTCTTGACTTAAAACTTGCAAATAAATACTGACCATTTTAGTCTCCCCAAATATTATCTCAATCTTCTCAGTTTATTGAGAATACCAGGTTCTCTTTGGGTTCTCTTGTTTCTGTATCTATGACTTGAAAACTACATCTAGGCAGAATAAGGGTGCAATTTAAAATTTAATCCTGTTTGCTTTTCTTCTATGGGGGCCAAGGTCCTCTACTACTTATTGTCCAAAGTTAGAAAATTGTTACTTGGTAAATTTGGCTCAGTTATCTAGTTTTTTAAACCAGACATATATATCTTGTTACTGTTCAATTTGAAAATACAGAAAAAAACTGGCATGGGGAAGAAACTAATTCTCTTCTGGGGCATTTCTGCCACATTCATTTTTTCTCTTTAAAAAACCATTTTAGATCATGAAGACTGTATCTCAAAGTGTTTAAAAGCTCAGACTCTCAGTATATGTCTTTAAGCATATACTCGTAAACTCTTAAGGGTTCAATTACCTCATCTGCGAGATGGGAATAAGAATAATTCCTGAAATATAAGGCTGCAGCCAGAATAAATGAGATAATGGAAATAATGTACTTTGTACCAATTTCATCATATATTAAATGTTCATTAAATATTATATCCTTTTCTACAAAGAAAAACAAAAGCCACAGAAGAAAAGAAAATCTGTACTATACAATTTTTTTAAAAAAAGGATTTACTAGCAAAAGAAGTTGGAGAAAGAGTAATTATGAACTTTAGGGAAAGAAAGGACAAGCTGTGTCAAGAATACAGAGGCAGGAGTTTTAAGTCCTGGATTGTTTCATGTTACTCAAGGACTTACGAAGAAGCCACCTCACTTCTATAGATCTCAGTTTCTTCTAAAAGTTCGAATACAAATACTCTCCTGGCTCCTGGCTGGGATGTTGTAAAGATCAAGTGACATAACTGAAGTGAAAGTCTTTGGAAATGTACACATATCACATAAGGAATGTTAGATGTTGATGGTATTAATGGGAATCTTACCGCCATAAATAAAAAGAGCAACAATGTATATTCCAGACTCTATGAGAACCACTATCATCATTTTTATATGAAATAAAATAAGATAAATAAGAAGTGATGCAGAAAGAAGTGCAGTGGGTAGGAAAGAACACTCAGGGATGCAGGGAAAGAAAAGGGCTACAATTTCAGAGTTTTGGCCTCATGTCTAGTTCTTTTTTCCTGCACAGGCTCAGAACTGTTACATTCCTTTCTAAATCTGGATCTGTGACAACACTTTACATTCTGGTCATGAGAAAAACCTTCTCTGTTGCTGTTGTGCTGTTTGCTGGGGAGCCCCCCAAATCCTACACTGTGCAAAAACCACATATCTCCCTTGAGGTCAATGATATTGACATTTTCTGCCTGATTTGAAGATGCTTTATCCACAGCTACAATAAATGTGACTTAGCCTCATTCTCCATATCACCAATAATTCTGACCTTGGCAGAAGTGTCTGTCATGCCAGAGAAACAAAGTGAGGAAGAGAACCTGATTCTGAGACTCAAATGTGATGTATTATGAAGGGTTCTGCAGTTCAGCTCCAGAACTGAACTGGTTTTTTTGTTTGTTTGTTTGTGTTTGTTTGGGGGAGGTTAGGGGGGTTGTTGTTCATTTGTTTTTAACCTAGAATGGCATTACTTCTAAAGAAACTAAGAAATAATTTTTTACACAAAGAATCGAATTCCACCCAAGGTGATATTTGTCACCACTTTATCTGGCTAAGTAGGCTGTTGAAACAACTGTGTAAATTTAGTCACAAAAGTTCCTTTGTTTGTGGTGACATAAGAAGGTGGAAGAGATGGGAGGGAAGAAAATAAAATACATTTTAATGCAAAAATGCATAATTTCTTTAAAAATAAGGTGAATTTTGGTAATAGTTAAAAATCTACTTAGTAGTTAAAAAGTAGTAGTTATTATTATTAGTTAAAAAGCTACTTAGAAGATATAGACACAGTCATTGTCTTTTCCCACAAGATGCTTTGGGCATTATAGGAACCCAGTCTTAGTGCTTAGAGCATCATAAATGTGGCCACAGCCCCAAATCCAGATTTGGAAAGAAACATACACAGAGTGCTTCAGTCTACCCTCCACTCCCCCATTTATATTGCAGATTTGTTTTATTTTTATAGCCTTTCTTCATCCTTCGGATAGCAGCACACTACTTTTCCTATTAGGAATCATGACTATGTTCCTATTGTCCTGATGGAGCTGTCAGTTAGAGTGACCCCTCTTTCCATCATAGCTTGTGATCATGTGATTTAGGAAAGCCAATCAGTGTATTCTAACTCCTTGTTGCAGTGATTGAGCCAAGAATGTATACAGGGCCCAAAGAAGTCCAGGCCTTTCCTGATATTTGATATTTGGAGAGTAAAAAAGAACAAAAAAAGAGTCCTTTTTCTGAATCACAAACTACAGGCATATAACCTTGGGTGTTTTCTCCTGTTATAGAAAGTCTTATTGAGAATGGGACCCACATGCAGAAGGTAGAAATGCTAAAAGATAAAGACAAAAGAAACAGGCCACAAATAAAACTTTAATATTATAATTTGTGTCACTGAATCTTGCTATGTAGAATCAAGCTGAACCTAAACTTCCAGATATGTAAGCCAATATGTTCTCCTTTTAGTTTCAGGAGTTTAAATTTGACTACTGTGGTTTGGAGTTAAAACAGTACCTAGTTCAGTATATAGTAAAATATTTCATGATCATAATCTCTAGGGCCATTTTATACTAGTGTAAAACAAATACAAGTTAATTTGCTTTTGGTGCTTCTTTTAGATAGAGCACGTTATGTAAACAAAACTATCTGAGAACATGAGACATTGGCCATATTTAAATTGTGCCTAAGTCACTTGCAAAAGTTTAATTGTCTTTAAAAGAACATTGAGGCCAAACTCTCAAGAGACACATCATAGACACAGGATAAAGTACTGACCCTCTCATTCCTTAAGGAATGATTATCTTTCCATTTCAACACCTATGACCAGCTTTGATTAAGTTTTATAAAAGGCTATTTCATTAACTGCATACTTATATAAGTGATGGCCATGCAAAAATTGCCTTCCTGTACAAGTGAGGCAGAGTAATATTTTGAATTACTAATCAATGTTTTTTCAAGATATTTTTCCTTACCTAACAACTTCTCCTAATTAGAGCAACTGTGCATCTTGTCTTTACTACAGCAGCAATGAGGTGACCCAGAAGAATGCTTAATTCAGTTTGTAGCTTCTGAGCTGTAAATGACTAGGCAGAAGAACATCAGAGAGAACTGAAAAGAGCTGGGAAGTGGTTAGATTCCTGAGAAGAGTCCCTCAGAAACAGAGTAGAAGTGACCACTCAAAACATGCTTGAGAAAACTCCTTGACTCACCCAGCCTCCAGTTTTTCATAGCTTCAGAGTAGGCAGGGAGTGGTTTTCCATACTCCCAGCAGAAGTTTTGAGGCAGCAGAGAGAGCCAGACCTGGAGCAAAGGAGATAGCACAGCAGCAAACTGCAGGAATTGATGACCCAGGACTGGCACAGATAACTGATGCCTGCATAGTCAGATGACAATCAGGAACCAGATATCACTGTGCCCTGCAACATGGGTTAAGGAATTTAGCCACCATCCTGGGGAAAAGGGGCAGAACTTTAAATAGATTGAAATGAGTGTTCCTCTTGTTAAGTAAAAATTATAGGAGGCTATTGTTTTGGACTAAACACTAGGCCCCAACAGACCAGATTTTAAAGAAAAATAGCTTGGAAATTACTAATAAGCTTTTCATTTTCTGCTTCTGCCTTCTTCAGCCCTTCACTGTCTACAAAGCCATCCCTTCTGTTCAACTTCTCTGAACATTCTATATTTTAGAATGAAGTTTTGCCCAATTCTAGAATTGCGAATAAAGCCAAATGAGTGCTTTAAACTAAATTTGTTTTAATTGGTTTTTTTTTTGTCACTGTCTTTAAGAGAATGAGGCCTTGAAACAAATTATATTGAATTATAGAAAGAAAAGATTATATTTCTTAAGCACTGGAGTGAGTGGGTAGACAAAGAACCATACTCACTATCAAAATGTTTAAAATAAGTTTTAGGGTATAATAACCAAAAAAACTTTTAAAACCATTTATTCAACATTTGCATTTATATTTATGAATCACTAAGCTTAAGATTTTGTGTTAAACAGTGAAGGGTGTTGCAGGCAGTCAGCACTTACTCCACATCTGCTGTGGCCTCCACACCTCCTGCATTTCATCAGTTTGTGCCTAGGATATTTCCTCTTCACCTTAACAAGGAATCATCTACCATAGGCCAGTTTTTGATGTCCCTTTGTGCCAGGATGGGCATGTCCCAGGGGCTGGTCTCATCTCCTATTGAAAGGGATTGATTGGAGACTAGGATCCAGTGTCAACCCTTTAGCCACATTTGAGTAACAAAGGAGGTTTGAAAGGAGTGGCTCTCAAGCTATGTCTACATGGAGTTCACCACTATGTTCAATTTTGTCTGCTCTTTAGTCTTTTGTTGTCTTAAAGTGCTGGGCCAACATTACTTTGTTAGAAGTTAGTGAGGGGTTTCAGTCAGGATGGTTGGAAAGATTGTAAAATTATAGAATATAGTTATAAAGCTTCTTGAAAGGCTGAGAAGTTTGCATAGTTTCCATAGATGTTTTGACTGTAGGCAGCCTAATCCCCTTTATCTTTAGTTGAAAAAGAAAAGCAAATAACTAGGGAATGTGGGAGGCTTTATCTGAGTAACTTGTTTACTAATGTGGTCCTAAAACTAACCTTTAATCTTTCACAAGTCAGATGACTCGCTTGAGAGGAGGGCGACCAGATTTATCACCTGCAAATGGTGTTTGTTTTTAGGCCTCAGAACCTGGCCTTTAATCATTATCCATAAGTGTGTTGACTCAGAGCCTCTATTATTAAATCTATACTGAATAAATGCCTGGAGAGCCAACTGGTCAGGCCATGGCTGCTATCTCTCTCAGGAGTATCTGTGAGTGGCCACAGACCCCCAGCCCACTCTTTCACTGGAGATTTGTGTTTGAGTGAATTTGTTCATCTGTCACTGGGTCAGGGTCTGCAGGTCAAACCCCAACAAGTTAGTATTTCCATAAAAATTTAATAAGTAACAGATATAAAATTTAGGAAGAAAAATAAATAGTAATATGATAATTCAAGTTTGCATAATGACTTTGAGCCATAAACTTAAAATAACCAATTGAATAAATCAAATGACCACAGGGAATTAGATAAGACCTAGAGTAAGCATATGGTCTGTCCTCTTATTTAGTGTATATGATTCTCAGTTTTTCAGAGGAATGTATCTAAGTATAGCATGTAATATTAGCAAGAGCAAAGACATTTTCTTATTTAACCAGTGGATACTAAAATATCTTTAGGTTCTGTTTAGTTACCAGCGCAAGCTACTGATTGTGGAACTATATGCCATTAAGTTACCATGTGAAAAATGGAGGTTAGAGTAGCATTAAGGTAGGTAATAGTCTCATTATGATATGAGGATTTGTTCCTATATCTTAGGGACAGCTGTCTATAGCATGAAAACATCAACCTCTCCTGGTTTGTAGTTTGAATGTCTCTAGTCATGATATGCAGTTTGATGGTCTTGTGGTGGTCATACATCAGGCACAAGGAATGTTATTTAAAATTTATCTAGTTTTAACTTATAGAGCTTTAGGATCAGAGCAGTTTTTTGTTACTAGCTGGAGAGTTGTAGCAAAATATTGGATGAAATCATGAGAAGTCAGGATCTAGTCCAGCTTACAGGTAAATGAGAAGAACTTGAAAGCTGTGAATAAAGCTACAATCTAATAACAAGCATGTAATAGTTCATTTGTTTGCTTCAAAATAATATTTCCACTCTACCTTCATCACATAGGAGTGTCAGATTTTAATACCTCTTGAGGGAAAGAAGCCTAACAAAGGTGGATTTTAGATCTTACTTACATTCTTTAGTTTTCCAGGCCTGCCAGGAAGTGACAATTTCTACTGATTCACTGTGATTCTAGGAACTGTTTGAGCCAGTTGTTTTATTCTCAAATATAATACTTCAGTCAAAGACTTGGTAATGTAACCACTGTTTTCAATTTTATCCTGCTATAAAGACAGAACAGATTTGTTATGCAAATAACCTAATTATCACTATACATATTATGAATAGTTTTCAATTTTTGGAAGAATCAAGCAGGGAGAATTGAGGTTTGGGGTCTCAGACTGGCTCCCTTGCTCCTCAGCTTGCCAACAGTCTACTGTGGGACTTCACCTTGTGATCATGTGAGTCAGTACTCCTTAAAAATCACTCTTGGCTGGGCACGATGGCTCAACTCTGTAATTCCAGCACTTTGGGAAGCCAAGGCAAGTGGATCATGAGGTCAGGAGTTTGAGACCAGCCTGTCCAATATGGAGAAACACCATCTCTACTAAACCTACAAAAATTAGCCAGCTGTGGTGGCATGAGCCTATAGTCCCAGCTACTTGGGAGGCTGAGCCAGGAGACTCACTTGAACCCAGGAGCAGAAATTGCAGTGAACCAAGATCACATCACTACACTCCAGCCTGGGTTACAGAGCAAGACTTGTGTCTCAAAAATAAATGAATGAATAAATAAATAAATAAATAATCTCCCTCTCATATATACATCCATTCTCTTAATCCTTTCCCTCAAGAGAACTCTAATACAGAGAAAAAGCAAATACTTCCACATTTTTTCACAAAAATATACTTTACCAAAGTGTTGTAAGTTGTAAAGCTTAAGTGTTGTAAAACTTAAGAGAGAACTTTCTAAAACCTGGAAAACATCTAAGTGAATAACCAATCATTGGTTTACATAAAAATTATAAAAACATTAGCTTTATCAGTTATTTAATTTAATTAGCTTTATCAATTACATAGTAAATTTTTGTTTTGCTTGATCTTGATGAGCACTTTTATAAACTCACACATTTCAGTTTTGGAGCTCTGGAAACTTTTATTTAGTCTATTGATCTTAAAGTTGTCAAAAGTCTGTGTTCCAGAGTACTTCTCTTTTTCTTATAAAGCAACTTTGTGCTGTAGCTGATTACATACATTATTAGAGAAGAATTTAAAACAATAACTGTGTATGATAAAAACAAAATAGCTATGGTTAAAAGTCTGATGAAACAATGAGAACACATGGACACAGGAAGGGGAACATCACATACTAGGGCCTGTTGGGGGTGGGGGAGCTAGGGAGGGATAGCAGGTGGTAGGGGGATGGGGGAGGGATAACATTAGGAGAAATACCTAACAGATAGTGGGGGGAATGGGTGCAGCAAACCACCATGACATGTATATACCTATGTAACAATCCTGCACGATCACATGTACCCCAGAACTTGAAGTACAATTTCAACTAAGAAAATTCAAAGTTGACAAGGAAATGTAATTATTTTTATTATGTGCACCATTTTAAGATATCAACCAGAATCATGACTGACAGCATCAAATTAGTACCACCACACTTTTATAAATTTTATATATGCTTTAGAATACTTAGATTCATAACATATCCATCCAAATAAAACTTTAGAAAGTATTTCAGAAAACCAAAGCTATGGCATAACATCAAATTTTTAGAAATTTATATAGTTTTTAAATAGTTATACTAAGAATATACCAATAAATATAACTGAAAGAAGATCTAGTATCACATCATTTGACAGTGCTTCTTATACGATTTGCCAAATAATCCTTTCCATCTAAAATATCTATAAGATGAGAGATATATTCTTGGAGGCCCAGCTGGAAAATTTCAGAGTTAATTTTAGGTGTCAGAAAAGCTTTAACTTATAATTTTTATCTTGGGGAAGCCTGCCAAAGATGTCAAAAAGTTCAAAACACTTGATGAAAACAGAATTAAAGGTCCCTGTAACATAATAGTTATTCATTTAACCAGAATGATAATCAGAGATCTTCAAAAGCAATACAGAAAATCAAATAAATATAAAATCCTTAACCTCTTTAAAAACTCAGTTTTCATAAGTAATGAAACAACCCTAATAAAGACAACACAGGTCCAGATGCAGTGAGTGGCTCATGCCTATAATCACAGCACTCTGGGAGACCAAGACAAGAGGATTGCTTAAGGCCAAGAGTTTGAGACCAGCCTGGGCAACATAGTAAGACCGTGTCCCTAAAAAAGTTTTTGTTAAAAATTAGCTAAGTATGGTGGCACAATGTCTGTAGTCCCAGCTACTCAGGATGTTGAGGTGGGAGAATCTCTTGAGTTGAAGATTTTGAGGCTGCAGTGAACTATGGTTGCACCACTGCACTCCAGCTGGGAACCAGATTGAGACCCTGTCTCTAAGGAGGAAAAAAAAAAAAAAAGACAACACAGGAAATTATCTTTACAGAATATAAAATCCTTTGTTTTTTAGATTAGTTGCCAAAAAGGTAAAGAAAAATGTTCTGCAGCATAATTGTTTCTCCTTATAGGAAGCTGATTCAGATAACCTGGAAATCAATCCTGATGGAAGAGTAATTAAATTTAATCAGACACAGAAGGAATGTGTTCAGGATTATGAATACACTATATTACAGAGGAATGTGAACAAGAAAACTGGTATGTTAAGCAGGGAAATACATGGTTTTTACTAACAATATGGGAAGTTTCCTGGCTATATTGGAACAATTCAGGCACAACAGGAAAAGCCAAGAGGGCAGAATCCAGTTATACTGAGAAAAACTTGGTTTTTCTGTATTTGAGAAAAATATTTCAGTGTCAGGCAACAAAATCAGAGTTAAAACAAGAGAAAAAAATTAAAGGGGATGACAAAAATGTTAAAAGAAAGAGTGGTCAGCCTAGCCTAGCAAAAGGATATATCTTTATAAGGGAAGAAAGGAAAGCCTAAGGCAAAGATGATGCATGCATGACCTCCAAATCTCATGCAGCAGTACAGGAAAGGTTGAATTCTGACATATAATATGCAAAGTTTCAAAAAAAATAATTTTACATGGAGAAATAAAATTACCATTCTAAATTTTAAAAAACCGCATTTCAAATCTGAAAGTAGAAAAAATTAAATATGTCTCAGCAAGAAATGTGGCAGAATTAGAAACTGTAGTTTAGAAGATGGCTGCTGGCTGGGTGTGGTGGCTTGCGCCTGTAATCCTAGCACTTTGGGAGGCAAGGGTGGGTGGATCACCTGCAGTCAAGCATTGGAGACCAGCCTGGCCAATATGGTGAAACCCCATCTGTACTAAAATGTACAAAAATTGGCCGAGCATGGTGGCATGTGCCTGTAATCCCAGCTACTCTGGAGGCTGAAGCAGGGGAATCCCTTGAACCCAGGAGGTGGAGGTTGCAGTAAGCTGAGATCATGCCATGTACCCCAGGCTGGACAACAGAGAGAGACTTCCTCTCAAAAACAAAAACAGAAAATGGCTGTTAAAGAAGCATATTTTGAAATCAAAAATCAAAACCACTTGCAACTATTCTAAGCATAAATCAATACTTTGTTTTTCCTACATAGGGAACCAAACTTTTTAGTTTTGTATGTTTTTTAGTATTGGCTCTTCTTTAAAGTTATTATAATTTTCTTTTAATTATAACCAATTTTATCACACACAAAATTATTTTTATAAATCCCCCTTCACAAACTCACATTATTTATGGTATTCTTGGACTTTCTGTTCTCTCCTGCACTTTTTCTTTCTTAAATAACCAGTCATTTACTTTAGGACAAAAACTTCCCACCCAAGCTTTTTTTTCATACAAAATTATTCTCTTTTCTTCTTAACCTTTGCTGCAATCAGAAGATTTTTAGAAACAAGCAACAAAATGTTCAAACCAAATTAAAAGAAATCAAGTATTCACAAAAATCTTAACCCAGGCAGGTAGATTGAAAAAAAAATATTTAACTAAACCTGCAGCCAAAAAGTGGACTCACCAGAAAAGACATGCTTCATGAATGGAAAGTAGATTTTGTAGAAATAAGAGCACTCAATCCAGAAAGACGTGTCTTTACATGAGAAAGGTCTTGCCAGAAAAGACAGAAATACTTTTATCACCCCAGGAGGGGCATATGGTCCTTTACTAAAATGGCTTTATCAGGTCCAGATTCCAAGTAAAGAAAAGAGCTACTACCAAAAAGAGAGTGGTTCAGCCTCTGAGAAGACTCATCAGGGCAGAAAAGGTGAATCATGGAAACAGAGCTCAAAGGGCTCAAGTGACTATTGCACACCAGTTCTAAGAATCACTAGTTTCTTTCAATGGTGATCTTTTCCATGGCTACTTCTGTAACCATATACATCAACCTAAATAAGAAACAGAGAAAGACTCTCTAAAAGAAAAAGATATTTAGGGAATAGAGCATTGCAGTGGAAATACGCATGCCATAGTAAACTATGTATGTATTCAGGGAAGTAAAGAAAGATCCTTTTAAATTAAAAAATTAAGATTATACAATTATTTCAAAACAATTATCATTGGCTACAAAGATCAATAACAAGGATCATGCCAGTCTGAGTCTGGACAAGCAGTTGCTATGCAGATTTCCTCACAGAAGTATTTTTTGTGTAAAATTGAAATGGCCTTTGTGTACAGTTGTGGTTTTTGCAGAATCTTTTGTGATAGTTTTTCTCAAAAATACAAGCATGAGACCCCTTTCTTCAAAGCCATCCTTGGCTCTATTTGTCAAGGTTTTTTTTGTTTTGTTAACATTAATTACTCCATTCTGATGTGAACAACTTACACATGTACCACCCCACCATTTCCTTGGAGAAGCTCTCCATTAAACTACTACAGAAACGAATTCTCAAAATTAAAAAAGTAAAAGGAGCATTCTGGAATTTCATTTTTAAAGGGTCAGTATAATAAAAGACACACTATACACTGGAAAAACAGTGCTTCTACAAAACATATGTTCATTTTTACATTTCTAAGTATCTAAGTAATAAAAAGTGTTTTAGTATGTTCTAAATTTTTCTTATTTCAGTGTTTAGTGCCAGCCAAACCTGTTACATAATTGATATTTATGATGAAATACAGGGGAAAGAGTAGAAGATGGGCAAGAGCCACATCTGGTATTTATTTGTTTGTGATACTAAATAGATAAATGGTAATGTCTGCTGATTCCTGCTCTAGCCCTCCTCCCATCAGCCCAACAATTCTTCCTGGGTATGGAGATTTAAGAGAGAACAGAAGGAATTCAGAATAAATCACAGGAAACACTAGCACTAAATATTTATTCAGTCTTGATATATTTGTGACCAAATAGTTATATTTAATGTCAGTAGAGAAGGACTACAAGTAGAGTGCATTCAGGAATCAAATTTGTTCCTCGGTGCACTGGGGTTTGGATACATAAAAGAGGCAACATTTGGTTCTATTGTGGTAGCTGAGGGAATGACCTTAAAATATCCTAGACCATGGCAGGTCTGTAAAATATGACTTTATTGTCTTTTTAGAAATGATGTCTAATGGTGGTAAATTTCTTTTGAAGTTTTGATAATCAGTTTAAAGAAATGTTAAAGTTTCTTTAACTTTTTAAAATTAAAGTTTAAACGTAAACTTTAAAGTTGAAATTAAGTTCAAACTTCTTCAAAATTAAAATTAGAGTTATATTAAGCATCATCTCTGTTGTGAGATTTAATTTAAACTGAGTGTGTAGACACAGTACAAACATCCAAATAAAAGCACACTGTGGCCAGGCACAGTGGCTCATGCCTGTAATCCCAGCACTTTGGGAGGCCGAGGCAGGCAGGTCACTTTAAGTCAAGAGTTCAAGACCAGCCCAGCCAATGTGATGAAACCCTGTCTCTACTAAAAATAAAAAAATTAGCTGGGCGTGGTGGCACACTCAGGCTCTCAACTACCTGTAATCCCAGCTAGTTGAGAGCCTGAGGCCATGATTGTGAGGCATTCCCAGCTACCTGAAACTGTAAGTTCATTGAACCTCTTCCTTTTGTAATTTGCCCAGTCTCAGATATGTCTTTATCAGCAGTGTGCAAACAGACTAATACAGTCTTCATATTCTGAGTAACATGATCGAAGTAGGGCTTTGGGAATATTATTCCAGTTTATAATTGTCTGTAATTGAAGCCTGTAATTCTTCCAGTTCAGCACCCACTCTAGGGACATAGCCCTTCAATTATTTTTTTGAATACCATCTTCTTCCTATAAGACAGTTCTGTGGTAAAAGTCTACCTACCTTTTGTCCCAAGGATGGTTAAATGACTTAGCTCTAATCTCTACCAGTCTAACCGCTGGCCTCAAAGACTTGCATACAACCCAAGGCAGATCAAGAAGACTCAGTCCTCAATGTTTGCTTAAACTATTGGGAAAGAGATACTTTTTTCCCTCTTTATTACTAAAGTGATGATTATTATTTGGTATCAACTTGATTGGATTGAAGGTTTCCATGCCTAAATAGCTGGTAAAGTATGTTTCTGAGTGTGTCTGTGAGGGTAGTGCCAAAGGAGACTGACATGTGAGTCAGCGGACTGGGAGAGGAAGACCCACCACCCTCAATGTGGGTAGGTGCCATCCAATAGGCTGTCAGCACACAAGAACAAACAGGCAGAAGAAAGTGGGGAAGGCTGGCTTGCTGAGTCTTCCAGCTTTCATTTTCCTCTCATGCTGGATGCTTTCTGTTCCTCCTGCCAGCAGCTTTCATAGAAGAACTCTAGGTTTTTCAGTCTTTGAACTCTTGAATTTAGGCCAGTGGGGTTTGCCAGGGATTCTCAGCCTTTGGCCAGACCGAAGACTTTCGACTCATACTGAGCCAATACTGGCTTCATTGCTTCCTCAGCTTGCAGACAGCCTATCATGGGGCTTTGCATTGCAATCATGTGAATCAATTCCCCTTAATAAAATCTCTTTCATATATACATATATCCTATTAGTTCTGTCCCTATGGAGAACCCTGAGTAATATAGCTAACATGTTAACATTTACAACTGGAGCTTCTTCAGTTCATCTAGTTTCCTCATAAGAAGAATCTGTCTGCAAAAGAAGCCAGTGAAGGAGAAAAGAAAGCCAAGATAGGAGATAAAACAGATTTCTGACAAAAAAATTTTTGCACCTGAATTTATCCATGCCTAAAGCCATGCCTTTGGATTTTCTGCTACATAAGCAATAGATACTTTTTTTCCTTAAGCCAATTTGAATGTGTATATTAGCTATTTGTCATTCATAATGAATGGCTTCAACAGTTAATAGCTGAAAACAACAAAAATCTTTTATTATCCCTCAGTTTCCAATGAGCAGGAATACAAATCTGGCTCAGATGGGATGTTCTGGCTGAGGCTATTATAATGTTGCCCTTAGATTTTGGCTCAGTCTGCATTAATTCACTGGCTCAACTGAAATGGAGAATCTTTTCAAAGGTGGCTCACTCATGGCTGCAAAGTTAGTGTTGGCTGTTGACAAAGGGTCTCACTTTCTTTTCTCATGGGCCTTTCCCATGAGATTCCTTGAGTGTCTTCATGTCATGGTAACTGACTTCCTGCAGGGTGTGCTTCCAAGAGCCCAAGCTAAGGCGGCAGTACTTTCTAAAACCTAACCAACTAACATCAGAAGTTACACAATATTACTCTGCCTTACTCTCTTGGTTATACAGAATCAGCCCTATTCAGTTTGGAATGGAACTATGCAAAGAGATAAATAGAAAGCAGCGGTCACCAGAAACCATCTAGGGTGCTGAATACCACAATCATGTTTCTGTCTTTGCATTATAAAGTCCCCTGCCTGAATTTATAAGTTACCTAAATGTAAAGTGTTATGTATTCTGATGCAAAGTCCAAAGACTTGATAGAATAAAGAAAACAGAGTAGGAGCAAACAACCTCATCAAGGCAGACTCTAGGGATGAAGCATACCTGAGCCAGACTTTGCAAATTATTTCAGTACTTATTTGTGTATGTAAGGATGAAAATAAGTCATTTCAGAGTTGAGAAAGGGAGAGGCAAGAAGGGGTAATAAGAAGCCTGTTATGATTGATGTGAACAGAGGGGTGTTAGTGGAAGATAACGCAGTCAACAATTAATGGAACCAGCTTGGGGCAGATCCCTGACTCTATCTTCTGGAGCTTAGATTGAATTCTATTAGCATTTTTTTCCTCAGAAATATAAGCAGTACTTAAACAAAGCGAAAGGATAATGGAAAACCAAGCCTGATACTTCTGTATACAATATGCTAAACTCAGACTTACTAATTTCCAAGTAGGAAGGTTGTTGGTAGCTTATGTGGTACCTTGCAAAGCCTCCATGGGCCTGAGAACCTGATCCTCATCTTCTCAATGTCAAAAGATCTCTCCTATTAATTTATTCAAGGTTGATCTGATTCTACAGGACTAACTGATGCTAATAAAACTCACTAGAGATTGATTAGTAACTTGAAAGCTAATTTTTTGATTTATAATGAGAAACATTATGGCCTCATGGACCAAAATTCTCAGGTAAAGTGGATAGTATGTCCTCTTTCTAATAGGGAAGTTTTCTTGGGAACCAAATTAATATGAGAAAGTTGCTTGGTAATTACAGAGGTGAAAGAAAGGATATGTAATTATCTTAATGAATTTATAATTGTTTCTCTTATCTGTATTTCTATCACTTGACATATTTGTTTACTCCAAAAAAATTTAGTCAGCATCTTCTATATACCCTGCCCCATATTAGTTGCTGAGGCATGTAAAAATGTACGAAACCTAGCCTTTGCTGTCAGCAAGAGGACAGGTGGGGAACCAACATTAATCAAACTTCTAATATGTGCCAGACCTTATACTAGGGATTTCTATAACTGATTTTTATAAAACAAACTCTATAAGAAATTTAGATTTTATTTTGCTCCTCCGAGATGAGAAAAAAAATTTTAAATGCAATTTGAACAATTTATGCATAATCACAAAGATATGGTTTCATTACTGTATGTATAGTTAACCCCTGAACAAGGCAGGTATTAGGGGCACCGACCCCCTTGGAGTCAAGAATCCATATATGACTTTTGACTCCCCCAAATCTTAGCTACTAAAAAACTACTATTGATTGGAAGTCTTACTGATAAAATAAACAGCTGGTTAATACATATTTGAATTGTATATGTATTCCATACTCTATTTTTACAGTAAAGTAAGCTAGAGAAAAGAAAATGTTACTAAGAGAATCATAAGAAAGGGAAAAAATAGGCCAGGCTCGGTGGCTCAAGCCTGTAATCCCAGCTCTTTGGGAGGCCGAGGCGGGTGGATCACGAGGTCAAGAGATCGAGACCATCTTGGTCAACATGGTGAAACCCCGTCTCTACTAAAAATACAAAAAATTAGGTGGGCATGGTGGCACGTGCCTGTAATCCCAGCTACTCAGGAGGCTGAGGCTGGAGAATTGCCTGAACTCAGGAGGCGGAGGTTGCGGTGAGCCAAGATCGCGCCATTGCACTCCAGCCTGGGTAACAAGAGCGAAACTCCATCTCAAAAAAAAAAAAAAAAAAAAGAAAGGGAAAAAATATTTACTACTTACTGAGTGGAAGTGGATCCTCAGAAAGGTATTCATCCTTAGCACCTTCACACAGAGCAGGAGGAAGAGGAGGAGTTGCTTTTGCATCTCACGGGTAACAGAAGTGGAAGAAAACCATTGTATAAGCGGACCCATGCAGTTCAAACTTGTGCTGTTAAAGAGTCAACTATATTTGTCAAAATTGATATCATATGTAAATTATACCTTAATAAACTGACTAAAGAAAACCATGTCAGAAAGTCAAAGAAAGGATTTGAGGAGACAAATTTTTGAAAAAGGTTGTTACATCCTGTGAGTTCCCAATCCCCAAACTTTGCCTCAAGCCTGCTGAAAAGAACGAGAAATGTGTTCCTTGCAGTCCCAGATAGTTAGGTCCAAGTAAAGGTTAATTTTATTTGTTCAACTTATCTAGCTTATGATGCCCAGTTGTTTGATTAGGCACCAGTCTAGATATTATTCTGAAGGTATTTTTTAGATGTGAGTATTAGTTCATTTCACTTTGTTGATAAACACATACCCAAAACAGGGCAATTTACAAAAGAAAGAGGTTTAATGGACTTACAGTTCCATGTGACTGGGGAGGACTCACAATTATGGCAGAAGGTGAAAGGTACATCTTACATGCTGGCAGATAAGAGAAGATAGCTTTTTCAGGGAAACTCCCCTTTGTAAAACCGTAAGATCTTGTAAGACTTATTCATTATCAGGAGAATAGCATGGAAAAGACCTGCCCCCATGATTCAATTACCTCCACTGGGTCTCTCCCACAATATGTGGGAATTCAAGATGAGATTTGAGTGGGAACACAGCCAAATCATATCCAAGTGATTTGCATTTAAATCAGTAGACTTTGAGTAAGTCAGATTACTTTGTATAATATGGGTGGGCATCATCAGTTAAAGGCTTACTACAAAGACTGAAGTTTCCCAGAAAGGAATTCTGTTTCCAGATTGCAACATAGAGTTTTTGTCTGAGTTTCTAATCTTCAGACTGAATACTACAAAATCAACTTTTACCTGAATTTCCAGACTACTGGCTTGCCCTGTCCTACAAATTTCAGACTTGCTAAGACTTACTAGCCTCCATAATCTTGTGAGCCAATTCCTTAAAAACAATCTCTTTCTCTCTCAATGGTTCTATTTCTCTGGAGAACTCTGACTAATACAGATTTTAGCACCCTGAGTAGTTCTAAAGGAACAAAATCTTAAGAATGAGTTTTCCAAGTTGGAAAACCTAAATGTAGTAGGGATAGTTGGATCTCAAGATGTCAGGGGCCAGATGGAAGCATTTAATTACCAAAGGCAAGATGGACATGGCTACCATAAGGAACAGCAGAATCAAAGCAATAATCAGAATATCTGACTCACTGGGACCTGTGGCATCGGTTATTAGATCATAGTGTTAATATTTGGGCAATCTATTAAATTCTTACTTGATCTCTGTAAGTGGAAGAGTTGCAGGTCAAGTGAACAGAAAGTCTAACTTGTATTATAAAAACCAATTTGAATAACTTCCAGACTTCAGCCCATTGGCAGATACAGAATCTTTTGAAAGAATGGAAAATGAGGTTCCCTGGAGGAAGAACCCTGCTGCCAAAAATGTATACCATTAATTTTTCTCCCAGTCTTCCACAAAGAGACCTACAGTGTTTTATTAGAACAAATAGGCTTTGGGAAAAAGGAAATAACCAGACTTTCCAGGGATTATTGGGCCTCTCTCTACATTGACACTATTGCCATTAGACTCAAAATGACATTGTGATCTACCAGCTGGAGTAGAGGCTTATAGAGGTATTCAGTGGAGTTTTAGCTCAGGCCCATCTTAGTAGGCCCAATGGGTCTGTCATAGTATACTTATGCATCTACCTGACTGAGCCACAGTGCTCAGATATTTGGTCAAACATTGTTCTCTACATGTCTGTGAGGATGTTTATGGATGAGAGTTCCATTTGAATAGATAGACATTCAGTAAAGCAGATTACCTTCCATAATTTGAGTGAGCCTCATCCAATCTGTTGAATGCCTAAACAGAACTAAAGGTAGACTTCTCTAAGCAAGAGGGAATTCTGCCAGTAGACTTCCTTTGGACTTTATCTTCATCAGCTTGTCCTGGTTCACCAGCAGGGTGCCTTTGGACTCATACTAAAACTCTTTTTTTGAGTCTCAAACTGCTAGCCTCCTTTATCTTATTTTAGACTTTCTAAGCCTCCACAATCACAAGTCAATTCTTAAGATAAACGTGTGAACAAATAAACAAAGATCCTACATGTTCTGTTTTGCTGGAGGACCTTAATTAATATAGTCCCCAAAACTATCCTGTGGCTATTTTCCCAGTTTTCATAAACAGAATTGGCACAAACATGCTCAGAAAGCAGGGAAGAATCCTCACATTTGTTTCTGATCTGTATTTTGAGAGCTATTGCGGTATGAGAGGCTAAGTGGAAGCCACTAGACCTGTGTCTAGCAAGGAAAATAGTAAACTAAAAGCAATACCACATTACTAGAGGGACTGCAGAGATAAGAGCCACCATCCTTTTCTATATGTCTCTCTGGAAAACCCAGACTAAGCAGTCTTGAGTCACACCTAAGAATGTCAATCAGCCCATATAAGCAGGAGAGGGTTGGTTTGACCTGCAGGGTGTGGTGGGGTAAGGACGGAAATGTTTTTCATGGACTAGATGTGGGCCTATTTAGGTCATCTTCATCCTAATTAATAGAAGTGTACAGAGGATTGAGGGTTCACAGCAGCAGAAGTTAGAGTTATAATAGATTACTGGGAATGTTAGGAGTCAAGAGTGTATGCATCCATCCAGGTTAAAGGAACTGTAGAAGAGAAGCCTCTAATGTCAGG
Organism: Callithrix jacchus; assembly: GCF_049354715.1. Taxonomy (NCBI): domain Eukaryota; kingdom Metazoa; phylum Chordata; class Mammalia; order Primates; family Cebidae; genus Callithrix; species Callithrix jacchus. The sequence continues at coordinate 87,871,182 of NC_133511.1, forward strand.
AAGCATCCAATAATCCAAAAATGTACATCACCCAGTTCAATCCATAAATTTTTATTGAGTTTCTAGACAACATTAAATAATATTTTAGGTGCTGAAGACGCATTAGTATGCAGTATAGACACAAATTGTCACCTCTGTAGAACTTTTATTTTAATGCTAAAGACATATATAAAAACAAAGATCAGACTAAGGAGAATGAGGTATGACAGGGTAGGCATCATTAGTAAAAGAAGTTAACAATTTGAGCAAAGATTTGAAGGAGGTAATGAAGTAAGCTGTGAAGGTAAGCACTCAGAAGAAACAGCTAGTACAAACATCAAAATGATGGAAATGGCCAGTGTGGCTGTGCTAATACAGCATGGAAACCTAGTCATAGATCAAATCAGAGAAACTGTGGGGACCAGATTATGTTGGGCCTTATAGTTCAGTCTAGCAACTATGGCTTTTGCTTTCAGTAAAACAAAGAGTCACTTCAGGGCTTTAAGCTAGGATTATACTAGCTTCTAATTAAGCGCAAAGAGACAAGGGTAGAGACAAAGAGAAAGGGTAGAGACAAAGAAAATAATATAGATGAGAGATGGTAGTGGCTTGGAATCCACTAGTAACAGTAGAAGTTGTAAATTCTGGAATGTATATTGAAAGTAGCATCCATAATACTTCCTGAAAAATTGGATATATCAAAAAAAGAGAGAATCAAGAATGACTCCAAAGACTCAGCAATTGGAAAGATGATTCCCTGAGATTGGGTAGACTTGAGGTGGAAGAAGTTTTAGGGAAAAATTATTGTTTGAGCTTTGGACATCTTAAATTTAAGATGAATATTAGAAATCCATATGAGCATGCTGAGTAGGCAGTTGGAAATATGAGTCTGGAGATTAAGGGAGAAATCCAAGCCAGTAATACAAACTTAGGATTCATCATCACAGATATAATCTTTTACACAAAGACATCATATTATTTTAAACTGCCTTATCCTCTTACCTCCTCTTCCTATTGAAGGAAATTTTAAAAACTTTACCCCCAAATATATTTCTTTGATGTATTTTTGAAATGGCTGAGGCCTTGCAAAGCTGTATTAAGTGGGGAAAATTTCCATCTGTAGATAATTTCTACTATTAATGATCATGCCCCCTCCCTTTCTACACCTGTCCCTAGATCCAGAAGGGATTAAGAGTCTGACGCCTTTAGAGGTCTGAAAAGAAACATTTACCATCTATTCTCTCTAAAACAGGCTTCACTATATAATAAGGCCTCCTTTGCTAGCCAGAATCTAAGCCCCCATTCATTCCATAACCTCATTAAGTTTTGTAACTAATTGGGAAACTGGATCTTCATTCTAAAGGCTCCAGTGCATCTATGTCAAATAAGTTTGTATGCCTTTTATTCTATAAATCGTGTTAGTGATTTTTAGCAAACTTTAGGGGACCAGGAGCCTATAGCCTCCACACTGTCTTTTCCCACTCTGGTATGAAAGACAAAAGAAGTGAGTGGAATAAAGGAGAAAAATCTGACTGTATTTCCATTCCTACAGACAACTTCACTCTTTACTTTGGGGGTATAGGCAGGAGGGAGGACACTTACCTTTGAATCAAGATTGAAATGTGTAATTAACATCTTAGGCTTGGCCATCTAATCTAATCTCTAAAGGAAAGCTAGATTTGAGACTGTAATAAGTTATAAGCCTATTTAATATCTCAGTGTGAGGAGAAAAGGCAGAGGAAATTTCTATGTTTTAATCCAAATGCATGGAAATATTTCCCCTCATGAATACAGTTGGAAAGGGCATTTGGAGGCAAAACAAAGCTGCTAATCACTAACACAGCAGAGCAGGTACATTAAGAATAAGTTTATGCACTATAATCTTTTTCATTTATCCATTTCTGTTAATCCTTCTTTCTGCAATCATGCAAAGAAAGAACCTATTGGTGTTTAATTGCAATGAGCTTCCAATTATGAAGGCATCTGAAGCTTTTATGAATATCTGAATGGATGAAGTTTAGGATTTCTGCAAGTTTCTCTGCTCAACACTGAGTAAATTCTAATAAACAATTGGTCTTTATTGATACTTCCACTTTTACTGCAACCATGGGGAATAAATGCCCTTGATTAGGTGCTTGGAAGAATAGACTGTGATAAGGCAAGCTTCTTAGAAAGGTATTTGACTAGCTTAGTATTCTTACTTTTATGCAGACACAGCTCATCAGCTCAATTGATAAGATTTAGCACCAAATTGTAGGTTGAAATGTCATGATGGTATACAACATCTTACTTGACAGCTCAAAAAGCTCCCTGACTTAATTTACTTCAATTTTCCCTCTTTGTAGCAAAGCTCTCTTCTGAAAAGATACATCAGATTTTTATGACTATATTAGAGATGGAAATTATAAATGCTGCTTTTATGAAGCACTCAGAGAAAGCATCAGGTGTTGAGATCTAAAATGGGTTGTCAGAATGATCCTGCATTGACTGGTGTTCTTGCTGCTTAAAAAAGCCTAAAAATATTCACCAGCATGCGAACCCAACAGCCCAGACACATGTAAGAGCACAAAGCAGAGCCAGAGGCCAGCTATTTGTTATACAAATAGAACATTAGCATAATAGAAGGTATTTGCTTGTTTCAGCAAGACTTCTATCATAAACTTTGCGGAGTAATATGTTGCCTTAATAGAACAGCTCAGGAATCATTACCGGCAGAGCCACAATACGTCTGGTGTAATAATGGATGGCTGGTTCAAGCCAGAATTTCCCAATCTACATTACCATTTTAGTAAGTTTATAAAGGCAAACTGGAACGATAAAAGCTTCAAATATCAGGTGCACTATCATAGCCCTTTGGATGCAAAAACAGATTGAGAGCAGCAAGAGATATGCAATTATCTAGGATATTGTCTGTCAGCTAAACTAGCAAAAGTTCCTGAGGGCTGGTCAGGCTTTAGCACTTTAATACCAGCTCTCCTTACTCTTAGATCATAGAAGATCAGGTATATTAGTATGTTCTTTCATTGCTGTAAAGAAACACCCAAGACTGGGTAATTTATAAAGAAAATAGTTTTTTTGTTTGTTTGTTTTTTGAGATGGAGTTTCTCTCTTGTTGCTCAGGCTAGAGTGCATGGCATGATCCCGGCTCACCACAAGCTCCGCCTCCCGGGTTCAAGCGATTCTCCTGAGTCAGCCTCCCAAGTAGCTGGGATTACAGGCATGCACTACCACATCCGGCTATTTTTTTGTGTTTTTAGTAGAGACAGGGTTTCACCATGTTGGACAGGCTGGTCTCAAACTCCTGACCTTGTGATCTGCCTGCTTTGATCTCCCAAAGTGCTGAGATTACAGGCCTGAGCCACCTCGCTGGCCTGCAACTCCCTCTTTAACCTGACCATGTGATCTGTATTCCCCATTTCTATAAATGTTCTATAATATTTGATCAAAGGAAGGCAGTTTGACATCCCTAAATGCCTCTTGTTGACTAGACAGAAATCCTAAGTGAAAATATCTTTTGTCTGAAACATTGCAAACTAAATTACAACACTTTTGTTACTATACTCTATAAGTAATAGTTCAATAGTATTTCTCCTTCAATCTCCTATGTTCAATATGTGACTTGCTTAGGCACTGCTTTTTTAAATAATTTCTGCAATGTATAGTTCTGTATAGATAAAAATTGCTGGAATTTTTTCACATAGACAAGGTCTAAAATTGAAAATTTGGATATTCCTAAAATAAGATCTGTGGATTTTTCTGTGAGCAATTAGTCTAATCTGACTAGAAAAAGAAAGGAAGGGAGCAAAAGATTAATATTAAAAGAAAAATATATAAAGAGCTAAATGTATTTGGTTTTAATAAAGCAAACCTGAATTAAAAGTAATTGGTTAGATGAGGAGAATGGAAGGGAAGTAAAATTTGTCAAGCATCTACTAACTTTTAGTTACAGTATGTTATCTACTTAGCAATAAGCTACTGATGAAAACAAGGATAGATTCTGTTTTTTAAACCAGGTACTGTACTAAGTACTTTACAAATGCTATTACATTTAGTCTACATAGGAATATGATTATCTATAACATATGTGTGTATGAGCACATATGTATGTGTGTGTGTGCTTATTTACAAATCAGGACACTTCAGATTTATATGCTTAGAAGATCAACTTGCTAAGAAATTGGCAGATCTAAGTTATGGATACAAATTTGTGTGACAGTAAGTTACAGGCACTTAATTACTTTGCTTTTACCATCTTCTTATAAGGTTCGTTTAATCACCAATTTTAGAGTTCCGAAATCGAGGGTCAGATCCACCGAGTAACATAGCAAAGGACATTCAAACCCAAATCTATATTTTGTCCCAAATAAGCTCTGAATTACTCAACACCATGGAAAATATATAAACAGTCAGTTAGTAGCAAACCCCCTGAGTGTGAAAATATGGATGGAAAAAGAAAAGCTATCAAGCAATGTTAATTAAATGATAGAAAAAGAGCTTTTGATTACTCTTCCAGGTAAGAAAAGTAAATGTTCTCACCAATCCTAAATTGTAAAGATTTTTTTTCCATTCCCACAGACCAGTCCTGAAAAAACACCAACACTTTAGGTCAAGGTGTTACATTTAATTGATTATCTTTGCTTTGGTGTGAAAAATTAGAACACATACTCATCAACAGGACCAACCACTTGAAACAAATCATTTAGAAATGCAAGCAAAACAAGAGGAAATTCTTCTCAGAGCAGCCTTCTGAATTTCCCTAATCCATTAAAATATCAATCCCTATAACAAGTGATGGTTTCACCATGGAAATTCTGTTTTGCAGGTTTCAGGACAGCTAAAGCATATCCATATTTCAGTATAAATACATACCAAACTATCTTTTGCAGCAATGAGTCATAAAAATTCTCTGTGAAAAAGACTTTACAGAGATACAAAATACTCACAGAGTCACACGTTTTCTCAAAGGGTAGAACTTAGTGATTAGAAGTTTTATGTCTGTCTATTGTTTTTGTTTTAAATATGCTTCCCTCTTTCCCAGGCTTCACCAAGTCAAGTAGGAGAGGCCAGCTTCACTTAGCAACTTGCCCTAATGAGTGCAGGAAGTACTGTCTGCTTAGATAAACGCTACACTAAAAGGGAATTAAATCTTTGCAAATAAGTATGTGGATCTAATTTCTACCTTCTAGATTAAAAGTATAATTAAAAATGAAAACCTTCTTAGAAATGAATTGATTTGGGGAACATATCTCACTTTTTAGCTTGAACTGACTTATTCCCAGTCTTAAACCCTATTTAATAAATAACATACAAGAAGGGGTTTTATCATATAGGCAACTTATATCAACTGTTAATATAAGCTTATATAAACTGTTATATAACTTATATAAACTTATATTAACTGTTAATAGTCATCTCCTGAGCTGCCAATAGAACTTTTCTACAATGATGATAATATTCTTTATCTGTGCTGTCCAATATAGGAGCAAAGAGCCATGGGTATTTATTGAAGATTATTCTTAATATCTTCTAGTGTGATTGAGAATTTTACATTTTATTTAACTTTAATTACATTTTACACTAAATTTAATAAACATTTTTGCAACAGTAAACTTTACAACTTAAATAAGACTGGTAGATTCCTTGAAAGATCCACATTATCAAAGCTCACTCAAGAAGATGTAACCAGAATAGTCCTTATTCTTATGAAGAAATCGAATTTTCAGTTGTAAACCTTCCCACAAAAAAAACTTCAAGCCTGGAGTTTATGGCTTCACTGGTCTATCAAGCATTTTAAAAAGTAGAAAAGTAATAGTTATACACAAATGCTTCATTTCTTTCTTTTTTTTTTTTTTTTTTGAGACGGAGTTTCGCGCTTGTTACCCAGGCTGGAGTGCAATGGCGTGATCTCAGCTCACGGCAACCTCCACCTCCTGGGTTCAGGCAATTCTCCTGCCTTAGCCTCCTGAGTAGCTGGGATTACAGGCACGCGCCACCGTGCCCAGCTAATTTTTTGTATATTTTTTAGTAGAGACGGGGTTTCACCATGTTGACCAGGATGGTCTTGATCTCCTGACCTCGTGATCCACCGGCCTCGGCCTCCCAAAGTGCTGGGATTACAGGCTTGAGCCACCGCGCCTGGCCACAAATGCTTCATTTCTTATAGAAAACTGAAAAGAATACTTACCACTCATTTTATGAGTTTTGTCAAAGCTGGATAAAAATATTACAAAAATACAATTACAGACCAATGTCTCTTATAAACATACTTGGAAAAATTACTAGCCAGTTCTTAGTAAACTAAATTCAACATTGTGTAAAATGGACAACACATGATGATCAAGTTGGATTTAACCCAGGAATAAAAAGCTTGTTTTGATATTCAAACAAGAATCAATGTGATTTAGCACACTATCAAACCAGCTGAAGCAAAAGAATGTTTATATCAACAGATAATAGAAAAGTATTTGTTGAAATTCAAAATCCATTCCTGATTTAAAAAAAAAAAACTTCCACCAAATAAGAGCAGAAGGAATTTCCCTCCACCTGAGCACTTTTGAAAAGCCTACATTAATATCTTTTTAAATAATGAAAAATAGAATGCTTTCCCATTAAGATAATAAATTAGGGAAGGATATCTGCTCTTATAGCTTTTGGTTTACATTGCAGTAGAGTCTCTAGCCAGGTAGCAAGAAAGCAAAAAGAAATTTAAAACATCATATTGGAAAGCAAGAATTTCAGGCCAGGCACATAGAGGTGGGCAGATCACTTGAAGTCGGGAGTTAGAGACCAGCCTGGCCAACATGGTGAAACCCCTGTCTCTACTAAAAATACAACAATTAGCCAGCCATGGTAGCACATGCTCATAATCCCAGATGCTTGGGAGGCTGAAGCAGAAATCTCTTCAACCCTGAAGGTAGAGGTTGCAGTGAGCCGAGATTGCACTATTGTACTTCAACTGAGGCAACAGAGTGAAACTCAATCTCAAAAAAAAAAAGGGGGGGAATTTCAAACATCTCTATTTGTAGACATGATTCTCTACAAAGAAATAATTATGCTGAGTTGAAAAGAGCACATATTATTTGGTTTTATTTATCTAAAATTCTTCAAAAAATTACTCTATGGTGATACAAAGCAGAGAAGTGGTTGCTTGGGAACCAGGGGAGGGGCAGGGAAAGGTGAGTTGAAGAGATGACAAATGAGGACAAAGAGATTTTTGAAGATAACAGATATGTTCTTGATTGGGTTGATGCTCTGTATAGATGTAAACACATGTCAAAACTTATCAAGTTGTAAACTTTAAATATGTGCAGTGTGCTTTATGTTGTCTTTGTCCATTTCTGTTGCTATAACGGAATAACTGAGACTAGGTAATTTATAAATAAAATAATTTAATATGGCTTATAGTTCTGGAGGCTAGAAAAAGGACATGATGGCAGCTTCTGGTGAAAGCTTTTGTACTACATCATAATATAGCAGAAAAGTTAAAAGACAAGTGAGAGTGTACAATACAGTAACAAGCCAAGCTTACTTTTATAACAACCTGCTCTCATGAGAACTAAATTCCAGGTGAACTCATTCACTCCGAGGTGAACTAATTGACTCTGTGATAATGGTGTTAATCCATTCATGAGGACTTAACCCTCATGACCGAATAACCTCTTAAAGGCCCTACTTCTTGATACTGTTACATAAGCAACTAGGTTTCCAACATATGGGGATACATTTGAACCATATCATATGTCCCTGACCTCAAGCTATTGTTGAGGTAAGACCTGAAGTTTGAGCTCGCAGTACAGCTGCCCCATCATCAGCTTATCATTCTAAGTGGCAGAGGCTCTGTGTTTCTCTGGGGTGAAACTCCCAGAGACAAGTGACAGGCCTTCTGCCATTGCCAACGCCAAGGTCCTTGCCTCTGCTGCACCCAAGCCGGAGAGGAAATAAAATGCATTAGCTTACCCCAAGGTTGCAGCACATAGCCTGGGAGTGCCGAGCTGAGATCTGTGGCCAGCACTTACGTCAGAGAGGAGTCCATAGTCTCAGAGCACTGAGAAGGGGTATGGCTGCAAAAATGAGGAAATACAGAGGAGCCACACAAAATAATACCCTGTCTACCAGCCATTATGCTTAAGTGCCATCTACTGGATCATAGTTCAAGCCATAACACCAAAAGTACTTTGATAATATAATCCCCTGTGAAACCAAGGGCAAGAATTCAACCATAAAGACCTTGCAAAAGCCCTCTGAAAACATCCAGAAGTGAAACCAAGTGACTGTACTCAAGTATTACCACAGTTAGACAATCATTAGCCCACACAGATGGGAAAGAACCAGTGCAAAACTCTGGCAATTCCAAAATCCAGAGTGTCTTATTATGACTGCACTACCTCTCCCGCAATGGTTCTTAACCAGAATGAAGTGGCGAAATGACAGACATACAATTAAGAATCTTGATGGCAATGAAGGTTATTAAGATTCAGTACATTCCTGAACAGCCAAGGAAACAATCAAGAAATGAAAAAAAGTCAAAAATGTCTTGAGAAAATTAAAATAGAACATGCTAAAAGTTATGGAATGCAGCAAAGCAGTTTTAAGAGGCACATGTATGATGATGAATTCCTACATTAAAAATCAGAAAGTAACAAGTTTGGTAAATCAGGGGGTAAAAAGAGCAGAAAGATCTCAAATAGTAAATTTACCTTTATACCTCCAGAGACTATGGGAAAAAAAGAACAAACAAAGCCTAAAGTTAGCAGAGGGAATAAAATAATAAAGATTAAAGCAGAAATTAATGAAACAGAGACTAGAGAAACAATAGGAATAATAAAAGTGTGCATTTTTTGAAGATAAACTGACAATTTTTTATCTATATTATAGTAGTCCATTTTCACACTGCTACAAAGAACTGCCTGAGACTAGGTAATTTATGAAGAAAAGAGGCTTAATTGACTCACAATTCTATATGGCTGAGGAGGCCTCAGGAAACTTAAAATCATGGCAAACAAGACAGAAGAAAGACACGTTTTACATGGTGGCAGGAGAAAAAGAGAGAGGAGGGATTACTACACTTTTAAGCCATTAGACTTTGTGAGAACTCATTTGCTATCACAAGAATAGCATGGAGCAAACCACCCCCATTGTCAAATCACCCCCTACCTATTTCCTATGTCAACATGTAAGGATTAAAATTTGAGATGAAATTTGGATTAGCACTCAGAGCCCAAACCATATATATAGTTATTAAGAAAAATAGAGGAGACTCAAATAAATTGGAAATGAAAGTGCAGGCATTAAAACTGATATCACAGAAATACAAAGGATCATATGAAAGTATTATAAACAATTATACACCAACAAATTAGCTAGTTTAGAAGCAATGAATAGATTCCTATACAATCTACTGACACTGAATAACGAAGAAATAGAAAAGCTAAGCAGAACTTTAACTAGTATGGAGACTGAATTAGTAATCAAAAACTTCCCAACAGAGAAAAGCCCAGGACTTCACTGGTAAATAATTCACTGGTGAATTCTACCAAACATTTAAAGAAAAATTTGTGCCAGTCCTTCTCAAAATGAATGTTGGGGGAAGCAGCAAAGGAGAAAGAACTTACAGAGTCCCTACAGAGAAAGAACTTACAGAGTAACATATAAACTGGGAACAACAAACCACAGCAAACTATGGGAGGCCTCTGGGGGGGCAAACATCTCCATGCCCCATATTCTGGTGCAGGGTGACCTAGGCTCTGTTACCATAAATATTGTGCTCAAGGATGTAAAACCTCTTCATAGCACTAAGACAACTAGACTTGCAGGCTCCTTGTAAGGCCCCGGTTCTGCCAGTTGCACATAGATAATAGACTAAAGATAATCACATGTTCTTATTTTGTGAAACTCCCAAACTGCCACTGTTATCAGTCTCCCCACCATCACTCCACCCCTACCCTATAGAACAAAGCAATTGTAACCAATAAATACTGTGGGAAATCAGAGTTCTGGGCCTTCACTGCCTCCAGTACAAGTGCTGGCTCCCTGGTCCCACTATATGCATTCCTAATCTGTCTTTTTCTGATTCCTTTGTCACCACAGAACTCGGGGTAGCCACAGGTGATGTGGTGGTTGGTTCTCTACAAATGAAGAGGAGGAAATACTTTGAAACTTATTTTATGAGACCAACACTATCGTGATACCATTACAAACGCATTTTAAATACTTAGGAATAAACTTAACCAAGGAAGTGAAATATTTATACAATGAAAACTATGAAACATTGATGAAAAAGATTAAAGAAGACATCAATATATGAAAAGATAATCTGTGTTTAAGGATTATAATGATTAATATTACTGAAGTGTCCATACTACCCAATGTGATCTACAGATTTAATACAATCCTTCATCAAATTCCAATGGTATTTTTACAGAAATTTAAAAAATCTTAAACTTTATCTGGAACCACAAGCAATCTTGGGAAAGAACAAAGCTGGAGGCATCACACTTCCAGATTTCAGAATGTATTTACAAAACTAAAGTAATTTAAAAAGTATGGAACTGGCAGAAAGACAGATATTTAGAATAATGAAACAGAATAGAGATCCCAGAAATAAGTCTGCACATATAGTCCACTAATTTTTGTTTTACAAGACTACCAAGAAAACACAATGGGTAGAGGATAGTCCCTTCAATAAATGTTGTTGGGAAAACAAAAAAATTGAACCTCTATTACATCATACACAAAAATCAACTCAAAGTGGATTAAAGCCTCAAATGTAAAACCTAAAACTGCAAAGTTCTAGATTAAAACACAGGAGAAAATTGTATTGGCCTTGGCCTGGACAATAATTTCTTGATATGGCACCAAAAGCACAGGCAACACAAGGAAAAATAGATAAGTGGGACTACATCAAACCAAAAAGCTTCAGCTCAGCAAAGGAGACAACAGAGTTTAAAACAACGTACAGAATGGGGAATAATTATTTATAAATGGTTAATCTGATTGTTAATCTACAAAATATACAAGAAATTCCTATAGTGCAAGAGCAAAAACCAAATAATTTTAAAATGGGCAAAGTAGTTGAATATACACGTCCCCAAAGAAGACATAAAGATGGCCACCAAAAGGATAAACTTTGTAGTGACAAAGAAGAACACCCTGGGAAGATGACCGAACTCTCTTCCTACTTTTCAAACTTACCTATCCATGAATACCTATCCAGCAATCATTAATCTCTTTTTACCCTTGTAAAAAGAAAAAAGAAAAAAATCCACATGACTTTATTCAACTATCGGATGGTCATTTTTTTTTCAGAGAAATCAAAACCTGTTTCAAACCTAAAAGATGAATCATAATGGGCTTAAACCAATATTGTGATGGAGGTTTAGGAAGTACAAGTCAACAAAAATGCTTCTGTATTCTCCCCCTGAGATATGACAATCTGGAAACAACACCTGGCATCATGAAGTGTTACTGTCTTGACATTATGAGGCTAGCCAGCCTGAGAAGAAAGACAGGAGGGCAGGAAAATGTAAGGAAATCAGTTCTTTGATGATGCCATGCAGACATTGAATTTACCAATGCTAGAACTTCCCTAGCTTTAAGTAAATGTTTTTCACACTTGTCACTAGGGACCTGTTAGAACAGATAATATTTTGTTGTAGAAGGCTGATCTGTGCATTGTAGTAATATAGGATGCTTATTAGGATCTCTGGGCTCTACCCACTAAATGCTAGCAGTATTCTTTCCCTGTGGTGACAAACAAAATATGTTTACAGGCATTGCTAAATGTTTTCTGGCTAGTAAGACATTCCACAAAGCTAATCTTGGCTGAGAACAACTGATTTAGGTTTATTGTTATATAAGATATGTATCTTATTGTTTCAGGCATTTTAATTGGATATGTAGCCTGAAGAATCCTAGTTAAGAACCTTATGGCATCTTTTTCTTCCATTCTAACCTTTTGTCTATTTATTTTTTGCTCTGGTATCTGTTTGCAAAAGCCTTTCTTTTCCTTCCTTCCTTCCTTCCTTCCTTCCTTCCTTCCTTCCTTCCTTTCTTTCTTTCTTTCTTTCTTTCTTTCTTTCCTTCCTTCCTTCCTTTTTCTTTCTTTCTTTTCTTTCTTTCTTTCTTTCTTTCTTTCTTTCTTTCTTTCTTTCTTTCTTTTCTTTCTTTTTCTTTCTTTCTTCTTTTTCTTCCCTCCCTCCCTTCCTCTCTTCCTTCCTTCTTTCCTTATTTCTTTCCTTCTTTCATGTTTTCTCTTTTTCATTTGAATCAGAAAAATCATGAATCTGGATAAAATAGTTATTAGAGTTAGTTTTGATAAGCTTGAGATGATTATGAGTCATGCATTAAATCAGAGAAGTTGGAGTGACAAGGCCACTTATCAACTGATTGTTGAACAGAATGGCAACAAATGAATTACTGCATCTGCTCATCTTTCTCAGAGGTATTGTCAAGAATAAATCATAGACACTGATTTTTGAATCTCCTGATGAGATATAACAAAATATTCTACTCACAAGCAGGCTTGAGTCACTCCAGGCAAAGCCAGGTGGATGCAGCATGTTGGAAGAAACGAACACAAAATACATTGCTTAGAGATCATCTGTGAAAGGCCCTTACTCTCCCCTACTAACTGTCACAGCATAATGTCCAAACCCTTTCACAGTGACAGCCATAACCTTTACTTTCGTATATGCTTCTGAAAAAGAAATTTGTATCTCAAGTTATGAAAATTAGCGTTATCATGAAGTGAAATTACTTGAAATGAGCTTAAGATATGTACTAAAATGGCTGTGTTATGCATTTGGGAATATTCTTTTTCCCTAGAATTCTTCTATGGCAGATATAATATAGCCATAATTACAGATTGTCAGAATCAAGTTTTGCTTCAATTTAACATAATTAAAACTAGTTCTACCAAATTTGGTGTCCTTATTTTTGTAGCAAGAATAACTTAATGTCTTCTTTCTGTAGATGAAGACCTATAAGCCTAATGGAGCATTTGTGCTTCAGAATTAAAGTACCGCATTTGTCAAACATGTATATCCAATGGCAAGGCTTTCATTAGTTATGCTTTGACAATTAAATAACAGCTCTACAATTTCAGAGGCAAGTCAATATCACATTTTGAATGGAATTTCTAAATAATTAAACTCTTAAAAGACATATATAGCTTTTCAATACTGTGTATAATTTACCACATGTCAAATTTTATTATTCAAAGAAACTTCAGATTAACTTTACAACTTCAGTAAATGGTCGTACAACGGGGGTTGCAATGTTTTGTTGCAAAGTGCTTCATTCCATTGGTGAACAACTCTGATGCAATTCCTTCGTCTTTCTCATCCTCTCTCCTTTCTTCCTCCCTTCCTACTTCCTTCTTTTTTTATTTCCTTTATTCCACAACTTATCAAATGCTAATATGTGGCAAGTTCTGTCTTAGGTGTGTGGATACATTAACCAACAATGCTATAGTATGAAAGTTTGTGTCCCCTAACCCTACAAATTCATATGTTGAGACCTAACCTCCATGGCGATTGTATGGTAGAGTCTTGGCTAGGGTGCGGTGGCTCATACCCATAATCCCAACACGTTGGGAGGCCAAGTGGGCAGATCAATTGAGGTCAGGAGTTTGGGACCAGCCAGGCCAACATGGGGAAGCCCATCTCTACTAAAAATACAAAATTAGCCAGGTATTATGGCACATGCTTGTAATCTCAGCTACTTGGAAGATAGAGGCAGCAGAATAGCTTGAATCTGGGAAGCAGAGGTTACAGTAAATTGAAATAGTGCCACTGTGCTGCAGTCTGGGCAACAGAGAGTGATACTCCATCTTAAAAGAAAAAAAGATCTAGGGCCTCTTGTAGGGTAATTAGGTCAAGAGGACAGAGCCCTTGTAAATGGGATTAGTAGCTTTACAAACAGTCCCAAGGGAATTTATTCCCCTTTTCTACTATGTAAGGACAGCAAGAATGTACCATCTGTGAGCCAGAAAGCTAACCCTCACCAGACACCAACAGAAATAAATGTCTATTGTTCACAGGCTACCCGGTTTATGATATTTTGTAATAGCAGCCTGAATGGACTAAAATGAACAAGATACAGTTCCTGATTTCAAGAAGCTCACAGTCTATATTTGAGGCTCTGTAAAGCAAGCAGGCAATATAGGATGAAAGTGCCAAGACAAAGACAAGCTCAGGTAAACTGGATGCAGAAATCAGTAAATACGTACTGGGAACCTCTTGGATCTTATGCACTGTGCTTGGAGCTAGGGAGCTTACAAGACTATTTGTACTTAAAGTAAGGCAAAACTTGCCTCTTTGTGAGTTTATTACACTGGGTCTAGTTTTGCACTCTAAAAAGATGCAGAATGATTCTAGTCCTTATGCCAGGTTCAAAAGTTTTCTCAAATAATAATTTTTCTTCTTTCCTTGGCAGGCAAGCCAGAGAGTTTACAATTATTTCCTCAGTGAGGGATACATCTTTAAAATGTTCCTATCATGGAAAAATACAGAGGAAAATTTATTTGGAATTTTCCACCTTTGTTAATTTCAGTTTCGAAGACAAAGCACAAAATGTTGTAGTCCTTCAGTTTTCCAGAAAATGGTCTACAAACAATGACATTGATGAGTCATCCTCAACATTGACACTAAAGTCAGTACTCAGATTAGCATTCCAGATAGCACTTGCATTTCAGATAGCAAAAAATGCCAAGGTCCTTAGACAACCAAGGTTATCCTACCTGAATTTTCTCCTGATGGCATACGGTAGAGACTTTAGTTTTCCTTCATTTATCCCCTTCATAAAATTTTTTCAGTGAATAACAGGGAATTTAGAATTTGATGTATATAATCTATTAGGTGTTAATTAACTGGATAAATTTTTTCTTGTGAATCAAGAGGCTTGTATTCTATTCCTACTTGTCACTAATTTGCTGTGTGACCTTGGGAAAGTCTCTTCATTATTCCAACTGCCTATGGATAAGATAAACCTAATATTCCCTATTACCACTTTCATTTCTAACTTTCCATGATTTTGAAATAATTTTATTAGAGAAGGAGCTAATAGGTCTGAGAATCATATAAAAAATGTGTCTGTAATTCTTACCCACATCCTCCTCCCACCAGTAAATCTAAAGAATCCTATATTTATATCACATAATATTTGATATTAAGTTCATCAGCCAAAGAGTGAAGGCAGCTCAGACAAAACATGAAATAATTGAATGTCTCCCAAGCACCAAACAACACACTATATTCTTTTTTTTAAATTGCATTTTAGGTTTTGGGGTACATGTGCAGAACATGCAAGATAGTTACATAGGTACACACATGGTAGAACACACTACATTCTTGACATATGTGTGCTCACTCAATCTTGGAATCACTAATTGTCTATGCTTTTGTCGGGTCTTTCCAAACCTATCATTATTGTTTTGAATTAGGTGATAGGGACAAATAATTGTTGAGTTCTCACTACGTGCCAAGAAACATTTTAAGCATTTTACAAGCATTGGTGTAGTATTTGGCACATTTTAAATGTTCACTAAATGTTTCTCAAATAAATTAATTTATAAGTAAGTTAAAAATGATTTCTCAGTAATTATTATATCATATGACAACTGTATAACTTTGTGTTTGTGGCTTACTATTTTTGCCTTGAACCAGTCTAATTTTATTGGGTTGCATTTCCTTATCTAGGAAAGGGGAAAATGCCTCATAAAGTGTTTGTTAGGATCAAGTGAGATTTAAAAACAAAAATTTGTTTTGATTAATATGAAACTAGTGTAGACTTAAATAGTTACAATGTATTCTCATACTTAACACAGCTTTACCAATTCCAGAAACTATAGCAATAGAGAAAGAATCCAGAGATGGACGTTGAGGAGGCTAGGCTACTCTTGAAAACCATTTTTACCCTATCATCATCAAGACTGTCATTGTTATAATTCATCTTTCTTCTTTTTTTAACTGATATTTTTTTGACACAGAGTCTCAGTCTGTTGCTTAGGCTGCAGTGCAGTGGTTCAATCTCTGCTAACTGCAACCTTCCCATTCTGGGTTCAAGCAATTTTCATGTCTCAGCCTCCCAGGTAGCTCGAATTACAGGCCTGTACCACCACACTGGCTAATTTTTGTAGTTTTTTAGTTTTAGTAGAGTTGGGTTTCACCACATTGGTCGGCCTGTCTCAAAATCCTCATCTCAAGTGATCCTCCCTCCTCTGCCAGCCTCGGCCACTCAAAGTGCTGGAATTACAGGCATGCGCCACCATGTCCAGCCCTCATCATCATCATTCCAAACATCAAAGCCAAGTCCTGGGGCCCGGCCCAGTGGCTCATGACCATAATCCCAGTACTTTGGGAGGCCGAGGCAAGTGGATTACCTGAGATCAGGAGTTCAAGACAAGCCTGGCCAGATTGTACCACTGAAGTCCCAGCTACTCAGGAGGCTGAGGCAGTAGAATTGCTTGAAACCGGGAGGTGGAGGTTGCAGTGAGCTGAGATCCTGTCACTGCCCTTCAGCCAGCCTGGGTGACAGAGTAATACTGTGTTTCAAAAAAAAAAGCAAGTCCTAAAGCAGAGTCACAAAATCAAGTGCCTACAATGCCTACAGGGTCTAAGCAGGTATGAGAAGTGAAATAGGTGGAGGATATAATCAAGTTCAGAGAATATAACTTATTTTAACTGGGCTACCATTTCTCACTTCTGATCCTGGCCCTAGAAATCAGTATTACCAGACCTTCCAATTTTTAAAAATAAGTCATAAAGTTATGATTTGTGAAATTTCCCATTTTTTTAAATGTTGTGCAAACCAAACATAACAGATTGCACATCATATCTGGTTTCTCAACTGTTTTCTTACAGCAAGACTAAGGTTTTTGTACTCTTTCTGTCAGCCCCTTTACTGAATGCATAATCATGTTCTATATCTTAAGCTTATTCTTGTCCCCGAATATCCCAACTATCATTGAAAGCTAAGCCCTCATCATCTCATGCCTGCATTACTGCAGCAGTCTCCTAATTGGTTTCATTCTTCTTTACCAGATTAATCTTTCTGCAGTACTACTTTAATCATTTAACTACCATGTTCAATAATCTATAATGTCACACTAATTCCATATTCTCATGCCTGCCTTTTAGGACTTCCTTTAATTGGATTCCCTCTTTCTTATCCAATCTTCTTTCTTCTGTTTTTTTTTTTTTTTTAATCAAGATTTATATTGCATATTTGTTTTCCCTAAGCCTTTGCTCAGGCAAATCCCCCAACCTGAAATACACTCTAAGCTCACCACACCTGTCAGACTTCTACTCTTTTCATGAAGCCTTCCTTAATACCATAGCCCATGCCAAATAGGTACTACATTTTCTGAATTTCTGTTTCACATACCTTCAGGAGACAATAGTTTAACATTAAATTATTCTCTAATTGAGATTTATGTTAGTCTTGTATGTCCAGTTGGGTTATAATCCCCTCAAAAACAAAGGCTGTATTTTCTTTGCTAGGTATTCCATTGAATCTAGCATAGTGCTGAGTACCTTAGGCAATCCTCAAAATGTTAACAAGAGTAATATGGTTAAAAGCACATTAGAAGTCTGGATGATAAACCTTGATTGTGGATCATGCTTTGTTGTTACATAGACCTAGATCTAAATCCAAGATGTATTATGTAAGGCTTGTACCAATAACCAATTTTCTTATATTAAATGGTAATAGTAGCTAACACATAGTGAATACTTATTTTTCCAAGTGCTGTTCTAAACCTGTTTATTTATTAATTCAGTAATTTTCACAATGACCCACTAGCTAGATAATGTGCTTGTTCCTATTTAATAGCTGAGAAAACTGAGGCAAAGAGAATAAAGTTAAGTAACTTTTCTAAGATCATGGCTAATATAGATTAGAATCATTATTTGAACCCAGGCAATGTCTGTTCAGAGTTCACAGTCATAAATCATGATGCTATGAGAATAGTACAGTACCCACCAAAGATGGTTAATACCAAGTGATGGTGATAGTTTTTAGGGAAGTAGTAGCTATTTTAACTTTGGAAAATCACTTAGTTTCATTCTACTATACACACTTCATTGGAGCTATTGGCACACACAAATGAGATCATCCACTAAACTTTAGGTGCACTATATAAATTATGGTTGTTTTATTAACATTATACTATGAATAACCTCTCCACCTTCTCATTTCTAATACATTCTTCAATTTTTTAAAAATTTCTGCCTGAACCATGGTAATCAACCATTGTAATCAATAACCTCTCAACCTTCTCATTTCTAATACATTCTTCAAAAATTTTTAATTTCTTCCTGAACCATTGTAATCAATGCCAACAAAGCTGATTAGGGTTTTTACTTGACATCCATTGCTTGCTTGGGAAAATACTGGAAAACTGAATTGGTCTTATAGCCTTCTCTACATTTTCTAAGTTAAGCAGTATCTACCTGGGTTCAGCCTGCTTCTAATTGGGAGCATTATTACAGATATTATAATCTTCAAAATTACAACCAAATTTTCAGTCTCTTCCAGCTAATACAGTCCTCTTTTTAACATAATAGCATAGTCACAGAAGTAGTTATGAGGAGGAAGAGCTACAAGATGATGAAGAAAAGCTAGGTACTCCCTTTTCCTAAGAAATTTTTAGCTCATTCTTTGTAATTCAAACTAATGTAATTGGGGCATTTTGCCCATTTACATTAAAGTTAATATTGTTATGTGTGAATTTTATTCTGTCATCATGATGCTAACTGGTATATTTTGCAAACTTGTTTGTGTAGCTGCTTCATAGTGTTATTGGTCTTTAGTTATTGGTCTTCATAGTATACTTTAGTGTGTTTTGGAAGTGGCTGGTTATGATTTTTCCTTTCCATATTATTGCTTCCTTCAGGAGCTCTGGTGGTGATAAATTTCCTCAGCATTTGTTTGTCTGAAAAATATTTTATTTCTCCTTTGCTTATACAACTTAGTTTGAATAGATATGAAATTCTGGGTTGGAAATTCTTTTCTTCAAGAATTCTGAATATTGGCCCCCAATCTCTTCTGGCTTGTAGAGTTTCTGCTGGGAGGTCTGCTGTTAGACTGGGGGTTGGCTTCCCTTTTTAGGTGATCTGGCCTTTCTCTCTAGCTGCCCTTGACAGTTTTTCCTTTATTTTGAACTTAGAGAATCTGATAATTATGTATCCTGGGGTTGATCTTCTCATAGAATATCTTATTGGGGTTCTCTGTATTTCCTGATTTGAATGTTGGCCTGTCTTGCAAGGTTAAGAAAGTTTTCCTGGATGATATTCTGAAGTATGTTTTCCAACTTGGTTACATTCTTCCCGTCTCTCTCAGTACTCCCAATCATCATAGGTTCTGTCTTTTTTACATAAGCCCATAGTTCTTGGAGGTTTTGTTTGTTCCTTTCCATTCTTTTTTCTCTAATCTTGTCTGTCTGTCTTATTTCAGAAAGATAGTTTTCATGATCTGAAATTCTTTTCTCTGCTTTATCTGTTTAGCTATTGATACTTGCGGTTGCATTGTAAAGTTCTTGTGTTGTGTTGTTTACCTCCTTCAGGTGATTTAGATTCCTCTCTAAACTGATTATTCTGGCTAACAGCTCCCGTAATATTTAGCATGGTTCTTAGCTTCTTTACATTGGGTTAGAGCATGCTCCTTTAGCTCATCAAAGTTCATTATTACCCCTCTTCTGAAGACTCCTTCTGTCAGTTCATCAGTCTCAACCTCAGTGATGTTCTGTGAACTGAGGTGTTTTAATCATTTGGAGAAGAAGCAGTCCTCTGGCTTTTTGAATTTTCAGCATTTTTTCATTGATTGTTTCTCATCTTCATGAGTTTATCTTGATTCAAACTTTGAGGCTGCAAACCTTTGGATGGGGTTTTTGTGGTGAGTTTTTCATTGATACTATTGTTGGCTTTGCTTGTTTGTTTTTCTTTATAACAGTCAGATTCCTCTTTTGTAGGGCTGCTGCTGTTTGCTGGAGGTTCACCCTAGACCCTATTCACCTGCATCCCTTCCACACCTGGAGGTGTCACAACAGCAAAGATGGTTGCCTGCTCCTTCCTCTGGAAGGTCTGTCTCAGAAGGGCACCAACCAGATGCCAGCAAGGATGCTCATGTGTAAAGTCACTGGTAACTCTATTGAGGATTTCACCCAGTCAGGATGCATGGAATCAGGGACCTGCTTAACCAAGCACTCTTGCTGCCCCTTGGTGGTGGGGGTGGTCTGTGCTGGGGGAAATTCCACTGGTCTGGACTGCTTGTATTCCTCAGAGCCAGCAGGGGGGAAGACTGAGTCAAGTCCACTGATCCATGGAGACAACTTCTGCCTCTTCCCCAAGGGCTCTGTCCCAGGGAGGTAGAGTTCTGTCCATAAGTTCCTGGCTGGAGTTGCAGAAATTCTTTCAGAGAGGCCCTATCCAATGAAAAGTCATGGGTCAGGTCTGCCCTAACGATGCAGTCTGGCCATGATCTGCCACAGCCCCTATGCTGCACTGCAGAGATTTCCTCCTGGGTCCAAGCCACCCAGTCTACCTGATACCAGCAGGAAAAAATGACAGACTGGAGCTGCAGTGATGGCTGCTGCCCCCTTCCCTGGGAACTCGGTGGCCTTAGGCAGTCTCCAGCAGAGTGGCCATCAAGAATCTTCACAGCTCTGTGCTTGGGACCCAAGGCCCTGGTGTGTTGGCTCACAAGGGGATCCCCTGACTTGCAGGTTGCACAGATTCATGGAAAAAGTATAATTTCCTGGGTGGGGTAGCACAATCACTCCCTGCCTCCCTTGGCTGGGGGTGAGAGCTCCCTTCCCCCATGCAGCTCCAAAGTGAGCCCTCATTCCATCCTGCTTTTCCTTGCTCTCTGTGGGTGACATCAAATTCCTAGTCAGTCCCAGTGAGAAACTTTGATACCTCAATTGCCAGTGCAGGATTCACTCACCATTTCATTCTTTTTGCTGGGAGCCTCCAACCACAGCTGTTCTTAGTTGGCCACCTTGGCCTCTCTGAGTATATTTATTTAATAGGCATAATCTAACTTGGTTAGCTATGAAAGAAAAAAGCAAAGGAAAGCCACCATGTGGCAATAGAGGATTAATGCTATTCTGCATAAAGATGAACAATTTTAGTCTCCTCTCAGTTCACTAATAACTCTATCATTTAGATTTCAATATGCTTGATTATAACTCCAAATTATCCTATTCCAAAATAGCAGTAGCCTGTTATTTTTTAAAAAATAAGCAATTATGAGTATGGAGGTTGATGGCGTAGAGATGGTATTCATTAGGTTTCTTTGGGGGTAGGGGGCGTATAATGATAATACCAGCAACGGCCTTATTCTCTTTCTTGTTTCTCTGCTTACTGACCTTTCTCTTCTCTCCAAGTGATAGTGTTCTCAAAAGTGAGTGAGCCAAAGAAGGCTACACCAATACTTGGAGTGGGATTAGCTCTTACTTGATACAATATTTCATCTTGTCTGGAGATATGATGCTTTGTTCTTAGAACTTTTGAAAGGCGGGGGTGCTTAGTCAGTTTATGCTGCTATAACAAACTACCATAAACTAGGTGGCTTTAAACAACAGAAATTTATTTCTCACAGTTCTGGAGACTGGAAATCCAAGACCAGAGTGGAAATGCGGTTAGTTCTTGGTGAAGACCATCTTCTAGGTTGCAGACTGCCAACTTCTTTTTTTTTTTTTTTCCTGGGGAAAGGAAAATAGACTGTGGTTAAGTTTCTTGCAGAAACCCACAGTACATCTTGGAGGATTTCAGCTTATTCTAGAGGCAGGAAACCTAGTTGTTAAGGACTAAGGGGAAAAATACTCAAAAGATAAAATCAATAGAACCTAAGTTCATTAGGTGTAAAGGGGAGTGTACAAAATCACTGAAGTTCTTGATTTAAAAGAACTGAATGTGATCAATTACTGAAAATAAGCTACTTAGATTTGGGGAGAGGGACTATTTTGAGGTGGACTGCCAACTTCTTATTGTACATGATATCCTCACATGGCAGAAAGAGTGAGAGTTTTGTTGGGTTCCTTATATATTAATCTCATTCATGAGGGCTCCACCCTCATGATCTAATATTCTCCCAGAGTCCCCACTGCTAATCATGACACATTGAGTGTTAAGAGTTCAACATATGAATTTTGAGAGGAACACAAACATTCAGTTCATTTTAGGGAAAAAACATTCTGGAAAACTAAACCTTTTATTTTATCCTATATTTTCAAGATAAAGGAACATGACAAAGAACTTAATTTATTTTTTTGACCAATATCAGTGGGAAATAACTAAATCAACATTATGAGACAGCAAAAAGTAAAAGAAAAATCATTCCCAAAGGGGTCGCTATTTTAATCTCTCCTTTCTTAGCTACATATAGCAGAGGCTTCTGACCAATGTCAGGACTCTGCTATGCAAAAAGAGGACTAAATTTCTGCCCAGATGCTAATCTTCACATCCCTCTCCATGGCCAGAAGTAGCCTGGGGTGGTCAGAGCAATTCGTCTTTTATATAATTATAACCATTAAGTTTACCCAATATGCCTACAAATATCATTATTTCCCATATGTGCCATTATAAGATCAAAGTTAAAAAGTATTGGCTGATGTAAATTCTGCACAAGCCTTCTCCACAAGAAAGACTACATTTATTTAGCATTTTTTCTCTCTCTCTCTCTCTCACTTTCCCTCTTTCTCTGTGTGTGTATGTGTGTGTTAGTGTGCATCTCTTTGTGTGTGTGTGTCTGTGTGTTAGCTTTCATAATTACCCTAAACAAGTTTTGAGGCAATCAATACTATGCAGTTTGCATTTAGTACATTGCTGTACATATAATGAGATCTTTATAATAAAATGGTGGTTGATATAAGCCCATTTTATGTCAAAAATGAATACACATGGCAGGACACATCACCACTTAACTCAACTGAGTAGGCATTCAGACAGAGCAGAGAAGGGAATGATTTCTACTTTCAACATTTTTAATCCACATTCTATATCCTCATTGAAGTTGCAGAGAAGAGCTTGCATACAGTGTTTCTAATTATACAAACAGTATGACAATATTTTATTAGACAACTAAAAACCAGGGTTGGTGTGTAAGTCACATCTCAAACTCCTGGCCAGACCACTGGTAGCTGGTTGCTGGTCCTCAAAATAGCTTCATTTTATTTTCAAGTATAAACTTTAAAAATATATTCCTTTAGTTTTGAGTCACACAGTCTGTGGGTTCCCCCTGCTGGCTCTTTAGGTATTAGAACTCACAAGCAAAAAACACTTAGGGATACCTATACACTGAAAACCAACTCCAGAGACAAAGCATCAGAATAATGCCTGATACTGGAAGATTCCAGTTTGGAAGGGCAGAGATGTGGAGATCATACTAAGCTTATTTAAGCTAAGAACCAGTGAGACTCAGCCCATTGTGTTTGACATGTTTACCCATTTATTGTTTTTGTGAATTAGTTACTGGTGTTTTAAATCTGAATTTTTTGTTTCCTTTGAAAGGCTGCCAACAGAGAGCCAATGTTGCTCCACAGCTGTGGTAAAGTAGTGTTTATCCTTCTTAGATGGGGCATGCCAACTAGAATTTGCCACAGTTACCAGTATTTGCTGTGCCATGGCTTACACTTACTGGGTGTCAGTTGCCCATTATCAGGCATGAGCTGATTTTTTTAAATTTTAATTTTAATTTATTTATTTTTGTATACTTGACCAGTTGCACTCATTACTGTTTTGTGCTCAGATTCCACAAGACATTTGAGTTTTGAACTTCTATTTTGAAACAGTGCAGATACCAATTTATCTAAAACTCACTACTGATTCCTCCAAATCCTTATACCTCAACCCCTTGCAAACTGTTTTGTTATTTTGACATAAAAGAGTAAATATGGCTAGAAAAATGTATGCTATAAGAACTGCAATTTAGAACTTAGCTGCTTGTAATGAAGCTGCTTTTATCACTTAAAGTTATAATATGAGAAAAACACATATAGAGAGTCCCCTTAATAATGAAGTATCAAAAGAATACCCTTACCGTACTGTTTCACTTCTCAATCAATTTCTATAGCTGCAGCAAGGAATAAGAGAGAGACTAGTATTTTAAAAACTTTATCAGTCAAGTAGCAGAAGAAAAAATACACTGTGACTGAGAAAGAGATGAAAGAAATATCTGAGGTCTTTTAAGAAAAGATCATGTAATCTTATCTAGACCTGCCCATGACAGGCTGAAATTGCAGAAACCCAAACCTCCTTTAACACTGCATTTGGATAAAAAGTAAAGCCTTGACCTGTTATTATCTGCCCTCAAGAAACCTGAACCTGCTGTCTGGACTCCCTGCTTCTTGATAATAGAGGTGCCAGGCACTGGTGGTTCACCAAGCCAGCTGTTAAGTTTACTGTACTCATATATTTAGCATGAAATGAGTTTTTTTGGACTGTGGAGATTTTTTTTTAAGCTCTGGAATAGTTAAATAATGCTTTTCTGAGAACTTTCTGTTAAAAGGTCCTCTATAGAAGGTCGGTTTCTTCCCTTCATCCACCTCTCATTCCAAATCTTCATTTTCCACATCTCAGTAGTTCTTCTTCTATGAAGAGATAACAAAACAGAGCAGTATAAAGATTCTTGCCTGGGAGTTAGGATTTCTGGATCCAAATCACATCTCTGCTGCAGACCAGTTTCTAGACCAGTTTCTCCTATTCGAAAAATATGAGTTTAGAGTACAGAAAAAGTTCATTACTTTCCTCTGTGAGTACTACATAATTAGGCATCCATGTACATGTGCTTATCTATTATAATCTTTTAAATTAAAAATAAAAGCAAGTCAAAGGGTCCACAGTTGGTGTATGAAAATTATATATGACTCAAACATAAGCAAGTTGAATATGGGGGCCTTATATGTATCTGTTTTTTCTTTTGGCAGAATTCTTTTCTAAGGAATCCTTGTTGTTTGATGATAGTGTTCACAAAATAAAGCCAAACAGCTCAAACTTTATAATAAACTACTAACAACATCAAATATGATGACTGATTTATCCAAGCCAGCTAGCCAGACACCTCTCAAAGAGCAATAAATGGTTAGGTACCAGTGGCTTGAATGATCATGAATGGTAATCATATAGAAAGCAAAAATTTGAAAAATCCTCAGGGCCAAGTGGGCCATATCTGTCTCTTTACTATGGGGTAAAGAGACTATTTACTATGGGGTAAATAGTGGGGTTCCGGTATTAGATAATCATTAGTGTCTCTTCTCATTCTAATATACCTTTCCTCATTCTTCTTGCTAAAGTAGTATTTTTCAAAGGGCATTTCCTGGGATGTCACTTGGTATCCTAAAGAAAAAACAAGAGAGAGGAGGTAAGAGGTTCTATAATTATTTAGGATATGCTAAATTAAGTAACAATACAAGTAAAAACAACTAATGGGTACTAGGCTTAATACCTGGATGATTAAATAATCTGTACAACAAAATCCCATGATGTAAATTCACCCATGTAACAAACCTATATTTATACCCTTGAAATTAAAATAGAAGTTAAAACAAAAAAAAAAACAATATAGTGGAAACAAATTCTTCCCAGAGTCTTTAATATACCAATATGGCATGTGTTCTAGGAATTTGCATAAGCCAATAGCTACATTAGTTCTCAATGAGGTTTGGTACAATGCTCCAAGGATCATAGTATGAATCTGTTCTCACATTGCTAATAAAGACATACCCAAGACTGTAATTTATTCTAAAAAAAAAGATTTAATGAGCTCACAGTTCCACATGGCTAGGGAGGCCTCATAATCATTGGCAGAAGGTGCAGGAGGAGCAAAGTCACATCTTATGTGGTGGCAGGCAAGAGAGCATGTTCAGGGGAACTGCCCTTCATAAAACCATCAGATCTCATGAGAATTATTCACTACCATGAGAACAGCATGGGAAAAACCTGCCCCTGTGATTCAATTATCTCCCACCAGGTCCCTCCCATGACATATAGGGATTATGGGAGCTACAATTCAACATGAGATTTGAGTGAGGACACAGCCAAACCATATCAATCACTGATAAATGTATTAAGTCAATTTTGATTATCATGATGGTGAGAACCTTTACTTGCATTTAAAGGCCAGATGGCACAGATGCTAAATACCCTGCCATATTTGGGGATAATTGCACAAAACAAAGGCTCATCTGACTGTAAGTGCTAGTAGTCTCTTGTTGGCATCAGCAAAGACTGCAGCTTTCCCAAACGGAATTTGCCCAAAGAGCCTTCAATTCAGAGTGAAACTTGTGAAACTACAATTTTCTGGAATACATTTTGGGAAAGGTAGCTTAAGGTACATATTTAAAGACTTCGATTATAACACTAGTCACCACCCACCACCATCTATGAATTACTTTTTTTTAGCTGGGACTTGGTGAAGACCCAAGTTATTTCAATCCCTTTAATCAAAGTGAAATGAAGGCAGTGGAAGGGAGATACATAATTGTGGGCAGAAATTCTGCCTCAAATACACTTAGGCAGAAAACCACTTTCATTTCTGGCTACTTCTCGTTCCTGAAATATTAAGAATACTCCATAAGCCAAGCCCTTAAACATCATAGGACAAATTGCTGAAGTGAAACAGAGCTACTCTCTACTTACTGGGACTTGTGTGAGGACCTTAACCAAGAAGAGAAGATACCGAATTATAAATGTACAGAGGGGGAAAGAAATCTGAATTTCATGAGTGCCTATGCAATCAGCTGTGGCACTTCCCAGACTTCCACATCAAGAAGTCTTTTCCTTTCTATTTTCACAGAAACCTTAAATTGTTACCCTTTTGACACTTTTCCCCCACCTTCACTGCTGCCTGCATATAATTCAACATCTGATTTTATCATTAAATAGGATTTTCAGAGTGTATAATGAGGTATAAACAACAAATGTGATAGCCATATTTTTTTCACCCCTTCCCCAAATAATAGCTGTTAAATTCTGCATCTAATACAAAGCTATTTAGCTGGTTCAACTTGGAAAAGTCACTAATACTTTTGGAATCTTGGTTTTCTTGTCTCTAAAATAGAGTTACTGAAAATGTTCACTTTACAGAGTTGCTGTACACATGAAATGAGATTATGTTGCATAAGGCCTTGGTCCTGGTGCATAGTTAAGTGCTCAATTGGTGGTTAAGCTATTATTTTTATTATTAATAGAAAGGAAACCGATCTCTAAATCTTAGTTCAGAGTTCTTTGGCTACCTGAAATGTTCAAGAATACCCTGATCTTCCAGATGCAGCTGAGAAGACAGGAATTGAATGACAAAGTTCTTCCTTAACCTCTGGAAGGATTTGAAGATGAATTTCTTTCCCTCAAGGAAAGGGGTAATACTTAGGATCTAGGTTTAATAAGCTGTCAAAGTTAATTGAAAGGAATGAAAAGAAAGGCTAGGGTTTGTTGAGAGACGTTTGGGGAAATGGAAGGCAGAGAAAAGTTTCCCTCAGTACAGGGTAAGGAAATGACAGGAACTTTGTCATTCAATTCTAAACATCTCAGGCATCACTGGTACAAGCAGATGGCAGCTGCAGCTTACTCCTACTAGCCTGGTCTCTTATTCACCTTCTCAGGGTCCTTATTCCACTCTCTTCTTCATCGTTAAAAATTTCCATCAACTGGGAGGCCGAGGCGGGTGGATCACAAGGTCAAGAGATGGAGACCATCCTGGTCAAAATGGTGAAACCCCATCTCTATTAAAGATACAAAAAATTAGCTGGGCATGGTGGCGCATGCCTGTAATCCCAGCTACTCAGGAGGCTGAGGCAGGAGAATTGCCTCAACCCAGGAGGCGGAGGTTGTGGTGAGCCGAGACCGCGCCATTGCACTCCAGCCTGGGTAACAAAAGCAAAACTCCGTCTCAAAAAAAAAAAAAAAAAAAAAATTTCCATCAAGCAGACATGGTGGCAGCAGAGAGGCCACCAAATTCACAGCTTCACCAATATTGAGCTCTGTAGGATTTACTGCTCCCTTTTTTCAATCTGAACTGATCCTCAGGTAATTCCTAAATAGCATAGTAAATATAAATAGCATTATATTTATTAGTCTTTATTACTTGGCCCATTTGGCAGTGTGCAGGTAATGTTGGCATAACATGACTCTACATGGGAGAGTGGGGGATCCATGGCCAGAATTGACTAGAGCTGTATATAGCAATGAGGCCACTCCCCTCACTTATATTTCACAAGTGGGAAACATAAGGCCTAGAGGGGACACTCACTTGCCCAGGCCTCACCATGGTAAGAACTGGGTCTGGATCTGATTCTCTTGGCTCTTTCAGAGCACAGAAAATAATATTTTGATTGTTGCTTAGTAGCTCTTCTAGCCATAAACATGAAAACAGAAAAATTCAGCTATAAGCATGTTAGTAAGCCAGCAGTGTGTCTAGCTTAAATTCACAATGTAGATATTTCATGCCAGGGATTCTAAGAGTGCTTGATTAAATTGTACTATTTCAACAAAATAAACATAGGCCCACTGATACCAGTCCTCAGAAGGAACATCAGGAAGGATGTGTTAGGACAGATGTGATCTGGAAGAAGTGCTAGGTGTGTCTTATCAGATTTTCACAGGTATCCTGCTCTTAAGCCCCACTCTTATACCACCTCCTGCTGAATGTATTGGCTCAAAAAGGGTATACGCTATTCTCTGCTCACCTGAACACAATAGTGACATGGGGAGAAATTTTTACAGTCTTTACCTGCATAGTTAGAGGAAGAAAAAGAAGTATGAATCTCCTCTTTCTAAATGCACTGTACAACCCTCCTCTGAAGTTCTGTTACGTCTGCAGGGCACTCCAGGAATCAGGGCTTGGGTCGCCCCAGACCCAGGAACCACACACCTTTCTCTCTTTTCCTTACCCTGTACTGAGGGAGACTTGTCTCTGCCTTCTATTTTTCCAAACGTCTCTCAACAAACCCTAGCCTTCCTTTTCATTCCTTTCAATTGACTTTGACAGCTTATTAAACCCATATCCTAAGTATTACCCCTTTCCTTGAGGGAAAGACATTCATCCTCAAATCCTTCCAGAGGTTAAGGAAGAACTTTGTCATTCAATTCCTGTAGGATAGCAAAGAAAGGCAAGAAAGGCAAATCAGTTAAGTGTGTATTTTAAGATAATCTGAATATTTATATTCTATTGTAATTGTAAAAGTAAGGTAAATTTAGGGGTCAAAAAAGTCCAAACTAAATTTCTCACCTTACTATAATTAACTAGTTCTCTGTTCTCAATTTCTGATTTCTTCCATAGGGTTCGTACCTGGTAAACCCCCTCACTTCATTTAATCTGCAGTCTCTTCCTTCTTAATTTTCTTTTTAGACTTATCCATTCCAGATCTCAGTGTACACTATACATTAAAATATACATGGGGACATGGAGAGGAGGGCAGTCCAGCAGTATAGTCCAGGACAAAGCAGTAACCAGAGCTGTCCTTTTCTGTAAAAGGGGAATAAAAATAGAATCTGACATACGGTATTATTACGAAGATTAAAAGAAGATACTTCATATGAAGTGTTTAGCCCAGCCCTTGACACATATAAATATCCAATAACTGTTTGCTATTGTTATATTTCTATGGCAAAATTACCCCTACACATTAACTGTATGGTTCTTCCCTCTAAGTGAGCCACAGTACACCACCTTTCAGTGATACTATGCACTGGAATCATTAGGAGAAAAATATCGGTTAATTCCTTCATTTTGGTTCTGCCACCTACAAATTTAAAATGAAATTAAAACAAGGAATCTCTTCTAGGCACTTAATTAGGGTTTTTTGTTAACCAATCATTACTCTAGGTTCAGGGCAGAGAGCAAAAGGAAAAAGCAAGCATATTGATATCAAGAATTTACAGTGTCACTAGAAAATGAATAACACTTGGGTTTGGAGAGTGAATTGAAGTTTACATTTTCCCTTTCTTACTTGTCATTTATATTTGTATTCAGAAAATTTTAGAAAAAGTATTCTTTATGAGGCCTGTTTACCTGGTGTTTCCTGCCAATGTGCTTTCTGGTTATTTGGCTGATTCGGAAACTCATCACAAAAACTGATTTATATGGTTCCTGTTTCTCAAGTGATCTTTTCTGAATAAAATTGCCTTGAGCTATAAGCTTCCTGTCCCATTAGGCATTTTTAATAAATGTGTTTTTACCAAAAACTAGAATCAGAAAACTGTACCCAAAAATACAGTAAATTAAGTCTAGTCAGGCAAACTCCTGGATTTTCATAGAGCAAATGCATGTCCCTTGGGAGTTATAAAAGTACAACACAAAGTGCTATAGAAAACATGATATAAAATTTAACTATATGATGAAGTGGTTTTGCCAATACAAATAGCAGTAATGATAACACTCAGCTATAGCCATAATAGCATGGAAACTCCAAAACAGAAAAAATGTATATCAAGGAAAGCTTTCTAAAAATAAAATCTTGACTGTCTCCCTTTCACTCCCTTTCTCTGTCTGTCTCTGTCTCTGTCTCTCTCTCTTTCTCTCTCTCTCTCTCTGTGTGTGTGTGTGTGTGTGTGTGTGTGTGTGTGTAGAAACAAGAGTCATCCAGAAAGCCCAATCAATTGGGGTCTACATAGAGCATTTGAATGAGTTCTGCTTTTGGCTTTGAAAATAAGTACAAAAAAGGGGGCTGTCTTTCTCAGCAACATGGATGGAGCTGGAAACCATTAACCTAAGTAAAATAATTCAGAAACAGAAAATAAAATACTGCATATTCTCACAAGTAGAAGCTTAACAATCAGTACACATGGACATGAAGATGGAAATAATAGACACTGGGGACCCCAAAAGTGAGGAGAAGAGGAGTGGAGAGAAGGTTGAGAAATTATCTACTGGGTTTAGCTTTCACTATTTGGGTCATGGGTGCACGAGAAGCCCAAACCTCGCCACTACTCAGTATATCTAAGTAACAGCCCTGCACATGGACTCCTTGAATCTATAAAAATAAAAATAAAATAGGGCTGTTAAAAAAAAGCATCACACTGGATAAGATAGTAAACATCCAAGTTGGTTTTATTCCAATTTGATCACCATCAATAGGAGAAAGGGCTCAAAGTCTGGACACAGCTCCACTAAGAAAGCAGAGAGAGTCTTTATAAGAGCTGGTGATGGGGATTATGCTCCATCTGTGTTTGCTAACTGGCGTTACCTAAAGGAAAATAAGACCTTCTCATGTCTTCCTAACTGGAGGTTCTTTCACAACTTGGAGCAATGCACCTGCTTAACGTAGGTTCCTACTCTCCCACAAAAACTGGGAGATAGGGGTGCTATCTTCCTCATTGATTGTATTTCAAAGAGTTGATTTCCCAGTTTGTAGGAAAAGCATTTTCTGGGTGGTAAAACTAGCAAGAAGCTTTTTAAAATATTGACATCTCAAAGGTGCAGAGAAAGAATTTAGGGTTACAAATATTCTAAAGTAAATAATCCAAGAAAAGAGAGGTGAGGGGCATAATGCAGAGAATAAATATGTCTAAAGGTTAGTCAAGCAGAGGGAAATGTTAGGTCTTCTTGGTCAGCACTATTCTTTTGCATATACACAAGTACATGTGGAGAAACCGTGGGAATACTATCAGAAAGGCTAACTCCTGAACAGAAACAGCATAGGTTCACTCCAGAAAGATAGCTACTATACTGGAGAAGTGCTGGATAGTTATCATAGGAGCCAGGTAAAGCCCTGCACTTAGATTTGAAAAATGAACACACTTTTTCAAGAACGCAGAAATTTTATGGAAGCTCTCTCATGCTGGATTTTCCATGCTGATCCCCTCCTCACCCTTCCACTCTTCATCAGAATGAACTTGTTCCATCTTCCATTTACTGTCTCTAACAAATCAATTTTTGCCAGGATAATAAAAGGTACAGTAAGAATCACAAGATGATTCACCATTTTAAAGCAACTAATAGTCTGATATTTAGTACCTTAAATATTGCAGTTGCTAAAATAGATGAAGGCAGATTTTCTAACAGGAAACAGTGACTGTACACTTCTACAATGCTGAATTATATACACTTATAATATGTACTTTGTTGATTTGCTTTAAATGCTGTCTGCTTTCTTTGGTATCCATTCTAAAAAAGAAACTGAGTGAATGTGAAAGCTATGCTCAGTGCTTAGATTTACCCAGGAGTTTTCCTTTTAAGTAATAAAAGCAATAATACTTATATTGCTTTTATATAGTATTATATAACATACACATATGTACCTACATGAATATATAGAATTTCATAGTTCAAAGCTGCTTCTCTAGCTACTAATTCATTTCATCCTCACAATAACCCTTGAAGAATTATTATCCCAATTTTATAAAAGGGGTAAGTGAAACTCACTGATGATAGTGGACCAAGTCTTATACCTAGTAAATGTCACCGCTACTAACAGAAAAACAAGAGAAATTGTTTATGGTGTTGGCTTCCAGAGGCCTCCATCTTAACAGGGCTCCATTTGCCAACTTGGAAATAAGGAGTTTAGACTAAATGCAGTTCATGTCTCTTTCAGCTCTGAGTTTGTGGTTTTGCATTGATGGATTTTGTAATTACAAATTCAGCTCTGTGTTCATACGATATCTTGCATGATAACATATTTGCATTATTAAAAGGCCTTCTGAATTCCAAGTTGTTTTTCAAAAGAAAAACTCAACTTTCATGTTCTACTTGTGTAAAAGAAAGAGGTTAGATTAAAATATATCTAAGATATTTTTCAGTTCTATTAATTTACAAAGTATTTATAGAACTTTTTGTTTTTCTTATCTTTCTGCTTTAAATATACTTACCAATATTTTTGTATTTTTATGTAAATTCATTTAAAAATATGTCTGCATTCCGTAATCACACATGCACAAACAACTTCAGAGGCTCAGAAGCCACCAACCTGAGTCCACCAACTAGCAATGAGCCAGAAAATCCAGAGATTTACTTTTCTTCTTTTACTGGACAAGGTATTTAAATATAGCCAATTCAAGAATATTACAGTGTTCCCTTCCCAACCACAAGTAACATTTCATTCATTTCACTGAACATTTATTTTCTACCCAAGGACTAAAATGAAACCATATTTAAGAGGATGCTTTATGCCAAAGTTTGTACCTATACTGTGGGTACTCTGAAGAACTTAGGAAAATTTCTGGATGTTTGCATTAAGAATGGGATTGAAGGTGGCATTCTAAAACTAGAGTAATTGCTCAAAATCTATAACTTTCTCTCATTTAAATTATGTAGCTACCCAACTCTAAATTTAAACATAAAATTTTTAGGCTGGGTGCAAAGTGGCTCACACCTATAATCCCAGCTCTTTGGGAGGCTGAGAGGGAGGATCGCTTGAGGTCTGTAGTTTAAACCCAGCCTGACCAACATGGCAAAACCCCATCTCTATTAAAAACACACACACAAAATTAGCAGGGCATGGTGGCATGCAACTGTAATCCTAGCTACTCAGAAGGCAGATGCAGGATAATCACTTGAATCCAGAGGACAGAGGTTGCAGTGAGTGGAGATCATGCCACTGCACCCCAGCCTGGGTGACAGAGCAAGACTCAGTCTCAAAAAAACAAAAGAAAACATAAAATTTACAGTATATAGTTAAGAAGGCAAAAAGAAGAGAATACACTCTACCATTCAGTTGATTTTGTATACAGCAGGTTAAACAAGTTGTAAAAAAGTCACGGACAGTGCATAAAGGCCTTAAATCTTCTGCAATCCTTCTCTAGACCTGCTCTCATTGCCCTCAGCTTCTGCTTAACTGCCAAATTCCAGCGTTCCCTCACCTTACACCTATCTACAACCTCTACACCAAACACCATACTTCCCCTCCACCAAGCAGACAAGTAATCAACCAACCCATGCTGGTATATCTCTTACTTTATAATTGTTGCTCCCTACCATAATTGTCTCCTTTTTTCTCATCCTAGGAACACTTCCATGTCTTACCTATGTAACAAATTATTGGCTGTAAATAATAAGTACATGATTGACCCAACGTAAGGCTAAGAGCCAGGTTTTGGAACTAGGCAAACTGCTCTACTACTTATTGTGTAACATTAAGTAAATCACTTAACCTCTCTGAGTCTTACTTTCTTTACTGTAACATGGAGATAATATTACCTTCTTCACTGGGTGTTGTGTACATAGTTTCTGTCCTGAAAATATAGTCATTGTTTTTGTTGTTCACTTTAAAAAGAGAAAATTGTTCCAGAAGATCTCTTTTCTTTCTTTCTTTCTTTCAAATTACCATGTAGTTTTTGTCTTCTGATTGGTCATTGACTGATACACAGCGCTAAGATTTTGAGACTCAGAAATACTGTTATTTCCAGAATGCTACTGTTAGGAAGAAGTTTTGTTTGTTTGTTTATTTGTTTGTTTGTTTGTTTTTAGACAGGAAGTTTTCCTCTTATTTCCCAGGCTGGAGTGCAATGGGTGATCTTCGCTCACTGCAACCTCTGCCTCCCAGGTTCAAGCAATTCTCTTGCTCAACATCCCAAGTAGCTGGGATTAAAGCCATGCCCCGCCACACCTAGATACTTTGGTATTTTCAGTAAAGATGAGGTTTCACTACGTTGGTCAGGCTGGTCTTGAACTCCTGACCTCAGGTGATCCACCCACCTCGGCCTCCCAAAGTGCTGGGATTACAGGTGTGAGCCACCACACCCAGCCTAGGAATGAAATCCTCTAATATCACTGCTAAGCCTCTCTAAGGAGCATTGATTTGGGGATGAGATGTCAGAAGAAAGTAGCAAGGCTTTTGAAATGGGAGAACCACATGTAAAAGACACAAAACCTTCACCTAGAATATGAAACAGATATGCATAGAGCCCAGTCATCTAAATAATCAAGAGGTACATTCAAAAGTTTTGATTTGGTTCTGTACCGCTTGGCGTTAGCCAGACTGCAAAGTTAACATCACAGTTCTCTAGACTGCTAAGTCTGCCCAAGACTTTTGACACCAAGTTTGAAAGTCTCCCAGAATCATTCTTGGGCTCAATAATTGGCTAGAAAGACTCACAGAGCTCACTGAAAGTTATTATACTCAAGGTCACTTTTATTAAAAGGAAAAGATACAAATTAGAACCAGACAAAGTAAGACACACAGGGCAAAGTCTTGGAAGGGTCCAAACAAACATGAAGCGTCTAGTCATCCTCTCCCCAAGGATTCAGCAATGGACAGGGTTACCTCCTCCTGGCCACAAGCTATGGCACTACAAGGGGTATTGCCAACCAGGGAAGCTCATTTGAGGTTTATGTCCAGAATTTTTATTAGGGTCCATTACTTAGGCAAAATTAATTGATCATGCTCCCTGAAGGTTAAATTGAGATCACATGGTCAGAGGGGATTACCATGAGCCACCACTATAGTATAAACTATTAGGGGATCCACCTCAAATAACAAAGACACTTCTATCCATCAGGCAGTTCCAAAGGTTCCAAGGTTACCTCCCAGGAACCTGAGACAAAGACCAGATGTCTTTACGACCTGGCTAAATTTCTTGCTACTCATGTACCAAATACATTGAAAAGCTGAAGCAAAAGAAGCTATCATATTTGTAACCCTAAAGGTAGATTTTCTTGGAAACAAATGTAGTTGCTTTTGTAAGGTCAGTCACATTGGAAGAATAATAGATTGAATATAAAAAAGGAGAAGCAGTAGCCAAAAATGTAATAGGAGTTTCCTTTACTTCTGTCTTCTTTTTAACTGTTATTCCAGGTTCAGGGGTACATATGCAATTTTGTTATATATGTAAATTGTAACTCATCAGTTTTTACATATTTTTGCAAACTTGGGAGCCCAGGTTTTATGTACTGGCATGAAAAGTAGATTTAGAAGTGAAATTTGTCACATTAATTCGTTTTCTTTCTTTTATATAATAACATCATTTTCATCTCTGTACACTCACATGCTGCATCTCACCACAGATTTGCCTCCATAACCATTCTGAAAGCACAAAGACATTATTCTAT
The DNA here is from genome assembly GCF_049354715.1 of Callithrix jacchus. Lineage (NCBI taxonomy): Eukaryota > Metazoa > Chordata > Mammalia > Primates > Cebidae > Callithrix > Callithrix jacchus. Next base: position 87,907,137 of record NC_133511.1, read on the forward strand.
GACTCTTTCCTCTCTCTTCAACAACAAGAGGAATTCATATATCAAAACATCACTGACCTACCAGTTGCAGTGGTCATGTGGTCTCTCATGTTCTCTTTATTCTTGTTCTAAATTGTTTCAGGTATTCAATTATTAGATCACTGTTTCACATGTGTATGTATTAAATTACATTAGAAGTGATCCAGGGAATTTCAAAATGTTATTATATAGTGAATAGGCAGGACACCATACAGGCTGTCTGTAATAGATGTAAAATGTTATTTCCATGGCTGCTTTCTTATTGTATTTGGCCTAGTTAAATTGTATGTGGTAAAAATCAAAATAAAATAAGGGTGAGGAAAGAAGATTGGATATATAATAAATACATGGAAACCAACCCTGGTACAATTGGAACACTGCTAGTTCATCTTTCTACATTTTTATGGTGAACTCCTTTTCTTCTGTTACTTTGCTTATTCCTCTATTGTCAAATCTTAGGTCTCCATTTTATTCCTAAAATTAAGCAGATGATGTCACCATTTACCTTACAGGGAAAATGCAAACACTGCACATACATGCACACACCCACACAAATATATCTTTTTGCTGCCAAGAAATACTCCATTTGCCATATATACATCATTTAACCATATTTCTCCCTGGTTAAAGTGAAGATTAATTCCTTTCTATCTAAGGGCAATGCTTTTCTACATGCTTTTAGATACATCACCTTTACCTTCTCCAGAAAATTGGATTATTGATTAGCATTCTTATTCCTTTTCATTCTCATATATTGCAAGATCTCTGGATTCTTCCATTGGTGTTTAAACATAACCAAGTTTCTTACAATTAAATGTGAAAGTTCTTCCCTCAATAGTACATCCTATACTAGTTAGCAGACTATCTCTCTCCTCATCTTTAAGGCTAAATTTCTGTAAAGAAATATTTCAACTCACTTCTAACTCACTCCTCAAACTACTCTAACCTGGAGTTTTGCCTCCATTGTGCTTCTGAACCATGTCTCATGAAGATCACCCAAAACTTCCTGTTACTAAATCTGTTACCAGTGGAAGCTATCTGAGTTATCAGGGGCAAATTTGAAGGGGTATGCAGGAACTTCAATTCTTGCCTTTGTAGAAGAAAGAATTCAACTGAGGGTCATAAAGCAGAAGAGATCGAGGTGAGTTCCAGAAGAGGAGTGGAAGTTTCTTTTAAAAGGCTTTAGAACAGGAAAGAAAGGAGGCAGATCACCTGAGTTCAGAAGTTCAAGATCAGGCTAGCCAACATGGCAAAACCCCGTCTCTACTAAAAATACAAAAGTTAGCTGGGCGTGGTGGCATGCACCTGCAATCCCAACTACTCAGGAGGCTGAGGAAGGAGAATCACTTGAACCTGGAAGGCGGAGGTTGCAGTGAGCCGAGTTCACATCACTGCACTCCAGCCTGGGTGACAAGAGTGAGACTCCATCTCAAAAAAGAAAAGTAGAAAGGAAAGTACACTTAAAAGAGACAAAAACGAGCACCTGAGATCAAGTGTGGTGTTTAACTCTAATCCTAGGACTTTTTAGGCTGATCCCTTTCCTGTGATTCTTCTTTTAAGGTGGGCTGCCCATATGCACAGTGCCCTTTTAACTAACCCTTGGGAGGTGAGCATATGCAATGTGTTTTGGTAGTTGTAGGCATGCCCGTCTGAGTCTTTCTTCTGTTTTTTGGTGGTGTGCCCCCAGAAGATCACACTCCAGCATTTTGTCTCTTAATGTGCATTCCCAGGAATTTGCTTCTCCCTGGCATCTGCATTCAATGAACACTTTAATGGAACAAGTATGGATCATCAGTAGATGGTCTCTTCCTTGCACAGTCTCCCAATTTATCACTTTTAGAGGTGGCAATGTGATCATTGCCAAACCATCATCCAGCATTTCTAGTGAGTGGGGGCAGAGCCCTCTCCTGCTCTGCTCATGCCTGTCTAACCATCTGTAACAAATCCAGTAAATAATTTTAGTTCTTATCTTACTTACAGCATTGTTCTACTCTTCTGGCCACCCTTTCCTTCTTGAAAACACTTTCTTCTCTAAGATCCCAGGATATCACATTTTCTTGATTGAGTAACTGCCTACTCACTTTGAACTCTTTTGCCTTCTTTGCTTAACCATTTAATGTTGAAGCTCCTAAAACTTCTATTAAGACTCTATTATATTGTCACTTTGCTCTTTGTGTCTAGGAACCATCATCTATGCTTATGTCTTCATTGCTATTGAAACATAAATGACTCCTAAATCTGGATCTTCAGCTGAGCTAGATTCTTTGTATTTCAAGTATGAATTTGTAAACCAGCTTGACAACTTGTCTCAAAAGATCTTCAAATGTAATACAGCCAAACCACACTCATGACCCTCCTTCTTTCACCAAAAGTTTTACCCTTCTTATAATGGTCCATTTCTCATCCATTCCATTGAATAAGACAGAAATCTAGGATTTATCCTTATTATCTCCCTCTCCTATATATTATATCCAATTGATCACCAAGTTAGACAACTTTAACCCTTAAGAATTTCATAAAGTCACCTAATTTTAAAAATCTCTCCCTAACATTTCAGTCCAAGACTAATTACTCTACCAAACATTAGAAATGGCCTCCTCACCTGTTTCACTGTATTCATGTTTATACATCTTCTCACCCATGCCAAGCAATGTATTTATCATCCTATAGTCAGAATGATTTGATCATGCCACCTTTGCTTAAAATACTTCAGTATTATTTGTCTTCAGCTATAGATTTTTCCACTTCTGTTAGGCTTCAGGTCAAAATCCTTGAGTAGCTTACAAGACTGTTTGTCCTGGCCCCTATTCATCTCATTGTCCACCAGCCCCCAGCCTTGGCTTTTTTGTGTTTTAGCCACATTAACAATATTGCAATTTTTAAAAATGCCATGCTGCTTCTTGCCACATGTACTGCATAAAATATTCCTACTTCTTTACTCTAGCCAGGTAACTGGTACTTTGTCTTTAGATCCTACTTCATTGATTTCCTGATGCTTCTGTGTAGATCAAATCGTCCTATCAGATATTCTCATAATAACACTTATTTCTTCTCCATTACATTTATCACCTTGATAATGTTATGAATATTTATGCAATCAATCTCTACTCTATGACTATGCACATAAGGAAAAGGAATATATCTATTTATTGCACCCCTGGAGCTTAGCATAACACCTGGTAGTCATTAAGTATTTTTCAGCCATATGAGTACATGAAAAAATTGCTAGTTTTTGAAATATAAAATTACTTACAGACACTGGAGTTTATGCATTTGAGGGTAACTTTCAATGACTAATGGGAAGGGAAATTTTTTTGAATTTCTCTTTTACTGCCCTCACTGCTCAAAATGCACTTCTCAAGAAACTGAGGAGTCTCAGAGGAGACCCAGTAGTCAACTTGGGATTAGACAAGAGGGGAAGTTAAATGGCAGGGACCAAAACAAGATCCCTGCTCCACTTTAGCCAGATTAATTTTGATGTTGCTTCTGTTATGCAGTAGAATTCCCTGGACCATTTTGTTTGAATAGGTGTATGCTCTATCTCTGCCATCTCCAAAAGATTTGGAAGTTACTGAACTAGTAAATTTCAGTGTTCAGATGAGAAGACAGAAGCACATATTAAGCAAGTGAAATAGGCCAAAGCTGTAGAGGTGGTTAATCTAAAATCTTTATATTACATGGAAAAATTAAAAGTCCTCAAGAATGGGAAAATCCCCTGGAAAGAATATAGTACTCTTCTGGTAACAAAGAAAAATTGTTCCTTTATGCCTCCCCCTTTCTCTTCCTTACTAATTCCCCTTCTCTCTTGCTGATTTTATTCTCACAATATTTGCTAAGCTATCTTGAAATGAACTTCTCAGGATCAATGTGACTACTTCATTTTCTGACTTTGCAAAGGAGGGTCACTCTGGTAACTTGGTTTCCCTAGCAATTTTCATTCTTCATTCTTATATATTCAGAAACCCCATATATATTTTAATGCAGAAATGCTCCCAAAATAACCAATTGACTGGCACTCATTTTTAATTCCGAAGTAAATTTGAAAATACTTAAGCATTTCCTCAGTCTGTATACACACAGTTCATTTATAGCAAGGAATCCTACATAAACAGAAAACAGATTGGAAGCAAAATGTTTTGTTATCCTTTCTTTGAAAACACTAGAGGGCACTAAATACTGAAGAAAGTTAGAAATTTTCCAACGCAAATAATATCTCACTAGAGGGACTAAAAAATATTAAAATAATATACTATATATGCTCTTGTGTCTCTCCTAGGTAGAATATATACACTACTTCAAAATGGGAGAATACATATTTACTGTAATCTATAAAAACATATTACTATTAGATGAATGTAATGAAAATCAACAGAAAAATGATCTCTTGTTAAAGAATTTTAAAGCGATATAAAATCTGTATCGAAATAATGTATATCACTGCTTCCCTCTCGCCATCTCCTGCTCTCTCCCTCCCTCCTTTCTTCCTTATCATCTCTATCCTTATCCCTTTATTTTTACATCCATCTCCAGCTATAGCTCTAGCTTTATCCATTGATTATATATGTATATATGCATATATATATATAATAAATATAAAATATAAGACAATTATGGAAAACTCTAATATCACAATAGAAACATACTTTACACATGCAACAGAATCACTAGTGGCCATATAGGTATATAATGTATATACTATATATGTATAAAATGTATATGCTATATACATATATAATGTCAAGCTATGATAGTAATAAAGCAAGGCAATATAGGGCAAAAACAAAATTATGGTTTTTTTTACACCAGCAATGCTGGTATAAGTAGATAGCAAAATAGGCAGTCTCATATACCACTGGCAAGAGTATTAAACTGGTAGAAAAATTTTCAGAAAGTAATGTAGAAACGTGTGGATAGGTAGGTAAGTAGGTGGGTGGATGGGCAGGTAGCTAGCTAGCTGGTTAGCTAGACAGACAGATAGCTAACAGATAGATAAATACACAGATTTTTAAACCTGAGAATTTGTATCTCTTTAAAACTAACTTAAGGAAATAACCAGAGACATGTAAAATATGAATGTACAGAGAAATGTGCCAGAGCAATAGCATAGTAAAGAAGTGAAATAAACTTATTGCTCTACAGAATAAATGGTCCTTAATCCCAGCACTTCAGGAGGTGGAGGCGGGCAGATAACCTCAGGTCAGAAATTCAAGACCAGCCTGGCCAACATGGGGAAAACAAGTCTCTACTAAAAATAGAGAAATTAGTTGGGCGTGGTGGCACGCGCCTGTAATCACAGCTCAGGAGGCTGAGGCAGGGGAATCACTTGAACCCGGGAGGCAGAGGTCGCAGTGAGCCGAGATGGTGCCACTTCACCATTTAAGGTTGGTTCCAGGTTGGTCAACAGAATGAGACTCTGTCCCGTCTCAAAAAAAAAAAAGATCTTATAGCCACCATAGTTAATACTTTATGCTTTCATTAAAATTCAGGCCTTCAAAAATTATTAAATGATGGGATAACATTATGATGTTAAGTTTGAAAAACAAAATATAAAATTGTATACATAGTATGTTCTCAATGTTTAAAACACTATGCCTTTATTAATAGTTACACTTACGTTGTAAAATTATAGATGCTTTTAATTTTCTTTTAAAATTGTTCATGTTTTTCAAATTTTCTAAAATGGGCAATACACCAATTTCATAGTTATAGAAAAAAATAACTTTTATTTCATAAAAAGTCTAAGTCCCCCCAAAAATATAAATATAGTAAAAACAATTCATATTAGGGTAAGTTTAAAGAGCTAGAATTTTTCAGATTAAAGACATATTTTTATCTATCTGAATATCCATCAATATACATATATGAGTGATAAACAGTAGTACCCGTTTTGCTCTGTACTTATCAGCATTAAATGATATGATTTGGATTTGGTTTTAGTTTTATATTGCATTGCTTACTTTTAAAATTGAAGATATGGGTTTTTTTGGATAACTGCCATGAATTTTGTTATTATTTAATCTACACCCTATATTTATATTTCACCTCTATACCAGTAAATTCCTTTCTATATTTTTTTCTTCAATGAAGAAACCAACTTAGTGTTACACATTGGATTTATTTCACGTGTCTCCTTAATTTCTAGTCTGTAGGCTTTCTTTATTCCTAGTGACATTGATTTTTTTTAAAGAATTCTGTAGAATTCTTTCAGCGAATTTAATTAATTTAATTTTAGTTTAATTTCTTGTAGTACTCTGTAGCATTTGTCTCTTTGGTTTGTATTTGTTTTCTCATAATTCAGTTCAAGATATATATTTTTGTCTGGGATACTAATGAGGTAATATTTTCCCTTCAGTGAATCACATCAGATGTCTAATTTAGAGTGATTAATAACTAATTTCTGGGAAGATATTTTGTGATTATGTATATACCATATTTATCACAATTTGTTCTGTAGTTTTATCATTCTTCGATGATTCATGCCAGAATCAATTCTTTTTTTTTTAATTGCATTTTAGGTTTTGGGGTACATGTGCAGAACATGCAAGATAGTTGCATAGGTACACATGTGGCAGCGTGCTTTGCTGCCTTCCTCCCCTTCACCCACATTTGGCATTTCTCCCCATTCTATCGCTCCCCAGCTCTCCCCCCCTGGCCCTCCCCTATTACCCCAATAGACAGCAGTCTGTAGAGCTCCCTTCCCTGTGTCCATGTGTTCTCATTGTTCATCACCCACATATGAGTGAGAATATGCGGTATTTCATTTTCTGTTCTTGTGTCAGTTTGCTAAGAATGATGTTCTCCAGATTCATCCATGTCCCTACAAAGGACACAAACTCATCATTTCTGATTGCTGCAAAATATTCCATGGTGTATATGTGCCACATTTTCCCAGTTCAGTCTATTATTGATGGGCATTTGGGTGGGTTCCAGGTCTTTGCTATTGTAAACAGTGCTGCAATGAACATTCGTGTGCATGTGTCCTTATAGTAGAACGATTTATACTCCTTTGGATATATACCCAGTAATGGGATTGCTGGGTCAAATGGAATTTCTATTTCTAGGTCCTTGAGGAATTGCCACACTGTCTTCCACAATGGTTGAACTAATTTACACTCCCACCAGCAGTGTAAAAGTGTTCCTATTTCTCTACATCCTCTCCAGCATCTGTTGTCTCCAGAATTTTTAATGATCACCATTCTAACTGGCATGAGATGATATCTCAATGTGGTTTCGATTTGCATCTCTCTAATGACTGGTGATGATGAGCATTTTTTCACATGTTTGTTGGCCTCATGTATGTCTTCTTTTGTAAAGTGTCTGTTCATATCCTTTGCCCATTTTTGAATGGGTTTTTTTTTTTTCTTGTAAATCTGTTTTAGTTCTTTGTAAATTTTGGATATCAGCCCTTTGTCAGATGCGTAAACTGCAAAAATTTTTTCCCATTCTGTTGGTTGCCGATTCACTCTAGTGACTGTTTCTTTTGCCGTGCAGAAGCTGTGGAGTTTGATTAGGTCCCATTTGTCTATTTTGGCTTTTGTTGACAATGCTTTTGGTGTTTTGTTCATGAAGTCCTCGCCTACTCCTATGTCCTGAAAGATTTTGCCTAGATTTCCTTCTAGGGTTTTTATGGTGCCAGGCCTTATGTTTAAGTCTTTAATCCATCTGGAGTTAATTTTAATGTAAGGTGTCCGGAAGGGGTCCAGTTTCTGCTTTCTGCACATGGCTAGCCAGTTTTCCCAACACCACTTATTAAACAGGGAGTCCTTTCCCCATGGCTTGTTTACGTCAGGTTTATCAAAGATTGTATGGTTGTAGATATGTTGTGTTGCCTCCGATGCCTCTGTTCTGTTCCATTGGTCTATATCTCTGTTTGGTACCAGTACCATGCTGTTTTGATTACTGTAGCCTTGTAGTATAGTTTGAAGTCTGGTAGTGTGATGCCCCCCGCTGTGTTCTTTTTGCTTAGAGTTGACTTGACTATGCGGGCTCTCTTTTGGTTTCATACGAAGTTCAAGGTGGTTTTTTCCAGTTCTGTGAAGAAAGTCAATGGTAGCTTGATGGGGACAGCATTGATTCTGTAAATTACTTTGGGCAGTATGGCCATTTTCACAATATTGAATCTTCCTAACCATGAACATGGAATGTTTCTCCATATGTTTGTGTCCTCTCTTATTTCATTGAGCAGTGGTTTGTAGTTTTCCTTGAATAGGTCTCTTACATTCCTTGTAAGTTGTATTCCTAGGTATTTCATTCTAACTTTCAGTACTATATTGAATAGGAGTGGTGAGAGAGGGCATTCTTGTCTAGTGCCAGATTTCAAAGGGAATGCTTCCAGTTTTTGCGCATTCAGTATGATATTGGTTGTTGGTTTGTGGTAAATAGCTTTTATTACTTTGAGATATGTTCCATCAATACCGAGTTTATTGAGGGTTTTTAGCATAAAGGGCTGTTGAATTTTGTCAAAGGCCTTCTCTGCCTCAATTGAGATAACCATGTGGTTTTTGTTTTTGGTTCTGTTTATGTGGTGAATTACATTTATAGACTTGTGTATGTTGAACCAGCCTTGCATCCCCGGGATGAATCCTACTTGATCATAATGGATAAGCTTTTTGATGTGCTGTTGCAATTGGCTTGCTAGTATTTTATTGAAGATTTTTGCATCTATGTTCATCATGGATATTGGTCTGAGGTTTTCTTTTCTTGTTGAGTCTCTGCCAGGTTTTGGTATCAAGATGATGTTGGTCTCATAAAATGATTTGGGAAGGAGTCCCTCTTTTTGGATTATTTGGAATAGTTTCAGAAGGAATGGTACCAGCTCCTCTTTGTGTGTCTGGTAGAATTCGGCTGTGAACCCATCTGGACCTGGGCTTTTTTTGTATGGTAGGCTCTTAATTGCTGCCTCAACTTCAGACCTTGTTATTGGTCTATTCATAGTTTCGGCTTCTTCCTGGTTTTGGCTTCGGAGTACACAAGTGTCCAGGAATTTATTCATTTCTTTCACGTTTACTAATTTATGTGCATAGAGTTGTTTGTAATATTCTCTGATGATGGTTTGAATTTCTGTGGAATCTCTGGTGATCTCCTCTTTATCATTTTTTATTGCATTGATTTGGTTATTCTCCCTTTTCTTTTTTATTAGTCTGGCTAGTGGTCTGTCTATTTTGTTGATCTTTTCAAAAAACCAGCTCTTGTATTTATTAATTTTTTGAAGGGTTTTTTGTGTCTCTATCTCCTTCAGTTCTGCTGTGATCTTAGTTGTTTCTTGTCTTCTGCTAGGTTTTGGTCTTGCTCCTCCAGCTCTTTCAATTTTGATGCTAGGGTGTCAATTTTGGATCTCTCCACTATTCTCATGTGGTCACTTATTGCTATATATTTTCCTCTAGAGACTGCTTTAAATGTGTCCCAGAGATTCTGGTATGTTTCGTCTTCCTTCTCGTTGGTTTCAAAGAACTTCTTTATTTCTGCCTTCATTTCATTGTTATCCAATCAACATTTAAGAGCCAGTTGTTCAGTTTCTATGAAGCTGTGCAGTTCTCAGTTAGTTTGTGAATTCTGAGTTCTAACTTGATTGCACTATGGTCTGAGAGACTGTTATGATTTCAGTTGTTTTGCATATGCTGAGGAGTGCTTTTCTTCCAATTATGTGGTCAATTTTAGAGTAGGTGTGATGTGGTGCTGAGAAGAATGTATATTCTGTGGATTTGGGGTGGAGAGTTCTGTAAATGTCTATCAGGTTTGCTTCTTCCAGGTCTGAGTTCAAGCCCTGGATATCCTTGTTAATTTTCTGTCTGGTTGATCTGTCTAATATTGACAGTGGAGTGTTAAAGTCTCTCACTATTATTGTGTGGGAGTCTAAGTCTCTTTGTAAGTCGTTAAGAACTTGCCTTATATATCTGGGTGCTCCTGTATTGGGTCCATATATACTTAGGATCGTTAGCTCTTCTTGTTGTATCGATCCTTTTACCATTATGTAATGTCCTTCTTTGTCTCCTTTGAGCTTTGTTGCTTTAAAGTCTATTTTATCAGAGATGAGAATTGCAAATTCTGCTTTTTTTTGCTCTCCATTTGCTTGGTAAATCTTCCTCCATCCCTTTATTTTGAGTCTTTTTCAGGTAAAAAGCATACTGCTATGATAACCAGAAGTTGGTGACTTTCTAACATCATGATTCCTCTTCATTTAATTTTTAGCCTTCTATTATTTTTTAAGTTTTCCACTCTCTCTCAATCTTTTATTTATATTTTTATTATTGGTATGGGTACATGGATTCTTATGCAATAAGTTATCCATTACTATCATTATTTATTTTGGCATTCTAATCTTCTTTCCACATTAGGCCTCTGGGAACCTTTTTGGGTTAGCCCTATTGTGCTTTTGACATGCCTTATTATTATTATTATTATTTTGACCACATCCTTATTTTGTGGCATCATTAAACGTTCCAGGCTCATCTTATACATTTTCTTCCTCTGGAAGACCCTGGAAAATTCCAATCCAACACTTCTGGGCTCTTTCTAGCCTTCCTCTATTGCACATTTGCATTTCCCTTGCCTAAGAGTGAAAATTCCGGCTACATCAATGCCTTTACTCATTTACTCAGTCTCACAATACGCAATAAATGCGGAGAGAGTAGTTTCAGAATCACTACACACATACTACTGTGAAATACCAATTCATCAGGCAAATAATAAATAATTTAGAGGTCAGGCATGGTAGCTTATGCCTGTAATCCCAGCACTTTGGGAGGCCAAGGCAAGCAGATCACCTGAGGTCAGGAGTTTGAGACCAGCCTGACCAACATGGAGAAAGCCGTTCCTACTAAAAATACAAATTAGCTAGGCATGGTTAATTATAGGTTAATTAGCCTATAATTTCTGCTACTCAAGAGGCTGAGGCCGGAGAATCACTTGAACCCGGGAGTAGGAGGCTGTGGTAAGCTGAAATGGCAACATTGAACTTCAGCCTGGGAAACAAGAGCAAAACTCATCTCAAATAATAATAATAGTTTAAAATAATTAAGAATAATTATTATAAAAATAATTTATCGTTTATACATAGTTATTTTTATTTTTAGAATAAATATGCTTATCAAAGTACAAAGTTCAAGTGCTATTTAGTCTAAAACATATTTTTAATAATTTTGTTTGTCCTTTTATTCCCTTAAGTGTGATTAGATGTTATCAAAAAAGTTTTTCTTAACAGTAATTATATTTAGTTAAATTTAATTCACTTGAAAAAGTCATATTGAAGGTCTTTACAAAATGCATTATAAGCTGCTTATTAATGCTTTTCAGTTTTTATCCAAATTATAAATATTTCATTTACATAGTCTTTCATACTGTTTTGTTTTTTCAGAGAATAAAAAGTATCATATAACCCAAAGTATAAAATAAATATCTATGAGTCTATACTGATATAAATAAATAATTGAATAAATAAATCAAGAAATAAAACAAGAACCAGACAAGTTTTGTATGCGAAATAATTTCAATAGTTTGCATAGTTACTTTTTCTTCAAAGATATGAGGGTTTAACTATCTCAAGCGAGTGAGCTGTACATTGTGACTTCCTTCCAAAGAATACAGTATGAAAAGGAGGTTAAAAAAACCATAACTTTATAGTAAAGAAATCTAGAAAACACTACCTCAGCCAGGTAATGAAGATCAACACCAACAGTAATAGGTCACATTGACAGTATTTACCCTTGATAGGACGTGATGAAAATAACACTTTACCTCTGTTGTCTTCTTCCCCAAAATATATTACCCCAGTCTAATTGAGAAAAACATTAGACACATCTCAATTGAATGACAATCTACAAAAATCTGACTAGTGCTCTTCAAAACTGTCTAGTCTATGAAAAAACAAGGAAAATCAGAGAAACTGTCACAGCCTGTAGGAGCATGAGACAAAAGAAACTAAATGCAACGTGGTATCCAGGATGGGATCCTAACTAGAAATAGGACACTGGGTGAAAAATAAGAAAATCTGAATAAAGTGTGAACTTTAGGTGATGTTAATGTATCAGTTTGTGTTCATTAATTGTAACAAATTTACTAGACTAATGTAAAATGTCAATATTAGGGGAAATTCTCAGGAGATTGAGGTGGGAGAATCACTAGAGAGTTTGAGTCCAGCCTGAGCAAAATAGTGAGACACTAAAATAAGCAAAATAATAATAATAGGAGAAATTAGTTGTCAGGTATAAAGGAACTCTGATATTTTTGTAATTTTTCTGTAACTCTACAACTATTCTAAAATAAAAATCTTATTTTAAAAATTAATATAAAATATTCAAAAGATGGAAAATGAATGGAGAGAACAGAAATAATCTTTTCCCCGATTCTTACATTAATACTTATTTTTAAAGGTTTTAATAACATTTTTGGCATATTTCTCTCTTCAGGCTTATTGAGGCAGAGAAGTAATCACAGGACTGTTCATGAGATTAAAATGGGCATCCTCCATTTGAGAAATGCTGAGGACCACTAACTGATTTGTGCCTGAGAATGCCAATGTAGTCCATGGCAACAAAGTAAAAAAGGTGCATTGGGATAGACCTGAACTCTTAGACTTTATTGGAGCAAGAGGATGAGAAAGATTTTTCATTGAACAGAAACAAAACGTGCAGGAGCAAAAGGCAATATTGGGTGATCCATGGTTCTGGCCAATAAAGCTCTCCAGAAGGGCAGAGAGTTCTGACCTGCCAGGAGTTGAACATTGCCAACAGAATCCTAAAGGCTAGGGAAATAAGCCACAAATAACCAACTGCAATGAGGTTACATTCACTCAGGTTAAGGATATTGCTGGAGAGAAGTATTCATCAATGGTGATCGCTGAGGATCTATTTGCATTTGCTGAAGACGGATAACACAAAGACATCCAGCCTAGTTACAACATATCTTGTCTTTTCTCACCTCCACTTTCATTCTCTCCATTGCCTCTAGAAAGCCAGAATGTAAGTGAGTATGTGGGTTAGGAGAAGGTCAGAGATGAAGAGTTCAAACATTCCCTTCCTTGAAGGCAGGCAGCTGCCGTCTACAGGAAGGTGGAGAAAAATCTTAACTTTCAGTAATATTGAATTACTTGATTAATATATAAAAATGGGTGTATCCTAATTACTGAATTGGAACAATGTTTTGTAAATTTAAACGATCTTTTAACTCTCTGAAAGTTTGAAAATTTTCAAACTCTTTCCAAATATTCAGGATCAGGAAATTTTTACCTTCACTAAATAAATGTTTAAGGGATAGTGGAAGACTAGCATGGATTAGGGTTTACATTGTGCTAAAAACCATGTTTATTTATTTTACTGAATATGTAACTTTTATGGGCCAACTTGTGGTTCCCTCTCCCCAAATTCATGTGTTGAAGACTTCACTCCCAAGTGCCTCAGAGTGTTTGGAGATAGGGATTTTATGGAGGTAATTAGGTTTAAATAAGGTCATAAGTGTTAGGTTCTAATCCCAGAGGCCTGGTGTCCTTATAAGAAGAGGAAACTTGGACACACAAAGAGACACCAGGGATGTGTCCACACAAAGAAAGACCACGTAAAGACAGCAAAAAGGTGTCCATCTGCTAGCAAAGGAGAGAGGCCTTAGGAAAACAAATGTGCTAAGATTTTGATCTTGGACTTCTACCTCCAGAACTGTGAGATAATAAATTTCTGTTGTTTGAGCCATTCGGTCACTGGTATTTTGTTATAGTAGCCCTAGCAAATGAATAAATAGCACCTATGTATATTTGACGTACGTCTTAGGCCATTTGAACTGCTCTAACAAAATACCTAAGACTGAGTATACGGGATCAAGCACTCATATTTGCAATCCATGCTCTGCTGCTCAGCCGCTGTATGACCATGGGAAAATCCTTAACCTCCCTGATCTTCAGCTTCATCATTCACAGACTGGAACTCGTACAAACTATCTCCTTGTTGTGACTTTCTGACCTAATAGGAAAGTCTGTGTTTTCCCCATCTATCTTGCCCTTTAGAAGTCATCAAATCCAGTCTTCACTGCCCAGCAATTTGCCAGTGCTCCAGGACTAATTTTCCCCTTCCTCAGTGCTAGGATCCTTACCTAGCCTTATATTCTCACACACCATATGCATCTTAAAGAAGATAACTTGTGTTTCGAAAGAATAAAAATTTAATGGGGCAATTCATGGCAGTTAGAGAAGTATTTTTGTTGGGGCATGCCCAGGGGTATTTCTATGGCATTAGCTGTAATCATTTATTCATAAGAACACATCTGCTAGGTAGTAAGAGTTTTGGCTAATAATGTACAAAATTAATAAATCATTAGAAGGCAGAAGAGCACAGGGAGAAATGGCAAGATCTCTAGAGCCAACCTACCTCGGTGAAAACCTTGACTCTAGAACATACCAACTGTGTGATTTTGAGCAAGTTACTAAAACCCTCCATGCCTCAGTTTCCTCTTCTGAAAAGGTGAGGGGATAGTATCAATGGTAAGATATTGTTATAAGAATTAAATGAGCTAATACATTAAAGTTTTTAGAACAGTACCAGACTCAGAAATCAGTTTATTAAAATGATTAAGTGGAAGATTCTTAAATACAAACAAAGATACAAACTTTTTTGCTATTACTGTTTTTTATTCAACAAACTTATAGTGTGAATAGATCTGCAAAAAATGAAGGTTAGGCATGCAAACATTTATGAAGTATGACACATACTAGTTTCTTGTTCTTGCATTGAGAAAAAAAATGGATGATGCAAGCCAGACACAGACATCTTTAGCCCCTTCCTCTCAGCCTCTCTCTCTCTCTCTCTCTCTCTCTCTCTCTCTCACACACACACACACACACACACAGAGACACTGTGCTTTTTTCTATCTCCTACACTAGCTTCATATCTTGTTGTCTGAAGCACTATAAATTTTTATACAAATTGAATTTTTAGCCACTATAAAAACTATAGTATAATACAGTATAGTGTAATATAGTCGCTATGAGCATTAGCTATGAGCCACACTTATGTTTCCTTGTCTGTAAAATGGGAACAATGATAATAATAACAACCTCATAGCATTATTGAGGAGATCAAACAATATATCAAAATGTTTTAAATTATCTTTTTTATAACAACCTATTGTATTTATTTTGCTTGTTTTGTTGATGAGCAGATTGAGACAAGGAAATGTTAAGATACTTGAACAAGGTAATTGGGAAGTGAAACATCTATAATGGGCTAGAGAATTTTAGAGCTCTCAGTTCATCTAATCTTCACCACTGCCCTCCAAAATGGTATTATGCCATTTCTAAACTGAAGCCCCATAAGTATTGGAAGCTTATTCAGGATTCTAAAGCTAGTAAGTGGCAAAGTTATGGTTCAAACTCCAGTTTGCCCACCCTAATTGCTATGTGTTTTTGTTTGATTTGATTTGATTCTCAGTAGTTAGATGGAATCACATGAAATTGGGATGAAATATGCCCAAATAGTCACATTTGGCAATTCCATATAATTCAATGTATATTTAGAAATATACTGTGGAAAAATCATTACAATTCTTCACTAACACTCTTCTTTCTCGATCTTTTCCTTTACATTTTTTCCCAAATTCACAGCATAAAATTCTGCATATATCAACACTGATTTGAACAGAAGACAATTAGAAAGGAATTTAGAGGAATATAAGATATGATTTATCTTCTCACATGAGTACAGTCTAGTTGAGTAGATATGATAACCATCCAAGAAATCATCAGAGAGCAAAACAATGAAGGAGAAATTCAACTGGTCATCAATAAGTGGGTATCCATGTGTTATGCCCTAGGATGTCTCTGGTGGATGCAATGATAAGTAGAAGAAACGTGGTTCTTGTCATCATAGAGTAGTGGCAGAAATAATAGAAAACAAATAATTAAATAATCACAGATGTAATATATTTTCAGAGTGTCCATTAGTTCTTTTCTCTTCTGACTAAACACCCCATCTACATAAGTCCCGTCATTTGACCTTGCCTTCACATCCATCTGGACTTCAGTGAAATGGGAGGTGGCCAGCTAACTTTAGAAGCAGCCTGTATTTGTTTTACAGACTCCCTCTTCTTTATCTTTGTAGATGACTTTTCTGGCAATCCCAGATTAGAACCATCCCTTCAATGGAAAGCAAATATGTAATTAAGTAGGGTGGGTTCATTCTCTCTGGGAAAGACTACTTGTTTTTTTTTAAAAAAACATTTCTAGCCTGGGGAAGCTAAATAAAAAATGTAATTAACAACTTTCTCCTTAAAACATAAAATTACAAACCACAGCAGGCTCTGTTACAAGCATGCTGATCATTTTGGGGATGTCAAATATGGTCTTGATGCTTCTTATGCTTCTGGTGAAAATCATGTAGCCACTGGGTGGAGAACACAAAAGATGATTTAATTCACAGGATAAAACCTCAGATGTAACCACTGAGTGAGTCAATGGAACTCTTTAATTTCACTCTCTTTGTACTTATGGTTGAAACTGCATATGAGTTAGGTACTTTGAAAGTAGACTATGTTTTCTTAAATGTATTTTATAAAGGTCTGGCCAATTTTAGTGTGCATAAATAGTATACTTTCTCCAACTTGATGTTCCTGTATTTCAATCAAGTTTGGTTTGGTTTTCTGTTTAACCTGCTTTAAGGACCCTTTTAGAATTTTAGTGGTGGATTTATTTCAGGGAATGTGAATTGGTCAACAGCATATTGAATCCAAGCATTAAATCATCTTTTAATGGAAACATCCTATTTCTCAGAAGCTTTTATTTCATTGCCACAGTACTAATAATCATCTGAATACTGACTAATGGAGTACTTTAATCAATATGTAAGTCCATTGGCTCTTAAGAGTTCCTTTCATTGTTTCAAGCAATATTTGTGCTGGCATTCTTATGTATCATGTACCTCATTTTAAAATTCAGAAATCTTTCTGTTTATGCTATAGGTTACTAGAAGTATTATAGACTAATAAAAATAAATATTTTCATGAAAATTAAAGGAATAAATCTATATTTAACAACAAAGTTTCCATCTTCTCAAAATCTCTACTGCTTAAAATGATCCTAAGAACAAAAATAACAGTAAATACAAAAAAGTAAAAGTGGGATCCCATGGTTTCCTATTTGAGCAAAGGAAGAAAAGAGTTATTACATTTAATCCATCAAAAATTATGAGTTATTTTCTCTAGTTTACAGATAAGAACACTGAAGCTCAGGGAGGCTAAAAGACCCTATATTACACAAGTTAAAGAATGAGAGAGCTCGGATTTGAAATCAATTCCATCAAGCCAACACACTTTCCACTAAACAATATTGTCTGGTTGGTAAATATAAAAATCAACTGATGGCTATTGTAGGAATCAAAGACGGTGGTGGTAAAGTGATAGCAGTAGGAAAGGAGAAGCAGCAGTGAATTTTGGATGTTTCCCCAAAATTACCCACTGTGGCTTTCAGCTAGATGAAGTCATTTCCAATAATTGGTGAGGAAAACAATTTAAAAGAAGAAATGACAACAAAACTGGTGATACAATTGATTAAAATATTGGACAAAATCAAAGTTGACTTGTTTCTGCCTTGAAAAGCAATATGGTGATTAAGTACATGAACTGCGTAGCTGGGCTACCCTGAATCTAAGCTGTTACTCTGTGTTTTAATAGTGATGCAATTTTAGACAATTATTTAACCTCTTTTAGCCTCAGTTTCCTTAATACGCTATTTAAGGGGTAATATAGTAATGCTGTTTTATTGTGGATTTCCCCTAATAGCAGAGCCTGAAATAAGACTTATGCACAGGAAGATTATTTTGGGAAATGATCCCTAATAAGAGAAATACAGGGCTTGGAAAACTCAAACATGAAAAGAGAGCCAGAGAACATGCTATCAAACTGGCTACCACTGTAGGCAAATAAGTGTTGGTTTCTGCAGAACACCTAAAGAGTGATGCACAATGCATCTTGAAATTGCCCCTTGAAAGAATGGAAAAGGGAAATATTTATCCATCATTATCTATTGTTCAGTTTCCCTGTGTTTCCCTAACCTCCTCCTACTTACAGTTTTGCACATATGTCAGGGTAGAACATGAATAGGCAACCCACATTATGGTGTTAGGGAGGCCCCAGGACAGAACACACATGATATACAACAGAGCTAAGGCAAGGTCCTGTTAAATTATGTGTGTGCAGATATTTGCCATAGAGTAAAGACTAGAGTAAAAAGGTAAGCCAAGAATCTACAATGATAGCAAGAATATCAGTGGATTCCAGGGGCCAGTGGATAGAATGAGGTGATTGACTACAAAGGTGAATGGGTGGTTTTTGAAAATGTTCTATTATAATGAATGTGTGATGGTTACATAAGTGTATACTGTATATGTTAGAAAATTTCTCTAATTGCACACTTATAACTGGCAATTTAATTATTAATACAAATACAATTGCCAATATTGCTATGGTTTGGGTGTAGTTTGTCCCTGCCAAAACTCATGTTGAAATCTGATCCCCAATTTAACAGTATTGGGAGTGGAGCCTAGTGGGAAGTGTTTGGATTATGGAGGCAGATCTCTCATGAATAGATTAATGCTCTCCTAAGGGGATGAGTTATTTTTCTCACAGGAATGGATTAGTCCTCCTGAGAGCAGGTTGTTAAAAACAGTCTGGCTTCCTCTGTTTTTCTCTCTGTTGATTTCTTTCTTGCCATGCAATCTCTTTGTACACATCTGTTCTTCCACTTTCTACCACGAGTTAAAACAGCCTGAGGGCCCCACCAGATACAGCTGCCCAATCTTGAACCTTCCAGCTGCCAGAATCATGGGTCAAATAAACCTCTTTTCTTTGTAAGTTACCCAGCCTTGAGGATTCTGTTATATAGCACACAAAAAGGACTAAAAAAAAAACTATAAATTGCACTTCAATAAAATTGGTTGTTTAAAAGAAAGGATGAGCCAAGATATGTAGCAAATACAAGAGATGTCTGATAAGCACCTGTTTCATATCATCTTGAGATTTAATGCAGTAGCATATGCAAAGCCTATTAATGGACACATAGAAAGTATGCAAATATTTATAGCTATTATAATTATTAAATACTAACTAGAGATAATCCTGGTGATTTTGAAAGAAGTAGAAGAGTTGGGCAGTTGAACTAGTTTAAGGGAAAATTAATTTAGCCATAGATTCATCCAAATTAGGGTAATGTAAGAAAATATCAGTGACTTACATATTTTGTAAGATATTAAGAAATTTTCAATGAGAAGTGTGGAGATAAATATTTGAATGAGCCCTTCAAAAAATGATAGTTAATGGAATAAATGAAAATAACAGGAGAGACTTCATTGAAAGAAGACAAAAGAGTAAAGGAAGTGATAGAGGATACAAAAGAAAGATGAAAACTTACATTTATTTAATGTCTACCATATGCCAAAGACAATATTGTTATTTAGTTTTAATAACCACAACATTTGGTGGATATGATTGCTTACATTATACAGGTTAGGAAAGTGAAGCTTACAGGTTTGTGAACCCACTAGCTCAAAGTTGTACAGCTACTAGGTTGTTGAGTGGACATTCAAAACTGGAACAGATTTGCTTGAACCACATAGTATGATTTTATTGTCCATGCATTTTCTTTTACATTGTACTGCCTGTCAAGTGGGAGTCAGTTATGGGAAGAGACTCAGAATGTCTCTTGAAAACTGTTGTGGAAAATTTGGAAAGAGGCATTAGATTTAATAACTGATACAGGTCAGTGAAGAATGATCTTGGAGGGAATAGTTTTCTTCAGTGACACGATAGTGTTCAAAACAGGATTTGATGGCAAAGAAAATGTAGAGCCAGTGTGTGTGACTCCTTGATGGAAAAGTTTGTTTGTAAAAGATTCAAGAAAAATTGTAGATTTGTCCATTCAAACCTCAAAGTCCATATTTTTAGTGCAATATTTGAGGTAGCCAATATATAACACTTGAGTTCAATTTTGGCCCCTGTTTATGCATATGCTAAAGAAAAATAACAGTCCTAAGCATACGACACTTAAACAAGAGGTTGTGATTATACTGTGAAACACTCAATGACCATAGGAATATAGCAGTGCTAAGGCAAGCTGGGTCTTAACTCGCCTCTTCCTGTCATTTGCTGCAATTTTTGCCAAAGGTCTAGCCCCTCTCTTCA
This sequence comes from Callithrix jacchus, assembly GCF_049354715.1. NCBI lineage: Eukaryota > Metazoa > Chordata > Mammalia > Primates > Cebidae > Callithrix > Callithrix jacchus. The sequence goes on from NC_133511.1 coordinate 87,927,306, forward strand.
GAGGAAAGTCAAGAAGTTAGTGCTCGGATGGTGAAATGAATTCCTGAATTACTGCTGACTCATAGTTTTTTCAGATCAATTTTATAGTTTCTTTAGAACTAGAAAATTAGTTCTCAGAATGGCACTTAGCCATCCAATGTGTATAATAAAATTACTCTATCAGCTGCTTGAAAGCAAGGGGCAACAGAGAAGTCAGCTACTAGCCAGTCTCAGACAACAGGAAATTTGATAATACACCTTGGTCAAATCTTTCATTTAACATATATTTATATAGAATCTTTCTGTGTCAGGCACCAACCTAGGTACCACAGATACAACAATAAACAGAACTGACGAAACGTCACCCTTCATGGAGTTTATGTGCTAACAAATATGCATAAACAAATACATATAAAAATCCCGAAAGCGATTACTGCTGTGAAGATAAACAACACAGAGTAAGCCGACAGTAATATTAGGTAATTGCCTTAGCGTCGTCAGCAAAGTTCTTCCCAAGGAAGTGACATTTGGATGGAAAACTGAATAACCTAAGAGAGTTAACCATCACACATCTGTGAGAAGATCCTTAGGAGGAGCCAGCGAAACAGCGAGATGAGAAGGTGCTTGTTATGCTTGAAGAACAGCAGTAAGACACCATGGCTGCAGTGTAGTGGGAGAGGGAGAGACAGGTGGGAAATAATCATGAAGACTTACTTAGCCCACATCATGTAAATAGAGTTTTTGCAATCCTATAGACAAGCAATGTGTTTTGATTTTTCCCTAAGTCTACAAAATAGTTTGCAATAGCATCAAAAGTTTGAAAACAGGTTATTTTTAACTTCAGTTACTGTTCATGCAGGCATAGAAGAGAATAATGCTTCTTTACTCCATATCTATTGCTGAAACAGTTCTTCATGATCTCTTAGTCTGAGGACAAATTGCATTTTTCTGGTTATGAGACAGAGGGGGATGCCATTCCGGACACTGAGATAGGAAAATACCAAGCATGAAGGTGAGTGCTAAGTATTAAATCCCATTTTCTGATGACCACTAGGGTTACAGGTATCAGCCCGTAAAGTGGGCTTTTTCTGAGAAGAGTGAAAGATGGTAGGTAGAGATGAACGAGCTAGTTGAGAAGACTGGGGCTTATAAGGTTCGGGGCCTAAAAAAGTCAGGATTCAAAGTGATCAATCAGGCAAATAAAGAGATCTGGACTCTCCTCTGAAACCAGGGAATGGGTAGTGAATGTGTGGAGTCAGAAAGTAACTGCAACTTCTGAAGAAATTGTGGAAACAGCATTTTGCTGGGGGGTTGGGGGGAACATCACCCTTAAATAGTATTCCTACCTTCTAGTAAATCTATTACTTTAACTTTACCTCTCCCAGTCAATAAAAGTTTTTCATGTTTGGTACATTTTAATTGTTTCCAAAATCCTTTCATGCATAGGATTTTTTTTGACTTTTACAACAAGCTGGGAGATGGCTGGAACAAGTTAAGAAGCTTCATATCCAGAGAAGGGAGCTGGGGATCAAAGAATTCAAGTCATCTGTCCATGATAATTGTGCTGCCTATCTTTTTAAGGGATGACGACAGGGATTTAATAGGTGTCTTTTCACTCCTGTACAATGCTCCATGTATTAGAGTATGCTATTTTATGTGAACTGCAGAGATGTTCAAAATACATGGAATAAGTGAAATTTTTAGGTGTTAAGAAAACCACTGTATGATAAGAAGTCCAAAAGGAGGAAACAAGGAGTCAAAGCTTTGATATCTGAAGAAGTCAAAAGAAAGCAAACCAGTGAAGATCACAGACTGGAGGTGCCATATCCTGGCTTTAAATACCAGAAGGAAAATATATTCATTAGGTGGCTTCCTAAGGTCTTTTCTAGTCTTCAGAGTCTAGCTTGTAAACTTATGCTCTTTAATCTGGGTTAAGTTCAGTGATTCAATCAGGTTACTAAAATAATAAAAACTTCACGTGCAGAAGTTGCTCAAGAGTAAACATTTAACTTTCATACAGCTCAGGCTTTTTTCACACACTATATACTTACATCTCTAAGATGCCTTTCCTGCAGGGAATTCTCACTTTTACTATCAGCAGGTATACAAGTACTGTAAGGTGCCAGTTGATAGTTTAATTTCCAAGATACCACCATTTATATATTTATAGCTTTGTTTATGTAATAATTTAAAAACTTTGTGATACTACTAAAATATAAAAGACAAATAAGAAAAAGTGTTACCAGATGCTTATAATAATTTAAACAAAGGCTGAAATCATTTGGAGGGTTAAAAAAAGACAACCTTTGGGCCGGATTCAATACCTAACTACATGTTCAATTACATTAAAGGAACATGTATAAATTATTCAGAATGTAATTCTGGAAATGTATAGTTAACAACTATGTCTAATGAGGTATAGTATAGTGATGGAGAAGATGAACATATCCTAAAATTATAAATGAATAAGCAATATAAAATATGTCAATGATATGAATACAGATAATATTTTTCAAAACCTAAAGAGTTGTGGACACAACCCAGACTGTTATTAAAAGAACACAGCTGTTTTTCAACTTTTATTAACAAAGTTTAAAGGATGTTGATAAAAATCTAAGCAAATTCAGCATCAAAATATTCCATTTAATTTGGTGCAAAATCATCAACATATAATGTCTTCTCATATACATCATTTCAAATACAGAGCTTAAATAAAAAAACATGAAACAGAATTATGTAAAATAATGGAAAAATAATTTTGTTTTCTTTATTTTAACTTTATATAAAGCAAGATTCTACCCAGCTCTTAACTCACAATGTCCACAGCACCTAGAAGAAAACCTGATATACAGAAAAAATATTAGAAAACATTCATATTGTAGAAATTTTCTTAGAACTCCAAACAAGAATTAATAATCGAGAGATGATAACCAAACACTTCTATCACAATTAGTCATTTATTTATGATTTCATGTGTAAGTCTATGCTTATGTATATTCACCTTTCAAACACAATTCCAAATTACATCAAATAAGAAATTGCCTACACATTGTCTCAAATCACATGACCAGAGCTCACGTATTCCTAGACATATAAGCAGGAAATTATAGACAGGAGTAAAACTGATTTCCAGTTCTTTGGTTAACTATAACCTTTACCAAAACACTTCTCTCTAGGCCTGCTTCCTCATCTGCAAAAGGTGATTCTCAAGTCTGAAATATCAATAGAATGGTGGGAGAGAGGGAAATGCAGTAGCAGAAAAATGAAGAAAGGTCAAGACTTCTTTTGTCCTCTCATCCTAACTTTCAAATCACCCCATCTTTGTCCTAAACTCAGAGTCACTGATATGGTTTGGCTGTGTCCCCTACTCAAATCTTACCCTGAATTGTAATAATCACCATGTGTCAAGGGCAGGGTCAGGTGTAGATAATAATGGGGATGGTTTCCCCCATACTATTCAGGTGGTAGTGAATAAGTCTCACGAGTTCCTATGGTTTTATAAATGGCAGTTCCCCTGCACAAGCTCTTGTCTGCCACCCATGTAAGATGTGCTTTTTCCCTTGCCTTCTGCCATGATTGTGAGGTTTCCCCAGCCATGTGGAACTGTGAGTCCATTAAAACTCTTCCTTTTATAAATTACCCAGTCTCAGGTATGTCTTCATTAGCAGCTTGAGAACAAACTAATACAGCCACTCCCTCCGCAGAGCTCAAGACTCTCAGCTGAGACTTTGACCTCACCTTTAGTTCATCATCAGTCTTATTTTTCCCCCATTAAACAGTGAATCTAGTTTCTCAATTATTGTGTATTTGGCAGTTGATCGGGTCTCAAAAACATAGAAACAATGCAGGGGGCCTGTGAGAGTGGGACGACCCATTTGGCTTGAGGTTAAAGTTCTGGTTGGGGTGGGCAGGAAGTGGAGGGGGGAAACAAAGCAACCCTTTGAGATGGAGTAGGGATTAATGTAACTTGGGTTACTTTTTGTTCTTTGTTTTTTCTTTCTCTTTTTTCCTCCTCCTTCTTTTTTTTTTTTTTTTTTTTTTTTTTTGAGACAGTGTCTTGCTCTTGGTCACTCAGTCTGGACTGCAGTGGCATGATTTTGGCTCACTGTAACCTCAACCTTCTGGGCTCAAGCAATCCTCCCACTTCAGCCTCCTGAGGATCTGGGACCACAGATGCCTGCCACCATGCCCGGCTAATTTTCTGATTTTTTTTTTTTTTTTTTTTCGAGAGAGACAGGGGTCTTCCTGGGTTGTCTAGACTAGTTTGAACTTCTGGGCTCAAGCAATACCGTTCAGCTGGGATGCTGACAGGCGTCACCCAGATGGACTATAATATGGGTTAACTTTAACGGCAGCTAAATGTTAACACACTCTGTGCAAGGACTTTGCATCATACTTCTCACAACACCCTAGGAGGTGGGTACTATTATCATTCTCCTTTAAAGATGTGGAAACTGAAACTTGGAGAAACTTGCCCCACACTATCCAACTCTTAAGGGGCAGAGGTTGACTTTGGAACACAGTCCACAACGGATGACCTTCCCCCACCCGTAGAAGACAGAGATCCTGCTGGACGCCCAGGAAGCAGGCAGGGCCAGGAGAAAAGTCAATACCCCCGCTCCAGACGCTATGGGGAAGGGGCTGCTGGAACCTTGAGACTCCAGCTATGCGCCGGCCTTACATAGGGAGGGGTTCCTTTAAGGGAGAGGGATTTTTTCCCCCACGCGACAAAAAAAAAAAACTCTCCCAAACTGGGAGGGGGGGTCTCTCCCAGTGGCGCGCAGGGTGGGCTTAGGGTCAAGCGGATCTATGAGGACCTGGCTAACTGGCGGAGGGAGCATCAGGACCGCCTGTGGGGATCGTGGAGGATTCCGACTGGAGGGAAGCGGCAGCCCTGGGGAACCAGGATTTCTGGTCGTGGGTGGATCTGGTGGAAAGGGCCGTGCGAAGCCTGTTGAGAATGGAGCAGGCCGGCCAACAGGGCCCGGGGTCGGCGGGTCCCGAGGAGAGACAGGAGGCCGCGGGTCCAGAGCAGGGACAGGAGGCAGCCTGTCCCGAGGAGGTGCGAGAGGCGGCGGGCCGGGAGGAGGGTGGGGAGGCGGCCGAAGGCTGGAGCCGAGAGGAGGAGGCCGGCGTCGAGCCGGCCGGGCCGGGGGGCGGGGAGATGGCGGCCTCCGAGGGTGGGGCGCCGGCTGCTCCTGCGATCTGGAGGCGGGGAAAGAGGCGGGGAAACCGGGAGGGAGCGAAGGGGAAAGAAAAGCTGCGGGAGGGCAGCAGTGGAAAGGACCCTGGCGAGCGCCGGGGGGAGCGGCGGCTGCGAGACTGGCTGCCGGGCAGGCACAGGGACCGGTACCTGGAGAAGTACTGGGAGGGCGCCCAGGAGCGCTACTGGGAGAGGGTGGTGAAGCGCAGGGCCAAGCTCTCGGAGCAGGTCGGGGAGGACCGGGTCGTGGGGAAGTACCCACTGGAGAAGAAGCCCCGCTGTCTGAGGCGCCTAGGGACAGTGGAGACCGAGGAGGAGGAGGAGGAGGCCTGCAGAAGGAAGACCAGCCACTTAGAAGTCCAGCAGCCTCAACTCTGGCGGCCCACGGTCAGATTCAGTATCTGCCCCACATCTCCACGCGCGTCTCAGCAGCTCCTCCCCTGCTGTCTCTCAAGCAGCACTGCCATTAAAGAGCTGGCGACGATGGGCGACCCGGATCTCCTCGAAGTGTTGGCGGAGGAAGGTAGGACCACGCCAAAAGGCGTTAAGGGAGAGCGGGTCTGGCTGCCTGCACCCCGCCACTCGCGGCGCAGGGGCCCCAGGGGGACGTTGGCGGCCCTGCAGCCAGAGTCCTAGGATGTCCACTGCGTGGCGTGCCCAGTGCGAGACCCGGACTGCGGGGCAGAGAGTCCCCCGACTGGGGTGAGTAGGGTGGGTTTTGGCGCCCCACAGATTTCTCTGCTGCTCTTGAGCGCAGGGACCTGCGACCTTTGACCCCCATGGTTCGGGAGCACCCTCCTGGCTCCCCTGCAGGCCGAGGAGCTGCAGAGTAATTCAGGGGCGCGAGGCTAGCGCTGCGGTGCTTGGGCCTCCTAACCCAGCCACTGGAAACGAAGGCTCTCCTAAACGCAGCAGCAGTGTAGAGTGCCAAACAGCTGTCCCACGTGGAAGGAGCTGGTCCTTGAGTCTTATTACCTCACTCTCTCTGCTCATTACTAATTATGCTTTGAGACGCTTGTTAATTACAGGAGTAGCAGATCCTAAGGTCTATCAGTTTGAGATCTTTAGAGTCATAGGCACTTGGAAAAGCTGCTGCTGCTGCTGCTACTGCTGCTTTTACACAGCTTTCATTAAGCCCTTTAATTCTCTTGACAAAGATTTATCCATTGTTTGCCAAAGCCTTTACACCGCATGTATTCCTTGGGCCTATTTTAATACACGTATTTTACTTAAAATACACATACTATTTTGCTGCTATCTCCAGGACCCCAGTTTCTTCTATGATACTTTGTTTTCATGCCTTGTTTAGTGTTGGATCTAAACATGGAAACAGCTTTCCAAAGTGACAAAAGATCCGATCATTACTCTTCAGTTTTCAAAGGCATGGGGAAATACCGTGTGTTATTGCATCCTCCTCGTTCCCTTTTTAAAACAACTTTATTGAGATATAATCTATATACTATAAAATTCACCTATTTGATGTGTACATTTCGATGTTCCTTAGTGTACTTAGAGTTTTGTAAGTATCATCAAAATCTAATTTTAGAACACTTTCATCACCCCAAATAGAAACCTTTTAGGCAGTCACTTCCCATCCTTTCCACTTCCCACTAGTAATCTCTTTATCATCTCTATGGATTTGCCTATTCAAGACCATTCATATAAATAGAATCATACAATGTGTGGTCTGTTGTAACTGGCTTCTTTCTCTTAGATTGTTTTTGAAGCTAATCCAAACTGTAGCTTTTATCAGTGCATCATTCTTATTAATTGCCAAATACTATTCCATTGTGGAGCTATACCCTACCTTATCCATTCATCAGTTGGTAGAATTTGTATTTCCACATTTTTTTGCTTCTATTAATAATGCTGCTATGAACATTAATGTATAAGTTTTCATATGGATATATGCTTTTATTTTCCTTGGGTATATGTCTAGGAGTGGAATTGCTGGATTTTGTGGTAGCTTTATATTGAACATTTTAAGAAATTGCTGAACTGTTTTCCAGGCATCTGCATTTTACCTTCCCATCAACAATGTGTAAGGGTTCCAATTTCTGTGCATGCTCACTAACACTTGTTATTGTCTTTTTCATTATTAAAAAAAAAGCAATTTCTTCATCCTAGTGGTTGTAAAGTTGTATCTCAGTATTGTCATTGTATTTCCCTAGTGATTAATGTGGCAACTTTTTTATATACTTATTGGACATTCATGTTTTTGGAGAAATGTCTGTTCAGATCATTTGACTGTTTAAAAATTGAGTTGTCTTTTTTATTATCGGTTTGTAAGAATTCTTTATATATTCTGAATACGAGTCCCTTGTTAGATATATGATTTGCAAGTATTTCCTCCCTCTTCTGAGTGTTGTTATTCCATGTTCTTGATGGTGTCAGTTGAAGCATGCCCCCATTTGTTTTTGAAACAGGGTCTGGCTCTGTTGCCCAGGCTGCAATGCAGGGGCATCATCTCTGCTTACTGAAACCTGCAACTCCCAGGCTCCAGCGATATTCCCACCTCAGCCTCTGGAGTAACTGGGACTATAGGTGCTACACCACCATTGCCCCACAGACTACTTTTTTTTTTTTTTTTAATGAAGATGGGTTTCATTCTGTTGCCCAAGTTGGTCTTGAATTCCTTAGCTCAGGTGATCCGCCTGACTTGGCCTCCCAAAGTGCTGGGATTACAGGTGTGAACCACCATGTCCGGTCACACTCCCCCATTTTTTAAAAAGGGCTTTTGTAATCTATTTATGCTTCTCATGTGATCCAAGTTGTGCCTCTGATTAAGGTGGAGATGAGAGAAAAAGATATTGATGAGAAATACCCTGCATTTGATGGCTGAGTCTAATTGCTGCATTCTGCTCAAATTCCCGTATCTTGGTATATTCAAAAATCTAAAACCCAGGCAGCAGAGAAGTGTGGCATTGATGAGAGCAGGGCCTAAGGAGCAGCATAGTTCAGGCCACTCATATGACTCATATATTTTTAGATGTTTCTTAGCATGTCAGTTGTTTTGCTGGTTTAGTTTTACTGCCAATTATTGAGACCTGTGTTCTTATTAAGTATCTTAACCAATTTTTTTATTGCTACAACAGAATACCACAGCCTGGGTAATTTATAAAGGAAATAAGTTTACTTGGCTTTTGGTTCTGGAGGCTAGAAAGTCCAAGAGCATGGTACTGGCATCTAACAAGGACCTTTGTGCTGCTTCTTAACATGTTGGAAGCTCAAGGGAGTGCATGAGACCAAGAGATAAATGTGTCCAAACTTATTCTTTCATTAGGAACCTAATTCTGATATAACTAACCCATTCCCATGACAATGACATGAATCTTTTCATGAGGATAGAGCCCTTATGACATAATCACATCTTCAAGACTCTACCTCATAATAACATTGCAATGACAGCAATGACAGTTAAATTCCAACATGAGTTTTGGAGGGATATTCAAACCATAGCACTAGGGTGTATGAAAAGTGCATTGTTATGAGAGTGGTTTATTTTTTTCCAATGGACATTCCTTTATAATTTTAGAACTCTACTTCCAGTTAAATGACACTGTTATGAAAACAAATGTGTTGGCTGAAGAAGGCTGAAAAATTGAGGTTCCAGAGCATCAACTTTTAGTAGCTACTTCTGTTTCTATATTTTAAAATATAAGCAGACTTTTTAGACTACATTTACCCATATGGGTAAGCCTGGATTTTGTATGCGCTTTCTAAATCACCTTTACAGACTGAATATGAGAGTTAATTTGTAAGATTTACCGTAAAAAAGACAATGTAACATTTTGCCTTTTAGGCATAATAGTTCTAAGATTTATTATGTCTTCTCTATTTTTTTTTCACAATTAAACACATAAGCGAATCATAAGAAAATCTCCAGTTGGCTAATTTTCTAATATATTCTAATTTTAAAAATGAAATTCTAATGGCAGAAGGTAATAGAACATTTAATTAGTTACATAAACAAACACTGCCAGTAAAATGTCAATGTGTCTGGAATTTAACTTTTTTTTTTTTTTTAACCAGGTCTTACTCTGTTGCACAGGCTGGAGTGCAGTGGTGTGATCATAGCTCATCATAGCCTCGAGAAATGTTCATTCTTTAGCTGACTTATGATACAGTTAGTATCGTAAAGGCAGTTGAGAGTTTAGCATTGGAAAAGGCCATTAAAAGTTGAATGTTAAGTTGTATATCTACGTTAAGCATTGTGTTCAACTAAGCCACCTGTCCTTTAGTAATGTTAGTATTTGATTACAGATATTTTATTTTATACTGCTAGTAAGAGTGTAAACTGAGAAGACCAGTTGGTAAATACAAGTGCTATTTTTGGGCTGTGGATTTGCTGGAGTGTGTATTCTTAGTATGTGCTTTCAGTGAAAACTCAAGACTCAGTCTTTCAGCTGGCTTTACTTTTGTCACATATATGATAATTCTCCATAGTGACTGGTACCAAATCTTTCATATGCCTGAATTCTAGCCTGAAGGGAAAGTATAGTCATATCCATTCATTTTAGAGGAAGTTGAAGGAATAGCAATAAGCTGACAGAGTTGTTGGCTTCAAATCCCAGCTCTTCAGTCAGACCTCTGTTTTGACAGAAGTTTGGTGATTATGCACAGTTATAGCATCTTTATACTCTGTGAGGAAGTACGAAAGTATCTGAGTCTATGGTCTGTGTGAACATCTAATTGTGTGTGTGCATGCATGTGAGAGAGTTAGCAAGCAGTAAGTGCAGGAATGAGAGGGCACATGGTGTGTAAGTAGATACATCTATTCTCTTGAATGTCCCAGTCCTTCAGAAAAGGATGCAATTGACAAAATGTGTCCCTGTTGGTTCTCTGGAGCTTACAGTCTTGTGGAGGGATGTATAATTGGGCTAGGTGTCCAGAGTTGGCTGCATTCAAAGTGATATGGAGCAGGTGGAAGGCCAACCCAGGGGATAGTTGAGGACTCAGGCAAGATCTGAAGGGAGGAGGTCTAGGCTGATGTAATGTGAAAAATAAGCAAGAGTTAGAAAGGGAAGAAAACAGGTGTTAGTTCTAGAGAAAGGAAGCTGTAATTTTCAAGACTAAAGTGTGAAAGCAGAACTAGTAACGATACAAGGTAATCTGGAGGATTCATATTGTCCCTTTTCCACATTCTTAAATAAATGCATTGCATCAAATTTTAATAGCAGTTTGAAATTATTTTTTCACCTAATTGTTTTATGTTAAATGGAGCAGAAATAATTAGAAAAAAAGAGGGGCTAGTGTTTGCAGTTTTTCAACTTTCTTTTTATAACAATAGAATTGTAAAACTTTAAATCTAGCTTAAGGTTTGCGCTTGCTTGATTGTTCTGTGATTGTAATTATATTCTCTTTGATGCATCATTCTGCGGCATAATAGTGATGGTTTTTGCCCTTAAAAAGGAAAAGGCTCCCCAAATCAATGTCAAGTATTATATCTCGAGACAAAGCTCTTACTAAGAAGGCTATTTTTTATCTATTCATTATAAAGCCATGCTAACTTGGTCTTCTTTTCATTCACATATCCAGTGAGAGATGAGTAGGATCAACTGGATTTTGAGCTATATGTTTAGGCATTAATCATGGGAAAAACTCATTCATGGTAAAACTGTGTGATGTTTAATACTTTTTAATCATATCTCTTTAGATTCCTATCATTTACATGAGAAATCCTGTACTCAGAAAGTTAAGTGATATAGCTATAGTTGGTTAGTTTTCATGTTTTTCTTAGAGTGAAGTATTTTAAGAGCAGATCCTGCAACACAAAGATCTGAATATGAAAGGAATTATTTCAAATTTATTCCGATACTCTGAAACTTAGGCCAAAGAATTTACAGCAGTTTTGAAGCTTAATATCAGAATAGAATAATAGCAATGTCAACAAGAGTAACATCCATTTACCTCCTACATGCCAAGTACATGCATTATCTATTTCGGGTTTGCACAAACATTATGAGATAGACATCCCATTTATGGTAGTTGAGAGCTTTGAATTTATGTCATACTCTTGCGATGAAGACTAGGAAATGTTTTGTTTGCTTGAGTACATTAACACAGCATATGATTAGGGTTCTATTAGCAAAGAAGGAGGAGAAGGAAAAATAATTGTTAGTAGTCTGTAGCCTCTGCTGTATCAGTCACCTATCATTAACAGACTTTTCTATTTTATTAAATGGCATCTTCTCAAAATTCCCACATCTAGGAATCTTCTATTTCATCTTATCATAACATATTTTTTATGAAAATTGGTATATTTTCTAAAACCAAATAAGTTTAGTGATAAGAGTACATTGTTTTACTTTGAAAAAATCTCTTTACTCTCTCACCTGTATTTTAATATAAATTTAATTTATATTAAAATATAATGCAGATATTTTTATATCTGCATTTACATTCACTCTATTGTGATGTGTTGTATTCTGATTGAAGTGTATAAAGGAAATCTGGCCTCTTACAGCTATATAGTTGAAAAGGGAGGATAATTTTAAAGAGTTTTCATACAATTATGGATGTTCTTCTCTGATTTTCCCCCAAATTAAACAAATAATAGGTTCTTTACAGTTAGATGTAATTTGAAATTTGAAACCATTGAAATGAACTTTTCTGTCACTGCTTCATTAAAATCTATTGTTCTGTCTTGCACTTTAAATGTATCTTTTACTCATACATGGTTTTGTAACATCATGTATTGCTTGTCTGGAAAACAGTTGTCTGCTGAATTATACAGATCTTCCAAATGTTGACATATATCATTATAAAATACCGAAATTATGCTAACATCATCACTGATCTCATCAGAAATGCCTTGGAAATCTGTTAAGGTCACAGTGACAGACACAAGTTTACAAAAATTATTTCATTTGCAGCTCAAGTTTTATCATTGGTAATAAATACTATCAGGTGTTTTCAATGAAGTGATAGATTCATATCATTAATTTTTGAGGTAATATCTGATAAAGTCAAGTCTGTAGGACCCTATATGTTTTCCAGTCAAACTTTCAACTAAAATGGTGTTTGATGAAAAATTTAATGACTGTAGTTTGCAATGTAAAGTACTTTTTCATGAGGCAACCATGGTACTTTGGAATGCAGCATCAGCTTTTCCTGCATTCTTCCTGTTTCTTTTATTTTTATTTTTTATTTTTAATTGCATTTTAGGTTTTGGGGTACATGTGCAGAACGTGCAAGACAGTTGCATAGGTACACACATGTCAGTGTGTTTTGCTTCCTTTCTCCCCTTCACCCACATTTGGCATTTTTCCCCAGGCTATCCCTCCCCAGCTCCCCCCCAGGCTGGCCCTCCCCTTTTCCCCCCAATAGACCCCAGTGTTTAGTACTCCCCTCCCTGTGTCCATGTGCCATGTGTTCTCATTTTTCATCACCCTCCTATGAGTGAGAATATGCGATATTTCATTTTCTGTTCTTGTGTCAGTTTGCTGAGAATGATGTTCTCCAGATTCATCCATGTCCCTACAAACAACACAAACTCATCATTTCTGATTGCTGCATAATATTCCATGGTGTATATGTGCCACATTTTCCCAATCCAGTCTATCATCAATGGGCATTTGGGTTGGTTCCAGGTCTTTGCTATTGTAAACAGTGCTACAATGAACATTCGTATGCATGTGTCCTTATAGTAGAACGATTTATAGTCCTTTGGATATATACCCAGTAATGGGATTGCTGGGTCAAATGGAATTTCTATTTCTAAGGCCTTGAGGAATTGCCACACTGTCTTCCACAATGGTTAAACTAATTTACACTCCCACCAACAGTGTAATAGTGTTCCTTTTTCTCCACATCCTCTCCAGCATCTGTTGCCTCCAGATTTTTTAATGATTGCCATTCTAACTGGCATGAGATGGTATCTCAATGTGGTTTTGATTTGCATCTCTCTAATGACCAGTGATAATGAGCATTTTTTCATATGATTATTGGCCTCATATATGTCTTCTTTTGTAAAGTGTCTGTTCATATCCTTTGCCCATTTTTGAATGGTCTTTTTTGTTTTTTTCCTGTAAATCTGTTTTAGTTCTTTGTAAATTCTGGATATCAGCCCTTTGTCAATTAAAAATTTGTGTGTTCAGGGTCAAGATTTTATAAAATTCATAAGCTTTATTGTTTACAAGGACATTTTTAGGTTAAGCTAGATTTTTGTTTCTTTTTTGTACTGACAGTGCATGCTGGTAGAGAATATAATGACTACTAGTATAGTCTGGTGCCATGGCCTTGATTCATATGATGGCAACAGTAGTTTAATCCCGTTGTTTTTGCATCATTGGTACAAATGTCAACAGAACGAAAAAGACAAATATGGTTGTGATATTATTATAAAAGTTAAAAAATATGTAAATTTGACACATACAAAAAGTAAAATAAATTGTATCTTGACAGGGTTGGCAGATAGTACTTTAAAAATTGCTGACATAGGATTTGAATTATTATCTAGAAGGAGAAGTTGTGTGGGTGTGTTATGTATGTGTGTGAGTACAATTGTCTCTCAGTATCCACAAGGAATTGGTTTCAGGATCTCCCACTGGTACCAAAATCCTAGGAAGATCAAGTCACTTATATAAAATGGCATAATATTTGCATGTAACCTATGCACACCCTCGTGTATACTGCTAGATTACTTATAATATGTAATACAAAGGAAATGCTATGTGAATATTTGTTATAGCTCTTTGCACAGGGCCAGTACATAGCAAGTTATCAAGATATTTTGGCTTATCATTTGCAGCCACAGTAGTAGATGAACTTGGCTCCCTTGCTGGCTTGCTCATTCAGTTTTTCAGTAAGTGTTTATCAAGCCATCTTTCGTTTGCCAATCAGTACCCTAAAAGAACAAAATCAGACATTGTGCTCACTTTTCAGGGTAAAAAGATTTTATCACTTTTAAAGATAAAAAGATATTAGTCGAAAAGCACACATATTCATGTAAAATTGAAACCCTGACAAGTGCCATCAAGTAGAGATACATCAGATGCTTTGAACTAGCCAGATAAGTGAAAGAAGGCTTCCCTGGGGAGAAAATGACTTTCAAGCTTATATCTGAAGGATGTGAAGAATTACCCAGGGCAAGGTGGGGGGTGAGAGAGTCTGTTATTCCCTTTTGTGCTCTTATAAGAAAGTACTACAGACTGAGTAATTTCAAAACAATATAAGCTTATTTTGTCCATGTTCTGGAAGCTGGGAAATCCAAGAGAGGACCACATCTGGTGAGCCCCTTCTTGCTGTTTCATAACATAGTAGAAGGCATCACTTGTTGAGAGAATATGACAGGGCCTAACTTTGTTTTATAACAAATCCATTCTTGCAGTTACAGATCCATTCCTGTGATAATAGCGTGAATTCATTTGTGAGGGCAGAGCACTCATAACCTAATCCCCTCTTAAAGGTCCTACCTCTCAACATTGTTGCATTGCAGGTTAAGTTTCCAACACATAAACTTTGGGGAGCACATTTGATCTATAGCAAAGAGCATTCCTTGCAGAGGAATAATTGTATGTTAAGACCCCACAAAGAAGGAGAATGGAACTGAAGAAGATATAAGGGTCTGAAAGGAGACTAGTGAGCCAGACTTAAGAGCTCAAAAGGGTGAGGTCGGAGAGGTAATTTAGTTTTAGTTAATTTTAAAGAGTTTTGCTATTTGCCAAAGGCAAAGAACTTATATAGGGAATGACCCCATCTTATTCTAGCAAAGCTATGAACCATAAATCTGCTTTTTGAAAGAAAATAAAATTATAAATATAATAAAGGTTTCTTACAAACCAGTATTTATTTTCACATGCAGTCTTGTTTTAAGATAAACTTCTGTGCAGTCTTGTTTTAAGATAAACTTCTGTATCTCCATGTACAGATTAAAAAACAAAATGTTCCTCTTTGGAAAACTTTGTATCTTATCCAGTAGTTAACCTATAATGGTTGAATTTCTGTTGAGCGTAAATTTATGTATATAATGGATTTAAATTTTTAAGATAATAACTGAGTGATTTTTGTTATCTGTGAAAAGGAATTGGACTATCATACTTGGGTTGTGAAAAAACTATATAAATGGTATATTTATTTTTTTTATATTTTGGGGTTTTATGTTATTGCTTTATTATTTTTACTTAAAAAACAAGAATTTGTTTCTCACAATTCTAGATGATATGAAGTCTAAGATCAAGGTGCTGAACTCAGTGTCTGGTGAAGGCTTGTTTCCTGGCTCATAATGGCATCTTCTTACTGTGTCTTCATGTTGGAAGAGGGAAGCCAGCTCTCTGGGATTTTTTTAATAAGGGCTCTAGTCCCATTCATAAGCATCTGCCCCATGAGCACATTCAGACCATAGTACCTGAAATACTCGGTATTCTTTGGCTTTGTAGACACATCATTCTGATTTCTGCCTCCATCTTTATAATGCCTTCCTCTGTGCCTCTTGTTTCCTCTTCTCTTCCTAGAAGGGCATCCATCATTGGATTTAGGGCCCACCTTAAATCCAGGATAACTTCATTTCTAGATCCTTAACTAATTACATCTGTAAAGACTGTATTTCCTAATTAGGTGTCAGCCTGAGGCTTCAGATGGACATGAATTTGGGTGTTGGAGAGACATTAGTCAACCCCTACAATGGTTCAATATCAGGTTTCTATATAGTGAGGTATCTTGTTCTGGCTCTCTGTCCGGTTTCATTCACTAGTTTTTTATTCTATTTCTAAAATGATAGTGACAAACTTGAACTTAAAGTGCTAACATTTATACCATTCCCATTGTGACATTTTCTCCAAAAAAAATTTACATAGGAAGTTTGTGGCAAATATTTCTGAGGACTTTTACAAATTGGAATCACTAGAAAATTTCAGTTCTATATTTAACAATTTTTAGTGTCACAAACTTATTTGAGCTTGTATTTTAGTGCAAATGACTAAATGCATAGCCATTACAAAGCTATCCACGTGTAGGGAAAGTACTTTAGCCTATTTAGAAACTGGTAGTACTCTGATAGTGTTCTACTTGTAACCTGTCTGGTTTGATTTCAGGAAAACAAGCTGAGAGAATATTAAATCTCATATTATGAGAACTAAGAGATATCAATGGGTCCTCTATTGGATATTTTCCTCTTAGTGGTTTTGTTGTTATGGATTGGTAACTGCATTGATCAGAGTAAAGTTTATTTCTCAGTAATTGAGATTGTATTCTACACATCAGTATTTTATGCTTTTCCCATTATAGACAGTTTAAGGTAAGACTTCTTTTGGAGTCTATTTTAAACAACTTAGCTCCAGAATAGTTTTGTGTCTTCTAGTATTTTTTTTTTCGAGTTTTTTAATTCATTGAATTCCTATTTTATCTTTATGCAGACTTTTTAACATATTCTGGTCATATGGCTAATTTAACATGTTTTTCTCTTTCTTATTTAATTTAGGGAAAATAGCCAACAAAGTCATAGACTACTCTTTCCAAATGAGTGAGGTAAGTTAAATATATATGTATTAGCTTCCTTATAAATGAGAATAAAAAAATATCAAGATAAGGTTAACTAAGTCTTTGTACTTAATTACTTAAAATACATTCTATTTTGTCCTCTAACTTATTCATTTTTTAGCAGCTAAAGCAAGTTCCGTGTTCCATGCAGATTTAATATTGGATCTTTTCTAGATGTTATAAAGGAACAAACAGATGTTTGAATTTGTTTTGAGGCTCTGTTTGAAATAAATTCAGATATGCTGAGCATTGATATATGAGATCCTAGTATTTGGCTTAACATTTTGCTATAATGTAATGCAAGCATAGTCTATAATAGCTTACTACTTTACAGTTATTATTATATGATTAGTGCTTATTTATGACTCTACTGCAGTTCAAGCTGAATTACATAAACATGTTAGAACAATAAATGAATTAAATACAACTTGTAAAAATTCAGAATTATTTTAAACAAAGGCCTTCTTATATTAATTGTCCAAAAGATACAAACAATTTATATGGGTTCTATAATGAATATAAGCATGTTAAAGGCATTTCAATGAAATAATTTTTCTGATAGGCTGTATTGATACAGAATCCTATGTGTAGCTCTCATAGAGGTAGATATCCTTGAATGGTTTCAGGATGTCTGGCCAGATGTAAACAGGGTTTTAAAAAATTTCCAGGAATGACTGAAATTCCTGCTTGGAAAACACATCCTTCTAGAATAGATTGGCTCTGTGCTAGTTGGCTGAATAAGCTCATTAAGATTTTCAGAAGTTACAGAGTTTCTTTAAAAGTTCAGTGACCCGCTTCAGAATGGCTATTGTTAAAAAATCAAAAAATAACACATGCTGGTGAAACTGTGGAGAAAAAGGAATGTTTATACACTGTT
The DNA here is from genome assembly GCF_049354715.1 of Callithrix jacchus. Taxonomy (NCBI): domain Eukaryota; kingdom Metazoa; phylum Chordata; class Mammalia; order Primates; family Cebidae; genus Callithrix; species Callithrix jacchus. Next base: position 87,944,843 of record NC_133511.1, read on the forward strand.
GTTGAGAATGTAAATTAGTTCAGGCATTGTGGAAAACAGTGCAGCAATTTCTCAAAGACCTAAAGATAAAAATACCATTTTACCCAGAAATCCCATTTCTGGGTATATGCCCAAAGGAATGCATATTCTTTTATAAAGACACATGCATGTGTATGTTCATTGCAGCACTGTTCACAAAAGCAAAGACATGGAATCAATCTAAATGCCCATCAATGACAGATTGGATAAAGCAAATATGATACCTATATATTATGGAATACTATGCAGCCATTAAAAAACAACAAGATCATGTCCTTGGCAGAAACATGGATGGAGTTGGAGGCCCATTATCTTTAGCAAATTAATACAGGAACTGAAAAGGTCCTCACTTATAATTGGGAACTAAATTAATAGATCACACAAATACATAGAGGGGAACATCACACACTGGGGCCTTTTGGAGAATGGGAGGACATAGAGGATCAGGAAAAACAACTAGTGGGTATTGGGCTTAATACCTGGAGGATGAAGTAATCTGTACTTTATTTAAGTTCAGGGATACAAGTGCAGATTTGTTGCATACATAAACAAGCCCTCGTGACACAAGTTTATGTATGCAACAAATCTGCACTTGTATTCCTGAACTTAAAATAAAAGTTAAAAAAGAAATAAAAGTTCAGTGACCTAAATGGTGAGAGAAACAATATGAGAACCAGAGGGAACTATGAAGATCACATAGGACAGTGATTTTATAGTGTTTGCAGATCAATATGTACAAAGGAATAAATATTTACGTGAAGAATTTCTGAAAACTGTAGACTCTTGGGCTTAAGCTGAGACTGCTTGCTTGAGACACAGTTTCACTTGTGTTGCCAGTAAAAAGTACTCCAGGTGACTCCTATTGCCACTAAAGATGAAAACCACTGTCATAAAGAAATGTTGCCACACTGAAGTGATATCATGTGGCACAGAATACATATTTATTGAGTGAGGGGGCAAGTAAAGACAATTATTTGGAAATAAAGTATATGAAACATTAAAGTTTCCATGTCTTTGGAGTGGACTGAGGAAAGATTCATTTCGTAAGATTGATCCAGTTTAAAAGATGGCAAATACGTTGTCATTTTCAGTTTGCTTATATCGGCATAATAATAATATGCTTCTCACAGATCTTTAGATATATAATCATGTTAACTTCAATTACAGTTCATGTTTTTTGCTTCTGTGCATCTTTCACATTTATGAATATTCCAGGAATAAGCTTCTAGAATACAAAATAATTTCATCAGGTCATATGTATGCTGATTCTTACCTATTTGTATGTTTCAGGAACAATGGTTAGTGCATTCTTGACTTCAAGCTTAGGTTTTCAATTGAAACAATTTTCCTCAAATTTTAAGGCTTTATGTTTTAGCTTGCCAAATTGAGAAATTTATTTAATTAAATTTAAGTGATAAAAATTCCAATATATAACTTCTAGGTTTGTTTGTTTGCTTGTTTGCTTTTAATTTTGCTTTATAAGAAAGCAAGTGACAGGACTGGATTCATTCCAAGGAGAATAGCACTGTCATACCGAATTCCTATTAGACTCAACCTATAGTTAGGTTCAGCATGTCTGTTTCAATATAAAGGACTTTGGAGTAAAACTGACATCTTTCTGAAGCAAAGACAAAAATTGGCTGTTAATGTTTAGAATTATTAAATAGATATATTATTAGTGAATTAAGTAGTTCAAAAGTGAATACAGCTCTTGCTCCCAGAAAGTTGGAACAGAGGAAATTTTCCCTATTCTTTTTGCTACCTGTGGCTGAAACTCCTGGAAAATAAAACAGAAATATCAACATAGGGAATAAACAGTGAACAAAAAAGATAAAATGGCGGAGTTAATTCCTAATACATCAAGAATTTCATAAAATGTAAATGGTCTAAGCACACCAATTAGAAGACAGATTTGCAAAGTGGAGCAAAAACATGATAAATACATCAAAAACCTATGTTATAACAAATCTATGCAAACATTAACTATAATAAAGGAGTGCTACATTAATATGTGTAAAGTATACTTTAGAGAAAATAAAATTACTAGGGCATAGTGGGACATTACATAATGATAAAGGATCTATCCAACAAGACACATAGCAGTATTAAAGGTGCATACAAAAAATAACAGCATCATAATATATTAATCAAAAACCAATAGAAAAGAAAGAAGTAATATACAAAATCTATAATTATAATTGGATACCTTAGTATCCCTGTAAATGGAACAACTAAATAGAAAACCGGCAAGGAAATGGACAAAGTCAACATCACCAACCAACACGATATTACTGACATTTGCAGACTACTCCACCTAACAAAAGCAGAATACACATTTATTTCAAATGATGATAAAATATGTACAGTATTAGTTTGTTTTTACACTGTTATAAAGAACTGTCTGAGACTGGTAAATTTATGAAAAAAAGGAATTTAATGGACTCACAGTTCCAGAGATCTAACAGGAAGCATGACTGGAAACTTATGATTATGGCAGATGGTAAAGGGGAAGCAAGCATATTAGCCAGGCATGGTGATGGTACCTGTAATTGCAGTTACTTGGGAGTCTGAGGCAGGAGAATCTCTTGAACCCAGGAGGCAGGGGTTGCAGTGAGCCAAGATCGCACCATTGCACTCCAGCCTGGGCAACACAAGTGAAACTGTGTCTCAAGCAAGCAGTGAGCCAAGATTGCACCATTGCACTTCAGCTGGGGCAACACAAGTGAAACTCTGTCTCAAACAAAACAAAATGAAAGAAAGAAAGTAGAGCAAAACAAGCTGGAAGCAGGTAGAAGAAAGAAATAATAAAAGCAATTGAAAACCAGAAAGTATTAGAGAAAATCATTGAAAGCAAAAGCTGTTTCTTTGGAAAGATATATAAAACTGACAAACTTCTAATCACACTGGCAGAAATGAGGTTGAGCTGGGACATACATGACATATATCAGAAATAAAATAGGATATATTAATATGGATTCTGTATATATCAAAAAGATAATAAAGGAATACTACTAACAACTCTACACACATAAATTTGACAACTAAGATGAAATGGACCAATTCATCAAGAAGCACAAATGATAATCCACTCAATATTAAAACAATAATTTGAATAGTGCTGTAACTACTAATTAAACTAATGTATAATTTAAAATTCCCCTAAAAGGCATCTCCAGGCTTAAATGATTTCATTGGAGAATTCTGCCAAATGTTTAAAGGAGAATTAGCATCAATTTTATACATTCTCTCCCAGAAAATAGAAGAGAAACAGACACTTTCTCAATTCATGTCAGAGGCCTACATTACTTTGGTACCAAAAGAAACAGTTAAAAAATAAAAATAAATTCAGTAATATAAAAATAATTATGCACCATGACCAGGTGGGGTTTACTTTAGTGATGGAAGCCTCTATTCATGTTTTTTTTTTTTATGTGTGGAGGGGACAGAGTCTTGCTCTGTCACACAGGCTAAAGTACAGTGGTGCCATCTCCACTCACTGCAATTTCTGCCTCCCAGGTTCAAGCAATTCCCCTGCCTCAGCCCCCGAGTAGCTAGGACTACAGAAGTATGCCACCGCACCCCCAGCTAACTTTTGTAATATTAGTAGAAATGGGGTTTCACCACATTGGTGGGTCTGATCTGGAACTCCTGACCTCAAGTGTTCTGCCCGCCTTGGCTTCCTAAAGTGCTGGGATTACAGGAGTGAGCCACTGCACCTGACCTCCATTCATTTTTTTGAAAACAATTGATATATGTCACCAAAGTCTAAAGAATAAAAATCGTGATTTTTGTCAGAAAAATATATTGTCAAAATTTAACTCTTATTTACTAAAAACAAATACAAATTTTCAGAAAACCAGTAATAGAGAGGAACTTCTTTAACCTGATAAAGAACTCCACACAACAGTTACAGTAACATTATATTTAATAGTAAAAGACTAAACACTTTCTTCCTTAGATCAGGAACAAGCCAAAATGTCTTCACCCTTCTCATTAAATAGGGAACTAAAAGACAAAAAAATAAAATAAAAGGTATACATATTAGAAAGGAACAAATAAAACTCTCCCCATTTCCAGATGACATGATGTACATAGAAAATCCCAAGAAATCTACAAAATTAAAGACAAAAACAAAATTTCCTAGAACTAAGTGTAAGAGGGTTGTAAAAAATAAGAAAATTATATAGAAATCACTTTATATTTCTATACACTAGTAATGAGCACATGGAAACCCAAACTGTTCTACAAGTTAAAAATCTCTGTATAACATTTCATAGACATAGACAAGATTATTCAGAAATTTGTATAGCCAAATGATTTTGGACAAATGTGCAAAAGCAGTTCAATGGAACAAACAGGCTGGAACATTTGTATATTCATAGGCAAACCTATGAACTTAATCTAATATTATACCTTATACAAAAATTAATTCAATATTGATCATAAATGTAAAACATAAAAGTATACAATGTTTTGAAGAAAAAAATGAATCAAACTGCTTGGAAATCAGGTCTTGGTGAAGAGTTTGTAGACATGTCATATCTGCAAACAAAAACATCATCTATTAAATGCATTGATAAATTGGAATTTATCAAATAAAGAATTCTTGTTCTGTGAAAGATTCTGTTAAGATGATGGACAGGCTACAGACTGGGATAAATATTTGTATATCCTGTATCAAACAAAAGACTTGTATCTATGATTTATAAAGAACCCATAAAATTTCAATATTTTACAAAAACAAACTGCCCAATTAGAAAGTGGGCAAAATACATGTTGAGATCTTTCACTAAAGAGGAAATATGATGGCAAATAAGCACATGAAAATATCTGCAGTATCACTAGCCACTAGAAAATACAAAATAAGATCAAAGTGAGATATAAATATATGCCCATTAGAAGAGCTAAAATATAAAATAGTGACAATACAAATTACTAGTGAGGATGCAGAGAAACTAGATCTCTCATACATTGCTGGTGGAAATACAACATAGTACAATCACTCTGGAAAACTGTTGAGCAGTTTCTTAAAAAACTGAATTTTCATGTCAGTTGGGTAATTATACTCTTGGGCATTTATCCAGCAGAAATGTAAACATATATTCACACAGAAAACTAAACAGATATTCATAGCAGCTTTATTTGTAGTAGTCAAAAGTGGAAACAACCTAAATGTCCTACAGCAGGTGAATGGTTAACCAAGTGTGGCACAGCCTTATCATGGAATACTACCCCTCAGTAAAAAAGAATGAACTATTAATAAACACAACTTGGATAGATCCCCAGGACGTTATGCTTAGTGAAAGAAAAATCTTAGAGGAACACATATGTTATGATTCCATTTTTATGACACTACTGAAATGACACTATAAAGAGGGAGCAAATTAGTGATTTCAAGGGGGCATGGATCTTGTAGGGAAGGAAAGTGGACATAAATTTAAAGGGTTAGCATTAGGGAGATCTTTGTGGATGGAATAGCTCTACACCTTGACATGGCTGGCTCTTACCCAAATGCACACATGTGACAAAATGACTTTCAGCCATACAGAGCCATTTTACTCATGTAAGCTTCTTGATTATGATATTTTACTATGGTTATGTAAGATGTAAATAACCATTAGAGGAGACTGGGTAGGGGGTACATGGGATCTCTGTGTATTATTTTGACAATTCCTGTGATGCTATATTTATTGCAAAATAAGAAGTAAAAGAAGTAAATACAACTTATTTTGCTTTCTTCAATGCTAAATTATATTTCTCTACTGACACAAAACAAGCTTTACACATTGCAGTCAATTTTTTTCACCCCATCTATGTCAATTTTCAAAGAAAGTATAATAGAATATTCATCCAACTATTGGATCAAGGCAGAATTTACTAGAATCAATGATTTTGTCCATTAACAAATTAGTAAATATCATGAATGTTTAGGCTTTTATAAGACAGAAGAATATATAGAAATTTTAGATCCATTATTTCCAAATTTTTTTATGCTTTCAAAGGGTCTTCTGTGCTTTTATGATTGCTTAAACATTTAAAAAGCTATTCTAGTGTTACCTCTGATTTACAATTAGTATGAGTCCATCATTGGACATTGTTACAGTCTTTTTGGCAATCCAGAGAATGCATGTGAATTAAACATGGATAATATGATTAATATATTAAATTTATTATATGATCACTAGAAAGTAAGCAAAAATTAATTTTAAAAAGCCAACATTTATTGAAAACTTTCCATGTATTATTTAATCTCACTGTATGGAAGTTATGGTTTAGAGAGGTTAACTTGCTCAAGTTTGCAAATGTAATGTTATACATATGTATTTAATGGGTTTTATATAATTGAAGAAAAAGATTATGAAGCAAACTGAAACTATGTAAATTGTTTTATTATTAAATCTCCTATGTTTTGGAGCTGGGATTCTGAACACAGATAATCTGATTCTAAAGCTTCATATTCACTGTAAAATAATACTTTTAAAATGCCATTCTAAGAATTGTGTATAGAAGTATTTTCTTTCTGAATCTCCAAATTATTACTATTTAGGTTCAGAATATTTAGGATGGCTATTCAGTTTCCATGATTATTTATAGCTACTCTGAATTTTGCTGTGTTTTATTATGAGTAGAAGTTTGTGTCAATTATCCATTTATTTCATTCCATTTTGTACCATTTCAGTCAATTCTTTAATGGTTGGGGTCATGGAAGGAGGCAACCTGAGTCATGAATCCACAGCTACCGTAGAGGAGAATGTAGGATTGAGAACATCAAGGATTCTCCTTTTGCCTAAGACTAACCTTATTAAGAAATGAGACAATGATTCAGCAAAATGTAGAATTAATCTAAGTTATTTTATTTTACATTCTGCAAAGTGAAAATATAACCACATCTCTTGATTGGAAATCAGAGCAAATATTTTTTCCTAAAGGGAGAGATTGTAAAGTGACTGGCCTTGTTACTTTTGAATTTAAGGTTTCTTCTATCCTTCTATAAGCAAAATAACTAACATTTCTGTAACTGAAAAAACTTACCAGAAGTCAATATAAATGAAGCTGTAATAAATTTGTTTACTAGCAGAAATGTAGCTACACAGTTTATTTTAGAGGCTGTTGTTTCAGAATTGAGTGATCAAGATACTCTTTAACTTAATTTATTATCTGTTGTATTTAGATGAGCTAGTGGAATCAATTCAAGGCCCACAAGTAGATAGAATCACATAGAAGTGGATTATAATTATAACTATATTTTGGGCCTGTATTTACTCACAGATCTCAGTCTTTCCACAACTCTTCCCATCTGTTTCAGTATTACTTTAGTGCAATAGATTGCATTCATCTTGCAATTTATATCAAATATAGTAGCATGAAAACTGTATATTCCAAAATTCAAAATTATCTTTCACACTCTTTTAAAGAACACAGAGAAATTACTGCTTTTGTGGCACATTCTATTACTTTACTTTTGTAGCATTGGGTGTATTTCCAAAGTGCTCTTTGAGTATTTTTAAAATATGTCAATAGCTTGTTTTATCTGCTATTTTGAAAACTGATTTTTTCCCAGCATAATTTGGGCATAATGAGATGCTAATTGTGATTTTTCCAAGAACAAGGTAAGTGAATTCCAATCTGTACATAAATTTCAGATCATTTCTGTTAGTTGCTGTCTCTCCATATATTCTATTGTACCTGTCACTAGAGACTGCTGAGAAATGGTTGGGTGTTATCTCAGGCCTGTGTCCTGTGGTGTGTGGACCTTGTGTAACCTGAGAAGTTGGGAATCTACTGTACACAGAGGGAAGCATCGCTATTGCGTTAATTATAAATGGTTTGTGTGTAGTTTATACATGTATGGCTTTTGTTGGAAAGGTTATACATTCAAATTTTTAAGAATCCTGATGGTGCATTTTCCATGGTATTCCCTTTAATAATTTCAAATATATATTGAAGGGCATAAAATAGCCAATTAATTCTGCCCTTCCTGTTGGGCCTGTTCAGGATGCAGTATCATAAAATGATAGACATCCTTGTTATTTCTTTGTATATAGTAGTTCTTAACCATTTCTTGTATCCATTTTTTTTTTCATGATTTTATAAAGCTACCTCCCAAATTCTAATTCTCTCTGAAGGTCACTCAGTCCCCTCACTGCACAGGCAAACACATCCTGCCCCACAGGCACATTTACAGATACATACCAGAAATACATGAACACATGCATGTGTATACACATATATATGCCCACAGTTTTGCATATGATTTCAGGTAGCTCCAGGATAAGTGTTTCTGCGTAGATAATATAGAGTTTTTGTTAGTGAATCTTAAAAGCTCCCTTTTCTCCACCTGCACTATTAATGACAGAATTATATCTTCCCCCGGTACTGTTAGCAGAGCCTGAGCAGCAGAGAGACCAGCTTTCTCATCAACGAAGAAACAATGGTAAGCAGCGACCAGTACTATCCTTTCTTGCATGGACACAAATGGGGCATCTTTCTGTAGTCTGCAATGGTGATGCTCTCTTTTTCACTTCAGTTATTTGACGTGCTCTTCTACATGGTATTTGAGAATGTACTACTTTAGGAAAAAAATTAGTTTCTGTAGGGGAAAAAAATAACATCAGACCTATCAATGAGAATGACACACTAAGCATAACACTTTGCTTGGATTTTATTTTTTCCAGTTTTACAAATGAGAAAATGAAGGGTCTAAGAGGGTAGTAATGAGTTGACTAAAGTTATCCTTATGTTCAAGGGATTGATCCTTTACTAGCATTCAAGTTTCTGAGGCTTAGTTCAGTATTCTTTCTCTATTGCATCACTCTTCTTGTCTGTATGTACATGACTGAGGATAATCATGAAGAAGTACAATTCATTTAAAAATCAAACTTAAATATCAATTAAAAGGTGAATAAAGGGACAAAAAGTTTTTATTAGTTTCTTAGTAAGTAAAAAATGCTGTTTGAGAAGTTGGGAAATAGAGTTATATTCTTATACTAATAATTTTAACATAGATAATAGTTTGCTTTTCACTATGGTACTAATATTTAGTATTCTGGAATGAGGATTGTGAAATTGATCAAATTGAAACAATTGAAATGTTGCTGGCTTGTTTTCTCTATTTCTTTATTTTTACTTTTTTTTTTAACAACGTAAAGCATTTACATGATTCCAAAGTTGAAATCCACAGATCAAATAACATTTAGGTGAGCCTAAAGTTTATACAATTTTGATATCACTCTTTAAGAAACATATGAAAACATATCTTTAAAACATTTACAAAAATATTTTACCATAGGAACACATTGCTAGAGGCCTTCTTAAACCCTTGGAAGGGGCAGATGCAAGTAAGATCCCCTGAAGATTAGACTTTATTAGCTTGAAGGTAAATCTATTTTAAGTTGAAAATATGAAAGTGGTTTCAGAGAAATCTTTCTTGTTTGTCCTCTCAATCCTTTTGTATAATAGTTACCATTTTTGTTTGGCTTATTTTTCCAATGCTATCACAAATGTTGCTCAAATGAATACCATTGGGAATTCTTATATATTTTGGTCATTATATTTTTGGTCATTTTGTATTTATATTTTTATTTTTTGACATGGAATTTATTTATCAGAGAAAAAAGGTGTATGTAATTTTGCCATACCTTGCCAAACTCCCCTGCCTTTTGTATTTGCAACAAACATGAGAGTGCCTGTTTCCCCACAACCCTATCAGCAGTGTGTTGTTATGCTTTTAGATTCTTGTCTGTCTGATGATAGTGGGATAGATAATGGCTATTGGGAGCTATTCCACTTAGCACAGTATTTAGTATCATTTAAAATTGCATTTCTCACAATATGTGTGAGATATTTATCTTTTTCTACATTGAGTGGTCATTTAAATTTACTTTACTAGATCACTCTGTTCATATATCTCGTCCATTTCCTGTCAGTTAGGTTTTTCTTTTTACTTTTTTTTTTTTTTTGGAGCACTTTACATATTTATCTCCCTGCCTGTGATAGAAGTTGCAGATACTTTCCCCAAATATGTTAAATACCAATAATTTAATTTTAAAATTCTAAATGATTTTAAAATGACTTAAGATATTTGATTCACTATATGACATTATCTTTGGTTAAACAGTTAGTTGTTAAACAGTAGGCTTCTTTTCAAAAATAAACTTTGTTTTAATATAGTTTTAGATTTTCCCACACTTATTTACTCCTGTTATTAGAATCACATTAGTATGGTATATTTGTAACAATTAGTGAACCTATATTGGTGCATTATTATCAAATAAAGCTCATGCTTTATCCAGATTTTCTTAGTTTTCCCCTAATTCTTTCCCTATTCCAATATCTCATTGAGGATGCAGCATTGCATTTAGCAGTCACGCCTCCTCAGACTCCTCTTGGTTGTGACAGTTTCTTATACTTCTTTTGATTTTCATATCCTTCACAGTTTTGAGGAGTACTGGTCAGGTATGTTGTAGAATGTCCTTCAATTCAGACTTACCTGATTTTCTTTTTTTATGATTAGACTGGGATTATGTGTTTTTGGAGGAATATAATAGAAGTATCATTCTCTTCATGTCATATCAAGGGTATATTCTATCAACATCACTTTATCACCCTTGATGTTTTAACCTTGATTACCTGACTTGAGGTTGTGTTTAGCAGATTTCTCCACTGTAAAATTGCTCTTTTGTTTTTTTTCCCCCTTTCCATACTGCATTCTTCAGAAGAAAGTCACCGTTTGAAGCCTACAACAAAAGGATTGGGATAATGCTCTCCCTTCTTATAGATGAATCAATTACTTGGAATTGTTTTTAGTGTTGGGGGGATCTTTCTTCCTTCCTTTTTGTCAGTATGTACTTATAGATGTTTATTTTATACTTTATGTTATAAACCAAATACTACTTTATTTTCTTGCTTAAATTGTTCTAGCTTTGGCTATTGGGAGTTTTTGTTTTTGGTTTGTTTTTATTTAATGACAGCGTTTTGCTCTGTTGCCTAGGTTGGAGTACAGTGGCATGATCATAGCTTACTGCAGCCTTATACTCCTGGGCTCAAGCAATCCTCTCACCTCAGCCTCCCTGAGATTGCAGGAGTGTACCACAACACCAAGCTAATTAATTTTTTTTTAATTGGGTCTCACTGTGTTTCTCAGGTTGCTCTCAGTTTCCGGGCTCAAGCAGTACTCCCACTCAAGCTTCCTGAGTGGTTGGAATTACAAGACATAAGCCATATCAGTTGGCTGGGAGCTTTTTAGTTGACTTGTGTATTCCCCTGACATACCCCTATTATTATTATTACTATTATTTTTTAGTATTGTTTGGAGTATTTTCCTACTTTCTGACAAGATGCTCCAAGCTCATCTTGAACATTTTCAGCCACAGTCCTATAATCAACTGTGTCTCTATGAAGTATATATATATATATATCTATATATAATATATCTATCTATATTATATATATCTATATCTATAATGTAGATATATTATATCTATATATATATAGATATCTATAATATATATAAATGTGTGTGTGTGTGTGTGTGTGTGTGTGTAAATATCACAAAAGAAAAATCTGTATAAATCAGGGTCCTGGTAGACCTACTTAGTGTAGGATAGACTTTTACAAAGATGGAGTGTAAGAGAATCTCAGTATGTATAGGTCTAGTAATCTTTAATTTATTAAAATCCATAGAACTGAAGGGAATAGGGGAAAGAACACTTATTGGAACCCAGAAGGAAAACATCATATACTGAAGACATTATCAAGAGGCTCAGTGACCTTTAGTGAGGGGACACAGCCTTCCTTAATTCAACCTTGGGAAGAAAAATACTCTTATTCTTTCCAATCATTTGTGAGAAGCAAGAGGTCAAGGGAGCTCTTCGTTGCCTGCACAGGGCAAAAATCAGGGTGGAGAGTAGGGGAGAGGGAATGTGCTAGGATAAACCAGAGAATATCACTGGATGTGTTTTTGAGGAAAACAATGGAGTCTTGTGGTTTCTACTATGGTTTCTACTTATGGTTTCTACTGTGATTATTATGATAGAACCTCAATATAAATTATTTTATAAATATGGAATAATATAATTAAAATTTTTTGATATAAAATAGTGAACAGTGGACTTGATTGAGTACCTAAGTGGTTACACAGATTGTCAGTATGGAAAGGACACTAAGACTACTAAATTAAATATAGAAAGATGGAAACTATTATGTTTAAGAGAACTATCTTAAAGTGACTACTGCAGAGGATTAGACAGGATAGTTTCATAAGTATTTAGAGTTTAGTGAGCAAAGAACGGGAATTGAAAGGATACACTAAAGGTGATTAAATAATGACAGATATGCAATTAGCAGATTTTGAAGGAGTGTGGGCCTTGTTAACCTCAGGGATGATATTTCAAATATTTAATAACTGATATGGCATAGGCACAGACCAATCAGAAGGAACCTTTGAGTAAAATGACAAGAAGCAATTAATATGAATATAAGCACAGTTTTTATAATTGATCTGTACATATATTTAGATATTATTACCTTATGATTCAGTCTCCTAGTGATTTCATCCAGTTTCAAGGCTTTAAGTACAATTGATATGCCATCTTAATTCTCAAGTTAAAGTTTCAAGCATGGTCATTGCTCCTCAGTTTCACTTTTAAATACCCAAATGCTTCTTGAAATATGAATATGGACATCTAAAAGATATCTCAAGATTAATAGGTCCATAATATAATTCTGGATCTTCCCCTACAAAAAAAAACAAAACTGCTTGTCTGAAGTATTTCTCATCTCAGTAACACGCAATATATTCTGTTAGTAGCTCAAGTCAGAATGTTAAAAAAGTTTTCCTCTTCATTGGTTCTACATTGGACACAAATGCGTCTGTTTTAAGTGTATAGTTTGATGAGCTTTAACAAACTATAATTTATATAGAAGATTTCCATTACCTCAAAAAGGTCCCTTTTGCAATTTTCCTCCTACCCTATTCTAGGCAACTGCTGATTTGTTTTTCTTTCTAATGTAATATATAAATGGGATTTTACAGTATACACTATTTTGTATCTGGCTTCTGGCTGCTTTTGCTCATTATAATGTTTCTGAGACTCATCCAAAACTCCAAATATTACTAATAAGTTGATTATTTTTGAATATATCTGTATTACAGATATTATTTATTTTATTGTTCAGTAATACTTCATTGTATGGATAAACTGAAATTTATTTATCCACTCATCCATTCATTCATAGATATTTGGATAGTTTTCAGTTTGAGGACCATATGAATAAAGCTGTTATGAACATTCATGTAAGAACTGTTCATATAGGTGTATATTTTCATTAATCTTGGGTAATTTCTTGGGAGTAGAATTTCTGGGACCTGTGGAAAATAAAGGTGTAATTTTATGTAAAACTGTCACACTATTTTTAAAAGTGATTGTACTATTTTTTATTCCTACCAGCAATGTATAAGGGTTTTAATTGTTGTACATCTTCACCAACATTTGATACTAATACTGATATCAATATTGATAGCTTTTTAATTTCTGTAATTCTAATGGATGAATAATAGTATCTTGTTATTTCAATTCTCATTTTGTTTGTAAATAACAATGTTGCCCATCTTTTCATGGGCATATTGGACATTTATAGATCTTCTTTTGTGAACTATTCAAATATTTTCTGCATTTTAAAAAATTGAGTTAATTATCTTTGTCTTGACTTATAAGAGTTGTTTATGTATTCTGGATAGAAGACCATTGTCAATCATATTTATTGTGAACACTTTCTTCTAATTTGTTTCTTGCCTTTTTATTTATATACAGTGATTTTTAGAAAAGCACATTTAGAAGTGTAGAAGTTCAATTTGTCATATTTTGTCTTTTATCATCGATGCTTTTTGTGTTCTGTTTAAGAAATGTTTGCCTACACCAAAGTAGGGGAGATTTCTAAGATTTTCTTCAGTTTTATAGTTTTAGTTTTTATGCTAAGGTCTATGATCCATGAAAGTCAGAATGTGACCCTGTATGGTCCTTTAGTGTAGGACTCTTTGATTTCTCTTAACAATTCTTTTTTTTTTTTTTAATTTTTTATTGGATTTTAGGTTTTGGGGTACATGAGCAGAGCATGTAAGACAGTTGCGTAGGAACACACATGGCAGTGTGCTTTTCTTTCCTTCTCCCCTTCACCCACATTTGGCATTTCTCCCCAGGCTATCCCTCCCCACCTCCCCCTCCCACTGGCCCTCCCCTTTTCCCCCCACAAGAATAGACCCCAGTGTTTAGTACTCCCCTTTCTGTGTCCATGTGTTCTCATTTTTCATCACCCACCTATGAGTGAGAATATGCGGTGTTTCATTTTCTGTTCTTGTGTCAGTTTGCTGAGGATGACGTTCTCCAGATTCATCCATGTCCCTACAAACGACACAAATTCATCATTTCTGATTGCTGCATAATATTCCATGGTGTATATGTGCCACATTTTTCCAATCCAGTCTATTATCAATGGGCATTTTGGTTGATTCCAGGTCTTTGCTATTGTAAACAGTGCTGCAATGAACATTCGTGTGCACGTAAATGAATTTAGGGAAAACATCTGAGAAAACCAGTAGCCTGTGAATCTCACGAAAGATACCAAGAAAATAAAAATACTTAGGTGAAAAATTTCAGGCCATCAGAATAATATAGTTTAAAATATACTTTATGCAATAACCAACATTTGTCTTGTATCTTTTGTGTTTTGAATAACAGCAATATTAACTCCTCTATCTACATATAGAAAACATTAGTTTACAGGGCAGGAATTTTCACTCCGATAGGCACCAGTTGCTTAGGTTTCTTCAGCACATTCTGGGAGGACACTAGTTTAAGTAATTGTATTGGATTATTTATCTATTTGTTATGCTATAAAATACACACAGTTCTTGCTCTTTTATGCTATAGGTTTGGTTTTCTTTCAAATATAGTTGAGTATCCCAGATATTTTTAGGTAATTGTCTTTGTATTTTAAATAATGACTACGTAATTAAAAATTGGAGACAACTCAACATTTGAATAATTGAATGACTTTTTATGTATTATAGTATATTGCATGCTCATATGCTCATAAAATTTAAAAAAAAAACTTTTGTAGACTTTTCATACCACACATCATCCCAGTATAAATGTAGTAATTTTACTTTCTTTTTCTGGTATATATAGGAATACCTAACAAAAACTATCTATTTTATTTTATATTCTTATTTCTATATTTTCCTTTATTGTTATCTTTTCTCTCTTCCTTAATTATATCCTTTGAAGAAACATGGATAGAGATGGAGGCCATTATCCTTAGCAAACTAACACAAAATCAGAAAACAAATACTGCAAGTTCTCACTGATAAGTGGGAGCCAAATGATGGGAACACACTGACACATAGAAGAAAACAACACACTGGGGTCTTTCAGAGGGTAGAGGTTGGGAGAAGGGAGAGAATCAGGGAAAATAACTACTGGGTACTATGCTTAATACCTGGGTGATGAAATAATCTGTACAACCAACCCCTATGACACATATTTCCCAATGTAACACGTCTGCGCATCCTGCACATATACCCCTGAACTTTAAAAGTTTGAAATAAATAAGTAAAATATAAATCCACAAATATTTATTTTTTTAGTCACTGTTTAAAGAATTTAGGAAAATTTACTCTGAAGTCTCCTTTTGTTTTTTCTTTGCATGTTTATTACTTTCTACCCATTTTTTCTTCCTTTTTCCTTGGTAATTTCTATCCTTCAGCTTGAAATATCACACATGCATGCTCTCTCTCTCTCTCTCTCTCTCTCTCTCTCTCTCTCTCTCTCTCTTAGAAAATAATCCTACTGAGGGTTACTTTGTTTGTGTCTGTTTTTTGGAATCTTTACTGTAATTTTGGGGCAGGATTTGCTAATTCTTTATTGGTTGCTTCACAGCCTGCAAAGCGATACAATTTGTTCCTGAGGCGACGGCTTATGGTAAAATCAATGCTGAATGATGCTGCTTATCCTCTGGGTGGCTGCAGTGGTAGCCTGAGTTATTTTTCTTCTAATGAATACTTTGATTTGGGGGAACTTTGTTACTGATTCCTAATCCCCAGGCAACTGAAGTTTAAGAATAGCGATTTTTAATTGGTTTTGGATTGGACGAAATCTATAGATCCTTCTCCTAAAATGTATATACATACTGTATATACATAAACTCACACACACACACAAACACACACACACACAATTCGTACGGTTTCGGAGGTTTATGAACTCTCATCAGGAATTCAGGGTTTTATTTTGTTTTATTTTCAGATAGGGTCTCACCCTATCGCCCAGGTTGGAGAGCAGTGGTGCAATCAGGGCTACTGCAGCCTCACCCTCCCAGATTCAGGTAATCTCCTACCTCAGCCTCCTGAGTAGCTGGGACAACAGGTGCACGCCACCATGCCCAGCTAGTTTTTGTATTTTTAGGAGAGATAAATGGTTTCATCATGTTGTCCAGGCTGGTTTTGAACTCCTGAACTCAAGCAATCATCTCAACTTGGCCTCCCAAAGTGCTAGGATTACCAGCATGAGTCACCATGGCTAGTCAGTAATACATGTTTTTGAACCACAGAATAACTACATCCTTTACAGAGAAGCCAGTCAGTTGTTTACATAATTACAAATAGGTATTTCTAAGGAAAAATCAAATATAAACACAAACAAATGCACACACGTACTACAAAATATATTTATATCATGTTTTGAGCAAAACAAAAGCATGATGTGTTTTAGTAATACTCAGTTATATTGACAGAATTATCAGATTTTTCTGCTTCAGCATTAACTGATTTTTATAATAGTCCTAAGACATCAGCCTCAGAGTGATTTACAAGGCTCCCAGTGATTTTTTTCATATTTAAAACCGATTTACAATTTATCATCAGGATATTATATAATGATAGAAATTTGGGTCTTCCTAGCTAGCCTCTGGCTTTCATTCATGAAGACAGCAAGCATACCCATTTTTGACTGAGCACACAGGAAAATCACTGGAATTACTGTTCTCTTAGCTACTTTGCCTATTTCCTAGTTGTCAGATACTCTGAATGTGACGTCTGTTAATTACTATGTGCACATGTTCTGTCATCAGAACTGCTCTCTGTGTACCCAGATTTAGCTTGTGTAAACAATATAAATACCTGTAAATATATTAATTTTTGAAAATGAAACAAAACAAAAATCCCTCTTTCATATAAAATATGACCATCACAGACTTAGAGCAAAAGGAATACTTTTTCCCATCTAATGATTGAGCTTTGATTTTACTTAGTCTAAGTAGTATATATTTTCTGCCTCAGTTGACTTCCAAGAATTTTAGTGAATTTCATAAGATGCTAATGCTGTGATGATTTACAAGAGCACCAATCATTTGTTTTGTTTTTTCTTTCTTTTTCATTTTTAGTGATTTATAGTCAAAGTATAATGTGATAGCAGTTTGATTTTTCTCAAATTCTTTTAAGAAATAGGAGATTATTATCCTTTGGCCCAGGTGAAGAGAACTCAGACGTAACATTTAAGTGACTATATCTTCGCACTTAATCTGTAGGTTTCCTGGATTTTTTAAAAACTTTTTTCTTCTATTTTCCACTCATTTCTTCCTGTGCATTGGAGCTAGTTTTTTCTGAGACACATCAGCTTTGCATTAGCTATATAAATGCACTTACTTTGTTTATAAGCCACAGATCAAACATGAGGTTTATGGCTTATTCGCATATGACTGATCTACATTCATTCCCTGTTCTGGGAGGCCTGTCTCACCTGACTTGGGTAAAAAATGCCATAGGGTACTATAAAATAAACTCAAAAATTAATAGAAACAATGGCGTGAAAATTAAAACCATATAGTTACTCATTTGCACGTGAGCTAAAGCAATTGGAAAATTATCTCATTGACAGCCACTATATTATCTATTTGCATGATTCTAAGTATAATGATACATGTAGGCCATTATAAGTATTAAATATTACATATAAACTTTGAAGAAAACCAAATAAGTCATACATGGAAACTCTTCCTTTTGAAGCTCTCTAGTGTTTTTGCTGTTTTGAAAGTGAAGGAATTAATGAACTAACTATACAACATGTGAAAGTTTAACTTGTAAGTGTGATTATTATACTAAGAGAATTCATGCAAATTTAAACAAAGGATTGATTTTTGCTCACCTGGAAAATTGATGTTGAAGGGTGAAACCTGCATGAAATCTGTCTTGGGACACCAGCTAATAAGCTACCTGCTTTCTAATATTTAACTGCACCTTGATTTTATTTTAATCCTTACAAAGTTGAATTTGGAAGGGACAATTTTATAAAAACAAAGAATAGACATTAATCATAGATTTGTTTTCTTATAGTGAGACTCCATTAACTTGTCTGTAATTAATAATACCCCCAAAGTTGTTTGCAGTGGTGAATTATTTAGTGGACTAAATGATACGTTGTTTAATGATAATAACAAGTCTTTCTCTGAATATGCATTTTGGGATCAATGTATTCATATATTCATTTCATATTTTGGCATGTTTGCAGCACTTTTGTTGTATGTGCATGTAGTTAACATGTTTATCTTCCTCCCGAGTCATTGTTTCTTAATGTTTTATATGGAATTTCACTTTTTAAAGCAAAGAATAATCTGTTGCTGAAAATTCTGGTTATTTGTCTTGACTTGTCATTTCAAGACTGAAAAAAAGTAACTGGTGACTAAATTATAAATAATTCCTTTTGTGCTTTTGTCAATTCAGAATAAAATTATAATTTAAAATTATGTCATTTATGTCTCCTGCAGTTTCAAAAAAATCAGCAAAGCAAAGATTCTATCTTCTTCCGAGATGGGATTAGGCAAATTGACTTTGTGCTTTCCTATGTTGATGACATAAAGAAAGATTCAGAGTTAAAGGCGGTAAGTGCTGTCTAAGAGAAGTGGGAATAATAAAAAGAAGCACATTTTATAGTTTCACCTGGATATCTGCATTGAATTATGTTGTAAAAGTGAGAGGCCCTGAAGTGTTAACTGAAAACTGAAACTGAGTAAGATAGCTGTAAAGTAGGCAGCCTAAGAATAGACATGCAAAGTCAATGTTGTTTTTTGGATATTTTACATACTAACTTCTTTTATTTCTTCTTCCAAGTAACTGATTCTTTTTATAGGTCACTTTTGATATTAAATCTAACAGGGATATTTTGCATACTAACTTCTTTTTCTTCTTCTAAGTAATGGATTATTTTTGTAACTCACTTTAGATATTAAATGTAACTTCCAAAATTTGAGGTGTGTGTCTGAATATAATAATTACGTTTTGGCCAGGCACAGTGGCTCACACCTGTAATCACAGCACTTTGGGTGGCATAAGTGGGTAGATCATGAAGTCAAGAGTTCAAGACCAGCCTGGCCAAGATGGTGAAACTCTATCTATACTAAAAATACAAAAATTAGCCAGGCATGGTGGCAGGCGCCCATAATCCCAACTACTTGGGAGGCTGAGACAGAGAATTGCTTGAACCCAGGAGAGGGAGGTTGCAATGAGCTGAGATTGTACCACTGCACTCCAGCCTAGGCGACAAAGTGAGACTCCCTCTCAAAAACAATAATAAAAATAATAATTACCTTTTGTATGATATTTTTATTTTGGAAAGGTATGCCTAATCCATTCCCCCTGGCATAGCCTTTATATTGTGCTCTATTCCTGATTCTCTCTTATTTGTATTATAACACCTCACTTTATGAACTTACTTATTCGTGTTTTTACTTGTTTGTGTCCTAACAATGTAAATTAAGTGTCGAGGTGAAGTAATTTGTCTTCTTCATTTCTATATACCCAAATCCTAGAACAGTGATTGGAGTATAATGGATGCTCAAAGTCAGTATTTGAAATCATAAATTAATTAATCCATTTTTATAGACATATGTATGTCTATGTATATATACACACACATTGACTTATGTACTTGAAAAATACATGTCATATAAAATATAAAAAATAAAGATATTATTCCCACAAGATTCTGTACATACACAGGTCTGCCCTGCCCCGTTTCTCCACCCACTCCCTGGAAAGCCTTCTACCAGGCCTCTGAAATTCATGACCCATCATCATTTTCATCTCTTCTCTAAATGTTCCCTTCAAACCTCTTTGAGGTTTGTTGCTTCCCCTAGCATGCCTTTCAAGTGATGGTTATTTTTCTTTACACAGTATTTCCCTAGAGATGGGGTAAATGCTGCTTGCCCTCCTTGTATCTTGTTGATTATACTCTGTTCTTCACCTGTCTCTGAAATTTCTGGGCTTTAAATCTCATCAGATTTATTATTACCCTGCATTGTTTTTGTCATTTGTCTGCCTCTGGATCTTCTATTCCTCAACAATTTTAGCTCCTGGATCACTGTCAGTCTCTCCAGCAATCTTTTTCAGATCACTGATACTATTAATTAGTACTTAGTTGATTATTTTGGCATTCTGGCCTCTCTGTTCCTTGACTTCCCTTTTCCATTGATCTTAGCTTCTACTCAGCCATTCACTCACCTAGAATTTGTCATTACTAATAACTGCAACTCCTTATAATCTCATTCTGTCAGAACAACTGTCTGACTATGCCTCAAATCTTTCTGACCCACATTCTTCTTCTTTTAGTCTCACCAGGACCAGATAAGATGCAATCATCTTAGTACTTCTTACTGCTCTTATTCCCCTCTCAATCTTTATTCAGCCTATGCCTCGTGGTCAACAATTGTAATTACTCTGTTGCATATCCAATCAAGACCCTTGCCCCTCTCCTATTTGTACTTGACAAAACAACAACTTTAGTTAAACCCAGCCCACTTACTACATGCCAGCACCCATACAGATAGAAAAACTTACCATTTTTTGTTTGGCAGAGGGGAACAACATATTGTGATTGATAGCCCCACTGGAAAGATGGTGCCAAGCAGACTAAAACTGATGTCCTCCACCCTCCACTCTTTGGTCAGCCAGCACACATTTCAACCCATACACCCATATACACTCTTTTTCAATCCATAAAACTTCAAAGGAGTAACCACTAATGTAACTTTCCTACTTAAAACCAATAATACATTTAACTTCCCTACCCAAAAATAGACTTCCTAAAGGGTAGCTCATGTGCTACATCTGGCTCTGAGGTCTTAACTTTATATGAGTGTATTATTGTTAATCAGTTGTAGATATTCCTTCTCATGACTTGGCAACTCACAACTATTTTTTAATTTTTTTTTAAATTTTTGAGTCAGAGCCTTGTTCTGTTGCTCAGGTCAGGAGGCTGAGGCAGGAGGATCAAATGAGCCCAGGAGATCAAGGCTGCAGAAAAACTTAAAATTTACTGACTGACTTTACCTTATATTTGTGCCCATGGACCTCAACTGGGTCCTTGTGCTGTGTGGGAATCATACTTTCCTTCCATATTCTGTTGTCTCCCATTCTCCTAGATGACTGTTTTATAACAGTTTTTCTCTTCTTACACTTCCAACACTTCTTCAAGCTTAACTGATCACACTTTCCTGCTTAATTGAGAAAACTGAAGCAAGAAGAGAAAACCTATAAATTTCCACCACCACATCTGTCCATCCACCAGGAATTTTGCCTGTTTAAGCTACCTTGCTTTCTGTTACCATAGACAAACTATCCTTCTACCTAAAGCCAACTCCTCCACTTCTGCCCTTGATTCTGTTTCTTCTTTCCTGCTATTCAGGAGTGCCAAAAACAACTCTCAAGTTTAGGGGTTCATTAGAAAGAATCACAGGACTCAGTATATAGTCATGCTAATGGAGATGTTTTGTTACAGTGAAATGATACAAAGCAAAACTAGCAAGGGGAAAAGCTCATGGGAAAAGTCCAGAGGAAACCAGGAGCAAGCTTGTAAGAATTCTCTCTCAGTAGAATCATAGGATATACACTTATTTTTTCCAGCAACAGTGTATGAAAACACATGTGAAATAGCTACTGGGCAAGCCCATTATGGACTAAGTCCCCTAAGTTTTTATTAGGGCTGGTTACCTTGTCACCTTCTGCCTAGCACATACCAAAATTTCATACTTTCAGAAGGAAAACAGATATTCAGCATAAATAACACTGTACAAACAGTATAGGCAATATGAGCCACTCTAATCGAGTCTGGGAGTGGAAGGAACTCTTCAGAAAGCAAGGCTCCAGATACTGGAAACTACCTTTCTAAAGTTGCAGCAGGTCTCTCTACGGACAGCAGTTTAATGCCTGCTTTATTAACTCTTTTCTGTATACCTATTTTGGAATATTGCTTGTAAAATTATTTCTTCTTTCTCCTAAATTATGTTTGATATTCTTTACTAGGGCATTTTCTTCAATGAACAAATACACTGTTAATTTTCCTATATTAAAAAAATTAAAACCCCTCTTTTTGGTCCCAGTTTTCCTACCAGCTACTATTTCTTTTTTTTGTTTTTCTGCTAAATTATATATTAAACCCATTCCTTTCAAGCCTTCATCCCAACCACTCTGCTTATCTTGTATAAAATCCAGTGGTTAAGCCTAAGCCCTCATCTTACTTTACCTATAAGTAATACTTGAAACAGTTGATCATTCCCTTTTCTATTATGTATGTTCTTCATGTGGCTTCTGGGACTTCACATTATCTTAGTTTTTTCTTATTTCACAGTTGCTCCTTCTCAGTCTTTACTTCTGCCAAATCTGTTATTATTGAAGTGCCTAATCCTCATCTTTCCTTAACTTACACTGATGTATTTTATCATTCTGTCTCACAGTTTTAAAATTATATATTTTATGATTTTATATGTATTAATCATACAATTCCAGAATTTACTTTTCCAGCCCACATTTATCCTCCAAATGTGCATAACTAAGTGACTATTCTGCATCTCATACCTTCAAATAAGGTACTGGCATAACAACAGACACACAGACCAATGGAATAGAATAGAGAATCCAGATATAAAGGTATGCATTTAAAACAAGCTCATCTATGACAAAGTGGCCAACAGCATACAATGGAGAAAGGGTAGACTTTTTAATAAATGATGCTGATATAACTGGATCACTATATGTAGAAGAATGATACCAGACCCATATTGCTTAACATATAAAAGATAAAATGAAAGGGGATTAAAGCTTTCACCTGAAACTATGAAGCTGCTAGAAGAAAACACTAGACAGACTTCTTGTGTAAGACCAGGCAATTAAAGGAAAAATAGACCACTGGGATTATATCAAGCCAAAAAGCTTCTGCACAGCAAAGGAAAAGGACCCATTATTTGATGAATAGGTAAAGAAAACATGGTAAATACACATAATGGAATGTTTCTCAGCCATTGAATAAATGAAGTACTATCATTTGCAGCCATGGATGGAACTGTAAGCCATTATGTTAAGTGAAATAAACCAAGTACAGAAAGACAAATGTCATACGTTCTCACTCATGTGTGGGAGGTAAAAACATGGACGTCATGAAGATAGAGTAGATTGGTGGCACCAGAAGCCAGGAAAGGGCGGGGGAAGAAGGGGGATGAAGGATGGAAAACTATAAATGTATATATTACTACTTAACTGTACACCTAAAAATGGTAGATATCTTGTTTATATTTTAACTCAATAAAATTTTTTTAAAAGAAACATACTTTTTTGTCATCAATGCATTGTTTTAATAAAGACTGGGTAGATGGTTCACACCTGTAATCCCAGTGCTTTGGCTTGCTAAGGCAGGAGGATCATTTGAGGCCAGGAGTTCAAGGCCAGCCTAGGCTAGATAATGAGACCTGGTCTCTACAAAAAAAGTTTTAAAAAAATTATGTGAATGTGGTGACACCTGCTTATAGTCCCAGCTACTCTGGAGGCTGGGGAAGATTACCTGAGCCCAGGGGTTTGATGCCACAGTGGGCTATGATTACAACACCGTATGCCAGCCTGACCAGAGCGAGATCCTGTCACTGCAAAACAAACAAATGTAAAACTAAGCACCCAAGTGATTATTTAGTATATTTCAGTAATGACCTATAGTTAAACTTAAGTTTACTCTTTGCTAATAGAAGCCATTTTGACCGTCGGGATTAAAAAGTCTTGATGACATACTGGCTTAAAATTCCATTAAATATATAACTTATTTGAAGAGTATTGATCTTTGTAATAGTGAGTCTTTTCAACTTGGAGAATATGTCTCTGTTTATAAAGTTTTTTTTTAATTTATGTTATTCAGTAAAGATTTGTGCATTTCTTTAGATAGAGGCTCTGCATATTTCCTGGTTATTATTTTCTGCTACACTGCGTTTTTGTAGTTGTTGTGAATTATAGTGCAAAAGAAAAGCAGTACTTGACATTCATATGGTACACACTTACATACAACCATGGGAAGGGCAGAGACCCATCCAGAGTCACCACTATTTCATATTTAATCTATTAATACTGAGCAAACAAAGCAAAAGTGTTCTACATAATTCTATTGGCTATTTTTGTCATAGGAAAGAAGAAAAGAGTTTGAAAATAATCTCAGAAAAACAGGTCTTGAGTTGGAAATTGAAGACAAAAGGGTAAATATAGTTATTAATTTATACCACTCTTTACGTGTTGTTTTCTCCTATTCTGGCCTTTGACTGGACAGACTCTGGGGGGGGGGCAATACAATAGCTCTTTTGGCTACAGATACGTGTAGTAGGATGATAAGGCCTTAGTCGTACAAGTAAGTAGATAAGTATTGTGACGATGTAATAATCAACGGAACACTTTATAAATGGACATCGTTTCCATCAAGAATTTAAAGAAAAAGGTTTAGCCTTTTTCTCATAACAGTTTCATTATGAAGTCTTCCAATAATCTGGAACCCTAAATAATTAACCATGCTGTCTTGCAACATAACCTGCTATTTAAGCCAAGATGTTCTTTCTGTTCATGAATATGCCAAGTTTTCTTTTTAACCTCATTTTATTTACTATTTTTCTATAATTTCCTTCAAAATTGTTTTTAAAGGCCTATTTAATATCCCACCCTGTATATGAAATTTCTAATAGTTACAGCTTGGGCAACATAGCAAGATCCTGTCTCTACAAAAAATTTAAAAACAATAAATTTAGTTAGGCAGGGTGTCTGTAGTCCAGCTACTTGAGAGGCTGAAGTGGAAGGATTGTTGGAGCCCAGGAGTTCCATGGTTGTGCCACTGCACTCTAGCCTTGTCAACAGAGTAAGGCTCTGTCTTAGAAAAAAAAAAAGAAAAATGAAAAGATTACTCTCTACTTCTCCCATTTTTACTGAACTGATAAATTATTATACCACACAATCCATAATTTTTTCCTATGTAATGAACCTTCATTATCTAAAGTTCTTCCTCTTTGGGTAGGCTACATAAGGAAGCTGGGTAAGAAGAGTGAGTACACTTTGCAGTTTATATATATCCCTGATATAATCTAAGTAAAATTTTGAGCTTATAGGTTGTTACTAAGAACGTAAGAAATTGCCCAGAACTACATAGATAATTGTGGGTTTAGAGATGAGTATACATTGACCATGAAAGACATTTTTAAAAAATATTCTTTATTGTTTGTGTGTGTCTTTGTATGTCTCTATCTCTCTGTCTCTCACATATATATACACACACATTATATGCATACATATATATATATATATATACATGTTTATGTAACTATATAGGTTTTGTGAATTTTGTTTTCGCAAAGTTTTGCCTAAAAATTTCAAAAATTGAAAATGCTTTGATGTGTTAGAGATTTTATAAAATATTGTCTTTTTTATCTAATCATCTCAGTAACAAACTGACCAGTGATGCTTTCTGCTATTTTGTCTTTTTTTATGAAGGATTCTGAAGATGGAAGAACTTACTTTGTCAAGATCCATGCCCCTTGGGAGGTATTAGTTACCTATGCTGAAGTCTTGGGAATCAAAATGCCTATTAAGGAGAGTGATATTCCACGCCCTAAGCACACTCCTATAAGCTATGTGCTTGGACCTGTAAGACTCCCACAGAATGTGAAGTATCCCCATCCTGAATATTTTACTGCCCAATTCAGCAGACATCGGCAGGAGCTGTTCCTCATTGAAGATCAGGCAACCTTCTTTCCATCCTCATCAAGAAACAGAATTGTAGGTAGAGAAGACCTTTGGGCACATCCCTTCAAATACGAGATGTGTGCTTGTGTGTGCTTTGATACATGTGCATATGTCATACCATTTCTGCAAGGTGTTTTGTATAGGATATAAGCGTTACGTGATGTTGGGAATTTTGAAAGTATGATTGGAACACATAAACCTGTTACCCTCCCTAACTCTCAAACTGTTGTTTAAATATGAGTGGTTGATGGTATGGATGTAGTAAAGAAAGAGATGTTATACAGTTTTGGAAAAAGCAATTAATCGAGATCTAGAGAACTTTGTACTTTGAAAGTGGTTTTATAATCTTGGAGTTTGGTTTTACACATTCAATGCATAGTATGGGAGATACTTATAATTCCAAATGGAAATGAAATTTTTACATTTGTTTCTATATGGATAGAAATTGAGAAACCTCAAAATGTTTTTTCCTTCATTTAAAACTATTTTCCACCTTCGAAATAGTATTGTTCCCTTTCCATTTGAAGTCCTAGGATCTTTAAGTTTCCTATTAAAAACCTGTCTCAGAAACAATCATGGTTTTGTGCCACTGTTTCTTTGTGTTTAGATAGGAATAGTATCCATTTCATAGGTTACCCAGATAAATAAATTAGTTAACACATAAGAAAGTTTGAGCAGTGCCTGGCATATACCAAGTATTCAACAAGTGTTAGATATTATTATCATTATTTATCTGACTTTCAGAGGGATAAAAATTAAGGTTCTATGTTATTTTTTATAGCTTACTTATTTTTAAAAATATATGATTGACACATAATTGTATATATTTATGTGATAAAATATGATGTTTCAATACATGTATGTATTAGGTAATGATCAAATTGGGATGATTAGCATATCCATCAACTTAAAATTTCCATTTTTCTGTGATGAGACTATTCAAAAACCTCTTTTATTTTATTTATTTATTTATTTTAAATTGCATTTTAGGTCTTGGGGTACATGTGAAGAACATGCAAGATTGTTGCATAGGTACACACATGGCAATGTGATTTGCTGCCTTCCTCCCCATCACCTATATCTGGCATTTCTTCCCATGCTATCTCACCCCAACTCCCTACCCCCCACTGTCCCTCCCCTATTTCCCTCCGACAGACCCCAGTGTGTGATGCTCCCCTCCCTGTGTCCATGTGTTCTCATTGTTCAACACCCGCCTATGAGTTAGAACATGCGGTGTTTGACTTTCTGTTCTTGTGTTAGTTTGCTGAGAATGATGGTTTCCAGGTTCATCCATGTCCCTACAAAGGACACAAACTCATCCAAAAACCTCTTTTTTAGCTCTTTTGATATTTTACTGTTAATGCTAGTCATTCTACTATGCAGTAGAGCCCCAAACTTATTCCTTGTCTAACTATATCTTTTTACCCATTGACCAATCTCTCCTATTCTTTCCTCCCCCTGCCTCTCCCCATTCTCTGCTAACCACTATTCTACTCTGTACTTCAATGACAACCTTTTAGATTCCACATATGAGTGACATCGGATGGTGTTTACCTTTCTATTTTGACCTTAATGTCCTCTAGGTTTATATTGTCACAAATGACAGCAATTCATTCTTTTTTATGGCTGTATGTAGCTATAAAATTTATTTAAGAATGTGTATACATCTTTTCTTTCTTCATTAATCCACTGATATTCATTTAGTGGCTTGGCTATTGTGAACAATGTTGCAGTAAACATAGGATCACAGACATCTCTTAGATATACTGATTTCTTTCCCTTTGGTATATAATGGGATTGTTGGATTATATGGTAGCTCTATTTTTAAATTTTTGAGGACCATCCATATTGTCTTTCATAATGTCTGTACCAATTTGTATTCTCATCTGTAGTGTGTCAGGGTTCCCTTTACTCCACTTCCTCTCCAACACTTGTTATCTTTTGATTTTGTATATTAATTTAATCACCAGGGTTCTAGCAATAAGATCCTTTTCCTTGAGATTACTTACTTTCTTTTCCTGAGGAATTAAAGGTCTGATTCCATTTTTTTCTAGTTCCTAAATAAATATTTTTAAAATTCACTGACAGGAATGTTCAACAAAATGTAATTCCTAGAATTTAGTATACAAACTCACAAATTAAAAATGTTCTCCCCCACCCCCATTTTTTTTTTTAACCAGGGTTAAACAACCACAAAAACCTAAGTCAGGATTTGTGGGAATAAAGAGCAAATGACACAGAATCAGCCCTTGTTTCAAGTCGTAACTCTGCTTCTTTCTAAATACGGTGATTTATCTTAAAACAAATAATGATAATACTGACATTATTGTGAAAATCAAATGAAATAATGTATGTAATGCACTCTGAAAACAGAAAAGTATTTTAGAGATACTTGTTGCCTTGAAAAGTTGTTCATAAAAAGCCAATGAACTTGTTGGAACAAATTAGGAACTTGATCAGGAATAGAAATGTCAATATTCATTTACCGCTACTCGTTCTTTGTAAACAGTGTCAATACCTTGGGCTAATTCAGCCTTAAAGCACAATTTATCTTCCTTCATAGTGTAGCAACATTGTTCTTGCATTATTGAGGAAGATATTTGGGAAGTTAATATAGAAAAAGTCCCTTTCTTTTTATCCTTATCCAGAACACTAGATTCAGTGCATATACAAACTGAATAGTATTACAAGAGCATCTTACATTAGTATAGAATTTCATACATTTCAAAGCATTTCACAACCATCATGGCATCTGAGCTTCACAATATATAGTATATATTTCATAATCAATATATGTAATATGTTTGTGTATATACACACTAATATGTAGATTTGTATATGTGTATATGATGAATATATATGATTATGTGTTTATACCTTTTGTTGTGGTAGAAGCCCAGACTTTTTAAGATGAACAAAGCTCTAGATTTATCCATATGTGTGGGCAGACAAGCTTAAACTATCAATATGAGATTTAAATTAAACATATGGCCAAGGAATTTCTATGTGTATAGAAAGAGAAACAAATAAGATATATCTAATCATTTTAATTGCAATATCTTTCCTTAAAGCTAGAGGACTAGTTTTTATACAGTCCATTTATAGGGAAAATTTTCCATTGCACTAATAATACATAATATATGGATTCCTATCAGTATCTTTTTTGTCAAATAATATTTCACAGCTGATTTTATACGTTCTAAGTGTACTTCTTCCCAATAGGGTTGCTTTTTGATAGTGTTTTTTTAAAAATATTATCTTAAATTTAGGTTTGTAAAGTATTTTAAAAAGTTCAGATTCATGTATTCAGTCACCTACAAATCATGTCTGTATACCTATCAGAAGCACTCATGTTTGACCTGCCTAAAGCCAAACATTTTAGCTATTATTCCCACATGTCCTCCTGACCATCAGTACCAAAAAGCAAACAGACAAAAATGGTCCAAACCAGTTCCTCTTCTAAGTATCCCTCTTCCCAGCACCTCCATTCAGGCATCAGTAAGAAGCCTAAGATTTATTTATATTAGTGCTCCTTTACCACCCATGTTCACCCACCACTAGGTTCCATCAGTTTAACTCCTAACTCTCTTTTGAATTGGTACCCTTCTATCCCCACCTCCCTTATTACCAAATGATCCAAAATTATAGTCGTCATTCCTGAGATCTACAAATATGCATTTTCGTTGGTCTTCCTACCCATGCTTTTGCCACTCTCTAACATAGACATACAGAATTATCTTTGTAAAATCAACTCTGATGGTGTCAGCCCTTCAGACCTCACTATAACTCTTATGGTACAGATAAGAATTATTAATGTGGCTCAGCACTACATTATTTACTTCAGAGGAACTAGAAGATTTAAAAAATAATTATTTTTTGTGTATCTTCCTACTAGTCTCACAATCATATGCTTAATGCCCAGTACATAAACACTCATAAGTGTTTTAAAAGTAATGAATTTATCAGTAAGATGTACATTATTTCATCACATCATTTATATTGTAAGTATTTTTTAGTATTTTAACACTTCGATGGTCATTTACCTTATTAAATTTTTTAATTGTACAAGTAAAGCACAATTTCATCCTCATTGTGAAAGTATGAAACATTAAAGAGGTATCTATCATAAAATGAAAAAATAGGTTATATTAATCCCCATTTTACTTATTTTTCAGTGACAAACACTCACTAATGAACAGTATATTCTTCCACATCTTTTTGTGGCAGTACATATTAATGTATTTATTTTAATGATTGCTCATATTCTATAGTATACATATAATTTAATTAAACATTTTTGCTTTTGATAGCTATTCAGGTTGCTTCCAACTTTTCTGATATTACAAACAACTCTGCAGTTTGCAGGCTGGTATTTACATATTTCAACATAAGTATAAGTGTTCTGCAAAATAGATACTACATGTAAAATTTTGAGATCTAAGGACATGCATTTTTTTTAGGGGGGTCCTAATTAGCTGTTATTCAAGCCCTTAAATCTGTGAATATGCAATGTTAATGCCACCTTACATTTGTATTAGATTAAGTGTATGCAGCTGGCTTTCCAAACCATGGTCCTATTGGTAGTACTGTAGTTGTAAAACATACACAGGATAATTTGCCTCCTTCACGGTGGGAAAATAGCAAAGAACATCTATTTACTTAGATTTTTAAGAATTCCAATAAATTCAATCTACTTTTATGTAAGCATAAATGATAACACGCAAACTTCCTTCTTTTGACAGAATTCTATTTATAATTGCACTTTGTAATATGAAACCTTGAAAACATTTGGAGTAAATTATGTTCAATGTTATATTTCTGTATATGTAGTCATGATTTTTTATTGTAATGGCTTATATTCCACCATATTTAATTTTTTATATATATTACACTATCACACTTTGCAAAAAGATGTACTAATTTAGAGTCCTAGTAACAACATATAAGAGTGCTTGGTTTTCCACATACATATCTTTCTGGACACAAGAAATTATCAGCCTTTCATGTTGTCTTTTTATTTAAAGCATAAAATAAATAGAGGTTCGTAAGTCATAATTATCACAAAATGAACACAGCCATGTGATCACCACCAGCACTTAAAGAGAACATATTCTTAGCCATCTAGAAGCTCTGGTGCCTCATCCCATTCACTATTCCCTTTCTGCTCAGCAGAGGTAGACTAACTTCTTACAGCAGAGATTAGTTTGGCTTATTTTTAAATTCTATAAATATGCAATCATACAGTACATGTTCTTTATAGTCTGGCTTCTTTAACTCAACCTTTATTTGGTTGATCAATTTAGTTCTTTTATGAACTTTTGTTCATTTTCATTTTTTGGTATAGAAATTTATTTGTGTATGTGTCATTAATATTTTAATTTGTACTTCCGTGACGTAAATGAGATTTATCTCCTTGTATCTGTTTATTGGCCATTTAGAAATGCAATTTTGTGAAGTATCTGGCAAAGTCTCTGGCTGTTTTCAATTAGGTCTTCCCTTTTCTTGTTATTTTGCAGTAGTTATTTGTATATTCTTAATCTGAGTTTTTTTATTCATTATATATTCTACTGATTTACTTTGTGTTTCCCTTTTGAATATTTTTAGATAATTAGATGTATTTAATTTTAATATAGCCCACTTTCTCAACTTTTTATGTATTAATAATGCTCTTAATATTCAACTTTCCCCAAGGTATTGAAGTTAATTTTCTATATTATCTCTTAAAAGTTGTATTATTTTACTTTTTACATTGACAACTTCTATCTACCTGTAATCAATTTTTTTTGCCTTGTACTACATGTAAGCCAAGTGTGTAGTCAATCTGGTTGTACCAATTATTGAAAACATTCAACTTTTCATATTGTTTTACCATGCCACCTTTGTTATAACCTAAGTATCTATATATTTATAGCTCTACCTCTGAATTTTATTCCACTGATCTACTCTGCCTATATTTGCATCAGTACTTAGAATGTTGAATTTTATCTGAGTTCTGTAGTCCTGGTAGACAGGGATAGTTAAAGGAATCATTTCACATTCTGGAAAACTACTTACTACACAGAACCACTCTTCACAGTATGACTTAGTTAATACTCATAGATCTTTCTTCCCACCAGTTTGATTTGACAGCACCATTTGCCACATAATTCATCCTAAATTCAGCTGGTAATTGAAATGTTCATCTGTGTTAGTTACTTGCTTTTATTTCAAGAAACAATAAAACTTCTCATGTCTATACATCAAGTAGTTACAGCATGTAGCCAGGTGCTTAGGCTAAACTCCTATGGAGACGGGGAGACAGGTATTCTGCTTTTCTTGATGCTTACATTTAAAAATTATTAATCAAAGAAAATGTAGGAAAAAGATGCCTGGTTCATAAAATTGGCAAGAGCCTTATTTAGCTTTTTAAGAGATTTTACACATATCTCAAAGGGACAAAGAATTTATAAGTTCTCTAAAGGAAGTAGAAGGGGGCTTCAAAATTTTGTAGATAAACAATTTAAAAAACAAAATTTAAACTTTATTTCTCCACATAAGCTTTGTCAGGGTCCAGTCATTTTTTGTAAGTGGTCATAGCAGGCATTTAGTTCATCCCTAAAGAACTGAGGGTCCTGGGAATCTAGCCATGTAAATACAGTCTTATTTACATTATTAACTGAAGAAAAGTGGAATGCCCATTCTAGACATTTTAAGATTAGGAAACAAAATAAGTCAGACTGAGCCAACTCAGGACTGAAAGGTGGATGCCAAATTATTTCTCACTGAAACTCTTGCAAAAATTGTCCTTGTTTTATAAGAGGAATGAGCAGGAACATTGTCCCTGTGATGAAGGGCTCTCTGCTCAAGAATTCCCAGAAGTTTTTCTGCTAAAACTTTGGCTAATTTTCTCAAAACACTCTGATAATAAGCAGAATGTCAACAAGCAAAATTCCTTGAGCAAACCCCAAAAAACTGTTACCATGGTCTTTGCTCGTGATTAGTCTGTTTTTGCTTTCCCTGAACTACTTCTACCTCTTGGTAGTGATCGCTTTTATTATGCTTTATCTTCAGGATAGCACTGGCAAAGCCGTGTTTCATCTCCTGTCACAATTCTTCAAAGAAGTTCTTAAGGACCTGGATCGTACTTATTTAAAATTTCTATTGAAAACTGCTTTTGTCTACAGGTGATCTGAGTGCAACAGTATTGACACCCATTGATTCGAAAGTTTGCTCAACTTTAATTTTTCAGTCAGAATGGTGAAAGCTGAACCAGTTGAGATATCTGTGGTGTTGACTATTATTTGTGCTGTTCATCATTAGGCCTCTTCAATTAGGGCATGAACCCGGTGAATTTTTTCCTTGCAAATTGATGTGCATGGTCTGCTGCTGTGGGCTTCATCTTCGACATCGTCTCATCCCTTCTTAAAATGGCATATTCATTTGTAAGCTGTTGATCTCTTTGGGGGCATTGTCTTCACAAGCTTTTTGTAAAGCATCAGTGAGTTCACCATTCTTCTACCCAAGCTTCACCATAAATTTGATATTTGTTCTTGCTTCCATTTTAGCAGAATTTATGTTGCTCTAACAGCGGCCCTTTTCAAATTGATGGGTCCTTCTCAGTCCCTCAAACTAAATCCTATTCAGACATGTTATAATAAGTTAATATGAGTTTAATTTTTTTTCAAAAAAATTGAAAATCACGCATATCTATTTTTCATAAGAGTTTTGAAGACCCCCTTATACTCCAAGGAAAAGGAGGAAGGGGAAGTCACTTTCCCTTTCGGCACCAGGAAAATTTATTTCTTTTACATCTATCCTTATCCCTGCAGTTTCTCCTTTTTGATGTTATTAACAGTATATAGTAACAAAGGCAAAACACACTTCTCTTCTTCCAAATGCTCATTCCTCATTTCATAAATGGTTAGCTGAACTGTTTATCCCCATCCGTCCATCCATCAGAACAAACAATTGACCTGATTTGACCAAACTTTAAGCTTCTCTTCTCCTTATAGGAACCTGAACATTGACTTACCCTCAACTTGAACCAATATTGTCAGGTATAGCAACTCCTCCTTAACACAAGAAAGATAATCCCTGAAACTTGCTTTCTTCTCCCTATGAATAAAATAACTTTTCTGTCTGACCTTTCAGATGTTTGCAGATCTCCTTAAACTTTTTCTATTGCAATATTTTTTTCAAATAATGTCTTTACATGCCTAAATTCAGGATTTTTGAAAATTTTACAATACTATGCTTTAGTAGTATAATATTAAATGTATTTAAAATACATTTAAAATTTATAATACATCTTAATACCTGGTAGAGTAAATATTTCCACTTTGTTAATAGCCCATGACAGAGTCCTTATTTTAGTAAATCTTTCCTAAGGAAATAATTCAAAATATGTAAAATAAGTCACATGTTTTGACATTATTTATAAAAATTAAAACTGTCTTGCATGAATTATGACTTATTTATTGAGTTGGAATATTGAGCTGCTCCTAACATGAATGATGAGTTTAGATGATGATGACTCAAGAACTACAACCATTCCAATCAACAAGTCCTTGAATCGTGAAATGTAAAAGGAAAGGGAAGGTAGGGGACTATGTCTAAAATCATGCTAAAAAAAAGTCAGCAATTAGAAATACAGAAATTTTGAAAAGTTGCTGGAAGATAAAAAGAAGATGGGATTGAATTCACAGAAATACAAGAGCAGAGGACACCAAAGTTCAAATTATTTTCAGGATAAAATTGATAGAAATATGCAAGTTGTTGCAAAGTGGCTGTAGAGATAGGATCCCCTTGGCTAATAAATTTAGATATCAGGTAAAAGGGCTTGTAAAAATAATTAATTGAAAAAAATATTCCAGACAGCTTGGATAAATATCAATTGTATTCCACATTCCCCCAATTGAACTGTTAGTAGTGACATTAATTTCCTACTTGAAATACTAATTGTAGTAGGAATTCTGGCACAAAGAACTCAAGAGGAGATTGGGACAGGTGAAGAAAAATAAATTATGATCTGTTTATTCCTGCACCTCATCAAAGGAATGGGGAGCTCTCAGACTCAGAAGTTAAATTATCTGTAAACTCCATGTAATCCCACACTCTACATCCTCTTCCAGACAACAAAGGGAAGCTTCCTTCTGTAATTAGAGCCTGTATCTAAGTAGACAAATCTAAACAAAGTAGACATTGTTAAATTGTGATTGAAAGAAATGTGGAAAGCATGAAGTTCTGAAATGTCTCTTTGTACTTACCTTGTAGGTGTACTATATTCTCTCAAGATGTCCTTTCGGCATAGAAGATGGGAAGAAAAGGTTTGGGATTGAAAGGCTGCTAACATCTAACACTTACTCATCAGCCTATCCACTCCACGATGTATGTATAGGTTTGATTGTGAAATTCTGAGCCTATTTTCCTCCTGCCATGTTCATTATTGGGAGAGAGTATCTTCCTTTATTTCAAATTGCTTAGTTTTCTCTCATGGTAGGAAAATCCCCAAAGACTCTGGTTCCAAGCTGAGAGCTTTACCAGCTATGCTGACTTATATAGGAAATGTGTCTTTAAAGTTTCAAATGGACACTTATTTTTAAAACTTTTACATGTGCAGATGACTTTTTACTAGAACCCATTTTGAAAATAGCAGTCACATTAAAAGAACATTTTAAAACATAATATTTGGAAATTTCTATCTGAGCCCATTAGCTCTCTTCTCATTTATAAAATTTTGAAGCCGTAAAGAATTTAAATTACATGCCATATTCATTCCTCTAATGTATGATTGGCTTCAATTGTATGTAAACATTCAGTTAGGCATTCTTGGAACACAACCATGAATCCAAGTTCACAGACTAGGGCTCTCATAGAAATAAAGCATGTGTACAACTGCAATACAAACTGAAGGTTTCAGTGCATTAGAATGTTTCAGATGTTATAACAACTGATATTCAGAAGAATTTTTTTGGGGGAAACTGGCAAATCATTGTACAAAAGCATTGAGTTGTGTAAGTTTAACAGAGAAGTGACATTTTACAAGATGCACCTGTTGAACCAAACCTGAAAACTTGGCCTTAGAACCAAGAGACTCAGCCTAGTTTCTGGATGTTTTTGAGGGAAACATTCCCGTCTGAATAGCCACTGTTTAAATTTTACCACCTATTGGCAGTGGAAATCCTGCGGTTGAATGTGTATATGTTCTAATGTAAGATCGTCCCTTGGAACATCTATTTTTATTGTTTCTTCTGTTACAGTTTTACTCTTACATACTTATAAAAGACTTTTTGATGATGTATTCACTTTGCAAGAAATATAGTTCTCAGGAATATAGAAGAAACAAATATTTCCACTGAAACAAGTGGCAGCTAAGTAATTCCCCATTTTTTTCAAAACAGTGTTGCTGTAATAGCTTCCAAAAGCCCAAAGCCTGCTCTTCCTTTTAAACTATACATGTAGCCTTTCAGTAGAGTTATATAGGCTCATTGGAAGTTCAGGTTTTACTAAGCTATCATTAGAGATAGCTATATCTTTCATTTTACTTTTTTATCTTTCTTTTCTTCTGAATGCAGTATTAGGTACTGGATTTTCCCTTATATGCTTTGCAGGATAGTTTTTCAAAATACCCACATAGGCTGATTTCTTTATTGCTTAATTTCTTAAGATTCAGTTGGATTAGTCACAGAAGAAGAAAAAAGCTTGAATCTGGGTGATATAAAATTTAACACCTGTCATCTAAAGGTTTTCACACGTGCTAAATTTTAAATTAGATATTTATTTAGTGCTTCCTTCAGCAGTTCGTCGACAGTAAAAACAGAATATCTTAAACAACCACAGTGTCCACAATACTTTGCTAGTCCATGAAAAGATATTAATAATATTAATTAGTATCTAACCGTGGGAGAAGAACTTATGTGTGAAGCAGTACTGAGCCTCTTAAATGCTGAAGTTGTATTATTTTAAGTTCTTTGGGAAATGGCTATCAGTGAGGACAGAACAGGAGTCTCTTTCTGTATTAGCAGTATCACTTTGGATTAGTCACTTAACATTGCTCAAAATTTCATTTTCCCATCTATAAAAAAGTACTAGCCCATTTCTGAAGTCCTATCCAGTTATACAGTGATATGTCTCTCTGGGCTGTGAACATTATATTAGGGTTTCAGTAGAGAATACAGGGCATTCCAGGTAAAGGAACAGCTTGAGTAAAGCCAAAGTTCTACACTTGTATTTGGAGATAGCTGTATGTGAGAATTTAATAAACAAATATTATTATAGTTTGTGAAATAATTTTATATCAATTGAATATGAACTGTAAAAGTAAAAAACAGCCTTGTTTACTAACCTTAGGAAAAGAGTGTTTGTTTACTTCACCTTTGTCTTTTGCTTCATCTTCTATGTACTCCCATCTCTGAATATCTGCAGGGCCAGTATTGGAAGCCTTCAGAACCTCCCAATCCTACCAATGAAAGATACATACTTCACAAGAATTGGGCTCGATTTTCCTATTTCTACAAGGAGCAGCCTTTAGATTTGATTAAGTAAGTTTCATACATAGGATCAAACCAATTAAAACTTGATAATGTGATTTTTATTCACAGTGGCATCATATTCTGTTATTTTTCACTACTATTTTCACCCACTGTTTTACTACATTTCACAACTTCTTGGTTTCATATCTACACTATCAATCAATAACATTGATTGATATTTAGGAGAATGTCGATGCCAAACTGATGAAAGACAACAGAGATAGTATGGTGGTTAAGAGGTTAAACCTTAGCATCTAGCTAGGCTAAATTCCAGTCCAAGTTCTGCCTCTTGAAAGATATATAAATTTGGTCAAGTTACTTAACCATTTTGAAAATGGGAATAACAATATTACTACTTTTTAGCATAGTAGTAGTAATATCTATATCTGTAAAAAGGGATTAGCAATATTACTACTTTTTAGCATAGGAGCTAGCATTTAGTGTTTAAAACATATTAGTTTTCTCCTGGAGTCCGGAAATTTGGAACATAAGATAAAGGTTGTGTATGGATGTTTGTGTGTATGTGCTCTCATGGATCTGTGAAGACATTTGTTCTATGACCTTAATCATTTGGATAGTTTCATTAGCTAAGCAAGAAGACTATGGTTCCAGGTTATTGCTTTAAGTCATAGCAGTACTACAGGCATACAATATATTAGAGGAGACTTCTGCTATGATTTTATTGAATGAACAATTAGATTAGATATCTCTTGCTACTATAGGCAATTTTTTTTACTCGATGGTTTATACTTTCATTAGTATGCTTACATAGCATCGCAGCATCTGTTTCATGACACTGGTTTGAATGCGTCCATCCAAATCAATTGAAATGTCTCAAGAGTATGTTTAAGTCAAATTAGAGGGCACATTTTGAAAAATAAATCTTGCCCAGTCAGTTTATAAACTGGTGTTTTTGGTAAATCATGCAAACTCTTTCTTGAATGGCCATTTAAATGGTTTTGAATAATAATTACTTAATAATAATTACTTAATACTTTAAGTTATAAAACTAGGATATTTGTCAAAAACATTTAAAATAATTAAGAGATGTACAAAGTTTAAAATGAAATTCTACTTTCATCCAACTCCACAAAAATAGCTAGACTTGATTTGGGTAATACTGATTTAGTCTTAATTTTGTGTTCATGCATAAAATAGCATAGAAGCATTTTTTTTTTCTTAGAGCAATGAGATCTTTATCTTCTCTTTTGTGTTAAGATTTCTCTTTTTTTCTTTATTCACTAAATAGTATATTACTAATACCCTTCTACAAATACCCAAATATCTTTCTGATACTATTTAGTAAAACACAGAATGCCTTATTATGAATTTTTCATAATTCATTTATTGGTTTTTCTATTGAAAAACATTGGTCTGTCCCAAATTTTTAATATAATTTCAACATTTTATTTTAGATTCAGGGGAGATGGTATACATGAATATTGTTTACACGGGTGTATTGCATGATGCTGAGGTTTGGGGTGCAGATCTTGTCACCGAAGTAGTGAGCACAGGTAGTAGTAAAGACATAGGTAGTCTTTTAACCCACATCCGTCTCCCACATTACCTCCTCTAGTAGTCACCAGTGTCTATTGTTGTCATCTTTATGTCTATGTGTACTTAATATTTAGCTCCCACTTACAAGTGAGAAAATGCAACTTTTGGTTTTCTGTTCTTCTGTTAATTTGCTTAGGATAATCTCCTTCAGCTGCATTCATGTTGTTGCAAAGGACATAATTTTACTCTTTTTTACAGTTGTATAGTATTCCTTGGTATGTGTGTACCACATTTTCTTTATCTCCACCATTAATGGGCACCTGGGTTGATACCATGTCTTTGCTAATGTGAATAGTGCTGCAATGGTCCTATGGGTGCATACATCTTTTTGGTAGATCAATTTATATTGTTTCAAGTATATACCCAGTAATTAGATTGTTGGGTCAAATGGTAGCTCCGTTTTAAGTTCTTTGCAGAAGCTCCAAACTGCTTTCCACAATGGCTGAATTAATTTTCATTCCCATCAACAATGTACAAATTCTCTTTTCTCCAAGATCTCACCAGCATCTGATATTTCTTGACTTCTCTTAAGAACAGCCATTCTGACTGGTATGAGATGATGTCTCATTGTGGTTTGATTTGCATTTCTCTCAATGAGCATTTTTTCCTATGTTTATTGGCTACCTGTATGTCATTTGAGACGTGTCTGTTCATGTCCTTTGCCAGATTTTTAATGAGGTTATTTAGGTATTGCTTGTTGACTCGCTGGAGTTCCTCATAGATTCCAGATATTAGACCTTTGTTGAATGTGTAGTTTGTGAATATTTTGTCTAATTCTGTAGATTGTCTGTTTATTCTATTGATAGTTTATTTTGTTGTGCAGAAGTTCTTTAGTTTAATTAGGTCCCACTTGTCAGTTTGGTTTTTTTTTTTTTTTTTTTTTTTTGGTTGTTGCAATTACTTTTAGTGACTTAGCCAAAAATTATTTAGAGAAAGGCATTTCTTAGGTTTTCTTCTAAAATTTTTGTAGCTTAAGGTCTTGCATTTAAAACTTTATTTCATCTTGAGTTAATTTTTCTATATGGTGAAAGGGTCCAAGTTTCACTCTTCTGTATATTGCTAGTTATTTCAGCACCATTTATTGAATATGGAATCTGTTCCCCATTGCTTGTTTTTGTCAGCTTTGTTGAAGACCAGTTGGTTGGAGGTGGGCAGCTCCATTTCTGGTTTCTTCATTTAGTTTTGTCAGTCTATGTGTCTGTTTCTGTACCAATACAATGCTGTTTTGCTTACTGTAGCTGTATAGCATAGTTTGAAGCCAGGTAGCATGATGCTTTCACTTCTGTTCTTTTTGCTTTGGATTGCTTTGCCTATTTGGGCATTTTTAGGTTCTATGTGAAAGTTAGAATAGCTTTCTCTAATTCTGTGAAAAAATGTCGTTGGTAGTTTGATAGGAATAACATTGTATTTATAAATTGCTTTAGGCAGTATGACCATTTTAATGATACTGATTCTTCCAATCCATGAGCATGGAATGTTGTTCCACTTATTTGTGTCATCTCTGATTTCTTTCATCAGTGTTTTGTAGTTCTCCTTATACAGACCCTTTGCCTCATGGATTAGCTATTATCTCTAGATATTTTTTTTGTGTGTGGCTATTGTAAATGGGACTGTGTTCTTGATTTGACTCTCAGCTTGAACATTATTGGCATATACTCATTTTTGTTCATTATTTTGGGTCCTGAAACTTTACTGAAGTCTCTTATCTGTCATTTATGAGGTCTAGGAGACTTTTGGAAGAGTCTTTAGGGTTTTCTAGGTTTAACATTATTTGTCAGCAAAGAATTATAAAGTTTTTCATCTTCTTTTCCAATTTGGATGCCTTTTATTTCTTTCTCTTGCCTGATTCTTCTGGCTAGTTAGTACTATGTTAAATAGGAGTGGTAAGAGTGGACATCTTTATCGTATTTCATTTCTCAAGGGGAATTATTACAGCTTTTGCCCATTCAGTATGATGTTGGCTGTGGGTTTAGCATAGATGGCTCTTATTATTTTGAGATATGTTATTTCAATACGAAGACTATTGAGAGTTTTAATCATCAATGGAAAGGGATGCTGAATTTTATCAAAAGCTTTTTCTCCATTTATTGAGATGATCATATATTAATAGTTTTTCCTCTTAATTCTATTTATGTGGTGAATCATATTTACTGATTTGCACTTGTTGAATCAGCTTTGAATCTCAGGAATAATGCCAGTTTGATCGTGATGTGTTAACTTTTTGATGTGCTCTTGGATTTTGTTTACCAGCATTTTGTTGAGGATTTTTGTGTCTATATTCATCAGGGATATTCGCCTGACATTATCTTTTTTTGTCGTTGTGTCTCTATCAGATTTTGGCATCAGGCTGATGCTGGTTTCATAGAATGAGTTATGAATAGGCTTTTCATTTTCAAGATTTTAGAATAGTTTCAGCAGGATTGTTACCAGTTTTTGTATGTCTGCTAGTATTTAGCTGTGAATCCATTTGGTCTAAGGATTTTTTGGTTGGTAGGTTTTTAAATTGTTGATTCACTTTTAAAACTTATAATGGTCTGTTCAGGTTTTTACTTTCTTCCTGGTTTAATCTTGGGAGCTTTTGTGTTTACAGGAATTTATTCATTTCCTCAATTTTTTTTTTTTTTTTTTTGCCAATCAGTTTGAGCTTATAAGGTAGCTCAGGTTAGCCTTGAACTCATGACCTTGCCTTCGCAAGCACCACGACCTCCAGTGGGAGCCACTTTGGACCCCACCTCAAAATTTTTGAATTTACGTTCATAGAAAATTTTCTAATAGTATTAGAGGATCTTTTGTATTTCTGTAGGTTTAGTTATAATATCGTTGTTGTCATTTCTCATTGGACTTATTTGGACCTTTTTTCTTTATTAATCTACCTAGTGGTCTATCAATCTTGTTTATTTTTGTGAAGAAACAATTCTTGGTTTCATTGATCTTGTGTATAGATTTTTACATCTCAACTTAGTTCAGTTCTTTTAAAATTTTAGTTATTCCTTCTGCTAGCTTTGAAGTTGGTTTTTATTCTCTAGTTCCTATAGGTGAAATTTTAGATTGTTATTTTGAGGTCTTTCTAACTTCTTAATTGAGGCATATTAGAGATATAAACTTTCCTCTTAGTGCTATTTTAACAGCATCCCAAAATTTTGGCAAGTTGTATCCTATTTTTATTAATTTCAAAGAATTGTCTGATAATTTGGTTATATAACCAGGAGTTATTCAGGAGAAAGTTGTTTAATTTCCATGTATTGGTATAAATTTGAGACATCTTGATATTTATTTCTTTTTTTAAAGCACTGTGGTCTGAATATGTGCTTGATATTATTTTTTTATTTATTGAGACTTTATTTCTAAATGTGATCTCTGAAAACATGAAAATATATATTATGTGATTGGTTAGTGCTCTGTAGATATATATTAGATACAATTGGTTGAGTGTTGAGTTTAAGTTCAGAATTCTTTTGCTAGTTTTCTGCATCAATGATCTGTCTAATGCTGTCAGTGGGATGCTGAAGTCTTCTACTACTATTGTGTGGCTAAGTGTTTCTATAGGTCAAGAAAGGCTTGTTTTATAAACATGGGTTTCCCATTGTTGGGTACATAAATATTTAGGATAGTTAAGTTTTCTTGTTGAATTGAGCCCTTTATACTTATGTAATGGCCTTCTTTGCCCTTCTTAATTCTTGTTGGTTTAGAGTCTGTTTCCTCTGATAGAATAGAGATTCCTGTTCATTTTTGTTTTTCATTTGCATAGTAGATCTTTCTCCATTCCTTAACTTTGAACCTGTGAGTGTCATTAGACAAGAGATAGGTCTTTTGAAGACAACAGACAGTTGGATCTTGTTGTTTTTTTTTTTTTAATCCAGATTGCCACACTATGTCTTTTACATGCAGCATTTAGACTGTTTATATCCAGTGTTAGCATTCATATGTGAGATTTTTATATTGTCTTCATGTTGTTAGCTTGTTGTTTTGTAGACTTGATTGTATAGTCACTTTCTAGTGTCTTTGGGCTATGTGTTTTGTGATAGCAGATGTTGTTCTTTCATTTCCGTGTTTAGCACTCCCTTAAGGACCTCTTGTAAGCCTTGTCTAGTGGTAGCAAATTCTCTCACCATTTGCTTGTCTGAGAAGGATTTTATTTCTCCACTTATGAAGCTTAGTTTGATGGGATATTAAATTCTCGGTTGGAATTTCTTTTTTTAAAGGATGCTACCAATAGGCCTCCAATCTCTTCTGGCTTGTAAGATTTCTGCTGACGGGTCTACTGCTAGCCTAATTGGGGTTCCATTTCTATGTGATCTGACCTTTCTCTCTAGCTGCTTTTAATTTTTTTTTCATGTTGAACTTGGTCAATCTGATGACTGTGTACATTATGGATAGTCATCTTTATATAGTGTCTCATCAGGGTTCTCCATATTTCTTGAATTTGTATCTTAATCTCTCTGGTGAGATTGGTGACATTTTTATACCTCAAATAATTTTCCAGGTTATTTGGTCTCGTTATGTAATCCTATATTTCTTGAAGGTTGTGTTCATTTTTAAATTGTTTTTATTTAAAGGAAGAAAAATAGAGAAATAAGAAAGAAAAGAAGAGAGAAAGCAAGAAAAAAAAGAATGAAAGGGAGAAAGAAAGAGGAAGAGAAAGAGGGAGAGAGAATGGGAATCTTGCTCTATTGCCCAGGCTAGAATGCAGTCTAAAAATGGATACTAAAAACCTCTTTTATGCCAATAAATGTGCTTAACAATGGAGACAGGAAGGAATAAGGGAGGAAATAACAAACAAGCAGCCAACCAATATTTCATTTAAACCTGTGAAATACTATGCAATTACTGAGGAGTGATTTGCTTCCAATTATGTGGTCACTTTTAGAGTAGGTATAATGTGATACTGAGAAAAATGTATGTTTTGTGGATTTGGGGTTGAGAGTTCTGTAAATGTTTGTTTAAGATTACCAGGTCTGAGTTCAAGTCCTGGATATTCTTGTTAATTTTCTGTCTCGTTGATCTGTCTAATATTGACAATGTAGTGTTAAAGTCTCCCACTATTATTATGTGGGAGTCTATGTCTCTTTGTAAGTCATTAAGAACTTGCCTTACGTATCTGGGTGCTCCTGTATTTGGTATGTGTATATTTAGGATTGTTAGCTCTTCATGTTGCATTGATCCTTTTACCATTATATAATGTCCTTCTTTGTCTCTTTTGGTCTTTGTTGCTTTAAAGTCTATTTTATCAGTGATGAGAATTGCAACTCCTGCTTTTTTTTTTGGCTGTCTATTTGGTTGATAAGTCTTCCTCCATCCCTTTGTTTTGAGTCTTTGTGTATCCCTGCATGTGTGATGGGTCTGGATGCAGCATACCAATGGGTTTTGGCTTTTTATCCAATTTGCCTGTCTATGTCTTTTCATTGGGGCATTTAGTCCATTTAAATTTAGGATTGATCTTGATAGATGTGAGTTTAATACTGCCATTTAAGGCTAGCTGGCTATTTTGCCCATTAATTGATGTAAATTCTTCATTATGGTGATGCTCTTTACCTTTTGGTATGTTTTTGGAATGGCTGATACTGGTTGTTCCTTTCTATA
The DNA here is from genome assembly GCF_049354715.1 of Callithrix jacchus. Lineage (NCBI taxonomy): Eukaryota > Metazoa > Chordata > Mammalia > Primates > Cebidae > Callithrix > Callithrix jacchus. The sequence continues at coordinate 87,989,591 of NC_133511.1, forward strand.
TGTAATGCTTCTTTCAGAAGCTCTTGTAAAGCAGGCCTGGTGGTGATGAAATCTCTGAGTACTTGCTTGTTTGCAAAAGATTTTATTTTTCCTTCACTTATGAAGCTTAGTTTGGCTGGATATGAAATTCTGGGTTGAAAGTTCTTTTCTTTAAGGATGTTGAATATCAGCCTCCACTCTCTTCTGGCTTGTAAGGTTTCTGCTGAGAGATCTTCTGTGAGTCTGATAGGCTTCCCTTTGTGGGTAACCTAACCTTTCTCTCTGGCTGCCCTTAGTATTTTCTCCTTCATTTCAACCCTTGTGAATCTAATGATTATGTGCCTTCAGGTTGCTCTTCCTGAGGAATGTCTTTGTGGTGTTACCTGGAGTTGAGTATTGTCCTGCCTTGCTAGGTTGGAAAGTTTTCCTGGATAATTATCCTGAAGAATATTTTCCAGCTTGGATTCATTCTCTTCATCACATTCAGGTACACCTATCAAACATAGATTAGGTCTTTTCACATAGTCCCATATTTCTTGGAGACTTTGCTCATTCCTTTTTACCCTTTTTTCTCTAATCTTGTCTTGTCTTTTATTTCATTAAGTTGATCTTTGACCTCTGATATCCTTTCTTCCGCTTGATCAATTTGACTGTTAAAACTTGTGCATACTTTGTGAAGTTCTTGTATTGTGTTTTTCAGCTCTATTAATTCATGTATATTCCTCTCTCAATTGTCTATTCTCATTAGCATTTCATCAAACCTTTTTTCAAGGTTCTTAGTTTCTTTGGATTGGGTTAGAACATGTTCTCTTAGCTCACAGAAGTTTCTTATTATCCACCTTCTGAAGCCTGATTCTGTCAATTCATCACACTCATTCTGCATCAGGCCTTGTTCCATTGCTGATGAGGAGCTGTGATCCCCTATAGGAGGAGAGACATTCTGATTTGGGTGTTTTCAGCCTTTTTCAACTGATTTCTTCCCATCTTTGTGGATTTATCCACTTGTCGTCTATGTAATTGCTGACTTTCAGATTGGGTCTCTGAGTGGACATCCAGCTTGTTGGTGATAAAGTTTTTTCTATTTCTTAGTTTCCCTTTGGCGGACGCCCCTCCGCCACAGAGCTGGACCTTCCCGGGTTCAGCTGTGCTTGCTGTGAAACTCTCAGTCTTCAGCGCTTCCAATTGCTTTTTGTGTGTGTGTGTGTTGGGGTGGGGGGGACCAGCCGAGCCTGATCACCTGGCTCCTTGTCTTAGAGCCTCTTCTTTTTGTTTATAGTTGAATGGTCAACTCTCTCCCAGGTGTTCCAGTCACCTGCTGAAAAGGCGCCAGAATTTGTGTAATTTCCCCTGCGGTGACCCACTACACCAGCTGAAACAGTGGCATTGAGATTTGTGGCACTTATCTGCCCGGGAGTCTCCTGGTCTGGCTCCCCACATCAGTCCCCTTTTCCATCAGTTGAATGGGTAACTCTGCCTTCCTGGAGCTCCAAATGCCAACTAAAAGGGCTCCCAGTCCTGTATGCTCTGCACTGAGAACCGACATGCCGGGGTGCCAGCAAAACAGCTGCGCCAGCCAAAAGAGTCACGCTGGTGACTTCTGGAGCTCCTCCACTGGGAATCTCCTGGTCCGTGGGCAACAAAAATTTGTCTGAAAGTGTGGCATCCACTCACTCTCTGTGCTTTCACTGGGAGCTACAAACCTGAGCTACTACTAATTGGCCATCTTGGATCTCTCTCCCCCTTTTTTTTAACCTTTGTCTGGCTGAGTTGATTTGAAGAAATGGTCTTTGATCTCTAAGATTTTTTCCTCAGTTTGGCCTCTTCTGCTATTAATACCTCCTATTGTATTATGAAATCCTTGTAGGGATTGCTTCCATTCCAGATGTTCAGTTTTGTGCTTTCCTAATATGACTATTTCATTTTTTAGCTCTTAGATTGTTTTACTGGATTCATTGGATTGGGTTTTAACTCTCTCTTGAATCTTGATAAGTGTCTTTCCAACCAGATTCTGAATTCTATGTCTGTCATTTCTGTCATTACCATCTAGTTAAGAACCATTGCTGAGGAGTTCATTTGGAGATAAGGGGACACTGACTTTTTGAATTTACAGAGTTCTTGCACTGAATCTTTCTCATCTGAGAGGGCCAGTGTTCCATTAACTGTGGTATAAGTTGAATATAGTCAATTGGCTTCATTTCTGCATGCTTTCAGAGAGCCAAGGCTCTGTACAGGGTCTTTATTTGTAGATGGATTCTTGCCTTGTGTTTCACAGTTTTATATACTGGCAGAATGTTTTTTGGTGTTACAATTTGGGTACATCCAGTAGATGGCACTTAAGAGTAATAGTCAGCAAATAGGCTCAGCCTTGTGGTGCTTCAGTATTTCTGCCTATTCACAGCAGTGTTCTGTGGTAGGGGGGAAAGAGAGATGATCCTCTCTCCTGGTCTGCTTCAGGGTCCTAGGGAAGCCCCCTCTGATCACTGGCACTGTGTCCAGATTTCCTTTGTTACCTGCTAATTTCAGTATTATTTCTGATATGATCTCATATGATTTATAATTTGTTCTACTTCTCTCTGGAGTGCAATCAATTTTTGTTTTATATCTTTCCACTTTTCTCCATTGCTTTTTTTTAGTTTTTAATATTTCTGGGGTTTTCTTATATCAGCAAATTTATTTGAGAAAAGTTCACTCAGTTTTAAGTTTTTTATTACTGTATTTTTCAATTTCATATTATTTGGGGAGAATTATCAGCCTAAATTATTTACTTCGCATCTTCCAATTTTGTTTTTGTTTTACACGTTTTTTTAAGGATATTGTTTTTAATTTATGAACAGAGTTTCTAGCACTAGAGTGCCCTTTTTGTCAGTCTATCATGCATTCTCAATGTGTTGTCTATAGATACATTTGTTGCAGCGTTAAAAGTGTCATTTTCATCACTTTGCTTGTGTTTAGATGGTGACTCATTTCATGAGGTCAGGGGTGGCATTTTCTCTTAGTGGCATCATATAGGCACTCAAAAAGTTTCAGATTTTGGAGAATTTTGTATTTCAAATTTTCATATGAGGGATGCTCAACCTGGTAAATGGGAGTGAGGGAGAATCCATTTCTGCATGTGCTAGACATGAAGCTTCCTGTGAGTCTCAGAGCTGTAGGCACCCATCTTCCCTTGCCCTGCAAAATCTGTTTCTTTCATTTCTACAAGATCCAACCCTCCTCTCTTATATTATTTTTTTTCTGTTTACTGCCACACCTCTAAGGAGTACCAGTCTTCTCTTTGTATCTGATTCTTCTCAAGAAATATTGCTTCTCTCAGACTGCCATGTCCAGTCTTGCTCTTTTCAGATCCTTTCTTATAGATTGTAAATTACTAAATTCCAACATATATTCTGAATTAAGGCATTTAGTTAAACTTTTCTCTAGAGGTTATTTTACCTGTGTTTCTCTATGTTTTCCATCATACTCTACATTTTTTTTTCCTCTAGAATTTCTTAAACATCTTCTTCACCTCTCTCTTATATCTTAGGTTCCTAGCAGTAGGTGTTGATATTGGGTTTATTTCTTTACTTACAAGTCATTTGAGGATCATGATGTTCTCTGTCATGATACTGAAGGCCTGTATTGGATTTGGGTTTTTTCCCCTCTCCTTGTTGATTTTATGGGTTTTAGTAGAGGTTTTGTGGGTAGACTTGATAAAAGTTAAAATATTCTTAAAATAGAAAGAATTTGCCTATAGTGTCATCAGTGTGGAAGGCCGAGATGGACGAATCACTTTAGGTCATGAATTTGAGAGAATCTGGCCAACATGGTGAAGCCCTGTCTCTACTTAAAAGTAAACAAATAGAAAAGTTACTCCAGCATGGTGACGCACACACCTGTAATCCCAGCTACCTGGGATGCTGAGGCAGGAAAATTGCTTGAACCTGGGAAGTGGAGGTTGCAATGAGCCAAGATCACACCACTACACTGCAGCCTAGCATGACACAGTAAGAGCCTGTTTCAAAAAATAAAAATCAAAAAAATCAAAGAAAGAATTTATTCACAGATGCATAATTACAATTCACACATGTCTTTTAATGAAACTTTATTAAGTATCACTACATATCAAGTAAGGTACTGTTGCCTACAAAGTTAATCAGAATGTGGCTTCCCAACATGAATTTATTTGCAGGAACACACACAAATACATATTAGTTACAGCACAGTAACATGTAATATTCCCACCAAAATACAGAGGGAAAACTATCTTCATGACAGCCTCTGGAAAGGCTTCACGGTGCTCATTCTTGAACTATGTCTTGAAAGATAAGTAGCAGGATATTAGGTGAAGAAGTTAGGTAAGAATATCTCAGGCAAAAAGAACAAGTACAGAGCACTGTGTGTTTAGTTCTTCATGTAGGAGTGTCAGCAAAGGGGAATTGAATGTTTACCAGGAACAAAATCCTGAAGAACAATGCTGGAGTAAAAAGATGAACCTTTGAAGGAAGAAAAGGATATTGCTTAATTTTTACTTTAGAAACATCACTTTATTGGAAACAAAAGATAATTTAGATTGATGTAATATCGAACTCTGGGAAGTAAGGATGCTGCTAAAATTGTACAGCAATAAAACTGGAGGTATTCTCAAGATATTGATAACAGGAAGGAGAGAGGAGACTATGAATTAGAAAAATATTTTTATGAGAGAATTCATTGGACCTAATGGAGTATTGGATATGGAGGATAAAAATAAAGATGACAGGATGGTAGGGTGTCTAGAAAGAGATTTAGTTTATAGGAATCCGAGTTTCCAGATTTCACATATTTCATGTTATCTCTATACCAAACATCACTTCCATGTCCAGGTATCTGTAAGTGGTTTATCTACCTGTTGAGCAAATATCATTTTGTCACATTAGATAGTATTTTTTTTGGGAAAATGGCAATGCCAAGATTGAAAAAGATGGGCTGATAGAGCATAATATAAAATTGAAGACTGGTCACTGGCACATCAGCTATATCAGCCCATTTTTTTTTCTTTCCAGCTTATGCTTCATGTAATTTTTCTTTTGATATCCCTATGTTGTATGTCTTAATGCTTAGAAATAAAACAGAAATATTGCCACATACTAATTAGCATAGACTAAATAGATGTATGGTACATATAATGTTGTTATTACAATTTGAGGATAATACTGAAGCTAAGTTTCTCAGATGTCTATGCATTCGTTATAAAAATAAATCACTTGCCAGGCACCGTGGCTCAAGCCTGTAATCCCAGCACTTTGGGAGGCCGAGGTGGGTGGATCACAAGATCAAGAGATCGAGACCATCCTGGTCAACATGGTGAAACCCCGTCTCTACTAAAAGTACAAAAATTAACTGGGCATAGTGGCGCGTGCCTGTAATCCCAACTACTCAGGAGGCTGAGGCAGGAGAATTGCCTGAACCCAGGAGGCGGAGGTTGTGGTGAGCCAAGATCGAGCCATTGCACTCCAGCCTGGGTAACAAGAGCGAAACTCCTTCTCAAATAAATAAATAAATAAATCACTTTAGAAAAAAATGTTTGCATTTAGTGATTGATTTTCAAGATTGTATTCATTTCAATTCTATAATTCTTTTGATATTTACTATGTCTTTAACTCAATGTTACATCTTAGAAATGCAAAATGAGAGCAGTCCCCACACACAGTATCCTTACAACCAATATTACTGAATCCTTCTACCTATCAGATGCTATGTTAGATGATGCAGTGCCACAGATTAGTTGAAAGTCTAGTAAGTAAAATGGGCGGGTTAAAAAAGACCATAGATTTAAATATATGGCATATTTTTCTAAAAAATAATACTCGAAAGAAGGCTCTCCCTATACTTGAGCTTTTATACTGTCTCATATTATTAGATTTCTATTTTCTTAGTTATGACTAATAAGATAGTTTAAATTAAATCTTAAATGTGATTTCAATAATGTATACATTTTCACTATATTGCAAATCTAAGAAATGTCTCTTCCTTTCTGAAATCCTAAAGGATTTTTTAGTCGTTAATCTGTTACTGTTAGAAACCCAAGTCCAAAGTTTAGTAAAATAATTTGTATATTTCCACATGTAATAAATACTTGCCAGATTTCATTTAATAAATTCTCAGCAATTTCCTTCTTTTGACAATAGTTTTTATAATAATTACAGGTCTAGAGTTCTTGAGAGTTTTTAATTCTTTTAATGGTCAAAGAATAAGAATTGTGAAAATTGGAAAGGATAAAAATGTAGTACTTTAAGGTTGTTGAAATATCCAGTTTCCTTATGAATTCTTGAAGAATTTTTAAGTTAAGTCTATAGTAGTAATATTGCTATTATGCTTTCTAGTAATATTGATTCTGCAGTTTTTAAAACATAAAATACAATAGATACAGTGAACAGTAAATTTCATAAAGCATAATATGTTTATACTTTTTCTGATTTTAATGTTATATACTATTACAATAATTTCTACATTTTTCAGCAAAAAACTGGGAGAAATGAAGTTCCATCTAAGTATGAGTAAGCTAAGGAAGTTGTGAATGGCAGATTAACAAGAGAATATTATAGCATTATAATTTAATTTCAAGTTTATAATGATCCAGAAAACTAAATTGGAGAAAAATAACAATGCAAAAATGTTTATGATCACTCAAAAGAATGAAAAGGACAGTATAAGCAGAAAGATGCCCACTTAGTTTTAAGAGTGTTGAAATATGAAGAATGCGAGGTTCAGTAAAATTAATATTGAATATGGGAAATATACGTTAAAATCTCATTGGGAAAAAAGTTTATAACTTTATGTTCAGATTTGTGTTCTTGAGCATGCATAGACATTACAATTTAATATTAAGTACTTTCATAGAATCAAGTACTTTCATACAATCACTTCCTATAGCATGCATTCCTACAGCAGATGCATGCTATTAGAACACAAAAGGTATCACATCTTTTTGCCTAGGAAACTGTGGAAATACTCACAGATTTGGTGAGCTAGAGTCTATATGAATAACAAGGAGGATTAATCAGGTTAAACAACAACAACAACAAGAAAACCTGGTTTTCAGAGGAGGAGAAAACTACTTTCTCTCATTCCTAAATGGGTACTCACTTAAAAACCAAACACTTGGTTGTGAGATTGAAAAGTTTATGCCAATAAATGCTGTCACTTTTCAACTCTGAAAACCAAGAGCTGAGCTGCATATTTTATAGAATTTTTCTGCAGTAATCGTGTTTAATTCCTTGGTCTGCTACCTATGTCACAACCCTATAAACATCCAAGATCCAAACTTAGAGAAAGATGGAAATATATACCTACAATGTGGTCAGTAAACGTTTTCAGTTTTAGAAAGAGAGATAAAGCAAATGTCCATGCAGATTTTGAATGTGATTTTGATTTAAGTTTATTCCTATAAATTATATTGTAGAATATTCTGTAGTTTATTTAAAAACCATTTAAATTCTCTTTGCAGTAGAGAGGCTCTTCAAATTCTACTTAATGGCTTTCTACTTCCATCTGTTCTCTTTTAATCTTTAAGTCAGTCCTTGCACTGTGGAATAAGCATTATCTTTTGTTAAAACATGATAATAATATGGAAACTAAAGTTTAAAGAGTTAAGCAACTTCACTAAAATTACATGTCTAGAAAGCAATGGAGCCAAAATTAGAATATATGCTTGCCTGAATACAAAATTCAGGCTCTTGGAACTATAACATTTTTTCATATTCTGATTCTGTTTTTACTCTTTTTTACAGGAATTATTATGGAGAAAAAATTGGTATCTATTTTGTCTTTCTTGGATATTACACAGAAATGCTATTCTTTGCAGCTGTAGTTGGATTAGCTTGTTTTATTTATGGTTTATTATCGATGGACCATAATACATCCAGGTAAGTGTACCTGAATTGCCCAGATAGAGAAAACATTTTTATTGTGTGCCAAACTCAGCTATTGTTATTATTTCCCTGGCATTGCCTTGAGAATGTTTCCTTATAGCATTAGATAATTGATATTGGAAAATATCAATTTTGGAAAAAAAAAGACTCAAACATAATAGCTGCCTCTCACCTGGTGCTTTATGGACAGTCTGTTTTTAATGATAGGTTCTGAGAAGTCTACTCCTCAAAGCATGACTTGACCCACTATAGAAATTGCTGCATGACTGCCCCTTCTGTTATATGTGAGAAGTTATATAAATAGTTGTTCTAATAAGAAAAGATTGGACTTTTACCTAAACACTTATCACTTTTCAATAACTTAGCCATTCCTCTAACAGCACTGAAATCTGTGACCCTGAGATTGGTGGTCAGATGATCATGTGCCCACTCTGCGATCAAGTGTGTGATTATTGGAGATTAAATAGTACGTGTTTAGCCTCGAAAGTATGTATGCATTATAATATGTTGAAAATACTTGGAAATTCCTTCCTTTTTATTACATTTAGTACTAAATTATCTTTGTGATATTGTTATTTTTACAGTTCTCCCATTTGTTTGATAATGAGTCAACAGTGTTCTTTGCAATATTCATGGGAATTTGGGGTGAGTAAATAATCTAATAAACAGCTTTCTTCCTATTAATGTGTTGTTTGGCCTCTGTATAGCATGTGACACATGAACTATCTTACATACTAAATGTGGTTTTAGGTCATTGTGTCTTTGTTAGCATTAAAACACTGATGTAGTAGTGCATATTAGCGGCCATTGGTTCTTGATCCACAAAAGTCTCTATTAAACATCTGCTCATTTCTCTAAAAGACAACATATTTTTTGAAACATCAAATTATTAATTTCCCACTGTCTTTCAGTGCCATGTTAAAAACAGGCTCAAAAAGTACTTAATTCAAGAAAGATTAAACAAATATTTGGTGGCTGGAGAATATTGAGTCATGTATACAAACCGGAACAAAGACCAAAAACCTGAGGACTAATGAACACTTTTTGACTCTAAATCGTCTAGTTATACTTTCCATTTCCACTTTCATTCATTAAAAATCTTACATATAAAATGCAATTTTCCTTTTTTTGGTTTGAGACGGAGTTTCGCTTTTGTTACCCAGGCTGGAGTGCAATGGCGCGATCTTGGCTCACCGCAACCTCTGCCTCCTGGGTTCAGGCAACTCTCCTGCCTCAGGCTCCCGAGTAGCTGGGATTACAGGCACGCCCCACCATGCCCAGCTAATTTTTTGTATTTTTAGTAGAGGCGGGGTTTCACCATGTTGACCAGGATGGGCTCGATCTCTTGACCTCGTGATCTACCTGCCTCGACCTCCCAAAGTGCTGGGATTATGGGCGTGAGCCACCGCGCCCGGACGCAATTTTCCTTAACTCTGAAAATGCCCTGCCCAGGACTTAATTTTTCCATTTCACTTAGAAAGTTGAAGTATCATGAAGTTTTTTTTTTTTTCCTTCATCAACAAGGAAAATATTTTCTGTAAGAATAACTCTATTAGAAGACACCTAAAGACTGGTCTAAAATATGTCACAAAACATGGGGTTCCTTGGTGAAAAATAGACATTTTTTTCAATTAAAGAAACACCTCTAACAAACACAAATATGTGCAATTCAAAACCAGGCAGGGGCTGTATTATCCAGGCAAATAACATCAAAATTTGTAGGTTTCCAGGACTAGGCATATGGTATGTATTCAAATATATACTGAATAAATGAATAATTTAAATGCTAATTGTATATCTTCTTAAAAATGAAAAAGGTCAAGTCCTATTTAGGCACAACCTATAAGGCCCAAACTAAGGGTCTCCTTAATTTCCAGAAATCCTGTTCAGGGAATATGTGAATCCTGTGATTCCTACATACTTATAATCACAAAAGTCCATAGAAATCATGGGAATAATTTTGTTTTTAATCCATATCATTTCTCTTTCCTTACAGTACTCTTTTTTGCTGGCTATTTTTGTACCATCATTAATTTATCTCACAATCCCATCTATGTTGGCCAACTTCCTTACTTCTACTTCAGCATTAACAAACTTTGATGCAGAAGAATTCTAAATGCTTAGTGTATTTAAAAGTTTTAGCAGTATATATATGACATCCAATCTCTTGCATAGCCATGGTAACCAAATGCTGCTTCTAAAATTAATAGTAGTTCTATTGTAGTATAAAAAAACAAGCAAATCTTAAAATAGTTAATAGTACCAAACTCTTGAAAGAGTTCTCTCTGCTAACAATGTATGTAATTCATACTGGAGTAATGAAATGAATAGAGTAAAAGTTTCTGCCTCATGAAATTCACAATCAATGTTAAATGATAGAATGAATAAATCAATGAAATATAACCTGTTGTTAAGAAAGTCATAATCTAATTGGGATAGAATCTGAAGTCTATTTTGTAGAAGTGCAGTTTAAATGCTGAGGGAGTGCAGAGGAGAACTAAACTACTTTTTTACTGGAGGAGTTATATATGAGGTGTCTAAGAGCCAAACTCATAGAATTGTAGAGTGGAATATGGTGGTTACCAGGAGCTGGAGGATTGGGAAATGAGAAGTTACTAATCAATGATCACACATTAAAGTTTCAATTAAGCACGATAAATAAGGTGTGTACAACATTGTACTTTGGTCCACAATAATGAATTGTACACTTTACAATTGTTAAGTGATAGGCTACTGTGTTCTTCCCACTTAATCAATGTTTAAATAGTTCTTTAAAGTTTAAATAATGAGCAAAGGAAAACATAAGCCAATGTATACATGAACAAATGAACAAACAAAAACCAACAGTCAGATGGATGGATATATTTTCACTAGAAAAATATATTTTGGAAGCTGAGAGAGCAATTAGATGACTATAATGATAAAAATGTAATTAGAATTTTTAAAATGTATGGATAGAATCCATAGTTCCTTACGTTACTTAAAAGTTAGAGAGTGAGTCAGAAAGTTGAGTCTTTTATAGATGATAAAATTATGAGTTAATATTGATGGTGTTAGTATTCTTTTACTAAGCAGAATACTAGGAAAGATATGTATATACCCAATAGAAAGATATGTATATACCAACCAATATCTTTTATTGAAATCATTTGCATATGTCTTTTATTGAAATCATTCAAGTCAGTGTACTATTTCTTAGGCTTAGGGAAATATACCTAGGAAGCATAAGAGCCAGTAATTATTCTCACTCTTAAAATACATATATTATATATATATGTGTGTGGGGGGGGGGTGTATGTATATAAAACATAAAACTTTTACATATATATGTGCACAATTCAAAAAGTTTTCACAAAATATACTTATATAATTAGCACCAATATAAACAATAGTCCATTACAAATATATTTACATAAATGATATACAACTAATAGTGTTTCATGTCAAGCTTCGCTTTTTGGTTCACCTTTGTTTCTGTGTGCAGCAAAACTTCATTTATTTTTATTACTGTGTAGTGTTAGATTGTATGGTTAAATCACAATTTTGATTATATATTCTTGGGCTGACAGACATTTGAGTTGTTTCCAGACATCTGCTATTACAAATAGTGCTGCTGCAAACGTTCTTGTACATATCTTTTTGAATTGTGCATTTATATTTCATGTACTTTTCTGTAAATATTCTTCAATTGAAAGTTGATAATTCTGGCACTTTGCGGGGCTGAGGTGGAAGGATCATTGGAGGCCAGGAGTTTGAGACCAGCCTGGGCGACAGAGGGAGACTCTAATAAAGTTATAAAAAGAAAGCTGAAGTTTATATATATATATATATACATATATACACACATACATATATACACATGCATATATATACATATATATGTTTTATGTTTTATAGACATATATATACACACATACACACACACACATATATATAGAATGTATATGTATTTTAAGAGTGAGAATAATTAATGGCTCTTATGCTTCCTAGGTATATTTCCCTAAGCCTGAGAAAACAGTACACTAACTTGAATGATTTCAATAAAAAACATATGCAAAAAAAACCACCTCAGTGTTTAATAAAAAGCTAAATTTAAATATTACTTCAAATTATCTGAATGATCAAAGATATTAATATGTCTGAAAAAAAAATATTGCTTGTACCACTGACCAAGAAATTAATTTGAATTTTTGTATGACTTTTTTCAGTATATTATTGAATACAGAATATTATGCCAACATTAGTAATTGATAAATTTTCAAACACAATAGTGACAGAATAGCCACCTGAAAAATTTGAACCATCCTGCAACCAAAGTGATTAAAGAGAAAAATTGACAAAGCTTTTTATTTACCTTTATCTTTTCATATCTTATTTTTTTATGTTTATTTACTTATAGTCACCTTATTTTTGGAGTTTTGGAAACAACGACAAGCCAGACTGGAATATGAGTGGGACCTGGTGGACTTTGAGGAGGAACAGCAGCAGCTTCAGCTGAGACCGGAATTTGAAGCTATGTGTAAACACAGGAAATTGAATGCAGTGACTAAGGTAGACTAGAAAACTGTGAAATGGGCAGCATATCTTAATGGACACATTGCTGCAGGTTTCTTCTCAAATAATCATAGTTTAATTTGCCTTTAAAATATTCTGCAACATATAAATCACATAAACTACTTGTTTCTAATATACATACGCTTATGTAAATGTATATATATGAATTCATATATATGAAAATTTTTAAATACTTTCAAATGTAGATAGAAAAGTATAATGAACTAACTACATGGATTAACCGATGACCCAGAATCAATTGTTTTTCATTCATGGACAATCTTGTTTCATTCATCCTTTATGTCACTAGATTATTTGGAAGTAAATCCAAGGCATAATAACATTAAACCAAGTGCAAAAAGGAAAATCATGTATATGCAGTAGGCTTTGTATATAAATATATAGACATTGAAATGATGCTAAGTTGATATACAAAAATTAAAATAGTATTTATATTCAGATTGTGGTCTTATGAGTGATTGTTTTATTAGACTAACTTTTCTTCACATGGCCCCTTTTAACTGATTATATTGAGAATCATTGCAGTGGGGTGGGGTGGGGGTGGGAGTCTACATATTAGAATTCTTAGCTGACAGAACCAGCTGTGTGTTCTTGACTGAGTTGTTTAACTTTTTGGTAACCCACTTTTTCCATGTGAAAATGGAAGTAACTTTGCCTTTAGAAACCAGAATCTTGGTTACATATTTTTAGAGCCTCTATTTTTTCATAATCTACAGTCACAGTGTTGCTTGCTGCTAATTAAAAGAGAATAATATGTGCCCAGTGCACTCTTTTCAGTAGAATTCCCTATTCTCTTTGGAAAACTATTCTTGCAGCATAACATATAAAATTTCTTTTCACTGTTTAGGCATTCACTATACAGTTACTAAATTTCATTGAAAGATCAAGAAAACATCTCAGAAAATACATCAAAAATTTGGGTGGCAGTTTGAAATTAAGAAAATATATTTAAAAATATTGACAGAGTACTAACATGATGTTTATTCCTATTTCATAAGAAAAAAAAGAAAACAAAAGTAGTCTTATTAGCTTTTCTGAAAATTAACAGAAAAAAATGTATTGAATGCTTACATTTGAAACCAGTTGAAAAGCAGTATATATTGATTCACTGTGAATCATCAGCTTCACTTCACTTAGCTTTCATGGTTTCGAAATCAAAAATCAGAGTTTTGTTTTGTTTTGTTTTTTTCTTACTAGTAATGCTTTTTCTGTGTTGAAGAGCAACCAGAACACTCACATTTGAGTCCACATTGGGAACACACACATGCACACACATGAATATGCATACACATGTATAAACACACATACATTGGTACACGCGTGAACACACATGTCCACAGTCACATATTATAAATACATGCACAAATACTCTGAGGTCTATAGGACTCTTGAATGGCCTAATCTGCCATTGAGAGTTCTATTTTTATTCAAACCACCCTAAACATTCTTAAATGTGAAATATTATGGAATTACATAATTTTGATTTCTGCTGACACAATTTTTTTTTAGTATTTTTTGTTTTTTTGGGTAAAACCTGCTTATGTCTTGATGCACCTAAGAATGTCAGCTGTATCATAGGTATCTTTCATTAATGACTCTTAAAGACTAAATGTGGAAGTCTTGGATCCTGAGCTATGTGGAAGAACACAGTTATCTGAAAAATATGAAGAAAGCATCTAATATAATATGCAGAGTAATGCAATTCAATTCAATTAGAATAAAATTATAACATCATTAAACATCATAAAGCATGTCTACCTAAGCAGCAACAACCCTCATTGTTTGACTTTGTTTACTGTCTGCCAGGCCCTGAGTATTATAATTCAGTATTTAGGAAATTGTGTATATCCATTATGTCTCATAAAGATTTCTACTTCAAGGGAAGGAACCATCCCTATAATGTAGATTTCCATGAACTATAGTAGGCCCTTTTGGGAGATTTCTACTTTAACTGGTCTCTATGATATTGACTAGTGCTTGTAGTCTCAACTAAGAGAGGAGATTTTGAATTTCTTTGTGATTTCCTCAACATTACAGGAGATGGAACCTTACATGCCTCTATACACACGTATTCCATGGTACTTTTTTTCAGGAGCCACAGTGACATTATGGGTGAGCATTTCTTTTAAAATTGTTATCATTTCTTCAACAGGCAATTAAATGAGCTATCTCAACAGTGTCATCTGCAATGTCTCTTGAGTCCTTCTTTTCCCTCTGCCTCCCTGATCTTTTTATCTTGGTTATAGCTCTTATACAAAATAAACTGTAATTTATATGGCTTTTTTATAATTAAACTTTGGGAAAATATCTCAGGGAAGAGGAGGTACTTAACTTAAAACCTATTTCTCCTTGCCTCACGGCACTTCATTTAAGTGGTCACTTGAAATCAGGACAGAATAACAAACTTACTCTGATTCCAGACTCTTTGGTTACTTTTAGAAAAATCATGAATTTATCTTTATTTCCACTTTATTTCCTGCTGTTCCTTTTCCAAATTTGTTCCCTCTTAACAGTTAGCATTTAATTTTAGGAAAAGAGCCAGTGTTACCCTCTGAGGGGTTAGAATGTTGAAATATAAATGATTGACAGTTGTAGACTATAGTTTAGACTCACCAGTCCATAAATCCTGCGTGATTTATCTTTAACATTTCTTGTTAAGTCTATTATTTTCACATTTTAAAACAGTAGAAATGTGTTTTCTTAGATTACGTAATAATCGTTGAGGAGATGTGATAACATAAAATGGGGAGAATTATCAATTCAGGACTCTTTTGAGAAATCTTCTGGATTATGTCCCCAGAAATTTATTCTGTTTTTGATTACTAGCTTTTATTTAATTTGACTCACTTCCTCAATTTTTAGAATAAAATTCTCTAATGATTGATAGAAAGGCATCGTCATGCTTTTGCAACATGGGAAGTATACAAAATTTATACAGAATCTATATAAATTTCTAAACTACCAGGCATATTAGAGCACTAGTGACAACATTCCAAGGGGAAATGAAATACAATATTGACGTGTATTTTTCTTGGGAAAGTAAGTGATCTTGATTCTGCATGTTTAACTTCAACCTAGAGCATGTGTCAGCAAACATCTTCTGTGAAAGGGCCAGCTATATTTTTGGATTTGTGGCTACATATAGCTCTAGAACATAATTGTCTTTATTTTTCTCTATAACCTTTTGAAATTCAAAGAAACATGCCTAACTTAAGGGCCATATAAGAACAGGCAAGGCCATGGGCAGGATTTGGCCTTCTACTATAGTTTGTCTCTCCCTGCTAGAGGATGAGCCTAGAGGATGAGAATGAATATGTTTATGTTTTAGACTTAACCAGCAGCTACCATGTGCCTTATCTCTAACCCTTTTACCTTGCCAGTGTTCATATCTTTCCATCTATGGCAAGAAAGACTGACTTACTTTGCTTTGCACATGAGACCTACTAAACTTCATATCAGATGAACAGAATAATCAATGTGTTAGATATGTATTCATAACAGAGATACAGAGACCCAAATAGCAGTACTTTGCTTTTTTTCTCCAGATGTCTCTTGTCATCGCCAGCATGGTAGCTGTAATCGTGTACCGCCTGTCAGTCTTTGCCACATTTGCTAGTTTCATGGAAAGTGATGCATCCTTAAAGCAGGTCAAAAGCTTCCTTACTCCTCAGATAGCTACATCACTCACAGGATCATGCTTGAACTTTATAGTCATCTTGATCTTGAATTTCTTTTATGAAAGAATATCTGCCTGGATTACAAAAATGGGTAAGCTAGCCAAATCATTAGTGTGATTCTGAAGAATGATTCATATTGATGCTATGTGTCTATTTTGGAGCACTCCCCAGGAGTTCATTTTCAAAGGGTACTTTTTAAGGCAGTTTTTCTCTATAGGTAGACCCATATCTGCTATTTCAAAATCGTCCAAGAGCCACATTCAAGGTCCATTATAATGGAAGTAGCAAAAAGAACTGGGAAAAAAAAAATTTGGATTCTATATCTTTTTGAGTATTCTTGTCTTAATTCTCCCTTGATGGGTCTAGTTGAATCCTGATTAAAATCTTCACTTTATTGAAGACACAGATGATTTTTATTTCATGTATGTGGTTCTTAGAAAGTATTGATTTTGGAAGCTATCTTGAGAAAAACAGAACAATCAGCTTCTCCTAAATAAATCTAAATTTTAATGCTTTTCTTTTTAACTGCCATCTCTTAGAACTTGGATTATTTTCTTGTTAAAATATTAAAATTTTTACTGAAAGCCATGGGGGAAAGTGAAAGGGCCACAGGTTAAGTGAGAGATTGAGTTAGGTAGCAGCGCAGAGCACAGTCACTTCTACCCTTTTTCCTAGCAAGTTAGCAGCAAGATCAAAGTTGGAGACTCAAGGTATCAGCCTCTTCTCTGAGTGCTCTTTCCAGGGATCAAGCACCTTTGAATCTGTTGTACGTAGATATCATGGTCAATGCCAAGAAAAGAGCACATTATTCAGTCAGCACTGGAATGAATACTGAGATGAGACTTTCATTATATACTTCTTCAAATTTTGAGTTCTCTCGCAGATTTACTTTTCTCTGCTAGGAACAGTGAGAAAATCACAGCAGATAAATTGCTTTTAAAAAGCACCTAAAAACTCACCGTTTTTCTCAGTGGGAAAAGAAATTATTCAAGTTCACATTACAGGTTTTGTAGGAATACAGCTACATTTCACTAAAATGTAGGAGCTATCTCTGTCTTTAAAATAATTTGTAATACTCTTCCAGTATTGCTGGAAATAACATGATTTGGCTGGATCAGCTCATGCTACTGGGAGATCATCAGCTCAGGAAAACATACTTTTTTATTCTTTTATGCTTCATGAGCCTCTATTGTAGGGTGAAGATAATTTAATTTTTTTTACCTTTAGAATTCATTAAATGACAGATCATGATCATGCATTTTAAATAAAGGAGAGGGAAAATGTGTACTATTTCTTCTACTATTTGCTGATCACATTGTTTTCAGAATTAATATAACCTTTTAATTCATGAGAAGGCAACACAATTCTGTTGGAAATCATCCCTCCCTTTGCATGAGCTTACTTTGTTTAAACAAGATTGTAAGCAGATGAGATCTGATGTGCTTATAGGATAGAAGATAGTGTTTGGAGGTAAGCATAAGATTCTTCAGTCTTATTTGGTGCATTAGTTTTCACACTGCTATAAAGATACTACCTGAGACTGGGTAGTTTGTAATGGAAAGAGGTTTAATTGACTCACAGTTCACATGTCTTGGGAGGCCTCAGGAAATTTACAATCATGGTGGAAGGCAAAGGGGAGAAAAACACCTCTTTCATAAGGTGGCAGGAGAGAGAGAGAGAGTGCATAGGTAAGTGCTACACTTTAAAACCATCAGTTTTCTTGAGAACTCACTCAATACCATCAGAAGTTAACCATCAGTTTTCTTGAGAATAGCATGGGGGAAGCTGTCCCCATGATTCAATGGCCTCCCACCAGGGCCCTCCCTTGGCATGTGGGAATTAAAATTTGACATGAGATTTGTGTGGAGACAGAGAGCCAAACCATATCATGTGGGTTTGAATTTCACGTTTGTGTAACCCCAAGACAAGAATGCTGTCTCTCTGACTGCAGTAGCAACAGCCTCCTAGGCTTTTCCAGTGGTTAGTTTAATATGAAGTATGTAACAGAAAGTCTAGCACAAATCCATAGTTAATATTGGCCTACTATTGCCAGAATAGGGCGCATGCTATAGGCTCTCAGAATGATGTGACTGTATGTTCACTTGTCCCAGGGAGTACAGAGTTCAAGGAAACATAAGACGATGTGCTAAACCTATTGTTTTTAACTTAACAGAAATTCCTCGAACCTACCAGGAGTATGAGAGCAGTCTAACCTTGAAAATGTTCCTGTTTCAGTTTGTAAATTTTTACTCAGCCTGCTTCTACGTAGCTTTCTTTAAAGGAAAGTTCGTAGGCTATCCTGGAGGATACACATATTTATTTAATGAGTGGAGAGGTGAAGAGGTAAGAATTTCCTTGAGAGGTGAGGTGTGTATCTTCAATACTCATGTTAACCACTTTCTGTTTGCCAAGCACTGATTTAGATGCTAAAATATTGCAAAATATGTCTAGACACTGACTCCGTCCACAGAGAGTATTATTCACAGATGAATCCTGTCATTTGATAAACTTCTCTGTTTGTTTTGAGCAAGAAGTTATATCATGCCTATGGTTTGGTAGTAAAATATGAGCTATAAAATGATGTAAGTTAAGTTCTTTCTTCCTGAAAGTTTCCTGCAAAGGAAGAATGATTGCTCTCTGTATAAATGGTTCCACTATGGGTAATTGAGTTAGAACTGATTTATGGTTTCCAAATTATGAAGCATGGAGAGTACACCAACTTCCACCCCTAACACAGATATAAAGACTTAGAATTATCTAAAAATGAGACCTAGAAATCTGTGTTTTTCACACAGTTCACAGATGAATCTAATGCAGTCATCCTGGCACTGCTCTGTGATTATGTTAGGAATTATTGGGCTAAATATATCTTAATCCTTCCAACCAAAACCTTGAGATCCTAATCTTATGGCTTAGAGTTTTCTTTAGGTGTTGCAAAATTGCATCTTTGATCGTTCAATTCTGTTTTCTCCCCTATCGCTTCTGACTAGTGTGATCCTGGAGGCTGTCTTATAGAATTGACAACCCAGTTGACCATTATAATGACTGGGAAACAGATTTTTGGAAACATTAAAGAAGCCATTTATCCGTATGTATGACTTACAATATTTTTATTTAAGTAACCATGAAAGATTTCCTCTGGAAAAAGATGAAATTTTTTAATTATGATGGTGCCTTTGTTAGAAAATGGTTAAGCCAAAAGGAACACGTTATTTTTAATCAACAGTGAAGGTTGAATCTTAATAAACTTTTATTTTCATTTATTTGCTTTTTGGTTCCATGGCTAGCAAGGTTTTTAAAATTTTTTTAACTGACAAATAATAATTATACATATTTATGAGGTACAATATAATATATTGAATACAATCTTTTAAATATGTGCTATTGTTACTTTTCCCTTTATTAAGGGATTATTTATTCCTCTCTCCTGTGAAGATTTTACTGGGACATCTAAATGCCATATCCTCTGCAGTTTATTCTACATGCTGTTTATTATTTCTGAATATTACTAAAAGGTGAACTTTGTAAAAATATCCCTGTGTCATGTAATCTAGGCATAAAAATAGATTGTAAATGAAATGAGGGAGATTTTCAGGTCAATACATGAATGATTCCTCTCTGATCAAAACACAGCAATCATGACTAAACTGACAGTTTATTTCAAACAGTAGATGAACATCTGTCATGGATAAAAAGAGAAAGCATTATAAAATCATAAGTCTATATTCCTACAGGGTTCCTAGTTGGGAAATAACTGTGTCAGGGTTTGTCATGCAATATAAAGTGGAGTAAAAGTGCTCCACTTAAGACAGATACTATCCAGTTTAATAGCCCTGGAAGGCAGAGACTAGGTTTATTCTCTTACTCATGAAAGAAGATTGAAAACATCATCCCTGCACCTTCCTACTTCCAGTATATACACGATTACATAGTGCCGCTTAGGGCTCTATTTCAAGTACTAACAAAAGAAGAACACAGACTTATCCTTACAAATGGTAATAAATGTGAGCCTAACCTTCTAGTTTCATGCTTTGATATACCACATCCATAAGGAAAATAGCTCCAAACTTTTCTTTTTTGAGTCTCACTGTGTCACCCTGGCTGGAGTGCAAGCAATCTCAGCTCACTGCAACCTCTGCCTCCTAGGTTCAAGCAATTCTCCTGCCTCAGCCTCCCAAGTGACTGGGATTACAGGCACCAGCCACCATGCCCAGCTAATTTTTTGTATTTTTAGTATTTTTAGCATTCACAATGTTGTCCAAGCTGGTTTGAACTCCTGACCTCAGGTGATCCACCCCCTCGGCCTTCCAAAGTACTGGGATTACCGGCATCAGTCCCTGTGCCTGGCGCCCAAATTATATTTTCAGTTCTAGCTCTGGATTGAGAACACAGGGGACTGAATGGAGACAATACCTAAACCAAACAGAAGATGGGGGATACAGGTGCACAGACAGGGAGAGAGACAAAAGACAGGGGAGGTAAAAGAATTGAAAAAGAAGAAGCAGCAGCAAATTAACAACAACAACAAAAAAAAAACCTAAGCCTTCCTAATAATCAAAATTCTAAAACGTGATAATGTTTAATGCTACAAAGGCTGTGAATAAAATCAGCTACTATAAAGTGGACTTACTTCAGCTGATATTTCTAACTAGACTGTTCTGGCAAAGCCCTTAAAAAAAGATGCTGACAATACTAACAACATAATGGACATTGATATTATCATTAAAACAGATCAAGAAATATTTAAATAAAAACTGATAGAAATGAAATAAGAATAAGTGAATATGAAATGGAAGAAATTACACATAAATGAAAGATTAAAGTATTAAATAAAAAAAGTATAAACTTTAAATAATGAGTACAATCGATTGGAAAATTCCACAGTTCGATTCCACCCTGGACACAGTTGGAGAATGGATTAGTGAATTGGAAAATAATAGTGAGAAATTCCTACATTGTACAGTGTAACAAATATATGACATTTGATTAAAAATAAAGTAAAGGTATGTTAGATCAAGAGGCTTCCACAATAATTTACTAGTATTTCCAGAAAAAGGTAATTGAGTAAATGGTGAAGGAAAAAAATTATTTGAATAAGTAATTGCTGAACATTTTTCAAAAATGAGGAAAAACATGAGTTTCAGAAATGGAAACAAATTCTGAGTATAAATCAGGATATTAGAATTCAATTCAAGATAATAGAATTCAATTCACACCCCAATTCATTATGGTGAAACTACAGAACACCAAAGATAAACAGACGATATTTAAAGTATTTTAGACAAAAGACATTAACTTTATTCAAATGAATGTCATCTACACTATCATCAGTTTCTCATCAATAGCATTAGATGCCAAAAGATAGTATTTTCAAGGTTCTCAGTGAAAATAATGTTTCCTTTAATTTCCAGAACCAGGTTAGCTATTATTTAAAGTGCTTTTAAAGACATTTTTAGATATGAAAAGACCAGGAGAGTTTACATTTATAGATCATCATGGCGAAAACTACTGAAAGATTTACTTGAGAAAAAGGAGATCATAAAGTGAAAGTACAGAATGCAAGAAACATTGGTTAGCACAGAATCTGTTAGCTCCAATCAAATTAAATAATTTGGTAGAATCTAAAATCATATAGGATTTGTATGGGGAGGACTACAAAATCCTGATGAAATTTTAAAAACTATGTAAATGGAGAGAGATATCATGTTGGTGGTCAGTTATTTCCAAATTTCTACATATAGATTTATTGTTATTCTAATCAAAATATCAGCAGGCTTTTTATAGGTATAGACAAGTGGATTCTAAAGTTTATATGAAAGGCCAAGGAACTAAAATAACCCAAAGAAGTATGATAAAAGAAGAATAAAGCTGTAGGAATTACCCTACTCAATTTTAAGGCTTACTACAAACTATATTAATCAAGACAATGCAGGATGGTGAAGGGGTAGTTATATAAACCAATGGAACCAAGTAGAGATTGTAAGCCAAATATGACCATTTTATTTAAGACAGAGGTGCAAAAACAATTAATTGATGTAAGAGTAGACTTTTTCATAAATGGCACTGGAAAAATTGGACATCCCATATGTGAAATAATAAAACTATGTGAAACTTATACCTCATTCAAAAATGAACTCAAAATGGATCATAGACAAAACTATATTTTATAAAACCAAATAAGTGATTATATAAACTTTAAAATAATGCTTATGGATGTCAGAATTGAAGAATTTATAAATGGAATGAAGCACATGAAATAAATTCTGAAATTTCTAGCCATATTCTCTTTCTTGAACTGGGTGATCTCTTTTCCACTGTGACTCCAGTTATAGTATGCTCCTGTGTTTGATTATTGTCTCAGAAATCTCAGGTGCTTTTCCCCTTTCCATTCTTTTTCTTTCTCTTTGTGTCTGGTTTGAGTATAAGCAACATATAATTGTTCCTCTTAATCCACATTTTCTACAGTACTTCATATTGTCTTATTAATTTTTGCTAAGTGGGGGTTATAAATGATATCTTGTTTTGGTCTAATTTTGCATTTTTCTGATTAACAACAGGAATAAGCATTTTCAGCCATATTTGTTTCCCTTTCAATTAAATGCTTGTTCGTGTTGTTTAAGCGTTTTCCTACTTGTCTATCTTTTTTCAATTGATTTGTATGTATACATTTAAACTTCTGGTTACTGGCTTTTGTTTGTTTGCTTCTTTTTTGATAATATATGTTGAAAATATTTTATTCTGACATGAATTTTATTTCTTATTTTTTAATAGTATGTTTAGGTCACAGTTTCACAACCACAGAATTATTGACATAATTCTTAGTTGTGGGGGTGTTGGTTATCCTTTGCATTGTAAGATGTTTAACAGCATCCTTGGACGGTACCCACTAGATGCCAGTAACCCATCTTTCCCCAGTTGTGACAACCAAAATATTTTGAGACAGTGCAATTGTGTCATTGCGGGCAAAATTACTCCCAGTTGGAAACCACTGGTTTAGATGAACAAAATTACATAACTTTAAAAGAAATATTTTCCTACACAAGATTATGAGACATTTTTATTATTATTTACTATATTGGTTAAAGTTATGCCCAAATTAAGGTCCTAAGCAAAATACTGAATATGCAGACATACTGATAAAAAGTTATATGGAAACACACACACATACACAAAGATATTTTCATATACTTACTTATAAATGTTTTATACATTTTAACATTATTGTCTTTCATTTTCAAATTCTTAACATATATGAACAGGACTTATATGTTTGATATGAGGTACAAATCTATTTTTTACATATATGTGTGTATATATATATGTATAAACTATATATTTGTATAAATTGTTATATTATGATTTATTGAAAAGTTTCCTTTTTCTACTATCATCTACACTGCTATTCATCTACATAAAATATTTTCTACAATACCTTTTATGTCATATAAACACTATCTATATGCCATATAAATACTATCTAGAATTATACCAACTGCAAGGCTATTTCTAGTTTTCCGTTCTATCCCAAGATTTGTTTATCCCTGTAGAAGTACGACAATCTCTCTCTCTTTTTTTAAAAAACTAAGTTCAGAGGTACATGTGCAGGTTTCTTACATAAGTAACTTGTGTCATGGGAGTCTGTTATATAGATTATTTTATCAGCCAGGTATTAAGTCTAGTCCCATTAGTTATTCTCCCTGATCCTCTTCATCCTCCCACACTCTACCTTCTGATAGGCCCCAGTGTCTGCTGTTCCCTTCTATGTGTTCATGTGTTTTCATCATTTGTCTCCCACTTATAAGCAAGAACATGTGGTATTTGTTTTTCTGTTCTTGCATTAGTTTGCTAAGGACAATGGCCTTCAGTTCCATCCATTTTCCTGCAAAGAACATGATCTTGTTCTTTTCTATGGCTGCTTAGCATTCCGTGGTGTATATGTACCACATTTTCTTTATGAACTCTACCATTGATGGGTATTTAGGTTGATTTCATGTCTTTGCCATTGTGAATACAGTACAACAATCTCTTAATTAATACAGATTCGTAAGTCTTGATATCTGGTGGGGCTACATTTATCAACTTACTTTTTATCTGTAGAACTGTCTTGGCTATTCTTGGTCTTTTAGAAATCTATATAAATTTTATAAATATCTTGTTAGATTTTACATGAAGAAATATTTTGGTTCTTTCATTGAAATTACATTTTAATTGTTTTAATATAAACAGTTGACTTTTTTATAATACCAAGTCTTCTTATTCATGAACATTTAAATTGGACTTTAGTAAATTCAAATAAAGATTTTAAACTTTTAAATATGGGGCTTATAATTCTTTTATCATGTCAATTTCTGTGTAGTTTTTAATTGCTATTGTAAATAATATTTTTTTTTAAAAATATATGTTTTCTACTTGGGTGTTGTGGGTGTACAGGAAAGAAATATATTAATAAATCTTAATATTATTTCTAATCATTTTTGTCTAACTTCACTTGGGTCTTCTATTCAGACAATCACATAACTGTTCATAATCACAGATTTCTCCTATATTTCCAGTTTTTTTGCCTTTCTCATTTTATTTTACTGGCTAAGGTCTCCAGTAATCTTGAATATGGTCATGCACATTCTTATTTTGTTTTTGATTCTAAAGGCAATGCTTCTGACTTTTCCCAATCAAGAATGATGTTTGCAGCCTGGTGCATTGCCTCACGCCTGTAATCCCAGCACTTTGGGAGGCTGAGGAGGGAGGATTGCTTGAGCCCAGGAGTTGCTTGGGCAACAAAACAAGATCTCATTTCCACAGAATAAAATTTAAAAATTAATCAGGCATGAAGGCACATGCCTGTAGTCCCAGCTACTGGAGAGGTAGAGGCAGGAGAATCACTTGAGCCCAGGGGGTCGAGGCTGCAGTGAGCTGTGATGGCACCACCACACTCCAGCTTGAGTGGCAGAGTGAGACCCTGTCTCAAAAAAGAAAGAAAGAAGAAAAAGAGAAGGAAAGAAAATAAAGGAGAATGAAAGAAAAGGAAGGATATTTGCCCTAGGATTTTAGTAGATATTTTTTATTAGATTGAAGTAATATTTTTTCTGTTTCTACTTTTCTTTCCTAAGCAGGTTTTAATACTATTAAATGCTTAATATAGCAAATGTATTTTCTGCATCAATTGAGATTATTTTATATTTTTCGCCTTAAACCATTCAATGTGAGATATATATATATATGTTATTTGTTAAAAAACACAGCCTTTTTTTTTAAAAAAAGTAATACATTATTATGATATATTATCTTTTCATATAGCATAGAATTCAGTTGGTTAAAATTTTGTTTAATGTTATTGCATTTATTTTCACATAAGTCATTTCCTATTATAATCAATTTCATATTAGTTTGAATTTTCTTCTGAGTTTCATGACAGCATCTGGATTGTATGTGGTCTTAGTGGTAAGCTTCCCCTCCACTTATAATGTAGCCAAACTGTCTGTGAGTCAGGATTGTCTTATTTTCTCAGTCACCTAATAAAGAATTTTGCATATGTCATGAAAATAATACCAGATTTTTATTTGCCCTTTGGCTGGAGTCATTTCTCTTTGCTCTGTGATCTTATTTAACCTCTCATTTCTGCCAGTTTCCAGATCTAACACTTTGATTCTCTGATCTTTTTCTTTTTAGTTCTATTTCATATATTTACTTTTATCACTTCCAACAGCTTGGCTTTGAATTGGTGGAGACGCCGAAAAGCTCGGACAAACTCTGAGAAATTGTATAGTCGATGGGAGCAGGATCATGACCTTGAAAGTTTTGGACCCCTTGGGCTTTTTTATGAGTACTTAGAAACAGGTAATTTTAAATCACTGTTCTGAAACACAGAGTCATCATGAATGAGTGGTTTTTCTGCCTTGCACCTGGTAGATGTTCAATAAATTATTAGTTGGTTGGCAAAAAAGATGGATGGAGTGATACAAGGAAGATTTGTTTCCTATTTCCCTGACCCACCAAATAGACTACAGAATGAAGTTTACTTTCAAAACACCAGTCTCGGAGACATAATTCCTATCAGTTGAATGTTAATGTTGTTGAACCAAATTAAGTAAGAGTCTTTTTTTAACACCCATCTCAAATTAGCTTTGATGGCTATTTCTCCATTTTTTTTTTTTGCCTCAGTGACAGCTCAAAGAGAGAATAAGTTGCTTGGAAAACATACCCAGGATTTGACTTGCAATGAGTTTATGTCCTTTCTCTGAGGGCTAAAAGAAGGCTGAAAGTAGTTATGTAAGGGAAATACAGCTGAACACAAGAAACATCCAAAACATTGCAAGGATTGAACAGAGAAGAAACCCTTGAGGTGCAACTTTTAGAGCGATTTTTCTGCGTACTGCTTATATAGTCTGCTCAGAGTGTTTTCTCTCAAGCCATTTTCTTTGTTTCTTGCATAGAATTAAGGAAAATGATTTTCTTAACATACTCTCAAGACCCATAAAACAATGGTAGAATACATGAGATGAGCCAAACTCTTCATGCTTCTTCAGTGTAATACGTATATGTGATACATGAATTGAAATTCAAATTTAGAACAGATAGATGTTGTTTTATACAACTCTTTGTAAAATCAATAGTCTT
The DNA here is from genome assembly GCF_049354715.1 of Callithrix jacchus. Classification (NCBI taxonomy): domain Eukaryota; kingdom Metazoa; phylum Chordata; class Mammalia; order Primates; family Cebidae; genus Callithrix; species Callithrix jacchus. The sequence goes on from NC_133511.1 coordinate 88,016,325, forward strand.
TGCTTTATAAGGTGATAAGGCTATAATTTTTAATGAATTGTGTAAGTTTCATATGAGTTTGCACATGTATGCATCAGAGATTATTACAAAAATTAAAAAGTTGAAAGTTTTAATAAGATTGTATACCACTTATTGAGACATAATTAGTTTATTCTGAAAACTTTATATACTATCTCTAATTTTAAAACACTTCTCCAGAGTATTCATTATTCGACACATTTTGTTGTTGAGGATTCTGAAACTTGGATAGGTTAATATATTTTTGATGGGCCACGAAGATTTTAGGTAAAGATATGAGATATGAACCTAGAATATTCATACTGCTTCTACATAATGCTTCCTCTTCATTTTCTACCTTGTAAGTTAGGTAGAAAAAAGCAGGAAAAAAAAGAATGCAATATGTATTTTTTTACTTCATAACAAGACTGATTCAGTCAGATGAGAGAAGCTAAAATCCAGAAACATTTGAGACTTATTTGAAAATAGAGGAATAACAGAAATGTTTTTTCTTCTCCTTTAATGGAAAGCCGTTTCCATTAAATGGCTTTTTTTAAAAAAAATTTAATCATGTGGGAAGCTTGGGCTGTCAGATGCATACATTCTTTTACCCCAAACATTGTTGGAAACAAAAGAATAAAAGTGTGGAGATAAGCCAGCTTACACAGATGTAGTCCTCTGTTGAGTCTTAATGAGGAGAGAGAATAAAATTTATTTAGAAAGATGTCATGATAGTAAGGAGAATCAAGACCTTAACAAAGTCATTATTCTAGAAAATGTTTATTTCCTTTGCTGGCGCGTGTGCGCGCACGCACGTACACACACACACACACAAGAACACACGTGTGCATACAGAGCTGGCTGCTGAAAATATACAAATGAATCAGTCATCATGCTTGATCTCAAAAAGTAGATGGGCTAGCAAGAAAGAAAAACTTGGTTACCTCCCTAAATTGCTAATACAAATGTAAAGACTAAACCAGCATAAACCTAAACTTAGCCCATACTAAAAGGCAAAGAAGAATAGATTCTTTCTTCTAACAAGCATATCTCTAATGGAAGAACAAAGAAGGAACTCAGCCATGCAAGCCCAGTTTCTCCTTCTAGTTCTAGCAAGCAGGTAAGTCACTGTGTTTCCTGTGGAGAGGAGAAAGTGGACAGACTGACAGAAGCCTGGATTGTTGGTGCTAATTACTCCAAAATGAAGGAAGTAGCAGGATTTGGGGAGGGTGTTCCCATCTTTCTCCATCACAATAATGAGTTTGTGCCCTTTTCTTTTCTCTACAGTTATTCAATTTGGATTTGTTACACTATTTGTGGCCTCTTTCCCTTTGGCTCCTCTTCTTGCTCTCATAAATAATATTGTAGAGATTCGAGTGGATGCCTGGAAACTTACCACTCAATACAGGAGAACTGTAGCTTCTAAAGCTCATAGCATAGGTGTTTGGCAAGACATTCTTTATGGAATGGCTGTCCTTTCCGTTGCAACTAATGTAAGTGGATCTACTTCAGTGGGGTGACTTTGTATTTCATTTTATTTGGGGAGCCATGGGGACATGTGAATGATGCTTCATCTTACATTGATTTCATCATGGTAATACTTTATAAATCTAAAACATTCCAAAATTGGTATGCACTAACCAATATAGAAAAACCTATGACATGCAAACTCTTATAAATACAGGGAAAATTATAAAATTACTCTCATTGAAGTATCATGAAACAGTTTCACAGCATGTGACAAAGTAGAAAATAAGTAACAGTATAATGTATTTGAATAAAACAATTAAACATTGATTATGTTTATATACTACAGAGAATATACAATATTTACCTGTTATGTTTATAAAACAATTATTAAAATGTAAGAAAAATGAATTTCTAAAAGTGTAACTTTTACAATGTATTTTCACCTACAATAATGCTTTACAAATTGATATTGATGATAGGATAATCAAAGAAGAAAATCTAACACTTTTAAGTAGGCTTCACATAAGAAAAAACAGAATTGAAATCGTAGAGAGAGCTTAATTTAATGAAAGCCTGTAGGAATGAGCCCAAACCACTATTGCAGAAGATTCAATTGCCATGCATTTTTTTATTGTTAAAAGAAGACTAGAAAACGAGCTGAGTATATAACTTAAGACACTAACAAAAAAAGTAAATCAACTTAATAGTAGTAAAAAATAATAAAGCTATAATCAGAAATAATCAAATTAGAAAACAAACTAAAAGCAATATAATTGCTAAGTAAATTAAGAGCTGGTTTATTGGAAAGACAAAGTAAGGAAAACTCTGAGAAAAGTATGAGAGACTGCTGTGTACCCATTTATGCCAATGAATTTTGAAGTATATTTGAAATGACCACTTTTTTAGAAAGCAAAAATTACCAGATTTATTCAGTAAGTAATAGAAAATCTGAATGAATTGTTAGCCATATAAGTTATATTAGGTTTTTTAAAAGTGTAGCACTAAAAGTATAAGTGCCAGAGCCAGATGGTTTTTTAATTGACTTATCTAGCCTAAAAGAAAGATGCCATTTATACTATCCCAGAGCTTAGGAAAGGATGGGAAAATATCATTCCCATGAAATCAAATACTGAAATTAATTGCACTGAACTGTGAGAAATTTACAAACACGTGATATTCTGCTCTTCATTCCTTTCCTGTTAGTCTCTTACACACACACACACACACACACACACACACTCACACTCGCAGTCCAACCTCATGAAGTTGGTCTAAGAAAGTGAATTTGGTAAGGATAGTAGAACTGTGTTGTGAAGCAATAAGAAATGTCAGAAATAGCAAGGCTTGGTGGAAAGAACATGGTTCTTGGAAATAGATACATTTAGGTCTGACTCCACTTAGACACTTAGTAGCTATGATATCTTGGAATACTAAGCACACACTATAAATGAGCTGTTTTGTATTTCAGGACAAAGATTTGCATATTACTCTGATTTATAATAGTATTTAATCACATACAGCTTATGGTACTGAGAGATTTACAAATCAAACATTATTAAAACTAAATTGGCAGCTCATGAACTTCCTCTTTTTTTGTTCTTCAGGCTTTTATTGTTGCATTTACGTCTGACATCATTCCTCGTTTAGTTTACTATTATGCTTACTCAACAAATACCACGCAGCCTATGAGAGGATATGTCAATAACAGCCTGTCGGTATTCCTGATAGCTGATTTTCCAAACCACACTGCACCTTCGGGAAAACGAGACTTCATCACTTGCAGGTTTCCTTTTGTTTAGGTTTTAATTTTGCCCTTTAAATGTATTTCTTAAGTTATCTATTCCCTTCATGTTTTTCTTACAATATAAAAGAGTTTCTTAGGGCAACACAAATCCTGTATAAATAAAGTGTATCCATTCTAGAATTCACACAATGCCTGATTGAGATTTGAAAAATTAGACTGTCAAAAACTAAGAGATTGTTATGGGTAAAGATAACATTAATTTAAATTTTTTTCAAAAGGATTTGTCACCAACAGGTACCCCTTAGTCCAAAGTTGCAGTAATCTGTAGATCATACAACAATGTCATGTTGTATGTGCATTTAACTTACTTGAATTGTCTGTGTCCTCAGAAAAGAGATAGAGTGAGAAAGAAAGAAATAACAATATAATAATATAATCAGTTCACCACCTATCCCACTAAAAGGGTTTAGTCTGTGTAGGAAATATGAAATTTCATATGTGAATTTACTGTTTCCACTCTCCGTGTATCATATACTATGAGATCTTTTCACCATACAATTTAAAGACACACACACACACACACACACACACACACACGCTTATCAAGGCCGCTTAACTTAAACCAGCTGTTTCATTTGAGACTCCAAAAAAGGAGCAAAATATTGCAAGACAGGCAGATATTGTTATATTGTTATATTACATATTTGAGTGAAATTATAGCCTACTCTAAGAGCATGGCCACTGGTGTCAGATTTCTGGATGTGATTACCTCCTAGCTGGACTAAATCTTTGAGGAGTATCCAGTGATTTTATAGAGGAGCATGAACTCACAAAGTTGAGCATTAAGAAAATTTCAGAATTGTATTTTAAAAAAGCAATACAGCATCAGAACAGCCAAAAGAAAACAGTTTCACGAAAATAGAAGTTGCCAATAATATTCCTGTTTTTGAAAAGTCAAATCAAAGGATTAAAATATGCCTGCAATTTAAGGATAGGAGAGAAGGATAGGACAGGGAGTGTCAAAGAGTAGGATAAGAGGAGTAGAAGCAGTAAATTTTGAGTAACTCACTTGAGAAGCTATCTTTGAAGGCAGGAGAGAAATTTTACTTCTGTGTTTCTTCTTAGATCTATATTGCATATATCCTGATTTTATGTGAACAAGAAAGATAAGTGTTTCATAATATCAATTAACTTTGACTGATTTTTCTGATCAACTAGAAGAATTTCTTAAGAGAAATAAGAAATTATATTAGGTCTCCCTTGTTGAAACTATAACTATTTTTTTTATTTACTCCACTTTTCAGGTACAGAGATTACAGGCATCCCCCTGATGATGAGAATAAATATTTTCACAATATGCAATTCTGGCATGTCCTTGCTGCCAAGATGACCTTCATCATTGTTATGGAAGTAAGCTGTTCTTAACTTTCATTCCACTTTCTCTCTTCCTTCTTTAGGCAGATATTTCTAAAGGTAACCTCTCATCAGAAAGTTAGCAATATCTCAATAAATTGTCTTGAAGAAAGTGTTGTATTTGTTGTCATGAAAAGCACCCTAGGGATATTCTCAGTACAATGGATTGCCTCTTATTCACTTACTATTGTTGAAGATTCCCTGGTGACAGAAAAGGAAAGGAAAACAAATATGTTTTTTTCCTCTGAAGTCAGGAAAAGGGGAAAGAACCCACAGATTTTATGGAATACCTATTATTTACTAGTTCTGGAAGCTGTTTTAAGTCATAACAACATTGTAAGTTAGACCTTATCACTCACCTTTGAAAAAGGAATCTGAGACTCAGCAAAAATAAGTAGCTGGCCTAAGGTTAACCAACTAACATTAGTGCTGGGTTTCAATGCCAAATGTGCCTCACTCTCAAGCTTATGCTCTGTCTACTATATATGCTACCTCTCTTGTGGAATATCCAGTGTAATTATAGAGATAAAGCATGCAAGGAAAGGTAACCAATACAGAGGTGGTATTGGACTAAGGTTCAAATTGAATGATACAAATCATGAGGCAGGAAAGCCGATCGGGAGAGAAAAATAAAAGAAAGGCACTTTTTCACCCTAGAGTAAAGTCCAATAAAAGACAATCCTAACCCAAGAACATGCCATTCCAATCAATTATGTTTAATTCATTTTTATTGTTATCAAGGTTATTCATGTAATTTTAAAAATCAAGTAGTTATTCATGGCAAAAAAGAGCAATCATACATAATATTCCTCCCTACCCTAGAATCCTAATCTCCAAAGGTAAACATTTCAATTTTATAAACTCACTCTTCTAGTAGTTACCCTTGTATGGAAAAGAAAATCATTTTGCAGTTTTTTTTAAATTTTTTATTTTTAGCTGTTAATTACTGACATTCTACTTTGGCAGATCTCACATACACACACCCACAGAGAGAGAGAGAATAAAAAAACTTTCGCTTTCTCCTACCGCTCAAAAATTAAACATTTTTTTATCTTATTCTGAAATTTGAAATGTCAGAAAACAGAAGGTATTTTGATAACTTATTTAGCAGCAATATATAATCTAATTTAAGGCAATTTATAGCCTTTATTCTTTTAGAGTGACTGTTCATTTACTTTGCTGTAGAAATATTTGTGTTTGATACAGAGTGCCACCTCAGACCCTGCTGGTTTATACACTAAATTATATGTTTTCAATATTTGATTACTCTCAACTCTGAAATATTTCTGCTCTTCAGAGTTCTGAATAAAAGATTTTGTATAAATACAATAGTCAGGTTTTATAAATTATGACTTTACAAATATTAGTCACATCTATTTCTTTTACTCTGAATATATTTCTCTTATTATAGTTTTCCTTTTATTCTCTCTCTCTGTCTCTTAGTTCATTATAAATTTATCAGTCTTTCATTTTAACATTTTCATCAGAAGTTTAGATCACTTTTCAGCCAGTAAATTAGGTCAGGAATTCTTTTTAATTTATTCATAATTTGTATTAGCTTTTTGTAATCACTCCAGGCTATAACTAAGCATCATCCTTCTCTTCACCTTGTCTTCTGTTGAAGATTATATTTGTTTCTCCCATTTTTGGTATACCAGATCACTTTGGTGAAGCACATCTTCCAATAATTTTCTGGGGAAAAATTATGGGCAATTTTTGAGAAACTGAATATTGAAAATTTTTTCTTTTCTTACATGTGATTATTTGGAATAGAATTTATAATAGAAAGTGGTTTTGCTTAAAAAATATTTAATCAACTTTATTTTGGTTTTCCTGAAATTTTAAAGACATTGTTTTGTTTTCATTGAGCTACCAGTACTGCTATAAAATGCAATACTTTTCTGACTCCCCAGCCTTCGTTTATTATCTGTTTTTAAAATCAATACGATTTTAGGATTCTCTTATTAGCCTCACTTTTATGAAGCTTCACAAGAGGCTTCTTTGCTATTTGTCAATATTCATCGTTTTAGACACTCATTAAGCCCCTTAAATCTAAAAACATACTTACCCTTCAAGTTGAGAAAATTTGCTGGAACAATTTATTTGTTACATTTTTCTTTCTTTGTCCCATCTCTCTGTAACTGCTGTTATTCAGATATTACACTTCCTGGATTGAAATTCTAATTATCATTTATATTATCTTCTATGAAAAGCTAGATTAATACTTTTTTTAAATTCCACTATTTTTCTTTTGCTCTCTTCCTTATATCTGGTTTTTTTTTTTTTTTTTTTTTTTTTTTTCATTTCAGAGACTTTCCTACATGTTTCATGGTTCTGCTCATGTTTAAGGGTGTGACAGTGAAAAGCTGATTTTAAGCATTTTGTGCATACAGGAGTTATGTCACTTGGTGGCTTTCACTGTAGGTTGTTAAGGTAGTGAGCAGACATTTTTATTGGCATCTTATAAAATTTTGACATTCACAGTTCTGCTTTTACAGAATAGTTATTTTTCCTAGAGAAAACCCCTCAAATCTGTCTGTTGAGATATTTCATGTCTGCCTATGTTCTAAGACCTGAGCAAAGCGGAGAGGACTAAGAAGCTCACAGTTCATCATGCTGAATTTCACCATTTTTACATTTTTTTCAATATGTTTTCATACCTCATCTGTATCTGGTGCCCCTGATTTCACAGCTTTCTGGTATAATTTCTTTAGAAAATAAACTCTTCAGCTGCTTCCAGGGTCTAGTAAAAAGTGAAAGAATACCTGGATACAGATGACAGAAAGGCTCTGAAAATTCAAGTGCTCCTTATTCAAATATTTATCTAATCCTCTTGTTTTTAACTCCAACCCACACTGATACCTTCAAAAGTCCTTAGTGCCTTCTTTCCTGAACATTTCTGACAATCTGAAACAAAATTGGATTTTGTCTTTTTGGTTTCCACTATCAGTCACCACATTACCATTTGTAAGTTTAACTGTTAGCTTTTTGCACTCTTTTGAGTCTAATTCCTTTATAAATATTTTATCAAGTTTTTATGAGGGAACAGTGAAAAATAGTGTATTCAATAATCATGTTCAACTAGAATATTGCTAGTTACATACTTAAGTATATATTTATTTGTTTAATGGTGATCTTTGTATGAAAGTTCTAGGACAGGACCCTATCTTCTTGCTTGTCTTTCTTCATATGTTTTGAAAGTTTTTTATGTTCACATGTTCAGCAGTTTTTTAAGTAAGTGAAATGACTTGTAAAGACTTTCTGCTGAACAGGTGACAGCTCTAACAGTGTCTAATCTTTCCTTTATATTTTCTCTAGCATGTTGTGTTTTTAGTTAAATTTTTGCTGGCCTGGATGATACCTGATGTTCCAAAACATGTTGTGGAGAGAATCAAGCGAGAAAAGTTAATGACTATCAAGATTCTCCATGACTTTGAGCTCAACAAATTAAAGGAGAACTTGGGAATTAATTCTGATGAACTTGCCAAGCATGTCATGATTGAGGAAAACAAAGCACAGCTGGCTAAATCAACAGTCTACTCATCATAATGAGGAAGCAGCAGGTGGCCTGCCTTACTTCTTTTTCCTCTGGGTTTAGGGCCAGAGGCTATAAGCCATGTGTCAATTTTATCCTTTTTTTTTTTTTTGAACTCAATGTTTTTATACACTTCTGTAGAGGCCAACTTTGTGATGCTGGGAGTATACTACTCTGCTTCGTTGATTGGGCCCTCTGCAGACGTTGTTGTCTGAGGTGCTGTAAATGACTGTTGAAAGTGCAGGTAGAATCAGAATACTGGGAAATCATGGAGTCTTGCAGTTTAGAAAGAAACACTGACCTTGCACTGTCCCATCATTTTTCAGTGCATCTATGTATTTTTATGATCTTCTCTTGGGTTATTTGATACCTCTTTCCCCATTGAGGAAAATGTTGGGGCAAAACAAAAGGAATCAAAGAGGCTGACTGAGCCTTATATAAACTATCATTCTGAAATATGAAAATGCATTGCCAAAATCAGATCACATAAGAAAACTCACACATTAAAGCATTAACATTATCATAGCAGAGGTTTATTCCTGAAATTGTCCTGAACGCATTCAACTACCATCAGAATCCCAGATAGTTCTTTCTGGTAAATGCAGAATTCATTTTCTGGAGACTGAAATTTTGGATTTCAACAAAAAACTAACAATTCGATTCTTAGAGATAAACATTTGGTAATAATAGTTTCAAGACTGATCTTATCTGGAAAACAACATTATGAAGCTGTTAGATTGCTTCAGGTTCTCAAGTAAAGATATAATAGAAAAATAAGAGTGTTTTCTTAATAGTTAATGGATTCAAGACAATGTATATTGATTAATTTGTTAATTTTAATCTAGAAAATTGTTAAATTATTCCTCAAAAATTACTTTCCTCTACAATGCCAATTTTGCATCATGGAGCTTTTTTGTATAAGTTAGGTACATGTTGTTTATGATAAATTTTTTTGCTTTAAAATATCGCAAATCTTTAATAAGTTTTCAAGCTTTTATATTTATGTGCCATCTTATATGATGCTCAGTGCCTTGTTCCAATACCTCTGACACACAAGAAGTCATGTTGTTAGCTAGTGATTTGGTGTAATGTAACATCGTAAATGTAAGCTTGTCTTAAAGAAATTGTCAGTGTAACAACAACTACAGACTTGAACACTAAAAGAGAATCAACCAACTAAGAATGACATCATGGACTTAATAATCTAAGGGGGAAAGAAATGTTTGCTGTATTATTTCTCTCAAATTTAGGCCTGTGTTACATGCATAAAATCCTTGTTCTTTTTTCACTTAAAAATATTAAATATGTATAAATTGGTGTATCTGCACACACACATATCTATATATAAAATTATTAGCACCAGAGCAATACAGTCCAGTTATGTAGTGTTTGAAAATCTGGTTTCAAATTATAATTCAACTCCAAAAGAATATTACTTTTTAATCACACACATAAGAAATTTTATCACAAGATTTAAAAGTAATATTTTGTTATTTAATACTAGTAAATTGTTGTGGTACTGCCAGTATTAAACATATGGCAGATGGTATTAACTGCTGATCAGTAGTAAGCATTTAGAACTGAGGATTATGGATTTGCTAAACTATGAGACAGTCACCCCAGTTTGGGCTGGGACCAATCCCCAGTACTGATTTGTTATCCACTGGGTAGACTTTATAAACATTCTTGAGTAATTTGAAATGATCTCATTATTGAAAGATGATTTCATATGTAGAGGAGATATTTCTTTCTTGAAAAAGCCAGTCAGGGTTACCATGATGTGTGCCACAGATGCAGGATCTTCAGCTTGCCAGATTAAATTCTGCATTGCTACAGTATACATTGCACACAGCTCATATTGCTTCCTTCCTGGGTGCTGATAATAAGAAAGAGCATGGAAATTGGTTTCTTTTATATAAGCTTTAATTTTTTAAGGCTTAAAAGTATTCATAGAGCTACTAGACTGTATGATAAATAAGGACAAATTTAATTCACAAAGTTATCTGTACACTGCAATTTTAAAATATATCAACTAAAGTATTGGGTTTCTGGAAGTGTATGCAGAAAACAGCAAGGGAAGAAATTGCTTTTAAGATAAGAAAATAATTCCCATGATTGATGGATATTTTCCTTTTAAAATGTTATTGACTGATATTTTGTATTCACCTTTTAATTTCTTACCAAGACATTTCTCTTTGTGTTGCAGATTTAAAAATAAAATACAGGTATTCCTCACTTTTATGAAAGTGTGCTAACTGAAATCAGGAGCCAAACCAATTCAGATAGATTTGCCTTATCTAATTAAACCTATAGGTTTTGGTGGGAGGGCTGCATTAAAAGCACCCTACCACCATATGTGAGTTGATAATTGCCAGCATGGTAGATGATTTTATCCGCTGATCAAACCCATAGTTTCGTTTTGTTTTCAGAATGTTCCAGGGAACATTTGAGATTTTATGTGAAATAAAATTTTAAGTGCTGAAGCCAAAAAAAAATACTTAACACTTTTCAAATGCTCGCTTTCATCCTTACCTTCATCAATTTTTCTTTGCACACAGGAAGCAAAATCTACTTCAAAACATTTACTTTAGAGGAATCCATTAAGAAGGGAGTGTTTTACTTAAATGAAATGCTGTCTTATTTTTGCTGTGTCTTTTGACACGTTCTTGGCTTTGATGTTCTTCTTTTAACCAAGTCATTATGCAGGTTATCAAAGAAGAGGAGAAAGATGAGGACAGAGGAAGGTGATGGGAGATGAGAAAGAGGAGGAGGGAGAAAAGAGTTATTTCCTTATGAATCCTGTGTGTGTTTCTTTGGAAGAAATAGCTGTTCCGAGGGAACTTGGTCCAGCTGTGGTTGCTAAGAGTTACAGCTCTTAACAAAGGCACCAAAAAAAATGAAAGTGAGAGAAAAGCTAAAGAAATTTCAATGTGACAACTATTATGTATCAAAATAAAACTTATATTTCAAAGTGATTTTGTAGTGTAGCTACTGATAGTAGCTGTGGATCTCTGTTGATTGAGTCCAGCTGAAGGTTAGAAACCTGCATCAATCATTCAAAAAGGGGATCTATTGTTTTGAAAGAAGCTCTCTCATATGTCTTTTAAAGTGTTAATAGTTATGTAACTAAAGAATTTTATGAAGAAAAATAGTATTGCAAAAAGTACAATTGTCCAGGCTTACAAGTCAGCCACAATGAATCAATATTCTTTTTCTAGACAAATTTTGACTCTTCTACTTTATGTATAATAATTCCAGTATTCTATTTATTTTAGCATTATGTAAAAAATAATGAGAATGTTAAAAAAATAGTGTGGTTTAAGTGGTGGGAGATACCTCAAAGGTTTCTCCATCCCCCTCAAAGGTTTGACTATGTATATCTCTCCTATGTGTGAGATTATGTGCCCTGGTGTTAACCCAGAAAATAAGTGCTCCCGTTTTACGTTTTTTTCTTCCAAGTTTTTTCCCCAGGAAGGAAGGTTATGCAGGTATGCAGGAAAAGCTGTCTTAAGTAATCATAAATCTCAAGAGAATCAAATTCACACAGTGAACAAAGTAATACTTAAACTGCATTTTGACATAAACTTAATTTATTCTTCCAGTAAAATGTTGATTTTTTTTTAGTTTGAGTACTCATTTTTAAGTCATATTTTTTATGTAGAAACATTAAAATGTATATACATATAACATGTTTAGCTCATGAAATTACATATTTTTGCACATTCAGATGTTTACATATTAAAGATGCAAATTCCTTTAAGTAAGAAGCTGAATAATTCAGAAAAATTTGAGAATGTGGTAGTTTTTATTGTTTTGTCTCTTTATTTTTTTCTACTTTGGAAGATAAGGCTGAACAGAAAGGTCCCCAGAAAGAAAAATGGCATGTTGAAATGTAAATGTTACAGGTAGTTAGATGGGCAATGAGAGGAGCAGGAGAGGGCTCCCCACACACTCATTAGGAATGTCACATAACAGTTCCACGATTATCACACTGCCTCTCTAAAAATGATAATTCTGCAGCCAGGGAGAGGCAATCTCCTGATGGTCCACACCTGTTAACATTAAAAGTGTTACCTGAATGCAGGCCCCAAGGAGAAGCAACTTCCTGGACATGCATGTTAAAAGACAAAAAAATGGTGAAGTATACTTTGAGCACACTACACCTGAAAAGAAAGAAAGCCTCAGATGGGCGTGTGTATAACTCCTTAAATACACTGCACATGCTTAATTCCAAAGGATAAGGAGAGCACTGTGGATGCAGAAAGCCCACCCTAAGGGACAGGTTATGGGAAAGAGGCAAACAGTCCCAGCATCGTGGTTAAATTCCTCTTTTTCTCTTTGGACTTTCAGGTGCCCGCTTAGGTCTCCTCCCAGTGAATTTTTCTTTCTTTTCTTTTTCTTTTTTTTTTTTCTGTTCTAAAGCCTTTTATAATAAAATACCACTACTGCTCTGAAGGGCGTTGGTCTCTTTTTCTGCTTTATGCCCCTCAATTGAATTATTTTTCTGAGGAGGCAAGGACTGAAGTTGCTGTAGACCCATATGGATTCACCTCTGGTAATTCAGGGTAACTTGAATGTCTGCCACCAATAACACAAATAGTGCCCACATTTTTTTTTCTAGTTCCTTTATTTTCAAAAAAAAGTCTACAACTCTGTTCATCAGAATTATCTGAGCTGCTTGTTAGAAATGCATATACCTAGGTCTTATCTAGATCGCTAGAAACAGAGTCTTTGGGAAAGATGCTTTTAAAAACCTCCAAGCATGCTTTTGGGAATGTAGGTGGGGGAGCAATAACACTGATGAGAATTTTATAAGATGGCAAATTCCCTAGCCCAAAGTATTTCTATAATGATTTTCAAACATTAATTTATTGCTCCATCCAATTAAAGAAGTATCTCAAGACATGTAGTCAGTGTTTCCAAATTTGTAGAACTGTTCCAATTCTATTGTATGTGGAAGTAGTTGAAATCTGCTAGCCTAAGAGCTCTAGCCCTTTAGTTTCTACTTGTTAAAAAAAAAGAAAGTAGTAAATTAAATGTATTTGTTTCTACCAATATATATTCAAGAAAAAAAAAGTGTGGGCTGGTCAGAAATTATGGTGAATACATCACATTGTAAGTAATAGAACCAATAGTTTAACAGACAAGATTTAATCAAGAAAGCCAAGCTGTTAGGAATATTATGGAATAAAGGATTGTTTATAGAATATAGGCCTTTTGAAATTGTGAAAGAAACTGGAAAGTAATGGTCTGAAAGAAAGATTTGGAGAGTAATATGATTTGGCTCTGTCCCCACCCAAATCTCATCTTGAATTGTAGCTCCCATAATCCCCATGTGTCCCAGGAGGGACCCAGTGGGAGGTAATTGAATCATGGGGCTAGGTTTTTCCCATGCTGCTCTTGTGGCAATGAATAGGTCTCAGGTGATCTAATGGTTTTATAAAGGGCAGTTTCCTTACACACACTCTTTTGCCTGCTGCCATGTAAGATGTGCCTTTGCTCCTCCTTCACCTTCCACCATGATTGTGAGGCCTCCCCAGCCATGTGGAACTGTGAGCCCATTAAACTTTTTTTTTTTTAATAAATTACCCAGTGTTGGGTATTTCTTCATAGCAGTATAAAATGGACTAATACAGATGGTCAGAGAAGAACCATTCAGCTCTCCTGAAACACTACCATAGGTAGAGAAGTTGAAGCTTGGAGAGCTATCCATATGATGTGCTTATGTGAGACTGGGAAGGAAAGTTAATGAAGTCTATGGAGAAATGATACATTTGTCTAGCTACTTGTTTCTGTGAATCTGCAGCCAAGAATCATACATGAACTTGGAGTCCACAGCTAGTCAGGAATAGTTTGACATGGAGTGAAAAACAGTGAGGACAGCATAGAGCCCACTAGACTCAAATTTGCATATCCTTTATCACATCTGTCTTCAAAGACCAGAAAGTAGTCTTTCTGCTCCTTCACTTCTGTATGCCACTTGTGCAAATATAACCTAACACCAGAGAAAGAATAGGCTTCTGAGCAGTGCAGTTACAGCTTCACTTAGTAAGGCTATTGGACATTTGAACACAATAAAGCTTTTGCGAAATATTGTGCTCAATAACTGAGGAATAGGAATTTCTTTACAAGTACATTCGAAACACTAACAAAAACCTCAAAAACAAAACAAAAAAAAAACAAAACAAAAAATTTCAAATAACCAAAATAAACCAGATAATTTTCTCTGTCCACAATAAAATGAAATTAAAAAGAACAAAAAGATGACTAGGAAAATTATATAAAAAATCTTGAAATAGCAAAAAAGTAATAAAGTGAAGTTTAGAAGATAACTACCTTTTGATTACATTGTACCAAAAATACTGCACAGCTCAAATTTTGTGGGATACACTAAATAAATCTTGTGGTGGTTTTAGAAGAAATGTATAGCATTTAAATAGGCCATTTTAAAAAGACAGGAAAACAAGCATCTAAAAAAGAGAACAGCAATATGAACAAAATGAAAGTAAAAGGAAGGAAAAATCATTTTAAGAGGAGAAATTAATGAAAATTATACAGAAAACAATGTTCTTAATGGAAACATATTAGACTTATTCCCTTTATAATTAGCAATAGGAAAGCACACTTCCAGCAATAATAGCCTAGTTTTTCAGGCTATTGTAACCCTGAGAACCACTACAAAAACTGGGTAACATGTTTTTTAAAAATGATTGAAAGCATCAGAAAATTAGAAAGAGTTCTTATAGAAAAAATAGGTAGGAGAGGAGAGAAAAGCAGAGAAGTAAGCCTGTTTATTGTGACAATATTTTCCCTTGAGGAAATTGTAGATTCAAGAGAAACAAAACAAAACAAAAAAGCTGAAAGAAAGGTTCTGCTGAGCTTTCAACATATTTACAACTTAGAAGACATGTTTAGGGTCTAGCGAGGATAAAAAGCACTGGTCAAATCTTAGCAATTTCTGTAGAAACATTAAATATAAAGACACAGAAGGGTTGAAGTGAACATAATGAGGAAAAAAGATATTCCTTGGAAACACTAAAATATAATAAAATTGATCTATACTAACGTCAGACAAAGTAGAATGTGAGGCAAGGTGTGATAGAGTTTGAGATATTCTATAATAATAAAGTGGTAAATTTAAGAAACATGCATAACTAAACATGTATTCATGTTTAATACATGGGAAAACTTATCAAGAAACATTAACATAACTAAGATGGTAAATCCACAATTTTATGTGGAGATGTTAACATGCTCTTAATGACTGAAAGACAAAACAAAACCAAATGCAACAGGGTTTGAAATATTTAAACTGTACAATCAATTCAACAACTGAAAAATACATTTATATGTATATATATATGCACACACATATATATATACATACAAACATGAGAAATAATATGCAACAATGGCAAAATACACATTTTAAGTGTACATAGATTTCCAGAATGAAACATATCCTAGACCCTAAAGCAGATGAAATCAATTTCAAAGGATTGAAGTCTAAATGCATTTCTCTGACTATATGGTATTTCTCTGACTATAGTGACTTAAACTATAACTCAATGACAGAAATAACCAGAAAATCACCAAAATGTTTGGAAACGAAGCAAGCAAAACACAGTTTTCAATATATATGGGTCAGAGAAGAAATCTCAATGAATATTAGATAACATTTGATAATAAAAATGAATATCTACACTTTAAAATTTGTTGGAATCAGCTAAATCACCAATTTTAGAGAATCCTAATGTGTGAACAAAAATCCATGCAGAGGGGTGACTCAGTGTGAGGTGTCAAAGGCTAAGCAGATCAAAGAGAATTTGCCAAAAAAGGAAATCCCTGAGTAGGGTTCTCAAAGCCCAAACAGAGTGAGTTGGTGAATTCATGGGAGAACACCTTGGTTTGGGGAGTTAGTCCAAGAATGGTAGGAATGGTATAAGTGCATTCACACAGGATGAAGGTAGTCCTGACACTAGGTATTGGATCCTAAAGAAAGCGAGGAGGACATCTATGCAATGCCAACCCAGCATGGAGAATCAGATCCCAAACAAGCTGATGAATACATCCCCAGAAAGGTGTAGCCTGGAGGAAGAAATGAGAGGCAGTGTGTCAAGGAGTGTAGATACACATGGTGGTAACATGACATGGAGTTTTTGAGCCCAACTGGTGGGAAGAGAGTGCCCACATAGTGCTAACCCTGGGCTGAGGGAAGGGAACTTGTCGTGACCTGGTATAATGTGATGGAGCTGGCCGGGGTGAAGTTTGGACTCACATGGGTAGACAAGTTATCTGGAAGTGTCAGAAACTGAATGTGAGGCATTACGAGCATGGAACGTAATTCTTGCAGGCTGCGATGGTGGCAACTGATTTGCAGTTTGGGGCTCTGAGAGAAATGAGGAGGTTATACACATTGATGAAGGGGTGGTAGGGGGTGCAGGAGTGATGAGAGAGATAGATTATATACAAAGGCTTAATCAAGTATGTGAAAACAAACACTAAGGATAATCGTCAGTTGAGGACGGGAGTTACAGTTCTCTAAAGGAGAACCCTACAATGATTCCTTTTGTGTTTGATTGAAATTGGAGGTAATAAATAGAACTAAATATTTTTCATACGTAGATCTAGAAATAAATATAAACGTGAGTACACACACTCACATACAAAATGGCAAGACTGAAGCAGGAAATGTCCAAGGTAATCCTGAAACAATTGGTTATGCTAGAAAGCAACAAAATTCTCAAAGGATGATTGAATGTGTTGTAAAAAGAATATAGGACCCAGCTTTAAAATGCATAATCTGAATCTAATCATGAATAAACATTGAACAAGCCCAACCTGAAGGGCGTTCTACTAAGTAACTCTAATTCTCAAAGTAGCAAAGACATAGAACTCATGAAAAGACTAAAGTACTATTCCAGATCAAAGTATAATAAAGAAATTTTACAAACATAATGTGTGATTATGACCCAGGTGTTTTTGTTACAAAAACCAAGATTGGTATATTTCGTAACACTTGAACATCATCTGAGGATTAAATTGGAGAAATGTGTCAATGTTAATATCCTGATTTTGAAGGTTATATTGAGTTTCTACAGAAGGATGTCCTTGTTTATAGGAAATACACATTAAAAAATTGTGAAGGAAAAAATAAATACTGGAATTACAAACAAAAAACTAATAAGACAAAGTTGGAGAATATATTTGCCAATCATGCATATGATAGAGGTTAGCATCTAAAAATAAAGAACGCAAACAAATCAAGAGTAAGGAAATGGATAAATAGATTTTAAAAATAGGTGAAGGATCTGAATTGTCATTCTCAAAAGAAAAATACAAATGGAAAGCAGGAATACAGAAAAAATGCTCAAAATCACCTATCATTAGAGAAATGCAAATTAAAGTCAAAATTAAATATTACCTCAAACCCGTTAAACGATTATTATCAAAAAGACAAGAGATAACTTGCAAAAATGTGGATAGAGGACACCTACACACTGTGGGATGGAGGAAGCGTAAATTAGGTCAGCCATTATGGAAAACAGTATGGAGGCTCCTTAAAGCATTAAAACTAGAACTATCTATGAACCAGCAATCCCACTACTGGATATGTATCCAAACAAAATGACATCAGTATGTCAATGAGATATCTGCACTCCCATGTTCATTGCAGTACTATTCACAACACCCAAGATATGGAATCAATCTAAGTGTCTATCATTGGAAGAATGGATAAGGAAAATGTAGTATATAAATTAAATGTGATACTATTCCTTAAAAAAAAAAAAGAGAAATCCTGTCATTCAGTGCAACATGGATGAACCTGGATGACTTTATGTCAAGAAAATAAGGCAGGAATAAATAGACAAATACTACATGATCTCACTTGTATGTGTAGTATAAAATAGTTGAACTCATAGGAAAAGAAGGTAAAATGGTGCTTACCAGAGCCTGGGCAGGTGGCATATTGTGGATATGTTGGTCAAGGAACAGGAAGTAGACAGGAGATATAAGTTTAAGAGATCTATTGTATGTAATGGCAATGAGTTAATAACAATATATTGTATAGCTGAAAAATACTAAAACAGTATATTTTAAGTGTTTTCACCATAAAAATGTATGTGAGATTATGTGTATGTTAAATAGCTTGGTATAGTCATTCCACAATGCATACCTATATCAAAACATTATATTGAACACTATAAATACATGGAAGTTTTACTTGTCAACTACAAAGAAAGAAACCCTTAATATAAATTGTTACCTAAAGGTGGTAGATAGAGCCAGAAAAAGAAAATGGAAATATGTCTTCTTCGATAGTAATGTTTCGATTTTTGAACCTTGCAAATGTTTTAAACATAAAAAAGAGAGCTCGGCGGGCATGGTGGCTCATGCCTAGTAATCCCAGCACTTTGGGGGACAGGCGAATCAGGTCAGGAATTTGACCCCAGCCTGGCCAACATGGTGAAAACCCATCCCTACCAAAAATACAAAAAAATTAGCAGGGTGTAGTGGTGGGCACCTGTAATTTCAGGTACTCCGGAGAATCACTTGAACCCAGGAGGCGGAGGTTGCAGTGAGCTGAGATTGTGCCACTGCACTCCAGCTCAGGCAACAGAGTGAAACTCTACCTCAAAACAAAACAAAACAAAAAATTTTTAAATCACATTAAAAGTTGTAAATTAAATAAATCAAACTGAACAAAAGGAAAATAATTATTTCAAGTGATTTGGTGCATATTATTCTACATAAACTTAGTGTGGTATGTTCTAAATATAAAACACTGCGAAGATACCTTAAACTTCACTCCATAGTTTTACTGTTAGTAGAAGTGTTGGTATTTTGAGTTTGAAACTATTTCAATTATACAAATACATAAATATGCTTATTTTAGGAATGAAAATTATCAATTAACAAATAAAAAATATAAAATTAAAGAAATTTTTAAGTTGTAATATTAAATTTGAAAGAGAACCATTCACATGAATTCATGATTATTTAATGTCTTACATGTGTCTACAGAAAGTGTCAAGAAGAAATTAAACCTATTATAAATAAGGACATATAGCACCCAGATCTTGGCTTCTAAATAGGTTTCCCAATAAACAAATAAATAAATCTACACCAAAAACAATATTCCATAGAGAAAAGACTGACTCTAAGTTTGAGGAAGAAAATGATAAGATAAATCTTAAATTCTTTTTCTTTTTCCTTTTTCCTTTTTCTTTTTTTTTTGATAAATATTAAATTCATTTTTAAGCAAAAAGAAAAAATTTAAACACTGATGGATCATGTCAAAAGAGTCCAAGGCAAGCCTGTGCAATGTGGCAAAACCCTGTCTCTATAAAATAATACAAAAATTAGCCAGGCATGGTGGAGCATCCCTATAGACCCAGGTATATGGGAGGCTGAGGGGGGAGGACCCCTTGAACCTGTGTGGTGGTGGGGGGGAGCAGGGGACTTCCAGTGAGCCAAGATTGCACCACTACACTCTAGCCTGGCTGAAAGAGTGAAACTCTGTCTCAACACACACACACACACACACACACACACACACACACACTTATGGTCAATTTGAGAAAATTTGACCATCTAAAAGCATGCTAACTATATATGATTACAGCATATTGAATAAAAATTATATTGGGTCTATAAAATCTTAAAAAGAGAAAACTTAAAAAAAATCTTTTTTTAAACAAAAGAATCTCAGCTAATAAACTTGGAAGAAGTGATTTAAAAAGTGCATTTTTCCAGATTCATCCATGTCCCTACTCATGTACCCCAAAACCTATAATCCAATAAAAAATTTAAAAAAAATAATAATAATAAAATAAAAATAAAAAGTGCATTTTACAGTCTTCTCATATAGTAATTCATCTGTAAATTATTAGCATTAATTACTAAATATATTACATAGTGAAAGGGTTTGTAAGCAGAGAATATTCACATGGTGCCAAAGTATCACTTCACATATTATTACTAACTGCAAAGAATACTATGTATATTTACAATGTGGAAATGTTTTGGTTATCAACCTTTTCCTGATCATCAAACTTAGCATCACTAATTGTGGAACAACTTAATATCATATTATATAATAAGATATAAAAATGTAGTTCAGAGGCATACCATCTGAGGTATGTTTAGACTTCTTGTTTACAGGAAATATAGGGCATAGAAGCACAAACATGGTGAGGAACAATTAAACCAGTACAGAATATAGTATACTCTTATAAGACCTATAGCCATACAAAATTAAATGTCATGAAGAGTGGAGGAGGAATGCTGCTCTAGAGTAAAAGAGAACATGAGCTTTGATATAATGTTGATATTTAAAAGTAACACAACCTATAGACTTCAGGGTACCTGTAGATAACAGTAGTGCCACCAGTCTGCCAATAGTTTTTTCCAAAACCATACAAAACAATGAAAAGAGAAAGGTAGATATACACAAAATCCATTCATTCTTCAGCATATCTTGAAGAAAGAGAATGGCTGAAATTTCACATTAACCGTGAGTAAAGGCAGAGAGGTCACCAGATCCTAGTTGATGATCTTTCATATTCCTGCTCTACACCTATCCTACAGCAAGGCTTTATTGTGAACAAGGTTAGACCAAAAACAAACAAATTGAAAAACCACAGGGAAGAAAAAAGGAAAGTTACCAAAGGGGCCTAAGATTGATATAGAACTGCTTCCCCCAAAATTAAGTAGATTAAAGTCTAAAAATACTCGAAAAGTATCTGGGCATATCAGAACACAAAATGCAGGGAAGGGAGTTCAAAGAATGTGCTACTTCGAAGGAGTCTTATAATAATGATTCAGAATCCAAAGGCAGTGGATAGGCAAAAGATTGGTAAAGTTGATTACATATTTTTTTAAAAGTGCATTACAAAGGTACCATAAGGGAAATCAAAAAACAAATGACTAATTGGGAGAAAATATTTGCCACTCAGATAAAGGACCAATATATCTATTTTATAAAGAATCCTAAGAATCAAGGTACAGAGGACTGGGGGCCTGTAGAAAAATGGGACAAAGAAATGAACAGATAATTAATAAAAATATATATGGTCCTCAAATATATAAAAAGTGTTTAACTTATAGTTAGAGGAATGAAAATTGAAACAACACTGAGGTAGAATTTCTCACCTAATAAGCTGGTAAACATTTAAGTTTGTTGATGAATTCTTTATGAGGTTGTGAGGAAAAAGGCACTCTTTTGCATTCCTAGTGAAATATAAACTGTACAGCCCACCAAGAAGATAATTTATCTTTTAGTTTTTATTCCATTTGGGGGTTCCACCCTACATCCTGATTGATTTTTTTTTATTTCAAGCTTTGTGAAATATTATGATGGTTATAACACCTAACAAAACTGCATATGTATTTATTTTTTTCAGCTGGCATTTCTAATTCTAGAAATCTATTTTAAAGACATATCTTGAACAGTACAATAATACATATGCAATAGGCTATTCTTTAAAACATTGCTTATAATTGCAAAATATTGAAACAATATAAATGTTCATACGTAGAACAGTGAGTGGTTAAGTGAACTGTAACACATCCACACAATGGGGTGTTATTCAGTTGTGTAAAAAAGAAAGAAGAGATTATGGTTATGGAATGATTTGCAAGATACACAGTTATGTGAGAAAAGCAAAATGCAAACGAGGGCCTACGGTATGCTACACTTGGTGTAAAAATGAATTGGATAGAAAACAAATACAGGTGTATCTATGTATCTGCTAATTTTTGCAAAAGAAATAGAAGAATAAATCAGTAACTAATGAAATTTCTTACCTACAGAAAATGGATGAAAACAGAATAAATATTGGGTAGTAGGGATGGTGAGGAAACACTGTTTCTCTAGGCATCAATATTTCAGATTTTTATAACTGGTAATATTTCACAAACCTTGAAATTAAAAAAGAAGTCCATCAGGGTTTAGGGTAGAAACACTAGATGGAATACAGTTTTAAAAGTAAACAACTACATTAAAAGTGAACAATAAACACACTCTACAGGGCATGGGAAGAAAAAAATAACCGAAGTACCTGGAAAACAATATAATTTGACTATGTATTTTAAGGCTAAATACAAAAATAACTAAAGTTACACACTATACTCTAGTTAGTAAATGTGTTTCTCACAGGAATATGAATTGGCAATTCTGAAATTTTTATGTATATACTAGAATTGAAAAAATAAGTAAATATAATGTAGATAATGAGACTAGGGTTTATCGCTGTCAGAGAAAGAAATTAGAAATAACAGAAAGAGAAAAGCAGGAATGAATGCTATGGTTTTAAGTTGGAACTGCAGGTAAAAAAAATACTTACGATAAACTGATAGATAGATAGGCAGACAATAGATAGATAGCAGATAGATAGATAGACAGACAGACCATAGATAGATTGACCAGAAAATATAAAAATGTAGATGTGCAGATTTTAAAGTACATGCATATATTTTCCAGTTACGGTCCCTAAGAGAGCACAGGGAACAATAACACTACAGTAATGCCGACTATAGTCTAGCTTCAGTGGACTCTGGGAAAAAAATATTTGACTCTAAAGACTAGAGCAGAGATAATGCAAAAGGAGCCTTGAACGTTTTTTGGTGACAGAAATTAAGAGAGTGCTCAATAAATGATGGGACATGTCAAATGCACTGAAATCAACCAGAAGGAACTCCTAATGGCTAAACTTGGAAAAATTAGAGCAACACAATGAGTAAAACTAATACCCAGTAGTTAACACTGAGACAAATAACTGAATAAATGAGCAAGTGAGGAAAAACGTGTTGAAGAATTCCAACTAATAAATTAGAAGGAATGAGAAAGGCAAATCATATTAAGCATAAACCACAGAAATAATTGTTAAAAACTAAAATTAATAGGAGAAAGCATAATAAAAATAAGACATTTGAAAAGACTTAAAGAATTACTCCTCACAAGATATTTATTTATGACAAAGAGAATAAAATAACTCTGCAATGGAGAAACTTGTCATACACTACTTTAACCAAATAATCAAGATTAACGTAACCAGTAATAACACATGTTAATATTATGTATCCCAACATAGTGAACTAAGAAGGACATAACGGTACTTTGATATTCTTGCCAAAAAGGCATTACCTCAATCTAATTCTGAAACAATTAATCAAAGTCAAATTGAGGTACATACTACTAAAGGATCAAATCATCAAAACAAGGAATGAACAGGTAACTGACATATTAGAGGAGAGTAAAGAGACTTGACAAGTACTAAACGAAATATGGGATCTGGGGCTGGATTCTAGACTTGAACATTAGTGAGAAAATTGATGAGATTAAAATAGGTGTGTAGTATAACTAATCCTTCTGTATCAATGTTAATTCCCTGCTTTTGAAAATTGTACTGTAATTCTGTAAGGCACTAATATTAGACAAAGCTGGGTAAAGGGTACTACTATATTTGTCATTATTCTGTAAGTCTGAAAGTACTTCAAGTCATAAAGTTTTTGAAATCTAATAACATTTTGTGGACAATTAGAGGAATGTAAACATGGATAATTAGATGATATTCCTCACCATTAATTCCAATTAAGGCATTTTGGTTATATAGGAAGAATACCATTATTCTTAAAAGATACACATTGAAGTAGATGAGGTAAAGGGACATGATGTATAAAACTTAACATCAAATGGCTCATCAAATACTTACTAAAGAGATAAAAAATTGACTCAAATTATTAAAAACTGTTGATCTAGTGTGTATACTGACATTTCATTATACTATTTTCAAACTTTTGTACTTTTGAAAATGTTCAAAATAAAAATATGGTTTAAAAAAGCATACAGTTCCTTGTTTTATTCCACGTGGGTGTCCTAGTCAGAAAAATATAGTTTAAAAAAGAAAGTATGTATGATTCATAAAGCAATCAACGAAACTGTTATTTGTATCTGCATTCATCAATTTACTCGAAATACAAGGGTTGCAGGAACTTATTAAACATGATGAAGCCACAAAAAACTAGACAAAAAACCTCCCTAGGACCAATAACTGGCTTTCTTTTGCAAATAAGTTGCCAGCAAAAAGAAAAGGGGTGGAGAGAAACCTACAAATTAGAAAAAACTTAAGAAATCTATCATTTCTGTATGCATCTTCTTTAGATCCTGATTTGAACAAACTTTAAGAAAGGAGGAGGAGAAGGAAGAAGAACAGGAGGTTGGGAAGAAGGAGGAGGAGGAGAGGAGAAAGGAGAGGAAGAGAAAGCTGAAAAGCAGCAGCAGAAAAATTAGGAGGGAAACATATTTGAGCAATGACTAGTGTTTACCTCAAAATAGATGATGAACTATTTTTAATTTTAGATAAGATATATAGGGTCATGACTTTGAGAGCACATATCTTTTAAATGTACATCCTAAATATTTGCAGGTGAAATGACATAATGCCTTGGATTTCCTTAAAAATAATACTTGTTGGAAGTGGGGAGGTGAAATCAGAGGGGATAAGTAAAATAAGATTACAAGCTGTTGATATTTGTTGAAGCTCAGTCAGAAGTAATATATCGATTTTAAATGCTATTCTTTCTATTTTTATATATAAAGGGTTTTTTAAAAGAGCACAAAACTGCATATTGTCTGACAAGCAATTTTATTTTAGAAATTCATGTTACAGAAATACTCAAGTTTGTGAATTATAGATATAAAAGTGTGGGTAGAATGTTGATAATGCATTGTATTGTATTGAATACAATGATATTGTATTAATTGCAGCATTGCTTGTAATAGGCAAATAAAGGATATAGCCTAACAATAATTAGTTTTAAAAATAATATTCTGGGATATAACACAAATCCATTCATTAAAATTGCCATGAGTATTCTACTATATTTGCTGAGTAAAAACTATTTACAAAACGGTATAGTATAATCTCATTTGTGTACAGTTGAGTTCCCAATTTAACTCACCCTAGAAACTCATGTAAGCTGGAAAAATATTTCAATTGTTCTCATCTTGATTGCCACCTGGTGGTCAGCAGGGAGAAATACAACATACATAAGTTGGTAAAATATACTGTTTACAGGTTGGAAGAGTCAAAATTGATAGAATGTTCATTCAACACAAATTGATCAATAGATTTATTATGTAACCAACAAAAAGCCTGGAAGGCTGTTTTGTGTGTTTTGCTTTGTTTTTATAAATTAACAAACTCATTCTTAAGTCTATATTCAAGGGCCTAGGAAAACTAAAATAATTAGGAAGAACTTTGCACTACCTGATTTCAGCACTTAACATATAACTTCAGTAAGAAATACAGTGTGGTATAGGCATAAAAGCAGACATATAACTAAATGAAACAGGATGGGGAGTCCAAAAATAGACCCATACTTAAAGGCTCTATCCATTTATATAAAAGTGTCAAAGCAATTCAATAGGGAAATGATACATTATTAAACAAACAGTGCTACCAACAACGGGATATTCACATGGAAACAATGAGTCTCAATCCTTACCTCACACTTTATACAAAAAGTAAGGTGAAATATATAACAGCAAATTTAAGATCTAAAGCTGAAACTTTCAGAAGTAAAAACATAGAAGAAGTCTTTGCATCCTTGGGTTACATAAAAATGTCCTACAGAGATTACACATATAAAAAAAAAACCCAAATCATTTAAGAAGTAAATGATAAATTTAACTTTATCAAACTTAATAATACTTGCTGTTTCAAAGACACTGTATTAGTAAGAGTTCTCTGCAGAGATAGTTCCAGTAGGAGGAGAGGGAGAAAGAGAGAGAGAAAGAAAAAGAGAGATATAAGGATATATGGGGAATTGGCTCACACAATTACAGAGGCTGAGAAGTCTCAAGATATGTTGCCTACATCATAAATATCATATTTCATTCATAGGTTATCCCTGTGTTTCACATATCTTAATTACCATTAAACTAAGGGGGAAATTAAGTCAGAGAAGTAAAGTCATATATCCAGGTATTGCTGAAAATGCCAGAAACAGAATTTGGACTCAGGATTAAGTGAAACTGGTTCTTAACTACTACGCCATATTTTTCACCAGATGTCCACCTTCAGGTATTTTTTATTGGAGAAATTTCTAAAGAAAATTCATTGACAAATTTCTAATATTATCTTCTGCTAGAGCAGGTTGTTTTAATGGATGTCATATCCTATTCCAGAAAACTTTCTTCATCTCCAGACTCAGAATCTTTAAGTCTGTTTTTGCCACTCTGTCAGAAATGTTTCTAAGAATATTCCTTTTAAACCTCTACTTGGGCAAAACAAGCCTTTCTTAGAAACTCCCATCCAAAGTTAAGGGGAATCAGGAGAGAAAAATCCACATTATGATTATGTGCTGGGCACTGTGTTTAGAACTTCACTGGTATGGTTTGGCTGTGTCCCCACCCAAATCTCATCTTCAGTTGTAATTCCTACAATTCCCAGGTGTCATGGGAGGAACCTGGTGGGAGGTGATTGACTTATGGCAGCAGGTCTTTCCTGCCCTGTTCTCATGATAGTGAATGAGTCTCATGAATTCTGATGGTTTTTAAAACAGGAGTTTCCCTGCACAAGCTCTCTTTTTGCCTGCTTCCATCCATGTAAAACATAACATGTTCCTACTTCACTTCCCACCATGATTATGAGGTTTCCCCAACCACATGGAACTGTGAGTTCTCCATTAAACCTCTTTCCTTTATAAATTGCCCAGTCATAGGTATGTCTTCATGAGTAGCATGAAAACAGACTAATTTTTTTTATTTATTAGTGCAACTTTATGAAGTAGAAATTTTTCTATCATACATAAAGAAACTAAGACTCAGAGGGAAGAAAAATCTTCCCAAGTAGATAATGATGGACCAATGGTTCCTTACAAATCCTGCTCAAAAATGAAATATCACCAGGCCTGGTGGCTCACACTGTAATCCCAACACTTTGGAAGTCTGAGGGGGGCACATTACCTGAAGTCAGGAGATCACCTGAAGTCAGGGGGCACATTACCTGAAGTCAGTTGACCATCCTGGTCAACATGGTGAAACCCCACCACTACTAAAAATACAAAAACTAGCCAGGTGTGGTGGTGAGCGTCTGCAATCCCAGCTACTTGGGAGGCTGAGGCAGAAGAATTTCTTGAACCCAGAGGTGGAGATCAACAAGAGTAAAATTCTGTCAAAAAAAAAAAAAGAGAGAAAGAGAAGGAAGGAAGGAAGGAAGGAAGGAAGGAAGGAAGGAAGGAAGGAAGGAGGGAGGGAGGGAGGGAGGGAGGGAGGGAGGGAGGGAGGGAGGGAAGGAAGGAGGGAAGGAGGGAGGGAGGGAGGGAGGGAGGGAGGGAAGGAAGGAAGGAAGGAAGGAAGGAAGGAAGGAAGGAAGGAAGGGAGGGAGGGAAAGAAAGAAAAAAGAAAGAAAAAGAAAGAAAGAAAGAGAAAGAAAGAAAGAAAGAAAAGAAAGAAAGAAAGAAAGAAAGAAAGAAAGAAAGAAAGAAAGAAAGAAAGAAAGAAAGAAAGAAAGAGAAGGAAAAGGAAAGAAATAGACTTCCTACTGAAAAGTAGCATGCCTAGTTGGGGATTTCAGTGAGAATGCCAAGTGTTTGTGAATGTTACCCTGGAAGATTTGTGCCATTTATACCATGCTATAAGTTTTTGACAGAATTGGTCAGAAATGATAAATTTTTATTCTCACTGAAAGTATGCAAGTAAGATCCAGGATACTAGAGAAAACAAGATGAGGGGAGGCACAGACCCAATCCAGGGACTATGGTAAGTGTGGCTTCAGATTTCTGATACCAAAAGAAAAAACGCCCTGTCATCAGCAACAAGTCCCTTTGGTGAGTCCCTTGTAGATACTGAATCCTGATCGAGCAGGACTTGACTTGTGGAAACAAAGTATCTGCATTAGGAAGATTACCATTGTCGCAGGAAGATTCCAGTACAAGGGAGACTTGGGCTGGAAGCACTGTGCCCTGCTGATAGTCTCTTGTCCTGGCAAAATGCTCTTTCTGGAAAAACAGAGGTGACCTTGCTTCTTATGTACTCACCAATACACTAAAAGGAGAAAAAAATTATAAGAATATCTGACTTTTTAAAAAAAAAATAAGATGCCAGGAAAGGGAACAGTTACAACAAGTCACATGTTGTCTATTCATGATCATTTGCTTTTTGTATTGGAGCTCCCAAATTGACTTACCTTTTCATCCCTCATTATGTGTGTTCCTTTATTCTTTCTCTCACTTTTTACTTCTTCCCTTCCTTCCTTTTTGTCTTTCTCCTGTCTTTTATTCATCTGATTAGAGCAACCCAGTAAAACTTCTCACAACTGAGAACCATCTCATTTCTTGTTTAAAAGAGACAAAAGTGCCTTAACTCTCTTTTCCAGGACCAGTTTTGCAGAGCCAGAATACAAAGTTTGAAGGAACAAAAAAGATATAAAATAACTCCTTTTTTTCTGCAGAAATAATAGGTTTTACCATCCTTTTAAACTATTTTATTTAACATATCTTGTGTTTTTCAATACATTAAAATGTCACTTAATATTTTCACCTAGAAATCTTACTAATTTGCTTCACGTTAGTCATGTAAGACAGAAGCATAAAAATACCAGAAAACAGTTTAAAATGGATGAATGAGACTTCGGGGATAGTGAAGATAGGCATCCAAGTAAGTTACAGATTACATAACAACGTGGTTAACATAAGCCCTTAACAGTTAAGAAATTTACTTAACTGAGGCACAATAACTTAAAACCAGACATTTGTTATCTCAGATACAAGAAGTCTTATAGATAAGCAGTTCCAAGACTTGTTCATTGTTTTAATCATACCAGCAATACACGAGCTCATTCTTCCTTTCCACTCTGCCTTCCTTCACTGCTCATTTTTATCCTCATTCTCATCATTGCATATTGTAAGATGGCTGCTCTAGATCTAGATGCTATGACGGTATTCAAAGCAAAAGTATAGAGCATTAGTCAGGGACCTTAGTTGAAATCTACACACTCCTGCTAGTTTAAGCTTGAAAATGGTTTGCAATCTATTCAGCACCCTGTGAAACCATTGGAAGGATGGTGGCTAAAAAGGCCTTGTCTCAGCAACCAGGAGAAAAATTCCCAAGTCCCATCACAAAACAGTATGGAAACCTCAGCGACTGTCATTGTTTAGCACTAAATTTTAGCAATTTGTTTTCACTGAAACTTGAGCTTACATTCAATTTGGTGCACACGTAATTGCAGTTTTTGCTGTTACTTTTAAAAGACAAATACTGCAATTAGTTTTGCACCAAACTAATACCACACCTGTTTCAGGAATGTCACCTTAGCCACAGAGTGACCAACTGTTCAGGTTTGCCTTTGACTAAGGGAGTTCCTAGGGACACAAGATTTCCAGAAGCTAAACTAAGGATTAAGATTAGTAGGTTACCCTATCTTACTACCATTAGGAAACTGCCATCATTGCCACTGATGATGTCTAAATCCAGATACCTCAACCATGAGGCACCTGTAACAGGGTGGAAATTCCACACAGAGCCTGTTTCCTAAACAATGCTTGCTTCCAATTTATCCTCATGAGGGTGTGTGATGGGGCTTAGGTTGTAGGCCCAATCAGTTATAAGATCATAACTTCTATGCTAGGCAATACAAAAGATGATAGATAGTTATAAATATTATAAACATCTACTTCAAAGGGTAAGGGGGAGGTGGCAGTCAGTTTGCCCTGTCCCTTTTTGTTCTTTAGGGAAACAGATTAGATTTTCCAGAAGCTCTTGCTGGGCAAAACTGGGTTACATGCCCAAATGTAGCTGCAGAGGATATTGGAAAATTAATACTGGGATTCCAAAATGCAGGGGGAAATAAGTTGAAAATTGCATTGGAGGAGTCAACCAATGATATCTACCATAAGAACACTAATGTGAATTTGTATACGTTTTTCTACATTGGTATGGGATGTTGTCTGCAGAAGTAGTTTTGTTGTTTTATTTTTTCTTCAAAATATGGTGTGCAGATCGTCACTATCAGAATTGCCTCAGATTTTAAAAGGTTTCCTAATATATTAGATTCAGAATACTAGACTCACCGTGAAAGAACTAAGGCACAACCCCTAAGAGTTAACACTTGAGGAAATTTGCAGTGTTACCAATTCTGAAGTACATTAAAGTCTGGGAATTACGTGGGAGCTATAATTGGGTAATAGGTTTTTAGGTGATTTTAGAATTTTATTCTCGTGCTCAAGTTTTTTGAATACACAAGGATAATTTTTAGAGCAGTTTTTAAATTTGAAAAGGCAGAATCAGACAAAACACTCATACTTCAAAGTAAAATTTAAAAACTGGATAAATATATGGATGACATGTTTAAGGAAGCAGAATAAAACTCTACAGGAATAATGCCAAATACCAAAAACTGATGACACACCATAAAAAAGTGACGGCACAGAAAAAACAGTCTTTGTATAAATAACTGTACTCAAGGCTGTGTAAAGACAGACTATGGGTTTTGAATTATTTGGCCTAGAATGGAGAAGATTAAAAAGTGAAAAGCATATTTAATAATATAACATGCTGCATATTCTTATAATACATTATCTTTGGCCAAATCACTCCTCACTTCTTATTCTATGATTACAGCATACAAGTTATCCTGTATGTACAGCTAACAACTCCATGTGGGGACAAGGCAAGTGTCCTTCATTTGATTATGAATACAAAAAACTAAACAAGCTTTCAGAAAATTAGAAATTTTAGCTATTTCTCACATTGTGAGTTAGAAATAAAGTTTTATCTAGAACACTGATGATTTATCTCCTTCCTTCCGCTGCGATGGCATAACTGTCTTACTCTAAATCAATGGCATCCAGATGTTAAAGGGCATTCAACACTGTGGGGGATGCAACTGGGAAGCCATGACACCTTGGCAATTTGTATCACCTTCTTTCTCTCCTTTTTCTTCCACTGCCCCTTTTAAAGCTCTCTGCCACAGTTCTTTTTTTTTTTTTTTTTTTGCAGAGACAAGAGAACATTTATTTTTGTACCTTTCCTCCTACGCGTATTTCAACTCTTTTTCACAACAAGGCCCTAGGAATCTCCAGACTCAATTATGTCCCTGGGTTTGTCCACTGCTGCAGGAGTCTTCAGGAGCCTTGTACAAATGCTAGAGTTACTCAATTACCAATGTTAAACCTTAGGATAGCAGATGCAGCAAAGCAGGACTCCTTCCTCCATGGAATGTGCTGATTTCGGACTAGGCAGCAGCCAATATAGAAATTGCCAGAATTTTTCCTTGGAACTGGACTGTGATGAGAGGTGCTTGCCAGGAATGTAAGATACTGTTTTTTCTTTTATTTTTTCTTTTGATACAGAGTTTCACTCTTTTTGCCTAGGCTAGAGTGCAATGGCATGACCTTGGCTCACCGCAACCTCCACCTTTCAGGTTCAAGCGATTCTCCTGCCTCAGCCTCCTGAGTAGCTGGGATTACAGGCATGGGCCACTGCACCCCGCTAATTTTTGTATTCTTAGTCTTATAGCACATAATTGCAATAATTTACTTGTACAGTTGTCTCCTCTACCAGCTGGCTGTTTCTTGATGGTAAAGACCATTCCTATTTATCTTTATATTTCTACTATTTTCATAGTACCCAAGACATTGTGATTGCTTCATAGTAATGGTAAATGAAAAAAATAAGTTCACTTATGTGTACTTTGATTCAGATAACCCTCAGTTTAGGTTCTAGTGCAGATGCTTAAGAGCAGTGGAAACTTGGATGATTTGCAGTTTTCTCATCTGTGAAACATTATATTATATTATATTATAGTATAGTATATTATATAATGTTATACCTTATTATATACTTACTTAGTAGAAGTGCAATAAGGATGAAAAGATATATCATTTAGAAATGCTTCAAACAGTGCCTAAATCTTGATAAATGGTCAGTTATACAATGCTTTTGAAATTGGATGACACATTTATATATTTCTTGGTTTTTGTCTCTCCAACTAAAATGAAAGCTCCATCAGGATGGAAAATTGTCTCTCTTTATCTCCAGTATTCAGAACAGAGTCTGGCACATAGCAGATGCTTAAGTAATAATTTTTGAGTAAATGAATTAATTGAGTTTTGATAGAAATATATTGAAGAACCTAAAAATGCCGAAATTTTGCCCTAATGATAATGATCCCCCTCCTCTTTGAGTTAACAGTGGAAATTTTATACATTAGTTTCCAAAAATAAATGAAAGAACCCCTTTATTAAAAGTTTTATTATAGGCATTAAGCTTTAGGTGTCCCTGTACAGACCTTTGAGATGAAACAAGCAACTGGAGCTTGTAGGCGAAAATTGATGCCTTCCTCTCAATCCAATTCTTAAAATTGTACCAAGTTTTGTGCAGCCATATGAAAGAAGAAATACAAAGCAAAGGAAATAAGAAGGCCACATTTGCTTAACTTATTCCCTCAGTTGCATTAATGAGGAAGGCACAAGAGGCAAAAGAAGGGCTTGATATTTTAACTCAGTAATGTGGTTAAGTGGTACATGTGGCCTAATTGATGTTCTAAATTTTATATGGGTAATAAATTATCCATTGAGGGAGTAACAAGAAAAGAAGTGGAAATAAGGAAGCCAGAAGCCTCCTGCTAAATTTAAAATACATATAGTGTGTGTTTCTATAAATAAAAATACATTTGTATTTTATCTACATATTATTTCCAGTTATTAAACACAGAATGTTAGTAAGAAAAAGAGCGACAGTCTGTATTATTTCCTGGGTCACTTTACAAATGACATCTAAGAATAGATGTTGGAGATAATAGAACTGTAACCTTGAAATGCAGATGAAATAAATCCTCAAAGCTCTTCTAGTCCAAAACATGCATGATGCTGCATCTTAACTGTAAATGGAACAGCTTTCTTTAGTAAGTGAGCCAAGGTAAAGAGAATCTCTGGTAAGTGTACAATAGATATGGTTTTCAATTCTGAATCCAAAATACCAGTGTGGTATTGCAGTGTGACCCTGGATGCATCAGCTAACCTCTCTGCTCCTCAGTTTTATCACTAGTCAACTGAGGGCTTTGGACTAAAGTTCTAAAATTATGTGGCTCAGCAAAAATTGTCATCATTTCAGCTCCTTCTATTTAAAGAAATAAAAGTGACTTCAACCATCAAACTGTCAGGCCCCCAAAAGGAGATTTAAAACCTGTGTGGTCTATGACTCACTTTAAAAAGAAAGTGACATTTCCACCAAAGTTTAAACCAGGTCAGTCTGATGGCAAAGCTGTGCCACCAAATTGTTTCTACGCAAAAGCAGTGCAGAGATAAATATGTTCTTCAATGGGCATGTTTATTCCAGAGCACCAATTTATCCTTCGATGGTAAACAATTTTCATTTAAACTTTAAAGCTACATTTTAATATTTACTCAATGGCGCTGCTTTCCTTGACCACAGAGATGCACCTTAAAATCTGCAAAGTCCTGATGAGTTTTCATCTCTCCTCAAACCAAAGCATTATTGTCTCAAGCCATGCTTCACCTGCTAAGGAACAAGACTTGCCTTAGTCTGATACTTTTTACTACATTCCCAGAAGCCTTTCTCCATTTCTAAAAGACCACCCTAGGGCTAGAAACAAATTGGATTCTCTGAACCTTCTTTTCCTTTTTTCAATTCTGGTTCTAAATAAGATTGTAGGGGTTATAACACAGGAAATTATTTGGGGGCAGTGGTGTTAGTCACAGGTGTTCCTCCCCTGGGGTTTTGAACCCCTTTGGTTAGAGAAAAAATAAGGACAAAGTAACTAGAGCCTATTGAATTGTCACACAATTCTGTAGCACAGATTGTATTTCTAAATTTGGCCAGTAACCTGGCTCATACATTCAGTATTAATTCATTTGTTTAACTGACTGGCACCAGGAGCTGAAAAAATATTAATAATAATTAGTGAGTTTTAGGCAGTTAGGATGTGCCAGGTACTATGAACTATGTGTTTTATAAACAGAATTTCATTTAATGCTCACTAAAATTTCTTGAAATAAGTAATTTTATTATCATCATTTACATGTGAAGAAACTGAGACTTAAGCAGATTTAGAAATTTATCCAAGTAGAAAAAGTGAAGAAACCAGAAATCAATCCTAGGCAATCTGAGTTCATACTAAACTAAAAAGAGTTATTGTCACCAAGAGGTGTACATCATCATCAGGGAACCAGATATTGAATATTAACTCCCTAAACTCTGTTTGGTTGCAATTTGATTATAATCAATTGTTAAATAATTGTGATAAGGGATGAAAAGAGGTATTGTGAGCTATTAGATTCTATTAAAGATGTCAGAAAATGCCTGTCTGGTGAAGTGATACCTAAGCTGAGGCACGAATGTTCATAAGGAGTTAGATAAAAAGTGGGAGTAGTGGTGAGTTTCCCAGGAAGAGGGAACCCCCTTATAAAAGGTAAAGGAAAGAAGCAGCAAGCATTTATTGATAAATATATGACAACCGGGCTATACTAAGCCCTTTTTAAGCAATACATCTTTTGACCCTTACAAAATCCTTACAGGTAGATACATTATCCTTACTTCCCTTACTCAGGAAGTGAAACTTGGCATAGTTAAAGTAACGTAGCCTAAGCCTTATAGCCAGCAAGGGTGGGTCTGTGCCTGGACCTGAAGAGTCTAGCTGTAAAATTTATATTATTAAATAAAATTCATTTTAAGTGAGGAGGAACCTTGTGTATAACTGTAGTGGCTTGAATAGTATCCCTCCAAAATCCCAAAATTCATGTTCACCCAAAACCTTAAAATGTGACCTTATTTGGAAATAGGACCTTCAGAGATGTAATTAGGGCCTTGAGATCAAATCATCCTGGATTTAGGGTATGCCCTAAGTCTAATGACTCATGTTGCCCTTATAAGCACAAAAGCACAGAGAAGAAAGCAATGTAAAGTTAGAGGCAAAGACTAAAATGACAAATCTATAAGCTAAAGAACTGCATGGACTGCTACCAACCACTAGAAGGTGGGTGAGATAGAGAATGACTTTCCCTCACAGAAGGAACAAATCCTACTGATATCTTGAGTTTGGATTTTAGTATCCTAAATTATGAGACAATAAATTTATGTCATTTTAAGCCACTCAATTTGTGGTAATTTTTATGGCAGCTCCAGGAAAATAATTCAATAACCTTTGCCACAAAAGAGCCTTCTAATAAAGTTTATTAGGGTGTATTTATTAAACCATTTTTACTGTTTATACTATGTGTCAAGTATTTTGGCAAGAGTTATGGACAATATAGATTATGCAAACATAGACACCATTTTTAAAGATTGCAAGGTAGAAAGTGATGTGTGATATAAAAAATTTAGATAAAAAATATTTATCACTCCCATACATTAGGTATACTTATGTGTCAGGCACTGAAAGGTGATTAACATGCATTATTTAATATGCAAAATGTAGCTATAATTCTTTCCACTTAGATAAAGAAAATGAGTCTTAAATAATTTCAATGACCTTCTCCAAAGTTGTGCATTTCTACCAATGACAGCATTAGATTCCAATTTCTAATGGGAGGATAGAGGATGAAACTCCATTCAACAAAATGTATCTGACACGGGTTTTGAATGATCAGTAATGATGGACACCAGTAAATGAGGAAAAGACAATGTCATTATGGGTGAGAATAATAGTGAGCTTAAAGACAGAGGCTCAGGGAATACAGTTTCTATATGTAATAGAGGCTTCAATTTGTTGGAGTGCATATAACACTAACAGAGAAGAGTGAGAAATCAATTTAAAACATACATTCAGACCAGTTGCTGACCAATGAGCAAATGTCAGGAGCTGTGAAACTTTTCCTTAAAGACTTTAAAGTCCTGAAAGATTTTGCTAAAACAAGTGAATAATCAGGGTTTACTTCAGGGAGATGAATTCCACAGGAGTGCAATAATGGACAGCAGACTAGGAGAGGTAAGTGACCAGGTATCCATTTAGGGATGCAAATGCCCAGGAGAGGGGGACAAAATCCATTCACTCCTTGGAAAACTACTCTATGATCAAACCTCAATTATTCTTTTATTCAAAAATACCTGTTGAGCCTTTTTATGCTACCCAAAGAGGGGTCCATTTGACATTGTCCTGGGTTCCCATAGTAACTTAAATGGACATTTTTACAATCTCTGGAGCCCTATAGATGAAGAATGAGGATATTCCCAAATTCCTTCCAAGAACTCACTTTGGTGGCACCAATATTGACTTTTCAACATAACAGAACACCTACAAAAGAAAAAGTAATGCTATCTATATTATAAAGTCTGAAAAGGACCTGGAGGAAGCTTCAACTGGTAACTCATGCCAGTGTTGCCATTGACCATCTAGCAGATGTCAGTGTCATTTCTTCCAGGAATAATGGACAATGAACTGTGCTGAGTCTTCTGCAGCCACTGTGCTGCTAGCCAGTCCTAATGCTGAGAGCTTCACTCTCAGAACCCTCACCAACCAGATCCATGAAGCCTCTGGAAATCGAGTCTTCTGGTGGTTACCAATCTCAGCGCTGACCACCAGACTCCACAGAGGCAGCTTATGTTAACCAGCTTATTATTTCCCTGTTTGACACAGATTCTTCTGTGTACTAGGTGGATATCGCCATCTCATGCAACA
Source organism: Callithrix jacchus (assembly GCF_049354715.1). NCBI lineage: Eukaryota > Metazoa > Chordata > Mammalia > Primates > Cebidae > Callithrix > Callithrix jacchus. The sequence goes on from NC_133511.1 coordinate 88,053,127, forward strand.
AGAGAGTGCTCTTCTTGGGTCTGATGTGACGGATTTTGACCCAAGAAGTTCTGTATATGTGTAGCTCTATGTAAGAACAAAGTGAGGTCATGCCTGATTTCTACTTCTACAAAGAGCTTGAAAAAAAATTAAAATGAGAGAGCAGGTTTCTGCTGAAAAGGCTGTGACCAAGAAAGGGTCATTGTATATTCAGTACGAATGTAATGCTCAAACTGCTGAGTTTCCTGCTACTCAACTTGAGGCTGGAGACTGGTTTAAAGGTGTTCAGATGTTCCCTATGCCTATCTAGCAGTCCCCATTTGAAGGCTGGACCACTAAGTCAATGAGGCAATGATTAGAAACATGACAGGTTCTATACTAAATTCTGCTATATAGGCTACAGTTACACAACAGACTTTAAACTCTCTTGTGAAAGTTATGACACAACTGGCTAAACAGAGGAGTATCTGTGCAGCTATTGATATTAGTTGCCTATGAAAAAATACATCAAATGAGGATTAACAAAGAGACTGCTTAGTTAAGTGAGTAGACCCTTTATTTTGCTGATTCATTGATCTATTTGATTTTTTTGAGGTTTAGCTTATGGGGACTTTGAGTAAGGATCATACTCCAAACTGTTGATATTATCCTCTCAAAAGTCATAACAATAGTCTCCCTGGTGCACGGCATTCTTTCAAAGGTCTTGAATGCTTGCATTCAGCCATCTTTAGAATGTTATATGGTTCTCTTCAACAGGAATTACAAGAGCCGAAAGAAACGTGCAGCTATGAGGACACCGTAACCTATAAAGGACATGCTGAGACAAGAAACCCAAAATGATGGGAACTGAAAGTGGTGTTAAGGCCCAAAGTTTTGTTCACACTCTCACCTAAGTGAGAACCTGACCAAAATGGGGGAATTTTTTAAGCAAAATTCTGGGAAGTCATTGTTTTGGACTAAGCTCAAGCAGCAGACCCCAACAGATAAACCAAGTTTGTGCTAAGATTTTAAGGAAACACATAGATCTTAGAATAGACCAGGTTTTGGTTTTACTCCTGCAAATCTCTATAACAAACATTCCTGACAGCATAGCCATCCACCCGCTGAAGTTCCCATTAAATCTTTTAACAAAATTCATTTCCTCTCACCTGGAGACCATCAAGCTTCAGATGATCACATAACAAAGTTCCAGCTAGTTCTAGAGAAAGACACAGCCCCTCGCCATGGAAAAGCTACCCCACCTCCACTAGACAGAGCAGGGCAAGAGTTCCATGATCCCCAATAGGTAGGGACTATGCCCCAAGCCAGCATGAAGCAGTTAAAGAAGAAAGACTATCGGACCCTCCACCTCCCATAAAGATTTATGGTCATCACATCTCTCAAGGGGGAAATGAGGCAGGAAAATAGGGTCTGGAGGCAGGGAACATAAGGCTGATTCACACTTCAGCTATGACAGGAAATATTCTCTCCACAGGGTGTAAGCCAAGTAAATGACTTTGTAACTTTACTTCATCCTTTCCATTTACATAGGGCATATGCCAAATAACCAATGGACTCTAGAGTAGAGCGTATTTAAGCTCCCAAAAATTCTGTAACAGAGCCTTTGAGCCCTCATGCTTGGGCCCACTCCCACACTGTGGGGTGTATTTTTATTTTCCATAAATCCTTTATTCCTTCTTTGCTTTGTGCATTTTGTCCAATTGTTTGTTCAAGATGCCAAGAATCTAGATACCCTCCACTGGTAACAAGCCTACCACTGAAGGCTGGTCTGCAGCTCCCACTATTCTCACCACTGAATGAGTAGGAACAACCATTGAGAGGTGTTAAGCTCTCCTTCCATATGCTGTTAAACAGAAACATTTGAATAAGTTCAACAAAAAAATAAACATCCATTTCTTAAAAAAAATTAAGCACTTTGTATCAGGGAGTATTTTACATGCTGGAAGTATAATTCTGCATAAGGTAGGCACAGTTCCTGCCATTTAGAAGTTTTTTTCTAATTGACTTAGAAAGGCAGAACAGGAAACAAAGCAAAGAACCATTAGGTGCTGTGGTAAGCAGACTAATAGTCTCCCAAAGCTGTTCTCTTCAAGATCCCCAGAACTTGTGAATATGTTACCTTATGTGGCAAAGGGGACTTTGCAGGTGTGATTATATTAAGGATCCTAAAGGAAGGTAAGTATTCTAAAGATTATCTGGCTGAGCCTAGTGAAATCATAAGCATTTGTATGGGTGAAAAACAGAGGCAGTAGAGACAGAGGAGATACGATCATGAAATCGGAGGTCATGCTTGTTAACTTGGAGGTGGGTTGTATCACAAGTCAAGGAATGCAGGCAGCCTCTAGAAGCTGAAAAGGCAAGGATATATTACCTCCAGAGTCTCCAGAAGGATGAAGCCCTCCTGACACCATGGCATTAGCCCAGTAAGCCCTATGTCAGATTCTAATCTACAGACTTGTGGCAAATATGTGTTTTAGTAATTTCTTAATTTGTGGCCCTTCATCACAACGGCAATAGGAAAATAAAACAGATAGCAATTAGAAAAATAAGATACTTTAGATAGTGATAAGTTGTAGAATAAAGAAAACTTAAAAATGATAATATGATAGCAAGCCAGTGAAAATGTGCTATCACAGAAACACACTTGGCCTGTGTTCATGGTATGTAAGAGCAAGAGAGAGAAGAATTAAGATGACGATGGAGAGGTAGCCTTCCTTAGAAACTAAATAACTCAGAATTCTGCATCTGGTCATCTAGTCTTAGTCAGAATAAGCAAATGTAACACTTGTATAAACTCAAATATTGGAATTTTTTTCTGTATGCTATGTTTCTTTTACCCTTGAAAAAGAGATATTTACACAGTCAAGATAGTTTTGTTTTAAATATAAAATGGACACTGAGTTCCAATTAAATCGGGAAGACTGAGCATATGAGTTTGTGTCCACTTTCTCCTGGGACTCACTAAAATGATGGAAAAGCAGATTTTGAAAAGCTATAAAAGAGAATGACAGATGAAGCCATAGCATTTGGAAGATGTTAACAGGGTTTTAGAAGGTGGAAAGCTGATGGATAAGGGAAAAGTGACCTAGATAGTGAAGAAAGGTGAAACCTAAATGCCTTTTGGCAGAAAGCAATTCAGGTCATGCCCAAACCATGGAAAAGCTTGGGAGCTGAAATTATCAGGGTTGTGGGCCCAGGCTATAGACAAGATAGTTTGCTGCAAGACTGCAAGAAGAGGACTTATACCTAGCCCAGCCTATGTAGCAAGACAAATGGACCTCACCAATCACGGTAGAAATGGAAGCTTGTCTCTTCAGGGTAAATCACATAGACCCAGGCCTCAAGAACAGCAGGCATTGCTGAGATGTGGGGTATATGCCTTACTAAAATAAGGAGGAAAAATCAAAGGTTGCATACTGGATGGTGAGATTTTATTCTCAACTTCCTTTCTACTCAGCTCCTAGAATCCTGGTTGTCAGATGCCTAATCATTTCTAGGAAAGAGACTGAAGGACTCTGATATAGAGAAGCTTATTAACTACAAAAAATGTATGTATTTATTGCTATCTGGGGCCCACAAGTAAAGAACTGTCAAAATAATCCCAGCTAGCAAGTCTTATATACCCACAGTGCCTTGCTCTTAAATATAAATGAACAGCTAAGGACTACTACGTATTTAAGGAAAGACCCTGAAAGAAGGTAAACCAAGCTAATTAGAAAAGAGAAAATTAGTGAGAAGAGAGCAGAAAAAAATTAAAATAGTAACGACTAAATTAACATTTTCAGGGAGAAAAGATAGTGCAGCCTTGAAAACAAGAATATGTTGCTATTGAATAAAAAGAAAGATTCAAAAATAAACAGCTCTTGCAAATAAAAATATAATCGCAGAAACTTTAAAATGGGTTTGAAGAAAAAAGAGAAAATTTATGAAAAAATAAAAATTAAAAGAAATAAACAATTAGAAATAAGATTTTAAAGACTAAATGGCAATCCAGAATGGCTAATACCCAACTGACAAGGTTTTGAGCAAGAATAGATAAACTGGAGGAAAGGAAATTATCTAAGGAGATGGTGTCAGAACATTTTCTGGTTTTGTTTTTACTTTTGTTTTTGTCTTTTTCAAGAGGTCTTGCTCTGTGGCCCAGGCTGGAGTGCAGTTGTGCAATCACAGCTCACTGCAATCTTGAACTCCTGGGCTCAGGTTAGCCTTTTATTTTAGGTTTTTGAGTAGCTGGAACTACAGGCATTGTCCACCACAACCAATTAATTAAAAAAAAAACTGTACAGATGGGGTCTCACTGTGTTGCCCAGGCTGGTCTTAAATTCCTGGCCTTGAGTAATCTGCATTCCTCCTGCTTAGCCACCCAAAGTGCTGGGATTACAGGAATGAGGCACCACACCATATCTAGCCCACTTCCATATTTGAAGAATGTGAGAGGGTCTACCTCTGAGTGACAAGCACAAGAATATTAAAAAAGCCTCTTTTTAAGATGTCATAAATTTTCATAACACTAGAGATAGAGTATCATAAAGTCTCCATATAATAATTTTTTTAAAGCATCCATGAGGAATCAGAATGGTACTAGTCTACCCACTAGCAATACTAGAAGATGACAGATAGTGGGAAAAAACTGCCAAAAACAGAAAAAACATTATTGTTCTTAGATTCACAAAAGGGAAACAACTATCGATCAAGTGTGAAAAGGAAAAAAAAAAATTTTTTCAGATACGCAAGTTTTTAGAGTTTACATCCCAGTCCTTTGTTTCAGGAAACTACAGGAGTATACAATCCAGGAAGATACGGCATCCATAAAGCAAGCAGGTGACGTAGAAAAGAGATGGAGGGGACATCCCAAGATAGTGGTGATGGAGGACCCCAAGTCAGCAACTGTGTAGCAGGATACAGGGCGTTTAGTTCATACTGAAGTAGAAGGGCAGAGAGCTCTAAGAGAAAAGCATCTAGCTAAAACAAACAAACAAACAAACAAACAAACAAAAAACTAGACTTGATATATTATCTGACAAGTCTGATTATATTAAGGGAATTTTTTAGTTCTCCTGGATCATTTTGAGATGGATTAATGACCGGAACACAGAAACATAAGATACCATTAACAAATAGAAATGCAATTATAAATCCCAGGGTGGAGAAATGCTATAGAAGAAAGAAAATGAAAACAAAGCAACCCTATGGTTTGGTTATGAGCAATAAGTGGGATACTTGAGTTAGAATTTTAACTTTGCAACCGAACTGTGTGACATTGAGACAGTTGCTTAACAATAGTCATCATATAAACAATTTTGATTTCAATAAAATTAGTTTAAAGGGGATAGCATGTGAATGTTGGGGATGGGAAGAGATGAAGAGGGAGAGACAGTTGAAAGAGAGACAGAATTAAATTTAGTTCCTCATCTTTCATTGGAAGATGGCAACAGATATATAAAATATTGAAAGTCAACAAACAGGAGCCTAATGATCATAACAGCTAAACGTATAGGGTTGATTATATGCCAAGTACTCCTTAATCCTGTAAGTTACACACACACACACACACACACACACACACACACACACACAAATTTAATTTTGTTCTCCAAAATGATGCCTCCTATTAGCAGGAGTTGCCAGTAGATGGAATGAGCCAAAGAACGGCTTCTTAAAAAAAAAAAGTATTTCACCTTTACATATTGGTACATGTATTATTTTGATAAAATAAAAACTAATCAAGACATAAAGTTTGTAACGGATTAAAGAAATTTTTGTGTTGTCTTGCTATGTCAGAATAGTGTTTTAATTTCTGTGATTACCAAAAACTTGACTTCACTTAATGAATGTAATATGAAGTAATGGGCCATTGAAAATTATTCTCCCCTCTTTCTGTCCCCTCTTCTGACATTATAGCCTCTCAGAAAGCACTGTAAGAAACCCAGCCTTCTTTTAAATGAGAAAAGCTGTATACATTTTTTCTCATGGTAAATTATAAATACAGAGTATATGCACACACAAAAGGAAGCATCGCATATATGACTACATATGTGTGTTTTATTACATACATGTGTAAATAAAATACATGTTAAAGGTAACAACGGTAACAACGTAGGCTTATTTAAAACTTCCTATTTCCAGTTTTAATCAGAGAAATCAAAAGATATTTTATAGTAGGCCACTAAGTATAGCAGTGTAAAGTATTGGGCTATGTTCACAGAAGTGGTTTTTAAGACAGACTGAATTATTTCTTCTATTTGCAGCTCTAAGGAAATCACATAATGATAATTTCTTAGAAATTGTCTCTGAGGCTAACACTGAAAAGTAAATCAAATAAAGCTGAACTAAAAATTGTCTACTTAAAAACCCTTGATAAGAAAAAAGTCACAGATGAATTCTAGAACGTATTTGTATAGCTCCGACCTGAAAGAAGTGTGTAATTATTGGACTGAACATTTACTTAGGAATTCAAAGTCAAATAAAGCCATACTGTAAAAAGGCTTTTTGACGCATTTTTATCTTTAGGAATGTGCACTCTCTACACATTATAAAAATATAATATATATTTTTATATTAAAAAAAGCTATAAAACTGTATTGAGTTCATAGATTTACTATATCCCAGAAAAGAACCTAGCCCACAGTATGTACAAATATCTGTTAAGTGAATATTTTTTGAAATAATAAACAGAAGATGTTGCATTCAAAATAGTCACAGACTCAGTCATCTTAAAGATTTTCTCTTTTTGGGGTGGGGTCTGGCTATGTTTCCCAGGCTAACTTCAAACTTCTGGGATCCAGCAATACTCTTGCATCTGCCTTCCCAGTAACTGAAACTACAGATGCACACCACCACCTTGAGGTATTTTTTGAAATCAATTTGCCTTAAAAATATCCCAGAAATAGTTTTTAAATGACCTTAAATATAATGCCTTTAGAATATATTTATATTTTTGGTAATAGGGAGCAAAACATCAAATTTATATTACTATTTCAAAATATCTATTAAATTATCACAATTGATTCTACTGGGATTAGAAAATGTATACCATTTTTACCTGTGTGATTATCATACCATTACTCAATCTTAATACAATAAAGTTTCCTTTAGTACTAGCTTTTTGGTTAACTGAGGGATTCTCAGACAATCAACTTATTTCTAAATACATTTTGTAGTAAAACAATGGCAAATGTGTTGCCCACAAAAAGACTTTATAATTATAGATGTATATTTAATTTATCAAATACTCAAAAGAGGAAAGACGAAAGAAAGAAAAAGAAAGAAAGAAAGAGAGAAAAGAAAGTAGGTATAATTACATAATTAAGGACCAAAATTGCCTCTAAAATATTAACATATCCTTCCACCAGAGGGCAATATTTGCAAGACATTTAAATTATTTCTCAAAAGTATTTGCTCACACATTTGTTTATTTCCATACAGGGATATAAACAAATGGAAACCTATTACATTGCTGTTGGCTAATACCTTATGTGCATCTTAAAAAATACTATAACTACAATTATTTTTAAAATCGCATATAAAATTCAATATATATAGTAAAACAACAAATAAGTTTTACTCTAAACATGTGAGAAGGTAGAACTTTCAGAAATTAGAACATTTCTATATATTAGTATTTTTTCAGTTTATTAATCATTTAACTCAAGTATAATAGAAAAATCTTACGGTGGAAGTAACAAAAGAAAAGTAGTTTTACCTCAGTTAATAAAGTTATGAAAAAGCATAAAATTTCACAAGCAGAATGGATGATAGAAATCACCCAATACAAGACTTCATTTGTGCCAATAAGAAAACCGGCTTATTAGTGTTTGATGACTGATACAAAATTGGAGATATGATAATCAGTAGAATCAGGACCCAAATTCAGGTAAATTGATTTCACATTTCATACTCTGAGGTGTTGATGTTCAAAATGTGATCCTTGGTCAAGCAGTCCTGGAAACCTGTTACAATTGCTGAATCTTGGGCTCCCCTCTAGACCTACTGAATCAGAATCTGTATTTTAACAAGACCTTAAACTGTGAGAAGCTACTCTAACCTGTGCTGTTTTCTCATCACCAGTTACATGGTGTCAGGCAATTATTAAATCTCACTTTCCTCCTCAGTAACATTGGAGTACAACTATTTTAGTTTAAGGAATAATTATAAGGAATAAATGAGATTATCATGTAAATAAAAGCTACTCATAAATTATAATATGCTACACTACATTAGTTATATTCAGTGAAAACCTCTCCTTTTATTGTTCGCAGTTCTTGGCAAGAGGGACATTTCTTCCTCTAGAAGAGAAGTTGTCTAATGATGCAATTTGGAGCTTGTTAAAATTGGATATAAGGTATTGGGGACAAAGGAGGCTGTCAAGAGAAAGGAAGTCTTTTTTGATATGCTTAAATTAATATCCTACATATAACTACTAGTGTTTCTTTACATAAAGATAAAACTGATTAATTTAGGGCTGCAAAAGTACGTGTTCGGTGTTTCTAATTTGTGTCCACCCGTGAAGAAAATCTGTTGGGTTAGCAAATGGTGTCTGAATATATATTTCATACATTGGGAGCTTCTGTGAGTTTAAAGATAGCCTAAATGGCATTCTTAGGTCCCAGGTGGCCTGGTAACATTCCTTGTAGATTTCCACATACAACGTTTTTCATTGTTTACGGAAATACCATTAAATATACCCCCTCTGACTGTAGTGCTATCCAAATAACACCCCTCCACCCTGCCAAACTCCACTGGGCTGCCATCATCTTTATAGAACTACATTTCTTTTAACTATTAAGACAGACAAGAAAACATTGTCTCCTGAAATATATTCTGTACATTTTAACTCCCAGGCTGGGTTATTTAACTTGTATAATTTCATTCATAATTATTTGTAATTGTATTTATGTGTCTATCTCCCATGTAGCTTGTGATATTTCAGGGAGAATTCCCAGATCTAGTATTATTCTTGGCACTCAATGAATATTTTTAGAATGAATAAATCAATATTAGCAGTTATTCTGATTCAGTTGCTCATGCTATTATCAAGAGAGTGGAAGACAGAGGCAGATGACATTCATTTCAATAAAAGTGAATGTAATTGTTTCACCCTAGAAACAATGCTTTTATGTTGGATTTATATTTCTTAGTTTCCCCTCATATTTGTATAATTGAAACCTAGCTATCATGCTTATTGATGGTTTAGATAGATCTCTAGTTATCTGAGGTTCAACTTAAGATGGAATGTTTAGGAAAATCTTTTACATATTATCACCCCAGCTTCACAAATATTTGTTGTAAATTCTATTTTTTAAATAACTTTCCAGAATTTCAAAATCATTAATATCCCTAAATAAATATAATTTAATGAACTTAGTTACTAAAAATTTGAAAAATATGGATATTTAGAAAACACCTAGATAAGTCAAGTCCTGAGTAGCTTGAATCTTTTAATCTTTGTGTTTGCTTGCTTGTTTTTTGGCAGGGAAGTAGTTTTGTCTCTTTATATTTTATCTTGAGAAATAGATATTATTCTGAGACATTCCAGAGTGTTAGAGAAAAACGAAATTCACTGTTTTATTGAGGATATATATTTTAGACAAATTTATCCAAAAAAGAGAAAAATGTCTTTATTATCATTTCGTTATCATATTTCAAAATGGAATATAATTCGACAACTATCAAACCTAATAATGGTAGGTGGTTTTAGATACTTTTGAATTTTTTTTCCAGGTATCCATTTAGTGAATACTTAGCCACCATGCCATTTGAACTATTCAGGGAATATTCTTACTTGATTCTAAATTTAGATCCATACTTTTGAGATTTTTTTCCTAGCATCTTAATTAAAAGCGACTCCCCCTGTTGACGTATATGACATCCAAGGTTTTGACCTTGAAAATGTGGTTCCAGGCCAATGTGTTTTATAGGCATTGGCCTGAATTGTACATAAGAAATTCGTGATTAGTGTAAAAGAGATTAATAATTTACCTTAATCTAGCATAGTTTTCTTGCTTTGCTTAATGAAATAAATTCACTGATGCTGTACTTATATATAAAACCAAAAGTGTTACATGAATGTCTTTCAAACCTTATGCTTTAGAAGATGGTGATACAAAGAAAAATTATGTATAAGATTTGAATGGAATATATGTAAATTCAATCAACATAATTACAATTTGCTGGCAAGCCCAAGGTACAGCCACATATTTTATCAGTATACTGGCATTTGAGTAGTGTACTGTAAATTCTTTAAACAAAGATGCTTAAAGTTCAAAGGAATTTATCTTAAACTACCTTTTATTTAATCTCGTTCACTGAGTTTACGGCTATTTTTTTATTTTCTCCTCTCCCTACCTTGCACCTCTTTTTCTTTATTTTTCCTTTCTCTGTTCTTCCTTCCTTCCTTCCCTCCCTTTCTTTCTTTCTTTCATTCATCATTTTCCTGTCAAGGGTTAAAACAAACACATGAGTAATGCAGTTATGAATTTTGTGTGCATATATTTTATATTCAAGGGAACCTAGGTGTCTTGGAACACCACAAGCATAAGTGAAATATGTTGAAATATTTCTTCCCTGCAATATTGGCATCAGTGTGCTGGACAAAACGTAGCAAACCAGAAGTAACTTGTCAATTTTTAATAAAGTTGTCTTCCCTAGCAGAGCTAAATGCACCATTCTCCCTGTAAACTCTGGAGATGATGACATCTTCTCACATGGTTTCCATAGCATCCGTTCCTGAAGAGCCCCAGTATGGTCCTTGGTCAGGGCGATCCGCCCAGCCCCCTAGAAAGTTGGCAACCTAGCTAGCCAAAGCGTCCCCTTTCCCTGAAACTTACTCTGTCCGTGGTGCTGAACCATTCTATCGAGACCCGCCCAGACGGGTGCTGTCAGCCGCTGAAAAAAAAATCTTCCCTGACGCTGCCCAAATCAGAACTGTGTGTCTTTTATTTACTCACGTCCTCAAAGAGCAGCAAGCCTTCTCCATCTTAATTTGAGTCTACCGCAGAGCACAGTTACGCTGGCGTGATGGGAGGAGATCACGGGCAGAGAGGAAAAACTAATAGCAGCACTGCTCACCTGAGACCTGAGATGCTCCCGTGAGTTTTGAATATGCTCTGCTCCTTACAGCAAATACACCATTTTTAAAAGTACTTTTCTTTTGACCTTGCTGTTACCCAAGGGTTCTGTGATATTCCGTCCCCTCCGTTTAAAAGCCAGCAGACTTGAGAGTAGTAAGTCTTCAAAACCGGGAATTTACATTGTTTTTCAGCTGACCGACTTCCAGGACAAGGACTCAACCGCATCTACCCAAATACCATGGCACTGCTTGCGCCCTTTGCCGCCGGATCCTCCCCTTCCAATGAGACTTTCTGATTGTGTCTACCAACTCTCCTATTAGGAAACCCGTGGGTTGCATGCAGCTATTCTGTTGTATTCTCATTCTCACTCTCCCTCCCTTCTCTCACTCTCACTCTTGCTGGAGGCAAGCCACTACCATTCTGCTAAGAAGAAAAAGCCCACAACTACCTTAAGAGATTAAGACAGTATGCGCAATCCTCGCCTTTCCTAGCAATCACTGTTTAAATCTGGCAAGAGCTGACAACAGTCTTTGCAAGAATGGAATCCGTAAAACAAAGGATTTTGGCCCCAGGAAAAGAAGGGCTAAAGAATTTTGCTGGAAAATCCCTCGGCCAGATCTACAGGTAAGACAAAGCAAACCCTTGCTTACCTGGGGCTCAGCATGAAAAAACCTGCAGGGCCATTTCCGCAAACCCTGGTAGCTCAGAAACATTGTAATATGATCGGAACGTCTTTTTGTTGCCCATTGCTTGGAGCAGGGGTGCTCTGGAAACCTGCTTATTAATGCAGGAATGTTGCACTAAATGAACCTGTCTGGTGTGTGTGTGTGTGTGTGTGTGTGTGTGAATTTTTGTTTTGGTATCCGCAGAGTTTTATTCTTTACTACATAGGATTTATCTTCTTTGCAATTTAGAAATGACCAGTACCTGCTCAGTCTTTCTTTTAGTGCTTATAGATACCCCGAATTAAACTACTTTGATGTAGACAAACGAATACAAAGCACAACACTCTAAAAATTAGCCAAGAAATTCCAAAGAGTAATGGTTTTAATATATATACATATATGAGAGAGAGTGAGATTTCAGTTTCAAAAACATAGTAGAAAATCCCCTAGTGGAATCTTTCTTCTCTAGTGAATGAAGAAGAATCAAAATATATCAATAATTGATAGTTGAAGCAATTCCTTTCTCTGAGCCTGAAACAATGTATATGCATTTTTAATTGTTTTCAGTCTCCTAGAGTCTATTTCTTGCATAGGAAATGTCACAATGCCTGGAAGAACAGCCATAAAAATAACAAGCAATATTACTTTGAAGATCTTAGAAACGATTTAATTTTTTAATCTTTCTGTAGTCACTATACTAATTATGCTGCAATCTGCAAAACTTTAAATCATTTCAAGTATGCTACATGGATACAGCTTTTTTAAAAAAATAAAGCAAAATCAAGAAGACAGGGAAACATAAAAGAAAAAATTCCAAAAGAGCATTAATTTTAATATTTGGGAAATTGAGGTCTCTGTAAATGCAAGAGAAATGTAAAGAAAATGACCAAACCACTCCCAAATTTTCCAAATCTTTTTAGGTTTGGCGGGCTTCATGTAGGCACGATTATGCACCTATGCGGCAGTAGATACCGCAAGGGCCCTGCAGTCCCACAGCTACCTTGTAAAGGGCTGTTCTTTCCCAGTACAACTGCCATTCTGTGCAGAGTTCAACGTTGTATATTTGGGCACACAAAGCCAATGCAAAAAGAGAGAGAGAGAGAGAGAGAGAGAGAGAGAGAGAGAGAGAGAGAGAGAGAGAAAGAAAGAAAGAAAAAGAGAAAGAAAAAACACATCGGCAGATTTTTTTCTCCCAGTAAAAATAAATTGCAATGTTTTCTAACATTATGATCAGACTTTTAGAATAAATATTAATCTAGCCACAAATACCTTTATGACCTATTCTCTGGATGCTATTTTATAGAACTCAGAAGTCTGACTTTTTTTTTCTGGTAACCTTAAACGGCTTGACAGCAATATCCCAAGCTATGCATATTTGAAACTAAATTAAAATTTTCACTTGCTTCACCCTTGTGTGGTAAAACAATTGGGTGTGCACATAGTATTCAAAACGGCACAGGTCAAAATTACATGGTAGTTTGGAAAAATATTTCCAAACTCTAAACGGAGAGGCTCTTTGTTTAAATATCAAAAGTATCAATCCCAAGCGGCTACATACAGAGATGTTACCGTATGCATTCCTTTTGTTTGTTTGGTTGGTTTTTGTCAATAGAAATTTCATGAACATGTTGTAGACTAGAACACTACCACCTTTTAGTGAAACTATTCCTTTTCTCCGCGTTCCCCTTTACGTTTGGCCCTTCACCCAAGGACCAAAGCCAGAAATGAATTGATTCAAATGGATGAAATCTTATGAAACACTATGCAAAAACAAATTTTTCCGTGAGCTCCTCCACTTTAATGTGGAATATCTTGCAAAAGTTGATTTGCGGGCTCGTTTGTGTATCTGGGAGTCGCATTTTTTTGTCTTGGGAAATGGACTCTGGACATTTTTCGGTGTTTGTAAGAGAGATAGCAATGACGCAAGGTTGTGAATAATTAATTATTCATGTTCTGTCAGTAGGAAGCTTAGGTGTCGCCCATATGCTGTGGAGGTCTTTGTCTCCAACTCGAGTAAAAAGAAAAAAAAAATAGTACGAGGTGTAAAGGGGGAAAGCATTGAACCGGAGCCCTTGGGCGGGATGAAGGGGAAGGAGAGTGTTTGACACTCTCAGCGAGAGTTCTCAGGCCTTCTCTTCACGCACAGGCCAGGGCTTAGAGAGGCCTTAGTCCCAGGGGTGCCCCAGGCTCAGCTGGGGGTGGGGTGAGGAGGGGGTTTGGAATACTAGCATCCTCAACCTGCAAAGCTTCGCTTGCCAAAAACGGAAAAGGCCTCGCGGGTGGAAAAGGCTCTCTGGTTGGGCCAGCCTGCAGCGGAGCAGCCCTCGGGCGCTGGGTTGCAGGAGGACACAGAGGTAGCCTGGGGAAAGCCCCGGGGAGCACAGGTCAGCAGGAGAGGCGCCTACACAAGTGCGAAGGAGGCTCTGGTAACCCCGGTCCTCACAAAATGCAGACCCCGCAAGAAAATTAGACCCAAGCAGCCAGTGTTTCTGAATCAGAGCTTCCAAGGGTAGATCCGGAGATGGGGACTCGCTGCCTTAGGCCTAAAGGTGTTAAAGTTGAAGGAACGCTGCCGCCGAGGCGAGGGGCAAGGGCAGAATGCGTGAGAACGAGGGAGGTCTTGCAGTTTGGTGTCACCCCACCACCCTAATACCTGAGGGAGGACTGGGGTCGACGGCCCTCCTCCCAACCCCTATGGATCCTTAAATATGGGAATGGGTCGGCGTCAGGGGTGCCTAAGCCGCCAAGCACAGCCTTGACTCGCCCCTGCTCTGCCGCGCAGGGTGCTGGAGAAGAAGCAAGACACTGGAGAGACTATCGAGCTGACGGAGGATGGGAAGCCCCTAGAGGTGCCCGAGAGGAAGGCGCCGCTGTGCGACTGCACGTGCTTTGGCCTGCCGCGCCGCTACATCATCGCCATCATGAGCGGCCTGGGTTTCTGCATCTCCTTCGGCATCCGCTGCAACCTGGGCGTGGCCATTGTGGACATGGTCAACAACAGCACCATCCACCGCGGGGGCAAGGTCATCAAGGAGGTGGGCAACGGGTGGCCGCCCTGGCTCCCTCCCTTCGGCCATGTGGCCTCATAAAGCTGCATCTCCTGTTTGAGCCCCATTTCCCCCCTCAATGGAAAGGAAGGCTTGGGTGCTCCCTAAGTTCCTCTCTAGCTCTGCCGTTCTAGAATGAACCCCAATAGTGTTATCACCTCCTTTTTCGCCCTGCGGTCTGGGCCTTGCCTTCGTCATCTTCAAAGTGGAAAAGAGCGTCTAGCTCACTAGGCTTTGTGAACTGTGACCTAATACAAGACGTTGGTAACTAGCAATGTCCATTAAATCTAAATAGAAACGTATTTGTTTTATTTGAATGAATAGTGTAGCATATTAATTATAGTTTTCCCCGGACTTCATTCGGCCCCTCCGATACACTCTTAATATCAAAATGAAACAAACTAGAAAACAATGAAATCAGCTGTGTTCATATTAGCAGGTTTGGCTGAGGGGTCTTTCGGAAGGTTTACGTCTCAGCAGGAGGAGCTGTAACGCTGGAGAGTCCCAGGGTGGCAGGGAATCGAGCTCAGAGAGGGAAGGGTCACCTCAAGGTCACATAAACCCTGGGTCCCTACTTTCTGCTTAGAAACCCCAGAAACTCCCCAGGAGTTGAGAGGAGAAACTGGGGAAAGGATCTTGGAATCCGGGATACCTTGAAAAAATCCGCTGGGTGTCAAAATATTCGAAGGAGAAAAAGGGTTCCCAGTTACCTGGCAGGAAAAGCACACTCCTATCTTTTGGAACTTAGTATTTGCGCCCCAGTTTACTTTGAGGTTCCCTTGGGGAGTCACCCAGGCTGACCAGGGCGGAATTAGACCTCCACCTTCAGAAATACCCCCGCCCCGTTTGGATTGCAACCCCTGAGCAATGTCTCCCACTCCCTTTACTCCCCCCAATTCACGGATGACTCCAAACCCTTCAGGCCCATATCCGTCCCCATTTGTGAGGACATCCTTTCTCCTGGCCACTCCGAGCCCTGCACCTTTCATCCTTCGCTCCCCACCTTCCTTTCCCAGAACTTCCCTATTTAAGTCTCCAGGGTTGGATTCCGTTCTTAAAGTCACTACAATACTGCATCCGCATGGGCCGGATCCGTTAAGTGGATCCCTGCCAGGAGTCTCCATCTGGCTAACAAATCTCTTCATGGGGAGTCCGAATTTCCAAGACTGGGGCCTTCTAGATTCCCAGCTCATTCAGAGGATCCGATCTGCCTACCAGCAGTCGGAAAGCCAGTGCTCCCGGTCTCACTGTTAATCACAATACATTTCGTTAATGAGCAAGGTTTTTCCGTTGCAAGAGGCAATTTTGTTAGGAAACGAAAATGAAGCCACCCTTATCCCTAGAATGCGTGAAGTGTCCAAGCACTGGGGGCTGTTTGGCTTGTGAACCACTGAAAGTGAGCCTTTGGCACTGACTCTACTCTTTCCCTTCACCCCTTTTTTTCCTACTCCCCATAGAAAGCCAAATTCAACTGGGACCCGGAAACCGTGGGGATGATCCACGGTTCCTTCTTTTGGGGCTACATCATCACCCAGATTCCGGGAGGCTACATCGCATCTCGGCTGGCAGCCAACAGGTAAAGCGCCAGGCGGGGCTAGGGCTTGGGGCGTGGTGTTGGTTCCCTCCGAAGGGGCGGCAGAAGCCGGGAGCAGAGACGACAGCCCCATGGGGTTTGAGGACTCCTGGGAGAGGTCTTCTAGTCTTTTGACATCCCCTCTCAGGGCTGAAGCTGCTGGTGACTCCTTCTAGAATTAGTCGCTTAAATGGATGTAGGCTCTCTGGGACTGGAGCACGCGGCCTCCTTTCCCTCTGCGGTGGCTGATCCGGCTTTCGGAGAAATGATCGACGTGCCTTTTGGCCTGACGGGAGCTGAGGACAGGAGGGGAGCAGGCAGAGCAGGGACAGTGCGGCAGTGTGCACAAAGCGGTGGGCAGCGGCAGACTCTGCGCTCTCCCCTGCACTCCCCGCGGGCGCCCAGGCTCCCCGAGGGTCTGCCCCGGACCCCGCCCAGATGGTGCTCTGGGTCTGAAGGATTTGAATCTAGCAGGGCGGGCCCCAGGGAGGCAATTCCACCTGTTAATGAGCTGCGCAGGGGCGGGGGTTGGGGAGACCTCAGCTGCTTACTGTGGCCTCCGGCCTAGCTGCGGAGTGCACAACCAAGGTCCTAGCGCCAGTTCCCAGAAGCGCCACCAGCAGCACCTGCAGAGACATCCCTAAAGCAAAAGACGTAAGAACTGATGGGCTGGTGGTGTCGAGGGTGACAGCCTGGCCACCAGAGGGTGAGGGGCAGTTTCCTTTGCTTCATTGTGTGTATACTGAGAAACAAAACTAAATGTTCTTTACGTCTGAATTGTTGAGCCGACATAGAACACAAGCACCATCTCTTCCTGTTCTTTCTGCTTAGATCCCGCGAATAAAGATTTCTAATCTTTATTCAGCTCTTGTAGCTAAAACATCACTTCTCTTCCTACACTCAAAAGTCACATTTTAACGGAAGAAGACTAGAACTTGTCCCCTCCATAATCATGGTTATATACAACTTAGCCCTTTGTAATTTGGGCACACCTCATCTCTCAGGCCCCATCCAGCGGCTTTTGTCAATTACAATCCCTTTCACTAGCTGTGTCTTTTCTGCCCAAAGCTTTTCAGAGTCCTCAGGGCCTGGGGAGGAATTCTTGGAAAGGTATTTTTAGCTTAAGGATCTCTAGAGGGAGGATTTTGGGACAGTGTTTTAAAATGTCAAGAGGAGAGTGCCATACATTAGGAATAATGTCTTTCGAGTATTGTCGTTACTTGACAACACAAATGTTGGCACTAAGACCAAGTAGTAGACAAATAGTTCCTTTAAAAAAATCAATTTAGTGCATATATGTAGCACATTTTCTTTATCCATTCATCTGCTGATGGACACTTGATGAAACTCACTATGTAGAGAACTCTTTTGTACAGATGTGATCAAGAAAACATTGATATTAGACAAAACATTAAAGAAATATTCTGTTAAATATTATTGATAATGAACATGTTACATTTTTTATTTTTAGATCCCCAATATATACAGTCTTCACTCCTTTTTTTTGTTTGTTTTCCTAAAAAGTATTTCCTAAAATAAAGCAAAGTCTTCAGAAAGATACTCTAAACATACATACATGAAATGTTTGCACTGCAGGGGGGAAACATTCATCAATTCACCAAAAAAAACAAATGGTACAAGAACTCAATATGACGTCAAATGAAAATATAATGGTGGTGACTTTAAGGTTATTTTCAGAGTCAAATATTCACCTTGCCAAATATTAAAATACTAACATTTGTCTGCCAGGAAAAACCACCAGGGATGCTCCAGCTTTTCCTCTTTGTAACATTAGGAGGTTAGTAACCAGTTTTTCTCATTAAAAAAAAAAAAATGCAAACTCATGAATATCTGTGACATGTTTAGCAATGAAAACAGTGATGCTGACTCAGGTTCTAATTTATTTGGCAGATATTCCTCAAAGAAAAAAAAATTTTTTTTTTTTTTGAAACAGAGTCTCACTTCATCTCCCAGGCTGGAGTGCAGTGGCGCCATCTCAGCTCACTGCAACCTTGGCCTCTGGGTTCAAGTGCTTCTGCTGCCTCAGCCTCCCCAGTAGCTGAGGCATGTGCCATCATGCCCAGCTATGTTTCACAGAGAAAAAATTTTTTAATTCTAGAATTTTTATTTGGATCCAAATTATTCTTACCATTAAATGGGTATTCAAGAGAGAGGGCTTAATGTTTTCGTATATCATAAGTTATGTTCTATGAGACTGAGAAAACTAAAAATGTATTGTAAAATATCAAGGACCTATAGAAAATTATATAGATCAACTTCCTTATCATGCCTGAAGATTCTGACATATTTGCTTTATTTTTAAGATATAACAAAACATTGCAAAATGTAATTAAAGCCTTGTGTGAAACTGGTTTTTAAACATGTATAACATTTTCTTTTGAGATGATAACAGTATTGCATATTAATTTAAAAATCATAACAATGATAAATACTTTAATCATCTTGATATCCCTACTATTAACATGGTAAATGTCCAACTTGTAATACAAATGCTACATAAAATTTTATCTTAGAAGGCTTTTCATAAATATAAAATGAGAGATTTTTGTAAGTTGTTTGAAAGATACTTGTTTCCTATTACGATCTCTTTTTCAAAAACAGTAAAAAAAAGGCAGCAAGACCAATCTTACACTTATAAGCATCGTGTACCCATTCAAATCAGCTTCTCTATATTGATCACTTAATAGTAGAATGAGATTTCCCTTGGGTGGGATATTGGGGACAGATTCCTTTCCCTCTAGGTGTAAAAGAGGCTCATTTTGGAAAGTGTTTGCCATCGCTGTTGTGGGTGGAACTGAGGAAGAAAAACTGAGGTGTGTGAAGACAGAGCCTCAAGAGAGAAAGGCTCCTGGCTACACCTCCTGGCAAATTTCTCAATGAAAACCAAAGAACAATTACTTGGCTTCTTCATTTTATTGATTAAGCAAAGAGAGCCCCACTCTTGGTCACAATGCAGACTCTTGGTTCTTATACTACTCAGATTCTAAGTACCTGTACTTTCCTGATCATTGAGAGGAGGAGTTGGAAGAGTCAGTGGGGGAGTATACCCAGTCTCAGAGGAGGGAGGGCTCTTGCATCACTTTTTCCTTTGTCTTCCCTTAAAGAGCTATTGCACATTATGGGTGGGAGAATTTAGTCTCCTCCAGGAAAGGCCTCCGTGTGTGGGGGTGCGGGGGGTGTCATAGGAGGATTTCTTACAAAATATTTAATGTTTTAAAAGGTGAGAACATATTAATATAGTAATAAAAAGATATGGGGGCCAAATTATTTTTGTCTTTAAATAATACAGGACATGGACTTATAGTAATCCATGTATTTACAAATATGAAATTTCTAAGGACTGGTTTTACCCTGCATTTAAATTGCTGTGAGGAACCTGCAATGTTTAGTAGCACAAATAACATACATATGTGAAATATATAAAACTATAAATATGATATATATAAATATGTTTTTTTTTTTGCAAAAGATGTTACCATGGAAGATCAGATACAGCAAAGGGAGTTTGATGAACCTTGTATCTTTAATGTATAGCACTGTATCACAAAAACTGTTTTCGCCTTTATTTAGGTGGGGATATTATTTAAACTCTATTTAGTATCTTTAATACCCTGATCCTTTCCTCTTGATTTCTCAACACTGCTTTAATTTTTTACATAGGACTTATCACCACCTGTCATACCAATATTTTGTTTATTTATCTGTTTTTCTAACATCTTCCTTTCTACCACAAAATGCAAGCTCCCCGAGTGACGGTAGCTTTGCTTTGCCCATGTTTTTTGTTTTTTGTTTTTGTTTTGTATTACCAGCATCTCAGAGAGAACCTGACTCATGATACATATTTGTTGAATAAATGAAATAAATATCACAACGAGGTGTTTGGGGAAAAAAAACACAAAAAGCCAGCAGTAAAATTTAGGCTATAAAGCCAAACTGGAGGTTCAGGCTCTTGAATGTGTTACTTAGTAACTGAATGATATACATTTTTATTTAACCCATTTCAGTATTTCTGTAAAAGAGGGCTAATTAAAGTACCTACCTCACATGGATCATAACAGCTAAATATATGTAAAGGTTTCCGAAGTGCCTAGTACCAGGTAATTGCTGGCTGTTATCATTTATTATTAAAGAAATAATAAATGATATTTATTAAAAACTTTTGTGACTATTCAGTTTATTTTTGTCTAAATTTACCTTAAACGTTAGTAATGCAAATGATTTATTTCCAATGTGGTAAAAATGCCTCTTGTCATGAGTTACATTTCTACATTTAAAATTGTTTTCCCATGTACATTATTCAAATTGAAATTATTGTTCAGTAAAAATTCCATAAATATTACTGAAGGCTTTTAAAGAGCTGTCCTAAAAAATATTTTTAGCCAAGTGTATAGAATGCTAGTAATTCAGTGCATGCAGTCTTTGAATTCTAGCCAAGCATAAATACACTTAGAGAAATCCATTTAAGCTTGAGTTAGCCTTCTCTACTCAAAGTTATAGTTTATCTTCCTTTACAGTAATCCTGTATTTTTGTCTTTTCAGGTATTTCTTTAATTTCTAACTTGGCTTTTTCTAAGGAAAAATACTTCTTTATTTGAATAAGACACTTAGGATCACACTTGGTTGTAGCATATAGTGAACCCCCTATAACAGAAAGAACCTATATTATTGCTGGACAGAGCTCATCTAATCCAGCCCTCTCATTTTACAGAGCAGGAAATGAAATGGAGAATGAGGGAATAGTGATTTATCTGAGGTCACAAAGGGATTGTGACTAGAATTCAGGTGTCTGGTAATACATGAAAGCAAGGTACCTCTACAATGAAATTGAACATCTCTGTCTGATGCTATGTGCTTCCTTGCAAAGTTAGCTTTCAGCAGTAGGTTGAGCCTTCTGCTCTCAGAATGAATGATTACAATCTATCATGCCCCAAATCCAGGGAAGAATTCCACGAATTAGAGAGAGAAGCCTTTAGCTGGCCCAAGGGATCCTTAGATTTTATTTTGGCAGAAGAAACATATTGTATATTGTGTGTGTGTGTGTGTGTGTGTGTGTGTGTGTGTGTGTGTGTACTGGCTCCCAAGCTGTTTGGCTGCAACATAGGTGATCCCGCCCTTTTCTCTGCAAAAGGCAAGCTCCACACTTGATAATGACTAAGACAAAGAATGTGATATTCTACACCAGAAAACATGGCATTTATAACTTTTTCTGCCACTCAGACACTTTGGCAGTTTGGGCTCTTAAAACTAAGATTCCAGAGATTTGAACATGACTGGATGTAGGTTAGACTTTGGTCTGCAAAAACGAAGGGATTTATCCTAGGGATTTTGACTCATCCAACTCAATTTTTATGCTGTATAAAATAGAAAGTAATTTATACTTAAAAGTGAGCAAATCCAAAAGCTTCGTTTTCAAATTTGCTAGTGTGCATTTATATTTATAAATATAAAATTTTATAAACTTTAGGTAAATATTCCAGCTGGCATAATTATAAAAAAAAATCTCTTGTTAGAGTAATTTTCTAAAAGAGAAGAAGACAGACATTTTAAACGTAATATCTTCATGTGTTAAGCCCAGAAAGGAGCAATTTTACTGGTGCTATTCTTTTTTCTTCAGAAAGATAAAACAGTAAGGATGTTCTTTATTTATTTGTTGGAATAAGCATTGGAAATTAATTTCTAAGAACAATCACACACACACACACACACACACACACACACAAACACATATACACAGATACACATAAACACACTGTTGGTCTGCCTATATTATTTTTTTTCTTCTCTACTTACCTATCCATTGCAACATCCATTGCAAGGAGGAGTTCCTCAACCCTTCCAGTGAGAAATAATTCGTGACTTCCTTATGTATGAGAAAATAATTCAGACTATGAACGTAAATCCTGATGAAAGGGACCACTATCCCTTTCTTGTGGAAATGGTTTATAAGCATCCAGTCTTTTAGGGCCAGAGGTGCCTTTTTCTAGCTCGTGCATCTAGCTGCCAATCAAACATCTAGCCCCCTTCCTATTGTGTGTCCTATATGTTAGGTATCTTGGGTAATGCAGGAGAAGCCTGCACTCTTCTGACAAAAGAAAATACCCTTTACGATAAGATGTATAGATAAATTGAGGAGGGAGGAGTCTCCAAGGGCTTGCAGGTGGTTTCATGATATGAGTTTCTCTCTCTCTCCTTTTTCATTCTCCAGTCCCCTTATCCCTCACTAGCTCTGGCTTTTCCCGCTGCTACAGCATTCTGCTACTGCAGTGCAGAGGCAGCTTCTGGAGGGGAGGGACATGATTTTGAGAAAGGAGAGAGTCAGGTGGGCAGCTGGTAGAGTGATGCTCCCGCTGCCATATGCTACCATTGGGGCTGTGTAATCTCTCTGTCGTGAGTGATGAAGTCATTTTTACAACTTAATGATGTATCAAGGGACCCAGAGGGTTGGCTCATGCCTGTGTATTCCCTTTTTAATATGGGAGTGGGGGCATCAGATGTGACAAAGGGAGACATCCTAGCCCTGATTTGATTAGATTAAATAGATTAAACAGCCTGCGTCAGTCTACTTCTGCAGACCCTCCAGGAAAGAATTAGTCCCACACCTGGGGTGAGGAACACTAGTTTCCTGTAAAGTGACAATCCACTGCCCAAATGGAAGTGGATTGATTAATTCAGGGAAAATGAACATCATCTATGGAAGTGACAAGTCACCAGTTTTCCTGTTACCTCTTCTGAGCAAATCATTTTGGGGTGGACTTGATATTTGAGGGTGTTTGTGGCTGTGGGTCATAGAAAATATGACTAGGAATATCAAAGCTAACTCATTATGGGCCCTATTGAATGCTAATCATCAGGCAGTTTGTGAAGCAGGTTTTCAACCGCTGCATTTGCCTTTCCAAACATTTCTATGTCATGATTACTATTATACTTCTTGATTGTGGCAATCTCTATAGTGGTATAGAAATTCCTGCCATTTAAGAACATCGGTGTTTATAAAATAATTTATAAAATAATGATACACGATCATTTCATACTGTAAAAGAGGAAAGTGTACGTGTGTGACAAGTAGAAGAAAAATAGAAATTAGGCTTTAACCTGAAAATAATCAGTAAATTTATTTAAGAATGTTATTTGCTGCAGAGGAAATCATGAAGAAAACAATTTTAACTGGTTTTTAAATGGTTTATTATTTTGAAAACAACTTTAATAAGAAAATGGGCCTTATTTTATTTCAGAGACTGTAACACTGTTCTTTGAAAAATTAGAAACACCCATCAATTTCTATGTCTCAAGAAATTATAAAATTATAATTTTTCACATTAATTTGCACATTTCTTTCATTTTTTTCTCTACCCCAATTATTAATGGCCTATCTCTGACTTATATTCACACCAGGAGTGGGTTTTTAAACTAGCATCTTAGGTGCCAATTATAAGAAGAAAGACATTAAATGAAATGAAATACCAGATTGCTTGAGATTCAGCTTACTATTTAGCACTTTACATATATTGAAAACTATATATATGTATATAGCTAAACTATATAGTATATAGCTAAAATTGATATATATATATGTTTATTAGTATCTATGTAACATGATTATTTTTTCTGAGAAAGCCATGCTTTACTGAGTTTATTGCTAAAAATTGTGTAATTTGCTAGAGTATTACATTGATAGTCTTAATATACAGTAATGACATAAATATACTGCCTGATATTATACAAAACTAACTTTTATAATTTAAAAAATCAGAAAGTTCAACATATAAACAAGTATTTATTTTGAAGAAATGTATTTCTAGAAAATGCTTTTTCTAAAGTGGAAAGAGAGAAGATACGAATTATACTACAAAATTGTTTTCATAATTGCCTTAGTTTTCCATTATGGGAGGGAGGTGAAATTAGAATTGAATAATATGCATATATATATATATATATATCACAAAATGTATAATGTACATTATCTTTATCCCTCATAGTGACTCTATAAGGCACACATTCTTTTTAAAAATTTTCTTTATTATACATTAAGTTCTGGGGTATGTGTGTAGAATGTGTAGGTTTGTTACATAGGTATACACTTGCCATGGTGGTTTGCTGCACCCAACAACCCATCATCTACATTTGGCATTTCTCCAATGCTTTCCCTCCCCTACCCCCCTACCCACTGACAGACCCCAGTGTGTGATGTTCCCCTCCCTGTGTCCATGTGGTCTCATTGTTCAACTCACACTTATGAATGAGAGCATGTGGTGTTTGGTTTTCTGTTCCTGCATTAGTTTGCTGAGAATGATGGTTTCCAGCTTCATCCATGTCCCTGCAAAAGACATGAACTCATCATTTTTTATGGCTGCATAGTATTCCATGGTATATATGTGCCACATTTTCTTTATCCATTCTATCATTGATGGGCATTTGAGTTGGTTTCAAATCTTTGCTATTGTGAACAGTGTCACCATAAACATATGTGTGTATGTGTGTGTCTTTATAGTAGAATGAATTATAATTATTAGGGTATATACCCAGTAATGGGATTGCTGGGTCAAATGGTATTTCTGGTTCTAGATCCTTGAATAATTGCCACATTGTCTTCCACAATGGTTGAACTAATTCACACTCCCACCAAATAAACCTATTTCTCCACATCCTCTCCAGCATCTGTTGTTTCCTGACTTTTTAATGATCACCATTCTAACTGGTGTGAAATGGTATCTCACTGTGGTTTTGATCTGCATTTCTCTAATGACCAGTGATGATGAGCTTTTGTTCATGTTTGTTGGCTGCATAAATGTCTTCCTTTGAGAAGTGTCTGTTTATATCCTTCTCCCACTTTTTGATGACGTTGTTTTTTCTTGTAAACTTATTTAAGTTATTTGTAGATTCTGAATATTAGCCTTTTGTCAGATGGATAGATTGCAAAAATTTTTCTCCCATTCTCTAGGTTGCCTTTTCACTCTGATGATAGTTTCTTTTGCTGTGAAGAAGCTCTTTAGTTTAATTAGATCCCATTTGCCAATTTTGGCTTCTGTTGCCATTGCGTTTGGTGTTTTAGTCAGGAGATCTTTGCCCATGACTATATCCTGGATGGTGTTGCCTAGGTTTTCCTCTAAGGTTTTTATGTTTTAAGTCTTACAATTAATTCTTCTTCCATCTTGAGCTATTTTTTGTATACGATGTAAGGAAGGGGTCTAGTTTCAGTTTTCTGTGTATAGATAGCGAGTTTTTCCAATTCCTTTTAAGTAGGGAATCCTTTCCCCATTGCTTGTTTTTGTCAGGTTTGTCAAAGACTAGATTGTTGCAGATGTGTGGCATCATTTCTGAGGCCTCTGTTATGTTCCATTGGTCTATATATCTGTTTTGGTACCGGTACTGTGCTGTTTTGGTTACTGCAGTATAGTTTGTAGTATAGTTTAAAGTCAGGTAGCATGATGCCTCCGGTTTTTTTTTTTTTTTTTTCCTTAGGATTCTTTTGGCTATGTGGGCTCCTTTTTGGTTCCGTATGAAATTTAGAGTAGTTTTTCTAATTCTGTGAAGAAAGTCAATGGTAGCTTGATGGGGATAACATTGAATATATAAATTACTTTGGGCAATATGGTCATTTTCATGATATTGATTCTTCCTATCCATGAGCATGCAATGTTTCTCTATTTGTTTGTGTCCTCTCTTATTTTCTGGAGCAGTAGTTTGTAATTCTCCTTGAAGAGGTCCTTCACATCCCTTATAAGGTGTACTTTTAGATATTTTATTCTCTTTGTAGCAATTGTGAATAGGAGTTCACTCACAATTTGGCTCTCTGTCTGTTATTGGTGTATAGGAATGCTTGTGATTTGGGCACATTGATTTTTTATCTGGAGACTTTGTTGAAATTGCTTAACAGCTTAAGGAGATTTGGGGCTGAAAGGATGGGGTTTTCTAAATATACAATCATGTTACCTGCAAACAGAGACAATTTGACATGTACAGGCTTGCCATGTGGATATATTGTGTAATGGCAAGGTTCAGGCTTCTACTATGCCCATCACCTAAATAGATAATTATACCTGAGAGATAATTTTTCAGCCTCACTCCCCCCACCCAGCACTCTCACATTCCTCTCTTTGGAGCCCCCAGTGTCTATTATTTTTCTCTTTATGTCCAGGAAGACAAGCAGACTGATGCTTCTTTTACTCATGAGAAAACTGAATACAGAATTGTTTTTCCAAATACCACTAGATGGTATTAGGCAGAGCTGGGTTATAGAGCCCAGGACATCTGATTTCAAATTATATCATTCTTTACTGAACACACTTCTTCTGTTAAACATCTTTACCTTTTTAAAATTGTATTTTATAGCTTTGTAAAAAAAATCGCTATATTATTTAGTGCTGGGCTAGATTAATAGGAAAAGAACTCACCTGTGGAACAATTTTAAGAACTGATTTACTTGTGCGGTTTTCATTGCTTGACAAGTCTTTCAATCAGAGAATAACTTTAAAAATGTTTAATGATGAACGTCATTTTCAGGACAGTAGTGCTGTGTAACTCAATTATAAGTTTCAAAGTTAAGAGCAATCCTAGGGATAATAAAACTCACTTGAACATTAAATGTTTTTTGTTATATACTCTATTTCCTTCTGTCAATATACTGAAAATGTATTTAATGCTTCTGACTTCTAGCATCAGACCAAGCAAAAATGATGATTGTCAAGCATAATATAATATGTATGACTACATTAAATATTAATAAATGCTGAGGTTCTTTAAAATGACACTATATCACCTCTGAAGCATTATTTCCTGATTTAATTTTAAAAGCAGAGCTTCAGAGACAGTTGTTTCAGAGGCTGATGAGGATGCAGTGATGAACAAGCATTGCGATGACTATTAGTTTCAGGGGATTCCAGTGTTCTTTATAAGGCATAAGAATGAGGCCAGACTGGGCCATGTACTTGAACTCAACAAGTATCTCAAGTGAGGATTTATCTACAGGAGTACTCTAAGTTATAGTCCATAGCTGTCAACCTACAGTTATTCTATAAAAATAACTCAGCTTCCTAGAATTGGTAGGATACCCAGAACAGCAGTCTGTCCCCATTAAAAGCTCAAGAACAAATAAATTGTCAGTTGCTTGAAATAAATATTAAAAGAGGAAATAACTGTTATCACTTACATATACCTCAGAAAAGGAAGCTATGATTACCCTCAATTGAGAGTCTTTACACAAAAGAAATGGATGCTCATTCTTAAGAACATGCCATATGAAAAGCATTCTGTTAGTGCCATGAGGTTTAAAGAAGTGGAGACATGGACCCAATTCTCCAAGAGAAAAAATACTGAAAGGGCTTGGAGAACATATGACCTCATGATTTAAGTCTTATAAAAGTGATCTACAGTAGTTCAGCAATATTCGAGAGAGAAGACTAGTTGAAAAAAAGGTGTGTTTTTGAGGGTAGGGACGTGAGTGAGTATTGAAAGATAATGTGGAAGGATACTGAGACACATATTGATTTAAAGAAGACTGTGAATTTTCTTTTCTGGTTATTTCCCATCAGATATTTTCGATGGACTACTGAGAAACAGTCTAAGAGACTGATGCATTTCAATGAATTCTGTATGAATTCAGAGTGGGAGATAAAATTCCCATTACATGTCTTCATGCACTTCATGAAAGCTGCTAGAATCTCAGCCTGATATGGAACAACCATGTATTCACTGGAAGAGAATTAACACTATTTAATCAGTGCAAAATTATTCTGGAGAAAAAGATGAGGATTAATCATTCTTTAAAAAGTCTATTAAAGGTTAGGAAATTTCTGTATAATAATAGCTAATCTTGATAAGTCATTTATTATGAACTAGACAGTGTCCCCTTTCATAATTGATTTAATCTGCATACTTTTTTTTGAAGTATGGAAAGATTATTTCCATTATACAGACCAAGAAATGAGGCTAAGAGAATTTAGGGAATGACAACTTGCCCAAAGTTATACTTCGCAAGAAATTGGAATTTGGATTTTCACAGTGTAATTAAAAAAAAAACCCTCTCATTCTTAACTAATGCTATATTATACTATTTAAATGTCTACAAGAAACAGACAAAGAAATGAGGCTAAAAGAATTTTAGTAATGACACCTTGCTCAAAGTCACACTTAGCAAGAAATTGGAGTTGAAATTTGGATTTTCACAGTGTAATTAAAAATATTCTCATATTCTTAACTAATATTATATCATTCTATTTAAATGTCCCGAAGAAAAATATGTCAGCTGCTCAGTCAATTCGGTCAATAAGAATGGTCGAAAGCTGGACAGAAAACTTCAGTTTCATTTTTGAACTGACAGTCTAATATCAATTTGTGTTTTTTAAAGGACATCTTCCCTTTTAGCAATGTTTCTATTCTATCCTTGCCTCTTCCTTCTTCAATAAAAGGTAACCCTTTGTTTTCACTATGTCCAGCTTATTCTAGGTCTGGTCTTCACCCCATATCTGTCCCTTTTGCGATGTCCTGGGGGAACACCTGGCATGGTACTGCTAAGCCAATGATTCTCAAAGCAGGACAAGCAATACCAGCATCACCTGGGAACTGGTTAGAAATACAAATTCTCAGGCCCCAAACACATCTACTGAGTGAGAAACTCTGACACCTAGCAATCTGTATTTCAAAAAGCCCCTGGTTCATATCATGCGTGTGAAAGTCAACAAACTACTGTGCTAAATGATTTTATATTCTAAAATTTCTTTTTCATATTTAGTTCAACTACTTCTTTCATTTCTTTATAGAAACCTAGACTTTGTTTAAGAAAATACGAAACATTCATAAGTGAACCTCTCCTTTTAACTACTTACTTCAAAACATAGGAGAGAAAGGGTAGAATTCTGGTTTCACTTCCCTCTGCTACTACCATCCATCTTTCTATAACATTTTCATCTTTCAAAGTTTATGTTATTTTATATATTGCTGTTGGTATTGTTAATGCCAATACTAGTGTTGCTGCTATTGCAGTAAGTAGATCTTAGTGGCTAGACATCCAGGATCTATGCCATATAAGTAATATAAACCATAGTTCTCTACTTACTATCTATATGACCTTGACAAGTTATTTTAACTCACTCGGACATGGTTACATCATCTGCGAAGTAAGGATAACAGTAAGAGCTTTCTAATATAGTTATTCTCTAAAAATGAGATTCTGGAAGTAGTCTCCACACTAACAATTCAATAACTATTGACTATTACTGTCTTTACCTGACTGGCTCACAGTTATGAATTTATTTTCATGTGTCAAGCATCAGGCTAAGTCTTTTAGGTACATTATTTTGTTTAGCCTTATGGAAGTCTTACGAGAGAAAATACATTAGTACTATTATTGTGCAAGTTCTAACATTCTTTAAATGCTTGAAGTGTGACAGTCATTCTTCCGTGTTGTTTACTTCTAATAACTCATAGGTTCCCGTTAATACT
Organism: Callithrix jacchus; assembly: GCF_049354715.1. NCBI lineage: Eukaryota > Metazoa > Chordata > Mammalia > Primates > Cebidae > Callithrix > Callithrix jacchus. The sequence continues at coordinate 88,082,918 of NC_133511.1, forward strand.
CCCATTGCTTAGATGAGAAATGAGACACAGAAAGTTACATAAAATGCTCAAGGTCACTCAAGTAATAAGTGACAGATGAACTGTGAACCCAGGCAGTCTGGCTCAAGAATCCATGCTCTGAACCGTTACCTACTGATGTTTTCTTTACAGAAAAGTAAGTGGAAGTTTAGGGAAGTTAAACAACTTACCAGTTACATAATTATTAAGTGACAAAGCTGGGGTCCTACAAAAATTACTGTAGCATATTTACGTCAGCCTTTTCTCCCTCCACTACTGTCAGTGACTTTGACCCCCTTGCTCCTCTGCAAACCATCATCCTGCCTGAACTTACATGCATTTTAACCACCTCCTGCTTCCTGCCTTTTAGATCCCTTTCTCCTCAATCCCAGTAAGCTTTATATTTACCTTAATTTAGGGGCATAATTGTCACTTACCCTCTGTGGTCACCCCAGACTCAATTGTCTCCAAGATGTCACAAACTGATGAATTTCACCCTTCAGCTTTTTGGATTATCTACATTTCCTCAAAGAGGCTTTGATGTTCTTCCTTCTCCTAAGCACCTGAGCTATTATGTGCAGCCATTTTCAATACTGCCTTAGTTTCTGGTACATAAGGTAACCTCTTCCATTTGTGAAGCTTTGCTGAGCCATTCCTTCTTTTTGGAAAGTCTTTCTTCTTTTTTATATTAATCGTTCAAAGTTTCCCTACGAAAGGTTTGTGACTTGGTCAACTCAGCTGAAAAGAGGGTTTTCCTCTGCTGTTTTCTATTTGTGCTTCTGTTGTGGCCTTTGGCATATATTGTCCCTGGACTACTTGTCTCTCTTTCCCTCTCCTACTACACTGAGGCCCATACTCTTCTTTTTCTAAACACCTGCTGACATCATGTGAATGAAAGAACACAGATTTTTAGGTAAGAGAGACCTGAATTTAAATCTGACCTTGAGTACTTAATTTTTTTTTCTTGGCCACACCACTTTATTTCAGTTTCCTTATTTATAAAATGAGAGGAAAGTCTAACAACTCAGAGAGTTGTTGTGAGGATTAAATGAGTCAATATAAATGGAGAAACTACAGTAAGTGATCTCTAACTCTTACGTTCCCCTCCACACAAGACTCGCCTCTGAATATAGTCTAACAGAGGTTCGAAGTGTGAATGCATGAATGGATACTGAATGCAGAAGCTGCTTCATTTTGGTGGTGTGGCAAGACAAAGTGTAAAGGCTTTCCATTTAGGGCAAGAATTTTGATAATCAGAATTTTAATTACTTAGATATTAATTAGGATAACAATTCCATAAAATTAAATAAGAAGAGATTTGTAAAGTTTGATGGATTCTGTTCTCAACTAGATACAAGAAAAATTAGTGGATTTTGAGGTGCAGTGGTCACTAATAATAATAATAATAATAATAAAAGGGATAGATAAAGAAATTAAGAGGCCAGGCGTGGTGGCTTACATCTCTAATCCCAGTATTTTTGGAGGCTGAAACAGACAGATCACTTGAGGGTAGGAGTTCAAGACCAGCCCAGTCAACATGACAAACCCCCATCTCTACTAAAAATACAAAAAAATTAGCTGGGCATGGTGGTGCAGGCCTGTAGCCCCAGATACTTGGGAGGTTGAGGCATGAGAATTGCTTGAACCCAGGAGGCAGAAGTGAGCAAAGATAGTGCCACTGCACTGCAGCCTGGGTGACACAGTGAGACTCTAGAAATTAAGGAACTTAAAATTAAAACCATTTCAATTATGGAATAATATTGTATAATTAGAAACATTTTTCAGGGCAAGAATGCAAAGTAAACATTGAAGTGATCTATTGGCATTTTATTTCAGAAATCATAGTGTGATTTCAAGTGGCTTTGTAAAGATTGTTACTTAAATTTACAGTTAGAATGCTGAAGCATATTACTAACTACCTAATATATGTATAATCAGGTATAAATCTTTGTGGCAAAACTCAATGGATTTTAAATAAAACAGAACTGTATCTGAAACATGTATCCTCTATTTAAAACCAAACAACCTGAACTTGTGATTTTTCTTATCTTAGGTTTAGTTTCTTCATCTATAATATTGGTATATGAATAATACCCATGTCTCTGGGTTGTTAGGTGCTTGTGGAATTTATGGCATGGGAAGTGTTAATATTGTATCTAGCAAGTTGAAAACACTCATTAAATTTACTTCTGACTATAGTGTGCACTCAACAAATAGTTCATACTTGATTTAGTTTTACTAAGGGAATGATTTTTCTCACAGGGAACATTTAGCAATTGCTGGGGACATTTTTGATTGTCGTAACTTAGAGGAGGGGTGTTTGCTACTGGCATCTAGCAAATAAATGCCAGAGATTGTGCTAATCATCATGTAGTACACAGGACAACACCCCACAACAAAGGGTTATCTAGCCCCAAATCTCAATCACGAAGAGGTTGAGAAACTCTAAGCTAAAGAGTGGGTAATATTCATCTTTCACCTTATCACAAGACAATCGTATTTATAAACCCTTTAAAAAGGGAGAGAAAGTGATGATAGAATGTTACATTAATATAAAATAAAATTTGTGTCATACCTCTAAAATAATTATAAGAAAATAAGACACATGTATTACATAAACCTGTATTAAAAAGTTTTTTCTCAAACCTTAGCATGCAAAATTATCTTTGGCTTACAACAAAAGGACATCTATCTTGAGCAAACAGCACAGAGGAAAAATGGAGCAGAATATTCACTTCATGAGTGACAGCTTACCTCAGTGGAGAGAAGCCACTAAGGGAGGGCAGGTACAGGCTACATATACTTTTGCACAAAATTATTTGACCAGTATATGATCTATAGGAGAAGACTTGTTTTAATTAACTGCCCTTTGTGATATCATTTCTCACCTTTCTGTAGCGGATTAATAATGATCATAGATGGTCCTTTGTAGAAATCCAGGTCTTAAACAGTAACATTTAAAAGTGCCCGCAAGAAAGATCAGAGCTTCTATGAGGCAACCAACATTGACTAAATTCAAGGCTCAGGTTTGACTTGATAAAATTTGCCTAAAACACATAGATTAGCTCATTGGAGATAGCATGTTCTAAAACATCTTTGCAAGAGAATAGTTATAAAGTAACCCAGTTAGAGGAATATTTTTCTTCCTTGGTATAAACATTTTAGAAGTTTTTTTTTTTTTTTTAACTATGGAATGGAATGGAATGGAATTTTTACTTGTAGATGAATAAAAGCTTTAGCATTGTATTTCCAGAAATTTTTTCTTGAATTGTTTTGTGTAGGTGTGCTGCTAGAGATGGGTCTCAAACAGAATCTGCCCATTTATCCACAGAAAAGAAAGAAAAAAAATGAAAAACTTGAGAAAGAGATATATTAAGTATAGTTATTTGCATTATTTCAAGAACATGTGCTAAATGATCTAATCATGAAGTTTTTGGGGACATTTAAAATACAAGTTTGTTTATAAAATTTCTATGTATGTGCAGCTTCTAGGGAAGTTACAAATAGCTGCACAATGTGAGGAACAAGTTCATTTATGCATTCATTATTTTTAGCAACTCTTCAGTTATTACCGATAGGCACTGCGCTAAGTGTCAAGGATACAATGGATGTGAAAAACAACTCTTACCCTTAAGCAGTTTACATTGTAGACTGACATAGAGTCCAAAACATATATTAATTTATTAAATATGTATGATTTGTAATTAAGTCTATAAAGAAAATAGTAGTATAACAAAATATATTGGCTCCTTTTATTTTCTGTGCATCAAATGTAGAATTTCTAGATGGCTCATGTATGTATTTACAATAGGTAGCCAGTTAAGTCTAGAACACGTTTTAGAAAAGACAATCTATCTTAAAATTACTGGTAATTTCTTATTACTTTAAATGTTTAACTTCACCTGAGAAATGTAAATGTATGTATGTAAGATGCTGAGTCATTTAAACAGTGTTCCCATCTTTTCTATTTCAGGGTGTTTGGAGCTGCCATACTTCTTACCTCTACACTAAATATGCTAATTCCATCAGCAGCCAGAGTACACTATGGATGTGTCATCTTTGTTAGAATACTGCAGGGACTTGTTGAGGTATGGAACTTCAGGTTGATGTCATTTTAAGATTGGCATGTAGTTGAGAACTCCAGTTTATCTTTGTCTTTATCTATAAATAAACATATTGTATTAGGTTGTATCTAAATAGAGTTAAAATAAAAAATGAAACACTGGAAATGTTAGGCAATCATATATTTTGTCTATAAACAATACAAAACTATAAATGTCACTGCTTACCTCCTTCTCTCTAGAATTGAGCAGTATTAAAGAAATACTTTAATGACTATTTAACTTAAAAAAAGAAAAAAAAAAAACAATGATTTTTGTTAATGTACCATGATAAGTATTTTAGAATCTGTCCTTTGCTGGTGATACCATGAATTAATATCTTGAAAGTTTTATACTAAGTAAGTTCCTGTTGGCCTTGCATCATGATATGAGTTTTCACTGAAATATTTCATTGAATAAATTTTTGGGGCATCTAATGCTAATGATCAACTCTTGCTCCATCAGCCTGCAGACTTTGAAAGAATTCCAGTTAAAAACTTGAGTTTGGCCGGGCGCGGTGGCTCAAGCCTGTAATCCCAGCACTTTGGGAGGCCGGGGCGGGTGGATCAGGAGGTCAAGAGATGGAGACCATCCTGGTCGACATGGTGAAACCCCGTCTCTACTAAAAATACAAAAAATTAGCTGGGCATGGTGGCGCGTGCCTGTAATCCCAGCTACTGAGGAGGCTGAGGCGGGAGAATTGCCTGAACCCAGGAGATGGAGGTTGCCGTGAGCCGAGATCGCGCCATTGCACTCCAGCCTGGGTAACAAGAGCGAAACTCCGTCTCAAAAAAAACAAAAAACAAAAAACAAAACTTGAGTTTGGCTTACCTATTTCCCCTTCTCTTTTCATGGAGTATAATGGAAATAGATAAACAACATAAAATATTAACGCACTTAAAAAAACCCCTTTCTCATACTATGCAGCCATAAAAAGGAATCAGATCATGTCTATTGCAGGGACATGAACGGAGCTGGAAGCCATCGTTCTTAACAAATTAACATAGAAACAGAAAACCAAACACTGCATGTTCTCAGTTATGAGTGGGAGCTGAACAATGAGAACACGTGGACACAAGGAGAGGAACAACACACACTGCAGCCCAGTGGGGAAGGGCGGAGTGGGGAAAGCATGAGGGAAAAGAGCTAATGAACGCTGGGCTTAATACCTAGGTGATGAGTTGGTAGGTCCACTTAACCCCCATGGCACACGTCTACCTATGTAACAAACCTGCACATCTTGCACATGTTCCCCAGAACTTAAAAAATAAAATAATAAAAAAACAAAAACAAAAATCCCTCTCTTCCTCCAAAAATAAAGAATACGTATAGGCTCAAAATAATAGAAAAAGACTAATTATTTTAAAGGTCTTAAATTTTACACACTGCTTTAAGGAAGTGTGGGCTCCAAGGATCTAAACTTGACTTCTCTGTGTAGATATTTATATTGGGGATTTACTGAATTTAATGGCTTACAGAAAGATCTCCCTAATTTTTCAGACTGTTCAGAATCGCAGATAAAGTGGTTAATATGCAGTCTTTTCTTTCACCTTAATCAGAAAAAAAAAAATAATTGAGACGGAAAGACATCTGAAGGGCGGGGAGGTTTTGAACAGGATACTAAAAGTACTCTTGATCCTAAATGATGACAGTGATGCATATCTTCCCCCATCACAGGGTGTTACCTACCCAGCATGTCATGGGATTTGGAGCAAATGGGCCCCACCTCTAGAGAGGAGTAGACTGGCAACCACCTCCTTTTGTGGTGAGTATTGTGTGCAGATGTAGTTATGGTGGCTAAAAGTTTAGGAACAACTTGAATAAGAAGTGGAAGTTTAGTCAACTCACCGGTAAAACCATCTGGGTTTTGTATGTGCATCGATGAGTGTAAGGTTTTTGACCACCATTTCCATTTCTTTTGTTTTATCGTGTTGCTTAAATCTTCTGTTTATTATTATGTTTGTATTTTTCTAGGAATTGATCCATTTCGTCTAAAATTTCAAATATATTAATGGATGGTGGTGTTTTTTATAATACTCTTATACTGCAGTACATATTTTTGAGAGCCTGTTTTCTTTTTATTATACCTAGACACAAAGATAAAAAATACAAATTTTAAACACATTTACAGAGATTAAAAAAAGATTATGTAATTATGTTTACAAATAAGTATTACATTTACTTTGAATTCTGTCTGGTGTTAAAATAGAACAGTTTCTCAGAGCTTGTATTTGATACAGCTATGTGTTTGAAATATAGTGAATAAAATTCCTATAGAAAATAACGATTAGAATTTAAATTAATAGGATCTTTAAGTATTCTCCTAAGTACTATTGCTATAATTTCCCATTCATTAGAATTTTTATTTTAGGGATCATAACTGACCTTACTACTATTTTGGGAAATAGAATTAATAAACATGTATTAAAGCTTCAGTCCCAACTTTTAAAGTGTAGAGCTATTTCTGCTAATCTAAAGCTACTTTTTGTTCACTGCTAACTTTTAAAACATTTTTAAGACAATCACTGTGGTTTAAGATCATTTAATGCCTGCAGAATGTTCATGTTATTCTGTTTCTACCAAAGCAGTAAGGCAAGGAAGCAATTCCTTTTCCAAATCAGCTATTAGAACTGCTGTGAATAATCCTAATAATTGGAAATTAAGGCTGCTGTGATTTTGCTGTATATTTAAGCCCTAAGATTAACAGTATTATTACCTATAGAGGTTGAATTTACATGCATTTGGGTCTAAATCACAGGGCATGAATATTGCCATTTCTGTCTATATGTCTAAGAATTTTTTTTTACAATTTCCTTTAATAATCCACTATGTAAAAATCAAAGAGATATAAATTAGGTGATATTCACTAGAAAAGCTAATGAATGCTACCTATCATCATGAGAATTGCCAGTATGTTTTAAACTGTTTTATGGAACAGAAAAGGGAACAAATTTGCCATAGTGGAAAAACGTGATAACTTAACGAAGATGACATCTTCTGGCCATGCGTTGAGAATTGAAGCAATATGTCCTGGATCATGGGTACTAATAAACAGACCTCTGGCGGAAAAATAAAATAAAATAAAATGAAGTAAAAAAAAAAAAACTACACAAACTTGAAACCGCATGAATTTGAACATACTTGAGGTAGCAAGAATAGATTTCAGGTGTCTGGATAGTGTTGGCACCCTGTCCCAAGTCCAGTACACAGACCTGCATGACACACATTCGTCAGCATGGCTCCATGGCTATTTTTCAATCTCTATTGTGTCTTGGGTTGGAAGTAGGTGGTATCCACTTGTGTAATCCTGTGTTCCTGTGTACGTATGTAGACATATATGTGTTTGGTGGTGGTGGGTATGTATATGGGTGTAAGGCACATGTACCTGAATGTGCAAGTGTCTGTTTGTGTGAATCAACCAAGAAATGTGAGTCGAAATAAAGAATTGCTACCGATTTCACTCACCTTTCTCCCATTCTTCCTTGCACTTTAGGTTCCTATGCCGGAGCTGTGATTGCAATGCCTTTAGCTGGCATTCTTGTACAGTATACTGGCTGGTCTTCAGTATTTTATGTCTATGGTATGTTACATTTCTATACCGTAGAGTTAAGTGAAATGTGCATAGATTAAATGAAAAATAGTTGAAGACAATGAGATTAATCACTAAATATATTTCTGTGTTTATTTTCTTCTCTTAAGAATCATTTCATTGTATTCTGAAGATTAGGAAAATATTTAAACTTTGTTATTTTTCTTAGATTATTATTTCTTGATTTAAAAAGCAAACACATTGATGATAGGAACTTTGTCATGTAGTAAATCTATGTCCTTGATTATGAAAAAATATTAAATTCGCTCATGATTAAAAGCTAATGAATAGGAAAGAGCAGGCTGCACCCACCTCTCTTTGCTATTACCTTCTTGGTCATTTTGCTGATTCTGCCTCTTCAAGACTGAATGGGGGTGTAAAGCTGAAAGGTGGTGGTGGTGCTAATCCAACGATTCAATTCTTTGATGAAATATCAGCAGTTAGCTGCTACAGCAGCACATCTGAGTCCTCATTTCCCCTGAAAGAAAGGCAATTAAGCCCCCACGTTGAAACAAAATATGTAATCCTAAGTCTAAAACACTCTTGATATTCACTTTCTAACTATTTCAAAATATCCCTACAGTCTTTCTTTCTAAGACGCACTTTTTAATAATGAGGAAAGGAAAAATATAAGAGAGCTGGATTCCAACTGATATTGTCACTGATTAATATCATCTTTGAACATTGCCATGAGAATCTGAAATATTAATGAAGTCATGTGGTAGAACAGTATCTGGCTGCTTCTAAATTTGCACTGATTCATCCCCATTTTGAAATGTTCTCAGTAGAACAAATCATTCAGCTTGTAGAATGTTATTAAATGTCACTTATCATGGGGATTCTTTTTGTGGTTCAAAAGTCATGAATGGGTTTCGACCCATGAATGTCCTAAATTGCAAGCCATGTATGTATTTGTGAATATTGTTCTTCTTAGGGAGATTTTGTGAAATCAGATTTTAATTTATACCCTTCATTTGATTTTCAAAAGAGTGCATAATTCAATGAAGTTTAACAGCACTTGTTTTATAGGATGTATTGTTCAAGCTGAAATAACTATCCATTAAATGCTTTAATTTGTGCCTCAGTCCATTACTTCATTGAAGATGTGTGACCTTAAAGTAAGAATACAAATTTAAGCAAGGCACTCATGAACAACTAGTATCATTATTTCAAGTTACGTCTCATTTGATATTTATCATTGAATGATACAAAGTGTAAACAGATAATCTGAAAATATAGTATCATAGTACTTGCTTACTTGCTGTGTGAAACAATAATTTGGTCTGGAGTCACTATTCAGTTTTCATATTTTAAAGATTAAAGAGATAAGATCAGTATAGTGGAGTAAGTTAAAAAAGATAATACACCTGAAGTAATTAGCAGTGTATCTGGCACTTTGGGTGAATTGTTAGCGGTGATGATAATTATTACAATATTACAAGATTTCTCATTTTTGAGTGCTTATTTTGCACCATCCACTGTGTTTGTTGGTTTATAGATTACCTCCTTTAACTTTTCTACAATTCCTTAAAAATGAATTACTATCTCATTTTATAGTGGAGGTTTACAGAGATTCAGTTACTGATTGGGTCACATAGTGAATGAGTTACACAGTCAGGATTTGAATCTAGGAGTTATATTCTGTAACCACTATATTAAACCGAATTTTTAAGCACTATCTGAACCTAAATCATGTTTGCTGCAATATTCGGTAATTAAAAGGAACACAGCTCATCAGAAACTATGTATGGTGTAAGGGTCACTTCTTAGAGACTGAGTAGGCAAAGGAGAAAGTGTTGAAGGGATCAGGAGCATTTAGATTGTTACCCAAGGGACAAAGAACAGTGTGAGGGAAAAATGAAACAGCTAACTGCTGGGAAACCAAAATAAATCACTTGAAATTCTTGCTATTATTAATGCTTACAGATTTACATTGCACAAAAAGGACATGTTTTAATGATGTGAGTGTAAATGAAGAAGAGGATGAAAAAGAATTTAGTTTATGGCCTTGTAATTTAAAATTTTCATCTTCCCAAGAAAGATCAACAGGCAATAGTATGTGCTTAAAATAATTTCATACACAGCCACGTAAACATTAAGTACATAGGCCCACTTTTTATGTAATATAGCCACTGAAGCTAAAATAACTAGGTTTTGTTTAATGGTCTGTTCACTAGATCTGGAAGTGCTAACAGGAGAGGGAAATGAGCAATTATTTTCTCTGGAAATGCAACCAATTTTATATATTCCAGACAGGAAAGAAGGAAAAGGATTCACCTCCAGAAAAATTCTTTGAGAACAGGAATTTTGTTTTGTTCATTATATTTCTCTTCCTTAACTAGAGTACCTAGAATACTGACTGCTCAGTATTGTTGGATGAATGAATACCTTCCAAACTACACCATTCAGTAATTATTTATGGCTTATTGTATATCAGGGCTATTAAATAGAGACAAAGAGGTAAAACCACAGGACTAGACTTTAAGAAGTTTGAAGCTTAATGGCAAAAGAGAAGAAAAGATGGCTAACGTCAGTTGGAGAAACATAAGCTTGAATTCTTCTTTCTAGTAGAATATGTTTGTCATGAGATGATAGCAGTTTTATTCCAGCACATCACTGTTAAATTGAAGTATTTGTGGTAGATTTGACTTTCTCCTTCTGAACTGTTGCTTGCAGGAAGCTTTGGAATGGTCTGGTACATGTTTTGGCTTTTGGTGTCTTATGAAAGTCCTGCAAAGCATCCTACTATTACAGATGAAGAACGTAGGTACATAGAAGAAAGCATTGGAGAGAGTGCAAATCTTTTAGGTGCAATGGAAGTAAGAACTTTATTATGGTGTATATTCCTATTTTATTCCCACCTCACTCCCCCTTGACCAATCAAGCTATCTTACAACTTCTTCCTCAGCAAAACTGATTTTATATCAATCATAACTTTTTTTTTGGTCCATCCATATTCTCTAACTTAGTAATAATAACTATTTCCTCCATCTGTCATTTAAATTTTCCTTTATCCTTTCTTAAGCCTTTTAAAATGTGCACTAGATTATAACCATGACTGGAAACCTAAACAAGATTTTTAAACAGTTCAATATGGTCTATAATTTACAAATACAATAAATAGTTGTCAATTTTTAATTTAAAAAAATCCAAATCAGTCCACGAAAAGGGCAATTTTTGGTTCATTGAATACTGTAGTACCCCCTCATCCTCAACAGATCTATCCAATACCCCCAGGGTTGCTTAAAACTGTGACTAGTACTGAAGCCTACATATAATGTTTTTCCTATACACACATACCTATGATGAAATTTAATAGACTAGATATAGTAATGATTAACCACAGTGACTAATACAAAAATAGAAGAATTATAACAGTATACTGTAAGGAAACTTAAGTGAATGTGCCCCTCACTGCAAAATGTCTTATTATACTGTCCAAGGAGTAACCAAAACCTCTGAAAATAAAACCGTGGTTAAGGGGGATCTACTATATTCTAAATGTAGGTTTAATACATGTGTATTTACGTTATATATGGTTTAGGAGATACTGAAGCATTAGAACACCAATAGTAGCTGACATAAAATAGTTATTAATAACATTTATTTTATTCATGAAATGTCATTATCTTTCAGGATTATTATTATGAATGTCGAGTATTATAAAGATGATGTCGTGAAGCCTCTTTTTCTGATGATTTGATTTCTAAGGATTTATCTAAAGAGAGAGAAAATGTAGTTCTATTCTAATAATCCAAATATTTTATTCCACGTAGCATTGATATGTTATACATATTAATTAACACAAAAGCCACCTTGTATTATGTTTAAAAAAGCAGGCCAGGTGCGGTGGCTCACCCCTGTAATCTCAGCACTTTCGGAGGCCAAGGTGGGTGGATTATCTGAGGTCAGGAGTTTGAGACCAGTCTGGCCAACATGGTGAAACCCTTTCTCTACTAAGAAAACAAAAAAATACTAGCCAGGCATGGTGGCCTATGCCGATAATCCTAGCTACTCCAGAGGCTGAGGCAGGGAAATTGCTTGAACCAGAGAGATGGAGGTTACAGTGAGCAGAGATTGCACTGCAGCCTGGGAGACAGAATGAGATTCCATCTAAAAAAAAGGAAAACACTGGTTAGTAAAAGTAGTGTATTAGACAGATTCAGTCATTTGGCAATCTGATCTTTGAATGCATTTTCCTTATGCTAAGAGTTGGAAGGTGTCAGACACTAGTTGAATCAATGCCCCTTGCGTATTATGCATGTGTTCTTTTAAAACAAACACCTCCCTCTCCTTATTCGAGGTGTGTTTGATTCTAGCTTAGATTATCTACTTCATTTGTTAAAGAATGCCTTTCTTTGAAGTCTCATCCTAAGTTAAAAAGAAAAAATTCTATCGCCTATTATTACTGAGCTATATTGACCCTCAATGAATAAGAAAAATCCCACATCATATATAATTTCAGAAGTTAAACTTTCAAAGTTTAAAAAAGTCTTTACATTGTAGTGGTTCAATGAGTTAGGTTGGTATTATAATCTTCCCCTTCATGTTTCCTTCTATAAATAGATGAATAATTTCTTCTGGTGGCTACTTAGAATTGAGAGGTGATGTGGGAGTGGGTAGGAGATTGGTAGTATGCACTGGTGCCCATTAGCTGCAGTTATTTTGAGCAGAAGGTAATAGAGGCTGACTTATGGCAAATTATGAGGTTAGTCTGGATTTCTAGCTCCAACATAATCTGATCAGCCTATATCCTATTCATTCATTATGTTCTATTATTTGCCAGTTCTTGAGAGGTCATATGTTGAGATTAGAAATAAATTCAAAACAAAATCAGAAATTATGTCTAAGTAAAAACTAATTCCAACTAATGACCCCAGAAAGAACAACAGGAGGAGGAAAAAAACAGCATAATTTTCAGTTCCCCACTTCCTATACCTCACTGCTTTTCTAAACACAATATTTTACTTTTTACTGATGTTTCATATGTTCCTGTAGCTTCAAAGTAAATTTAAAAATGAGATTATGTGGGAATAGAATTTGTACTTTAGTTAATTTGAACTTATTTATTGTAAAAGAAATGTAATATACGGCAAAAGAGGAGGAATCAGGAATATCCTATACCCACCACATAGGTGTAACAATTATCATCTTGCCATATTTATTTCACTTTTGTCTTGATGAACTATTTCAAAATAAATGAAACCTCAAAACAATTTATCCGTGAATATTTCATATGTATCTCTAGAAAAGTAATATTCTCCTTCATATTCTCAGGGCTACTATCACACCTAACATAATTACAAACAATTTTCTATTATCATTTAGCACCTACATCATATTCAGATTTCTGTTACCATCTATATTGTACTATCTAACCTATATTCAAATTTATTTCTAACTATTTGTTTTGAATCTGAATCTGATTAAGAATCACACATTGCAACTGATTGCAATGTATTTTAAATGTCTTTTTAAAAAATATATATTTAAATATAGTGTATGTACAGAAAAAATTGCAAATAATAAACAATCTGCATCTTTAATTTGTACAAACTAAGCATAAACAGCCAGTTCAATAAATAGAATATTATCAGAATACCATAAACTCCCCTTTAATACCTCAGCAATTTTTTAAAGATATAAAATAAGATATTTTTCTCTTGCATTTGATGAAGTGTTTTAGCATCAGAATAAAGAATCAAGTTCTTTGGAAAGATGATCCTGGTATGAATGAGAGAATCTTTGCCCAGCAGGGAAAAGTTTTTGTTTTTGTTTTTTTACTTATAATAATATTCTGGAGTTATTTCTTATGCTAACATAATACCATAATGCAGACATTTCTGTCTTCTGACATTTTTATTATCTGTGAAATAAGCATACTCATCTGGAATCATTTTCCTAGAACATATTGATTACTTTTTAAAAACTGCATTTTTGAACTCATTTATGATGCTGCCACTAAATTTTATTGTCCAAAGCCACAGTATTCATTACATATTATTAGGACAGATTTCTGTTTTGTTTGTTTTACTTTCGTTTTGTTTCTTTTTTGTCTTTCATATATTCGTGACCACCACATCATAACTTCCTACTGTGTTGCATTTAAAGTGATCTTTAAAAGGCTGAATTACAGCCACAACCAATACTAGCAATTATGAGGTTTTACACTCAGGGATAATTGTTAAATCTGTGTGAAGATGTTTGCCTTTTCTTTCAGTAATTTAGTTAGGTCAAGGATCCCAAGTTAGCTTTTAACAAAGTTATTTTAGGCTACTGTTTCCTCACCAAGCAGTATTTTGGTGTTCTAAACAAAGTAATTGAGAAATAATTGGGGAATATGAGGGCTATTTTAAGGTCTAAAAATATTAGCCTTGAGGGTGAATACATACTTGGTTACATTTGGGCATATACAGAAACTTTCAGTACAATTAGGTTTAACTTTTTAAAGGGGTTGTATACAAAGCTGATCATATTTAGGTTGTTAATTTTTTTTTTCTTTTAATTTTTTATTGGATTTTAGGTTTTGGGATACATGAGCAGAGCATGCAAGACAGTTGCGTAGATACACACATGGCAGTGTGCTTTGCTTTTCTTCTCCCCTTCACCCACATTTGGCATTTCTCCCCAGGCTATCCCTCCCCACCTCCCCGAGGTTATTAATTTTGAATGCTTTAAATATTGTAAGTAACTAGTTGTATGCCTAAGGTATGCTAGGGGAATAGACAAATGCTTTCACCCATCTGTTCTGAATTTTACAGAACCTTGAACTCCAATGTCACAGAATTCATAGTTATAGCTACTATCTCTCAAGAGAATTTATAGATTGATTGGTAGCAGAATAATTGACTTAGATTGATTAATAGTAAAATAATTGACATCAGCTAGGGTCTAGAATACTGTACTCTTCCACTTTTGTATCTTTCTCTTCATGAATACATTGGATTTTCAATGTTGTAAATAAAATATTTTGGCTTTCACAAGCCCACTGATGTGGTAGAGAGTTTTAGCTGAGATATGATCTTATGATTTTTCACAACTAAAAAGGAAAAGAAAAGAAAAAATCCTTAAAAACTAGGATCTATGCTTTTTGAATCAATTTTCTATACTTATATAATCCTGTATATTCCTAAAGCTAGAATAATTTAATCAGTAGCAGTGATTGAGATCTTTTATTTTTTCTTTAAATGATTATTTATGTAGGTAAGGTTAACTTTGTGGTTATAATTAATGCTTCACTACATCTTCCTACATCCAACTTACGACCTGTTACATACATCCTTAAAATGCAAAGCACTGGCTATTCCCATTTATGTTTGAAAATATTTTAAATGGTCATAATATCTCTGTTCTTGGAATTTCAGAAATTCAAGACTCCATGGAGGAAATTTTTTACATCCATGCCAGTCTATGCAATAATTGTTGCAAACTTCTGCAGAAGCTGGACTTTTTATTTATTGCTTATTAGTCAGCCAGCATATTTTGAGGAAGTCTTTGGATTTGAAATTAGCAAGGTATGTAAAATTCATTCTTATATAAATTGTGGATTACCTATGTACTTAAGTGAATACTAACTTCATTTGCAAAAATTTTTATCTTTGAATTTCCAGAGCTTATTCGTTTATTTATTAAACAAATAACTGCTAGGAATTAGAAGCAAAGTAAAATGTTTCAGTGTCTACTGTATTCTATTGCCAGCTAGAATTGTTCTCTGGTACTGAGAATACAAGCAAAACAAACCTAGTATCTGCCTTCATGGAACTTACAGCCCAATTGGGGTGAGCAGCAGTGTAATCTTTTCCCTGTAAACACGCATAATTTGCTGTAAGTCTCAGGTCACAGACAATGTAAATGTGAAAAAAAAGTATTCCATTCAAATAGAATTCTACTTACTAATTGCCAATCTAATTATTCTTCAATGATCCTAGAACTCTTGAACAGCTAAAAGATATGAGAATTGTAAAAAGAAAACCTCCAAACACCCTTGTATTTTGTCCATACAATTTATTAATTTAACAACTATTTATCGAACACAATGTGCAGAACTTTATGTTAGATGCAGAAATAAAAATATGGTTTTGAGCCTCAAAATGTTCGCAGCTTGGTGGTATAAACATGAAAGTAAGTTACCAATTACAACACAGCACGTTAAATTCCACAGGCATTTGTTCATAGCTATGGGAATATAATCAAGGGTAAAAGGAACACAAAAATACTACACTATATTTATGTAGGAACTCAAAATTTAGAAAATAAGCTCATATTTATTAACAACTTTTGCTGATTGACCTTTTGAACAACAACCATCATTTCTGTTGAAACAATGGGAAGGCCAGGCACGGTGGTCCCCGCCTGTAATCCCAACAATTTAGGAGGCCGAGATGGGTGGATCACTTTAGGTCAGGAGTTTGAGACCAGCTTGGCCAAAATGGTGAAACCCCATCTCTACTAAAAATACAAAAATTAGTTACTCTGGAAGCTGAGACAGGCGAATTGCTTGAACCTGGGAGGCTGAGGTTGCAGTAAGCCCAAATCACACTACGGCACTCCAGCCTGAGCGACAGAGGCGAGACTCTATCTAAAAAATAAAATAAAATAAAGTAAAATTTAAAAATGATAGGAAAACAGAAACTAGGGAAAATATTTAATTTGCTTAAAGCCATGCTGTAATACATAACAAAATCAAGTTCAGACAAAGACTCTTTGATTTCCGTTCAATTATCTTTACTATGCCATTCAAATTCAGGTAAATCATGTATCCATTCAAGCATTTAGTGAGTATCTGCTCAATGCCATCTCTATGCCAAGCCATTTGCTGAGTCCTGAATACATTGTCTGTGCTGGCAATGGTCTTGCTATCTCTCTTCATGTCATTACATAAGTCCAGCTGGGCTCGCTATTCATATTCTGTCTCTTCTTGAAAGACTATCTGAGACCTGGGACTTAAGAAAACCTCAGTTTAGGAGTAGCTATTCTAAGAGCTCTTTTGTAATTCCTGTTTCTAAGGAAACTGTTTCCTCCATCCCTGAGAAGAATGGCTGCTTTAGACAGAGCTCTTGTCTCTGGAGCTGATCAAATATTCCAGGGTAGCCTTTGGGAACTCTGAGAGGTGTTATACTTCTTAACAAAGACTGCTGGAGGTGTGAGTTCATTTTCATAATCTAGGACAAATATGACACTGAGAGGCTATTAATAAAGCCAGGTCCGAGGGGAGAGTGAGGAAGCCAACTGATGTTAATGAAACTGTGTGGTCATTTTGCTCCTGTACATCCGATAATTGAGAATGCTTGAGTAAAAGCAATGGTATTTTGCAAAAACTAATTATAAATTAACCAGATGGGTTGATTTATTTTCTTTATTAGTTATATTTTTAACCAAAACTGTGGATAAATTCACACACCACAGATTGGTCCTCAGATACTAATTAGATTGGTTTAAAAAATTCTGACTTAGCTGAAAAATTTGTATAGGAGAAGCTGGAGAACAGAGAGAATTTGCTTTGCATCTAGGCTGACATGGTTTCAAATCCAAGCTCTACAGCAAAGTATTGGTATATAATCTTGAGCAGACTTTTGAATAATTATCAGCTTCAATTTTCTTATCTCTAAATAATGATATTAATACCATCTTTAAGAAGTGCAGCCACATTTATGTAAAGTAAATAAAATATTTACATGAAAGGTCATTCTCTGCAACTTTAGTGAAACTAGGTATCCTACAGAAAAAAAAAACAGATGCAATGGCTTCATCTTCATTCTGAGTATACTGACTTAGTTAAGATAGTACCATATAGATAAATAAAATTATAACATATATTTTGTATCAGCTAACTATATAACTTAATTATATTAGTTAACTGATATACATATATATATATAGTAATACATATTTATATTAGCATAGGCCAATACAGTATATGTCAGGTATATATATATATTATTTATTTTTTAATCAAGTGTGTGTGTGTGTGTGTGTGTGTGTATAATATTTAATATATTATGTTAGCTTATGCTAATATGTAACATTTTCAGGAGCTCGAAAATGGCATATCAGTAGGTCAATGCTAGGGTTAACCAGCACTTTGAAAGGTAAGATTATGGGGACAAGCCAAATGAGAATAGATATCCATTCCTTTTGAGCTTTCTACTTAGGGAAGGAGAATAATACTGTTGGCTGGCTGTGCTTTGCTGCTATTTCTGAACAGAACATGGATCAGATAGGAAGAGATACGATCTAGACTGTGACCCAGAAAAGCAAAAAGAAGGTTAAGAAAGATGGGCAAAAATCTAGTTACCTGGAGTTTCTATGAAGAATAAAGCAGTAATAATCTCAAAAACATTTAGCCTATTCTTGCAAAACCTTAAAATAATAAGCAAACTTTTATGTGATTGGCATAAATGATCCTTAGGAAGGTTATGATCATTTTGATCATGTGGCAAGTTATTTCTCATGATAAGTCACCAAAAGCCAAGAAGATCACTGAATACCTCATAAACTTTTGAAACCTCTTTGGCCCTTTTGAGGTCAAACACAGAGAATATCTACATATTGTTTAAGAAGCTAGGATATTCAATACCCTCAACTGCTAAATAATATGCCAAAATAGTCTAAAACTTCTGTCTCATTAACCCTCTATATTGTTAACACCTTGCATTTTCCAGCTTTGCACACCCTTTGCTGAAAGTGTTAAAAAATAACCATAGCTTTGTTCTTTCCTTATCCAAAGTAATCATAATGACTGTTTGAAAAGATAGTAAATAACAGAGGATTTTCAATTAAAAAACTTTTCAGATGTATCAAATACTGTGTCAAAATGCAAGTTGTTTATGTGGACTTAGGCAATGTGGTTACTCCCAAGCTTTTAGCCTGCCTTTATAAATGCCAAACCATGCCATGTAATTCTATACAAATCCTAACATAGAGTGTTCCAGAATTTTTTTTGTTCAAAGTTTTCTTTCTATACATTGACTGCTGGAAATTTATCTACTCCCTAAGAAGAATAAAAAGCCCTGTACTTTTCTCAAGATGCTGGTCTCAAAGCAATAATTTTTTTTCTAATGTCAGTTTATCTGACATCTTTATTTAGCTCACTGTTGAACCCCTGCTGCATACCAAGTTTTGTACTAGACTAAGTGCATTAACATATATTGCCTGATTGTATTTGATTTTTCCTCCTAGCAGTAGTGGTGCTAAACATAGTGGCTAAGATCCCAGTGTTTGGACTCAGGTAGAACTGATTTAATACTTAGCTCTCACAATCACTCAAGACTTCTGAGTCTCAATTTCTTTAAGAAGAAGAATATTAAAATCATCCATAAGGGATGGAAGAGATCATTAAATAGCCTGCACGGTTAAGCTATCATGGAATCATTTACTCTCACAAGTAATCATTACGACAACTCAAATCCATGATTGTGATACCATACTATACACCAGTAAAATAAAGTAGAATCTTTGTCTCAAACCTTCAATAATCTAATTGAAAAGACATACTTAAACATAAATAATAAACACTATCTGCCAGGAATTGTTCTTCAATATATACTTAGTAAGAAAAATAAACAAAACAAAAAACAAAAAAAATCTTCCTTATATGTTTACATTTAAAGTTTATTAAGTCCACGTATGTGGTAATACATAATTTAAATGCATTTATTTATACTTCTGGTCCCCAAAATGCTTAGAACACAGTGCTTTGTGTGTAATTAATAGTTAAAAATATGTGTTTAACTGATCCTGGTGGGTAAAGTTTTAAATTAGGCTATTTAGCATGAAATCAATGAAAAAACTATATGCAATTACTAAGTGTAATAATATCAATACTTGATCACATTTTTGTATGGTCAAATGTATTTTTTTCATTAATTTTATATAAAAATGTGATCAAGTATTGATATTTGACATAGAAAATACTTAAATCTGAAGAACTTATCTGCATTATCTGGGATCTTACTCTATAGAAATTATGTCTGTGCTATAAAACTCATAAGATATGCATATATGCATTTTTCTCATATGAATTAAAAATGAATTTTAAATACAGGCTCTTTGAGATGTGTCAAATGTATTTTTCCTCACTCCATCTCCCTCTCTATTGCCACTTTCCCTCTCTTTCATTAAGGATGTATTTGTGCCAACACATTTAATGATATCAGAAGAGTTTATTCATACTCAAACTTTATTGACTCAGAACATAGTAAAAAAAATTACCTTCTCATAAAAGGTAGAAAGGGGTCAAAGTAAATTCGCTTAGCTCTTCTCATTTATTCTGTGGAAGGCATTACTTATCGTAGGAATGAATAAGTGGTCATTTGGAAACAGTATTTTCCTTCCTTTGTTTGTAAAGATTTGATGACAGATTCAGAAAACCAAGGCCATTAAACTGCTCACATTATTCATGGTTATGTCTGTTTCTCCCCCTTCCTGTTTTTCATCAGGTTGGCATGCTATCTGCTGTGCCACACTTAGTAATGACGATTATTGTGCCTATTGGAGGGCAAATTGCAGATTTTCTAAGAAGCAAGCAGATTCTTTCAACTACTACAGTGAGAAAGATCATGAATTGTGGTGGTAAGTACATAAGTGGCACTAAGGACATGTTTTTAGTTCAATCAGTTTAACCTACATGAGTGAATAATTTTTTCTACACATATCAAATTACTCAGATGCAGTTACATTTGTCCCTTCATTGTTCCATTAAAATAACTTTTTCATCTTCAAACTTTTTGTAACTCCTAGTTTTAAGTAACTGCTTAATAATGCCATTTGAATTTTGTGTAACTACTTACCTCTTCCCATCATTGAAACTATAGGCCGTTCTGGATGTTTTAATTAAAACGTAAGGAAAGCTTCACAAATCTCTAGGATAAATGATAACTATTACTATTTTTGAAGATAGGCTCTCTGAAGTGGAATTTCTAGGTCAATAAGTTGGAACACTTTTAGAAATTTTGGCTTATTGGTAAAATTTCAAAAATTTCTGAAGAATTTCTGTGTGTTTGTTTCTGCAGGTTTTGGCATGGAAGCCACACTGCTCCTGGTCGTTGGCTATTCTCATACTAGAGGGGTAGCAATCTCATTCTTGGTACTTGCAGTGGGGTTCAGTGGATTTGCTATATCTGGTAAGATAGAATTTTTTTTCTTTGTTCTTGTGACATTTTGATCTTGACTGCTGATAACAGATACATACATGTATCTTTTTATAGACATCTTCATATACATCTTTGATAGGTTGAATAATAGTGAAATATTTCCACTAGAGAATGAAGAGATTTGTTAATACCCAATTTCCTCCTGACCTGCCTTTGTTGTTGTTGTTGTTGTTAAGAGAACATGACCTCCTCTCTGTGGACTTAGCATCACATATTAAGGATTGGATAAGAATTCATACATCATTCCATTCTCATTATATCCCCAAGAGAAAATATCACAAAGTAATTAAGGACATGCTCTGTACCCAATATATTTTAAGGAGCTGTGATCTGTGGTTCTGTAGGTTCTTACTTCTAAGAAGTTTAGAATTCCCTGTTTCAAAACTTATGTGTGTATTTCAGGTTTCAATGTTAACCACTTGGATATTGCTCCAAGATATGCCAGTATCTTAATGGGCATTTCGAATGGTGTTGGCACATTGTCAGGAATGGTTTGTCCTATCATTGTTGGTGCAATGACAAAGAATAAGGTAAGATGGTCAAAACAGATGTTTGGTCTTAGAAGACAGTTTCTCAAAATGATAAAATTTTTTTGGAAGAGTTAAAATATTATCCTTGGCATTCTCTTTCTGGACCAATCACCACATCTCTGAGTGGGAAAGATAAATGAGGCTCAGAAAAAAATACTTTTTGGGAATTCTGAGAAAGTCCATTTCCCAATCCATAAGCAATATGTTTTGCAACACTTTTTGCTAGTTCTAATATTCCTGATGTGACAAAAACCCCTTTTGTCTCTGGCTTTTTAAAATAGTCAAGCAGATGTCTTCTAAGCTTTGTTTGTAAACCTCAATTCAGACTCCTCTGCAGTTGTCCAAGGAAGAATATTATCATCAGCTATTTGTACTTATATGTGTATGCAGAGCTTCAAAAATCTGATTTACTAGAAGTAAAGAAACAAAAGAAATGAAATAAAAAGATAAGTAAATCAATGGACATGAAAAGAGATTATGAATATTTAAAATATCATAAGGCTATAGATATATTTTGAATTTTATTTCTAAACTTTTAGATGTAAAAAATTAAATAATAAAAGTAATAGTATTACAGAAGTGTTATATCGAGTGTTTGCTTTACATAATCAGGACATGGACCAAAGATAGTGTTTTATGAAGACTAAGTAGTGGTGCATTCAGAAAAGATGTTGAGAGCTTAAATCATGGGGAGTCTCTTCTCACAGTGCTGCTTTTTATCACTGCAGTCACGTGAAGAGTGGCAGTATGTCTTCCTGATCGCTGCCCTAGTCCACTATGGTGGAGTTATATTTTATGCAATATTTGCCTCTGGAGAGAAACAACCCTGGGCAGACCCTGAGGAAACAAGTGAAGAAAAATGTGGATTTATTCATGAAGATGAACTTGATGAAGAAACAGGGGACATTACTCAAAATTATATAAATTATGGTACCACCAAGTCTTATGGTGCCACAACACAGGCCAATGGAGGTTGGCCCAATGGTTGGGAAAAGAAAGAGGAATTTGTACAAGGAGAAGTACAAGACTCATATAGCTATAAGGACCGAGATGATTATTCATAACAAAACCAATTACTGGATTTATTTTTAGTGTTTGTGATTACATTTATTGTGATTGCACAAAAAAACACGTGATGTAAACATGTAAACATAACAACAAGGCAAGTCTTGCTGTAAAAATGAAATGAAAACAAACTCATGAGGTTACCATCAAGTGCAATCTGTAAAATTGTGAAATTCCATCATTTCCATTCAAGTCATTCATTCTTGGGTTTGTCACTTAAAGGTTAACTGGTCAAAATTGTAGAAACAAGTAGTTACCCATTGGATTCATATGAGCTAAAACTCATCACTATTTAATAAAGCACAACTGAAACAGTTGGCACATCTCATCCTACAAAAGTTAGGAAGCCAAAGCTACTTGATCATGCAAAATGCACTTATATATTTGTTACACTTCATTGCAAGATATCGCAAAGAAGCCCTGTTTTTTTGAAAAAAACGGGAAACTGTCAAGTTGGCTGCATCAGGTGGTAATAATATTTATTAAGGGAAAATCATGGAGTTGGGATATCTCTCAATTAAAGAAGTACATTGTGAACTAGCAGCTACAAGTTATACTGAATAATTATTAGAATTGCATAATGTGGGATATTTTGTTAGCCCTCAAAAGGAATATCTTGCAATGTATTCTATGAAATGCTTGGGCACGAACACTTATTTCTGTGAAAGAGAACATGTAAATTGAGGGGTATGCTTCATGTTCTTCCATCCATTTACCTAACAGTATGAAAAACTTCACATTTCAATAAAATCAAACTTTTCATGTAGCATATCACATAAGTATTTTGCAAAAAATATAAAAAGAAATAAACTTCAATGTATTTTTTATTACAACTTTGTACTGGTTGTAACTTAGAAAAAAAGAGATATATACACCATAAAGAATCTAATAAGAAATTTACTATGGAGATGTAGCCCTTAAAATGCAATATTAACAACAAAGAAATAGAAAATGGTTTAGATATCCTTCTTCCTTCATAATTAAATACTATATGAAACTTGTGCCACAGAGCTCTATATAATATGAAAAGATAAACTTCATAGAGATATTGTAAGTAGAAAATTTTATTATTTAAAGTCCTATTAAGAAATATTTGTCTTAAATATATAGGACAACAAATTATATTAAAATTGTCTCTATATATCTGTATATCTTATACATATCCATACACAGAAACATAATAAAAAAATCACACAAAACCAAAAATAGCATACACCTAATGTTGGGTTAGGGAATTGCAATTTCTACTTTCATAGAGTCATAGAATTTTAGCTGGGGAAGAGGCATTTTGCTTGTCATTTCTTAATATAACTCAACAAGAATTGCAACATTTGTGTACCAAGCAATAAGTGCAATGCATAAAATTTCCCGTCTGTATATTACCTTCATTTTGCTTGTAGTAGCTGTTTGGGTGGTTGGAATGATTTTTTTTCTCTTAAAAAAGCTAACATCAGGCCTCTTTATGATGTCCTAAAATTATGACAATGCATTTCCCAATTCAACTCAAAATATTCTTGGTGTATTTTGTCGATTCTGGATATTTGATCTGTTCATTGTATTGTGCTAGTGACTGGAGGCCCTGCTATTGCAAATATAAAACATAGAGTTTGTTTAAAAATGCAAATTATTATTTACCTTAAGAAAATAAAAATACCCTTTGCTTTGTGCCTCAAAGTGATGTAATGTGATCACAGCTTTTGTTGTGTTGAATGAAAATCTGTGGACTGTCATTTTGTTGCAGCAAAAAAAGTGTTAATAAAATGCTCTATTTATCCTTTTCTAAAAAGCAGTGCATTAATTGTATACTAATTTGGATTTGTTTTGTTTAGTTTTTAGCTTTAATGTGAATTTAGCTGGAGGAGGTTCCAATGAAGCCAAACCTAGGCTCAAGAACAACAACCTTTTTAGCCACTGGAGATTTAATAAAAGAACATGGCATTGTTTTATTTTTTTTTTTATTGTACTTTAGATTCTGGGGTACATGTGCAGATCATGGAAGATTGTTGCATAAGTACATTCATGGCAAGGTGGTTTGTTGCCACCATTCCCCCATCACCTATACCTGACATTTCTCCCCACATTATCCCTTCCCATACTCCCTCCCACTATCCCTCCCATAGCCACCCCCAAGGGAACCCAGTGTGTGATGCTCCCCTCTTTGTCCAAGTGTTTTCATTGTTCAACACCTGCCTATGAGTGAGAACATGCAGTGTTTGATTTTCTGTTCCTGTGTCAGTTTGCTGAGAATGATGGTTGACAGGTTCATCCATGTCCCTACAAAGGACACGAACTCATCGTTTTTTATGGCTACATAGTATTCCACGGTGTATATGTGCCACATTTTCTTTGTCCAGTCTATCATCAATGGGCATTTGGGTTGGTTCCAAATCTTTGCTATTGTAAACAGTGCCACAGCGAACATGCCTGTGCATGTGTCTTTATAATAGAGTGATTTATAGTCCTTTGGGTATATACCCAGTAATGGGATTGCTGGGTCAAATGGAATTTCTATTTCTAGATCTTTGAGGAATCGCCACACTGTCTTCCACAATGGTTGCATTAATTTACACTCCCACCAACAGTGTAAAAGCATTCCTATTTCTCCACATCCTCTCTAGTATCTGTTGTCTCCAGATTTTTTAATAATCACCATTCTAGCTGGTGTGAGATGGTATCTCAATGTGGTTTTGATTTGCATTTCTCTAATGACCAGTGATGATGAGCATTTTTTCATATGTTTGTTGGCTTCATATATGTCTTTTTTTGAAAAGTGTCTGTTCATATCCTTGGCCCACTTTTGTATGGGTTTGTTTGTTTCTTGTAAATATATTTTAGTTCTTTGTATATTCTGAATATTAGCCCTTTGTCAGATGGGTAGATTTCAAAAATTTTTTCCCATTCTGTTGGTTGCTGGTTCACTCTAATG
This sequence comes from Callithrix jacchus, assembly GCF_049354715.1. NCBI lineage: Eukaryota > Metazoa > Chordata > Mammalia > Primates > Cebidae > Callithrix > Callithrix jacchus. The sequence continues at coordinate 88,108,276 of NC_133511.1, forward strand.
ATTGTTTCCTTTGCTGTACAGAAGTTCTGGAGTTCAATTAGATCCTATTTGTCTATTTTGGCTTTTGTTGCCATTGCTTTTTGTGTTTTAGTCATGAAGTCCTCACTTGTGCCTATGTCCTGAATGGTTTTGCCTAGGTTTTCTTCTAGGGTTTTTATGATGTTAGGTCTTATGTTTAAGTCCTTAATCAATCTGGAGTTAATTTTAGTGTAAGGTATCAGGAAGGGGTTCAGTTTCTGCTTTCTGCACATTGCTAGCCAATTTTCCCAACACCATTTATTAAACAGGGGATCCTTTCTCCATTGCTTGTTTTTGTCCGCTTTGTCAAAGATCAGATGGTTGTAGATGTGTGGTGTTGCTCTGGAGGCCTCTGTTCTGTTCTATTTGTCTGTGTCTCTGTTTTGATACCAGCACCACGCTGTTTTGATCACTGGTGCCTTGTAGTATAGCTTGAAGTCTGGCAGCGTGATGTCGGCAGCTTGATGTCGCCAGCTTTGTTCTTTTTGCTTAGGATTGTGTTGGTTATGCAAGTCCTTTTTTGGTTCCATATGAAGTTTAAAGTGTTTTTTTTTTCAGTTCTGTGCAAAAGGTCATTGGTAGTTTGATGGGAATAGTGTTAAATCTATAAATTACTTTGGGCAGTATGGCCATTTTCACAATTTTGATTCTTTCTAACCATGAGCATGGAATCTTTTTCCATCTGTTTGTGTCTTCTTGTGTTTCCTTGAGCAGTGGTTTGTAGTTCTCCTTGAAGAGGTCCTTTACCTCCTTTGTTAATTGTATTCCTAGGTATTTTATTCTCTTTGTAACAATTGTGAATGGGAGTTCACTCTTAATTTGGCTCTCTGTTTGTCTGTTGGTATGTCTGTTGGTGTACAGGAATGTTTGTGATTTCTGCACATTGATTTTGCATCCTGAGACTGCTGAAATTGCTTCTCTGCTTAAGGAGAGTTTGGGCTGAGGCAATGGGGTCTTCTAAATATATAATTATGTAGTCTGCAAATAGACAAAATTTGACTTCCTCCTTTCCTAATTGAATACCCTTTATTTCTTTTTCTTGCCTGATTGCTCTGGCTAAAACTTCCCATACTATATTGAGTAAGAGTGGGGAGAGAGTGCATCCTTGTCTAGTGCCAGATTTCAAAGGGAATCTTTCCAGTTTTTGCCCATTCAGTATGATACTGGCAGTGGGTTTGTTGTAAATAGATTTTATTATTTTGTGACAGATTCCAGCAATACCTAGTTTATTGAGAGTTTTTAGCATAAAGAGCTGTTGAACTTTGTCAAAGGCCCTCTCTGCATCTATTGAGATAGTCATGTGGTTTTTGTCTTTGGTTCTATTTATATGGTGGATTACGTTTATGGACTTGCATATGTTGAACCTGCCTTGCATCCCCTGGATGAAGCCTACTTGATCATGATGGATAAGCTTTTTGATGTGCTGTTGCAACCATTTGCCAGTATTTTATTGAAGATTTTTGCATCTATGTTCATCATGGAGATTGGCCTGAAGTTTTTTTTGTTGTTGTTGCATCTCTGCTGGATTTTGGTATCAGGATGATGTCAGTCTCATAAAATGAGTTGGGGAGGAGAGGATTCTCTCTTTTTGTATTGTTTGGAATAGTTTCAGAATGGTCGGTACCAGCTCCTCTTTGTATGTCTGGTAGAATTCAGCTGTGAACACTTCTGGATCTTCACATTTTTTGGTTGGTAGGCTGTTAATTGCTGCCTCAACTTCAGCCCTTGTTATTGGTCTATTCAGGGTTTCAACTTCTTGGTTTAGTTTTGGGAGGGTGCAAGTGTCCATGAATTTATCCATTTATTCCAGGTATACTGGTTTCTGTACATAGAGTTGTTTGTAGTAATCTCTGATGGTAGTTTGTATTTCTGTGGGATTGGTGGTGACATCCCATTTATTGTTTTTTACTGCATCTATTTGATTCTTCTCTCTTTTCTTTTTTATTAATCTGGCTAGCAGTCTATTTTGTTAATCTTTTCAAAAAACCAGCTCCTGGATTTATTGATTTTTGAAGGGTTTTTTGTCTCTGTCTCCTTCAGTTCTGCTCTGATCTTAGTTATTTCTTGTCTTTTGCTAGCTTTTGAGGTTTTTTTTTTAATCTTGCTTCTCTTGCTCTTTCAATTTTGACAATAGGGTGTCAATTTTAGATCTTTCCTCATTTCTCATGTGGGCATTTATTACTATAAACTTCCCTCTAGACACTGCTTTAAATGTGTCCCAGAGATTCTGGTATGTTGTGCCCTCGTTCTCATTGGTTTCAAAGAACGTCTTTATTTCTGCCTTCATTTAATTGTTTATCCAGTCAACATTCAGGAGCCAGTTAGAACATGACATTCTTTAGGTTATGCAGGATTTGGTGTTATAGAGTTTTAAATCAAGAAATGGGTCTATGAGTCAAACTCCATATTTCAGTGAGTCTTCTCATAACTGCTGCTAAGCTTAAAGAGATATTCAGGAAAAACTCAAAACATGTTGCCTCAATATTACAGCATAATTTTAATTGCACACATACCCTGTGCTAGGAAGCTGTCTTAGTCATGTTTTGGTATTGTATCTCATGTAACTACACAGTGACCATCCAAAGTAGGTACTCTTTTTATTCCCAGCTTGCAAACGAAGAAGGAGAAATGCAGGTTTGGATAGCTTTATCAAGCTAAAATGGTATAATGAGATTATATTATAATCTTTCAGCCAAACCAATTAGTAGTAAGCAAGTTTAATCAAGGAAGCCAAAAGAATGTCTTTGTCACTGGAATGACAATAATTTAGCTCAGTTTTTCTATCTTATAGATAAGTAGAAGACAATAGGGGTAAATATGTATAGAATCTACATATGGAATACATAAAGTCTAAGACTCATAGAACTTTACTGCTCAGAGGACTTAGGAGATGATTTAGTTGATACCTGTAGTTTAATGAATGAGAACACTGAAGGCCAGTAAAGGAAACAGACTTGATCAAGGAGACGCAGAGATTGTTATGAAATTGGAGAGAAATTGCGATCATTAGCTGTGCATTTATTTTTATTTTCTCTTTAAGGCAGTTATCTATTTGAGTTAATTAAATGACTATTTATTGCTTGCACCACTACTTTCGTATCCACCACTCACGTCTTCCAATCTTTTGCATAAAGAAACAATGAGCGGAGACCCAGCCTAATTTTTTTTTTTTAATTTTTTATTGGATTTTAGGTTTTGGGGTACATGAGCAGAGCATGCAAGACAGTTGCGTAGGTACACACATGGCAGTGTACTTTGCTTTTCTTCTCCCCTTCACCCACATTCGGCATTTCTCCCCAGGCTATCCCTCCCCACCTCCCCCTCCCACTGGCCCTCCCCTTTTCCCCCCAATAGACCCCAGTGTTTAGTACTCCCCTTTCTGTGTCCATGTGTTCTCATTTTTCATCACCCACCTATGAGAGAATATGCGGTGTTTCATTTTCTGTTCTTGTGTCAGTTTGCTGAGGATGATGTTCTCCAGATTCATCCATGACCCAGCCTAATTTTTAAGGAGACTCACTGGCCATTGTCTCCAGAACTTGATAGCAGGAGTAAAAATGACTTGAATTTAACAGTATATAATTTCTTGAATTCCATAACAAAAAGTTGACATTTCTCTTTAGAAAACCATTCTTACCTGTTAACAGAGATGTAACATGCCTGTAGTTCCAGCTACTCCTGAGGTTCAGATAGAAGAATCACTGGATCCCAGGAATTGGAGACTTTTGTTCACTGTGATTGTGCCTGTGAATAGCCACTGCACTCCAACCTGCATATCAGAGTGACTTCCATCTCTAAAAAAACTGTTTTAATAATATCTCCAAATATTACCACTAGCCACATTCATTTTCTGATCTCTCAACCCTAAAATGACATTGTCCCCTTCTCCTCTTCTTCTGCCCTTTTTTTCTCATTTTCCTCCTCATTATCATATGTGTCTTTTTTTGCAGTTGCAAAATGCTTTCCCATGCATTGCCACATTCTTTTTTTACATCTGCCTTGTAAAATTAAAAGCCCAAGTATCATTATTGGTATTTCTGTTTTCCAAGTAAGGAGAGCAGGTCTAAGGGACTTCAGTAAACTTCCTAAAGATTCCCCAGGAAAAGGTAGAACTAGAATACAGACTATCTGGCCACAGCAAGAGAGCGTTTTCTTTTTATTTTTAAACTATTTTATTACCTTTCGAATCATAAATGTAGTACTTGGGGACTAGGGGAGCTTCATTAGGTGTTGGACAGAATTAAAAACAATGAAAATAAAGGTAATCAATAATTATTCTACCCAGGGATAAGCACTGTTAACATTTCAAGAGTCCTTTCTATGAAAAACCCACACAAAACTTACATTCTATTAATTAAATAATATGTAATTATTTATAAATTATGTATAAATTAAATAATTTACAAGTTCAAAATTATACTCGATTTACTATTGCTACCTAATACTTCTTTAACAGTAGAGCATGTGTATTTTCCAGAATAATAAAGTTCTATAATCTAATATTCTATTATATAATATGAACTTTATTTCATCTATGTATCCCACACCTTATTTATGAACATTTTAGTGGTTTCAAATATTTGGCTGCTATAATCATTGATGTTATGAATATCTTTGTGTTTTCATCTTTGCACCCTTTCCCTTTATCTGTATAATATGTGAACCCTCTTGGCAAATGCAAGTGACATATACACATCTTCAACCTCTATAACCATGATGGATAATCAAGTTACCATTCGTGGTTTATTATTTCTTTATTTACCTACAGGAAATACTACTGGCAAATTATATTTTCTGGGGTTCATTTACTAGTTCATTTGTTCAATTCAGTAAATGTTTATTAATCACTTATATTATGTGAGGCACTGAGGATTCACAGGTGAGAAGATAGACCCAGTCCTTGAGGTATTTATTTATTTACATGGCCCCCAGTTGCCCAGCAAGACCACACAAATGAGACTGAGAGAAGCTTCTGCACACAGGTCCCTAAGTAACAACTCTGAAATAAAAGGAATTTTCTTAAACTTCCAAACACCTGAAGATGAAATGCCTTCAAGTTGCTGCCCATATCAAATTGACTGATTGATTGATTGATTGTTTCAGGTGAGGAACCTTCTCTCAGCCTCAGAAAGCCTCATGCTGCAGGGAGTCTAGGTCATGGGAAATATTAGCATCTAATTTCTCCAATACCTGAATCTCTGTAGAAGAGATAGTCTAAACTTTTAAGTGCGTTTTCCAGTTTACCTTCAAATTTCTGTTGTGTTCCTTTTCTGGGCTTCTCATGAGCTGTAAATCTTCCCTTTCCATTTTTTCCTTCATCTGCTCTCAGTTTTAACCGCAAATAGAGATTATTAAGATTCAATTCTTTTGGTAGGGATAAGATTAGCAAGGTTTAATTTTTTTCTCTTTCTATCTTCATTCAAGAACTCCAACCTAAATTTTTATTCATCTACTATCAAAAACATTTTATTTGTAAAGGTTTGTCTAATACCGTTCAGTCCCTGAAAGTGTTCAAGCTTCTCCAACATTTTCCCTAAATACAGCCAGGCAACTACAAATTGCATTATCTGGATACATCATCCTGACCTCTGCTCATATTCAGCACCATTATTGAATGAAATCCTCAGCTTTCACCAAGAACTAGCAAAATAAAGAAACCTCTCTAGTTTTGTTAAACTACGTTTGAGGACATGTTTTATTATTTTGGTCAATATGCATTAGATAAAGATCCTTGCTTTTCTAAGAGTTTGAGGAATGCTTTTTGTGATGCACTTGTGTGCTGTCAACAATTAGGCATAAAAGACATGAAGCCCATCATGTTTTCTTCTTTGTCTCCTCTAGGGAGCTCCAAGATACACTTTTTGACCCAGCCTTTATTTGTTATGGCCCTTCCTCACTTTCATTTGGTTTCTATCTTTTACGGTTTGCTCGTTTAGGTGATATTTACCTTTGATTTAATTTTAACACACCATGTGAATGAGGAATTCAAGAATGACTATAATAATAATAATAGAAATAATTTATAGGGCTTTTGAAATGCTAGCCACTGTTCTCAGTTACACACACACACACACACACACACGCTTACTCATATATATACTTGCTTACTCTTTATGAAAACCCTTCCTGGTAGGTATTAGTGTAAACTTCATTTTATAAATAAGGGAACTTAGTGACAGAGAAGTTAAGGTACTTGTTCAAGGTCACAGAGCTAACATGTAAAGTTGGAATGTGAACCCAAGCCATCTAGCTCATATCCTAAACTCTATCACTACAGTCCATTGCCTCTGAATAGTTGTGTGCCTTTTAGAAATTCCTTAATTTATCTGATCCTTTTTTTTCATCTATAATGTGGTACTTCAATACCTAATTAGTAGTCAGTTTGTAATTAAAGCAAAAGGTATGAAATGCTTAACACAGTGCCCTGTGTATTAATACAATGTAATAAAAGTTTCATGTATATAAACATGTAAATGTCTTTTATTTCTCTGCACCCTTTCCTTATATGCTAAGTATTTAACCAATGTCATTTATTTCTCTGCACCCTTTCGTTTTGATGCTAAGTAAACATAGGGTATTTTCAACTGTGACTGCAATATCAGATCTATCACAATGGACCATTTCAGAAATTATCTTGAGGTATTTTTATTTTTAACACTACTAAGTTACTCAGATTGGTTACCTGAATTGCTTTTCTATTTATATTTTATAAATATTATATGACATAAAACAAATATAGAACAATAATATACTATAAAGCACTACACTGATTTTACACTAACACTATAAAATGCTACATTAATTTGTGTGTGTGTGTGTGTGGCTGAAAACAGAAAGAATGAAAGAAATTTCAAATTTGGCCTTTTTCAATTTGAAATAAAATCTGAAGCAAAGAAAAAATATCAATATTTCTTCATTCTGGGAATCCACATGTCTATTTTTATTATATTCTATACAACTTTTATGTATTTAAAATACAAAAACCAGCAAGCCAGGTATAATCTTATTGCTCTTCAGTCTTTTTTTTAAAAAAAAACTCTGTGTTGTCAATGAAGACATTGCCATGATCTTTAAAGACATTTGACAGTTTTCGGAAGCCATAAATTTTAAAGTGTTGACAGAATGTTTTCATTTTATTTTTTAAAAAGGTAAAAAAAAAGGAATTATACACATTTATGAACAGGTTTATGAATCCAAATGAAGTTCTTTTGCACAAAGCCGACAAAAGTGTGCATAAGAATAAATGTCACTGACAAAAGCCATCTTTCCCACATCTTATCAGAGTCTACTGGACTGCTTCTTGAAGATTAAATGAGAAAAGGTGTATTGTGAGTGGGGGGTGGGGGTGGGAAGAACGTGTTTCTCTCCATGAATGGAAGGTGGAAATTAGTATGTCACCATTAAGCTAAAGGTGCATTAATTGTCTCAATTCCAGTTGCAATGGGGAGAGCAGAAGAAACAGAACTGTTTGGGTTTGGACCCTAAAGCTGCCATTTCCCTTCTGTAAATACAAAGCATGTCATACCAGATCTCTGAGCTTCAGTTTCTTCATCTGAAAAATAAGGACTTGATCTGCTTCAATGGTTCATAAAATCTCAGTTCCAAAATTTTCTGACTTTAATCTCTCTGACAAATTACTGAGCTCCTCAGGTCAACTTGAAGAAATATAATAAATGTTCTCATAATTCCATCAAATATGAAACTGAAAGTTTACTTTCTGCTTATATTTCTACTAACTGTTTTAAAAAATTAGCCACTCATTTTGATAACACAATGAGACATTATGGGAGAGAGAGGCTTTGTTCCACCTGATAGGCTTCTTTGTGTGATCACCCTACTCCCTGACTTGTCTGGGGATATCTTATATGTTTTTACAGAAGTTTGAATTTTAGAATTTCAGTAAACTCTTTACTAATTAAATTTGTACCCAGGAGTTGGAATGTTTGTGCAAAAATCATGAGTCTAAGTTCTAATAACTGGTCACACTCAACTTTTACTAGTTTAGTGTTATATAATATCGCACCCTAGCTTGCTGGAAAGCATGAAAATAATGGCCGGGCATGGTGGCTCACTCCAGTAATCCCAGCACCTTGGGAGGCCGAGGTGGGCAGATCAAGAGGTCAAGATGTCGAGACAATCCTGGCCAACATGGTGAAACATTATTTCTACTAAAAATACAAAAATTAGCTGGGCATGGTAGTGCATGCCTGCAGTCCCAGCTACTCGGGAGGCTGAGGCAGGAGAATCACTTGAACCTGGGAGGTGAGGTTGCAGTGAGCTGAGATCATGCCACTGCACTACAGCCTGGTGACAGAGTGAGACTCCATCTCAAAAAAAGATGAAAATTTTTTATTTTATAAATGGAAAGGCTGAAGTCAGAAAGGTGAAGAGACTGTTCAAATCACCCAGCTAGTTAGTTAGTGACAGAAGGATAATTCAAACCTACATTGTAGGATTCACAACAGTGGTTCTGATATAAATAAAATCCAATTTTTTATTCAGTAAGTCCATCAGTTTGCCAAACAACAAATATTTGTTGAGAACATATTATGTGACAGGTACCAGTAATAAGCTGGAGGGAAAAGACTAAGTGAACCCTGCCTCCACAGAACTCTTGATGCAGTGTAGGTTACAGATAATAAAGAAATAACCAGGGCAGGGTGCGGTGGCTCACGCCTGTAATCCCAGCACTTTGGAAGGCCAAGGCGGGTGGATCACAAGGTCAAGAGATTGAGACCATCCAGGTCAACATGGTGAAACCCCGTCTCTACTAAAAATACAAAAAATTAGCTGGGCATGGTGGCGTGTGCCTGTAATCCCAGCTACTCAGGAGGCTGAGGCAGGAGAATTGCCTGAGCCCAGGAGGCGGAGGTTGCGGTGAGCTGACATTGCACCATTGCACTCCAGCCTGGGTAACAAGAGCGAAACTCCGTCTCAAAAACGAAAGAAAGAAAGAAAGAAATAACCAGAAAAATCTATTATAATTCTGGTAGACCCTATAAAAGAAAAGTTAGATGCTTTAAGAAGGTTAAACAGGGCACTTGATCCAGTCTATATGTTGAGAAAAATCTCCTCAGGGATGTGACATATACCATGAGACCTCAAAGATAGATATGAGTTAGCCTGGCATAGCATGACAGGCAGAGAGCTTCAGAATCAAGAAATGGCATATGAAAAACACCCAAAGGTGTCAAGAGTTTGGTATGTATTTGGTATTTTAGTGTTAGCACTACTCAAATGAGAGTGAGTGTGTATACAGAGCAAGTAGCATTTATTTAATAGGTAGAAATGCCAAACAACTGAACTTAAAACACCATTTCTAGAGCTACACTCTGCCTATTTCTTACTTCATTCAACATCTATTGAGCCATATGCTGGTCTGTTACTGTACTATGGGGACACAAAAATGAATGATACATGGCTTTTCTTCTGGAAAAGCTCATAATTTAGGGGAGAAGAATGTAAACAGAGGTAGGAATAGAATGTCATCAGCACAAATGTAAGAGAACTTTTTCTACAGCATCTCCTATTTGGGCAGCAAATTTCACTGCCCACTTTACAGTTTTCAGAGTATTTTAACACACTGTTTATCATAATCTGCAACTAGGTATTTGCTTGCTTAGTAATTTAACATCTTTCTCCTACTAACCTGTAAAACTCATATGGCAGATTTTTTATTCTGAATGATGTATACAGGGCCTAACATAGATTAGGAGCTCAACAAAAACTTTATGAATGAAATAATACATGGTTATATTTGATTTGGCCAGCAAATTATAGAGGTAGAGAGAATGATATTATTTTCCTCATTAAATTAATTTTTATGAAAAAGGAAACATTGAACTGGACTTTGAAAGTGAAATAGATGTTTGTCCATCCTATAAGTGGAGGAAAGCCATAAAGGTACCACATCATTAACAAATTGTGGAGGCCTGTCGACCATACTGTTTGGAGACAAGTAAGAAGATGGTGTTGTTGGAAAATCAAGTATGGTTAGGAGCAAAAGTGAGGCTGGATAGGACTATTAAGCTGCTTGTACAGTGTTTATATGCCAGACTAAGTTGTTCAAATTTTACCTCATAATTGAAGGGATTTTAGGTGGGGACTAAGATGATCAGATGTGTCATAGAACGTTACATAGAAGTGAAGAGAGACTGGAGGCGGCTTCTGAATTACAGTGCCAAGGAAGACATGAAGGGGGAAGATGGTGTATCCTGGGGATGCTGGTGTGTTTCCAGATGTCAAGACAAAACTTGACATATTTATTCCTTCCTTATCCACTCACGTACAACTCAAATCCCAGAGCAGGATGTAGATAACTGAAATAGACTGACAAAGGCATAATTCATGCTTTCTGCATCTTGCATCATGATTCAAAGGCAGAGTGATCCACTTGTTCCTGACTTCCATAACTCTGGACAAAAAGAACCACACACAATATTTATTATGAATATACTTCTATCTTTCTCTTTCTCTATTTCTGAAATCTGGTCTCATGCATTAAGGCTATATGCAAGGAGAAGAGAAAGTGTATCAATATCATCTTTGTTTTCTGTCTCATACATAGAGACATTTATGCTAGTGGTATCTCCAGCTTAGTCTCTTTCCAAAAAAAAAAAACCACAAAAAAGTCTCAACCCATGGAACAATAGCATTATCTTAATGCTAGATTCAACTTAAGCTTCTGACCATATCCCCATTATTTTTGTGCTTTCAAAACAATTTCTTTCTTTCTTTACTCCTGACAGCATAGTTCTTTATGTTGTGCTTAAAAACATCTATAAAAACTCTATGCATCATTGGAGGGCTTTCAAAGTCAAAATCTCATTCTTCATCTGTAATAATGAACATTACTCTTGCCTTTATTATGGATTTATTCTAAAAAATATAGAAAGGATGGGATAATACAAAATATACTCTCACTAGGGGTTTCAAATGCAATATGAAGAGCATTAATTTGACTTCACATCACAACCTCTGGGCACTTATGAACAAACTACATAATACGTCTGAGATCCAGTACACTCATCTGCAAAACAAGTGTAACAATGCATAACTCACTGAATTGTGGTAAACATTAAATAAAATTATTTGATTTTCAAGCTTTGTAAATCTTTTTAAGGTATCAAACAAATGCAGAAATTTCAAATTCTTCCATTTGGTTGAAGGTGGTAGTTCTCCCAGAGACTTTCAGTAAGAGAAATATTTAATTGTATGTTAACATATTAAGCTAACTGCAACTATGAATATTTTATAATATATTTCAGGTTCTCAAAATACCTTTGAACTTTCTTTTTTATTTGATCCTTGTTCCAATGCCTTGACATATAATGGAAAAGAGTCATTATTTTTCCTTTTCCAAATGAAAAAAGAAATCGAGATGCAGGGAGATTCTATGATTTGTACAATTTGGGACTAGAAAACAATACTAGTGCTAATTCAGATGCAGCACAGGACTCAGCAGGTGTCCTAGGAACACCCTTTGTGGAGGGCGGGAGCAGTCACATGACTGCATGGAAACCCTGGGTAGGGTAGGGAGAAAGGCAACAGTAAGAAGGAGGGGAGTGGGTCTGGAGGGTTGTCTGTCATGCTTTTTTTCCATTCACTGACAGCAAGTTCTTATTTTTATTTCCATATAGCTCTTATTTATCATTGTCTTAATATTTTTGCTCCCCAGCAAATTTACTGAAGGTAGGAACCATGTCTTATGTCTCTCATAATTTTCCCATAGTTCCCAAAACTGTAACTCCTATGTAATTAATACACGATTGTATAAGAGAATTGTGTCCAATCCAAAATCCTCAAACTCAGAATACCTCTCTATTAGTTTCCTAGAGCTATTTTAACAAAATACCAGAGCCTAGATGTCCTAGAACAACAGAAATTTACTGTCTTAAAGCTCTGGAGGCCAGAAGTCTGGAATGAAGATGCCAACAGGGTTGTGCTTCTGCTGAAGGTGCTGCAGAAGGATCTGTTCCAGGCTTGACTCCTGGCTTCTTGGCTTATGGAAACATAACTCTAATCTTGACGTGGTGTTCTGCCTGTGTGTATGACTGTCTCTTCACATGAATTTCTTTTTATAAGGATCCCAGTCATATTGAATTAGTTACCACTCTACTTCAGTATGACCCCATCTTAACTAATTACATCTGCAATGACCTTATTCCAGATAAGGTAACATTCTGAGGTGGTAGGAGTAAAGACTTAATATATGAGGTTTTAGAGATGCAGTCCAGCACATAGAAACCTCCTCCTGGTCTTAGGAGAATCTATCACGCTCTCAGTTTTTAAGATCTTGTTCGATTAGTGACCATAAACAGCTACTCTTTATCATCTCTCTATTTCTCTTGCCTCTACTACAGGTAATAAGATTCTTGACCAACACTGTTATACTTGGCTTAGTATGGGCATTGGCTTTCTAGCATTGTCTCCAAGATATGTGTGAGTGTGAACATTCTGATTTCACCATTAATACCATCTGGAATGCAGAATGTGGAATGCTAGTCAGCAATGGAAAAGCTAACATGAATGCTTGATGGTGAGGAAGACATCATAGAGATGCTGCACTGCCACTCTTCTGACAAGAAGTCTGTCTGACAAGACACGTTTGGTTCTCTAAGGATCAAATGGCAGAAGTGCTATGTCAAAGGGCAATAAATAAAATGAGCACTGGAGACAAGGGCATAAAACAAGTGTACTTGGCTGTGTGACTGGCATCTCAAATGACTCCAGAGTCTGCTTTCTTCCAATTGGCAGTTTGTATCATAGTCCACACTTAACTTCACTCAGAAAATTCAGTGAAACTATTCAGTATAATAGCAACATCAGTCACACAGAAGGCAGAGCTATTATTTGGGGTAATGTATTTGTTTGAAAACCAACAACTGTATATACCTCAATGTGGGACCTGCAGAGTATATGAAACTGAAAAGTTTCCTGAAAAGCAAAACCAGAATCCCCATGAATCATTCTGCTTCTGGGTTCTAATGTGGTTACTTAACAGTTCAACCTGAAGTCTACTCCTATTCAATGTCCAATTTTCCTTTCGGGAAGCTTCCCTTGGGCTTTCATGTCTATCTGAGCCACTGCCTGGGCCTTTGCTGCACTAGGTGCTTGAGAGCTGATCCCCAGCCATGGGCCACTTTTCGTACTACTACTAAGAGTTTCAGCAGGGATACTTTTTGCTACTCTTATGCTGTCCTAAGGGGTCATTGGTCCTTTCCTGCTAAACAGGACTTATGATTGGCCAATTAATTACAAAGAGGCAGACGATTTTTGAAAAGAACACTCCTTCTGGTTGAGGCTGTCTCATGCTGGGGTACATTTCTTAGCATGTGGAATTCCAGCTGAGTTTACATTCTCAACAGACCTCTTCTCCTAGGCCCTTTGTGCAGGGTACACCTTACACCAAGATATGGTGTGCTTCTATAATCTCCTGTTTAGCCCTCAAATTTTCCCTTTCGTTACTCACAGTACAGTTTAAGCTTTAAACATAGGTCATTCTCCAAAAGAATATGGGATTGTAGAAGATTTAAATACAATCTTCTTAAATACAAAAATCTTAAATACAATGTCACTATGAGGGTTACAAACTCAGAGGCCTACAGGGACCAAGCATATTATATAACAAAACAAGAAGAAAGGCTTGCACTCCAGCCTGGGCAACAAGAGCAAAACTCTGTCTCAGAAAAAAAAAAAGAAGAAGAAGAAGAAAAATGGCTAGGGCTATGGTAACATTGAAAACACACACCCAGAGCAGGGGTAGTAGCACCTCAGTCCCAGCAGATTGTGCCCATGTGGGAATGATGCCACTTAATTTCAAAAGAGGTTAAAGATCTAGATATTTATATGATATTTCACATTTATTTAAATTAGGCGTTTATTTAAATGTCTCCAGGCCAATTTGGCCCTCAGATTTGAACTCAGTCTGTGGGCTGGTGCATGATTTGGGCCTTTATCAGGCATCTCTTATAGAATATGCCAGGCTGATTTCCTCACAAGGTTCAGGGCTAATGTAGTAGAGATCACCTTTTTCTTCTTTACCTGCAGCTATATTAAAAACATCTACCTATCTCAGAGACCAGGAAGAAGGGATTGAAGTAGGGAGAGAAAGCCTTTCCCTCTTCATCCAAATTTAAAGTCTGCATTCCTTCCATTCAATAGACATTGACTGTGTGACCACACATAAACAGGCACTATTCCAAGCATATGTGTGTATGTCACTTATGTATGTATGTCAAGACATGCAAAGTTTATTGCATGTCTTGGAGGCAGAGTTTTTAAACTAAATAAATAAGAAAAAGTCTCAAATGGTATATATTTGAGCAATAATAAGAGGATCATTTGATAGAGAGGATAGTAGGTTGCGGTTAGATTGGGTTGTCAATAATGCCTCTCTAAGGAGGTATAATGGTTAATATTGAATGTCAGCATGATTGGATTGAAGGATGCAAAATATTCTTCCTGGGTGTGTCTCTGAGGGTGTTGCCAAAGGAGATTAACATTTGAGTCAGTGGACTAACCTGGGTAGGCACTATTCCCTCAGCTGCCAACATGGCTAGGAAAAGCAGGTGGAAGAACCTGGAAGGAGCCGACTTGCTGAGTCTTCCAGCCTTCATCTTCGTCCTCTTCTGGATGCTTCCTACCTTCAAATGTCAGACTCCAAGTTCTTCAGCTTTTGGATTCTTGGACTTACAACAGTAATTTGCCAGAAGCTCTCAGGCCTTCAGCCCTAGACTGAAGGTTGCACTGTCGGCTTCCTTGCTTTTGAGGTTTTGGAATTCAGACTGCTTTCCTTGCTCCTCAGCTTGCAGAGGCCTATGGTGGGACCTCACTTTGTAATCATGTGAATCAATACTTCTAATAAGCCCCCCTTCATATATACATATATCCTATTAGTTCTATCCCTCTAGAGAACCCTGACTAATACAGGAGGAATCTTGAGTTTCTGAGAAGCAGAGCCCAAGACAGGGATTCCTATGAGTGATTTGTTGAAGGTAAGCTCTCAGGAGAAGGGCAATCAGGGCAAAAAGAAGGCAGGAGAAGAAAGAAAAGCAGGTATGTGGTCCCAGTTGTGGCTCCCTTCGGGCTGTTCCCACCAAGAGATCTAAAACATGAATTGCACCACATGTTGGTCACCTGTGGCAAGAGGGCTGGCTTTTGTATGTCCACATCAGTCATTGGCTGCATTCCGTCCATGTTCAGGGGATCACTACCTCTTAGGTAAGAGGGATGAGGACAACTCTTTGAAAAAGGTGGCAGCTGTGAGCTGTTAATAATAATATACCCAACAGCAGAAGATGGGAACACCAGAGAACAAATGGGATATGGATGGGAACCATATCCACTATAGGGGGTGATGTTTGATCTGAGACATGAAAGTGAGAAAGAGTCAGCCATGCGAATATCTGGAGAAAAGGTGCTTCAAAAATAAAGGAAGGCAAGTGTTCCTATCCATCAGGAATGATCATGGCTAATGCTCATAAGGCTCAGTGGGAATGTGGAACACGAGATAAAATTTAACTGGAGGAGCAGATAACGAACAAAGACTTGTATGGATTTTCTTATCAGTGTTATGTGAAGCCAGTATAAGCAGACTGTGATAATATATGAAATTTTAGAAACAGTTTTGAAGTTCTCTTGTTGGGGACATATTATAGGGGAAGTAAGAATAGAGGCAGGAGGCCAGTTATGTTACTGCAATGTTCAGTTGACAGACAATAGAGACTGGACTAGGAAAGTAACCACAGAAAAGATGAGAAGCTATCAGAATTGCAAAACGTTGTGAATATGAAGCAGGATTTCCCAATGAACTGATTTATGAAGTAAGGGGAAAAGGGAATCAGAGATAATCGTCAGAACTTTTGGAATTGTTAGCGTGACTAGCTAACTTGGGTTAATAGAGTAAGCGAGGGAAGGAGAAAACTTAATGTGGGGAAATGAATACTTTTTGGACATGCACCTATGAGATGCTTATTAGAATTCAAATATAAATGTTATGTAAAAAGTTGGATAAATGAGTTTAAAGCTCAAGAGTCAGGTCAGGGCTACAGTCATAAATTTGAAAGTCATTTACCAATTGATAATATTTAAAGTCATCAAAAAAGTGATATCAATCACAGGAAAAGTATAGAGAAGAGAAGAGGGCCCAGATTCAAGCTTTGGAACATCCAGTATGTACAGCTTCAATGGAGGAGAGCCAGTCGTGAGCACTATGAGAGAGATGTGTGGTTTTACCAAAATTTCAATACACCTTCTATTTCACGGTCTTCTATTTCATTCCTTCTTCCTGGTGTGGTATCTGTGGAATTTGTATAGGATTGATCCTATCCCATCTCCAAAAAAATGTCCCAATTAGTGTGAATCTGTCAGGATAATATAATCCCCCTTGAATCAGTAGTTGGTTTTGGTAGCCCTGGCTTAATTCATATAACGCATATCATTAATCTTGACTATACAATTCTTTTCTAAGCTATTTAAATCAATATAAACCTCTGGGTTTTACTTTTCCACAGTTAAAGAAAAGCCATCCTTTCTTCCAGTTGTAGGTGAGAAAGAATTTGCTCTGGATTTGGCTGTAAGGTATCTTGAAATTATAAAGAACACACTCATGGATGAAGTTGACACTTTAAGGAAGGGCAGAACTCAAAGGACAGTATATAAATGAAGCTAGAGCCCAGAACAAATTCTATCTGAAGGCATTCCATTTTACTTCTGATCTTTCCATATTTGTGTTTTGTCAATTAACTGATAAAACCCCTTTATTTTTTAAGCCAGATTTTCTAGAGTTTAATAACTTGCAATCCAGGGTCCTCCCATGGATGCAAAATTCAGGAAGAAAAGGGTGGCCACAGTGTCAAATGCTGCTTAGATTTATTTTAAAGAGGAAAGAAATTAACGATCGTATTTTAAAACATGGATATTGTCAATGACATTGACAAATGGCATTTCTCTTGTGACAAAGTAGTTCAAAGGAAGCACATATAATTTTACAAGATACTTGGTATTTTGAAGGCAGATCACTCTAAATCCATACTTGGAAATTAGACTAGACCTTCTCTGGAAGAAACATGGTATGCAGATATGTGGCTCTGCCCACCATCAACAAACATTCAGACTAGCACATCAAGCAGTTGAGCACCTGAATTTCACAGCTTCTGAGACACTTCATTTCTGATAATCATCTCCATAAAACACTTGCACGAGTAAATGCCTGATTTGTGTGATTTTTCCAAGAAACAAGAATAATATCCCACAAAGGTATATTTAATTGTCATAATAATTTTTCTTTTTCTTTTTTTTTTTTTTTGAGATGGAGTTTCGCTCATTACCCAGGCTGGAGTGCAATGGCGCGATCTCGGCTCACTGCAACCTCCACCTCCTGGGTTCAGGCAATTCTCCTGCCTCAGCCTCCCAAGTAGCTGGGATTACAGGCACGCGCACCACACCCAGCTAATTTTTTGTATTTTTAGTAGAGACGGGGTTTCACCATGTTGACCAGGATGGTCTCGATCTCTTGACCTCGTGATCCACCTGCCTCGGCCTCCCAAAGTGCTGGGATTACAGGCTTGAGCCACCGCATAATAATTTTTCTAGATTTTAACAGTGCCATTCAGATTTAAATGGTCTAAGAGGTAGTACTGGTTAGATTTTAGGTGTAAGCTACCATGGATTCATCCAGAAATCTGTGTAAAAGGAAAATCTTTCTTGAGTTCATGTTGCAGGAATGCATCTTGCCTCTGAGATTACAGCAATAGAGAATCCATTTTGCCTTTCCAAATCTTTCTCTAGAGAATCACTGCCTTTTCCCTGGGTATTTGTTTGCTGACCTTTTTGCCAAGTTTACACCCAATCTCTACTCACGTTGAGCTAAAACACTGTGTTAAACTATTTTTTTTTTTTTGGTAACATGAGATATGAAATTTATTCCTTACAAAAATGGGCTAGCTTAACTTGAAACTTTAGGCTATGCTCCTGTTTTTATTGGTGAAGCTCACCTCGCAATGTGAAAATAGGGATACCACGACAAACACTCAGTATTCTCGGAGCTAATTACTGAACCAGCTTTCAGTTTCCAAGTGTCATTTTTGCCACCTATTATTCCACACACACATCAACTTTTGGGAAATAATTAGGTTTTTTAAGGCTCAAGTTTAGAGTGGAAATTCCTGACTAACATTATAGTGAGATGCTGAAGGAACAAGAGAGAACAGAAACAAGAAATGGATAGAAAAACAAATGGAAATTTAATGAGATCCTTCCAAAAACAGACATGGATGCCGGGGTATACAGTCAGGAATCAGAGCCAGGGCTGTGAATATTATAGTAGGCAAAAATCATCTATATAATCATTTAAAATTACATTTTCAAAGGTATGTATTGACATGAGAACAGGTAAAGATAATATAGACACTCCCCAAAACTGTCACATTTCAACTGGCTGAGCACACAGATAAGTTGCATTTTCCAGCCTCTTGCATTTAGGTGTCCCCATATGACTGAATGTTGGTCAATAGCATGAAAACAGAGGTCATAGGGATCCCTTTCAAGCATCACTTCTGAAATCTTCTGTGATATTCTTCATGCCTCCATACTAAACCTTGTCTTATCTGTTAGCCAGATCTAGAGAATCTAGTAATTGACTTGGAAGTACCAGAAGTTGGCATAGCCACTTAGAAGGATAGAAGGTCCCTGAATGACTGAGTACAAAAAAAAAAAAGTCCCTATTAAATTTTCTCAACTATGATTTCAATGAGAAATACATCTTAGTTATGTTAAGGACTGCAGCTGGAGTTGTTTGTTACAACAGTTGGCATTCCCGTTTGATTATACATAACATAGAGTTGAGTTAGTTTTTAAAAGTGAAAAGTGTGTATTACAATGTTTATTTTAAAAAACAAAGCAAGAAAATACAAATCAAAACAGTAAAAATGGCTAACTCCAGGTGCTGGGCTTACTAGCAATTTAAAATGATTTTGTCTGAGAATTAAAGCAATTTTTAAAAGGAAAATGAACTAATGCGCTGCAAACAAAATTTTAAGAAAAGCTAAATGGGAATGATGTTGAGAATGTGTTCAAATTTCA
Organism: Callithrix jacchus; assembly: GCF_049354715.1. Classification (NCBI taxonomy): domain Eukaryota; kingdom Metazoa; phylum Chordata; class Mammalia; order Primates; family Cebidae; genus Callithrix; species Callithrix jacchus. The sequence goes on from NC_133511.1 coordinate 88,127,377, forward strand.
TGTTTTGTATTGGTTTGATTTGGGGGGTGTAATCTAGAACACAGAACGTAAGCTGGGTGATTAAGTTTTAAAGATATTGCACGGACAAATACTTCCCAAAGAATCTCCATTTGAACATTCAGGAAACTTTTATCTCTGCAAGCTGCTTTCCCAGTAGATCTATAACAACAAAGAAAGATTATTCCCAATATATAAAAGAGATTCCAATGTGCATTGGAATGAAGAAAATCTTGTTTAAATATGGTTATGGCAACTCTAAAGCACAAACTTTGGGCACTTACAAATCAAGAGCCTGATGAGTAGTAAAGAATCTTGGTACATAGAGTAACCAATCCAGTGAAAAGTGGTGTGGATAAGGATACAATACAGTACTTAGGATGCAGGCTTGCTTGTTTTAAGAGTAAGGCCTCCAAACCTAATGGTATGCTTGACTTAAATAGGATTAAAGTTTACTCATCTCCTAGAAGGGAGTCCAAGGCTGGTAGAATTATTTGACAGAACTGAAGACGAAAGCCTGCTCATTTTGTTGCTCTTCCATCTTGGGTGTGTTGCCCTCATCTGCATGTTTGCAGGAGGCTCTCCTCAACTTCCATATTCCAGTCTATGAAAAGAGGCATAATATAGAAATTAAACACATTGCTCTGCTCATCTGCATTGACTCAAACCTAAACAAAGCTGTACATATCCTCAAGGGATGCTGAATAATATTTACATGGTAACCATAAATACTATGAAAATTCTCTCATTTTAAAAAAGAAAGAAAGCCTGTGTATTGGGTGTTAACTAGCATTGCACAAAATGCAGAGAAGAATCCTGGGCAATTAGAGCAGAGGAAAAATTAGAAAGAATTAGGCCCCAACTTTAGAGTAGTGATGAAGAAAGAAAAATTGAAATTCAATTTGTACTGTTTATTACTAATATTTTACTGTATATAATTGTGTTAAAATGATTCTCTTTGCTATAAAAATGTTCACAGGGCACATTAATAAGTTTTAAACTTCTGAGTGAGTGAAAAAAATCTTCAGGTTATTGCTGTACATTGGTAAATAGGATCAATTTGAATATATTGACTTTCATCATGACTTCTAAGCACCTTACTTATTAAGCAAAAAGAGTTTTGGACAAGTACAGAAGCTGACATGGTTCTTTCTGGTCAAAATTTCTGAGCTAGGACATTCAGAGAAACAAATAATTGAAAGAAAAGGTAGCCAAGAAAGGTAAAATAAAGAAAAGAATCTGACACCCAGACTGCAGCTTCCCAGCCTCGGTGGTCTTTATTCAAATCGCCTCACCCTGAAAAGATGCAATTCCCTCCAGATAAGACCTTGTCAGCTATGTGAGAGATAGGACTTCTAAGGAGGATTCAGACATTCTTAGGCCCTTTCCTCCACTCTAAGAAAGGCTGCTTTGGAGAGACTGGGCTTTGGATCTGCTTTTCTCACTCCCACAAATATGGGCATTTATAGAAATTAGATGACTTTCTTCCTCATATTCATCAACATTGACTGTCCCCAACTGATAGAAGTATCTTCCTGCTGGAACTGCTATTTCCCTCTGCTACAAATCTTCACTCCATTTCCATGCCATTTCTCCCTGTTTCCACTTATAATTTATCTTAGTGTGACCTTTGGATAAGCTTAAGAACCACAGCAATATGTGCTCTTTAAATACAAGAGAAGAGCATATACTTAAAAGAAAGGTTTGATTAAGACGGACAATTTAAAATTCAGCCACTTCTGTTTTTCAAACCCACTTGATGTCAATTGTATTGCCAGTAAAATCATGATCAAGAAAAATTTCACAATTTATTCTTTGGCTTACAAGGTGCTTTGGCTTTTTCTTACAAAGACAACTGGAATGACAAAGAGATAACCAGGCTCATTGGAACAGAGTATTCTCTTACTAAACATGTCCACTGATTTCTCATTAGGATGAACTGGTAGTTGATATTCCAACTTATGTATTAAGCAAACATGCATTGTACACCTTCTAATGACCACAAGACAACCCAGAACTTAAGTGAACAATCTCTCATGTTAAATAAGAGTGAGTACCTACATCGTAGAGATTGTGATGATTAAATGTGACAGCATGCATAAAGAATTTAGGGCAGGGCCTGGCATTTACTAGATACTCAATAAATAAAGATAATTAGTGTAAAACAGTGCTATGTTTTGGAGATTCAGTGATAATTGACAAGAGTGCTCCCTACCACTCCATAATCCCACAAAATGAATGACTATTTGGTAGCTATTACCATATGTTAGTGTTTTGTGTCTTTGAGCTTCATATAAATGAATCCACAGTGTATATTCTCTTGTGTATAGCTTAATGCTCATTGCTATGTATGTGAGAGTCAGCCACATTTTTTAATGTACCAGTGGTTCATCCTTTTGCAGTGCTGCATAGTATATCATTGTATCAATATGCCAAATTTATTCATTCTACTACTTTTGGATCTTTTTGCCCCTTATTGATTTGAGGAGTTATTTACATAATATGGATACAATTCTTTGTCAGGTATATGTATTAAAAATCCTTAAATGGGTCTTTTGATAAAATAAACTATGAAAGATTGAAAGAAATGAAAGGCTATGCTCTACTGATATATTAGAAAACCTGATACTCTTTAGTTGTCAATTCTCCTCAAACATATCTATAGATTTGATATAATCCAAGTTATAATTTCATATTTCATGGAAATTGAACAGCTGTTCTACTTAGACATGCAAAAGATTTAGAATCACTGAGACAAACCAAGAAAAAAGCTGAGAACTTATACAAACAGATACCAAGATTTCATTATTAAGCTCCAGCAATTAAGACCGTGTGGTATGACACAAAAATAGACAAATTGGTCAATCCAGAGCAGATTGCCTGGACACATATCTGTACATTTACAGTCATCTGGCTTATTACGAACTTTATACTTTCAATTAAGCATAGAAAAAATTGTCATTTCAATAAGCAAAATATAGCAAGTTGCTATCCTAATAGAAAATGTCAAAGTTTAAACAATAAAGTTTTAGAGAAAAGCAGAGGAATTAAGCAAATATACCTTAAACAGGATACAAGAACCACTCATCATAAAAATTTATTTATAAATGAACTTTATTAAAATTGGATATATTTTTGTTGAAAAATTGACAGGAATTTGTGATGTTAGAGTTGAGTGTTAAAAGCTTCAATTATGCAAAATGAACATGTTTTACAGATCTAATGTACAGTATAGAGAAGGTAGTTAAAAATACTGTATACCAAGCTTGAAATATGCTAAGAGAATATATCTTAAATTTCAACACACACACAGACAGAGTAATTATGTAGAAGTGCTAGGCAAGTTCACTAGCTAAAATACAGTTTTACAATGTAAGTGTATATCAAAACATCAAGTTGTAGGCCTGAAACATATGATTTACATATCAATGATATGTCAGTAAAACTGCTAAATTTTATTTGAAGAATATTCCCAAATTTCTGGCCTAAGAAACGATGTCATTGGATAGACAGGTCACTAACTAAGGTGGAAACACTAGAGAAAAGCACATTTGATGGGAAAATTAGTGTTGCCTTCTGATATCTTTTGTTCCTTTTTTTAGTCTCTGTTCCAATTAGATTATCATCAAATATACAGCATAGGGATTAAAAAATCATCACTGGTCATTAGAGAAATGCAAATCAAAACCTCATTGAGCTACATCTCATGCCAGTTAGAATGGCGATCATTAAAAAATCTGGAGACAACAGATGCTGGAGAGGATTTGGAGAAACAGTGACACTTTTACCTGTTGGTGGGAGTGCAAATTAGTGCAACCATTGTGGAAGACAGTGTGGCGATTCCTCAAGGACCTAGAAATAGAAATACCATTTGACCCAGCAATCCCAGTACTGGGTATATACCCAAAGAATTATGAATTGTTCTATTATAAAGACACATGCACACGTATGTTCACTGTGGCACCGTTTACAATAGAAAAGACCTAGAACCAACCCAAATGTCCATTAACAATAGACTGGATAAAGAAAACGTGGCACATATATACCATGGAACACTACACAGCCCTAAAAAAGGATGAGTTCGTGTCTTTCATAGGGACATGGATGAATCTGAAAACCATCATTCTCAGCAAACTGACACAAGAACAGAAAACCAAACACCGCTTGTTATTACTCACAGGCGGTACTGAACAATTAGAAGACATGGACACAGGGAGGGGAGCATCACACACTGCAGTCAGTTGCGGGGTGGGGGGGCAGCGAAGTGTGGGGAGGGTGGGGAGGGATAACCAGGGGAGAAATACCAGATATAGGTGATGGGGGGATGGTGGCAACAAACCACCTTGCCATGAATGCACCTATGCAACAATCCTGCATGATCTGCACATGTACCCCAGAACCTAAAGTACAATTAAAAAAAAAATCTTCAATTCTATTTCATCTCTGAAACTTTAGGCATTTAAGGTAGATACTGTGGAGTACACTTGTAACACTGAGCCGTATCCCTTGGGCCAAAACATCACATCATAGGGGCCCTAGTCCAGATGAAAGACTCCAAGTCATTGCCCGAACCTGAATATCACAGCATATACAGAGATCAGGCAAAGAAAGAAAAAGTGAACAGACGAAATCCCTAAAGACAAGCATGAACATTCACTGGTCTTTTATCTTGATAACAGTCCCTCTTTCATAATGTGAGCTATAGGCTTAAATTTTAAAAGGACCATGAATCATACTTTACCTGAAAAAATATTATTGGACTCACCTCAATGGACTTCACATCTGAGGGTTTGGAACCTCAAGTTCTGGCTGCCTCAGCAGCTCACCATTGCCTTCAAACAAATATGCCTTTGTATTTTATATAGTTCTTCCTAGGACAAAAACAGAAATGAAAGAAATCTCTGGCCTCATCTCTTAAAACATTGTCAGCTCACAAAGTGAGGAGTTAATTAATCTGAAAAAGTTAATTATGGGAGAAGAAGATTTCCATGGGGCAGGCAGGAAACGTCCTGAATGTTAGTGGAGCGTGTATGTAATGGCCAACTCCACAATTTTGTTTAGAGTTCTGCATGAGAAGCCAGATGGTAATGGATCAGTTCCCTTCAAAATCCCAAAGAGATTGGGCAGGCTTAATGAGGGGTCATATCCTTCAAGTCTACTTATAAGTTTTAATCTAGGTACAGTGAATTTATGGGTCGTCCTCAAAAGTGAGTACTAAAAAAAGTGGTTCTGGGTGACATAGAATTTGGATCACAATCTGAATTATATCATCTGGCTTTGAAGGCTGCTGACTTGAACAAATGCATTAGCTTGCATAGAATTCTGTTGTCTGTGTTGTGTAAATGTATTCTTATCACTACAAAACATATTATAAATTAATTATTTGTTTATTACATGTCTTTTTTTTCTAACTACAGCTCTATAGACAGGATATTTCTTTTTAATTTGCTGATATATCAATAGCACTCAGAACAATAACTAAAATGCAGTTGTTGCTTAGTAAGCATTTATTGAGTAATGGATTAATCTGTCTCTCTTAAATAATAGGTCTAACATTTTGCTTATTTCTGTTCTCATTCAATCAATAATCAATCAGTTACCTAGGTGCCCAATTTATACAGCACATTGTTCTCTGTATGAATTTCCATGTCCTTGGCTGACCACATCTCTTTCTGCCCTCTCACCTCTAATCCATGTTTATAGTGATCCTCCTCTGACCTGCCATTGCAGTTCTCCGCATTGACTTGGTGTATTACTATATTAGTATTAGCATAAACATGTATGTATTAATGATACACCGTAGTGGCCTCCATGGTGGCATTCCCTTTACTGAAATTTACCCTCACCACAGGACCTTTAGAGAGAGGATACTGGAGTGTCCATATTTTGTCCACATGACCTTATCTCCTTAGAACTCAATGGGCCAGAGTGTATATGTCGCTTGGCAGTATCCATGGGTAGAATTCATTTTTCTCTCCTTTGTCTCTCTGCCTTTCTATTTCTCTGTCTCTCCTTCTTCATCTCACTCCTGAATTTAGATAACAAGGTTTAGATAAAGACCTTATTTAGATAAGGTCCCTAAGAGTAATCACTACAGTTTTTCCATCATTAACAGAGCCTCAAAAATGTACTTAGAGAAGGAGCAGCTGCTCAAAAAAGTTAATAGAAAAGATGTGCAGACATCTACAACCATCTGATCTCCAACAAACCTGATGAAAAGAAGCAATGGATAAGGGATTCCCTACTTAATAAATGGTGCTGGGAAAACTAGCAAGCCATAAAACTAGCAGAAAATGGAAACTGGAACCCTTCTTTACATCTTATACAAAAATTAACTTAAGATGGACAAAAGACTTAAACGTAAAACCCCAAACTAAAAAAAAAATCTAAAAGAAAATCTGGTGAATATCGTTCAAGACATAGGCATGGACAAACATTTCATGACAAAATCACCAAAAGCAATTGCAACAAAAGCAAAAATTGACAAATGGGATCTAATTAAACTAAACAACTTCTGCACAGCAGAAGAAACTATCATCAGGGTGAACAGGCAACCTAGAGTGAGAGAAAATTTTTAAAATCTACCCATCTGACAAAGGTCTAACATTTAGAATCTAAGAGGAACTTAAACAAATTTATCAGAAAAAAACAAAATTGGTCAAAGGATACTAACAGACACTTCTAAAAAGAAAACATTCATGTAGCCAACAAACATGAAAAAACCCTCAACCTCATTGATCATTAGGTAAATGCAAGTTAAAACCAAATGAAGTACTGTCTCATGCCAGTCAGAATGGCGCCTATTAAAAAGTCAAGAAACAACAGATGCTGAGGTGGCTGTGGAGAAATAAAAATGCTTTTACACTGTTGAAGGGAATGTAAATGTGTTCAACCATATGAAAGATGGTGTAGAGATTCCTCAAATACCTAGAACCAGAAATACCATTTGACACAGCAATCTCATTACAGGGTATATAGCCAAAGTTATACAAATTATTCTATTACAAAGATACATGCACGTGTATATTCATTGCTACACTATTCACAATAGTGTAGCATAAAATATACTATGGAATTTGTAGTATATTCCATATACTAAAGACATGGAATCAACCAAATGCCCATCAGTGATACACTGGATAAAGAAAATATGGTACATATACACCATAGAATACTAAGCAGCCATAAAAAGAAAGGATATCATGTCCTTTGCAGGGACATGTATGGAGCTAGAAGGCATTATTCTCAGAAAACTAATGCAGGAACAGAAAACCACAAACTACATATTCTCACTTATAAGTGGGAGCTGAGCAATGAGAACGCATGAACACAGGGAGGGGAATAATACACACTGGGGGTTTTTGATGGGTGGGATGGTGGGAGGGAGAACATTAGGAAAAATAGGTAATACCTAGGTGATGGGTTAATACCTAGGTGATGGCATTTTAATATTATTTTTATATAACCAAAAATAGTAAGTAGTTTCTGTTTGCAATAAATTGTTATTCTTTGTGTATATCAAAAATTCAATGAAGTCAAATCAATAAAGACCACTTATGAGCTGAGCAAGAGGCTTTAATATTTTACAAGGTCAATATTCTAGGCGATAGGTTGATAGGTGCAACAAACCATCATGGCACATGTTTACCTATGTAACAAACCTGCACATCCTGCCATGTACCCAGGAACTTAAAATTATAATTAAAATTAAAAAAAAAGAAAAGATGTGCAGAGAGAACCTCAGATCACAGAGTGTTTATACTCAATGGAAGAGAGAGTACAATGATGAGTCTGGCCACATTTTTGATGATTGACTACTGATAGCTTTCAAGTCCCACCCTCCACCCTCTTTTGCTTTGACATCACACTTTGGCAAACTGATAAAGCCCCAGTGCTCCTTCCCTTCACACTAGTGGAAAGTTCAACCATGAAGTCTCTGCCTGAGAACCCATATCCCAGCCCCACACTAACCACAATAAACTTTAGAGCCAATTGCTCCTACTTCCTCAAGTCATTTTTGGAATGACTTAAGAGCCTGCCCTGCTCTCCCAAAAAAGCCCTATTACGTGAATAATGAATCTTTTCATAGCCTCTTGCTACGTGTGTGGCATTATTAGTCTCAACATCTGAACTGAATTTATGATAGAGGGTCCATTCTTCAGTGAGGCAATCCCAACAGAAAAATAGAAAGAGAGAGAGAGTTTCACATAACATTTTAGTCACTGCAGGGCATGAATCTGCTTCCTTTCTTGACCTTGCATGCATGTGAGGTTGCTTATTCTTCCTTAATTAGAATAAGCTATTCCTTATTTAGTATGTTGTTTTATCTATATTAGTTTTAGAGGATTTCTGTGTTTCTGTTCCTGGCAATCAAATGATCTCTGATTATGACATATGATATGCCCTCTTTTACCATAGCCTGCAGACCTTGTAAAATATTAATGCCTCTCCCACAGCTCATAAGTGGCCTTTACTGGTTTTATTTTATTGGATTTCTGATATGCTCAAAGAACAACAGTTAATTATAAACAGAAACTACTTATTATTTTTGTTATATAAAAATCATAATTAAAAGAAAGAAGAAAAGAAAAATAATTGTCCAAACTGTAGATAGGCAGTCAGAGAATATCTAACTCATAAGTTTCCAGACCAAAATGTATGAAAAATGTAGAGACTATGTCGTTGGGACTGAAATGGTTCTATCCTCCTGGGTAAACACGCTAGAGTCATTCCTTTTGGCTGTCAGAGCTGCCGTTAATTTTGTCTGCAATTGCCAGCAAAGTGCAAGAAGATGTATGAGGATGAATTATTGATTTCCACTTGGATTCTGATTGAAGCAGGTTTGCAGCTTATTTCTAAGTAATTCTTTTCATCTTCATGGCAATAAATACAAACATCAGTTTAATTTCTCTCTTTGAGTTAGCACCTTTTATGATAAATTGTGTTTGTAGAACTAATCCTTCTCTCATTATAATCAGCAAATGAAGAACTATAGTTGAGCAGATTCTTCTAACACACCAAAATTTAGAAATAGCAAATTTCAGTAAAAAAAACGATTTATAGAAGGCGAACATAGATTAAAGAAGATTTTCAATACAATAAATCTAGCAGGTTAAATAAATAAGAAGCTTCCTGTGGAAAATATTGTTGATAGTGATTGAGGAATATATTCCTTCACTCAAACAATATTCTCTGGACTGTGAGAGATTTGGTTTAATTACATTAACCCTCTGTACTTTTGTGACTTTCCCCATCCCCCCAATCCTCCACCTCTGCAAGAAGAAAAGCCACGTTAGTGTTTCAGAGCTAAGCTGCAGTACTCTGAAAGCACTCAAGCTACATATCTTTTTTGTTTGCTATGTCTGCTGAAGAGCTCTTGCGCTTTCCTTCCATTTGCTTGGGAAACAATGCTTTCAAAGAACATCTGGGATAACTACTGGGCACAAAGTAGGCCCCTCACTGCTCAGTAGCTGTTTGAAACCTTCTGGCTCCAACCTGCATGAAGATTTGAAATTTCAGAATTTTATTTAATAAGGATGATGACAGACTCACAGCTTCAGAACAGTTCACCTATATAAAATAGCACATTTTACCAGAAGTCCTAATAATTCAAAACCATTTCATATGTTCTTCCTACAAAAAGACATGCTTTCTTCTCTATCAAGCTGAGAAATGAGGCTGACCAACTTAAACACATACACATACAAAAACTCTTATGTCCGATAGCTCATTTTAGCATCCATTCCAATGGTTCTTCTTTTGATTGAGAAGTTTTCTGAGAGAAAATTTTAATTAGGTGAGAAAAAGGACCATTAAAATTGTATCTTCCTAAAGTATAAAATTCACTAGTAAAAGTAAGGATGCAGCCAAATTCAGAATACTTTAATACTATGATGATGATGTGTAAATCACTCATATCTTTAGAATGAAGGTTAAAAAATAATTGTATTAAAAATTATAATAGCTGCTATAATTTTTTAGGTGATACACAATATACAAATGTAAATCTGGACATTAAAACATAAAATGTGGGGAAGGGGTGGAGTAAAAGTGTAGAGTGTGTGTACGCAATCAGTTAAGTTACTAGGCTAAAACAGCCTGATATAACTTAAAGAGGTTTTATGTAAGCCTCTTGCTAACAAAATGCAAAACCCTGTTGTAGAGTTAAAAAAAATATAAAAAAGTAATAAATCAAATTAGAGAAAATCATCTAATCACAGAGAAAGATAGGAAGAAAGAAAGGAACAAATGACTTATAAAATAACCAGAGCACAACAAAATGGCAGTAGTAATGCATAACCTATCAATAAATTACCTCCCATGTAAGTGGGTTAAATTTCCTCATCAGAAGACATAGAGTAGTTGAATGGATTAAAAGAAAAAAGAGAAATACTCAATTACATGCTGCCTACAGAGATTCACTTCACCTTTAAGAACAGACATAGATTAAAATTGAAAAGATAGAAAAAGATATTCCATGTAAGGGGAAACCAGGAGAAAGCAGAGGTAACTATATCGGATAAAATAGACTGTAAGTAAAAAGTGTAAAATGAGACCAAGAACATAATTATATAGTAATAAAAAGGTCAATTTATCAAGGACATAGTGGTGGTGAGTATACAGTTTTGCATCCCATAATGGTGTTTAAATAAAGTGGATGACATATACAATGGTAGTCCCATAAAATTAAAATACTACACCTTTACTATACCTTTTCTACATTTAGACATATTTAGATTCGAAATACTTATCATCATGCTACAATTGCCTGTAGGATTCAGTATAGTAACATACTACACAGGTTTGTAGCCTGGGAGCAATAGGCCATACCATATAGCTTGTATATGTACTCAGAAAGAGCAAACCATCCAGGTTTCTGTATATATACTACACAGTGTTCACATAACAGTGTAATTGCCTACCAGTAATTTCTTACAACATATTCCCATTCTTAAGCAATGCATGACTGTATATACAGCTAACATCAGAGTGTCTAAATATATAAAGAAAATATTTACAGATCTGAAGGGAGAGAAAGACTTTAATGCAATAATACTAGGAGACTTCAGTACCCCACTTTGAACAAAGGACAGGTCATCTAACAAGAAAACCAATCAGGCAACACTGGGCTTAGACTATACTTTAGACCAATGGATCTAACATACATATATAGAACATTTCATTCAACAAGAGCAGAAGATGCTCTCCTCAAGCACACATAGAACATTCTTCAGGAACAACTGCTAAGAAATTTAAGAAGATTAAGATCATATCAAGTATCTTTTCTGACCACAATGGTTTAAAACTAGAAGACAATAACAGGAAGAATTTTGTAAAAATTTACAAATATGTAGAAATTAAACAACATGCTTCCGAGCAACCAGTGGGTCAAAGAAGAAATTAAAAGGGAAAGTTTAAAATGTCGTGAGAGAACATTTAAAATATCTTGAGATGAAAACAGAGATACAGCATTCTAAAACTTATGGGATGCAACAAAGCAGTTCTACAAGGGAAGTTTATTAGCAATAAAGGCCTACATCAAAAATAAAGAATGATTTTGAACAATTAACCTTGTATTTCACCTAAAAAACTAGAAAAACAAGAACAAACTAAGCCCAAAAGTAGTAGAAGGAAGAAGATAATAAGAATCAGAACAGAAATAAATGAAATAGAGACAAGAAAACAATAGAAAAGGTCAATGAACTAAGTGTTAATTTTTTTTAAAAGATAAACACAAATTATAAATTTAAGATAGTCTTACTAGGAAAAAAAGAGGGAAGGCTCAAATAAAACCAGAAATGAGAGGGGAGACAATATAATAGATACCACAGAAATGGAAAAGATCTTAAGAGACTGTTATGAGTAATTACACACCAAAAATTTGGATAACCTAGTAGAAATGAATAAATTCTTAGCCATATACAACCCAGGAAACGGGATAGTGATGAAACAGAAAAATCTCTCCTGTCAAAGAATAGCCCCAGACCTGATGGCAACTGACTGAATTCTATCAAACGTTTAAAGAACTAGTACCAATCTTTCTTAAATTCTTGCAAAAAATTGAAGAAGAGGTAGTACTTTGAGAGTCATTTTACAAGGCCGGCATTACTCTGATATCACAGCCACACAAGGACACTACAAATAAAGGGAAAATTACAGGCCAATATTCCTGATGAACATAGATGCAAAGATCCTCAACAAAATGCTAGCAAAACAAATTTAACAGCACATGAAAAGGATCATTCCCCAGGATCAAGTGGCACTTATCTCACAGATATCAGTTTGGTGCAATATATGCAAATTTATAAATGTTACACACAACATAACAGAATGAAGGACAAAAAACATATGATCTCAATAAATGTAGAAAAGGCTTTAGACAAAATTCAACATTTTTCATCATAAACTCAACTAAGTATAGAAAGACTGCACCTCAACACAATACAGAAAATATAACAAAAGCCCATAGCTAACATCATATTCAATGGTAAAAACTTGAAAGCTTTTCCGCTAAGATTAGGAACAAGACAAAGATGCCCACTTGTGCCACTTCTATTTAACATAGTACTGGAAGTTGCAGCCAGGCCATCAGGCAAGAGAAACAAATAAAAGTCATCCAAAGCAGAAAGGAAGAAATTCAATGGTCTTTGTTTGCAAACAAGATAATCTTATATATAGAAAACTATTTTTAAAAAACTGTTAAAACTAATACATGAATTCAATAAAGTTGCAGGATACTGAATCAGCATACACAAATCAGTAGCATCGCTATATACTAACAACAAGCTATCTGTTGTTATTTTTTGTTTTTTGAGACAGGATCTCCTTGTTCAGTTGCCCAGGCTGGAGTGCAGTGGTGTAATAACAGCTCACTGCAGCCCCAAACTCCAGGACTCACACAGTCCTCTTCCTCAGCCTCCTGGGTAGCTGGGATTACAGGCACACACCACTACACTTGAATATTTTCTTTATTTTTTTTTGTAGAGATGGGGTCTTGCCTTGTTGACCAGGCTGGTTTCAAACTCCTGGTCTCAAGCAATCTTCCCACTTCGACCTCCCTAAGTGCTGGGAGTACAGGTGTGAACCACAGTGCCTGGCACAAAAAGCTATCTGAAAAAGAAATAAAGAAAACAATTCCATTTACAATAGCTACAAAAATTTCTTAAGAATACATTTAAGCAATTTATATGAAACCACAAAAGAGTTCAAATAGCCAAAGCAATGTTGAGGAAAAAGAACAAAGCTGGAAGTATTATACAATCTTACTTCAATATACATTACAAAGATTAAAAAAAGGATAATCAAAAAACATGATACTGGCAAAAAACAGACACACAGATCCATAAAACAGAATGGAAAGCCTAGAAATAAATCCACATATTTATAGTTAGTTGATTTTTTATAAGGGTGCCAAGAACACAAAATGGGAAAAGGACATTCTCCTCAATAAATGGTGATGGGAAAACTGTATATACAGGCATAAGAATAAAATTAGACCTTTATCTCACACTATATACAAAAAATCAAGACAAAATGGATTAAAGACATAAACATAAGATTTGAAACTGTAAAAATTGGGAAGAAAACAAAGAGAAAAAGCTCAATGACATTAGCCTGGGCAGCGATTTTTTAGATATAGCCCCAAAAGTATATGCAACAGAAGCAAAAATAGACAAATTAGATTACATCATACTGAAAAGCTTCTGCACAGCAAAGGGTACAATCAACAGAGTGAAGGAACAACCTATAGAATAAGAAAAAATATCAGCAAGTCATTAATCTGGTAAGGAGTTAACATCTAAAATTTATAAGGAATTTTTAAGGTCTAAAACAAATGAATAGTAAGACAAAAATTAAAAATGGCCAAATAACCTGAATACATGTGTCAAAATAAGAAATACAAATGGGTATATGAAAAAGTGCCCAATATCACTAATTACGAAGAAAAATGCAAATTAAAACCACAATGAGTTATCACCTCATACTTTTTAGGATGACTATTTTTTAAAAAGGTAATAAATACCTGGTGTTGGAAAGGATATGGAGAAAAGGGAACCCTTGTACCCTGTTGGTGGGAATGTAAACTAGTACCACCATTATGGAAAATAGTATGAAGACTCCTTAAAAATAATTAGAACTGCCAGATGATGTAGTAATCCCACTTCTGAGTGTATATATATATATCTCAAAAGGAAATGAAACCAGTATTTCAAGGAGATATTTGCATCCTATGTTCATTGCAGTGTTATTCACAACATCCAAGACCTCTAATCTCATCTATCTAAGTGTTGATCAATAGAAGAATGAGTAAAGAAAATGTGATATATATACACAATGGAATACTATTCAGCCTTCAAGAAGAAGGCAATCCTGTCATTTTCAACATCATGGAGGAATTTGGAAGACATTATGTTTAGTAAAATAAATTCTCTGCTTCTGTGAGTTCAACTGTTTAGATTCCACGTACAAGTGAGATCATGAGGTGTTTGAAACAGCCTCATAGAAAAGCAGAGTAGAATGATGGTTGTCAGAGACTAAAGGGTGATGATGGCTGGAGAGAAAGGATACTACATTTCAGTTTGATGAGGTAATAAGTTCAAGAGATGTACTATAGAGCATAATGATTATGACTAATCACAAGTTGTTATTTTGAAAATCACTAGGAGAGTGTTCTCACCACAAAATAAAGTATGTGAAGCAATGTATATGTTAATTCGTTCAATTGAGCCATTCCGAAATGCATATTTCAAACATCATGTTGTACCTGATAAATATATACACTTTTAATTTGTCAATTTAAAAAATTAGTTAAAAATCTATCTTCTTAAATATTATCCTTTAAATTTTCTTTCTCATAATTCCATTTTGAGGATTTTAAATATTTTCATTATTTTATATCTTGATTATTTTGTTGAAAATGTTTATTCTCTTTTGTATACTACTTTTTTTTGCATATATTGCCCTATGTGTCAAGGAAAAAATACAAAAACCAGATAATTTGCTATGTTTTGAGGTAATACTGAAAAATGCAATGGCTTCTATTCCTGGAGAGTGCAAGAACAGAATGACCAAATTGAAATACAAAAAATTTATGAATATATTTTTAACTCAATACATATTTTTTCGTGCTATTGAACTGCCATAAGATGGCTCAGAGTGTTTAATTTGTCTTTAGTTTATGTGTTATTTTCACTCTCACCTCCCAATTAGAGCAGACTGCCAAGCTTCAGGGAATTGAGAGAGAAAGTGAAGGTTGCTAAGAAAAGGGATGATTTGTATTATGTTATTTTATGGGACAGAAGCATCAAGCCCAGGAAAAGAAAACTACGTGCTGGGCTAATCTGTTGCATGAGAATGTGGGTGATTCCCAAAGTTGTGTGACTTTGGAGACATGGCAAACTGTTCCCCCTGCTCTAAATATCCCCTTAGACATTCAGTTAAAAATACATGTATAAAGGGCCTCCTTCTTGTCAGAGGCTGAACAAGATATGAGATATAAAGAGAAAAGAGATGTCTCCTACCTTTAACTAGTTTATAGTAGAGTGAAGCATACAGAAAATAGATGTTTAGAATACAAAGTGATAAATGTTATAATAAGGAGAAAAGTAAAAACTGCGGAGCATAGAACAGAAACATTTACCTGGTCCTTGGAGTCAAGGAAAGCTCCTGGAAGGAGCGATGATAGGCTGACACCTGAAGGGCTTATAGAAGTTTGTTAGCTGAAGGGAGAGAGGAGAAAAGGAAGAAAAGGCAAGGACGTGACAGGCAGAAGGGAGAGCTTGGAGGCAGAGGAATGATATTCCACAGTGCCTTTATCATATTGGTGGTTTGACCATGGGCAAGCAATTATCTTCTTTGAATCTCAGTTTGAATATCTGGAAAATGTGAATAATAACACTTATCTTTCACCATTACTGAAAACTAAATAAGATAATATATGTAAAGAGCTTGATTGTTACCAAGTGATAGAAACCCAATGTCAACAAATTTAAGTGTAAAAGGCAATGATTTGGAAGGTTATTGGCATATGCCATAGAACATGAAGACCTTATGGAAGGGAGGAATATGGCCTTGTCTCAAGACCAGCTGCAATCAGAGATTCAAATGTCACCGGGACACTACTGCTTCTCATATCTATTTCCATTTGCATGTAGGTGTTACTCTTTCCTCCCATTAGACACAAGCTTTCTACTAGTAGTAGATGAACATGACCTCCCAAGAAGTTGGCTTCTGAGTTTTACATCTTTAGCAAAACCTTACTCAAAGAAAGTTTGCTTTTCTCAGTTATAGTTCCAAAAGTCTCAGGAAAGAACTGGTCAGATTTCTACCCCCTAGAATCAACTGTGGCCAGAGAGTGAGGTCATATTGTACTCTCATTGTGGTGCCTGGAATGATTTTGATTTCCAGAAGGGGAAAGAAGCTGGGAAGACAGTCCATTTCCTGAATCTTAATAATATTAATTAAAATTACTTACCTTTGGTACATATCTACTACATATCATGTACCATGCAAATATTTTAGATTAATTATCTAATAAATGTTAACCTAGGGAGGTCGTTACTGTTATTATCTCTGTGTCACAGATGACAAAACTAAACTCCAGAGAAGGGGTCACTTGCTCAAGTTTCATGCAGTTAAGTGAGAAGCCATAATACTAAACCAGGATTGCCTGGCTCAGAGTTTGAGCTGTTGGACATTTAATTTAATTAATGTCCCCTTCAGCCACAGACCAGACTTCTACTTCCCTTCACTTAGAGGAAGAAATCTGTACCTTGTAGAGGTGGGGAAATAGCTTGTTCTTCTCTCCTTCCAGTGTTTAGGCCAGCCAGAGATTGCAAGCAATTCTTCTTGAACACAAAAGTCAAAGCGGAACTCAAAGACAGGAATTCTTTAGATGTTGTAGGTCACAGAACTTTTGATGTAATTCTGTTTCCTATGTCTATATTATGCTGCTCTTCCTAACCGAGTGCAAAATATCACAGCTTTTAAGCTAAAAAGTGACTTTCACATATAGATGCTGATTTTTAATAATTTTTGCTGTTGTTAGTCCTCACCTCACCCTATAGATCTCAGTAGAAATGAAAGAGAAGTGATTTTCTGATTCTAAAAACAGATGTGGTGAAACTGGTAACAATCATTTAAAAGATGCATAAAGTGCCTGTAAGTTGATCACAGATTAAGGAATGGGCAAAGCCTGAGTTGATTCAAGATTTTCCAGTTAGGATTTCACAATAGCTGATGGCATTGACAAATAATGGTTTTTGACATTTTGAATAAATCAGAATACCCACATCAAGTTTCATCCCCAGATCTGCAGGATGTTTTTGTTTCTTAGTGTTTTAGTAGAGTAGAGGACAGAAGCACTTATACTTTGCTAAGAAGGAGAGGGTGAGATATATGGCTGTGTATTGTTGCAAGTATATTTGTTCATGCATTAGTTCACTCATTTATTCAGAAAATAATGAAGTGGAAAGAAATGCAATTGAGAAGGATATAAAATGGTAGCTTAATTCTCATGTTAACATTTTATTCTAAAATTCTAAAATAAGTATGTCAAAATATCAAGTTTTGTTTAGGACTTATTGTAGGGTTGGATGCAGTGGCTCACGCCTATAATCCCAATGCTTTGGGAGGGTTAGGTGGGAGCATCACTTGAGCTCAGGTGTTGGAGATCACCCCAGACCACATAGTGAGTCCTCACCTCTACTAAAAATTAAAAAAAAAAAATTAGCTGAAATTGGTGATGCACATCTGTAGTCCTATCTACCTGGGGGCACTGAGGTGGGTGAATTGCTTGAGCCTGGGGTGTTGAGGCTCCAGTATCGTGTCATTGCAGTCCAGCCTGGGTGACAAAGTGAGAGACTGCCTCAAAAAATGAAAATAAAATATTATATATATATAGCTTATTGTAGGTACAAGGGTGTTTGTTTTAAAGCCAAGTATCTTGAATATAATATAAAGCATTTGGTTGGGAATAAAGACAGGAAAAGATTGTGCTTCCATACTTAAAAGTACTAAAAACACTTCATTTTGCTTTCAATTTTTTAAATGCATCATTATGGTTTTGCGCTCATAGATCTTAATGTGCCAGCACCATTAGGGTTTCAAGTCTCTAGTTATAAGGCACATTGTTTTGTTATGTTCTCTGTTTGGTCAGCGGTGGAGGTGGTATGCTCTAGAACTGGAAATTTAAAAGCCACGTCAAATTGGAAGGCACAGATCTCTTAGGATTGCCTCTTTTAAAAAAATAAAATAAAACTTCCTGCTTGAAATGTCATCTAGCATACTTACCACAAAGAGCTGCAAGCCTTAAGCATGACAGGTAATATATATTAGGATTTTACACTGACTCATGCTGAGCTCTAAACATGGAACAGGCAAGTCAATCTTTTAAATCTCATCACCCTTATATGTAAGTTGGGAAAAACAAAAATAATAGCAGTTATCTCATAGGTTTTTATAAAAAGAGGTACTTATCATGACATTAATAAAGTTTAAATTTTGATGTTTCATTTGTGCAGATTTTCTCCAAAGTCAGTACCTAATTTTTTATTTGTAATTTTATATTTCTTTTTCTTCAAAAGAGCCTTCCTAATTAAGTAGCTTCAAGCCTCATATATCTGAATCTTCTATTTACAGATAGTAACTAGAAATATGGAATTTCTAGTTCAGAAATTACATAAAATATTAAGTAAACATAAAAGTTTAGCAAAGTGGCTTACATGGAGATGAGAAAGGTTGAGAGATTGAGACAGAGATAAAGGAAAGTAGAGAGAGAGAGACGCACACAAACACACGCACACACACAAACGTGCACACACACAGACACACACAGAGAGAGAGAGAGAGAGAGAGAGAGGATTTAGGGAATTGGCTTAGATGATTATGCAGGTTGGAAATTTTTTAATTTGTAGGTTAAGCCAGCCGGCTGGACACTGAGGAAAGAGTTGATGCTGCAGTTTTTATTTTGTTATATATATTTAAGGCATAAAATATGATGCTTTTATAAACACATACATTAAAAAAATTGTTCAGTCAGGTAAATTATCACATCCATATCCTTACATAGCTACATTTGGTGTGTTTAGAGGGGTTTATTTATATAGTAAGAGCACCTGAAATCTAATCTCTTAGCAAATTTCCAATATATAATCCAACAATAACTATATTCATCATGTTGTACCACATTACTATATTAGTCCTCTAGATTCATTTAGCCTACATAACTGCAACTCTGTACCCTTTAACCAACATTGTCCTATTTCCCCCTCCAACCCCTGGTAACCAAAGGTTTCTAGATGTTCTCTACTCTACACTCTGTTTCTAGATATTCAACAATATTTTTCTTTGGCTTATTTCACATAGCATAATGTCCCCCTCCAGTTTCACCAAGGTTTTTGAAAATGGCAGAATCTCCTTTATTAAGTTTGAATAATATTTGTTATCTATTTATCTATCTATCTGTCTATCTCATGATTTCTTTCTCCAGTCACCCATCAATAGATACATATTTCCTTGCCTTGGCTATTCTGAATAATGCTGCAATGAACATGGAAATGCAACTATCTCTAAGAAGTGTTGATTTCATTTTCTTAGGGTATATATCCAGAAGAGGCATTGATGGGTCATATAGTTGCTCTATTTTTAATTTTTTGAGGAACCTCGATTGTGCATTTCATAATGACTGTTTCAACTTAGAGTTCCACTAATAATGTGCAAGAGTTCCCTTTTTCTCATTCCTTTGCCAACACTTGTTATCTCTTTTTCTTTTTAATAAGGGCCCTTGTAAAAAATTTAAGGTGATATTTTGCTACAGTTTTGATTTGCATTTCTCTGATTAGAGATGTTGAGTGCCTTTTCATCTCACAGAATCACAAAAGACTCTGAATAGCCAAAGCAGTTCTTGAGTAAAAAGAACAAAGGTATGTCAAAATTTTAAATCAGTAGTTTCCAGGAATCTAACGACAGTAATCTATCGATATAGTACTGTTATAAAAACAGACATATGGACCATTGTAACAGAATAGAGAGCCCAGAAATAAACCCAAGTAGATACATGTAACTAATCTTAGGCCAAAACACCAAGAATATACAATGAGTATAGAATTCTTCAATAAATGATGTTGGGAGAAGTGGATATCCACATGCCAAAGACCAAAATTGGATCCTTTTCTTACACCATACACAAAATTGACCCAAAATGAATTGAAGACATAAATATTAAGGCCTTCAATCATAAAACTCCTATAAGAAAACATAAGGGAAAAATTCCTTCACATTGGCCTCAGCAATGTTTTTGATATCACACCAACAAAAGCAAAAATAAAGTGGAACTTCGCCAAACTAAAAAGTTTCTGTGCAGCAAACAAAATAACAAAATGAAAATACAGCCTATAGATGTGTATAAAAACAGACATGTAGACCATTGTAACAGAATAGAGAGCCCAGAAATAACCCCGAGTAGATATACTTAACTAATCTTAGGATAAAACACACATGAAAATACAAATCATATACTTAGTAAATGGTTAATATCCAAAATATATAAGATACTCACATAACACAATAACAAAAACAAATAATAACCCACTTTTTTTTCAAAGAAGACTTAAAGATGATCAACAGGTATATGAGATGTTGTAGTCTTGAGTGTGAAATTTGTAGGTCAGGTTGGCAAGCTAGAAACGCTGGTAAAACCTCCATATTACAATCTCGAAGCAGAATTCCTTCTTTCCCAGTAAACCTCAGTTTTTGTTCTTAAGATATTCAACTGAGTGGATAAGACCTATGCACATAATTGATAATTTCATTTATTTAAAGTCAACTGATCATATATATTTAATCACATCTACAAAATACCTTCACAACAACATTCAGACTAATTTTTGACCAAAAAACTGGGGACCAGAGCTTTGACCATTAGATATGAAACTAGCCACCACACTAAGTGCTCAACAAAGCAAAGTTGAGTACTATGCAAAATCATAACTAGTTGTTCTACTTTTCTTTACCTTGTTGTAGGTCCAGTTTCTAGAAAGGTCACCTATAATTAGAAAGGTTCTCCAAAATAAGCTTTTAAGAAAATGAATGAGTTAAAGTATGCAAGAATGAATTAATTAATAAATAAAATGTAATCACACAATCACTAGCAAACAACTGATACACGGATCTCACACAATGGCTAGCATAGTTAAGTCTAATGAGATGGGCCTGATGATACATCAGTCAAGAACAAATAGAGTCTGATGTGTTTCCTGTATTTTTGTCCTTGTGCACAAGCTGAGGTCTTAACACATGATTATTAAGTTTTATGTCTGAAGAATGAATGATTAATACTATAATTGATGTATAATTATTTTTCTTACTCAGGGCAGAAATAAGATATTCAACATTATAACTTGATAATTAATATTCTTTGTTACTAAAATGAAGGCTGGATTTATCTTAAAGATCCTAACAAATATATTCATTCTAATCTAGACTGTCTATAACATAAGGCAGCATTTAGTCACATATCCTTACTTTAATCTTTCTTGCTGTTTTCCATGTTCAAAGAATTCAGTGCCATTTCTACCTTTTTCTCACTCCTGCCTATGTCTTAATTCAAAAGGTGTTCATTCTTCATGAGAAATTTACAGTGTGGGAGGTGTCAGGAAGAATTCTAATATTCAATAAACATTTCTTTGTTATGCATGGGCAACCTGCAGGCTTGCATGCAGAGGGAGAAGGCAAAATGTATTAAAACAAGCACTTTCTTATTCTTCCATGAGCCTACTGCAATGTCTATGCTAACACCAGGAGTCACATCATTCTGCTTTCCTGTGATCTTGATAAATCAAGCTTCTCCAGAGGTCAAAGATGAAAGTGGTGTTTATTTGCATCTCAGTTCAATCTCTATTCAGTAGCTTGCTTCAAAGTGGTTCTTCCTGGGAACACATGTATTCCTATCAAAATGTCAATTACATTTGTTCTTTCAACATTATCATACAAGACTTCTTGCACTCTTCTTTGAGTGCTTCGTATATCTGACTTGTAATTTACACAGATAAGGCACTGGCTTACCTAAGGTCTCTGGAGTGTGAAGTCTCCCTAGTGACTGAGACTAAGGCAAACTCTCCACACATAACTGGGCTAAGTCTCCCCTCCCAATGTACTTTCCACTATATGAATGGGACATGATTAAGTCATAAGTAGAAATGAAGAAACTATGATAGCCACAAAATGTGTCTTTTCTAACATTTGTAGCATAGTGCAAAGAATATCAGACTCACCAAACATTCATACATTCCTTTTGAGTTGAAATACACTTTAAAGATAATCTAGTCTAACTGCTCATTTAATAAATGAAATAATATGTGTTTGTGTCATTGCATTTTGCTTAAACATTAAATATTTATTTGTTACCCTCTATGTGCCTGACATGTGCTAGGCAGGGAGGACCCAGCTTATGGAGCTAATGGAGCATTTATTTGTGGCAACAGATACTAAGCCAAAAATCATGACTTTTGCTTGCATAATCAGAAGTTACATTAAGTACTGTGAAGCAAAAATGTGGAGGAATTTGTGAGTATGTGTTAGAGGAGACTCATATTTTTTGGTGGTGACAGGAAGCAGAAAAGACTTCCCCATGGAGTTACTCAGGATAAGCTTGGAAGGATTATTATGGGTTATTAAAAAGGAATTTCCCTGTGCCTCAATTTCCTCAGCTGTAATATGAAGGAATTGGACTAAATTCCGCTCCAGCTCTAAAATTGAATCATTCACCAAATTTAGAGATAGGGGATTTAAGTTTGACTTGAAAACAGATGTGGCCATTATTCAGGAAGTGGCTGGTTTTTACATTCATGTGGATTGTTTAATATACAACTCAGTAAGAAAAGCTACTTAAAACTGGTATTTGGGCACCCAATCTTTTTTCAATATGCTCAGTTCAAATCCTCTACCTTGGACTGAGCTCTCATGGAATAGTCACGGTATCTTTTAATCAAAATCTTAAGCATAAACTATATAATGGCTCCAGATTTCTCTTTTGATATACACAGTGGGACTAAGGGAGTTATTTCCTTTCCATAAACAGTCATCTCTGTAATAGAATATATGTTTCAAATTAGGCATCAATTCCATGAATGGCTATAGTGTGAATGCTCTATGTCAACATTTAAAATACTATTAAGAATGAGAAATGTATATATTATATATTGAACTAAAATCCATGTACATTCTCTTTGGAAATATTAGCATCTCAATTCCTACCTGAGTAAAACCATCTACTTTTAACTTGCAGCTCGTGTTAAGGAAAAAATGATAGTATTTGTTACAGAGGCTAGCTATGGGTCGTGAGCACCATGATTCTGAAATTAGGCTTGTGTGGACATTATGATCTTTTTAAACCAGGTTGCAAAATTCTGCTTCCAAAAGTAAGAAATGGTTTTTTGAAGGTAGTAATGGCTCAATATTAAAAAGTCTTCCATATATATTTCTTGACATTTGATACTTTCTATAGCCTCTCTTTAAAAGCAAAAAGGAAAGAAATGATTGAGGAACAACAAGCATGTGGGAAAACTGAGAAATGGAAATTCATGCCTACTTTGACTGCTTGACTCCCCAAACCCTCAACACCCTGGCACCCATGGCCGTGATTTTATGGCAGATGTATAACAGTCATAATTTTTGCTAAAATGTGTCTAGTTTATATGACATAATCCAATATATAAATATTTCATGGCATTACACACATACAAAAGCACTAAAAATTCCATCACGACTTTCTGGTATTTCCCCAAATAAAACAAAAAAAGAACCATCAATTAGCTTTTAAAAGCCTTTTAAATTTTATTGTAATTATTCACAAATGAAAATCTAGATAATTACTTTTTCCAGAAATCACTTCATTTTCACAAATTTTACAGAGGATTTTAAGAAACCAAAGGTGACTGTCATGCTTGTGCAAAAACACAAATATTCAAAGTAAGGATTAGAAATCTGTAATTGCTGAGAGCACAGCTTTTCCCCATGCAAAGTTCACTGTTAATTGCTCATTATTCAAAGTTGGTTTAGAGTCACTGCATTCCTATTGCATATCTGTGACAGCAAAGAGGGATAAAAAACTTGTCAAAGCTTTGCCTTTCTAATTCCTCTACCCTCTTACTCTCCCTGGAGTAAGTTGAACAGTGATCCAGGCAAAGGGAAAGTCCAGTAGAATCTGGAATAGAATTCCCAGGAAAGGCAATATGGAAAGCCAAAGTTAAGGAGGAACTAAAACCAAAACCTTTACCGATTACTGAAGGCGTAAGTGCCAAGAACAGAATAAAATGTTATAAAATATGAGGGAGGAAAAGTATGGTATCAAGTCAGGATATCAAACCCTGAATTGGGGCTTGGGAAATAAAGACAGAACCAGTAAATTGGAAATACATAGATAGGAGGTCCTTGGTGTAGTCTCCAAGAATGAGCTTTTACCTTGAACAACCTTAATATCGGTGACATACTTAAGTTCAGTGTAACAGGATGACGATATCAGAAGATAAAGATACTAAGAAATTAATGAAACTCTACAGGCTCTCCCAAAATAAACTTTTTTTTTTCTAGGTTTACAAATACTGTTTGGTCAACTTTTGAAATAATTGACATGATGTCACTATATAAGTTTCCTGAAATTTGACACCCTCTAAGCCCTTTTCATTAAATGATGTTGAAACATCCCTACTGATAACAACCAATGAGGGCCTATGATGTTTCCAACCATCAAACCATTCAGAATTATTTAATTAAGGAGAAATGAAGTTATGTTTAGTAAGATATTTATATGTTCATGATATGATAACATTTATGGTATAGATAATATTTTAGAGAGATTATTTGTTTAACCAAAACACCATATCATAAACCAAACTGAGTTTATTAGACTTTGTGGAAATTTTTTTTCCCCAATCATTAATTATTCAATTCATTAACAGACATTTATTAGGTGTTTAGTATGTCCCAGCCACCAACCAGATAGAAGTTGAAGTTTGAAGACAAATAGATGCAGCTTGTAGGTTTAAGTAATTTGCCTTTTAGTGACAGACAAAGGCAAGCCACCAATACAATACAGACTAAAAGGTTCCATGTTGGAGGTGGGTACACAATATGTTAAAAGTCTATAAAAGGGTAGACAGTGTTGGGGTCACTCACTGTGAGAGTCTAGTTAAAAGAAGGTTAATCTGAACAAATTTCTCTTGAAATGATTAAACAAAACTGGGGGTATCTGATGGTGGGTATTTTGAGCAGAGAAAAAAATAAATGCAAACTCAATGTAAATAACTAAGGGTGTACAGAGTATATAGGGTGCAGGTAAGAAAAGGTGAGGCTAAGAGGTAAGCTAGGGACAAACTAAATGATTCTTATATTCTCAGAAAATGTGTATTTTTTGGTATGTGTATACGAGTCAAAAAGTAAGAAACGTTTATCATCCTGTTGGTTTAATTGAAAAATTAATATTTCATTAGTAGGGATTTATATATGTCATTATCTAGCTCTTCTTTCCCTCAGTTATGATGGAAAAGCTTTATTTTAGAACCTTGAAAGAGCAAGAATAATGGGAGGCATTAAGAAAAAAAATGACCTTTGGGATCAGAGGAATCCAAGTTTGAATTTCATCTCCTTTACCTTGGTCTGTAAACTTGAGAAAACCACTAACTATTCTCAATTAAAGTACATAGGTTTTGTAAGTTGTAAATAAAATAAAACATAGAAAGCTTTTACCTCCGGGTTTGCAATATCTTTTAATTATTAGTTACGCATTTTCACATGTGTATCCTTTATCTTTAAACCCTACACTTTTTTATTAGAAATAATAGAGTAAATACAAAATGATTTGCAGTGGGGAAATGTAGTTGGATTTGGGACTAGTGACCAAAGATTAAGATTAAGTTGGATTTGGGACTAGTGACCAAAAAGTATACCTTTCCTTTTGGACTACCATGATGTATATCCACACCAGTCTCTCCAATATCCCCGCCATTCAATGTCCTCATGCTAGTCTAAACATCTAAAATCACCTCCCATATGGTGCCTCCTTGTTGCCTGATCTCCTGGAATGGCACTATATTTACTACATTAGTTCAACATACATCAAAACTACTGCCATGATACATTTTTCTGGTAAATGCACTGTTAAAAAACATGAGATATGAAATCCTTTATAGCTTAGATGTTTGCATTTTGACAGGAGTCAAATAACAATTAGATCTTATTATGTTTTAAACAGTGGACGCCTACTCTGGCTGATTGTGTGTGTGAGAGAGAGAGAATTTTATTGGGATATAACTCCTGTACCAAATAATTTATCTGTTTAAAGTACACAATTCCACGGTTTTTAGTACATTCACAGAGCTGTGCAACCATGCTATGATCAATTTGAGAATATGGTTAACTTTCTGTTAAAGGGGAATATGTTGGAAGGATTTAGGAATGTCAAGAAAGGATGGAAATCCCAAAGAGCCAGGCTTGAAACCAGGCAAGATCCAAGGTGGCTCTGTAAAGTGAAGAGATGGCCTCAAAGGTGAAAGAGTCTGATCAGGCAACACTGCTGCAATGACTGCTTTAAAGGGCTTCTTACGGTTTTTACTTCTTGCCTAAGATTCAGTGTCCAGGGAAAC
Organism: Callithrix jacchus; assembly: GCF_049354715.1. Taxonomy (NCBI): domain Eukaryota; kingdom Metazoa; phylum Chordata; class Mammalia; order Primates; family Cebidae; genus Callithrix; species Callithrix jacchus. Next base: position 88,154,013 of record NC_133511.1, read on the forward strand.
TGTCTCATTGGCTTTAATAACCCTGCGACTATACTGAAGCTTTAGCTGTGTAAAGTGGGCAATCAGTTTTACTATAACATGTAGACGACACACAACATGGGAGAAACTTCTTCCACAAAAGGTGATGGGGGTACTATCAGGGCAAGAGATTAGGTACTAAGAGACCCAAATGACAGATATCTACTACCAACATTATTGGATATTAATGACAGGCAGAAAAACAGAAAGTAATGGTGCAATTTCAGAGTAAAAGGGATATTGTTTCTTGGGATGGTTGTGGGGGTTAGGCACATCTCTTTCTACTTGAAACGTGAATTTCTTGGATTCTAAGTGAAACCAATTCTTCCAAGAAGATCTAATTCTCCATAGAATCACAATAGGAATCCTAGATTTTTGCCAATGTGAAATTCTCTTCATTTTTACTTTCATTCTAAGCCCTGTTGTAATAATTATCTCTGAGGCAAAGTCCCAGGAAAGCTGCAACACTATTTGTAATTCTTTGTCACCATGAGAAGAGCAGAAAGGAGGCAGCAATCCAAAAGACACCTTCTTGTCATCAGTTATTTTTTATCATCTTTCATAATTATTGCAAAATAGTTACCGAACTGGGTGGATATTGGCATTAAGTATTTCCATGGTCTCTTGAACTCTGAGATTCCATGATTTCTTAACATTTTTAGTGAATTATTATGTGTGCAGGGAAACTCCACAAGGAGTCACTAGATATCTATGAGAACTTTGCAAAACTTCAAAAAAGAACTCTTACATGTGCGATAGCACTGAAGCACAAAATAAAATTTTAAACAATGGTCAATTAACTTTTAAATAGCCATATTTCAATTTTTATAATTAAAATGCAGGAAATATGTTTGGGTAAAAGTCATTTTGTTTCCTTCCAAATCAGTGGACATGAGATTCCTGGGATTTTGATACTTTCTTTCAAAGCATTTATTTTGATATCTGTGAAGATATCCTAGATTCCTTCAGAAATGTGATCAAAAATAAACCTAAACACTCAAAGCAAACTTTAAACCAGTACCTCAAAGTGAACTAACAAGAGGTTTATTTTTATGTTATACAATCATTTATTCCCAGGTTTATTCCAAAAGACATTTCAGATAGCTTAATAAAAACACAGGCACTTCTGGTTCTAGATCCTTGAGGACTGACCACACTGTCTTCCACAACGGCTGAACTACTTTACACTCCCACCAGCAGTACAAAAGTATTTCTATTTCTTCACATACTCTCCAGCATCTGTTGCTTCCTGACTTTTTAATGATCACCATTCTCACTGGCGTGAAATGGTATCTCATTGTGGTTTTGATTTGAACTTCTCTAATGACCAGTAACGATTAACTTTTTTTCATATGTTTTTTGGCCGCATAAATGTCTTCATTTGAGAAGTGTCTGTTCATATTCTTCACCCACTTTTTTATGGGGTTGTTTTTTTCTTGTAAATTTGTTCAAGTTCTTTGTAGATTCTGGATATTAGCCCTTTGTTAGATGGATGGATTGCAAAATTTTCTCCCATTCTGTAAGTTGTGTGTTCACTCTGATGATAGCTTCTTTTGCTGTGCAGAAGCTCTTTACTTTAATTAGATCCAACTTGCCAATTGTGGCTTTTATTGCAATTGCTTTCACTGTTTTAGTCATGCAGTCCTTGCCCATGCCTATGTCCTGAATGGTATTGCCAAGGTTTTCTTCTAAGGTTTTTATGGTTTCAGGTCTTATGTTTAAGTCTTTAATCCATCTTGAGTTAATTTTTGTATAAGCCATAAAAAAAAGCATCCACTTTCAGTTTTCTGCATATGGCTAGCCAGTTTTTCCAACACCATTTATTAAATAAGGGAAATTGACCCAGCAATCCCATTACTGGGTATATACCCAAAGGATTATAAAGGCACATGCATAAGTATTATTTATTGCAGCACTATTCACAACAGCAAAGACTTGGAAACAACCCAGATGTCTACCAATGATAGACTTAATAAATAAAATGTGGCACATATACATAATGGAATACTATGCAGCCATAAAAAAAGAATGAGTTCATGTCCTTTGCAGGGACACAGATAAAGCTGGAAACCATCTTTCTCAGTAAACTAACATAGGAACAGAAAACAAAACACCATGTGTTCTCACTCATACCTGGGAGTTGAACCATGAGAATATATGGGCACAGGGAGTGGAACATCACATACCATGGCCTGTCAGGGTGGAGACAAAGAGAGGGATAGCATCAGGAGAAATACCTAATGTAGATGACGGGTTGATGGATGCAGCAAACCACCATGGCACATGTATACCTATGTAACAAACCTGCACGTTCTGCACATGTGTCCCAAAACTTGAAGTATAATAATAATAAAAGGAAGACTACTTGGCAAAAAGAAAAAAATACAAGCAGAACAAGAAAATGATGCAAATAGTAAGAATGATTTAAGCAGAAACATGCTTTTATGTAGAATATTAAGTACTCCTTTTAATGCATAAATATCAGTTGTCTCCTACTGCTTCCATCTGTCCTACTAGTTCCCTGACTAAAATGAGCAAGAATAAACATTTGCTATTTAAGAACGTTGACATGAATAGGCAATGAATTTTAAGGCTGTCTTGATGAAACCTGTAAGACAGGGGAAGTGCCAAGGGTCCTAGGTAGACATCTCTGGTTTGTTGTGTTGGTTGCCTTATTAACAGGTGCGTTTTCTTGGCCAAGTCCTAAGCCTGATATATCCGATTTAGTCATCCTCTGTCCCACCCTTTTAGGACCCTGATAAATTGTCAAAAATAATGCCTGATAATATCATAATAGATCTTCTTAACACTCTCCCTCCCCTTTCTGGGGATATGCCCACATCTAACTAGAGCCCAGCAAGGAAAAGACTGTTCTTTAGGAGGCAGCCCTACATTGTTCTTCTGGCTACCTGTCCAGTGTTTGTTTGCATAACACCCACTCCAATGATGTTACAGTGGCTATTACAGTGAGATATTAAAGACCATAGTTTTGGGCAAGCAGAACTCTATGGTGCTCTTCATAATCATTCATACATGCCTAGTGATTAAGTATCTCCTCTGCACCAGACACTGTGCTAGGCACTGGAGGTATACAAATTAATAGAAATTTGAAACTTGTCTTTGAAGATACATGGTGAAGGCAGGGGGTAAATCATCATTTACAGCAAGGTGATAAGAACCATAACTGAGGTATATGTGGGAGCACTGAGGAAGACTTTCCAAAGGAAATATATTACATGCGTGTTTTGAAAGAGTCAGAGCTTGGCTAAGTGGAACGAACTTCTACACAGAAGGATTGAAGCAGTAAGTCGTTGAAGCTAATAATCCATTTGAGAATCTACATATGATCTGGGTGGAGATACAGCAGTTAAGAGCAAGAGCCAGGCTTCCTGGGTTCACATCCTAATACTTACTAATTGTAAATGATAGAAACTGTGGATGATGAGATTGTTTAATCTGTCTGTGCCTCAGTGTCTCATATGTAAAATGGGAGGAATAATATTAGAGTAATACTTACCCCATAGATTTGTTGGGATAACCATAAAAATATCCAGCACATAGGAAGATTCCATCTGCATTCGCTGTGATAGTCTCATTGTGGCTAAGCACAGGAGGTGGGAAAGGCAGGGTTGAGGCATGAAGAGGTTAGCAGGAACCAGGAAATAAAGGGCCTGCTGGGCTGTGCTGCAAAGCTTGGTCTTCCACCCTGAGGGGCTAGCCCGTGTGGATTTTCCATTATAGAGTCATGTGGGCAACTGCTTCTCCAATTAAAAATGAGAAGTTTATGGAAAATCAGATCTGAATCCAGAGCATACGTGTACTCTGAGAATACGTAGAATGTGCTTACTAGGTGCCTGGGCACCCTTAGCTTGACTTAATCTTTTCAATGTTGTAAACAGATGTCCTCAGGAAAATTGCATTTTATGTGCTCTAAAACTTAGGTTGGAAAGAAATGCAAGGCACAAACTCTCTAGTCCAGATGAATGGATATGTGAAGGGGGTAATGAGACTCAGGCAATGTAGCATCCTCTAATTACTAAGCTTATAAAACGTATGCTTTGGAAATGTTTTGAAGTGTCTGCAAAATGCATTCCTGAAAAGTCATCAGAGTGTGTAGTCCCATTTCCTAGGCACTAATAAAATATACTTTCTCTCATTAATGCCCTATTAATAATCACTTAGCCATCCATACCTTATTATTAATGGACTTATTAGAGAATGCAAAAGAAAAAGAAAAAATATAACTGGCAATCCACAATTTTGGAGCTTAAATTTTGAGTAATGTATGTAATATATTAAATCTGTGTGCATTACAAAATATTTTATAAAAAGTGGGTCGTGATGTACATTCTATTTTTAACATGCCTTTCTTTTCACTTAACACTGCACTGTGAGCACTTTCCCACATGATTGCATATTCTCCTATATATTCAATTTTAATGGCTGCATATAGTTTTATTATCCAGCTATAACACAAATTTTTTTAAAACTCTTGGACATTTATGTGGAGTCTAAAATTTTACTATTATAAAATAGTATAAAACTGAATTTGTGTAGCTAAGTTTTTGCCCAGGTCTATGATCCTTTTTTCTTTCAGAATAATTTACAGTGAGCATTTCTCACACTTTAAAAGGACCTGATTTAATTGCAACTGTTGGTCAGGCCTGGGTTCTCCCTGAGCCCTCCTCAGAGATTAGGTGCCTTGAGTGTGATACTGCTGGGCTTCTTACAGGCTACTTGACAACAGCCAGGTTCACTCTCACCCACAGTGGGAAAAGAGTGGTTTCCCTGAAGGATCATGCAGTTCTGTGTAGATGAGATGACAAGCTACTCCCTTCTGTTCCAGGGGCCTGGGTGCAGAGACCTCAGAGAAGGCGTTTTTGAAGGATTTCACTTTGAGCACAATCTGACTCTGCAGCCAGGCTTCTCAGCACTCATGAATTTCCATTTTAAAACAACAAACAACAACTGCTCTTTGAATTGAAATTCTATAGCCAGAGAACAAGAACAAAATGAAAGCCTTCACCCTTAGTGAAGGTTTATGACAGTAAGGTGATTTTGAGTATTTCCTAATATTCTTATGTGTTCAATGGAAAATCATTTTTGTTTTCTTTAGAACATAAATAATTAAAAACAATTTTTCCCAAACCAATTGCAAATACTTAGATATCTGAGGGGAAAAACAACAACAAAAAACAAAAGCAACAATAAATGATCCAAGTGATCCAGAGCTCTTCCAGTTTAATCTTCATACTTTCCTTTGAGGAAAACATTTTTATGTATAATCTATAAGTAACAATCCGTTTGTTTATAAAACATATCAGACCACGTGAAACAATAAAACAAAACGAACATGTTTTTGTATTTTTATTCTTACGTAAAATAGTTCTTATCGTTGTCAAAGAAAGAATAAGGAAAAGGGAAAAGTCACCTGTAATTGCATCACCCAGAGTTAACCACTGTGAACACATTCTTCATTGCATACCTTCGAGTAAAATAAAAACAGGATTGAAGTAATCACTAGTTAGCATTTTTTTTCACTTAGCCATAAATAATTTTAAGAGCCTTTCAAGAAATTATGTATTCTCTCATCTCATTTTTAAAAGATATGCAGCATCTCATTGTACCAATTTCTTTAATCAACTGCTTCCTTACATTTAGCTTGATTTAAAAACAACTCTTATAAACATTTGCTGCTATGAGAATCTTTGTAGCTATATTTTGATCAAACCTCTTTGTAGCTATATTTTGTTTCTTGAAAAAGTTGCCTCCAGGAAGACTGCATCAATTTACTCACTCGCCAACCATATATGAGAGAGGTAGTAGTCATATAACTATTAATGGTTTATATCCAGAGAAATTGAAGGCTGAAAACGTCAAAATGGATCCAACGTTAGTGTCAGTAAATCAGGGTTGGACTTGAATCCTTGCTTACTTCCAGTTTATTCTGTTGCACTTGCTATGAAGAGAATGACCAGATTTGCTGGCACTTAGAGCCAGGAGTGGTGGGGAGAACGCCTGAGACACACGCGTAGGGTTTGGTTTTGTTTTTTGTTTCAGGAAGCAGTCAGTTGCCCAAAGAACAATAGTTAGGAAACCAAGCCCTCAGAGGACCGCATTAACTTGTGCAGTAACAAGTTCAGGGACGCTGGGTGTCTCAGCTGTTCAATAACAAGAGAGGGGAGGAAAGGGAGGTTGCCATGGCGATGCCTCGCCGCACGTGCCGCATGGGGGTGGGGGCGGAGGTGACCTTCTGCGAGCTAAATGAAGCTGAGGAGGTCGCCTTGCCTTGGCCTTGGGATGCGCCCCAAATTTGAGGCGTCTCAGCCTCTGCCTGGAGGCGGGCTGAGAGCACACTGGATTCCCCGCGGAGGACATGCTGTCGTTGGCACAGAGCAACCCCCTCCTGGCAGCCATTTTATGGCATCTCATTGCTCGGCTTCTTCCCGGCTCAGGCCTCAGTGGAACTCAGATCACTCCAGGGTCTGCGGCGGGAGGCGGGCGCGCCCCGCAGTGCGGGTTCGCCACAAGGTCCCTTGGCCTTCCCCACCTTCCGTGCAGCTTCGCGCCCGGAAGCGTTGGTTTTCGTGGTCGTTTGTTGGGAGGGGAAGTGGAAATTAAATTCCCGGCAGGCTGGGATCACATCGTGATCCTACCGCGGGTGCGTTAGGAGAAAGAGACGCAGATGTGATTCGTAAGCAAAGGCTGTAGTCTTGGCGCACTTGGCAAAGGCTTTTTATTTCATTCATTATTTGTATTCTGCCGCAGTGATTTAGGAGGCAAAGCAGACGCGCACTAGCCTGGAATTAAGACTCATATTCACACATTCGTTAAGGACGCCAAGCAGATACTAATCCGTGGTGTTTTCACAGAAAAGACAAAGTGCACAGGCAGCACATGTTTTCTATTTCACTGTGCTGCAGTGGGGGACCCAAGGCAGAGCCTGAGTAATAGTATGCTTTATTACATTCGGTCACAGTGCCTGCTTTAGGCATTTCATTTTCCACCTGATGGATGGAGTGACACTAAACTGTGGCATTTTCTTGGTCTGCACTGTATTTTCTATGTGCTACATGGCATACAGTTTAGTGCAGAACTGGTCTGATTTTTTGACAACTGGAAATAGTAACTCCTGTAATTACTATACAGTGATGTAATTCGGTGAAAAATCTTTTGGGTGGGGAGAGGAGCTTAGGCAGAATAGATTGCTAAAGACAGTGATGATGGGGTTTGGAAGTATGAAAAGGATGACAAAGCACAAATAATTTTACTGCCCTCGAGCTAGGACCAAAGCTCATTTATAATTCTCATAGTTACAGAAACTAAGAACTAAAAAATGGTTCATTGAGGTAAAATCTTTTCCAACATTGCTTTTTCGCAGATGGAGAAATAAAGATTTGAAGAGGCGAAGGATAAATTTACCAAAGTCACAAAGCCATAGGAATCCAGACCTGCTTTTCTAGTTTAACTACACTAAGTCAAAAAGCGAGCTATGGAATTGACTGTATTGAAAAATGAATAGTTCTCAAACTTTTGATCTCAGTCTTCCTCACACTCTCAATTATTGAGGACCCCAAGAGCTTTTGTTTTTGTGAGTTGTATTTATAGTTATCATACTAAAATGGAAAACCAGGAATAAAAATGCTTATTAATTAACTTAAAAACAGCATTAAAACATAACTCATTTTTATGAAAAAGAAAATTAATGAGAAGAGATATGTAAGTTTCCAATTTTTGAAAATTAATGTGGAACCTATTCTTGGAGTCTCATCTCTGCTGCTGCATTCAATCTGTTTTAATGTTGTTTTGATAACATACATGAAGAAATCTAGCCAGTCAAAGAAAAAGAGAGGGTCTGGTACAGGAAAGGGTCTTGAGAACTCTCAGTAAGTGGTGTGCTGCTCCACTTATGGAGAGTGTTTTAACAACCAGTTCATCTGTGAAGGAAAGAAAGCTCACTTTGTAGCACTGCAAATTTCTCTGGTGTAAATATTCCCAACATGGCTGATAACGCAGAGCTGGGAAAAGACAGGCAGTAGCACATTATTATAAAGTATTTCTGCCATTCAAATACAACAGCTAGAAACAATCTCAAGAGCCTAACAAGATTGTAGTAAAATGTAATCAATTGATTAGGAAATAGTGGGTTGTGAATGTTTATGATCTTTATGTTAATATAATTTGTTTAATTGAAAGTTTTTATAATGTACTTTTTAATAATGATTGTTTAAGGACTGGCTCACAAAATTCTTAAAAATTTGACAATGGGATTGCTGAGCGAAGTGGTATTTCCGGTGCTAGATCCTTGAGGAATTGCCACACTGTTTCCATAATGGTTGAACTAAAACATTCCCACCAACAGTGTAAAAGCATTCCTCTTTCTTCACAGCCTTGCCAGCGTCTATTGTTTCTGACTTTTCAATAATCGCCATTTTGACTGGTGTGAAATGGTATCTCACTGTCATTTTGATTTGCATTTCTCTGATGATCAGTGAGGTTGTGGTGGCTCAAGCCTATAATAGCAGCACTTTGGGAGGCTGAAGCAGGTGGATCACGAGGTCAAGAGATCGAGACCATTCTGGTCAACATGGTGAAACCCCATCTCTACTAAAAATACAAAAATTAGCTATGCATGGTGGTGTGCACCTGTAGTCCTAGCTACTCAGGAGGCTGAGGCAGGAGAATTGCTTGAACCCAGGAGGCGGAGGTTGCAGTGAGCCAAGTTACCCATTTCACTCCAGCCTGGGTAACAAGAGCCAAACTCCTCAAAAAAAAAAAAAAAAAGGAGGTTAAGAGTTTTTCATGTTTGTTGCCCACATAAATGTCTTCTTTTGAGAAGTGTCTGTTCATGTCCTTTGCCCACTTTTTGATTTGTTTGTTTTTTTCTTGTAAATTAAGTTCATTGCAGAGTATGGATATTATAATATAAATTATTCTATTATAAAGATACATGCACATGTGTGTTCATTGTAGCACACTTCACAATAGCAAAGACATGGAGTCAACCTAAATGCCCATCAATGATAGACTGGATAAAGAAAATGTGGGGCATGTATACCATGGAATACTATGAAGCCATTAAAAGCAATAAGATCATGTCCTTTGCAGGGACATGGATGGAGCTGGACGCCATTATCCTTAGCAAACTAACACAGGAACAGAAAACCAAACAGCATATGTTATCATTCATAAATGGAAGCTAACAATGAGAACACGTGGACACAGGGAGGGGAACAACACACTCTGGTGCCTGGTAGGGGAATGGGGGGAGGGAGAGCATCAGGATAATAATGCATGCGGGGCTTAATACGTAGGTGATGGGTTGATAGGTGCAGCAAACCACCATGGCACACATTTTCCTATGTAACAGACATGCACATTCTGCACATATATCCCAGAACTTAAAATAAAATATTAAAAAATCGTAATTAATAAAAAATAAAATTTGACAGTGGATTCTTAAAAGATGATAGAAGCAACCCCAGCACATAACTACCTCTAGGGATACTCAAACCGTAACATGAGAACCAGTGTATTAAGTTAATGCAACAAAAATTGTTAAGCCCATAGTTAGTCTAATGTCTGGATAATATATAGATTGAAATACAGAAATAAAAGGGTATTATCAAGGGTGGGGAAAAATAACTAGAAAATGCAATAATTTGTGCTTAGTCCATTCAGGCTGTTATAAGAAAATACCATAAGTGGGGCAGCTTATAAACAAATATCTATTTCTCACAGTTTTGGAGTCTGGGAAGTCCAGGATCAAAGCACCAGCAGATTCCATATCTAGTGAAGGCCCCTTTCCTGGCTCATAGATGGCAACTCTTTGCTGTGTTCTTCACATGGTGGAAGGTGCAAAACAGCTTTTGGAGGCCTCTTTTGCGTGTGTGTGTGTGTGTGTGTGTGTGTGTGAGAGAGAGAGAGAGAGAGAGACAGAGTCTTGCTCTGTCACTCGGGCTGGAGTTCAGTGGTGCAATCTCTTAGCATCTGCTAAATGCTACAGTTTCACCCCAACCCTCATCTGAGGCCTTTTTTATAAGGGCATTAATCCCATCATGATGGTTTTTTCCTCATGATCTAATCACTTCCCAAGGTCCTACCCCTTAATACTATCACATTGGTGAACAGATTTGAACGCATTAATTTTGGGGGAACACATTCAGACAGTAGTAATTAAGATACTTTAAAACCTTCCATTATTAACTTAATTTGAGTTAAGTATCTGGCTTTCTTATTGCTGTCTTAACTATGGCCCTCCCTCCAAATGATAATGTGTTTGTTTTCTCTAGATGTTATCATTTTATATTTTTAGTAGGGCTGTAGGCTAAGTCAGTATGTTCATCTGACAGCGGTGATCTGGATATAACATCTTTCTAAAGGGAAAATATTATTATCTTTACAAACAGAAGTACACAAACCTCCAGGATTTATGAATTTAAGCTTCTCTGCTGCAGACAGCAGGATTTGTTTGGTCTTCAGTACAAACATAATGCTTCCAGATTAGAGGAGCCATACTCAGGGTGAGTGGTTGAAATATACTGACATTGTGGAAAATTAGTCATTCAATGATTATTTACTGATCATCTGCTATATGCTAGAAGCTGGGGAGCTTACCACCATAAGTAGCCACTTACTGCTTAAAGCCAACATTGATCATCGGTGTTTCCCTGGGCACTGGAATTGGTATGAGATAGGTACTGCCCTGAGCACTGTTAGGGCAAAGTGTAGGAGGCACAGTGTCCTTTTTTGTTATATTCTACAACTACTCAGCTATGTTTCATGTGAACACTCCCATGAACATATTCTTTAGTGATGATTTGAGTCACATTTGCTCTGGTTGCTGCCTTGCAACATTGGAAATGATTTGGTAATAAAGCATTTTTATTGATATTTATCATATTGAAAAATAAAACAGAGAAAAATTTTAAATCATTAATTTATCTAAAAATAAGAATTATCCCATGAAATGTTAAGATAAAAACATTTTTAATTGAAAATGACTATAGTTTACAAATTAAAAGAAAATTAGTGGGAAGAGTGTCATTGTTCCACATTTTTGCAAATCTCTTTAATATATGCCTAACAGAATACAGCTGGATTCCTACATCTGTCTCTGCATTCAATCTCTTGTGATATTGTTGTAAATGAAGAACATAAAAATATTCAGGCCAGGCATGGTGGCTCATACCTATAATCCTAGCACTTTGGGAGGCCAAAGCCAGAAGATCACTTGAGTCTAGGAATTCCAGATCAGCCTGATCAACACAGTGAAACTCTGTTGATACAAAATTTAAAAAAAAAAAAAAAAAAAAAAAAAAGAACCTGGGCATGGTGGCATCTGCCTGTAATTCCAGCTACTTCAAAGGTTGAGATGGGAGTATGGCTAGAGCCCAGGAATTTGAGTCTCCACTGAGCCATAATTGCACCACTGCACTCCAGCTTGGGCAATAGAGCAAGACCCTGGGTCTAAAAACTATAAACATCAAAAAAAAAAAAATAGCCAGCCTTACACAGATAAGTAGTTGGAAAAGGGAAGACTACTACTACAATAGCGTTTTTAGGTAATTGTGGCTGTTCCTTAATACTACATCAAAACTTGACAAGTGGTTGTTTCCTTAATGTTAATTACAATGTAAAATCTAAAATCATATCAATGAACTTTTCATACTTTGTTACATTAAAAGCCAATAGTCTGCCTTGCACTCTGAATAAATATTTTATCCATTTAAGATTTTGTACCATCACCTATTGGCCATTTGGAAAGTATTAATTTACTGAATTATGCACATCTTCCAAATTTTGACATATTTCATTTTAAAATATCAGAAAGCATTTGTTAATATGACCAGTGTTCTCATCAGATACGTCTTAAGCACTGGGAAGCTTTCAAGCTCATGATGGCATATACAGATTTTCCAAAATTCTAATTTTTGTTGGAAAACTCAAATTTTATCACTGGCAGCAAATACTGTCAGTTGTTTTTCTTGAAATTACAGACTCGCTTTGTTTATTTTTTAGAAAATTTCTGCCAAATACTCAAGTTTTTCAGTTGTTCTTTGAATAAAATGCTGCTGCATGAAAAATGGTTAAATCAGTTCTCAACTCAATCACACAAGTGCTTTACTTTGAGATAATCATTGTCTTTGGTGTACAGTAAAAGTGCTTTAGGTTTACTTCCCGTTTCATCACATAGAATACTGAAAAGATATATATTTAAGGGTGGTAGTTCAATAAAAGTAATATATTTTGCTATTTTGTCAAGGATATTAAGTGGCACTTTTTGTTTTTCATTCTTATTTTTGTTTTGTATCTAGAACTGTATGGCAGTGAAACATACAATGACACTAATACAGCTTGGGACCGATGCCTTGATTCATGCCAAGGCACCAAGGGTCTTATTATTTTCTTACTGCATTTACACCATTAGTACAAATATAAATACAGCAAAAAAGGAAGAAAATATCTATGTATTTTATGAGAGCATTATTATGAGAATATGATTGTTCTCATGTATGCCCTAAAAGAGTCTGTGATTCCTGCAGGGCTGTAGAGCACACTTTGAGAACCACTGATTTAACGAAGATAATTCAAGGAAAAGGACTATCAGTTGACTTGGAAAGGGTAGGCAGCAACTTTAGCTTGGGTAGTCAGGTAAAGCCTCTCTAAGAAGTTGAGATTTAAGCTGAGGCATGAAGGATGATGAGAGGGAACCCAGCCAAATGAAGACTTGCAGGAAAAAACAGTTCTGATGGAGGAAACAGCTAATACCAAAGCTCAGAGATGGGAAATTCAAGAATAGAAAGAAGGTCATGTCAGCAGGACAAAGGAAGCAAAGGAAGATTTCAAGATGAGCTTGGTCAGTAAAAGTAATTACAATATCTGAATTACAGAATTGGTGTTTAAATAAAATAATGCTTATAAAGTGCTTAGCTAAATACATCCCTGCTAGCTAGCACCCAATAAATGTGGCCTGTGTTAGTTGGGTATGTGGTGAAACTATCCATGTGTTCTATCAGCTTTGAAATCTGTCTTTTCCTGATATGCACAAGCCTTGATGCATAAAAGACTGAAGTTATTGTGTTCCTTTTTAGAAAAACACGGTCAAGGCAGACATGTAACTCACAACACTCTAATATTCAGCTCAGCACACTTATAGCTTAAGCAACTGAGCTAAGAATTAATGTTATTCCTTATCTAAAAGAAAACAAAAAACGGTTTAACACATATATGTATAAATTTGTTAAACTAAAAGTGCAGCTTAGTGGATAGGGAGATGTTTGAGATCCAAAAATGCTAGAAACAAGTAGACAGCATACAATGAGATGCTTTCCAAGAGAAGGAGGAATATTCTTTTTCCACTTGCCCAGTACTGATTGTTTGTGTTTTACATTTATCAGACAATGTGTTCTTTGTGATTGCCTCAGATCTGTAAGACATTAAATAAGCAGTTGCTAGCCTGCTGGTCATCCTTTGCTCAGCATCATGTGATGGCAAGAACTGGACCTGATATCTTTGTTCATTCAATTATTTGTTCATTCAGCCACCATTAATTGATGTTTATTATGGAATAATGGATGTTCTTGAAGCTGCGATACAGAGATGCAAGAAGTACTTGCATATCAAGGAATTCCCAGTGTGGGAGATGAAGCAGATAAATAAAAACAAATGTATTTTATTTGGAGCATGTACTACATGTTGTGAGAGGTAAGAAGACAATCAAATCTTTGTGAGAAAGGTAATGTGGATGATGCTAAAGCTTCCTTACAATGGTGTTGTATAAGATGACCCTTAAAAGGATAAGTAACAATTACCCTATGTCAAAGAAAAAATTGCACTGGACAAAGTTAAACAGGCACAGACGACTTGATTCAGGCTATTTAAACAGGCAAAAGAGGAGAGAACTCAGTCTGACCTCAACTCTACTGAAATGAAAGGAGGGAGAGGTTCTGAGTGCTGGGATGAGCTAGTTCAAAAGTAATGTGGGAAATTAGAGATAAGTCATAGACAGCCTATATTTGCTAATTGCCTTTGTCCAAAGGAAAATACAAACTTTTCATATCTGTATGAAAGGACATCGTTGCACTACATGGAACAAGCTGCCCACCAAAGTTAGGCTCCTGCTCTCCCAAGACACAATGTGAGATAGGGAAGATAAGATAATCTTCCTTGATGATTGCATTTCAAATATGTGGCTCTCAGATTCCAAAGAAAGACATTCCTGGGTTGTAAAACTGGCGAGAGACTGGGAGAAGATTCACATTTCTAAAAACCAAAGGAAGGATTTACAGTTACAAGCTTTCTAAAGCAAACCCTTTAAGAAAACAGAAGTCAGGGACCTAAACTCAGGAAGGAGACTGTCTAAAGGTTAGTCAAGAAGAAGAGATCAGTAGGCCATTTTGGTCACCGGAAGAGTATGGAGAAAAGGCATTTCAGGCAATATAATGCTAACCATGCCACAAAACACATTGATCACCTAAGGTATACCACACTAAATACTTTGCTTACACATGTGCACCCACATGCACAAATCCCATTTGTTATTCACATGTTACAAATGATTAAACTAGGACTAAACCAGCATAATTGCAGGGCTGGGATTTGAAACCTGGTCTCTTAACTTCAAATTAGATGGTCTTCACCACTCGTAAAACACTGCTTTCCAGTTGGTTGAAGAAGAAAATATATGTATAACTTATTTGAGAGATTTGTTTGTTTTCTCAATATTTTGTTGTGATAATTTTAGACATGCACAAAACCAAAAGCACTTTAAAGTGAACCTTTATGTACTCCTGACCTATACTCTACCATAAACATACCACTAAACTTACCTTATTACATATCTAGCTATCTCTTCAATTGTTACATCCATCAATCTCATTTTATATGAGCACTCCTCTTCCTAAATATTTCATCACATATATTATCAAATAGATTTGAATGTTGTTTATAGATTTTTTCTTTTGTTATAAAATTTACAAACATAAAATGAACAAATCTCAAGTGTACATTCACTGACTTTTAACACATGCACATACCTGTGTAACTCAAACTGTTGTCAATACATAGAAACTTATTATCACCATAGAAAGTTCTCTCATGTTCTTTTCCCATCATTCCACCCTCAACCTGAAGAGGCAAACTTTCTTCTAATTTTATGCTTCTCTAAGTTAGTTTTCTTTATTCTAGAATTTTAAATGAATCAGACAGTATAGTATCTTATGCAAGGTCCCTGTATAGTTAGTTGTATGTGTCAACTTGGCTAGGCTATAATACCCAGTTATTCAATCAAACAATATGGATATTGATGTAAAGTCATTTTGTGTATCTGTTTATCATCTACAATCAACTGACTCTAAGTAAAACATATAATTCTGTAAAATGTCACTGGGCCTCATCCAATCACTTGAAGTCCAGAGGAGCAAAAACTGAGGTTTGCTGAAGAAGAAATTTTGCCTTATGACTGCAATGTGAACTCCTGCCTGGGTTTCCAGCCTGCTGGTCTGCCCTACAGATTTCGGCCTTGCCAGCCCCACAATCATGTGAGCCAATTTCCTAAAATGCCCTATTGATTCTGGTTCTGTCTAGGTTTGGCTGATTATAAATAAAGCTGCTATAAGCAATTTTTAGTAAGGCATTTTGTGAACATATATATATATATATGTGTGTGTGTGTGTGTGTATATATATATACATATATATATGATGGAGTCTCACTCTTGTAACCCAGGCTGGAGTGCAATGGTGCAATTTCGGCTCACTGCAACCTCCACCTCTGGGTTCAAGTGATTCTCCCACCTCAGCCTCCTCAGCAGCTGGGATTACAGACATCTGCCACCACGTCTGGCTAATTTTTGTAGTTTTAGTAGAGACGGGGTTTCGCCATGTTGGTGGCTGGTCTTGAACTCCTGACCTCAGGTGATTCGCCCACTTCAGCCTCCCAAAGTGCTGGGATTACAGGCGTAAGCCACCATGCCTGGCTTGTGAACGTATGTTTTATTTATCTTGGGTAATTATGTTGGTGTGAAGAGTCATAAAATGTATATTTAATTTTATAAGAAACTATAAGAACTTCTGTTCAAAATGTACAATTTAATATTCTTATCACCATGTATGAGAGTACTAATTGCTCCATATTCACACCAACACTTATGGTCAGCCCTTTAAAATTTTGCTATTCTTGTGGGTGAATAGTGGCATGACACTGTTTATTAAGTTGCATTTCCCTGATGAAGAGCTTCTTCATGTGCCTTGTGGCCATGTATATATCATTTCCTGTCACATATCTCTGTTCACTACCCTTGTCTATTCCTCTACTATTTTTTCTATCATCTGTGATATCATCCTCTCTTGCCAAATAAATGTTTTGAGAATATCCTATTCAGGCAAGACTGGCTTTCTTTAATATATCATTTGAGAGCTAATAAAATCAGTGTCTTCTACAGGGAGATCATCTAACAAGGATATATCATAGATTTGAAGATAAGACAGCCAAACACTTTTTGAAAAGCATTAACTCCTTTCACTCTATATTCTAGAGTGTTTTTATGGTATAGAGTGAGTTGAATTACACTGTGTGGCTCTGTATGTACTTTATTGGGCACATTTCTTAGTTTTTAACTTAAATGGAAATATCTTTTCTTAGTCTGGTCAACACTTTAGTCTGCTCTTTGCCATTACTTTTTATGAGTTGTATTTTCTTACATAAAACATTCCAATTACTTGTTTATTACTTCTATTTTCCATTTCTGCAGTAGCATAGAAACTTCAGGCCAACATCTCTGGGAAAATTATTTGTGTCAAAGGAAATGCCAGAGATCTCACGATGTATGTACTGCAAGAAATGCAAACAGTCTTTCTCACTCTGACCCTGATCTGCTTACTCTAGTAATGAAAATACATTCTAAAAACAGATTCAGTTTCTCTGTGTTACAAATTTAGGAAGAGCTTTTACTTTATTTTTAAGTCAGTTTTATAGGTATGTTTTCCCTTCACTTTTCTCTCCTAGTTACAGAACATAGGTTCTATTTGAAAAAAGAAATCTTTGCTCATCTCACATAGATAGAACCTTTATGAAATGAGGGAATTCAGTGGGAGATCTTATTAGGAACATTGACACTGCTCATTTTTTTTGGTAAGACCTCAACAGTTTTCCCCATTTCTATCAGCAGTACATGTCATTTCTCATCAGTTATTTTCCTTTTTCAGGATGTATAAAAAGAGCAAGTGGTATCGGGAGAGAAAAAAGCATAACTTCCTCTTTGTTATAAATTCTTAAGAACCAGGGACTTAGCGGTTCCTTGATTAAATCTAAAAAGACACAAAACTCTTTGGTCTCTTTACTTATTTTTCTTTCTACTTTTGAAGTGATTCAGACCTTGACCCTCCCCCAGTTTGGAAATCAATACACCTTCTGGCTAATGGAGTACCAATACAAGGCCACCTGGCTACTTAGAGAGTTGTTGAAGATGAGATACAAAACCTACCACATTGGAGTTTTTTGGTCTGAGGATTTGGTTTGAAAAGACTTTCAATTTCATACCAATTCTTATAGTCTATTGTGGGAATGGGGAATTAAAATAACAGACTCTAGCCAGGTATGTACCTACTCAAAGCTATGGAACATACAGGCTTAAAAAGATTCTTATGACTTCATTTCAATAAGTTGGGTAGAACACATGGGTACAAAGTCTCTAGAGTCTCTCAGTGTTCTTAGTTATCTAGAAAGCATGTTTTTATTTGATCTTTACTAAGAACCCTTTTAGTTTTTGCCACCCCATATCAAAGTAGTGCCACAAAAGTCAACTGTAGGAGCAATACACAAGAAGTTCATATGGTTTCTCAAAGACAAAAGGAAATGGTAGATTAGAGGCCTCATTTATTTGTTGATTAAATATTTATTGACTGCCTGCAATGTTCCTGATGTTCTTGTTCAATGCCTTGGATAGGGACTCTGTGGTTCATGTCTAGTGGAGAGAAATGGAAATGTGCATAGTTACAATCTCTTAGATATTAGATATTGAGATCTGCACTGAGAACTACAGGTGTTTATGGGAGGATCCACCCACCTGTGTGTGTGTTAGTGTGTGTGTATGTGTGTATTGCACAGAATGTCAGTGATGGTTAGAGAAGCTTCCTGTGAAATATAATACTATTAATGGAATTTTGAAAGGATGAGTGGGAGTTAGCCAGGGCAGTAGAGTAGAAAGTGTGTTTATGCTAGAAAAGAGCATTTGCACTGATAGAGAAATAGATGAGAACATGCCTCATTTGAGGAAGATCAAGCAGCTTAGTCTGATTTGAGTTTAATGTTTAGTAGGAAAGAGTGGAGACATGTGAATTTTGAGAGCTTTGCCAGATTATGAAGGTTCTGTTAGGTCAAGTAAGGGGTAATGGGTGGATCATCAAAGAGGTTTTGGGGGAACACCATGATCAGATCTGTTATATCAGTTAAGATATATCACTTTTGCAAAGTAATGAATAAATCAAAAAACAGCAGAATGGTCAGTAAAAGCAATAATTGAGAACACTTGGTAATGTTTGGTGCCAGTCTTTTTCAGCCTGCTTTTTAGGCACTAACTCATGTAATCCTCACAAAAATTTTATTCTTGAGCACTATTATTATGTCTATATTACAGATAAATGGAGACACAGAGCTGTAAAGCAATTTTTCCAGGTTAACTCAGATAACAAATGGCAGAATAACAACTCAAATCCAACAGTCTGGCTGTTCTTGTTCTTACCACTATGTAGACTGCCTTTCAATAACTACTGCATTTATAGAGAGCTTTTAATATACCAGGCAATGTTCTAAGCATGTTACAAGCAAAAGCTAATATGCTAGAATCACTCCATAGGGTAAGTACTATTATATTAATATACCTTTTTTATAGATGATATAACTAAGAAGAGAGGTTAAGTGATTTGTCTAATATTACCTAGATAGTAAGTAGGAGAGGTTGAATTCAAACTTGGTAGTCTGAAATGAGAACCTGAGCTCTTCACCTCTGTGTTGTATAGATGTGGGTAGACTATTTATGGGTGTGGTAAAATAATCAAGGCAGAAGTCATGGTGGCCTGAACTAATGGAGTGATAGTGGCCTGAACTAACAGAGTGAAAGTGGAAATAAAGGACATAAATCCAAGGTGTATTAAGACAGTGAATTTTAGGGAATTTAAAATGCTATTGGAAGAACAGTGGGCAATGAAAGGAAGATATTAAAGATGACCTGGATTATGAAGCCTAACATGTAGGGTCCTATATTATTGTCTACTGCTGCATGACAAATCAACTCAATATTTAGCAGCTTGGAGCAACAAATATATATTACTTTGCAGCTTCCATAGGTCAGGAATCTGGGTTAAGCTTACCTGAGTGCCTCTATCGCAAGGTCTTTTTTTAGATTGCAGTCCAGTTGTCAACTATGACTGCGGTCTCAGCTGAAGGATTTACTTGCAGAGGACCCTCTTTCAGGCTCACTCACACAGATTTCGGCAGGCCTCTGTCCCTTGTCACATGGGCCTTCAGCATGACAGCTGGCTTCTTCAGAGTAAGCAATCCAAGACAGCCACAGTCCTTTTATAGGCTAATCTCAGAAATGACATCATATCACATCTATGGCATTCAAATCATTAGAAGGGACTCTGTATTAGTCCATTTTCACACTGCTGATAAAAACATACCCGAGACTGGGAAGAAAAAAGAGATTTAACTTTATTTACAGTTCCACATGGCTGGAGAGGCCTCAGAGTCATGGCAGGAGGTGAAAGCCACTCTTACATGGTGGTGGCAAGAGAAAATGAGAAAGATGCAAAAGTGGAAGCCCCTGATAAAACCATCTGAGACTTGTTTACTACCACAAGAACAGTATAGGGAAAACTGCCCCCATGATTCAAATTATCTCCCACCAGATGTCTCCCACAACATGTGGGAATTATGGGAGTATAATTTAAGATGAGATTTGGGTGGAAACACAGACCCAAACCATATCAGAGTCAGTGAGTCCAGTTCCTCAGGGGGAGGGGAATTACTCCAGGACATGAATACTATGAAGTAAAGATCAGTGGGATCATCTTTAAGGTCACCTATCAAAATCTTTGTTCCCCTGGCATCCCTTTCTTAGGACATCATAATATCCTGTGTTAAAATCACTGATTTAAAGGATGCACAGAGAAATTAGAGCTCAAAATGGAAACTGGGACATAAGAAACTACACATGTAAGAGAGAAGGCAGAAGGGGCTTCCCAAAACCACTAAAGGTTCTGGAAATAATGTCAAATACTACACTAATATCAGAAGCCACCCCTGAAAGTATCATTGGTAATCTAGGCAGTGGAAGGCAGATTACTGTGGATAGAACAGTAAACTTAAGGAGTAAAAGTAGTGAGAATAGGAGACTTTTGAAACAGTCCTGTTGTGATGAAAGAAGAGTGTGTGCCAAATAGAGGTGATCTATGCTTAAAGGAGACTTTATAAAGAAAGAGAGATGCAACATACAAAGCCCTTTCTGATGAAAGGTGACTCTGTAGGATAACTAAGAAGAAAATAAAACTCTGTGGAAGGTGATACTGCAATACTTCATCCCAGTGGGCAAGGTCTCTGCTCTCACCTATGCAAGTTGCAGAGGAGCAAAATATAGAATCTATGCCATAGACTAATGTGGAGATAAAGATTTGAAAGGAAAGTCCAAAGGGAAACTCAGAAAAATGTTTCCTATTATTTTATTTTGCTTTTGATAGTATGTTAAAATGTCCCGATGCATTACATTGCTGTGCTATAGCACAGTGTTCATTCTATACGTTTGGATCTTTTACCCAAGTTACATTTTTGTTAGGGAGATATGCTTATCCTAAAGCATCAAATGTAATTGCTATTTGGAAGTAAGTGCTAGGAAGCACATTTCTTTGAATCTTTTTCCAATTCATGTATTTTCCTCATTTTTAAATCTTCTGCCTTAATAGGATGTCTCCTGGGTTATCTTAGTTAAATGTAACATCATCATATTTCTTAGAGAGGCAGTTCTACTGTAGTGGTTAATGTCACAGTATCTGGAATTAGATCACCTGGCTTCAACTTCCATCACTCACATTGATTATTATGTGACCTTGGGCAGACTCTGTAACTTCTCTGTGCCTCTGTTTTATCACTTAAAAAATGATAAACACCTACAAAATGATAAAATCTTTCTTACTGGGGTTGTTATGAGCATGAATAAATTTGGAATTGGAAAATTCTAGCAATTGGGAAAATGCCTAGCATAGAGGAAACTCTTAACAAATGTTAGGTTCCATCATCATCATCTTCATCATCCTATCACTTCCTCCAAAAACCTTCATTATCGTTGACCCTTCCCTCTTTAGCTTCATCCTTCCATGTCTTATTGACTATTCAGTCTATGCTACTTCTAAAGCAGCCAGTATACTTGTATTTACTAAGGACTTCTTATTAGAAATATTAGACACAAAATTTACCTGCTTGAAGTTGTGACAGTTGGGTTATTCCACCACTGGCCTCAAATATGGTAAAGGACATTGATTACTGTACTGGGTTAATTAGTGTCTTCCTAAAACTTATGCCCTCTTAGAACCTCAGAACTCAGAATGTGATCTTATTTGGAAATTGGGTCTTCACAGATGTAATTAGTTAAGATGAATCCATACTGAAATAAAGTTAGCCCTAATCCAATGACCAGTGTTCTCTTAAGAGAAAACAGAGATACAGAGATAGATGCAGAAGGAAGATAACCATGTAGAGAGGAAGGCAGGAATTTGAGCAACTCAACTACAAGCCAAGGAATGCCAAGAATTGACAGCTAGAAAGAGGAAAGAAAGAATGCTTTTCTAGAACCTTTAGAGATAATGCCCTACCAACACCTTGCTTTTGGAATTTGGTGTTCCAAACATTGGAAGAAAAATTCCTGTTTCTTATAGTCAAGGAGTTTGTAGTAATTTGTTACAGCATGCATGGGAAACTAATAGTTACTAATAAACTTTCCCAAAGTACTTGGCACAGCACAAAGTGACTCCCATGATCTGACCTTTTGTGCTTTGACCAGAGTATGTTTAGGCCTCTTTTTCCTCAGTTTGCTGCTTTCTCAGTTCCATGCATCTGCACTACCCTCCTACTCCATGTATGAAGCTGCTATTCCTACTTCAAGGCTCTAATCAGGCCTGCATCATCCTAATCAGAATTATTTGTTCACTCTGTCTTCCATAGTATGTTGCTGCTACCTCTATCATATGTCTTATTTGTTTTTCTTTATGTTCAGATATTTGTCTAGATATCCATCTTTTTCACTCTAAAGTTCTTTAAATCAGGATCTATGTCTCTTTTTATTATTACACTTTAATTTCTGGGATATATGTGTAGAACGTGCAGGTTTGTTACATAGGTATGCACGTGCCATGGTGGTTTGCTGCATCCATCACCCCGTCATCTACATTAGGTATTTCTCCTAATGCTATCCCTCCCCTAGCTCTCCCATCCCCCCGACAGGCCCTGGTGTGTGATGTTCTTCCCAACAGTGGAAGAGAAGTTCCCCTCTCTTTGTCCATGTGTTCTCATTGTTCAACACCCATTTATGAGTACGAACATGCAGTGTTCAGTTTTCTGTTTTGTGTCAGTTTGCTGAGAATGATGGTATCCAGTTTTATCCATGTCCCTGCAAAGGATATGAACTCCTCCCTTTTTATGTCTGCATAGTATTCCATGGTATATATGTGTCACATTTTCTTTATCCAGTCTATCATTGATGGGCATTTGAGTTGGTTCCAAGTCTTTGCTATTGTGAACAGTGCTACAATAAACATATGCATGCATGTGTCTTTGTAATAGAATGATTTATAATCCTTTGGGTATATACCTAGTAATGGGATTGCTGGGTCAGATGATATTTCTATTTCTAGACCCTTGAGGCTCTGTGTCTTTTTCAGAATCTCTGTATCAATAATGAGTGCAATGATTGGCGTACAGGAGTTATAATATGTTTGTTAAATAAATGAGTGAGTGAGAGACTGAATCAAACTGGTGAATACTTAATGTTCATGGCTTGGTTAGCAGGTAGGTGTACCTTCTCTCCCTATCAATCAGTGGCAGTGAGTCTAAAAAACTCACCATTAGAGATTCATTATTTCATATTATAGTGGACTAATTATCTCTTCAGAAGCGACAGGTCTGGAAAGAATAGTTTTTAAATCTAGGATATTTTCCTGGGAATACATTTATCAAATCAGAGTCAAAGAGAAAGATGAAAGAACTGGGTCACAAGGAAGAAAAGAAGGCAAAATGAGAACCTCTTTGCAAGATTTAGACACAACTCAGGAGCAAGAAAGGGGCCTCCAATTCGATTTTATTTTTAAATCACATTTTAATGTGGAAGGCAGACAATGATGCTTAGTCACTGCTTTGCTATTTGACAAGTAACCCCTTTGTCAAATGTGTGTATCCTATTGAGGGGAGGGGAGGAGAGGTAGATATGTGAATGAATTATACCAGAAAGAGGGTTTGTAGGCCAGGTTCAGGTCTGCTCCTACTCTCTGAATTCTAGTTGCTGCCTCCCTCTGTATATCAGGTCCTCCAAGGAAGGTGTTTATTACAGCAGCCACACACTGTAAAATCAATTATTTTCTCAAGTCCTGTTTATTTCACCTCCTGTTTTGTGGGAAGGACCTCTCTGGCTAGATACCGCAGTTATTTGTGTTTGCTGAGACAGAGAGAGAGCTTTGATGAGCTGAGCTGCTCCTCGCTTCTGCAGCTGACTAGAAGTGGTTGGGGCTCTCTCTTCTCCATCAGGCCATACAGCAGCAGGCTTTTGGCAGAGGCTCTCTAAAAAAGCAGTTTATCTAGAAACCTCAAGGCAGTATTTAGAGTACTTGGGGTACCAGCCATTGTGTCTGGACCCCTCTAGGCAGTACTTGGAATTAATTTTTCCCAAGTATGCCTATCAGTATACTTCCTGGGACAGGATGCAAAATTTTCACACAACAATTTTGATGCCTAAATCAAAATCTTTTAAAATTATTTATGTTTTAATTATACCTTATGACTTTTTAACTAAAAATATCATTTCACTTGGGTAAGGAACCCAATGCAATATGATAAATTTCAAATAAACTGAAAAAAGCAAACCCTGCATTTGGGGGCAACATTTTAAGAAAGGCACAGCATACTATTTAGGACTTTCTCTGATTTGTGAGATAAAATGCCACACAGTAATTTGTGCTTCATTGAACCTCAGAGACCAAGTTTGAAGCTGTCACTAAAGGTACTTTTTGGGGAAAAAAAAAGATTTCTAGTAACTTGTCTTGATCAATTAATTTCTGGCACTATCCAGCAGTTTGTTGTTGTTGTTTAAAAAAAAAAAACAGCTTTGATTCTTTTCCTCTGGTTTTGTGATTAAATCCAAATGATGTTTCAGCAGATCTTTACTCCCATAACTTCAGAGCTATCATTGCAACTACAGTGATTTTATGAAGGAAAGGAAATTCTACCAGTGCCTCTAGCATCAGTCAAAATAAGTTATTTCAAAGCAGAGAGGTGTCTTCAGTGGCTTAACAACAAATTCAATGAATCAGAAATTTTTCCCCTTGTTTCTGGCTGAAATCCCTTCTTTTGGCCAAATATTTCTCCCCAAAAAAGGAGGTTTTTATTTCTGGGTTTTTAGCAGGGAACTGATCTTGTGCAGAAAGCTCTGGTTCAGACAATCCAGGTGAGAGACTTTTCCACCTTAGCTCCAAAAATATGTTAACCCTGTGATTTCTGGCTTTTGTCTTAGTTGGAAAATTTTTCAGGTTTTCTTATGGGTATTTCTTTGTAAAATGTAACTTTGAGTTGATTTTAATTTGAATGGTAAGGTGGTATGTATGTTTTCTCTGGTGTGATTCTTAAAAGTCTTCTTTAAAAAGTTTGATCATTGGCTGGGCACAGTGGCCCATGCCTGTAATCCCAGCACTTTGAGACGCCAAGGCAGGTGGAATACCTGAGGTCGGGAGTTAAAGACCAGCCTGTTCAACATGATGAAACCCCGTCTCTACTAAATACAAAAAAATAGCCGGGTGTGGTGGTGCGTGCTTGTAATCCCAGTGACTTGGAAGGCTGAGGCAGGAGCATCATTTGAACCTGGGAGGGGGAGGTTGTAATGAGCCGAGACTGTGCCATTGCACTCCAGCCTGGGCTAAAAGAACAAAACTCTGTCAAAAAAAAAAAAAAAAGTTTGGTTGTTAGCAAACATCTGGTACACTTGTAAAGCTACTCTAGTTTATTAGGTCCAGGACACGACCCAGAGGCATGAGCTCCCATGTCTGCCACTCACTGACTACCTCACTGAGGATGGCCTCAGAGAAGATCGTCATTCTTTAGAGCTTTGTTCAACTATTTTATAAAGTGCTGAGATTGGACCAAAAGTGATTTCCCTAATTGCTCTGTGGAACATTGTGATCTTCGTGATCTTCGACATCCTAACACGTGTTCGGCACAATACACAAATATTAAAATAAAACAAAGCAAAAACTCTCATAGTCAATTAGATGTGAGAAATGCTTCCTAATATAATCCTCTCTTGATGGCTTACGTTTCCTATTAGCATTTTAAAGTCTTGTAGATTTATGTAGTAAAGAAACCTGTGTACATGTGTAGTCTTCAAACTTAACTGACCATTGTACAAGTCAGGATAGATTAGGGTATGCTGAAATAGAAAATACATGAAAATCTCATCAGCTTAAAATAAGGAAGTCTCCCCCTACCCATAACATGTCTAACATGGTTTAACTACCATGGAGAAGAGCTCTATTTTTCATAGCTACTTGGGGATACCAGTTGATGGAGCAGATGCTGTCATGAAACTTGTAGGTCATTTTGCTAGTAACAAAAGGAGTTTAGGAGAGTCTCAAACTAGTCTTTAAATGTTACCTCTCAAATATGATGCATATAATTTCCAAACACAACCCATTGGTCAGAACTAATCACATGACCGTGGTCTGCTAAGAGGGAAAAAGATAGGAAGTGCCTAGAAGGCAGAAAAATTTGATGGTGATGAGCAGGACTAATGACTACTACAACTGTAGAACTCTCCATTATTATAAAAGTTATTACTAACCTGTAGAATTACATACTGGAAAACTGCAATGGATGAGTTTTCAGCCTTTCCAGCTGTGAAAGTCTACAATTCTATGATCCAATTAAAGAAAAAACCTTTCCCCCTTTACAAGTTAGTGTTTGTGCTTCCCCAGGAGAAAACAGTCTCTTTTTATTGTGGTAAAAAATATATAACAGAAAAGAAAACACCTTATTTTATAAGCTAAACTTTTATATCAGATCAACCTTTGAATTAACTAAAAGACCTTTCAGGAGAGCTGGTTCATATCAAAACATATCTTCACACCAGTCACTGCACAGAGACCACTTTTATTTTATGTCCAATCTCATCCTTTTAGATAAACAGAGAAAAATGAGGGTTGTACGAGACTAAATCCCATTGAAGACCAGAATCTAGGCTGTTATCTCTTCGTTGGGTACAGGGAAAATTTGTGAGCCCTTTGCTTAGGGGCTTCTCTTCTATCTACTTTCTGTTGCCTGTTAAGTTTCCAAAGGTAAGAGAAAAATGATTCACTTCCTAGAAACATAATACATATGTATTATTAGCAAATTGGCATCCCCTACATTTAAAATACATGATTATATATACATATGTATGTATGTGTGTGTGTGTGTGTGTGTGTATATATATATATAATATATGTAATTGACTGTATATATTCAATTATTCTGAAGCCCCCTTCCCAGCTGTTCCTGCAAAAATGTCTCAGGTGCTGGGAAAACAAGTAGGTAATGTCCTCACCATCCTTTATCTCTGCTATCCACCCACTTGTGACTTTCATTTTTCAGCCATAAAATATCTTCATTATCTAAAGAAATGATAAGACTGCAGTCTTGCAGAAATGAAAAGCTTGTCTTTAGCATGGTTTAATTTTTTTTAATGCGGGGATACAATTTTTCATGTTTGGGTGAGTTGCTGGCTTGTCTTCAATAAGAGAACTTCAATTTATCTGCAGTTCATTCTGACCGGCTGCCTCCTAGGGACCTCAGTGGGCAGGGTAGTATTTAATTTGTCCCAGAACAGCCTGAAGCTATGATAAATTCACAACCTTCTACCTCTTTCCCCTTAATGCACATGTGATTTGTTGATGTGTTTATATAACATTCTGGGAATAGAGGCTGATTTATAAACATTTTGTGATGCAAAGTAGATTTGAGCACAGCACTATGCAAGTCAGGGTTTGTGAATTGCTAATAGGCCACGAGTTTGACTTAAATATACATCACATCCCGAGACATTAATCAATTCCTAGAGCTGAGTGAACACAAGGCTTGTCCTTCTGGGACACAAAATGCCTATTTTGAAGAAAGGAATTATAACAAGGAGCACATAGGCATTCTAGACCTTGAAGCTCTTAGCAGCAGCGTGTCTTTTGTTTCATTTTTGAATGAAAAGCATTTGCAAAAAGAAACTCATGGTAGATTCAGTCTGACTTTGTTTAAAAAGGGATAAATGTAGTGGTTTTACATTTATATAAAATGTCCAATTGCTTGGCTATCTGTTGATTCCCAAATATTTAGTCTTTGGACAACATAATGAAAAACTCCTCTTATATGTAAAATATCTCCAAGGCTGAGCCCATCATGAAAAATTAATGAATGTATGAGTGGGAGAAAATGGAATCTTTTTCTTGTTCCTTTTCTCTTTGTGTTTTGTTATTACATACTGTTAAAATATTGGTGCTTTTTCTTTGCCTATGTTTCCAGTATATATGATTTTTTAAAATTTTTCTATTTCATTAAAATATATTTGAAGTTCTTGAAAATGCCAACATCTTTAAAGTGCTTTCTCGTCTATCCTTTAGTGATCTGTTCAGCAACAGCTGAAAAATCTTAAGTAACCTGGTATCCTCTGCATTTTAAAGATGTGATAACAGAGATTTAGAGTTTAAATAACGAGTCAAGGATATTTAGCTAGGAAGTGGTAGAACTGAGATAGAAAATCAGATATTCACGTTACAAGTTTAGGGCTCTCCCTGATTGTGGTAATTGTTAATGCAATTACTTCCCTGATTATATATTTTAGGTATTTTTTTAAATAAAGTGATTCCTCAGACTTTAAAAATGGTTATGAACTCTCCAATAAAAGTAAGTTGCAAAAAATGAAATTACATTACTAAAATAAAAAAAATTTATAGAGTACCCACTATATTAAATCAAGAGAATTTAAGAACTTTTGAATTTCCCTTTGGTGTTTCTGTTTCCAGTTACAAGATCCCCCTTTGAAATGAAGTAACTTACTCCCCAGGCTACTGGCCAATGTTCTGGCCAGTTGAGGCCTGACCCAAGGGTGGGAACATTCAGAATTTCTCTATAAAAACCAGTTTTAGGGGAACACATCTCTAGCATGCTAGTTGTTTTCTTCGATGTGAAGGAAACTCAGTGAATCTTCACCTTAGTCTATCTCTTGTGGGACACATCAGGCTGTAGCAGGCTCACATTTCTCGTTCATCTGTTCTTTTAATACATTCATTTTGTTCATTGTCCTCCTTTCCTCCCTTCTTCCTTCACATTCTTTATTTTCTTCCTTCCCTCTTCCCTTCCACTTCATCTATTTATTCTATTAACATCTTTCTGACATTTTTCTTCCATGTTGGGTTACTCCAATCTAGAGAAAGAGGAGGAGTGACTTATCTGCTTAGTACATTTGAAAAGAGTGAACAGGGCATAGGCGTACTCAGCTCTCCTACTTTCAGCTACTTTTTGAACTAGTCTTTCTGCTCTATTCCTCCAAGTCTAGGCTCTTCCCCTATGAAGGACGGGATGAGAGGTTTGTCGCAATTCAGTGTGGCTGAGATTAGGTTGGTGAGTCTGCCTAATTCCTAGATACATACATCAAGTGGGCCTGCTCAACTTTTATCTGTCAAAATGAGATACTCAGGCATCCTCCTGTCACTCCTCAGCCTTATTATTTTTAATTTGTTCAAATCCTAGGGAAATTACAGAACTGCCATTTATTGAGTATGCTTAAAGATTTTAATAGCAATAATCCCAGCATTTGTATATCTTGTAAACTATATATTTATTTTTAACTTTGGAGCATTTGCCAGACAAATGTATTTCAAAACCCTGCAATAATAATATTTGCAGCTGACATTGATACTGTGGTAAATACTTTGCTTGTTTTATCTCAATGAATCTTCATTATCTTAGTTTTGATGAATACATGTATTATCTTCAGCTTTCAGATAAACAACTGAGATTTGAGTCTTGTATCTTCTCTGAATTAGAATATTTTCCTTTACTGACAAAGCAGCATATAAATGGAACTGTCTAAGGCATAAAAGAATGATTGGATGGGGAAGGATTCTATACTGTGCCTTCAAGATTGAAACTGCCATTGCAAAAATTATAACTGAGAAAATTATTGCAGTGGAAGACATCTGACCTAAATGACTCCATATTGCTTGTAACCTACAAGCTATTCTCATTCATTCCTGCACATGGGCCAAACTGACTTTGGAAGGAACTTAGTTTAAAGTTTAACTTTGAAACAAAGATGATAATTGCCCTTTGCCAAAACAAAACCCCTTCCTGCCTAGGGACTAGGCTGCCTTTGAAGGACTAACAGAATAGTTACCAGATTTGAAATTATGTTTTAGGAGTCATTCAGCTGGAGGCTGCAAGAATCTGAACCTCCTCAAATCGTTCCTGGGGATAACATCACTGCTGTAAAACCTAAGATCAGTGCTTGTGATATTTTGCATACCCTGCACTTAATGGATCAGCTGGCACCAACCAGATCAATAAACTGGTTCTTCTTATCTTGCGTTCCCCACCTAGGAACTGACGCAGTGCAAGAGGACAGCTTCGACTCCCTATGATTTCATCTGTGATCTGACCAATCAGCACTCCCTACTTTCCAACCTCCTACCTACCAAATTGTCCTTAACAACTCCATCCTCAAATTTTTGGGGAGATTGATTTGAGTAATAACTCCATCTCCCACATGGTGTGGCCAGCCTCATATCAGTCAAACTCTTTCTTTACTGAAATGCTGTGATCTTTATTTGGGCAACAGGCAGGAAGAACCTATTGGGCAGTTACAAGATCCCCCTTTGGAACAAAATGACTTACTCCCCAGGCTGCTGGAAAGCTCTGGCTGTCACCCTTCAGCCATCAGCCCCCTTCAGGCCAGGCAGCAGGCAGCAGGCAGCAGTTTGTTCATTCATCCTTGCTCTAGACAATGGAGGGCCAGTGAAAGCTTTTGCACTAAACTTGTTCGTTCTCCCTGACACCACAGAGCATTTTGCCTACACCATTATTTCCCTTCTTTTACTTTCAGGCCCTTTCTTCATTCATTATTTCTGCTGTAACAAAATATCTGACATAGGGTGATATATAAACAACAGAAATTTATTTCTTACACTTCTGGAGATGGGGAAGTCTATAATCAAAGAGCCAGCATGTTGAGTTTCTGATAGAGCCAAGTTTCTCTGCTTCTAACATGTCACTTTGTTGCTCCATTTTTTTGGTGATAAAACACTGTGTCCTTATATGGCAAAGAAAAGCTGAATTCACTCTCTTAAGGCTTTTATAAGTCCCATCCATGAGGGCTTCCCACTCATGACTTAATCATCTCCTAAAGGCCTTTCCTCTTAGTACTACCATATTGGCCATTAAATTTCATCACATGAATTTGGGGGACAAATCAGATCATAGCAGGCCCCGATTTCATCCTTCATCCATTATTTTATATATTCATTCATTTGTTCATTGTCCTCCTTCCTTCCCTTCTTTCTGCCCTTCCCTTTTTTATTCCTTTTCCTTCCGTCCCCCTCCCCTCCCTCCTCTTGTATTTATCCTATTAACATCTTTCTGACATTCTTCTTGCCAGTTACTGAAGCCTTGATCTGGATCATTGACTCTTCCCCCTTCTGTCTTGACAGGCTCAGCAACTGCAATTTTGTCTCCTAGTAAATTAAACTCAAGCAATTGCTGGCAGAAAAGTAGCTCTTAAATGACAGTGTACGTTATTTCTCAACAGGGCTCTGTTTATCCTCATGTTTATGAGATAATTGGAAATAAATCTGTGGGCATAAAAAAATAAAAGGGGTGAAAAGATACTAAGACAATTTTACGCCAGACTCCATTAGAATGTCTTAGAACTTCTTTCTGTACTTCAATATATGGCTGAATTTCTTTACCACTTCTTATATTTTAAATAATATTCTTCTGGGATAAATATTGTTTGAGAATGAAGTATAAACTATATAGAAAAATATTGTAGACTTAGATATAATTGTCACAATAGATCCTAATTCATAAATAGTAAATACTTAATTACTTGGCATTGTCAGAAAATGATATATTCTGCTTAATCTAAAATTCTGTTTACTAAAGCATGTCAAATATTCTAGTTATAAATTATTAATTTCAAAGAAAAATATTAAAATTTTTACTGAAGGAAATTAATTTTTTATGATTCAAATGTTTTTATCTCTAGATTCAGTCTGGTAGGTTTAAAGCCCTAGCACTACTACATTTTTGAGTGAATATCAAACTTTCTAAGCTTCATGTATCTCATCTATAAAGTGGGGACTATGATAATTTCTAACCTCTTGGAATTATGATACAAACTGAATAGAAATAATTTACGTCACATACCCGGAATAGCTTCAGAGCATTTAATTGGTGTGGTGGATTTTAAATATGTCCACAAAGTCTTCAATACTTTTCTCTTTAGGAGGTGGAGCTTTAGTGATTTACTTCCAGTGAATAGGCTATGGAAGTTTTCAAAATATGTCCCTTCCTGTGCTAGTCATTGCCTGTGTCCTGGTTGTTCTCTTGGGTCATCGGCTCAGGGGAGAATCCAGCTGCATGTAACTAGGACACATAGCTGCTGAATTGAGAGGCACGTATGGTCAGGAACTAAGGCATTCAGTAAATAACCAGCAAGAAATTGAATCCTGCCAAAAATCATATGATGGAGTTTATAAGCAGATGCCACAGATTTCCCGTGACTAAACTGTCATCATCTTGACTGCAACCTCATGAGGGACCCTAAGCTAGAACTACGCAGCTAGCCACTTCTGGACTCCTAACCCTCAAAAACTGTGAGAGATAATAAGTATCTATGGATTTACATTTGGGCATTGTTTGTCATGCAGCAGATAATGATGATGATTGCAATACGTGCTTAAGATTTGTTAGCCGTTATTATTAGTCATTCACTCTCAGTAGTTGTGTTGAAGCACCTGAGCACACCCATCTTTTAATTGGAGTCCCATAAAGCTCCAGTTGGTTAAAGCTGGACAAACAGTTTTATGTTAGTGCTTTGACCTGATTTTAAGGTGGTTTCTAAATTTAGAAACAGCTGTGAGTTAAATGCTCTCACTTTATAAAGAACAGCTTGATAACTTTATTTTCTAGAGCAGGATGATAATTTTAAAGAAAGTGACAGAAGATACTACTGCTCAAGTTTCACTGATGTTCAAAATAAAGGGGTGAGCATGTGTTCATTTGCTATATATAAGTATACTTCCCATGCCATGAGTCTGTTTATTCCCCTTGATCAAATGAGATCCCCAAAGCTCAGAGAAGGTAAATGATTTTCTAAGATACTACAGGAATAAGACTGCAGAATGAGGATTTGGACCTGGTTTTATCTGACTTCAAATCTGGTGTTTTGGTTACCTTATGCCTCTGAGGAAGAAAAAGATGGGATCAGAGCCCAGATTCAAATGGTATCAGGCAACTCTCTCACGGGTAGACTGTTCTGTTAATGAAGTAGGACCCCTAGTTTTGTTCCTAGTGAAGGCCAATGGTTCTGTACACCCTGCATGTATACACACATGCAAACACACACACACACACACACACACAATCACCGCTAAAGATCATACGCCTGATCCTAGTGAGATGTTTTCCAATAGTATATGGAAGGTCTCAGTGAGGAATAGAGGAGAACAGATGAGCATATGGATGACTCAGTACAACCTATCACGTTGGTTAGGAAATTCAATTTCAGGCCATACTTTCCTTGCTGAGAATGAGTCAGTTGTTCTTTCTCTTCTCTAACACTTCGAAGGTTTGCTTGAACAGGTCAAGTTTGTCATAGAAAATGGAAGAGCATAAAGAATAATGAAAACAGTGCAAGAAAAGTATTTTGGTATTTATCAAACATAAAGTTTAGTATCATTTCACTATATTCCCCGTGAAATAAGATTTTCCAAGAATATTTTTAGTGAACAAAGGGATAAACTGATAGCCTTAACTTATATGAATGTCTTTTTGAGGTGAGGGGGGGGATGTACTGTAAGTCTTTTTTAAATAGTATAGACATTTTA
The DNA here is from genome assembly GCF_049354715.1 of Callithrix jacchus. Classification (NCBI taxonomy): domain Eukaryota; kingdom Metazoa; phylum Chordata; class Mammalia; order Primates; family Cebidae; genus Callithrix; species Callithrix jacchus. The sequence goes on from NC_133511.1 coordinate 88,187,411, forward strand.
AAGTTCTTTCTGTCTACTAAGGGATATGAATGATTCCTTTTCCTCTCTAACAAATGGGTTGACATTTCTACTTCATTGATTTTTTTTTCAAAGTAGGCATCTCAGCCACTAGTCACTTTAAAAAAAAGAATTCTATCACATCTTACCAAGTCAATATTGATAATAGTAAAGTTCCAACTACTACCAAGTCATTAGAAGTCGGTATCTATCCCCTGGAGTATGATTTCTTAAAAGTAAACTCAGAGGTGTAATTCTAGAAATGCTAGCTAATAACTTTATTTTGGTCAGCTTTACAGTCCTGAGGGAGTGGAAGGCTACCACTCAAATGGCTCTTGGACACTCATGGGTCAGTCTATCCTTGAGACACTTTGTTTCAGCAATGACTAACTGTCTAAGAAAGAATAGCAAAGCTAGCTATTCGGGAGATAGTTCCAGATTACCCAACCCTATTGGGAATCACAAAAAGGGAAACTTGGAAATGGAGAGTTGAACGTACATGTATTATCCAAAGAACAGGGCATTTAGGAGAACTGGACATTCCCATTTATTCTTGGCTGAGAGACCTAGAAGCAGACTTTTTGTTCTGAAACAGTATCTGCCTTGTTATGTGGCCTTAGACAAGCCACTTCTCCTCTCTAAGGCTTCATACTCTCATTTGAAAATCACAGTATTAATACTAATGTAAGAAGGCATCATAAGAATTTAATAAAATTATATATGTCAAGTCGTTAAAATAATGCCCAATAGTTGATAATCACTCAGTAAATGTAAGCAGTTAATAGTAATAACATAGAAGCAACCTTAACAACTAGTGTTACAAAGTCATACTTTGCAACTCATTGAACATTTGATGTGCTGTAACTCACATCAAAGTTACACTTTGATGTTACAAAGTTCATTTGCTTTTCATAAAAGTGGAAAGACTATGCAATTCTTTGCATTTAGAATTACATATAGCAAGTTTGTGCATGTGTATGTTGTAGTGGTAGTGGTGATGATGGTGGGGAGGAATGCTTATATTCACTTAGGAAATTCTTATATACACATAGGAAATGTACATAAACAGGCCTTGCTGGCTACTCTCTAGTCACCTGCCTGATGCTAATTTAAGAGGTGCTGAGAAAGACTCTGCTGGCTCTTTATATCTGGCTGAGGCTGCCATGTATAGCTGCTCAGGATCTACAATGACCACCATTAGAAAGACTCTCAGTAATTCAATGGGAATTGAGAGTTGGCTCAAGTTCCACCACATTTTACTCCTCAGTTGCATTGAACATAGTATATCATCTGCTTCCTGTAACACTTTTCACTCAGCCTCTGGGACATGTTGACCTGCTCCCTTGCTACCTCACTCATCGCTCCTTCTCAATCTCTTTGGCTGATTTCTCCTCATCATCTTAATCTCTTATTCTCATTGTGTCCTGGGACTGTATTTGGTATTTAAGGCCTTTATTCTCTTCTCTGTCTATAGTCACTCCCTAAGTAATATAATCCATTCTGAGATCTTTATTATTTTTTTTTGAGACAAGAGTCTAATTCCATCACCAGGCACCAGGCTGGAGTGCAATGGCACAATCTTGACTCACTACAACCTCTCTGCCTCCCAGGTTCAAGCAATTCTCCTGTCTCAGCCTCCCAAGTAGCTGGGACTACAGGCATGCATCACCACACCCAGATAATTTTTGTATTTTAATTAGAGATGAGGTTTCACCATGTGGGCCAGGATGGTCTCGGTTTCTTGACCTCATGATTCACCCACCTTGGCCTTCCAAAGTGCTGGGGTTACAGGCGTGAGCCACCGCACCTGGCCATTCTGAGATCTCTTAACACCATCTCTATCCTAATCATTTTAAAATGTGTATCTCTAGCACAGAACTTGTTCCTGAATTCCAGAATCTTATACCCAGCACTTATATAGTGCTTATACCCAGAATCTTATACTTGAAACATCCACTTGGATATTTGAGGGGCATTGCAAATTTATCTTATCCCAGAACAACCTCCTGAATTCCCTCCCTGTTCTTCCTGCACTCTTTCCTATTTCACTAAGTACCAACTCTCCTTACCCTTTTGAGGCCACAGCTACTGCAATGTTTAACTCCTTTTCTGCCTTACAATGCACATGCATAATCTACAGAAATTCTGTCAGCTCTGTTTTCAACCTATAAATGGAATCCAACAGCCTCTCACCATTTCTATGGTTTCTTCCCAAGTCCAAGTTATTTGCAGTTTTATATGTGGATTATTATAATAGCCTCTTAATTATCTTTACTTTTTCACTGACAATTTCTTGACTATTTCAAGTCAGCAACTACAGTGATCTTTCCAAGGGGGTGAATCAGAGCTTGTCACTCCTTTATTTCATTCCCTCCAATAGTTTCTCATCACTCAATGCCAAGCACTTATAATGGCACATAGGACCCTAGTGACCTATTTTTTCTATCTCAACCTCTTTAATGTCATTTCTCATTCACTCTCTAATTCAGTTGCCTTTTAACATCTTTATCTTCTTTGAGTAAGCAGTCATACTCCGACCCCACAGGCCCTTTGCACTTGCTGCCCCATCTTTCTGAGACACACACACACATACACACACACACACACACCCCTTATCTTTCTCTCTCTCACTGGATAAACTGAATAAAATCATAGACTCATCTATTTTTCTACCTTTGCCCTGAACAATAGTCCCTCTCTCTCCACATTAATCTGCCTTTAAACTTTTTCTTTCTACAGCATTTAAAACTGCTTCATTTTATAGATAGAATAAATATACATATAAATATTCATTTTCACACATCCATATACATGGATGCATTATAATTCATTTTCTCTACTTCTATCAGAATGTAAGCTACATAAATGGTATTTACATTTACATTTTCTTATTGCTGCATTCCCAGATCTTAGAAAAATGCTTGACATGAAATAGGCATTTAATGAATATTTGTTAAATAAATAAATTAAATCTTTATCAAGCTGAAATTACTCCTACTGGAGGCACTACTCTTGAAAACCTTATCAGCCACAATTTTTCTCACTTTGCAAGGGACCTTAGACACTCAGTGTATCTTCCTAATTTGCAAGCGACTATTCAAGATAACCAGAAAGAAACAGTTGTTGTCTTAGGCCTTGTAGTAAATAAGTAAAATATTAAGGTCCAGACTGTCATTTTTCTAACTATTACTGGGTATAGTGTTCTATAGTCTTAGCACATGTCAGAAACCTCCAACAGAAATTGTAGAGGACCTAATACTGGGAAGAAAGTAGATATTACATGAATAGGGCCAATTCCAGGGTTTCACAAGGACACTTGCAACACCAATAGGCAACAGAGTTCACTGGGAAATTAGGGCAGGAAAAAAATAACAGATTCTGGTGACATTGTAGAGAAAAGGGAACAATTATACACCATTGATGGGAGTGCAAATTGGTTCAACCATTATGGAAAGCAGTGTGGTGATTCCCCAAAGAGCTAAAAACAGAACTACCATTCAACCCAGCAATCCCATCACCATGGGTATACCAAGAGGAATATGAATCATTCTACCATAAAGAAACATGCATGTGAATGTTCATGCAGCATTATTCACAATGGCAAAGACATGGAATCAGCCTAAATGTCCATCGATGACAGATTGGATAAAGAAAATGTGGATCATATATACCATGGAATGCTATATAGCAAGATCTTGTCTTTTGTGGGAATATAGATGGAGCTGGAGGTCATTATTCTTAGAAAACCAATGCCAGAGTGGACGATCCAAGATGGCCAAATAGGACCAGCTCTGGATTGCAGTTCCCAACAAAAATGCAGAGGGTGAGTGATCACCACATTTCCAAACAAATTTGTACCAAGAGATTCCAGGATGGAAAAGTGGCATGAGTCTCTAGCACAGCTGTTTCAGTCAGCACAGAGGATCTCCACATAAAATCTCACACAAATCTGAGTGTCATGTTAACTGGCACCTGGAATGCCTGGGAGACAGAATTGCCCATTCAACTGAAGAAAAGTGAACTGAAACAGGGAGCCAGGTGATCTGGCTCTGCCAGTCCCATCCCCACAAAGACAAGCAATCTGAAACACTCTGGATTGAGAGTTTCACAGCAAGCACAGTGGGACCTGGGACAGTCCAGTTCTGTGGGGGGAAGGGAGTCGTCATTACCAAGGCAGTCCACCACTACTGAGGCAGTCTGCCATTACTGAGGCAGTCCACCATTACCAAGGCAGTCTCCCATTACAGAGACAGTCTGCCATTACTGAGGCAGATGGCCATTACTGAGGCAGTTCTAACTATAACTCTATAAACAAAACTGCAAGGAAGTTCACACAACAGCTGTGCAGAGCCCACAGCAGCTCAGCAACACCTCTGCTGGCAGACTGTAACTAGACTACTTCCTTACTGAAAAAAAGGCAGCAGCATATCAGGAACTTATAAATAAAGCCCCACCTTCCCAGGACAGAGGACCTGGGAGAAAAAAGGCAGTTATGAGTTCTGCTGCAGCAGACTTAAATATACCTGCCCAGCAGCTCTGAATGGGACAATGGGGCAGACAGCTCAGCACTTGAGCTCCTGTAAGGGACAATCTCCTCAAGCAGCACCCCCACCCCTGTATATTCAAAGAGACACATCATAAAGGAGAGCTCAGGCTGACATCTGGTGGGTATCCTTCTGGGACAAAGATAATAGAAGAAAAAGCTGGCAGCAACCCTTACTGTTCTGCAGGCAATCAGGGTCTGGAGTGGATCTCCAGCAGTCCTACAGCAGAGGGGCCTGACTGTCAGAAGGAAAACTAAAAAACAGAAAGATATAACTTTATCATCAAGAAAAAGGATGTCCACTCAGAGACCCAATCTGAAAGTCACCAACTACAAAGACCACAGGTAGATAAATACACGAAGATGGGAAGAAATGAGTGCAAAAAGGATGAAAACACTCAAAACCAGAACACCTCTCCTCCTCCAAGGGATCACAACTCCTCACCAGCAAGGGAACAAGGCTGGATGGAGAATGAGTCTGATGAATTCACAGAAACAGGCTTCAGAATGTGGGTAATAACAAAATTCTCTGAGCTAAAATAATGTGTTCTAACACAATGCAAAGAAACTGAGAATCTTGAAAAAAGCTTTGACAAAATGCTAAAGAGAATAAACAGCTTAGAGAGGAATATAAATGAATTGATGGAGCTTAAAAACAACCCAAGAACTTCGTGAAGCACACACAAGTTTCAGTAGCTTAATCAATCAAGCAGAAGAAAGGGTTGAAGATCAGAGATTGAAGATCAACTCAATGAAATAAAAAGAGAAGGCAAGATTAGAGAAAAAGGAGTGAAAAAAATGAACAACACATCCAAGAAATATGGGATTATGTGAAAAGACCTAATTTACATTTGATAAGTGCAGCTGAATGTGACAGAGAGAATAAATACAAGCTGGAAAACACTCTTCAGGATATTATCCAGGAGAACTTCCCCAACCTAGCAAGGGAGGCCAATATTCAAGTCCAGGAAATACAGAGAACACCACAGAGATATTTCTCATGAAGAGGAACCCCAAGGCACATAACCATCAGATTCAACAGAATTGAAATGAAGGAAAAAATGCTGAGGGAAGCCAGAGAGAAAAGTCAGGTTATCCACAAAGGTAAGCCCATCAGACTCACAGTGGATCTCTTGGCAGAAACCCTACAGCCAGAAGAGAGTGGGGGCCAATATTCAACATCCTTAAAGGAAAGAACTTTCAACCTAGAATTTCATATCCAGCCAAACTAAGCTTCATAAGTGAAGGAGAAATAAAATCCTTTATGAACAAGCAATTGCTCAGAGATTTCATCACCACCAGACCTGCTTTACAAGAACTCCTGAAAGAAGCACTAAACATAGACAGGAACAACCAGTACCAGCCACTTCAAAAACATACCAAAAGGTAAAGAGCATTGATACAATGAAGAAATGGTGTCAACTAATGGGTAAACAACCAGCTGGCATCAAAATGGCAGGATCAAATTCACACATAACAATATTAACCTTAAATGTAAATGGGCTAAATGCCCCAATCAAAAGACACAGACTGACAAATTGGATAAAAAGTCAAAACCCAACAGTGTGCTGTATCCAGGAAACCCATCTCACATGCAAGTAAACACATAGGCTCAAAATAAAGGGATGAAGGAAGATTTACCAAGCAAATGGAGAGCAAAAAAAGCAGGAGTTGCTATCCTAGTCTCTGATTAAATAGACTTTAAACCAACAAAGGTCAAAAGAGACAAAGAAGGGCATTACATAATGGTAAAATGATCAATGCAACAAGAAGAGCTAACAATCCTAAATATATACGCACCCAGTACAGGAGCACCCAGATACACAAAGCAAGTTCTTAATGACTTACAAAGAGACTTAGACTCCCGCACAATAATAGTGAGAGTCTTTAACACTGCACCCTCAATAGTATACAGATCAATGAGACAGAAAATTAACAAGGATATCCAGGACTTGAACTCAGATCTGGTCAAGCAAACCTGATAGACATTTACAGAACTCTCCATCCCAAATCCACAGAATACACATTCTTCTCAGCACCACATCAAGTCTACTCTAAGATTGACCACATAATTGGAAGTAAATCACTCCTCAGCAAATGCAAAAAATGGAAATCATAACAAATAGTCTCTCAGACCACAGTGTCTTCAAATTAGAACTCAGGATTGAGAAACTAACTCAGAACCGCACAACTTCATGGAAACTGAACAACTGGCTCTTGAATGTTGACTGGATAAACAATGAAATGAAGGCAGAAGTAAAGATGTTCTTTGAAACCAATGAGAACAAAGACACAATGTACCAGAATCTCTGGGACACATTTAATGCAGTGTCTAGAGGAAAATTTGTGGTAATAAATGCCCACATGAGAAGCAAGGAAAGATCTAAAATCAACACCCTATCATGAAAATTGAAAGAACTAGAGGAGCAAGAGCAAAAACACACAAAAGCTAGCAGAAGACAAGAAATAACTAAGATCAGAGCAGAACTGAAGGAGATAGAGACACAAAAAGCCCTTCAAAAAAATCAATAAATCTGGGAGCTGTTTTTTTTTTTGAAATGATCAACAAACTAGACCTCTAGCCAGATTAATAAAAAAGGAAAGAGAGAAGAATCAAGTAGATGCAATAAAAATGATAAAGGAGATATCACCACAGATTCTACAGAAATACAAACCACCATCAGAGATTACTACAAACAACTCTATGCACAGAAACCAGTAGCCTGGAAGAAATGGATATATTCCTGGACACTTGCAACATCCCAAGACTAAACCAGGAAGAAGTTAAAACCCTGAATAGACCAATAACAAGGGCTGAAATTGAGGCAAAAATTAATAGCTTACCAACCAAAAAACAGCCCAGGTCCAGATGATTCACAGCCAAATTCTACCAGGCACACAAAGAGGAGCTGGTACCACTCTTTCTGAAACTATTCCAATCAATTCAAAACTGGGAATCCTTCCCAAATCATTTTATGAGACCAGCATCATTCTGATACCAAAACACAGCAGAGACTCAACAAGAAAAAGAAACTTCAGGCCAATATCCATGATGAACATAGATGCAGAAATCTTCAATAAAATACTTGCAAACTGATTGCAACAGCACATCAAAAAGCTTATCCATCATGATCAAGTAGGCTTCATCCTAGGGATGCAAGATTCGTTCACCATATGCAATCTATAAACGTAATTTACAACATAAACAGAACCAAAGACTAAAACCACATGATTATCTCAACAGATGCACAGAAGACCTTTGACATAATTCAACAGCCTTTTGTGCTAAAAATTCTCAATCAACTAGGTATTGACAGAAGGTATATCAAAATAATAAAAGCTATTTACAGCAAACCCACAGCCAATATCATACTGCATGAGCAAAACCTAGAACTATTCCCTCTGAAATCTGGCAGTAGACAAGGATGCCTTCTCTCACCACTCCTGTTCAATATAGTATTGGAAGTTCTAGCAAGAGCAATTAAACAATAAAAAGAAATAAAGTGAATTCAGTTAGGAAAAGAAGAAGGCAAATTATCCCTATTTGCAGACAACATAATTTTACATTTAGAAGACCCCATCATCTCAGCTCAAAATCTTAAACTGATAAGCAACTTCAGCAAAATTTCAGGATACAAAATCAATGTGCAGAAATTCCAAGCATTCCTATACACCAAAGACAGACTTAAAGAGAGCCGAATCAAGAATGAACTGCCATTCACAATTGCTATGAAGAGAATAAAATACCTAGAAATACAACTAACAAAGGATGTAAAGGACCTCTTCAAGGAGAACTACAAACCACTGCTCAACAAAATAAGAGAGGACAAAAACAGATGGAAAAACATTACATGCTCATGGTTAGGAATAATCAATATTGTGAAAATGGCAATACTTCCCAAACTAATTCATAGATTCAATGCAATCCCCATCAATCTACCTATAACCCTCTTCACAGAACTGGAAAAAAAAACACCTTAAACTTTCTGTGGAACCAAAAGAGAGCCCACATAGCCAAATCAATTCTAGTAAAAAGAACAAAGCTGGAAGCATCATGCTACCTGACTTCAAGCTACACTACAAGTCTACAGTAATCAAAACAGCATGGCACTGGTACCAAAACAGAGATATAGACCAATGAAACAGAACTGTGGCCTCAGAGGAAATACCACACATCTACAGCCATCTGATCTTTGACAAACCTGAGAAAAATAAGCAATGGGGAAAGGATCCCCTGTTTAATAAATGGTGTTGGGAAAACTGGCTAGCCATGTGCAGAAAGCAGAAACTGGACCCCTTCCTGACACCTTACACTAAAATTAACTCCAGATGGATTAAAGACTTAAACATAAGGCCTAACACCATAAAAACCCTAGAAGAAAACCTAGACAAAACCATTCATGACATAGGCATAGGCAAGAACTTCATGACTAAAACACCAAAAGCAATGGCAACAAAAGCCAAAACAGACAAATGGGATCTAATTAAACTCCATAGCTTCTGCACAGTAAAAGAAACAATCATCAGAGTGAACTGGCAACCACCACAATGGGAAAAAATTTTGCAGTCTACCCATCTGACAAAGGACTTATACCCAGAATCTACAAAGAACTAAAACAGATTTACAAGAAAAAAAACAAACACATTCAAAAGTGGTCAAAGGACATGAACAGACACTTTTCAAACAAAGACATGTATGAGGCCAAGAAACATATGAGAAAATGCTCATCATCAATGTTCATTAGAGAAATGCAAATCAAACTACATTTCATGCCAGTTAGAATAGCGATCATTAAAAATTCTGGAGACAACAGATGCTGGAGAGGATGTGGAGAAATAGGAACACTTTTACACTGTTGGTGGAAGTGTAAATTAGTTCAACCATGTGGAAGACAGTGGTGATTCCTCAAGGACCTAGAAATAGAAATTCCATTTGACCCAGCAATCACATTACTGGGTATATATCCAAAGGATTATTAATTATTCTACTATAAGGACACATGCACACGAATGTTCATTGCAGCACTGTTTACAATAGCAAAGACTTGGAACCAACCCAAATGCCCATCAATGATAGACTGGACAGGGAAAATGTGGCACATATACACCAGGGAAAACTATGCAGCCATAAAGAAAAGATGAGTTTGTGTCCTTTGTAGAGACATGGATGAACCTGGAAGTCATCATTCTCAGCAAACTGACACAAGAACAGAAAATCAAACACTGCATGTTCTCACTCACAGGCAGGTGTTGAACAATGAGAATACATGAACACAGGGAGGGGAGCATCACACACTGAGGTCTGTTGGTGGGGACTAGGGGAGGGACAGCAGGGCGTGGGGAGTTGGGGAGGGATAACATGGGGAGAAATGCCAGATATAGGTGACAGGGATGGAGGCAGCAAACCACATTGCCATGTATGTGCCTACACAACACTCCTGCATGTTCTTCACATGTATCCCAGAACCTAAAGTGCAATAAAGTATATATTTAAAAAAAGAAGAGCAAATAATAGTAATAAATTAAAAAGTAAAGATCGTTCACAATAAAAAAAAAAGAAAACTAATGCAGGAACAAAAAACCAAATATCACATGTTCTCACTTATAAGTGGGAATTAAGTGACAATAACTCATGGACACAAAAAAAGGAACAACATACATTGGGGCCTATTTGATGGTGAAGGGAGCAGAAAAAACAGCTTTGGGTACTAAGCTTAGTACCTGGGTAATGAACTGTTCTGTAAGCAAACCCTTGTTATACGAGTTTACGTATATAAGAAACCTGCACATGTACCCCTGAACCTAAAATAAAAGTTAAAAAAAATAAAAATAATAAAAAGCAAAATGTGGTTTAAAAAGAAGAGGTCATATAGACTGAAGAAAGATTTGTTCACTGGCAATTGGTTAATTTGTTCATCATCCACTGCTTATGCCAGTTCCTGTATTAGGGGCTAAAAGACATAGACAAACTGTACTTGCTGTGCCAGGGGCTGACATTCTTCTGAGTTGGATGAGTTGGAGATGTGGAAGAAAATATACTTGAGGAGGATTTCACAGGAAAGGTGACATCTAAATTAAGTCTCAGGAAATAAGTGGATCCCAAGAGATTGAGGAGTGATGAGGAGGGGCAAAGACAGTGAGCAGGACGGGCAAAGTCGTGGTGGTATGATAGTGTGTATATTCAAGGACTAGAGATTAGTAGGTTAGTACAAGGAGTAAGGAGTAGAAGGAGGACTGGGAAGATGGGCTGAGGCTAGATGGTGCATGGTGAACGGTGCCTTAGGGCTGAACCTCTGAACATGTTGCTGAAGGAGGGTCTCTCTTTCTCTCTCTCTCTCCTTTCCTTCCTCCCTTCTTTCCTTCCTGTTTTCTTTCTTTCCTTTTTTTGTGGTTAAAACTCAAAAAGGCCTTTAATACTATTCTGATATTCCACCAAATTTCTTAGATATCAATTTTTCTATTATTTGCTTCTGTATATTCTAAGCAAATTTTCATGTGCTTCCATTATGAGGAAAATCAGATTTTTGCATTAATATATGTTACTTGCACAGATGAATTTTAGCAGGGCCAAAATCTGGTTCTAATGTACAATGGGCAGGCATATTGTAAGAGAAGATTATACGAATAAAAAATATATTTTGTATTGTACATTCCGATCTATAATTCTTTTAAAAGACTGTATAGATTTATTTATTTATATATTTAAGTTTTAATGCAGAGAATATTTTATTTATATTATAAAAATCCCAGGTAAGTAGCCAACAGAGTAATTTTAAAGTATCAAAGAGGAGTTTACATGGTGTGAATTATATTCAAGGAAAAGAAGTATTCGATTTTTGCAGTATGACTCTTCTTTACATTACCATAAAAATTGAGGAAAACAATAAAAACCGCCAGAAAGCTCTGACAAGCTAGTGATTCTTTTTAATAAAAAAAAAAGTGAGTGGTCTGTGTATATTACTGTGATTAATCAAATAGATATAATTTATTTGCATTTGTCAGACAAGGTGCTGGAATTTCCTTAGTAGATGTTACTGAAGATAGGAACACAATGTAGCAGCAGCACTGTCTCCTTCCTTTTAATTGACAAATAACTACAGAGAGAACAGTCAGAAATTGGAAGAGAGCAGAGAAAGTGGATGAATTCTTCCTAGATGATGCAGGGACCACGTTAATGGAATTCTGGTCACGTAGTCTAGAGTTCAGACTTGTCTTGGTTTAATCAGCTTGCTGAACATTACAGTTGAGTATAGCCATGTTGATCCAGGCCTGTACATACATAATTTATTTCCCCTAAATTAGGCCTGGTTTAGTTCCCATTGTTTGACACATTATATTGAAAGCTGCAATGATGAGAATATGGTATTGGATCAGGTTTATGTACGTATGTGACTCTGTATATACTTAAAAATATTATACATATAGCTCCAGTGTTGAGGCATATCACTCTATCCCAGGCATTTGATGAATACAGAGCAATATTAGATGTTAAGCAGGATATTGACTTCCTCTATTTTGAGAATTATTTGGGCACAGCTTTGCTTAAAATAAGGCCCATCCACCCTTGCGGAATTGGATAAGTCACAAGGATACAGCACTTAACACCTTTCCTGGTTGTGAGCAAGGTCTGCACTAATTCATCAAATCCTACAGTGAGGGATTCCACAAGAGCTGCTCATGACAAGCACAACAGAGACAAATATTTAAAACCCAAGGATTTTGGACACATTGTTTTCAATGCTTTTTGGAAAGTTCTGGTAAAAAATACAATTTTTGTTTCTTTGTTTTCCATCCATGGTTGAAAGAAAGAAATTCAAAAAAGGGTAAGGAGTTAGAGGTAAAAAAGTGGTAGGCAAACCTGAAACACACTTATTTTTATGACATGTGATGCTTAGATATTAGCAATTTCATAACCAGACCCAGAGTAGGACCAGAGAAAATGAGTGTAATTATATTGCCAGTAAAGTGGCCCAGAAGAATGAAATTAGTCGAATTCCACCCGTGACTTTTTTGCTATAGTTAAAATACCATTAATGAGAAAAAAATATATTTCTTCAAAATTGCTTCATAACTGGTTTTAGGGTGGCAGTGTTCTTTAAGTAAAGCATTATATGTGTGTATATATATATATGTGTGTGTGTGTGTGTATACACACACACACACATATATATATTTATATGTATACACACACACACACACACACATATATATGTATATATAAAGCATCTGTTGATAACGTATGCATTTGGTCTTGTAGTCCTCGTTGCTCATTTCTGTCACTGTAAAAGGAGAACTTCGCTTTCTGAGGTCATGTTATTTATAGTTCAGCATCATCAAAAAGCAATTCCTTGCTTATTTGGGATTCGAAGTCCAGGCAGATCTCCCTTGTGACTCATTCGGCATTCATCTGGGGATCTATGCTTGCCTGCCTATGTGGTGTTCTCATGAATCCTTAATTCCTTTTGAACTCAGCAATGCCAGAGTCACTTTCCATCAACCCGCCCACTCAGCTGAATTGCGCCAGCCTCTTTTGCACAAAGCTTCACAGTCCTGTTGTAAGATTGATTGGGTGTTGAGCCACTGCCACAAAGACAAAAGAGGTCAGATTCAGCCCCTGCAGTTTACTTTTAAGACCTGATGTCATCATCATCCTGACTTCCAGAGCTGATGCTGATAAAATTTTCTAGGAGCTACCTATATGTAACTCACGCCTTGTTGAACTAACTTTATTAGCACTTCATCGCTGATAATGTAATAATATATTAATGATGTGTTGATCTTACCCTTTGTCTGCAAAGCAAAGGAGTTGAAACTAAAATGACATGGTGAGCCAGATCAGTCTGATGTGTAGCCAATCCTGTATCATGGCATCTTTCTCATTCCCTGACTGCTTTTCTCTTGGATAATAGGGCAGACATGGCTGGAGTGCTGGCAAGATGTCCAACACAAGGTGCTGCTCTAGGCTCTAAGAGTTTGCAGCTCAGAAAACCAGCATGGCTACTCACAAGGGTAAGATATGGGCAAGTCAGAGGGAAGCTCAAATCTAGTCCATATGTCCATAAAGTGAGCACATAACTAAAAATGTGTGACCAAGACAGGGATCAAGTGTAAGACAGGGAGATGGACTCAGCATAGGAGCAAGGGTAGAGGCAGGGAAGCTGGATTCCAGATGATTATGAAGAAGAGGGTGGTGTGATGGTTACCCAGAGTGCATGTATTAGATTGACCTAGTTTAGAAGCACAAAGTCAGGGGTTGGTAATATGCAAAATACTGGAGAGGTTGGAAACTTATTTGGATAGTTTTGGATTATATGACTGAGCTCTCCCCAGTGGCTCTTTAGTACCTGGAGCTTGAGATAAGTCAGATGTGGTCCCTGCCTGTTTTCTCATCATCTGCACAAGGAGACAGGAATGTAAATAAAAATATCATAACATTCACAGGATTGCCAAGAAGGTCTCATTCTACCAAGAAGGTAATAATAATGGATGACATTTATTGAAAACTCACTGTATACCAGTAGGTACTATGTTAATTTCTTTACCACATTTAATTCTTACAGCCATATGAAGTAATGCTATTATTTCTATTTTATAGATTAAGCAAATGGAGGCTAAAAGAATTTAAACAGTAACCACCCAAGGTTGCACAGCTAATTAGTGGTGAAGTCTAACTCTGACTTAGATATTGACCTCTACATCAGTTTGTTCTGGGAGACACATTTTAAGATGGATGTTGGGAACTATAGAACTTGACAGGAGTGTTAAGAATGGTGTGGAGACTGGAGTCCATGATCTGTGAGCACGTATCTCCTCAACCCCTTCCAATGAGTCCGCTGAGACTGAACAGAAAGGGCTAGACAGGGAAGTTCATACTGTGCCTTCAGGTGTGAATGAGGAATGAGCCGAGGCAGACTGTTTCACTTGGTGTAGAAGGAAAAGAGATTTATCTGCAGATTCCCAAACTACTTACTTGGCTCTAAGTGCCAGATTCCTCTGACACCTCAGCAGAATATTGGGTTAACTGATAGAACCTGGGAAGTTCTGCTAGTGAACAGCAACTACAAAGGTAATAGCACCTAAGTAACCCTGAGTTAGAAGAAGACACATTTTATAGAACACCTTCCACATTTAAAGAGTTGTCATATGAAAGAGAAAAAATAAATTTGTCCCATGTGACTCTAATGATTGCAACTGAGACCAATGGTTGGAAATGAGGAGACAGATTGCATCTCAGTAAATAATTGTGTGTGTGTGTGTGTGTGTGTGTGTGTATATATATACATATATATATATATATGTATATATATATATATATATATAGAGAGAGAGAGAGAGAGAGAGAGAGAGAGATCACTCTGTCCCCCAGGCTGGAGTGCAGTGGCATGATCTCAGCTCACTGCAACCACTACCTCCGGGTTCAAACGATTCTTCTGCCTCAGCCTCCTGAGTAGGACCACAGGTGTGTGTCACCACACCCAGCTAATTTTTTTGTATTTTTAGTAGAGACCAGGTTCCACCATACTGGCCAGGCTGGTCTCGAACTCTTGACCTTGTGATCCGCCCACCTCAGGCTCCCAAAGTGCTGGGCTTAGTAAAGGCATGAGCCACTGCCCCTGGTCAATAGTTATTTTTCAGCAACTAACAAATACAGAAGCTGGCCTTGTGGCAGTGTCAGTTATTCGCCACTAGAGGTATTCACATAGAGACTGTGTCACTTTCTGTCGAGAGGGGTAGTTTTCAAATTTTAGGATTCATAAGACTCATTACTGGGCATGGCAGCCAGATTCTGATTTAGGTGGTCCTCATAGGCATCAAGAATCTCTGCTTTTAATAAGCAAACTAGAGGATTCTGATCCAGGCGATAAATAATAATCTGTAGATTATAAAAGAGATGTCTATTTTTAAAGGAGAAGTTAGATTCCATGATGAAGTTTCTATCTAGCTCTATGTCCAGACCATGTTGATCTATTTCTTCTCAGAGTTCCTGTTTTTTGTATAGTCTTTATCTCATAACTTAATGTTTCATTATACTTTGTCTCCCTCTTCTAATCTTTTCCCTCATCCCCCCAATATTTAATGATAATTTTCCATGTGCCAAGCACCATTCTAGGCACTGAGGAGACATTATAAAGCCAAGCAGACAAGGCACCCTACCCTTGTGGAGCTGATAATCTAGTGAAGGGAGACTTCTAAAACCCCAAATATATCATTTATTTTATAAATATTTTCTTCCATATGACCAGATACAAACTCTTTTGGGAAATACTCTGTCCTGTTTAGTATTTTATGCAATGTCTACAACAATGTTCTACAATAACAGGTACTCAGAAGTATGTTTTTAAGCAATGATGAAACAGTAAAAAAAGAATACGCTTGGAGAAAAGCACCAAAAATGTATATTTTCTGCTACAAATCAGGCTAGTCTCAGCGGTCTAACTGAGGATTTCTTTGTGCTTTATGATGGAGAATTTTGGTAAGCCAAAGAACTTTTTTTCTGCATCAATAGAATGTATCCAGAACAAGTGACACAAGCATCTCAAGTTTTGCAGGTCGCAGTGTTACAGCAGAGTGAAAAACTAAAAGACAACCAGAATAAAGATGATGGGGTTCTTGACACAATATGGTATAAGACAGTGGCCAAAAAATTATTTTTTTAAAGGGCCAGGTTATTTAGTATTTTGGGGATACTGTCTCACAGCTGTCTCACAGCTACACAATTCTGCTACACACTGTCTCACGGCTACTCAATTCTGACATAGTAGTATAAAAACAGCTTAGAAAATATGTAATTGAATGGACATGTTCTAATAAAACTTTATTTACAAAAACAGATGAAAGGCTGAATGCAGCTCTCAGATCACAGTTTGCAGACTGCTGCTATAGAATAAATAGTTCAAAGAACTGTTGTGTTTAGCTGGGTATATTAGTCCATTCTCACATCCCTATAAAGAAATAGTTGAAACTGTAACTTATAAAGAAAAGAAGTTTAATTGGCTCATGGTTCTGCAGGCTCTGCAAGAGACATAGCAGCATCAGCTTCTGGGGAGGTCTCAGGGAACTTACAATCATGGCAGAAGGCAAGGAAGGAGCCAGGCACTTCACATGGCTGGAGCAGAAGGAAGAGAGATGTGGAGAGGTGCCACATAGTTTTAAACAACCAGATCTTAGGAGAACACTATCATGAGAATAGCACCAAAGGGGGAAATTGACCCCCGTGATCCAATTACCTCCTACCAGGCCCCACCTCCAACATTGGGGATTAAAATTTGACATGAGATTTGAGCAGGGACACAAATCCAAACCATAGCTCTTGGAGAAAACAGAAAGCGAACACCGTTACTATTTTCGAGTATTTGAATTACTTCCCTGCAGAAGAAGGATTTGATCTATACTAGATAAACAGAGGATTTATATCTAAAGTTTTAACAAAATTCTCCAGGTGTTTATATGTTTAATTAGTTTAGCATCAGTGGAGGTGTTCAAGCAAATATTCGATGCCCACTTCTTGAGACTGTTCCAGAGAAGGCAAAGGAGTCTGGTGAACAATTTGATTAAACGTCCGTTAAGGTCCTTTTCAACCATGAGATACTCTTATGAACATGAAGTTTAGTGAACAGAGTAGGGCCTAACATATGCTGAGATTGACACAGAGACACAAGTAAATGAGACTCCAGCAATTTCATACGTTAAAATTTATTTAGAATAAATGAATGACTGAGTGAAAAGCAACCTCTACTATTAGGTACCCATATTAATAAGCAGGTTAAAAATAATCAGATTACCAACAGTTAACATTAGTTAAATATAATTTCTGTTTTCAGTGAGCTTGATTTACAGACTTTTAAGATTATATCTGGGTTAAGTGATTTGATCATTCAAAAACTAAGTGGATGTCTGTCAAACACATAGATTAAAAAGCGAGGGCAAACTACATCCTCCCTTCTAGAATACAAAATATTTTAATTATTTTTTATTTTTTTGGTCTTCCTATATAATTCCTTTGTGTGCCTTATTATGTTTTGCATTTATAAAGTTGCAAATGCTAAAACAGCACCAATTCATCCTCACAAATGGATGTGCAGATCCATAAAATTAATAAACAATAATTCATTAGAAGCCTATTGCCCCATTGAAGAAACTGAAAACCAGACAGTGCTTGAAGGATGAACATGACAAGGAGCTAAATAGTTTAAAATTTGTGGCTATCCTTAATATGCAATCCATGTGTGCCAATGAGGCAAATCTTCAGTCAGCTTGAGCCTGGTCTCCACCTCCCAGTGGAGGGTCAGAAGGGGTGAGTGATTCCAATCAATATCCAGTTGTTAGAGTAACAGCCATGTCGGTTCTGGATGGCTGACTGGGCGAAAACATGTTTGTTCTACTTAATGTGACAGTGTCTTGTCAAATTAACAGCCATGGTGGCAGGAACAAGCTTGCTTAATGGTTTAGAGTCAGTTCCACAGAGAATATATCATCAACATGCAATTGAGAGGATCCCCAAACCTCATTACCAGGGTTTATTTGTAGATAATAACTGAAGGTATGCCATGTACTTACAACAAGATTTGTTTGTTTTTTGGCAACTCAGTTTCATGGTCTTTATCAAATGTTGCCCTTTTAACTCCCAAAACTCGTATGAACATCCTTGGTCTGTATTTAAATACACTAAGTGAAGTCGAATACATAAGCAGCTATGTTAAGATGATAGCAAGATAGAATGATTATTGGAAATCACCAAGTATTAGATGTGCAGGACAGTGGGGAAACGAAACTACTCCAGTTATTGCTTTAACTCTCCACTTCATGGTGAATATTCAATTGCACTTCTCCTCCCTAGGTGAGCTGTTGTTCCAGAGCCACGATCATAAACTGTCTGCCAGATTTCTCTCACAGTTAAATTGCATTTGGCCCATATAGTGGTTTTAAAAATTGAAATGCTTTCTGTCACTTAAAAAAAGAAAATTTCACATGCAGTTCTAGATGTTTTCTTTCAATGGAAAAATTAGAGAAGTCAGCAGCATGGTCCAGCTTTTATACAGGAAAGTAGTTGTCTGGAGCTCTGTGGTAGTCTATCTTCTCTAGATAGGCTGAGTGTTCTTTATGGTTTCAACTGTGCCTTCTTTTTTCATGTATGTGACCTAACCAGCCACTTGAATCTTTGAAATTTTCCATCTGTGATGAAAAGATTAAATATTGATTGTCTAATCAGACTCATAGATGAAAAATGTAATATTACCATGTATAGATATTGTTAAGACACTGTTTGCTTCTTTCTTCCCCTAGTCCTCCAGTTTTCCACCAGTGCCTCACAGTGCCCTAAAACAACAGAAGTCATATGAAAAAGAAGTCTGGAAGATGCTAGTCCTTCACAGGAGGATACAAGCATGGCAATGAGATCTGAGGAACTCGAGATTTGGGAAAAACAAATCCAGGAGCCAAAAGATGTACCTGCTAGTAAATGCTATGATCTTGGAAAAGTCTTGAGCCAAACTGACCCTCAGAATTTTTCATCTGTAAAATGAAATACTGGGCTAGATGGTCCCTGAAACTTCTTGAAGTTCACAGTTCTATGGTGGGAAGGTTGGTACAGCTTTGATTTCATTGTCTGTTTATACCTAGCTAAGTTCTCTTGTGACATGTGAGTGTCCTTCTTAAGAAATTGAAAGGCAACCAAATAGCTGATTGTTGTGAGATATGGAGATGTTTTAGGAAATGCAGAGAATACAGCCTGCCTGATGTAAATCTGACAGCAACAACAAAAATCTCTCTGGGCAGTTTTATTTAATAATTAAAACAAAAGGTTTGGAGGAAATACACAAATTGCCACCTTAACAAGAGAGTGACCTGTGGTGAAAATGCTTCAACAGTGCCCTCCCTGGCCTCTGGACTGGCATAAAAGCTAAAGAATCCAAGCTTGATGAGATAGTGAGTCTGGCTGCTATATGTTCCACAGGAATCCCAGGATGTCTTTCAAACAAACAAACCAAACAAACAACAATAATGGCATATTATCTTCATCACTTATCACAAATAATTTTCCCATAATTGTTGCTTCAAATTTTAGAATAAATTCTAGAAACTGATTCAACCTAAGATTCCAACCTGCTAGCTCTTCATTTGAATCATGGAATCACTTGTTTGCTACTGAGCCACATGTTGACATTGAAGTACAGATGTTTGATCATGGATTTATTCCTCTTTGTATTACAGCAACTACATAATAAATCTGGGGGGAAATGGGAGCTGCTTTTATATCTTAATTTATTTGAAACAGATAAAAATATTTTATTTTCCTTATTTAATGTCAACCCAATAGTAACAAAAATCTAAACTTATATTTTCACAGGAGTTTTATAGTGTATTACATTTGCAAAAGTAAAGCAATACTTTAAATAAAGGTAAATACACAGTTCAAAATATATTAATTATGTAGCCAACTGAGATGTCAATAAGTTAGTAGTTTTCCTCTCTGAAAATAGAGAACATTCAGAAACAGATCCAAAAAGTTTCATTTTAACCTCAGTTGGAACCAGGAAGAGGAGCTGAGGTTGCTTACAAGCAGATCATGATGGACTGGACACTGACATTCTTCCAAACATTAAGTCATTTGCACTTTCTCTTTGACGGTTTTAAAACCTCAGAAATTAATTGTGGGAGTTAGCCCTGATTCACCCAAGATGAACTAGCAGCTACAAGAACATTTTCTTTCAAAAGCTTAAGAATGAATCAGGTTTACTTGTTAAGATGTTCAGCAAATAGCAAGATAAACATGTTAATATAATCAGCTTTGAATATATAAGTATATATTAATAATATATTTAAATAGCATACATAAGGCTACTAATGAAAATTTAAAGCAAAATAAAAAATGTTAGTTTGCCTGAGCAAGTGATTTTATTTAATAGGTTATTTTACTTCAGTAAAATCTTAGTTAAACAGAATAATTGAAAAACGAAATATCTGAGTAAACAAAGTTTTGATTTGGCTAGAAAATAAAGTATATTTTTCTTGTACTTGTACCTTTACTGTTGAGAATTTTAAGAAATGATCCTTCTTGTTCAAATTCAATTGGCCTTTAATGGGCACGTAACACATGCTGGGCGTTACAGTAGGAGGCTGAAAAGAATACCTTAAATAAATAATCCCCTGGCTCTCAAGGAATTCTTAGACTCAGTGAATAGCATATATCGAACACAAATGAATTGTTCTAAAAATATATATATTTATTTCCAGAATCCTTCAGATTTATATTCAGTTTCAGAAAAACTCATTTTGAGTTTCAGTTTCCATTCCCTTAGCCTGAAGATGGAAATGGAGAACAGGGGAAGGATTATTGGATTTAGAAGAACACTTGAGGATGAAATCAAATAATGTGTGTGAATGTTCTTGGAATAATATATGCTACTTTGCAAATGTCAACAACATTAATATTCATTTATTTATTTCTCAGTCATATGGCAGACTTTATTATATTGACTATCTTATTGATAAGCTCTTGTGGGTGGGAAGGAAATTGGATGTCACAGACTTTTTCTTAATTCATCAACCAAACATGTATAGTTTATCTATCAAAGTAAGACTAAACTACGTAGGTTGAGTCATACAAACCAGGTTACTCTGGGAACACATAAGAAGGACATCAAAATCAAATGTTGGGTGCCAGAAACTGATTCCTTAAGGAAACAAATATCTAAAGAATATTGTGAATGAAGGTACATTTTTAGACAGATGCTTGCAATTAAAGCAGTTGTTTCTATAAAACGAAGGAATTGTTGGTTTCTGAAACTTAGACATCAGTCAAATTTCTAAGATAGACCCAAAAAACCTGTAATTATTCATAAACTGAAACAGAATATTTCTCTTATATAAAATATTATCATAAACTATTGAAATGAGCTTACCTAGTATGCATTTTATATAATTATTGAAAAATGGAATCTTAGCACCTGTCTGCCAGTGTAAACTGGCAACTAAGGAGCATTTAATTCATCAAAAATGTACTCAGTTTCTGTTAAATTGATAGAGCTGTCAGATGATGAGGGAATTCAAAAGAGATTTAAAAGTTGTCTCTTCTCCAGGAATTTACAATCTACTGGGAAAGACATAGATACATACACCCTTAACTAAACAATTAGGTTTAAAATAGAATAAGTACAAATGTTATACAGATGAATAAAGTATGGAGCAGTTAGTTTTACAATACATTAAGGATTGCGAATCAATAATAAAACAAACTATGAAGATAAGCAGTGATAGTTTAATGCTCTAATTCTCCATTCAGCTCTGAATATTTAAAAATCACTTTAAAGCAGAATTGTTGTATGCCCAGAAGTCTGAATATTGACTGTCTCATTTCTCTTTCCATTTGTCCTACAATAAATTCTTTATCATCAAAACTTTTCCAACTATGATCTTGGATTTTTATAACCCAGCAAATGGATGTATATCTAATTTAGGATCTGCAAATTCCAGATGTTGCTCTTAGCTGAGGGTCTAGAGAGCATTTAAGGTGTTCTTTGTATTGGATGTCATGAAAAATATATGACTTCAGAAAGAATAACAAAAACTTCAACCTCTGCTAAAGTTTTCAAAGAAAGGTTGTTGTGAATCTATTAAAACGTCAGTTAAAACTCTTGACTTTTGTGTATCTTTCAATTTGTTCTTATCCCATTCTCTCTTTGGCTCACACTTCATCAGTCACACTGGCTTTCCTTCTGTCCCTCAAAAAGCTGATTGCTATTTCTTTACTCTTTAGCATCTTTATCCTGCCTGTCTCTAACTCCTCCAGATCTTTGGCCGGTTGACTACTTCTCATCATTTAGGTTTCAGTCCAAATATCACCTTCTCAGAGAGGTCTTGCCTGACCATCTAGCCTTTTGTGTCATTTGTTTTCAGAAACAGGTAAAAGAAAAATGTGGTTCAAGTTTATGTTAACAGCGGGAAACATTAGATCCTACAGGAGGAGATCCTGAGGTCAGGTGAATTTCAGGTGATTGGCTTAGTACCCTAACAAGTTCTTTCGTTTTTTAACTCCAGCTTCCAAATCATTATCTTCCTCCTTTCATGGTGGTAAAAATGATTTCATTTTTTTGAAATGAAAATCTGTGTGGAAAATCTGGGCCACAAGCCTCCTTGTTAATACAATAAAACTATTGATTTCTTTGGGCTCTTCCATAAAATTTTTTTTTAAAACTTTCTCAAATGCCCACTGGTTTTACATTTTATTGACTGAAACTGGGTCACATGATTATGCTTGAACAAATCATTGAAAAAGTAGATGGAAATAATTTATAAGTGTGAGTCATCACCATTTGAACTAAAGTCCTTCTCCAAATCATGCATTGCTGTTATTCATCAAGAGATGATGAAGCAAGGGCTGGAGATTCAACCAAAATGTCTACATTTCCCTCAAATATAACCTTATTGTCTTTTTGAGTTTTTATACTCACCATGAGTTATATAAATTATATATGTAAGTGTGTTGTTATATATGTATTCTTATTATTATTATTATTATTTTTGAGACAGAGTTTCACTCTTGTTACTCAGACTGGAATGCAATGACACAATCTCGGCTCACCGCAACCTCCGCCTCCTGGGTTCAGGCAATTCTCCTGCCTCAGCCTCCTGAGTAGCTGGGATTGCAGGCACGTGCCACCATGCCCAGCTAATTTTTTGTATTTTTAGTAGAGACGAGGTTTCACCATGTTGACCAGGATGGTCTCGATCTCTTGACCTCGTGATTCACCCGCCTCGGCCTCCCAAAGTGCTGGGATTACAGGCATGAGCCACCACGCCTGGCCCTATATATGTATTATTATCGTCTGTCTTGCTATCATAATTAGAACATCATAAGAGGGTAAATTTATATTATTTAATGATGTATTTTTATTTATAAATATAAAATAATTGTTGCTCAATAAAATTACTGAATTAGGGGATGAGCTTGAAACATCACATCATCACTTTCTTAGTCTCTAATGGTCTCCTGATTTCATGAGGATGAGAAACTTTGATTAGTTATTATTAACTGACTTTTCCTTCTTATTTCCTAGAGTCTCTTACATTCCTAGGAGGCCCCAGTTACTGGTTGAGGGTTCCTAAACAACAGTAATTTTATCAGTCTTGGAAACTTTTGAACTGTACTTTGAAGGATAAATAAAATGATAAGCAAATCATTTTTAAATAACAGAAGCACCAGGGAAGATGTAAAGGAAATACAGATTGTAGGAAGACATGACGAGATTGCATGAGGTGTGCTCTGAAATGAAACCAGTCTGGTGTGACTAAATCTGGGAGCTGTAGAGTGAGTGGGGTAGTAAGGCTGGGAGGGAGCAGTGAAGGTGACCTCCAGATAGTCTTTCTCAGTTATGTCTATGGTTCTGATGGGCTCTGATTATCTGGTCACTGGTTGATTGACCTCAGCACATTTATAATTTGTTTTATATTTAGTTACCTTAAAAATCTCTTTATGCTTGATATCTCAGGTTTAGTTTACCTTTTGACTAGTTTGTAAACTCACTGATAACACAGATTGCTTGTACTGTGTATTAGAATGAAACATAACTAACCTGGATATAAGCTAAGCTTTAAGAAAGGATCTTGAGTGACTTTTTTAGAACCACTTCTCCTCAGTGCACATGGAAAACACACAGTCATATTGGTAAGATAATATTGAATGCAAGAAAGAAAGAATGACTCAGAAACCCTGTCTTTTTGTTTGTTTTTTTAAATTAGGCTTCCCCTTTACTCATGTGATCTTAGAAGAGGATCACTGAATCCTTGCTAAGTTTGATTTCCTCATTGGTCAAGTGAGGATGATAAAGCTAATAACAATTGTTGAGAGAGATAAGTCTAATAAGGAAAGCATGCTGGGAAATGAAAATGCTACAGAAATGTATATAATGGTGTTGGACATTATTCTGAAATCAGAATAACAAAAGCAAAGAAGAGGAAGAGGTTAAGATTAAAAGTTTGGCACCCAAATGGGAAAATCTAACTCTGACATTTTTTGCCTATCTTGAAGATTTCAAGATGCACATATCCTATTAACAAACAAGTTTCACATTTCACTGTAAGAAATGGAGATGATAAGCTGAGTAAATAGTTATAAAGCTCCAAACCCAAAGACTTCTACAATTTCAAGATTCTGCATTAAGTAAATATTTCTGAGTTGGAATGGGCCTCTTCATAAGCAGAGATTATGGAGATTTATAGCCTGTTTCAGATTCTTGTCTTTCTCTTCTCATCTTCACTTGAGAGGGAATAAAGAAATTATCTTACCTTAATATAGGAAAGAAAGTTACCGCATTAGGGCCCAGAAAGCTCTCCACTAATTATTTATGTAACCTTGTATTTACATACAGATCAGATTTTTCTCTATAAAATGAAGGAAACTGAGGTTCTTCTGTTGACGAAAATTTCATAAGCATCCAGCAGAAATAGTGAATTTGAATCCCAGGTAAGTTCCCTAATCACTCAGCTGAGTCCCTTACATTTATAGAATTTGGGGGAATATCTGTCGGCTTGCACACACATTTCTACAGAATTCTTTTATTCTGGTTTTGGCAGACTTACCTCAGGGAGTCATTTTGCTGGCTAATTTAGGTCATGTCCTGTTATCCAGCTGGGTGACAATAATAACAGCTACCACCTATATCACACTACATGCTGGGTACTATTTTAAGAACTTTAACATATTAACTGATTCAATCTTCATAACAGTTTTATGATGTAGACGTTATTAGGACGCTTATTTTACAGATGAGTAAACTGAAGCAAAGTATGGTTATGCAGTTTGTCTACGTTACACTCCTATTAAGCACCAGAGTAGCACTTCAAATCTAGCCTGTTTTATAACCCCACATATGTGTGCTAAAGTAATGAACTACACTCAGTATGCAGAGTAGAAGGAAAGACGGCAAAAAGAGGTCTACAACTAGAGGGAACAGAGCCAGGCTTCGAGATCATTATGTCAGGTATACAAGGACAGGTAAGCTATTTAAACACATGTGGGAAAGTGACCAAAAGTCTGAGTTCTATCCCATAGGCCAGTTTACTCTTGGAACTTTGTCTTTGGGATTGCCTGCCAAAAATGTGACTTTAAGTATAAAACCAACAAAATGAAATCATTTCTTGGAGAACATTTCTGTGGTTCACTGCAGCATGCCAAGTTAAGAATATCTGTCTTACATTTTCAAGCACATGTGTTGTAGTAATTTTATGGGGTAATGAGTTGGCTTCCATTAAAGATATTTTATTTTTACAGGGGCTGGGGCTGGAGAAACATTATGCGGCAGGCAGTGAAATATCTTGCTTTTTCAGATAGCTTTAACTAATCATCTCAGGTGGAGTTTCTAGGAAGTCTGGTTTTTGACCATTTGACTGCCATGGATTTCACTGGGCTGTAACTGAAGACTTTGGATATATTACCATGGAATATAGTGGTAAAGAATGGAGAAATTCGGGGTTTGGTGGAAATAATAAGAGTAGAGTGGAACAAATGTGGGACTTTCATTTCAAACTTAAAACTTGAGTGGAATTTTAGTTCATTCCTTAGATTCAATAGAAAATAATTCAGCATGTGACAAGAGCTATCAAATGGAGGCAGACTTAATTTATCACAGCTAGCATAGTCTCCCATTCCAGTTTATCACATGGAGGATGCTGCTAGTTATCTACCCAATATCTATCCTCCCTTTCTTCCTTATTGGCAGAGCCCCAATTTTGCTACAAAATTATTTTATTCCCCAGGTTACCTTACAAAAAAAGTTGGATCTGTGACACATTTTTGACTAAAGAGATCTATTTGGAAGTTGACTGGGATTTCCTGGAAAGCAGCTTCATCCCAATCCTCCTAACTGGTGGCAGAAACATCAACAGCTGTCTTGTAACTATGAGCAAGAAACATTAGCTATTGTTAGTCACACAGAAAAATGGAAAGACCTAGATTGGGATTCATTGTGAAACTGCTGTAGCTAAGTGTAACTACTCAGGCACAGAATTTGTGTTTTCTGAAATTGTGTGTGTGTGTGTGTGTGTGTGTGTGTGTGTGTAATATCTATCTATCTATCATCTAGTAATTGTAAACAGTTGCCTAATTCTAAGCCTCTTAGAAATACTGTCACTGTGCTTTTTCCTCTTACCCACTCCCTCCTGGTGGCCTCAACTTAGGAGTTGACAGGCTTCCACCTAGTTGTGCCTGTGCCAAGAGATGGGGGAGAACACATGTCATTCCTTCCATTGCAACTGCCGTTCTTGATTGTGACACATTTTTGACCAAAGAGATCTATTTGGAAGTTGACTGGGATTTCCTGGAAAGCAGCTTCATCCCAATCCACTGGGATTCCTTGGTATTCTTAGAGGAAGAAAAGGAAAGTAACCTGAGATAAGATCACTTGCAACAATCTATTTAATTTCAACATAATATATATTAGTCAGTGTAAAAAAGAAAGAGAAAATTCTGCTTCAAAGGACCAGAGAACATGAAAGAGCTTGGTGCCTGATCTTGCCCCATAGTGGGGTACAGAAAATTCCATGGATCCTCTGATGGAAAGAAAACTGTGTAAGGCTGGTGGCAGCCTTCAGCATTCTCTGAATGGAATACATCCCCATTCCCCACTGGGTAAAATGTCTCTGAGGCTAAATACCAGTAGGAAGTGAGATCTCTGGTCAGTAAACACTGTTAGGGAATTTTGAAAGAACTTTGAAGAGTTCAAGAGGTATCAGAGTTAAATAGATATAATTCACACAGCACATCTGATGTTACCAAGAAAAGACAAGCTTGAAGTTGAAGACCTTCATGTTGAGGATGGCATAGTAGAAGCTGAAGGCCTGCATCTTGAGGGTGGCATATTAGAAAGGTCTTTAATGGCCTTGTTACATTAAACCAAATGACCTTGGGCTATTTTTTTTTTCGCCTGAATCAAATAAACCCTTTACTTGTTGAAGCCACTGTTAATTGAGTTTTCTACTGTCTACAGCTGAATTCATTTCAGTATGTCCCCTCTTCTCTCTCAATACACCCCCTTGGTGAAGGCTTAATAGATGTTTGATACGTCAGGGAAAGATATCTGGGTGAAAGATAGAAAAGATAGGCTTTGTGATAGAGCAGTTTGACTAATTGCCTATGCTGCTACAATCTCCACTTTGTACTTATGTTTGTTAGTTTGCTTTGTCCAAAAAAATTTAGACTTCTTATATTTGGATGTGTTCTATAAATATCAGTTTATTTATAAGTATGAGGTGGGTTGTGATCTTCTAAGGAAATGGGGACATTTTGATTTTCTAAAGACAGTTAAAAGAAAGTCAGAGAAAAAGGAAGATAAAACAAGGATAGAAATAGTAAGAATTGTGCACAAAAGATATGCTTGTCATGCCGTTATGGTTTAAATGATTGTCCCCTCCAAAAGTCATGCTAAAATTTAATTGCCATTGTACCGAATTAAGAGATTACTAGGCCATGGGAAATTATTGAGGGTTGAATGCCTTTATAAAAGGGCTTTTTGGGGCAGGCGCGGTGGCTCAAGCCTGTAATCCCAGCACTTTGGGAGGCCGAGGCGGGTGGATCAGGAGGTCAAGAGATTGAGACCATCCTGGTCAACATGGTGAAACCCCGTCTCTACTAAAAATACAAAAAATTAGCTGGGCATGGTGGCACGTGCCTGTAATCCCAGCTACTCAGGAGGCTGAGGCAGGAGAATTGCCTGAACCCAGGAGGCGGAGGTTGCGGTGAGCCGAGATCGCGCCATTGCACTCCAGCCTGGGTAACAAGAGCAAAACTCCATCTCAAAAAAAAAAAGAAAAAAGAAAAACGGGCTTTTTAGGTGTGGACTCTTTCTCTCTCTGTCTCTCTTTTGCCCTACCACCTTCCATCATAGGATAACACACCAAGCAACCATGTGCCCTATACCAGCACGTTGATATTGAACCTCACAGACTCCAGAACTGTGAGTCAACACATTTCTGTTTATCACAAATTACTGTCTGTGGTATCCTCTTATAGCAGCACACAAAACAGACTAAGACACACAGTGCAAGTCATCACATGATCTTATTTATTTCTCGAAACAGATCTTGAAGCATATTTTCTTAAAACTGTTCTACAGAATTAGAAATCTGACACCCAAAATGGGTAAAGTGTCACCAGCAAGTGTCAGAACCAGGTTTCATATCCAGATCATTTGATTCTAAGCATTCATATTTTCTGTGACTTGCCCCAGGAAGAGACATTATCTTTAGTATACCAGACAGTGATCGAAGCTACCATTTGCTCTGGGGGTTGGGGGGATTATAACAGAATCTACCAAGGCCATTTGCTATTCAAGGAGCCTTGAAAATATAATGGGGAACAATGACAAATAGTGCCTATATTTGCAAACAGTATAAAATGAGACAA
This sequence comes from Callithrix jacchus, assembly GCF_049354715.1. Taxonomy (NCBI): domain Eukaryota; kingdom Metazoa; phylum Chordata; class Mammalia; order Primates; family Cebidae; genus Callithrix; species Callithrix jacchus. Next base: position 88,216,348 of record NC_133511.1, read on the forward strand.
ACCCATGGATAATAAAGTCCCTAAAGCATTTACTTTTGAAATCCTTTTCTGATTCCTCCAGAGTCATCTCTCTCTCACATTCCTCACCACAGTTACACCTTTGTTCCCCTTCATTTATAGGTGCCTGGGGAGTTCAACTTTTTGCTTCTTCTTATCATCAAAGAAGGGTTTTTAAAACTCATTTTAGGCAACAACAACAAAAAAATGTACAATGTATTCCAAAGAGTTTTCATATAATCTTTCCAAGCAACTAACATAGTTTGGATGTTTGTCCCCTCCAAATCTTACATTGAAATGTGATCCCCAATGTTGGATGTGGGGGCTGGTGGGAGGTATTTGGGTCATGTGATGAGAGCACATCCCTCATGAATGTTTGGTGCTGTCCTCATGGTAATGAGTAAGTCCTCACTCTGAGTTCATGCAAAATCTGTTTAAGAGTCTGATACTTCACTTCTCTCCCTGTCTCTCTTGCTATGTTTCATGCTATGTGATACATGGTTCCCTTTCACCTTCTGCTATAATTGTAAGCTCTCTGAGGCCCTCCTAAGAAGCTGAGCAGATGCTGGTGCCATGCTTCCTGTGTATCTTGCCAACTGTGGCTCCAAATAAACCTCTTTTCTTTGTAAATTACCCAGTCTCAGGTATTCCTTTACAGCAACATAAATGGACTAACACAGCAACAGAAGCATAAATATTAATTCCTTAAATCTTTATTTGTTCAACTTTTTTTTGTAATTACTACAAGTTGAGTATCAGAAATCAGAAAATCCAAAGTCTGAAATGCTCCAAAATCCAAAACATTTTGAGCACATGATGATTCAAGAAAATGTTTATTGGAACATTTTGGATTTGGGATGCTCAACCAATAAGTACAATGTAAGCATTCCAAACTTTTTTTAAAAAATCAAATCTGAAACACTTCTGGTCACAATTGCTTTGCATAAGTTATGCTCAGTCTCTATATAGGAAGTACTAAGTGCATTCCTTTGAGAGAGGGAATTTTAATAAGTAAACAAATGAGCTATTCAGATACTGGTGAATCTAAAGAAGTAAAAAGTATGAATTTCACTGAGGGTGAGATTTGGTGCTTTTACATTGTATAGTCAAGAAAGACATCATTTAAAAAGAGAAGTTTTACCTAAAAACTTAATGGATAAGAGAATCATCATAAAAAGAACCTGAAAAGTAATATTTTATAAAAAAAGTGATAATATGTCTCTTTAAGTGAAAAGACTGAAAAATAAGTCTAAAACCAAAGTTTATACTAGGTAAAACTGCTGAAGTTGTATGTCAAACCAGTCAAATCTTGAAAATTTCATACTGTATTTACAATATTTACCTTATACTCACTGGTTGAAAATTCCAAATCCCAAATGCTGTAATGAGCATTTCCTTTAAGTGTCAGTTAGTGCTCAAAAAGTTTTGGATTTTGAAACATTTCAGATTTGGGGTTTTTAGAATTGGAATTCTCAACCTAGAAATGTTAACTGACACACAATCACTGCTGTAAGAATTACATATGTTTCTGAGTATTTATTTATTTAATCTCATTGTAAATTAGTTTACAAATTCTATGTTACTAACTCTGAACTAGATTCAAATCATAAAAATGTAATCATTGTATAATTTTTTGAGGTTTTCTTTATTAAGATTTGTAAAGTTTGAAGAAAATTGCTGAATGGTTTGCAAAAACCTTTAGAAACCACAGAAAAAAATAGTACAGCTTTACAAGGCAGAACAAATAACCTATTACACAAAATGCAACTCTACAAGGATAATAACTGGAAATTAAAACAGGAGAAAGAATATTATAAACAAATAAAGGTACTAGATATCAATAATCTTTAGTCAACATGGAAGCATTTAATATAGGAAATATATATTTCAATTGTGGTTTCTAGAAGACTAAAGATTGGAAGTAAACTATTGCATGAATAACTGCTAAGTTATATTAAGAATATGTATTTTACCTCTAGAGACAGCTATTTCATAATATATTGTGTGACTATTAATTTTATGTGTTAATTTGAACCATGGGTACTCAGATGTTGGTCAATTATTACTCTGGGTGCATCTGTGAGAGTGTTTCTGGATGAGATTAACATTTGAATCAGTAGACTAAGCAAAGAATATTGCTCTCCCCACAGAGGATGGGCTTTGCTCAATCCTATGAAGGCCTGTCTAGAACAAAAATGAGTGTTGTTTCTCATTGTCTGTTGAAGGCATCCATACATGTGGTATAAAAGAGTAATATGAAATCTTAAATTTTTTGTAATTTCAATCTAATCATTCGTTCCAGAAAGAAGGAAATAGATTATTGACATACTAGACACATTCTCAAGTGTTACCAAAGTTTCATTTACAAATGCCGATGTATCCCTTCTTGGTGATTCATGAACACACAAATTCCTTTGAGAACTGATGAAAGCTATGAACACTCAAACAACCTACAAATGTTTTCTTGTGGCTTCAGTGTTTCACAATCACCCTGAAAGTAGTTCAAATATCTCAGTTTAAGAACTCCCACTCATTCCTCAGAATAAGTTTTAGAAATACTCTTATCCCATTCTTCCAATAATAAAAAAAACAAAGATTAAAGAAGTAAAATAATTACTTGCCCAAGTTGACATAGCTAATGAGAAGCAATACTGAAACTAAATTCAGATCCACCTGAATCCAAGTTTGATCAGTTTTAATCATGTACTTCAAATCTACTTTTTTGGGTTTTGTTTTTATCACTTAGCATCTGATATTTTTTAACTTGAAATTCAAGGAAGTTAGGAAATGATCTGCTTCTTACTGTTGTCCTATGGCAAATATGAGTTGAATTTTGAAACCTGTACTATCAAAACAGAATGATTAAAAATGCCTGTCTGCTAGAAGGTTTTGACTTTTTAAAATAATGCCTCATTAGCTGACACAGAAAGACATTCATACTGCATGCCTTACTTTGACTTCATAAACTGGCATTATGCTCTGATATAGCTATAAGGTAAGAAGGCTTATGGTAAGTTCATTAAGTTCAGGGTTTGGCCCAATACATAAACTGCTTTTAGATGCAAAAGTGTATCTAAATTGTATGATATTTTAAGTAGCACAATACAAATGTAAAAGATCAGTGAAGATCCTAGAATATGGGTGGAAATGACTTTTGGCTTGGGAAATGGGGTCAGGTCCAAAGGGACTGTGAAGACTTCTGGTCTTTGAGAAAGCATCATAGCTGCATTAACAGTCACTTTTCCATAGTCACTTGAAAATTTCTAATTGAAATATGAAACCCAAAGAACATCTCATTGTCTATGATTTTTCCTTTAAAGGAAAAAGTGTGGAAGGAAAATTTATAAATGAATGTAATTGTCAACATGCAATTTATTAAGAAAATAAATTTACATTTTACCTATGTTAGGATATCTAGCGTGTCCTTAGTTGTTAATGAGAACTGTATATTCTATTTTAACTTATAACTGGCCATCAGAAAAAAGTAATGCTTTAAAATAGCCTTTTAATTTAACATTTTGAAAGAAATTAACTGTAGCATTGAATCAAAATGAAATAGTGCTTTAAAAAATGCCATAAAATGAATCCTTCCACAAGAGAAAGTCACCACTGACTATTTAATTTCTCTTGAGACCAATGGCTATGATCAACAACTCAATTTAAAGTTGCTTTTTTTAAAAAATATGACCAGAAATACTTGGAAAATAACCAGGGAATTTTCAGAAAGGAATGTGGCATACGGAGGAGAAAGTGCAAGGTTCATGGGCCAGCTCTATCATGAACACCTACACTATTTCCTTCCTCAAATGCTCCTTTTACCTCACAGCTTTTTTAAGGTATGTGTACATATACACCTTAAAATATGTATATATATATATATTATATACATGTTTATGTATATAATATGTATATATACATATTTTTAAGATATATATGTAATATATAATATGTAATATATGTTTTGAGATGGAGTTTCACTCTTGTTCCTCAGGCTGGAGTGCAATGGCATGATCTCAGCTCACTGCAGCCTCTGCCTCCCAAGTTCAAGTGATTCTCCTGCTTCAGCCTTCTGAGTAGCTGGAATTATAGGCATGTGCCACCACACCCAGCTAACTTTGCATTTTTAGTAAAGATAGGGTTTCTCCATATTGGTTATGATCTCAATCTCCCAACCTCAGGTGATCCACCCACCTCAGCCCCCAAAGTACTGGGATTACGGGCATAAGCCACCACTTACTCAAAATTCACTCATTTTTAAATATACAATTCTATGACTTTTAGGACGTTTATAGAGTTGAGCAGCCATCAGCACAATCTCGTTTAAAAACATATATAACCCTCCCAAAAGTTCCTTTGTGCACCTTTTTGATTAATTCCTAGTTCCACAACTAGCTTCAGGCAAATATTGATTTATTATCTGTCTCTGTAGATTTGTCTTTTCTGGATATTTCATACAAATGTAATCATATAACATGTAGTCTCTTGTGACGGCCTGCTTACCATGGCTTTGTGATTCTTCCATGTTGTGGCATAGACCAGTAGGTTTTTTATGACTATTATTCCATTGCATAGATAGAACACATTTTGTTTATATACGCACCAGTTCACAGACATTAAAACTGTTTCAAGTTTATAGCCACTAAGAGTAATGTTGCTGTGACATTCAAATACATGTCTTTTCATGTGTAAAATATATGTGTAAGCATAAATTTTGTTTACTTTTGGTAGATAAGTAGGGGTGGAATTTCTGGATTGTGTTTGTCATGGACTAAATTGTGTTCTGCCAAAATGCGTATGTGACTGTATTTGGAGACAGCAACTTTAAAGAGTTAATTAAGTTGATACAAGGTCATAAGAGTGAGACCCTAATCCAGTATGACTGGTATTGTTATAAAATGAGGAAGAGGACCGAGCGCAGTGGCTCACGCCTGTAATCCCAGCACTTTGGGAGGCCGAGGCGGGTGGATCACGAATTCAAGAGATCGAGACCATACTGGTCAACATGGTGAAACCCTGTCTCTACTAAAAATACAAAAAAAAAATAGCTTGGCATAGTGGTGTGTGCCTGTAATCCCAGCTACTCAGGAGGCCGAGGCAGGAGAATTGCCTGAACCCAGGAGGCGGAGGTTGCGGTGAGCCGAGATTGCGCCATCGCACTCCAGCCTGGGTAAACAAGAGCGAAACTCTGTCTCAAAAAAAAAAAAGAGGAAGAGACACTAGGAAGGCCTGTGCACGGAAGAAAGGTCATGTGAGAACATAATGAAAAGCCCTATGTCTACAATAAAAGGACAACAAGAGAAACCAAAACTGTCAACACCTTGATCTTGGACTTTCAGCCTCCATAACTGTGAGAAAATTAATTTCCATTATTTACATCTCTTAGTATGTGGTATTGTGTTATGATGGCTGTAGCAAACTAATTCAGTAAGTTTATGATTAACTTTGCTAGAAACCACTGAACTTTTCCATACTGGCTGTACCAGTTTTACATTCCCACCTACATGTGGGAGTTCCATTGTCTACACATTCTCACCATTAGTGATACTGGCTGTTTTTTCTTATTATTGATATTCTAGTGAATGTGAAATTCACTAGAATTCTGCAATGTGGTATGCTAGTTTTTAATCGCATTTCCTGATTATATGAATTATTTCTCTCTGTTTCTTTGCCTCTCCACATGCATGCATCAAGGAAAAACCATGTGCAGCCATAGTGAAAGGCAACCAACTGCAAGCCAGGAAGAAAGCCCCCATCAGAAACCAAATTGGTCAGAACCTTGATCTTGGCCTTCTAGCCTTCAGAACTGTGGGAAAATAAATTTCTGTTGCTTAAGCAGGCTAAGGTGTTTTGTTGTGGTAGCTCAAGCTGACAAATAGAAAGATTCCTAGAAGATAGCTAAAATTTGACTCCACACCTGCATGTGGAATAGGCTCAGAGTTTGGGTTACTAATTGAAGATTTTCTCACAATCCAACACCCAATCAGAGTCAAGCTTCCTTGCTTTTTTATGGACTGGTTGTTTTTCATCTCACTTAGATGAAGGAGGCTGCTCTAATAGTCTTCTGCTTTACTCAGGGCCACAAGTTTCAGCTTTAAGCCACTATTTTTCTATCCCCAAGTAAGAAATATACACTAAGTACTAGACTGTGAAACCTATGTCAGGATTTTCTTCTCCCTAGGATGTTTACAGGATTAACACAATTGCTTACCTTCTTCTTTTGCGTTCTCTTCTTTCAAAAATTTGGAATTTCCACTCATTCTCCTGAGTACACCTATTGGTTTATGTGCATTTGTTGTTGTTATTGTTAACTTCTACTACAATGTGTTTTTGAGGGGGTGAGTATATGTTATTCATGTTGCCACAAATCTGTGAATGTGAACATACATTTTGTGCGAAATCAGCAATAAGTGCAATGCACCTTCCCTGGATAATTACAAAAAACTCGATGTCTAATGCTATTACAAATCAGCTTGTTTATTTCATTAAATTCACAAGTTGTAATAATTCCCATGAACATTTTTCCCCCTAAAATTCATATGTTGAAATTCTAATTCCCACTGGGATATGGTATTGGAGATGGAGCCTTTGGAAGATAATTAGGCTATCCAAGTGAAGCTCTCATAATTTAATTGATACCCTCATAAGAAAAGACACAGGGGAGCTTCCTTTCTTTGTGTCTATGTCTCTCTTTTTCTGTCTCTATTCTCTTCCTCTCCTCCTGCCATGTGAGGACTCATCAAGACAGTTCCATGCAAACTAGGAAGAGGGCCATTGAGGTTCATTAGAACCTAACCATTCTGAGACCCTGATCTTAGACTTCCTAGCCTCCAGAACTGTAAGAAATCAATTAATATTTTTAAGCCACCTAGTCTATGATATTCTGTTATAGCTACCCCAAGCTAAGACAGAAATTAATAACAAGAAGCAGGGTCCCATTATAACAAATACATAAAAATGTGGAAGCAGTTTTGAAACTGGGTAATAGGTAGACATTGGAAGAGTTTGAGACACGTGCTTGAAAAAACCAATATTGGGATGAAGGGAGTATTAAAAATAAATCTGTTAAGCACTCAGAAAGAAAGGAAAACAAATATAGAGAAAGTACCCCTCTTCTTGATGAATTCATAAATAATTTTGTACAGAAGGTTGGTATAAATATGGATGGTAAAGGCCATTCTAGTGAGGTATTAGATGAAAATGAGAAACATATTATTAAACAATGAACAAAAGGTGTTCTTTGTTATAAACTTTCAAAGAACTCAGCTGAAATGTGTTTGTGCTCCAGTGTTTTGTGGAGAGCAGAACCTGTGAGTGATAGAATTGAATATTTAGCTAGAGAGATTTCTAAGCAAATGTTGAAGGAGCATCTTGGTTCCTCCTGACTCCTTATAGTGAAATGAGAGGAGAGGGAAATAAATTGAAGATGTTAGGGATTGCAGATGGCTGCAGATTGCATGATGATATACCTGGAAAAGTTTTGAGAATCAATAATAAAATTATCTCAAAAAACAACTAGAGATTGTTATGCAAAAAAAAACAACAACCAGAATTTAAAGATTTTGAAAATTCTCAGCCTGTCTATGTTACAAAAATGAAAAGGTATGCTTATAACAGAACACCAAGGGGGTAACTGACCAACATTTTGATAAGGTAATAAGTGAGGGTATGAACCATGAGCCTCATCAGTCATCTCAACAGAGGCTAGGAATAGAGATGAATTTATCAGCAAAGATACAGCCAGTCTGAATTAAAAGGGAAAAAGAGAGTGGAATAAATGGAAATAAAGGAACACTGTCAAATTTCTTAGCTTCTACAGGACAGAATTATAAAGCTATTCAGCTGTAAATCTGTAGTAGTCTTCAAAAAAAAGAAGGAAGAAGAAGAATCACCCAAAGGCAATTCAGAGAGCATCAGGCTTTGACGGAGCAGAGCTTCCAACAAAAGCCATGGAGGCAGGAATTTCTGACGCTTCAAGGGTATGATTCTTGCTTAGCAGGGGCTTATATTCTATAGTGGGCTAAACTAAGATAGCTATTTACCATCTAGAGTTGTATTATTGAGGAAATCCTCTTTCTAAGGAAGCAAAAACAGACAAAACTCCCTTTGAAAAGAAGTAGAATTTTTCTAAACTAACGAAGAACTTTAAAAATTAGATTTGTATCACCTCCAAGAATGTAGCAGAAGTAATTGCTGCTTTATGGAAGTCATTCTTTTATTGATGTCTTCTTAGGCAACTTTTTCAGCTTCCACTGAATTGCAGTCAGTTGCTCCCCAGTCTCTGAGCACCGCTAATAGGTTGGAAAAAAATGAAGAAAGGATATAAGGAGGAAACTCAAGTCATAAATATGCCAACTGAATGTAAGCGCCATTAATTACAGGCACTTGGGGATGACAGAAAATTGAAATACCCTTCCAAAAGTTGCTGGAGTTTTAACCTACACTCACTCTCTTATTAAAATATTTCACCGTATATATTGGCAAGATCTGCATCACCTTACTCTGTGGTATCTAGAGCTGGAACACCAGACTTGAGAATCCAACTCTCAACCTTTTTGTATATTGTGTTCTGTTAGGAGACTGCTATTTCTCACATAGTCTGCCGACCAAATGGCAAGAGATGGTTAAACTGATATTTTCTTAAGCTTTTATGTTCTCCTGGAAGTGGCCATTATAGATTTATATTATACTGCACTTAAGTTTATAATACACATAGAATAAATGATTTATTTCACCTAAGTCAAACTTTAGGTAGGTAGTCCTCATTGTATAAGAATTCTTGAGGATGACATAATTCAGAAGGTAAATGAAGTAGAAATAATATGAGCTTGATTGACAGCCAGAAAGACAAGAGCTTTGTTATTTATTGTTGTATGAAAACATCAGATCCCTCACCTGTAGAATTGAGATACTGTCTCCCTCTCAGGATTGTCATCAGAATTAAAAAATAGAGTATATGCATTGAGCACTAAGTCCATCCCTAAGAGCTCAATAAATGTTCATTTTTCTCCTCAGCCTTTCTAAAATTTTGAATTAATTCAGAGAATTTTACAACTATAAAGCTGAAAAGAAATCTGAACAACTTTTGAACACTTATTACTGGTGTAGAAACAGGCTAGGAGATATTGAGTGGGTCATATTCATTTAGAAGATGGCTCAAAGTTGCACTTCTGATTCCTTACTAATATTCAGTAATGCTGATGGTTTTCTGCTTCTCTCCTTTTTGCTTAATAAAAAGGTAAGTCTGTGCTACCTTTATAATGGCAGATAATTTTCTTTTTCTGTAGGATTTTAAAATGTATAATTTGCTGTTCATGATATTTGTTTGCCTTGTCATTGTCTCCAGCCACTTGGCTGTACTTTTTCCATCTCTGTACTGTCCTTCCAAGTTTCACCTCTAACCCCTCACCTCACCCCAGATACGAAGGATGTGCGGAAGTTAAACCTCTCCCTAACACACAGGCAGTAAAAGACGTTCTGTGCTAAGGGCACAAACAAAATGGTAGACTTTAGCATAGATAAAATAGGAAAACAACAACAACAAAACGGGTGAGCAGGGGAAAGACTCCACGAAAGGTTAGACTTTTTAGACTTTAAGGGAGAAACCATCTTTCATTCTCTAGGAGGACACCAGTGAGCTTTTGATCTAACCGAAGCTCAGGAAACCAAATAGCTAGAAAATGAAGATCATTAATAATTTTTCTTTTTAAGAGGTGTGATTATAAAATTAAAGAATGAGTCATTCCGCTGTTTAGTCTATGATAGTAGGAACTGGTTTTTCTTTGTTTCTTTTTCTCCTCTCCTCCTCAGATGATTTAAGCAGCCTTCGATTACAACATACCTAAAATAATAAAGCAATTGAGGAGGGAAAAAAATCAGCTGAAGGTGTAAACCCCCACCAGGCTAGATGACTGTGGTATATTTCATCCTCGCATTCTAAATCAATGTTAAGCAAAGCACAGAAATGTTTACCTTTGTCTGATCTCTAATTCCCTAAATTTATGTGGAATCATGCACAGATGCGCTGGAAACCAGCCTGGAAAAGCCTGGCATTTTAATTGATCCCAGAGCTTCTTGCCTCACGGCTCCTGCTGTGATGAAGTCTGCTACTTGTTCCAAAGATTCTCCACCTGGTTGCCTAGACACGGCAGCTGGCCAATCAAGGTGTCCGTATGCAGCGAAGGAAGTAACCAATCAATTTTTTAATTTCCTTCTGTAAACGGGAGTGAATCAGGGTGGATTTAAAATCTCATTAGTCAAAAGTAAGACGTGTAGTGTGCATTTTAACATACATATTAGTTGAATACATTTGCCTTTTAGTCATAAATTCTGACGAATATCTGAAAGCCTGTCTCAGACAAGTTTGAACCTTGAACCCTGAATTACTTTTTAAAAATGTTTCATATTCTTACTAGCACACTCCATGTATAAAATTTGAATAGACTTCTCTCCTCCTAATTTAACACCTGCCTTCTTGAAAACCAGTTTCTTATCAAATTTTTTTTTAAAAGACAATTGTATTCTGTCAATTTGACTGGATTTATTCTCTCTCATGACCAATACTCTGGTGTAAGGCCCAGATTTCTTCCCATTTGGATTCTACAACAGCTAGAATATTTTAATATTTCTAGAACTGATCCTAGTTCCTACAATCCATTCTAGAAGCCATCATCAATTGTCATATACTTTCTCCAATCCATTCTATAAGCCTTCCTCAATTGTCATCACTTCAGTCCTCTTCTGGAAAACTTCTACTCAAATGCAAGCAGTCAAGGGTTGAAGTGGGCACTTGCTGATTGACATATTTCAGTAAACTGTCTTGTATCACTGAGCTTTAGTTTCCTCATCTGTAAAAATGGAATTAATTAGGTCAAAGAAGATAATGTCTGTAAAGTACTTAATCAGGCTTATTTTCTATTATATGCATCTTCTATTAGTTTTTACTATTATTTAATGTATCCTTTCTTCTTAATCTTTTTATCATATTTTCAGGATTTTTCATAATCTTTCCTTGATTCCATCCATCTGTCCATTCTTATTTCTAATGGCATCCTTCCCATATCGCATTTCTCATGACCATGTGTTCATCACTCTGATCAGATACTCTCCTCAGAATCTCAAATTCATCATGTTATACTGGTGTCATTACTTAACTTCTGCTGATCTTTCAACAGATACTCAAACTCAAGTATCACTTTCTAGTGGAAGATTCTTCATTATATGCTTTCAAAAAATCATGTTAATTTACTTCCATAGGTTTTTCTCAGTTTGTAATTATACACTGCTAGTACAGCTATGTATTTAATTAATTAATGTTACCTCCGTGAAAATGCGGGGATAACTGTGAGAACAGGAACAGTGTAGGTTTTTGTTGGTTACTCTACTCCTGTGGTATGAATATTTGTTGGGAGAATATTGTCAAATTCTTATCTACTGAAATGGGCTCTCATATTGGCCCTTTCCAATATGAAAAATCTTAGCTTTTGAAACCTTATATTAATTCCATTGGAGGGAAATAATAGTTAAATAAACATTTTACTGAACACATTCTGTGTGCCCTATACTACAATGGGTAACATAGAGTAATTATTTTCCTAAACTTCATAGATAAATATTGAATAAAGAGATAAAAATAAACTTTACTTAAAGCAAGTACTTAACTCTGTGTGTGTGTGTGTGACCGCGCATGTGAGTTCGTGTGTGTGTGTGTGTGTGTGCGTGTGTGTGTGTGTTGGTGGAATGGGAATGAAGCAGCATGGTCCAGTAAAAAGAAAGAGAGGATTTAGAAATCTGGCCTTTGATATTTGATCCTGTACAAACTTGGGCAAATCACTTCTCCTTTCTAGGCCTCCGTTACCTTGTCTGTAACCTGAGCAGATTGAATCAATATTTCTTTAAGATGTCATCAAATTTTGTGGGTTGAAATAAAACAGGCTACAATATTAACAAATCAACTAGCTTTTAAAAAACTTCCTTTTAGTTCAGGTTTATATGGATAAATAAGTGTATTTCTCAATATGTAATTAGAATGTTATATTGTGCTTTTCTCTAGGATACAATAACATGAACATTTCTAGTGGTTCTACAGGGGACATTATAACTACCATTTTTTGTACTTTTAAAATTTATACAATAAGTACAGTATCGAACAAAGACTTTGTGAGAGGCCTTGTGTGAGGGACTGGAGGTAAAATGAAGAATGAAAGAGGTGTGGTCTTGGACCTTACAGAGCTTACCATTAGTGCAGAGTTCATGCATTGTACTTACCATTTTATATTTACATTTTTCTGTAATTGAGATCTTAACATTTCAACAGATAATTATTTACATGTGCTTCTTATTCTTGGTTGTTACTTATGTGCAAGTATTCTGTTCTCATCAAATTATAATTCTTTGGAGGCTGCATTATGTGTGTGGGAGTGATCCTAAATCACCAAATTTCATGACACTTTTAAATATTTTATTTTGTTACTATGAATGTACATGAAAATTGTCAATGTACAGTAATATTTATTTAGAAATTATTGTTGCTTTACATACAATAAATGGCTAGCACATATGAAATGCCTGTTATGTGCCAGCATTTGTCATGATTACTTTATCTAATTCTCACAACTGTCTAATGATACTGTTATCACTCCCATTTGATGAATGGAGAAACTGAGGCCAAGAGTGGTGAAAACATTGGCCCAAAGTATTGTTCAATGTAAATGTGGGATTTCAAGTCAGGCTCTCTGATGGCTAAAGACATGCCTTTTCCATATTATGCCTTTTCATATACTCCTGTTTCCTTCACATCACTGAGAAACATACAATTGCTCTTGTAACAATAAATTCTTAATAATTTTTATTGAATCATATTTTTAGTAAACTCATGAAATTCTTTTTGGAGCTAGGTAAGTCTTTGTTTCTTTGTTGTTTCCTGTTTTCTAATAAATACTATTAGCTTTTCTTTTCCGAGACAATGTCTCTCTCTGTCACCCCAGTTGAAGTGCAGTGACAAGATCACAGATCATGCAGCCTCAACCTCCCAGGCTCAAGCAATCCTCTTACCTCAGTGTTCCTTGTAACTGGGACTACAGGTGTGTACAAGCATGCCTGGCTAATTTCCCTCCCTCCCTTCATTCCTTCCACTCTTTCTTTCCTCCCTCCCTCCTTCCTTCCCTCCCTCCCTCCCTCCCTCCCACCCTCCCTCCCTCCTTCCTTTCTCTCTCTCTCTCTCTCTCTCTCTCTCTCTCTCTCTCTCTCTCTCTCTCTCTCTTTCTTTCTTTCTTTCTTTCTTTCTTTCTTGGTCTTGCTCTGTCACCCAGGTTCAGGCACAGTGGCATGACCATCACTCACTGCAGCCTTCACCTTATGGGCTCAAATAAGCTTCCGAACTCACCCTCCCCACTAACTGGGACTACAAGCCAGCACCACCACACCTGGCTAATTTATTATTATTATTTGTAGATATGGGGATCACCCTATGTTGCCCAGGCTGTGTTGAACTCCTGGGCTCAAGCGACCCTCACACCTCGGCCTCTTAAAAGTGTTGGGCTTACAGGCTTGAGCCACCGCACTGGGCATTGATAAGTCCTATTAGATTCAGTGGAATTGTCTAGGGGAGAGAAAATGGGGAGAACAGAAAGAAAAAAAATTCTGGAGGTATTCTATGCCAACTTGTGAATTTACACTATTTTACGTATTTGGAGATTTTTCTAAAGACATATGTTTTCAAAGCACCAAATTTTGTTCTTTGGTTGCATGATACTATACGATCTTCAAAACAATCCTAGGAAGTTGGTGCTATAATCATTTCCTTTCTAGGGGTAAGGAAATTAAGGCTTTGCAAGATTAAGAAACTTGCCCAAATATTTACTCTGGGTTATAATACATAATGATTTAAAATACCAGCTTGCCTTTACTCACATCATAATAAATAGTAAGACAACTTGCCTGCTCCTTTCTCTTCTTTCTTACTGAATTTGCGTTCTACCAAAATATGTGACGTATTAATATTCTATTATTATTCTTTGCTGCAAGAAATAATAGTAATAATTATAACATTTATCACTTAATAGTAATTTAACATTTGATAGTAATACTTATTAGTAATAATAATAAACATTTATTAGATTTTAGTAATAGTAATAAACATTTGATAGTAATTTAACATTTAATAGTAATAACAATAACAATTAACACTTAGTGTATGTCAGGCATCATTCTAAGCCGTTTACATGCATTAATTTAATCTGCATAAAATTCCTGTATGGTAGCTACTATTGTGTCCCTTGAATGAGATAATGCATAAAATGTGTTAGTCACATCTTCTACTATAAAGGAGAGTGTAATGTAGAGTTTCAATTAATACTATCTACTATTATTCATTTTGTCTCCAGTTGCATTTTGGCATGCACAGTTTTATGTATGTTAATCTTTTACACATTGCCATGAGGACTTTCTGCGTGTGTGTGTGTGTGTGTGTGTGTGTGTGTTTCTCTGTCTATAATTGCTATGCAATCACAGAATCTTAGACAAAAAAGGGAATGTATAAACCAACATTCCAACAGAGTAATTTATTTTCCAGCTTCTTTGACAGTTATATTCTGTTACGTTCTTCCGACCTCTTGTTGAATTCTGCTTAATGAGTTCACTGAGTTTTGAAGACATTTATTCACTTGATAGCTCTATTTTTTAGAAAGTCTTGTTTTGTACTGAGTTGAAACTAACCTTCCTGGAATGGTACCTGATTGTACAAAAAAAAATGTACCCTTGAACCTTGAAATCAACTAGGTCTGGCCTTCAATCCTGACTGTATCACTTACTAGCTGTGGCTCTAACTTAAGTTACTAAGTATCTCAGTAACTCATTTTCTCTTTCTATAAAATGAATATTGCAGAGGGTTATTGTGGTGACTGATTGAAACACATTTTCATTAATATGAAGTGCACTCACAGGGTGCTTTGTACCAATTCACTCTGTCCCTGTATTTTCACATCTGGCAAGCCATGCCCTCTCCTCTGCACCACACTAAGCTAGCAGGAGGCATCTTAGTTCAATTATATGGAGAACAGAGACCAAGGTGCCTGCCAAGAAAATGTGGACCGGCTTCATTAACTGCTATTAGATCCAGTTTGCCACATTACTCATAAGCTGGCACTCCACAGTATCAAAGAGCAGAAATCTTTGCGGAACTATTGACCTTAACTCCAAATGGCTACCGGGGTTTCACTCAGGCACAAATCAAATCTGGGAACAGGTTCCCTAGAGAACTCAGCTACCAGCTACGCAGCAGCAAGTCACCAGGGTAAAGAGAGCATGGGGGCAAGCTATTAGTTATTATGCACTGGGAGACTGAACAGCTCACAATGTCAGGGATGGTCTGGAGGAGGGTAAAAGTGTGCAAAAGTCAATCCTTTCGGCCTATGATGGAAATGTTATTTCTAGATAATAGCATAAGAGTTATTCAATATATTTGTTTATTTTTGGCCACCTAAATACCTGCATGATTGAATGAATAAGTAAATGGCTAGGGGATGCATAAATGTCATTCAAAGTGCATATTCATTATCCAGTCTTCAAATCGTCCATTTATTTACCAGATTTGTTATATGATAAGGACTATGGTAGGTGATAGAATTATCAGCATTAGTGCAGTACAAAGGCTCTCAAATAATTGTTAATCTAGTAGGAAATGATGTGAATATCTAATTATGAAATTATGGTTAGTATAGTAACATTACAGTGGGAACTCTATTGGAGACAAGCAAAATTATTTCTGCTGGAGGATGGGGAACAGAAATGACACAAGGATTAGGATTGAACAATACGTTTAAATTGCATCCTAAAGAATGAGCACTTTCACAAATTAAAAGAGGAGAATAAGAAGTACATTTTGTCCGGGCACAGTGGCTCACACCTGTAATCCCAACACTTTGGGAGGCCAAGACAGGCAGATCACTTGAGGTTAGGAGTTTGAAACTAGCCTAGACAACATGGCAACACCCCATCTCTACTAAAAATACAAAAATTAGCCAGGTGTGGTGGTGGGTGCCTGTAATCCCAGCTACTCTGGAGGCTGAGGCAGGAGAATTGCTTGAACCCAGGTGGTGTAGGTTGCAGTGAGCCAAGATGGCACCAGTGCAGCACTCCAGCCTAGGCAAGAGAGTGAGTGAGACTCTGTCTAAAATATATATATATATATATATATATATATATATATGTACATTTCAGACAAAAGGAATAGCATTTACATGTATACATTGTTGGGGGAAGAGCAAATAATCTAGGGTAAATAGACTGCAGCAAGAGAAAGCTGTAGGACATGAAGCTTAAATGGAAGGCTGAAAGAAGTTTTAGATGGACTCTATGTAGAGAAAGAAATTGTTCATGATAAATAAATAATTCTGGCATTTATTCATATCTTCTAGTTTTGTTCACTTTCTGTCCACATTCGTTTTTTGATCTGTCATATCTGCTGGTCACTCCCTGCCAACAGTCAGTGCCCTGCAATATCCAGCATTACCACCTTTGGCCCCATCTTAACTTGAAGTCTGTATATGCTCCCTAAAGCTGTAAAACCCTTAAAGTGGCCAAATAATGTTGCACTCAACTGGTCATAAGTCTCTCTGTCTTATGCCTTTTCTTTAAAGTTTCCTTCAAATGAATACTTGAGAAAGCATAACTTTATTCATTCACTCATTATGTATCTGAGTCCTGTGAAGTAATACTGACCAAGAGTAATACCGTAAAAGCCCCTGAATATCATCACATCTCTGTCATGTCCTTCATTTCTCTTATTCTTTTCCAAATCACTTTCACCCAATTACTTTTACATTTCTTAGATACAAGCACAAAATCCCTCATGCATATTGTCCCCTGAGTTGTTTTATCGCCACTGGAAATCCAGAAATGCTCAGGCTTTCAATTGCAGGATTTACCTGCCAGTTCTCTTTAGCAAGGAAATTTGCTGTAGTAACTTACCCACTTTTAAGATTGCAAAAGTCAGCTGGACTTTCAGAATCCATTGTGAGGAGCACTGTTGACCCATTGGAAAATATCAAGGCAACAGAGAATATTTTATATTTCATTACACATGATCCACTTGCTAAGAAGTCCCAGCTCCCTGACTCCAAACTGAAATTACAAATATCTTCTTTTGAACACCAGGTTATTTATAGAGAAATACACTTTGTGTTTCTGATAGTATCTTTTCATGAAAATGAAACTTAGGGTTGAAAAATAAAGTAAGATTTCAAATTATTAATAAAAGCCCTAAAGTTGCAATCAATATTGAGTAATCCAAGAGCTTTGCAAAATATAAGATATTTTCTATAGAGAATAATTTTGATAAATAGCATGGATATTAGCATATACAAATATTATATTTCCTTTCTTTTCTGACAACACTCAAAATGTTATTTATCCCTCTTTTGCAAACATAGAAAACATGTGACTAAATCTGTACTTTCTTAAACATGGTGCACATTCAAAAATTTAGATGATACTTATGTTCTCTAGAGTCTTTCTTTTCCAAGGTAGACACATAACTGGTTTGTCCCTAGATTCTTCTGTTATTTAATGAAAAACATAATATTTCTGTATGGCCATTATCCAGGTCACTGATTAGTTTATCAAATGAATTCAACAAATAACTCGAGTTGGAATGTGATCAGCTTGAAAAACAGCAGTAATTCCTTCTTATGTTGGAATATTGTTATTATTTATTAACCCAGTCTAAAAAAATATTTCTAATGGTTTCTATAGGGAAGGGATTATTGAGATGTCAAATGCCCAATCTAATGACAAAATTCTTGAGCAAAAATGGGAAATACAAGTCCAGTAATGAAGTGAAAACACACATTAATATAATGAAAATGAAATGTTATATCTACGTTTTTATTATATTTTTTATTTGTCATTTTTCTTTATTTAAATTATTTCCTCAAATTTAGTGGCCATATTTTTAAGAGGCAACATAATGCTGTAGACCTACAACTGCAAATAGCTAAGAAAATGCCAAAAAAAAGAAACTTGTATTACAGTCTCAATTCATCCACTTATATGTAACCTTAGCAAGTCTTTAAATCTCTGGGTTTCATATTTTCCACCTATAATACCCTTTTTGTACCTCATAGAATTGCAATAAAAACCAAGTAATGGGCCGGGCGCGGTGGCTCACGCCTGTAATCCCAGCACTTTGGGAGGCCGAGGCGGGTGGATCACGAGGTCGAGAGATCAAGACCATCCTGGTCAACATGGTGAAACCCCGTCTCTACTAAAAATACAAAAAATTAGCTGGGCATGGTGGCGCATGCCTGTAATCCCAGCTACTCAGGAGGCTGAGGCAGGAGAATTGCCTGAACCCAGGAGGCAGAGGTTGTGGTGAGCCGAGATGGCGCCATTGCACTCCAGCCTGGGTAACAAGAGCGAAACTCCGTCTCAAAAAAATAAAAAATAAAAAAAAAAATTAAAAAAAAAAAACCAAGTAATGTAATGAATAAAAATGTACCCTAAAAATTATAAAATTCTGTACAGATTATGGGGCCATGATTTCTTCTTATTCACAAGAATGCACTTAGTAAATACATCTGACATATAAATAAATAATGTGTTTGTGTCTCCACAGCACCAAGGGAGGTTAGCTCGTTCTCTAAATTATACATATATTTTCTTCTCATGATGAATTTAATACAGCTGATGGGGACAAAGTGAGTAATGATGGGTACACTACAGTTAAAGAGAAAGGCTTCTAAAATCATAATTACAATAAGTTGATGTTCTCTATCCTTGGTCTTTGGTGTGAAACTATTTCTTTGGGGTGCTGGTAAAAGGATTTTTGCAGCTTTTGGCCTGAAAGGATCAAGTCCCACAGTGATCACAATGTGCTCAAGCTCTTCCTGCTCTGTGAGTTTTACAGTCCTGAGTTAAACAGAATACAGATGTCTGCAGATGAAAAGAAAACACGAAATTCTCACTCTCAGGCCAGAGAGAATTCAAGCCAATCCAAGTGTGAAGGCTAATGCCACAGCTGAAATAGAAGTCAGAGGGTAGCTTTGAATATAATTAAGATATGACAGTTTCACTCAGATCCAAAACCCAGACACCTAAAAGAAGAATTTCCTCAAAGGTGTGACGGTAAAAATAAAATGTTTCTGGGAATTGGGCCTTGAGCCCAAACTAATGAATTTCCTATTGAGTTACTAATTATCTAGAGCCATGACCATCAGAAAAGACAATTTGTATTCGAATTATCCAGATTTCTCCTCTCTTTGAGGTCTGTGGAAATTATTTCTCTGGTAAAAACGAGGAAGAGCCCAGAGTTTCAAAAGAACAGAATTCTGCTCTTCTCACTTTAATTAGATCCCTCTCTTTTAGGCATACTGTTGCCATTGAAATTGTGCCAAAAAATGCCAGTTATCAAGAGGGAAGGCACAGTCAGTTTAATTTTAACATTTTATAGCCAGGGTACGGACCTTTGTTCCACTATGAAACAATCATCCCTAAAAGATTTTAAATTTATTAAAAGTCCCACCAAAAATAAGCAAAACAAAATTATGGGTAATTTTAATTGTTTTTGCATGCATACATAATACATACACACAGATACACACACACACACACACACACACACACACACACACACACACACGAAAACAAGAATAAAACCCAGATTTTTTGATAACAAAACCTGTGCTCTTCCACTGTATCTGGCTTACAAAGGAATAAGAGCTATGACCACAAAGGGCAGAGAATAATTTATTACCTTAACTAATTGTTTTCTACTTTTTAATTTCTCCAATGTTTAAAACTTACATTTAAAACAGTATTTACTAAAATACATTTGAAAATCTCTAGTTCTTCAACTTAGTAGCCAATAAAGGATTCAATTATCAAACAAAAGTGGAAAACACTATAATATATATACTTTTTGGGAAATTATCAATGACTATTGCCCTATTAAGGCCTCTAACATCTCTTGCTGAACTTTGTTTTTTGTGTTTTTAATATTTACTTGGTCATGGAATATTCTCTCGGAAATGTTAATTTGGAGGTCATATCTTTAATGAGATGATTAGAACATCTCACAACAGAATGTTATCAGCTATAATCAAAATTACAGTACAACTTCTTATTAAAGTGAAGCCAAAGAACTTGAAAATCAAAGACCTAGAAATCTGAACTTTATCTTAGGCTCCTGAGCAAACCAACAGAGGCCTCCAGAGAGATACAGTCAAATGATATTTTATTGTATATTAATATTTTTTAAAGTATGTTCCACGGGAATGTTCCATAGGAATATTCAGAGAGACAAGTATGTTTTTGGGGTTTTAATTCCAAGAGAATATGAGGACAGCACTTCCTTTTCTTAAAACATCACTTTTACATGTCAGACTTCTATGGCATAGGTGGTGATTCGCTACTCTGTTCTGATGGTTTCGATTATCTGTGTTTTAGTTATTGCAGAATTCAGTAGCAATCCACAATAAAACTTGTACTCATTAGTATTCCAATTTACTACACATCAGTAACTAAAATGAGATATTCCCTAGATTCTTGGGAATCCAAAGGGCTACCTTATTTCTTACTGCTGGCCTTGTTGCTCCGAGATGAACCTCCCAAAACATCACCATCATCAGGCCTCACATCAAATCAGAAATCCCCGTTTGTTTCCTCATGGCTCTCAGAAGAATATGCATTAATACATTAGTATGTTTTTTTGAGGTGTAGCTAAATTCTGTCTTCTTACTAAATAAATAAATAAATAATGACCTTCAACTTTTCCAGCCTGCAGTGATTCTCACATACTATTTTTGATTCCTCCATTTTATCCTTTGGTTATACATTGCTTTTGCACTTCTTAGTTGCTTTATTATATCCTGACCAAATATTTGGAATAATAGAAAGCACATGGTAATATCCAAACCAACTGGAAGGTGAACAGGGGTTCGACTACTTCCCAACCACGTGAACGTTAACAAATCATTCAAATTATCTGAGTCTCATTGATTTTCCAGGAGGCTTGTAAGGATTACTAGTAATGTGTCCACTATGACACTGGCACATAATACATATTTAACAAACATTAGCTCTTCCTCTGTGCCAAACCTTCTTTAAAGCCAAAAAGCACTTCTACCCACCAGGGTGCTTTGCACAGTGCTATCCTTAAGTAGAATGTAATTATAAGTTGTTGAATCAAATAACCTGAAAAAATTTCTTTACTGACTTTATATAGTCATCAGTTACACAAACCATGCTTTTAGGTACTTCAAGCATTCAACAAATAAATTATTGAATTGGTCTGTATGTGTCAGGCACTGTTCTAGTCTATGGGGATACAGTACTGAATGGAACAAAAATCTCTGCCTTCCTAGACAACATATATGGAAGAATTGATGACCACCTCACATTCCCTACCTGGTTATTAGCGGCCTGCCTGGCTTTGCCATATCTGCATCTAACTAAAAGGTAAGAAAGATGCCTATATATCATCACTTGAAATATATCCAGGCTTTGGCATTTTAGAGGTTAAAAATAAAGTCAATTTTTATAATGTCATTAATACATTATAGAGAGGAGTTATAAAAAAATCAGTTTTCCTCATAGTATCTAATAAAATAATTTAATTTGCTGATTTTGAACAAAAATAATCTTACGAATATTTTTCTTTTTATTTCTGAATTAGCCTCTATACAAAAATGATGGGTTACTGGTATATTAAGCCAAAAATTAATTAGCATCATTTTGGTAAATGCTTGATTTGTCATGAATCAATCATCAACATTATTGCTTTTGTAGCACTCAAGAATGCTTCCAGTTATGCCAAGAATTTCTAAATTATAGAAATCACAATTCATTTTTATGAAAATAAATATAATTTATTCTTATGATTACCAAAATTTCTGTGGAGGCAATATCTACTTCACATCCTCTACTGAATCCCAATGCCCTGATTGTTTATTTAAGAAAATATGGTCTTAGTATTCAAACCAGTCCTTTATTTTTCACTTTTTATTCATTTAAATTTTTATAATTAAAGAAGGTGCATTCGTGGTAAATTACAGAAGAGAATGAGATAATTAAATGTTAAAGGTCCCTTTCTCCATCCTCAAACTCTCATACTTTGCCCTAGAAGTAACTACTTGTTGCTTGTTTATATTCCAGAAAGGCACATGCATATGTATATAGTTTTTTATAAGTAAATGGATCATTTTATAGTTATTAGTTCATAATGATCTTGACACTAAATTTAAATTTTGATTATCTTTTTGCCATTAAAACATCAATTTTTTTACATTGACTTTATTGAAGTATAATCTACATAGAGCAAAATTCACCAATTTTGTTACATTTTATTGAGTTTTGATGTGTGTATTAATGTAGTCATTGACACAGTTATATTTTTATAAGTCTAAAAGTTTCTTTTATATTTCTTTACAATCAAGCTCCTTCTTAGACCTTCAGCCACTGATGTGCTACCTCTAATGGTTTTACCTTTTCTAACAATTCAAATAAATGAAAACATACAGCTTGTGGTCTTTTGTGGCTGGCTTTTTCTTCCCCACCTAGCAAAATGCAGTTGTGGTTCATCCAATTGCTACATGTATTAATAGCTCACTTCTTTTAATTGCCTAATATTATTCCATTGTCTGAATACACCATGATTTATCTACTCACCAGCTGATGGACATTTGAATGATGCTCAATTTTAGGCTATTTAGATAAAACTTCTATGAACACTGAAGCATAAATCTTTGTGTAAATATGTGTTTTCATTTCTCCTGGTAAATACCTAGATGTGGAATTGCTGGTAAGCCTATGTCAATGAGAAACTGCCAAACTGTTTTTCACCAAACTGCATCCCACTAGATGTAGTTTCATACACTGTCTCATATACTGCTAGTGTCTATGTCCTTGCCACACCTGCCATTGTTAATCTTTCTAATTTTAGCTATTTTAGTAGCTATGTAGTTGTGTGCCATTGTGGTGATTTTAATTTGTATTTATCTAACACCTAATGTCTTTGAGTATCTTTTTATTTGCATAATTGTTATTCTTATATCTTCTTGCTAAAATATTTCTTTTAATTATTTTTCCATTTTTAATTGGGCTATTTTTACTCTTGTTATTTATTTATAAGTGTTCTTTCTATATTCTGGAAACAAATTTTTTTTTCCTTTTCTTTAAAGTTCCAGGGTACATATGCAGATGTGCAGGTTTCTTACATTGGTAAATGTGTACCATGGTGGTTTGCTGCACCTGTCATTCCATCACCTAGGTATTAAGCCCTGCATGCATTAGCTATTTTTCCTGATGCTTTCCACAGCCCCTGCCCTCCCCATACAGGCTTCAGTGTGTGTTGTTCCCCTTCCTGTCCATGTGTTCTCCTTGTCCAGCTCCCACTTATAAGTGAGGACATGCGGTGCTTGGTTCAGAAACAAAGTTTTTTATACATGTTTGACAAATATTACTCTCAGGCTGTAGCTGGCCTTTTGATTCTCACTACAAAATCTTTTGAAGAACAAACTTTATCTTTAATTTTAATGAGCTCTATCACTTTTTCTTTATTATGTATTGCTTTTTGTGTCCTACCTAACTTTCCTCAACCCAGAGTCATACTGATTTTCTTCTATTTTTTTTTTTCCTGGAAGTTTTATATGTGTGACTATTACCTTTAGGTTTTTTTATTCATTTCAAATTAAATTTGTGTGTAGTATGTGGTAAGGTTGGAGGTTCATTCAATTAGGTATGGTTATTTAATTAGTCCAGTATAATTTGTTCAAAAGATTATATTTCTGGTTGCTTTGGTGACTTCATTGAATATCAATTGATAAGAAGGAGCCTGTTTCTGGGACCTCTATTCTGTTCCACTTAGGTCTATTTTTACATTTAGACCACACTGTTTTAATTATTGGAATTTTATATTAAGTGCTGAAATTTAGTAGTAAAAGTCCTTAAACTTTAATTTTTTTCTAACCCATTTTTTTACTCTAGGCCCTTTACATTTTAAAAACAAACTTTACATTTAGCTCATCAATTCTATCACTAAAAAACTTACTGAGTTTTTACTGTGAATTGTGGATTACCTTGCAGAAAACTAACATTTTGATGTTGGCTCTTCTAGTCTCTCTATTGATTTAGGTTTTCTCCAATTTCTCTCAGAAATACTTTGTAATTTTAGTGCACAGCTTATGCACATATTTTGTTAACTTTATTCGCAAATATTTGGTAATTTTGATGTTGTTGTAAATGCTATTATTTTTAAGGGTCAATTTCTATTTCTTACTAATAGAAAAATAATCCATTTATTATATATACTTTATATTCAATAATATTAACGTGCTTATTAATTCTAGTAACTTATTTTTGTAAGTCAAATAGAGTTCTCTGTATCAACATCAATATTAACTGGATGTAATACAATCTTATGTCTTCCTTTTGCCTGTCTAAGACTTCCAATGTGGTGTATTATAAAAGCATAGTGAGAGGACATTCTTGTATTGTTTCTAATCTTAGGGGAAATACATTTAGTCTTTTACCATTAATTATGATACTAGTTACAGGTTTTTCACAGAGATCTATTATCTGATGGAGAAAGTATTATTTTTATTCCTAGCTTTGTTTTGTTTTTTGTTTTTGAGACAGTCTTGTTCAGTCACCCAGGCTGGAGGGCAGCCACACAATCTCGGCTCACTGCAACCTCTGCCTCCAGGGCTCAAGTGATTCTCGTGCCTCAGCCTTTCAAGTAGTTGGGATTACAGGTGTGCACTACCACACCCTGCTATTTTTTTGTATTTTTAGTAGAGACCAGCTTTTGCTATGTTAGCCAGTATGGTCTTGAACTCCCGGCCTCAAGCGATCTGCCCACTTTGCCCTCCCAAAGTGATAGGATTACAAGCATGAGCCACCACTCCCTGCCTACTCCTAGCTTTCTAAGAGGTTATTTTTTTGTTATCAATGGGTATTGAGTTTTATTAGATGTTTTTATTCTGAACCTGTTAAGACTATCATGTAGTTTTTACTTTTTAACCTGTTAACATGATGGTTTGAGTAATTTACATACACATACATTATAGGAATTTTTAATATAATTCATGCATTTATACATACTGTTTTATAACTTTCTGTTGACACCTAATTCTTTATTTTCATTTTTTTTTTATAATCAATATACTGTAAAGATCTACCTTCCTTTTTAACTAGCTAAAATTCCATTGTATGGATATATCATAATTTATTTAAATCTTATCACATGTATAAACATTTAAGTCATCCCAAATTTTTTTGCAACTATAAACATTGCTGTATAAACATTTAAGTCATGTCCAAATTTTTTTTGCAACTATAAACATTGCTGTGAGTGATACTCATAGAAGTGAAATTCCTGCATTCAGGTGTATGAGCATTTAATACTTTTACAGATACTGCCAATTGCACATTAACAAAATAAGGGCTCAAAAAGCATTTCCACCTCTAAGTTTTGAAAGCATCCTTACTTTCGCTAATACTGAGAACTAGCAAATGTTTAAATCTTTGCCAAGATTATACTCATTGTATTTTTTAAATTTTGTGTTTCTTTAATTATGTATTTAAGAATGATGGGGAATAATGCTATGCTATCAAACAAATGTTGATTTGCCATTCTAACTCCAGAAGGTTGGGCACAACTGCAAGAATGATAACGGCTACTACTTGTGAAGCATTTACCATGTGCTAGACGCTGACCTAAGCACTTTTTTCATATTATATCATTTAATTGTAACAGTAATTCTAGGACATAAATAATGTTATAATCTTCATTTTACATGTAATTAAAGGGTTACATAGAGAAAATAAGATATTTGCCTAACTACTCAGCTGCAAGAGGAGACTGCTCTTATTTCTCACACGTTGAAGCCAACCAACAACCATTCTAAAATGCCAGTCCCAATGAGTACAATAGGAATTAAAACTCCAGCTTCAAATCTCCCTAAAAGTAAATTAAGGAGTCAGCCAAACAATGTCCTTAACAAATCACTGTTTGTTAGGCTAAGTATTTTTTTTTCATTTTTCTAAACACAGGTGATGATGCCTCCAATGACTGATTTCTATGTTGTATTTCTAAGCCTTAAAAAGGAGTGCTCAATCAAATATCTAATAAGAGTGTTACAATGATAAACAGTTTCATTTACAGACCTCGGTACTTCCGAAACCGAACTCATTACGTTTGAAGTGGTACAATTACAGCAGTGTGGGGGATGGTCTCGGGATGTGAGGATCAGAGAGCTCAAGGGAATTGCAATTTTAATTTTAATTTGTGGGATTTCACTTCCGATTTCTTCTCTTTTCACTTTCAATCAGAGCTGCAAACTACTTTTTACGCACCTTCTACGGCCTTGCCTGACTTCCCTGAGGAACTTAAACTTGTTTTCCTCTCCATTAATGTGCAGTTTCTCCTCCTGTTTCATTGTGTAGAACTAAGAAGGTGAAGTAATTGAAAGCACCCCTTTCTTTTCACTCTGGTAAATAAGGAGATCTTTTTTTCATGCTGACAGTGGGGTCTCCGAGGCCAGACTCTGTTTGTACCAGAAACTTGCTTTTCTAAACCTCAAAACACTTCACCATATGTTCAGCTCACATGTTCTCCTGGCTGGTTAATTTAACCCATGCAAGGTTTCTCTCTGTTTGGGTGAGCACTGGGGCCATAGTCTGCTTGTGAATGATTATTTATGGGGATATAAATTCACAGGTCACTTGTAGTGACCTCTGGGTGCTTCACTGAACTGTGACAGACACCTCTGTGGAGTGAATGCAGAGGAAAGACATTTCAAATTTAAAGATGAAACACAATACACAAGTCTGAGGCCTAGAATTTTATTTAGTTCATATTCAGTTTATAAATGTAAAGCAATATATAATTCTAAAAATTATGTACTTCTTGTATACATTGATAACACTTAACCTGATCCAAAATACCAATTTACACAAATGCATGTAATGCCACTGGGTAACACAGATATGAGGCAAAATCTATCTATCTATCTATCTATCTATCTATCTATCTATCTATCTGCCTGTCTATCTACCTATCTATCTATATCTATATCTATATCTATATCTATATCTATATCTATATCTATATCTATATGGAGAGAGAGAGAGAGAGAAAGTAACAATAAAACTAAAGTAAGGAATCGAGAAAGCATTGTTTCCAAAATATATAGCATGCAATCCTACATCATTGCTAGAGATAAGTTATATATTTGACTCTAAATTTCCTAGCAGCTGAAGCAAAAACTTAAACAAAGCAAATTTCAAAATTTACTATAGACCTATCATATAAACTTTCTAGTTGCTTGGAAGTATATTTTATGCAATGAGATCTGGTATACATTTCTCCTGGAATAGCACATTGAGGGGTTTCTGTAACAGAGTTCTCTGTGAGATTACAGTGATCAACATCTTCAGTCGTTATCCTATAATCAATATTAAAACTGATTTTTAATATTCCTCAATGAAGTTTAATATTTTTCATATCAATTATAACTTAATAAAAGCAGTTTCATTAAGAGGGATCAAAACAATGTAGTCCAGGTATTCATCTTTCTGATATATTTTTGTCCATTTAAGAACAAAATGTGAATGATGCAAAGAGAAAAAAATGAATAGAAAATGAAAAACCTAATCTGGAAATATTATTTCCTACAGACTTGATTATAACTGGTAAACAAAGAATTATAGGTTATATTCTCCAGCACGAGCTGAGTACAGGTGTTTCGATAATTGACTGAAAGAGAGCAGAGCTAATAGTTAAAGATATTATTAAGAAATGTGTTGTTGATTTTGGTCTTTGTTTATTGCTTCCAGACCTGAAACTACAAAAGGCTGAGTGAAGCGGGAACAAGTCTGCGTGTTGCTCAAGCTGTAAAGAGCCAACTTACAGAAGAGGTGGAGAAAATGTGACAGGGCTCAAACGGCGGCTGCTGAATTATAGTAGTTCTGAAGGCCATAAAATATGTGCCTTCTTCTCCCATCCACTTGTCCCTGAGCCAGACAGGGATGAGATTGGCAGAGCATTGCTACTACATCCCTTCTACTTTCTGTCATAAACCTGGAACCCTCTAGCATTATTAAAGAGATTAAAGCAATACACTCAACTCCAATTTTTTCTGAATCCATTCTTCCCAAAAAATTGTAAGATGGAATATATCAGTCTTTTTCTTAAATAATGGTGATTATAAGAACTTGAGAAAAGCTGTGAGCCCTCTTCCCTCTCTGCTCAGCACTCCAAACACTTGTACACATTCTTTTGTGCAATTTTGGAGGGTTTATATAATCTCTGATATCCAGATTAAGAACCTTGGTTTTAAAGGCCCTGCTATTTACAGGAAACTCCAGACTCTTTAAATGGTCCTGCCATTCCTTCGGGTAGGACATGCTTCTATCTTTCATTCTACGCTCAATTCCTGCCATTTCCTGACCTCAAGCAACACCCTAAATACTTCAGTTACTCAAAATATGTCATGCTCATTCATGCTTCAGCATATTTGTATATATCCTTTTGTCTGCTATGTTTTTTTCTAATTTTTCTTGTGAACTCTCACACAGCCTTCCTGAGCCAGTTCTGAAAACTAAGTTCTCCTTAGCTGTTGCTCCCCAACCCTCAGGATTGCTCACTTACCTCTTTACTCACAGCATATTGCACCAACTTCTATACAGCATGGGTCGCTCTAATTATTTGTTTGCATGTGGATCTCCTATTTTAGAAAGTAACTTGTAAAAACATTAATCATTTCTTAGTCACCTTAGAAGATGTGCAGTGGTGTGACCTCAGCTTGCTATAACCTCTTCCTCCCAGATTTATGTAATTCTCCTTGCCTCAGCCTCCTGAGTAGCTGGGATTACAGGCACCCATGACCATGCCCAGCTAATTTTTATATTTTTAATAGAGACAGGGTTTCACCTTGTTGGTCCAGCTGGTCTCAAACTCCTGATCTCAAGCAATTCACTTGCCTACAGCATCCCAAAATGTTGTGATTACAGGCATGAGCCACTGCACTTGGCCCAAAATTCCCATTACTTTTGAAAGCAGAGGCTCTGAGAGACATTTATGGAGTCAAATGCTTTTAGAGATTCTAACTAAGATGATTTATGGTGTTTTTGAGCATGTCCCTGTGTGGAAAATTGGTTCAGCCAAACATCTCAATGTATTGGGAAGAAATATTTACAAGGAATCTGATTTAATTAAGGTACATTCTTCAGGCTTAACTGCTAAACACTGGAATTACTGGCTTGGAAGTGTTACAAGAATATCTAACATCATAAAATTTTAAAGGATGACTTACTTATTCTCCATACTCTACACAATCATCAGTAAAATTAGTTGAAATATTTTGCAAACAGATCATGGATTAATAACTGTATATTCTTCCAGATTTTTGTAATGAGGATCTTTGTTGAAAATGTTGCAATGTGCTATGTGAGGTCACAGAAAGAGGAAGAACTTAATCTCAGCATGCCAATCTGGTAGGTGTTTTTAACCTATTGGAGGTTTCAATTATGAAGTGGGCACAGGTATATGGAAAGGATTAAATGAGATAAGGGTGGGAAAATGAATGAGATGTTTAGCAGGAGCATCTGAGAGATTTCTTTAATGTTGTCTATTCTGACTCCAAGAGGTATGCTGGGCATTCAGGGTATCTGTGGCAGGGCAACATAGGAACAGTGGCCCCTGAGGATGATGAAACCTAATGCTGACCTATAAGAGCAAAGCAGCCACTACCTCTTTCTGCAGAACTACTCCAGTGCTTTAAAATCTTTCTAATTAACATTTAGAGGAAGTCAGTAGGGTAAGAAAAATAGAATATTGCTTTGGACTAAACTCTTGGCTCTGCCTCAAATTAATATCTACGATTTTTGAAACTTTAATAAGGTGACAGGTACTGTGTGTTGTGTGTGTGTGTGTGTGTGTGTGTGTGTACAGTTTTGTCTCATTCTTACAACAACCTCATAGAAGCATAGTATTGCTTTGTTATGAGTATTTTTTCTGATTTACTGGTGAGTAGCCTGTGACTTAGCAAGGTTAAGTAACTGATAACTAGTAAGAGGCACTTGCATTTGCACTCCAGGTCGTTTAGGACATAACCACATCACGATAGTATCTCTGTGATTTTCAGTAAATTACTTAATATTGTTGAAATTAGGATTCCTTGTTAGTGAAATGGAGGTCATAATTTCTCCTTTCTGTCTTGCTCTGATATTTAACTGAGGTAATTCATGAAGAGTGCCTCACCGCAGCCTTAGAATTGGTACAACTTGTTAAAAATAAAGATAAATCTCATAGTCAAGTGTTTATTTTTGTGTTTGTGTGTGTAGGGGGGAGTTCTCATCTCAGTCTGAGGAGTGGGAAATTTTTTTTTTACTCGCTCACGTGGAATTGCCAAGTGAGGCTGACTGCCAATAAGCAGTCAGCATGGGTTTATATGACCAGCCCAGGGCTCAAAAGTTGGCTGAGATGTGCAAATCAATCAGGCTCTGAGGTAGGCAGGGGTTCCATGGCCCAAGATGGCCATGCAATGAGGTAGTTTGCACCACTGTTTGTGCCTTTCAAGGAGCCTATAAAGAAAGGAGAAAAACCTAAAACCTATTGCCTGGATTTACACTTTGGAGACCGGAGAAGTAGAAGAAAGGAAGTGGGCTGGAACAAAGGATTTGTTTATTTTTCCTCTTGCTTCGTGAATACCAAGACCAAGTTACTTTTCCAGTCCCTCCCTCTGCTTCCTGCCCCCACTTCCCTAGACACATAACCCACCCTGAACCACTTGTTTTGAAAGACAACAAAATTAGTAATGTTGCACTTCTGTTATTTAAACACAAGTGTCTCAAGGATTCTCCCTAAATGGTGAGCTAGATAGACATACACGTGTACATACACACACAGGCACATGTGACACACACTGGATTACTATGGGTTAATTAGGACACAAATTCCATACTATGTCCCAGATATAATAAGAACTTAATTAGTCTTCAGTATTACATTGTTGAAAGTATACAGAATGAAGAATCACATATAACCAATATAAAATTCTAGTTCTGGCATATCTAATCACTGTCCCATTCTTTAATCTCATGTAGCCTCCATTTTGCTTCTGTAAAATAGGAATCATATCTACCTTGCATATTTCACTTGCTGACTAAAAGATATAAAGAATATAACGCAACTAGAGCAGTGTCTAAATCAGCAAATGTCTGTTGCTTCTCCTCTATAATGGGAATTTCTAATACATTCCTCAACAGTTTTATCATATTGATCATCACAACCGCTGAACCACCCCACTACCAACCATTTTTCTGTAATGTTCTTTTTCATTTTTTAATTTTTAGGATATAGCACTTGTTCTCTGCCCCTAGAAGAAGTGAATTCCTTTCTTGTTTTTTCAATCCATAATATCCATTTTATAATTATATTTTTTACTGCTGTGGGAAAAAAATAAGCTATGTCCATGCCAGAGTATGAATGCCTTTTAGTGTCCCACTCCCTGCAGCACAGATCCTGCTCAGTGGGAAAAGGATTTCCTACTACCTTTACAGCATTTGGACATCTGATTTCTTGAACTTCTAACTCAACTGTTTCATGCTGTGCTTTTCACTTCATTTTCTTGACTGCCCTGGTTACCAATTTTTCCACTTTTTCGAGCATTTAATTATTGTGTTATTCTTTAGCACTGAATTTATTGGCAACACTCTGGAAATCTCAGATATATTTTTGACTGGATTATCTTTTATTTGGACTTGATGTACTCGTGGATCAGTGGATTATCTCTCAAAATAGATGGAACCAAGGTGCCATATCTGGGGCTGGAGTAAAGCACAAAGCTTGAATAACCAGAGGGCCTGTGCTTCAGAAGTGGAATGAGGTGCTGGGTGGGACCTTCCAAATCAGTCAGCACTCTAAAGAGGATGGACTCAGAGGGAATCAGAACGTGAAACACAGCATTGCAGGTTCTATGGAGATCTAGTAAGAACTGAGAGTAAGAATTTGCTTCAGAGAGTGTGAGGTGTAATCTGGAACAATTTCTTTCTGAAGAAAGCAGTGGCTTTTTTTTTTTTCCAGTGGGACGGGAGAATCACAAGGAATCAGGTGTTTAGAGGAATGTATTGAGTAGAGGTGAGAAACTAGGATGTTGAAAAGTAAAAAAGGAGAGAAGGAGAGGAAGAAAGAGGAAGAAAAAGAGGGAGAGAGAACAGGAATATTGCTTCATTCTAAAAATGGGTATTAATAATGGCCGATCAATATTTTATGTATTTAAAATTGAGAACTCTATAAATATTTATTGAGTTTACTTGTTCCGGATCTGAGTTGAAGTCCTGGATATCCTTATTAAGGATCAATGCAACAATAAGAGATCTTAATACCCAGATACATAAGACCCATAACGAGATTTAGACTCAAAGAGACCAAAAGCAGTGGCTTTTTAGAGGGATTCTGTGGCCTTTGTTCATTGCAGCACTGTTTACAATAGCAAAGACCTAGAACCAACCCAAATGTCCATCGATGATAGACTGGACAAGGAAAATGCGGCACATATGCATCATGGAATATTACATAGCCATAAAAAATGAAGAGTTCATGTCCTTCGTAGGGGCATGGGTGAATCTGAAAACCATCATTCTCAGCAAACTGACTCAGGAACAGAAAATCAAATACTGCATATTCTCACTCATAGGCGGGTGTTGAACAATGAGAACACATGGACACAGGGAGGGGAGCATCACACACTGGGGTCTATTTGGGGGGACTAGGGGAGGGACAGTGGGGGGTAGGGAAGTTGGGGAGGGATAACATGAGGAGAAATGACAGATATAGGTGATGGAGGGATAGTGGCAGCAAACCACATTGTCATGTATGTACCTATGCAACAGTCCTGCATGTTGTGCACATGTACCCCAGAACCTATAGTGCAATAATATATATATACACAAAAATTTTTATATGTTACTACTACTACTACTGTGTGTAGTAGACATAATATTTTCTGTTCAAACTCAATTTCCAGGAATAACTGCGCCATCCAAATTTATATTTGCAGTGGAAGTAGCTGGGTTTTTTTCTTTTTCTTTCTTTTCTTTTCCTTTTTTCCTTTTTCTCTCTCTCTCTCTTTTTTTTTTTTTTTTTTGACACAGATTCCTGCTCTGTTGTCTAGGCTGGAGTGCAGTAGCCCAATCTTGACTCAGTGCAACCTCTGTCTTCTGGGTTCATGCAATTCTCCTGCCTCAGCCTCCTGAGTAGCTCAGATTACAGGCACCTGCCACCATGCCTGGCTAATTTTTGTATTTTTAGTAGAGACAGAGTTTCACCACGTTGGTCAAGATGGTCTCAAACTCTTGACCCTAAGTGATCTGTCTGTTTTGGCCTCCAAAGTGCTGGGATTACAGGCGTGAGCCACTGTGCCTGGCCAGCAGCTTCTGACCCTTGGCATTACAAATTGACCTAGGGAAAGGAATCTCTCCCAAGCAGGGTCAATGAACCCCTTCCCTAGGACATTTGGACATAGAGTTTAAAGTCTAGAAAATAATGCTCAGGATTTATCCTAGATACGTTTTTCGCTATGTACAAAAAAGCAGCAGCAGCCAATCTTTAAAGAAAGAGAAGAATGAATAGACATACAAAAAGGGACTTTCATGAGATATCCCAATATATTTACAATAGCTTATTTTTACTTAAAGATAGTTCAAGTTAAATTTTAGTTTTTGAAATAAAAGAACTACCTCTAAAGACACCAATAAAGTACACCTTGGAGCCTTTGCTCAAGTCATCCCCCAACACTGTCTTCCTTCCTACTCCACTTTTCCTTTTGTAATCCATCCACAAAAGTCTCTCCTCCTCTGAAAAGCCCTCCCTGACCATACCTAATGTTAGCCTTTTGAAATGCCTCTTAAATGCACAATTTGATCAAGTCCTTGATGGATTAAATATAAAAAAGGCTTTTTGTGTTTTGTACCTTTTTTTTACTTTGTGTGTGATTATTCAACTTCCCTCAGTAATTTTTCTACATTTAACTTGAAGTCAGATTAGTTATGTATTAAAACACAAAAGCCTCTGTCACACAAAGTACTTCATTAGGTGCCTGATCATAGAGATTTTAATTATTAAGAGAAGTAGAACATTTTACTGGAAATATTTTGACTACTGCATGACCTAATATTACCTGACAGCCTGCTTTTGGCCAATTGTGAGTTTAGGTATATGCTTTGGAAAGACAATGAATACAAGGAAAACTCAAATTGTGTGCTTGATTTCAGTGTTTAAATAAAACTCAGAGAAATTAATTTGGATTTTGGATTCTACAAAGCAGTATTCTGGATAGAACTTTTGTCTCAGCCCAGATTTCAAAACAGTAAAAACACTGGCCTAGGAAGCAGAACACACAGGCACACATGTGCCCACACACATTCAGCTCCCACTGTGTCTGCGGTAGCATTATGAATGCAGCTGCTGGACCCAGTGGTGAGTATCGACAATAGGAGACAGAACACAGCAGACGGTCAGCACATTCACTCAAATGTCAGGCAGTGGCATCATTAACATAGTGCAGTGTCCAATAACTCCAGGCTCCCCACGGATGGGGACTGTGCAGGAATAATTACTTGGACATCACACGTACTTCATCACGTCCAAATTAGATTTCACTAATCCACCGCTTTATTTTCAGAGTAATCTCATTAGTACAATGGTGTTCCTTTTTTTTTCCCAATGCCTTGGAAGATTTATTGCTTCAAACCAATAGTAAGATTAAGTGATTGCCAAAGGACATATTATTTTAAGATTTAAACTGATTTAAGTGAAGCTGTGCAAATCTATTTCTTCTTTTTTCTCATCCCGAATACATCAAGGAATATTTTAGGGTAAAAAACAAATTATATCTCCATACCTTGATTTTCCGTTTTTACAATACAAATAAAACCTCATTAAAGAATGCTGTTGATTTTTTAGAAAGGAGAAGAAAGATCAACTCATTGTCATACACAGCCTGTGCTTGTAAAAATGCATCTAGAAAAAAAATGTCTATTTTCAGTGAACACTTTCTTTGGCATATTCTAATTTTTCTTCATTAATAATGAGATAAAATAAATGTTCTTTGTGGGTTTTGTTTTTTCATTTGTGTTGACCCAGAAAAGGTAAAGTTAGAGAATGCTGAAGGAGTGATGTCTTCCTCCATGACACTGCAGTGCTTCAAGAGCTACAAATTCCAGACCATGCCAAGTAAGAATTTTTTTCTTTTTCCATATGGTCATTTCAAAACAGTCTCATTGTTTTAATTGACAAAAACCTCTTATAACATCATGGAAAACAATACAAATTATGATGGGAAACTCCAAAACAACCCACAATACCTTGCTCCTAGATTTATTTTATTAAATGTACTCAGGTTATTTTCTTTACTACACACATACTTATACACACTTTTTCCTCTATACAATTTCACACCTTATCTAATTTCCATATGAGAGAGTCATAAATGTATGATTAATGATTGACTATCTGTAAATAACCAATAGATACGAAGTTATAGCAATTAGTTGCGTTCTTTTTGCAGAGAGGTTTTTTTCACTACAGAATCATCTAAATTATCAGAAAAAGTCTCAAATACAATGTTTGCCTTTCACATAAGATAGGCATTATACTAGGCACTTACATTGCTAAAATAATTAAGATTAGCATGTTTTCTGTCCCCAGGGTACATAAAATGTTGTGAGTGAACCAGACAATTAGATGCATGGAAATTATTTATTATGATGACTGAAGTGCAAAAATGCAACAGAGAAACTCTCCATAGGTGTGCATGGGTTACTAACCTTACATGGCAAGTTCTGCTGTATACCTCAGTAGAGATGAAAGCCAAACACAATTTTTAAATGATGACTCACCAATGATGGCAGTTCAGCTACCTATACATGGAAGCAGAAGCAACGACTCAAGACGGAGAAGACTTCCCAGAACCTGCTGATAGACAATGTTCTAAAGGCATATAAAATAACTATATTTGAGAAAATAAGTACAAAACAGAAAAACTAAAAAACACAAAAACATCGACAAAAACTGAAGATCAAGTCTTTGGTTGCAGATGTCCCTTCCCAAAAGGTCATTCTTTTACCCCTAGAGTATAATTACTCATTGTATCTCTAAGGGTAACACTGCCTTTCACCTGAAAAAAATTCTCACACTGACAGCATGATACACAATCAGAATACTGACTGGGGCCGGGCGCTGGGGGTCATGACTGTAATCTCAGCACTTCGGGAGGCCAAGGTAGGTGGATCATGAAGTCAGGAGTTCAAAATCAGCCTGGTTAGGATGGTGAAACCCCGTCTCTACTAAAAATACAAAAATTAGCCAGGCGTGGTGGTAGGTGCTTGTAATCCCAGCTACTTTGGAGGCTGAGACAGAGAATTGTTTGGACCCAGAAGGCAGAGGTTGCAGTGAGCCAGGATTGCACCATTGCACTCCAGCCTGGGCAACGGAGCAAGACTTTGAGAAAGAAAGAAAGAGAGAAAGAGAAAGAGAGAAAGAAAAAGAAAAAAGAAAGAAAGAAAGAAAGAGAAAGAAAGAAAGAAAGAAAGAAGGAAAGAAAGAAAGAAAGAAAGAAAAGAAAGAAAGAAAGAAAGAAAGAAAGAAAGAAAGAAAGAAAGAAAGAAAGAAAGAAAGAAAGAAAGAAAGAAAGAAAGAAAGAATTACTGGGATCTGATAAGGGAGGACCATTCAAACTGGTTTCATGATCACATTATTTCTTGATACTCTGTAACCCCAACAAAAGAACTGACTGAATTTTCCATTTCTATGTGGTTGCCATGGTAATACAGCTCAGCTCTTTTCTAAAATATGTTACATAAAAATGGTTGTTTTACCCAACTTTGTAGGAGGTGGTGGCAACTCTGAATTGTCAGCACCTAAACAGTAGTGACAAAGCTACAACTAGGGAACACACAGTGGTCAGAGATTCATAAGAAGCAGGAAGGATGTCAAATCCTAGATGCCTAGACTTGGCATCTGACTAAGGTGGCAGACTTGGCAAAGACTGAAGAGGAGGCAGGACGGAGAAACCAGAGCATACAATCAGGAAATCCAAATATATTTAAGAGTTCAGTGTTCCATTAGGCTGAGCAGTACTTTGAATGACTGAGTCCCATAAATTCACCCTGACTTTTCTTAGTTTTATTTTAATGATTTTTGCTTTTGTAGTGATTTTGGAATTACAGAATAGTTGCAAATATAGTACAGAGTGTTCCTGTGTAACTCTTGTATGAGTTTTTGATGGCTTTAATAACAAATTATGAGTTTTCTATGGATTTTGTAACAAACTTGGTGTTTTAAAGCAACATGAATTTATTACTGTACAATTCTGGAGGTCAGGAGTCTGAAGTAGCACTTACTGAGTAAGTAAGTTTTGCCAAGGCCCTGTTCCTCCTGGAGGCTCCAGGGGAAAGACTATATCCTTGCTTTTTCCAGCTTTTAGATGGTTTCTGCATTGCTTGCTGTGTGGCCCCCTTCCATCTTCAAAGCTTGCAATAGCCAGTCAAGATTTTCTTCTATTGTGTCACTCTGACACTGATTCTTATTTCTCCCTCTTTCTCATTTAAGGACTCCTATTATAATCTTGTGTCTACCTGGACAAATTCATGATTATCTTCCTATCATAAGATCAGCTGATTAACAATCTTAATTCCATCAGCTACCTTGATTCTTTTTTTGCCAGATAATTTAACATCTTCACCAGTCCCTGAGTTTAGGACATTGACATTCTTGAGAGGCCATTATTCTGCCTATCCCATCCTTTATCCAAATTCCCCCATTTTTTACCATTTAACTTTACCCTGGTACATTTGTCAAAACTAAGAAACAGGCGTTGGTATATTACTATTAACTAAACTTGAGGCTTTATTTGGATTTCATAATTTTTCTCCAAAATGTCCTTCTTATGTTATAGGAGCCAATCCATGATATCACATTTTATTGAGTTGTCATGTCTTCCGAGCTGAGTCTCCTCTAAACTAGGACAATTTCACAGTCTTTCATTTATTTTCAGGATCACCACATTTTGAGGAGTACTGAAGGGCAGTGATTTAACAGTTCACCCCTACTCTGGGTATATCACATTTCTTATGTCAGTAGATAAGCAAAAACAGAAGGGCAAAATTGTTGCCTAACTTGCCAGAGCATCATATTCCAGCTTTGCAAAGGTACTTGAGTAAACTGCTATTATGATGATTGGGCTCCTTCCAAGCAGTGTCCAATCATTGGCTCTAAAAGAAAAACAGAGTTCCAGTGTTCAAAGCCAAGTCTTCTTGGATTCTCTTTTATTCATTGTGGAAATATATAGTTTTACCATTAAAGACAGAGCATAATATAACTCAATGAGAACAGGACTTGAGATAAAAATGTGGGAAATGTTATTCTCTTGTTATTAGTGTTATTCTTCTTGTCATTTGGGTGTGTGATTATGTAGCAATTTATTAGTTTTAAAAATAACATATTAATTTATGAAATCAGGTTACATAAACAAGAATGCAAATAGGTTATTATTGGGCAAAAAATCTAGAAATACTATATTTAATCTTTTAATGAAAAAAATCAGAGAAGCATGCCAATTAAAGTGTAATATGGAAGAGAATTATACCTCATAATAAAGGCTAGATTCTTAGAAAAGCTGTATAAGTGTGAAATATAAATGTCAAAGGAAAATTCAAGGTGTAAAGTGGCATTGTTAATTTAAAGATATTGTTAAGGATACTTTATAAAGTGTTTGTAGCATAGTTTTTGCACAAAATCTATATTTAAAATATCTAGAATGATGAAAAGACATAAACTGTCATAGAGTATATTTTTTAGTAATCAGATCTGCAAATATGGCTGTAGATAGCTTGGCCAATCATAGCTTTCATTTCCACATAATGTACTCCTGTTTAAACTCTAGTTTGCTGATTTTATAAATAATTAAGAATTCTGTTCTTCTTGTTATTTTTAAAGAGCTTATTGAGAAATTAGAAAATGCAAATAGAAAAAAATATTTAAAGCTAAATGAAACCCACTTGGAAATAATCCTGTAAACACCCTGTTATATATTGTTTCTGGGAAAAAAAAAAAGAAAATTATGATTATATAATACTTAAGGCTGATCTTCTTTTTCATGTGTTATCATCTCAAATTTCTTTTAATGTTATAGCAGATGTTTCATGTTTCAGATGTGCTTAAAAGTACCCTGATTTATTTATCTACATAATAAATAGTTATTTAGTTCATTTCTAAGTTCACTGTCATGAAGAAACATTTTGTGAATATACTTAACTATTCCTTTAAGATAAATTCTCTGTGGAAAAATGTCTGTTATGTTAGGTTGGACTGGGATAACAACTCAAAAACTCTGAAGACAGTGGCTTGTGATGTGAGTCATCAGGGTTGCTTGGGTTCTTCTCTGTATTGTTTACTCTGGAACTAAGCTGTCACAGCAGTCATTCTCTTGGCCACTGCCGGTTATCAAGGCAGTGAGGAGAGAGTAGTGAAGCACATGATGACTCTTGAAATTAACTGGTCAAATCAAGACACGTGGTCAAGTCTGACTTCAATGGGACAGGAGAGCATAAACATCTCATAGAGAGAGAGATCTTGTCAAATGGCTCTCTAGAATGGTTTTACTAGTTTATGCTTCTACCAGAATACATGAAAGTGGTGATTTCCACACAGCTTTGCAAACACTGCATATTACCTTGTTCTTATATTTGCCAATTTAACAGGAAAAATATTATTTTATTTCTAAAAGTTACATTTAGTTGATAATAAAAAAAGAATCCAGCTTAAATTTAGTTTTACATTTAATGGATGTGAGTCCTTGAGTAAATTATCTACCATCTCCAGCCTGTGTCTATTTCTCTGTATGATGGAAAGAATAATTTATTATTGAATTATGTTAAAGATTAAAGTTGATAACAGAAGACTACTGTGTAAACTCTAAAAGATTTTTAAAAGAGGAATATATTTAATAATCATTCACACAGTATCAAAAGTTTAATAATAATAATAATAATAGGAACTGCATTATGGACTGAGGGGTAGAGAAGTGATCAAATTTCTGGTCCCATATATACCAGTCATAAGTTCTTGAACTGCTAAAGGATTATACTACTCTTCCTGGAGGGCCATTCTGAAGATTCAACAAAAATAAATAATGTGGAGCATAAAATAGATATTAAAAAATATTTATCACTATGGTAATATGATAACCAATAAATATTTACTGAGTAAATTGTGTCATCACTGTCATTTGAAAGCAATTAATAAGCTTACAAAATTAATGTTCCAAGCTCTAAACTTTTCAAATTTGTCTTTTGTCTTATGTGGACTTCACTTTGTCTTAAGGACTGTTAAGCATGTCTTTATAAAAGTTTGTTTAAAGTAGTATTTAAAGTTATGCATTAACTTACTAGCATTTAAAGTTAAGTGCTATAGCCAACATATCTTTGAAGAACAGAAAAGTTATGTTAACTGTAGAACTCTTATCCATTAAATGTGTCCCTTAGTGGAAAGAGAACTAATGAATTCTTCATGTGCTATTTGTCCTTGGTAACTTTCCACCATAATGCACAAGGACACATGGTTCATTATAACTTGTATGATTTTTCTTCCTTTTGTTGTTGTAATAAGTGCCAGTGCAGATCACAGATGCCAAAGACAGAGAAGTAAATGGAATTTGTTGACTTTTCTCAACCTCTCATTCATTTACTTATTCATTCAGTCCCTATGTGCCAAGCTTTTATTCTGTGCCAGGCTCTACACTAAATGTTTTACATGCATTGTCTTATTGAATCATCTTGACAAATTCAGGGAGTAGGTGTTATTATGATTATTTTAACTTTTATAAACTATGAAACTAAAATTGCATGAGTTTAAGTAAATCGCTTATCATTGTTGGGAAGTGGCAAACCCAAGGCTAAAACTGAGATCATATTTTTTCAAAAACCTACTCTTAATCACCACGCTATGCTACCACAAGGCAAAGGCATTTTGGGAAAAAGAATAATACTTCTAAACACTACCTGTATAAGGTAAGAGGGAGAGCTAAATATTATTTCAAGTTTTTACCCCGCATAACCAGGAGGATATGAATTACTGAACTGAATTTATGTCACCCAAGACAAATATACTTAGTGTATTCTCAAGATATGAACAAGTCAACCATGACATTTATACTCTATGTCATACACTAAATACCTGAGTTAAAAAAAATGTTTAAAAATACAACTAGTTGCTTTTATTGGGTCTTGGCTTTTTTGTTTGTCTGTTTGTTTGTTGTACTATTTCATAGGTAAATATGAACAGAAGCCCATAGAGACTTTGGACATGGAATTAGCAATATTAACTCACTTTTAACCCTAATTTTAAAATGCACTTTAATACCACAAAGAGTCACAGTCCTTTAATGACAATTTCAAGCAGCATAAAAACTAGCAATATGTTTCTTATTTAACTTTCCTCCTTTAGAAATTGTACATTAATGGCTTGATATTTCCTGATTAAATAGACACATAGCTTTCTGCCACTGAGAATATAATGATAAGTATTTTTCTCTTTGATAATGGTATGATTATGCAGTGGCATACTAAGACCTCCCATAAAAGGCAATTGATCACATACTCTACTTTCTGTAATAATGCCACAAGTTTCTAAAACCGAAATAATTTTTCATGGCAGAAGTCTCCCAGTGTTTACTTGGCTTACCTGCAAGCATTTATTCATCAGGTCAAATCTTACAGCTATCAGCGAAGTATATATTGCAATTAATTCACCTTAGTGAGATCACCAGGAAGTTGCTCTATGGTGAATTCCTTATGGTTCTGATGAGTACTAACATCTGCTTCAAAAATTTTCCAGTGATCTTTAATACCGTAGAACATTAAATCTTGGCTACCCATTTATTTCCATGTTATAGTACAGCCAAATCTATTTCTAAGCAAAACGTGAACCTAAGCCCCAATGGATTCCTTTGAGCAACCTCTGTTCAGAATCATGGTGGCCAACTTGTCAGACAAATATGCCAGGTAAGTGCCTTCATTTTTCTTATTATGGGTAAACCTTACACTGTTTAAGAATGATTGTCAATCTACAGACTTGCTCTTAATCAGAAACCTAGGTTATCTGCACTATTGGTTTTTACTGGAAAGTGTGACCTCAAACTACTGTCCTTCATTTCTTAGAGAAAGTCTGATTAAAATACTTAAATGAAAGATTATCTGAAAGATGTGTTATATATCTATTACTCTAAATATTCTAAAAGACTGCACAGCATTGTTTTAGCACCTCATTCAATTGTTTTTGCTAGGTTGCCACTGGTTGTGATGGCAACAGCCATCACTGTAGAACATTAAAGTAGACACATTCTGTATCAAAGGGATGTTATTGAGGATGTTGTTGGTCACGGCATTGGGGTAGAGATTGTGTAAGGAGATAAAGTGGAATATACTGTATTCGTATTCACATTGTGTTTAAGGTTTTAAAAGCTCTAGATTTTGCTCCATTCTTCCCCCTGGTTTCCTTTCTCACTGCCACCATTCTTGTTCAGAACTTCAGAATCCTAAAACTATATTCCTCAAAAGGGCCCTTAGAAGTTATTTCTTCCCGTCTCTTCAATTTTATAATGAAAAATTGAGACTAAAAGAGGCTAAGGGATGTGTCCAAAGTGCAGAATTAGATAGATGGGATTTAAGAGCCGCACCCTGGTCTCATTCCTCTTGGCCTTTCTCCCTTAGATAGCTAAATTGACTTCTTAAGTGGTCCCACCATGCCCAGATTCTAGTACTTTTCAATACGTGTTATCTGAAGCCACCTAACTTTTTTAAGACATCAATCTCTATTTAAACGGCTTTGAATCCTTTCTCAGTACCTACAAAATAAATGACCAAATTCTTTAGGCTACTATTTAAGGTCTAAATGCAAGGTAACTTCATCTTTCATTCCTATAATTAAATCAAGCAGAATAACTTGCCATTTCACAAATGCATGCAGGAATTGATGAGTTCAGTCCTTCTTTATCTGGCCAAACCTCTCTTACCTTACAAAGCCTTCTATACATACCAATTGCCCTATAAATAATTCCCTTACCCTCCTAAATTATGCTTCTTTCTGAGCCTGCTTCCTCATCAGTGAAATGGAGATAGTCGTACCAAACACATAGAATTGTGCTAAGGACAACATTGTATATACAAAACTTCTGGCTTACAGCTGGTCATGTAGTGGGCTCTCAGTACATCTTCAAACTCCCTTTTT
The DNA here is from genome assembly GCF_049354715.1 of Callithrix jacchus. Classification (NCBI taxonomy): domain Eukaryota; kingdom Metazoa; phylum Chordata; class Mammalia; order Primates; family Cebidae; genus Callithrix; species Callithrix jacchus. Next base: position 88,259,624 of record NC_133511.1, read on the forward strand.
TTAATCCTCATAGTCTTACGCGGTTTCTTTGTTGCACCCTTGTATTTTATATTTTATGAAGTTATATGTGTGCTTGACTTAATCTCCCTGTTTATCTAGTAAATATTTCAGGGATCATAAAATTTTAAGGACAAAGACTATACATTATTCTTCTTCGTATAGTACCATCAGGCCCTTATATACTGTCTGGCATTATCCAGGTCCTTAATAAATACTTGAATTATTAACTTGAATTTAGTGACTCCCCAGAACAGTCTGTCTTCTTAGCCTCCAGTCCCGAGCCACTGAGACTTGCTGGTGAATCTACTACACAGGGTACAAGTTTGGGGCCAGAAAATAATCAATCCCCCACACAGCACTGCTAGCTTTCTATCTGCCCCTAGGCAGTACTTTATCTTTTTCATCACAGCAGCCATTTAAACCCTTTCAGCTTTCCACAAATCTCCTGCTTCTGTACCTTCCACCTCACTCTGTCTGTGACCTATGCCCTTCCATTTCACAGTAAAATCAGAAATTCTGTTTCCAGCAACCTCATCTATCCATTTATTTATATTACCCTCACATTACTTTCCCTCACTCCATCTTACTTACATTTTTGTTCTCCTGAACGGACTAGTTGTTGCTCCTCCTATGTAACACTGATCTCTTCAATTCTATTCTTGATGTCTGTGCTTTTCCATTTGTTCAAACATATTTTCCTACTAATTATCTTCCTTTTCTTCTGCACCTCCGCTGGCTCTTTTCTATCAACATTTGAAGATATTTAGTTTTCTCCAACCAACCTAAAAAAAATAAATTATCCCTTGAAGCAGAAACATTCTAAGATACCACAGCCTTTATGCTCTTTCCCATCCTGAGTCACCTTTTGTCTCATGTGCCCCACAACCTATCTTGGCAGTCTTCCTTTTGCCACTACCACTCAAACAAAAATGTTCTGGCAGAGGATCCCAGTGGGTTCTTCACAGCCATATCTGATGGGTCCTCTCTACCTGTGGAAGACACCTTAGCATTCTGCTGCCACTGCCATGGCTTTCTTCTCCTCAGCCTGTCCCTTAATGTTAGTGTTCCTTAGATCTTCAGTTCTCTTTCTTTCTCTCTGGGCTCTCCTAAGTGACCCTATCACCTCCTGTGACTCCACAGAATTTCTATATAATGATGACTCTAAGAGCTATAAATTTAGACCTGTTCACTCTTTTGATGTCCAAACCTCCATCTCCAACAGCCAGTGCACCATATCCACCCATCTACAGCATGTCAAACTCCTAGCATGTCTAATAGTGAAAGCCACGTCTGCCTCTTTTCCCCTTACAGCTCTTTCTTCTCTCTCAGTGTCCAAATCAGGGTCCTTTTCCTCACTCTCCTACTCAACACACAGAATATGTCAATTCTATCTTGTTACTAAACTCCAGCCTGTGCACTTCTCTATCCCCATCATCACAAACTTATTTCAAGGCTTTAGTTCTTTGTATTTACATTACTGTATGTATTAGTTTGTTAAAAATGCTGTAACAAAATACTGGAGACTGAGTAAATTAAACAATGAAAATCCATTTTTTTTTTTCACAGTTTAGAAGGCTGGAAGTCTGAGACCAAGGTGTCAGCAAGGTTTGGTTTCTTCTGAGGCTTCATTCTTGGGCTTGCAAATGGCAGCCTTCTTGCTGTGTCCTTACCTGGTCTTTCTTCAATGCACACACAGTCCTGATATCTCTTTTTGTATCCAAGATACAAACAGAGATTTCTTCTGCTTATATAAGTCAAATTAGGTTAGGGTTCACCCTAACAGCCTCATTTTAACCCCTTTAAAGACTCTATCTTCAAATATAGTCATATTCTAAGGTATTGTAGGCTAGGACTTCAACATATCAATCTGACAGGGAAGAGAGGTACAATTCAGCCTATAGTACAGTGATAGCTTCCATATTGATTTCCTAGGGCAGCCATAAAAAATAACCACAAACCCAGTAGCTTAGAACAACAGACACTCGTTGTGTCACAGTTCTGAATGCTAGAAAAAGTATTGGCTGGGTCACGCTGTTTCTAAAGCCTTTAGGGGATGATCCTTCTAACTTAAAATCTTTCAGTGGATCCACAAAAATGTTTTACTCTCTGGATGAATTATGGCATTCAAACCCTCTGTAATCTTTACTTTGCCTACATATTTATTTTGGTCTTTTGCTGTTACCCTTCTTCTACTCCCTCTATTCATTAATCCACTAAAAACACCTCCTGAACAATGTTCTATTACAGTTTCTGACTTCTCTGGGCCTAGGTAGCTCCCCTAATCTTTCAACTCAGTCCTTATCTCTTCTAGAAAGCTTTACCTGACTACCTCTATTGTGGGGAAGTGACTCAGACATTTTTTTGGCTTTTCTGGCCTTAGCCCTTCACAGAATTAACCATCACATATTATAATAATCTGTTTATTTGTCTGATTATCCACTAGATTGCCAAGACTTTGAAAGTAGGAATTGAGTCTTGTTACCAAAGACTCAATTACTTGTACTCAAATACCAGTAATTGTTACTCGGTACTTGGCACATGCCGGGGATTCAAGGAAAGCTTACTGAAGAATAAACATAGTAAAGAAAACACTGTTATCCATAGCTGTAATTAGGTAAATTTATTTTATATAAAGTAATTTAAAATGAAACAGACAGCAAATAACATATGAAATTTGTTGTGATTAAACTCCATTACAAAATGTTGTTATACCAAAGGATGTTGGTAAATATTTCATTGAGGATTCTTACAGATATTTAAAAACCATTCTTGTAGGAAATAATTGTGTATTTTTAATGTAATCCAAAAATGTTTCCAAAATTATTTCAGGTTGAAATCTGGGTAAAAGGTTTGTGTTAGAAAAGTTCAAAACAAATTTTACCTGTGCATTTCAGAGACTTACTTTGTGTACTTCTTTTACTTAGTTTTCCTGCCTTCGTAAATTCTTATGTGAGTTTTATAATCATGGAAAGTATTAATATTTCAAATCTTGGTTATTTGTAGAATAAGGAAAGGTAGAGAAATTAAATGTAATGCCATTAGGTTCTCATTTTCCTTCTACAGAACAGATCAATCTGTAGGAAATATAATTATTCTTCTTTATATTAGTTATTTCCTTAACAAAAATTAATGACCCTGCAATCCCTTTGAGTTAGATAAGACCAACTTGAGGACTAATAGCCTTCTGATTTTTAGTTAGTTGTGTAAAAAGGGAAAAGAATGGCATTTTTATAGATCAAGACACATTTTAAAAGCTCTAAAGAACTGCACCCATCCTTTATAAAGAAATGTGGTTTATTTTTATGTATTAATTTCATAAGCACACAGCTTCCTAAATTTATAACTTCTAAAGTTGCAATGGAGAATCTTTTTAACTTATTATGTAAACATTTATATGTGTCACCAATGACGTGCTTTTTCCTTTCCAAATGTTAATACATCTAGTTTTTAAATTATTGTTATTTGAATACAGTGATGCTGGTTAAACATATTCATATGTTAATTTTAAAAGAAAGCTTATAACATTATATTACTAAACATGAGGCTTATTGAAAACATTGCTTTTACTTCATCTTTTCAAATGATCATGTTTTATCTTTTAAGTAATGTGTAGGTTAAATTAGTTTATGTGGTAAACTATATATTTTTAATCAGTTAATATGATGAGTTCTATGTTTTTTTCCTCTTAAAGACAGGTATGTTTTGTTAAGAGTAACTTCAGCTCTTTTGGTTTGTCTTTGCGTAGTATATCTTTTACTAGCCTTAAACTTTAGCTTTTGTGTGTCCTCAATTTTTGTGTTTTCTTTGTAGATGGGCTATTCAGTAGCTATTTATTGAATGTCCCCTGGAAGCCATATTCTTGGTTAGGCACTAGGAATACAAGGAAGAAGAGACGTTGGGTTCCTGATACCCTGGAATATATATTGACATGAGAGAAAAAAATACGTAAGTATGCAATAAGTAACTAAATAGGTACGGATTGTGATTAGTACTATGAACTACAGAAACAAAGTATTAGGATAAAGGATAATGGGTGTAGACAACTTTAGATGGGGTGGTTAGGGAAGATGGCTAAGAGGAGCCAATGTTTAAGCCAAAACCAATGTTTGAGGTAAAATATGACAAAAAGTCAATCGTGAGAAGGTAGAAAAATCAAACATAACCAGAGAGATAAGTGCACACAGACACGCTGTGCCATCACAAACTTAGCATGCTCTAAGAATATGCAGATCATTACCCCCTCTTGGGCATTGTAAATAAGGGATTGGTGAGTCCTATGAGGATATTAAAGAGAGAGAGGGGAAAGGGAGAAAAGGCACAGAATATTTGAGTCATAATAAAGAAATTTTATTTAAGTAGAGTGTAGAACTCTTGAAGGTTTTTTTTTTAAGAATGTGTCATTTCTGACTCAGGATTCTGAAAGTTCACAATAATTTCAAGTAGGCGATGGGGAGGGTGATGGAGACAGCAAACCACCATGGCATGTATGTACCTATGCAACAAACCTGCAGGATGCAGGATGTGCACATGTACCCCAGAGCCTAAAGTACAATAAAAAATGGATTTAGTGGTAGTGGAGAGATAGGGAAAGAAAACACAGAGACCAGATAGGGTGCTTATTCAGTGGGTGATGCTAGTGGCTTGGATCAAGTTGAAGATAGTGGCCATGGTTGATATACATTTTGGTTGTAAAACCAATAGAATCTGCAGGTGTTTGGGATATGAGAGTAAGAGATCATTCAGAATTAAGCATGCTTCTCATGGTTCTGATTTTAATAATGGGTAGATTGTGGTAACTCTAACTGAAATTAGGTGTGTGTGTGTGTGTGGGTGTGAGAGAGAGAATATTTGTTTTGGGGTGTACTCATGTGTAACCTCTGAGAAATGGTGGTGGAAATAAAGAGATCGATTTTTGACACATTATTATTGAGATGCCTTTGAGACACCCAAGTGGAAATGTCAAGTTGACAGTCATAAATCTACAACTTAGAGAAAATTTATATACTGGATTACAACATTGGGAGTTGTTATTATATAGAATGGTGGTTAAAAGTATGGTTTTAAATATAGACTCTCTGAGTTTTAATCTGATTTTGCAATTTACTAGCTGCGTAATTTGGGGCAAGTTATTTAACCTGGCTGTATTACAGAGTTATCATCTATAAAATGATAATAATGATGATAGCAATGACCTTATATAAATAAGCTAAACAGCAAAGCACTTAGAAAGTTTTTACTTGTGTTAAGCATAAATAAATATTAGCTGCCAAGATCACCATTATCATTATTAATAACTCTATGGGTAATCTTTCCTTGCTTAAATATTTTTTTAATAAAAGTGCCCTGGAAATATTACTTAACTCAAAGACAACGATGCTCAAATAATAAAATTTAAGGAGAAGGTAAGCATTATAGGAGAAATTTCTATAGAAGAAATAATTTTAGAAGCAGAGTATTTTGTAGCCTTCAATAAGAATTCCAAATCCACCCTAAAACCTAGCCCATCAGTGCCAAGAACATAGCAGGTATTAAGGTGTTGTTTACAGATGAACAATACTAAAACATATTAATAATAGTTTGTATTTTTTAAGTTGCATATTTCCTAGAGTTTTTCAGGAATTTGTAAAGAACATCACTAGCTCACTGATGTGTTAAAAGGATCTTTTGCCAAATTTCCTACCAGGATTTTGTGTATTTCAAGCTGTTCTATTACACTTGCCAAACAGACTCCTTTCTCCACCTCTAGTACAAATTTTTAATTCAAAATACACACAGAAAAGAATGACTAATTACAATTTTGGGCACTGAATGAAGTCGTCCTCCTTGTCTGATTCCAACTGGATTTTTTTATTCTATAAACTATGGATCCTGGACTGTGCCTAATCTCTCACAGACATGAGAATGTTTATGTGATAGACTTATCAAATAGAAAGAAAAGATGAGAATCTATCCTTGAAACACAGTCACTGGAGCTCTCCATGCTAGTAATAAATATTCTGGTGCACTCTAGTGGTAGAAGGAGATAGGCTGGAAGATGGGGAGGTGTACTGGAATTAGCAGTAGTGATTCTTATTCTGGATTTTTTGAAAATCCATTCTGTGGATTTCAAAATATGACCAATGAGATATCTCACTTAAATGGTAGAACTCACATGTGATCTTGTCCCCTTGTTCCTCTTTACCCAGAAAATGTCTGCAGGAGAATGACTATATTTCTTTAACAAGTAGAACGCCTCAATTTAAAAATAAATACAAGTGTATTGCTGAAAGCTACCTTATCTTTTGTGATCATTTTACTTTTCACAGGTGTTGAGTTCATTGCTATCTTCCCATAATGACAGTAAGAAATAATTTTCAACAGGAACGCTCATGTTCTATATTATATGTATGTAAATAAGACAAAAAGTGTTTATAAATGAAAATTACATATTTGCACACATGCTGATAAATGTCGATTGTAGATACTCATAAAATTGTATTCTGCTTTGTTATCATAGCTTTGGCTTTTCCTCCCTGTTTGTCAGTTCCACAGCTAACTCCCAGGTCCCTGATCATTCATTCCCTGGCCCACAAAATCTTCCTTTTGGTACCTGTTCTTCTATTTTCTTGTCACTGTTAATCTTTTTTCTTATTATGTGTATCTCAATAGATTGTCTGGTTTGTAAATTTCTGGGAGACCCAGCTGTGCCCAGATCATCTCTGTCACTTCCACATCGCCCAGCACCACACCTGGTGCATAATGGACATTTGGAAATATCTGGTGAGTGAACAAATTCATGAACATCCTGACCCATGGCTTTAGAGATGCATAATAATGATGGATTATATCCACTGGTCTAAATCCCACTGAAGGCTCCAGGTAAGTCCCAAAAGCTAGTTAGAAAGGAGTTTAGACCTCTTCAGAGGCATTTTCTTCTTGGAAACCAGATGTCACGCCAACAAGAGCTGATTTCACACTTATTTTCTTCCTTCTAAGCAGGGACCAGAATGATCTCACTTGTGCTACAACAAGGGAGGAGGAAAAATTTATTCAGACTCAGCTCAGTGTCTAAATTGCTTCAGAAATTAAAATATATGTGTGCGTGTGTGTGTGTGCGTGCGTGTGTGTGCGTGTGTGTGTACGTGTGTGTGTGCGTGTGTGTGTCTGCATAATCAAAGGGGAAAAGAAGAAACAAACACCAATATGTGTTCCAGTAGAAAAACCCCAAGTTTAAGGATATGAAGAACGGAGGTGGACACTGTGTAACAAACTCACCACATGGTCTGAAGCAAGTAATGAAACATCCCCATTTCACACTTGCCCTATTAATCAAACAGAAACATCATACATAGATCAAATAAAACAGTGGCTGTGAATTGCTTGGCAGATATAATAGAGCTCCAGCGACTGAAGCTTTTATAAATTTGAAAGCATCTGGATTTTGGAAGTGTCATAATGCAAGCTTGTGGGAAATATTTAAATTCATTCAGTCATTTATTTAACAAATATTTTATTGAGCATCCATTTTATGCCTGGCATTCTTTCAGGAACAGAAAATACAACGATGAGCAAAAGAAACAACCTTCCACCTTACTAAAATTTATATTAAAGTGAAAGAAAAAACAATGAATAAAAAAATGAATATGAAATATATGAACGTACCAAATTCAGTGTGTTGAAGAAAAAGCAGGATAGAGAATGACAGAGGATGCAATTTTATATAAATGGCCATGTAAGCGCTCTCTGCAGTAGTGACATTTAAACCAAGACTTGAATAATGTGAGAGAGCTGTGTGAATATCTGGTGGAAGGAGCATCCCAGGCAAGGGAAACAGAGCCAAGGCCCTGAGTAGAAGAATGTGTGGATGGGCCCAAGAAATAACAAGAATGTCACTGTAGCTGAAAAGCAAGTAAGTTAGGGTGAAGGTATAAGGAGGTAAAACACAGAGATGAAGCCAGGGTATAGATTATGCAATGCCTTGCAGGCCAGGAAGTGATTTTTTAAAATAAATTTTTTAGAATAACTTTAGAGTTACAGAAAAGTTGCAAAGATAATACAGATAGTTTTCTCAAAACTTGCCCCATTTCTCCTATTATTAATCTTATACTGAGCTGGTACATTTGTCACAGCCAGGGTACTAATATTAATAGATTATTACTAACTATAGTACATATTTTATTCAGAATTTCTTAGTTTTTACATAATTGTTTTTCTGTCCCAGGATTTTATTCAAGAAGCTACACTACATTTAGTCATCATATCTCCCTGGGCTTCTCTTGGTGGTGAGTTTCTTAGACTTCTTCTGTTTTTGATGATTTTTAAGAGTTTTGAAAAGTGCTGGTCAGATATTAATAAAATGTCCCTCAATTTGTGCATGTTCAGAATTGGTTGCAGGTTTTTGACAGGAAGACCTCAGAGGTAAAGTGCTCTTCTCATGGCATAGTATCAGGAATATCTGTTATTAACATGACTTATCACCGACGTCTATCCTTGGTCACCTGACTGAGACAGTTGTCAAATGACTGAAAATTATTTTTCTTCATTTTCATACTGTACTCTTTCCAAGGGCATTACTATCAGCATCCCACATACAAGGGGCAGGGCGTTATGTTTTATCTCCTTGACGGAAGAATATATAATGAAAGCTATTTGAAATTCTTCCACACAAAAGGTTTGTCTATTATCTTCCACTTACATATTTGTTCAGGTATGTATTTATATCAACGTGGACTCATGGATATTGATTTTATCTTTTGGGATGTAATGCAATACTACATTACTTAAGGTGGTGCTCACTTTGCTCCAGGTTTACCCATTGGGAGCTTTTGTCCTTGGCTCCTATGTCCCTTTGGCCTGCCCCCATCATTTTGTGTTTTCTAACCGCAGTGGAAGCCATTGGAGATTTTTAGGAAAAGTAGTAACATGATCCCATTTATATTTTATAAGAATTCCTGTAGCTGCAATATAGAGAATAAACCACATTGCAAGATGGCAAGTGTAGAAGCAAGGAGTTCACAAGAAAGAGATAGCGGCTTGGAGAAAGCTGTAACAGTAGAGGTAAGAAGGATAATTTGGGGATATAGTTTGTAGGCTAAGCTTACAGCATATCCTGATGTATTGGAAACAGAGCATAAAAGAGGGAAAGCTCAAGAGTGACTGACTCCAAGGTTTATGTCCTAAGGAATTGGATAGCTGGTGATATTATTTATATCTATGGAAAACACTGAGGAGGGAATACTGTTGGAACTCCAAAAATGCATAAAATACATACAGCACAGCCAAACTAAATAAAACTATACTTAAAAGAGCAATTGCCTTGAAAACCTTGTTTTGACTTGTTTCTGTGAGAGAAATCAGCTGCATGATTCAAACACAGGCTCCCGGGCCAAGAGAGGCAGATGGTAGCTGTTCCTCAGGCTCAGGCTTAAGAGGAAGAAGGGTTTTCATTTATTTTTCTGAAGATAGTTTCAAGTCTTTTCAATTATAAATATTTCTCTCATTTTGTGAATGTGCTTTTGTTTTGTCTGTGTGCATTCAACTCTGATAGCCCTGGGTGATGTTAGCCCTTTGAGAATCAAAGAGCTCACTATGAAAAACAAATTGAGGCAGCCGCAAAAACACACTTGCTCCTTCCAAGGAGTAAGAATATTGAAAATGAGAATTGATTTTGAGAGTCTTGGGCTTTGGAATAAGATATTATATAAATAGCCCAAAAAGTTCATGAGTAATTTTTTCAGCCAACAGATATTTGCTATGGACCTATTGCATACCAAACCCTGCCTGTTAAATAAGCGAAGGAGTTGAGGCTCTCTAATCACCCAGGGATGAGATACTGTGCAGAGGGATTCTAGCCTAATGCCTGCCTCAGTGAGCATCTGATTAATGGGACCTACTATTATATTATGTGCCATGTTCTTCTATACCTTTGGACTCTGAACATGCTGCTTTCTCTATCTGGAAGATGCTTACTCCCTTTCTCTGGCTTATAAACCTCAACTTGTTCAAGACATTGCTCTAATGTCACCCTCAGCCCCATAATCTTCTTTTCTCCCCATTCCTCATTGCTAAGCTCTTGGTTGGTTCATAAACCAACCAGCAATGTCTTCTACACTTCTTTCTTCTGTGTCTCTATTCAGCTTTTCCCTATATGCTCATACACTTTTACCATTATTAACTACATAGTTCTCTATAAATTAACTGTTTTACTTAATTCAACTCCATCTTATGGAGTAATACTCACAAAATTATAAGCTCAAGGCATTTATTGCATTATTCAACAAATGAAAATAAATATATACTATTAATGGCTGTAAACTATAAATAATGTTTATTGTTTGAAATACTATCCAAAATCATTTCTCATACCACTGTTGTAAGGAATATCATGCTTTGGAAACCATTAGATTATATATTTGTTATGATGAAATCAATGATGATGAATTGTTTCTAGATTGCTTTAAATAGTCCTATTTTTCTGTCTCTCCCTCTATTTATACCCTATGTATGAATACTTTAAGTTACACTACTATGTAACTTTACAGTGCTCTTTGCCTAACTCCTGCCCTCAGGCTGGGCCATGTGATTTGCTTTGGCTAGTGGGATATTGGCAGACTTAGTGCAAGTGAAGAATTGCAGGCCAGGACTAAAGCGTGTCAAGTGAGGTACCTAGGGTGAAAACTGTAAGGGAGGTCTCATTCTCAGGGTTCTTCTCAGACCCTGGACACTTTAAAAATGCTAGACTTCTTTCTTTCATTTATTTCAGGGGTATGACAAGAATATACCAACTGGTCCCAGGAAAAATGTGAGAGAAATGTGGAGCACAGCTGCCCTACTAAGTTATACCCAACCAAAAGTATGGCCCCCAACTAACTGGCAGAAGCATGAACAAGCCAGCCAAGATCAGCCAGATGATCAGCCAACTCTTAGTGGACCCACTGATGCATGAACTACAATGGTAGATAAACAAATATAATTTTAGTCACTGATATTTGTGGCCCTTCCTGTGATAGGCATACTATCTACGTTATCACTCAGCCATTGTCATCATTCTACCTGTGATTGATATCCTGGTATAAGAATGTTGTCATTCAACTCCTTTCATGTATTGCTTGATACCAAGACTGCCAAGAATGTCACAGTATTATAGTTCTTGTTTTCTGAGACTCATTTAAACACTGTATATGCATTATGTCATATAACACTAAAACAAATTTATAAGGTAAGTATAGTATCATTTTGCAAAAGAATGAATTGAAGTTCAGAGAGGTTATATAATTTTCTACACTAACACAGCTAACAAAAACTGTCACTTCAGCCTACAACTGTTTCCATCTCCTCTACTGGTAAGCTGGTTCCTCAATGCCATCTCTAATTCTATCACCCCAAAACAGAAATGATTTTTATTTCTATGCTCTTGTGTCATACGTATATTTTCCTTATAGTTGGCAAAATGTAATTTCATATTCCATAGTTCACTTAATATTCTAAATATTATTATTAATATTGTTACAGTAATTACAGCATGTATTGGCTGACAGATGGAAATCTTTGAGTGGCTTCCCTGTTTTTAGATGTTAATGTGTCTACACTTTCTTTCTTTATATATTTTGTTATTTTGTGGTTGTGATAGATACTGATCACCAAATTATTTTTAAATTTGTTATATCAACTTATTCTGTGACCAGTGGTAAATGTACAAATTTTTCCACAATTTTGTGGCATTAAATATTACTATTTTAACTGTTAAATTGATGGACATAGATGTAAAGAACATGGCTCTGTTTTCCAATCTGTATTTCTTTGTTATTTATTAACAATATTTGCACACTCCTTTTTAACATTTCTGCCTTCATGAGTCTTGTATTTGCACTTTTAATCTATCCATTGTAATCCTGAGCTGTTTTTCGAACAATTCATTTTTCTCAGATTTGAATTTGTTTAAGAAATTCTGTAACCTATTTTCTCTGCTTTTCATTTTGCAAAATATAAAATGTTACATTATAAAAATAATTATCTCTATATTGCTTAGTATATTTATTTTCAGAAAATAAAATAAGTTCTACACTATAGAACATATTTTACATGAATCAAATAAGTTACACTTGTTTATACAGTATTATTCCAAGTATGTATCACTGAGTCTGCTTGTGTCATCTTTTTGTCAAATCAACTCATTATTAACGGATTCTTTGCAATTTATACATAAATGAAGTATATTGGCACTTAACCAACTTCTTTTGTAAATCCTGATTGAAACAATATAAAATCATTTTAGAATACAAAGATACTTTTCAAGAGCTCTTCATCAATTGGATTGAATAAAGAGTACTGATTTATAAATTTCATGCCTAAATATTATTTTTCTAGAAGAAAAATGCTCATTTCTGAGTTACTATTCACATATTTTTTGCATCAGTGATTTTTTATTTTACCTCAAGCCAGATCCATCTCCCAAGAATCTCTTTATAGATGCTATGTCACAGCTTTAAAGGTGTTATGGTGGCAATTAACTAACTCATAAGTTAAAATAACACCAACCCTTTCCTAAATCCTTGGATTTGAATGTTAATTAAGCAATTAGATGCAGAAGGGACAATTGCCAGATGATGCCTCCTGGTAGAGTTAAGTCAGCAGACAAAAATGATGAATTCTATTAATGTTGTGTCCAAATTAAAAAAAAAATCTTAAGCAGCCTAAAATAAAAACCAAAACAACAGCACAAAAGCTATCTGAGAAATAAGAGATTATTAGGTTGTGGGAAGGGGTCTTTTTTATTTTTATGAGAGTGTTGGTGAATACTATTAATAAAACACAAACAAGAGCTAGTCATGCAAGCTTTTCACCTGTGAATCAATTCAATTAACTGCTGATTTGAGCAAATCCTTCAAAATGGAGCATCAAATTAAAACCAAAATCTTGAATTACAGATGGAAAGGCAGACCCTTAGCATATGTTTGGATTGTATGGATGAATGACTTATTCTGACATGTTCCACCAGTTAATGAGTTTCCACATCTTTGTGTAATCCAGACTAGATTTTCCAGTCAAAATCTTTAACTGCAATTGATCACCCTCCCCTTTGTCCACTCACCCCCTCAACATTGACTTTTCAAGCCTAACCTCAGAAAGGGATCTGGTGTAATGATTTTTTTCATGCAGGTCTCCAAATGCCCCACTTTCTAGGTTTATGGATAAAAAGCTTTGGTTGGAGGGGTGAGGGTAGTAAGAAAACTACACATAGAATACTTTTATTCAAATTTGTTAAAAGTGCCGTCTTTCATGATGTGGAGTTGTTTACTATGGACAAATGACTTGGAGAGTGGAACCTAGACTTACCACTCTGGGAATAACCCACATGACCCTATGTAGTGGCCTGAAGTGAAGAGATGAAAAATAAATCTTGGATTGAAAATTTTTCTATCTTCCCTGTTCTTTTGAAAAGAAGTGAGATGTCCTTAATGCATTATTTACTTTGGGAGTGTCTTTTTGCCTACTTGCTCATTCCTGAGGTATACATCCCTCTCCATCAGTAATTCAACCTCTCTCACATGGGGTAGATGGGGACATGGGAAGAAGTAACACTGACTACTTAACTGCAATGTTACTAACTGCTTAATTAATACTAGCATTCATGATTGTAGAGAACTGGTGACTTCCACCCACCATACTTCCAAGATAATTTGAACACCATCTCCCAGGGACTGAGAATTTCTTAAATGGAGATGACTGAGTTTCCACCAATAATCCATTTATCTCACCAGCATTGAACATAAGATTTATGGTAATAGTCTTGTCACCAGTAGAACATGCTTCTCGTTTGGATTTTCTCTCTGTTCTGCCTCTCAGGAATCCAAAGGCATTGGTAGACAAACAGAACTAATAGAGTCAGAATAATGGAACCTGACACCTGGAAAACCTGGAAGAGTTCTTCTAGAATTATGTGTTGGTCAAAGATAGTCATATTAAATAACTACACTTTGCTAGGCACTAGTTCAAGCCATCCAGGTATTACAGAGACGTTTATGACAGGGCTGTGATCTCAAGTAGTTTGCAATGTAGGCACTGCAAAAGGTACACAAATGAAAAAAAAAGTTGCAAGGACTGGATAAAATAAAAAGTGTTGGAACAACTATAGAATTAATCAAATATCCTCAAAATCCCAGGAAAAATGATACTGTTAAGGAATACCTTTAAAGTTCCCTCCCTATACACACTATGCTTTGTTTTAGAGTTTGCCATAAGCCTTGGGGTAAGAATAGAAGCTAGACGGTGGCATTGCTAGAGAAAATAAGAAATGAGCAAACCAGAACAATGAATCAGGACACTGAATCTCAGTGAAACCTGAGAGGTTTTTGGGTAAGCAAACTATCAAAATCTGGGTCAGGGAAAGGCAGAGATTGCAAGACTGCCATTTGTCTGTCTTCATTAGAAAGGTTGCAATAGACAATAACATTTAAAGTACAGCAGTTGGCACCAAAGTTAAAAAAATTAAAAAAAGAAGTGTTAAAGAGGACCAAGTATGTGCAGTATCTATCTTCCAAAATCTAATTTTCAAAACTAATGAAAGAACTGCCTATTTTGAGGGAACTTCACTTAATGTATCTAGCCGGATAATTTTTGGAGGATACAAAGCCAATTAATAACTTCTCCTTCTTTACGTTCAAGTTCAGAAATAAGTGAAAAATAAAACATGTGGAGAATATTGCTTAGGTATGTGGCTAAATGAATTGCTGATATTTCACTGATGCATGAGTAAACAGATTTCCCCTCCCACTGTGACTCAGCTGGACACCTGTAGCTCATCTCCTTACTCGCTATGGCAGATCCTGTCTAGTTAACCTTACTGCATATTAGAAAGCAGTCTAGAATGCCATCTCTCCGCATAGACAGACTGCAGAGTGATCAGAGAAAGAACTGAGCACTTGGTTTCATTAAAAAGGGTAATGCTTGGTTTCATTACCCTTTTTAGCAATCAGATAAAGCACATCTGATTCTGGAAGGATTGGCTGATGGGCAGGAAACTGTCCATGAATGTTATTTTAATTCAAGTCCTTGAGGACCACCTCATAGGTTAATCAAGTTTCACCTTACAGACTAATCAATTATAGGACTTGTTGAATCATATGAGAAATATATGGGGTTCTTGATGCCTCTAAAGTGAGGAGAAGAGAGATTTTTACTGACAATAATAGTTAATAAAAGATAAAACTCATAGAAAACTTACTCTGGTCCTGGCAGTGTTTTATAAAATATATGTGAATTTACTCTAAAGTTAACAAATATCCTATGCATCTGAATTGCTCCCACTTTATAGATAAGAAAGATGAGATTTAATAAGGTGAAATAATATCCCCAACGTCACATAACTAGTAACTGGCAGAGCCGAGATGAAACTGTGCAAATCTGGATTCTCTTATTCATCAAGACATCTCACTTCTCACCATGAGGGCCAGAGGGGAGAAAAAGGAGAAGCAATTTTCCAATGTTCCCACTCTTCTTCCACCTTCTCGAAACTGAGCTGAGGCAGAAGTCCCTCCACTTTTGTTTAGAGCTGTGAAACAGTGAGTTTAGTGTCCTGATCACCAACATTCTCAACCCCACAGGGCCTTGCTATCAGCTCCATCTCATGAACAATGAGTAAGGAAGAGTTGGAAGCAAGTCCTGAAAGCTTCCTTTATTCTCTGGCATTCCCCCAGGAAGATGCTAACAAACCCCATTTCTCACAGCTACTTTTTGTTGCCCATTGCCTCATGTTTCATCTGATTTCTGCATTCTTAGCATGTCACTGTGTTTTTGAGATGTAATCTATGTGAAAGCTTTCAAAGGAAAAAAAAGAATCAGCCACTATCCATTTTGTGTATTCTTTTTCTTCCCTAGAAACTTACTTTTGGGGCCCAAATGTTCAAAAAAATGTATTCAGAGAATAAAAATAATAAACATTCTAAATACATAAACCAAGAAAATAAAGTGTGAGTTTGGGAGGACTGAATGTTATGCCTTTGTAATGTTTCATTTTAATGGGTCCTGTGCTTCTACACCTAAGGGCCAATCGATCACGTCTTCTTTTCTCCTTTTGGTTAACAGATTTCCCTAAATATTTGGCCCATAAATCAAACAGTTATAACATTAACTATTTTTGACCTTTGGTATTAATTGTCAAAAATATCTCCTCCTAAAAATTACTGCAAAACGAACCCATTCTGGTTAGTACTGGTACATGAGTAGGCAAATGGCAGTTTCTTGTGTTCTGTGATTTTTATGAACTTTAGAAAGCCACCATCACAGCCCACACAAATCTAAGCTAAAAAATATGGCTCTAAGCTGGAAGACCCAGTTTCCTCTGTCTCTAGCAACACTCTGCTGTGTCTGCTGATACCTCCCTTACCCTCCATTTTCAGGAGCAGCCTCTCAATTTCTGAGCCAGTACTGGGGACGTTAGAGGAGAATGAAAGAAGGTAACTTCCATGATTAACCTTGAGCATTAACAGTGTGGCAGGTGGTTTGTTAGGCATTATCCATAAGGTAAATGATATCAGCTCTCTTTTACAGATAAAAAAAAGAAAAAAGGAACAATTAAACAGTGTCAGAGACTAATGGGACTAAGAATTATGCCATCACTAGGACAACCAAAGAAGCTGGTTTCCAAAGACAGTTCCAAGTTGCACTTACTGTCTTGGCATTAATTACTATATTAATTATTAATAACCCATCGTTTTGTTCTCTAATGTAAGTTATATGTTCACCTAGTTATCATCCTTACTTAAACTGGAGTACTGTGACACCAGCAATGCTTCTGGGTCCTCATGACCTTGAACCCCTTTTCACCTCTTACCTAGAATGTTATTTGCTTCCAGCCAGACAGTAGATCTCACACAAAACAGCATGACACCTAGATGTCCCTGTAGACATTCAATTATGGCTTTTACTCATCCTGGATTGAGCTAACTTTTAAACCTGAACATTGGTTAGTTTGTACCACAATAGCTTCTATTAGTTATTTTTCCTAGTAGTCAAACATTCTATAAAACTAGGAACTTGTTTTACCCTGTTGGAGTTCAAGTAATCCTATTATAGATCTGGACCAAAACCTTGTCAAGGGACTAAAATTAATTCCCTATGGCCCTGGAAAAATTGGGGCAACATTTTTTGTCTGCACAAGGCCCTCCTGCTTTTAGTTGCAGTCTGATTTACTGTCATTTCCTAGGCCTGGATTGAAAAATGCGGGGAAGTGTAAAGGTGAAGATCCTATACTATCACTGGAAGAAAAACTCTCTATGTGTCAACAGGGTGATGCAAGAGGTTGTATACATGAAGATACAAATGAGATCTTGCACTATTATGTGATCCTTATATCTAAGTAAAGGATGTGACAGGTTTACATTCTAATGCTACTAATCAAAAATACCCTGGGAAATTCTCTTATTTTAAGGAGAAGGGCCACTTTGGATGTTAAGATGAATTATTTCATTCATTCAACAATATTGAATGTCTACTATGTACTAGGCACTGTGACAAACAGAGTTCTCTGTTCTGTAGAGAATAGTCTAGTAGAGGACTGTTATGGGCTGAATGTTTTCTGTCCCCTCCTAAATTCATACTTGGATGCCCTAACCTCCAATGTGATGATATTAGGAGGTGGGGCCTTTGATAACTAATTAGGTTTAATTGAGCTCATGAAGATGGAGCTCCAGTGAAGAGCCCTTATTATTAATTCCCATTAGTGCCCTTATTATAAGAAGAAAAAAATACCCAAGATATTTCTCTGTTTGCCATGTGAGGACACAATGAGATGGTGGCTTTCTGCAAGCTAGAAAGTGGACTCTCACCAAATAGTGAATTTCCCTGACTTTTATCTTGGCCTTCTCAGGCTCCAGAACTGTAACAAATAAATATCTGTTGTTTGAGATACCCAGTTACAGTCTTTTGTTATAGCATCTCAACTTGACAAAGAAATGGATGCAAGCATTCACCCAGGAGTCACATAGATATAGAATTACAGATCCTAAGAGTAATAAAAAATGTACAGCATGATTTTAGGAGAGTATTTTGGGGGCCTATGGGCAATACATTAGACTGCCTCTCTGAGAAAATGACAAGCTGACCCCTGAGGACTGGTAACAGTTAACTGAGTAAAGGATGAGGGAGCCTTTCAGGATGGGGAAAGTACATGCACTGAGGTCTTAAACCAAGTGGGAGAAACCCATTAGCCCACTGAAAGAAAAGCTAAGGAATTTGAATATGTAGTCTAGAGAAGGGCGGGGTACAGTGGTGGAATGGGAGTAGGGTAAAGTTGAGCAAGGTGAGAGTTCCAGATAACTTGTCCCATGGAAGAGGGACTAGCCTGAAACAGTTCCATTGTGTGAAAGCTATAGAATGATACTTTAATTTAAAATAAGGGAAACATCCTGCTTCTTGAGTCAGTGTTTTGAAGACAGTAATCTTCTGTCTCCAAAGCCATTTTTGTGTAGGCTGTATCACAACTTGGTTAGAATTTTGTAGAGAAGATTCAGGGTGTTGGAAATGCTGAATATTTAAGTCCATTTCATTTAGGAGATTTTGTGAATCACTTACTTTCAGTTAAAGAGAAAAAGCTAGTCCTCAGGGGTAAGCATCTGATAAGGGACATACTATTAAAAATTCCCCAAAGACAAAAGAAATTTGGAGATTGTTTTTTCCAATAAGACAACTGAAAGCCTTTAGGAAACATCAGTTCTGCTATACTTGTAGAGTCCTGAAAATACTGCATTTACATTTTTAAAAAGCCACCGGCACATTTCATTGTATTGTGTTTCACTTTACTGTGATTTGCAGATATTGCTTTTTTTAAAAAAAAAAATTGAAGATTTGTGGCAATCTTGCTTTGAGCAATCTATTTGCACCATTTTTTCAATAGCATGTGCTCACTTTGTGTCTCTGTGTCACATCTTGGTAATTCTTATAATATTTTAAACTTTTTCATTATGACTATATCTGTTTTGACGATCTCTGACCAGTGATTTTTGGTATTACTATTGTAATTGTTTTGGGGCACCACAAACCATGCCCATGTAAGAAAGAATGAGATGTAGGGGAACTTAATCCCTAAGTGTTGTGTGTACTCTGCCTGCTCCATGGACTGATTGTTCCCCCATCTCTCTCCCTTTACTTGGGTATCCTTATTTCCTGAGACACAACAATATTGAAATTAGGCCAATTAATAAACCTACAATGACCTCTAAATGTTCAAGTGAGATGAAGAATTGCACATCTCTCACTTTAAAGCAAAAGCTAGAAATTATTAAGCTTAATAAGAAAAGCATGTTGAAAGCTGAGATAAGTGGAAAGCTAGCCCTCTTGCACCAAACAATGAGCTAAGTTGTGAGTGCAAAGGAAAAGTTCATGAAGGAAAGTAATAGGGCTATTCCAGTGAACACAGAAATGGTAAGAAAGTGAAACAGCCATATTGCTGATACAGAGAAGGTTTTAGTGATATGGACAGAAGATCAAACCAACTACAATATTATCTTAAACCAAAGACTAATCTAGATCAAGACCTTAACTGTCTTTAATTCTACAAAAGTTGAGAGAGGGTAGGAAATTGTAGGAGACAGGTTTGAAGCTACCAGAGATTGGTTCATGAGGTTTCAGGAAGGAAGACATCTCTATAACACAAAAATGCAAGATGAACCAGCAAGTGCTGATGGAGAAGTTTCAGGAAATTATCCAGAAGATGTAGTTAAGATCATTGATAAATGTGGCTACACTAAACCACAGATTTTTTTTTTATTGCATTTTGGGTTTTGGGGTACATGTGCAGAACATGCAAGATAGTTGCATAGGTACACACGTGGAAGTGTGATTTGCTGTCTTCCTCCCCTGCACCCACATCTGGCATTTCTCCCCAGGCTATCCCTCCCCAGCTCCCCTCCCCCGCTGTCCCTCCCCATTCCCCCCAACAGACCCCAGTGTGTAGTGCTCCCCTCCCTGTGCCCATATGTTCTCATTGCTCATCACCCACCTATGAGTGAGAACATGCAGTATTCCATTTTCTGTTCTTGTCTCAGTTTGCTGAGAATGATGTTCTCCAGATTCATCCATGTCCCTACAAAGGACGCGAACTCATCATTTTTGATGGCTGCATAATATTCCATGGTGTATATGTGCCACATTTTCCCAGTCCAGTCTATTATCAATGGGCATTTGGGTTGGTTCCAGGTCTTTGCTATTGTAAACAGTGCTGCAATGAACATTCATGTAAACCACAGATTTTTAATGCAGATAAAACACTTTCTATTGAAAAAAATGCCATCTAGGACTATCATAGCTACAGAGCAGAAATCAATGCCTGGCTTTAAAGCAGTCATCAACATGGAAGCAAAAGTCTTCATCAGCACAAAAGGACTCATTGACAGCTCAGATAACTGTTAGCACTTTTTAGTAATAAGGTAATTTGTAATGAATATATGTGCATTGTCTTTTTAGACATAATGATACTGTACAATTAATATACTATACTCTAATTTAAACATAACTTTTGTATATACTAGGAAACCAAAAAATTTGTGACTTACTTTATTGTTGCAATATTTGCCTTATTGTGATATTCATTTTATTGCAGTGATCTGGAACCAAACCCATGATATTTCTGAGGTATACCTCTATCTTCTTCTTTGCTTTTTCCCTCTAAAAAAAGATGTCAAAACAGGAAAAATCTTGCTAATTGTCTGTAATTAGTGTCAACAATATGCATGCAGCTCAAGTGTGATGAAAAAACAAGAGTATGAGCAGATAGCATCAGTCTCTCCCTACAAAATTGTGTTTATTCAACTGTTGAATACCCCTGTTATCAATCTTAAAATTATAGATTGTCATGAGGACTTTGCAAGGCAGATCTATCTTGATAAGCCCATTCTTTCCTTCTAATTCATACTCTTTTAATTTGGTATTTTTAAATGATCTGAAATTTCCAGAATTTTCTTTGATTGTGAATGGTAAGTGTACAGAGCCAGACTTGCTGGACTACCCATTCAATTATTGCCATTTCAGGAGTTCTTTCTCTTGCAAAAACAACAAGGAAAATGAAAAAGTAATATTTTTATTACAAAGCACAACAGTACTTCATTATAAACCAGAATTGATATAAAATACATCTTAACCAGTTGTTACAATCAAGTTTAAAGAACTTCTCTGTTGATGCATGTGTTTCAGCTAACTCCATGCAAAAGTCCTATGTGCCTTTTATATATTCCCAAAAACATTTCTGCAACCCAGACTTTGGTTTTCTACAGAAACATGACACTTTTTAAATGCCTCCTAGCCACACACATGAACACGCGCGCACACACACACACACACACACACACAGACTAGTCTGAGGCCATACCTAGTTTATATCAACCTTATTCATTGAGGGCCCAATCACCTAGAAATGGCTGAGATATTTTTTCCTTTGGCTCTTACATTATAGAAGACAGGGGTTTAGAGTCTGTTGAGAGAGAAGAAAAATCAAATATTTTCCATGCAAATGCTTTGCATCTATATATTTTGTTTCCCTGTTCTCTTTTACTGGGAGAGCTCCTTTGAAAGTCTCAGACACCTTGGAATTCTCTAGCAGTTCTCAGTAAATAAGGTAATGCATCAAAGATCCTTAAGATGATTTTCATTGACTTTCCTATAACCTTTCCTGTAATCCTATATTCACATCAAGGTTTATATAAAATATAAGGTTTCATTTAATCAGAAAATCTTTTTAAATATTGTCTTATAGTTTTGGCTAAGAGGTAGTATGAGAATGCAAAGATAAATGTAATTTTACTGTTTGGGGGTAGCTTCCCATATGGAAAGACTAATAAACACACAATAGTTAAATGACACACAGTGGCAAATGCTAATAGAAGTACAGTATGAATAATAAGTATGCCAGTAATTCTTAATCCTTTTTGGGTCATGGACCCTTTTGAGAAAATAATGGTCTATATTGTTTAGCTGTTGCTATACAACAAATATTTTCCTGATTGCTTAGCAGCTCAAAATGACCAATATTTATTATCTCATACAATTACTGAAGGTCAAGAATCTGAAAGTGGCTTAGCTGGATGGTTCTGGCCCCGGTTCTCTCATGATGTTGTAGTAAAGATGTCAACTGGGGCTATTATGAGCTGGAAGCTTTACTGGAGCTGGAGAACATGTTTTCAAGATGGCTCACTTAACATCGCTATTGAAAGGAGACCTTAGGGTGTTCCCTACAGCCTATCTCAGAAAAATTGAATTTCCAAACACGTGGCTTCTTCATAGGACTGATCTTGATATGGTAGTTGGCTCTCCTCAGAGCAAGTGATCCGTGAAGGAGATAAAAAAGAAAGCCAAAATGTTTTTTATGACCTAGCATCAGAAGGAACATACCATCCTTTATGCAGTATTTTATGTGACCAGATAAAATGTGGAGACTACAAAAGAATATAAGTACTAGGAGGCGGATATTATCAGAGAACATCTTCAGGGTTGACTACCACATTCTCCATGGACCTCTTCCCAGAAGAATGCCTCATAGGCCCTGGGTTAAGAAACCCTGTAAGAAAAGAGGACAAAATAAGTAACAGTGCCTGGAGTAGCTAGAAAACTTTTGCAAGAGATTAATCAGTGGGTAGAGTCAGCAGGTGGACACTCTAAGAAGGTGAAACAGGAAAAGCACAAATACATGGAAAAAGTCACCCTGTATTTGGAAAACCACAAGCAGCCCAAATGATTAAAGTATAGGGAGAAGAAAAGATATGAGTGTGGGTCAGATAGCAGAAGACTTTAAAAGCCATGCTGAGGACGGCAACTTTTACTGTTCATTGTGGAGACCCTGTGAAGTTATGTAAGGATCTGATTTACAAAACCCAATTTATATTTTTTAAAGATCATTCTGGTCATAATTTGGAGACAGAAAGCACAGAAATCAGTTGGGAAGCAATTACGTCAGTACAGAGACAGGAAATCATAACGATGTGATCAGGGGCATTAACAGTGGGAATGAAAGGAAGAAGTTGTTTCCAGTAAGTTGGTTGGAGGTAAAATGTATAAGAATTGGCTATTGATTTGATGTGGGAAATGAAAGAAAATATATGTGTGAAGCTTACGACCTCTTGTTTTGGACAACTAGGGAAGTGAGGAGAGGCTCTAACTGAGAGATGAAAAGTACAAATATGAGTTTAAGGTATCTTTGAAACAAGCAGTTAGCATACATGGTAAGTATTTTCCAAATTATATTTGCTGAAAACTAGACATGTTGAAACTTCAAAAAGTTAGTTTCCATGGTTCGAAGGGCTTAGGAAATAGTGTAAGCATTATGCCTTTGAAAAAAATTACAATGCACACCAAAGTATTAAAGATCAAAGGAGTTTGATTGTTTTGTTTTCTCCAGTAGGGAGAACCATATATTTTCAAGGTAATGTTTCACAAACCTATTTGAAAATGGAGTCTTCCTACTGGGCAACCTCTGTTAACATACTGTAAATCTAGCTTCCTACGTAGTAATTTAGGTTGTAAATATTTAGTTTGCCCAACTCATCACTAAATGTCCAGCAAAATTGCTAATGACACTCTAGCAATGCAGTTAGCGTATTTTTTAGCTTCACATTAATCATAATGAAGTTTTCCAGAAATAATTTTAATTTGAATTGACAAAATCAAACTGATTTTTATTATTTTAGTTTTTTCAGTATTTTCAGATCCATCCATCATAACTAATACACAGTAAGTGTTTTTAAACTATGTAACAATTTTGTAACTTCAGCTACAAAATATATCCTAGATATAAAATTTGCCAAACTTTCATCTGATACAACAGTTATCTGTTGTTGTATAACAAAGGCTCATTCCCAAAGCACTGTCTCATGTTGAGATTTTGAAATGGAAAAGACATCATGGCCTTATGATGAGTGATATTTCAGCCAATGTTTTTCAAGTGAGTGCTGTTTGCAAGAGTCTGAAAACAGGGTGACATCAAGGGTCTTTTTGGGGTTCTGAGACTCCAACTGTAAGCCAAGGAAAATTTTTAGGAAGGCTGACTGCAAAGCTGGAAATCCAAAATGGTTCCTGAAGCTAAAGAGGTGTTTCTTCATTTGTAAATAAATGCAGACACCAAAAATTATCCCAGGGAAAACAATTTGCTTCCAGCATATAGTGTTTTTTTAAGCTTCAAGTTTCACATTATTACCTCACGTTACTCAGTACATTACGTGGTGAAGCAACAGTGTTGTGGTCAAGAATATAGCTCTGGAGGAAAGTGTGATCTGGGTGAATACTCATCGTGCTCCTAATAGATACGGAACTCAGCAGGTAATGAAAACTTGTGCTTATTTTCTCATCTATAAGATGGAGGTAACAATGCCTAGTACAAAGGAATTTGTGAGAATTAAAAGAGTAACTCATATGTGCCTTAAATTAATATAAGCTATTGTTATCATAAGAAAAAAGGCTAGTTCTCCCATAAAATGTAGATCAATCCAATACAAAAATATGTACATTTCAAAATGGTAATGAAATAAGGACAGTAGCTTAGACTCAAATAGTGTTTTCAAGTAATTAAGCACTTCCACATTTCTTAGTCCATTGATAATAAAGCACACTTCTCTATAGAGAATCATGTTAGTGAATCTGTGTCCAGTGGCTGGTGGGAAAAGGGTAAGCACAGCAATCCAGGCAAGCTTGGGACCAACAGCCATTAGTGAGAAATAACAGATGGTGTCTCATTCTTTGCTATAGGCAAAGATCCAAATGACATGACTAAATAGAAAGACAGCCTCAGAGGACTGCATTTGGGCTCCTACTGAGCATGGAGCCTGAAAGGCAGGGACATTTTTAATAACCTTTCTTTGACAAGCTTAAAGCCATTTAATGCCTAAACCTGTCACACACATCTAGCCAGGAGAACAGGCCTCCAGAGAAAACTCCACAGCACACGGTCTTACCTCCCTGTGAAAAAATAAAAATTGCACACACACATAAAAAGAAAACGTTATACAGCAAGGTCACCAAATACGAATTTTCCATTTAAATAAAAACAGCCATTCTCTCTCTCAATGGTAACCTTCTAGACCTGCTCCCCATTCTGCATTAGATTAAATGTTGGGTTTCCAACCAGTCATTATTCAAATAAAACAATAGGGGGCTCATGCCTGCGTTAGCTGAAATTTTAGGTCAGTCTAATTAGAAGGAAATGCATTATAAATTATTATGTGCTGAAAATCTATAACAAAAAAAGGAAAGAAAATGAACTCATAATTCTTTACATATTGGGTTTCACTTTTTCATTAAGCCAAATGAAACAGCAAGTAACTGCATTTTTTTAAACACAGCTTTTAAAATGGAAAAAAAATCAGTAATCATTTTGATTAAAAATATTTATTATTCCACTATTGTAATATTCAGCAGCAGTGGATGAGTGATTCTGCAAAAAACATTCACTACAGCAAAATTATCTGATAAATTGTATTTGTTTTCCAACAAGTCAGCTAGTAAGAGCATTAGTGTGGACATGAATTTAATTTTCCCTTGAGTCCATGGCTTCATCTTGTCCCAGCTGTTTCATTTTCTTCTCATCACCAATTCGTTTTATTATAATATCTCTCCATGCCTTACTTTTCTATAACCCTGTATAAATACGAGTACATTGGAGACACTTTCATGCTGAGTAGTGGTTTGGAAGTTTGCATTTAAATCTCGCCTTAAATGTATATTTGTCAGAGGAAAGGACAGAAAAAAATAATTTGAAAAATATCATTTTACTATACTTAACTTTATTATGTGACAAGTAATTTGCAAGGTTTGCAGTGGAAAAAAATAATCTTTGTAATAGCAGTCATAATATCTGTTTAGTTCTACAGACTAATTGAAGTAAATGCATTAAATAACTGAATTCATCACTATTTCTAGAAAGACCCAAAGAAACTGATGCATAGTTTTTCTTTTGAATCTCTAAGGCCAAAAAGAAAGAAAAAAAAAAAAAAATGAATCACAAACTGAAAATATATGCTTACTTGTAAATTCAATAAGACTGTAAATTCCATGAAGGAAGGGTTTTTTACTTGTTTACCACTACAATTTCTGTGATACGTATGCATGGAAGGTATTCAATGACTCTTTTTGCACATGTTATGACATTAGCAGCAAGAGGTGGAAAGAACCATATAAGCACAGTAAAACAATTAGAGCAAGTTGAAAGACACTTTATTCTGGCCATATCAGAATAAGTTTGCAGCTGAAAAATGCGAGTCCCAATGGTGGAAAGGAAAATTATTGAAGCACATTCTCTGATCAGTATAATTTCCTGAAACCCTAACATTCAACTTCTTTCCTCCTATTCTTACCTTTTAAATGATGCCCATGGTGTCTCTTCCACACTCCTACATAACCCAGGACACCCATGGTTATGCTGGTACTCCACCTTATGATGCCACTCCTACTACTTTAATGAACAAGATGCCCACTCTGTTGATATCACTGCTCTCTTCTATAACCGCTCCAAATGATTGTATTAACATTGCTGCTATATTAACATTGCACCAGAAGGTGCAAGCTATATAGAAAATCTTCATAAAATGATTGTCCAATAAATTCATGGACTGCTTTTGTAGTCAGAAATACAAATGTTATTTTTTAAATCATTCACTCACGTTGCAAATCTTGAAGAAAAGTTTTTAAGGTTTTTAAAGAGCTTGCAACCAAACTGGGTTATATATGCCCAACTGATTTTTCTGTAAATAAAATAAATATTCTAATATTAATTTAAAACATGCTATTCCAGTAATATACAATAACACATCCCATCCAAGGGATGTCAAGGGGTGTCAAGGGCCTCTTAACACTAAGAGCCTAGAAGGTAACCCTCTTCATATCTACAACCTGTGTAAACTACTCAGCACCAAGATTTACTTTATTAAAAATAACATAAGACAAAAAATAAGTACAAAATATATGTTCCTTTCTTGTCTCTTTTCTGACATTCAAAATCCTAGTTACCCTCTAGACCTCTTTCAATATTTTTATATCAAAATGTGCTTTCTCTTTTGGGCCCCCATAGTATTTAAATATATTGCTTATCTTAGTTCAACCTGATTTACAGTAATTTTTTCTCTCTCACTAAAGTGTTTGAAGTGCAGGCCAGACCTACCTGTATTTATTTTTATAAATCTCTTGGTTTAATACAATGCCCAGACACAGTGCCTAAAAAGCACGTGTTTAATTGAGAGTGAAACAAGAACCAGAGTCAACTGCCTTTTCTAGGTTATGGAGAAACAAGGATTAGAACATGTCCAGCACACACCTCTAATATCTGCTTAAAATGTCTCAGGTTTATAGATATATTTTTCATATTTACTATTTACATACTGAATATAACAGCATCACTCTGACAGATAAAACATAATTGGCTTTATTCATGAAAGATAATATTTTGCTTCGGACTCTATCCTAATGTTCCTTTGGGAAAGAGCCCAAGTCCTTTTTATAGGCTTGCATTAAATTTGAAGGAATACACAAATATACTAATGAAAACTATTAATTTTAATAAAACCTCATGGATGTGTGTTGTTTTACAGTTACAAAGTTAGTCCACATCAGTTTTTCACCAGAATCCTTTACAGTAACTTATTTAATTAGTAAATATTTTTTCTTTTTTTTGTGTGTGTGTGATTGCAGTCTTGCTCCCTCTGAAAGCCTGGACTGGCTCCTCTCTCCCACTAAGTGCTGGCTGCAGATCTTGGCTTGGCACTCCCAGGCAGCACACTGCAGCCCTGAGGTGAGCTCAGGCTTTATATTTTCTCCCCAGCCGGGAGGCAGCAGGGGAAGGGACCTTGGCAGTGATTGCAGCAGAGGGTTGTTCCCCTGTCTCTTGGGGCTCCACCTCAGAGATGCAGAACAGCTATCAATCAGTGTGATTGGTATTGTGACGGGAAGTGGGAGCTTGCCTGTTGACAAGCAAAGGTGGCAGGGGCCTTACAAAGGTGATAACCTGGTCTCTACTCCTTAGGGCAGCTACAGCTTGTTGGAGGTGTGATTAAAGGACTCAGGGGTTTGCTCCTTTTCCAGTCTAAGGGCATCAAGGGCAGTCCCCTACAGTAGTGATGAAGGGGCTTTCAGTTGCCAATGGAAGCTCCACCTCAGACAAACACAGAGTGGCTGCTACCGGGTATGTTCAGACAGGAGTTGAAGAGGTTGCACTGCTGGCTCTGCTTAGTGAAGAGGGGTGGAGTCGAAGGTTCATAAGAATGAGAGACTGGGCTCATCTTATAGTAACTGAGTCATGCATGAGAAGAAAAGCCCTCAGGCTCTTTGTTTCTTCCCCCAATTGACGGCAGCAGGGATGGAACTGCTGCCATGGCAGTGGTAGGGGGCTTGTCCACTCTGGGAGCTCCTCCCCAAGAAATCACAGAGCCACTGCCAGTGGGTATGCTTAGACAGTTGTGTGGTCCCTAGCCAGGGCACTACCTACTGAAGAGTGGGAGGTGGGGGTTCACAGGGAAGAGAGGTGTATGGTGGCCCTCTCTGTATGGTGGCTACAGTATTCTAGATGTGCCAGCATACCAGCCAGGTCCTTTGTTCCTTCCCCAGCTGAGGGTAATAAGGTTGGTACTGCCCAGCTGCAATGGCAGAGGGGTTGTGGGTTGTTTCAAGGATTTTTCTTCTGCAGGGAAATGCAGAGCCCCACTAACTGCAGTGTTCAGGCAGGGGTAGGGTGGTTGTGCTGGGGGCCTGGGTAGAGAGGTACTGCCCAGTGAAGAGGTACTGTCCCACTCATGGGAGTGGTGACCCCATGAGAAACAGTCTGGCAACTTTTCATAAGGAAGCTGTGGAGTGCTGAGGGTCCACATCAGTTCCCAGCTACTATACTTTTGGCCAAGGCTGAGGGAAACAGGAATGAAGGCTGTACAACAGTCAAAATGGCAGCCTGCTACCTTTGGAAGCTCCATCTCAGGAAGTCCAGGGCTATTACCAGCCCAAGAACCCAGGTCGGGATGAACGGAGTCCCACGTTGGGTGGCCCTGCTGCGTGAGAAGTAGTGGGGATGCGGACCTGCTTGGAAAATACTCTGGCCCCTTTTCTGTAAGGTGGCTGCTCTGTGCTGGAAGGTCCGCATTAGTTCCTAATCACTGTGCACCCTCTCAAGCCTGAGGGCAACAGGAGTGAAAAAACCACAGATTGCCTCTCCTTCTAAAAGCTCTGTCCCAGGGTAATGCAGAGCTGCTTCTGGCCCAAGACCTCAGAGAAGCTGGAGTGGCCTTGCTAGGGTCCCAGGCTACTAGACCTTCCCTGTGAAGTGCAGTGGAAGTGAGGCCTGCAGTGCATAGCTGCTTAGCCCTTTGGGTTCAGCCCCTTATCTGGGGGCAAGCAAGGGAGGCTGGCCTCCCCTATGGCTAGAGCTGCAGACACTGGTGCTGGGCTGCCCAGAGATCAAAGGCCCCGAGGACTCTGCACGTACCTGAACAGCAGCTTTGCCCAGACTCCACATAGCTCCCTGTGTCAGTATGGAGGCCCCAGTTTGGGGTTTTTTGGGGGGATCTCCTGAACCCAGGGTTGCAAAGCTTCGTGGAAGAAGTGTGAGTCCTCAAGGGCTCTCACTCACTCACCATTTCCCCATAGCTGGCGGGGGGGTTCCCTGACTCTGTGCCATTCCCAGGAGTGGTGGGCGGTTGTCCTGTCTCACTCTTCTCTGTTCTCTGTGGGTCACATTGCTTCCCTGATGAATCTTCATGTATCCACCTGGATGTTCCAGTTGAAGAGCTAATGTTTACTGGACACTTTTCCTCTCTCTCTGTGACAGCGGCGTACACTAGCTGCTTCTATTCTGCCATCTGGCTGGCTCAAACAACATTTTCTTTATACAATCTACCATTGATGGGCATCTAGGTTGATTCCATGTCTTTGCTATTGTGGATGGCATTGTGGTAAACATGATGGAGTGATTTTTTTGTTTGTTTGTTTTGCTTTTGGGTGTATACCCAGTAATGGGATTTCTATTGAAACACCAATTCTGAGTTCTTCGAGGAATCTCCAAACTGCTTTCCACAGTGCCTGAACTCATTTACATTCTAACCAGTGGTATATAAGCATTCCCTTTTCTCTGCAACCTCACCAACATCTGTTATTTTTTGACGTTTTAATAATAGCCATTGTGACTGGTATGAGATGGTATCCCACTGTGGTTTTGATTTGCATTTCTCTAATGATTAGTAATGTTGAACATTTTTTAATGTTTGTTGACTACTTGCATGTCTTCTATTTTATTGTTTGTTTGTTTGTTTGTTTGTTTTGAGACATAGTCTCACTCTGTTACCAGACTGGAGTGCAATAGCACACTCTTGGCTCACTGCAACCTCCACCTCCTGGATTCAAGCAATTCACCTGCCTCAGCCTCCTGAGTACCTGGGACTAAAGGTGTGTTTCACCACACCCAGCTAATGTTAGCATTTTTAGTAGAGATGGGGTTGGCCAGGAGGGTCTAGATCTCTTGAGCTCATGATCCACCTGCTTCGGCCTCCTAAAGTGCTGGGATTACAGGCGTGAGCAACCATGGCCATATGTCTTCTTTTGAGAAGTGTCTATTAATGTCCTTAGCCCATTTTCTAATGCAGTTATTTGTTGTTTGTTTGCTGAATTCTTCAAGTGGCTTAAATAATTGTCAGGTCCATAGTTTGTGAGTATTTTTTCTCATGCTATAGGTTGTCAGTTTACTCTGCTGATGGATGATTTTGCTGTGAACTAGGAGTTCTTTAGTTTAACTAGGTCCCACTTGGTAATTTTTGATGTTGTTTTAATTGTTTTTGAGGACTTGAAAATAAAACCACACATCTACAACCATCTGACTCTGACAAAGTTGCCAAAAAAAAGAGAAATGGGGAAATGACTCCCTATTCAAAAAATGGTGCTGGCGTAACTGATTAGCCACATACAGAGGAATGAAAGTGGACCCTTCCCTTTAACCATATGCAAAAGTAACTCAAGATGTTTTATTTGTTTACCCTTGTGATTATTCTTCTATTCTTTTTTTTTTCTTTTTTAATTTTTTATTTGATTATAGGTTTTGGGGTACATGAGCAGAGCATGCGAGACAGTTGCGTAGGTACACACATGGCAGTGTGCTTTGCTTTTCTTCTCCCCTTCACCCACATTTGGCATTTCTCCCCAGGCTATCCCTCCCCACCTCCCCCTCCCACTGGCCCTCCCCTTTTCCCCCCAATAGACCCCAGTGTTTAGTACTCCCCTTTCTGTGTCCATGTGTTCTCATTTTTCATCACCCACCTATGAGTGAGAATATGCGGTGTTTCATTTTCTGTTCTTGTGTCAGTTTGCTGAGGATGATGTTCTCCAGATTCATCCATGTCCCTACAAACGACACGAACTCATCATTTCTGATTGCTGCATAATATTCCATGGTGTATATGTGCCACATTTTTCCAATCCAGTCTATTATCAATGGGCATTTTGGTTGATTCCAGGTCTTTGCTATTGTAAACAGTGCTGCAATGAACATTCGTGTACATGTGTCCTTATAGTAGAACGATTTATAGTCTTTTGGATATATACCCAGTAATGGGATTGCTGGGTCAAATGGAATTTCTATTTCTAAGGCCTTGAGGAATCGCCACACTGTCTTCCACAATGGTTGAACTAATTTACACTCCCACCAACAGTGTAAAAGTGTTCCTTTTTCTCCACATCCTCTCCAGCATCTGTTGTCTCCAGATTTTTTAATGATCGCCATTCTAACTGGCGTGAGATGGTATCTCAATGTGGTTTTGATTTGCATCTCTCTGATGACCAGTGACGATGAGCATTTTTTCATATGATTGTTGGCCTCATATATGTCTTCTTTCGTAAAGTATCTGTTCATATCCTTTGCCCACTTTTGAATGGGCTTGTTTGTTTTTTTCCTGTAAATCTGCTTGAGTTCTTTGTAAATTCTGGATATCAGCCCTTTGTCAGATGGGTAGACTGCGAAAATTTTTTCCCATTCTGTTGGTTGCCGATCCACTCTAGTGACTGTTTCTTTTGCCGTGCAGAAGCTGTGGAGTTTCATTAGGTCCCATTTGTCTATTTTGGCTTTTGTTGCCAATGCTTTTGGTGTTTTGTTCATGAAGTCCTTGCCTACTCCTATGTCCTGGATAGTTTTGCTTAGATTTCCTTCTAGGGTTTTCATGGTGCCAGGTCTTATGCTTAGGTCTTTAATCCATCTGGAGTTAATTTTAGTGTAAGGTGTCAGGAAGGGGTCCAGTTTCTGCTTTCTGCACATGGCTAGCCAGTTTTCCCAACACCATTTGTTAAACATGGAATCCTTGCCCCATTGCTTGTTTTTGTCAGGTTTATCAAAGATTGTATAGTTGTATGTATGTTGTGTTGCCTCTGGTGCCTCTGTTTTGTTCCATTGGTCTATATCTCTGTTTTGGTACCAGTACCATGCTGTTTTGATTACTGTAGCCTTGTAGTATAGTTTGAAATCCAGTAGTGTGATGCCCCCCGCTGTGTTCTTTTTGCTTAGAATTGACTTGGCTATGCGGGCTCTCTTTTGGTTCCATATGAAGTTCATGGTGGTTTTTTCCAGTTCTGTGAAGAAAGTCAATGGTAGCTTGATGGGGATAGCATTGATTCTGTAAATTACTTTGGGCAATATAGCCATTTTCACGATATTAATTCTTCCTAACCATGAACATGGAATGTTTCTCCATCTGTTTGTGTCCTCTCTGATTTCGTTGAGCAGTGGTTTGTAGTTCTCCTTGAAGAGGTCCCTTACGTTCCTTGTGAGTTGTATTCCAAGGTATTTTATTCTTTTTGTAGCAATTGCGAATGGCAGTTCGCTCTTGATTTGGCTTTCTTTAAGTCTGTTATTGGTGTAGACGAATGCTTGTGATTTTTGCACATTGATTTTATATCCTGAGACTTCGCTGAAGTTGTTTATCAGTTTCAGGAGTTTTTGGGCTGAGGCAATGGGGTCTTCTAGGTATACTATCATGTCGTCTGCAAATAGAGACAATTTGGCTTCCACCTTTCCTATTTGAATACCCTTGATTTCTTTTTCTTGCCTGATTGCTCTGGCTAGAACTTCCAGTACTATATTGAATAGGAGTGGTGAGAGAGGGCAACCTTGTCTAGTGCCAGATTTTAAAGGGAATGCTTCCAGTTTTTGCCCATTCAGTATGATATTGGCTGTTGGTTTGTCATAAATAGCTTTTATTACTTTGAGATACGTTCCATCAATACCGAGTTTATTGAGGGTTTTTAACATAAAGGGCTGTTGAATTTTGTCAAATGCTTTCTCTGCGTCATGAGATAATCATGTGGTTTTTGTTTTTGGTTCTGTTTATGTGGTGAATTACGTTGATAGACTTGCGTATGTTGAACCAGCCTTGCATCCCCGAGATGAATCCCACTTGATCATGATGAATAAGTTTTTTGATTTGCTGTTGCAATCGGCTTGCCAATATTTTATTGAAGATTTTTGCATCTATGTTCATCATGGATATTGGCCTGAAGTTTTCTTTTCTCGTTGGGTCTCTGCCGGGTTTTGGTATCAGGATGATGTTGGTCTCATAAAATGATTTGGGAAGGATTCCCTCTTTTTGGATTGTTTGAAATAGTTTTAGAAGGACTGGTACCAGCTCCTCCTTGTGTGTCTGGTAGAATTCGGCTGTGAACCCATCTGGACCTGGGCTTTTTTTGTGGGGTAGGCTCTTAATTGCTGCCTTGACTTCAGACCTTGTTATTGGTCTATTCATAGTTTCAGCTTCCTCCTGGTTTAGGCTTGGGAGGACACAGGAGTCCAGGAATTTATCCATTTCTTCCAGGTTTACTAGTTTATGCGCATATAGTTGTTTGTAATATTCTCTGATGATGGTTTGAATTTCTGTGGAATCTGTGGTGATTTCCCCTTTATCATTTTTTATTGCATCTATTGGGTTGTTCTCTCTCTTTTTTTTAATCAATCTGGCTAGTGGTCTGTCTATTTTGTTGATCTTTTCAAAAAACCAGCTCTTGAATTTATTGATTTTTTGAAGGGTTTTTCATGTCTCAATCTCCTTCAGCTCAGCTCTGATCTTAGTAATTTCTTGTCTTCTGCTGGGTTTTGAGTTTTTTTGATCTTGCTCCTCTAGCTCTTTCAATTTTGACGATAGGGTGTCAATTTTGGATCTCTCCATTCTCCTCATATGGGCACTTATTGCTATATACTTTCCTCTAGAGACTGCTTTAAATGTGTCCCAGAGGTTCTGGCACGTTGTGTCTTCGTTCTCATTGGTTTCGAAGAACTTCTTTATTTCTGCCTTCATTTCGTTGTTTACCCAGTCAACATTCAAGAGCCAGTTGTTCAGTTTCCATGAAGCTGTGCGGTTCTGGGTCGGTTTCTGAATTCTGAGCTCTAACTTGATTGCACTATGGTCTGAGAGGCTGTTTGTTATGATTTCAGTTGTTTTGCATTTGTTGAGGAGTGCTTTACTTCCAATTATGTGGTCAATTTTAGAGTAGGTGTGATGTGGTGCTGAGAAGAATGTGTATTCTGTGGATTTGGGGTGGAGAGTTCTGTAAATGTCCACCAGGTTTGCTTGCTCCAGGTCTGAGTTCAAGCCCTGGATATCCTTGTTGATTTTCTGTCTGGTTGATCTGTCTAGTATTGACAGTGGAGTGTTAAAGTCTCCCACTATTATTGTGTGGGAGTCTAAGTCCTTTTGTAAGTCATTAAGAACTTGCCTTATGTATCTGGGTGCTCCTGCCTTGGGTCCATATATGTTTAGGATTGTTAGCTCTTCTTGTTGTATCAATCCTTTTACCATTATGTAATGGCCTTCTTTGTCTCTTTTGATCTTAGTTGCTTTAAAGTCTATTTTATCAGAGATGAGAATTGCAACTCCTGCTTTTTTTTGCTTTCCATTAGCTTGGTAAATCTTCCTCCATCCCTTTATTTTGAGCCTTTGTGTATCCTTGCATGTGAGATGGGTTTCCTGGATACAGCACACTGATGGGTTTTGGATTTTTATCCAATTTGCCAGTCTGTGTCTTTTGATTGGTGCATTTAGTCCATTTACATTTAGGGTTAATATTGTTATGTGTGAATTTGATACTGCCATTTTGATGCTAAGTGGCTGTTTTGCCTGTTAGTTGTTGTAGATTCTTCATTATGTTGAAGCTCTTTAGCATTCAGTGTGATTTTGGAATGGCTGGTACTGATTGATCCTTTCTATGTGTAGTGCCTCTTTCAGGAGCTCTTGTAAAGCAGGCCTGGTGGTGACAAAATCTCTGAGTACTTGCTTGTTCACAAAGGATTTTATTCTTCCTTCACTTCTGAAGCTCAGTTTGGCTGGATATGAAATTCTGGGTTGAAAGTTCTTTTCTTTAAGAATGTTGAATATTGGCCCCCACTCTCTTCTGGCTTGTAGTGTTTCTGCCGAGAGATCTGCTGTGAGTCTGATGGGCTTCCCTTTGTGGGTGACCCGACCTTTCTCTCTGGCTGCCCTTAGTATTCTCTCCTTTATTTCAACCCTGTTGAATCTGACGATTATGTGCCTTGGGGTTGCTCTTCTTGCGGAATATCTTTGTGGTGTTCTCTGTATTTCCTGCAATTGAGTGTTGGCTTGTCTTGCTAGGTGGGGGAAATTTTCCTGGATGACGTCCTGAAGAGTATTTTCCAGCTTGGATTCATTCTCTTCGTCCCCTTCTGGTACACCTATCAAACGTAGGTTAGGTCTTTTCACATAGTCCCACATTTCTTGGAGACTTTGTTCATTCCTTTTTGCGCTTTTTTCTCTGATCTTGGTTTCTCGTTTTATTTCATTGAGTTGGTCTTCGACTTCAGATATTCTTTCTTCTGCTTGGTCAATTCGGCTATTGAAACTTGTGTTTGCTTCGTGAAGTTCTCGTATTGTGTTTTTCAGCTCCTTTAATTCATTCATATTCCTCTCTAAGGTATCCATTCTTGTTATCATTTCCTCGAATCTTTTTTCAAATCTTTTTTCAAGGTTCTTAGTTTCTTTGCATTGATTTAATACATGATCTTTTAGCTCACAAAAGTTTCTCATTATCCATCTTCTGAAGTCTAATTCCGTCATTTCGTCACAGTCATTCTCCGTCCAGCTTTGTTCCCTTGCTGGTGAGGAGTTTTGGTCCTTTCTAGGAGGCGAGGTGTTCTGGTTTTTGGTGTTTTCCTCCTTTTTGCGCTGGTTTCTTCCCATCTTTGTGGATTTGTCCGCTGGTCGTCTGCGTAGTTGCTGACTTTTCGTTTGGGTCTCTGAGTGGACACCTAGAATGTTGATGATGAAGTATTTCTGTTGCTTGGTTTTCCTTCTACCAGTCTAGCCCCTTCGCTGTACGACTGCTGAGGTCCGCTCCAGACCCTGCTTGTCTGGGGTGCACCTCTAGTAGCTGTGGCCCAGCGAGGGATGCTACCAGTTTCTTTTTCTGCTCTCTTTGTCCCAGGATGATGCCTGCCTAATGTCAGTCTTTTGGATATAGAGGGGTCAGGGAGCTGCTTGAGGAGACAGTTTGTACTTTATAGGGGTTTAATTGCTGAGCTGTGCACTCTGTGGTTCATTCAGGGCTGTTATGCTGCTATGTTTGATTCTGCTGCAACAGAGCTCATTAAAAAACCCTTTTTTTTTTTTTTTCTCAAATGCTCTGTGTTGAGGGGTTTGGGCTTTATTTTTGGATGTCCGATCAGGTGTCCTGCCCAGCTAGAAGGCAGACTAGCCACTGTTTGGCTGCCGAGGCTCCGCCCTGCTGTTGTGTGATTCGCGCTGTTCCTGCAGGCTCTGCTGTGGTCTCCGCCACGCCCTGCGGCAGAGTCTCTTCGTTGTAGCGTGTTGCCTCAGCAACGGCAGGCTGCGTCAGCAGTGGACGTGTATCTCAGTAGGGACGGGTTGCCTCGGCAACGGCTGGCTACGTCAGCAGTGGGCGTGTATCTCAGTTGGGCCGGGTTGCCTCGGCAACGGCTGGCTGCGTCAGCAGTGGGCGTGTATCTCAGTTGGGGCGGGTTGCCTCGGTAGTGGTGGACGCCCCTCCCCCACAGAGCGTCTCGGACCGTCTGCTCGGGATAGTTTGAAATCGCGGTTTTGTTTGTCCCACTGGGTATCCCAATCCCTGCAATCCCCTGGGCTGGCCTATTGTCCAAGTCTCGTTCAGTCTCAAGTCCAGCCCTCTCAAGTCTCAGGTTGCCGGTTCAACAGGGCACCCGGACAAGCGCGCCCTGCGGGGATTGCTGGGTAGGGCCGGCTGCCGCCGCCCTGGCTGCCGGCTTCGCCAGGCAGACCTACTGCCTGGCGTCCCGTGTCTTTTTTATACTTGGGAGTTTCCCCGTTCTGTGGGCAACAAAGATCAGTCTGGAAATCCTCTCTGACTCACCGTTTGCAGATTCAACGAGAAGAGCTCCAATCCTGGGTTGTTCTCACAGCGCCATCTTGAGTCCTCCCCTATTCTTCTATTCTTAATGTCATGAGTTGCGTGGGTCAAATAGAACTCTGTGGATATTTATTAGTCTCACTTTTTAATTCTTTGTTTTATATCATATTAATAACTACTTAGGATAGATTATACAGCAGTTCTCAACATGCTTCCTGGACAGCTGGTATATTGAAGTCTGAAGGTGCCTGGAAAGTTCAAATAAGATACTCTAGGAGTTTTTTAATTACTAAATTTCACCAAGTTGATCATAAAATATCGGTATCATTCAGAGGAACTACATAAGAGACAAATCATTACAGTTTTGTGTAAAATTGTAAGAGTTGTTTAACCTCTTTCACCTTCAATTCCTCATGAGTAAAATACTATTAATAATACCCACTAGGTAAGTTTGTAATGAGGACGAAACCTAGAGTTAGACACTCCAAAATAGTAGAAAAATGGGCTTTTCTTATGACATAAGGTAGCAGATATTTTCCCCTTAACTTCTCATCCACATGCAACTGTTCTACCTTTTATTCTTTTTAGAGTGATCTCAAGTATTTCGGGAAATATCAAGGATATTGTTTCAGTCCAAAGGTTGGGGATCCCAGGTAAGACAACTGCAGCAGTCCTAATTTGAGGTCAGCATAAATTGCTAAAGGTTATTTACAGGTTATATAGAAGTTATTATGGATTATCACACACTTCAAAGAATTCCAGAAACTGTGTAATATATCCTTCAGCTAAATGATCTAATTTGTTAAAATGGGCATCGCTTTTTCATTGAGCATGAGTTTTGGAATTTGACCTCCTAGTTTAAATTTCACCTTGTCTATGTACAAGCTTCATGCTAAGTTACTTAACCTCTCTGAGCCTCAACTAACTTCTCTCTGTGTGTGTGTGTGTGTGTGTGTGTGTGTGTGTGAAATAGAGATAACAGTTCCTACTTCACAGGATTTTTAAGATGATTAAATATGATAATACATATTGATACTCAGTACATTTCCTGAGACAAAGAAAAACTCAATAAATGCTAACCATTGATGCCCAAAGACATACATTGTTGCTGAGGACAAAGGGCTCTTTGTATCCCATTACCTGTCTCACTTTTTCAAAAGTAAACAGCCTACCATTCTCCCTTTTCCCTTTTCACTAGATGAATAACTCCTAAATAGATCCCTGAGCATCATGGGATTTTGAAGTGTATTTATGGTACAGTTTAGAAAATGATATTGATTTTACTTGTAGCCCATATTAAAAGGGTTCTCAAACAAAACCAATCTGTCTCTCACTCCATCCA
Source organism: Callithrix jacchus (assembly GCF_049354715.1). Lineage (NCBI taxonomy): Eukaryota > Metazoa > Chordata > Mammalia > Primates > Cebidae > Callithrix > Callithrix jacchus. The sequence continues at coordinate 88,298,283 of NC_133511.1, forward strand.
ACTATTCTTCTAGAAGGAGCTAAAACTATATTGTTAATTAGACATAATTCATGTGTCTTCTCTATAGTAAATATGTCCTGTTAAATGTCTTAAAATGATATATTTCTCACCTTTGTGACATTGTGCTTTGGAAGTTTATTCCAGATGGTCTCTGGAATTGATTTATTACAGTTTACATGTTAGGAAATATATTTCAAAGCATTGCTTTCCAAAGCTTCTATGTCAAATGAGTGGGGACTGGGCTGAGTCCCTGGGTGTTTTTGTAAGAATCAGCCACCATTACTGAGCAAGACTTCATCAGAGAAACTCTGGCATGTTCAATCAATGAAACACAAAGACTCCATGGGTAAGTTAGAAGTGTTCTGTGTGGAATGCTATTTATAATATTAGCCAGTTCTCACTCATGCAAAACTGTAACTAGACTGGGTCCTCAAATCCATAGCAAATAAACAATCATCTAGGGTTATCAGGAGTGTATATTTCATTATATAATTAGCATTGCTTATCTTCAATTTCATAAGCAGAACTTTGTTAAACTAATGAAGAAGTTGAGATAATCGAACACAAATGTTTTCATACTTTTCATTCTTTAATTTATGACTTGAAACAGGGTGGGTTGGGGTTAAACACTCAAGGACTCATCCCAGCCTCCACTCATTTAACATATGAGGTTTGCATGGAACTGCTTTGAAATAGTATTTTCTAATCTATGAATTATAAAATATGTATACATTTTAAAGCCTCTATTTCCCAATACCAAGTACCTTTCCCTGAAAGTAACATTGTTCACACTAATAGCTTCTTATATATATATATTGTCAGAAATATGCATATCTTAGCATATACATATATGCCTTTAGTTGGAAAGAATACTATTATATAGAATGTTACATCATGCTTTTTTTCCACTAACAAGTTACGAGAGAGATCATCCATATCAGCACAAACAGATTGGCCTCATTCTTTGTTAAGGTTATGTATTCCCTAATCTGTTTTATTCTATTTTAGGGTTATATCAAGGTATATTTAATAAGTTGCAGGTAGGGACTTTGTAATTTCATTATTTTAATTTTAAAACAATGTGTTCCCAATAACTTCTTATCACTTCTCTTGGTATATTTCCTTATTCTTCTGAAGTACATCCTCCAGTAACATCCTGAGAAGGGATATAGGACAAAAAGTTGTCTTCTATTGTCACTTGATGGAAATATCTTCATTATACCATTATATTTGGTTGATAGCGTGGCTAGGTAAATTGACAATCTTAATGAATACCCAAAGCATATTGGCTTAAAACAAAACCATTTATTACATGATTTTGTTATTCAGCAATTTAGGCTGATATCAGTGGGTGGGTCCTTTTGGTCTAGGAAGGTCTAGGCTTTTTTACTATAGTCAGTTGGAGGCCAGCTAGTGGATAGAAGATCTAAATGGCCTCATTTGTATGACCCAGACCTTGGTTGGAACAGCTGGCACAAGTGGCCTTTCTTTCCACATTGTTCTTTATCTTCATGCAGTGAGTTACCCATGTAGTGGAGGTCACAGAGTCCCCAAATTCCACTTTTCTTGCATTATAGTGGCTAATTTACTATCAGCTGAAGCAAGTCACATGGCTAATCCCAGAGTCAGAGTGAGAGGGCACTCAAAGTTACATGGCAGTGAGGCATGAATTCAAGGAGGAAAAGAATGTATGGTTGTTTTCCCAATCTATCGCATTATGCAGTCTGGTCACAAACATTCCATATTATTTTATTCTATATAAAATATGTCAATCCCATTCTAGAATCCCCAAAATGCCATTCTATTGTGGCATCAAGCTTGAAGTTCAAAGTTTCCTGATCTATACAGTATGTGGTATAACTCCTCAGAAGTGGCTTCTCTTGATGTACATGAACTAAAAATTACAATTCGTCTGATCCCCACAAACCTAAGTTACAATGGTAGAAAATGGAAATCAATATTCCTATTCCAGCAGGAGGTACATAGTATCACTGCTTTGTTATCATTCTGAAATCTTGTAATGCATGAGTTGACAGGTTGCCCTACACCCAGGCCTGGAAATATTCTTTGAATAGGAGTCATTTTGTTCCTATTGAGTGGCTCCTCACTACACTGCTCCTTACCACTTCCTCTGAATAACTTCTCTGGTTCATTCTTCTCCACATCTCTTGACTCTGAGCTATGGGCTCCTTGCCCTCTGAGAAGTCTTTTCTTTTCCATAAAAAATAGATACTGTTTGCATTTGTGTTACTTTTTTTTGTTTTCTTACAATTAAAATTTGGAGGTCTGAAGGCCTTTTGCAATTTAAGCAATCTCATTTACTTTTTTCTTTTTTTGAGACAGAGTCTTGCTCTGTTGCCGCCAGACTGGAGTGCAGTGGCACAATCTCGACTCACTGCAATCTCTGCCTCCTGGGTTCAAGCAATTCTCCTGCCTCAGCCTCCTGAGTACCTGGACTACAGGTGCATACCAACACGCCCACCTAATTTCTGTATTATTTGGTAGAGACAGGGTTTCACCATGTTGGCCAGGGTGGTCTCGATCTCTTGGCCTTGTGATCCGCCCGCCTCAGTCTCCCAAATTGCTGGGATTACAGGCGTGAGCCACCACACCAGATGGTGCTGGTACACCAGTCTTTAAAACATTATGAACTTCCTGTGTTTTCTACATCTGATCTATGTCCCAAAAGCCACATCTGTTCTTCTTTTTGTGACATGCTCTTTGTGCTTTTGGCACTTCGGGATGCTGAAAGACAATGCCCTTCATATTCTTAGATATCTTCTCATCTGGCTAAGAAGGTCTTTTGAATATTATCTTAAATATCACAAAGATAATAGTAAATGATTTTATAGCCACATCTTACTTGATCTTTGTTACCAGGCCTCATTTCATTTAGAGAATCTTTTTGTAACCAAAAGATTGGCAAAGATAAACTTTTTTTTCCAACCCAGCAAGTCCTGTTCTCTATTTCCTGTAATAAATTCTGACTAAAAACTAAGCAGTTTCTTCTTTAGTTCCACTCCCTATTCTTGTATTTTATCATAAGCAGAGAAGCAATGACACTTTTACATTTTTGCCTTTGCAAAGTCCAACTTTTATTAGGTATATTTCTACCCTTCAAATCAACGTTCTTTCAGTTTGTTATGAAAGACCACAGTTACAATTTCCTCACACATGTAGAGCCTCTAGGACAGTCTGATCACTTTCCATACTTTGCTGTGTCACTACACTGCATTTCCAGCCTCTACCCATCCACCCATCAAAAAGTCAATGCAATATGTTTTAACTTTTCTTATGGCAATGCTTCATTTCCAGTTTTCATTTATATATGATTTATTTCTATTATGCAAAAAGCTACCTTAAGCTACGGCATTAAACAATACCATTGGGTCAGGCATGATAGGTCAATACTGGGATACCTGTAATCCTGGTACTTTGGAAAGCCAAAGCAGGTGGATCACTTGAGGCCAGGAGTTCCAGACCAGTTTGATCAACATGGTTAGACTCTGTCTCTACTGAAAATGCAAAAATGAGCCAGGTGTGGTTGTGCATGCCTGTACTCCCAACTACCTGGGTGACTGAGACAATAAAGTAACTTAAACCTAGCAGGCGGAGATTGCAGTGAGCCAAGATCTGCGCTCCAACCTGAACGACAGAGGGAGACTCTGCCTCAAACAGAAACGAAAACACAAAACAAAAAACAAACATAGTATAGCTCAAAATTCTGTGAGGCTGTGGCATAACTTAGTCTAGGGTATCCTAGTGGGTTTTAACATGCATTTCAGATTATGAGCTTCATGATAAGAGAAATTATGCTTCACATTATTGAATCTCCAGCTCCCAATATGCTATATTAAATATATCACATGCTCACTGAATGTTTGTTTAAGGAAGAAATAAAAGAAAATTTATTTTTCATAGTAGATAAGTGGGTAATTTTGAGTAGAAGGGTGTTTGTTCTTTTTAATAGCATGTATTAGAAGATCAAAACTCAAATGCCTGAAGGAAACTGGTTGATAATACAAACAAGTGACTCAAAACAAGTCTAAGACAAACAAAGCAAATCTATAGAAAGAGATGGTTCATAGGTCACTAGTGTGAACTAACAGATAAACCTTAAAGTGCCAAAGTTAATCCATGGTTCAAATATTTAGCCCCAAATCCAGAGATCTTATGGCACATCATAAATATTTTCATCATTGGATTTTCACAAAAGAGGATAATTTAGAAACAACTTTTTCTGAATACAAGGAATTATAGAACCAACAGCAACAATATCTAATATCAGAAATGATTTTCTTTGTTTCAGTTACCATGCTAATAGTCTCTCATTTAATCTTTTGAAGTAGGTATTAATTGTTTTTTTGCACTTTCAGATGAAGAAACTGAGTTAAATAAGTTGGCCAAAATGTGGTTGTCAGTACTAAGATTTAAAGCCAGATTTAGCCAACTGCACAATTGAAGCTAAAAAAAAAAAAAATTACCATATGTTCCCAACTCTCAAGTCCTCGTAGATATCTCTCCCACTTTCTAATCCAAACCTGCACAGGCAATATGAAATTTTAAGATACAGTACTCAGACACGTCGTGATTGTCTTAGTCTCACAATATACAGAGAATGATAGTCTATTTTATAAGTAGATTTTAAGGATGTTTTTAATTATATAAAATGTTTTGATAATGTGAGTGATTTTGAGTGAATAAACACTAAGAATACATTTTCTTATTTCAACTGAATCCAAATATTTGAAATAATTTCTTTTTTTTCTTTTTTTTTTTAAAGATAGATGAGTAGCTGCAATCACTTAGGGTATATAAACTATGGTATTTTTATATAAGTGAAGTTAGAAGTCATTTAAAGATTTAAGCAGAGAAATGGAATGATATAATTTTTTTTAAAGAAAGGAGAGAAAGAAAAAAGGAGTGAAGGAGAGGAAGAAAAAGAGGGAGAGAGAACGGGAATGTTGCTTCATTCTAAAAATGGGTTTTGAAAACCTCTTTTATGCCAATAACTGTGCTTAATAATGGCCGATCAATACTTCATTTAAACCTATGAGTAGGTGTGATGTGGTACTGATAAGAATGTATATTTTGTGTATTTAAAGTGGAGAGTTTTATAAATGTTTATTATAAATGTTTACTTGTTCCAGATCTGAGTTCAAGTCCTGGATATCCTTATTAATTTTCTGTCTCATTGATCTATTTAATATTGATGTCGAAGTCTCCCACTATTATTGTTTGGGAGTCTAGGGAGTCTAAGTCTCTTTATAGGTAACTGGGTGTTCCTGTATTGGGTTCGTATATATTTAGGATCATTAGCTCTTCTTGTTGCATTGATTATATGTTTGTAGCTTTAAAATCTATTTGCTTTTTTATTTTTATTTTTATTTTTTTATTGCATTTTAGGTTTTGGGGTACATGTGCAGAACATGCAAGATAGTTGCACAGGTACACACTTGGCAGTGTGATTTGCTGTCTTCCTCCCCTTCACCCACATCTGGCATTTCTCCCCATGCTATCCCTCCCCAGCTCCCCCCCCACTGTCCCTCCCCTATTCCCCCCAATAGACCCCAGTGTGTAGTGCTCCCCTCCCTGTGTCCATGTGTTCTCATTGTTCATCACCCGCCTATGAGTGAGAATATGCGGTATTTCATCATCTGTTCTTGTGTCAGTTTGATGAGAATGATGTTCTCCAGATTCATCCATGTCCCTACAAAGGACACAAACTCATCGTTTTTGATGGCTGGATAATATTCCATGGTGTATATCTGCCACATTTTTCCAGTCCAGTCTATCATCGATGGACACTTGGGTTGATTCCAGGTCTTTGTTATTGCAAACAGTGCTGCAATGAACATTCGTGTGCATGTGTCCTTATAGTAGAATGATTTATAGTCCTTTGGATATATACCCAGTAATGGGATTGCTGGGTCAAATGGAATTTCTATTTCTAGGTCCTTGAGGAATCGCCACACTGTCTTCCACAATGGTTGAACTAATTTACACTCCCACCAGCAGTGTAAAAGTGTTTCTATTTCTCCACATCCTCTCCAGCATCTGTTGTCTCCAGATTTTTTAATGATCGCCATTGTAACTGGCGTGAGATGGTATCTCAATGTAGTTTTGATTTGCATTTCTCTGATGACCAGTGACGATGAGCATTTTTTCATATGATTGTTGGCCTCATGTATGTCTTCTTTTGTAAAGTGTCTGTTCACATCCTTTGCCCATTTTTGAATGGGCTTGTTTGTTTTTTTCTTGTAAATCTGTTTGAGTTCTTTGTAAATTCTGGATATCAGCCCTTTGTCAGATGGGTAAACTGCAAAAACTTTTTCCCATTCTGTTGGTTGCTGATTCACTCTAGTGACTGTTTCTTTTACCGTGCAGAAGCTGTGGAGTTTCATTAGATCCCATTTGTCTATTTTGGCTTTTGTTGCCAATGCTTTTGGTGTTTTATTCATGAAGTCCTTGCCTACCCCTATGTCCTGGATGGTTTTGCCTAGATTTTCTTCCAGGGTTTTTATGGTGCCAAGTCTTATGTTTAAGTCTTTAATCCATCTGGAGTTAATTTTAGGGTAAGGTGTCAGGAAGGGGTCCAGTTTCTGCTTTCTGCACATGGCTAGCCAGTTTTCCCAACACCATTTATTAAACAGGGAATCCTTTCCCCATTGCTTGTTTTTGCCAGGTTTATCAAAGATTGTATGATTGTAGATATGCTGTGTTGCCTCTGATGCCTCTGTTCTGTTCCATTAGCCTATATCTCTGTTTTGGTACCAGTACCATGCTGTTTTGATTTCTGTAGACTTGTAGTATAGTTTGAAGTCCAATAGTGTGATACCTCCTGCTGTGTTCTTTTTGCTTAGAATTGACTTAGCTATGCAGGCTCTCTTTTGGTTCCATATGAAGTTCAAGGTGGTTTTCTCCAGTTCTCTGAAGAAAGTCAATGGTAGCTTGATAGGGATAGCATTGAGTCTGTAAATTACTTTGGGCAGTATGACCATTTTCACAATATTAATTCTTCCTAACTATGAACATGGAATGTTTCTCCATTTGTTTGTGTCCTCTCTTATTTCGTTGAGCAGTGGTTTGTAGTTCTCCTTGAAGAGGTCCCTTACATTCCTTGTTAGTTGTATTCCTAGATATTTTATTCTCTTTGTAGCAATTGTGAATGACAGTTTGTTCTTGATTTGGCTCTCTTTAAGTCTGTTATTGGTGTATAGAAATGCTTGTGATTTTTGCACATTGATTTTATATCCTGAGACTTTGCTGAAGTTGCTTATCAGTTTCAGGAGTTTTTGGGCTGAGACGATGGGGTCTTCCAGATATACTATAATATTGTCTGCAAATAGAGACAGTTTGGCTTCCTCCTTTATTTATTTTTCTTGCCTGATTGCTCTGGCTAGAACTTCCAGTACTATGTTGAATAGAAATGGTGAGAGAGGCCATCCTGGTCTAGTGCTAGACTTCAGAGGGAATGCTTCCCAGTTTTGCCCATTCAGTGTGATATTTGCTGTTGGTTTGTCATAAATAGCTTTTATTACTTTGAGATACATTCCATCAATACCGAGTTTATTGAGGGTTTTTAGCATAAAGGCCTGTTGAATTTTGTCAGGCCTTCTCTGTGTCAATTGAGATAATCATGTGGTTTTTGTTTTTGGTTCTGTTTATGTGGTGAATTACGTTTATAGACTTGTGTATGTTGAACCAGCCTTGCATCCCCGGGATGAATCCTACTTGATCATGATAAATAAGCTTTTTGATGTGCTGTTGCAATCAGTTTGCCAGTATTTTATTGAAGATTTTTGCATCTATGTTCATCATGGATATTGGCCTGAAGTTTTCTTTTTTGTTGAATCTCTGCCGGGTTTTGGTATCAGGTTGATGTTGGTCTCATAAAATGATTTGGGAAGGATTCCCTCTTTTTGGATTATTTGGAATAGTTTCAGAAGGAATGGTACCAGTTCCTCTTTGTGTGTCTGGTAGAATTTGGCTGTGAACCCATCTGGACCTGGGCTTTTTTTGTGTGGTAGGCTCTTAATTGCTGCCTCGACTTCTGACCTTGTTATTGGTCTATTCATAGTTTCATCTTCCTCCTGGTTTAGGCTTGGGAGGACACAAGTGTCCAGGAATTTATCCATTTTTTCCAGGTTTACTAGTTTATGTGCATAGAGTTGTTTGTAATATTCTCTGATAATGGTTTGAATTTCTGTGGAATCTGTGGTGATTTCCCCTTTTTCGTTTTTTATTGCGTCTATTTGTTTATACTCTTTTCTTTTTTATCAGTCTGGCTAGTGGTCTGTCTATTTTGTTGATCTTTTCAAAAAACCAGCTCTTGGATTTATTGATTTTTTGAAGGGTTTTTCATGTCTCTATCTCCTTCAGTTCTGCTGTGATCTTAGTTATTTCTTGTCTTCTGCTAGGTTTTGATCTTGCTCCTCCAGTTCTTTCAATTTTGACGTTAGGGTGTCAATTTTGGATCTCTCCACTCTTCTCATGTGGGCACTTACGGCTATATACTTTCCTCTAGAGTCTGCTTTAAATGTGTCATGGAGATTCTGATATGTTGTGTCTTTGTTCTCGTTGGTTTCAAAGAACTTCTTTATTTCTACCTTCATTTCATTGTTTATCCAGTCAACATTCAAGAGCCAGTTGTTCAGTTTCCATGAAGCTATGCAGTTCTGAGTTCATTTCTGAATTCTGAGTTCTAACTTGATTGCACTATTGTCGTGAGAGACTGTTATGATTTCAGTTGTTTTGCATTTGCTGAGGAGTGATTTACTTCCAATTATGTGGTCAATTTTAGAGTAGGTGTGATGTGGTGCTGAGAAGAATGTATATTCTGTGGATTTGGGGTAAAGAGTTCTTTAAAAGTCTATCAGGTTCGCTTGTGCCAGGTCTGAGTTCAAGTCCTGGATATCCTTGTTAATTTTCTGTCTGGTTGATCTGTCTAATATTGACAGTGGGGTGTTAAAGTCTCCCACTATTATTGTGTGGGCGTCTAAGTCTCTTTGTAAGTCATTAAGAACTTGCCTTATATATCTGGGTGCTCCTGTATTGGGTCCATATATATTTAGGATAGTTAGCTCTTCTTGTTGTATTGATCCTTTTGCCATTATGTAATGACCTTCTTTGTCTCTTTTGATCTTTGTTGCTTTAAAGTCTATTTTATCAGAGACAATAATTGCAACTCCAGCTTTTTTTTCTCTCCATTTGCTTGGTAAAACTTCCTCCATCCCTTTATTTTGAGGCTTTGTGTATTCTTGCATGTGAGGTGGGTTTCCTGGATACAGCACACCGATGGGTTTTGGGTTTTTATCCAATTTGCCAGTCTGTGTCTTTTGATTGGTGCATGTAGTCCATTTACATTTAGGGTTAATATTGTTATGTGTGAATTTGGTACTGCCATTTTGATGCCAGCTGACTGTTTTGCCTGTTAGTTGATGCACATACTTCATTTTGTTGATGCTCTTTAGCATTTGGTATGTTTTTGGAATGGCTGGTACTGGTTGTTCCTTTCTATGTGTAGTGCCTCTTTCAGGAGCCCTTGTAAAGGAGGCCTGGTGGTAATAAAATCTCTGAGTACTTGTTTGTTCATAAAAGATTTTATTTTTCCTTCAGTTGTAAAGCTTAGTTTGGCTGGATATGAAATTCTGGGCTGAAAGTTCTTTTCTTTAAGGATGTTGAATATTGGCCCCTCTCTCTTCTGGCTTGTAGGGTTTCTGCTGAGAGATCTGCTGTAAGTCTGATGGGCTTCCCTTTGTGGGTAACCCAACCTTTCTCTCTGACTGCCCTTAGTATTTTATCCTTCGTTTCAACTCTGGTGAATCTAACGATTATGTGCCTTTGGGTTGCTCTTCTTGAGGAATATCTTTGTGATGTTCTCTGTATTACCTGGAGTTGAATATTGTCCTGCCTTGCTAGGTTGGGGAAGTTTTCCTGGATGATATCCTGAAGAGTATTTTCCAGCTTGGATTCATTTTCTTCATCGTATCCAGGTATACTATCAAACGTAAATTAGGTCTTTTCACATAGTCTGATATTTCTTGAAGACTTTGCTCATTCATTTTTATCCTTTTTTCTCTATTCTTGTCTTCTCGTTTTATTTCACTAAGTTGGTCTTCAACCTCTGATATCCTTTCTTCTGCTTGATCAATTTGGCTATTAAAACTTGTGCATATTTCACGAAGTTCTCTTGTGTTTTCAACTTGTTAATTCATTTATATTCCTCTCTATATTGTCTATTTTTGTTAACATTTCGCTAAACCTTTTTTCAAAGTTCTTAGTTTCTTTACCTTGGGTTAGAACAAGTTCTTTTAACTCCCAGAAGTTTCTTATCATCCACCTTCTGAAGCCTACTTATGTTAATGGAACACAGTCCTTCTCCATCAGGCCTTGTTCCATTGCTGATGAGGAACTGTAATCCCCTGTAGAGTGAGAGGCATTCTGATTTTGGGTATTCTCAGCCTTTTTAGGCTGGTTTCTTCTCTTCCTTATAAATTTATCCATCTGTCATCTTTGCAATTACTGCCTTTCTAATTAGGTTTCTGAGTGAATGTCCAATTTATTGATTATTGGACGTCTGATTTCATAATATCTAAAATGCCACCTGTTTTGAATACATAGTTATAGAATTTTTATTGATCAGATTTTTCTTCTACTTTGTTTATCTAAAAAAAATCAGCTAAACAGGCTATCTGCTGCTCTTTTTCTGAGTTGTAACAAAAAATTTCTTTCATGGAAGTCTACAAAACATTTCCTTCTTTGCCTACTTTAAATGGAAGTCAATGTCCAAATTGATGTCCCTTGGCAATACAAAATTACTATCATCAAAGATTTAATGATACCACCACACTTACCAAATCAACCCTCAATTTTTAAAAAGTCTAATAAAAATACCTCATAGGGCCAGGTGCAGTGGCTCATGCCTGTAATCCCAGCGTTTTGGTAGGCCAAGGCTGGAGGATCACGAGGTCAGGAATTTAAGACCAGCCTGGCCAAAATAGTGAAACCCCGTCTTACTATAAATACAAAAAATTAGCAGGGTGCAGTGGTGGGTGCCTGTAATTCCAGCTACTTGGAAGGCTGAGGCATGAGCATCTCTTGAATCCAGGAGGCAGAGGTTGCAGTGATGCTGTGAGCCAAGATCGCACCATTGCACTCCAGCCCGGGCAACAGAATGATAGACTGGACAGGGAAAATGTGGCACATATACACCATGGAATACTATGCAGCCATAAAAAAAGATGAGTTTGTGTCCTTTGTAGGGACATGGATGAACCTGGAAACCATGATTCTCAGCAAACTGACACAAGAACAGAAAACCAAACACCACATGTTCTTACTCATAGCTGGGTGTTGAACAATGAGAACACATGAACAGAGGGAGGGGAGCATCACACACTGGGGTCTATTGGGGGGAAATAGAGGAGGGACAGTGGGGGTTGGGGGAGTTGGGGAGAGATAGCATGGGGAGAAATGCCAGATATAGGTGATGGGGAGAAGGCAGCAAATCACACTGCCGTGTGTGTACCTATGCAACTATCTTGCATGTTCTTTACATGTACCCCAAAACCTAAAATGCAATTTAAAAAAAGAAAAAAAATCTCATAACCTGAAAAATTCAAATATACTATTGGACACTTAATAAAAGAATTATAAAAATAAGGGCAAACCCTGGAGATGAATAGGCAGCAAAGCCGTGGATGTGGAACCCAAACTCAACAATGGAGAGTCAACACTGGGTGGAATGTTCATTGCTTTGGCAAGAAATATTGGCAGGAAAAATAATGACTGTTATGAGGAAAGTTTAACTCTGGGAGAGAATTTTCCAAGGGCTTATGCCAAGGTCTATAATGTTGCCATTATTTTCTATATAAATATATGTTCTGTAAAATGGACCTATGATGATTTGATATGAAGAACTGATTCATTAGCAATATCCAATAAATAGCAGCTGTGACCTGAACCCTCACAGAGCATCTAAATAGTGAACCACATTTTACTTGCAACATTGGCTCTAACTAAAAGTGTCAAGTTATTAGTTTTGAGATTTTATAGACTAGTTTTAGTAGATTCAATAAGCTGAAGGATATGTGGTAGTATTGGAATACCCTTATGGAATTTTTCCTAACTGAAGATAATTCCAGGAACTACATATTATACTTCCTGTATTGGGGCATAAGTACACATTTTGAGAGAGAAAGAGAGAGCATCTGGCTAAGGATTTATTTATTCATTCAGTTAAGGAATATTTATTGAATTACTATTACATTCCAGGCCTTGTTTTAAACCCTGGAGAGACAAATGCCAAACAAGAAAGACAAGCCATCTCTGTTCTTGTGGAGATAATAACCTAGTGGAAGGAGTTAGAAGACATTCAACCAAAGCAATAAATGAATACTTTCTTATGTGTTAAGTGAAAACAAAATGAAACAGAATAATGTGATATAAAGAAACTGCTCAAGGGCTATGGGTATCTGATTTCCAGAAACTCCAGTTTAGGTAAAGACTGTGCTGAGACCAAATGTCAAGAAGAAGTCAGACAATGAGTACAAAAATGCAATTAGATAGAATCAATAAGATCTAATATTGAAGCAGAATACAGAGTGACTATAGTCAACAGTAATTTATTGTACATTTTAAAATAACTAAAACTATAATTGGATTGTTTATAACATAAAGGATGAAGGCTCGAGGTGATGGATACCCCATTTACCCTCATATGATAATTACACATTGTATGCCGATAACAAAATACCTTATGTACCCCATAAATACATACACCTAACTATATACCCACAAATATTAAAAGTTACAAGTTATTTAAAAAATTGTTAAAAAGAAAAGAAAGATCTGGGCATAGCAAAACCTGGAAGCTTAAAATATGTTTACTTCCTTCTGATCCACCTATGGTTCTGTGTTCACACTTTACCCACTTTTTTCCATGTAATCAGGTCTGAATCTTGAAAACTCACACACAGTGCATGGGTAACTGCCTGATTGTGTGAGTTGGTAATACTTAAGTTACATTCTTTTGGAAGTAAGACGCCTTGCCTTAGCACTCTTCTAAGCTTATAATGGATATAATGTTATAGAAACTATGGAATAGGTTCTCTAATAGGTTGAAAATTAATGTCATTATACCCTAGGGAAACAAAATGAGTTATAAATCCATTGTTTTGCTTCTTTAAATAGCCTGTGTATGGTATTTAAAAAAATTAATCCAAAGAAAAAATAAATCTTAATGGGAAAAAATGAGAATATGAATACTTTTAACAATGAATTTGATTTTGTTATTCACAGCTACATTATATATTTCTAAATTGTGAAGTAGAGTTTTGGTCAGCCTAATATTGTATCTTCTTAGTTGATAAAACAGATTCAGGATTCAGATTTGTGTCTCAAAATAGTACTCTGAATTGTACAACCTTGCCAGTCATTAACAAAGTTGAAATTTCTGCCCAAATGTTTATTAGAGAAATAATTAAATCATGAAAAATTAGAATGTTCTAAAATTCCCAGAACTTACCATGGAAAGTATAATGAACAGAAGATACTCTCATTAATTATTCACAGGGTTTTCTGTAATGACTAAGGAATCAGTATACTTAGAAATTAAAACATTTTCTATTTCTGGTTTCTATAATTTTATCAGCAACATTTTCTGCAGCATTATTATTTTACTGAACGTTCTCTGAGGTATTCATTTTACTGTTGAAGCCCCAGCTACTGGATTACGGATCTGAAGCCAACCTTTCTTTCAGGTTCTTCCTGACTTTTATACTTCTAATAAGAAATGATTTCCTGGAGACAAAGATGTAGTACTTTTAACAGCTTTCTGATTGGATTATGAATAAGATAATATGATACTAGACCCAGTAATTAGCATGTCATGTTCCAGTTCCTCAGCTTCCTGATTGTAAAAGGCAGCTGTTTCTTCATAAGCTAGTTTTGCAGTTTATTCTGGGAGTCTTTCCTAGAGCATCAAGGCTAAAGCTTGGCTATTCCAGCCTTTCTAGTGATTTTACAAGTACCCAACAGGCTGTATCAAATCTCTTTCAGTTCAAAGACCAACTAGAGTTAGTTTCCAATTTGGGTTAAGATGAAAGATGGAAGCCCTAATTAAATTTGTTACTTCCAACTAAATTCAATATTCCTGAACTTTTATGGATGAAATCAGAGATTACTTGTCAAGACTGGTAAATGTTTATTATTTTAAGGGTAGAAAAATATTTTATTTTCAAAGAATTATTTTTTCTTTCTTTTCTGTTAAACTGTGAGAAAGATCACTTTATAAGTCTCCCAGTTAAATTCCTACTCAATATCTTCAATTCAGTCTTGGATTTTGGTGGAGTTGTTCAAATTTCAGACTGACATGTCAAAAATTCTCCTTGAAAAAATGTGTTGTAGACATTGTGTAAAAAAGGAGCTCTCAACTCTCCTCTCATGTCAGGAAAAAAATTTTCTCTTTCCAAAGGGAAATGTATACGTACAGATATTTGAATGTCTAGATTACAGACAAATGTTGGGCCTTATTTACTATTTACTAGTACCCATGTGTATGCTGTGCTGCTATATGGGTAAACTAAGTCCTCTTTCTTTAGAGCAGACCCAACCATCTCATTCTTTGCTTCTCATTTCTTCCCTGAATGCTGTGCTACTGTCATTTCCTCTGAGTCAGAGAACAGCTAAGAGTAAGTTTTCAATTTGAACTAAAATGAAGATGGCTATTCTATCTAGATCGCAAATCTAAGCTGACTTTCTAACAGAGCTTCTTCAGAATACTAGGTATATCAGGTACTTTACAAGCTAATTGAAATAATACCTACACTGCTATTGTTTAATGCACAGTTTTCTGTGGAACCTTTGGAACATAGACAAGACAATATTTCTTTGTTCTTGAGCTACTGATGATCATATCACCAAACACATGACCTTGGGTCCTAGACTGAGGAGTGGAGAATAGAGGTTTCTCATTGTTCCATTAGTAATCTAGTAGTTATATGGATATCTGGCAGCTCTACACTTGGACTACAAAATGGAAAGTAATGGTATTGCTGTGCCAAGATATATATATATATTCCTACTTAACAAGATAATATTTGCATGAATCCTTGACCTAGTTGGTTAAAGATAGTTTTAGAAGTGTCAGGTATTCTATTTAAATCACAGGAGTTAGCAAAGCAAGTACAGAAATAATTAAGACTCCATCACTTCTTGAAGAAAATAAAAAGAAATGTTCTATTGACTTCTCTTTATTTTTAATACTATTTTCCATATAAAATAGATACTGAGTTTCAATTTTTAGCTGATATATCAGGGTGAAAACAAGCTTCCCAACTGCTTAATACTGTGGTGCACACCTGGTCAGCCAAGTACATTTTTATCAATTATAAACAAAATAAAACAGGATGCTGTTCTGTTTCACCTTGTAAACAAATGCTAACATGCTAAAGTCTTTTTTAAAACATGAGGAATTTTGGTCTACCATCCAAGATCAGATGCTGTTTTAAAATGTGTTCTAAATGCACATACATAAACACACATACACAACGAGATTCAACTTTTTTAGATGGGAACCCTCTTCATCGACTATATGACTGACTGCATATTCTACAACGGTTTGTACAGTGACAATCTGAGTCAGAATCTTGACCTATTTCATTTGATTGATTCATTCTAACTTTGTTATAAACACTTTGAAAGCAGGTATCAATTTTATTCCTTCCACTTAATACAAAGCTTGCTCAAAATAAATTTCAATGAGATGTTGTGGAATGAACTGTCAATTTAATTCCCATCTATGTCAATGGCTTAAGGAGCTCTAGCCACATGCTTCTCAAACTAATGTAAATATGATAGCCTGAGGAGTTTGTTTAAATTCAGATTCTGATTCAGGAGATCCAGAGTTAAGTCCAAGATTCTGCAATTCTAATCAATTCCCAGAAGATTTAAATGCTACTAACCCTGGGACCATATTTTCAGAAACAAAAGTCTAACTCACTCATAAGTCTTATTTCTGTGCGCCAATGCCACATAGTGATTAAGACAATGAATGACGGTTAGAAAAACATTAGCTCAAATTCTATCTCCTATTACTTATTAGTTAAGTAAACACAGGAAAAAGTAACCTTTCTGTGCTTTAATTTCTTTATATATAAATGCTGACAATAATGGTATATTTTATATAGATGTTATGATATTTAAATGAAATACTATAGAAAAGTACTGGCAGAGTGCCTGACATACGGCAAGCACTCAGTAAATGGTAGCTATGTATTTATCTATTCTCCTACCTTTTTCCTTCTTTCAATTCCTGAGATAATACTTTCAAAGAACTCATTGTAGGCTAAGTGAGTTTAAACCTCAAGCCTAAACTTGCCAAGTTAAATTATCTCAGGCCCCTTCAGAAATTGACAACAAATGCAGGAGGCTCAGAGTTGTCAGGTAGGACTGAGTGAGAAAGCAAAATTAATGAAAAACTAAGAGACTTAGAGACACCAGATAGTAATGTGGTGGTTGTTAACGAAAAAGGCAATTTTTCTGTAAGATAAAGAATTTTAAAAGGGGAAAAGCAAATATAGAGCCAATGTATTTGATGGGGAAACATGAAAACCTGCAGAAAATAAAAAATGATATTCAAAATGCTTTTGTTTGCCATGTCTTCTTAGGTCACCTTGCCTTGAAGACAGGTCTTGAGACAAAGATGCATAAGTGGTTTAGTAAGGAGGTGCTCTTGAGGAAAACCAGCAAGAGTGTGAGCAGCTGATTAGGGAAAGGGAGAAATCCCAGCAAGGGTGAGTTTTCAAGCAAAGCGTCTCAGAGGGAAACTTCAAAAGAACTCTCGGGGAATCCCTGGAATCTAAGTTTTCCTTCAGTTTGTCCTGATTTGAGGAAAGGGAGCTGAAGTTTTACTCATTGGTTATAAGTACCCCAGAGGATTGGGGAAGACATAAATTGAAAAATGCCACACACTTCTTGTTCTTCACAAATGCTGGCAGAGTAGTTCCCGGTACCCGAAAGCAATCTTGCAAAAAAAGTCGCAGGCCTTCAAGGTTCAAAGCCAAACCCTACAGAAAGAAAAGAGACTTACCAACACAAAAATGAAGGATGCTAGATGACTAAATATCAAACTACTAGAGAAACTTTATTGTTTACATTTCCCAGGACAACTGTTAACAATGAAAGTAATTATTTATCTGTGACTCTTTCCATGCCTACAGCTTCTTGTTGTGAGATACAGCAAGGAAATATCAATGTTCCCAGCAAGTCAGTCTTATTTTTCAACATGAGCTTTTTATTTCATTTTATTTCTGCTTCTTTTCTTTCTTTTTTTTTTTTTTAACTTACTCTTCAGCAGCAGAGCCAGGGAAAGCAAGCAAGATGACAGAAGTGTTAGTAAGCACTAACACCATAAATAGAAATTGGAATGAAGACCAGCTATAAGCAAGTCATTTAAAACTTAGAGTTGTAGACTAGAGAGAAGAGCATCCAAAAACCATATGCCACAAAAAAAGTATTATACTAAAAATATGGTTAACCCATATGACTTTAAAAAACTGTTTGCCCCTTTTGTTTGCATTCTCACTTTCTGAAATGAATAAGCCATCATGAAAGATGTAGAACTAAATCAATACTATAATTAATGATGTCCAAAATAGCTAGGCAAATATATGTTTCATAACTAGACTGCCAGAAATTTAGGGGCTGAATATGGAAAAAAGTGTCTTAGGGTAAAAATAAACTAAAATGTTCTGTTAATTCAGAACTCAAATCTAGTTCCATATTTCACATTGCATACAAATTGAATCTAAAGAGAAAAACTAAAAATGCTTGCATATATTTTCTGTATTTGTTACCAAAAATACTAAAATTGGAAGAAAGGGGGGATTGCCTTTTCCAGGAATGAGAAATATAGAAAATTTTCTTCTGAAATGTTGGAAGTTTAGTTATATGAGGCAAGTTTTAGATTAACCCTTAAATAGCTGAAGCTTAATAAACCAATGAACCAAAGTATATGTGTATATAAAATTAGTTTTCTCAAATAAAATATTTTATATACAGTAGGACAAAATATTAATTATAAAAAATGACTGAGAGAAATAACTGACTCTTAGGGATCTCTGAGTACTTTAGAAAAAAAAGGTACTTCAAAAGAGCACCAAAATCTTAATATACTTAGGAAAAAATTTAACAAGAAATGTTCAGAAACTATATGGAATAAATAACATAACATAAAAGGCAAAATAAATACATGACACAAAGAAGATAAAAATCTCTGAATAAAAAGAGAGAAAATTTTTCTAGATGGTAGTACTCACAAATGCCACAAACTAAGATGTAAATTCAACAACATGCAATGAGACAGCCATTACATTTTTAGATGGAATTTGGTATGCAAATTCTAAATTCCACCTGCAGTCAGAAAATAGAGTAACTGAAAAATACCTGGTAAAAAATAGTGCAAGGAATATTTTCTTACCAGATATCAAGTTATATTATAAGCATACAAAAATGAAAACAGAATCGTTTTAGTGAAGAAACAGATTAGTGAAACAGAAGGAAGAGTCTGGAAACTTTTGGATGAGAATTTTAGTATTTAAAAAGTTAGTCCTTAGAAAACAGCACAGGAATGGAAAACCAAATATTACATGTTCACACTTATAAGTGGAAACTAAATAATGGGAACACATGGAGAGAAAGAGTGGAACAACAACTGAGGCCCACTTGAGGGAGGAGAGAATGAGGAGGGAAAGAATTGAAAAAAAAAAAAAGAACTGAACCATTGGGTTTGGTTAGTACCTGGGTGACAAAATAATCTGTACACCAAATCCCTGAGTCACAAATTTACCTATATAACAAACCTATACATGTGCCCCTCAAACTAAAATAAAAGTTAAAATGTTAAAAGTTAACATTGCAATCCAGAGGAAAACTATTTAATATCTCCATTTGTACCCTCTACAGGCAAAAATAAATCCCAGGTGGATTAAAGATAAACTTTAAATAAATTAAAGTTCAAATATATGCATACATAATATGAATAGATAAAGAAAATGTAGTATGTATTCACCAAGGAATACTATTCAGGCTTTAAAATCAAGGCAATATCATTATTTGCTATGACATGGATTAACTGCCATTTTACTCTCTGTTTCTACCACTTGGGTCATGGTGACAGATCCCTTATGAATGGCTTAGTGCTGTTCTCATAGTAATAAGTGAGTTCTCACTCTGAGTTCACATGACATCTTGTTGTTTAAAAGAGCCTGGCAACTCCTCCCTCTTTCTCTTTCCCACCTCTTGCCATATGACCTGCTGGCTTCCCTTCACCATCCACCATGATTGTAGCTTTCTTAGGCCCTCACCAGAAGCAGATGCCAGCACTACGCTTTGTGTATAGCACACAGAACTGTGAGCAAAATAAACCTCTTTTCTTTGTAAGTTATGAAGCCTTGGGTATTCCTTTATAGCAATGCAAGCAGATGAACACGTACACCATAAATATATATGATTTTTTAGCTGTCAATTAAAAAATAAATAAAATGATGTCTGGAAAAAAATACACGTAGCAACATTTTAATATCAATAAACAGAAACTAAATGCTCTTAAAATGAGAATGATCTATATATTCTCTCTATATATATTATTTATATAACATACATAATAACGTATATAGTATATATATGATCTATCCATGTAATAGAATAATATACAGCTGTTAGACAAAGTTAGATATAGGCAAAGATTTAAATACTTTCAAGATATGTAATTAAATGAGTAAACAAATTACTGAACAACATGTATAAAAAAGAGTTTTTAAACAATCTCCTCTGCTTCAAAGGATATATACCTAATTGTTACAAGTGATTACCTCTGAAAAATGAAAAGAAGTTGGGTGTAGGTAATAGCAGCAGTATGAAGAGAAATTCCACTATTTTTGCTCTTTATATGAGCTTAAATTATTTTTGAGATTTTAAAAAATAAAGATATTAAGAATACCTCAAGTTGTGAAAGACAGAGATGTGCATTAAGTCACGATGAAAGGTGCCAGCCTCTGAAATTTCTCACATGGCCACACTCTAAGATCCTGAGTTGGAGACTACAAAATGCAGCAGGAATGAGAAAGTGAGTCTACAAAGATGACAGTCAGCCAAGGCCAGCACAAGCAAAAATGTAAACGATCTTTCAGGCACATATGGCATTCCCATTGTAAGTGCTTTTTCAGCCAAAAGTAATAAATTTCATTTTAAACTAAAAAACAAAGAAGAAAGGATAACCGTAATCTTTGCAAAATGTACATGATAAAATGTGATCACTCTGGCATAATATACAGAGTGCATTTTATATAAAAAGGAAAATGTGGAATTAATATAAATAAATCATGTTTTATAAGTTATTTTCAATTGACTGCTTCATATGGATCTACCATATGAGCCTGTACTTATACCTTATAAACATGAAAAATAACTAAACCAGTAGGAGGGATTTCTTTCTTCAATAAAAGGACCATATGTCACCTAAAAATTAAAATAATCACATCTACCTATGTTACTCTGAAACCCTGTCCCTGCTCAGTTACAGAACTATAGTGGAACCATATCATCAACTTCGTAATGGCATAGGATAGTCTTATGATATAAATCAATAAGACAGTTAAATACTAGAGGCACTTTCTATTACTGGTTTGACCAACTGACAATATGCACACACAAATAAATATTCTTAATGAAAAGTTAGAGGAAGTCTATGGTAAATATGTGCTGTACATGTCCCTAATCTTTCATCCCAGTGGAGCTGGCAGAAACTAATCAGCAAATGCAGAGTTCCAACATGGTCTCAGACTCTTTCTCAATTCAACAAGTCAGGCAGTTACTATCAATCAAATAGGATTCTTCCCAATCTAGGGGAAAGTCAAGAAATTCCATTTAGCATTTGAATCTTTATCTCTATTATAATACTTTTGTAGATCAAGATATTTGGAATTGCTATGGATCTTGATAATTTTATAGTTTTAATAATCTTGATATAAAAATAAGCACTTAGAAAATGTATAACTTAAGGTGCTGGTTACATTTCCACCATCAAAACTGATTATTTATTAAATTCTGCTAATCTACTTAGTTTTACTACTCATAGCTATGATGGACAAAATTGCTTTTTATAGTTTTATGAAATAACCAACTCAAATTTTATAATTTTTTTCCATTGTTGGAACTTGAAATAATTTGTTAACAGTGTTTGCAAGGGAAAACATTCTCAGCTATATAATAAAATTGTTTGTCTTACACATTTGTTAATTTCTTATGTGATCAAAGTCTTACACTTTGTAGAAGTTATAGTAAGTCATCGATTGAGTGAAGAATTAAATGCATGAATGACAAAATGATTAAGAAAAACATAATTTATTTGATTCATAGATGGTATATATTGAGGTAGACATTTACAGTCATTTAATTGAAAGGATGAGTAAAAATAGCACATTATACATTGATAAATAAAATTTATTTTGTGTTTTTGTTATGCACATTTATAATATATTTATGTCTCTTTTTTCATTCTCTATTGCCCACATAGACTCTCAGCAGTTTAGAGAATCTGAATTGTTTTATTAGTGAAGACTAATAAAGTTAAATATAACCAAATTCCAAAAAGTGCTAACTATATTTCCTTGATTTAAATTTACATTTTTGCGATGTTTAATTTGGTGGTAAACCTTTCAATAAGAGGCTCCCTGTAGTCTGGAAAGAGAATAGGGGAGACCTTGTCTCTGACTTGCAGTAGTTTAAATAGTCTTCTTTAGCTAGGTCTTTATTCCAGAAACATAAAGATGTAGCTAGAATTGTGTATAGACAACACTCACTCACACTCAAGATTTAATCACAATGGTAAATGGTCTTCATGGCTTCACCAAAAACTGCTCCAGCAATTAAAATATGGAGGAATTTGACAAGTAACATACATGATTGGAAATGTAGGACCACAAAGTTGTCTTGCAGTCTGCACTCTGTGTTAGTCACACATACTCAGTAGAAGTATATCATTTCTCATATAATCATTTTATTTCCTGTAATAATATAGATAAGAATCAGATGACTCAAAAGCAAAATATGTGTACAATAGGAAAATGAGTTTTATTAAATATATTTTTAAAATTAGGATACTCTTGCTTGATGACTTGTGATAAAGAAAAAAATTAAGACACAAAGCCCAAATAACCTATTTTGTTAGATATATTTTCATAGGTATTCATATTTCACTTTAAATGCTATTATTTATTTGATAAACTGGCTTGGTAATTTCTTCCAGGCTGACAGGTACATTAGGAGTACAATTAAGTAAAAAGCTTTATAAAGGTCTAAATTTGAAAAACACGACAATCTACAAAAATGTGAAAGAATAGAGTTAATCATTTCAACTCTTGAAAATGGCCCCAGGAAAATATGATTTAGTATAATTCAGTTATCATTTATTATTGAATTAATATAGTTTAACAAAATTACACAAATGTATTGTATTTATAGTTGGAGGTCATCTTAACTTTAGTAACATGCCACTGTATCATGATTAGAAACCAAAAGTAAAAATACTTAACATTTCAAAGGTTTCAGTTTAATTATTACAATTGTTTCATGGGAACCACAGAATATGAAGGTAATCAGAACACAGAAATTATTGCCCCAAGCAAAAAACAACATATTTGATAAGGTATTATTTATTAGTTACAAAAGGCAAATATATTATAAAGACAAATGAAAAGGCTAGGAAATTCATAATCAAAATTTTCCTAAATCTGGTCCTAATAATACTAGTGCCCTGAGATGCTGCGAAAAATATAGTCATGTAGTCTTATTTGTGAGAAATATTATATCTTCTCTCTGTGTATCTTTTACTTCTACATGTGTTTGTCTACTTGTATATATGTTTGTGTGTTTATTTCATATCTGTCTTCCACATTAGTCTATAAATCCATGATACTTGGGTCCCTATTTATTTCAGTCATCCCAGCAAAGAATAAGCCCTAAATAACTTATTTTAAAATACTATTAAATGTCTCCCAAATAGAATAAATGATGTATACTAACATATTAAAAGTTCTAACTAGTTCATCAGTAAAGAAAAGGATTTAATTTTTAAACGTCCATTTTGCAACTTGTTGAACATCCTTTGAAATTAGTGTTCACATGATTCATTTAGGAAAATCAAAATGTTAAATTAATTGTAGGCTTTCAAGTCTGGCAATTAATGTAGTCATTATTAAATGTAATGGTTAAGTGAAGAAAAAGTAGCTATGAGAACAATTATCCAAATCAAAATATATGCTTAAGGCAGAATTTATTCTGTAATCCATTTTGGCATTAGGCAAGCTGTACTGAATATGGTTATTACATTCCATGGATACAACTTAATTTTTAGTTATTTGAATCTCATACATATATTGCTAGCTATATATGAGCAAAATACTGCCTTTATACTATCTTAACTTATATCCTTCTCCCATACATATGTTAACCTAAAGTATATCTAAATTCTACTACATAAGCCATGTTAAGTATTGTGTTTTTCTATGGTGTTAGTAGCTCCTACATGATAAGTGATATATACATATGGTAGCATTTTTCTTGTGTGAAGATAACACATCCATATAACTGACTAAAATGTGCACGTTTTGTTTTTATGGAGATGCAGTCAGGGGTTCAATCATCTAGACTTTGAGAAAAATCCATTAATTATTAGGGGTGTGTGTGTGTGTGTGTGTGCATGTGTATGTGTATTTGCACACCATTTTTCTGTATGTGCTTGTGTCTTCTATATATTTTTCTGTTGTAATTATAGCTAAACTACCAACAGTAATAGATATACTTATTTGTAAATGAGGATATAAACTCCAGTAGCAAAATGCTTAGGAATAAAGAAAAATATTGTTTCAAAGTTTTATCAAACTGTATTCCGTGGATATGTTAGTCAAATCAGTTAATCCTTTAAAAACAGGAATAAATCATTTCCTAAAAAACCGTTGTGCGAATGAAATAAAATTTAATTTAAGGTAGCTCTTTATATCTTTAAGAAGTAATCTCATATTGTTCCCCACTTGTGTAAAAAATACTATGCATGCAGAAAATATTTCTCCTATATCTTAACAAATATAATCTACTTCTCTCTGCATTGTGAAGTCTCTCATAAGAAATTACATCTTTTCTTTTATTTTTGCATAATTTTAATAAAATGTAAGTTAATGAACAATCATTTATTATGTAGTTTTTATATACAGAGGTTTCAACAGATGTTAATTTTTATATTCCCATAGTTTATAAACATAGCATAATTCATTTAATATCTACATAATCAGAAACATATCTTTCTGTCCACCTCCTAGAATTTTATCAGATTTGAATTCATCTTTCTTCCTCTGCATTTTCACATGTGTTCTTTACTACTCTACCTTACAATTACTTACGATATCTACCCCAGTTGATTAGACATTTCTGGCAGCAAGAGGATCTCAAAGATTGCATTTGCATTGCTACCTCTATGGACCAAGATAGAAATACCTGAATAATTTTTCTCTCCTATTCCCCACTGTCCCCAATTCCCTGAAACTTTACATTGGAACTATTTCTTAAACAATAACATTTACTGCACACTTTATAAAAATATATGTTAAATTATCTTTTATGATAACAGTTTTGATACTAGTTTATTTGTAAATTAAGGTCAGAACTCCAGGAACAAAATTCTTAGTGATAAAGCCAAATATTCTTTCAATGTTTCATGAAACTTTATTCAGTGGATATGTCACTCAAATCAGTAAATCCTCCAAAAATAGGAATGAATCATTTCCTAAAAATACATTAAGTGTAAATTAAGTAAAATTTAGTTTAAAGTAATTCTTTATATCTTTAAAAAATAATCTCATATTCTTTCCCACTTGGTTAAAAAATTAATTTAGGATTTAGACATTGTATTAATTAGGGTTCTCCAAAGGGATAGAACTGAAAGGATATATGTATATATGAAGGGGAGTTTATTAGGAGTATTAACTCACACTATCACCAGATGAAGTCCCACAATAAGTCATCTGCAAACTGAGGAGCAGGAAGCCAGTCCAAGTCCCCAAACCTCAAAAGTAGGAAAGCTGACACTGCAGCCTTCAGTCTGTGGCCAAAGGCCAGAGAGCCCCTGGCAAATCACTGGTGTAGGTCAAGAGTCCAAAAGCTAAAAAACATACAGTCTGATGTTCTAGTGCAGCAATCAGCCAACACGGGAGAAAGATGAAGGCCAGAAGACTCAGCAAGTCTCTTCATTCCACTTTCTTATGCCTGCTTTATTCTTGCCACGCTGGCAGCTGATTAGATGGTGACCATCCAGACTGAGGGTGGGTCTGCCTCTCTCATTTCACTGACTCAAATGTTTATCTCCTTTGGCAACACCATCAGAGACACACCCAGGAACAATGCTTTGCATCCTTGAATCCAATCAAATTTACACTCAATATTTACCATTAGGGACATACTTAGTTTTCTTTTAAAGTCAAACTGAAAATACATGATAGCATTTGCATATGTCACGAAAATTTGCATTCTCTTTACAAACAAATTGAAACCATAATAAAATTGTAGATATTTTATCATTTCTTAGATTATTATCTATACTTTCCATTTGGGCTATTTTTGGATATTACATATACAATTTTAGAATATCACTAAATAAATAAGAACTATATGGTGCCAAGCTGTGCTATTCAAGAGAGGAGCCTCTCCTCTAGGCACATGTGACAGCACAGATTATATGTGTCAAATTATCTTTGTCATAGAACATTTCATCATCACCAGAGTTCTGTTGGTCAGTTATGGTGTAGAGAGTTGAGATAAAATTAGCTGTAGAAACTAGAAGGTATACTTTTTCTGAAGTCACAGTGTTGCATATAAATAATGCAACGTTTTCCTTTTAGTATTCTCAATATTTCAATGACAGAGGCAGCCATTAGATACTAAATATTGTTTTGTGCATCTTTCTGACAGATGTGACCTATTTTTCTATGTTTCTTTGAGGCATGCTATGATTTTGAGTCCACTGTGGTAGTACACCACTAATTCCCAAGGTTTTATCACTCTTTGAGACTCACATATTTCACTCTGGTTGAAAATCTAATTTTCCAACTTGCATCGTATAAACTGAACTACTTTTCTTTTTTCTTTTTTTGAGACAGAGTTTCGCTCTTGTTACCCAGGCTGGAGTGCAATGGCGCGATCTCGGCTCACCGCAACCTCCGCCTCCTGGGTTCAGGCAATTCTCCTGCCTCAGCCTCCTGAGTAGCCGGGATTACAGGCACGCGCCACCATGCCCAGCTAATTTTTTGTGTTTTTAGTAGAGACGGGGTTTCACCATGTTGACCAGATTGGTCTCGATCTCTCGACCTCGTGATCCACCCGCCTCGGCCTCCCAAAGTGCTGGGATTACAGGCTTGAGCCACCGCGCCCGGCCTGAACTACTTTTCATTATGACTTGCTGCCAGAGAATAAGAATCTGGATTAAGCAAAGCTTATTGATACTGAGTGATTTTATTATGAGAAAAACTACTGGAATACTCAGTGCTCTCTCTCATAAATTCAGTATGAGGTTTTCTTGCCAATGCCTAAAAAACACTTAAGCTTTATGAGTTCTCTTTTTTCAGAGGAACCTTCATGGTGATTATTTTGTACCCTCTTTTTTCTTAAGATCCCACTTCCTTCCTTTTATTCTTATTAGAATGGATGATTGTGTGATACTGGTCTTTACTGAGATCGAGTTTATCTCTGTGTGCTTTCACATATAAATCTATTATACCTTTTGCTTCCACACATTCTTGTCTATAATTCTGTTCCCTCCCCTCCCGGTTGTTGTAATCCTAGATGAATTGACAGAAAGCCTACCTTCTGCTCTAGAATGACAGCTCCACTTCGGTTTTTTTTAATTCTATTTACTTTTATTCTTTCCCTAATGTCTTACACCTCTAGCTCATTGTTAGGTCCTTTTTATACCAGGTAGAATTACACGGTTGCAAACAACAGAAATTGTCCCTGGTCAATCTATGTAAAAGAGAATTTATTAAAGGGATATGAATCCTTCACAGACTTATAAGAATGGCTGGATAAAATAAAGATACAAATACAAAATGGTCAAAGAAACAGGAAACATCTAAGGACCCAAGCAATCAGCTCAAGTCTGTCAGAACACCAACATCAAGGTGAGCAGAGAGAGCAGAGCATCTTAAGCAGAGCTCCAACTGTATACAAATAAAAAGTGTACTTTTCCTGAAGCAAAAGTAGGATATTGTTACCTGCAGAGGAACTGCATGCTAGAAGGCATAAGCTAAAAATTTCCACTATACTTCCCTTTCAGAATGCACAAAACCATTTTAAATATGCACATGCACATACACACAACCCCTAAAATATATCATTTGCCCTCTTCCTCTTCTTCTTCTTCAAATTATTATTAGTAGTAGTGATATCATTATTCCATAATAATATATAATATATATTATTTATTGGACATTTACCATATGCAAATACTCTTCTAAATATTTTACATATACTGTTTATCTTCACAAGGACTCTGGTAGGTTGGTAGTATTAGGATTCTTATTTTCTTTCAAACAAAAAATTAATCTATTGCTCAACAAGATTCCAATTTGCATTTGTCTGATTCTAAATCCTGTGTGGGGCACAGCAGTTAACAGTAAAGTTGTTTGTTATGGTCTGAGAGTTTTTGTCCCCCTAAAACTCATATGTTGAAATCCTAACCCCTAAGGTGATAGTATTTGGAGATCATGAGGGTGGAGCCTTCACTAATGGAATTAGTTTCCATGTGCCTGGCCTCCTGCAATGTAGGGCCCCATGTATGAGTAGTGACAGACTTTATTCAAGACTGCAATAGTGGTATTGCAATAGCCATAACCATAGTAAGGATCTCAGTGGGTGAAAAATTGCTAACAGGAGATCAAGGATAGGAATTCTTGCTAAACTAGTCTAACAGGAGTCTTGCTAAAGGCAGGCCAAGACATCGAAGGTGAATGATAATGAACTTCATCTGATATGAAAGGTAGGCAATGACATAGCAGGATTATTTGCTCAGACTGGGCTGAGTAGGCCAAAAACATGTGGAGGTGGGCATTGTTCAACCTGAAAGAATGCTCAGAGAAGCCTGACTAAAATTTGGTCAAAAGAAGAATCTTTGAACTTTCTCCAAGTCACGCATTTTAATTTGTCCTTTTCTCTCTGACATGGTATGGGATCAGAATTTGAAAAAAAAAACAAATCAAATAATAATGACTGACTATAAACCCAATGAATGACAGTATTGTCAGTGATTTCCAAAAAAATCTCCCCCGTAGCAATTTCTGTACTCAGTTAAAGCTTAGCAACATCTCTCCTTTGAAATAGTCTAAAGAAAAGATTATGAGGACAAATTCTCGAATATCATCCTAGCTTTGAAACATTATAAATTCCCACTTATTAAAAGTTACTAGGGCTGGGCGAGGTGACTCATGCCTGTAATCCCAGCACTTTAGGAGGCAGAGGCGGGCAGATCACCTGAGGTCAGGAGTTCAAGACCAGCCTGGCCAACATGGTGAAACCCCGTCTCTACTAAAAATACAAGAATTAGCCAGGTGTGGTAGCAGGCACCTGTAATCCCAGCTACTTGGGATGCTAAGGCAGAATAATCACTTGAACTCAGGAGGTGGAGGTTGCAGTGAGCCAAGGTCATGCTATTGCACTCCAGCCTGGGTGACCACAGAGAAACCCAGTCTCAAAAAAAAAAAAAAAACTTTATTCTATAAATATTATTTTAAAAATTATTTGTTATATGTAATCATATCTTCAAGAAGCCATTGTAAAACACTTATTTTTACTCATACCGGATTCAGAATAGAATATTTAAAATATTTAAAGCAGAGCAAACAGAAGTATATTTACCCAGTTTAATGTAAAATAGTATACTTAAATAATGATTATACTCTTATTTCTTTCTTCTAATCACAGCACTGTGCATTTTTATGTATTTTTCCATAACTAGGTCATGAAAAGGTAGATATTTATTTGATAACTAATAAGCAATGTTAACTAACATGTTATCTTTTAAGACCTGCCAGCAGTTCTTAATTTCTTGTTGCAGAAAGGTCGCAATTATTTCTATCTTTCTATCAATCTTTCCTGACTCAAAAGAATATTTAAAAGGAATCCAGTTTGGTATTCCTATGTCAAAGTTACAGAGAACTTATTTTCAACTCACATATCTAATTAGACAAAGAATGTTATTTTCTTAAATTTTTAAAAAGGAAAACAACTTCCAGATACATAAATTACATGTTTAAAAAGTTTTATTGTTAATTATATATAATTGTATACAGCAATACACACATCACACAAACACATTTTTTTTGTTTTACATAATCGTCTTTTTTCTCTAGCTTCTCTCATCTTTCTGTCTTCTCTTGTTATGATGTATATTAGCGGTCCACAGGGAAAAATGTATCTGGTAACTGCACAATCACTCTCATACAAGGCATAAATCAGTTTCATAAGATCTATAGGCTCACATTTAAAAATCACTAAGACAATACCCTGCTAGTGGGTATAAAATTAATGTGTCTAGTCACCTTGGCAATCATTATTAAATTAATTTGATGGTGGCCAAAATTGATATATTTTCTTAATTGCCTCCAAAAAGATTATTTTAAAGACAAATGTATGGTATTTTTATTAAATATAGAAAATTATATATGTTTTTCTTTAATACAGCAAAAGTTCAAAAAAGAAGTGAAAAGACCATATCCTATCGAAAAATAATGATTATTAAATTAAGCTGAACTACCAGATACTTTTCTATGCATAGATAGATATATATCTATAGATGTGGCTATAGATATTGATATCTCTAAGATACCTAAATCTCTGTGATATCTATATCTATCTAAATCTCTACAATATCTAGATCTATAGCCATATCTATAAAGATGTGTAGATAGGGAGTTAAATAATAAGTAAGTAGATGGTCAAAAATAACATTATAAAAATTGAATTTAAAGAAAATACACCAAATACAACTTTAAAAATGGATTACACATATCTGTTGACTGTAAGAGATATTACTGACTTAAAGTTCTCTTTGTGGGTGCTATATAGCTGTCAAGGTATAATCAAGAAAACAAAACCTATGCCGAGTGGTCCATTTGATGGTTAAATAAGGGAAATTTAATGTGAGAAGTTAGTTACAATAATCACAAAAATTAGCACGATTTAATTTTTTAAAATGTCAAGAAACCACCACCATTCAGAGATAAAGAAGGAAGTGGTTTTTCAAAGCACAAGAGCCAGGGCTGCTTGGATGGAGGAAGCAGGCACTATGGAGGCAGTATTTGGGAGCTTGGCTCACATAAATACAATTACTGCCAGAGATGTCACCCAAAGCAGAGGACAAGAAAGAAAAGAATATCTTGGCTTTCCTCACCCATCTATCTGCCACCATTGATTCCCGTTGCCCAAACCTAACTGAAAGTCCCTGGGTAAAAAGGCCTAAGAAATATAGCTTATAGAAATTAACTCCATGACATACAGAGAAGACCATTGGCAGGGGTGAAAAGTAAACCTGGAAGCCAGTAACCAGATTAACTCGATAAATAAATGATAATAAGAAGGGTTGGTGACTTTTCTTAATTTCATATTTCAGTTTTAGACAGTATTGGCTGATGTTTTGTCACAAAGATGAACAAATTATTCCTTCTAATTTCTCCCTCTTCATTTCCTTCTAGCTCACAATTTTTATCAGTTATATATCCACTACTGGGTCATAATTTATAGGACACTTTATACCTTACACACACACACACACACACACACACACATTTTAACAGGTTCAATACTTACCAATAGGCATCCTGTTTACTTGTGCTCTTTAATTTAGTAATTTTCATAGTTGGCTTAATTTTAAGTATTTCTTTAGAAATTTTTCTTACAGTGAGATCTTGCCTTCTTGAAAATGACTGTTGCCATAATACTTGAAAGGAAGTATGGCTGTGTATGAAATTCACAACTCAGATTTATTTCCCCAAAGTAGTGCTCATTGCTCAATGAGGACAAAGCCTCCTCCGTTTATCTTTTAATTGGTTTTTTGGCTAGATTGCCTACATAAGTAGCTTAATTTAAATTTATTTCTAAATTTCCCAAGTTCCCTTATGATTAATATTTGCTTATTATCTGGTTCTTGAAAAAGTAACAAAGACTAATACAATATTCTTGCAACACACTACTTCCCAGTCCCTGCCATCAGAGTATATTTATATTACTTAATTTGCTTGCTGCATTCAATCTTGCTGAGGGGAAATTTTAGGCCAATCTGATCTTTTTCTTCATATGTGACTCATTTTTTTTCCACCTGATTCTCCAAAAGGTTTTCTTTGACCATTGAAGTGCAATGATTTATTCAGCATATGTTGCTTGATTTTTTAAATCAATTTATTCCAAGAATGTGGCATGCCTTTTCATTCCTTAGTTTCAGTTTTCTTCATATTTTAGTTTTTTTCTACCATATCTTTGAATAGTTTTATTTGTTCCATTTTGGCAGGAGTTGGTTGTCTTCTTCAAGGACGTCTAATACCCTTATTTTTAACTATGTTTATCCATCACATTTTTATCTCCTCCCTAATTTCCTTAATATTTTAATCTCACATCCACCATTTACAAATTACTGTGAATATCTCAAACCTTTCTCTATGTCAGTACATTAAAATCTATTTATTATATATTTAGAAATGATTCGCCATTTATGATTTTTGCAATCTCTATTTTTACATTGTCTTTGAGTTCATTTTTCATTAAATTCATTAACTTATGTTTTTATAGTATGAGAATCACTGGGTAATTTTCTCCTTTTCCTTAAGTTATGTTTTCTTCAAGAATAGTTTCCTATTTGTTTATAATACACTAAACTTTCTTTCTTTCCCTCCTCTCCCTCTGTCTCTCCCTTCCTTCCTTAATTCCTTTTTTCCTTTCTCTTTATTTTTTCCTTTCTTTTTATCTTTTTTCTTAATTTTTTTATTCCTTACTTGGTGGTGGTGGTGTGCTTGCATATTTTCCTTATCACTTGTTTCTGTCCAAACTTCCTACTTATTCTTATTGAGTAGCCTTATTGTTGGTATCTGCGAATTAAGAATATACATAAGCATCTGGGCACAGTGTCTCTCAGTGGCTTATGACTGTAAGCACTTTGGGAGGCTGAGGCAGGCAGATCATGAGGTCAGGAGATCAAGACCATCCTAGCTAACATGGTGAAACATTCTCTCTACTAAAAATAACAAAACCAAAACAAAAAAATTAGCTGGGCATGGTGGCATGCACCCGTAGCTGCAACTACTCAGGAGGCTGAGGCAAAAGAGTCACTTGAATCCGGGAGGTGGAGGTTGCAGTGAGCCAAGATAGTGCCATTGGACTCCAGCTTGGGTGATAAGAGCAATACTCCATCTTAAAAAAATTAATAAATTAATTAAGATATTCTCAGATGAAAGAAAGCTAAGACAATGTGTCACCAACAGACCTACCCTAAAAGAAACTCAAATAAATTTTTAACAAAATATTCATATTTTGTTAAATAACGAACATGAATTATTTTAAAATATGAATAAAAAATATTCATATTTTATTGAGAGAATATGTAGTTATTATTTTTTTGGGGGAGGAAGGGAGGAAGGCAGGAAGGGAGGGAAGGAGGAAGGGAGGGAGGAAGGAAGGGATGAAGGAAGGAAGGAAGGAAGGAAGGGAGGAAGGGGGGAAGGAGGGAGGGAGGGAGGGAAGGGAAGGAAGGAAGGAAATCAAGCAATGAGAGAGACATTGCTGACCTGGATCTAGAGGTTTAAAAGTTGATTTCTTTTTTTCTTTTTTTTGAGAAAAAAATGAGTAAAGGAGAGGAAGAAAGAGAAAGAGAAAGAGGGAGGGTGAATGGAAATACTGCTTTAATACATGGGTATTAATAATGGCCAATCAATGTTTCATTAAACCTATGAGTAGGTGTAATGTGGTATTGACAAGAATGTATATTTTGTGTATTTGAAGTGGAGAGCTCTATAAATATTTATTAAGTTTACTTGTTCCGGATCTGAGTTCAAGTCCTTGATATCCTTATTAATTTTCGGTCTCATTGAATCTAAGTCTCTGGGTGTTAGGATCGTTAGCTCTTGTTGCTGCATTGATCCTTTTACCACTATATCTTTGTTGCTTTAAATCTATTTTATCCAACATGAGAATTGCAACTCCTGCTTTTTATTTATTTATTTATTTTTGCTCTCCATTTGGTTGGTAAATCTTTCTCCATCCCTTTGTTTTGAGTCTTTGTGTATCCTTGCATATGTAACAGGTCTGGATGTAACATGCCGTTGGGTTTTGGCTGTGTCTTTTGATTGGGGGATTTAGTCGATTTAAATTTAGGGTTTCTGCCATTTGATGTTAACTGGCTGTTTTGTCCATTCGTGGATGTAAATTCTTCTTTATGTTGGTGCTCTTTATTTTTTGGAATATTTTTTGAAAGGCTAATACTGGTTGTTTCTTTCTGTGTGTAATGCTTTTTTCAGAAGCTCTTGTAAAGCAGGCCTGGTGGTAATAAAATCTCTGAGTACTTGCTTGTTCATAAAAGATTTTATTTTTCCTTCAGTTGTGAAGCTTAGTTTGGCTGGATATGAAATTCTGGGCTGAAGATTCTGTTCTTTGAGGATGTTGAATATTGGCCCCCACTCTCTTCTGGCTTGTAGAGTTTCTGCTGAGAGATCTGCTGTAAGTCTGATAGGCTTGCCTTTGTGGGTAACCTGACCTTTCTCTCTGGCTGCCCTTAGTATTTTCTCCTTCGTTTCAACCCTGGTGAATCTAACGATTATGTGCCTTGGGGTTGCTCTTCTTGAGGAATATCTTTGTGGTGTTCTCTGTATTACCTGGGGTTGAATATTGACCTGCTTTGCTAGCTTAGGAAAATTTTCCTGAATAATATCCTGAAGGGTATTTTCCAGCTTGGATTCATTCTCTCCGTCACATTCAGGTACACCTATCAAACGTAAATTTGGTCTTTTCACATAGTCCCACATTTCTTGGAGACTTCGCTCATTCCTTTTTATCCTTTTTTCTCTAATCTTGTCTTCTTGTTTTATTTCATTAAGTTGGACTTCTACCTCTGATATCCTTTCTTCTGCTTGAACAATTCAAGTGTTTAAACCTGTGCATACTTCTCGAAGTTCCTGTATTGTATTCTTCAGTTCCATTAATTCACTTATATTCCTCTCTAAGTTGTCTATTCTCAATAGGATTTCATCAAACCTTTTTTCAAAGTTCTTAGTTTCTTTACGTTGGGCTACAACATGTTCTTTTAACTCACAGAAGTTTCTTATTATCCATTCCCTGAAGTGTTATTCTGTTATTGGGATGAGCTCATTCTCCATCAAGCCTTGTTCCATTGTTGATGTGGAACTGTGATCATCTTTAGAGGGAGAAGCGTTCTGATTTTGAGTATTTTCAGCCTTTTTACGCTGGTTTCTTCCCATCATTGTAAACTTATCCTCCTGTCGTCTTTGAAATTACCAACTTTCAGATTAGGTCTCTTGATTGGACGTCCAAGTTGTTAGTTCCCAGGGCCAGAACAGCGGCGTTAAGACTGATGGTGCTTTTCTGCCCAGGATTCTCCTGTCTGGCTTCCTTCTTGTGTCCGTAACAGGCGACTCTGCCTTCCCCGGGCTCCAAACCTTGGTCAGAAGGGAAACCAGTATCGTTTACTCTGCACCAAGAGCTGCCTCACCGAAGTGCCACCACAGCCGCTGCACCGGCCTCAGGAGTTGTGCTGGGGACCCGTGTGGGTCCTCCAAACCTCGGTCAGAAGGGGAGCCAGCCCTGTTTACTCTGCTCCGAGAGCTGCTGCGCCGAGGTGCCAGCAAAACTGCCACACCGGCCACAAGAGTTGCACTGGCGACCCGTGTGACTCCTCCACTGGGGTTCTTCTGCTCCGTGAGTGACCAAAATTTGTCTGAAAATGTGGCGTCCTCTAGTTCTCTGCGCTTCCACTGAAAGCCGCAATCACAAGATGATAGCAATCGGCCATCTTGGATCGTTATTATTCTTATCTAAATAGTACAAATGAGAACACAGAAGCTTAATGAAGAGTTTATCAAAGGTTTTCAAGATAATGTAACATGATAAAAATAAGTCATCAAAAAGCCCATTTAACAAGTTTTTAAATTTATTTTCCCTTTTGTCTCCTTAGTTACTCTTTAGTTCCCATACCATAAAAAGCCATTGCTTTTTAAATTTCATATTACTCTCAAATCGAATTATAAATGTCTTTTAATTATAATTTTGTAACAGTAAGTATAATATGCCATTATAGAACTAAACTATAAATATAAATATAATACCTTTAACAAATTGCAGAAACTTCATTCTACAAATATCCTGCCCTGGATAATACCTATAATGACAAGCAGTGAAATCACTTTGAATCTACAGGGTCCAATTTGCTGGTGTACTGCACAAGGTTCAGTGCTTTCCAGCTATAATTAGAAAATGGTGCCTGCTGTTGATTAGTTTTGGTTACTATAGCAATTCCATATGCAACCTATGTCTGCTGACTATTGAACTATATCGTGTATCTTCTGTAAATTGCTCGTTAGTCACTTGTAATTTATTTTATGTTTTCAACAACAATTTCAAACTGGCAGTGTCAGAAACACATGTTTTTGCAATTACTGGAAATACAGACCAGAGAATGTGCACCTTCAATCTTACCCCACTCTTGGATATTAAGGTCTATGTAAACTACTGAATATTTTTGTAAATAACCAAAGATACTAACATGGTTTTATGTTTTTCTATTAAAAATACAAAATAGAAAAATACTCTTTCCACCAAGAATATGTATTATAAAATTAAGACATACTTTTATCTCTAGAAGAGATTATGAAATGATTTATAATCTGCATTGATTTTACTATTCTGATATTGATAGCCAATTTGTTCATGAAAGGTTATTTGAAATTCAATTGTGCATTTAAATTCAGTTAACATTTTGAAGGTGCCTAATGTTCCTGTGATTAGCAAATAACTTTTATCCATTCTTTTCCACTGGTGTGTCTATGTACAATGATAGCTAACGGCATGCTATTTTCTTATTCCATCTTGGCATATTGTCAGTGCTTATAAATAACACATAACCTCACCCAGAATACCTTCCAAAAATGTATTTATATTATGTCAGATGCTTGGCATAATAATGGATATTTTAACAGCTATTCCACAGAGCTTTGAAACACTGTGGAGGGTAAATATCCAATATTGGTCTGTACATATATGTGTCCTTTACGTACTGCTTTTCAGATATGTTTTCATTTTTTAAAAATGAGAAATTTGGTTAATAAGATTAAAATATAAACTATAGAAATTGGTGTGTAATCATTTTAATGCATTAAATCACACTTTGACATATAGTAGGTTGCCAAATTCTTATTGAATAAATAAATGAGTAAAATCTTGCAATATTAATATAAAATTTAAAGGTGGTGTATAAAGTGAGAAGGCTTTGCTTGTAGTGCTAAATAAATAAATTTGCCTTTAGAATAAATTAACTTTAAACATTGAAGTGTAAATTTGAATTTTAAATAAATGCCCAACATTCTGAGACTATCATAGACCTCATTTAGAGATTAATGTTATTTGTATTAAATACAAATATCAAACAGAAACTGATTATTCACACTTTATATCCCCACACTTATACTTTGAAATCATCGTATATAATTTTTTTTTAAATTTGACTCCTGATCATTCATGAATTAAAAGAATAAAACCACAATGATCCTTTAAAACACTGTAAGCGCATCTGAACTCAAATCTTAAACCCAATATTAAGAGTAATGAAACTCTAAGAGACAGTTGTATGCACTTTAATTATTGTAATGATTCAAGCTACTTTTCCCTAGGGACACCATATTTCTAAGCCAAAAGGGCATTCTTAGCCCACTATGACAATTAGCATCTGATAAATGATGCTACTGCCACACTTCTAATATAGTGATTGATCATTTCCAATTTATTCCTGAGAGAAATCAATGGTTCCTTCCTAGAGCATTTACATTAATTAATTTATATTAATAATGAATTCCCTATATCTACAATTTCCTAGGGAAGATGAACCATTCTATTTATAATTGGTTTCTACTTCAGGGCTTTAGTATATCATTTCAGAGCTTTAAACATGTAAAAAAGACCTATAAAGATCAAGAAAAAATGAAAATTTAATCACAGAAGCTAAATCTTGACATTGATAAATCTTGTTGATCCAACTCAAATGCAACAAAGAAGCTTTGGAAGATTTTTCAGATTGTTAGGTGGTAGCTTGAAAATGTTACCATATATTAGGACCTCCATTCTGCTTGTGTGAGTTTTCACTCTTTTAGCCACTACTAAAATGATTTATGTGTCTTACAGATATGACATAGAGGATGATATTCTCAGCAAATGTCTACTTCATTCCTATTCATAAGCTACTTAATGTATATCAGTAATAGTATGAGAGTTTTAGATGTTCAATGGTTAGCAAAAGAGAGGACTTCTGGCCCTCCCTGAGCTTATGGTCCAGTGGAAAAGACAGACACAAATGAACAAGATAACTATAATTAACAATAAAATGGGTGGCCTGAAGAAAAATATCAGGATGAAATATATTTAGATAGAAATGTCATGGTGAGAGGATAAAATTAAGCTAAGAGGTAAGAGACCTGAATAAGAACATTATGGGCTGAAGGAATAATGTAAGCAAAAGTATTCGAACAGAAAAAAATCTGTTTATTTTAAAAACTGAAAGAATTTTCTTGTTTTTGGAGTATATGGAAAGGAGAATGACAAGAGATGAGCAAATAAGCATGTATAGAGAAGCAGAATATACATTTCATCTTGTAAGTCAAGGAAAGAAAAAAAGAAAGAAAAATGGCCTTTATTTAAAGTGGAATGGGAAGCCACTAAAGAGTTCTGAGTAGAATAAAGAGTTTTGACTTAAATAATAAAATTGACTCTATAGAAACTACTTCATTCATTCATATATTTATTTAACAAATACTTTTTTTGAGCTTTCACTTGTGCTAAAAACTATTCTCCACTCTTTGGATATATGACTGAATCAAACAAACTAAATACCTTCTTTTCAAGGAGTTCACACTCCATAGAAGGAAGGAAGAAAAATAATAAAAAGGCCGGGCGCGGTGGCTCAAGCCTGTAATCCCAGCACTTTGGGAGTCCCAGGCGGGTGGATCACGAGGTCAAGAGATCCAGACCATCCTGGTCAACATGGTGAAACCCCGTCTCTACTAAAAATACAAAAAATTAGCTGGGCATGATGGTGCGTTCCTGTAATCCCAGCTACTCAGGAGGCTGAGGCAGGAGAATTGCCTGAACCCAGGAGGCGGAGGTTGTGGTGAGCCGAGATTGAGCCATTGCACTCCAGCCTGGGTAACAAGAGCGAAACGCCGTCTCAAATAATAATAATAATAAATATAATAAACAAGGAAATATTAAATTAGTAGGTAATTATAAACATTTTTATGAAAACAAAAGAATGGAACAGTACAGGGAGGATCATGAGTGGGGATGGGGCAAAAGTGGGTAGGGTCCCGGGTAGTGGGGAAAGTTGCTATATTAAACAGAACAATTCGAATAAGACTCAATAAGGTGAAAGTTGAGTAAAGATTTGAGGTAGGTAATAAAGTTAGCTAAACAGGTAATGCGGAAAAGAGTTTCACAGGCAAAGAGAGCAACAATAAGACAGGACTATGCCTGGCATTTTCTAAGAGCAGCAATAAGGGCAGTGTGGCTAGGGCAGAGGGCATTAGGGAAAGAGTAAGAGAAAAGGCAGAGGGGTAAGAGAGAGTGATTATTATATGAAGCCTTGTAGGCCATTAGAAGGACTCTGTAAAAAAATATGCCAATGCAGTATTTTAAGGAGAGGAATGACATAATTTGTCTTATATTTTAAACTACTCTAACTGCATCGTTCGGAATGAATAGTAGAGAGACCCCAATGAAATTATAAAGCTACTACCTACTACAAATTAAAACAACAATAAGATATCATTACACATCTATTAGAATGGTCACAGTTCAGAACACTGACAACACCAAAATGCTGGCAAGGATGTGAAGCAAGAGAAACTTGCATTCATTGCTGGTGGGAATGCAAAATGGTACAGCCACTTTGGAAGACAATTTAGCAGTTTCTTAAAAAACTAAACATACTCTTACAATACAGTCCAGCAGTCATATTCCTTGGCATTTACCTAAAAGGGTTGAAAGCATATATTCACAAAAAAACCTGCACATGGAGGTTTATGAAAGCTTTATTTATGATTGACAAAACTAAGAAGCAGCTAAGATGTCCTTCAGCAGGTGCATGGATAAGTAAACTATGGTATGTTCAGACAATGGAATATTATTTAGTACTAAAAAGAAATGAGCTATCAAGCCACAAAAAACACGGAGGACCCTTACATTTATATTGCTAAGGCAAAGAGGGCAATTTGAAAAGGCTACATACTGTAGGATTCCAACTATATGACATTATGCAAAAGGAAAAAACTATAGAGACAGTAAAAAGATTAGTGGTTTCAATGGTAAATGGGAGGGAGGAATGAATAGGCAGAGTGCAGATAATTTTTAGCACAGTGAAACTACTCTCTATGCTACTATAATGATGGATACATAATATTATACATCAGTTTAAACCAATAGAATGTATAATACCAGGAATGAACCCAAATGTATACTATGGACTTTGAGCGATATGTCAATATAGGTTCATTAATTGTAATAAACATACCATCCTGGTGGGAATGTTGATAATGGAGGCATCTAGGCATGTATGGGGGCAAGGGTTGGTGGAATAGCTCTGCCATATGCTCGGTTTTGCTGTGAATCTAAAACTTCTTAAAAATAAAGCCTATTTTAGAAACACAAAAAGCTATTTCAGGAATCCAGGTAAAAGATGAGGGTGGCTCAGACAAGGGGTTTAGCCACAGAGATTATGCAGATACATTCTGAATGTATTTGAACTAATAAGTCTGGCAGTTTGGAGATAGAGAGAAACATAAAGAGAGGAAACAAGAACAACTCCAAGATTTTTGTACTGAGAAACCTGGAAAGATGGAACTGCCAATAACAGGGACAGGGAAGGCTACAGATAAATAGGTTTGGAACATGTTTAGTTTGAGGTACCCAAAAGGAGGTACTTAGTATATAGCTTGGTATGCAAGTCTGGAATTTGAGAAAGAAGTCTGGGCTGAAGAAAAATTTGAGTCATTGACACGGGGATGATATTAAAGTCATGGAAAGGACAAGATTATTTTAAAAGCTCATGTGTACGGAGAAGAGAATGAAGGAGTGAACCTTGGGGGCACTCCAATGTTAACAGTTTATAGAAAGGAGAAAGACTATTAAAAAGGAGTTACAATAAAGGTAGAGGAATATCAAGGGGGTATATTATTCTTGAAGCCAAATGGAGAAATTGTAATAAGAACAGAAGCATCAATAATATAAAATTTTGCTGATCAACTGAACAAGATGAAGTCTGAGAACTGACTAACAGATTTAGCAATGTGGAGGACACTAAGAGTCCTTAAAAGGGCATGGTTGGTGGAATGGCAAGGTCAGTAGGAAAATTCAGATTGCATCAGTCTCGGGAAAATAGAGGCTTTCAAGAAGTCTGCTGCAATGGAGAGCAAATAAGTGAAGCAGGTATTTGGTATTTAAAGTGGGAACAGATTTTTTTTTTTTTTTTTGCTTAACATTGTTAAAAAAGTGGCATGTATGTAGGATGGAGATATAAGAAAGAAAGAATTTCTGGAGCCCTGATCTTCAGTGAGTGAAGAGGTATGAGATCTGGCATGTAAGTATAAAAATTGGCTTAATGTAGAATAACATATCACTGAAAATAAGCAGAAGATAAAGCATATGGACATAGATGCCAGTCTAAATAGATATTGTGGTGAAAGTCTAAGTTATCTTCTGGTTGCCTCAAATTTCTCAATGAATGTCACTCAAAGATCACTACCTGGGAAGTAATGTGGATTGTGAATTGTATTGGGGCAATAAAGAAAGCAGGGGAAACAGCCCTGACACAGTTGCAGTAATCTGGGTGAGATATGATAACTGGGACCAGCGTGATCATATAAATTATGAGTGAAACCATGGCTCCTTAAAGAATAAAAGGGACATTTGTAATAATTATGCTGGGGCAATAGACATATCTGCCCTGAGCAAATAAAAATGCATGGTTAACCTATCCAATATTAAGCTGATGAGGAGAAACAAAGAAAAGGGGAAATGTATTGATGTGAGGGACATGGTTCTTAAGAGAAAGAAATAATTTAAGGATAATTCTCAGGTTTCTGGGTAATTACTGAGAAATACATGAGGATAAGCAGGCTTCTCCGGAGATATGTAGAGTTGTTTTAGTACTTTTTGTTTTCTGTTTTTCATTTTTGTGAGTCCATAGTAGGTATATATATTTATGGAGTACCATGAAATATTTTTCTATAGGAATGCAATGTGAAATAAGTACGTCATGGAGAATGGATTAATCATCCCCTCAAACATTTATCATTTGAGTCATAAATGATTAAATTAAATTAAGTTATTTTAAAATATACAATTAAATTATTATTGACTATAGTCACCTTATTATGCTATCAAATTGTAGGCCTTATTCATTCTTTCTAGATTTTTGTACCAATTAACCATCTACAAGTTCTCCTCCAAACCTCCCACTTCCCTTCCCAGCCTATGCCAACTATCCTTATACTCTCTATATTCATGAATTTAATTTTTAGATTCCACAAATAAGTGAGAATATGTGATTTTTGTCTTTCAGTGCCTAACTTATTTCACTTAACATGATGATTTCCAGATCTATCCACATTGTTGCAAATAACTGTATCTCACCCTTTTTATGGCTGAGTAGTGAGTCCTATTGTGTACCTTGTATACATATACCATGTTTTTTAAATTTATTCACCTGTTAATGGACACTTAGGTAGCCCCCAAATCTTAGCTACTGTAAACAATGCTGCATCAAATGTATAAGTGCAGATATTGCTTCAATAGATGATTTTCTTTCTTTGGGGTATATACTGTATTAATTCATCTTTACACTGCTAATAAAGATGTACCTGAGGCTGGGTAATTTATAAAGAAAAAGAAATTTAATGTACTTACAGTTCCACATGGGAAGCCTCACAATCATGGTGAAAGGTGAAAGGAACTTCTTATATGGTGGTGGCAAGAGAGAATGAGAGCCAAACAAAGGGGTTTCTCTTTATAAAACCATCAGCTCTCATGAGACTTATTCACTACCATGAGAACAGTATGGGGAAACTTCCCCCACAATTCAATCATCTCCCACCATTTTTTTCCCACAACACATGGGAATTATGAGAGCCACAATTCAAGATGAGATTTGGGTGGGGACACAGCCAAACCATATCTTTCCACCACTGGCCCCTCCCGAATCTCATGTCCTCATATTTAAAACCTATTATGCCTTCCCAACAGTTCCCCAAAGTCTTATTTCAGCTTTAGTGCAAATGTCCACAGTCCAAAATCTCATCAGTTACATGGCAAGTTCCTTCTGC
This sequence comes from Callithrix jacchus, assembly GCF_049354715.1. Taxonomy (NCBI): domain Eukaryota; kingdom Metazoa; phylum Chordata; class Mammalia; order Primates; family Cebidae; genus Callithrix; species Callithrix jacchus. The sequence goes on from NC_133511.1 coordinate 88,340,966, forward strand.
CTATGACCCTGTAAAATCAAAAGAAAGTTAGTTACTTCCTAGATACAATGAAGGTACAGACATTGAATAAATACACCCATTCCAAATTGGAGAAGCTGGCTATAGTGAAGGGGCAATAGGCACCACACAAGTCTGAAATCTAATGGGGCAGTCAAATCTTAAAGCTCCAAAATGATCTCTTTTGACTCCATGTCTCACATACAGGTCACACTGATGCAAGAAGTAGGTTTCCATGGTCTTGGGCAGCTCTGCCCCTGTGGCTTTGCAGGGTACAGCCTCACTCCCATGTGCTTTCACAGGCTGGCATTGAGTGTCTGCAGCTTTTCCAGGTGGAGGGTGGAAGATGTTGGTGGATCTACCATTTTGGGGTCTGGAGAACGGGTCACCCTCTTCTTACAGCTCCCTTAGGCCATGTTCCAATGCGGACTTAGTGTTAGGGCTCTGACCCCACATTTCCCTTCCTCACTACTCTAGCCAAGGTTCTCAATGAGGGCCCCTCTCTTGCAGCATTTCCAGACATTCTCTGAAGTCTAGGCAGAGGTTCCCAAATCTTGATTCTTGGCTTCTGTGCACCCACAGGCTAAATGCCATGTGGAAACTGCCAAGGCTTTGGGCTTGCACCGTCTACAGTCACAGCCTGAGCTGTACTTTGGCCCCTTTTAGCTATGGCTAGAGCTACTGGAACACAGGGCACCAATCCCTAGGCTGCACACAGCAGGGAGTCCCTGAGCCCATCCCACAAAACCATTTTTCCTCCTAGGCTTCTGGGCCTGTGATGAGAGGGGCTGCCACAAAAGCCTCTTACATTTTCTTCATTGTTTTGGCAATTAACATTTGGCTTCTTATTACTTGTGCAAATTTCTGCAGCCAGCTTGAATTTTTGCTCAGAAAATGGGTTGTTCTTTTCTATTGCATCCTCAGGCTACAAATTTTCCAGACTTCTATGTTCAGTTTCCTTTTTAAAACAGAATGCTTTTAACAGCACCCAAATCAAGTCTTGAAATACTTTGTGGCTTAGAAATTTCTTCTGCCAGACACCTAAATCATTTCCCTCAACTTCAAATTCCACAAATCACTAGGACAGGGGTAAAATGCCACCAGTTTCTTTCCTAAAAGGTAGCAAGAGTCACCTTTACTCTAGTTCCCAACAAGTTCTTCATCTCAATCTGAGACCACCTCACCCTGGATTTCATTGTCCATATCATTATCAGCATTTTGGTCAAAGCCATTTAATAAGTCTCTAGGAAGTTCCAAATGTTCCCATATTGTCCTGTCTTCTTCTGATTCCTCCAAAGTGTTCCAACCTCTGCCTGTTATCCAATTCCAAAGTCGCTTCCACATTTTCAGGTATCTTTACAGCAGTGCTTCATTCTACCAGTACCAATTTACTGTATTAGTCTATCTTCATACTGCTTATCAAGACATACCCAAGACTGGGTGATTTATAAAGAAAAAGATGTTTAATGGACTCAGATCCACATGGCTGGGAGAATTCACAATGATGGTGGAAGGCAAAAGGTACTTCTTACATGGTGATGGCAAAAGAGAATGGGAGCCAAATAAAAGGGGTTTTTCCGTATAAAATCATCAGATCTTGTGAGATTGCCCCCATGATTTAATTATCTCCCACTGGGTCCCTCCCACAAGACGTGGGAATTATGGGAGCTACAATCAAGATGAGCTTTGCATGGGGACACAGTCAAACCATATCAATACTCAGCAGTTGAATTGCTGGGTTATATAGTAGCTCAATTTTAGTTTTTTTGAGGAACTTTCATACCCCATAGTGGGTATACTAATCTACATTCCCACCCACAGTGTACAAAGATTTCCTTTTCTCTGCATCCTCACTAACATTTGTTGTTGCCTGTCTTTTGGATTTCTTCCTGATTCGATATTAGCAGCTTGTATTTATCTAGAAATTCTCCCATTTTTTTTCTAGACCTTCCAATTTATTGGTAAACAATTGTTCATAGTAGACTTTAATGATTCCTTGAACTTCTGCAGTATCAGTTTTCATGTCTCCTTTCACATTTCTGGTTTTATTTATTTGGCTCTATTTTTCTCAGTCTAGCTAAAGGTTTGTTCATTTTATTCAATTTTTCAAGAAAGCAACTTTTTGTTTCATTGATATTTTGTGTTTTTTTTTAATTTTATTTATTTCTGCTCTGATCTTTTTGTTTCTTAACCTCTGCTAGTTTTGGGTTGGAGTTACTCTTGCTTTTCTAGTTATTTAAGATGTATTATAATATTGTTTATTTGAAATGTTTCTTTTTTTTTGATGTAGGCATTTATAAACTTCCCACTGAGTATTGCTTTTGCTGTATATCATAGGCTTCAGTAAGCTGTATTTCCATTATCATTTGTTCTGAATTTTTTTCAATTTCCTTCTCTATATCTTCATTGGCCCACTCTGGTCATTTAAGAGCATATTACTTAATATCCATGTATTCATACAGTTTCCAAAATTCCTTTTATTATCAATTTCTAGTTTTATTCCATTGTTGTCAGAGAAGTTGCTTGATGTTATTTCAGGTTTTTTTTTTTTTTAAGATTTGTTTTCTGACCTAACATATAGTCTATCCTTGAGAATAATCCATGTGCTGAGGAAAAGAACTTACAGAAATCTAAAGAATCTATGAATGTCTTGTTACATTCATTTGGTCTATAATGCAGATTAAGTATGATGTATCTTTACTGAATTTTCATCTGAAAGATCTGTCCAATGCTGAAAGTGGGGTGTTAAAGTTTCCAGCTATTGTATTGTGGCCTATGTCTCTCATTGGCTTTAATATTTCCTTTATATATCTGGATGCTCCAGTGTTGGGTGCATATATGTTTAAAACTGTTATATCATCTTGCTGAATTGACCCCTTTATCATTATACAATGACCTTCTTTGTCTCTTTTTACAGTTTTGTCTTGGAATCTACTTTGTCTGATTTAAGGCTTGCAACATCTGATCTTTTTTGCTTTTTGTTGAGATGGACTATCTTTTTTCACCCCTTTGTTTTCAGTTTATGTGTATTTTATAGGTGAAGTGTATTTCTTGTAGGGAACAAATTAATGGGTTTTGTTTTTCATCCATTCAGCCAGTCTACGTCTTTTGATTGAAGAGTTTAGCTCATTTACATTCAATGTTATTGTTGGTAAGTGAGGATTTATACCTGATATTTTGCTATTTGTTTTCTGGTTGCCTTGCAATCTCTTCCTTCATTCTTTTTTTTCTGTCTTCAACAAGTAAAAGTGATTTTGTCTGATTATATAATTTAGTTTCTTGCTTTTTATTTTTTGCATGTCCATTGTATGTTTTTTGGTTTGAGTTTACCATGAGGCTTGCAAATACTATTGTATAAGACATTATTTTAACCTAATAACTTAACACTATTTCCATAAACAAAGAAACATACAAGTAAAAAAAAAACTAATAAAAACCCCATGCCTCAACTTTATCCCCCCCTTTTTAACTTTTTGTTGTTTCTGTTCATATCTTATTGTATTGGTTATGTCTTGAAAAGTTGTTGCAGTTATTATTTTTGATTGGTTCATCATTTAGTCTTTATAATTAGGATGAGTAATTTACACACCACAGGTATTATAATATTCTGTGTTTTTCTGTGTACCTACTATTATCAGCAAGCTTTTACCTTTAGGAGATTATTTATTGCTTATTAGCACCATTTTCTTTCTGATTGAAGTGCTTTAGCATTTTTTATAGGACAGGTCTGGTATTGATGAAATCGCTCGCTTTTGTTTGTCTGGGAAAGTCTTCTTTTTTCTTCATGTTTGGAGGCTGTTCTCATCAGATTTGCTATTCCAGGGTAAAAGCTTTTTTTTTCTTCCTTCAGCACTATAAATATGCCATGCCATTCTCTCCTGGCCTGTAAATTTCTAATAAAAAAAATCTGCTGCCAGACATGTTGGAGCTCCATGTTATGTTATTTCTTTTTATTTTGCTGCTTTTGGAACCTTTTCTTTATCCTTGACCTTTGAGAGTTTTATCACCAAATGCCTTTGGGTAGTCTGCTTTCATTTAAATCTACTTGGTGTTATATAACCTTCTTATACTTGGATATTGATATATTTCTCTAGGCTTGGGAAGTTCTCTGTTTTTATCCCTTTTAAACAACTTTCTTCCCCCATCTCTTTCTCTACCTCCTCTTTAAGGCCAATAACTCTTAGATTTTCCCTTTGAGGCTATTTTCTAGATTCTGCCAACATGCTTCATTAATTTTTATTCTTTTTGTTTGTTTCCTCTTACTGTGTCTTCAATTAGCCTGTCTTCAAGCTCACTAATTCTTTCTTCTGCTTAAACCATTCTGTTATTAAAGGACTCTGATACATTCTTTAGCACACTAATTGCATTTTTCAGCACCACAATTTCTGCCTGCTTCTTTTTAATTATTTCAATCTCTTTGTTAAATTTGTCTGTTAGAATTCCCAATTCTTTCTCTGTGTCTCTCTCTCTCTCTTTCTGTTCTGAGCCACCTAAGGTTGGGGGTGGAGTGACACAAGCACCTCTGTGACCACCAGCACTATAACTGCAGTTATACCTGACACCAGCACAGCACTGAGTCTCACCCAAGGCCTGCTACAATCACTCCCTGTCTTCTGTACATGTTTTCTCAAGACCCTGTGGTACTGCATTCAGCAGATGGTAAAGCTAGCCAGGTCTGTGCCATCCCTTCAGTGCAGCAAGGTCCCTTCAGCCCCGGGTGGGTCCGGAAGTGCCATTTGGGAGTCAGGGACTAGAGTAAAAAACTTTAGGAGTCTATTTGGTGTTCTAAAATGCTGCAGCTGAGCTAGCACTCAAGCCACATGAGGCAGTCCTTCCCACTCTCCCCTCCCCTTTCAAAAGGCAGGGAAGCCTCTCTCCACAACCACTGCCAACCCAGGCCATGAGGATTACTGCCAGACTACGTTTGATGTTCCCTTAAGGCCCAAAGTCTCAAGTCTGTTGTGAATGCTGCCTGGCCTGGGACTTGTCCTTCAGAGCAGTGGGCTTCCCTTTGGCCCAAGGCAGGTCCAAAAATGCCATTCAAGAGTCAAGTCCGAGAATCAAAGCCCTCAGGAGCCCACTTGATCTCTTCAACCCCTTTCAGGTACCCAAGATGCAGAATAAAAGTCTCCTTTACTTTTCCTTCAGCTTTTCTCAAGCAGAAGGAATTGTGCCCCATAGCCACCATGGCTGGTTATGTACTGAGTCTCACCTGAAACCAGCAAATCTCAGAGGTTCACCAAGGCCCTTGTTATAGTACTTGTGTATCACTGCTGGTTATTCAAGATCCAAGGGCTCTTCAGTTAGCAAGTGATAAATGCTGCCAGTACTGAGTCCTTTCCTTCAAGGCAGCAGGTTCTCTTCCCTTCTGGGCCAGCATGTATCCAGTAGTGTCACCTTGGAGGTAGTGTCTGGAATAGGGGCCTCACTACTCTGACCAATGCCTTATTCTGCTGTACTTGGGTTGATATCCTACATGCAAAACACTTTTGCATGTTTCACTCTTCCCTCTCTTCTCAAGTGGAAGGAAAGGATCTCTTTTGGAGCCATGAGCTGTGCTACCTGAGATTAGGGGAGGAGCAATGACAGAACTCCCTTGACTGCCACCGCTGCTTTCTCAGTATGCCGTGTGCCCCTCCAGTCCACTGTTTATGGGCCTAACCCAGCACTACAACTTGCCTAAAAGTTTATGACCTAGACTGCCTTTCAAATTTACTTGGAGACACAGAGTACTGTAGCCTGTGGCCCATGGTTCTTAGATTTGCAGCAACTCAGGTTCCCACTAGGGTTGGTTTAAATGCTCCCTCTGTGAGCAGGCTGAGTGTGGTCCAGTTTTCCATTCTGCTGTAACAGGATGGCACTGAGTTCATTGCTTTACAATTGCTGTGTTCTCCCTCCCCCAGTGTCCAGAAGCTCTGCGGCCTGGGGTAAGAAAGGGGTGGCATTGGTGATTCTGAACTGTTTTTAAATCTCTTCAGTACCTCTTTTAGCAATATGAAGTTAAAACCAGGCACTATGAGTTCTCACCTGATTTTTGGTTGCTATGAAGATGTATTTTCTGTGAACATAATTGTTGTCAGTGTCCTTGCTGGGAAGGCAAGGGGATGATTGGTTTCTGTTTGGCCATCCTGCTCCTCCCTCTACATGATATTTAGAGATGGTTTTGATGTTTGTGTTGAGAGGCTTGTGAGACATTCAAGTGGGAATATTGGTCCTGAAGCTATGATGAGAGCTCTAGGCTAAAGATATAACTGATAGCATATAGGTAGTATTTAACACCACAGAAATGGACGAGATCACATGAGATGAGAGTATACACAAAAAAGGCAGCAGAATTATTCAACTCTGAGAAATCATGAATATTTGAAGGATGATTAGAAGAGAAACCAGTAAATAGACTCAAAAAAAATTGCTGGAGAAGTAAGATGAAACTAGAATAGAGTGGTGTCATATAAGTTATAAGAATAGAATTCCCCAAACAATCCAAAAAGAGAGAATCCCTCCCAAATCATTTTGTGAAACCAACATCATCCTGATACCAAAACCCAGCAGAGACTCAACAAGAAAAGAAAACTTCAGGCCAATATCTATAATGAACATAGATGCAAAAATCTTCAATGAGATACTGGCAGACAGATAGCAACAGCACATCAAAAAGCTTGTCCACCATGATCAAGTAGGTTTCATCCCGGGGATGCAGGGCTGGTTCAACACACGCAGGTCTGTGAATGTGATTCACCACAAAAACAGAACCAAAGACAAAAACCACATGATTATCTCAATTGATGCAGAGAAGTCCTCTGACAAAATTCAACAGCCCTTTATGCTAAAAGCCCTCAATAAACTGGGTATTGACGGAACGTATCTCAAAATAATAGAAGCTTTTGCAACAAACCAACAGCCAGTATCATGCTGAATGGGCAAAAACTGGAAGCATTCCCTTTGAAGTCTGGCACTGGACAGGGATGCCCTCTCTCACCCCTCCTATTCCATACAGTATTGGAAGTTGTAGCCAGAGCAATCAGGCAAGAAAAAGAAATAAAGGGTATTCAAATAGGAAAGGAGGAAGTCAAATTGTCTCTATTTGCAGATGACATGATTGTATATCTAGAGGATCCCATCGCCTCAGCCCAAAATCTTCGGAAACTGATAAGCAGCTTCAGCAAAGTCTCGGGATGCAAAACCAGTGTGCACAAATCACAAGCATTCCTATACACCAATAACAGACTTAAAGAGAGCCACATCAAGAACAAACTGCCACTCACAATTGCTACAAAGAGAATAAAATACCTGGGAATACAACTAACAAAGAATGTAAAGGACCTCTTCAAGGAGAACTACAAACCACTGCTCAATGAAATAAAAGAGGACACAAACAGATGGAAAAACATTCCACGCTCATGGTTAGGAAGAATTAGTGTTGTGAAAATGGCCATACTGCCCAAAGTAATTTACAGATTCAATGCTATCCCCATCAAGCTACCAATGACCTTCCTCACAGAACTGGAAAGAACCACCTTAAACTTCATATGGAACCAAAAGAGAGCCTGCATAGCCAAGTCAATTCTAAGCAAATAAAAACAAAACAGGAGGCATCACACTACCGGACTTCAAACTATACTACAAGGCTACAGTAATCAAAACAGCATGGTACTGGTACCAAAACAGAGATATAGACCAATGAAACAGAGCAGAGGCCTCAGAGGAAATGCAACACATCTACTACTATCTGGTCTTTGACAAACCTGACAAAAACAGCAATGGGGAAAGGAGTCCCTGTTTGATAAATGGTGTTGGGAAAACTGGCTAGCCATGTGCAGAAAGCAGAAACTGGACCCCTTCCTGACACCTTACATGAGAATTAATGCCAGATGGATTAGAGACTTGAACACAGGACCTAACACCATAAAAGCCCTAGAAGAAAACCTAGGCAAAACCATTCAGGACATAGGAGTAGGCAAGGACTTCATGACCAAAACACCAAAAGCATTGGCAACAAAAGCCAAAATAGACAAATGGGACCTAATCAAACTCCACAGCTTCTGCACAGCAAAAGAAACAGTCATTAGAATGAATCGGCAACCAACAGAATGGGAAAAAATTTTTGCAGTCTACCCATCTAACAAAGGGCTGATATCCAGAATCTACAAAGAACTAAAACAGATTTATAAGAAAAAAACAAACAAGCCCATTCAAAAGTGGGCAAATGACATGAACAGACACTTTACAAAAGAAGACATAGATGAGGCCAACAAACATGAAAAAATGCTCATCATTGGTCATTAGAGAAATGCAAATCAAAACTACATTGATATACCACCTCACGCCAGTTAGAATGGCGATCATTAAAAAATCTGGAGACAACAGATGCTGAAGAGGATGTGGAGAAATAGAAACACTTTTACACTGCTGGTGGGAGTGTACATTAGTTCAACCATTGTGGAAGACAGTGTGGCGATTCCTCAAGGACCTAGAAATAGAAATTCCATTTGACCCAGCAATCCTATTACTGGGTATATATTCAAAGGATTATAAATCATACTACTATAGGGACACATGCACATGAATGTTCATTGCAGCACTGTTTACAATAGCAAAGACCTGGAAACAACCCGAATGCACTTTGATGATAGACGGGACAGGGAAAATGTGGCATATATACACCATGGAATACTATGCAGCCATCAAAAACAATGAGTTCGTGTCCTTTGTAGGGACATGGATGAACCTGGAAACCATCGTTCTCAGTAAACTGACACAAGAACAGAAAATCAAACACCGCATATTCTCACTCATAGGTGGGTGTTGAACAATAAGAACACATGGACAGAGGGAGGGGAGCATCACACACTGGGGTCTGTCAGGGGGAAATAGGGGAGGGACAGTGGGGGGGTGGGGAGTTGGGGAGAGATAGCATGGGGAGAAAAACCAGATATAGGTGATGGGGAGGAAGGCAGCATATCACACTGCCATGTGTGTATCTATGCAACAATCTTGCATATTCTTCACATGTACCCCAAAACCTAAAATGTAATTTAAAAATTTAAAAAAAGATGATTAAAAAAAAAAAGAATAGAATTCCAAGCAGAGTTTCAAGAAAGAGTTATGGGCAATGGTATTTAATGCTGCTGAGAAGTCAAATGCCAGAAAAGTGTCTCATATGGTTTGGCTTTGTGTCCCCACCTAAACCTCTTCTTGAATTGTAATCCCCATATCCTCATGTGTTGAGGGAGGGACCTGATGGGAGGTGATCAGATCATGGGGGCAGTTTTCCCCATTTCCCCATGCTCTTCTTGTGATAGTGATTTCTCATTAGATCTGATAGTTTAAAAGTGTGACACTTCCTCCTTCTCCTTCACTCTCTCTCTTTCTCTCTCCTCTCTCTCTCCCCACCTCTCCCTCTCTCTCCCTGCTACAGCTTTGTTAAAAAGGTACTTGCTTCTCCTTCACCTTCTGCCATGATTGTAAGTTTCCTGAGGCCTCCTGAGCCATGTGGAACTGTGAGACAATTAAACCTCTTTTCTTTATAAATTACTCAGTCTTGGGGAGTTTTATGTAGCACTGTGAAAACAGGCTAATACAGTGTCCTTTGAATTTAGCATCATGCATGTGATTGGGAAGCTTCACAAGACATATTTCAAGACATATATTCACAAGACATAATTGATGGCAGAAATTAATTTGGTGTGGCCTAAAGGGAAAATGAGGGCTTCCACTTTTAGCAAATCAGTAACTAGATATTCCACAGGCCCCAACTGCTACAAAACAAATAGATTCTCAATATAACATTCTTTGAATGTTTGGTTGATATTTCAGAAAATAAAGGACATTTCCAAGCCACTTCTTCTGTTTCTCCAAAACAGGGAAATCTGGGTAGCAAGCAAATAAGATTTGGAAAGTATGCTTTGAGTAAGCTGTAAGGTAGGAAAACTCAAGCCAAAACTCTTACACTAAGCCGAAGTAGTCCTAGGTTGGGGGATTCTCTATTTCTCCAGCAGAAACATTTTAAAATGCCCTCATTGGGCAATGAATACTCTATTTACACTCCTAGATTTACTTAGACTCTGACCAAAGACATGTGAACTCACAAAAAGAAATTACAAAACATGTAAAGAAACAGACTGTCATGAGTGAGAATCAACAGAATAGGTTTAGATTACCAAATAATTCAGGTTTTGAAATGATTAACAGGCGATAAAATAATAATGATAAAAAATGAAAATAAGAATCACAAAAAGCATGCCATGAGATTATTAAAAAAGTTAACAGGCAGACTTAGGAGAAAAAAAGCCAAATGAAACTTTCTAAAAAAAATCACTGAAATTTAAATCTCAACTGATGGCTAAAACATCAGATCAGACAGAATTACCAAGACTATACCAATACTATTTAGGGTTATAGGCAATGTTGAGGCCATAAGAAGACACCCCAAGCAGTGTTCATAAAAGAAAGGTGTGTTCCTCTCCTATATTAACAGGACAAGCTAGGCAGGTGGGCTCTGTGTTGCCATTCCTCTTTGGGTCTACAGCAATTGTCCCAGTCATTCTCAGCCATATGATTTAAGGTAGCAGCACACTAGCAGCAAGTTAACATTTTAGCCCATTAAAAGGGAAAAGCAGAGCATTAAGGGCAAATTATTTCGGATTTCTAGGGAATAAGTTGTACATATCACTTCTGCTTATAAAATAGTGAAAATGTAGCATCATGGCCTTGTGTAACTGTAGGAGAAATTAGAAAATGTACTCTCTATCCGAGTGGCCGTTTTCAGCTAAAACCTGGTAGTAGGCTAAAATGAAGATGGGGAAATTAATCTTGGGATATAACAGCAGTTTCTAAAGCAAAATAGAGTAATATGGAGATAGAAACTGGGACAGAGAGATTACATGAGGAGTGTAAGAAGATCTAATATAGCCCTGATCAAAGTGACAGAAATGATTAGAAAAAGTAGAGCAAAGAATATATTGGGGGAAATTGACTGGAAATTTTTCAGAATGAAGAAAAACACATATCCACACATAAATGAAACACAACATAAAACATGCAAGAAATTCAGAAATTTACAAGTAGATATTCTGAACTCACTATAGGTACTAAAACAGAGACCACCTTAAAAGAAACCAGAAAGAAATCACTTACAAAAGAAACACAAGTAGACAAACAATGAAAACCAGTAAAGAGTGAGTATCTTTAACACGTTAACCTGAAATCAGGAGCACAGCAAAACTACCTTCCAGCAACATCAACGAAGAACAGTCTTTGTAAATAAAAATTGAGTAAAGTTTACCACCAAGAGACCTTCTCCAAGGGAATTTGAGCTACAATCACAGGAAACAAAATTGTTAAACTAAAACACTGGATAATCCTTGAGTCTGGAGATAAGAGATCACGGTTAAACCTCCTTCTTTATGATACTGTGGACCCTTCCTAAGTTTAAGATACTAATTTTAGATATTTTTAAGTTAAATATAAGTTTTGAGAGTAAAAGCATAGGTATAGAATATGACATCCTAACAGTAGAGGGGAAAATATTATGAAATAAGAAGGCAAACAAATATTTAGTCAATCAAACAACTGAGAGAGAAATGAAACATAGAGAAATCAAAAGAAGTGGAAAGCACAAAATAGAATAGCAGGTCAAAGTCCAATCATATAGTGTTAATACATGACAATGACAATAGACAAAAATAGACTTTAAAGCAGAAAGGCAGTCACTACAAATAAAAGATTCAATTCATTTGGATTACATAACAATTCTGTATTTGTTTGCATATCATAAAATTGCTCAAAATACATAAAATGAAAATAAATAAAATTTCCTGAAACAATGTTACAGTGGGAGATCTCAATAGTGTGCCCTCATCTGACAGGACAAAGGGAAAAAAACACAAAATAAATATTTTTATATTCTGTAGTTATCAAATATTTTCCTATTTATAGTCTTCCTCTCACTTTTTCCTCTCCCAGTGCATGGATTCCTAATCTTTACAAGTCCTTAATATTATTCAAAATAAGAGAAAGTATATAAAGTTCTAATGCTGGTTTCATTTATTCAAACACTAGGGATATCTACCATATGCTGGACACTGTGCTAGGTTCCTGGAAACAAAATAAATAACAGATAATTCTTCTACTTTCATGTTGCTTTTGTTAATATCCTTGAGTATTTTACTTAATTTTTTAGCTTATATTCATAAGAATATAGTCTTGGTGTGAAGATTAAATAAGATTATGTATGTAATGAACATATGGAGACTAAAATAAGGCAATAAAAAGTAGTCAGTATAAAATGGATTTTAAAATGTTATTTCTCAAGTCTACTGTCTATAACTTTATTTTAAATCATAGTGTGAGATACAGCTGAAAATATAGGGAACTAAGTTCACAAACTGTTATTTTCTAAAGCTAAAGCTAATATTAGGACTTGCTAAGGTAGAACTCTTCACTGGGGGGGATGTTTATTTTAAAAAAAGTTTCATGTAACTGACAGGAGGAATTGTCTTTATTCTTGCATTAATGACAATGGCCTTCATGGATTAGAACTAGAAAAATAAATCAGACCACAGGGAAAAAGAATTTGCTGGTTTTCACTCAAGAGTATCTAGAAAAGTATACTTACTACTGGAATAATAGTTTACCTCTGGGTTGTAACCACAGAATGAGAAATTCTACAAGATTATATAACTCTTTTTCTACAAGATTATACAACTTTCTGCTCTTATTCCATTCCAAATACCTTTTAGGGGGAAAAAAAGGTATTTAGAAACTAACTTTCTAAATACCTTTTTTTCCCCGTAAAAAATCTTGTTAGCTAACCTGGAAATGAACAAAAATATCTTGATTGCTGGAAAGTTATGTCTCCCTAGTAAAAATGAACAGATTGCCCTTAAGTTTGGTTACTGGAAATTACTGTCAGCTGTGAAACACCCAAGTAAACTGACAAAACTAGGTTGCTACATGCAAAACAAATATCCTAAACGGTTTCCATAGGCAGCCACCAAGGGAAAAATAAGAAAATTTTACTATTTTAGTCTAAATACTTCATTTAACATATAAGGCAACTGTGGCGCCAAGGTTGTGATTTATTAACGTAGTTAATGGCAGAAGTGGCACTAAAACCTGGCTCTTCTAAAGTTTGATAATTTTACCATCAAGCATTAATATCCAGAGGCATATATTTGTATTTACTATGCTTTAAACATTTGTCTGTGAGTCAATGCTTTAAATGGACATACTTTGTGGTGATTCATTTTCAGATAAGAATTTGCAGAAAATGGGAAACAAACTTTCTGAATAATTCAATTTTAATGCATATTGAGGCTGGTTAACTGGTTAGAATACTAGGTTAACAAGGAGAAATCCAGATCGGCCAACAGCTTTTCAAACCAACATTCCTGACATGCCACATATTGGATGGCTAAAGAGAACTCTTCACTGCTGAGGGAGGGAAAGAAAACCTAGAAAAATAAACCATACTGAAAAAAAAAAAAAGGTATTTTGTCACTTTAAAGCTTCTTTTCCTTTGAATGGTACATGTAATTTCAACATTCTCAGAAATGGGCCTTCTATTAAAAGGCAAACTATTGCTAATTCTATGGCTTTAAGTGGAGTACTTCCAATCACTTCTTCTATCCAGAAAATCTATGACACTACATGTGTTAGTTTGCATATTTATAATTGTTTAATAAACTATCAAAATTAGCATCTAAAATAATTATAGTTTGGACATAGGAAGGCATATATTCGGTGAGAACATTGTAATTTTCATTTTGTAAACTATATATTCAAGTAAGAACAGAGCATTGCCTATACAGAACTGAGGTCTGGGCTGAAACCCAAAATTTGTTTTTTTCTAAATGCACCACTCCGAAGAGCTAATAAGAGGTCTGTCCAGATGCTAAGACCAGGTACTTCGAAATCTCCATCCTGAGCTTTACAGGTCTCCAGGGAAGTTAGAACTTCATCTTTCAGAGGTGAAGGGGCCTGACAGAGGCTTAGAAACCTATCGTGCAACTCCTCCCAGGGCACATCTTGGGGCTCAGTTCCAACCCAAATGCCTTTCTGAAGGTCATAGTGCAAACGCTGACCCCAGTCTGTTAGCAGACCCAGGTAAACAGGAGACAGTGCTGGGTGACGGCTAGTCACTAAAGTCAAAAGTCCGACTGGGAGGGCGCGACAAAAGGCAGCAAAGACTTCCGAATTCCCCAGAAGCCAGTGGACTAGCGCTTGACTCCCCTCTCCATGAGTTTTGTGGATACCAGGTTCCAATTCTTCTTGGGGCCGGGGAGACAAAGGCGGCTGCAATAGCGCCACCGCTATCACCTTCAGGAAGTTGTTCTTAGGCAAGCGCTCCCACAGGCTGCTGAGAAACCTGGTGGGACCCTCCGCTTCGGCCTTCCCCACCTCCTGCAGACGCTCCAGCAGCAGCTCTGCCTGGGTCTTCATCAGAGAGTCCTCCTGGAGATTCGGGTTCTCTCTATAGCCGTTGAAACGCAGTAAGTGCACCGCGGACCGGCGGCGGGCGAGGCTGGCCAGGCTCTCTTGGAGCGTCTCCTCATCGGCGTCCGGGACGCCCGGGCCCGGAAAGAGCTGTTGCAGCAGGTGGTGACGAGCGGCATCCCCGAGGGCCCGGTTCTCCAGCAGGCGCAGAGTGAGCAGGACATCACAGCGACCGAGGGCCTGGAAGTTCGCCAATCCCGGAACTAGACCCCGCCCAAAGCCACCTTCTTGCCGCCAATGGTTGTGCAGCCGCCGCTCCAGAGCCATGCGAATGCGGCCGTGCCGACCAAAGCGCTGGTGGATGTGGCGCAGGTAGCGCGCCCACTGCAGGGCCCGGCGCACAGTGGCTGGGTCCCAGGTGCTGACGTGGGTAGTGCGGGAAACCGCCAGAAGCTCGGAAAAGCGATCCAGGTGCTGCAGTAGGGATTCCATGAGGTGCTGGGAGGCCCTACTTCCGCTTTCGACTTGGAGACGGCGACTCTCTGCGTACTGATTGGGACATCCGTGAAATGATACGCCTTTCTGCAATGCTATTGGTCGAAGTATACGTCAATCTCACAGAAGCTTTTTCCGTATTTCTTGACTCTGGGCAACTTAAAAGCCTCGATACTTTTACTTTCGTTACCCAGAGGTTCTTAGTGAAGGGAGAGCAAATGTAGGATATCCTAACGAGAATTCCCGGAACCATATGCGAGATGATGCCAGTCATGAACGTCTCCGTGCTTCCTTTCGCATTGGAAATATCCTTAAGTAGAAATTTTCTAACTTTGCCTAAAAGTAGAATCTGTGTTGAGGTTTTGCAAAAGTAACGCCAGAGACAGGCTGTGACGTGAGGAAACTCTCAAATGAAATTTTAAGATCAATTTGAGAAAAATGTACTAATAATGTACTGACATCCTATTAATGCCAGGCACTATGCTGACCTCTGGGCTTTCACATTGTCCTTCCATTATTAGAACTGAAGCCTAGATTATTTGAAACAAAAAATAAACTTCAACATCAATAATTTATTAAAATTTACAAAGGAACAAAATTTTACTTCACAATTGTACATTTTGTTTTTGTAATTTTTAGGACAAAATAGCTTGACTCTTCTGTCACACAATCAGTTGAAGGAAAGGGCATTTAAGAGCATCGAACAATAATAAGTATTTGATTAAATAAAAACTATGAGAAGAGAGGAGGGAGGAGAAGAAGGCCCTATATAGCTCACTGATGCATTTAACAAATATTTTTCGACTCCTAGGAGTTACATTGTGTACAAAATGCACAATTCTTACTAAAGTTGGTAATACAGTAACTCATTTGAGCTGAATTTCTTACCAGTCCTAAAGACACAGCCAAAAGGATTCAGAAAAGTGGGGGGGACAGTGTTTTGTACTTTAACAAAAAGGGGAAGAGAAACAAATTTAAAAGAGGGAAAGTCATTTTTCATTTATTAAAATAAGCATTCCTATACATTTTAGAAAATAAAGCAGTTGTGTACATGCTGTTAATTCAGATTTATTCATTTATTTACTTATTTTGAGACGGAGTCTCATTCTGTCACCCAGGCTGGAGTGCAGTGGCGTGATCTCAGCTCACTGCAACCTTGGCCTCAGCTTCCTGAGTAGCTTGAACTACAGGCTCATTCCACCACACATAGCCAATTTTTGAATTTTTAGAAGAGACAGGGTTTCACCTTGTTGCCTAGGCTGGTCTTGAACTCCTGACTCCAAGTGATCTCCCCACTTTGGCCTCCCAAAGTGCTGGGATTACAGGCATGAGGCACCACACCTAGCTATTATTTGATTTTTGTTAGTTATCTCAAACTCTTATTTGGTCCTGAAATCATGTTATTTCATCCTAAGGATACCATGAATCTTAAAATTCTTTGTCTTGGCTATTAGAAACTTAGAACCAAATGTGCAGCTTGTGTTTAGCAAATGTGCAGGCATCACTGATTTATTTATTTATTTATTCTTATATTGAACACCTATTATGATACATAGTATGAGGTGCTACCGATTTACTAGCAAAATAAATACAGTTCTAACCTGAGTGGAGAAGTTCATCTTGTATCATTTAAGAGTGACATTAAATGAATAACCTCAAATGTGACAGGAGGATAAAATGGAGTATGGTCACCAAGTCTTAGGTGACAGAAAGGCCTCTTTAAGAAACTGACTTTTCAGGCCAGAGACAGTGGTTCACACCTGTAATCCCAGCACTTTGGGAGGCCGAGGCAGGTGGATCACCTGAGGTCAGGAGTTCAAGACCAGCCTGACCAACATGGCAAAACCCTGTCTCTACTAAAAAAAAAAAATTATATATCTATATTAGCTGGGTGTGGTGGTGCACACCTGTGATCCTAGCTACTCAGGAGACTAAGGCATGAGAATAGCTTGAATCCAGGAGGCAGAGGTTACGATGACCTGAGGCCACTGCATTCCAGCCTGGGTGATAGAGAAAGACTCTGTCTCAAAAAAAGAAAGAAGAAACAAAGAAAAAGAAAAGAAAAAAAGAAACTGACTTTTCTGTTGAAAGCTCAAAGCTGAGTTGTTGAGAGGAGTTTGAAGGCCACAGGAACCCTTA
The DNA here is from genome assembly GCF_049354715.1 of Callithrix jacchus. Lineage (NCBI taxonomy): Eukaryota > Metazoa > Chordata > Mammalia > Primates > Cebidae > Callithrix > Callithrix jacchus. The sequence goes on from NC_133511.1 coordinate 88,358,033, forward strand.
ATTTTTTTGCAGGTAACTGAGTTGAAAGAACCAGACCTACTTAAGGAAGTGGAAAAAGTCCAAAACAAAGCTTTGATTCAGAATGGGGATGACAGTGTATGGCAAGAATTGTGCAGATTAACTTTAGCTTTGTACCTTTCTACTTATCCATTTAAATCTTGATTTTTAAATTCTTACTTGAGCATAGTAATGTATAAACTCCTACATATTTCAGACTAGTCTATTTTTATTAAATAAAATGTCTATGAAGTTTCCCCCTCTAGAAGAAAGAAAAGCCTAGAATTTTAACCTGTGTTCTTGAGGGAGGGTGGGGAGGAATACAAAAACTTAATTAGAATGCAAAGCAGATTTTATATATTTTGAAAATTTTAAGAATGTTGCTATGAGAGGCTAGATATAAACTGACAGGAGAGTTCTGGGAAGACTTTACAGAGAACTGATACTTGATTTAGGCCTCAAAGTGGTTGAACACTCATGGGATAGAAGAAAATCCAAGTGAGAGAAGTGATATAAGGTAAAATACGTGAGAACACAAATGTGTGTACTGTTTGCCATGAATACCAGGACCAATCTCCCTCCTCTTGGTTATGATCCTCAAGTTCCTGGGATATAGTAAATTGGGAAAGAAAAAGGCCAAATTTCAGCAGATTTTATTTTTATTATATTATTTTTATTTTTTCTTTTTAACACCTAGGTGATGGGTTGTTTTATTGTATTAAGTTCCAGGGTGATAATAAAGTCAGATAAACACTGACTTTATTGTTGTGGACACTTCACCAAAGTGTCCAAATATTGCAATATCCTTCATGAGCCCTAGAGCTACCTGAATCTTGGAGCAGAGCCACAAACTTTCTCTACTGAGCCCTACACTGCACCTGTGCCTTTGCAGAAAGGAGCTTCCCACAGTCACTTCTGGGACTCAAGGCCTACAGTCTGGATTCTTTGATCTCCCAGGGGGCTCCCTGGATGTTGTATAGTCCCACCTCCCCTAGGCGTAGGGATTTCTGAGGGCCAAACTGCTGTGAATCCTGCTGCTGCTCTTCTGGTTCTAGCCACCCAGTGGGGCTGCCATTCTCCAGGATGGCGCTGGGGAATGTCTGGAAGGGATCCGTGATAGGACCTGTCCTCTAATCTCCCAGTAGTGGGTACCAGCAGAAGCCCTGATGGGGGTGGCAGGGAGTGATGTAGATTCTGTGAGATTTCCTTGGTTATAAATAGCCTCAATGTGTCAGTATTCTCAAATGCCAGCTGTAGTAGTAATATACTGGTCACATGGATAGACTCAAGACCTCCTGGTTATCCAGAGTGAGGGAGGCAGTGGTGCTAACTGAGGGCATCCAAAAATTTTCTTCCTCAGGGAGCTGTGTTTTGTGCCAGCAGATGCTGTAATGGACTGTGTCAGTTATCCTCCAGCCAGGAGGTAGTGCTTGCAAGAGTGTCAGCTGCAGTGATAGTGATGGGATTTGTGCTTCTCTTATGTTACCCAAGGAAGGTACTCTGGTGTCTCAGGCAAAGAGCAGGGTCATGGAACTAAAGTCCCTGCCTCTGTGTTAAGATACTACAGTAGATGGAGGTACAAAGCCAGATGGTGGCTGGATCAGTCAAGTCCCACACTCTGGCCTCCTACATGCAAGCCCAAGCAGCAGCTTCAGTGGAGATCAAAGGGCAGTTCTGTGGCCTCTGAGGGAACGTTCAAGGGAGGAGCACAGCTGCCTTTGTCCTGCAGAAGAATCCACTTGTAAAGGCACATCTCACTTGCAAGTGTTCCAACTGCAGCAGCTAGCTGGGTTCCAGATAGTCTGTGCTCAGTATGCAAAACTGCCCCAGTCCATAAGCCTTCCCCACCAATATGGGAACTGTGGCTTTCAGGCCACACCCCTCCCTATCTACCTGCAAAGCTGGAGGTGCCAAGGTCCTGTACCTGTGGCTATAGCAGTTGCCACTTGTCTCAGTTCTCGCCAAAGTAGTTCATCCCTGTTCAAGATTATACTGTGAATCTCCATTGGGAGCTTCTTCCAACCTGTGACTGCTACCTGAGTTAGTTGGCTGACCTCTGTGAGATCCCCTGTGAGGTAGGATTTGGTTCCTCTTTCCCCGCCAGAGTCTGGGAGTGCATGCAAAGCATGTCCTGCTGCTGCTCTTTCTCATATACTCGTCACCACTCACTAAATCAGCTCCAGTGGCAGATAGGGTTAAGGCCTTTCTCCGTGGCCTGGATTGCCAGGTTTCCCAATGAGAGTATATATCATGGAAGCAGTCTCTCCCAACTCATACTCTGAGAAATCACAGTTTTCCACCTAGTGTGTGGATATATCATGGAGGCAGTCTCTCCCATCTCACCCTCTGGTGACTCAGTTTTCCACCTGGCTTAGGGTGTAGGCTGCTGCCCACAGCTTTTTTTTATTGTCTGTAGTTTTGTTTTGTTTTGTTTTCTCAGTTTTCCTGTTAAATTCCTGTGTTGCTACTTGGAGAAAAGTTCACAGCATGAATCTCTACACAGTATGTTGTCTTTCGAAGTGGGAAAGACATGCTAAGAATGCCTCAAATCCACCACTCGGGAAAAACAGGAAGTTGTATTAAATTAAGATGTCATTCAAACCATGGGATTTAGGAAACATAAACAACTAAGGATCAGGAAAAGATGCTTTCACAAACAACCTACCTCATGGGCCCTGATAAGGATTAAATGGGGTAACAAAATTTGCAAATTTTGAAGCCCAAAGATGCCACAGATGCCTCCTTCCCCAAACCAAGAAAATCTCAGAATCACAAAGAAAAGCTGGATTAAGACAGACCTCAAAAAAAACATGTTTGGAATTATATAACCTTATATATATTACCAACCTTTGTTGTTGTTGTTGTTGTTTTGCCAGTTTCAGTTTTACTTTCTTTTGCTTTCATCTAGATGCACCCAATTAATATAAGCCCTTTGGAATACTGTGTGGTACAAATATTCAGTGAACATCACTGGCTATTATTGTTATTATATAAGCTTCCAAAGTATACATCTTCCCATATCTTCTTCCTATTCCACCACTTCCAAATATAAAAGGGCAACCACTAACATCTTCATGGGCTGTGGTCGAGGAAATGTTATCAAAGACACAACCTGCTGCTGCAGCATGTACTCTTGGTCCTGAGAGGTTTCTAATAAAATCTTGTCCAATGGTGTTATTAAGACTTGAAAACTTGAGTTGATTTCATTCTCTATATTGGATCTACTTTTTGTTATTATTATTATTATTATTTGAGACAAAGTCTCACTCTGTTGCCCTGGCTGGAGTGCAGTGGCACTGTCTCGGCTCACTGCAGCTTCCACCTTATGGGTTCAAGTGATTCTCCTGCCTCAGCCTCTCAAGTAGCTGGAATTACAGGCACCTGCCCCCAGAGCCAGCTAATTTTTGTATTTTTAGCAAAGACGTGGTTTTACCATATTGGCCAGGCTGCTCTCGAACTCCTGACCTCAAATGATCCTACCAACTCGCCTCTCAAAGTACTGGGATTACAGGCACGAACCACCAAGCCCTGTTATTATTTTAAGATATGCAAGAAACTATAGGGCATTATGCAATGATGGACCAATGAAAACAAGTTATTCTGATTCTTTTTTTATTCTGAACAATATTATATTCAAGGACATGCACACTCATTATAGCCTTCTACTTGATGTAACAGTATTTCTTTATATGAACAAGTAGAATTGGACTCCACATCTTCAGACAAGGCAGTCATAGAGGGCTTTTTTCTCATCCAGAAATCTGCTTTTTGGGAAATGTTTTGACCTATTGGCAATCACTCTGAGGGCAAATATTATGGGTAGTGATTATACCAATCCCAACTTGACTACCTCAGTCAAGTCAGGGATAAGGGTAGGACTTTCCGTATGCTTTGGTAGCAACTATATAGAGCAAGTTGGAACAATGTTTTTACAGGGATTTCTAATAGAAACTCTTCACCTATATTTGCCATGTTTGTGGTATTGCAAACTACCTTCTGAAAAAAGAGATTGATATTTCTATAGTTTCAATGTCCTCTCCAAAACTCATGTGAAATTTAATTGCCAATATAATATTAAGGCTGTTAACAGGTGATTAAGTCATGAGGGCTTTGTACTCATATGATACCAAGTAAATGGTTAGTTAGCACAGGAATAGATTTCAGATAAAAGTAAGTATAGATCTATTTCTTCTTTTTCCCTGTTTCACCATGTGTTGCCTTCTGCCATGTTTTGAAGCAGCAAAAAGTCCCTCATCTTGGACTTCCCACACTCCAGGACCAATTCTTCTTTCTTTCTAAATTACTAATTTGTGGTATTCTGTTATAGCAGCATAAAATGGACTGACAAATGGATCGTAGTGGTATTTACTTGTAAAATCAATTTCTTCATTTCATTGGTTTCTCCTACAAAAGAGGAAAATCGTCAAATGAATTGTAATGGATAGAAGACTTTATGCATGTAAAAATCTGATGATATAGTTTTTAGTTTTTCATCCTATGGTATTATAACTATTCCCTGATCAAACTATAAACCCCATACTAAATATTTAAAAATATTAAATTTATATTTTCATGGGGAAAACACACTAGGTTTACCTTTCCTACCATTAGAATTATTTTCAGTAGGCCGTAATAGACTGTAACTAGACAAAATTGTTCTTCTCAGAACATTCTTCTCAGTGTACAGCAGAAAGGGTTACAAGTGTATGCCTAAGATATTGATCTCTTTTGTATTTTGGGCATATGATTGAGGTCTGGGAAGTGAGTGTCATTACTGAGACAAAAAGAGATCTGAGAATTCATCCTGTGGTTCTTCTTTAGATATTGATTACCACCTGGACATCTATGCATTAGCTTGAATGGGCATACATTGTAATCCATCACAGACAAAGGGCCCATGAAGTTAGTGGAAAAATTTCAGATGTCCAAGAAGGACATAACAGAACCTAGTGAATTCAGAGGAAGATAGTGGAGGAGGAATTAAAAGATGGGGCCTCCTTACTGGCACAAATCTAAATGACGGCCACAAATCTGTTTTCACAAATTTGAGATACATCTTTTTAGTTGCAGTGAGTGTGACTTTAAGTGGCCTTAGAGCCAGCAGCAGAAAGACTGTTGTAACAATGCATGTATATTCTACAAATCAGAGCTTCGTCAACATTTTGAAATATGGGATATGAAAAATTTTGCCTGAATTTTAAATTTATTTGCAACATTATAGTAATGCTTAGTATTTTATTGCCTTCATAAGGATAGAAAAGAAGAGCTTTTATTTAAATATAATTTCATTTCTTATAAACTTTGAATGGCTTTATAGACATTCACAAAATACTTTTACCTATTTTATCAACAACATATCTAATCAATGGAGATTCTCATGAATATAAAGAGAGCTTGCTTAAAAGTCTTGATCAGGAATCGCAACTGACCATTTCAAAAATAAAAATCAATATAAAAAAATTACATTCATGAAGCAAGCTTAATTTCTCTCTTAAAAAATTGAGAATTTTAAATGTTAGGAATTTTATGTAAATTGAATATTTAATAATTTGTATTCATATTATCATACAAAGCAAGTGCAAAAGAAATTTTTTCACCATATATATATATATATATATATATGCCTCTTAAATGCTGTTTGGTTGACTGCCTGTGCTTCATTCTGAAAAAAGGTTGGAAAGTACTGCTCTAACACAGGCATTCTAACACAGCTAGCTAAGAAAAGGGGCAAAAGGGCATTGTGATTCAAATTACTGTCCTAAATTTGTGTAAATAAGACTGGGAGAAAGTAAGCTAGTTAATCCTTTTTTGTTCTTCCCTCATAGCTTCATCTCTTTCTTCGCTTTCTCCCTTTCCTCTGAGTAGAGGAGTGAACTGATCTTTGCTGACCGTTTTCAGCCTTGTTCCCTTGCCCTCCGGTGGGTTTCTTTTGAATTGACTAAGGGGAGACATTAGCGAGCAATCAGGAGGACTGGAGGAGAAAGGTGAAAGGTTTTATTTTCCTGGTCTCCGCTAAGGTACCAGGATTCCGGTTTGTTCTTCTAGAAGTCCTGTAAAACATCCCCCACATTGAGGTAACACATATTACTCCTGCAACCTTAGGGGCCTCCTGATGTTGCTAATTCTTAGCTGCCTTAACACATCTTTTTGATTCCCTTAACTCTACCCATACTTCCATAAATATACTCTGTTAAATTGTCTTCGAAATCCCTGCTGAATCTGCTCTTGATTCCTGCCAGGAGCTTGACTGACAGTTGCCTGAACTGTCATGCATTCTTATTATTAAGATAAGTTAGTGAGTCATAATATTGTCAATCAGTGTGTTTTCAAAAAATGGTGAGTGTAGTCTAATCCAGTAATTCCCAGATACTTGTCGTTGCCATACAGTGTTGCCAATCTATGACAAAGTCATCATTGCTACAGTAATAAATGAAAAATATATGACAGAACAATGTGAAGTGTTTTCATAAACATAATGAATTAAATTGAATGAGAAAAGCATTTCTTATAGTGTGTGAAGTGGTGGAATTATTTGTAGATGGACTGAGATTGTGAAGACTTTAGAAGGGCTTGCTAAAGAAGAGTGTCTGTGTTCAATTGACATTCCAGTTTTATTGAGAATTTTGAAGCACAAGAATCATAAGAGTATATCTGTTATGAAGCATGGTAAAGTATTGATTACTACTAGCTGGAATGACAATACAGATGAAGGATCACTGGGAAGATATTGCAATAGTCCTCATGAGCAAAATGATGGCTCACTACAGCAGTGGCAGAAGAAATATTAGGAATCTTCAGAGAGTGGTGCTCAGATTTGAAAATTTTGATTAAGAATCAACAAATCTTAATGGAGAGAAAAATGCAACAGGATATTCTGCATTTTTCTCATTTACGTGATTGGGTGAAGTCTCTTTATCTTTGGAATTGAATTAGTATTAATTTAGACTGATGCCAATAATTAGGAAAATGAAAACAAAATTCATAGCAGAACATTGACTCAGTGGAAATTCTTATAAACTTGTTTTTTTTAAAGCCCAAACTACTGTCATTCCTCACACTCTTTAATATCCCCTGGTTAAGAAAATTATATAATATGACAGAAAATGAGTGGGTACTAAGGTATGCACAAAATGTCCAGAAGATATCTGGGTTTTTTTTTTCCTCAGCATTCAATGCCAGCTGAAAGCTTATTTTATTTTGGCAGTATCTTGTAATGATGTTAAAAATGACATATCTGAGAATTTATTCAGAATGTAAAAACAAGATAGTTCTATCCAGTAAAAAATTTTATGTTTTGGCTAAATTATCAATATGTTTTATAGGTATCGGATAATATAGAACCTTATCTATAGATCCATTGCCTGCTCTGTAGTTGGGTTCAAACTGAGAAAGGAAAAGGATGTTAAAACAGCAGCAAGACCAACATCTGCATGGCATTTTGTTCTCTTACTCTTCAGTTTGAGAAACTTTCATGACTTCTTACTAGTCAGTGCATAGAGTCTAAAGTCCTATGTATGGTTTTATTTTTATATTTTGACTCCACTTTATCTCTTTGGTTTTGATTTCTAAGTTTTTTTTCTAAATAACTTTATATAGTAAATTTCCACTAAATGAATGATGGGAAAAGTATAAAAAGCCTTCAGGTTTGCTTGGTTGATTTTATTAATTTGTGAGATTTAAAAGCAGACAGACTTGGTTCGAATTCTACCGGACAACATCTTGAATTCATGAGAGATGAGCTATTAAAAACATGGATTAAAATATTAAAAAGGCAGAATTTAAACAAGAAATTATCCTCTTCCATAAATAATCATCAGTTCAATGCCCAGAATCTGAGCATTTAATTTAAAACTTCTTGTATTGCTAATATTCAGAAACTACTTAAATACTTAAATTAGTTCCACTGGAAGGGGCTTGTATGACTTTTACCATTTTTACACTTTTTGCCACTGCTTTGTCATCTGTTTTGAAAAGAAAAAACGAACTATGTAAAGAGACAACAATGGTATTCATGTTAACAGATATTATTTTGAAACTACATGTTAATACCCAGATATATTATAATATAGTATAGTATAGTAATAAATGGCAAGAACTTACTAAGTAGATACTTGAACTAAATAAACTAAATTTATTTTAAGACTTTATTTTTCACTTACAATTGATTTTTTTCCTAATGTTCAAACCACAAAGAAAAAAACATACGGATCAGGTTCTGTTTTTACCTTTGACTAAGAAGCTGGATTTCACGTAGAAGAGTTCTATAGTAATGTCTGGATGCCTTTATTTTTATCCAACAGTTATCAGTATATTGTTATAAAAGTACCTGCCAGGAAGGACTTTTTTTTTTTGGTTCAATAACTTTTTAAGTGTCTGTTGTTCCCATTTTCAAATCTCCAAAACTTTTATGTGAATTCTTTCAGCACATTTTTTTCATTATTTCCCAACCTCCCTTTTTTTCTGGGTGGCTGAAGTTTCCAGACATGCAAACCAAAAGGTCTTAAGAGAATTAATATAAAAAATAAAGCTAAGAAAATTGAAAGCAAAGAAAAATATGCATGTACATTACCTGAATATAGATATGTAAACTCATTTTTAATTTCCTTTAAAAGATAATAGATGAATCTAATTTTTCTTATTATTTGTTCACTAAGTAGCAAATATGATGTAAAAGGTATCAGGAAATTTCTTTTTTTTAATCACTTCCAGACATAATCTGAGTTCTTAGATTGGGTTCGTCTGTTAATATCATTAATGTCAAGGAGCGTTTTCCCCAGAGCTTCCTAGCATTTCAAAATAAACTTGATGAAATAAGCCAAATAAGTGATATTTTCTAAAAAATTGCAATATCACAGAGGCATTTTGTTAGAATATAAAAATTCTTTCAGTCTTGTGTTTATTAGTTAATTACCAAGTATAAAGGGAGGCTTTACAGAGAATCTAAGGGAATAGAGAGGTATTTGAAGTCCAAAGTACTATAGCTAGCATTTCTTTTCTCTTTATTCTTTTGAATAGATTAATAAATGCTATAATTTCTGAATTTGCATATATTATTTAAACAGATACGAGTCAAAGCTCCTACTTGTTGTTTTTGTTTTTGAGATGTGGTCTCATTCTGCCACCAGACTGGAGTGCAGTGGTGTGATCTCAGCTCACTGCAACCTTCCACCTCCTGGGTTCAAATGATTCTCATGCTTCATCTTCCCAAGTCTCTGGGAGTATAGTTGTGCACCACCATGCCTGGCTAATTTTTTTGTATTTTTACTAGAGATAGGGTTTCGTCATATTGGCCAGACTACTCTTGAACCCCTGGGCTCAAAGTGACCTCCCTGCCTAAGCCTCCCAAAGTACTGGGATTACAGGCCTGAGCTACCACTACCGGCTGCCTATTTCTTGTTATCTTGGAATACAATGTGTCTTCACTTTCCCTCTTGTTGATAGAACTAGAATTTTCTATTTTATTGATGCTGTACGTAGAGAAGGAGAAGTACACAACAGAGCAATATCACTGTTACTAGGATGTTGGTTGTACGTGGATCCATTCAAAGACGTTTTGTATTCCATAGCCAATTCTGCATATCATAAAATACGAAGAGTTTAGAACAAATCTCAATTATTGAGAGAATTGTAGGGTAGAAGGAGGAATGTAGTGATAATAATAAACACAAGATTTAAAGTATATATATATATATATATATATATACATACATATAAAATAAGTTTATCAGGCCAAATTTGTTATTTAGTGGGATATATTGAGAAAATTTTCAGAGAGATGTTGTTCTAGGTAATAATCTTATTAAAATATAACTAAATTAGGGATCACAGTCAATTATATAATTCCAAACAAAGAATGTCAAATTTTATAGTAAAAATTTTTGTTAGTCAAAATTGTGAATTTTAAATTGTGACATTATACATTTTTTTCTAGTTGAGATAAAGTTTTGTCTTGGTATTCTTAGTTGCAATAAGCAATAATTGTTTTATTTTCCTTATTTACTGAGAAAAAACAATTTGGTATCCCTGTCTTCTGCTCAACCAGGAGAATCTAATGTAAAATCTGTAATTCTACATAATGAGAAGTTATTAAGGGAAATGCTAAGTTCTTCTCTAGCACTCTGATGTGATCATTTTAATTAGTTTGTTTACAATTATAGTTTTAAAAAAAAAGAGCTTAATTTGATTTTAGCAGAATGACTTAATGTTTCTACAATATGCTTTGGGATCAGTTTACCTTTTATTGCCTATAGTGGCTGCCAAATTTTCCCATTCTGTGCTCTATAATTTAGAGTTTAGTGTACACGAAATCTAGCACTTGAATTCTTGAATTCCAAGTATTTTCAACTTTAAATTTATGTGTTTTTGAATTTTGTAATATCATTAGGTATATAATCAAGGAACATAAACTATGAATGTTAATCTGATACCCAGATGACTGGGAGTCGTAAGGACTTCTGACAGCATTAAAGAAAATAGCAACTAAAACTTTTAAAACAAAATCTGTTTTTAGAAAGACAGGGTATTTTAGAAACAGAGAGCAACATGACATTTGCTCTGTTATATTGTATTTTTATGGCATTTCTTTTAGAATTGAATCCAGAAAGCAAAAGCCTACTTCATACACTGTCCACAGTAAATGACTTAATTAGGTGGTATTGACAGGCAGCTTGCTTTGTCATTATTAAAAAGTTCTCACCTTCCCTCTCTCCATCTTTTTTCTTTTCTTCTCAATTGCTCCTCCCTCCTTCCTTCCTTCTCTTTCTTCCTTTCTTTTTTTCTTTCTTTTTGCTTTCTTTCTTTTTCTTTCTTCTTTCTTTATCTCTTCTTTCTTTCTTTATCTCCTCCTTTTTTTTTGCTTCCTTTCTCCTTTCTTTCCTTCTTTCCTTTTCATTCATCTTCTTTCCTTTCCTATGCTTTCCTTTTTTTTTCCTTTCTTTCTTTTCCTTTCCCTTTTTTCTGCTTTTTCTTCCCTTTATGTATATGCATTTGTTTCTATATGTGGTCAGAATAAGAGTCATCAACATTGCAGAGTACAAATATTCTCACATATAAGCACTCAGAAAAAGTATTCTCACATATAAGTACTCAGAAAAAAAAGAGAGCTGGTATAATTTAGTGTAGTATAGGAAGAATTCAAATAAGAACTGTGCCTCAGGCAAGTTACTTAACTTTTTATTAATTACATTTCATTGTGAGGACTCAATGAAATCATGTTTGCCAGGCACCTATCGCAGTGACTAGTGCATTGCTTATGTACAGTTAATATTAGCAAGTAGCAAAATAACATAAGTAGCAAATATGGTGAAAAAGGTATCAATAAACTTTCTTGTTTTTAATCACGTCCAGATCTATATGAAAACTGGAAGAAGAAAAAATAATGTGAGCAAGATGCATTTGGGAAATAATCCATTTATTCTTTCAATCAATACTTTTGAACCTGTACTTTATACTATACTATGCTCTAGGGATATAATAGTAAATATAATAAGAGCCTGCATTAGCAATATCTAGTCTAAGAGAAAAAAAACTTCAAATGGTGAACAGTCACAGTTAGGATTGAGACACTAGGTGTGGCAATTTTAAACATGGCTTCAGAATTATTTGACACTCCTTGACTAGACAGAATGGACTTGTGACTGATTTGATTAATAAAGCATAATGAAAGACACGCGATGTAGCTTCTGAGGCAAGATCCCAAAAGGCCACGCAGCTTCCACCCTGTTCTTCTCACTCTTACGTTCCTCCTTTAATGATGGTTTCTCTGGGAACCCAGTCTCTGTAGATAAGAAAGTTAAGTCACAGGGAGAAGCTTCAGTCATCCCATACCAGGCACCAGATATGTGAATGGCAAAGCCCAAAGATTATTTCGATTCTTGAATGTTCAGCTTTTCCCACCTAATGCCCCAGGCACTGTGGATTACATACAAAACATCCCTGCAATACAGCACTTTGTCTGACTCATCTTATAGAATCCATGAGCAAAATAACTTGGTGGTTGTTTTACATCGCTAATTCTGGGATGCTTTATTTTACAACAGTAAAATACATTAGGTGATGCTTGAATAGGAGTGCTTAATTCAAAACTAGGCTATAGACTGTGAGGTCATTATCACTTAATGGTCCAGGCATCTTTTTTTTTTTTAATAGGATTTTTCTTCCTCACCCAGGCTGGACTGCAGTGGTGCAATCATGGCTCACTGCAGCCTTGATCTCCCTGGCTCAAGCAATCCTCCCACTTTAGCTTCCTGAGTGGCTGTGGCTACAGACATGTGCAAAAATGCCTAGGTAACTTTTTAAAGTTTTGGAGACACAGGGTCTTGCTATGTTGCCCAGGCTAAAGTAATCCTCCCACTTTGGCCTCCAAAAGTGATAGAATTACAGATGTAAGCCACCATGCTTGGACTGTTTTAATTAAGTATAAAATGACATGCGGGGGGAGGACTCCAGATGGCGCTGTGAGAACAACCCAGGATTGAAGCTCTCGTTGAATCCGCGGAGAGGTGAGTCACAGCTGCATTTCCAGACTGATATTTGTTGCCCACAGAACGGGGAAATTCTCAAGTATAAAGGAGACGCGGGACGCCAGGCAGAGGTACTGACTGGAGAAGCCAGCAGCCAGGGTGGCGGTGGCCGGCCCTACCCAGTGCTCCCCACAGGGCGCGCTTGTCTGGGTGCCCTGTTGAACTGGCAACCTGAGACTTGAGAGGGCTGGACTTGAGACTGAACGGGACTTGGACAGTGGGCCAGCCCAGGGGATTGCAGGGACACAGAGTTTGGGGTAGCCCAGTGAGACGGACAAAACTGCAATTCCAAATGCTCCCTGTGCAGATGGTCCCTGAGACGCTCTGTGGGGGAGGGGCGTCCACCATTACCGAGGCAACCTGCCCCTACTCAGATACACGCCAACTGCTGACGCAGCCTGCCGTTGCCGAGGCAACCCACCCCTACTGAGATACACGCCCACTGCTGACCAGCCTGCTGTTGCCGAGGAAATCCGCTACAACAGAGAGACTCCGGCGCAGGGTGTAGCCTGTGGCAGAGACCGCAGCAGAAGAGCAGAGCCTGCAGCAACAGGGCGAACCACACAACAGCAGGGTGGAGCCTCGGCAGGCAAACAGTGCCTAGACTGCCTTCTAGCTGGGCAGGACAACTCAATGGACATCCAAAAATAAAGCCCGAACCCCCCAACACAGAGCATTTGAGAAAAAAAGGGTTTTTTTAATGAGCGCTGTTGCAGCAGAATCAAACATAGCAGCCTAACAGCCCTGAATGAACAACAGAGCTCACAGCTCAGCAATTGAGCTCCTATAAAGTACAGACTGTCTCTTCAAGCAGCTCCCTGACCCCTCTATATCCAAAAGACTGACATTTGGCAGGCATCATCCTGGGACAAAAATAGCAGAAAAAGAAACTGGTAGCATACCTCACTGTTCCACAGCTGCTATAGGTGCACCCCAGAAAAGCAGGGCCTGCAGTGGACCTCAGCAGTCGTGCAGCGAAGGGGCTAGACTGGTAGAAGGAAAACCAAGTAACAGAAATACTCCATCATCAACAATCTGGATGTCCACTCAGAGACCCAATTGAAAAGTCAGCAACTACGCAGATGACAAGTGGATAAATCCACAAAGATGAGAAGAAACCAGCGCAAAAAGGAGGAAAACACCTGAAACCAGAACACCTCGCCTCCTAGAAAGGACCAAAACTCCTCACCAGCAAGGGAACAGAACTGGACGGAGAATGACTGTGACGAAATGACGGAATTAGACTTCAGAAGGTAGATAATGAGAAACTTTTGTGAGCTAAAAGAACATGTATTAAATCAATGCAAAGAAACCAAGGAACTTGAAAAAAGATATGAGGAAATGATAACAAGAATGGATAACTTAGAGAGGAATATGAATGAATTAAAGGAGCTGAAACACACAATACGAGAACTTCGCGAAGCATGCACAAGTTTCAATACCCGGATTGACCAAGCAGAAGAAAGAATATCTGAAGTCGAAGACCAACTCAATGAAATAAAACGAGAAACCAAGATTAGAGAAAAAAGCGAAAAAAGGAATGAACAAAGTCTCCAAGAAATGTGGGACTATGTGAAAAGACCTAACCTACATTTGATAGGTGTACCAGAAGGGGACGAAGAGAATGAATTGAAGCTGGAAAATACTCTTCAGGACATCATCCAGGAAAATTTCCCCCACCTAGCAAGACAGGCCAACACTCAAATGCAGTAAATACAGAGAACACCACAAAGATATTCTGCAAGAAGAGCAACCCAAAGGAACATAATCATCAGATTCAACAAGGTTGAAATAAAGGAGAAAATACTAAGGGCAGCCAGAGGGAAAGGTCAGGTCACCCACAAAGGGAAGCCCATCAGACTTACAGCGATCGCTCGGCAGAAACACTACAAGCCAGAAGAGAGTGGGGGCCAATATTCAACATTCTTAAAGAAAAGAACTTTCAACCCAGAATTTCATATCCAGCCAAACTGAGCTTCATAAGTGAAGGAAAAATAAAATCCTTTGCGAACAAGCAAGTACTCAGAGATTTTGTCACCACCAGGCCTGCTTTACAAGAGCTCCTGAAAGAGGCACTACACATAGAAAGGAACAACCAGTACCAGCCATTCCAAAATCACACTAAATGCTAAAGAGCATCAACATAATGAAGAATCTACAACAACTAACAGGCAAAACAGCCACTTAGCATCAAAATGGCAGTATCAAATTCACACATAACAATATTAACCCTAAATGTAAATGGACTAAATGCACCAATCAAAAGACACAGACTGGCAAATTGGATAAAAATCCAAAACCCATCAGTGTGCTGTATCCAGGAAACCCATCTCACATGCAAGGATACACAAAGGCTCAAAATAAAGGGATGGAGGAAGATTTACCAAGCAAATGGAGAGCAAAAAAAAGCAGGAGTTGCAATTCTCATCTCTGATAAAATAGACTTTAAAGCAACTAAGATCAAAAGAGACAAAGAAGGCCATTACATAATGGTAAAAGGATTGATACAACAAGAAGAGCTAACAATCCTAAACATATATGGACCCAAGGCAGGAGCACCCAGATACATAAGGCAAGTTCTTAATGACTTACAAAGAGACTTACACTCCCACACAATAATAGTGGGAGACTTTAACACTCCACTGTCAATATTAGACAGATCAACCAGACAGAAAATCAACAAGGATATCCAGGGCTTGAACTCAGATCTGGAGCAAGCAAACCTGATAGACATCTCCAGAACTCTCCACCCCAAATCCACAGAATATACATTCTTCTCAGCACCACATCACACCTACTCTAAAATTGACCACATAATTGGAAGTAAAGCACTGCTCAGCAAATGCAAAACAACTGAAATCATAACAAACAGCCTCTCAGACCATAGTGCAATCAAGTTAGAGCTCAGAATTCAGAAACCAACCCAGAACCGCACAGCTTCATGGAAACTGAACAACTGGCTCTTAAATGTTGACTGGGTAAACAATGAAATGAAGGCAGAAATAAAGAAGTTCTTCGAAACCAATGAGAATGAAGACACAACATGTCAGAATCTCTGAGACACATTTAAAGCAGGCTCTAGAGGAAAGTATATAGCAATAAGTGCCCATATGAGGAGAATGAAGAGATCCAAAATTGACACCTATCGTCAAAACTGAAAGAGCTAGAGGAGCAAGATCAAAAAAACTCAAAACCTAGCTGAAGACAAGAAATAACTAAGATCAGAGCTGAACTGAAGGAGATTGAGACACAAAAAACCCTTCAAAAAATCAATAAATTCAAGAGCTGGTTTTTTGAAAAGATCAACAAAATAGACAGACCACTAGCCAGACTGATTAAAAAGAAAAGAGAGAACAACCAAATAGTTGCAATAAAAAATGATAAAGGGGAAATCATTACAGATTCCACAGAAATTCAAACCATCATCAGAGAATATTACAAACAACTCTATGCACATAAACTAGTAAACCTGGAAGAAATGGATAAATTCCTGGACTCCTGTGTCCTCCCAAGCCTAAACCAGGAGGAAGCTGAAACTATGAATAGACCAATAACAAGGTCGGAAGTCGAGGCAGCAATTAAGAGCCTACCACACAAAAAAAGCCCAGGTCCAGATGGGTTCACAGCCGAATTCTACCAGACACACAAAGAAGAGCTGGTACCATTCCTTCTAAAACTATTCCAAATAATCCAAAAAGAGGGAATTCTTCCCAATTCATTTTATGAGACCAACATCATCCTGATACCAAAATCTGGCAAAGACCCAACGAGAAAAGAAAACTTCAGGCCAATATCCATGATGAACATAGATGCAAAAATCTTCAATAAAATATTGGCAAGACGATTTCAACAACAAATCAAAAACCTTATTCATCATGATCAAGTAGGATTCATCCCGGGGATGCAAGGCTGTTTCAACATACGCAAGTCTATCAATGTAATTCTCCACATAAACAGAACCAAAAACAAAAACCACATGATCATCTCAATTGACACAGAGAAGGCATTTGACAAAATTCAACAGCCCTTTATGCTAAAAACCCTCAATAAACTCGGTATCGATGGAACGTATCTCAAAGTAATAAAAGCTATTTATGACAAACCAACAGCCAATATCATACAGAATGGGGAAAAACTGGAAGCATTCCCTTTGAAATCTGGCACTAGACAAGGATGCCCTCTCTCACCACTCCTATTCAATATAGTACTGGAAGATCTAGCCAGAGCAATCAGGCAAGAAAAAGAAATCAAGGGTATTCAAATAGGAAAGGTGGAAGCCAAATTGTCTCTATTTGCAGACGACATGATAGTATACCTGGAAGACCCCATCGCCTCAGCCCAAAAACTCCTGAAACTGACAAGCAACTTCAGCAAAGTCTCAGGATATAAAATCAATGTGCAAAAATCACAAGCATTCCTCTACACCAATAACAGACTTAAAGAAAGCCAAATCAAGAACGAACTCCCATTCACAATTGCTACAAAAAGAATAAAATACCTTGGAATACAACTCACAAGGAACATAACGTACCTCTTCAAGGAAAACTACAAACCACTGCTCAACAAAATCAGAGAGGACACAAACAGATGGAGAAACATTCCATGTTCATGGTTAGGAAGAATTAATATCATGAAAATGGCTATACTGCCCAAAGTAATTTACAAAATCAACACTATCCCCATCAAGCTACCATTGACTTTCTTCACAGAACTGGAAAAAACCACCATGAACTTCATATGGAACCAAAAGAGAGCCCGCATAGCCAAGTCAATTCTAAGCAAAAAGAACACAGCTGGGGGCATCACACTACCGGATTTCAAACTATACCACAAGGCTACAGTAATCAAAACAGCATGGTACTGGTACCACAACAGAGATATAGACCAATGGAACAAAACAGAGGCACCGGAGGCAACACAACATATCTACAACTATACAATCTTTGATAAACCTGACAAAAACAAGCAATGGGGAAAGGATTCCCTGTTTAACAAATGGTGTTGGGAAAACTGGCTAGCCATGTGCAGAAAGCAGAAACTGGACCCCTTCCTGACACCTTACACCAAAATTAACTCCAGATGGATTAAAGACCTAAACATAAGACCTGGCACCATAAAAACCCTAGAAGGAAATCTAGGCAAAATTATCCAGGACATAGGAGTAGGCAAGGACTTCATGAACAAAACACCAAAAGCATTGGCAACAAAAGCCAAAATAGACAAATGGGACCTAATGAAACTCCACAGCTTCTGCACGGCAAAAGAAACAGTCACTAGAGTGAATCAGCAACCAACAGAATGGGAAAAAATTTTTGCAGTTTACCCATCTGACAAAGGGCTGATATCCAGAATTTACAAAGAACTCAAACAGATTTACAGGAAGAAAACAAACAAGCCCATTCAAAAGTGGGCAAAGGATATGAACAGACACTTTACAAAAGAAGACATATATGAG
This sequence comes from Callithrix jacchus, assembly GCF_049354715.1. Taxonomy (NCBI): domain Eukaryota; kingdom Metazoa; phylum Chordata; class Mammalia; order Primates; family Cebidae; genus Callithrix; species Callithrix jacchus. The sequence continues at coordinate 88,376,006 of NC_133511.1, forward strand.
GCCAACAATCATATGAAAAAATGCTCATCGTCACTGGTCATCAGAGAGATGCAAATCAAACCACATTGCGATACCATCTCACGCCAGTTAGAATGGCGATCATTAAAAAATCTGGAGACAACAGATGCTGGAGAGGATGCGGAGAAAAAGGAACACTTTTACACTGTTGGTGGGAGTGTAAATTAGTTCAACCGTTGTGGAAGACAGTGTGGCGATTCCTCAAGGCCTTAGAAATAGAAATTCCATTTGACCCAGCAATCCCATTACTGGGTATATATCCAAAAGACTATAAATTGTTCTACTATAAGGACACATGTACACGAATGTTCATTGCAGCACTGTTTACAATAGCAAAGACCTGGAGTCAACCCAAATGCCCATTGATAATAGACTGGACTGGAAAAATGTGGCACATATACACCATGGAATATTATGCAGCAATCAGAAATGATGAGTTCGTGTCGTTTGTAGGGACATGGATGAATCTGGAGAACATCATCCTCAGCAAACTGACACAAGAACAGAAAATGAAACACCGCATATTCTCACTCATAGGTGGGTGATGAAAAATGAGAACACATGGACACAGGGAGGGGAGTACTAAACACTGGGGTCTATTGGGGGGAAAAGGGGAGGGCCAGTGGGAGGGGGAGGTGGGGAGGGATAACCTGGGGAGAGATGCCAAATGTGGGTGAAGGGGAGAAGAAAAGCAAAACACACTGCCATGTGTGTACCTACGCAACTGTCTTGCATGCTCTGCTCATGTACCCCAAAACCTAGAATGCAATAAAAAATTAAAAATAAAAATAAAAATAAAAAAATAAAATGACATGCAAGAACTGATAGGTCCAAATGATAATGAATAATAAATAATATAAAAGTTACTTATTGTTTATCTTATAAAGGATATATTCTTTCCCCAGGTAGTATCTCCCTTAAATTTTATTATAACACTAAAAGAGCATAAAGAGTTATGGTTCACTTGGAGCTACATTCTAGTCCTCATGATTAGAAAATGAGAATTTTTTGTTAAAGAAGGAAATACGTAGTGTGTGATGCTTAAACCTGAATTAATAACCAAATTTGTCAGAAAATGGAATGGAAACCTTAGCTTCACTAAGAGTCCAAACTTCTTTAAATAGTGCTCAAAACCATCTTAAACCTGATTAGGGCCTCTTCTCTCCCTCCTACTTGCTTCATTTTCTGAATGGCTCTTCAGACTGTCTGTTCTTTTCTGAAGACTATATTTTCAGGCCTCTGTGTCAGGGCTCAATTTCTTACCGTATCCTGACAGGGCCACTGAACCTTGCCACCTACCCTGATTCTCAGAGGCACGTCTAACTTGCCTGTCTTTGCTCTACCATGGAATGTGATCTCTATTTATATGTAGCAACTGTTTGATTCTGCATTAGGTTAGTTCTTCAGATGTTTGTTTCCTTCACCAACAGAAAACTCTTCACGGACAATGTTCTACTTCATCTTGTAGTCCCACAATGCCTATTTTAGGTACTCAGAAAAGAATTCGTAAATCTCAATATTATGAAGCATTTCCAAAACATTATCAGAATCTCCATCTACTCTTCACTGATTCAAAAATTTGATCCGAGTATTTGAAAACGAGAACAAAAACAAAAATCACTGCATTTTTTCAAAGTCAAAAACTCCATATTGTAGAAATTGCCAATTTGCTTTGGAAAAACTTAGTGTCTCTATTCATGAAGACATCTGTATAATTCCTACACCTAATTTGGTTCCACTTATAAAATCTGCCTCTGAAAAAAAATTAATGTATGATTTGGCAGGGCTCACAAATGTCTTGTCTGCTCATTCAACAAATAAATCAAACCATAAGATGTAATTCATATTCCTCCTTCATACAGAGCCTACCTTTATTTCTTTACTTTCTATGTGTCTAGATGGGCTTGAAAATTAGCACAATATTGAAGGATTAGTATATGAGATTTTATCAATTATTAAATAGTTCTGAGGAAGAATGTTAAGCAAACATTTTGTCTAGAGTATGTTTTTATACTTTCTGTTCCTAGTGTGTCATGCATTCTTCCACTGTTTCATAGATATATTCTCATTTACTAAAAAATAAAAATATCTTTTTGGGTGGTGTCATGTTGCCTGAATGAAACTGTGGACCAAGTTTATTCATGAACAAGGGATTAAATGTTTTGAAACAAATTGTATTTTTTTTCTTTCAGTCATATCTATAATTTCTACAAATCTTAAAACCACAGCATATACTAGTTGCTGATGTCTCCTTAAATTCTTGGCTTATATTTTAGGAGTTTAAACTTGGCTATGTTTTCTGAAACCCAAAATTTTTCATCATCTCCTCCTGAGTTAAAGCAACATATGTCATTAATGAAGGGAGTTGGGTAACTTCCTTTACTGTTGTTCTTAAATCAACACATGACAGACACCAACACCAATTAGGGAGATCTGCCTAAGGCACAGAATGCTGAAAAAGATAATCCGTTGAATGAAAGAGGGTTGATGTAAGAAAGAAAAAAATAGTACAAAATTGTGTGAAGGATAAATTGAGTGATTATAAAGAGAATGTTCACATATTGAAGAAAAAGAAGTACAATGCATAATCCAAGTAAAATCTAAAGAATTACTGGAATTTTAAAAAATCTTAAAAGCAATTAGAAATAAAGAGTATGCTTTCACAAGTTCACAACCAAGAGTTAAAGCAGCATTAACACGTAAAAGTTATCCCCATACTGTATTCATAAACTGTAAGATGTATGAGCTGGAGAAGATTGGTAATAGTGGAAATAGTCAAAGGCAGGTGACATTACAGTGCACATCAGAGATATTGCTTTTACTTTCTCAGTGGTAGTGTTTGTCATGAACTGTGTGTGTGTTTGTGTGTATGCGTGTGTGTGTGTGTGTGTGGTATGTGGGGGGGAGTACTTACAGCACTTACATGCGTTTATACTCTGTGCTGAATAGTTTCATTTTTACTCTATTAAACTTCATACATTTTACGTATGTTGTTTCTTTAGCTTTAACTTTTATGATGTGTTTTGAGATAACATACATAAATTTCTGATCCCAGGGAAGTATGATCACTATATTTCCATAGAAAGAAGACAGTGGGAGTGAAAGAGCATTGTCAAAAGAGAAAGGCAGTGAAGTATAAAGAATCTAGTAATCAAATAAGAGGAGGAATTCTGGAAGTGTGAATAAGATAAAGAAAGCTAAGTGGTCATTCTAAAAACAGACTTTTTCATCCCTTACTGATTTGTAAAACAAAGATTCTGTTGATGGCAGAATACAACACATCGACACCCGATAGATGAAAGGTAGAACTCTTTGTTACCTCTCCAAATAATAGATGGCTGTCAGACAGAGCCACACTGGGGTTGGACCCCGGGACAGGGTAACAGCATGCTGGAGCTGTAGAGAGCAGCAATGTATGGCAAACAAGGTGGGGTTAGTTGGTTTTCCCCTCCCTGTGGATTTGCTAACTTGAATAATTCTGAAGCGTCTGGAGCAGAGAGTCGCTCCCTAGATGTCTAATATTTGGCCCCAGAGGGTATTAAGGTGAGTGCATAGTGGCTCAGAGGGTGAGAACTCACTAAGGGAAGTGGCTAAAGTGTTGACTTCATTGGCTGTGCCTGCATGTGTCTGTGCACACTCCCCCCCCCCGCCCCACATACAGGCACACACACATACACGAAGTAAAAAAAGAGCTGAATAAACTCAAAATACAAATAAGGCAAAGAAAACAGAGAAAATAATAGGGAAGGAAAAAAAATATGTTTGCTCCCAAATAGAAGATTCTTTACAAGTTTATTTTCCTCTCTTAATCTGCAGAGTCGTGACTACTATACTTCCTCAACACTCTTCTCCATGTCTTTTGTTGTCAAATGGGACCCCTCACTTATGTGAGCATCAAATCTCTGCCCACAATTATCTATTACTTTTTTTGTTTTTTGAGGCTCTACAGGAGAATCTACTTCCTTGACTTTTCTTTTTTTTAAACTGATTCCATGGAAACTACTTCCTTGACTTTTCTTTTTTTAATTGATTTCACGGAAACACTAGTAATGAAGAAGAGAGTAATGAAATAGTGAGTAACTAGTAATTAAGTAATGAAGTAACTAATAATGAAGGAGAGATGGAAAGGGAACGTCAGTGTTACAGACAATTTACATTTTTATGCAACCGTTGTGCTTATAAAGAGGAACAAGGCAATGGGATGAAGAAAGTGGGAGGGATGATGGCTCAACTCACATTTGTAGTCTCAGTGATAAATCTCTTGTAGATTTTTTAATTAAAGTATTACTTTATGCTGTTTTTTTTCCTTGAAAGAAAGATAGAGAAAGAGAAAGAGGAGAGAGAACAGGAGTCCCGTTCCATTGCCCAGGCTGGAATGCAATCCAAAAATAGGTATTAAAAACCTCTTTTATGCCGATAATTGTGCTCAACAGTGGAGACAGGAAGGAATAAGGGAAGAAAACAATAAACAAACAGGCAACTAATATTTCATCTAAGTCTGTGAAATGCTATGCAAATGCTGAAGACCGATCTACTTCCAAACATGTGGTCACCTTCAAAATAGTGTAATGTGATACTAAGAAAAATGTATGTTCTGTAGACCAGAGATGAAGAATTCTATAAATATTCGCTGACTTTACTTGTTCCAGGTCTGAGTTCAAATCACAGATGTTCCTGCCAATTTTCTATCTCATTGATTCGTCGAATATCAACAATGTGGTATCAAAGTCTCCCACCATTATTGTGCAGGAGTCCAAGTCTCTGTATAAGTCATTAAGAACTTATGTATCGGAGTGTTCCTACACTGGGTGCACATATACCTATAATCATTGACTCCTGTTGTTGCACCAATCCTCTTACCACCATGTAATGTCCCTCCCCATTTGCCTTAGTCTTTGCCATCACCAAAGTCTACCCCGTCAGAGACGAAAGTTACAACTCCTTATTATTATTATTATTATTATTTTTTGCTCTCCATTTGATTGATAAGTCTTCCACCAACCCTTTGTTTTGAGTCTTTGTGTGTCCTTGCTTATGAGATGGATCTGAATACAGTGTACCGATGGGTTTTGACTTTTTATTCAATTTGCCTGTCTGTGTCTTTGATTGGGCCATTTAATCCATTTTAATTTAGGATTAATATTGATATTTGTGAGTTTAATATCGTTGTTTAATGCTAGCTGGCTATTTTGCCCATTAGTTGATATAGATTCTTCATTATGGAAATGCTTTTTACCTTTTGGTAAGTTTTTGGGATGACTGACACTGGTTGTTCCTTTCTGTGTATAGTGCTTCTTTCAGAAGCTCTTGTAAAGCAGGCCTGGTGGTGATGAAATCTCTGAGTGCTTGCTTGTTCACAAAAAGTTTTATTTTTCCTTCATTTATGAAGCTTAGTTTGGCTGGATATGAGATTCTGGATTGAAAATTCTTTTCTTTGAGGATATTGAATATTGACCCCACTCTCTTCTAGTTGGTAGGGTTTCTGCTGAGAGATCTGCTGTGAGTCTGATAGGCTTTCATCTATTACTTTTAGTGCATTTTGTTAGAATTTAAATTTACTTCACAATTTAGTAATGAACTGAGTCCCCCACACAGTTAGGCAACAACTGGTAAACAATTAGAACTATTCAAAATTTCTACTTTTATTTAGGAATTCATCAATATTTGATGTTAGAAATTTAAAACAATACAGATGTATTTGTGGGAAGAGGTGTATGTAGACAACTAAAGGCAATTAGATATTTAGCTTCTTTCTTTTTCTTTTGAGACAGAGTCTCACTGTGTCACCCAGGCTGGAGTGCAGTGGCATGATCTCAGCTCACTGCAACCTCCACCTCCCTGGTTCAAGTGATCCTCTTGCCTCAGCCTTCCAAGTAGCTGAGATTATAGGTGCCCATCACCACACTTGCTAATTTTTAAAATATTTTTGGTGGGTATGGTGATTCACCATGTTGGCCAGGCTGGTCTAGAATTCCTGACTTCAGATGATCTGCCCACCTCAGCCTCCCAAAGTGCTGGGACTACAGGCATGAGCCACTGTGCCCGGCCTTTGCTTATAAAAGACTCAATTAACTTCGATTTAGCTTTCTCCTGTGCCCACTGACCATGCAATAGATCCCTCTAAATGTCAGATAGGCATCTAAAAATTAAGTTGTCTAGAACTAAAACCCTGATTTTCATTCCACTGAACATGAGATAAGACAAAACAAAGCAAAACAACTTCTTCCCATCTTTCCCATTTCAGTAAATGGCAGCATAATTATGTAATAGCTTATCGAAAAAAAAAAGTCTAGGAGTTTTTCTTGTCTGTTTCTCAAACCACATATTCATTTATCAGCAAGTCATGATAAAACCTAATTCATAATTTAAAATAATCATAATGAAGTATATCATGGATGATGTAGGTTTGTAGAGTAGCATTGAATGCTTGCATAATTCACCTGCTTGTTTTCTAAGATGAGCATACTGAGAAAAGTGTGAAGAAAAGAGAAGAGAATAACCACTCAAAAGATCTCCCTGACTTTTATCTCTTCTTCTCGCATTTAACGATTCTGCCATAGGAGTTTGAATTATAATCGTGAAAGATACAATCCCAAATGCCATAAACCTGAATGTTGAAATCATGAAAGCCAAATTGTGGGGAGGAGATTAGCGTGGTTTTGGTTGTATGCAGCATAGTTGCATCATGTTAGTAGTATCATGTTAGGTGTAACTATGATTTTGTTATTGCCCCCTTTTGGAAATTAAGTATAGTTTAAGGAGATGCATGTGGTTGTTAAATTGACAAGGAGTAGACGTGTGAACTTAATTTTAGGTGTCTCAATATGACTGGATTAAGGAATAACTAGAAACCTGTTGAAATATTATTTTGGATATGTTCCTGAAGGTGTTTCCAGAGGTGATTAGTGTGTGAGACTAGGTGGTCTAGGTAAGGAAGATCTTTTCTTATTAGCTCTGCTAACCTAATCTAACTCTGGATCTTGAAAGTTATATTCTTATTCTGAGTCTTATTTTGAAGTCAAATTTCCTTGAGAGTTAGCCTCTCGATTCCTAGTCAACTTGTTTTTAAAAATAAAAATGCAACCTCTCCCTTTTAAGAGACACTTTCAGTCTCCTGGCTATTCAACCTGCCTAGGCTTGGGAGCTAGTTAAAAAGACGTCCTCCTTGACCCCCATCTATCCTCTCCTGATACCAAAGCCAAAAGAATAGAGGTTATTTCTGTGTAGGAATTGAAACCTTCTCTTGACTTTTTCTGGTTAAAAGTTTTTCCTCAAAAGCCTCCTTTGGTATTCATTTTGTGAGTTTCTTCCTATACTTCTATGAGGTATTTGAGTTAATTCTATGTAATGTAGAACCTTCAGCACATGGGGCAGGTCATCTGGCCTAGCTTGGAGTTAGGCTGACAGAAACACATCTCTTTTCAAAAATGACTTTTTTCTCAAATAATTTTATTATCACATTTTAATATTTAAATATGAAATCCTTCTAGTTTTTAATCTAAGAAATTTTTACAAATAGTATATAGACTCCTCACACCTCCTTAAAAATAAAGAAAAAAGAAAGCACGGTTAGAAGGAAGAAAGTAAGGAAAAGAGAAAAGGAAGAAAAAAATGAAAGAAGGGAAGAAAAGTTGCTTGAGGTTACTTCCCATTTGTGTTGGGAAATGAGCAGATTTTGAAATCAGTCAGACTTAGACATGAGTTTAAATCTTACCTATGCTGCTTAATAGATGTGTGTCATTAGGTAAGCTTTTTAAAACCATTTTTACTATGAGAATGAGCTCCCAGAAAGCAGGACATGTGACTTCATTTTGACACAAGCGCCTAAGGCAAAGGAGGCTGGAGAGTGAATGAATGAGTGAACCAACAAACCATGAAGCCACTGGATGTCTAAAGAGAGTAAAATGGAATGTGAGGAAGCTAGGAGGGGACGACTCAGAGAAAGGAGGTATAAGATTCTCTGCACAAAGTGCTGGGATTACAGGCTTGAGCCACCGCGCCCGGCCTACATTTGTAATTTTAATGCTGCTAATATCTTAGGAAATTGTTGTAATGAGTCAATAAGAATATCTGCGTGCTCAATTAACAATAACATACCTAACATTCATTTGCTATATGTCAAACAGTAAACTATTTTATATGTGTTATGTTATATAATTCTTAGGACATGTCTATAAGAGAGTAGTATTTGTTAATCCCGCTTTACAGATGTGGGAACTGATAGTTAAAAGGTAAAAATTTTGCCTATAACTTTTTTTTTTTTTTTTTTTTGAGACGGAGTTTCGCTCTTGTTACCCAGGCTGGAGTGCAATGGCGCGATCTCGGCTCACCGCAACCTCCGCACCCTGGGTTCAGGCAATTCTCCTGCTTCAGCCTCCTGAGTAGCTGGGATTACAGGCACGCGCCACCATGCCCAGCTAATTTTTTGTAATTTTTAGTAGAGACGGGGTTTCACCATGTTGACCAGGATGGTCTCGATCTGTTGACCTCGTGATCCACCCGCCTCGGCCTCCCAAAGTGCTGGGATTACAGGCTTGAGCCACCGCCTATAACTTTTAGCAAACAAGCAAAGAAGCTAGAAGTGGACCCTGTCTGATTTCGTCTGTGACCAAATCTGGACTCCAGATTTCTCTGCTAACTGTAGTGACTACTCTGTCACAATCTATTATGCCTATTCCTTGACAGCTATGGTGAGGTTGATGGCTAGCAAAACTTCTTTGCAAATGACTCTGGAGATTAAGTAACTACTGTGGTCATAGCTGAATGGCAATATTGCTTTATTCAAAGAGAAGCCCCACTGATGCTGACTCCATTCCAGGCAGTTCTCTCACTTTGGGGCTGGAGTACTACCCTTTTATGGGATGCTTCCTGCTCCATTATTTGGAGCTACAAAATGCTATAATTAGATCATTTTAAGAGTCATATCTCTAAGTGCTTTGTAGAAATAAGCAGTTGGCAAATATTTCATATTTGTGAACTATGTTATAGTTATAACAATGGAAGTTTCAGCAAGCTTCTCATTCTTCATCAAAATAATCCTAAATTTGAAATTGTCAGTGTACTTAGAAATCAATGAATAACTGGACCAATGTCTAACTGCAAGAGAATCCCAAGAAATGTGATGCTAAAATATCGTTTTGTGCTAGTATTAAAGATGCAAAATTAATAACTAGTGTTGTTTTTACAGAGGGATATCCATTCAATTTCCTTTTGAAGAGCACAGTTCTTGCTGTATCTCTTCTATCACCCAATGGCACCCGCTTTTTCCTCTTTTGGATATTCAGTAGTTATATGATTTATTTATTTACTCAATTATTTGGCAACCTTAGGCTTGGTATTGTAATAAAGACTTGAAATAGAAGGATGAATAGCCTAGTTTCTACTCTCTAGGACTCACAGTTTTGTGAGATAGATGCACAAGCAAGTAACTGTGATATTATGTTATAAATGAGAAATAAAAGAAACAGCTAAGTACTCAAAGCACTGGACATAGAGTCACAAACAATATTTCTACCAGAGAGATCAAGCAAACCACAAAGAAGGTGACAATTAAGCTTCCCCTAGAATAGTGAACCAGATTTCTTCAGAGGGAGACAGTGAAAGGTAAAAGATCATTTTGCTAGCATGAGCAAAGGCATGAAGGTGTGAGGGTGTAACATCATGTCTACCAGTGACAATATACAAACTTATCTGTTTTGTACTTTATGATGAAACTATCTGTTAATTGGGACCCTACCTCACTTTTTATTGATTGCCCCTTAGTTTAGTTTCCTTACAATCATATTTTTTTAAAACTGTGGATCATAAAACAAATTTAGCAGTTCTCTAATAGCATTTCTTTTAAATTGAATAGCACAGTAAAGACTATAATAATGTCATGTGGAAAATTATCAGAGTGCAATATATTAGTAAAGTATGCAATGTTTTGTAAAACACGTCTAGATTATTTGTGTCTAAGTGTGTTTCTATGGGTCTGTTCCATAATGTATTTCATATTGTGGGTCACAATCAAAAAAGTTTGAAAGCCACAGCAGTAGTAATATTTTCTATTACTTTTCATTGCACTCATGTTATATTGGTTATGATTAAACCTTGAGTCCAAATGAACCTTGGTTTTTAATGAAGTGACAAGTGACACAGACTGACCTCATTTATAAGCCTGGCACACAGGCAAGCATCTGTTTTAGTGAACTCTAGTTACATTTTACCAGACGAAATGCTGCTAGCTTGGGAATGAAACTATCATTTGTAATGTTATTTTAACATTGCATTTCTATTCTGAGTTCTAAACTATTAAATTAGAGACAACAAATAAAGATATAATCAATTAGTTGTATCTTTTCTAAGATACCAGCTTCTTCTAAAATGATCATTCCTTTATTTCAACAATTATTGAGTGCCTACTATATGTCCAATGGTATTCTACATGCCAGAGATACAGTGGTGGAAAAACAAGAAAGATTGTTGAAATAAACATATTTTACATAAACATTTATATTATACTTGAGCTACTTGTGATTAAAATGACATGACATAGAATTTTTTAACATTTAGAAGCAAACTACAAGATATATAAAAAAGAAAACTTAAAACGAAAAACAACTTTACCTTAGACAAGAGACATCACACCACAGAATATACTGCATAAGATATTTAAAACTACATATGGTAGCTCACGCCTGTAATCCCAGCAACTTTGGAGGATTGAGGTGTGAGAATTATTTGAGGCCAGAAGTTTGAGATTTGCCTGGGCAACTTAGTGGGAGCTGATCTCCCCCAACCAAAAAAAAAGATTTAAAAAATTGCCAGAGTTGGTGGCTGTATTAGTCTGTTTTTAATCTACTATAAAAAACTACCTGAGACTGGGTCATTTATAAAGGAAAGCGGTTTGATTGACTCATAGTTCTGCATGGCTGGGGAGGCCTCAGGAAACTTACCATCATGGGGAAGGGCGAAGGGGAAGCAAGCATGTCGTACATGGCAGCAAGAGACAGAAAAAGAGAGAGGGGACATTCCACCCCTTTAAAACCATCAGATCTTGTGAGAACTCCCTCACTATCATAAGAACAGCATGGAGGAAACTGACCCCCTGATCCAGTCACCTCCCACCAGGTCCCTCTCTCAACATGTGGGGACAAGAGCCAAACCACATCAGTGGTACACAGTTGTGGTCCCAGCTACCCTGACACTGAGGTGAGAGGATAGCTAGAGCCTGAAAGGTCAAGGCTACAGTGAGCCATGGTCACGTCACTGCACTCTAGCCTGGGTGACAGAGTGAGATTCCCTTCTAAATAAATAAATAAAGAATTAAACTAGATAAGACAAATGGCATACTTCATAAAATAATTTTTAATCTATTTCTTGTGAAAAAATTAGAAAACATGCTTATACATCATACACATTTTGCCCAAAAAAATGAGTCTTGCACAGTAGGGAATAAATATTTATGCTACTGTTGTGTTGTACTTAAAAAGTTTGAAGTTTGCCACTGAGAGCAAAGTAATAGATTTTTAAATTGCATATCAGATAGAGAGTAAACTTTGAACTTTACATATGAAATTTCTTTGATTTATCCTTTGTGGTTTTATATATGAATGGTGGTGAAAAATAATAGCATTTATTGTTTAAAATTTCAGAAACCAGTCTGTTTTTATTCCTGATATCATTTGTAATTACCATGCTAGGACTCATAAAATTCATTCTTTTTGCCTTATGACATTAAAAACCTATATTTTAAAATATATCAATTGAAGGCCTTATATTTTGGATTAAGATGCTAGGTTGGGAAAAACAAACATATTTGACTTTACTAAGGAAGCATTTTAACAAAATGTAAATCAATGTTTTAAGTTATTATTAAATATATTTTTTCATATATTTTTTCATACTATTGCATGTCTTCATACTGCTTTCTGTATCATTATTTGCACTTGCTTCCCAGGTTGTCTTTTACCATTTTTAACTGCTCCTTTCAAGCAGTTTAAGAATATGTCTTTCTTGGTCACTTTTGGAAATTTATTTTACCAAATTTAACCCAATGTCTTCTATTTTCATGTTATTTAAATTTTTTAAAGTGTCCTCAATAATTTATTTAAGGTTTGGTTCACTTTTCAGAGTGAGTACTGCATATATTATTTCCATTTCGGGGAAGGACTAAGATAGAAAAGGAGAATAACCTATATAGGAGGAAAAAAATAATGTATTTTATTGATCATTTTTAAACTCAAAAAAGTATTTTGTAGAGAAATGAGAAAATTCATGTTGGAGACAATGTTGAAAGCTTAGAATGTGGGGCCCACATAGTAACCCGGAAACTTCCAATGTTAAAGTCCTGTAACTGTGATAACTTGAAAAGAAAAACCAAACTGTTTAAATCTGGCTTGAATTTTCTTTTTAATGGTGTTAAGTTTCAAAGATGTATTTAAACATTTTCATCTTATTAAGTGAGGTATTTGCTTTCTTTACCTTCACATCAGATAAGCTATAGTTGCTTCAGTTGGACCACAGGTTCCTAAGGTGAACAGTTGGGGCTAAGTGCACACCAAACTAAGAACATACTTAGGCAAAAGACTATCTTTGACAGTATCAGTGAGTGATCAGAATATATAAACAGAAATATTGATTTTGAAAAACACAATATAAAAATCAAAAGAGAATTTTTACATATGCTAAAAAATTAAAATACACTATTTCCATATCTCTTCAGCTATCTTTTGTATTACTTCATTTTTGTCACCAAAAAAAATTTAGCGCAACACCTATCTTAGATCTTAATGATTAAGAAAAAACACATTATTTCTCCTGATATTTTTCTTTGGTTCTTTCTGAGAGACAGAGGATCTGACATAATGCAAAATTTAAGACAAAAAAAAAAAAATACCTGGAAGAAATGGGCATGGAGAGGGAATAATTTTGAATGATTATGCTTTTCCAATTTCTCTGTAACCCTCCTTTTTTTCCCCCAAAACTGGATTTAGCATTGTTCCTGAATTAACGAAAATATTGCCTAACTCTTTGCATTTTATAACGCCGATAATGAACAATGTGACAAGAACATTCATATCTAGAGAGGAATAGGAGGTAAGATTTTGAAAGTTTGAGGTGCTAAATGTTTTGAACTCATTACAAATCTGGGTAATTCTTAAATTAACATTTATTGGCTGATGATGTTTTGATCAGGAAAAATTCTCAAGAACATTTGATTTTTTACTTAAATTGTGTATGTTCCGACACTCGAAATTCTTTGTTGGGGCCATAGAAATACTCAAATCTGATTAAATTTTAAGAAATTTTACTCAGATTCGTTTACTCAAATCCATCAGTAACAAGTTATGTTTTTTTTTTGTTGTTGTTACTTATATTTATCCAAGCTGTTATGTAGACCTTTTAAAAATGCTGTTTCTCCTTAAAATTAAGAATCACTATTTCTCCCTTCTTTTAGAAAGGAGGAATGTGGAGATGATAGCGTCAAAAGCAAATTGAACTAAAAAAAGGTTGGAGTTCAATGACTCCAAACTTTTCAATCTGTTTTCTCTTCTTCTTTATTATATATATTGCCACTAGAAGCAAATTACTGATGCAGTTTCTGTCAGATAATAGCAATAATAAATGTGAAATGTGAATAAGTTTTTTTCAGTTATATCTAAAATTATCCATATCATTTAGCTATTGTGGATGTACAGGTAGTTTCTATTTGAGAGCGGGGGTGGGTAACTCATCATTTAAAAAATAGTATCCAAGCAAGGATCAGAATACTTGTGCCATTGCCGCTGTAAACATTGGATGGCAATATACATGAAACTGATAAACATGAGAACAAAACAAAATAAAAGGTGTAATACGTTTTATCTATGCTCCATGGGAGGTGGTAACCCGCGGCGATTAGTACGCTCGGCAAGCAGCCTCCACGCATTTGAGGTGAATCAGACACTTTAACATCTGTCCACTTCATGGAAGACTTTTCATCTCACAATACACGTACTAATAAACAACAGTTGGAGAAAATTGTCTCTGACATTCAATATAACGCTGAGCTGAGGCTGAGAGAAGGAACAGGGGAATTGTATTTCCTTTTGTAAAGCAAAAACAGCTTTGAGTGCAGCCTCTTCTAAAAATCTGATATTTAAAGAGAATTTTAAGACATTACAATGTTCAATTTGGAATGAAGAGGAGCCGAAGTTACTGGAAAGCTCGTGCCTCCGTCTGCAAAATCACTGGCCAGGAAAGCAAAAACTTTTCCAACACTCAATTTTAATATTGTGCTAAAGCCATTGACTCTGTTCAAACTCTAGAGTTAAATATGATCCCCTCCCCACCCCCCACCTTTTCTTTCTTAGGTTAGTGTTTAGGGGACACGGAGGGGGCTGGAGCTCGGCCCCAACCTCGGAATTGCTGCCAAGGATTTGTAATACAATCTCTCCCCGTTTGAAGGGTAAATCGGTGTCAATTGCATTTGCTGTCCACCAGAAAAAGTAAGCATTTTACTTCCTTTCGGTCTATGAGGACTGATGAAATGTAGGAAATCTGTTTCTGGCAGGAAGAAAAAAATCGTTTTCCCAAACAGCACTAAAAGGAGCCATCAGAGAAGTATGAAGAGGGGTAGTGCGGCTGTAGCTGCTGCCGCTGCCGCCAGGCTGGTGGGGTGCGGGGAGCGGCTGCTGCAGGACCTGCGCCTGGAGGGGGCCGGCCTCGAGAAGCTGCAGGAGCCCAAGCGCCTCTGAAAGCCGCCAGCAGCCCAGCTCAGGACGCGGGGGTGAGCATGACTGGCTGGCCCAGCTCTGCGCCAACGCCGCCGCAGCGCGCGCGCTCTGCAGCCGGGGCTCACGGGAGCCCCTGCCTGTCTACTGCACCGGGGGCGGCGGGGGAGGGGAGAAGTCATTAAAAAATAACCTCGGGAACGAGGCGGGGAAGAGTGAGGAGCCACGGACAGTTGGACAGGCTCTGTCTCTAAGAGTGGGTATTCACTGCAGTGGGTGACTTTCTGATTCCCTGGAAACAACCATGTGTTCCTTATCCCTTTTGTGGAACACCCCAGATGACTGCAGCACGTAAGCCCGTTGGTTTAGCTCTACCAACCAGAGACAGAGTGAGGATTTTTAATGAACACATCGATTATAAATGCACACATATGCATTGGTGCACAAGGGTATCTCTAATTCATGTTCAGCATTGTTTGTTACGGGGGGTGGGATGGAGCCAGAATGGTCTTAATGGACGGATCCTAAATGTTTTACTTGAGTCTTTGAGGCCAGAATGGGAGGAAAGAGCGCCACGTGTGTGATTTGGGCTAATACTCACTGTTTGTGTCTGATGAGTTAGATGAAATTGAGTTTCATGTGAATAAACAAACGCTAGCCGATATATATCAGCATACTTTGGGAAGACTGCATGGTATCATTCTTTTCGTTCAGTCCAAACTTGAGACTGGACTCTGAAATTGTTTGGAGAACAAAGGAGACAATTTTGCTTTGAAGACTTTATTTATACTGGCAAAGTTAAATTCTGTCAGCTCAGTATGCTAAATGACCATTAACTTAGCCCAGGCATCCGAAGAAGTTTCCATTGTCTTGAACCAAGAGGGAGCAAAAGCAAGGGTTAACAGATTCTGTTTCTACATTCCAAAAGCAATTGAGGTTGGGGGAGGGTTATTCTTTTCCAGTTAACCTTTTTGAAACCGCAAGGCTTTACCTTCTCCAACCTTCTTCATCTTCATCCTCTCACCTCCATGATCTTACAGTGAAGAGTTTGCAAAACTTTATTCTAATAAAATTATCTCCTCCAAACCTCTCAAAGTTAGATAAATTGTGTATGGGAGATCTTATGCCGAGGAAATAAGATCTGCTTGTGCACAGCAACACCCATTTGACATCCTAGTATTAAAATAAAGGCTCAGAGAGGTTGAATGTACTAGCCGGGCAGAGGAAGTCCACCTTTCCTCCTCACCTATCCCCTGAGATTCACAGAGGCAAGGCAGAGAACAAGCCCTGTGTTCATTGCTTCTTTACTCCAAACTCTTAGCAGTGTGGACACTGATTAACTACAGCTGGGTCTGATTGCCCAACCTGTCTTTGATATTGATCAATGAACTCCTCCTCAAGGAATGGTTTCCTCTAACTGCAGTGAAGGTGGTGGCTTTGGTGGTCCTCTCCAATATGGGTGTCTGGGTTTTGACTGCCTAAGAGAAGGTAAGGGACAAATGGATGAGGCATGGAACAGTGTGCCTTTGCAATGCACACTGGAGACTTTGCATGGGGTTACCCAAATGGTCTCTTACATTGAAAAAGGTAGCTTGGATTTCAGCTGGTATACTACTAAAGTTTGGGTTTATTTCATTACTTCATTGTTAAACACTATACTGTGGTGTTATGGACTGTGCTTTACTAGGAAATAAATTCATATGACAAACATTATTTCAACTAGTGCAAAAGGTCATGTGATTGCCCTGGAATTTTCTAGCATCTTGGCTAGAAGCTTCAGTTAAACCTTAAACTTTCGAGTATGGTGAAATATCTGGTCTTATATTAACCGTAAGCATGTTGTGTGTTACCTAAAAATCTTGCTTCAAGACTGGAAGTCTGCATTGAAGACTCAGGGAAACTTTGGAAAATTAAAAGTTACCTTGGTTGAAAAGGCATGATGGGGCTATAGCTGCTGACAGAGAGACTTTTGTTTGAAACTGCAGGATATGTTGTAAGGTTGGTTGGTTTGGTATCTCTGTGGTTTTGATATTAAGGTCCAAACAGGATCCAACTGCTTCTTTAAACCTGAGCAACTAGGAAGGTTTCCACTCAATGTTTTTGTCTAGAGAAATGAACTGGAGTAAAAGTAGAAAACAATCTGTTGTCAAAATTAAGAGGCTTGTGTAATTTTCTGTATTAAATGTTTTCAGGGTCAATACAATTAAAATTTTGCTAATTTTCCTTATGTGAGACCATCCCATATATGTATATATAATTCCACTGAATGTATAACTCTGCTAGTTCTTAACTACATTATACATTTACTACATTAAGTAAAACAGAAATCTTTAAAACAACAGAAAAGAATTTTCTCATGAATTGAGGTTTACCTAATCAATTTAGATAAAATTTTGATGTAAGCCCTTAAATATTCTAATTGTTAATATTGTTAATGACTGTCAGATGGTTTTCTATTTTAATTAAGTTTCAAGCTAATCTGTTAGGAGTTTAAAAACCTGTGCTAAATTGTTTGGAAGGATGGTTTGGCATGATTTCTTAAAGAAAACTTTACAATATTCCCAATGACATGAAAATATAGAAAATCAATCCCCAACTCAGTCATAATTTTTTTAAAATCATGATTTGAGAAGAAATTGTTATTTGTAACTATACCATCATTTCACTTAAGACAAACCAAGTTGGGACAGTGGGATAAGAAAGAGATCTCTAAAAGAGTCAGCACTACACAAAATTAAGAATCACAAAAGCTGAGTGAGATATTTTTAATGATTATGAAAAAACACTCTTGTTACCATGGGCAAAATATCTTCTTAGGCTACCGACCCCTTATTAATAACGGGGAGTTTGAATATTTAGTTCTTCTAAGATTCCTTTGAATTTAAAGATTTTTATTATGATAAACTACCATTAAGTGTCATTTTGCTTCATGTTTGGTGCTTTTCAATTTGTGGATAAGTTGCACTACTGAGCCTGAAGTGGAGGTCCCTTTACAAGATCTGAAATTGCCTTTCGGATGAAATTATGGACTTTATTTTCTGATTAGACCTTTAGAGTAAGATTTTGCATCTGTGACATTGGTTGAAATGTATATTTTGTGAGATACTATTAATGAGCCAAAATGAATCACAAAAGAGTAAAGAACTCATAATGATGAAGGAGACGTCTAGAACCTCCCTGGATGGTTTATTCTTTGAGTCCAGCTAGACAATTGGCCTTTTCTCCTTCCAGATTTTGGAAGGATATTCAGTTTGGAGCACTGTTTGTTTATAATTTTAAAAGGTAACGTGATTGACTGATTGACACCTGTAACGCATGAAACTGAATAGATGTGAGGACCAATGGTGCAGATTAGAGCAAAGATGACCTTTAGGGATGAGAATTTGACTGCGGGTTGATTAGGATTCATTGCTTTACATGGTAGCAGTTGAGTCTGTGTGTGTACATGGGCGGAGGGGTGGTAGTGATATCCTCTCATACTTTGAGACATACAGCATTTCCTTATTAACTGATTAATCATCATCTTAGGGCAGCATTCTTTTCAATATGAAGAAAACTTGGAATAATCCATTATTTATTGTATTATTAATACATTCATCTGTTCTCCTCCTTGTCCTTTGTCTTTTTTAAATGATTCAGAGTTCTATAAAATATTCCTATTTTGTCACAGAATTGCTTTTCTTGTTGGGATAAGTCAATAGAAGTATTATTTTGGCACATTTCTGATGGTGATCATTTAGATTTTGCTAATATCAAATATGTTTAATATTAAATATATGCCAAGCATTGGCACAGATATGTAATCCTCACAATTATTTTTAAAGTTTCAGCATCCCTTGTATATAGTAGTAAACACAGGTACAAAGAGAAAAATTCATATGGCTAGACCAGCATAGCTATTAAATGGCTAGGTAGTGGAGCTATTATTTGACCCTGGTCTTCTGATTCCAGTTCCAATATTCTTTCCATTATTCAGACTTCTAAGTTAAATCTCATAGCAGACAGAAGTGATGTAATATTTATCATTTTATTATTTTTATTTTGTCTTTCTTGTTTCTTTTCTATGTAATATCGCAATGCATTTTCTCTAACATGTCAGGAAATTCTAGAGATAAGCCAGAAATCACTTTGGTCATAGTCAAAGCACACCTCTAGGTGGCATGGAAGAATGCTTTTTCTTCACAGTCCAAATTATGATGTCTTCAGCTGGGATTCTGGGACAACAAGCTAGACAGAGTCTTTAAACATGTGATATTTCACTTACAAAGTCATTAACTTTTGCTTCTTCTCCTGGGCTATTTCAAGTCTCTTCGTATTCATAATTGTTATTCCAGAATCACTTCTACTATGGAAAGAAAGAAAAAATATATGCACACACAGTTTTTGAAGGATTTTGTATTAAGTTTCTGCATGTTTTTCTCTTTAAGTTTTATTTTTCTGAATTTCTAGTCTTAAGGGTTGATTATCCATTTTAGGTAGACCCAGAAAGCTTGGAAGAGCGATAGAAGTATTTGAGTCCTTACTCCTCTTTTTAAAGTGATTGACTAGGTTTAATACTTACCAAAGTTACTTATCAAGCTTTTAAAATACTTGTACTATATATACTTTTTGAAAACATCACTCAGTGTTTAGATATATTATACAAAAAAGATTTTCTTTCTCCCTAGCCTCACTGTTTTCTTCAAGTCTGGTGGATCGTCAATCCCTTTATTTCCCACCTTTAAATATTACCCCTTGACATCTCTTGAGGTTGTGAAAACTTTTGAAGGAACTCAAAAGAACTGAAATTATTTTTGTATACCTTGTTATTTATGATGTAATTCAGCTGATCCATATTGACTAAACATTTCTTTAAAAAGATATAAGAAGGGTAAAATTCCATAGTGATCTTTTTAGGTGAGTAAAATAAATTAATTTAAGCTTTCTTTACCACAATATAATACTTTTAATTAGAAACTACTTCACCATGGGATAAATTCTCCATACTCCAAATTTTGATCATGCTACTGAATCCATTTTCATGTTTCATATTCACGGATTAGCCAAATCTAAATCCAAGGCCTCCAGGTATTGACTTTCAGCCAAACGGTTGAGTCATGCTAAGTTTGGTAGTGATTTGAAATGTGAAAAAAGGATCAGGAGAAATTGGATTGAGAATCCCAATTCTTTTCAGAAGGGACTTAAAGAGAAGAGTCCTTATCTATGACAGTGGCTTTAGGTTACTACATATTTGACATATATGTAATTGCTTAACGTCTATTGCATGTTAATTACGCAGTAAGCCTTCTTTCTCTTACCTCTGTCTCCTGGGAACATGTAACTGTTTTTTGCTTTCTTCTGGCCACTAAAGTTTTGACTATAGACAAAGGAGCACAATAAAAGTTGCTTAATTATTTTTATTGTTTTTACTTAATGTTCACCTCTAATTATTAGCATTTAGTTTGAGTTACTTTTCTGGCAAAACACAGGACAGAGTACATGAGAAATAAATGTGCCACTGTCAAGGAAAATAAAAACTTCACTGTTTAGAAGTTTTGAGGGATAGGATTGTGTCCTGGCTCATTGAAATTGTTACATGCCATTAGGCTTACTGTAAACTATCCGTTGATGAATTCTTTGCTGGACAATGAGCTTAAGAATCTGAGGTGTCTTCTTGCTTTTATAGAGCAAAATAGGACTCTGATGCTTAAATGGAAGTTGCAGAGCACACAATAGGGTGTAGGTAAAGTTACTGAACTGCCACATCTCACTTTCAGGAAAGTAGTGGGAGAGATTGTGTCTTGAGAAGAAAGGCATTTTAGAGGTAACCCTTTTAAGATTTCAATTAGTTATCTAAATGTATGACTCATGTGCTTATATGTATTATTACTTAAATGCTTCTGAGACTAGCTGGCATGTAGAAAACTTAGCTACAAGGAAATGTTTTGCTTTTCTGGTACTAGACATTTTTTTTTTAAATGGAGTCAAATATGCTTTAGGTTTTTGGCATATAATCACAGAATTTGGAGAAAACTTTAGAACTCTATATGGGTAATGTCATTATTAACTATGAAATAATAAACAATGGTGATATTCTGATTCCCATAATGACAGTATAATAGCATATGACAAGGTGTATTAAAAGCAGTTCACATTTACAATGGTTGACTTTAGATAGATATATGTAGGATGTTTTCAGAGCAAATTTATGGCATTTTTTTAAATTATGAGAGTAATTTAATTAGAAATAGAATTGTACTTTTAAATTGTGTATTTATGATAGTTTTTAGGTACTTACTCATAATCCCAACAGTCTTTTCTAAAACTACAGCAAAATATTTAGGAGATGCTCATATTTTGCATTTTTCTGTCTTATTTTCTTTTGAAAGCAATATTTAAAAGAAATTAACCTACGCTAAGTGAATTTGAGTTTGGGGTTACCTGGAAAGGAATAGTATATAAACTTTCAAATAATAAAACCAAAAGGAGAATATATAATTTATTGGTAACTTTAAAATGCCATAAATATTGGAATATCACTGAAAACCCCATGATATCATATAAACATTACTTCTTGCCTGTTGCAAATATTTTCATTTTCATTGTTACATGGTCAAGCATCTGGTTATTTCATAAGCATATTTATATAAAGAGTGGAATCTTACTTACCTGTTGTTAAACATTATGACTATTAGCTGCTACATTAGGTCTTATGTAGTATTACATCCTCTAAATAATGCATAAAAAAGTGCTATATTCTGTCCTGGCACAGTGGCTTATGCCTGTAATCCCAGCATATGGGAAGGCCGAGGCAGTTGGATCACTTGAATCAGGACTTCAAGACCAGCCTGGCCAACATAGCAAGACTCTGACTCTACTAAAAAATATAAAACAAACAAAAGTGCTATATTAAAGGCCAATTATATATTCAAATACCTTTTCTACAACCCAAATAGGGGGATTGCATTACTCACAAGATTGAAAGCATCTCTTGTTTTTATAGATTTAAGAAGATATTTAAATATTTCTACTCTAAAGATAATTTCTAACAAAACCTAGCATGTAAAACAAATAAAGTGGAAAGATAAAAAGAAAAAGAAAGAGTGATTGTAGGAATAGAAGAGGACAAACAAACACCTCTGGCAGCATTTGTTAAAATTATGGTGCAATTCTTGGGTTATTATCAATATGGGTTATTGACCATTCCATTTTGTAAAAATGTGTTATTACAGAAAGTGTAGTGGTCTTGGGAGTATGAAGACTCAGGTTCAAGCCTAGTTCTGTCATGACCTAGCTGTGTGATCTTAGTGAAGTAACTTATCCTCTGTTTTTTGTTTTCTTTGACTGCACGGGAAAAGTGCAGTAGAGACTTTGCATGTACCTCTTCCCCTGATCCTCACCCAGTTCTCTAAATTGTGAGTCCACCATTGCTTGGCCATCTCCCCCCCAAAAAAGTGCTTTGCATAACCTGTTAGGCAATATTATTGAGGGTAATAATCATGTGTTTACAGTGAGTTGTACAAATGCTGTCATTGCTAGTGTTCAATCATAAAATTCTGTGAAAATATGTGGTTTTAAATAATAGCCCAAACAATGAGAGTTAACAAATTGAACACTAATGTTTTAATTTTTCCTTGTGTTTTGGTAAGTGGAATTTCTTGCCTAAAAACTGGCTCTTTCCAAGTATATCATTTCATACAAGCATGGATCTTTTTGTTTGATTTTCTCTTTGACCTTTGATTGCTGCTGTTTTCCTACCAAGTGGTTGGCCAAAAGTGAGAGGGCCAGTACAGATAAAGCAAATAGTGTTTCATGGGGTTTAATAATCAAAAACCCATGGATCCAGTTTATTATAATGTCATGATGACAACATTTTAATGAGAGAAATCTGTATAAAAAGCAATTTCTTTTGTTTCCAAACAGGTATTACAAGTGGATAAATAATGTGCTCTGCTCTGAGCCCAAAGGTACGCAGTGGACCTGGCCTCTCTGATATGCATCAGTATAGCCAATGGCTAGCCAGCAGACATGAAGCTAATTTGCTACCAATGAAAGAAGATCTGGCCTTGTGGTTAACCAATCTATTAGGTAAGGTTATAAGATCTCATTTTGTGAGCAAAGATAACAGTTTTTGTTTTATTTTTCCTCCTGTAGTGTCCTTCACCTAAGCATGTGATAGTACCTTGGAAAGAAAGACTTCTATTATTTGGCCTTTGCATCTGGGAAACCTGAAGCAGGTGGAAAATTTAAATGAATATCCCAGTGTCTCTCACAGTAACTGTGCTTAGTGATTCCAATACGATTCATTGAAATGTGGAAATATGTGGTCAGATTGCTTATTTTATCTATAGGCTGGTCTGATTTATTTTTGGCTTTTCTTTCATGCAGCTGACCGATTTGACCTATTCTTTTGACATTGTACACAGGCTATAGTGTCTGTAAAATCTGCCTTCTAAATCTGGATTTCTTTGCCCTACTTTTGTAACATACCTTCTAAAACTGCTGAATACCCAAACTCAGGAACAAAATTATGTATCTTTTTTCCAAATGAGCTGACTAGAGTCATCCAAACTCGAACTAAAATTTTTCTTTTCCATTTGCTTTTGTTTTTAAGGTCTAGTCTAAGAGTACTTTAGCTGACCTCGTGCTACCTCCTGGTAAAGCTGCCTTTCCTTTTGTTTCTCTTCTGCTTTCATAATTACAGGGTAAAATTTCAACTGTATGAAAATAGAATCACATGTTTAAAGGATCATCATATATAGCAACACTATTTCCACTAAGTTTTTTACAGATAATGAATTTAATTTAAATGTGAAAAAAGATCCCTGTAAATTTTATAAGATATAAGATTTGAGCATTGAGTAAACATAGAACTTGTATGCAGCTTTATCATTTTCAGGGGGGATTTAATCAACACTATTTTATTATTTAAGGTATCTGTCAAGGTAAGAATTGTTATTCTCACTTTGTAATTAATGAAACCGAAGAGCTCAGTAAGCTGTAGCCCGTTCATCTGAAATTTTAACAAGGTTTGGCAGGGGATCAGCACATCTTATCAGGATTTTGCTTGCTCTCCATGTCTCTAGACTTGTGCATGGCTTTTGTTTTGATTTATTTTTTAGTCTTTATCCTAGGATTACTTTATCCTATGTTTCTTTTTTCTTCTTAGTGCACACACAATTTTGGCAACTCTGCAGTCTAACCAAGGCTACTGAATATGGGTATGCAAATTGTATCCTGCACCAACAGATAGTGATGTTAGAAAAAAAAGAAGACACTCCCCAGAAAGACCCTTCACACTGCTATAGAACTGTCTCCACCAGAAGGAAGGGGCTTTACCTTTTAGTAATTCATTCATGCAGAGGATAAACTTTTATCTCTACCAAGGAAAGGGAGTTATTTAAGCCTAAACAGATGGATTTTTCTCTCTCTTTTGTCTTTTTGGGGTTCACTAATGATTGTTATATTAGTAATTAATGATTAAATTTGAGCTAACAGTTTTCAGATATGGACAATCACAAATATGGTGTATAGAATAAACGTTAAGAACACAGGCTCTGGCAATAGACTACCTGTGTTTCAACCCCAGCTCTGCCACTTGCTAGCAGTGTGATCTTGGGCAAATTACTTACCTGTCTGTGCCTCATTTTCCTCATCTGTACAGTGGTAATAACAGTAGTAACTACTTTGTAGGGCTGCTGTGGGAGTGAATGATTAACATATGTATAGTAGATAGAACAGTGTCTGGCCATAGTAAACACTATCTTCTTGTTGTTATTATTATTCCACTTATATAGTTCAGTGAAACGTAATTTGATTTTGTGCATAAGTTCGTTCATTGTTTTCAAGAAACATTTGCGTGTGCCTCAGCACAGGCATTGGTTAAAAAAAAAAGGACTCTGGGATAAGAATGCTTCAATTCAAATACTGGTTTTACCACTTATTGTGTGATACTGGGCAAATTTCTTATTGCACTGTGCCTTGGTTATACAATCTGTAAAATAAATACTATAATAAAACCAACTTTATGGGATTGTTGGAAGTTGGAATGAGATAATAAGCTTTAGAAGAAGGTCTGGCATATAATCAAGCTATAAATAATAACTGTTATGATTGCCGTGTTCCAGACAGTCATCTAGGTACTGGAGGATAGTGATTAGGAATAGACGTAGTACCTCTTCTGACAAAGCTTAGAGTAGATTAGCAAAAAAAAAAAAGTAAATAATTAATTGAATATATAACCTATAACTTGTTATACATACTAAAAAATACAGGTTACAATTAAAATGTAAAATGAGGTAGATCAGCGGGCTTGGGCTTGGCAGGGGTTTAGCACATTTTATCAGGGTTTTGCTTGCTCTGCATGGCTCTGGACTTGTGCATGGCTTTTGTATTTATTGACTTTTTATGGGAACATATATTTAAACAGAGAAGTGTAGATTATTAGCTACTCAGACCAAACATGGGATAAGAGCCTTTGCAGGGAGGGAAGAACAGATGTTGATGCAGGAAGGAGTTGGGTACATTGCAAGAAACGAAGCAAGTCTAGTTTCAACAGAAAAGAAGGAGGAAGAGAGTTGCATGAGGCATATTCAGGCTAGATCATATATTACTTTGAAGATCATATTAAGGAGCTTATAATTTACAGTATGATCATGAGAAGCCATTGATATGTTCTAAACAGAGGAAAAGTATGATTAATTAAAGTATAGCCTGCTTATTCAGGTATGCTACAATGTCCTATGACTTGTCATCAAAGGCATTTTATTTAGTGACTGCAGTCATTTACAGAGCAGGTTGATCAGCGTGAGCAGCCCAAGACAGCCTCAAAGAATAGAGAGTCAGTGTGTATAATGGAAAGATCCTTGGATTAAAAGTCAGGAGACCTGGCTCCTAACTGGGCGTCAGGAGACCTGGCTTCTGGTTCTGGCTCTGCTACTTGGTAGGAAACTTGCCCAAAGTCACTCAGCTATCTTTTCTGGGCTCAGCGTCCTCAACCATAAAATAAAGGAGTTGAAGTAGATGATCTCTAATGTCCTTTCCAGATCCAAAAGTGTAAGCGTTTAGGGAATCCATCTCCTGAGACCCAGTTTGGGGCAGTTGAGAGAGTCATCTTTGTACATAAATAAGAAGAAGATTTATATAAATGGATGACTATTTTTAAAAAAATTAAGAAGTTCTTAATGTTAGTAGTTATAACACAAAAGCAATTGATGGCTCCTGAAATTTTCTCAGAAAAGGAATTCTAAAAGAATCTCAAGATACAGTGAAGTATAACCTTAGAATGGACTTCAGTTCATACAAAGTAGATAATAGACTTCAAGTCAATACCCTCATGGCACTTTGAAAAGTAGACTAATAACTTGAGATTATTAAAAAGTGGTAAAACATTTGGAGGTAGAAAAATGCATTGTGTACTAGAATGATGATAACAAGGAGGGAAATAATAAATTTATATCTCATGTTAGAAGATATTTTTCTTACACTTAGATATATTTAGTATTCACATACTTTGGAAATGGAGCAATTAAAGTAAATTTTAAAATTATTATTGACTGTTTTGTCACTTCAGAAATCTTTGCAGACTTTTATTTTGCAGCTATTTTGAAACCTTGCATTTTATCTACTTGAAAGAGATAAAAAGTAAAAAAGTAAAAAATAAAAAGATAGTAAGTCTTGAAAGTAGCTTCAGAATTGATATATCTCCTCTGAATTCCTAGGTGAGGTAGAAATTTACATATTAAATTAAAGCTTTTAATTAGGTTTTGCACTTGTGCTATTAGTTTACTTGTGGAAATATTTTCTGCTTATTTCTAGTGTATTTGTCTAAAATGTAATTTTTTTCTTTTATGTTTTTCAAAAGGAGAATTAATGATATTCTATTAGAATTCTATTAGAATTAATGATATTCTAAATTCAGATATTTTTGATCCTACATACAAAATGTCTATTAAAAATATAGTTCCTTAAAAAGTACTCCATTTATATTCTGATATTTTTATGGATAAAATGATTTAATAGAGAAGAAAGTGATTTCATTGGTTCATAAACCAATGTTCATATTCATGTAACATATGTAGATATTATACTGTCATTTCCAGATAATACACTTAATAATAATAATAATAAATACCATTTAAAATTCCTAGGCATAGGGTTAAAGCATCAACTGTAAACTTTTAAGCTAGCTGAAATTTATATATTGGAATATAGAATACAAGCTATCTTGTGATGTTAACTACTTAAGATGAATAAGTGGTTTGTAGTAGTTGGGATTTGTCTAGGGGGTAGCACATTGTGATTCATGAAAATATTATAATGTAACATTTACTGAGTATTTACATATCATTAGATATATCTACTGATCTTGTAGAAAATACTCTTTGTAGTCCTACTATGTTTTTGAATAATGGCTGGCACCCCAGAGCAGTTTTGTGATCAACATTCAAAAAAGACAGCAAAACGGTCATGAAGATCTCATTGTCTTTCTTTATAAAAAGTTTATTTGGCCATTGTTTTCTATTATGCCTTAAATATACACATTTCATTTTTATTTTAGGTCTTCTGTTTTGTTATTTTTGAGAACCAACTATTGCGAATTTGTTATTTAACTATGCCCTTAGGGTGTATTAGAACATGAAATGCATATGTAAATAAATATTAGGGAAATTTTTAATTGTCATTGTAAGCAAACATCATCTTATTAAATTAGCAGTCCTGGATTATAGCAACCACCCATTTTTCAAATACATTGGGCATATTCTACTACTCTTATAATTATTGATGGACTTTTGAAGATTGTTATTGGCTTGGCTTTGATTACTAAAATTAGTGTTCTCAAACTGTCTATTTCACATGTATTTTTAATTGAAAATTATAGCCTACCTTTGTTTTCAATTAATATTTGTCTAATAATGCTGTATAAATTACTTGTGATTATATTTTAAAGATAGGATTATAGTTGTTTTAAACATCAAATAAATTAGCATTGTTCTTAAAGATTGTAGATCTTTAGGATATAGGCATATTTGCTGGATAATGCAGGGACTTTGAGTAAATCATCAGATATATTAAAATCAAATTGTGCTGAATTGATTTTACTTATATTTAGAAAATGCATTGGCAGTTGATGTCATGGTGATTTACTCTTTCTATGACCTTTCTGCATATAAAAATGCAGTTCTTTTCTACTTGATATGAGCAATATATAACATTTATTTTTTTCAGTTATTCTTAAAAATTATAACATTTTCAGCATTAAAAATTTAAGCACTTATTTATTAGGGTTGCTGCTGTCAAATACAGAAGAGCTGGCTTTTTTTTCTTAAAGTCCTTTTACCAGATACTTATTCTGCAGGGTTCTCATATTCTTGGTACAGTCAATAAAAATTCCTTAGGACAGGTGGGATGTTGTGTTAGTTCAAAAGTTTACAATCAACTTCATGTTCACAAGTTGACATCTGTCAGAGCAGTTATTCTAATTTTGTATGTGACTTATGCAACAGAACGAGGTTTATCTTTTTTATAGAAATGCAGGGTAGACACTTGAAAATCAGTGTGAAGGAGGTGCTGGTCTAGGATTTTTCATATAAAGAACCATTTCCTAGCTCACAACCTTGAATCTTTAGTCTCAAAATACTGAATAATTTTGGTTAAAGAGAGCATATGAACCACTCTGAATTCTTCAGTTAGAAAAATATATTTATACTGAGAGGTACAGTGGGGATGAAAATAGAATTTGATAGTAACTGGATCATCTTTAGGGATTAAAAATACACCAACTTTCTTCTTCAATGAATCATGCCAAATACCAGAACTTGCCTGAATGATATTGTTAGCCATTCTTCATTCTACAGGGTGGATTGC
Source organism: Callithrix jacchus (assembly GCF_049354715.1). Lineage (NCBI taxonomy): Eukaryota > Metazoa > Chordata > Mammalia > Primates > Cebidae > Callithrix > Callithrix jacchus. Next base: position 88,404,565 of record NC_133511.1, read on the forward strand.
TATTAATTTTTCAACACCACAATCTTCAAACCCCCAGCTGAATTTTTTTTTCTAAAGAGGTTTCTGTGGTGTTTCTACATAGATAAAGACAGCTGCATGAGGGAAAATGCATTGTCATAGAAAATAGTCATTTGTGTATTCAGCAAATATTTAAGTAGTCAGGCATGGTGGCTAAAAGCCACTCTGAACCTAAATTGCCAAAAAGTCAACTTCTTCTACCCACTAATCATGTGACCTGAGGCAAGTTACTTAATCTACACATCTCAGTTTCACTATCTGTAAGACGGATATAATAGTAGCAGTCATTTCACAATTTTCTTGAGAATATTGAATACATGAATACATAGAAAATGCTTAGAACAGTACTTGGCGAATAATCAGAACTCAACTGTTAAATATAATTATTAGAATTCTTTAGAAATTCAATGCTACTAATTTATTGGGAGGAAAACATTCTTTCTTAACAACTTAGAAGATAAAAGGATTTATTTTTTCCAGGTAGCCCCAGTCTAAAACCCTTTATAGGCTGATATGTAAATCTTTATAAAGGTTATGGCAAACATATTTCTGGGAGGAATACACTGATGTATATGAGTATGCATGTTGATTATAGTTGCCTGGCAAAAGATTGCAGGCAGGTGTTTATTTCCCACCATTGAGCTCTAATGTTTTAACAGGAAGTGACTAGCCACAATATTTAATCAAATTTCCTGATTTTGATCTACTAGCAAGTTGTCATTCATGACTAAATTAATCATGTGAAGATCAAAGATTGAAATTATAAACTCAGGAAGCCAAGCTATTACTTCTAGACTAGGATACTCTAGATTAATGTTCAATCCAATTGTCTTTATGAACCAGCCTGGTCAGGACTTGAACATGATTTAATTGTATCCATATATTGTTCTTTCTTTTCCAACAACACCAACCACAATGAAATGATGGGGTTGGGGAAAAAAATAATTGTCTTGTGCTAAAATCACACTGCTTCCAGTAGTCTGATGTGTTAAACCATGTGCACAATTTAAACTAAAGAAGATATGACTCTGTTTAACAGAGATAGTTACCTTTCTATGACTTTTACTTGAGAAATTTTAATTATTTCTACACAGCATGTTCTCAAGATTTGCCATAGTTAAGTTCAATTACTTTTATATTGTGTTTTTTTTTGCAAAAATCCTGTTGATAATATTTAAATTAATGTAAGAATGAGATAATATATCATCCCCATATAAAGATTAGAACTGATTTCTTACAATCATATAGTGATAAAATATATATTTAATAAATTTTGTTAATATACATAAAATATATATTTAATAATTTTTAATCGTTGGAAGGAAAATATGTTACACATGAAGTTATTTTAAAAAGTCTCAGACTTGTATTTTTTCTTCATTTGAGGCAGTATATTTCAACTATAAAGTATGTAATAGTCTGTTTTAGCCAAAGAAAACTCACCTTTCTGAGCTATAAAATATACAGAATTGAAAGCTGACACCTAATATATTTTTCATTGGATACAGATGTTCAATGTAAAATTCTTTTTTCAAGTATTCATGAAAAACAGGATAACTAAAAAGATATAATGCATAAAAAGTAAAAATCATCCCTTTTGATAAATTGTTAATGGCTTTTTAATGAAAGACATTTTTTCATTTTATGATTTATACATTCTTTTAAGTATATTATAATCATTTTATCACTTAAAATTATGAATGGAATGTTCAGATTACCATAGAACTTAATGAAATAATTCTACGTAAAGATTCTATTCCAAATGTAGAAATCTTGCAAGTAATTTGTAAAAAAATAATTCAACAATTTAGAGTTTGTCTTTACTTAAAATTTAAACTTATTTAAATAACATCATAATTAATAAAAGTATTTCTAATATTTACTTTTTGTAACTTTGTGAAATAACTTTATTATTAGAAAATGCAGGCCAATATGATGAATACACAATATAAATTCTGTTATGCTCACTGTTTTTGTATTTTGGACATGCTACTTTCATTTCTGAATTGGGCTGCACACAGTTTTGAAATAAAAGTTTTGCACAGGCTACCTGTGTAGTGAATAGTTAGAGCTACTGATGTTTTTCCACCTACAGAAGTCATTATCCTAATTGGGGGCTAAAATATGAACTATCCAGTAGAGGGAAAATAACATTTTATAAAAAGTAATTCTTTTTCACTCTTTTCTTACCCTGACCCCCAAAATCAAAACTAAAAAGTTATTTTAAGCAGCTGTTTCTTGAAATTCAAATATGTTAGCTATTGTGAGTTTAACTTACATAGTTTATCTGTTGTTCCAGTTGGATTTTGTTTATTTATTTATTTGTTCTTGAGATGGGGTTCTCATTCTATCGCCCAGGTAGGAGTGCAGTGACAACGATCTCTGCTCACTGCAACCTCTACCTCCCGGGTTCAAGCCATTCATTCTCCTGCCTCAGCCTCCTGAATAACTGGGATTATAGGCACGCGCTACCACACCTAGCTAATTTTTGAATTTTTAGTAGAGACAGGGTTCACCAAGTTAGCGAGGCTGGTCTTGAGCTCCTGACCTCAGGTGATCCACCTGCCTAGGCCTCCCAAAGTGCTGTGATTACAGGTGTGAGCCCCCACACCCAGCTGGATTATATTTATTTTAAATGTTTATGGAATTGAGCTACATGCATGTTTCTTAAGATAAAAGATGAGCCTTGAGCATCTTGGTATAAAACTTTAAAATAATTTCATTTTTATATTTTTGCTTTTAACTATTTCACAAAGATAATATTCAATATTATCTCAAAGTTTTCTAGCATTTTATTTCTTCATTTGTTCATTCATATACTCACCGAGCACATTTACTAGGTGCCTACTATGTGAATAACATGCTTACCTCTGTAGGAGATACAAAAAATAATTTTAAAAGATATACCTCAAGGTTTATAGCGTATTAAAGAAGACAAACACTGCATACAAAACGTACTACTAACAATAGAAGAATATGTTTGATCAGTGCCAGAGTAAGTGATATTCATAAGTATGACATCTAGACAAGAGATCAATGTATACTGGGAGAATCTCTTTCTGGAACTCTGATTAAAGGTAGAACTTGGCTAAGGAGGTAAAATGTAGGACACTGAAGTTGGGGCCATGCCAGGAACAAAAGCATAGCCGCAGAAATAGAAAGATCTGTGAGGGGAAGGCAGCCTATAGATAGATCATGGAGCAGTGTATAGGGATATTAGATGAGAAAGGTAGATTAGAGGAATACAGGAAGACTTTGGATATTGGGTTAAAGTGCTTAGTTTTCATATTCCAGTTAAAGAAGACTAGGAACTATGCAATAAAGGTAATCTGAAAATGCCTCAGTGAGGATGGTGTTTAGGAATATTAATTTTAGCAGGGGGCATGGTATGTATTGGAGAGAAAAGTTGAGGACACAAAAATAGCCATTGTTCTTGTTGCTGGAGGTTTAAGTATGACATCATGAAGATTTTTATTAAGGTTATGGCATAAGAAATAGATGGAAGCTGGCTGCACGCGGTGGCTCCCGCCTGTAATCCCAGCACTTCGGGAGGCTGAGGCGGGTGGATCACGAGATCAAGAGATCGAGACCATCTTGGTCAACATGGTGAAACCCCGTCTCTACTAAAAATACAAAAAATTAGCTGGGCATGGTGGCGCGTGCCTGTAATCCCAGCTACTCAGAAGGCTGAGGCAGGAGAATTGCCTGAACCCAGGAGGCGGAGGTTGCGGTGCGGTGAGCCGAGATCGCGCCATTGCACTCCAGCCTGGGTAACAAGAGCGAAACTCCGTCTCAAAAAAAGAAAAGAAAAGAAAAGAAATAGACGGAAGCTTGAATCAGAAGCCCTCTCCTATAGGACTTCTGATTAATAATGTATGGAAACGTAAGGCAGGAAAATGGAATATTCTGAAACTTAGATCAATAGGAACCAAAAAAAGGAGGGAGCTTTGAGAAAGATAAGTTTTGAAAGAGCATATAAGAAAGAAATGCAGTGGCACATTCTCAGCTCACTGCAGCCTCTGCCTCCTGGGCTCAAGCCACTCTCCCACTTTAGCCTCTTGAGTAGCTGGGACTACAGGAACACACTACCATGCTCAGCTAATTTTTCGTATTTTTAAAGAAATGAGATTTTCCCATGTTGCCCATGGCTGGTCTGTAACTCATGAGCTGAAGAGATTACAGGCCTGAGCTACTGTGCCCAGCCGACCTGTAATTATTTTAATCAGTAAAACCAGTTCAATAGAATTTAGAGATGTGGTTTTATACATAGGTCAAGCTATTAAAGTTCCCAATGGTGGCTTTTAAAATATATATACATGACTCTATTTTAAATTAAAGAAAACGATATGGCTGGATGCACCCCAGATTACATGACTGTAATGCCAGTACTTTGGGAGGCTGAGGCTGAGGCTAAGGATCACTTGAGCCCCAGGAGTTTGAAGCTGTGAGGCTGCAGTGAGCTCTGATCCTACCACTGCAGTCCAGATTGGATGATAGAGTACAATCCTGTCGAGAGAGAGAGAGAGAGAGAGAGAGAGAGAGAGAGAGAGAGAGAGACAGAAAGAGGGAGAGAGGGGCAGAAAGAGAGAGGGGCAGAAAGAGGGAGAGAGAGAGAGAAACGAGGTGGGGGGAGAGAGAGGCAGAAAGAGGTAGAGAGAGAGAGAGAGAGAGAGAAACGGGGGGAAGAGAGAGGCAGAAAGAGGGAGAGAGAGAGACAGAAAGAAGGAGAGAGTGGCAGAAAGAGGGAGAGGAGGCAGAAAGGGAGAGAGAGGGAGAGAGGGAGAGAGAGAAAAACGGGGGCGGGGAGAGAGAGAGAGAGAGAGAGATCTACAGTGTTCTTGTAGTCATATATACACCTAACAAAAAATACTTGTCCTGCATTATGTCCTGCCTTGTGGATCAAAGTAATTGAATGAGCCACAGAGGATGAGAATGGAATGAATAATGGAGGCCAAATTGTGTAATCACTGGTGAAGCAGGTTCTTTAAGTTTTGTGGTTAGTTTTCATTCCCCCTGATTATTAAATGATGAAACTCTTTCACCCAGAATATCACTTTGCCACCTTTAATGTGAAATAAAGCTTTTATGCAGTTAGAGCTATGTTATGAAAATATTAAATGTTGAGATTCTTGCAACCAAAGGAAGATAGAAAATTCCAAAGAAATTACTATTTCTGGTAAGTTCCTGTCTCAGATACGTAACTCAGCTAGAATAGATATTTTAGTGATAAAATTATGTCGGATTTGTTATTTAGTGTGAATCTGACATTTGAGTTTCCTTTTATAATGTTTCTTTTTGTTATTTCAGGGAAGGAGATTACAGCAGAAACTTTTATGGAGAAGTTGGACAATGGTGCCTTGCTCTGTCAACTTGCAGAAACTGTGCAGGAGAAATTTAAGGAGAGCATGGATGCTAATAAGCCCACAAAGGTAAAAGATCCCAGTGCAAAATCACTCTTAGCTGGTAGATTATATTTATAATTGCTTGTAAATTGAATGTAATTTATAAATTTATTGTGAATGGATATATGAAGGTATGTACTAAAATCAAAGTACAGAGGGTTCTTTTTAATTAGCTAACATGTTATTTGCACTCTAATTACATAAATTACATAATCCTTTTGGTGAATCTAATTGAACAAAAGCTTATGCAAAATGATGGTATTAAAAGAGTATTGTGTATAAACTTGCTGAATCTGAAGTACTGATTAAAAATTTAGCAGAGAAATAATTGTGTCATTAGGCAATGCCCAAATCCAGCCAAGAAAGATGTACTGAATAGATCTTTGTTTTAAAAAATATTATGGCAGAATACTAGAACAAAATTTCTGGAGTGTAATTTTTTGTTTATTCTAAATAAGTAGTACCATTGAACTAAGTAAATTTGGACAAATTATTTTATTTCTGACTGCTCAGATTTCTTTTCTGCATATTAGTTCTACTATTCTTTTCTAGTTATTATAAACACTTGATGAAAGTATGGTGTTTAACAGGAGAGAATGTACTTAATTTTTAATAGAGAGTGAAAAGAGATGTAAAAATGTTAAAATAATGTTGACCAGGTATGGTGGCTCACGCCTGTAATCCTAGTACTTTGGGAGGCTGAGACAAGCAGATCATTTGAGGTCAAGAGTTTGAGACCAGTCTGGCCAACATGGTGAAACCCTGTCTCTACAAAAAAAAAAAAAAAAAAAAAAAAAAAATTGCTGAGCATTGTGACACATGCCTATAATCCCAGCTACTCAGGAGACTAAGGCAGAAGAATTGCTTGAACCCAGGAAGTAAAAGTTGCAGTGATCAGAGATCACGCCATTGCACTCCAGCCTAGGTGACTAGGTGACAGAGTAAGACTCTGTCTCAAAAAAATATAAAATTAAATTAAAATGTTGAAGACAACTTAAGACAAAAAGCAACTGTTAATCCATTTCTGCAACTCTGTCAGAAAAAATAAAAGGTTTGTGTTTGTGTGTGTGTGTGTGTGTTAGCACTGATTTTATTTTTTAGATATTTTATATATAAAAGGATTATGTATTGTATAATACTGAAAGAATTATGTAAAGTATTATATAATATACAATGCCTTCCTCTTACTATTTTCTTAATCTTAAAAGCAACTCTGTGAAGGTATTAATTAATTGATTTCCAAACTTTGCTGCACGTTGGAATTACCTGAGCATCTTTAAAATAATGCTGAGAGCTGGGCTAGATGTCGTGGCTCATGACTGTAATCTTAACACTTTGCAATGGTGAAGGCAGGCAGATTGCTTGATCTCAGGAGTTCAAGACCAGCCTGGGCAACATGACAAAACACCATCTGTAAGAAAAAACACAAAAATGTTAGCTGGGAATGGTGGTGCATTCCTGCAGCCCTAGCTACAAAAATAATAATAAAATAAAATAATACTGAGACCTGTATCCCATGCCTGAACATTCCGATTTAGTCCCATAGGGTGAAACCTGGGCACTAGAATTTTTAAAAAGCTCCCTAGGTGATTCTAATGTGCAGCAAAGTTTGGTAACCATTCATTTCTTATAATTTTCTCCTTAAGTGGATGGTTGAAGACTCTAAGTAATTTGTACAAGATTGGATAGAAAGTGACCAACCAAGAATTTGACAGAGACAACTTTTAGTGCTCTCTCATTTTGGTTCATTATGGGTAGCACAGGTGTGAGGAGACTGTTTATGAAAATACTTTGTGTCAAGCTTAGTGTTAAGACACCAGTTTTTCTTCTCTCATTTTCATTGTAATGTAACTGGCCTTTAAATCAGCTACCTGATGAAAAAACATAATGCCAATAAGGGGACAATTTGTATAGAAGGTTTACTGTAAAGCAATGAACAGAGGAAAATAAGCTGTTGTGCCCAGACTCTTGAAAGTATTACATTCACATTACAAAGTTCCTGAAACCTGTATTGCTTATTGTTGAGGATGGAGAGCCCAATACCTCAGTGTTAAGAATCCTTGAATCCTGGCCGGGCATGGTGGCTCATGCCTGTAATCCCAGCACTTTGGGAGGCCAAGGCGGGCGAATCACAAGGTCAGAAGATCAAGACCAGCCTGACCAATATGGTGAAACCCCATTTCTACTAAAAATACAAAAAATTAGCCAGGCATGGTGGCACACACCTGTAGTCCCAGCTACTCAGGAGACTGAGGCAGGAGAATCCCTTGAACCAGGAGGCAGAAGTTGCAGTGAGCCAAGGTCATGACACTGCACTCCAGCCTATGTAACAGAGCAAAACTCCATCTAAAAAAATAAAAAGAATTCTTGAATCCTCTTGAGTAATAAAGATTAACCAACTCTGTTAAGACTATTGTGCAGTTTTCTTGTTTTGCTTTGTTTGCAAGCGGTTGCTTTTTTAAAACAGAAGCAAAGATTCTCAAATAGATTTGTAATTGTAAGACACAAATGTAAGATAACCCTAAAGCATTAGCCTATAGGTCAAAGGCTTTGACAATAAGTACATTTTTCTTGGTTTCTAGTTTTATTTATTATTGGGAGGCATCTGAGCCATGGTTTTCGTATCTGTAAAATAGGATTAATAATTACATATGTATACATTCCATAGAGCATTGCACAAAATAAGGCTCTTGATAAAATCTCTTTTCCCCATGTGAAAGTTAAGAGACCTTTATAAGAATTTTCTATTAATTATAAGAAAATAAATACTTTATGGCCATGGCCATACCACCCTGAACACATCCTATCTCGTCTGATCTGCGAAGCTAAGCAGGGTTGGGCCTGGTTAGTACTTGGAAGGGAGAAAATAAATGACTTATAAATATTTGTATTTATCATGATAGCTGCTATGCACAAATATGTATACATTTTCCCCAATCTCCATAATATATAATATTGATAATATTTATAGATCTATAGTTATATAACTACTTCCCTTCAAAACATTTATTTCAGTATTATAATTTTTATTATAAAACTATAAAACATAAAAGGAAACAAAAGAATTTTTTTCTGTTAGTAGAACTGCAGTAAGTTATTAAATTTGAAATCGTTCCTTCAACCTAAGTAATTTTGTTTAACTGAATATAAAGCTATTTTTTTTCTGATTGCAATAAAGGTTTTAGTATAAAAATTTAAATGTGTTATTTGAACAAGTCAGGTTTCAAAATACTTATTATCATCCCACCAAAAAGACACATGCACCTGTATGTTCATCGCAGCATTATTCACTATAACAAAGACATGGAATCCACCCAGATGCCCATCAATGGTGGACTGGATAGAGAAAATATGGCCCTATATACCATGGAATACCATAAGAGACTAAAATCATGTCCTTTGCAGAAACATGGAGGCAGCTGAAGGCCATTATCTTAAGCAAGCTAATGCAGGAAACAGAACCGCCTGCCACATGTTCTCACTTATAAGTGGGAGCTAAGCATTGAGTACACCTGGACACAAAGAGGAGCACAATAGACACTGGGCTCTACTGGTGCAGAGAGGGAATGAAGAGGGTGAAGGTCAAAAAACTACCTATTAGGTTCTATGCTCACTATCTGGGTGATGAAATCATTTATATTCCCAGCTTCAGTAAGGTGCAATTTACTCACCTAACAATCGTGCACATGTATCCTCTGAACCTAAAATAAAAGTCGAAAAAAATACTAATTATGGCCTCACTTTCACTCAATACATCAAATTTGATCTGAGGTACAAGTTGACACATTTTCTCTTGACTGAATTGCCTTCTGTGTTCTTGACAGCATTTATATATTCACAACTGACTGCCAGTAATATGCAGCTTGAATCAATAATAACATGTGCCTTATTTGCAAAGATGGTTACATTTTCTTTTCTGCATTTTGTAGTCAAATTTTTAAAAGATGAAAAGCCAAAAGGTCAGTATGTATATCTTCATGGCTATTATTGTTCATAAATATACATCTGTTAAACTCATGATTTTCAGTCTATTTTTGGTCTATAGACAAAAAAAAGTTATGAGATAGTAAGCATGTTGATACTGTTAAATCTAAATACAAATTTAAACATAATGGATTCACTAAAACCCAGGTAATTAGGATTACAGTGAATATTTCCCATGGGGAAAAAATGAGGCTTTCAAATTTGGCATTTTATCTGCAGGATGAAGTCTGGAGATTACAATATTAAGTCTGCTTTTACACGTGTGTACACTCAGGTGTTCATGTATGTGTTAGTATAGAATTATTTTCATTTTGGCATTTTGAAGTTTAGACAAAATGGTGGTGAAAATAGGTGAATTAGTCAATACATTCTCTGAATTAGTGAAACTGTGTACAAGGAGATGTTGAAACAAAATTACTTTAAATAAATCGACAACAAGCTTGATCCTCTCCAAAGCCATGCTTTGTAAATTTTTTCTATCAGCTTAAATCTTATCTCCTCATTTTCATAGCAATATTTTTTATTTTTCCTGGTTGATAGTTAATTTGGGGATTTTACAGCTGTATAAACGAATTTGAATGAGTAAGTTATGCCTGGTATATGTGAAGTATGTCTGCATTAAGAATGATTTAAATGCTCTTAAATCTGAAAGTAAATTTTAATAAATATTAGTTTGCATATTTAATATTTTAGATATAAATCTGTGACTCCTTTATATCCAGCTTTCATTTGATAAAATACTCTGAATGGAAATATTTCTCTCCTATGATTCTTTCTTTCTAGATATCAGTAGGTCAATTTAAAAATAGCTTCTTTATGTGTATGAGCTCTAAGAAGTTAATCTTACCCTTTGTGTAGTGGGCTTTTTCTCACTCTGCATGGGAGCAATGCAGAGACTTCACAGATTTGGACACTAGATGGTTGGAAGCATTTGAGACCAGTGTGCAGCTGTTTAATATGTAATTTTATTTAATTCATTTATGTATGCTATAATATAAATTCACTTTAATTATAAATATGAATATTCTTGGAGTTGAGGACATTTAAAGGCAAAAATCTAAATGAAATGAATCTTTTCAATATCATATTAGGATGAGAAAACCAAACCAAATGACAAGTCTAAGGTTAGGTTTATGCCTTTTGACTCTCAGCTACCTGACTCAAAGTTGGCATATCTAATTAAGTCAGAGGAATTGTTGCATTTATGCATGAACTTTCATTTCCTGGTCCAAATAGTGTTTCATAGTATGAAACCCTTCTTATTGTATATTTGCTCCCCTTTCCCCCATCACAAGTTTGCTGATTTATGCACAAAACTCTCTCAACCATGGTACATCAACATGGGGCAAGACATTTTCCAAAGAATTAGCCTCTCTTTTTCTACTAACTTTCTTTTTGCATGTGTCTCATTTATTTTGAGTCTCTCCTTTAGACAGACTTTTTCTGGGTTCAGAGCTTCCTCTGACTTTAAAGAGCCCTGGGTGGTTAGATCAAGTTTGAAGCAGATGAAGGAGAGGGGAAAAAAGAAGTTCTGTTACCTAGTAGAATGCTACATTATGCTCCAAGGAAGGAACTGAACATTAACCGTCTAAATGTAGAATCTAGTCCTTGTTCAGGAGAAAGAACATCCTGCAGATAAAATCCCTACAATACATTTGCCCATCAAGAGTACTTGGTTCCTTGAGCTGCAAGATAACAATACCTCAGGATGTTTTTTTGTATCATCTGGGAATTAAATAAGACATAAAGATTAGAGATTTTCTTCTCAGAAAAATCAATAGCACTTTTTGTTTAGAGAACATCTTATCAAGATCTAGTTCTGAGAAATCCAGAGTTTTGTGTTTACTGGTGATTTCTCTTAGAGAACAAGAAAGTAAGGTAGATGCAATAAAAGGTTTTTTATTAGAAAGAAAATAAAATCTCAGCTTTGATTAATCTGGAGTCATTTATTGCTGGCTACAACTAAATGATTTTATATTCCTTGAAAATTTATTGTTCTAAATTGAAAATATAATGCTAGAATTAAACAGAGTATATTATGATGAGATAGGAAGAATATAGGTGGAATGATGGGGAAATAAAGTATTTTTTTTTGATGAGTATGTTGTTCCCTGAGACTAAAAGAAAAAGAAAAACAGTAGAAAAGTTATAGTAAAGTCCAGTTCCTCAGGATTTATTAAATATAGACAAAATATATATAAGCTTTAAATACACTAAATTTTTATTTTTTATTTACTTTGTAATAAGCTCCCTAAGGTTGAATTTTTTCTCAGTATAAAATTAAATCCCCTTGTCAGGATTTTTCTGAGTCTCTGACCAAATAGCCAAATAATTCACCTCCAAATCAGAGATAATGAAATGTCTTTTTTTAATTCCCGCCCCCCCCCCCCCACTGGGACTGTTTCTGTTCTATACCGTCTTCTTCCAGAGATATGCCTAAATGGGGCTTCAGTGCCGTAGTAATAAATGTTGGTATATCATATAGACTAAAAAGAATAGTATGTAAGGAACTTGACTTATTTTTCAAATAAAACTGGTCGCAGGAGACTTGATATGGGTTACATTTGCAGATGGAGGGAGAGCAGCAATGTGAAAAAAATGAGTGAGATAAGAGTGAGTCATGTGCCTATGGAACTTATCTAGATCTTCATGTTTAACTGAGCCCATCCCATACATGGCACTTGTACTTGTAAACCCAGAAAATCAGATACAGGTCTCAGTTAATTTAGAAAGTTTGTTTTGCCAAGATTAAGGACGTGGGCCCATGACACAGCCTCAGGAAGTCCTGATAACATGTGCCTGAGGTGGTCAGGGCACAGCTCGGTTTTGCACATTTTACGGAGACCTGAGACATCAATCAATATATGTCAGACATTGGTTCAGTCTGGAAAGGGGGCACAACTTGAAGCAAAGGCAGGAAGACTCAATGTGAGGAGGGGGCTCCCAGGTCACAGATAGATGAGAGACAAATGGTTGCATTAGTTTGAGTTTCTGATATGCATTTATCTCAGGGAGCAGAGGTATAACTTTGAATAGAATGAGAGATATGTTTGTCCTAAGCACTTTCCAGCTTGAGTTTTCCTTTTAGCTTAGTGATTTTGGGGGCCCAAGATATTTTCCTTTCACATACTCAATAATAAGGTAGTGCTGGGCACAATAAAAAATATAGCCCAGTGAATCATACAGCACTAAGTTCATGATAAACAGTTAATGTTTCAGGATTACTGGTTCTCATGGTAGAAATTCAGTCTCTGTCAGACAACAGGAGCAAGCGAGGAACATGTGCATTGTGTTCTTTCCTAAAACGGCAATGTTCCTACCTGGCCCCTTCTACTAGACCCAGAAACTTCATTGAGTTGACAAAAGCCCCTTTCTGCATTTTCATGAGATTCATTCTCTATCCTCCAGAATGTGTGTATTTTATGAAACCATCTGGTTTGCCTACTATTCCTGCTTTCCAGTATCTAATCTCCAATATCAGTTATCATAAGATAATAGAGGAGCTTGATGCCCTGTGATGCTGAAATATCCTTGGTCCCTATAGGTTATGTCACAGGGCTGGAGATGGTGTGTAGGATATTAAGAGTTCTATTGTTACTGTCAAACAGATGCAAACTGATTCTGAAATTTTCTATTTATTAGAATAAAGAAAATTGCATTTTCCAAACCAAGAGATGAATGTCAAGTACCAGGATATTGAGTGATACTCTTCATTGAAAAGACCACATCTGTAGCAGCGACTTTGATTAAATATGTTACTTCATTATAATCTCCCCACTGTTTTCGAAGTCATATTGATTTTTTTACTGACTTTCATTGAGATGTGGTAGAAATCACTTTTGCTTTTACGATGCTCAGGTCATTAATAATAGCATAAATATCTGACTTTTTAAATAGGTGTGCTTTTTTTAATTTGGTACTTTTACCACAAAAGAATTAATTCCAGGTGTCAAGGATAAAAATTATGACAGTTGTTGAGAATACCCATGCAAATTATGAATTTAGGAAAAACTATTAAAAAACCTCTAATGTTTGCAAAGGTGTACTAGTCATAGTATAAAATAGATTTAGGTAAAAATCTCACTGTCACCTGATTCCCCACAAAGCATTTCCCTTTTCTGAATGTATAGTAAACAGATCTGATCCCTTTGGAGATTAAAGGAAGCTTTACATAAAGACTTGAGGTCATTATGTCTTTTATTCAGTGAGCGCTGAGTCTATAACTTGGCTTTAGTCTCGGAATTGTGCGATCAGAAGATTCTCTCATATTGTTGCTCTTTTTGTTGTACAAAGATAACCAAATGCTACATGTTCTTACATATAAGTGTGATCTAAATGGTGAGAACACATGGACACATACAGGGAACAACACACAGAGGCCTTTCAAAGGGTGGAAGGTGGGAGGAGGGAGAGGATTAGGAAAAATAACTAATGGGTACCTGGCATAATACCTTGGTGATTAAATAATCTGTACAACCATCCCCCATAACATAAATTTACCTATGTAACAAACCTGCACTTGTACCCCTGAACTTAAAATAAAAGTTAAAAAAAAAAAGAATTTAGCAAATTGACTTTCAGTTTACTTCACAAGGCCCCATGATTAATAAACCATAATCAGATTTTCTGTGCTTTTGGTTGATCAGGAGGTCTGATTGGCCTCTCCAGATTCTGTCCACCATGTCCACTTTGCCTCTGGAAATTAAGTGCCAACCTGTGTCCCTGCTACCCTGGAAATTTCCATTCACACTAAAATGAGGAAGCTTGTTTCAGTAAAAGCCCCTGAGACTTTCTGAGGAATAATGTTATGTTAAAAAATTTTGGAGCTTTCTTCATCAACTTATTCATCACCCTTTAGTGAAAAAATAGAGCCTCTTGGGCCCTACTGAGTGACATAGTGAAAAGGATGCTTATGTGAGCTATTAATTATAGGTTGACTGGAATGTAGAATTCTTTCTTCAGGTTTTTAATTCCTTTATCTTCATCATAACAAGTGGTCCCTGGCCTTTTTGTGACATTTAGTGTGGGCTATTGTTGAATCTACCTTTGTATTAGCAAATCGAGCAAACTTTAATAGGGTCATTTCATGCTAGCCCATTGAATTGGGGACATCTTGTTAGTGCAGTACAAATAGATTACTTTTGCTGAATCTAAAATTACATCCTGCTCTCCTCAGACTGATACCCTCAAAATCTATTGCAAACATAGCAAAAATAAAAATAAAAACAAAAACGAAACCTCTGCCATGATACCTTTAGTGGCACCCAACATTTTAAATGTATATTGAGGCTTTGTGATTAGTCAGCCAGTAATTCCTGAGCCTTACTGTGTGATGTATCTAAATTCATCCTGAGCCAGGCTGCAGTATTCTGACACCTGGTAGAGGTTGTCAGCGATGGCTTAAAAAAGTATGGGTTTGGCCAGGTGTGGTGGCTCATGCCTGTAATCCCAACACTTTCGGAAGCTGAGATGGGTGGATCACTTGAGGTCAGGAGTTAGAGATCAGCCTGGCCAACATGGTAAAGCACCATCTCTACCTAAAAAGTTACCCGGGTGTGGTGGTATGCACCTGTAATCCCAGCTACTCAGGAGGCTGAGGCAGGAGAATCACTTGAACCCAGCAGGCAGAGGTTGCAGTCAGCCAATATCATGCCACTGCACTCCAGCCTGGGCAACAGAGTGAGACTCTTTCTCAAAAAAAAGAAAAAAAAAGTGGATTTTTTTATTCTGTGGCTAGATGAAATTTAAGGACAGAGCCATTGTTTCAGAAGTGTCTGAGTTAATTGACATAGTATTGTTAACCTGGTTCAGGAGCATACCGAGTGTGGAGGAATCTACCTTGTACCTTCCCTGTTTCCCCAGAGGGTATGCTTGCTATTTTCTTTCCCAACCTGTCCATTCTTTTCATGTCTTTGCCTCTCTTCCCTTCTCATCTGAGACCAGGATCTGGACAGGATTTGAGCAGAGAACAGGAGCCAATACCAAATACAAGTCATATTATTCTTTAAATTCCATATATCACGGCTATTCTGTGGAAAATTCTTCCATATCCAACAGCTCACAAATGAAAGAATTTTGGTTGATTTCTCTAAATTTGACAACTGAATATTTGTCAAATGAATTTGAAAGTCAGAAAAAATTTCAAAATTTGTGATATTCACCAATAATGTGCTGTGAGATTAAAAGAGATTTTCCTGAATTATTAAAAATTTTTTCCTAATTAATCATGCTAAAAGAAAGATTCCCATATATTTCTATTCTTCTTATGCAAATATTTCTAAAACAATGTTTTAAGAAGAGGTGACCAAAAAGTATAAAACAAAAATCTTTGAGAAAATGTAAAGTAGCATTAATTCATGCAGTTAATCAATAAAAATATGTTTTTTTGTGTTTTGTGACCACTGAGTGGTACCTAGTACATGTGAGTGCTCATTAACATTTAGTTATTAACTTTATTGTATCATTCCTCTCAAGATTAAAATTTCAGCATGAAAGAGTCTGCTTAACAGCGAACACTAACTAGATCATGGCCTCATACCTTGATTACTCAGACTGAATATAATGAAAGAAGGGTCCTGGAGCAGTGGCTCATACCTGTAATCCCAGGACTTCGGGAGGCCAAGGTGAGCAGATCATGAGGTCAGGAGGTTGAGACCATCCTGGCTAACGGGATGAAATGCCATCTCTACTAAAAATACAAAAAATTAGCTGGGTGTGGCAGCATGAGGCTGTAGTCCCAGCTACTTGGGAGGCTGAGGCAGGAGAATTGCTTGAACCCGGGAGGCAGAGGTTGCAGTGAGCAGAGATCATGCTACTGCACGCCAGCCTGGGTGACAGAGTGAGATTCTGTCTCAAAATTAAAAAAAAAAAAATGAAAGAAGGATAGTGTTCCTACAGAAAATTAATATATTCTTACCTAAGAAGAGAAAAGGATACCGGAAGTGTAGAGTGTTCTTGCAGTTTGGTGTCTGTAGATTTGGCCTCTCTCTGTTTCTCCATCTGCATGTTAACTCCCCTTCTTTGTACCATACTGTTGTACTTAGTTGTTTCCTAGTCTTTATCCCTTTGCTAGACTCTAAGATTCTTGAGGACATAGTTTATGTTTTATTCATCTGTGAGTCTAACATAATGTCTGGCATATAGATGCCTAGTTGAAATGGTTTTAGATGAATGAATAAATAAATGCCCCAGTAAGGATGTTCACCTTTAGCTGCAGAATACTGTTATCAATGGGTTTTACTCATCTTTGAGTTTTAATCCTGAAGACTTTTATTCTCACTAAGTTTGAAATTTCTCCCTCTGCCTGTTTGCTTAACTCAAAAGCCTTTGACGTGACAAAGCATAAGGAGCAAATCTGACTTTTCAAGTAGTAAAGAGAAGATTTGAGAATTTTAGAATGCTTTAGGGAAAGAACAAAGATCTGAGGATACTAAAAGCACTGACAAGAGATTGGCTGAAATAACAGACCATGGGGATTTAAACTAGTTAGTAAAATGTGAATCTTGGAGGAGGTTAATCATTTAGTTAATTGTAGATGTTATTATACAGTCACATGATATATTATTTGCATACAGAGCATTATATAAAGGTAAAAATGAGCATATTTATATTCAATGGTTCATTCAGTTTGAGGATTTCTTTTCAAGGCCTGTTTATACTGTTTGCCACAGTTCCAATAAAATAAGTATCAGATGAGTGATAACTAGTGGTTTCATGAATTTGCTCACCATTGAAAATTAGGAAGAAGAATAATTGTAGGGCCTTTAGGTAATAGGTTCTCAAGACATGATTTTGGCCTGAAATGAAGTGCTGTGTTTTTGAATTACCAAAGGAGTCATAAAGATGAAATCATGTTTTTTTTTCCTTTTGCATCTTTTTCCCAATAACTACCCCTGTTGCTCAATAAAATAGTTGGTGATGGAAATGAGAATATTAGAACCTTTATTTTCTCGTAGAGCACCTAATTAGCTGTCTGCCAAAGTACTATTTAACAACCAAGGTAAAAATACAAGTTCTGTAAAACTGCAGGAGAGAATCAGAATTCTAACATTTAGGAACAATGCACAATAGATACTGCTATCAGCTTTCTGTAAATGTGTTATTAAACAATGGGTAAATCAAAAAGGAGTTAAATATGATCATGGATTATAGCAAGTTCATTTTATCAATCTTTTATAATATCAAATATTAGCAACTACAAATATTTTGTAATAATTGAATCGTATTTATATATGTTATTTAAAATTTGATCGTTTGAGTATATGTTAGCAACAAAAGATAATGTTATTGGCTGTAGGTGTTTATGTGCATGTAATCTTGGTGATGAGAAAGATAGTTGTGATTTAAAGGGTATTAGTTAAATAAAGATAACTCAAAATACTCTCAAGGATTTTACTCTCTGAGGGAGAAATGTGATGTGTGTGTAATACATAGCTTGTGAGATCAAGCTTAAAAAATGGTTGGAAAAGGACCAGGCATCATGGCTCACACTTGTAATCCCAGCAATTCAGGAGGCCGAGGCGGGTAGATCACCTGAGTTCGGGAGTTCGAGACCAGAATGGCCAATATGGTGAAACCCCATCTATACTAAAAATACAAAAATTAGCCAGGCGTGGTGGTGCATGCCTGTAGTTCTAGTTACTCAGGAGGCTGAGGCAGAATAATCTTTTGAACCCGGGAGGTGGAGGTTGCTGTGAGCCAAGATCACACCATTGCATCCAGCCTAGATGACAGAGTGATATTCCATCTGAAAAAAAAATGTTGAGAAAGGGCTGGATGTGGTGGCTCATGCCTGTTATCCCATTATCCCAGCACTTTGGGAGTCCAAGGCGTGCAGATCACCTAAGGTCAGGAGTTCAAGACCACCCTGGCCAATATGGTGAAACCCCATCTCTCCTAAAAATATAAAAATTAGCTGAGGGTAGTGGCAGGTACCTGTAGTTCCAGCTGCTTGTGAGGCTGAGGCAGGAGAATCACTTGAACCTGGAAGGCAGAGGTTGCAGTGAGCTGAGATTGCACCACTGCACTCCAACCTGGACAATAGAGTGAGACTCTATCTCAAAAAAAAAAAAAAAAAAAAGGGTTGTGAAAAATTAGTTGCAAGCAGTCACAGGTCTTAAGTAAGAAAAAGACATTATGTTATTATGTGGCTGAAATTATAATAGAAGTTAAAAGATTTAATTGTATATACTGAAATGTTTTCACACTTAAAATTATCTTAAGTGTGTCCATCTTCTTAAATCAAAAAGGATACTAATTAAAAGTGAAAATAACTGCTGTTTTATATATATATATATATATATATATATATGTGCTGTACATACATTGCAATGTCTAATGTGCTTATATATGGACCAATTACAATGATTTTTAAGTATGTTTAAATTGATTAATTTGACCATTTAACTATCCATACATTATTATTTTCTTTACTCTTTTTATTATCACAAGGTGAAAATCTAAATTATTCACATTTCCTTGTTCTCAATGAATCATAGAAGAAACTGTCTCTCACCCTTTTGATCTATAACTCTTGAGGTGGGTGTCTAAGATATCGGGCTGCGGTTCTTTAGGAATATTTAAAAGAGTATGAAGTTTGTTGAACTATCTGTAGATGGAATTACAAATTGAACAAAACTACTTTATGGCCTTATGTATTTAAAATTATTTAGACAAGAGTATAGGCCCTAGCAAAATGGAAAATGACCATATGCAAAGCATGGAAAGCCTTTGTTAAAAGTACTCACATTTGAGATAGCTTACTTGTTATGCCCTAAGAAGCAAATGGCAAAAGTAAATATTACTTTAGAATTCCCCTTAAATTATGAGAGGTAAATAAAATCTATCATTGTGGTGTTTGTCTTCTCTCATATTTGTTTTAGGGCAGTAGCTGCCAGACTTCTCATATGAGCAACAAGCTGTTTCCCCAGTCCTAATGTTCTCTTTATATTGGGGTATACTCCTAATAAGGCCTTTGCGCTGAGATATGGGGAAGAGTGTTTCTAGCCCTATTCTGTACTCTGCTGAGAATCTACATGGTTCAGAGCAAGGAGAAGAGATGGGAAAAGACCAGGTGGCAGCATCTAACCTAGAAATTTGTCTAGATTCCAGAGGCTGCTACATTTATATGAATCTGCTTATAGAGGGTCTTTTCAAAATTGTTCTTTTTGTTCATGACCTCAAACCATAATATATTGTTTGGTAGTATAAATAACAGTTGCATTAAAGGCATGTGAAACATATGACTGAAAATAAAATATGTTAAATTGAAATTCCAGAAAGTAAAAAGAGAAGAGCAAATTCTGGATTGAAAAAGGGAGGTACACACACACACACACACACACACACACACACACACACACTGCTTTCATCTACATGATTTCCTAGCACCGGCACAATGTCGTCCCTTGAGCATAAAAGTAAATCTGACTGGATTTTTCCATGATGACATCATCTCTTCTACTCACGGTCTCACATCCTGCATTTAACAACATGCAGGCACATCAGCAAGACAACATTGTAAAAGGAGTATAACTGGGGAACTGTTTTCATGATATTTGATAGCACTAATTGTGGTCACTGCTTTCAAAGCACTGTGGATGTAGAATATCATGTCAGGAAAAGTCACTCTCACCATATGGAAAATGGAAAATTAATTACTTTAAAATGAGCTCTTACTAAATGTGTTGGAGAAACTCAAGTCGTTGGAACGAATCAATAATGAATATGTATGCTTTTATTTTTTAAGGAGACATTCATAGATTTTATATCAAGAGCCTTTTCTAAAAAGCTGAATATTTTGGGAAAGGAGTTACTTTTCATTTAAAAATGTCTGAGAATTGCTAGGTGATTTAAAATATAAGTACTCACCATATTTATGTGTGTGTGGTCCAAGATATGTGGTATTGGTTCATTACAGAGTAATGGAATAATGTTTTTTAGATGAGGTAACGGAGTTTACAGTATATAGAGCTCTTTGGCTGTGCCTTAAGCTCTTAGGGGCTCAGTACATGAATGTCTTCTATTGTTTGAGTTAGCAGTTTGAAAATGCATTACATATGATGCATGAAGCCTTTTAGTATGTGTTTTGTGTTTATATTACTGTGCTGGTCATGTCTAATTTCACACCAGTGGAGGCTGCTTGTCTAATAGATGCCTTGCTAGCATTACTGTTTCATATAAGAAATAAAAAAATGCGGTAATTTGTATATCTTGAAGTCAAAAGAAACAAACTTCTACAATGTTTACGGATGAGCATGCTACTGTGTTTTTGTCTACATTTATAATTGAAGGGATATTAAACATCAGTTAGAAGCTAGTGAAAATAAACATAATTTTTTTTGCTCACCTCCAATTAATGATTCTCCCAGAAAAGAACCCTTTCTTGTAGTGGGGAATATTGTAATAAGCATACAAACTCAGAATAAATGGATTTTTACAGAATTAACAAAATACAGTGGGAAGATTAACACAGGAGAGATCAATCTTTACTTATCTAGTAAACATGTGTGCAAACGTATATGTGTGGAACCAAACCATATGTTGTTCTATGTTGTTATATTTGCTATATTTAAAATTGTTCAAAGATTGAAAAGTAGATCTATGATCTTTTTTCCCCACAGACGTAATGAATTCCATGGGATATGATAATAAAGCGGACATTAAGTATTTACTTTGTGTCAATCAGAGTAAGCTTTTTGCATGAATTAAGTCATCAAATTACTTAAAACTCAAGGTAGATCCTGCCACTTCTTAGCTCAAAATTTTCCAGTGGCACCTCGACCTTCTTGGCGAAAAAGCCAAAATCTATATGACAGCCTACAAGGCTCTAAATGCACTGTTCCTTGGCGACCTTTCTGATCTCGTTTATCATAACTTTTCCATTGCCTGAATTTGTTGCAGCGACACTGGACTCCTTGCAATTCTTTGAACCTGATAACTAGGTCCCATCCACCACTGGGCCTTCACAATTATTCTCCTAGCTTCTTTGAGTATTATTTTTCCAGCGATGTGTATGACTTGCTTGTCACTCTCTTCATGTCTCTGCCCAAATGTCATGTTTTATCTGAGCCCTTCCCTCACCAACCTATATAAAGTACTCTTACAGACTTTTTAACTGCCAAATATTTATTGAATGCTAACTGTGGGCAAGATCTGACAAATAAGCATAAAGCATTACTAGGTCCTCCCCAAGAGTTTTCAGTCTAGTTGGGTACATAAAATATGAACATATAATAATATAGATATCAATGGTAAGCGCTAAATAAATGATACACATCAGTGGTTCTCAACTTACGTTTAACCGTAACATACATTACGGAGATAACATTCAGTGGATTATTTAACACATATATATTGAACACCTAAAATATACAGGGAAAAGTATTATATGATCACATGATTCTTGGCTTTGTGGATTATCAGGGGATAATAACATTAAGCTGGTAATTAAAAAGTATGTAAACAGTGAATTTCAACAGCTGTGTATAAATACAGGAAAGTCTAAGTACATGAGCAGCTTTAAAAGGGCGACCTAAAAAACTAGTTATGTGCAAAGGATATTTTACATTATTCTGAAGTAAAATGGGAATAAGCAAGGCAGAGAGAGAATACAGAGTGTGCAAAATACAGTAAATTGCACATGTGGAAGCTCTCAGATGTGAAGGTGAAATATGACTTTGAGGAAGTAAAGGAAAGCAAATATGTCTGGAGACTAGCACATAGCTCAAGAGAATCAAGAGATGAGACCAGTGCTAAAACCTGCTGGATGCTGGCATTTATCTTAAGAATAACATGATGTCATTCAAGTAGTAATATTTTAAGCAGAAGCATGATAGACTGCTTTAAAATGGCAACATTAGCAATGTGGAGAATGGATTGGAAAGGAGAAATGAAGGTGGAACTAACCACCTGAGTGAGGAAGCTATTGTCTAGCTCAGGAGACAGATAATGACCACTTAGCCTAGGGTAGTGGCAGTGGAATGGGAAGAAGTAGATGGTTTTGAGATATATTGAGACCAGGTGGACTTGGCAAAACTTGTGAATAAATTGGATAGAATGGGTAAGGGAGATTGGTCCAGAGTTTCATACTTGAGGACATAGATGGATGGTGGAGCATTGTTTTATAATTGGAAAGGCCAAGGAAGAGTAGAATTTTGGAAAGATCATTGTTTCTTACACACACGTGCATTCTACCTTCATGAGTACCTGAGGGTTATAAGCCTTGTTGGCTCCCTGTCACACCACTCTTTTCATTTATGCTCAAGGAAATATAAACAAATGAGTAAGAGGTGCTCTAGAGGTAACCTTGGATTTGATTTGACTTAGTCCATAAAAAGTATTTTTAACTGTAAGCTGTTATGATCTATACTTTTAAAAGTAAAAAAATGTCTATAGACTTGACTCACAGCTGATCCAAACACACGATTGTTTAGACAGACCTCTGCTGACATATATAGTAGATTCTTATAAGGGTTTAGAAACAGTTTGTCTAATTGCTTGTGGAAGTTTTCATGAAAGCAGTGGAATTTAAATTGTCTAGACATGGTGCAAATAAATGGACAGAGAAATTTGTGGCAAATACAATATAAATATGTAGTAACTGAGCAAAATATTAAAGCTGAAAAAATGCAAGCATGTACCCAGGATAGTGAATAGAAAAACATGGTTGATGTGGATCATATATGGAGAGAACGTTTGGCACATGGACTGGTAAAGCTGACTCACATAACTACAAGATTTAAGCATTTGAACTTTGTTTTGTAAGCATTGAGCTGGAGAATGAGAGCACTAAATCTAGGAAGATTAATCTGAGGTTGTTGTGTAGGCATACTAGATTGGAGAAATTTGAGACAGGAAACAGGAGGATAATTGTGTAAAGTTTCTACATTTGTTTAGACCTGTGATGTTAAAGAGTCTGAGGTGAGTGTGTCAATACTTTATTGAAAGGGGCAGGGTAATCGAAGAGGTATTTATTGGAAAACAACAAGGAGCTGGACTGGTAATTTACTGGGCACAAAAAGAAGGGATGAAGGAAGAATCAAAGCTACTATAATTTTTGAAATTTGAGAAAATATGATTATTAGTGGACAGAACAAAAGAAGAAAATTCTGGGTTTTGGAGAACATATAATGATTTGATAGATGTCCTGAATAGCAGGATATGTAGGTGGATATTATGTTATTTTTGAGATTGAATTATGTGTTTAGTGATTATTAAAATCCCCAAAAGTTTCATTGGCACCCTGGACTGAACTTTATTTTAGTTAGTTTAACTTTCCTTTGCTTCAGTTTTTTAACAAACACGTACTTAAATTTTACTATATGCTAGTCATTATTTCCAGAACTTCTGCATAAACTTATATCACCCTCATAGCAATTTCATGATGTAGATGCTGTTATTATGCCATTTCACAGATGGAATTGAGTTAATGTGCCTTGTGTCAATACAACTAGTAATTGAAAATCCAGTATTCAAACTCAGGCAGTCTGGCTTCAAACATACTTATAACCACTCTATTCTGCTGCCCCTCACTAAAGGGAATATATGCTTTAGCTACAGTCATATTTGTATTTATTCAATAAAGATTTCATAAGTACTGTTTGTTAGGTATTACACTAGGTGCTAGGGATAAAGTGGTGAACAAAACCAGTCATTGTTCCATTCCTCATGAAGCCTACAGACTAAAAGGAGAGAGAGTTGCTAATCAATTAGTTATATGAAAGAACTTGGTAACAAAATGTGGATTTTACCCAGGTAAACTGAAATGTAAGGGGTGAGACTTGCAATTATTTTGCCAAAGCAGTATGGGAAGGGAAAAGAAGATACTTAATAGGCAAGAAGCTTATGGTGCGAGGCAGCATGTAGAACATGCAGGAATGGGAACAAAAGCTAGCATGGCTACAGGAGAGAGAGGACCCATAGTACTAGAGTAGACCATGTGCAGGCCAATACAAACCATGGAAGCCACATCATAAGCAGCCTTGTCTTTATCCTAACAGCAATGGGAAGTCATTGAAGATTTTTAAGCAGGAAGAAAATAAACTGTATTAAATTTTCCATTTGAAAACCCTAATTTGATTAGGGGGTAGAGCTCAGAGGTGACTGCACAGCATGGTAATGAAAAAAAAGTCAGAAGATATTGTAATTAAATCATCATGGGAAGGTAAAGCATTTGTCTTAAATTTTTATTTTTTCCTATGTGTATGTGGGCTTACTACAGTAATTACAGATGTGGTGATATAACTAATGGTCAGCTCTCCTCATGGCATTCCTTGAAAATGGAATTGAAAGCAGACATGTATTTGAAAAAAATTAAATTAATTGAAGATAAGTTATTATCTAGCATTGATATTAGGTACTTTCTAGGACACCTTATTTAATTCTCAAAACATGTTACAAAGGTTAGGCCTTCAGTTCCAAAAGGTTAATTAGATTAAATTACTGTTCTTGGTCATTATTAGTGCAGTGAAGTTAGCAGCAAAAAAGAAAAAAAGACCTTTCCCCTACCCCCAAAATTGTTTAAGAATCTGTGAGCCACTAAAATAAATTGCTTTCTTGGAATTCATTTGTTTAAAAAATCTTTAAACTTTTAAAAAATATTTTCTTGATAGGTAATTTACAGATGAGTACACACAAGTAGTTTTGACTAAAATATTAGTGCCAGAGACTCTGAACTCAGAATTTGCTGCAAATATTGATAAATTATGATGTCATAGAACATGCAGAATATTTGTTGGAAGTGAAAAATTCAAGAAAAAATATATATGTATGTATGTGTGTATATATATATGTATGTATGTATGTGTGTGTGCATATATATATATATATATTTAAAGTTTCTTATTCATTAAGGAATTCTTCAATTGTGGAAGAGACAGAAAAACTGATGTACACTCTCCAAAACAATTTTCAAACTATCATCAATTTGATCTATAATTAATAATAATTTCTATTAATCTTACGGAGAATCTGAGGCTTGTCACACCTGCTTTCTCAAACTCCTTCCTCTTTCTGAGAAATCTTTCATGTTCCATTTTGTATGTCACTTTTTCTGTCTTATCACTGAGCTGTGACTTAGGAGTTTCCCAGATGGAAGTGTCAGAATAAAAGAAATCACTGTTTTTACTTCTGCAGAAGTATCATTAATTTTTTCCTTTAGTCCATTCTTGACAGCAATGTCATAATTATTTTTTCCAAAGTCTATGTTACTTCTTAGTTTAAAATGTTAAAATCTACAATTCAAGTAGGCAAAATGGCAGATAGGAGACAGGACTAATGAGCAGCTCCCACTTAGAGGGACAGAACAGTGTCTGGAGACACACACTGTGAACTTTTGCTCCAAGAACCACCACAGGAACAAATCAGGAAAAAAGAAATAATTCACAGACGCTTTGAAACAAGCAGCTTGCCACTGCAAATGCAATGAGACAGCTGAAAAAAAGTGAGTTCCCAAAGTGTGAGGGGGTAAATGTCAGCCTCTGAACCCACATCCCCACTGGGAACCAAATAATCCTGATCATGGGAGAAGGATTCAACCTTACCTAGAGCCAAAACAGATTTAAGAACCCAAAGGTGAGATAAAAGTAGAAGCAGCAGCAGGCAGAGCCCTATAGGCACTTCCAGTCCCCAGATCAAGTCTGGAGAAGCCATTTCTGGCTTTATCTCACAGAGATCCTTGGGGAAAGGAAAGCAGCCAGTGGAATTTGGGAGGGGCCACAGGGTGAGGGAGGCTCCTAGCTGAACTTTGTAATAATTTTGACTGAACACACACTTTTCTGATCAGAATCAGAAGGCAAGAGGGAGAACAGGAATTGCAGATACAAGTGCAGAAGCCACAGATGGTGTGGATAGGTGGGGCGAGGCCAGAGAGCCCTGCTTGCTTTCTCAACTGGGAGCCTTATAGCTTAGGGCGAGATCTCAGCCCTGATAGCAAGCTGCTTAGATATAAACTCACTGCAGTTGTGGAGGCACAGTGGGAGTGAGACTAGCCTTGCTGGCTGTGTGGGAGCTGGGTAATGCCTGTCACTGTCAGCTTTCCCCCACTTCTTGGAGACGTTTTTGTACAGCATAGGCAGCCATAATCCCCTGGTAACATAACTCCATTGGCCTGAGAGCTGTCCCCAAACTTCTACAGGGGCTGCAGCAAGCCCTGCCCAAGGAGAATCTGAGCTCAGACCCATCTAACCCTGTCCCTACCTGACGGTTTTTCTCTACCCAGCTTGGTAGTCAAACACAAAAGACATAATCTCTTGGGAACTCTCTGAACCTGCCCACCACCTGAGAAACCTGAGCCCTCATCCTGGCCAATGTAGGGCAAAATTATAACCCCCTTCTACTGTTGTCCTCCTTTCACTCTCTTGAAAGCACCACCTCCTGGCTGGAGGCCAACTCAAGTCATTACAGCAACTCATAGCAGAACAACGCTGCTCCAAAGAAGGAAAAAACAACAGCTAATTCCACCACCTGATACATGCTGGCTAACCAGAGGTCCTGAGACTGTGCACATAACAGTTTCACTGCTAGCATAACCAACATGTGAGAAAACTAGTGCACTAAGCAGAACTACAACCAAAGACTCCCAGAATCCAATTTACTCTCCTGCCATCTCCACCAGAGCAGGTTCTGGTATCCATAGCTGGGAGACCTGAAGATAGATTGCATCACAGGACATTTTGCAGACATTCCCTAGCACAGCTTGGAGCCCAGTAATCCTACTAGGTGGCTAGATCTAGAAAGGCAATAATAGTCACAGGAATCTGGCTCTCTGGAAGCCCTATTCCTAGAAGAAGGGGGAGAGCACCACATCAAGGGATTACCCCGTGGGATAAAAGAATCTGAACAGCAGCCCTTGAGTTCCAGATCTTTCCACTGAAACATTCTACCTAAATGAAGAAGAACCAGAAAAGTAATATGACAAAACAGCATTCGGTAACACCCCCAAAAGATCATACTAGTTCTCTAGCAATGGTCTAAACCAAGAAGACTCTGAATTGCCAGAAAAAGAAGGATGATTATTAAGCTACTCAAAGAATCACCAGAGAAAGGTGAAAACCAACTTAAAGAAATTAAAGGCCAGGTGCAGTGGCTCATGCCTGTAATTTCAGCACTTTGGGAGGCTGAGGCAGGTGGATCACTTGAGATCAGGAGATCAAGACCAGACTGGTCAATATGATGAAAACCCATCTCTACAAAAAATACAAAAAATTAGCCAGGCATTATGGCTCAAGCCTGTGGTCCCAGCTACTTGGGAGCCGAAGCATGAGAACTGCTTGAACTCAGGAGACACAGGTCGCAGTGAGCTGAGATTATGTCACTGTACTCCAGCCTTGGCAACAGAGTGAGACTCTGTCTCAAAAAAAAAAAAAAAAAAAAAGAAAAGAAAAAGAAAGAAAAGATATATAGGATACAGATGAAAAAGCCTCCAGAAAAATAGATATCAGAAAGGAAGGACAATCACAACTTCTAGAAATGAAAAGCACACTTACAGAAATGCAAAATACACTGGAAAATTTCAACAATAGAATTAAACAAGTAGAAGAAAGAATTCAGAGCTCAAAGACAATGCTTTTGAATTAACCCAATGTGATGAAGACAAATAAAAATAATTTTAAAAATAAGCAAAAAGCTCCTAGAAATTTGGGATTATGTTAAATGACCAAACATAAAAATAATTGGAATTCCTGAGGAAGAAGAGAAATCTAAAAGTTCGGAAAATTTATTTGAGGGAAATCAAGGAAAAATTCCCTGGTCTTGCTAGAGATCTAGACATCCAAATATAAGAACCTGTAAGAATACCTGGTAAATTCATGACAAACAGATCATCACCTAGGTACTTACATAATTGTCAGGTCATCTAAAGTCAAGATGAAGGAAAGAATCTTAAGAGATGAGAGGCAAAAGCATCAGGTAGTCTGTGAAAGAAAACCTATCAGATTAACAGAAGATTTCTCAGCAGAAACCCTGTAAGCCAGAAGGGATTGTGGTCCTATCTATAGCCTCCTTAAAATAATTATCAGCCAAGAATTTTGTACACAGCAAACCAAGCTTCATAAATGAAAGAGAGATAAAGTCTTTTTCAGACAAATAAATGTTAACAAAATTTGCCACTACCAAGCCAGCAATATAAGAAATGTTGAAAGGTGTCCTAAATCTTGAGACAAAACCTTGAACTACACAAAAGTAGAACCTCCTTGAAGCCTAAATCTCTCAGGACCAATAACACAATAAGAAAAAAAATGAGAAACAATAACACAATGAGAAGAAAAGCATATTGAGGTAATGACTAGCATGATGAATAGAACACTACCCTGCATCTCAATACTAATGTTGAATGTAAATGGCTTCAATTAAAGCATACAAAATCGCAGAATGGATAAAAATCTACGAGCCAAGTATCTTCCATCTTCAAGAGACTCGTCTAACAAATAAGCACTCACCTAAACTTAAGGTAAAGGAGTAGAAAAAGATATTCCATACAAATGGAAACCAAATGCGAGCAGGTGTAACTATTCTCATATCAGACGAAACAGAGTTTAAAGGAATAGGAGTTAAAAAGGATAAAGAGGGACATTATATAATGTTAGAAGGATTAGTCCAACAAGAAAATACCACAATTCTAATTAAATATACACCTAACTTGGGAGCTTTCAAATTTATTAACCTATTGCCACTACACCTAGGAAATGAGATAGATGGCAACCCAATAATAGGAGGGACTCCAATACTCCACTCACAGCACTAGATAGGTCATCAAGATAGAAAGTCAACAAGGGAACAATGGACTTAAACCATACCCTAGAACAAATGGACTTAACAGATATTTACATAACATTCTATCCAACAACAGCAGAATACATATTCTTTTCTTCAACACCTGGAACATTCTCTAAAATAGGCCACAAAACAAGTCTCAATAAATTTAAGCAAATTGAAATTATATCAAGTACTCTCTCAGACCACAGTGGAATAAAATTGAGAAATAAACCCCAAAGACAACACTCAAAACTGTACAAATACACGGAAATTAAATAATCTGCTTCTGAATAATCCTTGGGTCCACAATGAAATCAAGATGGAAATTAAAAAATTCTTTGAACTGAATGATAATAGTGATACAACCAACTAAAACCTCTGGGATTCAGCAAAAGCAGTACTAAGAGGAAAGTTCATAGCATCAAATGCCTACATCAAAAAGTCTGAAAGAGCACAAATAGACAATCTATGCTCACACCTCAAGGAATTAGAGAAACAAGAACAAATCAAACTCAAACCCAGCAGAACAAAAGAAATAACAAAGATGAGAGCAGCACTAAATGAAATTGAAGCAATGACAAAAAAATACAAAATATAAATGAAACAAAAACTTGTTTTTTGAAAAGACAAAAAAAATCGATAGACCATTAATTAGATTAACCAAGAAAAGAAGAGAGAAGTTCCAAATAAGCTCAATTAGAAACAAAACAGGAGATACTACAACTGTTAACACAGAAATACAAAAGACCATTTAAGGCTACTATGAACAACTTGATGCAGACAAACTAGAAAACCTACGGGAGATAGATAAATTCTTGAAAGTATATAGCCATCCTATATTAAACCGGGAAGAAATAGAAACTCTGACAAGACCAATAAAAAGTAGCAAGATTGAAACAGTAATTTTTTAAAAATGCCAACAAAAAAGTTCAGAACCAGAAGGATTTGCAGCTGAATATTATCAGGCATTCAAAGAAGAATTGGTACCAATCCTACTGAAACTATTCCAAAAGATAAAGAGTGAATCTTCCCTAAATCATTATATTTAGCAAGTATTACCATAATACCAAAACAACGAAAGGAGGTAACAAAAAAAGGACACACCTTGTAGGTGTAATACCACCTACAAGGGAAGCTGAGGCATGAGACTAGCTTGAACCCAAGAGGTGGAGGTTGCAGTGAGCCAAGATCGTGCCATGGCACTCCAGCCTGGATGACACACCCAGCAAGTTTCTGTCTCAGGAAAAAAAAAAAAAAAAAGAACAGACAAATTAGTAAAGAGGAAGTTGAACTGTTGCTGTTTATTGATGATATGATCATATACCTAGAAAACCCTAAAGACTCCGTGAAAAAGCTTCTAGATCTGATTAATGAATTCAGTAAAGTTTCAGTGTACAAAACCAATGTATGCAAATCAGTAGTACTGCCATACACCAACAATGACCAAGCTGAGAATAAAATCAAGAACTCAACCCCTTTTACAATAGCTACAAAAAAACAATAAAATATTTAGGAATATACCTAACCAAGGAAGTGAAAGACCTCTATAGGGAACACTGCAAAACATTGCTGAAAGAAATCATAGACAACACAAAGGGAAACACATCCCATGCACATGGATGGGTAGAATTAATATTGTGAAGATGACCATACTTCCAAAAGCAATCTACAAATTCAGTGCAATTCCCATCAAAATATAATCATTATTGTTCATATAACTAGGAAAAAAAATCCTTAAGAAGAGCCTGCATAGCCAAAGCAAGACTAAGCAAAAAGAATAATTCTGATGGCATCACATTACCTGATTTCAAACTATACTGTAAGGATATAGTTACCAAAACAATATGGTACTTGTATAAAAATAAACTCACAGACCAATGGAAAACAATAGATAGAAATAAAGCCAAACACTTACAGCCAACTGATCTTCCACAAAGCAGATAAAAACATAAATTGGAGAATGAACACTCTATTTAATAAATGGTGCTGGGAAGACTGGCAACCACATGTAGAAGAATAAAACTGGATCCTTGTCTCTCACCTTATATAAAAATCAAATCTAAGACCTGAAACTGTAAAAGTTCTGGAAGATAACATCAGGAAAAACTCTTCTAAACATTGGCCTAGACAAAGAGTTTGTGACCAAGAACCCAAGAGCAAATGCAACAAAACAAAGATAAATAGATGAGACTTAACTAAAAAGCTTTTGCACCACAAAGTAATAATCAGCAGAGTAAACAGACAATCTACAGTGTGGGAGAAATATTCACAAACTGTGCATCTGACAAAGGACTAATATCTAGAATCTACAAGGAACTCAAACAAATCAGCAAGAAAAAAATGAATAATCCAAAGTGGGAAAAAAATGAATAATCAAAAAGTGGGAAAAGGACAGGATAGACAGTGCTCAAAAGAAGACATAAAATGGCCAACAAACATATGAAAAATGCTCAGTATCACTAATTATCAGAAAAATGCAAATCAAAACCACAGTGTGATACCGCTTTCTGCAAGAATCGCCATAATTTAAAAATCAAAACATAATAGATGTTGGTGTGGATGTGGTGAAAAAGTAACACTTTTACACTGCTGATGGGAAACTAAACTAGTACAACCACCATGGAAAACAGTATGGAGATTCCTTAGAAAACTAAGTACAAGTACTATTTGATCCAGCAATCCCACTACTGAGTATCTATCCGGAAGAAAATAAGTCATTATATGAAAAAGACACTTGGACATGCATGTTTATAGCAGCACAATTTGTAATTGTAAAAATATGGAACCAGCCTAAATGTCCATCAACCAATAAGTGGATAAAGAAAATGTGAAATGTGATACATATATTTGAATTCAGTAAAGTAATTCACTGAATTACTTTATATATAATAAAGTATATATATGTGTGTGTGAATTACTGAATTCACACACACATACACACATACATACATGCATACATATATATGTATATACACATATGTATATGCATATATACATATATACGTATATACACATATATATACACGTGTGCATGCATGTATGTATATATATGCGTATATACATGTATATACACACATTTATATACATATATGTACACATATGCCATATATATACACACACACACATACCATGGAATACTACTTAGTCATAAAAAGGAATGAAATAATAGAATTCACAGCCACCTGAATGGAGTTGGAACCATTATCTAAGTGAAGTAACTCAGGAATGGAAAACCAAGCATTGTGTGTTCTTACTCGTAAGTGGGAGCTGAACTAAGAAGATCCAAGGTCAATAAGAATGATATAATGGACTATGGGAACTTTGGGGGAAGGGCAGGAGGAGTTTGAGGGATAAAAGACTGCACAATGAGTTCAGTGTACACTGCTCAAGTGATGGGTGCACCAAAATCTTAGAAATCATACCTAAAGAACTTAGCTGTGTAATAAAACACCACCTGTTTCCCCCAAACCACTGAAATAACAATAATAAATATTAAAATATTTTTATTACTCCTCATTATGAACACTGAGATTTCTATTTAAATTTTTTAGAAAGCCTCACCAATTGACTTAATTTTTAAGTGTAGAACTAGACATGTGGAAGTTTTAAGAAACTAATCTCAGTGTGTTCATATGCAAACAATTAGTTGGGAGAACAGAAGCTTTTCATAGTTGATGATTCCCATGTGGATGTATATATAAATTATGTACACTGTTTATAAAAGTGGAAGGCATGCATTTGTTGTCAAACTTTCTATACTTTCTATTTTGCGAAGCATTTGATGCTTCTCAAACTACCAATGACATGGTAACTTTTTTGTAGACCTTTTAAAGCTTTGTTAAGGTATAATTAATGTGTAACAAAAATTACATACATTTATGATGTATTTGTGATGTTTCGATATACGTGTATGTTGTGAAATGATTAAATCAATGTAATTAAAATATGTATCACCTCACGTATTTTTTGTGGCAAAAACCCTTAATGTCTTCTCTCTTAGCAATTTTTATGTGATATATTATTATTAATAGTCACCAGGTTGTACAGTAGACCTCCAGCACTTACTCATCCTGGCTAACTGAAACTGTACCCTTGACTAACATCTCCTAAGCCCTCAACTCCTTTCCCCTAACCCTGGCAATCACTGTTCTACTCCCTGACTTTATGAGTTTGACTTTTTTAGATTTCACCTATTAGAGAAGCTTTCACTTCACAGCAAAATTGAGCAGAAAGTACACGAGAGTGGTATATTCATTAACAGTCATTGAACCTACATTAACACATTGTTACCCAAAGTCCATAGTTTTTAGGGTTCACCCTTAAACAGTCTGGGTTTTTACAGATGACATATATCCCCCAATATAATATCATAGAGAATAGTTTCATTGACCTAATAATTCTGTGTGCTCTACCTTTTCATATGTCCCTCCCTGCTAACCCCTGATCTTTTTATTGTCTTCGTAGTTTTGCCTTTTCCAGATTGTCATATAGTTGGAATCATACAGCCTGTAGTATTTTTTAGATTGGCTTGTTTCACTTAGTAATATGCATTTAAAGTTCTGCCTTGTGTTTCCATGGCTTGATAGCTCTTTTTTTTTTTTTTTTTTAATTACTGAATAATCCATTGTTTGGCTTTACCCTCCTTTATTTATTATTCATCTACTAAAGGACATCTTGGTTGCTTCCAACTTTTGACAATTATGAATAGAACTGCTATAAAAATCCATGGGCAGATTTTTAATAAATATGCAGTCAACTCATATACATAGTAACTTTTATTGTCCATCTTGTAAGCCTGAGTTTTGAGGACTAGGTTTAACCTTCATTTCAAACATCAGTTTATATTATGCCAGAGATTATTTCAGATAATTCAAAATGCCATATTTATTTGCCAGATTTGTTAGTTAAGTGATTAATTTCATGATTTTAGAGGAAGAAAAGTGTACTAAAACTGCTGTAAGAAACTTTTTAAATATTTCTTTTTTATGTATGTGAATATTTCTATGGCACTACAGCATGAATATTAAACTAAAATTTTGATCTACGATCTGTTCTATGTAAAGTGAAATTTATCTTTGTGAGAAAAGGGAGAAAGGGTCAATTTTGGATTCAAACTTTGTGCATTCAACTGTCCTAAATCATCACTCACTGTTTGTGGCAAAGGGTCTTACTGCAGAGTTTCCAGGAGAGGGTTAGGGTACCACAAAAATATTTTTCGCCCTTTTGAAACATTTCTATAATTTGCATCTTAAAGACTATATTTTCATCATTTCTTAAGCCACTTGGTAGTCATAGTTAGAGGCCTTGATACTATGAATGTTCAAGGAAAGAGTTTTGTTGAAAGAGATGATTTTTCTACTAAATATATAGTGAAACTAAAAGTAGTAAGGGGTTACAGGTGGAAACATTAATTCCATCATGGAAGGAGTGACTTTATTGCCTGCCTATTTGAACAATACACTCTATATACACTTTGGTAAAGAAAAAAATATTAGTTTTTGGCAAGTCTCATGTCTTCTTTTACGTATCTCTTCTGTTTTTTATCTTGAATGTCTACTTATGTAATCAAGGGGAGGAGTATGACTCAAACTTTTGTGAAGAATGAATTATTTAAACTACTAGTATTAAATTTTCAGTTCACACAATACAAGGGAGCTCAGGATTCCATTCTCTCAGTCTTTTTTTCTCCTGACTGGAATAGGTGAAAGAGAACACATGATTCTTTATTCTAATACTGCCTGGACAAACATTTGGGAAATAAATCAAATGCTGAAATATACTACCTTCAAGGCCTTGGTGAGCTGTCATGGATCAGTTGAAGGTCTAGGAGCATAAGAGACCAAATGATTTGTTTTGAACTGTCCATAAGCTCAGTTTCTTTATCTGGAAAATGAGGCTTCTCTTATCTGCCCAATGCATTTGACCGTTTGTTTGTTTGTTTGTTTGTTCGTTTGTTTCTATGGCAGGTGGACTCCATCAGGTCAGACATGGTGAGGCAGCAGGAGGAGCCTCTAGTGCCCACCTTCCAGAGCTGCCACCTCGTTTTTCTTCTACATAATAAATAAACATTAATTATAAACCAGTTTATTTTGAAATGGAAAGATACAGGTGTTAGATTACTGTTAAACTCAACATTTTTATTCTCTTTTTTTACTGTAGTTTGAGTTCTGGGGTACATATGCAGATCTTGCAGGATTGTGGCACAGGTACACATATGCCATAATGGTTTGCTGTCTCTAAACCCCCCCACCCACATCAGGCATTTCTCCCTCCGCAACCTCCCCAGCCCCCACTGTCCCTCCCCTACCCCCAACCCTCTAAGAGACCACAGTGTGTGTTGTTCCCCTCCCTGTGCCCATGTGTTCTCATTGTTCAACACCCTCCTATGAGTGAGAACATGCAGTGTTTGGTTTTCTGTTCTTGTGTCAGTTTGCTGAGAATGATGGTTTTCAGATTCATCCGTACTCCCACAAAGGACAGAAACTCATCATTTTCTATGGCTATGTAGTATTCCATGGTATATGTGCCAATTTATAATGTTGTCATAATCTGCATCTGGAAAACCAGGATCTTACCAGTGTAATGCTAAACATTATAAATTTTCTTTGTCTGGTCTATCATTGATAGACATCTGGGTTGTTTCCAGGTCTTTGCTATTGCAAACGGTGCCTCAGTGACCATACGTATGCATGTGTCTTTATAATAGAATGCTTTATAATCCTTTGGGCATATACCCAGTAATGGGATTGCTGGGTCAAATGGAATTTCTATTTCTAGATCCCTGAGGAATCACCACACTGTCTTCCACAATGGTTGAACTAATCTACACTCCCACCAACAGTGTAAAAATGTTCCCATTTCTCCACATCCTCTCCAGTATCTGTCTTCAGATTTTTTTAATGGTTGCCATTCTAACTGGCGTGAGATGGTATCTCAATGTGTTTTTGATTTGCATTTCTCTAATGACCAGTGATGATGAGCATTTTTTCATATGTTTGTTGGCCTCAGTATGTTTTTTAAGGATTAAATAGGACAATCCCTATTAAAGTAAATGTTGTGTACCTAGAGCGTTGAAGGCACTTACAACATGAGGACCCTCCTCCCCAACCCCACCATAACTTTCAGAAAACAGCAAGTCAGTACCTCCCATGTGTAAAGCACCACATTTGGCACTGTGGCAGTGTAATGCTAAATAAGATCCTGGTTTTCCAGATGCAGATTATGACAACATTATAAATGGAATTAGTTAAGAATGTGCTTCATGACATCATAACTAGGACATACAGCAGCATTTAGTGACTTAACTACACCCAGGAGAACTACTGGATTTGATGGGAGTTGAGAGCCATGGAGATGATGTTAGGAGGGAAGCTAGTCAAGTAGTCAAACACTGCACTTCATAAAACTCCAAATTACAGCTTCACTTTCCCCACTGTGAATGTGCTGTCTGATATGATAACCACCAGCCACATGTGGCTATTTAAATTTCAGTTGGTAAATGAAGTAAATGCTTAAAAGTTTAAATGTTCAACAACCACATGTGACTAATGGCTACCATATTGGTTAGTACAGATATAGGACATTTTTGTCAATGTAGAAACATATTAAAAAACGATTCAGAAGCTAAGGTTCAAGTTTAGGGTAAAGACAGGAAGAAGTAAATTATTTGCCAGTCTATTTCTGAAATCTTGTACCCATAATGGAAATAATGCAATGTTGGCAAGAAAATCTGAGAGAAGGAAATCATAGATATTCGGTATGTTTTTACTTACATTGATGACCTTTTCTGAACACTTACCAATATACTTGCACCCCCACACACATAGCCAATGGGGTGTGCATTGTGTTTTATGAACATCATGTAGCAGAAAAGACTGTAAGATAGATTTTAAGTCTGATGAGAATGGGAGGACACTTTTGGAATGCATAACTGTTCTCTTATAGGTCAATCAACCAATCTGTCAGTATTTTCGAAACTATAAGTATGTATGTTGGGTTAATCTTGCTGAGAAATGCAAACAGTAGAGTCTTGATATTAGAAATTTTGCTATTCATTCTATTGACTACTTACACACAATCTCAATGGCTTATTGGTAGTAACTTCTTATTTTGCTAACACAAAATATTGAATCCTACACCATGGACACTGTTGTAAAATAGCATGGCTCTTGTTAGGGAGTGAGTGAGCCTAAATTTCTATCTAATTTTGGTTTAGCTTGACTGTTTTCTATTTATCATTCATATTCAGTAACTTTCAGAAAAGGTTTGAAGGTATTTACTTTTTCAGTTATGCTTTCTTGAATTTCTGGAAGGCATTTTATGCATAGTTATGCCATTAACTTAGTAAATTTTGAAGACCCTGGGAATATGTCCCTTGGGCATGTAAAAATTCTAATACAGAATATTTGGTCCTGTTCTCAAGTTGACTGTGATCTAGTTTGAGGAGGCAGTCTAATCATTCATTCATTCATTCATCAATTAGTGTTTGAGGACATAATATTATCTGAAAAAGCTTTCATGAGTAAGCAAAGATAATATATAATTTAAATGTTTTTCTTTGGAGAATTGAGCAGTTAGTGGAAAACTGATACAGAAAACATATCAGGTAAGCTATGTGTGAATGTTCTCTTTTAAATTCCCTATGAGCAGAGATCCTTATTTCTAGTTATATGTGATGGATTTTATAGGGCTAATAAGTGTGACTTTTTAAAAAATCCTCAAATGAAGTGTTTTATCTGGATGAAAATTGGAAGCTTCTATTCACACTGTTTACTATTTCCCAGGCTTCAGCTGGCATGGGAACACTCAGTTTAACAGCTGTACAGCAGAAGCAAATGCCCCATAAATTACCAAAATGCCAAGTAGTTAGATCAGCATTATTGCTAAATTCTTTTACACTGGGAGTTCCCAAGTTTTGAAGTATCAGTAGCCAGCTTTCATTTTATTTGACTTAAAATAACTTTCCTGTCTTCTAATATGATTGTATTGAATCTTAAGTAAATACTTAGATTCTGGCATATAATAGATACATGATTTTGTAAAGACCAAAAGCTTTGTAGGGAAAAAAATTACATTTTCATTTACTTCCTCAGTGGTTGTTCTTGTAAATTCTTAAAGAGTGGGCTGAATGATATTTGAGGGCTTGTCCCTTGTTGGTATCTTTCAAAAATGTACCCGTTGGTGGATCAAGTATCAAATCAATCTCTTGCTTCTTCAGTGCAAAATGGATATTTTGTTCCTTTTTGCTATGAGGATCATGTATCTCATGTCACTTAGCAAGCCTGTAGTTACATGAAGTATTTTATACTTCCTAGATTATAGTTTCTACAAGCGAACTCATATATTAGTTTGAAGTGGTTTCACATGTAGTTTCTTCTGCCCACCAGGGATACAGATGGTATATCTTGAAGTGGCTCATTGTTTGGATCTAATTATGTTCATTTCCTAAACATAGTTTTTGCCTTATTCATATCATAAAAAAGCTTTACTATAATCTCTTGGAGATTTTATTCAGCAGATTTTTTAAATAAATAAAATGTTTTGACTGACATAACTTGCCTACTTTGATTTTTAAAATTTGGTAGTATTGATAAAATATAAAAGTCACTAAAAATCTTATTACTTATTTTAGAATTATATAAAATAAGTAAATGATCCTTTAATTATATAAAATAAGTAAATGCCCTTCCTCAAAGGCAATTACTATCAATTTAATGCATTTAATGCATTTTCTTCTTGAATTATTTCTAATTTTACATTCTATAAATATGTAAATATTTATATATGTATTACAACATATTTACATATTTAAAGCAATTTAGCTTTATATATGGTCATCTATATTGCCTGTGTATACACGCACACTAATGTGTATGCATGTACATACGTCATAAAATGATATGTCGTACTACAAGTATTTGTTGGGAAATTTATTTCTGCTTAACACTATATTCTGTGTACATCTGTTGTATTTTTATAATTGTATAGTATTTCATTGTATTTATATATTATATGTTATTCCACCAACTCTCTTGATGTATTTCTATTTTTTTCCTATTTGATTAGTGTTGCAACAAACATATTTGTACATATATTTTAATCATGAATGCTATTTTATGTGTAGAATATATTCTTAGATTTCCTTAGAGTTGTTAGATTTAAGGAATTTACATTTAAATTGAATACATACTAAATAATGTTCATGAATACTTTATAAGGGAGACATTATACTACACTATTTCTGATTGTTTTTAAAGCTAATCTAGGAAACTATTCTTTTGGAAACCATTACTTGATATTTGGACCAAATCATTTAAGGAAATATTTGTATATAGGTAACCCTATATATGATTTATATATCTATAGTGCCTGAAGTATATATCTATGTAAATATCTGTGTATTTATGCAGAAACTTTGATTGTATCTATTCTTAATCAAATTCAAGTTACAACAAAGAGATGGATCTTTGAGATTAGACAGACACAGATTTTCAGTGGTGCAGTTACTTAATGTTATAAGTTATTATGTATAACCACAAAATCCCTGGAACTCTAGTAAGAAATCTAGTAAGTTGCATGTTGGCAGGACTTCACCAGTCCACCTACGTCACTATTTTATTTTTTTATAACCATCCTTGTAAATGAGCTCAATAATCAGCAACATTTTGGTTTTATTTAGGGGTTCACAGTGAATGTAAGAAACATTTTATAAATGTAAATCACAAAGTACTTCTCCTTTAACTTTTTTTGCTTGTTGAGGCAAAGTCCTTTGTGGTCCAGATCACCTGAAGGCATGGCTCAGTTGTTCACATCACAAAGAGTTACCTTCTTTAGCTTCATGAAATGTCATGGAAATAAGTTATGTTCTATAAAAGAACAAAGATAGCACTTGGTATGGTGCCAAGAGAGATTTCCTGCTTAAAATTTTATGAGTTGTTTAACAGAAAAGTCTGTCCAGGTTCACATCCACCCTTATCTTAAGCACTTTCTTATGAGAAATGATGCAGAATATAAACAATGTATTTTGAGGTCAGATAGCAGAGTTCATACCAGAATTATGTTTGTATTATATGCTGTGGCTATACCCTGTGGTTTAAAAGAAAATAGTCTGGAAGAAAGTCTGTAGAACATTATTTTTTGGATAGAAGGTCTGACTCTGTCACCTAGGTTGCAGTGCGGTGGCATGATGAAGGTTCACTGCAGCCTCAACTTCCCGGGCTCAGGAAATTCTCCTGCCTCAGCTCCCTGAGTACCTGGGACCATAAGTGTACAAAATGCCTGGCTAATTTTTATTTTTATTTGTAGAGACAGTATATAGCTATGTTGCCCAGGTTAGTTGCGAACTCCTGGACTCCAAACCTCCTGCCTTGGCCTCCCAAATTGCTGGGATTATAGGCGTGAGCCACCACACGCAGCAAATGTTATTGCTACATAATTTTTAATATTTCCCTTTCTTGGTATTGATGATTGAGACTTGTAATGTTAAATAATTCTGCTGCTCTCTTTTGACTTTATAATTCTTGTATAATTTTTGCAGTATATGTTTATACCTGTAAGAATGCAAATGTATATGTTATATGTACATAATATTCATATATTTGTGTTTCTCCCATTCCTCTTTCACAAATAAGAAATACATTTATAAGTACTTTGTGAAAAATACTGAAAGAATGCTTAGATGAAAGAGAAGGACAGAAAAATTATAGAAGAGAAGAGAAGCAGCAGCCTGGGTCAAGAAAGGTACTTAACTATCTTCACTCCTAGATAGTAAAAAGCAAAGAAGATGTGCTTGCAGGAACAAATTTTCAGTCTCTTACTGCCAGGTTTGCATAGCATTATATTTCCTTTTTATGGTTCTTCACAAACCTACTTATTGGCATGAGGTCATTCCAAAGCATTTTGTTGGAAACATGTTTTAAAATTATCATTGTACTAAATTTTGACAGATTTCCCCTAGAATGAATTTCTTTGTTTTTCAGACTCTGCCATTGAAGAAGATCCCATGCAAAGCCAGTGCACCCTCGGGCTCCTTTTTTGCCCGAGATAATACAGCAAATTTCTTATCCTGGTGCCGAGATTTAGGGGTGGATGAAACATGTCTGTTTGAATCCGAAGGTTTGGGTATGTATTTCCTTCAAAATTTTAGTTGATAAGATACTCAAATTATCTTTTGTCTTTGTCAGTATTGCCATCAAAAAGTTTTCTGTATGATATCATTTTGCAGATTATTATTTATAAATCTGTCTGAGTTCATAAAAAGTCTAAGTTTGTTGTAAACTTGCGGGTCTGCTCTAACTTGATACTTTGAAAACAGAAAAATGAATATGCTCTCTTACTGTGGGTTACCTCTGGATGCAGGAATAGAAACAGAAGTAGCACAATTCTTTCCTAGCTAAATATAAGGGCCATTAGCGTAAAATTCGTGCAAAATCATGGATGTTTGGAAAACACAGGACCAAATTTTATCCCCAGGCTTTGATCTGGATTAAAGTATAGCAAGGCATGTGCTAGCCATAGAGAGTACTCTTCTCTTTTCACCTCTACAACGGTATGGAAAAATTAGTTTATTTATTTATTTTTTTAGTGAGTTAAAAATCAGTCAAGATAACAAGAGATTGAGGTCATTAAAGATGTTGAATTGAAAGATAGATACTTTAGTGCCTATGCCTACCCAGGTAACTGTGTAGATTTTTGATGCTTTCTGATTGAATTTTGGCGGATTCACTTCCAAGTCATAGAATGAGCTTATTTCTTTTGAAGCAAACATACATTGGAGTATTCAGTGTTTCAAGACTCCTCCATACACTAGAATACAATGCTCAAACTTGCCATGTAGGCTCCACCACAGTACAACTCTAATATTAAATATTAGAACTAATGGCTCATTTTTGCAAAATGCAACCAAGTTGATAAAGGAGACATCTAGAGAAAAAAAAATCTTTGCTTTCTTTTGGCCTGTGGCCTTAAAAATCAATTTAACAGGTCATATAATACAAAATATTAATATCAAAGTAAGCTGAGCACCCTTCAGAGAGAACAAGTATACAAATTACCTTCCAAACAGCCAAATACCTATTGCCCCTAGGCCTCAAAAAACAATGCAGAACCTAGGAAATGTATGGTAACAGCTGAAATCTTACTCATTTTATATGCTTAAGGAAATCTGTATTTGTTCTCAGTGGAGTTGGTGTGATATGGCAAAGAAATATCACCAAATTTCTGAAAATTCTCTTAGCAAAGATGAGACAGCATAAATTTAGCCAAGGGCAATATTCTAGAACTGAATTTAAAAAAAAAAAAACATAGTAATCGCACAGTAGTCTGCTGAATACAATGGTGTGCTCATGCAATGATCAGTAAATAAATCAGCTTTTGATTGTTATTCCATTTCCTCATATCAAAATAAAAAAAATTTGTGGAAGATGCTTGTGTACATAGATAATATATGTTTTTCAGTCCTGTGGTTAATTTACAAATCAATTTTAACTATCAGGTTTATGGGAAACCATGTGAGTGGAGGATTATAGGAAGGGGCTGTGGAAGAATTATTTGCACAGTCAAATAAAATCACTTACAAGATCTGGTAAATGTTAAGATCTTTTAAAAATATATAGCCATAAAATCAAATCTTAGTAACAAGGAGTACACTCTGCACATGTGGACAGTTAACATTATGATTTAAAATTCTAGCATGCCTCTGAATTGCTGAAGAATCATATGGGGAAACTATGATTAATTTGTTCATTGTACAGTTTTTCATTAAAGAAGGCTTTTTTTTTCAGTGATTACTATAGACTAAGAGGGTTAATAAAAGCTATGAATGTACATATGATCTTGTCTCATTTTCTCATTGTCCATGATTTCTTTTGTTATTTAAACTAATAAAATTTTCCTGTGGACACCAAGAAGAGTCCATCTAATATTATATCCTCTCTGCTAGAAATAGCACCATAGGTGAAGGTTCTAATATGTATTTACTTTAATGGCTTTTAAAAGCCCCATTCAAATAATAAGAAATTTTACCTAAAATTATAAAGCTTACAGAAGCTTATATAATGACCCTCGTATAAAAATGCTTACTCTGTAGCAAATAAAATTATGTCAAGAAGAACATTTAGACAGCCTACTTCTACACCCGGTTTGAAAAAAATACATATTTTGACATTATAAAAAGTCCATGATAATTTATATAATATATATAATTGTACAAAAATTTTGTACAAATTTTAAAGGCTATAAAAATTAAACAATTATTTGTCAACTTCTCAGTGCCAAGTTAAATTAGTTAGGTTTTCTAGTTGCTGCTCAATGAAGAGATAAATTTGCAATTTCTCCTGCTCTGAATAGAACCTAAATGATGTACAATAGGCTCTGGGGATGTAATAGAAGGGGGCCAGTATTATGGCATTGACTTTAGGATTAAAGAAAGGAAACAGCTGTGCTCGTAGATGGTCACGATAATCAAGAGGAAGGACAATAAGAAGTTCTGTTTCCACAAGTGGAACCCTTTCTCCTTGTTTTTATTTTTTTTTAATTATTATTATTATTCATTGAGGGTAAGGAAGAGATTGAGCTGTTGCTGATGGCTGTGGACTCTACTTGGCGGAATTGACTTCCTTGCAACAATAACACTGTGTCCTCTGCTTGATGTCTTTTCACACTTCACTTTTGAAAGGAAATTTAGGGCAAGGCTTTTTTTTCTTTTTCTTTTTACCTCAAGATTTCATTTCAGTAGCGCAAAAGATGAAGCACATCCTTTGTGTCCTAGTGTTTTGAACAGCAAATAAAATGAAAAGATGCTCTGATGAATGAAAAAAAAAATGTGTTTGAATGAATGATAAAGTAGATCACTGTACTCTGTGTATGAAGAGGCTTCTGTGTTTAGCTGTTCAAAGGTCTTTGCCTGCATAAAGCATCCTTATCTTTGTGGCAACTGATATGCTACCCTCTGTTGCAGTGCTTTTTTGTACAATTATTTGTCAGAGGATCTTGATTCACAACTCACTGTTCTCTTTTCACAACAGCTAATGACAAGAAACCTCAGTGGGCGAGGGAAGGTGTGCTAGCCATGAACTGGGAATAATGGAGTGCAACTAATTCCATATGTTTATGACATGCTTCTTGTCTTTTTGATCCTCGGCAGATAACTCCCTATGTCACATACAGGGTTTAAACTGCAATTTATATTCTGTGACATTTGTTAGAGATAATTTTTTGTCTGTAAAATGTCAGTTCTTGGATCATATGTTTGCTACATCCTGAACTATTTCAAAAGTAAACCCATAGAAAAGTGGACAAAGGTCATAAAGAACCTATCTATAAAAGATTTATAAAATCTGATTAAGGTATTAAAATATTGGACTCTTTAGTAATAAGGTAAATGTGAATGAAAACTATGAAAAAATAGCTAAATTAAGAAAATTATATAGTTTGTATTGGTAAGTATATAGGATATCAGAATCTTCCATACAATGCTGAAGAAATTTAGAAATTGGCATGCTTTCTTTGGAAGGCAATTTGACATTATATATCAAAGACCTCAGAAGTATTCAAACAGTTTGATGAAGTTGTTTTGCTTCCAAAAATATATTAAAAACAATTAGTGTAGGCAAGAGAATGTCTATCGAAATATTTTTTAAAGTAGCTGTAACCTACGATATTTGGTAGCAGCTTAACAAATTGTAGTCATCCATAGATACCATGCAAACTGTTTAAGGATATGGGAAAATATGTTATACTATTAACCTGAGGTCACCCATTTATATCTATTGTTTAACAACAAAATTTCATACTCAGAATTTGAAGGAAAAA
Source organism: Callithrix jacchus (assembly GCF_049354715.1). Lineage (NCBI taxonomy): Eukaryota > Metazoa > Chordata > Mammalia > Primates > Cebidae > Callithrix > Callithrix jacchus. The sequence continues at coordinate 88,449,531 of NC_133511.1, forward strand.
TGAATCGTAATTAGGTTGTAAATGACATCATTTTTTTCAATTATCTATTAATTAACAAACTTAAGATAGTGAACAATTATGTCATGTAGTCTGAAACATGAACAACTGATTTATATTACAATGCAACTGGACCAATTAGCATAGAGATTTATTGACATAAAATTTTATGTATCAACATACTAAAAGAATATTTCACATTATTGAGGTTAAACTTATACTTTAAGTGATTACAGAATTGTATATGGTGTATTAGCAAAGGTTTTTGCATGGTCTGTGGAGCATGTTGTAACCATAAGGGTCTACATATAATGCTTACTCTGACCCCTGCTGTACAAACCATGTTGACATATAAGTAACAATAGAAAAATTTCTTTTCATTACTTTAATATGTTAAGATTAATATCAGTTTCATTAGATTCCTTTAAAATATTTATGATTGTGCTTTAAGTTAAAAAGATAAACATAATTATTATCTAGAATTCAAAAGTATGTAGTTGATAGGTCTATAAACAAAATGGTCCCCAATAGTTATTTTATAAGAAATTAATTATGGAGTTAAAATATATTTTCAGTTTCATGGAAATGTAAAAGCTATTAGACAGCATTAATCAATAATCTTCCAAACAGTAAATTTAGTAATTTTTAAAATGTTCATTTAAATAAATAATTTAACTACATTTTCTAAAATGATGTTGAGTGTTTTTATGTAGCTCATTTTTACAATTTAAATTAAGATCAGAAATCTATATTTTCAAGCTTAGAGTTTTCAATTATGAATTATGAAATTGATGCTTTTATGTAATTTTTTATTAAGGTATTTTAAGTAACTATTTTCTCAAATTACTGCTAGTCTTTCTGTGCAGTTTATTATTTGTAATTTACATTGGCCTATCAATTTAGAAATTGTCAAGTTAACTTTTTCTCTAGAAATTTATTTATTTTGTTTTATTTATACACATTCGGTGAGCTGGGAGATGGAGAAAAAAGGGCTGGGGATGTTCTTTTAAAATACACACATTTTTTGCTTGCTATAATTGTGTCAATATCATTATGTTATTGGATAATTATAGGATTTGGAGGCCAGTGACTATGCTTCATCTATTTCTCTGAGAAAGAATCTACTCAGCAAGAAAAGGGTTTGCTATCTGTGGTGTAGCATGCAAATGTGTGTGATTTGTTTGAAGTATAACTTTTAAAAAGTTTTATTTTCTGTGTTTGTGATTGCTGTGTGGTACTGTCTTCTTTTGATGCATCATTCTGATGAGGAATTTTATAAATTTTTTTGTTCTGTTAAACATTGGTCAGCATTTTACTTCAGAGGCAAACATTATCTACCTGCAGTAAAAATGACTGTGGGTGGAATTTTTTTATTTTTATTTTTATTCTTATTTTTTGAGAAGGAGTCTTGCTTTGTCACCAGGCTGGAGTGCAGCGGCACGATCTCTGCTTGCTGCAACCTCTGCCTTGGGTGCAAGTGATTCTCCTGCCTTAGCCCCTCCAGCAGCTGGGACTACAGGCACGAATCACCATGCCCAGCTGTTTTTTTGTATTTTTAGTAGAGATGGGGTTTCACCATATTGGCCAGGATTATCTTTATCTCTTGACCTCATGATCCACCCACCTCAGCCTCCCAAAGTGCTGGATTACAGGAGTGAGCCACCGAGCCAAGCCATGAATTTTTAAGTATTAGCAATTTCCATTATTTCTTAAAGTCACATGTTGCATCAGAAGAAGAATCTATGCCTGCCTTCAAATGTTTGCTAAATTATCCTTATTCTTGTTTTTGTCTATGTTGAAGACTATAACAGTGTTTGTGTTGAAAAAATAGCTCTATTACTGTTATTAGTATTATTTTATGATAATAATTTCAGGATACTCGTTCAACTCTGGATTATTTATATTAATTTCTTTCCCAGGATCATTTTCTTTTAGACTTTTTGTTTTTTAACACAGTTTTGTTTTATAAAGTACACACTTCATTAGTATTTCAATTCACTTTTATACTGAAAACCCTTTTCAAATCTGTCCCTCTCCCCTACGCCAGGGAAGATGTGAGGGAGAAATTACATCCCTTGCCCAATGTTACACAACTTTTAAATGGCCCAACTAAAGTTTGAATTCAGCTTCATTAACCTCCAATATCATGCCTCTCTGTTATAGAAGCATATACTTTGGCCGCATTGATTTTAGATATTATTAGGATTATTTCAAGCGAAAGGAAAAATAAAGTATATACCAACTTAGAAAGGACTCACTTCTGATTGATGTTCTGAGTGATAGTGGCTTAATCCATTAATTTAACCTGGGTTCTGGGTGCTGGAGAAAGAAAGAGTACTCTTTCTTCAGGGTATTTCTCAACTTTCGGGGAAAGGCAATAAAATACATTCTATTCTGTAGAGCTTCCATTACTGATGAGATTATGAATAGACACTCCTTGTTTAGATGATTTATATGGGTGCCATGTTCTATTTTAAATTATTCTGACTGGTGATTCAGAGAAATTTGGATACTCACACACATCATTCTTGAGCTTGTGAGATTCTTTGTTTGCTATTTCCTTCTCATTTGCCTCAGATCAGTGTTTTAGCCCCTTGATTACCATCCCTATTTGACACCTACATTTAAGCTCACAGATTTTTGTGTGGGTCCTATTCAGAGTGACATGACACAGAGAATAGTTTCACGTTTGGGAAGCATGAAATTTTTTATGTATCTTATAGAACCCAGCAGGAGAGAAATGCCTATAATATTTATTAAGGGCCTATCCAACATACACATTATTTCCACTCTAATTGTTCATCATCATCATCACCACCACCATTGTTATCCTTCACATTTTTAGAGCATGTTACATATATCAAAGCACACTTTAATATTTTCAGCAAAACAGATACAGGATTATACCAATGTTTATTATTGTTATAACATTAATACAGTACTCATCAGACTTTAGTGTATATACTCATCACCTGAAAAATTTGTTTAAATGTGATTTCTGATTGTTAGAGCTAGATAGGGCTCCAAATTTGCATACTTAACAAGCTCCCATGCCATGCCAATGCTGCTGGTCTGTGGACCACATTTTAGTGCAAGAGAGTAACATTTACTGAGTGTTTACCAGGTACTAAGTGTTCCTAACCATAGTTACCTTATAAAGAAGAGCAAGTGAAGACACAACACTTGTTTTAGAGTTGAAGAAATTAGTCAGCGTTAAGCAGAACCCAATTCTTCTAAGTTCTAGCTTACAGTTTCTTCTACTCTATCACTCTTCTTGGCTTACTAGAACCAGTTCTCTACTCTGGGAAAGTAGGCAGCCGTTAATCTATGATATTTTTATAATTGAACAACATTTATTCAAAAATATTTTTTAAGTTTCCTTACTAAATAAAAGTCTAAAAAGCAATTTTCTTCAACATGATGATTCATGTTATAACCTCCAGTTATATAGAAACCAAATGGGCAACATAATTTTTCATGCTTTCATTCTTTTGCCCATCTGTTAAAATTTAATATATTTAGCTAAATTATACATTCATGGTCTAATGCATTTTATCCTTGCAGATTCTGTGACATTGAAATTCTACCCTCTTACTTTCATGGAAGGCCTCATTTTCCATTCGTGGAGCTAGCAGTATTCCATTTGACATTTGATGCCCATGAGATTTTTTTATAGAATCTGGGTTATGGGATTGAGTCTCTTGCCACATATTTTTGAATGGAAACCTGTGTTACTTTTCCTGGAGATGTTTTACATTATGCTTTTCTTGAAATGGTTTTGATTATTTAAAAAGACGCCATCAATGATAAAACCATGTGTGTAATAATCACCATTGATTTGAAAGCTCTTCATTTGTTTTGAAGAGGATTGTTCAGAGGAAAGCTACAGCAATCCGTTCTTATACCCCTAACTCAAAGCAAAAGACCTTGTTAGTGTTACAGTGATAAAGTGGGGAAAATGTCTCCTTGTATAATTTTAATGTAAGTAGATGTTATTTTGAAAAAGATAAATGACTAAATATGCTTAAAATGAATAATACATACGACTGGATGCAAGGGCTTTGCTACAAACACAGTACAATGAAAGCTGCCTGTCAAATCACCTTGACAAAGGTATATATTCAGTTATTTGATCTTCTAAAATATACCATATATAATCAACATAGTTAATTATTAAAAATGAACTCTATCAAGCTATTTTAATCACAAAGGAAAGTTAAAGCCAAGATATTTGCTGTTTCAAAAAATGACATAGGTCCTAATGCAGTTGTTACTTGAACTTTACACTTAGCGAAAACTTGTAATTGGTGAAGGGTATCTGCTTTATATGCTACTATATATGCTATATATGCTGACCATATGGACTCATTTAACCTGAAATTTGATTACATTTAGAATTAACTATATCCAATATAATGTAAAAGGTAAAAATTTTAAATTTAATCATTTTAATAGAACCACTCTATATCTGCTGACAGTAATCTTATCTTCATTCCAGAGTTTCTTTGACTGTCTAGTAACTGACACATTATGAAGCACAAAAAGTGCTTACAGGGAAAAAAAGTGAATTAAGGTTAATTGACTAAACCAAATAAAATAAATAATGAAAAGAAAAAAATAATGAAACTACCATTTGGCAGGTATTTCCTATGTGCCACATACTGTGCCAAGCATAACAGTAAATATTATTTTGTTTAATCATCATGAAAATATTATGAAGTGGCACTATTTATTTCCTGCAGAAAATGAGATTTTGTAGAGTAACCTCCCAAAATAACATGACCGGTAAGTATTAGTGCTCACACCCACACCCAGATCTTTGTGGCTTGAATTACATAATCATTATACTCCTTTCCTCTATTAACTTAAGTTTATAACTTGCTTAAGTGCGACAACCAAAGTTACCTCTTTAGTACAATATGGATATTACATACAGAAATTTGAATTTGAATTTTACAGCAATAAGAGTGCTTGCTTTTGCAATTAAATATTTACATGATTTAAATTCTTGTCTGTCCTAAAGATGGTAAAACTTTAGCCTTTATTCGCTTTGTTAATCATCACAACCCATCACAACCCCTATCACCACCACATAACCGTCATCTTCCTTGTATTATATAGTAGTTACTAAGGCATTTCCATGTTCTAAGTATTGCACTGTTGTGCAGCTCTACAGATTTATCTTAGTCATTGCTTACCAGTCACCAATCATTCTTCTTTTTTTTTTTTTTTTTTGTCCATTAGGGGCTAGGCTTGGTATGGTTGTTATTTGAAAAGCTATTAACATGTGAGGTAATATTACAGGTATGCTTTAAAGCAGGTTTATTGCTTTATAAAATGGCAATATCTATCAAAAAAAGTGAAAGTAAAACACTATTTTTCTGTTAGCATTTTCCTAAGAAGTGAAGCTGGGGAAGAGGTGTATCTGTCTTAAATTTTAGTAGACTGATTCTGTTAAGGAAACGGAATAAAGAATCATGCAGTTTCTTCTCAGTTTGCCAAACTGATTTTCTAATGAGTCCATCGTAGATTCGATATTGAGTTTTGGCATGCAAAACTGTTTTAAATTGACAAATGAAGAAGCAAAGAAATAATATTGAGGCATCCTGCATGTCAAATTGTCTTTCGTATAGCACTCGCATTATTATTTTTCTTCCGAATGAATTTGATTTTCCATAAAGTATACCTATTTACATATTAATGCTTATATAGTCCTCAGAATATGTACAATAAGTTGGTTAAATAACCATTATAATTGTATCAGGTATTACCTTTTATAGTTGGTTATGGCTGCACATTGACACAATTTAGTAAGTTAACTAATAGTTTTTATATTTTGACACTCTTGTCATCGAGATATGCATGGCATTGTATCCAAAGCTCTTGATGGTATAGCTACTGCTTCACACAGCTTTTACTAAGGATGAGGACATGAGCAGGGCTTTAAAGGTCCTCCTCTCCTCAGTTTTTACATACTGCTTTCTCCCACCCAAAACTCCCAATTTTGATTTTATACCATGGACATATTAAAAAAAAGTCTGAATCAGAAAAAAATTGATGATCTAGACAGGAAGATCCATTTTCATTTGTTTATTTCTGTTTTGTGATATTTGTTACTGTTCTCTGTATGAAACTGAGGCCTGTGTGATGTTACAGCTCTTATGTTACCTTGTGCTAGAACTGATTTAATATACTAAACTTTATGAAGTTAATATCATTCTAGTCACAGTCAACTTGTGGTACCTCTGAAACCGGAGGTAGTAAATATCATCATTTTTACTTAAAGCCATTTTAATTAAAAGTAATTCAAGACTTCCCTAAGTAGGACTTTGTGGTAATTCACCAATGGTCATCTGAATCTAAAATTTGTGTTAGTAATAGAAATATTCTGCAATTCAGATTTTCCATAATCGGTTACAGGATTTAAAATTTAATGGTGGAATTACAATTATGGTAGGATTCAAATTTATTTTAAAGTGCTATTTTTTTAACCAAATAATAATACATTTATATGTCTCCTTAAAACCAAATGAAATCACATACTTTTACAATCAGGTAAAAGTGTTTATTCTATTTACCACACATGCCCACAAATTCCACTGTGGTGGTAGTGGATCAAATATTGCCACTATCATAAGCTATGAAGAGAATGAATTAGAATATTTCAGTTGAGTGAATAGATTAATACTGGAAAGTTAAATCATTACAGAATTCTGTGTTTAAGAAGAAAAGCATATTGCTCTTTTTCTTAAAGTCAATTAACAGTAAATGTTTTCCTTTTTTAGGATACTGTGTATCAGTGGAAAACCTGTGCTCAGTGCAAATTTATTCCAGTCTCTCATCTTTATTCAGTGCTGAATATAAGAACATTGTAAAAATCCCCTAATTTGGCTTAAAAAAGAGAATAGTGTGCTCTTCTAAATGCTCTTCCTGTAGGCGCGACAAAAGCAAGTGTGATTTGTCAACATTACTGAATGTCTATCAGATTATATTATAATAGAAATATCAATTCAAGGGCTGGGTGTGGTGGTTCACGCCTGTAATCCCAGCACTTTGGGAGGCCAAGGTGGGTGGATCACAAGGTCAAGAGATTGAGACCATCCTGGTCAACATGGTGAAACCCCGTCTCTACTAAAAATACAAAAAATTAGCTGGGCATGGTGGCACGTGCCTGTAATCCCAGCTACTCAGGAGACTGAGGCAGAAGAATTGCCTGCACCCAGGACGCAGAGGTTGTGGTGAGCTGAGATCGTGCCATGGCACTCCAGCCTGGGTAACAAGAGTGAAACTCCGTTTCAAAAAAAAAATCAAAGTATAGCCTTCTAATTTGCTTCTCTGATGGGCAAAACTGGCTGATGGTGCACTGGTACATACATACAAAACTCAGTCCATCGAAGTTGTTTCTTTCTAAAGTATTATTTAATCAGATTTGATTAGAAGAGCATATGAAGTAACAGGGTCTCCCTTTGACATTCTTTGGAGGATAACAAAGGAGTGTAATATAAGATGTTTATCCTTATTTCACTTTTTTCTTGCTAAAATCACTGTTGGAGGTAGACCCATGATATTAAAATGACTAGTCCTTGCTCCATAGTTGTGTGTTTGTAAATATAAATTATTGACAGGTATCATAAATATAGCTACATAGGCATTCAATATTGACTTACCAATATTAATTAATTGAAGAAAATATTTTTAGGGTGAGATTTATTCAGGGTGAGAGTTGCTGAGACTAACAGCTTTTAAGAGGAAGCATAAGCAGAGTTTCAAGAAGTAATTTAAGCCTTTAATAGAGCTAGGTGGATTGAAGAATGAGATGGATTTTATGACTGTCAGAATGAAGTGTAGCTCTTTCCTGGGACCATGAGGGATGAGGGTCACTAGCAAGCCTACACTGTTGAGCTGCTTATTCCTTCTATTGTAAAAGTGTACACCTCTGTCTTGTCTTTCAGTCCTCCACAAGCAACCCAGAGAAGTGTGTCTCTGTTTGCTAGAGCTTGGCCGGATTGCAGCCAGGTAGGTCAAACCACTGCCACTATGTCAAGACATAGACCATCTCAGCATCCAAGCAACACAGAAGCTTGCTGGCTTTTCATTGCTAATGTTTAACCTGGATGTGAGAAGCTACTCATTCATGAATGATAATTTGAACATCTTGAGGTCAGCAGTTGACCAAACTAAAAACGTTCCACCAATATTCTTAACATCAAGATCTTGTTGTCAAAGCCACTATGTCTAAGCATTTGCTAGTGCTTTTTAATACAATACATTTTCCCTTCAGAACTTCCCTGGGGTTAGGGAGGACATTGTGTAAGCAGTTTTATATGACAGTTCTCCTCAGTGGAAAGTCTATTCCCGTATTCTGTCTATCTTCCTCCTTCTTTACCTCCTCACTTCTTGTTTATTTTTAATAATTTTTACCTCCTTTTTCATTCATTTTCTTCATTTCCCTCATTCAACACTTCACTCTTTTAGTTTCCACTTCTGACTGGGATGATAGTTTTTAAATTATTCTCTATATTTTTATTAGAAAAAGACATAGAATGTTATTCTTATGTAGAAGCATCTTTAAACCTATTATTTTTTCTGTAGGAAGGAAAAACAAGAATTAATTGCAGAAATAATAGCTATATAAGCAGAGGAAGGAACTGTCAGCTAAACCAACTTGCTTTGGTTTTATGTTTTCCCATTTATTATCTTGCATACCACCAGACAGGGCTTCTGGCCAGTCTATGAATCCCAAAGAACTAGAAATGAAGATGCAAATGTTTGAAGAGGTCTTGATGCAAATTTAAAATTCAGGATTCATTAGAAAATGGTTTCTCATTTACATTTGGGTATACTTCTAGGGTTGAGATCAAGTAAGATGAAGAGAGAACTAACACTGAATGAACATTCTCAAAGAATTTATTGATAAAATCAAGAAAAAATAGGAGAACACATCGGCAATTTACAACATAGATAGAAAACTTGCTGCCAATTAATAAACCTTTTTTTGATCTGGTAATCAGAATATGTAACCTCAACTCGTTTAAGTCATCATATCAATATAATCTTAATGAATTGTATATGAGGTATACATTTCATTTTGTCACAATAATTCAGTGTGCAAAAGATTGCTTTAATGTTTTTCAATTCAAATTTACTGTTTTTGAGTCTTACCTCAACATGGAGTAAAAAACCCAATTTGAGACATTTTTCTATTTCCCCACACTCTTCCCAGTTAATTGTGGGAAGGCCTCTGGGGGAAAACTCCCCAGTCTTCCGTGCTTTCAGATTTCTACTACTCAGGTATAGTTCAAACTTGTGGCATCTGGCTGTTTCTTAGGAGTTTATTCTCTTTTATTTCTGCCACACATATCCTTGGGTTCTGTGGAGGAGCAGGATGAAGATGTACCTCTTGCTTCTAGGACCTTGATTTACCTACTCCCCGACCAACCTTGGGGCTTCTGGCCTGGAGGACAAATGGCCTTGAGTCAAGTGAATGCCAGGGACTCAGCATCTATCCCTTAAGAAAGGGGAAGTTAAAAATACAACGGGTAGGAAATCACACAAAGTAAAAGTTCAGTAAGTGAACTGCTGCCAAGGCCATGGTCAAGTAAAAGAAATATGAATTGTCTAGAGTTCCTACTTAGAGAATAGACAAAAATCGTTTTTTAGTTGATTATCATGTTGGAATACTCTAAAATGCCAGATATATTTTTGTTACTTAAATATTCTAAATATTGCATCAGAAAACATATTGCTTCTGAATGTTGTGATGCAGAAGTAAACAGAGGGTGTTATATTATCTCTAGAATTAGGTGGGATTTTAAATTTTTCTTGCCATTTAATTTACAGTATTTGCCTGTTTTCTAGATTTCATTTTAGATATTGCTATTATACATTATATTACATGAGTCCTCTGATTAGGAAGACTGCTGAATAAACATTTTAATTATAGCCAAGTTATCAAAGAAGAAGACAAGCTGCCCAATTATAAAATGCCTTTAAGAATCATGTTTCCAACAGCTTGGAGTCTGGCATAAATTGCCGCTTGTTACAGGATGTAAAACAAATTAAAACCCTGGTTAATGAAGGTGAATTATAATGGCCTTGTTATTTGCAAGGTGATACATCATAAGAAGAGTTTCTCCCACCCAAATATTTTTAAATTGTGATTTTGGGTTGTTCCATTTCTGACCATGCTTCATTACGACGCACTCTGATAAAAACATTGATTATTCACGTTACCAAAAATAAATTATGGATTTTACAAAAGAAGTTCCATAAGAATTAAGATAACCCTTACATTAAAATATATGATTTGTAAATTTGGCTTTTTATCTTCTTTACTCTCTTGGATGCTGTGAACTACTGTGTACTTTCAGCAAAAAAACAAAAAAAAAAATCCAAAAAATAAATTATTCATGATACTTCCATTGTTTTAGTGTGTGAAATGATATTAAATAGTTGAATACCAGTAGGATACATTGAGCGTTTAAATAAGAATGTCTAAATCTTTCTACATACATTTAAAGTTTTTTAGCTTGATGGAAATTCAAACGTGTTTTACAAACATCAACCCAATAAATCCAGATCTTACCGTTTTACCCTCGTGTTGAAGCATAATTTGTTGAAGGGGGAAAGAAAAAAGAAATTTCCTCTAATCTAACTTTACTCCTTAATTTTCCCTTACATACATTAAACATATATTTAGCTTAAATTTGTGCTCCTCTCAAACCCAGAGAGGATTATGCAAATTAATGACTTAAAACACTTTTAGGCAGAACTAGAAGTGATTTTTGGGAGAGCTCTTATAATCACAACAGTAATTTGCACACAAAGCAGATGAATTTTGACCTTAATGAATTCTCCAATATAATCTTGTAAGTTTTGCAGTTTTCGTCATTGATAGACAATGCAGTATTATATTTGATTCTAAATGCTTTTTCAGATTACATAAACATAATTTTAAAACTATAAACATCACCTTGGAAATGATTCCCAGTGAGTTTCTGATTCTCTGCCATGTTTTCCTATCTGGGGACACTTAGTAAAGCTCCTTTGCAAGCTGTGGACTTCTCTAAGTTCTGAGATGGCAGAATGAGGCCACTTTTTTTTGTTCTCATGGGTAAAACTTCCTTTTATTTTCAATGAAATAAAGCTATCATCACTGTAGAGTGAAATCCTCCTGCTAGTATTTCATAAAAATATCAGTTTCTGAATATATATTTTTGACTTGTGAAAAGTAAAACTGTGCAAAAGTAAGTTAATAAAACCTCAAAGATATTTTTAATGACAGTGCTTTGATATGCATTGCTGAAAACAAAGTTAGTATAAATTCAACATTTTTGACTGTAGAATTAAGATGATCTTTAAAAACGAAGTAAAAAATCTTTTGATATTTTCATTTGGGGTCATAATCAATAATCAGTATTATAGTGGAGCTTTTAATGATTTTTTAATTTTGAGTACTTTCTTGATTTGGGACAAAATTTATGACCATTTAAAAGAAATATACTTTCTGAACATTTTCTTTAATTTCTGATTTTAATTCATGACCTTATGAAAGAAAATGTTACTTAAAAGAAAAAAGTATTCTTATACAAAGGTGATTAACTGATCCATCCTATTTAAAGCACTTGAACTAACTGCTGAGACCATCATATGCTTTCACATAGTTGAAATTTCCTTTCAAATCTAAATCTATCATTAAATTGCTTTAAAACAGAAGACAAATGAGGAAAAAATTATCTTGCAAGAATCTATAAACTGTCTGTTATATGTCTTAAAAAGGGCAGTTTCTCACATTAGACTGTAAAATTTGTTCCTCTAACCCTAGTAAAATAGGATCCAGATGTCTTCTGTTTGAAAACTCTAGACTACTAAATAGTTTGATAAATTTTCTAGTTCAGGCCTTAGTTATTTTATCTAGAGCTCAAAAATTGTGTCAAATGCCAGAAAAATGAGAAATCCAATCCTAAAACCTCATCATAAAGTCATTAACATAAGACCTGTTCCCTAGCACTTAAAAAAAAAATGAGAAAAAAATATGTTGCCCTTTGAGTATTCACCCTACTTTCATATCACTGGGGTATAAAGGTATGAGGATTTTATTTTAGTGGATTCAACCTTCTTTGTCTCTTTAGTGTGACCCTTAATCAGTTTGAGAACAACAGCTACCCAATTCTAAAACTCTGAAATTTTGTAGTTGGAAAGGAGTGGAAAATAGTATAAATGTATGAAAACCTCATAGACAAAATAAAAATGTGGCGGCATATGGAGTTCATGGAAATCAGAATGAAGCAGCCTTTTGGAGAACAGTAAAAAGATCTATTTGATGACTAAGTTGGCTTGCAGGTGCAAGCCCCCAACCCAAAGGGAATTTTATGATTTACAGTCTGTTGACATCTCCAGACAGACAGGAAGCCAATGAATCGTATTTAAGTATGCATTTCAGGACTGGCTGACTGTACCTTAGGCAGTTTGAAGTATTCAAAGCCAATATAAGCAGAGATTTGGGACTTAGTGTTGATTTTCTGTGTTCAGTGGCATAACTAATTTTCAGCATTCCCAGATAAAGAAAAATATCCAGAGAAAGGTTTTCCATGTGTGACTTTGTTAACAATTTTATTCAAACATAGTCTACTTTGTTTATATTAGACATACAGCCAAGTCTGTTGTTACTCTAACATATATATTATTATTTCACTGTGTAAAAAATTTTAAAAATTATGCAATCTATTCCTGAAAGGTGCCATGAATCCACCTACAATTACAAATGAAATCATATTTTCCAATTCATCTAATTTAAGTTTCAACTATGATATTTGCACTTATGGATGACTTTTAATTGGCTGTGACTTCTCATGTCTTAAGTTCCTCTAGCCTACTACCAAGTTTATGCTATTCTCTTAAGAACATTAAACATAACAAAATTTTATAGCTTCCTGGAACTAAGATGGCAGAAAAGTCTACAGAGATTAAAAAGGGTTGTTTGCCAAGTTTATCTGGTGAGTTAGTATCAAAGGTGAATTTATAACTTGATCTGCTACTCGAGTACAGAGATATTTCTCACATTTCACAATTCTAGAGAAATTTATTTAAAGAATGGATACAGTAAACTTTTTGGTAAAGAATATAACAATATTACTTTGTATTTTAGCATCCTAATTTTGAAGTTAACATGATCTTATTCAGTGGTATAATATATTTTTAAAACCAAGGCTTTTAGCAACAGAACCTTGGTGCTGCAGTTTCCGGGTTGTACAACACTTAATTTGTCAATTAACATATCAGCAATCTCAGAGGTTGTACCATGTGTCAGGCACTATACTGAGCATATAAAGCATATTATTTTAGTTCCTTCTAATAACATTGAAACATAGAAATTAGAATTTCCATTTTATTTTTAAATAAAACTGAGGTTCAGAAATAATATGTGTCAAGATATCCAAGTGTTAGATGCATTGAAGATGCTCAGTAGCAGTTGCTTTTCTAGGCTTCTTCCTCTTGCCTCCCTCCACTGCTAGAGTAGATCTTGAGAATAGGCCATTTTCATTTATACTTTTCTGGTAGAAAATAGACTCATAGAGGTTAAGTGATTTGTGAAATTTTAGAAGCAGGTTATAAAGGAGATAGAAAAATAAGAACAAACTAACCCCAAAGCTAGCTGAAGAAAAGAAATAATTAAATCATAGCATAACTGAACAAAATTGAGACCCCAAAATTCACGCAAGGAATCAATGAAACCAAAAGTTGGTTCTTTGAAAGGATACCAAGATTTATGTCCCACTAGTTAGATTAACAAAGAAAAGAAGATCGAAGCTCAATTGGGAAAAGGTGACACTATACTTGATACCAAAGAAATACAAAAGATCCTCAGAGATTATTATGAACACCTATATGTACACAAACTAGAAATTCTAGATGAATGGATAAATTCCTGGAAACACACAACCTCACAAGGTTGGATGGGGAAAAAGTTGAAACCCTGAACAGACCAATACTGAATTCTGCAATTGAACCAGTAATAAAAAACTTACCAACCAAAAAAAAAAAAAGAAAGAAAGAAAGAAAGAAAGAAAAAAAAGCCCTGGACCAGATGAATTCACAGCTAAATTCCACCAGACATACAAAGGAGAGATGGTACCTATTCTCCTGAAACTATTCCAAAATTTGAGGAAGAGGGACTCCTCCCAAGTTCATTCTGTAAAACCAGCAGCACTTTGGGAGGCCGAGGCAGGTGGATCACGAGGTGGAAGAGATCGAGACCATCCTGGTCAACATGGTGAAACCCTGTCTCTACTAAAAATACAAAAAATTAGCTGGGCATGGTGGTGCGTGCCTGTAATCCCAGCTACTCAGGAGGCTGAGGCAGGAGAATTGTCTGAACCCAGGAGGCGGAGGTTGTGGTGAGCTGCGATTGTGCCATTGCACTCCAGCCTGGGTAGCAAGAGTGAAACTCCATCTCAAAAAAAAAAAAAAAAAAAAAACACGAGCATCACCCTGATTCCAAAATCTGGCAAAGACACAATGAAAAGAGAAAACTTTAGGCCAGTATTTCTGCTGAACAGAGGTGCAAAAATTCTCAAAAAAATACTAGCTAACTGAATCAGCACATTGAAAAGTTAATTTCCTATGATCCGGTAGGTTTCATTCCTGGAATACAAGGTTAGTTCAACATATGCAAATCAATAAATATAATTTACTACATAAACAGAATTAAAAGCAAAATCCATATGATCATCTGATAGATGTGAGAAAAGCTTTTGATAAAGTCCAATATCCTTTCATGGTAAAAAAACAAAAAACAAAAAAAACAACCTCAACAAACTAAATAAAAGAACCTACCTCAAAAGAGTAAGAGCCATCTATGACAAAACCACAGTCAATATCATATTGAAGCAAAAGCTGGGTCAAAACTGGAAGCATTTTTGTTAAGAAGTGGAATAAAACAAGGATGCCTACTCTTATCACACCTGTTCAATACGGTACTGGAAATCCTAGCCAGAGCAATCAGGCAAAAGAAGGACCTAAAAGGCATTGAAATAAGAAAAGAAGAAGTCAAATTATCTCCCTACAAAAAAAAAAAAAAAAAAAGAGAAATAAATAAATAAAAGACCTAGGAATATATCTAACTAAAGAAGTGAAAGATCTCTACAAGAAGAACCTTAAAAACACTTCTAAAAGAAATAATAGATGACACAACCAAATGGAAGAACAAGTATCATTAAAATGGCCATACTGCCGAAAAAAATCTGTAGATTCCACATAATTTCTATCAAACCGCAGCTGTCATTTGTTACAGAAGTAGAAAAAAGTATTCTAAAATTCATTTGGAACCATAAAAAGAGCTGAATAGCAAAAGCAATCCTAAGCAAAAAGAACAAAGCCAGAAACATCACATTACCTGACTTCAAGCTATACTCTAAGGCTAGAGTAACCAAAACAGCATGGTACTGGTACAAAAACAGAACAATGAAATAGAATATAGAATACAGAAATAAAGCCGCCTACCTACAGCCATCTGATGTTTGACAAAGTTGCCAAAAATAAGCAATGGAGAATGGACTCTCTAGTCAATAAATGGTGCTGGATTAATGAGTATCCATAAGCAGAAGAATAAAACTGGATCCATACCAATCACTCTATACCAATATTAGCTCAAGATAGATTAAAGATATAAATGTAAGACTTCAAACTATAAGAATTCTAGAAGAAATCCTAGAAAATACTAAGGTGTCTAAATACTAGGACTAAATCTGCAAAAGAAATTGCAACAAAAACAAAAATTGACAAGCAGGACCCAATTAAACTAAAGAGCTGCTGCACAACAAAAGAAATTCACCAGAGTAACAAGCAGCCTACAGAATGGGAGAAAATATTCACAAACTACACACCTGACAAAGGTCTAATGTTCAGAATCTATAAGAAACAATTAAAAAAAAAACCTCATTAAAATTTGGGCAAAAGACATGAACAGACACTTCTTAAAAAAACACACACACAAAAAAGAAAAAAGCAACATACAAGTGGCCCCAAGTGGTCCCAAAATACATCATAAATTCTCAGTATCACTAATCATCAGAGAAATATGAATCAAAAACACAAAGAAGTCAGGCATGATGGCTCATGCCTGTAATGCCAGCACTTTAGGAGGCCAGGGTGGACAGATCACTTGAGCTCAGGTGAGACCTGCTCCACCTCTACAAAAAACTACAAAAAATACACCTCTACAAAAAAATACAACAACAGCAGCAAAAATAGCCAAGCCTGGTGGCATATGCCTGTAGTTCCAGCTACTCAGGAGACTCAAGTTGAAGGATGACTTTAGCCCAGGAGGTCAAGACTGCAGTGAGCCGTGATCACACCACTGCACTCCAGCCTGGGTGACAGGGCAAGACCATACCTCAAAAACAAACAAACAAAAAACTCACCAGATACTGGTAAAGCTGCACAGACAAGGGAATACTTATACACACTGTTGGTGGGAATGCGAATTAGTTCAGCCACTGTGGAAATCAGTTTGGAGATTTCTCAAAGAACTTAGCACCACTATTCAACCTGGTAATCCCTTTACTAGGTATATATATCCAGAGGAAAATAAATCGTTCTTCCAAAAAGATGCATGCACTCATGTGTTCTTAGCAGCAGTGTTCAAAATAGCAAAGACGTGGAATCAATCTAATTGCCCATCCATCAATGGTGGATTGGATGAAGAAACTGTAAGACATAGAACACTATGCAGTCACAGAAAAGAATGAAATCTTGTTATTTGCAGCACCGTAGATGCATCTGAAGGCCATTATCTTAAACCAATTAACACAAAAACAGAAACCCCAGTACTGCATGTTCTCACTTATATATGAGTGCTAAACACTGGGTATTCATGGACATAAAGACAGAAACAATAGACACTGGGAACTCCAGAGTGCAGAGCAAGGGAGGGAGGAAAGGCTAGAAAAACTACTTATTCGGTACTGTGATTACGACCTAGGTAATGGGATTATTTGTACCCCAGACCTCAGCATCGTGCAATATACCCATGTAACAATTCTGCACATGTACCCCAGAATCTAAAATACAAATTAAAATTATTTAAAATCTAAAAACTATAAAAGCAGGTTATGGAACAGTTAGTTCAAAATCTAACTCAGAGAAGAATGAGAAGCAAATCTCAATGTGAGTATTGTTGGTACTTGTCAAGAGCAAACTAACCAGATGCTTTGTAGCATTCAGCATAATTAATGATTACCAGAAAAAAAATGAGTTTTAATTTTGGACAAGGTTAAAATCTTTTTGATAAACTTTGTTTGGTCAAGTATTTTTGTACATTTAATACTGACAGGTTTTATTAAAGCATTATATGCATTTAGGGATTCGAAACCATAAGCCTGAATTCATATTAAGAACCTTATATTATTTTCATATGAGAATAGAGGAATTTTTTAACATTCAAATGGTAGTTATTAGGTGATTGTTCTGTGCCAAGGTCTATGTGAGATGCTGGTGATTCTCAGAATGAGACAGACAATGGTCTCTACCACTACAGGATTTGCAGTCCAGCATATTTCCACCATTGTCCTGTCCCATAAACTGGTAACTATGTACAAAAGATTAGAAATATGTTAAATGGTGCCTACAGTCTTTTAGCTAATGATGTCTATGTAGCTAAACATTAATCTGTGAACTAGAGGCTGTTCTCAAAGCAGTAACTTTTCAGTAGAATTGTGCTCACTAGACTGTTTTGTTCAAATTTCTCACCTCTCAAAGGGCTCCTAACATATAGCACCCCTCTTTAATATCCAAATTCTGAAGAAATAGAAAATGAAAGAGTTACATATTACCTTTACAACTAAAAATATCCAAGCTGATAGATATGCTTAGTGTCTTTAACAGAGCTCTAGCATTAGGCCAATTAACTACCTAGTCGCAGGCAAAGTGGGGGGTCTATGTGGAGGGTTTCTGGAGAACAGCTTCTTCCCTAGAAGTAGGGTATACTATGTAAAGCATGCTCAGTTTATTATTAAATTTACTAATGTGATAAATCCCTTTATCTTGTAGCAGATGTGTAATGAAGCAGAAAAGCCAGGAATAAAACTACTTGAGCATCCACTGCAAAAAAAACAAAAACAAAACATCAAGCATAGGGAAATTGCTTTCCCTTAGTAGTATGTTCTGAACATATGAGTAAAGATGTCACTTAAAATAATAACCCTTTAGAATAGGAAAATTATTTAAGGTGAAATCTAATAATGTTTTCATACACTGTTCATTAAGAGGTACTAAAACATATTGTCAACATATTCTCTACTTGTAGATTATTTCCTTTGTAGATTATCTCCTTTGTAGATTATCCATAACCTATTTTTTTACATCTCCAAGTGACTCTTCACCTACTTTTTTTTTTTTTCGAGACGGAGTTTCGCTCTTGTTACCCAGGCTGGAGTGCAATGGTGTGATCTCGGCTCACTGCAATCTCCGCCTCCTGGGTTCAAGCAATTCTCCTGCCTCAGCCTCCCGAGTAGCTGGGATTACAGGTGTGCACCACTGTGCCCAGCTAATTTTTTGTATTTTTAGTAGAGATGGGGTTTCACCATGTTGACCAGGATGGTCTCAATCTCTTGACCTCGTGATCCACCCACTCAGCCTCCCACAGTGCTGGGATTACAGGCTTGAGCCACCGCGCCCGGCCTCCTCCCCTACTTTTTAACACCCAATCACCTGATTACAGAGAAACTGCATTTAAGTCTTTATCCTGCTCCTCACTAGTTATATATTTTCTCTAGGTCTCTATTGTTATCTGTAAAAGTGAAAGGGTATAAATTGATGATCCCCAAAATCCTTCACAACTCTCAAATTCTAGAATTATTGTTGGCCTCCCTGCCTAGGTACAGTTGATATGTACCTAGGAAACCAAATGTAATTTTATATTTAGCTAAAGAAATAGATGATTACAGGAGATAACAACTATGTCTCTCCCTTTGACCTTTTCTGGCCTTTATAATTTGCAATACACATTTTTTAATACATTGTTACTCTGAATTATGTCTCCATATTCTCTCTGCTCAGTCACTTCCCAAAACAATACATGTGCTTTCATTATGCTGTTCCTAGGAGCAGAACCTATGACGTTGTATAACTCATAGTACATTGTTTCAGGGCCATAGGAAATATATTAGAAGTTAATTTCTTTCCTGCTAAATCATTTAAAGATTTTTATTTCTGGGGATTGCTGTTTGCAAACTTGACTGTGACCCTCTGATTGTATTTCTTTATTTAACAAACTTACGTTCAAATAGTTTATAGCACTAATATCAGTAAAGCTGGTAAATGTGAATGCTGAAGGCCAAATTGTACGTAGTATTCATCTTATTGTTTCATTAACATATTGCATTTAGTATTTTTATATATTTTTAGTATATCTTATGTGTCCATATATGTGCACCTATGGATACACAGCAGGTATACATGTTTTTCCTCTGCTTAGAAGGATGCTAATTCAAGAACTTACCATTACAATGCCAGAAAAAAAGTGAATGCTGGTTTTAAAAGTAAGGAATTTACTCCCATCGTGCTTGTTATTAAATGTGATATATGGTAATTTCATCATTATAAGGTATGCAGATGTAATGATCCAGTGTCTTTTAAAGGTATGGTGTGGAGCCTCCTGGTTTGATAAAATTGGAAAAAGAGATTGAACAAGAAGAAACTCTTTCTGCCCCTTCTCCTTCACCTTCTCCTTCATCAAAGTCTTCTGGAAAAAAGAGTACAGGAAACTTACTGGACGATGCAGTAAGTAAAATCAGTCAGACTTCTTACCAGCACTTAGTCTTTCTTGCACTACAAAACACGTTCTGTGCAATGTCATATCAGTCTAACCTTTACCTATTTCAATTTTCTTGAAATTTATTTTAAGCCCATATGAAAAACGTTGCAGTCCTACAATTCATTTTGATATTCAAAACTGAAACACTTAATGAGACTTTATTTTAAACAACAAATAAAACTTTAGAATAATAAGTCAACTCCCTGAAAATTGTATTTGAAAACATGAAAGCCTCTTTGTCACTGGGTCACAACTCCCCATTTCACAGCTAAGAAGCCTGAAGACACAAGATCTTGAGGATTGTTAAAAGACCGGAAAGTAAATATATGATATAGAAGATAAGTGCCTTTCATGTACTACCATTGTTTTTCAAGTGCTCTCATATATGAAAGGCAGGTTCCTTCTCCAGGAATGGAAATGGAGAAGTTGAGTAACCTGCTGAGGGGGGGAGAGGACCTTAGATTCCAACACAGTTTTGTCTAACTCTCCAAGGTCCCTCTACTTAGCAGAGTCATTGAGTCACAATTTTTGTAGTTAGGAAATGTTTTAACAATGTCCTCAGAATCACAGTAAACCATTTTTAGGTATAACAGCAAACACAGTGAATTAAAACTCTCAGGTGACCTTGGTTGTCAGCTAAGTAGTTCTTGGTTATGAAAAGTAATATGTGTGTGCATATGCCCTCCACACATGTATTTTAAGTGCTACTGTAAAAATGTTAATAAAGGAGATAAATGATGAGTGACTGGGATGTTGTTTATGCAAAGTTTGTATTTTGGAGCTGTAGTTGCTTTTGAATTTTGTAGAAAACGGTAATGCCAGAGGCATTACATGGGCATATGTCTCACATACCTGGGGAGAGTCCTAAGAAACTAGCACCAACCACAATGCCAGCTATAAAAATAGGCAGAACTGAAAAGGACTGGTGGTCCACAGCTGTGATTTTCTTCCTCTAGGGTATGAGTGGAAGAAAAGAGCTGGGAAAATGGTTTGACTCTACAGGATGGAGAAAAAGAGATTTCTCTGTGTTTTGCTTTTCTTCATGTGACACTACAAACTATATTGCAGATTTAGATGAGCAGAAATATAACTGTCTGACATAATAAGAACCCTCATTTCTGTTAAGGGCAGCAACCTTATTCTTAAAGGTAGCTTAGCCTGTTTAATTTGCTGTCTTCTGGGTAACTGTTTAATCACTTGGGAACTAAAGAAGAACGGGCAAGACATTTTTATTTAATGCTGCTGAAAACGATTTTAAAATCACATCACCTTTTTGATGAATTGGTCATATGTCTTGCTTTTTCATTTCACTTTTTATTTTGTAATTGAGTAATATTATATTAGTAGTAGATAATGGTCTATAGTTTATATATTGATGAGAACATTTTTTTCTTCTCTATCAATTGTACTTTTTGATTAGACTTACTTTAGGGTAAGATGTTCCTCTAGTCTTTTTCTAATAAATGTATTTCCCCTGGGGCAAATATACTTGCTTATAGTCCATTTCCTCTCAGCCATAACCTTCATTCATTTTACAAAATTGCCTTATAGTCAGGGTTCCAGATCTCTGAAGAGTATCTGGCCAATGTTCCCCTTAACCTCCTATTGAATGAATTACTGGATCAAATGAAATTTTTAGTCCTAAAATTATGAGATCGCTTCCTGGTATTTGACACTGTTGATCACTCCATTCTTGAAATGTATCTCTACAACATTTCTGCTACCAGAAGGATCAAACTAAATGCATTTTAGATTTGATTAAAATGATATAGGGTTCTCTATAACATCTAGGGTGAAACCCAAGTTCATTGATATGTCATATAGTTCGTAGCCCTCTATGTTCTGGCCTACTGTGTGTTTTCTAGCTGTTTTGTCCACTGGATTAGTCCCTGCATTTTGATGTAGCCACTGTTGCTTTTCATAGTATTTCTGTCTACTCACCTTTTACACTACTTTTAAACACCTTTCGATCTTTTAAAATTCAGGCTGTGCTATACTACATAAAGTTTTTTACTGGTATCTTTCATCCCAGGTATAACTGGTAAATTACTCCTTGGTGTTCTAAGTCCTTGTATAAGTTTAATGAAGCATTTATCTTATTGGGCACAAATATCCTTTCCTCTCAAGGTATAGACCTTGTATTCAAAGACAAGGACCATATTTTATCCATCTACATCTAGTACCATGTTCGTTGGATCAATTATCAATGTAGCTAATTAAAGTTTAACCTTCTCCCTTATTCTGGTTATCCAAATTGGCCACATACTCTGCAAAAGTTCAATTGAAATTGAACTTTTCAATTCTAGTGTAGCTTTGTAGAGGGAGGAGATGTTGCCACTTGAAGCTACTTCTATGAACCTAGAAGTAGCTAGAATGGTTTTCTTTCTTCACTAACTTGTCTTATATCTGGCAATCCTTGAGATGAGGAGGAAAAGAAGAGAGGGCAAGAAGGTGGTGGAAAAATGATGAAAAGGATTTCAGAGTTTTACCAATACTCTAGTTCAGAAAAAGAGAGTGAAATGAAGACTTTCCACACAGTAGTAAGCCAGTCAGTCATTCCATGGTGGTTCTCCCCTACTCTCAAATTGTATACTCTCAGCTGAGAAAACCAGAAGGGATTTCACAGAAGCTTTAAACCTTCTTTAAAGTTTACTGGAGTTTAGAACATAACCATCTGCTTAGTTAAGAAGTTTTAATCAAATGTGGGAAATATACAAAGTGGATACTTCTGTACCTTTGTCAGCTAGAATACTATGTTTCTAAAGTCTTTAAAATGGCATTTTTCGGGCCAGGCACGGTGGCTCAAGCCTGTAATCCCAGCACTTTGGGAGGCCGAGGCGGGTGGATCGTGAAGTCAAGAGATCGAGACCATCCTGGTCAACATGGTGAAACCCCGTCTCTACTAAAAATACCAAAAAAAAAAAAAAAAAAAAAAAAAAAAAATAGCTGGGCACGGTGGCGCGTGCCTGTAGTCCCAGCTACTCAGGATCCTGAGGCAGGAGAATTGTTTGAACTCAGAAGCAGAGGTTGCAGTGAGCTGAGATCATGCCATTGCACTCCAGCCTGGGTAACAAGAGTGAAACTCCGTCTCAAAAAAAAAAAATGGCATTTTTCAAAAAATGTTTGATCGAACACACCATGGTTAGATTAGTTTGATAAATACAAATTACTGTAGTTCTCATCTAGAGTCTGGTAATACATTTTGGCATAGTGAGTTCCATAATAACATCTTGTTTAACCTGGAATCTTCCAAACTTATTTGACCACAGAAGTCTCTTCTAGTCCTCTTCATTTTCACTTGGGAAAACTACATTGAACTATTTTGCATTCTGTTTAAGTGATAGGGTTTTTTTGTTTGTTTTTTTGCTTTTTTAATGAAGTGTTTTACTTCAGGAACAGTGGAGCAGAGAAAAAAGTAATTTGAGCTTCACTAATGGTTTAAATCAGAACTTCATATATCTAATATAAAAGGAAATTGTTCCTAGAGCAACTGCTTCACTGCATGTGAGGCATATATTGCAGTTCAGAGTTGAAATTGATGTAGCCCGACATGGGTTTTAGAATAGAGATATAAAATAGAGATTGCTTGCAGAGTTCCTGCGTTTAGTTAATAATACTGGTTATGTTTACTCTGGGAAAGCTATTATCTGCCACTCCAAAAAAGAAAAAGAGGAAAAAGAGAAAGAGGAGGAGTGGAAAAAAAAAAGAAGAAATAAAAAAGAGAGAAAGCAAGAGAAGCAGATCTGTGTTAAGATATTATATTCCAGTGAACAGTTTCAGCAGTAACTGCCAGTTTTGAAACTTTCAATGTTTCTTCACATTTCTTTGTTTGTTATTTACGGGAATTCTGGGAAAAAAATAGGTGACCCTTTATGTGGAAAATACATCTCACGTTCTTTAATCAAGATATCAGGAAAGAAACGCAGTGATATCTGTTCAGATTAATTTATTCTCCAGATGTCCTGATAGAGTGATTAAGCTGTGATAAAACGGTGGAGTCGGGTTCAGTTCTCTTCGCTGAGCTAGTTCTCACACAATGAGTTGAATACAGTTCTCAGAAACCATTCTTACTTTCTTCCTCTTCTCCATCAACTTCCTCCGTATGGGGATGAGAGATAGTATAATTCTGAGTAATCAGGCTTCTCTTGAAATCCCATTTCAGCTGAAAACTGGCTGGGTTCCTAGCCAAGACAGAACACCTTCCAGACTGACTTTTCCCTAGGTAATGTAAGAAGCACAGATGTCATCGGTCACTGTTTACTTAACAATATATTTCCACTGGCCACAGTCTGGCCTTTTTTCTTCCACTTCTGCTTCCACCTCTCATACAACTACAAAAACAGCCCTTGATTTTTAAAATCAACTCCATTTTCAAAGCCATAAAGGCATTAGAGAAGAGCAGGCCACTTGAGAAAATGTTTCCTGTATTTTACTTCATTTAATACCAAGAGTTTCTGTCTTTTCTCTAAGAACACTGGAAAATGGAAATACTTTCCATACAGATTTGTGATTGTCATTTTTTAGTCAAGAAACCAGTTAAACATCAATTTGCTGTTTGGTTAATTGCCACATGGCAAGTAAAATTGTGCCAAGCATGATCCTCCTAAAGTTCAGGCCTCAGGCCATGTACCTTTTGGATGCTGTCATTCTGATTTTCTTCTGGATGATCAACCCCTCCTGTTTTGCATCCTTGCTTTCCTCATGGAAGCCCTTATTTGTGGTGATAAGGAAAACTATACCACTTCTAGCAATGGCATAACATAATTTACATATATATACGTATTTATATTTAAACATATTTTATAAACACATAGAAGGAGATAGACATAGAAAAATATTGAAAACAGGAACTATAGACAACATTCATTGGTCCTGTGAACCTACCCTCACCCCAGAATGTGGTTCTGAATTGTTGGAAGGAAATGATGTGATCATTATTCAACTTTTGTACCTCTTGTTTTATTATCATCATCCCATTCAGAAATAACCTTTCAAAAAATCTCTAAGAACAGAAGTATATTAATACTGGGGTGAATGTATCTATGGATCAAGTATAATATATAAAAAACTCATAACACAAAGTCATTGCCCTAATCAGTAATTTAACGTTAAATAGTTTTCTCATTTTTCAGTTAAGGCCATTTCTAAGGTTCTTTGAATCCATGCTTATTTAGTTCTCCTAATTTTTTCATGTCCTGTATAGATTCATGTTCTTATTTATTTATTTAGTCAATATGCATTTAATGAATATTTATTTGCTATTAGGACGTGCTTTGTATTACTGATTTTAAAATATAATAAAATACTATCTTAACTCTTAAGGAATTCAGACTAGCAAGAAGATATTAAGGTTAACCAATAAATGAGATACAATATGCTATGATAAAAATAAGTACCAAAAGTTGTAGGTTTGTCAGCAAAATTAGGGATGACAGAAAGGACTTATGGCAGTGTATATATTAAAGTTGGTTCTTTTGTTCTTTTCTTCCAAAAATAGTGTTGGTTCTCTTTTTGTACATCCTTATTGAGTTGTAATTGTATAGTTTTTGAGATAAATTTAATTCAGGAATTTTTTCCTTTTTGTGGTTATTCCTCCACTGTTTTAGCTTTCATACCTTCTGGAACCTTTCTTATTCTGGGGAAACTAAGTTGTTTAATTCCTTTACATCAACATGCATTTGAGTTCATGTGTTACTCTCTGCACAGTTTTTGCTTAGAAGGCTGATTAAAGTCACACACTGACTTATTTGAAGGAATGATTGCATTTTTTTCATGACATAACTCTAGACACCATGACATCTTCGTGGAAGAATTTGGGTGAGGAAATCCAGGCCAATTTCTAAATTTGTTCTATATACCTTCTAAAGGCAGGCTGCACATCATTTACAGCTTTCTGTTTCTTCCATGCAAGCATGTCCTCATAACACAGGACATTATCGTTTGGGTTGTTTGGTTGGTTGGTTGGTTGAAGAGCAGACAGACTGGCTTGTTTCCAGTCAAGGAAAACATAAACATAAAATTGTTCCTAAAATCTTGGACTGTTATCTTCTAGTAATCACAACTATTCATAAGCTTTATGCACATATCATTTAGATTATGTAGGTTTTAAAGAGTGAGAGAATAGATATAATGGAGCTAAAAATCTGATATGCAGGCATCAATTACATAGAACACACATAAGCTGTAAAACATAGTCACAGAAGTAAGGTTTGATAGGTGGGAATGAGTGAGATGGAGTGAATTGCAGGGTAAATCTGAGTAAATGAGAGATTACTTCTTAGAGAAAATCTTAGAGTTTAAAATAAGATGAAACAATAGTCCTGTTTCATCTAAAAAGACTTGTTAGATTAATTCTCATTATTTTGAAACTGGGTAACATATAATTAAAATTATACTGAGGTAATGTAAACTCTGTATTAATGTACATTCTATTCTGGTTTTCGATAGATTCATCTTGACAACCCAAATCTACATGGTCTTTTTAGTCCTACAAAAGTAGAAACACAGCTGATTGTTTATAGTCTATGATTCCTGTTGACTTCCTGCTCCTTATCCTCCAAAATCATCACGGTCATTAGCAACCTTTGCCTTATTGCAGTCATTTGCCTTCAGATGTCTTTGGGACCTGACTTTTACATAGTTATGATTTAATGCGATATTCCTATGCTCACATTATGTCCATAAAGAACAAGTTTAAAGTCATTAAGGGTTCATGGGCCTTGGAGTCCTTGGAGCAAATTAACATAAATTCAACCTAATTAAGAAGAATGAATTTGCCTGGTCTTCTATTTCAGGTGAAACAAATTTCTGAAGATCCTCCTTGCAAATGCCCAAACAAGTTCTGTGTGGAGCGACTCTCCCAAGGAAGATACCGGGTGGGAGAAAAGATCCTCTTCATCAGGGTAAAGTTTTACTTTTCACTTATCTCGTTCTTTATGGGAACACTCAGAATTTGAGTTGGGGGAAATGTGACAGACAACAGCAGGAACTGCCATATGGTGCTTACAATTAAAGATACATGGTATGAATTTTTTTTAAGTAGCATACGTTATAATGTACTACTGGAGGTTAAACAAATAGAACTGTTTTTCTCTTTGTACGTATACCAAAACACGTACACACCAAAAACACAATGGAGATCAAATAGAATGCAGAAGCCTTTCCACTTGTGTTCTGTTTTGCTAAGAATCAAGAGAATTTAATCTCTCAAAGTAAGTTTGTGACTTTTGCTAAGACCAATATTTTTGTTAAAAAATAAGAAAATGAAGAATATAAATACATTTCTAGAAATCTGCAATTGTACACAGAAGTGATTTTCTGCTTTATGGTTTAGTCATTTCTGAAGGAATGAAGGTTGTGATGAAAAAAACTATATTCTTTCCTCAGTTGAATAAGTTAAAAAGTATCTTGCTGTTGTAGAATAGAATGATTCAAAGATATACATCTAGTACCAGCAATGTGTATTCTCACAATGCTCAAATCTGTAATGACCCTGTTGAAATTTTGCCCATGTAAAGTTTTCTTAATTTCTACTTTTGACCAAAACATATTTGTATAACAGGTCTTGCTTGTTAAAGGCTCTGCAACATGTGGTTGGAAAATGAAAGTTTAATCATAATTTTAGCCTTAAATTATAATGTTAATTATTTTGAATTATAATCTAATTTTAGATTAGTATTTACTAATATATTTCTTAAGTTTCCAGGAAACAATTGTGATTCTGCTTTGGAATAGCAACCAAAAGGATATAACAATATGTTATTATTAGGGATATGAGACAGATCTGGGTAGATGGCCTCACTAGGAAAGGCAGCTGGTTGCCTGAGTTGCTTATTGTCCTTTTGTTCTAATTTCAAGGATAGGATACATATTTTTTAGTCAAGCTGCCTGCTTTCCCTTCAGTACATTAAATAACAGTGATCTAGAATCTCCAGAGATATATTTAAATTTTACCAGGTTGACCTTCCTCAATTGATAATCAGTCTTCTTTAGAATATTAGGCTCCAGAGTTTAGAATCAAAACATAGAGCATCATTTTTTACAGTTATTCCTTTTTGTAATAAAAGTGTTAATAAAACACATGATTAATAAATTATATACTTCTCCCTCCAATGTAACCTAATATCTTCAGTCAAAATACATACTACATATGTTTATTTGCATCTGACCTTTCATATTTAGTCATTTGTCAAAGATGTTAATATCCGTGTTTATGAAGAACATGTTTTTAATGTCCTTACTATATAAGGCAGGTTTTTTGATGTTCCATTTTTCTTTTCAAGAAACGTTTATCTTTTGCTTAAATCTATTCATGTAGTATTTCTAGAGAAAATGAGATTTGCTGTACTAATGTATTAATTGAGGCGTCTATGTGCTTTTGTAGACAGGCTTGTTTATGTTCATACTCCTCCATTTACAGGTGGGCGATAATCCATACCTAAATATAAAGAATCCTTTAGTACAAAGAAAAACCTCTGAGGTTTTAGGCAAACATCCTAAGAATCTCTTGCCAAATGGGAATTTTTTTGTTTCTAGTTTATGAAAAAATAATTTCTCAAAGCCAGATTTTTGCCCTGTACTCTCCAAAGGGCACCATTGTTTTTTTTTTTTAACTATCAAATGCAGCCAATTTTTATTTATATTGTGCAGATGCAAATGTACTCTCCTCCAAAATATAAATATTTCCGTTATTTTTCAGTGACTTTGAATTTGGAGAGCGATGATAAAACCTTGCTGATTTCTGTGGTAATAGAAATTTGGATTATTCCCATTCAACCATAATACATACATATCTTTGAACTGTAAATAGGTGGATCTCAGGGCTCATGTTTGTTCATTCAATCAGTTGGTATATACATAGGCTTCAAGTATCAAGAAGTCATTTGGCAATACAAACTCAAATAAGCCTATAAAAAGGGACTTCAGAAATATGGCTTTTGTTTCCTTAATTGCTAATATATACTGAAAATTATGTTTCCTTAATTGCTCTTATTTACTGATATTGCCTTTGTTAGACTGTATGCAATAATCATATCTTTGTTATTTGACTTATCATTTCCAATGTGATGGCTATGTTCTGCCTAAGTACTCCATGCTGGAGTGCAGTGGTGTGATCTTGGATCACTGTAACCTCTGACCCCCAGGTTCAAGCTATTTTCATGCCTCAGCTTCCAAAGTAACTGGGATTATAGGTGTGTGCCACCACATCCAGCTAATTTTTTTGCATTTTTCGTAGAGACAGAATTTTGTCATGTTGGCCAGGCTGGTTTCAAACTCCTAGCCTCATGTGATCTGCTGGCCTCAGCCTCCCAAAGTGCTGGGATTACAGGCATGAGCCATCACACCTAGCCTCTTCCAATAGTAATTTTTAAAGTGGCCACAGATGAGCAGGATCAGCATCATCTGGAAACTTGTTAGAATGCAAATTCTTGGGCCTCCTCCAAGACTCACTGAATCAGAAACTCTGATGGTAGGGCCCAGTCACCTGTGTTTTAATAAGCCTTCCCAGTGTTACGTATGTGTCCTGAAGTTTGAAAACCACTTTAAAACAATGTATAGGAAGCAATTCAGTGTACCAAAAACACAATTGGAAATCATTTGCATGTCTGGTCATGAAAGAATATTGGCATTCAGGTGCTAAAAATGATCATTTTGAAGGCTTCTGTGTATTCTTGGGAGGCAGTGCTTAAGATGTAATTTTAAGTGAAACAAATGGGCTTTTAAATTATATTTACCTATAAAATAGCTCTGTGTGGAAATAGGATGAAGACAAAGAAAACAGGAATAATAGAAAATGGTTTTTAATTGTCAAGGACACAGAATGAGAGTGACTTTTTTTGTTCGGCAAGTTTCTAATGAAGATTTTAAAAATATGAACTCTTTAAGAGAAACCAGCAACCAGATACAATTAAAAATTTGAGAATAAATTCAAAGGTCTCTGAAAGTTGTGAGGTTAATTAGCAGAATGCTCATTTGAATGGTCCTTTTGCTGAGCTTCTTATCTTCCAGAAAAGGGTAGGGTGGTTTTTTGGAGTCATGATGTCATTTAGACTACAGATAAATTTTGCATATTGTTGTGAAATTGTAGCATATTTTTCCTTAGATGAAGCTATCTTCCTTTGCTATTTTATTCCTCCATTTTGGAAACTGATGTGTTTAGGACTAGTGTTAGGAAATATGCAAATGTTTATCTACTGTCTGGATAATGTGCCTTGTCTTTCCAGACCCTATCAGTGATCTACATTTCTCTACTAATCATTGCAGTTTTATCCATTTGGTGTCCATTCCTTTAGGGCTCAGTTTTAGTAATAGGAAAATAACCTAATGTGATAAACTTATTTGTGCTAATTCATGAAACGGATGCAGACAGCCCCAATGAATAGAACATCAATGGGATAAGGTCTTTACACTCAACTAAACTGCTCTAATGTTCTGATAATAAAAATTTCTGGCAAAATAGCAACCAGTCAGGTCACATGTTGTGAGGTAGATGACATTTTGTGCTACTCAGTTTGCTCACTAATGTGATAAATTTTTTTTTTTACTTGATTGTAATTTATCACTACCCTAATACTGTACTTTAGAGTTGTTCAAAGTGTGGTCCCAAGAATAATAGTTCCAGAAGATGTTCAAAAATATTATTTATAAAGAAAAGTTAACATGGTTATGAGTTGAAACAGGTTTCTTTAATTGCTCTTATTTACTGATAATTGCCTTTATTAGCCAGTATCAGAACACTTGATATATCTCATTATAACCTCTCATACTAGTGTAGAAAATGTTGTTGACATTTCCATTTTATAGATGGGGAAACTGAGACACCGAGGTTGAGTAACTTCTCAAAGTTAAAAGGTAATAAGCATTGGAAGTGGACACTAAACCCTGGCAGCCTAACTCCTAAATTTATACTCTTTACCACTAAACAATATTGACCTCTTCACCTGGAATTTCTTGGACGGTTCAATAAACTAATGTGATCTGTAAGCTCCTGGAGACAAGCATATTGTTCAGCGTTTTCTAAATGTATTTAACCATAGAATAGTCTCTTTCCCACCTTTTACTCCCCAGAGCATCTTCCTGTGCTAGGAGGTCATAAAAACATAGTTTGAGAAAGACATTGTCATTTGAAGCAAATGTAATAATTTGTAAGACAATTTATATTGAAAGTTTTCCACATCTTGCCACAGTTAAAACTCATGTATTTTAAGGTATTAAGAAATATTTAATTTGTACACATTTTTACCTTTAGATTTCCTTTGGAAATGATTTTCAAGGACATGACTGGAAAACCTTTAAGGAAAAGACAGCAAAAATTTAATAAGGATTATTTGTTTCAGGCATTTGACCAGCTGCTTCATATTTATATCACAGGATTCTTTCTAAACCATAGAGCTTGGAAATTGTTTTTATCTTTTTGTTACAGGTGAAAAAATAAAGTCTTAGAGAAGTTCTTAAGTAAGTAATATAATAAATAAAAGTCAAAGCCCTGACTTCCCAAACCTACAACACATTCCCCTCCAAGCTGCCTCCTGGGGCATATCCATTAAATGCAAGTATCTTATTCACAAGGCTAGTCCTCTAAAAATAATCCATACCTTTTATGATATATTTAATGATCAACCATAATAAAGTATTTTTACACCATTTTTACTTTAAAGGTATTCAGAATACAAAGGGCATTCAATTGCATAATCAATAGTGCTCAATATAAAGACATATAATATATTTGCCTGACTATATTATGACAGGATAAAAAGTATGACAGTATTTTCATTACTGTATGATGGGCACTGTATAAAATGCTTTTATGTGGTCTATCTCCTTAATAGGCAAAACTAACTAGAATTCTATAATAAGACATATTGCTATCTGTCCTGCCATTTTTCAATAGATATCAGAAGATAATACTTCCATATTGCCAGTATAGTCATGTTGAGTCTTCTCTTGCTATGTAGTATTTTTTAAGTAGATTGATATTATTTCAAGACATTTTTATAGTAGCACTTCACAGTTGGGTAAAATAATATGAAATCCATATTAACACTCCAGTGTTAAACCACTGGTATTTTTCTAATTTAAGAAATACGAGTACTTGAGGTGCCTAAAGAAAAAACAGTGAATAATTTAATTGGAAGTCAGCAAAATGATTTGAAATGTTATGGAGTTACCTGCTTTGTACTACTTTTAAATTAAATCATAACAGATCAATAGAAAGGTCACACACATTGTTATTGACTGTGTAATTTCTTCCTTAGCATAAAAAGTCTTCAGGATTATGCCTGTGTGGTAAAAATCAACTCACTGAAACATTCAAGCAAGAGAGACACCAGAGCTCTGTTGCTATAGCAACTATACTTGGCAATGTCTTCTGGGACTTGCTCTAAGGAAAGGTCCATGATAGTGAGTGATATTACATTCCTTTTTGCTCTTATGACACATCCTGATTTACTGTCGGTAAAAAGTAGCATAGTTCAAATTGCATATTTTTCCTGGTGATGAAAAATGGGCTGTTAAGAATGCAAAGGAGTTTTAAACAACTAGCAAGGAGATTAAAGCCTCCATTTATCCTTAGTGGAAATGCTGCAGAAGCAGCCATTACTCAGCAGCTGAAATTCAACAGTTCATTAAAAATTATATATACATACATATATATATATATATATATATATATATATATATATGCACACACACACACACACACACACCTGTCTTCTAATTTGGCAATGTATGAGAACAGTGAATATAATTTTAAAATAATATTAATGCCTCTATTTGTATCTAGGGGGAAAATATGGCCGTGCTTGCTTCTGATGTATATAAAATCTCAGAGAACATTTATACTGCTCTAAATCATAGTAAGAGAAATATGAGTGCTATTAACACATGAATATTTTCAAACTCAGTTTGACCAACTGCTTCAAAACTAAACACTAATTCAGGAAATGCAAGCAATTGCATTTAAAATGTGTTCAAATGCTTTTAGCTTTTAATTCTTTTACGTTTTTGCTTAATTAAAGATGTTCTCATTTGTTTTGTCATTCACTGAAGTAATTTACACTTTGGTAAAACATATCTCAAAGGACTTTGCAAATATTAACACATGCTCTTAACACCTAATCTCTGAGAAAGGCATATATTTTAGATAAATCCAATATAAATAATAACTAATGATTGCCATAAATAATTCAGCTGATTTTTGTTTTTGTTGTTGTTTTTCTGAGAGTTATCTTTTGAGGTTGAAAACCTATAAATATATCTTAAAAATTCAAAACAAAGTTTGTCAAGGATTGCACCCTGACACTATATCCATTTGATACCACTTTTTTTTTTTTAAAAAAAGAAAGACAATGAAATTTAATATTTATTACAAGAATTAAAAGTAATGGCAAAAACTGCAGTACTTTTGCTTCTACCTAATAATATATCTGGGCAGTTTCCTGTATTCTGATTTAAGTTAGATAACTAATTTCTCCTTCCACTGACATATTAAATGCAAAAAACAATAAATAAATAGAAGCTCAAATCCAAAAATTATTCTTCACTGAATACTTACCACTATTGGACATTTAGCAATGAGTAGATTTTTCAATGGTGTCTACCTTCACTTGACCTGATAAGCATTTTTACTCATCTCCAACTCAATTAGCAAGGTTTACTGTGCCTTTAAGTTGTGCAATACACACACCACCTTCAGCTTGAATAATTTTCTTTTGCCATTAGGCTGTATCTAGAATCAATATACAATTGTTTTTTGATTGGCCACAAATCAAAATTAAATAAACTTAAGGAAGCATTGAAAAGTCAAATGACATTACTGAAAAACCGCACAGCTTCTATAATCTGCAGTTCCAATTTCTGCATTGCTATGGCCTTCCTACCATTAAAATAAATTTCTTCTGTATATGTGTATTTCATACCTAGTGATTTTATGTGTGTGTGTGTATATATATGTGTATATCTATAGTGTATGTGTATATTACATGGATAGACACACACACACACAAAGTAGACACATGTATAGTGAAAAGCAACAATATAGTAGAGAGTTGAATTGGTCCAGTGATCTGGCATTTTAACTGATTTTAACAGATATCTCAGGCTAATTTCCTAAAGCTGAAATTGAAATATCAAGTCAAAAATTTTGTGGAAAAATACACTTTTATCATGTTTATACATTGCATTAGGCCATTCTTACATTACTATAAATCAGTACTTGAGAATGAGTAATTATAAAGAAATTAGCTTTAATTGGCTCATGGTTCTGCAGGCTGTACAGAAAGCAGCATCTGCTTCTGAGGAGGCCTCAGGGAGCTTCTACTCATGGTGAAAGGAAAAGAAGGCGCAGGCACTTCACATGGTGAAAGTAGGAACAAGAGAGAGTGGGAGGGGAGGTGCCACACACTTTTAGATGACAAATCTTCTGTGAACTCAGAGTGAGAGCTCACTTATCACCAAGGGGATGGCCCAGCCATTCATGAGGTATCTCTGTCCCCATCATCCAAACACCTCCCACCATTCCCTACCTTTAGCATTGGGGATTACATTTCAACATCAAATATGCGTGGGGGACAAATACCTATACTGTATCGTATACTATTTAACACTCACCAAATGCTTTCTTGGTATCTGTTTGAGTGCTTTCCTGGGATTCGTTTTTTTTTTTTTCGGCTCTCACAACTCTTTGAGATAGGCACTATTATTATCCTCATAGTAACAATAAGGAAATTAAGTGTTAGAGAGTTAATTGTTTGTCAAAGATTACAGAGTCAGCTAGCAAGTGTCAAAACCTTTATTTGAATTTAATGTATCTGATTTCAGAGCCCACAGTTTTACTTATATGCTATTCATTCCATGTCAGACCATATAGACTTTTGGCATGTCATTTTGTAGGTATTACTACTCAACTTTCAACACTCCTTAGTAATTGACCTACACTCAATGTGTAGCTCCTAGTTTGCTTATTTTTTGCTTATGTGCTTTGGCAAAACAGGGAATTTAACAGCCAGTCCCTATTCAAGAGTCAGAAGAAAGCACCTAGGAAACAGAATCTTACAAAACAGACTGAATAACAACAACAACATAAACTAGAAAACTCAGTAAGAATGATTTTCACATTGTTCAGTATACATATTGATTTTCTTTTCAATCTGTTGACCATACTCGAAAAGTCTTCCAGAAACAAAAATTTATTTTAGGAATAAAGAAACTAAGGAACATTTATAATTTACTATGATTATAAACATATTTACAGCCTTTGGTCAGTTAAGATTAAATCCTTTCATTTCATTAGGTATGGAAGGATTTTCTGAGCATGCTATGGTATGGCAGAGAGATGAATTTGCATTTTGTATCATATTCTACTTTTATTAAAGTATCTAAACTAAAATGACCAAGTGCAAACTGAAAACGTTGGCATAGCAACTAAGTGCTTTGAAAGCAACTTCCTTAAAATTAAGTGTCAAGTAAGTTTTACATAATATTTTTTCCTAACTGTTTTTGTCCTATTTCTTGATAGCAGTACAGATATCCTTCTTTTATATTGTTTGTAAAGCACTTTCACTTTATACATTATCTCATTTTAGCTTCATTAGTACTCTATGACAAAAATCAGTGTGATTGTTAATTTATAACACTTATTGATGAGGAAACTGCAGCTAATAGAAATTTAGTAATTTTCCTAAAGTAATTGGTCCAGGTTGAAATATAAAGCTTTTTTTTTTTTTTTTTCTGAGATAGCCTCTGTCAGACTGGAGTGCAGTGACATGATCTCTGCTCACCACAACCTCAGTCTCCCGGGATGAAGCAATTCTCCTGCCTCAGCCTCTGTAGTAGCTGGGATTACAGGCATGTGCCACCACACCTGACTAATCCTTGTATTTTTAGTAGAGGCGTGGTTTCACCATGTTGGTCAGGTTGGTCTCAAACTCCTGAGCTCAGGTAATCCTGCCTTGGCTTTCCAAAGTGCTGGGATTAAAGATGTGAGCCACCACACCCAGCTGAAACTTTTATATCTAAATTCTATATGTTTTAAACTTCACACAATTAAATTTCCTTTTGAAGTTTTTTAAAAAAACTTTATGTAAATTAAAATACTTAGCTGTTCACTGTGTTTTTTGTTTTGGCATTGTTTTCCTTAAATTAGCAAGTAAACAATATATAATAATGTCTACTCACAATGTTCAGAAGATTTTTTTATCTTTTCACAGACATCCTGAAAAGAATATTTCTTGGTTTATATGTTCTATACTGATATGTGAATGTTTTTGCAAGGGGGAAAGAAATGAAATAATTATACATAATGTGTTGTGTTCTTGAATAACTGATAAGTCTTCTAGCTGCCAAAGAAAAAATCCTGTGAAATAACTGTCATATAAATTATCTATTGTTCTCCCATGGGCTCAAGTTGCATAAATAGAGTGAAGCTAGATTCATTAAGAAATATGCTTTGCAAGTGTGGCCATTTTGAGTTTGTATTGAATATAGTTAAGCATGGTGGAAATGCTGCTGTTACAGGATTCACTATGATAAGTTCGGACTCATTTATTTAGTGCTATCTTTTTCATAAACTTAGTGAATTAGGTTTCTACATGACTGGTCATTTTAGAGCTTGCCTTGCATTTCCCTTTAATACTTGACATTTTGAATTTCAGCTCCTCAGGAAAAACACATGATCTTGGTCCTGGACCCAGTAGGCACCTTTGTCATCTAAATGGCCAGTCCTTCCATGGCAAGAGGTTTAGTGATTCACATAAGCTTTTAGTTCACTGAAATGTGTAGGAACTCTACGTGTAGGTTTTGGGAGGAACATTGTGTGAAAATTTGGGTCGCATATTGTTCTAAGGATATATCATTCCATTTTCTTTGTAATGAAATTCTAGATGTTACTAAAACAACAGTAACAACAAAATAACAAAAACTGTGGCAAGTTATTTAACAGTATTTTGTCTGTTTCTTTAAACAAACACCAGTAATAAGAAATCACTGCATCAAGGTGTTATTCATCTCCCAATTGTAGCTTTCTTTTACACACCAGATTTTCATGCTAACTTCTAATCTCCCAGCACAACACTCATACCTCACCCTTCAAACACTCTTGCCAATTATGGAAAATAGCCTTCTCTCTAGCTCAGAGTATTTAATAATCTAGTTTATGTTATAGGCAAGTTTTAAAGGCCACAAACTCTGTGGGAACAAATTATTTGAGACATCGCCTCATAATGGGCTTTCTGATCTTCTGTTGTTGTTGCTAAACCTATCCAATGTTTTATTAGTTCCCTTTATCAGAAACTGATACCTTAGTTCACAGTCTCTAACTTTCACACTCAACATAGTTCATTTGTCATTTTTTCCCTAAAATCATAGAATATGGGGGAATGCAGAGACAATGCAATAGTGTTTCTAATATCTCATTTAAAGGCAGATAAACAGCAGGTCTGATTTCAAATTTGTCTCTAACTTTTGCATTAGGTATAAGGTCTCTGAGAATTTTATTACAGAACTGTAACATGCAGACAAAGTAACACATTAATTTGTTGTCATCTACTAATGTGTTACTCATGCTAATGTTACTCAGTCCCGGACTCTATTTTGGTAATCATACTAAGATACTAAGGAACTCTTTATGTTCCTAATGAGGTCCAGGGTTAATAGAAAAGTTAGGAAACTCATATGGCACACAGTTTTATTCACATCACATTGCCTGCCCACCTGGTAGGACTTAGGCTAAGGTGGGCTTTAGGGTTGCACAAGGAGGCACTTTGAACTGCTAGATATATGTCACAAAACTCCTCTCCCATGGTGATGTTTACAAAACACCTTCATACCTCCTGCTATTTCCCTAACAACCTACAGCCAACATGACAAGCAGCTAGGGCATGCATTCTAAGGAGCACAGTAAGGAATAACATGTCCAACCTTGAAGATCTTATTTACCTCATGTATTTCTCCAACATGTTGCAATAAAAAGAAATCCACCAATAAGCACTGAAGGAATTTCAGATGAACCTGAATTTTAATTGACATCTTGGCACCAGTGATATGAACAGAATCTTCCCTCACGTACAGCGTTCATAAATCTGATGGTTAACATATATACATACATCAAGAGAGGAAGAGTGAAGATGAAATATTCTAAAGATAAAAGGGAAGGTAGCCTTAACTCATAAATTTTAAAAATTTTAGTCATATTACTATCTATTCATGGGAGGGGAAACAGTTTTCCCAAAGATGACTTGACTTGGTCATCCTGATGCTTAGTCAGAGAATCTAAAACATATCTTTTGATTCCAATTGAAAGCCTGTCAACAAATTACCTTTCAGATAAACTGTCTCTTTGTGAGTTTGGAATCTCTAATTGTGAGTTTAAGATGCTACATAAATTACATTTTTAATAACAATATAAGAAAGTGGTAGAGTAGAAAAGAGTGTGTCCTGTGTAATATAACTTTCTGAGGGTAAAGTTTAGTTTGGTGCAAAAGTAATTGCAGTTTTTGCCATTGAAACTAATGGTAGGCATGGAATATTATGCGGCAAAAAAAGGAATGAGTTCATGTCCTTTGCAGGGCTGGGGATGAAGCTGGAAGCCATCATCCTCAGCAAACTAGCACAGGAACAGAAAACCAAACACCACATGTTCTCACTCATAAGTAGAAGTTGAACAATGAGAACTTATGGACATAGGGAGGGGAACATCACACACTGGGGCCTGTGGGAGGGAGGAAGGTGAGGTGAGGAAGAGCATCAGGACAAATAGCCAATGTATGCAGGGCTTAAAACCTAGGAGACAGCTTGATAGGTACAGCAAAATACCATGGCACACGTATACCTGTGTAACAAACTTGCACTTTCTGCACAGGGACCCCAGAACTTAAGTAAAATTTAGATTAAATAAATAAATAGTAATGGTAGGGCCATTACTTTCATAATATAGTGGTGGGGCCTAGACAGTAAGCAAGGGGCCAACATGAGAGAGGTGAGTGGAAACTGAGAGCAATATGGTAGCATATTTCCCCAAAGTAGAAAGTTTTACACTGAAATTAAATATTTCGTTTACTTAACAATTTTCTCTAGGACTTCATTAGACATTCTCTAGAGTCTGAAATGTTTCTCCTATAGAATTGAGACACAGACTTGATATCTGTCTTCTTAAGCAAAAAATATTTTCTTACAGGTATTTTTTATTTTGGAACAGGAGACTAAAACCCCAGAAGAGAGATAATTCTAACATATGTATTTCGAACTGCCAACAGCTAATGTAGCCTGAGATTCTCAGAGTATATATGCCTCATGTATCATTTAGTAAGGATTACTATGCAATGAAACTTCACTATAAAATATGGAAAATATAGAAATAGTTATTCTCATTGTTGTTCAAAAAGCTTTTCTTTAGTCTTGTCACAAAAGATCACAGTTTGCATTTTTAGGTGGCGTTCATGTACCTTTCTTCATTGCAGATGGAGAGCATTTTATGAACTTCATATCTTCTTGTTTCAGTAGGGTCTTCATGGTTGTGACTATATCTCCACAGCCAAAGCAAAGCAGACATTTAAGGTAATTACTTAGATAATTAATGGGCAAACCTCCACTTTGCTTTCACTGTGGCACCTTGGCTTTCAATCAAATGAGGGAAGTTGGGCACTCACAAGTTAATATTTTACTTTTTATTTTTTCATGAGGTACTAAAACACTGTTTCTTCTTCTGTTTTTCCCATGATACTTTTTAAAATGGAAATCTGAGATTTATTGTGGGTGGCTAGAAGATAGTAACCTAGTAATATAATATTTGTCATTTTCTTAGTGTAATTTTTGTGCTGCAGGAAAGTTTAAAATGTTTGTGTGAACCTGGGCTTAGCTTCTTTATGCAATATCATCTTGGTCTTTGCTTTCAAATATTTGAAAGAAAAAACTTATAGAATAAAAACAAAATAACACATAATATCAGAATGTTTCAATTCTATTCCCATTTTAGTTTAACACAAAAGGAACCTCATGGACTTCCACCAAACTTTTGCTCCTGACCCACCATACCTAACTTCCAGATATCAGTCGTGTTTTAGCACTTCAGTATGATAAAAGTTAGAGAGGATGGAAATAGAATGGGACTTAATTTTGAAGTACTGAGGTTGCCATTGCACATGGGAAAACTGGCTCATTTTTAGTTTTTAAATATTAGTAATTATGTCTAGAAAACACAGCTTACTTGATAAAGTCTTGTCTGTTACACATAAATGCAAAATAATTATAAGAGAAACCCCATATTATAAACTTCATATTGTATAATAAATACAAAATAATTATAAGAAAAACCCCCATATTATAAATTCAAACTGGATGAACATATCTTGAAACTACATTGGGAATGTTTAGATTTCTAAAAGAGCACAGTTAAATATAGTTTATCATCTGTCATTCTGTCATTCATTCACCGAGTACATGAGGGGGTACTATTCAAAAGAACTGTTAGAAATCTTAAGGATGCAATTTCTCTGTAGGTTCTGTTTCCTTGTAAAGAAAATGCTTAATAATGTAAATATTCGTCATATACTACTAATTATTCTGACAGTTCAGTATAATTTAACTTATCTCCATTAATAATTGACAGAGAAAAGATGTGAGTTTCTGAAAATTTACTTCTAACATTTCTTCAACAGACCTGCAAATGTGTTATGTAAGATACAAGTATAACCGAGTTATACTTTTATTGTAGAGACTCATAAAGCAAGTTACTAGTAAATGGACATTAAATCTAAGTCTGTGGAGCTAATCTGATCATGACAGCCCTGACCCTCATTCATCACCAAAGTTGATTGAATCCCTCTTGCTGGCTGGTGTTAAGTTTTCCTTTTCCCTATTCAGGTGTCATTTGGTTAAAGAGGAAGATATTGGCTTATAGGTTTTCTTTCTTCAAAGAATATAAGTATCTGTGTTATTTTCACTACTTAACTTGCCAAAACTCTCTTTGTGTCTTATAAAAGTATGTTTTGTTTTTTAATTTTCATCAGTATCTTTTAGAAGGGTATGTGAATTGAACTAGAGAGACAGGAGTGGTATTTTCTAAAAACCCTAGGAATAATTTTTATTTTAGAAAAAATCTCCCAGAAAAAAAAAACACTGAGGTTAGTATGATTTCCATAGGCATCATTGATTTTATACTGGAGATCTGCAATGGAGCTGGCATGATACTTTTTGGAAGGCAGTTCAGGTCTCCATTTGGGGATGCTAAAAATCATGCAAAGTTCTCTTCTTTCCTTTTCTCTGCCTTCCATCTTTTCCCAAAGAAGATGAGTAGGAAGGAGGATAATTGGCTAAGTTTTGGCAGTCGCATCCCCATTTTGATTTGTTTTTCTATCAAATGCAGGTATAGAATGATAGGATGGGCATTATCCTACTTAGAGTTTAAGTGCAGTAAAATCAAGAGCAAAACATACTTTCTGCATTTCTCACATGCTGCAATGTCCAAAGAAAGAATGTGGAGCTGAGCTACATTGGTGGACTCTTTTTCAGTCCTAGAATAATCAGAGGGGCCTTTAGTGGGTGTAACCCTTTCCAGAGTCATCTCTCCTTCCACTCTTGAACTCAGAAAGTTTTAGGAGAGTGCTAAGAGGCTCAGGCTTTATTATACCTTGGCACCTAGGACTGAAACACCTGGAGGCCAGCGGAGGGCTACACAGTGCCAACCTCCTAATTCCTTCTCCTCCTAGAGGCTACAGTCTTCTGCCTGCAGTAGCATTTCATTCTCCCAGTATTCCCCAGAGTAAGCTCCATCCTCTGGCCCTTCTGACGTTTAGTGTGGAGGCTTGCCAAGCTATCTACATTCCTGAGTTTCATTACTCATGTCTAGGCCTGGTTTTCCCTGCCTAATTTCAAGCACTTTTTGATGGATGGGACTTAAGCTCCAATCATCTTTGCTCTTTATGTCCAATGTTATACCTCAATCTTAATCCCTCCTCTTTAGAACACCTTCAAGTCTTGCCAGATCTGTACAGGGCTGGAACTGGCCACTCTCCTTGGGGCTTATTTCTTATGAAATGTTTTCTCTCTGAAGCAAGACTGCTCTTTCTACTTGTTTTTGTTTGCATTTCTCAGATTATTTCATTTGATCATCATTTCGAAATGGTCTCCTTCCTGACCCCCCTTTCATAGCAGGTTATAAAAAAAAAGGTAGCATGGACACAGGGAGGGGAGCACTACACACTGGGGTCTGTTGGGGGGAATAGGGGAGGGACAGCGGGGGGTGGGGAGTTGGGGAGAGATAGCATGGGGAGAAATGCCAGATATAGGTGAAGGGGAGGAAGGCAGCAAATCACACTGCCACGTGTGTACCTATGCAACTATCTTGCATGTTCTTCACATGTACCCCAAAACCTAAAATGCAATAAAAAATGGTAGCAAACATCATTGTAAGCATTTAGATTCCAGCAATTTTCACGTAACCAAAGGCTAGTGAAGGAGGCATTGATGTACGTAAAGTGCTTCCTACCTGGCCTGTGCTTTCTAGACATTCCCAATTACAGACATCAGAGCTCTGTTTTAATGTGCAATTTTACATTGATCTCCAATTTTACTTACTCTGTTACAAGTGTATCTCTAAAATAACTGAGGACTCTCTCAAATTACAAGGTGTTAGAGCTACTGCAAATGAATTATCTTCAACCATGATCTCTTTCTGGTTTTCTCCACATATATATATATATATATATATTAATTGTGTTTTAGGTTTTGGGGTACATGTGAAGAAATTGCAAGATTGTTGCATGGGTACACACATGGCAATGTGGTTTGCTGCCTTCCTCCTCATCACCTATATCTGACATTTCTCCCCATGTTATTCCTCCCAACTCCCCACAGATCCCAGTATGTGATGCTCTCCTCCCTGTGTCCAGGTGTTCTCAGTGTTCAACACCTGCCTATGAGTGAGAACATGCAGTGTTTGATTTTCTGTTCTTGTGTCAGTTTGCTGAGAATGATGGTTTCTAGGTTCATCCATGTCCCTACAAAGGACATGAACTCATCGTTTTTTATGGCTGCCTAGTATTCTATGGTGTATATGTGCCACATTTTCCCTGTCCAGTCTATCATCGATGGGCAGTTGGGTTGGTTCCAAGTTTTGCTATTGTAAGCAGTGCTGCAATGAACATTCTGATATTCTTAAAGTGAAGGGCTTTCAAAACAAGATGTATGTTTCATTAAAATGTAGTTAGTGTGTCATTTTAAACAGGGCATTTTAAAAAGTAACAATTCCTAGATTTTTTTTTTTTTGGTATCAAAGCACTTGACGATTAGGAGACCCAAACTGAATTGCGTGGGTGAGTACTAAAGGCAGTACTTGGTATGTTGACTTTAAGAACTGAGATCATGTTTGAGGAGATGTCAACTTAACATCAAAGGTGATGTAGAGATATTCCTTTCATTGATAGTTCATGCAATACTTTTCTTAGGGTTAGATTGGGGTTGAAGTTTCCAGTAGGGTTTTACCTATCATGGGTTTTTTTTTTTTCTGTTAATCTGGACTTCAAGAATCAAGAAAGGGTATTTGCAGAAAGTAAAGTCTGAGATGAGACTCAAAGAATAAGCATATGTTAGCTAAACAAAGTATAAGTGACAATGTTTCAACTAGAATCAGAAAGGAAACAGCATACAAAAACTCCCAGAAGTAACAGAGGAGGAGATGAGAAAGAATAAGACCTCATCAGAACTGTAGAAGTGCGGTTTTGAGAGTTGAGGTCAAGAGGAGGAGGGGCAATGAGAGGCTGAAACAGGATGCCAGGAGACACACAGAGCCAGCTCATGGAGAGCTACCTGCATGATGGAAGCTTTGACTTTCTCCTAAAGGCAATAAGGAGATTCTGAATAATTTTTAGATGCGGAGAAGCATGAGTAGATTGCATTTTAAATCACTCAGGCTGTAGTGCAGATGATGAATTGAAAATGTAAGTTGGAGGAATAACATTTTACCATTTTGGCTTGGAGAGGGTGTAGGTCAAGAGAGTGGCAGCTCAATCTGGGGACCTATCATTAAATTCCGGGTATATATATATATATATATATATATATATATATATATATATATAATCTGGGTGAGGCTTTCTATCTTGGTGTTTTGGTTATTTAAAATTGAAGCACCTTTACATTCGTCTTTGTCCCTTAAACAATAACAGAAAAACAACGGGTTGATTTTAACTTATTTAGATACATCTGTTTGGCCTGGAAGAATCAGCTGGGTTTCAAAATGTCAGAATTTCTGCTTGTTAATGAGTGGCTTCTT
Organism: Callithrix jacchus; assembly: GCF_049354715.1. NCBI lineage: Eukaryota > Metazoa > Chordata > Mammalia > Primates > Cebidae > Callithrix > Callithrix jacchus. The sequence continues at coordinate 88,493,603 of NC_133511.1, forward strand.
TGGTAAGAATTTTATATAGAATAAAATTGTGGCCTACTCATAGAAACTAAAAGAGAATGAGGAGAAATAGCATTTTAACATTTTACCACTGTAATGAGTTTTGTTTTGTTTTGTTTTTTAAACCTCTAGGTAATGTTAATTGATGAGAGTTAAATAAATTAATAAAAATGCACAGACTGGTGCTCCTATCAACAAGTTTTTAAAAGTTTGTTGCCCTAAGCTCTTATTCTCCAGATGTTATTCAGGTTCTCAGTGCCAGGTCTGCCTGGTGATTTAGTACATGTCTCGTTTAGCAGAGAAGAACTTTTAAAAATACAGGGGTCTGCCCACAGTAAACCTTTCATAGAGACCAAGGCATTATATCAAAACTGTTCCTTGGACCAAGATCCTTTCCTGAGCATTCTTTGTCCATTTACAAATTTCTTCACATGAGTTCATTACAAATATACCCAGAAGGCATTGATTCCAGATGTATGGCTGAGTTAAGAACTCAGTACATGTTAACACAACTGATTCACCTTCTATTAAGTCTGTTGATTGTCAGTAGCAGAGAGTAAGTACCTACTATATGCCTGGAACTGCTGTCATGAATAGAGCAGTGAACAAAACAATTTTGTTTCATGTTCTGGGAGTGGGAAGACAGAAATAAACACATAGACCATGGGGGCCAGATTTTAGGCTTTGTGAGATACATGGTTTCTGTTAACAACTACTTACCTCTATTGTTTTAGCAGTGAATTAGTGTGGCTATGTTCCTATAGCACTGTATTTACAAAAATAGTATATGGGCCAGATTTGTTCCATAAGCCATAGTTTGCTGGTTCCTGAGATAGATCATTAAATAAGAAAATGAATCTTATCTACTAAATAAGAAATAAAATAGAACAGAGGACAGTAGATGTGGCTGCTTTGGAGGACAGTAGATGTGGCTGCTTTGGCTAGAATGATTGGGCAAGAATTTTTGTGATTGGGTTAAATCAGTGTCCAAATGATAAGAGCAAGTTGTCAACATCATCTGTTTATCCTCTATTTACCTTTCTCTTAAGATTATATATTAAGCTATGAAAATTAAGTTACATATTATACATTTATAGAAGGTAGGGAACATATAGAATGCACTGACATGTACCTGGGCTCAATAATTGTTGTGCTGTTGTTGAAGAGAGTTTCAGATAATGTCTTTCCCAAAAGTTCCAGGCTTCATTAATTCATACTTTCCTCTGAATTTCCATGCATTTATTAAATGATGAGATTCACTTAGCCCTGAGAACATGTAATATTGGTTAGTGTACCTTTTGCATATGCTGACCTGAAGTGTGCAGACAGTGTTTTATATTAGCTTCTAAATTGGCCATTCAGTTTGGCACTCTTCTGTAGTTGGCCTGTCATAACTATTGAGTTGACATTTTATGAGGATCAGAAAAGTTAAAAATGTGCAGCTAGGATTCCAACAAGAGGTGGCTCAGATTGATAATTTGCTTTCACAGTGCATGGTAACTTCCTATATGGAAAGTATTAGCTGAAGAAAAAGAAGAGGCATACTTGTGAATCTCAAGTGATCCCTCTAAGATTTGTAGGGTTAGTTGGTTTTGTTTTGTTTTGTTTTTTTGAGATGGAGTTTTGCTCTTGTTGCCAGGCTGAGTGCAGTGGCACATTCTCAGCTCACCACAACCTCTTCCTCCTGGGTTCAAGTGATTCTCCTGCCTCAGCCTCCCAAGTAGCTGGGATTATAGGCATGTGCCACCATACCCAGCTAATTCTTTGTGTTTTTAGTAGAGACAGGTTTGCACCAAGTTGACAAGGATGGCCTTGAACTCTTACCTCATGATCCACCCACCTCAGCCTCCCAAAGTGTTGGGATTACAGGCATGAGCACCACGCTTAGCCCTGGGTTAGTTGTTTTATGTGTACTGTAATTGTTATATTCTAAGCCATACGACAGATTAAAGAGTACAAGTTTGTCAATAATACTGTGTGCCATTTGGCTCCCTTGGTCGATGGGTGTGGAATAATCTGTCAGGCAATAGGAATTACTTCTTGTATGTAAGGAACTGGAAGTCATGGCTTCAGACATCAATGATCCAGTTTAAAAAAGATTCAAGGGTTTATTACACAATTAAATAAGACAAAATGAAAAGTTCTACAAAACAGCATGATTTAGAATACATATTTGTTCATTTGATAGAATTTTGCTGAGTACTTATAATGAGCTGGGTATTGTTCTAGACACTGATGAATTGTGACAAGTAGGATCAATGTGGTTTAGATTTATCTGGAAAGCTTTCAAAGAGAAGGTAGAAACTCACCAGTGTCCTGAGAAGCATATGGGATTTTGATTTGAGAGAGCCATTTTAAAGGATAATAGGGTAAACATGGCAGAGGAATAGGAAGAATTCAAGGGCTCTTCAAACAATGAGTAGAGTTGGTTTGACTTGAGATTATGTAGAGAATTCAAGCAGGGAATGATGTGAGAAAGGTAGGTTGGGGGAAATTTTTGGAGGGCCTTGATAAAGCCAAAAAAATTGGCATTTTAACCTGAAGGCATTATACAACAATTGGAGATATTGAGCAATAGCGTAGTAAATTGAAGTTTAAGCCAAGGAATCTGGAAGGGGTTTGTATATAGAACTATAGGTGAAGCAGAAAGAAACCAAGGGCAATTCTGCCATTTAGGAGGCTATTTCTGTTGTTCATATGCCATGAGCATTAACAAAAATGGTAAAGAGAATGGGAAAATGATGGACAATGTTAGTGGTATTTTGAGGGTAGACTTGATTGGATGTTAATGGAACAGAGGGAGGAGGAGAAGAAGAAACTAGAATTTTGAAAATCATGATTTCTTTAAAGAAATTACTCCTCCCCTAGAAAAAAATTTAGTTGAAATTGTTCTGACTTGAAAGAGTTTCTGAGGTCAAGTGATTCTCCTGTCCACTTACTGTGTAACCTTGATCAAGTTATTTAAAATCTCTGTGACTCATCTATAATGTGAATTATAATGCTACTCATTTTTAGAGAGCTGATTATTCATTCAGCTGATATTCCATAAATTATTGTCTCACTCCTGGGAATAGAGTTTTGAATGAGACAAGATCCCTGCCATTAAGGAATATATTTTCTGTTTAAGACAAGTTCTTTCTCAGTAAGCAAATGTGCAGATAATTTTGAGTACCAATAAATGTTAGAAGGAAACATTTGATTCAATGCAGAATGATGGGGTTCAGGAGGAGTTACTTTGGGTAAAGCTCAAAGAGATGCTCTTTCCAAGGAAGTGATACTTGAAGTGAGATGTAAATGAGGAGAAGGAGCTGGCTTGCAAAGAGCAGGAAAAGCAGTTTAGAGGTGACAGGAAGAGCAAATGCAAAGGGGGTCTTATTTGAGGAGCAGTTTAGCAGAGTTTTTAGCCTAAAATTGAGCAATTCTGGGAAATGCACACCTACATATCTAATACTTAATTGTCAGTCTGTGGGTAGAAATCATAGCAGATTAAAAAGGGTCGCATGCCCTCTAGTGTCCTCCATGGCTTACTTAATCCTGTTAATAGGCTTTTCCAAGTGCCATGTAGAAGGTTGAAACTGTATATGTATGCATTTGTTCTGTGAAATACATTAGTATTCCTTTATGTAGGAAACAGAATTCTGAGAAGGCAGCTTCTGTTGAAGAGGAATATATTTATTTATTTTTGTAAATGAGAAGGAATGGAAACAGAGGGGAACAAGAAGTGTTCTGTTGAGAGGGATGACTTGCATATTTTAGTTTGGTCTGTTCATTCTTATATAAACTAGAGCAAAACAATGATCCCATTAAGAGGTTTTTTTTTTTTTTTGCTTCTGCTTCAGTGTTTTTCTTTTTTGAGTTAAAAAAAAAAGAAAAAAACTTGAATCAGGGAATACTTTGATTCTGTTGTGTGGGTGTAAATTCTATCTCCTCACCCACAAAAAAATTCTGAAAAATGGGTCTTGGAAATTTTCTCTTCATGAGCCCTAGTCATCACCCTCATTTTGTGTCCATCCCCCTAAGTTTTGGAGACGATGGGGAGACTATAGAGAATAGAGTGAAAACGCGGGGGTGGTGCCTACCTCTACACTATGTGTTGTTTCTTCTGTAGCCATGTTGGTCTTCTCTTCTTTCAACACAGTGTGTTGTTCCTTGTTCAAGGGCCTTTTGAAATACAGTACCTCTTTCTGGAATGTACCTCCTTTCTCTGCCCATTGTCTGATATCTCATTTTATTTTTTTTTTTACTGGTTACTCCCCATGTCCTGTCTTCCACCCAACCAACCAACCTTTCTTCCCAAATTAGGCCACTGTTAGATTAGGTCTCCCTATTGATGGATACTGAGCCCAAGCACCCTGAAATCTTCTCTCATGACATTCGTGATGCTGCACATAATCTTTGCTGTGTTTTCTTCCATTCTCTACTATTTTTGACCTTCAGGATTGACTTGTGTTAGAGTTGACTGCTGCTTGCTTCCCAGTGCAGTATACTCTCTAGTACATTGCATGGTATATACGAGTTGCTTAATAATTGTTTGTCAAATGAATTGAGCTAAAAAAAAAAAAAAACAGGTACTGTTTAGACATAATGCAGGATTTTTGGAAGTTGTGAAACTCTGAAAAATAGAAAAGTATTTAACCAGCTAGGGTTAAGATTGGCTATGAGTAACATAAACCAATCAAGCAACAGTTATTTAAAGAAGATTAAAGATTATTTCTTCATCATAAAAGTCCAGGCTGGTTTGATATCTCTGCTCCTTGAAATCCCCAGAGACTCAGTTCTTCCAGCTTAATACTCTGCCATCACTGGTGGTAGGTCTCAGACACATATGGTCTAAGGTAGTCTGTCTCTCAGGCAAAAAGATAGAGAAAAAGATGGTTTTTATAAGGAATAGCATGTTTTTCTGATGAAATGTATTGACTTGGAAGCAGCTTATTTCTAATTTGGATTCAAGATTAAATTCAATCAGCCTTCTATGTCTGTAAATTTCAAAAAGTATGACAAAATAAATGTAGTTCAAAAATTTTAAAAAGATAAACACAGCATCTTTACCATTTACAAAGCAAAATGCCTCAATTGGGGCATTTGAACTTACAAAATCCCCCCAACACTAGATAGATTAAAAGGTAAGAACCTGAGAAAAAGCAGATAAGACTACAGGCATTAAACTTATAAGTGATCAACAGAATCAAGACTGAATCATGTTCGTCCTACGTTAAGTCCAAGTTCTTCATCCTGTTCCCAGGGCAGGTCAAAGCCTGGTATGCAAAGCTATGGATGAAAAAAGATTCATCTCCTAAGTGTCTTTCTGGTAAAGTAGGCAATATAGAAAGGGAGCATATATTATGATATTTATATGGATACCTAGTATTCTTAATCATAGTTCTTAGAGAAATTGCATATAGAGTCTTGCTTAATCACTGCAGCAAAACCAGAAGTTGCTGAGTGGCAGAGTCTGCTGTCCTTTGGCAAACAAGGGACAGCCCACACACACTACAGACATCCTGTGGTCCACACTCTATTGTCACTTAGCAACCAAAAGTAGATTACTTTGTATTCTGAGCTATTCACTGAAGTGGGGCGGGTGGTCTCCTAGAAGGCCCTTCAGAACTAGGCCTCGTGGAGAGTTAGATTAAATGAAACTCGAGGGCATTATGGCCTTTCTCACAGAATATCTATTTGCTGACATGTTCCCGCCTCTGCTACTGAAGCAGGTCATGTATGGGTGCAGCTGTCGCTCAGCCTGATTCAGAATTGTTCACTCACAGGTTTAATTAAAATTTCTAGCAAGCACCATCTATCATTTCTCTTTTGTAATTTTTCTCTCTGAGAGAAAGATGTTGAGGGCTCATGACCTCTTCCATGGTTATGTTGGCTTTGTTTCTATAGGAAGAGATTAGTGTCCTCTTTAACAACTTACAGATTTTCATTGGGAACGTTGATGGAAAGAAAATCCTAATTGTTAGTCTATGTTTTAAGCTAATGATATGTGAGTAAACTCCCTGAGGTTTATTATTGAACTCAGTGTAATACATTATAAGGTCCAAAAATATAATATTAGCAGGAATTGTTTTTTATAATACTGTAATGTAACAAAGCATTTCCCCTCTTGGGCTGTCTAAATCCCTGGGTCTTGTGCTGATAAAAATCGGGATTCATAGGCTAATTTCAGTGTTTCAGAAAGGACAATGGAACTTGAACCTTTACCCATGGTAAGGTGGCGTGAACTCACCAAATACCAGGCTTTAGGCCAAATTAATATAATAATCATTTCTTTAATAAGTTGATGTTCTGCATATCATATATATGTTTTTTATTAATTTAAATGGGGACCAAGTTATTTATTAATTAATAACATTTGCTGATATAGTCTTTCAGCATGGTATATGAAAAATAATGCAAATACTGGAAGGAATTGTAAGATGGAACCCTGGTACTGTTTTGTCACTTTGAGTGTTATGCAACTATTGTGGGAATGAGTTCCCTCATCTGTGTAAAGGGGATTAATAATATTAGTTAGACAGATTTGTTGTGAGATCTAGAGAGGACACCCAGCTCATAACTGGGACATAGTAGCCTGGCTTCTTAATGATGGAGAGTGATCATCAGCAGTAGAAGCAGCAGCAGCACAATCATTCTTTTTCCTTCAAAACAGGGAGTTTAAAAGAAAAATAAAGTTAAGGGGTTTCTTGGTTGTGAACCAACTGGAAGGCACTGTATTTTGTGTTCCTTTTTCAACTTTTATTTTAGAATCAGAGGGTATATGTGCAAGTTTGTTACAAAGTTATACTGCCTAATGCTGAGGTTGGGGTATGACTTGAACCCGTCGTCCAGGCGGTAAGCATAGTATCCAATAGGGAGTTTTTCAGTTCTGGCCTCCACATCCTTCTCCCCTCTGGTAGTCTCCAGGGTCTATTGTTCTTATCTTTAGGTCCACATGTGCCAAATATTTAACTTCCCTTATAAGTGAGAACATACAGTATGTTGTTTTCTGTTACTGTGTTAGTTTACTTAGGATAACAGCCTCCAACTGCATCCATGTTGCTGCAAAAAAAAAAAAGTATAATTTTTGGCTGTATAGTATATATGTATCATGGTGTATATGTACCATATTTTCTTTATCCAATCTGCTACTGATGGCCACCTAGGTTGATTCCATGTCTTTGCTCTTGTGAACAGTGCTACAATGAACATACACATGTATATGTTTCTTTGGTAGAATGATTTGTTTTCCTTTTAGGTATATACTCAGACATGGGATTACTGGGTTGAATAGTGGTTCAACTCTCAGTTCATTGAGAAATCTCCAAACTGGTCTCCACAGAGGCTGGACTAATTTACATACCTCACCAACAGTGTGGAAGTGTCCCCTTTTCTTTGCAGCCTTGCCAACATCTTTTTCTTTTTGACATAATAACGAAAGCCATTCTGACTTGTAGGAAATGGCATCTCATTGTGGTTTTGATTGGCATTTCTCTGATGATTAGTGATGATGAGTATTTATTTATGTTAGCCTCTTGTTTGTCTTCTTTTGAGCAGTGTCTGTTCATGTCTTTTGTCTACTTTTTAATGGGTCTATTTGTTTTTGTCTGTTTAATTCCTTAAGTTCCTTATAGATTCTGGATATCAGACATTTATCAGAGGCATAGTTTGTGAATGATTTCTCCCATTCTATAGCATGTCTGTTTACTTCTTTGATAGTTTCTCTTCCTTTGCAGAAGTTCTTTAGTTTAATGCTCTTTAGAACTTAGCCATAAATTCTTTGTCAAGGCTCCTTATGACTTGCCATATACTTTTCATTCCTGTTACCTCCCCAGGGCAAGTTTTTCAGTGACTTTTGAAGCAGTTTTTTCACCTGCATAGGGTCTCCCTCTGCCCCTTTATGGGTCCCTCTTTCTTGCTTTTTTGAGTTAGCACCCCTTTGGGAGGAAGAAAAAATCTTCCTTTACCATTGTGAGTTTTTACTCCAATCCCCATATCAAGAAGGATATTTCCTAGGTTTCCTTGTAGAATTTTTATAGTTTGAGACATACCTAAGTCTTTAATCCACTTGAGTTAATTTTTGTATATTTTAAGGAAGAGGTCTAGTTTTATTCTTTTGCATATGGCTAGCCAGCCATCCAAGCAGCATTTACTGAATTAGGGTCTTTTCCCCATTGCTTATCTCTGTCAGGTTTTCCAAAGATCAGTTGGTTGTGGGTGTATGGCTTTATTTCTGGGTTCAATCCTCTGTTCCATTGTTCTATATTTCTGTTTCTGTACCAGGATTATGCTGTTTTGGTTACTGTATCCTTGTATAGTTTGAAGTTGGGTAATGTGGTTCTTCTGGCTTTGTTCTTTTTGCTTAGGATTGCTTTGGCTATTTGGACTCTTCAGTTTCATATGAATTTTAGCTTTTTCTAGTTCTGTGACAAATGATTGCTAGTTTGATAGGAATACTGTTGAATCATAAAATGGGAAACACTGTTTGAGTGCTTAATGAAGTAAAGACTCAACTAATCAGTGTTTGTGTTTTTTGTAATAAAACCATCTAGGGAAAGTAATGGTATCATTTAAGGCTTCCTTGTCCTCAATTCTGAAAAGGAAAGCTTTGGATTAATGATAGTAAGTTACTAGTAAAGTTAACTAAAGTTCAAGGTACTTTCTAGGTCAGATAGTTCATATTCCTTACCATATACCAACCTCCCCCACTCGGCTACACATGGTATTGTTTGGCAAGGCATCAATCTTCTGTGAGTCTAAATTTCCTTATCTATAGAATGGATATAGAAATAACTGCCCTTCAGATGATTATGCATTAAGAGCCTAGCATATCATAGTAATTTCTCACAGTGTAAATGGTAGCAGCTCACTCAGCCCTTCCCCACAAGCAAGATTTTGTAGGGTTTTCACCATCCTATGCACACTTACTGTATATGCTCCAAGTTGCCTACATCCTTCCTCCAATATAAGCCTCAGAATCAAACCCAGTCCTACAAATATGTTCTCATAAGTAGTGTAAATCCTCTATGTATCTTCTGTCTTCTCCTACATAGAGGCATTCACTTTCATTTCTGAGACATTTCTGCTGTCTCTCTTTCTGCCTGGTTTCTCCAACTCATTGTTGCTTTTAATTATAAGGTCTGAGGTCATGGTTTATATTCATTTGCAAACAACTTTGTATCTCTGGTATGGCCACAGAAGGTTCCAGTAAACCTGACACAGGCAAAATCGTGTAGTCAAATTGCAAGGACATCTTCAGTCTTAGAGGGCAAAAAGAGAAAAAAGAATAGCAAGAATTCCATGTTTCTCCATTACACTCTACATATTCCAAATCTAGAGATTTTGAATGCCAAGAACAGCTTGTTTGGTCTGTGTGAGTCGTTGATGTTTTGTCATCTAAGCCCGATGTACTCTCTCACACTTTGCATCATTGCTGAGGGATAAAAAATACAAACAAAACACCCCACAGCACTCAGAAAGTACATCTTTATAGTCTGCATGGAAGAAGAAGGTCAGTGGCACAAAGAATCTGATGCCCTACCACCTCCTCTTTTTCTGTTCATCCTGTGTGAGGGAACAGTGTGTATTTTCTCCCACTCCTACCTAGCCTGTCTGATTCACTCTGTTGCATTATTCTCATTGGAAACTGCTTTTCCGTACTCTTGACACATTCTTACTGTATCAGAGCTGTGCTTAGCCAGGAAGTGCCAGATGGCACTGAATCACTGGCTGCTTAATATTCAAGAACAATATTACATACAGAACAGAATAATGTACGTGTTGATTAAAGGACGTTGGTGATGTCTTGGGAATCAGGAAATGTCCCAGTTACCTCCACAGCTGTGCCTTGACTATGCAGATTACAAGTTTTGTGGGGGACTCTGTGCTAAGCATGTTTCTACCTTCATTTTTTTAACTATATCTTCAGCACTTGTTTTTTTGCTCTAAGCTGCTTTCCATTCCAAGTCCTGGATGTATACCACTTTCATTGAAAAGCTTGTTTCCTAGAGTCCTCTTTGTTGTGTCTCTCTTAAGATTATAAGTCTCTAGGGAAGTATAGGACAAAAAACTGTAAACATTGATAGCTGTACTTTTGGGGGGAAACTGGCATTATAATTCTGGAAGATGTCAACATATTAGCACATTCAGGAATTACCTTCATGATGATAAGGACTATGAGTAATATGTGGTTATCTGAAATTGATTCTGAACATGAAAGGATATAATAAATGCAAGACATATTCTTGAATCAATCATTCTAAAGGACTTCGTTTTCTAAGGGGAGCTTTTGTTAAAATCCAAAACAAACCAAGCAAAGAACTACCCTTTTATTGTTATATCTGTCAAAAACCAGATTCCACTTCTGTGGTATCCACCTCAGAATAGCTTAAAATGTTCTTAATTATGTCTCATAGTTCTGTTAAAACGATCACAAAGCTTGCTGGGCTTTTATATCTGAAAACAGATCGACATTTATATGAGTTGATAAAAAAATTGTGAAAATGAACTTCATCTGAGCTATTACTGTCAATCTTTATTATTTTTTAAAACCACTGGCCAGATAGAAACAGTGGTAGAAATTACTGAGAATTTCTTGGAGTGAGTTTTTTAAGATTAACCAATAAGATCAGCCATATATCTCATTACCTAACAAGTCGTCCTATGTCCATCCATCTACTTATTTATGGATAGATACGCGTTTATCCACTTACTCATGCAGAAAGAACTTATCACTGTCCACTATGCAAGGACTGGTGTTCAGTAATAGTAATTTAGAATAGTACTAATAATAAGTAACATCTAAGACCTGTTTTGACCATGTTGCTGAATTTCTAGAGATAATCAGCAATGTAGTACAGAAACAATTCTAATTGTATCTACCATTTACTTCTATGAATGTTGGCCTTGTGTGGAAATAGACAAAAATAGATACCTGTCTCTGACAATGAAGTCAAAAAGTTGACCACAAAACTAGACGCAAATAAGAAGGACATTGTCAATGTTGGTGAGCTGCAAACTTGTATTTCCTTCAATGCCAAACATCAAAGTCGTACTTTCTCCAGAGCTATTAGGTATTTTCAGGTTTATTTTTTAGGACTTATCAAAAAGAAGTGAGAAAGCCTTCTACTACTACATAAAATCTCATTCTCATAATCACTACCATATACATTCTCAACAATGACTGCATATTAGAATCACATGGATAGCTTTTAGAAAACTCCCCTCCATAGCTGGCACAATGGCTCACGCCTGTAATCCCTACACTTTGGGAGGCCGAGGTGGGCAGATCACAAGGTCAGGAGTTCGAGACCAGCCTGGCCAGTATGGTGAAATCCCATCTCTACTGAAAATACAAAATTGGCCGGGTGTGGTGGCAGGTGCCTGTAGTCCCAGCTACTCAGAAGGCCAAGGCAGGAGAATTGCTTGAATCTGGAAGGCAGAGGTTGCAGTGAGCCAAGATCGGGCCACTGCACTCCAGCCTGGGCAACAGAGTGAGACTCCATCTCAAAAAAATAAAATGAAAAAGAAAACTACTCTCCATAAGAAATCCTGATTTCATTTTTCTGGAGTGAGGCCTGATAATTTACATTTTAACATGCATCCCAATAAGCACTTCGTTTTCCCACATGAACTCTCCTCACTACCATGAAAATTTTCCTCACCCCATGAAAATGCACAATTGTTATTAAAAATGATATAATATATTTTTGAGCATTTGTCTATATTTGGTGAGAGAGAATACACCCTAATAAAACAAGATTCCTGCTCTCAAAAAGCTCCGAAACTTAGAGTTTTCTGAAATGTCTGATGTGAATCCGGGCTCTGTAGCTATTTATGCTGTGTGACCCTGGCCAGGTTGCTCAGTCTCTCTGATCCTTGGCAATTAAACTGAAAAGGGAGAAAGCAAATATTTTTATTCATAAGGTAGTTAGAAGCATTAAATGAGATAAAGTGCTCAATAGAAACTAATATTGTTCCTATATTCAGTATTTATTATCAATTTCATGTGCATAATTTATGCAATTATATACAATATATGCAGTTCATGTGCATATACAAAGTTACATGTACTTCATTATTGTGTGTATGTATGTATACCTACATGCACATTAAATATTTGTTATTTTAACACAGAGAAACACATATGCAGGAGTGACAAGTAGATTTATTCCGAAAAAAAAAACCGAGCAGTTTAATAGTTTTTAGCTCAGTAAAATACATAGGCAGCACTGGTGAGAAACGTTGGGGGCAAAACATGTTTGCTTTTTTGGTTCCAATAGGATTTAAACAATGCAGCACTACATTTTTATTTCGGGACAAACCCATGCACTTAATGTGCTGCTGCCACCTAGTGCTTGGATTCAACAACTACTCTTTCAATGTCAGGTATTCAGGGTTGGAAAACGGCTTGGTACCTTGTTGGTTCTTTTGAAAGAGATCTTAAATATGGTTGAGATGTTTGTGGTAGTCTACTGGTTCGCGTTTCCTTTTAGAGTATGTGATTTTTAATCGCTGCTGGCTTAAGTGGAATGGTTTATTGGCTTCTTGCTTGTCATGTGGCTCATCTTTTTGAAAGGTGTCAGGGTGCCTCTGCAACATGAGATGGTGTGCATTTCCTTAAGTTTGTATTTCAGCAAGACACTGCTGCTGTACAACAAAAAGGAATGTAGCTGCCATGTCTGCTCTAGTTTCACTGGTATTATTTTATAGTAGAATGTTTTATTGCAAGTCTTGCATTTAATTAAGCTCATGGTAGTGAAAGTGACACTAAAAGGAGAGCCCAAGAGTCATAAGAAACAAGGAATTATCACTGAGATTCAGAATACGATTAAAATATGTTTTTCTTTCTTTGACAGGAAAAGTTTCAGTATGATTTGACTTCTCCATATGAACAATCACATGATACAGAATAGGATTTTTCAAACTCAAGCCATTGACATTTTGAGTGAGACTGTTCCTTTTCTGGGGTACTGGGGCTGTCCTGTGTATTGTAGATTTCATTGCATCGCTGGCCTTTACCAGTTAGATGCCAGTGTAAGCATGCCTCCCTGCCCCTACTTGTGAGAACCAAAAAGATCTCCAGGAATTGTCAAATGTCCCATGGGCTGAGAACCAGTGATAGAAAAGCAAACTATGGTAATTACAGATAAAAAGTGATTTTCATATTTTTAATTAGTCTAGGGTTTGTACTAATTGCAGACAGAGCTTGTGTGATGCCTCATGTATTGCCAGCAAATTCAATCTATTTAATTACTTTTTCCCTCATTTACATATTTGGGAGAGACAATATTCTATAATAATAAGTAGTATAAGTTTGAATTCCAACTCTGCCACTTACTTTTGTGATTAAATTATTTACTATCTCCATTAATATTAAAATCTAAAATTCTATTTTCTTCAACTATAAACTAGAAATAGTTATTGTATTTACTTCACAAAACTAGTGTGAAAATTAAATGAGATATTGCATTTAAAGTCCATGTCACAGTGTCTACCAATTAGTAATTAGTAATTATTAATTATCATTTAATGGATATTTTAAATTCCTCTCTGTGCCAGGAATTGTGGCAGTTGCTAGGGAAATAATGATGATTTACTTGTAATTTCCCATAGTATATTATTGTAGTGGGAATATAATTCAAATATACTTTTATATCTCTAATTATCTTGATCACTACTGTAATAGAGAAGTGCAAGATCCTGTGATGTGTCATTGTTATTAGGATTGACACTAATTTGATGGAGATGCTTTTGAGAATCAATTGCTAGTCAATAGTTAATGGGCTGAAGTAGAAAAAGTTCAATTTTGTGTGTTTATTTTTCTAACATGGCATGATATATAAACATGGCTCTCCGTGTCTGTTGTGGAACTCACTCAGAAGAGACCATATATTTGGTAAGCAAATGTTCCTTCTGTGCCTCCTTTTTCTCCACTGTTGAGTGAGTTACGTGTACCCTTACCTACCTAACACATGTCACAAATGATGGCATGATCTCCATCTGTGAATCGGTGGTGCATCCCAGGAAAAGGAGACCAAAACTCTGGTGGGAAATTAGATGAGAATGAGGTAATTGGAACACTGCAAGAAGGATTTTAGCAGCTTCACCACCCCTAGCACAGCCAACCTCTTTAGCCTGTACCTCTGCAGTAGCCTTCAAACTGGCCTAGTTTATCTGCTCTTTCCTCCTTTCTATAGTGCAGCTAGAATGAACTTTTAAAAATATAAACATAGCCAGGCGCAGTGCTCACACCTGTAATCCCAGCACTTTGGGAGGCTGAGGCGGATGGATCATGAGGTCAAGAGATCAAGAACATCCTGGCCAACATGGTGAAACCCCGTCTCTACTAAAAATCCAATGATTAACCAGGCATTTGGCACGCGCCTGTCGTCCCAGCTACTCGGGAGGCTGAGGCGGAAGAATTGCTTGAACCCAGGAGGTAGAGGTGCAGTGAGCCAAGACTGTGCCACTGTGCTCCAGCCAGGCGACAGAGCAAGACTCCATCTCAAAAATATACACACACACACACACACGCGCACACACACACACACACACACACACACACACACACTTTTGTCCTTCCCCAGATTCCTTAAAGGATTTTGCATAGAATTAGGCATCAGAATCCTTCAGTGGAGCCTATCGATCTCCTGCCTGGCTCTTCAGCCTTGTATGATGGCACTGTCTCTTTTTTTTCTTTGCCATCATCACCGTATACACTTATGTAGCATCTTTGGTGAACCAAGAGTACCTCACATCAGTGTGTTAGCCCAACTCGATTGCTGTGGCTGCAATGTTCTCTCTGTCTTCTACCCCTAACTTCTTTTGTCAGAAAAGATATACACGTGATTCAAGACTGCACACAAGAAGTTTCCTCTTCCAGGAAGCCACCATGGGTTTCTCTACACTGCCAGTTTTCCTTTGGATCTATTTAGATTGCGTTTAGTTATATGTCATGGAAAACTGTGTTGATGGGAGCTTAAATGTTGCATACTTTGAAGTTTGGACATCAGTTACTGCTGCTGTTGGCTCATTGACACCAATCCCATTAAGGACCCATATTTTTTCTGTCTTCTACTCTGCTGCCCCTAGTGTGTTGGTTTCATGGTCACATTGCTTCCTATAGTTATAAATGGCTGCTGCAAGCTGGAGTTATCGTGTCTGAGTTTAAGTCAGGAAAAGGATGGTGGAGCCAGTCATGGATTCCTTTCAGACATTTTACTACTACATGTTGGCCGGTACAAGTCTACAGCCATCTCAGCTGCAAAGAAAGCTGAGAAAGCTCGTTATTTATAATTCCCTTCCTCTAGAGTAGAGGGAAAAGAGAAAGAAGAAGACTGAAAATGGCTGCTGAGTTTATGAGCCCAAATTGACTTTCAAAACATGTTTTCTGAGCCCTTAACCCCCTGGACTTTATCCTTAACAGCACTCATCATATTTACAACTCTTGTTCAAGGTTTGTTTCCTCAACTGACTCTTATACTTCATCAGTGCAGGGGAGTATTGGATTCATTCCATATAGTATCTCCAGTGGTTAATAAATTACCTGTCACATAGTAGTTGCTTAGTAAATACCTTTTGAAAGAATGAATAAAGACTACAGAGAACCTAGTGTTGGCATAACAGAGGATAAAACGTATGTTGGGTAAGAGTCCTTTAGTAAATGTTTATTTTTCTCTCCAGCCTTCTAAAAATGATAAGGCAAATAAATACATTGTAACAGAGTTTCTATAATTCATAAGAGTGATTCAAAAACCAGACAGCTGGCATCTGATTGGGAGATAGGACGGAATGAAAACCATGAGAGTATCTGTGAAAGAAACAGATTTAGAATTGCTTTCTATATGTCCAAGAAGATTTATGTTTTATATGTGTTCAAAAAGAAAGTATTTGAAAAAGATGACAGCCTCCAGGAAACAGGAATATAGTTTTGCTGATGCCTGTGTTAAGTGGGTATATATATGGGGAAAAAAGTTGAAAAGTTGAATTCAGGCCATATTTTAAAAAACATAGATGTATGTATCAAAGATTCTTAAGTAAAGGGCAAGTTCAGTCTTGTTGCAGTGTATGCAGAGAGCCTGAAAATAAAGGCAGATCAACTGGAAGCAATCATTGCTTATTCAGGGAAAAAAACAAGGATCTGATAATCAGTAACAGGAGTAAGGAAGTATGGAACTAATTGAGAGAGATCAGAAATTAAAGCTTATCAATATTAGCATGGATTGGCTTTTCAGTTTTTCTATCTTATTTGGGGTCTCTTCTGCTTGCTCAGCATCATATGTTCTGAGACATTCCCCAAACCTTCCTTTATTCCTGACTGAGATTTCCTGTAGCACATCCCCAAGAACATACGCTTTCAAATCCTGGGATCCCATAACCATGTGGTGTCCTACCTAGGGCTAGAAGAAATTTCAAGATAAGACATTGAAATGTAATGCTCATAATCGTATCCTATCTACTATAAATAAAACTAAAAGTCAGAGGATAAAACAAGTAACTTACACAGTTACTTGGAGATGAGGATGCAACAAAAAGGTATTTCAACATGTCTTTCACCATTAGCCCAACACTCAGCCATTTTCACCTCTTTCCCAGATATAGATTGACACCAACATGACATTCAAAGGAGCATTCAAATTAAGAATGCTCCACAAGTGACCTACAAATGCTCCAAAATCCAAAAAAATTGAAAACCAAAAGCACTTCTGGTCCCAAGCATTTCAGATAAAGGATGCTCAACCTATAATGTAAAAGCTTCGATCTAATCTCTCTTGCTCCACTTGGTCTTGTCTTCTTTGTGGGTCTGCTGGAGGACTCCTTGTGTCACAGTATAAATCTAGTCATAAAAACCTCTTGCTGAAAATGCACCAGTGACCCTTTCCTGTTCTATGTGAGTAGGAAGGATATCAAGGTCATTTTACACATGGCAACTATTTACCTCACCAACCCTAACAGTCTCTGCCGTCCCTCTCACAGTTGTGTTAATAGTGAACTACTTAGTGCTGTGTACAGAGCCATGCTGCTTTACATTTCTGTCCCTGTGCACCTGATCTCCCTCAGATGGGATGCATTTTTATCCTTCTTCATCCAATAACGTCCCACTTTTCTTTGATGCTCATATCATTTCCTCCAATGAGGACAGTTTCACAAAACCTATTACCCCTCAAAGACTAGGCTGAAAGTATCCTCAGTATATCACCAGGCTAATTTTAGTAGAGACGGAGTTTTACCATGTTGGCCAGGCTGATCTCTAAGTCCTGACCTCAAGTGATTTGCCCATCTTGGCCTCCCAAAATACTGAGATTATAAGCATGAGCCACCACACCCAGCCCTTAGTATGTTTTCTTAGCATCCTTTATTAGAATAAGCTTAACAAGTCTACATGGGAGATTATTAAAATTATAATAAAGAGAAATTTGAAATGTCGTACATGTAGAGAAGACCTTTTTTTTTCTTCAGAGTATCAGAGATAATTGGGAGATAAAACACCCGTATAAACGGACATCGGAGAAGAAATACAAATAACACCAAGAGCATAGGTAACAACAAAACCACAAAGGTAAGGAAAATCTAGCAGACATAGCTGCTATCAGAGATCATATAAACTCAAAATGAAAAAAATAGATTAGTCAAGATTAAATTCCCTTCTCGAAGATCTGTTAGGATAATGGATAGACAGAGAAGAAAAAGATGGTAAGTTTGAGATTTAAGAATGAATTTATGGTGAGGATGCTGAGTGAGAGACTGGATAACGGAGTTTATTGTGAAACTGAGTTAAAGATCTAGCAAAGGTGTAGAGAGGATGGAGGGGTCTCTCCGTGGAGAAATAGGCAAAAATAAAAACTGAAAAAGGGAGAGGCAAGCCTTTTAGGTGCTGACATCACACATCAGAGATTACCACGAGGTCAGTGGTATAGATGGAATGCACATCTCAGTTTGCAGGTCCTAGTGCTGAGGTCTTCAAGGCCTGACAGACATGCCTTTGGCAACTACTTTTAGAAGCTAATGGGCCAAGCATGGAATATCCATTTACATTAAAGTATACATGTTAGTCATAATATACACAAAAAGAAAGAGGAAGGATCTTCAAATCTGGAGGCTGCTAATGTGACTTTAACATTAGTTAATTGTTTTCTGATGTCACTATAATAAGCTGGCTAGATACTAGGGAGCATGAATCACAAAGTGGCAGAAAAGGGATTTGGGTAAATTTAAAAGATATTGGAATCAAAAAAAGAGGGTTGTTAAGACAAATAAATGAATGAACAGAATCAGAGTGAGTTACAGTATTGCCAGTTTTGCCTCCCTGCTATGGATAAGGGGTTGACTTCATGAAGCCAAAGTCGTGGCAACTTAGGGACAGTTCTGTAGACTAGGCCCTTATATAAACAAGCACCTCCCTGGAGGCTGAGCTGAGCTAAAAACAAAGTGTTAGGAAATATGGGTTAGACTTATCAATGAGGAGTGAATATTGGTGTTCCTTCAATTTCATTTTTTAGCTTAAAAAGGACACGGGAAGGTGTTGATCAGAAAACTCATGGTTTCTCACTGACACAAAGTGATATGGCTATGCAGGGAAGATTCTGAAATATTAAAGATATTTGTGCAAGCAGAAACACACTGCACACAGTGGGTTATTGGGGAAAGAAAAGGAAGTGACTGAGGGACCCAAATAGCTGAAGATTTGTGTCATAGATTTTGTTGTAAGAAAATAAACATCATTTGAGAGAGGTAGACTAAACAAATAGAAAGAAGTTCTAGTATGCAAGCTGGGCCCTAATTAGATAAACAATACCCTTCTAACAATAGTTGAAGAAAAAAAAAAACATGGGAGTGAGGATAGATATATATTTTTATATCAGATGGGATAAATTTATATACATTTTTCTCTACTTTTGTGCATTTACACAAATATGAAAGACTAGGAAATCATAAGAAAAATTATAAAAATGAGAGAATAGAAATATAAAATGGTGGAAATATAAAAATAGAAGATGAACTGGTGACAATTTTTAGTGTAAACTTTGAAAGGAAAACAGTTACTAGAATTTCTAGAGGCAAAAGTAAATTTAAGAGCAGAGTCAACATGGGAGCTTTGGGAGTTCATGTCTAAAAACTGGCTGAATTTCAGCAGGCAGTTTGTACTGATAAGTTCCTAGGGCATTCGATATGTGTTGCTTTTATAAACAGTGTTTGTGTCAACCTCCCTATGGAGACCTCTGGGTGGCCCCATGGAACAATCGACTCATTTATAAGGTCAGCATGTGACCAGCTCTGAAGCAAGGGTGGATAGGCATAGTCAGTGATGAATTGTTTAATTCTTCTGGACTTCATCTTTAAGAAGACTGAACAATTTGGAACTGAGCTCCAAGCTTCACCTACTCATATTGGAAAATGAGTGGTGGGATCAAAATATTCAGTAAAGAATGACTTTGGAATTCAGAATTGGTCAAATAATTTAAATAACAAAGGTCATAATTATGGAAGACAAAAACAGGGATTAAAAAGAAGCCATGGTCAGGCGTGGTGGCTCAGCCTGTAACCCCAGCACTCTGGGAGGCCGAAGCAGGTGGATCACTTGAGGTCAGGAGTTCAAGACTAGCCTGACAAAAATGGTGAAACTCCATCTCTACTAAAAATATAAAAATTAGTTGGGCGTGGTGGCACACACCTGTAATCCCAGCTACTAGGGAGGCTGAGGCAGGAGAATCACTTGAACTTGGGAGGTAGAGGTTGCAGTGAGCTGAGATCATGCCACTATATTCCAGCCTAGGTGACAAGAGTGAGTCTCAGTCTCAAAAAAATAAAAAAGGCCATAATTACAAAATTGAGTTTTACATATAGATAAATGAAATGAGTTTATAATTTCTTCTATGCTCATGAACTGTTCAAAGCACACTGCCATGTGTGTACCTACGCAACTGTCTTGCATGCTCTGCTCATGTACCCCAAAACCTAAAATCCAATAAAAAATTAAAAAAAAAAAAAAGAAAACTTTATGATCATTAAAGCTTTGAAATAAGTAAACTAGTATAATCTGGGCAAAAAATGACTGAGAAACACAGAATTAGAAAAAGATGAGGCTGGGCGCGGTGGCTCAAGCCTGTAATCCCAGCACTTTGGGAGGCCGAGGCGGGTGGATCACGAGGTCAAGAGATCGAGACCATCCTGGTCAACATGGTGAAACCCCGTCTCTACTAAAAATTACAAAAAATTAGCTGGGCATGGTGGCGCGTGCCTGTAATCCCAGCTACTCAGGAGGCTGAGGCAGGAGAATTGCCTGAACCCAGGGGGCGGAGGTTGCGGTGAGCCGAGATTGCGCCATTGCACTCCAGCCTGGGTAACAAGAGCGAAACTCCGTCTCAAAAAAAAAAAAAAAAAGAAAAAGATGAACACTTTGTGCCCCAGAGAAAATGTTTGGAGCCTATTAGAATTATAGGGAACAGAGTGATGAAGCTATAGAAAGTGAGATGAGAAATAGGAAGAACAGGGAATGATGATCTTGGAGAGAAAGTTTCTGAGGGAGAAATACTAAGGCTTATAATCATTCAGGAGTCAGAAGTATGTTATAGAAAGGGAAGATAAGACAAAAAGCAATACAAATAGCAAAGCTTTTCATCCTAATTTAGTCATGGCCTTGTCTGAGGTTATTATGATGGCTGTGTTTTGGGATGGGAGGAGTTCAAATAATATGTAATATGAAAATAATTTAAAAAGTAACATTAAAGGATAAAGTGCAATGGCATAAGAGAGGATGTTGTAACCATAAAGTGCTATTCAAATGTTAGGAAATGGATTTGAAATTGGGTGGCTAAATTGTGCCTAAGGTCTAAGGACTGTTCCATTATCTGCTACTCCTCTGAAGTATGCTAAGGGAGTGGCAGAAATAAGATCATCATTCATCCTTACTTTTGTAATGATTTCGAGTAAAATTGCAAATTGTATGAGAGCGTGCCAGCTAGTCTGCAAAACAAGAATAAGATATTCATAGTAATAAAACAATTTTTTAATGAAAAAAACATTTTCTTAGATAGATATTTTAGAAATATTTCTCTGTTGCTTTTTTTTAAGTAGCTGAGCTGGGCATTTTAAATCTAATTTTATTTTTATGAAAAAACACATATACATTATTAATAAAATGGTGCTATAAGACTTATGCCCTCAAAACAGCAAACCTGCTCCTCCCTTCTTACCGCTTTCCACCCTTTTTTCTCTTTAGTTCTCCCCAGAGGTAGCTGTTAAGGCTGTTTCTTCTTGTATTTGCCTCTGAGCTTCTAAATTATTTAATTATGCTGCTTTATCTTAGTTTTAAATTTTAGATCTTTTCTATAGCATATTCATGAACTCAGTGTGGCAGGAGTAGAAGATAACAATCTGGCCGTCTTTTCTCTCCCCTCTCCCCACTCATCACACATATTACACTTCCTTCCTTTCTATTTGCTCAATATCATTAGCTATGCCACAGTGTTGGTAAAATCATTATTCAGCATTTACTTTATAATGATCATGTAAATATTATAGTGTACCATGATTACTTTACCTTTTTGCAATAATTTCTATTTTTCTTGAAGTCAGTAATACTTCATTGTGCTGTCCTGAGTAAGATAAAGAGGCCCTTACCAGATCCCCTTAGAGAAGTGTAAAACCCTCATAATAATGCCACAGGGAAACATGCCAATGAATTTATCCATTTCATTTCTGACCCCCTCGCCAGGTCTGTCCACAGTGTCTCCCTGAAACTTCTCTACCTTGTTCTGGTGGATCCCCTATTTACTATATCAGAGTCTTTTGTGGATTGATTTCTAGAGCTCATCCTGAGTAAATCTGTAATTCGACGTCTATTATGAAGCAAGTAGGGTTCTAAGAAATAAGGATATATCAGGGAACAAAACAGGATATCCATGACTCTCTAAAGGACTTTTTTTATTTTTGTGAGATGGAGTCTTGCTCTGTCCCCAGGCTGGAGTGCAATGGCTCAATCTTGGCTCACTGCAACCTCTGTCTCCTGGGTTCAAGTGATTCCCCTGCCGCAGACTCCTGAGTAGCTGGGACTACAGGCATGTGCCACCACACCTGGATAATTTTATTTTTATTTAGTAGAGACAGGATTTCACCAGGATGGTCTCCATCTCCTGACCTCGTGATCTGCCTGCCTTACCCTCCCAAAATGCAGGGATTACAGGCGTGAGCCACTGCACCCGGCCTTCTAAAGGACTTCATATTCATGTGTGTACTGTGTAGGCTAACCAGATAAAATATAGAGTGCTCTATCACATTTGAACTTCAGATAACAAATATTTTTTGTAGGAGTATTTCCAAATATTATAAGGGATATACTAAAAAAATGTTCATTGTTTATCTGGAATTCAATTCGACTGGGTGTCCTGTATCTTTATATGCTAAATATGACAACTCTAACTGGGAGGTATTAGACCGTATACCAAAAAACCTATGTAAATAAATAGCTTGTTAGAGAGAGATAAATGCCATGCTCCCATGGAGAAGGAGAAGCAGAACAGGGTAAGGCAGATTGGGAGTGCCAGGAGGAGGAAAGCAAGTTTTAAAAGGTGGTTAGGATGATCCTCATTAAGAAGATGAGATATTAGCAAGGCCATGAAGGAGGTGAGGTGTTTACTCTGAGGTCATCTGGGAAGAAAGATTCTAGACAGAAAGAACACCAAGTGGAGGATGTCTAGAGTGGACCTGTGTGTTTGGGAAATAGCAGGGATACCAGTGTGACTGTCACAGAGCATTTGAAGGGTACAGTGATAGGAGATGTAACAGGAGTCCAGGTCCCCTAGAAAATTTAGGCTATTGGGAGAACTCTGTAGTTTACTCCCAGTGAAATGGGGAGCCATGCAGGGTTTTCAAGAGTTTTGGCATGAGGTACTTCTGTTTTAACAAGATCCCTTTAGTTGCTCTATTGAGAATACACTGAGGGGCAAAAAGGGAAGGCCCAAAGACGGATCTGAATATTATTACAATAATTTGGGTGAGATAAAAAAAAGGACTAAGGAGATAGCAGTAAAGACGGTAAGAACAGATTGGATGTAGTTTTCCTCTAATATTTTGCTGTGAGAATTTTCAAACACATAGAGATGCCAATACCCATGTAACTTGCCAAATGGGTTCTGCAATGAAAATTTTGCTGTATTTGCTTTTTCATATATCTTTCCTTCTCTCCATCCCATGGCTGAGTCATCTGCCAGATATTTCTCTGATTCAGTTTCTGCAGAGATAAATCTTCAGTCTCCTGCTGTGACGGCACAGTCACTGGCATAGGAAATCTGGGGCAGGGATATAGCAATTCTGGGTGCTAATCAATCCTTACACCAATTTTCAACCCATTCTCCATTATTAAACTGCATTTTTCTCCTCACCTGATGGAGGTACCTGGTGATTCCAAAGCCTACATTTTCTATAGTTTTATGGCATTGTTTGGCTTGCTTCTTTTTGACAGCTGCCATTTCAGGCTTATAGTTCTATCTCTGTTACTCTTAGTTACAACTCATTTGTCTGTTTTCCAGCTTCTAAAAATTTATACTCTTTCTTCACTATCATTTTATCCTCTCAATTTCCCTTGTCCTTCGACTTTGTAATATTTTTATTCTTTCCTTTTTATTTGAGTAGGGTTTTAAAAAAAAAAAAGAGGCTCAGATTTTCAAATATTTTACCATTAGAAAGAACTGAATGTATTTATTAATACTTAATTTTTCATTTTAACATCAATATACTAAAGATACATTAAAACCAGTGACAAATTAATAGTTTTTTGGAGTATCTAGGTTACTAACCTTTTGTTGCCTTTTAAGACTCAAGAGGACACCTATTTGGAAACCATTGTTCTGTATCATCATCATGTAGTGTTACACTTTGGCTCTCTCAGTGCTTACTTATTCTAGCCTGCCTGTTGGATTTTAATATTAGTGTTTAGTAGAGATAATGGAATTCAGACTGAATCAGGCAAATGTGACCCTGTCCGCTTAGTAGAGGAAATGGTTTTCTTTGCCTCGTGGAGCTCAGCTCCCCTTCCTAAACAGGTTGTTACATCTTTGGAGTGGATAAATTATAATTTCACTCTAGTACAGACCAGCAACAAATCCTTCCTCTAGCACCAACAGTTTCACTCTCATTGCTTTCACTATGCTAATTGTTTTATAAAATATTTATTATGACTCTGTCCTCTCTGTCTGAAATGGTACCATACACTGGTAATTACATGGATCCTAAGCCTTCTTAATTTCATTTGGTGCAGGGCTGGGAAAATGGAGACCTTATTACATAACAAGGAGATGAGAACTGACAGGCAATTGGCATTAAGTGCTCCTACACATATTTCCAAGCAAGTGCAAATGGAACTTTTCACCAGTCCATCATCGCTTGCTGCTTTTCCCATGTTTG
Organism: Callithrix jacchus; assembly: GCF_049354715.1. Lineage (NCBI taxonomy): Eukaryota > Metazoa > Chordata > Mammalia > Primates > Cebidae > Callithrix > Callithrix jacchus. Next base: position 88,517,981 of record NC_133511.1, read on the forward strand.
CTTCCAGAAAGAGGCTACTGGAAGTCATTTTTCTCTACAATGAGCCTACTTTATGAAGCTGAATTCCCTCCCCCACTCTGGGGAAACAACTACAGCAGGCCAGGAACTTGTTTCTCTTCAGCTCCAAAAGCCAGAATATTTCTGACCCAATGCCCTGTCCATCTTGGGAGATTGGTTCTCACCATTTAGGGCACTGTGGTAGTTTACCCTTCAAATAAAGGCTTGAGGATTACATTCACCCTAATGTATGATTTATCACTGGAGTCAATGCCTCACAACTGGGCATCAGAAGAGTAGTGCACTGTGTGTCCTTCAGCTACCCACTTAACCTCTCTGAGGCTCTATTTCTCTATTAGATAATGGTAACAGTAACACTTGCCTACTGAGCCACTGGGTAATTGTGATAACAAAATTATATATGAGGAAGTACTGTCAGGATTTTAATAAGGTTTCAGTTTTTGAATGTGGGCTCAAGGGCTAAGAACACTGGCCTGCACTTAACTTTCAGCATTTTTGTATGGGTAAAACAATCAGGTTCAGGCTCAAGTAAATTGTTTCAAGCATGTAACGCACCTTCTTTGTTGTGAGTTTGGGTTCATTCCTAGTTGGGCAATATGATCATCAGCATATTTACAAAGGACTTCATCAAATGACAATATGTATCCCTAAATAAAGGAGATGTTGCCCGTGGAAAGACTTTGGATAAAAACTCAGGTGACTGTAACCCTTGGCAAAGTCACTTTGGGGTGTATAGTTGTATGGTAATGAGTATTGTCTGAATCCTGAGACTTCAAATCTAAACTTTGTTGCTTCTTAGCTAGGTGACCTTGGGCAATTCACTTAACCTTGCTGAGCGACTGTTTTCTCATTTTTAAATGTGGGCATAATGCAAACCACTCAGAGTTGCTCCCAGGATTAAATGAAACAAAATCTGTAAGGATCTTATCATTATCAGTGGTGGCAGCAGCACATTATTATTTAAAAATAACAATAGCAGGCTATTACTGAGTATATACCATGTTCCAGGCACTGTTTCTACATGCGTACACATATTACTATCTGTGTGTGAACAACTATAGGAAGAAGGAATTACTATAGTCATTATTTTGCAGATGAGAAACTGACACACAGGGAGAGTAAATAAATTTATTCTGGTCATACAGCAAGTTGGCAGTCTGATAAAGAAAAAACAAATAGTAGCTTCTGCTTTGTTTGTTGTTATTTATCTCTCTGAATTCTTATCTAAGAAAAGGGTATAATAAGCTAAAGGACTATTAGGAAGTTAAAACAAAATAGTAAATAAGATAATAAATAAGAAAAATACTTGTAAACAGCAAAGCACTAATTCCAGAAGCTGGTTTATTTGGACTGTGATTAACTAACTGTACATAACTAGAGAGGTTGAAATGAATTCCCCACCTTTGGCAAGGATATCTTCCAATGTTATTTGTTACTAGTAGTGCCTCAGTTTGCCCTGGTAACAGGTGACCTTATCACTTGCTATAATCAAGCCTTCGACATCCATGGAAACTATCCATGGAACACCTGCTATTTCACTCCTCCATGTGTCAGGGTACTTCAGGCAGATAGCTGAATTCCCAGTCGCCCAATTTTGAGCATATGCCATTTCAGAATAATATTAGACAATGACAAAGTCTGCTGTCCTATAAATTAATTTAACATTCTTCCTCTGGAGAACAGATTACTGCATTCTAAAGACAATATTTTCTTTCAAGTTATGATGGCTTGTAAAAACACGCAGTGAATGGGGTTGACAAGAAGGTGTGGGGAAGCGTATGATATCCCAGGGGGCTGAGCTGATCTAAATTTAGGTGGGTTGGCTCCTCTAGGCAGTCAGTGTCAGATACCATTGCCTCTTAAAACAATGGCTTCAGTGGAGAGCAGTTAACAGATTGTGCAGAAACATGATCCTCTGTGGTCTATTAAGTGGAGAATCGTTTAATGAGACCCAGAGTTGCACGGAGGGAACCACAGCACTTAAGCGTCAAAAGAGAGAAAAGAAAACGGTGAAAATTTTATGAAGCAATTTATTACTCTTGTAGACCATGTTTTTTTTAGAAAATGCATTCCGGTTATAATAACAATTTGTGAAGGAAGACCATGAAGAGAATGATGTACTTAATTCACTGTGGATTCTATCATATTTATTTCTCTCTTTTTGCTTCCCTTTTCCCCATTTCTTCTTCTATTTCCTCTCTTGATTCTCAATACAATCTCCCACTTTCGTATGCAATTCCTATTACAGCTTCATTTTTTGACCCAAATCTTTCTCTCAAAGAAATTCTCGAAGCAACAGTTGGTCTGATTTATCATTCAGATTCCTCTTTCTAAATAAGGACAGAAACCATTTTACCTTTCCCTTTCTCTTATCTTTTCATAAATAAGCAATACAGATATATTTTATAAAGGTAGTGTTGCTTGGAATGGGGCATTAGTAAGTATTAATTTTGTTCATCCAGTCATTTAACATGCATTTATTCATTTAATATTCATCTAATAAGTATTGTGTGCCTGGCACTATGCTAGGCCCCCAGCGTATGAAATTTAGCCAAGAAGTAACCTTGCCTGCCACTCAACAAATATTTATTGAGTGATCAAAGGAAGAGTTTACTTTAATTCACCTGGTGAATGTGGAACAATTCTCTGCATGTATAAAGGCATGAAACTTTCTTGGGATTTTAAGAAGTTCAGAATATCTATGGAGTGAGTAATATGGAGGGTGGGCCTGGGCTCAGAAGGCAGGACTACATACAGCATAGTGCAGTTGCAGTGCACATCCTGCACAGCCATACATGATAACTCTGGCATAGTGAGAAAGAACATGGGAAAAGAAAATAGTAGCTTGGCCGTAAAGTGCTTTGTGATCCAGGTTACTTATTTTTATGGAGGGATGGGGTAGAAGTCAAAGAGAAGGTATCAGAATCGCCGTCAAATTGTCCAAATTATGTATGCTTCTGACCACTGTGGGGATGCTGACATCTCTCTCTTACCCCCTACTGCTTTCCCAGGATCTTCACCACACTGCAGATTTACTGTGAGTGGTGTATCTCAGGTGAGCTCTAGCTAAGAATGTCTGAGAAACATGACAGACAGTGGAAAGCCACTCACAGCTTTTTAAGAAGGCAGTAGCATGTTCAGATTTTCCTTTGAGGAAGATCACTGTGGCTCTAGAGTAGAAGGTGGATTCGTGAAGAGTGAGAGATGAGGGGGCATCCTGCTGAAAAGCATTCACACCCTCAGGGTCTAATGACATCTGTGTTCAGAGCACTTGACAGATACTCCCGCTGCCCTCAGTTTTTCGGGCCACCAGCCCAAGATTAGAGACAGAATGAAACAGATTTGTCGCTGTCATCCTGAGAGGGTGATGACATCTGATGCATTTCATAGGAATTACAATTTTGAACAGAGAGGGACATTCAAGCAATATGCTGGGGAAGAAAATAAAGCTATAAAAGATAAACATAACCTTTTAATTTAAAATTCTCATCTGAAAGACATTTCCTGTTGGGTAGTTTTTGTTTTTATTAGTGGTTTTGCTTGTTTGTTGTTGATATAATATAGCTAAGATTTATACAGCTTGGTTATCTTAAAAAACAAGTATATTACCAATAAATCCATATTTTTCTGGCTCTGCTATGTGGCCATTTCTTTTTCATTTAGTAAAACCTATGACTTTCTGTGATCTACATGAATGTAGGCTTTTCCCTGGCAATGAAAGTGAGCTGATGTATTTCTGTTTCTAAACACAAATGTACCCAAGATAAAGAAAAAGATATTCTTCTTTTTTTTATTGCTTTAAGTTCCTAACTCCACGTAATATGATTCCAGCCTGTCTTACTAAACTACACAATTAAGACAGAGGGGGGAAAATACCCTTCCTTTCTGAAATCCTGTCATCATATATCATAGGAGCCAGAGCACTAGAAACTTGATACTGCAGTGACCTCCCTAAAACCCATAGGAGGCTGCCGACTGATCATTTCTACAACTTATGAAGTTTCCATTATGTTCTAAGTTAACATGGGAAAGTAAACTTATTTCATTTCAACTTGTTTATCCTCTTTGAATTAAGTATCTGGATGAGCTAAGGCACTTGATTGGGGTGGGGGCATGAAATAGTTTTTTTTATTTAATGTTAGGAAAACAAAATTAAAAGGTGGTGCTAATAAGTAGGCATTAGGTAAACATACTGTAGTCTCAAAAATGTGTATTCAATTCAATAAAATGTAGATAGTGACTTACCTGACATGCTGTAAATCAGTGCTGCATCAATATATTAAATGGTTCACTCACACTTAAACGTTACATTCATTATTAGGAAAATAATTTTTGAAATAATACAACTCCTTAATTGCAAGGTCATGTGCTGGATTGGGAATAAAGATGTGGTTTCTAGCCTGGCTCTGGTGAATCACTTATCTAACCTTCTCTCAGGCTATTTGTGTATCTGTGAAACATTGCAGGACCTCAGTGTTTCTTTTTATTCTCTTAATTTCAACAGGACATATTTGTAGATTATTTGGCTCATAGTAAGCACTCTAATACTGTATGACTCTATGTCATCTAAGGAAACTCCCTCTTACTGTCACATATGAAAAAGTTTTCTAATTAAAACGCATAATTAAGCATCACAGGAAGACAAAGTCATAAAACAAAATGGTCTTGATTAAGAATGGGAGTGTTTCTTCTCATTACTGACAGAAAATATGTAAAAACAAAAAGACAACTTTGAGGCATATTGATTCTTTACTCTAGACAAGGAATGTGTATCATTCATAGAAACAAATTATTTACAATGTTTGCAACAGCCTGATTATGCTTATAGAACTTCATTAGGGCCACAGGCTCTAATCCCTAATCCTTCAGTAGGGATCAAAGCTGAGATAAGATTTTGGTCATTGTCTGTTTACCCCCCTTAAGAATTGAGAAATGTTGCTTAAGTCAGTAATGGATCTCCTCTGCTTTGCTAGGATCAGAGGCCAAGTCACAGTAAGGAATGAAACCAGTGGTTAAAAATGGTGACAGCCATAATAAGACCTAACATGCAAAAACTACTGCTTTGAAACACATAGTATTTGAGGCCATTTGTAGCAATTCTTGTATTTCTTCTCAACAACAAAAATAAAGAAAAATAACAAACAACAATATAGGACTCAATTCTAGATATTGAATGTAGTCATGTACTTATAACTACGTTTCAGTCAATAAGATTATTTCCATAAGATTTTAATACTGGATTTTTACTGTACATTTTTTATGTTAGGAGATCTTCAGATATACAAATACCATGTGTTGTAATTGCTAACATATTCAGTACAGTAATTTGCTGGATATACAAATACCATGTGTTATAATTGCCTACATATTCAGTACAGTAATTTGCTGTACAGCTTTGTAGCCTAGAAGCAACAGGCTCTCCCATATAGCTTAGGTGCATAGTAGGTTGGACCATCTAGTTTTGTGTAAGTACACTTTATGATGTTCATATAGTGGTTAAATCACGTAACCACACATTTCTCAGAATGATTCTCATTGTTACATGATGCATGACCATACCCAATTTGCAGATGCATTGATGTTACTGGGGTGGCTACCTTTTGGAATGAAGAGCACGAAGTTCAACTCTGTGAGGTAATAAAATTAAAAAGCAGTGAGATACACACTGAACAAAAATCAAAGCCCCTACTTACTTATGCCAACAGATATGAATGTATTACTTTGTGTTACCTCACGTGACACATGTTTAGTTCTGAAATAATTAGGGCTAGTTGAGAATAATCTTCTGAAGTTAAATTTAATGTTTATTTAGACTTATTAGGACATAACCCTATGAATCATTTTAAATGAGCACAGTTAATCTCCTTACACTACTTACTACTTCTGATATTAATAATGTCTTGCCTGTGCTGAATTATCACAGGTAAGGAACCAAGCATGGGTGAAAACCAAAAGCTAGCACTTTGCAGAATACGCAGGTATGGTATAATGAAATAAAGGATTTTTGTCCCAGTTCTGCTACTGATTTGTTGTGTGATCCTGCCCAAGTTGCTTAACTTCTGAGAGCATCAGTATTTTTATCTATAAAAGGAGTAATACTGATAATGGCATTGTAGATTAAAGTGAGTATAACCTGTGGAAGTATAAAATGAAAAGAAGTATGATATGATAACAGTATTGACCCTGTTCTGAGCTTACATATATGAGATTCCAAAAATGAAGAATACATCATCATCCCTCTCTTCAGAGAGCTAACATATTCTGGAAAGGGACATACAGATAAATCAGCAATTGCAATATTGTGGGATGCATGTAACAATGAACACATTTGTAATCTAAACAGCCCACAGCAAGGAAGGATTCACATGTCTGGGGAAAGAGATGACCATGGACCATTTTCCAGGTGAAGGTGATGTTTTGAACATCAGGGAAGAGGCAAGGGCTAGAGTTATAATTTGTGAGACTAAAGTAGATGGTAGTGAAAACCATGAGGTTAAAAAGAGAAAGTGGTTAGAGTCAGAAAAATGGTAGACAAAGGACAGAATATTTTGGAATGGCAGAGAAAGAACAATGAGATAGGAAGTAGGCATTTCAGGAGACAAACTTGTCATAGGTAGTTAAGGAGTAGGGAGTTCAAGGAAGGAGTAGTCAATATCATTAGGTTCCTTTTCCCTGTGCAGTCAGTTAAGAGGTAGGGGGCAGAAGCAAAGTGTACTGCAAGTTGTACTGTGATTGGCAAGTTAGGAGACATGATACCAAGTGTGAATGTAACTATCAAGAAGGTCAGATGTGAGGAGAAGGTATGAGAATAAGTGGGAATTAATGAGAGTTAGAACTTGGTGGGAGGAATTGAACTTGGACAGGACTTCTTTCTGAGATAAGAAAGATGGAGTAAAGGATAAATATAGATTCAGGTGTATTGGCCAATAGAGGTGTCAGTACAGGATGCATGCTTGATAAAGTTGGGAAGTCATCAGTAGGCTGACTGAGGGTGGGTACAAGGAGTGTGTTTGAGAATAATAGATAAAATTGGGAAATAGAGCTTACCAAAACAAAAAGTAAAAGGATCAATTAATTGCAGTTGGTCTAATGTCACTAATCTCTGAGATGAAATGAGTTATTGGATGAAGTATATAATCTTCCTTCTAAACCAGCTCAGCATCTCTGCTGGAAAAGCTCATAGTGTAGGCATTCTAGGGGAAGGGAGGGAAATAATAATAGCAGGTGGATTTGCTTTTAGGTTAAACAGTAGGAATTTGGTTTATGGAGATGGGGGTGAGTGTTAAACAATTTTTTGAGATTGGTCACATACCAGAAAAGCATGGAATTTAAATCTCTATAATCTGGACAATAAATATTTATGAACTTAGTATCTTTAAAAAAAGAATTTATGTATGGGTCCTCTTCTATTTATTTATGTATTTGTTTAAACAGACAAATAAAATTATATGTCTTCATCATTTACAACATAAACTTTTAAAGTTATATACATTGTGAAATCACTAAATAGAGCAAAGCAACAAATGTATTACCTACATAGTTATCATTTTTATGGCAAGAACTCTTAACATCCACTCTTTTTGCATATTTTGGAATTAAGGAAGAATACAATATATAATTCTTAACTATAGTCAACATGCAGTTCAATAAACCTCTTGAACTTATTTCTCTTGTCTTACTGTAATTATGTCCTTTGACCAACATCTTCCTATGACCCTCATCCACCAACCACTCCAGCATCTAGCAACCACCATTCTTTTCTCTACTTTCAAGAGATCAGCGTTTTTAGACTCCACATATGAGTGAAATTGCTAAAGAAAAGGGGTCCAGATCCAGACTCCAATAGAGGGTTCTTGGATGAGTCCATAGAGTAAACTGAAAGCAAGTATGTTAAGAAAGTAAAGAAATAAAAGAATGGCTACTCCATAGACAGAGCAGCCCCGAGGCCTGCTGGTTGCCCATTTTCTGGTTATTTCTTTATGATACGCTACACAAGGGGTGGATTATCCATCTTACCCTTTTGGACAATGTAGGATAAACTCTTGATATTGCCGTGGCTTGGTTTTGGTGGGTTTTGGCTGGCTTCTTTACTGCAACCTGTTTTATCAGCAAGGTCTTTCTGAGCTGTATCTTGTGCCAACCTTATCCTATATCTTATCCTATGAATTATCATGTGACATATCTCATTCTATGACAGAATGCCTTAACCATCTGGGAATGCAGCCCAGTAGGTCTCAGCCTCATTTTACCTAGCCCATATTCAAGATGGAGTTGCTCTTGTTCAAATGCCTCTGACAAAATCATGTGGTATTTTTGTCTTTCTGTGCCTGGCTTATTTCACTTAACACAATGTCCTCTGGGTTCATTCTTGTTGTTGTAAACAAAATGATTTTCTTCTGTATTATGGCTGAATAGTATTCCATAGTGTATATATACCACATTTTCTCTATCCATTCATCCATTAATGGAGATTTACGTTGACTCCCTATCGTGGCTATTGTGAATAGTGCTGAAGTAAACATCAGAGTGCAGATATCTCTTGGTATACTGATGTCCTTTCTTTGTGTATGTATATATATACACACACACACCTAGTGGTAGGATTGATGGATCATATGCTACCTTTATTTTTAATATTTTGAGGAACCTTTATGCTGTTTTCCATAATGGCTCTACTAATTTGCATTCCCACCAATAGTGTGTAAATGTTTCCTTTTCTCCACATTCTTGCCAACACTTATCTTTCATATAACCCTAACATCTTAATCCATGCTTGAAACTTTTGAACAGCTTAGCCACTGGCTTTCTTAGCAAATTATAGTGTTCAGGTGTGAGACTTCAGCAAGAATGACTCAGTATTGAAAATCTGTTTTCTACAGTATATTCTCAGACAGGGCCACCAATTTCATGGAGAAGGGTGGTAATGTTTCCTGTGGAAACCTGATAATATTGACCTAAAACCCTTCCATCTCCCAAGAGTAGCCAAAATGAGGCATGAGGAAAGGTAATGGATTCCACAATTACTCCTCTTCCATATGAAACCAATATTCTTCTTTGAAATTGTAGAAAGTCCCTTTGGTTTTAAGTGTTATGGGTAAGTACATGAATCATGGATGCTTAGATGCTTGTCAAATACAACATCAAGGAAGCATTCAGTGAAAGGAAATAGTGTGTTTATGTATGTTTTCTCTTTTTTTTTTTTCCAGTGTAGCTTAGAAACAGAAGAGCAAAGAAAAAGGAAAAAACAACTCCTTCAAAGCAAGAGAGAAGCATTTTACAGTTCTGATAAATGTATAAGGACCCAGCCTACAGAGCAGTGACTAGGTCCATAGAGGAGATCAGGAAAAATAGAAACTGTTTTTGCAATAATTGGAAAAACCAAACAGACTACTGAGGCTGATACCTAATAGAAATCTTACAAAAGAAAGGAACCTATGATATCTGATTTTACTGTTAGTAATATCCCATCCCTAAGGTGTGCATATAAAGCAATGTCTCCTGTAAATGTTTTACAGGAAGTTTCATCTGTTTCTAAAACAATTCTTTATTTCTGTGGAACATGTTTCAAAAATGTAGGTATAAATTGTCTGTTCATTATTTCCTTTAAAAGTCTGGGAGTGGAAAGAGGTCGGCTCATACCTTGGAGAAAAACACCTCTCCATGTATTGCCTACAGAACCACAATCAAAGGCAAATTGTTACCAATGGATCAGCAGTTTGGTCTTTGTCCTATTGCTCTCTGCATGGAAAATCAACCACTGGGCAATGAATGTTACCAGGAAAGAAGGCTTTGTCAGGTGCTGCAGCCAAGAATGTGAGATAAGTCCCAAATCCATCTCAACTGACTAAAATTAGTGGTTTATAGAGCAGAGAAGAAATGTAACTATGTGTGGGAAAACAGGAATTAGGAATGAGTAAGGAGAAGTTGGTTACAAGATGCAGGTGGTCCCTTAGGCAATCATGATGGGTGAGGGGTCTGGCCCTTATTGTCTAGATGTGATAATCTGGTAGGTTTCAGTTCCTTGACACTATCAGGGAGGCCTGATGGTTGGTTTTCTGAGAAAAAACTCAGATAAAACAATTCTAACTTTCTCCGATTTTAAGACTGGGAGGGTAAATGTCTATGTTTATTCAAAAGAAATCATAAACATTAGTTCTATGGGACACTTGGGCAAGTTTCAAAAGGATGAGATGATCTCATGAAACCCCTAGATTTGGGTTTCAAAATGAGAAAACAACAAATAGATTCCTCCACCCAAAAATCACACAAAATTAATCAACAAATCTGTATGCCTCCTCCAACTGTAGCTCTTATTAGAGGAATGTTCACATAATGAAGCTAGACTTTGGAGATGGATGTTATTCACAAAAATACAATTATGTCCATTAGACACCACTTACCAAGGCAGGAAAGTGAACCTAAATACATTTTAAGTATTTCTGGCTAATCCTCCCTTATTGACTGTGGTAAGAATATTGGAGTGAGACCAACATCTGCAGTAGAAGGATTTGGAAGAGGAAGTTAGCAGAAATTTAATTCCCGTGTTATTCATATTCTGTATGACTCTGTTTCATGCTGTATCCACTTTGCATAGTACTGTGGATTCATTAAAAATTAGCAGACTGAATTTGTGCCTAAATGGCCAGTAATACTCCAGGCTGAAAAATGTTTCTGTCACTGCTTCCCAGAATTGTTTAAAAACTGTTCTGACTGGTGGTTCTTTCTGCTTGATATGGCCTGTTCACAAGCACTGAATTGAACTTGGGCATTTTGCCAGGGGCATTGCAACTGAGGATATTTGGAGGCAACTTTTAAACGTAAGTTGCAGAGCTAGGAAGTGCCAGAACTTCAACAATAGGCAAAGTTGCTCTCTAGAACAGTGGGAGAATCAAAGTGTTATTCTGACATTGGCCTTTGCAGTTTTTGTCCCAGTGACTTTAAATTTTGGAAGCTGGCAATCGAGATACATGCAGGAACATGTGGGACTATGAATATGTGGATGAAATTATAAAAGCCCTAGTTGATTTTATTTCTTTAGTAAAAACTGTCATGAGAAAAGCACTAAACTGGAATCAGGTGCTAAGAACCTGGCTCCAGTCCAACCTGACTCCAGTCAGGTTCTTATTTTACAGAATTGGACACTGAAAATCAGATCTTTTATTTGATTTACTTATGTCCTAAGATCTGGTTCTCAGTGTCTGCATCTGTAAAACAGCATGGTACTGTGACCGAAACACCAGGGGTTAGGCCCTCTTGCTTTGTACACAGAAAGCTAATCCCTGATACAATGAGTATTGCCAGGGAAGAAGGCTTTATTTGGGTGCTGCAGCCAAGAAGAACAAATCAGTCTCAAATTCATTTTAGCAATCAACTAAAATTCAGAGTTTCTATAGTGGAGTAGGAATGTAGCTACATACAGGAAAACAGGAATTTTAGGGAGGGGAAGGAGTCTGGCATCTAATTATCTTGTACCACCTGTTCCTTAACCAAAGGTCAGTTTGCTGAGGGAGAAACTCAGATAAGACAAATTTAAGTTTCAAGTTTTCAATTATTATATTTATTTATATAAGTAAATATTAGTTCTGTGGGACACGAGCCAATTTCAGTACCACTGGCAGGGCCAGAAAAGGCAAAGTAGTTACAAGCTAAACTCTCTTTTCATCTGCTTTTATTTCAGCGATTCTCACTGAGATTTTATTTAATGAGTACATTACATTATTCCAATACTAAAATAAGTTTGAAGACTTCCAGCTGGAAGATGTGTTCTAAGGTCCTTTTGTTACTGAAATAACAGAGGTTCTGTCTAGGTCTTGCTGCTTACTGCATAGAAGGCCAGTCACTGAGACAATCAGTATTGCCAGGGAAAAAGGCCTTATTCGGGTGCTGCAGCCAGAGAGCTGGATTATCAGTGTCAAATTCCTCTCCCTGATGGACTAAAATTAAGGTTTTATATACCAGGGAAGAAATGTAACCATGAAAACAGGAATTAGGGAGGGATAAGGGAGAGGAATTGGTCAACAGGAAGCAGATGGTCCATTAGGCAATCACAACAGAGGAGGGATCTGAGGTCTCATTGTCTAGATGCAGTGACCTAGTGAGTTTCAGCTCCTTCATAATATATGGGAGCCTGCTGGTTGGTTTTCTGAGAAGGGAACTCAAATAAGACAGTTGTAATTTTCTCAAATTTTAAGAATGGGAGGGTCAATTCCTATGTTTATTCAAAATAAACCAAAAACATCAGTTCTATGGGACAGTTCTTCTGGTTTCACTTTATAAAATTCTGATATTCTAAATGAGAATAACCAGTAGAAATACACTTAATTCTTATAAATCTATTAGTTTTAATTACTATTTTTTATTGAATTTTTATTAGTTGGTACAATATTTGATTTTGAAAACCACTTCATGTCAACCACATAAATGAGATTCTGTGAAACCCCCAAATACACATGTATAAATTTTAGATACAGGCATATAGAAAGCAGGTCCAAAACCTTCATCAAAACCTACATGAAAGTGGTAAGAACACAAGTCATCTCCCACTGGCTGGGAGTCAAAAAAAGTCTAGTTCTCAAGGTCACACAGAATAAGAAGAATTGAAACAGATTATGTAGCCTCTATGATGTGACTTCCCAGAACTTCTCTCACAATAACATCCTCTTCCCAACATTTTGGTGCCCATATGAATCCATAACATAGTGGGCAGGAGAGGAGGAGAGGGATTCAGCAGGGTCTTTGATGATTGTGCAATATTTCCTCTTAATAGTAAATGTTCTGATATTTGAAAGAAGCCGATGACAAATTCTTTGGCTTTCAATGCCAAACCTCCATAGCATATTTTTGCTAGATAGAAAGATTCATGCATTCTTCACATTTAAATCAATAACTTTGTTAAGTTGGAGCTCTAGATGGCTCCTGGTCTTAGACATAAGTTATTTGTTTGTTTTAAAAACCGTATTCTACAAAAATTAGGAAGAAAAATAATAAAGAAAAACATGGATGTTTGCCTATTCAAAAACACCTTGCCTTCAAGGGCTTAGACAATGGGCAAAACTCCAGTGATTTTTTTTAGTTCATTTTCAATATTATTTTGTATTGAATATTTGTCTGAATCTTAGCATTATAATTCAATAGCAGACATTTCCATGGTCTTTAAAATCCTGACTCAGAGGAGAATAACCCACTGGGAAAAATGGAGCACCAAGCTGAGTCCGTAGGCAGGAACCAGAAGCAGTGATAAGAACTGTCATAGAACATCAGATGTCAGAGAGAAACCTCCAGGCACATTAAACCAAAGAATTATACAAAGGTGCTGTTCCCATAGCAGAGCATAGCCGGGTTCTGATGATGTTTATCCTTAATCCACTTTCATAGAATAAACAGGACTTCTTTCACAGACTGTATGCTAACTCAGACATTGTGCACCACATAGAAAAACAATGGTTCATGAAATACGAACCAAAACACTAATTTCATTAGAACCAGGGTTTGATTCAGGATACTGTAAGAATTTGCAAATTTAACACTTCTAATGTTTTTTCATTTCAGATGCTGCACAACAAACATGTCATGGTCCGTGTGGGAGGAGGCTGGGAAACTTTTGCAGGGTATTTGTTGAAACACGACCCCTGCCGAATGCTGCAGATCTCCCGTGTGGATGGCAAAACATCCCCTATCCAAAGCAAATCTCCAACTCTAAAGGACATGAATCCAGATAACTACTTGGTGGTCTCTGCCAATTATAAGGCTAAGAAGGAGATTAAATGAAACAAGTTGGTCATGACAAGGGGACCCTATAATGGCCTGTATCCGCTTCTCCAGTATAGTCAGTTTAGTTCATATGCTCTGAAAACTGTTTTGGAGAAAAGTATAACAGACAGAAAAATGTCATCATGTTGAAAAATGTTCAAAGAGTAGCACTATTTATTTTTAATGCTTCTGTAGAATATGACCTATGAAAAGATATTCTAAACTCAGATTTAAATTAGACAAATTTTAGGCAAATTATTTCTCAATATAAGAACAGTATTTAGAACACAAACAATATTAGAAACAATTCTAGCTAAAGATAAACACTATAAGGAGAAAACATTTAGGATTTGGAGATACGTCAACAGAAAGTGCCTGCTTTATGTCCATGAGTAAAAGCACCCCAGACATTTTTATAATTGCAGAATTTTTATGCTTTTTTTTTTTTTATAAAATGATGATTAGTGTGATAATGTGCTACAAAAAAAAATATATCCAACAGCACTACAAATAAGTATAGAGTATTCACAGTAGTAATACATTACTGGAAAGGCCACTTAGAAAACTTTACATTTACTTGGAAGGTTGCCTTAAAGTGTATCTCTTATCCATGACCAAATATCTGGGGTACTTTTGGAAGTTGTCAGTACACCCCCTTAGAGAATAGCTTATGAGTTATTTCACACATTCCTGAGCACATGGCTGTGTTTAGAATGACCTAGTGTAATTCACACATGAGCTGACATACGTTGATATTTTGAGTAAATTGTACAGTCAACTCTTCATTGATTTCATGTTATTTCAAAGCATTTTCTTATTAAAAATATATCTTTAGTTAATCCTATTTTGCTATGCTGTCTAGTAAATTCACTGTAGCTAATGATGTTACAGACTTACGTATACCCTTGTATACCTGGGACAGGGCTGTTTTATACCAATAAACAGCAAAATATTGTCCTTACTGATTCAAGAATTAAAAGGATAAATTTTTAAAATGTTATCTGTCTCTAAATCAGTGCCTCATTTTGAAATCAAGTTAATTTTCAAATGGCAACTTTCCCCAACAGTTATAAGAAAAATCAAATTAGGGCTCCCTTGCACTTCTTCATTTTGGGAGATGAGTGATTGTGGGTGATAGTTTTCCTTAGCAGAGGGTTCAGGTTTTATTATAGGTAGTAACATAAGTGCTACTTGGAGTATAAAAAGGATAGAAAATTAAATTTTCATTTATTCATTTTTCAACATCAACAAAAAAATCTACCTTTCTTGCTCCAAAAAGTCAGGAAGGGAGAATGTTTGTCACATGACAAATTTTGTCAAAACACACACAACCTGTCAACTGAGAAGTTTGTAAACAACAAGCATGGCACAATTTTGTAGGGCTGGAAGTGATGATAATCATTTGGGGGAAATAGTCAGTGAAACCTATAAAAATGAATTTAAAATGACACTGAAGTGTTGTAGAAGATAAAGTCACCTTGGTACAGTGAATAATTCTAATCTATTTTAAAATATAACATGGATTGATAAAGATTAAGATCTTTAAATTACCTAATTTTGACACTGAATTTCTTTGTATAGTTAATGACAATATTTCCATCAAAATTTTCTCCTGTGCCTAAATTTGTTCCATAAGCATATTTATATCCTTATAATTATTCCATTGGCTATCTCTAAACAAAATTTAAAAATAATAACTTGATTAATTTAAAGAATAAGCTTAGCTTAACAAAAGTAATATTAACTTCATTATTGCATTAGTAGTTATCTATTACTGCATTAAATTGCTACCAACTTGGTAGCTGAATAAGCATATTTATTATCTCACATTTCTGCAGTCAGATGTCCAACATGGTTTCACTGGGCTAAAGTTGGAGTGTCACCAAGGCTGTTTTCTTTTCTGAAGAGTCTAGGGGAGCATACATTTTCCTTCTTTTTCCATCTTCTAGAGGCCACCTGCATTCCTAGGCTCCATGATTTCCTTCCTCCATCTTCAAAATTGGCAATGTAACATCTCTGTGATCCGTCTTCTTTCTTCACATCTTTATCTCATAGGTTGGAAAAGTTTTCTGCTTTTAAGGATTATATTATTAGATTGGATCTACCTGAATAATCTATTTTAAGTTCATTAACTTGATCACATCTAAAAAATCCACTTTGTCATGTAACATAACATATTCATAAGTTACAGGGATTAGGGCACGACCATATTTGGAAGGGAGGGAAGGATTATCACACCCATACCACATCTAAGATGGTCTTTTAAATGTCATTGAAAACATGGGCACAACTGGCACTTGAGTCTAGCTGCTAGTCAATCAGCACGAAACAGTGATGTGAAAAAAATTAGACTATATTGAGCCTCTTACTCCTTGACTTCTTATTGAGAACCGGCAAGGACATAGACCAAAGTAAGTTAATGTCATCTTATTCCCAGCTAGATGTAAGATCCAAGGAAGAACAATGGAGAGATGGGTCCTATACCCAATGAATAAAGGATTTAAAAGTCTTAAGTAATAATCTGGTTGCCAACAGAGTGGAAACATCTCAAACCAGAAGTCCAAGTAAATAGTAAAAAGGCCACAGTGAGAAATATCAACACATTGAGCAGACTAGGCCAATTCTGAAATTGACTCTCTGCTATCATATTCAGTGCCTTCTGATGTAGGTGAGGACAGAATAGTACCTACATGATGGGTGGTGAAAGTCCTTGAATCAGAGACATATAAAGAATGATTTCAGGAACCCTGGGAGGTGTTCATTTTTTACTGTTAAGAAATTACTTGGAAGAACTGTTAGCTGTCTTGTCTACAGATTGTTCTGTACTAGCAAAAGAATAGAAGCAGGGAGGATGAATAAAAAACTCTGGATCACCAATCACCAATGTAGCTCAAAGGAAAGAGGAACTTCGTTACAAAAATAATCCAGACACAATGCCCACCTCATAAGGTACTTGACACTTTATCACTGAAAAGACAGTATCGACTAGATGGTTGACTTCCTTAAAGATGTTACCGAAGGAACATTTAAAAACACTGGGTGAGTAAATTTAAACTTGTTTGTGATTAAATTTTTTTCTCAGATTCCTCTCTCTGGGTCATTTTCGGCTCTTTGTCGTTAGGGTTTCTGAAGAGTGTTGACTATCTCTTAGAACAGAGCATGAAATGAGTTTTTCTAGACATATGAAGAAGGAAACCAACCAACTACATCTCTAACGTGTACAGTATCTTCAGATTATGAAGTTATGAAATCCTACAATCCTCTCATTTTGCATTTTAAGAGCCATAGGCATCCAAAAGTTTAAATAATATGTGTAAGGTAAAACAGGTAATGGCTCTAATTCCAATGCTTTTCTCTTTTTAAAGTTCTATTTCATGACTCTTAATCAGAGTAAGGTAAGAAGATCAAATCTCAATCCCAATTCATAGAAACTCAAAAGATCAAAAATCATCTCAAATCCTGATTTCAGAGTTGAGATTTTCTAGCTAAATTTCCCCAAAGTTAAACATGCATCTAAACTCATGCCTTTAGATGCACAATTAAATATTATTTCTATGATCTCTAGTGTCAAAACCTTTGTGCATAAAAGGATCTTAGTAGCTGAGAATTAGAAGGAGCCTTGAATTATTGAAGACTAATGGCCTGACTGATAACTGCTGTTCACATTGCTAGATTATGTGTTATCTCCTTTAAAAGTAATTCATATTATTTCGGGGGGTTATTTGGGAAATTTATTTTTACCAGTTGAGAAATATCCAATGGGTGTACCAATTCCTTATTCCACCAGCAATGTACCATTGTTTGTTTCTCCATATCCTCACCAACAATTTCCACTTTTACTGTTCATAGCCATTAGAGGAAAAAAGGGAGGTCATCTTTATTTTAATTTGCATTTTCCTAATGACTAATGAAGCTGAACACCTTGGTAGTAATACTTGTTTTACAGTTTCTTTGGTGAAATACCATTCAAATCTTTTGCCCATTTTTAATTGGATTAACTTAATGAGTTATAAGAGTTCTATAAATTCTGGATATAAGCTACTTACTTGATACACAATTGCAAGTATTTTCTCAGTCTATAGTTTGCCCTTTCTTTCTTTTCCTTACTTCCTTTTTTTCTCCCTCTCCTCCCCTTCCTTCTCTTCTCCTCTCCCCTCTTCTTTCTTCTTTTGAGGTGGAGTATTGTCCAGGCTGGAGTACAGTGGTGCAAATCTCAGCTCACTGCAACCTCTGCCTCCTGGGCTCAAGCAATTCTTGTGCCTCAGCCTCCCGAGTAGCTGGGACTAGAGGCATACAGCACCATGCCTGGCTAATTTTTGTATTTTTAGTAGAGACAAAGTTTTGTAATGTTGGCCAGGCTAGTCTTGAACTCATGACCTCAAGCCATCCACCCACCTTGATCCCCCAAAGTGCTGGGACTGCAGCATGAGCCACTGCACACAACTGCCTTTGAAATTTAATTGTGCTTCTGAAATTAAAATTTTTATGTAGTTAAATTTATAATTTTTAAAAATTAATAATGCTTTTGGTATCGTAAGAACTCTTTGCCCAACTCAAGGTCATAAGGATTTTTTTCCATGTTTTCATCTGGAAGTTAAATGGTTTGTTATTGCATTCAGCTCTATGATACATTTTAATTATTGTGTATGGTGTGAAGGCTTTTTAATTGTATTGGCATATGGATTCAGTTTTCCCCTTTTCTCCATTGAAGTGCCCTGTGAAAAGTCTAAGTTTATATCTAAACCTTCTATTCGGTTTCACTGATATAGCTAGCTATCCTTAAGCCATACCACACTATGTTGACTATTGTGGCTTTATAGTACATTTCAAAATCAGATATATAAATTTTCCTATTTCTTCTCTTAGAAATTACAATTTGAAAAGATAATTTCAACTTTTACATTCAGCGGGTATGAAGGTTACATGGATACATTGCATAATGCTGAGCTTTGGGGTGCAACTGATCTTATCACCCAGGAAGTGACTATTGTACCCAATAGTCAAATGTTGCCATCCTCCCTCTCCCCCCTCTAGAGTAGTCCCCAGTGTCTATTGTTGCCATGTTTACATCCATGAGTATCCATCCAGTGCTTAGTTCTCAGTGAGAACATGTGGTATTTAGTTTTCTGTTTCTGCATAAATTCATTTAGAATAATGACCTTCAGCTGCATCCACATTGCTGCAAAGGACATGATTATGTTATCATGGCTGTGTAATATTCCATGGCATATATGTATCACATTTTCTTTATCCAGTCTACCACTGATGGGCACTGAGGTGGATTCCATGTCTTTGCTCTTGTGAATAGTGCTGCAATGAACATATATGAATATATATGTCTTTTTTGGTAGAATGATTTATTTTCTTTGGATTTATACCCAGTAATGGGATTGCCAGATACAATGCCAGTTCTAAGTTCTTTGGAAAGTCTCCAAACTGCTTTCCATAGTGGCTAAACTGAATGACTTACATTCCCACCACCAGTGTATTAAAATTCCCTTTTCACAGCAGCATCAGCAGCATGTTGTTTTCTTAACTTTTTAATACTGGCCATTCTGACTGGCATGAAATGTATCTCATTGTGGTTTTGATTTGCATATCTCTGATGATTAGTAATGATCAGCATGTTTTCACATTTGTTGGTCACTTGTATGTCTTTTGAGAAGTGTCTGTTCATGTCTTTTGGCCATTTTTTTTAATAGAGTTGTTTTTTACTTAAGTTCTTTATAGATTCTGGATATTAGACCTTTGTCAGGTGCATAGCTTGTGATTATTTTCTCCAATTCTGTGGATAGTCTGTTTACTCCGTTGATAAAGTTTCTTTTGTTCTGCAGTAACTGTTTCTCACTTGTCAATTTTTGTTTTTGTTGCAATTGCTTTTGAGGACTTAGGCATACATGTTTTTCCAAGGCTGATACCCAGAATAGTATTTCCTATGTTTCCTTCTGGGATTCTTATAGTCTGAGACCTTACAATTATATCTTTAATCCATCTTGAGTTTCATTCTTCTGCTTATGGTTAGCCAGCTACTCCAGTACCACTTATTGACTGGGGAGTACTTTCTCCATTGCCAGTTTTCATCAACTTTGTCAAAGGCCAGATGAGTCTAGTTGTGTAGCTTTATTCTGGATTCTCTATTCTGTTCCACTCTGTGAAAAAAATGACATTGGCAGCTTGATAGGAAGAGCATTGAATTTATAGATACCTTGGGTAGTACGTCCATTTTAATGATATTGATTCTTCAAATCCATAAGCATAGAATAATTTTCCATTTGTTTCTTTCAGTGTGTATTGTAATTGACCTTTTAGAGATATTTCACCTCCTTGGTTACATGCATTCCTAGGTAGTTATTGTGTGTGTGGCTATCGTAAATTGGATTGCATTCTTGATATGGCTCTCAGCTTGAATATTATTGGTGTATAGAAATGCTACTGATTCTGGTACATTGACTTTGCATTCTGAAACTTTACTTGTTTATCCATTTTAAAGCCTTGTGGCAGAGTCATTAGGGTTGTCTAGGTATAGCACCATGTTGTCAGTGTAGAGAGACAGTTTGACAACTTCTTTTCCTATATGGATGTTTTGTATTTTTTTCTCTTGCCTGATTGTTCTGGCATCAATGTACTTCCCTACTTTGTTTTTACAAAATTGTTTTGGCTTTTCTAAGTCTTGCTTTCCATACAAATTCAAGAATCATCTTATTAAGTTCTCTAGAAAAATTTGCTGGAATTTTGCACTGAATTTACTGGCCCATTTGAGAAATACCATCTTTCAATCCAAAAACATACAGTATTTCTTCATTTAGATTTTAATTTCTTGGCAATGTTTTGTCATTTTTAATGTCTAGAGTTTTTCCTTTTATATTATTATAACTGAAATTTTCCTTTCAGTAAAAGATTATTAATTGCTTGCATATAAAAACAGAATTGGCTTTCATATATTTTTCATTCTGCAAGATTGCTAAAGTCATTTATTAGTTCCATAAGTTTTTGTGGAACCTATGAGAATTTTCTACCTATGAGACACTTGGTATTTTTTAACCTACTTTAAATATGTCTGTTACTTATAACGTAACTATGTCTAAGAAACAGAGACAGAGAAAAGGGCATTTTAGGAGTTAGGTAGGAAAAGGAGTTTAGCGTAACCCCTTGACATCTGAGTTATGTGACAAGATAAATTTCAAAGAAATAGCCTAGAGAGCATCAATCTGTGTGCAAAACTAATTAGTTCCACTTCAGATAAGTTTGAGATACTTGCAAAGAATGACTCAAACCGTTATATAACTAAAACAACATTAACAGAAAACTCAACACATATTTGGTACTATAAAAATAGCCAATGTAATTAAGAATAAAAAAGAAGTATCATATCTAGGGGAGTAATGTATGAATACTTATTTCTTAGACAACAGTAATCACATTCAAAGTCAATATTCACAAGATGAAGCATAACTAGAAGACGATGACTATGACAATAAAAAGCCATGTCAAATAGGAAACTAAAGTGTTTGAGTTACTGGAACCAACACTTCATCAAAGTCTGTTCTACATACAAATGCCTTGTCTATAGCTTTTGAGGAAAATCAAGAAAAAAGCCACAATACTATATTTGATTTAATTTAGAGCATGTGTGGTAAAGAGTATTTGAATACTTGCTTGGAGAAGATGTTAAAAGAAATATACTGTATGTCTCAACATATATAGGCAGTCATGGCTACTTACCTCTTGCTGGTCTATTTATGCACAAATTATTCAAAACTGAGAAGAATTACTTTTGTCTTCTAAGGACATAGCGTAATACTTATCAGTGAATATAAAAAGTGAAACTCTTGGAGAAAAAGAAAATCCAAAGTTCATGTTCCATGTTCCTGGGGTACAAAGGATGATGATAGACAAAATTTTTATTATAGTATTATTTCTTTAGAGAAAAACAGGGTACTAATTACATCATTTTTCCTTTATAGAAAATCCACCTATAAATACAGGGATTATACGAATATACCAAACAACCTTTGGTTCTGTTGCTCTTCTGAATCCCAATGTGATTTAAAATGTTCCTGAGGTTTCCCTAACCACCAACTCAGCTTCTAAGTATTTAGGAGGTAGCAAATATACAATTTTATTAAAGAGACAGCTAAAAGTAGTTTTTACATAGAAAAAAAATGTCTATTTATACCCCTAAAAGGCAATACAGAATTTATACCAAACCATGTGTGGGAACTGTTAAATTACATTCCAAATACCAGCAGTGGAACAAACAGAAACACAGAAATGTTTTAAAAAACATGCAGCATGTTACAAAGGGGCTATATAATAATTTGCAACTTTTGTTAGCAGCCATGTTTGATTAGTATTAAGCAGCAGTGGGTTAAGCATTTTACATCATGATAGTTACATATATGCATTTTACTGTTCCAATTATGGTTTAGTAATTTGGTTAGGGGTTTTAAGTGACACTTTAAGCATTACAATTTTCTCCTAAATTATTAAATATGGGAAATCGACTTCCACATAAGGTTTTCATAGGAACTGATGGTTACTTTATGAGGGAGATGTCTGGATATATGTGTGTGTGTATATATATGTACACACACACCAATATAATATATATATATTACTGGTTTCTCATTAGACATCCAGTCACATCTTTTCCCTTGCCCTTTCCTAACACTGTTCCTAACATATGGATACCACTCCTTAGCCCCTACAACCCATGTGGTTTTGGAGAAAGCTGATTACATTCATAGTGACAGGCCATGGTTGGAAGGAATATGTCCCACTTTCCCAAAAAGAAATATATCTGAATATCATTAATGGTTAACAATAGATAAGCGTGACATTTGGGTATAAAACTGCTGGTAGAAATAGGACATAATTCCATGGAAGTAAGCCATTTACATGAACCCATGTCCCAATTCTATAAGATGTATTAAAGACAAAATTGTTCTTGCTATTGGGAGAAAGGATTTGCACAGTTCAAGGATGCTATGCTCTAGCTCTATATGCACTCAGCTATTAATCATTCCTTTTCCTTTGAAAAAATCATTTTAATAAAATCAAAAATTTTCATTCTAAAATATAGTTCAATGATTTCACTATCCTTTATGAACAAAAACAGCACTAATCCTCTAAAGGATAAAGAAATTGAGACTAACTGTATGTTTTGCCTAGATATTCACAGAATGCTTCATACCATAATAAAAAAAAAATTTTTCAGTGAGAAGTCAAGAAACCTGTATTATATAATAGGTTAAAGTTTTAAAAATTAACATGTACAATACACCACAAGATAGCTTAAGTCTTGTGGTAGGGATAGGTGAAGAAAGTGGCTCAGTTTCCTTTGTGTAGAGCAAGTAAACTTGGTCAATTTAACTTATAACTTCTATTGGCACTTAATATCTGCAAATTCTAATTTAGGGCTCAACATGTGGCCTTGCCATTTCAAAGAGCTATCAACCTTAATAGCTAATGGCAATTATTTTCCGTGTATTATAAAGGAGAAACCAAAAATGCTATAAAATTCATGTTTCTAATAAATAAAAATGTAAAGGTTTATGAACATGCATTGTATAGAATTACTGTTAATATTTTTACATCTGAAGTAAACCTTTTTAAATTACCGTACCTGCTGTTTCTTTTTCATACATTCATACTTGCCTTGACAATTTCACATCTGTATAAATCTTACATCATTCTCTTTTTAAGTAGACAAGATTAACACTACTTATTAAATATGGACAAATATATTACCACTCAAAACCCTTCCAGCTTATTAGTTTAACTCATTCAATTACTACAAAGATCTTTACAGAGCTGAATCTAATATATAATAGAACATCACTGCCCTCTGATGGTATCACTAATATATAATTTTAAATTTAGCAAACAAATAAAAAAACCCCTTTATCATAAATGTAAAACATAGTATGTTAATTTTATAAGCTACATAAAATTAAATTAGAAGAAACTTAACATCTGCCTAAGAATATTCATTACTTAGTAAGTTATAAAAATTTACAGTGCTCCTTCACATCAGCCCTTCAAATGATTTTTTTCAAGATTTTCCCCCATGATGTTTAAAGGCACTAAGTCCATAAGTTTAATTAAATATCTTCATATATAGTGAAATAAAAACAGATGTAAGGCGAAGCAGCATAAATATAAGTAGTTAGATCATTTTATAAAGGATGAAAATACAATTACAAATTTTAATCTTACAGGTGTATGGAAAATTTTTACATGCAATGTATGTATATTCACGATTTAGTTCCTTCTTTTAACTACTAAGAAAAATAGCAAATCACCTACTAACTGCAGAAAAGCAAATGTAGGAAAATTAGTATTTAATGAAAAGTCTAGCCATTTTCTAAGCTTGAAAATCAAAGGTTTTTTTAGCATTGCACTTAAGGGCAATAATATTATAAAGTCTGAATCTTTATTTATTCAAAGAGAAGAAATGAAATGGAGAAAGTCCACTTGATCGCAGATAAACAGTTATTGGCAGTAGACTCTTCTACTCACATTCTGCTTTATGAAACCGTCCACTAGAAAAGACAAAAATCAGACAGAAATTTATATAATATATAAAATTATATTACATAATATATAATATATAAAATTATATTACATAATATATAATATATAATTATATATAATACTTAAATTATAACAATATTTTAGTGAATAAACAGGTAAAAAGAGGAATATGGGACATCAAACTATAAAATAATTTTTGTGAATTGTAGCTATTCATAAAATTTTACGTTACAGTCCAAGGCCTGAAATAACATGATAGTTTAAAAGTATAAGGAAGACAAAATATCTGGTCAGATGGTGGGTAGTTACAGGATAACTCTCCCACTGTCTTGCCTGTAGTTTTCAAGAATAATTGTAGAATATCCTGGTAATTTAATATACTGGGATAGCAAGTAAATGGCCAGGACAGCCCAAGTTCTGTTCTAGTCTCTCCCTAAAAACAGGATGTCCTTCAGTGCTTTAGCCCAAGGAGTCATGCTGTACCTCCCCCTCTAACCCCTGGACATAAAACCCAGGCTCTCATCTAAGGTTCAAGCAGGGCACACACAGATGCAATCAACCCCAGGCAGTTTTCCTTGGGAGACCAGCTTATGATGAATTCTAGGCTTCTATTGTCCCTTGCTGTCTATCTGTAAGTAATAAACTCACTCCACATAAAAGTTTTTGGGTTTGTTTTTGTTTTTTTGTTTGCTTGAGATAGGGTCTTATTCTATCACCCAGGCTGGGGTGAGCTAGGAATGGCTCACTGCAGCCTCAACCTCCAAGGCTCACATCATTCTCCCACCTCAGCCTCCTGAGTAGCTAGGACCACAGGCACAGGTCACCACACCTAATTTATGTTTATTTTTTTAGAGATAAGGTCTCACTATGTTGTTCAGGCTGGTCTCTTAACTCCTGGCCTCAAGTCATCATCCCATCTCAGCCTCCCAAATCCTCCCCCTCTCAGTTGAGATTACAGGTATGAGTGACTTTGCTTGGCCTCTTCAAGTAAATGTTACATGCATGGGTATTCTGTCCACTGGACTCTGAAGTTGTTAACCACTGCACAGTGAACCTGCTATTCAGTAGCAAGATCCCAAATATCCAGTAATCAGTAAAGGAACACAAAATAAACCATCACAAAACCAAAATTTTAAAATTATTATTTTAGCCTGGGAGTCAAGAAATGACAGAAACCATTAAATAATGGTTTGGCAAGGTCTTTTCATTGCTTGAGTTGAGAAAATATTCCATCTGATGTTTTGTTTAACCAAGTCTATTAAATCTATGATAGGTTCTGAAGAGCCATTGGGATAAAACAAGAGATGTTTAGCAATCTCTTGATAGTTTTTTCCAAGCACATCCAAGGAATATTACTGGGTGTTTTATATATATAGGTGTGTGTATATGTATATATATACATAAACACATATGAATGAGTGTGTATATATACATATATACAATCTATGTTTAAATAAATTTTCAAAATTAAAGATTAATTCAAGTAAACTTGCTTTTTCTTTATTGCACAACTTGTTAGAGGCCATAATTTTGTGCCATTTTTTTTTTTTTTTTGAGACGGAGTTTCGCTCTTGTTACCCAGGCTGGAGTGCAATGGCGCAATCTCGGCTCACCGCAACCTCCGCCCCCTGGGTTCAGGCAATTCTCCTGCCTCAGCCTCCTGAGTAGCTGGGATTACAGGCACGCGCCACCGTGCCCAGCTAACTTTTTGTAATTTTTAGTAGAGACGGGGTTTCACCACGTTGACCAGGATGGTCTCGATCTGTTGACCTCGTGATCCACCCGCCTCGGCCTCCCAAAGTGCTGGGATTACAGGCTTGAGCCACCGCGCCCGGCCTGCCATTTTTAATCTCTAAGCAGGGGATAGCCTACAATATACAATTTAGCATTTTTAAACATTTTTATCCCATGGAACTCTAATGGTTAAACCCCACTCTCAGAGACACTGACTAATGTGAGGTGGAGCCCAATGGTTAATCCTTTTTGAAAGCTGCCTATGAGACTCCAACATTCAGCCAAGGTTGAAGTCACTGTACTAGAGGTCTACCCTTACTCCTGTGCTGCTATCTCCTGTATTGATAGTACTTCGCATTTTGATGCTGTCATCACATTGATTTCTTCAAGTAAGGGTCTTTTTGCAGAAGACAGTGAGCACTACCCATGCTAATTACCCTGGAAAGATGGAGCGCTGGTCAGGAGAAGAATATGTGGACGGCGTGAAGACGGAATACAAACTAGATTTATACTATGAAGTTAGGTTAGGAAGGCTCTACCTACTCTAGAGGATACTTCAGCCAGCCCATGGAACAAGCCAGACAGCAGCCCTTAAAGGACCACAGGCCAAAAGTTTTGAGGGTTAAGCACCTTCTGGTCTTACATTTTTCCCTTCTGTTATCCCTGAGTCTCCCAGAATTTTGCTTTTAACTTCATGCTCTTGACATGCTGTGCTTGTGTCAAGCAGAATAGAGTATGCCCCTTGAAGCCAATGTGTTAGTGGTAGGTGATGAGGAATATTCCAAGGGAAAAATACTAACAGTGGGCAACAGCAGTGGCTAATGACAGTGAGCCACTGGAGAAAATCCTCCTGCTACTATCTAGTTTCATGGTCCTGAGGGTCATTTTTACTAAGGGGGCTTGAGAGATTTCTTACAAGAACAGTACACAAAGAAAAACAGGAACCAAATTTAACATGGGAATGTTTTACATTTTTAGCCCTTTTGAAGGGATCATAACTAATACAAGGCCTAATTTGTTTTTTAATGTACAGATGTCAGAGTGTGGAAGCTTCAAGTTTAATTAAGAAAGCCTCTTTCTTTAATTTAAAAGCTGATGTTAATTTTATTAGAACTTGTGAAATAAGTGTCTTAATTATGATTAAGTGTTGATTAAAGTATCCTTTTCCTATAACAATACATATAAATTTAATACCTTCACTTCTACTGTGAAATAGTGGATCTCAACATTATTTCTAGTACTACAATTTAATTTTCATGTGGTGTTTTTGAGAACCCTGTATGAAGTAAACCTAGTAACACAGTACTTTATCTCAACAGAATATTGAAAGAAAGAATCTATATTTCTGATAAAGAAGTGACCTTGTTGTCACCCAGCTGTTTTACTTTACACTAGATCTATTATGTTATAGAAGTATAAAAGGCAAAATGGTCAGACTTATTTACCTTATATTGAAACTACTTTATACATTGCTAAAAATTCATCCCATAAAAAACAAATTTTATAAAAAAATTTTCATACATTAAATATTAGATGAAGTAACTTACGATATTAAAATAGAGACACACACTCTTATTTTTATGATATTCTTGAGCCAGAATCAACTGCTCAGGGTGTTGATAAGCTGCCTGCCCCACACGTTAGAAGAGTATCTACATGTAAGCATGTGTATGTGTATATGTACGTGTGCGTGTAGTTTTGAGAGCAAAAACCAATGAATCTGTTGAAAAGTACTCATAAATCATTGACAAATTAAATATAAATGATTAAAATTAAATACAGTGTCCCTTTAACAAATATATTTACTTCCATTTATTTTAAAAGTGGACCAAGAATAAAATCTTAATATATGAACCACTGTTTTCCTGAGCTTTAAAGGATTTTTAAAATAAATCCTTTAAAGTCCTGCTAGACTGTGAAGACTCCAGCATTCAGAGACTCTGCTTAACTTGTCTACCAGTCTAGCTCTGGCATCCATATCTTGGGAGGTATGTGTATGATACCCACACCTGTATACCTTCTGTGATCCCAGTTAACATTTACATAACTATAGAAAAGGGAGGCAATGGAAAGATCAAATATTCCAAATCAATGGGTAAAAGAACTCAGGTCATAAAACAGAATTTATAGTGTAATCCAGTTTAATACCATATATAAATGGAGGTTAGAAATTATGTCTTTCAAAATAATACATAATTTGGATAACTTTTATACTTCTTTATGTTTTTCATATTGCCTGAATTTTTGACTTAAATTAAGATTAGTAGTAAGCCTAAGAGCATTAAAATATAGTGTTAAAATAAGAAACAAATTATTATTTCACTTTGGGGAAGAAAAGCCAATCAATTTCAATAAATGTTAAAACAAATTGATATTACTTCCAATATTTACTATTCATGCTTTTAAATAATTTCAAAATATTCTGATAATGAGAGTCAGGAGAAAATTATTTGATGAATAGCTACTTAAGTTTTCTAAAATGCCCAGTTAAGTTCAACATTAAGTAAATTTTAATACTTACCCTAAGTCCACCTTCTGGTGGGGGCCCAGATGTAGCAATTTGTTTTTCCATTTTTTCCTTTTTCTTTCTCTTTTCTTGCACAGATTGAACATCCAAAATTCCCCGAGATGCAGCCTTTGAAAAATTTGATAAGAAATACAGAAAGAAAACAAAAATCTGTCCAGTGTACAAAGCATTTTTTTTTGTCTGTCTTTGCTTTCTAGGTTTCTCTTTGGGGGTAGGGAGTTGGTTTATTTTTGGTAACAAAGAAGGAGTATTTCTACAACAGCCTTAACATAACACATTGTTTCTTCATTGGGTATTTTGCAACTATACAAACTTTCTCCTAAACTTGCTTCACATCTTATTTTACAATGCACAGCCATTTTAAAAGGATGTTACTAAAAGAGCATCTACATTTAGAGAAGATATGATAGTTTACATATATTAAATAATATATTAATGCAATTTATATAAACATGAAAATCATTTTGAAAACAATTATCTTTAAATGTAAATTTTTGGGATATCAAAGGCCATTTGCATTAGAGAATCTAGCTATGGACATCTACAAAAAATGAAGTAGAAACTCAATTATTTAAGTAGACAAAATTTACCTCTTTTTGTCTTCTCTCTGCAGCCTCTGCAAGCTTTGCTCTTTTCTCTTCCTAAGGAAAATGTGTAAAATTATGTATTAAAATAATTAAAAACATTATTATGAATAAATTATACACCGGTATTTCATAGGCACTGTAACAGTTTACAAAAACATTCAGTACTGCCCTAAATGTCCCACAAAGAATGCTGTTACTCAACCTCCTGAATTTCATTCTTCTTGAATATACCTTCAAATCAGCACATGTTAAAATAAATACAAGGTTTCCCTATATAATCATTTATTTTTTCTCTCTCTTTTAATAAGAGGGTCTACAGCTAGTCAGGGCAATAATAAAACAAATAATGTTTAAAAATTCAAAAAGGAAAATACATGGTTTGGTATGCCTGTAAAAATGGAGTCTGAAGTGACCTAGTGTTTTTAGAAGAGGTTAATGAATAAAGTGGGCTAATCTCAGTGTGTAGGAGGGAAGGATGAGAGTAATTTCATGAGAGGTATTGTTCCATATTAGCAAACAGTGAATATTATTTTTCTAGACAATGTACTACTTATTATAAAACACTTTTTCTAGGTGCTGGGGATACAGCAATGAAAAAACATAGATAAATGTCTCCTCCCAAATGAAACAATTTCCAATTGAAGGCACACAGACAAATATAATGAAGTAAATAAATGTCTGTCAGATGATATGGCAGATAAGTAATGGGAGAACCGCAGAGTGGTATTGTGGGGAACATATTTAGTTTAGCGTGGTCAGGAAAAGCTTCCCTGATAAAGTGACATCCAAGCAGTGAGCTGTGTGGTTATCAAGCGAAAAGGATATAGCATGAGGATGGGAGAAAGGTTTAACAAATCTGATACACTGTATTTTATCAACAGCCAGAACAACAAAATCAACATCACTTAAAATAGCAGCAACAGAGAAGCTGAACTTTCCCACATAAAATGTATACTAAATTTTTAGTAGCTATACTTTAATAACTGAAGAGTTAATGTACTTCCCTAAATATTTCATTTCCTTCAACTAATTTTTAGCTAGAGGTGAGAGAGAAACAGGTTTATGTAAACTCCCCGTAAGGAGTGTCAATGTAAAAATACTGTTAACAGAAAGCTACAAAGAGTGTACATGTATCGTACCACACGCCCACAGGCTACATTTGAATTTCAGATAAGCAATGAGTAATGTTTTTGTAGAACTAGATCCCTACTATTGCATGGCACAAAACGACATTACAAATGTATTCCTTGTATAACTGAAATTCAAATTTAACTGGGTGTCCAGTATTTTTGTTAAATATGACTACCTTACAAATTGGACACTCTATACTACATAAAATATTATTTTAAAAGGATAACTTAAAAGAATGAGATAAATACTACAAAGAAATCAATAAAATATCCGATAAAGTTCAGGCGTATAAGCGACTTTCTGAGCACCTTCTTTTAAAAGGTTGGTAGACAGGTGAAAATGCACATCTCCTAGATGACTAAACAGCTCCCAGAAAAAGCAACGTCTTTCTTGCGCCTAACTCCATCTACCACATCTCCCAGAATATCCCACGCGCAGCGCCCTCTGCGTGCGCCGGCGCCCTAGGAATTCCCGGGGCCGCCAGTCAGCTAAAGGTAGAAAGACGCCACAGCCGCCTTTGGACAATGTTTTGTTACAAAAATACGGCTCTACCCGTAGGCGGCGGTCTAGGTCGCACTGACAGGACCCAAGTACCCTCCGGACGCGTCCACCCGTCTTCGCCACCAGGGTCCCCCCTCCCACCCTCTCGACCCGCGCCACCAGGTCCAACAGCCCGGCCCGCCCCGCAGCCCGTCGCTCGAGGACAGGTGCTCGAGGCGCGGACCCGCGGACTCGGGAACCTGCTCTACTCACAAGGTCAGGCGTGGGAGGCGCGGACTCCCCGGGACAAGGAAAACACAGCCCCATAGGGACGACCAACTGGGGTACCCCTAACGGGTCCGCCCCAGGCCAGGCGGCGCTAACTGCGCGGTACGATGCACGTCCCTGGTCTTCCGCGCTTGCCCCGCCCCCACCGCCGTCCAGTGGCTCGGCTCCGCCCCTGCAGCAACGCTCCGCCCCCACCCCGAGGCTTCGCCCCGCCTTTCTTTGTGGCACCGCCTCGCTCTTCTAGCGACTCCACCCCGCTCTTCTCGCGATTCCACCCCGTCTCCGCAGCTCAGCTGCGCCCACCTAAGGCTTTGCCCAGTCTCCCACCCACAGCTCCTCCTAGCCCCGCATCGCGAGAGCCGGGCCTGTGACCAAAGCCTAGGTTCCGGGGAAACACCTGCTGCAGGCAGCAATGCAGGGAAATGATGGAAAAGTTTGCCTATGGTTCCAAAGCTCTTCCTGTTAAGCTCTACCAATTATAAATGAGTGAGTGGCACAACTCTGGATAGTTCGTGCTACCTTTTTATGAGATGGGACCCTGGTGTCCTAGAAATTAAAGCCAAAATTCCAAGTTAACATCAGCACCGATTGCTGCCTTCTTAATGACAATGCCATTCCAGTTGAGAGGGCAGAATATCAAATCCATTATTATGACTATGAATCTTGCCTCATAAATGTGGCATTAGTTGAGATTTCCACTAGTTTCTGGTATTTAGGAATCATACCTCGGAGAGTAATAATAAAGTTTCATCTATCGGGAAATATTTTAATGAAATTCTTCTCAAATTTTAATAAGTATGAGAATCACCTGGGAACCTAGTTAAAATTTAGCTGCTGATTTAATAAGTATAAGGTGGGGCCTGAGATTCATTTCCAGTAAACCCACAGGTGATACTGAAGTTGTGCATCTCCTTTCCACACAACGCTTTAATTTTATTTTTATTTTTGCTTTTTGCATTCTATTAGTTATTTTTGCTTGTTTGAAAATTTTCAAACATAACAAAAATGTAGGATGTATAATGATAATATCTCAGAAACCATTCTCAGCTTTTTGATGTATATTCTTACCGGTTTTTTTATAGATATATAATTTAAATATAATAAATATGAACCTATTTTGATTATAGAGTTCACTGAGTTTTAAAAAACATTAATTCATATGATCACCACATTCAAGATATGTAAGTTTTCTGTCACCCAAAAAACTTCTGTTGTACCCAGTTCCGTTCAATACTCTATCCCATAACTAGATCCAGGAAACAATTTGTTTAATATCACTATAGTCTTTAAGTTTTACATAAATATTAATATCACTATAGTCTTTAAGTTTTACATAAATGATATATACAATATATGTTTTACATATATTATCAACTGTGTGGTCAACTGCAGTCCAAAAATATTAAATGGAAAATTCCAGAAATAATTCATAAATTATAAATTACATACCTTCTAAGGATCTGGTGAAATCTTAGGCTGTGGTAATCCATTACACCCAGGATGTTAATGATGTGAATCATCCCTTTGTCCAGCATATCCAGTGTCTAAGCTACCCACCCATTAGTCACTTAGTGGCTATCTCAGTTGCCACTTTAACTGTTCCAGTATTATGGTGCTTGTGTTCAGGTAACTCTTGTTTTATTTATTAATGGCCCCAAGTGCAAGAGTAGTGATGATGGCATATTGTTACATTGTTTTATTTTATTATTATTGTTAATCTCTTATTGCATCTAACTTTAAACTTTATCATAGGTATAGTTATCTAGGTTCTATACATAATAGATGATATCATAGGCATCAGAGATGATACATAATAAGTGTCACCTATTATGTGTAGAAAAAAAGTGCAGAAACAGTTACTGACCAAGATGGCCTTAATGTTTCCCATTGCCTGACTAACCTTTAGACAGGGTTCTTTCTGATTGACCTCTGACCTCTCTATTTTTAGACCATTTACTTTAGAAAACTTGCGAATTGTAAATTTTTTCTGCTCTTTTAAGATGTAAATCTTCTGTCCTCTTATCAATACTAGAAGGCAGAACCATCTTTCTCAGCAAACTAGGTGCCATCTCTTTGAAATGCAATAATTAAGAAACTAAACCTTTCCTTATCTCCTACTCTGACTTCCCTAAGCACCAATCAGCAAACACAGATGGTACAACCATATTGACTAACATACAGTGCTTTTCCACTTAGTGACCTCTGTGCTTAAAATCTCTCCTGCCTTTTTTTAGTGACATTGAACCCTCTCTTTCAGTGCCCTATTACAGTAGTCTTAAATAAAGTCTTTTGTTACTGTTTAACTCTGTCAGATGCAAATTGTCTTCGATATTAGTTGAGTTTTTGACAATTAATTATATGTGCCCATGTAAACACTGTAAGAAAGTATACATTTCCATTACCCTAAAAGGTTACCTTGTGCCACTTTCCAAACAAACCCATTGACCTCTAGCCCGAGAAAAATATTGATTTAATTTCTGTCTCTATTAACTGCATTTTCTAGAATTTCATAGAAATTGAATTATATCATAAATTCTTCTTTTGTCTGGCTCTGCTCTTTCTACATAAAGTTTCTGAAATTCGTCAGTGATATTGTGTGTTTCTTAAGTAATATTCCATTGTTATAGGTATGCTGCATTTAAAAAGTTAATTTGCCAGGGAGCACAGTGGCTTGTGCCTAGAGGTTGAGCCCAGGAGGTTGAGACCAGCCTGGGCAAAATAGGGAGACCCCATCTCTACAAAAAATACAAAATTAACTGAGTACGATGGTGTGTGCCTGTAGTTCCAGAGACTGGGGAGGCTGAAGTAGGAGAGTTATATGAGCCCAGTGAAGTCAAGGCTGGAGTGAACTGTGATTGCACCATTGCACTCCTGCCTGGGCAATAGGGTGAAACCCCATCTCGAAACAAACAATGACAACAACCCCCCAAAACCTGAAAAAGTCGATTTACCTATCCATGGATGTATGGACTCTTTTGAGCCTTTTCAGGCCATTATGAACAAAGCTCCATGAATATTTGTGTGCAGCTATTTGTATGAAACTTTTTCATGTCTCTTGACTACCTAAAAATGGGATATATTTTACATCTGTGGAAATGAGGACTAAATTCTGATTTCTTTATCTTGCCCAAATTCCTATTTAAGGGGTCTGGGGAGTCATGTTCTACAAATCATAAATTCCCATCAGATGGGTTTTATTTAACCCTATATATCATGATTTATGTTCCAACCTAACTCTGGCTTACTATTAGGAGACGAAGAAGAAAATTAAAATACGTTTACCCCAAAACATGTTTCTTTGCCATATTTTGAAATGGTCTTCTAAAGCTTTCTTTGTAGGGGAAAATTTGTGTCTGTAAAGAAATTCTATTAACATAGCTAGATCTATTTCTTCCAGACCCTCCCAATCCTAAAGAGATTAAGATCTTTATAGAAACATTTCCCACCTGTTGTCTCTAAGGGCAGCCACTTTAAGACTTCAAAAAACTTTGGTCTCTACAATCTTTATCTTAACCTGAACATTCACTTTCTGTCTACCCCAGGTCTTTAGACAAACTCAACAAATTATCAACCACAAAATGTTTAAATTTACCTATGGCCTGGAAGCTCCTGCTTTGAGTTGTTCCGAATTTCTGGACTAAACAAATGTATTTCTTAAATGTATTTGATTGATGTCTCATGCCTCTCTAACATGTATGAAACCAAGCTGTGCACGAAGGACCTTGAGTACATGTTCTGAGGGCTGTGTCATGAGCCATCATCACTCATATTTGGCTCAGAATAAATATCTTCAAATATTTTACAGAGTTCACCTCTTTGCAGGGACAATAATATGGTGCCCAAACACGTGGAGCCTCAGAAGACTCAGGTTGCTGAAGGAGTATCTGGAAATCAGAGCTAAGGTACCAGCTGGAGCCCATTGAAGCCTCACGGAGTTTGAGCTTCTCCTCCTGTGGAACTGGTAAGTCCTCCTGAGCCTCCTACCTCCTTTTTTGCTTGATGTTCCTTGATTTATTCTGGACTGGTTTTTCTCCTAGGAATTTGTTGTTTAAGGATCCTAGCTTGAGTTCAGAGATGCGTTTCTTTCTTTCTTTTTTCCAAGATGCAATCTTACTCTATTGCTCAGGCTGGAATGCAATGACATGATCTGGGCTCACTGCAAACTCTGCCTCCTGGGTTCAAGTGATTCTCCTGCCTCAGCCTCCCGAGTGCCTGGGATTACAGGCGCCTGCCCCCACGCCCAGCTAATTTTTTGTGTATTTAGTAATAATGGGGTTTCACCATGTTGGCCAGGCTGGTCTGGAACTCCTGACCTTGTGATCTGCCTGTCTCGGCCTACCAAAGTGCTGGGATTACAGGTGTGAGCCATCGTGCCTGGCCTGGAGATCCATTCCTAAAGGCACTCCTCAATTGCTTTTCTCTCAGAATTAATCTTAATTTGGCTTGTCTGTACACATTTGCAGGAGGAACCAAACTGTCATTTTCATCCACAGCGCATCAGTTCCTCCTTTAAAAAAAATAGTAGGAAAGAAATTAAGAATATGGAGAAAACAAGGAGAATAACCCCCCTTTTGAGTACTCCGTAGGTTTTATGGCACCTCTACTTTCCTAGTTAATGTAAAACGGAACTAATATAGTCTTTGTGCACATTTACATTAAGGAAAAAGAGCCCGAAGGTCGACCCACAAACTATAGAGTTCCTAAGTTCTATTTCTCTATTTTCTTTTCTGCCTGCCTTAAATCTGGTGTTACTTTCATACGGAGATTAAAAAAAAGCTGTTTGGATATAGCCACTTTTTTGCAAGCCAGCGAATTTATATTCATCTCATGGCCAAAGTACTAAAGTAAACTTATAGAATCTTTGTATGTGTATGTGTATGTATGTATATATGTGTGTATATATTTGAAGAACTTTATAAATTGTATAATTTTATTTTCAATTGGCAGTTAAATCCATTTTAATTTTCCATTGGCATACCAAACTTTTTCTCCCTGTACCTTATGATGTAAATTTTGCTGAATGATTGTCACCTGAGTTGTTTCCTTAATATGCAAATTTAGGTTTATTTAGCTGACAATTGCTTAGCGTGGTGCAACATGTTATCAAGAATTTGAAAGTGTAAAATTGAAAAAAAAAAAAAAAGGAAAAGGAGGTCTTTATGTATCTATAAAATGTCTCTCTGTCAGCATGCCTAGATATGTCCATGTATTTATGTCAAGGACACTACTAAAATAAAAAAAATAGGTAAAGTGCTTAAATCAGATACATAAAAATGACTAAATGTGTTTTCCAGTTTATATGACTTAAGTAAAATCTTTAATAAATAAGGTAGCTTTAAAATTATTGGTAAAATAATATCAGCAATGTTAGCATTTTGTTTGCATCCTTTGATCAAGTAGTTTCATGTTTATTCCTGCAGAATACTATGAGATTTGCCATAAGGCAAAGCCCAGCCCCAGAAAGAAAGATCTTTGCTTGTATATGCTTATGAAATATTGTTGGCTTGAAGAAAACAGCTAAATCCTGAGTTATTGGTATAAATATCCTTAAAATTAATGACAAGTTTTATTGCTTAAATAAATAACTGAAATTCAGTTATAAAAATGGTTAATAGGAAAATAACTTTGAGTATTGGCTATCATGGTTTTTATAAATAATGTAGGTAAACTAATAATCAGGTAAGTGTAATGAAATAAATGCTTATAAAAGCATTTATTATGACAAACTTGTCATAATTTAGGATCTAAGGTTATTATTTGATATTAAGTATCTAGGTAATTTCCAATTTAAAAATTATAGAAACACTTTTTTTTTTTTTTTTTTTTTCCGAGACGGAGTTTCGCTCTTGCTACCCAGGCTGGAGTGCAATGGCGCGATCTCGGCTCACCGCAATCTCTGCCTCCTGGGTTCAGGCAATTCTCCTGCCTCAGCCTCCCGAGCAGCTGGGATTACAGGCACGCACCACCGTGCCCAGCTAATTTTTTGTAATTTTAGTAGAGACGGGGTTTCACCATGTTGACCAAGATGGTCTCGATCTGTTGCCCTCGTGATCCACCCGCCTCGGCCTCCCAAAGTGGAAACACTTTTTAAAAATGTTCTTATTAAAGGTAAAATATCTTCATCTAATTCAAAGCTTATTTAAGGGTTATGTATGAAACAAGGAAAAGGAATCAGGAAACAAGAGCTATAAAGAAAGTTAAAGATATAAAGAGGTATTTTTGGTAAAGAAGGTAAAAAAGAAAGTAATTTTATATAAGAAAGAGTCTTGCATGGTGAATTTTCCCCCTAAAATAAAACAACTGGATTGTTCAAGAAAAAGGGATATTTAGGATAAACCAGAAAGTCTAACCACTGTGAATGGTCTATTTAAGTCATAATTTGGTTACTAAAAATAATTTTTAAAAGGGTTGTATAATTCAGTTGGCTGTAATTAAAAAGAAACTACAATAATCTTTCTGGAGATGAGTCTTTAATATTAAAAATACACTAATACAAAACTAAATAATTGATTAAAACAAGATTTTATTACAAATGTTGACTTATTTTTAGTGCAAGAAGTTTTTAAGTTTCTCAATTCTATAACCTCCTCTTAGGCATTCTTCAGACTGATATCTTAAAAAGTACCACTCTTTTTCTTTTGAAAAGGCCTAGAATAATGGCTCTTTCCATCACCTTTTGTTGGCTCCTGTACCTTGTACTAATTATCTAAAATAAGAGAAAGACTTTTTTTTGAAAACAGGCAAATAA
This sequence comes from Callithrix jacchus, assembly GCF_049354715.1. NCBI lineage: Eukaryota > Metazoa > Chordata > Mammalia > Primates > Cebidae > Callithrix > Callithrix jacchus. Next base: position 88,555,779 of record NC_133511.1, read on the forward strand.
AGACATGACTTTTAGTTTGCATGCCTGTTATATACCTATCTTTATATGTATCATGTGGAAGTGATATTTCACCACCATACATAAAAGAGCTCTAATCAAGTAACTTAAAAAATGCAAGTGCTTATCAAATTGGTAGAAGCTATCTCAGATGCCTTTTAATCCACATAAGGTTGGTAATCTGTAGTAAAATTAATTTGGTAAATTTAATCTCAATCTCAAAACTCTTTAGTAATTTAAAAATCTTAAAGTTGTGAGTAAACCCTCAGGTTTTTCCCACTGGAAATTTGAGTCACTAAAAAGTTAAAGAAGTAGAAGCATAAAGTATGCTTTTGTTAAAATCTTATAAGCACAAGGATGTCAATTCTCAAAAAATGTAAATTTTGGGGATTAATAAACTAAGAGTTGCTTTATAATGAAAGAAATTATACAGATAAAACTCAATAAATAAAAAACACACACACACAAGCCAGGGCAGCAAAACTCTGAGCCCCATGGTTAACAAGAAAATAGTTGATATGGAGAGGGGTAAAACCAAATAACTATTTAAACCCAAAGGGTGTAATGTAAAGCAATTGTTCAGTTTTGTAGATTGGTATCATTCAGCTTTTTAAAAAATATCTTTACTATAGTAGATTGTAAAAATAACCACTCTAAGGACAAAATTATTACCTTTAAATGCTATAGAAATTAAGAGTTTGTTTGGATTAATGTAAGACCCACACTCATTACTGAACAATCACTGAGTATATGTGTTCTAAATGCACAGGGGGTTATTCCTAAGAAAGCAATCAGCCTAGTGGGCCACATAATGCCATTGTAAGATCTGCTTGGCCTGAGAAGGGAACTGCCCAACTCTCCCTACAAAATACCAAGGGAAGTATCCCAGATGAAGCTGTTGATAAGCTTCATATGCAAGCCATGTTGGACTAGCTTTATGATAACTGGGATGTCCTCCTGCCAAATACGCTTGTTACCTAGGTCATGGTAAATTTGAGAGTTATGGAGACCCCTTTTATATGGGTACCCCTCTGACAGAATTACAGGACTGTTTAAGAAGCCTTATCAAATCTGCTGTCCCTCATATATCTGATAGATGTAACTACCTGCTGGGAAACCAACCCCTTTCATCAGAAAAGGTAAAATGGTCTAGAGGTAAAAAAGGGTTCCTGAGACCTGAACAAACAGTTTAATATAATTATAAAATGTAAGATGTTTAAACAAGCTTTATGTAAGGTAGTTGTAACACCTTTTACCTAGAAGTCTTATGAAAATGGGTACTATATCTAATTGGGGAATGTTTTTTCCATTTCTAGTGCTATAAAAACTGAAGGCATGTCAATTGGCTCTTTAGGAAATGTTATGTAAACACTAAACAGGAGCTAGTACAGTCGTCTAAACCTACAAAATATAGGGTAAAGCTGGAGTTGTACTTGGGACAATTCCTCTGCTCCATAGCCCTTTATGTGGAGCTTTTATCGGGGCTGATGGAGAAAAGCTGTAAGTACCTTTCAATGACAATGACTGAACTAGAGAATTTCTACTTGATGGTGCATTTACTGCCTAGCTATGAAATATTAGCTGAAGCTACCCCTATGCTAATGGAACTAATGTTTCCCAAGAGAGTTCCATGGTAAATTAAAGTGGTTTACACAAAATCTTGCTACCTAATAAGGAGAGAGCCTCTTTTCTAGGACTAATTGTGTGGACTGCTAAATTCTACAGTGCCCAATAGTTCTCATGAGCATTTTGGTTTGTAAATGGAATTTCCAAGGTAAACAAACATCTTGTTTTAAAAGCTGCTGCTCTGGCTAAAGAGGGGATAAAATTTTGTGTTTTTAAAGTTTAAGAACTTTAAGAACTCCTGTTATTTAAAAGTAACAATTAAGAAAATTAAGGCAAGCCAAGTACTAGGAGAAAATATTTGCAATAACTGTACCGGTCAAAAAAACTTATATCTATGAATTATTTTTTAAAAACCTGTTAGAACTAAATCAAATAATATAAACAAGCCAATCAAATGAACAAAATATTTAAAGTGATATTTCTAAAAAGAAGATATGTGAATAGCAATCAGTGCATGAAAAGTGCAAATTAATACCACTATGCACCCATTTGAATTGGTAAAACTTAACAACTGACTGTATCAAATGTTGGTTAGGATGAGAAACAACTGGTATGTCTTGTTTCTGATGTGACTGAAAATGGTACAGGCACTTTAACTTAAAAAAAGATTCAAAACTGTTTTCTGCTGATGAAAAGAGTTGAACTCTATAAAATATTTGAAGAGATTATTCTGAACCAAATATGAGTGACCATGGCCCATGACACAGTCCTCAGGGAGTTCTGAGAACATGTGCTCAAGGTAGTCAGGGAGCAGCTTGGTTTTATACATTTTAGAGAGGCATGTGACATCAATCAAATACATTTAAGGAACATATTGGTTTGGTCCAGAAAGGTGGAACAACTCAAAGTGAGGGCTTCCAGGCTATTGGCAAATTTAAACATTTTCTGGTTGACAGTTGGTTCAAATAATATACTGAGAGGGGAGAAAGGTAGAAACTTGTCAGACAGGAAGTTAGGGTGTGTCCTTGGTTGAATTCTTTCAAAGAAAAGAACAGCTTGCAGGCACAGATAAGGAAACTTGCACAGGGATGCACAGATAAGAAGGGCTACACTGATGACTTGCCCACGCATACCAACAATGGAAAATTTCATCCCCTGATATATGCACAGTAAAAGGAACGAAGCGATATAGAGTAACTCAAGCTAAGGGCCCACTACCCACTAGGAGAATGGAATGAAGCTACCAGAAATTCACACCTTATGCAAATGAGATGCCCACCCCTCACCGGTTTCTTATAAAAGCCTTTGCATTCAAAAGCTTGTAAAAATGACAGTCAAAATCTTGTAAAATATGACCACCCATTCAGGCCCCCTCTCTACTGTGGAGAGCTTTCTTTTCATGTATTAAATTTTCATTCCAACATCACCCTTTCTGTCCACGCTACTTAATTCTCTTGGTCATGACACAAAGGACTCCAGGTAATAATACTTCACAATGAGAGACTGCTACATTCTGGTGCATTGGTGAGACTGTAACTATACTTCTTCATGTAAAATGTAAAAACCAGACAGGTGAGGTGGCTCATGCCTGTAATCCCAGCATTCTGGGAGGCCAAGGCAGGCAGATCACTTGAGGCCAGGACTTCAAGACCAGCCAGGCCAACATGGCAAAACCTCACCACTACTAAAAACACAAAAATTAGCTGGGCATCGTGGTGTACGCCTATAATCCCTGCTACTTGGGAGGTTGAGGCAGGAGGACCACTTGAACCTGAGAGGCAGAGGTTGCAGTGAGCCAAGATTGCCCACAGCACTCCAGCCTGGGCAACAGAGCAAACCTCTGTCATAGATAGATAGATAGATAGATAGATAGATAGATAGATTATTTTAATTTTGCTAAAAACAATTGTTTTTTAAAGTAATAAAAATTAGAATGCATATGATTTTGGCTGGGCAGTGACTCACACCTGTGATCTTAACACTTGGAGAGGCCAAGGCAGGTGGATTACTTGAAGCCAGAAGTTTGAGACCAGCATGGCCAATATAGCAAAATCTCATTTCTACTAAAAACGTAAAAATTAGGTGCATGTGGTGGCACACATCTGTAAAACCAGATACTTGAGTAGCTGAGGCATGAGAATCACTTGAACCTGAGAGGCAGAGGTTGCAGTGAGCTGAGATCATACTACTGCACTCTAGCCTGGGCAACAGAGTGAGAATCTATCTCAAAAATAATAATAATGATAATAATTTTATTATTTACAAGTATATATATCATTTCCAGAGTTCTGTATTGTTCATATAAATCCAAGAATGTATTTGATCTCATTTTCTTTCACCTAGAGAACCTCTTCCTGCAGCTCTGCTAGTGATAACTGTTTTGATTTTTATTTTCTGAAAAAAATCTGCATTTTGCCTTCAGTTTTGAAGGATATTTTTATTTTACATAAAACTTTTGTTTGACAATTTTTTATTTCCTCTTAATTCTTTAGAGATGTCTTCTCATTGTCTTCTAGCTTACAAACAAAGTTTGTGGTTTCCTTATCTTTGTTTCTTAGCATTTAATGTGGCCTCTCCCCCTGTTGCTTTTCTCTCACAGTGTTTTTCAGAAATTTGATTACAAGGTTATTTGAGCAGGTTTATTCTTTGTTTTGCTTGGTGTTCTTTACAACGTTTTGGATCTGTGGGTTTCATTATCATCAAATTCAGAAATGTTTTAGAAATGTAAAATGTTTTGGCTGTGACTCCACCCAAATCTCATCTTGAATCGTAGCTCCTATAGTTCCCATATGTTGTGGAAGGAGCCTGGTGCAGGTAATTGAGTCATAGGGGTGAATCTTTTCCATGCTGTTCTCATATTAGTGAGTAAGTCTCAGGAGATCTGATGGTTTTACAACGGGGAGTTCCCTTGCACAAGCTCTCTCTTGCCTGCCCCCATGTAAGAAGTCCCTTTGTAGTGCCAAACATTGTGGCTCACACTTGTAATCCCAACACATTGGGAGGCTGAGGCGGGCAGATCACTTGAGGTCAGGACTTTGATACCAACCTGGCCAACATGTTGAAATCCTGTCTCAAAAAAAAAAAAAAAAAAATAGGTGGGCATAGTGGCATGCACCTGTAGTCCCAGTTACTTAGGAGGCTGAGTTATGAGGATCATTTGAACCCAGAAGGCAGAGATTGCAGTGAGCTGAGATTGTGCCATTGCACTCCAGCCTGGGTGATGCAGTGAGACTTTGCCTCAAAAAAAAAAAAAAAAAAGAAAAAAAGAAGTCCCTTTTCTCTTCCTTCATTTCTGCCATGATTGTGAGGCCTCTCCAGCCATGTGAAACTGTGAGACCATTAAACCTCTTTTCTTTATAAATTACCCAGTCTCAGGTATGTCTTTATTAGCAATGTGAGAACAGATTAATATAGTAAATTGATACTGGTTAAGTGGGGTGCCACTGTAAAGATACCAGAAAATGTAAAAGTGACTTTGGAACTAGGTAACAGGCAGAAGTTGGAACAGTTTGGAGGGCTCAGAAGAAGACAGGATGTGCGAAAGTTTAGAACTTCTAGAAACTTGCTAAATAACTTTGACCAAAATGCTGATACTGATATGGACAATAAGGTCTAGACTGAAGTGGTCACAGATGGAGATAAGGAACTTGTTGGGAACTAGAGTAAAGCTCACTCTTGCTATGCAAAGAGACTGATGGTATTTTTCCCCTGCCCCAGAGATCTTGAAACTTTGAACTTGAATGAGATGATTTAGAGCATGAGTGGAATAAATTTCTAAGTGGTAAAGTATTCAAAAAGAAGCAGAGCATAAAACTTTGGAAAATTTGCAGCCTGCCAATGAGATAGAAAAGAAAATATTATTTTCTTAGGAGAAATTCAAACTGGCTGCAGAAATTTGCATAAGTAATGAGGAGCCAAATGTTAATTGCCAAGACAATGGGGAAAATGTCTCCAGGATGTGAGAGGTCTTCATGGCAGCCCTACCTGTCACAAGCCAGGAGGCCTAGGAGGAAAAAATGGTGTTGTGGGACAGGGGTCTTGCTGCTTTGTGCACTCTCAGGATTTGGTGCCCTGTGTTCTAGATGTGGCTAAAACGGGCCAACATAAAGCTCAGGTCATTGCTTCAGAGACTGCAAGCCCCAAGCCTTGGTGACTTACACCTGGTATTGGGCCTGTGGGTGTACATAGTCAAGAATTCAGGTTTGGGAATCTCTGTCTAGATTTCAGAAAATGTATGGAAATGCGTGGATGTCCAGGCAGAGGTGTGCTGCATGGGCAGAACCCTCATGGAGAACCTCTGCTAGAGTAGTGAGAAAGGGAAATGTGGGGTGCAAGCACCCACACAGAGTTCTCATTGGGCACTACCTAGTAGAGCTGTTAGAAGAGGGCCACTGTCCTGCAGAACCTGGAATGGTAGATCCATCAACAGATTGCACCATGTGCCTGAAAAAGCTGCAGACAATGCCAGCTTGTGAAAGCATCCGGGAGAGGGCTGTACCCTGCAAAGCCACAGGGGCAGAGCTGTCTGAGGCCATGGGAACTCACCTCTTGCATCAGCATGACCTGGATATGAGACATGGAGTAAATGAACATTTTGGAGCTTTGAGATTTGACTTCCGCACTAGATTTCAGACTTTCATTGGACTTTTAGCCCCTTTGTTCTGTCCAATTTCTTCTATTTGGAATGGGTATACTTTCCCAATGCCTGTGTCATCATTGTATCTAGAAAGTAACTAACTTGCTTTTGATTTTACAGGCTGATAGGCAGAAGGCACTTGCCTTGTCTCAGTAAAACTCTGGACTGTGGACTTTTGAGTTAATGGTGAAATGAGTTAAGACTTTGGGAGACTGTTGGGAAGGTATAATTGTTTTAAAATGTGAGGACATAAGATTTTGGAGGGGCAATGGGAAGAATGATATGGTTTGACTGTGACCCCACCCAAATCTCATCTTGAATTATAGCTCCTGTAATTCCCACATGTTATGGGAGTAATTGAATCATGGAAGTGGGTCTTTCCCATGCTGTTCTCATGGTAGTGAATAAGTCTCATGAGACCTGATGGTTTTATAAATGGGACTTCCCCTGAACAAGCTCTCTCTTGCCTGCCACCATGTAAGAAGTCCCTTTACTCTTTCTTTATGGGTAAATGAGAAGTCCCTTTACTCTTTCTTTATCACCATGATAGTGAGGCCTCCCCAGCCATGTGGAACTGTGATTCCATTAAGACTCTTCTCTTTATAAATTACTCAAACCCAGCTGTATCTTTATTAGCAGTGTGAGAACAGACTAATACAAAATGTTTTAAAAATTCTTATCCTAACTCATTCTAACATACCCAATTATTCATATGTTAGGCCAGTTGATATGGTCTCACAAGTCAGTGAAGCACTAATCATTTTCCTATTTTTTTTTTTTAATCTTTGCTTCAGTTTGGATTTTTCTGGCTGTATCCATTATATCTTCAATTTTAGTGACTTCTTTATTTGCATTAAATATGCTGTTAATTTAATTTAGTGAATTTTTGAATTTTTTGTATTTTTGAAAAGTTTCATTTACTTCTTTTTAATATCTTTCATTCCTCTCTTTATGTTCACATTAAATTTATTTTTTCTAATTCTATCTTCTTTTTCATTTCTATGTCTATTTCTATTGATTTTATTTTCCCCTAATCATGTGTTCTGTTTTCCTGAATTCTGGCATGCTTAGAAATTTGTTGTTGGCTATTAGACATTGTGTATGTTAAATATCTGGATTTTGTACTCTTTTTTATGGTTGGCAGTTACTTGTAGATAAGTCTGATTCTTTCAAACTAGTTTTTAAGCATCCTTAGGCTAGGTGTAGAGTCATCTTTATGCTACAGGTAATTTATCACTGCCACTGAGACATGACTTTTCTGGTCTTTCTACTAAATGAGCAGCAAGGAGTCTCCATGCTTGCTGGCCAGAAATCAAGCATCTACCTATGGAAGTGTGAATGCTAAGGATTGTTTAGCTTATAGCTAACCAGTTCTTTACTACCTGGCGTAGTGGAGAAGAGAAAAAATAAAAAGATCTGACCTTTCCCAGTTTCATTCTGTGCATATGCAGCTTACCAATGAGCAAAGAATCAACATGAGCAATATGCACATCTACAAAGTTCTTTGCATAGGTCTTACTGTGGAACCCTTCCCTACAATTTCCAGCTTCCCCAGACTCCCTGAATTTTTATTTTGGTTCATCAACTCACCTTCAACTCAGGAAAACTGCTGTGCCCTACTTACAATGTTTTTTGCTGGATCATTATCTGGAATGCTCCTCCAGGCAGTAAATGGGTATTCCTCTTATTTATTTCTCTTGTCTTAGGAATCACTTTTGTTCCATTTCTGGAAAGCCATTCTTTTCAATATTTTGTCCTATTTTCTAGTTTCTTTATAGTACTTCCATCATTTGTTTTCAATGTACTTTATAGTTTTCAAAGTACTTTATAGTTTCTTTATAGTACTTCCGTCATTTGTTTTCCGTTATTGTTTTCAATATTTTGTCCTATTTTCTAGTTTCTTTATAGTACTTCCATCATTTCCAATAGTAGAATTCCCTGTACCTTACTTTAAATTGCATTTTAGAGATTGTAAGTCAGTTACCAAATATAATGTTCATGTTTATCTAATAGTTTGTAACCTTTTAATTGTGATAATTTAACCTACATATTTGAAATTACTTATTTTAATTAAGAAAGTATTTTAGAGAGATAGAGATAATTATTTATTTCATATATAAAAGTAAAATGTTAATATTTAAATTTTATTTTAAATTGAAATTTTAATTACACTCTGGCCTAGCTGCAATAGCAGCACATAACATTGGAGTTACTTATAGTAACAGTCTCCTAGGACTATTTAAAGAATTTAACATTTTGCTTCAACAGAAGTCATTATAAATATACAGCAGAGGAATTCTGGTGTTCTATTACTAAAACATACTTCTAAACCTCTAAATATATCATAAAACATTTGAAAAATTTAAACATGAGAATAATATTTTTCAAAAGCCTACCTATACGTATTTATTATTATTTGTTGAAAAGCAGCAGATCTCAAGTACACCACAGGAAAAAAATGTGGTAATGAGATATGGTATTTAATTAAATTCTAGAGCCTGTAGCTTGGATATTAAATACTTGCACTGCATTTATTTTCCTGACATGGTGGAGTATTGCATTTATTTTTCAGATGATCAATTCATGATATGTCACTTGATGTTTGAAATTGACATATTTTGGTCTGGAGCATGGTTTCCTTCATATTGACTCGCACTTTGTCAAGATGACCGCTAGACAAGATTAGAATACACAAAGAAAAATTAATTCAATTAAAATTTCTATAAGGAAAGATTACATATACTATAAATTATTTGGAAATGGTCTCAGGGGAAAACCTATTTCATACAAGATGTATTGTAAAAATAATTCTTAATAGCTAGGAATGCTATTAGAATTTTAATAGCATTTAAATTTTAATAGCATTTAATTATTTTAAACTAAAGGTTCAGATATGAACCAGATAGAAGCCAGATATGAAAAAATTATCAAATCATATCTGAATATGGATATGATATTAAACAATTCTCTCAGTCATACAACAAATACAGCAAGCAGAAAGAATTTGTAGAAACTCAATATATCAGTTTTGAGAAATGTCAGTCATTTCTATACATAGTAGATGTGATAGAGATGTTAAATATAAGGTTTTTTTTTTCACGTCTTATGTTCTGTGAGTGACTAACAGCATATTTTAGGCATCCGTTGAGTGTGTTTATGTCTTTAAATGACCCAGAAAGAAGTGAGCAACATGGACAAATAAAATACAAGAAAAATGAAAAAATTGTATCAGTACTGGCAGAAATTTAACCTTAAAGTAATATTTAAGGATAATTTTAATATTCATAAATATATAGCCTTAATAATATAATTATTAAAAGGTTATATAAAGCTTTAGCACACAAAAATAAAAACAAAAATACTTTTTCAAACTTGTTTTAACAACTAAGTGTTCCAACTTCATCACACATTCTCTGTTCTGCTGGGCACAACTTACTTATCAAATAAAGTATGTATTGGTATGAATCCAGGCCTTTATTTTGTCCCAAAACATTTAAATTGTACAAAGACTATTATTGCATTTTTTTCTTAAAATCAAAGATCAGTTTAAGCAAAAAAAATGAGAATAGAGTATTAGTGAGGATACTGCTTATAACAAAGCAAATTGCAAAATATTCAAGAGATGAAAAGGTAAAATAAGAAGAATCAATACAGATTAAAGCAGTGTTACTCTGTGGTATGGTGTTGTGTGTCATATTCATTATCACTTTGAGACAAGATTAAGAGAGAAATTGACAGTAACCATTTATTTTTATTTGTAACAATTTGATACTGTGACATTAGTATGAAATTGTTACAAATGAAAATAAATGGTTATTCTCAATTTGAATGATTGTATGTTAAAATTTATTCACAATTATTTGAAAATGAAAACGATATGAAATGAAACAAAATCAAACAAACTGGTTTTGACTACATTTGAGAAGCATGGAATTCCTGAGCTTAAACAGGAGGTACTATACATCTTGATCAATATATAGAAGAAAAACTAGAATAGGGTTGTCACAGAAACTCCTTGTTATTACTATTCTTTGAAAAGTGAAGAGAAGCCCTTTAGCAAAGTGAGTATTTGGAGCCTTTGAGCTTCTCGATGTTCTTTCTTGGAAGAAAGGTATACTTTCTTTTTTATGGGTTATCACGGCTTTTACAATTGCCAAATACCATCAGTGAAAAGTATCTGGATATTCTGAAGACAATTCCAAGGAAAATGAAAACATAAGTACCAGAGTGAACTTAGGAGTTTCATATTTAATATATCTTATTTTACATAATCTTATTTATTTTTAAAACATTTCAGTTGTTTCTGAAACCTCAAATAAGTTGGTGGGATGGATGATATAGAACAATTTTGTAGACATTTTTCTAAAAAACATCTGGCACATCAAGAAAAAAAGGGGGAACTTTTTCAGTTTATATAAACTAATGTCAATTGTTTTTTGGGGAATAGGTGGTTTTGGTTAGATTCATAAGTATTTTGTGGTGATTTCTGGGATTTTGCGGCACCCATCACCAGACCAATGTATGCTATACCCAATATATAGGCTTTTAGCTCTCACTTTCCTCCCTCTCTTCCTTCCCCATTTGTCCCCCAAGTCCATTATATCATTCTTATGCCTCTGTGACCTCATGGTTTAGCTCCCACTTATAAGTGAGAATGAAGCAGCTATATTGTCTGGGGTAAATACCTGGGATTCATTGTCTCGTACCAAGAAAATTTAGGAAGTAGACACACAAGGAGTTTAAGACTGGAGGTTTAATAGGCCGAAGAAAGAGAAAGGAAAACAGCTCTCTCTCACTCTCTAGTGAGAGAGAGGGGATTTCTGAGAGGAAAGACTGGCCAGTGGTGGAGGTGATGGATTTTATAGGCATGTGATTTACATAGGGCTCACAGATTGGTTCAATAAGGTATTGATGTTTACATAACATGCAGGGAAGGCTGACTACCCCACCCTAATCTTATTATGCAAATGAACTTTCTTCTTGGACATCACCATCTTCTTTGCTATAGTAATACATGTCACTGGCAGAGAAGGGAAGATGGAGCCGCCATTTTGAACATGATTGGCACAACTGCCAGCATCTATGACTGCAGCTCAATTTTATAGGCTGCTCTTTGTTAGAAAGGAAAATGATTTGGAGCTGCTTTTCATTAAAGGGAAAACATTAATAAGGACTTCCATACCCTCACTATCTGCCTAAGTAACTTCTTCTTAACTCCTGTACCAAGAACATATGATATTTTGTTTTTCATTCCTGAGTTACCTCACTTAGCATAATGGTCTCCAACTTCCTCCAGGTTGCTGTGAATGCCATTATTTCATTTTATGGCTAAGTAGTATTTCATGGTATGTCTATAAACCACATTTTCCTTATCCACTGGTTGCTTGATATGCATTTAAGCTTGTTCCACATTTTTGAAATTGCTCACTGCACTGTTGTAAACATGCATGTATAAGTGTCTTTTTCATATAATGACTTATTTTCCTCTGGGTAGATATCCAGTAGTGGGATTGCTGGATCAAGTGGTAGTTCTACTTTTAGTTAAAAAAGGGAGCTTTGGAAATGAAAATCCTTAGATGGTTTGTTAAGGAGCAAGTTATGAAAGAAAAAAAAATTGATGGTACTAGATATTGAAATGACAAAGGGATAGAAAGAGTAACCAAAATAATTGTATGTAAATCAGTCAAGAGGTACAGGGTTCAGAAATGGTGGCAATTGTCTTGCACTATAGAAAGGCAGACTCAGGAATAATTCTCTTTTCCTTCCCATACCTCAAATTATTATACTTCTCTTTTCCTTCCCATACCTCAAATTATTATACTTTTTTTTTGTTTGAGACAGAGTTTCACTCTTGTTACCCAGGCTGGAGTGCAATGGTGCGATCTCAGCTTACCGCAACCTCCACCTCAAATAAAAAAAATAGCTGTGCCACCATGCCCAGCTATTTTTTTGTATTTTCAGTAGAGACGGGGTTTCACCATGTTGACCAGGATGGTCTCGATCTCTTGACCTTATGAGCCACCGGCCTTGGCCTCCCAAAGTGCTGGGATTACAGGCTTGAGCCACCACACCCAGCCTTATTATACTTTATACTAAGGCATAACTTGGAAGATGAAAATATATGTTGCACAGGCATATTTTAATGCTTAAAAGAGAGACAAAGATTATGGGGTTGGGGTTATTAACACTGGTATATAAGCAAGGGAGGAGCTTTGTAGATATTTAAGGCAAAATGATAACAGTGTATAGTTGATGGTCCTGGGTTTCTGTATGTCAGTGTGTAAGTTCCCTTCATTATGCAAAAACAGATGGTAAACAAAGCAAATGGGTTGAACTTTTACCCATAATATGCATTTATTCCAAAAACTCAGAGAGGATGGCAAGTTACAGAAAGAGAATCCTCACAGTCTAAATAAAGAAGTAAAAGTACTTTCTTCTATACTAATGTTACCTCTTATTCTCTTTGGGACAGCAAGGGAATCAGTTTAATTTTTCACATCTCTAAATTTATTCGCAGTTAGGGGTGGCCAGTAAACCAATTTTGATCAAAGAAATTTAAGTGGAGCTTTCCAGTTTGACATATAAAGAGCTTGCAAATTGTTCCTTCCATCCTTACAATAAGAAAAAGGTAGAACAAACTGAAAAGCAATTAATTTTCTTACATTCATCAGAGAAATGAGGGCACAAGGCAAACTACTGCCCTGAAAACCAGAGAGACACACAAGTGGATGTGGAGAGTCAGAGCTTGCCAGGGATGGAAGCCTTCTGCTAAGGCAGATGCCAGTGGGAACACATCAACTTTATTTGATGAATGGCTGCAGGCTGCAGGACAGTCTTAGGGAAATCCCCATAGTTTCCTGAATTTTACCTCCTTGAGCCTCACCAGATCTCACTGTAAAGATGAGAGAACAATCTTTTTTTTTTTTTTTTTGCTTCTAGCAGTGAAAGGGGAAAAGTAATCATTTAAAAATACTTTCAGAGCTCTTCATTCTCTTTACCAGAGCATGCTCTCCAGAGAAACTATTTTAGAAGAGCCCAAATAAATTGGGTTTTACCAAATCACAAGTGACTTAGGGGAAAGGAAATACACAACTCCTGTTCCTTATAGCCTTCCTATTTTACCTAATGGGGAGGGTAGCCTGCCCTTGCAGTGAAAAAAATCATGATAATAAAAAGTTCTGATCTAACCAACTATGATCATCTAACCAAGCTAACTATGGAAGAAATTTAGTTTATAGTTTAAATAATAATAGCCCTTCCCCAAAACTAAACCACTTTTGTAAAACTAATGGAAGGCCACCAGATTAGAAGAATGAGAAAGGCCTGTATTCTGCTAAGATACAGGCATAGTCAAATGATTACCAGCCATTATTTTGGAGGTCACAAGATTTGCAGCTTCCTGTATTTGACTTTGACATGTCTTTTCAGGCTTTTGCATTTCTGATGACCAGACAGCCCACATGGACCCAAGACTCTTAGCTCAACTGGTCCTGTGGTTTCCACCCAGAAGTAGACTCACCTCATGAGGCATTTTCACACCCCTATGATTTCATTCCCAACTAATCAGCATCACCCATTCTCATAGGCCCCTGCCCACAAAACTGTCCTTGAAAAAGCTTAGCCTTCAAATTTTCAGGGAGACTGATTTGTGTAATAATAAATCTCCAGTCTCCTGTTTACCTGGCTCTGTGTGTATTAAACTCTTTCTCTATTGCAATTCCCCTGTCTTGATAAATTGGCTTTATCTGGGTATTGTGTAAAATGAACCCATTAAGCAGTTACAGATACATCCTCACTTAAAGACTGAATTCTAATCATAGGGCTATGGAACCCTTCTTCCCCTACAACTTACAAATACATCAGTCAGTCTCATGTATGTATTAGAGGATTCCAGCTTTAAAAATTTCAAGCTTAAAAAAAAATTTCAAGCTTCACATCTTATTTAAGAAAGAGTTTCTAGTGAGACCAAAAATATGAAGACAAAAATGAACCAGGGGAAATTTTATCCTTTGATATCACAGCTACAGTAAATAGAAGACATAGCCTAAATCTTAATTAGATAAGCATAAAATCTACACTAAAAGTTTATCTATCTTAGTTCCTGTTACCCAATACATCATGTCCAGCTTTCAACAAAGAATAATGAGACTTATATACACCACGGAATATTATGCAGCCATCATATTCCAATGAGTTCATGTCCTTTGTAGAGACAGGGATGAACCTGGAAACCATCATTCTCAGAAAACTGCCACAAGAACAGAAAATTAAACACTGCATGTTCTCACTCATAGGTAGGTGTTGAACAATGAGAACACATGGACACAGGGAGGGGGGAGCATCACACACTGGGGTCTGTTGGGGGAAATAGGGGAGGGACAGTGGGGGATGGGGAGTTGGGGAGAGATAGCATGGGGAGAAATGCCAGATATAGGTGATGGGGTGGAAGGCAGCAAATCACATTGCCATGTGTGTACCTATGCAACAATCTTGCATGTTCTTCACATGTACACCAAAACCTAAAATGCAAATAAATAAATAAATAAATAAAAAAGGAAAAAAAAGAAAAAAAAATAACAAGACATGCTAAAGAACAGAAACCAGTCTGTAGTAAAAAAGTAACCATCAGTCAGATCCAGACTCAGATAATAGCAGATATTTTAGAATTGTCAGACCAGGAACTTACAATAATTATGACTAATATGCTAAGTTCTGATAGAAGTGGACATGATGCAAGAAAAGATGGGTAATATAAGGCAAAATGAAAAATCTTAGATGAAATCAAAATCACCCTAAAAGCCTAAAGTATTTTAATGGAAATGAAGCATGACATTGATGGGCTCATTAATATACTAAGAGGAAACAAATTAGTTAGCTTCAATATATGTAAATAGAAACTTTACAAAATAACAGTAAAGAGAAAAAATTATAAAAAATAGAATATATTCTTTAAGAACTGAGCAACAATTACAAAAAGTCTAAATATTACCTGATTGGAGAAGAAAGAAGAAGAAGGAGAAGGAGAAGAAGAAGTAGATGATGAAAAAGTAGAAGAATAAGGAAGAGGAGGAGAAACAATAAATATTTGCCATAATGATAGACAAGAAGCTTCTAAAGTTAATGATAGACAACAGACCACAGATCCAGAAAATTCATAAGACACCAAGCAGGATAAATACTAAAATAACTACATCTAGACATATGAAATTTAAACTGCAAAAAAAAATTTGGACAAAAATTAAATCTTGAAAGAAGCTGGGGAAAGTGATAGGATACCTTACCTAAGTAGGAACATGAATAGCAACAATTACATAGCACTTCTTTACAGAAATCATGTAAGCAATAAGATAATGGGGTGAAATATTTACAGTGTTCAAAGAAAAAGTGCAGCAATCTAGGATTCTGTATCATGTGCAAGTATCCTTTCAAAGTGAAGGAGAACTAAAGATTTCCTCAAACAAACACA
The DNA here is from genome assembly GCF_049354715.1 of Callithrix jacchus. Classification (NCBI taxonomy): domain Eukaryota; kingdom Metazoa; phylum Chordata; class Mammalia; order Primates; family Cebidae; genus Callithrix; species Callithrix jacchus. The sequence goes on from NC_133511.1 coordinate 88,571,444, forward strand.
AAAATAATATTTGTTCCTAGTAGACTTGCCCAAACAGCAATAGAAAATGTTATAAGTCAAAAGCTTGGACCTACATAAAGAAAGGAAGAGCATTAGAAAAGAAAAAAATGAAGGTAAAACAAAATATTTTATGTCTTACTCTTAACTGGTGTAAGAAAAACAGTTTGTCAAAATAATAATTGCAACAATGTATGTGGTGTCTATATTTTATGGAGAAGTGAATGACAATAATGTTTTGAAGAATAAGAAAAAGAAAATGGGAATACTCTGTTATAAGTTAACTGCATTACCTATAAAGCAGTACAGTGTTATTTGAAAGTGGACTGGAACAACTTTTAAATTTATAGTTCAAATGCAAAGAAAACCACTAAAAGTGTTAAAAAAATAAGATAAAACAAGTGTAATCGATATGCTAAGACTGGAGAGAATATTAAATAATACAAATTGCTCAAAGCTAGAGAATGCAGAAGAATGGAAAAGTAAAAGACACAAATGAAAGAAACAACTCCACAACTAAAAGACAGTAACAGATATGGCATATACTAATTCAACGATATCAATAATCACTTTGGATATCAATGATCTGAAAGACAAAGACTCTTAGATTAAATAAAAATGTAAGACACAAGTGTATGTTGGTTACAAGAAACTCACTTTAAGTATAAAGGCAGATAGAATCGAAACAAAGGGATGGAGAAAGCTATACCTTGCTAACAATAATAGAAAGAAACCTGAAGTAGCATTATTAATTTCAGACAAATCAGACTTCAGAACAAGAAGAAATTATCAATGATAAAGAGAGACATTACATAGTAATAATGGGTAAAATTACATAGTAATCATTAATGCATTTGTGCCTAACAACAGAACATCAAAATATGTGAGGCAAAAACTGATAAAAGTGCAAGAAGAAATAGACAAATCTGCTATCATAACTGAATGTCAATTCCTTCTAATAGTAGTTGACAGAACTAGCAGACAGAAAATCAGTAAGAATAGATTTGAACTGAACAGCACCATCAGTCAATTGGAATTGACATTAATAGTTACTTTATTCAACAACAGCAGAATACACATTTTTCTCAAGCAACATGGAACATTCACCAAGACAGATCACATTCAATGTCATGAGAACACACCTTAGGCTGGATGTGGTGGCTCACGCCTATAATCCCAGCACTTTGGGAGGCTGAGGCAGGCAGATCATGAGGTAAAGAGTTCAGTATTCACTACCAGTCTAGCCAAAATTGTGAAACCCTGTCTCTACTAAAATACAAAAATTAGCTGGGCATGATGGTGCACACCTGTAATCCCAGCTACTCAGGGGGCTGAGGCAAGAGCACTGCTTGAACCCAGGAGGCAGAGGTTGCAGTGAACCAAAACCATGCCACTGCACTCCAATCTGGGCAACAGAGCAAGACTCCATCTAAAAACAACAACAACAACAACAAACAAACAAACCAGAAACACACCTTCACAAATTTAAAAGGATAGAAATTACATGAAGTATGTTCTCAAACCACAATGAAGCTAAACTAGAAATCAATAACAAGGAAGATAGCTGGAAAATCCTCAAATATTTGGAAATTAAGAACATACTTGTAACTAACACATGTACCAAAGAAGAGGTCTGGAAAAACATAGAATATTCTGAACAAAATGAAAATGAAAATATGATTTATCAAAATTTATGGATATAGTGAAAATGATGCTTAGAGAAATTTTATAGCATTAAATTAATTTATTGGAATAGAGGTAGATCTAAACTCAATAGTCTAAGATTTCACCTTAGGAAACCAGGAAAAAAAAAAGCAAATTAAACTCAAAGTAAGCAGTAGAAAAGACATAAAAATTAGAGCAGAAATCTGTGAAACTGAAAACAAAAAACAATAGATAAAATCAATGAGACCAAAATATAATTCATTGAAAATATTAATAAAATTGATAAACTTTTGCCAGACTAACAAAAAAGATACAAATTACCAACCTCATAAGTAAAAGAGAGACCATAGCTGTTCAGCCTATGAACATTAAATGAATAGTAAAATATAACCAACAGCTCTTTGCCCATAAAGTTGAAAACTTAGATGAAACTGACTAAATCTAAAAAGGATTCAGTCTACTCAAATTCATATAAGGAGACATAGATCATCTAAATAGGGCTATTATCTATTTAAAAATTAGTTAATAGGAATCTTTCAAAATAGAAAGTAATACACCCAGATAGTTTCACTGATTAATTCTACCAAACATTTAAAAAATAAACATTACTAATTCTTTACAATATCTTACAGAACATAGAAACAGAGGAAATAAATACTTCCTGACTCATTCTGTAAGCCTAGCATATTCCAAATACCAAAACCAGAAAAATATATTAAAAGAAAAAAATAACAGACCAATATCTCTCATGAATATAGATGTAAAAATTCTCAAAAAATTAGAAAATTGATCCAACCATGCATAAAAATTAATATATACAATGTGAGACTTATCCCAGGAATGTGAAGCTGTTTCAACACCTAAAAATTATTTAATGAAATCCATCACATCAAAAGGCTAAAGAAGAAAAATCATATGACCATATCAACAGATACATAATGAGAATTTGACAAAATCCAATACCCATTTATGAAAAAAACTCTCAGTACTAGGAGTAGAGAGGGATGTCTTTGATTGAATAAGGAACGTCTATAAAATACTTATACCTAACATTGTAGTTACTGGTGAGAAACCATATTTTTTTCAGTTGGTGGTAGAAAAAAGACAAAAATATACCCTCTCACTTCTGTTCAACCTCATAATGGAAGTCCTGGCTAATGCAGTAAGATGAGGCAATACATGTTATATAGTCAGGGAAGAAAGAAATAAAACTGTCTTTGTTCACAGATGACCTGATTGTCTAAGTAGAAAATCCCAAAGAATCAACAATAACGATAAAAAACAAAAAACTCTTGGAACAAATGAACAATTATAGTAAGATTAGAGGATGTAGGTTTAACACAGAAAAGTCAATTGATTTCCTTTATACCAGCAATGAACAATTTGAATGCAAAGTTAAAAAGAGCCCACCATTTATATTAGCAACAAAAAATAAAATACTTAGGCACAAATCCAAGAAAACCTGTATAAAATCTGGATGAGGAAAATTATAAAACTCTTATAAAAAGAGCTAAATAAATAGGAGAATTTTTATGTTAATATATATGAAGACTCAATATTGATAAAATAGCAGTTGTTCCAAACTGATCCTATGGATCCAACACAATCCCAATAAAAATTCTAGCAGCTTACTTTGTTGATTTCAACAAACTGATTCTAAATTGTATTTGGAAAGGGAAAATTCCAGAATAGATAACGCAACATTGAAGAAGAAGAACAGAAGATGACTGACACTACCTGATTTCTAGACTTACTGTAAATCTATAGTTTTCAAGACAGTGTGGTATTGGTGAAAGAATAGGATTCAATGAAACTGAATAGGGAGTTCAGAAATATATCTACACAAATATATAGTCAACAAACCTAAAAATAGTCTTTTCAACAAATGGCACTAGAACTTGATAGCTACATGAAAATGGTAATGATGATAATCTAGACACTGACTTTACACCTTTCAATAACATTAACTTGATATGGATCATAGACCTAAATGTAATATATGCAACTGCAAAACTTCTGGAGGATAATACATTAGAGAACTTACGTGACCTTAAATTTGGCAATAAATTTTCAGATAAAGTGCCAAAAGACTTAAATGAATAACCTTATGTAGTCACCTAACATATAGCAAAATAAGAGCTGGAATCCAAAACAACCTGGATTATCAAAGATATCCCTCTTTTCATTAAACCATATCACCTCCAGGTATTAGATGAGAATTTGATTAGAAGACTTTTAAGACTGAAATTACAAATTTCTCACAGAGAAAGGGAACAACAAAATTTATAGTGAATATTACATGAATTAAAATGAGGATATCAGTTGCATTTAATGATCTGTTAATTTCAGTGAAACCTGTATACTTACTAGGAGTCCCGGTTCTGGAATAGGAGAAGCCCTTGCAAACCTTTTTCTCAGTCTCCTCTTCTCTTTCTTTAGGTTTTGCATATTCTGAATACGTTTATCTGCAAGCTTTAGAAAAATTAAAAGGAAAGAACAAATCATACTTTTTTGTAACATAGAAAGGTAACACGCTGATTATATTTTTGGTTTGCATCAATTAAAAAAAGGTAAACACCACCACCACTGCAAACCCTTTCCATAACTGCATAGAAATAGGGGAGAAAATCCCTTTCATTCAAATGTGTGGTTCATAGGTGAAGAAAATCACATTGGAACATTAGTAGAGTTTTTGTTTTTTGTTTTTTGTTTTTGAGATGGAGTTTCGCTCTTGTTACCCAGACTGGAGTGCAACGGTGCAATCTCAGATCACCACAACCTTCGCCTCCTGGGTTCAGGCAATTCTGCCTCAGCCTCCTGAGTAGCTGGGATTACAGGCACGCGCCATTGTGCCCAGCTATTTTTTTGTATTTTTAGTAGAGATGGGGTTTCACCATGTTGACCAGGATGGTCTTGATCTCTTGACCTCGTGATCCACCAGCCTCGGCCTCCCAAAGTGCTGGGAATACAGGCGTGAGCCACCGCGCCCGGCCGAGTAGAGTTTTCAAATAAGACTATTCTTGATTCTCATCTTACCACTGTGTACTTTTAAATAGATCCAGATTCATGGATTAGTGTGTTTACTTTTATTTTAAACATAATGTTCATTAAAGACTCCTAGGGGATTTTCTCTGCGGAAATAAGAAAACAATTATTTGCTTCCTCGAAATGTTGCATGACACACATAGCTTTTTATGCCACCATTGTATGACATCTACAAGTAGCAGAGACTTAGGAGATCAAACTCGAATGCTTTGCCAACAATGAAATACAGGAATAGAATAGAAAGGATATGAATAACAAGAACTTTTTTTTATCTACTTCCAATGAAGTATAAGTTGGTACAATTGCTTTGAAAACTAACTTTTAAAAAAACTCACTGCCAGCAGAGTATAAACTCTAACAATTGCTTTGAAAACGATATGGCATTACTTTCTAACAATGAAAAATTTGCTTTCCCTATGATTCAACCATTGCACTTCTGCCTAAATAATCAAGTGAAATTCTTGTACCTGTGAAGGCAGACATGTACTAGAATGTTTGCAGTAGTACTATTCATTTTTTAAAAAATGTAAAAATGATACAATGTCTAAACAAGAGACAAAGGATTAATGAACTGTAATGTGTTCCATGACAAAATATGGAGCAGCAGTGAAAATAAAAGAACTATATACAGCAATATAGATAAATCTTAGGAAATAATATTGAGAAGGAAGAGTAAATCACACTAAATTTTGTGTGATCTTATGTTTATAAAGTTTAAAACCAAGCAAGAGCAAATAATGAACTTTTAGAGTCACATTTGTAACGAACTGTTAAGGAAAAGGAAGAGATTGATGTAAGTAAAATTCAAGATGTTGGTTACCTCTGGGAGAAATCTTAGGAGGTAGAATAGAAAAGCATTCCCTAGCTGGATTCAAAAGTACCCATAATATTTTAATCATTAAATAGGAAGCATATGATATTTTATAAATAATTTTTGTATATGTATCAAATGTTACATTAAAAACTAAGTATATAAGCTGTTTAGTTTACCCTAGTTAAGACCATTCCAATAGTAGTCATGTGATCCCAGTGTCCCAAGAAATATATTGAAGTGTCTACCAGTACAAGGTCTATTATGTTAGGGACTACTGCATAAAGGAACAAGTTACAAGCACAGTGTTGAAACAACCAGACCTAGTTATTTAAACATTACCTGCCGCTCAGTGACTTCTGAAGGATGATGATGTCTTGGTCCTTCCTATATAATATGCAAAATAAAAACAGATTCACACATTAAAAAGTCATTAAAAAGCAAATTAGTTATTATAATAGGAAGAAGCCTATGTTACCTTTAAATTTATGTATTATGTGAATCATTTCAACAGTAAGAGGCAGGTTAAAAAAATGAAAAGAAAAAAAGGCAGTTTCAAAATATCTAAGATAAAGATTGTGGTGGAAGATGGAGACAGTATTATGATAAAAAAAGAACCAGCTGTGAACCACCTTGCAGATAACAGGCAAAGTATGGAGACTTATTTGGGAGGGAAGGAATGTATGAGAAATCAAAAAATGCATGTTTCTACTTGCACAGGACTTCAGTGGTGCCATTGAACAATCTAGTCTTTAAGCTGGTTTCAAAGCCTAGGAATAATTGGTGATGTGATTGAGATTGGATGATTTTCTGAAGCATAAGGAGCCTGGCTGTTTGTTAGTTTTTGAGATTCTCACTTCACCCTCTATTTCTTGATCATACCTTAAATATATCCTCCTTCCACCATTTTGATCCAGTCTTTTAACCGAAAGACCCAAGAGCAATCTGTTCCACATCTGGCAATTGAGAACTTATCCTGCTTCCTACTTCCCTACTTCTGTAATTTCCACTCTACCTCCTAGGGCAGATCAGTGGTGCAGTCAACATACAGGTGAGGTGCCTGACCCCCTAGCAAACAGCGGATGGGGCTTTTTCTTGTTTCAGGTAGGTTCTGCAGTCAGGATTTAGTCTGTCTGCTTCACCTGGAATTTCCCAACCCCCAACACCAAACCACATTTGCAACAGGTAGAAGTGCCATGGTCAAAGCCACAGCAGCCTGGAGTTCAAAGCCCAGGACAGAGTGACAGAGGTGAGGTTAAGGGCACCACCGGACTCACAGGGTTGACTTGGGAAGGCTCAGTGTCCCAGCAGTACAGGCACATGCTGTGAAGCCTAAGGGTGCCGCCTGGCACCTCCTGCCTGTCCTGGACCAAGTGATTGTGGGACCCACCACCCACAGCACTCAAGCCCCACCCACCCAGTTCCATCACAATTCTCTTTATTCTCCTTCCTGCTATGGTCCCTCCCCTTTTCCCAGCTGTATTTCAGTCCAGTGCAGGGAAGGCAGGGCCTCAAGTTGTCTACAGTATCTTTGAATTATGAATGTCAGTTTACCATAATTCCCTATATCCTATCCTTCTTCCTCAGAAAATTGCATAATACCAATTTCCCACCTTTTCTAGCCTTCATCTCTCTAGTCTCTCTTTATAAGGCCCCTTTCATTTGTGTCTAGCTTAGTCTCCATGTTTTGTCACTTCAGTCTGTCTATTGTTAGGATTCTCAATTCCACCACTTCATTGTTGTTCCTTTACAGCTTCTAGCTGGGTGACCCAACTGTCTGCCTCCTTCCCATTTATCTATACCAGAGGAGGTAAGGAGAAGCTTGAAGATGGTTGCAATACATATTCATCTCCCCCTATTTATTGTTTATTTTTGACAGAGTCTTAGTTACCCAGACTGGAGTATAGTGGCATGCTTTTGACTCACTGCAACCTCCGCCTCCCAAGTTCAAGCAGTTTTCCTGTGTCAGCCTTTTGAGTAGCTGGGACTACAGGCGCATGCCATGATGCCTGGCTAATTTTTTGTTATGTTTTGTATTTTTAGTAGAGACGGGGTTTCACCATATTGGTCAGGATTGTCTCAAACTCTTGACCTCAGGTGATCCGCCCACCACAGGTTCCCAAAGTGCTGAAAGTATAGGTGTGAACCACTGCACTTAACTGTGACCTCCAATTTAAACTGGGTCCTCAGTGCTGCTTACCACTTTTATGTTGCACTAGCTCTTTTTTGTGCTCTGCAGTGTTCCCTTCAAATTGTCTTCTCTCTATTAAAATCTCTGAATCCACCATCTCTCAGACACTTTCAGCAGAAGTGGGACAACCTGTGCTTCACACACTGATGCTGGTGAACATATATAGTGCTTACTATGCTCAGCAATGTTATGTGAATTTACATGTATTAACTGATCACTTCTTTAGACCACTTGAGGAGGGTAAGTGCATGATTATAATCACTGGGAAACAAGGCACTGGATGTTAAATTGCTTACTCAAGGTTATGTTCTTAGTAAGAGAGGAAGCCAGAATTTAAATCCAGAGTTGGCCCTTGCACAACATGCTTCTAATTATGTGCTGTCCTACCAATTTGTTTTTGAAGCCCTCACTGGGGCTGCATCAGTACCACCTAAAAGCCTGTAACCTTATCAATATCCACATTATCCTTTTTTCCTGTAACGCTGTTGAAGTGGAAAAAATATTGGCATCCCTTCTGTTGTCTCAAATAAATCCCTCCATTTGCATTTCCATACCATCTCCCTCCTAAAGGCCTCCTTAGATCTAGCTCTATGGATTGTTCCTCTCCTTTTTAACTTTCACTACTATATGTCCAAATCTCCTTCTCTCCAAACTAATAAAGGAAACCCTTTAGATCAACAACCAATTGTATCTATTGTCCGTCCCCTTTATATAAAGTAAATATTTATGAGAGTGAGCTATACCTCTGCCTTTTCTTTATGATCAGCGTAAGGCTTGGCTCACTGAAAACTCCTTCAACTCCCACTGTTCCACTGGTGTCTTGTCTCAAAATGGTAAATCAAATGATCTTTCTGCTGAATTCAACAGACACTTTCTATCATATGACTTTTGTATCACATTAGAAATGCTGAAAAATCTCTCCAACAAGTTAGGCTTAGAAAAAATAAACAGTTTTGCCCAAGTGTAATGTTCAAAACCATTGACTGTGCTCTTCTTGAAATTCTCCCCTCTGGGAGCAATTAGTTACAGAAAAATTGTATAAATTTCCCCATTATCACAAACCAGGAATTGATTTCCTATACCACAGAAAATGATTTGAATACTACTATTACATATCTTGCCAGGTCCTATGCATACAAAATGAATAAATTATTTCTCTCAAAGGCAGTTGCTGAGTCTGTTGCACAGAATCTGGCTGAGCAATGGATGAACAGAGTACACAGACACAGGCTTGCCTGTCAGCATGGCTAGGGGACTCCTGCTAGAGTCAACAGCAGCCCCAATAAGCTGGAGATGCTCACATTTATTTAGTACAAATTTAATGACAAACGCCTAGTGCAAACACCATTTGTGGGTAGTTAATATTGTTGAACCCTCAAGTAGGGGGCAGTCCTGCATGCAGATGGTCAAAGGTTGGCTTCCAGGGAAATAGGTAAATAAACCTATCTAGATAAATTCCTTTGTACTCCCTTGTTATCTGCTCTTTGCTATTAACTCAAGGTAAGTGGATTATACTGCCTTCAGCCATAATCCTTCCCCAAAGCTTTTGCAAAATCTTCCGGCCTTCCAAGAAGGTTTGCATTTTTCTTATAATTTTTCCCACCACCCTGACTGATCTCAAACATCTCCCCATTTTCTGTTTTTTTTTTTTTTTTTTTCACCATGTTTTGTTGATTGAAGAGTACAGATGTGTGCAGCAACAGGTTTGCCAGGCACAACTGTTACAAATCATCTTCTGGCTTTGCATCCTAGAATTGGTAAATAACATAAGAAAAACATGATTATAATCATTAGCATTCTTGAGTGTTAACTTGGCATCTCAGTCCACTGTGTGCAACTAATGAGGGACCTGACTGGGGGTAAGTCAATCCCTCTTTTACTAAGCAGTTACATTATTAGAGACTGGGAAGGGGGGTGTCTGCCCAGGTAACAGGCTGGAAAAAAGGTAGATTTAGAAGATGAGCTCAATAGAGTGTAGCAGGTATAGGCAGCAGGCAAAGTGGGAGAATAAAAAAGGAACAGATTATCTGGAGTGAATAGTGTCTGCATCCAGAGCAGGATTTGCTCAGCCTTCTGAGTTGTCTTCTTCAGCATTTCCCAGGAAATATCTGGGGCTTGTTTCATCCAAGGAAGCTGCATCGTCTGGGGCTGCAGGTCCTACAGGGTCATTTCTTTCATTTCTGGTACCAGTTTGGATCCTAACCATACCATGGTATAGTTTGTGATGTGCTGGACTCCAAAGAGGGCCTGAGGGGGTGTAAACACAAGCATATCCTCTTTCCCATCTTAGCAAATTGTTTGGACTGAATATTTTGGGTCTATGTGATCTAGTTGCCTCTGAGAAATAGCTTGCTATTTCCTCGATTTCCTTTTTTTTGCAGCAGGGGTAAAATACCTGGGAGAATCCAGGGCACCATTGCCTTTTAAGATAGAAAACAGGTTTTGCAACATCAGTAGTCATGGCCAAGATGGGGTGAAGCCAATTAATATCACCCAGTAATTTTTCATAATAATTTAAGGTATATAAGTTGCTAGTATTTAATTTAACCTTTTCAGGCCAATTTGTTATTATGCATGATCCTCGATTACTTCCTATATCTTTAAAATGAGAATGATAATATCCAACAATATAGGGTTGTTATAATCATTATAAATAATATAAGTAAGGAATTGAATCCAGTACTTGTTAGGTCGTGGTTATTGATCATGGTAATTATATTTTACTGTGGATTACATTGTAATATCCTTCAAATGAAAAGAACCTTAGATATCATTCAGCCCTGTCTCCCACTAAATGATGTTATTGCCGAGGGGGTTGCCACTAACTGAAGACACTGCCTTCCCCTTGGCAATATCTTCATTTAGTGGCAATTCTGCTTGTTTTGGTTAAATCATTGATCGAAAATTCAATCCAACCCATTCAATGTTTTGACACCTCCAATTATTGAAACCTTCTCACCTACATTGATTTGAAATATGTTACTCCATTAGTTCTAGTTATATTCTCAAAGTCCTCACTAAACAAACTCATTATTTTCTTTTCTTTTCTTTTTTTTTTTTTGAGACAGTTTCGCTCTTGTTACCCAGGCTGGAGTGCAATCCCGCGATCTCGGTTCACCGCAACCTCCGCCTCTTGGGTTCAGGCAATTCTCTGCCTCAGCATCCTGAGTAGCTGGGATTACAGGCCAAAAACAGCCCATGGTCCAGTTTGAATCTAAAAGCTGGCAGGCTGCTGTACAATCAGGAAGAGCTGATGTCCCAGTTCAAAAATCATTAAGCAGGAGAATTCTCTCTTAATTGGAAAAGGGTCATCCTTTCTTTCTATTCAGGACTTCAGCTGATTGGATAAAACTTCCTCATTATATGGAGGACAATCTGCTTTAACCTACTGATTTCAGTATTAATCTCATTTTAAAACCTCCTCACAGCCACATTCTAAATAATGTTTGACCAACTATCTGTGCACTTTGGCCAGATAGTTGATTCATAAACTTAACTATCACACTTGGCTTGATCATAATTTTGAGATTTCTGAGTAGCTGGGATTATAGGCACACACCACCGTGCCCAGCTAATTTTTTGTATTTTTAGTAGAGACGGGGTTTCACCATGTTGACCAGGATGGTCTCGATCTCTTGACCTCGTGATCCACCCACCTCGGACTCTGGCTAAAGACATATTAACTCGCTGATTCCATACATAATGTTCATAAACATTACATTTTCAAAAAGTGAGTACAGTCAAACTGTAAAATGAATTGTAAAACATTGTGAATATTAAATGCAAACATAGGCAGTATTTTTGTTTGTACATGTTTGATATAGAGTTGTGATTCCAAGTAAACTCCGGAAAAACTACCATCTCAAAAGGCTTATAATTTGATGTAAAAATAAACAGGTAAACAAGCCATCTATTTTTCCCTACCTTAATCAGGTATGGAGTTTAAATAATTTTTGGAAGTTTTAGGTCAAACAAAGTTAAATATTTTTGTGTAGAACTTTTCACACACAAATATTTTTGTGTAGAACCTATAGAATGTTAAAGTGGTTATGAATTTTCAGAAGTGTATATATTGTACAGTGTTTTTGTGTAGAACTTTTCACATGCAAATATTTCTATATAGAACCTATAGTATGTTAAAGTGGTTGTGAATTTTCAGAAGCGTATATATTGTACAGTGTTTCCCCAATTTACTTGCTTGTGGGACTCCCTGGCAGTATGCCTTATATAATCTCTAACTTATATGTGAAGGATTCTTTGTTAAAGGTAGCAGTATGATAGCGGCAGGAGGCAGCCAAATGTCTAGGCAGATAGTGGTGGGTACCGGTAAAGCCCCACCTCCAAGCCAAAGATAGTCTAAAGCCCGAAAGCCAAGCTACAAGTTAAGTCCTTGGACCAGATTGAGAACTTGTCTTTATGTTTGGAGTGCTTTCCTCTGATTGATCCTTCCCATTCCCCTATTTTTACATATACCTAGCCTTTCCTAATTGGTTTTCTATGCTGTTATGCCCACCTTTGAGTGGTGTCTTTGCTTTAACCTTTTTATATACAAACCAATTAGCAGGAACTTCCCATCCCATGCCTATGAAGACCTCAGATTCAGTCAGTAGAGGAAGAGACAGCCTGACTTCTGGGAAAAGATGGCCTGACTTTGGGGAAAAGAGAGAGCATGAGTTAGAGGGAGACAACCTGATTTCGGGGAAGATGACTTGCCCTTCCTATTCCCTCTCTAGTTCCCCTTGCTGCTAAGAACTGTTTTCATTTGTCAATAAAATTCTCCATTTTCACCATCCTTCAACCATCCATGTGACCTCATTCTTCTTGGCCACCAGGCAAGAGTCCGGGACCCACTGAGTATGGGAACCAAGGAAGGCTATCACACTGGGCCTTTGCCCTCACTAGCGGAGGGCAGCTACCCTATGCAACAAGGCAAGGGGCCAACTGAGTTGCTAACACGCAACTATCCATGGACAGCAGAAGTAAAGGAGCACTACCACCCTCTCTGGAACTTCAGGGTCACAGATACCCTCAGATGGGTACCGCTGTACTCCCCTCTTGGCAACATGCTTTGTCTGGCCTCTCATGGGGCTTGCTTCTATGTTGCTGCCTGGAGCAGCTAGCCAGATCCGTCTCTCACTTGCTCATGGGCTCCCGTCTACAAGGGGTTGAGCATGGCAGAACGAGTAGACAGGGTGCCACTTCTGTGAGTCTGGCAAAAGGGCTGAGAAAAATCCTGCATCAGTTATGTCTGAAAATTAAATATAATTTTATATTACTTTAAGTATTGGCTTGTTATGTCATAAATATAACAATAATTTGGAATATTAGTATTTAAATCATATTTTCTCACATCTAATTATTTTTCTCATTTTCTGTCTAAGCAATATTTGCTAATTTTTATTTTACATGTTTAATGCTATTTCATAATTAAAGTAAGATGAACTTGTTAAGGTGTTGCTGTATTTCAGCTGCTGTTTTTGTTATTTTTCTCTGGGTACTTGATACATATATACTGATGAAATTAGTAGTTAGTTAAAGTAGCATTACACTAATAAATGCTATATCTGTATCCTGTGAAACAAGAATTACCCGAGTCACCACACAATTTTTGTTAGTTTAAATACTAACTTAATATTAAATATTGTTTTTACATTTTTTAGATAAAATAATTTGAAGTGTATGTCTCTTCATTTTTCTTTTCTTTTACCCCCAGTATTTTAAAACTTGGTTATTTGGCAACCAAATTTATAGAAACATCAAATATTTTATTTACATTTTAAGGAAATAGTTTGCATGTTTGTCTGATGCTTCTATAATTAGATTTTACATTTCTAAGTTTATACCAATACAGTGTAAGTTCTTAAAAAGTAATTTGTGTGGCTTTCCACATAAATGAAACAACTTGAGCAGAAATACAAATGGAATGTCAACACTCATCTATCTTGTACCATTCACTGATTTTCTGTTTTATTAGTTTGTTTTCTGGGTTTCCAGTGGACCATGGAATCCATTTGGGAATATTAATAGACTTTCACTTATTTAGTTTGATTTCAATATAAGTGTTTATCCTACAATATTAAGCTATTTTTTAAAGTCAATGAGAGAATTGTAATTCAGATCTGTAGTATTGTCCTGTGACTTTCTTCTTGAAAACAAAGTTTGAAGGGGGGATAAAGTTTTTTATGGCCCTATGATTCTCTAAATACTGGAAATTTTTTCTTATAATTAAAGTCTATTACCTTTCCAAACAAAATGTTATTTTTCCTCTTAGTAAATAGGATGTTGACAGATCCACGACTCTTTCTTTTTGGCCATCCTTTCATTCTATAATACCTACTGAGCATCCTATTATTCCAAGCTCTATATTTTGTGCTAGAGTTTTAGTACTGAACAAGACAGATATGATTGCTTATGATTGCTATATGAATGGGGACCATGCAAAATAATATCAGTATGGGGCTGCCTTCATGGTATATGGCCTGTGCAGTCACAAAGGCTTTGTACAAAGAAGAGTTAATATGGTTTTTCTGCAGCCTTTTGTTAAAATAATTAATTTTGAACAAGTGGCTCTGCATTTTTATTTGGTGGTAGAACCTGCAAATTATGTAGGTGGTCTTAAATCTACCCCACAAACTTTGCAAGAAATCTGTCTATCTATCTATCTATCTATCTATCTATCTATCTATCTATCTACTTATCTACCTGTCTACCTATCAATCATCTATCTACCTATATATCTATATCATTTCTTTGCCATCTGGCACATGGTAACATTTAATGTCCTGTTTTACTATTGTTGCCATGTAAGGAATATATGGCGGATATTTCCTTTTCCCTGCCTATACAGTTAACTTGTGAAATCTTGGTTACAGGATTTTTAATTTGTCTATATTAAATTGCATCTTTTTATATGTAACTTATCGCTCTATGTTGTCAAAAGTCATTTTTATTCATTTCTGCAACATAATGCCTCCATATCAGTGTACTAGTTCAGTATATCATGTTGTCACCCAAATTTGTGATGCAAACCTTGCATAGAACAGTGCTGAGAAGCATGCTCTGTAGCACAGCACAGAAAGCTTTCCTTCCTATTGATCATTATTTATTTACAGTACCTTTTAATAGAATTGTTTACTCAGTTCTTTTTCACTCAAATTTTCAATCAGCTAGTTCTTATTATATCCATTTTATCTGAATCTGTATCATAAAAGACTTTTTCAAATGTATTGCTAAAATATAGACACATTTTAGGCTACTAGTCCGTATTGAAGATTGTTCCTAATTTCTCCCTACCTCTAAAAACAATTTAGAAATTCTACAGACTTAATATTAAACAAAGAAATCAATGAAGGAGGCTAGGTACAGTGACTCAGACCTCTAATCCCAGCACTTTGGAAGGCTGAGGCGAGCAGATCACTTGAAGCTCAGGAGTTCAAGACCAGCCTGCCCAACATGGTGAAATCCTATTTCTACTTAAAAAAAAAAAAATTAGCCAGGCATTGGCGATACACACCTGAAGTCCCAGCTACTCAGGAGGCTGAGGCAGGAGAGTCGCTTGAACCTAGGAGGTGGAGGTTGCAGTGAGCAGAGATCATGCCACTGTACTCTAGTTTGGGTGACAGAGCAAGACTCTGTCAAAAAAGAAAAAAAAAAGACAAACTAAAACCAATGAAGGAGTCACACCCAGGTGGAGGGGCAGCATTTTTGTTGGACTTCCCTAAATTTGTTTTATGGGTTAGTGTCTTCATTTCCTATTGCCACTGTACCAAGTCACCACACTTGGTTAGTAAAAACAACAGAAATGGATTCTCTCACAGTCTGGAGGCTGAAAGTGTGAAATTAATATTCCAGCGTGGCCTTGCTTCCTACAGACTCTAGGGTAGAAATGATTATTTGGTCCGGTTTCTGGTGGCTGCCTTGGCTTGAGGCCATGTCACTCCAATTTCTGTTTCTATTCTTCACATGTCCCTTTCCTCTGTGTGTATCCAAAATTTCCCTCTTTGCCTCCTTCTTATAGAGACAGTGGAGATAGCATTTAGGGTCCACCCAGATAATCCAGGATAGTCTCCTTATCTCAAAACCCCAATCACATCTGCAAATACCCATTTTCCAAATAAGGTAACATTCACAGGTTCCAGGGATGAGGGATAGGATGTGGACACACATTTGTTAGTCATTATCAGCATATCAGAGTTAGTATTGCATTTTAGTTTTGAATTATATGCAGAAAGGGCATCACATTTTCCATCTTTAGGGCTATTATTTATCTGTTCCATGATAGGGGCTAATTTCACCTTCTTTTCTTTTGCCCCATAAGTACCTGGTTGTTCTTTCTACTGCCTGGAGCTATAGCTTCTAATAGCTTTGCCTCCACATTAGAGCCATGCTTAATGTGTCACTAGGTCATTGGGCCATTGCAAGGAAAGCAATTAACCAGGAGCTGCAGTTCAAATGTTCAAAGTAATAATTGTTGTCCAGGCTAATCTTGAGCTCCTGGATCATTTGGGTCTAGAATTTCGAGATCAGCCTGGACAACAAAGCAAGACCCTCCCATCTCTACAAAAAATTAGCCAGGTATGGTGTTGTGGGCCTGTAGTCCACTACATGGAAGACAGAGCTGGGAGGATCACCTGATCCTCCCAACCTTAACCAGGAAGGTTGAGGTTGCAGTGAGCTGTGATCATGCCACTGCACTTCAGCCTGGGTAACAGAGAGACCCTCTGCCTCAAAAAAAAAAAAAAAAAAAGAAGTAACAAATGGCCTGCTTTGCTGTTATTACATATGAGAATTTGTCTTTGACAATTTCTTTATGCACTTTTAATCACATATGCCTTTTGGTATGTCTGTCAGATATTTCACCATTTCTGGTCTCTGAATTCCTTCTGGACTAGCAGATAAGTGGAGGCTGGGTATAGGCACAAGCTGGCAGAGGTGAACTGCTGGCTGGTGTTGGTGCCTCATAAATCATGAATCTTGGGAGACAAATAGAAACTTTATATTAATATATGAGTTATGAATGTTTCAGAGGAGAGATAAGAGGGAAATAAGAGAGAGTTCACAAGAAATGGTTTTATAGGCCAGGAGGGACCATGTAAGGGCCATCTTTGCATTAGCCTGCAGTCAGGAGAGACTGATGGGTGGAATCTAGCAGTTGAAGAAGGTAAGATTAAATGGTTAAAAATAGAGCGAAGAGTTGATACTAGAAAAGGGAAATAAATAAGCTTCAGAGATCTCAAACCTATGGTGATTGCTGTTTTTCTCACTGCCTCTCTTCTTTCCTTCCTCTACCCATTTCTCTAACTTCTTGAGTTTAAGGAACTATTATGCCCACCCACTTAAATGTTCTCCTTAGTTATTTTGAACTTGATCTACATTTTCAGCTTCCTTACCTTTGCTGACTTTGTACATATCATGCCTGACCCAAGATAAGGTCAAGTTATTCCTCTAAGCTATTTCACAGAAGAGAGTTGCTTCATGCAGATCCCTTATGAAGTGTCTATTTCAGGACTCTTCCTCAATTATTTTATTTTGAAAAATAAAGTTCTTTTTAGGAAAACACATTAGTTGGAAATAGAAGTAATGAATGCTAGCTTTTAATATTTATTCCTGTCCCCTAGCTGAATCAGTAAAAAAAGTCAAGAAAAAGTTACTCATTATTTCTTGGGGTAAAACTTCACCTTTTAGAGTTCCGAAGGTAATTATAAGCAAATATTTTAAACATCACTTTTTTGTTTTTGAGACAGAGTCTTTCTCTGTTACCCAGGATGGAGAGCAATGGCCTGATATCAGCTCACTGCAACCTCTGCCTCCCAGGTCCAAGTGCTTCTCCTGTCTCAGCCTCCTGAGTAGCTGGGACTATAGGTGCATGCTACCATGCCCAGCTAAGTTTTGTATTTTTAGTAGAGACCAGTTTTCACCATGTTGGCCAGGATGGTCTCGATCTCTTGACCTTCTGATCCACCCACCTTGGCTTCCCAAAGTGCTGGGATTATAGGTGTGAGCCATCACGCCCTGCCATAAAGATAACTTTCAAAGTGAATAGAATAAATAAATGGCTACACTTTGGAGATCCTAAATACACACCTAAAGAACAAATAAAAATGAATAACTATTCTAGTATAATGTGAAAGAGCATCTAGGCTTTGGATAGATTCCCTGTAACATGTAACAGCATCAAACTAGAACTTAAAATGTGCTGCATTTGAAGGCACTGAGATGGAAGGGAAAAGATAAGGTTTTAAAATCACTATTTGATGCAAAAAGTTGTTGTAGTGATGACTACTATCATTATTTGGGACAGAGTCTCCCTCTGTGGCCCAGGCTGGAGTATGTGGCACTATGTCGGCTCATT
Organism: Callithrix jacchus; assembly: GCF_049354715.1. Classification (NCBI taxonomy): domain Eukaryota; kingdom Metazoa; phylum Chordata; class Mammalia; order Primates; family Cebidae; genus Callithrix; species Callithrix jacchus. The sequence goes on from NC_133511.1 coordinate 88,589,504, forward strand.
GCAAGCTCTGCCTCTTAGGTTCAAAGGATTCTTGTGCTCAGCCACCCTAGTAGCTGGGATTACAAGTGTGTGCCACCAGGCCTGGCTAATTTTTGTATCTTAGTAGAGATGGGGTTTCACTATTTTGACCAGGCTGATCTGGAACTCCTGGCCTCAAGTGGTCCATCCGCCTCAATGTCCCAAAGTGCTGGGATTACAGGTGCGAGCCACTGTGCCCAGGCTCCATTGACAATTACAACAGTAATGTCAAACACACATATGGAGAAATTGAATACAACTGTTAAAAGAAATGGGTGGGGATGAAAATAAGTAATAATTCTAAATTTATGTAGGATATGTATAATTATTAATAAAATGGGTTTAAATATAGATGTATAATATATTAATAAATTATTACAAGCAGAAACTTAGCTATTTTAGCTATATCTCTGAAAGTTTAAAGAGTTAAACTGACAACAAACCTTTGTGATATTTGCATCCCAAGTAGTTTATTTTTCTCCTAGTTGGAATGTTTTCACTTTCTGTCAATCCTGTATCAAAGTAAACAAAAATTTTTCAGAAAGACTGAAAGCACTATTTCTTTCTAGAAGAGACCCAGTTGTACTATCAGCTCATCAAACACACACATAAGAATCCAAAGACTAATATAAAACATTTTCTCATGCCCTCTAGTCTCTACCCAGACTCACCTTCCCCTGCACCTTCCCCTTCTCCTCTAGAGAAACATGGTGGAGCCCGCTCTTCCTGGTTTTTCATGTATGTTCTGATTTTTGAAAGTCAAGGTTACAGAATCCTTTTGTCCTGCTTTATACTGAAAGGCAGATCCTCACACATAAAACTATCAGCACAAAAATACTTTTTTTTTTTTTGCCAGTGGTAACTAACTTTCATCGCAAAACAAATGATTCCATTTCCATGAAGTGTGAACTTCAGAGCAATAGAAAAATGTCTTCTTGCCTAATATTTATCTGAAGAAAATCTTTCAAAAGTGATGATAATTAGATATTTGCTCCTGGAAATGACATAACTCTAAAGAGGAAATACTGGTTGATTATTTAGCTGGAGTGACAGTTAACTCCTTACTGAGAAAAATAATTCTGAATTTTAGGACCTAAAACTAATTTTTAGACAATCATCAAAGCAAAGGTAAAATGAATGATTAACAGTCACACTTTATAATTGTTGAATACTTAACTTTTAATCTAGATAAGGTGTGGCTAAACGATCAATATTAGATGCATCTCTATTAAATAGCATGAATTTTTAGGAATTCTATTTTTTTTAATTGTACTTTAGGTTCTGGGTTACATGTGCAGATCATGTAGGGTTGTTGCATAGTTACTTATGTGTCAAGGTGGTTTGCTGCCTCCATCCCCCCATCACCTATATCTGGCATTTCTCCCCATGTTATCCCTTGCTAACCTCCCCACCCCCTCTGTCCCTCCCCTAGGCTCCCCACAACAGACCCCAGTTTGTGATGTTCTTCTCCCTGTGTTCTCGTTGTCCAACACCCACCTTTGAGTGAGAACATGTGGTGTTTGATTTTCTGTTCTTGTGTCAGATTGCTGAGAATGATAGTTTCCAGATTCATCCATGTCCCTACAAAGGACTCAAACTCATCATTTTTTATGGCTGCATAGTATTCCATGGTGTGTATGTGCCACATTTTCCCTGTCCAGTCTATCATTGATGGGCATTTGGGTTGGTTCCAGGTCTTTGCTATTGTAAACAGTGTCACAATGAACATACATGTGCATGTGTCTTTATAATAGATGGATTTGTAATCCTTTGGGTATTATACCCAGTATGGGATTGCTGGGTCAAATGGAATTTCTATTCCTAGGTCCTTGAGGAGTCTCCACACTGTCTTCCACAATGGTTGAACTAATTTACACTCCCACCAACAGTGTAAAAGTGTTCCTATTTCTCCACATCTTCTCTAGCATCTGTTGTCTCCAGATTTTTTAAATGATCTCCATTCTAACTGGCGTGAGATGGTATCTCAATGTAGTTTTGACTTGCATTTCTCTGATGACCAGTGATGATGAACATTTTTTCATATGTTTGTTGGTTTCAGATATGTCTTCTTTTAAAAAGTGTCTGTTCATGTCCTTCGCCTACTTTTGAAGGGGTTTGTTTGTTTTTTTCTTGTAAATCTGATTCAGTTATTTGTAAATTCTGGATATTAGCCCTTTGTCAGATGGGTATACTGCAAAAATTTTTTCCCAGTCTGTTGGTTGCCAGTTTACTCTAACAGTTGTTTCCTTTGTTGTGTAGAAGCTCTGGAGTTTAATTAGATCCCATTTGTCTCTTTTGGCTTTTGTTGCCATTGCTTTGGTGTTTTAGTCATGAAATCTTTGCCTATGCCTATGTCCTGAATGGTTTTGCTTAGGTTTTCTTCTAGGGTTTTTATAGTGTTAGGTCTTATGTTTAAGTCTTTAATCCATCTGGAGTTAATTTTAGTGTAACGTGTCAGGAAGGGGTCCACTTTCTACTTTCTGCAAATGGCTAGCCAGTTTTCCCAACACCATTTATTAAACAGGGAATCCTTTCCTCATTGCTTGTTTTTTGTCAGGTTTGTCAAAGATCAGATGGTTGTAGATATGTGGCATTGCCTCCAAGGCATCTCTTCTGTTCCGTTGGTCTATATCTCTGTTTTGGTACCAGTACCATGCTGGTACTGTAGTCTTGTAGTATAGTTTGATTACTGTAGTCTTGTAGTATAGTTTGAAATCAGGTAGCGTGATGCCTCCAGCTTTGTTCTTTTTGCTTAGGGTTGTCTTAGCTATGCGGGCTCCCATTTTATTCCATATGAAGTCTAAAGCAGTTTTTTCCAGTTCTGTGCAGAAAGTCATTGGTAGCTTGATGGGGATAGCGCTGAATCTAAAAATTACTTTGGGCACTATGGCGATTTTCACAATATTGATTCCTCCTAACCATGAGCATGGAATATTTTTCTACTGTTTGTGTCCTCTCTTATTTCATTGAGCAGTGGTTTGTAGTTCTCCTTGAAGATGTGCTTTACATCCTTTGTTAGTTGTATTCCTAGGTATTTTATTCTCTTTGTGGCAATTGTGAATGGGAGTTTGCTCTTGGTTTTGCTCTGTTAGTCTATTACTGGTGTATAGGAATGCTTGTGATTTCTGCACATTGATTTTGTATCCTGAGACTTTGCTGAAGTTACTTATCAGTTTCAGGTGATTTTTGGCTGAGACAGTGGGGTCTTGTAAATATACAATAATGTCATCTGCAAATAGAGACAATTTGACCTGCTGCTTTCCTAATTGAATACACTTTATTTCTTTTTCTTGCCTGATTGCTCTGGCTAGCACATCCAATACTATATTGAATAGGAGTGGTGAGAGGGGACATCCTTGCCTAGTGCCAGATTTCAAAGGGAATGCTTCCTGTTCTTGCCCATTCAGTGTGATATTGGCTGTGGGGTTGTCATAAATAGCTTTCATTATTTTGAGATACCTTCCGTCGATACCTAGTTTATTGACAGTTTGTAGCATAAAGACTGTTTAATTTTGTTGAAGGCCTTCTCTACATCTATTGAGATAATCATGTGGTTTTTGTCTTTGGTTCTGTTTATGTAGTGAATTATGTTTATAGACTTGCATATGTCGAACCAGCCTTGCATCCCCGAGATGAAGCCTACTTGATCATGATGGATAAGCTTTTTGATGTGCTGTTGCAATTGGTTTGCCAGTATTTTATTGAAGATTTTTGCACCTATGTTCATTATGGATACTGGCCTGAAGTTTTCTTTTCTTGTTGAGTCTCTGCCAGGTTTTAGTATCAGGATGCTGTTGGTCTCATAAAATGATTTGGGAAGGATTCCCTCTTTTTGGGTTGTTTGGAATAGTTTCAGAAGGAGTGGTACCAGCTCCTCTTTGTACATCTGGTAGAATTCAGCTGTGAAAGTGTCTGGTTCTGGACATTTTTCGGTTGGTATGTTGTTAATTGCTGCCTCAACTTCAGCCCTTGTTATTGGTCTATTCAGGGTTTCAACTTCTTCCTGGTTTTTTTGGGGGTTGGGGAGAGTGTAAGTGTCCAGGAAGTGTTCCATTTGTTCCAGGTTTACTGGTTTGTGTGCATAGAGTTGTTTGTAGTAATCTCTAATGGTAGTTTCTATTTCTGTAGAATTGATGGTGATATATCCCCTTTATTGTTTTTTTATTGCATCTATTTGAGTCTTCTCTCTTTTCTTTTTTATTAATCTGGCTAGTGGTCTATTTCGTTGATCTTTTCAAAAAACCAGCTCCTGGATTTATTGATTTTTTGAAGCATTTTTTTTTTTGTGTCTCTGTCTCCTTCAGTTCTGCTCTGATCTTGGTTATTTCTTGTCTTTTGCTAGCTTTTGCATTTTTTTCTTTTTTCTTTTTTTTTTTTTTATCTTGTTCCTCTAGCTCTTTCAATTTTGATGATAGGGTGTCAATTTTAGATCATTCCTCATTTCTCACATGGGCATTTATTGCTATGAATTTCCCCCTAGACACTGCTTTAAATGTGCCCCAGAGATTCTGGTATGTTGTGTCTTCATTCTCGTTGGTTTCTAAGAACATCTTTATTTCTTCCTTCATTTCATTTTTTATCTAGTTGACATTCAAGAACCAGTTATTCAGTTTCTATGAAGTTGCACAGTTCTGAGTTAATTTCTTAATCCTGAGTTCTAATTTGATTGCACTGTGGTCTGAGAGACTGTTTTTTATGATATCCATTCTTTTGCATTTGCTGAGGAGTTATTTACTTTCAATTATGTGGTCAATTTTAGAGTAGGTGCCATGCAGTGCTGAGGAGAATGTATATTCTGTGGCTGTGGGGTGGAGAGTTCTGTAGATGTCTATTAGGTCTGCTTGGTCCAGGTCTGAGTTCAAGTCCTGGATATCCTTGTTAATTTTCTGTCTCATTGATCTGTCTAATATTGACAGTGGAATGTTAAAGTCGTAAAGGATTTTATTTCTCCTTTACATATGAAGCTTAGTTTGGCTGGATATGAAATTCTAGATTGAAAGTTTTTTCTTTAATGATGTTGAATATTGGCCTCCACTCTCCTCTGGCTTGAAGGGTTTCTGCCAAGAGATCTGCTGTGAGGCTAATGGGCTTCCCTTTGTGGGTAACCCGACCTTCCTCTCTGGCTGCCCTTTGCATTTTTTTCTTCATTTCAACCCAGGTGAATCTGTTGATTATGTGCCTTGGGGTTGCTCTTCTTGAGGAATATCTTTGTGGTGTTCTCTGTGTTTCCTGGAGTTGAATGGTGGCCTGGCTTGCTAGATTGGAGGAGTTCTCCTGGATAATATCCTGAAGAGTGTTTTCCAGCTTGGATTCATTCTCTTCGTCACATTCTGGTATACCTATCAAACAGATTAGGTCTTTTCACATAATCCCATATTTCTTGGAGGCTTTGTTTATTTATTTTCACTCTTTTTTCTCTAATTTTGCCTTCTCCTTTTATTTCATTGAGTTGATCTTCATTGAAGGATCTGATATCCTTTCTTCTGCTTGGTTGATTCAGCTATTGAAACTTGTGTATGCTTCAGGAAGTTCTCATGCTGTGTTTTTCAGCTTCATCAAGTGGTTTATATTCTTCTCTAAGCTGGTTATTCTAGTTAGCATTTCATCTAACCTTTTGTCCAGGTTCTTAGTTTCTTTGCATTGGGTTATAGCATGTTCTTTTAGCTCAGATAAGTTTATTATTACCCACCTTCTGATGCCTGCTTCTGTCAATTCATCAGACTTATTCTCCATCCAGCTTTGTTTCCTTGCTGGTAAGGAGTTCTGATCCCTTAGGGGTGTAGAGGCAACCTGGTTTTTGGCATTTTCATCCTTTTTGTACTGGCTTCTTCCCATCTTTGTGGATTTATCTACCAGTAGTCTTTGTAGTTGGTGACTTTCAGATGAGGTTTCTGATTGGACATCCTTTTCATTGATTTTGAAGCTATTTCTTTCTGTTTTGTAGTTTTCCTTCTAACAGACAGGTCCTTTTGCTGCAGAACTGCTGGAGATCCACTCCAGACCTTGCTTGCCTGGGAATCACCTGTGGGGGCTACAGAACAGTAAAGGTTGCTGCCAGTTTCTTGTTCTATTATCTTCATCCCAGAAGGGTATTCACCATATGTCAGCCAGAGCTCTCCTTTATGAGGTGCCTCTTTGGATACACAGGGGCCAGGGAGCTGCTTGAGAAGACAGTCTGTCCCTTATCAGAACTCAGGTGCTGTGCTGGGAGCTCCATTTCATTCAGAGCTGCTGGGCAGGTACATTTAAGTCTGCTGCAACAGAACTAATAACTGCCTCTTTTCCCAGGTGCTCTGTCTTGGGAAGGTGGGGCTTTATTTATAAGTTCTTGATGTGCCGCTGCCTTTTTTCAGAGATGCCCTGCCCAGCAAGGAGTTAGTCTAGTCACAGTATGCCAGCAGAGGCATTGCTGAGCTGCCATGGGCCCTGCCCACCTGCTGTGTAAACTTCCTTGTGGTTTTGTTTACAGAGGTACAGTAAGAACTACCTTGGCAGTGGTGGACTGCCTCGGTAATGGTGGATGCCCTTTCTCACACAGAGTTTGACCATTCAGGTCCAACTGTGCTTGCTGCGAAACTCTTGAGTGTTTCAGATTGCTGGTCTTCGTGGGGCTGGGATCTGCCAAGCCAGATCACCTAGCTCCCTCTTTTTCAATTGAATGGGCGGCTCTGTCTCCCAAGCATTCCAAGCCTTCGATCCCCTCTTTTCTATTTCTATTCAGCCATCTTGCTCTGCCCACTGGAATTGTATTTTCAAAGTATCTTGATGTTAGGATCAGTAATACTCAAGACTTATAGTTTATATGTCAAGTTATAGCTTCCTGTTATGCTCTATTTTCCTCTAGGTTTATACTATTTGTGTGTGAGTTTACTCAGGAATAAAGGGACTCATTTGAAAGCTCTTATTTTACAGTCTTCAGTTTAGCCATTTAGCTTATACTTATTAGAAAAAAACATAATGCAGTATATTTTTAGAACAAAAATTGATTTTCAGCTAAGTTTTAGCAATGAAGAGAGCTCCTCTTGCAGTACTTATAATTCTTAAAATCTCAAATCATGGGAAAGCTGGGATGATAACAGGGTGAGAATATGAAAACTGTCATTGTGTATAATAGCAAATAATTGTATTCAAGTTTATAGAGATAACAGATCTCTTCCTCTATGTATTCTCCACTTTTGACTATCGTACAATTTTCTCCAGTAAGTTTCTATTTTGAGAACAAAAGTGAAAATAGATGATATAGAATGGAAGATTAGAAATTTATCCAAATAGCATACAGAACTATTTATAAGAAAAAAAGTAACCTTATTAAGATTTGCTTATTTTTACTGAAGACATTTTAAAATACATTGATTTTGCCTTATCCTAGGTATTTGTTTAAGTAGTCTTTGAAAACTGTATTACATATTTAACATCACAAAATAAATACAAATTGATCTTCTGATTCTGATACAATCACAGGAACACTGAGGGTTAGATTAGTATCCTAAAGAAGATATTTTTCATATGGCAAGAACTAAGAAATTTCTATGAGAAATGACCTCCTTTTATATAGACAGAATGACTTCACTTTTCTTACAAAGAGAAAAAATGTAAAGCAGTATTATTTCATACAAAGGATTTTCTTTCAAGCACCTACTATGTGACAAATACAGATGTTAGTGGTCATTATACTGATACTTTAACTTGCTTTGTCATAACAGTGAGTTACAGTTCTGCATGAAGCTGTACAGTCATGTACAGACAGAACCGTACAGTTCTGACTTTACGTCTTAGAACTGACACATGGAAACAGATTAGTCTGGCAAACACGTTTATCTTTATTGAACATATACGTTATTTAAGGAGCACTTTCTGGGTGCATGGATTGATTTGTTGAACAATATGGCAGGGTTAATTTTTTGATATTTGCATAGCATATTTATAAACCATATTAAATTTGAGAAAAGATAAATTGCATATGATCACCTTAACTTTTGTAATTGAATAAAGAAATGAAGTTCAGAGAACTTAGGAGTATAAGGTCATTCCATTCAATATATATTAAGTCAATACATATTCTTGGAGTACTGTATTAGTAAGTACTATAAGTATTAGTACTGTATTAATCAATAAGTATTTTTAGAGTACTGTTTTAGTACTGCTTTAGTTGCAAGAGCAGATACACAAAAGCAACAAACTGGAAAGGATATTATTATTTTTTTTTCTGGAAAGGATATTATTTTGTGTTGATAATGGGTAAAAACACAAGGAAATTTTGTTTAAATAATAACTATTTGTCTTAGTATTAGCTTTATTCCCTCTGTATGCTGGCCTTATTCTGTCCCACTGCCAATAGGTTTCTCTACAGACGAAGGAGGCTGCTCACATCCATCTTCATTCTGGGATGTGGCCATCCTTCCTTACAACTTAACCTAAAAGAGAGTCCTCCAGCTGCAATGGAGAATCCTGACTGGCATTTATTAGTAACTAAAACATTGTTCAAAATGCATTTAAAAAGCTCATATCAAGTTCTATTATTCAATAATACTGTAAGTTACACTTAACAATTATTTATTGTATATTCAAAATAGAAGAAAAGAATTGTAATGTTGCCAACACAAAGAAAAGATAAATATTTGAGCTGATAGATATCCCAGTTACCCTGGCTTGATAATTACACATTGTATAAATATATCAAAATATCAGAGGTACCTCCTAATTATGCAAAACTATAATATACCAATGAAAATACAAAAAATGAAGCCCTTTAAAAAGTTTAGATTAAATAAAATTAGTATAGTAAATTAATGAAGCATCTGGTTTTTTCTTTCTTTTTCTAAAAAAATTTTTATTGCATTTTAGGTTTTGGGGTACATGTTCAGAACATGCAAGACAGTTGCATAGGTACACACATGGCAGTGTGTTTTGCTTCCTTTCTCCCCTTCACCCACATTTGGCATTTCTCCCCAGGCTATCCCTCCCCAGCTCTGCCCCCCACTGGCCCTCCCCTTTTCCCCCCGATAGACCCCAGTGTTTAGTACTTCCCTCCCTGTGTCCATGTGTTCTCATTTTTCAGCACCTGCCTATGAGTGAAAATATGCGGTATTTCATTTTCTGTTCTTGTGTCAGTTTGCTGAGAATGATGTTCTCCAGATTCATCCATGTCCCTACAAATGACATGCACTCATCATTTCTGATTGTTGCATAATATTCCATGGTGTATATGTGCCACATTTTCCCAATCCAATCCATCATCAATGGGCATTTGGGTTGGTTCCAGGTCTTTGCTATTGTAAACAGTGCTGCAATGAACATTCCTGTGCATGTGTCCTTATAGTAGAATGATTTATACTCCTTTGGATATATACCCAGTAATGGGATTGCTGGGTCAAATGGAATTTCTATTTCTAAGGCCTTGAGGAATCGCCACACTGTCTTCTACAATGGTTGAACTAATTTACACTCCCACCAACAGTGTAAATGTGTTCCTGTTTCTCCACATCCTCTCCAGCATATGTTGTCTCCAGATTTTTTAATGATCACCATTCTAACTGGCGTGAGATGGCATCTCTCTAATAACCAGTGATGATGAGCATTTTTCATATGATTCTTGGCTTCATATATGTCTTCTTTTGTAAAGTGTCTGTTCATATCCTTTGCCAATTTTTGAATGGGCTTGTTTTTTTCCTGTAAATCTGTTTGAGTTCTTTGTAAATTCTGGATATCAGCCCTTTGTCAGATAGGTAAACTGCAAAAATTTTCTCCCATTCTGTTCGTTGCCAATTCACTCTAGTGACTGTTTCTTTTGCCGTGCTGAAGCTGTGGAGTTTCATTAGGTCCCATTTGTCTATTTTGGCTTTTGTTGCCAATGCTTTTGGTGTTTTGTTCATGAAGTCCTTGCCTACTCCTATGTCCTGGATGGTTTTGCCTAGATTTTCTCCTAGGGTTTTTACGGTACCAGGTCTTATATTTAAGTCTTTAATCCATCTGGAGTTAATTTTAGTGTAAGGTGTCAGGAAGGGGTCCAGTTTCTGCTTTCTGCACATGGCTAGCCAGTTTTCCCAACACCATTTATTAAACAGGGAATCCTTTCCCCATTGCTTGTTTTTGTCAGGTTTATCAAAGATTGTATGGTTGTAGATATGTTGTGTTGCCTCCAATGCCTCTGTTCCGTTCCATTGGTCTATATGTCTGTTTTGGTACCAGTACCATGCTGTTTTGATTACTGTAGCCTTGTAGTATAGTTTGAAATCCAGTAGTGTGATGCCCCCCGCTGTGTTCCTTTTGCTTAGAATTGACTTGGCTATGCGGGCTCTCTTTTGGTTTTATATGAATTTCATGGTGGTTTTTTCCAGTTCTGTGAAGAAAGTCAATGGTAGCTTGATGGGGATAGCATTGATTCTGTAAATTACTTTGGGCAGTATAGCCATTTTCACAATATTACTTTTTCCTAACCATGAACATGGAATGTTTCTCCATCTGTTTGTGTCTTCTCTTATTTCATTGAGCAGTGGGTTGTAGTTTTTCTTGAAGAGGTCCCTTACGTTCCTTGTGAGTTGTATTTTTAGGTATTTTATTCTGTTTGTAGCAATTGTGAATGGCAGTTCGTTCTTGATTTGGCTTTCTTTAAGTCTGTTATTGGTGTAGAGGAATGCTTGTGATTTTTGCACATTGATTTTATATCCTGAGACTTTGCTGAAGTTGCTTATCAGTTTCAGGAGTTTTTGGGTGAGGCAAAGGGGTCTTCTAGGTATACTATCATGTCGTCTGCAAATAGAGACAATTTGGCTTCCACCTTTCCTATTTGAATACCCTTTATTTCTTTTTCTTGCCTGATTGCTCTGGCTAGAACTTCCAGTACTATATTGAATAGGAGGGTGAAAGAGGGCATCCTTGTCTAGTACCGGATTTCAAAGGGAATGCTTCCAGTTTTTGCCCATTCAGTATGATATTGGCTGTTGGTTTGTCATAAATAGCTTTTATTACTTTGAGATACGTTCCATCGATACCGAGTTTATTGAGGGTTTTTAACATAAAGGGCTGTTGAATTTTGTTGAATGCCTTCTCTGCATCAATTGAGATAATCATGTGATTTTTATTTTTGGTTCTGTTTATGTGGTGAATTACATTTATAGACTTACAGATGTTGAACCATCCTTGCATCCCCAGGATGAATCCTACTTGATGATGATGGATAAGTTTTTTGATTTGCTGTTGCAATCGGCTTGCCAATATTTTATTGAAGATTTTTGCATCTATGTTCATCATGGATATTGGCCTGAAGTTTTCTTTTCTCGTTGGGTCTCTGCCGGGTTTTGGTATCAGGATGATATTGGTCTCATAAAATGATTTGGGAAGGATTCCCTCTTTTTGGATTATTTGGAATAGTTTCAGAAGGAATGGTACCAGCTCCTCTTTGTGTGTCTGGTAGAATTTGGCTGTGAACCCATCTGGACCTGGGCTTTTTTTGTGTGGTAGGCTCTTAATTGCTGCCTCGACTTCTGACCTTGTTATTGGTCTATTCATAGTTTCAGCTTCCTCCTGGTTTAGGCTTGGGAGGACACAGGAGTCCAGGAATTTATCCATTTCTTCCAGGTTTACTAGTTTATGTGCATAGAGTTGTTTGTAATATCCTCTGATGATGGTTTGAATTTCTGTGGAATCTGTGGTGATTTCTTCTTTATCATTTTTATTGCATTTATTTGGTTGTTCTCTCTTTTCTTCTTTATCAGTCTTGCCAGTGGTTTGTCTATTTTGTTGATCTTTTCAAAAAACCAGCTCTTGGATTTATTGATATTTTGAAGGGTTTTTCGTGTCTCTATCTCCTTCAGTTCAGCTCTGATCTTAGTTATTTCTTGTCTTCTGCTAGGTTTTGAGTTTTTTTGATCTTGCTCCTCTAGCTCTTTCAATTTTGATGATAGGGTGTCAATTTTGGATCTCTCCATTCTCCACATATGGGCACTTATTGCTATATATTTTCCTCTAGAGATGGCTTTAAATGTGTCCCAGAGATTCTGGCATGTTGTGTCTTCATTCTCATTGGTTTCGAAGAACTTCTTTATTTCTGCATTCATTTCATTGTTTATCCAGTCAACATTCAAGAGTCAGTTGTTCAGTTTCCATGAAGCTGTGCGGTTCTGGGTTGGTTTCTGAATTCTGAGTTCTAACTTGATTGCACTATGGTCTGAGAGACTGTTAGTTATGATTTCAGTTGTTTTGCATTTGCTGAGGAGTGCTTTACTTCCAATTATGTGGTCAATTTTAGAGTAGGTGTGATGTGGTGCTGAGAAGAATGTATATTCTGTGGATTTGGGGTGGAGAGTTCTGTAAATGTCTATCAGGTTTGCTTGTTCCAGGTCTGAGTTTAAACCCTGGGTATCCTTGTGAATTTTCTGTCTGGTTGATCTGTCTAATATTGACAGTGGAGTGTTAAAGTCTCCCACTATTATTGTGTGGGAGTCTAAGTCTCTTTGTACGTCATTAAGAACTTGCCTTATGTATCTGGGTGCTCCTGGATTGGGTTTATATATGTTTATGATTGTTAACTCTTCTTGTTGTATTGATCCTTTTACCGTTATGTAATGGCCTTCTTTGTCTCTTTTGATTATTGTTGCTTTAAAGTCTATTTTATCAGAGATGAGTATTGCAACTCCAGCTTTTTTGCTCTCCATTTGCTTGGTAAATCTTCCTCTATCCCTTTATTTTGAGCCTTTGTGTATCCTTGCATGTGAGATGGGTTTCCTGGATACAGCACACTGATGGGTTTTGGCTTTTTATCCAATTCGCCAGTCTGTGTCTTTTGATTGGTGCATTTAGTCCATTTAAATTTAGGGTTAATATTGTTATGTGTGAATTTGATGCTGCCATTTTGATACTAGCTGGCTGTTTTGCCCATTAGTTGATGGAGATTCTTCATTATGTTGATGCTCTTTAGCATTTAGTGTGATTTTGGAATGGCTGGTACTGGTTGTTCCTTTCTATGTGTAGTGCCTCTTTTAGGAGCTCTTGTAATGCAGGCCTGGTGGTGACAAAATCTCTGAGTACTTGCTTGTTCACAAAGGATTTTATTTTTCCTTCACTTCTGAAGCTCAGTTTGGCTGGATATGAAATTCTGGGTTGTACGTTCTTTTCTTTAAGGATGTTGAATATTGGCCCCCACTCTCTTCTGGCTTGTAGAGTTTCTGCCGAGAGATCTGCTGTGAGTCTGATGGGGTTCCCTTTGCGGATGACCGGACCTTTCTCTCTGGCTGCCTCTAGTATTTTCTCCTTCATTTCAACCCTGGTGAATCTGACAATTATGTGCCTTGGGGTTGCTCTTCTTGCGGAATATCTTTGTGGTGTTCTCTGTATTTCCTGCATGTGAGTGTTGGCCTGCCTTGCTAGGTTGGGGAAATTTTCCTGGATAATATACTGCAGAGTATTTTCCAGCTTGGATTCATTCTCTTCCTCACATTCTGGTATACCTATCAAATGTAGGTTAGGTCTCTTCACATGGTCCCACATTTTTTGGAGACTTTTTTCATTCCTTTTTGGGCTTTTTTCTCTAATCTTGGTTTCTCATTTTATTTCATTGAGTTGATCTTCAATTTCTGATATTTCTGCTCGGTCAATTTGGCTGTTGAAACTTGTGCATGCTTCGCGAAGTTCTCGTATTGTGTTTTTCAGCTCCTTCATTTCATTCATATTCCTCTCTAAGTTATCCATTCTTGTTATCATTCCCTCGAATCTTTTTTCAAATCTTTTTTCAAGGTTCTTAGTTTCTTTGCATTGATTTAAAACATGTTCTTTTAGCTCACAAAAGTTTCTCATTATCCACCTTCTGAAGTCTAATTTTGTCATTTCATCACAGTCATTCTCTGTCCAACTTTGTTCCCTTGCTGGTGAGGAGTTTTGGTCCTTTGTAGGAGTCGTGGTGTTCTGGTTTCGGGTGTTTTCCTCCTTTTTGCGCTGGTTTCTTCCCATCTTTGTGGATTTATCCACCTGTCATCTGAGTAGTTGCTGATTTTTCGATTGGGTCTCTGAGTGGATGCCCAGATTGTTGATGATGAAGTATTTCTGTTACTTGGTTTTCCTTCTACCAGTCTAGCCCCTCCACTATATGACTGCTGAGGTCCACTCCAGGCCCTGCTTGTCTGGGGTGCACCTATAGCAGCTGCGGAACAGTGAGGGATGCTACCAGTTTCTTTTTCTGCTATCTTTGTCCCAGAATGATGCCTGCCAAATGTCAGTGTTCTGGTTATAGAGGGTCAGGGAGCTGCTTGAGGAGACAGTCTGTACTTTATAGGAGCTCAAGTGCTGATCTGTGAGCTCTGTTGTTCATTCAGGGCTGTTAGGCTGCTACATTAAATTCTGCTACAGCAGAACTCATAAAAAAACCCTTTTTTTCTCAGATGCTCTGTCTCGGGTGGTTGGGGTTTTCTTTATGTGTCTGTTGTGCTGTCCTGCCCACCTAAGAGGAAGTCTAGGCACTATTTGCCTGCCGAGGCTCCGCCCTGCTGGTGTGAGGTCCACCCTGTTGCTGTAGGCTCTGCCCTGCTGTTGAGGTCTCCGCCCTGCTGCCACGGGCTACACCCTGTGGCAGAGTCTCTCTGTTGTGGTGGGTTGCCTCGGCAATGGGAGGCTGTGTCAACAATGGGAGTGTACCTCAGTAGGGGCGGGTTGCCTCGGTAATGGCAAACGCCCCTCCCCCACCGAGCTGCACCGTCCTGGGTTCAGCTGTGCCCACAGTGAAACTCTCCACCTGGAGCGTTTGGAATCGCCATTTTGTTTGTCCCACTGCCCTGGCCCAAACACCGTTTCCCTGGAATCTCCTGGCCTGGCTCACTGTCCAAGTCCCATTCAATCAGATGGATATGCCAATCTGCCCTCTCAAGTCTCAGATTGCTGGTTCAACAGGGCACCCAGACCAGTGCGCTTTGTGCGGAGTGCTGTGGAGCACCGCTGCACTGCAGCGCCAGCTGCCGGCTGCACCAGCCTAAACCGCTTTGCTGGCGTCCCACGTCTCTTTTACACCTGGGAATTTCCCTGTTCTGTGGGCAACAAAGATCCGTCTGGAAATGTAGCCCTGACTCACCCTCCATGCGTTCACCAAGAGCTTCAATCCTGGGTTGTTCTCACCATGCCATCTTGAGTTGGTCTCTCCGAAGCATCTGTTTTTACGTTGATGGAACTTTTCCCATTCTAATGTTTATGTAGAATCTAATCAAGATCTCAGAATAAATAACAAGTTATTATTCCTTCTTTTGTACCTTTCTGTCCAGAAGTCAATAAGGGTGATTTGAATATTGAATATCATAATTGGTTTTACAGATACCTAGGAAGAAAAGAAAACCAGGTGACAGGAAGTGTGGCATGAAGCCTGTGGACAAATTAATAAAGGAAATAAAGCAATCTTGGCTAAGAGTAGTTGTTTACTTTTCACAGGCGTAAAAATCATTTAATACAATCCACATTTTCTCAACTCCCCTTATTTAGCAATGAAAACAGGTAAAACAGGTAGAATAGAAAAGGCAAAAATTCAGTGTAAAAATAGCTTGATTTAAATTTTTCTGTATGTTATTTGGCATAAGATACTTTAGAAGCAGCTAAATTAAATCAATCTCAATTTTCCAGTGGGTAAACGGGGGCACATACTATTTCTTACAATTATACAATTTCAGATATAATCTATTTAAGTGTGCTCAAATACTAGTTTTCCTCTTAAAAAGTATTTTGGGATAATTTCTTTTGTGGCTAAAGTTTGCATTGGGACAGAAAATGAATCACTAAATGGACATATAACCTTTTTTATAAGAATATATATAATTTTTAATTCTTTAGCATAAACTAGCTACTTTGAAAACGTGTGTGTGTGTGTGTGTGTGTGTGTGTGTGTGTGTATTTCCAGAGTAATTAGAAGTCATACGTGCAGTATAGCCGTCGATTTTCCAACTCTTTAGGGTGTTTGTTTTTAGAAAAACATTTCAGCAGGTGGCGCCAATATCATAATATTTAACGTGAAAATTTGCAAGGGAGAGGGTAGGGAAACAAAAGTTATTGTTTAGCCAGAAGGTGGAGCTAGGTGACCAATCTTTAAGAATCCATGTCTGCTTTTGAAATAGACAACTTCAATTTTACTGAATCACAGGATTTATAATCTGAGTATTCTGAAGAGCATTGTCTGAAATTCTTCTACTATCAATACCTTCAAATTTCAACTTTAAGTGTATTTTTACAAAGAACTCTGACCCAGCTCATTAAAGTAAGAAATACTTGCATACTCTAAATTTTATTACTCAGAGTCTTTGCAAAAAAAGTGCATATTTAAATATTGTTATTGTACTGTTTCTCTAGATACCTGAAGATTATACATTTTTGTAAATTACATACACCACTAAATCCTTTGCTCTTTTCTTTCTATTTCTCCACTGTGATTTTCTTAGGAAGATGAAACACTGAATTAGGAGATCTGGGAACCTGCAGACTTTCTGACATGTTCAAATCAGGGAAAAAAAATTTTGAAATATTTCTTCTATAATGCTTCATGAACTTTTCTAAAATACTGTTTACTTCATTTGTTTATTCTGCTGCCAATGGTGAAGTCTTTAATCACTTTAAATAATAGGAAGTAAAAATTAAACAGTTTCATAACTTTGATTAAGCTTTCATATTAGCAGAAACTCTATTTTTGTTTTCTTTTTCTTTTTCTTTTTTTTTTTTTTTTGAGACAGAGTTTCGCTCTTTTTACCCAAGCTGGAGTGCAATGGCGCGATCTCGGCTCATCTCAACCTCCGCCTCCTGGGTTCAGGCAATTCTCCTGCCTCAGCCTCCTGAGTAGCTGGGATTACAGACATGTGCCACCATACCCAGCTAATTTTTTGTATTTTTAGTAAAGATGGGGTTTCACCATGTTGACCAGGATGGTCTCGATCTCTTGACCTCGTGATCCACCCCCCTTGGCCTCCCAAAGTGCTGGGATTACAGGCGTGAGCCACCTCGCCAGGACAGAAACTCTATTTTCTAAAAACTGTTGCCAGATCATTGCCTATTAAGTATCTGTCAAATGCATCCATTTCTGACATGCCACATCACTTCCTTCTATCCCCTACCCTCACACCTTGTGGGGCAATCCAGTAGCCTACTAGGAGTTGCCTTATATTCCTGCCTGTCCCCTCTAATCTGTTTTCTTTCATGAGATCAAGAGTAATGTTTTATAAATGCAAATTTGATCATTTAATTCCTGTTATAAAAGCCTTCAATAATTTTTTACTGCTGTAAGCAGTCAGACCTTCAACATTCCCAAAGACACCTCTCCAGGTCTGTCTGATACCATTCTTTCCAATCTTCCTATAGCATTTTCTTTCTATACAAACTTTATCACATTATTCTCCCTCCATCTAAATCTGGCCCTACTCCTAGTATAAGTTCATGAGGACTGAAGCATGTTCACCTTTCTCACTACTGTATTTGAAGTGAGTATCATATCAGTATCACTTAAAATTGATAAAATAGGTGAACAAAGTCATAGGCCTCTGGAAAATAAAATTACATTGAAGGATTCCAAATATTTTTTATTGGAAAGTTATCACCCTTAAGAATGTGTTCAGGATGCAGATGATAACTTTGGTATCTGCAAGCGGCTCTAAAGACCAAAAGCTTGCAGGAAGAATTAAACCCAAGATTTTTCTTTTAAAAAAGCAAAAGCTAAAAACAAAGAAACAAAAAAACCCTGAGTATCTAAAAATAGAACAAATTTCTGTGTTAGGTAGAGTTGTTAAAAATCAATGTCTATACTAGTCATATAGCCTATATTAGTAGTATAGGCTAGTTGTCTGTAACTGGAGATATTCTAACATAAGTTACTGTTTCATTTTTATAAACTAGTACTCTGGTAGAACAATTAGATGAACTTCAAACTCCTTTTGAGCTTTGAAATTCTATGGAGGTATGCTTTGTTAATAACATGAGGCCAGTGCTGAGTGCCTGGGAGTTCCTCCTTCGAGTTCTTGGAATTACATTTTATTGAGTTTAGGACTTTAAAGGTCATGTGATTTCCTAACACCATCTATATCACCAATTTTAGCTTTAACTCACATTGCCAACATCTTCTTGAAACAAAATATAGCTAGATTTTTTTTAGATCAGTTATTTTCTCTGCTAACTGAAATTATATTTTTTTCTCATATAACTTTTACTGAATCGCTGATAACACTGATAAATTTTTGATAATACATTTATATTTTGGAGTAATAAAACATGTTTAATTTCCTTTTGGTGGCAGACTAAATTCTCTATTTCAAATATATAAATCTTTTCAAACTTATCCATATACAAGTAGCTTTATTAGCTGTTTGTTTTATGAATTTATGTTTGGTCTCCTGCAGGAGAAAGGGTGAGGAAGTTTACACTCAATATAGTAATAGCTCCTGACTTTTATACCTCAACCCAGATTGTAAAACTATAATAAAAAATATTAATTAATTCTCAGGCTTCATAATATATAAATTAAGTAGTTCTTTTTTTCTTTTTTTGAGACATGGTCTCACTGTTGCACAGGCTGAAGTGATGTAATTGTGTGGCTCACTGTACCCTCCAACTCCTGGGCTCAAGCAATCCTTTTTCCTCGGCCTTTCAAGTTGCTAGGATTACAGGTGTGAAGCACTGTACCTGGCCAGTTCTTAACATTGTTTGCTAGATGGCAAATGAAGCCTGCACTTGAAGAGATTTTTCAAATCAAGTTAATTCATCTGTAAACAAAGTTATGGATTGCCTCACTGTTTATAAGAGCAAAATCAGGAAACAAGTGCTAACTTAATCAACAGAATACACGTTAAATAAGCTACATACATAAAGTGAGCCACAGTGCAGTCATTAAAAAAAAAGATAGATTCTACTGCATATTGACATGGAAATATTTTCATGATATATTAGTAAGAGAAAGTATTGAGTAGTAAACAGTATGTACAGTGTGTTCCTATTTTAAAAATTAACAGTGATGCAAATGCATAAAAAAATGCCAGAAAGTCTTTATCCAAACTGGTGTCACTGGTTATCTGTGAGGAATGGAATTACTTACTTGATGGCTACAGGGGTGAGGACTGGAAACTCCCTTTTGATGCAATTGATATAGTCTGACATAGGTTAATTCCCATATGCATTTTCTTAAAACGAATAAAGACACAAAATAGTACAATCTAATGTCAACTTTATTCTATAGGATTAAAAATAGGAAATGAATCATAGCCAAGCAAAGAGGTAGATGATTTTAAAGTCCAATGGACACTGTCAGAATTGAGAGTTCTTGTGGGAGAAAAATGATAATGAAAGCATGCATAAAGATGAGATGATATAAATGTACATTTTAAAATCATTCTTATTTTTGTTCTTATCATCCCAAAGAGAAACTCTAGACTTCCGTAGAACCTCTTTCTACCCTTGATTTCCCAAGGGTTTAGGAGATTCCTCATTTCCACTGTCTTTTTTGTCCTGCCATATTAGACCCAACAGTTTCCCTGCACAAACTGCTGTTGCATTTTTGAGCACAGTGCACATGGTGGGGACAGTTGGAACTCTCTGCTACTGCATTATGTGCTGTGGTTTCTCCCAGTTAAGTCGGAGTAGACACAGACAACATAAATGTACACATTATGACCAGCTTAATTTAAATAAGGAGTTCATGTTGGAGAGGAATAAAATTATTTTTTAAATATGTTTTATTACACAAGATATATTATGTATAATCACAATATAAAAATAGGCAAATCAGTAGTGTTGAATACAGAAAACAGAAATTAGACCAAGTATTTTAAGTAGAAAGAAATAATTTAATGCAAGATATTAGTTGCTTACAACTAAGCAACTATTACTGCTTATTGTTGGAAGGGCTAAAAGAACAGGTTCTATTCTGACTTTCTGGACTGATTTCCAAAAGCGTACTGAGCTGATTCATAAGAGAAGATGCTACAGTCTCTGAGGCAGCTGCTAGTACTGCTGCCACAGCTGCCTCTCACAGTGATTGACTTTAGGAAGCCAGAATAAGAAGTCATTCTGCAGTTTCATGCCCACAGAAATGGCACACAGACACTGGAATGCAGCTACAGGAAAGTTTCACATTTCTAAATTGTCAGCAGCAAGAGCCAAGAGTTGCAGAAACATGCTATAGTCTTTTGTTTTTCATTCTGTCTTGCAGAGTTTTCTCAATTTTCTCAATTTCTCTCAAGTATTGGAAGTAGATAATTTGCCAGAACTCTAGCTGCAGGAATATTAGGGGGAATTTAGATTGTAACTTTCCAAACTCTCCAAATCAAAGAGTGGAAAAGAGATTGAGAGTCAGAGTATATCTCACATACAGTGAAGCTCCAGGTAGGAAAAAAAATCACTCAAAACATGACCATCCAGATAAAATTGCTGTGAACATGGTCACACATCTATTTTTCTTTCCATGTGTGTCTATCTATCTCTCTGTCTGTATATCTATCTATCTAATCTACTCCATTGGAGCTAATTGTTTTTATACTTTTATAGTAGACCTTCCTACCATTCTTTGGTAGGATCCCTTTTACTTTTGGAAACTACCTCAATCCACATCTATGTTTTCCTGTCCAACAAACCTTATCCCCTTCAACCCCATTATCCTCAAATCCTAATTATAGGTTATGTGAACCAAATCATATTTGTCTATAGTTTCTGACAATGTCATCTATCAAGTCTTAATGGATATATATGTATATTAAAGGTGACTTATAGACTAGAAATGCTTTGCAACCTGCTTTTTTAAATGGATAAACATATCAAAAAATTTTTCAGGTAATAAGTTAAATATCTGCCATAATTATTAATGGATACAAAACATGACAATGTTTGGATTCACCACAATTTATTAAATTAATAATTTGTTTCTAACTTTATTTTCATCAAATTGAAGTTTAAATGGGTGTGTAAATTAGAACTACTTTGGGTTGTGACAGAAGCCAAACTTGAAATGCTTGAACAAAAAGGGGTTTTAGAAAAATAGTAGGATTTCTCACAAATTATGAAGAAAAAATACAGGATTTAGACCCCCATCAAGAACGACCAGTATTATAACATGACACTTGATGTCATTTGAATTCTCTTTATTGTCCACATGGAGAAGCTGGAGTGACCAACTGATCTGCCTGGGACTATCCAAGTTTTAAGACTAAAAGTCCCAGATACTGGGAACTCCCAGGAAAACTAGAACTTTGGTCATTCCAGCTCTGGAGTCTTATTTTATCAGGGAATAGAAAGAAGCATTCTGGTAGTTCTAGTTGAAAGCTCCAATGAAGATATCATATTCACTCATAGATCAACTGCTTTTGGCAAAGGAAGGGGATTTTTCCTAGGAGAAAGGAAATTTAGGCCGGGCACGGTGGCTTATACCTTTAATCCCAGCACTTTGGGAGGCCAAGGCAGACAGACCTTGAGGTCAGGAGTTTGAGACTATCCTGGCCAACATGGTGAAACTCCATCTCTACTAAAAATACAAAAATCACCTGGGTGTGGTAGTGGGCACCTGTAATCCCAGCTACTTAGGAGGCTGAGGCAGGAGAATCTCTTGAACCCAGAAGGCAGAAATTGCAGTGAGCTGAGAGAGCACCATTGGACTCTAGGCTGGGTAATAGAGTGAGAATCTGTCTCAAAAAAAATAAAAAAAAAAGGAAGTTTAGACTGAGAAAACTGCCTCTGCTCCTAGTTAATAAATGGACCAAGTTATAGTGAGCCTTGATGGGCCTTGAGAAATCAGACAGAAATATTCAGTATTGATTAATTTTAAAATGTGGAAGATGGCAGAAGAGAATAAAAAAAAATGAAATAAGTGTAAAAGGACGATTGATTTGTTGGAAATTATGCAAGGTCAACTGAAGACTAGGATTCAGAAGATACATTGGGAAAACATCAGCAGTAATTCAGGCATGAGTTTAGCAGTACAAGAATACATGATTTTGGAGCAGAAGAAATAAATGAAAGAGAAATTTAAATGTCAATATCTCATAGCTCATTGGTATGACAAATTTGTTTGCCTGTTATGTTGATATTTCAGCATCCCAAGAGTGCATAGCATTAGTGCAGTTCTGGTCTAAAACCCTAATACTTAAGAATTCCATCTGTAAGTTTTGGGAGAACAAATGATGAAGATTTCTAGGCCTAAGGAAACCCAGATAGACAGCAGTCCCTTAGATGTTGCCACACTGAGATGTAAATCAGTCACATAAGGTTAGGAATCGTCTCTATCCTGTTCTAGACTGTTCACCCCATGGTCCTGAAATAGTGCCCCATATGTAGAAGACTCACAATATTGAGCATATTGTGGAGTGGTTAGAGGACAAAGAGAATGAGAATTTAAAGAGCATATTATCACAGAAAGAAAAAAAATGTTTTTCTGATTAGTAATGCAAGAAGTTTCCTTTGAAATAATTAGATTCTTGAGGGAATTCTTATTTGGTTTGAATCTATTGAAAATAGCTCCAGTTGTTTTATTTATTTGTATGTAGATACAGTCTATACAGAAAGGCAAAGGAATGATAAGGAGCCCACATTCAGAATATAGTTTCCTACTGAGTGTGAGAAGTGGGGAAGTGAGATGAGAGGGAGGAAAAGAGCAATGGGAAATTAATGGGTATTGATAATAGTCTATATGCTAATTTGTTTGATAAGCCCACAAGTGTTCATCATTATACTTTCTAATCTATGTGTAAATTATATTACATATGTTATATATATTACTTATCATGTAGCAAACATTCATAGTAAAATGAAAAAATGTATGTAAAATTAACATTATATAAATATGATCAAAATCATTTATTCATATTATAGTGTAATTGAGAGAACTCTTTAATGATGTATATTGGTCAGTCATGTATCTAAATAAATCTAATTTAATCTCTTATTCATGTTGGCAATATTTTCTTGGTTTTAGTCTTAAATTGATGCTCAAATTCTAAATATAGAACAGATTTTTGGCTGGGCATGGTGGCTTACATCTGTAATCCCAGCACTTTGGGAGGCCAAGGTAGGCAGATCACCTGAAGTCAGGAGTTGGGGACCAGCTTGGCCAACATAGTGAAATCCCCGTCTCTACTAAAAAAAAAACAGTTAGCCAGGTGTGGTGGTTTATGCCTGTAGTCCCAGCTACTCGAGAGGAATCACTTGAAACAGGGGAGTGGAGATTGCAGTGAGTTCAGATGCCAGTGCACTCCAGCCTGGGCAACACAGTGAGACCCATCAAAAGATGTGAATTTAATCAAAAAAACAAAAGAAAAGGCTTTGTTTTTCTTTTGCAGTCTGGCAAGAAATCATTTGAAAAAGAAAAACATCCCTATTTAGGAAAATGTATGCTTCATTTTTACACTCTTATAATCTTTTTGCTCAGGCTGAAGTGCAGTGGTATATCGGCTAACCACAACTTCAGTCTTCTGGATTCAAGCTATTCTCCTGCCTCAGCTGCTTGAGTAGCTGGGACTACAGGCATGAGTTACCATGCCCAGCTAATTTTTGTATTTTTAGTAGACACAGGGTTTCACCATACTGGCCAGGCTGGTCTCAAACTCCTGACCTTAAGTGATCTGCCCGCCTTGGCCTCCCAAAATGTTGGGAT
The DNA here is from genome assembly GCF_049354715.1 of Callithrix jacchus. Lineage (NCBI taxonomy): Eukaryota > Metazoa > Chordata > Mammalia > Primates > Cebidae > Callithrix > Callithrix jacchus. The sequence goes on from NC_133511.1 coordinate 88,613,100, forward strand.
TATAGCACTCTTGTAATTTATTTATATTGTTACTAACACTTTATCTTCACCTTTTTTTTCTTGGAAAAAAAAAGTCTTTTTTTTAACATTAATAGCAAATAAGGAAATTTTAAAAGCCCATTGGACTTAAAAATAGGAGAGGTGAATTTAATCTTCAATTCTGCCAGCAGTTACTCTTAGTTCACTTAAGTTCTCTGAAATTCAGTTATCATAAAGTAAGAAGATTGGACTGGTCATAGATATCTATTGCTAAATTTCTTGGTATTACATGTTGAAAGATTTCCAAGTTCAATTTTACATTCTATTTCTGTCTTCCCCTCCTTTTTACTCTGACATGGTGTTTTATAGAGTATTTTTTAAAATGTGAGGCTTATTTTCTATGAAAAATAAAAGAATATAGAAGAAAAGTTATCACTGGCCATCTTCTGAGGACACAATGTTACCTAAACAGGTCTCCTAGTGTTAAGAATGTCTTTCTGAAGTGTGCTAGCTGGACCAATGTAGTACACAGCAAATGATGAAAAAAATGTCAAACGCATGGCTTACATTTGTGTTTACTCTCTTTACTTTGTTAAGCTTATATTTTTTTCTTTTTCTTCCTTTATTTATTTTTTTTTGTTTTGAGATGGAGTCTTGCTCTGTGTCCCAGGCTGGAGTGCAATGGCACAATCTTGGCTCACAGCAACCTTTACCTCCTGGGTTCAGGTGATTCTCCTGCCTCAGCCTCAGGAGTAGCTGGGATTACACGTGCTTGCCACCATGCCCAGCTAATTTTTGTATTTTTTAGTAGACATGGGGTTTCGCCATGCTTGCCAGGCTGATTTCAAACTCCTGACCTCAGGTTATCCACCCGCCTCAACCTCGCAAAGTGCTGGAATTACAGGCGTTATTCATATGCCCGGCCATATTTTCAATGAATAATATTTGCTAAGAGTCTTGTAGTTCTTTTTCCAAAACAGAATGTACTTACAATGTGCTTTGCCTTTTGGATTCCTAGACATGTCTGCTCAGTGAGGGCAAGAAATCACTAGAGGAATGCCTAAATGACTTTGCAATGATTTAATTTTAGAATATATAATTTCATGTCATATTTCATCAGAAGTCATGTCTGTATATAATGGGGGTATTAAAGAGAAGTTGGCTAGATGCAATATTATTTTCATATTGTGTAAACTATTTATGTGTCAAAGAAAAGAAATAAATGCAAAATACAAGAAGAATTCTCTTCTTACTTTAAGGTATCATGCTATTCCCTTTTGAAAGTAAATAACGAAAGTAGGCCTTCGTTATCTTTGTTTACTTTGAATGTTTACCATTAATCCGGTGCTATGGGCACTTTCACATACATGACCACATTTAATTGCAGAACAACTCTGGAGATTTCTGCTTTGGGGAAGAGGAAATAGATGTAGTTTTTCCTATTCCTCCAGCTAAGTACAACTTAAAACCATGAAAATTATATATAAAACACTTAAAAGAAGACTCTGAAAGGTGAAGAGAAGTAGGTAGTTATGCTAGGAATCCTTTAGACCCAAATAATGACACGGTGGTCATTTCTCTGCTCTCTTTTGTTTTTTGTTTTCCTCATATATCCCAGACTTGTAGCTGAGAAGTCCACAACTCAGAAACATCAAGATAACCAGACAAAATAAAAGTCCTAAAACAAAAGTTTGCTGTTTGTAGCCAAAGAATTAAGCAAGGGCAGCCTAGCATGAAATAAACTTCTAGGAAATGGAAAAGAAAATTGCCAAAAACAGAGAAGTATATTACATGATGAAAGTGTCAATCCAACAAAGAGAGAGCATTCCTAAACATGCATGCACCAAACAATGTGGCTGCAAAAAATGAGAATCAAAAACTGTCAGAAGAATCAACAAATCAGCAATTATAGTTTGATACTTCAACAGTCTTCTCACAACAATTGATAGAAAAACTAGATAAAAAATTAACAAGCATACAGAATTTGACAACACTCTTAACCAACAAGAAACAAGATCGGAAAACTTTTTTAGAATGCTACACCCAGGAACAGCGGAATACATATCATTTCATGTACTATCATAGCATATACCAAGACAGACTATAACTAGGATCATAAAGCTAATTAACCTCAACAAATGTAAAATAATTAAAAACATACAAAGTGTGTTCTCTAATCACAATAAAATCAAACTAGAAACTTTTACAGAAGGTGTCTTTAACCATTCTGGCTGCTATAATAAAATACTATCAGAGTAAACTATAAACAACAGATATTTATCTCTCATGACTTGAGCTGGAAAGTCCAAGGTCAAGGCCTCAGTAGATTTGGTGCCTGGAGAAGATCTATTTCTTGACTCATAGGTAGTGCTTTCTTGTTGTGTCTCCACATAGTGGAAGGTGTAAGAGGTCTCTCCAAGGCTTTTAAGAGTACTAATTCCATTCATAATGGCTCTAATTTCATAACTTAATTAACTTCCAAATCCTCCCCACCTAATTCCATCACCTTGGAAGTTAGGTTTTCAACATATGAATGTTGGAGAGGAGGTTATGAGAATCCAGTCCATTGTAAAAATATAAAAGAAAAATCTCCAAACACTTGAAAACTAAACAACACATATGTTAATAACCCATGGATCAAAGAGAAAGACTCAGGGAAAAAGTTAATTGATTGCATGGAGTGAAAGTGAAAATACAGCACAGTAACATTTATGAAAAATAGCTAAAGCAGTGCTGAGAAGAAAATGTATAGCACCAAATGCATACATTAGAAAGAGGAAATGTCTCAAATTCATAATCTAAACTCTCACCTCAAGAAACTAAAAATAAAAAAAGAACACCATGAGCCCAAAGCAAAGAGAGAAAAATAAAATAATAAAAAGCAAAGATCAGTTAAATTGAAGATATAAAACATAGAGGAAATTACATAAAACAAAGTGTAGTTTATTAGAAAACATAAAATTGATAAACTTTAACAGAACTGGCAAAGAAATAGAGACACAAATCACAAATAAAATAAATGAAATAGGGCATATTGCTGTAGATCCTTCAGACAACCAAAGATGATGTGAAATAAAATGAACAACTTATATATAAATTGACAATTAAGATAGAATGGACGGCTAGTTCCTTGAGAAATATAAACTACCAAAACTCATCCAATATGAAATAGATAAATTGAATACTTCTGTAACTATTAATAAAGTTGAATTCATAAATTAAAAATTTCCAAAAAAGAAATCTCCAGGGCCATATAGTTTTGCTGGAAAATCTGGCAAACATTTAAGGAAAAATTGGCACTAGTATTGCATGATCTCTCCCAGATAATAGAAAAGGAAAGAATGCTTTCTTATTTATTTTACAAAGTTAGTATTTCCCTTATATTAAAACCAAACACAAACAGTACATAAAAGAAAAGTAGACCAATGTCCCTCAATAATATATATTCAAAAATTCTTAACATTAGCATAAAATGCAGCAATATCTATGTACACTATGACAATTTGTACAATGACAAAGTGTGATGTTGGGGTCCGGCATGTCTGTTGGGGTCTACTGACCTGTGGGAGTCCCCGAGACCGCCAACGTAGATGTCTTGTTCAACCTGAGGGAGAGAGTGCATGGAAGTGAAAGAAAAGAGAAAAGCGGAATCTGGAGGGCTGGCTTAGGCTGTGCCCAAGCAGCAATTTTATTTTTGCAATATGTTTCATTATATACTTTTCTGAAGTCAAAGTTGTTTACGCCAGATCAACGTACTTAAGTTACAGTAAGCAAGTTACGCCCAGTAAGTAAGTTAAGCCCAGTAAGTAGGTTACTTCCAGTAAGTAGGTCATGCCCAATAGGTCAAGGTAAGTAAGTTATAGTCACGCCCAGTAAGTTATGGTAAGTAAGTTACAGTTACACCCAGTAAGTTAAGATAAGTAAGTTACCAAGTGTAAATACTTAAGTTAATATTTTACAATGAAGGTAACAAGGCTCCAAAATGAACACACTCAAGCAATAAACCATAAGGAGCCGAAAGTGGACACATTGCCTCCCAAGTCCTCATATCCATAAAGTAATGTCTGTTAATTATTTAAAATAACATAGTCCCTCTCTCGGTTCCTGCTTTCCCTCAGCTCGACTCCCCCAACCGGGGATCTGTGTCTGGGTTCAAGCTCACCGTATGGCGAGGCTCATTTCCTAGGGGCCTCACATGGGAGCAATCCCCACAGATCCCTCAGTGTGATTCATCATAGGGAGGCAAAGCTAGTTCAATATTCAAAAATCAAGGTAATCTACTTAATTAAGAGGGTAAGTGTAAAAATCACATGGTCATACCAATCAATGCCAAAAAGTTGGACAAAGTCATTAAGAAAGAAATAGAGGTGAACTTTCTTAACTTTGTATCAATAAAATACATAAGGTAACATTATTGTTAATGGGAAAACTGCAAATACTTTTTCTTTACGACTAGAAACAAGGCAAGGATGTGTACTCTCATCACTGGTATTCAACATAGTGCTAGGAGTTCTAGCTAGTGCAATAAAGCAAGCAAAAAAGAAATTTTAAAACTACATATCAAAAAGGAATAAATAAAACTGACCTGTAAGACATGTAAAAAACAAAAACTTTTAAAACTAATGAGTGAATTCAGAAAGTTTATAGGATACAGATAAACATGCAAAAATCACTACTATTTTTATATTCTGGCAATGAACATCTGCAATTAAATATATAATGCCATCTATAAAAATAAAATTATAGCCATAAATCTTACAGAATATGTACAGGATTTGTTTTCTGAAAGCTTCAAAATGCTGATGAAATAAATAAGATCTATATAGAGATTCATACTATGTTAATGGATATCCATAAGTCGTAAATTGACACACAAATTTAGTGCAATTATTGTAAAATGCCAACAAGTTTTTTTTGTAGATAAAGAGATTCTAAAATTCATATAAGAATGCAAAGGCACCAGGATAGCCAAATCAATTTTGAAAGGAAAGAATAATGAGGGAGGACTCATTTTATCCAATTTCAAGACTTATTATATAGCCATAGTAATTAAAACTATGTGGTATTGGTGGGAGAATAAACACATAAATGAATGGAACAAAACAGAGAAACTAAAAACATACCCACGTAAACATGTCATACTGATTTTTGATAAAGGTACAAAAACCATTTAGTGGAGAAAAGATAGCCTTGGCACCGTGGTCCTGGAGCATAGATCTCCATACACCATAAAATCAACCTCTACTTAAATTTTACACTGTATATAAAAATTAATTCAAAGTGGATCATGGACTTTAAATGCAAAGTGTAAACTATAAATCTTTTACAACAAAACATCCAAGCAAGTTTTAGGGGTCTAACGGTAGGCAAAGAGTTCTTAGACTTGATGCAAAAAACAACCACTAAAGTAGAAAGTGATAAACTGAACTTAATCAAAATTAAACTTTTGCTTTGTGAAAGACCCTGTTAAGAGGATAAAACACCAAGTACAGCCTGGGCTACTGTTTTCAACATCACACAGCAGGCAACAGAGCAGAACTGACTTCATATTGAATCCACTGGGAAAAAGCCTGTTTACATTTTTGTTTAGTACATGTGTGTAATTAAGGTAAAAAATGTTTTATGCAAATACATAATGACTAGAAATGTTTTTATTGAAGCCCTTTGTATTAATTATGGCAGTTTTCCCTTTCATTCTTTATGCATATGCACTGTATTCCAGCATTACTCTTCAGAAAAGTTTTATAAATATTCTTATTTGGCTAGGAAATTGTCTGTGAGGGGACATATTTGTTCTGCTACAAACAGCAATGTTGAGTACACATTATTTTTGATAGGTATAGCTCCTCTTTATCATTGATGATAAAGATAATGGAGACTAAACAAAGGAGTGATTCATTTAATAATTCCTAGCCAGACATTGGAGCTAACAACATAAAGGAAGCTATAATCATTTTTTTCATTTCTACATTTTCTCATCTCTCTAAGTATGAGACTTTATTACATGTATTTCTTTATATGGCCACTCTGTTTTCCCTGCTCCACTCATTTAACTGTAAGTCATTTCAGAACAGGGACTAAATATTTTTGTCTTCATAAGCTCAGCCTTAGCAAATTGCCTAGCATGGGTTACATAGTAATAAATATTTAAGTGAATAAATTACTATCTTTGTGTTAATTAGGCTGAAAAAAACCTCGAATATTCTATGGAATGATGAGGATTGCTTTATGATTGTTGCCAATATGAAGATTCAGCATAAAAAATATTAGGTGCTGTTTAAATTATCTTACCTTTTCTGCTACTTAGAACATTTTCTCAACTGTTAGTTGCCATGTTTTAAAGACAACTTTTTAGAAGTCTTCTATTCAGTCCTTTCTGTGGTCCCCACAGGACAAGATGGAATTCATCTCTCTTTTTGTTTATTTATTTTATTTCAATAGGGTTTGGGGGGAACAGGTGGTGTTTGGTTACATGAATAAGTTCATCAGTGGTGATTTCTGAGATTTTGGTACACCCGTCACCTGAGTAGTGTACGCTGTGCTCAGTGGAATTAATCTAGTTTTGTAATCCTCCCCTTTTCCTATTCCTGATGTTAGGCATTCTGAGATGACCTGAAGTATAACTGATTTTACAGCATACACTAGTGTATAGCAAGCAGTGTATACAAGGTATCAAATACAAAGTCTTTAGAGTCAGATAACCCTGCATTTGAAGACTGTCTCTGACCAGTTGCTTAGTGCCGAGGAATCACTTTGAGCCTCAGTTTAGTTATTTGTAAGATAAAATTTTATAACCATTAGAGAAAATGAATAGAAAGCAAGGTGTTTGGCATAGAAGAGATTAACATTCAAAGGACAAATAGTAAAAATTATCAGCCATTTTACTCAATCTGCTGAATAACACATTAATGACATTTTCTGAACATTATTACTACTTCCATCATTATCTATCTTTAAAAATCAATTTCTCTAACAGTGATGTGGTCATTCTTTAAATCATTTAGGGATTTATCAAATGTACTTATTTGAGATGAAATAAGTCCAGTGACTCAGATTATTTTTTAAAAGAAGTGATGCCAAGAAACTAAAAGATCCCCAAAAAGTTTCTATCCTGTGGGGATTATTTCAGTCCAACCTATTCTATTTACAAGGCAATTTCAGAATGTGTTATTATAGCATGGCTATTGATTGAAGACTTTCTTCACTGTGAAAAATTTGGTTTAAAATGACTATCCTAAAACCTTCTATTTTAGCAAATATGCCAGCAAGTCAGCAGCAATTTCCGTGGTACAGTAAGAATAGTTTTCAGCTGAATTCCTCTTTTTTTCTTTTTGACATTTATCATCATGGGCTACATCTCCATAAGGCATCTCAGGGTTATACGATCCATACAAAAAAAGGCTTACATCTGCCTTTGGCTCATTTTTCTCCACATGCATGATTTACCCCATAATGTGCTATGCTGTGCTCTGGGATCCTACAGAAGAAAGCACTGATGTGACTCATCTCCATCATGGGGATGTCCTGGCTCTGCTGCTGCTGCCGCCACTCCCACCTTATTGCAGCACAAATATGATGGAGAAAAGCAGGAACAGAGTTGTTGGTGGTAGTGTCTAAGATGATTTATCACAGGACAGTTAACAAAGGGGTCCTTCTGCAAACAGGAGGTGCCAATTTTAGGCTGCGTACTAGTATTAAATAGGTAGTATTAATAACAATAAACATACACTTTTGAATAAACTTTAGATTGTTTCCAAGTTTATGACTTTGGAGACTTGGTTATTTTTTGAGAAAAAGGCAGGCAGAACAAGGATAGCACATACCCTGCCACTATTTTCTTTATTCCTGCTCAGTACAGATTGGTGGGCAGTTTTGGTTGTACATCCGAAATGAGACTTTTCCCATCTTTTCTCTCAGCCATCCTCAGATTGCTGGCAATGAATCCCAACATGGCTGCAAGACGACTGCCTCACAAAGCATAAAGAAAGGGCCTGGACTAATGGGTTTCTTCTTACGTGGGTCTCTGACAAGGAAGGGAAGTCTTTTCCAGATCCTCCCATCAGACTCTCCATATATCTAATTTCCCCTAACTCTCAGAACAATAGCTAGGAAGTATCCTGGGGTTGTGTACCATATCCTCCAAACCAGTTTGGAATTCTGTTATCCAAAAAAGAAGAGATGATTTTGATAAAAACGCTGAATGGCTGCACCAGCACCAGCACTTCTTACCTCTAGACGTCTGATTAGATGAGATAGTAAGTGTGAGTGTTGCTTAAACTGGTTTCAGTTGGAGATTTTGTTCTTTCAGTGGCAGGCCTTCTCACTGATAGATGTGGTATTTGGTACCATTTTTGATTTTTGGAGAAAGCTGCGGTTTCACTTCAGTGGATTTGTGTTGGAATAAGTAGCAAGATAAAAGCAGATCAGGAGGGTGTGGGCACTCTGAAGCATTCAGATGGGGAAAAGGTCTGCAGGTGAGTGCAAGATAATTTCCAGAAAGCGCAGAGATTCAAAGCCAAAGGAAACCATACCATCCAAGTAACCTATGGCTGAGTCTGAAAGGTAAAACACAAAGACCAGAAGTCCCCAGATGGGAGTGCAAAGCAAGTGTATGAGTCAAGTGTGATAATGAAATATGTTTTCATGAAAAGGATAGGGTGCCCAAGGCTGGTAGTTATTGGATGCTTTCCTACCCCCTAACGAATGTGTGATCTTGGCTTAAAAGCACAACTTCAGAGAGATAAATGAGTTTATTTTTTTTTCTAACACCTCAGCATCTTTAAAATTTTCCGTTTTCTGAGCTCTGCACTGCAGAAGGTCTCTAGTGTTAAGGGGCAGATTTGGGCTGGGCACAATGGCTCATGCCTGTAATTCCAGCACTTTGGGAGGACAAAGCTGGTGGATTACGAGGTCAGGAGTTCTAGACCAGCCTAGGTGAAACCTAGTCTCTACTAAAAATACAAAAATTGGCTGGGCATGGTGGCACACATCTGTCCCAGCTACTCAGGAGGCTGAGACAGGAGAATCACTTGAACCCAGGGGCCGGAGGTTGTGGTGAGCTGAGATTGCACCACTGTACTCCAGCCTGGGCAACAGATTGAGGCTCTGTCTCAACAAAAACAAGCATATCTGTAGGTATCTGAATGAAAAGTTCTGCTATGTGATATTCTACAGAATAACTCCTATTCTGAAATCACTAGCCAAAGCAACCTTCTGTTTAGAAAGTGGAAAAATATGTTTAGGAAGTGTTTGTATATTGTGCTGCAAGTAGTGAAGTTAAGAAGCCTTCCCTGAGACTCTTTTCTGAGCTTGGTACTGGTCCAGTTACTGTTGTTCAGAAATAACAGAATAATAAATTATAAAATTTACACAGAAAATTACAAAGGCACACTTTTTTTCCTATCAAGCTAGCTTTTATCTCTAGAAGCAATTTTTACCTATCAGAGTAGGCACCTGTTCCTCTACTATATCATGAACTATCTATATATTATCTATCCAGTTTCTCTCACAATGGGTAGACATCAATGAAGGCTGGCTAGCCTTTCAAAATACAAAGACAAGAAGATTGACTTAGAAAAGAATTTTAAAAATACCTATCCCAATCATTTGTCAAAGCCTCCTGAAAGATCTGAATTTATGCATTAGCTACTATATCAGGCAGGGTGTTCAAGTGCATGCAACAGTAATCACTTTAGCGAATTTAAGCAGAAAATTTATTGAATGGTTGAGTAGCTCTCAGAATCGCTGTGAAGGGTATAAATATTAGAAACTAGGTAGCCAATAATAATGGCCAAATCACACTGAAGAACTGGTCTAGTCTAGCCATCACTGTACTCCCTTGGTCATAGTCACTGCAGTATATTCTAGAGATAGCATCAACACTGGTCTATAACACTACTTTTGAATAGTGTAGCTTAGCACTTGTGTAGTACCTCAAATGATACTCTTTACAAAATAGACTCTTTGCTTCTCTAGTTTTTGCGTTATTAACAAATGACTCAATAATCTCAGATGGGTGCATGCAGTTGGAGAATGGATAATGTCCCTGAGCCTCAATTGCAAGAAAGGCCAGAAAAGTGAGAATCTGGAATTCTTCTTTCTTTAGTAGGAAATGAGATATCTTATTATATAGAGATTTCTCAAACTGGAGGCTTAGGGAAGCATTTGGCATTGTCTGTAGATGTGTCTTTTTAAAAAATCGCTCTGCCTTGGCAGGTGATGGGGGATCAGGGGTTTGCTACTGATATCTAGTGGGTAGAGGCCAAGGATGCTGCTAAACATCCTATACTACATATGCCAATTTATGACAGCAAAGGATTATCTGGTCTGAAATATCAACAGTGCCTCTGCTGGGAAACTCTGCCCTTAAAAGGATAGGTAGAGCCTCAATACATGTGGCCAATCACAAATATTGAAACAGTGGGCAATTTTATTTCTTCTTTACTTGGTTTGCCTTTTCAGTTTCTACCTTTTGCTGTGATTCTATTTCCTATCTTTTGTGAGAAAAGACATATAAAAAGAAGATGTAATAGATCTACCTTTGCATTTCTATAAAGGAATACCTGAGGCTGGGTAACTTATAAAGAAAAGAGGTTTATTATGGATCAAGATTCTGCAGGCTGTATATATATGACACCATCATTTGCTCAGCATCTGGTGAGACTTCAGGAAGCTTCTAATCATGGTGGAAGGCAAAGGGGAGCAAGTATGTTACTTCATGAGAGACACAAAGCACAAAAGATTGGTAGTGGAGGTCCTGGACTCTTTTTAACAACCATATCTCATGTAAATTTAATGCGGGAACTCACTCAGTACCACCAGGAGGACACCAAGCCATTCTGGAGGACTCTGCCCCCATCACCCCAACACCTTCCCCCATGTTCCACCTCTAACATTGGGGACCACATTTCAACATGAGATTTGGAGGGAACATATATCCAAACTATATCAACTATCAACAAGCAATTTGTTCACAGAAGTCAATAGTTTGCTTAAGATAACAAAAATAATAAGTAACACAAGTATTGCTAAATACCTACAACTCACCTCAAGGCTCTTGCTGTTTCCACTCTGCCATCTTGCTCTTCTATAGCTCTCTGAGACCAAAGAAAATATGTTTACACATTATTGTTAGGACATTTTTAGAAAGACTAGTTGTAGCACATAAGAAACAAGGAGCAAGTCCACAATTATAATTTCATCAATCATCCTGAAACCAGCTGAATAGATTGTGTAGTCAACCTGCAGATGAATTAGGAATCTCTTAATTCTCTTCCAGAATAACTGAAGCCAGTCTCTTACATGGAACCAACAGTGAAATATGTTGAATTAACTGAATAGCATCTTACTGTCTCTTTGGGACTGGTATGTAAAAGAGGATGATGCTAAGTAGCATTCCTTAATGGTGCTATAGGGCTACTATTCCCTCTATTCTGCTTTCAATTACTGTTAGGCTTTATCCACTATCTACAGGGCCCCAAGGCAGCACTATTTTCTGCTGGATACAGCACTGGGAATAGAGGGGTAAAGAATGTTCTTTCTCATACCTGAATGATTCTCTGCAACTTGAAGAAAACACTTGTATGTCAATAGTTGCAAGGTCCAGAACAGGAAATTCATTTATAATGACACATTTTAGACATGCCCATAGCAGCAAGGCTAGGATCCCTTTGAAATGTGTCAGTGTCATGGTGTCAGTCAGCCTTTAGCCACGGTGTATGCATAGTATAGTGCATTATTCTGTAGCAACCAAGTTTGGATGGCAGAAGCAATTTTAAAATCCCCTTGCCTCCATGGGGTATATCTCAGCACTGGCTTCAGAGGCAAGGAGAGAGAAAACATACATTTTGGACAAGAATAAGCATTTCAGATATGGGGAAGGCTGCAGTGGGTTAAAAACACTGGATCCTTTGATAAGCTGAGAATGTATGAATGCAAAGGTTGTGTTTCAGGAAATTTATTGCAGACTATTATTTATAGCCTAAGTTGTATAGCAAGTTATTTCAATTCTCATTATGTTAATGCATTTAATTATCATAAACTCCTATGAGAAGATACTACACTACTTCCATCTCCATTGTCCAGAAGACAAGGCTAAGAACTGCAGATGTTAAGTAATTATTACAAACTAAGTAGTAGATTTATACTCAGATCAATATGAATTCAAATCCTGGACTCTTACATATAACATTTTATGTTACTAGTCAGCCTGTGTTTCTCTTACTCTGGTTGAGAGTATCATCAAGTTGCTTGTCGTCTTTCCACCCTTAGTCATTCCACATATGCCTTTCAGAAGGTATTCATAGCACTAGCTTCCCAATTTCTCCCTTGGACAACAGGAGACATTCTTAAAACTTTGAGAGAAAATCTGATACAATTGTTACAAAGAAAGAAAACCTAGCCTCCTCACTGACCAACCTTCCTCATTGTCACCAAAACCAATGTTTTGTTGTTCCTGGTTTTTTTTTTTTTTTGTAAGCTTAAAATAAAAATAATTTATTGTTTCTTATCATTCTGTGGGTGGATTGGGCTCAGCTGGACCCTTTGGCTGCATACCATAAATGTTGATTCATGCATAGGGCTGCACTCCGCTAACTGTTCCATCCAAGATGCCCTGTCCTTTTCCAGGGTCTTAGCATTTTAAAGTGGTAATCATGACCTTTTAATAGATCTTGAAATCAGTTTAGTGGGCCAATTGTGTTAGTCTGTTCTCAGGCTGCTAATAAAGACATACCTGAGACTGGATAATTTATAAATGAAAGAGGTTTAATTGACTCACAATTCCACATGTTGGGGAGGCTTCACAATCATGGTGGAAGGTGAATGAGGAACAATGTCACATCTTACATGGAAGCAGACAAGAGAGCTTGTGCAGCATAACTCCCATTTATATAACCATCAGCTCTTGTGCGACTTATTCACTACCATGAGAACAGCATGGAGGAAACTGCCCCTGTGATTCAGTTATCTTCACCTGGCCCTGCTCTTGACATGTGGGCGTTATTACAATTCAAAGTGAGATTTAGGCAGGGACACAGCCAAACTGTTTCAATCATGACCTGCCTTAACTACAATTAAAAAAGGATTGACTAAAACATAGATGTGAGAGCATGTCACATCCAGTAATGGTAGTGTGATGTGAAAGTTTTCCCTTTTCAGCCTATATAATGTGGAGGCATGGAAATCTAAAACAGCCACTGGTGAACTACTGTAAGACCCACAGTAGAACACCACAATTCACCATGATCTTGCCTGAGCTGAGGAGGGCAAGGATAGAAAAGTGGTCATCTCAGAAAGTAGGGTACAGAGAAGGAACTTTGCCATAGAGTCTAATACTGCAAAAATACATTAGTTAAGTAAAATAAAGGGACACACAAACACATACACACATTCACACACACACTCTTCCTTTGGTTCAGAGCTGTCAGTAGCTTATTGGTGGTCTCTGACTTGAGGAAAATATTCCCTCACATTCATTCTATTTCTGCACATTTCATATAACCTTCTGAGAAAAGATCTGCCTTCCTGGGTAGCTTTCTACTCAGAAGCAGCACCTTGGATCACAGACTCAGACCTTCCTATTAAGAATACTTCCCATAACAAATGGAAAAGTGTGGAACCCAGGTTTTCCTGTGTCTCTCATTTGAGTTTTGTTTGGTACAATTAACTCTTGGAAGAAATTGTTATTTGGGGGAGAAGAAGAACATTATAGCCTCTAAGAGAAAAAGAGCTTCTTTCAGCACTGATTTTGCAGTTATCGGCAGAGATTTTGCTCCAGAAGCAGGCTTTGCCTTCTTCCTCAGCCTCATTAGTAGCTGTGTTGGATTGTAAGGCTCCTGAGATAAATGCTGCAAGGCAGTACATGACACCAGTTTAGGAGCATTTCCTAGGAAGAAGCTAACAGAGCAGGAGAAAAGCACTTTCATAAAAATGTGTATTTCTCTACAAAATACAGGATAAAAAATGTGAGATGTAGGAGTAGCACAACAAGCAACTTGCAGTACTTGGATATATAGCAGCCTCGAGTCAGGGCAGAGTAAACCCACCTGATTCTGACATTTTCTCTCAGATCAATACCTGCAGATGATGTTCAACAATGAAAGTTGCCAAAAATATACACTATTTCCTGTATACATTTCTGTAAGTGACTATATGATGTTCAGAAAAAGTTATATTATCAACAGTAAAATACTGATGATTCTGACACTATTTGAGTAAGTACCTGGGAAATATTACTTGACCTTTTTAACTTACATTTACTTCATGTCTATAACTCTTATTTTCTATATCTAAAAAAGAAATAACAGGAGAGAAGGGAAAAGTGAAGAAATATTACAAAACCCATATAAGTATTGGAAGGATTAAATAAGGTGGCACATGCAAAGTATTTAGACATTATGTCTTTATCATAGTAAGTTATTAATGAAGGATACATGTATTTTGATTATGATTATGTATACCTTGTAAACAATGCAATAAAAACATAACCACAGCCATAAACTCCACACCCTCTCAATTCATTCATTCAGCAATTTTATTAGACACATATGTTGTGAAAATTCTGGACTCTAAAAGTGCAGAGATGAATACAACATGCTCTCTGCATGTTAAGAGCTTCATTTCATCAGAGGAGAAAGGCATGTAAATTAATAACTATAAATAGCATGATGGAAACTATAATAGATCAATTATAAAATGTTACTTTCTGGGAGGCATAGTGTAAATCTCCAGAAAGAAGAGCACTTTGTTCTATTTCTACTTTCAACATGGGTTACATAATATTTAGAACATGCGTCAAGGCAAGATGAAGGCACAGAGCAAGAGAGGCAAGCCCATTTCCCCTACCCAACACACACAGGCACATGTGCATACACACACACACACCTTTCTATCTGGTCTTCCTGTTCTTTGTTAGCAGCTTCCCAAAAGTTGGAGGAAGGGCTGTAGAACTTGAAAAGCCTCACAGTTATTTAGCATCTATAGTGTGCCAGTTGCTTTACATATGTTACTCAACTTACCATTATTATAAGCCAATAGGGAATGGAATTACCTCACTTTTCAGATAATGGCTTGAGTTTCTGTGGCAACTGTGGTTTTGCCTACTTTGTGAAATTCTGTTTGTAGTCATTCTTCTGATGACAGATCTCATCTGTCTGGAAACAGGAGATGGTCCAGCTGGGGCAGTTGGAGTCACTACCTTGAATTTTGTGCTGGAGCTGGCAGTGAAGCTTTCTTTATTTTTGACCACCAATGCTATGTATTTAATCCCAGAACTGAGGACAGTCTTGTTGATACTGCAGGAGGAGGTGAGAGAATGCAAGGAAATAATATAAGGAGAGAAATATAAGGAGAGAAAGTTCTGTTGGTACCGAGTCCTCTGCTCTAATTCTTGAGGTTTCCTGGCTTCATCCTTAGGTTTTTGAAGCATCCAGTATCTTTTCCATCAATCCTGAAATCCTTATGCCAGTAAAAAGTTCAGTTTTTATCAATTGCCACCTTAAGAGTCCTAATATAGAGAGAGATCCAAGATGGTTGACCACTAGCAGCTCAGGCTTATAGCTCCCAGTGACAGCATAGAGAACCAGAGAACGCCACAGTTTCAGACGAATTTTTGTTGCTCAAGGACCAGGAGATTCCCAGCGGAGGAGCCCCACGGGTCGCCAGCAACTCTTGCAGCAGGCACTGCAGTTTTGCCAGTGCCCTGATGCAGCGGTTCTTGGTGCAGAGTAAACGGGACTGGTTCTTCTTTTGGCCAATGTTTGGAGCTGATTGAAGAAGGGATTCAGGAGGGAAGCCAGACAGGAGACTCCTGGACAGAAAAGCACCAAGGATCTTGATGCCGCTGTTTTAGCCAGTGCAGTGGGTTGCTCATATTTCGGCCCTGGGAATTAACAAGTTGGACGTCCAATAAGAGACCTAATTTGAAAGTTGGTAATTACAACGACAACAGGTGGATACATTTACAATGATGGGAAGAAACCAGCACAAAAAGGCTGAGAATACTCAAAATCAGAATGCCTCTCCATCTACAGAGGATCACAGTTCCTCATCAACAGGGGAACAAGGCCTGATGGAGAACGAATGCATTCCCTTAACAGAATCAGGCTTCAGAATGTGGATAATAAGAAACTTCTTTGAGTTAAAAGAACGTGTTCTAGCCCAATGTAAAGAAACTAAGAACTTTGAAAAAAGATTTGATGAAATCCTAATGAGAATAGACAATTTAGAGAGGAATAGGAATATAAGTGAATTAATGGAACTGAAGAATACTATTCAAGAACTCCGAGAAGTATGCACAGGTTTTAACACTCAAATTGATCAAGCAGAAGAAAGGATGTCAGAGGTCGAAGACCAACTTAATGAAATGAAATGAGAAGACAAGATTAGAGAAGGAAAAGTAAAAAGGAATGAGCAAAGTCTCCAAGAAATATGGGATTATGTGAAAAGACCTAATTTACCTTTGATAGGTGTACTTGAATGTCATGAGGAGAATGAATCCAAGCTGGAAAATATTCTTCAGGATATTATTCAGGAAAACTTTCCTAACCTAGTAAGGTAGGACAATATTCATCTCCAGGTAATACAGAGAACACCACAAAGATATTCCTCAAGTAGAACAACCCCAAGACACATAATTGTTAGATTCACCAGGGTTGAAATAAAGGAGAAAATTCTAACAGCTGCTAGAGAGAAAGGTCAGGTTACCCATAAAGGGAAGCCTATCAGACTTACAGCAGATCTCTCAGCAGAAATCCTACAAGCTAGAAGAGAGTGGGGGTTAATATTCAATATCCTCATAGAAAAGAATTTTCAACCCAGAATCTCATATCCAGCCAAACTAAGCTTTAAAAATGAAGGAAAATAAAAATTTTCACGAACAGCAAGCACTCAAAGATTTCATCACCCCCAGACCTGCTTTACAAGAGCTTCTGAAAGAAGCACTACACAAAGAAAGGAACAACCAGTATCAATCATCCCAAAAACTTAACAAAAGATAAAGAGTATCTCCATAATGAAGTATTTATATCAACTAATAGGCAAAATAGCCAGCCAGCATTAAATGACAATATTAAACTCACAAATATCATATTAATCCTGAATTTAAATGGATTAAACACCCCAATCAAGGACACAGACACACAAACTGAATAAAAATCAAAACACATCGGCACTCTGTATCCAGATCCATCTCGTAAGCAAGGACCCACAAAGACTCAAAACAAAAGGTTAGAGGAAGACTCACCAATCAAATGGAGAGGAAAGAAAAACAAAACAAACAAAACAAGACAAAACAAAACAAAACAAAAAAAACCAGGAGTCTGACAAAATAGACTACAATAGTAACCAAGACTAAAAGAAACAAAGAAGGACATTACATAATGATAAAAAGATCAATGCAACAATAGGAGTAATGATCATAAATATACCCAGATATATAAGACAAGTTTTCAATGACTTATAAAGAGACTTGGACTCCCACACTAATAGCAGGAGACTTTGACACCACATTGTTAATATTCAACAGATCAACGAGATAGAAAATTAACAGAAACATTTATGATTTGAACTTAGACCTGGAACAAGTAAACTCAGTGAATATTTATAGAATTCTTCACCCCAGGTCCACAGAACATACATTTTTTTTTTAGTATCACATTACAGCTGTTTTGAAAGTGACCACATAAATGGAAGCTGGAAAATATTCAGTACTTGCACAGCATTTCACAGATGTAAACGAAATATTGGTTGGCTGTTTGTTTGTTATTTTCTTTCCTTCTTCCTTCCTGTCTCTGCTGTTAAGCACAATCATCAGCATAAAAGAGGTTTTTAATACGTATTTCTAAATTGCATTCCAGCCTGGGCAATAGAGCAAGACTCCTATTCTCTCTTCCCCTTTTCTCTTTTTCTTTCTTTCTTTAAAAAAAAAAAAAAAGAAAAGAAAAAAAGGCCGGGCATGGTGGCTCATGCCTGTAATCCCAGCACTTTGGGAGGCCGAGGGTGGATCATGAGGTCAAGAAAAAAAAATAATAAAATAAGAGTCCGAATACAGAATATGCAGCTATTGTGGACAGATCTTGAATTTGGACTAGGTCTGTGTGAATAACAGTTTATGACTTTTCACTGAACTCATTCATAGTATTTTAATGTGTGTAGGTTCCTGGAATTATTTTCAGCCACCTTTGTTTCTTCATGTGTACCTATCTTTTCAGTTCATATCCTGTTTTAGATAATGTGGAAATGAATGATCTTATTTTTTTTTTCCAAAATATTAGGAAAAAAGTGGCATTTGGAATCCATACTTACTCTTTCTTTCTTTCTTTCTTTCTTTCCTTCCTTCCTTCCTTCCTTCCTTCCTTCCTTCCTTCCTTCCTTCCTTCCTTCCTTCCTTCTTTCTTTCTTTCTTTCTTTCTTTCTTTCTTTCTTTCTTTCTTTCTTTCTTTCTTTTATTATTCCAAAAGGCAGTAGAGAAGAGGGCTTAAATGTATGGGCTCAGGCGCTAGCATTCCTGGGTTCAAATCCTAGCCCTTCATCTTATTAGCTGGATAAACTACCTCAAATTACATAGCTTCTTTCTGTGTGCCTCATTTCATTCTTCTACAAGTGTACAAAATTGTACCTGCCACAGAGTTTGCTGTGAAAGTTAAATTAATGCACAGAAAGCACTTAGAAAAGTGTCTAAAACATAATGTGTATTCAAAGAATATTGGTTATTTTAATTTTTTTAAGTTGTGGTGACACATATATACATATATATAATTTTTTAATATAGTGAAAGCCTTCTTTAAATAAAACCTCACCTGAAAACTCCAAATGGAAATGAGATAATTATAAAGCTGCTTTGGAAGATAGAATGGGATTTCTGGATCTCACTTATTTAGTATCAATTCCCCTTTTAAGGCATCTCTAATAGATAATAGGAGAATTCATTGAACTTTTACTCTGTATTACCTCTACTGTGCTCAGTTTATCTGTATTTTTTTAAATGTTATCAATGCAATGATCTTGCGAGGTAGGTATCATATTCATATACAGGTTTCTTTATTTTATAGATCAAGAAACCAAGGCCTTTTGAGGCTCAGAAACTTGCTAGAATCATACAGCTAGTAACTGGCAAAGTTAAGCCCAGAGTTCAGGTCTGTCTAACAGCCCTAACCCAAAGCCGTGTTCTTAACCATCTCATTATATTACCTGCCCTCAGGTATCTTAAATATGTCATTTTAAAATTACCATTTTAGATGAATTGGTCATTCTTGTATCTTGAAATGAGGAAGAGCAGGCTTTACTTCTGGATTTTTCCCAGGAATCAATTTGTAGAACACATTTTTTAGTGTGAGTTTGGGAATCCCTATGGTATTAAGTTGTATAAAATGTGAATCCAAAGAAGCTGGGCCCACCAGAATGAGAATAAATAGAAGGCTGTGGAAACCAAGCAAACACAATGCGTGAATATAAGAGATTTAATTAACAAAGAAGAATGAAATGCTTAGATTACTTTAAAAGAGTAAACTTTACTGAATGTTTCTTTTCTTTGGGTCAATGTTTAGCATCATAATAACCACATGAGGCTATTGCAAACTCCTTTGTGGAAAATTTCTACCTTCCCGAAAGACAGACCATCCATGATATTTGATACTAGGCAACTAATAGAATAAATAGTTTGCTGTCAGTGCTCTTGATAATCATTGATCTCCTTCTATAATAATCCTTCAGCAGGAAGAAACTCCCCTGCTCCGATGACCTCTGGTAGTCTTGTTCACACTGATATTTGGAAACTTCTCAGAAAGTTGGCACTGTATTTTTTATTTCTCCTTTCACTGCTACTTAGTCTGAAAGAAACTTTCATTCTTTGAGTGCATCTTAAAGATCACAACCTCTATGACTGTCTCCCATCTCCCTAAACCAGGCCTAGAAGAATAATTGAAGGAAATTTTACAGGACCATGGGTGGAATCAACTAAGTTCCTACTCTTGATAAGAGAAAAGACCCCTGATCAAGAGACTAAATTACTTAAAATGAGACACCAAGTAGAATAAATGTCATGATTTTACTCTCCTGCTTCTTTTGAGCAACTGCTGAGGCTGCTTATTGGGTAAATCCAAATGGAAGCCACAGGTTGTTGGTGTAGGCTATACAAGTCAGCCTCTGAGAGCAGAGAGTAAGAAAGGGAAAGGTGTAGTAGAGTGAATGAAGAAATGAAGGCTACCTAGTGTAGACTGTGTGTGCACGCATATACTTCATTAAAGTGTATGTACACAGAGACACACATATAATTAATTAAAATCCATTCCTTGCTAGTCATTAGAGCAAACTTTACTACTTGCCTACAATAAAGGAATTTTATTATCAGTGGAGCTGGCCTGAGTGGAAGGGTTTTTTTAATTATTAAAACTTTACATTCGTTATAGCAATTAGTTATAGCTGTAAATCAGCCAAGCGGAAAACAGAAAACTAAGTTAATTTACTTCTAGAAGCAGGAAAGTAATTGCATCAGATGAGATCACAGAACAAAAATCCCAGCGGCTTTCCAGGATACAATTTCTGTAATGACACGATTAAAGCTAGTAGTCATAGGGGTTGAGGTATTGGAGCAAATGATCAGAAATACAGCATTCCTCTAGTTCTTCAGTCATGGGCAATTTTCAGAGGAAATCGCCTGCACCTTTTTCATAGATTGTATCCATTTCTCTTCTACCTATTAAATTCAAGGATCTATAGTGGCCCTCACTATATAGTGAGCAACTGAATACTAATCATGAGAATTAGTCCAGCTTATATATAATAAATATGCTTCCAGGGGAATTTAAGCATATAATTCCCAAGTCTAGGAGAAATGTATTCCTTTTTGGATATCTCATAAATATATATATATATATATATATATATACAGCTACAGGTTTGCAATAGAGAAGGTATTTCAATGTTTTTGCTAAAGGGGACTAAGTTTCAAAATCACACAGACTGAATTTGACTTCACTGTAACTGGAACTTTGAACATTTTAGAGCTTTGAAAATTGTCATTAACAGATATGCAAATAACTTGCCAAATAGAATATGTAATAAATGCAATAGCTGACATGGCCCCTGTATTTGAGTGTGTCAGAGACAACTTGGCAGCTTATTTTTTTGAAGTAGTTGTAATATGTGGGGTATCAGCACCCCTGAAAACATGCCCTGGGCTGCTCTTGGAGGGAGACCACCAAAGGAAAATAAACCTTTCAACTCTGCCTCTCAGCCCAGCCTCCCAGCTCCCAGGTAATATGGGAATCTTTTCTGACTTCAGTTCTTGAGAACATAAACCTGCTTATTGAAATCAACAGCACTGTACATGGGCAGAGGCAAGGAAAAAATCCTTTGACCTCAAAGGGATTGACATATAAGAGAAGTACAGACAAGAGGCAGCAAAGGTTTTTGGAGATAAACTGCTGTTTAAACTCTCTCCTGGCTCTTGTGAACAAATGGCCAGCTTCCATGCCCTTAAAGGTGATCTCTTTACTAAATTTATTCAGTGACTTCCTGTGTCACTGCTTTGGATTCTGCATCTCTGTGATTATCCTTCTATGAGACCCTGCTGTGAATCTAATCTATACTTTGTAACTTGGTAATGACCTGGGCACATCTGAGTTGTACCCCAGTGACTCTGAGAGAATCTTGGATGGCATAATCTAATGTCTCTTAGATTTTTCCCTCTACTGTTCCCATTATACTTTTATGGTTTTATTATATTGGGTTTCTACTAATACTAGTATTTAATTGATATTTTTCTTTAAATTTACTGTGTTTGTTTCAAATATGATTAAATATTCATAACATGCTTTGATTTGCTAGCTATGTTTCTACCCCCATACATGTTAAAATTAATACATCATTATTAAAATAAAAATGTGTTTTAAAGTGCCACTAGTTATATACATGACATACTTTAGGAAATACTGTTTACTCATGACTACCTAGTAACAACTTTTAGGAAAGACCCAGTAAAAATAAAAGGACCCATTTTCTACCTTCCAGATGATTTAAAGGCTTGGAACTTAATTTTTAAAATCATTTGATGTTCTTCATTTCTGTAAGAGGCCCATATGCCCCACTGAACAATTCTTCCCAACAACCAGTAAATTTATTATTTGAACACTGGCATTTCCTGCGGAGAATATTGAAAACAAATGCAAATAAAGAAAATAATTTCTCAAAGTGGTATGAAAGCAAATAAAAATGAATTCTTGGTTATAAATTGTGACAGGAGGCAATTTTTTTGTAATTTGCTTGGCAGACAAAGCAGAAAAAGAGAAAAGAAATAGCTGAGATCATAGTGGAATAGCTAATGAACATTTATGAAAAGAAATGTATAATAATGTGTTTTAAAGAGCATACATTTCTGCATAGAAACCTTACAGCTTCTCTCCCAACCCATTAGTAAATTCTACGCAATAAAATGCCTGATGTGAGTGGTGTGTTGTGTATGTATATGTGTGTGTTTGTGCACATATGTGCGAATCAAGACAAAGGTTAGGATTTTTAGCTGGATAGTGGTGGTCCACACTATAGATCCGTTATTCCTGAATTATTCACAATGCCTTTTTATCTTACCTTTACATATTATCCTGGCACAGGGACAAAGGCCTGCATGCTAAGGCTGACCGTATAAATATAGAAAGAATACAAGGGGTCTAGGGAATCATGGAGGTGCCACACCGACCCTGAACTTCTTACTTTTGGACTTCTTATGAATTGGGATAAACAAACACCTATTATGTGAAACCATTATTTGTTGGGATATTACTTGCTCACAGCTAAATATCTTATTAGCTGGGATAGAGAGTAAGATTATTCATCAGTGAACTATTAAAATATGAGCCAGGCTTAACTCTGATAATGTGGATTTTCAGAATTGGTATAAAAGTTTTGGAGATCACTACATTTTATTAATTTGTAAGTTGACAAAAATTGTATATATTTATGGTGTATCACATAATGTTTTGATACATGTATACATTGTGGAATGGCTAAATCAAGCTAATTAACAAATGCATTACTTCAAATACTTAATTTTTGTGGTGTGAACACAAAATCAACCTTCTTAGTAACTTGCAAGTATAAAATATGTTATTAACCACAGTCATTATGCTGTGAAATGCATTACTTGAATGTATTCCTTCATCTAATCAAAATTTCATATCCTTTGACCAACATTTTCTAATCCTCCCCCCCCTACCTGCAAAGCCCCTAGTAACCACCATTCTATTCTCAGTTTCTGTGAGTTCAACATCTATAGATTCCACATAAGCCAGAGTATTCAGTGTTTGTCTTTCTATGTCTGACTTATTTCATTTAACATAATGTCCTCCAAGTTCATTTACGTTGTGGAAAAGGACAGGATTTTCTTTTTTTAAAGGCTGAACAAAATTCCATTGTGTATATATGCAGTATTTTCCCTACCTGTTAATTCACTGATGGACACTTACGTTGATTTTATATCTTGACTATTGTGAATAATGCTACAAGGAACATGGGAGTGCAGACATCTCTTAGATATACTGACTTCATAGTCTTTGAATATATAGCCAGCAGTGGGATTGCTTATCTTCTGGTAGTTATATTTTTATTTTTTTGAGAAACCTCTGTACTGTTTTCCATTCTGGGTGTACTTATTTACATTCCCACCAAAGTGTGCACAGATTTCCTTTCCTTTGCATTCTCATCAGCTCTTGTTATCTTTCATCTTTTTCCTAATGGCCACTCTAATAGCTGTGAGGTGATAGCTCATTATGATTTTAATTTGCATTTCTCTGATGATTGGTGATGTTGAACACTTTTGCACATATATGTTGGTCATTAGTTTGTATTTATTTGAAAGAATGTTTACTCAGAACGTTGGCCTAGCAGATCACTGCATATTTTTAAATCAGAAAATGGGGCTAAAGGTAAAATCTGAAGTGTACTTTAAGGTGCAGAGTAATACTGCATAGCACAATTTTTCTGTTTATTTCAGTTTTTTGGGACCAAAACCAGTTATTTATTTTACTGGAATAGTGTAGAAGAATAGCAGGAAAAGAGAACCAATATTTTTAACACGATGTGTCTTAACTATTAAGAGATGTTTTATAAACATGTTTCATTTACTCTTCTCAACAACTAACCCTGTAATAGAAGCATAATTATATTGTTTCTCAAAGATAAAAACTGATAGAAAGGTTAGAAAACTAGTACAAGACAATGTAATTTATAAGTGGTAGGTCTGACTGAATTCACCCTACTATAATTGCCAATAAAATTACTTTTAATTGCAAAAACCACAATTACTTTTGCAACCATCTAATACATCTTATGTTCCCAACAAGCCACTGAAACTGTTGTCATCAAAGTTACCAGTGGTCAACATATCACTAAGTCAAGTGTTCAGTTCTCAAGACTCTTCTTGGACTGGCAGTGATATTTTCCACAGCTGATCACTCTACCTACCTTGACTTTCCATCGCATTTCATTGGTTTTTCTCTTTTCTCCTTTGTTGCATTTTTTTAAAATCTCTTTTTCAGTTTCTTTTTATAACTTCAAAATAGTGGAATTGACCCAAAGCTTGGTCCTTGGACCTTTTCTTTCTTAACAACACTTGTCTAAAATCAAGATTCAGCAAGACTTTTCCTTTCTGAAGCCTCTAAGAGAAAATTATTTCGTTTCCTGCTCATTTAGAAGTTGATTTTGTGCTGTTATAGGACTGAGGTCCCATTTCCTAGAAACAGGTCTCAGTCTCCTGGGGATGTCCTCCTTGCATCTACTGGTTTTAAAGGCCATGTATAAATTGACTGTTCACCAATTTATATCTCTATTTTAAACTCCCCCCTGATTCTTAAGCTAAAATAGCCAACTGGCTACTTAACAAATGCAGCTGGGTGTCTAATAAGCATCTCTTTCTCCTGCCCTTCCCATCTTTTTCTCTATCTCAATGAATAATGATCCTTTCCTGTTAGTTCCTAAACTAACAAGTGTCATCTTTTACTCTTTTTCGTTGTTGTTTATCTAATTCTCACTCCGTTTATAAGACATGGTGATTCTTCTCTGAATGTACTTGTGTGTACTCAGGATTCCATCCACCACTTCTCCATTAACAGTCTAGTCACCAACCTCTTGAGAGGACAATTACCGTAGCCTCCTAGCTTGTCTCACTCTTTTTGTCTTACTCTCTGTGATTTATTCATCCCACTGCCTCCGTAGTAATTACCTCAAAACCTACCATCATTTACATACCTCTCTGGACTTGTTGGCAGCATCCACACAAGCCTGTTTACAGTTTGCTTTTGCCACATGCCAGTTACTCTCAAGGACTTTGCATCAACGATTTAACCTTTCCACAATTCTCTTCTCCCAGATATATAGCTGGGTTACTTTCTATTTACTTTTAGGTTTTTGCACACCTTGGCAATGTCTTCCCTGACTCTTAGTTTAAAAAAGATGCATTTTCTTTCATGCCCAACACTGGCACTGCTCATTCTTCTCTTTCCATGTATTTCTCCCTATAATTTATCACCATCTGACATACTGTAAATCTTAACTACTTATCTATTTAACAAATATCTCTATACACTGTGATGCAGGCCCCATGATTGTAGAGATTTTGTGTTTCATTCAGTGTTTATTCCCAGAAGTATTTCTAACAGTGCCTGATGCATGGCAGGTGCTCATTTGTATTTGATGAGTTAATTTACAAACTCTCTTGGCATTCTAATTGGCCTGATCTCAACACTGCTGCTCTACAAAGTAGAAAGTGTAAGTCATTATCAACCTGTGCTAGAATCACCTGGGGTGTGTTTAAAATAAAGATTGATGGGCCATACTCAAGACCTATGTAATTTTGAATTTCTTGAAATGTGGTACAGGAATATGTATATTAAGCTACAATTTTAGTTATTCATATGCCCACTGGAATTGCAATTGGAGTAACATATTCAGAAATTGTCATAGGTAGGATTTTGGCAGCCATGATCTTTTCCGCATTGTGTTACACCTGTGGACATCTTACATTATATGGTAACGTGGGATTAAGGTGGCAGGTAGAATTAAGTTTGCTAATCAGCAGATTTTAAGATAGTGGGATTATCTTGGATTATTGGGTGGACCCATTATAAAAATGGTCCTTAAAATAGGAAGCAGAACACAGAAGAGGTAGAGAGAGATGAGATAGTAGAAAAAGGAGAAGTGTTTCGAAGCACAAGAGGAATGTGGCCCACTGTTGTTGGTTTTGAAGGTGGAGGGTGGGGTCATAAACCAAGGGATGTGGGCTGCCTGCAGCAAGCAACTAGGAACAGCCATCACCTGGTTCTAGGAAATGGGACTTCAGTCCTATAACAGCACAAATCAACTTCTAAATAAGCAGGAAATGAAATAATTCTCTGTTTTGTTTCTCTGCTGGAAATCTGGTGTAGGATACTCAGAAAGATTAAATGACATCTACCTTGATCTAATAAGGTAGCCGATCCAGTTTTCTTTAGCATTTACTGACTGGTAGAGCATGATGAAGTTAATCTGGAAATCAGCATTTTACCTTTGGTTTGTTTCATTGACTATAAAGAAATTTTAACTAGGAGAGTAAAATGATCAGATATTGACAACTGTGTGAATATTGGTTTTCAGGAAACAAAACTGGAATTATTAGTACACATTTATTTAATATGTTATTTTTTACTCTGTTGAAACTTGAAAAGCATATCCTCTAATGTGTATATTCATTGAGCTTCCTTGGAGGACAAAAGACGAGAAATACAGACTGCACT
This sequence comes from Callithrix jacchus, assembly GCF_049354715.1. Classification (NCBI taxonomy): domain Eukaryota; kingdom Metazoa; phylum Chordata; class Mammalia; order Primates; family Cebidae; genus Callithrix; species Callithrix jacchus. The sequence goes on from NC_133511.1 coordinate 88,639,841, forward strand.
TCAAGAGGTTGTATAGTTTGTATGACTTGCAACTCTAGGGCATGTAATCACATTGACTACTTTTTAGATGAGGTCATCTGTATTTGTATAATACACTACATGACTGAACATGATAGCCCTGGAAGATCGTGTTTGCCTTTGGCATTTCTATCTTTATTTATGACGGAAAGAAAAAGAGAAAGCTTGTTGCTGTGGTTTGAATGTCTCCTCCAAAGCTCATGTTGAAATTTAATTGCCAATGTAACAGTATTAAGAGAAGGGCCCTGTACATGATTAGGTAATGAAAGCTACCCACTCCTGAGTAAAATAATGCCATTATTGCATGCTCCCTTGCCCTTCTGCCATGGGATAATGCAGCAAGAAGGCCTTCACCAGATGCTGGTGCCATGCCCTCAGGCTTCCCAGCCTCCAGACCCGTGGAATAAATTTATTTTGTCAGTTACTTAGTCTGCAGTATTCTTTATAGCAGCAGAAAGCAGACTAAGACACTTGACAAGAAGAATCACCACTAAGGTGGGCTATTTGAGTAATTTTAACACTAACTAAATTTCTCATTGACTTTGGGTAAATCATTTCAATTGTTAGTCACAGCTTTAGCTTTTATAAAGTATACTTTTGGGTTAGATTATCACTAATATTCCTTCTAACTCTAAAATTTAATGATGAATGTATATTTTGAAACCTTCTAGTATTTCTTTTCATTAATAACCAATTCTTCATTCTTCCCACTCTGCACATGTTTGTGGGTTTCAATAAGTGTATGACTCTTAAATTTTGGTGAATTTAAAACTTTTTCTTTATTGATAGACATATGATTAATAAAAAGTATGTTGTGAAATAAGCAATTTTTAGTCACTTTAAATGCCATGAAAAATTCATAAAAACTTGACAAAGTCATTTTCAATTTTTAAAGTAATTACAGAACTTACAGAGATGTCATTGTTCCCAATTTCGTACATGAAATTATATACATGATGAATGTATGAATATTTATAAAATTTCAAGTGCTGTCATGTCTGGCTAGAATAACAATTTTAATTTTCTTACTGAGATCTTAATAAATGTATACTTATTTTGCAATTAAAAACTCATATGATTTTAATAAATATATCCTGAAAATTAAAAAGCATTATGTCATTATTAACTACTGCTCAAAGAAAAATTGCATTTGCAATATTTCACATGGCAACATCTCATTAAAATGCACAAAAAAATAGTAGAATGATAACTTGCAAGTCTAATTATATACTCCAAGCCAAATTATAAAAGGTAAATTTTGCCAGCAGTGCAAAAAGGATGAATGCAGAATTGGTAACAGATGTTTAACTGGCTCTTAGAAAGGTAAATAAAAAACAGATAGAAAATATAATAGTAATTAAAAAAAAGAAAATATAATAGTAATTAAATTAGAAAGACATTTATTTTGTGAAATATTATGACAATAATTTTAGCTAAGGATGCTGTACAGCAGTAAAGATTACTAACCATTGTCTCTCAATTGTTTTGTACTTAATTCATCAGAAAGTTATATAGATCAAAAATTATAAAATTAGTGAAACATAATTGTAAGAGCATTGTTAAAGTATACTTTGCACAAAATCAGAAGTTTTAAGTGTACAATTCAATGAGTTTTAACAAACATTTATAGTAGTACAACCACTACCACAATCAAGATATATAACATTTCCATCAGTTGTAATCACCCCTTTGCAACCAGTCCCCTTCCACATTCCTCAGTCTAGTAACCATCAATCTGCTTTCTGCCTTGATAATTTTACCTTTCACAGACTTTTATAATTAACCAATTATTCTTATACCAACAGTTCATTCCTTTTTAAAAAAAAATTTAATGATGTTATATTGGGTGAATAATGAACACTTTGTATATTCATTCACCAGTTTTTTACTAAATGAATCTTATGAACATTTGATAATAATTCTTTACTTGGATGTGTTTTGCCTGACCAAATGTCTAGGCACCCTATGGTTCAGTCGAATGGATATATAAAATTAACCATTACACCTGTGTTGAGTATCAATATATGATATATGTGTTTGTTTATTTCTAGGCCATATATTCTGTTCTATTGGATATGTCTATTCTTACAAAAATACCACACGTGACCATTTTAGTTTTATAATTAATTTAAAAATCAGATAATGTAAGTCTTTTAACTTTGTTCTTTTTCAAAATTATTTTGGCTGATCTTGATCCTTGCATTTTCATATAAACTTTACATCAGTGTTTTAATTTCCACCAAAAGAAGGCTTTGTGAATGGGACTTCACTAAATTCACAGATAGATTTTGAAAATATTAACTGCTTAACTATATGGAGTCTTCCATTTTATAGATGAAATGGTTTATCTCTCCATTTATTTTGTTTTTTCTTCTTTTTTGAGACGGAGTTTCGCTCTTGTTACCCAGGCTGGAGTGCGATGGTTTGATCTCGACTCACCGTTCCTCCGCCTCCTGGGTTCAGGCAATTCTCCTGCCTCAGCCTCCTGAGTAGCTGGGATTACAGGCACGCACCACCGTGCCCAGCTAATTTTTTTGTATTTTTAGTAGAGATGGGGTTTCACCATGTTGACCAGGATGGTCTCGATCTGTTGACCTCGTGATCCACCCGCCTCGGCCTCCCACAGTGCTGGTATTACAGGCTTGAGCCACCGCGCCTGGCCCTTGTTTTTTCTTTCTACAATGACATATTGTTTTAAAGTACAGGCCTTACACATATTTAAATTTATTTTAAGGACTTTACATTTTTTATGTTAATGTAAAATGTATATTTATTAAAATTTCAATTTCCAATTATTCATTGCTACTGCATAAGTCTACAATTTAAACAGTTATTATTGTACATAGGAACATTCTGTCTTGCTAAACTCATTGATTAGTTTTAGTAGTTTTTACAGTTTATTTTGCATATTCTACAAATATTATTCCAAACATAGTTTATAAGTAAGACATTACATGAGAAATATTAAAAATGGAGAGAAAATTCTCTTTTCTGAAGTAACAAAAAAGAAAAGTTATTTCCTTAGAACTGGATGGATAACCTATTGTCTGAGAGAAACCTTAGAATGACATTTATTGAGGCAGGACAGAAAAAGTGAAGTTCACCTTAGTTTATAGAAAGCAATGAATTTAATTTATAGTGTGTAAGAATTGAAGATATAAAAATTTCACAATAACAGTCTTAGGGTTGAAAAGTTCTAATTTCCTCAATGTCAATTTTTTTCAAACAAAGCTTTAGTTGTAGATATGTATTTACCAATATTTATACATCATTTCTTCTACAGATAGTTTATATTTACCTTAGCTTGATAAATATGTTTAAAGTTAGATATTTCTAGTTGAAATCAAAATAATAACAGAGACTATTTTTCATAACAGTTTCAGTAGAGGATCAAAGAAAATTTTAATTTCACAAATACTTTATGCAATATTTATAGGTATGTTGCCTATAGTCTCACTGTGCCTCTCTCCAGTTCCATGCTTCTTTGATAACCTGATGCTTTTATCAATACTCATTGTTTTATTTATTCATCCATGTATTACTCAAACATTTATATTAGAAAAAAACTTCAAAAATATGTCAAATAAATTGATTAATTAAAAATTTAAAAATTGTATGAGGACAACTGTGCATCCAAAATGGTTGTTTCTACTAACTGCAATAAATATGTCATCGATAAATATCAACGGAATTGACAATTTTTATTAAATACTTTTTTGTTGTTGTGGCCTACCTGAACTTCCTCCAACTGATAAAAGATGACTATAGTGAAATCTTTGTACAGGAATATTTTGGCAATTCTATTGATATAGTCCCCTAATGAATTAGATGGTTATAAATACAACTGTGAGTTTTAACCAAAGTAAAAAATATTCAAGGAGTCAGCAGGATCCCTAATGAGGAAGTGAGCAGACACATAATTCCTAGGCACTATAGAGATTCAGAGAGTAAATCTAAAAACAAAAATTAATATTGATCATGGACTTGAGGGTTGCCTCTTTGGGTGCCCATGTGTCATGTTTCATTGCAGCTGGTCATTGTGATGTATAATAAGTTGAATTTTGACTCCATGTCTTTTACCTGGTTTTAGTGAGATACCAATTATCTTAAAGCTGCTGGAAAGATTGCTTTTTACATATAGACTCATGCTGAGTTCTCAAATCCCAGAGAAGAGTAGAGTACACAGAGGTCTAAACATAGTGACGAGGGCAGTGCTAGTATGCAAGTTGTAGTCTCTCTGAGTTGTGATTAAAGTCTTTGGGATTCTTTACCCTTCCCCCGTCAACCTGAATAACAACAGAGAAAATTGCTTTATTAAAAAATTAAGTTTGTTTGGGAACGGATCACAAATTTGTAATCAGAGAATACGTGTGCCATGGCAGCCCATGGAAGGATATGGGTATACCCAGAAAAGCAAAGAAAAGTTTGGGTTTCAAAGGCAAAATAAGGAAGCTATACAAAGCATAGGTTGTTTTGAAATAATTATTCTTAGCTACAAGGATTAATAACAAGGGTGGCATTGGTCCAAGATTGAATAGAAAGTTGTTGAGCAGATGTCCTCCTAGAAGTGTTCTTTGTTTAAAGTTCAGGTGGTCCCTCTGCAGTGTTGTGGTTTACAGTGAGTCTGTGTAATTGCTTTTATTGTACGCGCATGGAAGTACCTCTTTTCTGGCCCTAATTCCATTTTGCTAGGATTCTGCATAAGTGACTCAATTTTTATTCTGACAACTTTCACACTACTGTGCAACAATTGTAAGGTTTAGTTTTACTGATTTCCTCTTTTCAGTTAGCACTCCCCTCCTCCTGATATGTGCTTTTACTGTGTGTGTGTGTGTGTATGTTTGTGTGTGTGTGTGCACGTGCGTCTGCTTGCACTTTACTTTTCCTTTGGAGCAAGCAATACTCATGCGTCTCAGCTATTTAAAATGGGGTTGATAACAAACCACGACAAGACACATTGGTTTAAAACAAAATCGATTTATGTTTATAAACATGCAGGTCAGCTAGAGCAGCTCTGTTGAGCTCAGAGGAGCTCACTCATGGTTTCTGCAGGTCAACTGGTGCAGGGGTGGGATGGTGTAGGGTGAAGTGAACGGCTTTCTGATCTAGGTTAGGTTCAGCAGGGAGGCTTTGCTTCAAGCATCTGACCTGAAGGTAGGCCTCTTATGTTTCTCATACTCTTTTGGACTAGTCATCAGTGGGAAAGGTTATTATCATAGTAATTACACAAATATAAGACTGCCGGTGAAAACATTCAAGGGTTTTCAAGGCCTACATTCAGAACTAGCACATTGTTATATCTGCCTCTTTGCACTGAGCAACCCAAGGCACCTGGCCAAGTCCAAAGCTACTATTCATGCAGGTACTCTGTGCCTTTGGTTAGACCTTTACGAGAGTTTTATTGTAACGTCCTTCTCAAACCCAACCCCATTAGGTCTCAGTTTTTGCCAACTATAAAGTGAGAGGCTTAAACTAGGTGGGCTGTAATTTGATTGTTGTGATTTTAATTAATCAGATATAAAGAGCATAATTTAGTTATGCTATTTTACTGACCTGCACTAATAACAGAGGCAGTATTTACCAAAGATTAAATTAAGAAGAAAATAAATTACTAAAATATTGTGATCATTAGTTCATTTCAAATGACTTCTGCAATCTTTCTTTGTATTTTTGTTTAATAATTAACAAATAAGAAATGGCATACCTGTGCTGCATCTGCCACGGATGTCTCCATTGTGTGCAGCTGGAACGTATTGTTCATCCAGCTCCTCTGCAACTGCCAAGAATAAAAGGACTTAGAGGGACCAAAACAATTCTCTTTGACTCTAAGTATGGTTTATGCCTTTCATTTTGCCTTCTATCTCCAAACATGAGTATGTTTCACAGTTGGAATATGGTTTTTCTAAGGAAAGAATATGTTGAAACCTCTATCCCATGGCTCCTGCCATCTGTGCTTCATCCTCTACCAAAGCTTTAATGTGAAGCTGCTTTTTTGGTTTTGCCCAGTTAGAAACTCTGGTATTACATTCTAGTATTCATAGGTATTCTTTTATTGTATTTTAAAAAATGTTTTAGTTGTCCATATCTGCAAATGTGAATCAAGAGAACAAAAACCAAAAAAATGTAGCAAGAGTGAGATACAAGTGAAATAATTAGGAGGGAGAGAGCCAGTTTTATTCCTTCATAAGTAAGTAAACCTAGGAAATGTAAGAAACTGATCCACAATTTCCTTATCCCCTCACCAAAAAAATAGATAATATAATACCTAGCTCAGGGAGTAGTTATTCAGAAAAAATTGATATGAAAGATGGAAAGCTCACAGTGGATACTCAGTCATTATTCATTTCCTTTCTTTTGTGAGGGGTCAACACTAACACAACTGGACAATACTTGGCCCCATTTAGCTTTAGCTTCCGACCTAGTGGGTCTCTAGACTAATGACTTAAAGTGACCCAGGCTCAGATGTCTCACCAGGTAGTATATAATCACATGCTAGACTAGGGCTGCTTCTGTTTTCAACCTAAAATGGCTCTTAAAGCTTTATGATTTCTTGGTTTGCCTGACAAGTGCAAGCTCTGGGAATACAGATTACTAAAGCAGAGTAACAAGAGTCATAAAGATAAACTATTTCATCAGCTACAGGACTAATAGCAAGCAAGAGGGAGAAAGAGAGAGAGACCGAGAGAGAGAGGACATAATAATTGAGTGTAACTGAACATTTAGATAGTGGACATTTAGACAGAATACTGAGTTCTCAGATTCTTTATTCATGAATGTATGGATATATTTAATTTCAGTCTTTTCTGTTCTGGATTTTAATCTTTTTATTTCACAAAGTTTGACTAATCTTTGTATATCAGCTATCACTTTCACATGTATAAGACACTTTTCACAAGCTCTGGGAATGAATTTACTTCAGTCTTTCTCTTAATTTATAGTATGTTGAGATAGAGCTTCAATAAAAGTAGCTAAAGTTGTGTTTTAGGTTACTTAGTATTTCACAGCTTTATTTTGATGTCAGATGTGCTATAGCATATATATGATCATGGGCAAATATTTAAGTCAATTAAATATATAATAAATTGCATTATTTACATCTATTTACCATTTTACTCAAAATTTCTGTCTTGTCTGTGGGTCTCCTAAGACAATCTCTGTTAAAGACTTATTTAAAAGTAAACAACTATAATGTTCATAATTATCTTACTAGAGAATAACCTCCTGTGTTCAGACTTATAAATTATTCCCCTACATATATTAAAAATTGAAGCACTTCCTTTTATGATTGAGGAAAGAAATATTCTAAATTGAAGACTACTGGAAAACAGAGAAACTCTTCCATAACTTTGCTATCCTAATGATATTAATTTTCACTCACAGATGAAAGTTGATTTCTAATCCACATGCCTATACATTTGATAGTTGCAGTCATTGTTTCTATACCATTTCTGATTTTGAAATCATATTTCTAATTGTTCTAATTTTGAAGTCATATTACAAGCATCTCTACTGTATCTTGAAAGACCACATAATTATGCATGCTTATGTTATATTTTTTGAAATAGTTTCACAAACTTTTTTTTTTTTTTTTGAGACGGAGTTTCGCTCTTGCTACCCAGGCTGGAGTGCAATGGCGCAATCTCGGCTCACCGCAACCTCCGCCTCCTGGGTTCAGGCAATTCTCCTGCCTCAGCCTCCCGAGTAGCTCGGATTACAAGCACGCACCACCATGTCCAGGTAATTTTTTGTATTTTTAGTAGATTTGACTTTCTAATCTTCATTCCTTCTTTCTTTTTGATTTTTCCTTTCTTCTTTCTTTTTCTCCTTCCTTCCTTTTATTTACAGTTCTAAATCATTTGCAAATGAAATACTTTTACTTTTTTGTTATACTTCTGTAAACTATTCCCATATAAAGAATTCTTGAGAGTGGAATTGCAGCTTCAAAGAGTTTGCTAGGAGAGTAGATCTTAAGGTTTTTTTTTTAAGCCACTGAATAAATAAATGTAACTGTGAGAGATGAGGATGTGCTAACTAGCTTGACTGTGGTAATCATTTCACTATATACATATATATATATGTATATATACAAATACGTATATACACATGTATATGTGTACATATGTATACATGTATATATATAGTGAAATGTATATATATGCACACATGTATGTATGTATTTTAAATAATAACATAATACACCTTATACACTTTACAGAAATACATTCATTTTGTCTGTTACACCTCAATAAAGCTGGGAAAAAAAGAGTTTGAATGCCCACATGATGCTCTTTTCATTCTGCCGTCTTGTTCTCTCATTTGAAAATAGTGCCTTGAAAATTTTTCAATTTGGCGAGGCCAATAAATATACAAAAATACTCTTGAATTTTATATGTAATGTGTATATCCAACCCACATGTAAATATATGAGAAAGATACAAAAATGCTTGCCTTTGTATCTGAATATTATTTTAATTTTTTAATTATTGTGTTATATTATTTTTAGTATTAATAGCTGGAAAAATATTTAAGCCCAGGAGGCATTTGCAATGATTATATCTTTTATTGTTTGTGAACTGATTAACTGATTTGGAAAAAAAATCTCTTGTCTAAAATTGTGCTTTCAATACTCTACTTACAAAGAATAAATTCTTTTCAAAGATTTTTATTTTTATAAACTAAGTTGTAATGAAATTGACTTTTCTTTGTATATAGTTCTATGGCTTTCAACATATGAATAGATTTAAGTAGCCAAAATCACAATTGAAATATAGAAAAATTTCATCACCTCTGCAAATTCCCTTTTGCAATACCTTTTCATGTACACCTGCCTTCTTATTTATACTTCTGACACTGACGGAGGGTTTCTCTATCACTACAGTTTTGTTATTGCAAAAAAATTATATAAATGAAATTATCCACTATATAATCTTTAAGACTGTTTTTTTTCCTAAACAGTATTTGTTGTATTTTACTCTGTTTCCTTTTTATTTTATTTTAGAGAAGAGTCTTACTCTGTTGCCCAGGCTGAAGTGCAGTAGCACAATCCTAGCTTATTGAAACCTTGAACTCCTAGGTGTAAGCAATTCTCCTGCCTCAGCCTCCTTAGTACAGGACTACAAGTGTGCCCAGGTGAGGCTGGCTTCTTTTACTCTATTATGTTTTTTTCTTAGTTTTATCTGCTCATCATTTGTCTGTTTTCTCCTTCTATTTTCCTTTAGGTTATCTGAACCCCTTTAATATTACATTTAATTTATTAGTACTACATTTGACATGCATTTTAATATAATTTTACAGCATGTCTGTTAGTAATAAATTCTTCATTTTCTTTCGTTTAGCAATGTTTTTATTTCATCTTCATTCTTGATGGATATTTTCACTGGATAAAAAATTCTGGATTGAAAGCTTTTTTATTTAAGTGCTTTAAAAATATTTTTCCACTTCACTCTGGTTTCTACAGTCTCTGATGAGAAATTCTCAGTCATATGAATAGTTGTTTTCCTACAAGCAGGGTTTTTCAACCTTAGCAATACTATTTGGGGCCAGAAATTCTTGTGGGAGGCTTTCTTGTGCATTGCAGGAAAACTTAGAGTCATTCAGTGCTTCTGCCCACTAGATGTCAGTAGCCCCTACCCCCCTCCCCCCGCCATCGCGATAAAAAAAAAGTCTCTAGACTTTGCCAAATGTCTCTGGGTTGCTTAAGAAGACAAAATCACATCCATTGAGAATCACTGCTATAGAGGTAATGTGTCCATTATCTTTGGCTGGTTTAAACATTTTTTTTTCTCTTTAATTTTTAGCAGTTGTGATATGTCTGTAGATAGATTCTTTTGATTTCTCTTGTTTGGGGTTGCTGAGCTTTTAAAAAGTTTTCTTGTTTCCTGCCAAACTTAGAAAGTATTCACACATTATTTAAAAGACAATATTTTTACACATCACATTTTCTTTTCTCAGTATGAGACCTCAATGCCTATTAAAACTTTTGTTACTATCTCACAAGTTCCTGGACCTCTTTTTTCCTCACTTTTTTTTTCTCTCTGTTGTTCAGATTGGATAATTTCTATTCATCCATCTTCAAGCTAATATGTTCTTTGCTGTGAAATCTCCATTCTACCTTTAAGGCCATTCAGTGAGCTTTTACATTTCAGTTATTGTATTTACTGTTCTAAAATTTACATTTAGTTCTTTATACTAAAATTTATTTCTGATATTTTTTAATGTATCCATTCATGTCAAGGGTTTGAAATCCTTAATTTTATTTATTTATTTTGAGACAGAATCTTTTTCTGTCACCCAGGCTGGAGTGCAGTGGTATAGTCTCAGCTCACTGCAACCTCCATCTCTTGGGTTCAAGCAATTCTTCTGCCTCAGCCCCCTGAGTAGCTGGGACTACAGGCACACACCACCAGGTCCAGCTGATTTTTGTATTTTAAGTAGAGATGGGTTTTACCATGTTGACCAGGCTGGTCTTGAACTCCTGAACTCAAGTGATATGCCTCCCTTGGCCTCCCAAAGTACTGGGATTATAGGCATGAGCCAATGCACCTGGCCCATGAAATCCTTAATTCTTAGGGCATTTTTCGAAAGCAACTTTGAAGTATTTTTTTCTGATAATTCTAACATTGATGTCACCTAGGCATTGGTTTCTTTCAATTACTTTTTTCATGTGAGTTGTGATTTTCCTGGCTCTGGGCATATTAAATGATTTTGGCTTGTTTCTTGGAAATTTTAAACATGGTATGAAACTTGCTTTTTTGTGGATTTGTATTTATTTGTTTTTTTTTTTTTAATTTTTCATAAAGATGGAATCTTCCTGTGTTGCCCAGGCTACTCTCAAGCACTTGGGCTCAAGGGATCCTCTTTCCTCAGCCTCCCAAAGTGCTGGTATTGTGTGTATGAGCCACTGTGTCTGGCTTGGTATTTTTGTTTTAGCAGACAATTTGCCCAGTTGTATTCAGATCATACATTTTAACCTGCTTCTTGTGAGTTTTGGTTTCAGTGTGAGTTATGTTTTCAAAGCATTTGTAGTGTAGTGCTGCTCCGATGTGTGCCATGTGTGTACAAGTAAATGACTAGATGGGACTTTGGCATTTATCTATTCTTTAGTGTAGATCTTAATGTCTTTGATATGCTATTTATTTTCAGATCTATGAATGCACAGCTTACTACTTTATGAGGGTGCTTTCCTGAGCTCTTTCCTTTCTGTGATCTCTCCAGCCCTTTCTGGTTCCCTTAGGCTTCTCTTCTCTGTCCTCTGGCCAGAAGGCCAGGTTTTATTTATCTTCCTTTAGCTTCATACTTCCCATGAGTATGCCCTCGTTCAAGACCACACAACAGGAAGACAGAGAATAAAAGCAAACAGAAGTTTGTGTCACCCTCTTGGGACCACAGCTCCTCTAATCAGAGATGTTTTTCTTTTCTCAGAGATTTAGTCCTGCGAGCACCACTGTCACCAGTATTGTTTCAGGATTGCCTGAGGACCAATAGATGAGAAAATAGAGAAAGAAACAAATACACACGGGATTTCCTATCCTCCACCCCTAAGCATTGTATTATGAAACCCATTTCCAGCTCCTAGAGCCAGAATCAGAGGTTCTTTGTGGAGCTCTTTCAATCCACATCACTATACAGTTCCAAGTTTAAGGTTATATTGAATCCAGGCTGGGATTCCAAGCCTGCGGGGATTGGATAGGATACCAAATAAACACACACACCCACCTGCCCCTCCCACTCCACGAGTAAACTCACCTATGATTTAGCAGTACTTCAAATACTCATCTTCTTCCAGAATCTGCCAACTATTGTTTGCTTTTCACAGTTCTCAAATAGCTGTGTCATGCATTCTGTGCACATTTTATAGATGCAATAAGTATGAAAGAAAGAGTGGGATGCATTTACTCCATTTTACTTGAAACAGAAGCATATGTTATCTCAGTAATTTTCATGCAAATAATCTTTCTAAAAAGGATTTTTGGATAGGCTTGCTAACTGAATAGGTACCTCCCAGATAAACTGTCATCTCCTGCCAGAGAGTAAAGCCCTTGGTTTTTTTATTATTGTATTTTATTGTGGTGACTTTAGAATGCCTAGACCTATGCTACCATTTTTTGCAGAGATTTGTAAGATGTAACAAATGAACTTAACGATCTCCTTTATTTACACTACTACCTCATTAACAGCTTGTTCATATTTATCTACAAAAACAATGGCAAACAAATTTCATCTCAAGTTCTTTCAAGGTCATCTAATTTTGGCTACCTAGAATGTGGGTCTGGGAAGAATAGAGTGGATCTATGTTTAGCAGGAAAGTGTATCTGAATTGAATAGTGTGAATACATCTTCCATGCAAAAAGGTGACACGTGTACATTCCATGTATCTGACTTCTTAGAGCCACACGATTTCATAGTAGTCAAAATAAGCTGGTGAACAATAATGAATGAATTATTGGTACTTTGTAATCCCACTTAAGATAAAGTTTTGCTTGGTCAACACAGAGACTGTAACATGACACTGATTAGCAGCAGTTCCTTTGTTCTACAAAAATCTTGATAACTGTCTCTATCCTTCTTAAGGCATTAATCCAAATATAAATCTCACCAGGTTTTTAAATGAAGCCACATTAACATTCGTGTCTAAATTATCACAGTTATTCATTCTAATAACTCACTTTAGGTAGCATTTTTCTTTCTTTCTTTTTTTTTTTAAAATTTTTTATTGGATTTTAGGTTTTGGGGTACATGAGCAGAGCATGCAAGACAGTTGCGTAGGAACACACATGCCAGTGTGCTTTTCTTTCCTTCTCCCCTTCACCCACATTTGGCATTTCTCCCCAGGCTATCCCTCCCCACCTCCCCCTCCCACTGGCCCTCCCCTTTTCCCCCCAATAGACCCCAGTGTTTAGTACTCCCCTTTCTGTGTCCATGTGTTCTCATTTTTCATCACCCGCCTATGAGTGAGAATATGCGGTGTTTCATTTTCTGTTCTTGTGTCAGTTTGCTGAGGATGACGTTCTTCAGATTCATCTACGTCCCTACAAACGACACAAACTCATCATTTCTGATTGCTGCATAATATTCCATGGTGTATATGTGCCACATTTTTCCAATCCAGTCTATTATCAATGGGCATTTTGGTTGATTCCAGGTCTTTGCTATTGTAAACAGTGCTGCAATGAACATTCGTGTACATGTGTCCTTATAGTAGAACGATTTATAGTCTTTTGGATATATACCCAGTAATGGGATTGCTGGGTCAAATGGAATTTCTATTTCTAAGGCCTTGAGGAATCGCCACACTGTCTTCCACAATGGCTGAACTAATTTACACTCCCACCAACAGGGTAAAAGTGTTCCTTTTTCTCCACATCCTCTCCAGCATCTGTTGTCTCCATATTTTTTAATGATCGCCATTCTAACTGGCGTGAGATGGTATCTCAATGTGGGTTTGATTTGCATCTCTCTGATGACCAGTGACGATGAGCATTTTTTCATATGATTGTTGGCCTCATATATGTCTTCTTTCGTAAAGTGTCTGTTCATATCCTTTGCCCACTTTTGAATGGGCTTGTTTGTTTTTTTCCTGTAAATCTGTTTGAGTTCTTTGTAAATTCTGGATATCAGCCCTTTGTCAGATGGGTAAACTGCAAAATTTTTTTCCCATTCTGTTGGTTGCCGATCCACTCTAGTGACTGTTTCTTTTGCCGTGCAGAAGCTGTGGAGTTTCATTAGGTCCCATTTGTCTATTTTGGCTTTTGTTGCCAATGCTTTTGGTGTTTTGTTTATGAAGTCCTTGCCTACTCCTATGTCCTGGATGGTTTTGCCTAGATTTCCTTCTAGGGTTTTTATGGTGCCAGGTCTTATGTTTAAGTCTTTAATCCATCTGGAGTTAATTTTAGTGTAAGGTGTCAGGAAGGGGTCCAGTTTCTGCTTTCTGCACATGGCTAGCCAGTTTTCCCAACACCATTTATTAAACAGGGAATACTTTCCCCCTTGCTTGTTTTTGTCAGGTTTATCGAAGATTGTATAGTTGTAGATATGTTGTGTTGCCTCCGGTGCCTCTGTTTTGTTCCATTGGTCTATATGTCTGTTTTGGTACCAGTACCATGTTGTTTTGATTACTGTAGCCTTGTAGTATAGTTTGAAATCCGGTAGTGTGAATCCCCCCGCTGTGTTCTTTTTGCTTAGAATTGACATGGCTATGCGGGCTCTCTTTTGGTTCCATATGAAGTTCATGGTGGTTTTCTCCAGTTCTGTGAAGAAAGTCAATGGTAGCTTGATGGGGATAGCGTTGATTCTGTAAATTACTTTGGGCAGTGTAGCCATTTTAATTTTATGATCTCCTGACGGTATTTAGAAAATCTGTGAGAATATATATAGTTGCCTAACTGATTGAAAGTGGCACAGGCATTGAGTAGGTAGGGTTTAGGAATTCTAGAAGGCCTGCAATGTGGCAGACAGATATAAACAAGAGACAATATTATGTTAGCAGAATTGTAATACAAAATGAAAGAAAATATACAGATATTCTTAGTTTAGGACAAGAGGTGTTTATGTGTCAGAACTATTGGAAATAATCCTGTCCAGACCCCAGGGAAATACTTTTCTCTGTCATTTACCATATCCCATTGGAACAAAAGATGATAGCATGTATACAGTGAAGATACATGGCTTTTGCCACCACTCATGTTAATAACACATTATTTTAGATAGAAAAGGTGATTTGAGAGGCAGAAATGGTTGCTTAAAAGACAAATTAAACTGTCAAATTGGTTCTCTAAGACAACCTGAATACAAACGATTCTTACATACATAATTATATCTTCACAATAATGCTGAGTGTCCCTTTTTTTTTTTGCTTCTCTTGTGTTCCAATTTATAATTACTCACTATCTAGCACAGTATCTACATCCATTGTACGTGGAAACTACGGGACATTGTATAACATTAAACAATTTATATTGTTCTTAAATTTGTAGTAGGTATACACATAATGCTTATGCAATAATGCATTTATTATTTACACTGGCAACAAAACAACAAATAGAATTGTGAGTGGTTTTATTTTTAAACAGTCTTTTATAAGACAGAGTTAAATTTTAAAAATTCACTGTTACTCAGATAATTTTTGTGTTAAATTTTGATTCTAGTAGTGATAAATGGTATAGTTTTCTAATTTTAATAGTTTCAACATTTTAG
This sequence comes from Callithrix jacchus, assembly GCF_049354715.1. Taxonomy (NCBI): domain Eukaryota; kingdom Metazoa; phylum Chordata; class Mammalia; order Primates; family Cebidae; genus Callithrix; species Callithrix jacchus. The sequence continues at coordinate 88,655,051 of NC_133511.1, forward strand.
AAAAAATAAATTTTTATTCCATTTTATTCCATCACAAAGGCATCTCTGTGATTTTTCTTCTAAATTGCTGGCTTTTCAAGTAACATATAAAAATTATTATTATATATGATTTACTACTAATTTATATTTTTGGTGGGTCCTCCCAAATAAGCAGGGATTCTAAGCAAGAACAATGTGCTAGCTGTGATAATGGAACTTCTCCTGTTTCCCATCTCCCACCTCCATGTAGATTGACACCCCAAAGTCTCTCTAACAAGGACATTCAGAATAGACCCTGAACTATTTCAGGTTCCTAGAGTTGCTTCCCAGATTTCTCATTTGAAATAGCCAGTAAGGAAGGAAAACATTTACATTTAATATTTCTTTGTGAACTTTTGTTTTGTGGAAAGTTTAGAAACGGGTTTATGTATTCTTTGGGGGTTTGGGATATTTAAGGTGAGAGAATTGAGGCAAGTACACTATAATAAACCCTTGTTGAGTTCAGATACCCCATTGGTCATGGGAACACACAGAGATATCAGATCAATTTCTTGCTTTTACAGATTATATAGTTTAAGGTCATGTATCTTAAATTTTTCTTCCTTTTTTTTTCTGTAGAGAAAAGTAAATGTATACATGCAAGAGATCTGGGAGCTAGTGTTTTAGGGAGGCTTAGGCAAGCAGTGTAGTTAGATAAAGAGGCAAGTAGATATTTGTGTTTTTTTTTTCCCTTAGATTGTATGTTCTAAAAAATGAATCAGCGTTTTCCAGTCATCTTTAATCTGTGATATCTCTTAAACAGTAGCATTGATTATTTTCATTTTCTCTGTCTGGGAGTGGTGGAGAAAGGACATTATAAGAAGATCCCAAGTCCTGCTTAGCCATTCTTCAAGCCCATCATTTTCTGGAAATGTGATCTGACTTGCCTCATCAATGGCACCATAGGCCTTGAAGTCTAGAATGCTGACTGAAAAGATCATGCAGATGTTTTAGTCTACTCTAAAACACACCTGGTTTTCATATGAGATTAATTGCTCTGAAATCTTCCAGAAAAAAATTACACTCCAATTATGTTCCATAGTTATTCTGTTGATTCATGCATAGTGTATCTTTTGCACTAGCTTAAAAAATTCAGACACTGGATACCTGGCAGTATAAAGGCTATTCAATAATATAAATCAATTAGATTTTACCTTTCCTTTCTTTATTAAACATATTGAAAAAGATACTTTTATTAAAATCATTTTGATGTAAAAGTACCACAGACGATACTTTTTCTTTTATTAAAAATTGTGGGCCAGATACAATGGCTCACACCTGTAAGTAATCCTGGCACTTTGGGAGATTGAGGAGAAATGATTGCTTGAGCCCAGGAGGCTGAGACAAGCTTGGATAACATATGGAGACCTCTGTTTCTACAAAAAAAAAAAAAATTAAATTAGCTGGGTCTGGTGGCACATACCTATAGTCCCAGCTACCTGGGAGGCTGAGGTGGAGGATAATTTAGGCCAGGAGTTCAAGGTTATAGTGAGCTATGATCACATTGCTGCACTCCATCCTGTGTGACATAGAGGGACCATGTTTCTCAATAATAATGATAATAATTTGATGTAAAGGTAGCACAGAAAGTACCTTTTCTTCAGCAATTTTTATAATTCATATTATACAAAGTTTTGATAAAAAATTAATAGTACATTTTCACAGCAGAAAATATAAATGGCTTTGCCTTATAAAATTTTATCCATTGTGACAAAAATCTGACCATATTAGTTCATATTCTATCTAGACTAGTGATCTCAACTGTCTGCAACCCACATTTATTTTTAAAAACCTAACTTCTAAGGTTTGGAAAAAAACATGGAAATGATGCAAACCCACATGGTTATCCACCAACATGTTATATCTATTAGTTTATGGATATTTCACAGGATAGAGGCAAAACTTATGCCAAAAATAATTTTATATAAAAACAACTCATTAATTTTTAAATAAGGGAAATTTTCAAATCCTATCAATGAATCTGACCTTTCTTCCACTGAAAGCATAGTTATATTGATTTCTTTTTATTGTTGTCATTACTTCTTGGAGGCTCATGGCTAAGTTTTATACCTTATTTTTTCTCAAAGAGAATAATTAATATTGACTTTCTTCACATCTTGCTACCTCAAGTTTTATATGCCTTATTTTGTTATGTCTATCACTAAGGTCTATTGTAATGTGCATTTATGTTGAGCATCAAGCTCATTTGGATTTGGGCAGGATAAAAACCATGCCATTGTTAATCAAACTATATATATTTTAATCTTACATTTTATGCATATGAAACAGGATGCAGGTACATACAGAAAATCTGGAGGGACAGTAGGCAGCACCTATTTTGAAATTCTGCTTCCCAAACCTATCTCCTCTGGCATTAGAGGTTTAGCTGCAGAATTTAGAGGTTTAGCTGCAGAATTTAGAAGAATTATATATGATCCAAATAAATATAAGGTTTTTTTTTTTTCAATTCAAACTCACAATGCAGAATGAAGACACTATGCTGGTTACAAGAGTTAATTTAGAAATATTTATAAATACAAAACTATTACATATAATAGGTTAATGACTTTAATGTTCAATCATTCTTCTCTCCCGAGAAACTGATGAAATCCATTCACAAAACTGGTTAATAAAATGATTTCTCTATTAGTTTTCTAATGTTCTTATCGTCTTCTCCATGTTCTTTGCTGTTTTAATCCAATGCCCTCTGTGTACTTACTTAAGATTCCGTTTAGCAAGAGAAACAATTTTAATCAATTGCATTGATAAGGAGGCTTACGTTCCTTCCCAATAATAGCAAATAGCTAATTATTATCGGAGAATGACTTCGTTTTCTGTTTATATGGCCCTGAGATTTCCTAAGTCTCTCTTAGGTGCTCTATGTTTTAGTCAGCTAGCTAGGTACTTGGTTTCAAAATTATACATTTCATAAACCCATAAAGTGTGTTTTTATCTCACAATAAGATTTATGATCAACTAGATAAGCATGGACAGAAAATAACATCTTTGATATATGGCTGCTGAGCAGTAAACTAGGCTCTTCTGCTAGCTAAGTAACCACCTCCTCCCAGCAGCTTTTTGATTAAAAGTTCCATCTCATCAAAATTACATTTTTTCCCACAGGTCAAAGTGTTGCTTATAAATAATCAAAATTGTTGCTACACATCTTGTTTTCCCTGGTTGGAATGGCATCTGCTACACACACACATGTGCATGCCTCTGAGTGTGCATGCACACACACACATTCTCTCACACACACAAACACACATACACACAGTTACTCACACAAACTTATTTCTCTTCTACTTGGTCTTTCTCAATTCAGCCAATCAGCTGAGGTGTTCTTTATACCAAAAGTCTTCCAAGATCTTTCTGGACTGGTTTATATGCCCGCTTTGTGGTTCTAAGGTACTTGCTGCACACACCTATTCTAACTTGTCCTGTGGCTGTTGGTTTATTTGCCTTTCCACCCACTAGATCATACTGTCTGTGAAGAAAGAGAATGCATATTTGCTAGTGTCCTGTCAGTGCTCAGTACAGTGCCCTCTACTGAGCAGGGGCCAGCAAGCATTTGTTCAATGAATACATAACTGGATTAATATGAGATGCTGATTACTGGAGAAAAGAACAAACAGCTTTTTTTTAATGAAGAATATTATTTATCTCATAGAGCTATCATATTTAAATTATTTAAAATGTTTGAGTACTACCTGGCACATAGTAAGCTTTATGTAAGTGTTAGCTATTATAATTAGTAGTAAATTTGTGATCTGGGATATTAAGAAATATAGCATCCAAATTTTGACACAAGAATCAGGGAATTGGAGTTGAGGATGCCAGTGGGTGTCAGGGATTGAAATGAAAAAGAAGAGTGTTAACAAAGCCTTCTTTCTAGTTCTGTGATCTTTGTGTCAAGTTCAATCCAAGGTGGATTTTTAATTCACCAGTAGTTCATTAATATATTAATTTTAAAATTCATATTATTTTAAAAATATTTTTAATGAATAAACAATAGATGTATATATACACATGATAATTTAATGCATTCATATAATTTGCAAAGATCCAATCAATATAATTGGACTATCTATCAGCATTAATATTTATCTTTTGTTTCTGTTAGAAACATTGGATTATTCCCTTCCAGCTATTTTGAAGTATAAAATAAATTATTGTAAATTATATTCAACCTGCTGATCTATCAAAAAGGTCTTATATCTTCTATCAAACTGTTATTTGTGTCAATTAATCAACCAGTATTTATCCAACAGCTCTCTTACCAGCTCCTGGTAACCACCAGTCTGCTCTGCATCTTTATGAGATTCAATTTTTTAGCTTCCATATATGAGTGAGAACATTCTATATTTATCTTTTTGTGCCTGGCTTACCTCACTGAACATAATGTCTAGTAATTCTATCCTTGTTGCTGGAAATGACATGATTTTGTTCATTTTATCATTGAAAACTATACCATTGTGTATGTATATCACATTTTCTTTATCCATTCATTCATGTTGGGTACTTAATACCATATTTTGGCTATTGTGAATAGTCCTGCAATAAACATGGGGATGCAGATATTTATTTGATATATTGATTTCTTTCATACATATATATATGTGTGTATATATATATGTGTGTGTGTATTGTATATGTAGTCATAGTAATAGTAGAATTGCTGGATTATAGAATAGTTCTATTTTTAGTTTTTTGAGGAACCTCCATATTGTTTCCCATAGCAGCTGTACTAATTTACATTCCCACAATGTACTAGGATTCCACTTTCTCCAAATATTTACCAGCATCCATTACTCCATGTTTTGAATAAAAGACATTTTAATTGGGGTGAGATGATATCTCATTGTGGTTTTTATTTGTGTTTCTCTGATAATTAGTAATCTTGAGCATTTTTTAATATACTTGTCCATTTTTTTTGTCATCTTTTGAGAAATGTCTATCCTATCCAGACCATTTGTCTATTTTTTAATCAAATTATTTGTGGGGTTTTTTTTTGTTTTTGTTTTGCTTTTGTTTTTTGCTATTGAGTTGTTTGACCTTCTTATATATGTTGGTTACCAGATGAATAGTTTGCAGATATTTCTCCCATTCTATGGGCTATCTCTTCAATTTATTGATGATTTCATTTGCTTTGCAGAAGCTATTTCACTTCATATGATTCCATTTGTCCATTTTTGTTTTTGTTTCCTAGGCATTTGGGGTCTTACCCAAAAAATCTTTTCCCAGAGCAATGTCCTGCAGTATATCCCCAATGTCCTTATATTAGTTTCATAGTTTCAGATCTTACATTTAAATGTTTAATTCATTTTGATTTTGATATTTGTATATGGTAAGAAATAAGGATCTAATTTCATTCTTCTGCATATGGTCATCCAGTTTCCCAGCGCACCATTTACTGAACAGACTGCCTTTCCCCATTGAAAGTTCTTGGCACCTTTGTCAAAATGAGTTAATTGTTAATGTGTGGACTTTTGTCCGGGTTCTGTTCCATTGGTTTATCTATCAGTTTTTATGCTAAGACCATAATGATTTGGTTACTATATATTTATAGAATATTTAGAAGTCAGGTAGCATGATGCCTCCAGCTTTATTCTTTTTGATTAGGATTGCTTTGGCTATTTGGGATCCTTGGTGATTCTACGTAAATTTTAGAATTAATAAAAATATCTGTGAAGAATTTCATTGATATTTTGATAGGGATGACATTGAATCTGCAAACTGCTTTGGACAGCATAACAGTTTCCCCCATGCTGTTCCATGATAGTTAGTGAGTTCTCATGAAATCTGATAGTTTAAAGATATATGGTGGTTCCCCACTTGCTCTCTCTCTGTCTCCTGCTGCCTTGTGAAGAAGGTGCTTGCTTCTCCTTTGCTTTCTGCCATGAATGTAAGTTTCCTAAGGCCTTTCCAGCCATGTGGAACTGTGAGTCAGTTAAAGTCAGTTAAACCTCTTTTCTTTATAAATTACCCAGTCTCAGGTAGTTTTTTATAGCAATGTGAAAACAGACTAATACAGCATGTGTTCCACATTTGAGAGGTTGTCACTACAGCACATCTGCACAGCCCATGCCATGTGTGGGTGTCAGTGAGGCAAGTCAAGTAAGTTATAGCTAAATGTTTCAGAGGAAGGTAGTCACCAGGAGTTTGTTGTATAAGGCAGATATCTGATTAGCCACATTGAGGACCTGGGATGAGGCAGGGCGTTAGAAACTGTGTCAAGGATAACTAAGCTCTGCCTCTGGTATGAGAAAGTGAAACCTGTATTCAAAATAGATGTGAAGGCCACATAAAATTACTGGAATTCACTGTACGTATGTACCATTATCAGTGTGAATTAACTTGATCCCAAAGAGAAGTCAACTGGCCACAGTTAAGGAGGAAAATTCAAAATGTCTTGAACTGTGTTGTTGGGCACATTTATTTCCAAAAATAAACTGTTTAGCTACTAAATATCTTTTTTAAAGCACATATGTATTTATTATTATTTCACTTCCCGCTTAAGAGTCTGACTTAGAAAATTCCTCTATATGCTCAAAACTTTGCTTAGATGATACCTTGACAAAGGAAAATGAAAGGAAAACAAGATATATGACATTTATCAACTACCTTTTTCTCCCCAACACTTCCCCAATGCCTTTTAACTATAGCCAAATATAGTTTGATTATAAATAATCAAAAGCGCTGCCATCCTAACATGTCAAATCTGACTCCAGAACACAGACTTTTCCACTGTTTCCTCAATTAGCATACATCCACTAACACTTTGAAGTTGTAATCAACAATACTAACTGTTTCCCAATTTGGTTGATTTGGTAAGAAAATATAGTTAGTCAAACTCTTTAGAATTATATCTAAAAAAGCGGGATTTGGGAGGCCAAGGTGGGTGGATCACAAGGTCAAGAGATCGAGACCATCCTGGTCAAGATGGTGAAACCCCGTCTCTACTAAAGATACAAAAAATTAGCTGGGCATGATGGTGCGTCCCTGTAATCCCAGCTACTTAGCAGGCTGATGCAGGAGAATTGCCTGAACCCAGGAGACGGAGGTTGCGGTAAGCCGAGATCGCGCCATTGCACTCCAGCCTGGGTAACAAAAGCGAAACTCCGTCTCAAAAAAAAAACAAAAAAACAAAAAAAAAACAGCTTTTTAGGATTTTTCATTTTCTGAATAGTTGCGCATTATACAATAGAAATAAAAATGATTTTGGAGATAATGTGCTAAATTTGCTTTCATTTTTATATTTTTGGGGGGTGTCAGAATATAATTTTATATACCACACACCATTTTCTTTGGCCTTGGTCATTGCTTACTAAAAATATATATAAAATCTAACTTATTGAAACCTTCAGATTCTGGGGTTCATATAGACAAGATATCAAAATGACTGATTGTATTCTCCTTATCTACATATTTTGTTGTTGAGGAAGAGGCAACTTTGTTGGTTATCTTTTTAGCCTTCCTCCTTCTCTCTTTCCCTCACTCCCTTCTTTCTTCTGTCTTCCCCTTCCTTCCCTCCTTCCTACCTTCTTTCCCTTCTTCCTTCCTCTCTTTTTTTTCCTGTCAGTATCAACTGGCAGTTTAGGTTCATGATCAGAGTTTTTTTTTTTTTTTTCTAAGAAAGAGTTGTTTCTAAAGGATGCATCATAAAATAAATATTGTGTGACCCACTACTGAAAGAAGAGTGATGAATCTTTATTCCAAAGACCAAGACTTGAAGACAGGTGTCATTCAGTATCAGCGCAACTGTCTCTAAGTAGGCAAGTGAAGCAGACCATGTAATAGCAGAGTGGCCAGAAAAAAAGACTGTAAGGAGAGAAAAAGCTGAAATCTGATTTAGGTTTCTTGTGTGAGCTCTCCCTATATAATTTGGAACATTTTTAAGAACTGGATATGACCACACTTCCATTTTACTTTCATAACATAAAAGTCTTCCAATAGAAAAGCTATTAAAAATGATCAGATAGAAAAGTTTTTAATGGAACACAAAAAGTTTCTGAACTTTTTCAATAGTAGTTTTTTCCTTTTACAAAGTGTATGGCTTTTAATCTACTGGGTTGGCTATAAGTATCATTTTTACTCATGTGTGACTAGGATTTTCAAAGCCCATTTTTCAAAATGGATGTATAATACTATAACAAAAATATTAGTTTTTTTCTTGGAAATTCTCTAAGAAACGAGGTTGACCTTGTGTAATTGTCTTTTTTTTCTTTTTTCTTTATGGCTAGCCTTAGTGTGGTTGACTGCTATTTTTCATATATTCTTGCTACCTCTTAGGTAATATAATATTGATTTCTTCTGAAGTTATTTGTTATTGCAAATTGGGAGCATTTTTCACATCAAGTGATATACTGTTTCTTTACTGTTACTAAAATTTTTAAAGAAGATGGATTGCTAACATGGTGGAATATATATTAAAAGTTCTGATGCCATCCACAAAAATATTACAGAAATTTGTAAGAAGGGTATTTTAGTGGTGAGTCTGCACAAATAATACTTTGTGAGTTAGTGTCACTCTATTTTCTCAGCCTAAATAAATGGTTTGAAAAGGGTTAGTAGCATCTGCTATGGCTTGAATGTATGTGTTTCTTCGGTATTCATATATTGGAACTTAAGACCCAATGTGATAGTATTAAAAGGTGAGGCCTTTAGGAGGTCATTAAGTCATGAAGGTGGAACCCCCATGAATAATATTAGCAACCTTGTAAAGAAGCTGAAGGGAATTAGCTAAGCCCCTTTTTATCTTTCTGCTTTCTGCCATGTGAGGATGTAACAACAAGGTGCCATCTTGAAAGAAGAGACCGAGTCTTCTACAGACACTGGAACTGCAGGTGCCTGGTTTTTGACTTCTTAGCCTCCATAAATGTGAGAAATAAATTATATTTCTTTATAAATTACTCAATCTCATATATTCTATTATAGTAGCACAAATGGACTAAGATACCAGCTAAGGGGCAATAAATCTAGAAATCCCTAAGGTGAATCCAGGGCTAATTTTCAGAGCCAGGTTGAGGGTGAGATGCCTATTGGAACATTTGAGGAAGTGTCTCATCAAACTTGGGACCTTAGTTGCCCCTCAGGCTTCACCCTAGTCCCAATCCTGCTATGACTGTTTTCAGATCACCGTTTTCAAAATTTCTCTGTACCTCATTATTGACTCTTCTGTACATCTTAATTATAAAGTTCAATAAAAGACAAATAGAATACATTTCAGGGAAGAAACTTTTCATCTTCCATGGAAATGCTAGAATCCTATACTTGGCCATTTTTGTCTTTACATTTTATAGCCATATATAAAGATGCAAAATAGCATAAAGATTAGTAATGAGTATTCTCTGGGATAGATCCAATCCTAACAATTATAGGGCCTAGCCAAAGTTCAAATTGAAGTCACATGCCTTATATCTAAATAGGGAAGTGTTGCAAATTAAGAAACTAATGAAATACAGGCCAGGCATGGTAGCTTAAGCCTGTAATCCCAACACTTTGGGAGGCCAAGGCAGGTGGATCACCTGAGGCCAAAAGTTTGAGACCAGCCTGGCCAATATGGTGAAACTCCACCTCTACTAAAAATACAAAAAAAAGTTAGCTGGGCATGGTGGTGCACACCTGTAATCCCAGCTACTTGAGAGGCTGAGGCACAAGACTCGTCTGAACCCAGGAAGTGGAGATTACAGCGAATTGAGATTGCACCACTGCATTCTAGCCTGGGCGATAGAGCAAGACTCTGTCTCAAAAAAAATTAAAAAATAAACTAATAAAATACATCATCTTTTTTTTACTTGATAAATATCCTTCACAATACCTGGATGTTCATATTTACATTTAGAATGATCAAACTCTTTGGAGTCCTGCACTTAAACATGGCAGATGAAGAGATGTGGCTGCTGGCCTCTGGACTGTGACCCACCTCCATTCCTCCCCAACTCTGGATGTACCCTGAACCATCAGAGTTTGTGCGCGGGCACGCACGCACACACACACACACACACACACACACGTATGGAAGTCTTTAGCATATATATAGCATATATATCCAAGCTTTGTCATACCTGGGGGTCATATCTGATGGTACAGTCAGTTCTTTGGAGGCATCAGTAAACCTCGAAGGAGGGGCATGTTTCAGCTGGCAGGGGCAATTCTGGATGCTAGCTGCTAGCAGTATGGTTCTGAAAGGAAGGTATGAGGTCCAGGTGCATAGAAAGAAGCTTGGTGAGAGGAGGACTTTGGAGAGATCCTCTAAAATACAGGACCAGGGCAGGGGATCCTTTTCCTTGAGTCTGAAAGTGATGCTACAGATAGACCTTAGTTTAAATCTTACTCATCAATTAAGAGCTGTGTTTTCTCAGACAATTAACTTTACCACTCTAAGTGCTGGTCTGGTGCCAGAATGTCCCATTTTCAATTCCTGTTCCACCAATAAGTAACAGTAAGATCTTGTGCAAAGTAGTTCATCTTTCTGCCCCTCAGTTTCCTCATCCGAAAATTGTGGATAATCATGGTCCTTACTTCAGAGGGTTATATACTTCTAAAATGTTTAGCATGCTTTCCAGCACTAATAAGCATAGTGTCTTTGCTTAGAAAAGTAAAATAAATAGTCCTCATTTGTAAAAATGAGAAAAACAACGTGTGCCTTATAGAGTTGTTGCAACAATTAAATAAGGTACTGATGACAAATTACTTTTACAGTATCTGGCACGTGATAATAGGAAGTCTACCAAAATATTACATATAAAAAAAGTAATGAGAATATAACTCCGGAAATATATTTTAAAAATTGAAATTATTTTAAAATTTTCACGTTATATAGTGTGTGTGTGTGTGTGTGTGTGTGTTGCCTTTTTTTGAGAATCAACAGTATTTCTAGCAAGTTTATCTGGTTTTGCTTAAAAGTTTTAAAATATGAGTATTCTCCTTTTCAGGATTTATATGGTTTTCCATGAATAATTTGAATAATTGTAAAGCCTTATTTTATTTTTGTCATTGGGAACTAATCTATTCACTTAATCTATGGACACTTGCTTTATGTCCAGTATGCTGCGAAAGTGCCAGGCTTTTTATTTTATAGGGAAATGCAGTGGGGTTGTAAGTTATTATTAGTCAAATACATGAGCCCAAACTGTTTCTCTCCAAAGCAATCTTTTCCTTCTCCATTAATTTTTTTAATGAAGAAAAAGACAGAATTTAATTCTGACTCAGTACCCAGAAATGACAGATAATGGCAGATGTGATTCCTGATTCTAGATAGTGGAAGATGTCATTCTGTCTTTCTAAAGTTTCCAGCATTGTCCTTGGGCTTAACTTGGGCACAGGCATACAATAATTATTCAGTCCTAAGAATACTCTTCTTATATTGTTGACAAATTTTGATTAAGGTATCACCCATAAATTATTAGATGAAGTTAGAAATATTGTCTAATTTTTTAAATGCTCTTTTTTTGGGGAAAAAGCCTAACTGTGGAAATGAATTATATGCTGTAGTGTTTTTAAAATGATTCAAGCCTTCAGCCCTGTAAGTCATGAGTAAGGTTATTTTGAATTATTCATTGGAGATATATCTATATCATCTATATCCATCTTTAAGCACTTAAGTTTTCTAACTCTTCTGAATTTAATAGTCTTGTTGGCAACTATTTACTGAATACAATCACCTCTTTGTCCTGAAAACAAAAAATGTCTCTATATTTCAAACTAAACTCCAGCTTCTGTTACGTATCATCAGTCAAAGGGCACATGTACAGCACACTAAGATATAAAGGCCTATAAAATTGAGATAGATGCATTTGAGGCAAAGGGTATACTTCTCACACCAGGGGCCAACTTAATTCTGAATCCTAGAGCATATGAAAAGTTAATCTTTCAAAGATTCATAAAACATTTGAACATATTTTCTCAGTGGTAATTTTTTGGCCAGCTTGTGGCTTAAACCAGTTTACCAATTCCAGTTTTGTGTTGTTTAGCATTTCTCCCTAAAATGGAATCAATAAAGTCTGGCATTACACTAGCAAAAAAAAAATTGTTACTCTCATTTGTAATACTGCTTACCCCGCAAAATGTTATGAGGATTACTATAACAATTTAAAGCATCTAAACTTAAGGTAATGACTGACAAGTATTCATCCATTTTCTCTATCTTCACTTTACTTGCCTTTAAGGGTTTGTCTTCCTTTTTATTTTTTTATCTCCCACATTTATAACTTCTTCTTACTTTTGCTCTTCATTTTGTTTAGCAAACAACTTTTGGTCATATTGGACATAAATAACTGGTTCAATAAGTGTGATCCAAATAACACCTTTTTGAGGTATACATAATTCTTTGCCCATTACTGTTTAAGATTCCTCTCTTATAGTCTAATTTTATGATGAAGACCATATTTTAGTAGAACTAATGCTAGTTTCTATAACAGGCAAATCCAAAAATGATAATAGCTCAAACATAATTGATGCTTCTTTTGTGCTCAAAAAGTCTAAAAAGAGGTTTTCCTGATAGGCAAGCAGCTATTCTCCAATTTATGATTTGGGGAATAAGGATCCTTCTAACATATGGGTCTGTAATTGTAAAGTGTTTTCCATGATTACAGTACTAGTCTGTGACAGTCTAACAAAAGGGAAAAGAGTACCAAGTTTCTGGATTGAGAGTGTGTTATGGACCAGGCCTAGAAATGGCTTCCATCTCTTCCCTCAAATCCTGTGGCTAGAACTCAGTTACATTACCACAACTAATTACAAGGGAAAGTAAGAAATAAAATATAGCTGGATGCCCAGAAGGAGAGAAAATGTGTTTAATTTTGTATTAGATGAAACTGAGACTCCAGAAAGCTATAGAATGTTCTAAAAATAATAATTAAACTTTTAAATTAAAATAATGTGTTATAATTTGGAAGCTATTTCATATGGGCTAACAGTTTTATTGAATATAAGTAGTACACTTTCATATATAATTTAATCATAGACGTCATGTCCATGTATTAATATAATGCTATAATAATTTGGTTAAGTTGGCCAGGTGCAGTGACTCATGCCTGTAGTCCCAGCTACTCGGGAGACTGAGGCAGGCGAATTGCTTGAACCTGGGAGGCAGAGGTTGCAGTGAGCCGAGATCACATCATTGCACTACAGCCTAGATGACAGAGTGAGGCTGTCTCAAAACAGAAAAAGGAAAAAAAGAATAATTTGATTAAGTGAAAGATAACATAGGAAAGCATAGATTTAGGTCTGAAAAACTCCTTGATTACTATTAGTGTCATTAAAGGGGAGCAGACCTTTTATGCTGCATATCTTACAGTTTCTTTTTTTTTTTTTCTTAAGAATAGGAATGAGGCACTGTAACATAAAAAGGACCAGCAGGTGATTGTGTGCAATTAGGATATAGTTAGTAGATGCCAAGGGAGGGGCATTCAGTAGGAATTGAGGGGAAGAACCACTATGGTGGTTCTAAATTCTAGAATCACTATAATGATTAGAAAAGAATTCCTGACATTCCAATGGGGACAAATCCACCATGGACAGAAAAACAAGCAAACCAATAGGTTGGTTGTACAAAATCTTGGCAAAACAGTATGAACTTTAAAATATAATACAAGAAACCAACAATGAGTACACAGTCACCTTGGATAAGGGTGCATCTTGTACGTGGCATAAAAGCATCTTCTCAGAGGACAAATGGGAACTGAAATCTTGCATTGGCTTAACCTTGTGCCCAGAACAAGTCTGGGCCAGAAAGGAGATGGGAATATTCTCTTTACAAAAGCTTCCCTGCCATCTCTTGAGCAACTGAGATGGTATATGTGGCAGATATACTTCTTATTCATCCATTTAAGAAACGGGGACATTTTTCCAATCTACATAAAAGTTCATATGGACTACTGAAGGCCCTGGATTGTAGTGAGTGAGAGGGAAAAGAGTGGCCTTTTGAACTTCCACGTGGTTGTGATACTTTAGAAGAAGCTCAGGGAATCTCAACAGTTTTAAATATATGTGCTTTCTGGTTTTCTCACTTGTGAAGTGATAGTGGACAAGATAATTTTTATAATCCTTAAAAATTTTGTAAAATATATTATGTCTTTTCTCAATCTGGGGTCCATATGTGATGTGAGTTAATGTTTAAAATTAAATTATTTGTTTAATTTATACAGTCATTTATTTGCTAACATATTGTGTTTAATTTTTAAAAGTAGCAATTCAGAACAGAAAAAGATTTAATTATGCTGGCTAGAGGGATATTTTTAATTTCTTGTTTAATTTTTCTAAAATGTTAGGATACTAATTTATGTATTTTATTTAAATATTTAAAGTTCGAAATATTAAAAATGTTATTATAGATTTATTGTATTCTTTGAAAACTTGAAAATACTGAGTTAGTACATGCATTAGTTGGGTCCTACTACAATTAAAAAAATATGAGTAGTTTAATGATATAATCTTTGTTCAAGTTTAGCAATCTTGAGTATTTTTTACCTGAATGAATCTACTATTATTCATTGTCATAACTTCAGGGACGAGAATATGACAGCTACCTGTAATGTCTCATATGGCGATCTCTCAGTTATGAAAAACACAAATGAGATATTTATTAAATTTGTCTGCTATTCTACACTGAAAAGATTATTCATGGACTATTAGTTGCCAGATTAAAAAGATGATGAATTTTGGAAAAAAAATTGGACATAATTATAATAAACCAAATTGGTATTTATCTGAAACTCGAATTTAACTGGATACCCTTTATTTTTATTTGCTAAATCTGACAACACTAGTCAAAAATGACCTTGTGATTTTGAAATTAAAGAATAACCAATCTCTTTGAATGAACTCAGCTATTTAAAATTTAAGTATACAAATTAAGTCAATAGTTGGTATTTACTTCCCCGTTTACTGCAATGCTCAAGGGAAAATATTTAAAAGGATTACTTTTTTTTAAAAATTTTTTATTGGATTTTAGGTTTTGGGGTACATGAGCAGATTACTTTTTATAATATTACTTAATGAGTAGGCAAATATTCTGAGGCCACACAACATGAGCAATGTAAAAAACAAGTTTTAGAACATGTCTCTCAGAAAAGTACTGTTTCTTTTCTCTCAACTTTATACTGAATGACACATTTTATTGAGAATCCATATTATGGCATCATCTTCAATCTTTCTGTTACTTTGAAAGTATCAGTGTGTTTAGACTTTATTTGAAGTATATCATTTTATTACTACTTTCCGTTCTTTTCTCATTGCTCTAATCATGAATAAGTTGTCTTTATTTGGATTAGTTTCCCTTCCTACCTGTATGCCTTTACCATTCTCCCAGTTTTTTTCCCAAGGATTTTCATAACCCATTGTAGTTAGCTGTTCCTTAAATCTTACTCTTATCATTTGATTGTCAATAGTGTTCTACTTATTTCTTAGCTTCTGTAACAAAGCATATTACCTTCCAAACAATTTTTACTTGTTAATACTTGGCCAATATTATTTCTAGTGCTCTAGAACACATGTTATTCTCTTATTTCCTGCAATATTGATTCTATCTTCAATTTAGTCCTCTCTCTAAGGCAGGAACCCCTAACTGAAGGATTGCTTGAGGTGTTGGAGCATCTGCTGAACAGCACTAATGAACAATGGTAGGAGCCTAGAAAAGAATATAAAATAATTTGTTTTTGCTCTTTTGTAGTTTACAAACTGAAAATAAAAAGGCCAATCTGTTTGGGGGCAGCAGGAAAAGTGGTAAGAGCTAGAACTAAGGAGGAAGAATACTATCAAGGGATAGAACAGATGAAAACAAGAGAGAGGGAAGTATCTAACAACACTGTTCAATGCTAAGTTGAGTAGTACAGACTGAAAGCTTATTACAGATTAGTAGACTTATCTTTTTGTATTTCACTCAGGCTTGTCTTCATTTCTTCTGCAAAATATTTTTTTTACATTTTTAGATTCTACCAATATTGCCTTAAAGTTCAACATTTCATTTTACCATTTGTAGGACTCCTTTCTCATCAATAAATTCTTAAAAAGCTTTCAGTCTGTGCCATTCAAATCAGCATTGAAAAATGTTGTTAGATACTTTCCTCTCTCCTGTTCTCATCTGCTCTATCCCTTGATAGTTTCCTTCCTCCTTAGTGCTAGCTCTTACCACTTTTCCTGCTGCCTTCAAACAGACTGACCCTTTTATTTTCAGTTTGTGTAAAATCACTCAATAAAAATTAAAGAAACATACTACAACTATATGTATTTCACAATATAGAGTTGCATTTTTATGTTGCTGATAATGACATACCCAAGACTGGACCGTTTGTCAAAGAAAGAGGACTTACAGTTTCACGTGGCTAGGGAGGCCTCATAATCATGACAGATGTCAAGGAGGAGCAAGTCACATCTTACATGGATGGCAGCAGGCAAAGAGAGAGAGAATTTGTGCAGGGGAATTTCTCTTTATAAAACCATCAGATCTTGTGATATTTCTTCACTCTCATGAGAATAGATGGGCAAGACTTGCCCCTATGATTCAATTACCTTCTACTGGGTCCCTCCCACAGCACATAGGAATTCAATGTGAGATTTGGGTAGGAACATAACCAAACTATATTATTCTGCCCCGGCCTCTCCCAAATTTCATGTCTTCACATTTCAAAACCAATCATGCTTTCCCAATAGTCCCCTAAATTCTTAACTCATTTTATCGTTAACTCAAAAGTCCACAGTTCAAAGTTTCATCTGAGAAAAGTCAAGTCCCTACTAGATGCAATGAGGGTACAGGCACTGGGTGAATACATTCATTCCAAATTAAAGAAATTGGCCAAAACAGAGGGACTACATGCCCCATACAATCCAAAATCCAGCAGGTCAGTCAAATATTAATGCTCCTAAATGATCTCCTTTGACTTCTTGTCTTACATCCAGGTCATGCTGATGCAAGAAGTGAATTCCCATGGTATTAGACAGTTTCACCCCTGTGGCTTTTCAGGGAACAATCTCCTTCCTGGATGCTTTCAAGGCTTGGATGTCTGAGGCTTTTCCAGGCACATAGTGAAAGCTGTTGGTGGATCTACTAATCTGGAGTCTGGAGGACAGTGGCTATTTTCTCATAGCTCCACTAGGTAGTCCCCTTGTGGGGAGTCTGTCTGGGGGCTCCCACCTGACATTTCAGTTCTGCACTGTCCTAGCAGAGGTTCTCCATGAGCACCCTGTCTCTGCATCAAAATTCTGCCTAGACTACTGGAGATTTCTATACGTCCTCTGAAACCTAGGCGGAGATTCCCAAGCACACTCAATTCTTGACTTCTGTGCACCCACAGGCTCAATACCATGTAGAAGCTGCCATATGAGGCTTTGCACCCTCTGAAGCCATGGCCTAAGCTGTATCTTGGCCCCTTTTAGGCACGTTTGGAGTAGCTGGGACACAGGGCACCAAGTCCCTAGACTGCACACAGCAGAGCGACCCTATGCCTCACCCATCAAACCATTTTTTCCTCCTATATCTCTGGGCCTGTGATGGGAAGGGCTGCTGCAGAGTTCTCTGATATGCCCTAGAGATATTGTCTGCATTGTCTTTGTGGTGAACATATGGCTCCTTGTTACTTATGCAAATATCTGCAGTCAGCTTGAAGTTCTCAGAAAATGGAATTTTATTTTCTGTCACATTGTCTGGCTCCAAATTTTCTGAACTTTTATGTTGTTTCCCTTATAAAACTAGATGCCTTTAACAGCACCCAAGTCACATCATTGCTGCTTAGACATGTCTTCTGCCAGTTACCCTAAATCATCTCTCTCAAGTTCAAACTTCCACAAATCTGTAGGGCAGGAGAAAAATACCACCAGTGTCTTTGCTGAAACATAACAAGAATCACCTTTACTCCAGTTCCCAACAAGTTCCTCATCTCCATCTGAGACCACCTCAACCTGGATTTCATTGTCCATATCGTTATCAGCATTTTAGGAAAAGACATTCAAGAAGTATCTAGGAAGTTCCAAGCTTTTGCATGTTTTTCTGTTTTCTTCTAATCCCTCTATACTGTTCCAGTCCCTGCCTGTTACCCAGTTGCAAAGTCTCTTCCACCTTTTCAGGTATGTACAGCAGTGCCCCAATCTACTGTTACCAATATACGTTGTTAGTCTGTTTTCACACTGTGGATAAAGACATACCTGAGACTAGGCAGATTACAAAAGAAGAAATTTTAATGCACTTATGTGACTGGAGAGACCTTACAATCATAGTGGAAGGCAAGGAGGAGCAAGTCATGTCTTACATTTTACATGGAGAGCAGCAGGCAGAGAGAGAGAGAAGGTGTGCAGGGGAACTTCTCTTTATAAAACCAACAGATCTCATGAGACTTATTCATTATCATGAGAACAGCATGGGAAGGATTTGCCCCTGTGATTCAATTACCTCCCACTGGTTCTCTGCCACTCATATGGGAATTCAAGATGGGATTTGGGTGGGGACACAGCCAAACAATATTAGCAACTAGGAAACTACATTGAATTTCTGGTTACATTTTAACTTACTCTTTAAGAAATATTTATTGGCCTGGTGCAGTGGCTCATACCTGTAATCCCAGCACTTTGGGAGGCCGAGGTGGGCAGATCACGAGGTCAAGAGATTGAGACCATCCTGGCCAACATGGTGAAACCCCATCTCTACTAAAAATACAAAAATGAGCCGGGCATGGTGGCACACGCCTGTGGTCCCTGCTACTCGGGAGGCTGAGGAGGAAGAATTGCTTGAACCCAGGAGGTGGAGGTTGCAGTGAGTCAAGATTGCACCACTGCACTCCAGCCTGGTGACAGAGCAAGACTGTCTAAAAAAATAAATAATAAATATGTAAATAAATATTTATTAGTTATCTATGGTTTTCAGGATTGTTTTGATTTTTCAGTTAAGAAGATGGACAAAGATGTCTGCTCTCTGGAAATTAAAGGTGTCATGGCTCAACAACCACCTGTGACTCTTCCTTGAGTACTCATCTTCATAATAGCAACATCTCTTACTTGGTTAGAGAATACAGCGGGTCCTTGTTGATGCAATTACCTTTGTGTTATCTGAAAGTCTTAAGAGTGGGTCAAACCACTTCACTCTCTTAATGCCTGCACATGGATGCTCAATGGGTACTTCAAAATAGAGTCCAGTAAGTTAAGTAATAGTAACAGTATCTCCTTTGTATAAAACAAGAAACTGTATTCAGAGAGGTTGATTGGCCCTCATTCATTCTGCCACTTCCATCCTATTTGGTATTTCAACCCAGCTGTTCTAACTCAAAATTGCCTGTTGTTCTCAGAGTCCTTTGCAAATAAGCATGTTTTGAGTTGTTCATTTTTTGATTTAGCTGTTTAGTTTTATCCTTCTAAATATATTATAAGCCTCCCAATGTCAGTGATTGTGTCTGATATTTTTATATTATTCATAGGCACTTTCCTGAAGGATGAGAATATAGTAGCTGCTTATGAATATATATAATTTTTTTCTCATTTTTTGAAAGACAGAATGCTTTTAGGGCATGTGTATTAAGTATAAGCAGGTAAATAAATATTCTAAAGACAGATGTTACCATTTATCCACTATCTCCCTTTTCATTAGCTGTCACATTGGATCTGCAAACAGATGTTCACTAGAACAAAATAGCTACTTACATGTACAATTACCAATTCTGTATGCACCAATGAATGCACCAAATTTAGAAAAAGTTGCTAAATATGTTTGATTTTACTGAACTATGTTTTCCCTAAGGACTGGAAGTCTCGATCTTGCTAGCATGTATTAGGAAGATAAAGTGCTTCCAATTTGTCTCTTGGATTGCCCTGCTGCTGTAGCCTATTTGCTGAAATGGAGGATGGATGTGCTGAAGACTCTTGCACATGTGTTCCCTACCTTTTACAGTTGAAGACTCCAAATCTTCTCTCAGTCCTAGGAGTAGAGTACAATGGCAGCCAGGCATAATTACATTTGCATGTCTTATCTACTGTGATGTTTTCCTCAAGGAAAAGAGAGCGGCTTTAGGGTACTGAATGCAGAAAATGCAAAGCATTTAATTCACCTATACATTCTGAGTCTAATCTATACAAAGATTCTCTGGAAACAAAGCATTCTTTGGTAGTCATTTCATAGCATCTGTGTAAGACCTAGGTTTCAATATGAATTATATTTTTAAAATTATTTACTTCAAATTGTTACATCTTAACAATTTAGAGAAAATGTGGTTTCAGTAATGAACAATAGAGGCTTTAGGGAAGAACTGAGACTAAAGGAAATATTTTAAATACATGGATTTATATCTTTTAGCATTAAATTATCTTATAATTAGCAATTTGTACAGAAATTTTCTTTTACAAAACAGTGTAGTTCTTCAAAGATGATCAGTTGTAGACAGACATAAAATAAAGACTTTCAAAACATCTGCACTGTGAACAGATTTCAATATAGATTTCTTTTGGAGTTCACTTTCATATTGACTTGCCGTTTTGACCCAGCTTACTTAAAAAAGTGTTCCAGAATATTTATATAACCTTTCAAGAAGAAAAATAAGACTTTTCATCCACATTCACTCGATGAACTATAAATTTTGCCAAAAGTAATAAATTTATTAGCTGAAAATAGCCAATTATTATAAACTTTAAGCTCTCAGCAAATCTTAGGTTCTGGTTATTTTTTAACTTGACACAAAACAATATCCAGTCAAGTTGGAAATCAATAATATACAGAAAAACGTTTTGTGGAGTGTTCTGAATAAAGAATTAGCTAGTAGCTGCCATAGCTGCTTTAGATCAAACCTCTGATAAATATGTTTTTTTATTCTTAGACATATTAATGGTAACAAAATTAATTTACCTTTAAAGTTATTGCTTTTATTCAGAAATATAGATTTATATTCAAAAATATATATTTTTGTTTTATAGTAGTTTTAGCTTTAGAGAAAAATTGCAAAGGCAATACAGAAAGATTTTATATATACTATACCCAATTTCTCTCATCATTTACACTTTGTATTAGTATGGTATATTTGTCATGATTAAGGAACTGATATCAATAAATTATTAACTATAATCCATTTGATTCATATTTCATTAGTTTTTGCATAATGTACTTTTTTTCTTATTTTAATCTCAAGGTACCATCCAAGATTCCTGATTACATTTTGTCCTCATGTCTCCTTAGGCTTGTCTGGGCTGTGACAGTTTCTCAAAATTGCTTTTGATGACCTTGATAGTTTTGAGAACTGGCCAGGTATATTTTAGAATGCTCACTTTTGGGTTGCGCTGTTCATTTTCTCTTGCCCTTGTATATCAGAGTTTGTAGTTCTCAGGCCTTTAGACTCTGGGAGCTACTCCAAAATTCCCCCACCGCCTACCGTTTCTCTGTCCTTCATGGTTCTACAAGTTGTAAATGGCATATAGTGGAACTTCTGAGCCTCCTTAATTGCCCAAGGCAATTCTCATAATATATTTACTTTTTATCTATCTGTGTCTAATTGATTCTGTTTCTCTGGAGAACCCTGACTAATATGCTGTCACATAGCAAAGCAACTGATTTTTGTATATTGACCTTGAAACCTGTGACCTTGACATATTCAATTATTATTTCCAAGAGGAATTTTGTAGTCTTTTGGTCATTTTACATATCAATAATCTTATTATCTGCAAATAAGACAGTTTCGTTTCTAATATGTATATCTTCTATTGCATTTTGTTAGTTTTATTTCACTAGGTAGGACTTTCAATACTAAATTAAATAAGTGTGAGTGGTAAGAAAAATCATCCTTTCTTTGCTCTTGATCTTCAGGAGAAAGTATCCAGTTCCTTATCATGAAGTATAATATGATTTATAGACTTTTATAGATGTTCTTTATCCAGCTGAGAAAATTCCTCTCTTGGTTTGCTGATAGTTTTTATATTGAATATATGTTGAATTTTGTCAAATGTTTTTTGCATCATTTGATATGGATCACATGGTACTTTTCCAGTGGGCTTAAGGGCTTTACAACGTCATTTTTCTTAGAACTTAAGCCTTTTCATTACAAAAGACTCTGGGCATATTTCATAAAAGTCACTCTTCCCCTCCTCTTCCAGAGCTCATAGAGGATTTTTCTTTGGGTTTTCACTGTAAGAATTGGGCACAGCTACAGGAGATAAAGGATTGTGCTCCCAGGAGATTACAGTAATGCTAGTTTATGTTCAGCCTCCAGAAGTTCATCAGTTAAGTGTTCATACTAGTTTATGGTTGTAATGTTCATACTAGTTATGCAGTAGCTTCTGCTCCATGTAAGTAGATTTTAGCTGTACTCTTGTGGATGAAACTGCCTCTCCTTATTTGGGGTGGCTGTTTGCCCCATAATTTCATGAGTGTGTCTTCTGCTCTGAGGTCATAGTTTTTATTGTCTGCACCATTCAATTTATTTTTTAGTTACAGATGCTTTCTTCTATATTGATTGCATTCATTGTTAACTACTGTTTAATGTGTCTATATCCTGGGTTCCCCCAGTCAAATATATTTTTTAAAAATGTAATTATCCCTTGGTATCTGGGGGCACTGTCCCCGTATTCCCATCCCCTACTCAGTTACACTAATCCATGGACTTTCAAGTCCTTTACATCAAGTGATATATTATTTGCATATAACATACATCCTCATATACATTACATCATCTTCAGATGACTTATAAAAATGTTACATAATACAATGTAAATGCTATGTAAATAGTTGTTATACTGAATTGCTTTTTTATTTGTATTGTTTTTATTGTATTTTTTAGTTTTTACTCTATTACTTTATTTTAAATAATTTTGAGCCATGGTTGTGAAACCCATGGTCTTTTATATTTTTCTATTACAGAGAGTAAAAAACAGAGTAATTGGAATTTACTAAAAGAGACTTGATGGGGTTTGGGCAAGTTATATTTAAATGTTATCAAATGTGTTCTCAATTCATTTACTTTTTGAAGCTCAAATCCAGGTAAAACATTTGTTTTACAGTGAAAATCATTATATTATTTCACAGTAAATAGGTATTAATGAGATTTTTCTCTTGACATAGAACAAATCCAAAGCAATATGTTAGAGATCTTCACTTCTTTTATATCATCTAGATTAATTAGAAAACATTTTCCTAAAGTAAAAATGCCAAAAGAAAGTAATATTGCCAATGACATTCCACAGTCCTTTCTTTTATGGAGAGATATTATATTCCTAACACATTATTTGATTTTACAAACCTTAAATATTTATGCTTTATTTATTAATGCCTTGTTTGTGCTTTATTGTGTTTCTTTTAAGTTACTTAGTACAGCATTACAAATGTAACCTGTATTCTCTCCATATTTATTTTGATACTGAAAGCAAACACATTTATTTGTTTAGTGTAAGTGGGAATTTCTTTATATACCAAACAGGATTTTATGTTAATCTCTAGTACTGATTTCTTTTTTCATCAGAAGCTGTGTCTCTTTCTAGAAAAGCTTTAGTTCCATAAGAAAATCATCAAACTCCCCAAAGGTTCTGATATGAAAAATGAAATTAGAAGAGTTTACACAAATAGGTTGTGAATAAATGTTCAAGCCTATCTCACATATAATGTTTTCATGGAAGAAAGAACAAAAAGATTCATTACATTTATAGCTGCTGTTATTTTGGAATGAAGAAATCTGTAAATACCAAGATAAACACAAACAGAACAAAGTAGTAGAAACTCCTTGCTCATAATCCATGGAGATAGATCTAGCTCAAGACAGGGAAATATATCTTTAAAATCCTCACAGTCAGTAGGGAAAGAAATGATGGAATTAGATGTCAGTGTAGGGAGAGGGAGAAAAGAATCAGAGCCTGTCATTACCTCCTGGAAACAAACTCATAAAAATGATGACAAATATGTGTTGAAAAAGCAAATGCTTATTGCCTTTTCATAAACATATATTGTCATTAACTTATTTGAACTTATGTTTCTAATTATTTGTTGCCTCACAGTAGCCATAAACAGCAGCTTGAGAAAATGACACCAAGGAATATGGCCTGCCAATTTTAGTGGCTAACCCTGAAACAACAATGGAGTAGAGTAAAAATACACCTGTTGATTATTACACTATAATTATTGAGTCAGAGGATAAAGAGAGATTGATGTTAAATTCTCTACCACTCTAGAATGTAGGTCTCATGATACATTCTTGATTTGTCAGTCTTCCTCTACTGCACATCAATATCAAAGGAAAGACTCAAAAATCTTTTGTATATGCACTGTCCAAAAGGGACATACAATATGCAAAACAGTGTAGAAATCATTTTCGCAAAAGAATTCAGCTCTTAACAAAAAGAGACAAACATTCTTCCAATAAAAACATAGATCACTCTCTTAATAATATGCATTGTTTCATGATTTGCCATAGAAATATGCTTATCAAAACAATATGATTAGCAACAATTCACTCTAGGAAAGAGAAGCCTTAAATATATAAAGGGTTCCAGGTTATATAATAATAATTAAAATGTATGTAAATGAAATGCATACATCAAAGAGGGAGAAAAAGAGAGGGCAGAGAAGGGGTGGAATGTGCGATATTAGGAAAGTTCCTGATTGAATAGAGGAAGCAAAAGATTGTACAGCTTTCTTGTCTTCTAAGAGTCCCAGGAATCTTAACATAAACATTCAGCTCAAGATTTTGAAGCTTTGCCACTTAACTCATGATGTTTCCTGTTGTTTGGGTAACAAAAATATTACCGTCATCTTGAATACTGCTTACCAGTTGAGATTAGGAGTTGTATGAATATTAATACCTTGATATGTGTTACCCTTGTAAAATGCAAGCAAGGACACATGGCCACAGGATAGATACATACAGCCTGATAGAGCTATGTTCATTGGTGAAAACTCATATTGACAGCATCAGTAGTGTGTGTATGTGCGTGTGCGTGTGTGTGAGTGTGTGTGTGTGTGTGTGTGTGTGTGTGTGTGTAGTGTTTGCATCACTCTTTTATTATGGGACGGTTCACAGATATCTGGCAAGACCAGATGTCATGAGCTAGAATATGACCCTAAATCCTTGAGCTCTGTGGTTTATAAACTATATGTATGATTAGGCAATGTCCACACTGTTCCCTGGTAGAATCAGAGCTAGAAAAAGTGAAAGTTTATGGAGCTTGTATACTTGGGGGCCAGCTGTATGGGAGCGTTTCATCAAGGCATGTTTAAGAGGGGTTTCTCTAGTGCTTGCACAATGGCTTCTCACGCTTTTTCATACATTGCACATAATATAAGCACTTTAAATTTCCACCCCAGGTGTGATTTTTCAGCATTGACATGAGGAAAAGGCCACTATAAGGTGAAGTTTACTTCTAATTGCATACGCAGGGTCCCAGGGAAGTCTTTAGCCCCCTAAGACAAAAAGAATAGCTTCATGGATCTTTTGTGGCTGATTGGCTAGAAATTAGGTAAGCTACAGCTTGAGTAAGGGGCTTTTGTTCTTTTTCTCTATACCACATTAAAACCGGAATCCAGCATACCTGCCAGTCTCATATTGACTTCACTTTACCTTATAAGCTCAGATTCATAGTTGATCTTAGCACTGGTTTTCCCTTTGGAATGAGAGCAGAGAGGCTGAAGTTCAAGCCTTATAAGTTGACAACACTGCAAGTGCTAAGCATTGTCTATTCCTGCAGAGCTCAGCAGAATGTAACTTCTGTTTCTGGAAGGCCACATTTCAGGGAATCAGTCTCAATAAATTAAACTTACTTCTCCTCCTGTGAATTTTTTAAAGGAAATAAATTTCTTTATGACATTTTTGAGGCACATGATATAGATTTCCGATTTTATTAACATGAAACAATAGTTAGCAGCACTGATTTAATGAGTTCTAGGTGAAACTAGAAAGATTCCTTCCATAGGTTAGCAAATTATCACCTTGCATATCAGTTGCCTTTCTTGCTGTTCTTGAAGATGACTCTACATTTTTATTTCTTTATCTTTGGGACAGAACCTCCTTATAATTAGTGTTCCAACCACATACAGGGTTGAAATCATATTCATTATTCCCTCCCTTTCTTTTTTTTATGTTTTATAATGCTTTCTAGTTTCTTTTTTTTTTAATTTATTATTGCATTTTAGGTTTTGGGGTACATGTGCAGAACATGCAAGACAGTTGCATAGGTACACATATGGCAGTGTATTTTGCTTCCTTTCACCCCTTTACCCGCATTTGGCATTTCTCCCCAGGCTATCCCTCCCCAACTCCCCATCCTGCTGGCCCTCCCCTTTTCCCCCCAATAGACCCCAGTGTTTAGTACTCCCCTCCCAGTGTCCATGTGTTCTCATTTTTCATCACCCGCCTATGAGTGAGAATATGCGGTATTTCATTTTCTGTTCTTGTGTCAGTTTGCTGAGAATGATGTTCTCCAGATTCCTCCGTGTCCCTACAAACGACACAAACTCATAATTTCTGATTGCTGCATAATATTCCATGGTGTATATGTGCCACATTTTTCCAATCCAGTCTATCATCGATGGGCATTTGGGTTGATTCCAGGTCTTTGCTATTGTAAACAGTGCTGCAATGAACATTCGTGTGCATGTGTCCTTATAGTAGAACGATTTATAGTCCTTTGGATATATACCCAGTAATGGGATTGCTGGGTCAAATGGAATTTCTATTTCTAAGGCCTTGAGGAATCGCCACACTGTCTTCCACAATGGTTGAACTAATTTACACTCCCACCAACAGGGTAAAAGTGTTCCTTTTTCTCCACATCTCTCCAGCATCTGTTGTCTCCAGATTTTTTAATGATCGCCATTCTAACTGGCGTGAGATGGTATCTCAATGTGGGTTTGATTTGCATCTCTCTGATGACCAGTGACGATGAGCATTTTTTCATATGATTGTTGTCCTCATATATGTCTTCTTTCGTAAAGTGTCTGTTCATATCCTTTGCCCAATTTTGAATGGGCTTATTTGTTTTTTTCCTGTAAATCTGTTTGAGTTCTTTGTAAATTCTGGATATCAGCCCTTTGTCAGATGGGTAAACTGCAAATTTTTTTTTCCATTCTGTTGGTTGCCGATTCACTCTAGTGACTGTTTCTTTTGCCATGCAGAAGCTGTGGAGTTTCATTAGGTCCCATTTGTCTATTTTGCCTTTTGTTGCCAATGCTTTTGGTGTTTTGTTTATGAAGTCCTTGCCTTCTCCTATGTCCTGTATGGTTTTGCCTAGATTTCCTTCTAGGGTTTTTCTGGTGCCGGGTCTTATGTTTAAGTCTTTAATCCATCTGGAGTTAATTTTAGTGTAAGGTGTCAGAAAGAGGTCCAGTTTCTGCTTTCTGCACATGGCTAGCCAGTTTTCCCAGCACCATTTGTTAAACAGGGAATCCTTTCCCCATTGCTCGTTTTTGTCAAGTTTATCAAAGACTGTATGGTTGTAGATATGTTGTGTTGCCTCCGATGCCTCTGTTCTGTTCCATTGGTCTATAGGTCTGTTTTGGTACCAGTACCATGCTGTTTTGATTACTGTAGGCTTGTAGTATAGTTTGAAACCTGGTAGTGTGATGCCCCCCTCTGTGTTCTTTTTGCTTAGAATTGACTTGGCTATGCGGGCTCTCTTTTGGTTCCATATGAATTTCATGGTGGTTTTTTCCAGTTCTGTGAAGAAAGTCAATGGTAGCTTGATGGGGATAGCATTGATTCTGTAAATGCAATATGGCCATTATTCACGATATTAATTCTTCCTAACCATGAACATGGAATGTTTCTCCATCTGTTTGTGTCCTCCCTTATTTCCTTGAGCAGTGGTTTGTAGTTTTCCTTGAAGAGGTACGTTATGTTCCTTGTGAGTTGTATTCCAAGGTATTTTATTCTTTTTGTAGCAATTGTGAATGGGAGTTCGTTCTTGATTTGGCTTTCTTTAAGTCTGTTATTGGTGTAGAGGAATGCTTGTGATTTTTGCACATTGATTTTATATCCTGAGACTTTGCTGAAGTTGCTTATCAGTTTCAGGAGTTTTTGGGCTGAGGTGATGGGGACTTCTAGGTATACTATCATGTCGTCTGCAAATAGAGACAGTTTGGCTTTCAACTTTCCTATTTGAATACCCTTTATTTCTTTTTCTTGCCTGATTGCTCTGGCTACAACTTCCAGTACTATATTGAATAGGAGTGGTGAAAGAGGGCATCCTTGTCTAGTGCCGGATTTTAAAGGGAATACTTCCAGTTTTTGCCCATTCAGTATGATATTGGCTGTTGGTTTGTCGTAAATAGCTTTTATTACTTTGAGATACATTCCATCGATACCGAGTTCATTGAGGGTTTTTAACATAAAGGGCTGTTGAATTTTGTCGAATGCCTTCTCTGCATCAATTGAGATAATTATGTGGTTTTTGTTTTTGGTTCTGTTTATGTGGTGAATTACGTTTATAGACTTGTGTATGTTGAACCAGCCTTGCATCCCCCAGATGAATCCTACTTGATCATGATGAATAAGGTTTTTGATTTGCTGTTGCAATCAGCTTGCCAATATTTTATTGAAGATTTTTGCATCTATGTTCATCATGGATACTGGCCTGAAGTTTTCTTTTCTTGTTGGGTCTCTGCCGGGTTTTGGTATCAGGATGATATTGGTCTCATAAAATGATTTGGGAAGGATTCCTCTTTTTGGATTATTTGGAATAGTTTCAGAAGGAATGGTACCAGCTCCTCTTTGTGTGTCTGGTAGAATTTGGCTGTGAACCCATCTGGACCTGGGCTTTTTTTGTGTGGTAGGCTCTTAATTGCTGCCTCGACTTCTGACCTTTTTATTGGTCTATTCATAGTTTCAGCTTCCTTCTGGTTTAGGCTTGGGAGGACACAGGAGTCCAGGAATTTTTTCATTTCTTCCAGGTTTACTAGTTTATGTGCATAGAGTTGTTTGTAATATTCTCTGATGATGGTTTGAATTTCTGTGGAATCTGTGGTGATTTCCCCTTTATCATTTTTTATTGCATCTATTTGGCTGTTCTCTTATTTCTTTTCAATCAATCTGGCTAGTTGTCTGTCTATTTTGTTGATCTTTTCAAAAAACCAGCTCTTAGATTTATTGATATTTTGAAGGGTTTTTTGTGTCTCTATCTCCTTCAGTTCAGCTCTAATCTTAGTTATTTCTTGTCTTCTGCTGGGTTTTGAGTTTTTTGGATCTTGCTCCTCTAGCTCTTTCAATTTTGATGATAAGGTGTCAATTTTGGATCTCTCCAGTCTCCTCATTTGGGCACTTATTGCTATATATATTTTTTCCTCTAGAGACTGCTTTAAATGTGTCCCAGAGATTCTGGCATGTTGTATCTTCGTTCTCATTGGTTTCGAAAAACTTCTTTATTTCTGCCTTCATTTCATTGTTTATCCAGTCAACATTTAAGAGCCAGTTGTTCAGTTTCCATGAAGCTGTGCGGTTCTGGGTTGGTTTCTGAATTCTGAGTTCTAACTTGATTGCACTATGGTCTGAGAGACTGTTATGATTTCAGTTGTTTTGCATTTGCTGAGGAGTGCTTTACTTCCAATTATGTGGTCAATTTTAGAGTAGGTGTGATGTGGTACTGAGAAGAATGTATATTCTGTGGATTTGGGGTGGAGAGTTCTGTAAATGTCTATCAGGTTTGCTTGTTCCAGGTCTGAGTTCAAACCCTGGATATCCTTGTTGATTTTCTGTCTGGTTGATCTGTCTAATATTGACAGTGGAGTGTTAAAGTCTCCCACTATTATTGTGTGGGAGTCTAAGTCTCTTTGTACGTCATTAAGAACTTGCCTTATGTATCTGGGTGCTCCTGTATTGGGTCCATATATTTTTAGGATCGTTAGCTCTTCTTGTTGTATCAATTCTTTTACCATTATGTAATGGCCTTCTTTGTCTCTTTTGATCTTTGTTGCTTTAAAGTCTATTTTATCAGAGATGAGAATTGCAACTCCTCCTTTTTTTTTGCTCTCCATTTGCTTGGTAAATCTTCCTCCATCCCTTTATTTTGAGCCTTTGTGTATCCTTGCATGTGAGATGGGTTTTAGATTTTAATCCAATTTGCCAGTCTGTGTCTTTTGATTGTGGCATTTAGTCCATTTATCTTTAGGGTTAATATTGTTATGTGTGAATTTGGTACTACCACTTTGATACTAGCTGGCTGTTTTGCCCATTAGTTGTTGTAGATTCTTCATTATGTTGATGCTCTTTAGCATTTAGTGTGATTTTGGAATGACTATTACTGGTTGTTCCTTTCTATGTGTAGTGCCTCTTTCAGGAGCTCTTGTAAAGCAGTCCTGGTGGTGACAAAATCTCTGAGTACTTGCTTGTTTGCAAAGGATTTTATTTTTCCTTCACTTCTGAAGCTCAGTTTGGCTGGATATGAAATTCTGGGTTGAAAGTTCTTTTCTTTAAGAATGTTGAATATTGGCCCCCACTCTCTTCTGGCTTGTAGAGTTTCTGCCAAGAGATCTGCTGTGAGTCTGATGGGCTTCCCTTTGTGGGTGACCCGACCTTTCTCTCTGGCTGCCCTTAGTATTTTCTCATTTATTTCAACCTTGTTGAATCTGACGATTATGTGCCTTGGGTTTGCTCTTCTTGCGAAATATCTTTGTGTTGTTCTCTGTATTTCCTGCATTTGAGTGTTGGCCTGTATTGCTAGGTGGGGGAAATTTTCCTGGATAATGTCCTGAAGAGTATTTTCCAGCTTGGATTCATTCTCTTCGTCACATTCTGGTACACCTATCAAACGTAGGTTAGGTCTCTTCACATAGTCCCACATTTCTTGGAGACTTTGTTCATTCCTTTTTGCGCTTTTTTCTCTCATCTTGGTTTCTCATTTTATTTCATTGAGTTGATCTTCGACTTCTGATATTCTTTCTTCTGCTTGGTCAATTCGGCTGTTGAAACTTGTGCATGCTTCGCGGAGTTCTCGTATTGTGTTTTTCAGCTCCTTTAATTCATTCATATTCCTCTCTAAGGTATCCATACTTGTTATCATTTCCTCGAATCTTTATCTTTTTTTGAGGTTCTTAGTTTCTTTGCATTGATTTAAAACATGTTGTTTTTGCTCACAAAAGTTTCTCATTATCCACCTTCTGAAGTCTAATTTCGTCATTTTGTCACAGTCATTCTCCATCCAGCTTTGTTCCCTTGCTGGTCAGGAGTTTTGGTCCTTTCTAGGAGGTGAGGTGTTCTTGTTTTGGGTGTTTTCCTCTTTTTTGCACTGGTTTCTTCCCATCTTTGTGGATTTATCCACCTGTCGTCTGTGTAGTTGCTGACTTTTCGATTGGGTCTCTGAGTGGAAGCCCAGATTGTTGATGATGAAGTATTTCTGTTACTTGGTTTTCCTTCTACCAGTCTAGCCCCTCTACTGTACGACTGCTGAGGTCCACTCCAGGCCCTGCTTGTCTGGGGTGCACCTATAGCAGCTGTGAAAAAGTGAGGGATGCTACCAGTTTCTTTTTCTGCTATCTTTGTCCCAGAATGATGCCTGCCAAATGTCAGTCTTCTGGATATAGAGGTGTCAGGGAGCTGCTTGAGGAGACAGTCTGTACTTTATAGGAGCTCAAGTGCTGATCTGTAAGCTCTGTTGTTCATTCAGGGCTGTTAGGCTGCTACGTTTAATTCTGCTGCAACAGAACTCATAAAAAAAAACCCTTTTTTTCTCAGATGCTCTGTCTCTGGGGGTTGGGGCTTTCTTTTTGAGCGTTCCTTGTGCTGTCCTGCCCAGCTAGGAGGCAGTCTAGTCATTATTTGCCTGCCGAGGCTCTGCCCAGCTGGTGTGAGGTTCGCCCTGTTGCTGCAGTCTCTGCCCTTCTGCTGCAGTCTCCACCCTGCTGCCATGGGCTACGCCCTGCAGCGAAGTCTCTCTGTTGTAACGGGTTGCCTCGGCAATGGCAGGCTGCATCAGCAATGGGCGTATACCTCAGTAGGGGCAGATTGCCTTGGTATTGGCAGACGCCTCCCCCCTTGGTGCTGCACCATCCTGCGTTCAGCTGTGCCCACACCCGGAGCGTTTGGAATCACCGTTTTGTTTGTTTCACTGTGCTACCCCAAACGCTGTTTCCCTGCAATCTCCTGGGCTGGCTCACTGTCCATGTCCCGTACAGTCTCAAGTTCAGCCCTCTCAAGTCTCAGATTGCCAGTTCAACAGGGCACCCAAACCAGTGCGCTTTGTGTGGAGCGCTGTATAGCACCGCTGCACTACAGCGCCGGCCGCCGCCACACCGGCTGCCGGCTGCACTAGCCAAAACCTCTGCCTGGCGTCCCGTGTCTCTTTTATACCTGGGAATTTCCCCGTTCTGTGGGCAACAAAGATCTGTCTGGAAATGCGACCCTGACTCACCCTCTCCACGCATTCACTGAGAGCTTCAATCCTGGGTTGTTCTCACCGCACCATCTTGAGTCCTCCCCTCCCTCCCTTTCTTGATTGTAATTGACTTTGTTTTTTTTTTTTTCACTTTCCTTTATTCTTCCCATAACTCTAATAGCATAAGTAATATACACATAGTTTACAAATATGTCTACTGGGAAAGTTGGGCCTTATTTCCTTTCTTTTATTGTGACCATTTTCTTTCTTCTTTCTCATCTGTTTTCTCTACTACAACTTTTAGACAGGTGGGAAGTAACTTCCTGCTTCCTTACAGCTTGTCTCCTTCTGTAGGTTCCTCACATGTTCTAGAATAACATAAATCATTGACAGATATGCAGGCCTATGTCTGAACAAAAATATGGTAGACATGAACTTAGGGACAGAGCTAGATTGAACCTCTGAAATTTATTTGCTATGCTACCTTGCACAAATTCATTCATCTTTTATACCATAATTTCCTAATATACAAAATGGAGATCATAATATGTATTCCTTGGGATTTATCTGAGAATTATGTGAGAATAATACTACATGGACTTTTCCTACTCCACCGCCTGGCCAATAGTAGATACTAAGAAAATACTAATTCATTTTTCATGTTTATATTATAGAATTACCATAATGATTATCTTCACATTTTCTGCAGAGTACACATTAAAAATATAAACAATTGGCTGGACACTGTAGCTCATGCTTGTAATCCCGGCACTTTGAGAGGTCAAGGCAGGAGAACTGCTAGAACCCAGTAGTTGGAGAACAGCCTGGGCAACATAGTAAGACCCTGCCCTACAAAAAAATTTTAAAAAGCGCAGAGGTTGACACTCACCTGTAGTTTCAGAAACTTGGGAGGCTGAAGCAAGAGGATTGCTTTAGCCCAGGTGGTAAAAGCTGCAGTGAGCAAACTTTGTGCCATTCCATTCCAGCCTCGGTGACAAGAGAGAGCCCTTGTCTTTAAAAGAGAGAGAGAGTGAGCGAGAGAGAGAAAGAAAGAGAGATAAGGAATTAAAGTTTTTTAGGATAAATATGAGAATGTAGAGAGCCACAGTTGGAATTCAAATAACCAGTGTGAATTTCTAACTCACACTTACCAGAACTTTCCAGTTAAGCTTCAACAAATAATAGTCCACATTCAAGATACCCATTAAACCACTGTACTACAATAACATATAAATGAATTCATGTGTAACATGAATTTCAAGTGTATCAAAATAAAAGAACTTCATCCTGTTTTCTCCTTAAGCAAGATTTATATATTAATATCAAGCTTTAAATTATCCAAGACAGAGACTGTACCATATTTACCTTGATTCACTGAGTAAATCTTTCTGAAATAATATGTGACTTCCTACTGTTGTCTTATATTCAGAAACTGCAAAGAAAGTAAATGGCCCTCAGTCTCCACTGCTGATATTCCTTAAAATATGCACTGTAGATCCAGGCATGGTGGCTTATGCCTATAATCCCAGCTCTTTGGGAGGCTGAGGTGGGCAGACCACAAGGTCAGGAATTTGAGACCAGCCTGGCCAACATGGGGAAACCCCATTTCTACTAAAATTACAAAAATTAGCTGGGTATGGTAGCATGTGGCTGTAATCCCAGCTACTTGGGAGGCTAAGACAGGAGAATTGCTTGAAGCCAGAAGGTAGAGGCTGCAGTGAGCCGAGATCAGGCCACTGCACTCCAGCCTGGACAACAGATCAAGACTCCATCTTGGAAAAAAAACAAAAACAAAAATATTGTAACATCTGGATTATTCTTCAGTCTAAGTAAAGCTAAGCATCCGAAACCTGAGCTTTTTGAAATTATTTAATCTATTTAATCCTTTTTGAATCAGTTTCAGAATATTCATGTCATCAATAAACTAGAGAGTACATCACTGGAAAAAAATCAAGGCAGTTTAAGTACTCTATATATTTTTGGCCTTTGCATTTTAATCAATAATATTTTATTGAGAAATAGTAGTAGTTATTGAAAAGTATCACTCTATATGTATTGAAATCCCTTGATCATCTTCTGCAATACTTATCCAACTAGCGTATATTGAGTCAACAGTTAAAATTCCATTTTATGCCTAGCTTACCTAGAGAAACATAAAATACTGGAGAGCCAGTGTATGTTTTTGTCCCTGGAGTGTGTGTTGTCTTATTGTTATTCTGCAGGAAATTAGTACTTTTCCTCTCTTATGGCAAAGGGCTTCATTTGAGAAACACTCAGGTCATTCCTACTGTGATTAAACCATACGTGAAAATAAATGCCCACAGGGATAGCACCAGGGTGAGGGCAGTAAAACATTGGTCTCAGGCACAGAATTTAAAGGATGCTGAAAAACTCAGTACCTAGTGAAATATTTTAATGCCCAATTTAAAAAATAAAAATGAATGCAAAACTTTAGATGAATATCAGTATTTCTGGTTTTTCTTTCTGTCTCATGCTCTAGTATAGCACTTACTTTTTTTTTTTTTTTTTTTTTTTTGGTCCACTGCACTCATGCCTGGTGACAGAGCAAGACTCTGTCTCTGTATTTCTTTTTCTTTTTTTTTTTTTTTGAAAAAAAAAAAAAAAGAGTGAAGGGGAGGAAGAAAGAGGAAGAAAAAGAGGGAGAGTGAACGGGAATGTAGCTTTTTTCTAAAAATGGGTATTAATAATGGCCGATCAATATTTTGTGTATTTAAGGTGGAGAATGTATATTTTGTATATTTAAAATGGAGAGATCTATAAATATTTATTGAGTTTACTTGTTCTGGATCTGAGTTTAAGTCCTGGATATCCTTATTAATTTTCTGTCTCGTTGAGTCTAACTCTCTTTATGGGTCTTATGTACCTCGGTGTTAGGATTGTTAGCTCTTATTGTTGCATTGATCCTTTTACCACTATATCTTTGTTGCTTTGAAATCTATTTTATCAGATGTGAGAATTGCAACTCCTGCTATTTATTTATTTATTTATTTTTGCTTTCCATTTGGTTGGTAAATCTTTCTCCATCCTTTGTTTTGAGTCTTTGTGTATCTTTGGATGTGAAATGGGTCTGGATGTAGCATACCATTAAGTTTTGGCTGTATCTTTTGATTGGGGGATTTAGTCAACTTAAATTTAGGGTTACTGTCATTTGATGTTGACTGGCTATTTTATCCATTCATTGATGTAAATTCTTCTTTATGTTGATGCTCTTTACTTTTTGGTATATTTTAGAAAGGCTAATACTGGTTGTTCCTTTCTATGTATAATGCTTCCTTTTTTTTGAGATGGAGTTTCGCTCTTGTTATGCAGGCTGGAGTGCAATGGCTCAATCTCGGCTCACCGCAACCTCTGCCTCCTGGATTCAGGCAATTCTCCTGCCTCAGCCTCCTGAGTAGCTGGGATTACAGGCACATGCCACCATGCCCAGCTAATTTTCTGTATTTTTAGTAGAGGCAGGGTTTCACCATGTTGACCAGGATGGTCTCAATCTCTTGACCTCGTGATCCACCCACCTCAGCCTCCCAAAGTGCTGGGATTACAGGTGTGAGCCACCGTGTATAATGCTTCTTTCATAAGCTCTTGTAAAGCAGGCCTGGTGGTAATAAAATCTCTGAGTACTTGCTTGTTCATATAATATTTTATTTTTCCTTCAATTGTGAAGCTTAGTTTGGCAGGATATGAAATTCTGGGCTGAAACTTCTGTTCTTTAAGGATGTTCAATATCGGCCCCCACTCTCTTCTGGCTTGTAGGGTTTCTGCTGAGAGATCTGCTGTAAGTCTAATAGGCTTCCCTTTGTGGGTAACCTGACCTTTCTCTCTGGCTGCCCTTAGTATTTGCTCCTTTGTTTCAACCCTGGTGAATCTAACGATTATGTGCCTTGGGGTTGCTCTTCTTGAGGAATATCTTTGTGGTGTTCTCTGTATTACCTGGGGTTGAATATTGTCCTGCTTTGCTAGATTTGGAAAGTTTTCCTGAATAATATCCTGAAGAGTATTTTCCAGCTTGGATTCATTCTCTCTGTCACATTCAGGTACACCTATCAAACGTAAATTAGGTCTTTTCACATAGTCCCATATTTCTTAGAGAGTTTGCTCATTCCTTTTTATCCTTTTTTCTCTATTCTTGTCTTCTCGTTTTATTTCATTAAGTAGGTCTTCGACCTCTGATATCTTTTCTTCTGCTTGATCAATTCGGCTATTCAAACTTGTACATATTTCGCTAAGTTCTCATGTTGTGTTTTTCAACTCCGTTAGTTCATTTATATTCCTCTCTATATTGTCTATTCTTGTTAGCATTTCGTCAAACCTTTTTTCAAAGTTCTTAGTTTCTTTACATTGGGTTAGAACAAGTTCTTTTAACCCCCAGAAGTTTCTTGTCATCCACCTTCTGAAGCCTACTTCTGTTAATGGCACACAGTTCTTTTCCATCAGGGCTTGTTCCATTGCTGATGAGGAACTGTAATCCCCTGTAGAGGGAGAGGGGTTCTGATTTTGGGTATTCTCAGTCTTTTTTAGGCTGGTTTCTTCCCTTTGTTATAAATTTATCCATCTGTCGTCTTTACGATTATTGCCTTTCTAGTTGGGTTTCTGAGTGGACGTCCAGTTTATTGATTCCCAGTGCTGGAATCTGAGCAACCCACTGCATCAGCCAAAACAGAGGTGTTAAGACTGATGGTACTCTTCTGCCCGGGAATCTCCTCCCGTTTACTCTGCACGAAGAGCTGCCATGCCGAGGTGCCAGCAAAACCGCTGCGCCGGCCACAAGAGTCGTGCTGGTGACCCGTGGGGCTCCTCCACTGGGAATCTTCTGGTCTGTGAGTGACGAATATTCGTCTGAAAGTGTGGCATCCTCTCATTCTCTGTGCTTTCACTGGGAGTTACAATCCCGAGCTGTTAGCGATCAGCCATCTTGGATCATTCTCTCCTATGGCACTTACTAATCTGGTCTTTATTTGAATTTTGAATATTATTCATAACAGATCTTTTGCAGTTTCATTTGAAAAATAGTCCATTAAAATACTATTGTGTTAACTTAGATTTTGGGGCTCCCTAAAAGTCTTTGCCCGAGGTGAGTGCCTCACTTCCCTTAGCCTGTTTGCAGCTTTCATGCAGTGTGTAGATAATTCTGAATGTGAATGTCAGTCACATTAAAACTTGAGTAAGGTAAACAAGCTAGAGGATGCATCCATAGTGCAGCACATATCTGTCACAGCAGCAAGAGTTGCTAGAGATTACATAGCTAATAATAGAACTCAAAATAATTTGAAGTCACACGTGAATGCATAGAGCAATGCTCCATGTATTTTGTAGATTGTAAGCTCTTATTATCCATTAGTATTATCGTTATTATTATTATTATTATTATTTCACTGTTTTTTTCTTTTTTTTAAATTATACTTTAAGTTCTGGGGTACATGTGCAGAACGTGCAGGTTTGTTACATAGGTTTGTGCCATGGTGATTTGCTGCATCCATCACCCCATCATCTACATTAGGTATTTTTCCTAAGGTTATCACTCCCCTATCCTCCCACCCTCTGCTATCCCTCCTCTAGCCCCCCACCCCACTGACAACCCTGATGTGTGATGTTCCCCTCCCTGTATCCATGTGTTCTCATTGTTCAGCATCCACTTATGAGTGAGAACATGTGGTGTTTGGTTTTCTGTTCTTGTGTCAGTTTGCTGAGAATGCTGGTTTCCAGCTTTATCCATGTCGCATTATTATTAATGTTACATGGATGATTTATAAAAATTTGTGCTTTATTACTAAGCCTGCCCCTTTTTCCAATAAAAATGAATTTTAATTTGTTAGAAAACAAATTATATTTTAAAATTAACTCATTTTGAGATTTGTGTAGATTCACATGCAGTTGTAAGAAATAATACAGAGAAATCCCATGCATCCTTTACTTGATTTCTCCCAATGGTAACATTTTGCAAAACAGGCCTACAATATTTCCAACATGTCCAATACTCAGGTTGGACCAAAGTATAAAAATTCAGTGATATTATTAGTTGTTTTTGTAAAATTGCTTAGATAATTTATTGTGTGTTATCCATTACTACATGAGTTCCTTTAAAGACAATTTTATTAAAATATTTTACTCTCTTCCTGCCATAAACTCAATCCAGCCTTTCAAGAATGGCTAGCATCTGTATTTCAGTAAATTCTATAAAATGTAATGATTATCAAAGCTATCAGAAATAATATTCCCAAAAAGACATAGTTTTGCTATTCTTATGCATTTATTATTTAAATAAAAAGTATATGTTTTCAAAAGTAAAAAAAAAGAATTATCATGCTTTCATAAGGTTGTTTTCAATTTAACCTGTTACTAGTGAGCTAAAGTTAAGTATCCAACACTAGAGATGATCAAAATGTATATATTAAATCGTATTCACAGATCTTTATTTTTATTTTTACAAACAGAAGTTTTGAGAGGAAAAAAATATCAAAGATTTTTAACTTCCAGAGTATTTTTTCTATTGTACAATATAATACAGGTCCTATCACACTTTCTGACATTCATCTTTAAATTTGTGATACCTAGAAAATTGGTATCCTGGTCCAGAAAAAGGTGACTGTGGTGGAAAATAAGATAAAATAATTTATTCAACCTTGTCAACCTTTAAGCAGTTTTTTCTTAGATAATTAAATGTAAGCCAGAATAACTAGAAACTAAATTGTGTATTAATTTAAACTCAGATTATAAACCTAAAGTGTCTCAAAAAAAACAATTGTTCTTCTTCATTCAATATGATCTTCTCTCAAAATGATATCCATGCTTCTTCATTTAAGCCTGCTTTATATCATGACCAATAATTTGCTTATAATAGTCCTCAACACAGGGTAGTGACTGGGCCCTGATAATATTTATTGCCACTACACACTTCTCACTGTCCTCTGTTGCTAACTTAATAATAAATACCAATTTTGAATGACTTTTTAAGGAGAGAATTTATTGCCAAGTAACCTTTAGAAAGCATTTTGATA
The DNA here is from genome assembly GCF_049354715.1 of Callithrix jacchus. Classification (NCBI taxonomy): domain Eukaryota; kingdom Metazoa; phylum Chordata; class Mammalia; order Primates; family Cebidae; genus Callithrix; species Callithrix jacchus. Next base: position 88,694,332 of record NC_133511.1, read on the forward strand.
GAGAATGGTGTTCCTTATGGATCTAAAACTTTCCTCCCACTAGACAAAATGGCATAAACCTAATCAACCCATGGTGACTTTGTAAGAACACCAAAAACAATAAAAGTACACCCTTGACTCTCCCCACCAACTCTTCTTATATAAATATTATTCCTTTCCACCCCAGTGCAAAAGTATTTTCTTGAATTTATCTTAACTTTTTGGAAGTATATTTCAAATATATGTATAATCCTGCTATGTCACCCCTATCCTTTCCCACTTTTTCATCCCAAACTCCAATTTCATCCCTTCTCACTCTCAACACATATTCAGTTCATACAATAGAATACATATACTAAGGGGAAAATAAAAATCTAATAAATTGCTCAGTTGAAAACTTGGTGTTATATGCAAATAATGAAAACATTCATCAAATATTTTTTAAATTTTTATGGTAAAATTAATATATGAAGAAATCCACCTTTGTGTCACATATTAAAACAAATTTACTTAAACATACATGCCATTCTTCCTAAAAAAAAATCATGTTTTTTCAGTTTACTCTTAAATAGGAATAGATCTTGGATAGTACTTACTGCTAACCCCAGCTTTTAAGCAATATTCTAAAAGAAAGAAATATGACTTATCATCTATTATTATTATTTACTATAATAATTATAATAATTATCATTATAAAGAGTTGACATAATTAATCTATTAAATTGCAGGTGGTCCTCAACATGATGGATTGACTTACACTTTTTAAGCTTTACAATGATGCAAACATAATACATATCCAGTAGAGTATTCAATAAATTCCATGAGATATCCAAGACTTAACAGGCTTGTGTCAGAGGTTTATTCCCAATTTTAGGCTACTGTAAGAGTTCTGAACACATTTAAGGTAGGCTTGGCTAAGCTATGATGACTAGTAGGTTACATGTATTAAATGTATTTTTAACACACAAAAATTTTTTTTCTGATGGGTTTATTGGACTGCAACCCCATTGTAAGTCAAGGAGCATCTGTATAAGAGTTACTATGAATCATTTTTAAGCTCAAAAACCTTTTGTCATATAATGTATTTTATATCTTATGAAAATCTAATTAAGTCAGTTATACTTCTCTTTTATGTAATTCCTTTTAGTTCAATTTAATATTGAAGAACTTTGTCCCTTCACTTTCTTTTTAAAAGAGAGAGAGGTTAAAACTAGAAAGACTAGACACTTAACCACCTTTATATGCTTCAAAGCAAAAAGTACCTTTGCTACTTACATAGCTGATGAAAGTCTTCTCTGAAGCAAAATAAGCTTCGTGGTGGGTAATGAAATCAATTTAATAATGATCAGGTGAGAGAAATGAATATATCTCTCATATTAAAGTATATATTTAAAATTAAAATTACTCTAAACTGGTAAAAACTTAATAAGAAAATGTCATTTTAAAAGTATCACTTCTCTTAAACCTTGCTTTTCTTCACTAGAGCATAGAAATATATACAAAATTACAAAAAAAATAGGCCTTGAAATTCCTTTCAGTATCAAAGTTCTTAGGTATCAAGATCCATTTTTATCTCATAAGCTTAACAAGAAACCAGTCTCAGTAAAAGGAAATCAGTTGACATACATTATTTAAAACAATATTCATTTACCAAATACATTTTCTTCTTGCAGTATCTTTGTTTATACCATTAAAAAGGTAAATATTTTTAAATGGCTGAAAATTTTCAGTCATCACCCGACTATTCTTTATTTTTGAATTTTCAATTTCTGTAAGAACAGATACATTAAATCAGAATTTCCTTCTTTTCTTTTCATTTCTACCTTGCCCACAAAATTGACATTTAAAAATACAGAAGGAATTCAGGTAGTTCCACAGAATCCTTTGGGATCACTTTCAAGAACTACCTGTTAAATCCTGTGAGGAAATAGGAACATGTAAAAAATATGATTTTGAAAATTTTCTATTTATAACAAAAGGAAAAAGAGTTTTCTAAGGTCATGCTGAAAATATTCAGCAGTATAGAGAAGGTTCTTTTCTCACTAAACTTTTTATGATTTTACCACTAGGCTACTTTTCTCTTGTGTGCCTGATAATATTCCAAAGAGAAAACTGCCTGGCTATCCAAAACATGGTAAGCTTATTTACTCTTAGACAAACCTAATACCCCACCCCCAATAACATATAATGAAAAGAAATTTTAAATAAACATTTATTTCTGAAAACAGTAGTTTTTAGAAACAATACAAAGCAAAAATATTCTTTATTTAGAATGCAAAAGTTTTGATGATATTTATACTTTTCTATCTTGAATTTATCTATCTATCTATCATCTATCTATCTATCTATCTATCTATCTATCTATCTATCTATCTATCATCTATCTGAGATGGAGTCTTCCTCTATGCCTAGGCTGGAGTGCAAGGTGCAATCTCAGCTCATGACAGCCTCTGCCTTCCAGGTTTTAATGGTTCTTCAGCCTCAGCCTCTCAAGTAGCTGGGATTATAGGCATGTGCCAGCACACCCAGCTGATTTTATATTTTTTAGTAGGGATGGGATTTTGCCATGTTAGCCAAGTTGGTCTTGAACTCCTAACCTCAGATGTTCTGCCTGCCTTGGCCTCCTGGAATGCTGGGATTACAGGCGTGAGCTACTGTGCCCAGCCGAATTAATGTTATTTTGTACTTTAGACCTTTTGGTCATGCATGAGCCATAATATACTTTGGAATAAATCCAGGCCTCTGAAATGTAAAAAGAAGAGTGCAAAACCTTGAATGGATAATACAGATAGAGTGATTGTTGTTTTTTAAACATTAGCATTTCTAGTTGTGAAACACATCAAGTAGTGGTTAAGAAAGAGTAAGAACATTCATCAGTTGTTCTTTATTTTAAGTCCCAGCTACTACATTGACTTATATTTTTGCTCTTGGGAAAGTTATTCAATTTCTCTGTGCTTCAGTTTCTTTGTCATCTAAAATGGATGTAATAAAACATACTGAACAGTTGTAAAGATTGAGAAACATATACAAACAGAAAGTGGCCAGACCGTATGTGACAGTAAACCTGACTTACAACTTCGGTAGCAACCATCCCTGGGAGCCAAGCCACAACTTCTGAAGCAATTGACCCAGGATGAACAGGAATCGATTGATTCATGATCACCAATTCCCCTCCTTTTTTTTTTCTATTGTCCTTATTTCCAACTCAGGACCAATGATAAAAAGCCAAATATTCCCCTAAACTAATCACATTAGACCCTCTACTTGCAGTTAGCATGACTCCAGACTCCCCATTCCAAAAAGTTGCAAACAACATGTCTGAAGCCTTACCCTTTTTATTTTTTCAGTGTAAAGCTTTCCCACGCCTCTCCCTGCCTTTAAGTCTCTGCCAAATGCTGGTGATGGTGGCTTTCTACATAGCAAACTAAATAAATATTCTTTTTTTGTTCTTATTTGTGGTGGTTTACATTTATTTCCACAGCTCCAATTAGAGAGTAAATGTAAAGATTCAAGTACACATTTGGTACATATAAGTGTTCAGTAAATAAACAGAAACACCTGTCAAATGGTTGAGTCTGCATTCTCCTTAATCTTGCCGAAGGTGATGTTTCACACACGGTTGACATGTATTATGATTGGAAGAGTTTAATACACAGATATGATTGATCTCTGCCAGCATGCATATACAGTGACTGTAACTAGTATAATAAATGCTTATGGTGACTGTAACTGTAATTAGTAAAAAGTGCATTACTTTGGAGAATAGTGAGTCTTCTGCCATAAGAACCAAAAATATAGTGGCAAATGACCTCTCCAAGATACTAATGAGTATATTAGGGGGTTGAACTAAAGTAGGCACATCAAATTGAGCTGGTGAGCATTTAAAGAATACAGATGACTTGGCCCCAGTTAAAAACTAATGAATCTGAATATGTAGGGGATGGGAACCATGCTTAGGAACATTAAAAACCTTTCCAGGTAATGTCAAAGATACTAATCTATAAAGCACATTGAAGGACACCTAACTTGGACAATGTTTACTTTTTAAAAAAATTGGAAATACAAAAATGTCTCAACATTACTTTGTTAAAAAACTAAAAAATAAGACAGATTTCAGTTATATCGTCTATGTGCAGAATTCTCTATTATTAAGATTAACACCAAAATGTAGGTTCTCCACACCAACTTTATATTCTCTTGACCAAAGAGATTTGAATTCCAGCTTTTAGGAAAGACAGGCCTTTTATTTGAGCTCAGATTGCAACTGTTTTCATTCCCACATACAGTAAGAATTACGGACAGCCCACTAAAAGCCAGGCACTATTTTCTTCAACTTCCTGACATCCTAGTCACTGCTCTATAAATTCTGCCTCTTACTTTAGAATCTCCTAAACTCTTCTCTTTCCCTGGCACTCAGCCTAGGAGAAAGTAGAGTATTTCAAAACTCTTTTGGCTTAAAAACTGAATTTCCTACTACAAGAAAAATATGAGTGAGTGAGACAACCTAAATATGGGCAGGAGCCTTAGCTCTTTAAGGACGTCTCTGAGTGTAACATGTGAGTTGGGCTCTCCGTGAGCTACCACCTAGCAGACAGTGGCATGGAGACTGCAGGTGCTTTCAGCCATGACTCAGTAGAGCATCCACCTTTCTATAATGCAGCTGTGAAAATTATTTCCACATCTTTTACTGTTAAAATTGTGAGGAAAATTCAGAAGCTTGCCAGATTTAGTTGCTAAATGAAGTAGAGCATTGCCAATTGCTGGATACAGCTCCTGAGAGGAAAAAAGAAACTCTGAGGATGAGGTTAATATAACATATGCCCCTCTAAATATACCAAGCAACTTCTCATTTAGCCATCTGTACTCTAACTTGCTTAGTAGGAAATTGGCTTTCCTAAAAGGATTTACTCCATTAATGAGCGGCCTCAAGGTGCTTCAGTTCATACCGCTACTATGTGTCTTAGGAACCCAGTCATTCCTTCAGCCAGCAAGATCAAAATTACTTGGTGTGAAATAGGTTGACTTGTTAAGATCAGACACAGGATCTATGCTTCCACAACTCTCTTCATCTTACAAGGAAGAAGCTCTTGTAAATTGCATATAATCTCAGTGTACTGGCCAACTCCAAATGACCCAGACAAGAACCTTGGATCACCATGTTGAGAGAGTGGGAGGCTCAGTCTTGATTCAGCAGAAAAGAGCTCCATGCAAGACTGGAGATGTCATTTGTGGGCCTAGGGTGATCCTTGTCATATTTCATTATAATTATCTATTTACATGCCTGATACTCCACAAGCATAATATTCTATAACACAGAGATAATTTCTCCGTGTCAATATCATCATTTACAAATAAGCCTGCCTGCCCCAGTAATTAGCTTATATACTTTGTGAATAACTATTCTTCCTCCCTGGTGGACAGCACCACATAGTAACAAATACACAGAGAATGTATTTCTGTTCTTTCAGAAGGTGAGGTCTGTTGTGATAACTAAAACACCACTCCCAGCCACTGCCATGTTCAATTCTATCCAACATTCTGCTTCTGAATGAAAACCAAGAGCTATTTCAGTTGCCCCTACAACTTTGTATTTTTCTGAATGACCAGTTATAAATTCCTACTAAGAATGGATATACTGGCCAGACAAGGTGGCTCACACCTGAAATCCCAGCACTTTGAGAGGCCAAGGTGGGCAGATCACATGAGGTCAGGAGTTCAAAACCAGCCTGACCAACATAATGAAACCCTATTTCTACTAAAAGTACAAAATTAGCTGGGTGTGGTGGCACATGCCTGTAATCCCAGCTATTAGGGAGGCTGAGGTAGGGGAATCACTTGAATCCAGGAGGAGGTTGCAGTAAACAGATCTCACCATTGCACTCCAGCCTGGGCAACGAGTGAAATTCCATCTCAAAAAAGTAAATAAATAAAAGAATGGATATACTATATTTAAATTCTTTTAGCATCGTTTGGAGTACTAAACTATAGGAAATAATTTTGTTGTTTTAAAAATATTTTCTTCTCCAAGATTTAAGTGTTTTAAATAATTTTGCAATTTAATCAGTAGTTTAACTATATATATGGATATATGTATTTGGGTATTTTATGTCTATATATGTATACTTTTATGTATATGAATTAGAACACCTTGATAAATAGCTGTTTGTAGTTTAGTTACCATAAAGTGTTAGTAAATTCAGAATATAGTTTTTCTTTTTATAAACTATTTCTTAGATTTTTCTCCTTCCAGTATCTGCATACATTTTGAGGTTTTCTTTCCCTCCAGTTTGCCTTTGCCACTATTAAGTTAAAAAAGAAACAGAAGTAAAACATAGATCAGTTATTTTTGCCTTTTTAAGAACTTTAAGAGATGAAATTTAAATGACTAAGACAGAGTTGTTTTCATCTTTGGAATTTTGTCAAAGTAATTCTGTTCACTGTGGGGGTCAGTAAAGTCTTGGTGTTACTTAATGAGATTGAACTAATCAGCTAGTAGCAAGGAAAGTCTTGCATCCCTGGCACACTTCACTTGCCTCCACATTTCTTCTTCCCTACAAGCATTTACTCCTTCATCAAATATTTATTGTCTATTTTATATGTAGAGTTATTTGATATATGTAAATAATTCTGTATCATAGTATGTGAGCTTAAGAGATGTCCAATTCATTTGAGGGAAGAAGGCATTCACAGAAAAAAAAAATTGAAAAATAAAATACTGTAAAATAAGAGCTGCCATCTAACAACTACCTTTATCCATAAACTTTGGGGTCTTCCTTTATACTGTCCTCTCTTTTACTTACTTCTATTCACTCAATTGCTAAGTTTCATCAACTCAACTACCCATCCATATCTCTTCATGTAAGTTTCCAATACCATATCCTTCTGTTCTTCAAAGTAAAAGTTTTAGGATGTTGTCTCTTTCTTTTGTCCCTCACTAAAATTGTGCTATATATACAGCATGGTAAGTCTTCAAGAAATATTTATTTTCAAAAAGAAAGCTGAGTCAAGGTATGGAAAAACTTGAATATAAGGCTAAGAAAATGCAGGATATAAAGATTTTGAACCTACAGTTTCTCAGAAACTGAGCACTTACTAACTTAATTTACTTTCTCTGTATCCTTGAAAGGAGAGTCAAAATTAAAAGTTCATATTTAAAAAATTAAATATGAAATAATTTCTAAAGACTTTTTTATCAAAAAAATAAACTGACTTGCATAGGTACACAATAATCTTCCAATCACAAAATTGCTAAGTAATAGAGTATGAATTCAAACTCTTGTCTTTACATCTTACTCCCCTATTAAATAATGCTTAAGATACTTCTATTATTAAAAAATAGGAAGCCAGTAAAAATTGTTAAGCCAGGGAAAGCATGATAACAGCTGTGTTTTCGAATTTTTAATATGGCAAATCAGTGATACAACTTTGAACAGAGATACTGAAATCAGGGAGTTAAAAGACCAATGCAGTGACCAAGTCCATTGTATTAAACAGTGTCCAGGTCAGGATAGAATCAGTGGAAATTAAAGAAAGAAATAACTTCTGCCATAAACTATATTACAGCTTTTGGTATATTTATGAATAACTTCTATGTTTTTTCTACTGCAGAGAAAGAAAATATTTTTTAAGGAAAAGAATTACTTTCTGGAAAACATAGGTCAAATACAAACGCGAAGGTATTTCAAAAAATGGATGGTGTTGTTATTCCTGTTTAGGAAATGTGCTGCAATGGCAAGACAATTTCTGACAGTGTTGTAGCTCTTCTATGTACTGGAATAATCCATCAAAGTAACTGTAGGCAAAAAACGTAAAGGTTTGGCGTTGCCTATTTCATCAGCTGAGAACAAGCCCCAAAGCAAATTATTAGGAAATGTAAGTTTCAGAATTGGAAGGAATGACTCTTTGGCAAGATTCTCCATAGGTATCCTTCAAGAACTAGTACAGTGGGGGACACAGCTACGAGGAAGTTGTTATAAGGTTCAAAAATCATGTTAAATAAAATGCTAGCAGTTTTTTCACATTGATTTTGTATCCTGATTCTTTGCTGAAGTTGCTTATCAGCTTAAGAAGCTTTGGGCTGAGAAGGTGGGGTTTTCTAGAGAGAGGATCATGTCATCTGCAAACAAAGATAATTTGACTTCCTCTATCCCTATTTCAATACATTTGATTTCTTTCTCTTGCCTGATTGTCGTGATCAGAACTTTCAATACTATATTGAATAGAAGTGGTGAAAGAGGGCATCCTTGTTTTGTGCCAATTTTCAAGGGGAATGCTTCCAGCTTTTGCCCATTTGGTATTATATTAGCTGTGTGTTTGTCATAGATGGCTCTTATTATTTTGAGATATGTTCCTTCAGTATCTAGTCTATTGAGACTTTTTAATGTAAAGGGATGTTGAATTTTATCAAAGGCCTTTACTGCATCTATTGAGATAATAATGTGGTTTTTGTCTTTAGTTTTGTTTATGTGATGAATTACATTTATTGTTTTGTGTAGAAACAACTTTCAGTTTATGTAACAACCTTACATTACAATAAGAGAAATTTTTCTATGAGATTTAATTTCCTAGAAAATAAAAGAGATACATATTTATATCTAAGAGTCAAATTTATATTGACTGAAATATTCAAAGCAGGATTACTCTTAAGAGTAGAAAATTAGAAACAACCTAAATGTCCCAGACTGAAAAATTACATAAGTACATGGTTTACTCTGAATGATTTCCCAAGTTAGCTAAATAGTGAAATTTGAAGGTCAATTCTCCAAGAGTATCTCCACTTTTGACACAAATTGTAAGTTCAGGGAGTTCCCAAAAGTACCCTCGGTTTCATAATGCATAAAACTGAATCACAGAACTTACTAAAAGCTATTATAATCATGATTTCAGTTTATTACAAAGAAAGTTTATGGATTAAAATGAGCCAAAGGAAGGGATGCATAGGCTAAGGTCTGTGACGGTTACAAACATGAAACTTTCATTGTCCTGAGTGTGTTACTCTTCGGTTATTGATCTGTGGCAATAGGCATGAAGGATCGTCAGTCACCCAGGGGAGCCCACCTGAACATCAGTATTCAGACTTCAGGTTGACTAATACAGCATGACCCAAAGCCCAAATCCTGAATCACATGGTTTATTTTTTGAGACATGAACCATACTCACCCTATTATAATAGGTATATGGTTAGCCCCACCTGAAGCAAAGACACTCCTATTATATGTGACATAGATTACCTCCCAGAAGCCAAGGGCAAAGTATAGCCAGAGCACTTTTTATGAAGGTTAAATCTGTACCTTATATACAGTGACATATTAGGTAGGTAAGCATCAAAAAGTTAAATATGGAAAAATTTCTAAGCACTTGAAAAGTGCTTTTCTAGCAGAAAACATGGAAACACAAGAAATGTGATTTTTTTTATGATGGGCTTGAGAAATACCTTTTCTTTTTATCATTTTAATGTTTATGTTATTCTTATAGCAAATATTTTAATTGCTTTATTTCAAAATAAAAATATGTGAGCAATATAAAATAATGAAAGTCCTTTGCATGAGGTGTTCATTTTTTATTATTTTGGTTTAAATATCAGTTTTCACTGCTCTATTGTGACCTCGTTGAGAATAAGAGCAATATCAAATTCATGTCAGTATTCCTATTACCTGACGTACCCCCCAAACCAAGAGTTACTGAACAGCATTTTATTAGAAAATGAAGGAGTTGAGAGCATGAAACTTTGAATGTGGACTACACAATTTTAATTCAGCTCTGCCAGTTACAAACTGTGTAACTTTGGTGCAAGTTTCTTAATTTCTTTGTGCCTTGAGCATCTCATGTGTATGATAACAATGTTCATCTCACAAGATTGTTGTGAAAATTAAGTATGCAGCACACAGAATAGTGCTGGAACATTGTAAGTGTTCAATAAATACTTGCTACAATTAGTGGAAGAATAAAAGCTCTTTTTTTTTTTTTTTCTGAGTTGGAGTTTCGCTCTTGTTACCCAGGCTGGAATGCAATGGCGCGATCTTGGCTTACTGCAACCTCCACCTCCTGGGTTCAGGCAATTCTCCTGCCTCAGCCTCCTGAGTAGCTGGGATTACAGGCATGCACCACCATGCCCAGCTAATTTTTTGTATCTTTAGTAGAGACAGGGTTTCACCATGTTGACCAGGCTGGTGTCGATCTCTTGACCTCGCGATCCACCTGCCTCGGCCTCCCAAAGTGCTGGGATTACAGGCGTGAGCCACCGTGCCCGGCCCTGAAAGCTCTTTAATCCCCATAAAAGTCTTCTTCTCACAAACATTCCATTTGTCTTCCAGGTTTCTTGAAATTTGCAGACTAATTTTTCATGATAATAAACTATTTCACTAAAACCATCCTCATGTGAGTATACTTAGTGCATCCACGTTGTGGGGAAATCCTGTATAACATGAGAAAATTGTAATGACAAGAAAGGGAGTGCAGTTTGCTCACCTGGGAGGCCCTTCTGGGAGCCTTTAAGTGAAGCATCACAGTAAAGGAGTTGGGTTCTGGAGAGCACTTGAAACAAAGCTACTGGGAGAATCCACCAAATGGATTTAGTAATTGCGCATCAAATAAAAGGGAATCAAAATCAAAATGACCCATTTTATTATATCACCTGGAATCAGCTCCTGGAATTAACTTTCAAACTAAAAATATTATGTGGGCTCTAACAAGCTAAACACCTTAATTTTAGATTTGCCACAAAAATTCCCATTAACTTTTCTTCTCATGTGCTTCAAAATATTGGAATTGCTGTCACAAAGAACCCTTAATCTTGAAAACCCCAAATAATCTGACATATAACTTAATTTGTCTTGATAAACATTTATTGGAAAAGAAGTGAACTTAGTCTCTTGTGACATACTTGGATAAATAAATCATGGTGTCTGTTCTAATCCTTACTTTAAAAACACAGCTGTACTCTATTTGAAGCTATATTATTTTACATTGATAAATTTCAGCTGCCATAGCAAAAGCTGTAGCAATCATTCGGTCTTCTTTAAAGGCCAATAGATTAATAGTGGGTGTGTGAAAGCAGACATTCTTGACATTAAGGTTCTGGTTTTAAAACACAAAGTATTAGAAGGAGAGAGTATTCAATAAATATTCTCTCCCTCTATCCCAAATCTAGAATATATCCTCATTTTCAACACTTTTTAAATTTGCTGCATATAAAGATAGAAATTAGTATAAACCATGCATGCTTTTTAGCATACAAAATTCTTATAACAAATAATTATTTTCAATCAAATGCACTAATGTTATGTTTCCTATGCCATTTCATTACTTCAGTTCATCATTTTGGACTAAATTAGAGATTTTGATTCAAATATTGATTTTAAACAAATGCTAAAACAATTTTATACATGTATAATGAAGCATTTTTGAGCATCTAAAATGTGCAAAGCAATTCATTAGCTTTTTTGTAAACAGCCCTTTGATAGAACCAACAATATGTATGCCCATTGCTCAGTAACATACCAATACACTGAGACAGTTGTGTTTGCAGAAGAGAAAGAGTTTGATGATTACAGGGCACCAAGTGAAGAGATAGGAGGAGACCCTCAAATCTATCTCCCCAAAGAGTTCTGAGCTAGGTTTTACAGGAGATTGTGGAAAATAATGGGTTCAAAAACTAGGGTCATTGATTGGTCATAGTACAGAGTAGTAAATCACCAGGATATGGAAACTAAATTCTTTGGTAAGGCAGCTCCTAGTAGGGTCCTTTGGACAGCTGCTGTCAGTAGTTTCATTGATATGCAGGACCTAGAAGAATTTTTCAAATAGAAAACTCAATATTTTAAAACATTCAAGTTGTTATCCATAGCGCAGTTAGGGGGAGGTATAATTTTGTGGCAGAGTCTACATGATAGGTAGCAAACTTGAGAAGCAGGTCAGAGAGCAACTGACCTAATGATTAATGCTGAAAATGTTCCCAGCTTGATTTAGTTTTTTCCTCTGTATCCCTTTTTCCTGATTAATTTTATAAAGTTTGTGGAGATAATTTTAGCACCAGACTCTAAGAGCTATAAAAAGAAATGTGATTAAGATGTAGTCATAATATCAAGATAAAAATAGATTAGTAATTGACTGGCTGTATGACAAATATAGTTTGATAACGAAAGCATGCCATTGGTAGAATTAAGTAAGAGGAGGGTATCATAAATTGTGGGCCCACCTGAAACCCACCCAATTTTCCAGCAGGCTGGATGCCCACAGAATTGAAGCTTGAGAAACTTATACAGTAAGACCTACCTGCTGCCTGTTGATTAACCCTTTTTTCTTGCACTTCCTGTTTTATTTCCCTGTTATAAAAAACCCTAACTTTAGTTGGGCATGAAGGAAGAGGAACAAGTTTGAGGCTTGGTTCTTGTTTCTACAATTGACATCACCCATAATATAAGCCTTCTTTCCTTCCACTACTTTTGTCTCAGTAATTGGCTTTCTGTGCAGTGACCAAGAGGACTAGAACAAATTCTTGGCATTTGGTAACAACACCAGCCTCCTCAACTGTACCTCTTCCACTCTGTTCCATGCTCTATATGTACAATTCATACTAAAATAATTATAGTGACATTAACAAGGCATGCTCTTGCACCTCCGTGCCTTTGTAAAAGCTCCTCTTTCTTCTTGGACGATATATTTCCTTATACTTTCTTCACTTGCTTTAACTTGTATTAATTCTTTGAGACTTGGTTTTGGTTTTATAGCTTGGGGAAGCATTTTCTGAAAATTACAAACTGTGATAGCTGCTCCTTTGATGCGCTTCCAATATCTTTTGTTCTTTTCTCTACCCAGGCAACATCAAACTGTTTTTAAGTGTCAACTTAACATTTCTTTCTCCTAAACTTGAAAGTAACCTGAAGCTAGGTTCTGATTCTTAATTCAACACTGTGTATCCTCAGTAACTAGCAGAATACCCAGTTCCTTATAGGTAATCAAAGTTTGTTTATCAAATAAATGTACCAATGACTTGATAAAGTAAAGAATAAAAGTTTATAGGAAGTTCAGGAAGATTTTATTTAACAATTTTATAATTAGTCTGTCCTTACCAACTATGAAGTTAGATCCTGTGCTAAACAATAAGATGCTAAACAGTAAGACTTAATAGACTCTACTGTAAAAAACAAACAACAGTGAATGCATAAATAGACAGTGAATAAATAAATAGAAGCTGAAGTGTTGCAATCAGGGTAAAGAGTGAAGAGTGCTCTCTTAGATGAAGACACAAGGGGCTACTTCACCAGAAATCAAATAACTCAGCTTGTGAGTTAGATAGTCTCAGAATTCTCCATGGAGGAGTTTTCTTCCAATCTGGGTCCTGAGGGTGAAGGTGGTTATGGTGAAGTCGTGTAATTAGATAACAAACACATAATGAGAGAAAGATTTATGGCTGAGAAAGGTGACTAGTTCTTATTGAGTCTGAGATGAATCTGAGACATGAAGATGGATAGTTTGAGATGGCATGAGGTTCTAAGAGGTCATATCCAGGTTGGGACTCACCTCTTAAATACTGAGGCCTTTTCTTTTTAAAAAGAAACACAAAATTAGCAAAAAAAGAAAAGGCTTATTTTATTTTTCTTAGGAAAAAAATATCATGACAAAATACTCATGTTAGAAAGTTCACCAGCACCAAAACCAAAACAAATCCTTTTAGGAAAATAGCATCAATTTTGCCTTTTAAAAATAACTGCCAGCCATAGCTCTGTAATATTTTTTCTTTATTTTTTTTTTTTACTTCATGTTCCTTGCTTGCCACTTCATAAGATAAACATTTTGTAACATCATTTTCTATAGAGAAAAGAAAAGATAAATCCATATTGCTTCTATCATAGTTGATTTTTGAAAATAATAGTTTAGGTTATGTTAGAAAAGCTACGTCTACCTTTACAGCATGTCCTTACTGGTAATGTCATGTTTCTAATTTTATTTATTTTTTATTTATTGATTGACTGATTGATTGTACTTTAGGTTCTGGAGTACATGTGCAGATCATGCAGGATTGTTGCATAGGTACATACATGGCAATGTGGTTTGCTACCTCCATACCCCAGCACCTATATCTGACATTTCTCCCCATATTATCCCTCTCCAACCTCCCTACCCATCCTGTCCCTCCACTAGTCCTCTGCAACAGACCCCAGTATGTGATGCTTCCCTCCCTGTGTCCATGTGTTCTCATTGTTCAACGTTTCTAATTTTCTCTTTAGGTGTTTACACACAGGCACTGCTTCTTGGTTGGTGTATTAGTCTGGGTAATTTTATGAAGAAAACATTGTTTAATGGACTCACAGTTTCATGTGGCTGAGGAGGCCTCACATTCATGGCAGAAGGCAAAAGACATGCCTTACAGGCAAGAAAGAGAATGAGGGCTAAGTGAAAAAGTTTACCTCTTATAATACCATCAGATCTCATGAGAGTTATTCACTATCATGAGAATGGTATGGAGAAAACTGTATCCATGATTAAATTATTTTCCACTTACCAGGTCCCTCCCACACACATGGGAATTATGGGAGCTACAATTCAAGATGAGATTTGGGTAGGGACACAGCCAAACCATATCAGTTGGGAACACTGACCCGGCATTGACCCTAGTCTGCCTACCCATTTCCTCAACACTGTTTCTGTCTCTACCCCACTCCCACCCTACTCCAACCATATTTTTTTTATGGTGAGCAAAATGTTCCTGATGCCTGGTTTTTAGTGATGCCCAAGCAAGAAATGGAGAAGTAGCTCATTCAATCCTTTCTGGTGACAAAAATGGTGTCCAGATGCACAAGGAGGTCATGAGAACAGCTTGCTGTCTGGGGAGGGATGGGTGAGGAAGTCATACCATTGTATGACTGTTGTCCTCATCTTCATCTCCAGGATTATCACCAAAACAAAGAAAATTCTCCCAGGCTGGCGCATCTCTCTCACTCTCTACCCATGACTGGATCGTCTTCTCTTTTTTTTTGTCCCAGAAGAGAACACTCAGAGTTTGAAAAGGAGGCCTTTTTGAGTGAGCTACTCTGCAGTTTAAGCATCTTTAACTACATAGTAAATATGCCTGTGGGTCTTGAAACATAGAAAATAAAGTACTTATTTCCTGTGGCATACCCAGTGATTCTGCCTTGGAAGAATTGACAGTCTTATTCAGAGAATCCATTTACATGTCCATTTACACACAAAATATGCCATTATGATTTTGTCTAGGCAACAACTCATAAATATTGATTGTAATGAATGCTATAGAAAGAAAGAAGATATTATTTCAAATTTGAGTGGACCCAAAGGTTTTGGAACTTTAGTAAAGTCTAGATCCACAAATAGAATTTACATATATTTATGTAGGAGAAAAGAATTGCAAGTGTAATAAATGAGGAGCATAAACAATAAAAGTGGGAATCCAGAGTAAGGTATCATTAATTTTAAATAACTACAAATAATTTCTGGAAGTTATAAAAGCAACAACACAAAATACTAGTTTTGTGGATATTGCCAATATTTATGAAGAAGTAATCTTATCCTACAATCATATGTGAAATAGAGGTCATTGAACTTTCATCTTCAGGTCAAATAAAAACAAAGAGAATGACTCCCTCTTCCAGAGGGTCAATCCAACAAACTGAATTTATAGAAACAGAAGAAAAAAAAACAAAATTGAGCTCCTCTGTAATAAATCTACTTTGACTATTTTGGCTGTGAAAAGTTATTACTGTTTGTGAAGGATAGGATTTGTAGCTGTTATCCCTAGGACATTATACAAAAGGCAGACACATCCCTTTTGGGGCCTGCAATGGAAATGAAGTAGAAAAAAAATACTTTTTTTCTGCCAGCCTAGCTAAATTGCAAAATAAATACTGGAACATTAACTTCTTATATGCAGTTCACAAATAGTGGGCTGAATGATATGAATTTTCACATTCAGTACAATTAGTTTAAAGGGAAATAATACCTACTGAAGTGTATAATGCTATGTTTTCACAAAACATAATTTTCCAACAGAAAACTAAAAATATAAATTTGGGGGAGGGGGCAAGGGGTAACAAAGAGCAGAGAAAAGTGTCAGTATGGCTCTGTTTCCCAATCACTTCCAAATTATTCAAATTCTATCACATGATTCACAACTTCACCCTCAAGACTCACTTTTCATTGCCCATTCATCAGCTTGAACTCTATGAATGCTTAAGTAGAAATTTAATCTGTTTCAAAGGGAAACAAATTTATCTGTGCCCTGTTAAAACTCCTAAAGCTTTTTTCCCTGTGTGAAAATTTCAAATTTGGTTTGGTAAGCTTAATTTTACTCATCTATGAGAATCAGACTACCATTACTTTTTTGTCTCTTCTTCCTTATTTCCTATTCCTATACCTTGCATAAGAGAAAAGAGGTGTGTTCATGTTTCTTGTATACTTTATTAACAATTTTACTTTTCAAGTACAAATACTGTAGCCAAACTCAGGTCTGGGACACTAGTCACTGAAAAGCCAAAACACAGGAGAAAAGCTTTGGTGAAAAGGAAAGTTAGTATTGGTATCAGTCCATTTTCACACTGCTATGAAGAAATACTGAAGACTGGGTAATTAATAAAGAAAAAAACTTTAATGGATCCACAGTTTCACATAGCTGGGGAGGCCTCACAATCATGGTGGAAGGCAAAGGAGGAGCAAAGCCATGTCTCACATGGTGGAAGACAAAAGAGCATGTGCAGGGGAATTACCCTTTATAAAACCATTAGATCCCATGAGCCTTATTTACTATCATGAGAAGAGCACAGGAAAAACCCACCCACGTGATTTAATTACCTCCCACAAGGTCTCTCCCATGACACATGGGAATTATGGGAGCTACAATTCAAGGTAAGATTTGGGTGGGGAGTAGACAAACCATATCATTTGATCCCTAGCCCTTCCCAAATGTTGTGTCCTCACATTTCAAAACCAATCATGCCTTCCCAACAATCCCCTGAAATCTTAACTTATTTCAGCATTAATTAACCCAAATGTCATGGTCCACAGTCCACAGTATTATCTGAGACAAGTCCCTCTGCCTAGAAGCTGTAAAATCAAAAGCAAGGTAGCCACTTCCTAGATACAATGGGGATACAAGCATTGGGCAAATACATTGTATTAGGGTTCTCTAGAGGGACAGATATATATATATATATATATATATATATATATATATATATATATACACACACATATATATATATATATACACACATATATATATACACATACACATATATATACACATATATATATACACATACACATATATATATACATATATATATATAGTGTGTGTGAGTTGATACTCCTTAATAAACTCCCATATATATTTTTAGTTATACATATATATACACACATATATATATAATTATATATATACATATATAATTATAAATATATATATGGGAGTTTATTAAGGAGTATCAACTCACACAATCACAAGGTCTCACAATAGGCTGTCTGCCAGCTGAGGAGTAAGGAAGCCAGTCTGAATCCCAAAGCTGAAGAATTTGGAGTCCAATGTTTGAGGGCAGAAAGCATTCAGCATGGGAGAAAGATGTAGGCTGAGAGGCTAAGGCAGTCTAGTCTTTTCACATTTCTCTGCCTGCTTTATATTCTGGCTGAGCTGGCAGCTGATTAGATGGTGCCCACCCAGATTAGGGGTGGTTATACCTTTCCTAACCTACTGACTCAAATGTTAATCTCCTTTGGCAACACCTCACAGACACACCCAGGATCAATACTTTACATCTTCAGTCTAATCAAGTTGGTACTCACTATCAACCATCACAAGTCCACCCCTTGTCAACTTGAACCTATACACATCTCTTGTGATCATACATAATCTTCAAATAAAGACAATAATACGGTCATAATTATGCCTAACATAATACAACTATCCTTTGTACACCTGGAAATGTACCAATCTGCAACCAAAATGCTATCACATAAAGTTAACAATACTTAATCCCTGATATGAAGTCAAAAAAACTTATGTCACATGATGAAAGAAAAAGGAAATAAAATGATTATATTTTCTTTTCTTTTTTTTTTTTTTTTTTTGAGATGGAGTTTCACTCTTGTTACCCAGACTGGAGTGCAATGGCGCGATCTCAGCTCACTGCAACCTCCGCCTCCTGGGTTCAGGCAATTCTCCTGCCTCAGCCTCCCAAGTAGCTGGGATTACAGGCATGCGCCACCATGCCCAGCTAATTTTCTGTATCTTTAGTAGAGACGGGGTTTCACCATTTTGACCAGAATGGTTTCGATCTCTTGACCTCGTGATCCACCTGCCTCAGCCTCCCAAAGTGCTGGGATTACAGTCTTGAGCCAATGATTATATTTTCTTAGTACAACTGTATGCATGCACAGACATGTTTTTAACACAAGAAAGAGGAAATCCTCATGACAATTACAGTTCTTGTTCCTGTAACTGGTTACATGGCCATAGCTGGTATAGATGACTACCCATTCTGTATTCCCTTTGCCTTCAGCAAGCACCTTAGCAGGTTGTGGGTTTTTGTTTTTGTTTTTGTTTTTAATGAAAGAAAGAGGTTTTTTGGACTTACAGTTTCATGTGGCTGAGGAGGCCTCACAATCATGGTAGAAAGTAAAAGGCATGTCTCTCTGCACAAGAGAAGAGAGGTTGTGCAGGGAGACTCCTATTTTTGAAACCATCAGATCTTATAAGTCTTATTCACCATCACAAGAACAGCACAGAAAAGACCTACCCCCATGATTCAATGACCTTCAACCAATTCCTTCCCACAACACATTTGAATTCAAGATGAGATTTGGGTGAGGACACAGCCTAACCCATTTCAAATGTGAAAAATTGGCCAAAATGAAGGGGCCACAGGTCCCATGCAAGTATAAATTACAACACACTTCTACAATTAGACCTGTTCTGTAAGAGGGAAGGTAAATGTATTGAGGTCTCCTATGTGCAAGTTTTCTTTTCTCTAAGGAATAATCTTCCTTATGTGAGGTCTGTACCCTATACCCTACTGGCCTCTCCTTAGGACTACCCCCATATCCAGGACTCCCTGTGGCTCCTCCATCTACCGACGCTGACCAGATCTCCTCACGTCCTATAACCCAAGAGTAGTCAGTTAAGGCCAAAGTGGCCAGGGCACCTTTTGCTACTAGGATGCCCCAACTCTGCCCCCTACAGGCAGTAGGAGGAGAATTTGGCCCAAACAAAGTACATACACCCCTTTTCTCTTTCTGACTTAAAGTAAATCAAGGCGGACTTAGGAAAATTTTCAGATGACATGGACAGGTACATAGATGTTCTGCAGGACCTGGGTCAGTCCGTTGAAGTAGATTGGAAAGATACCATGTTATTGCTTAGTCAGACCCTAACCAGCAATGAGAGAGAGGATGCTCTAGCACTGGCTCAAGAGTCTGGGGACACCTGGTACCTTAGTCAGGTATGTGACCACATGACGCCAGAGGAAGATAGATTCCCTCCAGGTAGACAAGCAGTCCCTAGCATGGACCCTTGCTGGAATCCAGACTCGAAGCATGGGGACTGGAGTCATAGGCACATATTGACCTGCATACTTCAGGGATTAAGGTAAACTAGGAAAAAGCCCATGAACTATGCAATGTTATCCAGCATAACTCAGGGAAAGGAAGAAAACCCAACAGCCTTCCTTGAGTGGTTTCGGGAGGCCTTAAGAAAATATACTCCCCTGTCACCAGACTCCATCAAAGGTCAGCTAATACTAGAAGACAAATTTATTACACAATCAGCAGCCAACATTAGGAGAAAGCTCCAGAAGCAGGCCCTGGGGCCAGAACAGAGTCTAGAATCATAACTTAATCTAGCCACCTTGCTGTTCTATAATAGAGACCAGGAGGAACAGGCTGAAAGAATAGGAGGGACCAGAGAAAGGTCACAGTGCTAGTCATGGCCTTCAGGCAAGCAGACCCAAGGGGCTCAGAAGAGGGAAGGGCCGGGTTTAGCTGCTAGTCTGGCAGAGCTTGCTACCACTGCTGCTTACTGGGATACTTTAAGAGAGATTGTCCCCAGAGGATTAGGCCACCTCCTCATCCTTGCCCACTGTGCCAAGGGGATCACTGGAAGGCACACTGTCCCAAGGGACAAAGGTTCCCAGGGCCTGAGGTATCTAACCAGATGACCAAACAATAGGACTGAGGGTGCCCGGGGCAAGTGCCAGTACAAGCCATCACCTTCACCAAGCCTTGGGTAAAGCTAACCATAGAGGGCCAGGAGGTCAATCTCCTGGACACTAGCGCAGCCTTCTCAGTTTTGCTTTCCTGTCCTGGTTGGTTGTCCTCCAAGTCTGTAACTCTCTGAGGAGTCCTAGGACTCAGCCCCTATAAGATGTGTTATGGGCAGCCCATTCTTACTAATGATTTTGTATTAGACAAGGAAACAGCAAATGTAATAAAAGATATAACCTCCTTGGCTACATACCAGCAGACTCTTAGAACCTTACCTGAAGGACACTCTAGGGAAAAGGGGAAAGCGTTGCTCTGACCTGGAGACCTAGTGTGTGCTAAGTCTCTCCCCTCAGACACTCCCTCTCTAGGCCCATCTTGGGAGGAACTCTTTTCGATTATTCTGTCTACCTCAACAGCAGTTAAGGTGGTGGGAATTGATTTGTGGATTTATCACACTCGGCTGAAACCTTGGGCATCTCCTGAATCATGGGCCGTCCTCTGCACAGCCTGAAGTTCCAGGAGATAACCCTTCATATAACTGCAAGCAATTAGAGGATCTACATTTGCTCTTCTGACAAAGTCCCCAAGAAAGTAACTACTCATGAGTCTAACTTACATCCTGGCATTAACAGGACTATCACTCTTAACTTTACTATTAGCTACTGAACTCCATGCGGTTGCCCCTAATGACTGGCCTAATAGCTCTCCTCCTTTCCTTCCTAGTGCCCCCCTATGACAATTTACACTGACTCTCAGGTGCAGAGTCTTCTCTTGCCAAGGTCACACCATACTCGAACCCTGATTATTCCTTTCATAGTGTGGGAGGGAACAATAGGAGGACTTGGTACTGGCATTGGAGGAATTACTACCTCTACTCAGTTTTACTATAAGCTATCTCAGGAGTTAAGTGATGACATGGAAAAAGGTTGCTAATTCTTTCTGCAGAGGTAGCTCACTTTGCAGAAGCAGCTTAACTCTTCAGCTGCCATGGCTCTTCAAAATAGAAGGGCCCTGAATCTGCTAACAGCAAAGAAAGGAGGAACCTGTCTCTTTTTAGGAAAATAATGCTTCTACTTTGTAAACCAATCAGGTATTGTCTTAAACAAAGTTGAAGAACTCAGGGACCGAACAGAATGCAGGGCTAAAGACCTTTAAGAAACAGGATCGTGGAGCTTGATTAACAGCTGGCTATCCTGGCTCTACCATCTTCTAGGTCTGTTTCTAACCATTCTACTGTTGCTGGCCTTGGGGCCTCTCATCTTTAACCTTCTTACCAAATTCGTTTCTTCTGTAGTTGAGGCCATAAGGCAAAAATTGCTCTTGCAAATGGAACCCCAGATACCCTTGGCTCATAAGCTCTATTGTGGACCTCTGGATCAACCTGCACCCCTGGAAGACGCTCCTCTGGAGGAAACCTCCACCGCAGGGCCCCTTCAATGGCCCTATTCAGCAGGAAGTAGTTAAAGAGTGATCAAAGCCTATGTCCCAATAGCAGTTGGACTTTCCTGTTGAGTGGGGGGACTGCTGGACTCTTCCCCGGGGTGGGGTGGGGTGGAGTCCCCACCCTGTTGGGTGGGGTTTCAAAGGCAGGAGTTTCCTGGCTCCACCCCTCCATCTGGTATGTGAAGTTCTTTGTCTGGGTTTCCCACGTGTGGGCTAGTTAGAGAAATCAGGTGGGTCCAAAAGGCCCACTGAAAGCTCTGGGAGAAGGGGTCTCTGTTGTGGACCAAGGAGCCAATCCGGTATCAAAGATCAATCACTCCAGAGGACGTTTGAAAGAACGCCTCTCATTGGATGAGAACATAAATGGGGAGGGAATAACTCAAGGTTAAAATCCTGCTGCTCCCTCCCTATATGTATTCCTTCTCTGGATCCTCTCCCACAGCAGCCTGGGAGCTATTTTTTTTTTTTTTTTCTCTCTCTCTCTCTGCTTAATACCACATTGCTTCTCTGCAAAACTCTTTGCATCCGTGATATTTATCTGAATGGCAAACTCACTGCTCCTCCAGGCCCCTTTCCCCATTCTTCGGGGTAAGAGAGGCCAAGAACCTCATCAACGAGCGTCTTCGGGGTGCTACCCTGGTTACACTACCAACAATATATAATCTATTAGGTACATGTTCTCAAGGTTAATGATAATTTGTCTTCTTGGAAGAGGTCCTTGCAGCACTGTTTGTTGTATATTTTTTTATACTTCATCCCAAATTTGCCTGGTAATGGAGTAGCTAGCTGGGCTAGTTAATTGCTTTTTTCTGAAGAAAGAAGAAAACTTCTGTATCTTCCTGACAAGCAGATGGTTACAGCTTGGAGAAGGCCTTTAGGCTAAGCTTCCCAGGTTAGGTAGATAGGGACTCTAGTTTCCATGACATTTACATTTCAAAGCGATAGCTCCTAGGCTCTTAAGAGAAACATTCCTGTGTTGTAGCACTAGCTTATTCACCCTTTAAAAAGATTTACTTACATATCCTAGGAATAGAGAGGTTTTGTAAGCATTTTGTTGCTCAAGAAAATGCTCTAAGAAAGGGAGAAGAAAAGGGTTTTTAGACTTTGGGCATCAGGGAAAATTCTTTAAAAAATTTAATTTACACTTAACAAGGGTAAAATAATTCCTTTCCAGAATTACAACATTAAGGAAAATATGAGGCTATTGGCTTCACATATGAACTATAAGATTTTTTCCCATCCCTTGAAATGACAAATTTAAGGGATAATGAGTTCAATATTTGTTTCTGGT
Source organism: Callithrix jacchus (assembly GCF_049354715.1). Classification (NCBI taxonomy): domain Eukaryota; kingdom Metazoa; phylum Chordata; class Mammalia; order Primates; family Cebidae; genus Callithrix; species Callithrix jacchus. Next base: position 88,717,253 of record NC_133511.1, read on the forward strand.
CCTGTTCAAAAAGTAGACTCAGAAACAAAAATTTATATAAGGGAGTTTAACAAGGAATCCTTAGGATCAACACTTCTGGGAGAGTGATGGAGGCAGGATTCACAAGGGAGAGGGTGTTGGGTAATTAGCTTTGTTGCAGAGAAGGCTCCCTGTATACAAGGAGACAAAGAGGCTGGATCTTTATAAGGGGGCTTAAGTTTACTAATTTTATGTTGACTCCCCCTGGGAAGGAGGATAATCTTGGCAGAAGTGGTTCTCTTCAGAAAAGGGCAGCTCTCAAAGAGGCACTCAGTCACCAAGCATTTAGGAAATGAGTGCTTCCATTCCAAAGATGGGGGGATTGGCACACCACAACATGCAGTACAGTGAGTGACATTTTCTGAGATTAAATTCTACTATGATTCAATATCATTCTTATATTTATATATTGTATGAGTCATGGGGGTGAATCATGTTTAATAAGATAATTATTGGAGGATTTGTAGATAATCTCAATCTGTGTACTTAAGGAATACATGAAGAACAATATGATTGGGTATGGCAAAACCAGGTATTGCCTAGATTCAGTTCCCAAGTCTGCATTTTTTAAAAAGTTCTCTTTACTTTCTCCTGTCCCTTCTCAGGAACTCTGTGAGGCTCAGCCTAGACATTTACAAATCTCCATTGAAGGAAATCTGTTATTCTCAGTGATCAGTGAACATTATCAGGATTAAATCTATAGCTTGTGTGCTTATTAAAGAATTTTAAATAATAAAACATTATACTTGACAAATTGTAATATATACCTTTATTATGTAGTTTGCCAGTTCTATCTATTGTATTGCTTTGTGAAAGCAAATTTTAAAAAATCTTACGACCTCTAAACTCCTTAGGAAAAAGGTAAGATTAAGCTTGGAAGCTGAGTCATGCAATGCCCTCTTCCAAATGAGTAGTTGTCACTAGCATCATGCATTAGCCATATCCCCATGGAAAGGTGAAAGGTCTCAGGCATGTATGAAAGACTGCCCCATAGAAAATTTATAAATAAATTATTTGCTGGCCTCCCATAAACAAGGACATTGCAATTTTAATGTTAGATCTATAATTTAAGTTTAGCTCCTAAAACTAAAGGCTGATTTCCCACTGATTATGTCAATTACAAACTATGTTCCTAGGTGCAGAACAAGAGCAAGACAAAAAGATCAGTCATTCCTTCACCTACCCAGAGATATCTGCATAGTTGATTCTTCCTTTATTCCCTTTTTATCTCACCTCATGTAAAATTTTGATTTACTGAAGGCTAACTAAAATCTCACAAAAATGTAACTGTTTGCTTTAAGGGCTACCTGCTTCTCTTCCTACATGCCTTACCCCACTTTAAGGAAATATATAAATACTAATCCTCCTGAAACTCTTTGATAAAACAGCCACAGATACATCTGTGGCTCATGTTTTTCCTGGACACACACTAAGGCTTGCTTAAGAAACCTCAACTGATGATTGAGATTTTTCCTCAGTCACTTATTTCAATGATCACTTTACCATTACCTCCCCACTTCTGGTATAACAGGAGTTAATCCTGATGATGTCATGTTTTATATTTTTACTTCTGATAGAAATATGTGCAACACATTAATAAATAAGGACTGGCCGGGTGTGGTGGCTCATGCCTGTAATCCCAGCACTTTGAGAGGTCAAGGTGGGTAGATCACGATGTCAGGAGATCGAGACCATCCTGGCTAACATGGTGAAACTCCATATCTACTAAAAATACAAAAAACTAGCCAGAAGGTGGCATGCACCTGTAATACCAGCTACTTGGGAGGCAGAGGCAGGAGAATCATTTGAAGCAGGAAGGTGGAGGTTGCAACCAGCTGAGATTGTGCCACTGCATTCCAGCCTGGGCGACAGAGACTCTGTCTCAAAGAAAAACAAAAAACAAGCACAACAACAACAAAAAAAACCACAAACAAACAGGTGCACTCACTACCGTTCCGTGTGTGAGCCGCACCCTTCTGTAGAAGTTAATTGGCTTGCTGAGGAAATTTATATTCAAGTGCTACTTCTTTTGTGGTGCCAAAAATTTACATATAACAATTGGTGACCTGTATGGAGACCTGTTCCCTTCCAGAGGCAGATTCTAGTTCTCTCTCATGAGGAGGCCCGGCCGCTGCTGCCTGTTGTGAGAGCCTCATGCATGAGAAGTCAGGACCCGTCCAGCACGAGGAATAAGACCCTACCGTCAGCAACACGGAAAGAAACTAGCAGCGACCTGGTGTAAAGGATCCTCACATAAAGTGGCAACAATGCAAATCTGTGCACAGACCAAGGAAGGAAATGCCCAGGAACTGGCAAAGTATTTCCTTGGTGGTTTTTCTTTTTCTTTTCTTTTCTTTTTTTTTTTTTTGAGACAGAGTCTCGCTCTGTCGCCCAGGATGGAGTGTAGTGGTTCGGCTTACTAAAACCCTCACCTCCCGGGTTCAAGCAATTCCCTGCCTGAGCTCCTGAGAAGCTGAGATTATAGGCACCAGCCACCACACCTGACTAACTTTTGTATTTTTAGTAGACATGGGTTTCACCATCTTTGCCAGACTGGTCTTGAACTCCTGACATTGTGACTGACCCACCTCAGCCTCTCGAAGTGCTGGGATTACAGGCATGAGCCACCATCCCTGGCCTTTTATAGACTCTTTTTAACCCTGTATAATTTTTGTTGAAAAGGAGGTTAGTGCTTTTTAAAAATAAAACAAAAAAGCTTGTGCTTATTTTAATGTACAGTTCACATAAAAACTGGATAATACAGCTTTAACTTTAACCAATATATTTACACACAAAATTTCCTTTATAATTAACATTTTGATACTTGCTTAAACCTTCAAAACAATTTTTTACCTTTTTTAAAATTTAATGTAGGTAGAAATCCACATTCTTATACCTCCTTATAATCCTTTTACCAAAAGTGTATTTTACTTTCCTTAAACACCTTGCACATAAACTTTCTTCAATAGTTTTAACTTCAAGAGGCCTAATTACTTTTAAATTATACAAAATTTCTTGCATAAATTCCCTTTTATAACATTTTTCAGGGCTTTCACAATCTTCGACATGCCTCAGCTTTCCGACTTGTTGTAAACATCCCTCTCTTTAAACAGCCAGTTAATTTATTTTAGGACAAGAATTTATCATATACGATTTTCCTAACTCTTTCTACAAGAGTTTCCCTATTAATTACTCAATACCCATTGTGTCTTTTTCCCTTTATCACCTGGGAGGAACCATTTAAACCTGCTGGGTTAAGAGAATTATTAGTGGTTAATGTTAAATTATTATTATTATTTTCTAACAGAATAGACTTACACTTTAAGATTTTTGAGTCAGTAAGCTACCTTTTTTCTTTTTCTTTCTTTTTTTAACTTAGGATATGGTTCTGACCTGGTGAGGTGTGTGCTCACAATGAGGTTTCCTTTAAGGTATTTAATTATTAGTTGTTTTTTTTTTTTTTTTTTTTTCCATTAACAAGGCAGTTGCTGCCACAGATTGAATGCATTTAGGCCAACCATGGGCCATTGGATTAAGGATTTTCGACAGGAGATTTTTCCTCAGGCACTTATTTCAATGACAGGCTACAGGCTGTCAGTGCCTTTGGGCAAATATTTTTAAGGCTATGCTCTTGTTTACACTGACAAAAAGATGGAATGGCTGCTTAAGGACGGCAAACCTAGGACAGAGGCAGTTACTAATAGATGTTTTAACCTTTCCACCTGTTGGATTTTTGGTAATTGCCAAATGAGGGTTTTGGCCTGTTTTGCATGAGCTTTTCATATAAGGGCTTTGTTTTTAGGGCATAGGAGTCCATTCATAGATGACAGTATTCGACTAATTCTAAAATTTTCTAAGTTCTTGTTTAGTCTTTGGCAAAGGCAGGAATATGATGCCGTCAATCCATTTAAGCTCAATTTTCCATTCACCTTTGCTAATTAAATGACTTGTTCTAATATTTGACTAAATAAATTTGGAGACACCATAAACTCTTAGGGTAAGACTGTCTATCGGTATTGCTAGTTTTGACTGGAGCGATGGTATTCTCACTCAATGGCAAATAGGTTCTGGCTGTCCTCTGCCAACGGACAAGCCCAGAAGACATCTTTTAAACCTATTACTGCAAACTAATGGTGATTGTAATAGTATAAAAATTGGGAACAACAGGGTTTTAGAAGCCCACCAACGGAGAAGACCTTCAATGATTAATTTTAGGTTTTTAAGATACCCTGGGTTTTAAAAGAATAGGGCATATTGTTTTCTCTTTACTACTGCTATCTCTCCTTTTCTCTCTCTCTCTCTCTCTCTCTCTCTCTCTCTTGACTTCCTCTGTTCCCTCTGTCAGTCTTTCTCTCTCCTCCAGGATTTTTTTTCTCTTTTAGAAGCTCTTTTACAGTTTTATCTTTCTAGTTATCTATTTTTTTGTGATTTATTGTTAATGACAAAATGAAGTTTTAACATTCCCTGCCCAAGAGGATCCTCAAGACCTAGACCAGCATATTTTCTTCCATATCTTCTTGGTGGGCTGCATTGTTAGTGTTTCACCAGGGGTCTCTAGGTAGGGAATTTTTGATCCACTGTGGGAACATTTTGGCCAGGGGGGATGTTCACATTGATAGGCTCCCATAGCAGCTCTAGCAATCATACCTATTTCTTCCCCTGAGAAGAGGGGAAAGGGAAGTTCTAAATATCTTTTTTTTTTTTTTTTTTTTTTTTACATTGCTCTATCTCACACTGAAGTCCTTTTAGGGAAACGTACTCAGGCTGGTCATGAGTGGGCTCGTGGGATGATTCCCAAGAGGCAGTGTTATAAGAAGAAGGGCAACAAGGGTAAGAGAAGGGTCTGGGACAACAGCTGCTTTCGCTTGTTTTAGGTCCCTACATTATTCTTCTATATTTTAACATTAGGCTGGGGGATTTTTAGGGGGAATATTACCATTGTTAGCTTTCTCCTTTTTATCTCTTATTGTACCTGACCTATTTCCCATTTTTGGGCTAAGGCTCAATTTTGCTTACTAGAAATGTCTCGTGTTTTTTTTTTTTACCCCACAGACACCCTGACCAAGGAATACTTTATGCACCCCCAACCCCCCCACGACAGCTTCTCTTACCTTGGTATGTCCTGACCAAGAAATCACCACCCCCCTGCAGCTTCTCTTACCTTAGCCTGTCCTGACCACTAAGGAAATACATTGCCAGCTCCCAGGCATTTCCTTCCTTGGTCTGTGCACAGATTTTCATGGTTGCTGTAGTTTTTGTGGATCCTTTACCCCAGGTCACCAGGTGGTTTCTTTCCATGTCGCTGAGAGTATGGGCTTTTTCCTCACACTGGGTGGGTTCTGACTTCTCACTCATGAGGCCACCATGAGGCAGCAAGGGGCATTCCTCCTCATGAGACAGAACCAGACTGGCCCCGGATGGGAATGGGGTCCTCATGCAGGCCACCAAATTGTTATATGTAAATTTTTGGCACTGTGAATGAAGTAGCACTGGAATATAAATTTCCTCAGCAAGGCAATTTACTTCTATAGAAAAGTGCATTTCACAGATGGAACAATGGCAAGCACATACCTGGACAAGGGAGGGGAAGGGGTCCTTATTCCTGATGGAGGTAGTACCTTACTGCTGTGTTGTTCCCCTTTTGGCTGGGGTTAGAACACACAGTCTCTAGGCCAATTCCAGCTGGCTATTATAAAGAGAGCAGGGGTATGAGCTAGAGTGGCGGGGTGTGTAGTTTCCTGAGAAGAATGGGTATGGGACAGGTACCACAGGTAACTCAGGTCAAAGCAGGTGACCAGAGCAGCTGACCGGAACAGGTGACCAGGATGAGTCAAGACAGAGCAGGGGACTAGGGGAACAGATGTGAACTACTGATTAGAACTGGTGGATAATGTTGTTTACTGAAACTACAAGGAAGTTTATCTTTAAAATAGATAATTAAAGAGTATGAGAGCTGAACATACTGACATACTGATTCTTTGAAGAGAAACTTGGAGTTCACTATAGCTAACAGTAAAAAGTTAAAAAATAACATCTTGGAAAGAATGCATAGAAAAGGGATTACTTGTACACTATTGGTGGGAATGTAAATTAGTTCAACCGCTATATAAAAACACTATGGAGATTTCTCAAAGAACTGAAAACACAACTTCGTTTAGACCCAGTAGTCTTACTACTGGTTATCTACTGAAAGGTAAAGAAATCATTTTATCAAAAAGACACCTGCACTTGTATGCTTATCACAGCACTATTCTCAATAGCAAAGTTATGAAATCAACATAAGTATTCATCAATGGTGGATTGGATAAAGAAAATGTGGTACATATACAGTATAAAATACTACAGAGTCATTAAAAAAATAAAATTTTATCCTTTGCAGCAACATGGATGCAGCTGTAGATCATTATCTAAAGTGAAATAATGCAGAAGCAGAAAATCAAATGCTGCCTGTGTCACTTATAAGTGAAAGTGAAACGATATGTACACATGGACATAAAGATGACAATAATAGACGCTGGGGACTATGGGCGGGATACAGGTGGGCGGGAAAAGAGCCATGATAGACTGCAGGCCAGAGGATCAGAAACAACCTTCTCTCTTTCTGTCACATTCTGATATGGTTTCCCAAGATGTCCTAGAGTTTTAAATTAAAAACTGGCCTGCTAAGTTATATGAGGTATGTAAGTCACATTAAAAAGATAGAACTTAAGTAAAATTATTGATGCATGGTATGTACATTGCATTTGTACTCTTCCCTCATGCTTCATGAACATTAAAGGCAGGTGTACTTCATAAGCTGGACCCTAATTTTCTCCTCAAAACTATGTTTTTTCAACCCTGTCTCTTTTCTTGCAATGTGCATTTGGACCATACTTAACTAGTAACAATTTCTTAAACACATCATTCTGTTTATAATCTTTTTATGTGTAGAGCTGCCAGTGGAAGTGATTTTCTCCTCTATACACTGACTGTCCCGTGCCTCAAACCCTATTTTGCCTTGTCCTACTGGTCTGAATTTAAAAGGCAGTTTCAACATTGTCTCCTTGGTGACTCTTTTCTTTATGTCCCTATCCCCTGCCTTCCAGTCATCCAGATGCCCTTGTTTACTTATTCTTCTATATTCTCAATTAGAAATATTGGCATCAATTAAACTACATTCCAATTGTTAGTCACTTGAGGACAGTTACTATTTTTTAGGCATCTAATAGCAGAGTCTGTCATAGTATCTCATGAGAAGTAAATAATTTAAAAAACATCTGCTGATCAAACAAATCTATAAACTATTCATTAATGTGACGTTAGCATTTTTGGAATTAAAAAATGGATCAAATAAATATATGTATTTGAATATTAAATATGGTCTCTCAATACTTCAGGTTGAGAAATATTTGGATTTTATATATACAACCCTATGCATCAGTAGCTGTAGAGACATAGATAATAAAATTACTAAATCCAGAGAGAGAAAATTTATAGCAATGGATCAAAGGAAAGCTTTTCTTTATTTCATCCTGTAAACAGAGCCCAGTGACTAAGCGCTATTTTTATTTTTAAAATTTACTTCCAGGATTATTGATGAGGTTAAAATATATGTTCTTCATTCCTTTTATGATCATTTGAAAGATAAAGTACTGAGAGAATGTTGAAAAATGAAGGTTAGGGATAAACAATCCAAATGGAATTGAGTTGTGTTTATTTCATGGCTGCCAAAGATAATACTTAAAACAACATAAATTTAGAGAGTGTTGTCTACATTTTTTCTACAACCTTATATCATTTCCTTAGAGAAATTGCAAGTTATCACCTTATATTTAGCTAGCACAAAATAAATATACAGAATTCCCTTAATAGAGACAATTCACATGCTTAGGTATTTTACATTCCTGAAAAAAAATGCTGCAATAAAAAAAAGGTGTCAATCTATTTCTTAGACAAAAAAAAAAAAAAAAGACAACAACAAAAAAACCAAAACCCTGAGGAGAGTAAAATGCCAAAGATTGCATCCACATATAATTCAGTGTCCTCTAAATGATAAATTACATAAAGCTCTTCTCAATTAGCTTTACATTTGAGAACTAGTATAACACAGAAACAATCACCAATCACAGACACCCCTTTTCTATGTATCTATTGATTGATCTATTGATCTATCATCTATCTATCTGCAGATAGTTATATGACAATGGCATCCTTTTAATTATTCCTATTTTTATTTCACTATAGAAAATGTAAAGTAAAAAAATGGAAATCATAAATTTCAAAAGGCTTTTTAAAAATAGTTTTACTAACATCTTTGAAAAAAATCAACCTTTGGTAAAACTTTTGGATACATACATGGCAATTTTTGAAAAAGCTAAAAGACTGTTTTGCTCTATTCTTTTAATTTATATTATTCTGTTTTATAGGGTGAAGTTATGGTAATTGTGCATACTACCCTAGTAAAGCTGTGTTGCTTTTAATAAAAAATTAATCTTTAAAATGATTCAACTTTGAGTAAAATGACTTTGATATCCCTGCACACTTCCACATACATTTGGGTATATTCTTTATACAATTTGAGAGCATGTCCTTATAGATGGCCTACACTCGATCTATGAAACATTCAGATATCCAAAGACCTGCACACTTGAATACACTATTTGGGTGCTTTCTAAAACTACATTAGTGAAATTGTGCTTTCAAATGAAAGACAGCTATGAGAATATCATCAATATATTTGTTTTACTATAGTCTGGTATAAAATGTGATGCTTTATTTTATTAAGAGCAAAAGGGAAATCTTTCTCAGGCCTCATTATTTGAAAAACTTGCTCTAATCTTATTAATTACTGACATATCAATATTTATTTCCTCTGCAATTGTCAAAAGCCAAATTCTTAGCCCACTCATAGAAACTACTTAGGGACTTAACAGATGTATTTAAAAGGTATACAGGCACACAGGAAGCTTATTGTATCTTGTGATCCTTGGAGATATTGCCAGTTCCATTCCCAAACACTATAATAAATTGAGTATTGAAATAAAGCAAATATGACAACAAAATGAGTCACACAAATTTCTTGGTTTACTAGTGTATATAAAAGTTGTATTAATACTATACTGTAGTTTATTAAGTGTAAAATAGCATTATGTCAACAAAAGTACATACTTTAATTAAAAAGTGCTTTATTGCTTAAAATGAGCACATGCTGTTGGAAAAATGCCACCAATAGACTTGGTCAATGCAGAGTTGGCACAACCCTTCAATTTGTAAAAAATGCATGCAATGTATGCAAAGGGTGATAAAGTAAAGCACAATAGAACGAGGCATGCCTGTACTTGAAATATTATTTTAGTTGATCTTACTTTAAAACAAATTTAAAAAGACTTTATATTTTACAGCAGTTTTACTTTTGCAGCAAAACTGAGCAAAAGGTAGAGAGATTTCCCATGTCTTCTGATCTCTCACAGGCACAGCCTCTCCACTGTCAAGATCCTGCACCCAGAATGGTGTATTTGTTATAGTCAATGAACCTGCAATGACACATTATTATCACCCAAAGTCCTTAGGTTTCCATTAGGGGTCGCTTTTAGTGCTGTATTTTCTGTGGATTTGGACAAATGTGCAATGACATATATCCACCATTTTTGTATTACGCAGAGCAGTTTTAATGCCCTAAAAGCCCTTTGTGTTCCTTATTTTATTTTTCTACAATAAAAATTCCTTTATTTTCTTTTGAGTCATGTTGTATCATACACATTACTGTCATCAAGTCATAGAATATAAATAACAAAGAAGAAATGATTTTCAGTTTGCTCTACAAATTACTGAGTCATCTATCCTTTATATATCTTTTTGTATGTTGATCTCCTTGGTGCCAATACCCACACAATTTTTCCTTTGACATCTAACCTGTGTGTTTCATAGAGTCACAGCAAGCTCAATAGATACTTTCGAAATGGTTGTAATTTTTCACTAACCACCAAAGCCAGTAAATGTGTAGTTTCCTGCTTATGATCCTCACTGTGCCACACATACATGGTAAGCACTCCTTAGCATAAGTAAATTAAATCTGGAAACTTAAATAAATGATACATTCATTAGTTTTATTGCATAATTTTTGTCTGTCAACTGAGATGTTAAACATATCACTATTTAAAAGTTCTTGGATATAGGTACTACAATCAGATTTGCCGATTTATGTTTTAATTGAATTATAATAATTCCCATTTTTGGAATTACTACTATAAGTCAAAAACTAAGCAGAAAGCAACTGAAAGTGTACTCTGTATTATTAACAACTTTTAAAGTAAGGAGACTTTTCTGTTTTTACTGGATGTTGAAAACCAAGATTATGCTGCCAAAATACACCAGTCTAAAAATTTCAATAGTTTACATAAACACCACTTATCTAAAAAGTTGTCAAAAATTCATTATATATTTTCAAAAGATTTTTAAATGTGGAAGTGATTATGATGTTTTTTGAGCTTCTGAAAAATGTATTTGAGCCTTCAAAACAATTTCTTCTTTTCTAGAAGAAAAGAATTATTCGTTTTCTTTCTAAATTTTATTCTTTAATAGCTAAAGGCTAAGCATGCTGCTATAAACTATCAGCCTACTGACATATTCTTATCCTATATGCAAAGTTTGAAATCTTATTAAGATTTGATAGCAAGAACTGAAACAAACCGACATGGTAAATACCAAAATCAATAATAAATTTATGCTTCTTAAACATCTCTCTGACTTGTATTCTTTATAAAAGATAAATGACTTGTTAGTGGAAAATATTTTGTGGACTATCATCCAGTAGAGATTATTCTTATTCCTCTTTGTCAGTTCTTTTGAATAATAATTTTAAGGAGAAATTCAGGAGCAAATATACCTATATATCTATTTATACATGTATGATATATTAATGTATATATCATTTAAATGTCATATATATGATATACATTTATGATGCATTTATATATCTAAATCTATAAACACACATATCCCTCATAACCTATTTATAAAAAATAATGACAAATATTTTACAGAAAAAAATTACTTAATATTATGATGCTCAATAATGAGATTTATCGAAGCTTTTAAATGTTCCTTCCTAGGGAAGCCTAAGCAGATCCTTCACATCTAAATTTGGTGCTCCCTACTTTTTTTTGTTTTTTTGAGACAGAGTCTCACACTGTTGCCTAGGCTGTAGTGCAGTGGTGCGATCTCGGCTCACGGCAATCTCCACCTCCTTGATTCAAGCAATTCTCCTGCTTCAGCCTCCTGAGTAGCTGGGACTACAGGCATGTGCTACCATGCCCAGCTATTTTTTTTTTTTTTTTTTTTTTTTTGTATTTTTAGTAGAGACGGGGTTTCACCATGTTGGCTAGGATGGTCTCGATCTCCTGACCTCGTGATCCATCCACCTCGGTCTCCCAAAGTGCTGGGATTACAGGTGTGAGCCACCATGCCGGGCCCCTATTGTACCTTTTCAAAGTCACCTGGACTTTTTTTTCTTTAATAGAAATAATCACAACTGAGCCTTAAAGGCCCATACTAATTGTAATTATGTACTTATTTGTTCCATTATTATTTATTAATAGCTGTCATTCTCACTAGATTATAAATTCCAAGAGAGGCAAAGTCTTATATTTTTTCCCTACTGAATCTGTTACACACACAACAGTTGGGTTCCATTCCTTGACAGGTGACGACAGTCCAATGGCCACAACCAAGGAGGATTTAACAAGGGAAATTTGTTACTTGCAACAAGAAAAAAGGACAGCAGCAAAGGTTCCCAAAGCAGTGCCTCTGTGAACAATGGTGAAAGCAGGGCTTTATTAGGCTGCTTAGCTGAGTCATTGTATGTAGAGGTGGAGAAAAGGTAGCACAGGCCCAGCTGTTGTGCTGAACCCTCATCGTTAACCTTAGTAGGGAAGGCACCAGGTTCAAGGGGCCAAAGAAGAGACCTAGAGACAGCAAACAAGACATAGGGTTTTATTAGGGGCTTATATGCAGGGGAGAGAGTCTAGTGGTGGTGGAATGGGCAGGAGAACTATAAATGCTTGCAAATATATTGCAGCTTAGATACTTTTTTACTTAATACCTCTCCTTAGCAATTTTCACCTGGAAACCTTCATTTAATCTCAAACTCAGGGCCTCAGTCCCCTGTATGGCTCATGTTTCATGCTATGGGCTAGGAGCTCAGATGTTTTTCATGGGCAAGGAATGCATTTCCAGGGTCACCACTCCTGGGTTTTCTAGCTTGAAACATACATTCAGAAGCATCTGCCATACAGGAACATTCTAAGGGAATGCTTCATTTATTGCTATCAAGTACATTTACCCTACAGTTGCTAATCATGCTTCTTCACCCATGGCATGTATAGGAAAATGGTGAATAAGCTCATCCGTGAGTGGAGATTTTAGAATGGTAATGAGGGAAATTTGGTAAAGTTCATCTCCAACTCAGGCATCTCTGGATCCATCCAGTTTTTGTTTTTCTGGGGCTTAGCTTCTTTCTGAAAATTTTAGGGAACAAAAACCAAAGGTACAGCAATTACAAGTGGTTACTTTCACAGGATATATCCCAAAACTTGGGGGTTCTGGCTTACAAATCCCTCCTGAGACATTCTACTCCTTATTCTTAAGTTGTTACTGACAGAGGTCATTCTTCTGTATCTACTTCATGCTGACCAGGAGCATTGAGTCCCCTAAATTTGGAGGAGTAAACTCTTTGAGTTTGAAAAAGGTTTTGGGTCCTCTGGAGTTGTTTCAAGGGGCTGATATCGTTGTAATGCAAGCTGAAGATAGAAGTTTTGGAGACTGGAAGACACAAAGTTTACTATCAATTTAAATATACAGAAACTGAAAAGTAACAGAACAGTGGCCATGCAGGGCCCCAACAGAGGAAAAATGCTTTGTTTACCACTTGCCAAATTTTCCACTGTTGGTAATAATTAGCGTTAGGGTCTTTAGGGTCCTGATAGCCCTCTGTGATGGGACACACATGGGTAGTGTTTGGAGTGCAAGGGTGACTCAGGTTAAAGCTAACAGGGTGGATATCAGAATTGCCTTTGTTAATTTCTTGATCTGAACAAGTTTGACATTTATTCTATTTTTGGGCAAAATTTAAACAACCTAGGCCTATTCTCTTGGTGACATTGCTGTAATGGGTGAAGTCCACACAAACCACAGACCAAGAAGGGCCCATTTGGACAGCAATAGGCTTGGGTGAGATTTTGGATCTTTGTCCCACCACAGCGATGTTAATGTCTCCCTCCAAAGTATAAGCAACAGACACCCTCTCTAGGTCTAGGGATGCCTTTGGCATATCTAGCATTTGGACAGATTGTTCCCACTGTTTATAATTTTGGAGAAGTTTACTACTACCTTGGCCTCCCAGAGATCACTGGCCATGGGAACTAAAAGGGCTAAACAGCATAAAGGAAGGAGAGTTCATTTTTACTTATCTGGATCTTTTCTTCTGAAAACCACTTTTCAGTCCATGTTAGCCTCACAAGTATATTGTTGGGGAGGTCCTCTGGGGTCTTCTTGGCTTTGTTCACTCTTGAGTGATGGATCCAAGGGGTTACTCCTTAGAGTTTAACGGGATAATGCGTGCTTAGAAGCTTCAGGTAGATCCCTGTCCTTCTAGGGCAAAGGTGGTCCTGCAGAACTTGATCTTCTATATCTTAAGGTTTACCCTGCTTCCTGGGATGTATGAGTGAAAGTTTATCTCTGGAGGGACTGGGAGGCTGCGATTGCCATAACGATTTATAGAGGATACTGCTGACTCTAGATGAATGATACGCTTTATTGTCCTTTCTATTTCTGTATCTGGGCAAAAAAGGGAGCTGGCCATGCCTGGATAAGGCCTTCTATATAACATTTCAAAGGGGCTAAGCCCCACTTTACCTCCAGGTACTGCCCATATGTGGGCCAAGGCTATGGTAAATATCTTTAACCAATTCTCTTGGGCCTCCTGGCAAAAATTGTCTAGGATAACCTTAAAAGTTCTATTAGCACTTGCAGTTTTCTCTGAAGATTGTGGTCTCCATGCTTCATGCAACTTCCATTATATGCCCAAGGCATGGGAAGTTTTTGTCACTATGTTAGACACAGATGCAGGGGCATTATCACTCTGGACAGACACAGGGAGACTGAATCAAGGGATTTCTTCCTTTAATAAAGGCTTTATGACTTCTCCTGCCTTCACAGTCCAGCATGGAAAAGCCTCTGCCCAACAGATAAAGATATCTATAAGTACCGGGAGGTGTTTCAATCCTCCAGGAGCCATAGGCATAACAATAAAGTCAATTGGCCAGTATTCCCCTGGCATGGTTCTCTTGAATTATACCATGTTGGCCAAAGTAGGTAGGGGAGTCTGGGTTGAGCATATTTTTCTGAAAAAAAGACACATTGGTCAGACATTTTATAATTTTCTTTACTCTTGAGGTCCTTATTATCATAAGGAGGCAAGTGTGCACAGCCTCCTCGCTGTAGTGTGAGGAAACATGGGCATGCTTTACAATAACCCAACTTAGATTTTTGAGCACCTATATCTTGGCTCTTTTAACTTGAACCCACCCTGCTCCTCCCCCCAGAGAGGGAACACTGTTAACTCTCTTGCTTGGCTTTCTATAATTCCCCAGGGGACTACCTTGGCTTATATTTATAAAAAGTTACCAAAAGAAGAAAGGACATTGGAGGACTTCCCCTCCCTACCCTGCACAGCACTTTTGGCCACAGTGTCTGCCAGGTTGTTCTCCTGTATTATTTCATAGTCCCTCCTCTGGGTGACCTTGGCAAAGGGCTACAGCAATCCGTCTGGGCACTTTTACGGCCCTCAGCAGTGCCAATATTTCTATTCCAATTGGATTTCCATGTTACTGGCATTTAGAGGCCCCTTTTCCTTCCAGTTCGCACCATGGGCATGGAGAACAGAGAACACAGCATATCTCACATATCTATAAACAGTCAAGGCTTGTTCTTTCCTCGCATTAAGACTCTGGTTAATGATATTATCTCAGTCTTTTGGATGGGAGTTCCTATGGGGAGACTCTTGTCTTTAATGGTTTCCCATGGGAGACAACCATGTAACCTGCCTTCCTTTTGCGTCTTTTCATGACGGGAGTTTCATCTACAAACATTGTTTTCCAAATTAGGAAGAGTTTCACTCTACAAATCTTTTCTTCGAGAGTATAGTGTTTCTGTGGTGGTGGAGCAGTCATGGATTAAAGAATCCTGGATGATGGGCATTAGGAGGACAGGGATAAGGGTTGGCATGTACACCACACATGCAGATGTTGCATGTGTCTACCAACCATGCCTGATATTGCAGCATTCTGCAACTTGTTAACCAATAGCTCCCTTAGACTCCAATACACTTGTCACTTGTTGGGGGACCTGAACAGTCAATTCCTGACTCTGTAATCTTCTCAGCTTCCTAGATAAGCATATAAGTAGTGGCCACTGCCCTATGGAAGAGAGTCAATCCCTTGGCACACTGTCACATTGATTAGAGAAGTTGTCCAGCACCTTGTTCATAGGTCCTAGCATCTGGATCAGCATTCCAGGAACTATTTCCTATCTTTCATGGATGTGGACGTCCAAAGGCTCAGTTATATTGGGCAGCTGTAGGGCCAGAGTCTCCAGTTACAACTTCTTAAGCTTCTGGAAAGACTGATCACATTGCTTACCCCATTCAAAAAAGCAGGTGTGACAAAGCACAGTGCCTTATGCCTGTAATCCCTGCACTTTGGGAGGCTGGGGCAGGCAGATCATGTGAGGCCAGGAGTTTGAGACCAGCTTGGGCAACACAGTGAAACCCTGTCTCCACTAAAATTCCAAAAATTAGCCAGGCATGCTGGCACATGCCTATAATCCCAGCTACTTGGGAGACTGAGGCAGGAGAATCTCCTGAACCCAGGAGGTAGAGGTTACAGTGAGATTGTGCTACTGCACTCCAGCCTGGGTGACAGAGCAAGACTCTGTCTCAAAAAAAAAAAAAAAAAAAAAAAAAAAGTGGCTGTTGGCTCTTGGAATTTGTCATAAGTGGCTTTGCTATAATCCAAAAATTTGGGGTCTAGATGTGACAGAATTCCATGGCACTCAAGAATTCATGCAATTGTGTATTGTTCCTAGGAGGGACCAGGCGGTAAATGGCATTTTCTGGTCATAGGGAAGTTTGCACTGACCATGAGAGATAACATACCCTAACTACTGTACAGTCTCCTTTGAAATTTGGGCTTTTTCTGAAATTTTACAACCCCTTTCTGCTAGAAAGTTCAGGACTGGAAGGGTAATTTTACCAGAATTGCGGCTGGCTGTGAGGGTATCATCTACATATTGTAGGGCAATGCCCCACTATATCTTCAAGTCTCATAGAGCTCAGCTGAGGGTCCCCCAAAATGTTTGGGGAGTTCTCGAAGACTGGGGAAGTACCATCCAGCAATACTGCTCTGACACATCTTAGGATTGTCTCATTCAAAGACAAATAATTTCTGAGAGTCAGGACTTAGAGGCACATGAAAGAAGGCATCTTTGAAAGCTAGCACACCAAAGCATTTGCTGTCCCCAGGGAGACTGGCTAGTAATATATAGGCGTTAGGCTCTATGGGGTAAATGTCCTGAGCAGCACTGTTAACCACCTCTCTTGTTTCTGGTTTCTTAACAGAGAGGGTATGGGTATTATATGGGGAGTGACAAGGCCTGATCAGCCCTGGGGGTAAGAGACTCTCTAACACAGTCTATATCCCTGCAGTGCTTCAGGTTTTAGAGGATATTGTCCTATTCTTGGTGTTGGACTGTTTGGTTTTAACTATACCCTTATAAGTTCTACTGTGACAGCCCTTATTTGGCCCCGTGATCATACTTCAGGGTTGACTTGTGCTAGAATATCACCTAGGGTTTCTCCTGGAGGATCAGGGTCTACATGAAGAAGGGGCAGGAAGGCAGCTCTTTGAGCTCTTGGGACCTTTACTTCTAACTGGAAGATGCTCTATGCTAATTAACCAACCTGCATATTTATGGCCTGACAAACCACATTTCACTACTGGCTAATTTTATTTTCTCATTTAATCTGATTTTAAAAAGAGCAATTTTTATAAAGCACTATTTTTAAGTAAAAATTTGTTAAGTCCTCATCTAATTCTTTGAGGAAATGAATAATTGAGGGAGAGGATTACATTTGATGTACGTGCTCAAGTAAGTGTTAATGATTGCCTATTTACTGAAAACGTCAGGAAATACTAAGAAAGTGTATGTAACTGAGAAGTAGTCACAGAATATGGTAAAAGAACGAGATAGCCAAATTAAACATACACAAACCCCCAAATTGCCTCACTGTAGGATGAGTTTATACACGCTTTTAATCCAAAATAACAAAAATAACAATATACCACACTATGTCCCTCTCTTGAAAATTCATAGTATCTACTGGTACATTAAATCTACTAAAAATCCTCTGTAAATATTTCATAAAATATTTTCTGAGTATTTACTGATTCCACTGAGTTCATGACATCATTTTTGAATGTCATTAACATTCTACTGTTTCCTGAAATATGCTTTGGGAAATACTCCTCTAAGTAATATTTATTCAATTAGGTAACATCTTTATTGAGCCTCACTATGTGCAAGAATGAGAGAATCATGGACTTTGCCTTTCTAAACTTTTTTTTAGGGGAGCGGGGAGATAGAAAATATATTATCAGGTGAAAGAATTAAGTTAGATGTAGGAGCTCTGAAGAAATTTAACAGGGCAATCTACCAAAAAATATTGAGAAAGGAAAGAGCTCTCTGAGGACAGTGGCATCATAGTATTAGCTATTAAATAGATAGACAGGGTATAGTCCATGCAGAACCTTACAGGCCCTTAGTGAATGTTTTGTTTATTTTGTGGGAATGGGACAAAGAGTTTTAAGCATCATGATAATGAAATCTGGTTTCTAAATGTATAAAACACGTTCTGAATGCTTGCTCTGGGGAGAATGAAAGAAAGAGAAACAGGAATAGAAAAATGGAAGCTGAACGTGATTGAAATTGTTAATTGAGACATGAGAATGGCACAAGCCAGAGTGGGGACATTAGAGAGGGATAAGAATGAACAAATCAAAATGCATTTTGGAGGTAAAGCTGCTAACAGGATTTGCCAGGGGATTTCATGTGGGGACTGATGGAATAAGGAGAATAAAGCATGACTCCTTAAATTTCTGGATTTGAAGCATTGGATGAATAGTGATGTCATTTACTGTTTTAATGAAAAGTGAAAGAGGAATAACTTCAGTGGGAAAAAAGTAAATTCTTTTTAATGTTACATTCAAGATGTTTTTTAGACAGCCAAGTGGAGATGTCAAGTAAATAGTAGATGATTCAAAATACAGATAAAATGTTTGATTTGAGATATGTATTTCTAAGTTATTAGCACATAACATTTAACAGCAATGATCTGTGAAACTCATATAGTGTCAGACATCTTTCTGGGTTATTTAATGCTATAACATTTGTGCCTTTCAATGTCTTTGAGCTATTATACAACTTCCAATGTAATAGATAACTAATATCAATAAAAATAATTCTTGTCTAGAGATATGCAAGTTAATTTTGTCAGATGGAAAGACAATTGAATCTCTCATGCCCCAAATCAGTTTTACATAAATTTCTGTATTTTGATCCTCTTGTAATTACCCCTACCAAATAATCTTTTATATTTTTCATTGGGTTTATTCCTCTTTGAAATAATATTGCCTATTTAGTGGTTTTATGATGTATTCCCTGTTTCATCTATCTAGTAAGTGAGATCCAGAAAGTCAGAGTCATTACTTGTTTTTAGTTCACTGCTGCAAACCAAGCAGATAGATACAAATAAAGTCTGATATTAAAATAAAGTCTCAAAAAGTCTTCTTTTATATAATCTAATTGTGGCATTTTTATTGCCTCTTGGAAAACATCTTCAAAGTAAAAGAAGAGAACAAGAACATAGTCTAGTTGTTATGCACATGAACCTGGCTCTGCCCCTCACAAAACATGTGACTTTCTGCAAGATACTTAACATCTCTGTACCTTAGCTTTCTCATTCATACAATGAGGATAATAATTATACTCACCTCATAGGATTGTTATAAGAATTAAAAGTTGCAGTTTTTAAGTGCCTGGATAAGTTCCTTATATCTAGTAAGTACTGTATGTGTTTGTTGGATACATAACAACAGAGTAGAAAACTCAAATTATATTTTAAAGTTTTATGTTTTCTTTTCAGTTTCAGTTCTTCCCTACTTGACAAGTTCTTTCAATGAAGAAGTATACAGTTGGGTCAAAATACTTAGTCAATTTCTTTTATTTTAAATTTCCTGTTTCATTATTTTATGCTTACATCTGTCATTATTCAAGGCAATTTTGAGGTACAGTGATTGGAGAGAGAGGAATGCAGCCTTCATTTTGTAAGATATGTATGCTCTAGATTATTTACAATGTTTATCGATCAGCCAGTGTTCCTTAGGTAGCTAGCACTCACGTGTAATATTTTGTAGATGGAGTGTTTTAATGATTTATTTATTTTTTAACTGGGGGAAGTTTTATTTTCAGGATTTCATTCCATCTTGTCATTCTCTGAAGAGTAGTTTAAATTCTTTCTCTGCACATGACATTTTCCTAAAGAATTTTGCATGGAGGAACTTACATTTTGTACTATTGTGAACATCCTTGTCAAATGCTTTTTCGTGACATGTCAGGTCTTGTAAAGCAGTGTTCAAAAACATCTCAAACATTTGAGAAGATGTTGACATCCTTAAATGAGTCAAAACAACTTCCTCCTGTTTTTCCATAGTTATGTTATCTCTTCTGGGTTTAGAAAAAAAGTAGCCTAGGGTGGGCTCTGGGTAAAAGAGTTAAGTTCAAAATCTCAGCCTGCCTTTTTAACTCTTCAGATTCTGCCTCTTCTCTTTTGAAAATCATCTCTGATCACATTTTCCATGCAACTAGTTTTTCAGTTTTATTGACTTACCAAGCTTTTTTCTACAATTCTGATTCCTTTTCTTGCCTCTGGTTTTTTGCTCAACTCTTCCTTTTGCCTAGAATGTTCTTTTCCCCATACAAACCCAATACAAATACTTCTGAATTCCACTCAAATTTCACACTCTCCAAGATGCCTGCAGAGATACAACTGGGAATTTTATACACCTCTCTTTCTCTTCTATATCATGTTTGTAACTCTATCAAGGTTTTACCACTTGCCTTAAACCAGAATTTCTCTATTTATTTCTCTGTGATTATTTATTTAATTGAGTGCTCCTGGGTTCAATTTATTCTTTTAGTTATTCTGTACTACACACTGCTGTAGAAAGTCTTCCCAGGATGAGTTTTTGATACATGCCTGCTAAACATAATCATTCTGCAATGACCATGAAATCAGTCAGCGTTGAAGCTGAGTACAGATATTGCCTGCACTCCTATCATGGGTACACTAACCTCTAGTGTTCATTATATTCATCTGTAAAATGAATGGGAATAAAACCAGCTATTTATAAAATAGTTCTGAGGATTAAATGAAATAATATTGTGAAAGTGATCTTTCATCCACAAGAGCAGTATATGCACTGATTGCTGTCATTTATCTTCTATTTTCTTCCTAGCCATTTCGTCTCTTTTCTGGTGTCTTCTGGGAAGCATTTGCCATGCCAATCTTTTTCTTTCTTTCATACTGAATTCCTTCCTTTCCATTGAGCAAATTGCTTTGTGTGTTTCTTAATATGGTAATGCATGTCTTCATTTCTAATTTAAATGTTTTCTTTAAAATTTAGAAATACAATGACACTACCAAACATATTGGCTTATTTTAATTAATATGTAACACCACTGTAATGATTAGGGGAGTTGGGCGGTAGTTACGCATGATGGTGATCAAAACGGTGGACCACAGGTATATGCTGGTGATAGCTACAGATGTGCTGTTTTGCTAGTCGGATCAGAAAGAGATGGGTTGTGATTTTAAGAGAAGACACTTAAGAATACATAAACATTGGTGCATTATTGCATTTTTTCTTTTAATGCTTTGCTCCAAAAACAAATAGGTAGATGAAGAAAAATTAAAGAAAACTGTAAAATGTAGACCAGTCTCTTTAACTGCTTATTACATAATTTAGTATAACATATTTGGGCAGTGATGAGCTTGAAAATAGATTATTAAACCTTTGAAGAATTTTTCGTCTGTAAAAACTGTTTTCTTTACTAATACCAATGATTTTTTTGATTCTATTACATGACAAGAAAAATAGATCCCACACTGCCACTTGTTAGCTGTATGCTCTTGGTTGGGCAAGTTACTTCTTCTATGCTTTAATTTAGTCCTTGTTAAAATAAGAGATAATAATCGCACCTACCTGATAGACTTTTGTTCTGAAGAATAATAAAATAATAGAGTATTTGAAAAGTAACTGGCATAGAGTAGGTGCTGAAATGGACAACAGACAGGGAAATACTGGGTAGAGGGTGGCGATAGCCTGGCAAAGGCCCCAAATTCAGGCCTGGAAACCTGTGGCACTAAATGGGATCAGGCATTTCTGTTTTCACACCCAAATGTTGTCTTTTTGCCTACCACACCCCCCTATCCTGTACTCATAAAAACCCCAAACCCAAGCTTCCATGAACAGATGAGCAGATGAACAGAAGAGCAAAAGAGCATCAGAATGGTGTGGCAGATAAGGAAAGAAAAGAAGGAGTGTCCAAACGTCAAGAGGGGTTCAGCTGGGGATGGTTGGAGAGGAGATTGGCCACTGGATGGCAAAACGCTAGGGGAAGATCATCTTCCTACTCCATCCGCTTTTCAGCTCCCCATCCATCCTGCTGAGAGCTACCTCCATCACCCAATAAAAACCCCACAGTCACCATCCTTCAAGTCCATGTGTGACCTGATTGTTCCTGAATGTTGGACAAGAGCTCGGGATACAGAAAGCTGACATACTAACCCTCTGCCCTTGTGAAAAAGCAGAGAGTACACTGAGCTGTTTAACACTTAAGCCACCCACAGATAGAAAGCTAAAAGGGTGCACTGTAACACACACCCACTTGAGCTTCAGGAGACGAAGGCATCCATCTTAAGATGCTACTGTAGGGCCAGAGCCCCAGAAAAACACTTGCTCTGGCTTTTGCACCTGTCTGTCTACATGCTCCCCTTCTTGTAAGGGGTTTGAGCTTACAGGGTGGTCTAACAGATAAGCCACATCCCTGTCACTCATCCTGTGATGGGGAGTCAGGGAACTCTCCCATTTCAGTGCTATATAAGTTTTGCTATAATAATTATAATGAAAACATCTATTATTATACCCAAAATTAAGCTAATTCCAAAATTCAAGACAGCCGAAAAAAGTTTCAGGAAAATTATGATCCTGTACAAGGCCCCAGGTGAAAACATTCTTTTAGATTTAAGTGCAAGGAAGGACAGTGTTGCTTTCTCTGAAGAATGTCTGTGTTTTCTTCAATGCTTCCTTTTTTTTTTTTTTTTGCTGTCAGGAAGTATCAAAATAAAATTCATATTTAGCTGTTGCAAAGTGTTGAATCTTAAGCCTACATATTTTAATTTTATTCTTACAGCCCTATTACAAGTTTTAATTTACTTTTAAAATAATTTTATCTTATTTATATTATAGTCTTTTTACTATATTGTAGCTTATAACCATTTGTCTATTTATTCACCAAAAAAAAATGCATGTTGAATACATTTATATACTTATACTCTGGTAGATGTCAGGGATTCAAATAGTAATAAAAAATGTAAAAGAAAAAGCTGGGAAAAAAAGAGCCCTGCATCATTTGAAATTGTTGTCTAGTTAAAGGGACTGTTATTAACATTTAATCACACAAATGAATTTGAAAATTTAATAACTATAAGGGATGGATACATGAAACTATGAAAGCTTTTAGCTGAAGAAATGACCTCCAAGGAAGCTATATCTAGTGAATTGATGTCTTAGTTACCTCTGATAGAAGACGTGAGATTAACAAAAACAAATGTGAGTGTTGTGTGTGCATGTATGCATGATGCATTTCAGCCATTGGAAAAACATGTACCTAGTTACTGTGGTGAGAATGAAAGGGTATAGTTGCCAAGACTGCAAGATAAATTGTGACTGAAAGCACACAATTAAAAGGAGTGTCATTGACAGTCAAGGAGATGGATAAGTAGGTAGGGGCAGAAGTAGGGGCAGAAGGACACAGGACCTTGTGGCTAGTAAAGTGTTTGGTGGAAGATGGGTATAAGTGTTGTCATAATTAAATGAGGGAAGAAAAATGAAAATCGTTCAATAGAGGAATGGTTGGATACATTATGGCACTTCCAATTAAATATTCACCGACAAAACATAAAGAAATAGTGATACCCTTCAGTAGGCAAAATTCTAAAAATTGCTCTGTGGATATGCTAAAATATTACTACCATGATTATGTTTTTTATATAGCTCTGATGACCGTAGAATAGCGTGATTCCACATAAACAGAATGAAAAGCAAATACCATACGATAATCTCAATAGATGTGGAAAAAGCTTTCTTTAAAATCCAGTATCCCTTGATGATAAAAACCGTCAATAAACTGGCAGTATAGGAACATATCACAAAATCATAAGACAAACCCACAGCCAATATCGTGCTAATAAGCAAAAGCCAGAAGCATTCCACTTGAGTACTAGAACAAGACAAAGATGTTTGCCTTCACCACTTCTATTCAACATAGTTCTGGAAGTCCTTGGCAGAGCAAAGAGGTAACAGAAAGAAAAAAAAGGAATCAAAATAGAAAATAGAGAAGTCACACTATCTCTCTTCACTGACAATGTAATTCTATACCTAGAAAAACCTATATATTCTACCAAAAGGCTCCTGGAACTGATAAATGTTGAATGATAAATAAACTGGTAAAAGTTTCAGGATATAAAATCAATGAACAAAAATCAGTAGCATTTCTATAAAACAGTAATGTTCAAGCTGAGAGCCAAATCAAGAATGCAAAGCCACACAAACACACACAAATAAAATACCTAGAAATACAGCCAACCAAGGAGGTGTAAGATCTCCACAAAAAGAACCACAAAACACCACTAAGCAAAATCAGAGATGACACAAATGAAAAGCCCTTCCATGATCATGGACTGGAGAAATCAATACTGTTTAAAATGACCATACTATCCAAAGCAATTTACAGATTTATTATTCTTATCAAGCTACCAACATCATTTTTCACAGAATTAGAAAAACCTATTATAAAATTTATACGGAAACAAAAAAGAGCCCATAGTCCAAGCAATTCTAAGCAAAAAGAACAAAACTGGAGGCATCACATTATTCAGTTTCAAACTGTACTATAAAGCCACGGTAACCAAAACAACATCTATTGGTACACAAACAGAAGCACAGACAAATGGAACAGAATAGAGAGCTCCAAAATAAAGCTGCACACCTACATCCATATGACCTTTGACAAAGTTAACAAAAATAAGCAATAGGGAAAGGACTCCCTATTCAATAAATGGTGCTTGGATAGCTGGCTAGGCACATGCAGAATGAAACTAGACCTCTCTTATCATATACAAAAAATTAACCTTCATTTAAATTAAATATTTAAATGTAAGACCTCAAACAGTAAGAATCCTGAAAGAAAACCTAGGCAACGCCATTCTGAACATTGGCTGTGGGAAAGAATTTATGACTAAGTTATCAAAAGCAATTGCAACAGAAACAAAAATGGACAAGTAGGACCTACTTAAACTGAAGAGCTTCTGCACAGCAAAGGACACTATCAACAGAGTAAATAGACAACCTACAGAGTGCAAACCGTCAACAGAGTAAACAGACAACTTACAAAAGAAGAGAAAATATTTGCAAACTATGCATAAGACAAATGTTTAGTAGCCAGAACCTATAAAGAACTTAAATAATTGCACAAGTAAACTAAGTAACCCCACTAAAAAAATGGCCAAATTAGTTCTCAAAAGAAGACATCCAAGTGACCAAAAATTATATGATAAAATATTCAACATCATGAATTATCAGAGAAATGCAAATCGAAACCACAATGAGATAGCATCTCAAATCAGTCAGAATGGCTATCATTAAAAAATCATAATACGATAGATGTTGGCAAGGCTGCACCTGTATAAGGGAACACTTATATACTATTGGTGGGAATGTAAATTAGTTCAGCCATTGTGGAAAGCAGCTTAGACATTTCTCAAAGAACTGAAAACAGAACTACCATATGACCCATCAATTTAATTACAGGGTATAGATCCAAAAGAAAATAAATTATTCTACCCAAAAGACATACACTCGTATATTCATCACAGCAGTATTCACAGTAGCAAAGACATGGAACCAGCCTAGCTGCATAACAACAGTGGATTGGATAAAGAAAATATGGTACAGGTACACCATGGAATACTACAAAGGTATAAAAAGTACAAAATTATGTCTGTCAAAATAGCATGAATGCAGCTGGAGGCAATTATCCTATACGAATTAATGCAGGAACAGAAAATGTCACATCACATTTTCTCACTTAAAAGTGGCAGCCAAACAGTGGGTACTCATGGACATAAATATGGCAGCAATAGACACTGGGACTACTAGAAGATGGAGGGAGTGGGGCAAGAGTTGAAATACTACCTATTTGATACTATGCTCAGTACTGGGTGAGGGGATCAATCATGCTCCAAACCTCAGCATCATCATGTAATATACCTATGTAAGAAACTTGCATGTGTACCCTGAATCTTTGAATCTAAAATACAAGTTAAAATTACTTTTTAAAGGAGTGATCCCTTTTGGAAGAAATAAAATAGGGTGATTATCTGGGTGGGTCTCACCTAACCATATAACTTTCAAAATATAGCTTTTTCTGGCTGATGGCAAAAGAGGAAGTCAGAGATCCTAAGCACAGGAATTACTTCACATGCTATAGCTGGTTTGAAGATGGGGGTGGCCATGTGAGAAGAAATATAGAATTACCCTGCAAACAAAGACTAGTTTCTAGCCCACAGCTAGCAAGAAAATGAACTCTGTCCTATAAGAAAATGAACTCAGCTAGCAACTGAATCAGCTAGGAAGCTTTCATAGAGCCTCCAGCTAAAAGTTGACACCTTGACTTTGACCTTGTGAGACCTTAAGAGTGAAGCCTGTACAGACCTCTGATCTATGAAACTATAAGCTAATACATGGATGTTGTTTTAAGTTGCCAAGTTTGTGGTGCTTTGTTATACAGCAATAAAAAACCAGCATGAAACATCAAACATTACCAATGTATATCCAAAGATATGCCAAATAGAAATGTATAGAAGTTTTATTTAGTGAGAAAAATATTTATGAGGATCATAAATTAGAAAGCAATGATAAAACTTATATTATGTCTATGTGTATATATGATATGTGTCTGTACATGTTTGTCTATATGGTCATATGATTCTGGAGAATAATATAAAGTGATACATACTGATTTGCTAACATGGGCCATCTGGGGACATAGGGCCTGATATGTATGGAGATGGGATAAGACTGAAAAAAATTGAGCAAAACCAGGTAAAGGAAAAGCAAGGTTCCACTACAAAACAAAATAACCTTTGACACTATATTTATACATTTAAGTCAAATTGCATATATGTACACATGTATAAAGAGACCAGTAATGATTGAAGGTAAGAAAGAAGAAAGGGTAACTCTGGAAACTGTGGAAACATATTTGAGAACATTAGAGTCATATTTAATAGGTAGTTACAATGGTCCATGGTAGGGGTAGTCATGATGGTTCAGTTGGAGGAAAGTGGACAGACTGGACTGGTGTTTAGGTCATAAAACCAATGGAACTTTGTCATAGATATGAAATAGGATGTATCCAGTCTTATTCTTTAGGTAATATAGAGCATATTGGAAAGAACCAGGTTGGGGGGTGGAGATTCGATCAAATTTGTGTCTCATTTATGATTCTTTTGAGATATCAAATGGAGATTTCACAATATATAAGGAGGCTGTAGAAAAGGAAAAGAGAAGAGTAAAGCAATAAATATAAATAATTACCCTTGTTTGAAATAAAAATCAAAGAATCTATGTCATCCTATTTATGAATCCAAGTAACATTTTATGTTTACTTGTGGAAAGAAGGTAAGTGTTAAAGGAAAGATAAAAGGAAAGGTCCCAGTGAAAACAGTATGAAAACATATTAGAGAAAGTCAGAGTCATTTAGAGGGAGAATGATCAAGAGAAGAGAAGATTATAACGCTCCATGCTAGGCCTGTTTTCTTTCAAGTTATCTTGTTTTCATAGAGATCAAAGGCATTGAGCTCTGCTGAATCCCACTGATACTGGTGGTGCTTCACAGATGGAGCTCTTATATGATTTTCACTACACTTTTTCTTGGAAGCCAGAAATCTCATATTGCTCTGGTATAAACTCTTTTCTGGGGAACTTGGTCATGATCCTCAGATGCTATAGATAAACTTCTAGGCTCCTGTCTAGACCTGCCTCCAAGCCCCACTTTCTCATCCTCATTTTAGGTGCTACCTCTTTCCTACTCTTTGTCTTAGAAATCATCCTGCTTAACACCTAAATACAACTATATTTTCATGTACAATGTGCTTTTATTTCAATATCTCCCTGTAATCATTGTCTAAATCTCAATTACATATAAGCAAATATCCAGAAAGAATATGAGTGTTCATGATTCAATAGAATCTAATCTGTGAGTCAGTTGATTTTATTTGCTGTGGAAGGCATGCATTGGGATTCAGGATCTGCATTTTCAGTAGATATTACAAATTAAATAAATTCTCCTTTTTTTTTTTTTTTTGAAGTGGAATCTGGCGCTGTCACCCAGGCTGGAGTGCAATGGTGCAATCTCGGCTAACTGCAACCTCCGCCTCCTAGGTTCAAATGATTCTCCTGCCTCAGCCTCCCAAATACCTGAGATAACAGGCGCGTGCCACTACACCTGGCTAATTTTTGTATTTTTAGTAGAGACAAGCTTTCACCAAGTTGGCCAGGCTGGTCTTGAACTCCTGACCTCAAGCAATCCACCCGTCTTGGCCTCCCAAAGCGCTGTGATTATAGGCATGAGCCACTGTGCCTGGCCAATTATCCCTTTTTAATATCGTCAAACATATTTCCATTGTCATAGCCTGGTCCCTGTGTGGGTTATTAATATACAATGTGTTGTCTCAATATACAGGCTATTTGCAGAATGAAGTTAAGGTTATTTTGCTGAGGCAATAAGGCATGGCAATAAAGGAGCCCAGGGGTTTACTTTAGGGCCAGCCAAGTACTGTTAAAGCAGTGGCCTCTAGCAGCATTTATGTATTTTCCTAAAGTGACACTCACCGAACCATCAAACAATTTGCTACATAGGCGCTTTTGTTATCAAAACGCTTACTTCAGCACATATATTATTCCCTCTGACCCCACGCTGTCATTGAGAGAAAAGGGGATAAACATGATTTTCATTGTTTTCATTTTGGAATTGTTAATAACTGGATCAAAAATGAGATGCTGAAACAGCAAGTGTTTTGTACTCAAGGGAATGGGTCATTAGAGACTGAATTCAAGAGGTACATTAATAAAAGCAAAATCTAAATTCATTAATTCATACTTAGATCAAGGAGACTGAAAACTATTACTTCATATCACATGATGATACTGCTACAAAGGTTTGGTAGGGGGTACATAGAATGAATCAAGACATAAAATACTTCTGGAGAAGAAATGTCAATCATGACTTTGCGGGAATTGAGGGACGGGAGAGACTGACGGGTGAAACAAAGGATTTTGTTGAAATGGTCACTGGCCCAGCAGTTTAACATCTAAAGGCTCAGCACTGAACAAAGACAAGGCCTGACTTTTATGCATGCAACTGAATGGGGTTAGGCATCAGTGGTGCAAAACTTGCAAGGTGGGAAAGCGAGCTTACAGAGGCAGAACAAAGGCAGTTTATCAAGTACTGGCAGCTGCTGCAACTTAAGCAAGTCTTGTAACTTTCGGCATACATCACAGATGGGGAAACAGAAACTTACAGAACCTTTACAACTTCTGCAGAAACATAGTTACTCAACAGAACAAAGAACAAGCCAGGAAAATAGATGTTACTTATTGAACTTGTCCTTATCTCTGTTCTAGAAGGAGAGGGGAGCCTCTGGAGCCTGTCCTTAGAAGGTTTTGGCTTTGTAGATGGTGCTATCAGACAGAGCTTTGCCTATCTCTAGGCCTTGGAGTGAGCCAGCCTGGAAAACTTGTTTTTCTTTTTACATCTCCTGCTTCATTCCTCCCTTTGATGCTCTTTATAAAAATGGTTTAATAGAGGCATCATCATCTTCTTCTTCATAGGGGGTAGTTCTCTATTTGGCAGGGGTTGATACTTCGTTAGAGCTATTACTTGTGTGGTGGTTTGTTTGTTTACAAGAGCTTCTGTGGCTGACTGAATATTTTTAACAAAGAAGAATAAGAGACAAAGGAGTATAAGGTAAACTCTTAGTATGGCCAGTATTACTCCTGTTAGGGTTCTAAGGACTGAAACCAGTCTCTGAAGAAGGAATGTGGAGACTATCTTTTCTAAGTTTGGACTGGGACATGGGCTAATCTTTTGACTTTTGCTGTTAGATCTTCAATGAGTTTTCTATTGTCATCAATTTCTAGGCAGCGATTAGTTAGATTGAACTTTGTGCATACCTTTCCTTGTTAGGCTAGGAGGTAGACTAAGGCTAGTCTGTTTTGGTAGATGGCATTTCTTGTTTTTGTAGCTTGCTGGGCAAGCAGATTTAAGGCCTTTGCTGTGTCATTAGTAATGATTTCAAGTACTGCCTGTAATCTTATGATATGGTTGAGCATGTAGATCAGGTGTGGTATCCTCACATTCTATATTCTGCCTAGGTGGCTTGGTCATAATATTGAATTATTCTTTGAGGGGGCCATTCATTGTCCTTCTAATTCCTTATGGTTATGCCCCTTTACTTCTCTTTTTAGTTTCATCGTAGGGTATTTTAAGGCTTCTCTTTGTCTTAGAGGGATCAGAAAGAAGGACAGCCTGATTGTCCTCAGTATGCTGGCCCCTGACCATTTAGCTGACAGCTGCTGATATGCCTGCAGTCTGCAAATCTAATAGAGGCTAGAGGGCACTTGCCAGGCCTTTGGAGCCTCAAGTTGGTACTAAGAGTGGTTCAAAGAAGGAAACAGGAGAAAGGACTTGGGTGGGGTGATTGGGAGTTGTTTCTTTTTCTTCACCGCAAGGTCTTCCTCAGCCTTTCATTATTATTGTCTTAAGTTAATTCTCCTATTGGGTCTGTGAAGGCTTTTCTTCAGCAAGCAATGCAGAACCTCCTGATAATAGAAGTTTTTGAGAGACAAATGCTTGGGCTTGTGAGTGTGGATATGGGGGAGGCAATCAGAGTGAGGTTATCTCCAGCCATTAATTCCTTTGCCTCCTATGGCCAGTGGTCCTCTGTGTTGGTTCCTCCACATACATAACATGAGGAGACGTCTAGGCTGCTGTGTATGTTTTCAGCTGGTTGAATGAACAGGTTCCTGGCTATGGGAGGGGTTCAGGCAACTCCTGTTGGATGTGCTCGTAGAATGACTGAAATACTCGGAATTGTTGGATTGGATGGGTCTGAGTTTCTTTTTTGATAATATATCAATAGACTTTTGGATAACCATTGAATTATATTGTCATGGGGGACTGTGGTCTATATGGGCAGATCTGGCTTTAAGATAGTGAGATTTACAGGATCGCAGGTTACCTTACAGTCTGGTGCTGGTGGTATTTCGGTAAGCAGGATCTGTGATTATTGGCTTGTGGACCATGTCACTCAGTGCCAGCCAGCTATTACTGGGAATTTGGTGGGGAAAGCAGAGGAAGCACAGGTTTTTCTGTGACAACTGTTAGAATTCCCTGCAGAACTGGAGATTATGAGAAAGAGGGTTCTCCTGGTATTTAACTGACAGAGACACTACTCCCCTACTGAGGGAGGGAGAGGATTTGGTTTGGTTTAGAAGGTTCCCTTCTTTTGACCTAACATGAACTTCAAACCAGGTCTCAGGTGTGGACCTAGGGTCATAACATATATAAGGTTGGCCATTTCTTGGGTTACCAATTGAGTAGGTTGTCTAGTTGTGAGTACAAGTTCCTACGTAGGTCCTTGCACATTTATAGTAGATGTGATACAACAAGGTTCTGGTTATGGTGCTCTTTGATCACGTAGTGTGAGTGCAATTGGGGCACCTCACTATGGATTCTTCTGGTACTGATAAGGGGAGTGCTGTAATTAGGAGGAAATGGAGTGGGTTTAGCTCACCTGGTGCTCAGGGTAGGAACAAAGTAAAGAGTAGCATGTTTATTCTTAGCAGGGGTAAAAGAGATTTTTACCTGGGAAAGGAGGCTGAACAAAACGACAAGATAGTAGTAATACAACCAGTATTAGGAGGGAAATTACTGGACCTTGGATTTCTAACTACATTTTCTTCCTTGAAGATGATTCAAGCTTTGGCAGTGCATAGACTAGTTAGCTTTTGGGATGACTAGAGCAGGGCTGCTGCCTCCTCAAGCTTTAGCTGTGTGTCGACTGCTCAGCTCCCAGAGTGACCAGAGCAGGGCTGTTGTCATCTCTAATAGCAACTGGGTCTCATCGCAGGATCAGCTGGCTCGGGTGGGCTGGGACTTGCTGGCTGGTCTGCTTGTGGTGGATCTAAGGCACAAATCTTGTAACTTTAACAGCGGTGGGAGTAGACAAGATTACAGTATGGGACCTACTTTACATGGGTCTTAGAGTGGTTGCATTCTTTTTCTTGACTTAAACAGAGGCTTTAGGTTTAAAGGGGTGTACCGGGTCTGTCAGGCTAATGGGCATTCTCTCTGGTACCTAGGCATGGACACTTTGCATGGCTATTTTTAAAGCCTTCTTGAGGTGAATTCTTCTAGTTCATGGAGGTCACTTTTAATCTGACTTCTGATTGGGGTTGGCTGGCTGAACAAGATTTTATAGGGCAAATACCTAGTTTGTTTGGTGGGGGCGCACCTGACTTAGAGGAGGACTATGGGCAGGACTTGGTCCTATCTCAGAAGAGTTTTCTAGCAATATTTCTTTAGTAGCTGTTTGAGTGTCCACTTCATGTGCTCTACTCTTCCTGAATTCTGTGGTCAGTAGGCTGGGTGCAATTTCTACTTTAACAATCGTGTTCTTGAACTATCTCGGCTACAAATGCCGGTCCTCTGTTGTCTGACCTCAGAGTAAGGGGCAGCCTGAATCTGGGGATAATGTCTTTGAACAGTACTTTAATCACCTCTCGTGCTTTCTTTCTCTATGTAAGGAAGGCCGCAACTTATCTTGCAAAGGTGCAGACGACTACTAGCATGTACTGATAGCCCTTTGCTCCGGCAACTCGGTAAAGTCCACCAGCTGGTTTTCACAGGGTGTGACCTTTATTTCTTGAATCCCTGGGGGCTGAGTGGGACCTTGTCATGGGTTTTTCTGGTCACAAGTTAAGCACTGTTCACAGATGGCTCGGGTGATGGCAGTGAGCCATGGCACATAGAAATGGCATCCTAGTGGTGTTTCTAGTGCCGTTTTCATCATGTGAATTCTTTGGTGGAATTGCCTTATGAATTTGGGGGCCACCATTTCAGGGATGGCTAACTTCCTATTGGAGAACTTCTACCATCTTCTTTCAATATATTTTCTAGGTTCTCAGGCAAACTAGGCCTTCTCATTTGGAAAGTAACTTGGGGCTTCTGGGAGGGAAGGCTTTGGGAGGAGGGGCATGGCTAGGGCTTCTTTCTTAGGGGGTGGAGTAGTTATAGCTGCCCATTTTGCTTTTTTGTCTGCCTTTTGGTTTCCTTTGGCCTCCAGTGTTCCTGGCCTTTGGTGCCCTTTGTGGTGTATACCAGCCACTTTCTTCAGGGCCTATAAAGTATCTAAGAGTCGTAGAATTTCTTCTTTATACTTTATTTCTTTCCTTTAGCAGTCAAGAGTTTTCTCTCCTTGTATATAGCTTTATGAATATGCAATGTGGCAAAGGCAAATTTGAAGTCAGTGTAAACATTGACCTTTTCTGTCTTTCGCTAGCAAGAGAGCCCTCGTTAGGGCTATTAACTCTGCCTTCTGGGCTGAAGTCCCGGTGGGCAGAAGCTGAGCTTCCACTACTGAGTCTAATGTTACTACTGCATACCTTGCTTGTCAGACATCTAATATGAAACTGCTTTAATCTGTGAAGTATTCAACATCTGGGTTGCTAAGGGGCTGATCTGTGAGGTCCCTCTGCTTGAGAACACCTCATCTACTGTTTCCATGCAGTCATGAAGTGGGGATCCCGGTTAGATCAGGAGCAAGGTGGCCAGGTTAAGGGTGCTTACTGTCTCTAAAGTTATGTGAGGATTTTCGCATAAGAGTACTTGGTACCGAGTCACCCTCGGATTCAATAGCCTGTGGTGCTTTCTCTGATCTATTAAAGTTATAATTGAGTGTGGTACCTGGACAGTCAGTTGTTGCCTTAAAGGAAATTTGTCGGCCTCTTGAACTAGCATGGCAGTGTTGCTAGTGCCGTAAGGTAAGGAGGTCATCCTAGCACCACAGAGTCCAGTTGTTTGGACAAGTATGCCACTGGAGGGTGCCATGATCTTATGACTTGTATCAGAACTCCTATAGCTATTCTTTTTTGTTCATGGACATATAGGAAGGAAAGCTAAGTTTTATCTGGCAGTCCTGGAGCCAAGGCCTGAGTTAGGGCATCTTTGATTTGTTTCTTCGGTCTCCTAGAGGAGGGGCTCATTTTCTTCCCTTTTTGTGACTTCATATAAGGGCCTGGTTATAAGCGAGAAATTTGGGATCTAGATACGACAGAACCTTGCCACCTCTAAAAACTGTCTTATTTGGCATCAAGTGGTTGGGGATGGAGTATACAAACAGCCTGATTTTGTTCAGTGCGTAGCTGGCATTCCTTTTGAGTCACTATGAAGCCTAAATATCTGACTTTCTATCAGCAAATTTTAGCCTTTTTCTTGGACACTTTATACCTAGCCTTCCAGAGGAGGTGGAGAAGGTCTTCGATTCTTTGGTAACAGTCCTAACAGGTTGGGGCCACCAAGAAAGGAGGTCGTCTATGCATCTATGCAGGGTGCAGTTGTCCTTTGGCGAGGCATAGGCCTTAGGATCAGAGGCCAATGCCTCTCCAAAGATTGTGGGAGAATTTTTGAACCTTTGTGGGAGTCTGGTCCAAGTGAGCTGCTCCTTTATGCCTGTGACTGGATCTTCCTGTTGAAATGCAAAGATGGGCTCACTGATTAGTGCCAGGTGGAGGCAGAAGAAAGCAACTTTTAAGTCCAGGCAAGTAAACTAAGTGGCACTAGCTGGAATGAGTTCCATCAATGTGTACAGGTTTGGTACCATTGGATGGAAAGTTACAGTAGTCTGATTTATGGCACGCAAGTCCTGCACCGGCCTATAGTCATTTGTCCTTGGCTTCTGTACCAGCAAAAGTGGGTTGTTCCAAGATGACTGGCATCGGGCCAGGATCCTATGCTCTAAAAGCTGCTTTAAATGTCCTTAAATGCCTTGTGTGGCTTCCTGGGAAAGTGGGTACTGATGAACCCGGACCGGAGTTGCCCTGGGTTTTAGTTCTGTTACTACCAATGCTTGCTTTACAGCTAGCCTAGGTGGGTTATCTTCAGCTCATACTCCAGGAATTTTACAAGACAGCCTATACAGTTCATCTTGCCCTGGTTTTGGGAACCTCCCAGAGTACAGTCTATTTTATAACTTGCAGGACAGTAAGAGTTAACACCAGGGCCTCTAGGTAGGCTAGATTTAAAGTTATATTCCTTTGTGGCCTCAGAGCAATCTGGGCTTGAAGGTTTTGGAGCAAGTCTCTTCCTAGCAAGGGAAATGGGCAATTTGGGAGGTGCAGGAATTCATGTCGAATTGTTTGTTCCGCTATGATGCATCTCTTAGGCTGGCAGAGAGGCCTCTTCAGGATCCCTGTAGCCTCAATAATAGCTGTGTGGTTTCTGGATAGTGGCCTTAAGGGCTGTGTCACTACTGAGTGTTTAGCCCTGGTGTCCACTATAAAGTCTATCTGTTGGCCCCTTACTTCTAAGGTGACCATGGGCTCCTGGGGGCCTAAGGAGATGGCCAGTCTGGCCTAGTCTTCATACCTTTCAGTCCTTGCCAGTCTGATAAAGTCAGTGTCTGGCTCCTTCTGGTTGTGGTAGTTCTTGGCTGGCAGCATTCTAGCTATTTGACCCTTGTCCTCTCTTTCACTGCCCTCTGGACACCATTCTTCCAGGGTCCCCTCTTCTTGCACCGCTCACATTGGTCCCTATCTAGCCTCAATCAATTCTCAGGTCCTCTGGTCTGTCCTCTTCCCTATGTGTGCCCACAACCCTGTCCTCTCATGGCATCCACCCCCCTTTCCATGAGGGCTGCTGCCAGCAGATCAGCTTTCTTCTTAAGTTTCCAGTCAGCTTCCCTTTTTGCCTCCTGGTAATGGTTAACATACACATTGGTGGCTACTCCTAAAAGTTGGGTGGCATTCATGCCTGCAAAACATTCTAGCTTTTGTAGTTTCTGCCTACTGTCTCCTTGGGCCTGCCCTACAAATGCTACATTTACTATGTGCCTGGTTCTCAGTGGCCTCAGGGTCAAATGCGGTGTAGAGCCGAAATGCCTCACGGTGTCTCTTATAAAACTGGCTATGGCTTTCATCAGCTGTCTGCAGTACTTCTGAGATTTTTCTTATATTTACTGCCTTCTTTCTTCTTTCCCTTATTCTTTGCAGGAGTGTTTGGTACCTCTGCAGGTGCTATAATTGGATCGTGTCATTTGGGTTCTAGTGTGGGTCTTCTTCAGGGTCCTGGTGCTGAGTGTATGCTTTGATATTATCTGTGTCCTCTGGTGCATTGCTTTCTAGCCAGCGGAGGGCTGCCCAGGTTACCTTTTAGTGCTCCTGAGTATTAAATGTCAGGAGGAGCTGTTTTCAGTCTGGCCAAGTAGGACTATGTGTTTGGAAAGTGGATTGCATTAGATCTATGAGGGCTTGTGGTTTTGCCATGTAGGAGGGAGTATGGTGCTTCTATTTAAGGAGGTCAGTGGTTGAGAAGGGCTGATAGTTGAAGGTCTGTTGCCTTCCTTGGATATGGACATATTTGTCATACTAGAGGGGTCCTTTAGTTTCCTGGAGGGGCATCTGTAAAGCCTGAGTGCAGCCAGACTGGAGGTGGCTTGCCTGATCATTCTAACCTTCCTCCTTTTTCTCCTGGGGTGGTGGTTCTGATTTCTCCTTTTAGGGTGGGGCCTGGGGCTCACCATCATCTGAACTTGACTCTTCAAGGGCCAGCCCTCCAGTGGTTCTTGGAAAACCAGTTTTTCCTGATTCTCCTGTGGCTTTCTTTTTGTCTCCAAAGGTCCTAGCAGAGCTGAAATTTTTCTCATTTCAGGCTTGACTCCAGTGTTTTGCAATAAGCCACCAGACAGGGCTGTAGCCATGTGGGTTGGGTTTGGACTATATTTAGCCATGAGTTAATGTAAGGAGACGACTGGATGCCCTGGCTGTCCTCCAACCCCAGTCACCACCTGATATACAGGGCCAGTCATTCCTCTGATTATCTGTTGTCCTTTTGGCCAGCCACCTGACATTAAAAGAGGGCCATTCTATTTCACAAAGAGTTCTTAACCTCTGGTAGGTCAACTTGATTCCATAATTCTCCGTATAACCTTTCTTAAAGTTATTTAACCTACATTATAATGGGGTGGGTTTCGACAGCTTCCTTCCTATTTCCTCCCAGTTATGGTGCACTGTCTTTTATTTTTGCTTCAGACCAATTAGACCGCCTCCCTCATGGGAGTATTTCAGACACTGCTTAGCATTGGAGGGATTATATAAATCCTGACCCCGGATCCCACAATTGCTAACAATTGTGTGAGCACACTCACACACTTCCTCATCCCCTTCTCAGGTTGGGGTACAGGTTTCATCTGAATGTCTCTACTAACAAAAAAAAAAATCAATTGAGCATGGTGGCATGTTTCTATAGTGTTAGCTACTTGGGAGGCTAAGGAGGAAGGATCACTTTAGCTCAAGAGGTCCAGACTGCAGTAAGCCATGATTGTCCTACCACACTACAGCCAGGGCAACGGAGTGAGACCCTGTCTCAAAAACAAACAGTACCATCCATGTTGTTGCAAATGTCTGTATCTCATTCTTTTTTATGGCTGAATATTACTTCATTGTGTATATGTACAACATTATCTTTATCCATTAATCTGTTAATGGGTAAATACTTGAGGGGATAGAGACCCCATTCTCCATGATGTGCTTATTTTACATTGCATGCCTGTATTAAAACATATCATATATCCTATATAGAGATCTATTATATACCCACAAACATTAAAAAAATAATAATAAAAACAATAATACTATAGCCAATGGTATTAATGTAATGGTAAATATTTGTGTACTAGACATATCTAAACATATAAAAGGTACAGTAAAATATGGCATAAAAGAAAAAATGATATACCTGTATAGGTTACTTGCCATGAATGGAGTTTGCAAAACTAGAAGTTGCTCTGGGTTAGTCCATAAATGAGTGGTGAATGAATATGAAGATGTAGGACATTACTGCACACTACCATAGACTATAAAAACAGTGCACTTAGGCAACACTAAATTTATAAAAACTGTTTTTCCTTTTTCAATAATAAGTAAATCTTACTATAACTTTTTCACTTAATAAACTTTTGGGCTTTTATAAACTTTTTGACTCTTTTGTAATAACACAGCTTCAAACATAAAAGTATAACTTTACAAAAATAGTTTTTCATATCCTTATTCTATGAGCTTTTGTATTTTTTAATATATTTATGTATTCATTTTTAATTTTAAAAATTTTGTTAATAGCCAAGACGCAAACACACATGTTAGCCTAGGCCTGTCCAGGGTTAGAGTCATCAATGTCACTGTCTTCTGACTCCACATCTTGTCCCACTGGAAGGTCTTCAGGGGCAATAACACATGGAGCTGTCATTTTCTATAATAACAGTGTCTTCTGCTGGAATACCTCCTGAAGGGCCTGCCTGAGGCTGTTTTACAGTTAAGTTTTAAAAAAATAAGTTGAAAGAGTATACTTTAAAAATTAAAAAGTATAGTGAATACATAAACTAGTAACATCATTATCAAATATTGTGCAGTGTATCTATTTGTATACAAAATGCTTTTATATGATTGGCAGTGTAGTAGGTTTGTTTACATTAGCATTATCACAAACATCTGAGTAAAGCATTGTGCTATGATATCATGATGGCTAAAGGTTACTAGTCAATAGGAATATTTCAGCTCCATTATAATCTTACGGGACCACCTTCGAATATGCAGTCTTTTGATGACAGAAACATTGTTATATGGCACATGACTGTATGTTAATTTTTCTGGTTCTGATTCTTAGTGGAGAGTTCACTATGTCTCAGTGTTAACCTTATCTGCAAGAAAAAATGTGACTCACACCTGTAATCCCAACACTGGGAGGCCAAAGTGGGTGGATCACTCGAGGTCAGGAGTTTGAGACCAGCCTGGACAATATGGTGAAACCCCATCTCTACTAATATACAAAAATTGGCCGGGCACTGTGGTGCGTGCCTCTACTTCCAGCTATCCTGGAGGCTGTGGCAGACGAATAGCTTGAACTTAGGAGGCTCAAGTTGCAGTGAGCTGAGATTGTGTCACTGCACTCTAGCCTGGGCAACAGAGGGAGACTCTGTCTCAAAGAAAAAAAAGGAAGTAAAGAAATTTTAAGTGTTGTAAAATCTTAAACACTTAAGTGTTGTAAAACCACCTTATTAAAACAATTATTCAAAGACTAGACTGTAAAGAATTTTATGTATATACCATTTCCCCAAATTTACTTGCTATAACCAGTCTCTATATTATTATTATTGCCAAGCCAGATAAATATGTATATATTTTGAGGTTTGAGCTTTAAACTATTAAACTAATAGAACATTAACTACCATATTAATATCAAATTAGATATTGACTTGATGCTTGCCTGTATTTGTATTTTAAACTTAATTTACTTATATAATTTTATGAGGTATAAATTTAAAGAGTTGAAATTTACAGATATTTAACAGACATTATGCTTATCATACTTTAAATCAACACTGAATATCTCTGATACACCTTTTGTTATTATTAAATGTAACCTATAATTTAGTTTGATAAATACTGGTATTGACTGAAAATCTAAGGAATGGGAAATGTTGATCATTAAGAAGCGGAGAAACAGAGGATGGAAAATCACTTGGGAAGCTTCTTCTGTGAACATGAAATTGCAACACCCAGATGCCCCTTTACAAAACTACCTGTTCTGCTTCTGGGAGTGCTGCCACTGGACAGCCCTGTGCTCTAAGCCCCTCCTGGTATTGCTGCCTTATCCAAGGTCATGTCTTTCCATTCTTGGCCAACATGCAATGACTGGACAAGATGAAAATACAATGACTTGTCCATTTCTTCCATGGGACAACTTTGATGGACCATTTGAGCTTCAGATTCCCTATGGATTTCATGGAATTAGTAGCCTAATCTCAGATGTGCCCTCTGTCTAATTCTGCTTCCTTCCACTTGCATCCATAGGTATTGATCCCATGGATACTCTAATAAATATCCTGAATAATGAACTCCATTTAGTTTCTGCTTCCTGAAGAACCTATACTGCAAAAGCATTTACTACAAATTTTTCACTTTATGAATGAAGTTTGTGTTTATCATTTATCAGGAGTTAGTCTGTGATTGATTTTTATTTCACTTATTTCCATTCAACTTGTCCATCTCTTTGGTAGGGGTGCCAATAAGAGGCTAACATGCCTATGAAACAAAGGAATCAACCAACTGATTAATCCATGAATTCAATCAAGTCTTTCTGGAGAGATAAGGATTGTTTAAAAGCATTCATTAAGGAGTAAAGAGGTTGTCTATGCTCTTCAAAAGTTCAAAGTTCCTGAAATTAAAAAAAGCTGTATTAAAAAGTACAAAAGATCTTTGTCACCCCCAAAGTTACAAAGATGTGATATAAACTATAACCAACCACCTGAACTAGCCTGGTTTTCTTTTTACTCAAGCAAGTATCAAGTGAAAAAAATATAATAGTACCTAAAATGAATATAAATGCTAATGGCTACTGGAAATGCTGGTGAATGTTACTACAAGGTTATTCTGAGAAAAGACACTTTACAATATAAAAAAGGTGCACAAACAGACCATATCAGCATAACTTGGGGAATATAATTCAAATACAGGTTATTAGACCCTATTTCAGACCTAAAGAATCAGAATTTCTACAGAATGACCAAATA
The DNA here is from genome assembly GCF_049354715.1 of Callithrix jacchus. Classification (NCBI taxonomy): domain Eukaryota; kingdom Metazoa; phylum Chordata; class Mammalia; order Primates; family Cebidae; genus Callithrix; species Callithrix jacchus. The sequence goes on from NC_133511.1 coordinate 88,757,607, forward strand.
ATACACTTTTTTGGTTTTCATGATTTTATTTGTGTGTGCATGTGTGTGTATTGTGTGATTAACATGGCAAGTAGTTGATACTGATATTCTTAAAGCTGGCAAATTAATATTGCAGGTGATACCAAGGCAGATGAAAAGCAACCTCTATATAAATTTATTGTTTAGCATCTATCATGTGAGATGAAACATATTAAGATATATTAAAATATATGAGTTTGGAAATTAGAGAGGGGATAAGATAAATAATATATATTTATATAGCTTCCAATCATTTATATATCTCCCAGAAATTAGAGAGGAGATGAGATATAGTGTGTATCTTAGCTTAGACTGAATATTGAAATTGACATTCCAGCTTCCAATTTGGAACACTGGTGTTATGGTATTATTTATTTTTAAAGTTCTTTTCATTACTTTCCCATTGAAAATTCAAAAAACCACTCTGAACAATATATATGTGTGTGTGTGTGTATATATATATATATATATATATATATGTATGTATATACACACACACTTTTATATTTATTATTAATAACATTAAATATATTTATATATGTATGTTCTATATATATCTATATTTATATATGCATGTTATATATAACTGTTATATATCAATGTGTTTGTATATATGTATAAACAGTATATATATATAAACACATTAATATATAAGAGTATATATATATAACATGCATATATAAATATAGATGTATATGGAACATACATATATACTGTTATATATAAAATGTGTGTGCAAACAAGAGAATACATATATATGTGTATATACATAAATATTTAATACAGAGTTAACATATGATTAAACAATTCCACACCTAGGTATATACTCAAAATAAATGTAAACATACAACACAAAAATTGTATATGAACGTTCATAGCAGCATTATTCATAATAGCTCTAAAGCAGAAACACACAAAATGTCTATCAATTGATAACTGCATACATAAATTGTAGTGTATATATACAATGGAGTATTATCTGGCAGTAAAACAGAATGAGGAACTGATACACATACCAATACTGAGGAACCTTGAGTCACAAAAAATATATATTGTGTGTCTCATTTTCATGAAATTTTTATAATAGACAAATCTTATAGAGACAGAAAGCAAATTAGCAGTTTCTCAGGGTTGAAGAGGGTATAAGGGGTTTGGGGATGAGGACGTGATCATAAATATAAGTTTTTTTGTTAGATAATAAAAATATTATAATATTAATTGTGATGATTTCACAACTATGTGAATATACTAAAAACTTTTGAATTATACACTTAAATATGAGGCTTGCATGGTATGTGAGGCTTGCATGGTATGTGAATTATATCTCAATAAAGTTGTTAAAAAGATAAATATGTGTGTATACACACATAATTATACATTCAACAAGCCATTTTTATAAATATGTATGAAGAGTCATGTTTAAGAATAAATTTTAATTTACCATTTGCATCATCTGTAGTCTTTACATCTTAATTAGCCTGTAGTTATCTCTCATCCTTCCGCAGAGGTCTCTTAGAAACACCATTGAGGATGGTAGTAGTTAGTATGTAGCTGCATGTTCTACCGCTATAGTGTTATATAGCTATAGTCATTATAGTTATATACAGCTATATATATAGACATGCATATATAAATATAGATGTATATAGAATGTGTATATATAAATATATTTAATATTATTAATGAACACTGAGTTAATTGTGTTAATTGGAAGTGGCATTTATAGTATTCATACATGACCTATTAGTTGAAAAATGTAAAATTTCTTAGAAATATGTTTTTCTTATTCTGCTTCAGATGGAATTCTTAAACAGAAAGGCCTAAAGAAAAAAAACTAAGCTAAATTCCTTAGTTAGATTAGAGTTCTTCTAAATGTCATTATTTCACATTTAGAATAGTAACACTTCATTTTACAAAGAGGTTTGCTCAACCTGGATAAAAATTGTTATGCTTAAAGTGAATCACAAATTCTGTGATTTCAATTACTTTATTGCTAAAAGATTTGCCTATTATAGACATGCCATATAAATGAATCAAGCAAAATTTTTCTTTGTGCATAGAACATATGAGTTAATAAATACAATAAACAGTACCTCATGAATTATAATACTTAATTTTACCTTTTACAGTTTTAGCTATGGCTTCACAAAAAGCCACAGAAAGCTTTGCAAACAACAGAAAGAACACATTAAAATACTGAAAAATATTAATGGTGGTTATATTACTCTAATTTTGTCAGAGAGAGCTGTTATTGAATTGAGTGGCTTTTTAGGTGAAACATGCTTCCAAGCATTCTATTTTCACATACAAACACAGATTCTACACATGTATATGTGTACCCTTATGTATGTGTGTATATTGTCATTTGAAAATTTCTCTAATAGACATTTTATTTTTCACAATATTATTGCAGCTGGAAAATATTATACTAATTTAGAACAGAGACTGCTTGGTTTCATATTCTTCACATATCAGTGGAGCATTCTCTTCCTAGTCCTTGTGCACATGGAAAGCAGCTCTGCTCTCCAGCAAAGGTTTATGGGCAGTTTAGGTGACTTCGTTGGCATTTCCAGGGAAGTGTTTTAACCATCTTTATGATGTTCAACTCAGAGCTCATTGCATAGTAATGCCCAAGTAAGAAGTAGTTTATTTTCAAACTGCTATGCTAGTTCCAAATGTTGACTGACTCTTGGGCCAATCCATTTGTGGCTCATATTTGGCACCACTGCTTGTTACTCTGTCCATGGTTTAAAGATTTATATATCTCCCAATCGGTAATGTCTCATGGGCCTCTCTTTTAGTACCTCCCTCAGGTTCACTCAGAATGATGACAGTTCACTTCTTTGAGATGCTCTCAAAGACCTGGGGCTGCTCTAAGACCCACTAGCTCTGCTACCAATTTCTGTGGAGGATGTATGGAAATTCTCCCCCAGACCCAAAGTAATTTTCTGCTATTTCATTAAATCTGTATCTTAAATCAGACCATTATAAACATACTCAGATTTGAGGAAAATTTATTTCATCCTATTCACTTGCTGTCATAATGAAAAATTAAAACATTATAGAGATGGACAGAAATTTACTTAAATAACTTCAGTGGTCACGTAAAGTTCTCGTAATTATAAAAAAATTCATTCAAAGACATTTTAATTTACTTTTATTTTTTGTGTCTAAATAATAGCATAATTTAGTAGTCTACTAAAACAAGTCTACTTTTTATAAAAAATAATGAAACAGGTGGATCACCAGAGGTCGGGAGTTCAAGACTAGCCTGACCAACATGACGAAACCTTTTCTCTACTGAAAATACAAAATTAGCTGGGCATGGTGGTGCATGCCTGTAATCCCAGCTACTTGGGAGGCTGAGGCAGGAGAATCACCTAACCCCAGGAGGTGGGGATTGTGGTAAGCAAACATTGCACCATAACACTCCAGCCTGGGCAACAAGAGTGAAACTGTCAAAAAAAAAAAAAAAAAAAGGAAACACATTTTCAGTATTCAATATTCAAATTATAATACTAATTTCACATTTAGACTGGCAATGTAGAAAAACTAGAAGCTAAATAAAGATGAGAGAGCCGTCCCCATGCTAAATATTCTAACTTTCATATATTCTTTGGCTTTCTTTCTCTTCTCACTGTTTTTGAACACCCTTCCTTCATCCTTCCACACACCCAAGTTTAGTTGTCTGCCTATTAGGCATAGGCTTTGTCTGGGGGTGATTTTCATAATTAAATTTGGGTTTGAGGCTAAGCAAGGTACACAAATGTTGTAGGCTCAATAATACTATATGTACATGTAATTCACTTTTGATCTGATTTTTAAAACTGAGACTATTTAGAATTTCTCCATTTGAGAAGTATTTTATGGGAGAACACTTATATGATATAGAAAGGAATATAAATTCAAAGCATTGTCAGCTGAGTGTCTATGCCAGAAATGAAAAAGTATGGATTTTTTTTCATGAGTCCTTCTTTTCATTTTAAATACTTGCATGCAATTCTAAAAAGATGTGGTTTCTTCATTTTATTTTTAATTCAAAATAAAATTGCTGAGGTAAAACTCCGTCTGATTTCCAAAGTCTGTTGCTTAACATATGCTTTGTGAAATGTTTCCAAGTCACTGGTAAACATTGTGTATGCATATTCCATATTAATGGATGGAAATTATTTAAACAGAATTCATTCTGGGAATATTATGCATCCTAAAAGTTATATACTCTCAAAGCATTGTCCTAATTATTAAAGAAAATATATATGGAACAAAAGAAATAATACAGTGGAAGACAGTGTGGTGATTAAACCAAGGATTAGAATGGAAGACTATCTAGGTTCAAATCCTTGTTCCATCAGTTTTAGAGGTGTAACTGTAGGTAAGTTATACAATCTATCTCTGTTTCTTCTATCTCTGTCTGTCTCTGTTTCTTCATCTGTAAAATGTTGATAATAAGCATTGCAGAGTTTCTGAATAGTAAGTTAGTTACTAGAAATTAAGGAAATTAAGCTTTTAGAAAAGTGCCTAACTTATAGTAAGGACCAGGATCACCACTTTGAACAACTCCAGGGGCATCATTCATAATGATTTCTATGTGATTGGTGTTGTCTGGAGCACAGTGTAATATGGGCATGGTTTGTGCTCCACAGCAGTGCTGGTAAGCTCAAGGACAGTATAGCCTTTATATTATTATGATTCATGCCAGATTGACCATATTCCCCAGTCTACTAAGAACATTACCGTCTTATGTCCATCATCCTTGCATTATTGATGCCACTTTTCTACCTCAGAATTGTCTCTGTTTGGACAATGAATTACATGGTGAAGACATTCATGGCTATTTAGGTGAAACTTACTGGTATGTCTCTTGTGCTTAAATGAAGGGCATTTTTCACCTATTCAAATCTCAAAGTCCAACATATCAGACTCCATTAAATAATCTATAGGACCTATTTATCAATATAATTTTTCAAATACAAGGGCAGTGATTTGATTCAGAAGAAACTCAATCTTGATTTCACTGTTGTTTCTTCAGTGATTTATTTTGTCCAACTCTGTAAAATCGTATTTTGCTATGGTTTTTATGGCTATTGTAAATGGGATTACTTTCTTGGTTTCCTTCTCAGATTGTTTACTATCAACATATGGAAATACTGCTGATTATTGTATATTAATTTGTATCCTGCAACTTCACTGAATTTGTTTGTCAGTTGTAATACTTTTGGTGGAGTCTTTAGTTTTTTTCTAAATATAATCTGCAAACATCTGCAAATGAGGATAATTTGACTTGTTTCTTTCAGTGTGGATGTGTTTAATTTCATTTCCTTACCTAGTCGCTCTGGATAGGACTTCTAATACTGTGTTGACTAAAAGTGATAAAAGTGGGCATCCTTGCTTTGTCTCATATCCTAGAGGAAAGATTTCCAGTTTTTCCCTGTTCAGTATGGTACTAGCTGTGGGTTCATCATATACAGTCTTTATTGTGTTGAGAAATGTTCCTTTTATACTCTGTTGAGAATTTTAAAAAATTATTATTAAGGAATGTTGAATTTTATCAAATGCTTTTTGGCATCTGTTAAAATGATCCTATAATATTTGTTATTCATTTTGTTTATGTTTATGTATCACATTTATTGATTTGTGTATGTTGAACCATCTTAGCATCTGGGGGACAAGTTCTGCTTGATTGGGATAAACAATCTTTTTAATGTGTTGTGGAAGTCAGTTTGCTAGTATTTTGTTGAGTTTTTTTGCATCTGTGTTCATCGGACAGTTGGCCTGTGTTTTCTTCACATGTGTCTTTGTTTTTGGTGTCAGGGTAATGCTGGCCTCAAAAAATGAGTGTGGAAGAGTTCCCTCCTCCTGACTTTTTGGAAAAGTTTGAGTAAGATTTGTATCAGTTCTTTAAAGATTTTGTAGAATTTGGCTGTGAAGGCTAGGAATAAGTTTAACCAAAGTAGTGAAAGATATCTACAGTGAAAAGTATAAAATATTAATGAAAGAAGTTGGAGAGGATTTTAAAAAATGGAAAGATATCCCATGTGCATAGATTGAAAGAATCAATATTTTTGAAATATACAAACTACCCAGAGCAATATAGTGATTCAATACATCACTATCAAAGTATCAGTGATATTCTTCATAGAAATATAAAAATAAAACAGTCCTAAAATTTCTATGGGACACAAAAGACCCTGAATAGCCAAAGCCATCTTGAGCAAAAAGGACAAATCTGGAGACATTACATTACCTGACTTCAAATTATACTGCAAAGCTGTAGTAACCAAAAGATTATGGTACTGGCATAAAAGCAGACACATAGACCAATGGAACAGAATAAAGAATCCAGAAATAAATTCATGTATTTACAGCCAATTCATTTCAAAAAAGGTATCAAGAACATACATTGGGGAAGGTACACCCTCTTCCACAAACAGTGCTAGATACTCATATGCAGAAGACTATTATAAATATTGACATGCCAAAGAATGGACATAAACCCCTATTTTTCACCATACACAATAATAAAACTGAATTAAATACTTAAATGTGAAACCTGAAATTTCAAAACCATTAAAAGAAAACATAGGTCAAATGCTTGAAGACGTTGGCTTTAGCAAAGATTTCTTGAATAAGACTTTAAAACACAGGCAACCAAAGCAAAAATGGATAAATTAAAACACACCAAACTTAAAAGCTGTATACCAAATAGTGTTTTCTTGAAAATTTTAAAATTACTTTTATTTAAAATTATACTTAGATATTTAAGAGAGATCTGCAAAGTAGGTGAACAAGGAAATGTATGATTAAGGACAGAAAACACTATTTCAAATGTTAAATAGTTCAAGTATGTTAATCCGTTAATGAATAGTGATAAAGAAACCCAAAATATGGGCCAACAAGCAGAAATGTAGCTATCATACATGGGTTCCCAATAATTTCATTAGCTTCATCCACTCCCCTTATATAGATGGTGTTAACATCTGGGATGGATTTACATTTTATGGATGATATTCATGATTTCACATAACTGATTAAAAATCTCAGCCATGAAAACTTGAGATTTTAATTAAAAGTAAGCTTATAAAATGATGTTGATGTTCACTAGACAAGAAATTGTACATAACATTAAAGAGATTAGGTACAACAAACTTCACTGACTAGAAAATGAGTCTTTCATTCAGGTGAAATCATAGGAAATAAAGTTTGCATTTCTGATTTATGCATAAAATATAGAGAAATCACTTTTGGGACAAAGGCCACATGAATTGGGCTGAACTGAGTCTAAGACCCTCGAAGACTTGAATTGCACTTGTGATAAAGAAAAGTGAGACCAGCAAGAAAAATAGAGTCCCCATTTTATTTCTATCCAAATATGGGACAGATTAATCTGTCCAAATAGCAGATGCTTGGAGGTGGGTTTAATCATTCACATAACAAATTTTGCACTCACATATTTGTTCACCTGCTCCCAGATAATACAATTTCAATGTAAGATAGTGCTGATTTCTGGTGATACTTACGGTATTTTTTCTATCTTTATCTGCCTGGAGTACTTTTTACCTTGAAATTAAGCCTGACCTGTACAGTAAAATGTTAATTTATCTTTACCTATATTTAAATAACCATAGAATATTTTTATTAGTTAATTGTTAGGAAAACCTTTAGAAATTTAGTCTACTTCAAATTTTGTAGATGAAAAATAAAGAAGCAGGGGTGATGAGTGATTTGCTGAAGGTCATGTGATTGGGGCAGAGATAGAATTAGAACTTCTGGCTGCTAATTCCAGTTTATGTACTCTTACTTTGTATGAGTACTAGAAATTTGAACTTTTAATGTCTTTTAAAGTTTTATTTCAGGGTAAGGGGTACACATGCAGGTGTTACATAGGTAAATATGGTCATTGGGGCTCGTTGTGCAGATTATTTCAACACCAAGGTATTAAGCCTAGTATTCATTCATTATTTTTTCTATACCTTTCCTTCCTCCCATTCTTCACCCTCCAGTAGGCCCCAGTGTGTGCTGTTCCCCCTATGTGTCCATGTGCTATTATCATTTAGCTCCCACTTATAAGTGAAAATGTGCAGTATTTACTTTTCTGTTCCTATGTTAGTTTGCTAAGGATAATGGCCTCCAGCTCCATCCATGTCCCTGCAAAGGACATGATCCTGTTCTTTTTTATGGATGTATTAACATTAGACATTTCGTTAGTCTTAAAAAAAAGTAAAAGCATGAAATGCAATTTACTTCAGGGAACAAAAAGCTTTTGAAAAGTGTTCAGAACAGCTTTTGCTTATTCTATAATTAAAGAAATGTTCCAAATGATGCATTTTTTTACTGTGTCTAATCCGTCTTGAATCTCCTCTCTGTCTTTTAAGTGGTTTATTCTCCTCATCTAAAAACTAAGTGAGATATTTCCTTCACTTTGAAGAGTTTCCTTATTCACATGATTAATGAATTATAACTGTTAATATATTCCTGGACTCATTTTAGTTTTGAAGTAATATCTGATATATCTATTTTTCTTTATTTTTATTTTTATTATTGCACTGATCTTCGAGCTTTCTGACTGAAGCTAACAGAATTGCTTTAATAGGCACAAATGTCTGGCACCCTTTTTATGGTCTGTTAGGAAATTGGACTCCATAGTTGTATTCATTATGTTTGATTCAAATTGACTATTCACAAAAAGTCAAGAGCTTCTTGAAGTCCTCACTTTAAACTATATTGAGTGGATAGTAAACTCAGCAATTTCACAACATTAGCAACCAGCTAAGTCAATTCAGAGGCAGAAAATATCTAGTATTTGCTATCTATGCTCTCAAAGAATGAAAATTTGAGACTGATACCTTTCAAATGAAATATTGCGTTATAAGCAGAAGAGTTTCATTAAGCATGTTAAGGCTACATCACATAAAGTAGCTGAGCATTTCTCAACTTTATAAACACTTATTTGAGATTTCTGTTTTTACTTCTAAATTTAGAACTGAATAGATACTTTTGCAGTGTTATTTGAGGAACATCCCCATGTTCTCTATCTTTAAAAAAATAATTAGGATTTTTAAAAATGAATGAAAGAAAAATCAAAATTAACAGAAAGTGATAGTCTGTATGCTTAGAGTGCCAGATGTATATATGAACTTTCTAACAGCCAGGGAAAAAAGAAAAACAATACATTGCCTGGTATTTTTAAGGGAAAGGGAATATTTACCATTGAGATATTTTTCAAAATAGAATTTATATTGAAATATGATGTGGTGTAATTCCCTTTTTGCAAACATAATGAAAAATACTAAAGAATTTGTTTATGATTTATAGATTAAGAAATTAGAAATGAAGTATTAAAAAACCTTGCATCAAAGTAGTAACTGTGGTTTATTCGGGTGATTAGAATTGTGGAAAATTTTATTTTATTCTATTTAATACATTAAAATTAGAAAAATAATATTGTATTTTGAATGGAATGGTAGCTGAGGTTATAATTTTTTAAGTACAACCATAGAAGAATTCTTAAATGTGTTTTCCTGACTTAAAAAATTATTGAATTTAGTTTTTACTAGCAATTCAATAAACATTATGAAAAACTCAGAATTAAAGTGAACCATTCCTCTTTGAGTCTATAATTAGAAATGTAGGTAATTATAGAAGATTCATTTTAAAGTAACTGTTATTTGATTATCTTTATTCACATTTAAGTTGACTCATGTGGAAAAAGAAAATTAGCTAAAATAATAAAGTACAATGTCTTGCCTTGAGCCTGGTATTCAAGAGCATCTATTCATCATTAAATGTTTTTTATTCATTTATTCATTCAATACAGATTTATAATATGTGATTATCCAATAGACAATCAGATGCCAAGTTTAAAAAATAATCATAAATCACAGTTTCTATTTTTCAAGAAGCTCATAGTTTATTGAAAAATATCTGCACACTCACAAATTAAAATGATCTATTGGTGTTAGAAACGTGATCAGAGCCCGAATGCAGAATAGATGATGCATTCTACTTCCAGCTCCCCATTCCTTGCTGATTTTTTTAACTCCCATTACGTGATTCTAGAGATTTCCCAAATAAATCAATGCTTTAATTTTTTTGTATTGCTTTAAATTTACTTTTGACACATAATAACCATACATATTTATGGTGTACAGTGATGCTTTGATACATATATATACTCTGTGTAATATCAAATTAGGGTAATTAGCATTAAAAAATGAAATGCTGTCATTTGCAATGACGTGGATGAGACGGGAGGAAAATAAACCTGGCACAGAATGACAAATACTGCATTATCTCATTTATATGTGAAAATCTAAAAAAAAAATGATCTCATATAAGTATAGAACAGGATAGTAGTTACTAGAGGCTGGAAAGAGTAGGCAGTAGGGAAGTGAGGAGGAGACACAGGTCAATGAGTGTAAAGTTACTGTTACATAGGAGGAATAAGTTCTAGTGTTCAATTGCACAGTAAGATGTCTAGAGTTAATAATAGTACATTGTATATTTCAAAACAACTAGAACAAATAATTTGGAATGTTCTTACCACAAAGAAATCTTAAGTGTCTGAGGTGATGAAAATCAATGCTTGTTCCTGCTCTTGTTTTCAATTGGCATGCTTTTCCACTCTTTCTTGTCAAATTTTATAGCATTCTTCTTTATAATCTTTAATTCCAGTGCCAATTTCTTCATGAAAACTTCTCTAAATATTATTTTCATTCAAACCAGTATTTTCCTACCTTTCTACTTCCAAATAGCATCTCCTGCCTCTAAGTTATCACTGCATCTTGTCTGTATGATATTTGGGGCCCTTATCACCTTACACTCTATTTGGGTTTTAAGTACAACTTTCCTTGCTACTACATAACTTGCAGTTACACACCATACTTGGTAAATTTTAGGAGCTTAATAAATGCATGTAAGATAAATAACTTTGGAAAACCAAGAAGTTAAAATATCTGTACTTTGATAATTTGTTTTCACTAATATTAAATATGTTGTTACATAAAGAGTGGTAAACCTCAATGATTAAAGATGAAGTGATTAATTAAACTACTATCAAATCCAACGACCTAAATTTCCTATAAGCAGCCGAGGTAGGAGATCAGTAGGACTTGTTTTCTGAGCTTGGTCACAACCATGCTGATGATAACGGGATATGTCAAAGAAACCAGCCCAAACCAGTTGAACTAGGAATTATAATGTATTAGCATAAGACAATTACAAATGCCATGGCAACAACCCTTATATGATTTTGACAATTCCTGCTCTTTTTCTTCAAAGTTAATGAATAACCTGCCCCTTAATTAGCATATAAGGGGTAATGCCCATAAATCACCTAGTGCTGCTCTATGAGATGGCCCTGCTCCGTCTATGGAGCAGCCATTGTGCTGTACACTGTAGGAGTACAATAAAATTGCTCCAATGAAATTGCTTTCTTGCACTGTCCACTTTTCTTGAATGCTTTCCTGAGGAAAGCCAAGAACACTTTGGGGATGAGCCCCACTTTTAGGGTTAGCATGCGTCAAAGCTAAGAATTTCTTTCCACATTGTTAGAGTATGCTGAAAATAAGCAATACTATATAAGCAGAATTTAGAAGTAAAGCGTTTACTTTCTTCCAAGAAAACTTTCATGTGTTAGGTTACTAATAGAAAGAATGCATTGCACATGTCATTATTTAGATGGAGGCCAATGTGATGTCAAAGATAGCAAGATGTTTTTGGCAACTAAACATCTGTAGAGATCTTTTCTCACCTGTGGCTCTAAAAATTTATTAGCTCATGTCTCCTTTACACAGATGGTTTTAGAAAAGCAAAGAACATTAATTAATTGTGAACTGAAAATCTTTAATGCTACAGGAAATAATCTGGCATCAATATAGGTTACTGTTAGGAAAATATATAAGACTATCTTCAGCAATTAAAATATATTTATTAACTTTGGTGATCTTGGTACACATATTTATTAAGCTATAAGTATTTAGATTGCAGCAAATTGAATTATGATATTTTGGAGCAGCACAACATCTATGTAGTACCTTTTCTGGTATCAGGTTTATAATTTCCAGTATTTGAGATATTTTTGTATGTTTTCTTTTTAGAAATATAATAAATGTGAGAAGTTCTTGGTATTTTCAATTTATTTTTTTGGAAATATAAGGCATACATCGAAAACATGTTAGTCCTATTGATCCTCACAACAATCCAGGTGGCATATAGCACTTCACCTATTTTTGACTTGAAGCAATTGAGGCTCTGAGTTTAATTGATGAAATAAGTTTATCTACCCAACAAGTCACAAATCTTGGAGTTACAACTTACCCTTTACAACTCAAGTATCATATTGCTTTTGCTGTGTCAGAGCTTTTACATTCTATATGACATTAGTTTAGGCTGGTATATATGTGTTTGTTACAAACATATTCCTAACATTATTACTATTGCATCACTATCTGTAATCTATGTATATATCCATCAACTGTTTGTCTATCATCTATCTTATTTATCTATCCATCATATATACATTCATATCATTCTATGTAGGCATCACTAAATCTAAATATTGCTCTTTTTTTCTGAGAGAAAATTTCCTCTTATAGATGACTTCCATACTGGAGGCATCATATATCCTATTATTGCAACAGAATCCAACAGTTTTTGAAATCTGTTTTTTATTGATTTTATTTATTTATTTATTTGAGACGGAATCTTGCTCTCTTCCCCAGTCTGGAGTGCAATGGCACCATCTCTGCTCACTGCAATCTTCACCTCCTGGTTCAAGTGATTCCTGCCCCAGCCTCCTGAGTAGCTGGGATTACAGGCATCTGCCACCATACCCAGCTAATGTTTGTACTTTTAGTGGAGGTGGGGTTTCACTGTATTGGCCAGGCTGGTCTCAAACTTCTAATTTGACCTCTTCATCTTCGTTTTCTCTCTCTCTCTCTTTCATCATGAAATTCATTGGTTTATTCTCTCTATGGTCTTGACTTCAATATTTTAAAGTCATTTACTATTCTGAATAAGTAATAATTAAACTTGCTATTTAAGTTACTGATCAGACTTTTTTTTTAATATTTCTTCATCCTGAGCTCTTCAGAGGATAAAGCATATGGATAAAGAATTAAAAATTTGAAAATACAAGATGAATGGCTGTAAAATGTATCATTATTAACTGATTATCAGTTAGGTACCTATTTATACATTTTTCAATTTTCTTGTCCTTCTGGGGCTTTCTTTGATAGACCAAAGATTATGACTGCTTTCAGAACTCTAATGACAAATCTGTGCCAAGGAAGGCTTACAATGGAAGATGCATTTACCTTCATTGTAAGGTTACATTTCCATCATCATCATCATCCTTGGCTATTTAGGCTCTGTTTTGGTTCCATATGAATTTTAAAATAGTTTTCTAATTCTCTGGAGAATGTTATTGGCAGTTTGGTAGGAATAACATTGAATTTGTAAATTGCTTTGGGTTATATGGCCATTTTAACAATAGTGATTATTCCTATCCATGAGCATGGAATGTTTTTCGTTTGTTTGTGTCATCTCTGATTTCTTTGAGAAGGGCTTTTAAATTCTCATTCTAGAGATGTTTCACCTTCCTGAATAGCTGAATTTCTAGGTATTTTGTTCCTTTTGTGGCAATTGTGAATGGGATTGCATTTTTGATTTGGCTCTCAGCATGGTTGTTTTGGTGTATAGGAATTCTACTGTTTTTTTGTATATTGATTTTCTATCCTGAAACTTTGCTGAAGTTGTTTATCAGATTAAGGAGCCTTTTGGAAGAGACTATGGGATTTTCTATATATAGAATCATATTGTCTATGTGTGTGCATTTTTTGCCTGTTTTATTATTTTGTCACTTCTTATTTTATATAGAATACAAAATTGTAACCTATGCCCTATCACTGCTAGAATAATTCTAGGTGCATACCAATAAAAACTGCAATAGAACAAAGAAAAGTGAAAGTTAATTGTTCAAGATAGGAACTTACTGTGAATTTTTTCTTTTTCTGCTGAGATGGAGTCTTGCTCTGTTGCCAGGATGGAGTGCTCTGGTGTGATCTTGGCTCACTGCAATCTCGCCTCCTGGGTTTAAGACATTCTCCTGCCTCAGCCTCCTCAGTTGCTGGGACTACAGGTGCACACCACCATGCCCAGCTAATTTTTTGTATTTTTAGTAGAGATGGGCTTTCACTGTGTTAGCCAGGATGGTCTCCATCTCGTGACATTGTGATCTGCCCCACTGGCCTCCCAAAGTGCTGGGATTACAGGCATGAGCCACCACACCCAGCCGAATATTTTTAATATAAAAATATCAGTAGAAACATACATAATGCACTATATTACATCTCCAGTTTCTATAGGTTGTCTATTATGATATTGAACTAGGCTTTAAGGAGATAATTAAATGCTAAGATCAGCAGGTGACTGCAAGTCATCAGTAAATGATTTTTGACAGCTGCTCATTGGACTAGGCACATTAGAAATTATAAGATAATAATGATATGCTTTCCTTCAAGGAAGTCAGCTACATTAGCAATAGTAGACTCAATTATTTAAAAGCCATTATACAGTTCCTTTGCAAATATTTATGATTAATCTACTCTTGCAGTATTTTGCTTTCAAATCAGAAAACACAGAAATATGTCAACTTTCTAGGCTTTAACATAGTCTCTCAAAAAACTTGATTTTCAAATCCACACATTGAATAGTAAGTTATTAATTTATTGGGCTTGAATATAAAGTGTTCTACTGTAGTTCCTCTCATTGGCTGCTGTTTGAGGCAGTATCTGGAATTCTTTTTTTTATATATAATGTATGTAATCTGAATTTTTTGTACAGTAATATGGTGTTTCAGCAAGTTTAGTTACAAACTTTAGAAAACATTAAAATCAAAGAAAGTACAGTAATTATATTATCAGTGGTGATAAAAATATTAAAATAGGATTTTCAGAAAGATCACATTTTACTTTTTTTCTTGTAACACCCTTGCAAACATAGCATATTGTTCCTTTATACCTAGTCTGTAATAAGGAGACTCATTCACTGATTGTTTTTTAATTCATAACCATAAAATATGAGTTTAATATGTTACTGGCATAACATTTGATTATATTTTGTTTCCTCATGCTATGCCATTTTTAAAATAATATATCGTCCATGAAAAAATTTCTAATAGTATAAAGCTATAAAATGAAATAAAAATTTTAACCCTTGCCCTCAAGCTCTAAATAGTACCTTTTTAAATAAAATTATCGTTAATTAATAATAAAAGCATTAAAAACTTAACATTTCTATCCATACAGCACTATATCATAGACATCTATTTCTACTAGCACAAATGGGTCTAAGTGATTCTTTTTGGCTGCTTTGTGTTATTTCATTGTATTGACATACCCTACATTATTGAACCAGTCTTATAACTAATGAAAATGATAATTAACACAGTTTTACCTATAATATGACACTTTTATCCTGTATTAGTCTGTTTTGCATTGCTGTGAAGAAATACCTGAAGCTGGGTAATTTATAAGGAAAAGAAGTTCATTTTGGCTTACAGTTCTGCAGACTGCACAAGAAGCATGGTTCCAGCATCTGCTTCCAGTGAGCGCTCAGGAAGCTTACAGTCGTGGCAGAAGGCCAGCGGGAAGCAAGCATCTCACATAGTGAGAGAAGAAGCAAGAGAGAGAGTGCATAAGTGAGGAGAGTAGGTGCCCAGGCCTTTAAGCAATTGGCTATCAAGGGAACTAATAGAATGAGCACTCACTGATTTCCACAGAGAGGGTACTAAGCTCTTCATTGTGTATTCACCCCTGTGACCCAAACACCTCCCACCAGGCCCTATCTTCAGCGCTGGGAATCACATTTCAACAGGAGATTTGGAGGGGACAAGTAGTCAAACTCTATCATATCTATAAAATGAGCTCTTATAAGTGGACTTGATGGATTGAGTTTATGTGTTTTATCAAGTTAGATATATTTACATGTAGTCTAAAAAATAGGGATATTTCTCTGAATGTACTTACCACCCCTTCATTGACAGAAGTATATCTAACTTCTAATTTATTTTTAAATCTTGTTTAAATCTATTTTTATTTTATTTGCCATAATACATGATTGTATACTATGAATAATACATATTTTATATTATAAATTTATTATTGATTTATTCAGTATTCAGTTTTAGCCAATGATCTCATGAACAAGTTTTCCTTCACTATAAAGTCTCATATAGAAAACTTGTATCAGTATTTTGATGTTTCCCTAGTGATCTTACAAACACTGCACATGGCTTCCTTAGTAAAAAGCCTACATGAAAGAAAACTGTACTATATTTGTAGTGTCTCTAAAATTTCTTGGCAAGAAAGTAGTAATGCACACTTTAATAAGACCCTCAGCCAAGCCAAGGGAATGTTTAAAATCTGAGCAAATCATATATGCTTTCTAATAGAAAATAAATTTACACATATAAATATCCTGGGAACATTTAAACATTTCCTTTCCTTATAAAATGAAAATGTAGATTTGGACATGAAGAGGCTTCTCAAGGATTATTTTATCAAGCAAGAGATTTTATTTTAAAGTTCAACAATTGAAGACTGGTCCAGGCAAGGAGAAATAGAACTGAATGTAATTCCCTGCCTTGCTTCCTCCTACCTCCAGTTAGCCTGGAGAGCTAGAGTAGGTTTTCAGTGACTTCCTAACTAATATAGTATGAGCCTTGATATGTATCTGTTTGTAAAAGAAAGAGACCTTTTACTTTGGATATTCATGTAATGACTGAGATGAATTTCATGTCTCCATGATATTCTTCTATCTCCATTGTGACTGTTATGACCTAGGAAAGATTGTGTTTGTCTGAGGAGTGCCATCTGAGTTAACCATTTAACTCATGTTTTAGATCACTTGTTTAAAATGAAACTTTTAATTTTGAGATAATTGTATATTTAAATATAGTTTTAAGAAATAATGCAAAGAGATCTCCTCAGTTGCTTCTAAGGTGACATTTTACAAAAGGGCAATACAATGTTTCAATCAGGATAATGACTCAAATACAGTCAAGATCCAGAATGTGTTTATCACCACAAGGATCCTTCATGTTGTTCTTTTATAGCCATACCTGCTTCCCTCCCACCCCTATTCCTACCTCTTCCTAATCCCTAGTAACCATTAATTGGTTGGCCATCTCTATAATTTTGTAATTTTACATATGTAATCTCAGCACTTTGGGAGTGTGAGGTGGAAAGATTTGTTGAAGCCAAGAGTTCAAAACAAGTCTGGGCAACAAGTCTGAGACTCTGTCTCTAAAGTAAATAATATTAAGCATAATTTTCTGGAGATTTATCCAGGTTGTTTCATGATCTATAGTTGATTCTTTTTTATTGCTGAGTAGTCTTCCATGGCATGAATGTATCACAGTTTATTTAATTATTCACCTATTGAGAGATAACTCTATCGTTTCCAGTTTGGGGCTATTAACAATAAAACGGCCATATATATAGCCATTTTATTGGTAAATATATATACTATATATATATTTATATTTTATATATATATAAAATATATATATATTTATATATATAAAATAAATATATATTTATATATATTTATATTCTATATATATAAATATCTATTTGTATATTTATATTATATAAATATAATGTAAATATTTATATATTTATATTATATATAAATATATATTTATATATAATATTAATATATATAATTTATATATTAATATATAAACTATATATATAGCAGTTTTATAGGTAAAACTAGTTATATATATAACTAGTTCCCTTATGTTTTCACCTGCACTTAGTGTTGTTGGTATTTTTATTTTAGCCACTCTGAAGAGTGTGTAGTGATCTCTCTTTGCAGTTTTAATTTTTATTTTTCTTATGGCTAACTGATTTTAAACATCTTTTCATGTGCTTACCTGCCATCTTCATATATCTTTTGGTGAATGTTTGTTTATGCCTGTTTTCCCTCTCTGATTGGATTTTTTTTTAAATGTTGAGTTTTGGCAATTATTTATTTATTCTATATATAAAACTGATGCCACATGCATCTGTGGTTTCCAAATATCTTCTCCGACTCTACAGCTTGTCTTTTCATCTTAACAGGGTCATTAACAGAGCAAAGGTCTTTAATTTGATGAAGTCTAGTTTATAGATTTTTCCTTTTACGGATTATGCTTTTGTTGTCAAGCCTAAGAACTCTTTGTCTTGCCTTGGATCCAGAAGATTTTGTCTTTTTTCTTTCTGAAAGTTTTATTGTCTTACATTTAAGTCTACAAAATATTTTGATTTAATTAGTATATATTGTATATGAGGATAAGATCAGGGTTCTTTTTGGCCTATAGATGCTTGATTTCTTCAGTACCATTTGTTGAAAAAGCTATCTTTCTTCTCCTCTAGAAGTTATTCATTTTAAAATTTGTATCCTTAGAAGATAATACAGTATGTTATTCAGTGAGTAATAATTCACTCCTTTTGCTATTTATTTTATGCTCAAATTACCCCATATTTTGATTAAATTTGAAGGATAATTCTTTCAAACTCATTCATGTGTTATTTGATTTATCTTCTATCCTTTTGAGCTTTCTTACATTCTACTACAATAAAGTGTTCTTGGCTCTTCTAGTATAAGGCTGCTGCTCTCAATTTAGTATTTCTCTCACGAGCCCCTGGTCATCTTAGTTGAAAAGGGGAGTTAGTGCATAAACTTGTAATATCCCACACTATTAATGTAATAAAGGTTAGTCTGACCAAAAATGGGACAAATTGACCTCAATTTCCTAAAAAAAAATGCCACCCATAATCATAATCTAATATGGCAAAAAAATCAGCAAAGTAAAACTGAAAAACATGTAAGATGTGTTAAATGCAATCCTGTTAACCGTTTTGAAATGAACTCTGACAAAGTATATTGTTTTGGTGAACATCTTTCTCATTTAGAATTAATATAACTTATATTGTTAACAAATATGTAAAATGATTTTGTTCTTATTGCTTTTGTGTGTTGTTTTGCCTTCTCCTGATGACTTAGTAAATAATCTGTTTACAATAACCCAGAGAGGACAACAGTTGTTCTCCTTTCATATAAATAGATATTTCTGCTCTATTTTGCTTCCACCTCTGTAATGATTTCACTACCAACAACATTTCTACCATGTTCTTTTAAAGACTTTTAGTTTGATTATATTACTCTAGTATTCACTTTTTATATTTTAGAAGACTTAAGGAAAGGTGTATAAGTAATTTTTTCTCAGTTTTACATGTTTACAGCCTTACTCAGGAAATAACAAAAAGAATAAATAAAGCTTTAGCAGATTTCCATGACTGAAAAAAAAATTCTTATGCTGCACAAAACCAGAAAATGTTTTAAAGGGTAAACTAAACACAAGTTCTGCTCATATTTACATGACCAAATTAGTTCCTTGACCATGATTGGATATGAAATGGAAAGGTCATGTGGGTACGTGTGTGTATATATCACATTGGGGATAATTTGGGTTTCAATTTCCAGTGTAAAATTGTTCTCACAGTCAGCTTCTTTCATTATAGAGGAATGCATCCCATAAGCATTTTTGCTTAACGTAAAAGGATTTGGTATTATGAAACTGCTGCTTTTGCATGAAGATAGAACAAGTTGAACTTCTAATATTAATAGCTTTTCCCCTAGTATTCATGAACACAAAATTTATATGATACTACTTAATGTTGTTTAACCTTTGAGCTAATGTTTTAAATGTTAGAGAAAACCACAAACTTCTTAAACAATACAAAATAATTAAAAGGAAGTATTTAAAAGCTAACATATATAAACAATATATGTAGATACAACCAAGATGTAACTTAGTCCCCTATCCTTGTTTTTATATGGGTTAGACTTAGTAACCCACTCCCAAAAATAGAGTATAATAAATAATGAAATAGATTATAGTGGAGAAACCTGATAAGCACTCTTTAATAAAATGACTGTGGTTAATATCACCAGTGATACCATGTGGAGGTCATGTAACCTCAGAGAGGATGTTATAAAAAGAGAAGTTCACCTCTGATAGTCTTTCCAAAAGCAAATAATCCTAGTATAATCATAACTTTTTTAAACATCAGACAATTCTAATTTGAAGGACATTTTGCAAAATTCTTGACTAGTCTTCCTCAAAACTGTCAAGATCATGGAAAACAAGGAAACACTAAGAAACTGTCACAGCCTAGAGAAGGCAAGGGAGACATGACTATAATATCTTTGATTGAATCTTAGTACACAAATAGGGTATTAACAAAAAACTGATGAAGTCCAAATAAAGTCTGCTGTTGAGTTTTAAAGAATGTACCAGTATTGATTTGTTAGTATTAATGCATATATCATACTAATGTAAGGTGTTAACAGGAGAAAATGAAACTGGAGGAGGGAAATGTTAAGCTGCCTGGTGTCTTTGCAAAGTGTCTATAAATATAAAAATATTACAAAATAAAATAAAAATATAATGAAAAATAAAAAAATATATCAATGGAGGAGACTCAATGATGGCCACCATGAAACTCCTTATATATAAACTGTTTTATGAATTTCAGGAAAGTTTTTGGATGTGGGTTAACACTATCTTCTATTTCAAGTCAAAACCTTAAATTTCTACTGCCTGAATACATCACTGATGTATTAAGTAGGCACTAATTAGGATCCCAACAAATCTGTTTCAACACCAAGCAAGTTATCAACTTAAACTCAGACCTCATTCAGTTTATAGAATTGTTATTTTCTAGAAATGTTACATTTCCACATTAGAAAAAACTTTAAAGGTCATCTAGCCCAAATATCTATTCACTATTGCTTTCTCTTGTTTCCACTTCTTCAAAGTAGCTGTCTAATGTAGTTAAACCTCTGCATATACACATTCCCATTCATGCAATACAGCACATTAACTGATTTAATAGCTCTAATTACTAAAGCACTTCTTATATTAAACAGAAAGTCAGTTTTCTTGTAGCTCCCTTACTGGTCTTAGCACTGTCCTCTGGTTCTATTTAACACAAGTCTCATTACTTTTCCACTGGGCATGTTTTCTAGTTTTTGAAGACAGCAATCATTTCATTCAAAGGTCTTTTTTTGCAGACATAATGTATAGGAGGATCATTAAGGAGATTTCTAAGTAAAAAAGTCTATGAGAGTCACTGAAAAGAAAAAAGCATACCTTTCCCTGAAACAAGGTAAATGTTAAAAAAAAAGCATTTTAAATATCTTAACTAAAGGTTGAAATAATTTCCAGCTTAAAGAGGAAAATGAAATTCTAAATGGGATACTCATATTCACTTTTACCCCCTCAATCTTATTTTTATAGCAACTCCATGTATTGGACAACTTTATTCTACACTAGAGAAACCTGGCTTTTCTGAGGCACAACATTATTTCTTTTCTTTTGGCCACACTGTTAAAGTCCATTTCTCCCAGCCCTAAGACTACACCCATCCTTCACTACTCCAGGTCTGTCTTTTTAGTTTATATCCTGTGATATCCTCCTTGGGCATTACTCCTCTCTCTACTTTCCTACAATACACACACTGCAGTAAATCATTACAATTTATCTGGGGAAACTGTTGAAGAAGATAAAATGTATACTGTAGAATATACTCATGTGTTACTTATTAAGGTGGGAATGCATACATAAAGTGCAATTTGAGCAGCACCAATAATATTTCCTTAAAATCTTTTTAATTTGTTCCCATGTCCAATTATATTCACATTCCATTCCCTCTTTTTGATCACTTGTAAGCAAATACAACATATTTGAAGGACAGTGAATGAAATGATGATGCAAATGTGTATTATAAAGAGCACCAGATGATACTTAATACATTATTTGAAAAATTGCTATGTGGAGGAACTGGTTATTTTTTTTCTTTTTACTAAAATATTACAGTAAAGGGCAGAACTAGAATCAATTAGCTCAAAATGGCAAAGAGATAGATTTCACCTGCTAAGCCTCCCAGGCATCTCCCTCTTATTCTATCAAAATATAACACTTGATTCCCTCCTCAATCTAATCTATTCCTCCCAAGTCATCCCAGTCAGTAAATGGCTTTACACTTTGATCAAACAAAATCCTAAAATTACTTCTTGATTGCTTTTTCTTCTTCCCTCTTAGTACCTAATCTACAGCCACGTCTTTCAGAGTTAACCTACAAATGTATCCATCCACTTGTTTTTAATCTCTGCTGCCATGACCTTAGTCTAAGCCACCACCATTTCTCACTAGGTCTAAATGGATTTCCTGTTTCTGTGATAGCCCGTGTACATCAGATTCTATTAAAAAATCATACTCCTTTTTAGAATACAGTATAAAATTTTAATTGACCCTATAAGGTCATATGTTTTCATTCCTTGTTTGCATCTCCAAAATTTCTTGATGATTTTCCATTCATCACCTTGCTCCAGACATGCAGGTATATATCTTTTCCTAAAATATTTCAATTTAATTATCTGCCCTAGAAAATTTTGGGGGTTGTTGAGTGTTTTTTTTTTTACCCTTATCTTCATGTGTTTAGCTTTTTCTTGACATAATGGTCTGAACATATATGTCCTTAAAGAGACCTCTGGCCTCTGATCTAAAATTGCTCCCAATCACTATCACAAAACCTTGTTTCATTTTTCTCTTTTATTAGAAAGTTAAGTTCTGTTGTAACAGGAACCACATCTATTGTCTTATTATTAAATGTTTAGGACTTGGACAAATATCTGTCACCTTGTTGAGTAGTGTGCAGTAATATAGAAGGTGAGAGAAAAACTACCTAAGGATAATAGGACAAATAAGCAACACAAGAACTGATGGATGTGGCTGTGTTAGAAGAGAATTCAGTCACCTGAATGGAGGGTTGCATTCGGTAACCATTAAAACTTTATTAAGCTTGAGATTATATGGGTTTATGATTTTGGACTTTTATCTAGAAAAGCTTTTTGAAAAATAGTACATCCTGATGAAACTTACAGGCTTTGGAAGTAGACTGAATAGGGTTCTTACATTTGCTGATCATATGATCGTGGTTGATTTACTTACTTTCTCTTTTCCCAAGATTCTGATCTGTAAAAAGAGAACAATGTTTGTATCTCTATAATGTACATTGTTTGCTATATCTTTGATGGCTGTTGATTTTATTAAATAAGAAGCTAAACATAATGCAGATAAAATGCCTAACCTAGTGCCTTCCAGATAAGATGTGACCAACACATGTAACTTTAATTTTTAGATTTATTATTTTATATTGAACTGTATAAAATTTCAAGTTTGCTTTGCTAAATCATTCTCAACAATGCTGCTATGTTTTTATCAACATCGTTCCAGTGCTACATTTTGATGTCTGGTCTTCTTTGTTTCTTTTCTGTTCTCATGAACATTCTGTCTGTACAGTGTATAATATATGTGTATCATGTGGAAAATATATATCTTGGGGCTCTTTCACTTTTATATTATCTTTCAATGACATAATATTTTCTGTATAATTATGAAGGTAAGCAACCTTATTGAGATTATATTTATGCAGTTTGAATATAGATGAAAACATGTTTAATAGACAACAGCTCTGGGGCTGTTGGATGGCTAATGTTCTTTCCAATATTTTTACTAAGTTGCAAAGACTTTAGCCTCAGAGATTCTTAAGGCTAAGCATTTAAGGAGGATAAAGAAACCTCACGTGAATGGGTAGTTGCTTTTAAGAAACTCTGTTTTTCTCTCTACTATTACCATGGGTTTCTAAACCCATAAATAAGAAGTTTATGGAATAAATTATTTGATATCTCTGCATGGTACAAATTTCAGGAAATGTTAGTAATGTCAGGAAGACTTTTTATGAAAAAGAACATAATTAAGTTTAGTATTTTCTCAATATGCATGTGATGGCTAGTCCTGAGTTTCAACTTGATTGGATTGAGGGATACAAAGTATTAATCCTGGGTTTGTCTGCGAGGTTGTTGCCAAAAGAGATTAACATTTGGGTCAGTGGGCTGGGGAAGACAGATCCACCCTTAATCTGGTGGGCACAATCTAATCAGCTTCCAGTAAATATAAAGCAGGCAGATAAATGTGAAAAGGAGAGATGCACCTAGCCTCTCAGCCGATGTCTTTCTCCCATTCTGGATGCTTCCTGCTCTCAAACATCAGACTCCAGGTTCTTCTGTTTTGGGATTCAGACTGGCTTTCTTTTCTCCTCAACTTGTAGACAGCCTATGTGGGACCTTGTGATCTTTTAAGTTAATACTTTATAAACTCCCCTTATATATGTTTGTGTGCATATATATATTTATATATTATATATATTTATTATAATATATATCCCCTTATATAGGTATGTGTGTATATATATATACCCTTATATATGCGTGTGTATATATATCTGCACAGATCTATACACACACACATACACACACACACACACACACACACACATATCTGAGAGGAACAGAACTAATATATATAAGAGAACCCTGACTAAGAGAATGCATTAACTTTAGGCATTTTTGTGCTTGGCCATCCAAAAATATATCACTTTGGAGAAACTAAAGGAATATTCATAAAAATATGCAGTTGAATTTTACTCTCAAATAGCTAAGTGATCTACTTTCAAGAATACATGGAATCAAATAATTTTTAAAAATTCATAACTATATATTAAATGTTGCTAGAATATGTTATGAAACCTTTGAATATACTTGACTGGTCAGGAGGAAGATTCCTATATGACTGTGTAATTAAAGCCATTTGGTTTTCTGTTGAACATTAGAAAGTAAAGGATTTTCACGTGGTTAATGTTTTCCTTTGCATAAAGGAAAACATAAGAGATTTTGTTAAATGATGTTGAAAAGTAGCTCATTTAAGTGATGATAAAATATTTGATTAATAAAACTTAAAATATAAAACAAAAAGCAAAAATAAAATCTCTACATATTTAAATGTAATGCTTTGTTGTAATGAGCCAATTGAAGTATAAATGGAAGGTATTTTAAAATATAAAATATTACAATTATTAATTTCATAGTTTCAAGTTGGCCATTGCCAAGATACTTAGCTGTTTCCCATGTATTTTACCTTTTTTATTAAAAAAAAAAACTTCAGGATTATTTTGGCTCTGAGAATGTATGTCAGTATCAGGAAAAAGGAATTCTTCAACCTAAATGCCCATCAACAGTAGACTGGAAAGAAAATGTGGTACATGCATATTGTGGAATATTATGCAGCCATAAAAAAGAATGAGATCATGTCCTCTGCAGCACAAAGATGGAGCATATCCTAAGTGAAGAAAAGCAGGAACAGAAAACCAAATACTGCATGTTCTCACTTTTTAGTGAGAGAAATGTATTGAGTACATATGGAAAAAAGGATGGAACAATAGGCACTGGGGCCTACCTAAGGGTGGAGTGTAGAAGGAGAGTGAAGACTGAAAAACTGCTTATCAGAAAATATGCTTATTACCTGGGTAACGATTTGTACACCAACCCTCTGTGACACACACTTTGCTTACATAACAAACTTACACATGTTCCCTTGAACCTAAAATAAAAATTTTACAAAAAATTTTGACATAAGATATGAAAGATCTGTACATTGGATATTATAAAACAATGCTGAGTCAAATTAAAGATCACTTAAATTAGTGGAGAGATATGCCTTGGAGAAAAAAGAAAGAAAATGGGATTTTTCATAATAACCTTTATTCTCTAAGTGGTAACATTTCACCCAGACTTAACCTATTTCTTTGGACAGGACTGATGGCCTATTTAGTAAGTAGTTTCAGGATAAGAATGAACAAAAACATTGAGGACAGAGATACACCACAATCGTCACATAACCACAGAATATCTATAAACATGAACATCAGTTTATTAGGCCTTAATATTCTGCTAAGTATGTGAAGCCACTGGAGGGAAGCGATTTTAAAGAGTTTTAGTTTTTTCAAAATGTTGATATAAGAGTCTGTTCCCCTGGATTCTCATGTAGCCATTAGGTTAAAATTTTTTTATTTTAAGTGACCTCATATACTATACTATTCAAGTTCCACAAAATGAAATTGCTAAATATTATTTCTGTTGAATGATTGCAGTATATCATTACTCCATTTTTTAAAAGAGAGGTATTTTGTAATTAAATAAGGAAACCATTTTTCTTCATTTCTGAGAAGTTAAAGAAACTTCTTTGTTTTATGATTCTTTTTTCAATACTGAGAATGTCACTAAAATGTAAATCTTATGTCAGTTTAATTAAATGAAAATAATAATCCAAGATATAATTGTTAACTTTAGAACTAAAATAATTCTCTGTAGCAACTACATCTAATTATACAAGGGAAATCTCAACAAACATGCTCATTTTATATAGATTTCATTAGAAATTGTCTGAGCTCATTAATTAAAGAAAAACTAAGCTATATAAATGCAAACAAATGAACATTATATACTTCAGCTTCTTCTGGGGGTATCAAGCTTAATTTAAATTTAGAACACTCTATGGTAAGAATGCTGCTGAAAATAAACTAATACTAGTACAGGTGTGACAGCTATGAATGATGAGTAAATTAAATATGATTCAATGATTCTGGCAAATCTCAATGCTTAATTGAGGTAGTTTCTTATGACATTAACAATAAATAGCAGATTCATCACACAAATGAATCCCAATACAAAGGAGCCCCTCTGTAATTGATTATTTGGTTATCAGTTATTTTTAAACCATTTGGTCTAATTTAAACTTGCTTCAGTGAATATACAGTTATTGAAAGTAAAACTGGAGAAAGGCAAATGACGTAGTAAAATTGGAGTACTTTAAATAGATTAATAAACATAAAATTTGGTTATGCAAATATCTTAGAACTTTATTTGTTTTATCCTAAAAAAAACTTTTGAATTGGAAGTGACTTTTGAAATCATGTATTCTTTTCTTACAGTGTCAATTCCTCCTAGCACCTGGCAACTTAATGGCAAAGGTAGACAGGGCACCCACAGCCCCTTTTCTGTGAATTTTCCACTGACTACACCATGTAGACTTTCTATCTGAAAAATATTTAATAATTCATGAGTATAATTAAAATACTGTTCTACTTCAGTAGAATTTTATGGTACATAATATTTCTTTTTCTTCTGATCCCCTGAGTTGGTTCTAATTAGAATGAAAAGCGGTTTAAGAACTTTATTCACATCGAACGCAATATCACAAGGTTTCCACATTTTATGTTTTCACTGAAACCTAGACACCTCTGTGTAAATGACCAACCCCCGCAGATTAAAAAATACCTGCATTTAGGGACATGACTCATCCTATTGTAATGATTAACAGATGTCTAAAAATATTCACAATGCAAGGGAAATGTGAACGTGGTGGGGTGCAAAGGGTATTGAATAGATTGAAATTATTGTACTTCTTCAAGCCTTCATTTCTTTATATTTAGAATAAGTTGAATTAAAGTGCTTCCATTTGACACTCAACTGACTCCCAGTTTGTCCAAACAAATTAGAAAGTTAACAAGATGAACATTATTCAGCATTTTCCAATGACACTTAGTAAATCATCCTGACTGTATTACAATAAAGCCAATGATATCTATGATTAATATTTTAGAAAGAAATCATAGCAGCAAAGATATTATCTATCATTTTAATGACATACATACTAATAAGAGCCATGATAGCAGATGGTAAATTAAACTTTTTTATAATCTTTAGGTGCCAGAGAAAAGGAACTTAGAGGTAGACTCATGTGGTAAGAATCCGACTGTTTCAAGGCTCATCTGTGTCTTCATAGAGTAAGTAATTCTCAGGAAAGGGATAAGGATTTCTGCATTGAATGAAAAAAAATACACAACATGTATTATTATTATATTAGTATATTCCATCCCAAGGATAATGTTCAGTACAAAGGAGATGCTAAAGTAATAATTTGGAATAAATAGCTTTTTAGAATAACAGTTTCTCAACTACCATGATTTATTTCTGGAAGAATATTTTGCCAACCACACTAACTTAGGGAAAAACAATACCTAATAACAACTGAATTTAATAGACTTTTGTTACATGCCAGAAACTGTGTTAAATACTTTACATGTAATTAATTGCTTTATTATATGTCTCATTTTTCAGATACTATTTTAAAGACCACAGATATACGAAACATTTAATTGCAATTATGGTGTGTATTTCCAAAGGGAAGCAAAGGAAGTCATCGAAAAGTAGAGTCAGGAAATGTATCTTGTTTCATCCTCACAGAAACCCTATTATGTAGAGTTACAGATCAACCACCTGATATTTAGCACCATTAAATTACTTCCCAAGTGTCACATAAGGGCGGGACAGAGCCTACATTAGAACTCAAGCTTTTCTGATACAGAAGTCCTTGTTCTGTTATACTGAGGGCATACTTCTCCTAATCCATTTCCTGTTTGTGTAATAGAATACCATAGACTGAATAATTTGTAATGAGCAGAAATGCATTTAGCTCATGGTTCTGGAGGCTGAGAGGTCCAGGAGCATGGTGCTGGCATCTCCTGAGGACCTTCTTTCTGTGTTAGAACATGACAGTGGGCATCACGTGGCAAAAGGGTAAGAGTGTTTATGCCAGCTCAGGCTTCTCTTTCTCTTCTTATAGAACCTCCAGTCTCATCATGAAGGCCTCATCCTGATTATCTCATCTAATCCTAACTACCTCCCCCAAACCCCACCTTCAATCAGTATATGGATTTTGGGACTATGTTTTCAATACATGAAATTTGAAGGACATATTCAAACCACAGCAATACTAAAACTTGTAATTTGTGATAGATACAAAGTCAAATATATGGTAATTCCTGGCCTAAATGAAGGCTAGAACCCAGGTTTGCTGACTTTAAGTGACACTTTTCTCCTGCTGAGAATTTTTCTTTAGAGAAATAAATAAGTAAAGAAAGAATGGGTTCAGCTTTCTCATGAACTAAATTACAAAAAGTGTCAAATCCAATTAGCTTTGTTGCTAGCAGTGACATGGAAACCTCAAATCCACAGTTTTCATTAGATTTACCTTTCAGAGAGAAAATCAGTTTCTTGTAAAAGAGGTGCTGGCACAGATAGAATCTTTTGAATTTTACTATTAGAGATATTTATTGGAAATAAAGTTTTATGTTTTATATTTTTAAATGAAATTTATTTTAGTTCTACTGCACAAATAAAATAGGAAGAATCAGCTTTCAAAATGCATCAGCTTGGATGTCTTTTTCAGCAACAAATTGTTGCAATAACCTCTGCATTTTTCTATTGCTGAGTATGCTCGAAAAATCCAATGATTGTCTCTAATTGAAGTATGAATCTTATTTTCAATGAAAGAATTAATGGCTAACTAAATGACATACTTTTTATGTAATTTTAGAATTGTGCATTTTTTTCCTCTTGTTTAATTTGTAGAGAAAATTTCTGCTATAAATCCTTAAGATTATTTACCTTAGTAAATCACTTTACAGCATTATATAATAGCTAATGATCATTGCTAAAATACATTAAAATATTACCATTTGCTTAATATATTAGAGGTCAGGAGTTTGAGACCAGCCTGCCCAATATGAAGAAACCCCGTCTCTACTAAAAATACAAAAAATTAGCCAAGCGTGGTAGTGGGCATCTATAATCCCAGCTACTCTGAAGGATGAGGCAGGAGAATCACTTGAACCCGGGAGGCAGAGGTTGCAGTAAGCTGAGACCATGCCACTGCAGTCCAGCCTGGGCAACAAGAATGAAACTCCATCGCAAAAAAAAAAAAAAAAGAAGCCTCAGTTAGTAAACAACAGTTAACAGTGCCATTAAGAGCTAACATTCTAACATAACACATTTAAATTTCAAAATATTACCAAATCTGTATATTCAAAATAACTTTACTTTGGGCTAATAGGAAAGGATGAAATGTAGACAGTTTCATTCTGAGTGGCTCCTTGTTTCTTAATGCATCTTAGCTTCTATCAGGCTTTGTGCTCTGAAGATAACTTATTCTTCATTTCCTGTGAGGGAATGCTTAGAAGTTTTTTATGGGGGTTAATAAATACTTTCAATATTTCTAAGAATGATAATAAAAAGCAATAAACTATATATAAGGCTCTTATAATTTTTTCTCATTATTTTACCTTGAGTATTATTATTGTCTTGTGTTTTTTTTCTTTTAAATTGGAAGAGTTTTAATACTGAATGAAATGTGAATATTAAAAATTAAAAAAGTAATGTACTTTCAATTGTTCCAAGATTAAATAGCTTAATCAAGTTTTTCATATGTTATGCTTTCCTATGGAGTTCCAGAAAGAGTGATGTTATATAGACACATTAAAAATTAATTAGGCTGGAATGATGGCTCATGCCTATAATACCAGCACGTTGAGAGGCATAGGTAGAAAGATTGCTTGAGCCCAGGAGTTCAAGACCATCCTGGACAACACAGTGAGACCCTGTCTCTACATTTTTTTTTTTAAATTAGGCTGGGCATGGTGGCTCACGTCTGTGATTCCAGCCTTTTGTGTGGCCAAGGTGAGAGGATCACTTGAGCCCAGGAGTTTGAGACCACGTAGACAACATATTGAGACCCTGACTCTAAAAATAATCAATCAATCAATTAATTAATTAATTAAAAAGTAGCCAGGTGTGGTGGCATGCACCTGTAGTCCCAGCTACTTGGGAGGCTGAGGCCAGAGGTTCCCTTAATCTCAGGAAGTCAATACTTCAGTGAACTGTAATCATGCCACTATATGCCAGCCTGGGCAACAGCTTTGTCTACTTGTTTTAAGTAGGGGAGTGAAGGGTTTGGGGGTGTGGTAAGTATGAAGACCCAGAGAGCATAACATTGCACTAGAATATTTATGGATTCTCTGTCCTGCAGACATAGATAAGAATATGTTAGACTAATTTTATAACAGTTTTAATGAGATATAATTTAAATACATAGAATTCATTCAAATAAATTGCACAGCAATGATTTTTATTATATTTACAGAGTTGTATAATGATTATCACAAACAATGCCTTTGACATTTAACTGTAATTCTAATGGCTTAAGGTTATAGTAATTAAACACCATCAATTTGAGTCACTCACTATAGCATCTAATTTCTATTAAATATTGTTTAATAAATTTCAGGCACATCTCATTCTAGTAAGTTATAAGTGACAGACAGCAATTCTATGAAATGTCTCTGAAGTTATCTGAACCTCTGGCTGCCACAGTTATTAAATATGAGCAGATTGTTGACCTTCCTCAAATAGTATTCAGGAAACATCTAAACAGCAAGTCAATTTTTTTTCATTGTATTGCACAGCGTGGCAAATATAGTTAATAATAGAGTATTGTACATTTAGAAATTGCTATGAGAGTATCAAGTTATCTTTCCACAAAAAAAAGTTACACATTTGAGGTGATGGATATTTTAACCAACTTGATTTTAACAATCAGTGAAAAGTGGATCTGTAAGAGTCAGTAAGTCAGCAAATCTAAGAAGCTAGCTAAATTGACAGCATACCCACAGAAGAAGGGGCAAGCTAATGCTCACTACCAGGAATCATTCCATTAGCAAAGGTCAGGGAGAAGGCAGCCTCTCAGAGCCTCTCATCGGTTCTGAGTGGAACAAGTTCCTCTCTGACCTGTGACTTAAACATGCTCAAAAAAAAAAAAAAAAAGCTTCCTCTGTGCTTTTTAGTAGCAAAGCTCTGTTGTCTTTGAATGTCAAATGTAAAAAGAGACAAGTGCAGCTGTCCACATGCAGTGGCTTATGACTTGAAATGGTTTAAAAAAAAAACACTGTAATATTCCAAATCCTTCTTGTCAATCCTTTTATAAGTATAAAATGTCATATTCTCTTCCATCCAAAAAAGTAAAATGAAAAAGAAATACCCTGTAAAGTTTTTGAAGTCTTGGTTAGAACATCAACTAATGTAAAATTTCTGTAAATTGGGAGATAGATTTTTAAAGGCCAGGTGCAGTGGCTTAGTCCTGTAATTTCAGCATTTTGGGAGGTTGAGGGGGGTGGATTACTTGAGGTCAGGAGTCCAAGACCAGACTGGCCAACATGGGGAAAACCTGTCTCTACTAAAAATACAAAAAATTAGCCAGGTGTGGTGGTGTGCACTGTAGTTCCAGCTACTCAGGAGGCTGAGGCAGGAGAATTGCTTGAACCTGGAGATGGAGGTTGCAGTCAGCTGAGATCACCCCACTGCACTCCAGCCTGGGCGACAGAGTGAGACTCTATCTCAGCAACAACAAAAAGATTTTTAATTACCTTCTTATTATTGTCATAGTATGAAAATACACACTTATCAGTTCACTTAGAGCTGGGTGAGTATGTATGTTTGCGTGCTTGCCCGTGGGTCACGCAGGGAGTGGATCTGTGTTCTCCTTATGGCTGCTAAGGATTCGCTGTCCTCCCTGTGGGGAATACAAGCAACATGTAGTATCTGATCATTTAGAGATCACCTGCTCTAACTCCACTCTTCAGTGTGACTTTCCAATAGTTGCCCAAAAAGCTACAGGAAAAACAAAGTTTAAAAATAAGTTTAAGATAGACTTTCCGAATTGTGACATGAGTGATGTCCCCATCTCCCCAGTAAAACTAGAATAACTGGTGAAAATCATTAAGGAACAACTATTCAATGTCTCCAGAAATTGTCCCAAGGACAGAGAAAAGACACATATTGAGACTTAGATCACAAATGTGATTTGTTGTAGAGATAAGTGGATTTTCTTACAGAGTTGTGAAGAAAAAAACAATTGACATTTACTGAACACTCACAATATTTCTGTCAGTGGGCCAGACATTTGTAATATATCTTGTTTAATTGCAATCCCACAAAAGTTCCAAAAGGTTGCTACACTTTTACTTGAAGAGAAAGATTGATTCATTCAATGGATAATATATTTATTGGGCGTCTTATATATGCCAGATATTGGGTTAGGTCTTGAGGACACAGTGACCGACAAGGATGAATCTTTCTGTATAGTGCAGGACAAACATTGAACAACTGATGTAATAACTATATTGGCACAAATACATCAATCTGTCTGTCTATTTATCGATCTATTATTGACCACTTAATGTATACCAGGTACTGAGCTACCTTCTTACCTATAATACAATGGTGAACATTTATGTGTCAGGTACTGCTTTAATACACAAAAGAAGCTATAAGTTGGATGCTATTAATGTCTCTGTTTCACAGTTACTGAAATCAAGGCCCATAGATATTGATAACTTAAGATCTTACAGATCCTCTTGATGGAATGTTGAGGCTTTGATCCTAACTCTGTTGTCTCTAGAAGCTTTCTCTTAAACACTATGGTATTTAACGTGTCGATTAATTGTTCTGGTTACCCTTTCATAACTTATAAGTAACATGCTGAAACTCAGACTGTGTTTTAGCTTTAGAAACGTCACTCTGAACTTCTCTGCCATTGTGTCAGCATGTGAAAAAGTGCAGGACAAACTACTTGGTGCTGAAAGAAATATAATGCGGAGATTCATTTAGATAAGGTGTCAGTCAGGAAGGAAGGCTGAGGTTGAGGTGGGTGAGCTGTGTAGTGGTTACTTAGTAGAAGGGGGAAGAACAGGAACCATGTGCTGGGCAGCGGAGACAGGTTGAGAAAGTACCAGAAGTGTCAATAAACTTAAAGCAGTAAAGAAAGGTCAGTGTAGCTAGTGCATGCTCAGTGAAAAGAGAAGTAGAGCTATATGTGCCTGGAGATACAGTCTGTGACCAGCTCATTCACTAAAGATAAAACACGTTCACAACAAAAGGAACGTTAATTATCAGTTTTAAATGGAGTCAGATAAGAATCACATTTCAATTTCTGATTTCCACACAGCTGCATTTTTCCATTAATTCTTGGGTTTAATTTCAGTTCTTGTTTTTAAAACAATTTTTCTGGTGTTCTTTCAAAAGTATAAGAAAAATTAGGAATCGGATATGAAAGACTTCTACTACTTCTATCCAGTAGCTATAAGGAATTAACATATTGGATTTGTGGATTTACAAGTTTCAGACACAAGCCTTTACCAATATTAATTAGTAAATTTAAAAAAAAAACAGACATTTTCTCATCTAACAAGAACACTTGGTGAGTAATAAATATATTCCACATAAAGACAGATTGCTGGATCTGATATTGACATTTTATTGCAACTTATGTAATGAATATCTTATTTTATGACCTGTCAACTGTTTAACCATAATTACAATTTCTTCATTCAGAATGCTCATTTTGTCCTTCCAAAATTGCATCATTTTTTTGGACAAATTTCAGAAGAACTCTAATGAATAAGTGGAGCTATTTTCTTGTTGGCTTTTATAAAATTCCCTTAAAAGTCAGACCTCCTGGGAATAAAGTAGTTTATAATTAGCAATTCAAATCAGCTACTATACACTATCTCCATTTTTTTTTTTTTAAACTCTTGCAAGTCAATATGGGCAGGAAGAGAAACAATTAGAGATGTGCTGAAATAGTTACAATTTTTTGTACCAGATATTTCACCAAGGTTTTTTTGGGTTCATGTCTCAATACTATTTTAAAACAATCTATAAAGATAAAAATATCTGTATTATACATGTTGTAAATGACCAAAATAACATAGATAAAAAATAACTAGTCCCTTGATATCAGATGTAAGATGGTGTGACTCTGACATATAACTTCATTTTTATTTACACAGTATTCATTCAACCCATTTCTATTGAATTTTTATTGAAGTTTTACTCTTGGCCAGATATGGCATTAATATTGAACATAGAAACTGAAATAAGCCCAGATCTCTCTTCTCTAGGACTTCACTATCCTAGTGGAAAAGGCAGAGATTTAAAGAATTACAGTGACAAGGACAAATACTTTAATAGACATGTCTAAAGACTGTTATGGGCTAAAAGAAAAGAAAGACTGATGAAGTACTTGCAAGAATGTGGTCTTTAAATTACATCTTGACACATTTAGAATGCAGAGCCGAATATGTATACCATTTACTCTGCCTCTGTTTCTGCATATTTATCTTTTAGCATAGACTTGCCAGATTTCCGCTTTTCCTGCTGTTCTTCACCTCCATGCCTTTGCACACAGTTTCCTCTGCCTAGTGTGCCATTTCCAAGCTCCACTTTTCCTCACATTGTGTCTCTCTCACTCTCTTTCTCCCTTTTTTTTTTTTTTTTTTGAAACAGAGTCTCACTCTGTCACCAGGCTAGAGTCCAGTGGCACAATTTCAGCTCTCTGCAACCTCTGCTTCCCAGGTTCAAGTGATTCTCCTGCCTCAGCCTCCTGAGTAGCTGGGACTACAGGTACATGCCACCACAGCCAGCTAATATTTTTTTTTTTTAGTAGAAACAGGGTTTCATCATGCTGGCCAGGTTGGTCTCAATTTCTGGACCTCAGGTGATCCACCCGCCTAGGCCTCCCAAAGTTCCGGGATTGCAGGCATTAGCCACTGCACCCAGTCTTGCTTCTTATTAGGTTGACACAAAAGTAATTGCTGTTTTCTTGCCATTAGCTGTAATGTTAAAATAACCAAATTGGAGTGATATTTTTATTTTAAAAAGAGTAAATTAATTAGAAAGATGCTTTGAAGATGGAAATCACAGGTTTTGAAGAAAATATGGACTTAGACATGATTTTTAATGTACTTTTCCTAATGCAGTGTGATGGCATATTGTACTGTACAAAGCAATGTCAACTGTGATTTTTGGTCAAATACTGTGCAAACCATTGTTGGATATGCTATGTGCTAGAGCAGCATAGTTCAAATGGAAATACTGTAGTAATTGTCCTCCACCTCTAGACACTATTCTCCAACACATGGATCCTATCTCTTTGGAGGAAGAGGTGAGGAAAATTCAGTCTGATGCTAATGCTTTCAAGTGAACTCAACTGTCTTTGATTACCAATTTAGGGAGTAATTAAGATGTCATTACTGTGTGTAAGGTTTTGCCTTGAAATGGTTTCAATAGATCATTTTTGTATGTATGTAAACTCAAAAAATATTTTTAGTCAAAAAATGTATTTCTTGAAAAAATGGCCATCCATTTAATTTTTATATTTCTAGTAACTGGCACACAGTTTTCACTTCATAAATGCTTAGATGAGTAAATGACTGAAAGGCAGATAGAAAGTTGAATGAAGAGTGAAGAAAGAATTGCATGTAACTGCTTCATGACTTTAGCACAAACGTGTGAAGAAAAACCATTTACTTGATTCTTAGCAATAAATAGTTTTCCCAAATGTGTGAGGGTAAAAGGTTTTAGAATATGTTTTTTAATTTGCATGCAACATTTGTTTTAGTCAGTTTTTTAAAAACTAAAATGAGCATACTCCAAAAAGTATAATGACTTTCAAATTTTAATGGCTATACTATTCTCAAACTAATTTTTATTTAATATATTTATCACTTAAAGTGTTTATTGCATCACAATGTAAATGTTCTTTGCGTTTCACCATCAACTTAACATATATTTATTGAGGAACTAGTGTGTCCCCACATGCTGCCACAATGACAAGGCGTAGTCACTATTCCTAAATAGTTTATGGCTTTGAGAGGAGGAAAAAAAATACACATAAACAATTTCAATACCAGTTATGGTTAGTCTATGAGGGCTGCCATAACGAAACAGGCGGGTGGCTTAAACAACATAAATATATGCTCTCACAGTTCTAGAGGCTAAGATCAAAATGTGAGCAGGGTCAGATTCTTCCAAGCCTCTTACCCTTACCCTGTCTTGCAGACTGCCACCTTCTTGCTGTGCCCTCACATGGTGGGACCCATGCATTGCACGTTTGTCTGTTATCTCTGTGTATATCCAAATTGTCTTCTTATAAGGATAACAGTCATATTGAATTAGGTCCCACCCCAAATATCTGATTTTTACTTAGTTATATCTTTAAAGAACTTTTTCCAAATACGATTATATTCTGCTGTACTAGAGGTTAGGACTTAAATATATAAATTTTAGGGAAACACAGTTTAGCTTGCAACAAGTAGAATATAAGATATTTTCCATTTAAAGGGAGCAAGCAACCTGAAAATAGACAGAAATTTATTTTGTAAGAAAAAAATTTTGTATATAATTTTGTGCTGGTAAAGATATTTACATGAAAATATAGTTTTTTTTACAGCTCTATTACTACGTTTGCCATCTGCTTTGATATGTCATAATCATTTACACAATCCCAATAGATATGTCATGAACAAAAAGTTTAGGTTTTTGTACAGAATGGGAGAAAATGTTTGCAATCTATTTATCTGGAAAAATTCTGATATTCAGAAATACAATAAACTTAAATTTACAAGGAAGAGAAAAACCATAAAAGTGGTCAAAGGACACGAACAGACACTTCTCAAAGAAGACATTTATGCAGCCAACTAACATGAAAAAAAAGCTCAACATTACTGATTATTAGAGAAATGCAAATCAAAACCACAATGAGATACCATTCAGTCCGAAGGGCCATTATTATAAAGTCAAGAAACAACAGATGTCAGTGAGGCTCTGGAGAAATAGAAATGCTTTTTTAGTATTGGTAAAAATGTAAATTAGTTCAACCATTGTGGAAGACAGTGTTGTGATGCCTCAAAGACCTAGAACCAAAAATACCATTTGACTCAGCAATCTCATTATTGGGTATATGCCCAAAGAAATAGAAATCATCCTATCATAAAGATACATGCACGTGTATCTTCACTGAAGCACTGTTCACAATAGCAAAGACATGGAATCAAACCAAATGTCCATCAACAATAGATTGGATAAAGAAAATGTGGTACATATACACCATGGAATACTGTGCAGTCATAAAAAGGAATGAGATCATGTCCCTGCAAA
The DNA here is from genome assembly GCF_049354715.1 of Callithrix jacchus. Classification (NCBI taxonomy): domain Eukaryota; kingdom Metazoa; phylum Chordata; class Mammalia; order Primates; family Cebidae; genus Callithrix; species Callithrix jacchus. Next base: position 88,795,464 of record NC_133511.1, read on the forward strand.
TGGAGCTGTAAGCCATTATCCTTAGCAAATTAATGCAGGAACAGAAAACCAAACACCACATATTCTCACTTATAAGTAGGAGTTGAACAAGTAGAACACATGGACACAGGGAGAGGAACAACACATACTGGCATCTGTCAGGCGGTTGGGGAAAGGGAAAGCATCAGGATAAATAGCTAATGGACATGAGGCTTAATACCCAGGTGATGGTTGACAGGTGCAGCAAACCACCATACCACATGTTTACCTATGTAACAAACATGCACATCCTGCACATGTATCCTTGTTTTTAGAAAAGTGTCAATGCTTGCAGCAGATTCATGACATGCACAATATAGCAGATGACTATTTTAATGCAAATTTATTTGCACGAGGAATGAGGACAATAGACCAGTGGATATAGGATGGTGCCTGTGAAGTATATCTACAGAGAAATATTCTATAGCAAGGCTCCTCCAGGATACCTACCTGCATTTTCCATCGAGGGTGAAACAAACACTGCTTGTTCGAAAAGGAGTACATATTTACTCCAAAAATATATTTGCCTTCCTTGCCTGAAATGCTTCTGTTAAACTCACCATCTGTGAACTGAAGAAATGCCTTACTCATGATCATGTTATTCCATACTCCTGACCAAGGAATTCATTTTACCAGATATAAAGTGCAGAGATACTCATGAAATGTATTGCTTTTATCATAAGCTTCATCATCACTCTAAAGCAACTGGTCTGAAAGAAATGTGAAATGAGCTTTTGAAGTGTCAACTGGGTGACTAAATTTTGTAAGCGAGGGTAACATTCTCCAGCATATCGTATATGGTCTCCATCAACAACCAACCTATGACCCTGTTTCTCTCATAGTCAAGATTCATAAATCCAGAAAACAAAGGATAAACAGGAGTGACTCTTCTTACCTTTACTCCTAAAGATACAGTAACAATGTTATTGCTGCCCTTTCTCACCACCTTTGGACTCTACTGGCCTAGAAGTCTTAGGTTTTAAGGGATAAATGTTTCTACAAAGGTTTATAGCAATAGTTCAATTAAATCCAAAGCCAAGACTCTTAGCTGGCTTCTTTGGGCTCCTCATATTCAACAACAGACAAAAGTGCACTGGTGTTTAGCCTGAGGTGACAGATTCTGATTATCTAGAAAAAATTGGGCTGCTAACACACAATCAGAATAAAGAAAATTATGTCTTGAAAGCAGGTGGTCCTCTGGGTTACCTCTTAATATTCCCATTCCCTGTAAAGCCACCAAAAAATGAAAACAATCTAATACATGGGGGACTCTTACAGCCTAGACCTGCGGTCCCCAACCTTTTTGGCACTAGAGACCAGATGTGGAAGATACTGTTTCAGTGGAGTTAGGGGGTTGGGGATGGTTTCAGGATGAAACTGTTCTACCTCAGATCATCAGGCATTAAAATTTCATAAGGAGCATGCAACCTGGATCCCTTGCATGTGCAGTTCACAATAGGGTTTGCAATCTTATGAGAATCTAATGCCACCACTGATCTGAGAGAAGGCAGAGCTCAGGCGGTAATGCTTGCCTGCCACTCACCTCCTGCTGTGTGTCCCAGTTCCTAACAGGCTGTGGACCAGTACCACCTGTTGCAGTTCCTAACAGGCCATGGACCAGGGGCCAAATTATAACAAGCCGAAGTACTTGCTTAAGACAAAGGGTAGTAGAACAAGGTAATTATAAATGCTATGCATGAACACATGACCAATGGCAGAAATGAGCACTGTAATACTTATGAGTAGTTTCCTTATTTTAATATGCAAATACTTGTGTATATATTAATATTTTTTCTCTTTTCCTCTTCCATTTGCCTAACGTCTAACATAAAAAGTATTAGTAGTAATTAATCTTGTATGATAGTACTTAACTTGTAAGATATCAAAGAAGGAATGTGACTCAGGTAGAAGGGTAATAAAAATCACTCAAGAATGAATAAATGGATTTTGTATCTTATTTGAGGAGAAAGTTGTACAAAGGACAATTACATTATGTTATAGGGAAGCATGATTTTGCTACTGTCTTCAGGTAGAAATTACGTTAAGTACAGTTAACAGAGGTGTACATAAACGTGAAGTTGACAGGGAGAATGATAGTGGGATTGTATTATGCCAATTTAACAAAGATAGAAGTACATTTCCCAGAAATCCCTTCCTTTTTTCATTCTGAGTAAAAGTGAGCCATATGTTTTGGGTAAATATTAGAGGGTAGTAGTGAAATAACACTGGTAGTCTTTTTACCTTCAAGAGGCCATATCAGGTCATCAGGCATGAGGAAGTTTTTGTGTATTAATCACTCATCTCCTGGATGACCTTTTTGATGGGGAGCAGCATCGAGGCCTGCATTAATTCTAGTTTCAGCTGCATCCTCTTAGCTTTTCAACTTGTGGGCTGGGTGCATGATTTTCTCTGTGCTGAAGGACATTATCTTGTCCTGGAGGACAATCCCATCATCAACTTTGGAGGCTTAGAGGCAGTTAGAGACCTACACACGTTCCATTTCGTCTACATGGATTTCACATATCCTCCCAATTTCCTTTCATTTTTTAATATCCCCAATTTATGTCCACCTTCCTGCTTCACTGCCTGCCCAGGTAGCTTTAGGCTGCAGCATCAGACATAGAATAAACATTCTTCCCTGGACTCATCAGCTTCCTCAATTGTGTAAGATCAAATCGCTGTAGTCAGTTGTATGTGCATGTTTCAGTAGTTTGCTTCTGTGATTGAACTCTGATTGAAAAAATTGGTGGCAGAACCACTAGGAGAAAACCTTTTTGAATTTTCAGCTTTATGATCTTTTGTAACAACTTGGAAATCTGAAGTTAAATGTGTGTACTACATTATTATTCTTATACACTGTGCAATTAATATAAATGGTATTTTATCAATTTTGAAGAAAGCAAAATACTTTGAATTTTGTCATTATTAAACCAAATACGTGCACATCCATAGAAAACACATTTTAGCTAGAACTGACAAAGGCCAATTACCTAATTTCATTAAAAAAAACCATAAACCTTTTCTCACCATTTAAAAAAATGAATGATCATTTTATAAATATTCTATGAGTGATCAATACTGCCATTTTAAAATAGTTTGTAATTTAGAAACCTAGTTTAGTCTTTAAGTGCTTCTTAAATTTTAAGCTCTATTTCCATTATCATTATTAGTCTTTTCATCTTTCTTGGAAAACTAATAAGTTTTGAAGAATTCTATCCTGACATTGGTTTTTTAAACAACAAAATTTTTCAACTTTTGATTTATTTTTTCCTCTCTAAGTATGTCACCCTGGCTAAAAATGTTATTAATGACAAGTTTAAGACATAAAAGTAAAAATATGGACTTGGCAGCTGATACTAGTTATCTTTTCCAGCTCAAAATTACAGTCCCTTCTAGATTTGCATTATACTGCAAACAGATGGACAGTCAGCCAATAAATGGTCTGTCTTATATTTATGGTTATATTAATGTCTTATATTAATGGTTATAATCTTAGAAAGCACAATGAACTCATAAATTTAAATTTGAAATTCTTGGGCAACAGCTGAAGTCTGTTTACTTATCAATAATCTTATGATTATATGGAAGCTATGCAATTCAGATAAGAAAGAAAGATATAATACAAACAGAGAAAAGCCCAGAAGATAATTATAATGCCACATTTAAAAAAATAAGAAAATAAAAAACAAGTTGTTTAATAATACAGTCAAATAAGGCATTGTGACTTAATTGTCACAATATTTAAAAACTATATTTAAATATCAGATGAAATTTTACTTTGGGGAAGATGCATTTACATCTTTTTAAAATTATATTTTGCCATTTGCTGTAACAGGTAATAATTCAATTTGTACTTATACATAGCAGATTAAAAATTTGAGAACTTAAGATGAACTTCAGAGTCTAATGAGTATTGGTAATTCATTTATTGAAAATTATGGGCTTGTGGCTCATGCCTGTAATTCCAGCACTTTGGGAGGCCTAGGCAGGCAGATCACAGGTCAGGAGTTTGAGACCAACCTGACCAATGTGGTACAACTCCATCTCTACTAGAAATACAAAAAAATTATCTAGGTGGTGTGGCATGCACCTGTAATCCCAGCTATTCGAGACACTGAGGAAGGAGAATTCCTTGAACCTGGGAGGCAGAGGTTGCAGTGTGCCAAGATTGTGCCACTGCTCTCCAGCCTGAGTGACAGAGTGAGCCTCTGTCTCAAAAAAATAAATAAACTAAAGAAAATTATGTTTGATTTCTCTTTTAATTGACAAGAGTATCATGTGCTGGATAAATGAGAAAACAGTCATCAACTGATTCTTTATTAGAGCTATATAGCATCTTGAAAGACACTAAAATACTCTACAAATTGACAACCATTCTGCAATTAATTATGCTTGGAAATATAACACATGTAGATCCAAATGCAAATTATTATGTACAATATATTATGTATTGACTCAATTATGTCATCTATTAAATGCAATCATTGGATTTATTTTTCTAAAATCATCCTTTAGAAAAGGGGTCCCCAAACCCAAGCTATGTACCAGTACCTGTTCATGGCCTGTTGGGAACTGGGCTGCATAGCCGGAGGTGAGGGGCAGGCAAGCAAGCATTACCACTAGAGCTCTGCCTCCTGTCAGATCAGGAGCAGCATTAGATTCTCAGAGGAATGCGAACCCTATTGTGAACTGTGCATGCGAGAGTTCGAGGTTGTGCACCTCTTATGAGAATCGAACTAATGCCTCGTTAGCCTGGATCCATGTGAAGAAGGTATGTAAAACAAAATTGAGCAAAGCCAAGCAGAGCTAACACTATATCCCGAATAAAGGTAATGAGAAAGAAATACATACTTTTTCCTGTATCACACTGTTACTAAATCATTTGCTTCCAAACACTCCTATTTCATTTAAATTTTTATTAGACTCCATAGTAGATTTTCTCTGTCTTTAGCTGTTTATATGATTATATATTTTTCCCTTTTTAATTTATTGATTGAGTGGGTTATGCTCCTATAATTCCACGGTTAAAACAATATTCTTGGAATAAATACTACTTAGTTATCGTAATTCTTTTGATATAAAACAATTAAAAGCTGGATTTTACATGATAATATTTTCATTGGAACTCTACATATATAGTAATAAGCTAAATTAGGTTTTTGGTATTAAATTTGGTGAGGATTTATTTTGTAATATTGCATAGCCTGAATAATTGTAATGTTATAGTTACTAGCTTTCCATAGGTTTCTGGGAACTTCACTTTACAACTTTCTGTACTAAATTCTTTTTTAAGATGGCAGCCTGAGAAGAGGTTGCAGTCTTCTTTATCTTCTCCATATTTTTAAGAATTATGAGGGAAAAAAATAGAAAACTAAAAGATAAGCAGAAAGAGAAAATTCCCACAATTCAAATACCACAAAAAGTGATAAATATCTAAAATATAAGCAGTATGAGATAATACAGAAAAAATCGCCAAATACAGGACAAAGGCAAACACGCAAAAGCAGCATCAAGACTGTTTTATACATGGAGATGGTGGGTACTAGGAGCTGATGGAACCAGAGGGACTAACAGGAGTCGCTAAGCAAGTGCATTTCCAGTGTTTGTTTCGGAAGAGGAGCAACGCGTGAGTGAACTCAGGCAGGAGAGGCAGGCAGTGTTGTGAATGGCAGAAGATGGCTGGTATAGGGAGGACCCATATATAAAAGTATAGCACTGAACATACCATTAAGCTACTACCTTCTTAATTTCTCTGAAGCTAGGACAGGATTCAAGACATATTTCACTCACTCTCTCTAAGCAGTTTGTGTAAACAGATAGAGAAAATAGTCTAAATGGGAACATAATTGCAAAGATGAGCAAACAATCAAGACATCCAAGACAGATGAAAATATCAACATAAGGAAGAATCTAAGTATCAAGGAAGTGTTAACTGATGAGGCAGATTTAGATTTTCTTTCTTTTTTCTTTTCTTTTCTTTTTTTTTTTTTTTTTTGAGACGGAGTTTCGCGCTTGTTACCCAGGCTGGAGTGCAATGGCGCAATCTCGGCTCAGGGCAACCTCTGCCTCCTGGTTTCAGGCAATTTTCCTGCCTCAGCCTCCTGAGTAGCTGGGATTACAGGCACGCGCCACCATGCCCAGCTAATTTTTTGTATATTTTTTAGTAGAGACGGGGTTTCACCATGTTGACCAGGATGGTCTGGCTGTCTTGACCTTGTGATCCACCCACCTCGGCCTCCCAAAGTGCTGGGATTACAGGCTTGAGCCACCGCACCCGGCCCAGATTTAGATGTTCAAATAAGAATAATTATATTAATCTTAGTAACAGCAAATCAAAAATTTTATCCATCACAGTCAAGTAGGCTTCATTCCAGGGATGCAACGTTGGTTCAATATATGCAAGTCTATAAAGATAATCCACCACATAAACAGAACCAAAAACAAAAACCACATGATTATCTCAACAGATGCAGAGAAGGCCTTCAACAAAATTCAAGAGCCCTATATGCTACAAACTCTCAGTAAACTAGGTATCAAAGGAACATATCTCAAAACAATAAAAGCTATTTACGACAAACCTACAGCCAATATCATACTGAATGAGCAAAACCTGGAAGCATTCTCTTTGAAATCTGGCACTAGACAAGGATGCCCTCTCTCAAGACTCCTATTTAATATAGTATTGGAAGTTGTGGCCAGAGCAATCAGGCAAGAAAAAAAAAAAAAGGGGGGGTATTCAGTTAGGAAAAGAGGAAGTCAAATTGTCTCTATTTGCAGATGACATGATTGTGTATTTAGAAGACTCTATCATCTCAGCCCAAAATCTCCTGAAACTAATAAGCAACTTCAGCAAAGTCTCAGGATACAAAATCAATGTGCAAAAATCATAAGCATTTCTATACACCAAGGACAGACTAACAGAGAGCCAAATCATGAGCAAACTCCCATTCACAGTTGCTACAAAGAGAATAAAATACCTAGGAATACAACTAACAAGGATGTAAAGGACCTCTTCAAGAACTACAAACCACTGCTCAAGGAAATAAGAGAGGACACAAACAGACGGAGAGACATTCCATGCTCATGGTTAGGAAGAATCAATATCATGAAAATGGCCATACTGCCAAAAGAAATTTATAGATTCAATGCTATCGCCATCACACTACCAATGACCTTCTTCACAGAACTGGAAAAAAACACCTTAACCTTCATATGGAACAATAAGAGAGCCCACATAGCCAAGACAATCCTCAGCAAAAAGAACAAAACTGGAGGCATCACGCTACCCAATTTCAAACTATTCTACAAGGCTACAGTGATCAAAACAGCATGGTACTGGTACCAAAACAGAGATATAGACCAATCGAACAGAACAGAGGCCCTGGAGGTGACACAACACATCTACAACCATCTGCTCTTTGACAAACCTGACAAAAACAAGCAATGGGGAAAGATTCCCTGCTTAATAAATGGTGTTGAGAAAACTGGTTAGCCATGTGCAGAAAGCAGAAACTGGATCCCTTCCTTACACCTTACACTAAAATTAACTCCAGATGGATTAAAGACTTAAACATAAGACCTAAAATCATAAAAACCCTAGAAGAAAACCTAGGCAAAACCATTCAGGACATAGGCATAGGCAAGGACTTCATGACTAAAATACCAAAAGCATTGGCAACAAAGGCCAAAATAGACAAACGGGACCTAATTTAACTCCAGAGCTTCTGTACAGCAAAAGAAACAATCATTAGAGTGAACCAGCAACCAACAGAATGGGAAAAAAGTTTTGCAATCTACCCATCTGACAAAGGGCTAATATCCAGAATCTACAAAGAACTAAAACAGATTTACAAGAAAAAAACAAACCCATCCAAAAGTGGGCAAAGGATATGAACAGGCACTTTTCAAAAGAAGACGTATATGAGGCCAAGAAATCTATGAAAAAATGCTCATCATCACTGGTCATTAGAGAAATGCAAATCAAAACCACATTGAGATATCACGTCAAGCCAGTTAGAATGGCAATCATTAAAAAATATGGAGACAACAGATGCTGGAGAGGATGTGGAGAAATAGGAACACTTTTACACTGTTGGTGGGAGTGTAAATTAGTTCAACCTTTGTGGATGACAGAGTGGTGCTTCCTCTAGGACCTAGAAATGGAAATTCCATTTGACCTAGCAATCCCATTACTGGGTATATACCCAAAGGATTATAAATCATTCTATTATAAAGACACATGCACATGCATGTTCATAGTGACACTGTTTACAATAGCAAAGACCTGGAACCAACCCAAATGCCCATTGACGATAGACTGGACAAGGAAAATGTGGCACATATACACCATGTAATACTATGCAACCATAAAAAATGATGAGTTTGTGGCCTTTGTAGGCACATGGATGAATCTGAAAACCATCATTTTTAGCAAACTCACACAAGAACAGAAAATCAAACACCACATGTTCTCACTCATAGGCGGATGATGAACAATGAGAACACATGGACACAGGGAAGGAGCATCACACACTGGGGTCTGTTGAGGGGGCCAAGGGAGGGACAGCATGGGGGTGGGGAGGTCAGGGAGGGATAACATGGGGAGAAATACCAGATGTAGTTGACAGGGGGATGGAGGCAGCAAACCACATTGCCATGGGTGTTCCTATGAAACAATCCTGCGTGATCTGCACATGTACCCCAGAACCTAAAGTTCCATAAAAATAAAAAATAAATTTAAAAAAATAAAGGAAGAATTGAAAAAAATCATAGTAGCTAACATTAATTATTTTCTTGGTGGATAGAACCTTGCTTTTCTTATTTATTTATTTTTTAATTTTACTTTAAGTTCTGGGGTACATGTGCAGATGTTGCAGGACTGTTACACAGATATACACATGCCATAGTGGTTTGCTGCCTCCATCCCGTCACCTACATCAGCCATTTCTCCTAATGTTATCCCTCCCCAATCTCCCCACCCCCTGCTATCCCTCTCCTATATCCCCCAAACAGACCCCAGTGTGTGATGTTCCGCTCCATGTGTCCATGTGTTCTCATTGTTCAACACCTACTTATGACTGAGAACGTGCAGTGTTTGGTTTTCTGTTCTTATGTCAGTTTGCTGAGAATGCTAATTTCCAGATTCATATGTGTCCCTGCAAAGGACATGAACTCATCCTTTTTATGGCTGCATACTATTCCATGTTGTATATGTGCCACATTTTCTTAATCCAGTCTATCTTTGATGGGCATTTGGGTTGTTTCTAAGTCTTTGCTATTGTAAACAGTGCCTCAGTGAACATATGTGTGCATGTCTTTATAATAGAATGATTTATAATCCTTTGGGTATATACCCAGTAATGAGATTTCTGGGTCAAATGGAATTTCTACTTCTAGATCCTTGAGGAATCACCACCCTGTCTTCCACAATGGTTGAACTAATTTACACTCCCACCAACAGTACAAAAGCATTTCTATCTCTCCACATCCTCTCCAGAATCTGTTGTCTACAGATTTTTTAATGATCTCCATTCTAAATAATGTGAGATGGTATCTAAATATGGTTTTGATTTCCATTTCTATAATGACCAGTGATGATGAGCATTTTTTCATGTTTGTTGGCCACATAAATGTCTGACCTCACACCATAAAAACCCTAGAAGAAAACCTAGGCAATGCCATTCAGGACATAGGCACAGGCAAGAACTTCATGACTAAAACACAAAAAGCAATGGCAACAAAAGCCGAAATAGACCAATGGGATCTGATTAAACTTAAGAGCTTCTGCACAGCAAAAGAAACCATCATTAGAGTGAACCGGCAACCAACAGAATTGGAAAAATTTTTGATATCTACCCATCTGACAAAGGGCTAATATCCAGAATCTACATAGAACTAAAACAAACAATAGAAAGACAAACAACCCCATCAAAAAGTGGGTGAAAGACATGAACACTTTTCATAAAAACACATTTATGTGGATAGGACCTTTCTACGTCTTTGTATTCTGCCCTTGATTGGGTTATATAAAGGATTAAGCCACCATTATAAAACAACTGGAGAAGTGGAGAAAAAAAAGGGAGACAGCCGAGAAATAAAAACTGTTATTTACATTAAAAATAAAAGGACAGAATGGACTGTGAGGAAAAGTAGATATGGTCTTAGAAGATCTTGTTAAAGAGTTAAACCAGAAAACACCACAGATAGAGAAGGAAGGGGGAGATGTGAAGGAAGTTTGAAAACCAATGAGGATGCATCCAATAGTTCCAACATCAAACTAGTAGGAAATCCAGAGGAGCACATATGACATATAAATGGTCAATACAGTTAGTTATCTAGAAGGGAAGAATGAGATTTTTGATGAAAATCATCCACTCTTTCTTGGGGAAGATATACTAAAAACAAACTCGAAAATTTAGATGCAGTGGCAAAGAGTACTTGTACCAAAAATAAAAACAAAATTGTAGAATTTTCTAGGAAAACATGAAAATAGGGTACTGGAGGAAGACAGTTATGAGATGACATCTTCAAGCAGAAGTAATATAAAGGCTCTCAGGTAAGGAAAATATTTATAGTCTTAAATTCATTTGTTAACAACAAAAAGATGAAAAATCAATGAACTATGTTGTCAAGTTAGTAAATAAACCTATTCAAAGAAGGGATTAATAGAGAAAAATAGAAACTAATGTAATAAAAGTGAAAGAATAGATTTAACAAAAGAAGAAACCTTAAAAATAATAAAATAATATATAAACTTTCTGAAGTAAAAGAAATATAGAACATATAAGTAATATTAGAAATAAAAATATGAAATAAGTACAGATACCAAGATGACTAAAATAATTGTGAGAAAATAATATGGACAATTTACCCTATTTTGTTTCTGGTAAATACACATGACAAAAAAATGGCTCTAGAACCAAATAAATGGAATAAATTGTAATATCCTGAGACACTGAAATATTAGATGTACAACTGCCAACCCAGAATACTTTGCTTCCAATAATCCAGATCTCACATCAAACATTATTTCCTTTGAGACTTTCTTGACCATCCTAAGGAAATCAGTTTCTCAGTATTAGTTCATTACCTGCTTAATTTTCTCATAGCTTTTATCAGTGGTTGGAAATTTGTTATGTTGTTATGTTATGTTTGGACCTGATAGTAGCGAATCAGTAAGTTAGTTGTCTAATTAATTAACTGATTTATTAATTGCATTTATTTTCTGATTTCTTTATTATTCTTTCTGTTATTTTCCTGCTTCTCATTTCTTACCATTTGTTGATTAATATATGTGTGTGTCATATATATATATATATATATAGAGAGAGAGAGAGAGAGAGAGAGAGAGTCTTGTTCTGTCGCCAGGCTGGAGTGCAGTGGTGTGACCTTGGCACTGCAATCTCTGCCTCTCGGGTTAAAGCAATTCTCCTGCCTTGACCTCCCGAGTAGCTGGGAGTAGAGGCCCGCACTACCACCATGCCAGGCTAATTTTTGTATTTTTAGTAGAGATGAGGTTTCACCATGTTGGCCAGGATGGCCTTGATTTCTTAACCTTGTGATCTGCCTGCCTCGGCCTCTCAAAGTGCTGCAATTTAATTAATATGTTTTACTTTTCTCTTTTTTTTCCTACTGAATTGCAAGTTAATCAGATATGACATTTCAACCAGTGATGACACAAATTTTAACAAACTTTCAAGAAACAGAGTTTCCATCTTATACATACCTACTCTTTCAGCACTGAAAAAGGAAGAGATGAAATATCCTTCTCGGCTGGTGTTATGTTTTCTTTATCTTGATTAAATGGAGCTCAGAATCATCCCATATGGGAAAACTCAGTAAAATCAGTAAAATCTCAAATGGGCATCACATTAGTTGTTATAAATAGGTGAATGCCAATCTAAATAGCAGCATCTGCACATACACAGTAAAAGGAATAATTTCTGGTGAATGCCAGTGTGGAACACAAGATCAGGTACTTGTGAATTAACAGAAAAACTGTTAGGTGTTCAAAAGAGGCCACCTAACAGGGGCCTCTTAGAGAACAGGGGCCACAGTAAGATGCAGCCATAGGCAGCAGGAAGGCGAGTCATCTAGAGCTGGATTGGCGAGGTTTATTAAAGTTCAGAGATGACAGGAACACCTAGGTGGTGGACAAGGCCACCACGGTTAAAACAACCACCACAACAACAACCCACTCACAGAAGTTGGGAAACAGTGAAATGGCATCAGTTCTCTGCCTTGAGACTCTGAAACTCAGGCCTCTTGCCCTAAGACTGCCACGTGGTTGGAGGTGTTATTTTATTAATCATTAATTAATGAATTTTCTGAAAGAACAAGTCAATTAGGTCAGTACTGAAAAAGAATTCTACAAATCATGAATGCTGTAATCCTTCAAAGTCTTTTTCTTATGTAGCCAGAACAGTCACACCACTTTAAAAAAAATGGTATAATCAGATGTATTTATTCACATTCCTTTCCCTTTTCTAAAGTTAATGATTTTCATAGCCAACTCGATTCACAGGCATAGTTCAATACATCTAGCTTCTTAGACCAAAGGTACATTTTTAATGTACAGAAGAATGAAGTGGCTCTCTTTCTTGTTGTAGACATAAACATACTCTAAGTAGGTATTTTTTGCCTTTAATTTTGGATTTTTGCATAAAAGAAGGACGATATGCTGTAACTTTGAGATAGGTAATATAGTGTGTGTTCTTGGCTTTAGATAAGTGGCAGCTGTGAAAATGAGCTCTCTAACTGCTGGGAGAGTAATTGACTTAGAGTCCCAGAGGCTGTGCTCTGAATCTATCAACACCCAGTTCATGTCAAGATCATACTTCCACAGGCTGCTCCCAGGCAGTGATTTGAGCATAGCAGGAGACTGCAGCAGGACCGTTTCTGGGGAATTATTTTACTGAAGGACTCAGTGATATCCTTGATGAAATTTCTTAGAACCTCACTGCAGGGTAAGATGCTCCTACGCAACCTCCCTTTCCTCCCTCTCTCTTCCACATGGATCAAATATGCATTGATTGCTTCCTGTGGCTCCCTTCTCATTTACACTCACAGGCAGTGCCCTAATACGTCTCTTGCACATATAATTATGTCTTGGTATTTGCCTCTCAGAGGACCCAGAATAACAACAGATTCTAAAATTGCTTTAAAAATATCTTTCAACATTGTCTTTTATAATATTTCTGGAAAAGTTTCATCTTGCTTTTCCTTCTTGTAATAAATTGTCAGGTAAAATCATCTTAGTGTTTTAAAACCCCAAAATAAAATTTGGTATAATAATTCCTTTGATATACTATGCATATCAGTTAGTATGTTACGCTTTTTTGGGCTAGAGCTGGACTCATACTTCTTTTAATGATTCAGGAAACCAATGTCAGAAACAGACAAGCACCTTAAAAAGTGTATGTAAGAACTGTAATTCTTTTTTAATGTGAATAGAATCATTTCAATATCACATGGGTTCCTATATATATGGAGAAAACATACATAGTGGAAATCCTGGCATCTACATATTCTATAAAAATATAAAAGTATTCCCTGAGAACAGTGTAAGTTCATTTAGATTGCTGAACTAAGGGCTGAGTATAAAATATCGTTTCAGATGTTAGAAATACATATCACTCCCTAAAAGCATTTAGGTGCCCTGCATATTTTTTCCTGCTTTGCAGATATTTACCATACGCCAGCAGAGTTGAGGGTACTTTGCTTTAGTTGGGTCTCTCAGGAGAAAACACTTGAACAAAAAGCAGAGTGTTTTCAGCCCCTCGGCTTGACTCTGCCACAGCAGTGTGTATGGTTTTTCACTAGCTGCTGATTCTCAAGGCCTCCTTTTGGGCTTCTCCATTTCCCCTGCATCATTTACACAGAAGGAGTAGAAGAGAAAGGACTCTAATGGCAAATGCCTGAGAAAGTCTTGAGCGTTCTGTGTTCTCAGAGGAGCACGGCTCCAGCTTTGACTCCAATTTCCTCATATTACTCTTTCAAAACTCTACAAAACACAACAAAAGATGTTTTAAACATTCCTGCAGGACTAATACAAATAATAATCTATACTTTCAGGCAGAGAAACCCCACAAATTCACCCTCTTTGCAATTAAAAAAAATGTGCATCTGTGGGAGTTAGGAATAGAAGATCCTTCGGAGGCCCCAGAGTTACAGTGGAAGTCACAGCTGTGGAGCTGATCAGTAGTGGATCAGAAGAACTGCTGTAGTGAGAAGTGAAAGAAATACAGACAGAGCATGGGCAGTGACAGAACTCAGAAACCCTAGCAAATATAATCTCCTGCAGGAGGAGGAGCACCATTGTAAGGGACATGGATGTGCTTTGGTCAAGAATTAGCCCAAGGCAGACATCTAGGCCTGCATAACTCAGTGAGTTCCAGGCACAGGCGCATACTCCATTTGTGATATAACCTGTTTGTGAAGCTCAACCTTGGCTCTGAGCCACTATTGTGTGTAGTCGGTGTAACTGCCCTACTGACACTATGGCCTCTTAGGCCTGGCATGAGACAGCACTGGCGCCCAGAGAGAGAGAGAGAGAGAGAACCAGAGCTGTTCATCTTGCCAATGGATAGAGGGGAGTCACAGCACGGTTCTTGCTGGAGCCCAGAAAGAGGTAAGCCGCTGACCCTGAAGGCAGAGAAGCCAGCTGTGCATCTGCAGGAGTCGGGTGGCAAGAGCCGCAGAGCCAGAGCAGACAGCCGAGATGAAAGTGGACAGTGTTAGAGGGCTAATGTGAGTAAGCTGCTGATGAGAAAGCTGCGGAATAAAACTACATTTCACCTGCCTGCGGGCCCCCTCCCCCACCAGTGTACTTTCAGCTATCCACGCACTCCCCTCAGACCTCAGCCGGAGGTGGACTCTGATCCTGGGTGTGACATTGGCATAGTCATGGATCTGGACCTAACAGTCACGAGTGGGAACTGCTGTGGCGAAGTTTGAGAATGAAATGTTCAGGACAGAACTGGGAAAACAAAAGATGATGATAGGGAAATTTAGACTAAAGCACAAACCAATTAAGTAAACTGCCTGAGACGTACCAGAAGAGGGAGTCCTTGAGCTGAGAAACCCAGACACCTTCTATAAACTCTTCCTCTCCGGTGCTGGTAGCTCTCACCTCTCACCTGCCAGGTGAGATAGCTGGTCCAGCGGGTATTTACTAATAGGGAATGGAAGTAGAGAACAGAGTGGAGAGGACAGAGATGAAAACAAACAAAACCTCTCTGTATGCCAATCATTTTGACTCAAAGACCCTATAAGTGCAGTATTATGCAAAAACCAACATTTCTTGAAATTAAAAACAAGGGGAAACAAAATAAACCCAATCATACATCAATTTGAAAAGTAACTGCACAAGGAATGGGGCTTCAGAACATAGACCTTTGACTGTACATCTTTAGTTAATGGCATTACAGCACAAAAACAAAACTAAAAGGAAGTATTTCATTTTGTAGTTAATAGTAGTATGATGAGTAATGTTGTTTTTGTTTGTTCTGAGACAGGGTCTCACTGTTGTTGCCCAGACTGGAGTGCAGTGGTGAGAACATGACTCACTGTAGCCTCCACCTTCCCAGGCTCAGGTGATCTTCCCACTTCCGCCTCCTAAGTAGCTGGTAATACAGGTGCACACCATCACACACAGTTGATTTTTGTGTTTTTTTGTAGAGGCAGGGTTTTGTCACATTACTTAGGCTACTCTCAAGCTCCTGGACTCAAGTGATCTACCCACCCCAGCCTCCCAAAGTTCTGGGATTATAGGTCGGAGCTACCATGCTGGCCATAAATGTTATCTTGAGACTATATCCTTTTTATGTTGAGTGTTAACACCAGATCTCAAGGTCTGTGGAGGAAAAACAAAGGGGTGTTTTATTTTCTAAAAAATGACAATCTACAGATCAGGGAGATGTATAGCCTCCAATGTAAAGGAAAAGCATGCTCTGGAGAAAAAGAGCAGGTCTGACTTAAATAAAGGATGTTCATGACCCAGCCCTCAAACAGGTCAGTTTTTCAAATAAAGAAATCAGGCCAGGTTCAGTGGCTGATGTCAGGGATCTCAGCACTTTAGGAGGCTGAGGCAGGAGAATTACTTAAGGTCAGGAGTTTGAGACCAGCCTGGGAAGCATAGCAAGATCCCTCTCTACCAGAAAAATAACAAAAATTAGCAGGGCATGGGAGCGTACACCTGTGGTCCCAGCTACCCTGGAGGCTGAGGTGGGAGATTCATTGAGCTTAGGAGTTAGAGGTTATAGTGAGCTATAATCATGCCACTGCATTCCACTCTGGAGGACAGAGTATAGGCCCTGTCTGCTTAAAAAAAAAAAAAAAAGTGTTCAAATTTGTTCAGTCCTTGAGGGTTAAAAATAGCAGAGTCCTAATTGGGTGATTTCCAAGCCCCAACTAGAAGTCTCTGTTGGTCAACCCTTTTGGGCAACTGGTGGGAGAAGTTTTCCAACTACAGTGTCTCTATCTTAGCTCAGAAGCACAGACAAGAGGTTAGATAAGAATCACATATTTTAATACGGTTCATCAAGAGCTATACATGTTCACCATGTCCCTTCCCCCAGATTTAGTCATTTTTACCTATTCAATTATAAATAGGATTGGGAAAATAGTGCTAGTCCAGGAAAATGAGAAGAAAAATACTGGTGATCACTAATAATGTCTACCTCACTGATATTAAAGTTTCCTATTAATAAAAATGTTGGTATAACCATTTAATTTGGCATTCTTTGATGTATTTGGCAGGCTATATGAGAAAATATGGGGGTGTGATCCAGGCATTGATATATATTGTAAAGCTATCCAGGTGAGTATAATGTATAGCTATGTTTAAGAACTACAGATAGGAAAGCCTGTTACAGTTTCTAATGAAGATATTCAATACCCCCATACTAAATCTCCCAACATGTAATTTCATATACTGTTATTTAAAGTAATAAAATAGGGGCCGGGCACGGTGGCTCACGCCTGTAATCCCAGCACTTTGGGAGGCCAAGGCGGGTGGATCACAAGGTCAAGAAATCGAGACCATCCTGGTCAACATGGTGAAACCCGTCTTTACTAAAAACACAAAAAATTAGCTGGGCATGGTGGTGCGTGCCTGTAATCCCAGCTACTCAGGAGGCTGAGTCAGGAGAATTGCCTGAACCCAGGAGGCAGAGGTTGTGGTGAGCCAAGATTGCGCCATTGCACTCCAGCCTGGGTAACGAGCGAAACTCCGTCTCACAAAAAAATAATAATAAAGTAATAAAATTAATTTGTAGTGCAATCTGGTATCATGGCAGCACAGCTGGTAGCCTTCTTTCCTCTGTGCAGTTACCATGATTGCATGCGGGGGATGGAGAAGTGTTAGCTGCTAGGTGCATTCTGTATGATACTGCCTGGCTATAGCTGAATAGTTTAGAGACGCTTCCTGATCCAAGATGAGTACATCAAATTATTCTAACAAAAATTTAAAATTTTATGTTTGGAACTGTTAGATATAGTGAACTCCAAGTTTGTCTGCAAAGAATCAGTATGTCAGTATGTTCAGCTCTCTTATTAATTCTCCATTTTAAAGCTTAACTTTTTTGTAGTTTCAGTAAACAACCTTTCTACCAGTTCTAGTCAGTAGTTCACATCTGTTCCCCCAGTCCCTTGCTTTGTCCTGACTCATTCCAGTCATTTGCTCTGGTCACCTGCTCCAGTCACCTGCTTTGACCCCTGGTTACCTGCTCTGACCTGTCCCATAAGTGTCCTTCCCACCAACTATCCACTCTGCCACTCTGGCTTGTACCTCTCCTCTTTTTAAAATAGCCAGTTGGAATTAGCCTAGGCTATGCAGTCTAACCTAGCCAATAGGGGAATGACACAGCACTAGGGGCTACCTCCATCAGGAATACGAACCCCTTCCCCTTCCTTGTCCAGGTGTGCTCTCACTATTGTTCCATCTGTGAGCTGCACCCTTCTATAGAAGTAAACTGCCTTGCTGAGGAAATTTATATTCAAGTGCTGCTACTTTTGCAGCACTGAAAATTTACATGTAACAGAACTTATTACATTAATGTTGCTGAGGTTGTTGGAGGTATCTTGCCTTTCTGAAGGTTTTGTTAGTCACTATTCTATTAGATTTTTTTGAGACATTGAGCCTGTTTTGCTCTTGCAAAAATGAGTAAAAGTTGGCTCCTGTTGCTTCTAACCTAATGAACTTCTATATATATCATATTTAAATGCATTTTATGGCCTGTAAAAGATATATAAATATAAGTAGGTAGAAACAATATTGGAAGTATAGACAGATTATAAAAGTAAGACAAAAGCAAGGAAGAGGTAAGTTTGAAAATGCATATTTTGATCAATACTATGAGAACAAATATGTGTGTGAGTGTATGGTGTCTATGTGTGTGCATACATTATCATAAAGTAAAATTTAATTTTGTACCACAGGTGTCAGCAGACTTCAGCCTACAGGACAAATCTAGCCAGTCATTAGTTTTTGTCAGTAGACTTCTACTGGAACAAAACCACACTAATTAATTTACACTTTGTCTACTTCTGCTTTCATTCTACAGGGGAAGTTGAGTAATTGAAACAGAGACTGTGTGGATGCAAACCTAAAGTATTTACCAGCTGACCTTTGCAGAAAAGTAAAATTTACATAAGTTGCTTAGAAGCAGAGTTCATGGTTCCAGAGGTTTAAAGCCAGAATTACTGTCGCTTCATTGGTGGAAATGCTTCTAGTGGGCAAGTATTTGTCATAGAACATCTTATCTGAATTACTGCTGTCCTGAAGAATGTCTAGTGATAAATCTTTTCAAAGTAGGCGATGGATGAAGGAAGCAAAAAGGTTTTCATAAAGTCCTTGGAAAGAGTTCTTATCTCAGATACATAAGTCTGACTAAGCTTCCTTTCCTTTGTGTCTTTCCCATTCTGTTTTGCCTGGGTCTGACAGAGGTGATTTTCTACTGGTATCTGCAACTTTCCCACCACTGATAAGCAAATAGAAGACCCTGTAATGGGCTGGGTGTGGTGGCTCACAACTGTAATCCCAGCACTTTGGGAGTCCAAGGTGGGTGGATCACCTGAGGTAAGGAGTTCAAAACCAGCCTGACCAACATGATTAAACCCGGTCTCTACTAAAAATACAAAAATTAGCTGGGTGTGGTGATGGTGCCTGTAGTCCTAGCAACTCGGGAGGCTGAGGCAGGAGAATCCCTTGAATCTAGGAGGTGGAGGTTGCAGTGAGCCGAGATAGCACCATTGCACTCCAGCCTGGGTGACAAGAGTGAAACTCAGTCTCAAAAAAAAAAAAAAAAGGAAAAGACTCTGTAATGTAGTAAACACCCTCCCATCCCCTGGCCTGTTCTTAAATTATACCCAGGACTTTAATTTATAGAGGTATGACTGAGTGACAACATGGACAGTTCAATGTCATTGAAAGAGAAATTTGATACTTAACACTTCAGAAAAAAAAGGACATCCAATGCCATGCAAACCAAGGGAGGAATCATCAGGTGTTGATAGGAGGTAGAAGCAGGAGAAAGGGGAAAGGCCATTATTAAGGTTTCAACAGGAAATGCAAATCAGTGTAGAATAAACTGTTTCAGGTCAACTACTTTTGAATAATCCCCTGAGGCTTCTTTGCCCCGAGATCATTAGGCCTTGGTGAAATATTAGGTTGGTGCAAAAGTAATTGTGGATTTTGCTATTATTAATAGGCTTGGTGTGTGAGAGTTAGGTGAAAAGATGATTAAGGCTAAAGCCTCTGAATTGGTTAATTTGCATATGAAAGCCTTGCTCCTGGTCAAGCGCAGTTAACACTTGACTAAGGATCATATAGGGCCTGGGAAGGGCATTTTCTCTCTGATTCAGTGTTGATATTAAGAATTTCTATATCAGATGGCTATATAAAAAGATTTCAAGGGGTTCACAAACCTCCAGCAATTATATGCAAATTTGCCTTTTGCCTATATATGTGTGTACATTTTTTTCATAGTAGTGAGCAAAAAGAATTTTTAAAAATTATTATTATGCTTTAAGTTCTGGGGTACATGTGCAGAATGTGCAGGTACATAGGTATACACGTGCCATAGTGGTTTGCTGCACCTATCAACCTGTTATCTACATTAGTTGTTTCTCCTAATGCTATCCCTCCCCTAACCCCCACCCCCCAACAAGGCCCTGTGTGTGATGCTCTCCTCCTTGTGTCCATGTGTTCTCATTGTTCAACTCCCATTTATGAGTGAGAACATGTGATATTTGGTTTTCTGTTCTTGTGTTAGTTTGCTGAGAACAATGGTTTCCAGCTTCATCCATGTCCCTGCAAAGGACATGAACCCATCCTTTTTTATGGCTGTATAGTATTCCATGGTGTATATGGAGCACATAGAATTTTATGTGTAATGGACACAGGGAGAGGAACAACACACACCAGGGACAGTTGAGGGGTTGGGGGTGAGGAGAGAGAACTTAGAGGGTGGGTCAATAGGTGTAGCAAACCACCATGACACATGTATACCTATGTAACAAACCTGCACGTTCTGCACATGAATCCTGGAACTTAAAGTAAAATTTAAAAAACTAATAAAAAACAAAAAAACAGAAATGTTAAAAATAATAATAATAAAAGAATTTTATACGTAGCAAAGTATCTGAATGAATGAAAGAGAGGAGAAAGAAAAAAACTATTTTAGAGTAGCAACACTCATATTTTTTGTTTTCAAGGATCTTTTAAAATTCTTAAAAAGGATTAAGAGTTTTGGTAAGCTTTTATTTATGTGGGTTTTTTCTATCTATATTTACTATCTATTTCTATCTATATTTTATTTCTACATTAGAAATAAAAACTGTTAAATATTAAAATTTATATTTGCTAATACCTTTAAAAATGATGGTAAACCAATTTCCTATTAATATAAGTAACACATTTTTATAAAAATTACTAAAATTTTCAAAACCAAAGAAAACATTCATGAGAAGTGTGATAATGTTTTACAATTTTGCAAATATTTTCAATGTCTAATTTTATAGACTGGATTCTCATATCATTTCCTACATTCATCTTTTCAATGTCACATACCCTTTCTATAGCTTCTGTAAAAAGCCTCTGTACACTTGGCTTCATGAGACTGCAGAAAAGATTTCAGAAACCCTAGGAGTCTCCAGACCATTCATTGAGTGTTGTATACATATTTCAGTTTCTGAGTTCAAATGATTATATTCTGTACCTAGTTGTGGTCATCCTAGGAAATGACAATATCAAGATTATATTCTTTATATTCTCTGACAAATCTCTGGAGAACACCTAATCTCTCTCACAGGTTATGTACAGTTAGCAATAAGTAGTATTGTTAGAGCCACTCCAAAGGCTAGTCTCACCTGCAATTTTTACTAGATGAAATTGCCACTCTGGCTTGTGCTTCTGTATCATGGCTAATTAAGATGATGTCAGGCACTGGCTGTTTTGTCTTGATTAGACCATGAGGAAGATATGGTCTTAGAGGCATTTTATCATCCAACAATGTAAGAAAACTCTCCAGAAATTTTTACCTCTGTCTCCTCAGAAAGAAATAGACAGGCATTATGAGGCTGGAGAATATATCTAAGAGTCTGAGCTTAGATGCTCAAGAGTGAGGGAAGAGTTGCTCAGTGGCTGGAAGTGGGGGCACTCAAAGATGAACCTGGGCAGCCCAGATACAAGTTCACAAAACTGGGGAGCCAGGATTAGTGCAATACAGTATCAGAGCCACAGAGATCCAGAACCAAATGCTCATGGACAGAGACTAGATAAATCATCTTAGAGCCATGCAATGGAATGTGATAAACCAGCAAAATCAATGACCTATGTTGTAGAAAACACTGTGGATAAATCTCAGGAACAATATTGAGTAAATAAAGCAAATCTCAGACTGCTTGATACAGTATGATACCCAATAATAAAACACTAAGCCAAAAAATAATTGTTTCAAATTGGCAAGATCAATTTAAATAATTGAGAGTGATGTAGTTTCAAGTTGTGTTTATTTATTAAACAAAATAAAACAAGGTCATGCAAGAACGAAAGAATTAAGGATAACAACACAATTTTATGCACCCAAAGTTCAAAGGATTAAATTACCTCTCACATGTGACATGCTTATTGAATAAATAATTTATTTCCAAATATTAAAAAATAAATATTATTGTTCTAAGTGTTAATTCTTGTGATCTTTTTACAGCCCAATAAAATGTTAATATGCAAACAAATTTTTAACTTGAAAGGTATGACTAAGGGAATTTTCAAAACGTTAGATCTCTATTGAAAGAAAACATGAAAAAGGAATGTCACGCCTCCTTACCTTTAATTTCCTGCTTCAGCGAAAAAAAAAGACTTCATAGAAATAAACAGTATTTAAAAAGAAAGTATGTTTTTGATCTCTGTTTGATTTAAATTAGTATTACTTTTCCTCTAAAGAGTAACTATATGTTACTTTGCTATTTGTTTTCCCTCATGTTGGCTACATTTCCAACCTCTAAATTAATGCATATATATATATATATATATATATATATATATATATATATATATAAATAAAGAGATGTATGTATATGTGTGTGTGTATGTGTGTGTGTGTGTGTGTGGGTGGGTGGGTGTATATACAGAGAGAGAGAGAGAGAAATATTGTACTTCTTATACTATTGAGTTAAAAATAATTATTTTCTCTTAGGCAACTGGTCAAATGATTGTCTATTTAGAGTAATAAACAACAGAATTTTTTTATTCAGGAAAAAAGTTGTCCAGGTGAAATAGTTGTTACCAAGAACAGACCTGAATTAAGATGGAAATTAAACATTTACATCAGGACTGGATGTGGTGGCTCACACTAGTAATCCCAGTGCTTAGGGAGGCCTAAATGGGAGAATCGCTTGAGCCATGGAATTCAAGGCTGCAGTGAGCCATGTTTGTGCCACTACACTCTAGCCTTGGTGTCAGAGCAAGACCCTGTCTTTAAAAAACATAAATTCTAAATGAATATCTACATCTACTTTTGGTCTCTCTTAATAAACTAACTAAAATGACAGCAAAGTAATTTTCAAGACATAAACGTATAAAGAATAGGAAGAAAGAGAGGAGAAAATAGAAGCAAAATTGTGGAAGCAGTAAAGAATGGTCATGATATAAGAAACTTGAGAAAAATAAAGCCCAGTCAGCCATTGGGAAAATTGAGTATCATGCACATTGGTTCCACAGAATGTCCAAGAAAGAAGTATGTGATCTCAAGTTCATTTATAGGTAGGGATAATAGGAAAGGAAGAGACTTAATATAAGGAGTACTAGTTGAAAAGCCTATTTTAGCCAAAGTGAGCATATTTAGAAATGGAGCTTTTAGGTGATAATTAAGTTTAAATGAGACCATAAGGGTGGTGCTCTGATATAGTTTGGGTATTTGTCATCCCAAACTCTCATGTTGAAATGTGATCCCCAATGTTGGAGGTGAGGCCTAGTGAAAGGTGTTTGGGTCATGGGGGTGGATCCCACAGGAATGGGTTTGTGCCCTCTCTGTAGCAATGAGTGAATTCTTAACTCTATTAATTCATACAAGAATTGGATGCTTAAAAGAGGTTGCACAACTCCCTTCATTCTCTCTTGCTCCCCTTCTCACCATGTGACCAGACTTCTCCCTTTATTCCTTTTGCCAAGATTGAAAGCCACCTGATGTCCTCAGCAGAAGCAGATGCTGACACTATGCTTCTTGTACAGCCTGCAGAACAGTGAGCCAGATAAACTTCTTTTCTTTATAAATTACCCAGCTCCAGATATTCCTTTATAGCTACACAAAACAGACTAAGACAGACTCTAATCCAGTAAGAATAGTGCCCTTATAAAGAGAGGACAAGACACCAGACACATTCTCTCTCTGTCACTCTTTCTTAAGGCAGTCTGACCCAACACACATATTTAAAATAATCTAAAGGTTGCACATTTATTTAACAGAAATTATGATATAAAATATGGGAAAGAGTGCTTTTTGTAGCAAACAGGAGAATTAGCAAAATAATTATTTAATTATAGTAATAAATCAATAGCCATTATTTATTGGTTCAAAATCAAGAAGCAATAATACAAAGTAATTATTTAGAGACATGAACATAAATTTTAAATCAAAATTAAGAGGAAAAAGCTGAAAATGTTGCCTCTGAAGAGATGGAAGTGAGTGAGAAAATGGGAATGGAGAAAGATACAGGACTTCAAGTTATAAAACAAAACGTGTATTATTTATTTAAATACTTCTTTTTACAATTATGTGCATGTTATATTTTAAAGATAATAATAATGAAATTTGTGTGTACACATGAGAGAGAAATCAGATCGTAAACTCAAAAGAAAACTGTGCCAAATTTCAGTTTCTGTTTTTTTGATGTGTCTAAACTAGATCTTAGGAAGTAAATAAAAACATATTTTTCCTATAATTTAATTTATGAAAATATAAAGTTCTTAAGGCTGGAGCTAGAAGTTCTGTGACCTGCCTTCATAAAGTCTAAAATCTAGTGGGAAAAGTGAATCTGCTTCTCAATGGACTCCAGTTGATCTTTCATCCCTGTGGCTAGAGGATAGAAAGTACTAATTACCTCAAATGAGCCTGAATTTTAGAGCTGTGTATAACATCATTCTCACTAGAAACTAATCACTAAGAGTGGGGAAGACATATAGAAATATATTCCTGAAAGCAAACCATGTGAATGGATATTCACCCAGTGAGTGGCCAAAACACACAGGCACACACATGCAATGTTAATTATCAAAGCTAAACCCAGCAGATTCACAATCAAATGTCAGTTGGCTCTTTTCTGATCACATTTTCCACTATAATAATGTTGTCACTCTGGATATGATGGCCTAGCACTTCCAAATTGTCTTCAGTTTTTTTCTGCTTTTCACTCTCCATGTTTAAACATTTGCTAAGTTCAATCGAGTCTACTGCTTCAGTGACTGATTTATTTCAGCATGATTAATTATTTGCTCATTGCTGCTTGCTTAAATTATTGAAGTACCTGATTACTAGTTTAACTCAAGTTGGGTTTTTGGGGGTTTCTCTTCACCCCACTCTCATAATCACAAAATTCTAATCATTTACTATTTTTGTTAACTATTTCATATAGTTTTCCAAAATTATAACTTAACGCTGAAAACAAGCTTATTATTTATATTTAATAAACTTTAGTTCTTTAACATGATGTAGTATTATACAACTTTTAGAATTCTAGTTCTCAAGAATGTAAGGGTAGATGTGCATATTATGGTGTAATATTAAATAAAAAGTACACAACATAGTTGCCACAATGTTTTGCATGGTGCTCCATGAGCACCTGAACGAAGAAAGAAATTAATTCACAAACAAATAGACCAAATACCTTGGTGTGATGTTAGAATTAAGTGTTTACTTTACATACATATATATATATATATATATATATATATATATATATATATATATATATATATATATATTATTCTATTTTAAGTTTTAGGATATATGTGAAGATCATGCAGGATTATTACATAGGTATGCACATGCCATGATGGTTTGCTGCCTCCATCCCACTGTCACCTACTTTAGGTATTTCTTCTAATGTTATCCCTCCCCAATCCCCTCAACTCCTACTATCCTTCTCCTAGCCCCACCCACCCCTCAACAGGCCCCCATGTATGATTTTCCCCTCCCTGTGTCCATGTGTTCTCATTGTTCAATACCCACTTATGACTGAGAACACGGGGTGTTTGTTTTTCTGTTCTTGTGTCAGTTTGCTGAGTATGATGGTTTCCAGCTTTATCCATGTCCCTGCAAAGTACATTAACTCATCCTTTTTTATGGCTGCATAGTATTTCATGGTGTATGTGTGTCATATTTTCTTTGTCTTGTCTATCATTGGTGGGCATTTGAGTTGTTTCCAAGTCTTTGCTATTGTAAACAGTGCCGCAGTGAACATATGTCTGCATATGTCTTTATAATAGATTGATTTCTAATCATTTGGGTATATCCCCAATAATGGGATTGCTGGGTCAAATGGTATTTCTATTTCTAGATCCTTGAGGAATCACCACACTGTCTTCCACAATGATTTAGACTAATTTACACTCCCACCAACATTGTAAAAGTGTTCCTATATCTCCACATCCTCTCCAGCATCTGTTGTCTAGATTTTTTAATAATTGCCATTCTAACAGGCATGAGATGATATCTTGATGTGGTTTTGATTTACATTTCTCTAATGACCAGTGATGATGAGCATATTTTCATATGTTTGTTGGCTGCATGAATGTCTTCTTTGGAGAAGTGTCTGTTCATATCATTTGCTATCTTTTTGATGGGGTTGTTTGATTTTTTTTTCTTGTAAATTTGTTTAAGTTCTTTGTAGATTCTGGAAATTAGCCCTTTGTCAGATGTGTAGATTGCAAATTTTTTTTCCCATTCTGTTGGTTGCCAATTCACTCTAGTGATTGTTTCTTTTGCTGTGCGGAAGCTCTTAAGTTTAATTAAATCCCATTTGTCTATTTTGGCTTTTGTTGCCATTGCTTTTGGTGTTTTAGTCATGAAGTATTTGCCTATGCCTATGTTCTGAAAGGTATTGCCTAGGTTTTCTTCTAGGGTTTTTTATGGTGTTAGGTGTTATGTTTAAATGTTTAATCCATCTGGAGTTAATTTTAGTGTAAGGTGTCAGGAAGGGATCCAGTTTAAGCTTTCTGCACATGGCTAGCCAGTTTTCCTAACACCATTTATTGAACAGGTACTCTTTCCCCATTGCTTGTTTTTGTCAGGTTTGTCAAATGTGTGACATTAATTCCAAGGCCTCTGTTCTGTTCCAACGGTCTATATTTCTGTTTTGGTACCAATACCATACTGTTTTGATTACTGTAGCCTTGTAGTATAGTTTGAAGTCAGGTATTGTGATGCCTCTAGCTTTGTTTTTCTTTCTTCTTCTTCTTATTTTTTTTTGCTTGGGATTGTCTTGGCTATATGGGCTCGTTTTTGGTTCCATATAAAGTTTAAGGTGGAATTTTCTAGTTCTGTGAAGAAGATTAATGGTTGCTTGATGGGGATAGCATTGAATCTATAAATTACTTTGGACAGTGTGGCCATTTTCACAATATTGATTCTTCCTAACTATGAGGATGAAATGTTTTTCCATCTATTTGTGTCCTCTCTTATTGCCTCGAGCAGTGGTTTCTAGTTCTCCTTGAAGACATCCCTCACATCCCTTGTTAGTTGCATTCCAAGATATTTTATTCTCTTTATAGCAGTTGTAAATGGGAGTTTGCTCATTATTTGACTGTTTGTCTGTTATTGGTGTATAGGAATGCTTTTGATTTTTGCACATTGATTTTGTATCCTGTGACTTTGCTGAAGTTGCTTATCATCTTAAGGAGATTTGGGGCTGAGACGATGGGATCTTCTAAATATACAATCATGTAGTCTGCAAATAGAGAGAATTTGACTTCCTCTTTTCCTAATTGAATACACTTTATTTATTTTTCTTGCCTGATTGCTCTGGCCAGAACTTGCAATACTATGTTGAATAGGAGTAGAGAGGACACCTTGTTTAGTGCCAGTTTTCAAAGGGAATGCTTCTAGTTTTTGCCCATTCATTATGATATTGGCTCTGGGTTTGTTGTAAATAGCTTTTATGATTTTGAGATACGTTCCATGGATACCTAGTTTATTGAGAGTTTTTAGCATAAAGGTCTGTTGAATTTTGTTGATGCCGTTCTCTGCATCTATTGAGATAATCACGTGGTTTTTGTCCTTGGTTCTGTTTATGGATATGTGTGTGTTGAACCAGCCTTGCATCCCCAGGATGAAGCCTACTTGATTGTGATGGGTAAGTTTTTTGATGTGCTGTTGGATTCAGTTTGCCAGTATTTTATTGAAGATTTTTGCATCAATGTTCAGCATGGATATGACCTGAATTTTTTTTTTATGGTTGTGCCTTTGCCAGGTTTTTGGTATATGGATGATATTGTTCTCATAAAATGCATTAGGGAGGATTCCCTTTTTTTATTGTTTGGAATAATTTCAGAACGAATGGCACCAGGACCTCTGATAGAATTTGTACGTCTGGTAGAATTCAGCTGTGAACCCATCTGGTCCTGGACTTTTTTGGTTGGTAGGCTATTAATTGCTGCCTCAACTTCAGACCTTGTTATTAGTCTATTCAGGGATTCAACTTCTTCCTGGTTTAGTCTTAGGAGGGTGTAAGTGTCCAGGATATTATCCAATTCTTCTAGATTTTCTGGTTTATGTGCATAGAGGTGTTTGTGGTAATCTCTGATGGTAGTTTGTATTTCTGTAGGATTGATGGTGATATCCCCTTTATAATTTTTAACTGCATCAATTTGATTCTTCTTCCTTTTCTTTTTTATTATTCTGGCTAGTGGTCTGTCTGTTTTGTTGATTTTTTTCTAAAAACCAGCTCCTGGATTTACGGATTTTTTTGAACAATTTTTTTGTGTCTCTATCTCCTTCAGTTCTGCTCTGATCTTAGTTATTTCTTGTCTCCTGCTGGCTTTTGAATTTATTTGATCTTGCTCCTTTAGTTCTTTTAATTGTGAAGTAAGGGTATTAATTTTAGATCTTTCCATTCTTCTTATGTGTGGCATTTAGTGCTATAAATTTCTCTTTAGACATTGTTTTAAATGTGTCCCAGAGATTCTGGTATGTTGTGTCTTCATTCTCTTTGGTTTCAAAGAACATCTTTATTTCTGCCTTAATTTCATAATTTATCCATAATAAGACATCTGTGGTTAAGACTTCCAGTGCTCAAACATTTTGATGATGTGCGCCTATGCACATGTGAGAGGTTTGTGCTTCTCAGTCCTTTTGCAGCCAAGTAGGATCATATGATTGGTTCTTTCCAATGGCCAGTGATAGAAGTAACACAGGACATTTTCATGCTGGAGCATTTGTTTCCTGGAATGAAGCTGTCCAGCTTTCTTTCTTCCCTTGCCACAGAGATCAGAGAATAATTTTCATGTGGAGATAGGGGAGCCACAGAATGTAAGCATCTTGAGTCACACAGTTACAGAGATAGCTTATCCAGATTAACACATCTTTTAAATGAGAAAAGTGATAAAACAAAAATATTCAATAATCAAATGAAGAAAAATTCTTTTGCATGCTTAATAGATAGAAATAGCAATTATAATTGTCCTGAGGTTTTAAATACATTTAGAAATAAATTAGATTAATTTTAAAGTATATTTAAAATGATTTTTCTGCCAAAAATATTAATTTGGATTTATTTTGCACATTCTTTTGCTCTGGCTTGATTTTTCTCTAGTACACTCTAAATTTGTACCAGCCCTTCTATGACTAATAGAACTGTCATAAAAGATAGCCATGCTTTCATTTAATTCCAACAATAATTCAGTTTGCTGTGTTTGTTTATTCATTCGTTCTTTTTTATTTTATTTAATATATCTTAATTGAAACCTACCATGTGTCAGACACTGTTCTAAGTGCTCAGGATACAAATAACAGTAACCAATATAACTATATTTAATAACTCTCTTTTTATGTTCTATAGATTATTTGAAGCATTTTATCTAATTTTATTCTCATATATTATGATGAGCCTTGTTATTACTCTAATTTTGGGTAAAGAATCTGAGTGCTAGAGAATTCAAGTAATTTTTCCGAAGCACCATAGCTGGTAAATGAAAAACCTAGGATTCAAATCCACGTCTGAAACCAACATGTAACCTCTTTTCTTCATGTTAAGTGTTACCATACACCCTAGTTTTTAGTTTACATTTATTTCCCTATTTTAATATAAATGTAAGACCCTATCCCTCTTCAAAGTGTCCTGATATGGAAGATAAAATATATGGCCACTTTATTTATGCTGTATAGCTTCACTTGGTCACTGCTCACAGGATAGGGCAAGTTCAACCATGTCCAGAGGTATTTTCAAGGGTAATCAAACCCAAAGGTAAAATTGACAGACCAGTAAATCTTCCTAGTTCATTATTATCCTATGTAGTAGAGTCTCAACAGAAAGAGTTCCTTTAAAAAAAAATAATAAGTAGGAATTTGGAATAGTGATACATAAAGAAATTCAGTGAAAGTCAAGAAATGTCAACAAAGACCCCAACTGTGCTAATTTGCTACCAAGAAGACACACAACTGTACTTCATAAGGTTAAATTATGTATGACTTTTCCAAGCTTGTTTATTTACTGGATTATGCAAGAGTACCCAGATGGACAGTCAAGGTCATACAGATAAGTGGCAAAGTACAGGATGTTGACTGAAAAGAGTAATATCACTGCTAAAAAAGAATAGTCAGTCTCTGAACATCACACTCAGTGCATTTGTGAGCCAACATATAGATCAAGAAAGAAATGCCTTGAGAGTTTATTTTGTGGCTACAGACATCAGCCATGGTGGGCCTCTTTGTCAGATTATAAATCAATTCCATGGTATCACCTTGAGATTAATGGGTGTTTCAGAGAAAGGGACAGAGATTTGCATATATTAAAAAGCATTAGAGCTCACTGTATTTTTAAGTAATTTGTATGAATATTCCTTCCTCTTTGGAGATCCAATATAAAGGTAGAACTGCCAATGAAATTTTCTAATCCAAGAATAATCTGTTTAAACATAATTTTTATATAAAACAATTAAGTACATTTCATATGTAGTTCATTTTTTAAGGCAGTATCTAGAAAAAGTCTGTGACAATCTGTCTGATTTTTTTACATTGCCTTTAAAATGAAGGAACATTTTGTATCATTTAAAGACTTCAAATTTGTTTTCTTCTGAGATTTGAGAAGAATGGAAAGTGCTCTGCTAGTTAATGAGAGCAAATTATACTATTATCAGGCAATGCTTGAAATATAAGAAAACTGATGTTTAAAATTGGTAAAATAAACACAAATAGCATTTTCTACACTATACACTATTCATTCAGTAAAGGCATTCTCATTAAAGAAAATAAAGATTTTATAAGGTCATGTAGTTTATTCATCTTTAAACAACTGACAGCAATTCTTATGTCTATAGAGATATATACAGAAGAAATCTACCTCCTATTCTTTTTTAGCAATCAAAAATTTGGAAAGTTACTTCCTATTTTACTTGACTGACCGTGAATTATGATCTAATTTATGTCCCATAGTTGATCTAACTAAATGAGTGAAAAAAGAAATAGGAGAGAAGAAGAGAGAAAAGAAGAATTGTAGGACATCTACTACAAAGATATAGACAAACCAGATTTCAAATCTTCTATCTTAGTGGTTATGGGACATGTGGAAAATGTTTAATAACAGCATCAATTGTCAGTTTTCTCATTTATAAAGTGGGGAGCATACCATTTTGTTAGAGCTGTTGGGGGGATGGTAGGTGCATATATGAAAAAATAAAACAATTTTCAAAATGAATCAATAATACAATGAATTCATATACAATTTAATGTTACTTGTGTTGGATACTTTTAAGTAATATGTCCAATGCAAAAAAGCAAATAATCCTGTGCTCTACACCAAGATCAGCCCATTTCTTAAGGACCAATGCTGAGAGCAAATAATAAATGAATATTACCAGACAGGAACTTGTTTGGGGGATAGTAAAGGCCCTGGAATCCATGACATATGAAAATTTTGAAATAGTGGGAAATAGGTGGATATTTAGATTTTACCTGGAAAAAAAAATGGGTGAACTTTCTATCTATACCAGAAAGCTTTTACAATCAATCAGCACAAGTAAAGCAATCAAATAGTAGATTTCCTGGGAGTTAGGTTTGGTTTGATAATTATAACAGTTGATAATTTGTAGATTTAAGGGTGTGCTCTAGGTGGCTGGGTAACCATTTACAAGGACATGAGAAAAACTAGCATTTTTAAGAAGCTGGAATTCTGGAATTCTAAGAAATCTTACAAGTCTCATATGTTTCTTCATGCCTACTAATTTACAGTAAAGCGATACATTTGAAATATCATGCATTCACTAGCAGTGTTAAAAAATGCAAAAAATGAAACAGAAACAAAATTGTGGTGGACAAAGATGTAAAAAGTAAGATGAAAAATATACATCACAGAAACAAGTCAGCTAAAAATTATTAAAATAATTTAAGAAACATCTTAAGACTTAAGAACTTGACTTTCTAGATTGAAAGTGCTCACAAAATGATGAAAAAATATGAAAACATAAAATCATACCAAAGCAAACATATCATTGTGGATATTCATAACACTGAGAATAATGTGAAAAACCTAACACATTTCAGAGTGTGGGAACAAAAAGGCTGCTTACTAAGGTTCAAGAAGCAAAATTACTTTGGGTGTCTGTTTTCTAATTTTTGGAGTTTGAAGTAGTCTGGTTTCTTAGAAATCAGAATTTATTTTCTGCTATTCTTGTAAAGTAGAAAAAGGAAAACTACTTTTATACCACAAATTCTCTTAATTATTTCATCATAAATCTTTTTTTTAAATCTAGGGTTGGCCAAATAAAGTCTGAAGGACAAATCTGGGTCTTTGCCTGGTTTAATAATAACCTATGACCTAGTTGTTTTGACATACTAATGACAACTTAAATAGCTGAAAAGATCAAAAGAATAATATTTTATGATGCAGAAATATTGTATTAAAATTCAATTTTAGTATGCATAAGAAAGTGTAGTGGAAAATGCTATGTGTGTTTATTAATATATTATCTATAACTGCTTTTGCACTGCAATGGAAGAGTAATTGCAACAGAGCTGATATATGGTGCTTTGCAAAGTAGTAGCAGACTACAATCACAATAATACAGTAATAATTGGACAGCATTTCCAGTATTATCTTGTCACACATTTTAGTTATTATATTTGTTTTGTGCATCTTCTTATTTTGCGGATGCATACCAATCATGACAAAACAAGAGCAGAAAAGTGGACTTTCAGTAATGTGTTCATCAGCCACAGTACGCCATAGCTTTTTTTGTTATTGAATTGGATAGCAAAGTATGGGAGCTGTTACGTGATGACCCTAAAAGTATGCTAAAATAATACATCATACATTAACATTTCCTGACAAAGCACTTGTTAAATATTCCCAACTCCCAAGAAAGCCATGGTCAGAAACATTACAAAATTTAAAATATTTTATCAGAGCAGAATTTCTTCATCAAAATTAAAAAGTCAGAATGTGCCTGACTAGTAAATTAATCTTCTGTGTACCTCAATTGTTAGTTGAGTAAAGAATATTGTTTGCTGATAGTGAGGTAATAAATTGTTGTTGGTAGAAGCTGCTGAAGAAATGTGAACGAAGAAATACACGTTTAAAAACTTTGGCCATTCGCTGAGAGGATCATATAAAATAATTTAATTGACATTCATAGTGATTTAAAAAAAAAAAAAACCGAATGATTTTTGTGGCTTCCCTTGTCTCTTGAAAGGACTAATATTGTTAGGTTTCAGAGAGTCAACAGTAAGTCTCTGAGAATTCACCTCCACGAAGTACTTTGGGGAAAACTATGAACCCACCATGTATTATTGAATGAATAGTGTAAGTACT
Source organism: Callithrix jacchus (assembly GCF_049354715.1). Classification (NCBI taxonomy): domain Eukaryota; kingdom Metazoa; phylum Chordata; class Mammalia; order Primates; family Cebidae; genus Callithrix; species Callithrix jacchus. The sequence continues at coordinate 88,829,001 of NC_133511.1, forward strand.
ATACTTTACTTGTTCTTGTATATTCTCAAATGCTCTCACTCATTGTGAAATCATATATATACACACACACACACACACACACATATATACATATATAAATTAGTGCTTAATGTGAAATATCAACAATTAATATTTGAATTACAAGTAATGTTAATTTGCCTTGTATAACTCCGATGATGTCAAAAGCTAAATCAAGTAGAGACACCTTCATTCTCATACAGACTTGCATCAGGTAAAATATTCTGAGCCCAAATTACAGTTCCAGCCGTGTTACTTGGATTTCTCATCAAATGCCCAGGAAATTTCTATATTTCAAAATCTATTTAATAAAAGGAAATGTGGACATCTCTACCAAATCTTCAATTAGAAGTAATTATCTCAAAGAAATGACAAGCAATGCATTAAATGTTAATCCATAAGAAGTCTATAGATGTTTTCAAACTACTGAATGTGCTCAATTAAAATCATATGCTTGTGGACTGAAATAATAGTACCTATACATGTGAAAATGCACTTTTAAAGATGAGATACATACAATGTTACTAAAAATCACCATTAACAGATGAACATATGCAACTGATTTTGATAAAAGGAAATACTGTCTTTGGACCCCAATTAAGCAAAATATTATCCCTCCCAAAAGAAATTACATTATTCTTTTTTAACCTTTTTTTTTTTTTTTTTTTTTTTGAGACAGAGTTTCACTCTTGTTACCCAGGCTGGAGTGCAATGGCACGATCTCGGCTCACCGCAACCTCCGCCTCCTGGGTTCAGGCAATTCTGCCTCAGCCTCCTGAGTAGCTGGGATTACAGGCACGTGCCACCATGCCCAGCTAATTTTTTGTATTTTTAGTAGAGACAGGGTTTCACCATGTTGACCAGGATGGTCTCGATCTCTTGTCCTCATGATCCACCCACCTCGGGCTCCCAAAGTGCTGGGATTACATGCTTGAGCCACCGTGCCCGGCCCTCTTTTTTAACTTTTATCTTAAGTTCAGGGGTACACATGAAGGCTTTTCACTTAGGTAAACTTGTGCTGTGTGGGCTTCTTGTTCAGATTATTTCATCGCCCAGGTATTAAGCCTAGTAGTACCCATTAGTTATTTTTCTGATCCTTTCTCTCCACCCACCCTTCACCCTTTTATAGGTCTCAGTGTGTGTTGTTCCCCTCTATGTGTACATGTGTTCTCATCATTTAGTTCTCACTTATAAGTGAGAACATGCAGTATTTTTTTTCTGTTCCTGCATTAGTTTGCTAAGGATAATAGCTTCCAGCTTCATCCATGTTCCTGCAAAAGACATGATCTTTTTTTATGGCTGCATAATATTTCATGGTGTATATTATGTATCATGTTTTCTTTACCCAGTCTATCATTGATGGGCATTTAGGTTGATTCAATGTCTTTGCTATTATGAATAATGTTGTAATGAACATATTCATGTATGTATGTTTATAATACAATAATTTATAGGATTTTGGATATATGCTCAGTAATAGGATTGCTGGGTTAATTGTGTTTCTGTCTTTAGGTCTTTGAGGAATTGTCACATCATCTTCCACAATGGTTAAAAGAATTTACACTTCAACCAACAGTGTATAAGCATCCCTTTCTTTCCACAACCTCACCAGCATCTGTTATTTCTTGACTCTTTAGTAATAGCCATTTTGACTGGTGTGAGAGGGTATTTCATTGTGGTTTTGATTTGCATTTCTCTAATGATCAAAGATGTTGATCTTTTCTCATATACTTGTTGGTTATATATATGTCTTCTTATGAAAAATGTCTGTTCATGTCCTTTTCCAACTTTTTAATGGGGTTGTTTATCTTATAAATTTGTTTAAGTTCTTTATAGATGTTGGATATTAGACCTTTATTAGAGGCATAGTTTGCAATTATATTCTTCTATATTCTATAGGTTGTTTATTTGTCATAGTTTCTTTTGTTATGCACACTTTTGTTATGACACTCTTTAGTTTAATTAAATCTCATTTGTCAATTTTTGCTTTCATTGCAAGTGCTTTTGGCAACGTCATCATGAAATCTTTGCCTGTGTCTGTGTCCTGAATGGTATTGCATAGATTTTCTTCTAGGTTTTTTGTAGTTTTGGGTTTTACATTCAAGTTGTTAATTCATCTTGATTTAATGTTTGCATATAGTGTAAGAAAGCTGTCCAGTTTTAATCTTCTGCATATGACTAGCCAGTTAGCACCATTTATTGAGTAAGGAATTATTTTCCTATTGCTTATTTCTGTCAGGTTTGTCAAAGACCAGATTGTTGTAGGTATGCTATCTTCTTTCTATTCTGTTCCATTGATCTACATGTCTGTTTTTATACCAGTGCCATGTTGTTTTGGTTACTGTAGCCCTGTAGTATAGTTTGAAGTTAGGTAGCATGATGCCTACACATTTATTATTTTTATTTAGGATTGCCTTTGCTAGTCAAGCTCTTTTTCATTTCCATATGAAACTAGAAAAAGTAGTATTTTCTACTTCTGTCAAGAATGCCAATGGTAGTTTAATAGGAATAACATTGAATCTATAAATTGCTTTGGGGAGTATGGCCATTTTAACAATATTGATTTTCCTGTCCATTGGCATGAAATTTTTTTCCAATTGTGTTTGTCATCTCTGATTTCTTTGAGCAGTGGTTTATAGTTCTCCTTGTGGAGGTCTTTAACCTCCCTAGTTAGCTGTATTTCTAGGTATTTTGTGCTTTTTTGTGGCAGCTGTGAATGGGAGTTTGTTTCTGATTTGGCTGTCAGCTTGATTGTTGGTGTATGATAATGCTAGTGATTTTTCACATTAATTTTGGATCCTTAGACTGCTGATTTTTTTTTCCAGATTAATAAGCTTTTGGGCTGAGACTATGGGATTTCTACATATAGGATTATGTTATCTGCCAACAGGTATAGTTTGACTTCCTCTCTATTTGGGTGCCCTTTATTACTTTCTCTTGCCTTATTTCCCTGGCCATAACTTCCAATACTATGTTCTTTTTTTTTTTTTATGGGGCAGAAAGGAAAATAAACAGGGACTCTCTGCAAAGCCAGAGTCCCAGCTAGTGTGTTCAATACTATGTTCAATAGAAGTGCTGAGAGAGGGCATTCTTGACTGGTGCTGGTTTTCAAGAGTATTGCTTCCAGCTTTTGCCTATTCAGTATGATGTTGACTGTGGTCTGTCATAATAGCTCTTATTATTTTGAGGTATGTTTCTTCGATATGTACTTTGTTGAGAATTTTTAACATAAATGAGTGTTGAATTTTACAGAAAGCCTTTTCTGCATCTGTTAAGATAATCATGTAGTTATTGTCTTTAGTTCTGTTTATGTGATGAAATACATTATTATTTGTATATGTTGAACTAACCTTGTATCCTAGGGATAAAGCCTACTTGGTCATGGGGGATAAGCTTTTAAATGTGCTGATTGATTCAGTTTGCTGGTATTTTGTTGATCAACATTGATGTGCATAAAGGAAATTGGCTTGAAGTTTCTTTTTTTGGTTGTATCTCTGCCAGATTTTGGTATCAGGATAATGCTGGCCTCATAGAGTAAGTTATGGAGGAGACCGTCCTCCTCAATTTTTGGGAATAGTTTCAGGAGGAATGGCACCAGCTCTCCTTTGTACATCTGGTAGAATTCATCTATGAATCTGTCTAGTCATGGCTTTGTAGGCTTTTTATTACTGCCTAAATTGTAGAGCTCATTATTGGTCTGTTCAGAGATTCAATTTCCTCCTGGTTCAGTTCTGGGGCTGGTTTATGTATCCAGGAATTTATCTATTTCTTCTAGATATTCTAATTTATGTACACAGAGGTTTTCATAACACTTTGTGATAATTGTATATGTTGTTTCTGATTGTGTATATTTGAGTTATCTCTCTTTTCTTCTTCATCAGACTAGCTAATAGTCTATCTATTTTATTAATATTTTTTTCTGAAAACCAGAGTGATCTTGAATTCATTGATCTTTTGAATGGTTTTTCATGTCTCTGTCTCCTTCAGCTCAGCTCTGATTTTGATTATTTCCTGTCTTCTGTTAGCTTTGGAATTTGTTCACTCTTGTTTCTCTAGTTCTTTTGTTTGTGATTCTAAGTTGTTAACTTGAGATCTTTCTACCTTTTTGATGTGAGCAATTAGTGCTATAAATTTCTCTGTTAACACTGCCTTAACTGTGTGCCAGATATCCTGGTATGCTGTATCTATGTTCTCATTAGTTTCAAAGAACTTCCTGATTTCTTCCTTAGTTCCATTATTCAATAGTCATTCTGGAGCAGATTATTCAATTTCTATGTAGTGTTATGGTTTTTAGTTAATTTCTAATTCTTCATTTTTAATTTGATTGTGCTGTGGTCTGAGAGACTGTTGTAATTTTAGTTCTTCTGCATTTTTTGAGTAGTGTTTTACTTCCAATTATGTGATTGATTTTAGGGTATGTTCCATGTGGTGATAAGATGAACATATATTCTGTCATTTTTGTGTGGAGAGCTTTATAGACATCAGGTCCATTTGATCCAATGCTGAGTTCACAGTCCTGAATATCTTTGTTAATTTCTGTCTAGATAATCTGTCTAATATTGTCAGTGGGGTATTAAAGTCTCCCACTATATTGTGTGAGTCTAAGTCTCATTGAAGGTCTCTAAGAACTTGTGTTCTGAATCTGGGTAAACATGTGTTGGGTGCATATATATTTAGAGTAGTTAGATTTTCTTGTTGAATTGAACCCTTTACCATTATGTAATACCCTTCTTTGTCTTTTTTAATCTTTTTTGGTTTAAAGCCGCTTTTGTCAGAAACTAGGATTGCAACCTTCTTTCTCTTTCCATTTGCTTGGTTGATTTTTCATCATCACTTTATTTTGAGCCCTATGTGTTTCATTACATGTGAGATGGGTCTCTTGAGGACAGCATACCAAAGAGTCTTGGTTCTTTATCCAGCTTGCCATTCTGTGTCTTTTAATTGGGCCATTTAGCCCATTTACAGATCAGTATTGATATGTGTGGATTTCATTCTATCATCATGATGTTAGCTGGTTATTTTGCAGATTGCTTGTGTAATTGCTTTATAGTGTCTCTATTTTGTTGCTCAGCTCCTGCAACATTTTATCCTGCTTTTTAATTTCCTTGCATTGGGTTACAACATACTTCTTCAGCTTAGTGAACTTTGTTCCTATCCATATTCTAAATTCTACTTCTGTCATTTCAGTCACCTCAGATTCAGCTTTGTTCCAAACCCTTGCTGGAGAGATAATGCAGTCATTTGGAGAAAGTAGGGCACTCTGGCTTTTTGAGTTTTCAGCATTCTTGTGCTGATACTTCCTCATCTTTGTGGGCTTATCTGCCTTTAATCTTTGAGGTTGGTGACCTTTGGATTTGTTTAAATTTTATTTTATCCTAATTGAGGAACTTGAGGGTTTGATTGTATTATAAGGTGGATTCAGACAACTAGCTTCATTTCTGGAAGATTTTAGGGGCCTAATGTTCAGCCTCCAACTCCTGGATTGCATGCTCTAACTCTAGGGAACTTGTATTGATCTGTGACTTTGTTCTCTGGCTCCTTGAGATTTGAAGTCTCCTGCACTGGGGGCACCAAGTTGCAGTAGCTGCAGTGGAGTGCTAGCAGATACAGGGGTACCTGCCTCTCTGTGGGCATTTACCATAATGGTGAAAGCAAGGCAGCTGGAAAGAGGGAAGGGGGGTGCCCCTCTAGAGACTGGGTACACTGTTGTACTGGAAGTGGTGTAGGTTTGCGGCAGGTTGCTGGCCACTGCAGGTCTGGGTGCCTTCTCCGTGCTCCAAAAACTGGAGTAATTGCTCAGTTTGTGCAATAACTTCTTGTTCTCTGTGTATTAGCACAAACACGGGGTGCTGTCAGAGGTGGGGCTTTCCAGCCATATGCCCATCAAGGCTGTGTCTGCAATGGTAGTCGGTAGGGATCCTAGGATGTACTGCACTGCCACATGCTGGCAGAGCAATTAAAGCAAAACTGGCCCATGCAGTCACACACCAGCAAAGTTATGTGAGGAGTTGCCATGGGCTCAGGGGAAACTGCTGTATGGGCAGGGAATGTATGGGTTACTGTGTGTCTGTAGTGGATGCCTCTCTGGAGCTCTCTACCTGTCAGGCATGGAACTGACTCACAAGCTATGGTGTGGGCCCCTAGTGCACCCAAGACTGCCCTGGAAGCATGTATGGCCTGGCTGGGGCTGTGGGTGAGGTAAGCAGACCAAGAAGTCCTCAGGTTGGACGAAGCTGATCTGATGTACAAGACTGCCTTGCAGATAGCAGGCCCAACAATTCCCCTAGGGCTAATATTTCTCATGGGGGCAAGTCAGGCCTAGAGGGATGTCTGTCCCTGGCCACACTTTGCCACAGATGCTCTGCACCAAACCCTCTGGTCTCCACATCAGCTGGCTTTTCACTCCACCACTTTGCTTGTGTCCTGGGGACTTCACCACAGAGATATGTGCTCAGTGCAATCAGCCCAGGATGTAGGGTCTGTTCTGTGGGCCCAAGTCAGGGGTTCCCTGTCTGGTCACAAGCAGTTGGAGGGTATGTGGGATATAAGGGAGATGGACTGGCCTCCTCTTCTTGGATTAACTACAGCTTGTTGGAGGTGTGGATAAGATACTTAATGTCTCTTTGCTCCTTTGTTAGTCTGAGGGTAGTAAGAACAGTTCCACTGCAGAGAGACTATGGCAGAGAGGCTTTGCGTTGTCTCTAGAGGCTGTCTTAGGGAATTGCCAAGTTGTTATTGGCTTGATAGCTCTGGTGGGGGTTGGCTAGAGGCCCAGGCCTGGAGGATGTGTCCAGCAAAAGGTTTGGGAATGGGTACACACATAACAGTCTGACCATTTTTCTGTATGGTGGCTGTGGTATGCAGGGGGTCAGCTCCAGTTCCTAATCACTGAGTTTCTTCCAGTACCTGGGGATATCATCAGTGAAGTCTTTGAAACAATGAAGATAGCTGCCTGCTTCTGTCGCTGGGAGCTCTATTCCAGTGACATATGGGCCTGTTGCTGAATGCACCTGTAGGAGATGACTGAAGACCTTGGTTGGGGGATTTCACCAAGTCAGCAGAAACAAGATGGGAACCTGCTTATAAAAGTAGCCTGGCCACATTTTCATAGAGCAGCTGTGATGTTCTGGCCATCTGCTTCAGCCCCTAATCCCCTCAAGCACTCTGAAGTCCAAAGGCTGAAATGGCTAAGTCACCCAAACAGCAAAGATGGTGGCCTGCTCCTCCCTCTGAGAGCTCTGTCCCAGGTAGTATTCAAATCTCTGTTGGCCAGAGAACACCAGCAAGGGTAGCTGGAGGTCCCAGTTGGGAAGTCCTGCCCAGTGAGGAGAAATGGAACTGGGGACTCAGTTAAAGAAGAAGCAATTTGGCCACCTTTTGATAGAGCAGCTGTGCTGTGCTGGGGGAATCCTTTCTGCCTCTGGTCAGTTTGGACTTTCCAAAGCCCAAAGGCTGGATTGGTTAAGTTGACCAAACAGCAGAGATGGCAGCTGGCCCCTTCACCTGGGAGATCTGTCCCAGGGAGGTGCAACAGTGCTACCATTTGCTAGCTAGAATTCCAAGCCAGTGGGTCTTATCCTGTGAGGTGCCATGGGAGTAGGGTCTGCACACTGTTGGTACTTGGCCCCCTAGATATAGCTTCCCTCCTCGGGATATGTATGGAGGTCTAACCTCCCACTTTGCCAGAGTTGCAGCTATTTTGCTGGGAGGACTGGAAAGCCAGAGGATCTAAAGCTCCCAGGTCTCCACACATGCTTGAGCAGCTGCTATGTTGAGACTCCACATAGCTCTGTGTGACAGACCAAAGGCCCTGGTAGAGTGAGTTCATGAGGGGATCTCCTGACCTGAGTGTTGCAAAGATCCGTGGGAGAAGCATGGGTTCCTGGGATTGCACATTCACTCACTGCTTCCCTGGGCAGGGAAGGTTTCCGTGTGTTGTTCCCAGGTGGGCCATCGTCCTGCCTTGCTTTTTCCTGTTCTTGGTGGGTTGAGTCTTTTCCTTGATTAGTTCCAGTGTGAGTACCTGAATGTTTCCTTTGAAGGTGCTGCATTTATCACCCTTCTATTCTCTTCTGTGAGAGTTATGAACACTAGTCATGAACTTCTAGTCAGACATCTTGGCCACTTCCCCTATATTTTTCTTAATGGTAGTACTATATTAAAAATTATACTCAATGTTATAATATTTAAATTTTTATCAATTAAATTTTGTATGTATAGTTTTATCTCTTGTTATGTAAGGGTTTACTTATGTAAAATTCTGTATTTTGCATCTTGGTCTGCAAAGCCTGAAACATTTTTGTCCTTTACAGAAAAAGTTTACCAACTCCTCTTTTATTTTTTCATGCTATTACTTTCTTAATAATGTTTAATATTAATATTAATAATTATTTTAATCCCAGCACTTTGGGAGGCCGGGGTGGGTGGATCACGAGGTCAAGAGATTGAGACCATCCTGGTCAACATGGTGAAACCCCATCTCTACTAAAAATACAAAAAATTAGCTGGGTATGGTGGCACATGCCTGTAATCCCAGCTACTCAGGAGGCCGAGGCAGGAGAATTGCCTGAACCCAGGAGGCGGAGGTTGTGGTGAGCCGAGATCGCGCCATTGCACTCCAGCCTGGGTAACAAGAGCAAAACTCCGTCTCAAAAAAAAAAAAGTATTATTATTTTATAGTGACAATGTTAATACTTAATATTGAAGTACTTTTATATATTTTTTCATATTTATCTCTTTCATAAAATTTTGTAAGTATTTGTTGAACTGTATACTTTACATAGCTAAAAACGTACCTTCATAAATAATCTGGAAAACTATAGAAGACAAATTCATTTTTAATTTTTCTACATAAAATATCTTATTAGAAGCTAAATCTCAATTTTATTGTAAATATTCAAATACCAGACACAAAAATTATTTTTTTGCTTGATTATTTTCATATCTTCTATCTATAAATGGGTTGATATGAACAACTTTCTACATAATAAAATATTTACTTAGAAAAGCAATTCAATATGTTTATTTTCATATATCTGATGGTTGTTTATAGTGTTCGGTGATATTTATAGATCTCACCTTTTTTCATGGTAGAGTAACAATCACTGTTCCTTTGTAGAGGTTCCATCAGCCTCGGTTCCTGAGTAACCATAACACAGGACTAACCTGAGATGGACACATAGCCTGAGTAAGAAATCAGACTTGAAGGTTTCTGAAGTACTACAGAATAACCCAAGGTATCCATATTATTATACTTCATGATTATGAATTTTCTGAACCATAACCATTTAACACATAAACCAATAATCGTAATTAACTTCATAGTTACTTTTTCTCTTAAAAGTTGAATTAGTATCAGGCTTGAATGAGTGAATTAGTAAAGCTATGAGTTCATTCATTCTGGAATTTTAACTGGGAGAGCAGAGTAACCAGGACAGAATAAGTAGAGTCCACCAAGATCTAAGGGCATATGTGACAGATACATTGTCAAATCTTTAAAACAAGGGAGACAATTAAGGGGTTTTATGATTATTTGAATCATCCAGCTTGGGCAATCACTCTATCTGTGACTTGAGAAGGGCATGTAAATGTTTAAAGTACACCTGTTCCTCTTTCACTGCTACTGCTGCTTTAGTATTATATCTTATATTGTGAATAGTATTGTAACCTAACCACTATGACATCTAAAATCCTTAATGTTGATGGGTTCCCTCACATTGAGCTTTCTCACATTGTGAATATGATGTACTTGTCAGCAATGGGGCCAACAGAATTCATTTTACATTAAGGGAAATGCTAGATGAGGTTATTTTCAAAGTTTATTCCATACTGAGGTTTTATTATTTTATGATCCATTATAATATCTCCATATTATTCTGGCTAAATAAATTCCAGTTTTAAATTATCTTTGAGGAATACCAAAGGCTTTCTAAGAGTCTGCATGGAGGTATATCCAAACATTTACAGATAGGTACATAGCATCCTGAAAAATATTGCGAGATTAACCTTTTTTCAGCAGTTACAGAAGAGAAACAATTGGGAAAATATTATACAGGTTTTTAAAAAGCCAGTCAACTGCTCAGTAAGATTAAGTTCTTCTCTGTTCATGGACTGTGGCATGTCACATAAAAAATCTAATTCCTCTGTTTTTCATTTTAACATGAAACTTAGAAGCTAAATAAAAGCAGATCAGTTGTGCAAGTATTGAAAAAGTTCCCAAAATTAGCCTCCTGAAAACACTGACAAAAAATGTTTAGTAAAATATATAATTATGTCATTCTAGCTGGATTATGGTCACAATATGTTATTGGTTCAGGGGCAGAAGTGAGAATCCAATTGGCATTTGGCAATGATTTTCTACACACCAATCAACCGAGGAAAAGATTTTCGTAAAGCACCGTCAGTTCTTTCAGTTCATTGTACAGAACATGCACATCCCCTCTGAACCTACTTTCCTCCTGTCACTCCCAGCTTGAAAACTAACTTCAGTGGCTCCACAATGCTTATTAAACTGCATACATGTACTTTAAAATAACAAATCCTTTCTCTCCTGCACTCTGGTACACAGCTAGACGACATTTCCAACTCTTTCTTTTAATTAGGCAGGGCCATCTGTCTCACTTCTGACTGATAGAATGAGCATGGGAGTGACAAGGCTCTGTGTTTTCATGGAGTCATGCATCTCTGAATAATCAAATGAAGAATGACCTTGCTAATCCAAATCATACCTGCTCAGAACTGCTATGCAAGTAAAAAATCCATTTCCATTTTATGAAAATATTAAAAAGTGGACCTAATTTTTTTTAGCAGCTAAGCTATAACTAGTTCACATGGCATTCAAGGTTGCTTAAAATATGTCAAACTAATGTCATCTCTCACTCCATTTTTGAAGCATTTTTTTTAGCTGTAATAGTTTGCTTTTTATTCTTAATTCCTCATTGATTTAATTCAACCTTATTTATACTTTTCCTTTTTCTAAGGATACTTTTTCATTGGATAATATTCAAATGCCTAGAAAACTCCTATTCAGCCTTCTGTAGATATAATCCAGTGTTGGTAGTGAAAGTAATTATTTCCCACAAAAACTCCCATAGCACCTTTTAAACACATGGTATGGATCTTATATGTAGCTCGTCAACAGTTCTCAGTGAAAGAACTAGCACGTAGTAAGTGTCAATAAAAACACTGTGAATGAGTTAAATGTAGCAGGATCTCTCCTATATTTTAACAATAAGCCTATTCATTGGTTTTCTGTTGTTTTGAATTTGATTCATTAAGATTCTGATGTGATGCAAAAGTTTACTAAATAGTTTAAAAAGGGACATGGATGAAACTGGAAGTCATCATTCTCAGCAAACTGACACAAGAACAGAAAATCAAACACTACATGTTCTCACTCCTAGGCAGGTGTTTGAACAGTGAGAACATATGGACACAGGGAGGGGAGCATAACATACTGGGGTCTGTTGTCGGGAGCTACAGGAGGGACAGCAAGGGGTGGGGAAGTTGGAGAGGGATAACATGGGGAGAAATGCCAGATACAGGTGATGGGGGGGATGGAGGCAGCAAACCACATTGCCATGTGTGTACCTATGCAACAATCCTGAATGATCTGCACGTGTACCCCAGAACCTAAAGTACAATAAAAAAAATCATCAGATTCTACATATTCATGTGAATGGATGTGCTTGACTCTGAGGATAAGTTTATGTACTAGAAAGGGATAACAGAGAGCAGTACTTAAGATGAGAGGGGTGGATACAGAAGAGATTTTACGACTTAAAAAAGAATTGGCTGAAAAGGGCTATTTTTTTAAAAATCCTTATTGCTATTATATACAGTATTCTGTTATTTTTAGCTAATTGAATATTATAATGTATTTAGGATGCCACATTTTAAAGATGACTTTCATGTCAGAAGTCATTTACTCAATCTTCACTTTATGTAAGTGATAATAGGAATGAAAAATATATTTGCCCTCAATAAGCAATTTTAGAGGGAGCTAACCAGGAGAATGAAATTCAGGAAATTAGGGAACCAGGTATGATTAAAGGACTTGGAGATGTTCATTTAAGGAATACAAGTTGCAGAGAAGACTATGCATAGTGCTTAACCAGCAGCTTGGGAAGAGGAATGTACTGATGTTCTAGGAGGTAGATCAAAAGGAAAAACTGGGAGAATGTCTAGAGAGGTGTATTTTACTTCAACATAAGAATTATCTTGGAACATAAAGTCATTAGCAGTATAAAGGAGTATACTTCTTTTCAAAGGAGTAAGCATTTAATTTTGGAAGATGTTCAAGCAAAAGCGGAATGGCTCATTTTAGACGTGTTTGATAGTTTCCTGTTACCACTGAGAAACTGGACTGCATTACCTCGAATATTGCCTCTAGTTCTATATTCTGTTAGAACAGCTAGTTCAGGTGGAGGTGGAATTATCAGTCTTTGCTAATTCTACTGTTGCCCTTCCTTTAGCCAAAATCTGAGGTCACTTAATGTAGCTCCTGTTTTGTGACACCTTATGCAGCTGCCTAAGCAGTCGGTGCTCTGGGTATGATCAAGAGACTTAGGTGAATTGGGTACTTCCACTTCTGCCCAGGTTTTAACAGATTTCCTCAGAATCCACAATGGTTCCTTTAATCAATCATCTTCTATTGTATCTCTTTCTTCTGCTCGTTGCAATGTTTTTTCACTCATTTGGATCACGTAGTTTCCTGTCCCATAAGGCCTGAGGAGTCTCTCATTAAGATGTAAATTTGGAAATTTATAAGAAATAAAACAACCAATTACATTAAATAGTGGGCAAGGGACATAAACAGACACATTTCAGAAGAAGACATACATGTGCGCAACAAGAATTTGAAAAAAAGCTCAACATTACTGATCGTAAAAGAAATACAAATCAAAACCACAATGAGATGCCATTTCATGCCAGTCAGAATGGCTGTTATTAAAAAGACAAAAAACAACAGATGCTGAAGGTTGTGGAGAGAAAGGAATGCTTATATATTGCTAGTGGGAGTGTAAATTAGTTCAGCCATCGTGGAAGAGAATGTGGTGATTCCTCAAAAACTTGATTCAGCAATCTCATTACTGAGTATACAGTCAAAGGAATATAAACTGTTCTATTATAAAGACACATGCATGTGTATGTGTATGTTCATTGCAGCACTATTCACAGTAGCAAAGACATCAAATCAACCTAAATGCCCATCAACGATAGACTGGATAAAGAAAATGGAGTACACACACATCATGGAATACTATGCAGCCATAAGAAAGAATGAGATAATATCCTTCAGGGGGATGTGGAAGGAGCTGGAGGCCATTATTTTTGGCAAACTAACAGAAACCAAATACTTTTTGGTATTTGGAACAGAAAACCAAATACTTCATGTTCTTCTTATAAGTGGGAGCTAAATGATGATAACACATGGATGCAGAGGGGAATAACACACACTCATGCCTACTTGAGAGTAGAGGGTGGGAAGAGGGAGAGGATTAGGAAAAATAATAATGGGTACTAGGTTTAATCCCTGGGTGATGAAATAAACTGTATAACAAGCCCCTGTGATACATGTAACCTATGTAGCAAACCTGTACATGTACCCCTGAATTTAAAATAAAAGTTAAAAAAGATTTACAGTTGGGACTAAACCCAGGAGGAGAAATAATGAAGCATCTGTTGACAAGGCACAATTTGAAATTAGAGTGCTATTTGTAATTCCCTATTTATGTAAAGAGTGATTGGAGTTCTTCTATCTCTTTCTCTCGTTTGCCCCCCACCCACTCCACCACCACCCTGGGCCTTGGAAATTATTTTAGTCAGTTTGAGTTGTTATAACCAACATTTAGAATAGCTAAAATTTATGTGGCACCAGTGGGAGAAACATTTTTTAGAGCATGCATGTTGCGATTATGATGTTTGCTTATAAACCTTGAAAATATGAGAACCAAAGGGCAAGTTATTTTACTACATTTTTCTTCTATTCTCCCCAAAGTCTTCACAGTTGCCTCATTGTGCTTGGCAACCACAGGCAGAGCCTGACCCATTCAATAACTTTCTCTGTCTTCACTACCTACCTTCATGGCTCCTGTCAATCGAAGTCATTATGCAGGTAACTTGCAGTTTCCATTTGTACAAAATTTCTGTTGACCAATAAATATGAAAAATTCAATATTTTGGTCAAAGTAGCTTAATAGCAGTCCTCAGTTTAGATTGGAGATTTTCACTAATCAAAGCAAAATTTTAGAAAAAAGAATCCAATTTCCTGGAAAACTATTAAAGTTCTACTTTTCTAGGACCTGGAGATGAATATTTTTAGTGGAGTTTTTCTCTCTTTTTGTAAGAATAGTGGTTCCAATTATAGTCTTTGACATAGTCGGATAAGCCTTGGTCAGAACTTCAGCTCAACCACCAACAAACCAAGTAACTGAGCAAGTTATCACTGTAAAATGGAAATATTACTAGGATGTTCTGGTGGGTTTATTGCATTAAATTAAGTGATGAGTGTAAAGCACTTTCAGAGATTCATGGCACATACTAAGAGCTTAATTAATGAAAATGATTATTAAGTGTTCTGAACAAGACTTTTCCTTTATATTCACCATCTCCTTGTTATCATATTTATTTAAAATAAAAGGTATTAAACTAATACCTATTAGTTTTGCTTCTTGGATCTTGGGGAAAACTATTTAATCCATTTTAAATACTCCAGCACTTTGCATATTGCTGAGCAGTGGTGTGGAAACAAATACTTATTTGAAGTCCATTATTCATGCACTGCTAAAGGAAAATGGAAGCAGTCATAGCCAGAGATATGTTGACACAGTATTGGGTGGTTGATTTTTAATTAAGACTAGAATAGAATGGAGCACATCCTTTTGAGACTAGACCGTAGAACTGAACATCTGAAAACTCTGGTAAATCTTCCATTGGGATACTTATAACCATTTGAGAATTGTTGCACAGATTTTATAATCAACAAATGTACAAAGCATATTCTGAGTCTCCTTGAACTTCCCTGAAGCTGTGATGCTCGTGAACTTCAGAATTTACTTTCATCATAAAGTTTGTTTCCAAATTCCCCTTGTCCCCCATTTTTGCCCTGTTGTCTTTTCTTCGTCCCTTCTAATTCCACAGATTTGTAGATACCTTATTTCTGTGGTATAAAAGAATGTATTTGTAGATATATTTGATCTAAGTAGTAGAGATTATGCAGTAGATCAAATCTGTTCTACAAAGTCCCCTTTATATAAGACAGAGTGTTTTGCTTTGCATTTCTCTCACTTTGCTTTTTTTGCCTCTCCTTTTTCCATTTACTGATTTTTTTACCAATCTGTTTTCCTATGTATTCCTTTTTTTTCTGTTTTCTTTGTAATAATTTCATATTCCTTTTTTCTTTAATTCTGTTTCTTTTTACACATGCATTCTTATCTGGTATTTTCTTTTTTTGTTTTCCCCAAGAACACATGCAGTTTATAAAATGCAATTGTAGAAAGTGTGTGAGGGTAAAAGGCTGTTACAGGATTGACTGGGGTCAGGGTGTGGAATGGAAGCTGGAGTACGTAGGAGACAGGTTATGGTCAGAGCCCCTGGCCAGGATGATTCCTCTGGATCTACTGATAGGCTTGCAGAATCAGTATTGGGATGATGATCAGCAGAATGGTCATGATGATACCCAAAATCAGGACCCAGATGTTCAGGCACTTGGCGGTGGAGGCCTAGGCCTGGGACCTGGTCAGGTTGCCAACCATCTTCCTGTCCCTAGACTTCACGGAGTAGGCGAACGCTATGAAGCCCAGGCAGCAGGAGTTCATGAAGAGGGTGTTGAACAGGGACCAGACAATGTGGTCCGACATGGAGGTCTCGCTTCAGATGTGGATCACGGTGGATATTGGGGGTTGTGGGGCGCCCCCGGCACAGCCACCTCATGTTCCTCCTTCAGCATCTCCTAGTTTGGAGGACGCGGGTGCTGGCAGGAGTGAAGAAGGTTTGGACGGTGTGGTTCATGGTGTCCAGGGAAGACAGGCCGTGGTCGGGTTGCTGGGGTTGCTTCTCCCTTATCTGGTATTTTCAACATTCTTAACTGTTTCTATATTCTCCCTACCAATTATTTTAACTCTCTGTCTAATTTTATGTTTTCTATTAATTACCACATAAAAAGAGGAGAGAATAATTCATGTTTTTGAGATTTTGTCACATGCTAGTCCCCCAGATGAACTCTTTTATTGGTAGCAGGTAGGATAACTCCTGTTTTTCAGAGGAGACTCAGCAAGGTTATAGAGCGTTTATATGAGCATTTCTCAGACTCAAGGAGGTTATGAAGCAGCTAGATAATGATGTAGAAGTTTCAGCTGGATAAATGCATTTCCAGAACTCACTAGTTCTTAAAAATGATGAGTGATAGAAATAGAATGAGTAATAGAAATAGTGGAGCAATCTATAAATGGGATATTGTTCTTTTCTCCTTAGTTTTCATAGAACATGTCTGGCATCATTCGTTGCATATACAATGTCTAAACATTTGGTGGCACAAGAAGAGAGGACACTAAGAAAAGCTGTGCCAGGGGCCCCAAGTGCTTGTGAATGGGAAGAATCCTTGGGCATTTTAATGATTGTGAGTAACCATCTACGTTGGTCCTCAACTCTTTAGGCAATGCAGAATCACTCTTATACCACAAAATTATCTATCTGTGGCCCTTAGGTTTCTGCCGCAATTCAACTTTTATTCAGTGCCTAATGAGTTCTTTAACTTCTTGGCTTGTGATCTTTTTGGCTATTCTGGCCATTTATTGTTATATTTGTCATTCATATTTGATACTCAGCTCTCTCTCTGTAACATAGACTCCCCTTTCTACTTCAATCATAATCAAATTCTCCCTGAGCCTATAGCAGTTTGGCTGCCAGTGGTACCTATTCCATTTATTCCAGCCTAAACCCATAAATATTATAGTTCAGTTCAAGTTTTTGTGAGTACCTACCCTAAAGGTGTTGGCTTTGTATTCATGAGCATTTCTCACTCAGGGAAGAAATTTGATTGCTATGGAATTTTTTCGTCATCATAAGCAAGTAACAGAACTAATAGTTGTTGCTGTTCTTGCCTAGTAATTAAACCTGTTTCTATAACATTGCACTAATAGTTCATGAAAACAAGGAGTGCTGAAAAATTCAAGGAGCAATTTTTCTGTTTCATTGGATAGGGGTTCTAAAAATAGGTTAGACTCTTCTATATGTCTGTATTCCAGGAGTTTCACTCATTCAGAGATTAGAAAATGGGAAGAAACATAATTTGAGCCCTTTATAGTAGTATGGTTGCAGCAAAACATATTTTATTGAGAGGTCAAACTTGTAAATGATCCAATTTGTGATTTTCTGTGCCTTTGAGGTCCAAAACTGTAGTACTGACACTTTATTCTGGCCAGGTGGAGTTGACGGCAAAGGCATAGGACAGAAGCACCATTCCTTTAGATTTGTGTGCAAGTCCACCGGCGACTACTGAGGGAGTCTGTGTGTGTGCATGTCTCAGCTGACAGATACATGTAAGAAGTTTCTTTAGTGCATTTGAGGAAACTGACATCTATAATTCATCAAAACAGCCATTTGGAAAATGAATAAAACATACCCACACTACTTTTGAGTCACAGGTTTCAGATCTGCTTGTTAGAATAAAAGTAACTTATTTTGAAAAGATTTGAGTTATAGTTCTGGTAATACTTTTATAGCTTTTGCGAATATGTTTCAGTGTTGTTGCTTTAAACTTTTAAGTGAGACATGTAACAAGAAATAAAAACTTTTTTTTTTTTTTTGGCTAACATTCCTCCCCATGCCTCCCTCTAGAAATAACTGTAACAGCTTAAAAGATGTTTGCCTATACCAAAGAGCAAATCTATTGGAGAAATAGAAGCATACATTATGAATTAATGCAGCATACGTTTGTATTGTACTCATAAACAATGTTTAAAAACCTTTGAAAACAACGTAAATTTTAAAAAACTCCAAGTAATCATAAGAGAGCCAATGAGATTAGAAAAGGGTAAAAGAGGACAATAAAGATGAAAAAAAAAAGGAACCCAAATTGTAGAGTAGTTACAATAAAATACAATAAAAACTTCGATCAAAGAATGATGATGGAGCAACAGAGAGATTCATCTGGCAACAGCAGCCATGACAACAAAATTTATTTTTTTACTGTAACATTTAATTAGCATTGTTTGACCAAAATTCTTAATGTGGGATAGTGGCATAGTTAAAAGAGTACTTTAGGTGTTGGAAGCATATTCCTAAATAGCCAGGTATTTTATTAAACTAAATATAACTATTGTTACACGTTTTTCATTTCCATATGAAATGAAATGAAATGAAATGAAGAAGGTGGTTCCTTTCATATCAATGGCTTTATTGTGTTCCCATAATTTAAATACATATGGAAATATGATTCCTCAAAGCTCCAATCAAGCGATATCAGTAGCAATTGAAGAAAGAGAAAGGGGAATGGAGTAAGATATTTATATAACTGTGAAGCTTTCACAACTTACTTCTTGTAAGGAAAAGTGCCACAAAATAGCTCAAAAGAAAGAGCAGTCTTATACACTGTGGTTGGCAGAAATTTTCTGGAAAGAATAGAGATTTTGCCTAAAGGTTGACAGTTCATCAGAAAAGCCCTTAGGATTTCCATAGACTTACCAGGTGAGGCCTGGTATTAATTTGATGCCCTGTAGATAAGCCTCCAGTTTCCAAATTAATTGATATATATATCTCTCTCTCTCTCTCTCTGTCTGTCTTTGAAACAGTCTTATTCTCATCCAGGCTGGAGTGCAGTGGCTTGGTCTCCGCTCACTGCAATCTCCACCTCCCAGGTTAAAACAATTCTCCAGCCTCAACATCCAGAGTAGCTGGGACTACAGGTGCTTGTCACCATGCCTGGCTAATTTTTTGTATGTTTAGATACAGACCGGGTTTCACCGTGTTAGCCAGGACGGTCTTGATCTCTTGACCTCGTGATCCACCTGCCTCGGCCTCTCAAAGTGCTGGAATTACAAGTGTGGGCCACCATGCCTGGCCTCATTGATGTCTTTGACAAAGCATCTTCTCTTGTCAGGATGCTGAATAAATAATCTTTCTTAAAAATCCCTTAAGAACAAATTTCATTTCAGACAATTAATATCAAATTAAACAAATTTAATATTCAGACAAATAATATCTCCTCTTATTCTTTTAGAAGGTATTAGGAATTATTCTTTTAGAAGGTATTAGCAATCAAGTTGTGAAAACAGACTAGTAAAATAGAAAACCCTAAAAGGTGAGTTGGGAAAACAGAATTTTTTATTTTCTGAGATAGATAGTATAGATAGGTATCGCCATAAAAAACAAAATTTGGAGTTTTCCTTTTTTTTTTTTAACAAAACACCACATGTCCTATGAACTTTGTTCATAAGGATACAATATTATTGCCTGGGAGAGTGCTACTAACTGGTTATGCTATGAAAGTAATTGTTCATATTATTATGAAAACTAAGAGGTGTGATAGTCTCTCCCTTAACTATGCTTTGTGGATACTATAAGGAGACAGACAATTTAAACTCCATTTTTGTCACTTACTAGCTGATGAACTGAGCATATCTGTTGCTTATTTGAATCACAGTTGTCTCATCAGAAAGATGTTAAAATAATATATAATTCATAGAATTGCTGAAAATCTAAAAAAGAAGAAAACATTGACAAAGTGTCAGTGGTCAACAAAATTGGATCTCATTCTCCTCAACAGTTCATGAGGAGTCACATCGGTCAATGGCTGATTCATCTTCAGATTTTCTGGGAAACTTACCAGAATTAAATGATTTCTGTATAAATTTCTCTTTTCTTCGCTGGATCTTCTTTTATACAATGATTTAATCTCTTTGTTAAGTATCATTAGCATATACTTTTATTTTAATTTGGTTTTGCCTTTGGAATTATTTCTGGTGGATCTCATTTTCCTGATTAGCATAGATTTATAAAAATTGTGATGAACTGACTAGACATTTTTACACATTAGGAAAAGCTTCATAAGTGTAATTTTACTATACTTTAGCTCTGCCATCTCTCCCTCCAATTTGTATTTACAAATAATTGCACATAGTAAGTACTTAGACTATTTTGAATTATACCTGCAAAACCACATTCTTCTTTCATTCTCATTTTTTAAAAATTCTATTTTTATATCTTCAGCTTTCTTAAAAGGTATAGTATAATAATTTAATTCTTTTTTATAGATTGTGTTTTGTGTCTATTTACTATTAATGATCAATTTGTGTTAAAATCTTGTGATTAGTACTTAGAAATTCATGAACTGTTGGATAAAAAACCTTCTGATGTTGGCCATTGAAAGACTAGATTATTTTCTATTAGTGAAAAGATAGAGTGCATATATTTATACAGATACCGATTTAGTTCCACCTTACCGTATGGTTTGCTGGCTGGGTTGCAATCACTATCAAATTGAAGGTAGTTTTGTTCAACTCTTTGCAGCTGTTGGATGTGAAGTTACATGTTGAACATTGAGGGTAAAGAGCAGGGATTATAAAGAGGCTATTGTCATTATCAGGATAATTAACGTTAGCTGCTGCAGTATAACCTGAAATCTCAGTGATTTGACACACACATCAACAGAATTATTGTTCATGCAGAGCCTAATAATGCACATCAGTGAAGGGTCTCCTCCATTTTATGACACAAGAATATAGGCTCTCTCCAACTTGTAACTCAGTTATCTCAGAATAGAGACTCCTAGATCATCCTGACAAGGGAAAAGAAATCTGGGGTTTCACAGGAGATGTTTCCAAGCTAGTCCAGGACTTGGGCTAGCTTACATCACCTTTGCCTGATTTATTGGTCAGTGCCCAATGTCATTTTACCTAACATAATTGCAAGGAGAGCTGGGACAGCACATAGACTATTAGGTGAATGGTTACTGTGTATGCTATGCCCATCAAACAGGTGGGGATAGGCATTGGGAGACAAAAACTGTCTCCATATCTTTACACATGAAATTTCTTCTTCCTGAAATACCTAGCCTTCTTTCTTTCTTAAAGAATTTCTACTTAGCTGTTTTACTGAGATTTGAAAACTACTTTTCCCCTGAAGCCTTCTCCGATATCTTCAGGTAGTTATAACTGCTCCTTTTCCTACAGTTTTCTACTTTGTCTTATGAGTATCAGTAGTAAAAGCTTCTGTTTATTGAACATTTTGTCTATGGCAGTCTCTGCTTTAAAACATTACATATATTCTCTTTTAATGCATTCTTAATTTTACAAGGCATACATTATTATTATTTTATAAGTGAAGACATAGAGAATTAAAAAACTAAATTATTCGTGCCACAATATAGAACTAGTAATTTGATGAGCAGGGAGTGAAGCCAAGGTCTGTGCAATTCCCAAATAAACACTCTGTCCTGCTTTCTATATGCCTCCCCCATCTATCTTTAATGTGCTTTTTCATATATCAATTAATAAAATTCTTTGCATTCATGCACATGCTCTCTCCTGAGAGAGAGTGCTGGGCTTAATCTTTAAACTCTAGAGTTCACCATGTTTGCAGTCTTTCAAAAATATATGTTAATAAATGGAGAAACCCCATTTAAAGTACATAAAAACACAATTTACTTCCTTCCTAATTTCAAAAGGTTGCAGTGTAGTCTGGATCAACCAGAAAGTACAAGTAATTATTTCACTTGGAGCCCAATAACACCCTTATGACAAGAACTCAGGGTAGTTCAAAATTATGACTAAGTTTCCTTAGGCAGTCTAAGAAGTGTCATTGTCTCTTTCACTTGTTTCCTTTTTGTTGTTGCTATTTGTATTAGTGTCTTAGGGCTATTCCACAAAGTAGCACAAACTATGAGCCTTAAAACAATATTTATTGACAATTCTGGAGGCTAGAAGTCGAAAATCAAGGTGTCAACAGGGCTACACACACATCCAGCCCACCACCCCAAAACCTGCAAAGAAGACTCCTTCGTTGCCTCTTCCTAGCTTCTGATGGTGGTTGTCAGGACCTACTGTTTCTTGGCTTACAGCTGCATTGCTGTAATCTCTGCCTCTGTAATCACATGGCATTCTCCCTGCATCTCTTTTCTTCACATGATATTTTCCTCTTTTTAAAAGGACACCAGTGATAATAGATTAGGGCCTCCTCCTCCTCAACTTGATTACATCTGCAAAGATCCTATTTCCAAATAAGGTCCCATTCACAGGTATGGGGAATTGGGACTTCAACATATCTTTCTGAGTGATGCCATTCAAACTGCAACACTGCTTACACCAATTTCCCTGCTGAGTCCCCTTTTTTCTGTCACTGTTTGTATGTTAATTTACATTCAGCCAATTTACCCTCAAGTTCTGGGATTTTCATAAGTGATAACAGTTTGCCTTTTACCACACTTCGATTTGCTTTTATTCCTCTTTCCACTGTGTAGCCCAAGGCCCTTTAGGTCCAGAATACAGGATCCCTGTATGTTTGTGGGGCCCACACATAGTTTTGGTTTTCCACAGATAACACAGTCTCCATTCCCTCTCTGGCTTTGTGACCCCTACATGATATTTCTTGGAACTACCTATCCAAAAACACATTTTTTTTCCTCAATGACTCTTGCAATTCAGAGGTCTTTTTCAGTCAAAGGCCACAGAATACATATGCTAACGACAGCTGAAGAAAACAGTGTTGTCTCTTACGTATTAAATCATATGATTCAACTTAAGCTTTCTGTTTTATTTAAAAGAATTTTTGCACAAAAACCTCATTATTAGATGGGACTCTAAGCACACTTGAAGCAATAATTGGCGACATTAGAAATGTTACCTCACCAATATCCCCCAGTGCAATGTGTAAGATGGTAGGTAGTACCATTTTTTAATGAATAAAAGAACGGATGGCACTAATTACTTGCATAAAAAATCGGGCTCGGCCGGGCGCGGTGGCTCACGCTTGTAATCCCAGCACTTTGGGAGGCTGAGGCGGGTGGATCACAAGGTCAAGAGATCGAAGACCATCCTGGTCAACATGGTGAAACCCCGTCTCTACTAAAAATACAAAAAATTAGCTGGGCACGGTGGCGCGTGCCTGTAATCCCAGCTACTCAGGAGGCTGAGGCAGGAGAATTGCCTGAACCCAGGAGGCGGAGGTTGCGGTGAGCCAAGATCGCGACATTGCACTCAAGCCTGGGTAACAAGAGCGAAACTCCATTTAAAAAAAAAAAAAAAAATTGGGCTCACTTTCAGAGTGGTTCATAAAACCAAAAGTGCATCAAGAGGGAAAAGCTACACATCTTAGATATTCACCATTACTGAGCTCTAATTTGCAGCTACTGAAATGTGCAGATATCACCCATTCCCTCTCCCAGCAGTACTTGGTTCTGCTTTCCCTCTGGACTCTTTTGTATAAAAAAGTACTTGTATCAGCTATTAAAGAATAATTTCATCTGCCAAAAAACAAATAGGAGAATTCATTAAGCAGATTTTTTGTTTTCATTGTTTGGTTTCTGTGTGTTTAAAGACCAAAGGAAGTAACAAGGATCTTTAAGAGATGCCCTTGTATAAGAATCAGCATTACCAGAGTTCACTGGCCTTTCGAACTCATACTCTCCCTGTTGTTTCAGCTGCCATTTGGGAGGAGATGATATGCAATAATGAGAACTACCTTCAGTGTTAAGTACACAATTTGGAAATGTATTGTTGCAGGTATGCATATTTGTATATGAAAAATATTAACTGAGAAATTCATGAGCTTCTTAGCAAAAAATATAATTATTTCAGAGTTATGAAACAGTTTAATATCTGCCTTCCTGAATATAGTCAAAAGAAAATATTAAAAAGTTTTAAACTGCATATATATTCATTTCTTACATATGTCAGAACACTCAGCAGAATGTTTAATAAAATATTTTAAAACATAATTATAAATTGTGACTTTTATTTCTATAGTTAGTGGAACCCACAGAGTCCTGTGTCTGATTAAATGGAGGATATATTAGGAGAATTTTTTAGGAGAATGACATATGTCACATATCACCATATTTGCAAGAACATATAACTTGATAGAGTAAGTTGGCTGCTTTATATGATGAATCAAAGGTGCCAGCTCTTAGTATAAAAAAAAGTGTAAAATGCTGACTTCAGGAATACTATAAGAAACTCTGCTCTTTCTTAAACATTTCATAATTAGTTATAAACTATGATGGAGGGAAGGGTGGAATGAAGTATCTATGCATTATTTTGCTTTCTTCATGAATTGGTAATAAGCTACATCTAGAGTCTTAATAAAATTTTCCCATCTTTTCTCTCAAAAATTATAACAAATGTAACGATTGAACTGCTGTTTAGGAATCTACTCCTGGAAAATCATTTGAATGGTGAGATATGAATGCAGAAAACATTACTTAAGGATAAATATCATTAATCTAATACTTTCTCTCTTCAGAGCATAAGAGTGGAATAGGATACTTAAGGAAACAAATGATATTATCATTTGGTATACTAGATGAAGTACCTTATGCACTCATGCATTAATTAACTCTTGTATTCCCTAAGCAATTATGGTTATTACTATTATTATTATTTGTGGTTTTAAGGAGTGGAAAATTTAATAGGCAATAAAAAAGGGAGAAGACAGAAGGAAGAAGCTCCCCCATACAAAAACAGAGCAGAGACAGGGGAGGCCCCAAGCTGGAAGAGGAAGTCACTAAGCAATTATCAAGCATGTGTGGCAGGGATGTTGATAGTAATCATATATTTAAAAGGTTTTATTCAGAGCTTTTGTTCTAGTAGGGAAGCCTGGCATAACATATAATTTTAATATTAAAAGCCTATAGAGTTTTACAGGCGGGGTGGTTGAATACCCCAAGATTGTTCCTTGGATTCACAATCTTTGCAGGAAAATATACTCATGGAGACTTTTACAGATAAAACTGTTTTAGAAAGTTTTAAAAACTTTGTAGTTGTTTTGAATAGAGTTAATGTTGTACCCAGCTTTACAATAGGAATTTCACAGAGAACTATGTAGGGTAAGAATCCAGGCTATGATTCATTTATATGTTGGTGTGTCTGCTCACTGATAGGCTGGGTCCTGGAAAGAAGCAGGAATGTAACAATTTGTAGGCTTGTGCTGAGAATATTTAAGGCATTAAATCCTGAACTCAGATTCAGGGCTCCTTGAGGGTAGGAGATTTTCTTCTTTTTCCTCTGTCTGCTCTTCTTTCTTCTCCTATCTTGTTTTTATGAGTTGATTTTGCCCAGCATAGTACCTGGCACAAAGTAGATACTCAACAAAACTTTGTTAAATAATCCCATGTATGCTAGCAACTACCGATGCATAGGAAAAATTCTGTACCTTACATTTCTGACTGTAGGCTCTTTCTTTCATTTTTGCATCTCTAGTGGTTTAATGTCGTTTATAGAATACAGTAAAGATGACTCCAGTTTAATGAGCAGGTTGTTACATTTACTTTGTTGACATTGCCCCATTTTAAAATGTGCCGCAATCTGTTCTTGTCAAGAATCCAAATTTGTTGCATTTGGTTAAGAACTTACCAAAAGAAGAAACAAGAAAACAGAAAACCCATACTCAAACCTCTTGCACTGAGTTACTCTTGATTCTTGAAAGAAACCAGGTGGTAATTCTCACTTTAATAATTTATTTATTTGCTTAGTATATTTAATATGATATAATTATAAATTAGAACTGGCAGCATGTGTGCTCGGTACAATGTGTGTTCTATTTTTTTATTAATTATACTCAAAACTCACATTCTCCTTTCCACAGTTTTCTTGCAGTTTAATAATTTTTGAGGTAATTTAATTCAATGTAGTTGGTTAAGTGTTTTTTTTTAATTGTTGTCTATATAGATTCCTATTTTGCCTTGCTTTACGAGAAACATTAATTTGTATATTTCTTCTTTGAAAAGTGGGGCCAAATCACCCAAAATTTGTAAGAAGAAAATTATTTATTAATAAACTACAGCCAATAAATAATTTCAA
Organism: Callithrix jacchus; assembly: GCF_049354715.1. Taxonomy (NCBI): domain Eukaryota; kingdom Metazoa; phylum Chordata; class Mammalia; order Primates; family Cebidae; genus Callithrix; species Callithrix jacchus. The sequence continues at coordinate 88,855,031 of NC_133511.1, forward strand.
TATGTACCATTTTTAGCAGCATTTGGCTCATTTAAAAATGTACTGATTTTATGTTTGAGGAGTCTTTTAACAAATACCTTGTATTAAGTTATAATGAAATGTGTGTATACTGTTTTAATTATAGAATTTTTAATGATAATATGTCTAACTGTAGCATTTTCAACTTAAATATAGCCTGAAACAAACAGTACTAACTGAAAAAAATAGAGGGATGATCAAATTTATTTTACTGCAGAGAAAATACAGAGATCTTGCATTGTAGAGGTCCATACTCAATACCACAAAATTATGTGAACAGAAAATTTTGAAAATAACATTGGTTATGACTATTGTAAGTGCATTAGACAGACCTTCAAGTCTAGCATACCTAATTTACTTAGACTTGGTGGCCTTCAGCCTGTCCTCGTTCATTCTGGGCTTTCTTGTCCATGTGCTTTAATGCACTCTCTTTTCTCTACCTGAAATATTCTGTCCTGCATCTTCCCTTGTCTGTCAAGAACTCATCAAGCCTTAGTTCATACATTAACTCCTTAATGAGGTTTCCGTAATTATCTCCCCATTCTTTCTGGAAGTGATCTGTCCCATATCATTTTTTGATCTTATGCTGTCTTTTTATTTATGTTTGTGTAGCTACATGTCTGTCTTTGTTTGAACAAACATGAGCTCCTTGATGATAGACTAGGTAATTGAGGTATTTTTAGCTAAGTAACTGCTTCAGACAGAATGGAAAACAAGCCTCTACACCTCCAGCCAGAAATGAAGGCTCACAACTCAGCCAAACTCAATTTCAAAAAAATAGCAAATTATGTCTCCACTCTTCTACATTTCCCAACCTCCATGCTATCTTTTGAAGTTTTGCAAACAAGCTGTCTCATTAAGAGATAAAAATCCTAGTGATAAAAATCATTAAACTGTGTTACCACATTCTGTCATACATAGTGTGTTATGGCTACTATATACACATTAGATATTTCCAGAGATCACTAAGATAAATTATAGTTTTCTTTAAAGATAAAAATTCTACCCCATAATACTTCAAGGCAAAATAATATAATGTGTGATATGAGCAAATTATATTAGACTGGGCTCCTGCTGCTGCTCCTCTTATTGTATTTGATTATATATATAATATATAATATTATATATGTGTGTGTGTATATATATATGGCATTATCATTTATCCTTTAATACTTTTGGGGGAACAGGTAGTTTTTGGTTACATGGATTAATTTTTTAGTATTTCTGTCTATCATTTTCAATTCATATACTTATTTCCTATGCCTGAAATATTTTCACCTTATCATTATTCTTATAAGTCCCTGTGTGAGTTATGCTATACCAAATCTTCATAATACAAAGTTATCTGTATGTTTCTAATACAATCCAAATGTGAAAAGTCTTCACAAATACAGAAGAGGTGGCATTTGCTCTAATCAGTTTTTGGTTTATTTGTAACTATTATTTTAAGGTATTCTTTTGGCTAAAAAAATTTTTTTAAGTCTTCAATGAACACCCTTCAGACCTTCTTCCAGCTTTTATTGTTTTTATATTATGAAATTTGAACTTTTTTTTAAATTGAAGAGTCTCTAAAATGCTCTATATACATTTCATTCTGATCTTTTATTATTTCTTTTTGAGCCTGTCTATTAATTATCTCTGGATTATACTTTGTGCCTTGTTTCATGTTTCAGAATTCCAAATGCTCAAGCTTGGATAACTACTAACCCAGTACATTAATTTCCAGTGTAACTTTCAGTGTTTTGAACCTGTATTTTACATTTTCAGAAAAGTTGACCACAGAAGTATGTTTATATTGTATTAAAGCAAACTATTTTTCTGGAAAGTTTTACCATTAAGCTTCTAACCTCTAAGCACATCTAATCCCAGGCCAATTTGTATGAGAATAAGTCATTGATATGGTTTGGCTGTGACCCCACCCAAACCTCTTCTTGAATTGTAGCTCCCATAATTTCCATATGTTATGGGAGAAGCCCGATAGGAGGTAACTGAATCATGGGGTTGGGTCTTTATCATAGATTTTCTAAAAATCTGTGAGTCAAATTCCTTCTGAATTAGAAGAACAATTTAAATTAGGTAACACACAGCTCAAAATGGTCCACTTTACTAGTCTAATTAAGTAGCTCTGGGCCCTAGTCCATTATTTAAACCAATAATGTTCTTGTGATAGTGAATAAGTCTCATGAGATCTGGTGGTTTTATGAAGAGGAGTTCCCTGGCACACACTGTCTTTCCTGCCACCATTTAAGACATGACTTGGCTCCTCATTCACCTTCCACCATGATTGTGAGGCGCCCCCACCAGTGCCATGTGGACGTGTGAGTCAGTTAAACCTCTTTCCTTTATAAATTACCCAGATTTGGATATGTCTTTATCAGCAGTGTGAGAACAGACTAATATAGTCATGTTCACAAATTTACAAATAACCTTTTTATTTTTGAAGTTCAAAGTACCATCCTGAAGAAAATGCCCTGAATTTGGAAGCAAGGTATTGAATGTTGGAAGTCTGAATAAAGGGATGGTTCACTATATGTGCACCTGAATGCACTTTACAAGCATCCGTAAAACACTTTTGATGAAGCTTGGTCTTATGAAGATAAAAATTTTATGTGGACCATAGATTTTCTAAAAATCAGTGAGTCAAATTCATTCTGAATGAGAAGAACATTTTAAATTAGGTAACACACAGCTCAAAATGGTCCACTTTACTAGTCTAATTAAGTAGCTCTGGGCCCGAGTCCATTATTATTAAACCAACCATACAAAATAATACAAGATATAAATGAAATATTTGTGAGATCAAAATTCTGATTATACATGACCAGATCCTGAGCTTTCTTCTTCACTCTTGTCAGCCTGCTGTAAAACAGAATTCATAAAACCACACATTTCAACTATTATTACAGTTTACATTCTAAGGACAAATTTGCCTATGTGAACAAAAAATGGAGAAAAAAAGAGACTCATGTAACTTAATTTGTAAATAAATGTATTACATTAGTAGCAGAACAACTGGGATTGTGAAAACAAAAGAAAAATATACAAGAAGTTTCAAAGAACTTTGCAATAGAATATAAGAAATAAACATAGTATTAGAAAAATCTGATTGAAATTTATAACACTATTTTTCCAAGAGAAAAGAAATTCATCTAAAACCTGCTTATATTCTAGAGAATTTTTTAAATTCCTGTTTTTATAAAAATAGAGACAATAAGTAAAATTAAAATATTATAAACCAGAATCAAAATAAATTACAAAACACATTTTTAAAAAATAGCATAAAAATTTTGTCATTAGAAAAATTTAAGATTGCATTGGTAGCAGAAAAAAAAACTTAGAAAAAAATAAAATCAGTGCTATGAAGGAGAAACTTGGGAGAATTACCCAGAAAACATAAGAAGGGGACAAAAACATTAAAGTAATTTAAAAGAAGGATAAAGATGTGAAAGATAGTTAATAGAGACCCAACATATAATTATGAAAGGAACAGAGACAGATATCCTACCATATTTATTGACTTGAATTAAAGCTCTACTCTGTAAATCCATTGCATGGATTTAATGCATGGTGAGTAGATAACCTTAAAAACAGAAAATCAAATATCACATATTCTCACTTAAAATAGAAGCTGAATAATGTGGACATAGGGACATAGAATGTGGAGTAGTAGACACTGGAGACTCAGAAGGGTGGGAGGGGGTGAGGGATGAGAAATTATTTCATGGGCAGAATGGACATATTCAAGGGATAGTTACACTAAGAGCCTAGAATTTACCACTGTGCAATATATTCATGCAACAAGACTATACTTGTATCCCTTAAATTTATACAATTAATAATAAAAATACACAGCAAAATTTCCCAGAGAAGGAAATTCACTGAATTTCAAGGAGAAGGAAAGATTTCATTTAGCATCAATGTAGTCTAAACATATTCTTAACACGGAAAAAATTAATTTCATGTATCAACCTCTGATCACTTTGCATTCTTTTTTCTCCAACTCCAGCAATTTTCTCACATCATGTGTTGTTAAATACTCAGCTGAATAGTCAAGAGAGGTCTCTTTGTAGACCTCTGCTGCTTGCAGCTGTGTCTCTGCAGTAGGCTCCTCTGTAAATGCTAGTTTCATGGGCTTTTCAGACTCTCTGCTCTGTCTCTTCAAATGAAGAAGTCTGCTGGGATCTGTCTGGCTTCCCTTTTCTGGAGCTGCCTCCTAGAAACTTTTAAAATGAAGTAGTTGGGAGCAATCCTTGGTCTCATTCCTTTTTTTACCCCATTTATCAGAGATCACTGTCCTTTAATGCCTGATAACCAACATCTAGAAAGCAATGCATATATTTTTTTTCTAGTATTTTAGTTGTTTCAAATGGGAAGCTAAATTGAGTTCTTGTTTCTGTATCTTAGATGAAAGTGAAAGTCTCCATTGCATTTTGTTAGCTATGTTTCCTATCTATTGTTTTATTTTTTTTAATTTTCTGCTTTAAAATGCTTTAGGAATTGTGTTTATAACTCACGTTTCCATCTTTAGTAGCTTTTTCTCTTTCTCTTCTCTCTCCTTCTCAAACTTATTCAAAACTCTAGAGATACATAGTCATCCCACTTAGGCTTGACGGGATCACTACTTGTAATACATATCTTACATCTTATAATGAAGTCCTGCAATCACTAAGACAAGACAAAGTGCTAATATCCTGGCTTTGAAACTGTTTTCCTCAGCCACTGACGAAATATTGCTAGCCTTAATCTCAGTGGTTTAAGATACCTGTGCCAGCAGCTACTTTCAAGTAATATGCTTCATATTAAACATATATTCCAATATTCCATCTTACTATAAAAGTTCAACTTTGTTTACTTTACCACCAGACTCCAGAACATCCACATTCTCAGCTTCTGGGCCTTGATCTGTATATTTTGCATTTTTTTAGTCATTTAAAAATTTTATGTATTGAATATTGGAGCTAAAAATATAGTTTAAAAATGTGGCCACACAATAACAACAAAGACATCTTATTCAGAAGCCTCTAGAATAAGGCTTTTAAAAAATATCTCACATTGCTCATCCTTATACATTCTACTTTTAATAGTTAATGGTGCATGTAACTGTTTCCCTCCTAACAATGAGGGTTGTTTGAAGGTAAGGACCATGCCTTATTTATTTCCATATTGCCTTCACTCTAATATACTTTACATTTCCCATTCACCTAATGAACTATATTAGTGAGTCATAAATAGTTATTAGTACTCAAGAAAAGTATCCATTTAATAGAGAAAGAAAATGTGGCTATTATCAGAGTTAACCACATAAATTGTATGAGAAAAAGAAAATCATCTTTTTAATAACCCTTCTCATTGAATATGTTGGTTCTTACAGTTTGAGTGATATGGAGTGAGACGGAATTATAGTTTACTTGCTTTGAATAAAAAATAGAAATTTGTGATGCAGAAAAGAGAAACAGAAGTCAAGCAAGAAAGAAGGATACAATTAAAATGGCTATAGGTCACGTCTCTAAAGGGAAAAAAGGCTGATGGACTTTTCAAAACAGACTAATAATGATGTTTTAATAATGCAGAAATAGAAAATCAAATAACCACCACTTATAAGTGGGAGCTGAACAACGGGGGTATACATGGACATAAAGATGAAAACAATAGACAGTGGGAGAATTCCAAAGTGGGAAGAAAGGCAGTGGAGTGTTAGAGTTCTCTTAGAGGGACAGAACTAATGGCCTGTACACACACACACACACACACACGGGAGTTTATTATTAACTTACATGAACACTGGGTGCCACAATAGGCTGTCTGCAAGCCGAGGGGAAAGGAGAGCCAGTCTGAGTACCAAAACTGAAGAACTTGGAGTCCGATGTTTGAGGGCAGGAAGCATCCAGCACAGGAGAAAGATATAGGCTCTGTCTCTCCTTTTCATGTTTTTCTACCTGCTTTATATTCCCTGGCAGCTGATTAGGTTGTGCCCACCAGACTAAGGTTGGCTCTGCTTACCCCAGCCCACTGACTCAAATGTGAATCTCTTTTGGCAACACCCTCACAGACACACCCAGGATCCATACTTTGTATCCTTCAATCCAATCAAGTTGACACTCAGTATTAACCCCCACAAGTTCACCCCTTGTCAACTTGAACCCATCTCTTGAGATCATACATAATCTTCAAATAAAGACTGCAATAAGGTCATAATTACGACTTACATAATACAGCTATCCTTCATACAACTGGAAATGCACTCATCCCCAATCCAAATACTATATATAAAGTTACCAATACTTAAATGCTGATATGAAGCCAATAAGTCTTATGTCACATGATAAAGGAGAAAGGAAATAAAATATTTTCTTAGTACAAGTGTATACATCCACAGACATGTTTTTAACAAAAGGAGGAGGGAATACTCATGACAATTACAGTTCTTGTTTCTGCAGCTGGTCACATAGTCATAGCTGGTATTGATGACTTCCAGCTCACTCACAGTAGGCCATCTTTTAATCTCACTTTTAAGCTCACTCACAGTGGGCCAAATATATATCCTACATATTTTTTATGTAGGGTAAAGCCTCTGTTTATTCTCATATATATATATGTGTGTACATATATATGTGTGTGTGTGTACATATGTATATATGTGTATACATATATATGTGTGTGTGTACATATATATATGTGTGTGTACATATATATGTGTGTACATATATATATATATATTTAAGTTTATCAAGTATTAACTTACATGATCACAAGGTCCCACAATAGGCTGTCTGCAAGCTGAGGAGAAAGGAGAGCCAGTCTCAGTCCCAAAACTAAAGAACTTGGAGTCTGATGTTTGAGGGCAGGAAGCATTCAGCATGGGAGAAAGACGTAAGCCGGGAGGCTAGGCCCATCTCTGCTTTTCACGTTTTTCTGCCTGCTTTATATTCACTGGCAGCTGATTAGGTTGTGCCCATCCCATTAAAAGTGGATCTGCCTTCTCCAGCCCACTGACTCAAATGTTAATCTCTTTTGGCAACACCCTCACAGACACACCCAGGATCAATACTTTGCATTCTTCAATCAAATCAAGTTGACACTCAGTATTAACCATCATAGTTTGCAAGGAATAAAAAACTACCTATTGGGTACTATGTTTTTACTTAGGGAGGTGGGTTCAACAGCAATCAGCTCAAAACCCAGCATTATGCAATATACTCATGTAACAAATCTGCACATGTACTCCCTTAATCTAAAATATAATAGCAATAATTCAATTTTAAGTTATTGACTATGATTTATAATGTAGCTCCTCTTCTGTCCAATTAGATTTTGAGTAAGAGTTATTCCACACATAGATTTGTGACAATGTGTTTGTTTTGTTTTCCTTTTTTTGGTGGGACAGTGAAAGTGGCATCTGCTTTCACTGTGGCAAATAAATAAGAAGTATAGTAGGCAAGACTGAGCCAGAATCAAGAATTCATAAGTAGAATATTGAAGTGACAGGTACCCACAATATTTCCAGAGATATTAAGAAAGATGTTCAGTTTCTCACTACACAAGACATAGGGTATTTGGATCCATTTTACTGAAACAGTAAGCATATGGATTATTCCAGTTGTCTAGAGGGCCTAGGGACATCTGGGTAACTGACTACTACATTACAGTCAGAATTGAATCTTCTAAATAGACTTTGACTGCATATGGCTTACTTTGTATTCTTGGATTTCTGAATCTGAAGACAAGTTTAACTCTGCCTTTTATATGTGGTATTCATTCTTGTTTTCCTTGTATGTATTTAAATCTTTATTTGGCTATCAAATAGCTGGGAAAATAGTAGATATTAAGGGAATATATGAGTTAAATAATAATACTGAAGTTTCAGAAACATTAAATTTCCCAATTGTTAGTATTTCAATGTCATAGTAGGAACTGGTATTGCAAACAGATATTTCATTTTCTTTGTACATCATATTCATTTTCTCTATAGGTATAATGGTTAACTTGTTTCAGCCATACAGCCAGTATTTGGGGAGGTTGTGGAGGTGGAGGGGGTGGGGAGTGCTGAAAATAGGGTTGCAAGGAAAAGCTCCTTTGGATTAGTGTCATGAGGAGCCCCACAGACCCAATTCCCAGTGAAACAAACATAGCTGGCAAAAAATCATTAAAGAAAAGCAAAAATGCAAAACATTTAATTTGCTGATCAATATTCTAAGGGCATGTAGCAAATGGATACCTTTTGCTCAAGAAAATCTATGAAATCTCAGTAATTATAGCAAGAGTTGGTGGCATTTGAGCCATGGCTCAGTCCTCAATCCCAAGTTCAGTGAAACAGACACTATACCAAGAAAAGTGTATCCCAAAAGATGCAGTTCTGTCTTTTCCTAATTATCTCTATGAAGCTACAGTCCCTGCAAGAGGCAGGCACCTTCCCATTACCCTAATGCCAGTGCTATGTTGCAGAAGCTCTATTTTGGGAAATTCAGTAGAGGCCTGAGTCACCCTTCTACTTCCCAGCTCCCACTCATAGGGCAGATGCTCTAACCCAGGTGTGTCAGGCCAAGAATGATGAACCCTGATTACCCACCCTGAAGCTCATTCATAGGATAGAGATTCCACACTGGGAAATGCTAGAGAAGATCCAAGGCTACTACTCCTGCTAAAAGAGTAGGGGTGTCATTCTAAGAGAAGTGAACCACTGTCTCCATCACCAGTTCAGTAAAGTGGTACAGAGTTTCTCCCTAGGGCAAGACAATGGTTATAAGAAGAGAAGGCTCTGCTGAGGGGACTGACTTTATTTGGACCACAGTACAGGGTGTTAAAGCCCAAGAATGCTTTTGAAAACAATGGATATTTTGGTAGTGAGCAATTAAGAGGAGACTGATGCCACCATGATAGCAGCAAATGAAGTGGTCGATCAACTAGAATGTAACAGAGAAGATCAGAAAAATAAACAGCTAAAAAGAGCCCACCTATGGTTTGAGCAAGCCTCGAAGACTGACCTGAAAAACTACCTTCGCTAAAAGGCTGGAGTCTAATTGAATCAGACTGTGGTGAAATATATGCCCCAAATGTTGAAAATAGTAATGAAATCAGCTATTTTCATTACAGAAGTGGAGTCTAAATGCTAGTTGTGGTATTCTTGGAGGCAGACAGTGTAAAGCTTAGCAGAGAGTTGAGGAACAGAAACAGTCAAAAGGGGCATATATAAAAGTACTATCCATTGGGAATGGTTGCGAAGAAGATCAGGGTGACTATACGCACGTCCTAGGTTGCATTCTCTGAGGAGAATAAACAGAGGCTTTAATAGACTTAACTGAAATAGTCCAGTCAAGTCACTAACAGACAAGCCAACGAGGAATCAACAACAAAACAAAACCTCAGAGAGGGAGATAAGTATCCAGAGTCGCTGGACACATATTACCTTAGAAGTCCAGTTTTCAAAAAATTATGAGACCTGAAAAGAAACAGTAATGTTTGTCTTAAGTCTCAGGAAAAGAAAGCAACAGAATCTGTTTGAAAGAGAGCACAGTTAGCTGTTAGACCTAACTAACTAACACTTCAGAACAGCTATTTAAAGATATAGCTAAAGAATTAAAGTAGACCATGCTTACAGAAGTAAAGGAAGATACAATGACATGGTCTCATCAAGTAGATAATACCAATAAAGAAATAGCAATTATAAAGATGAACTAAATGGAAATCATGGAGTTAAAGTTTACAATAACTGAAAGGAAAAAAAATTACTAAAAGGGCTCAACTGCAGATTTCAGTGGGAGGAAAAAAGAATCAACCAACATCAAGGTAGATCAATAGAAATTATGTAATCTGGAGCATAGTGCCTAAATAAATAAAAAGAAAACAGTACAGTGCCTCAGAGAAATGTGGGATACCATTTAGCATACAGCAAGCATATAATGGCAATACTAGAAGATAAGGAAAGAGAAAAGAACAGCTGAAAAATATGCAAAGAAATAATGGCTGAAAATTTTCCAAATTTGATGAAAAACATTAATCTTTACATTCATTTTTAGGAACTCCAAGTAGTATAAACACAAAGATACCCACATTCAGACACATCTTGTCAAATGTGGAAAGGCAAGACTGAAAAGAAATGTTGACAGCAGCAAGAGAAAAACAACTCTTTATGTACAGAGGAACCCTAACGAAACAGCTGAAGCTTATCAAAAACTCTGAAAACCAGGGCCAGGAGTGGTGGCTCATGCCTGTAATCCCAGCATTTTGGAAGGCCAATGTGGGTGGATCACTTGAGGTCAGAAGTTTGAGACCAGCCTGCTCAATGTGGTGAAACCCTATCTCTACTAAAAATACAAAAAATTAGACAGGTGTGGTGGTGAACACCTGTAGTCCCAGCTACTTGGGAAGCTGAAACAGGAGAATTCCTTGAACCCAGGAGGTGAAGGTTGCAGTAAGCTGAGATTGTGCCACTGCACTCCAACCTGGGCAACAGAGGAAAGAATCTATCTCTAAAAACAAACAAACAAACATATAAACAAGACAAAACAATGGAGACCAGAAAGCAATGGGATGAAATGTTCAAAGTGCTGAAAGAAAAAGAAAGATCAATCCGAAATTTTGTATCCAGAATTTTTTTCAAAATATAAAAGCAAAACATATTCTCAGATAGTGAAAACAAAACAAAACAAACTAAAAGCATATGTTGCTGTCATACCTACCTTGCAAGAAATACTCAGTAATTATTTCAAGCTAATAGGCTAGGAGCATTTGGCACCAAACAGTAATTTAAATTTATATATATTTTTGTATACATATACACGGAACACTCATTGAGGTAATCATATGGATAATAGTTATCTAAGACATTAAATTGCATATTTCTTATCTTTTCTCTTAATTAGAAATAAATGCATAAAACAATATGTTGATTCTATAATATAAACAAAACTAATATATTTGACATTAATAGCACAAAAGAAATAATTGGAGCAAAGCTGTATTAAAGAAATAAAATGACACTAAGAGATAACTTGATTCAACAGGAAAAAATGAAGAGAACTATAAATTATAAAGAATAATGTTAACATAGCAAAGCTATGTTTTTTTTAAAGACATACAATTATAAAATAATAAGGTTTATAACAATATATTATTGTGTTTGTAACATATACAGTTATAATGTGTATAACCATTATTGAATAAGAAGTAGATGTATAAATAGACCTATAAAGAATTAATGTTACTATATCTCAATGGATTTATGTTACTATAAATGTAGAGCCTGAAAAATTAAGATGTATGTTGTAAGGCATACAACAACCAATAAGAAAGTAATATAAAATATATTTTTATTTTTTTATTTTTTTATTTTTTGAGACGGAGTTTCGCTCTTGTTACCCAGGCTGGAGTGCAATGGCGCGATCTCGGCTCACCGCAACCTCCGCCTCCTGGGTTCAGGCAATTCTCCTGCCTCAGCCTCCTGAGTAGCTGGGATTACAGGCACGCGCCACCGTGCCCAGCTAATTTTTTGTATTTTTAGTAGAGACGGGGTTTCACCATGTTGACCGGGATGGTCTCGATCTCTTGACCTCGTGATCCACCCGCCTCGGCCTCCCAAAGTGCTGGGATTACAGGCTTGAGCCACCGCGCCCGGCCTATAAAATATATTTTATATGGGAATTTCATTTCTTTTAAGAAAATAAAATGCTATGTTAGAAAGTACTGATTTTTTTTTAATTGTATGTTGGGCTCTGGGGTACATGTGCACATCCTGTATCCTGCAGGATTCTTGCATAAGTATATACATGGCATGGTGCTTTGCTGTCTCCATCCTTGCCTGCTCCTGTCACCTGCATCAGGCATTTCTCCCTGTGTTATGCCTCCCCATTCTCCCTGCCCCCCGCTGTCCCTCTGCTCCCCTCTCCTCCACCCCCTAACCTAGCCCAATGAATGTTGTTCCCTTCTCTGTACCCATGCGTTCTCATTGTTCATCACCTGGCTACAAGTGAAAACGTGGTGTTTGGTTTTCTGTTCTTGTGTCAGTTTGCTGAGAATGATGGTTTCTAGATTCATCCATGTCTCTACAAAGGACATGAACTCATCCTTTTTATGACTGCATAGTATTCCATGGTGTATATGTGCCACATTTTTTTAATCCAGTCTATCATAGATGGACATTTGGGTTGGTTCCAGGTCTTTGCTATCATAAACAGAACCACAACAAATATACATGTGCATATGTCTTTATAATAGAACAATTTGTAATCCTTTGGGTATATACCCAGTAATGGGATTGCTGGGTCAAATGGAATTTCTCTTTCTAGATACTTGAGGAATCGCCACACTGTCTTCTATAATGGTTGAACTAATTTACACTCCCACCAACAGTGTAAAAGTGTTCGTTTTTCTCCACATCCTTTCCAGCATCTATTGTCTCCAGATTTTTTAAATAATCCCCACTCTAACTGGCATGAGATGGTATCTCAAGTTGGTTTTGTTTGCATTTCTCTAATGAGCAATAATGATGAGCATTTTTTCTTGTGTTCGTTGGCCACATAAATTATTTCTTTTGAAAAGTGTCTATTCATATCCTTCACCCACTTTTGAATGGTTTTGTTTGTTTTTTTCTTGTATATCTGCTTTAGTTTTTTAGATTCTGGATAGTAGCCCTTGTCAAATGGGTAGATTGCAATTTTTTTTTTCCCATTCTGTTGGTTGCCAATTCACTCTAATGATTGTTTCTTTTGCTGTGCAGAAGCTCTTAAATTTAGTTATATCCCATTTGTTTATTTTGGATTTTGTTTCCATTGCTTTTGGTGTTTTAGTCATGAAGTCTCTGCCTGTGCCTATGTCCTGAATGGTATTGCCTCGGTTTTCTTCTAAGGCTTTTATGGTGTTGGTTCATATGTTTAAATCTTTAATGTATTTGGAGTTAATTTTAGCACAAGATGTCAGGAATGGGTCCAGTTTCAGCTTCCTGCATATGGCTAGCCAGTTATTCCAATATCATTTATTTAGCAGGGAATCCTTTCCCCATTGCTTGTTTTTGTCAGGTTTGTCGAAGATCAGATGGTTGTAGATGTGTGGCATTGTCTCTGAGGCCTCTGTTCTGTTCCATTGGTCTATATCTCTGTTTTGGTACAAGTACCACACTGTTTTGATTACTGTAGTCTTGTAGTATAGTTTGAAGCCAGGTAGCATGATGCCTCCAGCTTTGTTCTTTTTTGCTTAGGATCGTCTTGGTTATGCAGGCTCTCTTTGGTTCCATATGAAGTTTAAAGTGTTTTTTTCCAGTTCTGTAAGAAAGGTCAGTGGTATCTTGATGGGGATAGCATTGAATCTATAAATTACTTTGAGGTCAGTATGGCCTTTTTCACAATATTGATTCTTTCTAACCATGAGCATGGGATGTTTTTCCATCTGTTTGTGTCCTCTCTTATTTCCTTGAGTAGTGGTTCATAGTTCTCTTTGAAGAGATCTTTTACATCCTTTATTAGTTGTATTCCTAGGTATTTTATTCTCTTTGTAGCAATTATGAATGGGAATTCACTCATGATTCGGCTCTCTGTTTGTCTATTGTTGGTATATAGGAATGATTGTGGTTACTGCACATTGATTTTGTATCCTGAGACTTTGCCAAAGTTGCTTATCAGCTTAAGGAGGTTTTGGGCTGAGATGATGGGGTCTCCTAAATATATGATTATGTTGTTTGCACATAGGGACAATTTGACTTCTTCTTTTCCTAAATGAATGCGCTTTATCTCTTTTTCTTGCCTAATTGCTCTGACTAGAACTTCTAATATTATATTGAATAGGAGTGGTGAGAGAGGGCATCCTTGTCTAGTGCCAGTTTTTAAAGTGAATGCTTCTGATTTTTGCCCATTTAGTATGATATTGGCTGTGGGTTTGTCGTGAATAGCTTTTATTATTTTGAGATACATTCCTTCGATACCTGGTTTATTGAGAGTTTTTAGCATAAAGGGCTGTTGAATTTTTTCAAAGGCCTTCTCTGCATTTGTTGAGATAATCTTGTGGTTTTTGTCTTTGGTTCTGTTTATGTGGTGGATTATGTTTATAGATTTGTGTATGTTGAACCAGCCTTGCATCCCCAGGATGAAGCCTACTTGATCGTGGTGGATAAGCTCCTTGATGTGCTATTTGTTTTGGTTTGACAGTATTTTATTGAAGATTTTTGCATCAATGATCATCATGGATATTGGCCAGTAGTTTTCTCTTTTAGTTGTGTCTCTGTCAAGTTTTGGTATCAGGATGATGTTGGTCTCAGAAAGAGTTAGGGAGGATTCCCTCTTTTTGTACTGTTTGGAATAGTTTCAGAAGGAGTGGTACCAGCTCCTCTTTGTACATCTGGTAGAATTTGGCTGTGAAGCCATCTGTACCTTTTGGTTGCTAGGCTATTAATTGCTGCCTCAACTTCAGACCTTGTTGTTGGTCTATTCAGTGTTTCGACTTCTTCCTGGTTTAGTCTTGGGAGTATGCAAGTGTCCAGGAATTTATCCGTTTCTTACAGATTTATGTGTATTGAGCTGCTTGTAGTAATCTCCGATAGTAGTTTGTATTTCTAAGGAATTGGTGGTGATCTCCCCTTTTCCATTTTTTATTGCATCTATTCAATTCTTCCCTTTTCATTTTTATTAGTCTAGCTAGTGGTCTATTTTGTTGATCTTTTCAGAAAACTACTCCAGTGAATTTAAATGAAAACAGTAAAAGAGAAAAAGGAGCACAAAAGACATTAGACATAGACACACAAAAAGCAAAGTTACAGACATAAGTTCAACCGTATCAATAAAATGAATAAATGAAACATTTTCATTGCAAGATAGAGATCAGCAGAGTTCATACAAAATCAAGATCTAATAATATGTTGTCTATTGGAAAAACATTAAAATATATAAATCAAGTTAAAAGATGGAAAAACACTGTCATGTAAACAATATAGAAAAGGTAGAGTAGTTATCATAGTATCAGACAAATGTGACAGTAAAATAAAATACCATTTCACAACCAATAGGATGTCTATAATCAAATAGACAGATAATAAGTGTTTGTGTGGATATGAAGAAATTATAATCATGCATTTCTAGTGGGGATTTAAAATGGTCCAGTTACTTTGGAGAAAAGTTTGTCAGTTCCTCAAAAAATTAAAAATAGTGTTATTATATGAACCAGACATTCCACTCTTAACAAAAAAGTTGTACATAAAATTTATGACAGCATTATTTTTAATGGTGAAAAATGAAAACACTTCAAATGCCCATCAACTGATTAATGGATAAAATATGGTTAATTCATACAATGGAATATTATTTACCAATAAAACGAAGTACTAACATACTGCTACATATTATCATAGGAAAAAATACTTGAGCTCATTATGGTAAATAAAAAGATCCAGTTATAAAACATTACATATTTTATTATTGTTTATATACAATAACCACAATAAGCAAATCTAGAAATAGAATGTAGATTTGTGATTGCCTGGGGCCACCACTAATGGGGACATGTATGAGGATGAGGATCGACAGCTAATGAGCATAGGGTTATTTTTATGGTGACAAAGATGTTCTAAAATTAATTGTGGTGATTATTTTAAAACTCTTAATATAGTAAAAACCATTGAATTAAACACTAAAAATGGGTGAATTGTTTGTGAATTATGTCTCAGTAAAACTTAAAATACGTGATTGTCGGATAAAATGTAGTATGCTCAGTGAGGTATGATTTTGTGATACACAATGAATGACTATTTAGCATATATATACTCCAAGTATTGCAAACTATAAAACTATATTATATTTATAAATAAAATAAACATATTTTTATAAATATTCCCATTGATTACTTTAAATTCAGATTTAACTGGCTACCTTATATTTTTATTTGATAAATCTGGCAACTCTGTATCAAGACAAAATAGCCTGGGCTCAGACAGCAATTATGTGGCTTTTCTTTAAATAACTGCCTAAAGCATTCCAAAGTAGCTAGCTTCACATCTAGTTACTCTTACAGTGTATACAGAACATAATAAATATTTTACTTGAATAACTTAGCACATTGTATGCATCATATCTTGCTACAATTGTATTACTAATATCTGTTTAATGTACCTAAGTAATTTACCCATTGCCAAAGTATACAATTTTAATAAAAAGACAAAAATTGTCATATCTTTTGTATTTATATATTGGGCATATTGCTGAAGAAGTGTGTCATAATTAATATTGAGTGTCAACTTGATTGGATTCAAGGTTGCAAAGTATCCTGGGTTTGACTGGATGTGTCTGTGAAGGTGATTCTGGGTGTGTCTGTGACGGTATTGTCAAAGAAGATTAACATTGGAGTCAGTAGGCTGGGACATGCAGATGTGTCATTAATCTGAGAGGGTACATCTAATCATCTTCCAGCATGGGTAGAATATAAAGGAGGCAGAAAAAACATGAAAAGACTAAACTTGGGAGAATGAGCAATGCTTTTACATTGTTGCTGGGGGTCTAAATTAGTTCAATCATTTTGGAAGACAGTGTGGCAACTCCTCAAGGATCTAGAACTAGAAATACTATTTGACCCAGCAATGCCATTACTGGGTAGATACCCAAAGTACTATAAATCATTCTACTATAAAGACACATGCACACATATACTTATTGAGGCAAAACCAACCCAAATGCCCATCAATGATAGAGTAGATAAAGAAAAGATAGTACATATGCACCATGGAATACTATGCAACCATAAAAAGGAATGAGTTTATGTCCTTTGCAGGGACATGGATGAAGCTGGAAACCATCATCCTCAGCAAACTAGCACAAGAACAGAAAACCAAACATTGTGTGTTCTCACTCATAGTTGGGACTTGAACAATGAGAACACATGGACACTGGGAGGGCAACATCACACATTGGGACCTGTCAGGGGGTGAGGGGTAAGGGGAGGGATAGCATTAGGACAAATACCGAATATATGTGGGCTTAAAACCTAGATGACAGGTTGACAGGTGCAGCAAACCACCATGGCATGTGTATACCTATGTAACAAACCTGCATGTTCAGCACATGTATTCCAGAAATTTATATATATGTAACCTGCATGTTCAGCAAATGTATTTCAGAAATGTGCGTGTGTGTGTGTGTGTGTGTATATATATACATTTAAATTAGTTATATATATTTATTTAAATTAGTTATATATATATTTATTTAAATTAGTTATATATATATTAGTTTTGTCCCTCTAGAGAACCCTGACTAATACAAGGAGATTTTCTCTATTTTGAATTCAGATAATCTAAAATATTTAACTTTGGCAACTTGTGATCTAAATCTTTGGAGACAAATATTTCAGAGTTTAACTGAGAATTTACATAGTAGTCAGATTAATTAAAACACAAACTCTATCTATCACTTATATATCCAAGTAGATTTTGAATACATTTGTCTTAGTAATCTGCCTTACAATCTCGTACTTTCCTTTTTGTTTGTTTGTTTAGTATATCTGGAGTATATCTTAAGTCAAAGTAAAGTTATAGAAACATATAAACATCAAAATCTTTATTGTTATACCTCAAACCTCATTTTAATGGTTTATCCAATTTTAGGATTCACTATAGTCTCTAGCATTGAGTAAAGAATGATGTTTTCCTAATCTTAATAGCAAATCCACAATCATATAATAAAGATTTTCCATAACTGAGGAATGATTCTAAAAATGTTGTAAGCAATAAGAACATCACTGGGATAAAAACAAAGCCTGCCAATGTGACATTTACTTATTCTGATATGTGTCTCAATATTTTGAAAACTCACAGAAATGAGGAAGCAGCCTTTACTGAATTCTTTAAATAATCTCGACTCTATAGAATCCAGTTTAACAGAAACATTTATTGATTTTTTTGTCTGTGCCAAGTACAAGATGTAGAATTTAAAAATAATAGCAGACATAGTATCTACTCCCATTGAGCTTAATGCTTAGGAGGAAAACCATAATGTACAGGCATAATTACAAAAAATTATCATTATAATGATTGTAGTTATTTGTACCTATCTCTCTGAGTATTTTGAAAAGGTTTTAAATCTTTGCCTATTCTTTTTAAGGAGCTTGCTCAGATATTTGAATTCTAATCAGTAGCACCTGTATATGATTTTCTGTCTCACAGCAATTCAGAATTTGCAAACTAAAAGCAATATGGAAAGAAAATCTCTGATAGAGGCAGACATCTAACAAAAATAGAAGAAATGATAAGGAATAACAGACAGAAAGGAAGAAACTAAAATTAAAAAGTCACAGACATATACATGTATCTTAACTCAATAGTCTCTGTTCTTCAAACTTTATGAATAAAAATTCATTCTTCAAAATAAACTAAATCTGGAAGTTAAACAAAAGAAACCCATCAAGGCAGGCTACTCTTATGAAGGTAGAAGGGGGATAGAGAAAGATGGTTGAAAGAAATCAAAACTTTGATTTATGCTACTTACATATACTTGGGGCATGCATGTTGCTTAGAGGTGGGGAGATAGGAAGACACACATGTAAATTTCTAACTCAGTTTAGAAACGGATACTGTAATCCCAGAAAATATTGCCACAAGAAAAGCCAGCCAGTAGCTTAACTGCAGTCTTATGGGAGACCTCAATGCAGAGTAATCTAGATAGGCTGCTCCCAGATCTCTACCCACAAAAACTTTAACATTATAAATATTTTCTGTTTTAAGCCAATGTTTTGTGGTGCTATCACAGAATACCAGTCTGGAGACTAGGAAGTCCGAGATTAAGGAGCCAGCAGGTTTGGTCTCTGGTTCCAAGATGGCAACTTGTTGCTGCTTGCAACATGGTTGCAAGAGGAGGAGGAACGCTGTATCCTCACATGGTAGAAGGTGGAAGGACAAGGAAAAGGACACTCTTACAAGCCCTTTTATGTTGGTATTAATTGATTCATGAGAGATCTCATGACTAAACCCCTCCCAAAGTTCCCATCTCTCAACACTGTTGCACTGGAGATTAAATTTTCAAAACAGGAATTCTGGAAACACATTCACACCACAGCTGCCATTAACTTTTGGGGTAATGTGTTACCAAGCAACTGATAAATAGTATTTAGAGTCACTTGATTGTAAACAATTTTCATGTTAACTTGATAGAAAAGGATACTTTTCAATAAATAGTGGTTCAATAACCATCAATGGTGACTCATATGGTTTCACGGTATCCCCACCCAAATCTCATCTTCAATTATAGCTACCATAATTTCCATGTGTTGTGGGAGAAACCTGGTGGAAGATGATTGAATCTTGGGGACAGTTTCCCCATGCTGTTCTCCTGGTAGTGAGTAAGTTTCATGCGATCTGATAATTTTATAAGGGATTTACCCTTTCACTTGGCTCTCATTTCTCTCATCTGCTGCCATGTAAGACATGCCATTAGCTTTCCACCATGATTGTGTGGCCTCCCCAGCCACGTGGAACTGTGAGTCCATTAAACCTTTTTCATTATAAATTGCCCAATCTCAGGTATGTCTTTATCAGCAGTGTGAAAAGAGACATATACAGTGGCATGAAATTAAATATCAAAAAAGAACCCTAAACTGTTTCTTACTTCAACAGATATGATAGACTTGAACATAAATGCTTAAACTATAAAGCTTCTCATAGAAAACATGGAATAATAAGTACACAGTCTATGGTAACCAAATATTTCTCAGACTGAATATAAAATAGCACTAAACATTAAAAAAAATTGATAAATGGAAACTCAAAAACCAAAATCTTCTCTATGTCAAACTTCACTATAAAGATGAAGAAAAGAAACCACAGATAGGGAAAAACATTTTTAATTCATATGTTTAACCAAGAACTGGTATCTTGAATACAGCATGGACTCCTATAACTCAATAATAAAATATTTGAAAGTATTTCATCTGAAACCCAGGTGAAATGCATATTCTAGCCTCCCAAGTTAGTTGTGACTATATGACTAAGTTCTAGCTTGAGCCACAAAAAATATTCTCTGCATTTCTCTATATATACTTTTCCCTTTTTTCCCCAGACGTAGATGAACATGGCAACCTGGGAATATGTCAGAGCCCCAAGATGAAATGAGCTTAAGTCCCTGAAATTCCAGTTAGAAGAGTCTTTCCACTGGTTGGGAATGCTAATTGTGTTTTCAATGAAGAAATAAATTTCTGTTATTTTTCATCACTGACTTTGGGGGGCTTATTTGGTATAGTCACTAATGTTTTCCTTAAGTAATATAGTTGCCTTGCATATTATTCTGTGTTCTTGTTGCAGCAACTCAGACTATTACAGCTTCTGTACTGGAATAAAAAAAGATTAGCTTCTTTGGAATTTTATGAGTTTCAAATTTTAAAATATTAAGTGTTTAAAGCAATTATTTATATTTTAATAACAATATTTATGGAAGAAAGACTAAATAAAAGGAAAGAGAAATCTTCTTGGTATTTGCCAGTAATTTACAGGTCAGTTAATTCTCAATAAATCCTCTGCAAATAAGAAAATCAAGACTCACAAAGGTTAAATGGCTTTCCCATTCTCATCCAATTCATAAATTATGTAGCCAGAATTTAAACCCTAGGTGTTCTAACTTCAAGTGGTGTGTTCATCACAAGAGAATGCTGCTTTTACAGGGAGACAAAACACATGAACCACAACATTTTCTCCATGTTATTGGAATAAGCAAGGTATACGTGAAGGAGAAAAGCAAGCCAATGTGAAACTGTTAGCATTTTTGAGAACTTTATTTGTATAGGCATTGTGGTAAATACCTTACTTGCATTAGTTCAATTCATCTTTACTACCAGTTTATAAAGTTGTTGCTATTACTCTGTATATTGCATCTAAGAAACTGAAGGTTAGAAGCTGAATTAACCTTACCAAGATCAAAGAGCAGGGAATCTAAAGAACCAGCATTCACCCTGAGAGACTCAAGTCAAGTATTAAGCATAAGTCTTAATATTGTGCTATATTGCTCCCCTGCTCTTAGAACTGAAAAAGAGAACTGAACTTTCAGATCTATTGATAATTGCAGAAAATTATCTCAATAGATACAGTCATTGTAAAAAACCAAGCTGTTTCATTAGATATATTCCAAGCTTGTATGGCACAATTGCCTTTCTTTTCTGTTCAATTGATTTTATTCATATAATCAGCAATCATTCATCATGCTAAATGTAAGCAGCATGGGGCACTAGTTTAGGATAAAAGGATTTTAAAGACTTATGCCTTTACTTTTTTCTTTATCCTTTTCTTATAGAAAAAAATCATAATTTCTCAAAAGGATACTGCTGAGCAATTTAAGACCTTTCCTATTATGAGCAGGAAAATGTACTCTATGGCAACTTTGAATCAAATGACTTATTTATATATTCATTTAATTAGCTGAGCACATCGAATTTCTGAAGCAATATTTCTCAATCTTTATTTAAACCATGTGTCATCAGCCAAGAATTCTCTAAACTCTATATTCTGCAGTTTGTATTTTGAGAATTGTGATAATTTTTTTTTTTTTTTTTTGAGACAGAGTCTCGCTCTGTTGCCAGGCACCAGGCTGGAGTGCAGTGGCGTGATCTCGGCTCACTGCAACCTCTGCCTCCCAGGTTCAAGCAATTCTCCTGCCTTCAGCCTCCAAAGTAGCTGGGACCATAGGCATGCACCACCACACCCAGCTAGTTTTTTTATTTTTTTGTATTTTTTAGTAGAGAAGGGGTTTCACCATGTTGGCCAGGATGGTCTCGATCTCCTGACCTAGTGATCCGCCCACCTCAGCCTCCCAAAATGGATAATTTTTAAATTACAAAATGATATTCTAATATTGCATGAGATCTTAAAGATGCATATGTCACTCTATTCTACCACATCTCAGAATTTCCGCTATCCTTCACTTTTTTATCCTCTCTATTTCTTTGATAATCCCTGTTGTAACACCAAAACATGTATTTTAACTGATATGCTTGTTCCAATCCATTCTTACCTCCCAGAGCCATATTCTCTCTTTCCTCAACTCTTCCCTTTCCATCTGCTCTCCATTTAATGACTTTTTACATAGTTCCTCAGTATTTAAGCATTTTTCTCATAAAAACAGAGATTGATAAGTCCATGATTTTATTCTGTCTTCTGATAGGTAACATTGAAAAAATTCACTTATTCTTTAAAGGTGTTGGGGGCAGGTGGGAAAGAAGGACAGCAAAGCATAAGCATTCAAGTTCAATGTGTGGGATATCAGAGGCACTGTGGGAAATTCTGCCATAGGAAAAGTGATGAGTGAGCTGATTGAGAGAAAGCCCCTCAGCAGAGGTCTAGAAGGGACAAGTGTGTGGGAAGAAATGTCTCACAGAGACGGGTGTGGTCATTTTAATAGAGAGAAGAAATACGTACTATTGCCCCTTTAACAACATTGTAATTGTCTATTGCTAAGTTAGAAATGCAATTTCAGAATTAACTGGAGGTGGTCATGAAACAGTTAAAGCACAGTTTCACATTCATATAGTTTTGAATATAGCACCAAATTTAGTCAGTTACTGGTTGTGTCTGCTTGTGTCTATTTTTTATCCTCTCTAAGCTTCAGTTTTTTAATTGAGTAAAAGAATTTATGAAACTTGTTTCATGGGATTCTTGAGATAAATAAAATTATGTATAAACATTCCTTACCAGCATGTGATAATTAATCATTCAGTGCCAGCTATTCTTATAATTAAATGAGGATGTTGTCTAGAAAATGTTACTGTAGTACATCTGTCATAGGCCGAGCGGGGAGTAAAGCCCTTAGGTGCTACCACCTGAGCAAACAGACACAAATCCACCAGAAGAACGTTTATCCCATTTCCTGTCATATGGCAGTTAATAGATACTTATGATGAGGAATTTCTTATTTACAATAATAATATTTTTAAGCATATCCTTTGGGCCAGGCACTATTCTCAGGTATCAAGTATTAACACGTTTAATCTTACCCAGTGAGGCATAGTCTATTAATATTTTTATTTTATAGGTGAAAAAATGAGGAATGAATAGACTAAAAATTAGCTCAAGGTCACTGAGATAAGCATAGTAAAGTTGGAAGAGAAGGAAGCCTAGTTCAAGGGCCATTTTAATTATCTTGAAATCATACCTCAGGGTGGCAATACAGGGATAAGTGTATTTTATAGTTACAAACTCAAACCAGTGAATTAACGTTGTTTTACATTAAACGTGTGAATTCTTAATGTGGATAGCCTAATTACATTTCAGTTATCATTTAAAATGCCGGGAGATAGCAGGATGAATATGGCCACTCTGCAATATTTAAATCTGCTTCTAAATCAGTCTTCTGTATCTCAGTAAGTGGCATCACTGTCAAACAATTTGCTGACTCCCAAATCTAGGAGTCATCCTTAATTTCTCATTTTACCTCACTATCCCCATTCCAATCCACTAATAATTCTAATAATTCTATCTGGAGTCACACCCCAAACCAATATATTTTTTTTGCTCTCCACTACTTCCACCTTCAACAAGACCACCATCAAACTCTGATGCTCACAAATGTGTATCATCTTTCCAACTCGTCTCTCTGCCAAAGTTGATTCTCTTCACAGCAGCCCTAATAATCTAGCCTCTACCTCCCTCTTTACCCTTTTCTACCTCTCTTTCTCTTACCCTTTACATTTTGTTGACACTGGCTTTTTTACGTTCCTTGAAAAAAATGCTCATTTCCACCTTCAGAACTGAACTTTGTATTATTATTGCCTTCGTTGTCATTCAGTTTTCAGGCTAAATGTCATTATCCTGAAAAGAATTCTCATAACCACATAATTTGAAGTAAAACAAATAAAATGTGATTATAAAATTACTCTGAGAATTCTCATAGGGATGTACCAATAAAATAGTTGCAACTGTAAGAAGCTGTTAATTGCTAACATGAGTGACATAGAAATAGAAAAAAGATTTAACTATCAATCAAATGGGTGTTGGATTCACTGAGCATAAAATTGAATGCTAGTCTGTATATTTGTAGCTTGCCCTGCCCCTTGAAGTTTGATCTGTTTAAAAATAGGAGATTTACTCAGGATCAGCTGTAGGCATGCCTTGATTTGGCTTCAGCAATGAGAAGTACTCAGCATAAGCCTTGAATTTACTGAGGTTCTTTAGTGCTTTGAAAAGAACAAAAATTGCTTTGATTCAAAAGTGAATATTTCTTTTTGCTCCATTGTCTCCAGTGCCCTTTAAAGATTTAATTAGACTGAAGAGATAATTGGGGATTAGGAAAAATATATATAAATAGAATAGATAGCAGATGAAGACCACTTTGTTCCCTCCCTCCCTTCCTTCCTTTTTCCCCTTCCTTCCTTCTTGCCTTCCTTCCTTCCTTTCAATATAGCCTTAGGAGAGATAAAGTGTGCAGAGGGACTTTGGACTCTGTTCATGTGTTTGTTATTAAGGTTTTGAGATTTGCCAAAGGAAATTATACAGCAGCTCAAATTGCTCTTTTATCTTCTAATTTTCTTCGGTTTAGAGATAACAGGGACAAACCTAAAGTTGAATAATCCTCTTCTGGGGAAGAATCAAGAAGCACATCTCCTGCTCTCAAGGGCACTTCTCTCATTAATAGCAGTAATAATCTCTACAGTTTATTGTGCACTCTCTCTATGCCAGGATTTTGCCAGTCTCTTTGCATGGCATGTTGAATATGTTGGATTTAACACAATCCTCACAATCTTATGAAGTTGATATTATCATTTTCATTTGATAGGCATAAAAACTGAGGCTTCTATCTCTTTTACAATTTGCTCCCAAACACTCAGCTAGTACCTGATGGACCTGTAGGCTGAATCAATTTCATCTGCATTTAATGCCCTTGGTCTTAACCATTTCACAGTATTGCTTCATATCTATGCCAATAAGCATGGATTAATTAAGGTTTCCAAAGCTCATTTGTTCATATCTTAAGCATTTTTATATTTAAGAGGTAGGAGTCAATAATTGCCTGCTTCTACTTGCCTTCCTGAATGCAGACTATTTCTAGTAATTCCCATTTATTTCTTAGGTGCAAGATTCCCTTTTGTCTGCTTACTATTTAATTGCTTCTTAAAATTTGTTAGAAACCTTCTTAAATTTTCCTTCCAGCTCTCTTGAGTTCTCATTTTCTTTTTCCATCCTGTTGTTTGGGGAAGTAGATACTGGATATTTGTTTGCATTAATTTTTTTTAAAGAAATATCTAATTTCAAGATAAATATCATATTCAATGGTATTTAAAAATATTAGTTGGAAGGGAATTGTATTAGTCCATTCTCACACTGCTATTAAGACATACTTGAGACTGGGTAATTCATAAAGGAAAGAGGTCTGATTGACTCACAGTTCAGCATGGCTGTGGAGGCCTCAGGAAACTTACAATCATGGTGGAAGGGGAAGAAAACACATCGTTCTTAATATGGTGGCAGAAAGAGAAGTGAAAACGAAGTAGGAGAAAAACCCCTTATAAAATCATCAGATCTTTTGAGAATGAGCTCACTATCACCAGAACAGGAAGGGGAAAACTGCCTTCATGATTTAGTTATCTTTACCTGGTCCCTCCCACAGCACATGGGGATTATGGGAACTACAGTTCCAGAAGAGATTTAGGTGGGGATACAGCCAAACCATATCAGAAACTGAATGATCTTAGTCAATATTCCTCATTGTAAGGTTAACAAAATAGCAATGTTAAAAAAAATAATCTGTGCAGGGTCTTAACATTAATTGATGCAGATCTGAAATTAGAAAAAGAATAGTCAGTCTGTTATTGACCTAAATGTTAACAGTTTATACTGGTTTTAGGCCAGATATAGTCTCACCTTCTGTTCTTTCTTGGTATTGAATTTACATTCTCAATTTCTGTTCTTTCCCCAGAAAACTTATTTGAAGTCTTTAACCTCTACTCAAGGTTTTTACATACCAGGTTATTTATTAGTGCAACTTGCCTCTCATTTCCATTTGCACACTATTGACCTCTCTAATACTGTTCTACTTTTTTCTTCTTTCCCATAGCACTTACCATTTTCTAGCATGCAATTTACTTTTATTTATCTCAGTGCCCATCTCCTTCTCACCACCAGCATGTTTTGATAGAAACTTTGTTCATGTTCTTCATACAAGTGTTTGTAGAAACATTATTCACAATAGCCAAAAAGTGCAAACCACCCAAGTGTAGATCAACTTGTGAATTAGCAAAATATGGTCTATTCATACAATAGAATATCTGGCAACAAAAAAGGAATACTAACACATGCTACAACCTAAGTCATTACAAAAATCTTATTCTAAGTGAAAGAAGTCAGACAAAAAAAAAACACACACTGTATGATTACATTTATATTCGATGTTAAGAATAACAGAATGTATAAGGACAAAAGTAGATCATGACTTCCTATGGATGAGAATGAAAATGAAGATTAACTGTAAACTGGCATAAAGGGTTTTATCAGGGTAATAACAATGTTGTAAAATAAGAGTGCCGTGATGGTTGCACAACTCAGTAAATTTACTGTGTCATTAACTAGTAAACTAAAAATGGGAAAAATTATTAGATATACATAATAATTTACATGTTATATAGTATAATTTATACCTCAATAAAGTTCTAAAATTAGGGTGTTTGTGGAGATTGGTATGGGAAAAGCAGCATACCTGAGCAACTGTTGGTGTAGAACAGAATACTGGCAGCACACTTTTTTAGAGACGCCCATCAATGGGTGCAAACAAAGACCTGGAGCCTCTGTTATTGCTCACTGAGTAAAGCCTCCTCATGAATAAGTACCAGCAGACCCCGGAGATCCTGTTCCTTTTCAAAGTTTAGAAATGTAGTTACAATAAGTTGCAGGTAACTCTTTTCTGTGTGTGTACTGTATACTGAATTTCTTTTTCATTTTTCTTTTGAAAAATGACATTTTTCTTGTCATTTCTAGGTGTTTTCTATGTTTAGGTCTCACTTTTGACAGGAAATCACAATGTAGTCCACAATCTTCTTTGCAAACACCAGCATATATAAAAGAACCAGCATGCAATGTCTCTCCACTTTATCTTTCTTTTTTTTTTTTTTTCTGGCCCTAACTCATGGAATATTTATGGTTTGGTTCCTATTTGTGCTCAGATGTAAGCATTTTGATTTTGATCTTCCTTTTCTTTTTTCTGCTTCTATGATGATAAGAGGTAAATTGGAATGTGAAGAAATAAATGTATGGCTCAATGGTTTAGGGTTTTTGCTTTTTAATGTGAATCATAAACTCTTTAAAAGAGCTGTATTGATTGCGATGGGAGACATATAAGTGGTATCTGTTTCATTACATTAGCGATTGGCAGTCTTATTTTTAAAAAGTCTGTGCCATCAACCTCAGAGCAGTTTTTTTCCTTCTAATAATTTGTAATGGAGCATTTCATACATTATCCATTTACCAAACAATGCTTATCAAGCACCTTATCTGTGTTGAAAACTGCTCTAGGATATAAGGATACAGTAGTGAAGAAAATGGACAAAAACTCTTACCCTCATAAAGATTACATTTCAGGGAGGGTGGGTTAGTGGGGGATTCTGTATTTAGCCCAATAGACTAAAGAGGCCAATAGGCTATTTACTGCATAATCCTAATATATATGAATAGCTCTCCTGGTTGTCACACAAGGTGCCGACCTTGTTAATAAACAAGCAAATGATCAATAGGCAATGATATGGACACTTTGAGTGGAGTACTATTCTAGGAACTTGGGTTATATCAATGAACAACACCAACAAAGATCCTATTGTTCACAGGGCTTCCATCCAGTTTAATATTAATATTAGAACATAATTAGTTTTGTAAGATGGAATATGTCATGTAGCTTAAGTGGGGGAAGTCTGAAATATTAAATATATAGTCAGGTTAGATTTGAACAAAGACTTAAAAACATAATAGAATTAGCCAAGTAGATATCTGGGGAAAGATGAAATGAAGGTTTTAATAATAGAACAGAAAAATGCAAGACCAGTGTTATGGAATTAAGGAGCGGGGAAGTGCAGGGGATGGGGTCAGTGTGGCATTAGGAGGCCAGGGTATAGCCTTGTAAACCTATATAAAGACCTTGGATTTTATTCTGAATTAAGTGAGCTCATTGACAGTGATAGGATCTGACATATTTTACAACTCATTTTGTCTGTTATATTAAGCACGAGTTATAGAAGGTCGAGGATAGAAAAAAGAAGACATGATAGAAATCATCCAAGTCAGTCATGATAGTGGCTTGGGCCAAAGTGGGTATATTGGAGGTGCTGAGTTGTAGAATTCTGAATAGATTTGTGTCAGGGCCAACAATATTTCTTGTAAATTATATCTGTGGTTTGCATAAGAGAGAGATGTGGAGAATGGCTTCCAAGTTTTCACCCAAACAATTTTTCAGAGATGTTGGCAACAGTTGCATTAAGAGTGATAAGGTACACATTTTCAAAGGAAGATGAGTTCAGTTTCAGAGGTCTGTTAGACGTCCAAGGGGATGGGTAGAGTAAATAGTTAGATATGTGAGTTTGGAGTTTTAGAGAGGGCTTTTGGTTGAGCTTAAAGATGTTATAGTATTCTGCTGGGTGATGACACAGAAGAGTAATGAAAGACATCAAAAGCCCAAAATCAAGCCTTTGAAGTGTGGAAAGCGGAATTTTTTGTTTACTATTCTATATAGCCCTATCTGCTCATCATCAAGTACCCTTCCTTCTCAAACTTCAGTAATACCAATATCACAATTGCCCTCACTACTTCATAAGCATTTCACTAACAACTTCCTTACCAACCTTCACCATCTCTAACCCTTCCATCATCAACTTCTATTTTTTGAATATGTCCCCGCATTTATAATCCGTTAAACATGTATTTACCATAATCTATGTGCCAAGCTCTGGGTGGGAAGGTATAACTAACTGTAAGAAGAAATAAAATAAGACTATCCTCCTGATTTCATTACACTTTCCTCCTGCCCAGAGAAGATGCTTTTAGTTTAGGCCCGCCTTATATTTCTCCTGTAAACTAGTTTTTTATTGGTCTTCCTTTTCCTATTCTCTCCACTCCAATCTGTTTCTTTTCTGGCATCAGAGTGATGGTGCTCTCTATAAAAGATAAATCTAATTACATTATACCCTTGATTTATTTTAGCACTTAAAAAGTTGCAAATAACACAAATAAGTTGGCTAAACAAAAATGAAAATTGTTTGATATGCACAACTGAAGGGTCCAAGGATATTTTAGGCTTTAAGAAAAGCTTGATCTAAATATTTGAATGACATAGTAAGGCCCAGTCTCTTGCCATTCTTAGCTTTGTTCTGCAACATGCTGGCTTCATTACTAGACAGGCTATGTCACATAACACTGTGTCTGAAAATTTCTTATTAATGCGACTTTTATTGAATCAATAAATTTGTAGTAAAGGAATGATGCAACTTTTGACTTCATCTTACAAAGAGTGATGGTAAGATCTAATTTTCAGCTTTTCTTCTTTTTGGATAAAATAGTCTGATATTTGTGGAGAAACAAAATTGCCCTAGATACTACTAACTGTAAATCTCATTCATAGTTCCCTAAGTTTTTTTCTATTATTTCCCAGGGTTTAGATACAATATGTTTTCCTGTTGCTGTGACAGAGTTGTCAAAGGTTAGAAAGTGCCTTTATTCAAATAGCTTCAATAAATGAAAATAGATTTCCCTAAAGCCCTTTAAGGCTGATATGAAAACATAAAGTGCTATTTGGCCAGGTAACAATTGTGATCCATCTCCTCACTGATCTAAAAAGCTATTAAAGAAAGGCCCAAAGACAAACAATTATTATAAGTTTCCTTCACTAAGGAGCAATTTATGGCTGTATAGCAAAAAAAAAGTCAGTGTTATTTTTGCTCCCCACTTCCCCACCTTGAAAGAATTGGGGAGTGTGGAGAAATGAAGTATGGAGGAAAGAAGAGATGGTAGAAAGAAGAGCCTCAGTAGAGAGAGGGTTATAAGGGAGGAGCTACTAGCTTCCTGTAAATTTACAGATTACCGAGGTGTTTTTTTTAATCCAGATAACAGAACATGATATAGACATAGGTACAGATATTAGATGTCATCTATTTCATTATCCTGATTTTTTGAACTTTGAGCCCATAGGCCTTAAGAAACAATTCAGTGTCACAGAGCAAGTGATAGGAAAAGTCTCTGACTTCTGGTCTGAAAGCCTTTCTATTGACATTTTGTGTATTTACTCACAAAATACATTGTACTTTTTTCTAAAAGGATATGGAGTGATATCAGTAAAACATCCATGAACAAAATGAATGTTAGAATCAGAGGAATTCCATTTGAGAAACTACATGGTCTAGAACATTTTAGCCATCGATACTTCATATTCCATGTGACACCAACTTAATACTCCCAGGGATATCTCAGACTGCTTGTAAAAGGTAACAATTGTGGAGGTCTTTCTCCAAAGGATTGAATAGCTCTGAGAAGGTGGAGGGTGTTCGAGGTTAATCCACGGTATTCACCCAATACTTTCACATCTTTTCCTAAAGTGACATGCTAACTTACTATGACAAACTGCAAACAGCCATTTTCTATAAATGAAATGTCCTTTCTTCCTTTTCCTGTGTGTGTGTCTGTGTGTATGTGTGAGAGAGCATCTGTGGGTGTAGTTTTAACTATTTCTATTTCAAATCTGAATTAAAAATGGAAAACATTATGACATAATTGAAAAAGATAATGCTAGATCCATATAAGATGATAAAAGAAAAACTTCAGCCAAATTAAATTTAAAGGAGTTTAATTGAACAATGAACAATTTGTGAATCTGGCAGCTTTCTAAGCCGGGGTAGGGTCAGAGACTCCAGTGCAGCCATACGGTAAAAGAAGATTTATAGACACAAAAAGGGAAATGACATACAGAAAATGGAAGTAAGGCACAGAAACAACTGAATTGGTTACAGCTTGGCATTTGCCTTATTTGAACACAATTTGAACAATTGAAGAGTTGGCTATGCTTGATTGGTCAAAACTCAGTGATTGGCACAAGTGTAGGCCACAGATTGTTTATAACTTCACTTGATATAATTCACGATGTAAAGAAAAACCTTTAGGCTGAACTTAAAATATGTAAGGAGGCAGCTTTATTCTATACTTGATTTAACAAAGGTCATGGCTGTATGAGGTGACTGTAAATGGGACTTTGGATAAATTTCTTTGTGTTGTGGGATCTCAGTTTCTCTGGAAACACCATAGGGAACTAGAGAAGATGATAATCACTGAGGTCATTTTCCTTCCAGTTTTGAAAGCCCTATGAGCATAAAGTCAGCAAACAGTGCACATGTAAGCCATGCTGCACATCTGCTCTGCCTAGGCCCTTAGTACTCTTTGGACTCACCTCTCTGTGATCACTGATGCTGGTGGGATCTTTACTTTAATCACATCCTTCATTTGCTCTTGGGAAGTGTGTGCTTTGTTTTGGTTACTACCCCACCCTCTGCTTTTCCTAGCAGTTGGAATAAAATATTAACTTTATTTTTTAGCTCTTTCTGAATGTTACATTAATAAATTCCAATTTATGTTATTTTTGTAGCTTTCTTTAAAGATATATGACAGCTTCCAAACTTCTCTTGACTTCTTCTTCATCACCCTTTACTCTTGTTCTTCCTACAGTTCTTCTGAGTGCTTTACTCTCCTTCTGTATGGCTTCAGCCTTCACTCTTCTCTGCTCCACCTTCTGCTTTCTTCTTGTTTCATCCTCCAGATTCCCTCACAAAGTAAAATGCCCTGTTTATTTTTACCCAAGAATTAACAGTACATTAAGGATTAAACATTTTTCTTGGTTATCACTCTAGACTTTGTAATGTAAATACATCTCTCCAAGGGGCTGAAAATCTCTGGTGTCCCTGGCTTTGTGGTCTAAAGATGTACTTATGCAACTGTCTTGCATGTTCTGCTCATGCACCCCAAAACCTAAAATGCAATAAAAAATTTTAAAAAAATAAAAAATAAAAAAAAAGATGTTACCAAATTCTGGATTCTTGTTTTACTTTGAAAGGCAAACATATACTTCTTGAGTTAGGTAAATCTCTCTGGAGTTCTTACACTATATTGACGGTAGTATAATTGCTAGGTAGTATGGTATTGGCATGCTTAGTTTTATAAGACACTGCCAAACAGTTTTCCAAAGTGGCTCTACCATTTTGTATTCCATTTATTTTTGTAAAATATTTTAACCATAAGCAAATCACGTCTTACCACACATTCCTCTTGAGGACCAAAGGAGCGGCTGTAAGAAATTTTGTGTTCGGACTAAGGGATAGTGAATGAAAGATGTATTTTAATGGAGTTTAGTAAAATGCAATTATGTAGTTCAAA
Organism: Callithrix jacchus; assembly: GCF_049354715.1. Taxonomy (NCBI): domain Eukaryota; kingdom Metazoa; phylum Chordata; class Mammalia; order Primates; family Cebidae; genus Callithrix; species Callithrix jacchus. The sequence continues at coordinate 88,887,381 of NC_133511.1, forward strand.
ATCATACCCATACATGTTAAGAATTTTGGGCATGAGAATGTCCAGAAATACACTACTGTTTTAGACCAACTCAACTGGTGAGTTAAAATAAAGGTGCCTGCTAAGATCACTTTCTACCCAGTAAAAGTATGTGGGTAGCAAAACAGAAACAAGGTTTGATACATAAAGAACCAAGAGTTCATAGATCTTTCAGATATGCAGAGATGTGAAAATGCTCATATGCTTAAGACACTTTTTATAAAGGTTTTCTAAATTTAACAACATATCTAAAATTTTATGGGACTCTAAATATTTGAGTTATATAATGATTTGAGAAGATGAATCATGCTTTTATATATATCAAAATACAAAAACAATTTCAACCAACATTAATTTCAGAAAACATTAATTTTTTTATTATCACCATAGGAAACAAAACAGAATTTGTTCTCATATCAGAAGGCAATCAAAGAACATACAGATAATATACATATCATAGAGGTATGACATACAGGTAATTAATAAAATTTTTTCTTACTTTGTGTTATTAATTTGCTTTTTATAATTATAATGTGTTGTAAGCTATTTTCTCTTCCTAAAGGCATATTAACTTATATGCTGTTTTGTATTTATAATTTTCTGTTCTTTTTCTTAAAATAGTCCCATAAAGCTGTATGAACTTTAGACTCCACATAACCTGAATCCATCCCTGCTTATAATGTCCAAGTTGTAAGGAATCAATACATATTAAATGCTGACAAACAAAGGGACATAATTAGGTAAGCATAGTAATTATTCTAGATTCACTTAGAGATGCTAGCATTCCAACATACTTCAGAACACATAAACACATCCAGTTTACAAAATTTAGATGCAAGTGCCTGGCATTTTGTACATTTATAAGAAACTGTGTTATTACTGTTAGCTAATGTAAATTACTTATAATGATTAGTATTTTTTTTCTATTTTTTTAACTAAAAAAAATCACTTTAAATATTTTAATTTCATCCTTAAAAAACTCCTTGGTAGTAATAACAGGAACTATTATAAGTAAAACTTCATTTTACACAAGGGAAAGGGAAATTTTGCATGATTAGATAAATTTCTTTTGGTAATAAAATTAATGTAAAACAGAAAAAATGACCTAAAATCTCTTGACACGAAAGCCCATGCTTAATACATTATTTCTTATTAAATCTATCTAGGAGAAGAAATGCTTACTGCCAATACCATGACAGATAACAAATTATCAGGTGAATATCTTTAATTAAAAAGGCTAAAATCATCTTTTAGAATGGATGTCAAGGTTGACCCTATTATGAGGCTAGATTTATCCTTAGAGTTTTTATGTTAAATGAAGCAAGTAAAATATGTTGTTAATTATCATCTAAAATGATGTGAAAATGTACATTAGAGATAACTAATTCATGGGGTTTTATTAAGATCTTAGATGATTTTAATATGAAGTAAAACCCATCATCTTCTTATGGGCCATAGAACTCTATTTCCCCTAACCAATTTATCCATTTTCACATACACAATTCTGAGTTGAAATGAATCTCTCCCATCCTTTATCTTTATTTTCTTTCTTTGTATCACTATTATGGTATTTATCACATCCTAATCTATATGAAACATTCATCTGTTCATCTATTCATTGATTTGGCAAATACTATCTGCCATGTCCCAAGCATTGCATTAGGCACTAAGATAGAGATGTAAATAAAACCAAAGAAATTAGGTGTCTATATGTGTTCTTTATCATGAGAACAAGATCCACTGTGGGCTGAGACTATGCCATCCTCTCTTAGTATCAAACCTCTCTGGGATAGCTAAAAAAAAATTAAGTTATCAAGTGTTCAGCTGGACATTTTAGGTTGAGGACAAGGTTGAATAGAAATGGAGATTTATGGGAGAAAAACGTTATTTTACTATTTTAAGATTTTGTCATTCTGACTGATGTGAGATAGTATTTCATCGTAGTTTTGATTTGCATTTTCCCTTATATGCTAATATGTTTCCAATATTTATTATAGAATTCACAAATACATATCTGAAAACAAGTTGCCTTGCCTTTGACAAATGGATAGTGTTGGTTTGATTAGGGTCTAGTTTCTTTTAAGGTATAGAAAAATTCTATATCATTTTTTCTAAGCATAGGGTTTCAAGGTAGTTCCCTTTGCCAAACTGCTAAGGCACAGTAAGTTCTCAAAAGCCTAACTTCAATTCCAAATTCTAATTGAAACCTTTTATACGTTTTCCAATGTGTTCTTGGATTCTTCCTCTTCTAGAATCCCAAAGCATTTTTAGTGCTGTGAGAACTCTTAATAGTGTGCTTTCAATCATAGATATTTGTATAATTCAATGCCTTTCCTTTAATAGGAGATTTTTGAAGACAAGAACAATGAGATTACTCTCTACTCACAGCACCTAGCACAAGGGAGATGGCTCATAAATGTTTACTCAGTTGAATTATTGAAAATGCCATGAAACTGAACAATCATTAGTGGCAAAGAAAAAAATGAGTGATAAGGAACCAAAGCCTAGGTTTGGTGCTGTAGTTTTGAGGTGAGAATTTTTTCATAGCATCTGCCGAAGGAATTAGTATCATCACTATATATTGTTCTTACTATAATTGAAAGTCATTGTTTTTGCTTCACACTTCCATTGTTGTCGTTAATGGTCTCTGTTACTCTATAATTTAGAGCAAGTAGATGGAATGAAAAGTTTATCCCTTTCGGTAGAAGGAGGTCAATGTTCTCATTCTTTTCAGTGTTTCCAAGCTTTCTCTTAAGCTTTATACCAACAGAGTTGGGTAGAAAGGTAATTCCCTTAATCTGAGCTTTACCTCAAGGCTGGCACACTTTGTTCAACTTAGAATTGTTGCTGAAATGTCTTTTCATCCTTATTTCATATTAAGAGTTCAGAATAATTAGTTTTTTTCCTGAATCTTTTTGTCCTTTGATCTCTGATTTCTCTCAATCCTCTTTGATCTTTGCTTAAAAACCTACAAGTTCTTGACCAGTTCTTTTCTTACTAAAGTTAGTCAAAATTAACTAATATATACAAAAATTTCAGTCTTTCTAACAATATCTGCAAAGCCATGGTTCTGAGGGTCTATTGTCTATAATATTCCAAGAAAGCAAAGGCATCTATTTTGCTGAATAATTTACCAATGCACAATTTATTCTACTGTCTTCCACCTTGCTCCTCACCACACACATAGCAAGACTAAAAAATACCAATTTTTTTTTGTTTCAGAAGAACTCCACTTCAAAGTACTAAATTTTGTACTATGAAATGTAATGATAGCTAATGTAACAAACTGTAAAATCACAGTGGTATTACACAATAGATGTTTATTTTTTGCTCACACAAAATCCAAAATGGAAAAATGTGTTCACCTTTTAATAGGAGGGTCTTCTCTTTATCATGATTCATGGAACCAGGATTTCTACCTTTTTTCCCTGCCACCTTCAACATATAGGTTTCAAGGTTTTTATGTTTACCTGTATCAAGAAAGAAGTGAAAAGAATGTGGAGGCTCACATGCGAGAAATCTTTTTGAGCCATGCTTGGAAGTACCCACATAATTTCCACTCGTGTTTTGTTGGCTAGAATTTGGTCATGTAGTTCTGTGTAATTGTAAGAGATGCTGAACAAAGAGAGAATAAAATTTGGGACATCCATAGTCATCTCTGTTATAGAAATATGTAAGTTACTTATTTGTGTGCTATTCAATATGTTTAGCATTGCTTAAAATGGTGATTAATTGCTGAAACAATGACAGCAGACTCCTTGGAGAAGGCGCCACTTGAGTAGTGAGTTAAATATGAGGCATCATGTGGAACAGAAGTACTGAAAGCTTAGCTTTAGCAGAGGTGTAAGACTGGGGTGAGGGTAAGCTACTTTTCCTTATGGAAAGCTGTATTAACTTGCCCTCCCTGCATCAAAAAGTTATACATATGACATTTTTGACCTCTTGTCCTGGTAACATATAATTACAAAAGAGTACAATATTATTTTGAAAGTTATGGCTGGCCCTGTGTTTTCAGAGAGCAAAGAGAAGTATCTCAGTCTTTGTCTATGACCCACTCTTCAAGGAGTTCAGAGTGTAATGCATAAAGAGCTATCTGAGTTAGAAGGATGAAACTAAATTTCAAGTTCATGTCCTGGTTTTGTTATTCTCTTCAGTGGACTGTCTAAATGACATCAAGAAAAGAGTTGAAAAGAATTGCTATATCAAAGTGGTGGTCAATTTTAGATTTTGATATTTTTCTTTTCCATTCCATAAAGGTTTTCCAGCACATTTATGTGTGTATGTAATGATATATACATGTATTTTAGAGGCAGTTTAGGGGCATATATTTTGGTGACACACATATATAAATGTATAAGCGGGAGCTCTGTTGTCTGTTTCAGAGAGCAATCACCATGTAGATTTCATAGAAAAACAACAAACTTCTGGATCTTCCTTAATTTTGGTTTTTGACCAACACAAGGATCTTTTTTTTAAAATTTTTTAAAAATTTTTTATTGCATTTTAGATTTTGGGATACATGTGCAGAACATGCAAGACCGTTGCGTAGGTACACACATGGCAGTGTGTTTTGCTTCCTTTCTCCCCTTCACCCACATTTGACATTTCTCCCCAGGCTATCCCTCCCCAGCTCCCCCCCAGCTGGCCCTCCCCTTTTCCCCCCAATAGACCCCAGTGTTTAGTACTCCCCTCCCTGTGTCCATTTGTTCTCATTTTTCTTCACCCGCCTATGAGTGAGAATATGCGGTATTTCATTTTCTGTTCTTGTGTCAATTTGCTGAGAATGATGTTCTCCAGATTCATCCATGTCCCTACAAACGACATGAACTCATCATTTCTGATTGCTGCATAATATTCCATGGTGTATATGTGCCACATTTTCCCAATCCAGTCTATCATCGATGGGCATTTGGGTTGATTCCAGGTCTTTGCTATTGTAAACAGTGCTGCAATGAACATTCGTGTGCATGTGTCCTTATAGTAGAACGATTTATAGTCCTTTGGATATATACCCAGTAATGGGATTGCTGGGTCAAATGGAATTTCTATTTCTAAGGCCTTGAGGAATCGCCACTGTCTTCCACAATGGTTGAACTAATTTACTCTCCCACCAACAGTGTAAAAGTTCCTTTTTCTCCACATCCTCTCCAGCATCTGTTGTCTCCAGATATTTTAATGATCGCCGTTCTAACTGGCATGAGATAGTATCTCAATGTGGTTTTGATTCGCATCTCTCTCATGACCAGTGATGATGAGCATTTTTTCATATGATTGTTGGCCTCATATATGTCTTCTTTTGTAAAGTGTCTGTTCATATCCTTTGCCCATTTTTGAATGGGCTTGTTTGTTTTTTTCCTGTAAATCTGTTTGAGTTCTTTGTAAATTCTGGATATCAGCCCTTTGTCAGATGGGTAAACTGCAAAAATTTTTTCCCATTCTGTTGGTTGCCGATTCACTCCAGTGACTGTTTCTTTTGCCGTGCAGAAGCTGTGGAGTTTGATTAGGTCCGATTTGTCTATTTTGGCTTTTGTTGCCAATGCTTTTGGTGTTTTGCTCATGAAGTCCTTGCCTACTCCTATGTCCTGGATGGTTTTGCCTAGATTTCCTTCTCGGGTTTTTATGGTGCCAGGTCTTATGTTTAAGTCTTTAATCCATCTGGAGTTAATTTTAGTGTAAGGTGTCAGGAAGGGGTCCAGTTTCTGCTTTCTGCACATGGCTAGCCAGTTTTCCCAACACCATTTATTAAACAGTAAATCCTTTCCCCATTGCTTGTCCCCATACATTGTTTGTATGGTTGTAGGTATGTTATGTTGCCTCCGATGCCTCTGTTTTATTCCCTTGGTCTATATCTCTGTTTTGGTACCAGTACCATGCTGTTTTGATTAATGTAGCCTTGTAGTATAGTTTGAAATCTGGTAGTGTGATGCCCCCCACTGTGTTCTTTTTGCTTAGAATTGACTTGGCTATGCGGGCTCTCTTTTGGTTCCATATGAAGTTTATAGTGTTTTTATCCAGTTCTGTGAAGAAAGTCGATGGTAGCTTGATGGGGATAGTGTTGATTCTGTAAATTACTTTGGGCAGTATAGCCATTTTCATGATATTAATTCTTCCTAACCATGAACATGGAATGTTTCTCCATTTGTTTGTGTCCTCTCTTATTTTGTTGAGCAGTGGTTTGTAGTTTTCCTTGAAGAGGTCCCTTACGTTCCATGTGAGTTTTATTCCTAGGTATTTTATTCTTTTTGTAGCAACTGTGAATGGCAGTTTGTTCTTGATTTGGCTTTCTTTAAGTCTGTTATTGGTGTAGACGAATGCTTGTGATTTTTGCACATTGATTTTATATCCTGAGACTTTGCTGAAGTTGCTTATCAGTTTCAGGAGGTTTTGGGCTGAGGCGAAGGGGTCTTCTAGGTATACTATCATGTCGTCTGCAAATAGAGACAATTTGGCTTCTGCCTTTCCTATTTGAATACCCTTTATTTCTTTTTCTTGCCTGATCCTGGCTAGAACTTCCAGTACTATATTGAATAGGAGTGGTGAAAGAGGGCATCCTTGTCTAGTGCCGGATTTCAAAGGGAATGCTTCCAGTTTTTGCCTATTCAGTGTGATATTGGCTATTGGTTGGACAAGGATCTGTTTACTAGAAACATTTGAGAGTTTCATTTTAACAGTAGAAGCCCATTCTTGTTTTTTTTTAAATTTTATTGTTTACCATTCTGAAAAAATAATGAGTTTTAAAATTTTACATTTAAATTTTTTAATGTCAAAGGATACAGGAGAATGTCTATTCGAAGCCATTCATGTTATGCATAGGATTATTGAACCCAAAGATGTTCAGTGATTTTCTTAAGGTCATCCAGGTAATTTCTGAAATATGTTCCAACTTTAGAATTCTTTCCAACAAATGCTATTAAAATAAGTGCTTATTTCTCCTGTTTTGTTTTTTTATGCCTGACTTTCTCTATGCTCCTAAGCTTTCCTGCTCAAAAGTGAACTGCTTTTGTTTTCCTGGAAATAGTTTTTCTCCTTATATTCTAAAGAACACAGTCTTGATACCAGTATTGACATAACTGGAAAAATTTTAATGAGTTTATCCCAATGTTTATGTTGAGAATAATTGTCCTTGTTAGTTGATGCAAAATTTTACTTTTGATATAAATGTTGATTGAAGATGAATATTCAACATTTCTTATATGTTTGCAAACTATTTGCTCTTCACAAGAACTCTAAAACTCAGTGACTTTGAACTTCAGTAATTTATTCCTCAAAAGCATCTGTAGGTCAGCTGGTTCTACTGACAGAAGCTAGGCTGCATGTGTACTAGGCTTCAAGTTGTAGATGAGGTCTGTGTCTGCTCTGCATGTCTCTTCTTCCTTCTTAGGCCAACAGAGACTGAAGTATGTTCTTTATAGATAAAGGCAGAAGAACAAGACCAACAATGCAAGCGTATTTCAAACCTCTGCTCACATTATAATCTGCTAATGTGCCATGGGACAGAGCATCTCACATAGCCAAATATTGTGTCTCAAGAGTCAGAAAGTACAATCTGCCACCATAAAGTCATGGAAAATGTATAGGGCATATTGACCTTGTTTCCTGTCATTAATAAAATATAGACACACAGGAGGAAACTGTTGTAGGCTAACTATAGCATGAATACCAACTTAGCGGTATCTACATCAACATGCTCTGCCTATCTTTTATCAGAGAGAAGCTTTTTATGCTCCTGCACAAAACCAAACCCTCCAGATATGCAGTGTTCTACTGTTTTTCTTCCTATTTGAAAACACTTGTCCAGTAGTTTTACCAGCTCTCTACTATATTATAGTTTTTTACTCTCTATTGAGTCATCCTTGTTGGATATCAAATGATTCTTTCATTAACACACAAACAAACAGCTCTTTCCAATGAATTTCTTCTACCAAGTACCACTGTTTTATCTTTTTAAAAATTCTTCATATTTAAAAAAAATTGTCTTTATGATTTTATTTCAGTTGTTCTCCATGCTGTCTCTCTTAAAGCTATTTCAGGTTTATATGCATATTACACACATAACAACTAGCAAGTTATAATCATCCAAAGGCCCTCAAATATTAGCATGTGTGCTAATTGTGAATTTAACAATTTAACAGTAAAGGCAGCAAAATAAGAAGAGCATTAAACATTAGTAAATGGAGAGTATTAGTTTCTTCTGCAGTCAATTAGGTCCTACAAATTTTATGGATTGTGATGGCTATAACTAAAATGTAGGGGGATATACTGGACATGAATAGATTCCATATGCTTTGCTCTGATGGCAGATATAAACAAAGATGAAAGACTGTGAACCTGATTCACATATACTCTTGTGCACGTGCACACCTGTGCATGTGTATGTGTGTATGTTTGTGTGTGCATGTGTGTTTATCATACAGCTATATCCCTGTGTCTTCTAGGCATGTATCTGAGTATACGAAAAAGGGACTGAAAGAATATGCCCAAAGATGTGTATCACTGGTTGTTTCTGGGCGAATGAGATGGGGAAGCACTTCTTAATTTCTTCTTGTTTAATACCTGTATTTTCTGTACTGTATATTGCTCTGTAATATACAAAAGTAAAATTTATTTAAATAAAAATTTATGATGTAGGCATATACTTAGTGGGTTGTTGATTCTCCAAACATGCAAATGAGTCTAAGTGGTAAACTTTATTTCAAAAATTGGGTACAAGAATCTCTCAACACAAGTGACTTCTTACCAAGTGACTTTGACAGTCCTTTCATAAGGAGATAATGTCTGCATTCTGTCTGTTGAGTGGGGGTAGATCTGTGATTGTGAAAGAAGTAAAGGTAAGTGTTTAATGAGACTAAGTCATGAAAAGCATTGCAGCTTCTTGGATTTCTTAAGACACTCTTGGAACTCAACCAGCATCTTATGAGAAATCCCAGGTGCCTTGCAAAGATGCTTAGATGAAGAAAACAGCTCACACTACTTTACAAGCCAAGTGAATAAGCCACTTTGAAAGTGGGTTCCTCAGCCTAGATGAGCTGCCCGTTTGATGCTGCAGAGAGGAACCTTTCCCACTGAGTTGCACAGCAGTAGATAACCAGGAGAGTCATTATAATCTGGTAATTAATAACTTGGATATGAGAGATAAACAGATGTCAATCCTGGCTTTACTACTTATTAGCTCTGTGACCTTATGCAAGTTTCTTAGCCACTCTGGTTCTTTGGTTTCTTTTTATAAAATGAAGATAAGAATGATATATCTCTCCTAAGCAAGTAGTGAACATAACTAAGATAATTCATATAAGCTACAGAGTAATAATTCAATAAATTATAACTGCTATTTTGTTATTTTGTTGTTGCTAATGTCCTATAATGATGTTGGAGGAGAATGACCAGTATCACTTCTATTCATCATTCTCAAGTTTAGATTCAAACACAGGGAGACTAAATAGCAGGGCGTTTAGGCGCATGGCAGTAATAACTGTAATTCCTATCATTAATGTACTCAGAAATACATTAGTCATATATACATTAGCAAATATATGTTCAGAAATGTACTTTATCAACTCTCATAAGTGGCTGATTGCTCTTTTAGGTCTCTTGAGAATCTAAAATCCTTGCTTCTATGTTTTTCTAGTTGGATAAAAAAGAAGAGCAACAACTCTTGAAGGAGAGGTGATTAAAGAGAACTGATTAATGCATGCATGATTGGGCATCAGTGGCCAAGCAGGAAAGCTCTCTGTGTAGAGATATAAGAATACACACCAAAATATTCTTTCTTTTATTTTACTAGTATAATTTGCTATTCCCCTGCCCGCCATGGATTTTCAAACACAAACAATCTACATGGAGACACTATGATTTAAGTGGCAAATTCCAGCACAGGGACTCCACATTTCTCCACATATAACACCTACACTTGATGTTCGCTTTTTTTTTTTTTGAAAGATATTGCAGGACTTTATACTATTATACAGTAAACAGAAATATGATCCATATTTTGCAGTTTCCATAGCTGATTCACTGATTTCATGTGGGAATGGGAAAGGCAAAATCCTGTGTTGCCACTTAAAGCTACAGCCAAGCCTGATGCTACATGCAAAATAAGTAACTAAAAAAGCCCCTTTTTAATTGAGCTTGGGAAACTTTATGTATAAAAATAATATCAAAATTGTGACACAAAACACAGTGGGTGTGTTAGAAGTAACAGAAGATTTGGAGACACATGGACCAGAGTGTGAAATCTGGCTATATTGTTTGTAGTCTGAGTGTCCTTCATCTACTGATTTAAATTGTAAGCATATTTTGCCTCTATAAAAGACAATAAGCGGAAAACCTAATCATTAAGCTAAAACAAAAGAAATTGGGTAATGTCCCAACATGGGGTATGGCACTTAATAGATATTCTATAAATAGTGGTTGTCTTCTTCTTGCCACTTTTTAAACATATTTTACATGCTGTGAGAACTACACACACCACACATACAAACACACGCACATGTATTAGAAATTTATTTTGTTGTTGTGGTGGTTAATTGCTTTCCAAAATAGTCTTAGATCTTTTGAACTAATCTCAAACAGACATCTTGAAGATTATCTGCAATCGATAACAGCTGGTGAGTTCATAGAAAATATATTAGGTCGAACCACAGAAAAATTGCTATTTTGAGAAAAAAATGTCCAATATTCAACAATTTAATAGAGTTCAACTAATAGATAACATTGCAATTGCAGATAGAAATAAAGTTAGGCGAGGGACATACAATGATTTTTAAATAATGAACAAGATTTAGATCAACTGATAGTGGGAAGTGTTTCTAGGGACCAAAACTTGCCCTGGTCACAGAAAGTCTATTCAGATGGAAGAAATTGATTGCCACTCACCTGGTGTTTCCAGTGGCAGGGAGAAAAGTAAAACATTTCCGCTAAGCCAATATGTCCATACTCCAATAAAGAAAATCACTAGATACTTATCAGGAGCTGCTTCAATTATTTTTATTCATTTTGATCCACTCAGTCTCTGGGAACTTAATAGAATAGTGTAAAATCACTGATCATTTGTTCTTCACAAATAATATTTGTATTTCCTTGATGGTCAGTTTATTAAGGAAGACTCATTAAGACCATCGCCTCATTCAATCAAGTTTTCTACCATAATTTTCAAGGTAAAAAGTGTACTCCAGAAGATATAGGGCTAATCACCTAGCTGTGTATAGCAACAACAGAATCACAGATGAAAATATTTGGTGTATTGCATTAATTCAATATCTTAAGTGTGAATGATAGCAAGCCTTAGATAACAGATATGACAATGGAAGGTGATGAGAAAATTTATTGTATCTTATCTATATATCTCCAGGTCCTAAAATAGTTCTTTGCCTATATTAGATGCTTAACAAATACCTGCTTAATGGATGTTGGATGAGTGGGTGGATGGGTATATATGTATGCCCATAGTTATATTAGCAAAATCCTATGAAAGACATTCTGGTAAGTTTTTGCTATTTGATATGCCCTTTTAAAGACTCTGTATTAGTCCGTTTTCACACTGCTGATAAAGACACATGCAGACTGGGCAATTTAAAAAAGAAGGGAGATGGAATGGACTTACAGTCCCATGTGGCTGGGCAAGTGTCACAATCATGGTGGAAGACAAGGAGGAGCAAGTCACATCTTACATGGATGGCAGCAAGCAAAGAGAAAGAGCTTGTATAGGGAAACTACCACTTTTATAATCATCAGATCTCATGAGACTTATTCACTATCAGAGGAACAACATGGAAAAGACCTGCCCCAGTGATTCAATTACCTCCCACTGGATTCCTCCCACAACACATGGGAATTGTGGGAGTCACAATTCAAGAAGAGATTTGGGTAGGGACATAAACAAAGCATATCATTCTGCCCCTTGTCCCTTCCAAGACTCATGTCCTCTTATTTCAAAACCAGTCATGCTTTCTCAAGTCCCCAAAGTTCTTAACCCATTTCAGCATTCACTCAAAGTCCACAGTTCAAAGTCTCAACTGAGACAAGGCAAGCCTCTTCCACCTAGGAGCCTGTAAAAATCTAAAGCAAGTTAGTTACTTCCTAGATACAACAAGGAGACATGCATTGGGAAAGTACACCCATTCCAAATAGAAGAAATTGGCCAGAACAATGGGCTACAGGTCCTATATGCAAGTCCAAAATCCAGTGTGATTTAAATCTGAAATCTTGAAGCTCCAAAATGATTTTTGACTCCATATCTCACAACCAGGTCATGTTGATGCAAGAGGTGGGTTCCCATGGTCTTGGGCAGCTCCATCCCTATAGTTTTGCAGGGTGCAGGCTCCCTCCTGGCTGCTTTCACAGGCTGGCATTGAATGTCTGAGAATTTTCCACTGAATGTCTAGTGCAAGCTGTTGGTGGATCTACCATTCTCGGGTCTGGAGGACAGTGATGGCCCTCTTCTCACAGCTTCACTAGGCAGTGCCTCAGTAGGTACTCTGTGTGGGGGCTCCAACCCCACATTTACCTTCCAACTTCCCTAGCAGAGGTTCTCCATGATGTTCTCACCCCTACAACAAACTTCTGCCTGGGGATCCAGCCATTTCCATACATCTTCTGAAATCTAGGCGGAGGTTTCCAAACCTTAGTTCTTGACTTCTGTGCACTTACAGGCTCAACACCAGGTGGAAGCTGCCAAGGCTTGAGACTTGTACCCTCTGAAGCCACAACCCAAACTCTACATTGGCCCCTGTTGGCCCTTTTCAGCCACACTGGAGTGGCTGGGATGCAGGACACACAGCATTGGGATCCTGGGTGAGGCCACAACACCATGTTTTCTTCCTAGGCCTTTGGGCCAGTCATGGGAGGGGCTGCCTTGAACACCTCTGATATGCCCTAAAGGCATTTTCCTAATTGTCTTGGGGATTAACATCTAACTCCTAGTTAGTTAAGCAAATTTCTGCAGGTGGCTTGAATTTCTCCTCAGAAATGGTATTTTCTTTTCTATTGCATTGTCAGGCAGTAAATTTTCTGAACTTTTATGTGCTGTTTCCCTTATAAAACTGAATGCCTTTAACAACACCCAAGTCACCTCTTTAATGCTTTGCTGCTTAGAAATTACTTCTGCCAGATACCCTAAATCATCTCTCTTTAGTTCAAAGTTCCACAAATCTCTATGGCAGGGGCAAAATGCCACCAGTCTCTTTGCTAAAACATAACAAGAGTCACCTTTGCTCCAGTTCCCAACATGTTCCTCATCTCCATCTGAGAACACCTCAGCCTGGATTTCATTGTCCATATAATTATCAGCATTTTGGCCAAAGCCATTTAACAAGTCTCTAGGGAGTTGCAAACTTTCCCACATTTTCTGTCTTCTTCTGAACCGCCCAAACTATCCCAACCTCTGCCTGTTACCCAATTCCAAAGTCACTTCCACGTTTAGGGTTATCTTTTCAACAGCACCTCACTCTACTGGTACCGATTTACCATATTAGTCTGTTTTCATGCCACTGGGTTCCTCCCATGGCACATAGGAATTGTGGGAGTTATAATTCAAGAGGAAATTTGGGTAGTGACACAGCCAAACCATATCAGGCTCCTGGAAAAATCTTCCTTTTCCACTTATTCTTACCCTTACATACATTGACATTACTGGTTAGGTTAATATTTCTGCATCATAAATTTTGACCTGGAACATTTTTGTTCATTTAAAGCAAGTCTAAATTCATTATGAAAACTTTATTTCTTTTTATAATATTTTTTAAACATTCAAAAAACTTTTCATTTTTTTTTTAGTGGTGAGAACATTTAAGATCTATTCCTTTAGTGAATTTCAATTACATAATAGTGTATTATTAAACAGAGTGGTCATGCTACACATTAGATCCTCAGAACTTATTCATCATATAACTTAACCAATTATAGAGGGTTTATTCTGTGTGTTTTATATTTCAAAATAATATATTTAATGAATACACAGTCTTTTTTAAAAGTTCTTCTGGAGAGCCAGGCACAGTGGCATATTCTATAGTCCCAGCTATTTGGGGGGCTGAGGCAGAAGAACCCCTTAAGTCAGGAGTTCCAGGCTATAGTGTGCAATAATTGTGCCTGTGAATAACCACTGCACTCCAGCCAGAACAACATAGTGAAACTCCATCTCTAAAGTTATTTTGAGTTTTTCATTATTGTTCTACATATTCTTCCAAGTTGCATCAATTAAAAAAAGTGTTTTCTTTGCAACTGAAATTTGATTTTAAAGACTTTGATGAATATGTGTAAGGTAAAAAAGTCATGCTGTTAGAATAAAATATTTAGGAGAACTAGAAATAATGATTAAAAGTATGAACCTGATAACCAACTATATGGATTTTCAGTCTTACTTCTTTTATTAACACTGAAATTTCCCAGATGATTGAAGTTTATAAAGATGCAAGATACATGAGAAAAGGATCTTTTTTTCTGCACTGATATTTCCTCAGAAGTTGAAGCAGTACCCACATATTTTATGTGTTCTATAAATATGTGATTAGACAATTTTTCATCGAATTTTCTAATGTTAGATTGTGATAGTTCATCTTATCTGCCATAATTGAAAAATAATCCTTCCCCTCCTCCAATGAAGCATATTTATAAATTTTTTTAACATTCTGGTTGACTTTTCTGAAATTCCAAGCTCTGCTAAGAGATTAATATAATGGTTAGGGGCACAATTAGGAGGAGTTCGGTTTGAATTCGTCTTCTGCTACTTTAAATCCATATTATTTTAATTCATGTCTGTCTATTCAGTATCATCTGTGCTATTTCAGAGCACACTATAGATTTGTTGAAATATTTGATACTAAATTGGACTTTCTTTGCTGTTTTTCCTTTGCAAATGTATAATCTGCAGTCAAAGAAGAGAGGAAAAAAAGTTATTTTTCCTGTGTGTGTAAAAATTCCAGGTATAGTTAAACCATTTATACAAAGACTTCAGCAATAAAAGAAAAATGTAGTTTTCTTTTAACTCAGAAAGATAAAAATAAAACTTAGTTTCTTTCCAACAATGGGAGATTGTTAAAATTATGAAGATAAAGTAGAGATTTTTGCTAGGAGTCTGATAAAGAATTCTGTTCGTAAAATGACTAAAGCATTGTATATTTTGAAAACAGAATACATTTCAAAGTTGTCCAAATAACATGGGTTTTATTTACTAATAAATCATCTTTGACAAGCTATCTATATTAAAATGTGACCACCTAACTTTTTATTATAGTCCAATTACATAAAGATTATTCTTGTTTTGTTTCATTTGATGGAAAATTATGCTACCTTAGTGAGACAGACCAATGAATTCCTAGCAAATGAGCTTTGGAATTTGCATATAATTAAGTATAATTTTATAAGCCTATGATAACTGATTCCATACTGAATAAGCTATTATTAGCCTTGGTTTAAAGAGGCACTAAATACAGATATAGTCCCTGCCTTCATGGAGCTTAATGTTCACTGGGGAAGAGAAATGGCAGCCAATTAAACTGTTTAACAGGTGGGGGTTTGGATTACCAGGGTAATAGCTGAATATTTCTAGGATTTGGATTTAAGGAGGGACAAAGATACAGGGAATGTTTTCATTGCTTGTTCTCTTGATGGTGGTGGGAGCTCATCTGGAGCAGCTGCTAGGATGCCAGCTGCAGTAGGAGAGGCATGGCTGGGGCTGCATGCTTCAGGAACTTGTGGGGCTAGTAACAGGTGATTCCTGTAGGAGCTCCTTACCCTACTGAGTTGGTGGGGTGGGAGCCTCTTTCTCCTGGGCACACCTGCAGCTGTCCAGCCACAGCTCGGGACCTGGGCATCCCTGAACTCTCAGGGGCGCAGGAAGCTCCCTGCTTCCTCAAGCTCAGAAGTGCTTACTCCTGCTCCCTGACGTCTCCTGGCACCTGCTCTGGTGCACAGCAAAGTTGTGGCCAGGCCTGTGTGCTGCTGTGACCTGTCCAGGTGTGCACACACTTGGGGAGGCACTGACACACCAGCCCTTACTGCCTCAGCCCCCTCCAAACTTTGGGCTACAATGAGCACAAAAGGGAGGCCAGGGGTCTGAGAGTGGCTTAGCATGGGCCTGCAGGCATCTCTCAGGGTAGACAGCCTGGGCGCCACGGACAGTATGTTGATGGCAGGCAGAAGGCAGAGATGTTCCTGGGTGGGAAGGGGTGGGTCCCCAGTGAAAATTCATCTTAAAGCCAACGATGGTCTGAAGCCTGGGAACTGACCTGCCAGTTCTGGGTGGAGTCAACATTCTGGAGTGAGAACTTCCTTATACGTTTTGGCCAATTAAATGGTGGTTTTCTTAGGCCCATCCATGGCCACCCATGAACCAATCACCCTGCACTTCCTTTTGCCCATAGAC
Source organism: Callithrix jacchus (assembly GCF_049354715.1). Classification (NCBI taxonomy): domain Eukaryota; kingdom Metazoa; phylum Chordata; class Mammalia; order Primates; family Cebidae; genus Callithrix; species Callithrix jacchus. The sequence continues at coordinate 88,903,756 of NC_133511.1, forward strand.
CAATCAGCATGCACTTCCTCTATTCTGAGCCCATAAAAACCCCAGTTTCAGCCAACTCAGAAACTCACTGGGAGTACCTGCCTGAAGATAGGAGCTATATACTTCAGGTCTCCTCTATACTCCTTGTGACTAACTGGCTGCAGATAGGAGCTATCCACTTCGGGTCTTCTCTCCTCCGAGAGCTGTTCAGCCACTTAATAAAGCTCTTCTCCACCTTGCTTATCCTCCAGTTGTCTGTGTAACCTTATTCTTCCTGGACATGGGACAAGAACCTGGGACCCACTGAATGATGGGACCAAAAGGAGTTGTAACATGTTCCTGGCCCACTCACAAAGGTGCAGGTGGTGACTTGCTCCCATATGGCAGGAGTGAAGAGTGGCAACCCTTCTGGAGGCCCAGGCCTTAGGATTCCCTGAGTCAGAGATACTGTAACACTGTAGCCCTCTTGCTCTCCACTGGCACCAGGTGGCCACCCCACATAACAGGAAGCAACAGTGAGGCCAGGTCAGCTCAGGTGCTGTGGGTCAGTGTGGGGTGGTAGGACTGAAAAAGCTGTAGCACAAATTGGCTGAAACATGTGCCACCACTTGCCATGCTACTGATGCTGAGGAGAGAAGAGCTATGGCCCTTCTGGGATCCCAGACCTCAAGGCTTCCTGAGTCAGGACTGTGCCATGCTGTATCAACCCCTTTGGGGCTCTGGGTTCCTGGTGTCTCCAAGCTTTTGGGTACTACTGCATTCCCTTTGTCCAGATGGTGGTTTCTGCAGTGGAAACTGCTTGTTATACATCTGTGTCTAGCTGCAGCCTTGCATGGAGCTGGCACCTGTACTGGTACCTGGAGCTGCACCCCCCCACACACACACCTACAGAAACTAGCATTTCTGGTTGTGCACAGTGACTGAACCCATGCTTGTTCACTCACACACCCTCTGCCTCTCTGTGCCCTGCTTTCCCTTTGCAGGCATGGGATCTGGGCCAGAAGGATAAGCCAAGTGCAGCCTGCTGGGCCAAGTGGGCTGAATAAGCCAGCTGGTGTGAGTAAAACTCAAGTCATCACTGGCCCTAGATGTTTCTAGTTGGTGAAGTGACACGCTAAGGATCCTGTGACATCCTGTCTCTTGGTGATCTGAAACTTCCAACTCCATGTAATTAAAAAGATAAAAATAAGTCTCAATAACTTTAATTTTGGCAGGTTGTGAATGGAAATTAGGGAGTGGTGGCATGCTTCTGTAATCAGCATTTTGGAACGCTAAGGCCACAAGTTTAAGGCTGCAGTGAGGTATTAATTATGAGCTTCTCAATGTTAAAATTACTGTTAATAAGTGTTATAAATGCTGGTAATAACTAGTTATGTTGAAAGAATGACAAAGAATGCAAGAACAGAAAATGAAACACCGCATATTCTCACTCATAGGCGGGTGATGAAAAATGAGAACACATGGACACAGAAAGGGGAGTACTAAACATTGGGGTCTATTGGGGGGAAAAGGGGAGGGCCAGTGGGAAGGGGAGGTGGGGAGGGATAGCCTGGGGAGAAATGCCAAATGTGGGTGAAGGGGAGAAGGAAAGCAAAGCACACTGCCATGTGTGTACCTACGCAACTGTCTTGCATGCTCTGCTCATGTACCCCAAAACCTAAAATCCAATAAAAAATTAAAAAAAAAAAGAAGCATTAAGCATGAAATCATCAAGCTCAAATGGGGCATAGTCAAAAGAGGAAACGTAGACATCAAAATAAGGAAAGGATGTTCCTGATATTTCTTAAATATGATTTTAGTTTTGTATGTTTTCTTTTGAAAGGATAAAAATGTATCCAATAAATAAAGTTGATAACTCTCCTTTGCTTTTGTCATATCTAATAATTTTTCCAGATTAACAGTCTGATTGTACAAATACCATAGAATTTTAGGCAGTGAATCACTTTATTCAGGTTTCACTTTTAAATGCTTTGTTAGTACAAGAGAGAGAGGAATATATACTTGTGTATTTTTTTAACTCCTTTGTGACAAGAGCTGTATAACTGATTAATTGTGCTAATTTATTAGCTTTAGAGCGCTACAGGAAGAAGAGTGCTTTGTAGAGTGATTGCTTTATGAAGCATAAAGAGAAACAGATGAACATGTGAACAGTGAAAGATTTTTTCCTTGGAATCATGTTCATCCTCTGATTAAAATGAACTGTGCAAAGTTAAAAATACTGTATTTCACCCTTAGCATTTGGAAATGTGTATGTAATTTTGGTTATGGTGCTTCATTACAATAAAAGGTATTTATAGAATATTGCCAAAGGAAATTTGTAAGATAAAATAGGTCTGGACGAGGGTATTAGATACTACTTAATTAATATTATTACTTCATTGTTGCCTCATTAAATTATATCACAAAATCAAGTACAGGATTTTCCAGAGCATGCTTTTGGAAGAATCTGAAGTTTTACTGAGGACTCATTAATTCTGCCTGTCCCCTAACTTATGATTTATTTCACAAACATTATAAACTTTCGATCATCCAGATGTTGCATTTCTAGTCTTGTAAATTATCAGAACAGATTTAGAATGCATCTCTTTTGAGGATAGGTTACTTTCCTTAATGAAAGTATTATATTTTTAGTTTACAGTGGAATTTAAGTAAAGGTTTATTATTTAAGCCACAGTTATGAAAACTTTAGATAATACATTTAAGCTTGGAATTAGAAACAAAAATGTATTCTAAATAGAAAAGCTTTTCAACTCATCTATTTTTCAACTAGAAATTTCTAGAGTTAGAATGTTTTTAAAGAAAAGGTTTTATCTCTAAGGGAAGTGCTTACTATCAGCATATTTCACCAAAGCTTAAATTCTCAAGAGGGTATGTCATTCTTATAAGCAAACCATTCTGATTACATCAATCACATTATATTACCTTGGGTGACTGACTCGCATGAGACACCAGCAGTTATGCCTAGAATTGCAATATGTAGACAGTAAAAACCATATTTTACTTAAAAACATATTAACATACTACTTTTCCTAATAAAATACATCAAACATTTTTATCAGTAGGCAGGAAATTATAGAATTAACAGTTGTATTGCTGAAGCACTTTCAGTGTTAATGATAATTAATTTGAAAAGTAGACTCATCACATATTAGCATCTTTTGAACATTCTTGTTTTTGGTAAAATTAATTTGTAACTGATTCATGAAATAAATGATAAGGAACATAAATTCAGCTCTTTACTATATGACTCATGTAATCTATGACTTTTTTGGGGAAATTTCACATAATGGGAATATATTAAGAAACATTTTAAACAAAAACACATATAGTTAACATGTTCTCTTAGATCTCAGGGTCTGTTCCCTACTGCTTCAAAGCTCCATAATTAAAGATATTTTAATAATGTCAATGTTAGTATCTTATAAAGTTATTAAGTAGTCATATACTGAAAACTAAGTTCATTGAAAATTCTTCCAGAGAGATTAGGTAAAACCTCAATTAAGATAATGTTGGTTCATTTGCCTAAGATTACTGGCAATCAGGATTCTAATTTGGAACTAAATTGTTAATCCAAATGTACTAACCTGATAGACTGAGTCTCATTATCACCCTCTGCAATGTGAAACCCTGTTAAATGTGAATTTCACATGTCACAATCAAATTGTCCTTTATTTAACCTACCTTCAGAATTTGTTTTATTTTGAAAATTTTACAAATATATAAGTGAATTAACATACATTCATTTATTCACAAAGCATTTTAAGAGTCACTAAAAGGGATCCCATTTTGGAGAATAGCTTAAAATAATTTCTAATAGAGTTTCAGAGTGGTGAGATTGTAAAAGTCTCTCTTTTTTGTACATCTTTTTTATATTTTTTAAATTAACAGTGTATAAATATTTAATATTCTGCAAAAAATATGATACTTTAAAAAGAAAGACCTATATTTAATGTCCTAATTTTTAGTTAATGGGACATTGTAAGGTTATTTATAAGAAAATAACATATTTAAAACTTTCTATTTCTTTAGATGAAGAGAGATTATCCAGTTAAATATAAGCAAGTATATGCTTGAGAGATCCTCACTGTCTATAAGGTTCTGATAGACATTTAGACCAAAGAAAATTTAACCTGGGATAACTTATAGATTCTCACTGTCTATAAGGTTCTGATAGACATTTAGACCAAAGAAAATTTAACCTGGAATACCTTTAAAAAAAAAACCCTTAGAAACAATGAGATAAACTTACTATTGAAGGATGGAGTATGAATTAAAGGAGTTGGCAGGAAGATCCTTCAGAATAATAATTCTGTATGATTGAAGGAGACTAGAGAGAGTGCACATGTGGGTGTGTGTGAGGGAGGGTGTGTAAGATAGAGATTGATAGAAAGGGAAAAAAAGAGAGTGGGAGAATTTAAATAATGGAAGATTTCTTTACATTGAATATTTAGGTTATCTCTTTGTCATTCTGAGTTATTATCTGAGTAACTCCTGAAAACTGAATTACTGTATTCTTTGAAAACTTGGGAATGGGCGTAGATCATACTTTGAATGTCTTTATTCCTTCCTTCAAGTCACAAAGCTAAGACAGTTTGGCTATATAAATCTGTTTAAACATTATTATAATTATTCTGAGTGATTTCAAGTCTGTAAATACGATGAAAAACCCCAAAGAGTTTCTTACTGTCCAAAGGATGATTATGAAGCCCTATGTACATAGCTCCCATACTACTTAACTCATATTATTACTTCATTGCTACTTTACTATTAGGAACTGCCTACAGTTCATAATATATAAGGAAGAGAGAGCATCTTACAAGTTTTATTGAGTTTAGAGGTACCGTTGGAATGCCAACAATCAGGCAGACTTTTACAATTGTATGTCTAATCAACACAAATGCCAGACTATTAATGAAACCCTCAGACTATTTAGAAACCTAAGAGTCAGACCCTACCCTGAAAGATCTTTAAGACTAGTTGAGGAACTTCTATCTGGTTCACTTTTTGAGAACTTGCCCATGTAAACAATATGCCTCAGAGTTTTATTTGCATCTTCATGTTACATAATTAGATTAGTGAATCAGAATTTCTCTCTTTTAGGAAAATATAAAAGCATTTAGCAATCTTAAACCAAAGCTGGATAAATAGCTGGCTTTTGGAATTAAGCTCTTGAAGTCATATGATTATCCATGATGAAATTTTAACTTTTGACATAAGTTAAATAGATGCAATAAAAAATGATAAAGGGGAAATCACCACAGATTCCACAAAAATTCAAACCATCATCAGAGAATATTACAAACAACTCTATGCACATAAACTAGTAAACCTGGAAGAAATGGATAAATTCCTGGACTCCTGTGTCCTCCCAAGCCTAAACCAGGAGGAAGCCAAAACTATGAATAGATCAATAACAAGGTCTGAAGTCGAGGCAGCAATTAAGAGCCTACCATACAAAAAAAGCCCAGGTCCAGGTGGGTTCACAGCCGAATTCTACCAGACACACAAAGAGGTGCTGGTACCATTCCTGCTGAAACTATTCCAAATAATCCAAAAAGAGGGAATCCTTCCCAAATTATTTTATGAGACCAACATCATCCTGTTACCAAAACCCAGCAGAGACCCAACAAGAAAAGAAAACTTCAGGCCAATATCCATAATGAGCATAGATGCAAAAATCTTCAATAAAATACTGGCAAGCCAATTGCAACAGCACATCAAAAAACTTATCCACCATGATAAAATAGGATTCATTCCAGGGATGCAAGGCTGGTTCAACATAGCAAGTCTGTAAACGTAATTCACCACATAAACAGAACCAAAAACAAAAACCACGTGATTATCTCAATTGACACAGAGAAGGTATTAGACAAAATTCAACAGCACTTTATGCTAAAAACCCTCAATAAACTCGGTATCAATGGAACGTATCTCAAAGTAATAAAAGCTATTTACGACAAACCAACAGCCAATATCATACTTAATGGGCAAAAGCTGGAAGCATCATCCCCTTTGAAATCCGGCACTAGAAAAGGATGCCCTCTTTCACCACTCCTATTCGATATAGTACTGGAAGTTCTAGCCAGAGCAATCAGGCAAGAAAAAGAAATAAAGGGTATTCAGATAGGAAAGGTGGAAGCCAAATTGTCTCTATTTGCAGGTGACATGACAGTATACTGAGAAGACCCCTTCGCCTCAGCCCAAAAACTCCTGAAACTGATAAGCAACTTCAACAAAGTCTCAGGATATAAAATCAATATGCAAAAATCACAAGCATTCCTATACACCAATAACAGACTTAAAGAGAGCCAAATCAGGAATGAACTACCATTCACAATCGCTACAAAAAGAATGAAATACCTAGGAATAAAACTCACAAGGAACATAAGGGACCTCTTCAAGGAAAACTACAAAACACTGCTCAACGAAATAAGAGAGGACACAAACAGATGGAGAAACATTCCATGTTCATGATTAGGAAGAATTAATATCGTGAAAATGGCTATACTGCCCAAAGTAATTTACAGACTCAACGCTATCCCCATCAAGCTACCATTGACTTTCTTCACAGAACTGGAAAAAACCACCATAAACTTCATATGGAACTAAAAGAGAGCCCATATAGCTAAGTCAATTCTAAACAAAAAGAACACAGCGGGGGGCATCACACTACCAGATTTCAAACTATATTACAAGGCTACAGTAATCTAAACAGCATGGTACTGGTACCAAAACAGAGATATAGACCAATGGAACAGAACAGAGGCATCGGAGGCAACACAACATATCTACAATCATACAATCTTTGATAAACCTGACAAAAACAAGCAATGAGGAAAGGATTTCCTGTTTAACAAATGGTGTTGGGAAAACTGGCTAGCCATGTGCAGAAAGCAGAAACTGGACCCCTTCCTGACACCTTACCCTAAAATTAACTCCAGATGGATTAAAGACTTAAACATAAGACCTGGCACCATAAAAATCCTAGAAGGAAATCTAGGCAAAACCATCCAGGACATAGGAGTAGGCAAGGACTTCATGAGCAAAACACCAAAAGCATTGGCAACAAAAGCCAAAATAGACAAATGGGACCTAATGAAACTCCACAGCTTCTGCACGGCAAAAGAAACAGCCACTAGAGTGAATCGGCAACCAACAGAATGGGAAAACATTTTTGCAGTTTACCCATCTGACAAAGGGCTGATATCCAGAATTTACAAAGAACTCAAACAGATTTACAGGAAAAAAACAAGCCCATTCAACAATGGGCAAAGGATATGAACAGACACTTTACAAAAGAAGACATATATGAGGCCAACAATCATATGAAAAAATGCTCATCATCACTGGTCATGAGAGAGATGCAAATTAAAACCACATTGAGATACCATCTCACGCCAGTTAGAATGGCGATCATTAAAAAGTCTGGAGACTACAGATGCTGGAGAGGATGTGGAGAAAAAGGAGCACTTTTACACTGTTGGTGGGAGAGTAAATTAGTTCAACCATGGTGGAAGACAGTGTGGCGATTCCTCAAGGCCTTAGAAATAGAAATTCCATTTGACCCAGCAATCCCATTACTGGGTATATTTCCAAAGGGCTATAAATCGTTCTACTATAAGGGCACATGCACACGAATGTTCATTGCAGCACTGTTTACAATAGCAAAGACCTGGAACCAACCCAAATGCCTATCAGTGATAGACTGGATTGGGAAAATGTGGCACATATTATACACCATGGAATATTATGCAGCAATCAGAAAGGATGAATTCATGTCGTTTGTAGGGACATGGATGAATCTGGAGAACATCATTCTCAGCAAACTGATACAAGAACAGAAAATGAAATACCGCATATTCTCACTCATAGGCGGGTGATGAAAAATGAGAACACATGGACACAGGGAAGGGAGTACTAAACACTGGGGTCTATTGGGGGGAATAGGGGAGGGATAGCGGGGGGGGGGTGATCTGGGGAGAAATGCCAAATGTGGGTGAAGGGGAGGAAGGCAGCAAAACACACTGTCATGTGTGTACCTATGCAACTGTCTTGCATGTTCTGCACATGTACCCCAAAACCTAAAATGCAATAAAAAAAAAGTTTAAATAAAATTTGTTATCAATTCAGGAATGTGTATAATGGAGGTGATTTTTCTGTTAAGTAATGTTATAGAAATAGTTCAATGGCTTTCCCCCATGGAAATTTCTTAAATGTCTTTACTTTCAGTAAAATCTTATAAACATTCTGCTATTCACATATTTGTAAAAACATGATAGTTCTGCTATTTTCAACCTGGAGAAATCTTGGTTTGTTTTTCCTTAATGATTAGCTATTTGAATCAGCTTTGTGGATTCTAATTTGCCCTGTTTCTCTTTAAAAATATGTATATAGATATATATTTAGATATAAAATATTTATACACTCATATATATGTATATATTCAATTCATTTGCTGTTGTCAAATTGAATTATATTTTTGGAGAACAGTTTGTCTTTTTAAATTCTTGTAGAAAATGGTTGTTATATGTAATTATACTGTTAATTAAATATGTCTAAGTACTTAAATGTATATCTAGGGTATTAGTACATATACTTACTATTTTTGTAAATTGTACCATCTCACCAACCATGGCTTATGCTGGACTGGTCCCACATCCTCCCAATCTTACCAAAGCCTTTGTCAAAAACAACTATAAATTATTTGCAAAGCCCTTGTCAAAAAACACTATAAATTATTTGCAACAGGTTAGCTATAACCATCAAATTCCTTCATTTTAAAGGCCTAGACAACTCATAGTTCATGAGAATAGCATATTCAATTATAGTTTTAGTTCATTTCAGAAGCAAACTTATTTGAAATGCTCAGTTTAAATGCAACTTCTTTGATCAGTACTTTCTCCCTACCACAACAGGGATATGATCTAAATCAGTGGTCTGCATCTTTTTTGGCACCAGGGACCAGTTTCACAGAAGACAATTCTTCCATGTACTAGGTGGTATGGGGAATGGTTTAGAGATGGTTCAAACACATTACCTTTGTTGTGCACTTTATTTCTATTATTATTACTTTGTCTAAAAACTACATAGATGTTCTCCATTTAAGAGAACAGATTATTAAATATCAATATGTGCCAGAAAAATTCCTAAAATTTCTTCCCACTCCCCTTTCTTCAATTTAACATTCATCCTGGCCTTAATAAAGATCTCAGGCTACATACATATGATGCTGACTGTGTACTAACCAGCTGTGCTATGTTCTGAAAATTTTTGTCTGCTAAGCATTGTTTTCTACTTCTGTAAAATAGAAGTCATGAAACCTACCTCATGGGGATTCTCTGGGAATACAATAACAATACAACTTGTGAAGAGATTATTATAGCCTTTAGACACAAAATATTAATATGTTTTGATATATTCAAAGGAATAATAATGATAATTTTCTAACTAAAAGTAACAATGAACATTTTCCTATTGTGAGATAATACAATGACCAGTCCACACCATAGTTCCTCCTCTTCTTCTCAGTGCTTAATTTCACTTATAATTTATATCGTAAATTCTTATGAGTTTTGTTAGCATGAACTCTCATCCTTCTCTCTGATCACCATTATGTACCTCAGGGCTCTCTAATCAATGTCAACTTTCTGGGACCTATAAATTTTAGGTCTACACCAAACAGAATGTGATTCATACGAAAAAAAAAAAAAAGATGTGATCTTAGTTATTTCTTTTGAGCAGACATGTCTCTTTCCTAACTGATAGATCCATTAAATATCTCTCCAAAATATTTTCGCTTCTCAAACACAGTGTGACACCACTCTTATTACTTGATGAAATGCATTTTTCATTACGTCCACTCTAAAAAATATATGATTGGCAAGACAAACAGAAAAGCTTATGTGAAGACAAGACTATATCCCTCATCTCTTTTCTGTGATAATCCTTAATGTCATTAATCCTTAGTGACATTATTCATGAGCTTATGAAAATTTATCCTTACTTGGAAATTCTTCCTGTAAATTCAATACCTTCAAAACTATATATTTGTGTGTATCTCTTAAACAGGGAAACAGATTTCCCACTCAAATGCTTTGGCAAGGACTCCTTTGGAACTATAATAAGATGCCATCATAGTTGTGAGTATAATTTTCATTATTCTCAATTCTGTTCTCTTTTTAGTTGATAGCAGTACTATTTTCAAACATTTTCTTTCACTAAAGAGTTTAAAAATAGATTACTGTTATGTAAGGTGTAACTCCTCACATGTGTACTTCATAGTTACCTTCTGATAATATGCATAAAAATGTCAAAATTCTCACAACCAAATTAGAAATTCTAGAATTTAACAATTTTGTTTTAAAGCTACCGGGCTACTCATTTTCTTACTAAATAAGTTATGAGCCCAATATATATTGTGATTAATGTTCTCATATCATCATTATTTAGAGTTTGGAGAGAGAGGTAAAATACTTCTCCACATATATATGAGATTATATGGTCTTCCTGAGTTTAGCTTATTTCACTTAACACAGTATCCTCTAGGTTCATCTATGTTGTAGCTAATGACAGAATTTTCTTCTTTTCTGAGGCTGAATAGTATTTCATTGTGTAAATACATATATCAAAACATCACATCTTGTCCCATTAATGTATATGATTATGATTTGTCAATGATAATATTAATAAAAAATGTTTCTCATGTCTGTGCTACATACTAAAGTTTGGTGAACTGAAAACATTTCTTTAAGATGGATCTAGTGTCAGTTCAGAGATGTAGAGAGCTGCAAAGAGCATCACTTCCACACTTAAAAACTGTAAATTTTCTTGAACCCTACATAAAGCTGAAGTCAGAGGGCTACCCTCTAACTCAAAATCTGGGAAGTGGCAGAGCCTAAAAAAAGACACATGACCTGATCATTTGCTTACTGAGATAAACACTGTCATGCCATATAAAATGGTATCAAGAATTCATCTGAAAATTTTTAAGCAAATGTCTAACTTCTAAGTAAAATGAAAGCCTTTCAGGGCTGCAGATACAGATGAATTGCCCTGTTACGGATGTTCCTCTTACGGAAGAGTGGGGAGACCATAATAAAGCTTCCCTGGTGGTATTTTAACCTTTGTAGGCCATATGATCCCCATCACACCTTCTTTGCCCATCCATTGTATCTGAAAAGCAGTTATAGACTTCTGGATAAATGAATGTGACTGTTTTCCAATAAAACTTTGTGGATTCATACATGTATATTTCACGTAATCTCTATGTTTCAAAAATATTGTTTATTTTGGTGTTTAAAACCATTTTAAAATGTAAAATCATTCTTAACTCCAAGCTGTACAGAAACAGGCAGTAGGTTGGATTTGGTCAGTAGGTTGTAGTTTTTGACTCCTGGTGTAGGAGATAAAGTTTCTCCAACATCTTAAATTTTCAGATTATAAAAAGAAATTTATGAGATCCACATTAATTTTCTATTACTGCTGAAACAAATGACCACAAATTGAGTGACTTAAGGTAAAACAAGTGTATCATCTCACAGTGCCATAGGTCACAAGTCTGGACACCGTGTAGCTCACTTGAGGTTCTCTGCTCTGGGTTTCACTGTGCTGAACTCAACATCAGCATGGCTGATGAAGGCCCAAAAGAAGAATCTGTTTCCAGGTTTACTTCAAGATCTTGGCAGAATTCAGTTCCATATAGTTGTAGAATAGAGGTCCCTGTTTCCTTGCTGTCAGAAGGAAGTCTCTCCAAATCCTAGATGGTGCCACATTCCCAGGCTCATGGAACCATTCAAATCTAGCAACATCAAGTCAAGACCCTTACACACTTCAAATCTGACTCCTGACTTACCTCTCCGAAGCATTTCTTTTTTTTTCATTGCTCTGAATTATCCTTGCTCTTTTAAGAGCTCGTGTGATTACCTTGGATTTCTTCTTTTGGCTAATCCGGGAAAATCTCTTCTTAAATTTTGGAGTTACCAAAATTAATTCTATCCATAAAGTTCCTTTTGTCTCATAAAGTGACACATTCACAAAGATAACCCTGGAGATAAATAAAAATCATGAGAAGAGGGGCAGAAGTCAAAAAGTCCATGATGCCACAACCAGCTAGTCCTCCAGCTTTGTCAAGTTGTTGAGAGATCCAATCCTTTCACCTCATCCTTTTCTTACAGCAGCATCTCTCTGCCTAAAGAGGAGTAAGCACAAACATGTAAATCAAATAAACAAAATAAACCCTTATATTAAAACTGAACACGAATGTGTCTATTACCATCATCTTTGCCAGATAGTAGGATGCCTGTTGAGCAATCTCACACAATGGCAACATGGATTTTACATGTCAGGAATATAAACAAAAATCTGTGAACTATGTTACAAGAAACAATTTTAGTATATAGCTCTTAAATGTACCAAAAATATCATTTTGCACTCCAACTAAAAGGTCAGCAAGAGTCATTATGGCTGTCCTGTTAGAAACAAAACAGCTGTAATAGAATTTATTAATGTCTCTCTAGTTGGGTTTCTAAAATGACCTGGAATCATTTTTAGGCCAGCTGAGTTTTCATGGATTAACTAAATTGAAGGCAACAAATGGAAGTTAAGCTTTGTTTTATCTAGGTATTCTATAGAGTCAGATAATTTGTTTCTAAATTACACTGTATGCCACAGTAATGAGAATAATTTCTAAATATACTACAGTTTCCAACTACATACATATTTTTTATTACAAAAGAGAAATGTTATAGAGAATTATCACATGGTAAAACATAAAGAGCATTGTGAAAAATTAGTTCTGGTTTTCCTCTATGGCCTTGGATAAATCTCAAACAGTCTGGATCTCTATTTTCTGACCCATAAGACTAAAATAACACCTTGTATTCACAATATGCTTCCCAATAAAAATTTTAAGCTATACATTTGAGGATAAGGACTCATAAGAAACGTTGAACAAGTCAGACATAATTACAGTGCAATCAGTACTTAGAGTATGATGACATCTCCTAGTGTCTTTGAAAATATTCACAAAACACTGCTCATTGGGTTGACCTTCGGCTTGTGTTTGCATAGAATTCTTTGTTCTCCATATCCCACTCCTTCATATATTCATTAAGCAATATGCTTTCATGTTTCCAGTAAACACGTTTGCTTTTTGATACAGGCTTAACAAGGTGCTGTGCCTCTTACTTCCTCTTAGCAGTTATCCCCTGCTTTATGTCCCACTGGGCCCTAACCTGATATCTGTCATTGTAGCAGGTCTGTATCTGATTGTGTCTCCATACATACAACTAAATAATTTAGAAGACAGAAGTAAGCACATCAATGTAGATTTAAAAAAATGTCTAAAATGTTACTTTCCAAAACTGACTTGGCATAATTGTCACTTGGTGAGGATAATCTTAATAAATATATATTACTAAGCTCTACAAATTAATTTTATATTTTATAATTCACAGTTGATATCTGCATAAGTGTATTTACTTTTAATGATTTCTAGGTGATTCTGAGGTCTCCCCAAGGTGGAAGCCATCATGCCAGGTTTTCTCTTTCTGATATTATAGAATATACAGATGCTTGGTGCCAGCATTCAAGGTCTTTATTTTTCCTCAATATACTTTTGATGTTTTATTGACAGTCTACATGACCAGTGGCCAAGGAACAAAAAGGTTTTAAATGAATGAACAAACAACTCCAGTTTTCTATTTTTTTACTCTAACAGATTGATAAGTAATTCATCAAAACAATCTAAAAATTAACTGAAGATTGCCAATTACATGGAAATTTTACTTTTTATCCATTCATTTCAAGATTTTTAAAATATAGTTGAATTATTGAATACAGATGGCATCTGCTTCACAATATGCTCATAAAGAATCAGAATGCTACTAAATATGATACCAGTAGGACTGAATTTTGGGGGTTATGTGTTCACAATTACTATACTATTCTGAACTCCATGTAATCAGGAAAACATACCTACCTACATATGTATATCTAGATGTATGTATATAATCATAGGCATATATAAATATTAATATATCTCTGTTAAACACATAAAGGCATGTCTGGTACTTAAGAAAATCATGAAGATGAAATTTGATTTTTTCACTTATTACCCAGATTAATGCACTTCTGGGAATGCACATCCTATGTTTCACTTTTCTCAGATGCTTATAAACTGTATTTTCATAATGGTCTTGTTTTCTTTCATCTGTCATCTTTCCCCTAAGATGATAATTTTCTAAGCTTGGTAGCAATTTTAGAATATTAAAAGGGAGAATCTTAAAGAAAAATATTTCTTAGTCATGAAAGTTTACGTACTATAAATGTTGGTACTAAAAGACTTTAACCTCCATAACTGCTGACATCTCTCCATTCTCTTGCATGGAGAGGGCTCAGCAATGATGAAAGTTAAAGTCCTTCCCAGACTCCCAGAGTCCATTTCTATCATTTTACCAGTATTCTTAAATATTGATCCATAGTGAATTTTTTAAATCTCAATTTTAGTTTTTTCTTAATTTTTCTAAACTTTCATTAACTTGTAGTAGTAATCAACTAATGAACAAGTAGAAAATAAATAGCAAATAGTAAGCAAAACATTAAACTAACCTTTATTTATTGAGAGTATCAAGTGCACAGCCCTAGGCACTGTGCCACCAGGGTACCTTCCAAAATAATTGGATTAACTATTGATTGGAAGATTCAGAATTGTTAGATTGTCAATTCCCTCATGTTTATGTATTTATTCAATACCATTAAAATAAAAATCGAAGAATAATATTTTATACAAATTAAGTAGTTGCTTCTAAGATTTATGTGGAAATTCAAAGACATAGCCAGCCAAAATAATCTTAAAGAGGAAGAACAAAGCAGAAGGATTTACGTTTTTTGATTCAATCACTTACTGGCATGATTCCTCACATCTGTAATCTCAACATTTTGGGAGGTCGAGGCAGGTGAATGGCTTGAGCTCAGGCATTTGAGACCAGCCTGGGCAATGTGGCGAAACTGTCTCTACCTAAAATATACAAAAATTAGCCAAGCATGATGATGCATGCCTGTAGTCCCAGCTACTTGGGAGGCTAAGGTAGGAGAATCCCTTGAGCACAGGAGAGGGAGGTTGCAGTGAGCCAAGATCATGCTGCTACACTCCAGTCAAGACTTACTATAAATTTTCATTAAGCAAGACAATTTATGGTATTGCCATGTAGATAGACAAATAGATCAATAAAACAGAATCCATATTCCAGAAATAGGCCCACATACTATGCTAATTAATTTTCAGTTAAATAGTACAAATAAATCAATGGGGTAATGTTAGTTTTTGCAGCAAATGGTGATGAAACAACTTGATATACATATAGGAAAAAAATAAACATGGAACCCCGAATAAAATCACTCCCAGAAATTAATTTGAGATGGATTATACACCTTAAAGTAAAGTCTAAATGTCTGAAGTTTTCAGAAGGAAGCATAGAAGAATATCTTTGTGGCTTGCAATAGTTACTATTTTTAAAAAGTAAAAAGAGGAACAAACAGCTTTAACCTTGAAAAGAGATTTGGATTTATTCATAATTAAAAATCTCTGCTTTTTAAAAGACATCCTGAAGCAGTAGAAAATATTTAGAAATCCTATATCTAGTAAATAACTTGTATCTACAATATGTAAAGAACTCTATTCAATTAAAAGACAAACCATTTAACACAATTGGGAAAAGACTTGAATATGCACTTTAAGATGTGGATATAATCAAAATCTGTAAACACATAATAAACAGTCAATATCATCTGTCATGAGGGCACAGTCACAATGAGAAGATTCTACCTTGCACTTAATAGAATTGTTGGGTCTTGAGAGACAAGGTAAAGAAGAAAGGTCTAGCATTGTAGAGAATGTGGAATCATTTGATCTGGAGTAAAAAATGGTACAACCACTGAAAATTGGTATTACAGTTTCGAATAAAATTTCACAAATATCTATCCTATAACCTAGGAATTACACTCTGACACATTTACCTAAAGGAATTAAATACCTGAAGCCTCAAAAAAAAAAAAAAAACCAACAAATTTTTAAAAAGTTAATGTAACTTTGTTCATAATAGGCAATAATTATAAATAAGCAAATATCAGCGAGTGAATAAATTGTAGTATATTAATAAATTGGAGTCTTTTTCTAATATAAATTGGAACAAACTACTGATTTATTCAACATTTTGAATACATTTAAAAACATGTTAAAGAAAGATGTCAGATATTTAAAAAACTACATACTCCATGAATCAATTTACAGGAAGTTCTAGAGCAGACAAAGCAAATCTATGATGGAGAATAAACTTTCCACTTTTTTGTTTTTCTTTTGGAAGAGGGCAAGTAACTAAAAAGAACTATTAGGGAACTTTCTGGAGAAGATGGAAATGCTGTCAATTTTGACTGAGTTGATGTTTACATGGTGTATTCACTTTTCAAATCTCAACACATAAACTTTACACGTTTAATTGTACATGAATTAATCCTCCGTAAATTCCCATCCAATAAGGAAAAAAATCAATATTTTAATTGTTTCTAACTCCAGGCATCGACATCAGCATTGTGAAATTGTCTTCAAACTTTTAATCACTTTGTATGCTGTTTAATGACCCCAGCTGGGAAGACACTGAGATGGACATGCTTACTTTCCCTCACCAATAGGGAACTTTACTTCCCTCTCGAACTGGAGACCTTAAAGGAATCCAAGGATGTTTTTATGCTCTCAGAATCCCCCAGGCTGATTGGTTTTCTCTGGCTCCAAGTATCCTAAAATCCTACACATGGGTGGGAGGATACTAAGGGTGAAACATCACTGTGATTGACACAGTTCTATTGTGAGGACAATGCTTGGTGACAGTTCCCTTCTTGTCCATTTCCTGTTTATTTTGTGCCTCTGTGATCTCCTCACTATGACTAAGCTGGAGGGCAAAGTACCTTTAAAGTAAAAAGGTTTTGGTCTCTGACTGGGGCGGGGGTGGGTTGGAACAAATAAAAATCGTCTCTGATGGATGCATGCAGTTAAAATGCTAGTCCTTGGCCTCCACTAGTGGCCCATGTTAGGACCAGCATCGCCCTGGCAGCGCCCCTGGGCTCAGGTCACCCAGGCTCCTGGACTCACCTGGTGCTGATGACCAGAGCAGGCAGGAGAGGCAGCAGGTAGTGCTCGGAGCTGACTTTCATGCTGGGGTTTGCCGGGGTCCTCCTTCCCTCACTGCCTTCGCACTCTCTGTTCTCCTCCGGGTTCTGTCTCTCCTCGGTGCTAGGCAGTGTCATTGGCTGGCTGAGAGTCCTCTCATAAGACCTGCAGGCAGAAGTGGACTAAGCAGCAGGCGCCTTGCCAAGGCTGGGCACGGGGAGTAGCTTTGGGAGCAAGGTCTTTTGCCTGGCGAGTCCCATCTGGGATCCTGTCTGGGAGCGCCACCGTTCCTGAGCCCAGGGGAAGAAAGGTGCTCTGGAGAGGACGCTGAAAATGGTATTCCTATTAGAAATGCATAACGATCCTTCTAATATGAGAGTGGAAGCACAGCAGGAGTAAGCAACATTCAAAAATGCACCTTGAGCCTCTAATGTCATTGTAAGCTTCTTGACTCGTAAATGTAGACTAGAAAAAAAGGTTTAAAATGATACAAATAGCTGCTATTTTGAATATTCCTGATCTTCCTCTGAATTCAGTCTCTGATCCCACCAGCCGCTGGGAGGGGGTTGAAGTTGGAGAGTGGAGTTTATCTACGTGTAGGGTTATTTTCCTCAGGGTGACACTGGCTAGGAAGACCTAAATAAAGATAAATTACTCTTTATGGTGGGATTGGAAGGGGGAGGATTTTGTCTCTTTTTTCCCTGAATTTTCCTTAGGAATGAAGAACTCAACTGTAATTTGAAAAATATTTTATACAAATAAAATGGCATTTTTTTTCTGCACATGATGTTTTACATAATTGTTGAAACTAGAACCACCTTTCCCTACTTAAATGTACAACCCAGGAATCTTCAGATGTGGTCAGTTTGGGGATTCTGGCAAAATATTCAGGGTAAATTAATGTTTATAAACCAGGTGTAACACTCAGCCCAGTGAATTAGAGATTAATAGTATTACCTGTTGTAGAGATGAGAAAACCAAGCCTCATCAATATTTGTGGTTGATTAGAAGAGGGAAAACAAACAAACAAAGAGAGTTCTGGCTGTCCTCAATCATCAGGCCATCTGCTGAAAACGTTTCACCTAGCCCAGGGCTTTGCACAAAATGGCAGTTCAGTAAAACTTGTGAATAGAAGAAATGAAGGTCAAAAGCAAGCTGATCTCTGGACATTCCTATCTGTAGAGTTCAGCCTATATTATTCATCTTAGGGGCAAGATATTTATAAAGCAATTTTAAGTACAGTGTCTCTTGTAGTCTAAATCTAAAACAATTTATTATTTGTAGGAGAAAAATGTTTATGACCTTTATTATTAAAATGATACACATTTTAAAATCAATCCTTAAAATTTCTGTTCTTAATAAATTGAAATCTCAGACATTTGTATGGGACAAAAAAAATACTGCTTTAATACTCCATGTTATTAAAATTCAATTAATAGGAGCTTGTGTGACCTGGATACCAGTCCTTTCAGCAATAGCAAAATTGACAGCAAATAAAACTGGGCATATAAAAGTCAACACACTTGGGAAGTGCATGTCATTTGGAGGAAAAAGAAATGACATTATGCTTTGCTAAAACAGAGCTCTCACCCCAAAATGGAGTGGGAAGTGTTTTTGCTTTGCTCTTAATAGGGTTTTCTAACAACCCTGCTCAGTTTGGAAGATGATGCTTTAAGCGGCATGTACAACAAGGACATATGGATTCTTGGTTATAAGAAAAAGAATTACAAGGAAATCACACTAACATTTTTGGAACACTTTTTTTGCATATTGAGATAGAACTTATCATCTAATATCCCCATTGAGAAGCCAAGTGTACTAGTTATTTTTATTATTCTTTAATTTAGAAGTTGAGGAGAGGTGCAGGGAAGCCAGGTAACTTGCTAAAGTTCACTCCATAACTAATATAGTGGAGATGACACTCACATTCAGTCTGCTTTCAGTCTCACTCCAAAACTTACGCTTTCTTGAGGAACACTGTATAGGGACAGATCTTTTCTTATAGTATATTATTCTTTTTCAAATACCTGAATAAGAAAAGATAATCCACAACTCAAAATGTATTATTTCTATTAGATATACCAGCATTAAGTAACAACCAACCTTCCATAGTTTTTCGACTAGGAAAAATAATCAACAGAATGACTTTTAGACTGTGTTTATACTGTGCTTAACAACTCTGTTTTAGCTGTGTTTAACAACTCTCTTTTGCTAGACTATCAAGCTCCCATAAGTAACTCCATGGATAGTTGGCCTGTTATATATTTTCTCTTTTGGTGTGGGGTAAAGGAGAGGGAAACAGGGTCTCACCTTGTCACCCAGGCTAGAGTGCAGTGGTGCAATCTTGGCTCACTGCAGCCTCTGTCTCCCAGGCTCAAGTGATCTTCCCTCCTCAGCCTCCTGAGTAGCTGGTACAACCAGTGAGTACGACTACACCCAACTAATTTTTGAATTTTTTTATGTATGTGGAGACAGGGTTTTGCCATGTTGCCCAGACTGGCTTGAGGTCCTAAACTCAAGAGATCCGCCCACCTTCGCCTCCTAAAATGCTGGAATTACAGGCGTGAGCTATTGTGCCCAGCCATGTTACATATTTTCTGCAAGCACAAAAATTTGCCTAACTTAACATAGTTTGAGTGTATCAGGGACGCTTATCCCAGAAGGTGAGCCCAAGAGAGGTTTTCGAAACAACTGCAGATTGAATAGCTGCAGGATTAAAGTATTATATCCTGAATTACCATATGAAGTTACCTCTCAAAAGTGTTTTTTTTTTTTTTCCTTCCTGTGCAATTGCAGGACTGTAAGTCTTCATTGCCTATGACATTCTATTTTATGGTCACAAGAAAATTTAAGTGCAAATTATTTTTATGGCTTCAGAATATGGGGACATAAATTGTAGTAATCAAGCAGTGCAGAGAGCAGCCTCACTTATCCTGCAGTACTGTCTTATGCTGGGTCCCCTGTAGGTTGAGGGAGAAGTGTTTGCAGCATCCTCTCCCCAGGCTAAAGAATATCAGAAAGGCCGGGCACGGTGGCTCAAGCCTGTAATCCCAGCACTTTGGGAGGCCGAGGGGGGTGGATCAAGAGGTCAACAAATCGAGACCATCCTGGTCAACATGGTGAAACCCCATCTCTACTAAAAATACAAAAAATTAGCCAGGCATGGTGGCACGTGCCTGTAATCCCAGCACTTTGGGAGGCCGAGGTGGGTGGATCATGAGGTCAAGAGATGAGACCATATTGGTCAACATGGTGAAACCCCATCTCTACTAAAAATAAAAAAAAATTAGCCAGGCATGGTGGCGCATGCCTGTAATCCCAGCTACTCAGGAGGCTGAGGCAGGAGAATTGCCTGAACCCAGGAGGCGGAGGTTACAGTGAGCCGAGATCGCACCATTGCACTCCAGCCTGGGTAACAAAAGCGAAACTCCGTCTCAAAAAAAAAAAAAAAAAAAAAAAGAGTATCAGAAAAATCCAGGCAGTCCCCTCTGAGCCCATCCATTATAAAATCTGGGATTCCGGCAATACAGGCTAAATAGAATAAAGATGTATTTGCTGAAAATAACCTACTCTGTGAACTCTGATTTCAACCATAGCTGAATCTATTTTATAATTGAAGTTGAACTTAGTTGCTATTATCTAAAGCCTATTATTTCGAGTATATCAAATTTCTACCCAATAGGTTTTTTATAATCATGTAATAATTGCTAGCTTCTACTATGCACCAAGCATGGTGTTAAGTACTGGGAATAGATGCAAAGAAAAAATCACACTTGAGCCTCTAGGGTTACAATAGGAAGGTCAGACTTGGATAATGAGTTAAATCAGAGTAAAAATTGCTGCGATTTTGTTTTTGTTTTAATGAAGTGCTCTGGTCTACTTTCAAGATTTTTCTTCTTCCTTCATCTGTTAGACTCTGGTGAACCTTGAGGTTAGTTCGTTAAATAATTTCTTTTAATAGTCTAGATTTTACTTTCTCCATCCAGGTGAGCTTATGATTTCTACATACATACATGTTTTTGACTACAGTTGTTCATTATTCCTGTTTACACCCCCTACTCCTCCTGTATCCAGTTAATTACCAAGCACTGAATATTTTCTCCTTAGTGCTAATTTATTCCAACAGACCACTCCTATTTCTATTATTATCATGGCCTTAGAAAATTTTGATTTCTTGATTTATATGCTCACCTCTGAGCTGTGCATCTGTGAGTCTAACCCTTTAAAGTATCATGTAGACTTTAAGAACAGAACCAGGGGTTATTCCACAGTTCAGGCTCAAGACTGGCACACATGTAAGTCAAATTCCAATAGCACTGATTTTGTATCGGCAACCACAAAATGCTGGTTGGAATGTGTGGCCAGACAAGCAAGTCAATCACCTGACAAAACAAAAATATCAACATCCTTTATAGCATTTTAACAAAGCCCAAAGTCTTAGAACATAATAAAATAGAAAACGTGTTTTTGATATGAATGAAAAAAGTTAGACTCTGTAAAATATTTAAAGAAGTTTATTTTAAGCTATTTTGGGGTACCATGACCCAAGGGACGGTCTCAAGAGGTCCTGAAAACATGTGCTCAAGGTGGTTGGGTTATAGCTTGGCTTCATATGTTTTAGGAAGACATAAGAAGTCAATCAATAAATGTGATATGTACACTGGTTTGGTTCAGAATGGTGGGACCATTTAAAGTGGAGGAGGATACAGGTCATAGGTAGATTCAGAGATTTTCTGACTGGAAATTGGTTGAAAAGGTTAGTATTATCTAAAGACTTGGAATCCATAGAAAGGAGTACGTGGGTTAATGAAGGGGTTGTAGAGATCAAGGTTCTTATTACGTAGGTGAAGTCTCATAGGTAGCTACCCTTAGAAACACTAGATGGCAAATGTTATGAGAAGATGAGATGACTGAAGTTTCATTGACTTTAACAGTGTATCTTTTATTTATTTTGATTTTGATTATTTGAGGACAAGACTTGCAGCTTTTTTGTTTTTTTATTCAGATTAGGTGTTGAAGATTGTGACAAAATTCCCAAATGCTCCTTGTGCCCTAATTAAGGAGAAGAAATATGCAGGTTCTTAACTTCCTGCCAATCACTCTCACCAAGCACAGCTGCAAACAACCTCCTTAAGATAGTTTCCAGCTTAAAATTTCCACTCAAAGCTCAGGTCAGTTGCTTGAATAAATGACAAATTGATTGATTGAGGCTGGTCAAATGCATACTTGCTCCTATTTAGAAGAAAAACCATAAAATATCCATGTCAGACTGGACAAAACAATCAAGTAAAGTAGACAGTTGAGGCCATAATTCACCTTACATGCAGATTAAAGGAAGCCAAGGCAAAGGCAGAGAATGACTGTGTGCTATCCCCTAAATATGTCAACACCACTGTAAAGAGGGGAGCATAAAGGGTGAAAAATACACCAATCCCAAAATCAAGATGCATCACATCAGATTAAAAATATCAGGAAAAATTGGAATTATAAAAATTAAGCTACCACAGATTTTCAAGAATCAAGTCAATGAAAAGATGTCAAATCTAAGTAGTGATACATGGATAAGTGAATCAAATGTCCATCTGAATTTAGGATTTAGGGCAAAACAGGGAAAGATAAAGAAGCATAGCTACCCCTCAATATCTGCAAGGGACTGCTTCCAGGAACATCTGTAAATACCAAAATCTGGTATTATAAGAAGATGCTGCCAGATTACATAAAATACCTAACACAATGCCTATACATCACTATATTCATATGAATTCCACATAGTACTCAGTATATAAGAAACTTTTTGGAATTTTGCAGAATTTAAAAAAAGTATATTTTTCATCTACATTTGGTTCATACCCATGGATACACAGGCTGATTGTGAAGCTTGAGAAACTGATATGTTTTATATATGCATTCACTATATATAAAATAAACATATATAATATGTGCATATCATGTAATATATGCATAATATATAATATGCATTACGTATAGTATATATTATGCATGTTAAAATAAACTAAATATGGTCTGAGAAGGACATATTTGAATCCTGTATTTGAGTTCTTGTGGATGAACTGTAACCTAACTTAATAAGAAGCCAATATTGAAAACCTAACTTAGGAGTATGCACTTGGAACAATAGCTGATTCTTGGCCAATCCCAGCAGCCATAGTTCAACCATTTATATACCACAGAGTGTTCAAACTATGTTCAAATAAGGAAAATGCCAGCCTGTCACCAATCCAGCTGTTTCTGTACCTCACTTCTGATTTTTGTACATCACTTCCCTTTTTTTGTCTATAAATTTGTTCTGGCCACAAGGCACCCTTAGAGTCTCTCTGAATCTGTTGTAATTCTGGAGGCTGCCCAATTCATGAATTGTTTTTTTTTTCTTGCCCAATTAAACTTTGTCAAATTTAATTTATCTGAAGTTTTATTTTAACATATGTAATATGTATATATTATATATACATATTACTTATAATATGTATTATATATATGATTGTATATTCACATTCCAATATGAATTTCCCAATCGCAGGTTGCACTGCACTAAGTCATTTTTGAGGGGCCTCAGGCCCACACATTTTATTATTATTTTTGGCTGACTTTTAGTATATGGTAGTATGTTTACATTATCTGATTCCCATGCCACACTCCCTCTTTTTTCATCCTTCCTTGCTCCATTCTTCTTTTCTTTTTTTTCTTTTCCCTCCCTCCCTTCCTGCTTTCCTGCCTGCCTATCTGATGTCTTTCCTGTTCCTTTCCTTCCTTCCTCCCTCCCTCCCTGCCCCCTTCCTTCTTTCCCTCCATCCCTCCACCCCCCGCTCCTTCCTTCCTTCCTTCCTTTGACTAAGTTGCCTATCTGAATTAAGCATATACTTCCTGCTATTTAACTGTGGTTGCGCTAGATCAGAAAAGGGCTGAGGTAATTGAGTGAATGAAGAGGGGTGATATACCCAGGGGAATCTGAATTTTATATATTCAGATTTTTTTATAAATTCAAATTTTATAAATCAGAGTTTACAATTTTTAGGGAGTTTCATGTCCAAAAGCATTCTGAACATCTTGGTGAAGTGCTTGTTTTGCCTCACCAATAACCACTGCTGACTAAAGGTTTTATACATCTTGAAAGGCAAACCAGCCTGGGGATGTAAATTTCTAACAAGTTTAATTACACCTTAGTGTGCAAAGCACATTGAGGAAAATTTTTACGGAACTTCACTGTCTCTAAATTATCCCAAAATAAGGGCGTTACGTCCAAACTTTGATGGGAGATGAAAGTCAGGAGTTCACGTTTATTTCGTTTCTACTCCTAAGTTTCAATGGCTTCACATTCAGTACAACAGAACCCATGTTCCTCTGCCCAATCTATACAATTCCCAAACTAGTCCCTCCAGATACTGTTAAAGCAACCCTCAAAAATTAGTTTGTAATATTGGCATTTCAACAGTGATTTCTGATATTTTAGAACTACACTCCCAATATACATATATTTAAAAATTCAAAATACATAGTAGGGTTTTTTCAATATTTTATAAAATAATTCTTAAATTGTAAGATGGAATTTTGCCATTTTATTCTTTTTATATTTTTTCTAGAGTTTCTATAATTAAATGATTTGGATTTTAAAAAAAATTTAACTCCATCTTGTTTTTTGTTTTTTGTTTCGTCATTTTATTCCCACTAATCATGAATACGTCTCGGAAATTCCATAATGTGGTCCTTCATAACATCTCTCTCAAACTCCTCTCTATACTAAGAAACACATCAGCTTTATTAGTTTATATTCTTGTTTTGGAATTTAGATCTAGAGATTTCGGATTAAGTTGTTTCATGTTATTTGCTTCCAAAATACTTACATGGATAAATTTTCATTCAGTAAAATCTGGTTCATTTTAAATAAGAAGTTCAAAAGTGATCCATTTTACAGAACTCAATGGAAAATTCATGCCACATTTGATTCATATATATATTGATTCAACTTTGGTCATCTTTACCTGGCTCTTACGGTATTAATAATCACAGCAACCCTTGTTCCAGATGTCCAAAGTTTCTCATTTTAGATATGAACCAATTCCAGCTGTCAGGCCACTTAAAAAACTTAGAGGTTCCTCTAATTTACATACAAATAAACTGAAGATTCTGCATTTTCCATAATGCTCTTCTCTCTGCCTACCTGAAATGAATTTGCTTTTAAGGTATAATTCAAATTTTTAAACATTTATTGAAGCAAAATTCTCTTTTTCCTTAAACTAGAAAGAATATAAAGACCTCCAGAAGAAGGTTCTCTCTAAGTTGATTTTCTCTCGCTAACCTTAGAAAGAATTCCAGTAACCACTTGAAGCCACCTGTGGTATGAATAGATTCATTATTGGCCCCTATTCTTCAACACCTTCAAAATTCATACACTTGACATTGTAAAGACATAAATTGCACTGAACAAAATGAAACAAATAAGGAAGACTTTCTTGAAAACTATTCCAATAGAAGGAAAGAGGCTAGAACTCAATCTGAGCTAAACTCTACTGAAACAAAAGGCTTAAGAGCTTTTAAGAGCTGGGGGAAGAAAAGGAATCATTGGCCATTTGTTTGCTTTACCCAAAGGAACTCGAAAATTGTGTCCTATTTTCATGACAGGAGGTAGGTGTACAACTTGGTGCAGGACTTTCATTTTTATTCCCTCTTCCCCTAAGTGAGGCTCTTACCCTCCTGCAGAAACTGGAAGACAGGAATTCTATCCTCCTTGATTACATTTCAAACAGGTGAGGCAGTTACTAGTTTTTGAAAAAGACATTCTTTGTTGTAATATCAGAAGACTTTAAAAAGATTTACATCTCAAATGGGCGAAGAAAGGTTTAAAATGACAAGTTTTCTGAAGCAACAGGTCTGGGAAAAGGGAGTTAGTCAAGTTGACAAAACAAAAAGGCCATCTCAGTGGCAATGTAACTCTACAGTTGCCTTCGCTAAAGTAATAGAATATATATTTCAACATCTTTGTTTACTCAGGATCCAAACACGCATTTTTCATTTAGAGCTCAGGCCTCAGGATTCCGTGTATGTTTCCGCTTATGCTCTTGCCTCTGCTGTTATCATAAGAACATGTCTGGGCTAGCTCACTTGTTATTGGTGACCATGTGACAAATATGGAACAGAACAACTCCCAGTTTACCACAGATACCTGAGTGAACCCATAGACCTGCCAACTCTCAGGCAATCTACAGACTCTTGAATTATAATAATTAATGATTACTGTTTTAAGCCACATTTTTAGAATGCTTTGATACTTAGTAAGCCTAACTGATAAAATACACATGAGCTGGGGATGGCAAGAACAGTGGGAAAAATTATGCCACATTGAAAAGCTATAGTTAAAAATTGTAGTGTATACAGAAGTATAATATGGAGTAGGCCCCATTGCAAATAGCCTTGTAAACAACAGTTGGAGTGTAAATGCCATTAGATAGATAATGTGCTAAAGTAAACAACTGTTATTTTCTCCATACTTACTTTGGTCAGGCTCTGTGTTGAAAATTAAAAGAGATTAATTCAATCAAACTCCCCATTGTACTGAAAAGTAAAAATCATTATGACCAGTTGAAAAGTACAATTTAAAAGCTGTTGGAACACCCCCAAACACTTTAAGCCTTGAGAGTGACATGACTGTGATCTCAGTCAGACGTGGTTACAGTTTCTGTTTCTCATAAAAGAGAAATTGTTTTCTTTATACAATGACCAGAGAAAATTAGAGGATGTCAGGGACAGAAACCTTGTCTCCTTAATTAATTATCATGGTTATTAATTAACTTTCCCGTTGTTGTCCTGCTGTTCTTAGACCAGATGACAGAAAATTCATGACTACTGCACCTTCTGTAAAACATGCTAAATGCACCCTTACAAAAAAAAACAAAAAACAAAAAACACTGCCTATAACCAATCAGATTGCTATGACTATGCACTAGTCTCATGTGAAAAATGTAATCTTGCTAAAAACTCCTCTAGCTCTGCCTACATAAATGAAACCTTAAAATCCCTACTTCAGAATGCTCGCTGTATTCCTTTGAACTTGGTGTTTTCAACTGGTCCATCCTTATATTTTGAACTTGAATAAACTCTCTTTCAATTAGATTCTGACAGTTTTGATTATTTTGGGTTGATACGAGTTTTGCCTAAGAAACAGGAAAGGCAGAAAGTCTAAATAACCAGTTTCACAATTAATATTTAGCAGATCTAGAATCTAAATGCGGATCTGACTGACTTTAAAGCTCAAAGTCATTCTGCCTATGTTATGTGGCAGATTTAAGTAGAATTTTAAGGGAGAAATATTAAAGGCTCTGTTGGTTTTACAGTTAAAGTATTTAGCTGCATATATGCCATGAGTATTGCATTGTTAAAATTTTATTATAACCCAAAGCTTTAATGAGAATGAGTCTCACATTTTGTAAAACTTAGTAGGTATACTGCATGCCTGATGAACTTTGAGCTCCAGTGAATAGATTGAAATAAAGATAATGGAGATGGTGTTTATTGTGTATATCAACATATTACAAGAAAGTGATGAGCTCAGAAAAGCATTAGCTCGCTAGGAAACAGAAATAAATGAAATAGAGACATTCTAGCAATTATGAACTTGCAATATTGGGAAAGACATGCATTTGCCAATTTTGCCCTTAGCTCATGTTTGCAATTGCAGCACTTTGAATTTGAAGTGGGAAAGTTCCTTAAGCCCATGAGTTCAAGACCAGTTGCCTGTGTAACATAGTGGAAAACGAGATCTACAAAACATAAAAAAAAAATTAGCCAGGCATAATGGTAAATGCCTGTAATCCCAACTCCTCAGGAGGCTGAGGTGGGAGGATCTCTTGAGCCCAGGAATTAGAGACTGTAGTGAGCTGTGATCAGGCCACTGCACTCCAGCCTGGGTGACAAAATGAGATCCTGCTTCAAATATGTGTGTGTGTGTGTGTGTGTGTGTGTGTGTATTTATATATATTTTTATATTAGATATACACACACACATATATATAATCATTTGGAAGCTAATGTGGCATGCTCTAGAAGAGCATGCCATTGCCTGATTTGAGAAGAAACAAGTGAAAAGAAGGGCGGCAGTAAACTTCTTAGAAAAGTAGAATGTGAAGAAGAAATTGCATCAGTATATCCAGTACTGTGAAGGGGAGAATACACTTGAAAGTAAACACAATAACAAAATAAATTAAAAATGAGAACATATGGACACAGAAAGGGGAGTGCTAAACACTGGGGTCTATTGGGGGGAAAAGGGGAGGGCCAGTGGGAGGGGGAGGAGGGGAGGGATAGCCTGGGGAGAAATGCCAAATGTGGGTGAAGGGGAGAAGAAAAGCAAAGCACACTGCCATGTGTGTACCTACGCAACTCTCTTGCATGCTCTGCTCATGTACCCCAAAACCTAAAATCCAATAAAAAAAATAATAATAATAATCATTCTCCAGAGCAACATTTTCTGTGACAGTCTAGTAGGAGATGACTGGTACTGTTTAACTTTAGGGAAATATTACCTTTAATGCATTCTGAGTCTATGCTTACCAAGTAATCTTCTCATGGACAATTTTCCTATACTGGTGTCTAGCACCTAGAAAGGAGTGTCTTGGATCAGGGACTCAGACATCCCCAATATTAAAAAGGCATATTTCAAATTCCAAATATACACATGTAGAGTCTAGTTTTATCTGTCTCTCTCTTCTGCAATTAGTTTGTGAAAGTCTGTTACCAAGAGACAGAAGGTTTCTGAGGGAACAAGAACCTCCCGGCTTTTGAGCAGAAGAAACTCTTTCAAGTTTTATTTCACAGTAACCAGCAGATTCTGCTCTTCAGGTTGCCATTTCCTTCTCCACAGCTGAGTTAACTGACTGCTAGGTGGTAAGGATCCTGAGCTAAATGCTACAAGACATCCTACCTGGCACAAGTTTTTAGATGCTTCTTAGGAAGAAGATAACCTTTAATACAGACGTGGATTTCAGTAAAACATCACAAGATAGCAAGTGAGAGGCATAGCAATAATATGACAACTGCCTTGAAGCCCTAGGAAGGCTAGCAGCCCCCCTGCCAGACAGAGAAAATATTGCCTAAACCTGACAGCTGCTCTCAGATCAATAAACTAGTGTTCAACAACAAAGTCTGTGGTTGCATGTGTTGGAATACACATACATTCACCCCCCCACACACACACATCCACACACTTATGTTATATATTTCTCTATATAATGTGGGTGGCATTGAGACTAACATACTGAACAAGAGACTAGAATCCTCACTTAAATTGGATCATTTTGGGAAACTATCACTTGACCCTTAATTTCTTATTCTATAAAGCACAGAGGCAAGAGGAAAAGAATGAAAAATATTTCAAAGTATTTTTTGTGAGATGGAGTCTCGGTCTGTCACCCATGCTGGAGTGCAGTGGCACAATTTTGGTTCACTGCAACCTTAGCCTCCCAAGTTGAAGTGATTCTCCTGCCTCATCCTTCTAAGTAGCTGGGACTACAGGTGCACGCCACCACGCCCAGCTATTTTTTTGTATTTTTAGTAGAGACGGGGTTTCACCATGATAGCCAGGATAGCCTGACCTCATAATCTTCCTTTCTTGGCCTCTGAAAGTGCTGGGATTACAGGCATGAGACACCATACCCAGTCATTTAAACAAGAAAGATACATAATACTTAGGACCATGCCTGACAAATAATAAAGTCTCAATATTATTTGTCTATATTCAGTTCAAGAAACACTGAGCCACCGTCATGAATTCACGGCACCTGAACTCATTTATTCACTTATTTTATGGAGCACCTCTCATGTGCCAGCCACAGCTATGAAGCATGCAATAATAAATAAATCATGCTTTCTACCTTTAAGGAGTTCACTTTTTATCAAGGGAGAAAGACATGCAAATCAATAACTATAACTAGCATAATGGAACTCCAATTGTCCACATATAAAATGCTATGAAAACTCAAGAATCCTCAAAGAAAAGCTTCACAGAATAGTGGCTTCTTGGTCCCTTTCCATTAGCACGGTTGGTACACGATGCCTCAATAAACTCTTAGAAGAGCAGGAAAAAGCATGCAATTCTACCTCTTTACTCCATTCTCACCTAGTGATTTTCTCACCTTTGCTGACTGCTGTCTTGGACTTTTGAAAAACGAGGAAGGGACATGAAAATCTAATAGTTGTCCAACATTTTAGTGTGCTAGTTGCTTTATGTATAATTTAATATATGACATAGATAGAATTAAATTACTTCAAGTTTTTCAAACAATAGACATCTTGGTAGTATTGTGTTTGTCTCTTTGACAAATTCCCACTATTCCCATCCTTCAGATGGTAGATTTCCCCTTTAAAAAAAATGTATTTTGAAAAAAAGTATATTCCTTTCCTCACTCACTGTTTGAATGGAAAATGATGGGCATTTGAAATCATTTCACTGCCTATGCTTGCTGGAGATAACAAGAAAGTTTCTCCTGCTTTTTCAATTCTATTAATTCTAAGCCTCAGAACTACTGGGTGCTTTTTACATGCCACATGATTAATTGAAAAGAAAGAGGGAAAGGACTAAAAGATGGAGAGAAAAGAGCATGCTAATGATATCAAATCCCTTATTCTAGTTTCTGAAATGCCAGAGTTGAGCTTAGTATCTTTGCCTCCTGGTTTCTGTGCAGCGCCAGTATGTTTCCAATAAATCCCCTTTATTAAAAAAGTTTAGTTTCTAAACACGACATAAATAGTCCTTACTAATGCAGATTATACAGTTACCGAGAATGGTGAAATTTGAACTCAGATTTGTCTGGCTCCACAGCCTGTGCTCCTGTCTATAAACAGGAATGCTGTATAGGTATGTGAGCTCTTTGAATATCTCTCCATTTGCTCCTGGACATTTATCTTTCAGTTATTTTGCTTGCAGCCCATATACTTGTTTAGATCATGCTAAAGGAAATGACAGAATTGCTTACTAATGATACCAGGGAGAGGAAAAAAAAATTTGGACTAATTGAAAGAAGGCAATATAAAGCATTGTCTATGTGTTTGTGCTCTGAGCCTTATCTGCCTATGTTTAAATCATGGCTTAATAGTTATGCAGCTAAAGGGGCCAAGGGCAAACTTCTCCTTTTCCCTCTGAATATTTGCTAAAACATCAAAGGGCAAATTTATAGCAGAAAAGGCATACAAATGTATTAGCATGCATGGAGAGAAAATCACAGAGTGATTGCCCTACCATGCAATGGAATATAGATGGTATATACCCTTCTTCTTAGGGGAAAGGAAGATGGGGAAGTTGTACATAACTTTAGGGGGATAGTAAATAATTTTTAGGGAAATTAATTGGGCTTGAATTAAATGAGATGGAAATTTTTAACTTGTTTTATAGAATTTTTGTGCCCATGAACAAACCCTAATCTAAACTTATGAGACAAGTTCAAGTCGTTGCTGAGCTTTATTCTGAAGTTATTGATATAGGCCCCCCAAAGAAGTAATATAAGAAATATATTGTGGAATTAACTTAAAAAATAGCCAACTTATCAAAAAGCAGACCCTGTGAAAGGATCTTTTTTACTGCAATATGAGCTCAGTTAATGAAAACTCTGGAAGGAGATCAGAGGTACATGTTGTCTTCTTTTGCAGGTCTAGACTTAAGGCAGATGAGAGACTTCTGAGAACTTCTTCCTGTGCTTTGGGATAGATAGAAGATTTAGAAACATAAAAAGGAAGGGGAGGTCAGAGAGACCTTGAGGCTTCTTCAGTTCAGCATGTTAAAGTGCCATATTTTGGGGTATTGGTTTCTGAGCCTCTACCCAGTCTTCCTCAAGTTTTTCTCATTTGTAAAATGAGGGAAAGGATCACCCATCTCATAGGATTGTTGTGAAGATGAGTTAGTGCTTTTAAAGCACTCTAGTCACAGCTAGTATGTAAAAGTTTCTTGATAAGCACCAGATATTTTATTATCATCATCATTGCTGTCATTTGTTTATATACTGGAACACTTTCCTTAAATGGAACTTCATCTGAAAATATGTAAATTAGAGAAGTTTTCACAGATGTTTTATGCAATATTGATAGATATGCAAAGGCATGTTTTCAATGTCACGGTCCCCTTTATTCTTTCAAATTCGAGGATTTATTAGTTTCTGGTCATCTCCATGGGTTCCAAAAATACTTCATGAATAAATATATAAAATAAATTAGATGAGATGGAAATGTATAACTCGCTTTATAGAATTATTGTGCCCAGGAACAAACCCTAATCCAAACTACTGAGACAAGTTTGAGTTTAGTGTAATAAAGTCTTTACTTAGCTTTATTCTGAAATTTCCATTGATATATATCCCCAATGAAATAATAAAATTATAAGAAAGATATTGTGGAGTTAACTCAAAGAAATATCAACTTACCAAAAAGCAGATCCTGTGGGAGAAACCAAGAAACTAGTGGATGCATAAGCACTTGTTTTTGTAGGTAATATATAGATTTTAAAAAAATCTTGACATAGTACTTAGATATGAGTTTTAAAACTTTGTGATACCGATTGATGAAGGATAATTAAAGTTTAAATAATTCAATACTTTTACTTTTAATGTAATTGATATAACTGTACATTCACATAACTTAATTTTTAAATAACTTTTATTGAAATAATTTTAGATTTGCATGTGGTTGTAAGAAATACTATAGTGATATCCCCTTGTAACAATGGTAACATATTTTTAAACTATATTTACTATACTATCACAGTCTGGATATTGACATTGATATAGTGTCATATTTGGACTTCCCCTGTTTTACTTGTACTCATTTGTGAGTGTATATATGTGTGTATTTTGTCATACGCTACTTTATCACATATATACGTACAGTAGCATATCTACACCATTGTCAAGAAATTTAATAATCTCATGACTGCAGATATGCCTCTTATTACCTTTGTATAACCTCACCTGCATCTCTCCTGTTCCCTCCCTTCATCTCCTTAAGTCATTAATATATCTTCCTTTTATAATATTTTGTCATTTTTTAACCAAACTCAGATTCTGCTGCTCACCATTCAAAAAGTCAGATATGAGAAGCAAGGGTTTGCGGATGGAAAGCAGGATTATTCAAGTACTAGCAGCTTGAGGAAATGGTCAGACTCAAGTCTTAGAAAGTCATCTCAAATTCTCAGGCTGGCTAAACGGATTTTACTAGGAAAAGCAACATGGAAACTATGCACAGGAGTGATTTGGGGTGCAAGTCTGCTTATCATTTTGCAATGGCTATCTTGAGGAGTGGATATTCTAGAGGCCTGGTTGGTGTCATCTCAGTGGGAGTTGGGTTGTGGATTAAATGTGGACTGATTTCTTCTAAAAAAGGAGAAAATTTAAACTGCCACCTCTGCTTCATGCCTGGGTTATTTCAGGATTACGCTTTGGATTTCTGAAGCAAATAGGTAGATAGATACATGTGTAGCAAAAAAAAAAAAAAAAAAAAAAAAAAAAGTGAGGGAATGGTTACTTTTAGAGTTAGCTAGCAAGCTGGCTATACCAGTTGTAGTTTCAAAAATGCTTTCTAAATGGCATCCTATAGTATGTAACCTTTTGAGATTAGTTTTTTTTCCTCACCATAATTTCTGGAGACTTATACAAATTGTTGCCTGTATTTATTGCTAAGCAATATTTCATTGTATGTAAGTACCATAGTTTGCTTAGTAATAGACCTGTTGAAGAAATTCTGGGTAAATCCTAGTTTTTCACTATTTTCAATTAAACTGCCATGAACACTTATGTGCAGATTTTTGTATGAACATTAAAAGAAACCAAAATATTTTACCTGCAAATATTTTAAGATGGCTATTCAGAAGGGCTAGAAAAAGCAGCTGAAAAGCTGTCTTTTTGTGGAGGATATTTGCATTTGTAGGGAAAATTTGCATTGATGCAGTCAGGCTTTCTCTGATATTCTCCCTGGTTAGGATCTAAGAAAGATTAACTGAGTTTGATGCATTTAAAGGTCTGAAGGTAACATTGACCATCTATTCTCTCTAATAGCTGCTAGCCATAATGTTTCATCTACATAGCAAGACCACCTTTAGAAGCCAGGCCTCTTCTCTCTTTTCCATAGCTTATCCCGACCCCACAACCAATATTGTTACCATAGCCTGTTTCGAGACCATAACCTGTTTTGCCACAATATGAACTTCTATTTTTTTTCTGTAACCTCAAGATGGTATAGTAGGGGCCAGGAAAGATCTTCCCTCTGCCCTTTGAAGGTTTGTTGAAAAATCATTGACAAATGGCAGGTTGATAGCAGAAAAAGCATACAAATTTATTTCATAATAGTTTTACAGGAGGTTTCACATTGAAGACCCAAGGAAAGACTGTCCATTTTTGTGCTAGGTTTAACAAAGTATGGGCAGCCACGTAGAGATATGACTAGAAAAAAAAAAGATATAATCAAATACTGATAGACTGAGTGCCCAGATTCTTCTTGGCCTCTCTGTGCAGGATTCCTTTCCTCTGGGCATGGAGAAGATCCTCTGTGTAATGGGGTCCTTATATCCTGCAATCAAATAAGGTAGGACAGATATCTTATTTTTGACCAATTAATACACAGAAAGGTGGCGGTGGGGGGGGGGAATAATTGGAATAATATTTTTAGGTTTTACAGCTGATTTGGGGTGAAAGGGCTTCTGTTTTCTGTGATTCACCTTGGAGAAGAATGATTCTAGTTCTTATGGCTAGTCTCAGGGGAGTGAAAGGCCAAAGACAAAAGGGAGGGGAAAGTTCAGAGAGAGTTGCTCCTGAAGCCTTCATTTTGGGGTATTATTTTCTGAGAACTAACAGTATTAAAGTGTCAACTATCTTCTTTTTCTTTACAATCTGATATTTTGATAAGATTCCCATGCACATTGATACATTTGTATGGTCTTTCTTCTGTTAATCTGCTTTTGTAAGCTAATTTGTCAGTAACCCTTCAGAAAGTGAAGGGGGGGTTTTCTTTTGGCCTCTACTACATGTTTTATTTCTCTAGAATAAAGGCCCAATAACATAATTGCTGAGACATATGGGAATTGCATGTTTATTTTATAATAAACTGTCAAATGGTTTTTCAGAGTTTTATTTTTACAATCCCACCAGCATTGGATGAGTAATCTTGTTTCTCCATATCCTTGCCAATATTTGTCACCTTTTTTTTTTAGTTTTAGCCATTCTGATAGTAGTGATATCACACTGTTTTTAAAAAATTTGCATAGATCAATTTATTTAGAATTACAAATATTAAGAATTGAAGATTTGTGCATTTCTTAATTAACACAACAGTTTAGCTAAATATAAGCTCTGCACTAAAGTTTTGCAGTGGCAAAATACCAACAAAGAATACAGAATCATTTTTAAACTATACAAAAATTTCAAATGAAAATCTTGTTTCAGTTTTATTATACATTAACATATAAAAAGCCTCATTTTATGAGACATCTAAAGAAATTAAAACCACCTCTACAGCTATATCTTAAGCTCCAAAATTGGAAACAATGTATTATATTTTGAGTTTATAATTTTCTTTATTAAAACAAAGAAAATTCCAAATACATTCTTTCTGCAAGTTTAACATTAGGCAGGGTTTTCCTTAAAACAAACAAACAAACAACAAACAAAAAACTTACTTCTGCATTTCACAGCACTCGTTGCTATATTTGTTTTCCTTATAAAATCTTTTTACTTTATAAATTGTGTACTGCTGTATTTTAACAGTAATCTGGTTTAAAAGTTGTGCAAATAAAGAAAAATATGAAAATAGTGTATTATCAGTCTTTTTTAAAAATAAATCTCATAACAATAGACTTGGACCTGAACTGATTGGAAGACATGCCAAATCTGTTTGCAGAAATTTAGCATTTTGCAGTTATGTTTTTTCCTGTTCCTTCATTTTATTTCAACAAAGAACAAAGGTTTCTTTTACATAAGTTATTATAAATTAAAATATTATAAAATGATCTATAGAACCATGTCATATTGCAAGTATATTTCACATATACTTGTAAAGTCCACATTTCCCATCCATATTTCAGTGACTTCCTTAAAACTAGGGCTTCCCACATCTCATGATGTTATCTTTTGAAGACTGAGATGGTGATCAACTAAATCAAGTAGAGGTGTTATTTTCTGTTGAACTTTATGCAAAAGTTTGTTTAGGTCCTTGTTCAGCTGTTCAAGTTCTAGAACAGTTGTTCTAGTTGCATATCTCCACTGAAATTCAATGCTGATAGGCATGGAATATGATTTCAGTTATTCTGCTTCTGTGTTCATTTCCCTTAATTTCTTGATATGTTCCTTTTTAATCATGAGAATTTTTGATAATCTGGTCACTTGGATGAGAAATTCTACTGGAAAACCACCTGATGTTTCAGTGTCAGAGCCAGAAATTTTACTTTTCCACAGTTACTGTCCTAATAAAAGATCGTTATCTATAATTGGTGACTGGAGAGGAGGAGTATAATGTAACCGTGATGGGGGTAATAAAATCGAGAAGACCGTTGTTTAAACTGACAAGGGCTTTTGCTGAAGAGCCCTCGTCAGGTAACTGGACGAGCTCCGCCATCTTGAACGAGCTGAGCCACTTTTTCGAAGGCGGCTCCACCGCGGTGCATTGTGGGGCGGAGACTAACTTTGCGAGGGAGGTTCAAATGTGGAGCTAGCAGCCCGCGGTAACGCTCTATGCAGCTCCTGCCGCGGCCGGCTGAGGCGGGCTCAGCTCCCGCTCCCGGGGCCTGGGCGGAGGTGCCGCTTGCGGGGACGCTACACTTTGCCCTGTGGCTACCTAGCCTAGCAGGGCGAAAGTCACTGCGGTTTTCAGTTGCATTTATCTAGTGGCTAATGCTATTGGATGTATTTTATATGCTTATTTGCCACCTATGGATCATCTTTGGCAAAAGGTCTGTTCATATCCTTTGCATAATTACTAATTTAAAAAAATCGTTCAGTTTCAAGAGTTATTTATATGAGATTTTAGTTCTTTGTCATATATATGGTTTGTAAATGTATTCTACTAGTCTGAAGATTGCCTCTTCATTCTTTTAACATAATCTTCCATAGGGCAAAAGTTTAAACTTCACTAAAGTTCAATTTACCATTTATTTTCTTTAATGAAATATATTTTTAGTTTCAAGTCTAAGAATTTTTTTAAATCTATCCGAATTGAAATTATTTTGCCCTTTTTTAAGTTTTATGATTTTATGTTATACATTTAATTCTGCAATTTTAGTCAATTTTTTTGTATAAGGTGGTGTAAAACACTGGTGAGGTTCAATATTTTGCCTATAATTGTCCAATTGCTTTAGTGCCATTTTTTTTAAAAGTCTAGCTTTCCTCGATTGAAGGGCTTTTCCATCTTTGCCAAAAAACAGTTGACCATATTTGTATGAATATATTTCTAGGTTTTAAAGTGTGTTCTATTTATCAATGTGAATATTCCTCTGCCAGTACCAGGCTGTTTTGATTACTCTAGCTATATAAGAAGCTGGAATATCTGGTCCAGTGATTTCTCTCACTTTATTCTTATTTATAATGATTGTTTTAGCTACACTGGGAACTATGCCTTTCAATACAAATTTTAGACTACTCTGGTCAATATCCCTAATATTTTAAAGAATTTTGATAGGATTTTCAATAAACCTTGACATCTATTTAGGGAGAATTAAAATTTTATTATGTTGAAGCTTTCAATCTATCAGCATGGTATGTCTCCCTTCATTTATTATAATCTTCTTTAATTTCTTTTATTAACATTTTGTAATTTTTAGCATACAGATTCTGTACATAATTTGATAATTGTATTCCTAAATATTTAATTTTATTTGTCATAATTGTAAATGGTACGTTGTTTTCAATTTTGGTTTTTATGTATTCATCATTAGTAGAAATATGAAACAGTTTTGACTTTGCTACACTCATTTATTGTAGAAAATGTTTAAAGCTTATGTCATCTGTGAGTGGAGAAAAATTATGTCATCTGTGAGTGGAGAAACATTTTATTTCTTCCTTTTATAGTGAGAAAGAATGGATACTTCTGTATGTCTTATATCTTTCTTTTGATTTATTGCAGTGGCCAGAACTTCCAGAACTATGTTGAACAAGAGCGATGATAATAGACATTTTTTTCTTGTTCATTACTAGGTAGAAACTATTGAGTCATTTCCCTCTTAATAACTGCTCATCTCATTATGCTGCGCTTGCATGGATAATTCCATGTAGATTTCCCCATTTTAGATCTTTAATCACATTTGTAAAATCTCTTTAAGCAAGGTAACATACTCATAGGTTCTGTGATTAGAATGTATACATTTTTGTGGGAAGGGGTAGTTATTTATTCTACTAACAGCTCAAACAGTTTTTCTCCATGTATTTTGAGGCTAAGGCATTGGTGTGTACACATTTAGGACCCATATGTCTTTCTGGCAGATTGATTATTTTATCATTATATAATGTCCTTCTTTGTCCCTGGTAATTTTCTTTGTTCTGAAGTCCCCTTTATCTGATATTAATATGAATATTTTTGCTTTTATTGTTTTGACCTCTATGAGGTATAATATTTTGCTTTTATTCTTGATTCATGATGATGGCATGGTAAATTTTTTCTAAGATTGTATTTCAACTTATCTATATTGTTAAATTTCAAGTTAGTTTCTTATGAGCAACATATAGTTAGGTTATATGTGTATGCATGTGTGTTTTACCCACTCTGCCAATCTGTCTCTAGTTGATACATTTAAGTCATTTGCATATTAATTACTGATTAATCAGTTAATTACTGATATGTTAGTGCTCAAGTATGTCATTTTATTGTTTGTTTTCTTTTAGTTTCTCCTGGTTCTCATTCCACTGTTTCTCTGCTTCTCTTTCCTTGTATTTCTGTGGGTCACTTGAAAGGTTTTTTTTTTTTTTTCTGGATTCCATCTTTATTAACTTACTGTGTTTTTGAGTGTATCTCTTGTATACTTTTCATAGTGGTTGCTCTGAGTTTTAAAATATGTATTTGTGACTTATAACAGTTTACTTCTACCAAGCTTTTATCACAAGTATAAAAATCTTATATCCATTTAGGTCATTTTATCTCCTCCACTTTTAAAATGTCCTTTTTAAATATCAAATGATAATATAATTTTGTTTCAATCAGGAAATCGAGTTAATAAAAACTCATAAGGGAAAAGCAGAGTATATTGCATATACCCCTCTTTTGCCTCTGTTATTTCTTCCTTCCTAATGCTGCAGGATTCTTTCTTTTATCATTTTCTACTTAAGCTTCATTTAGCCAATCATTAAGAGTAGGTTCACCAGTGACAAATTCTTCACTTTTTCTTTGTTGTGGCTTGTTTTCTTTCCCTGGTTCCACTCCTCACTTTTGTACCTCTAAGTGGGCATGGGGATTCTCAGGCCTAGAAGAGAAAGAGTGCTTTCCCTGACTGCCTATTATTGGTGATTCCCATTTGCTCTAGTGGGGAATAAAAAGCCAATGTAAGTTTTGTTTTTTTTTTTTTTCTGTTGCCAGATTTGGGTGGCGAAAAACACATACTCTGAGGTGCTTCTATGTTGTGAAGGTGGAGACGTAAATACTCTTCCACTGTGTTCTGAAATCCTGGCAGTCCATCCAGTGTGCCTTTTACTTATTATCCTTCAGAACTCTCCTTTACCTCTGTCTCACATTATTTTCAGGGTTTATGGTGGTGCTTAGGGATGAAACACAGGGAGAAGTAGGTTCTATGAAATCTGAGTATCAGAAGTCATAAGCTGAATTGTGACTCAAGTCTCCCTACCAGTTTTGGTGATGGCCATTACTAAAAACAAACAGACAAACAAACAAGCACAACACTGGAAATGTCTTGGGTTTGGCCTTATGCTGAGTCCTTAAAAGCCTTTGTTGTACATACAAATGTCAAAGAAAAGGGGAGAGCTTACAAGAACCTAAGACATACTGGTAATACAGAAATTGTCTTTCCCCAAATTTTTCTTATCTTTATGTAGCAATTGTAAAGTGCACCTTCACTGCCCATTCTGTCCTTCATTCTTTCATCTGAGTGATGTTCCTTTCTTTGAGCTTGGAATTCTTTCTGCTATTGCAAACAATAAAAGAGTATAGCCTTCTCAACAAAACCCTCTGGTCAGTAACACATATTCCAGATATTCATGTTTTCTTTCTTTTCTCATCAGAATGCTTGTATTTCATGTTCTCTCCATTTACAGTTTTTCCTGCTTGACTGTAGCTCATTTGATTATTTTATGCTAAGGTATTAATAGACATATTATGGATCCTAGGAAATGGTTTCATTATAACAATTATTTTCAATGTCTCAACCTCAAGGAATAGTTATTGTAAATACTTACTTATTTTTGTACAGATGGTGGCCAAAATGTTTTGGGTTTTTGCTTCTCTGTTTACAAAGGAGTCAAACTAATTGATCTGTAGAGTCATTCCAGTATCATGACTCTAATTGGTAAAATGTGAATATTCATAATTAATCATTCCTCCCATTTCTACGATAATAAGAAACATTCATATTTCCCAAATGTTAAATTATCAATGATTAAAAAAGGGATAATTATTCTACCTTTGCCAAGACTTTATTGAATGTATATGGGTGGGGTATATTGTGAACTCAGTAACTATTTTTTTTTTTTTTTTTTTTTGACACAGAGTTTCGCTCTTGTTACCCAGGCTGGAGTGCAATGGCACGATCTTGGCTCACTGGAACCTCTGCCCCCTGGGTTCAGGCAATTCTCCTGCCTCAGCCTCCTGAGTAGCTGGAATTACAGGCACGCGCCACTGTGCCCAGCTAATTTTTTGTAATTTTTAGTAGAGACGGGGTTTCACCATGTTGACCAGGATGGTCTCGATCTGTTGACCTCGTGATCCACCCGCCTCGGCCTCCCAAAGTGCTGGGATTACAGGCTTGAGCCACCGCGCCCGGCCCTCAGTAGCTATATTTTTATGTGCTAGGAATAACAAGATATATGCTGAGAAAAATGATACTCTATTTTATCTTTCATTTTGATTTCTGCCTGCACACATGACTACATTCCACAAAGGAACATGTTTCAGCACATATTCTATGTCTCATGCCCTTTGTATGTAGTTTGCTGACAATGTATTTAAACAGATGCTACCATTTTGGCCTCATCCACTAGAAACTCAGGCTTGCAGGAAATTTGTTTATTGGCTTTCTTCTCACAAATTCTTTATAGTAATAGAAGATTTATTTGGCAGTCTTATTGCATTAATTATATTGATTTTATGTATTCTTATCCCTGCATGTTTAAGAGAAAGACAGATAAAAAAGATGGGAGAGGGAGAGTGACATAACTAGGAAAGATATATATAATTCTACCAAAAGCAACCTTGGCAAGTTAAATAATTGAGCTCTGTTTTCTGCCTATAAAATGGAAAAACAGTGAGGTAGAAATCAGGTGATTTCAGTGAATGCTTAAGAATAATTTCCCTCTTTTATGATAGGGTTAATTCTGACATAAATAAAAAAAGTAGAGAAAAATATCTTTCTTTGTCTTCAGCTTTCTCATTTAATAGGGGGATTTAGGTTACTAGATTTAGATTGTAGAAGTGTTTACATCTGTAACCTAATTCCTTTCAAAACTCCAGAATTTCCTTGTTTCTATGATTGGTGCAACCACAGGGAATATAAATGATTAAGAGAGAGTTACTAGAACCATGGTGATAAGCTGTTTCTTCAGCAACTGCAGAAATGGCAAGGGAGGAGAAGATAATTGAGTATAACTAGATATTTAGAGAGGATTTTGAGCTTTTACTGAGTTCTCAGATGCATCCTTTATGCAGTTGTACAAGTATTTAATTGCATTTTTCTCCTTCTCTGAATTTTAATCTTTTTTATTTCAGAAAGCTTGAGTGATTACCAAACATTATATTCTAATTCTGCATACATAAGAACTGCTTCATGAAGTTCTCTGAGAGAATATTACTTAATATTCCTCTCAGTTTGTGGAATGATGTAACAGAATATGGATAAAAGTAGCTAGAACTGCTTTTCATGTCTTTAGCTAGCTAAAATTTTATGGCATATGTTATTTTGCTGTCACACTATTGGCTGTGTGCCATCATAGGCAAATTGTTCTTTAAGTTAAATTTTCATAAATCTTATCGTTCCAATCTATAATTTTTTTGAGACAGATCCTCCCTCTGTTGCCCAGGCTGGATGGCACAATCATGGCTCACTGCAGCCTTGACCTTCCAGGTTCAGGTGATCCTCCTGCCTTAGCTTCCTGAGTAGCTGGCACTATAGGGGCACACCACCACACTCAGCTAATTTTTGTAGAGATGAGGTTTTACCATGTTTCCAGGCTGATCTTGAACTCCTGAGCTCAAGTGATTCACCTGCCTCACCCTCTCAAAATGCTGGTATTATAGGTGTGAGCCACCACACCCAGCCTCATTCAAATCTATTTATTTTATTAATAGGTTTATGCTTCACATGCTGGGCTTCTATTAAAGCACTCTTGTAGATTTATTTAAATATAAATTGTCACCAAGATAATATTTCCACCAATATAGATACAATCTCTTGTGTACTACTTGACCAATAGTGTGCATATTCTCTCTCCCTCTATGTCTGTGTGTGTGTGCGTGTGTGTCTGTGTGTATATGCCTTTAACTGACACATCAATTTTTAACATTTGTTTGATGGAACATTTTCTTCTATTGTTAAAAATAGATTTAGTAAAAATAGATAAGAGATGTTCAGAGACAAAAATAAGGACCTTTTTCTATCCAAATAAAATTACTTTTATTATCACATATATACTACTGTTAGTGATTTACATGCATATATATATTCACATAGTTGTATTATTTATGCACATGGCTTTTCTACTTTTAAAAACATAAACATTTTTCCTTCTTTTGAGAGACTTCATAATTTGAATGCCAATCTTATTCTTGGTTGATATCCCATAATTTACTAAGTCATTTCCTCTTTTAAAATACTTATATTATCTGCCATCTCAGTCTATTCCTGTTGCTATTACAAAATATTTCAGACTGACTAATTAATAAAGAACATACATTGATTGCTCACAGTGATGGAGGCTTGAAATTCCAAGATAAAAGAAACAGCAGGTTTAGTGTCTGCTGAGGGCCTCATCTCTGTTTCCAAGATGGCCCTATGAATGCTGTGTGCTCACATGGTGGAAGAGGGTAGGCCAAAAAGGGCAAACACTGTGTGAAGCCTCTTTTATAGGATCTTAACTCCATTTGTGAGGGTGGAGCCCTCTACTTGATTATCTCCTTAAGTTTCTACCTCTCAGTATTATCCCACTGGAAGTTAAGTTTGAACATAATAATTTGATGGACACACTCAGACTATAGCATCTGCTATCTACTATCTATATTTCTCTTTATATTTTGAACTATTAGAGATTATCTTATTAAGTGACTTTGTACATGTATGTTTCTGTGTGTGTACTTTCTGTTCAATTATTTCTCTCTGATGAATTACTAATAATAGAGCTAGAAGACTGACAATTGTAAATTCTTACGTTGTTCTTGCTGTGTATTTTGGCAACTTTTTTCTAAAAAGGTTGTATAAATTTTAAAAAGTTATTTTAAAAATTGTTTGATTTTGGAGGTGTCAATAGTATACAAAAAATATTGCTTGAAAATATAATGTGGAAGTGTGTCCCATTGTTAGTATATGTGGAAACCTCAAAAATATTTGTCTTTGAATTGGAATATTAACTTTCCAATTTTTATTTACTTCAATGTTTAGTTTTATAATTAAAAGAATAATCAAGAAATCAAGTTTTAGAGGGTTTTTTTTTTTTGAGACATAGTCTCTCTTTGCTGTCAAGGCTGGAGTGCAGTGGCACAATCAACTCACTGCAATCTCCACCTCGTGGATTCAAGTGATTCTCCTGCCTCAGGCCTCCCAAGTAGCTGGAATTACGGGCATCCACCACCACACATAACTAATTTTTATATTTTTAATAGAGATTGGTTTTGCCATATTGGCCAGGTTGGTCTTGAACTCCTGGTCTTGAACTCCTGACATCAGCTGATCCGTCCACCTGGGCTTCCGAAAGTGCCAGGATTACAGACATGTGCCACTGCTCCCAGCCATGGGTTTAGAGGTTTTTGAATAAGTTTTAGAAATTATTGTTTTTATTTGTTTTATATGTGGATAGACTTACAAGCATAGAAAAAATGCTTTTAGCAAGGTGTTCTTCTGATACATTATGCTATTCTTAATATTCACTATCATCTCTTAGTAATT
The DNA here is from genome assembly GCF_049354715.1 of Callithrix jacchus. Classification (NCBI taxonomy): domain Eukaryota; kingdom Metazoa; phylum Chordata; class Mammalia; order Primates; family Cebidae; genus Callithrix; species Callithrix jacchus. Next base: position 88,948,185 of record NC_133511.1, read on the forward strand.
TTGCTGTAAATAACTTTTATAGAAAGACATTTTTGATAGAAGTTGGGTAAATGAATATGTACCTGTCAGATAAATTGAGGTCTTTTTCTGTCATGTAGTAAAGTCCTGATGTTACTGTTCTTTTTCCACACTGTAGTATTTAATAACATCTAGAGTAGTAGTTTTATCTTTTGAGATAATTTTGAATATCATCAAAATGAACTTAACCACAACACACAATTTAATTGAGAACTCATTCGTAATCTATTATCCTTTTTTTCACATGGAGGAACACACCTGGATTTTCTTCTAGTCTTAGTCCATATTTATGTAATATCTACCTAAAAATGCAGGCTATCTAACAGTTACCTAAATATCCAGAGTATGTGTGTCTTACTCTGCTCTGTGCTACTATAACAGAATATTACAGAGTGGATTTTTGGATGGGAAAAATGTGGCACATATACACCATGGAATATTATGCAGCAATCAGAAATGATGAGTTCGTGTCGTTTGTAGGGACATGGATGAATCTGGAAAACATCATCCTCAGCAAACTGACACAAGAACAGAAAATGAAACACCGCATATTCTCACTCATAGGTGGGTGATGAAAAATGAGAACACATGGACACAGAAAGGGGAGTACTAAACACTGGGGTCTATTGGGGGGAAAAGGGGAGGGCCAGTGGGAGGGGGAGGTGGGGAGGGATAGCCTGGGGAGAAAAGCCAAATGTGGGTGAAGGGGAGAAGAAAAGAAAGCACACTGCCATGTGTGTACCTACGCAACTGTCTTGCATGCTCTGCTCATGTACCCCAAAACCTATAATCCAATAAAAAATTAAAAAAAAAAAAAAGAAAAAGAAAATTTTTGTTTTCATAGATCTGGAGGCTGGGAAGTTCAAGATCAAGGTGCTGGCATTTGGTAAGCTCTTTCTTTATGAGTCTTCACATGGCAAAAGGCAGAAGGAATAGAAAAAGAAATAGACACTACACACTGACCTAGCAGAAGAGCAAAAGAAACTGAACTCACTCCTATAAGCTCTTTGTATAGTAGAATTAATCCATTCATGAGGGAGAGCCCTCATGACCTAAACATCTTCTAAAAGGTGACATCTCTCAACACTGTTGCATTGAACATTAATTTTAGGGGACACATTCAGACCACAGAATGAAGGTAGAATGGCAAGCCATCCAAATGATGAATTGCATTTTGTCCTTCCCAAACAAATGATTTTTGTTGTTACTTTTATGTAGGCACCTTTGTTGATTTTCTTCTCCCCTTAGATTTTGGTGTTAAATGGCAATACATATTCATTGTTAGTATTAAACAAATATCTTCTGATATATTATGTCACAAAAGGATAATTGATAAAAGGCTGAAATTTCAAAAAGTAGGTGTTCTTTCTATATATGCAGAAGTCTCTATACAGTTGAGCTGTACCTGTAATATTGGCATGCTGATAATGCAAATTTTAAGGGCAGAAAATCTGATTAAGCATTTAGTTTTTCTTCTTTCTGTATAGAAATGAGAATGTTTTTAGGAAACAGAGATCTGATCAGATTTTCGTTTCAACTTCATGAAATAATAATATTCCAAAAGAAAGGCCATTAAAATGATCAGATAGAAAAAATTTTCAAAAGATATTAAAATGTCTTAACTTTTTCTATATTAAGTTTATCAAATATGGCTATGTGTGATAGTTCAATTGTTTTGTTCATGTGTGACTAGGCCTTTCAAAATTCATTTTTCAAAACAGAAATGCATTAACATTTAATGAAAAGATTAGTCAATTCTTTCTAGTTTGAGTTTTACTTTGGCAAAAAAAATAAATAAATAAATAAACAAAATTGACCTTATAAACTTTTTTCTTTTTTATTCATCCTGGCTATTCTTGATATGTGTGTTTTCTATTCTTTATATGTTCCTATTACCTCAAAACGAATGCAATGTTGATTATTTTCTAAGGTTATATTTTCTTGGAAAGTACAAACATTTTTCAGATCAAATGACAGGCTAATTTTTAAGTGTGAGACGTTGAATGAGATGAATTGTTAACATGTTGAAATATCTAGGAAAATTTATAATACATTTGATTCTAGTAACAAAAAATGTACAGAAGGGGCAATTCAACTGTTAAAATTTCACATCAACACTTTAAAACCAGTGAGGTAACTGCAAATTCTGTGTCTGTTATATTTTAGGAAGTTTATTTGTCTTGAATGAAGTATTAAAAATCATTGTAGCAGAAGAAAGTTTAGAAATTCTGGAGTGAATTCCTAAGGTATCACTTTTTGATGTATTGTCTGTTAATTGATATTATGAGTGCCAAATATTTCTTTATATACAATTGTTGGATCTCCTTTCTTAACCTGAAAGATTCCTCTGCTATTTGTTAATTCTATAAGCATCCATTGTGCAACTCTAATTTATAAAGATTTGCCTAATTAAAAATAAAATGTAGTTGAGGAAAGATATTTCTTGCTTTCACCTCAAGAATACTAGAATTATGTTCTCTTCCATTTTAATTCACACTTTTTCTACTGTCTTCAAGCAAACAACCCAGCAAAAAAAAAAAAAAAAAAAAAAAGTAGCATAGCATTAGTATTAGTAAAATGCATTTCTTGGGAAATGGATAAACAGATATACCCCCTGAATTTGTAGAGTTCTTGGTAAGTGGAACCAATGGAAGTGCAAATAAAATATGTCTAAATATTTGTAAGTGATAAGCTATAAAACAGTTATGAGTCATAAATTGTTAAATAAAATATTTACTTTGCTTTTATTTTGACAAATATAACTTCATAGTGACCTATAAAGAAACTCAGATTCTTATTTAAAATGTTTGATCATCATAGAGTTCTTTCTGCATAAAAATATGGCACCACGTGGAGAGTTGGCCACTCACTCCTCGATCTTGGTCCCCAGGCTGCAATCCACCACCTTCTTTCCAAAGTCCTTTCTCTATTCTATACCAGGAGGGGCCTGAGTTACTGTTTCAGCCTGCTCATCCATGCTCGGTTCTCATCCCTGCAAAGCTGCTTTTAACCATTTCTTAGGTTTAGTGTTGCTCACATTGGGAGTGTGTGCATAACTGAAGGGGAGCTGAGATTAGTTTCTTGGTATGTTCATCCATTAACCCCATGGACCTTTGCCTGATACAGCAGTGCACAGCCCAAGAATGTTGATTCTCTGAAGGGAATGCTCCAGACTAGGGTCCATACTTGCCTAGTTTTCAGTGTTGTATTGGAGATAGATGACTTATATTTGAATCTTTTTTGTTCCAACAAAATGTTGTGTTTTCTTAAGTATATAAGCAGAGTGCCTGGATTCGAATGTCAGTTTCACCACTTTATAGTTTTGTGACTTTGGGGATATTACTTAATTTCTCTTTCCCTCAGTTTCCTTATCTGTAAGTGAGGATAATAATAATAATAATACCTAACTTGATTATTTGGAAACTAAAGTGAGTAAACGTTAAGTGGTATTTATGAAGTACATAGTAGAGTGCCTGATAGGTGCTTTTTTTTAAATTTTTTTTAGTGGGATGGGAGAATCACAAGGAATCAGGTGTTCAGAGGAATGTATTGAGTAGAAGTGAGGAACTAGGATGTTGAAAAGTAAAAAAAGAAGAGAAGGAGAGGAAGAAAGAGGAAGAAAAAGAGGGAGAGAGGACAGGAATATTGCTTCATTCTAAAAATGGGTATTAATAATGGCTGATCAATAGTTTCTGTATTTAAAATGGAGAACTCTATAAATATTTATTGAGTTTACTTGTTCCGGATCTGAGTTGAAATCCTGCATATCCTTATTAATTTTCTGTCTTGTTGAGTCTAAATCTCGTTATGGGTCTTATGTATCTGGGTATTAAGATCTCTTGTTGTTACATTGATCCTTTTACCACTGTATCTTTGTTGCTTTGAAATCTATTTTATCAAATGTGAGAATTGCAACTCCTGCTTTTTGTTTATTTATTTATTTTTGCTTTCCATTTGGTTGGTAAATTTGTCTCCAACCCTTTGATTTGAGTCTTTGTGTATCTTTGGATACACCGTTGGGTTTTGGCTGTATCTTTTGATTGGGCGATTTAGTCCATTTAAATTTAGGGTTACTGCCATTTGATGTTAACTGGCTATTTTATCCATTCGTTGATGTAAATTCTTCTTTATGTTGATGCTCTTTACTTTTTGGTATATTTTTAGAAAGGCTCATACTGGTTGTTCCTTTCTATGTATAATGCTTCTTTCAGAAGTTCTTGTAAAGCAGGCCAGGTGGTAATAAAATCTCTAAGTACTTGCTTGTTCATAAAAGATTTTATTTTTCCTTCAATTGTGAAACTTAGTTTGGCAGGATATGCGATTCTAGGCTGAAAGTTCTGTTCTTTAAGTATGTTGAATATTGGACCCACTCTCTTCTGGCTTGTAGGGTTTCCACTGAGAGATCTGCTGTAAGTCTAATAGGCTTCCCTTTATAGGTAACCTGGCCTTTCTCTCTGGCTGCCCTTAGTAATTTCTCCTTTGTTTTAATCCTGGTGAATCTAACGATTATGTGCCTTGGGGTTGCTCTTCTTGAGGAATATCTTTGTGGTGTTGTCTGTATTACCTGGGGTTGAATAGTGTCCTGCTTTGCTAGATTGGGAAAATTTTCCTGGATAATATCCTGAAAAGTATTTTCCAGCTTGGATTCATTCTCTCCATCACATTCAGGTACACCAATCAAACATAGATTGGGTCTTTTCACATAGTCCCATATTTCTTGGAGACTTTGCTCATTCCTTTTCATCCTTTTTTCTCTATTCTTGTCTTGTCATTTTATTTCATTAAGTTGGTCTTCGACCTCTGATATCCTTTCTTCTGCTTGATCCATTTTGCTATTTAAACTTGTGCGTATTTCACTAAGTTCTCGTGTTGTATTTTTCAGCTCGGTTAGTTCATTTATATTCCTCTCTATATTGTCTATTCTTTGAGCATTTCGTCAAACCTTTTTTCAAAGTTCTTAGTTTCTTTACATTGGGTTAGAACAAGTTCTTTTAATTCCCAGAAGTTTCTTATCATCCACCTTCTAAAGCCTACTTCAGATAATGGAACACAGTCCTTTTCCATCAGGGCTTGTTTCATTGCTGATGAGGAACTGCAATCCCCTGTAGAGGGAGAGGGGTTCTGATTTTGGGTATGCTCGACCATGTTATGCTGGTTTTTTCCCTTTACTATAAATTTATCCATCTGTCGTCTTTACAATCACCACCTTTCTAATTAGGTTTCTGAGTCGACGCCCAATTTATTGATTCCCAATGCTGGGATTCAAACAACCCACTGCACCGGCCAAAATAGCAGTGATAAAACTGATGGTGCTCTTCTGCCCGGGAATCTCTGGTCGGGCTTCCTTCTTGAGTCTGCAACATGTGGCTCTGCCTTCCCGGAGCTCCAAACACCGGTCAGTAAAGAAACCAGTCCCGTTTACTCTGCATGAAGAGCTGCCGTGCCAAGGCACCGGCGAAACCACTGCGCCAGCCACAAGAGTCGCGCTGGCAACCCATGGGTCTCCTCCACTAGAAATCTGCTGGTCCGTGAGCGACGAAAATTCGTCTGAAAGTGTGGCGTCCTCTCGTTCTCTGAGCTTTCACTGGGAGCTACAATCCTGAGCTGTTAGTGATTAGCCATCTTGGATCTCTCTCCCAAGAATTCATTCATTTAGATGATAAACATTTGTTACATGGTTTAATGGTATAAAAGTTCTGGGCAGTCAACTACATAGCTAACACAGGGGCTAATAACATATCATCAGTCAGCTGCATGAAGTCACTTTGTTCTCTCAGAAGCAATCTTTTACCTAGAATGACAGATACATGATGAATTAAATTTATCTTCACAAAAATGGTATACAAAAGGTGAAAATGGCAAACTAAAGTACATATTCAGTGTGTTCATTTTGAAAATTGCCTTAGGCATGAACATAAAAGCTGACAATAATTATTTCTCCAGTTTTTTTTTAATTGCTTGAAAATAAAGGTAGCCTTTAAGGTTTCTCAATGTCAAGAAATAGTAGACTCCATTTTTAAGTTAATGGAAAATAACAATCAGTCTCCTTAAAGTTTCTATCATTGTTCATTTACAATGAAATGAATGGGCATATTCATGAAATGATCTATAAAGCTGTATGAAATCTTAGAAATACTGTTTTTTTTTGATTATTGACATCTTAAAAATAAATTTCATTCATAATTCATTAGAGATACAATGTAGTGCAAACACTTAAAACTATTTTTTGTTTAAAAGCTTAATTTTGGAATTGAATTACTTAGAAATGCAATCATTGCTGACATGTTTAAATGATTCAGCACTAGGTTATTACTAAGGTTTCGAGAAAATATTAATATTTATTGCACATTTATAAAAATTTCAGCTTGTCTATCATAAAATGTTTTCAGATTATTCAGTTTAATGGCTTTTAGGAAAACTGTTATGCCCAAGTTACAGAATGTATATAGATATCCTACTAAACTCAAAATTATATTGAGAGTCATCAATCCAATGGTGAATGTATCACATTTCAAGATATGAAGTTCTCTAAAGGTGGTAAAGATACATTTGAGACAGAGTCTGTTTCTTACAACCAAGTATTGACTTGAATCTTAATCAGGTTCTCTTGAAAAGTCAACTTTTTAGTTAAATTTTTTAAAAGTATGAGTGTATACATTTCAGTTTAATCAATTTAGCTTTTTCAAATTTTAAAACATTCTTCAAATGTCAGATTTGTGTTTCATGGCATTTCTGATTTGAATAAAATTAAGAAAAACTGTGGCAACATATTCTTATTTAGCATAGAAATATGCTAAGCAGCTTTTCTGCCTCCGCTGCCACCACAGTGTCTGTGAAAAACTTGTGGTGAAGGGGAGCAAAAAAAAAGAGGCAGGTTCTGAAGCTCACTCTTGAGTGTGCCCACCCCATAGAAGATGGAATCATGAATGCTGCCAATTTTGAACAGTTTTTGCAAGAAAAGATCAAAGTGAACGGAAAAACTGGGAACCTTGGTAGAGGGATGGTGACCATCTAAAGGAGAACGAGCAAAATCACTGTGACATCTGAAGTGGCTTTTTCCAAAAGGTATTTGAAATATCTCAGCAAAAAAATTTGAAGAAGAATAATCTATGTGATTGGTTGTGCATAGTTGCTAACAGCAAAGAGTTATGAATACGCTACTGCCAGGTTAACCAGGATGAAGAAGAGGTGGAAGACAAGGATTGAATTTTATTTATATGGAATATTTTGTAGGAGTTCTTGGATAAAACCTGGGAATGAAAATGGTGGTTTATCCTTGTATCTCTGCAGCGTGGATTGAACAGAAAATTGGAAATCGTAGTCAAAGGGCTTCCCTTGATTTGCCACTTGTAAGATTGTAATCAGTGCTAAACAAGATAACTCATGTAAAACACATTGCAAAGTATGTGATATGGCGAACACTAAAAAACAGTTAGCTATAATTTTTACAAGAAGAAAGTTTGTATGCAAGAGGTACACATGTATATTTCAGAGAAAATGGCCATCAGAAAAGTGAAGATGAAATTTTAAGTAATGAGATTTTCATTTGTACTTTAAAGTCAAAGCTTAATGGGGTATTTTAGTAATGTGTTCAGACCTCTTCTTTGAGGCTGAACTAGTCGCAGTGAATGAAGTAAAATATCAAAATAGTAACCATTATTTAATTCACATAGATGTATTAAATGGGCCTAAGAAGCAGTTATATCTGGATGTTTTAGCAGTTCTTCAGGAAATTTTTTAGAGAGCTTAATAAGATAAACACAGTATTATTTTTATTTGAGATAAATCAAAGTTTCTACCTAAGATTTCACAGAGTTAAATTTTATGCATGGAGAAAGAAAATTGTTCTTGATAATGAAATTGTGCCTCATGTGACCAAATTTAAATGCTAGAATTTTGTGGTGTTTGGAGAACAAAGCTTATATTAGAATTAACTCTGCTATTTCTTTTCCAAAACCTCCTTACATTCTCTTATTCTCTACTGTAAGATTATGTTTGAGGAAACATCGTCACTACCTAAATAGCTAAGTATTCCTGTTTCAATATAGTTGCACTAAATGTGCAAATCCAAATCAGTCAGTTCACTTTTCGTGAACAGCTTGAAAATGGAGATAACATGGTTAATGCAGTACCAAGGTTTTATTTTGCCATCTAGCTAGGTATCCAGGGAGTAACTTCTGTTTTTCTCCTGCTTCATTATTCTTCAGGTTACGTAAGAGATATGTAGATTTTCTCTCTTTTGCAGGATGTTGTAGGGTTTTGAGACTACAAATCCCACCCACCAGAAGAAAACTGACAACTTTTATAGCCAACATATCTGGGTGTATTTATTACAGGGATTCTTGACTTTGTGTTTCTTTCTTCTCCTTCTATAAATCACAGTGTCTGATCTACTATTGAGGAGAGAAAAAACATTCTTTTTGTGTATTTACTTGGCCTGAACATAAAATTTTAACAGACTCCATTTTATGTATGACTGTAGAAAAAAGGCTATTTTTTTCACAAATACTGGCAACATCCACATAGCCATTTTGGTTAATGGCTGCAATGTAGCTACTTAGAACATTACTTTGCAATTTGGAATCCTACTTTTAAGTTGTTGCTTACATCATTCTTTATGGTTCTAATAATTTTTTTACCAGCCTACATTTACATACATTCTATTTGTGGTTCAAAGCCTTATTAAAGCCTCATCTCCTCCATGCAGCTCTCTCTGACTACCCAATGCAAATTGAATTGATTGTTCCTTTTTCCCAACAACATTGATTGTTTGTGACATTTATTTAACATTTATGAATTGCTTCCTAGGCAAAATCAAATTTCTCGATTATATATGCAAGTGGCAATTGTACAAGTTGGATTTTGCCAATGAAAACATCAGCTTCCCAAGATAGAAATTATATTGTATTCTATTCTTTGCATTTACCATGGGAACTAACTAGTGCTCCACAATTAAAGCCACAGAATGCAGAAATACAGTTAACAAAGCTTTAGCTTTAAAGCCCCCACCTTTTTTTTTTTTTTTTTTTTTGCCAATGCTGATTCCAAGGGTTCACGTATTCCAGTCTAGGTACATGAGAATAGCCACAGCTCTAGTTATATGCTAGAGTCGGGTTCACTTTTACCTCTAGTGGTGATCCTTGGCTGTGGGTAAAATTTGAGGCTGTGTGTACCTTGAAAACCCTCTTGCCTCCAGCCAACTCTAAGTGACCTATTTTGGGTGAATCTCAGCAAACTTTTGGATTCTATATTTGAACCCAAGGAGTAAGCTAGAAAAAATAAAGCTGTATTCCTTGTTTGGCATCATATAGATAGCAGGAATAAGAAATTTCAGAGAAAGTTGCATAGGTGGTTTATTAGTGAGGTTTTGGAGACTAAAATTGATTTTCTAAATTATTATAATAAAAATATATTTCAATAAAATATGCTGGAGGATAGATTGAATTATCTGTTTTTCTTTAAAAATGTAAAATTGTTGTTTTGCATTAAGGTGACCAAAAAGTATACAACAAAAAACAGAAGAAAAACATATTACAGAAGTATGTCAGCATATTATAAGAAAGATTTACATTATCTTTAGCTTTTGTGATTTTTATATTATTTCTCATATTTTATTAATTTATTATTTTTAAAATAAATAAGAATAATTTATTTTAAGATAAATAAGAATTATTTATTTTAAAAATAATTATTAATTTATCAATCAGAGCTGATAAATTAATAAAACCTGAGAAATAATATAAAAATATTTTGTATTTAATATTTAATCAAATAATTTTATAAATAATTTTTATAAGTTTTTAGGGCTGATATCCAGAATTTACAAACAACTCAAGCAGATTTACAGGAAAAAAACAAACAAGCCCATTCAAAAGTGGGCAAAGGATATGAACAGATACTTTACGAAAGAAGACATATATGAGGCCAACAATCATATGAAAAAATGCTCATCGTCACTGGTCATCAGAGAGATGCAAATCAAAACCACATTGAGATACCATCTCACGCCAGTTAGAATGGCGATCATTAAAAAATCTGGAGACAACAGATGCTGGAGAGGATGTGGAGAAAAAGGAACACTTTTACACTGTTGGTGGGAGTGTAAATTAGTTCAACCATTGTGGAAGACGGTGTGGCGATTCCTCAAGGCCTTAGAAATAGAAATTCCATTTGACCCAGCAATCCCATTACTGGGTATATATCCAAAAGACTATAAATCGTTCTACTATAAGGACACATGTACACGAATGTTCATTGCAGCACTGTTTACAATAGCAAAGACCTGGAATCAACCCAAATGCCCATTGATAATAGACTGGATTGGAAAAATGTGGCACATATACACCATGGAATATTATGCAGCAATCAGAAATGATGAGTTCGTGTCGTTTGTAGGGACATGGATGAATCTGGAAAACATCATCCTCAGCAAACTGACACAAGAACAGAAAATGAAACACCGCATATTCTCACTCATAGGTGGGTGATGAAAAATGAGAACACATGGACACAGAAAGGGGAGTACTAAACACTGGGGTCTATTGGGGGGAAAAGGGGAGGGCCAGTGGGAGGGGGAGGTGGGGAGGGATAGCCTGGGGAGAAATGCCAAATGTGGGTGAAGGGGAGAAGAAAAGCAAAGCACACTGCCATGTGTGTACCTACGCAACTGTCTTGCATGCTCTGCTCATGTACCCCAAAACCTATAATCCAATAAAAAATAAAAAAAAAAAATTTTTTTAAATGTTGAAATATTTATAAGTATAAATGTTTTAAATATTTTTTATTCACTAATAAAATGCATCTATTGAAGTATTCATACTTATTTTTTTAAATTTACAGGTTGTATTTGTCTAAGAAGGCTCCACAATTTTTAAAAGCTTCAGTTGACACAAATTATTTTCTGACTCAGTCACATAATTTCACTTTTTATTTCACGGATTCATTTTGCCAATAAGTGAACAATGGATTGAACCTAATTTGGTGTCAGGTTCTATGCTGGAGATGGCTACACAATAAGGGTTATGATGCAAATTTATTTCATGTTGCCGCTAAGTTTTATTAAATACTTTCTCTGCTCTGGGCACAAGAGCCCTAAAAGGTAGGTATTATTATAAAAATACATTTTTCTTAGAGAATAAGAGACCAAGATGTTTAGAAATTAATGTTTTATAGCCAGTAAATGGCACAGCAGGATACACATTTAGGCAGACCGGTGCCACTCAGTGAACAATGAACAATCTCATGCTCTAGTAAACTGTTTGCAGGAAACTTTCATGTGTCAGGTACTTTGGATGTCTAATATACAAATGTATTAGATATAATTGTGGCCTTCAACAATTCAATGTAAGCAGGAAAAGTTAAATTTAAACAAGTAAAAGCTGTTACTAAAATTAGGAAGACATTTTAATAACCAGAAGTTGTTAATAAAGACAGACATCTTTTAGAAATAATTTTATTGTGCTATTTATGTTCATTTCATCACATCACAAAGCAATTAAATTATAACTACAATGACAACACACTGGAAATGTTATTAATAATTTAAAAAGAAAAAAGTAAGCTATAGCAAAGTTATTAGACATAAAAATATAATAGAAAGATAACTGAAAGATACCCAAACACAGGAGATTAAGCACCACACTTATAAACACATGGATCAAAGAAGAAATATCAAGAGAATTTTTAAATATTTTGAATTGAATTAAAATGAAACACAGCTTATAAAATTTGTGGAATGCAGCAAAATAATGATACAAGGGTCAATTCTCCAAGGAGACATAACAATCCTTAATATGTAGGCATCCAACAACAGAGCATCAAGATACATGAGACAAAAACTAACAGAACTACAAGGAGAAAGATACAAATTTACTATGAGAACTGGAGACTTCAATGCCACTCTGTTAGAAAAGAACAATGTTTGAGGGCAGCAAATCAAAAAGAATTTAGTTGAGCTTAACAATACCATCAATCAACTGACTATATACATTCTTCTCAAGCTCACATAGAAGAGTCACTAAGACAGACCACATTCTGGACCATAAAACACACTTTAACAAATTAAAAATAATAGAAACTATACAAGGGTTCATTAGTGAATTCTACAGATGTTTAAACAATAAGTTATATTGATATTCTACAATCTCTTTCAGAGGACAGAAGCAGAGAGAATATTTTCTAACTCATTTTTGTGAGGCTAACATTACCCTAAAACCAAAACCAGACAAAGATAGATAGTACAAGGTAAGAAAACTACAGTCTGATGTCTATCATGAATGTAGATACAAAAATCCTCAAAATATTTCAGCAAACCAAATAAATACACCAGTGTATAAAAGAATTATATAGTGGGATTTATTGCAGGGATGCAAGACTGGCTCACATTCAACAATTAATAAAATGGAAGAGCTATGCATGTGCTGGGGAAGGAAGAAATATGAGATGTCTCTGCACTTTTCCCTCAATTTTGCTGTGAACCTAAAATTCTAAAAAAGTGAAGTCTAGTGAAGTGGCAAGATGACCTACTAGGTACAGCTGGGAACTCCTGCTCTCATGGAGAGAGACCAGAATTTTGACCAAACCAACATAATTTGAACAGAGCTTTAGAGAGAAAATACTCAGTGGATGAAGATGAGACACAAATGCTGAGGCTGAAAGTGAAGAAGCTGGGAACTGAACCCTGCATGAGGTGCCTGAATGCCAGTGCAGGTTTCTACCCTGAGCAGTTCCTAGTTAAGCAGTGAGTGAATGAACTAGGGGACTACTTACTCTTGCTGCAGACCTCTAAAATTCTAGTTGCAGGTGACCCCACCCTGGCCCCTTCCTTACCTCTGACCCCCCACAACTGAACTGACAGGAGGATCTCCTTAAAGATTAGACAGAGATAGGGCTGCAAGCAGGCATGGTGTCAGGAACCTTTGTGTGCAGGATAGCTCCAGCAGAACCTGACCGTAAGTACCCACTGCTCAGGGCTGCCTGTCTCCATCTGACAAGCTCTGGCCCCAGATAACTGCTGGGGAGAAAGCAGAGTGAGCTTTCTCAAGGGACCGGGTCATATCTGTCCTACAGGCCTGGCTGCCTGCCAGCTGCTCACAGAGTTCCTGCCTGTCTCCTCCACGGGGAATTGTACACAGTGCAGCTTCTTCTTCTCAGCCTTGGTGCTTTGCTCTATCTGAATGCATTTCAGCAGCCTAGGAGCCCTTTGGGTTCCACAGAACACCCAGAACCCAACCCCAAGGGTCCAGTGGAGGAAGCTACAAGCAGATCCTGGCATCCCAGGGTGACAGCCCATGGCTCACGTATGCAGAGTCAGGATCTGTGCCTGGCGCATAAGTGGGAAAGGAGCTCACAGTCCCAGAAAACTGAGAGATTAGTCACACAGGTTTGTGGGCTAATGTGGTACGTAGGCTGCCTCCCTCTACCGGGCTAGTTTGATAAAGGGATAGCCTAGCTCCCTACTAGACCTCTGTCCAAGGGAGTCTTGTAGTCCAAAAGACCTAATAATAACAATGAAAAACACAGGCACAGTGCTAATGATCAGAGGTGGCTCTCCCATGGCCCAGGAGCAAACCTGGGGGAAAGGGTGACCTCTCTCCCCCTCGCATGACAGAGCACAGCTGAAAATGCAGGGATACACAAATAAGCCATATGGCTAAAAGCCTCTCTCTCACTCATTGCTCTCAACCACCACATACTAGTTCACAGCCAACACCACAACACCAAAAATCTGCTAATTTTCTACCCTTTGAAACCAAGAGCAAGATTCAGCAACAAGCGATGACCAAGTACAGAGCCTTAACCCTTGGAAAGCTTCTAGAAACAAAGTCAACTGACTATACCCAATTTATACCACAGTTAAAGAAATACCAGTACTCCCAGATGAGAAAAAAATCAGTGTAAAATCTCTGGCAATTGAAAAAGTCAGTGTGTCCCTTTTCCTCCAAAGGAGCCCACTGACTCTCCAGCAATGGTTTTTAACCAGTCTGAAATGTCTGAAAAGACAGACATGGAATTCAGAATCTGGATGACAAGGAAACTCATTGAGGTCAAGGAGAAAGTTGAAACTCAATTTAAGGAAGCCAGGCAATCTAGTAAAGTAATTCAAAAGCTGAAAGACAAAATAGCCATTTTTGAAAACACACAAACTGAACTTCTTGCACTGAAAAATTCACTACAAGAAGGCCATGTTAAATTGGAAATATTAACAGTAGAATAGACCAAGCTGAGGAAGGAATCTGAGGGCATGAAGTCCATTTCTTTGAGTCAACTCAGTCAGACTAAAACAAAAAGAACGAACCAAAATGAATAAAACTTCAGAGAAATATCGATTATGTAAAAACATGAAATCTATGACACGCTGGCATTATTGAGAGAGAGAATAAGAAACTTCAAAAATATATTTGAGGATATAATCTACAAAATTTTTCTTATTCTCACTAGAGAAGTTGGCATGCAGATTCGAGAAATACAGAAAACCCCAGCCAGGGACTGCAAAAGACGAGCATTTCCAAGGTATATTGTCATCAGATTATCAAGGTCAATATAATGGAAATACATATTTTTTAAAAATTTTTATTTTTATATTAAGTTCTGGGGTACAACTGCAGGATGTGCAGTTTTTTTTATATAGGTGAGCATGTGCCATGGTGGTTTGCTATACCTATCAACCCATCACCTAAGTATTAAGCACAGCACATATTAGCAAAAGCTACATCACCATTGGAAATGGAATTCTTCACTCCATTTAGTATTTTGGAGTGATTGACACCATCAGTGCTTGACACTATTCAATATTTTCCTCATAACTATCCATAGTTATAAAAAAATCCAGAAATGATTTTCACAGGTTAGTTGAGATGAAGTAAATGCAGTACTGAGTCAGGGCTGGGAGTGCCTACTGTTCCTGTGTTGCTGTCTGCTGTGTGGCTCTGGAAGTACAGAAAATATGTGATAATCTGGGTGGAGGCCAAGTTGCAGATCATGTCTAGATATGTACCTAGAAAGACAATGCTTCTACCTTTGTGTAGGTTGTCCTCCTTGCTCATGGCTGAAAATACAATTTTTGATTGGAAGAATCATTTAAGTGTTCTACTTTTCATGTACTGAGTGCACAAACTTTAGGGATTCTAAGAGTATAACAAAGAATTTGAAGAGCAATGAGTCCAGGATGTCAGAGAGTTGAAGGGAAAAAGTACCTGGGAAGTATTAGGTGCTCAATAAATTTTCATTGGCTATATCAGTAAAAGTCAATTGCAGCCTGAACTCAAATAGTTTGTGTTCCCTAAGGGCTAATATTCAAATCCCCTCACTTATCAGTAGGAAATCAGTTGGGAAAAAAGAAACTTCTTTTCTTTTATTTATTTCTTTTTCTTTCTCTTTTTTGAGGCAGAGTTTCACTTTTCTTGCCCAGGCTGGAGTACAATGGTGCAATTTTGGCTCACCACAACTTTCGCCTCCCAGGTTCAAGTGATTCTCCTGGCTTAGCCTCCCGAGTAGCTGGGATCAAAGGCATGCACCACCATGCCTGGCTAATTTTGTATTTTTAGTAGAGATGGGTTTTCTCCATGTTTGTCAGGCTGGTCTCAAACTCTCAACCTCAGGTCATCTGCCTGCCTACCCTCCCAAAGTTCTGGGGTTACAAGTGTGAGCCACTGCACCTGGCAGAAACTTATTTTCTGTACTGATTTTAACAATACGATGTTTTATTATTTATTTATTTATATTATTATTATTATTATTTGAGACAGAGTCTCACTCTGTCACCCAGGCTGGGGTGCAATGGCGTGATCTTAGCTTGCTGAAACCTCTGCCTCTTGGGTTCAAGTGATCTTCCTACCTCAGACTCCTGAGTAGCTGGGATTACAGGCGTGTGCTACCATGCCTGGCTAATTTTTGTATTTTTAGTAGAGATGGGGTTTCACCATGTTGGTCAGGTTGGTCTTGAACTCCTGACCTTGTGATCTGCCCACCTTGGCCTCCCAAAGGGCTGGGATTACAGGTGTGAGCCATTGTGCCTGGCCACAACATTTTATAATTAAGAAAAACCAATATGGAAAATTTGTTCTCAAATATTGCTTACAGACCAGGTAGATCAGAATCATATGGGGGAATTTTAACCATCCATAATCCTGGATCATACTCCCTACACACTTGAATTAAATGAATCTAAGTTGGGCCAAGTTATCTGAATTTTTAAAAACTACATAATTCTAATTTTTTGCAAGATTGGGAACATATTAGTGAAGTTAGTTTAATTTTCGAGTTTTACCTCCATGACCCAAATAGTATAAACTTTCTGGACAAATTTGATTACTCTTAAGTTAGTTTCATCAACTGTGCAAGCCTATTTGGTTAGAAAGGAAAACTTATCAAAATTGTTTGGTGCAAACTAACTCTTCTCCCAAGCTATACAGAGGTGATTAGATTTATTTAAAAAAACAATACAAGCCCTTTTTCAAGTCAGTGAAGGAAAAGAAGAGCAAAGACTTACATCAGACTTTAAATGGATTGCTTAATAGAAAATGGTCCACTAAGAGTTTCATATTTCACCAAATACAGTATATCATACTACAAAAGTATTTAGAGCTTAAAAGTAAGTTACGTTAATGAAATAGGTTAATAATAAGTCCCCTCCTTACAACAATGATTGTGCCAAACACTTTTTAAAAGTTATTGAAAGCCATGTTTTATTTATTAGAGCAACCATGGGTCTATTTTTATTTTAGAATATCCAGAAAAAGGAAATGAGCTACTCCAAAGAATTGCATGGCTCACATCCTATTAAATATAATTTTTATGTGAATGCTTAGGACAAAAATGTGGTTTTGTTTTTGTTTTTGTTCTTGTTTTACATAATAGGTTTTATCAAAAACATTTTTTCTTGGAAGCAAGCTGCAAAATCGATTATGTGGTTGGTTATTTTAATGTGACATAACTAAATTGATATTTTCAACTGGTTGTTTAATGGATATCTAGATTTTCCTTTGGACACATGTTATATTGGCTGGCAAGTATGAAAAATTAATTGATAACAGGGAACTGGGCATGGGAAAACAAAAAAAAGATACAAGGATATTTAAAAATGAGTATATATATTTACAAGACATCCTGTAGAGAGGTAACGTGAGTTTTAGCAAAATACATTTGCCATGCTGGGAGGATGGAGTCATAAATTATACATAAGGCACTTATACATAGAGTTTAGAATGTACTGCCTGGATTCATTATACTATCATGAAGTCATTATGGTTGGAATTAATTTTTTTCTTCTCTCAAGTAGGAGGTGAAGTTGAGATTCACTCACTTCTTTCTGTATGCTCAAGTGGAATCTTGCTCAATGAAAATGCACAGAGTATAAAAAATATATTTCTATCATTTGAAATTACTATTTCTTGATGCAGAGTGATGAGATTTTCTAAGTGGAAGTTAAACAATAAAACAAACAAAGAAACATTTTATTCTGTCCTAGTCTCCCTTAACAGTTAGGGTTCAGTCATCAAAAGAAAAACCTTTGTAGAATGTTCAAATAAAAAGAGGCCAAGAGTGGTGTCTCAGGCCTGTAATCCCAGCAATATGGGAGACTGAGGTGGGCAGATCAGCTGAGATCAGAAGTTAGAGACCAGCCTGGCCAAGATGGCGAAATCCCTTCTCTACTAAAAATACAAAATTTAGCTGGGCATGGTGGTACAAGCTTTTAATTGCAGCTACTGGAGAGGCTGGGGCAGGAGAATCACTTGAACCTGGGAGGCAGATGTTGCAGTGAGCCAAGATCACACCATTGCACTCCAACCTGGGATACAAGAGCAAGAGTCCATCTGAAAAAAAAAAAAAAAAAAAAGATTAACATAGCAAAATACATTTCATTAGAAGGGCTAGTGGAGGGGTCAAGAAGGAGTTCCACTAACTGTCAGTCCTTGCAATAGAATCGGGCGGTCACTACTGTTAACCAGGTCATGGTCATCTAGTTCAGAAGGACCTTTAGTACTGAGAAAGGTGAGATTCATGCAGAGGACCCAGAAGCTGATGTAAAATGCAGGCTTGAAAAAATCTATGGGTATCTGTCATTGCTATGTCAGAAAATCTCCTGCTTTCCCTTTAGCAATCCAAATCTTGTGTGTGTCTCTTTTATTGGTAAACTCTAAGCTAAAATTCTGTATGGGGAAATTCTAGAAAATGTAATTCCCAGGCTTCCAGGCTCTGGCATACAAGGAAGTACCCTACAGAGATAGGACTGATCTAGAATATGGAAAAATCTGACGCAGCTCTCTTCTTTGGTATTAAGGACAAGAACTTTTATGTACTTTTGCTACAAACTTTTCTCGTCTAATTGACTCTCTGTGGAGCTAGATATGTTCAGGACACAATTACACTGTTGGATGACTTCTATGTAAAATTTTATCTGTGGTACAAAGCAGGTTTAATAAAGAAGCATTTTGAGAGCAAATAATTAAACATGAGGAAAACCATGAACTTTAAAGACCAGAGTTTATTAGTTTGCTTGGTCTACGATAACAAAAAAAAAGAAAAAAAATACCCCACCACACAAACTGAGTAACCTAAATGGAAGACATTTATTCTTTTACTGTTTGGAGGCTGGAAGATGGAGGTCAAGTTGTCCACGTCTTTGTTTTCTTGTAAGGACTGTAGGGATAATCGGTTCTGCATCTCTCTTGGCTTCAGGTGGTTTGTGGGCAGTCTTTGGCATTCTTTGGCCTATAAGCACATCACCCCAGTGTCTATCATCATGTTCACATGACATCATTTTTACGTTTCTTCACATCATATTTCATCCACATGTCAGTTTGTCTCTATGTCTAAACTTCCCCTTTGCTCAAATATAAAATGTAATGGAGTAAGGGCCCACCCCACTCCAGTAGGACTTCTCATGACTAATTATATCTATAAACACCCTATTTCCAAATAAGACTACATTCTGAGAAACAGGGTGATAGAACTGAAACAGGAATTTTTGCCAGGGGACCCAATTTTACTCGTTACACTGAGTTTGTATTTCAGCTCCACTATTTATTAACATGCAAAAACACTTCACATTCCATAGCTTCATATAAAGAATAATGATTTCACTTCAAAGGGTTTTATGAGAATAAATAAGAACAAATTCGAATTTTTTTGCATTATCTGCTAGAGCAGATGTCAACTAAATATGAAGGTTTTATTTTTGTTTTCCATTTTTAATAGCAATTCAACTGAAACCATTGAATTGGGATGTAAAAGGTAGATACATTGTCAATAGCAGAGAGTTTGAGGAGGAAGAGGAATAGATTCACTAAGCCATTCTAGGCTTGTAATCTGAATTTAAATTGATGGGTGATGTAGTTTATACTCTATCAGCTGAAGTGGGGTGATCTAAAAGAAAGTCAGCTGTTAATAGATTTGGCCATATTTTCTTCTCTAACAGATATTGTGTTACCTTTCTTTAGACCAGGATCCCAATTTTTTTAGTTAACATAAATTTGCAAGGTGAAATTTAATAAATATTAGTTGAAAGATGATCATGCTTTATAAAACAGAAAACAAACTACTTCTATAAATAATTTATGCTGTTTATTACATGAAAAAATGTTAAAAATTTAAAATATAAGAATGCTTACATTTAATATTTTCCAAGCTTTGTTGTTATGTTACGGAAAATAATGGTCAAAACATAGAAATGTTCATTATTCCCAAAATAATAACTTCTGCTTGAAGTTAAAATGATAAATATAGATTGAGAAATAAAATTATAAACGATTATTCTTTGCTTTTGATAGACTAGATAATTTTTTATACTTAATTTATTGATGTGGACAACAGTAGTTTTCCAAAGGATAAAATTAGTATTTATAGTCAAATATTTGTTTTTAACAAAATTATAGATGTTAATACATGGATTATGTTAACATTTATATAAATCAAATATTAAAAACATTGAATTATTATAAGCAAGTACATTTTAGAATAGCAAGACTTGTTTAAGCAATGGCTTGGAAATTGATGCGGCCGGGTGCGGTGGCTCACGCCTGTAATCCCAGCACTTTGGGAGGCGGAGGCGTGTGGATCACGAGGTCAAGAGATCGAGACCATCCCAGTCAACATGGTGAAACCCCGTCTCTACTAAAAATACAAAAAACTAGCTGGGCATGGTGGCGCATGCCTGTAATCCCAGCTTTTCAGGAGGCTGAGGCAGGAGAATTGCCTGAACCCAGGAGATGGAGGTTTTGGTGAGCCGAGATCGTGCCGTTGCACTCCAGCCTGGGTACCAAGAGTGAAACTCCATCTCAAAAGAAAAAAAAAAAAAAGGAAATTGATGCAAGGATTTGCAAATCAACTCTGTACCAATAAAGAAGAAGAATGAAAATGATAATAAATGATATTTATCAATTGCTTTCAATAAGCTTCACATTACCATAAATATTTACATATATTACTTCAAATGAAAGCACTATAAATTCTCTTTTGGCCTCTGTAATCGCTAACAACTTTCAACTCTTTGAAATTGAGTTTCTCATCTGCAAAACAGACTGACTTAATGACTCTTTCCAATGTTTCCTGTGCTTATATTCTCGTTTGCCTTTCTTCTGCTTCTAGGCAAATATTTTCTTCTTTCATTGTAGTCTTATACTCTCTTTTCAAAATACTACTGAGCACAGGATACTGTATTCCTTGCACAGTGTTTTTCTTCAATAGACAATGTGCTGGCCAAAACCAAAAAGTCCCTTCCACAATAGGCACTTCACATATGTTTGTCCTTGGTTGTTCTTCGAGCTTCTCTCAACTTGCTTGGTAGGCTACTCTGGATCTGCTTTGAATCTTTCCTCTTCCCAAACACAATGTTTTTTTTTTTTTCTCTGAATTCTCTTATTAGTAGCATAACCAGAAAAAAGTTATTTTTTAATCAATAATGATTGCAATTTCTTACCCATTTATTGAAATCCTGCTGTTTACAAGGCAAAGGTCTACATGCTGTCAGTGAAAGAAAATTCAAAGAGACATAGATTCATCCTCAAGCTCTGTACCTTTACTATGCATTGTAAATAATGTATCTACCAAGTAATAATTTAAATTAATCTATATTATGTGCTTACAATGTGTCAGCCTTCTCCTATCACCATCTTTCAGGTTACATTGTGATAATATTATGAACACAGCACATTGGCACCATTTTATAGATAGGAATTTGAGATTTAAGTAGATAATCCATTATTTCAGTGCTAGTAAGTACACTAGAGCCACACTGTCTGATTCCAGAGCTGTGCCTTCAATTTCCCTACAACATGTCTTCCCCTACATGAAGGAAGAATGTATCAGTTGCCACAGCTGAGATATAATTAATAGCTCTGAGAAAGAACAGAAATAATGGATAAAAGTAAGGGAAAATAGTCTATAGCATTAGCAACATACTGCAAATTAAAATATCTCTATCCATTTCAATCTACATCTATAGATGCATATATATTTGTAATATATGTGTACACATAAATGCAGATTGGCAGATTTGCATAATGGATAAGAACAGTTACAGAAATAACTTTTAGGTAGATTTAAATCCTTCTTCTACCTCTTAATAATTGTTTGATTTTGGCACTCGGGGAATGATAATAGAACCTAGCTTCTGAAGTCATCATTTCAGAAAGTGATTAATTATTGTGTTATGTGACATAATGTTTATAAAGTGCTCAGTGTAGTCATAGATACACATTCAGAGCTCGGTAAATGTGGAATAAATGAGTGAATGACTATGTTCTAGATAGTCTGCTCTACAGGTATCCTAAAGAAAATATTTTTTCTTTTTCCTTTATGTATTTTTGAAATTGAATATCTGATGCTTTTTAAATAAAATAAAAATTGTACTTACACATCTGAATTTTTTATATTGAAGCTGAAATTTTGATCTAGCTATCTGAATTGGGGAACTATTTATAACTGGGAAGTATTTCAGAAGCCCTTTGAACAGGCATAGATCAAAGTGGGAGCTTTCTTCCATGTGGAGGGACGTTTGAATAAGTAAACCAAGCCATGGATGTGAGTAAGTTCAGGCAGGGACCGTTCATGTAACGTAACAATAGTAGACAGGATACTCATGAGTGCTCGAGGTTCTGGCAAAAAGATAGGATGGAGGCAGAGTATTAAGACAATAGAATGCTATGATTTATGATTGGGACATGCTATGATAAAACTGAATCTAGTCTTGGTCATGAAGCAAAAGGCAATGTTATGAGAAGGTGTAAAATGAGGTAGTTACATTCACAAAGAAGGAAACTTCTCTTTGCTAGATGTTGAGCCTCCCTTACCATCCTCACTTTCTTTGCTCCTGTCTCATGTTTGCTCTGCTCCAAGTGAGCAAACTCCTGTTCTGCCACTGATCTGGTTTTCTTGTGCTGGACTTAATTTTCTTAATGTTGTCATTCATATTAAAGGCTTTCTGTAGTTGTTCATCTGATTGGTTTCATCACAGTTGGATAACTATGTTTTTCCCAAAGAAAACCTTTGGTATAGGAGGTTAATATGAGTGTTTTTCTGGCAAAATGACATCAGGACAACAAATACCCCAGGAACAAATGTAGAAACTGTGTGTCTAATGTGTTCTTTGCCTCTGCTTTAAAGTACCATCAGGGAAAGCAAGCTTTAAAAGATTGTCAACTAGAGTACTTCGGTGCTTGCGATTTTTAAATTATTGATCGAATGTATGTAGTTTTCACAAGTATTATAAAAGATTTTTTTAATAATCAGAGGGAAAGGAGAGGAATAATTTACAGTATCTCAAATAATAAATTAACATGCATGTATCAAAAATGATTAGGAAATTTCAAGTTATGTCCTTCTTGAATATTTGGGCCATTTATGTGCTCTTTAACTTATTAGTGGCACAAAAAAAACTCAGAGATTCAAAACTGATCAGATGGTATAAAACTAAGATTTAAGGGACCTGGGATTTTTTATGCTGAGGAAGAAAAAGATTTTTTAAAATGTTTCTCAAAAATTTCAACAGAAGAGACCATGTAGGGACCATCAATTTACCATTTCCATCACTATTTCTGGCCATAAAAGATGATGAAAACTTTGATGTTATGATTTATTTCTCCTAGAATATACACTCAAGGAGCAAAGATGAATGTGGCCTACATTTATTCACATATTCAGACCCTGGCCTTGAAGAACTGAAATTTAGAAAATTGCATATGAAGCATTACATTATACTGTATAAAATATTACATACAGTGAAGATGAATTTTAGACTTGGATATGCTTATTTTGATATGTTTAGAATTGACTACAGATGAAATATTTTAATCAAATCTCCAATATTATAGAAACTTTCTTTTTTTAATATAAAGTTATTGTTTTACCTTTTATTTTTACCAAAAATACATTTTTTTTCTCGTTGATTTTTTTTTTTAATTTTACTTTAGGTTCTGGTGTACATGTGCAGATCATGCAGGATTGTTGCATAGGTACACACATGGCAATGTGGTTTGCTACCTACATCCCCCCATCAACTATAGCTGGTACTTCTCCCCATATTATCCCTCCCTGACCTCCCCACCCCAATGCTGTCCCTCCCTTGGCACCCCCCTCCAACAGACCCCAGTGTGTAAAGCTTCCTCCCTGTGTCCATGTGTTCTCATTGTTCATCACCTGCCTATGAGTGAGAATATGTGGTGTTTGATTTTCTGTTCTTGTGACATGTCAGCTTGCTGAGAATTATGGTTTCCAAATTCATCCCTGTCCCTACAAAGGACACAAACTCATCATTTTTTGTGGTTGCATAGTATTACATGGTGTATATGTGCCACATTTTCCTTGTCCAGTCTGTTGTCAATGGGCATTTGGGTTGGTTCCAGGTCTTTGCTATTATAAACAGTGCCGCTATGAACATATGTGTGCATGTGTCTTTATAATAGAATGATTTATAATTCTTTGGGTATATACCCGGTAATGGGATTTCTGGGTTAAATGGAATTTCTATTTCTAGGTCCTTGAGATAGTGCCACACTGTCTTCCACAATGGTTGAACTAGTTTTCACTCCGACCAACCATGTAAAAGTGTTCCTATTTCTCCACATCCTCTCCAGCATCTGTTGTCTCCAGATTTTTTAATGATCACCGTTGTAACTGGCGTGAGGTGGCATATAAATATGGTTTTGATTTGCATTCCTCTGATAATCAGTAATGATGAGCAATTTTTCATATGTTTATTGGTCTCATATATGTCTTCTTTTGTAAAGTGTCTGTCATATCCTTCACCCACTTTTGGATAGGCTTGTTTGTTTGTTTCTCATAAATCTGTTTTAGTTCTTTGTAGATTCTGGATATTAGCCCTTTGTCAGATGGGTAGATTGCAAAAATTTTTTCCCATTCTGTTGTTTGCTGGTTCACTCTAATGATTGTTTCTTTTGCTGTACAGAAGCTGTGGAGTTTAGTTAGGTCCCATTTGTCTATTTTGGCTTTTGTTGCTAATGCTTTTGGTGTTTTGGTCATGAAGTCCTTGCCTATGCCTGTGTCCTGAATGGTTTTGCCTAGGTTTTCTTCTAGGTTTTTTATGATGTTAGGTCTTATGTTTAAGTCTTTAATCCATCTGGAGTTAATTTTAGTATAAGGTGTCACAAAGGGGTCCAGTTTCTGCTTTCTGCACATGGCTAACCAGTTATCCCAACACCATTTATTAAGCAGAGAATCCTTTTCCCATTGCTTGTTTTTGTCAAGTTTGTCAAAGATCAGATAGTTGTAGTTGTGTGGCATTGTCTCTGAGACATCTGTTCTGTTCGACTGGTTTATATGTCTGTTTTGGTACCAGTACCATGCATTTTGATTATGGTAGCATTGTAGTATAGTTTGAAATCAGGTAGCATGATGCCTTTGGCTTTGTTCTTTTTGCTTATGATTGTCTTGGCTATGTGGGCTGTCTTTTGGTTCCATATGAAGTTTAAGGTTGTTTTTTCCAGGTCTGTAAAGAAGGTCATTGGTAGCTTGATGGTGATAGCGTTGAATCTATAAATTACTTTTGGCAGTATGGCCATTTTCATGGTATTGATTCTTCCTAACCATGAGCATGGAATGTTTCTCCATCTGTTTGTGTCCTCTCTTATTTTGTTGAGCAGTAGCTTGTAGTTCTCCTTGAAGAGGTCCCTTACCTCCTTTTTTAGTTGTATTCCTAGGTATTTTATTCTCTTGGTAGCAATTGTGAATAAGAGTTTGCTCATGATTTGGCTCTTTGTTAGTCTGTTATTGGTGTATAGAAGTGCTTGTGATTTCTGCACATTGATTTTGTTTCCTGGGACTTTGCTGAAGTTGCTTATCAGTTGAAGATTTGGGGCTGAATGATAGGGTCTTCTAATTATACAATCATATCATCTGCAAATAGAGACAGTTTGACTTTCTCTTTTCCTAATTGAATACCCCCCTTTTTTTTCTGGCCAAATTGCTCTGGCTAGAACTTCCAATACTATATTGAATAGGAGTGGTGACAGAGGGCATCCTTGTCTAGTGCCAGATTTCAAAGGGAATGATTCCAGTTTTTGCCCATTCAGTATAATATTGGCTGTAGGTCTGTTGTAAATAGCTTTTATTGTTTTGTGATATGTTCCTTTGATACCTAGTTTATTGAGAGTTTTTAGCATAAAGGGCTGTTGAATTTTGTCAAAGGCCTTCTCTGCATCTATTGAGATAATCGTGTGGTTTTTACGTATAGACTTGCGTATGATGAACCAGTCTTGCATCCCTGGAATGAAGCCTACTTGATTGTGACAGATAAGCTTTTTGATGTGCCAGTGCAATTGATTTGCCAGTATTTTATTGAAGATTTTTGCATCTGTGTTCATCAAGCATTATTGGCCTGAAGTTTTCTTTTTTTGTTGACTCTTTGCCAGGTTTTAGTATCAGGATGATGTTGGTCTCATAAAATGATTCAGGAAAGATTCTCTCTTTTTGTATTGTTTGGAATAGTTTCAGAAGGAATGGTACCAGCTCGTCTTTGTATGTCTGGTAGAATTCCGCTGTGAATCCATCTAGACCTGGACCTGGATTTTTTTTGGTTGGTAGGCTATTAATTGCTGCCTCAACTTCAGCCCTTGTTTCAGCTTCTTTCTAGTTTAGGCTTGGGAGGGTGCAAGTGTCCAGGAATTTATGCATTTCTTCCCGCTTTGCTGGTTTATTTATGTGCATAGAGATGTTTGTAGTAATCTCTGATTGTGGTTTGTATTTCTGTGGTGATATCCCCTTTATAATTTTTTATTGCATCTGTTTGATTTTTATCCCTTTTCTTTTTTATTAATCTTGCTACCAGTCTATTTTGTTGATCTTTTCAAAAAACCATCTCCTGGATTTATTGATTTTTTGAAGGGTTTTTTTGTATGTCTGTCTCCTTCAGGTCTGCTCTGATCTTAGTTATTTCTTGTCTTCTGCTAGCTTTTGAGTTTTTTTATCTTTCTTCTCTAACTCTTTTAATTTTGACAATAGGGTGTGGATTTTAGATCTTTCCTTGCTTCTCATGTGGGCATTTATTGCTATAAATTTACCTCTAGACACTACTTTAAATGGGTCCCAGAGATTCTGGTACATTCTGTCTTTGTTCTTGTTGGTTTTAAATAACATCTTTATTTCTGCCTTCATTTCTTTGTTTATCCAGTCGACATTCAGGAGCCAGTTGTTCAGTTTCCATGAAGCTGTGTGGTTCTGAGGTAGTTTCTGAATTCTGAGTTCTAATTTGATTGCACCGAGGTGTGAGAGACTGTTTCTTATGATTTTCCATTCATTGGCATTTGCTGAGGAGGCATTTACTTCCAATTATGTGGTCAGTTTTAGAGTAGGTGCAATGTGGTGCTGAGAAGAATGCATATTCTGTGGATTTGGAGTGGAGATTTATGTGGCTGTCTATTAGGTTCACTTGGTCCAGATCTGAATTGAAGTCCTGGATATCCTTGTTAATTTTCTGTCTTGGTCTATCTGATATTGAAGTAGAGTGTTAAAGTCTCTCACTATTATTGTGGGGGAGTCTAAGTCTCTTTGTAGGTCATTAAGAACTTGCTTTATGAACCTGGTTGCTCCTGTATTGAGTGTGTATATATTTAGGATCCTTAGCTCTTCTTGATGCATTGATCCTTTTACCATTATGTAATGCCCTTCTTTGTCTCTTTTGATCTTTGTTGGTTTAAAGTCCATTTTATCAGAGGCTAAGATTGCAACTCCTGCTTTTTTTTTGCTCTCCATTTGCTTGATAAATCTTCCTCCTTCCCTTTGTTTTCAGCCTATATGTGTCCTTGCACATGAGATGGGTTTGCTGAATACAGCACATGGATGGGTCTTGACTTTTTATCCAATTTGCCAGTCTTTGTCTTTTGATTGGGGCAGTTAGCCCATTTATATTTAAGGTTAATATTGTTCTGTGTGAATTTGATCCTACCATTTTGATGCTAGCTGGATGTTTGCCCATTAGTTGATGCTTTTTTTTCATTGTGTCGATTCTGTTTACCATTTCGTACATTTTTTGAGTGGCTGGTACTGGTTGTTTCTTTCCTTGTTTAGTGCTTCTTTCAGGAGCTCTTGTAAGGCATGTCTGGTGTTGATGAAATCTCTCAGTAATTGCTTGTCCATAAAGGATTTTCTTTCTCCTTCACTTATGAAGCTTAGTTTGGCTGGTTATGAATTTTAGGTTGAAAGTTATTTTCTTTAAGGATGTTGAATATTGGCCCCACTCTCCTCTGGATGGTAGGGTTTCTGCCAAGAGATCTGCTGTGAGTCTGATGGGTAACCCGACCCATTTGTGGGTAACCCGACCTTTCTCTCTGGGTGCCCTTAGCATTTTCTCCTTCATTTCAACCCTGGTGAATCTGATGATTTTGTGCCTTGAGGTTGCTCTTCTTGAGGAATATCTTTGTGGTGTTCTCTGTATTTCCTGGACTTGAATATTGGCCTGCCTTGCTAGGTTGGGCAAGTTCTCCTAGATAATATCCTGAAGAGTGTTTTTCAGCTTAGATTCGTTCTCTCTTTCACATTCAGGTACACCTATCAAACGCAGATTAGGTATTTTCACATGTAATTCCATATTTCTTGGAGGTTTTATTCATTTCCTTTCACTCTTTTTTCTCTCTTCTTGCCTTCTCATTTCATTGAGTTGATCTTTAATCTCTGATATCCTTTCTTCTGCTTGGTTTATTCAGCTATTGAAACTTGTGTATGCTTCACAAAGTTCTCGTGCTGTGTTTTTTAGTTCCACCAGGTCGTTTATATTCTTCTCTAAGCTGTTTGTTTAGTTAGCATCTCATCTACCTCTTTTCTAGGTTCTTACTTTCTTTGCATTGGGTTAGCATATGTTCTTTTAGCTCTGAGAAGTTTGTTATTACCCACCTTCTGAAGCCTGTTTCTGTCAGTTCATCAGATTCATTCTCCATCCATCTTTGATCCCTAGCTGGTGAGGAGTTGTGATCCTTTGGAGGAGAGGCATTCCGGTTTTTGGTGTTTTCATCCTTTTTCCACTGGTTTCTTCCCATCTTAGTGGCTTTATCTACCTGTGGTCTTTGTAGTTGATGACATTTGGATGGGGTCTGTGAGTGGACATCCTTTTTGTTGATGATGAAGTTATTTCTTCCTGTTTCTTGGTTTTTATTCTAACAGTCTGGCCCCTCTGCTGCAAGACTGCTGGAGGTCCACTCCAGATCCTGCTTGTCTGGGGATCACTTGCAGGGGCTGAAGAACAGTAAGGGTTACTGCCGGTTTCTTCCTCTGTTATCTTCGTCCCAGAAGGGTACCTTCCAGATGTTGGCCTGATCTCTCCTTTATGAGGTGTCTCTTTGGGTATACAGGGGTCGGGGAAGCTGCTTGAGGAGATAGTCTGTCTCTTATAGGAGCTCAAGTGCTATGCTGCTAGCTCCATTGTTCTGTGCAGAGCTGCTGGGCAGGTACTTTAAGTCTGCTGCAGTGGAACTCCTAACCACTTCTTTTCCCACGTGCTCTGTCCTAGGAAGGTCAGCTTTATTTATAATTTCCTGTTGTGCTGCTGCCTTTTTTTCATAGATGCCCTGCCCCACATGGAATAGTCTAGTCACAGTCTGCCAGCACAGGCTTTGCTGAGCTGCCACAGGCTCTGCCCAGCTGCTGTGTGAACTGCCTCTGTAGTGGCAGACTGCCTCGATAGTGGTGGTCACCCTTACCCCACTCAGCTGGACCTTGATGGGTCCAGCTACGCTTGCTGGGAAACTCAATCCAGAGGATTTCAGATTGCTTGTTTGTTGGGGTGGAACCCACTGAGCCAGATCACCTGGCTCCCCGCCCCCTCCCTTTCAGCTGAATTGGTGGCTCTGTCTCCCAGGTATTCCAGGTGCCAGCTGCAACGGCTGCCCAGGTTTGTGTGAGTTTCTGTGCACCAGGTTGGCACCAGCTGAAACCTCCATGCTGAAAAACTTGTGGTGCTTTTTAGCACAGGAATCTCCTGGTCTGTGGGTAGTGAAAATTTGTTTGGAAATGCAGTTGGCACTCACCCTCTGTGTTGTTTTTGCTGGGAACTGCACTCCAGAGGTGTTCCTATTCAGCCATCTTGGATCCTCCCCTATAGAAAATTTCTATATACACTTACTTGTTGCATTCTACTTAGAAAAGGAAGCCCTGTCTCTACTAAAAATACAAAAAAATTAGCTGGGTGTGGTGGTGTACACCTGTAGTCCCAGATATCTGAGAGGCTGAGACAGGAGAATTGCTTGAACCCGGGAGGTGGGGGTTGCAATGAGTGGAGATTGCACCACTGCACTCCAGCCTGGGGCCTGGTGACAGAGTGAGACTCTTTCTCAAAAAAGAAAAAAGAAAAGAGAAGAAAAGGAAGTCATTCTTGGTTCATCTGAACTGAAAATTCTCAGTAACTTTATGGATTTTTCAGAGTGACTGAATTTCTACGTTCATCAGAAAAAGTACTAATCCTCTAGGTTTGTATTGTATACTTCTCAGGAAAACAACAAAGAAAGCAATAACATTTTCTCAATATGTACTTGGACACTGTCGAGCCCTGTTCTAGATGTGTAAGATATTGTATACATGATGTAATTTTCAGAGTAATCTCAATTGGTAAATCTTACTATCCCTACTTTGTGAGGGAGGGCAGAATGAAGAACATCTGAGTGTGGTCCTCAGTGTGGTTGTAGCTCAGTTATAAAAAAGGCCTGCTGCAAAGTTAATGGAGCAAATATGGAAAGACTCAGCTTGTTCTCAGGCTTGTTATTTCTAATTTGGCATCATTAGGAATGGTTCATACAACCTTCATCTAGCAACCACTGCACTAACATTGTCAAATAATTGTTTTGTACTAATTGAAACTCTAATTTTAATTTCATATGAAAGGTGTTTGAACTATTAAGATCATTGCTATAGGTATTCATGAGTTGAGGTGTAAATTCAAAATTTTAAGAGTCTTATTCCATAAAGCCTGACCTCACAGAAGATAAATTGTTTTTTTTTTTTTGCAGTACTTTGTGGTAAAAAGGGCAGTTCCTAAGGAACCAATACTGGCCACAACTACAAGACTTGAATTCTGTTTCATTCTCATGTCATTGGAGAAGCTGGTGCTACTCCCGACTCTGAATTCTTACCTAAAGTCACTGGTTTACCATGACTCATTGCTATTTCATTCTGGGAAATCTCTAAGAAAAATCACATTAACCCCTATAGGGTTATATTATGGTCCTTTTCATAAATGTTGGAAATACTTACAACTCTAGCATGTAATATTTACTTTTCCCATGGATGCCCTTGTAACACAGTAACTGCAGATCTACATGTTTATTACTTAGTACAGAACTGGAATCAAATCAATATTCACAGCCCACCCTTAACATGGGTGCAGCCTCTGAAATTTACATGCTGTATTGTGGTGGATCATATCTTCTGGTGTCATTAATGACTTTTATGAAATATTCAATCATTGGATTCCTAATTCCAAGTGAAGCACCACAATATATGTGTATGAAGTGGCAATAAGCATGTTCATGTGTATCTTCTTTTGTTAACACCTTTGTTGACCTTGTGGTTTGGCAAAGGTAACCAACCCTGCTTTTATTCTCTGTCACCTTACATACACTCATGTAATTCTAACTTCCTGTTTCCTTAAAAGTATTCACTTAAATATGTATGTCAATGTTTCAGCTAGGCCTTTTCCTCATAGATTGCTTCTTTGTTCTATTGGTGATCAACTGAATAGTAACAGGATTCTAGTCTAAAATGAGTGGCAGCTATAAATGTAATGAGTGTTTTCTTACTAATTCTTTCTAAGATAAAATCAAATGATATTATTATCTGGGAGTATTTATTACCTATTTGTGCATTCTCTTTTGTTTATTATGATCATAATTTTTACATAAATTATTTAAGAATTTTTGTTATTTCTTTTTTGAAACTAAAGCCTTTTTGCAGAGAGACACAGGTATTGACAGAAGAAGGGCATTAACGTTATTAAGGATTACATTAATTTGAACTTTGTAAATCGATGTATCCCCATTTGCTTGCTTTAACCAAGAAAATAAAAACAGGAGAAATAGAGGCTTACATTTATAATGCAATATACAATTTAAAAGAAAAGTGGACTGTTGTGGTTTTTCTTAAAAGAAGCAATGACTTAGGAAGATTACATCTCCCTAAAAAAGAGAAAACTTTTGAACTTAATTAGTAACTGAGCATCCAATAAGCACTTCTGCATTGGGAACAGCTCTAAAAGTATAGAAGTTACGGGCTGGGCATGGTGGCTTACGCCTGTAATCCCAGCACTTTGGGAGGCTGAGGCAAGTAGATCACCTGAGGTAAGGAGTTCAAGAGCAGCCTGGCCAACATAGTGAAACCCCATCTCTACTAAAAATACGAAAAATTAGCTGAGTATGGTGGTAGGCATCTGTAATCTCAGCTACTCAGGAGGCTGAGGCAGGAGAATCACTTGAACCTGGGAGGCGGAGGTTGCCACTGCATTCCAACCTGGGCTACAAGAGCAAAACTCCATTTCAAAAAAAAAAAAAAGAAAGAAAAAGAAAAGTATGTAAGTTATGTGGAAGAGCTGAAGATAACTGATTGTTTTTAATTTGTTCTTGCTAAAAAAAAAGTCAGTAACACATAGTTATTTTAAAACAATCTAGTGCCTTTCACTTGAAAAGTGGAAATTTTACTTGGATTCAACCTTTAAAATGAATGAGTTGAAGACATATTAGAGAAACATTAAAATCAAAGTGAAACATCTTCATGTTTCTTCTAAGCACTGTTCGAGGCCCTTTTGCTGATATGAAAACATAGACTGTGTACATTCAGTAATTATCTAATTGAGAGCAAGCAAGTTATAACTCATTATAATGTAACTAGTAATGTATTAAGAGTGCAAACAACTATGTAGGAAATAACATTTTTATTTACTAACTAAAATGAATGGATAATAGAAGTTATGATTTCAGAGTGGAAGAAATCCCTTTGAGAAATACATCAGGCAACTTAATTCATATCTTTGACTGCTTACTGTTTTTGGTAATAATATTTTAGGAAGCAAATTACATTTGAACAATTTTCTTTCTCCAGGAAGAGAGTGTTTATTTTTTAAAAAAAGGAATTACAGAATTTTGAAGTTTAGAAATGTTAATTTAAAGAACCATATTAAAAACAAATGAAAAAACAAAATAAAGATGAAATACCCTTAAAGGCATATCCTACGCATTCAAACTCTCTATTAACAAGTTATTATTTTTTATTATTGTTGGGATGGAGGTGTTTGAGTGAGCAGTACTCCACAAGTAGGAGAAAGAAGAAAATATGAAATAATAAACTTGAATTAGGAAGAAAAGGAAATAAAATTTTCTTTCACTTGATGTCTTAAGATCAGTATATTTGAGTATTTTCTGATAACTGAGCTTTTTACTGGAGATAATAGTAAAGAGGCTGTTACAATTAAAGTTTAATGAAGAAATCTTCATTAAGGATATAAAGTTAGCAAAACATTACACGTTGTGTGAGATGCTCTGTTACAGGTTACCCTGTAATAAGCTGCATAGGTAAATAGTTCAGGCTACTTAACAGTCCTGTGAAAGAGGACTGTCCCCTCATCCTCCATTATACTATGCAACATAATGAGAAATAAAGTGCAAAGTAAAAGAAAATGTGTGATTTTTCAAAAGTTAATTTCTTGTTTGAGCTCCCAGAATTTTGAGATGGTCATAATTAAACACTCTTCCACTTTATATTCTTGATAGTTTGATTATTAGTGTAAATTTGGCCCAAAAGATACTCCTGTGAGAAAATATTAGGATATAACATTGCTCTTCCTTGGAGAGAATCTTGCTGTGATACTATAAGCTATAGACTGCTTTTAATTTATTATTTCTAGCTTTTCCCATGACAATTATTGGAACATCTCAGAATAATAATAGTTACTGTCATCCTACACAAACACAGCATAGCATTTTCGTAATATAAAGTTTTTCAATGCGTAGTACATTAGGCATTGTGCTATGATGTGCCTAGAATGCAAAAGCAGGGGAATTTTAGGTGAAATTTTAAGATGGCCCCAGAGATGTCTGGCCCTGCATGCTTTCTTTCAGTTATTCAATACAAATTCTAACATATATGTTTCTGTGAAGGAATTTTGTGTATGTAATTAAGGTTCAAGTCTGTTGGCTTTAATATCAGAAAATTATCTTGGTGACTCTGACTTAATTATATAAGCCTTTTAAATATTGGTTTAAAAGTCACAGAGAGAGATGTCACAAATTTCAAGCAGAAATGCATGTTAGCTTGAAGTTGGATGAGGCATGGGGTAAGGAATTCTGGTGGCCTCTAGGGACTGAAAGATAACCTTACCTGACAGCCAGCGAAGATATTGATACCTCAGTCCTACAACTGAATTCTAACCACAAGAAAAAGCCAAGAAGTGGTTGTCTTCAAAGCCCCCAGATGAGAACTCAGTCTGGCAGACAGTGATTTCAGGTTTGTATTACCTTGATCAAGGAGCCCAGCTATTCTGTTTCAGACTTCTGAATGACATAAAGATGAACTAATATATGGATTTTGTTTTAAATTGCAAAATTTGTGATAACTTGTGATGAAAGTGCTATCTTTTAAGATAAATCACAGGAACGTTGCAGTCAGAGAGACTATTCAAAATGTCTGCTTCAAAGGGCCCTAAGTTGGAAATAGTAATACTTCTTTATTCTTAGTTACCTTGTCTGGAAAATAAGAATGGTACATTAGCTCCTTCTGTGGGTTATTATAAAAAAATATTAGAGAATATATGTAGACAAAGATCCATAAGATAAACTTACAAAACAAACCATAGGTAAATTTGACCTGATGCAAAGAGGTTTACCAGCTACTCAGTGGTAGATGTTACAATTATAAGAAATAAAGACATTATTACTGTTGTTGAAAACCTTCTAGTCTTAGAGAAGACACAAACATGGGGTTAAATCATTTCAGTAAATATATGTGTATAATTATGTGGTGTTCAGGACATACAGCAAGTAAATACCTGAGAAGACAAACAGATTAGGAATCTACTTGGTAAAATGCCTCAAATAATGCAATACCCTGAATCTTGGATATGAGATTTAAGTACATTTGCATAGTATTCCTATTAAGTCATTTTAGAATGTTTTACAGATAAAGCTCCTACCAGAATATCCAATTACCAGAGTTGCCAACTTCCTGAATATTTCTGAGGATTAACTCTACCATGCTGTTTTCAATCTATTTTTGTTCTGTTACTGATAGGGGATTTTGTGAGTCATTACCTTTACCAATGGTTTATTTAGAGATTGTTCACAGATTTCAGTATAGTCCGTTTTAACTTTTCCCCTAAATTTCATATATGAAACAAATGAGTTTTGTAACCAAAATGAGATGCACAGTGGAATAAGCAAAGTAAATGTAACTTGCTTTGCATCTCTTTTCCTTTATCTTTTGTTTGCCTTCTCATGAACTTTCCATGTATTTGCTATAAGTACATGTTATTATTGATAGTGGAACAAGCAAGAGGAGAAAGCAGCAATAGAATTAATTATAAGGCTATGCAGTCCAAGTCCATGCTGGAAAAAACAAATTAATGGCTTAACGGTTTTGCACAATTCTTTGCAAAGCTAAGTTAATTTTACATTTGTCACTTAGGTGGTGTTCTACTTTGAGACATAGTAGCAATTTCCCAGCACTTGCTAAATCATCTCTACTATTCAAAAAGTGGCTAGAACTCTTATTCCTTATGCTTAAATGAGACCATTCATCATTGAAATAGCCAATTCATTTTATTTTGTTATTCAGTGACCAGTAGAGTTCTTCTATATTTTGTTTAATTTTAGCTCAGCATAATACATGACAAACTGCATTACAGAATATACCTATTTATCACCATCTGTACTCAACACCTGTGAAATCTATTTATGCTGTTATTTGGTATGTGGTTTTTGATAAAAGAATGTCAAAGTAAGGTTCTTAGAGATTGAAACTTCAATGCCTGAATTCCATTTGTAGAAATGCTTCAATAGGCTACTTACTCTCTTTTAAGAACCTATAATGCATGGAAATGCATATTAGATATTTCAAAGACCTCAAAGATAATTTGACATTTCAAAAAATGTTTAGGAATGTATAAAGCTTGTTGGACTTGTCGGTAGTTAACTACTTTAAAATCAAAAGTGGCAAATTTTAATCAACATGTCAGCTTGGGACTCCAGAGAGGGATAAATGCCAGCTTCAGGTTTTCAGGAGAGCTTATGCTACCTTGTCAACCCTGAATTATACAATGAAATCATTTCCAGAAAAGAATACCTTAGGAATTGAAAGAAGGATGGCATAGTAAAATGAAAATAACACATGCTAAATATATAAGAAATTTAGAGATGTGGAAATATTAGTGGGTATGTGTACCAAATAATATCAGTTCTCTAAAAAGAAGACATACAGTTCTACAGGGACTCCCGAATCTATGACTTTGATTTCTTATATTAGTGCTTATTATTTATTTATAATCTTTTGTTCATTTAAGTGCTTCACTAAAGCTGTGGACAAGAGCTCTAATGTCTTTATCATGTAGACCCTGGGATTCCAACCAGTTACCACTAGTGGATACCTATAGACAACTGCAAAACAATTTCACTTCTCTTACCCTGGGGGAACCCTACCCCAACTATGCCCCTTTTCAGCAGGAAGAAGGTAGAGTGGTCATTGGCTTTCTACTATCTTGGTAGGCTCACGCCACCCAGGATGGGATTGAAACTGCTTTTGTAAAATGAAGACAGTAAGAGAAATCTGACATAGTTCACTCCATTTTGTTTCTAGTCTCATAGTTCAGCTGTCTTTGCGCATGCCTAGTAGGCCAAACTTACTTTGGGAGGAATTTAGTTTATAGTTTAAGCAAGAATGATAACTGCCCTTCCCAAAACTAAACTGGCTTTATGAAACTAATGAAAGCCCACAAAAAAGGATTATAAGAGGGGCCTGAATTCTGCCAAGATGTAGCCAAAGTTACAACAGCTTTTGTACTAGGATAACCGTATACAAAAATTAACCCAACATGGATTGAAGACTTAAATGTAAAACTTAAAACTATAAAAGCCCTGAAATATCATTCTGAACATAGTAACCTGCAAAGTTTTCATGATGAAGATGCCAAAAGCAATCACAGCAAAAGCAAAAAATAGACAAATGAGATCTAATTAAACTTAAGAGCTTCTCCATAACGAAAGAAGCTATCAATAGAGTAAACAAATAACCTACAGAATGAGAGAAAATATTTGCAAACTATGCATATGACAAAGGTCTAATGTCCAGCATCTATAATATTAGGAATTTAAGCAAGTTAACAAGAAAAAAGCACTCCCATTAAAAAGTGGGCAAAGAACATGAACAGACACTTTTCAAAAGAATACATATATATGGCCAATAAGCATATGAAAAAAAGCTCAATATCACACTGATTTTTAAAGAAATGCAAATCAAAACCCACAATGAGATTTCATCTCACACCAGTCAGTATGGCTCTTATTAAAAAGTCAAAAAATAACAGATGCTGATATGGTTGTGGAGAAAAGGGAACACTTACACACTGTTGATAGAGTGTAAATTAACTAAACCATTATGGAAAACAGTGTAACAAATCCTCAAAGAGCTAAAAACAGGACTACCATTAGATTCATCAATCCCATTACTAGGTATATACCCAGAGGAATAGAAATCATTCTGCCATAGAGACACATACACACAAATGTTCACTGCAGCAGTTTTCATAATAGCAAAGACATGGAATCAACCTAAGTGCCTATCAGGGATAGATTAGATACAGAAAATTTGGCACATACACATCATGGCATACCATGCAACCATAAAAAAGAATGAGCTCATGTCTTTCGCGGGAACATGGATGGAGCTGGAGGAAACTAATGCAAAAACAGAACCACATGTTCTCACTTACGAGTGGGAGATAAATGGTGAGAACTCATGAACACAAAGAAGGGAACATAGACACTGGAGCCAACTTGAGGGTACAAGGTGGAAGGAGGGAGGGGAGCAGAAGACTAATGATTGGATACTGGGTTTAATACCTGGGTACCAAAATAATCCATAGGAAAAACGCTTGACACAACTTTACCTATGTAACAAACCTGCACATGTGCCCTGAACTTAAAATAGATGTTAAAAAAGAAATCTCAAAGGCAAAATAAAAAAAAAGGAATAACTAACCATTGTTCCAGAAGTCACAATATTTGTGAGTATAGATAACATCAGTATTGTAAAACCTAACACTGGTGTTTAGAGATGTGTTTTCACACTTACACATTTTTGATCATTAGCTGACTCCATCTGGGCCCAGGATTCATAATTCAACCAGTTCTTTGACCTCTGCCCAGAGACAGATTCTACAGGAGTATGGTTTTCCACATCCCTATGATTTCATCCTTGATAAATCAACATTCCCTCTTCCCTAGTTCCCTGCCCACTAGACTATCCTTGAAAAATTCTAATCTCCAAGCCTTCAGGGAAGTTGATTTGAGTAATAACTGCTTCCATATGACTGGCCTTGTGTGAATTAAACTCTTTACTGTAAAAAAATTAAATCAACAGAAGAAATAAGCATATGTTTCAAATACTAATGGTGCTTTCTGATGTCTGAAGAGCTTAAACATATTGTGTTGATTGGTCAATAGATAAAATTGTTCTCAATAAAATGGCTGTGGTAGGAAAATAATTTTGGGAGGTATGATACAGAGGATTTTATTCCTAATGCATGTATTGAGTTATTATTTTCTTGTTTGGTTGGTTGGTTGATTTTAAAGGTAGATATAATCTTAATATGTACAGATTGTGGCTTACATTTCTTACATTTCTTAAAAACATAAGAAAGTTGAAGATCTTTTTTATAACCTAATTAATCCCACATCACTTTCCTGCCAGTAATAGGAGAAAACTTTTATGGAAAGTAAATGAACATACTGAAATCAATTTATTCAATGAAAAACTTTTAAATTATTTATTATTAAACAGGTATGCATGGTAACAAATAATTTGACAACATAAACCATCTTTTTTGGCAACTCTTATCCAAACCCCAAGCCCTACATGGAATATTAATCCTTTTTGGTTTTAAGTTTTTCCTCTGACTAATTTCATTGCCCTAAATAATATTATTATGTTTCCACTTTTTGGTTTATCAAATTCAAACTGTATTGACATAGTTTCTCACACTTTTTTTCTCATGTCCTAAGTGATATATTTTTTCTTTTTTTATTAGTTATATTTAAAACTCAAAAAAATTAAAATTGTAGTTTTTTTTCTTATCAAATATAGTATATTTTTATTATAACCAATATAAAATGAAAAAAAATAGTATTTACAATTTAATCTATCTTTCACCCACCTTTTATTTCCAAATTCCTATCAGTTATAATATTTCTTTAATGTTATTGACACTAATCCATATTGCTTTTAAACAATAATTACATTTCTCTATTTTATTATTTAATAATTCTAAAAAGTGAAAAAGCAAAAAAGTAGCATTTGCTGTACTGTTATTGTTACAACTATGGTTCGTTGAAGACTAATAACAACTACCGTAAGTTGTAAACATTTATCAATTATTTTAAAACATAGCAGATTTTACTTTATTTAATATTTGCATTTGATTTTCTTACATAGGCTTTTTCTTTTATTTCTCATGGAGTTTCTTATCTTTTTTTTTGCCTTTTTTAAAATAGCAAATGCCTTTGTCATAGATATAAGGTTTCTTTCTCCTACATGTAGTATTACTTACTATATTACAATTTTTTATTTCTAAATATTTATTTTTGGGACTCTGTGACTTCAAGTTCAACTAGCCTAATTGATCTTTAGGCCATTTCTATGATTAAAATTATAAGTAGTTTCTTTAGGCACTTCTAAATTGAAACATGATTTCTGGAGAATAATGTATTTCTTTTTGCATTTGCATTTGTATTTTTGGTTGGTTGGTTGGCTGGTTAAAGTACTGGGTCATTCTTTTCTCCAAAATGAATATATAAACAATAAACTGAGTTTTTATATAGTGAAGTAATTTCCTATACCTTATATTTGATAGAGATACTATGAAATCTATGGGAGAATCATTAGAAGTAGTAACTCTGAAGTCAGATATCTTATTCTCCAATATTAGCACTGACCTATGACCTTGGGAAATTTACTTATCTTCTCTCCGCTTTTAATTTCTAATCTGACAGATTGGATTAGATTCTTAGAACAGATTAGAACAAGGATTGGATTAGATTCTTAGAACAAGGCCTGGCCCTTCTTAAGCATGGAATAAATACCAGTGGTCAATAGCATATGGACGTTGAGTCTGGGTTCCAGTCACAATCCATCAAATTCTGAAAACCATTGATTTCTTGTTGTCTAGCATTTGGTATTGCTGGTGAGAAATCTGGTCAATCTAGTTTTTTATTATTTTGAATCTCTCTAAAACAAGAATGTTTCTATTCATCTCTTCAGCCTTTGTTGGTCCCTTTGATCTGAAAAGTGTATTTCTTCTGCTTTAGAAAATTTTCTTCACTGTCCTTGAACATACTTCTTGTATATTTGTATCTCATTAGTTTTCTCTTTTCTCTGTTTATGACCACATATGGACAACAAATGAACATTCTCAAATGAATAAGATACTTAAAATTATATTGCCCATGGATCCTCCTTAAATAACATTCTATTGTGAAACTCTGTTAGGAAAAAATGCCACAAAGAAATAAAACAATATGTGTTAGAGAATGACTGAGTAGATCCTGCTTTTTACACTTAATATATTGAACATTACATACTGTTAGAAAATGTTACTATTATTTTAATGCCTTTTTGATTTTCATCCTTTTCATCCTTTAGATGCAATAAAGCTTCTTTAAACAAAGTTGTTTTAATTTGATCAGAAGGGAAATTTCTTCCCCTTTCCCATGTTTTCTTACTTACATAGTATCCGTTAGTATAGTACTCCTTACTTCTCTCACTTTTCTCTATAATCTGTGTCAAAAAAGACTTACTGACTTGTGAGTTTGGGAGAAGAAACTGGAGGTATACAGCCCTATTGCCTCCTCTATCTTTCCTTTGGACTGATTCCAGAAATAAGTATGGGCATGAGTTTGCTCTCTGGTATGTCATTCAATTTAAATGACTTTCTGCTCCTATGGGATGGTGGTGGTGGTGAAGGAGCTTTTAGCAAAGAACCTAACAAATTAAGAAATAAGTACAAATTGAAGAACAAACTGATAAAAATTCAGTATTCTGGGATAGGTGGGCAGGTAGATTTAAGCTTTTTGGTTCTTAACTAAGTGTGGATTTTTCTGTTGGTAATGTGAAGCCTATATTTCCAATGTAACTGCACTTTCACTCATATGTAATTATTGGGTTTCAATATTTGCATCATGGAAAAATACTTTAAATCTTAATTTATATAATGCATTTTAAAGAAGATTGCAGTTTAAATCACCTTACTTTACATGTGGGTAGCTGTTTCTATAGAGGCAGGACTGCAAATATTAGGCCTTAGGAGAAGCAAGCATTTTAGAGTTTCAAAGTCTTAACAAAAGCATAATCCTTTAGAGGCCTTAGCTAGATATGGAACTACTGCCCATAGAAGATGCCAAATATTCTGGCCAGATATTCTGTGGGACCATTAGTTTCCAGGATTAGTTACAGGTTGACCATCAATTCTGAAGGCACAAATTTTATTTGGCAAGCATTAGAACACCAGTGAAGGTTGTTAATGCTAAGTAAAGGCAGTGTGTTCAAAGAAAAAATTAAAATGAAAATTCTTTAATATACTGTATAGAAAATAAAAACACTTTAAATAACCCTTGAAAATAATCTGATTTCAAATTTCTAAACATTTCAAGAAGGCAGAAATGTCTCAAAAAATAAAATTAGTAAAATTATTTCTTAAGAAATATGTTTTTCTAAACAATTGAGAAATAAAAATTATTGAACCCAGTACTCTATCCAATAAAATAAAATGTGAAAACAATGAAAACAAAATAAAACCAGAACCAATGATAAAGTCAATAAGAATAAAAAACTTATATATGTTATAAACGCAAAAAGTAATACAGACAAATGTTTAAATAAAAGTTATATTTTGATAGGATTTCACTGCATCTGTAGATTGCTTTAGGAACTATGGCCATTTTAATGGTATTAATTCTGGTCCATGAAAATGGAATGTTGTTTCCATTTGTTTGTTTAATCTATAATTACTTTCATCTGTGTTTTGTAGTTTTTCTTGTAAGGATCTTTAGCCTTCTTGGTTAAGTACATTCTTAGATATTTTATTGTTCTGCAGCTATTGTAAATGGTATCTTCTTGACTTGGTTCTCAGATAGATGGTTATTGCTTTATAGAAAGGTTACTGATTTTTGTATGTTAATTTTGTATCTTGATAATTTACTAAATTCATTTATCAGATTTAAGTTTTTTTTCTTTTTGAGTCTGGGATTTTCTAGATATAAGATTATACCATCAGCAAAAAGGGAAAATTTGACCTCCTCTTTTCTGGTTTGGTTGCCTTTTATTTCCATCTCTTGCCTGATTTCTCTGGCTAAGACTTCTGGTACTAGGTTGAATAGGAGTGGTAAAAGTGAGCATCCTAAAATCAGTATGAACCGAAAAATGTCCAAATAGCCAAAACAATCATAATGAAAAAGAACAAAGGTAGGGGCATCACATTATTTGACTTCTAATTATACTACAAGAATATAATAGTAAAAGCAGCACGGTGCCATTATAAAAACCAGATACATATATCAATAGTATAGAAGAGAGAACCCAGAAATAGAGCCACATACCTGCGATCAACTTATCTTTGATGAAGTTGAGAAAAACATACACTGGCGAAAAGACATCTTTTTAATAAATGGTGCTGAGAAAATTGGAGTGCCACAGGCAAAAGAATGAAACTGAACTATCTCTCACCATGTACAAATACCAACTCAGGATGAATTAAAGACTTAAATGAAACACTTGAAATTATAACAATACCAGACGAAAACCTAAGGAAAATTCTTCTGGAAATTGGCTTAGGAAAATAATTAATGACTAAGACCTCAAAGTCACAGAGAACAAATACAAAAATATACAAATGAGACTTAATTAAATATAAAGCTTCTGTACAGCAAAAGCTATTATTGGCAGAGTAAACAGATAACCTGCAGAATGGGAGAAAATACTTGCAAACTGTACATCTGATAAAAACTAATATCCAAATTTACAAGGAAATCAGTCAACAACAACAACTAAACTACACCCACACAAACAAATAATCCCATTAAAAAGTGGGAAAA
Organism: Callithrix jacchus; assembly: GCF_049354715.1. Lineage (NCBI taxonomy): Eukaryota > Metazoa > Chordata > Mammalia > Primates > Cebidae > Callithrix > Callithrix jacchus. Next base: position 88,990,982 of record NC_133511.1, read on the forward strand.
TAATATGAATTTTTCAAAGAGAGACATACAAACGGCCAGCAAACATATGAAAAAATGTTCATCATCAATGATCATCAGATCAGTGCTAATTAAATCCTTAATGAGATAGCATTGCACACTGAGTTCATTCTCTTATTGTTATAAATAAATACCTAATACTGGGTAATTTATTTTAAAAAAGAGGGTTAATTGACCATAGTTCTGCAGGGCCTATAGGAACCATGATTCTGGCATCTGCTCAGCCTCTGGGGAGGATTCAGGAAATGTACAATCATGGTAAAAGGTGAAGGAGGAATGTACGTATCACATGGTCTGAGTAGGAGCAAGGATCAGAGTGGGGAGGTGCTGCACACATTTAAACAACCTGATCTCAGGAGAACTCACTCACTATACAGTACCAAGTGGGGATGGTGCTAAACCATTGATGAGAACTCTGCCCGATGATTCAATCACCTCCCACTAGGCCTCATCTCCAATACTGGAGTGAGGAGATTACAATTCAATATGAGGTTTTATGGGGACACAGATCCAAACCTTATCAAACACCAGTCAGAATGGCTATTATCAAAAAGACAAAAATAATAGTTGTTGGGGAAGATGCAGAGAAAAGATCACAATTAAACAATGTTGGTGGGAATGTAAATTTGAACAACTTCTATGGAAAGCAGCATGGAGATTTCTCAAATAACTTAAAATAGAACTACCATTCGATCCAGCATTCCCTCTACTGGATATCTACCCTGAGAGAAAAAGTCAACATCAAAAGGATGCCTGCACTCAAAAGTTTATCATGGCACTATTCACAATAACAAAAATATGGAATTGACTTAAATGTCCATCAATAGCTGATTGGCTAGAGAAAATGACATATATACACAATAGATACCATTCAGCCATTAAAAAATGAAATCATGTCTTTTGCAGCAACATGAATGAAACTGGAGGCCATTATCTTAAGTGAAACAACTCAGATACACAAAGACAAACACCACCTATTCTCACTTGTAAGTGTGAGTTAGATAATGTGTTCACATGGACATAGGGTGTGGAATGACAGACAATGGATACTTGAAAGGGTGGGAAGTGAGAGGGGTTTGAAAGATGAAAAATTAATTATTTGATAGAATGTACATTATTCTCATGATACATGGAAAGCCCTGACTTTTCCACAGTGCAGTATATCCATGTAACAAAATGACATGGTACCCCATAAGTGTATACAAAAAGTTATAAAAATGCAAATATGACTATTGAAAAGACCAGTAAAAATATGGGCAATAGATCACCTACTTTAAAAGGTAGAAAGGAAACCACTAATTCATATTTTGTGTAATGAAGAATAGGAAGTGGAAGCAAATACAAAGTAATTTTTAAAAATTATAATCAGATAGTAAATTGTAATACTCTGTGGTAACAAATTTGTACATCTGTGTGAAATCTATAAATTTCTATTAAAATTCAGTGAAGTTTAGAAAATTAAATTAGATTAAAATCATGGAAGAAACTGACAAATTTGTCAAAAACTCCTATGAAAATTTTACAGGTGAAATCTTTTAAGATATAGATAATTTCTATGTTAAACTTTGTAATGACATTCACATTAAAATTCAGCATTATAGTTTAAATAGAAATGCATTAATGATAAAGTTCTTGACATTTGATTATCTCCAAACACTTATATCCAACTTTTTACCACCTCCTGATAATTTATCTTTCAAATTTGTCTGATTCTCTTTACCTCCAATACATTTACTAGTAGAAAGGACAACAAAAATATTCGAACATGGCTTACAGGCATTGCCTTCTCTGGCCTCTACCCTTCCCTCCAGATTTATCAGGCAATTAGTTTTATCATTAACTCATGTCGTGTCAGTCATATGTGGACCCTGGTCTTTACAGGTCCAGTAAATAGGAGCTGAACTTGTGTCAAATTGAAAGGAACCTCACCTAGCACACTGACTGAAGAATTGATATAACCCCAATAAGAGCATCTGTGTAGGTTTGGAGACTGGAAATCTGGAGCTGTTTGGGGGTTGTAAGTGGCCAGATAAAAAGGCAAGTAAAATGTCAAGAATCTGAAGGTGGAGAGTTTCAGTAATGGAAGAAAGCTTTCAAGTAACCCTAAATTATGAAATATAACATGGTTAGTAGGCCAGGCCTGGTGGCTCACATCTGTCATCCCAGCTACTTGGGAGGTTGAGGCAGGAGAACCACATGAACCCGGGAGGTGGAAGTTGCAGTGGGCTGAGATCCTCTCATTGCACTCCAGCCTGGGCAACAAGTGAAACTCCATCTCAATCAGACATTAACATGGTTAGTAACGGGGCATGGATTTGAATTTAATATTTGTCTTCTAAATTAAAAATTTCTTCAATTATATCATTTAAGAAAAAAAAATAGGTACCCTTCCTCATCTAAGTTTATTCTGTAATTTCTATTTTAAACTATGAAATTCCATGCTATACAGGGAAATATAAAACATTCTGAGGTATCTTTATGACTAATTCTGGATGTAAATTAATACACACCAAAGGATAATTTGCCTGATGCCTAAATAACTGATAACACTAACACCTATCTTTCTCACTTATTTTTCTACTTATTTTCATATTTTACATATATTCTACAGGTTATTTTTAAATACAGATAGTTACAGTTGTTTTAAATGTTATAAGATAGCTTTATTGTCAAAAATATTTTTAAGAGGCAAGTGAGAAAAAGATATCCTAAAACATAGTTGTGATGAAGTAGAAAGCTAAAATTATTATTTTGTTCTGTTAGACATAATGAGACTTTGACTTGGTGACCTCCCTGACTCTCCAAACCTGGAATTTGTTTGAAATAGGAAGTGGTCATCCCACTGCTCCTTTTATTTAGATGTTTAGTCACTATTTCAATCTTAGCCATGTCTTTCCTAAATTATAATATAATTACAGAGTTCCCAAGTGCAGAGGAATCAAGTCTCTATTGAAAGGGAAAATTATGCTGTTTGTTTCTTTTAAGATATATATATATACACACACACACATATATATATCTCTTTTGATATATATATTTCTTTTGATATATATATATATCAAAAGAAACAGCATAATTTTAAAAGCAGATAGCAGAAGAATATATATTCATTTGATATATATATATGAAATATATCAAAAATATATATATTTCATATATATATCAAATATATATATCTTTAATATATATCAAATATATATATCTTCTGATATATATTTCATATGTATATATATATTTATATATATATCAAATGAATATATATACATTTATGTATTTATGTTCACCAACTATTACATTTTGAAAGTGGTTTAGAAAATGCATTGGTAGGGAAGGGGAAAGCAAAAATATATGTAGACTTCAAAAATCAATGTATAAACATATGAACATTAACATAATTTCAGAATTACTTTTTCATTTTATTTTGCATTTTAATTACTTCATTTGCATGCATCTGGAATTATGCTATTTTCAATATGTTCTTGATTAGATTAGTTTACGGATATGTTACTTGTTTTATATTTAGAGTTAGTAAATTGTAGGATATTTCTGTTCTTGAATAAAGTATAATTAACCTCCAAACGGTTTTTATCCTGCATTAGCATATCTTGTAAGTTGTCTATTAGCTCTAGAAAACATGACAAAACGTGGTTGAAAGCTAAGTTAACAAAATGTTGAGATTTAAGTGTTGTATTTCAAAAGCAGTAAAAGGACTTTAAAACTGAGAAAAAACAGTAAAGCGCAATATAACATCATCTCACTTTAACTTTGAGGAGGTGAGCTCATATTTTTTGAATACTAGATAACTATTCAATAAAATCAAAATGGTCATTAAGACTTTGCCAGTAAGGATATATATGTGTATATATGGCCTTATACCATATAACATTTTGGTCAATGCCAGTTACAAGATTATACAGGAGCTGAAAAATTTCTATCCTTCAATAATGATGTAGCTGTTGATAGTACAGCAGATGACTCACCTCTTTGTGATGATACTGGTATAAACCTACTGTATTGTCATTCATAAATGTATTGGATGATACTATCATATATAATACATAATGCTTAATAATAATAAATGAATATGTTACCAACTTATGTATTTATTATACTATACTTGTTATCATTATTTTAAAGTGCACTTCATCTACTTATTAAAAAATAAAGTTAACTGTAAGCCTTTGGCAGGTCCTTCAGGAGGCATGTCAGAAGGCATTATTATAGGAAATGGCGGTTGCCAATGTGTTTTGCCCCGAAGACCTTCCAGAGGGACAACATGTGGAGGTGAAAAACAGTGATACTGATGATCCTGACCCTATGTAAGTCTAGGCTAATATATATGTTTGTGCCATAGATTTTAACAAAAATATTTAAAAAATAAAAATATAAAAATAAACTTTAAAAATGGAAAAAGAACTCTTAGAATAAGTACATAAAGATAGGAAATTTTTTTTTTCTGGTATAACTGTATAATGTGTTTGTGTTTTATGCTAAGTTTTATTACAAAAGAGCCAAAAAGTTTTAAAAATTTAAAAACAAGTTGAAGTAAAAACACTATAGTAATATAAGGTTAATTTAATGTTGAAGAAAAACAATTTGATAAATGTTGTGTTGCCTAAGTGTACAATGTTTATAAAGTTTACAGAAGTGTATAGTAATGTCCCAGACCTTCATATTTACTCACCAATCACTTACTAACTCACTCAGAGCAGATTCCAGTCCTGCAAGCTCCATTTCTGTAAGTGTCCTACATGGGTGTACCATTTTTTATCTCTTATGTCATATTTTTATGGTACCTTTTCTATGTTTAGATATGTTTAAATATACAAATACTTACCATTGTGTTACAATTGCCTACAGTATACAATATAGTAATATGCTATACACGTTTGTAACCTTGGAGCAATAACTCATACCATACATTCTAAATGTGCACTAGGCTCTGCCATCTAGGTTTGTGTAAGTATACTTTATGACCTTTGCATAATGTCAAAATAGTCTAATAATGAATTTCTCAGGATATATCCCCATCATTAAGCAATGTATGGCTGTGTATGCACACACACCCCCCACAGATTTTTGTTAGTGATAATTTCAGAGACCGTTAGTATTCCTTTCATTTTTCCTGTCTCTTGCAGATGGGTCATATGATGGCATTTTGACAAATGGAAATCTGGAAAAAAGTATTGGCCATTCCCAAATCTGGCCCCTCAACACATCATACAAACCTCTAGATCTCTTTTTCCCTGCTTTATCAGCAGTTTTAGAGCCCATATTTTCCAGATGGTATTGCTTGAAGACAGAGGAGGGCCACCCAGACATATTATACCATACATAAATAAGAAAGAAACCTCTACGCTATTAAAATATTGTTATCACATGGGGGAAATCCTTACTGGTCTGCAGCAACCTCAATTCTTGCCTCTTCAGAAGAAAGAATTTGACTGAATCTCATGAGGCAGAAGGAGAGAGCAAGGCAAGATTCAGAGCAGGAGTGAACATTTATTAAAACGCTTTAAAGAAGGAATAAAAATAAAGTACACTTGGAAGAGGGCCAAGCAGGCATCTTGGAGGTAAAGTGCCCCATTTGGCCTTGGATCTAGCGTTTTATATGCTGGCATCCTTCTAGCATCTTCTGTCCCTTTTCCTTTGACTTTTCTCTTGGGGTGGGCTGCCTGCATGTGCAGTGGACTGCTAGCACTTGGGAGGTGAACATGTGCAGTGTGTTTACTGGAGTTGTATGCATGCTCACCTGAGGTTTTCTTCCCTTTACTGGTAGAATGGCCCTGGAAGATGATACATGTTCAACTCTGCATTTGGCCTCTTGATGTGGATGCTTGAGCCTACTCACCCAACTCTTGAAATCTTATTGGTAAGCTGCTGATCACAGGTTCAGGTGCTTCCTATCTATAAGACTACATTTCTCTGAAGCTTGTTGAGACCTATTATAAGAAGCAGTGTGCCAACTGCCTGACCATCACCTGATGGTCGCCGGGCTTTTTTTGGTGGGCTGTGGGAACCCTCTCCTGCCCTGTTAGTGTCTGACTATCTACCCACTATAACACTATGATTTCAGAATTAATTTGTTGTTGCAAGTGGAACAAAATAAATAGAGTAGAAGAAAGTAGATGAACAAAAATGTATAATTGAGAAGGCAAGATAGCCCAACAGTGAATTCATAAAGTAGAATCAGAAATGTAGTTTTATAGATGACAAATAGAAACACAACCACTGCAGACATTCCCCAAATGACCTGATAGATGTTATCTTTCTCATAACAACTGGGAAGGTTGTCAAGCCATTTTTATTATAATGTTCAATTTGGCTCTTTTACATGTCAGGCACTGTGTTAAGCATACATTTGTTTTCATATTCATAAGAATATCCTGAAAAGGTGTTATTACAATTCTTCTATATTGATTAGGAAACTGATGCTTAAGCATATTATGTAAATTACCTATGGAAACAGAGATACTACATGGTGGAGCTAAGGTTTGAGCTAACTGTTCTATCCAAAAGCAGGGACATGCAACTCACCATGCATACTACCTCTCTAGAACAGAGAAGTGCTGTCAATAAGTTGAAACAGCATTTCTGTGAACTGTAAAAATCAGATGCAGTTTGCACTGCACCACTGAATACTGATACTGATATGCCTCTAGTCACTATCCCAGCGTTTTTCATTAAGCTGTCATTATGACACCATAAATCCTTTAAATAACATCTTAAAAGTTAACAGCGTAGGATTTTAATGCCATACCTTTAATTCTGGTGACTTTGCTAACTTCCTGACTTTAAACTCTCATCAGTATACAAGAAAATAACAAATGTCCTCAATTTAAATAAAACCTTCCTAATGGTTTGCCTATGCCTTTACAATATGATCTTAACTGCTTTGTCATTGCTTGCAGACTTTAGCATGGTTTGTTGTCTGCTTTTATATCCAACCTCATCTCACTATAATCTCCAACACCCTGTATATTCTAAGGTTACTTGAACACACCAAGTTAATTACCTACAAATGTCTTTGCATCTGCTGTTCCTTCTGTCTAATGGTCTCCCTATTGACTCTTCAAATGTTGGTCTTCTTTTCATTATTTTAGTCTCAAGAAAATTTGTCACCTACTCAGAGAGGCTCTTCCTGCTCAAGGGCTATGAAGGGATCCATCCCCATTATACTTGACCCTGTTTTATGTCTTTCATGGAGCTCATGCTGCTGCAAATAATTGGCTTATTTATTTATTTATCCAACAAGAACATGAGTTCTAAGAGGGCAGTAATTTTTTTTCTACTGTGTTTAATTTGCTGCTGTATTTCTCCACTTGGAACAGTGACTGACACAAAGTAAGGACTCAAAATCTTTGTTGAGTAAGTAAATCAAAGCATATTTGATGTCTTTTTAAAAAGAACCAAGAAGAAACACTGGAGAATATATAAGGTAGTAGTTAGAAATTTGAAAGTGGGAGACCAGATTTAAGGGGCTGAAACCTGGTTTTGCCATTAACTATTGTCAAGTTGCACAGATTTCTCAAACTTTGTTTTCTTCAATTTTCTCATTAATATAATGGGGAAAAATAATAGAAATTCCCTCAAGGAGTTTCTTATATTTACAAATCTAATTTAGAATTGTTCTCAACATACAAAAAGCACTACACATGCATTTGTTGCATATATAAATCATAGACAATATAAAATGTATGTCAAAAGCTTCAGGTTTCTTTCTTTGCTTTCAGTTAGTTCAGATCACTGACTTCATTATTTAATTAAAAAAATAGAACTGGATTAAACTATGTATTTACCCAGTTTCTATCAAAATTTCTATGTTTGGAACTATGTCCACAGCTGCCATTATTTGGGAAAGTGTGTGACTTCGTGTGGTCAGGGTAGGGTAAATTGACGCAGCCTTGGTCATTTCAGTAAAAAAAAAATGCACCATTAATCATTTATTTTAATTCATTTTACTAAAAGCATTTGTTACTTTGCACCCACATGTTGTTTTGTTTAGATAGATTTTCTTTTTATAAAACTGAAAGTAGAATTCTTTTCAGAATTAGATTATACTTTTTCCTTCTCTAAAAATACTTTAAACCTTTCTCTTTATACACTTTTTTAAGGCACTGGAGGAATTTAAATTTTGCACTATCACAAACATGCTTATACAAAACTCTTGCTATCACATTGCAAGACCATGAAAATATACGTTCAAAAACAGATCAATCATTTAAGAAGAACTGGATAGCTCTGACTGAGTCAAAAGTAACTTCTTCCCAGTTCTTCTTTAGATATGTTGTTCTATTGTGTTTAAATATGTAAGCCCAGGGCTGGCTCTGGGCAAAAATGCCAACTTTAAATCTTCAACCTGTCATTTAATGCCCTCCAAATCTTGTTCTTTCCCTACTTTTTCATTCTTATTCAGAATACATTGTCCCTTGCATCTTGTTTTTCAGCCATATTGACTAGTGAGAAGTCTTTTAAAACTCTGAGCAGTATTTTGTATTTGTTGTCATACATCATTGCTAGATGAATAAAGCATTGTCAGTATGACTCTAGTTGCAAAAGATAACTAAGAGCTGGTGACTAATTTAGTTTAGACTCTGCCCTATAAACCTTTTCTCATTGCTGATTTTAGTATGTATTATTTCATTGAAATAAAAAGTATCATTGAGTGTAACAGATTTTCTGTGAGTACTTTTATTAAATAATTGAGGTTGAGGATGGTTCTGCAAATCTCTGACTACAATAACAATAAATGCAAATGATATGTGTACTTTTCTCTGGGAATATCTCCTCAGAGAAGTTAAGGAAGGAATATTAAAAAAAAACTGAATTCCATTCTAAACATGGAGTGGTGTGTGTGTGTGTGTGTGTGTGTGTGTGTGTGTTTATCTGTTTATATGTATGTTTCTGTATGTATATTAGTATAAGGGTTTATGTATAAGTTTGCCTATGTGTGTGCCTATGAGTGTGCATGTGTGTAATGTGTGTGTACATATGTATGAAACATTCTAGGCATTGAACACATCATGTATAATGATGCTGTAATGGTAGGAAGAGTGTGCTTTCAAGAAACTGCAAGAAGGACTATGGGTAGAACTCAAAAAAATCAAAAGGGAATGGTAGTCGATGAGGTTAGACATAGGTAAAGGCCAAAATACAGGCCTTAAGAACTTTAAGGTTTTTCATGTGCCATGATGTCTGTGTAGACATGATAAGGCATAATAAGATTACTCTATTAAAAATGAAAAGATCTGTCCACAAATGAACAAACTAAATAAATTATTGTACATCCAAACCATACAATATTATGCAGTCAATGAAAATAACAAGTGTTAAAAACAGATTCGTAGGAATACTTAACAATTTTTCTTTTAGTGAGAAAATGATATAAAAACTTAAAAATTTAATCTTTCTTTCAAGCAATGACTACCTCTACATATGTGTGTATATAAGTATACATATGTATATAAGGATCATAAAAAAATACATGGATTACTTGAGGTAGAGACCAAAAGAAGTATGTGTGAATAAGTGTGATATGGTGCTGAGAAGAATGTATATTCTGTGGATTTGTGGTGGCGAGTTCTGTGGATGTCTCTTAGGTTCACTTGGTCCAGATCTGAGTTCAAGTCCTGGATATCCTTGTTAATTTTGTCTCATTGATCTGTCTAGTATTGACAGTGGGGTATTAAAAGTTTCCCACTATTATTGTGCAGGATTCTAAGTCTCTTTGTAGGTCATTAACAACTTGCTTTATGTATCTGGGTGCTTCTGTATTGGGTGCATATATATTTAGGATAGTTAGCTCTTCTCGTTGCATTAATCTCTTAACCATTTTGTAATGCCCTTCTTTGTCTCTTTTGTTGTTGATTTAAAGTCTGTTTTATCAGACCAGGATTGCAACTCCTGCTTTTTTTTTTTTTGCTCTCCGTTTGCTTGGTAAATCTTCCTCCATCCCTTTATTTTGAGCCCATATGTGTCTTTGCACATAAAATGGGTTTCCTGAATACAGCACACCAGTGGGTCTTAATTTTTATCCAATTTGCCAGTCTGTGTCTTTTGATTGGGGCATTTAGTCCATTTACATTTAAGGTTAATATTGTTATGTATGAATTTGTTCCTGCCATTTTGATGCTAGCTGGTTGTTTTGTCTGTTATTTGATGTGGTTTCTTCACAGTGTCAGTGTTTTTTACAATTTGATATGTTTTTGCAGTAGCTGGCACTGGTTGTTTCCTTCCATGTTTAGTGCTTCTTTCAGGAGCTCTTGTAGGGCAGGCCTGGTGGTAACAAAATCTCAGCAGTTGCTAGTCCATAAAGGATTTTATTTCTCCTTCATTTAGGAAGCTTAGTTTGACTGGATATGAAATTCTGGGTTGAAAATTCTTTTCTTTTAGTATGCTGAATATTGGCCCCCACTCTCTTCTGACTTGTAGGGTTTCTGCTGAGAGATCCACTGTGAGTCTGATGGGCTTCCCTTTGTGGGTAACCCAACCTTTCTCTCTGGCTGCCCTTAGCATTTTTTTCCTTCATGTCAACCCTGGTGAATCTGACAATTATGTGCCTTGGGTTGGCTTTTCTCAAGGAATACCTTCGTGGTGTTCTCTGTATTTCCTGTATTTGAATGTTGGCCTGCCTTGCTAGGTTGGGGAAGTTCTCCTGGATAACATCCTGAAGAGTACTTTCCAGCTTGGTTTTGTTCTCCCTGTCATTTTCAGGTACATGGATCAAATGTAGATTTGGTCTGTTCACATAATCTTATATTTCTTGGAGCATTTGTTCATTTCTTTTTACTCTTTTTGCTCTAAACTTGCCTTCTCACTTTATTTCATTGAGTTGATCTTCAATCTCTGATATCCTTTCTTCTGCTTGACCAGTTCTGCTATTGAAGCTTGTGTATGCTTCACAAAGTTCTCGTACTGTGTTTTTCAGCCTCGTCAATTCATTTATGTTCCTCTCTAAAATGTGTATTCTTGTTAGCATTTCATCCAACCTTTTTTCAAGGTTCTTAGTTTCCTTGCATTGGGTTTGAACATGCTCCTTTAGCTCAGAGAAGTTTGTTATTACCCACCTTCTGGAGCCTGCTTCTGTCAGTATGTCATACTCATTCTCTATCCAGTTGTGTTCCATTGCTGGCGAGGGGTTGTGGTCCGTTGGAGGAGAAGAGGTGTTCTGACTTTTGGCGATTTTAGCCTTTTTGTGCTGTTTTTTCCCCATATTTGTGGATTCATCTACCTTTGGTCTTTGAAGCTGGTGATTTTTGGATGGGGTTTCTAGTGGACGTCCTTTCTGTTGATGTTGAAGCTATTTCTTTGTTTGTGAGTTTTCCTTCTAACAGTCAGGCCCCACTGCTACAGGTCTGCTGGAGTTTGCTGGAGGTCCACTTCAGACCCTGCTTGCCTAGGAATCACCTGCATGGGCCGCAGAACAGCAAAGATTATTGCCTGTTCCTTCTCCTGGTAGCTTTGTCCCAAAAGGGTACCTGCCAGATGTCAGTCAGAACTTTCCTGTGTAATGTATCTCCCAGTTAGGGTACATGGTGGGTGAGGGGGTCACTTGAGGAGGCAGCCTGTCCCTTAATGGAGCTCAAGCATTGTGCTGGGGAATCCATTGCTCCCTACAGGGCTGCCGGGCAGGGATGTTTAAGTCTGCCAAAGCATAACCCACAACTGCCCCTTTTCCCAGGTGTTCTGTCCCAGGAAGCGGGGGTGGGGGGGCTTTGTAAGTCCCTGACAGACTGCTGTCTTTTTTTCTGAGTTGCCCTGCCCAGCAAGAAGAGAATCAACTTGACAGTCTGCCTGCAGAAGCCTTGATAAGCTGCCATGCTGGGCTTACCCAGCTTCTGTATAAACTTTCTGGTGGCTTTGTTTACACAAGCAATGTTAAAACCACTTACCAGAGCCTTAGCAATGGTGGGCGTACTTTCCCTCACCAAGCTCGACCATCCCAGGTTGAGCTCTGACTTCTGTGCTGTCTGCAAGAATTTTAAGCCAGTGGATCTTAGCTTGCCAGTCGTTGTGGGGTGGGACCTGCAGAGCCAGCTCACTTGGTTCTCTGGCTTCAGCCCCCTTTTTCAGGAGGAATGAGTGGTTCTGTCTCTCTAGCTTTCCAGGTGCCACTGGACTAAAACAGCTGCCCAGTTTTGTGCTGGAAACTTGGGGCATGGGCTTGTAGGCACCGTAAGGGATCTCCTGGTCTGCGGATTGTGTAGACCCTGGGAAAAGTTCATTGTCTGAGCCAGAGAGCTGGAGTGTAGGGAAAAGTCCATAATGATTTCCCTTGACTGAGAGGGAGAGTTCTCTAGCCCCTTGCTCCTCCAAGGGCTGTTCCCACTGGGCTGTTCCCACTGTCTAACCAGTCCCAATGAGATGAACCTGGTACCTCAATTGGAAATGTGGAGATCACTTGTCTTCTGGTGCACTCTCACTGGGGACTGCAGACTGGAGCTGTTCCTATTTGGTTATCTAAAATTGATCACATAATTGGAAGTAAAACACTCCTGAGCAAATGCAAAAAAACAGAAGTCATAACAACCAGTCTCAGACCACAGTGCTATCGAATTAGAACTCAGGATTAAGAAACTCACTCAAAATCACACAACTACATAGAAACTAAACAACCTACTCCTGAATAACCAATGGACCAATAATGAAATGAAGGCAGAAATAAATATATTCTTTGAAACTAATGAGAATGAAGACACAACATACCAGAATCTCTGACACATTTAAAGCAGTGGCTAGAGGGAAATTTATAGCACTATATGCCCACCAGAGAAGTGAGGAACGATATAAAATCAACACCCTAACTTCACAATTAAAAGAACTAGAGGAACAAGATCAAACAGATTCAAAAGCTAGCAGAAGACAAGAAATAAGTAAGATCAAAGCATAACTGAAGGAGATAGAGACACAAAAATTCCTTAAAAAAATCAATAAATCCAGGAGCTGGCTTTGCAAAAAGATCAACAAAGTAGTAGACCACTAACCAGACTAACAAAAAAGAAAAGAGAGAAGATTCAAATAGATGCAATACAAAATAATAAAAGGGATATCACCACCAATCCCACAGCAATAACTGCCATCAAAGATTACTACAAATACCTCTATGTAAATAAACCAGGAAATCTAGAAGAAATGGCTAAATTCCTGTACACTTATACCCTCCCAAGACTAAACCAGAAAGAAGTTGAATTCCTGAATAGACCAATAACAAGTCTGAAGTTGATACAGCAATTAATAGCCCACAAACCAATAAAAGTCCAGGACCAGATGGATTTACAGCCGAATTCTATCTGAGATACAAAGAGGAGCTGGTACCACTCCTTCTGAAACTATTCCAAACAATTCAGAAAAAAGGAATCCTCCCTAACTCATTTTGTGAGACCAATATTATCCTGATACCAAAACCTGGCAAAGACACAACTATAAAAGAAAATTTCAGGCCAATATCCATGATGAACACTGATGCAAAAATCTTCAATAAAATACTGGTAAACCGAATCCAACAGCACATCAGAAAACTTATCCATCACGATCAAGTCAGCTTCATCTCAGCACTGCAAGGCTTGTTTAACACCTGCAAGTCTATAAATCTAATCCATCGCATAAACAGAACCAAAGACAAAAACCACATGATTATCTCAATAGATTCAGAGAAGGCCTTCAACAAAATTCAACAGCCCTTTATGCTAAAAACTCTCAATAAACTAGGTATTGATGGATCCTATCTCAAAATAATAAGAGCTATTTATAACAAACACACAGCCAATATCATACTGAATGGGTAAAAACTGGAAGTATTCCCTTTGAAAACTGGCAGAAGACAAGAATGCCCCCTCTCACCACTCCTATTCAATATAGTATTCGATGTTCTGGCTAGGGCTATCAGACAAGAGAAGGAAATAACGCATATTTGAAAAGGAAGAGAGGACATCAAATTGTCCCTGTTTGCAGATGGCATGATTGTATATTTAGGAAACCCCATTGTCTCCGCCCAAAATCTCCTTAAGCTGATAAGCAACTTCAGCAAAGTCTCAGGCTACAAAATCAATGTGCAAAAATCACAAGCATGACTACGTTCCAATAATAGACAAACAGAGAGCTGAATCATAAATGAACTCCCATTCACAATTGCTACAAAGAGCATATAATACCTAGAAATACAACTAACAAGGAACATGAAGGACCTCTTAAAGGAGAACTACAAACCACTGCTCAAGGAAATAAGAGAGGACACAGATGGAGAAACATTCCATGCTCATGGTTAGGAAGAATCAATATTGTGAAAATGGCCATACTGCCCAAAGTAATTTATAGATTCAACACTGTCACCATCAAGCTACCAATGACCTTCTTTACAGACCTGGAAAAAAACACCTTAAACTTCATATGGAACCAAAAGAGAGCCCGCATAGCCAAGACAATCCTAAGCAAAAAGAACAAAGCCAGAGGCATTATGCTACCTAATTTCAAACTATACTACAAGGCTACAGCAATCAAAACAGCATGGTACTGATACCAAAACAGAGATATAGACCAATGGAATAGACCAGAGGCCTCAGAGGCAATGCCAAACATCTACAACCATCTGTTCTTTGACTAGACAGAAACAAGCAATGTGGAAAGGATTCCCTATTTAATAAGTGGTGTTGAGATAACTGGCTAGCCATATGCAGACAGCTGAAACTGGAACCCTTCCTTACACCGCATACAAAAATTAACTCTAGATGGATTAAAGATTTAAACATGAGGCCTAGCACCATAAGAACTCTGGAAGAATACCTAGGCAATAGCATTCAGGACAAAGGCATGGGCAAGGACTTTATGACTAAAACACTGAAAGCAATGACAACAAAAGCCAAAATAGATAAATGGGATCTAATTAAACTTAAGAGCTTCTGCACAGCAAAGGAAACTATCAGTTGAGTGAACTGGAACCAACAGAATGGGAAAAAATTTTTGCGATCTATCCATCTGACAAAGGACTTATATCCAGAATCTATGGAGAACTTAAACAAATTTACAAGAAAAAAAATAATCAACCACATCAAAAAGTCAGTAAAAATATGAACAGACACTTTTAAAAACAAGACATTTATGCAGCTAACAAACATATGAAAAAAATTTCATCATCACTGGTCATTAGAGAAATGCAAATCAAAACCACATTGAGATACCACTTTATGCCAGTTAAAATAAGGAGAAAACAGATTCTGGAGAGGATGTGGAGAAAAGGAATGCTTTTACACTGTTTTTGGGAGTGTAAATTAATTCAACCATTGTGGAAGACAGTGTGGTGATTCCTCAAGGACTTAGAAATATCATTTGACCAGCAATCCCATTACTGGGTATATACCCAAAGGATTATATATCATTCTGTTATAAAGACACATGCACACATATGTTTATTGTGGCACTGTTCATAATACCAAAGACTTGGAACCAACCCAAATGCCAATCAATGATAGACTGGATAAAGGAAATATGGCACATATACACCATAGAATACTATGCATCCATAAAAAGGATGAGTTTGTGTCCTTTGCAGGGACATGGATGAAGCTCGAAACCATCATTGTCAGCAAACTGACACAAGAAAACCAAACACCACATGTTCTCACTTATAAGTTGGGTGTTGAACAATGAGAACACATGGACATAGGGAGGGGAAGATCACATACTGGGGCCTGGGGGGTGGCGGGCTAGGGGAGGAATAGCATGGGATGGGGGTATTAAGGAGGGATAGCATTAGGGGAAATACCTAATGTAAATGACGGGGTGATGGATGCAGCAAACCATTACTATGGCATGTGTATATCTATTTAACATACATGCATAATCTGCACATGTACCCAAGAACTTAAAGTATAATAAATAAATTTTTCTAAATGAGATATGTATGCAGATAAGATTAGGAAAGAATGAAAAGAACAGCAAATCAGTACAAAGCAAAAACTTATAAAACCATATTGATGCATGTAAGTAGAATTAGACATTCAATAAATAATTTAATAATTTGTTTAGAAAAATAATATAAATAATCACCCTGACAGCAGTGTGAAAAACATTCGAGTAGTTTTCAGTATATATGTTACTAGGCTACTAGAGAGTTCTAGCGGATAAGTGATGTGTGCTTAGATTAGAAGTTATAATCAGTAAGACTTAATAATGATTAGATATGGGAAGTCTTAAAGTTGACTGCTACGTTCCAGATTGGTGCAGGGCCATCTGATGCCATAGGGAATAATGAAAGAGCCAGGTGGTTGGGTGGGGATTTTGTTTAATACATGATTTACCTGTACTACTTTGCAGCACCCAGGTGGAGATATCAAATAGAATGTTGAATGATTGGGTCTAGAACTCAGACTCTAGGCCTCAAAATGGAAGTGTATGTGTAATCTGTGTATGCATGGTAATCAAAGCTATGAACAAGAATGAGATTACCTATGAAGAGATAATATAAGAAGGAGAAAAAACAAAGTCTATGAATGATCTTTGGGTAACATCTTATCACAACAGAGAAAAACAAAATGCAAAAGAAAAGGATAACCAAAATAGAGAAAACACAACAGCGTACTGACCTAATTCATCCTTGATAAGACGGTGTTTCAAAAAAAATCTTGTAATAGTGTCAGTAATACTATTCAGTAATGAAAGATGATTGGGATCAATACACGGAATTGACTAATATAAAGCAGACTGAAACATACTGAGGCACCAATAAGGGGTTAGGAAATGGAAATGAGTAACTGTAGACAATTTTTTCCAGCTCTTCAATGGAGCAGCAACTAAAGAACATAGTGCAACTTTGTTTATCCTCTCCAAATAAAGTTGCAACTAAAGAACATAGTGTCAAGAGAGAGGAGTGTTGTGTGTGCATGTGTGTGAATTTAATCTGTTGGAGACAAGAGTATTTGAAATATTGGAGGTAAAGGTCCAGTGAAAGAAAAATAGCAATAAAAATTATTAAAATAGGACTTCAGGTAAGACAATAATAAATTGAATAATAAACAGTTTTAAATAATTTAGTTTAATGGTTCAAGCTAGAAATTAATTAAACTTTGAGATTTACCATGCCCTAATATGAAAAGCTCTTCCGTTTTATATGACATGAATATTTTCCTTTAAATATTATTAATTTAATGAGGTATTCATAATGCTATTTATGTTCATTTCAATTTTTGGTCTTGGAAAATATGGTGTACTTATTTTAGGAGGAGTTTCCTTCTCATAAAGAGCTAGAAATGTGAATGGTTGGGTTTTAAATTGATGTTGGTTATCAATCTATTTAAATTGTTTCTTTTGCAAACAGGATGCAAATTCGAGCTAGGATTTAAAGTATGTTTACATCCCATATGCAAATGAAGGGTTTTGGTTTACTTGATAATGTAAATTTGGAAGATGTTATACGGGTTTCTCATTAGAATAGTATTGCTAATTATGCCTCTTAAGATTTCTTTCTAATGTATCATTGCTAGGTAAAATATATGATTTAAATATATTTGATGAGCATTTAAATTAAGTAGTGAAGTCTTCGATATTATTATTATTTTATTATTATTATTTAAGACAGATTTGCACTCTGTTGCCTAGGATGGTGTGCAACGGTGCGACTTTGGCTCACTGCAACCTCTGCCTCCCAGACCCAAATAATCCGCCTGCCTCAGCCTCCCAAAGTGCTGGGACCTACAGATGTGAGCCACTGCAAACTGCTTGTAATTTTTTCATTTTTATTTTTTTGAGATGTGATCTCACTGTGTTGCCCAGGCTGGAGTGCAGTGGCACGATCTCAGGCTCACTGCAACCTACACCTCCCAGGCTCAACCAATCCCTCCACCTCAGCCTCCCAAGTAGCTGGGGCCACAGGCACGCATCACCATTCCCGGCTAATTTTTTTGTATTTTTGGTAGAGATGAGGTTTTACCATGTTGGTCAGGCTGGTCTCAAACTCTTGAGCTCAAGCAATTCTTGTGCTTTGGCCCTTCAAAGTATTGAGATTACAGGCATGAGCCACCCACTATCCCAGCCCTGTGATAGTATTTTTAATAAGATTTTTTAAAGTTCATTTCTAAGAAAAATTACATTCAGTCTCATTCAGTTTAACATTTTATATTATTTTGTCATGCTCAGATTCCCTGAATGATAAATGGCACTCAATTTGTGAGGATTTTTTCATTGACTATTTATATCACCCTAGGAAGTGCTTACCTAGAATTCACTCCACTCAAGGGACTTTAAAAGCTGGGGGGGAAAACAAACAAACAAACAAACCAAACAAAGCAAAAAACGATCTAAAGAACATCCCAATTCTCAAGGTTAAAAAAGACAAAAATAGTAAGTATTTAATGCATTTCAGGAAGAGTTCATTTTATTTATACAGATTTGTTAATGATAACTACAACTGCTTAAGAGATTATCTAGATTTTTATTGATAAGTACATTAAACTTTAAAATCAACCGGAAACTTTCCAGATGATATCATCAGGAAGTGCTCGGGTGGGAAGCCCACTCAGTTTATCCTCTCCAAATTCTGTGTGTCTTCAGTCATAGCATACTACTTGAGTATAAGGCTGTCATTTGGAGTTGTGGATTCTAGTAGCAATTAAGTTCCTAATCCTTGTTGCATCTTGAATAAGTAATTTACTATCTTTAGTTTTATGTTTTCTAAACTTTTTTATTTGCTTTTTGCCTTTGCTTTATTTATTTATTTATTTATTTGTTTTCCTACGTTAAAAACGGGAGTGGGATGAGCTAGATGATTTTTAAGCTATTTTCAATCCTGTATTGACACATAGCTTCTGGGTCACCAATTTTCATGGTTAGCCCAAAAATATTTGTGAGATTGGAAATGATGAATTTTTTTCTTTCAAGTTTTTTGTTTACATTTGTTTCAGTAAAGAGAATAAATAAGAGGCCCTATGCAGTAATTTTATCTTTTAATATCTGAATCCTATTTGCCCATGGGATATTCCACTAAAATTTTCTCCTTTTATCTTCATTTTCTGTCTTAATTATTGATCTGAGATTTAGTTGCCCTTGAAACTGATGCACTCAGCAGCTCCAGGGTGGTGGAGTGAGATGGTTGCTAGGCAACTTCACTGGTATCAAATGGGTCATCGAGATCTTTACCTCTGAGAGTCTTGCTTGTGGAGAATCTAAGGAAAGAGCTACTTCTAACTGTTGTGTCTTTAAGTCTCTGAAAACACAGAGATTTGCAACAAATAAACAACATGTTTAGAAAGGATTATTAGAAAAAATGTAGGTAGAATATTTGTGTTTTATTTTCAGGTTTAAGGAGATTGCTTTAAAAGAGTAAGTCTTTTGATCCTGTTGTGGTTTTCTAGTGCTACATAACAAATCATGACAAACTTAATGGCATAAAAATATAAATGTACATCTCACAGTTTCCATGGATTAGAATTGTAGGTATGGTTTAGCTGGGTCTATGCTCAGGGTATCCTAACGCTGTAATCAAGGTGTCTGCTGGAGCTGTGGTCTCATTTAAGGCCTAAGATCTTCCAAATTCTTGTGGTTGTTTGCGGAATTTATTTCCTTGCAGCAACTGGCTGGTTGGTGGTTTATTTATTTAAAGCTAGCAACAGGAAAAGAGAGAGTTTCTATAGCTTCCAAAATCTGAGCTCAGTAAAGGCCAAAACTCTTTTACAAAGGGCCTAATTAGGTCAGGCTCATACAAGGTAATCTTCTCTTTTTAATTGATATGTCATAATTGTACATATTTATGAAGTATGTGTGATGTTTTGATATATGCCTACAATGTGTAATGATCAAATTAGGTTAATGAGAATATTCATCACTTCAAACATTTATTTCTTTGTTTTGGGATTGTTTCACATCTTCTTTTCTAGCTATTTTGAAACATGCAATAAATTGTTGTTAACCATAGTCACTCTACTGTGCTGTAGAACACTAGAACTTATTCCTTCTAACTGTAGCTTTTACCCATTAACCAACTTATAAAGTCCCTTTGATGAACTAAATTTAACTGATTGAGGACCTTAATTATATCTGATAACTTTCTTCATTTTAGTCATATAACATAACCTAACCATAGAAATAATACCTTATTATTTTCACAGGTCTCACCCACACTCAAGGAAAGGAGCTTATTTAAGGATGTAGATTATTTCTTATCACCTTAAAATTTTACTGATGACATATATTTTAAATGTATGATCAGTGTTCTATTACAATCTCAAAATATGGGCTGAGAGAATAATACAAATATTTTTTTATTTCTAAGTTCTGCTATCAATTGTTTTACAATTTAATAATCGCTAAGTGGGATTTATTTTAAATTTTACAGTTAGAGCTATTTTCTGTAAATCATTCTTATCAGAGCATTATTTCCAGAAAAATGAATGCATAATAAATATTGAAGAATACTATGGGGAGGGTCTAGTATTAGATGATTCTATTTTATGGCTATGCTTATTAGATTAATTTTAACTATGATCCAGGCCCAGGGAAGAAATGAAGGCTGAAAATTTTACATTACTTTTGGTTGATGCAGGTAGTAAATTTTTATATCAGATTAGCAACCAAATCTCAACTTTAAGCTTGGAAGTTAGAGTAATATTTCCTCTTGGGAATATAAGAGCACAATGTTTTTTGCCATTGTTCATTTTCTAATTCTCTGATGTTATCTCAACACGTAAGGGAGAAGTTGTTTCAGAAATAGGAATTAGCCTGTTGAATGTAGCCTGTGTGCAAGGGCCATGAGGATATTGTTGGAGTAATTCTATTGGTTAGTTTGCATTTCTTGGGACCAGAATAGTTGATGAATAAGAAAACATGGTAATAATATAAAAATAAGAAATAATACAAACAATTATAATTGTCTCAGGGATTTCTTCAGAGACATTTATGAGAGGTAACTATGAATATATTAGAGTACATATTTTGTTGGGCTCTCATAGATTTTCATCTGCAGATAAACTTTCTTCTAAATTAGTTTTGTTTTATTTATAAACTTCATAAAAATTCAAGCTGTTTGTTTATATTTTAATGCTTATATAGACTTCAGAAAAATTGACAACAAAAATCATGTCACGATATGTCTGAATATATATTTTCCTTGGTAGACTGATCTATTCAGAAAATGTGTCTACATAACCAAGGCAGATGGGAAATATTTGAAAATGTTTGTTGTCACCTTCTTTTCCATCCCTTATGTCCCATCATGGACCCCTTAAGGCAAATCATAAATATGAGGGGCATAATTTCTTATAAAGATTGCATTATTATTTGTTCCACCAGCTAAAAAGAATTTCAAAGGCTACTAATAAGTTTTAAATGTAATTAAAAAGGCAATAAACAGGTTTTAAAAAATCACATTGGATGTAGCATAGCCTTGTATTCTATCTGTACTTGGAAAATTGGATAAACAGAATACTTTTGCATAAACTATTATCAAAACACACAAATTCATACATTTACTTATGTACATCATTAATAGAATAGTACTTAATAGCCCTTAAATATGAGCAAAATTATGGACTTTCTAATAAGAAAAAATAAAACTATGTTGGTTGAAAAGTAATACCATCTGTTAAAAATATTATGTAAGCTATGTATAGAATTAAAATTTTTTAGGCATCACATTAAAACATAAAAAAAATAAAATTAATATATTTTATCTATTTTCAAGAAACAATACATTTTGAAAGCAAAATATATAAACTATGACCTAAAAAAGGGTCTGCTCGATTCTGAATATTTCATTGTCATAAAAGGTCATGTAGTCATGCCTAATGAGATGCAGCTGACCTGCTAATAGAGCTATATGGACGAATTGTGTGGATCTTTTGGCATTTCTGGAGAGGCTCTTTCACTATCTTTATACCACACACTTCAGCATTTGATTGCAAATGGATGTCTGTGATTCTAGGCATCTACTCTGTGATAAAACATCTTGCATGTAGACTGAGATCCACTGTTGTTTTCTCAACACATGGCATATCAATTAAGTGACACATCTCTAATCAGCAAGCTCATGGGCCTCTTCTTTTTTGTACCTCCCTTATGGTCACTTAGACTGATGTTGGTGTATCCCTTTGAGAGGTTCCTAAGTCCTAGAGTTACTACAAAGACTTGTCAGTGCTGCAGAAAATTTCTCTCAAGTGGCCACATGAAAACTCCATCCCTGTTTTATCTCAGATTAATTTCCTGGTATTCCATCAGCCTGTCTTCTAAACTACACCATCCTAAACAAATTTAGATTGGTAAAAATTCATTTAGCCATTTTAAAATGATGTCACAAGTGGGAAAATGGAAGCAATTTTATTTTTCTGCAGACAGCAGAATTGAATAGTCATATAAATTTCTCTTAAGTTATCAAAGTTTCTTACCTAGAGATACTTTGACTAATACACTCAATTTTACTTGTATTTTTAAGCTTTAAATACTAATACAAACAGTTGAGACATTGAAAACTTTCCATAAAATGATACATTATCTATACTCTCAATGTAGACATCAATTTTGCATTTTTCATAATCTTCACCTACCAGTTATTTTAATGTATGTTTTATATTGATTTCCTTTTTCCACTTACTCTTATTCCTTGCTACTTACCATTTTCTGTATGGCACCCTACTTCTTCAAATTTATTTCCAGTTTCTGTTGGGGTTATTTTTACATTTAGATTTTGGGCTGGGAATAATACAGTAAACAAATTGTGTGAAATATGAGTTTTGAAAGCTGTGTGGTCAGGATTATTAAACACACATGTTACTTTACATTTCGCTTGATTTTAAAACTCAGATTGAATCTCCATTGAAGGAAGCATTTTACTGGTAGCACATTTAAATCATGTGAAGAGTGACACTAACTCAAAATATTGCCAACTTAGTGCCTGTATCAGGAGGAGGGAAAGTAAGAATCTCTTCATGGGTGCTACTTTTTATCTTCAGTGAATATAAAACATGAATAATAAACATATAAAAATTTTGAAAAATATGTATTTGTTCATTTTACTTTACAATTCAAAATAAAATTGCCGGAGGTGAAGCTCCAATGTACAGCCTTTCTCTTCAATCTGTTCTTTGTGAAATTTTGCATATGTGTATTTTGCATGCATACCTCCTATTAATGCAATGAAATTTATTTCAGTAGAATAAATTAAGGAAGTATACTGGCATGGCATAGCACAGTTCTCTTCTCCAAGTATCATGAGGCTGAAATCAAGGTGTCATCCAAGCTGAGTTTTTTTCTGGAAACTCTAGAGAAAAATTCACTTTGGATCATTCATATTGACAGTAATTAGTTTCTTCAGATTGTAGGGCTGAGGTCCCTGCTTCTTTGCTGACTATCAGCTGGTAGCTACTCAGTTCCTAGAAGATTCCTCCTTTTTTTGTCACATGGCTCTCCTCATTGTCAAACAAGCAATGACATGCCAAATCCTTGTCAAGTACAAATAAATGCATTTCAAATTTCTTACTTCCACTGTCTCCAACCTCTAGACTTAAATTTAAAGGATTTGTGTGATTAGATGTGGCCCATATCAGATAATCTTCTTACTTTAAAGTCCACTGAGCCAGGTGTGGTGGCATACCCCTGTAGTCTCAGCTAACCAGGAAGCTTATAAGGGAGAGAATGGTTTGAGTTCAGGAGTTTAAGACCAGTCTGGGCAATATAGTAAGACGCCATCTCTAATACATACATACATACATACATACACACACACCAACCAAACAACCAACCAATTGATTGGGGGCCTTAATTACATCTGCAAAATCCCTTCTGTCATATAGCATGAAATAATTATCATGTCATTCATCATATTTATAGGTTTCAGGCACAGTCAAGAGGAGGGGATTATATAAGAGTGTGTCTCATTGAAGGCCATGTTGAAATTCTGCCTACCACAATCATTTCATGTATAGTTCACACTTGCAGGACAAATTTTATATATGAATAACTATCTGTAAACAAGCCACATGGTTTCAGAATGAAAATGAAAAGCCTTATTTTTGTTATTTTAGGAGATCTATCAACACACATTTTGGTTTTAGCTGTTAATTACAATAACTGCATACTAATGAAGATTCCAATGATAATTTACTTGTTTCTAATTAATCTCTTGCCACTTATCACTTTGAATATTTTATTTCCTTTTTGTTGATTTTTGTTTTTTTTTTAACAAATAAATTCAAATTTTCTTTTTAAGGCTTTTAACTACTACTATCGATAAATATAGGTATCTTAATATGCAACACAAATTTAAATCTGATACTTATCTGGATTTGTGTTATTTTTACGTCACCTGAAGGGCTTTCAATTCTTATTGCTTAAAAAGTATACAATTTTCTTTTTTTGTGTGCTGCATTATTGTGAAATATTTTATGTATGCTATTTTGGAAATGAACAATTTTGCATACAGTTGAGTAATATTTTGCAGATATCTTCTAGAGCTTCATCTGCAAATTTTGTAACTGACTTTGTTACAGTAGGTAGCTAGTCAGCCATAAGTACAGCAGCTAAGGGTTCTATCCCCATGCCTCCACTCCAACACACACCAGGAATGTCTGGCAACCATGAGGTGATGGTCAGGTGGTTGTTAACTGTCTCTCTAAAATATTAATTTGTCACAGCCAGCACCAGGGAAGGGAGTCTCCCAATAAACAGAAACACCTGAAATGATGATCTGCAGCCTCTCAGGAGTTGTGCCAGTGGGTTCCTGCAAGCACATTAAGAGGCAAAATGGTGGAGTCTAACTGGCATATGACCTTGACCTTCTAGGAGGTGGAATTTAATTGATATATTACTTTCTAGGAACATTTGATTGGTAGGGGAAGAACACCTCAAACAAGTATGCATACAACTTCAGTAAACACACTGCATAGGCTCTGTTCCCAAGTGCTAGCAGGCCACTGCACATGTATACAGTCACCCCATGACCTTGGAAGTATGCCAACATATAAAACCCCAAGTCCAAAGGTCAAACCATGCTCTTGATTGCTCAAGTTGACTGCTTGGCCCTCTTCCAACTGTACTTTACTTCCTTTCAAACCTGCTCTAAAGTTTTTTAATAAACTTTCATGCCTTCTGTAAAACATGCCTTAGCCTCTCCTTCTGCCTTACACGCCTCATAGAATTCTTTCTTCTGAGGAGGCAAGAACTGACTTTGCTACAGACTCAAATGAATTTTCTGCCACTAACAATTTCATAAGATAATTTTGTTCCTGAATTCTATGCTTGCATGAACTTAAATGAGTTAAACTGTGTTTGTATGTGTGTAAAAGAGAGATGCTTTATGGACAGGTGCTAGTTTGATTTCCATAATATCATTGCTTATTTGATAGCATTTACATGTAAATAAGACTGAGAAGCTAAGAAAGAGCA
Source organism: Callithrix jacchus (assembly GCF_049354715.1). NCBI lineage: Eukaryota > Metazoa > Chordata > Mammalia > Primates > Cebidae > Callithrix > Callithrix jacchus. The sequence continues at coordinate 89,016,359 of NC_133511.1, forward strand.
GTACTGGGTCATATAAATTAAAATTTAGATAATCTTCATTTATGTTATGGAATTAGTAATGTACAAAATTGTTTTATAATTCTTACATCTTGTAATCCTGATGACTTTATTGCCTTAATTAAAAAGTTACTCAGTATAGTGGAAAAACATCTATTTACATGAAAATTGCTTAAGAGAATTTAGGCCTTTATGACTTTAGAAAATCAATTTGTCAATATAAAGTTGGAATATATATGCAGTCCTAAGATGATTTTAAAGCAGTTCATATTGAGCTTTACTTTTTTGATTGAGCATGCTGTAAGAAAATAGAAAGTGCTAGTTTTCATTGTTGGATGATTGAAATAATTAAAATATATAAAATATAGGTATATTTTACACTCATGTGCAGTGCAAAAGTAAGTTTAAAATGGTGGGGAAGAGGCGGATGTGACTGTAAAAGAATAAGTAGCACAGGGGATATCTTTGTGGTGATGGAATAGTTCTATATCTTGTATACAGTTGTGGTTATATAAATCTCCACATGTGAGAACAGTGACACAGAGTTACATGCCTAGTTTATATCAATGTCAATTCCCTGGATTTGATATAGTAGTATATTTATATAAGATATGATTAATGTCAAGCCTGTAATGCCAGCACTTTGGGAAGCTGAGGTGGGAAGATCATGAGGCCAGGAGTTCAAGACCAGCCTGGCCAATATGGTGAAACCTTGTCTCTACTAAAAATACAAGAATTAGCCAGATGTGGTGGCATGCTTCTGTAGTCCCAGCTACTCAGGGGTGAGGGGGCGGCTGAGGCAGAAGAATCACTTGAATCCGAGAGGCGGAGGTTACAATAAGTTGAGATTGTGCCACTGCATTGCAGCCTGGGCAACAGAGCAAGACTCTGTCTGCTTAGTGAAAATACAAGTCTGTGTTTATGAGTGTTGCAGAATGAATGATGCTGAGAAAAATTATCTTTCCCTCTGTTATTTTCATATAGACATCTTCAATTCTCAATTGAACTTTTATAGGAGGTGGTAAAAATTATTTCTGTCATTTTCTACCCTTTAACAAGCTAATCACCTACAAAAAGTAATAACCTTTAATCTGCATAGGCCAACTTTTTCTATAATTTACAGGATCATTTGTAAGTTTTCTTTGGTAGCATTTATCTGTGATGTTAATTAATGAGACAATTAATTGACTGCAAGCTCATGTTGAGAGAGAGTGTATCTTTTGAATCTCCAAAAACTACTTTAATGTTTAAACATAGCAGATACTGATTAAATTCTCATTAAATTATTGGATGGATGAGTAAGGATGACTTTTCAGAGTATAGACCTAAAAATGCCAGATTTGATTGATTTGAAATCCATCACTTTGGGGATAATATTTGAGGCCTCCAAGTTTCACTACAGGAAGTTTTTGGCCTCCTGGACTCCATAGGTAACTCTAATAATGTGTTGAGAATTCAAGAAGTCAACTAGTAATTGCTGCTAACAATTTATGAAAAGATGTTGTTTTAAGAGATACTGAGACAATGCAGTGGCATTCACATAGTTCATTAAGCAAAGACTGCAGCCTGCTAACTTCCCCAGGTCACTGGTTCTACCTAGGCCCTCAATCTGTAATGTTTAATCAAATCTACAACCTTCAAGGAAGTCCCATTCCAGTGAATCATCTCTGTCATTCTTGGTCACCAAACAAATGCAGTCCCCTCTTGCCAATTACCATGTGATCTTACCCCATTATCATCTATTTTTTCTTTTATTGCAATCTCTAATTTAGTATTTCCCACCACATACTCTGAAAAATCTCAGTACATTTTAACTTTTTGAATAAAGCATTCTACATTTGCATCTCTCGGTACAATGCAATCTCTACTTGCCTGCTTCCACTGCAACCTGGATTGTCTCTGGGGACATCACTCTTCATGTGCCTCTATAAGTAAAAGCAGTTTCCTCTCCCATGATACACACATTAAGAAATCTAGAGGCGTAAACTGTAATTATCCAGTTTCTGTTCACTACTTTCTGCCTATTATGTTCTACAAACTTTCAAAATAGGGAAAATCAAAACCAAAACAAATGGAAACCTTTTGCCCTCTGCTTTTACCACTATCTACCTCTCTTGGGTGTGTTTATTTATAAACCTTCTGTCATCACCCACACCAACTAACTAGTTCAACAATGAAATCTTAGTTTTTGTTTACACCCAGACTTTTGTCATCATCACATTGATATCATCAGCATGATTTGTTGTTCATGCAGCCGACCCATAAATTATTTAAGACTCAATGATTCTTGGTGTTATTCAAAACACAAAAGTTACCTCTTTCCTCTAATACTTTTTAGTTTCTTTGAATTCAGAATTCAGCCTCCACTGCCACATCCTGAAACTTTTCAACAACTTCGTTGTGATACAATGTAATTACCTATACTTAGGACAATTATATAAACAAAATTGGAAATGAATCAAGAATAAAACTTCAAGTTCATCCTCTCTCTCTCTCTCTCTCTCTCTCTCTCTCTCTCTCTCTCTCTCTCTCTCTCTCTCTCTTTCTCTCTCTCAAAACAGGGTTACCAGACTTCTCTTTATAGTCAAAGTCTGTCATGATATCTGACTCTTCAGATTCCTCACTGGGCTTCACAGGAATTGGTTAAGGTGCAATATCTTTTTAAGTCATATAAAGCCAAGAATACTTAGAGAAAGAAGAACACCATGTAAACAGAACATAAGCTGAAGCTTCTCAGTTTCCCACAGAACCACAGCTAGGCACTTGCTTTGCTTCTTACATGTTTAAAGAGTGCATTAAACAAGGTGACTTAAATCAGGGGAAACTTGTCTCAAAGAGGAATAGATGTCTCCAAGCCTAGTGAGACAGAAAACTGTAACTTACAAATAACAGCTCATACAAATTTAACCTCAAGATACAAGAAAAAAAAAAAAAAAAAAAAGAACAAAATAAAACAGAACCTCCGATCCAAATTTAGACAGGGAAAGCAAAAGAGGAGCTGCTGTTACTGTAGTTTTTGAACTCCTATGTACCCTATTCCCTAGACTCTACTGACCATAAGCCACTTCATGGACATACCCACGGTTTCATGCTTCAGTACATTTTCATGTTATTTATTCAATTTCAGGTCTCTTTCCACCTCTATCCACCAACTCCAGACTTGTAAATATTTAACTAATTTAGCATTTGATAAAATATTTATGGCTTGAGAGAATAGTATTACCAATAAAATTCAATGATAAGAACATATTGAGAAGTAGAAGTTAATGTTACTATATTTTTAATAGGAATCTGATTCCTGTCTAATAATATTAATTTGGTTAATGAGAAAATGAAAATATTGAGACTTCAGTCCATCACCTAATTTTTTAGGGTGGCATTCTTCATCTATCATTTAATTCTTTACAAAATAAATTTAGGTACAAACTTTTGGATCACTTGGGAAGACAATGTTACCTTAGATATGATTGTTTTTATAGTCAGAAATGTAGCCCCCCAAAGATATCCACTTTCTAACTTATAAAACTTTTGAATATGTAACGTTACATAACAAAATAAGCTTTTCAGATGGATTAAGGTAAGAATGTTAACATGGAGAAATTGTTTTGAATTATCTAAGTGGACTCAACATAAACAACAGGCCGAAAAAGGCAAAGAATGGAACCACCTTAAGAAACACGGTTCCACTGAGACCTTGATGTTAGTGCAGCAAAAGTCATTTTAGACTCTTCTAATCTCCAGAACTATAAGATTATAATTTTGTATCGTTTCATACAACTAAGTTTTTGATAATTTGTTACAGCTGCTGGAGGGAGCTAATGCAATTAGAAGCAGCTAAACTTAGACATTTGAAAACAATTTAGGCTACAATTATTGATAATATAAACCTAATAAATATGGTAGTTAATATTGCGATTCACCACATATTTCTAACTTTTACCATACAGAGGACATATAGGCCTGAATTCTTATTGTCCTTCTTTGAAGTTAGGCAAAGCCATGTTCTTTTCCTAGGGCAATAACATATGGAGATATTGGAATAATTGATGTGTGCCACTTCCAGGACAGGAGCTTTAAGAGTCCTTGCTACAGTGTTTCCCTCATTAGGTGATTGCAGAAGTGTAGATTGAGATGGACTTCTCTCAGCCCACATTCTGCCAACTCTTGGTGCTTACATAGCATGAGCAAGAAATTACATTTTGACAGGACTTCCAAAATGTTAAAATAAGGATCTTTCTACGTCTATTCCCCCATAAAAGCAATGACACTATTGAAAAGATAAATGCAATTTACTATTTCAGAATTCTGAATGTTACTAATGCCTTGCAGCATGCTAAGGATCAATTATTCCAACAAATATGAATGAACCTCAGTGAAAACAATTTTGTAGTACTTTAACTTCGCTTACAACCTTTCCTGTCTCTCCACCTTTGGCATAGTCTTGAAATTCTGCAGATTCAGGGCCATGCCAGCTGAGAAAACCAACAGTTTTGCAGGCAGCACAAGTGAGCACATTGCATATGGAAATTCTCAAAAGTCTCTTCCCCAAAGAATTGTCACTATTTGACATGTTATGCAGTTCCCAGAAAAAGCCCTATTCACAGAGTAGTATTATTGGATCTGATTCAAAACTCCCTCTCCCAAAAAGATTTTATCCCCAAGGCTGCACTCAGCTGCTTTTGTTTGGAGTATAGCTGTGTAAGGCTAAATACCAGTTGGGGAAACAAAATCCCAGACAAACTTTTTAAAATTCTAATATGATATGGCCATTGAGTGTTCTGGAAAGCTTTGACATATTAATGAGATGTAAAAGAACACCTTCAAATGCAGGGCTATCCATATGCCAAAGAATACTTGAGAGTTTTCTAATCTGTCACTTCTGATTGACCTTGATGCCTTGTGCAAGGAGGAATTACAGATTAAGGCAGGTAGGAAAAATGCTCAAGTATTAAAGGCTTTTACTAATGCACATTCAGAAGGCCTCAGCAAAGGATAAAATATTTATTGATTTAAAGCATTTAAACAAATTTCTAAAACATTATCAGCTGACTGCTGAACAAAGTGAGCAGAGGCCTCAGTAGTCACACCCTACAGAACATACTACAAAGTTAGTTATGTAACGTTATAAACAAAGTAAGGAAAACGAAAACAACCAGTCATGGAGTAATGATGTAATTTGCATAGTTGCCACATTATTTTCTCTAAAACATTTCTTTCTTTTCTTTTTTTTTTTTGAGATATGGTCTCACTCTGTCACCCAGGTATGGAGTGCAGGGACACTATAATATCTCACTGCAGTTTCAAACTCCTGGGCTCAGGTGATCCTCTTACCTCAGGCTCCCAAGTTACTGGGACTATAGGCACATGCCACCATGCGCTGCTAATTAAAAAAATAATTTGTAGAAACACTGTCACACTATATTGCTTAGGCTAAAAATTCTCAGTGTTTGACAAAAAATTACAAGATGTGCAAAGAAAATAGAAAACTATTACTCATACAGAGAGTAAAAAGCAGTCAATAGAAGCTGTCACTGAGAGGATAAATTTGGGATTACTAGAAAAACACTTGAAATCGCTGTTATAAATATGCTAAAAATTAAGGGTGACCTGACTACAGATTAAAAGTAATTATAAAATGTATGTCTCATCAAAGAGAGAATATCAATATAAATTGTTTTTTTTTTTTTTTTTTTTTTTTTGAGACAGAGTCTTGTTCTGTCACCAGGCTGGAGTTCAGTGGTGTGATCTCGACTCACTGCAACCAACCCTGTCTCTACTAAAAATACAAAACTTAGCTGGGCATGGTGGTGTGTGCCTGTAGTCCCAGCTACTTGGGAGGCTGAGGCAGGAGAATCACTTGAACCCAGGAAGAAGAGGTTGCAGTGACATAAATTTTATAATTGCTTTTAATCTGTAGTCAGGTAACCTTTAATTTTTAACATATTTATAACAGCAATTTAGAGCGCGCCAATGTAATTTCATTGATTGTAATAAACACACCATCCTGACAGGGGATGTTAATAATGGAGGAGGTTATGTATGTTTGAGAGCATTGGATACAAGGAATATCTGTATAACTTCTTCTGAAATTTGCCATAAACTGAACCTTGCTCTTTAAAGTTGTTAAAAGACGAAGAAACAAACAAAACATGAAAAAATATACATCAGCTGGGTGCAGTGCCCATACCAGTAATCAGAGAACTTTGGAAGGCTGAGGTGGGTGGATCGCCTGTGGTCAGGAGTTCCAGACTAGCCTGCCAACATGATGAAACCGGTTTCTACTAAAAATACAAAAACTAGCCAGGCCTGGTGGCAGGTGCATGTAATTCCAGCTACTCGGAATCTGAGGCAGGAGAATCACTTGAACTGGAGAGGTGGAGGTTGCAGCGAGTGGAGATACTGCCATTGGACTCCAGCCTGAGTAACAAGAGGGAAATGCCATCTAAAAAAAAGAAAAAGAAAAAAGAAAAAAATATACCTCATGCAAATTATTTACTAAATAACATGGAAGTGGCTACATTAATAGTAGACTTTAAGAAGTAAATGTTTGTTTTATCAATCCTCTGTGATTTCAGAGTTGTTTGCTTTTAAAGCATAGAGTTTCATGATATTACAAATCTGAGCCAAAGTAATGAAAATAAAATTAACTTCATAATATGGAAAACTAGCTCATTAGTGTTCCTAAAAAGTGAGTAGCAAATCAGAAATCAGTATTTTCACTCTTAAAAAAAGATTTTTGTGGCAATTACTGTCCCCAGGCATATATTATGGAAAGAAAAAAAAAAAAAAAAACTAAAGGAAGATAAGGACTACATGAATTGAATTTGCTAAAGGCCTGTAGTAATATCTGTATTCTGGCAGGCATTCACACATGTTAATTCATAGACCCTCATCAGTATTTAATGTCATAGATGTTTCAAAGCATTTTTGTTTAATTCTAATTTCATAGTTCTATGATTGAGATTGTTATATTAAACAATTAAAATATAAAAAGTAGAAATTGAGTTTTTAAGAACAAATATATTAAGAAATCTTGAATAAAGTAATTGATTTCTTGTGGGAGTAGCCAGTTCTGAACCAAAACTAAACTATGAACTAACAATCATATATGTGGTCATAACAAACTTTTTAAAAATAACTTTTATTTTATCACAGAGTTCTATTAATGGAAGATATTCATATTTAATGTAAAATGAGTACAGTGTTTTTACCATGCAAATTAAAGTTTAATTGAAAGCATGCTTAGGCGAAAGGCAGATTGTGTTCAGTATGCAGAAAAGTTAGACATCACTTGAAAGAATAGGGACAACAAATTACACTAATAGGGAAAAAGGCATATAAGAAATCATGTTTCCTACATATAGGACTATAGGAAATAAAATACATACTTCTGATTTTAATAATACAAGAAATAATAAAGGAATAATAAAATAAAAATTTCTGATTCTTGTAAAAGATGAACATATTATAAGTATTATTTAATGAGAAGATTCTCAGCAGAGATCCCTTCTAGAGTCCATGTGCTCAGGGTTTGTCCACTGCAAAATATAAGGAAGGGAAATGTGTTACATTCATTTGGCACTTCAGAAAGATTTTAGCATGACAACTTCCTTTGTTATTAAAAGAAGAAGTCCCCCCAAATCGAATTTTACATTCTTTTTTGGCCAGAAAGTAAAGATGTTGTTTGGACAACTGTTGGGAAAAATAGGAATAGCAACAGAGTGAAATTCCAAATTTGACTTACCAATATTTTATTGTATTTGTTTGTTATTCTCATTAATGTTTCCTTTGTTTACTGCCTATTCTATCTTCACCTCTAGATCCTCTCCAAATTGTCTAGTCTTCAAACATACACATACACACACACACACACACACACACACACACACACAGAATTTTTGCTAGGTACATTCAAGTCACCATGCCCCTTGTTTAGTTTAATTTAATAAGCATTGGTAGCATTATTATTATTAAATTTCCGGGTGAGAAAACTGAGACTGATGTTTAGATGACTCTCCCAACCTCTATCCTACAGCTCTAGACTGTGAATCTGAAATTTAAAATAAGATCAAATGGACCATGATCCAGGCTCTTAAATATAAATTAGAGCATCTTTATGAAATAATTATCCTTAAAGAAATAAGAAAATATACTGCATTCATGAGCATGAATGTATTACTTTAAATAATATTTTCATAACTCCATAGAGCCTGTAGAAATTGAAAAATATATATAATACAGAAATGAAAACCCAATAGAAGTGTTGTAAAATTAGATTTAAAAAATATTCCAGAAAATAGAACAAAAAGACCAAGATAAAGGAATAGAAGCAGAAAAGAAAATTAAATGACCAGTGCGATAGATTCTTATAAATCAAAGCCTTACCCTTATTCCCAACCCTCTCCCAACTTCCCCTTTTGGCTTTCTCCTTGTTAATATTACCAAGGAGAGCTCCACGGAAACTTATCTTACCTTGTTCCCCTGCAGAGGACAACCATCACTGAGCAGAGACACTTGGGGAAGAGTTGAGGAAATTGTATCTATTCCTCGAGGTTCAAAATGCCCAACCTTGAACTTGAAACAGACACATCCAAAATCAATGATATTGAAAGATAGGCTAAATTATAATAATTTTTCAGGATTTTAGAGATTACATTGGGTTATAAAATTTAGTGAGAATAAACTTTAACATATATTCCAAGCTTACTTTTCTTCAATTTTAAATGTATCCTGATCAGGTGCTTTTAAAAAGTTTGTCTTTATTATTTACTGTAACATTCAGTAAGGGTCCCTATTTTATCAATCTATCATCTATCTTTCTATGTATATATGTATGTACTTCTGTTTATCATCTATTTACAGGAGGGAATAACTTCTGTTGAATATCACAGAACATAGCTTTTCTTCTCATGTAAATTATTTTAAATGTTGCTATATGATTTTTGGCACTCTTGCTTTTCAAAGCTATGTTCTGTTCAGTTTGGCTTTTCAGATCTAACATTTCGCGATGATGTTTTCAATCACTTGTTCCAAAATGACTCAATTTCAAAATAATCTCGATGTTGATTTCTACAGTAGAGTGAAATACTTGTTGAGTAAAGACACCTTACTCCTGGTGTCTGCTATACCTGGAATGTTACCTTTAGTGGTTAAATTTTTCTCCTTATTTGAGAATGAGCTAAAGTGTCTTCCTTAAGGAGACATATCTCTGAGCAGGACTAAAAATAGAGTATAATTGTTGATCCTATTTTTAAATCCATTCTTTAGTTTTTATATGATATCTAAAGTACCTGTTTTCATTTTTGCAATAATTGCGCTTCCTTTTTAGCTTTCAGACCTGTGATAGCAGAATTGGCTTTATAAAGTCAAACACCTTATTAATTTTTCATAGTTCTTTAAAAATATCATACTCTGCAGTTCTGTTAATTATATCTCTTTTCAATTAACTGTCCACAAAAAGTCAAGTATCTCTTAAAATCCTCAACTTAAATCATATTACTTCGATGGTAAATGCAGAGATTTACTAAACATTAACCATCTGAGTCCTATTTAAAAACAGAAATGATCTAGTGTTTTCTATGTTCTCTTAGTATAATTTGTTAAGAATTGAAAATGTATCATTTTGTGATTGCATTTTTACAACCTCATATTGAAAGCAGAAGAGTTGAAAGCTAAAATACATTTTAGCTACATCAAAGGAAAACAACTACATATTTTTAAATGTTGTAACTAAGAGAAGTATTATTTATTTTATTTTATTTTAATTTTTTTGGAAACAGGTTTTCTATTTTAATTTTATTTTTGGGGGGAAAACAGCTTGCTCCATTGGTCATGGTGGAACACAGTAATGTAATCATAACTCACTGCAGTCTCCAATTACTGGGCTTAAGCAAGCCTCCTGCCTCAGCCTCCCATGTAGCCAGGATTACAGGCATGGGCCAACACACCTCTCTAATTTGCTGTTCTCCCTTCCTTCACTGACTCTCAAACTGCTGAGATTACAGGTATGAGCCACCATGCCCATTGAGAAGTATCTTCTGTGATCTCTGAGTTAATATCTGGGTAGACCACAATGGGGCTATTCCAGAAATTTGACTGAGTGGATTAATGTTGAGAACATTTACTATTCAGTAAATATTTATTGAAGATATTTATTTTACCTCTACAAATTTTAAAACATTGATAAATGTTTAAGACAGTAGAAAATTTCGAACAAGGGATGAAAAGAAAGAAGCACAGCAGTAACAGATTTTCTATGATTTAAGCATAAACTTGGTTTATGAGCTTACTAACTGGCTGTCTTCTGTTAGGTGGGAGAAATGATGCTAGTTAGGGGATTACAATACTTGCTATTGAATTATTGTCAAAATGAGAACAACATGGTAGTAATACCATACTGCTTACTCTTTCTTCCCAAATGTATTAAAACATGCTTGGAAGCTAATTAAATCTTACAAATAAATAAATTAGAAATATTTGAATAGTACTGATGCTCCTTGACTTATGATAGACTTACATTCTGATAAATTCATCATAAATTAAATATCTTAAGTTAAAAGTGTATCTTGACTTTCAGTATTTTTATTTTTTATTTTTTTTATTTTTTGAGACCGAGTTTCGCTCTTGTTACCCAGGCTGGAGTGCAATGGCGCGATCTCGGCTCACCGCAACCTCTGCCTCCTGGGTTCAGGCAATTCTCCTGCCTCAGCCTCCTGAGTAGCTGGGATTACAGGCAGCGCCACCATGCCCAGCTAATTTTTGTATTTTTAGTAGAGACGGGGTTTCACCATGTTGACCAGGATGGTCTCAATCTCTTGACCTCGTGATCCACCTGCCTCGGCCTCCCAAAGTGCTGGGATTACAGGCGTGAGCCACAGCGCCTGGCCCAATTTCCAGTATTTTTTAACTTATGATGCATTTATGTGAATATAACCCATTGTGTATTGAGAAATATGCTGAATGTTCATTGTTTTCCTACCATTATAAAGTTTAAAAACTGTAAGTTGAACCATTCTAGATCAGGGACCACCTGTATTAAGTGAAACTATTTTAAAATATTAACAAATAGAGTGAAATTATTTATTAAAGAATGCACTATTTTTAATTGGACTAATTCATTTCAACAGTATTGTTTTCACCTTAACATTTTCCAGAAGATAAAGCACAACAAAGACTTAAGGGGAATTTGAAAATCTTAAATGTAATAACTGTAGAAGCTATCAGTGGCTCAGCCTGTAATCCCAGCACTTTGGGAGGCCGAGGTGGGTTGATCAAGAGGTCAAGAGATCTAGCCCATCCTGGCCAATATGGCCTCTACTAAAAATACAAAAATTAACTGGGCATGGTGGCACACACCTGTAGTCCCAGCTACTCAGGAGGCTGAGGCAGGAAAACCGCTTGAACCGGGGAAGTGGTGGTTGCAGGGAGCTAAGATTGTGCCACTGCACTCCAGCATGGTGACAGCAAGACTATCTCAAAAAACAAAAAACAAAACCAATCACTATATTTATTAATTAATAATTCATTAACTCACCATGTTTTCTGATTTTCTTGAACACTATAATTTTACCACTCACATCTTCACCATAGCATTTGTAGGACCCTTGAAGTTCATTGGACTAAGACATCAATATAAAGATTATATAACAGTAGGCCAGCCATGGTGACTCACGTCTGTAATCCCAGCACTTTGGGAAGCTGAGGTGGATGGATCACAAGGTTAGGAGTTTGAAACCAGCCTGACCAATGTGGTGAAACCCCATCTCTACTAAAAATACAAAAATTAGCCAGGCATGGTGGTGCATAGCTGTAATCTCTGCTACTGTGGGCGGGAGTGTCGGTGGTGCTGAGGCAGGAGAATTTCTTGAACCTAGGAGGTGGCAGTTGCCGTGAGAGGAGATGATGCCACTGCACTCCAGCCTGGGCCACAGAGTAAGACTCCAGCTTCAAAAAATAAAAATAAAATAAAAAATAAAAAAGATTATGTAATAGTAAAAGCAGAGAGAACAGGAAAAAGAAAGCATTTTAAACACATTTAAATGTGAGTTCTTTTTTTATTGTTTTGTTTGGGTAAACTTCAAGCTCTCAAAAAGAACCTCTGGTATACTCTCTGGCAGGTCAAGCATGAGGAGTGTTGTAAAACGATTCTGTTTTCCAGCACAGACTCTCACAGCACACGTCTAGACTGGATAAAGCAATATTGTCACTATGTCCCTTCAAAGTGATGTAGTCACGAATACAGTGGTGGCCTAACTCCCATTACTTTTCCCATGTCTGCTTACCCTGTTATAACTGTGATTTTTTTTCAACACATGAAGAGCATCAACTCTGCACAGTACTTGATAAGAAATACAATAAACTTAAGTATAATTGCAGTAAGTCTTGAACTCATGGTGATAGCAAGGACAACTTCAGTCCCACTGGAAAAAGTGTGACGTTAAGATTGATCATGGGAAAACTTTCCTATCCTTCAGAACACTCATGAACTGGAACCAAGACTAACAAATCCCTGGAATACTGGTTACTGGTTACTGTTTTCCTGTCAATAGGTAAAACTTCAGCAGCCCTATAAATTATTTGTTTATTCAATCAACTATTAATTCCTTTATTTACTCTATAATACTTATTGCATACCTACTATGTACCAGACAATATGATTGGCACTAAATTACTATAGTAGTTGAACAGTAGTTATGGCTTTCCAGGAGCTTAAAATGTTGCAGGAGATAATTTAAAACAACACAATTTCAATACGGTGTAACCCTAGCATTGCTAGGGTTATGCTCTGGACGTACATGGTTAGGAGCATTAGACATATGTCATGACACTTGCATTAGTTTCCTTTAGCTGCAATACATATTATCACAAATTTAGTAGTGGCTTAAAATAATATGTTACCCTATATTTCTAGATGTCAGAAATATCACTGGGCTAAAAACAGGGCCATTTTACTGGTAATATTCTATTGATCCGGGAGCTGGTTGTAGAATGGTGTTCAATTTATTAAATTCATCTAGCTTTATACCTATAGCATATTCATTTTTCTTGTATAAAATACTTCAAAAAAGTACTACAAATGTACTTGGGTCTGTTGTTTTAAAATTGATTACTGTATTAGTTTGTTATTGCTGCTTTAACAAACTACCTCAAACTTAATGACTTAAAGCAACACACACTTATTTTCTTACAGATTTTAGAAGTGCAGATGGTTATCAGTGGGCTAAAATAAGAAGGCAGCAAGATGGATCCTTTCTGGAGGCTCTATGGGTGAAGTTATTACTTGTATTTTACAGCTTTTAGAGGTGGTCAGCCTTCCTTGGCTCATGTCCCACTTTCGTTTTCAAAGTCAGCAATGACTGGTTGTCTTTTTTGCATTGAATCACTCTGATACTGACTGTTCTGCCATTTCTCCCTATTTGGAAACAAAAAACTAAAAACAAAAAAAACTTGTGATTATATTGGAGACTGCTGATTCTTCTCTGTAGCATAGTCTTTCCACTGTGTTGACTTCATCCTTGAGGTAGTTTTGACAATACGTGGTAAATAAACATGGTCAGTGGCAACTTTTTGCTAATATCTTACTAATTTAGGAACTCTGGGCCTGGGCCACAGAGAAAAACTTTTCTCAAAAAAAAAAAAACCTAACTAACAAAAACAGTTACCTAGTGTTCCTTACCCTTAGAAACTAGCGCATATATAGGAAAAAGCCAAATATCCAAATATGCTTATCAAAGCTGCATGACCAACAGTAACTGAAGGATGCTATTTGGTCCCATTAAGAAGGTGTGATTATCTATTTCTGTCACAAAAACAGTTTTGCTGTGTCAGTAAAAGGGAAGTATTTTTATAGGAAAAAAAAAACAGTGATTAGGAGACATAAAAGTGTTGCTTATTCAATACACAATGTTGTTTAAAATATTTTTGTACATTTTTGGCAAAAAAGGCCCAAGATTAGTAGATTCCTGAGAAGAAGCATGGGTGGGTTAATGATGTTAATGATTTTAGAAAGCAGAGAAGATACCAAAGGGCTTCTAGTCTTCATCTCACACCAAGGACAGACATCTTTTTTCTATTTTATTTTATTTGTTTATCTCGTATTTCAATTGCTTTTGGATACAAGTGGGTTTTCGTGACATGGATAAATTGTGTAGTGGTAAATTCTGAGATTTTAATGCGCCCATCACCTGAGTAGTGTATTTTGTACTGAATATGTAGTTTTTTATCCCTAACCCCTCTCTAACCATCCCCATTTCTGAGTCTCCAATGTCCATGATACCATATTTTATGGTTTTGCATACCCAACACTTAGCTTTCACTTATAAGTGAGAATATGCAGGTACTTGGTTTTTCACTCCTGAATTACATCATTTAGGATAATGGCCTCTAGCTCCATCCAAGTACGAACAAAAGAAATTATTTTGCTTTTTATATGGCTGAGTAGTATTCCACGGTGTATATCATATCATATTTTCTTTATCTACTCATTGGTTGATGGGCACTTATGTTGGTTCCATATCTTTGCAATTGTGAATTGGGCTGCAATAAACATATGCATGCAGGTGTCTTTTTAATATAATGATTTCTTTTCTTTTGGGTTCTCAGTAGCAGGGTTCCTAGATCAAATGTAAATCTACTTTTAGTTCTTTGAGAAATCTCTGTATGGTCTTTCATAAACGTTCTACTAATTTACATTCCCATCAGCAGTTTGTAAGCATTCTGTTTTCACCATGTACATGGTAATATCTATTTTTTTTGACTTTTTAATAATGGCCATTATGGCTGGGGTAAGGTGGTATCTCCTTGTGTTTTTTTATTTGCATTTCCCTAATTATTAGTGTTGTTGAGCATTTTTTCATATGCCTATTGGTCATTTGTATATCTTCTTTTGAGAAGTGTCTATTCATGTCATTTGTACACTTTTTAATGGGATTTTTTTTCTTGCTAATTTGAATTCCTCGTAGATTCTGGATATTAGATCTTTGTCAAATGCATAGCTTGGGAATATTTTCTCCCATTCTGTGAGTTGTCTTGTTTATTCTGATGCCTATATATGTTGCTGTGCAGAAGCTTCTGAGTTTAATTATGTCTCATTTATCTATTTTTCATTTCATTGCATTTGCTTTCTGTGTCTTAGTCATAAGTCCTTTGCCTAAGCCAATGTCTACTAGAGCTTTTCTTAGGGTTTCTTCTAGAATTCTTATGATTTTAGGTCTTAGATTTAAGTATTTAATCCATTTTGAGTGAATTTTTGTATATAGTGAGGGATTGACATAAGGATTCAGTTTTATTCCTCTACACATGGGTATCTAGTTCCCAGCACCATTTATTGAATAGGGTGTGCTTTTCCAAACTTATGTTTGTGTATGCTTTGTTGAAGATCAGATAGCTATAAGTATTTGGCTTTGTTTATGGGTTCTCTATTCTATTCCAGTGGGGTATGTATCTACTTTTATACCAAAGCATTGCTGTTTTGGTTGCTATAGCTTCATGGTATAATTTGAAGTCAGATAATGTAATGCTTCTATGACTATTATTTTTGCTTAGGATTGCTTTGGCTATTTGGGCTGTTTTATGGTTCTATATGAATATTAAGATTTTTTTAATTATGTAAAAAATGATATTGGTATTTTGATAGAAATTGCATTGAATCTGTAGATTGATTTAAACAGTATGGTCATTTTCATGATATTGATGTTTCCAATACATGAGCATGGATTGTATTTTCATTTGTTTGTATCATCTATGATTTCTCTCAGCAGTGTTTTATAAATCTCTTTATAGAGATCTTTCACCCCTTTGGTTAAGTATATTCCTAGGCTTTTTGGGTTTTTTTCAGTAATAGGAATTGAGTTCTTGATTGTATTCTCAGCTTGCTCATTGTTGGTATACAGCAGTGCTACAGATTTTTATACAGTGATTTTGTAACCTGACACTTCACTGAATTCCTTTGTCAAATCTTGGAGTCTTTTGGAGATGTCTTTAGGGTTTTCTTGGTATGTGATCATATCATTAACAAGCAGGGCTAGTTTAACTTTCCTTTTCCAGTTTGAATGACCTTTATTTCTTTCTCTTACTAGATTTCTCTTGCTAAAGCTTCCAGTACTATGTCGAATAGAGATGGCAATGATTGGCATCCTTGTCTTTTTCCAGTTCTTAGTGGGAATGGTTTTAACATTTCCCCATTCAGTATGATATTAGCTGTAGGTATGTCATATATGGCTTTCATTATTCTGAGGTATGTACCTTCAGTGCCTAGTTTGTTGTGGGATTTTATCAGAGAGGGATGCTGGATTTTATGGAATGTTTTTTCTCCATCAATTTATATGATCATATGGTTTTTAATTTTAATTCTATTTATGTGATGAATCACATTTGTTGACTTGTGTATGTTAAACCACCCTTGCTTCCCTGAGATGCAACCCACTTGATGATGGTGAATAATCTTTTTTATGTGCTATTGTATTTAGTTTGCAAGTACTTTTTTTTGTTTGTTTTTAGGATTTTTGCATTTACTTTCAGGGATAATGAGTAGTTGGTTTTCCTTTTTTTTTTTTTTTTTTTTTTTTGGTTGTTATGTTTTTTCTTGGTTTAGATTAATACTGGCTTCATAGAATGATTTGAGGGAGGATTCCCTCTTTCTCAATCTTTAGGAATTGCTTCAATAGGATTAGTATCATTTCTTGCTTGGATATATGGTAGAATTTAGCTTTGAATCTGTCTGACCCTTGGTTTTTATTCGTTGCCAATTTTTTTTAAATTACTGATTCAATTTCACTGCTTATTATTGGTCTGTTTAGGATTTCTATTTTTCTCAATTCAAGCTGGGAGGGTTGTATGTTTTCAGAAATTTACCTGTTTCTTCTAGATTTTCTAGCTTGTATACAAAGATGTGTTAGTAGTCTCAGGTTATCTTTTGTTTTTCTGTGGTAACAGTTGTAATTTCTCCGTTTTAATTTCTATTTAAGTTTATTTGAATATTCTGTATTCCTGGTTAATCTAGCTAATAGTCTATCAATTTTGTTTCTCTTTCCAAAGAAACAACTTTTTGTTTTAATAATCCTTGGTATTTTTTGCTTCAATTTCATTTAGTTCTGCTTCGATCTTTATTATTTATTTTCTTGTGCTAGCTTTGGGTTTAATTTATTCTTGTTTCTCTAGTTCCTTGAGATATGACATTATGTTATCAATTTGTGATCTTTCAGACTTTTTGATATAGAAATTTAGCACTATACTATTTTCTCTTAGCATTGCTTTTGCTGTATCCCAGGGTTTTAATAACTTGTATCATTATTATCATTTATTTAGAAGAATTTTTAAATTTTCATCTTGATTTTATTGCTAAACCAAAAATAATTCTGGAGCAGATTGTATAATTTTCATGTACATGTATTGCTTCTAGAGTTCCTTTTTGAGTTTATCTTTAGTTTTATTCCACTGTGGTCTGAAAAAAATACTTGATGTAATTACAATTTAAAAAAATTATTGAGTTGGGCACAGTGGCTCACATCTATAATCCCTGCAGTTTGGGAGGCCGAGGCGGATGGATCACCTGAGGTCAGGAGTTCAAAACCAGCCTGACCAACATGGTGAAACCCCAGCTCCACTAAAAATTCAAATTTAGTCGGGTATGGTGGCGAATGCCTGTAATCCCAGCTACTTAGGAGGCTGAGGCAGGAGAATTAGTTGAACCCAGGAGGCGGAAGTTGCAGTGAGTTGAGATCATGCCATTTCACTCCAGCCAGGGCAATAGGATTAAAACTCCATCTTGAAAAAACAAAAAACAAAAATAAAAAAATAAACATTATTGAGACTTACTTTGTGGCCTATCATATGGTCTGTCTTGGAGAATGTCCCAAGTGCTGATGAGAATAATGTATATTCTGCAATTCTTGGCTAGAATGTCATATACATATTTGTTGGGTTTACTTTTTTTTTTTTTTAACTCAATGTGAGGCACAAAGGGCTCATGTGTTCTATAGTGCAGTTTAAATTCAGTGTTTCTTTTTTACATTATGCCTTGATTATCTATCTAGATTGTTGAAGTCCCCCACTATAATTTTGTAACTGTCCATCCCTTTTCTTAGTTTTAGTAGTAATTGTTTTATCAATCTGGGAACTTTAGAGTTAGGTGCAAATATATTTAGGATTTTCTTGTTGGCTTGATCCTTTTATTATTATATAATGGCTTCTTTATTTTTTTACTGTTTTTGCTTTAAGACCATTTTATCTGATATAAGAATAGCCACACCTACTTGTTCTTAGTATCCATTTGCATGGAATGTCTTTTTCCACTCCTTTATCCTAAGTCTACATGAGTCCTTATATGGCAGGTAAGCCTCTTGAAGATAGCAGGTTTTTGGTTTCTGATCTTTTGTATCCATTCTGCCAATCTGTATCTTTTAACTGAAGAATGTAGACCATTTACATTCAACATAACTACTGAGATGTGACATACTGTTCTAGTCATCATGTTGTTACCTAGATATTTTATTTTATTTGTTGTGTTATTGTTTTTATTATTTTATAGGCCGTGCGACTATTATTCTTTCAAGAGGTTATTTTTTCATTTCAAAATTTAGAACTTTTTTTTAGCATTTCTTGTAGGGTTCATCTGGTAATGACAAATGTCATCAGCATTTTCCTGTCTGAATAAAGGTTTTTATGAAAGTTAGTTTTGCAGAATACAAAATTCTTGATTGATAGCTATTCTGTTTAAGATGGTGTAAGATTAGACTACAATCCCTGCTAGTTTTTGTGTGTTAGCTTTCTCAGATGTGGGTTGCAGTAACAACGTGTTTGGTGCATGAGCAGGTCCACTGTCTCCTGTGCGGTTGGAATGGCAGAGGTCTTTTTAAAGCTTATCTCATTCCTAGTTGTGTGCATTTTTTATTTAATTATTTAAATTTCTTAGTGTATTATTCATTGCGTTGAACAGTTCAGGCTCCCAGCCAGTAAGGCACATGTCCATGGGTAAAAACTGGCTGTGGCTAAAGCAGGTGGGTAAATATAATACACGATGTTGGGCAGATGTCTCAGCATTGACGGTGTCAGCTGGGGCCACTTAGTAAAATTCACTGAGGTCTTTTCAGAGGGAAGGGAGGAAGCCACCTCAGCTCCTATGCCAGTCCAGTAGGAAAGCTATTTGCCTCCCAGTCATGCTCCTGCCACACTGCAGGCTGGTGCTGGGAAATACCTGCAAGGAGTCCAGTGATATGATCTGCCCCCAAGACTCCCAGCAGCAGATCCTAGCATCACCTCTAACTGAGGTGGGAGGGGAGTGACAAAGAATCTGTGAGATTATTTGTTTATAAATAGCCTTTGTATACTGGCTTTCATACATGCCAGTTGTAGCAGTAATAAACTGGTCATATAGACTCAGGATCTCCTGGTCAGCCAGGGTAATGCAAGCCATGGTGATAGTTGAGATCACACAAAGTTTTCTCCTTCTTGGGTGCTGTTATTCTACCTGCAGATGCTGTAATGGACTCTGTCAGTTGTCCTTCAGCCAGTATCGGGAGCCAGTTGGCCTCCAGCCAGTAGCACCAGCTGAGGTGGTAGTGAAATTTGTGCTTGCCTTCTATGTTAAGTTGCCAGGGTGTCTGGATGAGCAAAGCCAGGTGAGGGCTGGGTCAGGCAAGTCTGTACTCTGGTTCTCCATGTGCAGGTTCTAGCAGTGGCCTCAGTGGGGATTGGAGGGCAGTTCTCTGGTCACTGGGGTAATGTTCCAGTGAGGAGCACAGCTGCGTCTGCTGCACTGAAGAATCCACTTAGAGTGGGGAGTAGCAAGTGCCAATAGGCGCCACCCAACTCTCCCACACTTGGAAAGACGGGTCTTACACCTGCTGTGTTCTACTAGCAGCAGCAAGCTGGGCTTCAGACATTCTATGCTCAGAACTCAAAACTGCCACAGACCATAAGCCTTCCCACGGAGACTGAAACCACAGCTTTCATGTGTCGCCCCCCTCTGGTCTGCCCATGAAGCAAGAGTGCCCAGCTCCTGTGCCTGCGGTTACAGCACGCTTCCCATTTACTCCTTGGTTATGGCTAATGGGGTTTGTCACTATAATATTGGGGTTTAGGGGTTCAGGATGCCCTTAGCTCCCCTGAGAGAACGTTTTTTTCAGGTTCTTGGTCTCCTGCCCTCTCAAGAATGAGAGGGGGACCATGGCGCAGTGCACAGTAAATTTGCCAGACTTAAGAAGCATTGCAGAAAAGTTATTTATCTTAGGTAGAAAAAGAGAAGAAAGGAGAAGAGAGAAAGACTTCCACACGCGCACGAGAGAGAATGTGGGGGGACTCCAGAGGGAAAATCCAGGAGCGAGAAAGATGGCTTCCACAAGAGAGTGCTTGTGGAAGGGGATCCAAACATGGAGTCGGAAGGGGTGTGGAAGAAAGGGACTTTTAACCTGGGGGGAACCCCCACCTTCTCTAAGAGCCCTGGCCAATGAAAAGAGTTCCTTAGAACTTCCGCTGGAGAGATTGACTTTTTGTTTCTTCCGGAGCCCACGAAATTTAAACATAAACCAGTAGGAGAGAGATGGGGGTGGGGGGGTGGGGAATGGCACTGGGAAATTCTTGCCCTTAAAACTTCACCCACTTGCGGACCCTGGAAAGAGAACACCTTCCCTCATCACCACTGGACATTATATCAGAAATCTCAGCTGGAAGCTACTCTTAGCCTGTAACCACCACCTGAATAAGCTGGTGAACTTTGACAAAGTCACCAGTGAGATAGGATCAGGAATGACTTCTTATGTGGGTCTGGGAGTGCAGTCACATGTTCTGATGCTGCTCCTTCTCAAATATTTTCCACTGCTGACTAAATCAGCTCCAGTGGGCTGGATGGGGTTAAGGCCTGGCCTTGTGGCCTGGATTGCCAGGTTTCCCAGTGAAAGAGTATGTCCCAGAGGTAGTTTGTCCCCTTTTCACACTCTGAGGACTTATGGTTTCCCCCCTGGCTCACAGTGTAGGCTGCAGTTCACTACTTCTTTCAAAGGGTTTGTGATTTCTTTCAGTTTTCTGTCAAGATCCTGTGTTGCTTCTTGGAGAAAATGTTCACAGGGTGAATCTAAACATACTGGTTTGTCTTTCCAAGTGAGAGAGGCATGCTCATAATGCCCCCAGTGCACCATCTTGGAAAAAAGAAATTTTTGATAGTGAAACATTTCTTCCCCTGCTGGATGTGCTGCCTCAGGCCTCAGGGCTGGCCTGTGGAATCACAGCATAGCTCCATTCCTCTTGGGGTAACGGCATTTCTCACACAGAGGAGAATAATTTGGAGAGAAGGCATCTTAGTTTACATAGTCTATGAAATTTATCAAGTTCAAATACATCCCCTGAGCTAAATTTTGACTTTGTCTTAATAATTTCTAGGTACTATATTGTGAGTTATTATTCAGTGTCTTTTCAGTTTATCTTAGCTGTCAAAGCTTAAATTGAATTTCTTCTGCTCTTATCACTTCTCAGCTAAATTGAGTGTAGTCTTATTGTCTGTGCATATATAATGTTTATAATTATCAAATATCTTATGTCTCTAATCCCATTTCATACTTGTTTTATTGAAGATGTCATTTTCTCAAGGAGACCTTTCTGAATCACCTCATGATCCATTCTCTTGCCCTGCTTTATTCCGTACTATCTGATGTTTTATGTGTTTATTTTTATTTTGTTAAAGTTTGTCTCTTTTCTCTTGGAATGTGCACACCATAAGGGTAGGAAATTGTGTTTGTCCTCATCACCACTGTATATCCAGTACCTAAAATTGTATCCAGCCCATATTCAGTATTCAAAATGCATTTATATTATAAAACAATCCTGCAAGGCAGACATAGTATCTTTGTTGATGATAAAGTAAATGCAATAGGGCCTCTTAATTTGCTTAAGATTCAGAGCTAATAAGAACAACAGTCTATTTGCCTTCATTACTTTCTGTCTGGGTACTTCCATAGATTTATTTTGAACTCAAGTTCAATTAAACTTGGTATTTAAAAAACGTGATTTGATATGCAGAAGAAGAATCTATAAACAATTTAAAATTATTAATCTTTAAAAGGAGACAAACACTTTTATGGTATAATATAAATGATATAGATAAGCAACCTTTTTGAATACCCCAGATGCATTAAAGCTTTAAAAGTAGAAACTTCAACAGTGCAGAATTCTGTAACAAAGATATTTTGAAAGATTTTAAAGAAAGCCTCACACCAAGCACTTGTCAGACACATCTCCCAGATAATTTCAATTCATGATTTATTTTCACAATACCTAAAATCACAGTGCTGTATCAAATTTCCATTGTAATTAATGTTCATTTCATAGAGACTAATAAAATAGATATATTCTCTGGATTTCTAACACCTTTAACTGTCCCTCCAAATGTATCAGAAATTTTCCCTTTTTATGGTAATTATGACTACTGATTCAAGAAAAGATTTCAGATGTCAGTATTAAGTTTTCTGCCTCTCTGTGGCCATAGATTTTTAGAAAGATATTTACAGATATATTAGAATCCACATAGAATGACATGTATCTATTTCTATGATAATGAAATACATTTGAGATTGCTACAGGACTTCCTACTTCACTAAACATAAAAAATAAATACATGGATAGTGCATTTGGCTGTTTGTGAAAAATTGGTGTTGCTCTCAGAACCCTTAAGGATTCACTCAAAATCAGTTAGTTTCTTACCTGTTAGCTGAAAGCAGTGACCTTGAGATAAAGTAAAGAGTAACCTAAAAAGGTTCACCAGCTGTGACTGCACTCAATAGCTTTCCATCTACTCCTTCTAAAACTGCACAAAACACAATGCTAACACAATATATGTTTAAGCTCTTTGTAATGGTACCCAGGGTTACTCTTCTCCCAGAGCCCTTTCAATTTCACTTATTTCTCTTAGGCCTGGGAGCAGTGAGCAAATTGCCACAAGGCTAAAAATATCACCAACATATGCATGTCCACCCTTTTCAAAAACTAAGTAAAGGGCCTATCTTGGTAGTGAATTATTCCTTACTTCCCCTTCTATCCCACTTCTCAGAGTAAATAGAGATATGCGACCATCTGCAATATTGCTGATGCCTAAAGGTTCAGAACAGAACACCTTATGGGAAGTATTGGGGTCCTTGTGTCTATGTACTACTGATTTCAGTAGAGCCCCAACCAAATTTTCCCTTTCATTTTTACTCTTATTCAACTGAATTCTGTTTCTTCTTAAACCAGTAAATAAATGTAAAAGTACCTTGACCAGAACCTAGCATGGAAAAACTGCTATGCAAATACTTGTTTTGATTCTGGACATTGCATGCCCACACGCAAACATACACTTACTCAGGCATAGCCATGGACATGAATTGGCAGCTTATTTCTTCCTTTTTAGTTAAATTCCCATTCATTTATAAATCATTAATTTGACATGTTTATAGTACCAATGCATGCCAGGAGATTCTCAGGTAAAAGCTTGCTGCATGTTTCTACATACTACTTAGACTAGTGTTTAGAGGGTTCATTGAAATTTTTCCAAATTATTCCTGTGCCCAAATATTTACCCCACTGTCTAACAAAAACAACAAACTTCCTGTTTCCTGAGGATTCCCTTCATTTTCTATAAGTCATATTTTATTTTTACTGTTTTATCTATCATTAATATCTATCTAATTTTTTCCCATCTTTCTCTTTAGTGATCAATTCAAAATTTAGTTCTGTTATGAAGATTTCTCCAATTATCTCTTCAGCCTGGCTTGGTTTGTAATGCTTCAGTTGCATTTTGGTTTTGTTTTATATCTATCTTTCTTTAAAAAAATTTTTTTGCGATATAATTTACCTATCTAGAAATATATTTTGAACACATACAGTTTAGTAAGTTTTAAAAATGCATTTTTCTATGCAACCCTACATTCTTATAGGAAGTTTATTGAAGTTTTATATAAGTTTCTCCTTCACTCAAGAAAGTTAGGTTGAGCCCCTTCCCAGTAAATCTTCACCAACCTTCTCAGGTAAGACTTGTTTCGATGTCTATCATCATAGCTTAGACTTACCTGCTTTAGAGTTTCTTATGAAATCAAGCAGTAAGTACTGTTTTATAGATGAGTTATGAATTAAAGAACAAAGAATTCTAGACAAGGTAATAGTACAAGATTGTCTCAGGTGAGAGGGAGAACAACAGTCAATATACGCGCACACACACACACACGTATATGTATCTGTCTGTCTCAAGTCACTAGTATAGAATCTGGCTGAGATAGCAGTGCACTGTATAAATATTTGGGTTAAGTAATATATTAACTATAGGA
Organism: Callithrix jacchus; assembly: GCF_049354715.1. Taxonomy (NCBI): domain Eukaryota; kingdom Metazoa; phylum Chordata; class Mammalia; order Primates; family Cebidae; genus Callithrix; species Callithrix jacchus. The sequence goes on from NC_133511.1 coordinate 89,040,643, forward strand.
TTTTAGAAACAATAACAACTTCATGCAGTATTGGAAATTCTATCACGTAAGAGAGACTGATATTACAAGTAGGGATTTCTCATCCTCCTCACATGATATCTTTTTCTCTCTTATATTTGAGAGATTACTCTGCATTTAACCATTACTACATGCATTTAGTAGATTATGAAAAACAAAACCTTGACCCTGAGAAGAAAAAGTGAAGCCTAAAGAGTGCTTTATCTAGTATTTTATCCAAAGTTTATCTAAAGTTCTCCAAAGAAGTTTCATATTAAAAGATAATTTTACCATGTTTATAAAGATCATAATGAAATGCCAAGTTGCATAATTATTACATGGTATGCATTATCTTGCTGCCACTGAGTTGATACTTTTTTAATATGTATGAGTAATTCAGCCTTCCCTAAAATATATCATCTTGTCAAAATAAAGAAATTTTAAAGTTTCTTTTGACTATATGCTTGATATACTGTTGCAGGAGAATTTTCCACATTTAGAAGGAAAGTAATCTAAAAATATTCAACATTGGCAACTAGGGACTTCAAACCTATGGCTTTCACAAAAGTGTAGATTATTCATGGAAACCTCTAAATTAGATTTTATTAACCAAGATGATGTAACTAACATCTACATGAATACTGCCTACATCCAGTACTCCACATTGGAAGGTCATACACTTATTTTTCACTTCTTATTTCTTATTACAGGTATGATTCAAATACGAAGTTATGGAGAGCCAGAATAAAATATTTTTTCTTACTGTATTTCTTGCTTATTTTTAATGCACTACCATTATAATCACTCAATCCTTGTATTGCATCTATACTTGGAAAACAAAGATATGTCACAGCTGGTGAAATCTTAAGAATGTGCTTCAACTTCAAAAACAGACCCAAAAGAAATGTTCTAAAAATATGAGCAAAAACAGCATTATTAAAAACACACTTGTGGAAGTTATATTACTTATGTAGATTATATATAGATACAGAAACTAATACAAGTACATCAAAAATAAATTTCACAATTAACTCTTTTAGTTATAACAACCCTCTGAAAAACCTAGGCCAACAAGATTTTTATTTATTCTATGACAGGCAAAGGATCTACAATACAAAATAAGACCTACACCTTCCCTACTTCCTTGGTACAGATTTCTAAATAAATAATGACATAAATGATTATTGAATTCGTTTTACCTGTGTGCATGAAAAAAGTCTCCAAATATATCATTGAACTGAGCATACCTCTTTTTTATATTCTCAGTTCAGTAATATATTCAGATTCTTTTGGCATCTCTTCTTTCTGTAGACTCTCAGTCAGAACTCTGACTCTCAGAACCGTAGCTCAGTTCAGTATTAGCTAGGTGTTGGTTTTGAAATCTAAGAGTTGGTAGCCATGCCTCCACAACTTCTGCACTCTGTGTACCTTGGGAGTTGACACCGTGTGGATTTTGGCAAAGTTTACAGCTTGTGACTCCAAACAGCAGTCTGAGCCACAGCTAGCACTGCTTGAACCACAGCTGGGTCAGCAAAGGAGAGCTGCAGTGGAATTTTACAGCAGAGATTTTAGGCAGCTCTGAGTAGCAAGCCCTAAGTTTCCTTGGGTACCTTGGTCTCTGAAACTGTTCTTCCACAAAATACTCTGGGCCTGTGATGGGAGTGGCAGCACCAATAATTTCTGAAATACTTTGAGGGTCTTTCTTCTGTTGTCTTGATGAATAGCATCTGACTTTCTTCTATCCATACTAATCTTCTTATCAAAACATCACTTGGCCATACCCTTGGTATTCTTTCCTAACACAGCTTTTGATTCCTTAAAATCTGGCCAGTCTGATGATTTTCCCAGTCTTGAAGCTCTGCTTCTCTTTTAATTAAAAATTATGTCTTTAACTCACTCTCCCTTCTCGACTTTTACTATAAGTTGCCAAGAGAAGCCATGCAGCTCCATGAACACATTGCTTAGATATGTTTTCTGCCAAATATACTACTAGTTCATTGCTCTCCAATTCTGCTTTCCAAAAGGCAATAAAACATGGACAAAATCTAGCCATGTTATTTGCCTATTCATAAGAAAGATTGCCTTTGTCTAATTTCCAATAACGTTTTTCTCATTTCCATCTAAGACTTCATCAGAATGGCCTTTGCTGTCCATATTTCTAGCAGAATTCAGATTAAAATCACTTAAGTAATCTCTAAGAATATTTAGGCTCTCCCTATAACTCTCCTCTTCTGTGCTTTCACCAGGGTAGTCCTTTACTGTACAGCTTTATCTTTGACTCAGTTGCAAAACTGCACTAACATTCATTTCTCCATACCAATCTTTGTCTTAGTTTTGTTTGCATTGCTATAACAAAATACCTTAGGCTGTGTAATTTATAAAGAGCAAAGATTTATTTTTGAAAGCTGTAAAGTCCAATATGAAGGTATCAACAGGTTTGATATTTGATGAGGGCTGCTCTCTGCTTCCAAAATGGTGCCTTGTTGCTGAAATCTCTTCAGGGATGAACACTGTATCATCACATGACATGAGGAATGAAAGGGTAAACTTATTATCCTCAAGTCACTCTATAAAGCATTAAGCCATCATGAGCACAGAGCCCTCATGCCTATTTCAGCTTCTGTAAGCCACCAACTTTTATTAGCTAATAGATCCCTTCTATTTTCTAGGTCAGCAACATAGCATCTCTTTAGCCAGTCTTCCTTTTCTCACATTCTTTTCTTTGATCCCCTTTTTCTGCCTCCCCTTTCTGTCTTCATGGTGATTTGATTACACTTGGCCTACTTGAATAATCTAGCCCAAACCCTTTCCCAGATTTCAGAATCTGGGAAAAATTCTTTTTGGTCTTGGCACCGTTTTTTGGGAGTGTGGCTCTACTGTTAAGTTATCCTTACTTCATCAAAAGTAGAACCTAGTTGTAGTTAAGTAGTTTCATTAGCACATTTCTTGCTTGTTGAATTTTGGGGCTCTGTCAATCTTCCTTAACATAATTTTCTGCTCTCTTTAGCCCATCTAGTGATGTTTCTGCTGATGCAACATTTTCGAGAACCTTAAGAGAAACTTGTGTATTAGACAAAAGGTTCCTCAACAGATCTTTCTTAGATAATCTCATCTTTACTTTTAGCTTTTACTGAGATAGCAAATGAATCCATTTCTTATTTCTCAGGTATGAAAAACAGATTGTTCAGCCATACTTTCAGGGTATTTTTTATCTCTAAATCAGGCTTTTCTGAAAATAAATTTGTAATTTTAGGATCTTTTGCAATCCAAGTAAGCTGACAATTTTCAAAGTCATTAAATTCTGATTTCTTTTTGGCTTAGTAGTTCTTTCCCCAATTGTTTATTTTCCTCTTGCATTTTGCTATAAGCAGCAAGAAGAAAATAGGCTACATATTTAAAACATTGCTTGGAAATCTCTGCTAAGTATTCAGATTTTTCATTTATGTTTTGCTCATAACTATAGAACACATTTCAGCTATGCTTTTTGCCACTATGCATAAGGGTTCTTTTCCCTCAGTTTTCAAAAATACGTTTCTCTTTTCATCTAAGGAATTACCAACCATAGCTTTAATATGTATTTTTTTGAGATAGGGTCTCTTTTTATCACCTAGACTGGAGTGCAGTTGCATAATCATGACCCATTGCAGCCTTGGCTCAAGTGATCCTCCAGCCTCATCCTCCCAAGTAGCTGGAACTACAGGTGTGCCCTACCATACCTGGCTAATTATTAAAAAATTTTTACAGACAGGGTCTCAACATTTTGCCTAGGTTGATCTCAAACTCCTGGGCTCAAGCGATCTTTCCAGCTTATCCTTTCAATGTCCTGAAATTAACAGGCATGACCCAGCATGCCTGGCAAATGTGCATATTTTTATTGACATTCTTTTCATGACAATTAAGTCATTCTCTAAGATTATATATATTTTTTCTTTCCCATGCTCCTCATTTTCTCCTGAGGCCTCAATACAAGAATTATGTATATCCATATTCCTACTAACAGTATATTAAAGGCAACCTAGGATTTTTCTATGATGTTTGTAAAGTTCTTTCAGGCTCTGTTCACTGCTCAAACACAAAGCCACTTTTACGTTTTTAGGTATTTGTGATAGAATCACATCACTTCCAGGTAACAAAACCTGCCTTACTTTCCAAATTCTGCTATAACATATTATCATTTTGTGACTTAAAGCATATATATTTATTACTTTATCATTTCAAAGATCAGAAATCTCACATGGATTACACTAAACTCAAGTTGTGAATAGAGCTTTTGGAGGCTCTAAAAAGAGCCTTGCCTCTTTCAGCTTCTAGATTCCACCCTCTTTCCTTGGCTCCTGAGCCCCTTCTCCATCTTCAAAACCAGAAATATTGGGCTAACTCCTACGCTCTGTGGTTCTATTTTTTGAGCACTTCTCTCATTTTTAAGAATTCTTGTGATGACTTTGGGTGCTATATTAGTTGGCCCAACTTGGGGTAACAAAATACCTTGGACTTCATAGCTTTTAAGCAACAGAAATTTATTTCTGGCTGGCACGATGGCTAACGCCCATAATCCTAGTAGTTTGGGAGGCCAAGGCAGGCGGAAAACCTGAGTTCAGGAGTTCAAGACCAGCCTGGGCAACACAGTGAAACCCCGTCTCTACTAAAATACAAAAGAAATTAGCCGGGCATGGTGGCATGCACCTGTAGTTCCAGCTACTCAGGAGGCTGAGGCAAGAGAATTGCTTGAATCTGGGAGGCGGAGGTTGCAGTGAGCTGAGATGGCACAACTGCTCTCCAGCTTGGGTGACAGAACAAGACTCCATCTCTCCAAAAAAAAAAAAAGAAAAGAAAAAACAAATTTATTTCTTACAGTTTCAGGGTCTGGGAAGTCCAGGATGAAGGTGCCAGCATGGTCAGGTTTTATGAGGGCCCTCTTCTGTTTATACTTTTTATTGTGTCTTCACATGTAGAAGGGGTAAGGCAGCTCTCTGGGCCCCTTTTTATAAAGGCACTAATCTCATTCATGAAAATTGAGCCCTCATAACCTGACCACCTCTCAAAGGTTCTACCTTCTAATTTGATCATTTTGGTGATTAGGAGGCCTGGTATGAATTTTGTGGGACATGAACATTCAGACCATAACAGGTACACCTGTATAATCTAGGATAATTCTCTCTTTCTCTTTTTCTTTACTTTTCTTTTTTTTTTTGACATAGAGTCTCATCTTGTCATCTAGGCTGGAGTGTAGTGACTGGATCACCATTCACTGTAGTCTCTACTTCCTGGGTGCAAGCATTTCTCTCACCTCAACCACCCCGGTAGCTGGAACTACAGGTGTGTGCCACTACACCCAGCTAGTATTTTCTATTTTTGTATTTTTTGGTATGTTTTCCAGGCTGGTCTCGACCTCCTAGGCTCATCTGTTGACCTTAGCATCCCAAAGTGCTGGGATTGCAAGCGTGAGCCACAGAGCTGGCCAAATTATTTTAAGAACAGCTGATTATCAACCTTACTTCTCTTTACAATATTTATTTTTCTTTACCATGTAACCTGACATAGTCACAGATTTTATAGATTAGAATATGGACATCTTTGAGATACAAATATTCTACCTACCACAATGCCCTATTTTCTTTTTCTCTAGGAAATATTTTAATGATATGTTTTGAACATGTTGGTTCTAAGGCTTAATACATTTGATAAATACATATGGAAGCTTTTTTTGTTATAAAGTGATAAGTATATTGAATTTATTTTGGTCAGATAACTTTATTTTACAAAATATTTAAGAAAGAAGACTATAAGACATATATAAAATGTTTAAAAATTTGTGTGCATTTGAAGTGATTCCATGAACAAATTAAGATGAGGAAACTTATGGTAAGAATGATTAATAACAATAATAGCAGTTTTCAGTCATGGAACAGATATACGTGGCAAGAGTATTAGGTTCAGTTTATAGATTAGTTTCAATCCTCACAACAATCAATAAAATGAAGATCCATAATCTGCATTTTATAGACACTAAAATTGGGTCTTTAAAAATGGTCCAGCAATGCAACTGCAAAATCACAGTTATTAAGCAGCACAGGAAAAGTTTGAGTTTCAAATTTCTTTTTCTTTTTACTACTATGATCTCTCTTTCTCTCTTTAAACATAAGAAAGAAATACATATTTTTTAATTTGTTACTTACTGACACTCAGGATATTTCTGGAGTATAACTTAACCTATCCTGACAGACAAACTTCCCAAATTAAAAAAAATCATTTTAATATATCTAGTTTAAGTACATATTAGTATTAATATATATTTCATGTATAAAAATAGAATAAAACCCACATAATATAAAGGAGGGTGCATTCATATGCAGATTAAGGGTTCAGTTAAGAACAATTTCAGGTAAGATGTAGTTTTGTTGTTTTTTAAGGATGGAATGGGATTTAACTTAAAGAAATTGATAGTAGGAGAAGACTTGTGGAAGGATGGAAGGTAATTCCAGAAAGTGGAACCAATAAGAACAAATGTAGAATTTGGGACACTTTAGATATATTTAGAAACATTCGGCTGAAGCCTACTTTGCATAAGAAGAAGGAATGAGAAATAAGACTTGGGAGGCAAAGCAGGGACAGACTGGCTCAGAGGCTTCACCATTAAGGTGAGAGGTTTGCACTTAATTTAGTAGCCAATTTGGAGTCATGGAAGAACTTTGATTCAGAGGGAATTGCATATAATATAATTAATTTTTTTAATGTTGTATAGCGCTTTCTGGAAGATATTTATGTTGGATCTCCTTTTCTTTTTTTTTTTTTGGAAGAAAGAGAAAGAAAAAGAGGGAAAAAGAGGGAAAAAAAAGGAAAAAGAGAAAAAGAGGGAAAAAGAAATATTACTTCATTCCTAAAATGGGTATCAATAATGGCCGATCAATCTTTTGTGTGTTTAAAGTGGATAATGTATATTTTGTGTGTTTAAAATGGAGAGCTCTATCGAGTTTATTTGTTCTGGATCTGAGTTCAAGTCCTGGATATCGTTATCGATTTTCTGTCTCGTTGAATCTAAATCTCATTATGGGTCTTATGTATCTGGGTGTTAAGATCTCTTATTATTACATTAATCCTTTTACCCTTGTATCCTTGTAGCTTTGAAATCTATTTTATTAATTGTGAGAATTGCAACTCCTGCTTTTTATTTATTTACTTTTGCTCTCCATTTAAATGGTAAGTTTTTGTCCAACCCTTTATTTTGAGTCTTTGTATATCTTTAGATATACCGTTAGATTTTGTCTGTATCTTTTCATTGGGGGATTTAGTCGATTGAAATTTAGGGTTACTGCCATTTGATATTAACTGGCTATTTTATCCTTTGGTTGATGTAAATTCTTCTTTATGTTAATGCTCTTTACTTTTTTGTGTATTTTCAGAAAGGCTCATACTGGTTGTTCCTTTCTATGTGTAATGCTTCTTTTAGAAGTTCTTGTAAAGCAGGCCTGGTGGTAATAAAATCTCTGAGTACTTGCTTGTTCCTAAAAGATTTTATTTTCCCTTCAATTGTAAAGCTTAAATTGGCAGGATATGAAACTCTGGGCTGAAAGTTCTGTTCTTTAAGTATATTGAATATTGGCCCCACTCTCTTCTAGCTTGTAGGTTTTCTGCTGAGAGATCTGCTGTAAGCCTAATAGGCTTCCCTTTATGGGTAACCTGATCTTTCCCTCTGGCTGCCCTTAATATTTTCTCCTTCATTTCGATCCTGGTGAATCTAACGATTATGTGCCTTGGGGTTGGTCTTCTTGAGGAATATCTTTGTGGTGTTCTCTGTATTACCTGGGGTTGAATAGTGTCCTGCTTTGCTAAGTTAGGAAAATTTTCCTGGATAATGTCCTGAAGAATATTTTCCAGCTTGAATTCATTCTCTCCATCACATTCAGGTACACCAATCAAACGTATATTAGGTCTTTTCACATAGTCCCATATTTCTTGGAGACTTTGCTCATTCCTTTTTATCCTTTTTTCTCTATTCTTGTCTTGTTATTTTATTTCATTAAGTTGGTCTTCGACCTCTGATATCCTTTCTTCTGCTTGATCCATTCGGCTATTTAAGCTTGTACATATTTCACTAAGTTCTCGTATCGTATTTTTCAACTCCATAAGTTCATTTGTATTCCTCTCTATATTGTCTATTCTTTTCATCATTTCATCGAACCTTTTTTCAAAGTTCTTAGTTTCTTTACATTGGGTTAGAACAAGTTCCTTTAACTCCCAGAAGTTTCTTATCATCCACCTTTTAAAGCCTACTTCAGATAATGGAATACAGTCTTTTTCCATCAGGACTTTTTCTGCTGCTGCTGAGTCCTTTTCCATCAGGGCTTGTTCCGTTGCTGATGAGTCCTTTTCCATCAGGGCTTGTTCCGTTGCTGATGAGTCCTTTTCCATCAGGGCTTGTTCCGTTGCTGAGGGTTCTGATTTTGGGTATACTCAGCCTTCTTAGGCTGTTTTTTTCCCTTCATTGTAGATGAACCGCCTTTCTAATTAGGTTTCTGAGTAGATGTCCGATTTATTGATTCCCAGTGCTGGGATCTGAGCAACTCACTGTGGCCGCCTAAATAGCAGCGATAAGACTGATGGCGCTCTTCTTCCCTGAAATCTCTGGTCTAGCTTCCCTCTTGAGTCCACAACAAGCGGCTCTGCCTTCCCGGAGCTCCAAACTCCGGTCAGTAGGGGAAGCAGTCCCGTTTGCTCTGCATGAAGAGCTGCTGCGCCGAGGCGCCAGCAAAACCGCTGCGGCGGCCACAAGAGTCGCACTGGCGACCCGTGGGGCTCCTCCACTGGGAATCGGCTGATCCGTGAGTGACGAAAATTCATCTAAAAGTGTGGCATCCTCTCGTTCTCTGGGCTTTCACTGGAAGCTACAATCCCGAGCTGTTAGTGATCGGCCATCTTGGATATGTCCTCAATTAATCTTATATCCTACCATTTTAATGTTAAAAAACCTTTTCTGAGTATCTAATGTACAGACAGACTATAATTAATAAGTGAGGATTTTGAGAAATGGATACAGGTGTTTTTGTTTGTTTCCTTTTCTGAAGTTCTGGCTCCACATATTTCAAACCCTGCCTCTACTGTGTTTCCACATGTCATACACCATAGAGCATATTCATACTGCAATGCAACTTTAAACTCTTCATCTTGATGTCACTTTGCAAGATTCATTGGCACAGTGAGCAGTAAGAAAAGTCCTAGGAGCCATTTCTATATGAAGATAGCTAATGTGATTATACATGAATGTGACTATAGGTAAAGAATACCTACTAAACCTGAACAAAATTTATCTCGAGATTCAGATAAATTCAGACTTTTCTTGGCTGAGTCTCAAAATTGCCCACAATAACTAGAAATAGGGTGGCATAAGGGAAGTTTGGGTGGAAATAGAAAGCAGTCATAATTAATTTTAGTTAAAATGTTTTTTTTTCAAATTTGACAAAAACATGTGACCATGTGAATACATTTTCTTTAGAGCACATTTTGGGACTTTAGGAAAGTTCCATTTAAGTGAGGATCTCTGGAACTTTGCTTCATTAGCATCCTAGCTTATTTTCTGTTGTTTACAATAGAATACCCACAAATGGGTAATTTATAAAGAAAAATAAACTTATTTCTTACAGTTATGGCAGCTGAGAAGTCTCAGAATCAGGACTGCATCTGGTGAGGGCCTTCTTGCTGGTGGGAACTCTGCAAAGTCCTGAGGTAGAAGAGGGCATTATCTGGTGAGGGGACTGAGTGTGACAGTTCAGGTATCTCTTCTTCTTCTTAAAAAGCAACCAGTACCACTACCATGGTAACCTTTTAAACCATTAACCCATTAATCCATGAATCCATGAATGGATTAATCCATTTATGAGGGCACCTCTTAAAGGCCCCACATCTCAGTACTGCCACATTGGGAATTTTTAATATAATTTGAAGAAGACAAACATTCAAACTATAGCCCTAAGCTTTATAATAAACATGCTTGTTTTATTTTTATTTGTTTTGCTAGGGGACCTTATCTGTGGGAACAGAGTATAGAGGAAGTTCCCTGGCCTGTACAGATGAGACTAATAGCACTTTATTAGCATTTATTTCAAATATATGCTCCAGTAGTATAGATCAGGAGGAGGTATTATATCCATATACATTTAAGATATAATTCTTAGGATTATAAGAAAGAAGAAAAATGTGCTTAAAAGCAATCAAAATAGTTTACTTTTCTTTCATTCTTCTTTCTCAGCTACCTGATACTCTTAGAAGTTATTTAAGTATATATTTAAGTCTATCCATATACAATACTTCCTCCTCACCTATATACTGCTGGAGCATATATTTGAAATCAGGGTAGGCTTTGAGCATAAGCTTTATTAGATCAGGGATTCATGCCTGTTGCTGTCTTAGATACCTACTTTAGGTGTAGTTTAGAATAGGCCTTCCAAAGAGACTTTGGCATGACTGAATACATGAACAAACTGTATCTAACTTTATTTTGATTTTGATGAGTTTTTGGTTATCAAATTCAAGTAATTCATCTATTCATCAACAGTTACACTCTTCTAAAATAGTATATACAGCTAAATTATTTTAGTGAACATGAATTGTCCTAAAGATATTCTTTGCATTTCTGACCATTACTACTACTCTTATGAAGAAACAATGAAGTAAAATTTAGTTTCCTGCTGAAAAAAATGCCTGATTAAGAATATAAATTTAGAAAGTGGTATGAATTATTTTATGAAGACTAATGCTGAAGGGTTAGGATTATAAGAAAGAAGAAAAATGTGCTTAAAAGTAATCAAAACAGGTTACTTTTCTTTCATTCTTATTTCTTAGCTACCTGAAACTCTTAGCAGTTATTTAAGTGTATTTTTAAGGCCTCCAACAAACTTAAATAAGTAATGATATCACATTTAACAGTGAAAGATATTAAGGCTTACAGCATTTAAATAACTTGTTCAAGATCTCAGTGGACGAATGCTGAAGATGAAGTTTGAACTGAGAACTGTCTGGTTCAAAGATCTATGATCATTTCTCCTGATGATTACAGCCTCCTGTGAAACATAAATAATATGTGAACATCCCATCTGTAACTTAATATATAAGGAGAAATTATAGGCATAATTGTCACATATTCTCTAAGTTTCACATCATATTATAAATGTCTTCACTCAGCCTTCTAAAAAGTTAACTTGGGTTGCTCATTCTGACTTCTTGCTCATTCTTTTGTAGAAGGGTGTTTGCTTACTTGGGACAATCCGAAATGGTAATTTTGAAGAAGATGCATTTGATAGTTAATTTTTGCTACTCTTCTTTTTACCTTGTGAACCTTTTAAGTCTTTGGTTGAAATAAATGTGATATTTTACTTTAAGAGAATCTGCAAGATGATAAAAGAATGCTATAGGTCAAATAGGGAGGAGAGAGAGGGACTGTAGTCACTTCAAAGGTAAGCTAATTGATTTATAGCAGGTTAACATGAAGGAAAGCAAAGGGTGCTAATAAAAGGAAACCTAGAATGGGTTGGAAGCAGTCATTAGTCTTTAAGGAGATCAATTCACTTCAGATCCTTATAGTGCTAATAATTAATATTTTATTATATTTAAATTAGGAAGAAGCAAATGGGATGAGGAAAAGTCAGAGCAAAGGATGTATTTCCCCAAATGTCAAACAAGAATGTACATAAAATATAGATCACACAAGTATTAGTGATCAAAGAGACATGTGAGGTCCAAGGTCTTAATGGAGCACTGATGCAGTATGACTCAATATGAACAGTGTCTGCTGAATTCATACTCACAGGAGTATCATAAAAAAATGAAAGAAGTCCCTGGGTCATCATCTCCCTAGTCCCCTGATGTAATTTGCAAAGACTCAGACTTTCATGGTTTCAATTCTTTCATTGTACTATTGTTTTTAATCCAAGTTAACTTGGTCTAACCAAAGCAAAACAGTAAATGTGTGTGTGTAATCTTAAGGAGACATGTTATACAAGAGATGTATAAGAAATTGATTGTACTAGTTTGTCTTAGCTAGTTAGCTAAATTTTGTCTATAGATAAAACCTATACTGGGTAAGAAAGGGGCATATTCTGCACATAAACCTTAATCACTTCCTGTTTCCTCCAAGCTGTCCAACTTTTTGGAAGATGAGCTCTGAAGCTTCACTCTAGAAGCCAGAGAAATCTGAAAGCAAAATATTGCCTTGATCAATTAATAATGTATGAAGAAAATTTATACCATGTAATTTCTTGAATGCCAGACCTCAATTTCTGTTTTGATCCTCTTATTTCCTGTGCAGATTTTATGGTATGTCATAAGTCCTTTTAGAAAATAAGTAGTATATGCATTATGAATTAATACACAGATAGGCCTGGAAATCAGATGCCTCATAACACAGATTTGCCACTTACTTGCTGTGTAACATTACTTTATTATTCAATCTCTCTGGGCTCCAACTTCATCAACTCAGTGGTATAAAGTCTAATGTTAAGGCCAATATTATGTGCTGCCTTGATATCTGCAAAAACTGGGAGTTTCTTAAATGGCTTCATTACAAGTTTCCCTCTATACACTGCTCCCACAGATAAGGTCCCCTAGCAAAACATTTCTCTCAAACTTGAGTAATGGATTTTCAGTCCAAGCCAACTACAAAATTATTTAAACAAGCCAGTCTCATCCTCATGTGGGAATAAGGTGTCAGTTCACTCTCTTGGTGCTACAAAGCTACCTAATACATTCCCTGCCTATTTCCCTTATTTTGTTCCGAAAGCAACCAGGCTATGGCCCTGAATGGTGAGTGATGCCCTCCTCCCCTGAGCTGTGAGGGTATGTGGCTAATAAAGTGCTATCAACCTCATCTGTCCAGGTTAGGGAACTTCCATTACCCTATGGGAATTCTTTCCTCCCTAATTGGGTGAAGAGTTGGTTATCAAAGGAATGTCCCATCCAACTTTGTCATTTTGTAATTGATACATAAAGATACATGGCTACCTTCTTTAGACTTAGAGAAACTGGTAATCTGACTTCTCACTGGTCACATGGTTTCACCCTCAGTCAATTTCCCACATCAACTCCAAGCAGGAGCAAATCTAGCACAGATTTTTTTCTGCTACAAACACAAGTAGGGGCTCTTTATATATGAAACTTGTGATATTTATTGTTCTTTGCTCTAAATTAAGTGAAGACAGGTAACAATTTTCTACCTGGCCATATTAAAATTTATACTGTCATAGTAGTCTTAAAGACCTTTAGGAAACTGTTTTCATTTGCTGTGAAGCTCTTAAAATAAAAATATTTATTTTCACCTTTGGTAACTTTGTTGTAAAAACAGGAAAATTATTGCACTTAAATGTTGGAAAATAACAGATATAAATAGATATGTAAACCTGCTAACATATCTGCCATAGACTACATCCTGGCAAATTTTTGTTCCTCAAAATTTTCAGCCTAATTTCACAAAATATCTGAAGGCAAATACCATCACTTTAGTCTCAAGCATAATGGTTGGAAATTGTGTTATTAATACTTTACTTTAGGGCTTTTGCTCTAGTTATTTCTACTGCCGCAAGTGTTCCATTCTCAAATATCTATGCTACCTCCTTCAACTGATTCAAATGCTATTGATGCAAACTACTATATTTATTATTATAAGAGGTACTCCCTTGGAGCAACTCCACTGTCCTTTACCCTCTTCTATGTTTTTTGTTTGTTTGTCTTTACCATTATATTCTTTGCCATCCAATATAGGATATGACTTACTTTTTTAAAAGTATTATATTTTTTATACTTCCACTAGACTATACAGTCCATAAAATGTGGAATATTAATTTTATTCATTGAAGTAATCCAAGTAACTAGACCATGTTTAAAACATAATAGGAGCTCCATAATATGTGTTAAATAAACAAATTATATTTCCATCTGTGTCTTCTATGTGGCTCCAGAAAAGACTATGAGTGAGTTTGGCCACCTTTTAATATCTTCTGTGACAAGGCCAAATCATCGAATTATTTTCACTGTATATACACAAAAAGCTGAGGATTAGAGATATTTTAGGAATAACCCACAAGTATGCAGCTAGCAAATTAGGACATTGGATTTCAAACCTTAGATTTATCTTCTGTAAAATCAAAATAATTATGGAATCTACCTCTCATGGTATTGCGTATTAGTCCTTTTTCATACTGCTGATAAAGACATGCCTGAGACTGTGCAATTTACAAAAGAAAGAGATTTAATTGGACTTACAGTTTCACATGGCTGGGGAAGCCTTACAATCATATTGAAAGCAAGTCACCTCTTACATGAATGGCAGCAGGCAAAGAGAGAATGAGGAAGATGCAAAAGCAGAAACCCCTGATCAAACCACCATCAAATCTTGTGAAACTTATTCACTACCATGAGAACAGTATGGGGGAGACCACCCATGATTCAATTATCTCTCACCGGGTCCCTCCCACAACATGTGGGAATTACAAGAGTAGAAATTTAAGATGAAATTTGGGTGGGGACACAGACCCAAACCTTATCATTCTGCCCCTGGTTTCTGCTAAATCTCATGTCCTAACATTTTAAAAACAATCATACCTTTCCAGCAGTCCCCAGAAGTCTTAATCATTTCAGCATTAACTCAAAAGTCCAACATCTCACCTTAGACAAGGCAAGTCCTTTCCACTTATGAGCCAGGAAAATTAAAAGCCAGCTTTCCTAGATACAATGGGGGTAAACAGACATTGCATAAATACACCAATTTCAAATGGCAGAAACTGGCCAAACAAAAGGGCTACAGGGCCTATGCAAGTCCAAAATCCAGCAGGGCAGTCAAATCTTATAGCTCCAAAGTGACCTCCTTTGACCCCATGTCTCACATCCAGATCACAGGTAGGCAAATAGTAGGTTCCCATGGTCTTGGGCACTTTTGCCCCTGTGGCTTTGCAGGGTGCAGCCTCCTTCCTGGATGCTTTCATGGGTTGGCATTGAGTGTCTGTGGCTTTTCCAGACACACAGTGCAAGCTTTCAGTGGATCTGCCATACTGGGATCTGGAGGATGATGGTCCTCTTCTCACAGCTCTACTAGGCAGTGCCCCTGTAAGCACTCTGTGTGGAGGTTCTGACCCCACATTTTCCTTCTGCCCTGCGCTAGCAGAGGTTCTCCCTGAGAGCCCCACAAACTTCTGCCTGTGCATCTAGACATTTCCATATATCTTCTGAAATCTAGACAGAGGTTCCCAAACCTCAATTCTTGACTTCTTTGTACCCAAAGGCTCAATATCACATGGAAGCTGGCCAGGCTTGGGAATTCCACCATCTGAAGCTACAGCCTGAGCTCTACATTGGCCTCTTTAAGCCACAGGTGGAGCAGCTCAGGCACAGGGCACATAGTCCCTAGACTGCATACAGCATGAGGACCATGGGCCTGGCCCACAAAACCATGTTTTTCCTCCTAGGCCTCCAGGCCTGTGATGGGAGAGGTTGCCCTGAAAACATCTGACATGCCCTGAAGGCATTTTCCCCATCATCTTGGGGATTAACATTTGGCTTCTCATTACTTATGCAAGTTTCTGCAGCAGGCTTGAATTTCTCCTCAGAAAATGGGGTTTTCTTTTCTATCTCACATTATCAGGCTACAAAATTTTCAAACTTTTATGCCCTTTTAAAATGAATGCTCTTAAAAGCACCCAAGTCACATCTTGAGTTGTTTGCTGCTTAGAAATTTCTTCCACCAGATACCCTAAATCATCTCTCTCAGTTCAAAGTTCCACAAGTCTCTAGGGCTGGGGCAAAATGCCACCAGTCTCTTTGCTAAAACACAACAGGAGTCACCTTTGCTCTAGTTCTCAACAAGTTCCTCATCTCCCTCTGAGACCACCTCAGCCTGAGCCTTATTGTCCATATTGTTATCAGCATTTTGGCAAAAGTCATTCAATAAGTTTCTAGGGATTTCCAAACTTTCCTACATTTTCTTGTCTTCCTCTGAGCCCTCCAAATTGTCCCATCCTTGCTTGTTACCCAGTTCCAAAGTCACTTCCACTGAAAATTTATACCTTTTCAGCAACGCCCCACTCTACCTGTACCAATTTACTGTATTAGTTTGTTTTTATGCTGCTGATAAAGACATACCCGAGACTGAGCAATATACAAAAGGAGGTTTAATTGGATTTATAATTCCACATGACTGGGGAAGCCTCATAATCATGATGGTATGCAAGGAGGAACAAGTCTCATTTTACATGGATGGCAGCAGGCAAAGAGAGAATGAAGAAGACACAGAAGCAGAAACCCCTGATCAAACCATCAGATCTTGTGAGACTTATTCACTCCCACAAGAATAGTATGGAGGAAACCACCCACATGATTCAGCCGTCTCTCACAGGTCCCTCCCATAATACAGGGAAATTGTAAGAGTAGAATTCAAGATGAAATTTGGGTGGGGGCACAGAGACAAAGCATATAATATGGTAATATGTGTCTAAGCCTAAAACTATTGAGAGCCATGCTTATGACATATACTTCAAAGTGTTGGCAGTGATTAATTGCCACTATTAGTAAATGTTTTATCTCATGAATATATGTGCTTTAATTTATAGTGTACATAAGTAATGTCAAATATTCAATATTAGTTTTTCTAATTTTCTTAGGTCTAATACCCAAATGCTTTCTTTTCTATACTTTTAGGTGCCATGGCCATGACAGTTATATTAATGTGTTAGACCATTGGTGCTCTCATATTAAAATATTATAGACTGGATAATTTATAAACAACAGAAATTTATTGGCCACATTTCTGTAGGCTTAGGAGTTTAAGATCAGGATGCTTGTAGATTCAATGTCTGGTGAGGGGTCTATTCCTCATAGGTGGCTCCTTCTGTGTCTTCACTTGGCACAGTGAAAGCTTCTTTCAATTTCTTTTCTAAGAACACTTATCTCATTCATGAGGGTGGAGCTATCATGACTTAATAACCTCTGAAAAAAACCTCACTTTTTAATACTATCACAATAGTGGTTAGGTTCCATGAATTTCAGAGGGACACACGTTCAAACCATAGCAGTTGTGGTCACCTTCTTTAGGCAAAATTTTTGTTTAATAATTTAAAGATCATTACTTAATGATCAATTCCCATGTACTAGTTTCAGCACTATGAAATATCTACATATGACGTCTTTAAATCCTCATATCAATCCTTTAACTTAGGTAGAACAGATTCAAAACAAATAAACCTGAATTAGGATAAAAGAACAATCTAAACTGAAACACACAACTAGTAAGTGAACAGAACTGTGCTTGAACTCCCAGCAAAACCTGCTTTTAGTCATATAAAGTGACCAACTCCCAGCTTATTTTGAAACCCCAGGATTCACATGGCAGTGTAATCAGACAAATTTTCTCAAAGGAAGCGGTAGGATTTATTTCCTTTCTCTGGTGGTCCCCATTTCCAACTTTTTCATTCTAAGAAATATTTCCCCAGCCAGATGGGCTATCACTTCCAGACCTCTGCTGAGGCCTTTTCTCTTCTGTCTGATCATTAACCCTTTTCACTGTGGCAGAATTTCCCACTCCATTCCACAGTTTACCTTCTTCTTGTTATTTTCTTCTATCTCATAAGAGAATGTGACCTTATCACATTCTGGGTCTTTCTCACATATCTCAGCCATGAAATTCACATCCAGGACCCTTTGGCCTGCTTTACAAATGTTCATCCCAGCACCCATAAGAAGATGTTATACATGGTTATTTATTATTTGCACAAAAACAATGCATGAAAAATTGAAGAGCCTATTCTCTGCAAAGGCAAACAAAGGTATTGAGTTTCTTTTACAGTATTGTTTTTCTTTCTTTTTCTTACAGCCTATTGAGGTACACTTGTGTCTATTCAGAATTAAGGATCAGCAGTAATGTTGCCAATTTCCTTTGCAAAAGAATAGCAAATAAAATAGGGTTTATTGGTTTGAATATTTGAGCTTTGTTGTTCTTGTTTGTATTTTTTTTTATTTCTCCTTTAACAAATATATTAACTCTTTAATCCATTAGGGATGGAATAAAATTGAGGCAACATTTGCTCAAATTCTGGCAGATTCTCCATATCCTTATATCCTAATGAGGAGGTATAGTGGGCATAGCTGAGAGACAACAGAGAAGAATAAAGGTGATATGGAGAGGAGTCAGGGGCTGTAAGACCAATGAAAGAACTGTGGCCAGGCACAGTGGCACATGCCTGTAATCCTAGCACTTTGGGAGGTCAAGGTGGGCCGATCACTTGATCCCAGGACTTTGAGAAAAGCCTGGGCAACATGGTGAAACTGTGTCTCTACTAAAAATACAAAAAATAGCTTGGCATGATGGCTCATACTTGTAGTTCCAGCTACTCGGGAGGCTGAGGTGGTAGGATCATCTGGGTCCCAGAAGTTGAGGCTGCAGTGAGCTGTGATGGCACCACTGCACTCCAACCTGGGAGATAAGAGTGTGACTCTGTCTTAAAAAGAAAAAAGAAAAAAGAATTGCTCAGGTGTTATAGCAGGAATTATCAAGTTGAGGAGTAGGGGATAAAAATGATGTATGGAAGAATGACAGGAATTCAGAAGCGGAGATATGGATGAATATGAAAACATGTTTGAGATTATAATATAATTTTATATATGAGAAACATAAAGAAAGAAGAATCCAAATATCTTTCTCAGAGAAATGTTTTGAGTGAAAAATGAAGAGTTGCAAAAACTTGAGAAGCACTGCTTTAAAGAATGTGTGTGCTTAATTAAATAATACTTAAATAATTTGTTTCAAATCTGACATAATTGATTGCATCTGTCATGTTCTCAATTCTTTTAGTAGGAAAATTTGCAATGATATAATTTAAAATACAGCATTACCCAGCAGTGACCTCATCATGTGTGAAGCAAAATGTAATCAGGGTTTTCTGATAAGAGATAGGAATAAAAAAGAGGGAAAATCCATGAAGCTTGAAAATGCTTATATACTAAACTAGCACTTTTAACATCTTTCACTTAGCAAGCTGATTGTTGATTATATTAATATAATTAATTGAATAGATAAGAGAGGCAATTGTCTGATAAATTCATGGCTTATATCTTTTAAAAGAGCATTATTTTATTTAACAATGGAGTACAACTGTGTATAATGTAATAACTTCCTGTAATTATCAACAAAGCTGAAAGTTCACTTATTTTTCTTCTTTAATATCAGGGATGCAGTATAGCATAGTAATAAAATTTTGGCTCTCAAGTGAGACTGCCTGGGTTTGAATCTTCTTTTCAAAACCCTCCTGTTCTATAATCTTGATGTAGTCACTTCAGTTTTCTATTTCCTCATGTGCAAAATGGACTTGATGAGAGCACTAATCTTATAAGATTGCAGTGAATATTAATTCAGATAATCTAAGAATGCTTTAGTAGAGGATCTAAGATAATAAATCTCTCAATAAATGTTTTATAATTCTTTCTATATATCTTGTCTATGCCAAGGCCATAAGAAAATATTGCACCTTTTTTTTTTGTCTCATCCTTAATCTAAAATCATGGTGTATAGTGCCAAATTAAATGACAGTTAGAAAGTCCAGGTTTTGAGTTCAGTATTCTCAATTTACTGGTAAGTAAGTTTGAAAAAGTAATTTAACTTCCCTAACTTTCATATTTCTGTTTGTAAAATTAAAATAATAATACTATCTTGGAAAGGCTTTTGCAATAATTAAATGATCCAGGTTCACCTGCAACATAGTGGCACTCAATCAATAGACACTCTCTTCCTTTTGTTTACTCTTTCCTAAATATTGTTGTTGAAATATACTACTAAAAATTCTTATGAAGTATCACTTTAAAATTGAATTGGGAATAAAATCAAAACATGCAATGTTTTTGATGTTAAATTTTATTTTAATATATATAAAGAAAAGAAAAGAAAATGCTCTTTTTAAATAATAATCCATCTGAATCTTATTGTGTAACTAAATGATGATTTTTGAGGCCAGCAACTCTTCTCACATGTGTGAACTAGAATTATTTAAATTTCTTAAAAAGATCTAAAACAGCACTTCTGAGCATTCTGACCAGAGCTGGCATAAACTGAAACACAAATGTTCTTCAGCCTCTAGAGTTGATGCAGGTTGAAAACTCAGTGAGTTTTGATTAGGGGCAGGAAAAGCTAGTGTCTCTGGTTGCTGGCATGGAGCAAGATGGCTGAATAGAAGCCTAAACTGATCATCCTCCCAGCAGAAACACCAAATTTACAATTATATACACCAGAAAGCACCTTCACAATAATTAAAAATCAGGTACCAGCTCAGCCACAATGAGACAGAACTGTAAGAGGGCTTTTGGGGTTCCCAGTTCAAGGCCATGGCTCTTGGATGGCGTTTCTGCATCAGCCCTCGGTCAGATAGGAGCCCACTGTCCTGAAGGGGGAGTCTCAGGCCTGGAAGCAATCACCACAGACCAACTGAACAGCCCTTGGTACTTAAGGTAACATCAACAGCAACCTGGAAGTACTTCCCATGGGCATGTGGTAGTAGTGGCCATGGAGGGTGGCTCATCTGCCTGTGGAAAGAGAAGGAAAGAGTGAGAAGGACTTTGTCTCCTCATTTGATTGACAGCTTAACCATAGTAGAATGGAGCACCAGGAAGATTTCTAAGGTTTTTGACTTCAGTGTCTGACTCCAGATGCCACGCTGGACCTTTCTGGGGAATAGGGGAACTTGCCACCCTGAAGAGAAGAATACAGCCTGACTGGCTTCAACACCTGCTTATTGTAGAGCCTCAGTGCATTGAGTAAACATAGGTACTAATCAGGGAGTGGTTGCCACAGGCCGTGGGCAAGACTCAGTGCGGGGCTGGCTTCAAGTCTGACCCACCACAATCCTAGTGGTGGTGACCACAGGGGTGCTTGCATCACCATACACTTAGTTCCAGGTAATTCAGCCCAGAGATAGACAGAGAGTCATTGTTTCTAAGAAAGGGAAGAAAACAGAAGTCTCTACCTGATAATCCAGAGAGTTCTTCTGGATATTATCTAAGAATACCAAGGTAGTACCTATGATTCTGCAATAACCACAGCATTGCAGATTTGGAAGTGCCTTCTAATGCAGATACAGCTTAGATTATAAAATATAAGTTTTAGAATGCCTAGAAAGCCTTCCCAAGAATTATGGATACAAACAAGCCCAGAATGCAAAGACTACAATAAATAATTAACTCTTCAATGTCCAGATACTCACAACCATCCACAAGCATCAAGAACATATAGGAAAACAGCCTCACTTGAAAAACAAAATAAGGCACCAAGGATTAATGCTTAAGAAAGAGAGATATGCAACCTTTCAGAAAGAGAATTCAAAGCAGTTGTTTTGAGGAATCTCTCAAAGAAATTCAAGATAATGCAAAAAAGGAGTTAATAATTCTATCAGATAAATTTCACAAAGAGATTAAAATAATTTAAAAGAATAAAGAAGAAAATTTGGAGCTGAAAAATGCAATTGACATACTGGAGAATACATCAGAGACTGTTAATAGAATAGTTGAAGCAGAAGAAAGAATTAATGAGCTTGAAGATGGGCTATTTGTAAATACACAGTCAGAGGAAACAAAATAAAAAGAATAAAAAACAACGAAGCACTCCTATAAGATCTAGAACATATCCACAAACAGGCAAATATAAGATATATTGTCAAATTGGGGAGGACTCAAGATGACGCTGTGAGAACAACCCAGGATTGGAGCTCTTGTTGAATCTGCAAAGAGGTGAGTCTGAGCTGCTGCATTTCCAGACTGATCTTTGTTGCCCACAGAACGGGGAAACTCCCAAGCATAAAAAAGACACGGGACGCCAGGCAGTAGGTCTGCCTGGCGAAGCCGGCAGTCGGGGCGGCGGCAGCCGGCCCTACCCAGCAATCCCCACAGGGCATGCTTGTCTGGGTGCCCTGTTGAACCGGCAACCTAAGACTTGAGAGGGCTGGACTTGGGACTAAACAAGACTTGGACAGTAGGCCAGCCCAGGGGATTGCAGGGACAGATCGTTCGGGGTACCCAATGGGACGAACAAAACCGCGATTTCAAACTATTCCGAGCAGACGGTCCGAGATGCTCTGTGGGGGAGGGGCGTCCACCACTACCGAGGCAACCCGTCCCTACTGAGATACACGCCCACTGCTGATGCAGCCTGCCGTTGCCGAGGCAACACACAACAATGAAGAGAATCCACAGGAGGGCGTGGCGGAGACCACAGCAGAGCCTGCAGAAACAGGGCGAATCACACAACAGCAGGGCGGAGCCTCAGCAGCCAAACAGTGGCTAGTCTGCCTTCTAGCTGGGCAGGACACCTCAACAGACATCGAAAAATAAAGCCCGAACCCCCCAACACAGAGCATTTGAAAAAAAAAGTGTTTTTTTTAATGAGCTCTGTTGCAGCAGAATCAAACATAGCAGCCTAACAGCCCTGAATGAACAACAGAGCACACAGCTCAGCAATTGAGCTCCAAAAAAGTACAGACTGTCTCCTCAAGCAGCTCCCTGACCCCTCTATATCCAAAAGACTGACATTTGGCAGGCATCATCCTGAGACAAAAATAGCAGAAAAAGAAACGGGTAGCATCCCTCACTGTGCCACAGCTGCTAGAGGTGCAACCCAGATAAGCAGGGCCTGGAGTGGACCTCAGCAGTCATACAGCGAAGGGGCTAGACTGGTAGAAGGAAAACCGAGTAACAGAAATACTTCATCATCAACAATCTGGATGTCCATTCAGAGACCCAATCGAAAAGTCAGCAACTACGCAGATGACAAGCGGATAAAACCACAAAGATGGGAAGAAACCAGCGAAATAAGGAGGAAAACACCCGAAACCAGAGCAGCTTGCCTCCTAGAAAGGACCAAAACTCCTCACCAGCAAGGGAGCAAAGCTGGACAGAGAATGACTGTGACAAAATGATGGAATTAGACTTCAGAAGGTGAATAATGAGAAACTTTTGTGAGCTAAAAGAATATGTATTAAATCAATGCAAAGAAACTAAGGAACTTAAAAAAAGATATGAGGAAATGATAACAAGAATGGATAACTTAGAGAGGAATATGAATGAATTAAAGGAGCTGAAAAACACAATACGAGAACTTCACAAAGCATGCACAAGTTTCAATAGCTGAATTGACCAAGCAGAAGAAAGAATATCTGAAGTCAAAGACCAACTCAATGAAATAAAACGAGAAACCAAGATTAGAGAAAAAAGCGCAAAAAGGAATGAACAAAGTCTCCAAGAAATGTGGGAATATGTGAAAAGACCTAACCTACGTTTGATAGGTGTACCAGAAGGGGACAAAGAGAATGAATCAAAGCTGGAAAATACTCTTCAGGACATCATCCAGGAAAACTTCCCCCACCTAGCAAGACAGGCCAACACTCAAATGCAGGAAATACAGAGAACACCACAAAGATATTCTGCAAGAAGAGCAACCGCCAGGCACATAATCGTCAGATTCAACAAGGTTGAAATAAAGGAGAAAATACTAAGGGCAGCCAGAGAGAAAGGTCGAGTCACCCACAAAGGGAAGCCCATCAGACTCACAGCAGATCTCTCGGCAGAAACACTACAAGCCAGAAGAGAGTGGGGGCCAATATTCAACATTCTTAAAGAAAAGAACTTTCAACCCAGAATTTCATATCCAGCCAAACTGAGCTTCAGAAGTGAAAGGAAAAATAAAATCCTTTGCGAACAAGCAAGTACTCAGAGATTTTGTCACCACCAGGCCTGCTTTACAAGAGCTCCTAAAAGAGGCACTACACATAGAAAGGATCAATCAGTACCAGCCATTCCAAAATCACACTGAATGCTAAAGAGCTTCAACATAATGAAGAATCTACAACAACTAACAGGCAAAACAACCACTTAGCATCAAAATGGCAGTATCAAATTCACACATAACAATATTAACCCTAAATATAAATGGACTAAATGCACCAATCAAAAGACACAGACTGGCAAATTGGAGAAAAATCCAAAACCCATCAGTGTGCTGTATCCAGGAAACCCATCTCACATGCAAGGATACACAAAGGCTCAAAATAAAGGGATGGAGGAAGATTTACCAAGCTAATGGAAAGCAAAAAAAAGCAGGAGTTGCAATTCTCATCTCTGATAAAATAGACTTTAAAGCAACAAAGATCAAAAGAGACAAAGAAGGTCATTACATAATGGTAAAAGGATCGATACAACAAGAAGAGCTAACGATCCTAAACATATATGGACCCAACACAGGAGCACCCAGATACATAAGGCAAGTTCTTAATGACTTACAAAAGGACTTAGACTCCCACACAATAATAGTGGGAGACTTTAACACTCCACTGTCAATACTAGACAGATCAACCAGACAGAAAATCAACAAGGATATCCAGGGCTTGAACTCAGACCTGGAGCAAGCAAACCTGGTGGACATTTACAGAACTCTCCACCCCAAATCCACAGAATACACATTCTTCTCAGCACCACATCACACCTACTCTAAAATTGACCACATAATTGGAAGTAAAGCACTGCTCAACAAATGCAAAACAACTGAAATCATAACAAACAGCCTCTCAGACCATAGTGCAATTAAGTTAGAACTCAGAATACAGAAACCAACCCAGAACCGCACAGCTTCATGGAAACTGAACAACTGGCTCTTGAATGTTGACTGGGTAAACAATGAAATGAAGTCAGAAATAAAGAACTTCTTCGAAACCAATGAGAACGAAGACACAACATGCCAGAACCTCTGGGACACATTTAAAGCAGTCTCTAGAGGAAAGTATATAGCAATAAGTGCCCATATGAGGAGAATGGAGAGATCCAAAATTGATACCCTATCATCAAAATTGAAAGAGCTAGAGGAGCAAGATCAAAAAAACTCAAAACCCAGCAGAAGACAAGAAATAACTAAGATCAGAGCTGAACTGAAGGAGATTGAGACACAAAAAAACCTTCAAAAAATCAATAAATCCAAGAGCTGGTTTTTTGAAAAAAATCAACAAAATAGACAGACCACTAGCCAGATTGATTAAAAATAAAAGAGAGAACAACCAAATAGATGCAATAAAAATGATAAAGGGGAAATCACCACAGATTCCACAGAAATTCAAACCATCATCAGAGAATACTACAAACAACTCTATGCACATAAACTAGTAAACCTGGAAGAAATGGATAAATTCCTGGACTCCTGTGTCCTCCCAAGCCTAATCCAGGAGGAAGCTGAAACTATGAATAGACCAATAACAAGGTCAGAAGTCGAGGCAGCAATTAAGAGCCTACCACACAAAAAAAGCCCAGGTCCAGATGGGTTCACAGCCGAATTCTACCAGACACACAAAGAGGAGCTGGTACCATTCCTTCTAAAACTATTTCAAGCAATCCAAACAGAGGGAATACTTCCCAAATCATTTTACGAGACCAACATCATTCTGATACCAAAACCCGGCAGAGACCCAACAAGAAAAGAAAACTTCATGCCAATATCCATGATGAACATAGATGCAAAAATCTTCAATAAAATATTGGCAAGCCGATTGCAACAGCAAATCAAAAAACTTATTCATCATGATCAAGTAGGATTCATCCCAGGGATGCAAGGCTGGTTCAACATACACGAGTCTATCAACGTAATTCACCACATAAACAGAACCAAAAACAAAAACCACATGATTATCTCAATTGACGCAGAGAAGGCATTTGACAAAATTCAACAGCCCTTTATGCTAAAAACCCTCAATAAACTCGGTATCGATGGAACGTATCTCAAAGTAATAAAAGCTATTTATGACAAACCAACAGCCAATATCATACTGAATGGGCAAAAACTGGAAGCATTCCCTTTGAAATCTGGCACTAGACAAGGATGCCCTCTCTCACCACTCCTATTCAGTATAGTTCTGGAAGTTCTAGCCAGAGCAATCAGGCAAGAAAAAGAAATAAAGGGTATTCAAATAGGAAAGGTGGAAGCCAAATTGTCTCTATTTGCAGACGACATGATGGTATACCTAGAAGACCCCATCACCTCAGCCCAAAAACTCCTGAAACTGATAAGCAACTTCAACAAAGTCTCAGGATATAAAATCAATGTGCAAAAATCACAAGCATTCGTTTACACCAATAACAGACTTAAAGAAAGCCAAATCAAGAACGAACTGCCATTCACAATTGCTACAAAAATAATAAAATACCTTGGAATACAACTCACAAGGAACGTAAGGGCCCTCGTCAAGGAAAACTACAAACCACTGCTCAACGAAATCAGAGAGGACACAAACAGATGGAGAAACATTCCATGTTCATGGTTAGGAAGAATTAATATTGTGACAATGGCTATACTGCCCAAAGTAATTTACAGAATCAACACTATCCCCATCAAGCTATCATCGACTTTCTTCACAGAACTGGAAAAAACCACCATGAACTTCATATGGAACCAAAAGAGATCCCGCATAGCCAAGTCAATTCTAAGCAAAAAGAACACAGCGGGGGGCATCACACTACTGGATTCAAACTATACTACAAGGCTACAGTAATCAAAACAGCATGGTACTGGTACCAAAACAGTGATATAGACCAATGGAACAGAACAGAGGCACCGGAGGCAACACAACCTATCTACAACTATACAATCTTTGATAAACCTGACAAAAACAAGCAAGGGGGAAAGGATTCCCTGTTTAACAAATGGTGTAGGGAAAACTGGCTAGCCATGTGCAGAAAGCAGAAACTGGACCCCTTCCTGACTCCTTACACTAAAATTAACTCCAGACGGATTAAAGACTTAAACATAAGACCTGGCACGATAAAAACCCTAGAAGGAAATCTAGGCAAAACTATCCAGGACATAGGAGTAGGCAAGGACTTTATGAACAAAACACCAAAAGCATTGGCAACAAAAGCCAAAATAGACAAATGGGACCTAATCAAACTCCACAGCTTCTGCATGGCAAAAGAAACAGTCACTAGAGTGGATCGGCAACCAACAGAATGGGAAAAAATTTTTGCAGTTTACCCATCTGACAAAGGGCTGATATCCAGAATTTACAAAGAACTCAAACGGATTTACAGGAAAAAAACAAACAAGCCCATTCAAAAGTGGGCAAAGGATATTAACAGACACTTTACGAAAGAAGACATATATGAGGCCAACAATCATATGAAAAAATGCTCATCGTCACTGGTCATCAGAGAGATGCAAATCAAAACCACATTGAGATACCATCTCACGCCAGTTAGAATGGCGATCATTAAAAAATCTGGAGACAACAGATGCTGGAGAGGATGTGGAGAAAAAGGAACACTTTTACACTGTTGGTGGGAGTGTAAATTAGTTCAACCATTGTGGAAGACAGTGTGGCGATTCCTCAAGGCCTTAGAAATAGAAATTCCATTTGACCCAGCAATCCCATTACTGGGTATATATCCAAAAGACTATAAATCGTTCTACTATAAGGACACATGTACATGAATGTTCATTGCAGCACTGTTTACAATAGCAAAGACCTGGAATCAACCAAAATGCCCATTGATAATAGACTGGATTGGAAAAATGTGGCACATATACACCATGGAATATTATGCAGCAATCAGAAATGATGAGTTTGTGTCGTTTGTAGGGACATGGATGAATCTGGAGAACGTCATCCTCAGCAAACTGACACAAGAACAGAAAATGAAACACCGCATATTCTCACTCATAGGCGGGTGATGAAAAATGAGAACACATGGACACTGAAAGGGGAGTACTAAACACTGGGGTCTATTGGGGGGGAAAGGGGAGGGCCAGTGGGAAGGGGAGGTGTGGAGGGATAGCCTGGTGAGAAATGCCAAATGTGGGTGAAGGGGAGAAGGAAAGAAAAGCACACTGCCATGTGTGTACCTACGCAACTGTCTTGCATGCTCTGCTCATGTACCCCAAAACCTAAAATCCAATAAAAAAAAAAAAGATATATTGTCTTTAAAAAAGGAGGTAGAGAAGTGAGAGTAGAAAGTTTATTCAAAGAACTTTCCAAACCTAAAGAAAGATATAAATATTCAAATATAAGAAGGTTATAGAACGCTGAGCAGATTTAACTCAAAGAAGACTACCGTAAGGCCTTTAATAATGAAACTCCCAAAGGTCAAATTTGAAGAAAAAAATCTAAAAGGAACAAGAGTAAAGAAATGACATAAAATTGAGATCCAATACATCTGGGAGCAGACTTCTCAGTGGAAACTATAAAGGCTAGAAGAGAGTGACACCTTTTGAAGGCTACTTCTGTCAATTCATCAAACTCATTCTCCAGCCAGTTTTGTTCTGTGGCTGGTAAGGAGTTGTAATCTTTTGGAGGAGAAGACGTGTTCCTGTTTTTCAAATTTTCAGCCTTTTTTTGCACTGGTTTCTCCTCATCTTTGTGGATTTATCTACCTTTTGTCTTTGATGTTGGTGACTTTTGTATGGGTTCTCTGAGTGGACAACCTTTTTGTTTGTGTCGATGCTATTCCTTTCTGCTTGTTAGTTTTCTTTCTAACAGTCAGGCCTCTCTGGTCCAGGTCTGCTGGAGTTTGCTGGAGGTCCACTTCAGACCCTGTTTGCCTGGGTATCACCAGCAGAGGCTGCAGAACAGCAAAGACTACTGCCTATTTCTTCCTCTGGAAGTTTCATCCTAGAGGGGCACCCACCAGATGCCAGTAGGAGCTCTCCTGTGTGAGGTATCGCAAGCCCCTACTGGGAAATATCTCCCAATCAGGAGACACGAGGGTCAGGAACCCATTTGAGGAGTCAGTCTGACCCTTAGCAGATCTCAAACGCTGTGCTGGGAAATCCGCTACTGTCTTTAGAGCTCTCAGGCCGTGGACATTTAAGTCTGTTGAAGCTGTGCTTACAGCTGCCCCTTCCCCCAGGGAGGCTCTGTCCCAGGGAGATGGGGGTTTTATCTGTAACTCTCTGACTGGGGCTGCTGCCTTGTTTTTTAGAAATGCCCTGCCCTGAGAGGAAGAATTGAGAGAGGCAGTCTGGCCACAGCGGCCTTGCTGAGCTGTAATGTGCTCTGCATTGCTCGATATTCCTGGCAGCTTTATTTACATTGTGAGAGTAAAACTGCCTACTCAAGCCTTAGCAATGGTGAATGACCTTCCCCCCACCAAGTTCAACCATCCCAGGTTGAGCTCAGACTGCTGTGCTGCCAGCAAGAATTTCAAGCCAATGTATCTGAGGTTACTGGGCTCCATGGGGGTGGCACCACTGAGCCAGACCACTTGGTTACCTGGTTTCTGCCCCCTTTTCAGGGGAGTGAACAGTTCTGTCTTGCTGGCATTCCAGGTGCCACGAGGCTATGAAGAAAAGACTCATGGAGCTAGCTCAGTGTCCGCCCAAATGGCCACCCAGTTTTGTGCTTGAAACCCAGGGGCCTGGTGGTCTAGGCACCAGAGGGAATCTTTTGGTCTGCAGATTGCAAAGACCATGGGAAGAGTGCAGTATCTGGGCTGGAGTTGTAGTATCTGGGCCAGAGTGTACTGTGTCTCACAGTACAGTCTTTAATGGCTTTCCTTGGCTAGGAGAGGTAGTTCCCTGACCCCTTGCACTTCCTGGGTGAGGCAACACCCCCCCCACTTCAGTTCACCCTCTGTGTACTGCATCCACTGTCCAATCAATCCCAATGAGATGAACCATTTACTTCCTGACCTCTTGCACTTTCTGGGTGAGCCAACACCCCCCACTTCAGTTCACCCTCTGCGGACTGCATCCACTCTCCAACCAATCCCAATGAGATGAACCATTTACTTCAGTTGGAAATGCAGAAATCACTCATCTTCTCTGTTGGTCTCACTGGGAGCTGCAGACAGGATCTAAAATTCATATTCAGCCATCTTGTCAGCAATTTGAAAAACAAAAATTTTAAAAGCACGGAAATTAGGTTAAACTGTAAAGATTTTATTAGTTTTATTTTTGTTTGTATGTTTAGGCAATTGGTGTTACATTGTCATTTGTTTAAAATAATGGATTATGTGATAGCATTTGCAAACATAATGGTAACCTCAAATCAAAAAACATACAACAGATACACAAAAAATAAGAAGCAATAAATTAAATTAGACCATCAAAGAAAATCACATGGAAAAACCCCATCTCTACTAAATATAAAAAAAAAAAATAGCCAGGTGTGGTGGCACACATCTGTGATCATAGCTACTCAGGAGCCTGAGGCAGAGGACTTGTTCGAACCTGGGAGGTGGAGGTTTTACTGAGCTGAGATTGTGCCACTGACCTCCAGCCTGGCTGACAGAGCAAGACTGTCTCAAAATAAATAAATAAATAAATAAAGACATAAAATGGCTGAATGGGGGAAAAAAATATCCATTGATCTGTTGCCTAGAAGAAACACACTTCTCCTATAAGGACACACACAGACTGAAAATAAAGGAATGGAAAAAATATAATTCCATGTCAAAGAAAACTAAAAATGGCCAGAAGTAGTTAAATCAGACAAAAGATTTCAAGACAAAAAAGTAAGAAGAGACCAAGGAGACAAAGAAAGAAAGTCACTATATAGTAATAAAGAGGTCAATTCAGCAAGAGGATATGACAATTTTTAATATATACGCACCTAACACTGGCGCCCACAGATATATAAAGCAAATATTATTGGAGATAAAAAGAGAGAAAGGCCCATGCAATAACAACTAGAGACATCAACACTCCACTTTCAGGATTAGACATATCATCCAAACAAAATCAGCAAAGAAACATGAGACTTAATCTGCATTGCAGACCAAATGGACCCAATCGATATTTACAGAACATTTTATCCAAGAGCTGTGGAAAATATGTTTGTTTTCTCAACACATGAATCGTTATTAAGGATAGATCATATATTATCCCACAAAACAAGTCTTAAAATATTCAAAACAATTGAAATCATATTAAACATGTTCTCTGACCACAATAGAATAAAAGCAGAAATCAATAATTAGAGGAATTTTTGAAACTCTACACACATGTGGAAATTAAACACTGTGCTCCTGAATGACCAATGGGTCAATGAAGAAATTAAGAAGATAATTATAAGTGTTCTTGAAACAAATAGGAATGGAATTACAATATACTGAAACATATGAGATACAACAAAAGCAGTACTAAGGCAAATAAATAGCCCAACAATGTATCGTAAAGAACTGAAATAGCAGGAGCAAACCAAACTCAAAATTAGTCTCAGAAAAATACTAATAAAAATTAGAGCATAAATAAATAAAATTGAAATGAAAACATTACAAATATCAACAAAATTAAAAGTTGGTTTCTGGAAAATATAAACGAAAGTGGTAAGTTTTTAGCCAGACTCACTGGAAAAAAAACTCAAGTAAATAAAATCAGATATGAAAAAGGAGATATTAGAATGAATACCATGAAAATTCAAAGGATCATTAGTGGTTATGGTGAGCAACTATATGCAAATAAATTGAAACTCTAGAAGAATTGGACAGTTTTCTATAAACATACAGTCTACCAAGGTTGAACCATGAAGAAACCTGAACAGACAAATAACAAGTAAGAAGATCAAAGCTGTAATAAAGTCTCCTAGCAAAGAAAAGCTTGGGACCTGAAGCTTCAATGCTGAAGTCTACCAAACATTTAAAGAACTAATATGAATCCTACTTGAACTATTTCAAAAAATAAAGGAGGAAAGAATACCTCCAAACTCATTCTATAAGGCCAATATTACCTTGATACCAAAAGTAGGCAAAGACACCTTAAAAAATGAATTCAGCAACACATTTATAAGATTATTTATTGGAAGAATCTGTATTGTTAACATGTCCATATTATCCAAAGCAGTCTACAAATTCAATGCAGTTCCTATCAAATTACCAATAACCTCCTCATAGAAATAGAAAAAAAAGAGTTTCAAAATGTATATGGAATCATTAAAGACCCAGAATAGCCAAAGCTATACTGAGCAAAAAGAACAATATTGGAGGAATCACATCACCTGACTTCAAATTATACTACAGAGCTATAGTAATATAGCACTAGCATAAAAATAGACACAGACCAAGGGCACAGAATAAAACCCCAGTAACAAACTCAATCACCTACAGTGAACTCGTTTACAGCAAAGATGCCAAGAACATACTTTAGGGAAAGAACAGTATCTTCAATAAATGGTGTTGAGAAAACTGGACTTATATGTGTAGAAGAATGAAACTAGATCCTTATGTCTTACCATATGCAAAAAAATACAAAACGAATTACTACTGAAAAGTAAACCTCAAACTATGATACTACTAAAATAAAACATTGGGGAGACTCTCCAGGACATTGGACTAGGCAGAAATTTCCTCTACAATACCCACAAGCACAGGCAACCAAAGCAAAAATGTACAAATGGGATCACATTAAATTACAAAGCTTTTCCATAGCAAAGGAAACAATCAACAAAAAACAACCCACAAAATGGGAGAAAACATTTGCAAACTATCCATCTGACAAAGGATTAATGACGAGAGTATACAAGGAGCTTAAATAACTCTATAGAAAAAAAATCAAATAATCCAATTTAAAAAATGGCCCAAATATCTGAATAGATTATTTCTCAAAAAAAAGTCATATGAATGGCAAACGGGTATACGAAAGGTGCTCAATATCATTGATTATCAGAAAAAATGTAAATCTAAATGACAGTGAGATATCATCTCACCCCAGTTAGAATGGCTTTTATCCAAAGACAGGCAATAACAAATGCTGGAGAAGATGTAGAGAAAAGGGAAATCTCGTACACTCTTGGTGAGAATGTAATTAGTACAGCCACTATGTATAACAGTTTGGAGGTTCCTTAAAAAACGAAAAATAGAGCTACCAACAGGTCCAGCAATTCCACTGCTAGAAATATACCCAAAAGAAAGAAAACCAGTGTATGGAAGAGATATCTGCACTCCCATGTTGGTTGAAACATTGTTTAAAATAGCCAAGGTTTGGAAGCAATCTAAGTGTCCATCAACAGATGAATGGATAAAGAAAATGTGATTTATATACACAATAAAGTACTATTCAGCCATAAAAAAGGATGAGATCTTGTGATTTGCAACAACATGGATACAATTGGAGTCATTATGTTAAGTGAAATAAGTCAGACACATAAAGTAAAACTACACCTGTTCTCACTATTTGTAGAAGCTTAAGAAGCAATTGAACTCAAGGAGATGGAGAGTAGAAGCAGTTAGGAGAGACTGGGAAGGATAGTAGGGTATGGAGGGTGGAAATAAGGATGATTAGCAAGTACAAAAAATAATTAGAATGAATAAGATAGCAAACAGGGTGACTATTTTTAACAAAAATTTAATTGTACATTTAAAAATAACTGAAAGAGTATAATTGCATTGTTTGTAATACAAAGGATAAATGCTTGAGGTGATGAATACCCCCACTTACACTAAGATGATTGTAACATGTTGCATGCCTGTACCAAAATATCTCACGTACACCATAAACATATATCCCTGCTATGTATCTGCAAAAATTGAAAATTTAAAAAAAGAGTGTCTGTACACTCCAGAAATACCTCAAAACCTACTCATGGAAAGTAGCAGTTCTATTCATGAATTTTTAAAACATCTTATCTTCACTTTTAATTATAGTCTCATATTTTATATCACCTTTACTAGACAAACCTTGAAAAAGTAATTGCTTCAAACCAGTCTCTTGTTTCTGTTGATACTCCCTCATAAGGCTGTGGGCATGATGTAGATGTAACAAAGTTACTGCAATCATGCTTACCTGTAATGCAGATGCAGCAGGGTGGGAGCTGCAACACCACAGTGGACTGTGCCCCAGGAGGTGCAGGATGAGCAGCACCCAGGGTAGTGTCCTGCAGGCTGAGGTCTTGCAACTGGGCAGTCCTATCTATGTCTTTGGCACTGTTGGAATTATTTGCAAAATCCACAGTGAGCTGTAGCAAAGGTGCCTCCTCACAGTCACTTTTCCTATCTGCACCTTCATGCCAGTCCTCACCTAAGGGCAGTATTTGTTTCTGAGTGTCCTGAACTTCTTTTCTCTCTGAAATCTGCCAACTTTCCTCATTCAAAGCTTGGAAAGGCCATAAGGCACAATAACTTAGAATTCCACGTTACAGATATATATTCTTTCCTTTTTCTATCGTTATTAAATTATATCATTTTTTATTAAAGAGACATTTTTAAAATGTAAACATTTTGCTTTTATGATGAAAGGTGACATTCACCAAAAGATTTATTTCTTTTTTGTGCAAATGATACCATTACAAGGAAGACTTTCTATGGCTCTTTCATATATAAATCACCATGTGATCTTCATTAAAAATAAAACCCTCTGGATATTCCCTGGCTTCTTTAATGTTTTAAAAGACAACTGCCTTTAAATTAAGACCATCTACTTTGCCTAGCTTGACCTTGACAGCAGGATCTTGTCAACGCCTTTACTTAGTTATAATTCTGAAAATTGATCAGAGAATTGTATAATCTTAGAACTTCAAAGGACATTGGGAATCATCTCTCCAATCCCTGTTTCTTACACTCTAAGGATAATGAAAATCAAAGTAGCTAAATGATCTCTACCCAAATCATCTACTTAATTAACTGTACAACTTCCAATTTTAGAACTTTTTTAGTAAGTGCTTTTCAAATACGTCTGTCCCTCTCTCTCTTTGTCTCATTTTTTTCCACAGCTCCGAAGCCTTTCTGTCATTGAAAAGAAACTGCTTTAGTCAGCTTGGAAACATTTTTTCTCATCAAGTTGTAAAGAGCCAGTTTTAATACTACATTCTGATACAACTTGAGAAACTAATTATTGTGACCTTGTCCCAAATTTTCACATGGAGGATAGCTGTCATTGACAGTTGATGGATTACTTTATGGTTTAAACAGAATTGGATGGCTGGCCATTCTTCAACATTGTATTGCTGTTAATAAAATTATTCAGGTAACACAGAAGTTAGTTAATGTTATATATATAGCATTGAATGGTTAAGCAGAGAGGAAAACAATTGCTGACTATTTAAATATTTTGTATAGGTACCTTAGTGAAATTTATTTTTATTTCAGCATGTCAGTAGGGGAAATGTATTTATTTCTCTAATTATTTTTATTTTTTGAACTTTCTGTTGGTTTATAAATTATCTCACAATACATCTGTAATAATCATCAAGGCATATGCATTATTTAAAATTAAATTATTTTTAATTAAACTAAAACTTGCTTTCAGAAATATAATTGAATTATAAATATAACAGAACTTTTATTTTTTCTCATTTATTAATTATTGATTGATTTAATAAAAGATACTAAATTGCAATTATATGCTAAGAACTGTGTTAAGAATTGAGGACACTCAGTGCCCCCAAGGACTTCAGAATAGGTTCAAATACTACTCTTTTCTGAAATGAGGGCAGAGAAAAGGAAATGACTTTAACTTTAGCCTTGAGAAATGTTGATCAGGTTACTGAATAAACCAGGAAGCGGACAGAGAACATGTGCTTCCTGAATTCTGCCTGGATCAAGACTTCTTCCCACTGCTAATCATTCTGTATCTCAACGATACCTTTTCTTTGTGCTTACAATATTCTTTTTGTTTGTTTTTCATTTGATGCTTACCTACAAAGACTTTTATGGATATTTTAATACATATATATATATATATATATATATATATATATATACACATACATTTTTCTCTCCAACAATACTTTCAGAAGAGAAAGAATGTGTTAAATATAAGTCTTCTAAAAATATCTGGCAATGTCCATTGGAATTGCAGGTATCAAAAATTATTTATTGATTGACTTATACCAATTAACATCCATATATTTTTGTTTCTTAGTGTAAATTTTCTAGTCTACCTTTATAATTGCCTCTCCACAGCCATTTCATGGATATAGACTGGGTGGATCTAGATTTGGTTCACAATCATAAATTCTGCCCACATTTGCTCTATGCATCTCTAAACCTCCTTGAACCAGCAATTAACCAAATTGTATTCTTTCTATGAGAAAAGGCAGAAGAAAAAAATAGCAAGATCAATCATGAAAGCAAAATGTAAGTCTGATTACATCATGTATGCTATCCCATTGCACAAAGTCACATGGCCAGGCCCAACGTCTCAAGAGATGAACAACAAATTCTTTCTGCAATGAGGTTATTAAAAAGTGTGGATTTATAGTACTTTGACTTGAATGTGAAAGTATGTTTGGAATAAGTCTATCTGCCATACTAATAAAATTTAA
Organism: Callithrix jacchus; assembly: GCF_049354715.1. NCBI lineage: Eukaryota > Metazoa > Chordata > Mammalia > Primates > Cebidae > Callithrix > Callithrix jacchus. The sequence goes on from NC_133511.1 coordinate 89,076,879, forward strand.
TTTCCCCATGTGTTATGGTTCTCCAGAGGGACAGAACTAATAGGATATATATATATATATACGGGAGTTTATTAATTCACATGATCACAAGGTCCCTCAATAGGCCATCTGCAACCTGAGGAGCAAGGAGAGGCAGTCCAAGTCCCAAAACTGAAGAACTTGAAGTCCGATATTCAAAAGTGGGAAGCATCCAGCACTTGAAAAAAATGTAGAATGGGAGGTTAGGCCAGTCTAGTCCTTTCAATTTTTTCTGCCTGCTTTATATTCTAACCACACTGGCGGCTGAATAGATGGTGCCCATCCAAATTAAGGGTGGGTTTGCATTTCCCAGGCCTCTGACTCAAATGTTAATCCCTTTTGGCAACACCCTCACAGACACACCTAGGATCAATACTTTACATCCTTCAATCGAATCAAGTTGACAGTTGGTATTAACCACCACACCCCACTATGCTTAGGTTGCACTGCAAAGATAAACAGTCCATTTTCTTTAGAAGTTTTTCTTTGCATATTTTCTCTAGAGAAACCTCCAAACTTACAGACTGGCTTCACTTTACATTCATGACCACTCCTCTAAAACAGATACTCAATATTGCCCAACAATCCTACATGATAGCCCATTAAGTTAATTTTGCCTCTCTCTTCAAAACAATTATTTTGTTCATTTCTCTCTCCCTTCAAATGTATTTATAATTTGTCTTTCTCCTCTAGAATGTAATCTAGTGACAGAAGAAATCCTTTAAGGTTTTTAACATCGATGCATCCCAAGTGCTTTCAGTAGCACCTCGTATATGGTATGTGCTCTATATATGTCTTGAATTTTAAAGATTATTTTAATTTAGATTAAATAATTAATTAATGTAATATAAAATATTCCCCACTGAAGTATAACTTGCATTAGGAAAAGGTTTCTCCTTTTAACTAATAAAAACCCAGAACCCAGCACAGTTCCTTAAACAAAATAAGTTTTTTTTAATGTAATAACTTATTACAATATTACAAATGCTACTTCAAGCTATTGGAAACCAGGTGCAGAGACTGCATATTTATTTATATATTCACTTGTTAAAGAGAAAAAAGTTAGAAAGAAGATATGTTTATTATAAGGTATTATTTATTAGAAAATGGTTTGCTTGTTCTAAAATATATGTCATATATATATACTATAATTCCATAGTAGTTTTGTACTGTGTAACTTTATTTTACATCAAGATAAACTATCATCAAAGGTAAATACAAAATATAAAAATGCAGCTCACATTTTATTTGTATTTTTTCTTTAATTATGATGTTACTCCATTCCAAATAAATTGCTTTCAAAAGAGCAATTATTATATTTGCAGATATAATAGCATATTAAATATCATTGGATTAAATGCTGAGACACAGTAGTCTTCTGTTTCAGTATGTGGAGTAAGATAGATTTGGAATTCATGTTTAGTATATTTTTGATAATTGTTCACCTTAGTTGTTGTAAGCAAAGGAATCTAGAAGCAGTCATTAAAAATTGGTAGTGTCGGGCCGGGCGCGGTGGCTCAAGCCTGTAATCCCAGCACTTTGGGAGGCCGAGGCGGGTGGATCACGAGGTCAAGAGATCGAGACCATTCTGGTCAACATGGTGAAACCCCGTCTCTACTAAAAATACAAAAAAAATTAGCTGGGCATGGTGGCGCGCGCCTGTAATCCCAGCTACTCTGGAGGCTGAGGCAGGAGAATTGCCTGAACCCAGGAGGCGGAGGTAGCGGTGAGCCGAGATTGCGCCATTGCACTCCAGCCTGGGTAACCAGAGGGAAACTCCGTCTCAAAAAAAAAAAATAAATAAAATAATCGGTAGTGTCTTCATATAAAAGTTGACTCAAGATGGATTAAAGATTTAAATATAAATGTAAAACCCCAAACTATAAAAAACTTTAGAAGAATATCTAGGCAATACCATTCAGGACATATGCTCAGACAAAGATTTAATGACAAAAATGCCAAAAGCAATTGCAACAAAAGCAAATATTGACAAATGGGATCTAATTAAACTAAAGAGCTTCTGCATAGCAAAAGAAACTATCATCAGAGTGAACAGACAACCTACAGAATAGGAGAAAATTTTTGTAATCTACCGATTCTACAAAGGTCTGATATCCAGAATCTACAAGGAACTTATATTTACAAGAATACAACAACCCCATTAAAAAGTGGGCAAAGAACAAGAATGGACATTTCTCAAAAGAAGACATTTATGCAGTCAACAAACATAGGAAAAATGCTCAACATCACTGTTCATTAGAGAAATACAAATCAAAACCGCAATGAGATACCATCTCACACTAGTCAGAATGGTGATTATTAAAAAATCAAGAATCCCGAGGCAGGTGGATCATGAGGTCAAGAGATCGAGACCATTCTGGTCAACATGGTGAAACCCCGTCTCTACTAAAAATATAAAAAATTAGCTGGGCATGGTGGTGCGTGCCTGTAATCCCAGCTACTCAGGAGGCTGAGGCAGGAGAATTGCTTGAACCCAGGAGGCAGAGGTTGTGGTGAGCTGAGATCACGCCATTGCACTCCAGCCTGGGTAACAAGAGTGAAACTCCATCTAAAAAAAAAAAAAAAAATCAAGAATCAACAGATGCTGGCAAGGCTTTGGAGAAACAGGAACGCTTTTAGAGTGTTTGTGGGAATGTAAATTAGTTCAACCATTGTGGAAGACGGTGTGGCAATTCCTCAAAGACCTAGAACCAGAAATGCCATTTGACCCAGCAATCTCATTACTGGGTATATACCAAAGGAATATAAATTATTCTATTATAAAAATGTATGCATGTGTATTATATGTTCACTGCAGCACCATTCACAATAGCAAAGACATGAAGTGAACCCAAATGCCTATCAATGATAGACTGGACAAAGAAAATGTGGCACATATACACTGTGGAATACTATGCAGCCATAAACAGGAATGAGATTATATTCTTTGGAAGGACATGGTTGGAGCTGAAAGCCATCATCCTCGGCAAACTAACAAAGGAACAGAAAACCAAGCATTATATGATCTCACTTATAGGTGGGAGCTCAACAATGAGAACACATGGACACACAGAGGGGAACAACACATACTGCGGCCTTGCAAGAGCAGGGGTAGGGGAGAGAGAATAGGAAAAATAGCTAATTAATGCTGGGCTTAATACCTGGGTGATGGGTTGATTAGTGCAGCAAACCACCATGGCACATGTTTACCTATGTAACAAACCTGGACATCCTGCACATGTATTTCAGAACTTAAAATAAAATACACTTTAAAAAGGGAACAAAAAAACGTTCACCATTAGATAGGCTATCCAAGGAAAAAACAGATTCAAATAAAATCAGAATTCAGAAAAAGACATTATAAAGCAACACAAAGAATCATTAGAGACTATTATGAATAAGTATATACTAACAAATTAGAAAACCTAGAGGAAAATGCTTGGACACAGACAACATACCAAGATTGTACCAGGAAGAAATAGAAAACCTGAACAGGCCAATAAGGAATAGACAGATTGAGTCAGTAATAAAATGTCTCCCAACAAAGAAAAGCCCATGGCTTTGTTGCTTAATTCTACCAATTTATATAAAACTAACAATTATTTTCAAACTGTTTCAAAAAATTGAAGAGGACTGAATTCTTCCTACCTCATTCTATGAGGCCAGCATTACATTGATACCCAAACCAGACAAGGACACAATTTAAAAAAAGAAAATTACATGCCAATATATCTGATGAACATAGATGCAAAAAAAAACTCAACAAACTGAATCCAAAGTCCAGCAAAAAAATAATATACCATAATCAAGTTGGATTTGCATGAGGGATGAAAGGATGGTCCAGCACAGGAAAATCAATAAATGTGATACATCACATTTACAGCATTATGGGCAAAAGCATATAGTCAACCTTAATAGACACAGAACAAGCATTTGATAAAAGTCAACATTGTTTTATGATAAAAACTCTCAAGAAGTGAGGCATAGAGGGAACATACTACAACATAATAAAGGCTCTGTATGACACACCCACAGCTAATATCATATGAAATGGTGAAAACTTAAAGCCTTTCTAAGAACTGGAGCAAGAAAAAGATGCATATATTCACCACTCTTCATCAACATAGTACTGAAAGTTCTAGCCAGAGCAATCAGCCAAGAGAAAGAAATAAAAGGTATCCAAACTGGAAAAGAAGAAGTTGAATTATTCCTCTTTGCAGATGACATGATCTTATATAGAGAAAAACCTAAAGACACCATTAAAAAAAACTGTTAGAACTGATAAACAAATTTGATAAATTAGTGGGATGCAAAATCAGCATACAAAACAGTAGCAGTTTTATACATCAGTACTTAACTAGCTAAAAAAGAAATCAGGACATCAATGCCATTTAAACTAGCTACAAAAGGAAAAAAGAAAAAACAATTGGTAGTGTCTTTTTGGTGATTCATTGGGCAGCAATTCACTTGGACAACCAGTAATGATAATTGATAAGATTTGACTCGGTGTCCCCACCCAAATCTCATTTTAAATTGTAATCCCCATAATCCCTAGGTATTGAGGAAGGGACCAGGTGGGAGGAATCATGGGGTCATTTTTTCTCATGCTGTCTTCATGATAGTGAGTGAGTTCTCACAAGATCTGATGGTTTTATAAGGCAGTTTTCCCTGCTTTTGCTCACTCTCTCTCACCTGCCACCATGTAAGATGTGCCTCTTCCTCTTCTGCCGTGATTATAAGTTTTCCGAAGCCTCCCCAGGCATACAGAACTGTGAGTCAATTAAACCTGTTTTCATTATAAATTATCATCGCAAATATGTCTTTATAGCTGTGTGAAAACAAACTAATACAATAATGTTAAAGTAGGAACTGATGTAGATGGCAAATTTTATGCACTTTTGTCCTTTTTAATTTTGTTTATACACAAAATTTAATTCAGTTCAATATGTGACATATTTCTCGGTGGCTTGAATATGGTTTCCAGAAATGTGCAAAGCTTGTGCTTAGTAGATAGATCCTCCAGTATTAACAGTTGTTCCAAAGCTAAAGAAAACAGTTGGTTTTGGAGATTTAAGATTCTATGATATTTACCACCATGCCTAATGAAAACATTTCACAAAGGATCTAATTTTTTATGGAGTGTTTATTATTTTCCTACTGACTTATGTTCATCTCAGAATTATTTCTTACTGACTTATGTTCATCTCAGAACTATTTTTAGTAGTAATCATTATTACCAGGATCAGAGCAAATAGTCTGATGACAGTGCACTAGCAGATAATCAAAATTACCAAGTTTTGTTGGTTGCCTAATCTCTGCCAGACAAAAGTCTGGCCACTGAGGGTATAATAATGAATAACCTGTGGTCCTCTTCTTAAAAGAATTCTCAATTACAGAAAGACAAAAATGTACATTATTTAAGTCACACTTTTGTATGATAAGTCACACAACAGAGGCTTAAGACAGCACTGAGAAGATGTTAACTTTGTCTGCACTGGTCACCGGGGTCATAACAGTACATGATGAATTTCAGCTGGTGTGTTTAAGGTTACTAGATATAAAAAGCATAACTGCAGCACTAGCACAGAATACATCACAGCTAGAAAGGTGATACACGAATTTCTTCATTTAATTATGATAAAACTGAAGGGCAGAGAAGGTACAGGATATAGCCAAAGTCATACAGAGATTTTGATATTGATTCTGTACTAGAATGCACAATTCCTGTTGTTAGTTTTATTCACCTGTAGCAGACACTGCTGTTTATTGTTTGTGTCACTCCTGTCTCATGAAATGCAGGGAAATTCCGATTAGTTCAAGAAAATACATAATCGTTTTTGCTGTTTTTTTCCCTGGGATGTGGCAGAAATGCTTTTAGAAGACACTCTTGGCCTGTGTTCTCACCAATTAAAGATAAACAATGAAAGAAACAGATTTATTTTGCTGAGAAGTTGTCTATGCTTGTGATGCCTAGTATTTTACAAAGTGAAGGGGAGAGAGAAGAAAGATGAAAAAGCTCTGGGTCCTTGATGACATTTATGGGTCATTGGATTAAACAACTCTGGAACTGTCCTTTATAGAAACTAAAAATAGTCACATGATCTGGTTTTCCATATTCACTCTAGCATTTGATATTGTCATTATTTTATATTTTAGCCTTCTGATAGGTATGAAGTAATAGCTTTTTGTGGTTTCCATTTGCATTTCCCTAATAGCCAAATAGCTAATTATATTGAACACTTTTTTTTGTGGACTTATTTGTCCTCTGTATATCCTCTTTGATGAAATGTCTGTTCAAATATATTCTCATCTATTTTTAGTTGGATTGTTTCTTATTGATGAGTCAGAGAGTCCTTTATTTTTCTAGATACAAACTCTTTGTCAAAAACATGATTTATGAATATTTTCTCCCAGTTAACTGTTTGTCTTTTCATACTACTCACATGGGTTTTGTTTGAACCAAAGTGTTAATAGATGTTTTAACTTATCAATTTGTTTATTTTGTCAGTTGTGCTTTTGGTGTCAATTTTAATAACTTTTTTCCTAACTCTACATCCAGAAAACCTACTCCTATAACTTTTTCTAAGTATTATTCTTTACATTGTGCATTTAAGTTTGTAATCTATTTTTAGTTAATAAGTCATTTTCTAACATGTATTTTAGAAAACAATTTACCTTTTTGAAATGACTGCTCAAGATAGCCTTCAATTAGGCAGGGATTAAGAAAATAAAAATATGAAGACTGCAAATGTAAAATATTTATATAAAAGATTCTGGAATATAAAACAAAGCTTCAGAAATGGAATTTACTTTCAAAAATTATTCTAAATATGGCTATAAAACAATGTAAGCATAAAACATTGAAAATACTATATATAAATATAAAACAATATATTATAAACACTTTTAGAAATTATTCAAGGTTTATGTGGCCAAGGTTTTATCTTCCCATCTCTACCCTCCCCTGAGGTTGTCCAACCACTCTGCAACATTGCTGAAAAGTTCATTCTTTTGCCATTGAATTGCTGCCGCATTTTTTCCAAATTCTATATTAGGAGTGTATTTCCTATGGAAAGGCAAAACCCCTAGAATATCTAAAATAATCCTAAATTTTTGTATAAAAGAAGTCAGTCTATAATTTCAAGATGCATTTTATAACTATAGAAATCAAGGCTGTGGTATTTGTGTAGGGGTAGACACATGTTAATGGAGGGGAATAGAGAATATAGACAAATTCATATTTTCACGTTTTCCTGTCTTTAGTTTTTTGAAGCTTAATTATAGTGCATTAACATGAATTTAGTTAGGGTGATCCTACTTCAATTTCACTTAGCTTTTCAATTTGTAAATTTAGGTCTTTCATCAAATTTGGGAATTTTCAACTATTATTTATTTTACATTTCTTTCAATCCAACACTCCTTTTTTTCTGGAACTGGAAATATATACCTATGGGATCTTTTTTTTTTTAATGTCCCATATATTCTAGAGGCTCAATTCATTTTGTTTTTCTCTCCATTGGTCAGATTGAGTAAATTGTATTGCTCTGTTCTCACATTCATTGATTCTACGTTCTGTCATCTTCACTCTGCTACTGAGGTCATCAAACAAGGTTTTTATTTCTGCTTTTGTATTTTTCATTCTGTAATGTTATTTGCCTTTAGATATTTCTATTTTCTTTCTACACAATATTTTAGATTTATATTTTATTTTATTTTTTTTGAGATGGAGTCTTACTCTGTCACCCAGTCTGGAGTCAGGAGTGAGATCTGGGCTCACTGTAATCTCCTCCTCCTGGGTTTAAGTTATTATCTTGCCTTAACCTCCCTAGTAGCTAGAATTACAGGCACCCATCACCAATCCCAGGTAAGTTTTTTTATTTTTAATATATGGTGTTTCACCATGTTGACCAGGCTGGTCTCAAACCCCTGACCTCAAGTGATCCACCCACCTTTTCCTCCCAAAGTGCTGGGATTATAGGTGTGAACTGCCATGTCTGGACTACAATTTTGTTTTATTTTTATTTAAATACTTTTTTGAAATTGTTTTATGTTCACAGCAAAATTAAAAGTAAGATACGAAAATATTCTATATATACACCCTGACTCCAAACATGCACAGACTCTCCCATTGTCAACATTTCCCACCAGAATGGTACATTCATTACAATTGCTGAACCAAATTGACACATTATAATCACTCAAATCAATAGTTTACATTAGAGTTTACTTTTGGTGTTGCACATCCTATGGGTTTGGATAAAGGTATAAAACGTTTTTACCTTTATAATATAATAGAGTATAGATTTATAGACTTAAACATTTTCTGTGCTTCAACCTATTTATTTCTCCTTTGCCACAAAATTCTAGCAGCCAGTGATCTTTTTGGTGTTCACATAGTTTGACATTTCTAGAATGTCATATAGGTGTAATCACACAGTATGTAGCCTTTTCAGAGATTGGCTAGAGACTGTAGGAAGGCATATATGTGTGACTAATTTCATTTAGAAATAAACATTTAAGGTTTCTCCATGAATTTCTTGGTTCAATAGTTCATTTCTTTTTAGCACTGAATACTATTTTATTGTTTGGGCATAATACAATTTTTTCATTAACCTACTTAAGAACATCTTGGTTGCTTCCAAATTTTAGCTGTTAAAAACAAAACGTCTATAAACATTTTTGTGCAGGTGTTTGTTTGGACATATGTTTTCGGCTTCTTCCAGTATGTACTGAGGACTATGACACTTAATCACATGAAAAGAATAGATTTAGTTCTGTAAGAAAACTAACATGGTGGCTGTACTATTTTGTATTTCTAAGATAAGAGTTCCTGTTTTTCCACATTCTCACTACATTTGGTGTTGTCAATGTTCTGTATTTTGGCCCTAATATGTGTGTAATAGATCCTATTATTGCTCTAATTTACATTTTCCTGATGATATATATGTATAATCTTTTCTTATGATTATTTGCCATCTATATATCTTCTTTTGTAAAATGTCTATTAAGTTCTTTGGTCCATTTTAAAATCAGAATGTTAGTTTTATTGTTGAGTTTCAAGAGGTTTCTTTGTTTACAAATATTAGGTGACAATTCTTTATCAGATATGTTTTTTAAAATGTTTTCCCAGTCTGCAGCTTGCCTTCTCTTTTTCTTGACATGGCATTTTGCAAAGCAGAAGTTTTTAATTTTAATGAAGTACAGCTAATCAATTTTTTTTTATAGATTATGCCTTCCCTATTTTGAAGTGAATCTAAAAGTCATTGCCATACCAAAAGTCATCTAGATTTTCTCCTATGTTAACTTCTAGGAGTTTTATAGTTTTGTGTTTTACATTGAAATCTCTGATGCACTTTGAGTTAATTATTTTGAAGGATCAAAGGCCTTTGTCTAGATTCATTATTATTATTATTATTTATTTTGCCTGTGGATGTCCAATTGTGCCAACACCATTGATTGAAAGATCATTTTTGCTCCATTGTACAATCTTTACTCCTATGTCAAATATCAGTTGATTTTATTTATGTTTGTTTATTTCTGGGCTGTCCATTTGATTCAATTTTTTATATGGCTATTCATTGGCCAGTGCTATACTGTCTTGATTACTTGAGCTTTGCAGTAAGTCTTGAAGTCAGGTGGTGACAGTGCTATAACTTTGTTCTTTTCTGTAGGTATTATTTTTTTTTATTGCATTGTAGGTTTTGGGTTGCATGTGAAGAACATGCAAGATTGTTGCATAGGTACACACATGGCAGTGTGATTTGCTGCCTTCCTCCCCTTACCTATATCTGGCATTTCGCCCCATGCTATCTCTCTCCAACTCCCCACCCTGCACTGTCCCTCCCCTCCTTCCCCCCGACAGACCCCAGTGTGTGATGCTCCCCTTCCTGTGTCCATGTGTTTTCATTGTTCAATACCTGCCTATGAGTGAGAACATGTGTTTGATTTTCTGTTCTTGTGTCAGTTTGCTGAGAATGATGCTTTCCACCTACAAAGGACACAAACTCATCATTTTTGATGGCTGCATAATATCCCATGGTGTATATGTGCCACATTTTCCCTGTCCAGTCTATCATTGATGGGCATTTGGGTTGGTTCCAGGTCTTTACTATTGTAAACTATGCTGCAATGAACATTTGTGTGCATGTGTCCTTATAGTAGAATGATTTATAATCCTTTGGATATATACCCAGTAATGGGATTGCTGGGTTCAATGGAATTTTTATTTCTAGGTCCTTGAGGAATCACCAGACTGTCTTCCACAATGTAATTTACACTCCCACCAACAGTGTAAAAGTGTTCCTATTTCTCTACAACCTCTCCAGCATCTGTTGTCTTGATATTACTTTGGCTACTTTAGTTATTTTGCTTCTTCATATAAACTTTAAAATTAGTTTTGTTGATATCCATAAAGTAATCTGCTAAAGATTTGATTGGGATTATATTGAATCTCTAGAACAATTTGGAAACTGAACATCTTGATAATATTGAGTCCTTTCATTAACCATAGAATATTTTTTCATTGATTTCATTCTTCTTTGAGTTATTTCATCAGTTTCATTTTGTACTTATTTTGTTAGATTTATACCTAAATATTTCATTTTAGGGGATGCTCATGTAAATGGTATTTTGTTTTAAATTTCAAATTTCACTTGTTCATTGATGATATATAGGAAAGCAATTTACTTTTGTATATTAGCTTTGTAAATTGTAACCTTGCAATAAGTTCTGATTAGTTCCTAGAGACTTTTGTTGATTCTTTCACATATTCCACATAGATGGATTATGTCATCAGTGGACAAATACAGCTTTCTTTCTTTCTTCCCAATTATGGTGACTTTTCTTCATTGTCTTATTGCAATAGATGGGACTTCCAATATGCTGTTGAGATGTGGTTAGAAGAGACCTTCTTCTCTCTGGTATTCTCACTGTGTTTATATTATATCTTTTGTAGTTCTCCAACAGTCCTTGCATGTTCTGTTCTTTTATTTTTTTCAGTCTTTGTTTTTTTCACATTTCAGTTTTTGGAGTTTTTATTTTATATTCTTAAACTCAGAGATTCTTTCCTCAGCTCTGTATATTTTACTAGTAATCTTATCAAAGGCATTCTATATTTCTATTTCAGTGTTTTTTTATTCTCCAGCATTTATTTTTGGTATTTCTGTCTGATTACATTACCAGTCTGTTTTTGCATGCTATCTACTTGATTCAATAGATTTCTTTTTTAGAGATGGAGATTCACTCTTGTTGCCCAAGCTGGAATGCGATGTAATGATCTCAGCTCACTGCAACCTTCACCTACTGGGTTCAAGCAATTCTCCTGCCTCAGCCTCCTGAGTACCTAGGATTACAGGCATGTGCCACCACAACCAGCTAATGCTGTATTTTTAGTAGAGACAGAGTTTCTCCATGTTGGTCAGGGTGGTCTCAAACTTCCAACCTCAGGTGATCTGCCTGCCTCAGCCTCATAGTGCTGGGATTACAGGAGTGAGCAACCGCACCCAGCCATTAAATAGATTTTTTTTAAAGCATATTAATTGTAGTTGCTTGCAATTTCTGGTCTTTTAATTTCAACATCCTGCCATGTCTGGTCCTCATATTTGCTTTGTCTTTTCAAATTGCATTTTAACTTTTATTGTGCCTTGTAATTCATTTGTTGATAGCCAGATATGATGCACAGGTAAAACAAACTGCTGCCAATATGTCTCTAGTAACATAGTGGTAAGGTTTAAGGGGAAGAGACACGTTCTCCAGTCCTCTGATGAGTCCCCAGTCTTTTAGTTAGCTGACACTTCTGGGATGTAAAGTTTATGATTGTTTCCCAGTAGTTTTCTCCCCACTTAGGTTTGATAGGAGGACTAGAGTGGGGTAGAGCTGGGTATTTCCTTTCTCCCACATGGAAGGCTGGAGCTACCTGGAGTCCAGTGTTTTTTTTTTACTCCCAGTCAGTTAGGTTCTGATAATATCCTAGAAGGGTAAGATCTAGTTAACTAATTTCTGAGGGCAGGACTTGTTATGAACTGATTACTCTGACATATTTCAAAATGGTTCCTATTTCCCTCTCCCTGCCAGAAGCAGAAGGGGATTTTGTGCTAATATTTACTATGAGAACCTGGAGATAAATTTCATAATATTTTCTCCCCACCCATGGCTGAGTACCTCTGGAGTTTTCAACTTTGAATCTTGTCCACACTGTGCCTCAGGTGATTCACAAACTAGAATTCAGATTTTCCTGCTCAAACACTGGTTCTCAGGTTGGTTTTTACTCATTAGTTTCTGCTTTCCTACTGTGATAAGCTGTGACTCAGTCTTGGGGTCAGTGGTTTACCCTATATCCTCACCTCTCTTAGAGATCCAAGAGGAATTGTTAATTTTTTATTTTCTTTAGCTTGACAGTTGTTGTTGAGATAACATGGCAACTTCTAAGCTCCTTACAAGCAGAACCAGAAACTGAAAGTCCTTGGTTCATTTTTTAATAATTTTATTTTATTGCTGAGATTTTATATATGTCTATCTCTCTTGCTGGTTCAACCTAGTGTTTTTAGGTGGACTCTTGTTCAACCTCAGGAAGAAAGAACCTACCTAGGTGGCCTTTTAATGTCAATGTAAAAATCAGCAATTACTGGTTCTGGATTGCTTTTGTATTTTGGATGGGCCATTATAGGATGCCATAGTGCTGTAGTGTTTATCTACTCCTAGAGTCCCTTTTTTTTTTTTTCACTTTTCAGAATTGCCTTTTGATGATTTCTTACTTTATTTCTCACATTAAGAGTTGTACTTTCTGTGGGGGTAGTATGGAGAGATGAGTCTACATTATCTTGTCTGGACTAGATTTCTCTGTTTAGCTCATCCCTAAAGTTTAGCTACACCTATACCAAGATATTGAATGTAGCCTATGGCTCGTTTAAATATTTAATACAACATTCTTGTCTCAAGTATTTTTATTGTAGAATATTAGCATACTTCATGGCAAGTTGTTTGATTAATAAATAATGATTTTTGTTTCAATTATAATATTATACTATTTAATTAGTTGTATCTTTTAGCCCTCCTATTAATTTATGAGCCAATTTTTAGACGTCAAAGGAACAAATAAATATATTAAAAACAAAGGGGAAAAGTTAGATGTTGGCCTCCTATGAATCAAGCCAGACAGGGTACACTGCTGATACTAATTTTCCCTAAAATTTGAGAAACTATACTGGACAATAGTAGACCAATTGTTTGCCTCCTTGGGTATATTTTCAGGTATATAAAAAGAGACCTAAAGGGGTAAGTGTAAAGGTATTAGAAGTTGTTGTCTCGGCCGGGCGCGGTGGCTCAAGCCTGTAATCCCAGCACTTTGGGAGGCCGAGACGGGTGGATCACGAGGTCAACATATCGAGACCGTCTTGGTCAACATGGTGAAACCCCGTCTCTACTAAAATTACAAAAAAAATTAGCTGGGCACGGTGGTGCATGCCTGTAATCCCAGCTGCTCGGGAGGCTGAGGCAGGATAATTGCCTGAACCCAGGAGGCGGAGATTGCGGTGAGCCGAGATCGCGCCATTGCACACCAGCCTGGGTAGCAAGAGCAAAACTCCGTCTCAAAAAAAAAAAAAAAGAAGTTGTTGTCTCTTGGTAAGTGGGATTTGACAGTATTTTTTATTTTCTTCTTTTTATTTCTCATCACTTTTCATAATTTTTATAACACATAAAAGTTTTTCTTTATGTACATATATTTAAATAAAGTATCATGTTAAAAATTTATACTTGCACATTGTTGATGTCCCCACATACTTTAAGAGGTCAGGATAATAGAGTGATTAATGGCCAAGTTACTGAAGTCAACAAATGTAGATATGAACTCTGGTTCTGTTACTGGTAACTTATTGTGATCTTAGGTAGGTTACTTTAGTACACTAGTTCTGTTTATTTATTTAAAAATTAGACATAACAATAATATTACACTGTAGTGCTGAGAAGAAGAGACATTGCACATAGAGTGAGGACTTAAATACATTGTAGCAGCTTTATTTTCATTATTGTTGTCACAGCCATGTTTACAATCAAGCCAATTCAATATGAGCAGCAAGGCATATGGCACTAGGGTCCTGGGATCATCAAAAGCCCTTTATGAATTCCAAATCCACTCTTCCACAGCTATAGTAACACTAACTATTAAGAGTAGCATAATCAAGAAGCCCCAAGATGCAGTTACTGGATATGTTAAAAAGCCTCTAGTCTCTGAAATGTAACTTAGCATCATCTATAATGGACTAGGTAATTGCTTCTCTGGTTTCTTGCAGTTCTAAAGTACTTAATCTACATTTCTTCATACTTGGATTAAAAAATTAGAGAAACAATTCTGAAATGTAGAAAAGACAGATGATTAAAATTATAAATTTTCTTTGAGTAGCTGCCAACCAGAAAGATCCTATATATGGAAATCCAAGAGGTTACTCCCTTATAACATAAACATCCCCTAGCCATATGTGCACAGACACCTGTACATCATAGGCAGAGGCATTATCATTGGAATGGCGTAATCTGGAATAATTATTGAGGACCTTGACATTGGATAAAAATTATATTTTGTTTTCAGTTTCATCTGTGCTCAATATTACAGTGGTCACAATTTCATAAAATAAACAGAACTCTGACTTGTGTTTCACAGTTTGCACAGCATAGCTAATCTCACAGGTTTCATGTTGATGTTAGGTGGGAGGAACTGCATTGTTTTGACCTAACTATATATACAAATTTTTCCATGTGAGAAATGCAAATAGGTGTATGATAAATTACTTGTCCTGTGAAAAAAGTATGTGATAAATTACCTGTCCTGAATAACTGTTAAGTTTATATGTGAAAATAAATTTCTGAAGTATAAATTAAATAGTGGTCAGAAATAAAAATATAGCAGGAATTTATGGAGACAGATCAACTAAGAGCTAAGACCTAGCTAAACTGCTTATTATTTACATTCATTTGATCAAAGTTTTTGACTTTTCTGAACTTATATTTTTTCTCTATAATAGATTGTAGAGAAAAATATAATTATATTTTATAAAAATAAAATTAACATTATAAATATTAAAATTAAAATTAAAAATAAAATTATAATATATAATTTCAAGGCTGTGGGGCTGAAATGAAAGAATATATAGAGCCCTCATGATGGGACTTCACACATAAATGCAAATTTTCTTTTCATTCCCATTAATTTATAATATTTCACAGACTTCAGAAGAGTATGTGTATATGCATATATATCTATATATACATATTTATAATACATGTTTATGTAGACAAACATCTATGCATGTGTGCATACATATACACATTTGTCGTTCATTTTATGCATGTGTTATACTTTAGAGAAATATTCTCAAATCTCCCTGATCCCAAAAGTTTAGAAAGAATTATAGATTTTTGAATTCAGAGAAACATATTTATTTAAAACATATGAAATTTCTGGGTTTAAGGCTAAATAATGCTGACTATGAATAGTTCAATATGGATTAATCCATTAACTCTCATAGCCTTTATTGCTTATGGTTGATTAAGTCTGCAAAGTGGATTGGGAGCAAGCACTGACTCTTGAAGCATAGAGGAGCTTTAAATAGACAGATGTGAAGCAGCTCATTTGGGGAATACATTCATGCCATGGTGACAGCAAGACTATTCAGAGCTGAACAAGCCAATTCTAGCATACCTGTCTTTCTCTTTGACAGAGGCAAAAATTCCGTCCTCCCCACTAAGCTAAAGTATGCAAATTCTAAAGGAGAAAAAGACTTGATAGTTATCAGTAGCTTCTTTAATTATTTTTATTCACTGTTTCCAATTGTATTCAGCTCTCTGAGTATTTCATGGAACAGTGTAAAGTCACTAAAGCTCTTGTTTTTCATGAATGATCATTCTGTATTCCCAGGGAAGACACTTTATTTAGTGAGACTCATTACAGTTTAACAACTCATTCCAATCAACTTGTCCATTGAAATTTCCAGGGTGTAAGATGTATGCTCAATAATCAAAGTAGAGCTATTCACTGATCCTCTTATACTGCCCACATAATCATACACAGGAAATTATTTGGTGCATAACATGAATTTCCCAATGTATTAAGTGCAAGTGATAAGATGCCTTAGAGACCACTGCAGACACTTGGAGCTAATGAAAATCCTACAGAAGAGGGAAAATACCAAGCTGAGAATCTGCTTTATTGCAGTGGATATGAGAAAGAAATTGTCCTCAGGACCTCCAGTGTCAGAACTGCTTCTGTCACTTGCTCATTACAGACCTTGGACAATTTTCCTTAATCAATCTATGGTATAGTTACCTTATATATGAAATGAATCGGCTCTACAAAATTATGTCTCTATTGTGAACAACAAATGTGATAACAGGCATAAAATGCTTTATAGAAGATAAAGTAAGATTCAAAAATCTTATTTTGTTATAAACAGATACTATGTTTCAGACATTTTGTCTATTTTGAAATAATTTAAAGAGTATAATTGGATTTTTCATAACTCAAAGGATAAATGCTTGAGGGTATAGATACCCCATTCTTTGTGATGTGCTTATTTCACATTATATGGCTGGATCAAAACATCTCATGTACCTCATAAGTATATACACCTACTATGTACCCATATAAAATTTTTAAAACAATTCTAAAAATTTAAAAAGCATTAGACATAGGTACATAAAAACAAACTAAAATTTTTAAATATCCAAAGTAGGACAATAAATAACTTCATGTAATACAAAGGTTAAACAGAAAAGGAAATATAATCAAAGTATAGCTCAGCTGTAATAATATATACATGTAAATAACATAGCCATGTCTATAGTAATGGAAACATTAAGTAATTATGAAAATTACAAAATTGGTATACTGGAAGACAGAGACAAAAATGTTCAAGGGGCTTAGGATGGTCAGGAGGAAGGGTATACAAGAAAGGTAAATCTTCATTTAACACACTAGGAAGTGAATGCCTAATGTCTGAATTTTAAAAGTGAGTAATCGTTAGTTATATGCATATTATTTAGAAATACGGAAGTTACTAGTCAGGAAAAAGGAACTGAGTTGAAGGTTGTTCTTTCAGTGTGCTGAGGACTAGGATTGGGGATGGTGGGGCAGGGGATTACTATAATCCATTCTAAACCTCCTTCTTCTATTTGTTTTATTGTATTAAGAACACCAAACATGAGCTCTACCCTCTTAACAAATTTTTAAGTATATAATACAGTGTGGTTAATTTTAAGTGCAATGCTGTACAGCAGAATTTATTCATCTTCCATAACTGAAATTTTATACCTGTTGATTACCAATTCCCTATTTTTCCCTCCTCCCAATATCTGGCAACCACCATTCTATCCTCTGGTTTCCTAAGTTTGACTGTTTGGGATGCTGTTACCCACATAACAGGTGGGTTCAACCCCTTGGTGATTGGCAGTCCAATGCACACAACCAACAGGGTTTTAACAAAGGACATTTTATTTCTTACAGCAAGTAAGGACACTGGGGATAATTCCCCAAATCAGTGCCTCCCCAAGCACAGGTGAAACAGGGCTTTCATTGGGCTGGTGAGTTGAGACGTTGCATGTGGAGGTGGAGTAAAGGCAGTGCAGACACCATTGCCAAGCATGCTTCCACATACATTGCACGTATAGAAAATAATAAATGAATTCCTCCCTCAGTGGGAATTTTAGTATGGTAATGAGGAGAGTTTTCCAAAGTTCATCACCAACTCAGGCATCTCTGGATCCAACAATTTTTTTTTTTCACCAGAGTTGAGCTCCTTCCTGGAACTTTTTCAAACAACAACTCAAAGTGCAACAGCTGTAAGCACTTTTACAAAGTGCATAGCTCAAACCCTGGGATCTTATGTGGGCATATCTCATGGTTGTAGAACAAAAAATAAAATGCTATGGAAATTATTGGCATAAAAGAGGTTTTCAATACCCATTTTTAGAATAAAGCAACATTCCTGTTCTCTCTCCCTCTTTTTCTTCCTTTCTTCCTCTCCTTCACTCCTTTTTTTTTCTTTCTTTCTCAAAAAACAAAAAAATGCTATGGTGGATGGCCCTTTAGGAGCAGCTCAGGATTGCAGCTCCCAGTGAAAGCGCAGAGGGTGAGTGGACGCCGCATTTCCAGATGGATCTTTATTGCCCACAGACCAGGAGATTCCCAGGCAAAGGAGCCCCATGGGTCACCAACATGGCTGTTTTGGCCAGCATGGCTGTTTTGCCTGGCACAGCTGTTTTGCCAGTGCCCCAGCATGGTGGTTCTCCGTACAAAATACACTGGTCTGGTTGCCCTTTTAAGCTGGCAATTGGAGCTCTAGAAGGCAGATTCACCCATTCATCTGATTAAACAGGGAGCCAGGCCAGGAGATTCCCGGGCAGTGCCATTGTTTCAGGCGGTGCAGTGGGTTGCCACATGGGAAATCACACAGATCCTGGCACCCTTTCAGCAGGTGACTAGAACACTTGGGAGAGTCAACCATTCAACTTAAAAGAAAAAAAGGCTCTGAGGCAGGGAGCCAAGTGATCAGGCTCAGCAGGTCCCACCCCCACAAAAACAAACAAACAAAAAACAGCAATTGGAAATGCTTAGGGTTGAGAGTTTCATGGCAAGCACAGCGGAACCCAGGATGACCCAGCTCTGTGGGAGAGGGGCGTCTGCCATTACCGAGACAATCCACCCCTACAGAGGTAGTCTGCCATTTCTGAGGCAGCCTGCCATTGCCGAGGCAACCCGCCATAAGAGAGAGTCCACCAATACAGAGGTGGGCCACCATTGCCTAGGCAGTTCCAACCACACCCATATAAACAGGACTGCAGGGAAGTTCACATGGCAGCAGGGCAGAGCCCACAGTAGCTCAGCAAAGACTCTGCAGGCAGACAGTGACAAGGCTGTCTCCTTGCTGGGCAGGGTAGCCCTGAAAAAAAAAAAAGGCAGCAGCACAACGGATACCCAGAAATAAAGCCCTAACACCCTGGGACAGAACACCTGGGAAAAAAATAAAAGGGATTTATGAGTTCTGCTGCAGCAGACTTAAAAGTACCTGCCTAGCAGCTCTGAATGAACAATGGAGATCACAGCTCAGCACTTGAGCTCCTATAAAGAACAGACTGTCTTCTCAAGCAACTCCCTGACCCCTGTATATCCAAAGAGTCACCTCAC
The DNA here is from genome assembly GCF_049354715.1 of Callithrix jacchus. Taxonomy (NCBI): domain Eukaryota; kingdom Metazoa; phylum Chordata; class Mammalia; order Primates; family Cebidae; genus Callithrix; species Callithrix jacchus. The sequence continues at coordinate 89,096,071 of NC_133511.1, forward strand.
AAAGGACTGATCAGACTGACATTTGGTGGGAATCATTTTGGGACAAAGATAACAGAAGAAGAAACTGGTAGCAACCATTACTGTTCTGCAGCTACTGCAGGTGATCCTTGGGCAAGCAGTGCCTGGAGTGGACCTCAGCAGTCCTACAGCAGAGGGGCCAGACTGTTAGAAAGAAAATTAAGAAACAGGAATAACTTCATCATCAACAATCTGGAGGTCCACTCAGAGACCCAATCTGAAAATCAGGAACTACACAGATGACAGGTGGGTAAATCTACAAATATGGGAAGAAACCAGTGCAAAAAGGAGGATAACACCTGAAACCAGAACACCTCTCCTCCTAAAGGAATCACAACTCCTCATCAGCAAGGGAACAAAGCTGGATGGAGAATAAGTGTGATGAAATGACAGAATCAGACTTCAGAAGGTAGGTAATGAGAAACTTCTGTGAACTAAAAGAACATGTTCTAACTCAATGCAAAGAAACTAAGAACCTTGAAAAAAGATTTCACAAAATGATAACAAGAATGGACAACTTAGAGGAATATGAGTGAATTGCTGGAGCTGAAAAACACAACATGAGAACTTCATGAAGCATGCACAAGTTTCAACAGTGAAATTAAGCAGGCTGAAAAAAGGATATCAGAGGTTGAAGATCAACTCAATAAAATAAAATGAGAAGGCAAGATTAGAGAAAAAAGCACAAAAAGGAATAAACAAAGTCTCCAAGAAATGTGGGACTATGTGAAGAGACCTAATCTATATTTGATAGGTGTACCTGAATGTGACAAAGAGAATGAATCCAAGCTGGAAAATACTCTTCAGGATAATATCCAGGAAAACATCCCCCACCTAGCAAGGCAGGCCAACATTCAAGTCCAGGAAATACAGAGAACACCACAAAGATATTCCTCAAGAAGAACAACCACAAGGCGCATAATCGTCAGATTACCAAGGATGGAAATGAAGGAGAAAATGCTAACTGCAGCCAGAGAGAAAGATCAGGTTACCCACAAAGGGAAGCCCATCAGACTCACAGCAGATCTCTCAGCAGAAACCCTACAGGCTAGAAGAGAGTGGGGGCCAATATTTGACATCCATAAAGAAAAGAACTTTCAACCCACAATTTTATAACCACCCAAACTGAGCTTTATAAGTGAAGGAAAAATAAAATCCTTTGCGAAGAAGCAAGTACTCAGAGATTTTGTCACCATCAGGCCTGCTTTACAAGAGCTCCTAAAAGAGGCACTACACATAGAAAGGAACAACCAGCCTGAGCCTCTCCAAAAACATACCAAATGGTAAAGAGCATCAACGAAATGAAGAATCTGCATTAACTAATGGGCAAAACAGTCAGCTAGCATCAAAATGGCAGGACCGAATTCATACATAACAATATTAACCATAAATGTAAATGGGCTAAATACACCAATCAAAAGACACAGACTGGCAAATTGGATAAAAAGCCAAAACCCATCAATGTACTGTATACAGGAAACCCATCTCACATGCAAGGATACACAAAGGCTCAAAATAAAGGGATGGAGGAAGATTTGCCAAGCAAATGGAGAGCAAAAAAGAGCAGGAGTTGCAATTCTCGTCTCTGATAAAATAGCCTTTAAAGCAAAAAAGATCAAAAGAGACAAAGAAGGCCATTACATATTGGTAAAAGGATCATTACAACAAGAAGAGCTAACGATCCTAAATATATACGGACCCAATATAGGAGCACCCAGATACATAAGACAAGTTCTTAATGACTTACAAAGAAACTTAGACTCCCACACAATAATAGTGGGAGACTTTAACACTCCACTGTCAATATTAGACAGATCAACCACACAGAAAATTATTCTGCACCCAAAATCCACAGAAAATACATTCTTCTCAGCATCACACCTACTCTAAAATTGACCACATAATTGGAAGTAAATCACTTCTCAGCAAGTGCAAAAGAATAGAAATCATAACAAACAGTCTTTCAGACCACAGTGCAATCAAGTTAGAACTCAGAATTCAGAAACTAACTCAGAACCACACAGCCTCATGAAAACTGAACAACTGTCTCTTGAATGTTGACTGGATAAACAATGAAATGAAGGCAGAAATAAAGAAGTTCTTCGAAACCAGTGAGAATGACGACACAACATACCAGAATCTCTGGGACACATTTAAAGCACTCTCTAGAGGAAAATACACAGCAATAAGTGCCCACATGAGAAGAGTGGAGAGATCCAAAATTGACACCCTATCATCAAAATTGAGAGAGCTAGAGGAGCAATATCAAAAAAACTCAAAACCTAGCAGAAGACAAGAAATAACTAAGATCAGAGCAGAACTGAAGGAGATAGAGACACGAAAAACCCTTCAAAAAATCAATAAATCCAAGAGTTGGTTTTTTGAAAAGATCAACAAAATAGACCACTAGCCAGATTAATAAAAAGGAAAAGAGAGAATAACCAAATAGATGCAATAAAAATGATAAAGGGGAAATCACCACAGATCCTACAGAAATTCAAACCATCATCAGAGAATATTACAAACAACTCTATGCACATAAACTAGTAAACCTGGAAGAAATGGATAAATTCCTGGACACTGTGTCCTCCCAAGCATAAACCAGAATGAAGTTGAAACCATGAATAGACTAATAACAAGATCTGAAGTTGAGGCAGCAATTAAGAGCCTACCACACAAAAAAAGCCCAGGCCCAGATGGGTTCACAGCTGAATTCTAGCAGACACACAAAGAGGAACTGTTACCATTCCTTCTGAAACTATTCCATATAATCCAAAAAGAGGGAATCATTTCCAAATCATTTTATGAGACCAACATCATCCTGATACCAAAACCCGGCAGAGACTCAACAAGAATAGAAAACTTCAGGCCAATATTCATGATGAACATAGATGCAAAAATCTTCAATAAAATACTGGCAAGCTGATTGCAACACCACATCAAAAAGCTTATCCACCATGATCAAGTAGGATTCATCTGGGGATGCAAGGCTAGTTCAACATATGCAAGTCTATAAACGTAATTCGCCACATAAACAGAACCAAAAACAAACACCCCATGATTATCTCAATTGATGAAGAGAAGACCTTTGACAAAATTCAACAGCCCTTTGTTCTAAAAACCCTCAATAAACTCTGTATTGACAGAATGTGTCTCAAAATAATAAAAGCTATTTACAACAAACCAACAGCTAATATACTGAATGGGCAAAAACTGGAAGCATTATTTTTGAAATTTGGCCCTAGACAAGGATTCCCTCTCTTACCACTTCTATCCAATATAGTACTGGAAGTTCTAGCCAGAGCAATCAGGCAAGAAAAAGAAATACAGGGTATTCAAATAGGAAAGGAGGAAGCCAAATTGTCTCTATTTGCAGACGATATGATAGTATATCTGGAAGACCCCATTGTCTCAGCCCAAAATCTCCTGAAACTTCAGCAACTTCAGCAAAGTCTCAGGATACAAAATCAATGTGTAAAAATCACAAGCATTCCTCTACACCAATAACAGACTTAAAGAGAGCCAAATCAAGAACGAACTGCCATTCACAATTGCTACAAAGAGAATAAAATACCTAGGAATACAACTAACAAGGAACGTAAAGGACCTCTTCAAGAAGAACTACAAACTACTGCTCAGTGAAATAAGAGAGGACACAAACAAATGGAGAAACATTCCATGTTCATGGTGGAAATGGCCATACTGCCCAAAGTAATTTACAGATTCAATGCTATCCCCATCAAGCTACTAATGACATTCTTCACAGAACTGGAAAAAAAACACCTTAAACTTCATATGGAACCAAAGGAGAGCTCACATAGCCAAGTCAATTCTAAGTAAAAAGGACACAGCAGGAGGAATCACACCACCAGACTTCAAACTATACTACAAGGCTAGAGTAATCAAAACAGCATGGTACTCGTACCAAAACAGAGATATAGACAAATGGAACAGAACGGAGGCACCAGAGGCAACACAACATATCTACAACCATAGAATCTTTGATAAACCTGACAAAAACAAGCAATGGGGAAAGAATTCTCTGTTTAATAAATGATGTTGGGAAAACTGGCTAGCCATGTGCAGAAAGCAGAAACTGGACCCCTTCCTGACACCTTACACTAAAATTAACTCCAGATGGATTAAAGACTTAAACATAAGACCTAACACCATAAAAACCCTAGAAGAAAATCTAGGCAAAACCATTCAGGACATAGGAGTAGGCAAGGACTTCATGACCAAAACACCAAAAGCATTGGCAACAAAAGCCAAAATAGACAAATGGGACCTAATCAAACTCCACAGCTTCTGCACGGCAAAAGAAACAGTCATTAGAGTTAATTGGCAACCAACAGAATGGGAAAAAATTTTTGCAGTTTACCCATCTGACAAATGGTTGATATGCAGAATTTACAAAGAACTCAAACAGATTTACAAGAAAAAACAAACGAGCCCATTTAAAAGTGGGCAAAGGATATGAACGGGCACTTTACGAAAGAAGACATATATGAGGCCAACAATCATATGAAAAAATGCTCATCATCACTGGTCATTAGAGAGATGCAAATCAAAACTATATTGAGATACCATCTCACACCAGTTAAAATGGTGATCATTCAAAAATCTGGAGACAACAGATGCTGGAGAGGATGTGGAGAAATATGAACACTTTTACACTGTTGGTGGGAGTATAAATTAGTTCAATAGTTGTGGAAGACAGTATGGCGATCCCTCAAGGACCTAGAAATAGAAATTTCATTTGACCCAGCAATTCCATTACTGGGTATATACCCAAATAACTATAAATCATTCTACTATAAGGACACATGCACACGAATGTTCATTGCAGCAGTGTTTACAATAGCAAAGACCTGGAATCAACCCAAATGCCCATCGATAATAGACTGGACAAGGAAAATGTGGCACATATATACCATAGAATATTATGCAGCAATCAAAAACGATGAGTTTGCGTCCTTTGTAGGGACATGGATGAACCTGGAGAACATCAGAATAGAAAATGAAATACTGCGTGTTCTCACTTATAGGTGGGTGGTGAACAATGAGAACACATTGACTCAGGAAGGGGTGCACTACACACTGGGGTCTGTTGGGTGGAATAGGGGAGGAACAGCAGGGGGAGGGTGGGGTGTTGGGAAAAGAGAGCATGGGGAGGAATGCCAGTTATAGGTGAAGGGGAGGAAGGCAGCAAATTACACTGCCATGTCTGTACCTATGGAACTATCTTGCATGTTCTTCACATGTACCCCAAAACTTAAAATGCAATTAAAAAAAAATGCTATGATATGAAGGTCTGTGCCACTACCATGATTCATATGTTGAAGTCCTCACCCCCATTGTGAAAGTATTAGGAAGGAGGGCCTTCAGGAGAGATAATGAGTTCATAAGGGTGAAGTCCTCATGAATGGGATTAGTACCCTTATAAGAACAAACAGAATGCTTGTGCACACATATTCTTTCTTCTCTCTCTTTCTCTTGCTCTCTCCACCCTCCTGCCCCCTGCCAGAAAATAATCCTCTGCAAACCTGGAACTTGAAGAGCATTATGCCATGGTAAGTGAAATAAGCCAGTCACAGAAGATCAAATACTGCATGATCACACTTACATGAGAAATCAAAAATAGTCAAACTCACAAAAGGAGAAAATACAATAGTCCTGCCAGGGGCTGGGGAATGCATTATAGTTGTTCAAACAGTACAAAGTTCCAGTTATGCTAAATGAATGATTCTAGTGATATAAAAACAACATAGTGCTTGCAGTTTACAAGAATACAATTTGCACTTTAGAATTTTTTGAGGGTAGATCTCATCTTATGTATTCTCACCACAAAACAAAAAGCAAATAACAGTGGGACACAAGGAAACTTTGGGAGATGTTAGAAATATCTATGACCTTGATTGTGGTGATGGTATCACAGGTGTTTCATATATCCAAACTCATCAAATTAAATATGTGAAATTCTTTGTATTTCCATTATATTTCAATAAGCTGTTAAAAAATAAAAGATGTTTCTAAAAATGCTAAATAGAAAAGAGAGTACTAGAGAAGGCAGATTCATTTAATTAATTTAATTTTGCCAAATTAAAGCCATCACCAATCATCCTCCCCACAGAACCTTCATCAGAACCAAAAATCAGCTGCATGATCACTGAAATAGGCACTGAAGAGAGTAGAAAAAGTCATGAAATGCTGATGGCACACCTTTTTTTTTTTTTCAGCCCCCACACCCTGATTCCCACAATGGCCTCATGGTGTGCACATGATGTGTGGAAAGAATCAACATTCACTACAAGCTGACTGAGGAGTCCTTAGGCCTTGAATAAACATAGGTTCTTGCCCCAATACTTGCTGAGGCAGTACTTGCTGAAGGCCTGGGGCAGTGTTGGCCACAGGGAGACAGCCCTCTGCTTGTGGAAAAAGGAGGAAAGAAAGGAAAGGGCTTTGTGTTGTGGCTTACTTGTCAGCACAGCAACAGTAGAATAGAGCACCAGGTAGACTCCTAAGGCAGACTGCAGGCACTGACTCCCAGACAGCATCTGTGGACTCACCCAGGACCAGGGGATCTTGCCACCTTGAAGGGTTGGAATTTTTACTCCGCCATGTTGGTGACATCAGTCCTCCCTAAGATGTATTTAAAAATTGCTTTTTCTTTAACTAGCAGGAAAGTCAATAGAGAAACTGATTTCAAAAACAGTAACAAAAACATTGACCAGAAGAATTAAAAATTGATGGGCTTTTAACAGTTTATTTACCCAAAGAGGCAATATTTTTATTGTTTTGTAATCAAATTATAATAGTAATGACATAGATCTACTAATGTTGTAATTTTTTTAGACAAGTTTGTTGGATACAATAAATTCTAAATTTCTCTTCAAAGAATCAATATGTCAGTATGTTCAGTTCATTGTCTTCCATTTTAAAGTTTAACCTCTTCATCATTTCAGTAAACAACCTTTTTTTTTTTTACCAGTTTTAATTAGTAGTTCACAGCTGTTCCCCTTGTCGTCTACTTCTCGCTGACTCACCCCTGTCACCTGCTCTGACCCAAGTCACCTTATTTAACTGTTCTGTAACTGTGCTTTCCACAAAACTTCTCCCTTTAAAATAGCCAATTGGAATTAGCTAGCTTAGGCTGTGCAGTCCAACCCAAGCCAATAGGGAAACAACACAGCAGTAGGCATTACCTATGTCAGGAATAAGAATCTCTTCTCCTCCCCTGTTTGGGTGTGCACTCACAATTGCTCCATCTGTGAGACTCACCCTTCTATAGAAGTACATTGCCTTGCTGAGAAAATTTATATTTAAGTGCTACTTCTTTTGTGGCACCGAAAATTTATGTATAACAAATTTGTGCTTGGTCCAAGTATGGAGACTTTAAGATATTTTTAATGTAAATATATACCCATATTTTTAAATAAAAAATATTGTTTTGTACTCTTAAGTTATGAAATTAGCTGTACATGGAAGAAAACTAAATAATAATCAGTGTTGCTCTCAAACAGTTTAGCTACCAAAGAGGCTTTGCAAACCACAATCTCCTAATCTATTTTTAGATAAATTGCTCCTCTCAAGCATGCTCATCTGTAACTATCACAAGGCTTTGAAACTTTCAGCTAAACAAATCACGTTACTTTCATGGGTCAATAAAGAAGTCAGTTATAAGTGAGAAGGAGTTGTTCCAACATTAACATTTAAATACAAAAGTCTGTTATGCATGGATAAATAATTTTAGAGCGTGAAGAAAGAGAACATGCATACTTGTGAGGGAAAAAAGCTTATTTCTAGCAGTACATATTTGTTATGTACTTATTCCTTGGCCCAATTTGTCATGGAAATAGGAATACTGGAATATTGAAGGCCTAGAACTACATTCAAGTAGTTCTCACAGTTCAGTCACAAAACACATGTATAAACAATAATTGCAAATGTGTGTAAAGTTAAACGATTATCTACATAATATAGAAGTGTAAAGAAGGAGTGGTAATTTATAATGGTGGCAGAGTGAGGATGGTATGGAAGTTTTCACATAAAGAAAATAAGCAGTTTGAGGCTTGTTATATTTTGGCTAAAATATAATAATAAAGGTTAATACTATTGATTCCTTAATATGTGATTAATTATTTCATTTAGTCCTCATAACTCTCCTATAAGATAGATAACCTTATCTCTGGTTTACTGATGAAGAACTGAGGTACATGCCATGTGGAAAGGGGTAGAGCTAAGATTGCAACACAAGCGTATTTTTTCTAAAGCCATTGCTGCCTCTCATGTAAAAACAAGGAAGATACTTCTCGTAGAATTCACATTTGCAAAATTCAAATATGTGAAATAGAATTAAACTTTTGGAGAACTAAAAATAATTCTGCATATTTGAAGCAAAAGCTGTACTTGGGAGAGTGAACAAGTATAGAGTCAAATGGAGAATTAGAAGCCAGACCAAGTGGAACCATGTATGCTTTGATTATGGAGTAAGAAATGGATAACTATAAAACTGAAGGCACAGAGATTGGATGAGAGGTTCACAATAGTCAAGGTGAAATAAATTTAGGCTGCCTAGAGTAAAGGAGAAGCACAAAGGATAAAGAGACAAGAATTGGGTAGATAAATTGTAAGAAAGAAGAGTAGACAGGATTTAGAGACGTATTTGATATTGTGAAGAATACTAGAATGACTCCTAGGTTTATAACCTGAGCAACAGGATGTATATTAGTACCATGAATTAGGGCACAAAGGAGAAACCTGCTTTCCCAGAGTCAGTTTCTTTATGTCCTTGTGTATTTTATCTTCATTATTAAGAAATGTATGTGTCTAGTAAATACTTAATAAATCATTGCCTAGCATAAATAATTCTCTAAGAGAAGTGTAGCACTCTCTTTGTGCAACCAGAATTTTTTATTATGGATTCAAGCTTGTTATTCATTTTGGTTTATTTGGGATTTCTATTTCTTTATAGTTCATTTGGGTAGGTTGCATCTGTCTGGAAGTTTATCTATTTCTTATAGCTTATCTAATTTGAAGTGTGTAATTGTTTATAATGTCCAACCATTACATAACCATAGTTTTTGACTCCTTTCTCTAGGTAAGAAAACATTTTCCCTTTTCTCCAACTGTCATGAATTTTCTCTTTAGATTCTGGGCCATAAAATTTAGCAACTTGATTTGAAAGTATACCACATTTTGTGTGTGAGAGAGACACATTTGAATTGCTTTTTAGTCATGATCTCGCAGACCATGTAAGCTCCATGAGGTGAGCCAAGAAACATTTATGTCTATTTTTAAAAGGCAAAAAAAGGGTTAAGTAACTGATTACAGAATTGGAAACAGAAGCTTAGTTGCTGGAGTCAGCAACTAAATGGCTTCATAGTGAGTGCAAATTGAAGTTTATCAACACTTGATGTAGCTTGACTTGTTAGAGTATTAGTTTACTTATAAACAATGAGCTTAGAAATGAAAGGGGGAATCGAAGAGACTTGCAAGGTATGCAGTTTATTTTTATTTCTTTGTAAGTCTTCTTCTTCTTCTTTTTCTTCTTTTTTTTTTTTTTAGAAAGAAAGAAAGAGAAAGAGAAAAGAGGGAGAGAGAACAGGAGTCTTGCTCTATTGCCCAGGCTGGAATGCAATCTAGAAAGAGGTATTGAAAACGTCTTTTATGCTGATGATTGTGCTTAACAGCAGAGACAGGAAGGAATAAGGAAAGAAAATAACAAACAAACAGGCAACCAATATTTCATTTAAATCTGTGAAATGCTGTGCAAGTGCTGAAGAGTGATTTTCTTTCATTTGTGTGGTCACTTTCAAAATAGGTGTAATGTGATACTAAAAAAAAAAAATGTATGTTCTGTGGACCTGGGGTGAAGAATTCTATAAATATTTACTGAGTTTACTTGTTCCAGGTCTGAGTTCAAATCATAAATGTCTCTGTTAATTTTCTATCTCATTGATCCATCAAATATTAACAATGTGGTGTCAAAGTTTCCCGCTATTATTGTGGGAGTTCAAATCTCTTTATAAATCATTGAAAACCTGTCATATATATCTGGGTGCCCCTATATTGGGTACATGTATATTTATGATCACTGACCCCTATTGTTGCATTGATCTTTTTATTATTATGTAGTGTCCTTCTTTGTTTCTTTTAGCCTTGGTTACTATTGTAGTCTATTTTGTCAGAGACGAAAGTTACAACTCCTGTTTTTTTTGTTGTTTTTTTTGTTTGTTTTGTTTTTCTTTTCTCTCCATTTGATTGGTGAGTCTTCCTCCAACCTTTTGTTTTGAGTCTTTGTGTGTCCTTGCTTGTGAGATGTATCTGGATACAGAGTGCTGACGTGTTTTGACTTTTTATTCAGTTTGCATGTCTGTGTCTTTGATTGGGGCGTTTAATCCATTTAAATTCAGGATTAATATTGATATTTTTGAGTTGAATATTGTCATTTAATGCTGGCTGGCTATTTTGCCCATTAGTTGATATAAATATCAACTTCATTATGGAGATACTCTTTATCTTTTGGCAAGTTTTTGGGATGACTGATACTGTTTGTTCCTTTCTCTATGTAGTGCTTCTTTTAGAAGCTCTTGTAAAACAGGCCTGGTGGTGAAATCTCTGAGTGCTTGCTTGTTCGTGAAAAATTTTATTTTTCCTTCATTTATAAAGCTTACTTTGGCTGGATATGAGATTCTGGGTTGAAAATTCTTTTCTTTGAGGATATTGAATATTAACCCCCACTCTCTTCTAGCTTGTAGGATTTCTGCTGAGAGATCTGCTGTAAGTCTGATAGGCTTCCCTTTATGGGTAACCTGACCTTTCCCTCTAGCTGCCCTTAGAATTTTCTCCTTTATTTCAACCCTGGTGAATCTAACAATTATGTGTCTTGGGGTTGCTCTACTTGAGGAATATCTTTGTGGTGTTCTCTGTATTACCTGGAGATGAGTATTCTCCCACCTTACTAGGTTAGGAAAGTTTTCCTGAATAATATCCTGAAGAATATTTTCCAACTTGGATTCATTCTCTTCATGACATTCAAGTACACCTATCAAACGTAAATTAGGTCTTTTCACATAGTCCCATATTTCTTGGAGACTTTGCTCATTCCTTTTTACTTTTTCTTCTCTAATCTTGCCTTCTTGTTTTATTTCATTAAGTTGGTCTTCAACCTCTGATATCCTTTCTTCTGCTTGATCAATTCGAGTGTTACAACCTGTGCATACTTCTTGAAGTTCTCATATTGTATTCTTCAGTTCCATTAATTCACTTATATTCCTCTCTAAGTTGTCTATTTTCGTTAGGATTTCATCAAGTCTTTTTTCAAAGTTCTCAGTTTCTTTACATTGGGCTAGAACATTTTGTTCTAACTCACAGAAGTTTCTAATTATCCACCTTCTGAAGCCTGATTCTGTTATTGGAATGCACTCATTCTTCATCAAGCCTTGTTCCCTTGTTGATGAGGAACTGTGATCCTCCGTAGAGGGAGAGGCATTCTGATTTTGAGTATTCTCAGCCTTTTTGCGCTGGTTTCTTCCCATCATTGTAAATTTATATACCTGTCGTCTTTGTAATTACCAACTTACAAATTAGGTCTCTTAGTGGATGTCCATCTTGTTAATTCCCAGGGCTGAAATGTGAGCAACCCATTGCACCAGCTAAAACAGCGGCGTCAAGATTCTTGGTGATTTTCTGTCCGGGAGTCTCCCATCTGGCTTCCCTCCTGAATCCCTTCTTCAATCAGCTCCAAACATCGGCCAAAAGGGGAACCAGTCCCGTTTACTCTGCACTAAGAACTGCTGCACTGGGGCACCGGCAAAACCGCAGCACCGGCTGCAAGAGTTGCGCTGGTGACCCGTGGGCTCCTCCACTGGAAATCTCCTGGTCCTTGAGCAACAAGAATTTGTCTGAAAGTGTGTCGTCCTCTCGTTCTCTGCACTTTCACTGGGAGCTACAAGCCTGAGCTGCTAGTGGTTGGCCATCTTGGATCTCTCTTTTTTTTTTGAGACAGAGTTTCACTCTTGTTGACCATGCTGGAGTGCAATAGTGCAATCTCGGCTCACCACAACTTCCACCTCCCAGGTTCAAGTGACTCTCCTGCCTCAGCCTCCCGAGTAGCTGTGATTACAGGCCTGCACTGCCACACCTGGCTAAGTTTGTATTTTTAGTAGAGTTGGGGTTTCTCCATGTTAGTCAGGCTGGTCTTGAACTCCCGATCTTAGGTGATCTGTTCGCCTCAGCCTCCTAAAGTGCTGGTGTTTCAGGCATGAGCCACCATGTCTGGCCAAGCTTTTCTTTTGATTTGTGCTTTTTTATAAGCAAGAACCTCAAAGTGATGTTCAGTATCAAAGAAATATTCATGTTTGAAAGAAATGTTTACCATGTAAAAGTGCTTTTACATCACGTTTTTTAGTATTCTATCTTTTCTCATATTCTTTTGTCATTTTGCTTATAAGTCATCTCATACAATGTCAGATGATGAATATATATATATACATATATTCATATGTATATATATATATATCAAGCTCAGTTCTTTTTCCTGAATTATAGACCCACATGTAGAGCTGCTTATGCACTTTCTGGGTGACTAAAAGGTCTCTCAAAACTTGGATATTCAAAACTCAGTTACTGACATTTCTTCCATCCTGATTTTGCTGCTCCTACAGACTTCTTCATAGAGTTAATTGCAATTGTTTTCTTTCTGTTGCTCAGGTCACCATCGTGGAGTCATTCTTAATATCTCTCTTTTACTCAGACCTAAAATTCTGTCTTTGACTGAATTCTATCAGCTATACCTTTAAAATTGACGTGTATTCCAATTACTTTCACCATCTCCACCGTCTCATTAGTTCAAACCACCAACATTCTTTTCTTAAAAATTATAATAGCCTCCTAACTGGGTTTCCTGGTTCAATTTTGCCTCCAAAACCTATTCCTTACATAGAAGCCAGAGTCACTCTATTAAAATGTGATAGCATATTATCAGTTCACTTAAACCTTCCAGAGCCTTTCTCCTCCCTTGAAGCTCAAGTTAAAGTTATTACATGACTTACAAGACTGACTGATCTGGCTTCATCAATATTCCTCTTAAATTTCTCCTCCTACATTCCTTTTAACTCATTCCTTTCTGTTGACACTTGGATCCTTTATACATCATCAGGAAAACTCATGTTTTGATGTCTTTGCCTTGACAGGTTAAATCTGCCAGGAATAATATCTTACGGATATTTACATAACTTCATCCCTCACATCCTTCAGATCCTTACTTCTTACTTGGGACCTTCCTGATTAACTGCTTTAAACTTAGAAGCCTTACTGCAACATACCCCATCCCTCTTCCCTACTCTGTCTTTTTTTCTTAGCTCTTATTACTACTTATGATACTTAACATGTATTTTTAAAAATTTTATTGTACTCTATAATTTAAACACCATGAGAACAAGCACATTGTCTGCTTTGTTAATTATTTAGTATATAGTAACCACTAAATATTAATTTATTGAATGAAGGGCTGTACATTTTATACTTAATAGAATGACCTAGAATTTTGCAAAATGTACTAATTAGATTTTAAGGAATCCCATCATGGAAGAATGTTTACTGTCATGGCATAGACTTATACAAAATCTATGCCTATCTCGTCTATTAGCTAGAGCCTCATGAAAATTCCAGTGTGTAATTCTTGTGTTTATCAATTTTGTAAAAGAAAATTGGTAACTTATTTAGTTGTCAATGCTGATTGCTGTTCTCCTTTAACTTCCTCATGGTTTATAATTTTCAAATTCTTAAATCTAAAAAGAAAATGGCTACTGACTACTTTAATTAAAGGAAAAAACCTGTCAGTTACACAGACATTAATTACTTTGGAAGCAATTGCACCTCTGTCTGCTGAAGATTTTGAAATACCGGGTCAAGTTCTTAGTTTTCCCCTTTCATCATTGTAATTCCTTTTAAAGTGGCCTTCCTGTAAGCAAAGCTAACATTGAACAAAACTCTGAAGCTTGTCTCCTTTCATAAAAAAAAAAAATTAAAGAAGAAAAAGAGGTTGTATTAATGCCTCTGTTCTAGTGTGAACAATAATTAGCAGCAAGTTTGATATTTTAAAATAAAATCTTCTAATTAGCTACTAAGAATACCCAACTCTCCTCTGTTATTTTTCTTCTACCTTAATAATTGGCTGGCCTCATATTATTTCTCTAGTTTTACAAAAACAAAAATGAAAGAAACAAAAAACACTCTTATGTATGCTCAAAGCAAAGGAAGAGTGGAATTTCATTTGAAGTAGTCAATGAGGTACAAGAAGGAGGAAAAAATGCCCATAGAATCTGGAGAGCCAGGTTCAGGTCAGATACTGTGACAGAAATGGGATGCTGAAATGACATTTTGGATGTGGTCAAAATTGTATTAGTTCTTTTCCAAAACAACACTCTTGTAGGATAAGATTTTTTTATCCCAATTTTACAGATAAATAACCTAAGTTTCTTATGCAAGAAAATGAATATTTTATTTTATGTATGTTTATGTGTACACATATACACAAATATAGACATACACCTACATATATATTACATAAATAAATACATATATACATGTGTATGCATACATATATATGTTATATTTATAAAATCTTCCCTTGTGATAAAAATGATTTAAGGTAGTTTTAACATCTTTAAGATAGTAAGCAAAAGAAGTGAAATTGATACTTAGTGTTGACAATTTAGATTTGTGAATGGATGCCCAACAAAGCAGTGGAGAAATTATCTTTAACTTTCTATGGACTGCTTAAAATGATGAAACCAACTCATGTGTTAAATACCATTACATTTTAAACCAAAGCATGGACCAAACAGAACAATTCCTTAAATGTCCAGTAGGCAGTAATTCTGTTGAAGAACTCCATATTATCCAAGGTTTATACAGTGTGTATTTTGCATTGTTAATCTTACCACTTACAAATAAGATATTAATATTAGAATTAGGAGTCTAAACTGGAGTTTGAATTTTCTTAATTAAAAAAAAATTTTATTTGTTTTACTTTAAGTTCTGGGATACATGTGCAGAACATGTAGGTTTATTATACAGATATACATGTGCCATGGTGGTTTGATGCACCTATCAACCTATCATTTCGGTTGTAAGCCCTGCATGTATTATGTGTTTGTCCTAATGCGCTCCCTCTCTTTGCCCTCAACTCATCAACAGGCCTGAATGTGTGTTGTTCCCTTTCCTGTGTCCATATGTTCTCATTATTCAGTTTTCACTTATGAGTCAGAACATGTAATGTTTGGTTTCCTGTTCCTGTGTCAGTTTGCTGAGGATGATGGCTTCCAGCTTTATTCATGTCCCTGCAAAGGACATGATCTCATTCTTTTTATGGCTACATAGTATTCTATGGTGTATATGAACCACATTTTCTTTATCAAGTCTATCATTGATGGGCATTTGGATTGGTTCCACGTCATTGCTACTGTAAATAATGCTGTAATAAACATATGTGTCTTTATAGTAGAATGATTTATATTCCTTTGGCAATATACCCAGCAATGGGATTGCTGGGTCAAATGATATTTCTGCTTCTAGATCCTTGAGGAATTACCACAATGTCTCCCACAATGGTTGAACTAATTTACATTCCTACCAGCAGTGTAAAAGCATCCCTATTTCTCCACAGCCTTGCCAGCCTCTATTGTTTCTTGACTATTTAATAATCACCATTCTGACTGGCATGAGATATCTCACTATGGTTTTGATTTGCATATCTCTAATTAGCAGTGATATTGAACTATTTTTCATGTATGTTGGATGCATAAATGTCTTTCTTTGAGAAGTGTCCTCTTTTGTTATTTGCCCACTTTTTAAATGAGGTTGTTTGTTTTTTTTTGTAAATTTGTGTACTTTTTTGTAGATTCTGAGTATTAGACCTTTGTCAGATAGGTAGATTACAAAGCGGTCTCCCATTCTGTAGGTTGCCTGTTCTCTGATGCTGGATTCTTTTGCTGTGCAGAAGCTCTTTACTTTAATTAGATCACATTTTTAAATTTTCATTTTTGTTGCAATTGCTTTTGGTATCTTTGTCACATAATCTTTGCCCATGCTTATGTCCAGAATGGTTATGCCTAGGTATTATTCTGTAGTTTTTATGGTTTGTTGTTTTACATTTAAGTTTTTAATCCATCTTGAGTTTATTTTAGTATAAAGTGTAAGGAAGGGGTCCAGTTTTGTTTTTCTGGATATAGCTAGCCAGTTTTCTCAGCATCATTTATTAAATAGGAAATCCATTCCGCATTGCTTGTTTTTGTCAGGTTTGTCAAAGATCAAATGGTGGTAGATGTCTAGTATTATCTTTGAGGTCACTGTTCTGTTCTGTTCTATTGGTCTATATGTCTCTTTTGGTACAAGTACCATGCTGTTTTGGTCACTTTAATCTTGTAGTATATTTTGGAGTTGGGTAGCATGATGCCTCTAGCTTTGTTCTTTTTGCTTCGGATTGTCTTGGCTTTATGGGCTTTTCTTTGATTCCATATGAAATTTAAAATAGTTTTTTTTTTCTAATTCTGTGAAGAATGTCAATGGCAGTTTGATGGGAATAGCATTGAATCAGTAAATTACTTTGGGCAGGATGGCCATTTTCATGACATTGATTTTACCTATCCATCAAGATAGAATGTTTTTCCATATGTTTGTCTCCTCTTTCATTGCCTTGAGTAGTGTTTTGTAGTACTCCTTGGATAGGTCTTTCACATCCCTTGTTAGCTGTGTTTCTAGATATTTTATACTCTTTCTAGCAATAGTAAATCAGAGTTCATTCATAATTTAGCTCTCTGCTTGTCTATTGTTGAGGTATAGGAATGCTTGTGACTTTTGTATGTTGATTTTGTATTTTGAGACTTTGCTGAAGTCGTTTGTCAGCTTAAGGAGTTTTTAATAATCCCTATATTTTTTCTTAGCTCTTATTACAACTTATGATACTTAACATGTATTTTTAAAATTTTTATTGCACACTATAATTTAAGCACATGAGAATAGGCATATTGTCTGTTTTGTCAATGATTTAATATATAGTAACCACTAAATACTAATTTATTGAATGAAGGGCTATGCATTTTATGCTTAATAGAATGACCTAGAATTTTGTAAAATGTACTAATTAGATTTTAAGGAATCCCATCATGGAAGAATGTTTGTTGTCATGGCATAGACTTATACAAAATCTAATATAAAATCAGTGGGGTTTTCTAAATATAGAATCAAGTCACCTGCAAACAGAGACAACTTGACTTCCTCTCTTCCTATCTGAATACCTTATATGTCTTTCTCTTGCCTGATTCCCCTGGCTGCAACCAATACTATATTGAATAGGAGTGGTGAGAGAGGGCATCCTTGTCAAGTGCTGATTTTCAAAGGGAATGCTTTCAGCTTTTGCCCATTCAGTATGATATTGGCTGTGGGTTTGCCATAAATAGCTTGTTTTTTGTTTTTTTGAGAGAATTTTGCTCTCATTGTCCAGGCTGGAGTGCAATGGAGTGATCTGGGCTCACTGCAACATCTGCCTCCTGGGTTCAAGTGATTCTCCTGCCTCAGCCTTCCAAGTGACTAGGATTACAGGCGTGTGCTACCATGCCCAGATAATTTTGTATTTTTAGTAGAGATGGGGTTTCTCCATGTTTGTCAGGCTGGTCTTGAACTCCTGGGCTCAGGTGATCTGTCCTCCTTGGCCTCCCAAAGTGCTGGGATTACAGGCGTGAGCCACCAGGCCTGGCCTAAATCACCCTTATTATTTTGAGATATGTTCCATCAATACCTAGTTTATTGAGAGTTTTTAACATGAAGGGATGTGGAACTTTATTGAAGGCCTTTTCTGCATCTATTGAGATAATTATGTGTTTTTTTGTCATTGGTTCTGTTTATGTGATGGATTACATCTTTTAATTTGCATATGTTGCACCAGCCTTGCATCCCAGAGATGAAGCTGACTTTACAATGAAGGAAAAACTTATTGATGTGCTGTTGGATTGGGTTTGCCAGTATTTTATTAAGGATTTTCACATTGATGTTTATCAGGGATACTGGCCTAAATATTTGTGTGTGTGTGTGTGTGTGTGTGTGTGTGTGTGTGTGTCTGCCAGGTTTTTGTATCAGGATTATGCTGGCTTCATAAAATGAGTTATGTGGAGTCCCTCCTTTTCAATTTTTTGCAACAGTTTCAGAAGGAATGGTACTAGCTCCTCTTTGTACCTCTGGTAAAATACGGCTGTGAATCTGTGAATTGTCTGGTCCTGGGCTTTCTTTGGTTTGTAGGCTTTTATTAATTAGTGCCCCAATTTCAGAACGTGTTTTTAGTCTATTCAGGAATTTGACTTCTTCCTAGTTTAGTGTTGGGTGGCATATGTGTCCAGGAATTTATCCATTTGTTGTATATTTTCTAGTTTATTGCATAGAGGTTTTTATAGTAATCTGATTGTAGTTTGTATTTCTGTGAGATCAGTGGTGATATCCCCTTTATCATTTTTATTGTATTTGATTCTTCTCTCTTTTCTTCTTTATCAGTCTAGCTAGCAGTGTATCTATTTTGTTAAGTTTTCAAAAACCCACCATCTGGATTTGTTGATTTTTTGCAGGGTTTTTAAAAAAGTATCTATGTTCTTCAGTTCTGCTCATATCTTAGTTATTTCTATCATCTGTTAGCATTTGGATTTGTTTGCTCTTGCTTCTCTAGTTCTTTGAAATGTGATGTTAGGGTATTGATTTGAGATCTTTCCAGCTTTCTTCTGAGGGAATTTAGTACTATAAAATTCCCTCTTAACACTCCTTTAGCTGTGTCCCAGAGATATATTGTGTCTTTGTTCTCATTGGTTTCAAAGAACTTCTTAATTTTTGCCTTGATTTTGGTATTTACCAGAAGTCATTCAGGAGCAAGTTGTTCAGTTTCCAGGTAGTTGTGTGGTTTTGAGTGGGTTTCTTAATTCTGAATTCTAATTTTATTGCACTGTGGTCTGAGAGACTGTTGGTTGTAATTTCAGTTCTTTTGCATTTGCTAAGGACAGTTTTACTTCCAATTATGTGGTCCTTTTTAGAATAAGTGCCACGTGAGGCTGAGAAGAGTGTATATTCTGTTGATTTGAGGTGGAGAGATATTTAAATGTCTATTAAGTCCACTTGATCCAGAGCTGAGTTCCTGTCCTGAATATCCTTGTTAATTTTCTGTCTTGTTGATATGTCTGATATTGACAGTAGGGTGTTAAAAATTCTCCTGCTATTCTTGTGTGGGAGTCTAAGTCTCTTTGTAGTTGTCTAATACCTTGTTTTATGAATCTATGTGCTCCTGTATTGGGTGCATATATATTTATGATAGTTAGCTCTTCTTGTTGCATTGATCCCTTTACCATTATATAATGCCATTCTTTGTCTTTTTTGATCTTTGTTGGTTTAAAGTCTGTTTTGCTTGGCATGGTGGCTCATGCCTGTAATGCTAGCTGGGGTAGGTGGATCACCTGAGGTAAGGAATTCGAGACCAGCGTTAAAAAACCCCGGTCTCTACTAAAAAATACAAAATTAGCCAGGTGTAATGGCACATGCCTATAATCCCAGCTACTTGGGAGGCTGAGTCAGGAGAATCACTTTAACCCAGGAGGCAGAGGTTGTGGTGAACTGAGATAGCGCCATTATACTCCAGCCTGGTCAATAAGTGTGAAACTCCATCTTAAAATAATAACAAAATCTGTTTTATCAGAGATCAGGATTGCAACCCCCCTTTTGTTTGTTTGTTTGTTTGATTTTCCATTTGCTTGGTAAATATTCATTCATCCCTATATTTTGAACCTAAATGTGTCTTTGCATGTGAGATGGGTCTTCTGAATACAGCACACCAATGGGTCTTTACTCTATTTAATTTGCCAGTCTATGTCTTTTAATTTGGAAATTTAGCACATTTACATTTAAGGGTAATATTGTTATGTGTGAATTTGATCCTGTCTTTATGATGTTAGCTGATTATTTTGCACATTATTTGATGCTGTTTCTTCATAGTGTCCTTGGACTTTATATGTTGGTGTGTTTTTGCAGTGGCTGGTACTGTTTATTACTTTCCATATTTAGTGCTTCCTCAGGAGCTCTTGCAAAGCAGGCTGGTGGGAGTTTGAGTTTTCATTATTTCCTTTGTATAGTAGCTATTCCTGAAAAATCAAAATGAAACAAAAAAACTCTTAAAATTTTGCACCTCCGTTTTATAAAATAAGAGGTAATACCGTATCTCAGCCATGGTTTGAGAATGTTGGATTTACCAACATTAAGAACCTTAAATACCCAATCAGAATCATTATAATAACACATGGTAATATTTTAGTGACTTGCAAGTCATTATGAGAGAAGCATTTAGGCATTTATTTGAAATTCATTTCCTCTCTATTCAAAAATAATTTGAGACAATTGGGTTCAGATTGTCTGAACCCAGACAGATTGGTACAACAGTACCAAAATAATCATAAGTTGCCTTCCAAAGGCAGCCTAACTGACTTGAAGCTAAAGATGAGCATAAATCAAAACTGCACAACTACATGGAAACTGAACAACCTGCTCCTGAATGACTACTGGATAAATAATGAAATGAAGGCAGAGATAAAGATGTTCTTTGAAACCAATAAGAATGAAGATACAACATACCAGAATCTCTGCGACACATGTAAAGCAGTGTCTAGAGGGAAATTTATAACACTAAATGCTCACATGAGAAGCAAGGAAAGATCTAAAATTGATATCCTATCATTACAATTAAAAGAGCTAGAGGAGCAGGATCAAAGAAATTCAAAAGCTATCAGAAGACAAGAAATAACTAAAATCAGAGCAGAATGGAAGGAGAGACACAAAAGAACCCTTCAAACAATCAATAAATCCAGGAACTGTTTTTTTAGAAAAGATGAAGAAAAATAGACCACTAGACAGACTTATGAAAAAGAAAAAAAGAGAAGAATTGAATAGATGCAATAAAAACTGATAAAGAGGATATCACCACTAATTCCACAGAATACAAACTACCATCAGATAATACGACAAACAACTCTATGCACATAAACCAGTAAATCTAGAAAGAATGAACAAATTCCTGGACACTTACACCTCCTAAAGGCTAAACTAGGAAGAACTTGAATCCCTGCATGACCAAAACAAGGTTTGAAGTGGGGGCAGCAATAGCCTATCAACCAAAAAAAAGTCCAAGTCCAGATAGGTTCACAGCTGAATTCTACAAGACATAAAAAGAGGAGCTATTACCATTCCTTCTGAAACTATTCCAAACAATACAAAAAGAGAGAATCCTCCCTAACTCATTTTATGAGACCAACATCATCCTGATACCAAAACCTGGCAGAGACACAACTAAAAAGGAAATTTCAGGCCAATATTTAGGATATACATCAATGCAAAAATATTCAACAAAATACTGGCAAACTGAATTTAATAGCACATCAAAAAGCTTGTCCATCAAAGCTTATCCAGGCTTCATCCCTGGGATTCAATGCTGGTTCAACATACGCAAATCTATAAACGTAATCCATCACATAAACAGAACTGAAGACAAAACCCACATGATTATCTTAATAATGCAAAGAAGACCTTCAACAAAATTCAACAGCCCTTTATGTTAAAACACTCAATAAACTAGGTATTGATGGAAAATATCTCAAAATAATAAAAGCTTTTTACAACAAACCCATAGCCAATATTATACTGAATAGGCAAAAACTGGAGGAATTCCCTTTGAAAACTGGCACTAGACAAGGGTGCCTTCTCTCACCATTCCTTTTCAACATAGTATTTGGCATTCTAGCCAGAACAATCAGGCAAGGAAAAGAAATAAAGGGTATTCAATTAGGAAAGAGGAAGTCAAATTGTCTCTATTGGCAGACAACATGATTGTATATTCAGAAGATGTACAATCTTCTGATCCTATCATCTCAGCCTCAAATCTCCTTAAGATGATAAGCAACTTCTGCAAAGTCTCAGGATACAAAATCAATGTGCAAAAATCACAAGCATTCCTATACACCAATAACAGACAAACAGAGAGTCAAATTATGAATGAAATCCCATTCACAATTGCTACAAAGAGAATAAAATACCTAGGAATACAATTAGCAAATGACATGAAAGACCTCTTCAAGGAGAACTCAAACCAATGCTCAAGGAAATGAGAGAGGACACAAACAGATGGAAGAAATATTCCATGCTTATGGTTAGGAAGAATCAATATTGCGATAATGGCCATACTGTCCAAAGTAATTTATAGATTCAATGCTATCCTCATCAAGCTACCATTGGCCTTCCTCACAGAACTGGGAAAAACCACCTGAAATTTCATATGGAGACAGAGAAAAGCCTGCATAACCAAGACAATCCTAAGCAAAAAGAACAAAACTGGAAGCATCACACTACCTGACTTCAAACTATACAACAAATCTACAGTAATCAGGACAGCATGGTACTTGGACCAAAACAGAGATATAGACCAATGGAACAGAACAGAGGCCTTGGAAGTAATGCCACACACCTACAACCATCTGATCTTTGACAAACCTGACAAAAACAAGCAATGGGGAAAGGGTTCCCTGTTTAATAAATGTTTTTGGGAAAACTGGCTAGTCATGTACAGAAAGCTGAAACTGGACCCCTTTCTTACACCTTATATAAAAATTAACTACAGATGGATTAAAAATTTAAACATAAGACCTAACACCATGAAAACCTTAGAAGAATACCTAGACAATACCATTCACAACATAGACATAGGCAAAGATTTCATGACTAAAACACCAAAAGTAATGGCAACAGAAACTGTAATAGACAAATGGAATCTAATTAAACTTAAGAGTTTCTGTATAACAAAAGAAACAAACATTAGAGTGAACTGGCAATGAACAGAAGATGGTATCTCAAAACCACATTGAGATACCATCTTACTCCAGTTACAATGCCCTCATTAAAAAATCTGGAGACAACAGATGCTGGAGAAGATGTGGAGAAATAGGAATGCTTTTTTACCGTTGGTGGGAGTGTAAATTAGTTCAACCACTGTGGAAGACAGTGTGGCGATTCCTCAAGAATTTAGAAATAGAAATTCCATTTGACCCAGCAATCCCATTACTGGGTATATACCCAAAGGATTATAAATCATTCTACTATAAAGACACATGCACACATACATTTATTGCAGTCCTGTTTACAATGGCAAAGACTTGGAACCAACCCAAATGACCATCAAGGGTAGACTGGATAAAGAAAATGTGGCACATATACACCATGGAATACTATGCAGCCATAAAAATGGATGAGTTCATGTCCTTTGCAGGGACATGGATGAAGCTGGAAACCATCATTCTCAGAGAACTTACACAAGAACAGAAAACCAAACACTGCATGTTCTCACTCATAAGTGGGTGTTGAACAATAAGAACACATGGACATAGGGAGGAGAACATCACATATTGGGATCTGTTGTGGGGTGGGGGCTAGGGGAGAGATAGCAGGGGGTAGGGAGATTGGGGAGGGATAACATTAGGAGAAATACCTAATGTAGGTTACGGAGTTATGGATGCAGCAAACCACAATGTCATGTGTATACCTATGTAACAATCCTGCAAGATCTGCACATGTACCACAGAACTTAAAGTAAAATAAAAAAGAAAGAAGATTCGAAAAAACAAGATCATAACCCATTATATAAACTGCAAGTTGTCTAAATATGTGTCAATATTTTCATTACAGTTATTATAACTTGTGTTTCATGAACAATGTGAAATTGGGTACTGAGCTTCTTGCATAATCTCCTCCTGAAATATTTCTGGAATCATTTAGATGTCTTTTTTTTAGACTGAGTCTCACTATTTCACCTAGGCTGGAGTGCATGATCTTGGCTCTCTGTAACTTCCACCTACAGGGTTTGAGCTATTCTAGTGCCTCAGCCTCCCAAGTAGCTGGGATTACAGGTGTGCACCACCACATACAGCTATGTTTTGCATTTTTAGTAGAGATGGGGTTTTTCCGTGTTGGCCAGGCTGGTCTCAAATTCCTGGTCTCAAGTGATCCACCATCTCAGCCTCTCAAAGTGCTAGAATTACAGGCATGAGCCACCACCCCCATCATTTGATAATGGGCATTTTGTTTCTATTCTAACCAAGGTTTTTTTGTGTGTGTGTCTGTTTGTTTGTTTTTGGTAATGTAACCATTGTGTTAGTAGAATGAATATTTCAAGGGCCCCTAACCAAAAGAAACCCTATAATGAGAAGTCCAAACCATCTTTATCCATTTTCTGTCCTATCTTTCTCAGGACCATTGAAGAGTACTGTTTGTTTCCTCATATATATTAAATGAGGTCTTAGGTAAAACGGGTATTTCTATGTTTGTTCTTGTTGTTTTTCTTGCCAATACTTTTTTATTTCCTAAGTCATACGTAATCCCAAAGAGAGATATACAGGTTGTCACTGCCAGTAAGCAATCCACATGGCATTTTAAAATGGCCTCTATGAACAGATGACTAAGGCTCTCAACTAGGTGAAGCCCTGTCTGAAAAGGCTCTTGTTTACCTTAGCAGGAGTTCTCTTCTAGAAGCTTCCCCACACATGAAGATTTCTGATTGAAATTATCCACTCTTTTTTTAAAAATTAAAGAGCACTGAATTCCAGCCTTGGAAACATCTTGAGCTCAAGCTTCTCTAACCACATAACAATAGTACTAGTAATGTATCCAAAAATGAATTTAAAGTTATAGAAGGGAGTACATTTTATCATATTGACGAATTACATGTTGGGGCTTTTTATTTTCATTGCAAAATTTTCATTAGTTAATCTATTCTTTTTTTTACTTTGAGACAGTGTCTCATTCTGTTGCCCAGGCTGGAGTGCAGTGGTGTGATATCAGTTCACCACAACCTCCGCCTCCTGGGTTCAAGTCATTCTCGTGCCTCATCCTTCCGAGTAGCTGGAATTGCAGCCATGCCCTACCACGCTCAGGTAATTTTTGTATTTTTTTAGTAGAGACAGAATTTTGCCATATTGACTATACTGTTGAACTCCTGACCTCAATTGATCCGCCTGCCTCAGCCTCCCAAAGTGCTGGGGTTACAGGTGTGAGCCACTTTGTCTGACCAAGAAACTAATTATTGAGGTTCACTAGCCATAACCCCAGTCAAAATAGACCAAAACATTACTTAACAAATTTTGAGATGGCAAGAAGATTGTAAGGATCAGCACCAGGCCTCGGGTCAAAAGTTCAGAATATGAATCCTGACTAAATCTGAGTCGTGAATATGCCTCTTTCTGTAACTCAGAGTAAGCCAAGCATGTGAGGCTTCAGTTGACTCACCTGGTAAAATATTAAAATACTGTATGCTTAATGTACCCATTGGGATTGTGGATGAAAAACAGAGTTACAAGTTTTCTTTTGAGGTAAGGTAGGATTTTCACATTGCTGGTTTTGAAAATTAAACATTTCAGATCGTTTTAAATTAAAAGAAAGTTGCAAGGAATTATTAACTCTGAAATTATATTTCTATACTTTAAATTCTGGTTTCATAAAGTACAGACACTATAGTAAATGTATCTAGAAGAATTGATGGAATGAGAATTAAGATGGTGCATTCTGGCTTCCTATTGCCTTAAACCTTGGCAGTTACACTAATCTCTGTAAACACTACTTCACTTCTAAATATCACTAATATGGAGCAAATTTTTCTCGTTAGTAACTTTTGGCAAATAAATTAGATTAGTGATTCTCAAAATATGTTAAGAATATTATATGTACTAATCCAACTAGAGGTACCCACCAAAATAGTTTAAAATTTTAACCTGATATTCTTAGCTTAAAGCTATGCAAGAAAAATTCAAATTCATAAAATATCTGAAAAGCCATAAAATAAATAATCCAATTACTGTTTGATTAACCCAAATTTTCTCCAAATGCTTCGACCATGGAATTCTTTTCTAGAGGTAACATGTATTAACATAATGTAGTTGACCCTTTACTTGTCTGACCCATACCCTATCACTCTTGCAGTTTTATTGACAGTTTCTCCAAGGGCCAGCATCTGAATCATTTTTCTTGTGGATTTTCTTTGCCTCCCCTACATGTTCCTTTGCCAGGGCTTTCCTCAAGATGGCTTTACCTGCCTACCTTGCGGAAAGAAGTGCTGGGAATTAATACTCTCAACTTCCAAACAGCATCTAAGAAGAGATAGTGCAAAAATGCTCTAGATCTCTCCCAGTTTGTGTGGTGTGTTTTACATAGGCTTCCAAAGTTTTCCATGAGGTATTAACCTCCAGTACCCACAGTGGTAGGATGGTTAAAAAGATAATCTGTCTTGGCTACCTTTCTTCTAGTCTCACTCCTCCGCCACTGGTGTTCCTTTTGCATCCTAAACAAGCTGCTTGCACTTGAATTCTTGCCTCTGGGCATACCTCTGCAAAATGCAAACTGAGACACATATTTAGGAAATCTAATGCTTCCTGCTCTACTTTTCAGTGACCCAAATATCTGAACAATTACTTCTGAAAACCTCTCAACACAAATTTCCAGGTTTATGCATCCTGAGCTCTTTCCATTATATTACTATACTATTTTCATATGTTGCAAAAAGTTAAAGTTTACTGACATTCCCCCTTAGGCATTTTAAGTGCTGTTTCCATTAAATTCTGTCAAAGCAAAAATTTTACTGGGCAAATTAAACAGGCAAGGAAGAATTTTTTCACGTCTACTGCAACTAGGAAGAAAGACTGAATTCAATCCTGCTGAAACAAAATATGGAATGTTTAGATGAACAAGTAAAAAGCACTGGATGACTTTAGAAGACATGTTGGTCAATGAGATATGGAGATCACATTTGGTTAAAACTGAGTCTGTAATTGTTTTCTTCTGTGATCTGGCCGTCCATGTTTGCTAATTGGTGCCAATCCAGGTTAGGTTCCTACCCTCTTACAGAGACTATTTCTTTCAATGTTTACATTTCAAAGAGATAGTTCCCAGGTAATTGAAGATTATTTGGTTGTAAAATTGCCAAGAGACTTGGAGATGATTTATATATACTTCAAAGGGCTAGAGAAAAATTGCACAATTGCAAGTTTTTCTTAAAGCAAATGCTCTAAGATAAAGACAGGTCAGGAGCCTATAGTCAGTAAGAAACCTGTCTAAAGTTTAGTCAAACTGAGGTGAATGCTAATGCACACTTGGCTAATTCCTATGAATGAATATCCAAAGATATGCTTTTCTACTTTTCCCTTATGAAGTGGTCAAAGGTAGTGTAAGAGTTGTTCAGATTTGTTCCTCATTAGGTATGTGACCCTGGAACATTAAACCTCTCTAAGCCTCACTGAAAAAAATACTGATATTAATCTATATTTTCTTTGGTATGATTATAATGATGAAAATAAAAAATGTATGAAAAGTTTTTGACATGCTTTTTTTTTAGCTTGCTAGGGATGCCGCAACAAAATAGTACAGATTTAGGGTCCTCAGCAACAGCTCGTGTGTGCTATTTAATCCCTAAAGAAGGAAATTTATTTTATCACAATATTGGGGGCTGGACATCCAAGAAAAGTGCCCCCAAGATTGGTTTCTGATAGACTCTTTTTTTGACTTGCAAGTAGCTATTTTCTGACTGCTGTGTCCTCATGGCCTTTCCTCTGTGTAAAGGCACTCCTGGTGTCTCTTCTTATATGCACACCAATCCTACTGAATAATGACTCTATCTTATAACCTCATTTAATTGTAATTACTTCGTTAAAGGTCTTATCTCCAAATATATTCACAGTAAGGGTTAAGGCTTCAACCCATGAATTTGGTGGAGACGATTTAGGCCACAACACTTAGTTTCTGGAACATAGTAAGAAACCAATATCTAGTATCTATTATCATTCACAAACATATAATAACTGGAAATTTTGAATAAAACATAACCCTAAGTTATGTGTTAAGGAGGTCTGAGGAGCACAGAATATAAGGTCTTTGGAGGCCAACAGCTCTACTCTAAAAGTAGGTATAACTTAGAGGGAGGCATTTTAGGGACAACAAAGTTGAAAATGGAAATTTTCTGATGAACAAATTATTTAGAGAAACCAACTTATTTCTAATTTCTCCTAAATTTTGGGACCATCCTTAAACCCTTAGAGTAATTCATATCATTTTCAAAGCCTTTTTAAAGTAACGTGGGACAATGTTTTTAGTCACTGTTCAGTCTCACACCAGTATCAAGGTATTTTCAGCTATTTGCAAATACAATCAGTAAAACCAACTACATGCTAACATTCCCAGTCACTGATGAGTTTAATGCCAAATAAGACAGTTAAATATATGCCCACTCCTTCAGTCATGCCGATATAGTATATTCAGTAACCCCTGACTGAACTTGTCTTGAGACAAAGACATTCAGCAGTTTTTGACGGTAACATAATGTCACAGACATGATTGGCTTTGTAATAAATAGTGTGCAAACATTGCAGAATAATACAATGTAACACAGAGTTAGTGAGGCATGTGCTGTATGTTGTATAAGATGGGAGGATACCTCAAAACTCCCTTACAATCATATCCCAACAAACACATGTGAGAAAACCTGCAAAGAAAGGCTGGAGAGGTGGGGGTTGGGGTAGTTTTACCTTTAGGATATCAAGTATTTACATAAAAAGAGGTTAGAGAAAATGCTTTGATGTGTTCACTGCTTCTCAAATTTTATTTCTGACGATTCTTCCTTACAATGAAAGGAAATAAAATGAGGTGGAGAAGAATAAGAATGAGAAGTCTCCAGATGGTATACACCATGGAATATTATGCAGCAATCAGAAATGATGACTTTGTGTCGTTTGTAGGGACATGGACGAATCTGGAAAACATCATCCTCAGCAAACTGACACAAGAACAGAAAATGAAACACCGCATATCCTCACTCATAGGTGGGTGATGAAAAATGAGAACACATGGACACAGAAAGGGGAGTACTAAACACTGGGGTCTATTGGGGGGAAAAGGGGAGGGCCAGTGGGAGGGGGAGGTGGGGAGGGATAGCCTGGGGAGAAATGCCAAATGTGGGTGAAGGGGAGAAGAAAAGCAAAGCACACTGCCATGTGTGTACCTACGCAACTGTCTTGCATGCTCTGCTCATGTACCCCAAAACCTAAAATCCAATAAAAAATTAAAAATAAATAAATAAATAAAATATAAATATATTAAAATTAAAAAAAAAAAGAATGAGAAGTAAAACCAAAAAGTTTGAAAAAATAGTTGTGGTTTTCTGAAACAAAATTAAAAATACCAAATATCTGGACCCTTGACAGCTTCATTTATTATATCTCTGGCATTGCTTATCCTATTAGCTAAATGAATTAAGCACTTCAATTAAAAGTCTCCTGACTGCTGATCAATCAACATGATTTTCAGAGTGCTTAAATTAATCTCTAAGGAAACATCAAATTCGATTAATGCTGTTACTTGGCTCATTCACACACACACAAGCCCAGGATATATTCACATGCACACACACACATACTAATTAGAAATGTCATAACTTTGGTATCTTAAGGTTAACTTTCTCAGATATTATGTGAAACATTTTGTACACTCTTTTTCTTTAAAAGTCACAACTTCATGACATACATAGGCAATATTATTTACTTAATTTTATGAATGAGAAAACTGAGACTTAGTATGTCTCTTACTTGACTATAGTCTCCAGATTAATGAACTGAAAATTTATTATTTTAGCCTATTTCTGTCTGATTCTGAAACTACTACTTCATAATGAAAAGAGTTTCATTATGAAGAGTCTTGCGTCAGATTGCATATTTTTGAATTTTGAATACAGTAATTAGTATTAAAATATTTGCATGTTTGTCTCAGTGTTGCCTTCTGTAATATGAATATAAAATATTTTGTACCTTAAAGAAATGTTGTGACAATCAAATGAAAAAATGCAAGTAATGTACTCAAAAGAGTGCCTGGAATGTAGTACCAGTCTAGTAAATATAAGTCTTGAAGATGATGAGGAGGAGGAAGATGGTGATGACTGAATATAATAATAACAATGACTCATCTTGCCTCTGGTGACAAAACAGCTTTCTACACAGTAGGTGGTGCTTCCTTCTCTTAGTAGAAACATATTTTTCTGAAAGAAATAAGATATGTATAATGGGAAGGCTTACCTCAGCTAAAGCAAACTGTTGAACCTATCCAATCTGTACTTTCTGCATTGCTGTTACTACGTTGACCATCCTTGACTATAATTTGTAGGATAATTTCTAAAGGAATATGCATATGATTTCCGCTGCTGAAATGGAAATATGGATTATTTATCATACTCTAGAAAACTTTATGTCTTATTTTCTAATGGATTTTAGTACTGGGCATCCTATAGCTGGCAGAAGGGATATATTCAGGCTCCCATAGCTTGTTAGCATGATTTTCAGAGGAAAGGTATATTCTTTCCATCCAAAGCCTCTAAATTAATTCTCCCTCATGCATTCCACTTCTGTACTCACCTTCAGTATGGATGTGAAGTTAAAGGACTCCTTATACCACACTTAGTCTAAAAGATTGTCTGCCAAGTTATTCAAAGTAATTAAAGAAACCTTGGCTTCAAATGTAGAACCTAGCGAAACCCCACAATTTTTCCAGAAATTTTTAAAGCACCTTTCTGTTTTAGTGGTTATCATTGCCAAGAAAAGACCTTTGTTTTAACACAAAGATACTCAATTTTAGTAAATTTTTCTGTTTTTTGACACCCTCTTTATATTGTGTTTGACTTAATATCAGGCAGTGACAGGGATTGTCTTCACAAATAATGATAGCATTAAAACACTTAACATTAGTAAATGGAGAAAAAGTGCAATTCAGTAGCATGTTCTCAAATTTAACCAAACTGTTACCACTGACTTACTAGCAAATGTTTAAGAGGAGTTGGAGAAGAGAATTCCTAAGCTATTTTAGGTTCTCTTTGGAGATCTTATGGAATGAACCTTAGAAGATTATTTTTTATGCTAGCAACATGTAATTTAGAAACTAAGCATAATTAAGACAATAGATGATCAGAACTGAAATAAGCTATGAAGAGACAGGAGCATTTTGAAAGTATAGAACAGGCTTACTGGGAGGAGAATGGGCTTGAGGTTAGTAACTTGAATATGATATGAATGAAAATTAGGTCATTGTAAAAGTTGCTTTAGAAAACTATAGTTCCTCAGTCATTTGTAACTCACAGAAGTTAAGCTAAATTTTACCACAAGCAAATCTAACCCAACAGAATTAATCAAACCCTGATTGTAAGCCAAGAATGCTAGTTAGGATTAACCTGAGTTTCCCTTCATTAAATCTGTTTTCAGCTCTTGCTTTTCTGTCTCTCTCTATCTCTCTCTCTCCTCTCTCTCCTGCACAGGGACACACACACATACACCACAAAGGTTTGCTTATTTCAAAGTTAACCTATAATAGTAACTGATGTGCTATTTTATAAACAATGTATATCAATTGAAAAAGTAAATTACAAAAGGTTAGAGGGTAGTAGTCTAATAATGTCAAACAAAAAGATAAAATGTCTCTCAGTGGGGGAGAACGTCACTAAAGTACTACATGGTGTCAGATTATTTAAAAGAACAAATGCAATTAACGTTGAAAGAGTGTAACTTAGTTCAAATTTGGTGTTTGTCTAAAGTCTTAAGATTACTTACTAGAGATATTTTATTCTTAGAAATTATGGTCATGCTTGTTAATCAACTTTTGTCACTAGACTGAACCCCAAATGAAATCTGGCTGTACTGAAAATTAAAACTTGCAGTCACAGACAAAGTTATGGTACATTAGAGAAAATACAAAATAATTTGTTTCAATGTCTGAAGACAAGGCCAGGGTTTGCGGAAGGAAATGGATCTCTGGAGGACCATTATGTCAGTAAAATAAAGGGCTTGGATCATTAACTGTTCATAGTTAATAAAATAAGGTTGTAGTCACTATATTTCAAAGCTGTCTATAGCAACAAAATCATGTTGGGATTAATAGGATATAAATTACATGGTATTTAATATTAAAATTACTTGGAGAACACAATTGATTATTTTTCCTTAATACAGTTTAGTATTTTGCATTTTTCCATGTTTCGCTAACTAAATTCAAGCATTTAAGTCCCAATTATGTAAGAAAACTGCATTTTCACAGAAGTGGGGTGTAAATATACTAAGATCCTGAAGAAAAAAAGGCAATTGGGAGCTATGGAAAGTGTTCACACTTTACTTTCTCAAGTGATTTCTGGTTCTCGCCATTACTAAGTCTAAGAGCTGTGCTAAGTCACAAATTCTCCAAGCTTTACTTTTTTGATTGTTAACTGTGAGCAATAAATTATTCCTCACACAATTGTAATGAGAGTTACAAATGAAAAAAATAATAAAAGTGCTTGAAAAGGTGAAGTCATCACTTAGCTATTTTATTTATATTACTATTATTTTTATGCCATATATGTCAGCTAGATTTGGTGACTAATTGGTGATACTTATAAATATAAAAGTAAACACAATATTGCTGATCTTCTAATTTTTTCCCAAGAGAATAAGAGAACAAAACACCAATAATTGAGAATAAAGTAAACTTTAAAAAATCACTCTGCAGTTTGGAGACAAGTTTTATGTAGCAGAAGATAATGATAAGTAGTAGGAAATAGCATCACTGTTTTGGTAAAAAGCTTGTTTTGTCACTCAGATGTGTGTGTGTGTGTGTGTGTGTGTGTGTGTGTGTGGTCACAGATAATGGTCCAGACACAATATACACAATATGTATAGGCTTTTGGGAACAAAATACGAATACTGGAGAGGGAACAGGGCTAGTTGTTTAAAGAACTAAATTCTAGGTTTATTTGCTGCAGGAAGTTGAGCAGTAGTTACCCTGACATTGCCCAAAGTCTACAAGGATAAAAATGAGAAAATTATCCATGTCAAATGATCTCAAAAAGTCATTCAAATTTTAATTTTCTGGGATATTATGAACTGCTTCTAAACTAACACTAGATTCATATCAATGACCTTTTTTATTATCCCATCTTATTAATAATATGATTTCAGACATTTCTATAGGTCAAAAGTTACTTGGATCTCCACCCTTTTGATGGTTGAAAGACTTCTCAGAAAGATAGAACAAATAATAAAATTTCTATTTTATAGATTAAGAAATTAAACAAAACTGATCTAACAACAGATGACATACTTTATTGTTGTAAATTTGATGTTCTAAGTTGTTCATAATCATTTTATAGTGCTAGAGTGCCTGCTTCATTCCAAAATGATGCATTTCAAAATATTTGTGGCTATTTAGCTCAAGTGAGTAGAGCACAAAGGATCTGAGGCTGGAGGTTTGTGTTTCATCAAAGCTTGTTGTTTCTCTTAACTCCATTTTCATGGGCTCACTTCTAGCCATTCTAAATATGTACACTGTTGGGCAGTTTTATAATTAACTGAAGGAAGAGAATAATTCTGTGCACATTCAACTGCTAGTATAAAAATAAACTCTATCTGTGCAGCTGTTTGGATCAGAATTTCTATCTCCATACCTGAAGGTCAATTGGAATGCAAACATTTACCCCCATCATTTGCATTCTGCTGGGTCTAAATTTAGTGATGCCTTCTCCTACTTTCTGTAGGATAACAAAAGGGTTCTGGCAAGGCTAACAGAGCCAGGCTCTCTGGTAAGACTTTCAAACTTTTATTTACTACTCAATAAAATACTTGACATTTGATCAGCATTATTTTCAAGGGACCACTACTTCATATAAGAATACCAAGACCAAAATTAAGTAAAATAAATGTTATGACAGTAGCAGTTGTCTTTATGATACTATTAGCCTATATGAAGCTTCATGTACTTGACAAGAAAGAGCAGAGTGATAGATTTTGATGGCTAAATAAAATTTTCTAAGTACAAAAGAAAAGGTAGGATAGGGAAACAATGACTGGGTATATCAGAATAGGCAGGTTCCATTTCAAAGCACTCAAGACGTCAACTGCTAAATAAAGCTCTCATTCATTTGCTTGAAAAAGAGAGATTGACTTGGAAAGTCACATTTACAACATTAAACTACATGCTCACTGCTGTTTGGAACTTGGATCACAGAGACAAAAGTCTTTGAAATATAAATTCCATTTCCAATTAGTTAACAGGTCCTTAAATGCTATGACTCCAATTTGGAGAGACTAAAATGGTGATTCATGAATGTTTTCTTCCTTTCCATTAAAGACAAACTCGTTAGTTCTTTTCAAGTAAAATAAACAATAGAAAGATAAACAAATGAAAATGTGAAAATATAAATCATCTATTCAAAGCAACTTCCAGTATTTATTAAGAAGATCAGTTTTGGATAAAATCTGAGTCTAAGTCAAATCAAACTAATAGCTAAGTTAACTCTTTTTTATTTGAATCATGAACTCCTAGATAGTGGGTCCCTTATTTATTGGTTTTCCATGTATATCCCATCCAGCATCAAGATTACATGACAATTTTTGAGCATGAAGGATAAATAAAAAAGACAAAGCTTAAGAACTATGCAATATATTAAGCATTGCCTGTCTAAGAACTTTAAAAAATGAAGTCAAAGATGAGTCTTCTATATAACTACAGAGAATAAAATAGAAGTCATACAGGAAAAAAATAAGATAAATGATTTATACTTTTGTTTATTGTAAGTGCACTTGTAAAAATGAGATTTATAATAGGTGAACAAAGTATAATGGAGGTTTTGATATTATGCTGTGAAATTATATACTATACATAGCTTCCCTCATATCATGACACAAGTAGCTTATATGTATATTTGCCAGCTTTACCCCAGTATTGTGTGTATATGTATAAATACCAATTAAACTTATAAGTAATATATTTTGTATGTTAGAATAGGTTTGTTTGATCTTGAATAATATTTTTCTGGTCAACAGTACTGGGAATCTATGATTAATTACAGAGTAAGCAAGTGAAAAAAAAGAGTAAGAAAATTTTAGTTTTTTCATTAGGCAAGGAATCAAGCTGAGAGAGATGAGTTAAGTCACTATCAGAAACACCTAGCCTGTTATTACTGAAAATGAAATGGTAAGAACTATTGGCCAAAGAAACTGGGCAGTAGAATGGTCAATTACATGACCAATTTGACAGCGTACATTGCAGTTAGTACAGCTTAT
Source organism: Callithrix jacchus (assembly GCF_049354715.1). Taxonomy (NCBI): domain Eukaryota; kingdom Metazoa; phylum Chordata; class Mammalia; order Primates; family Cebidae; genus Callithrix; species Callithrix jacchus. Next base: position 89,131,269 of record NC_133511.1, read on the forward strand.
CAGTGTGTCCTTCAGAAAGCTGAAATGGCTCAGTTTATATATACCCCAAACCCTCAGTCATATGAATGTGGCTTTCCCAAGGCAAGGCAGCTTTCTGCATATCCTAAAATAGCTGGCAGATGGAGGCTGTCCATTGACTGAATTAATTGCAGCTGTGCAGCAAATGTGTTTTTGAAAAAAGATGGTGAATGTACAATCCATCTTGTGTAACATTTGGATCTATTCTTCCATATTCAAGGAGCAGCCCAGAGAGACTATTTTGTCAAAAAGCTCATGACGAGTTAAGTGTCAGAGCTGGAACCTTAATTCAAGCTATTGATTCACCTTCTTTCTAGGGGTACACATACAAGATAAAAATTAGACAGATTACAGCTTGTCTCTGGGCTAAAAATGATACTAATTATCTTCTTCCTCCTCTGTCCCTTTTAGATTCCAAACATGCTCAGCTATCCAACATTTTGGCCTTAATAACTTGCGTGTTGAGATTACCTAAACGCTTTCACAGAGAAGTCTGAGCACTCATTACTCAGCTCTTCTCAGAACATAGTTGTTATTGCTATGTATTTACAGTGATACTTGGCCACAGGTGTTACAAGAAACCCCCAAGTATTAACAACTGGCTTCAACATACATTGCTCTCTGCACCCAAATGTGTAACATAGCTCTACATCCTTCTATCAGGGTTTATTACCACTGCCTAGGGAGTGATTCTATTTTGTATACATAAATGACTTTTCTCATGTAAAATGTCTTTTTTGCCAAGATGGTAGCTGAGTCTTATAATTAACTAACACATTTTATGAATGTGCTTCTTGATGAAAGTAGTTTCCTTTTGGAGATCAGGATTTTTGACCTGACAGAGTCAAGAGCTGTGGAGACAAAAAGCACACAATTTGCCAGTGGGGCACCAGAAATGATGGTAAATGAGATGACTCCAGCTTCTACTTTGGTTCCTAGATACAAGTATATTTTCTGTTGGAAACTTTTTAGAATTTTAGAATTTTTATTTTTAAATTGACATAATTTTACATATTTATCATACACAACATATTATTTTGAGGTGTATGTACACTGTAGAATGACTAAATTTACTTACTTGATATATTCATTTTCTCACATAATTATGATTTTATTTAGTGAGAACACTTTATTTCTACTATCTTAGTATTTTACAAAATTACAACATATTTTGAAACTATAGTCAGAAGGTTGTACAATAGAACTAAGCTTATTCCTCCTAGCTCACTGAAATTTTGTATCATTTGACCAACATTCTCTCTGCTCTCAACCAACCCAGTCCCTGGTACCATTCTACTCTCTACCTCCATAAGATAACTGTTATAGATTCCACATGAGTCAAATTATTGAGGTATTTGTCATTCTGTGACTGGCTTATTCCACTTAACATGATATCCTCCCACCTTCATCCATGTTGTTATGAATTGTTTTCTTTTATTCTCCTCCTTCTTTTTTTTCTTTCTTTCTTTCTTTTTTTTTTTTTTTTTGAGACAGGGTGATAGAGTTTGGCTCTGTGATCCTACCAAAATCTCACCATGAATTTTAATAATCCCCACATGTCAAAGGCAGGACCAAATGCAGATCATTGAATCATGGGGGTGGTTTCTGACATGCTCTTCTCATGATAGTGAGTGAGTTCTCATGAGAACTGATGGTTTTATAAGAGGCTTCCCCTTTTTCTTGGCCCTCATTTTCTCTCTTACCGCCCTGTGAAGAGGTACCTTCTGCTATGTTTGTAAGTTTCCTGAGACCTCCCCAACCATGTGAAACTGTGAGTAAATTAGACCTCTTTTCTTTATAAATTACCCAGTTTTGGGTATTTCTTCATAGTAGAATGAGAATGGACTAATCACAGGGTCTCTCTCTGTTACCCACACTGGAGTGAAGTGTTACAAATCTTGGCTCACTGCAACCTTCACCTCCTGGGCTCAAGCAGTCTTCCCACATCAGCTTCCCAGGTTGCTGGGACTATAGGTGTGCACCACCATGCTTGGCTAATTTTTAAACTTTTTTTAGAGATAAAACTCAATATAATGCTCAGGCTGGCCTCAACTCATGGGTTCAAAAAATCCTCCCACCTCAGCCTCCCAAAGTCCTGGAATTACAGCTGTGAGCCCCTGTGCCTGGTCAGGATTTTCTTTGTAATGGATGAATAATATTTCAAGTTGTAGTTGTTTGATCAATTCTCTATTCTTTTTATTCCCCTCCTTTTCTTCTTTTCTGGTTGATTTTTCTCTAGTGGCATGTTGTGATGTTTTTACCTTTTTTTTTTTTTTTTTTTGAAAGTTTTGTTTTGTTATTACCATCAGGCTGATTGAAATAATAGGTCAGTTTAAGCTAATAACAACTTTTATTATTCCCTCTCAAAAAAACACAATTCTACATTTTATTCCACTCATTTTGATTTTTTTTTACTACTTACATCTTTTTATGTGGCATATTCCTTAATATTATTGTAGCTATTATTTTTTGCCAGTTAGTTTTGCTAAAAGTTTGTCTATTTTAATTATTTATTTAATAAAACAACTTTTTATTTTATTAATATTTTTATATTTTTTAGGCTCAATTTGATCAAGTTCTGTTCTGTTTATTATTTCTTTATTTCTACTAATTTTGTTTTGGTTTGTTATTCCTTTTCTAGTTCCTTGAGATGAAACATTTGGTTGGTTTTTGATAGTTAATTTTTTAATTGTAGGTATTTGTCATGTAAACTACCCCTTAGATTTGCTTTTGGTATATCCCATAGAATTTTGTATGTTATGTTTCCATTTTTACTTATTTCAATAATTTATTTAAAATTTTTCTTTTTTTATTGATACACTGATTGATCAGGAGAATGTTGCTGATTTTTATGTGTTTGTAGAGCTTACAAAATTCCTCTTGATGTTGACTTCTGATTTTGTTCTATTTTGATTTAAAAATATATTGATATGATTTCAAATTTTTTGAATTTCTGAGACTTGTTTAGTTGGGTGAATATATATTTTAAATTGTTATCTATTCTTGCTTAATTAATACCTTTCTCATTATATACTGACCTTTTTGTGTTTCTGTTTTTTTCTTTTTTTTTTTTCACAGTCTGACTTCTCATTTTTTTATCTCATATAAGTATAGCTGTTTCTTCTCTCTTTTGGTTTCCAGTTACATGGAATATATTTTTTCATCCCTTCACTTGAAGTCTATATGTGTCTGTATAGGTGAAGTTGGTTTCTTGTAAACACCATATAGTTGAGTCTTTGTTGTTGTTTTTAATCCATTCAGTAAATCTGTGTTTTTAAATCATAGAACCTAATCGGTTTACATTCAATGTAGTGGTAGATACAGTTACATTCAATGTACTGGTAGATAAAGACTTACTACTGCCATCTTACTACTTGTTTTCTAGTTGTTTTGTAACTTATTTTTTCCTTTTATCCCTTATTACTGTCTTTGTGGTTAATTCCTTTGTAATATGTTTTAGTTTGTTTGTTTTTAATTTTAGTGAGTACAATAAAACATAGCAGTATGTTTTTGCTTTTGGTTATCATAAGGATTCCGTAAAACATCTTATAGGTATGACAAATTATTTTAAACAGATAACAACTATTCTTTGGTCACAAAGAAAATAATAGAAACATACAAAAAGAAAGAAACTAAAAACTCCAAAACTTAACTCCCCACCCTGCCTATTTTGACTTTTTGTTGTCTCAGTTAATGTCTTTTATGTTGCTAATCTCTTAAGTTATGGAAGTTATTAATATTTTAATAGATTTGTCTTTTAGATTTTATACTATACTGGTGATCTGAGTGGATTTCACATCACAGTTACAGTTTTAGATTATTGTGAGTTTGTCTGTGTACTTACTTTAGCTACTGGATTTTATACCTTTTAATGTTTTTTGTTTGTTTGTTTTGGCTTTGTTTTGGTTTGGTTTTTGCATGTTAGTGTCCTGTTTTTTTTTTGTTTGTTTGTTTTCTTTTTTTTGTTTTTTCTTTTTGCTGTTTGTTTTTTACAGGTAAGATCTCTTTTTCCCAGGAAGGAGTGCAGTGGCACAATCATAGTTCACTGCAGCCTTAATCTCCTTGACTCAAGTGACCCTCCCATCTCTGCCTCCCAAGTAGCTGGGACTAGAGGTGCTGCACTTTACTATACCTGGTTAATTTTTAATTTATTTACTTTTCTGTAGATGGAGTTTCCCAATATTGCGCAGGTTGGTCTCAAACACCTGGGCTCAAGCAATCCTCCTGTTTCAGCCTCAAAAAGCACTGGGATTACAGGCAGAAACCACCAGACCCTGCCAGTGTACTGTTCTATCAGATTGGAGAATTCCCTCTAGCATTTCTTGTAAGATGAGTCTGGTGGTGGTGGCTTTTGTTTGTTTAGGGCATACTCTCTTCTTGGATTTGTTATATAGAGATAACATTTTGGGGTATAATATTCTCAATTCACAGTTTTTTTTTTCCTCCCAGCATTTTGAATATGATGTGCCATTCTCTTCTGGTCTGTATTGTTCCCACTAAAAAGTGTGATGCTCAATGATTTGGAGTTCTTTATATGTTATTTGCTTCTTTTCTCCTGTTGATTTCAGAATTCTCTCTTTATCCTTGACTTTTGAGAGTTTGTTATATGCCTTAGAAAAAGTTGTGTTTTTTTTTTTAGTTTAATTTATTGGGTGATCTCTTATCTTCCTGTACCTCTCACATTTATGTTTTGGAATGTTTTCTGTTATTGTTGAATAAGCTTTTTACTCCTTGCTTTTGTTCAGCTCCCTCTTGAACAGCAGTGATTCCTAGAATTGTACTTTTAGTTGTTATATATTGTGGTCATTCCATTGACTATTTTCTAGTAGCTGAAAACAAGTTATCAGTTTAGAAAATATATTTTTTAGTTACTGGATTTCAGTTTAATTTTTTTCTTAATTTAATCTCTGTTAAATTTATCTGATAAATTTCTGAACTGTTTTTCTGTGCTATCTTGGTTTTTGCTGAGTATCCTTAAAACTGCAAGTTTGAATTCTTTTTTTTTTTTTGAGATGGAGTTTCGCTCTTGTTACCCAGGCTGAAGTGCAATGGCTCGATTTCGGCTCACCACAACCTCTGCCTCCTGGGTTCAGGCAATTCTCCTGCCTCAGCCTCCCGAGTAGCTGGGATTACAGGCATGCACCACCATGCCCAGCTAATTTTTTGTATTGTTAGTAGAGACAGGGTTTCACCATGTTGACCAGGATGGTCTCGATCTGTTGACCTCGTGCTGGGATTACAGGCTTGAACCACCGCGCCCAGCCAAGTTTGAATTCTTGATCTGAGACTTCACACATCACTGTCTCATTAGGAATGGTCACTGATTCCTTGCTTTGTCTGTTTGGAGAGGTTATGCTTTCCTGTTTGCTGTTTTTTACTGTCAATATTCATTTATGGCTTCAGATTGAATAATTTGTTGCTATTCTAGTCTTCACTATCTGGCTTGTTGTGTTTTTTCTTGCATATGTTTGCTTAGAGGTTCTTTGCAAATCACCTGTTGAATTTCCTTTACAATAGATCACTGATTCCTTTTTGACATTATATAGCAACTATAGCCCAGGTTTAACTCACCTGCATTTCACTTTTTCCAATGTTGAAACTATAAGTCAGGAAAATTTTCTACATCTGTCTTGCCTGGTGGGTCAGAAAGTGGTGTAGCAGATGTAGATACCCAGTTTTCTTACTATTTGCTATTTGCTCAAAGATTTTCAGTTTTTGAGGGCCCAGGTATTGTCTTAGCCTCAGGGTTGAGTTCTGGGTTATATGTTGTAATAACTTTGGTGCTAGATATTTGTTTTTTGGTTTTGGTGGGGGGAAGTGTAGCAAGATTGCTTTTTTTCCATTATTTTGGTGATTTCACTCCTCTTAACAGAATTGTTCATAAAGGAGGTTTAAAGACATGTATCAAAGGTAGGAAGTTAGAATTTTTTGATCAGATACCAAGCATCTTCAGATATCATAGGTGAAGGGTATTCTTTCTAATTCATGATTTAGCAGGATTCTTACTAAAACTAGACTTAACAATGGCAGACACAGAAACCCAAGTCCATGAGCCAGTTGAGAAGAAAGCTCAGAGGACTAAAGTTTTGTAAAGGAGAAAGTTTTTATTGATACACACAGACACACACACACACACACACACTCTCTTTCTCTGTGTCTCTCTCTCTCTCTCTCTCTCTCTCTCTCTCTCTCTCTCTTATTGCTCATGATAATGGTTTGTTTAGGAATGGATAGACATTTCCATTATTCTCAACAGAATAAATTTCAGCAACCATTAAAGTGAATCCTAAAATTGTGGTGGGAAATATTGGACATAAAATGATACTTTTTTATAACAGTTGATAAATTTTGAGTAATGTTATTCAGAAATGTTTTGCAGGTATTTAACCTGTCCTTGAAGAGAGAGCCTTTCTACTACTGAAGTTAATAAAGAGAAAAAACAAAAGATAAAAAAGCATTCACTAAAATAAAGAGTATTTTTTTAACTTCTTCACCTAATTATAGTTAAGGTTTTTCATGTTTGAGTTCTGTGTATTTTTTTTCAATAATGGGAGCCAAATTATTCCCTATTTTGCTTAAGATAGTTTGACCTGGATTAATCTGTTGCAATTGAAATATCCCTGTCAAGTTCAGACGAGACAAAACCGTTCATGAAAGAAGCAAGAGAAGCACAGTGGTTTTCCTTTAATAATGCAATTAAACCTACACTATGAGCTCTTTTAGGGTAGTTCCATGCCACAGCACACCATACCTCCCAGATATTTTTCCCTCTGCCGCTTCATTATGTGTTTCTCCATGGTACTTCTATTCTGATGCTTTGCCGTTGGTTAACTAAATTAGAAGGCTTTCCAGCTTCTTTACTGGAACTAGTTTATCAGCAAGGTCTTGATGACCTGTGTCTTGTGCTGACTTTTTATCTCATCCTGTGATGTACAATGCCTTAATTGTCTAGAAATGCAGTCCAGTGTGTCTCAGCCTTATTTTACCCAGCCCCTACCCAAGATGGAGTTGCTCTGGTTCAAACACCTCTCTCCTGCTTTTTGATATGTTTTTCCTTTTTCTGGTTGATGAAACACCAGGGTAAAAGGGATAGCCAATTAAACTAGAACACAAATACTGCTCTCATTATTTGGCAGAGTGTCCAGTAAAGGCCCTCCACAATACTACCATACATCCATTTGAGGATGAATAAGGGCATACTGATGGGTCAGCTCTTGGAAGTGCCCGACCTCACTGCATCCTGTTAAGTCACCAAGGTATGTCAAATTTTCCCCTTGTCATTGGAAACATGACTTAAAATTGGTCTTGGAAGATCGTGGCTGGATGGCTCATGGAGGCTAACCTGAAGGGTGCTGCACTTTAGGAAACAGCAGAGAGAGTTTGACACAGTTCATTATCTCAGAATGTAGGATTTTGAAAAAGATCTATCATGCAGTCCATGTCCTGTTGATTACAGGACTATCTGAGTGGAAAGGAGACAACCTGGGCCTCCTGCCTACCATGTGCACAAGGGTAACAATCACTTATATTCTTTTATTTAGAGTGTGGAAGGAATATTTAATATCTTCTAGCTGAGACATTTGTATCCTGATACTTTGTCTCAATTGCTATGGCTTGCCTTAGTTTTTTTTTTTTTTTCTTCTACAACAGAGGCTTTGATTTTGTAACTGTGTCTAGGAGAAGTGATTGATAGAAAGGTTGAAGGAGCAATAACATGTATTTCAAAAATTCCTTTAGGATCCTTTCCTAATATATTGGTGTCTATATCACAAATATGACTTAATGAAGGGGAAGAGTTTCCAGATGTTGCAATAGCAGTAGCAAGCTGTATAGGATTACACTGGTCATACTGACAGCTAGAAGGGGTAATTCATTTGGTAAAAATGGGTATATGGTTTTAAGGACTGGAAAAGAGTTGTAGAAGCAATCTATCTTAACATTTTATTGTTCCATAGGGCATTCAACTAAGCAGAACATAGAGATTCTTACTATTATATTCACAGGAACTCATTATGTCTTCCTAATCTGAGGAAGTTTAAGAAGGACAGATATATTTTTTCTGAAGTAGTTAGCTATCTCTGGTTATGTAAATCTCTACAAAGTGTAATTAAACAGGCATCAGAAGGAATAACTTGAGGTGAGTTAGATCTGGTTACATTAATAATAGGATGGGATCAGATAAAAGGAAGAAAAGAAAAATAAAAGATAGACTAAGCTTTTCTTAACTTTAATTTGGTAGGGCTTGATTCTGGAACAATGGCTCATGATTCCAATGGTGGTGATGTTTTCTTGTCTCAGGTGTGATGTCCATCCCTTTCTTCTGTGCAAATGGCAGTCTCAGTGGTTAGCAGCACAAGATAGGGTCCTTCTCAGACTGGCTTGAGTTTTTCTTCTGTCCATCTTTTGATGAGACTGTAGTCTTTAGGCTAGTGCTGGTGTACTGGAAATTCTAGATGTGGTGCCTGTGCTCAGAGACACTTTATAATCTTTGTTAAAGAGCAGGTTAGTACTTTAAGAAAAAAAACTTTTGCTTTTATTTTAATGTCTAGTTTACAGAAAAACTGGATGATACGTCTTTACTTTTAGCCAATATGTTTACACAAAGAATTTCCTTTACAAGTAATGTTTTAAAACTTGCTTAGACCTTCAAAACAAAAATTATATAACATTTCTTGCATAAATTTCTTTTGATAATGCTTTTCATGACTTTCATAGATAATCTTTGATATGTCTTAACTTTCTGACTTTGTTTTATAACCTTCCTTACTAAAGGTGCATTCTTATATCTATATAACTTTCTTCATATTTCTTTCTCTTCTTCCTACTTTGTCTCCTTTGTCTTACTTGTATCTTTCTCTGATTTCTATTTCTTTCAGTCTCTCTCTTATTCATTGTTTCCCTCTATTTCTTTCTCTAATCTTTCTGTTTCTGTTTAAATCTTTTATTGCCAGACTCATAAACTCTCTTCCCTAAGTCTCTATTTCATTTGTGCTCTTTCTCTCTCTCTCTCTCTCTCTGGCTCTCCACCTCTGCCCTTTCCTCCCATTTCTCTTTCTGATTTCCTTTCTTACTTTCTCCCTCTCCTAGTTTCTCTTTCCTCTCTGCTGGTCTTTTTCTTGCTGTATATTAAATGTTGGGTAAGATTCTGGGTTTGGGGTACTGATTCTTTAATTTCCTTTATTATTAATTCCTTAAAGTTCTGCATGCTCTAATGGGGATTTCTTACCTCTTTTTATCCTTCAAGACACCTAGATTAAGGAATAGCTTACCACCCTTGCAACTTCTCTTTTCTTGTTCCTGACCAAGGAATAATTTACCACCTTCCCCATGGCTTCTCTTACTTCAGTATATCCTGACCAAGGAATATTTTATTACCCCCCAGCTTCTCTTTCCTGTCGCTGTTTGTAGAAACATTCCCCATACTGGGTACCAGTTAGACTCACCTGCTCTCGACCCAGAAGTTTCTTGCCTACCCTGTTTTCCAGAGGCTAGCCCTTCTTTTCCCTGGGAAGGATTCTAACTATCCCCCCTCCCCATTCCTGGAAGCCTCTTTCACTCCTTTTGTCTCACCTTCTCTGGACTCTAGGCCATATGAAATGATCACAGAACTTGCATTTATGTTGTTTTGCCCTGTCTGGCCTCTAGGCCACATGAAATTATCACAGATCTTGCAGATCCATTCATTTTGCCCTGTCTGGCCTCTAAACTCACAGAAAGGCCTGCACTCAAGCCAAACTCATGCATGCATACCCACACTCACTCAACTTCCAGAATTTTTACCATGAAGGAAGTACTTTATCACCCCCTTGTGATGCTCCCTACCTTGGTATGTGCACAGAGTTGCCTGTTTGCTATCATGCAGCAAGCCTTTTTCCCTTGTTGCCAAGAGTATGGGTTTATTCTTCACACTGGGTGGGTCCTGATTCCTTAATCCTGAGGCCACCAGGAGGCAGTGGGGTGCACCTCCTCACACAAGAGAACCAGAGACTGCCTCTGGAGGGGAATGGAGGCTAAACCCAATTGGCTAAAAACTTAAAACATTCCTAAATAGGTAAAGGCAATGGAGAACAAAGGAAAAGAGGAAGTTGGTTACAAAAAAACTTAGAAAGGTAATAACATTTCCAAATAAGGAAGGAGCATAGGCTGTAAGCTGGGATGTGCCTGTGAGCATGTCCAGCACAAATATCTTGGTTAAAGTACAAGGACATAGAATGTACTTATTTCCTTATATCTAACAGCTGCATAGGATAGGGCTTAATAACGAGTTAATAACAAAAAGCAAGAAGACTTTGAAGAAACTTAGTCTTTAAAAATAAATTATTATTTCTAACATTTATTATTAGTATTCTTTAACAAGAAGAAAAACTTTGAAGAGGAACTTTTAACTTCCTACAAACTTCATACCTTAAATTAGCACCATTCAATAGAAACTCAATGAACTGTATAATTTAACGTTTTTTTCTTACCTAATTTATTCATTTGCATTACCTGTCTGTCTCCTGTAGTATTTGTGTTTACAATGCTGTGTTACAGAACATGCGACACAGAAGGAGCTTTAAGGTATTTTGACCAGTATCTGCTTTGTTCATTGCAGTACAAATGTTTGTGACATGTGTTTCCTTTGCTATTTTTATAAATCATTAAATATAAAAATAATTTCATTTTTCCTTTGAAATTCGATATTTGGATATTTTAAACTTGAATATAAGTGTGTGAGCAATGCTTAGAAGAGCAATAGTTAGGGGAAATTAGCTAAACACCTTTCAATACTGGTACCCATGGAAGTGGTTTTGAACTGAACATCTACACGTTTCTGATTTCTTAAAAAGCATTATTAATAACACAACATGAAAGGATAATTACATCTAATTGGATATTTCATTTTTGTGAATGAAGATATTTGCAATGTGTTATTCATGACAAGATACTATAACAAATTGAAACCCTAGCTCTTACTTTGCAGAAAATGAAATTAACAAGAAGAACAACAACAGCTTAAGAGAATCAATTTCATGTTGTGTTTATCTGTTTTTGTGTCTCCATAAGGAAACACTTGAGGCTTAGTCATTTATTTATTTTTATCATTTATTTATTTATTTATTTTGAGATGGAGTCTTTCTCTGTCACCCAGCCTGGAGTGCAATGGTGCAATCTCGGTGCACTGTAACCTTAACTTCCTGAGTTCAAGCAATTCTTGTTCCTCAGCGCCCCAAGTAGCTAAAATTACATGCATGTATCACCACGCCCAGCTAATTTTTGTATTTTTAGTAGAGACAGGGTTTCCCCATGTTTGCCAGGCTGGTCTTAAATTCCTGGCCCCAGATGATCCACCTGCCTTGGCCTCCCAAAGTTCTGGGATTATTTTTTTTTTTTTTTTTTTTTTTTTTTTGGCCACTGCACCCAGCAAGGCTGGTAATTTATAAAGAAAAGAGCTGTAACTGGCTCACAGTTTTGCAGTCTGTATGAGTATTGCTCCAGCATCTTCTTCTGGTAAGGGTCTTGGGAAGCTTCCAATCACAATGAAAGTTTAACAGGAGCACGCATGTTATATATAGAGGGAAGGAACAAAAGAGAGAGGGAAGAAATATCCCAAACTCTTTAGGCAACTAGTTCTCACGTGAACTGAGTGAGAACTCATTCATCACCAAGGGGACAGTGCTCTAACCACTCATGAGGGATTCACCCCTAGGATCCAATGACCTCCCATCAGACCCCACTTCCAACACTGGGAATCACATTGTAATATGAAACTTGGATGTTTGGACAAACATCTAAACCATATACTGTGTTTTGATTAAATGCCATAAGATACAGATAACTTCAATCTATATTAAATATAGATATGGTACAAAACAAATCACAATACATTATGTCATTTTAAATATATTTGCAGACAAATCATGTAAATTTTTTTAGCATTAAATTAAATAAGACCCATGAACCTTTAGTTAAATATATCAGAGCAAAGGAATTTCAGTCTTAATCACCATCTCTGAAATAATGAAAAGCCATTAAAATGCATTTTTAAAAATGAGCAAAATGTAAAAATATTAATCATTTTTTTTTTTTTTTTTTTTTTGAGGCGGAGTTTCGCTCTTGTTACCCAGGCTGGAGTGCAATGGCGCGATCTCGGCTCACCGCAACCTCCGCCTCCTGGGTTCAGGCAATTCTTTTGCCTCAGCCTCCTGAGTAGCTGGGATTACAGGCACGCGCCACCATGCCCAGCTAATTTTTTTTTATTTTTAGTAGAGACGGGGTTTCACCATGTTGACCAGGATGGTCTCGATCTCTTGACCTTGTGATCCACCCGCCTCGGCCTCCCAAGTGCTGGGATTACAGGCTTGAGCCACCGCGCCCGGCCAAATATTAATCATTTTTAATGTAACTAGGAAATGGTTACAATGCCTAAATATGAATTAGGAAGGAGTAACAGTCATAAAGTGTGAAGCTCAAAACACATCAAAGAGGAATGACAAAGTACCTGAGGCACATGATCAGATTTGACTAAAAGTACTTTTCTTTCCCTTTTGAAGGGAATTTGGGGGCCCATTCCTCTGGGTCAGAGAATAGATTGAGAGGAAGAGCTTAGCTGTAGCTATGTGGAATCTTTTTTTTCTCTTCTGATATTTATATTTTAAATATTCAATAAAATATCTAACATTTTATTAGATATCCTTTTGGGTGTTTAGTACCTAATCAGATTTATCTATCACTCTATTGAGGGACGCACATAGTTTGCATCATATACCACTTACCAGCTTCCATTGGGAAGTTGTCTTGTTAATCACCTTTCCCGTTTTGTTCTTGCTATTTTGCATAATAAAAGCAGTTTCTTAAATTACAATTACAAGAAGATGAAAAAGAATAAAAATCATTATTTTCTACCTGTATTTTAACTATTATGCCTGTAAATATTGCTCCAGGCCTCAAGGTGAAATTTTAAAATAAAATCTTATATAACAAATATATGTTCCTTGCTAAGTTACATTATAGTGGAATGAAACATCAAGAGTGTAATGTTTGTTTCTTTCAGCATAGCGTCAATGATGTTGTGTTATCAAAATAATTATGAAAAGTCAATGACAAATAATTATACTTAATGTTCTCGAAAGTAAGATGTATCAGAGGGAAGGAAGAGGGAGACATTTAAAGAAAATTCTCCTTAAACCCTGCGATATCCACATTTCACATGCATGTAAGATGATTGCCATTATGAATATGCAACTAGTATACATACACACACAGACACACACACACACACACACACACACACACACACACACACCAATTTAGGTTCTATGTTGATAAATGAAGCAAGAGATAAAAAGGTGGTAGTTTAGAGAAGTTCCTTTTTAAATAGGGTAAATGGGAGGTTTTCCTTAGAATGCAAATTAAGCAGAGACCTGAATGGAGTAGGCTGTGCATTTAATATACTTGAAAAATTTGTTTGAATGCTGAGCCTGTGTGAAATCTGTCCAAGTTTTCTGGACAAAGATGAATACTATGTGTTTAAATTTTTTAATTTAATTCTTAATATGCTGTCAACAAAATTGCAAAAAAAAATCATAACATTGGTATAAATGATGTAAAATCAACCCAGGGAAGTTTTAAGAGGAGCAGCTCATATTCATGCTATTATTTACTACTTTCTCACACTCCTGGGAATTTGCAAGAGTATTAATGGTTTAAGAGACGCCAGCATTTTAAAGTTTGTTTTGTAGAATAACATATAAAATGTGAGATAATCTAAAAAAAAAATACTTGTTAACTCAATTATCTTATTCATTTAAATACGTTTTACTAGTAAATGTAATCTTTGTGTACTGTATAGGTTTGAACTGGCAGATTGCAGCCAATTAACTTTCTTTGAAATGCAGATTGTCATAAGGTTTCTGGGCACATAGTGCACTGAAGTTATCCCATAACAGTGGAAAAACCTCTAACTCAAGAAAAGCATTTGACAGCTGCAGTGGCTGTATCCAAATGTTTTCACAAATTTTCATTTCCTAAACAAACAGAAGCACACTGTGTTCAATAAATTTAATTAGCAGGTTGTCCTCTAATTTGGTCTCTTAACAATCTGTCCATGTTTTCCTTAAAATAGCTTCATAATAGAATAAAAATGGTATTACTAAGCCATTTTCAATTCCAATAGGCTAACATTTGACATTTCTTGGGACTACTATTTTATTTTTTCCTCAAGAAACTATTAACTATTATATAGCCAATGATAAAAATATATACCTAAGTACTGAACTTGAATACATATATAACATGTAAGCTTATTTATATAGCATATATGTATACATACATACACACATACATATAAGTATATATATATTATATATACATATCATATAATGTAGCTCAGTCCATTAAGTCCTACTTCTGCCACTTATTAGTTATGTGGTTAAGAACTGGTTACTTTACACTGCTGTATCTTAAAATCTTCATCTATAAAATGTGAATATTAGTAACATCAGCTTTATACTGTTGCTTAAGTGACTAAATAAACCAAAACTTAAGGGCTTAACCTGGCTCCTCTCAAAAGCTCAATACATATCACCCCCTCTTGTTTGTCTTCACTGAACTCAGAGTAACTACACTGAACATAAGCTCAGTGTGCACCCCACAATGAAAAAGTAAAAGTTGCCATTGGATATTTAATTTTCAAAAAGCATAAGATAGTTGTAGCAATTAAGAATTGTGTGAATAATAGAAAGTCCAAATAATCTTTCAGTCATTCCACTGCTTTTTCACTTAACCATTATTCAGGAGATACGTTGTTATGAATACTAGCTTTTCAGCCTCACAGTGTTGTTATCAGAAGACCTGGCTTGAAACCAGTGATTTAAAGATGGCTGTATTTATCACAAAAATGTTCAAGGCAGAAGAAGGGGTGTGGAAATGAGGACAGTCGCATTTTTTCCTTGTCCTTTTATCAGGAAGTCATTAGAGTTCTTACAACTTCTCGTGAGAATTTTACTGATGAATTACTAGTATTGTCTGTGTCATATGGTTATTCTGAGCTGCAAGAGATACTAACACAAGCTGGGACCTTGTCGTGTTCAACAAATTCAAGGTTGTTTTAACAGGAAAGAAGGTGAGAACTAGATGTTGGGTAATATTTTAGCATTGTCATTATAGTCATCAAGGGAAGCATCAGAATTCAGTTAGTCTTCCATCTACTCATTTTATGGTTTAGTATTTATTGTTTTAATATTGAATTTCCTAACAGAAAATAGTGCCACAAACTTTTCATTGCTTAGTTCTTCTGAAGTTTTAATGTAGTACTAAAATGAGGAGATTTTACTTTGCCACTGACATTTTTATGTGATTTTGTTTGTTTGTTTTTCTTGAAGAAGAAACAGCAGTTGGGCAAAAGTGCTACTGGGGAAATTGTCCCCAATCACTCAGTTCACTCATTACCCTGTAGCTACACTGGCTTTCCTTATTTTTCTCAAATATACCAAGCTCATCTCTTCCTAATGTCTTTCCTGCCTGTTCTTCCTTTAGTTTGAGAAAACTCTGCAAGACCAGACCTCTAACCATGACTGCCGTTTTCCCAGGCCTGCATTCTCCACTAGGTTTGGTTCACATGTCCCTCCTCAGGGACAACTTTTCTGACCAGATGCCTCTTCCAGCAAGCCTCATCTCATTAAGCCTGTTTTATTAATTTTCCTTTTATAATTTTCTTCCTGTGAAACTGATTTTTATGTATTTACTAGCTTATTATCTTACTCTTCCAATTTAATGTATGTTTCTTGAGTTAAGGGACATTTGTCTGATTCATCCCTGAGTTTTCTGAACCTAAAACAGGGCTTAAACTATAGTAGTCACTTAATAAATATTTGTTAAACAGATTAAGTCATTCTTAACACAGGGCTTTTGGTCACCATGTAATTAGAGCAAGAGTATTTATATGAACATTAATATTTAAATATTTAATTTCATCAGTAGGAAATGGATTAATCTATTCATCTCAGCAATTGAGATATACAGACTGTGTCCACCTTACCGTATTTAATTAACTGTTTTCATCATTACAATGGTGCAAAAGCAGTACATATTCAGTAAAAACTATACTTCAAACTTTGAATTTCCATCTTTTCTTCGGCTAACTATATACATAGGTATGATAGCTTCTTATCATGCTGGGCAGTAGTGGGGAGATGCAGCTCCCAGTCACCCACACCATCACGAGGGTAAACAATCAATACTGTACTCCAGAGTGCACTGTGTTCAGTAAGTTACATGAGCTATTCAACACCATTATAAAATAGGTTTGTATTAAATGATTTTGCCCAACTATAGGCTAATATAAATGTTCTGAACATGTTTAAGATAGGCTAGCCTAAGCTATGATGTTCAGTAGATTAAGTGCTCAGATGCATTTTTGACATATGATATTTTCAACTTATGTTGGATTTATCAGGGAGAAACCTCATGGTAAGTGGAGGAGCATCTATACTTGAGAGTGTGCCTGCTTATACCTAACAGCACTTGAAAGACATTGGAGCTCAGGAGCTTTCATTTATATTATTCCATGGCAAAACCAGACTAATGCAAGATATTTATAACAAAACAAAACAAAAACCATTCTTTTCATTAACACATACTTCAAATATTCAATCATTTATTTGTCATCAAATCTTCCTGCCTGGGTATTGTACTCACCTTTGTCTATACCGGATGTGAAAATTAAATATTAATTTTATAATGTAATTTTCTCCAAATAAAAACTGGGCAATATATCTGAACAGACATCTCACTAAAGAAGATATACAGATGACAAATACACAAGTTAAAGATACTCAATATCATGTATCATCTGGAAAATGCAAATTGAAACAAGATAACATTCATATCTACTCCATTACTTACTGTATTGCTATCATAACGGGAAGAATCCAGAACACTGGCAAAACCAAATGCTGGTGAGGATGTGGAGCAACAGGGACTTTATTTCTGATGAGAATGCAAAACTGTACAGCCACTTTGGAAGACAGTTTGACAGCCTCTGACAAAACTGAAAATACTTTTACCATATGATCCAGCAATCATACTCCATGGCATTTACCCAAATGACCTGAAAATTTAGGTTCATCCAAAAGTCTGTGCATAAATGTTTATAGCAGCTTTCTCCAGAATTGTCAAAACTTGGAAGCAACCAAGATATCTGTCAGTGGGTGAATGTATAAGCAAACATTCAGGTATACAATGGAATATTGAATGGTACAGGTATACAATGGAATGTTCACCAAGGAAAAGAAAGACCTAAGCTATCTAGCCATGAAAAGATATGCAGGAATCTTAGGTACAAATTTCTAGGTGAAAAGAAGCCAATCTGAAAAGGCTGCATGGAGTATAATTTCACATATCTGACTTTTGGAAAAGGCAAGACTATGGGGTCAGTAAAAAAAAAAAAGAAAATAAAAAAAATCAGTATTTGCCACTGGAGTATAGGGGATATTTTACAGCAGTAGAACTATTCTGTATGATACTGCAATGGTGAATATGCATCATTATATGGTTGTTAAAACCCATAGAAAGTACAACACTAAGAGTGAGGCCTAATATAAACTATGGATTTTAGTTAATAATAATGTATCAATATTGACTCATCAATTGTAACAAATGACCACACTAATGCAAGATATTTATAAAGAGAAAACTGAGAGTTAGGTGGGATTAAAATTGCTCAAAAACTGATTTATATTTTTAAAAATGTAATTATCACAGAGTAATATTTAAACTACTTTCTGGTAAGTTCTCTGTTTTAACAACTTGTTATGAGAACTTGAATGGATGATTTGATTTGTCATTCCTATTGACAAAGACCCTCCTTTGAACAAAACTTTAGTTAGGCTCTTCTGAATCCTTTCTGAGTAGGTCTGACCCTGGGCTTCACTCTCTGTCCTTGTAGAACCCATTTTGAGGAAGAATCTTGCTAAGTTATTTTAATAAATATCTCCCACCTTTGGACCTGGCCACCTTCTATATCTCATCCCTGGCCTGACTTCAGCAAGAATTATCTTGAATTGTTCTAACAAGAATTCCCCTTATCTGAGATTTTTCTCCCAGTAAGTTTCCGTCTACTCCTTGCGCTTTGACAATGAATTTCCACATGAACATACTGTGTGTGGAGTCAAGCCCAGGCACTGTTTTTCACTGCAAGACCTCATTGTAGTGGTCTCTATACCTAACGACACTTTCCCCTCAGATTGGGGCTTCCTTAGCATCTTTACATGATTAGATTTTTTTCTTTAACACTATCAAATCCAGTGATTTATTCTTTTCCATCCCTTAAGTCAGTTAAATAGCCAAAAGCCAACACTTCCTGAAATTCTATTTAATTCAGGACTATAGGAATCTATATTTTTCAAAGTTCTCTCTGGAATGGTTTTTTTATTTTTATTTTTATTTTTATTTTTTTTGAGACGGAGTTTCACTCTTGTTACCCAGGCTGGAGTGCAATGGCACGATCTCGGCTCACCGCAACCTCCGCCTCCTGGGTTCAGGCAATTCTCCTGCCTCAGCTCCTGAGTAGCTGGGATTACAGGCACGCGCCACCATGCCCAGCTAATTTTTTGTGTTTTTAGTAGAGACGGGGTTTCACCATGTTGACCAGGATGGTCTCGATCTCTCTACCTCGTGATCCACCCGCCTCGGCCTCCCTAAGTGCTGGGATTACAGGCTTGAGCCACCGCGCCTGGCCTGGAATGGCTTTTATGATTGTTTACCAAACAAAGTATTAATCTTCTTAGAAGTCATTATGCTTTGGAAAACTTTAATGCAAAAAATAATTTTAATACTAATTGACCATATCTAAACTAAAAAAGTATTTCATTTTCTTCTTAAAAACGTAAAATTTCGGCTTTGAGGTAAATAAACCTTTCACTTTTGGAATAGCATGCAGAAATTGAAGTATGTCATTTTGTTATTCATGAAATAGAAAATAGTGTTTCCCCATTTGAGTAGGAAAACAAATTCCATCCTGGAGGGTCCCCAGTTCTCCCTCCTTTCTTTCTGTGTCCTGACCTAAAATTGCAGAATGCCGTGACCACTCTGTGACCCAGCTAGCTACAGGTTTTTCCCAGCAGGCTTGAACCCAAACCCAAGTCTTGAACATTCCAGGGCACTGATAAATGTAGCTAGATTATTGTATAAAAAATTGAAAGAAACTGGCCCTGACTCCGCCAAATTCCTCAAAACTCCGTATCAGCTAACCAGTGGTCATACATTGATCTCCTTCCTACAGACATAACTTGGTAGAAATTCCCTTTCTTTCTGTCCATCGAGAGGATATGCTGTGGCACTCTGCACATAGTTCACCTAATAAATACCCTGGACTGACCAACCTGGCATTGGTGTTTTCTTCTTTGGAATTTCAGTTTTCTCTATATATGAATGGTTTGATGCATTCTCTTGTGAGAACTACCTTGTTACCACTTTTGCAGCAAATCCAGCTGTTTCTTCAGCAGGACAAGACACAACCCTAGCAGAGCACTAAAATTAAGATAGTTTAATATCTGTTAAGGCTTCCATATCATCTGGTGCAATACAGCTCATTTTTATATGACATAGTTAATAGTTCCCATGTGTTTTTTTTTTTCCTTTTGGTCATAATCCAGGATGAATCAAGGCTGTATATTTAATCATGTTAAAGAAAATAAAAATTAATGTAATGTTTATCAGAGTTAACAAAAGTTGTCATCTTCTCTCTACAGATTTTAATAATCAGCATGGTATTATCTAAATTCCATTACTGTTAGACAGTAGAGTAGTTTCATCATGGTTTTATTTTGTTTTTCTTAACAGATATCTACAGTGCAGTAAAGGTTAGGGTTCACGAAAGTGGCCTTGTCATTTACAAAGCCTGTGTGATTCATTGATTGCTGGTTTCCTGACTCACTCTTACAACTAGCCAAAAGGTTATCTTTCCATTGATGAAAGTCTTTTAGGAGATGGGGCAATAGAATATATTGATGAAATGTCTAAAAGTGAAAAATGCAATTGCAATTTACTGTGAGATTCTAATTGGGAATCTGTTTTATACTTCACAGTTGAGAGGTAGTTCCATTTGTTTTCTCTTGCTTTTAAGCCAGTATTTTAAAGCCAGCTGATCGCCAGAGGAAGCTGAAATGACAGGTCCGCAATTTCTTTCCAGGTGATCTCATGGCACAATTGAGAAAATAGAAGTCATTTCCAGATACTCATTATCTTAACTGAAACCTGACTCTTCCCAGGACCATATGCATTTCCAGCATTTCCCTGTGTCTGATAATAAAATTTGCTGCATATACATAATCTTCTACTCAGCTTTTAATAGCTATTACCTCACTTAACAAGACAATAACCCTCTGAGGTCAGCATTACTGTCCCTATTTTATAGGTGAGGAATCTGAGACTCAAGAATTTTTTTGTTTGTTTTTTGAGACTGAGTTTCACTCCTTTTGCCTAGGCTAGAGTGCAATGGTGCAATCTTGGGTCACTGCAGTCTCTGCCTCCTGGTTTCAATTGATTTTCCTACCTCATCCTCCCGAGTAGCTGGAATTACAGGCACATACCACCATGCCCAGCTAATTTTATATTTTTGGTAGAGAACGGTTTTACTATGTTGGTCAGACTGGTCTCAAACCCCTGACCTCAGTTAATCTGCCTGCCTCAGCCTCCCAAAGTTCTGGGATGACAAGCATGAGCCACCACACCTGGCCGAGACTCAATAATTTAAATAACCTGCACAATATTTCAAAACTAAAATGTGGCAACATTTGACTAGCAGGACCCACTTTTTACAACTAATGTTTTCACTCCTGACATACCCTCAGACCAACAGAGGGGGAACACTGGAATTTATTGTTGCTGTATCTTGCACATCACTTTCATCTTTATGTACAAATAAGTTCTTTGAATCTCAAGCAATTTTGTTAATCTGTACAGTTCTTCATTGCTACCATTTGATAATTTACTAGTTATACCTCTGTACACACAGTGGCTTCAACCCTGTACTTGAAAGATTTCAATGTTCCCATTGGTAACCTATTTTATAAACTCTTCTCAGTGTTTCTTAATGTTTTCTCCAAGGTTTTTCTCATCCTCTTCAGCAAAGCAGGCTTACAGAGGTGTCTGGACTTTGCTATTGCTCTAACTGCTTTACTCGTGAAATGGTAAACTCTGTCATCTCACTTTCAACATGACCAGACTCTCTATTACATCTCTCTACCCTTTAACTACTTTTGTTCATTACCTCACAGATACACTACTCAGTCAATTAGCTCCTTTAGATTCTCACCTGTTTTCCAATGATGGTCTAGTAATAATAGTAGGAGTAACAATAACAATGTTAATATCACTGATCATTGTTGGTAAATTCTTTGTCATGCATTGCAGATAGAACTTTATATGTTTTGTAAACTATGTCTCAGAGAAGTAAAGCAAACCTTCCAGTGCCATATAGTTAATAATAAAATTACATGATGAGAAAACATGTCTACTGGTGTCACTCCAAATCCTCTATTCTTTTTATTACACCGTGGTGCCTCATTAGCACAGACCTTTCTGACATGCACCAGTGGTTATCACCATCAGTTCTCATCACCTGTTCTGCAAAGCTCTACCTCTGAGTCATCACCATGTAGTCATGGTGGGTCTCTAGTGTTGTGTGACTATCTTTCTCTATGACTCCAGTCAGCTTCCATTCCAAGTCATCTCATCTGTGACTGCAAATGTTCATTTATTTTAAATCCGTCAAATCCTCCACCAACCAAGTACCTATAGATCATACATGACTGCTTCTATAAACACACAGCAGATAACCCTGCATCTTGCTTTATGAGGAAAATTTAGGTTTTTGGACAAAGGATTCCTCAGCATGCTGTCTCTCTTTTACCTCCTATTCACGTATGTGAACTATGTGCATCATCACAGCAGTCCTTTCTGTCTCCATAGAAATTATGTCCTTCATTCTTCTATACAAAGCTATTCTCTTTACCTGAGCTTTAAGATTTCAAATCCTCAGGACCCTGGCCCATCAACATTTTAATATATATAAACATACACAAATATATGCATGTGTGTGTATGTATATATATATATACTTCTTTATAATCTCTACTAAGTCTATGTACATGTAATTTTAAAAAATGAGTTTGCCTGCAAGTGACAGAAAGCACTTTTATTACTGGCTTAAGCAAATAGGGTTTAATTTTTCCACATAGTGGTAAATCTGGGACTAGAAATTTGCTGTCATTGGTTTAAGAGTTAGCAATGTCAGGAACATTGTATTCTTAATTCTCTCAGTTTTATCCTCTCATGTAAATATGCTGCTGCAGTTCTGTGCATCACGTTGTTTTAGAAGGCTCCCAGCAAACTTGCACTCTGTTTTTATTGGTGAATATTTATTAGTAAGATTGGTTTCACAAAGCTAACCAAGATGTATAGTGGATGGTAGGGTAAATATCTAGGTTTTCAAGGTTAAATAGTGAAAGTAGGGAAGAGTTTGAAAATGGTACTATTCAGTGAACATTCAGTGTCTATCAAAACATACATATACACACAAATATATACAGTCTGGTGTCTACTAACTTTATTTTTTAATTTATTTTTTATTTTTATTTTTCTTGAGACAGAGTCTCACTCTATCGGCCAGGCTGGAGGGCAGTGGCATGATCTGGACTCACTGCAACCTCTGCCTCCCATGTTCAAGCAATTCTCTTGCATCAGCCTCCCAAGTAGGTGGAATTATAGGCGCACTCCACCCCATTTGACTAATTTTTATATTTTTAGTAGAGACAGATTTCACTATGCTGCCTACGCTGGTCTTGAACTCCCAACCTCAGGTGATCTGACTGTCTTGGCCTCCCAAAGTGCTGGGATTACAGGCATGAGCCAACATGCCCCGCAAATGTCTACTATCTTTAAAAGAGAAAGATTATGCAAAAGAAGACTGTTCCTGATATAGGCTTTCAATTATACTTCCTATGTTCAACCCGTGTCTTGTTCTTCCCTCTCTGATACTGAACTGACTGCCTTGGGTTTGACCACTTTGGGGGTTTGCTGGTCAACCCAGTTTCTTAATTTCTGGTTCCATCTTTGTTAGCACTTGGAGTTGTGCCTGACTCTGCCCAGACACAGATGTCACAATGGCCCATCTACTTTCAATCTGAAAACATGAATTGGAAATATCTTGTATGCCTATACATTTTCTCACATTTGCTTTGCAATTACTATTTTACATATATTTAATTTCTATACTCTCAGGTTAATATAGTATTTGGAGACATATTTAAAAATATGTTGAATCTTCCTTCATTAACTAACAGTTTTATCACACTGAGTTATTTTGTATATCTATGTTTGACACTAGATTCTGATTACTGAGAGGAGAATCCATTAGAGTATTTTATTTTAGTTCCCTAGTACTGTGTTCAGTTTTTGAATACTTAAATATTGCTGAATGTAAATGGGTGCATTAATTAAAGACTAAAATCTCTCAAGAATTTGAAATTCAAATACCAGAATTGCATCCTACTAGAAATGCAGGATTGCCCCTTTACTACCTGTGTGAAGCAGTGACATTTGTTTCCTATCACTGATCTTCAGTTTCCCTACTGTAAATTAAAAATAATACTTTCCCTCCTGTATACTTCAAAATTTATGCTAAGATAAAGTCAAATAATGGATATAGAATGCTTTATGAATTACAAAATGTTGCAGTTATTATTTGAACATTTTTCTTTTGATAATTGTTATGTAGAGGCACTGACAAGTTAATTAAATTTACCAAATACTTATTGAGTATTTATTATGTACCAAACATTAGTCTTGGTAATGAAGATACAGCAGTGATCATAAGATCAATCTCTGCTCCCATAAAGCATACCTTTTGTCTACCTACAGTCCCTGGGAACAAGTTGCAGTCTTTTAAATTTTTTTTTCCTTTTGTGCTCAGTTGCTCTATTCTTCGGGTCTCTTTATTCTGCACCATAGCTCTCAGCTTATTTGGGGGGAAAATACTTTGAGCAGAACACAGTGGAATAAGAGTCTCACCCCTTTCTGTGCCAAATTCATTTTTTTATCCTTTCCTGTCTCAACAAAAATTATACGGAATCAACACCATTGAGCTCTGTGAAATAAAGTAGAAAAACCTGCTTTTTTTGTTCTGCTGGAAGTTGGAGGGTGCTGAACTCCATTTGGTAATGCATAGAATTTTAGTTATTTTCTGCCTTTCTTTGTGTATTGAGTTCAGAGTACAGTGTCTCTATGTAAATATAGACAGTGACATTTAGCAACATGAATTTGTCCACTTTCTATTGTTTAAAAATAAATAACTTTAAAAATGGGATTATCCAAGGTCAACAAAGGTTGGGCTTGAGAAGTTTGGCTCAGCTAAGTGAGTATTTTGGTAACATGAGTTCTTTGGCAGGTTTAATTGTGATGTTGAATGAACATTTCTGTAGTTTACGATGACGCTGTTAAATAAAATAAATTCTCTCCTAATGATGACTTGAGCCCTGCCACTCAATGGGAGAGTAAGCAGAAGCCGTAGATTCTTATTTGGAATTGATATTTGCTATTATAATTTTGTTTCAGTTTATTTTTAAATTTTCTTTTTGTTTCACTGGAAAGGAAAGATTATACTCGTTTTAAACATTAAAATTGAACAAGTTGCTTTGTTATAATGAAACTAAATGTGTACACACAAAGAGCACACACACACACACACACTCACACAGAGCAAGAGGGGTTGGGTGAGAGAGAGAGAAAAAAAACAAGTTAGGTATATTAGTTTTCCATTTGCTGCTGTGGCAAATTACCACCAACTTAGTGGCTTAATGTAGCCAAACTTGATTGTCTTATACATCCTTTAGATCAAAAGTTCAAAGAACCTTACTGGTTAAAATCAGGGTGTTGACAGCCTCCTTTTTGGAGACTGTAGAGGAGAATCTGTGTCCTTGTCCTTCCAGTTTCCATAAGCCACTTGCATCCCTTGGCTCATGGTCTCTTCCTTCATCTTCTAAGCTGTAGTGTTTGGTTGAACCCTTCTCACAGTGATATTCTCTGGTTTTGACACTGACTCTCCTGTCTCCCTCTTTCACTTTTTTTTTTTATTTTCTTGAGATGAAGTCTTGCTCTGTTACCCAGGCTGGAGTGCAGTAGATCTCAGCTCACTGCAACCTCTACCTACTGTGTTTGAGGCATTCTCCTGCCTCAGCCTCTTGAGTAGCTGGGATTACAGGTGCCCTGATTTTGTTGGCTACCTTGACTCAGTTACTCTTTAGTAATCCTTTTGAATTACTGCAAACATTTTCTTCCTCTAGTTTCTATAATAATATTCTGTCCTGGGACCTGGGGGAAGCTTTGCTGCTTTCCTCTTTTTGACACATTAATAATGAGAAGAATACACTGTGATTAAATGTAATATAATAAAAATATAATTTACTAACACTGCAGATCTATTTGTAGCATATCTATTTTTTATTTCTAAGTTAAAACCTCTTTATTCTAGAACACTTATATATGTTTGAGAAATATAAAAAAGAAGTTAAAAATTCCTTTAGTACTAGGTCAGGTAAGGTACATGTATGTCTACCACAAACCCCAAAAGGTGGTTATTATTTCTATTCCTTCTTAACATGTGAGTAAACTGATGCTCAAACAAATTAAGTAACTTACCCAAGATATGCTATTATTAATCAGTAGGTCTGGATCTGAAGAAAGCAGCCGTTGGTTCTAGTTCCTGCTGCTCACACACTGGTCAGCCACACCCTCCACCTAAATTGTGTGTGGCCTTCCCCAGGCATTGACAAAAAAGCTCAGTTACTTAGAAAGAGCAGAACACCAATTTAAGAAAAAAAAATACAAGCCATTTCAAGCTCAAATTACTTAAAAAAATAAATAAAATTTTAAAAAACCTTCCTAGATGACAATTTGAGGAAGATTAAGACCAGATAAGCAGAAGAGCTGGAAAAACAGACACCACACCACTTTGTTATGTAATATGTGTATACCAATAATAGGATTTGAAAAATATTTTCGAAGACTAAAAGATAATTTTTGAAAATCATAGGCCTAGAAAAGAGCTAAAGAAAGAGAATACGGGCACGTAAGTATTCAAGAATAAGAATCTTTTAAACGGGTATGAGAAATTCTAAGCTTCAGTGGATTTTGAATGAAATGGCTGTGTAGAGAACCAAACTTGTCTTGCAAGGATTAATAAAGGATAAACTTCTTTAGAAATGGTTTTAAAAAATTCTCAAATCTCAGTAGAAAAATCAAGTCAGAGAATAATGGGTCTGCTCAGTGAAATGCTCTTGAGCTACGGAGGCTCAATTGAAAGGGAAAGATTTATTCTTCACACCGAATGCAGTCTGCAGTCACTGCATGAATAAAGATTTTGGAGGTGGACAAACTCCAGTCAAATACAGAGAGCTGTTCTGCATGATCTTGAGAAGATCATTGCCTCTCCCTGAATCTCAATGTTCTTATATCTAATGATCAAATTTTAAAAGTGTTCAGCACATGATCCACTAATGCTAAGTCCAACATAATATGCTTATTTATTCATTCATTTATGGTCTATATCCTGAGTGTCAGGGACTATAGTCCCTGTGCTAAGGAATAATCAGTCTTGAATAACAAACAAGTAATGTGGCAGTGCATTACTTTTCACTGTGATAAATGCTTTAATGGTATAAAAATATGGCACTATGGGAACACACAGGAGAGTCACCCAGCACTACCTGGGGTGCAAATAAGACATGTAGGAAAAGGTAGTATCTCACTATAGAGGCCAAAGAAGAATAATAGTAATTTGTATCAGAAGTCAGAAAAGTATTGCAGCCCAGGGGAACCGAGTTAAGGCATACTGCAACAATCCAGTAGAACCTATCTGTAGAGACAAGAGCTGGAAAATGAGAAATGTGGAGTCTAAGGAGAAAAGAAAAATAAGTTTGTATGGTTTCTATTTCTCCTTTATAAAGATCAAGAAAAGAAAAGTGGGGGAGGACTCCACATCTCATTTACTGGTTCATACTTTTTCTACATATAGAGTTGAAAAAAGTAATGATTCAAAAATTTTGTGAAGACACTAAATAATCAGAGCAGTACCTGGGTTGGTAATGGGGTAGAGTCCTGGGGTTAGTGGGTAGAGAGTGAGTTAGAGCAGTGGCTATTTTTAATTCAAATGAAAACATAATATTTAATAACTGACATCCCCATGCCATGTGCATCATCTGAACCTTGGCCCTGGTTTAGGTTAAACAACTGGTAAATAAAATTTACCTGGTACAATTGTCATCATTTAAGTTGATTTTTACCTTGAACTTACTTTGTAGTAAGTTAACATCTTCCTCCACTGTGTGTGTGTGTGTGTGTGTATGTGTCTGTGAATGTGTGGTGTGCTAAAGCACATGTACCCCAGAACACCTGCACCCCCACTACTGCACTATCAATGATTGAGTCAAATACTGAAACAAACTACGTTATTTAATTTCATGAAATTAACTAATTAAGAGGTTGATAATCCTGTCATCAGTTTAAGTGGCTCACAATTCCGAAATAATGTCATTAGTGAAAAAATTTCCAATTTCAAAGCATTTTCCTCTTATCAGTACTCAGAACAGCACAGTGAGGTATAAGGAACAGGGAATCAGTCATTTCCAAATGCTCTGCAAGTCAACTTCCACTAGCTGCAATATCTCTAGGAGCCAAACAGTCAAATGAAACTATGGTCTACCTTTGGAAATTAAGGAAACTGAAACTTAGTGATAAAATGTATTAATACCTTGATAACATTAATATATGTGTTATTCATGAAATTTAAAAATGCAAGTAAAGACAAGCATAGGCTTTTATTATTAGGCATTTCACAAGTTGAATTAAGGATTCAGAATACTAGACATTACTGCCTTCCAAATTTTCTGAACACTGAAATGACAGGACTAGCTAAATGCTTTATTCCAGGAGGCTGTTTGAGATTATGAAATATTAAAATTTGGTTTTGGACTCAGTAATTGAAATGTGTCTATTTAGTTAAACTAAAATTTATAAAGTATTTTGGTTAGATAGGAGGCAATGACATGTTTTCCAAACAAGAAAAAATAATAATGAAAAACTAAAGTGTACTTCTTAGCCTAAATTTCTTTATAATCTAATCCCAGTTTGTGTTAGTTACAACTTATATAATAGACTCATTTGTTTTATACCCAATTATGATATTTTTGTTACAGTATAGCGATTCCACATTTCACAAAATATGATGAATTGTGATCAAGCACAAATATATCATTTATTCAGAAAAAAATTTATGTGTAAGGTGCTCAGCCAGGTGACCTGAGAATATGCAAGTCATGCTTTATGTTCTCAGGAACTGCCAGTCACAGGAAGGAAACATGGCCCATACATAGAAAAGAATTTTGTTTCAAATTACTAAGTAATTAAAATCAGGAAAAAGACTAAGGAAGTTAAAAATAAGAAATTTCAGGGAGGTAAAGACATTTTTTTTTTTCATGAGAGATCAGGATGTGTTTCATTAGAGGAGTTGGCACCTTGAAGAGTGGCAGGTTGCATTCCTATTAAAAGGAATCTCAATGAGCCATTGCTTACATTAATTGTGACTCAAAGATTATTTTGAAAGATCTTTTCTTAATGAGGTGCTGTAATTTTGACTCTTAAACCTGGAAGAGCTCAGATTCTTTTATTATTTTATTCATTCATTTAATCATTGAGGATTATAATGCCCTGTACATTGTTCTGTTTGCTCGTGGTAGAAGTGTTCCCAGTTTAGAAAAGGTCTCTGCTCTCTTAGAGCTTTTATACCATTTGAGGAATAAAATAGCAAAGAAAAAATATGGCAAAGGCAAACTCATTTTCTATCCAAAAAGAGAAAAAAATAAATAAAACAGAGTGATGATATGACTAGCAGTAATGAGAGCATTATGAGGAGGAAGACTAGAATGGTGGTCAAGAAAGGCCTCTTTGAAATAAATGGAACTTGTAACATAAAACTCTAAGGAAAGGATGTTTTTACTTAAGAGAAGTGACAGTGCAGAGACTTAAGCTAGAAAAAAAAACATAGTGTTTGAGACTCAGAAAGAAGGGCCACGTGGTTAGAGTGGAATAAGATGTGTAGAAAGTAACAGGAGATGAAGTCTAGTTGATAGAGAATAGTCATGTCAAGTAGGGTCTTGTTGGACTGAAAGGGATTTGAATTTTATATTATAAGTCATGAAAAATGCTTGGACGATTTCAGAAAAGAAAGGAATGATATGATGCACATTGTAGAATTATCATTCTGATTAAATACTGACATATTTGGCTAAGACACAGAGAAGTTAATTTCTAGCCTTCTAGATACTATATGTTTACTTTTGGTAGTTACTAGACGTGTATACAGCTCTATCTTAACTCTCTGTTAACCTTTAAATAGTTCTAAAAAGTTATATCTTTGATTTTTATTGAGTGGAGAAGTTTTACATAAATCAATAAAGAGATATAAGATAATGAATCTATAGTCATATTCAATACTTATTTTCTAAGAAATATGTCTGCTGAGAACATGCTAAACATGGCACAAGACAACGATGCCCTCTCTCATTGCTCTTATTCAACATAGTGTTGGAAGTCCTGGTCAGAGCAATCAGGCAAGAGAAATAAATGGGAAATGGCATGATTCTATATCTAGCAAGCTGCAAGAGAAATAAATGGGAAATGGCATGATTCTATATCTAGCAAGCCCCATAGTCTCGATCCAAAACCTCATCCAGCTGATAAACAATTTCAGCAAAGTCTCAAGATACAAAATCAATGTATAAAAATCAGTAACATTTCTATATAGCAACAACAGCCAAGCCAAGAACCAAATCAGGAACACAGCACCGTCTACATTTGGCAAAAAATAAAAATGAAATAAAATACCTAGGAATACAGCTAAACAGGGAGGTGAAATATCTCTACAATGAGATACTTAACACCACTCAAAGAAATCAGAGATGACACAAACCAATGAAAAAACATTCCATGCTCATGGGTAGCTGGAATCAATACTGTTACATTGGTCTTACCTTCCAAAGCAATGTACAGATTCAATGCTATTCCTATCAAACACTTAATAACATTCTTCACAGAACTAGAAAAAATGATTTTAAAATTCATAGGGAACCAAAGGTGCCTGAATAGCTAAGGCAATAAACAAAAAGAACAAAGCTGGAGGCATCATGTTACTCAACTTCAAACTATATTACAGGGCTACAGTAACCAAAACAGCCTGGTACTGGTACAAAAACAGACATGTAAACCAATGGAACAAACCAATGGCCCAGAACAGAATAGGGCCCAGAAATATGGCTGCACACCTACAGCCATCTGACCTTCAACAATGCTGACAATAACAAACAATGGGGAAAGGACTCCCTATTCAATAAACAGTGCTGGGATGACTAGCTAGCCATATGCAGAAGATTGAAACTGAACCCCTTTCTATACACCATATACAAACATCAACTCCAGTTGGATTAAAGACTTAAATATAAGGCCAGGTGGGGTGGCTTACACCAGTAATCTTAGCACTTTGGGTGGCTGAGGTAGGTGGAGCACTTGAGCTCAGGAGTTGTAGACCAAACCTGGGCAACATGGTGAAATGTCGTCTCTATGAAAAATACAAAAATTAGCCCAGTGTAGTGGCATGTGCCTGTATTCCCAGCTAATTGGGGAACTGAGGTGGGAGGATCATTTGAACCTAGGAAATGAAGGCTGTGGTGAGCCAAGATTGCACCACAGCACTCAGCCTGGGTGAAAAAGCGAGACCCTGGGTCAAACAAACAACAAAAAATATTTAAATATAAAATGCCAAACTATAAAAACCCTGAAAGACAACCTAGGCAATAACATTCTGGACACAGGAACAAACAATGATTTCATGACAAAGACATCGAAAGCAATTCCAACAAAAGAAACATAGACAAATGGGATATAATTAAACATAAGAGCTTCTACACAGCAAGAGAAACTATCAACAGAGTAAACACACAACCTACAGAATGGGAGAAAACATTTGCAAACAATGCATCTGACAAAGGTCTAGTATCCAGCATCTATAAAAAACTTAAATAAATTTACAAGAAAAAGTAATCCCATTATAAAGTAGGCAAAGGTCATAAACATATACTTTACAAAATATGACATACATGCAGCCAACAGACATTTGAAGAAAACCTCAACATCACTGATCATTAGAGAAAAGCAAATCAAAATCACAATGAAATATGTCTTACATCAGACAGAATGGCTGTTGTTAAAATTCAAAAAATACCAGATGCTGGTAAGGTTGCAGAGAAAAGGGAATGCTTATACACTGTTGGTGAGAGTCTAAATTAATTTAACCATTGTGGAAAGCATTATGTGACAGTTCCTCAAAGAGCTAAAAACAGAACTACCATTTACCCAGCAATCCCATTACTAGGTATATTCTCAAAGAAACATAAATGATTCTAACATAGAGACACATACATGTGCATGTTCATTGTAGCACTATTCACAATAGCAAAGACATGGAATGAACCTAAATGCCCATCACTGACAGATTCGATAAAGAAATTGTAGTACATATGCACCACAGAATACTGTGCAGCCATGAAAAATAAAGAGATCATGTCTTTTGCAGGAACATGGATGAAGCTGGAGTACATTATGTTAGCAAACTAAAGCAGGAACAGAAAAAAAAAATACCTTTGAGGTATTTGAGCTCTTTGAGGAACTGTCATTTTCTCTCTTGTAAGTGGGAGCTAAATGATCATAATTTTTGGACACAGAGGGGAACAACAGACACTGGGGCCTACTTAAGGGTAGAGGGTGGGAGGAGGGAGAGAAGCAGAAAAAATAACGATTGGGTATTAGTAAGTGGGCAGTAAGTGAGTGACAAAATAATCTGTACCACAAACCCCCATGACATGAGTTTACCTATATAACAAACCTGCACACATACCCCTGAACCTAAAATAAAAGTTTTAAAAAAATGCCAAACACGGATTTAATCTGGAATGGATGCTAATAGTGTAGAAAGTAATCCACAAAAACAAATAATGGATTTCCCTTTATGGTTGTTTAAAATAGTTTGCTAATGTTGAATAACACATAATACAGTTTATATTTCAATGTCTTATTTCTCAAGTATAAAAAAACTACTTTATTGTTGAATTTGCACTGTATGGATATATTAATGGCTATCTCTTTCTTTACTAACATTCTTAGAAAACTCCCTTTTGGTGAGGGAACTATTCTGTATATTTAACATACATGATCTCATTTAATTCTTACAACTCCAAGAAGGGGGATATTATCTTCACTTAACAGAAGCTTGAAAACTTAGAAAATGGTATATCAGCTGAAGGTCACACAGTTACTGAGTAATAGAATTAATATAGAAATGTAGGGCCTTCTGACGACTGAGTGTTTTACTTTATTAACTTCTAAACTTTCAGAAAATGCTTTGAGTTTGTAAACCCTAAGAGTGTCAATAAAAAATAAAGATTATATTAATATTTATTTTCTGTATCACCAATATTTTCAGAGTGGGAAAGAATTTGGAATAACGGGAGATTCAGCTATATGAGGCCAATCCAAATAAAAGACATTTTCATGTCTCATTACTTCTTATATATAGTAATGTCAATAAAAGGCCAAGGAAACTCGTCACAAGTATTCCAGAACATCTTCAGCTAGAATAAGACTTTCTTTTATTCTGCATTTTAAAAGAACATAGAGGAAGCACATTCAAACTGAAGAGGACATAAAGCCCATACATAAAATGACTTATGATAAAGAGAAGAACTAGTTGCTACTTAGTCTGCATTGGAGATGACTAATGAAGCGTGCCAGCTGTTTTTGAGAATTGGCCAGGTAGGAAGGCGAAACAAAGACTAGGAAATGAGTGGGACTATCAAAGATAGGTTCAACAAATGACAGTTGCACAAATAATAGGGAAGGGTTTCCTAACAATTAAGATGGCCTAACGATGAGATGAGGTTCCTTATATGAGAGGATGAACTGTTAAGAGAGGTACAATTACCATCTGCTTCAAAACCTAAAAACTGACTGAGCAAACTGATTGCTTTGGTGATACAGAACAATGTTCTGATGCCAAAAATGTTCTACCAATTGAAAGCTGAGAAAACCTAGGAAAATTTATTAAGTTAATGGTGATTATTGCCATTTTAAACACTAACAATCCCCCTAACAAAAATTAACTGAGACTGAATTAGTGGTAGAAGCTCTGCTTCCGAACTTCAATAGTCCCCCTTCAGTTTCAGCAACCTTCTCACCACAAGAAACCTCAACTTTCTATACGACATTTTCTCCCTGGTCTTCTGTTTCTAGGGTAAAATCCAAGCTTTCCATTTGCTGCCAAACAAATGAAGAAATTTATGAACAAAATGAAGTGTACATTTTTTTACCAATGAAGGATGAATTAATTAAATCAGAATAAAGACATTCCTTTTTTATTTATCCAAAAGTTATCTGATACCCACTAAATGCAATGTACTCTGGAAAGTGTATGTACAGAGTGGATATAAACACAAATTAAAATCTAATTCTGGGGAAATATAATCAATGATACAAAATATCAGGCCTATTAGAGGTTATGAATTATCTACATAGATTATTAGTATGTGCAGTAAAGCATGTGATGGAATGATATATAAAGAATCTAAAGACATTACTATCAGAAATCTGAACAGAGTGCAATTAATTATGACTTAAGGGGCAGATGTGGGGAAATTAGTACTAAAGATAAGGTTTAGGCACATGGAGAAACATCTGGAGGTGGGGAAAAGAAGGCAAATAAGTGCAGATACAATGTGCAGTAAAATAAGTAAGATAGACTTTAGCAACTGCATGGAAACATTAGAAACATATGTTGTCAGAGAGAGTGACATCTAAAATCCTGACATAGTACCCGATTAAAGGTGTTAGTAATTTAGGCTGGAAACTAGGTAAGCTACAGGGATTGATGAGGTGAAGCTGTAAAGCATTTTGGGGTTGGATCAGGGAAGGCCTTGAATATATTTATTTGGAAAATAATTAGAAGTCCAACATGTTTCAGTAAGATAATCCTCACAGTTCTCTGAAGGATAAATGGGAGGCATAAGAGAAGCCTAGACTCTCACTGGCGAAGTTTCCCCACTATCCCCCAAAACTTATTGAGAATGAAATATCTGTTATGACTCTGAACATGCCAGTCTTCATAAAAAATATCCTAGTTTTTTTACTGTTAGCCTATTGTCTCATTTTACCTTTTCACTAACTTTTGCCTAAGCAAGGAAAGCAGACTCTAAAGACAAATCATATTTGAAATCAATGTCAAGTCTTACAGGAGAAAAATAATAAAAGTCCACTGATGCTGTAAGACATTGAAAAATGGGTATTGTTTGACTTCAGGGGATGACTGATGTGTATTTGTAAAAACGCTTATTCTAAGAGGAACAAAGCATTATCCTGAAATACTAGCCTCCTCTTTTCTCTCTAATTTTAGTTTCTTTTTTCTACCTCTGTTATTATGTGGCTCCAACTTAAAAACATAAAATGAAAACCATTTTACTACCTCTCCTCACACTAGGTAATCCTTTCACAACCAGCATAGTTAGAAGGTCATTTCTATTATGCCTTCTTTCAATCCGGTAAGTGACAATCACACAAAGGTTTTCTCCCAGCATACTCTGTTGCTCCTGTTGGATTACACAGCAATACTACAAATATGTTTCCTATAACAGATCTGCATTCAGAGAACCTGTCAAGGACCATAAGGCAAGGAGAAAAGCTTCTTGATATATTTATGCTCATTTATAATGTAGATAGCTACACTGAGCAAAGAGAGTGGATGCATTTTTGTAAATAAGAAAAATCTTAAAACCAATGTTATTAATTCCTATACTGTTTTGCATGCACTATTTTAAATAAACAATTTCACTTAAAAGCATTGTATTCCTGACAATATTACTTTGGGAGACTGTTGAAAAATCTAAATTTCAAATCAAGTATAAAATGTTGCACAATTTCTAATTACCAAATTCCATGTAGAGTAGATACGATTAAATGTAACAAAAATGAATTACAGCATGGTGCATTAGAAACATATGTTGTCAGAGAGAGTGACATCTAAAGATCCTGACGTAGTCACCCAATTAGAGATACTAATGTGTAATTTTGGTGAAGTCAATAAAACTCGCAATAATAAATTGCTTTCAGCTGAGAGGTAACTGCATAGAATGTGCCTTGGTATTTTTGTTGCTGTTGTTATTGTTTGTTTTGTCCTTTCATTTCCTGCCCACCCTATTACTACAGAATTCATTCTTCCAATAGCTCATGATTAATCTACAAAGAATGCAACAGGTTTATTAAACTACAGTCATCATTTGCATACTTGGACTTTAATGAATATTGGCAGGTGTTTGTTGTGGACATCCAAATCTCTTTAAGAGAGTCAGCCATTAGAAATCAAAGT
Organism: Callithrix jacchus; assembly: GCF_049354715.1. NCBI lineage: Eukaryota > Metazoa > Chordata > Mammalia > Primates > Cebidae > Callithrix > Callithrix jacchus. The sequence continues at coordinate 89,166,787 of NC_133511.1, forward strand.
TCCATTAAAAAGTTTAATAATAATTAACTTTTACTTAGTTGAAAATAAGTAACCAAAAACTGACATTTGGTAAAGAGATGTATGTGTGTATGTGTGTGTGTGTGTGTGTGTGTATTTGTAGTAACTATATTTGTAAGAAGATCATAAGAATGTGAGGCAGTGTACAAATAATTTTGAAATCCAAGGATCATATAGTCTGTTAGCTTTACACACTTTAACTGATTTATTTGAAAGTGGTAAGATGATTCTACTGAAAAATTATTTGTAAAATTTTTATACTTCATAAGAGACTATTATGTATATTGAATTGGAAAGTAAGTTTTTATATTGGAGAAAGGAGACCACAGAACAATTTTGTTTCCACAAAAATGAAAATATATAATATCCTACAGTGTGGGAGTTCAGTTAGGGTGGTGGTAAAAATATTAAAGGAAAAATATTAGAGATAGTGATAGGATATAGTCACTAAACTTGGAAGGTCTGGCAGTTTACATAGCTTCAAATGAAAGGATGGTCCAAAGGCAGCTGGTTCCTACCCTAGGGCATTAGTACATAGCACAAATATTAGGAATTATAGGAGGCTTCCCCAGATAAGTCTGTTTACTCTCACTTCCATTAGCAAACCTTTGATTATCCATGTGTGCGTAACTGCCTCCTACTTGGGGTCCAAAAGTTTATTATCCACAAATGGTGTTTGCTTTAGGCCTTGAAACCTGGCCTTTAATCTTTACCCTCTAGTGGTGTTGACCGAAAGCCTTTGTCATTGAATGTGTGCTGAATAAAGAGCGGAAGGCTGGAAACTCAGGGCCAGGAGCTGCTAACTCTTTACAGCACTCTCCTCGAGTGTCTGTGAGTGGCCACAGACACCGCTAGTCTGCTCTTTCTTGGTATTATGTGTCTGAGTGAATTTATTCATGTGTTGTGGGGTAGGGGTCTGCCTGTCAGACCCAGTGTATTAGTCCATTTTCATGCTGCTGATGAGGACATGCCTGAGACTGGACAATTTACGAAAGAAAGAGGTTTAATTGGACTTATAGTTCCATGTGGCTGGAAAACCTCACAGTGATGGCAGAAGCAAGGAGGAGCAAGTCACCTCTTATGTGGACGGCAGCAGGCAAAGAGGAGTTTGTGCAGAGAAACTCCAGTTTTTAAAACCATCAGCTCTCATGAGACCCATTCACAATCACAAGAAGAGACCCACCCCCATGACTCAGTCATCTCCTACCAGGTCAGTCACGCAACACGTGGCATACCATTTACCAACCTCTCTTCATCCTCCCTTTCTGCTGCCCTTCCCAGCCTCTCATAACCACTATACCACTCTATACTCTCTACCTCTTTAAACTGACATTTTTAGTTTCCATATGTAAGACATGCTATTTGTCTTTCTGTGCCTGACGTATTGCACTTGACATAATGTACTCCAGGCTTATTTATGTTGTTGAAAATGTCAGGATTTCATTATTTTCTATGGCTGAATAATATTCTATTTTATGTGTGTGTGTTTGTGTTTGTATTACATATATACACACATTTATAAATGTTTTTATAAATGTAAATGTATTTATATTCATATTTACATATATAAGTTCATTATTATATATATAAATATACATGCATATATTCACAAATACATTTTTCAAGTGTTAACAGGCAGGAAATCTGAACATAAATTCTATATCCTGAGAAAATATCCTTTAAGAATGAAGCAGGGGAAAAGACATTTTCACAAAAAGAAAGATAAAAGGCAATTAGCTAATAAATTACTTTTAATTTGATTATTTGTTTCAATTTTAATTTGATTATTTGTTTCAATTTTGAAATATGTTAGTAATGGGCCTGTCCTGGTATGGAAAGTCTAGGCATAGTTTCCTCTTAATTAGTTCAATTCACAGTTTGACTTTGTTATGTCATAAACAAAGGAAGCCCAGTTATCAAGGAAGGAGAATGGCTGGGAGTTAGCTGCAGAAGTTTTCATGAAAATAGTTAATCTTCCTGCCAATTACTATTTTCCCTTTCTAGACTAGGTCAAATCTGAAGAATGTACACATATAGTTAGCCTTCACAGATGTTCTTTCCTCTCGACCCCTATCCCAGTGTAATTCTATTTAGCCTATTCTTATACATTGTTTTCTCCACTATTGAGAATAAGTTATCCAATCTGAATATTGTGTCAGAGGACTCATCCCTAGGTGATAAGGAAAATATTAGGACTGCTCTACATCTTTATTATATAGGTAGTTTTATAGTTATATATGTTTGTCAAAATGCAGCATTTTGCTAACAATCACTCTTTAATAAAAACATAGCATAAAATAGAATTTGATATGAAAATCAAATTAAGCAAACTCATTAAAAGCTATAGGTCTGCCAGCAATGCCAGGAGTTGAATAATTCATCAGCGATTTTGTCACTTTTACCCTACCACATTGCTGTTGTTGTTTTTTGTCTTTGTTTTAATTTTACAAAAGGACTATGCTTTCCCAGCTGTGAGATTTCAGAAGCTTAATTGCAATTTTATTAATATGGAGATTTTGTTACCTAAATTAGCAGAAAATGCTTTAGCTCACATTACAGCCAGTTGTCAAATAAACTTCACTACCACATTTAAGAAAGAACATTTGTCATAAACACTTGGTTTATTTATTTGATAGAGCAGGCAATGAAGAATAAAATGCATCTTTCCAGGATTCTAGACAACAGGGAAATAGCTGTCTTGCTTTTGATTGCCTGGACTATAAATTTTGAAGCAAATGGGAGGGGTTTAAACAATGTTAATCATAAACTGAACCAGAAGATAATAAAACCTAAAGTAAATTCATTCTCACTAAGTGGATGGGCCTCACATAAACAAAAGAAAAAGGGAGAGGGGAAGGAATAAGCAAATTAAGTACATAAATTTAAATAAATTAAAACATACTTAAATAATAGGGAGCTCAGGAAAGCTTAACTTGTATTAAGTAGAAATAATATTATATATACTAGGCTACCCTTTGCTTCTGTTAAATATCGAACAATCTATTTAAATAATGTTACCAATTTATTTTAAAATGTATACATTACTAAAGCATTCATTTATAAATTATTTATGTATTTATTCATCTATTTCTTAAGTTCGTATTCTATGTCAGCAACTATACTAAATGCTGCAAATAACATGAGGAATGAGGCATATTTCTTTTTTTTTTCCATTTTGGAATTTTTTATTACTTTGAACCCAAGAGCCACTGATAACTAGCACAATCCAATGAAACTGAGGAAGCAGCAGCTTAAACAAAGTAAAATACATTTAAAATAATAAGTCTGGTTCCAAGCTTAAAAAATATCCCCAGACAGGTATATCATTGCTTTAAAAAAAAAAAAAAATCTTCTTGTGACCTGGGTGCAATTTGCAAAGCCAAAGGTTTTCAATGATACACAAGGACCAAGGGAGTCCATGAGTTGTCTTTGGTTGTGGGGCCAAAGGGGCCACATAAAAATAGTGAATGTCTGCAGATTGAGAAAATCATGCTGCAGTGGAGGGGAAGGGAGAGGAGGGCAGGAAGGGAAAGGAGGTGCCTTGGTGTCAAAAGCTGGACCCAATCTTTTATATTAAGTCACTGCAATCTACTTTGTAGGCAACATCTGATTATTTTATATGTGATTAGAACAAGTAAGAACATGTAACAGATTTTAGAATCTGTATCTAATAGGATATAACACTCTTCCATGGACAAGAATATAAGCTTTCTAAATACTTGTGTAATAAATAGAAAATAAAATAGACTGTTAATTTTGCATTTATAAATCTAATTAAAAATTTATAAATTTAACAAATTAACGAGATACTAATTTGAGATTTAAAAAAAATAAATAGGTTGTGAGCTCATCATATTCATTGACATAACTACTTCTTTTTTATCATCTGAAAATAATGCCCCAGTGGATTTTCTAAATTGCCATTTTCCTTTAAAAAGAGCAATTATTTTTCTTCTTTCTATATTTATCTGTTGTATTTTGGGAAATAGCCAACTCACTTCCACATGATTTCTAATAGTTATCATATAATGCTTTATAGTTTTTACAATTTTAAGAAAGCATATAAAAAAACTCCATGTATTCTTTATAATCCACTATATTTTGGTGGGGGTAAGATTTACACAATGGAACATTCAGTGTTTACTGTTATTTATAATGTATTTAGGTTTTAATGTGTCTAAATTCCAGGAAATCCATCTGACAATCTTTAATTTACTAACTAATAGCCTTAGGTTTAGAATTAGAAAGACTTGGCTTCAAGATCTAGCTCAGTCCCTTCAAAATTTAGAGCTAACATTTCTATTTTAATCACACACACACCCACACACACCCCAAAAACCTTTTCTCCTTCCTTCCTGATTCCCCTTTTTTTCCTTACTCTCTGATGTTCCCTTAACATCTTATATCTTCCTTACAGCATTGTTATTTTGTTAGCAAAGTTCTCAATTTTACTGTGTAAATTGCATTTCTCATCTCAGCCTCCTTTCCATATAAGAGTGAGCATATGATTTAATGAGAGAGGTGAGAGTTTTTGCATGTGACTGCTGGGAATCTCTGTTTTAAAATGGAGGAGAAGACTAGCTAAAATATTTTTACATTTGTTATTTTCCTTCTTCTCTGCAAAGAATACTAGATGCTAGAATTGGAACATGAATCTTTCCATTATAAACCAAAGAGCACATGAGAAAGATTACTGAACCTATAAAACATAAAATTTCAGAATTCTGATGGCATCATTGAATTAGTACCCTAGTTTGTCTACTTTCTCAGTTCTAGGTGAGACAAAAAACTTCTCTTTTTACCTTAGCTACTGTTTCAAGATTTGTTATTTGCATGGAAATGTAATTACTGACAAGCTAATTATGTCACCATTAGTAGATACTATCTTCATTGTGAACCTTCCTTTTTATTAATTCACAAAGTAAGCATAAAAATTGTCTTAATGAGAATGGTGGAATGATTAAATAAGAAAATATGTATAAAATGTTCAACATGATGCTTGACAAAGACAGTAATTATTGAAGTTATGTATCATTTGAGAGAAAAGAGTTCCCTTCTCCAATTTTGAATTGTATTTGAGGAAAAATTTTAACAATTAAATGTGTTACTTTATTTTAAGATAGAGATAAATAAGTGTCTCTTTGTAAATGCAATTAATCTGCACTCATAGGAATTATAAGACATGGTCAGGTGAAATGGTTAATGCTCGTAATGCCAGTACATTAGGAGGCCGAGGCGGGTGGATCACCTGAGGTTAGGAGTTTGAGACCAGCCTGACCAGCAAGGTGAAAACCCATCTCTACTAAAAATACAAAAATTATCTGGGCATGGCGGCAGGTGCCTGTAATCCAAGCTATTTGGGAGGCTGAGGCAGGAAAATCAATTGAACCCAAAAGTAGGAGGTTCCAGTGAGCTGAGATTTTGCACTGTATTCCAGCTTGGGTAAAAGAGTTAGACTCCATCTCAAAAAAACAAAACAAAACAAAAGGAACACACACCCATGCACACAGAAAAGATATTATAAGACACACTTTTGGAAAGTTGCTCTGAATCTATGCCCTTTAAGTCTCTCTTGGAACAATCCTATTTACCTCAAAATGTAGAGAAACATTTCTTTTATATACAGATGTATGAGAGCTTTAATGAAGGCAAAATTTTAAGAAAGGGTACAATCAGATATTGCATACCTTATAAATGGATATAGTTAGATTGGTTAATTTTTATAAAGCTCCAAAAAGCCAGAAGTGATGCTAATTTACACAGCTGGATTTTTTCAGATAAACAATGACTTAAAAGCAATTACTCTGGCCAGTCTGCTATAATTAAAAAGGCTCTTTTAAGCAAAATTCATCTGTCTGAGGAAATATAAACATGAGGCATAAAATCTTAGTTCTTTTTTAAGATGATGTATTATTTATTTATTTATTTATTGTTTTTAGATTTTTCCTCAATGGAGACATTAATTTCCTCTGAATTAAAATACAATTAAATTTGTTTTACATAATTATATTCATTTCATTTACATTTCTGAGATATCATGGAACTTCAAAATGCAAAGTTCATTAGAATGCTAATACTTAAGACTTAAAAAAAAATCCCTAAGTGCAAATAACTAAATTAACTGCTCCATTAGCTCAATTTATCACATTCTTCTCTTTCATCCATGGCATTTTTTTTTTAGATTTACTCAAGAAGTTTATTCTGTATGATTCATTGGAAAAGGATATACTTTTCTTGATTTATTTAGTTGACTTGCTGTCAGGTGTAAACTTTTAATTAGTTTTAATTTTCCTGCTGTCAATTATATTCAAAAACTAATTTTTAAAATTGCCCACTAGGCATAAACTGTTGAAATGCATGTTCTCCTCATCAAAGCCCTCTAACAATTCTGTAGTCTGCCATTCATTGCTTAAAATCTAAAATATGTCCTTATAATATTTATAATATACAATACAGATATCAGGTAACAATAAAGCAGTCATAAATGAGGGCTGCTGTTAGAGCTCTAAAATGCATGTATTTGATAAAAAAAGAATCGAGGGCATTTTTATTGTAACTAGAAAAATAGGATGGGGAAATTGATCCTCTCCTTATGTTAAATATAGATTTACATCGTTTAAGTGTCATTTTGGCTAAATATTTAATGAATGTTAAATGCGTACATAGAACCATGATTAAATAAAGGATGAGCATGTGAATTAATTGAAATGAGGATCTCCGCCCAATTCCTTGTTTTCTTCCCAGTCTCCAACATGATGTAAGTAAAAGAAAAAGGAAACAGACTGAGAAGCGAGAAGAAAGAGAAGGGAATAAAGTTGAGGAGTAAAGAAAGAGAATGTTTAGTCTCAGGTTGGTTAGAAGCCTGGCCTGTTGCAGAAAATAAGCCTTTTCTGGCTCTCATACTTAAGGCAAGCCTATTCCTGTGCCTCATTTTTCTCTTCTGAATAATGGGGATAATAGTATTCACTTGTTAACATACTTGTGAAACTTAAATGGGACAATCTCTATAAAGCATCAGGCATAAAGGAAACAAAAATGATAATTGGTATATCTGGCAAAATATATCATACATAGGAGTTATCCATCTTGAAGCAGGTGTTTTCCTAAATCCTTGCTGATAACTTGATTGAAGGAATCAAGATCAAGCCAAACTTGCCTGACAAAAGGATAGATTGAGTTCACAATTTAAAATCCAAAACAATTTCCCCATATTACAGAGCCAAATAACAGAGTTAGAAACAGTACAAATACAAAATAAGAAAGACCTGGCTAAAGAAATTTTTAAAAAGAGAAATAAATAATAAATGAATAAAGTAGTCCACAGTAGGCAAACTAAGTATAATTACAATAAAATGTTAAATTTGAATACCTAGCAATTTGTAAGTCAGCCTTTTTTTTCATTGTGCACTGAACAATTCCTCATAAGAACCCTGGGTCCTGCCTCGGTTACCTGAATTTTAAAGGGTAAGCTAACACTGAGAAATGTTTGAGAATATGTGATGAAGATAGACTCAAACCCATTTGAGGAAAAGACAGAAATATTTTAAGTTCTTTGACTTGGTAAAACACTGTGAAGTGATATGATTAGTAATGCAATGTTTTTTCCTCAACAGTCAAGTGAGTTGCCAAAGCAAATATTTCACCAAAGTTAGGCAGGAAAGAAAGACTATGTAAGACCACCGTAATAGGGATGAGAGGCCAGAACTCTGTGCTGAAACAAAGGGTGAATTGGGGATGGGGCGGGATGTGATATAATAAGAAATATATATTTGGTCTCTGCTCCCAGTTTCTGAAAGTGTTCCTAAAACCTTTGTGGATAAGGGTGTTAGGGGAACCTTTTTTTTTTTTTTTTTTTTTTTTTGAGACAGAGTCTCTTGCTCTGTCGCCAGGTGCCAGGCTGGAGTACAATGGCGCAATCTCGGCTCACTGCAATCTCCGGTTCCCGGGTTCAAGCAATTCTCCTGCCTCAGCCTCCCTAGTAGCTGGGACTACAGGTGCATGCCACCATGCCCAGCTAATTTTTATATTTTTTAGTAGAGACAGGGTTTCACCATGTTGGCCAGGATGGTCTCGATCTCTTGATCTCATGATCGGCCCGCCTCAGCCTCCCAAAGTGCTGGGATTACAGGCATGAGCCACCATGCTTGGCCTAACCTTTTGTTTTAATATTTGGTCTTTTGGCCATAGTTCCCAATATAGAACTCCTGAGACATTTGTAACATCTTGAATGACTGGAGAGAGTGTCACAGAACTCCTAAATCTCTTGAAATTTTCTAGATTATTTGAGCATTTTTTTTCTAAAGACATGCTTCATAGTGGGCTCCTGAATGGAAACAGGTTGGTGGGAAAATCAACCATGTGATTAGAAGGGTGGCACTTTCACTCCTGCAGCCTGACCTCTAGCAGGGGAGATGGGCTCAACACTGAGTTGGTCACCAATGATCAGTTGGTGTTATCATCATGCCTGTGTAATAAAGCCTCTGTAAAAATCCAAAAGGACAGCATTCAGAGAGCTTCCAGATTGCTGAACATGTGGTGGTCCCTGGAAGAAGAGATACTCAGAGAGGGCATGAAAGCTTCATCCCACTTCCCTCATACTTTGTCCTATACATCCCTTCTATGTGGCTGTTCATCTGTATTCTTTGTAATATCCTTTATTAATATAATGAAACAGTAAATTTAATCAAGCCAATTTCCTGGGTTCTGTGAACCATCCTAGCAAATTAATAAAACCTGAAGAGTGGTTTATGAGAATCCCAATTTATAGTTGGTTGAGCAAAAGTACAGTTCACAACCTGGGTCTTGTAATTGGCATCTGAAGTAGGGAGCAGTCTTTTAGGACTGAGTCCTTAACCTGTGGAACCAGAGTCTTAATTCCAGGTAGATAGTATCAGAAGTAAATTCAATTGTAGGATAGCCGGTTGGCATCCACTGGATAACTGCCTGTTGTGTGAGGAAGAACTCACATTTCAGTCACAAAAAGTGAAGTGTTTGGTGTTGTGGTGGTGTATCGAGTGTGAGTAGAGAAAATGCTTTGATTTCTCTTATCTCCTACAAGGGGATGGAGAGTTAAGCACTATGGTAAGCTAGTGGAAAAGTACTGGAAGACATTAGGGAGGTTGATCAGTGGGATTTGTGAAGCATATTGAGTCAATTCCTGAGTACAGACATTTCTCTCTCTGTGATTAAGCCATCTGTGTTTGATACCTGAGGCCCATGGGAGATAAGCTCTTAATCTCCTAGGAAGACTGGGAGATAGGGTCACTATCTTTTGTAGTGATTACACATCAAAGAGATGTCCCTCATGTCCTTAATAAAGAGATTCCTAGCTTGTAAAATTGGCAAGAGGCTTTTAAAACAATTTGCCACCACACACCTGTAGTCCCAGCTACTTGGGAGGCTGAGGCAGGAGAATCACTTGAACCTGGGAGGCGGAGGTGGCAGTGAGCAGAGATTGTGCCACTGCACTCCAGCCTGGCACAGAGCAAGATTCCATCCCAAAATAAACAAACAAACAAACAAAAAACCAATTTGCATCTCAAGTGAGCAGAGAGAATTCACAATTACAAGTTATGTAAAGAAAATGCTCTAAGAAAAGGGATGTCAGGGCCTAGAATCAAGAATGAGCTCATCTATAATTGAGTCATGAGAGAATTGTTACGGTCATCTTGGTCAGAGAGTTTGTTTTTCAAGTCTAAAATAAGGGTGCAAAAGAAAGATAAGGTGAAAAAAAAGAAGTACAACAGAAAAGAAAAGAAAAGAAAAATAAGTCCTAAAACTTAAGAAAAATTTTAGTTAGAATATCAGGAATCACAAAGTGAGTTGTCATTTTGAGCCTGTTAGATGTGTAATAAAATAGTGGAAGACATGGCTTGAAGGAATTTTATAGTATCTATCTGTGGTAAGCAAAACAGCTATTTTTCCTAGATGTTTTACAATTGTTACTTCTGAAAGGTGGCAAAGTAGGCCAAGGAATCTTTCATTTTTTGCTGTATAACTTAATGAAAATATTAATTGAGTTCTTTTTAAGTATGATGAAATGTAGCTTCCAGTTGAAGAGAACAGTTGACCTTCATTGAGCATCCACACTTGCCAAACATGTTGTAAACCCTTTTTGTGAGAATGACAATTATTAAAAAGTCAAGAAATGAGAGATGCTGATGAGGATGTAAAGAAATAGGAATGCTTTTACACTGTTGGTGGGAGTGGAAGACCTTGTGCAATTCCTCAGTATCTAGAACTTGAAATATCATTTGACCCAGCAATCCCTTGACTGTGTATATACCCAAAGGATGATAAAGCATTCTGCTATAAATACACATGCACATGTATTCACAATTGCAGCACTATTCACAATAGCAAAGACTTGGAACCAACCCAAATGCCCATCAATGTTAGGCTGGATAAAGAAAATGTGGCACATATACAACATGGAATACTATGGAGCCATAAAAAAGAATGAGTTCATATCCTTTGCAGGAACATGGATGAAGCTGGAAACCACTATTCCCAGCAAACTAACATAGGAACAGAAAACCAAACACCACATGTTCTCACTCAAAAATGGGAGTTGAACAATGAGGACATATGGGCACAGGGAGGGGAACATCACACACTGGGGCCGGTTGGGGGACAGGAGACAAAGAGAGGGATAGCATTAGGAGAAATACCTAATGTAGATGACAGGTTTATGGGTGCAGCAAACCACCATGGCACATGTATACCCATGTAACAAACCTGCGTGTTCTACACATGTATCCCAGAATTTAATGTGTAATAAAAAAAATTTCATTGAAACAGTGCTCATGCCACATTTTTAATTGTACTACATTTAAATTGTACAGTCAGCAATTTTTTATTTGGTTCAACTTCTTTTTATTTCAATTTAAGTGTTTAATTATTATGCCAAATAAAAAAATGTAGAATTTGATTGAGTATAAACATATACTATAACCTTTACTATATACGTAAATAATATACTAGAATGTAAATAGAATTTTTTTTCTGCTTGGCCTATATTGTTTTCAACATGCCCTTTATGAATATCAATTGTAACTCAACTATTATGTTACTATTTTAAGCTTCTTATTTTTATTGGAATATAGGAAAGTGAGTTATCTGAATTGAAGCAGTAGTGTATATAAAAATAGCTGCTCATTGGTAAGAGAACAAGTCTTAACATCTCTCATTAATGTATTATGCCACTTGTTGTAAATCAAAAATAAAATTGTAAGGCTCCCAACTAATTTATTTATTTATTTATTTTTTGAGATGGAGTTTTCCTCTTGTTGCCCCCAACTAATTAAATGGATCCCTCCTCTTGGCTGAAGGGATTTCAGTGTAAACCTGAAAAACTAGTTCTGGCCATGATGGGAAGGATATGCCTCAGTATACTCTCTTCTCTGTAATTCAGGTTTAACTGACCATCATTCACATCAAAACAGATATCTTACAAGTGAGAGACAATCTCTTTTTAGCAATAAGGGACAAAACTGCAGCATAATTCTCATATAGCATCACAAGACAGACAGCAGTTCTGCAAAGAAATTGAAGTGTTTACCTCCAAATATGTTTCTTTGACACATTTTGAATTTGTCCTGCAAAACTGTCTTGTGAAGAAAATACGCATTCTGTAGAGAATTCTGTTTTCTTTTCAGGTGTTTTCCTGATCCAGGAGAGATTAGCTAATGGTCTGGCACTTTTTTAGGTCTGAATAGAGAAATTTACCTTATATTCTCTCTGAAACCTGCTACCTGGAAGCTTCATCTGCATAACAACCTCATAGTTTAACCCAGACACTCCTTTCTATTTGTTCCAGATCTTTGGGTAATAGCTTAACTCTTAACTTTTTCAATCAATTGCCACTCAGAAAACTGAAACCACCTTTACAAAAAAACATAACTGAGAAAATTATTACAATGAAAGAGATATGACCTAACGGACTCCACCTTGCTTCAACCTCCAATCTATCCTTGTTCATTCTTGGGAATAGGCTGAACTAACTTTGGGAGAAACTTAGTTTATAGTTTAACTTTATTTTTATTTTTATTTTTGAGAGGGAGTCTTGCTGTTGTTACCCAGACTGGTGGAGTGCAAGGGCACGATCTCGGCTCACCACAACCTCCGCCTTCTGGGTTCAAGCAATTCTCCTGCCTCAGCCTCCTGAGTAGCTAGGACTACAGGTGCACACCACCATGCCCAGCTAATTTTTGTATTTTTAGTAGAGACGGGGTTTCACCTTGTTGACCAGGAGCTGATGCTGCTATTCTTCCTGTCCAGCCTACAGAACCATGATCCAATTAAACCTTTTTTTAAAAAAATAAATTACCCATCCTCAGGTATTTCTTAATAGCAATGTCAAAACACACTAATACAATCCTGATCCCTGAATTTTTGGGGTGATTGATTTGAGTAATCATAAATTTCTGGTCTCTCGTACAGCAGGCTCCATGTGAATTAAAATATTTCTCTACTCCAATTACCTGTCTTGATAAATCAGCTCTATCAGGGCAGTGGGCAAGGAGAACTTGTTGTGCAGTTGCAAAATCTTTGAATCAACCTGTGACCTAGATGGGGCCCTGTCCTTTGAGTTGTCCTGCCTTTCCAGACAGAATCAATGTACACCTTACATGTATTGATTGACATTTGCCTAAAACTTCTGTTTCTCTAAAGTGTATAAAATCAAGCTGTAATGCAACCACCTTAGGCACATGTTCTCAGGACCTCCTTGGGCTGTGTCACAGGTCATGGTCTTCACATTTGGCTCAGAATAAAACTCTTCAAACATTTTACAGACCTTAAATCTTTTTCATTGACAAAGCTTTTTGGGTATGGTAAAATTTTCTACTTGCATTGTATTGTTTTGCATAAAGAACATGTGTTGTTGTTTTAAATAAAAAGAGGGTTTTAAAAAAAATTATTTTATTTTTATTTTTTGGAGACGTAGTCTCACTCTGTCACCCAGGCTGGAATGCAGTGACACGATCTTGGCTCACTGCAACCTCCACCTCCCAGGTTCAAGCGATTCTCCTGCCTCAGTCTCTTTGCCCCAATTCAAATTTCATTACTGTCTTCTAGACATACCAGTGTAAAGTTAAAAAAAACTTTATTATCATTATCCATTTAGGAAAAAAATCAAAATAATCTTTGTTTAGGCATATACAAGTGAAATCAGTTCAATATATGTATATGTATTTTATATACAAACATAATTTCAAGTTTAATTGACCTGTTCATTTTCTTTAAGTGGAAAAGAGGTTGTCTTAGAAGAGATAGATATATCAGCAAAGTATATCTTGAGAAATAAACCTTAAAGTTTTAGTGATACATGTAGCATTTAAGAACTACATCTTGAATTATGTTATGTCTCAACCTCTTAATATATATATATATATATATTTTTTTTTTTTTTGAGACTCTTTCTCACTGTGTTGCCCAGGTTGGATTGCAGTGGTGCAAAATCGGCTCACTGCAACCTCCATCTCCCGGGTTCAAGCGATTCTCGTTCCTCACCCTCCCGAGTAGCTGGAATTGCAGATGTCCACAACCACGCCCAGCTGATTTTTGTATTTTTAGTAGAGATGGGGTTTCCCCATGATGGGCAGGCTGGTCTTGAATTCTTGTCCTCAGGTGATCTGCCCACCTTGGCCTTGCAAAGTGCTGGGATTACAGGCATGAGCCATTGGCCAAGCCCAGATATCTTTTCTTCTTGGGTAATTACAGGCCTTCATTCACCAAAACATCCTCTCTTTTTTGTCACAGGGGAATTCAAATACAGAAGTTGATTTCATGGCTTTCAGAGAGTCGATACATAATTTTTAAAGATCCAGCAGGGCAAATGGCAGGCACACTTAGCATAGAGCAATTCACACTGGGTCCCAACCAGGGTAAACTTTGATAGGAACAAACAGTTCTCTAGACTCTCTCCTGCAGTTCAGCTTTGGTTTTCTTTCTGGATTTTCTTTCTTCTCTTCTCTTTTAAAGTTGTTTTCCCTGAGGTTCAGGGATTTGATTTTTTTTTTTAAACCAAAGTGAGCTTATTATCGTTTTTATGGTTTTGACCTTTACCATTATGAAATAACTCCTATATATGTGTCCCTTTCCCAGGATTATTTTTAGTATCTACAGGGCAAACTGGATCACACTGAAGCTCAAGAATATTATATTAGTTGCCTGCAGACATAAAACTAGTAGATAGAGCTTAAACTCAAATCAATATTTTCTGTTCTCTCTCTGATCATCTTTCTGTATTTCTTGGAATCTCAACTCCTAAGACATTCTGATTTTTAAACCTGAGAGTCATTCATCCCTTATTTCTACTTCTTCCTCTCTTCTCACATTACCAAGACCTGTTGATTTTCTCTTATATATATTTGTTTAATCCAACCTCACAGTCCCATCCCCATCCTAGTCAGAATGCTAGTATAATAATTCATTATCACTTGTCTATAAACTGAACTCCTTTTTGGTTGGTGTTTTTTCTTAAATACATGCCCCACAATAATTAATGTAAAAAAAAAATTCTCCTTATTAGTTTAAAGGTCCTGGGCTGAGGACCCTTACTTATCTTTACAATGCATGTCTGTTCTCTTTCTATTATTCTCTTCCATGTTATACTTAAACACATAGATATTTATGCTTTAAAAATGTATATTCAGCATAAAATAAACATAAAGTGATTGTAAAGGTGAAGAAACAGAGCTTGAGTTACTATAACAGAATTCTGTGATTATATATAACACATGGGACTTTAGTCTCCAGGAATGTTATGCCCTGTGTTATTGTTCTTTACGATCTAGTCTAACAGATTCCAAATGTGTACGTCCTATCTCCCTCAGCAGGGGTAAGCAGAGGGTAATGTGAGAGTATACAGAGTCTTCAGAAAGCCTCAAAGTCAAAGAAAACCTCCCCAAAGAGGAAACATTTGATTATATTATCTAACAAGAAACACAGATTTCCATATATTTTAATGGTTACATAATGCTTTTCACATATAAGTTCTAACTTAGTCTTTACCACTACTTTTTGTGGAGTAGCAATATTTATCTCAATTTTACAGGTAAAAGCAAATGAGTCTCAGAAATGTTGCCAGAGGGAATATGTAGCGGGTATCTGAGACAACGTGAACTCAGATCAACATTAAAAAAGAAAGAGAAAATTGAGATCCAGGAACTGGCTCCAGGTCAATAATGGTGGGAGATCATTCCATTTTTTTAATGTCTTGATTTCCTGTTCAGTCCCTTAAAATTCTTCTTCCTTTTTTTTTCTGTAATCACATTGTCCCTAGCAATAAATTGGCATCTTAAACTTACTTTGTACACATGATTTAAGA
Source organism: Callithrix jacchus (assembly GCF_049354715.1). Lineage (NCBI taxonomy): Eukaryota > Metazoa > Chordata > Mammalia > Primates > Cebidae > Callithrix > Callithrix jacchus. Next base: position 89,182,136 of record NC_133511.1, read on the forward strand.
TACAGCCCTATCTAACCCAAGTAAACATTTAGAAATCAAAACTAATATCTTGACAATTTTTAATTAGACTAATATTTATCAAATATGATGTGTGTCAAATGTTGGAGCTATAACTGCTATTAGTAACCAGACCATACAATCATGGCACTCTCTAACTTATCTAAGGTTCAAATCTACATTTTTGCAATGCAAACTTTTGAAGTACTATTTTACCAGTTTCCTGGTAGTTACATTACCCATTTTTTCACTTTTATTTTTAATGTGCTATCTTGGTTTTATTTAAATGTAGATTCTTATAGAAAAACCTACATTGTTGAACTTCCACTAAAGGGAATATTGACATAGGCTATTTCATTTCTTCATTGGTTGGGGCAGTCATGCACTTGCCTCAGGGTTTTCTGTTATTCTTTCATGAAACCCACAAATAAAAGCATACATGTAATTGTTGATTGTGCATTTTCTCCAAAGGCTCAGACCAAAAATCCTAAGAGGTTTCAATGACATTGACAAAGTCATATGTTTCATCAAATCAGATCTTCCACACTTGCATCTATACATGATACTGAAATAAAGTGAAACTAAGCCAAGAATCACCCATCAAATACTGAATGAATATTGTCTTTGTAAGGAAAACATGAGTTAATGTTATAGGCACACACTTTTACATAATGCAGGTGTGTGAGTGTGTCCAACACATGTAACAATCAAATATCTACTACATGTGAATAAAATATGGTCAACATAGATTAATATATATAATTCAGATACTATTCGTAGATATATAAAATGTGTGATGTATGTATCAATTTGTAACATTATCGATTCTTAATTATACGTAGCAGAGACTTAATGGTTTTCATCTGTCTGCCCTGGCTTCATTGTACTCCTTTTGAAAATAGTAGCAGTAGTAGGTAGGTGTGAGTTTGTTCCATGACAGATCTTAGTTTCATCCACTTGAAATAAGTCCCAAAGTTTCATTCCCATACTTTGTGTTGCCCTGAAGTTTAGCTGCTGTGCTTTTGAGCTGCATCTAGACTGCAAATACTGAGATATCTATTTTTTCCATTTATTGCCTTGTTGGATTTATCACAGGGATACTTCAGCACTTCAACTCCCAAATAAGAAAGTATTTATTGTCACTTTTTGTCCATTCAATATTCTATTTTTAATTGTAATTCATTATACTGTCTTTCTATGCTGTCAAAGGCAATCGGCTTACCCATTAAACAACAACCAAGGTTTATGCTAGACATCAGCTATTCACTGAAAAAGCAATCAGATGAAAATAGGTAATGCACCTTTGAAAGAAACTGATAACATAAATTTTTTTTGTTCCAATAATATAACTTGGCTTGATTAGCACTCTGATACTTTGGAAGTATACAGGGAGAGTAAAAGGTATTATAATGGATGGAAACAAAGTACACTGAGGCCAAGCAATATCCCTTAAGCTACCAAGAAATATGATCCAGAAGCTGAAATTCTGACACAGACAAGGAATTCTAATTTACCGCACATTATAATTCCATAATTTCTCTGTATCAATTTTTAAGTTAAATTTAAATACCAGGTTTATAATAGGAAATGTATTAGTTAATGGGGAGAAAACAAGGATTAATAAGATGTAGCATTTATGTCCTTGTGGGACCCAGAATTTCTTCACATTTTTCTTTATTTAAGCATGAACTGAGCATAATTTGAAAACCTAAAAGTAACAGTACATAATTTAGGCTCCTTGTTACTCTATGTTTCCGACTTCTATTTTTAAAAGTTCACAGTGCATTTTGTAACTTGTTTTCAGAAACTTCAGTTTGATATATTTATTTCCAAAAGATTATGAAAGTTTACTATACATAGAATGGAAAGTAGCTAAAAAAATTAGGTTCAGATAGTCAATGCCCTTCAATGAAAGACTACCAGAAAAATATACCTGTAATTGAACATATTTGGGTTTATTACTTCTGGCATCTAGGAGAAATGCACATCATGGAATACCAGGGTGCATCTCAATAAGATTGTTTTATTATGGGGAAAATGTATTATAGGATTTAGCTTCTACTAGGTAGTTTTGGGGAGAGTTCAAGAAAGTGATGCTTTGCTCTGGATTGGAGCAATTCACTAAATCAGAATCTCAATGCATTTTACCTCGCAAGAAGAAAAATAGAGTTAGGCTAAAGTTGTGATTGGTAACTTTGTATTCATCACACACATTGGGTAGGGGAGGATATGTTTAAAGGGATCTTCTTTTCTGTCATTGTTCAGACAATATCATGAAGTGGACTTGTTTTTTGCTTTGTTTTATTTTGTCTTCATCTTATTTCATCATCATCTCAGAATGACCTTCTCAGATGATGGCATCCTGCGAGATTGTGTTCATACGTACGATACTATAGCCTGTCTGGTTCTGAATGCTAGCAGCTTTTGAATGTCACTGACTGCTGTTTCTTTTCAAAAATTACTGCTCAGACAGAATCAGGTAATTTGAGTACTTTTAATAAGATGGAGGAAGGGGAATTAGCTGGTTTTTGGTTTGGGGATTTGAGTATAGTCAACAAAAGTGATTCAGTACAGGAGATATCGCTTAGTAGCCATGTTGCTTTGAATTAGCTAGTTTTATTATTAATAAAATGAGAATCATAAGAGCACTTACCTCACAGGGTTGTAATAAAGATTAAATGAGTTGGTTTGTGCAGAGTTCTTACCAGAGTGCCAAGCATATAACAGATTCTCTAAAAGTACTGCTGATAATGGTGCTCTTGCCAACAGTCGGCAGTGGTAGCAATGGAGACCTTATCTAGACCCAGATTTGCTATATTTACACTCTTCCACTCGAGGCCTGGATTTGTGTTTGGTTTTACCAATCACTACATATGTGACCTAATTCTGTGTGGTTCTATGCATAGTTTAAGCATTAGACAAGCAGAGTTAAAAAGTCCAGCTTTGCCACTTATTGGAAGTGTGGTCCTTGATAGTCTCCTTAACTTCTTTGAGTGACAGTTACTTAACTGTAAAATGCAAATAACACAGTCTAAATGGCATGGATTTTGCTTGTTAAATAGATAAAATATACAAAATATCAAGCCTATAGTTAATGTTCTCTGAATTGCAGTTCTCATTATTATTAGCCCCAGTCCCCCAACTTGTAAACTAAGAGTCAAAATACTGATGTGAAATTATATATAAGCAATGTATAAGAAAAAATTATAAAGTGTCGTGCAAAAAAAGGGCTGTTTTTATTACTGCAATAGGAAGGAAGTACAGGCTGACCCAGAATCCAACTCTCCACTCAGAAACTTAATGACAAGAACAGTATATTAGAAATAATTGTGGCTGATATTTAGTAACAGTGGCAAGGATGTAGACATTTATTGAACTTTCTTTTTTCTCCATTTTCTTCAAAATTTGGGTCTTAACCTTGGAGAAGTCATTTAATTCATCTGGTTTTAATTATCTGCCTACTTCAGTGACAGATTGTGTTATAAAGAGATGATAAGACAGCTAATAAAATCATATTTATAGAGCTCTTTGAGATCTTAGGTGAAAAATAGCACATGGGGAATATATTATCTCACTGTTATTTTGTTACAGAAAATGAGCAAAAATTTTTCTCACTCACAAAAATCAACAGTGGAAAAATATCACTGTAAGTATTTCAAAACCCTGAAGAAACTTCGGAAAAAAACATGATGATAGTAAGCATACTGTTGACTTTAATCCTCCAACTCTGAAGCCTGACTGCCTGAGTACAAATCTTGGCTATATGTATGACTTTTTAACTGCAGTCCTGGACTACTGCTCAACCTCCTTTCCACAGCTGAGTTTCCTCCTCTAAATCATGGACCTAATAATAGGATTGTTGTGAAAAATAAAATGAGTAATATAATGTGCTTGGAATACAAACTGCCTGTCCGATAATGTACATCATAGTTGTTGTTATGAAATGTAACCTTACTGCATCTTATGTCTGACAGGGGTTAAATAGGGCTTTGCTACAAATAACAGCCTATGTGAAGGAAAGATATGCACAGTACTGTGGGATAGTCACAGACACAATGTGTGGATCAAGAACTGGGCCCCTCTATAGGACATCAGGAAGCTGGTAAAGTAAATTTTGATAGCTATAGTAAAAGAAGGAACATGTGATTGAAATTTAAATAATACAATTAGGTGAAGAGCCAGAGGCATATCTTAGATCAACAGACACTTTTATTTTACTTTGGGCTATATTCAATGACCCTTCTGCATCCATGGGGATTCTTTTTATACAAATCTCCTTACATTAACTGCTTCTACCCTTGCTTTTTGAGACCTGAGATGAGGTCAACTGCTTATCACTGACTAGCCAGGATCATTGACTTACTCTTTGATTTTACCTCTGACTCCAATTCAGACTTACAAAAATAAATCTTTCATTGAACTTGCCTAAATAAACCAGCTTAAATATGTCATTTCTTGTATTTTGGGATCATGTCTACAACTTGTTTGGGATTTGTGAATGATTCTCACTAAATTTTAGGTTTGAAATTTTTACATCTTTTTAACTCTGTTCTTAGTTTTGATTAACCAAATTCTATATTAAATTATTGATTATTAAACACATTGCACTTATTTATTTTTATTTAATTATACATTCTTTAAATTTAGGTTCTGTTTTTATGTTCTCTCTCTACTCAAATTTCCTTTTCAGAGTAAAGTTTCCTTGTTGAAGACTGTTTACTACAAATTCAACAGAATGATCTATTTTTTTGTTTGAGTGAGACTTTTTGATTTGTTTCTTTCAAATATTTTGTCTGTGTCAAAATTACTGGCTGAGTGATATTCATAATATTCTCTTTTTGTTGTCCTAGTTTTCATGGGGATTAAAAGCAATATTCTCAATCTTAATATATATAGCCTTTTTGTTCAACTAATTCATCTGTCTGGTGTTTATCATCTCAAACCTTAAGTTACTGGCTTCATTGAGTTTTTCTCTTTGATTTCTATTTAAAAAATTTATTTTTCTTACATTTTTTCAGAATTTAAATACTTTTCAATTTATTTTATCAGTTCTTCTTTCCCTTTTCTTTCTGTTTCTACCTTCATGTGAATTAATTGGTTATGTATTATGACTTCATTTTATCTTATATATTGCCTTATCACTTCTGAAATTTGTTAGTTACTTTAGGATTTACAGCAGGACTCAGAAACTTTTTTTTCTTGAAAAGGGTAATATAGACAATAGTTTAGTCTTTATCAGGCAATAGAAGGCTTTTATTTAAAGTATTTTACAATGTATCTTCAGACAATATTAGCTACTTTTCATGTAGTTTAAGAAGCTCACATAATATACTTCTCTTTTCCCAAGTTTTATGATGTTGTTTCATACATTGTACTTTATGTTAAAAACCGTAAAACCCAGTTTATTTTCTTAAATAATAATTATTTTTTGTTTTCCTAAATTTGCTGTTAGCATTATTCTTCTTTTGTCCAACTCCTGGTTTCCACTTACCGTCCCTTTCCCAAGAATCACCGTCCTACACTACCTGTGAGTGAATGTATGAAAATCATTGTTCCATATACTTATGGATATTTTTTCCTGTTTAATTGTGTCATTTGAGGGTGTAACACCAGTCTCCAACATTCTGTCATAGTCAGAAGAAGTCTGACATTAGTTTTTATTTAATAATCTTTGTTGTTTTTGTCACTAACTCCCACTTTTTTTCATTGTGTCCTCCATTCTCCTAAGGAAAGAATGATCTTTATAAACTACAGATTTGATTATGCTACCATCATACATGTTGGTTAGCATGAAAAATAAAATCCAAATTTAGCCTGGTATACAAGACTCCCCAAGATGTAGTCTGTCCTACACAATAGGACATGGCCACACAACATGGCCTATACAACAAGGAGTATAGAGTAGAGCATACCTGTACTCTAAAGGCCAGCCAGACCTTTTTGGGTTCACCAAACACTCCATGATCCCTCTTGAAGTTTGCTTAACAAACATAGAACTAGAACTCCATTTCTCCACTTTAGTTTTAGTTATGTTTTATATGTATTTTAAGAACAAGCTGAGGCAGCATTTAAGCAACTGTATCATTTCTGAATACCAACTCCCTTTCTCTCTGCTTCTCTGTATCTTATTTGCCTCTTTACTTCCATTAGCCTAGGTAGTCATTGCCGGTCTACATGTCTCACACCTCTGGATTCTGAGCAATTTGTGTAAAGGAAAGTTCTCTTTCATTTCTGTGTCTCAAATATCTGTTCATATCAAATATCTACCTGACAGCTGAATCAAATAGGTTTGTAGGTACCCATGAATGTATGCTGGTGGGCAAATGACTATATTCACCAAGTAATGTGAACTTTAGAAAGACAATGGGGCACTCTTTCTATGATTACCCTGTGTTTAATACGTGCAAAGGTTCAACGCATACCTAAATGATTTTAGAGTACATTTATCTCAAAAGCCACAAGTGTAACACTAACACATTATTGCTTTTTTTTCTGGTTTATTTTTTTCTCATATCATTGCCTCCAAAATTGTCCTTTAACTTATAATGCCAGTAAATGTGGAACACAAATGAAATAATGACTTTTATTCTTTTCTTATTAATGAATTTATTAATCAACTTTATCTTACATTGGTATTATTACTCTGGTTTTATCCATGTTATTAGTACATATTTGGTTGTCTAGACATTTTCATGAATAATTATGAAAACAAACACTTGTGAATTAATAATTACATTAAAAGAAGCATTTAAATGTTACTTAAATATTAATTAATTCTATTGTTTTACTTAATGAATTTTTATTTAGAATGTATAATGTTCCAGACTATTTCAGGCTCTAGGAATAGAACATGAATGTTAATTTTTAGATTCAAATAACTTAGCGGGAAGGTCAGACAATATGCAAGAACAAAATTAAACAAGGTAAAGATTAAGAAATGAAAGTTAACACATTGTATTCAAAATCTAAAGCAAATATATTTAATAGAGAAATTTTTAATGCATTTTTAAAGACTGGAAACAAGACAATGGTGATTCTTACTGCCATTTATTAATTGGTTGGGGGGGACTTCAACACTATATGAGTGTTCCTGATACAGAGAAGAGACAAGTAAATACTAGTAAAAGAGGGTGGTTCCCTGACAAAGGCCACACCTTCAAGCCTAGATACCTGTGGCCTTAAGTGAGAACTGGCATTTCTATTTTGCACCCAAAAAGTCACCTTTTGGCCCACCACACCCCCTATCCTGTACACATATAAACCCTGATCTCCAGGCTCCTGAAGCAGGAGACAAGATGAGCTGATGAATGGCATGGCAGAGAAAGAGAGACGAGAGGAGCATCTGAATGTCAAGAGGAGTTCGACTGGGGACAGTTGGATAATTGGCCCCTGGATGGCCAAACTCCAGGGGAAGATCATCTTCCCACTTCATCCCCTGTCCAGCACCTCATCCATCCCACTGAAAGCCAACCCCATCACCCAATAAAACCCCGCATTCACCATCCCTCAAGTCTGTGTGTGACCCAATTCTTCCAGGTTGCTGAACAAGAACTCTGGATATAGAAAGCTGTCACACTGGCCTTCTTCCCTTGCTGAAAGGCAAAGGCTCCACTGAGCCAGTTAACAGTTAAGCTGACCATGGATGGCAAGGCTAAAAGAGTGTGCTATAACACACACCCACTTGGGTTCCTGCATCTGCCTGTGTGCTCCTCGTTGCATAAGGGGTTTGAACAGTGGCAGTGACCAAACAGATGAACTATACCACTGTCACATGTCCTGTGAGGGGGATCAGGTAACTCTCCCCTTTCACTCCTAAATAAGTTTGAAAAACTTTTTTCATATACAACAGTTTGTTAACACAAAAAAATTTATTATAGATTTGAATACCTGTAAATGATATATTTTTCTGTTTTATTCCAAATACTTACCTTCTAAAATTAAACTGTGACAATATTCCTTAAACTTTATTCATTGGAATATAAGTAACATAAAGATTTGATATGTGCTGTCATCCATTTAAAAATCTATATAATAATTCAAAATTTTTCACTTTTTAACTTTGAATTATATTTTTATTCTATTTCTGCTACTAAATCTTATGCAAATATGCTATACATGTATTTTTATGCTTGAAAATATATTTTAATTACCTTATTCCCTTCCTCCATAACAACAATATGTATATATATTTAAGTAACATTTTTTATTTTGACCTAAAGATCTGAATTTAGTTATTATCTCCCTAAACATGGGAATAATGTGTTATTGGGAACATATCCCATAAAATGTTGGACACAGTTATTAATTTTTCCAATTGGTTTATTTTATAATTAATTAGCCTGTGGATCATTTTTGCTTATTTTTCAAAGAAGACAGATTTAAATGACAATATAAAACCTTTTACATCTTTGTAGATGCATGTAATAAAATAATGTTTGTATGTTGACCCAGATAGTATTACAAGGTATATTTTTATCACAATATCTATTGCTTCAAACCCTTTTAAAATTACATGCTGAAAATCACAAAGTGATCTATAATCAGAATTCTTTAGGTTATCTATAAGTTGATGACTTAAGAATATTTCTCTTATTTTTGCTAAAAAAATGCCAGGTCTTCTTGGCCAAAGTTCTGAAATGGTTGTTCATGTTCTTACAACTTCAGAAACAGTCATATAAGGCTTGGCTTTCCATGGCTCCTTGACCTCAAATCTTACTAATCTTAGGGTTTAGCCACATTGAATTTCTTGTGGTTTGCTCCTTAAACACATTACATGATTCTGTCACCTTAATCGCTTTCACACTCACTCCTCTGTTTTATCCCAGTATTGAAATGTCATCTTTTCAGTGAATACCCTGTCAGTGACTAATAGCTACCCTCCTTATTGTAAATAACCTCCCAACCTTGGCATTCTCACCATTTATTCTGATCTTCCTTTTAAAATCTTCATTATTTACTTATTTGTTACTTATTGTTTGTTTTGTCTATTTCTGGCTAGAATATAAGCTCCACAAAAGCAGGTAGCTGGCCCAAGTTTACACAAACAGCAGGAGAAATCAAGATTCTAAGTTAGACAGTTGAAATCTGGGATCTGTGCTCTTAACTGTAACCTGTGTGACCTCCAGACATGCCCATTCACTTGATGACACTACCAGTTACTTGAATTGTCCCTGTTCAGATCATTTGGAAATTATACTTATAACTAATCACCATTGATTTTCTTCTTTCTCTTCCTCTGCTAAATGAGAAGGTCCTTAAGGACATTTCTATAATCTTAGCTTCTAGTATGATTACAATGTACTATCGCTTGTTAAAATTGTTTTTTAAGGAAATAATTCAATTCTCTAATAGTGAATGTATCATCTACAGAAGGAGATCATTTGTGCTGGTCAGAACATGTGAATAGAGTCCTACAAAGTGACACTTTATTTCTGTCAGAAAAGATCTATTAATTTTATCTTTAACACTTTGCATGACTCTAGGTAAGTCAACTTCATTCTCTGCCATCCACTTCTATTTAGAAAAACATGCTAATCCAGCACAGCTGATGGGAATTTATGTGTTAAGAGGATTAAACTTTTATCACAGAAAATAAAGAAGAAAACATATCTCATTATATTTCTTTTTCTCTCCCTCTGCTTAGCTAAGATCAGAGACAAAGAAGGCCTGAGCAAGCTGTAATAGGACTTCACAAATCTGGGAGAAATGTATCTAATCATTTACAATAATAGTTCTGGTTTTGTATTTGAGTTTAGTAGTGATTTACTTTTTGAATTGTTCTAGCTTTATTTCTGAAAATATGTGCATTTGGTAAATGTTGTTTCTTAGAGTTAAATTGTGCCTAGGGACTTAAGTATATCAACTTTGATCACTTTGAAATGGGCACACATACATGCACACATGCACACACCTCACAATGTGGACTCCGCTGAAAACTAGAAGGACAGCTTTATTCCAGTTGCTGCTCTGCAGGGAGGCACCATCAAAGATCAATGACTTTTTTGGCAAGTGATGTTTAGAGTTTCTAAGGCACAGGAATAAAGGTGGCATTTTGCTAGGCACTTACTATTCATAAAGCAGAAATATGTGAATAATACATTTGTGAACTTTACAGTTTGTTTATACTTTGACATGAAGTGGGTGTGAACTTGTTTTTTCCTATTATGATCACAAGTGGAATTTTTATATGTTATTGATCTCTGACATTGTTTTTGTACTATAGGAGAACACCGTGATCTAGCTTGAGGGTCAAGCCAGCTCCCAGAGAAAGCTATCTGAAAATGGTTTTTTTTTTTTTTTTTTGTCTTGCTCAGTTTTTAATCACCTTGCACCTTTAATCATTCTTGCTTAGGTCTAAAAGAAAGCTACTTTTGAGTATGTTGTCTTTCTCTCACACACACACATACACACACTATGTGTGTGTGTGTCTATATATATATATATGTATCTATATATATCCATATAATGTATTTGTGTGTCTGTTTCTGTATATACATATACCCACATATATGTGTATACACAGATAGATAAATAGACACACACATGTAATTTCAGGCAGTAACATACAAATATATAGATACAGAAATAAATATAGCCCATTTGCTTTTAATAGTGTGAGAAAGTTTTTATCTTTTTTTAAAAAAAAACTTTAAACATTTATTTCAAAATTGATCATGAAAGAATAATTTATTTGGCTATCTGGCATCAAATAAAACATTAAGAAACAATGTCTCATTGTTAGTGGGTCAAGACATCTTGCTGGGTTCTCAGAAAACTGATCAGGAACAAAGTTTGTGTGCTAATACATTACTGAAGAGTATAATTTCAAGAAGGCAGAAATGAGAGAAAAGAAAACTGACGCAAAAAATGAGGGAGAAAAACTCTAGGGAGACTGGATGCTACTTGGCTCAAATACCAGTGACAGCTCAACGACATGGGACTGGCTTCAGAGAATCCCAACAAACTACACACTTAGCTTGCACAAAAACTGTTCAGTTAATGTACAATTAATGTTCCCCATGACAGCTCTTGATGAGCGTACTAATATTTGAATGAACTTTACTTTTCAAATTTAATAACTTTTTAGCGTAAAATTCCCAAAGTTAATACTTTACAAATTAAGATTTTGACATTATGGTTTCAGGTAGCAATGCACTCACAAATGTACTTGATATTGCAGTTTCTAGTCTGAGAATGTCATTATAAGACAAATGTGAATTTTGCTTTTTGTTTTGTGTTTAAGTGGGCTCCAAATACTTTTTTCATATGCATCTGCCAATCAAATTAAATAAAGAGATAACTTCTTCTAGATCCATTCATTATGTCATAAACTTTCACTATTTACACTATAATCATCTTTATTTTGCCCTAAATTAGTAATAGATTTATTTATTAAGTACAGTTTGAATGCAGACTATGAGTTTCAATATGTTTAGAATTTGGTGGAGTGAACAATGCAGAGAAAATAATGGTAACTTGGGTTGGGCTGAAATATATCAGACATTTTCAGTTGCAATTAATAAAAAAAAAAGTTTCTGTTTAAAAGATTTTTACTTATTGCCATTATTTTCAGGATCAAATTATGATTTTAAGCAGGAGATATGTGGACTGCATCTTAAGACAGTCTATGCAAGTAAATAACAGAATCCACCCACTGGATTTTGTTTCCTGTTGGAAAGATGTTCATTCCTGTTTTTTCAAGTTGTTAATCCACAGAGCTAGACCAAAGACTTTTGTGTTTCTCAGCAGAATGGGGGCAAAGGAACAAGACATGAGGTGAGAGGTAGGAGCTACGGTGGGCTGCCAAACAGTCTTGCCAAAGCAAAAGAAAGTCCTGAAGAAAGGAAGGAATGTGGGGAAGGAGGGAGAAAGAAAAGAAAGAATAAAAGAGAAAGAGAAGGAAAGAAAAGGAATAAGAGGAAAGAAAAGAAAAAAGAGCACACTGAATTATGGCATTGGTTGAAATTACCTTGATTATGTGATGAAACTTCTACAAAACCTCAAGCTACCAGTGATTTAACAAGCAGCTTTCAATGTTACAAAATGTTCATTAAGGAAAAATGGTATCCTATAGGATCTAAATTGGTATCTAAGAAGTATGTGATACAAGCCTTTATCATTTCATATTCGTGTTTAAAGTACTTTTTCACTTTTTAGGCCTTGGTTTTCATTTTCCGCTTCTTACTAATATAGCTTATAAACATGTTATATGGATGTTTATAAAATATTTTCATCTTAATACTACCCTTTTCAAACTTTGTTTGGTAGTATCTCATTTCAAACTCCACTGCAAGTACTGAAATTCAGCTTGTACACTGACCACCCAGACCTAGCACAGACTTCACAAGTACTCACCCACCCTCACTTCAAATACTAGATGCAAGTTGGTTCCACAGGCCACCTGCGCTACTGATAGACTGGCTACAGATTCAGAGGTTCCCGTAGTACCCCCCAGGTTTGATAATTTTCTATGATGACCCAAATAAGAAAGTGCTATAATTGGGCCAGACGCGGTGGCTCACGACTGTAATCCCAGCACTTTGGGAGGCCGAGGCGGGTGGATCACGAGGTCAAGAGATCGAGACCATCCTGGTCAACATGGTGAAACCCCGTCTCTACTAAAAATACAAAAAATTAGCTGGGCATGGTGGTGCATGCCTGTAGTCCCAACTACTCAGGAGGCTTAGGCAGGAGAATTGCCTGAACCCAGGAGGTGAAGGTTGTGGTAAGCCAAGATCATGCCATTGCACTCCAGCCTGGGTAACGAGAGCAAAACTCTGCCTCAAAAAAAAAAAAAAAAGAAATGAAAGTGCTATAATTAATGATTATATTTTTTATTAAGGGTACAAATCAGGACAATCATAAAATTGAAGAAAAATGAAGAGGCACATTGGGTGAGGACGGGGAGCAAACACAGAGTTATTTAACTGTCTCATTGCTATGATCTGAATCTTTGTGATTATATTCAATCCAACTGTACAATCCAGACTAATCTTCTGTATTAGTCCATTTTTACACCGCTGATAAAGACATACCTGATACTGGGCAATTTACGAAAGAAAGAGGTTCTACATGGCTGGAAAGGCCTCATAATTATGGCGGAAGGCAAGAAAGAGTAAGTCACGTCTTATGTGAATGGTGGCAGGCCAAAAGAGAGCTTGTTCAGGGAAACTCTTCTTTTTAAAAACATCAGATCTCGTGAGACGTACTCCTTTCATAAGAACAACACTGGAAATACCTGCCCCATGATTCAGTTACCTCCCACCAACTCCTTTCCACAATACATGGGATTTCAAGGTGAGATTTGACTGAGCCAAACCATATCATCTTCCTATTTTAAAATAAATTCATTAGCAACTTTAATTCCCCTTTGTTATGGAACATATTATATTACCATGGAATTACAAGATGGACATCTTTGGGATGCCATTATTCTGCCTGCCACACTACTCAATGTCTTCTCTAGCTTGGGTTGTAATAATTTTATTTGTCCTGAAGAACCAGATTTTTATGCTGTTATCATCTATGGAAACTTAATAAGGGCAAAATGTATATTATCAGTTTTTTGTCACTCCCTACCTTACTTCCAACTTTTTTTGCCAACATCTCTGTTTTGAGTAGGCTAGTCATAGTGGCATCTCTACCTGCAATCTGCTTCTGAGGTGAACTACCTCATCACATCCTCTGCAGAGGGAGCAGTTCCTGTGCTTCTGTTGCTGGCCATGTTTGCTGTATTGCAGCTGCTTGGTATACAGTGAACATCTGACAGCAAGACAATCAGTTTAAATCATGATGGTTCAAGCAATTAAAATAGCCTTCAAATACCTACTGGCCACATCTGACGTAACCAAAAGCCATAATTTTTAGGAGTGAACATTGCTACAAGTTGCAGGCCTTTATATCTTTCTGTGTCTATCGCCTGGTTTATGAATAGTGTGTTAGAAGGATCAGTGTTGTGTGGAATGGTTGTTAGGTTTGATTAAAAGAGATATCTTCTGACTTAGGTTTTTCCTTTTTACTGCTTTGTGGAACAAAAATGTAGTGATGTAACCTTATCAACCATCTGGCACCATGATGTGACCTTGGGAGAGCAACAAGAAAATAACAATACTGGTTCTTTTATGTGCAGCTAACAGTAGATCTGAAAGCCTGCCCACAGTGGTGTGTTGGTAAATGCTCAACCACCAGTTCCTGAGGCTTAACGACTTGATTTGTAGTGCTTTCTCTTTTATAAGGAGTAAATATTCCTATCATATGGCATATATCACTGAACGTAGAGCTGGGAAGAGATGTACACAATTAGATTATGCAAACCAGTTCTAGAAAACTTTAAAGTGGAAAAAATAAACTTCTATTTTGTTTAAAGTTTATTTTATGTTTTGGATTCTTTCTTGCTCATCATGGCCAGAAATGACCCCAGTTTATTTCTGAGCATTGCTCTGTGAGATGAAGACCAAATGGGGCCATCCAGATTTCTTTTTTATGTACTTCAAACTATAGGTATGGAGAGAGGATCATTGGTTAACAATTGATCATGAATGAAACTATGCAGTAAGTCATGTAGTGACCGAGTGGCTCTATAATGTTAATAAAGAGACCTGTAATACACCAGCAAACTCCTGCAAGTGCAGCAACCATGAGACTAACTGGCTTCAAGCACAGCCTTGGAACATGAATGGTGTTGATTTCCGTCAGATTCTAGTCTTTCTTACTATTTCTGTTTTCATTACTTTCTATTGTTTTTTTGTTTTCTATTTCATTAGTTTCCAATCTTATCTTTATTATTTCCTTCCTTCTGCTTTCTTTAGGTTTAATTTGCTATTCCTTTACAAGTTTCTTAAAGTAAAAGCTCAAGTTTCTTATTTAAGACTTTTTTTTCTATGTTGGGTTTTAAAGCTATAAAACTTTCCCTTAGCATTACTTTAGCTGCATTTCATAAATGTTGATATGTTGTCATACAATTTTCATTCAGTTCAGAATAGTTTTAATTTCTAAACTTATTTCTTCTTTGACATGTTATTTAGCAATATATTTTCTAATATCTACATGCTTAGATAATTCCCCAAATTCTTTTTAATTTCTAATTGTTTTCCCTCAGGATTGAAGAACATGCTTTGGGCAATTTCAATACTTTTAAATTTATGGAGGCTTGCTTTATTGCCAAGCATATGGTATCTCCTGTAAAATATTCCTGTTGTGGCCGAAAATAATATGTATCTTACTCTCATTGGATAGTGTGTTCTGTAGATAGCAGCTAGGTCAACTTATTTGAGAGTGTCACTCAAGTGTTCTATGTTCTTGATGAATTTCCTTCGTTCCGTCCCTCCTTCCCTCCCTCCCTTCTTCCCTCCCGGATGGAGTTTTGCTCTTGTCACACAGGCTAGAGTGCAGTGGCACAATTTTGGCTCACAGCAACCTGTGACTACCAGGTTCAAGTGATTTTCCTGCCTCAGCCTCTGAGTAACTGGGATTACAAGAGCCTGCCACCACAACTGGCTAATTTTTGTATTTTTCATAGAGATAGGGTTTCACTATTTTGGCCAGGCTGGCCTGAAACTTCTAACCTCAGATGATCCACTTGCCTCAGTCTCCCAAAGTGGGATTACAGGTGTGAGCCACTGCGCCTATAATTTTAAAAATTTAGAAATTGCTAATTTTCTCTGTAGTAATGCTGTTAAATATTTATAGTGAGATAGTGAAGTCCCCAAAATTGGTATTAAATTGTCTATTTCTTCTTTTGAATAGTGTCAGTTTTTGCATTATGTTTTTGGAGCAGTGTTGGTAGTTGCATATACATTTATAATTATTATATTTTTCTGATTGGCACTTATGATTATGAAGTTTCCTCTTTGTCTCTATAATTATTTCTTATTGTAGAGTCTATTTTATTTGACATTTATTTAGCCTTTCCAGTTCTTATTATGGCAACTTTTTTGTACGTTATCATTTTCTATCCTGTTACTTGCAATCTATTTATGTTTATGAATCTAAATGTTGTTTTTTATAGAAAGCATACATTTGGAGACTTTAAAAATCCAGTTTGTTTATTTCCCTCTTTTGATAGGTGTGTTTGATCCATTCATATGAAATTTAATATGAATTTAATTAATATCTACTTTTAGGTGTTATGACTAAATTTAAATTTGTAATTTGCAATTTGTTTTCTATACATCTTACATTTTTTGTTACTGTGTCTTCCATCCTGTTTATTGTGTGAAACAAATATATTTTAGTGTATCTTGTCAGTTACTCTGATGAATTTTTAAAGAGTATTTTTATTTTTTTTCAAAACTCTACATTCTAGACACCTATTTCATGTTCTTCCTGAATCCAGAGGTTTATATGCCTTTGGTCTCATAAAGTTTACTCCTTTTTTCTATGTAATTAAATTTGGTGACTTTTATTTGTAATTAAAGGTTCCTAACTAATATAATGGTTTGTATATTTAACTAAGTACTTATTAAAACTGTGTGATACATCATTCCACATCTTCTCTTTTTTATCTTAACTTTCTTTTCTGTTTTTCTTGCATCTACCTCTGCATATTGTTTTTTGGGGAATAGTTATCTAGAATGTAGAAGATCAACCAAGCAGCATCTTTTCTTGATTTCTTTTACCCTATTTCTCTTGGTGAATTAGGTCACGTATCTCTACTTCTAAGTCTACAAGGAGAAAAATATATCCTACAGCTCAGAAGCATACATTGGTTAAATTCTACTCATGGCTGTATGTGCTTGGTCTCACACTAGAGATTGACAGATGAAATACAAGAAAGAAAGATCTGCTGAGAGAGAAGGAGAAAGGTTCTAGCTAGGTAGAAAGTTAGGGCTGAGTCCTCAGCAGAATTCATCTTCTAACACAAGAGCAGCCTGAGAGGATCAAGCTGCAAATATGGAAAAGGAAGCCAGGTCTAACAAAAAAACATCTCATGAGTAATCCATGAAGTTTCACATATGCACGACAGGGTTGGGGAGAGGCTCAGTGAGCACATTCCTTCCCATGTTTTGGATATATTCAGATAAGGAAGCTTGTACATGGGGGGCACTGATAAAAAGACCTACCCTGGGCCAGGCACGTTCACTTTGAAGGGTTCCACCTAACTCCTGCACAGTAGGGAGAGATAAGCAACATGGAGTAACAAGCTAAGGGCCCACATGCTCACTAAATGGATGTGGTAGGGACTGCCAGGGATTTGTGCCTTAGCTTTATGTAAATGACACACATAGTTCTGACTCTTTTTACACACCCTATATAAATAGAGCACCACTCCCTACTAGCTCATTTATAAAAACCCATGCCCTTCACTGTAAAAAGGCAACTTTTTTGGGGGGAACTCTCTCTGCAGCAGAGACTTCTCTCTCGTACTTTTGCTTATTAAATTTCTGCTCTAATCTTACCCTTGGTTTGTCTGTGTCTTTGAATTTCTAGGCTGTGAGACAAAGAATTTTGGGTGGCACTCCAGAAGCAAGGCCATTTTACTACCCATAGTATCCCCACTATAGTCATTATGGTAGATGCTGTAATGCAACCACAAGTTATAAAATGCCATCTCAGCTATCAAAAAAGTCAGAGATAGATCTTAGATTATATACATTGTACATATGATCTAAAATTATATATATGCTGTAATTTTAAATAACTTTTAAAATACTAGGTATGGCATAAAAGCTAAAAAGACTATCAAACATATGTTAAGTATAGGTCAATTTCAGATAAGAAAAGCTGAAGTATAATATATGACATTTAAAATAACAGAATTGCTTCTCTGACAAAACACCAAAGACCGGGATGACACTGGTACAACTGGGAAGCCCGGAGGCCCTGGAGGCCCTGGGATGGGGAACTGTGATGGCTTCCCCTGAGCCTTTGTCAGTGGCATCTGGGGCTGGGTTTGCCTCAGTGATCGGGACTGGCGCAGAAGCTGAAGCTCTTGAGTTCAAGGAGGCAAGGCTGAGGATAAGGAGTCGATGCTGTTAGTCAAGCTGGGCCACCTGGTCAAGGACATAAAGAGCAAGTCCCTGGAGGAGATCTGCTTCTTCTCTCTACCAATCAAGGAGTCTGAGATCATTGACCTTTTCCTGGTGGCCTCCCTCAAGGATGAGGTTTTGAAGATTATACCTGTGCTGGCCAGCACACCAGGCATTTATTGCCATCTAGGACTACAATGGCCACATCCATCTGGGTGTTAAATGCTCCAAGGAGGTGGCCACTGCCATCCAAGGGACCATCATCCTGGCCAAGCTCTACATTGTCCCTGTGCACAGGGGCTACTGGGGGAACAGGATTGGCAAGCCCCACACTGTCCCTTGCAAGGTGACAGGCCACTGCAGCTCTGTACTGGTGTGCCTCATCTCTACACCCAGCAGCACTGGCATTGTCTCAGCCCCAGTGCCCAAGAGGCTGCTGCTAATGGACTGTATTGATGACTGCTACATCTCAGCCAGGGGTTGCACTGCCATCTTGGGCAACTTCACCAAGGCCACCTTTTATTCCATCTCCAACACTTACAGCTACCTGACCCTAGCCTCTGGAAGGAAAGTGTATTCACCAAGTCTCCTTAGCAGGAATTCATTGACCATCTTGTCAAGACCCACACCAGTCTCTGAGGAGAGGACTGAGGTTCCCGCTATGGCTACAACATAGGGATTATACACAAAAAATAAAATGAATTAAGCCTGTTAAAAATAATAAAATGGCTGCATAGTATTCTGTGGTATATATGTGCCACATTTTCTTTATCCACTCTATCATGGATGGGCATTTCTTTATCCAGTCTATCATGGATGTTCCAAGCCTTTGCTGTTGTGAACAGTGCTGTAACAAACATATGTGTGCATGTGTCTTTATAGTAGAATGATTTATAACTCTTTGGGTATATACCCAGTAAAGGGATTGCTGGGTCTAATGGTATTTCTGGTTCTAGATACTTGAGGAATCGCCACACTGTCTTCCACAATGGTTTACCTAATGTACACTCCCACTAGCAGTGTAAAAGCATTCCTATTTCTCCACATCCACTCCAGCATCTGACTTTTTAATGAGTCCATGTCCTTTGCAGGGACATGGATAAAGCTGGAAACCATCATTCTCAGCAAACTAACACAGGAACAGAAAACCAAACAGTGCATGCTCTCACTCATAAGTGGAAGTTGAACAATGAGAACATATGGACACAGAGAGGGGACCATCATGGGGTGGGAAGCAATGGGAGAGATAGCATTAGGAGAAATACCTAAAGTAGATGATGGGTTGATAGGTGCAGCAAACCACCATAGCAGGTGTATACCTATATAACAAACCTGCACATTCTGCACATGTTTCCCATAACTTAAAGTATAAAATAATAAAAATTTTAAAATACCGAAATTAACAAATACATAAAAGAAGGATAGCTCATGGTATGTGAAATCTGGGTAGCAAATCAGTGCCAGAGATACATTCTGGAAAAAAATGTTTTATACAATTTTAATCACTCCAAAAAAGAGAATCCAGCTTGCTTTTCTGCCATGAATCACTGAGGCTGGCCATAAAATTCCAGTGCTAAGTATTACTTTCCTCTAGAATATCTCCTTTTATGTAGTATATTATTTACTGTTTTCAATCACTGTGCTTCTTTTTTCCTCTTATAGAGAATTATTTGCATGAAAGATAGATTTGCTCACATTTTATTCCAATCCATGGCTTTGACTATTTTACCTTAATTATAGTCTTGTTTCTTTCTTGCAGGCCTTAAAGACGTAAGTCCTTATGGTTATAATTAAATCCTGCTGCTGATAAAAGTCTTATGTGCTCCCATGGTCCTATTTAAATAACTCATTTCTAGAATTTCCTTGGTGTAGTAGCTAGGCTCTTTAAAAAAATCGGGGAGGAGAGGGCTTTATTAGTATTATTTGTGAAGAATAGTTCCTCCTGGTTTTACATATATATAAAATGAAAAAAGATATTAAGAATTTATCATGTGAATAGAACTATGAAATGGGTAAAGAGCTCAGCTGCACTTGAAAACCTTTTAATGCACTTCATTTTGGAGAAAGCTTTCTCAGACTCCAGCAGAAGTAGCATCTGCAGGCTTTTGCTATGATCATACTTATTCCTAGTCATTTTTATTCTGTAGCAAATAGGCTCAATCACATTAACCACCTAGTTATACAGCATTAATAATTTATATAATGACATTGAAATCTACTATTAATCTCAGAAAGCACCAGGATATTGTCAAGTTATATAAAACTGGAATGCATTTTTCAGTTTCTAGTTCTCAATTGCTGATTGACTTATTGTTAGCTTTTTAAAAGGTCTCCAGTGACAAAGTAAAATTGGAACCATGTCTACTGCAATAAGATTCTGCATCTGAAAAAGGCCTTTAACTACTTGAAGTACCATTACATGCAAAATTCCTTTTACCAGTCTAGTCTGGAAGGGATAGCAATGGTAGAGAAAGTGAGACAGAGGGTTTTGATGTTTTCCTAAGGTCAGGATTGTGTTAATATCCCAAAACTCATAAATGGAAAAGGGGATTAAACTGACATTTATTGACTAGTATGGACAGGCCTTGTACAATGCACAAAAGGTATTTTTTGTCTAATTCAAAAAACACACAAATGAAAAATGAAACAGTGAGTTAGGAGTTCTCTATCAAGATGATTTTACTACCAGAATTTGAGGCTCTGAATTGCAAAGCAATTTACCCAAGTTTATGTCTCCAAAAGAATTGGAATTAAAACCTAAAATGTCAGATTGCTAGTTCGACATATGATTATACTCCTCCTATCCTTAAGTGAGATTCTCAGTAACTATATTTTCTGACATGCATTAAGCACTTACTGATTTACTATTTCACAGGCATTGTATGAAGAACTTTTAAGTTGGCTATTATTTTTCTCTGAGAGCAATTCTACTCTCCTTAAAGAAATAGCACAACTTCTTCCTACCCATTTCTATCAGCATTCTTCCCTGGGATTATTTTTAATTGAGTTGAAAAAAAAGAAAACCCTCTTTATTTTCTGACCATGAGACTATAAGGATGAGAGCCTAGAACCAAGGGAAGGAGAACCTATCTCATGGAGAAAGACAATGACAACAAAAGACATCTGTCATTTAAGAGCAGAGTAGATCCAACTGGCTTCATGTCTTGGTGGATCTGAATAGTCCAAGTACTTCTCTATCATTCTGGTATTGCAGATTTTAGTGTTTAAAGTGGTATTCCTTGGTGTTGGAATTGGAGCATAATGTGTAATCTCTTCTTTGAAACAGTGTAGAATAAAATATTTGATCTGCAAAAACTGAGATAAAATTATTATTCAAGTTTTCACTTAGTAATATAATAATAATGTCATTGCTGTGGGGGAATAGAGAAGGCCATATTTGCATTAGGACTATCCTGTTGTGTATGCCACAATAATATCTTGCAGCTTGATAAAGATGGGTTGGATTAACCAATCTGAGTATTAATTCCCCTAGGTTTCTTAAATTGAAGCTGCAAACAACACTTGTAATTGGTCATGGCAAAACAAGGCAGATCTCCATAAAGGCAACTTTTGACTGCTCAATATGTTAACCATCATAATAGAAAATTAAATCAACTATGTGAGTTTCATTGGTATTAACATTACTTTCTTAAACCTGTTTACTGGAAAGGCACTTGTTAATGTGGTCTGATATAGCTGCATTACTAATTCAATGTCTAACTATAAATCACATCTATTCAAATGCCAAAGAAATGGCAGCATTTGCTTTTTATGTCTTACTGAATACATAGTATTTTAGGAAAATAATTTCAGCATTGAAATGAAATGAAAATCATGATACATTAGTTATTAATTAGATTATTAAATTTCTGCACATATAATGTCATGCTCTAGAATTATTCTTATGAAGTGTAGTTATTCATATAGCAAGTTAAATCACATTTGATGCATTGTCACTTTGTTTAGGTGTTCTTGAAGTAAGGAGTAATCTTGATGAAGCTGACAGGGAAAGATGTTTTTCTCTCTGTTATTGTTGCATAAATGACACTAAGCATTATGAATTATTAATCTTGCAAAAAAGCTTCAAATTTAACTTTTTAGAGCTTCTATTTGGGGATCAAAAGAGTATACATTTTGTTGCAAAATGGCACCTCTATTGATTATATTTTTGATATTTGTAACTAATGTTTATAAAAAAAGACTAAAGTTACAAACAAATGTAAAATAATCATCCTTGGCTTCAGAAAAGAAACTTGCTTAGAATTTTTGAGCAAAAACAAAGTGTTTTAACTTCTCTGAATATAAAGCATTAGTTTTTCATTCCTGTTAGGCAGAGAGCTTCAACTTTAACATGGAATATCTTCAAAACACAATTTAATTAATAATGTTATAGTATTAATGAAACAAAAACTGAGAATCCTCTGAAACATATGTATCCTTTGGTGTTTTGAAAAAAAACTTTTTTTTTTTTTTTTTATTGAGACTGAGTTTCACTCTTGTTACCCAGGCTGGAGTACAATGGCATGACCTCAGCTCACCGCAACCTCCACCTCCTGGGTTCAGGCAATTATTCTGCCTCAGTCTCCCGAGTAGCTGAGATTAGGCATGTGCCACCACGCCCAGCTAATTTTTTGTATTTTTAGTAGAGATGAGGTTTCACCATGTTGACCAGGATGGTCTCGATCTCTTGACCTCGTGATTCACCCTTCTCGGCCTCCCAAAGTGCTGGGATTACAGGCGTGAGCCACTGTGCCCGGCCCCAAAAAAAAACTTTTTAAATAATTTGCCTTGATGAATTCTTAAAAATGTTTTAAATCCCCTTTTATTTTCTGATTGGTTGCTTTTCTCATGTGGGCTTAGTTTTAAAAATTTGTATTTGGAAATAATTGCATATTCAAAAATGCAAAAATTGTTCAATTTAAAAAATGTATAAAATATCTTCCTTTTTTATTAACTATTTAAATTGTTATACTTTAAGTTCTGGGATTCAAGTGCAGAACATGCAGTTTTATTACATAGGTATACACCTGCTATGGCGGTTTGCTGCACCCATCATCCAC
This sequence comes from Callithrix jacchus, assembly GCF_049354715.1. Taxonomy (NCBI): domain Eukaryota; kingdom Metazoa; phylum Chordata; class Mammalia; order Primates; family Cebidae; genus Callithrix; species Callithrix jacchus. Next base: position 89,205,159 of record NC_133511.1, read on the forward strand.
ATTAGGTATTTCTCCTTATGCTATCTCTCCCATTACCCCCGACCCCCTGACAGGGCCTGGTGTGTGTGTGGTGTTGCCCTTCCTGGGTCCGTGTGTTCTCATAGTTCAACTCCCACTTATGAGTGAAAATGTGGTGTTAGTTTTTCTGTTCTTGTGTCAGTTTGCTGAGAATGATGGTTTCCAGCTTCATCCATGTCCACAAAGGACATGAACTCATCCTTTTTTAATGGCTGCATAGTGTTTTTTGAAAAGCAATGCAATCAAACATACCATAAAAAAACCCTCCTGAATAATTGCCTGAACCCAGGAGGCGGAGGTTGCGGTGAGCCGAGATCGTGCCATTGCACTCCAGCCTGGGTAACAAGAGTGAAACTCCATCTTAAAAAAAAAACCCTCCTGAAAGAATAAGCTACACTGAAGCTTTTACAGCTCTCAGAAAGGTACACTCCACCCTAGGAAACAAGATGAAAAAAGCAAACACTAAAACAAGGTACACACTGACATTTCTATATTGATTCTCTGGTAAATTGAAAACAAAAACGAAACCAAAACATCTTTAATACATAAATGCTTCAAGGAAAGAAATATATTAATTGCTGATTTGTGTTGTTAAAAATCTTTAATAAAAAATTATTCAGTCAGAGTTTATCTTTCCTGCGGTGATTAATTTTATGTGTCAGTGTTACTGGACCACAGGATGGTCAGATGTTCATTTATTTATTTATTTATTTATTTGAGATGAAGTTTCGCTCTTGTTGCCCAGGCTTGAGTGCAGTGGTGCAATCTCACCTCACCACAACCTCTGCCTCCCAGGTTCAAGAGATTCTCCTTCCTCACCCTCCAAGTAGCTGGGATTACAGGCACACACCACCACACAGGGCTACAGTTATTTGTTAGGCATGATTTCTGGGTGTGTCTGTAGTGTTTTTTTTTAAATAGATTAATATTTGAATTAGGCTCTCCCTCATATAGGCAGGCCACATTCAATCCTTTGAAAGTCCCAAGAGAATAAAACTGAATAAAAAAGAATTGTTTCTTTTTCTGCATTATGATCTTCAAGCTGCAGCATTAGTCTTTTCCTGTCTTCAGATTTAGATGGATCCAAATTACACTCTTGGCTCTCCCGCTTCTTAGGTCTTTGAACTTGGGCTGGAACTATATTATTGACCCTCCGCAGTCTGGATTTCTCAGCCTCCATAATATGTGAGTCAATTCCTTAACATATATATTCCCTATTGTTTCTTTTTCTCTGGAGAAACTAACTAATATAGCATTCAGTAGCAACAGTGATTCTAAAGGAACAAAATTTTAAGAATGTGTTTTCTAACTTGGTTCTGGGATTGTCTTTCTAATCTGATTAGACTTAAAGACATTAATTACTCTATTTCCTGTAGTAAAAGGAACAATAATAGTTTATGGAATGATTCCAGAATAGACCTACACAAATAGCTCTATTGGATACTCCTAATAAACCACTTATAAGAAGCATAGAACTGAGTAACCATGTATATGATATTTAAAACAATTTTGAAAATCTAATGGATATAATGAAGTTGGTTGTTTGGTCCTAATGTTGCTGGACAAAGTGGTGACAGAAAGAAATGAATTCAGCAATTCTAATAACCAGCTCAATCACTGTATAAATAACCTGATAGGTTCTATGTTTACCCTAAAGAAAAATCCTTATGTCCTATAGCTGTAGAGGTAAGACTGCTGATTTCTTCCAACTCTATACAATTATTATATCATGATATTTGAGTATTTGTTTAAACATATCATGCTATGGTCACTTGGTCTTATTTCCTACATTTTAGAGAAATGCTTTTCTAATGCTTATTTTTTTGTCACACAAAACAAAATAAACAATAATTATGTTTTATTTCATTTGAGGCACCCTTAAAATATAACAGGGAAAATGTATTTGGATAGAGAGTTTAAATATACTTAAATCTAATCACAACTTTATAAGGTAAATCATGCTATGTTTATTTGATATGCTGAGTAAATTTCTAATTTCTTATGGCTAACAAAAGATAGCTAGGATTCTGTCTGCTAGTATTCAAATCTTTTCCTTATGATTTGGTTACTCTATACTTAATCAGCATGCCTAAAAGAATCTGTGATCTATGAAATCTTCTTTTCTTATCTAAGATTGCTATTTTGCATCACTTGAGTTTTTTTTTGTTGTTATTGTTGAGACGATGTCTTGCTCTGTGGCCAGGCTGGAGTGCAGTGGCATGGTCTTGGCTCACTGCATCCTCTTCCTCCTGGGTTCAAGAGATTCTTTGCCTCATCCTCTTGCATAGCTGTGACTACACGTGCACACCACCATGCCCAGCTAATTTTTTTTTTTTAATATAAACTGGATTTCACTATATTGGCTAGGATGATCTCCATCTCCTGACCTTGTGATCTGCCCTCCTCTGCCTCCCAAAGTGCTGGGATTACATCCATGAGCCACTAGGCCCAGTCAGCACTTTTAGTTCTAATGAGGCATGTATTAGCTTCCCAAATTGTGAGCTGGAGTGCATTTGCATTTCACTGCAGGTATTTGAGAACATAATAGATTTTTTCCATATGAATGTGAAACATTTCACACAAAAGGTAAAAACTCTTCCAAGTTCTCCAAAATTTCTGAGAATCTTTTTCTGTCTAGAATGGCCTGTTCTCACTAAGTTCATTTTCAAAGACATATATAATCATAGCTACTGTAAAATTGTAGTTAGAAATCTAATAATGAAAAATAAATGTGAGCACACTTTTAATGATATTTACTCAATACAGGTTATACTCATTGCTTTAGGAAAAATTGATCTATTTGCTATGAGAAAAAATGATTCATATGCAATAAAAACTGAAATTCTAAAAATGCAGACAATGAGAGCACATTTGTAAGAGGGATTGGTAAAAACTAGTTATTTCCTAAAATTAAATTACTTATTTACTTAAAATTAATGCACATTTAACATTTGTTAAGGAAAGATAAATGTAAAATATAGAATTCAATCTTTCTACTCCCCTCCTCTGATACTTTTGGTATTAACTTTGAGCTTAAAATTTATTTAAAATAGTTTTTGGATACTACACAGCCATAAAAAACGATGAGTTTGTGTCCTTCATAGGGACATGGATGAATCTGGAAACCATCATTCTCAGCAAACTGACACAAGAACAGAAAACCAAACACTGCATGTTATCACTCATAGGTGGGTGTTGAACAAATAGAACATGTGGACACAGGGAGGGGAGCATCACACACTGTGGTCAGTTGCAGGGGGGCTAGGGGAGGGACAGCTGGGGTGGGGAGGGTGGGGAGGGATAACGAGGGGAGACATACCAGATATAGGTGATGGGGGGATGAAGGCAGCAAAGCACCTTGCCATGTATGTACGTATGCAACAATCCTGCATGATCTGCACATCTTTCCCAGAACCTAAAGTACAATAAAAAAAAAAGAGTTAAGCAAAAAATATTGTTTTTAGAAATTAATAAGTTAAAGAAAAAAAGCTAAGAGAGCTAATGGAAACGAAAAAATACAGGAAAAAAATAAGCTGAATTACTGTATAAATGACCTGATTGCTTCTCTTCTGTATTAAAGCAACATACAAAAAAAACATATATTTTTTTGCTAAAGCAACTACTCATATAATTTTAATTTTTTGTCTAGAATTACCCAGATTTAAACAAATAGGAAAGTGTGATTTTTGCCACTACGATATATTTTCTTGAGTTGTGATACACACCATATGTGGGAAGAAAGTGTCCCTCTGAAACTAATTTAAACATTATATTTTATTTTATTGATGTTACATTTTATTTCACTAAGTTTTTACTAATACTTTTGTGACTTTTAAATGAATTTAAAATAAGTATGCCCTTTCAATTCACTCTGATGGATAAATAAAAAACAAGAAAGGGGCAAACAATAATAGACAATAAAGAGTAAGAAAAAGCATGCAGTTGATGTTTGTAAAGTGGAAAGCAGAAGCTTGCTGTCTATATTAGGACAGCAAAACTTATAGTGTCCACATAGAACCATATGAAGAGCAGGCCCCAAAATAAAATGCTACTAATGAAGTAGAACAGAGGAAAATAAATAATTCACTCTTTATGGGATGGAAATAACAGTTAAGCTTACCTTAACTCTGTAATTTCCAGCTACATGAACCAGCAAATTTACTTTATTGTGTAAGCCAATTTGAACTTGGCCCTCGGGTTATTTGCAACAGAAAACATTCTAATAGGCTGTACCTATTATATAATTACCTCATCAGCTTAAAATGTTATTCTAGTTTACAAAAGCAACTTAAAATACCACCTTTCTTGCTATCCCAGAGTTTCCATGGAATAAAGTTAGAGTGTTTGCAGTTGATCGGTTGACTTTATTTAACTCTGTATCTTGTTTTTGATTTTCCTTTGACTTTGTGCTTTTCAAGACTGAATAATCAACTCCTTTTCTCTCTCTCTTTTTTTTAGAGAAGGAAAGAAAAAAAGGAGTGAAGGAGAGGAAGAAAGAGGAAGAAAAAGAGGGAGAGAGAACATTGTTTTAGAATAAATGTCTTAGAATAAATGTTTTAGAATAAATGTTGCTTTATTCTAAAAAAATGGGTATTAATAATGGCCAATCAATATTTCATTTAAACCTATGAGTAGGTGTGATGTGGTATTGACAAGAATGTATATTTTGTGTATTTAAAGTGGAGAGCTCTATAAATATTTATTAAGTTTACTTGTTCCAGATCTGAGTTCGAGTCCTGGATATCCTTATTAATTTTCTGTCTCATTGAGTCTAAGTCTCTATGTATCTGGGTGTTAGGATCGTTAGCTCTTATTGTTGCATTGGTCCTTTTACCACTATACCTTTGTTGCTTTGAAATCTATTTTATCAGATACAAGAATAGCAACTCCTGCTTTTTATTTATTTATTTTTGCTCTCCATTTGGTTGGTAAATCTTTCTCCATCCCTTTGTTTTGAGTCCTTTTCTCAAATGAGTTTATGGCAACGTTCCCAAATTCCCCTTCTGTTGTGATTAGAAATTAGCGATAAGCAGGAGCTCACCTTCCTGACAATCACTTTGACTCACATTAGCTGAAGTCATCTTTGTCTTAAGACAGTTGTCAGCCTGCAAGCTACTCCCAGAAGCTCAGAGTGATTGTTTGGAATTACAATAAAATGATTGATGTAGGCTAGTCAAACACATACTTGCCCTTATTTGAATGACCCTTTGGAGCTGGACAAAATGATCAAGTAAGGGAAACAGATCACATTCAAGCAGGTTTAAAGGGAGCTCAGGTAAAGGCAAAAAATGACCATGTGCCACCAGCTGTGTAGAACTGGCCCTGTAGAACTTTTTAACAGCAATGTGGGATCTTCCTATCTCAGAATATTATGTTTTGGGAGAAGTTGGACTGGAAAAATTGGGCTGCAGTAAGTGTTCAAGGTCTTCAGACAAAAATGCCAAATGTATGTCATGGTGCACATGTACATTGAGTTAAAGAAGTACAATCTAAATTTAGGACAGTAAGGGAAACTGAGTAAGTAAGATTTGAGAAGCATGTACATAGACCCAGATAATTTTCTAGTGAAATCTTCTATGTAATAAAATTATTTTACAAAATCTTAGAACTTGTTCTAACCCAATGTAAAGAAACTAAGAATTTTGAAAAAAGGTTTGACGAAATGCTGAAAAGAATAGACAATATAGAGAGGAATATAAATGACCTAACGGAGCTGAAAAATACAACAGGAGAACTTAGTGAAATACGCACAAGTTTAAATAGCAGAATAGATCAAGCAGAAGAAAGGATATCAGAGGTCGAAGACCAACTTAATGAAATAAAACGACAAGAAAAGAATAGAGAAAAAAGGATGAAAAGGAATGAGCAAAGTCTCCAAGAAATATGGGACTATGTGAAAAGACCCAATCTACGTTTGATTGGTGTACCTGAATGTGATGGAGAGAATGAATCCAAGCTGGAAAATACTTTTCAGGATATTATCCAGGAAAATTTTCCCAATCTAGCAAAGCAGGACACTATTCAACCCCAGGTAATACAGAGAACACCACAAAGATATTTCTCAAGAAGAGCAACACCAAGGCACATAATCGTTAGATTCACCAGGATCGACATGAAGGAGAAAATACTAAGGGCAGCCAGAGAGAAAGGCCAGGTTACCCATAAAGGGAAGCCTATTAGACTTACAGCAGATCTCTCAGCAGAAACCCTACAAGCCAGAAGAGAGTGGGGGCCAATATTCAACATACTTAAAGAACAGAACTTTCAGCCTAGAATCTCATATCCTGCCAAACTAAGCTTCACAATTGAAGGAAAAATAAAATCTTTTATGAACAAGCAAGTACTCAGAGATTTTATTACCACCAGGCCTGCTTTACAAGAACTTCTGAAAGAAGCATTATACATAGAAAGGAACAACCAGTATGAGCCTTTCTAAAAATATATCAAAAAGTAAAGAGCATCAACATAAAGAAGAATTTACATCAACAAATGGATAAAATAGCCAGTTAACATCAAATGGCAGTAACCCTAAATTTCAATCAACTAAATCCCCCAATCAAAAGATACAGCCAAAACCTAATAGTATATCCAAAGATACACAAAGACTCAAAACAAAGGGTTGGAGAAAAATTTACCAACCAAATGGAGAGCAAAAATAAATAAATAAACCAAAAGCATGAGTTGTAATTCTCACATTTGATAAAATAGATTTCAAAGCAACAAAGATACAGTGGTAAAAGGATCAATGCAACAATAAGAGATCTTAATACCCAGATACATAAGACCCATAACGAGATTTAAACTCAACGAGACAGAAAATTAATAAGGATATCCAGGACTTCAACTCAGACCTGGAACAAGTAAACTCAATAAATATTTATAGCGTTTTCCATTTTAAATACACAAAATATTGACTGGCCATTATTAATACCCATTTTTAGAATAAAGCAATATTCCTGTTCTCTCTCCCTCTTTTTCTTCCTCTTTCTTCCTCTGTTTCTCTCCTTTTTTTACTTTTCAACATCCTAGTTCCTCACCTCTACTCAATACATTCCTCTGAACACCTGATTCCTTGTGATTCTCCCGTCCTACTGAAATCTCCAATCCATAAATAAATAAATAAATAAATAAAGTGTTAAAACCTCCCTTAACTCTTAGAAAAAAAAAAATCTTAATCCTGACCTCTGATATGTTTCCCTTGACATGTTTCTCCATGCTTGCCTTCTATGTGGCCATTGTGTACCTATTCCACATTTCCAGCCCATCTAACCCTTTGCCTGAAACCTGCAATCAGAAGGAGCTAATTCACATTGCACCTTCACTTTAAAGCAGGGATTGAATTGGATCGTGTTGCAGTGGTATATTATTAAGAAAGAAGGCTTTCTACTTTCTACTCTAAATATTCTGAGACATCCCTAGAGAGGTAAATGTTTGTCTTCCTAACAATCAGTGACTAAGCTTTTGCTTTATTTTAAAAACCAATGGCTGTTGAAAATGTAAATTTCAGATATTTACATTCATTTACATGTTAGAGAACAGAGTGCTCAGAGATAAATTTCTCCTGAAGGGAAGGAAAGAATATGTGACATATTGCTTATCCCTTTATGTCACCTTGAGTGAAACATATAATTTTATGAACATGGCAAATTCAATAACTGTTCATATCAGAAACAGTGATTTATAATGAATTGAATAAAGAATTTTATCCAGGATTTTTCCAGTCAAATAATAGCACATTTTTCTAAGGGATGTGTATTTCAAACATTTTTTGAAAGTAACTAATTGAAATCAAATGAAAGGCACATACATATTCAAGGAGAATCTATTTCCAAAGGGTTAAAAAAAATCAAATGCCCATAGGAAGTTGTATGACTTCTTTTTAATGCATAAATAGCCTACTAGTTATAATGTGTAAATGTTGGAATCTTCTTAAACATGTTTGTATATTTGTTTAAATTGGAAAAGCATTTAATACAAAGAACACATTTTTAGAAGTTTTGTAGTCAGCTGAAGCTTCTGAAATTCAAATATAATGCTGAATTAGCCCAAACCTCCTCTATTGCTTGTTTAAAATTTTTACATTTTGTCATTTAAAAATAATCAACTTAGTATTTTTATAGTATATTTTTACTTTAAATTCATAAGATGTTTTCAGGTTATTAGTTTTATGTACATTTCTACATAGATTACAAAAATCACAAGTAAAAATTTAAAGTTATATTTTAGTTAGTATATTTTCCATGTTAAGCTTTAACTTGTGAAATGAATTTGATTTATTTCAACTAATAGATGTGGACATATCTTGTCATGATTTTGAAGAATTATATAGAATATAAATTTCAATAATTGGTTACTTGCCATAACAAAACACCAATAGACTGGGGTGGCTTAAACAACAGCAATATTGTCTCAGATTTGTGGAGACTGGAAAAGTCTAAGATCAAGGTACTGTCAAGGTTGAGCTTCTGGTGAGGGCTCTCTTCCTGGCTTACAGACAGCTGCCTTCTGTGTCCTCAGATGGTAAGGAGTATTCTGGTCCCTCTTCCTCTTATAAGAACAATCAATCCAGTTGGATTAGGACTTCGCCTTTATGACCTCACTTAAGGTCATTACGTCTTTATAGGTCCTATCTCCAAATACAGTCACACTGAGGATTAGAACATAAAAAAAAAATGAATGGGGGAAGTCGTGATGGCTCATGCCTGTAATCCCAGCACTGCAGGAGGGCAAGGTGGGCGGATCATGAAGCAGGAGTTCAAGACCAGCCTGACCACATGGTGAAACCCCACCTCTACTAAAAACACAAAAATTAGCCAGGCATGGGTATATGCACTTGTAATCCGAGCTACTCAGGAGGCTAAGGCAGAAGAATTCTTTGAACTTGGGAGCCAAAGGTTGCTGTTATTTTGCTATTCTTGCCCAAGGAGATAACAAAATATAGTTTGAGGTTCAAGTTATTTGATAAAGAAATTATATATCTGTGAGTGTGTATATGTGTGTGTATATGTGTATACATATATAAAAATGTATAAACTTATAATATACATATTAAAATATTTTTCTCTTAAAATGGAATAAATTTAATGTCCCAATAATGGTATAGATCTAGAATGGAAGAGCATATTTATAAGCTCGCTCATTTAATCAAATATTTTTTAAAACTTTGTATTCTAGTTGAACCAGTAATTGAATATAGGAAGTATAAACAAATCAGATGTTGAGGGTAACTGCTATGAACTAAATTCTGTACCCCTCCCATTCATATGTTTTTTTTTGAGACGGAGTTTTGCTCTTGTTACCCAGGCTAGAGTGCAATGGCTCGATCTCAGCTCACCGCAACCTCCACCTTCTGGGTTCAAGCAATTCTCCTGCCTCAGCTTCCCGAGTAGCTGGGACTACAGGTGCGTGCCACCATGCCCAGCTACTTTTTGTATTTTTAGTAGAGATGGGGTTTCACCATGTTGACCAGGATGGTCTCGATCTCTTGACCTCGTGATCCACTGGCCTTGGCCTCCCAAAGTGCACGGATTATAGGCATGAGCCACTGCGCCCGGCCTTGTTTTTGTGTTTGAGATGGAGTTTTGCTTTCGTTGCCTGGGCTGGAATGCAATGGCAGGATTTCAGCTTACTGCAACTTCCGCCTCTTATTATATTTTCCTGGTAGATTGTCCATTTATTATTATAAATGCACTTTATAGCTCTTATAACAGTTATTGACTTAAAGTCATGTCTGATATAAATATAATGACTCCTGTTCTTCTCTGTTTTTCATTTGTATGAAATGCCATTTCCCATTCCTTCACTTTCAGATTATTTGAATCCTTAAATCTAATGTGAATGGCTTGTAGACAGTGTATTATGTCTTGTTTTTTATTTATTCATTTCCCTCTGTAGTTTGATAGTGAGTTTAATCTACTTTCTCTTAAAGCAATTATTGATAATGAAGGGCTTACTATTGCCATTTTGTTAATTGTTCATATTTGTCTTATGGTTATTTTTGTCCCTTTTTTCTATCGGTCTTCCTTTCTGTTTGATTAATTTTTTTTTCATATTGCTATGTTTTAATTACTTTCTTTTTCTTTTGTATATCTCCTATAGGAATTTTCTTTGTGGTTACCATGGAGCTAACGTAAAACATGTTATAATTATAATATTCTATTTTAAGCTGATAACTTCAATTGCATTCAAAGATGTTACACTTTTACTTCTCTGACTACATACTTTGTAATTATTGTCACAGTTTATATTTTTTATCTTGTGTAATCATTAACATATTTTACATTTATAGTTATTTTAAATATTTTTTTTTCTTTTCACTTTTGTCCCAGAAATAAAAGTGATTTATCCACCACGTTATGATGTTACATTATTCTGTATTTGGCTATATATTTACCTGTATCAATGAGTTTTCTTCTTTCATTTGCTTTCATATTTCTTTTTAGCATTCATTCATATAACTATTTTTTTAAATCTGCTGCTAACTCTTTGCTGAGCCAGAGGATGGGGCTGTGGTGATTGCTAAAGCAAACCACAGTCCCTCATATCACTGGTCTCCAGGTGCCTAAAGTATACCAGGTACCATCAGTACTCTACAACATCCTGCTATTATTTTTGATGTCACATTTGTAAGTTCTTAGGTAGACTATTTGTGTCTTTACTCCTCATACTATCATGTTCCTAGAATTTTTTCTCATTTTCTCAGGCATTCTTTATTGTCCTCTTTTGTGTTATACTATATTTTTGCCTATAGAAAGTGATAAATCAACAGCCAAAATCAAGTAATTGTTTTAAAATTAGAAGTCCTTTGGTATATACTCTTATGTTTTTTGTATATTCATTTATAAATATATGGAAAATATATACAGTTTTAGAAATTGGAAACAAATATCAGTTTTTTTCTCAAAATCATTTTGAAAAATTATAAAATACGATTATTCCTACTCCACTTTATAGCATTTACTTTTCCTAGATTAACTCCCTATTACTCCCTAATAGCAGGTTGTATTATGCAGTTTATTTGTCTAACTAGCTCAATGGGGAGTTTGTTAGTTTTCATCAAGACAAAGTATCAAACTTTTTCTTAAAAAAAACTAATGAGTGTATATTCCATAATTGCATATGAATGCTATTAAAAGTATGTAATATATCTATAAGAAATTAACACTATTTTCCATATTTATTTGCAATTTTTATTTCTACAAAATGTATTAATCCTTTCTGAGGCATTGCAATAAAAAAAAAGCAAGGTCTCCAGTTGTGCAGTGCTCATCTAACTTCCTATATGAGAGGCTGCTTTTCTTTAGGTCTCAGTACCAGGATCAAGGCTGGGACTAGTCAGTGTCTCAAATTCAAATTAATAGCCATAAATGTGGAAATGTGGATGTGCTATCAGAGAAATTCCATTTTCACACCTGACTTTATAGGCTATTTGAATGAGAAAACAAATAAAGTGAACAATGGTTTTTTGCTGTTAGAAGCAGCAAAGTAATTAAAAAGACAGTGTGACATATTGCAGTGTTACTTTCCAGGGAATTGTGTGGTTTGCCAACTAAATCAACTCTTTGTTTACAAGAGTAATGGGACATGTATTTACTCTATTAGGAAAACACAAAATATGAGCATGTGAGGTTTCTGGAGAGTTTGATGACTTTTCAGGGATTTGAGCCATATCTCATTCCACCCAGACTGGCACAACCTGGTATTTCTAAAGAGAAATAAGCTTTAAGAGGTATTTTAAACTTATGTTTTTGTTACCTGGACATTACAGACTCACATTACTAAAAATACCATGCAAGCTGTTTAACATGTTTAAGGTTGTATTTTACATGAACGCCTTTGAAACATTGAATAATTTTGTCTGTGATAATAAGTTACCATCACAATGATTATTCGGGTATACTTACTTGAGGAGCTACCAGACTAGAAATTTCTGTTCATTTTAAAATTTCATTGATAAATTACATTTATTGTTATATAAGTATTTTAATAAATTTTTGATAGCTCCTCATTATATAGTATGACATCTAAATGTAAAGATTTTTGCCATCTTTTCCATACAGCTCTTACCTGTCTTCTGTATTCAAACACAGTTATTTTTATTTGAACATTGTGTGTTTTTTTAGTATGCGTTGCTATAGCCCTTCAAAATATGATTCTGACTGATCTTGCTATTTTTTGTTTTCAACCTCTTTTTTGCTCCATTCCCATGATATACTTCAAGAGCCTCTAGAATTATCTCTGTGTGTGTGTATCCTTCATTCTTTTGACAAATGAATGTTTTAAACTATTTTTTCATCAAATGGATTTTTTTCATCTGTGCTTATTAAATTCAACCACTTAGATGTAACCCACTTATTAATATGATTCTACTTTTTTTCAGCCATCTGAATTATTTCAGTTATGTGGTCTTCCTTAGCAATTTGTATAGTATTGTAGAAAAAGTGAAAACAATAACATGACATTTTCAGATTATTTAGCATATTTCAGGCCAGTTTTAAGCAACTTTGAGTGCCAGTCGTTTCATAAGTGATAGTAGCCAGCCACCAAGATGAAAAACAGCTGCCATGTTGTAAATAACTTTATAGAGGAGCCCATGTGGTAAGGTATAATCACACGAGTGAATCATCTGGGAAATGGATCTTCATGATCCCATCAAGCCTTTAGATGCCACAGCCTTGTTCAACATCTTGACTTGAGAGACCCTGAACCAAAATCATCAGCTAAACCATTTTAGGAGTCTTAATTTAAACATTTCCAGTATTATTCTAACTAAAGTCTCTACCCCTTGTTTTTCTTCTTATGCCATTTTCTTTTGCTTCTTCTTTCTTTTTAGACAAGGTACCACTCTGTCACCAAGGCTGGAGTGCAGTGGCACAATCTTGGCTCAGGTGATCCTCCCACCTCAGCTGCCTGAGTAGCTGGGACTACAGTCAGGCACCAGGCTAAATTTTGTTTGTTTTTTTGTTTGTTTGTTTGTTTGTTTTGTTTTTGTAGAGACAAGTGTTTCACCATATTGCCCAGGCTGGTCTAAAACTCCTGGGCCCAAATGATCCTCCCACCTTGGCCTCTGAAAGTGCTGGGATTACAAGTATGAGCCAACGTGACTGGCCTTTATGTCATTTTCATCTGTAGTCAGTATGCTTTATTTTCTCAGAGGAAGGTTTGACCTCTTTGCTCTCTCATTTAAAACTTTTCAGTGGCCCCGCATCAAGTTTTTTTTTCTTATTTTATATTAGGGAGTACAAGTGCAGATTTCTGACATACGTATACTGCAAGTGGCAAAGTCTGGGCTTTTAGTGTACTGATTACCTAAGTAGTGAACACTGTACCCAACAGGTAAACTTTTAGCCCTCAAGCCCCTCCCACCCTGCCACGTTTTAGAATCTTTAGTGTTTATTATTCCTCTCTGTATGTCTATGTGTACCTGTTGTTTAGTTCCCACTTGTAAATGAGAACCTATGTTACTGAGTTATTTCACTTAGGATAATGGCCTTAATGGCCTTCAGTTCCATCCATGTTGCTGCAAAAGACATGATTTCATTCTTTTTCATTGCTGGATAGTATTCTATAGTACATAGATATACCACATGTTCTTCATCCAATCATCTGTTGACAGACACTTAGGTTGATTCCATGGCTCTGTTACTGTGAATAGCACTGTGATAAGCAAGAGTGTACATCTTTTTGGTATAATGATTTCTTTTCATTTTGTTATATACCTAGTAGTGGGATTGCTGGGTCAAATGGTAGTTGTATTTTCAGTTCTTTGAGGAATCTCCATACTGTTTTCCATAAAGGTTATACAAATTTTACCTTCTCATCAACAGTGTATAAGCATTCCCTTTTCTCCACATCCTAGCCAACATCTTTCATTTTTTTGACTTTTTAATAATAGTCATTCTTACTGGCATATGATGGTGGTTTTAATTTGTATTTCTCTGGTGATTAGTAATGATGCATATTTTTTATGTTTGTTGGTGGCTTGTATATCTTCTTTTGAAAAATGTCTGTTCATGTTCTTTGTCTATTTCTTGCTTTTTTTCCTTGAGTTGTTTTAATTCCTTGTAGATTCTGGATATTAGCCCTTTGTCAAATGCATAGTTTACAAATATTTTTCTCATTCTGTAAGTTGTCTGTTTATTCTGATGATTGTTTTGTTGTGCAGAATCTTTTTAACTTAATTAAGTCTAATTTGTCCATTTTTGTTTTTGTTCCATTTGCTTTTGAGGACTTGGTCATAAATTCTCTGCCTAGGCCAGTATCCATAAAAATTTCTCCTATGTTTTCCTTTAGGATTTGTATAGTTTCAGGTCTTACATTTAAGTTTTTAATTTATTTTGACTTAATTTTTATGTATGGTGAGTGATGTGGGTCCAATTTTATTCTTCTGCATGTTATTGTACATTTTATTCTAGCACCATTTATTGAAAAGGGTGTTCTGTTTTTCACTGTAGCAGAAAATGCTGTTTTTGTTGACTTTTTCAAGTATCAATTAGTTGTGGGTTTATTTCTGGGTTACCTATTTTATTTAATTGATTTATTTATCTGTTCTTATAATAATATCATGCTGTTTGGGCTACTGTAGCTCTGTAGTATAATTTGAAGTCAGGTAACATGATGCCTCTAGATTTAAACTTTTTGCTTGTAATCACATTGGCTATTCAGTCTCTTTCTTGGTTCCATATGAGATGAATTTTTTTTTAATTCTTGGAAAAATGACATGGTAATTTGGTAGGCATTTCATTGAATCTGTAGATTGCTTTGGGCAGTATGGTCATTTTAATTATAGACATTCTTCCAATCCATGAGCATCAGATGTTTTTTTCCATTTGTTTATATCACTTATAATTTCTTTCATTAGTGTCTTCTATTTCTCCTTGCAGACGTCTTTTACTGCCTTAGTTACATATACTCCTAGGTATTTCATTTTATAGGTAATATAAATGGTATTGAGTTCTTGATTTGGTTCTTAGCTTGATGGTTATTGGTATTGGCTTTATCAAATGCGGATTATAGCAGCAATATAGTGGACATATGCTCATGCTCACTATCTTCTGTGGAGCTGGGAGTACAGAGATGTCTCAGGAGGATTATCTTGTTCCCAAGTTCTATTCTCTTCTGTTGACAGTTTTAAATTTGGTTCTGCAGTTCAGTGTTCCTTTCAGTAGATGACACTTGTGAGTAAGAGCTGGCACACCCTTGGATACCCCAGTGAAGAGTGGAAGTACCTGCCCTGACTGGGGTGACAGGGAGAGCTTGGGTGAGATATACTGAAATGTCTACTTTCAGTAGACATTTGAAAGAGTTGGAGGGAGACAGAAGAGGGAGATACATTAGCTCTTTGTCCTGGGCAGACAGGAAGGTGGCTTGATACACCATTGCAAAGAAAGGCTGGAGAGTGTGAGTCAAAAGAAAAGCATAAGAAAGAATGTGAACATTTTCTAGAAGCAAAGACTGGCTTGGCGTCCCGGCTGACAACCAGCTAGGAAACAGGAACCCTCCAACAGCAGGAAACGTAATTTGACCAATAGCCTAAATGAGTTTAGAAGCAAATTTATTTACAAAGCTTCCAGAAAGGATTGCAGACTGCTGATTCCTTGGTTTGAGCATTATAAAATTCTAAACGGTGCACCTTTTTAATCTATGCTACACTCAGACTCTTATCTACAAAACTGTGTGATAGTTAAGTTTTAAGTGTTGTGATAGTGTCATTTTAAGACACTAAATGTGTGGTAATCTGTTATAGTAGCAACAGGCTACTAACACTCCAGCATCAGACAGCTCACTGACATTTTAGTGCACATCTTCCTTTTTCTAGCTTTCTTTGCTTTTTTTAGCTCTCTTTCTTCTGTTTGCAATTATTTCTCTCTCTTCTTTAAATGAGAAACTTTTTATTTTTTCCAGCAAATATGTTTTAGAACCTCCTTAACAGCAAGATTGGGTGAATTTTACATCTGCTAGTGTCCTAGCGTGCTAGCAGCATCACTATTACTGCAAATTAGTGCAGTGGTTGATACAAGGGTGCTAAAGTTAAATGAATTAGAAGTTATTTCCGGCTCTACTCTTCACTAGTTGTGTAACAAAATGTTAATTCTTAAAATAGTACTCATATTAAAATGTAATTACCTTTTGCTGAATTCTGGTCTACACTAAGAATTCTGAGTGCAGGGATCATTATTTACTTACTATTTTTTTAAAGTGAGACAGGGTCTCACTCTGTCACCAGGCTGGAGTGCAGTGGCATGATCTCTGCTCACTGCAATCTCCGCCACTTGGGCTCAAGCCATCCTCCCATCTCAGCCTGCAAGTACAAGCATGAGCCACCATGCCCCAGCTAATTTTTGTGTTTTCTGTAGAGACAGGGTTTTATCATGTTGCCCAAGCTGGTCTCTAAGTCCTGAGTTTAAGCAACTCACCTTGACCTCCCAAAGTACTACATTACATGCCTGAGCCATGGCACCTGGCCAAGGGATCATGGTTTGTTCTTGAGTCTCCAGGTTTAGATATACTACCTGGTACCTAGTAACTACTTACTATCTGTTTACCAAATGAAACTTTTATGTCAATGTGCTTTAGCACTTATAAAGAATATTTATGAATATTATCTTAATTGGGGCTCCCCATGAACTCATTCAGCTTTATATAAAATTTCTCTATATATGTAGTTTGTAGATGAGGAAAGCAAGGCAAGGGGTTAAATGTCCAAGTTAATGTATGAGAGAGCAGTTTTCACTCTAAAAGGTTTTAGTCCACAATCTATGTTATATGCACTCTGTCACAGGATATTATTAGCATGGAAACAATTCTTGTCCTCATTAGCTTTAAACATCAGACCTGGATATAAGGCTTATTGTCATTTGCTTCATGGGATTTAAATTATGCACCAGATAATTCTACTGGAGACATAAGGGGCATGGTGAATGGCCCTACATCAGTGCTTGAGCACACCTTACACCTCCCAAATTAAAGTGGACAGCTTGATTGGAATTAAGCACTGTGCTCATATGGATCTTCCTTTATAAAATGGCTGTTCAGAGAATAAAAAATTATTCATGAAGAACAAGAGCTCATTGACTTTATACTGTCCTATCAAGTATCCTGAGAGCTGCTCACAAGTGAACCAGAATGAATAAAAGTAATTAAAGCAGTTACTGATAAGTATCAAGTCATTTCCTTTTATAAAGTTTGAATATATTAGATGAGCAATGAAGGTGTAGTTTTTGCTTTTATCTTTGGCAATACCAAGCAACCTACAATTGATTTATTTTTTCGGAATGGTTTTGCTGTGAACAGATAATATTTTTGACCTGTATAAAGGCTTTTCCTTTCAACTGTTGTGTATCTTGCTCTGATCCATCCCTTGAAACTAGTACAGGTTCTTTCTCTATAACCATCCCCAATTATAATGTGATCAATTAGGTTGAACTGTGCAAAAATGCTAACAACTATTTTTGACTTAAAAATAGAATTTATGTTTTAACTTAATATATTTGTTCTGAACACACCACCTATTATCTTTTTTACTCTTCTGAGATTCAAGGGATTTGAAAGTGCTTTAGAAAGCTATTAAGTAATCATACAAAAAGCTCTAAATTATACTACATACAGAAAGTTACCTACTTGTCTGTTTGTGTGTATGTTTTTATACACACACACACACACACACACACACACACACATATATATATAGTCTACACAATCTAGTAAATAACCATTTTTAGAAAAGAAGGGAAATAAGTGTTCATTAAAATTATTAAGTAAGTGTTTAACCCTTGTTAGGGGCTTTAGCCACATTCTCCTTTTTATCTATAATCTTTGAGAGTTAGATGTCATTGCATCAACTTTAGAAACAAAATAGATTCAGAAAATTTAAATAGTTAGGTAAAATCCATAAAGGTTATAAGGAGTATAGCTAATTTTTAGGTCCAATCATCTGTACCTAGAACTCTCCCAAGCGTGGTCTTCACACCCTTTTTCCTTCTCTCTTGTTGCTGATAAGCAACATATCTTTGGAAGATGAAAGAACCACTTCAAGGAAGAAACCTGGGTTTTTAAAACATGCGTGATAAAGAATTCCTGCTGCTTAGGATTGCATAATCCTGACACTTTACATGAATAAAACAATAAACTTCTATTACATTAAGCCATTGAAATTTAGAGGTCTGTCTCTTCCAGCATCTAGTGTTATCCTAAGTAAAACAACTGCTTTGTATTGTACTCTAATTGTGTTCATTTTGTTACTTGAGCTAGAGTGTAAGATTTTGAGGAAGGAATCCTTATTTTAACATAGGTCTCCTTCTATTGTCTTGTAGAGAGATGGAGAACCAATTCAATCTCCTGAGCCAATGCATAAGGTTCATTAAGGTTTTTTCTTTCTTTTTAAAATGCTATTATTGCATCTTTTTTCTGTTATAACATTTCTACCAGTTTTTAAGTTACAATCTTTTATTTATTTGCTTAAGTTTTTTTTCTGAGACTTTCCATTTTTTCATTTATTCTACACATTTACAATTGCTAGTTGAACCATTTTATTATGGCTTCTCTAAAATATTTGCTGACTAACCCTCTCATCTCTGTCATCTCAGTTTTGTTATCTATTGTCTTTTTTTATTCATTGGTAATTAATTTTCCAGGTTCTTGATTTGACAAGTGAGTTTCAGTTGAAACCTGAACATGTTAGATATTATGTAAGTAGACTCCAAATTTTATTTAAACCTATTTTAGCCAGTTTCCTCCTAGCAAAGGAAGGGGAGGGCACTCTATCTCTAATACCAAACAGGGGTAGAAGATCAGCTGCTTCTTTTGGCCTTGGTTGATACCTGAGGTAGTGACGAAGGTATCAAGGTACTTAGTTGTTACTGCTAGGTGAGATTAGAAATTCTGGCCCCTCATTTAGAAATGCCTGCTCAATATGCAATATAAGTTATGCTATGTGGCCTCCACCAGTATCATAGGGGGCAAGGAATAATCTTGTTAACACTGGGCAGTGATGAAAGTCCTGACCCTCCATTAGGCATGTTTAGTTGGAAGTGGAAGGAATGCCTTATTATTCCCAGGTAAATGTAAAAGTCCAGGCTCCCCATACAATTTCCACTGTTGTCATGGTGTGTCAAGCCACAGCTTTTCCATGGTGTTTTACTGCAGTAGGGTGATTAATGACCAAAAATATGCTGTCTTGCTATTCTGCCCCTACCTGTTCCATTGACTGGAGAGAGCAGGATGGTATCAGGCTTTTTTTTTTTTGTCTGAAGCCATTGATATTTCTGTGATTCTGGCTTTTGTGATAGTGAGACAAAAGTTAAAACTTAAGTAGCTTATAATACAGTTCTCATAGGTTTGTTTCTATATACTGTTCTGGATTTTTAGTTTTACTTAGAGAGGAGATAGGGAAGAATATATTTACTCTACTTTCCTAATACCAGAAGTTCCTTATTTGTTGATTTTTAAAAGCATCTATCATAACGTATAATTTACTTGTTTGTTTATTATTTATTTTCAGTCTATTTGCTATGCTTTAAATGTTTCTAGGTAAAAATTAATAGGTTAAAATTTAATTCTCATTGCAATGGTGTTGGGAGGTGGGGCCTAATGAAGGTCATGAGAGCTCTCATGAATGAATTAATGCAAGTATAAAAAGGGCTTGTGGGAGGGGACCCACTCTCTTCTTCCCATCTGCCAAGTGAGAAACAGGCTCTCATCCAAAGGATGCAACAACCAGGTACCATCTTAGAAGTGAAAATTGGACCCTTACCCACCACCAAACCTGTTGGTGCCTTAATCTTGTACTTCCCAACCTCTAGAACTGTGAGAAGTAAATATCTATTCTTTATAGATTATGCAGTTTTGTGATTTTCTGTTACAGTAGCACAAGTGATAAAGACACTATTCCAACTAGAAGATAAGCTCCTCAGACAGTGACCACTGTCTGTTCACTAAAGCAAAAGAGGTTTTCTTCTCTTCATTATTTTGGTGATTGTATTAATTTACTATTGGTCTTATAATAAATTGCAAAAAATTAGCAACTTAAAACAACACAAATTTATTTTGTCACAGTTTTATTAATACATCTCAGAAATCCAGGAGTCTTAACTGTTTATTTTGCTATTTCTCACAAGGACAGTATCTAAATGTCAGCTGGCCTAGGCATGTAACTGGAGGCTCTAAGAAAGAATTTACTTTCAAAGTCATTCAGATTCTTAGCAACATTCTTCCTCTTGCATTGTAGGACTTAGGTTCCTGTTCCCTGAATGTGTGGCTGCCTGGAGCCTTCCTCAGCTCTGTTAGACACTTCCATTCCTTATCATGTTGTTCCTAAGCAGGAGCTTGTTTGTTATTCGCATGTTTCTAACCTCTCTGTGCTTTCTGCTGCATCATTTCTACTTAGTAGAAGAAAGTTTTTAACGCTCATTAGCCTTACCAGGCTAATTCAAGACAATGTCTCTATTTTAAGGTTCATAACTTTAATTACCTCTAGAAAGTCCCTTTGTCATATAATGTAACTTATTGACAGGTTCCAGGAATTAAGATATGAACATTTCTGGGGAGTCATTCTGCTTAATGTGGGAATGTTACAAATTTTTCTATAAAAATTCTTGAAATTTAAATTGCCATTTGCTACGAGAGGATCATGAACTCAAAATAGCTTGAAAAGAGGCTGGGTGATTGGCTGATGTTCACGCATTGAAAATTCAATATGATATTATGTGACATCAACCTTTGCCCAGTAGTGTTGTGGTATAAAAAGCTGAAAACCAGAATTATTTTCCCTAGAACCTAATTAGATGCAGAATCAGAAACTTGAGGCCCACATAACTCTTCTTCACTAACTGCAAACTGTTCGTGAATGTGCAACCTGATCACAAATAAGCATGAAGATATATCTAAAAGCCCTCTTCTTATTCAAAATTTAGGTAAGTTCAAGTGGTTTTGTGTGTGCGTGTGTGTGTGTGTGTGTGTGTGTGTGATGTGTATTATGGTTTCTATTGCATAGTATATTCCTTTTCATTTCCAGAAACTTTCCTTTGTCGTACTGTATGAGTTTGTATTCACACTGCTGATAAAGACGTACCCAAGACTGGGCAGAAAAAGTTTAATTGGACTTACATGACTTTCCACATGACTGGAGAGGTCTCAGAATCATGGCAGAGGGCAAAAGGCACTTCTTACATGGCAGCAGCAAGGGAGAATGAGGAAGAAACGAAAGGAGAAACCCCTGATAAACGCATCAGATCTCATGAGTCTTATTCACTATTGTGAGAATGGCCTGGGAAAGACTGGCCCCATGATGGAATTACCTCCCCCAGGGTCCCTCCCACAATAGATGGGAATTCTGGGAGATACAATTCAAGTTGAGATTTGGGTGGGAACACAGCCAAACCATATCACATACCTAAGCCTTCACTGTGTTTATTATTACTGTTGAGAGACAAAATCAAAGTAGAAGTCTTACCTGGAGCTTTCCTTGGCTAACACTAGAGTATATCAAAGACCTACCATACAATAGATATCTATTTTATTCTGTTTCTTGTGGCTTCAGCTCATGAAATCTCTTTTGATCTCTAGCCCTGCTCAGCAATAGGCATTTTATAAATTGTATTCCCTTTTTCTTTAATCTTTCACCCAACACTGCTAGAGTTGATTCACTTTCAGTGAATGAGGAAAAAAACATTAAATTTATAGCTGGATGTTCTTGATTTTTCACTCTTTTAACAAAACCATAAATTTTCATTTTGTGCTGTATTGATCTTCACTATTATTTGACTTAAATTAGACAGGTGACTTTTCTCACGTTTCACTCTGCTTATGGCAGTTAGTCACATAGTTAAAACAGCTAATCTTCACATAAGAATTGCAAACTTCTACTGTTTTTAGTGGAGTGTTTAAATTCTAATTTTATTTCTTTTACTTAGTAATCATTTAATACATGCGTACTATGTTTCAGAAAGGGTTCCAAGGTTTAGGCTATAGTAGAGGAAAAAACAGCTCCACATTTCTACTTTCATGGAGCTTACAATGTTTCAGCAGGGTAATGCTCAGCAGGGCAGAGCATTATCCCAGCTCACCTGTCCCAGGTGCAGGAACCCTGAGAGCCATGCCCTGCACAACTCCAGGGAATGCTCTTCATATTAACCACAGCATAGATGGTGCCCTCTCGAGGTAGATAATGCAGCAATTTTAGTAACTTCAGACCAACAATAAAATAACTAAATGATATCCGGTTTATTCTACAAATATTATTTAGTGTGTACTGATATACATTCTAGATACTTGGAATAGCTCAATGAATAAAAAAGAAATTTTTCAGTTTCATAAATTTTATATTTCATTAAGATCTTTTTCTTTCGATTGAAGTATGCCCTTTAGCATTTTTTTATAGGACAGTTCTGGTATTAATGAAATCCCTTAGCTTCTGTTTGTCTGAGAAAGCCTCTAGTTCTTCAAGTTTGAAGAATATTTTTATGAGGTCTACTACTATAGGATAAAAGTTATTTTATTTCAGAACTTTATGTATATCATCCCACTCTCTTTTGGCCTGGAAGGTTTTCACTGAAAAGTCTGTTGCCAGACATATTGGAGCTCCATTGCATGTTGTCCCTTTTCTCTTGCTGGTTTTAGGATTCTTTCTTTATCCTTGGCCTTTGGGAGTCTGATTGTTAAATGCCTTGAGGTAGTGTCCTTTAAGTTAAATGTTTGGTACTTCTTGTACTCGGATATTGATATCTTTCTCTAGGTTTGGAAAAGTCTCTGTAATTATCCCTTTGAACAAACTTTCTACCCCTATTACATTCTTTACCTCCTCTTTAAGGCCAATAACTATTATATTTGCCCGTTTGAGGCTGTTTTCTAGATTCCATAAGCATGTTTCATTGCTTTTTACTTTTTTGACTTTTGTCTCCTCTGACTGTGTATTTTCATATAACCTTCCTTCAAGCATACTAATTATTACTTCTACTCGATTAATTTCATTATTGAACTACTCTGATCAATCAATTCTTCAGTAGGCTTATTGCATTTTTTAGGTTCAGAATTTCTGCTTGATTCTTTTTAATTATTTCAATCTCTTTGTTAAATTTATCTGATAGAATTATGAATTTCCTCTTTGTATTATCTTGAATTCCTTTGAGTTCCCCAAGAAAGCTATTTTGCATTTTCTGTCTGAAAGGCCAGATATTTCTGTTTCTTCAGGATTTCTCCCTGGTGCCTTATTTAGTTCATTTAGTGAAATCATGTTTTCCTGGATTGTCTTGATAGTTGTAGATGTTCATCTCTGTGTTGTCATTAAAGAATTAGGCATTTATAGTAGTTTTGCAGTCTGGACTTGTTTGTGTTCATCTTTCTAGGGGAGGGTTTCCGGATATTCCACATATTAAAGACTTGGGTCTTGTGGTCTAAGCTGTATCTGCTTTATGGGGCAACCCAATCCAAGTAACTCTGTCATTCTTGCAGACTCATAGAGGTATCACCTTGACAGTCTTGGACAAGATACAGGAGAATTATCTGGATTACCAGGCAAAAACTTCTCTTCCTTTACTTTCTCCCAAAGAAATGGAGTCTCTCTTTTCTCTGAGCCATCTGAACCTGGGGGTGGAGAGACACAAGAGCCCTGCGGCTACCACCAGTATGACTTCACTGGATCAGACCTCAAGTCAGCACAACATTGAGTCTCAGTGAAGCCCTGCTGTAACTACTCCCTGGCTACTGTTTATGTGTGCTCAAGGCCCTGGGATTCTACAATTAGCAGATGGCAAAGCCAGGTAGGCCTGTGTCCTTATTTTAGTGTAGTCAGTTCTTCCAGGCCCAGGCAGGTCCAGAGGTGCCTTTCAGGAGCCAGAGACTAGATTTAAAAACCTTAGAAGTCTACCATGGTGTCCTACTATATTACAGCTGAACTGGCACTCAAAGCACTAGGCAAAGTTTTTCTCATTCTTCCCTTTCCTCACCAAAGGCAGAGGAACCTCACTCTGTGGCCACTAACACAACAGGCCCATGAGAAGTACTGTCAGATGATTTCCAGTGTTCCCTTAAGGCCCAAGCCCTCTTTAATCAGCTTGTGGTGAATGCTGCCTGGCCTGGGACTCACCCTTCAGGGCACTGGGTTCCCCTCTGGCCCAGGAAAGGTCTAGAAATGTTATCCAAAAGCTATGTTTAGAATCTGAAAACCCACGATCCTGCTTAATGCTCTACCTCCTTGTGACTGAGAAGGGACTTGAAGCTAGCAAGTCTCAAACTCTTACCCAAAGCTGTTAAAATAGTACCTGGGTATTGCTTCTGGGACCCAGGGGGAGGTACTGCTTCTGGTTATTCATGGCCTGAGGAAAGATCTTTAGTTAGCAGGTGATGAATGCTGCTAGGATTGTGTTTTTTTCTTCAATGTAGCAGCTTTCCTTTGGCCCATAATGTGTTAGTATTGTTGTTCAGGAGCTAGGGACTGGAATTGGGTCCTCAGGACTCTGAATGTCCTATCTGCTTGTGGCTGAGGTGGTATCAAAAACATGAGACGAAGTGTTCCCCACCCTCTGCATTTGCTGCTTAGGTAGAAGGAAGTGGTCTCCTTTGGAGCTACAAATTGTGCAGCCTGGGGCTAGGGGAGGGACTAGCCCTCCCTTAGCTGCCCCGACTGGTGTCTCAGTGGGTCACATCCTCCTAGTCCACTGTCTCTGGGTCCAGTTCCACACTAGAACTCATCTAGAGGTTGCAGTCCTTGTGGCCTAGATGGCCTTTTGAGTTTATTTGGATCCCTGGAACATTTTAGCCCACTGTGGCAAGTCTTGCAGGAGCTATAAAGGTGTGTTTTTTTGGGTATATAGTTATGAAAATGGTGTTCTTGTTGCGGGGGATGGGTGGAAATGTTCAATGGAGATTTCCCCTCCATTATCTTGCTCTACTTCCTATATGTCATTTTAAAAACAGGTATTTGGTGAGTATCTTCAATTGCCATGTACATTTCTAGAAACCCTGGAAGATGTCAAGAGAAATAAAGCGTATCTCTTTAACTTAAGAAACTATGGTTGTGCAGGAAATAAAACTGTTGGATATGTAACAAATAGACATATAAGGAATGTGGTAAAATGAATTATTAGATAACATTAGATAACTTCATATGAAATATTAGCTTTATTATATAATATTAGAAAACTTCATATAAAAATATTGTGTGAGACTAAAACTTTGGGCAAAATTCCATGAATGAGATTGCCTTGGGATATAGCTAAAATTGTCACAAAAATTTTAGTGAGTCTGTATGGAATTCTACTATTTTAAATCACTAAGCACATGGCAAAGAAAGACAACATAAATGTTAACATCAATTAAAAGCTAAAAGTTAATAATGATCTCAAATACACAATTTGCATTTTTGTTTTCCATTAGTCCACCCAACCCTTATTAGCTTTTCATCCTCATTTTCTAGCTTGAACAATGCCACTACTATCTACCAACTGCTACCAATGCATAGAAATATGTGTGGCAATTGAAGGCACTTATCAAATACATTTTAAAAATGACATCTGAAGATTTTTGAGATGAGAATATTACTAATAAGCATTCTCTTCATAAAGAAGTTCATTATACCTATATATCATTTTTTTTATCTTTTGTAATAAACTGTAGCTTTAAACTATATCCTAAACCACTCTATTTGTTACTATAAAATATGCTGCCCTAGCATCCATGTTTTTCCCTGAGTAGCTTGTGGTCTATTCTTTTTAAAAGCACTTTCTTTATCCTCTCAAATAATAACACTATCATATACCCAGTTGTCTTCACTAGAAATATAAGCCTTGTACTCAATTCCTCATTTCCATACACCATTACTCATAGCTTTTGTTAATTTCTCCATCATGATTTCATACACTGGTCATTCATTCAGCAAATTTTGGGTACTATATATGGCTAGGATCTTATCTGGCAGCTTGGAATTCAGAAGACAATAACACAATGGACAAGGCCTTCATCCTCTAATCTCAGGAACACTACTTCAATTTTGACCCTCATTATCTTTCCCACTAATGTTTTTATTTGATGTCCTTTTTCTCTGCTCTCTAAATCATAGAAATCTATCATACTAATATCAGAGTAATGGTGATCTATACAAAATATATATCTAAAAACATAAATGTGTATTAACATGATGTTTTTATCAATATTTATTTGTTTGGTTGCACATGAAAGAAACTCAATTTATACTAAAAATGTCAAGTTCATTCTGGATTTTACAGTGGTGAATTCAGCCCCTACTCAGCCTTTCTCTAGCTTTTAGTTATGTTCACTGATCCATATGCCAAATTCTCAGTGGAAAACGTTAAGTTATTTTTATTCATCTTTCAACCAATCACTATCACCACCTGGGTAAAATATTCTGGCTTAAAGGTATAGTTTACTTGCCTACCCTTGGATAAAAAATCCAGAGATATCTTCTCCTCCTGAACCATATCTCCAAAGGCTAATTGTAGTGCAATTATTAGAAGAAAAAATGCAGAGTAGGGGACAGATGCTGGGTAAGCGCAATCAAAATATGTCTACTAAATCTTCTTAAATATTAGTCTGGAGCTAAGTTTTAAGCAGGGTCAGCATTGCTCAAATCCTTAGGTTGGTATACAAGCATTTTTATAAGATTGTTCCAGTATACTTGATTAGCTTTTTGCTTGTCACTTCCCTGTTGAGCAACCTTCTATTCTAATAGTACCAGGTTGCCATCATTCTCAAAATTTCCTAGCAGATCTCCCTCCTCCACATCTCTGCAATGGTTATTAGCTCTGATTGGAATGCCCTCTTTACCCTTCTCTCCTGGAGCACTGTCACATTCCAGGAAAAAAAAATTACCCTCATTCAAGACTTCTTTTTCAGAGATACTTCTTTGTCTCTCCCAAGCAGAGTTAATTTGTCCCCTCCTTCTGTTCTTAGACTCTAATTATTTCTGGAGAAATTCTTTTTATATACCTTCCTGCCTCTTTAACTACTAGTTGCCAGGTATCCATTTAAATTAAAATAGTCTGCCTTATTCATTCCTGTTTTTGGTGGGTAGCATAATGTCTGAACATATTAGGTTTCCAATAAACTTGTATTGGATTTTAGAAGCATTAGGGTAAAAGAAGAGATATAAACATAACCTTCAATTAAAAAGCCACAATAATGGGACTCACCTTCAGATATTTTTTAAACAGTAGATTATTTTGTAAAAACAAATAATAATGCCCAAGATTATGACCCTTTACAAATTCTTGCTAACAATAAATTTTAGTTATGGTTCCCTAGGCGTGTATCTACTATTTCCTAATGATTAAATACAACATATTTTACCATTGTTTGACAGGATTGTGAAGGGGGATGATAAGGACCTTTGTTTAAATAGCTTTACAGTTAATAGAAACAGATTCCCCTGAAGGCCTTTAAGACTGGCATGGAAAAATAGATTTTTATTTGGCCAGGTAGATAGTTATGCTCCATCTACTCACTGACCCTCAAAAAAGCTATTCAAAAGGAACAAAGGCAAACAAATATCCTAAATTTCCCTCACAAGTTATATTTATGTAGTAGAAGAAAGTATGCTACATTTGTTCCTGCTTAGAGATAGGGAGTAGGTGAAACCTGGAGTAATAGAATTTGAGCGACCTAGTGTGGGCAGTGGGCATTGAGAAAAGGAGTTTTCCAAATTGCAATAAAGTTATAGAATGTTGTCAAGTATCTTTTTAAATACAGTCTATATCATTTACAACATGTCTACCTTGCATGTTCAATGTTCTATGTTCTATTTCAGTTACAGATTTTATGAACTCAGAATTACACAGCAAGTAGGTACAAAGCTGTGTCTCTGACTTTATATTAAACCATACAGGCCTTTATATTAAACCATAATTTATATTCCACCTATTTTCTAAAATAACTTGTAGCAGTTTTTAATAACATGCATATAAACAGCATCACAAATATCATGAGGTAGGAGAGGATATTGCCCATCCAGTCATTGCATTTTGAATTAGTTTATTCACATTTACTCTGCTTTGGGGCTTTCAGGCTGCTGGCAAAAGGTTGCAGAACTTATTCCTCAATAAGCTCTATAGCTTGAAGTAAATAGACAAAATGCAATTTAGAGTTTATTTTATACTCGAGATACCAACCCTGCCCTCACCTTCGCTGAGTTTTGTCTGTAAAGTCAGAATAACTAGTTGGTAGGATCAATTTCATCCAATGATGCCTTCTTTCTTTATTCTTAAAAATTATACATGTGTATATGTTGTGTATGTGTGTGTTTGTATTTTTTTATTATTATACTTTAAATTCTGGGGTACATGTGCAGATTGTGCAGACTTGTTATATAGGTATGCATGTGCCATGGTGGTGTGCTGCACCCATCATATACATTAGGTATTTCTCCTAATGCTATCCCTCCCCAAGGCCCGCATCCCCTGACAGGCCCTGATATGTGATATTTCCCTCCCTGTGTCCATGTGTTCTCATTTTTCAACTCCTACTTATGAGTGAGAGTTGAACTTTCTGTTCTTGTGTTAGTTTGCTTAAAATGATAGTTTCTAGCTTCATCTATGTCCCTGCAAGGGACATGAACTTATCCTTTTTTATAGCTGCATAGTATTCCATGGTATATATGTGTCACATTTTCTTTATCCAATTTATCACTTTGATGGACAGTTGGGTTGATTCCAAATCTTTGCTATTGTGAACAGTGCTGCAATAAACATATGTGTCCATGTGTCTTTACAGTGGAATGATTTGATTTATACTACTTTGGGTATATACCCAGTAAAAGGCTTGCTGGATCAAATAGTATTTCAGGTTCTAGATCCTTGAGAAATTGCTACACTGTCTTCCACAATGGTTGAACTAATTTACACTCCCACCAGCAGTGTAAAAGCATTCCTATTTCTACACATCCTCTGCAGCATCTGTTTCCTGACTTTTTAATGATCACCACCTAACTGGCATGAGACGGTATCTAATTGTGGTTTTGATTTGCATTTCTCTAATGATGAGTGATGATGAGCTTTTTTTTTTTTTTTTTTTTTTTTTGAGACAGAGTTTCGCTCTTGTTACCCAGGCTGGAATGCAATGGTGTGATCTAGGCTCACCGCAACCTCTGCCTCCTGGGTTCAGGCAATTCTCCTGCCTTAGCCTCCTTAGTAGCTAGGATTACAGGCACGTGCCACCGTGCCCAGCTAATTTTTTTTTTTTTTTTTTTGTATTTTTAGTAGAGACAGGGTTTCACGATGTTGACCAGGATGGTCTCGATCTCTTGCCTCATGATCCACCTGCCTTGGCCTCCCAAAGTGCTGGGATTACAGGCGTGAGCCACCACACCCGGCCGATGATGAGCTTTTTTATTCATGTGTTTGTTGGCTGCATAAATGTCTTCTTTTGAGAAGTCTCTCTTCATATTCTTCATCCAGTTTTTGATGGAGTTGTTTGTTTTTTTCTTGTAAATTTGTTTAAGTTTTTTGTAGGTTGGGGATATTAGCCCTTTGTCAGACGGATAGATTGCAAAAATGTTCTCCTATTCTGTATGTTGCCTGTTCACTCTGATGGCAGTTTCTTTTGTTGTGCAGAAGCTCTTTAGTTTAATTATAATTTTGGCTTTTGTTGCCATGGCTTCTGGTTTTTTAGTCATCAAGTCTTTGCCCATGCCTATGTCCTGAATGGTATTGCCTAGGTTTTCTTCTAGGGTTTTTATGTGTGTGTTAAAGCCTGAGCTAAATTTAAATATAATCAGAAACTCTTACAATGGGAAGAGAAGACACTGGAATTCAGTTTCTCCAGCAATACTATAGATTACCAGTCAACGATGGCTATGGCACTGTACTTCCTAGAGTGAAAGTCCTGTGAGTGAGAATTCAGCAGCCAGGCACATCAAACTTCAGCTGCAGCTCTGCTCTATCCTTGGGATTCCCTGGCTTCATCTACCTTTCTGATTAGTGATGCTAGTGTGATCTTTATTTTATGCAAATAATTCACTTTCTCTTAAGAAACATGTGCTTCATTTTATCTCTTCCACTTTCCAGTATTCTCAGTAGTCTGAAAAA
Organism: Callithrix jacchus; assembly: GCF_049354715.1. Taxonomy (NCBI): domain Eukaryota; kingdom Metazoa; phylum Chordata; class Mammalia; order Primates; family Cebidae; genus Callithrix; species Callithrix jacchus. Next base: position 89,235,206 of record NC_133511.1, read on the forward strand.
AAACGTTTTGAGCACTATCTATAACTTTATGTATCTGTGACTGTTACGAAACTTCTCTAGACCTCCTTTCATTAGTACCCTTTATGTCCTTTCTTGACAATACTCTGAGTACAATACTTTCCCTCTTAAGCAGCTTTCAGCCATTCTCACTCCTCTCTACTCAACTTTTCATCTTCTGTTTTCACCTCGCACTTATTCTTTCCAGGTAAAATATGTATCTCAACCTGTGGTTTAAAACTCCATAAGATTTGAAGTAAAATAGAGATATATTCCTGCTGAGTGCATTTTCTCCAAAATTAACGTTCAGAGCCTTAAAGTACAAAGCCCTTTTAAAAAATAAAGTGCACAGTCAAAAGAAACAAATTTAATTATAAGTCATTTTATTAGTAGCCTAAGTAAGAAAGGATATATTTAACATAGATTTGAAGACATAATGGATTTCCTTGATGCTATGTACTAAATTATACTCCCTTGCCACCACTAAATTCATTTATTAAGGCCGTTAAGCCCAATGTGAATTTACTTGAAAATGGGGTCCTTGCTTGAAAACCCTATTAATAATTATATTTTGATGAGGTCATGATTGCAGAGCACTCATGATGGGAAAAATCCACATGTAAGAAAAGAATGAGACACCAGAGCTCTGTCTCTGTGCAAGCACAAAGGAAAGGCCATGCTAGGATGGAGTAGGAAGGCATCCATCTGCAACTTTATGAAAAGAGGCCTCACTAGACTCTGGCCCTCTTGGCAGCTTTATCTTGGACTTGTTGTCTCAAGAACTGTAAGAAAATGAATTTAGGTTATATAAGGCACTCAGGCTATAGTATTTTGTTATGGCCGCCCAAGTTGAATATGCCACTTGAAGTACCATGTGTAAGTTTCATTTACGACAGGAAGGATGATCAGGAATTTAGGAACTAGAGTTCTCTGTGAAATTCTCAGCTTCATTACTTATTCACTGAGAACTTGAGCAAACTATTTAATTTTTCTTAGTTTTATTTTTCTATGAGTAGGTAAGAATATATCTTCAATGTGGAAAGATATAATTTTGGGGCTGCACCAATGTCTGTATATAGATGAATTTTTAAAGTTCATCTTGGTGTAGAAATGCCTTTGGAGATTCTCCCCACTCTTCAATGGTCACTCACCTAGAAAACTGACAGGAAATTGTGGGGGCCAAAGGCCATGATGTGGTATGAATATGTTCTACAGTGATTAGCACTGGAAGTGAGTGAGCAATATAGTAGGGATGAGGTTTGAAATACAGACAACCACAACTTACTCTTTAGAAAGTTTATTCAAATTTATAGCTCATACATGAAAGAAATTGGACATAAATATTCCCAAATTTAAAACAATCTTCAAAGTTCCTTCACATTACCAAATTCAAGGGTAAAAACTTTTCCATACAATTAAGAATAAAATAATGTTTTAGTAAACCACATAGGAGAAAAATTTAGTTACTTTTATATAAAACCTATAGAAAATAATTTTTTAGAATTTTTTAATTGAGGAGCTAAAGAAACTATGCAGTTAAATAATATATGTAAATGTATTATATAAACATGTGAGGCATGGCCTAAAAAATGTGTTTTTTTTCTGAACTGCATTATGTTTGTAATGTTTTTACTTTTTACTAATTTTTAGTTTGTTTGATTTCCTTTATAATTTTTCTTTTTTTTTAGTGGATATATAATAATTATACACATTTATGGGATACACACTGGCTTTCCATGCATGTATATAATGCTTAATGATCAAATCAGAGAAATTTTCTACTTACTTTCCCATCTTAAACAGACATTCAATTGCATTTTCAAATCAAGTGTTTTGCAAAATTTATCTCATTATATCTGGATCTACTCCAGATTTTTCAAAGCCTTGCTTGTGTTCTAAATCTTCAGAGAAACTTTTCATATCCTTTCTTACAGCACTGGTCTATGCCTCCTCTAGAACCTTTGTGTTTTATATCACTGTGGCCATTCTCAGATGACTGTAAATGTATATAATTCTGTGTCTTTCAGTATTCACTAGGAGTCTTTTGAGAGCAAGAATGATTGCCCTGCAAACTTATGTAGTCAGAGCCCTAGGACAGAAGGGGTATTCAAGCAATGTTTGTTCAACTGTATTGTTGAAAAGTCATCCAACTTTGGTAAGACCAGCAGTGACATTCAAGATGGCTACTTGTCAAGAGAGATCAGTTTGGAAACAGACAGGAAGGATTTAAAAAGTAAAAGAGTGTGAGCAAGTAAAGCAGCAAAAGCAAATTATGCTCACACGTTTTGCAGTGGATGGTGCTATAATTTTGAAGTGAAAGGTTTCCATGACCACCGCTGTGGTAATTGGCATTAGTGCTGCATATTGCTGGCAATTTAAGTGAAAATTACTACCTTGGATCGTACTCCTACTGTGATTATTTAAAGACTGGGCTATCTCTCATGATTTAGAGCTATTAGTACCCCAAAATGGTTTTAGATATTTTAGTACAACATTTTTTTTACTTTTCATCTTTTTTTATCTTAATAGTCCACCACTCCTGCCTTTTAAATGAGTTTTTCAGAATCTGAGAGAAAGCCCGACATCTCATACAGTGTTTATTCTTGAAAGGGCATATGATGTTCTACCGCATATAAAGTCACCTTGTCATGTTATGTCTGTTCCTGGAAACTACTACATGGTAGGATAAATTGTATTATCTACCTATGACATCAGATTCAAATAATTTCTGTAAGTAGAATCATGTTTTTATCTTTATGTGTAAATTGCTGCATTAACCTGTAAAACTGGGTGTTCAGATACCTAACTAAATTGTGAGAATATGTTTGGTATGGTGTTACCCACACGACAGGTAGATTTGATCCTTTGATGAGGGTCACTCCAATGACTAAAGCCAAGGAGGATTTAACAAAGGGATTTGATTACTGGCAACAAGTCAGGAGGACACCAGGGGTAGTTCCCAAAGCAGTGCCTCCCCACACCAAGGAAAAAGCAGAGATACTATTGGGCTGTCAGTGTATGTATAGGTAAATGCAGTGCAGGTGCTCTCATTGATCATGCTTCTACATATATGCCATGTATAGAAAACAGAAAGTCAGCTCCTCCCTGGGTGAGGGTTTTAATATGATAATGAGGAGAGTTTACCAAAGGTCATTTCCAACTGATTATTGTTTTTTCCAAGGCTGAGCTTCTTCCTGGAACTTTCTGAAGCAATAAGAACTCAAGGTGTAATAATTACAAGTGAGCACATTTTCACAGTGTGTAACCAAAATATGAGGGACTATGGGTTACAACAATATTCCTTAAAATATAAGCCGTGTAGGTATGTATATATCCACAAGGAGGGATCCTTGGGAATACCTTAAAATGATAGAATAAACATGTTTATTGATTTTAAGCTGATTGCTTTTTTTCTTCCTGTGGTTATAAAAAAGAATATGTGTATATATGTCTGTATATATATTTATACATACATATATACATGTGTCTATATAGTCATACATATGTATATTCATACATATCTGACAAAAATTTATAATAAATGTAAATTAAAACTAGATGTCTATAAGCTAAAATATATATTAATAAGATACATTGAGAGAACCTGGAATTGGAGTAGTTATAAGCTATGAATAACAAAGGACATGGGATAAGTTTTGACTACCTAAAAACAGAGGTTATCATTGTCCTTCTAAGTGAAAACTGAGGCCAAACAAGAGAACTGTAGGACTGTGGATTGAGAGTGCTATTTTGTAAATTGTGTAGATAAAATTAACAAGAAAGAGCAATGTCTGACTAATGATTGGAAGAGACTTTTCAATAACAGTTTTCCATAGACACAAGAAAGATGCTTTCAAATGTAATTTATTCCCTATTATATGAAAAAATTATTTAATCAGGTTCCCTATATAAAATTTGCAACTCATTTAAAATTTTTATCTGGAAAGGGGAACCAATGAATTATAGACCAACAGTGGAGTCTTACTTGAATCAATTATTGTATTCCCCATTGAAATTTTTGTTGTCTTTTGAAAATGGCATTGAGTCTATTTCAGTGTATGTTAACAATGTTAAAGGAAAGAAATTAACATATATCTATATCTGAAGTATCAATAACTTTCTTTAATACAAATTCTCTTATTATTGGATTCTCTTGCCACTTTTTTTTTTTTTTAAACACAGAATGTTTTACCGCAGAAAGATGAAGAACAACTGCCTTCTCTCCCACCATCTAGTCGGAGACCTGAATCATTTCTCCTTATCACTTCCCTAACTCTACCACAAATTCTCTGACATGGAGGAAGTTGTCTTGGGAAACTTAATTTCCATACCAGGGAAATGGCAGTTTCCCTTTATAGTCATGGCATCTCATTCAATAGAAAATGATGATTTTAGCTTTGTGACAAGGATGGTGATATATGTCTTTTCACTCTATGAGAAAGTGAAAAAATAAATTTGTCTCTCAAATATTTTACTTATTAATTAATATGTTTTTCTTTAATCAAAATATTCAGAAAAACATGTCTTAGTTTTATCCTGGAAATTCTAGCAACTAGAATGTGAATGGTACATATGGCTCCCTGTATCTCAAAGGTTTCCATTGGTGCTCTGCTGTCTGTTAGATTAAATGCAAACCACTAATCAAATATACCAGTTTTAAAGAATAATGCACAGATTTAGAAGCCAAATAATTCAGAATGAGTGGACTAAGGACAAAGAGAATCTAATTAAGGAGAAGATTCTGCTTGAATCTTCATTAGAAGTCAGTTACCCCTAGCCAGACACAGTGGCTAATGCCTGTTATCCCAGCACTTTGGGAGACCAAGGCAGGGGCATCACTTAAAGTCAGGAATTCAAGACCAGCTTGGCTATCATGGTGAAAATCAATCTGTACCAAAAAATAAAAAAAAAAATTAGCCAGGCGTGGTAATGCACAACTGTAATCCCAACTACTTGGGAGGCTGAGGCACCAGAATCACTTGAACCCAGGAGTTGGAGGTTGCAGTGAGCCGAGATCATGCCACTGTACGACAGCCTGGGAAACAGAGTGAAACCCTGTCTCCAAAAAAAAAAAAAAAAAAAGAAGTCATTTACCATTTACCTGGACATCTCCATTTCCTTCAGACTGTTTGGCACATGCACTTTACAACTTTTAGTGCAATAATTCTTAACACTTTTTCACTTAATAGAATATGGGACAATGTTGCTAGTATATGTGGACATTTCTAAGGGATGTGTATTTTCTATAATTTTTCACTTCTGATATTGTCTTGATAGCTACCTTGTATATGACTTCTTAAATCACTGTCTCTTCCATTCCAAGTTTGTGAGCTAGATAGAAGCCTGTATCAACAGTTTGAGTCAATAGAAGCGATATATTGTTACATATTACAGCCATAAAATGATAAAATTTAGTTTTAGCAATCCTTATTCCTAAAAGCCTCTCAACATTTTTTTCTATAAAGACAATACCTACAGTCCTCTAATTGGACTGCATTCTCCACTTTCCTTGACTGCTGCCCTTTTATCTAACACAAATTTATATCCATTTCTACAAAAGCATGTTAATTATCTCCATGTGCTGCTTTGACTTACCTAAAGGTAGCTGCTTTGAAATATCATCTAAGAAAATTTTCACTATCTGATTTTTAATTGAATCCTTGAAAGTTATGATAGTATCAGCATATTAAAACTCAGTCAAGGATGTTGTCCACATTTTTTGAAAATATATTTTAGTCAATTAGAAAGACATATAACATTCACATAAGTACTGTTTAACTGTTGATGACATATTGATATATGTTATTCTACCTAAGTCCTAAACATATTTCCTGGCATTCCTCTACCAATCTGTGATTACAGAAGATAGCAGACCTAATATTGACATCGTGGAACTTCCCTTTAAATAGAATCCATAACTATCATAAAGAGATAAAAGGTGTGACAAACTTGGAGCGACAGAATAAGGTGGTAGAAAGTTAGAGAACTATTTATATTTATCCTTATTAAGGGAAAATGAATTATAATGGCAGTTAAATGGATTGTGATGATGACAGGTGCTATGCAATTAAACCCTAAGCTCCACACTTGATTTTAGCCAAAAGGCCGAGAAGCGATAAACCCTAAGCTCAAATGATTTTGAAGTATGACAGGTGCTAAGCAGAGAAACATTAAGAAAAGCCTCAAAATTATCTGCTTTAGTTTAATCCTGAGTTTGTAAGTTTTATTGATTTATTTATTTTAAGGTCAGTGAATCAAGGCCATGCCCATAGATTGTTATTCTATGCCCTCATTTTCTAACTGAGATGTTTTTCTATATACCCTCATTTTCTAAGTGACCATACAAATGGTAATCTCTTTTTCAAGATAATATCACTGAATCTTTTCTCCATTTATGGTATATTTAACAGTATTTCTAAATATGAAGTATTTGGGTTGATTTCTTAACACTATTTGCATGAGTAAAACAACCAAGTACAAAACAATATTAAGTTTGTGAGGTGCCAAGAGAGAAGCAGTAAAGGCAAACAGACAAATTTCCTTCCTTATTGTGTACTTCAAGCCAGTCAAGTTTTAATTTGCTTTACTATCAACAAAATATGGGTTATTCCATTCCCATAAATTTCTTTATATATGCGGCATCAGCATTCCTTTTTAGGCCTGACATGGGTTGTCTGAAACTCAGCCATACCCTATCATCTTTGGCCTAGTTAAAACTTCCCCTCCCAATGTGATGTGATTGATTGCCATTTAATCCACTTGTTCCTTAACCCACAGACCCAAAGCCCACAGATCTCACAGCTGTTGACCATGGGAAAACTTAATGGCTAACACCAGAGTCATGTAAATAAGTATCCACCTCTGCACTTTTTTTTAAACAAACAAATCCTCAACCCCCTTTGGAAAGGTTAAGGGATAATGCCATGTGCCTTAATAAAGACATAGTTGTACAGGTCCTTTCTCTCTCATGCTTTCCATCCACTGGTTGAGCTCTCAGCCTCCTGCAGATTTCCTGTCAGCCCTCTACTGGCACCTGTATCCTCTCTAGGATCTGCAAATAACAAACATATGCTATTTTATGTATTTTTGTTTTAACTTCTCATTGTGTCTCATCTGAACCTAAATTTCCACCAATCAGGGCTCTCCTAGAGAGTGGTTACCTTGGCTTATGGCCATTCTTGACAAGGAGACATTAACAACAAATTAGAAAGAAACCATAAGAAACAAAATCATAAGTCATGTTACCCATAATATTTGTATGTAATAAATATTCACTGAGCATTGAATCTTTGTCTGATACAGTCCTAGAGACATAATGGTGAAAAAGGCAGAGAAAAATGCCCACTGTCATGGAGAATATTTTTTAGTAGAAAAGACAATGAAATAAATGAATGAATTCATAAAGAAAAATACAACATGATAAATGAACGAACAGTGCTATTTCACATAAGGTGATCAGGAAATGGACCTCTGAGGAAGAGATATGTGAACAAAGTCATTAATGAAGTGAGGTTGAGCTGTAATCATAGGTTAAAGGAGCTTTGAAAATTGTAATACAGATATACACATATGTGTCTGTATGTGTACAGATTTATATGTGTGTATGTTTATTTACACAGAATCACACAAATACCACCTTCCTACTATAAGCGAAAAAGTCCCCAAAAGTGATAAGTGTCAGTTCTGTCCATGCTGTGATGGCCTAAATTATAGTCCAAAAAGTCATCTCAGAAAACTTTTTGTACTGGTATTGTTTTCTGGCTTTTGGAACATTTTAGAAACCCTATCACAAAACAAAAAAACAAACAAAAAACCCAACCAAAAAAATGAAAATCAAGAAGCCACTATCTCTGATATCCTTTCCAGCCATGGCACAAAAATAAGGTGCAATAAGAGCAAGGAGATTGTCTTTCTTCCTTCTACTAACTTAGGTAGATAGTTAGCTAGTGACAGCCCGTGGCAGTACATCAATAAGGTAGAAATTGTCTGTCTGTATTAGAGATTTCTGCTCTGGATGTAAAGGCAGGGAGTGGAGGCTTGCCAGAAGTCTATTCACCGTTGCGGCTCTATAAAATCATCTAAATGCCAGTGCTGCATCTCAAGAAATTTTTAAAAAATGATTCATTTTTAAATATATTCCAAAATAAATGCTCAATAAATATTTGATGAATGAGCAACCAAAGATCAGTTTTCATGGTAGTCTTCCTGCTAAATATATGAGAAAGTACTAGTAAATTATGTCCAAAAAGCTCACAAAAACTGCTGATGGAGGATCCAATCTAAGACTTTAATTTGTCAGAAAAGTCCAGGCAAGAAAAACATCCAAGTATAGTTGAGGCAAAATCACACTCTCAGGATGTGCCACAATATCACAGTTCTACGCATCCAAGCAGTTTCAAATAAGCATACAATGGTCAATACACTCTCACCCCTCTTCTGGAACAAATGCAGAACATTTTAATTATAACCCTGAGCCCACAAACCGATGACAGCAGTGAAATAAATAAATTGGTTCAGGTGGAAATTATAATATCATCATTCCTTATTCACTGAAAATCCTTTCCCATTTTATATTATTTAAAAGATGCATTTTTGCCATTTCTCTTCTCACTAAATAGAAAATCAATTTAGAAGGATATAGTCAATTTTGCTATTTTAAAACTTTCATTTACGACTCAGGGGTGCACGTGCAGGTTTGTTACATATGTAAACTCATGTCACGAGGATTTGGTGAACAGATTATTTTGTCATCCACATACTAAACATAGTATTTAATAGCTGTTTTTTTTCTGATCCTCTTTGTCTTCCCACTTTCTACCCTCAATAGGCCCCAGAGTCTGTAGTTTCCCATTTTTTGTCCATGTGTTGTCATTATTTAGCTACCACTTATAGGTGAGAATACGCAGTATTTGGTTTTTTGTTTCTGTGTTACTTTGCTAAGGATAATGCCCTCTAGCTCCATCCATGTTCCTGCAAAGAACATAATCTCATTCTTTTTTATGGCTTCATTTTTTTACATTGACCACATTTTCTTTATCCAGTCTGCTGTTGATGTCTTTGCTATTGTGCATACTGCTGCGATGAACATACATGTGCATGTGTCTTTATGGCAGAACAATTTCTACTCCTTTGGATATATGGCTAGTAATGGGATTTCTGGGTTAAATGGTAGTTCTGTTTTTAGTTCTTTGAGGAATTGCCACACTGCTTTCCACAATGGTTTACCTAATATACAGTCCTACCAGTAGTATACAAATCCTCTGTTTTCTCTGCAACCTTGCCAGCATCTGGTATTTTTTTACTTTTAATAATAGCCACTCTGACTGATGTGAGATGGTTTTAATTTGCCTATCTCTAATGATACTGATGCTGAGCATTTTTTCATATGCTTGTTGGCTGCATGTATGTCTTCTTTTAAAAGTATTTGTTCATTCCTTTGCCAACATTTTAATTGGGTTGTTTGTATTTTTCTTGTAAATTTAAGTTCATTATAGATGCTGGATATTAGACCTTTGTTAGACACATAGTTTGCCAACATTTTCCTCCGTTCTGCAAATTTTTTCTTCACTTTATACTTTCTGTTGCTGTGCAGATGCTCTTCCATTTAATGCAATCCCATTTGTCAACTTTTGCTTTTGTTGCAATTGCTTTCAGTGTGTTTGTCATGAGATCCTTGCCAGTTTCTATATTAAGAAGGTAGTTCTTAGGTCATTTTCCAAGGCTTTTACATTTAAGTCTTTAATCTACCTTGGGTTGATGTTTGTATATGGTATAAGAAAGGGTTCCAGTTTCAATCTTCTGCATATATTTAGCTAGTCATCCCAGTACCATTTAATGAATAGGGAGTCCTTTCCCATTGCTTGTTTTTGTCATCTTTGTTGAAGGTCAGATGGCTGAAGGCTTGTGGCCTTATTTCTGGGCTCTATTCTGTTCCATTGGTCTATGTGTCTGATTTTGTACCAGTATCATGCTGTTTGAGATATTGTAGCCTTATAGTATAGTTTGAAGTTGGGTGATGTGATGCCTCTAGTTTTGTTCTTTTTGCTTAGGATTGCCTTGGATATTTGGGTTCCTTTTTGGTTCCATGTGAATTTTAAAGTAGTTTTTCCTATTTCTGTGAAGATAGACATTTGTAGTTTGATCATAATAGCATTAACTTTGTAATTTTTGGGAGGCAGTATGGCCATTTTAACAATATTAATTCTTCCTATTTAAAAGCATGGAATCCACGTTTTGGTGTCATCTCTTATTTTTTTAAGCAGTGTTTTGTAATTCTCTTCGTAAAGACCTTACACCTCCTGGTTAGCTGTATTACTAGGTATTCTATTCTTTTTGTGGCAATTGTGAATGAGATTGCTTTCCTGATTGGGTTCTCAGCTTGGATGTCGATGGTGTATAAGAATGCTACTGACTTTTATATGTCGATTTTTTAGCCTGAGATTTTGCTGAAGTTGTTATCAGCTCTAGGAGCTTTTGGGCAGGGAATATCAGGTTTTCTTGATATAGAATCATGTAATTTGCAAACAGACATAGTTGGACCTCCTCTCTTTTTATTTGATCGACTTTTTATTTCCTTCTCCTGCCTGACTCCTCTGGCCAGGGCTTCTAATGCTATGTTAAATAGAAGTGGTGAATTTGCTGAGGATTGTTTTACATCTGATTGCATGGTCAATGTTAGAGAATGTGCTAAGAGGCAATGAGAAGTGTGTATATTCTGTTGTTTTGGCATGGAAACTTCTGTAGATGTCTATCAGGTTCATTTGATCAAATGTTCAGTTCAGGTCCTGAATATCTGTTAATTTTCTGCCTCGATGATCTAATACTGTCAGTGGGGTGTGAAGTCTCTCACTATTATTGTATGGGAATCTAAGTCTCTTCATGGTTTTCTAAGAACTTGCTTTGTAAATCTGGGTGTTCCTGTGTTGGGTGCATATATACTTAGCATAGTTAGATCTTCTTGTTGTATTGAAGAATTTTTCTTTCATAATCTTTTTGACTTAAGGTCTGTCAATACTTTTGTTTGTGCTTTAGTTGCTGAACATCTATTTTTGCAATTGAATCATAGTTTTTAAATGGATTATTGTAAAATGAATAATTTCTTTAATAATGTGAACCTAAATGTCTCAAACTCCATCAAAAAAGGCAATACTTATTTTAACATATCAAACAAAATCACTCAATTATTTCATCCTGCTTTACTGTGGGGAGTCTTGGTTTTCTGTTTGCTTATTTGTTTCCATAGTCACCTGCTAAGTATATCTTGGACTAAAACGAAGATATTCCCATCTGTCACAAACTTGTCCTGGATATGTGGTCTGCTGCTCCAAATGGCTGCTGCCTACTCTCTCCACAGGCCTTGGCTCTTTTCAGTGCAATTTCCTTCAAAGATCCTGGACATACATCTTCCCTCAGGCTGCCACTGCTCTCCTCTTCATTGCTTTGTCCAGACTGTGGTCACAGGATCTTGCTTTAATTACCCATAATGATAGCTGAGAGCAGATGGTAAATTGTGAGGAGGATGAAACAAACGTTTAGAAATAATCGAAGAGAAGTACAACCCAAGAGTATCAGAAGTGATTTATGATTTCATATAGCCCACAGATTCATCCCATTCCCATAGGCTCCTATAGAATATAGAACTATTTTTTTTTTTTTTTTACAAAAGGTGTTAGTTTATACCTGTTTTTTCATGGCTCTTACTACTAGGCATTATTAATGTCTTAATTGTGAAAATATGAAAGAAAGGAAATAGTATACTACTACATTTTAACTTACATTTTAAAAGCTTTGGATTAATTAAAAAATTTCAACACACTATAGATATATTTATTTTTATGTGCTGTGTATCCTCTTCATCTTTGTTTAATTTATAATCTCTTCAGCCCTTTTGTATATTATGCTTCTATCTTACTTTATTGTCAGTTTATATTCTACCAAATTTCCACAAACTCATAGCTTAACCTCAAAACTAGAAAATTACTAATAACTTGAATTTCCTAGGTGTTCCTCTATTACATAAGCATCTAGACTCTTTCTGACAGATAATCATTATTGTTGCACACACTATTATCTGTCCTTCTACATTCATTTTCTCTCTTTTTATTTTATTATAGTAATAGAATTTAAAATAGGCATTCAGATATGCAGCTAAAATACATCATTCCCAATCCAGCTAGAATAGCCACATGACTAATTAATTTTTTAGGTATAAAATATAAAATGAAAGATTAGGTTTTAAGTATACAACTTAGTTTTTAACAAATACTAAAGCTTGTGTAATCTGTATCATTTACCAAACAGGGAATATTTTCATCTTCCCATAGAGTTACATTGTGCCCCTTGGAAGGTAATCTATACCCACATCAAAACAACAAGTGATGTAAATTTTATCACCATATCTTAATTTGCTTTCTTCTGGAATTGGTATGTGAATACATATTTGTGTATGCCCTCTTCCATATAAGTTTTTGAGATTGCCATGTATTTTAAGTTTGTTCTTTTTCTTTGCTGAGCAGTATTTCATTGTATGAATATACCACAATTCTTTATTCAACCTCCTATTGATGGACAGACACATGGCCTGTTTGTAGTTTTTGCCTATTATGAATAAAATACCCATGAATGTTGTTATACAAGGTTTAATATATATATATGTAGTTTCATCTTTCTTGAATAAATAGCCAGGGAAAGGGCATTGCTGAGTCTTAGGGTTGATATAGCTTCTTAAATAGATTATAAAATATTGTTTTCTGAAGTTTTTAAAAATATATTTTGCCTGCCAATCAACCATCTATGAGAGTTCTGATAATATTGCATTAGGGGGTCAATAAATTCTTTCTGCAAGGGACTAGCTAATAATTATTTTTGTCCTTGTGAGCTATACAGTCTCCATAGCAACTACCTAATTCTGCCATTGTAGTGTGAAAGCATCTACAGACAATACATAAATGAATGAGCATTGCTGTGTTGTAATAAAACTTTCTTTATATTTAGAAAACAGGCCACAAACAGATTTTTCTCCTGGGTTACATTTGACACACCTGCTCTGTATCATCTCCAATATTTGATGTTATCAACATTTTTTATTTTAACAACGCAAGTAGATGTGATTTTACTTTGCACTCCTCTGATAACTAATGATGTTGAAAATAAAATAATAGGCTTATTGGCCGTTTAGTGTCTTTCTTTCTGAAATGTCAGTTCAAATTTGATTATCATTTTTATTATATTGTTTATCATTTTATTATAGAAAGCATATAAGTCTTTTCTTAGTGTATGTTTATAAATATTTCTTCTCTCCCATTATGTGGCTTGGCTATGTATTTTCTTAGTGGTACCTCTTAGTGAACAAATGTTTACTTTTTCATAAGTTCAAATATATTATCATTTATATATATATATTTTAAATGCTTTTCTTAGTGTTTTCTGTTTTTCCTTTGTGAAATCTTTGCTCACTTATGATTTGTGAAAATATTCTCCAACTTTTTTTCCTAGAATTTGTATAGTTTGGTTTCTACATTTACATCTATAATCCAACAAAGCTAAATAGAAGTCATTAGAGTAGATATTCTTGTCTTGTATCTGGACTTACAGGTAAAAATTGTCTTTGATGAGCTACAATTTTTTTTTTTGAAAATGCCATTTATAAAATTGCAAAGGTTCTATTTTATTATATTTCTACATTGATTGCTTTTATAATCAATCAATGTTGAATATTGTCAAATATTTTCTCTTCATATATGAACATAATTACAGCTAGTAAATGCAAAAACTGGAATTAAAACTAAAGTACTCTATCACTAGGACCTACAATTTTAATGTATATAATAAGTGATAAATTTGAAAAAAAGGTTTTTGGGAATGTATACAATACATCGTCACATGTTTCTGAGTCTGATATGACCAAAGTAAGGGCACAGACAAGACCTTTTGACTCAGTAGATAAAATAATTTTATTCAAGTTGAATATTCAACTCCAACATTTTCCTGGAGTTATCCAAAGAGAGGCTGAGGACTCATAACAACAACAAAAAAATTCATAACAATATCAGAAGTAAATAGAAATATGGAAGGTATGATGTGTAAATTCCTTTCTGTTTCTGAATTTTAATGAGTAAATATTTCAAATATAAAGAAAGGACCATAGTGCATGATTTATTAGAATAGAATTGCTAGTGTGACTCAGTTCAATCTGTCACTACAGCTATGAGTGAGACAGTGATTTCTCTATAGTTTTTCTCTTCAGTATCTATACATTGTCGTTAAAATCAGCCAATAAGTGTCAGAGACTGACTTTACTGAGTTAAATTCAAGTTGACAACGAGATGAACAAGAACCAGTTCAGTACTCAGTGTTATTGAAATGAACAATGACCCTTAAGCTAATGTGTTGATGTTCTGCTGCTGATAAAAGATATAATAATTTTTTAACAGTTGTTAAAGAGGATCTCAGGAAATACACACCATCAGCTTCACAGAAATGAATACACATTATGAACTTCAGATAATTCTATCTCTGGATGTGCTGAGTATATAGACCAAATATATTTGTCGTTTTCATGTGGGTTTCAAGCTAATAGCACCTCCATTCTAAACCTCAGGACAAGATTCAACCTCAGTGGCCTTCACATGGTCAACATTCTCCTCAATAGAAAATAGCCCTAAGCTTTACAGGATTTTGTCACTACTGTATCTACCTTTATATTTTATTTACTTATGAATGACAATATGTTAAAGGCAGTTCCTTTAGAAAAAAATTAATTTCAGATACATAAGTAACTACCTACATAAGTAACTATTTGCTTTCTGATAAGGAAGGTTCACTTTATTACTGGTAATACTCCAAAATATTTATGTTACATATAGTAAATAAAACACATTTTATGAACTGAATGATGTAGAGAAAATGTAATTGCAACATTAGGTTTTTTAAGTAGCAGGGCATATGTAACATCTAAAATTTCATGTGAAAATGATAGATTTTATCTACTAATAGATACATGTTAGAATACTGTTCTATTTTTAAAGATACTAAATGCTGGATTTATTGACTTTAGAGACCATGCAATTAGTAGCATGTATTAAGAAGCATACAGAATAATAACAAATATAATAATAATTAAGATAATTAGAAAAGGTCCTATTATTTATATTTTAGTGTGTGAAAATCAACCAACTAAACACTGAAATCAGAGTGTCAAAGAGAAATCTTCATTCTCATATTCAATTAAGCATTATTCACCTTAGCCAAGATATGGAATCAACTTAAGAGTTTATCAGTGGATGAATGGGTAACGTGTGGTGCATATTCACGATATACAAGTCATCCTTATAAAAGAATAACATTCTGTTATTTGCAAAAATCTGAGTGAACCTGGAAGACATTATGCTAAGTGAAATAAGACACAGAAAGGCAAATACCACATGATCTCACTGACATGTGGAATCTAAAAAAATTTAGCTCAAAGAAGTAGAGAGGAGAATAGTGATTACGAGGGGTGGGAGGTGGGTGGAGAGTTGGGGAAATGTTTGTTAAAGGAGACAAAATTTTGCTTGGTTAGGAGGAACAATTTCAAGAGTTATATTTTACAACAGTACTATAATAAATTATAGTATGTTTTGAAAATCTCTAAGAGAATATATTTTGAGTGTTTTTACCCAAAATAATAAGTATATGAGGATGAGGTAATACATATGTTAATTACTCAAATGAGTCATTTCACAGTGTATACATATTTTATAACATCATTTTGTACACAATAAATGAAAATATAATTTCGATTTGTCAATTAAAATGAAACAAAAAACAAAAATATGAATATTTGAATATTATTCTATTTAAAGTTCAATTATAAGTAATTATAAATGTTGAACGATTAAGAAGCTAAAATATATGAAAAAAACTATAATCCCTCAAATAATTATGTGTCTGGCTTTTAGGAATTTATCTTAGAGTAAGCAAAAATATATTTTTATATTTGGAAACAGATGTTAACAGTATTATTAAGAACTGATATTTTAAAAATTGTTCTTATTTAAAAAATGAAGAAACACTTTGACCTCACAATAATTATTGACATATTACCAAGAGTGATGGTTTTAGATAATGAAATAAAAGAAATAGTAAAATGAAAAAAAAATCAGTAAATAACTAAAAACATCATGAAATATTTGACTTGTTTTGTCCTCACTTGCACCAAATGTTACAAGCATAATACTTTTATGTTGGCTTTAATGTTTGGATACCTATGCCCAGGTTATAACCTGATCTATGATTCTTAGGACACGATTTTGCAACTGTATGTATTATAAATCCTTTAATGTTTTGTGTGTCATTATAATACAATCCCAAGTTATAAAGAACACCAAGAATAGTTCAAAATATGGTGCACCTATTTTGCTCATTAATAATTTAATAACATGATGTACTCTGTTGACCCAACTTTGAAAATAACTCTCTTAAGAGTCTCCTCACTTATAATCCAACACTTCCTCATTGATTTAACTCCCAATACCTTCTTTTACTCAGTTGCATATACTCTTGGACATTTTAAAATTTCTGTACAACCTAATCAGCACCTATAGGCTAACTTCTTGGACAGGGTGGGATAATTATGGCTATATTAATCTTTTACACATTTGGAATGATATCTGTGTGATTTAATTTCCATGTGATTGGATAGAGTATTTGCAGAATCCATATAAGCAACATTGCTCTTTTGTGTCAAATTGTCTATTGAACACCTGATCTGTTTCAGCACTGTGCTAGGCATCAAAAGAAGTCTCAATGAACATTTAGTTTTCTGGGGAAGACATGTGTCTATAAATCTTTGGATGAAGCTATGTGCTAAGAATTATAGTAGTGATGCTAGAAAACTATTCAGATACAAAGAAGGCAAAGGTATCTTTAAGGAAATGTTATTTAAGCTAGATTTCTGGGTTAAGTAGGATTTTGCTAGAGGAAAGAGTGTTTGAAGGTAAGGTGGAATAGAGTGTTATCTGGAGAAAGCATAGCAGATAAAAAGGCGCAAAGGTGAAAATCTATTGTTTGTATGGCATGTTCATACAGATGTCACTATTATTCCACAATAACCATAACGTTGCGATCCACAGACACTTTTATCCAGGGTGTAGATGTAACTCAGTTAGATTTTTCATCTGCTTTCACACTTTTGAAACTGCGCTACTTAGCAGATACCCTGCACTATTGTCTTAATGCCTAGACTTTTTATAACAAATGAAACTCATCATGAAGAAAAAGTTCTGAGGCAAAGTGAAAAATTGCATTCTTTTCAAAGTGTTGCCCTGTTCAACTAATTAATCATAGTAAATGTGATACTGCTGTGAAGTTTTTGCCAATTTCAGACTAATATTTAACATTTATTTATGTGTTTGTTTGTATAATTGAACCAATTATGTTAACTAAATTCAAGAACATCATTGAGACTTCTAATACTAGAGGTATCTGATGAACTACATTTGCAGTCCTGTATCAGCTTTCGGCATTGCCTGACACAAAAACAGCCAGCATCTTGACCTTTCTGAATATTGATTTGGGCAGTAGACCATGCACAAAACATATCACAGCCAGTAAACTAATCACAGAAGCACTTTAGCCAGAATTAATAGGTGTTTCATCAAGCAATTCCCAATTTAGAATATGGTAAAAGTGATAGCTCATATTAACAAGAGGCAAACAATAACAAAACCGGAGTTTTGACCTCATTCATACTATGAAAATATCCTTGCTGCTTAGACAGCAGAAGAGGTAAATAGCTCGTGCTTTTCCACTTTATCTTCTCCATATTTCTTGATAATATTCTAGACAGAAATTTCCTTCCTTTAAGTGGGATATTTGCAGGAATGGATTTGGTATGTAGAGACACAAAGCATTGAGATTTCCATCAGCATGAGAACTGAATGATGGCAAAAGTATAAAAAGTGTTGACAGTATCAGCTGTGCAATTGCCCCCAAATACTCACATTTCCACTACTAATGCCACCATTGTCCTCAGTTGAGATAACTGAATGCATTTTAATGGTTTACAGTTCATCTAAATTCTAAGTTTTTATTAGAAGACCAATGTTCTAGTCTTTGCTACAACATTTAGCAGTGATGCAAATTTTGTCAACATTTCCTACCCTATCTCAATTTTCTCCTCTCAAGGGGATTTAGTAACAACTTACCCATCTGTTAAAACTGGTTCATCATGGGAATACAGAAAATATAATAAACCTTGAAATTGTTTGTTTGTATTTTCTATGAAAAGTATATATGACTTTGTAATATGTATATAGACACACAAGCTTGTAAACATAAACACAAACACACACACATATCTATATCTATCTATGTATCTATATGAAAATTTTGTTTTGTCCTAGGAAAAGTGTATTGGAGTTCTGATGAATACCAGTGTAAAACATGCAGAGGAATAAGGTAGGAATCAAGCTATTCATTATTAAAATGTATTTAGGTAACCCAGCTTGTACTTAGCTACAAAGAATATTCAACAGTGCATATTGTAGTATGAGATAATTAAAAAGTATGAGGTGTGTTGCATGGGGGTGTACATAGTGAAAAAATCTGGAAAAATGTGCTTTAACCAATACTTCAGGACACAGAATTCTCTGCTACAGAATTCACACAAAGCTATTCATATTGTCTGGCTATTTAAAGTGAATTTGTATTATTTTGTACTTAATGTATATACTAAAAAAACAAATCACTACACAATATCATCATGCAATAATGTGAAAATAGATATTTATTCAAATTGTTTTCAATTCTAGTTAAACTCAAATAGTGAAAGCAGTAGGGTTTTAGGTCTCACTGTGGAAATCTATGCAAACCCTACACGGGGTTTTCACATGCCCTGTCTACACATTATTATCGATCACTCACATTCAGTGTTAAGACTGTTAAAGCAGATGATTCCTAAATTCAATCTTAATCCATGGCTCATGGGAGAAAGCATCTTCCTAAGAATTACATGGATAGTTTCAATTTAGCACAACATTGTTCTCTATGGAATAGTTGTTGTATTAAATACATATGAGGCAAAGTGACTCTTATTGGAAATGTTTCTTCACTATATTTTTAAGGACAACCTGACCTTTAAATTACCAACTGAAAACCATAAATTTAATTCTTAGGCTTTAAATAATTGTATTTTAAGGTACATAAATATGGGTTATCAAATATCAATGCTATAGTAACATCCTGAAACAAAACAAGCACAAAAGTATAAAAGCCTAAACTGGAGGAAATTTGAAACCTTCATGTTAGATCTTAAATGTAGTATTTCTAACTTGTGAAGACAGATTGGTAGGCAGCCATTTTTTGGTGACTTAAAATAACTGGGGCATAGTTACAATTTTATACATCAAGTGATTGCCTATTAACTGTTGCAGATGAGATGTGCTTTTTTTTTTTTTTTTTTTGGCCAATCAGTGTGAGCTTGTAAGGTTGCTCAGGTTAGCCTTGAACTCATGACCTCACCTTCACAAGTGCCATGACGTCTGGCCAGTGCTACTTTGGACCCCGAGATGGCTATTTTTAGTTTATTTGAAATGTCTGACTAGAAAAGGGAAAGGGGAAAGAAAATATTTGAAATCTGGAAAACCCTAAACCTTTTGGTATGAAATTGTAACTTTCACTTACATTTTCTTTAAGGATATAAAAGGCTTATAATTGATGTAGTTAAATTGAACAATAATCATTGGTGACTACGGAACAGGTAATTATAGCCTGCAGAAAAAGTTGTAATCTAGAAATTGAAAAAATAACATCCTGAAGTTGTTTAATGTGTCAGTTTCTGTATTTATGTGAATTTATAAACTGCAGTAAGTCTTGAATGAGGTTAATCTTCTTTCATATAAGTAAATGAGTCTGTAGACTGTGATCTCCCCAAACTAAAAAGTACGATACTTGCAGTTGTGCTCTTTATGGTTGCAGTGTTGATAAAATACTAATATGCAGACAGTAAATGAATTACACAGTGCAAATAAATAAAAAAATTACCAACAAATATACTTTCTATGAAATAGAAGTTATACATCAAAGATCTTCTTCTCTGCATGAAAGTGCAGAAGGCTGGAGAAAAGACTATTCATTCTACATCTTCAAACCATGGAACTGAAAAGGCAATAAAGGAAATTGATATTTGGAACTCCTAATAATGTATTTTAATCATGCCATGGGCACTAAACTTAATTTTATTCTTTATTTTTTCAAATTAAAAGTGCTTATAAATGAAAAGTATAAGATTTTCTTGTCATTTTCCACTTCAGGGGCCACTAGTCTAGACTAGGAAAGAGAATAACTGAACTTTCTCTTCTAGCTACTTACTGTCTTACTCTTTTTCAGTTCTGGGCTTTGCTTAAGAATCATGTTAGAACACTGATGAGATACATAATATGGCATACATGATACACTCCCCCCTTACAATTTAAAATTATCCTTGTAGATCTCTTGGGAAAGATAACTATGTCAGGATATAGCCCAATATGGCAACAACTTCAAGATCTGTAGAAGAGCCACATTTATAACAGTAAATTCTATCCTTCCATTTGTTGTGATTGTTTGTGTTCACCACCTTCTTTCGTATCCTCTATGATAATCACCTCTTGACTTCATTTGTTTTTAATCCCTTTAAGATGTCAGCAACTTCTCTTTCTTGAATTTAGATATAGGCAGACTAAAAGCCTAAAAAGTTAAAGGGACATAACACTGGATGTGGAGTTGCAAAGTTTTTATCACTCCAAGTCAAAGATATTCATGCAAGAGTCTCAAAAAATGTTTTCACAAAAGTAGGTATTTACCTCTTCCTACACAGAAATCTAGTCTGAAAAACAGGAATAAATAATTAAATAAAAGTATTGGGAAGCTATGAAATTCTTTAGTAACACCGTTTCAGAGACTCACAAACAAAATGAGGCAGAGGAGGTCTTAGGAATTATCCAGAACCGTTTTTTAACCTTTAACTTTTTAATTTATCTTTCTCCAAGGAGCTATTTTAGACATTATTTTATAACGGTTTACCAATTAAATTTTAACACTACAAAACAGTATATTAGTTTATATACTATATGTACATCTGTGCTTTATAAATAAAAAGAATAATATTTGTTTTGCCTTTGAAGAAAAAAATTCCCTTGTGGGCAATATTGTTTCTATTAAGAATGTATAACATATAACAAATGGGAAGTACAATTAGAATGTTTGTAACACAAAGAAATGATGAATGGTTGAGATGGGTAACCCATTTACTCTGATGTCATTATTACACATCGTATGCCTGTATAAAAAAATCTCATGTATCTTGTAAATATACACTATGTACCCATAAAAATGAAAAATAAATAAACCCTAAACACTGGGGAAATCAAAGCTCTTAAAGGCAAAGCAATTTATCTATCATTACAAATAAAATTAATAATGAAAAACAAACTAGTGTTCTGATATACTGTTTTCCAATAGAGAGTGCTTTGCACATAGTCACCTTGTAACACCAAATATGAAAATGGACAGTTCTGCAAACAATCAAATAGAATTTTGACTAAATAAGCAGAGATGTAGAGCAGTAAGTAAGTATTAGCATTAATGTGAATTCATAGTTTAAAGTTATTTGAGAAAAGTAACTATGATTTATTATAATTGTTAATATCCTTATGCACAAGGTATCACTTGCTATTCTCATAATCATAATGTAATGATGTAATCTTCATAAAAATGTTACTTCCTTCAGAACAAATACTTTATGTTTATTAAACATTTTAGGAGAATTACTTTAATTCCATTTTTATTATAAACTCAAAATTAAAATGTCATAGCTCAATGTATAATGGCTAACTTAATAAATAATTAAAAATATCTAACAATAAAATTCTATGAAAATTAATAAATGAACCTGTCCTAACTGTACTGTCAGACAAATAATGTATATAGTGATATATCATATAGTAACATAGCCTAAATTTATATATTTATATAAAATATAAACAATTGATCTATAATATAAATATATATGGAGAGTGAGAAAAAAGTTCATCAATGATAGGAAAGTTTGTCTTTAAATTTTATGTTTATTACTAATATTTATTATTTATTTTAAGGATCAGAAGGCATATTTTTTCTTATGAAAACTCTTAGAAACTATAAAAATACAACTACAGAATTTGGTCCTTTATCAAGTTCTACTTTTACAATAAGTGGCAACACCAAAAACTAGAGGGACATTTTTGACCCTCGTTTCCATTATGCGGTTTAACAAAATGTTCCACTGAATGAACTTTTATAATATATATTTACTCGCTGCTTTCTATGTCTGTTTTCACACCTTACACTAAGCTAGCAAAATTTATGACCTTAACTTGTTGTACTGATCCCAGTTATGGATTTTCCAGGCATTTATTTCATTAACAGCCAAATTCAATATTTTTAAAGGAAAAAATAAACCATGACGTTAAAAATCATTTAAAATTGTATTTTCTATAAATAATATATAGTATTTATTATATAAAAACATTTATATACTATTTTATGTAGAATATAGTATATATTCTTTATGTTTTCCCATATGTTACTGAAGTAACTTTTTGGATTTCTGTGGGTCACTTAGTAGCTTAGACTCCTGAATGGTTAAATAAAAATGCCTAAAATAAAAAGACTAGATTAAAATTCTGGTTGACATTTGACCTAAGTCAGTTTACTTTAACAATTTGTATCCTGTTTTTCTAATCTAAGAAATGGTCATAATTATAGTACCTACCTCATAATGGTGTGAAGTTTAAGGTTACCACTATAATTATCAAGCTTATAACAATGACTGTCATATAGTAAATAACATAGTTGTTAGACATCATTTCCTCACCCACCAGTCTCTGAAGTAGAATATCTCCAATGTTCTTCCAACACCAGCTTCCTAAGTTTATAATTCTACTTTTGTTTTTTTCTCTCTACAATAGTTTTCACCTATACATTTAAGGTAGCTTTCCTGTGAGCCATATATTATTTAAATATTGTATATGTTTATTTCATATTGCATATTTCAGAACAAACCTTGATTTAGTAATACAGATTCTATTGTTTGTAGTCCCATATTCATATAGCATGCAAGTTGACACCATCAGTTTTTAAAATAATCGTACTTACCAGTTTTTCTAAAAGATTATAAGTTAAGATGGGTTCTTCTTTCATTTTAAATTTCGAATCAAGATTTCCTAGCTTCTCATTTCAGCGATAAAATTTGACTCCAGATTCATTTAAGGAGAATAAAAAGAAAGAAAGAGAAAACAGCTAGAGAAATGTGCTTTTTTTTTCATTTTTGTATTCCGTTCTCTTTCTTACCTTCTTTATTTATGCTAAGGCAAGGAGGATCAGTATGTTGTGAATCCCCAATATGACTGGATTTAGAAATATGGTCAATAAAGAAGTGATTGTAGGTAAATGAGGTCCTAAAGACTAGCACTCTTATAAGAAAAGGAAAGATGCCATAGCACTCTCAGTCTGTCATGTGAGGACACAACAAGAAGGCAGCCCATCTGCAAACCATGAAGAGAACCCTCAATAGAAACAAAACCCTGCTGAAATCTATCTTGGCCTTATGGCTTCCAGAATTCTGAGAAATAAATTTCTCTTGTTTAAGTCAATACTTTGGTATAGCAGCTTGAGCAGACTAATGTAACATTTTACTCTTTTCAAGTTATTAATAATATTTATAAAGTACTCCCTTCATGCCAGATAATTCTTAGTCTTACCCTGCCATAATTTTAGTAAATATATGTGTTGTTTTTGTTTTCAGATCATAAGAATATTTTTTAAAACATGATTTTTCATATATTTTTTTCCAACCACATGTTTATCTTTAATGATTTAGGATGACTCAAAGTTCTCAGTATTTTTAAAAGATGTATTATTTGCTTTATAAAAACATTAGAATTTTGCATAAAATCCATTCTCAAGAAACATTATATCTTAAATAGATAAATTGGAGATCTAGTAAATACAGTGAAAAGTATACAGATGAAAATATAGAGCCAAATACTGATTCTTAACATTATCGCATAATGAGAGGAATGCAGAAAATGTAAATTATATTTAACTTACAAAAAATTGTGAAAAGAGTTTAGGCAGAGCATTCTCTTACGAATAAATAGCCACTTCTGAGCTCTACAGAACTTATTTAAACAATAGCGTGAAGGGCCCTTGTAACTTAATATAACCTGGAATGACATGAAACACTTGGTGGTCTCCTTTGTATAGCATAGAAGGAAGCTGCCTTCTATTTCTGTAGAAGACTGAAATATTCTGTAGATACTCTGTAGAATGCTGTGCCAAGCACATGATTCGATATTTTTGTCCTCATTCATACCATATGAATAAGATGCTATATATTCTAGATAAGAGAAAAAAAAAAGACTAAAATGTTCATCTATTTGCCTGGTGTCACACAGCATTTACATCCTAACCAGAAATCAAATTTAAGCAGCTGACCCAAGAACCCACATAGTGAAGTGTATATTATTCAGTCCTCATAACATATAATTGCTTAAATATACAATATTTGTTAATGATAGTCATGGAGTATTTTGCCCAATTTTCACCATTACAATAAACATGTATTTTTGATTTTTAACTTTGACATGGTCATATTTTTTAGCTAAATGCATGCTACCTTGCATTTGTGGTAATGAATTCAAAATGAAATATAGCTCTGTATTTTCTCTTCCAAATAAAACCTGTTTGTTCATCATTCTTCCTCTTGACATCTTAAAAAGGGCAATCAAATTTCCATGACTCACTGTGCAATTGCTAAGTATGCATAATAAATAAATTTTAAAAATAAAACAAAAACAGAAGAAAAACATATTTGAGCACAGTGAAATAGCAGAGATAACATCTAACTTCAATAAAAGCAGGAACTACAAAACTTTTAATTTGCCGATAAATACTCGAAATTATTACTCTAACTAGTTGCTGAATGACTGAATAAAAATAGATTCTTTCCACAAAATTGCATCACATAGTTGAGTTAAAAGCCAACCATAAATAATAATCACTGCCATTATGTAAAACCAAAGGTACACCAGACTGAGCTTATTATTTTACATGGATTTTGCCATTTAATTCTGATTTTTAAAAACTGAGTATTATAATTGACTCCCTTATATAGGACTGAAAAGGCAAATTTATTTTATTCAAAGGAACAAAGCCAGACTGGGAGTAGAGTCAAAATTGTAACAAACAGCAAGTTGCGGCGAAAAAGAAGAGAGAAGTTCAGTCTGAAGACTTCTGCTCACTGGGAGAAACAGCTTTTAGGGATAGTGAAGAATTAGGTTCTGGAGGTAGACAAGCAATCACTTTATAACCACTGAAGCAAGATATTTTATATGGTGAAAGCTGCAGGCAAACGCTGAACCTGAGAATCTTTATGATCTTCTTGTAACCTTTGGTCTCGTAATGTTGTAATACAGCACGTTATTTTCTTCCACTCATTTGTACTTGCACATATGTAAACCTTAGGCCAGGAATCCTATTTCTTTGCTTCCACCTCCATTGTTATTCAGGCCTGGGCTCCAGTGAATATTTCTTCTTCTATATCTCTATTCCTGCTTTGTCTTAAAATAGTTTTTCTTTCCACTCAAGATACTATTGACTGCATTATAATGCCTCTATGAAGTCATTATGTTTATGTATGTCTGTCTCTTTTGCCAGCTTGTAAGCTCTGTTGTAAATCCCTGGGGTTAGCATTGTATCTAATATACAAAAGGTCTAAAATAAATCATCATTATATATTAAATAAAAGGCGATTCAAACAAGAATTTTAATCTGAATTGTTTAGTTTAGCTCAGCACACATAAGGCAAAACATATTATGAAATTTTAAATAAATAAAAGAAAATTTTTGTTGAAATAATAAGGAAGAGAAATAAATGCTCTGCTTCTCCAGATTTAAGAATGCAGTGACTAAGGAGGAATCCAAGTACTTCGTTATTCTTTTGAGATCTACTGTTGACAACTGAAGAGGTTTTTATATCTTTATAAATTTTCACACCGGTAATGTAACCCAGTCACCTTGGCTTACTTATTTTAGAAGAGGTTTTAGAGTGGGGTGATAGGGGATGTTCAAGGTCTATTTTCCGTTCTTATCGTACATTTGTATTAAATGTACTAGAGAAGAGAATGCAATAAAAATGCACTCAATTTGTTTTAACACAGTATGAATATTTATTGGAGAAATTTATTGGTCTTAAGACAAAAATGATGAAGTAAATATTTGACTTAAGTTATTTGTACTATATATCTCTGGGATTTGTCGTGATGTTCTAGTTTCTCCTTTGGAGGGGAAGAAGCTTCCAGTGGAACCTGGAAAAAAGTTTCTAGATGTAAAGGGAATATAGTTGATCTCTGAGAGTTTCACTAGTAAAATCAATACAATGAGATGAGGGTGAAAGTTTTCTAAGTCATGTGAAATTACTATCTGGATGAATCTGTTTTAAGAAACAAATTTAACAAATATCAACAGAAGGAACTAGTCTGTTTAGAAATCAAGATTTATAGCATCTACTCCATTCTGACTTTGCTTTAATTTTTTGCTTTCCGAAGATTCCTCTTATTACTATTTTGCCTTTTATGTGCCTAGATATAGTAAAATTGTGTGTATATGTTTGGAAAGGTTTTGGGGGAATCCCTAGCCATGAGCATTTTCACTTCCAGAACAAGACTAATAAATAGATCCTGAGCTGTGATATATTCAATAAGAAAATGCCACATTGCCACATGACCTACTGCTGAAAACACTCTTTTCATCTTATTACCAGTGTAAGTGATCTTCCAAGTTTCTTGACTATTCTTTGGCTTTTATTCTAAATGCTTGTGGCTATCTCACTATACATGTTTGCTTTTCTCTTTGAGCATGAAAATCAGGACCTTAATAGCTACAGAAATGATATTCATTTCACCTTTCTGGAATCTAATACATAGGCTCAATTTTTATAGTTTGGCTCAGATTCAACTATTAAACATTTCTTCAAATGTGAACAATATGACCCAGCTCTCAAATGAGAGGTTTAGGTGACTGCATTAAATGTAACAAAATGCCACTTCATAAAACTTTTTTACCTTGACAACATTATGCAAGCAAAGGTTACAAGAGAATCATAAAGATTCTCAGATTCAGCTTTTGCCTGCAGCTTTCACTATATAAAATGTCTTGCTTCAAAGGTTGTAAAGTGATCACTTGTCTACCTCCAGAACCCCATTCTTCACTATCTCTGGAAGCTCTTTCTCCCAGTGAGTATAAGTCTTCAGACCGAACTTCTCATTCTTTCTTCAATGTGGTGTTTGTTACACTTTCAGCTCCTCTCAGATGCCCCACTCATTTAAATGAATTAAATGTGTTTGTTTTGGTCTTAAAAATAATACTCTGAAATGAATGTAATATTCCAATGACATTCTGATTCTAGCGCAGAGCATTCTGATTTCTATCTACTATTCAGAAATCTTGCAAAAGCAATTGTTATTTTGAAGGTATGGAGAGGGTATGCATATCTCACTGTTGACAGGGATTTCCTTGTAAATCCCCAAATGTTTTGTTATCTTAGTTGAAATAGTGGTGTCATGTTCCACTGATTCTACATCCATACACCAGTGAGTTACAATGAGGAGTCTTGTCTTTTCTTATTAACTATAAAATCATAGTTTCAGGGTACCTTTCTGAAAAGCTCCCATATTGTGTATTTATTAATTGAGTTGCTACTATGATCTCAAGAAGCTGTGGATAATCTCATTTGACGTGTGATCTTGGATATTTAGGAGTGTGTGTGTGTGTGTGTGTGTGTGTGTGTGTGTGTATGAGAGAGAGAGAGAGAGAGAGACAGAGAGAGAGAGAGAAAGAGAGAGAGAGAGAAAGAGAGAGAGAGAGACAGAGAGAGACAGAGAGACAGGGAGACAGAGAGATGGGAATGGAAGTGTGGGAGTGGGACTCTGAATAGAATTTTGCAATTCCTTAGAAACAACTTAGTGGCTAAAGTCTATTCTGAGCTTTGCTTCTTAGAGGTGATGCTTTAGGGAGCTCTGACACTGTAGAAACTACACAATGTTGTCATGTGACTGAAATCTCCATTTTGCTACAGGAAAATTTAGACTTCTTTGGAAGGGACTGTATGTTTAGGGAGGGGTATTATGTGGGTCTCTAAGATAATAATATATCATTATGGCTACATAAATAATCACATTACACATTTTCCTGGATTATGAGAAAATCCAGGAAATAGATGATTCCTTGAGAATCACCTATTGTTTCATAGTACCCACAAGGTGACTGGTAAAGATGGGTTTAAACAAGGTGAAAAAGCTCATGTTTCCAAGTGGTTAAGTACATATGTTACTGGGAAGTGTGAGGGTTCCCAATTCTTGTATTCTTAGAGCAAAGAATTCAGCCAATAGGCCAATTAATAAAGCAAGCAAAAGCTTTATTAAGGAAATAAAAGTAGATTCCAAGAGAGGATTGGGATGACCGTGCTGGGAGCAGCCTCAAGAGTTCTGCACTGTGGTTTTTGTTATGTTGGACAGTTTCTTTAAGACCTCGCTTCTGTCCTAAGTCCCCATTTTTCTCCCCACCTAGTTCCCACCCATGTTTGAGAAGAGGGAGGAGGAGGGGGAGGAGAAAGAAGAGAAAAAGAGGAAAAGGAGGAGGTGTAGGAGGAAGAGGAGGGAAGAGGAAGAGGAGGGAGGAGGAAGAAGAAAAGAAAGAAAGGTATAAAACAGAATTTCTCAGAAAAGAGCATTGTCAGTAATGACCCTGATTTTTGCAATATACTTGATATGTTTCTGGAACAGTAAAGAGGTTGGAGAGGCTCCAGTGCATTGAGGAGTATAGGAGAAAGATGAGAACAACACAGAAGACAGGACCCAATCACATGGACTTTGTATTTTATAGTTTGGAAATTAGATTTTAATCTACAAATGATAACATGCCTCAGAAAGTTTGGAGCAGAGATATTCTGAATATTAAATTTTAAAAGAATAGTTCTGAAAGATTTGTGTAAGATAGACTGAGAGGGCAAATAACAAAATATGTCGTTTTGTTCTTACTTTTTTTTTTTTTTTTTTTTTGAGACGGAGTTTCGCTCTTGTTACCCAGGTTGGAGTGCAATGGCGTGATCTCGGCTCACTGCAACCTCCGCCTCCTGGGTTCAGGCAATTCTCCTGCCTCAGCCTCCCAAGTAGCTGGGATTACAGGCGCACGCCACCATGCCCAGCTAATTTTTTGTATTTTTAGTAGAGACGGTGTTTCACCATGTTGACCAGGATGGTCTCATTCTCTTGACCTCATGATCCAGCTGCCTCTGCCTCCCAAAGTGCTGGTATTACAGGCTTGAGCCACCGCGCCCGGCCTTGTTCTTATATTTTTAAGATAATATACATTGTTTGAAGATGTGTCTTCCTCTGGACTCATGTAAATTCTGCTATTCTCAGTCCATTTTACAATGGGTATCCAATTTGAATAGTCATTGTTCACTATGACAGTCTTTTTTTTTAGTCTTGCTTTGAAATGATCCACAGAATAATTTTCTCTACCTTTTCAATATATTGTTATCAAATTTTTAGTCTGATCACTATACATTGAGTAACTGTGTGGCTCCTAATATATCTTCGCAATGTGGTAGAAATTTGATGGATAACGTCAACATTCCTTGTAAAAATGGGAAAAATTAAGAACAAAAATATAATTGACTCTCCAAGTGTGTGTAAACTTACCTGTTTTGAAAAATGTGTCAAGAAACTTTCTGTTCTTTTAGTTAGCTGAAACATTGTAATGGTAGCATTGCCTTGAGCAAGGCAGTCTTGACATGGACAGATAAATTTGGAGAGCATCTGTGCAGAACATAACTGCTTCTGTGGAGCACAAGGCTCCAGGCTGATTTTGAGCCTGCAGGCAGGGAGTGTCGTAAGTAGTGACAGATATTTCACATTACACAAACGGCACCAAGCAATAAAGTTCTCATGTGCCTTTCTGAATAGAATGGACACTTTGGCCCTACATTGCCCTGTTTTATTTTATCTGATCTATGAAGTTACCTTGGTGAATCCTGTTAGCATTGAAATAGAAGGTTAAAACCAAAATCAGGGATAACATGTTGTTCAGAATGAGATAATGGCATGAAGATGATACTAACACTGCTTTCAAGCAGGCAGAGTAGGTTTGAACATATGGTAACAGTTGGATAATGAATGAGATAATGAATGAGACATGACAAAATTGGAGAGAAATAGACTAATTGTGGCTACATATGGGGCTAAAACCCAAAAATGTAAACAAAGTGAAAGCAAATGAGTATCAAAAGTTTAGATCAGTTGGGAGAATGTATTTCTTACAGTCAGTCATTTTATATACTGACCTTTTTGTATATCCGTGCTCCATTTTCAAAAACCCACAACAGTCCATCCAGAAAGAAAAGTTCTCTGAGCCCAGCATCTAAATTGTTATCAAGATCTTAGAATAATACATTATTTTCAAATTCAAATATTATATTATTTTGCAAATTCTTTTGCATTTAATTGACAGATCTAACAATGAAAATTTGAATATGAAGATCTGAAAAAAATCTAGATCATTAAATAAAAATCACATTTTGTTTATTCATGTCTTTTTTATTGACAATAATGTAATGCCTTAATATTTGGCATAAATATAGATATTTTCTTATAAATATTTCAATTTAAGTAACTTATATTTAGTTAAATATTATTTTATTAAAAAACAAGATTATATGACTTTCTAGGATATCAACATAGACTATTTCATAAAGGGCTATAAAACTATGAACTGAAATATATTTTCTGTATTTTAGCCCACTGAAAAGCTCTATTAATATGGCAGACTATGTGACTATAAAACATTTTTCAAGACATGGTCTCAAAAATATTCAAAGCCATACTGAGAATATGTTTCAGTTAGACAAAGACCTTCTAAGAACGTTAAAGATGTACTTAATGGTAATCAAGAAACTTCCAATATTTTCAAACATTAATTTTAGCATTGCTATGGACCAGTAACTCAATGCCTCCAATTTTCTCCCATTATTAAATGATAATATACATAGTGATTGTTTTATGCATGTTCTACCATTGTACCTTAGTTGTGTCAGAAAAGATTACTCTTGCTAGTTTTACAGGTGAGAGGACTTGTATTCTGGCTGTCATACTTAATGAGCTATCCCTAGGGAGCATCATCTACATATTGTTTTACATCTCATTCAGTGACAAGTTTCTGGACCATGAAAGGGAGTGAGTTTATGTTGCATAAATATAACATGAAATGGAGGAACATGAATCATTTTGAAACAGGGAGCATGCTGTGAAGCACAGATTCCAAGATAATCCCAAATGATCTCTGCTTGCCTCTGGTATTCAAATCTTGATGCTGTCTTCTCTCATATTGTACTAAAGTTGTTCCTGTGTAACTAGTAACATATGGCAGAAGTGATGGTTTGTCACTTCTGATTTTGATAGATTATAAAACATACTGTAGCTTCTCTCTTGATTTCTTTTGTGCTGGCTCTCTCTCTCTCTTTCTCTCTCTCTCTCTCTCTCTCTCTCTCTGTCTCTGAAAATGGGAAGCTACTATTTGGAAAAGCCCTATGAAGATGCCCACATGAAAGGTTGCTGAAGCATGCAGCCAATAGCCAATACAGAATAAAGATCTGCCACGAACCACATACATGGGCTTAGAATAACATTCTCCAGCTCAAGCAAAGCTTTATGATGATTGAAGCCTTACTTTACAAACTGAGTGTAATCTTGCCAAAGATACTGACTCAAAACTACTCCACTATCTACAGTGTCATGGAAACTGTGTTAGACAGTAACTATTGTTTTAAAGCGTTAATCTTTGGGGGAATGAATGCCTAGATCTAAAATTAAAATTTACCTTTTTATGGAAGATGACTCTTCCATTGCAATTATAATATTGCAGTATGATAATTTATAAATTGCTATAATGTAAGGGCAAGTATGTTTCTTTTAAGTCTGTCTCTTCAGGGGTCATCCTAGTATCACATAACAAATACTAAACGTTTACAGAAAGGAAGGAAGGGAGATAAAAAATAAAGTAATTTGTAGAGAGGAGAAGATGGCACTATAAGAGCAACTCAGGATTGCAGCTCCCAGTGAAAGCACAGAAGGTGAGTGAACACCACATTTCCAGACAGATCTTTATTGCCACAGACCAGGAGATTCCCAGGTGTAGGAGCCCCATGGGCCACTGGCACCACAGCGCAGTGGCACTCTGTACAAAATACACTGGTCTGGTTGCCCTGTTAAACCAGCAATTTGAGATTTGGGAAGGCAGATTAGCACCTTCATCTGATTAAATGGGACTTAAACAGTAAGCCAGGCCAGGAGATTCCCAGGCAGCAATGTTGTTTCAGCCGGCGCAGTGGGTTGCTGCATGGGAAATCACACAGATCTCGGCGCCCTTTCAGCAGGCAACTGAAACACCTGGGAGAGAGTCAACCATTCAACTTAAAAAAAAAAAAAAGGATTCTGAGGCAGGGAGCCAGGTGATCAGGCTCGGCGGGTCCCACCCCCACAAAAACAAACAAAACAGCAATTGCGAACGCTAGGGGTTGAGAGTTTCATGGCAAGCACAGCTGAACCCAGGATGGTGCAGCTCTTTGGGGGAGGGGTGTCCGCCATTACCGAGGCACTCCACCCCTACAGAGGTATTCTGCCATTGCTGACACAGCCTGCCATTGCTGAGGCAACCCAACATAACAGAGAGAGTCCGCCATTACAGAGGTGGGCCACCATCACCACAGAAGTTCTAACCACACCCATATAAACAGGACTATGGGGAATTACACATGGTAGCAGGGCAGAGCCCACAACATCAGGGCGGAGCCCATGGCAGCAGGGCAGAGCCCAGAGCAGCTCAACATAGCCTCTGCAGGCAGGCAGTGAGTAGACTGCCTCCTTGCTGGGCAGGACAGTGCAACAGATACTCATAAATAAAGCCCTAACTCCCCAGGACATAGCACCTGAGGATAAAAAGGGGCTTTATGAGTTCTGCTGCAGTAGACTTAAATGTTCCAGCCTAGCAGACCTAAATGAAAAACGGAGCTCACAGCTCAGCACTTGAGCTTCTATAAAGTACAGATTGTCTCCTCAAGTGGCTCCCTGACCCCTGTATATTCAAAGAGTCACCTCACAAAGGACTGATGAGACTGACATTTGGCAGGCGTCATTCTGGGACAAAGATAGCAGAAGAAGAAACTGGTAACAACCCTCACTCTTCCACAGCTGCTACAGGTGTTCCCCAGACAAGCAGGGCCTGGAGTGGACCTCAGCAGTCCCACAGCAGAGGGGCTAGACTGTTAGAAGGAAAACTAAGAAATACTTCATCATCAACAATCCGGATGTCCACTCAGAGACCCAATCTGAAAGTCAGCAACTACTCAGACGACAGGTGGATAAATCCACAAAGATGGGATGAAACCAATGCAAAAGGAGGAAAACAACCAAAACTGTAACACCTCGCCTGCTACAAGGGACCACAATCCCTCACCAGCAAGGGAACAAAGCTGGATGGAGAATGAGTGTGATGAAATGACAGAATCAAACTTCAGAAGGTGGGTAATGAGAAACTTCCGTGAGCTAAAAGAACACGTTCTAACTAATGCAAAGAAACTAAGAATCTTGAAAAAAGATTTGAGGAAATGATAACAAGAATGGACAACTTAGAGAGGAATATGTGTAAATTGATGGAGCTGTAAAACACAACATGAGAACTTCACAAAGCATGCACAAGTCTCAACAGCCGAATTCACCAAGCAGAAGACGGGATATCAGAGGTCAAAGATCAACTCAATGAAATTAAAGGAGAAGGCAAGATTAGAGAAAAAGGCACAAAAAGGAATGAACAAAGTCTCCAAGAAATGTGGGACTATGTGAAGAGACCTAATCTATGTTTGATGGGTGTACCTGAATGTGACGAAGAGAATGAATCCAAGCTGGAAAATACTCTTCAGGATATTATCCAGGAAAATTTCCCCAACCTAGCAAGGCAGGCCAATATTCAAGTCCAGGAAATACAGAGAACACCACAAAGATATTCTGCAAGAAGAGCAACCCCAAGGCACATAATCGTCAGATTCATCAGGGTTGAAATGAAGGAGAAAATGCTAAGGACAGCCAGAGAGAAAGGTGGGCGTCACCCACAAAGGGAAGCCCATCATATTCACAGCAGATCTCTTGGCAGAAACCTTACAGGCCAGAAGAGAATATTGGGGGCCAATATTCAACATCCTTAAAGAAAATAAATTTCAACCCAGAATTTCGTATCCAGCCAAAATGAGCTTCATAAGTGAAGGAAAAATAAAATCCTTTGTGAAGAAGCAAGTACTCAGAGATTTTGTCACCACCAGGCCTACTTTACAAGAGCTCCTGAAAGAGGAACTACACATAGAAAGGAACAACCAGTACTAGCCATTCCAAAAACATACCAAATGCTAAAGAACACCAACAAAATGAAGAATCTGCATCAACTAATGGGCAAAACAGCCAGCTAGCATCAAAATGGCAGTATCAAATTCACACATAACAATATTAACCCTAAATGTAAATGGGCTAAATGCACCAATCAAAAGACACAGACTGGCAAATTGGATAAAAAACCAAAACCCATCAGTGTGCTGTATCCAGGAAACTCATCTCACATGCAAGGATACACAAAGGCTCAAAATAAAGGGATGGAGGAAGATTTACCAAGCAAATGGAGAGCAGAAAAAAGCAGGAGTTGCAATTCTCATCTCTGATAAAATAGACTTTAAAGCAACAAAGATCAAAAGAGACAAAGAAGGCCATTACATAATGGTAAAAGGATCAATACAACAAGAAGAGCTAACGATCATAAATATATATGGACCCAACACAGGAGCACCCAGATATATAAGGCAAGGTCTTAATGACTTACAAAGAGACTTAGACTCCCACACAATAATAGTGGGAGACTTTAACACTCCACTGTCAATATTAGGCAGATCAACCAGACAGAAAATTAACAAGGATATCCAGGACTTGAACTCAGACCTGGAACAAGCAAACCTGATAGACATTTACAGAAATCTCCACCCCAAATCCACAAAATATACATTCTTTTCATTACCACATCACACCTACTCTAAAATTGACCACATAATTGGAAGAAAATCACTCTCAGCAAATGCAAAACAACTGAAATCATAACGAACAGTCTCTCAGACCATAGTGCAATCAAGTTAGAACTCAGAATTCAGAAACTAACTCAGAACTGCACAGCTTCATGGAAACTGAACAACTGACTCTTGAATGTTGATTGGATAAATAATGAAATGAAGGCAAAAATAAAGAAGTTCTTCAAAACCTACGAGAATGAAGACACAACATACCAGAATCTCTGGGACACATTTAAAACAGTCTCTAGCAATAAGTGCCCACATGAGAAGAGTGGAGAGATCCAAAATTGACATCCTATCATCAAAATTGAAAGAGCTAGAGCAGCAAGATTAAAAAAACTCAAAACCTAGCAGAAGACAAGAAATAACTAAGATCACAGCAGAACTGAAGGAGACCACACGAAATACCCTTCAAAAAATCAATAAATCCAAGAGCTGGTTTTTTTGAAAAGATCAACAAGAAAGACAGACCACTAGCCATATTGATAAAAAAGAAAAGAGAGAACAACCAAATAGATGCAATAAAAAATGATAAAGGGGAAATCACCACAGATTCCACAGAAATTCAAACAATCATCAGAGAATATTACAAACAACTCTATGCACATAAACTTGTAAACCTGGAAGAAATGGATAAATTCCTGGACACTTGTGTCCTCCCAAGCCTAAACCAGGAGGAAGCTGAAACTATGAGTAGACCAACAACAAGGTCTGAAGTTGAGGCAGCAATTAAGAGCCTACTACACAAAAAAAGCCCATGTCCAGATGGGTTCACAGCCGAATTGTACCAGACCCACAAAGAGGAACTGTTACCATTCCTTCTGAAACTATTCCAAATAATTCAAAAAGAGGGAATCATCCCCAAATCATTTTATGAGACCAACATCATCCTGTTACCAAAACCTGGCAGAGACTCAATAAGAAAAGAAAACTTGAGGCCAATATCCATGATGAACATAGATGCAAAAATCTTTAATAAAATACTGGCAAACCGATTGCAACAGCACATCAAAAAGCTTATCCACCATGATCAAGTAGGATTCATTCAGGGATGCAAGGCTGGTTCAACATATACAAGACTATAATTGTAATTCACCACATAAACCGAACCAAAAACAAACACCACATGATTATCTTAATTGACACAGAGAAGGACTTTGACAAAATTCAACAGCCCTTAATGCTAAAAACCCTCAATAAACTCGGTATTGATGAAACGTATCTCAAAATAATAAAAGCTATTTATGTCAAACCAACAGCAAATATCATACTGAATGGGCAAAAACTAGAAGCATTCTCTTTAAAATCTGGCACTAGACAAAGATGCCCTCTCTCATCACTCCTATTCAATATGGTTCTGGAAGTTCTAGCCTGAGCAATCAAGCAAGAAAAAGAAATAAAGAGTATTCAAATAGGAAAGGAGGAATTCAAATTGTCTCTATTTTCAGATGACATGATTGTATATCTAGAAGACCCCATCATCTCAGCTCAAAATCTCCTGAAACGGATAAGCAACTTCAGCAAAGTCTCAGGTTACAAAATCAATGTGCAAAAATTACAAGCATTCTTATACACCAATAATAGACTGAAAAAGAGCCAAATCAAGAATGAACTGTCATTCACAATTGCTACAAACAGAGTAAAATAACTAGGAATACAACTGACAAGGAACATAAAGGACCTCTTCAAGGAGAACTACAAACCACTGCTCAACAAAATAAAAGAGGACACAAACAGATGGAGAAACATTCCATGTTCATGGTTAGGCAGAATCAATATCGTGAAAATGGCCATACTGCCCAAAGTAATTTACAGACTCAATGCTATCCCCATCAAGCTACCAATGACCTTCTTTACAGAACTGGAAAAAACCACTTTAAACTTCATGTGGAACCAAAAGAGAGCCCGCATAGCCAAGTCAATTCTAAGCAAAAAGAACACAACAGGAGGCATCACACTACCAGACTTCAAACTATACTACAAGCCTACAGTAATCAAAACAGCATGGTTCTGGTACCAAAACAGAGATATAGACTAATGGAACAGAACAGAGGCATCAGAGGCAACACAACATATCTACTACCATACAATCTTTGATAAACCTCATAAAAAGAAGCAATGGGGAAATGATTCCCTGTTTACTAAATGGTGTTGGGAAAACTAGCTAGCCATGTGCAGAAAACAGAAACTGGACCCCTTCCTGACACCTTACACTAAAATTAACTCCAGATGGATTAAAGACTTAAACATAAGACCTGGCACCATAAAAACCCTAGAAGAAAATCTAGGCAAAACCGTTCAGGACCATAGGAGTAGGCAAGGACTTCATGACCAAAACACCAAAAGCATTGGCAACAAAAGCCAAAATAGACAAATGGGACCTAATCAAACTCCACAGCTTCTGCACCACAAAAGAAACAGTCATTAGAGTGAATCGGCAACCAACAGAATGGGACAAAAATTTTGCAGTTTACCCATCTGACAAATGGCTGATATCCAGAATTTACAAAGAACTCAAACAGATTTGCAAGAAAAAAACAAGCCCATTCAAAAGTGGGCAAAGGATATGAACAGACACTTCACAAAAGAAGACATACATGAGGCCAACAAACATATGAAAAAATGCTTATCATCACTGATCATTAGAGAGATGCAAATCAAAACTATATTGAGATACCATCTCACGCCAGTAGAATGGCGATCATTAAAATATCTGGAGACAACAGATGCTGGAGAGGATGTAGAGAAATAGGAACACTTTTACACTGCTGGTGGAAGTGTTAGTTGACACTAATTTACAAATGTAATGGTTGACATTGTGGAAGACAGTGTGGCAATTCCTCAAGGACCTAGAAATAGAAATTCCATTTGACACAGCAATCCCATTACTGGGTATATATCCAAAGGACTATAAATCATTCTACTATAAGGACGCATGCACAGGAATGTTCATTGCAGCACTGTTTACAAGAGCAAAGACCTGGAACCAACCCAAATGCCCATCGATGATAGACTGGACTGGGAAAATGTGGCACATATACACCATGGAATATTATGCAGCAATCAAAAAGGATGAGTTCGTGTCCTTTGTAGGGACATGGATGAATCTGGAGAACATCATTCTCAGCAAACTGACACAAGAACAGAAAATGGAATACCACATATTCTCACTCATAGGCGGGTGGTGAACAATGAGAACACATGGACACAGGGAAAGGAGCACTAAACACTGGGGTCTATTGTGGGGAATAGGGGAGGGACAGTGGGGTGGGGGAGCTGGGTAGGGATAGCATGGGGAGAAATGCCAGATGTGGGTGAAGGAGAGGAAGGCAGCAAATCACACTGCCATGTGTGTACCTATGCAACTATCTTGCATGTTCTGCACATGTTCCCCAAAACCTAAAATGCAATTAAATAAAAGAAAGTAATTGTTTTCTCTAACATTTTTGTCAAATTTTCAGACACAAACTAAACTAAAAAATAAACTAAAATTCCACTATTGCAAATGAAAGAACCTATTTTTTTCTGTGTGGCATATGTTTGAGAAATGCAAAAATAATGAGGTCATGAGTAAGTAGTTAAGCAGGTCTGCGTTTCAGAATTAAAGGCCAGATTGCCTACATAGTTGTGTGTTAGGTAAAGAAAGCCATTCTCTATCTCAAATTGCCACCTCATTTTTTAAAGAAATAATTAGTTTCTTTATAAAGTATTGTGAAAGAGAAAATACTTTCTACTGCAATTACTAAACATTTTCACTGGACATAAAGTGATCTTTCCCTCTAATGTAATTTTTTTTCTGTTTGAAAAATAATAAAAAAGTCATCATTAAGGGAATAAATGATGGTGAAAAGTGGAATAAATAACACTCCCAACATGTACTACAATCATATACTTTCCAACAAAATTCAAGCTGAGATAGATACAAACACCAAAGGAGCAGACTTAACAGTCAAAAGAGAAAGGCTCTAATTTAATTCCTGACAGAAGAGCTCAGCTCTGCAAACTGGCAATCCCGTCAATCCTCTTTTCAATTAAAAGTATGAAGGGAGGGAAACAAGGCATACTCACTGGGGCCTCTGGGCAGTGGGGAGGTAGAGCATTGGGACAAATAGCTAATGCATGCAGAGCTTAAAACCTAGATGATGTGTTGATAGGTGCAGCAAACCACCATGGCACTCATATACCAATGTAAGAAACCTGCATGTTCTGCACATGTATCCCAGAACTTAAAGTAAAATTAAAAATTATTTTAAAAAGTATGCTCCCCACTTCCTTCCCATACCTAGGGAGAAGTCCTCTGGCAATTGTGAGGAAAGAATTATAGGGCTTAATGTTATCAGGTAATCAGGTAACCTTGATATGGTCTCACTAATACAGACTGCCCCCAGTCAAACTAGATCATCGATACTCTTCGAACTAGTTCCATGCTTTCCTACTTCTTTGTATTATTATCTCTACTTGGAATAGTTTCCCTTGCCAATAACTCACACATTTCTGACTTCTAAATATTGTTAATTTTTCAATCTTTAAAGGTTACTTTTCACATGAAGAATTACCTAATAACTATAGAACTTTGTCCTTTTAAATCTCTTGGAAAACACTGGCAATACAATTTACAAGGATTTTATAGAGTATTTATTGTGTTATGCATCTACACAAATCACAGAACAGGATTTGACGACCAAAGACCTCTAAAAGAAGCCCAAACTAAACACTGTGTTTGAGGCAAGAGAAGGGAACTAAATGGTAAGCAAGTGCTTTTGTACTTGATTCATTATATCTTATAAAACCTTTAACATTTTTAAAGCTTGGAATAAATTAATATGATTATGTAATTAGTGTTAAGAGTTGAAATATTACTTTACTTTGTACCAAAATATTAGTAAAATTTTAAATACAAGAATTACTAAAAAATAGTCACATACATGATTTAATGAGATAGAATCTACATTGTTAGAACTTCAGAAGAGACATCTAAAATTACTACTAAAATCCCATAACAGTGAACCCAGAAAAAAAAATGAAAACTGCTCATTCATGCTCAAAATATATTTAAATATATGTAAATGTATGATAACCCATTGAAAGGATTTTAAAAACTTTGCAAACAACAGAAATTCATTTAGCAGCAATGTAATTTAACACAACAAATCAATGACCAAAATAACTGTATAATCATTTTTATTAAAACCCTAAATCATATGGAAAAACAATCTTAAAAAAAGCTGTTGTCATTAACTTAGGGAAGTTTAGAATCTCTAAGGCCAGTTGCAACAGAAAACAGGAAGAATCAAGGCACTGTGCCTTCACGTCCAACTTTATAAAATGAATTTAGTGCTTATTTGTATTAGTTAATGTGACAGGCACTTATGGTACAAAAATAAATATGATATAGGCTTCATCTTAGAGGGCACAATTGCTGGGAGAATGTGATAACAACACAGAAGTAAACATTTCCCTAAAGTAAAAGACATACAATCAGATAGGCGTGTGTGCAGGGCTTCAGAACTCCCTTTGACTAGGATTCTGAGTGAAGTATCCATACATTTCAGATAGAGGAGCAGTGAGAACATGTACGGTATTATATTTTGTACATTATTAGGCATTCGAGGCTGAGAGAACAACATGGAAAAGAACAGAAATGTGCTACATGGTAGTATGAGGCACCATAATCAGTTGGTATGATTATAGCATCACCTAAAGGTAGAACCAAATACATAAACTGTGGGGCACAGTACGAAATTAAAATGTTCAAAAATGCTTAGGAATTTCAATGTCGTTTCTGAACATTCAAGTAAGTGCTGCACCCTCTGAGCATCAGGGCCTTAGTTCACATGCCAAAAGCCCATATGCCATACTGTGGTTAAAAATTGAGCTCAAGAGTAAAGCCGACTGAAATTCACATCCCAGCTCTGCTCTTTATATTGTAATTTTAAAAACACAGAAATGCCGTCTACAAAGTAGCAGTGGGAAGCCCCACATTTAATTCCTGTTATATAAGAAATCCAAAAGAATAAAAACCCCAGGTAGAGATCCTTGAAGTAAGCCTGCATCCCCAGCAGAGAAACTTAAAATGAAGTTATATCCTAAGAGGAGAGAGTCAGGTCTTAGTTGCAGACAAAGGAACAAAGGAGGGTTCATCACACAAAAGATCCAGAAGATATGGGAAACCAGAACATACAGTCAAAAGATCTGGGAGGAGCATCATTTGAGAGGAAAAATAAGGGAGGGAGACAGAGAGAACGAGAGAGAGAGAATATACATGAAGAAAGAAATGTTCAATAGATCAATAGAAATTAGTAATAACATCAAATTGTGGAATATGGTTCTCTACTTTTACATTTACTTTGATGATATGATGTCTATTTGAAATATTCTGTAATGATCACTTTATAACTCTAATTTTGCTATTTTACTGTAGGTTTAAGTTATGGGCAAACTCAAATTCAGTCTTATAAAAAATCATTTAATTTTTTAAACTAAATTTCCATAACATGGCTGATTTTGCTACTGTAATTAACCCAATTATTAAGAATAATTAAAATTTATTAAGAATAGTGATTTATAAAAATAATACCACAAATAAAAGCAAAGCCTACTTTCTGTAAATTAATCTATTTACTAATCAGAAAGAACACTAACACAAAAAAAATCAACAAAATTTTGTCCTTTTGGTTATTTAGTGTAGACATGCAATTTTGCCTTTAAACATACTACATTCCCCTTTGAATCTACACATAGAGAAAAAGGAGCAGGAGAAAAAAAGAAATGAAGCATTTAAGTGGACGAAGGGAATAAGTAAACATGGTATCTGATGGGAAAACATAATTTTAAAGCACAGATACAGTAATAACTAATCAGTGTTTGCTGATCATCTGTGTTGTAACAAACTTGGTCATAATAGGAAAGCAAACATCATTACCCTATATCATCTTTCAAAGCATGCTGGTAGCTACATTTGTCTTTACTTTTACTTTATTTGCCTCTGCCAATATAAATGAAATACCTAGGATGAGTTCTTTTAAAGCCCACTGACCAAGGGTAACCAGAAATATGTCCATAGTGAAACAGGAAGCAGGGAAGGAAGAGAGCGAGGAAGGAAGGAGAGAGAGAGACAGAGAGACAGAGACAGAGAGGTAGGGAGAGAGACAGAGAGAGAGAGAGAGAGAGAGAGAGAGAGAGAGAGAGAGAGAGAGAGAGAGAGAGAGAGAGAGAAACCTGCTCTGAATTGAACACTGTCAAGAAATAGGAGCAGTTTAATAACTGTTACTCAGCAGAAAGAATGAGTGATGTGCTGGGAGTACCCTTGGTGAAGAAAACAATCATTCAGAAAAAGGATTTATTTGTCATTTTGTCTGTATCGTCTTAGAGACATGGTTTTCTTATGGCCCCAGCACTGTCCAAAAAATATCCCCAAAAAACAAAACAAAAAAATCACTTGCTTATATCCTATTAGAAATGTGAGAGTCTGACAACCAGAAGAGCTGATTTTTTACTTAATTGTAAAATTAGAAAAAAAAAAAGCAATTTGAGGCACAGAAAGAATACAGAATTTAAAATAGTTATTTAAATAATTACTTAATTCATTCTAAGTTTATTTAGCACCAAAATCTGGTTTCTTGACTCTCAAGAAAGTAATATAATACTAACAAGAAACTAATGCTAACATGAAAATAATTATAAACATTTAGTTGATTTTTTTGTGTTGGTGTATTTTCTGATTAGTAAACAGATTAATTTACAGAAAATATTCTTTGCTTTTATTTGTGGGAACATATTTATAAATCACCATTCTTATTAAATTTTAATTAAATATATTCTTAGTAATTGGGTTTATGTATATATGAAGAAAAGCAAGTTTGTTCTGCAACAAAATCACCAATTTTCAGTTTTCCCCTCCTTAAAGATACCTACAGAAATTATTATATTAAATAATTACCCAGAGCATGAGAGAACTCTTCTGCTTCATTCCATGGCAAAGCTACTCAGCTAAGTGTTTCAGCCTCTGGCCTCCTACATTAGCACAGCTCAAGTGTAATAGCCCAAGTTAAATAGAAGCTTCAGCTCATTGGAAGGGTGCTCAACCTGAAACTCAAAGGACTTCTTGGTAATGTACTTATTTGTCATTGTTAACGAAGAAGTTTCTTCTCATTTGTA
Organism: Callithrix jacchus; assembly: GCF_049354715.1. Classification (NCBI taxonomy): domain Eukaryota; kingdom Metazoa; phylum Chordata; class Mammalia; order Primates; family Cebidae; genus Callithrix; species Callithrix jacchus. Next base: position 89,278,578 of record NC_133511.1, read on the forward strand.
AAGTCATATATAGAAGCAGAGAATATTGTATATTCACACAAATCCTCACCCTGAAATGAAGATCAGAATGGTGCCTTAGCCACAGTCTCTTATTGCAATTTAGAGATATCACCTTATGTGAATTTTCAGGATATAGAAGGTTAAATGAAATTTGTTTGGGGTCATTTTTTTTTAAACAGTGAAACACTCCATTCCTCATTTGGATGTCATATGCCTGGCAGCCAGTTTTATTCTTTTTTTTTTTTTTTTAGTTTTTGCATATTAGTCCAAAGTGCCTTTATGCAAATACAAGAAAATATGACTATATAGTCTTATTTGCTCCCCACACAAGCTAGCATATGATATGCACTCTTTGAGCCCTTCCTTTTTTATTTTACTTTATTTTGTTTCTTAATTTATTTTTTATTTCAATAGGTCGTTGAAGAACAGGTGGTATTTGGTTATGTTAATAAGTTCTTCAGTGGTGATTTCTGAGATTTTGGTGCCCCCATCACTTGAACAGTGTACACTGTATCCAATGTGTAGTCTTTTATCCCTCACTGGCCTTACACCCTTTCCCCTGGGTCCCCAAAGTCCATTGTATTATTCTTATGCATTTGTGTCCTCATAGCTTAGCTCCCATTCATGAGTGAGAAATGCATTTGGTTTGGTTTTCCATTCCTGAGTTACTTTACTTCCATCCAGGTTTCTGTAGATGGCATTATTTTGTTACTTTTTATGGCTGAGTAGTATTCCATGGTATGTATCTATACCACATTTTCTTTATCCACTTACTGATCGATGGGAATTTGGGCTGGTTCCGTATTTTATCAATTGCAAATTTTGCTGCTATAGACATGAATGTGCAAATATCTTTTTTTTGTATAATGACTTCTTTTTCTCTGGCTAGATACTCAGTAGTGGGATTACTGGATCAAACAGTAAGTCTACTTTTGGTTCTTTAAGGAATCTCCACATTCTTTTCCATAGTGGTTTTACTAGTTTACACTCCCACTAACAGTGTAAAAGTCTTCCCTTTTCACCACATCCATGCCAACATCTATTATTTTTTTTTTTGATTATAAGCATTCTTCCAGAAGTAAGGTGGTATCACACTGTGGTTTTGATTGCTTTTTTCTGATAATTAGTGATGCTGAGCATTTTTTTATATGTTTGTTGGCCATTTGTATATCTTGAGAATTGTCTATTCATGTCATTAGCCCACTTTTTCATGGGATTGTTTGTTTTTTTCTTGGTTAATTTGAGTTCCTTGTAGATTCTGGATATTAGTCCTTTATTAGATGTACAGATTGCAAAGATTTTCTCCCACTCTGTGGGTTGTCTTTTTACTCTGCTGATTGTTTCTTTTGCAATGCAGAAGCATTTTAATTTAATTAAGTCCTATACATTTATCTTTCTTTCTGTTGCATTTGCTTTTGAGTTCTTGGTCATGAATTCTTTGCCTAAGCCACTGTCTAGAAGGGTTTTTTCCAACTTTATCTTCTAAAATTTTATGGTTTCAGGTCTTAAATTTAAGTCCTTGAGCTATCTTGAGTTGATTTTTGTATGATGTTAGAGATGAGGATCCAGTGTCATATTTCTACATGTGGCTAGTCAGTTATCCCAGCACTAATTGTTGAATAGGGTATCCTTTCCCCACTTTAGGTTTTTGTTTGCTTTGTCAAAGATCAGTTGGCTGTAAGTGTGTAGCTCTATTTCTGGGTTCTTAATTCTGTTCTATAAGTCTATGTGCATAGTTTTATACCAGTACCATGCTGTTTTGGTGACCATGGCCTTATAGTATAGCTTGAAGTCGGGTAAGGTAATGCTTCCAGATTTTTTTTTTTTTTTGGTTCCATATGAATTTTAGGATTTTGTTTTCTAGTTCTGTGAAAAATATAGGTGGGGTATTGATGCGAATTGCATTGAATTCATAGCTTACTTTTGGCAATATGATAATTTACACTATTTTACACTATTCTACCCATCCATGAGCATGGATGTGTTTTCATTTGTTTGTGTCATCTATGATTTCTTTCAGCAATGTTTTGTAGTTTTACTTGTAGATGTCTTTTACCTCCTTGGTTAGGTATATTCCTAAGTATTTATTTGTTGTTTTGCAGCTATTGTAAAATGGGTTGGGTTCTTAATTTGATTCTCAGCTTGGTCACTGTTGATGTATAGCAGAGCTATCAATTTGTGGACACTAATTTTGTATCTTGAAATTTTGCTGAATTCACTTACAGTTCTAGGAGGTTTTTGGATGCATCTTTAGGGTTTTCTGGGTATACGATCATATCATCAGCAAGCAGTGACAATTTGGCTTCTTTACTTGTATGTTCTTTATTTCTTTCTCTTCTGTAATTGCTCTGACTAGGTCTTTCAGTACTATGTCAGATAGAAATGGTGAAAGTGGGCATTCTAGTTTTGTTCCAGTTCTCAGTAGGGAATGCTTTCAACATTTCCCTGTTCAGTATAATGTTGGGTGTGGGTTTGTCATAGTTGGCTTTTATTACATGAAGTTATGTCCTTTCTGTGCTGATTTTGCTGAGGGTTTTAATCATAAAGTGATTCAGGATTTTTCTTGTGTCTAATGAGATGATCATGTGACTTTGTTTTAAATTCTGTTTTGGTTGTGTATCACATTTATTGATTTCCATATGTTAAACCATACCTGCATCTCCGGTATAAAATCCACATGATCATGGTGGATTATCTTGTTCTTTGAGATGGCCTTATATTGTCTATCTGTGCTCTTTTAGACTTTTCAATGTAGGCATTTAAAGCAATAAACATCTCTTAGTGCCACCTTTGCTGTCCCCTCAGTGGTTTTTATATGTTATGCCACTATTATTTTTCAGTTCAAAGAACTTTTTAATTTCCATCTTGATTTTATTGTTGACTCAATGATCATTCAGGAGCAGGTTATTTAATTTAATTTTTATGTATTTGCATGGATTTGAGGGTTCCTTTTGGAGTTGATTTCCAAATTTATTCCACTATTGTCTGAGAGAGTACTTGACATCGTTTTAACTTTCTCAAATTTAATGTGATGTTAATCAGTGTATAATCTCATATCCCGCTTGACTGTGTTACATGATACGTTGTCTAGCACATAATTCCAAACTTGGTTTATGTACAAGTCTCCTATCTTGCCCTAGTGCATTTATATGTTCTTAACAATGTTTCCTTCTTGGTATGCTTATCTTATGTTGTTTCTTGATATTCACACTGTTTTCAGCCTATAATATTTTCACCAGTTTTTTCCCTAAAGGTTTGTTCAATTTTCTCAATCCTGTTGCCAGAGACACTTGCAAACACTAAGTTTAGCTTTTTTTCTTAAATGCAATGAAACTGTTGGATTGTAATAACAAAATATCAGTTCTACCGTTTATCTTGGGTTATTAATTTTCCACTCCTGTCTCATAAATGTCATAATGTGCTGAATATAGTAATTGTCATTGTATAAATTTAAAATGCTATTATAATAATTATAATTATTATATATTATTATAATATATTATAAGCTATTATAATAATTACCGTTAACAAACAGATATCTAGTAATAGACCAAAATGAATTGCAGTTGTTTTGGGGGCTAGAAACTCTCATTAAATGTGAGAGTTTTAACTCTCAATTAATGTTAAGTCCCTGTGAACTTAACCTTTAGTATCAGAAAAGTTAATAACTTTGCCACCTACGGAGGCATTTTATAATCCCAAGTTAGTGCCAAAATGTCTCACTTAATTTTCACACCTCCTCCTTTACCTTCTTGCCAAGAGTCTTTAGTTCATATGATCTCTCCAGCTGAAATATCTGCCCCCCATTTTGACCACCTAAAACTTTATTATCTATCCAAATTAAAAATAAGTGCCAAGACTTTCATGAAGCTTTCAAAAGTCTATGCTTAGCTGCTCAGAGTCAAATGTCAAGTGTCATCTTTGAATGTCCCTCATTTTACTCCCTCCATGTCCAATCCATCAGCAAGTTCTGTAGATTTTTTAAAAACTCCCAAATATTTCTCAATGTATCTCAAACCTATACACTCCTTTACATTTCCATTACAAGGGTCCAAACTGTGATCATCTTTCTCTTCTGCATTAATAGGATCCACTATCATCTGACACCCACTCTTAGTTCATGCCCCACATAACGACCTACCAGACATTAAAAAAATGAAACTAAATTTATCTTTCTCTAGTTTATCATCCTTTTATTTTACATAGATTAGTATCTCAACTTAGAATAGCCACTACGGTCTTAGAAAAATAGCTTAGTTTGCCATCTCTCTGCCTTCATCTATATTTTTTTTTCTATTGCCACATTGAACTACGCTCCAGTCTCTTTCTATTTTGAAATGAGAAGAATTTTCTTCATAAGGATATTTGAACTTCTCTTTGCCTAGAGTGCTCTTCCCCCAGGTATGCACATCATTAAGTCTTTGCTTCAATTCACCTCCAGAGAGGCCTTCTTTAACTACCCTTTTTAAAGCATGCTGCTCACTCTCTGCTGTCTCATAGTTACTTTATTTCAGATCATCTTGTTCTATCATCTCTATGATTTGTCATCACTAGAAAATTTTTTAAATAAAATATGTTTATCTACAGCATTATATAGCTCCATGTGAGTATTTTAAATTATTGCTGTATTTCTAAATCTAAAAGTTTCCTAGAACATAGAATAAAAGAGAAAAACTGTTTTTTAATAAATAACTCCAAACCAGACATTATATTTTTTACTATGATTTCTTATAGTATTTTATTTCCTTCTAGTTTTTACAGCAGATTAAATTTTCTTTAAATATGATATTTTCTATGTGTAGTCAATCAGCTCAACCAAAAGATAAGTGTATTGAGGACACACTGAATGGCTTCTAAATCTTTGTCTTCCCTATGGAAAACAGAGGGTAGAGGGAAAAGAAAAGCATTAATTAAAACTTAACATGGGTTAACATTGTGCCCTCAATAATTAATAATTGCAGTCTGGAAACTTTTTTCTGAAATTAAATTTGTGTATTTGTAAAATGGCTTTAAGGATAGCCCTTAGAGTTATTAAAATTAAATTACTACCATATCAAATATCTGGGAAGTTGACATCCAAATGACACATGTATGTATTAATTAGTTTTTTTAATAATGTCTGATATATTTTCTAGGACATAGACATAAATAATTTACTTATTAATAATAAAACAAAAAGTTTTTGAATACTTATTATGTTCTATGAATTATACTATTTCTTTTGAATTACCTTCCATTTTCCTAATAGCTCTGAAATAGAAATATTATCCTTATTTTATAAAGAAACTGAAAATGTGAGATAATAAACAATTTTCCCAAATGACTTTTATGTAGAAGATTAAATATTTGAAACCATGTTTGTCTTTGAAATAGAGAATTACTTAATTCATTTATTTATCATTTATCTAGAATTGTGAGCCTTTCTTTAGATTGGGATCAGTACTAAGAAAAGTAAAATGCAAATTCTAAAGGGAAAAGTTAAATCATTTCAAGTTAAAAATTTATCATTTTTTTTTTAATTTTTTATTGGATTTTAGGTTTTGGGGTACATGAGCAGAGCATGCAAGACAGTTGCATAGGAACACACATGGCAGTGTGCTTTTCTTTCCTTTTAAAAGTAAAAAAATTTAATCATTAACATTTTATTAAATTTAAATTTAATTAGAATTTTCTTTCTTATGTGTCTTTAAGTTAGGTATAAATAGAACTGGCATAGTATATGGATGTGGTGTGTCATGCCTGTAATCCCAGCACTTTTGGGAAGCTGAGACCATTGAATGATGAGGTCAGGAGATTGAGACCACCCTGGCTAATTAGGTGAAATTTCATCTCTACTAAAAAAAAAAAAGTACAAACATTAGCTTGGCATGATGGTGGGTGTCTATAGTCCCAGCTAGTCAGGAGGCTGAGGCAGGAGAATCACCTGAACCTGGGAGGCAGAGGTTGCAGTGAGCTGAAATCATGCCACTGCACTCCAGCCAAGGCGACAGAGTGAGACTACATCTCAAAAAAAAAAAAAAGAAAAAAAATTGAAAATGTAGCTTCAACAGTTTCATTGCTTGAGTTATGCTATCTTTGGTATGCAAACATTTTAATTACAAATTATAGAAAATGATGGTAAAGTTAATTCACCAGTTTTCAGCATAACTCATCATTTCAGACAATGTTTGGAGATAACATAATATTGCTTTGTTAATTAGATAATGTTTTTCATGTTTGTATTCTTTAAATAAAAAGATTAAAACCTTACATTACTGTAAAGTTCCTAGAATAGGACATTTTCTCTTCTCGACAATTACTCTCACTGTGTAACTTCTAAGAGAAAGGAATAACTATTGAATTTACTTCAAAATGAAATGGCTTTCAATACCGCGGTACTACAACTATGTAAATCTCAGTCTTTTTCTATGAAACGAAAATTAATCTCAGGGTGATGCCATGGAATTGATATATAATCTACCAAACTGACCCTCTGAGGGATGTATTATCTGCTAAATAAATTTCCACTTTGCTGCATTTTGATCTATTTGTTGGGCCATAAATTCAATGAGTACTATGTTCAGGGACTGATTGTGCTTATTTAGCAAGGCTATTCCTCTTTACAGTCAATACCCTGTACTTTTCTACTTGTCGAGATGACCTCTGCAGCTGGGAACTCTTGCATAATTCAGTGTATAACAAGATGGAAAAAGTCATAAATAATTACTGTGGACTCCGTTTGTGTGACATTTTAGCTGCAAAATTTCTCTGGTTTTGATTTCCTGGATATTATTTGATTGTCAATAAATTTCTTTACAAAAATCTTTTCCTTTTAATTTTTGTAATTTTTTATTTTTTGGTTAATCTAGTTTGCTGCAAAGGAAAAAGATGAGGTAGAAAGCTCTTGAGCTTTCTACTCATTTCACATTTAATCACTGTTTAGAATATCTCTAAACTCACCAGCACTCCCTTTTGCTACGCTGTGAGCAGTGATAGCCAGTGGAACTTAAGTCAGGGGGCCACATATTCCATTTTCCAAACCAACCCATTTTTAATCATCAAAGAGAACAACTAATATTTACACTAGAATAGCAAGTGTGTTACAGGCCTGTCCTCTGCAATCTGGGTTATATGTCAAGGTTAGCATAAGGAATGGGTATGAAATCTGTTATTAGAGATGCCAATAAATCCCACTTCTGCCCCTTATTGGCTGTGTGAATTTATGTATATTACTTAACCTTCCGATACTCAGTTTTCTTATCTGTAAAATCAAAAAAGGAATCTGACTGATCTTATAATTTGTTATGATTATACACTAAAATTACATCAAGTACAAAGAAATGGGGGCTCAAAAACATTAGTTATTTTATTGTTATATTTCTATTCTCCATATATACAATAACATCTGATACATGGATGGTGACCAATCAAGATTGTTGAATGAATAACTGACTGAGTGAATGAACAAAGTATTCAACTAATGAGTGCAATGACAAATGAGTGGACATATTAATTGAATACTAAATGAAATCATAGGCCCCACTTCAGTAGTCCTACACATGATAGATGGGTCAGTAAGCTGACAAGCCATGTGTCCTTGTGAAATGTCATTCAGACACAAACAATACAATAAACAAACAATCCATAATGTAATAATATCAAGCAAAAAAATATAAATTCTAATATGTATGTATTTAAATCTCTAGAATGATTGTAATCATTTTTATGCATTTGTATTAATCCTATTAAAAAGATTATGAAATGTTCTACTTTTAATTAAGAAATACTCTTGTTATTTTCTCTATGGTGTCTTAATAGATTCTGAAGTAATAAGAATAGGTTGTCATGCTGCATGAAACAAATAACCACTCAAAAGTAGCAGTGACTTATATTCCATGTGTGCACAGGCCTTTGTGGTTCCAGATGATTCTATAGGGCAGCTGTCCTCAATAAGTAGCTAAGCAGCCAAAGGTTCCTAGAATTTGTGGCTCCATTATCTCATCACTTCATTTCTGATTTCTATTTGATGAGATATTGATATCTGTTGCCTGGTTTTTTTGTGTGTGAAATCAGTAATATTGGATATTTTTCAAAGTATTCTGTAGCAATTCAGGACACTGATTATCCATCCCGTCCTTCTCAGAGCTTGCTTTTGTTACTGTTTACTTATTTGTTTAGTGACTTTGCTAGACTGTTTTAGTAAATACTATGCCCTGCATATTATGCAGCCTTTGATGTTGCTGTTCAGAGGATGCAGACTTGGGCAAGTGCACGGTCATCCTAGAATGACAGCGATTGTAGCAGGGTCCTTTTTGCATCTTTCTTTCATCTCTTCGCTAAGACATCTGCCTCTGTATAATAAGCAGCTGTTAGCTTCCACTCACTGACTGCTGATTGCCCTCTATTGTTTTAGCAGTGCCTTGGGGCATAAATTGTTCCACATTCTGATCCTATTAAATTTGGGCTGATTTGTAGGAATAATTTTTGAGACTGATCTTTTAAGTTTATTTTATTTTATAATCTTTGAATCTTTCTGTTCTTACAGTCTGTCTCTTTCCATGACAAAATATCTGCCACTACTGTGGAGTTCAGATGACAGAAAGTGGCTTTTTCTCAGATTGACACTTACTTTACAAACTATGGTGCAAAGTTGGAATAGTAACCTCTGGTTTTCTTGGCTCTGGTTTTATTATGGTGTGGAACCTCCACTCTATGAGTGAACTTGGGCAAGAGCAATTGGGGCACCAGTATTCAGAGTCTGCTTGGTGAAGCCTCCACCCTACCAGTTAGGACAGAGTGGAGGAAAGGAGTCCCTCAGTTCTTACCCTTTCTTGCATGGAATTTAAACACTCAAAGAAGAAGAAGGGGAGGATAAGTAATGACGGCAGTCTTCCCATCTTGAGAAAATGCCATAGGTATAGGCCAGAAGCTAGGAGGAAAGGGAGTTTCATCTTTTTGATAACTCTTGCCTAGAGCAGAACTTACATTACACTGAGCTTGGGAGGAGGGAAACATGTTGTTGCTCAAATCCCACAAACTCCATTCCTACCTAGATTTAATTTTTTCTTGAAAAAATATCTCTTTATTTGGTGTATGCTCTTAGAACAATTTCCAAATATATTAAATTTTTGTTGCGATTTTTATGTTTTGTCAGTTATGTTTGTTTTGCTGAAATATGTGTTGTTGGAGCTCCTCAGACTGCTGTTCTTTATATGAGTACCTCTATTAATGCTTCATACACTTTGTTAGACATTCCAGTAACTTGGAAAGCTTTATAAGAATATAAGAATATAAGCTTTAAGAGAATACCCAACCCTGCAGATATTCTGATTTAATTTACTGAATGACATTAAAGGAAATTAAAATTAATGGTCATGGCCACATTTAGTAATAGAGTAATTTAGTATCCTGTTATGCAGAGGTAGTAGTAATATATATATATATATATAAAATACACACACACACACACACAGACTACTATCTCTGTATAGTCTGTGGGACCTCTATATAGTCCCATAGACTATATAAAGGTAGTAGTCTGTGTGTGTGTGTGTGTGTGTGTGTGTGTGTGTGTGTGTGTGTACAGTAGCTGTATATATATAGTCCTACCAACTATATAGAGGTAGTAGTTATATATATATATGTATATATGTATGTATATATAGTTCCACAGATCCTGAAAATACAGAAAACTTCTTTTCCTTTCCCTTTTCAAAGTTAGATAGATACATGTGACCAGGTATTATAAAAGCTTAGAAGTAACATATTATTTTAGACACTAAATATGTAAGCACTGATGCTTACATTTTATACCCTCTTTTTAATTATCTCGCTCTGGTAAATCTTGAAATCCCATCTTGAAATGGAGGTGTTACAAGAACAGATCTAGCCTGGAGTTCTGAATCCCTGACAGAGGTCAGTGGCCATAAAGAAGTATCTGAGAATATAAAAGAGAAATAAAATGTTGTTGTGTTAGTATTCTTATTTTTGTAGAAACATTTACTTTAACCTGACTGATAGGATCATTATTATCAATTCTGTTAAAAGTGGTTTATAGGTTGAATGCTATTTGAATAATGATTCCAACAATATTTTGGAAAAACTTGACAATTTGATGCTAACATTTAAAGGCATAAGCAAAAGATGTGTTAAATAAGATGAAAAATTTGCTAATAACAATAGTTTTGTGGAAATTGACTACATGAATTGAAGTTATCTTATCACAACCAATTACATTTGAGCTCAAAGACAAGGCTGTGGAAAAGAGAGGTGGAGCACAAGCATCTGCCCACAGATTATCTGCAAACCAGCTGCCAAAAGGACCTACTATAACCTCTAGACCAATTTTGCCTAGTAGCTGCTGAAAGAAAATGCACAACTCTAAGATTGGTTTCACCTACTGTCATCACTCATCAATCAGCTACCAAAAACTTGGCTAATATCAATGACTTTTCTTATATAACAATAGGCAATATTTCTCTTTAAATGAAACCTCCAATTTCTATATTCTTTGGACATACTGAAGACCACCCAGGTCTGTGTGTATGCCTTGAATTGCAAATCCGTTTTCCAAAATAAAACTTTCATTTGAAGATTCATCTTTATAATTTATTTGCTTCTGCCCAATCATTTGACTACATTAAGGTTAAGAACAACATTCCTCAAAAAGATACCTAAAGCAACTATTAATCCAAACTATAAAGTTTGTATTTTCCAACATCTATGACTTACAAAGGATTCATATCACAATATATGAGGTAAGACTTTATAATAAAAAGGCAAAAAAGATATAAAAATTAGCATTTCATTAAAAGAAAAATACAAATTGGGGAGATCGATCCAAGATGGCCGACTACTAACAGCTCAGGATTGTAGCTCCCAGTGAAAGCTCAGAGAACGAGACGACGCCACACTTTTAGACGAATTTTCGTCACTCACCGATCAGCCGATTCCCAGTGGAGGAGCCCCACAGGTCGCCAGCGCGACTCTTGTGGCCGCTGCAGCAGTTTTGCCGGCGTCTCGGCGCAGCAGCTCTTCATGCAGAGCCAACGGGACTGCTTCCCCTACTGACCGGAGTTTGGAGCTCCGGGAAGTCAGAGCCACTTGTTGCGGACTCAAGAGGGAAGCCAGACCAGAGATTCCTGGGCAGAAGAGCACCATCAGTCTTATCGCTGCTATTTAGGCCGCCACAGTGGGTTGCTCGGATCCCAGCACTGGGAATCAATAAGTAGGACGTCGACTCAGAAACCTAATTAGAAAGGCGGTTCATCTACAATGAAGGGAAAAAAGCCTAAGAAGGCCGAGTATACTCAAAATCAAAACCCATCTGCAACGGAACAAGCCCTGATGGAAAAAGACTCATCAGTAACGAAACAAGCACTGATGGAAAAGGACTGTGTTCCATTATCTGAAGTAGGCTTTAAAAGGTGGATGATAAGAAACTTCTGGGAGTTAAAGGAACTTGTTCTAACCCAATGTAAAGAAACTAAGAACTTGGAAAAAAGGTTAGATGAAATGTTGAAAAGAATAGACAATATAGAGAAGAATACAAATGAACTTATGGAGTTGAAAAATACAACACGAGAACTTAGTGAAATATGTACAAGCTTAAACAGCCGAATGGATCAAGCAGAAGAAAGGATATCAGAGGTCGAAGATAAACTTAATGAAACAAAACAACAAGACAAGAATAGAGAAAAAAGGATAAAAAGGAATGAGCAAAGTCTCCAAGCAATATGGGACTATGTGAAAAGACCTAATATACGCTTGATTGGTGTACCTGAATGTGATGGAGAGAATCAATTCAAGCTGGAAAATACTCTCCAGGACATTATCCAGGAAAATTTTCCTAATTTAGCAAAGCAGGACACTCTTCAACCGCAGGCAATACAGAGAACACCACAAAGATATTCCTCAAGAAGACCAACCCCAAGGCACATAATTGTTAGATTCACCAAGATCGAAACGAAGGAGAAAATATTAAGGGCAGCCAGAGGGAAAGATCAGGTTACCCATAAAGGGAAGCCTATTGGGCTTACAGCAGATCTCTCAACGGAAACCCTACAAGCTAGAAGAGAGTGGGGGCCAATATTCAATATACTTAATCAACAGAACTTTCAGCCCAGAATTTCATATCCTGCCAATTTAAGCTTTACATTTGAAGGAAAAATAAAATCTTTTAGGAACAAGCAAGTACTCAGAGATTTTATTACCACCAGGCCTGCTTTACAAGAACTTCTAAAAGAAGCATTATACACAGAAAGGAACAACCAGTATGACCCTTTCTAAAAATACACCAAAAAGTAAAGAGCATTAACATAAAGAAGAATTTTTATCAACGAAAGGACAAAATAGCCAGTTAATATCAAATGGCAGCAACCCTAAATTTAAATCGACCAAATCTCCCAATCAAAAGATACAGACAAAATCTAATGGTATATCCAAAGATATACATAGACTCAAAATAAAGGGTTGGAAAAAAAAAAACGTACCAACCAAATGGAGAGCAAAAATAAATAAATAAAAAGCAGGAGTTGCAATTTTCACATTTGACAAAATAGATTTCAAAGCTACAAGGATACAAGGGTAAAAGGATTAATGTAATAATAAGAGATCTTAACACCCAGATACATAAGACCCATAATGAGATTTAGATTCAACGAGACAGAAAATTGATAACGATATCTGGGACTGGAACTAAGATCCAGAACAAATAAACTCAATAGAGCTCTCCATTTTAAACACACAAAATATACATTATCCACAAAATCTAATGATATATCTAAAGATATACAAAGACTCAAAACAAGGGGATGGAAAAAAACTCACCAACCAAATGGAGAGCAAAAATAAATAAATAAAAAGCAGGAGTTGCAATTCTCACACTTAATAAAATAGATTTCAAAGCTACAAGGATGCAAGGGTAAAAGGATTAATGCAACAATAAGAGATCTTAACACCCAGATACATAAGACACATAATGAGATTTAGATTCAACGAGACAACAAATTGATAACGATATCCAGGACTTGAACTCAGAGCCAGAACAAATAAACACAATAGAGTTCTCCATTTTAAACACATAAAATATGCATTAACCACTTTAAACACCCAAAATATTGATCGGCCATTATTGAAACCCATTTTAGGAATGAAGTAATATTCCTTTTTCCCTCTTTTTCTTTTTTTCCCCTTCTTTTTCTCTTTTTCCCTCAAAAAAAAAATACACACAATATGTCCAAACAACGTACATGAACAACGTCTTTAAACAAATAAATACAGTGTCTGAGGGACCCGAAGTGGACGCTGAACAAAAAAAAAAAAAAAAAAAAAAAAAAAAAAAAAAAAGAAAAATACAAATTAGGTATTCAGTCTCACTAGAAATTCAGAAAATGAAAATTTAGACCATAATCACATGTAGTTTATAAATCATTCAATGGGATTAAATAAACAATCTTTAAAAAAATGTCGGATAGGTTTTGTTTCAACTGTTTGTCATACATTATTGCTGGTAGTTTAAATTCATCATTTACTTTGAAAAAACTTCTGGCACAGTCTTTTAAAGTTGAACATGCATAGAAGCCCATAATTATACACCTAAGAAATATGTATGTTTATGTATTCAATAATATTCACAACAGATGAATACAATAGCAAAACTGTATTGGCATAACCATGTGTTGACAATAGAAAAAAAATAATATAGTTACACAATAGAATATTATAAAACAATACAAAAATATGAACTTCTGTCATATGTAAGAACGTGGATAAATCTTTAGAATGTAATGTTGACTAAATAAATGAAAGAACCTTGAGATAGTATTTAATATGATTGTTTTTTAAGTTTAACAGTGGCAACGTTAAACAACATATTGTCTTTATCTCAAATATTTGAGATGATGGATATCCCAATTACCCAAATTTGATCACTGCACATTGTATTCTAAATATTGCATGCACCCTGTTAATATGTACAACTAATTATATATCTATGAAACTTAGAAATTAATTTTTTAAAAAATGTGATTCTCCATTTTCAATGGAAGTAAACATGCATGTCAGTGATTTCTTTTAACAACTTTAATAAAAGTAAATGGGGCCAAGTCCAGTGGCTCACGCCTGTAATCCAGAACTTGGGAGGCCAACGCGGGTGGATCATGAGGTCAGGAGTTCAAGACCGGCCTGACCAAGTTGTTGAAACCCAGTCTGTACTAAAAATACAAAAATTAGCCAAGCATGGTGGCTACTTGGGCATCTGAAGCAGAGATTTGCTTGAACCTAGGAGGAAGAGGTTGCTGTGAGTGGAGATCACTCCACTGCACTCCAGCCTGGGTGAGAGAATGAGACTCTTTCTGAAAAAAGAAAAAAAAAAAGTAAATGGAGACGGTTTTATTATTTGCAGAGTATCATGTAAATTTTCAGAAGTCATTTTGTTCTTATACACAGACAGTGTAGTGAATAGAAAATCTATGTGAATTATAATATGTATTAAACATCATTCTGTAAATATTTTACTATATAATTGAAATCCAATATTTGGGATAAAGAATTTATAGTTTTTGCTTACAAAAAATTTAATTATACTTACTTGCACATATGGCTAGGTGTATATTTTAGAGTGAAACGCAATTTGAAAATTTTGTAATAACGTTACTACAAAGAGGTTCTAAAGAAAACCAATAAATGATCATTTCATTAATTTCCAGATGAGACTTTAATTAAGTATATTATGAAAATATTATCATTCTCAAAGCACAAAACATGCGTTGTTAATTTTTTCCTAAACATCACTTATGGAATGTGGCCATGTGAAACATATAAGAAAACGGAGCAGAACTGATAATTTACAATTCAAGTTTACCTGTCAATAAGTAAACATTGAAAGTTTATAAAAGCAGTATTAGAAGAGTTTCAGAAACTTTAGCATATCTAAAACTATTCTAGTTTTTGAAATTGTGCTATCACCATTCAGAAAGACTAAGCTCTTGCTATTTTTATGAACAACAGCCATTAATTAGAGGATGTCCTCAATATCTCAAATACATCTGCTGGAGACAGATGTTGCACTTGTGTGTAGAGCTAGCAGCAATTTACACCTTTGTTGTCCTAGATAATAATGTATTTTTATTAGGCAAGCTGTTTTACTTTCATTTAAGATGCACTGCTAAATAAAAATGTACTTACATTTTTTAACAAATTGAATTCAATTTGTAAAATAATTATTTATTATTTTTAACACTATATAAAGCAGCTTAAACTTATTGTGAGAAGTTTAAAATTTTGTTAAAAATATTTTCTATACTGACAGTGAAAGTTATAAACTACACTCACAAAGAAACTAGAAAAATATCACAAAGAACAATAGAAACGTAAGTATTAATAAAACATAGGTGGGTGGCTTTGGTAATCACCTTTTGCAACCGTTCAGCTGTTATTTTCTTTAACTTTCCATATATAAAGTGAATGTTTTTATTAATAACTCTGTAAGCTAATGGCATATTCATTCCTATACTTCTTTGATTTGCATCTTTAAAAATATATTCATTGACACACCATGAGATTTTACATGAACAATACTAGAAACTGGCATTGACTGTCACCTTTTGTTTAATTTTCAAGGCTTCTCTTTCCAAGCATGCAAATATTTTAGAACATTATAATACCATTCATTCTCTTCATTATAGGTTAATTTGCATTTTATTAACCTCATACTATGGAGAATGAGGTTAATAAAATGCAAAGGGAGCTATAATGTCATTATAGTAATATCTACAAATCCAAGACAATGCTAACAAATATTTAAGATGGGCATTCAGTAATTAAACTTTGGGAAATGTTACGTTAGGCAAAGACAGACATCTTTCCTGAAGGATTCCTCATGCACATAATATGGTTGTGCAATGTTAAGCTCTAGGATTAAGATTTACCATGTAGTGGTTCATAAAAGTCTTTGTTGTTGCTATTTTGAGACAGGGTCTGGCTCTGTCACCCAGGCTACAGTGCAGTGGAACAATTATGGCTCGCTGAAGCCTTGACCTCCTGGGCTCAAGTGATCTTTCCTCCTCAGCCTCCTAAGTAGCTGGGACCACATGCACACACCAGAACATCTGTCTATTTTTTGTCTTTTTAGTAGAGACAGGGTTTTGCCATGTTGCCCAGGCTGGTCTCAAACTTCTGAGCTCAAGCAATATGCTCACCTCAGCCTCCCAAAGTGACAGAATTATGGGTGTGAGCCACTGCTCATATAATTCTATTAATTACTTCAAGGCTATTGATTTCAAGAGAAATAGTTTGGAAAAAGCAGTTTCTGAAGATTAGTCAGAGCAGGCAAGTAAAAAAGAGGTAAAGATTTTGGAGGCTGCTGTTCAGGCGAGGTGTGAGATCATATTTTTGAAGTGGATAGGTAGAAATTTATCATTATTATCCATCTAGGACATTCTAACCAGTCTTTCAACCCCCCAAAAGGGATATCGGATATGAACCAGGAGAAGAACAAGGCAAGACTCTAGTGTTGTTATCTACTTTTATACCAAGTCATTTTCCCCTATTTTATACATTTCATTTTCTTCATAGCATATATTTGCTAATATTATCATGTACATTTACTTATTTATTTTCCTACTCTCCCATTAGATTATTTCGCCCACTTGTGCTAGAGCAATGCCTGGCATGAGAAGGTAAGCATTCAGTTTACATTTTTGAGTGCATAATTTAATAACAAAATATGGTAATGTATTGCTTGAGGTTTTTTAAAAAGCACGTATTTTGCTTTTTTATTTATTCAGTTATTTATTGATTTATTAATGCATTATGATCTGAAGATAGTCAGCAATTGTTTCTCCACTTCACCTTTAATTTTTCTATATATTACTTTATAATATAGGAACCAATTTCTGCAGAAATTGCTGGCTAAAAATAATGGGCCATAACTTGCTAACTTTAATTGTAAAGATGTAGTGTTATTTGAATTTAAATTTATGTAACTGAATTCCTGTTATTAAAATGAACATAAAATAAAAACATTGTCTTATGTATATGGGTGCATATTTCTGAGGCACTTTTATCTGGTTTTCCCATGGATAAGATGAGGGAGGCATGAACCAAGGATGAAATGTGCTTGAGAGTGAAGCAGCACCCCCTGGTTAGGATACTGAGTGTATTTTTGCAATAACCTTTAGAATTAGGAGTACTGCATTCTGAAGCACCTAAGGCAAGAATTATACGTTTGAACTTTATCCAGCAGTCAGTGAGCTTGAAGGCCAACATTGTTTACTTCTCAGCCAGGGGAAAAATGATTAAATTATGTCTTTACCCTCCATTGATTGCCTTTTTTACATCTTCTGAAAATTGTTAATGCTCTTCAGAGGAAGATGTTTTGGAAATGCTTCGAGGGTAAATTGAAACATAAAATATACAGAGAGAAAGATTTACATAACAACATAAAAGTTAACAACACCCAGCTTTGAGTTCAAATTCTGAGTGTCTAAAACATTAGCAGTTGGCCATAGGCATGTCAAGTCTGCTCTCTGAGCCTCACCTTCCTTGCCAGTAAAATGAGAGATACATACACCATTTTCTTCCAGAGGAGTAAATGATGCATGTATAGCAATTAGCACAGAACTCCATACATGGTATTCACTCAGCAAAATCTATCTTCCTATCATTTTTATTATAATATTAATAATAAAATAATTGACTATTATACAAATGAACAAATAAAATGAGTTATGGTATTTTGTCATATATCTTCAAAATTTTAACAACTTACATATTACTTTATTTCATTTATAATTTTTCTTGAAACTATACTACTTTTGTATTTTAGCCATTTTTGTCATTTTTGTTCTTTTCTGAATTGTATAGCACCCCATATCAATAGCTTTCCTTAAAAAAAAAATACAGGTTATTGTTAGCTATCACTCCCAAAATTTTAAATTTAAATTATTTATGAGTACATTGTGATGTTTAGGACAATAAATAAAAAACCAGACAGGTTATTAGCTGGCTGTCCATCTTACCTATAATACAAATCTGAAAATGGATATAACTTTCAATGCAGAGAATCACACCTGTCAGATGTCATATGCATTTGTTTTTTCCTTATTATACATTACTGTGATCAGTAATAATAGTTTTACGTAGAATAGGAGACCTTGGAAATGTTCTGTTGTGAGGATAATCTAATGTCATGAGCCCTAATATCTCTTCAAAACTAAATGAGAAGAGTAACCATAAAATGGGGTTTAAAGCTTAAAATAAAGAGGCATTTAAAAACCAATGTATTAGGGAATTCCAAAACTGAAAAAAATGATAGAATCCAATATGTTTAATGCTTATAAAAAGATTAACCTTGTATTCTGAATATGGTAAGTGAAGTATTTTAAAAATTACAGATATTAAGTAATCTTTTTTTTTTTCCAAATTCAAGTCAGAGTCTATCTTATAACTATGCAATTGTCAGACTTTATGGAGATAGTGACAAATTGATTTTACTGTCAATGACTTAAAATAGTAACTAAATATAGATGGAGCACATAGCAGTTAAATAGTAATGTTTCAGCCAAACAACTTGATGCTTACGTAAAACCATGCAACTTCAAACTCCATGAATGTAGAAGAATGGGAAGAGAAAAACAAGGGAATTTTCTTCATCTGGCCTGCCACTGGCTTTCTGTATGTCCCTGGACAAACACTCAGAGACTCAGTTTCCTTCTCTGGAAGACTTCCACTAAGAAAATTCATTCTTCCATTCTGCATTATTCTCTTTTCTCCTCTTTTTCATTTATCTCTCTTCCTCCTCTGTTTCTCTTTTCTTTCCTATTATGCTTACTTTCTTCCTTTTTCATTTGTGTGTGTATGTATATATACACACACACACAAAAGTATATATAGACACACACAGATGGAATATAAATTTACATTTCATTATAATTATATAATTTTTAAATGATTGCTCAATCATTAGAAAGTTTTGAGCTACAAAAAATTTAAAACTATGTTTGAGTTTTAAATGCAATAGATAGAAGAGGGAGAAATAGTTTTATCTTTAATTTTTATGCATTATCTTATCATTAAGTTAACAGAATAGGGGATTAATGATCCAAAATAGAAATAGCCTATAATTATTTGACTCCTGGCTAAGTAATTTAATTGGGTAGAAAATAAGATAGATTAGGGTAAACAGACATATGTACTTTCTAAAACATAAATGGGTTTGCATTTGGTTTTATGAAGGAGTTAATTTTAAAATGCCACAAGTTTGCCCTTCCTCCCTCCCTTCCCTCTCTTCCCTCCCTCCCTCCCTCCCTCCCTCCCTCCCTCCCTCCCTCCCTCCCTCCTTCCCTCCCTCCCTCTCTCCCTTCTTTCCTTCCTTCCTTTTTTCCTTCCATCCTTCTTTTCCTTTCCATCTCTCTCTTTCTCTCTTTCATTATTTTCTTTCTCTATTTCTCTATTTTTTTTTTCACTTAAATACTTTGGTATAACCTGTATAATAAAATGTGCTTTCGTCCAAAGGAAACTTGAGTAAAGAAATTGGAAAGATCTGCTTTGAAATAAAAATGAGAGAGAGAGTAGTTGAAGGAAAGGGAACAAATAGCCAAAGCAGTGTTTTAAAAACTTTTATCTCTGGCTGGGTACAGTGTCTCATGCCTGTAATCTCAGCACTCGAAGGCCGGGGTGGGCCCATCACCTGAGGTCAGGAGTTGGAGACCAACCTGACCAACAAGGCAAAACCCTGTCTCTATTAAAAATACAAAAATTAGCCAAGTGTGCTGGTGAGTGCCTGTAATCCCAGTTGCTCAGGAGGCTGAGGCTAGAGAATCCCATGAACCTGGGAGGCAGAGGTTCCAGTGAACCAAGATCATGCCACTGCATTCCAGCCTGTGCGACAGAGCAAGACTCCATCTAAAAAAAAAAAAAAAAAAAAAAAAAAGGCAAAAAACTACTTTTCTTTCTGGATTACTGCTTCTATCAGAGAAAAATAATATGGTTGTACCTCTAGTAGGTCTGTGGGAAGCCCTGGAAGTGATCCATTTCGAGTACATTTGTTTGAACTCTCAGGTTCTAATTAAAGTAACTCCTGCATTCTGCTATGTAACCTGGCTGCTTACTATTGTGTATAATTAATAGTTAAATTAAATTAATTATTATTAAATTATACCAACAAAGTTGCCCCCCAAAAAGAATCTTACAATAAATATTGTTACAGATATGTTCCCCATGTTTATTCTGAGACTTCACTAAACTCCCAACATGCTAGAAAACACCTTAAACTACTTATTAAATAAGCAATCTTAGACACGGCCTTCCTGTATAAAAACAATTTGCCTAATATCCATGGGACTGAGCCAGTAAACAGTGCAATTGGTAGTTTTTAAGAATATGAGTTATAAAAGTAAACTCACATACATTTTGAAATAATGATAATCTCATATGGTTAATAAATTTTGGTTTTATTTTTGAGAAATTTGTCAAATCTTTAGCCCATTTTTTTATTTTTAGAACCTTTATAATATTTAAATATAAGATTATTCACAATTTTACTGTGAATTATGCTATAGATATTTTTCCTATATTGTCATCAAACTTTTTTTTAAATAATGCTGCCATGAAATATTTTTAAATCAATCTGTCAAGCTCATATTTTTCTCTTATATGTTTGGATTTTATGAATTCACTGTACTTATTTGCTAGTACTCATATTCTGCTGTTTACATGATTTCATTTGGGTTTTAGCCTTCTGAATAGTTTAAAACATGGATTTATCATTTTCCATTTTCCACGTGGCTATCCAGTAATCCCAACACCATTTGTGAAAAAAGGTTATCTTTTCCTCACCAATTTCAAGTTTGTCTTTTGTATTTATTAATTCCCATAAGGAGTTTGACTTATGTTTAAATTTGCTGTTCTGTTCCTTTCACTATCTATGTACCCTTTCAGTGTCTCTACTGTTTTCCCATTTTCCTCAGAATTTTCAATGCTATTTTGCTTGATTGTCCTTCTAAATAGATTTTATAATTATATTGTCTACTTTTAAAGACAGAAATACTGAGGCTATTTTAATTGTGTTAAATATATACATTAATTTAGGAAAAACTAATAATTAAATAATATCAGATTATTCAGTAACAAAATACAGTATATTTGATATAATTTAATGTATTCTATAGTTACAAAAATACAATTTTGGAAGCTTCTTGATAATTTTATGCCTAGGTATTTTATGTTCTTTTTGCTTTTTTAAATGAGATTTTTTTCAATATTTTTTCGATCACATATTCTGATTTTTTATGTTTATGTTCATATATATTTGTAAGGGTGTGCTACACACACATTCACACATAATGTAAAAAGAAAAAATATTCCATGAGCAATTCATGTTTATTTTTATTTTTTTAATTTATACTTTACGTTCTGGGGTACATGTGCAGAATGTGCAACAATTTAGAATAAAATAAGAAATTTAAACAAATGCTATTTGTATGTATGCTCTCTTGTTTTATGAAGCATCCTATACCTGCCAATTAGGTCAACTTAGTTGATAGTGTTCTTTAGGACTTTTGTGTCCTTATTAATTTTCTCTCTGCATGTTTGGTTAATTATTTGAGAGGAGCACTGATGTCTCCATGTATAATGTCAGACTTATATATTTTTATTTTCAGTTCTATTAGATTTTTATGTATTTTTAAGTTACATGCATATAGATAGGATTGGTATTTTTTCTTGGAAAATAGCCATCTTTATCATTATGAAATGATACTGTGAATCTGGTAATATATATGTGTTATAGAGGATAAAATAAAGACAACAGCCTTATGTATGCCAGATACTGTGTTAATAATACAAGTTGGGCATCAGTCTAAGGGAGATTTCTATTTTATGATTGATTTGGCTAATACTTTCTTTCAAAAAAAACAAAGTCAATCTTCATTCATTTTGTTAGGTTTCAGTAACTTTTACCATACTCCCATAAAGATATTTATATGATTGTAAGCTGCTTCTTGTAAACTTAGTGAAGAAACATTTAAATGTGATTCTATTGAAAGGAACTCTTATCATGATACTGATGGTGTTAATATAATGTTAACATCTCAACATGAATACCAAACTAAGAATGAGTTACAAACTCTTATTAATCATATGACCACTAGAGAGTAGCTAATTAATCCAACCAATATACAAAGACTAGCAAAAACATTAAAATTCTTAGTCATAACTTGAGCCAGTGCAACTAGAGACATTTCTCAACCAAAGCCGAAGTTATCTTCCAGCTCAAAAACAAAAGCAGAAGGTGCATAAATTGATGGAATTGTTTAGTTTCTAGAGAAAGAATGTACTGCTTCTGTTATGTTATTAGTCCCAATACATCAAGTTACTATGAAACAAATGCCAAAGAATCATAACACAATAAAGTCCATAGTATCTTACAATTTCCAAATCCTATTGAGAAGGTCTGTAATCTGCAGTTATGTTAACTCGGGACTTTTTGCAGAAAGCTGTGATCCTTACCCAGTGTGACTACTGGCATTTTGAACTAGAAAGTACATGACACTTCAAAATATATCCTATTTAAAAGGTAAATTTTGGCCTGTACCTACTCTTTAAACCACTGTGGGAAATAGTGTGGAGATTCCTTAAAGACCTAAAAGTAGATCTATTGTTTGATCCAGCAATCCCACTACCAGGTATTTATGCAGAAGAAAAAAAGTTATTATACAAAAAAGACACTTGCACAAACGTGTTTTTAGCAGTACAATTTGCAGACATCGTCTGTTCTCACTCATGTCAGAGATAAGCTATGAGGATGCAATGGCATAAGAATGATGCTACATAGTACTTTGGGGACTCGGGAAAGCGTGGGGGTGGAAATAATTATAAATAAATAATTTAGAAAAGTAGTTACATTACAAAAACTTAATATCCATTTGAAATCTAGAATATTCATTTAGAGGTGTGAAAAATTCATTCTCACAAAAAGATAAATGTAGAGAAGTGATTCCATGTCAAAAAACATGCAACAGAGAAGGGCACTGGGCATGTCCATTGCTATGTTTTGAATGTTTGACCTCTCCAAATCCCATGTTGAACTTGACTCCCAGTGCTGAAGGGGAGAATCATGATATGGGTTGGACCTTCTTTTTACCTGTCTAGAATGAGACTGACAATTTCTGCCTCTTCTAAAGCCAATGGATAAAACAACTCCACAATTCTGCAATTGTTTTGTTCATTGTCTATAGAAGAGACAGAAATTGTCAGTCTGTACTTCTCCTACTCTATTTCATTGAATTGGGAATTAAAAAAAAAAAAAAAGAAAAGAAAATGACCAAACTTAAATTGATGCCAGCTATCTGGGTCACCTCTCTGACTCAATCTAAAGTACAGGAGAGTCTGGGTAAAAGTCAGTAACAAATGTGATTAAGAAAATGCTATTATCTCTTGCATATATTTATGTATGCCCATAAATGACAGAAATGTTTGATTATAGAGAGCTACTTTGAGGCTGAAGTTCTTGAATGAAACTCAGCAGACAAGATTTCAGTTTGGAGTCCATTGTAAGGTGTACTTTGATTACAGTAATATAACTTGTAAATGGACACTTAGAATAATTCTAATGTCACTGTGTTTTTGGTCTTCATTTTGAACCCCTTTGGAAAGTAACACAGAAACTGTTGACTCCAATATGTAAACAAACAACATAGTTCAAAAACAGAGTTACAGGTTACTGTGTAACTATTAACCCAGGTGATAAGATTTTTGAACATAGACCTGTATGATGAACATAAATATCTTCTGTGTGCCCCAGTTTGATAGTATTTCATAACCTGACAGCCATAGAAAGCATTTGTTATTGTGGTGAATGGTGGGCAAAGCTAAGGAAAAAAAAATACTGTACTTGAAAATTGGACATTAATGTCAATTTCTTAGCAATTTTGTGGGCTCAAATACCTGCCACTTACAGCACCAATGTTTGCAGACTGCCTTGGGGAATCTCTTGCAAAATCAAACAAAAGTTTGTATGGATTGAGTACTGTACATATTGCTATCCCAAGGAACTCAACATTTTGAAGTACAAAATATGCTCAATAAATAAGCACTTGAAAACAAAAAAGTATTTGGCCAACAAATCAACATTGGGAAAAATCCTCTTAAATTTCCTAAAGCAAAATTAGTGTACTATTTGAATCATAAGAGAAGATGTAAGTTCTTTTAACAAAGACAGCCATACTGAGCAAAAGATATATTGACTGACATGGATTGCTTATGGATGTTACTTTAGCAATTAGAGAGAGAATATTCAAGTAGACTAAAGAATCAGTACAGGTTTAGAAAAATGGATAAATCACACTAAAGAAATAACATGCTAGAGAAGAAATACAAGAAACTCACCAATAAAGGTCTGTAAAATATACTTCTCCAGCTAAGGGAAAGTAGTAGGGGGAAACTAAAGGACAATAGCCTGCAATTTCATTAATAGAAGCACAGGAATAAGCTTCAAAGACTTATTGTCCCTCTGGTCTATGGAAATGTATAAATGAGAGGTATGATTTAAATTGGTGCTCTGAAATTTTCAAGATTTCATACATAAACAAAATCAGGCATACCAAATAGTGCAGTTTGTCAGAATTAGAAACCTATTAAACTTAGCTAAAATTGTAGTGGAGGGAGAAGAGTTACTTAAAAATAACTCACAAGGAGGTGGAGCAAGATAGTGGAATAGAAAGCTCCACTGTTAGTCCCCTCCACAAGAACACCAAGTTAACAACTATCTACATAGGAAAAAACACCCTTATAAGAACTGAAAGTCAGGTGAACACTCACAGTACCTGGCTTTAACTTCATATTACTCAAAGAGGCACTGAAAAAATAGAAAAAGACACTAATGCATCACTGACATTACCCCTCCACAACCCCTGGCTGGGTGGGTGCTGAGGGAGGGAGAACACAACAATTGTCAGGCATTGAACTCAGTGCTATTCTATTAAAGCAGAAAGGAAAACTAGACCACATTCAGCTGATGCCTTCCTACAGAGGGAGCATTTAAACCAGCACTACTAGCTAGAAGGGAATTGCACATCACCATGATTGGAAAATGAATGCCTGCAAACCTCACCACCTAAGGCCAACGTGCTCCCAATTTCTAACTAAATTTGAAAGGCAGTCTAGGCTGTAAGGACTGAAACTCTTAGGCAAGTCTTAGGGCTAAACTAGGACCAGTGACAGTGGACTGTGGAGGTACACGACATGCTTAGACACCAAGTGGGGAAGGCAAGGCAGTGCTGGCATCACCCCTTGGGGGAGGGGCATGCACTCCTTCCCTAAACCCAGGCTGCACAACTTGTGACTCCAAAAGAGACCCCTTCCTTCTGCTTGACAAGAGAGGGAGGAGTTGGGAGGACTTTGTCTTGCATCTTGGATACCATCTCGGCCACAACAGGATAGAGCACTAATCAGATTCATGAGGGCTCCATTCCAGGCCCAAGCACCCAGATGACATTTACAGACACACACCTGGGCCAGAAAAGAACCAGCTGCCATCAAGGAAAGGACACTGTCCTGCCAGCATTCATCACCTGCTAACTGAAGAGCCCTTGGGCCCTGAATAACCAGCAGTGATACCCAGGTAGTACATTTAGGGCCTTGGTGAACCTCTGAGACTTTCTGGCTTTAGAAGAAACTCAGCACATCACCGACTGACAGTTATGGGGCAAAACTCTTGCTTAAGAAAAGCAGAAGGAAAAATAAAGAGGACTTTGTCTCACACCTTAGGTACCAACACCACCACAGCAGGATAGAGCACCAAGTGGGTTCTTCGGGTCCCCAATTTGAGGGCTTGCCTCTTGGATAGCATTTCTGGACTTTCTGGGCTGGAAGGGAGCCCACCACTCTGAAGGGTGAGTCCTAGGCCAGACAGCATTCATCACAGGCTGACTTAAGAGTCCTTAAGGAAAAATAAGCGGTAGTCTGGCTGTACTTTCGGCTGGGGTGCTGATGGCTATAAAGTGAGGCTCCTTGGCTTTTGGAAAGGGGAGGAAAGAGTAGGAGAAACTGTGTCTTGTGATTTGAGGGCCAGTTCAGCTGCAATACAATAGAAGACCAGGTAGACTTCTAAGATTTTTTATTCCAGTTCCTGATTCCTTGATGGTACTTCTAGACCAACCCAGCACCTGGGGGAACTCACCACCCTAAAGGGAAAGACAAAGGACTGAATGGCTTGCTGCCTGCCAATTGTAGAGTACCAGGGCCTTGAGCAACCATAGACAATAGCCAGGGAGCCTTTGCCATAGGTGTTGGGCAAGTCATAGTGCTTTGCTAGCTTCAAGTATGACCCAGTACAGTTATAATGGTGGTGGCCACAGGGGAGCTGTGTCATTCCAGCCTGTTTCAGATGACTTAAAAAAGAGAAAGAGACTTCATTTGTTTGGGAGAAAGTGGGGGAAGAGAACAAGAGTTTCTGCCTGGTAATCCAGAGAATTCTCCCAGATCTTTTCCAAGACCATGAAGGCGGTACATCTATGAATCTCCAAGAACCACAGCATTACTGGGCTAGGGTATCAGCTAAAACATAAACAGGTTAGATCATAACAACCAAGTCCTTTCAAATATCTTGGAAGCCTTTCTAAGAAGGATATAATAAATATTCTACAATATTCTACAATAAATATGTGACTCTTCAATACCAGACACCAAAGAACATCTACTAGGGTCAACACCATCCAGAAAAACATGACTTCACAAGATGGACTAAATGAGGTCCCGGGTACCAATGCTGGAGTAACAAAAATATGTAACTTTTTAGACAGCGGTTTCAAAATAGCCATGCTGAGAAAACTCAAAGAAATTCAAAGTAACACCGATAAAAATTCAGATAAATTTAACAGAGATTGAAATAATTTAAAAAGACTTAAGCAGAAATTCTGCACCTGAAAAATGCAATTGGTATACTGAAGAATGCATCTAGTCTTTGATTGAATGGATCAAACAGAAAAATTAGTGATCTCAAAGATAGGCTATTTGAAAAAATACAGAGTAGACAAATGACAAAAAATAAGTGAAGAATACCTACAGGATCTAGAAAATACTTTCAACAGGACAAATTAAAGCATTATTGGGCTTAAAGAGGAAGTATAGAAAGAGAGAGGGGTAGAAGGTTTATTGAGAGGGATAATAACAGAACATTTCCAAAACCTAGAAAAAGATATTAATACCTAAGTACAAGAAGGTTGTAGAACACCAAAGAGCTTTAACCCAAAAGACACTACCTCAAGGCATTTAACAATCAAACTCCCAAACGTCAAGGATAAAGAACAGATCCTAAAAGCAGGAAGAGAAAAGAAACAAATAACATGCAATGGAGCTTCAATATGTCTGGCAACAGACTTCTCAGTGGAAACCTTACAGGCCAGGAGAGAGTGGCATGACATAATTAAAGTACTGAAAGAAAAAACTTTCATCCTAAATAGTTTCTCCAGCAAAAATATCCGTCAAACATGAAGGAGAACTAAAGACTTTCCCAGACAAACAAAAACTAAGGGATTCATCAATACCAAAACTGTCCTACAAGAAATGCTAAAGGGTTTACTTCAGTCAGAAAGAAAAGAACCTTAATGAGCAATAAATAATCACCTGGAGGCAAAAAATATACTGGTAATAGTGAGTATACAGAAAAATAAAGAATATAAAAACACGGTAACTGTGGTGTGTAAATTAGACTTATTTTAAGTAGAAAG
This sequence comes from Callithrix jacchus, assembly GCF_049354715.1. Taxonomy (NCBI): domain Eukaryota; kingdom Metazoa; phylum Chordata; class Mammalia; order Primates; family Cebidae; genus Callithrix; species Callithrix jacchus. Next base: position 89,306,285 of record NC_133511.1, read on the forward strand.
ACTAAATGATAAACCAATCAAATTAATAAATATAACAATTTTTTAAGACAGTACAATAATATATAAATAGAAACAGCAAAGGTTAAAATGTTGGGGCAGGAAGTTAGGATGGGATTTTATTCATTTTCTTTTTGTTTATGCACATAGTGTCTGGTTGTTATCAGGTTAAAATGATGGGTTGTAAGATAGATTTGCAAGCCTCATGGTAACCTCAAAGGAAAAAACATGCAATGAATACAAGGAAAATAAAAATCAAAAAACTAAAACATTACACTGGAGAAAATCATCTTCACAAACTGAAAAAAGGAAAAAAATAAATTAGGAAGTGACCACAAAAAAATAGAAAACAAACAACAAAATGACAGGAACAAGTCCTTAGTTATTAATAACAACATTTAATGTAAATGGACTTAAGTCTCTAATCAAAAGATAGAGATTGGCTGAATGGATGAATAAAGAAAAAAGACCTATTGATCTTTTTCCAACAAGAAACACACTTCACCTATAGAGACACATGTAGACAGAAAATAAAGGAATGTAAAAAGATATTTCAGGCCAGTGGAACCCCCCACAAAAGCCAGTGTCACTGTACTTGTATCAGACAAAAAACTATTTTAAGAAAAACTACAAGAAGAGACAAAGAAGGTAGTATATTATGGTAAAGGGATCAAGTCAGCAAGAGTTTATAATAATTTTAAATATATATGCATCCAACACTGGAGCACCCAGATATGTAAAGGAAATATTATTAGAGCTGAAGAGAAAGATAGGCCCTAATAAAATGATAGTTGGAAACTTCAGCACCCCACTTTCAGCATTTGGTGAAGAAAATCAAAGAAACATCAAGACTTAATCTGTACTATAGACCAAATAGATTTAATAGATATTCACAGAACATTTTATTCAAGAACTACAGAATATACATTGTTATTCTCAGCACATAGATTATTCTCAAAGATAGACCATCTCTTGGGTCACAAAACAAGTATTCAAACATTCAAAAAATTTAAATAATAATATCAAACATCTTCTCTAGACACAATGTAATAACACTTGAAATTAACAAGGGAAATTTTAGACACTATAGAAATACATGGAAATTAAACAATATGCTTCTTACTGACCAGTGGGTGAATGAAGAAATTAAGAAGGAAATTTAAAAATTTCTGGAAACACATGAACACATGATAATGGACACACAAAATATTAAAACCTGTGGGATACACTAAAAGCAGTAGTAAGAAGGAAGATTATAGCTGTAAGTCTGCAAGTGTCTTCATCAAAAAAAAAAGACAAACTTCAAATAAACAGTCTAACAATGCATCCTAAAGAATTAGGAACGCGAGAGAAAACCAAATTCTAAATTAGTAGAAGAAAAAAGATAATAAAGATCAGAGAAGAAATAAATAAAATTGACATAAAAATGTATTAGTCCTTTCTCATACTTCTATAAAGAACTACATGAGGCTGGATAATTTATGAAGATAAGAGGTTTAATTGAGTCACTGTTCAGGAATCATGGCTGGTTAGGCCTCAGGAAACTTATAATCATGGCGTCAGAGCAAAGCAAAGCAAGCAGCTTCTTCATATAGCAGCAGGAGAGAGAGAGCAAAGTGGGAAGTGCTACACACTTTAAAAAACCCAGATCTTGTGAAAACTCACAGTTAGGAAGTCTGCCCCCATGGTTGGAATCATCACTTCCAACCAGGCCCCTCCTATAGCATGTGAGGATTATAATTTAACATGAGTTTTGGGTAGGGACTCAGAGCCAAACCACATCATCCCACCCCTGGCACTTCCCAAAGCTTATATCTTTCTCATATTTCAATACCAATCATGCCTTCTCAACAATTCCCAATTCTTAACTCATGTCATCATTAACTCATCATTTTAATGCCAAAGTCTGAGACTAGACAAGTCCCTTCTGCTTACGAGCCTGTAAAATTAAAAACAAGTGAGTTACTTCCAGGAATCAATGGGGTAGCAGACATTGGTTTAATAAACCTGGACCAGGAGGGAAAAATCAGCCAAAACAAAGAGGTTATAGGCCCCATGCAAGTCCAAAACCCAGTAGGGCAGTCATTCAATCCTAAAGCTCCAAGATAATCTCCTCTGACTCCATGTCTCACATTCAAAGCACACTGATATAAGGGGTAGGCTCCCAAGACCTTGAGCAGCTCTGCCCCTGTGACCCTGCAGGGAATAGCCTCCACAGCTGCTTTAATAGGCTGGCATTATATGCCTACAGCTTTTCAAGACAAACAATCCAATCTGTTGCTGGGTCTACCATTCTGGGATCTGGAGGATGGTGGCCAATTCTCACCGCTCCACTAGGTAGTACCCCAGTAGGGACTCTGTGTGGGGGCTCCAACCCTCCATTTCTCCTTTGCACTGCCCTAGTAAGGGTTCTGCTGCTCTTGCAGCAGACTTCAGCCTGGACATCTAGATATTTCCATACATCCTCTGAAATCTACACAGAGGTCCTCAAATCTCAGTTCTTGCCTTCAGTACACATGCATGCGCAATACCACATGGAAGGCACCAAGGCTTAGGGCTTGCACCCTCTGAAGAAATTTCCCAAACTGTATCTTCGCCCCTTTAGCCACAGCTGGAGATGGAGTGGCTTGGATACAGGGCATCATGTTCCAAGGCTACACAGAAAAGGGGGGCCCTGGGCTTGGTTGGGCAATGAAACCATTTTTCCCTCCCAGGCCTCTATGCCTTTGATGGGAGAGGCTACCATGAAGGTATTTCAGAAAATACTTTGTAGGTATTTTTTTCATTGTTTTAGTTATTAACAATCATCTCTTCTTTACTTATGCAAATTTCTGCAGCCTTGAATTCCTCCCCAGAAAAATGAGTTTACACAATGAACACACTGCAAATTTTCCAAATGTTTATGCTCTGCTTCCCTTTTAAATGTAATTTGCAGTTTAGGGTCATTTATTTGTTTATGCAAATAAGCATAGGTTTTTAGAAGCAGCCAGGTCACTTCTTGAATGCTTTGCTGCTTAGGAATTGCTTTTGCCAGATGCCTTAAATCGTTTATTTCAAGTTCAAAGTTCCACAGATCTCTAGAAATGGGATACAATGCTGCCATTCTCTTTCTTAAAGATAGTAAGAATGAGCTTTGCTTCAGTTCCTAATAAGTTATTCATCTCCACCTCAGCCTGAACTTCACTGTCCATACCAATATCAAAAATTTCATCACAATCATTCAACAAGTCTCTAGGAAGTTTCCAATTTTCCCTCATCTTCCTGTATTCTTCTGATCACTTTTAACTATTCCACCCTGTGCCCAATACCCAGTTTCAAAGTCACATCCACATGTTCAGGTATGAGGAATGTCCCACTTCCTGGTACTTCCTTTATAGCAATGCCCCACTTCCCTGGTACTAATTGTCTATATTAATTCATTCTCACCTTGCCATAAAGAACTACTTGAGATCAGGAAATTTATTTTAAAAAGAGGTTTAATTGACTCAGTTCCACAGGATATACAGGAGCATGACTAGAGAGGTCTTGGAAGACTTACAATCATGAAGAAGGGCAAAGGGGAGACAAGTACCTTTTTCACATGTTGATAGGAGAGAGAGAGATTGACATGGGATGGACTACACACTTTTAAATGACCAGATCTCATGAGATCTCATTCACTACCATGAGAACAGTAAGGGGAGAATTTGCCTCCATGATTCAATCACCTCCCATCAGGCCCCTTTTTCAACATGTGGGAATTGCAATTTAACATGTGATTTGATTGGGGACAAAGAGCCATACCATATCAAATATATAAGCTCAATGAAACAAAATATTGTTATTTAGAAAAGTTAAATTGACAAACCTTCAGCAAGACAAACATCAATAACAATGAAAAGATAGAAATAAATCATGTCAGAAATAAAAAGAAGACATAACTGATAGTGCAGAAATTCAAAGGATCATTAGCGGCTACTGTGAGCAACTATATAACAATAAATAGGAAAATCTACAAGAAATTGACAAATTCACAGATTCTTAAAACCTACTAACAGACCAATGATGGGCAATGAGATCAAAGTCCTAATAAAAAGTCCCCCAGTAAAGAAAAGCCTGGGACCTCATGGCTTCACTGTGAAATTCTACTGAACATTTAAAGAAGAACTAATACCAATCCTAGTCAAACTACTCAAAAAAAAAAAGGGAAGGACTCCAAAAAAAAGGGAAGGAGGGAATACTTCCAAACTCAAACTCATTGTATGAGGCTGGTATTACCTTGATACCAAAGCCAGACAAAGACATTTCAAAAAAGAAAACTACAGGCCAATATCTCTGATGAATATTGATGCAAAATTCCTTAACAAAATAATAGTAAACAAACTTCAAGAATACGTTAAAGATCTTTCACCATGACTGATACTGTTTTGCTGTATTCACACAAATCTCACCTTGAATAGTAGTTTTTTTTTTTTTTAATTTCCTAAGAAGAATTTATTTAGTTGATTCTGAAAATTCATCTCTATAAGAATTCAAGGTAGCTGGCACAATGTAATTCCCATCTCAGTTTGTTTTTTTTTTTTAATTTTTTATTGCATTTTAGGTTTGGGGGTACATGTGCAGAACATGCAAGACAGTTGCATAGGTACACACACGGCAGTGTGTTTTGCTTTCTTTCTCCCCTTCACCCACATTTGGCATTTCTCCCCAGGCCATCCCTCCCCACCTTCGTCTCCCACTGGCCCTCCCCATTTCCCCCCAATAGACCCCAGTGTTTAGTACTCTTCTCTCTGTGTCCATGCATTCTCATTTTTCATCACCCACCTATGAGTGAGAATATGCGGTGTTTCGTTTTCTGTTCTTGTGTCAGTTTGCTGAGGATGATGTTCTCCAGATTCATCCATGTCCCTACAAATGACACAAACTCATCATTTCTGATTGCTGCATAATATTCCATGGTGTATATGTGCCACATTTTTCCAATCCAGTCTATCATCAATGGGCATTTGGGTTGATTCCAAGTCTTTGCTATTGTAAACAGTGCTGCGATGAACATTCGTGTACATGTGTCCTTATAGTAAAACGACTTATAGCCTTTTGGATATATACCCAGTAATGGGATTGCTGGGTCAAATGGGATTTCTATTTCTAAGGCCTTGAGGAATCGCCACACTGACTTCCACAGTGGTTGAACTAATTTACCCTCCCACCAACAGTGTTAAAGTGTTCCTTTTTCTCCACATCCTCTCCAGCATCTGTTGTCTCCAGATTTTTTAATGATCGCCATTCTAACTGGCGTGAGATGGTATCTCAATGTGGTTTTGATTTTCATCTCTCTAATGACCAGTGACGATGAGCATTTTTTCATATGATTGTTGGCCTCATATATGTCTTCTTTCGTAAAGTGTCTGTTCATATCCTTTGCCCACTTTTGAATGGGCTTGTTTGTTTTTTTCCTGTAAATCTGTTTGAGTTCTTTGTAAATTCTGGATATCAGCCCTTTGTCAGATGGGTAAACTGCAAAAATTTTTTCCCATTCTGTTGGTTGCCGATTCACTCTATTGACTGTTTCTTTTGCCGTGCAGAAACTGTGGAGTTTAATTAGGTCCCATTTGTCTATTTTGGCTTTTGTTGCCAATGCTTTTGGTGTTTTGTTCATGAAGTCCTTGCCTACTCCTATGTCCTGGATAGTTTTGCCTAGATTTCCTTCTAGGGTTTTATTGTGCCGGGTCTTATGTTTAAGTCTTTAATCCATCTGGAGTTAATTTTAGTGTAAGGTGTCAGGAAGGGGTCCAGTTTCTGCTTTCTGCACATGGCTAGCCAATTTTCCCAACACCATTTGTTGAACAGGGAATCCTTTCCCCATTGCTTGTTTTTGACAGGTTTATCAAAGATTGTGTGGTTGTAGATAAGTTGTGTTGCCTCTGTTGCCTCTGTTCTGTTCCATTGGTCTATATCTCTGTTTTGGTACCAGTCCCATGCTGTTTTGATTACTGTAGCCTTGTAGTATAGTTTGAAATCCGGTAGTGTGATGACCCCCGCTGTGTTCTTTTTGCTTAGAATTGACTTGGCTATGCGGGCTCTCTTTTGGTTCCATATGAAGTTCGTGGTGGTTTTCTCCAGTTCTGTGAAGAAAGTCGATGGTAGCTTGATGGGTATAGCATTGATTCTGTAAATTACTTTGGGCAGTATAGCCATTTTCACGATATTAATTCTTCCTAACCATGAACATGGAATGTTTCTCCATCTGTTTGTGTCCTCTGACTTCGTTGAGCAGTGGTTTGTAGTTTTCCTTGAAGAGGGCCCTTACGTTCCTTGTGAGTTGTATTCCAAGGTATTTTATTCTTTTTGTAGCAATTGTGAATGGCAGTTAGTTCTTGATTTGGCTTTCTTTAAGTCTGTTATTGGTGTAGAGGAAGGCTTGTGATTTTTGCACATTGATTTTATATCCTGAGACTTTGCTGAAGTTGCTTATCAGTTTCAGGAGTTTTTGTACTGAGACGATGGGGTCTTCTAGGTATACTATCATGTCGTCTGCGAATAGAGACAATTTGGCTTCCTCCTTTCCTATTTGAATACCCTTTATTTCTTTTTCTTGCCTGATTGCTCTGGCTAGAACTTCCAGTACTATATTGAATAGGAGTGGTGAGAGAGGGCATCCTTGTCTAGTGCCGGATTTCAAAGGGAATGCTTCCAGTTTTTGCCCATTCAGTATGATATTGGCTGTTGGTTTGTCATAAATAGCTTTTATTACTTTGAGATATGTTCCATCAATACCGAGTTTATTGAGGGTTTTTAGCATAAAGGGCTGTTGAAATTTTTCAAATGCCTTCTCTGCGTCAATTGAGATAATCATGTGGTTTTTGTTTATGGTTCTGTTTATGTGGTGAATTACCTTTATAGTCTTGCATATGTTGAACCAGCCTTGCATCCCTGGGATGAATCCTACTTGATCATGATGGATAAGTTTCTTGATTTGCTGTTGCAATCGGCTTGCCAATATTTTATTGAAGATTTTCGCATCTATGTTCATCATGGATATTGGCCTGAAGTTTACTTTTCTTGTTGGGTCTCTGCCGGGTTTTGGTATCAGGATGATATTGGTCTCATAGAATGATTTGGGAAGGATTCCTTCTTTTTGGATTATTTGGAATAGTTTCAGAAGGAATGGTACCAGCTCCTCTTTGTGTGTCTGGTAGAATTCGGCTGTGAAACCCTCTGGACCTGGGCTTTGTTTGTGTGGTAGGCTCTTAATTGCTGCCTCGACTTCTGCCCTTGTTATTGGTCTATTCATAGTTTCAGCTTCCTCCTGGTTTAGGCTTGGGAGGATGCAGGAGTCCAGGAATTTATCCATTTCTTCCAGGTTTCCTAGCTTATGTGCATAGAGTTGTTTGTAATATTCTCTGATGATGGTTTGAATTTCTGTGGAATCTGTGGTGATTTCCCCTTTATCATTTTTTATTGCATCTATTTGGTTGTTCTCTCTTTTCTTTTTAATCAGTCTGGCTAGTGGTCTGTCTATTTTGTTGATCTTTTCAAAAAACCAGCTCTTGGATTTATTGATTTTTTGGAGGGTTTTTCATGTATCAATCTCCTTCAGTTCAGCTCTGATCTAAGTTATTTCTTGTCTTCTGCTGGGTTTTGAGTTTTGTTGATCTTGCTCCTCTAGCTCTTTCAATTTTGACGATAGGGTGTCAATTTTGGATCTCACCATTCTTCTCATATGGGCACTTATTGCTATATACTTTCCTCTAGAGACTGCTTTAAATGTGTCCCAGAGATTCTGGCATGTTGTGTCTTCGTTCTCGGTTTCAAAGAACTTCTTTATTTCTGCCTTCATTTCATTGTTTATCCAGTCAGCATTCAAGAGCCAGTTGTTCAGTTTCCATGAAGCTGTGCGGTTCTGGGTTGGTTTCTGAATTCTGAGTTCTAACTTGATTCCACTATGGTCTGAGAGGCTGTTTGTTATGATTTCAGTTGTTTTGCATTTGCTGAGCAGTGCTTTACTTCCAATTATGTGGTCAATTTTAGAGTAGGTGTGATGTGGTGCTGAGAAGAATGTATATTCTGTGGATTTGGGGTGAAGAGTTCTGTAAATGTCTATCAGGTTTGCTTGCTCCAGGTCTGAGTTCAAGTCCTGGATATCCTTGTTGATTTTCTGTCTGATTGATCTGTCTAATATTGACAGTGGGGTGTTAAAGTATCCCACTATAATTGTGTGGGAGTCTAAGTCTCTTTGTAAGTCTTTAATAACTTGCCTTTTGTATCTGGGTGCTCCTGTATTGGGTCCATATATGTTTAGGATCGTTAGCTCTTCTTGTTGTATTGATCCTTTTACCATTATGTAATGACCTTCTTTGTCTCTTTTGATCTTTGTTGCTTTAAAGTCTATTTTATCAGAGATGAGAATTGCAACTCCTGCTTTTTTTTGCTCTCCATTTGCTTGGTAAATCTTCCTCCATCCCTTTATTTTGAGCCTTTGTGTATCCTTGCATGCGAGATGGGTTTCCTGGATACAGCACACTGATGGGTTTTGGATTTTTATCCAATTTGCCAGTCTGTGTCTTTTGATTGGTGCATTTAGTCCATTTACATTTAGTGTTAGTATTGTTATGTGTGAATTTGATACTGCCATTTTGATGCTAAGTGGCTGTTTTGCCTGTTAGTTGTTGTAGATTCTTCATTATGTTGATGCTCTTTAGCAATTAGTGTGATTTTGGAATGGCTGGTACTGGTTTTTATAGTCCCGATGTATCATGGGAAGGACCTCGTGGGAGGTAATTGAATCATGGGGTGATTGCCCTATGCTCATGGTAGTGAATGAATGCTCATGAGATCTGATAGTTTTATAAGGAGCTTTTTTCCCTTTGATCAGCACTCATTCACTTTCCTTCTGCCGTGTGAAGAAGGATGTGTTTGCTTCCCCCTCTGCCATGATTGTAAATTTCCTGAGGCCTCTCCAACCATGCTGAACTATGAGGCAATTAAACCTCCTTTCTTCATAAATTATCCAGTCTCAGGTAGGTCTCCATGGGCAGTTGAGAACAGACTGACACAATGACCAAGTGGAATGTATCCCAGGGGTGCAAGGAAGGTTCAACATACAAAAATTCATTAATATAACACATTATATCAAAAGAATGGAAAATAAAAACTAAATGATCATTTCAACTGATGCTAAAAAAGCATTTGATAAAATTCAACATTGATTCATAATAAAATCCCTCAAAAACTGAAGATAGAAGGAACAAACGTCAATATAATAAAAAGTATATATGGCAGCACTGCTGCAAGAGTCATCCTGAAGGGCAAAAAATTTGAAAACCTCTTCTCTATGATCTGAGACATGACAAGGATGCCCACCTTCAACACTTCCAGTTCAACATAGTACTGGAAGTACTAGCTGGAGCAATAAGACAAGAGTGATATAAAGAGCTTCCAAATTAAAAAGGAAAGAGCCATATTATCCTTGTTTGTAGATAATATGATCTTGTATTTGAAAAAACCTAAAGATTCCACAAGAAAACTGTTAGGATTCATAAATTAAGTTGCAGGATACAAGATCAATAATAAAAAAAATAGGAGCATTTCTATATGCCAACGGCGAACAATGTGAAAAAGAAATTTTAAAAGTAATTCCATTTAAAATAGCCAGACATACAATTGAATACCTAGGAATTAACAAAAGAAGTTACAGATCTCTATAATAAACACTTTAAAACCCTAAGAAATGAAGTTGAAGAAGACACCAAAAAAGGAAAAATGTTTTATGTTCATCAGTTGGAAGAATCAATATTGTTCACATGTCCGTCCTACCCAAAGCAATCTACAGGTTCAATTCAATCCCTATCAAAATACGAATGACATTCTGCACAAAAGAAGATTTTTAAAAATTCTAAATTTATATGGAATCACAAAAGAACCAGACTATCCAAAATTATCCTGAGCAAAGTTAAAAAACTGAAGGAATTACATACCCTGACTTGAAATTAAACTACAGAGCTATAAGAAAAAATCCCAAAACAGCATGGTACTGACATAAAAGCAAATACATAGATAGATGGAATAGAATAGAGAACCAATAAAAAAAAATCCACGTACCAGCAATGAACTCATTTTCAACAAAGATGCCAAGGACATATACCAGGGAAAGGACAGTCTCTGTAATAAATGGTGCCAGAAAAATCTGGATAGCCGTACGCAAAATAAAACTAGACTCCTATCTCTTTCCATATATAAATATCAAATCAAAATAAGTTAAAGACTTAAATCTAAGATCTCAAACCATGAAATTATTACAAGACAACTTTGAAGAAGATCTCCAAGACATTGGTCTGGACCACACTTTCTTTAGCAATACCCAACGAATGCAGGCAACCAAAGAAAACATGAACAAATAGAATCACAAGATTAAAAGCTCTGCACAGGCTGGTCTCAAACTTCTGACCTCAAGTGATCCACCCGCTTCGGCCTCCCAATGTGCTGGGATTACAGGCATGAGCCACATGGCGAAAACCTGTCTCTACTAAAAATACAAAAATTAGTCAGGCATGGTGACGTACACTTGTAATCAGAGCTACTCAGGAGGCTGAAGCCGGAGAATCATTGGAATCTGGGAGTTGGAGGGTGCAATGAACCAAGATTGCACCATTGCACTCCAGCCTCGGAGACAAAGGAAGACTCCAAAAAAAAAAAAAAAAAAGCTTTGCAAAGCAAAGGTTACAATCAACAAAGTGAGGAGACAACTTACTTAATATGTGAAAATATTTGCATACTACTCATCTGACAAGGGATTAATAATCAGAATATATGAGGAGCTCAAACAACTCTTCAGGACAAAATTGAATAATCTGATGAAAAGGTAGGGAAAATATTTGAATGGATTTTTTTAAAAAAAAGAAGACATACGGCCGGGCGCGGTGGCTCAAGCCTGTAATCCCAGCACTTTGGGAGGCCGAGGCGGGTGGATCACGAGGTCAGCAGATCGGGACCATCCTGGTCAACATGGTGAAACCCCGTCTCTACTAAAAATACAAAAAATTAGCTGGGCACGGTGGTGCGTGCCTGTAATCCCAGCTACTCGGGAGGCTGAGGCAGGAGAATTGCCTGAACCCAGGAGGCGGAGGTTGCGGTGAGCCGAGATTGCGCCATTGCACTCCAGCCTGGGTAACAAGAGCGAAACTCCGTCTCAAAAAAAAAAAAAGAAGACATACAAATGGCAAATATCATTGATCATCAGAGAAATGAAAATAAAAACTACAATGAGATATCATATCACTCCAGTTAAATTGGCTTATATCCACAAGACAGGCAATAGCAAATGCTGGCAAGGGTGTGGAGAAAACAGAACACTTGTACACTCATAGTGGGAATGTAAATTACTATAAGCACTATGGAGAACAGTCTGTACATTCCTCATTCCTCAAAAAACTAAAAATTTTGCTGCCACATGATCCAGCCATCCCACTACTGGGTATATACTCTAGGAAAGGAAATCAGTATATTCAAGAAATCTTGGCACTTCTATGTTTGTTGCAGCACTGTTTACAATAGCTAAGATTGGGGAATAACTTAAGTGTATATCAAAAGATGAATGGGTAAAGCAACTGTGGTACATATATACTATGAAGTACTACTTATCCATAAACAGAATAAGAGTCAGTCATTTTCAACAACATGATGGGACTGAAGTGTTAAGTGAAATAAGCTAAGCAGAGAAAGACAAATATTACATGTTCTCACTTATTTGTGATATCTAAAAATCAAAACAATTGAATTCATAGACACAGAGAATACAGGAGTGGTTACCAAAGGCTGGAAGGGGTCGTTGGGGATTGGGTGGGAGGTGAGTTAATGAGTACAAAAATAATAGTTAGAATGACTAAGACCTACTATTTGATAGTACAACAAGGTGACTACAGCCAATAATTATTTAACCATATATTTTAAAGTAACTTAGAGTGTAATTGGATTCTTTGCAACTCAGTGGATAAATGTCTGAGGTGATGGACACCCCATTCATCATGAAGTGCTTACTTCATATTGCATGCCTGTATCAAAACATCTCATGTACCCCATAAATAAATACACTTACTATGTACCAATAAAAATCAGAAACACACAAAAAAATAAGTTAAAACAGAAACCTGTATTGCTACAACACTGGAATATGAAATAAGTTTTGTCCACATGAAACTTGAAATACAGACTTAACTGAGACTAAGTCCTTATTTTATTCCTAAATCTATCACAGCATTTTGAATGTAAACAAAAACCATTTTCATTGAAAGAGTCAAGAAAATACTATTCCATTTAGAATAGAAAAATATTGTGGTAGTCACGAGATGTCTGATGAGCAGGTTGGTTCTTTCACTGCTTCTACCATAAATAATCATCTAGTTTTCCGTGCTTGCTCAGCAATAAATAAGGCACAGAAGTTAGTGCAACGATTTGACTTTTTAACAACTATAGGGATTTCCTTTCAACTTATGAGTTTTAGATGTACAACCTGTTCTTACTTTATTCATGAAGTAACACCCACAAGAATATAACTTATATTTTCCAAGGAGTGAACTTTCCTTTCCATAAATACATCTGTGATAATAGAATTTTAAAAGGATTATAATTGTGTCAGCACCAATTTTCTAAGATGCTAATTTCTTTTCTCAGAAAAGTTAAATCCAGAAAAATGTGTGGATTTGAAATTTGTTGCTGCTTATAATAGAAACTAAATAGGTGTTCATTTTTTGGTAATCCAGTTCAAAAGCAAGCTGAATATATTTTCATTTCCCTTTTTTTCCCTAACTTATCTTTGAATTACAGAAGAAAGCAATTGCTTCTCTTTATAATGAGGATCAACCTCAAGAAAGGTGAACACTCTGTATCATGATATTCAACTGAAAAATAAAGCACAGATATCGATACTATTTTAAGAATTAATACATCTTTGTCAGGATGTGAAGTTACATGGCCTCATCAAAAGTTAACTGAAAAGGGCCTCAAAGGACTAAGATTAGACGCAAGTATACCATTGATTTGCTGATGTCCACGAGGATGGGCTCTATAAGCTTCAGTAAGAGCATCTCTAAAAGGAAGTATATAGGTTAGTTCTATGATTTGAAAATCATGTCCTTTTCTAAGAGCCTTTTATATGATCCTAAAAGCAAGGAACTGGGGTGTTTCTACATTCCCTATTTTAGAAGTTTTTGTTATTTCTTTAAAAGACTGCAATTTTGCTACTTCGGTTGCCATTCTGCACATTTAAGACCAAATTATTTGTAATGCTCATGTGCACAGTTTCAATGGCCTAGTGATGAGGAGTACATGTGCAATGTCAATTTTTCCTTCCATTAAATTTGTGGTCACTGAAGCAACTTTAAATTAGAGGAAATGGTTTCAAAATGTCAAGTTATCAAATAATCAGTTATATATGTGGCTTCATTATACTGAGATTTATTTGCATAATGAACCTTCTGCTCATTGTTCAGATAACAGCGAACTAGTAATGAAGCCTTGGGATTTGTCAGCCTAGTTGGATATCATTCAATTCACTCACCCCTCACAACTGTCACATCTGAACTTTTAGTTTGCATTAGTTCATTTTTAACAGAATTCTAATGACTGCAATTAGTGATCTAAAGATAAGTACTTTAGTTTCCTCAGGAGAAACTGATGCATATAATATCAATTTGTGTCTCTCTATATAATTCAGCTTCTCTTTGATGAAGCATCAAAAGGAAATTTCAGTGGAATCTATGTGAAATGTTCATGCTTGCTGATATTTCCCTTGTATGAATTAAACTTAATCAGCAAATCTAGTGGAAAATTTAAGTTTGTAAGTTGGACAATTCGTACTGTGTAATTATTGTCATTCAGCATAAGCCATATTCTCAAATTTAGTGACATTCATTGCATTGTATAAATAAGCTGAGTCACCTATTTGCATGAGATAAAACTACCAGGAATTAATTTGAATTATCACAAAATGAAAACAGTGGCTTAATTCCTGTATGACAAAAATCAGCTCAGTTTCTTTGCAAATTATGGGTTTAATATCCTGGAATAATTTTACCTATTCACATAATATTTAAGAGTCTCACTTTGTATAAGACTTTTAATTTTATACACTTGTAATTTTACCTAATATCATTTAAAATAAAAGACTTCTAAAGTATAGCCACATGACAATCCACATAAAGAATCTAAAGCATACATTTGGAAAAAAATAAAATCCTTTTGGAATAATTTTCATTCAGTGCCTTAGAACCTGTAGGAGAGCCTTAACGTCCAATGAGTCAGCATACACTTTTGTACATACTTGAAGTTCATGTGGCCAATGTAGCATTTCAGTGTTCTCAATCTTTTTGTTTCCCTTGATCCTGAGACTATATATGTAACAATTTCTGGTCTCAGCACAAACTTATTGAAGTGCGATTTCCTTTTACTGTTAAAGGAAAGGCAATTCTTATTGTTATGAATTTCTTTCCCTTTAACACTATTGTCTACTGATGAGGTCTCAAGATATCACATGATGTTGAAAACAGAAATTTGTAAAGTGATATGAGAAATAGAAATAGCTATCTTATATCCTTGAAGTTTGTGTTCATAGTATTTTGTTTAAAATGTCTTCAATTTACATTTTAATGTTATTATTTCAATTAAGTTAGGCATTTGAAATGGCATAAAAATTCCTTTCTGCTTTTATCTGCATAACTTAAATTCTATAGACTCTCCATTTGGTTGTTGCTGAAATAAGCTAATTTTCATCATCATTTAACAAAACAAATTTCTCCTCTTTGTAGGACCCAAATGTGAGATTAAGTTAGTTTTGAAAAATAATTAAAAAACTTCAGTGTCCTTAATTATATAAATATCTAGAAACCAACACTGAACATATGTCACAGAGGTAAACAAGTTCTATTAAGAATATTAGCAATATGTTTTACCAAATAATAAATTTTGGGATATTTTGTTCAAGAGGTATTAAACTTTTCCTGCTACATATTCATAAAACTGCATCAGTATTTTATTAAAGAACATATATAAATTGTATATTTTTGTTGCTTTGGTTTCTTTCAAATTATCTGTGTTGGAATATGTCAAATGCTAGCTCCCTGAAAGTACTACCAAAATAATTTGTTGATAAGGGAAGCTGAGTATATCACTTATAGCAGTAAATGGGGTCACCTTTTTGACAGAGCCTTTGTGGCATCTCAGAATGATGAGAGCAAAGTTTGGATATTAATGAAACTTTTCTTAGGGGTCAATGCTTAAGGCAGCCTTTTCATGTGGACACTTGAATTGACTTGGTAAGGACTATAATATGAAATTTAGAATTGGTGGACTCAGGGCGGTAAGACTTGCAAGATAAGATTTTTATAGCAAGTCTGAGAAAGTAACTGTCAAGTAAGATTTTTTATAGCAAGTCTGAGAAAGTAACTGTCATTTGGTGCTATCCTTTAAAAAGTTGAGTAGTCTGATGTTTGTTTAAAAAGAGTTACTAAAAGTTCCTAAAAAAATGTTCATTTAAATAGGTTTTCAGAAGTCTCCTTAAACAATGGTATCATTATTTTCATCGTTGATCTTACCAGGCAAGGAACAAGAGTTTCTTAGAAGACCAAAGTTTTGTTAATGTACACAGTAAAGTACACAGGGTAAATGGTTTCGATTCTCAGTATCTCTCTACTCCCAACACCTACTAACACCAACCAGCCACGACCAGCTACCACTTGTGATCACTGTCATCTCTATCTAAATAATATATCATTAACAGCTGGGAACATGATCAATCCCGAACTTCACAGATATTTATTGGATGATGCTCACATATCTGTTTTTCTGGGGTAGTTGTTTCCACTAAATAAGGCCTAGGTTTTTCTGTTCTGTTTGTTTGACAATCATTTGTTGGATCATTGGATAAAGTGGAAATTGCACAATAGAAACTCCAGAGATTACATATCTGAATACTGCAACATAGGCAAATAGTAGAAGAGAGATTATCACTGGGTTTTTTAGTACATTTCTCAACCAGGAGCAAAGAATACAAGATTGTTTACATAAAAAGATCTTATTACCAATATAAAGAGCCTGCACCACCAGATAAGGATGATTAGCTCATTTTTCTAATTTTGTGTGTTTGCTTCCCAAATATTTTTATTATTATTTAAGAACCCAGAAGGATATGCATGGATGTAACAAAACCTTCCTCCACATAGAATAGCAGAGATTCCCCTCAAAGGCTAATATTGTATCTAAAATGTCTCTATTCTGAACATGTCCAATTCATAATCCTGTTGGATTAATAAGAGCTTTGGCACTAGGAGCATTCTTTAACTCTACTGCTGTTTTCTAAGCAAAAGAATGTTGGAATCTCCCTATTTCCTGAGCATGAAAGTGAGGAAACTTTCAATTCAGCATTCCCCTTGAATGGCTGGGCTAATTGAGGCTAAGTTTTTCTCCTTGCATTAACTTATTCAATGATTTTATTTTTCATCCAAGAGGGAAAACTAATATGAAGACCATGGGTGATGTCAGAGACTATCTTGAAAGGAGGCACCAATCTACAAAGTTAACAAATTCCTATATAATTTCCAGGTAGAAGCCAGTTGGCTTTTGAGCTTCAAATCTCTTACCTGTTGTTAGATTTCGTCCAATGATCCAGTCTCAGTCAAAATACTTCTATGGGTTTTTTTAATTGTATTCTAACCCTTTGGCACTCCTAATCTTTTGAATCTTCAGTTTTTAGCTTGATTTACAAAAATACCAGCAAGTCAACCTTTAGATAATCTAATAACCACATGAATTGGGGAATCCTCAGAGATATCAAAGAAGAGATCAGCAAGAGAACATTTAATCCAGTAGCTTCTCTGTACTTAAAATCCTTTTTTATTAAATTAGTGGTTGTGGTGTTCCAAAATTGGAAGAAATATCTCTCAGTTGAGGTGTAAGGGTGACAGTGATGGGCTACGACATTAAGACTGTTTGAAGATTATTAGAGATAGTCACTACCTGACTAGTGAATCCAAATGAGCGGTTATGTAACCAACCAGGTTTAAAATTGATATTCTGGCATCCCTAATAATGAAAGACTAATGTAGGGTTGTATTTTAATGTTTAGAAAATATTCCTTCTTATTGATTTCAAGGTGAAATAGGAAACAGGGTGCTGATTCTTTCTCACAGTTACTGTTTCTCAGAAAACTTGTTCAAATATATTACATAAATACAATTTCAAAATAGATATTTGGCATTTTAAACTACAGAAAATCTGAATCTTCAGATGGTATAAATATGAAAGGTTTCTAGTTTCTAAGATATTTTATATGATCCATGGTATGTAGACATAAATGCTAATAAGACCTATGAAGAAACAAATGAAGAGGTCAGATATAGGACTAAGTCTTGGGATAATAATCCAGTTCCATTTAGAAATACATGCAAATAAAAGATCATAGAAAATAGTAAGCTGTTGTTGAGAATAATTTCAGCAAGGCAAAGTTGAATTTGTGTAATTCAACACAAACTGATAAATCTAAGAAAAATAATAAACTCTATTATTCATTCTTTAGTGACTATACTAGGGACTTTATCAGAATTACCTCAGTTCTCTTTTATAATCCATCCAAAATTCCTATGAGATGAGCATTGTAAGTATACCATTTACAGGTGAAGATCCTAAGCCATGAGAAGTTAAATGAATAGGCCACAATTATACAGAGACTAAATGTGGAATCCCTGATTAGTCTGCAAAGCTATGTTCTCCACCAGGATATATGACCTGATAAGAAGCTTCTAATGATACAGATACAAAGTCTTAGAGCCATAGGAAACTTTCTCAGTGGATATCTGATCCAACCTTCTAGACAAAAGTTGAAATCCAGTCTATAAATACTTCCATTTAACCTTTTTAAAAATACTTTCTCTTTCTATCTTTTGAAAAATTTGAAAACTTTTAAGACGTTATATATCTATATGTGTATATATAAATGCTTATATAACTGTATAAAACACATATTACATAAATTTATATAAAACATATAATCTTTGTATAAAAATTATAATATATAATTATTAAAAATAAAATATGTGTGTGTATATACAGGTACATATGTAAATACATATAATTTTTAAGAGCTTAGTAGGTTTCAGCTACATTTTAGGCTCTAAGATTTCATGGAAAATATAAGCATTGATGATGTTTTTGAAGAAAATAAAACACAGTGATGGATAATAATTGATGGGTGGTTACTTTAGATACAATTATAAGAAACAATTTGTGTAAGGGAATTTTACATAAGGTAAAACAGGAATGATAATACAAAACCAAGCATATAAAATGGGGAAAAAAAAGAATACTTAATGCACCCAAAACCGTTCTTACAAATTATCTAAGATTGGCAATGAACTACTTAGAGTATATAAAGAAATGGAGATTTGTGTCTTTACAGCAAACTGCAGGAAGGTAAAACTGAAAAATAATGTTTGGGAAGTAAGCAGAGGAAATAGTTTATATGACCTGCCATGACTTGTTGAGAATTGAAAATTTTAAGAGTTGATGGAGGGGTTTGAGTAGAAAATGATAATCTGATTTGTTTTTAAAAATAATTCTGTATTGTTTGAAATGTGTTTCTTATTGCAACAGCTCCAGAAAAGAATGGAAGCAGACAAGTCTGTTGCATTACACCAAATGAAATATGATGGTAACTTGGACTAGGGCTACCCAAATGGAGATATTCAGAAGTGGATAGTGTTGGAATATGTTTTGGAGTTAGCTCTAAAAGGATTTGGTCATGGAGTAGGTACAGAAAGAAAAAAAAATGTGAATTAATCTTAGATTTTTAGTTTGAGTAAATGGGATTGCCATATACAAAGATGACAATTACTGGAGAAAAACATTGGGGGAGAAAATTGAGGGCTCCAGATTGATATTGATTAGACTTAAGTGATGAAAGCTTTTTTTTTTTGTAGTATTTGCTCATATGCTTCTTCTAGGCATGCCATGGTCAAAAAGATTTTTGTTTCCAATACATAGCAGCAGTTATTGGATGTCCTATTACAAGTCATTGACACTGGACCTGAAATACTGTCTCATGACTTGTTTTCCTTACCTTTTTTTTGCCATCCTTCATATATAATTCACTTTTAATATAATTATCCAAAATGAGGGGCTATATGTAGGAAAACCAACTGTTTTCCTTTAACATTCATGCCACTCTCAATACTTCATTTCTGTGACCAGATTTGCTTGTTTGTGTTTTCCAACACTGATCAGTTTTCTGACACCAGCTGGGTTTCCAACATCTCAATTCAATTCAATTCTGTCACTGCAGGTTAAGAGATAAATTTTATAACACTGGTACCCACTTCAGACACAATAGCAAATAGTAAGTCTCTAGATAACCCACAACTTCTGTCTGACTTGGATGTAGCTTGAAGGTTCCCATATCCCCTCCATTTTTAGGTTTGGTAATTTGCTAGACTGGTTCACACTATAGAAATACAGTGTGCTTTCAACTGCCTGTTTATTACAAATGATGTTCTGAAAATACAAATGAACAGCCAGATAGAGATGTACAAGGTGAGCTCTTGAAGGATCCCGAGCACAAGAACTTCTGTGCTTGTGAAGTTGCGATGAACCACCCTCAAAGTACACGTATAATTCTCCATCTTGGAGGCTCTCAGAATTCCATCATTCAGAGAATTTGTAGTGAGGGTTTCCTCGCATAGGCATGATCAGTTACTCACTCAATCTCCAGCCCCTTTCTCCTTCCTGGAGAATGGAGGTGGAAAGGGGCTGATAGTTCCAAGCTTCTAATCATGATTTGGCCTTCAGGTGATCAGCTCCGCCCCACCATCCAGCAACTCACCAAGATTTGTTTCATTAGAAAGAAACACATTTCTGTTGTCCAGGAAATTTCAAGGGATTAAAAGCACTGAGTCAGGAACTGGTGTAAAAATCCAAATATTAGAACAAAAGATGCACCTATCACTTAGGAAATTGTGTTTCAAGAGCGCTTTGCCAGGAACTAAAAATAAAAACCAAAATATATATTTCTTATTATAAGTCACAGTATCACAGGTGTAAGAGGTAAATATAGTAGGACACAGAAAAGAATTATGAAATATTTTAAAAAGCTGAATTTTTCAGCTTTTATGTGAAGTTGCATCACATAAAGGCTTTCTTTATAATATTGACAGATTCTAACACAGTCAACTCTAATGAGCCTCAAAATATGAAATTACACCTCTAAACTATAAAGGCTTTAGTGAGGAGGATAGTTTAGAAACCCACAATATAAATCACCTTATTAACAGGTTTAAAGATAAAAATTATAGTTATTTCTACACATACAGAAAAAGGCTTTAGCATAATTCAGCCCCCAGCTCTCATAGAAACCACATAAGAAAATGGGATTGGTCAGCCTTGTTTCAACAGAACATAGATAGAGACTTTTTGCTGTGTTGTTCCATCCTTTTTTCTCTTCTCCTGGGACCCCCACATCAAATACCCATACATTTGATCAATGCCAGATAGTAATCTGATAATTAAGGAAGGCTAAATAATCCTAAATATTTCACATAAATTTTATAGAAAGTGTGAAAAAATTATAGTTTTTATTATATCATCTCACTGCAACATGATCTCTGCATGGTCATTAGTACCTAACCTTTATGGGGAAATCAAATGCTGTAGAATCAATCTATTGGTCAGAAGTATTTGCAAAAGACCTATATAATGGCTTTATATTAATCAAAACTGTTATTATTTAATGCAATTAACATTCTTGAGGGGATGAAATAATTTTGTTATGAGACTATATTTTCCACTGTGTCTAGTCTAGTGAGAACCTACATAAAAGTCTTTTGCTGATTGCTTTTATGTCCCCTAACACCTTGCCATTTACTTCTCTGTCCTCCCTCAGCCTACTGCAGTTATGTTAGACAAGCTCCAGAGAGTAGAGAAACAGTATAGTATATTGTGTATGTTCATATTAATAGCTTTTTACTAAAAATACAGATTATACAGGCAACATTGTAATAACAAAAATGCCAGGGCAAAACTCAAAATAATCCTACATCCTCAACAAATCAACTTTCTTATTTCTTTGTTGCTTTCCATCCTTTATTAATATGCTTTACAATTTTGCATACCAGTAATAATAAGTAGGTTAAAATTTAATGCTCAGAATTGATTACATTTTAACAAGACGTATCTGAATGTCAGTTATGTGTATGACATCCAGCTCCAAGTGGAGCCCTGGAAATTCATAGAGATATTGAATTTAATAAACAAGTACTTAGAAATGTCTATGAAACTAAGGATATAAAAAACATGAGATAAAATGCTGTATTTTTAGGTTGTGAATAATTAGTCTCTTAAAATTAGGGCTGACAACACGTATGTATGCGTATTTTATTTCTTCACAAGACTCTTTGAAGAAAATGCAGCCCAAAATTGCAGGAGAAATGACTTCAAAAGCCTGAGTGGAAAATACTTTTAAATCTGGTAATAGCCAAGAAAGAAGTTTAAGAAATAAAATAAGATCGCAGTATCAGCTATATATTATATGATTATTTTACTTAGTTGATTATTTTTACTCTCTTTTCCCAAAGAAGACAGTTTGGATCTCAATTGCCAAATAGTAAAATAAGAAGTATGGGCAAGATAAATAATATCAATTTAAAGTTCTTTTCTACTCTAACATTCTAGATGGCACTGTATTACATGACTTAAATAATGTAGCCTAGAGAAATACATGGATTGAATCAAATCTCAAGTCACCTAGACTTTTATTTTGTCTTTTGTCTGATTGTATAAAGCCTAAGTGTTTTTTTTAATATGTAAAAAATAATCTAATTGTTTTTACAGAGCCACTCCTGAGGGGATAGACTACTTGCATTCCCTCTTAATATGTAGCATAAATATTTTCTTTGCTAATTTACTACATTTGACATTGATTGTACTATGGCATCTGCGTCATGGGCTTGTTACATTTTTTAAATATTCAGTCATGTCTTGCATTTTTAATGGGAAAGTAATGGAATCTGAGGAGAAGACTGGAAAACACTAAAATTATTTCTTAAATCTCTTACAGTCAAATATAAATATTTCCAGTTAATATAATCTTTTATTCTCAGGAATAAAAAATCAACTGGATTCAATGTGACAAATGCCAAATCTTTACAAAATTGCTATAGAGATAGAATTGCTCACTTGCAAATGTAGACTGCAAAATTGACACAAGCAAAAATTCATAGTGAAAATATACTGAGCACTGACCTTTAGTCATGTGCACTCTTAAGTAATTTTCATACACAATTCCTTATACTCAAAATAGCCCTGAAAATATTGCATTATTCTAATTCATCAGTAAAAACCAGTGGGCTAGTGTGATTAAAAAGAGTTACCTAAAATAAAAACCCAGGAAGTGAGTAACAGATCTGCACTTTACACACAGATATGTTTCAGTTCAAAAATTCTGTTATATACAGGCCCAGTAAAAAATTGGAACTCTTTTCCTTTATTACCAATGAAGTTTATATTGGAGAAAGTACCACCCAAACCTTTCCAATTAACAAGCAGAATGATTTACACATTTACATAAGCACTGACAATTAGATTACTTTCAATCTGTTACCGAATTTAAGTCACTAACTTTCATTGACTGATATGGTTTGGCTTTGTATCCCCATTCAAATCTCAAGTTGAATTGTAATCCCCAGTGATGAGGGAAGGACCTGGTGAGAGATGATTGGATCATGGGGATGACTTCTAATGGTTTAGCACTATCCTCCTAGTGCTGCATTTGCTGAGTTCTTAGCAGGTCTGGCTATTTAAAAGTGTGTAGCACATTGCCTTTCTCTGTCTTTTATTCCTACTCCAGCCATGTAGGACATGCTAGCTTTCCCTTTGACTTCCACCACGATTGTACGTTTCCCAAGACCTCCCCCAGCCAGGCTTTCCATATAGCCTGCAGAACTGTAAGCCAATTAGATCTCCTTTCTTTGTAAATTGCCCAGTCTCAGATCGTTTATAGCAGTGAAATTTTATTAGGTGACAGTATACTTAATAAAAAGCAGCATACACATTCTTCCTTTGCTGAACAGAAAATTTTCACTTGACTGGAAAGTAATGTGTGGCTAGAGCAGTAAAATTCGCTGCACTAGTGGTATTAATAACTGGGTATTAATGATGGTATTAATGAATGAGTAACAACTTCTGAATTCAGAAACACCTGAGTTGGAATTCTGATTCTGTGTGAAGCCTTGGTTCATCTCTCAGATTCATAATTAACTAATATTTAAACTTGAGATAATGCCTTTTACCTTAACCATAATATTATTAAATAAAATAATTTGTATCTGATATTTCAGAGTTCTGAATAGGTAATTAGTACTCAATCTTTTCTTATTTCTTATTTCTCTAATCCTTGGATTTCCGAAATTGAACACTTTATGGTATTTGGATTTCTGATACTTATATTAAAATAGCTGTTATAGTTTATAATAGAACGAGATAGTTTTATGTTCACAGTTCTAAAATGGGATCATTTATGTAGTCACATATGGCAGAATTTATTTCTTGTTTGAAGCTAAATGATAGTACATTTTATAAACATACCACATTTTAAAATCTATTCATCCATTGAACATTTAAGCGATTGCGGTTTCTTGACTTGTAAATGATGCTGCAAGACATGGGAAGTGCAGATATCTTTTCAACACACTGGTTTCAGTTGTTTGGTTATATACTGACATGGTCTGGTGGTGTCCCCACCCAAATCTCATCTTGAATTCCCACTTGTTGTAGAAGGGACCCAGTGGGAGGTAATTGAAACATGGGGACAAGCCTTTTCCATATTGATCTCATGAGAGTGAATATGTATCATGGTTTTAAAAAGAGGTATTTCCCTGCACAGATTCTCTCTTTTTGCCTGCTGCCATCCATGTAAGCTGTGACTTGCTCCTCCTTGCCTTCCTCCATGAATGTGAAGCTTCCCCAGCCATGTGGAAGTTTAAGTTCAATTAAACCTCTTTCTTTTGTAAATTGCCCTGTCTTGGGTATGTCTTTATCAGTAGAGTAAAAAAAAAAGACTAATAGTTATATCTAGCAGTGGGATTGCCAGATTACATAGTAGGTCTATTTTTAATTTTTGGTGGAACTTCTGTACTGTTTTTCATAGTGTCTACACCATTATACATCCCATCAAGAGTATGCAATTTCCTCAGATCCTCAACAACACATGTTATCTTTTGTTTTGGTTTATTTTAATAATAACTGTCCTAGCAAGTGTGAGGTGATATCTCCATTGTGGTTTGATTTTCACTTTTCTGGTGATTGGTGATGTTAAGCATTTTGTCCTGTAATTGTTGGCCATTTGTATATCTACTTTTGAAAAATGTCTGTGTATAAAGTTTCAGTTACGCAACCTGGATAAACTCTATGGAACTACTGTAGAGCATAGTGCCTATAGTTAACAATAATGCATTGTACATCTAAATATTTGTTAGAGGGTAGACCTCAAGTTGTGTTTTTCTCTTTTATTTTCAACTTTTGTTTTAGATATTTTGTTGGATGCAAGGTTTATGAATATTTTCTTCCATTATGTAGGTTATATGTTCCTCTGTTGATAGTTTCTTTTGATGTATAGAAGTTCTTTAGTTTAATTAGGTCAATTAGGTCCAACTTTTAAATTTTTGTTTTTGCTGCAATTGCTTTTGAAGACCTAGTCGTAAATACTTTCCCAAGTCCAATGTCCAGACTATTGTTTCTTAGGGTTTTTTCCCAAGATTCTTAAAGTTTGAGATCATACATTTAAAACTTTTATCCAGCTGGAGTTAATTTTTGAATATGCTGAAAGGTAGTTGTCCAGTTTAATTCTTCTGCATATGGCTAGTCAGCTATCCCAGCACCCTTCATTGAACAGGGAGTTGTTTCCCTATTGCTTATTTGCCATGGCTTTGTGGAAGATGAGATGGCTGTAGGTGTTGGCTTTATTTCCGGGTTCTCTATTCTGTTTCATTAATCTATATGTTTGTTTTTTTACAAGTGCTATGCTGTTTTGGTTACTTTAACCTTATATTATCCTAAGAAGTTGGGTAATATAATGGCTCTAGAGTTCCTGGACTGATTTTTTTTTCCCATCTGAAAGATTTGACATTCCTTCAACTGTAGTGTAAGTTGAGTACAGTTAGTTGTCTCCATTTCTGAATGTTTTCAGAGGGCCAATGCTCTGTACACCATCTATTTGTGGCTGAATTCAAGCCCTTGGTTTTACAGTGGGGTATATTAGCAAAGTATTTTTAATGTTATAGTTTGGGCTGTGATCTGAATGATGACAATTAAGGATAATGGGCAGTAGACAGGCTCTTACTCTTCCATGCAGCTCCTCTGTATTTCTTAATATTTGTAGCCATTCTCTGCAGTGCAGAGATGAGAGAGAGGTGACTTTCTCACCAGGTCTGCTGCTGGGCAGAGCCCTCTTTGATCATCAGCACTGCACTCACATTTTGCTAGATGTTCTGAGCCATGGGGCTCCCTTGGGAAGTGGCTGGGGCAGGGAGATAGTCCATACCTTTTCTGTGCCAGCCCTCTGGAGAGAGGCATGGCCCAGGCCCATAGCAGCCCATGAAGCCATGCAACTTACTCCCCACAGTGCTCTGAGACTGCAGACTTTCCTGCTATAGTACAAGCCTCAGGTTTTGGCTCAGCATTCCCAAGCTGCACACCACAGCCCTGGGCCACCTTTATCAGCTAGTGGCTTCATCATCTGGACCTCCAAAGTTGGCTTCTGGGTGCACTGAGGGATGTGAAGTGGTGCTTCCAGGCTGTTGGAAACATACTCTGGAGGAGCAAAACACTTAGGTTGGGTACCAGAGGCTACTCTGTGCACACACTCTCATGAGGTGGTGAGGCAAAGGCCTGGAAAGAGCTAACAGGGAGAAGAGCCTGCAGAACAGATGTTCCCCAGTCCCCGCATTCTAACTCAGTGGTCAGCTGTGAGTAGAGCTTCTTGGAGAGAGATGGGGGGCCTTGGTAGATGGGCATCTATGTCCATAAATTGCAGGAGCTGTGCCAGGTACAAAGGCCTCTAGCTCCATACCCCTGAAGCTCTGTCTCTGTCTACTCTCTGGGTATATCCTCCTGTCAGGTCAAGCTTTCATGGGAGCTGTGGGGGACCCCATTAGGTAGGATCTTAGAGGTCCATGGCAAGAGTAGGTGGTCTGACAGACCCTTCACTTATCCCTTCCCCAGGAGCTGTTCAAGGCAAAGAAGTAGTTCTAGCATTCAAGTACCCTGCACAGGATTCTCAGCCTCCACCCTCCTCAGCCTTCAGCATCCATATCACATTTCCATCCACTCCCAGGTGATTTCTCTCTTGAAATTATGCAGTTTACTAAAATACTTGGCTTCTATTGGTGGGAGTGGTGCCTCCAGGTTGCATCTAGTCAGCCACTTTTCCCCCTGTTGAGTGTTCTTACACAAACAAAGAGAGCAAGAGGAAACATTAGAGGTGATGAATATAATTATTACCTTGATTGTGGTATGGTTTCATAGGAATGCATTTGTTCAAATCCATCAAATTGTATCATTAGATAGGCACAGTGTTTTGTATAACAATTACCTCAATAAAACTGTTAAAGATATGTTCACAATTACAAACTCAAATATTTCATTAAGCAAAGGAAATATTTTATTTTTCTTCTACTTATATAACATTTTATAACATGGGATGACTTATTTCATCAACATTCATATACGCTTCTAAATTGAATTCAATTTAACCTAAAATTCCATTTAAATATACTTTCCTATATGACCAAAAAAAAGGAATTATTGATAAGTACTGAAATACTTCGTGCTCTTTCTGAATTGCCTAGAAAACAGCAGCAGTTCTGAGATTATCATAGTTGACAAAGTCCTGAAGAGCTGAAAACTCAGATAAATAACTAAATTTTAGACAATAACAGTATTATAAAACAAGTCAAAGTATTTCCTTTGAACCTTAGCATAAAATAAAAATATAAATCAACTAAAGAAACGAAGTAAATAAGATAAAATATTAAAAAGCAAACTTGGTATTTATTCTGGTTGGTTGCTTGGTTTCCTTCATTATGAAAAACTGTATTTGTGAATGGGCAATGCAAATTTAAAAGTGTTTGATGCTTTAGATTTTAAAATTTGGATAGAAAAAATCCTCTTCTTTAAAGTTTGAGACAAGTACTCGTGAGTTTCATGCAAATGCAAGATTTACCCTAAATATGTTCCCTTGAATAGAATGAGTCTATAACTTAATGTCCATGTGAGATATCTCTGCGAGTGAAAGGTGATCCTGTTAGAAATCATTCCATGATAATCAGTATATACTAGGCCAGCCCTTGGCAGACCAGAACATATTCTTTGCAACTGCAACCTCCACCTCCCGGGTTCAAGCAATTCTCATGTCTCCGCCTCCCGAGTAGCTGGAATTACAGGCATGCAATGCATCTCTACGCACCAGGCTAATTTTTGCATTTTTAGTGGAGATGTGATTTCACGATGTTGGCCAGGCTAGTCTAGAATTCCTAGGATCTAGTGATCCACCTGCCTCGCAAAGTGCTGGGATTACAGGCATGAGCCACTGTACTAGATCCCTGGTTTAAATTCTAATAGGTGAACAACTATAACTGTTACCAAAACTGATGTGTAAATTGCACAATCCATACTGGATTGTATTCCATATGTCACTACTCACGTAACATTCAATGAAAAATCTGTACCCTAGAGTTATGGACTGGGTCCTTGCATCTAGTTTAGCACTTATAAAAGTCTCTACATAGTTTAAATTATTTATTCTTCATTAAAATTCTGAGGTAGTTATTATTATACTCACTTTGTAGGTAAAAAATCGATAAACATCTTTAATCTTTCTGTAATCTCACAGCATGTAACTGATGCAATTGGTTTGAGCACAGAAAAACTTTCTCTCTGTTTCATACTTTAACCATTACACTGTACTTTTCTCTATTAAGCTTTTTCTCCAGCATGTCTTTCTCAGTCCCAAGTACAAGGCTCTGTAGGTATAAACATTTAGAAATTCAGTATACTTACCCATAATTTATTCTAATCAAATTATTTTTATTGTATTAGTCAAAATGATGCATACAAATTTTACAGTAGTGAACTGATATGCACATAGAATAGTTTGAATGAAAGACTGCATAAGTCAGAGCTTCATGACTGCCGCTTTTATTTTGAATTTTAAAACAAATTACGTATTCTTAGAATACATTCTCATATTTATTATTTAGCTACATAAATTTCCACTCATTTAAAGATTCAAAACATCTCTTCCTTGACATAATCACTCAGTTGACTGTAGTTTGACCTAGTAGTCACTACTCAATGATCTAAACATACCCTCTAAAAATGTTCCCTTAAAAGAAAAATTAAATCAATCTCAATTTTAAAACTATATCAAATGTGAAGTCTAATATGTGTTTAGTTTCCTGAACTTATGATTTTTAAAATTAATTTTAAAATATTTACATACAATACTCTGCATTCATATTGAAATCTGAATACACAAATTACCCAAGAGATGAGTGGATTCATAATGGAAAGAAAGTAGCAAGTGAAAAAGGAAGTGAATTAATGTATTATAACTTAAATATTTATTATGAATATGTCTCCTTCCTCTTTTAAAAGTTACTCTCAATAGTTGGATAATGCAAAATGATGTTAACATGGCGAATATTCAAAGATTTACCAATATGTATAAAGCTTAGAAAAAGTCCCAACTTCTCAAGCTCTTTTAATAATATTTAGTCTTAATTAGCAACTAATTGACTCTCATTTATCTATCTATTTATCTATATTATTTTTCAGATAAGGAAGCTTAATTTAGAAACATGTGAAGACTCGCTCTGGATACATAGATACAAATGTATATACATACAGATTATTATGTTGTAAACATATATATGTATGTAAATATATATACATACACATTATAATTATTTGATTCTTTTTGTATCTATTACTTTTTCTATCTATTTCTATATCATGTGAAAAAGCATAGGGAGGTCAACATATTTTTAGCCCATGTCTTGACTTATCCCAGTGTACATGACAGTAATTAAGCTCTGCTCTACACAAGCAGTACCGTAAAGTTGTAAGCAGGGGAAGATAGGCATCTTAATGCTATTTTAATAATAAATGGGTAATTAAAAAGTGACAGTGTTCATGTCATATAATGAGTAATTTCAGACCTGTTAGAAAAAGTTATTTAAGCATATATTTTAAATATATAGGAGTAGCCACTAAACGTATAGCAATAAAATATATATATTTCCGAAAAGCAGAGGAAAAAAGATTAGAAAACCGTTCATCTATTTTAAAAAGAGAAAAATATACAACAAATTAAATAATGATAATAAATGAAACATAGATTTGCTTATTAAATTATGCCTAATAAATTTTTTATAATAAATATTTCTACACATTCAATATGTTTAGCAATTATTTACAGAGTAAATACGTACTTGGTAGGACATCAGCCAGGACTGGGTCCTCTTCCTTGCCTTGACTCCAATTGGCTTTGTGCCTTGTGGCCTTAAACAATTCATCTCAACATTTCTCAATTCCATCCCTCATTCTAATTGTAATTCTTCAGTTGGCAAAATATATATATTTATATAAAAACATAAATAGGGCCTGGCGCGGTGGCTCAAGCCTGTAATCCCCAGCACTTTGGGAGGCCAAGGCGGGTGGATCACAAGGTCAAGAGATCGAGACCATCCTGGTCAATATGGTGAAACCCTGTCTCTACTAAAAATACAAAAAAATAGCTGGGCGTGGTGGCGCATGCCTGTAATCCCAGCTACTCAGGAGGCTGAGGCAGGAGAATTGCCTGAACCCAGGAGGCGGAGGTTGCGGTGAGCCGAGATCCAGCCATTGCACTCTAGCCTGGGTAACAAGAGCAAAACTCCGTCTCAAAAAGTAAATTAACAAATAAATAAATAAATAAATACACACACACACACACACACACACACACACACACACACACATATATATAATCACATATATATTACAAACTTTCCAGAAGTTAAGCAAAGGATTCAATTCATTAATACATTTATTAGCATATATATACACACACACACATTTGTACAAAAATTTAATATATGTTAAATATGTGCATATTAGTATATGTTAAAATATATAACACATATATATATAAATATGTTAAATTTTTAAACATCACTGTAAATTTTCACTAGAAAGATATTTAACAATTACCTTTTGGATCCTAAAATACCTTACATAATGTTTTCTGTTTGGAAAGTACAGTCCTATATTTAAATGTTAAATCAATATTTTTTAAAGATGGGCTTTTGTGTGGAGAATTCAGACTACACATGAGTAACAGCAAAACTAGTTTTCATGCTGCTTCTTTCATCTCTTAATTGCAAGGATTCTCAGCCTCAAAAAATAAAACAGTTAAACCACAGTGGTGGAAATACAAATACCTTGATGAAAAAGACGGTATTGGACACAGATCACTGGTAAGAATTGCTGAGCAGAACACATTTTTAGTTCTTTCTAATAAGTGTTGTAGTACTGACTGGTCTAGAAAAAAGACCACTCTTTGGTGCTTGCTTCCTATAGTCCTGGCTTCTATAAGTAGTGACCAGGCATTCTTTTTTTTTTTTTTTTTTAATTTTTATTGGATTTTAGGTTTTGGGGTACATGAGCAGAGCATGCAAGACAGTTGCGTAGGTACACACATGGCAGTGTGCTTTGCTTTTCTTCTCCCCTTCACCCACATTTGGCATTTCTCCCCAGGCTATCCCTCCACACCTCCCCCTCCCACTGGCCCTCCCCTTTTCCCCCCAATAGACCCCAGTGTTTAGTACTCCCCTTTCTGTGTCCATGTGTTCTCATTTTTCATCACCCACCTATGAGTGAGAATATGCGGTGTTTCATTTTCTGTTCTTGTGTCAGTTTGCTGAGGATGATGTTCTCCAGATTCATCCATGTCCCTACAAACGACACAAACTCCAGGCCAATATCCATGATGAACATAGATGCAAAAATCTTCAATAAAATATTGGCAAGCCGATAGCAACAGCAAATCAAAAAACTTATTCATCATGATCAAGTAGGATTCATCCCAGGGATGCAAGGCTGGTTCAACATACGCAAGTCTATCAACATAATTCACCACATAAACAGAACCAAAAACAAAAACCACATGATTATCTCAATTGACGCAGAGAAGGCATTTGACAAAATTCAACAGCCCTTTATGCTAAAAACCCTCAATAAACTCGGTATCGATGGAACGTATCTCAAAGTAATAAAAGCTATTTACGACAAACCAACAGCCAATATCATACTGAATGGGCAAAAACTGGAAGCATTCCCTTTGAAATCTGGCACTAGACAAGGATGCCCTCTCTCACCACTCCTATTCAATATAGTACTGGAAGTTCTAGCCAGAGCAATCAGTCAAGAAAAAGAAATAAAGGGTATTCAAATAGGAAAGGTGGAAGCCAAATTGTCTCTATTTGCAGACGACATGATAGTATACCTAGAAGACCCCATCGCCTCTGCCCAATAACTCCTGAAACTGATAAGCAACTTCAGCAAAGTCTCAGGATATAAAATCAATGTGCAAAAATCACAAGCATTCGTCTACACCAATAACAGACTTAAAGAAAGCCAAATCAAGAGCGAACTGCCATTCGCAATTGCTACAAAAAGAATAAAATACCTTGGAATACAACTCACAAGGAACGTAAGAGACCTCTTCAAGGAGAACTACAAACCACTGCTCAACGAAATCAGAGAGGACAGAAACAGGTGGAGAAACATTCCATGTTCATGGTTAGGAAGAATTAATATCGTGAAAATGGCTATACTGCCCAAAGTAATTTACAGAATCAACGCTATCCCCATCAAGCTACCATCGACTTTCTTCACAGAACTGTGACCAGGCATTCTAAGGTAACCTTCCAATTTACCTGAAAAATCTCTCTGTTGTTCAAATTATATGGCTAAAAGCACATCCACAGCTAATATAATGAATGGACAAAAATTGGAAGCATTCCCTTTGAAAACTGGCAAAGGCAAGGATGCCCTCTCTCACCACTCCTATTCAATATAGTATGGGAAGTACTGGCTAGGGCCATCAGGCAAAAGAAAGAAATACAGGGTACTCAAATAGGAAAAGAGAATGTCAAATTGTCCCTGTTTGCAGATGACATGATTGTATATTTAGAAAACTCCATCATCTCAGCCCAAAATCTCCTTAAGCTGATAAGCAACTTCAGCAAAGTCTCAGGATACAAAATCAATGTGCAAAAATTGCTGGCATTCCTATACACCAATAATAGACAAACAGAGAGCCAAATCATGATGAACTCCCATTCACAATTGCTACAAAAGAATAAAATACCAAGGAATACAACTAACAAGGGATGTAAAGGACCTCTTCAAGGAGAGCTACAAACCACTGCTCAAGGAAATAAGAGAGGACATAAACAGATGGAAAAACGTTCCATGCCCATGGTTAGACAGAATCAATATCATGAAAATGGCCATACTGCACAAAGTAATTTCTGGATTCAATGCTATCCCCATCAAGCTTCCAATGACTTTCTTCACAGAATTGGAAAAAAAACAACTTAAACTTCATATGGAACCAAGAAAAGAGCCCACATAGCCAGGACAATTCTAAGCAAAAAAATTAAAAACAAAGCTGGGGGCATCATGCTATCTGACTTCAAACTATATTACAAGGCTATGTAATCAAACAGTATGCTACTGGTACCGAAACAGAGATATAGACCAATGGAACTTCTGTTCCAGAGGACTCAGAAAGAATGCCACACAACTTTAACCATCTGATATTTGATAAACCTGACAAAAATAATCAATGGGGAAAGGATTCACTATTCAGTAACTGGTGTTGGGAAAACTGGCTAGTCATATGCAGAAAGCTGAAACTGGATCCCTTCCTTACACCTTATACAAAAATTAACACTTTGAAAAGGAGACATTTATGCAGCCAACAAACATATGAAAAAAAGCTCATCATCACTGGTCATTAGAGAAATGCAAAACAAAACCACATTTAGATACCACCTACAGCCATCTAGAATGGTGATCATTAAAAAATCAGGAGACAACAGATGCTAAAGAGGATGTGGAGAAATAGGAATGCCTTTGCACCGTTGGTGGGAGTATAAATTAATTCAACCATTGTGTAAGACAGTGTGGCAATTCCTCAAGGATCTATAAATAGAAATGGCATTTGACCCAGCAATCCCATTACTAAGGATATACCCAAAGGATTATAAATCATTCTATTGCAAAGATATGTGCACATGTATATTTATTGCAGCACTGTTCACAATAGCAAAGACTTGGAACTAACCCAAATGCCCATCATTGATAGACTGGATAAAGAAAATGTGGCACATATACAGCATGGAATACTATGCAGCCATAAAAAAGGATGGGTTCCTGCCCTTTGCAAAGACTTCGGTGAAACTGGAAACCATCATTCTCAGCAAAATGACACAAGAACAAAAAACCAAACACCACATCTTCTCACTCATAAGTGGGTGTTGAACAATGAGAACACATGGACACAGGGAGGAGAACATCACACACAGGGGCCTGGTGGGTGGGGGGCTAAGGGATTCATAGCAGGGAGAGGGAGGATTGGGGAGTGATAGCATCAGGAGAAATACCTAATGTAAATGACGGGGTGATGGATGTAGCAAACCACCACCATGGCACATGTATACCTATGTAACAAACCTGTATGATCTGCACATGTACCCCAGAACTTAAAGTAAACTAATAAATTTTAAAAAATAAAGTATAAAAAAATTCAAATATGTCATCTGAAACTAAATCAGAACTACTGTGAACAAAGTACATCTGGTTACCAATAAGACTCCAGATATGTCAGTAATTTTATAGTACAAGCTCGTGATCAAAGGGAGGAAGTTCTGTGAAATACTGGCATTGGCTTGGTGAGCTCAGGTCTTCCAAAAGTGGATGTTATTCCTAGGGACTCTTACCATAAGAAGTATAAGGAAACTGTGGAAGCAAGATTGTAAGGTGAAGGACCCTACAAATTAAGTCCCGTATTATTTTATGTTTTATCTTGCTTTCCTCTTTGAGTGTTCTATTCCTCTCTCTAATTGTATAAGAAAGGACAATTTTCTATATAATTCTTTTCTTAGTAGGAATTATTGTCAACACCAGTAACCCCAAGTCTGAGGATATAGGAAACTCTGTTGAAACAAAGTTGCCCATCATTACATTAGAAATTTTAACACATTTAAAACATATATATTATTTAGTTTCCTCTTGATGTATGTTTTTGATTGTATATGTGTGTGTTCACGATATTTCATATAAAAAATTCTAACTTTGTAAAATATAGCTATAATTCATGCCAATGTCACATTTTTCTCATGTTTTTCTATGTTTTTTGAATAACATATTGAGCTAAGAGAATTTCAGGCTCACTGACTACCTAGAATTACTTTTCCCTGCAGAAATAAAAACAATTTATTTTTATCATTGCAAACTAAGCTGCCTCCTTGGAGACTGAATCTCATTCATAGCAATGTTGAGTAGAGGATACAATATTGCATTTGAAAAGGATATCAATTGCCTTGAAATTCTTATTACCCAGAGAATTTTTAGAACAGATAACTGTGCATCTGCCAAAGTTAAAATACTAATCTCTCATACTTATCTTTGCCCTTTTATCTTTAACCTTTTTATACTTATGGTATTTTGAACATAAAGATCAGTGCCCCACAGATAACCAATGCCATATCTTCCAAAATGTCTGTTTATATAAATAATGTCTCTATTTAGATCTCTTCTGCCAAGTGGAAAACATATATACAGGGAGACTCTCTGTCAATGTACTTTATTTTTTCCCCAATTAATGTGCTAATTTTCTCTTCTAAAGTCACGGAAGAGCTACTTCATTACAAGCAGTGAGCCTGATGAGTCTGGCTTTCTCATACAACTTTTTTTTTTGAGAGGGAGTATCACTCTATCACCCAGGCTGGAGTGCAGTGATGCGATCTCAGCTAACTGCAACCTCCACCTCCTGCATTCAAGCAATACTTCTGCCTCAGCCTCCTGAGTAGCTGGGACTACAGGCATGCACCAACACGCCCAGCTAATTTTTGTATTTTTAGTAGAGATGGGTTTTTACCATGTTGGCCAGGATTTTCTTGATCTTGACCTCGTGATCTGCCTACCTTGGCCACCCAAAGTGCTGGGATTATAGGCATGAGACACTGTGCCTGGCCTCTCATACAACTTTTAAATACAGAAGAACAAAACTGACTTAGGAGTAAGTTTTCTGAAGATGAAAATAAAGGAAAGTTCAACAAAATATGAACTCTAATATTTGCATAATTTTTCTTAAAACACCAGTGGAACACCAGTAGAAAATATTCTAGAAAAAAATGTATATGGTAGAAACAATGTTAAAAGCAAAATAAGGATAATGTATAAATCAGAAAGTATTCCCTTAATCAACCTGGTTAAGAAACTTTTTAAATTTTTTTGGTGAATTGGAATCAGAAATTAGCACTGAAACAAGTAGCAGATCTGTTTTGAGGCATGGTATATTTATATGTATAGCAGTATGCATTTTGAAAGCAGGCTCAATCGTTCTAGAAAATCACTTTGTTTTTATCAAAAATTTTCAAGAGAAATAAGTTACCAAATATTGCTTTACTGTGGTGTTTATATCCCAGTTTATTTTTTAAATGGTATTTGTATATAGAGTGATGTGGATTTTTATATAGACCTATACTGGATAAACCTCAGTATTCACTTTTTAAAAAATTACAAAATGTAAAAAAATTGCTCAATGCTATTACTTATAAAATTTTATTTTATTAAAGTTTTTTATCTTGAGTGTGTTATATTTTATATATATATGCAGTTAATACAGAGTTAAATCTGATTATGTGTTGTAACTATGTACAGTTTCTAAGATTGTGCTAGAGAAAGTAGTGAATGTGGCAGGCAGAATGCCTGAGACACATAAGCCTGTCCTTTCTGATTATTCATTTCTTGGACTCCCCATTGTTCTTGTCCCACGTCTGATTTGAAAAATGGCATCCTTCTGTATCAAGTTGTTTACTAACAGTTACAGAGAAAATTGCATCTTTGTAAGCATTTGCTCAAATTTAACTGTGGTTGAATCACAGATTCAAATTTTAGGAATATCTTGTTTCCTCAATGTGCATTTATAAAGCCTGACAATAGTTATTTGTGAACAGCATTTTTTAATGTGGGGCTGCAATTTTTTGATGTGTGTTCATACTTCTCTTAAATATACCATCTGTTCGGTCTCTTTATTCTTGTGTCAGTGTCTGGTGTTTTCCTGAATTGGTATTTGAAGGTGCTGTGGTGAGTAGGGGAACTTATAATATATACTTGCCTCAGTTCAGCATCAGAGATGACCTTCAGATTGAATATGAGTGGGAAATGATACCCAGGCCAAATAGGCAGTCATAGCCACCTTGAAAAATCATTAAACTAACATCTGTCTGCCACGTGGGCTTTTAATATTTAATCACTTCAAGCTCTTACTAGGATATACAGAAATCATGGTCACACTGGCAGTAAGAGGGAAAGGAGGCACTTGTGACATTTTACTGTGATAATGTTTCTGATATGACTCCCAAGAACACCATAAAACCCCATGAAAAAGCAATGCTTGGTGGGTTCAGAATTTCTTTGTGTCAGGATTCTAAGCATTTTTTTTTTTTTTTTTTTTTTTGGCAGCTCACGAGTACACGTAAAATTTGGCTAAAGTTTGTCTGGATTTTACTGATCTCTATCTATAGTAAGGTCTTCTTTGAATTGTTCTGCCATGGAAGATAAGAACTGTTGGACTCTGTTGTCTTATGTGTGACTTGTCAGTTTCCGAAGTTTAATTAAATTAGGTTTCTTTGTTTCCTCAGCTCTTTGGTAAGTTCGAAAAACCATGAGTTATCTAGATTTTTCTGGAGTCTTGGAACAAGTAATGCTCTTTTTTGTTTTGTTTTGTTTTGACTTGCTAAGTCTGTATTATAAACAGAACTACCATTACAGTTATTTTTAAAGTTCTTTTCCAATCCTTCTAACACCTAAGCCACCTGTACGTACAATTACATTAACTTTTTTCCTCTTGATTGTATCACATTTTGTTGCTTCTTTATATATCTCATAAAGCTTTTTTATGTCTTAAGCATGGTGTAAATTTTCTGAAAGCAGAATACATGCCTCTTGCTAGGCTTTCCAGCACTCACAAGAATTCAGAAATTTCCCATGCTTTTGGCTGTAATTCTCAGCCATTGACTTTCTAAACTGTGTGAGACCTCTCTTTGCTGTAACTTGACTGCCAGTGTTTCTGGTACTGGGAGTAGCGGGTGGGGCAGTAAGGGAAAGGGACCTCCCTGTGGGGTTCTATTTGCTCTCTGCTGCCATTCCCAACTTTCTGCATCTGAGATTTCTTTCATGCTATAGCTCTTCTTCAGATGTTGAAGGGCTGCTATACTCCAGTGATGAATTAGCATTCCTCAGGGGGAATTTCTTTGACATGCTCTGCACTCCGGTCAGCATTTAGTGAACTTCTGTTTACTCAGTTAGATATGCCTACAGCACCGTGCATCTGTTTATAGTACTTACTATTTGAGTTTTACATTTACTTCTGTAATTATTTGTTAATGGTGATCTCCTTGACTAGGTTATAATTTCTATGAGTTCAGGGATTTTGGTTTTGTCTATTTTTCTGGTAATTTTTCTTGTCATTGCCATTGAAACCCAAGCACCTAGCACAAAATATTACGTATAGTATACTCAATATATATTACACAAATGAGTAGATATATTATCTAATTACATATAAAAAAGATATTAAACTCCATATAATAAATAAAATATAGGATTATTGAAACTATAAATTAATATTCAAAATAGAGAAATGAGAAAGAGACTAAAAAATAAGTAAGCTGTAAATTACTACATTTTTGTGAAAGCAGGTGTGATTTTTATTTTGAAATTTCTTAACGGCAAATCAAAAGAGAATCATTGCAAAAATATGTATGTTCTTAGAGAAGCTTAATTCCCAGCAATGAACTCCAAAAGAAATCTTTTTACCTAGACTTCTTACATGATAAAATTTTCTAGAAATTTTTTTCTTTTCCCATTTTCTGAGAGACATAGCATGTAACGTTGGTATAATAATAATACTGACAACAACAACAATCATTATAGGAAATACTTATGTGGCACCTACTCTGAGATAATGCATTGGTTCTATATCATTATCTTATTTAATCATCTCAACTAGCTATAGGAAGGAGGGACAATTATTATCCACATTATAATCAAGATAAATCTTTATCTAAAACACACAGAGGCTAAGATTCTGCAGCTAACAAGTGTTGAAGATTGTATTTATTGCTTATCTAATATGGTCAAAATGATAACCACTAGTAGTGAGGAAAAGAGATTGTATATATATTATATATAAAATATAATTTTATATATGTATTTATTGCTTAACTAATATGGTCAAAATCATTACCAGTACTAGTGAGGAAATTAGATTTTTTAATATATATAATCAGATTTTATATATATTATACATAATGCTATATAATATACAATCAGATTATATATAATCTGTTTTCTGTAAATAATATATAGAAAATCTAGAAATGGTTTGCACTTCAGTTTTTGTTTGCTCTTTGCTCAAGATTTTTAAAACTAAATTATATAATAAGCAAATTGAGTGATTGCTCTGTATTCCCCTTCTACTGCTTTAGCTCCCTATACTATATTGCAACCATTATAAAAATAGTAACATAGGAAAATGAATGTAATATGAAAAATGAGGTAAATACAAAGTCTTAATAATTCACACTTTGGGACAATGGATGTATTGTTTTCCTTCTCTGAAATCTGTTTTGCTTACTAGCTATTGTTACATTCATAACAATTCAGAAAAAGTATTGATTTATTATGTAAAATGGCTTAATTACTCTCTCAAATAATTAATAGTTATTTGCCTAAATAACTGGTTTCCCCTAACTATAAAATATTTGAACCTAGAGAAAGAACCTTAAAAATATGTAGATGTCCAATTCAATGATAAATAATAATAATATCAAGTGTACACTCTTTGCTATGTGCTAAGGACTTTCTTTCATTTGACCCTTTAAGCAAGTCTGTGAGGTATGTATATTTTTTTCATTTACCATTTTAGAGTGATGAGAATTTGGGTTCACATCACTAGGAAAACACAAACTCTAAGCTGACTTGAAAATCCAATCTCATAAACACTACCAAAGAGGTGGAAATGCCAGCAAAAACAAGAGGGTGGAAAGAGGGAAATACCTCAGTGACTATTACTTCATCTTTTTGAAATCACAGCATCACCTTCATAGTATGATAACAGATTTTACCTTCCTGTAGTTATTATAAAAGATTTCTTCTGTCCTTCTTCATCTATGTCTCCACTATTCCAATAGCACATGTTACACTTTTATATTGGTCATTACAATGCCATTACCCTTTTGTTTAACAGAAGCAAGTATGTTAAGAAGTATCATTGGACTTCTAAATGTTAAATATGATATTTAAACTAGAAGTGTAGACATAGCCTTCCAACTAAAGGTTGCATTATCCTATTAAGAATTAGTTAAAGTAAATGTTATCAGTAAATAAAGGTAAGACAAATTTGAGAAGTGGAACTTTATCTACCCTAAAGTGTAGAAGAAAAGGGAGAAAGCACCCAAAAATGCAGAAAGAGTGGAATCTCAGTAATTGATGGCTATATCACATTTTGTAGTTTACTAAATACTTTCACAATATTATGTCCTTTAATGTAGACAGTTTGCATTTATATAGATTAAGCAAATTCAATCTGCAGTTGTCTTGGTCATGATAAAGACTAAAAACAATCTCTGCCTTCAGGCTTTCAAATCTGGATACCTTGGTTCTTTTGATATGGTCCTATTCAGCAAGCATGATTTAACAGGCACCCCTTCCAAAGCACTGCACACAGGACTGCAGTAGATAATAACTACAGATACAGAGTCTCAGTAGCTCACAGTGAAACAAATCATTACATGTAAATACATTATTAGGTTCAAAGATCATACTGATGTTGCAATAGAGATGGAAAAATATATGAAGAAGCAGGAGAAACATATAATTCTTGGGTATATCCACGAACGCATCTTGGAGGCTGTAAATGTGAATGGGCAAGGAAAAAAATATTATCTTATATGGAGTCAAAAAAATATTTTAGGCAAAGTAACAACTTGCACAAAAAGCCAGAGGCAAGAAAGGGGAATGACGTTTCAGAGGACAGCCTGAAAGTTAATAAGGACAGCCTGGGGCACAAGGGAAAATCAGCTTTAAGACTGAAAATGTAGAGAAAGGACAAAATGTGCAAGGCTTTGAACAAAGGGCTGAAGATTTCCAACTTGACATTTTGCTCAGAGCCAGCCTTGGGCTTACTTTTCTAAAACTTAGCAGAGACAACACAGATAAGAGAGAATCAGGATGCATTTGCTTGGACTCACTTCACAGTGTCCAACTACTGTCAAATGTTTGATGTGTTTCAGAACATGCCTTTCCATGGCTTTCAAATGTGGTAGCAAAGGATTTGGACAAGCATATTTTTAATGCAACCAAACTCAAATTTCTCTAGGGAATTTTATTGAAAAGTATTATGATCAGATAAAAAATATAAGATTCTCTTAAATGACAAAGTATGATGGAATTCTGAAAATCATCTTTTTCCTGGTTTAAAAAATATCCACTTATATAAAATTATGTCTGCCAATTATCTAATAAATGTGATTAGTGCAACTAATCATGATAAATTCAGAGCTTAAAGAGCCACTAAACTGAAAACATAATGCATTACCTAATCTCATAAATCATACCCTGTAATAACCTGAAACGAGGTAGCTGTGAACATAATACAAACACCAGAAAATTTGAGGGGAAAAATGCCTAAATGCTTTTGCCTTACTTTGTACTTCTTTGTGATTGAAGAAAATAGTTCATGAGTAGAAAATAACTGAAAATGAAAAGAAAACTCGAAGTTTTAAAATGTAGTTTGAGTTATTTATTTTATCTTTGTTTAAAGAACATATATAACCCTTACTAAATGCTTAACACAGTTCTAAGAACATATAGCACCTTGTTCCTTCAAGGCAAGCAGGAAGCTCCTTCCTTTCAGTGGGCTAAGATCATGGAATGACTATCCTGTCACCTTTGCCTTGTTCTGTTGGCTAGAAGGAAGTCACCGCCTCTTCCTATACTCAAGAGGAAGAGATTTTCCAAAGAAATGACTCAAAATCTTAGATTTCTGCTTAGTGTTGTCCTAAGATGGTTTCACATTACTTTCTGTTTAGAAACTTAAAGAGATGAAAAAAACGAATGATATTCTGTCCTACTTTTGGCATTCTTAGACTACATTTTTCTATCACATTTTTTCTTAGTATAAATAAACCTTGTCCCTGAAATCTTATTTTTCAACCACTTGTATTTGAAATCCTTTTTAGATTTTTATGTTGCCAATACTCACATCAAAGTATTTAAGAGAGAGATAAATCAGAATGATATTTTCTGCTTTGTAATTCAAATATATTAATCACGTTTATTGAGAAAAGTTGTTATATATTACTTAAACATATAAGAGGAGAATTCTAAATTCATCTCCTGCTATGGTTTAATAGCTAACAAATCACCAGTAAAGATTTAAAATCCCAAACACTACAATTTCCAGTTAAGAAACAATTTTAAAGCTTACATTTCTGAATAGTACTTTAAAGCAGAGAAACAGAGCACACTAAAAAGTTCAGTATAGTGTATTCTCACCCTGTGCTGATGGTACTGATATTATTCTGTCAGGAAGACAGTCATTTTCTTTTCTTATAGCAAAAGACTTTCTTTGAGAAATTTACAATCCTTCAACTGTGACAAAGCTAGCCAGAAAAAGAAAGACAGGAATCCTTTAATGTGAATGTCAATAGAACAAAAATTGAGTGTAACACAACGGCAATAAACTCAGGGGTGGGAAAGACATTGTAGACTTTAAGCAGCACCAACTATAACAGCAGCAGAAAGAAGACAGCATTGGAGGAGATATAGAATCCACCAAGAATAGATTCTCGTTCCATAAGTTTTCCTTTCAGAATTGGCCTTTTTTCCCTTTCAGGTCTGAGATCTCCTTAAAATATTTAACATTTTGGTTTTAGTGTTTCTGTCCAAACTTCCACCAAGGCATTCAATGGGTTCCCCATATGCTGATTTACCTACTATCCAGGCAATACCCTCAGCTCACTACCAACACTCCTTGTTCTCTGACTACACTACATTATGTACCATTCCATAAATATGCCTTATTCTTTTCAACTGTGAAAGGGTTCTTACCTCACAGACGTAAGGAGTAAGCAAGTGAGGTTGCTGTAGTATGCCTGACTTGGCACAAAGGGTTTTGAATTAAACTCATTGTTTAAAACAATAAGATAACAATTACTTTCACTGTAAATGAGCCAAAACTTCAAAGAATTAGAGCAAGACCTCTTGTGACATGGAGAGAGAAGAGGTCCACAGCAAAGTTGAAAGAGGAAGCTAGAAGCAGCCCAAACAGCAATGAAACATAAACAGAGAGTGTTTGCTGTGTG
The DNA here is from genome assembly GCF_049354715.1 of Callithrix jacchus. Classification (NCBI taxonomy): domain Eukaryota; kingdom Metazoa; phylum Chordata; class Mammalia; order Primates; family Cebidae; genus Callithrix; species Callithrix jacchus. The sequence goes on from NC_133511.1 coordinate 89,348,995, forward strand.
ATGGATGGACTTGTGTTTGTGCCTGGCTTCCTGTTGCACCAACGTATACCTTATAATGAGGTATGATAATTGATATATTTAAGATCTTCCAAAGTGTATATAAAAGAATATTGTAGGGACTTAGGAGAAGTAGAGATATACTTTCTTAGAGAGTAAAGAGACATTCAGAAGAGAAAATAGGAGCACTTGATGTCTTGGAAAAAGCTACCCAGTCCAGTCAATGCCCCATTTTTCAGGGGAGAAACCTGACAACAAGAAAGTTGAAAATTGCTTGAGATCACATAGCTAAAAACAAAATATAAAGTGGTTTAATTTTAAGCCATACATATAAACATATAAAATAATATCCAATGCTGGGTTCATTGCAAGTACTCAAAACATGCTAGCAAAAACTATTACAATCACTATTATTAACGGTTCTATAATTGATGTGAAGTTTGTGTGTTTTAGTTTCCAAACTAATTGTCTTTCCATCATGTCTCACAATTCTTGGGCTGACCCTACTTATTAAGTACACTGCTACTAATAATTGTTTAATTCTTTTAAAATTATCTTATTGTTTATTTTCTTCTTCTGCTAGAGACAAAATTCAATCCATACTTTGCAAAACTTCTAGTATCTAAATTGTAATCAATTTAGTGCAACACATAATTAATTAAGGCTAATATTGTTTTAAAGGAATATTTTTATTCCCATTCTTCACTTATTACTTATAAGTTTAAAAAGTACATATTTTGCATAAAATGACTTTTTATTTTCTGTGACATAGTTTTGGTGTCATTACAGTTTTTCCATGACAGTTGCTTTGCATGTAATCAAAAGAAAAAGCCAGAGCAGATTAAATGTAAGCATTTTCATTTAAGATTTTCAATATTTGTTATCCAAATTAAAAGATGAGATATAGATTTTTCACTTCAATTACACTGAATAATAGTCTGTTATGCCATACATGACAAAATTTACATTTCAAAATTATAGTACCATCAAAACTGAAATTCTGATCCACTATGAGTGATAGAAATTTATAAAAGAAGGATGTAAACAAACTTACAAACTTTGAAATGATTACTTTTTAGGTAACTAAACCTGAGTGGAGATAGTTGAATCTAAATGTTCTATTACTTATCCTTAGATAGAAAACTGAACATGACTCTATGAACCATTTTTCTGCAATCCCCAATCTCTCCAAGTTTAAAATTGTATTCACCCTTTAGGTTTATTTCCATTCTCCATGAAAAACAACAACAAAACACCAGGATTAAAAAAATGTATTTAGGTAGCACATATTTTATACCAGACATGCTATTATTTAATCCCAGTGGCAACATATATGATTAAGAAAAAAAAAGCTAAAAACGATTGTGTCTTACACAAGTTAGTAAGTAATGGAGCTGGAATTCAAACCTAGGCTTCGTGCTACATTTGAAATGCAGAATTTTAAATTATTTGTTCTCAAAATACTTTTCTCTTTAAAGTGTCTTTGCATAACAGTCAACAATTTGCTTATGAATATTTAAGGAAAGGTCAAGACTGTCCCTTGATCCCATCTGTTGCTGCCACACACTGTACAGTATGTTGCATGTGGTAAGGACACAACAAAAACTCAGGTTGTTTGTTTATTTTGTTTTGGTGTGTGAGTTTTAATTAATCCCTGAGGAAGAGGTTTATCGCAAAGCATCTTATAAATGCTGGCTCCTGATGCCAAGGAACAGATGTAAAATAGGCACTTGGCAACCAGCATGATACTTACTTATTTTATTTTTGACAAAAACAACCTTAATGTTCTCCCTCATCATGACTAAACTTTACACAGGCTTCTTTCTGACTCTAGGCCTTTGATTTTTTTCTTAAGACAATTATTTTAGAAAACTTGTAATTTTATTTTATTTTTGCCCTTTTGTGATGAAAATCTTTGAAAATGTTTCTTGATCATTTTGTTGTTGTTACTGCTTTGCTGTTTTTTTCCTTCAACAACTCAAGTATGTCTTTCTCCAAGACCTGGGAACCATCCCTTTGACATGTAATGATTAAGGAAGATGAGCCCCCCAGTTTCCATGGGATAGTAGGATCCCACCTATGTGCCGTTCTCCAGATTGTAAAACAATCTATCTCCTGACACAAAGATTTGAGGAACTTTGCTTTTTCTCTGGGTAAAGCCCATGAGTAAACACAGATGGTCTGTATGCTCCCTATCACCACAAAGCTAAAACCCCCCACCTTTTGTTTCAGTGTAGTTGAGGTTAAGCTGAGCTCTGATATCTCTCCTCTATTGCAAATGCCTTGAATGAATTGGTTTTGCCTGTTTAACATTGTTTGGTGCAATTTTTGCTTTTACAGTTTATTCCCACTATCACAGAAATAGAAAACAAGAAACTACATTTCAGATCTTTCTCCAGTAGTATCCTAATCAGAGAGCACCAATGAAAGGCACTCACATAAAATCTGCAATGCTGAAGGAACGCAAAAAACATTAATATTTTCTGGCATTAGCGGGCAGATGCATGGAGATTGTCAGACATCTGGTCATTTCTCTGCAAGTTGCCTACATTAATGGGTCAATGTACTGTGACCATCACTAGCAGTTTTCTGACTGGACGGTAGTGACTTTCTGATTCTCTGGGGGCTATGAATGAACCTAAAGGTAGCTTTTTCTAACTAATCCTATGGCTCTATGACAACTTTATAAGCCGTTAATTACCTGTGTTAGTCTCTTCTTTCTTGAAAAGACCAGAGGGGTTCCTATATTCCTAACTGAATCCTGACAATACCATAAAAAGAAGAGAAATAATTCAACAAGTTTGTTTTTCTTAGTTAGAACCCAGTTAAAGGAACGTATCACTAGCCTCGTAAAAATTGAGAGAAACTTAGATTCTAGAGAAAAAAAAATTACATAACATTCTTTATCACCTTCTAGACATTTTCACTGGCATAGCGTCCTTTCATGCATCTGGAGGCAGTGACAATGTTTCTCCACTGGACAAAATTATATAAACAAAACTTCATCCCTGATGACTCTATAACAAGACCAAAAACAAACACTATACCTTTGGGACCTTTATCATCAATCCCTTTTAGCAGGCCTCAGATTTTCCCACTGGGTCTTGCCAAATATACTTTGTTTTAGCTATGTTATCTCATTGAAGTCTACATTTCAAAACAATCCCTTTCTGTGCTGTTGTATTCACTGACTTTTTTCCTCTTTCCAAACCCTAATTCCATCATCTCTAATTTTCTTGCCAAGCTTGTACGATAAAACACATGTTGAAATGGGAATATAACAATCTTGTAAACTGCCAGTTGAAGAACTCAGCTCAGGAGGTTCACGATTTAAAAGTTATCAGTTGATCTTTCAAATTACCTTCATTTCTGCTAAGATTAATATATAAAAACAGAACTTTTTTCTTTCACAAATTGAATTATGTTGGTTTTAATAAGTAGAGTGACCTTTACAGTTGTTTAAAGGAAATCATTTTTTCTTAAATATGAAAAGACTACATTTTTCTAAGAGAATATTTCTATATTTCAAGCATTACTTTACAGAAAATTACATACCTAATAAATATTATTTAAAATTTTTTTATCATTAAGGGGTCTAGTCTTAGTAATGATACTAATAGAGGTTATTGTGACTCATCTTAAAACTCCAAAAATGTACACTTTTATAGTGTACAGTATTTTACTTCTTAGGAAATTCTAATTTGGTAGATTTTTTTTTTCTTTTAGGTAACATTGCAATTTAGATTTAATATTATGGAGCTTTGTTCTTTTTTATCATCACATTCTTGAAAACAACAACAAAAAAAGCTGGAATTATAAAGGCTAAACATTTAATCAGTTAAATCTCTACGAATTTCAAAGAAAAAGTCACTTAACTCCTAATGAATGTGATGAAGAGCTCTTCTTTGGATCTAAATAAGCTCTGTGACAGTTAGTTAATGAAAATAGCCTAAGAGTGGAAACATGAAGGAAATTCATGTTTTCTGAAACTAAAAAGGTAAAAGTACTGGGGTCATAGAGGTGACCATCTAGAATTGCTTGAACATCATAGAAATTTTTCCAAGAAAATAACAAATGAAAAATATTATTTGTCTTAAATCTTAGTGTTTTTATTCTAATTATAGAATATATCATTTAAAATATATATAGTCTACCTAAATTTCCTTTTTAATGCCAAACAATCTAGGTATAAGGGTTTATTTAGTTGAATAACCCAACATAAAAAATACCACTTATGGTATAAAAATAAGTGAATATGTCTGATTTAATGTTAGTACTTAACTATATATATATTATCAGTTTATAATTTCTTTGTTTAAGGGATTATTTAGAACGGCAGTAACAAAAAAAAACTGTTTAAATGCCTAAAATTATGTACTAATATTATACCTACATTTCTCAACTGGCACTTTATTAAGAAAGTATGTATTAAGCTGACACTTTTTCATTTTTCTGCATGCCTGTTATACTCATGCAAATTAATATTTTAAAATATGATATTAGGCATCTTCATACTTCTGGGAAATATACATTGTTGTTTATTTCACAATTATAAATTAACTAATTATGGTTATTAACAACTGTTTAAAAGAATAAAATAGATATTTTCTATTCAAAAGAGAAAAGATTTTTCTAACGAAGATCATACTGAGATTAAATAACAAACAGGATGAGAAAGTTCTTTGGTTCATTTACCAATTTCTTTTAGATACTTGATAACATGTCACAGAGAAAATATCTTTCCTATCTATAATATGGCAGGTTTACCAGTCGTTTGATAAAACATAATTTTTAATTAAAACAACACAGAATTAGAATTTAAAGAAAAGTTACCTGAATTATGATATATTTATAATTGTACTCTGTGTGTGTGTGTGTGTGTGTGTGTGTGTGTGTGTGTGTGTGTATGTGTATTCATGTATAGACATGGGGTGGTTAAAAGTAGGGACTCTTGGTCAAATGGACAACATTGCAAATCCTGTTTTACTCTCTTTACTTTCATGTATTTAAATATATGATCTTAGAAAAGTAATTTAGCTTTCTCTACCTTAATTTCCTCACCATGTAAAATGAGAAAAATAAAACACACTAGAGCTACGTATCTGTTACATTAACAAGACAGAAGGTATAGAAGTCTATACCAAAATTTGTCATGTATATATTAAATAAAAGGAAGCTTAAAAAATTTTAGAAGTATATATATATATATATATATATATATATATATATATATATATATATATTTTTTTTTTGATATGGAGTTTCGCTCTTGTTACCAAGGCTGAAGTGCTCAGCTCTCTGCAACCTCCGCCTCCTGGGTTCAGGCAATTCTCCTGCCTTAGCTTCCCGACTAGCTGGGACTACAGGCATGTGCCAGCATGCACAGCTAATTTTTGTATTTTTAGTAGAGGCGGGGTTTCACCATGTTGACCAGGATGGTCTCCATATCTTGACCTTGTGATCCACTCGCCTCGGCCTTTCAAAGTGCTGGGATTATAGGCGTGAGCCACCGCGCCCGGCCTAGACGTATATTTTCTAAAGTTGATCTATATTTAGCTTTAATTTCTGGGAGGCTATTTTTGCAAGATTTTCAATATTTCATAAAATGTTTGATATACTTTGGTATACAATCACTGTTACTTTCCACTATTGTAAAAAGTAACTATCCAGAGCTGTATAACCATAAGTTTCAAGCAAAAAGTAATAGCGTTAATTGATTTGATAATTAGTGAGTTCTGTGCCACATAATCAATGCATATACATGATGGCAAATGACCTTTCTAAGTCACTGGAGTAACAAATACATTTGGAAGCGGAGCTAAAGTAATGGTCTCCAAACATAGCAGCACCTTATAGTTATTGGAGAGCATTTAAACATACAGATAACTTGGTCTAATCCTGATCAAATAAACCTAAACATTTTGAGGGTAATTATTGAGAAATATGAATTTTGAATAAAGTTTACCTGGTAGTTTTGATGAAAATAGTCTTTAAGCAGCAATTCAAACCATTTAATTAGATTTTTCTTTATCTACTGTAAGAATATGAAAAAAAACCCCAAGATTTTCATTTACTAAATCTATAGCAAATAAAGCACATTTTGGAACTTTATTTGGTTATGGTCTCCTATATCTTTAATATTAATACCAAAAAAATTGTTCTCTATCATAACCTTAACACCTCTTAGCCGTTTGGTAAAGGTTACAGCATTTGAAGGAAACAAATTATTTATTTTGAGTTCAAGATGCAGTTGTGTTTTCTTTTGCACATACAAAAAATTATGGAAAAATTATAAAAGGTCAGGCACTATATTTTTCAACTGCATCATAGTCTAGAATCATTGTTCCAAATTCAGGCCTATGCACCCCAAATCTCCTAAACTGCTCTTCTTGGGCACTCAGCCCACTGAAAGTCCTGCTGACCTAAAATTCTGTTTCACTGGCAAGAAAAAATATAGGGAGGAAGGCTCACCATGCAAAAGCTCACCATGACATGCAGTGTGGTCCCTGTCTGCATTATTGCACAATGGAGGGCAAGAAGGAGACAGTAGCCATTGTCAGCCCCAGCCCAGGGCTGTGTCTACCTCAACTTAATGTATATGTGAAAATAATTTCTATATAGTTTACAGTTGAGGCTAATTATGCAAAAACTCAGAAGCATACCAAGCATGCAAAGATGCTAAATGGAGTGACGAGCATTGGTAATAACATAGGTACAAGACAGGAGAAGAACAAAAAAGATTCTTTAAATATAGTTCAATATAATGTAACAGATGCCCTTCTGTAAATACAGTAACTTCTCATTCAGCCATCTGTGCTCCTACTTGCTTAGTCAAAAACATACATTTACAAAGTTTTACTCCATTTGTAGGAAGCTACCCTTGTTGGGTTCTCACATAGGCTGTTTCTGGATTCCAAGCTGTTTTCATTCAACAGGCATGCAACTTGTGAAACAAGAGAATCAAAGCATATATTCCTGTATCTAAATAAGATCCCATGGAGTCTCTGTGCTTCCTTAAACCCATTGTTTTGTTTAACTAAACTTTAGTATTTTGAGATAATTGTAGATTCACATTGTAATTGCAGGAAATAATACATTCTCTGATATACTCTATTCAATATTATCTATATATCCAATGTTGATATATAATTTATGTTTATTAAGATATATACTCCTTACTCAGTTTCCCTCAATGAAAATATCTTGGAAATCTATCACAATTCTATTTTTACCCCTGTAATAAAATTATCTTGTTGATATACTAAGAGTCAACTCTTAACAAATCAGCTAACATAGAGGAGAGACAGTATTTTTTTCACCTTTGTATAATCGTTGACTGTTTAATAATATAGTGACAGTTGCAACTGAATTGCTGTTTGGAATTTCTGGTCCTTGGAATGATAACCAGGGCTACATTACAAAGAGATAAGGATCCAGGTGGTTGTCAGATTTCTGTTTCTTCACAAGGTAAGGTCATGTTTCCCTTCATGACTGATGACTAAAATACCAGTGGAACCAGCTTGACATAACATTTTGTCTCTGAACTAAAACAAGGGTCTATTTGATAATTTTCATTAAAACTAGGGTCAACATAAAATGTTCCGAATGACCTACTATGGATTCCAAAATAAGTATTCCATACACTTACATTTATAACCCTTCGAACACAGGCTTTTAATACTAATAATTGTTGTATGTTTATAATCAACATATAAAAATCTAACTACTGTATTTCATTTGACTTTTGTTAGCTTCCAATCTTCAGATATCAAGGAGTGAAACATTTTTAACATATATGAATAAATAAATGTATATAAATATAGGTACTTGTCTATAAAAGAATTATGACACTTTGATTTAAACTATTTACAATAGGTACAAAATGTTACTTAATTCAGAATATAATTTACATTATGTTTGGCACATAAATTAGATTTCTTGGTTTATTTTGCTTCTCCCATTAACTGCTCACATTTTAACTTTTTTTCCTACTTTGCTACTAATAGGGACAAGTAAAACATCATATGTTCACAGTCAATTTTTGCTTGTTAACAACTCTGGGAATTAAAATAGAGTACAGTGAAGATGTACTTTTTTGAGATTTATTATAATAGTTCTAAAAGCCATAGAGGTGACTACTTCAGTCTTGATATGAGTCAATGCAATTAAATTAAAATGATTGGCTAGTAACCGGGAAAAATAACACTTGGTTCATTGAAAGACACCTTTAGCCCCTGCATTAGTTTTCTACAGCTATTGTCACAAATTATTGCAAACTCGGTGGCTTAAAAAACACAAGTAATCTTCTAGGTTTTTAGCTTATAGTTTTGTGAAATGGGTCTCATTGGGCTAAAATTAAGATGTCAGCAGGGCCTCATTTGTTTCTGAAGGATCCAGGGAAGAATCTGTGTTTTTGTCCTTGCCAGGTTCTAGAAGTTTCTCATATTTATTGCTCATGGCTCTCTTGCTCCATCTTCAAAGCCAGCAATTATTGGCTGAGTTCTTACACACATTACTCTGACCTCCACTTCCATAATAAAATTTTTCTCTGGCTCTTTCTTGTGACTTCTGTTTCACTTTTAAGAACCATTATGATTACACTGGGCTCAACAGGGTAGTCCAGAATAATTTCCCCATCTAAAGATCCTTAATTATATCTCTTAATCAAGGCTCTTCTTCATTTATGGTAAAATATACTTAGCTTCTGGAAAGAACAAATATGGAGGCATCACATTACCTGATTTCAAACTATATTATAAGGCCATAGTCACCAAAACAGAATGGTGCTGGTATAAAAACAGGCGTCTAGATGAGTGGAACAGAATAGAGAACCCAGAAATAAACCCAAATACTTACAGTTGACTAATCTTTGGCAAAGCAAACAAAAACATCAAATGGGGAAAGGACAGACACTCTATTCAACAGAAGGCACTGGGATAATTGGCAAGACACAAGCAGGAGAATGAAACTGGATCCTCTCTCTCACCTTACACAAAAGTCAACTCAAGATGAATCAAAGACTTAAATCTTGAACCTTAAACTATAAATATCCTAGAAGATAACATTGGAAAACCCCTTTTAGGTATTGTCTTAGGCAAAGATTTCATGACCAAAAACCCAAAAGCAAATCCAACAAAAACAAAAATAAATAGGTGGTACTTAATTCTGAAAAGCTGTTGCATGGAAAAAGAAACAGTCAGCAGAGTAAACAGACAACCCACAGAGTGGGAGACAATCTTTGCAATCTGTATATCTGACAAAGGACCAATATCCAGAATCTACAAGGGTCTCAAACAAATTAGCAAGAAAAAAGCCAAATGGGACAGGCCTGGTGGCTTAAGCCTGTAAAGCCAACACTTTGGGAAGCCGAGCAGGTGGATCACTTGAGGTCAGGAGATCAAGACCAGCCTGGCTAACATGGTGAAACCCCAACTTTACCACACACAAAAAAAAGAAATGCAAAAATTAGCTTTGTGTGGTGGTGCATGCATGGCAGCCTGGGTTACAGAGAAAAAAAAATCCATCTCAAAAAGAATTAATAATAGCAATAAGAATAATAACACTATGATACAAAGAAATCGTAGATTCATTATTATTACTTTAGTGTCCACTTTTAAATCTGTAAGCTATCTACGACACCTTTCTTTATCTGTCCCCAACCTTATCCCCTCAATTAACAAGTCTCATTGATTTTACCTCCTAAATATATCTTCAACTTCTGCTAGTACTACCTTGACCTAACAGACTTTGCACTGCAAGGGCATTAAAGTCAGGATTATTATCTCTCTTTCTTACAGATTTAATGCAGTGCATTAAAAAATTGATCATTGATCAAGAGAAATACAAGTAGTTCTCAGTCTAAGACAGCAAGAATAAAAATGAAAAGAGAAGTATAACTCTTGCCATTAATGATAACATAATATATAATAATTAATATTGAATAAACTAATATTTTACTATTTTGAGATATATAGGAATCTTTAAAATTATGTGGTCTGTCTGTTTACATTACTAAAGCCCAATATTAATGCAGAAGTTTCATTTTTTTAGAAAGCTTAGTATTAATGAATTTTGATATGAAGATTAATTTCATGAAAAGGAAAGTGATACCTATTTTTACCTGGGGGAAAAAATGTGAACTGAAATTTTTATTGTAGGCCTATTTTGAGGAAAGTTAAAAACAACCTAAATGTTAAATAATGAAAATAAATACAATATATCTGTAAGATAAAATACAAGGTAGTGGGAAAAAGTATATATCTTCATTTGGAGTACTTATCTGATCAGCTGTTCAGGCGTTATAGAGGGTCTTAGGAATGTTCTTTTTCTGTGTGTGTGTTTTTTTTTTTTTTTTTTTGACAGATTCTCACTCTGTTGCCCAGGGTAGAGTTGAGTGACACAATCATAGGTCATTGCAGCCTGGATCTCCCAGGCTCAAGTGAAGCAATCCTCCTGCCCTAGCATCCTAAGCAGCTGGAACTAGAGATGAGTAGACAAGCCTGATAATTTTTTTACATTTTTAGTAAAGACAAGGTCTTGCCATGTTTCCCAGGTTGGTCTTGAACTTGAGCTCAAGCAATCCTCCTGCCTCAGCCTTTCAAAGTGCCGAGATTATGTGTGTGAGCCTCAGCACCTGGTCGCTCTTAAAAATTTTCTACAACAGTAGCAGCCAGCATGGGTTCTTGTATAGACTAAATGGGATACTGGATTTGGAAGTGACTCATTAAACTGAAAATACTGTTTATTATTGTTCAATGCTAAACTGAGAGGTATAGACTGAAAGGTTTGTTGGAAGAGTCTAGATAGGTAAGTGGAAATGAAAGTGAGAAGGTATTATTTCAAAAATCATCAAAAGCCTGTACAAAGACAAAGAGGCAAGGTAAGCTTGTTAGTGTAGGAAGAATGAGGTAACTAGAGCAAAGCAAAAATCTATTCCCGGAGTCTTCCCCCAGATACCTAAAGCTGTTCCTAAAAAATAAAAGTAAGCTTTAAGAAAATATAAATGCTTGTGGTCTATAGATTTGTAAATGGAAAGATTAAGGTAAGAACAATCAGCCTTCCCAATAAGCAAAGAATAATAGTAAAAGGGTGGACCCTTCAGGTTGAGAAACTTACTATTTATAGGAAAACCAAAAGAGGGAAATAAAGAAAGAAACAATTTAAAGCATGTGTCAATAGAATTGGTACTTCAAAGACAACAGGGATTATAAAAGATGATTCCATGATTTAGACCTCATAGAATAATTGAGTGTATTTGAATAAATAAGAAAAAAAAAGGAAAATGACTATCATCTGTTTCCATCTAGCACTGTTACCTCATTTTTTTTGTAAATAAACAAAAAACAAAGACAGTTTATGGTACATAACTGGCCTAGTCCATATGGGCAAAAAAATAGAAAGTTTATTTATCTCATAATTTTTAAATAGTATTATTAAATGAGAGGAGGTGAAGCGTAAAGTAATGTTATTTTTATTTATTTATTTATTTATTTATTTTTTGAGACAGAGGTTTTGCTCTTGTTACCCAGGCTGGAGTGCAATGGCACGATCTCAGCTCACTGCAACCTCCACCTCCTGGGTTCAGGCAATTCTCCTCCCTCAGCCTCCTGAGTAGCTGGGATTACAGGCACGCACCACCATGCCCAGCCTTTTTTTTTTTTTTTTTTTTTGTATTTTTAGTAGAGACGGGGTTTCACCATGTTGACCAGGATGGTCTCGATCGCTTGACCTCGTGATCCACCCGCCTCGGCCTCCCAAAGTACTGGGATTACAGACATGAGCTACCATGCCCGGCCAGAAATGTTATTTTAAATGGAATGAAATGAAGATTTTCAAACATATTAGCAGATTTTCAGATATCTGAAATAACAGCAGTCACCTAAATCCCCAAATACCAAACCTTCCTGAAAGAAATAGAGTATCCCCCTGCCCAAAAATAGATTAAATGAATCTGTGAGACTATAATAAAATAGTATGTTAATGACATGTAAATGAAACATAAAAGTTTATAAAAAAGCTAATATGCTTATGAAAATTCAGTATGCCATATCACTGGGCCAAAGGTGTATTGAAATAACATTATACACAAGAACAAGTTTCAAAATGAGTAAGAAGTCTAAAGGTTATAAAACAAATAGACAAAAATATAATGAAAGTACTAAGAAAACATGAGTGAATTTCTCTATGATTTGAGCAAAATAGAATCTTTCTAAACATGGTTCAAAAACCAGATTGAATAAAAAAAATTGATAAATTTTATAACATCTACAACATAAAAACTTTTGATGTGTCAGTGATTATCAAAAGCAAACCCAAGATAAGTAAGAAATTAGGAGAAGAGATATCATAACTAAAGGGATACAATTTACAATATATTAGTAGATGTGAAACATTGAGGAAGAAAGGCCAAAACATGGAAAAATAAAACAGGAAAGGTGAAAATAAATTTAAATAATAGAGATTTAAAGTGGACCTTAAAATATGACTTTTTTTTTACTTTAAATAAAAATGTATGTCTACACTTTTCTGAGTAACTTCTTAATTATCATACTGGAAATATTAAAAGTTTGACAACATTCTCTTGGGGAGGCTGCAGAAAACAATTACTGTCATAAACTGCAGGTATTCATGCAAAGTGGCAAATGCTCTTGTTTTTGGTGACTGCATCAGCCTTGACCACCAACCCCCTTCCCCAACTACCCTGGCACAAGATTAGCCAGAGGAGCACAGGAGGGATTTTAGAAAGCACTTTCCCCTTGGCATACCCGCAACTATTCAAACCCACTCTGCTTTCATTATTTACTGAAAACTGTGCAATCTTTCTTTAATATTACTTTCAATTGCATTTGATATAAGCAGCCCACTGGCCCATTTGTGTTTCTGAAAAGCTAAATTTGTTTAGAAGGATGCTGAAAAGCCTTTTAAACCACCCTGGTTATCTTACACTTCTCTGAACTTCCATACTTACTGTCTATACAGTACGCTTCATGTGCTAGTCTTTCAACATTAGAGTATCATTTCTATACTTAAAAAGGCAAAATAAAATATATGCAGCATAATCTTTAGACTTTCACTTAATAAAGCTGACATTATCAAGAATGATTTATTTTCTCACCAAATCAATGCCATTTCCTATTTTAAATCACATAGATTAAATTCATTTTCAAATAATCCCCTTTACAATGTGGTTGTGACTTTCATAATCAATCTTATTCTTAATAGTTTCCAGTTATATTTGGAAAACATATTAGGCCATCATAAAACAGATCCAAAGCTAGCAAACCATTTTATTTTAACAGGAGTCTGTTAACGTTTAGATTACCTTATAGTTTTCTGTAGGTATCATTACACTTCCTATAAAACTAAGCCCATTTTCTCTTCTCCCTGGGCACATAGCTATATTATATGGCTCAGTGTTCCTTGCAGAAATGTGGCCATATAACTGAGTTTTAGCCAATGGAATGTGAGGGATATGACGTGAGCTTCTTCTAGACCTGGCTTGTAAGACCATTAATGGATTATCCCTACGCCCTTTTCTCTTCTGCTTACTTAATGCTGTCATCACTGTGAATTTGGAGGCCCTCTGAAAAGGTAGTAAGCCATGATCTGGAAGACTCCTATATCCTCAAATCACCTTCTAAATGGAGGGGAGATACCTGCCTATCAGGAAAAATTCACTTTGAACTCTAAGGAAATCAGCATTATTTACTTATTATTTTCTTCCACCAATTTTTTCAAAATTCTTTTTGACTTTTTCTCCTGGAATTCTGTTATCCTTTCTGCAGGTCATTTCTTCAACCCCTTCATTTTCCTAGTTTATAGTTTGCTTGGGTCTTGCTTCTGCATATGAATCCTTCCATAAGTTGTACCAAAACTATCATGGGAGATATTTTTCTTCTTTGGCTTGAGAGATTTTGGCATTTTCATAGATAATTTATAAATGTCATTGGATACCAGGTGTGTCCTCCTCAGAACCAGATCCAGTGAAGGTCCCTCTCTTCCAGTTCAATCCGTGGTGTTCAGGAACCAGATTTCTTCAACAGCAGCTTATAGCTTCCAAAGTAAATCTTCCCCTTCAGTGCAGTGAAGTGCATAACATACTCTAATCCAGCCAGGCGGATATTTGATACTGTGGGGCCTCTGAAGAAATCAATAAGAAGACTTTTTAGTCTTCTATAATCCTCTGTTACATAAAAATCATCACCAGCAAATGTTAACATGGATTTTGTTCCCTCAGGACATTTGCTGTTCTTAATGTCTTTTAGAGAGACAAAATTCTCAATACCTGATTCAATTATATATAGCACATGATAATCATACATACGACCTATGACTAGCTTATTTGGCTGCTTCTTCTTATGGGAGCCAAATATGAATAAATAATCATCTGACTTCTTTGAAAAGAATTCCAGTGATGTCTGATCCTCAAAAGGTCTTGTAATATTTTTCTTTTATACAGTACACCATATGGTTTTTTCAGTGCATACATATCTTTATATATATATATATATAATTGCATTTTAGGTTTTTGGGTACATGTGTGTCACTGTTGCATTTGCATTTCCCCCTTTAATCAGCGTGGCATTTTCAGTATCTTCATTAAGCTTCGGTTCTCTCTTCTCAAGGAATCTTTTGGCTCTTTTCATTGTGGGCTTTACAACTCGATCCAGAGCGTCCATTGCTACCACTACCTGCAACTCCTAACTGGGTGAATGCCAACATTAGTTATTTTTTAGCAATCATGGATTTTGGGCTTGCTCTTATAGAAACTATGATTAACAGAATGAATACACAGCCATCTAAAAGAAGAAAATATCTTACCAGAAAGTAAATAGAGATGTCTTACACACTGATTGGCACTAGATTATGCACATTGAATTAAGGAATGTTTTCACAAAACTGTATTTTATTGATCTACATTTTAATCCAAATGTTTTGTCTTCAGCAAAGCGAGAAGAAGAAAAGAGATGGGACATAAGTGGGGATAAGGACAGATAAATTGTTAAGTCTAAGAAAATGATAGATCAGGTAGATAAACAAGAGTGTGGCAAAAGAAACAAGGATAATTAGTATTAATCACACTCAGTTAAGGTGCTTTAAACTGCTGCATTCCTTCCTTCCTATATCTCTTCTGAGGAACTTATTATTACAAATATAAACAATGTTGTCTTTTGCTTTTCACAGTGGTTTGATGCCATATTTTCTTGACCCCATTTTACTCAGAAATATGATGTCATAAGTCTGATTTGAGAAATATCTTAAGTCTCAAGATAGCTAAAAGATTAAAACTGAAAAGATTATGTTGTACAAACTTTCTGTGAATCCCTGAAAGATTAACTTTTTATAGAGATTTGATTGATTTTTGAGTGAACTTTTAGTTGTCAGAAATGATTCTGTGCAACCTTTATAACCTTTATATCTAAAAGTACTGTGCAACTGCTTTTTGATGATTTTCAAAGAAGTTAGGATTTGATGTGAAAATCAGAGATCTTTTTTTTTTTCATTTGGGGATAGAGAGATGAGGATTCTAGGCAAGTAATTGGCAACTGAATCCTTGAATTGTCAATATTCCAAAAACTGTTTAACTGTTTGAAATATAATTTGAAATAATCTTTCTAGTAATTTTCAGAGATAAGTCACTTAAACACACTGGCAATTATAGCATACCCATGTGATCTCTTTACACATTTAAACTTTCCTTCCAAATAAGCTTTTAAATGCCTATGTAACAATTCTTTTCCATCTAACGAATTGTGATGATATTTTAATCTATATCAATCAATGAAATAGACAGTATTTTCTTGATAGTCTATGTATTATAATACACTTATATTAGCTTATTTTAGAAAAAATAGACAATGGTAGAAACTTTAGAGAAATAGATTTTAATTTTCAATTATCTAAGATCAAGACACAGTGGTCTTTTCTTGATATTGAGTAATGTTGAAGACAGATTTTTTTAATTTGGAAAACAAATTTTGGAGACAAGAAAAGTATCCGTTTTTAGGTTCATGCTTAAAGCAATTTTCAGGAAATATAACACTTCAATACGCCATTAACCTGACTTATTTTTCTGTGTAGACAAAAGTAATACACTCAGTATTTTTCATACCAGGTAGACAACTTTGGTGACAGATAAATTCGCTTCATTCTTTTGACTCTCAACATTTTATTAGTCTGGCAAAATCTATGAAGCGAAAAGCCTAACATCCTTGCACGATACTGTATATTTTATCCAGGATTCTACTTGAACTTAGGTTGATATTTATATATATAAAGAAAACCTATTCAGGAGGGGGAAATATTCAGATATTTAAACTTATAAACAAAACTAGGAAAACATACTAGCAGTAAGTACTAGCAGTATTTGCAGTAAAAGCCAAAAATATATTATATAACAGTAAAAATGTGTTATATCTATTATTTATTATATTTCTGGAACCATATTCCAGTTTTTTAATTTTAATATTAGTTAACAATTTTGCACATTTACCAGGTACTCTCCATTTAATCTTGGCAACCATCCTATGGGATAGACACTATTGTTATATGAAATATAACAAATTTTACAAAAGAGGAAACTTTTTTTCTTAAGAAATCCTTTCTTAGAGCACATTATATGCCATGCATTATATTGAACATTGAAAAATCACTTAATTCTAACAATTCTTTGAGGTAGGCACTTTGACTATCTTCACTTTAAAGATAACAAATTGGGTTAAGTAAAAAAAAAGTTACATTATTTTCCCAGTGTCACACAACTACTAAGCAGCACAGCAAAATTACAGACTCAATCAGTCTGGCTTCAGACTACTGCTTCAAACCTTCTTCTCAAATGTCATTTTTCATTTATTATTTCCCTCAATTATTTTCATTAAGAGGTTAAGGAAACTTTTAAGGCCCCATTTTTTTCAAATTTTCTACATTTCCTCCATGAAATTTGAATATCACAGATATACTTTTTAAGCATTCTATGTCTATATGTGCCTTGTGTATAAAAGAAAAAGATTTTGTTTATACCTCTGGAGGCAATTTTTGCACCTATTGGAAAGATAGCATTTCTGCTGTGAGGGTATGACTTAGAGGGATGGAAAATATATTTAAACTGAGGCCTTTATGTAATATCATCTTTAAACTCTAACAGAGAGGCCTCTTCCCTGGCTCCTACACATTAGGAAATCCTACTTAAGTCCTGTGTCCATGTCTCTTGCCATGGGGCAAGGAAACCAAGAGACTCATGGATGTACAATCCCATCCTTTACTTTTCAGCTGAACTAAAAGATCAGATAATAAGAATTTCCAGCTAAATTGGATTGGCACCTGCTTCTTCTTTGGCCAGAAGTTTAAGTCTAAATATATGGTTGCATGTGTACCTCTGGCCATAAGTGCAGTGGTTACAGTAATCTTTAAACAGAGTTTGGATATACAAGCTAGGATGTTCATATATGTGTGCAATAGGTCTTCTGTGATACACAATACAGCAGGCAGAAGAAAAGTCAATAGTCCATTGGCCAGGATATAGGTGCCAGGCTTCTTCTGGTCATTCTCAGTACAGAACTTTAAGAAGTTTGAGAATTCTAAACTGGAATATGGTCTTTAAAAAATAATGTTATAGGCCAAGCATGGTGGCTCATGCCTGTAATTCCAGCACTTTCAGAGGCCAAGCCGCTGGATCACTTGAAGGCAGGAGTTTGAGACCAGCCTGGCCAACATGGTGAAATATTGTCTCTACCAAAAATACAAAAATTAGCCACACATAGTGAAAGAAACCTATAATCCCAGCTACTCAGCTGGCTGAGGCATGAAAATGGCTTCAACCTGAGAAGCTGAGGTTACAGTGAGCTGTGATCATGGCACTGCCACTCCAACCTGAAGATAGAAATGCAGAGTTATAAACGAATGTTATTTAATATTTTGTTAGCCTGATTTATAAGTTTCAAATTTTGTGACACAGAGCATATAAACTTTTCATTGCACTCTTAAATCAGGAAAGAAGTGATCTTCCCTATCTAACTCCAGAAAAACACATAATCTTAATCCTTACATTGAGTAGCTTCTTCAAATCTGATGGAAAATGTGTTGATGAAAATAACCAAGCATTGATGCTAGCTTTCCTGTGTTAAAGGGAAGAAGCATCCTTTCCTTGAGTGTATGTTATTTGACATTTATTTAAAAAGTCTTTGTAAATTGTATGGGTAAGCAGTATACAAGAAAGCATGAGAGAATCGTTTTGTGAGCTCATGAGTGTCTTTGAGAATAGTGTCTAAAATGGAGTCTATCTCAAAATTTCCTAGAACTGTGGACTTTATTCTGTTCCACTGCTTTCTCCAACTAATTGTGGATGGTAAAGAAATTCAGTGATTTTTATTTACTAACTAGTCTTTAAAGCATCACTTATGAGATTTGGCAAGCTTTCCTGTGAATTTCTGTTACTGTAATTTAGAAGTTTCAAGAGTTTTTATAGATATCCTATCATGTTGACAATCTATCTTGTTCAAAGCCTTCTTGCAGTTTAAAAATTACCATATTGTTAATCTAAAAAAGCTTCCAATTTTCAACAAAACACAACTTCAAAAAAATCAATATTATAGTAGCTCAGTGCTTAGCAATGATTTATGAAGAATAGAAAACAAACATAGTAAGAATAACCAGAGAGAATAAAAAAGAAAAGACATTCATACAAGGTCAAATTTTCTTGATAAATAGAGAATGTCCAACCAAAAAAATCATTAAAAGTTGATGTACATTCATGTTGAAAATGTTCTTTGAAATTTCTATTTATACATGAATAAACCCACCACCTGAATTCTCTATAGGAAAGCTGTATGCTTTGAGAAAAAAAAAAGTGGTAATATAAAAATTGTTCAGAAACTTTACATTTTCTATTACAAAGGTTTCTATCTAATCATTTTAATAGCTTTTCCGTTAGAACATTGTGATTTTATGAAGTTAAAATTAAGGTGATGTTTATATCTAGCACTCTGAAAATTATTCTTAATTCTATAGAGGGAAGCCAACTTGAATATAGAGTAAGATTTTAGCTGTTTTTGCCTGTAAAATCTCCTCACCAGAATGCTGCTAATACTTCTGAATCAGCCAATTTGAAAATTAGCTAATGTTACTGACAATGATGCTAAACTGCTTGTGGATAAATGCTATGCAAAGCATAAGTGAGGTGATTTGTGTTACTATGTGTTATATGCGTAGTATTACTATGAATATAATATTTATTTTCTGATTATTTGCTGATGACTCAATTTAATCTTCGGGCACATGGGAGAATTTGCTAAGTCTCACTTTTGAATGGAAAATGAAATAAAAGTAAATTCAGATGTCCTTGAAAAAGTACTTTAAGAACCATAGTGCAGTTACCTTTGGAGATAGTGTCATAGTGACATTAACAACATCTGACAATGCTTACATGTATTAATGGTAGATTCTAAATACAACAATAAATAGGACATGGTCCTTGCCTTGCAGTTTTTCATAGGCAAATTTCTGGTTATGAATTAGAGAGTGATGTCTGGACTAAGCATGCAGGTGTGTACAATAATATATGAGTCTTTTGTGATCACAATCATTAAATATCCAAACACAATTATGGTAATTCACATTCCATTAATGAGAGTCAAAAGTCACTTCGGAATATCTTGATATTAAAATCACAGAAGTGAGATGCTGGTTATATTCTGTGAAGGTTACTATTGTCAACTTGATTGGACTGAAGGATGCAAAGTGGGAAAACAGTGCTTCTTTAATTGTCCCTTTTCTTCTTTGAATAATGAATGCTTCTCATCCACATCATTACAGCCATTTACTTCAGTATCTTTTATATTTTGAAAAAGTTACCTAACAGCTTCTAGTTACCAGCCATTTTCTCTGCTCCCCTTTAAGTTATACCGTTAGAAAGTTTTCTACACTCACATTCTTAACCTCCTCTCTTCCAGGTATCTCTCTTGAAGCCATTTAAAATGGGCCTTTAATCTTCTACTCCACAGAAACCATTCTAGTTAAAGGCTTACTGGAATCACTATGTGAAATAGAACACCACCACAAAGGGTTTTATCATCAGGCAAAAAGAGACTTTCATTTTCTGTCAGGTGTGTATTTAGATACCCAGACCATTTTAAAAATATATTTTTGAAAAAATATTATTTATAGTAATGTATGGAAAGATAACAGAGAATATTCACAGTAGTATATGTGGCAGTAATAGGTTGGAAGCACAGCTGGTTAGGAAAGGGGTTTTTTCTCAAACTTGTGAATCAATCTACATACAAAGCAAACAGAAACAAGATGTTGCATATCTGCTTGAAGACTCTGGATCCTGATTTTTGTTATTTCTGTAAAAATTAAACATTTAACAAAGCAAACAGGTATTGGGTTCTTAGCATTCCTATACAAAGAAAGATACTTTGTGTGTATTCATACTGGTCAGAATTATCACATGAACTTTGGTATATTCATAGACATCTTAAATTTAGAAAAAATTGAAAGGTTATATTTTTGTTAATTTGTGCCTTTTTTGGAAAATACAGAAAAAAGCGCAGTTGGAATGATATTATTATTTATATTCTTTGATACTTATAATTCACTTTTAAAAAATCAACACATATAAATAATTAAACAAGGAAAATAAGAAATGACCAAAATTTCTCTGCAAGATTATCTGAGGTAGCACAAACCTTCAAAAGATAGATACAGACTAATATAGAAAAAAAACAAATATCCAATAAAAGAGAGATGTTGGTATAATATATGTGTATGTTATATAATATGGTGATGTCCATTCAGATACAGAAGAAATGTTCTCACTGATTTCAAAGCAGAAATAAATGATGTGCAACAAATAATATAATTGTAATAAAATGGAAAATTATTAGCATTTATCTTCTCACAATATTATCATTGCTTTGTTTTATTTATAATTACATAAAACTATGCCATTGCATAATTGCTAGATTTGGCACTTACATTTAAAGCATTTGTAGATTACATAAAATTTTACTTACATAGGGCTGTTTCTTATTTGGGTGTTATCTTCAAGACAGAATATTTAATGCTCTAAATTTGGGGCTTGAATTATAATTTATTTTGGACAGTGGAAAGAGACAAAATTAATAATGTACTAAATTTGAGCCTACATTTTAAGAGGCCATGAATATTTCCACTTGCCAATGTAATCCTCTGCCATTGCCTTGAGAAGAGTGTGTCATGAGTAGTTCACTGGGGCCCAGGAGAGACAGGCATGTAAAGCAGAGCCTTCCAACCTGCCCATATACCTGAAACTTGGAACAGAGCCACCTCGCTGAGCCAATTAAAGATTATCCAAACTTCTTATAAACCTAAGAGTAAGCTTGATCCTGAGATCAAGTGTTGTCCAGAAAACTGCATATGAGTAAGCATTATAGTTTTTTTAAGCCACTGAAGTTTGGAGCAGTTTGTTATCCAAGCATTCATATAAAAATGGCTAACTGACACACATAGCTATTGCTTGTCACAGCAGGGAAGCACAAAACATAAATCAAAGTCCCTAAAAGGAAAGAGTAGAGTGCAGACTGAGATGAGGCAAATCAGTCAATATGAGTCTTACATTTGAAAAATGGGGCTAGGTAAAACACCTGTGGATTTGAAAATGTGCCTACTGCAAATGTCTTTCTGGCTATGTTATAGACTTGTGATATCTTCCCTTTTTTGGGATTTTGGAATGCAGCATGAAGCTGAATCTAAAAATGTACACTTCTTGTGTTTTGTTTTGTTTTGTTTTTTTAACAATAAGGGGACATGAACATGTAAATCTTTTATTTTTATAAGCTTGATTTTTTTGGAGAAAAATGGAGTTAGGGTTTATTTCTAGGCAGCAAAACCATGTATAACAAGGTTTGTGAGTTTCAGCGATATGGTTTGTCAGTGAAAAAGTTTTACAGTTAGTGGAGGTGGCCATTTGAATTTCATGACAATCCTCATATTTTCATTTAAAATGACTAACATACTAACTTTTCTTATTTTTAAGACATGGGATCTCGGTCTGTTGCTCAGGTTGGAAAATCACAGCTCACTGCAACCGTAAACTTTTGAACTTAATTAAACCTCCCAACTTAGCCTCCAGAATAGCTAGGACTACAAGTGCACAACACTATGCCTGTCATTTTTTTTTATAAAGACAAGGATCTCACTTTGCTGCATATACTGGCCTTTAACTCTTTGCTTCAAGCAGCCCTCCTGCTTCAGCCTACCAAAAGTTTGGGATTACAGGAGTGAGCTACCATGCCCAGCCTTTTTAATTTTTTAAAGATTTTTCTGATTGACATAAAAGTATTCATTGAGTGAAAGAATGAATAACTTTATAAAATAAACTGGTGAGCATCATCCGGGATTGCTCACCATCCAAGAACTGTGAAAATAAGAGAATGGTGACAGTGAGTACTAAACTCTATAAACCAAACAATAGTTACAAAATTTTATGAAGATGGGATTTCCTTTTTTTCTTCATTGAAACTGTGACTAAGACTGTCTTGGCTTTGCTATAATCTTAACAAGACCTAGCCAACTCTATATTTAGTCACCAGTCTTTGATAACTATAAACTGTGAGTGGAAGTATAGTATTTAAATATATCTTGGCTTTAAAAAGTAGATGTGTCTGAAATTAAAACTCTTTGTTGTAAGATTTCTACCTTTATATCAAATATTATGCAACTCATTCATGATTTTATAGGGTTTTTAAAAAACATATGGTTATTTTTAATCTTGCAAAAGGAAAGAATTATCTTATATTTTTAGAACATCTGAACAACCCTAAGGATTATCTCACATTTTTAGGACATTTTAGCAATCCTAAAGAAAGACTTATAAAAAAGCATTTGTGAAGCCAGATCATTTTTAGAATTGCAGAGATCCATCAGTTAGAACAATATTTTACTCTGTTTTTAAAGTAATGTACAATGTTTCCTATGACATGTCATACCTAAAAGCTATCTTTAAACAATTTATGCATTTTCAAAGTTCTAATGACAGAATCCCCAAAAAGTGGAAAAAAGTTTAATGATTACTCAACCTTATAAAATTTTCATATAAGCCTAAAGAAATCATGTCCTATAATAGTTTACAAATAAAATACTTTTCTATTTATCAATAACACATTTTTCTTTTTCTCTCTTTTGTAGAAAGTCTCACTAGAATTACTGGCATTTGTCCTCTTAATAAAGTTATTGGATGTTCACTCTAGTAATAGCTTTAGTAAGTTTTTTATTTGTTCTAAATAATACACAATGCAATTATACTTGCATTTACATTCTACTTCTATTACTTTTAGCAACTCAGTGAGTTTCTTAATGTGATACAGTGTTATAAATGTAATTTTATAGTAGTTGATAAAATAGGGATTTTGCTGGCATACTTATTGTTTTCAACGTAAATAATTTTTCTTTATCAGTCTATTATACTATATGATGTTGTTTTACTCATTGTAAAAAGTGTACTTTTAAAATAGGACATAATAAAAGATTCATTTATTACTCTACTCATGTGCAACTACTCTTTTGAAATATTATAAATATGCATCTAGTCATCACATTTAAAATTTCTTATACAAAATTGTATTGATATTCTTTACAAACTCAAGTTTATAAGGAGTTAGTAATAGAAAATAACTTTAGGATTGAGTTATTCTAAAATTTGTTAAATATTTGAAGCCATTGCATTAGTCTGTTTCTTACTGCTGTAAAGAAATACCTGAGACTGTGTAATTTATATAGAAAAGAGGTTTAATTGACTCACAGATTCACATGGTTTGGGAGACCTGAGGAAACTTACAATTATGACAGAAGGGGAAGTAGGCACCTTGTTCACAAGGTGTCAGGAGAGGGAAAGTGTGTGAAGAAGGAACTGTCAAACATGTATAAAACCATCAAATCTCATGAGAACTTACTATCATAAGAAGAGCATGAGGGAAACCAACCTCATGATACAATTACCTCCCACTGTATCCTTCCTTTGACACTGGGGGTTATGGCAATTACAATACAAGATTTGGGTGGGGACACTGCCATAACATATCAGCCACTAATATGTATTATTTCAAAAATATTTCATTTTTTAAGCTCCAAGTTCAGAGAGTACAACATGATGCAGAACCAAAAGCACTAAATATAAGAAGCTGCCAATTTGAGTAGTACAAAAAGTACATGCTGTTTATGCCTGCACACTGAGCCAAGGGCACTTTTTGTAATGGCAAATAGAGATTTGCAAACTGCCTGAGCAGTCTCTTAATGGGATTCAATGAAAGCAGATATTTCATACCTTCATGGTTTCCAAAAACAGTACCTACAAAATTACTCAGGAATTTAAGCTTTAAAAGGCTTCCAGGAGACACCTTGGAGATAAAAGCAGGCCTACTACTTTTACCTCCTACTGCTTTTATCTCCTACTGCTTTTACTACTAGGCTGGTCACTCAGTACCCATTGAGAGAAACTAGAGACTAAAATGATGTGTTTCCCATGAATCATATCTCCCCTTACCTGCCCTTCTTCTTCTTGTCTTCCTTGTTTGTGGTAGAAAACGGATAGTTATGTGGAAATAAACAAAGAGAACAAAGACAAAACCCCAAAAAACAAACAAACAAAAACAATCAGCTGGATTTAGCTCTCAGGCCATTTTTGCAAATATCTAATATAAAAAAGGAACTATATGCAATCCACATTTCACGTATGGCTAGCCCACGCCTAAGATAGATTAAATTCACCTTGAACAATCATTCCTTGATTTTTGGGCAGTTCAGTGACTTAACCTTAAAATTTTCATGAATTCCTAAATGTTCACATTCTTGGAATTACCTCTGCCTCTTAATTAGTTAAGTTGAGTCATGGTCTTATTCTATGTATTCATTTAAGAATTTGTTCCACAACAAATTTGTTTGCCCACAAAAGAAAACCATCATTTGTTGGATTATTGGTTGCAAATAACAGATAACCCAAAAAATTATGGCTTCACAAATGGATGTTGTTTTCCTTACATTATAAGAAATTCAATGATATGAGCCCCAGCCTGGTAGAGCAGTTCAATAATGCCATAGGCAAGACAGACTCTTTCATATTTAGTTTGTTGTTTTTAATATGCAGGTTTTTCTCATGATGGTTGTCTCCTCATGTTACAAGTTTTCTGGCACACATTCAGATTTTCACTCTATCCAGGTAGAAGAAAGCAGAAAGGCAGAAGCTAGAAGGCACGCTAGTGGATTTCATCATTTCAAAGGGGCATTCCAGCAAGTCTTAACCAACAGCTTGTACTGTACCTGCTTGGAAGGATGATTTTAATAATGTGGAATATAAGACAGTACCTGGTGGTGGGAGGGGAGGGGTGGGGTCTTCCCAAAGATGGCTGACTAGAAGCAATGCTGTTAAGAGGCTCCCATCGAGAAAAACCATAATAAGCATGTGAATCCTTCATTGGCAACCAAGGTTCTCTGACTAAAAGGTAGGCATGACCCATGGAGAGAAAGAAGAGCAGTATGGTATGGCAGCCCACCTGAGAGCCACACGGGGAAGGGGAACCCCCTGCCCCCAACCAAGGGAGGTGGTGAGTGAGCACAACCCATTCAGAGAAA
This sequence comes from Callithrix jacchus, assembly GCF_049354715.1. Classification (NCBI taxonomy): domain Eukaryota; kingdom Metazoa; phylum Chordata; class Mammalia; order Primates; family Cebidae; genus Callithrix; species Callithrix jacchus. The sequence goes on from NC_133511.1 coordinate 89,374,594, forward strand.
CTGTGCTTTTTCCACAGAACTGGCCAACCCACGAATTGGTGTATCCCACTCATGAACCCATGCCACCGGGGCCTAGCGTCCCAATCCTAGAACATGAAGATTTTTACAGCCTCTCTGCTGGAATCTCCTTAAGCCTACTGAACTCCTGGGGAGGGGCAACAGTCCCAGCTATGGCTGCCTTCTGTCTAAGCCATTAGAGCTCCTTGAGGGAAAAGCAGGAGCCAGCACTGGGACTCGCAACTGCCTAACATGCTAAGCTTCCTAGGCAGAAGAAGGCTAGCACCCATCTCTATAGCTTCAGCCTGCACTTTTGCCCTGCTGGAGCCAAAGGAGGCTGGATGGCTTGGTACCAAGGCTTGTCCCCCATAGCCCAACACACCAACTGTGGTATTCTGTGGGCAGAGTGACTCTTCAGACCTGACTCTAACTCATCCTGCCTCACTGGGCGGGGCTTCTCTACAAGATATTCATTAACTCCAGCCAGTGGTTCAGGGAGGGAACTCAGGGAGGGAACTCAGGGGTGGCCACAGTCTTTGCAGACTAGTAGACTTAGCCTCTCCTCCTGGTAGTTCTTAGGAGTCCAGTCAACCCAGATGAGTGGGTTTCCCACAAGTAAAACACACCCTCTCCACAAAGGGACAAAGTGCTTCATTAAATGCATCGTGCTCCCCATGCCACTCAACTGAGTGAGACCCTCCCACAGGGGTTGTCAAACACCCTATAGAAGAGCAATCCTACTGGCATCAGGTTGGTGCCCCTCAAAGTCAGAGGTCCCAGAAGAAGGAGCAGGTACCGATCTTTGCTGCCTTCTAGCCTCCTTGAATGACTTCTCCAGTCAAAGGAGAGTATCAGATGAACAGGGTGTTAAGTGAACCCCCCAGCAAACTGCAGAAGAGAGATCTGACTATTGAAGAAAAACAAACAAGCGGAAAGTGACAACAACAGCATCATCAACAACAACAAGAAGCCCACACAAGATCCCCATCCAAAGGTCAGCAGCCTCAAAGACTAAAACTAGACAAACTCATGAAAATAAAAAAGAATCAATTAAAAAAATACTGAAAGCCCAAAGGCTAGAGTGCCTTCTCTCCTCCAGATGATTCCAACATCTTGCCATCGAGAGCACAGAACTGGAAGGAGGAACAGATGGATAAATGGACAGAAGTAGGCTTCAAAAGATGGGTAATAAAAAACAAATGATAAGGAGCATGTTCTAACCCAATGCAAAGAAGCTAAGAACCTTGATAAAAGCTTAGAGGAATTTCTGACTAGAGTAAACAGTTTAGAGAGAAACATAAATGACATGAGGGAGCTTAAAAACACTGCACAAGAACTTCATGAAGCATACACAAATATCAACATCTGAACTGACCAAGCAGAAGAAAGGGTATCAGAGTTTGAAGAGTACCTTACTGAAATAAGACATGCAGAAATGAATATAGAAAAAAGAATGAAAAGGAATGAACAAAGTTAAGAAATACGTGACTTCATAAAAAGACTGAACCTATGACTGATTGGAGTACCAGAAGGAGATGGAGAGAATGGAAACAAACTGGAAAACAACTTTAGCATATTATCCAGGAGAAGTTGCCCAACCTAGCAAGACAGGCCAACATGCAAATTCAGGAAATACAGAGAACACCATTGAGAAACTCCATGAGAAGACCAAACCCAAGAAACACAATCATCGGATTCCCCAAAGTCAAAATGAAAGAAAAACTAAGGGCAGCCAGAGAGAAAGTCCAGGTCACATACAAAGGGAAGCCCATCAGACTAACAGTGGGCTTCTCAGCAGAAACCCTGCAAGCCAGAAGAGATTGGGGACCAATATTCAACATTTTTTTCAACCCAGAATTTCATATCCAGCCAAACTAAGCTTCATAAGGGAAGGAGAAATAAAATCCTTTTCAGATAAGCAAATGCTTTTTGTTGCCACCAGGTCTGCCCTGCAAGAGCCACTGAAAGAAGCACTAAATATGAAAAGGAAAAACCAGTACCAGTCACTGCAAAAACACACCAAAATAGAAGGACCAATGACAGTGCAAAGAAACTGCATCAAGTAGTGTGCAAAATAACCAAATAGCACCATGATGACAGGATCAAATTTAAACATAACTATACTATACTTAAATGTAAATGGGCTAAATGCCCCAATTAAAAGACAAAGACTGGCAAATTGGATAAGGAGTAAAGACCTTTTGGTGTTCTGTATTCAGGAGACCCATCTTATGTGCAAAAGCACACACAGGCTCAAAATAAAGGGATGGAGGAAAATTTACCCTGCAAATGGAAAGCAAAAAAAAAAAAAAAAAAAAAAGCAGGGCTTACAATCCTAGTCTGATATCTCTGATAATAGACTTTAAACCAACAAAGATAAAAAAGGACAATTATGGGCATTACATAATGGTAAAGGGAACAATTCACCAAGAAGAGCTAACTATTCTGAATATATATGAACCCAATAAGGAGGACCCAGCTTCATAAAACAAGTTTTTACAGACCTACAAAGAGACTTAGACTCCTGCACAATAATAGCGGGAGACTGTAACACCCCACTGTCAGTCTTAGGCAGATCAATGAGACAGAAAATTAACACAGATATTTAGGACTTAAACTCAGCTCTGGATCAAGTGGACTTAATAGACATTTACAGAACTCTTTATCCCAGTCAACAGATATACATACTTCTCAGTGCCAACTGGCACTTATTCCAAAATTGACCACATAATTGGAAGTAAAACACTCCTCAGGAAATGCAAAAAAACCTGAATTCATAACAGTCTCTCAGACCACAGTGCAATCAAATTAGAACTCAGGATTAAGAAACTCACTCAAAACCACACAATTTCATGGAAATTGAACAACCTTCTCCTAAATGACTCCTGTGTAAATAACAAAATTAAGGCAGAAATCAAGAAGTTCTTTGAAACCAATGAGAACAAAGAGACAACATATCAGAATCTCTGGGACACAGCTAAAGCAGGGTTCAGAGTGAAATTTATAGTGCTAAATGCCTACACCAGAAAGGTAGAAAGATCTCAGATTGATGCCTTAATATCACAATTAGAACAGCTAGAGAGGCAAGAGCAAATTAATCCAAAAGCTAGTAGAAAACAAGAAATAACTAAGATCAGAGAAGATTTGAAGGATATCAAGACACACACAAAAAAACCCTTCAAAAAAATCTGTGAATCTAGTAGGTGGTGTTTTGAAATAATTAGCAAAATAGATAGACTGCTAGCTAGACTAATAGAGAAGAGAGAGAAGAATCATATAGATACAATAAAGAAGGTAAAGAAGATATCACCACTAACCTCACAGAAACATCAACTACCATCAGAAAATACTATAAACACTTTTGCACAAACAAACTAGAAAATCTAGAAGAAATAAATAAATTCCTGAATGCATACACCCTACCAAGACTAAGAAGTTGAATCCCTGAATAGGCCAATAACAAGCTCTGAAATTGAGGTAATAATTAATAGACTACCAACCAAGAAAAGCTCAGGACCAGATGGATTCACAGCCAAATTCTATTCTTTCTTCTATCTCTTTCCCCTTGATTTGTAGAGGGGAAAATTATAGCATTCATTGCAGCATTTTGCAAAACACATTAATTGACAAACAGTGAAAGGCCCCCCTAAAAATTCCTGACCTGGAGAAAACTGCAGGAACCATGAGAGTTTTCAGAAGCCTCTTTTATGTAGAAGAACTATAGAATCTTCTTATGTACAGGAACATTTATGTGATTTGAAATAAAACAGACCTGGTATCAAACTTGAATTATAATTGATGGACTGTCTACTATTTTAAGATTATCTCAGCAAAGATTTATAGTAGCTTAGCTTCTTACTAGCTTAAGCATTAAGAGATTGGAAAGCTACTGAGATGTCTTGCAAAGTTTAAGGAAGGGATGAAAGAATAGGCCAGGTCTCAAGACCATAGGGACTAACATGAAGTAGTCATCATCTACAAAACTCTTTTCTTTATATTTTCCATTCTCTTACCTTCCCCCACAAATGGCATTCATTCTCTTATGGCTCAGGCAGGAGCACCTTCTGCTCTAGGGCTGCATCCTTAAACTTATGACTAAAGTTAAAGAAAGAGTTTGGGGGAATAGGGGAGGGACAGTGGTGGGTGGGGAGTTGGGGAGGGATATCATGGGGAGAAATGCCAGATATAGGTGAAGAGGAGGAAGGCAGCAAATCACACTGCCACGTGTGTACCTATGCAACTATCTTGCATGTTCTTCACATGTACCCCAAAACCTAAAATGCAATAAAAAACAAAAGAAAGTAAGTAGTCCACCTACAGGTGGGTAGCCCAGGGACCTTGGGGCACCTCACCTGGGCCATCATCAGCCCAGGCTTCTTTTTCTACTCTGCAGTGCTTAACATGTGTGTTTATTTTCCTGGTAGTCTCATGGTTACAGTATGGCTGTCCCACCTTTAGTTTCCCATCTAGGTTTTAGGTAGGTAGCAACCAAACAAACAAACAAAGCACAACAAAAACAACAAGGAAGAATGGGAGGAGCCTCTATCAGGAAAGCAGAACTTTTGATCTCCAACAGACTTGAGTTTATATCTCCAGGATGGAACTGTGTCACATGCTATTCTTGGCTGCAAGGGAGGTGAGGAAATGTAGATATTTTTTTAGTTGGGTATACTGTGGCCTAATCAAAATTGGGGTTTTTATTTGTGGTAAAAAAGTGGAAAGGGTATTGGACAGATGACTAGCAGGGTCGGTCCCATGGAAAAGCCAGAGGTAGTTCCTGAAGAATGATGAAGACCTACTTTCAGAGCTTGAAGATGTGGCAAGATTATGAATGCGTGGTTGGCTGAGACATTTCAGGCAAGATTGTGAAAGCTCTGAGCAGAATTTCAAGCACTCAGATACTGATTCACCATTCTTTTATATTTCACAATTAAAGTACTCCTTATTAGTTAACCCCCCCCCCAAAAAAAAGAGTTCACTACTAACTGCAGCAAAAATCAAGAGAAGCAACACTAATTGTACCACCTGGGATCTATTTACTCCCTCACAATAATAGTGGGAGACTTAAACACTCCACTGTTAGTATTAGACAGAACAATGAGACAGAAAATTAACAAGGATATCCAGGACTTGAACTCAGATCTGGAGCAAGCAAACCTAAGAGACATCTACAGAACCCTCCACCTCAAGTTTACATAATATACATTCTTTTTGGCACCACATCGCACTTGCTCTAAAGTTGACCACATAATTGGAAGCAAATCACTCCTCAGCAAATGCAAGAGAATGGAAATCATACCCTTCTATCCAACATCCAATTACTACTGCCATGAATGTTTGCTCCTTTTCTTCAGAAAGGAGTTTGTTATGGGAAAATAAAAAGTATGAGGATTGTAGCAAGTAAAATTAATACATAACATGAGGTCTTATATTTGCATCTGAAAAATTAAATAACTATCCAACTTAAAGGTTTATGATAAAATCTACAATGAGGATAAATGAAATAATGAACAAAGAGCAATTGGAACACTATAGAGACTGAATAACTATTTGTTTATCATTCCTCTTACCCTTTGTCCTTGCCCTGGACAGCTGCTATTCAAGACAAGGAGTAATTAGGTGAGAAAAATAGGAAAGGCAGGAGAGGACTTGCTATTTTACTTCTTCTCTACCAACATTTTCTGTCCTATGTTCTGAACACTTTGCAACTCTACAAAAGTGGCAATGGACCAAGATGCATCTTCTCTCTGGACTTTTATTTCATTATTTCTGTTTTTCTAGCATTTTACATTTTGCCTCATTATGGTTACATCACAATGCATTATATAGCTATTTGTGTACGTATTTTTCTCCTCCAGGAGACTCTTAGATGATACAAACCATATTTTATTTATACATTAACCCCTATGTGGTAAGTGCTCAAAGACAATTAATGATTACTATGGTTATGGAGTTTATCCTGTGATTATCTATTAACTGCATTGCTTATAACAAGTACATAATTATTACCATAATGTAAAACGTGATATGTGTCATTAAGAAGTTACTATACAACTTTATAGTACTTTTTGCATACTTCATTTAATTCTATAATTATACAAAGTTGAAATATTATTCTCACCTATCCTTTTCTCCTCTTTGCTTCACTTAATTTTTAAATACAGGGCAGAATTAAAAAGGCAAAGTGATTTTTCTATAGCACCAAATTAGAAAGTATCAGAGTCCAGATTTTGGAATATTTTTCAGCATAACATTTGTATAAATGTTATATACTTCACAAGATAAATATACAGATAGCAGCAATATACGCTGCTGAGGACTTTGTTGTTAAACCTTGTTTGCAGTTTATACACTGGAGAGCATTCTTCTCTGGCAGAATTTTGCCACATATACAGGCTGAAGATTGTGTAGTAGTTGTGCTGTTCTTATGCCTCTCACTTGTTAACCTGGTTTTTTTTTAAGCACTTTAAAAAGCACCTGTGTACTTAGCCTGTCTTGTAGTATTTAACTCAGAGTCCTCTCAACACAACACTCTGTTAATGTGGAGACACTCTGTTCATGGGAAGACAGTAAGGCCAGGCTTAAGACCAGGAGAGCTTTGGCCAATCATTGAGAAATCACTGAGTTTATAACTTTCCCACCCACAGCACACAATGTGCTTATTCTTTTTCATATATAATTATGACCTGTTAACAGATGTTTTTCCACAAATAAAATTTAGGTTAGAGAGATCAATAAACCTGGAGTCCATGAGCTTCTGTTTGTTTTTGTTATTTATTCATGTATAATTTGTATAAATTATTCAATTTGTACAAAGAACAAATGCAGTTTTGCTACATGGATATATTATGTAGTGGTGATGTCCGGGCTTTTAGAGTAATCATCACCTGAATAATGTACATTGTACCAATTAATAACTTATCATCCAGCTTCCCCACCCCCATGCTTCTGAGTCTCCAAAAAAGTACTTTTTGGATATCTGAGAAAGGACTAATATCCAGAATTTATAAGTAATTTAAACAAATCAATAAGAAAAAAATAAAATAGCCCATTAAAAAGTGAGCAAAGCATGTGAACATACAGACATTTCCCAACAGAAGACGTATAAGTGGCCAACAAACATAAAAATATGCTTGACAGCACTAATCATCAGAGAAATGTAAATCAAAAAGACAATTAGATACCATCTCATACCAGTGAGAATGGCTATTACTGCAAAGTTAAAAAATAATGGATGTTGGCAAGTTTGCAGAAAAAAGAGGAATGCTTATACAGTGTTGGTGGGAATGTAAATTAGTTCAGCCCCAGTGAAAACAAGTTTGAAGTTTTCTCAAATAACTAAATATAAAGCTTTTATTTTACCCAGCAATCCCGTTAATGGATATATATGCAAGGGAAAATAAATCATTCTTTCAAATCTTGCCTGCACCCATATGTTTATCACAGCACTGTTCAAATGGCAAAGACAAGGAACCAACTTATGTGCCATCAATGAAGGATTGGATAAGGAAAATATGGTACACAGAATACAATGCAGCCATACAAATAATGAAGTTATGTTATTTGCAGTAACGTGGATGCAGCTGAGGCCATTATTCTAAGTGATTTAATGATTTAATGTAGAAACAGAAAATCAGATATTGCATGTTCTCACTTATAGGGCGGAGCTAGACATTGCATACATGTGGTCATAAAGATCAGAAAAATAGACACTGGGTACTCCAAATGTGGGTGAGCAGGAAGGAGAAAAGGGCTGAAAAACTTCCTATTGCACACTATGGCCCATATATGAGTGATGTGATCAATCATACACCAAACCTCAGCTTCACACAACACAGCCTTCTAAAAAACCTGCACGTGTACACCTGAATCTAAAAAGAAAAAGAAAAAGAAAACGCTGAAAATAAATTCATGTAGCTGCAGCCAATCCATTTTCATCATAGATACTGTATTAGTCTGTTTTCACACTACTGAAAAGACATAGTCACAACTGGGCAATTTACAAAGGAAAGAGGTTTAATATGAACTTACAGTTTCATGTGACTGAGAAAGCCTCACAATCCTGGCAGAAGGCAAGAAGGATCAAGTCACCTCTTATATAAAAAGTAAAAGAGCTTGTTCAAAGAAACTCCTCCTTATAATTCCATCAGGTCTTGTGAAACAATCCATCACCAGGAGAACACCATGGGAAAGACCTGATCCGATGATCCAGTTACCTCCCATCAGGTCCCTCCAGCAACACAGGAATTCAAGATGAGATTTGGGTGAGGACCCAGCCAAACCATATCATACACCAAGAACATACATTGGGGAAAGGACAGTTCCTAATAAATGTTGCTGGAAAAGCTACAATATGCAGAAGTGTAAAACTAGACCCCCATTTTTTACCTTATACAAAAATCAACTCAAAATATATTAAAAACTTATATTCAAGATGCAAAACTATGAAACTACTAGAAGAAAACATTGGAGAAATTCCCCAGGGCATTTGATTGGACAAAAATATTTGGAGTAAGACCTCAAAAGCAAAAGCAAAAGTAGATAAATGGGATTACATAGAGCTGAAAAGCTTCTTCATAGCAAAGAAAACAAACAAAATGAAGAGACAACCTACCCAATGGGAGAAAATATTTACAAATTAGTCTATGAAAATCCTTATAGATTTATAAAGATTCATAGATTTATAAAGTGCTATCTTTGTAGCACTTGGAACATTGTGGTTAGTTGCATAGCCACAAAGCTAATATGTAAGTTGAGATATTTTAGGACATATATTGTGATATTTAAGATGTTTTAAAAATGATTTGAAGGCAAATAATTTATTTATATCAATGATTTCTCTTCACAACTTTGGAGTGGACGATAAAGTCCTTATTGGTGTTTACTCGCCAAAAATTAAATTATAGATGTTTATTTTATGATATATTAGAAAACATTGTATCATATATTTCATAGTTACTTTAAAGGGAAAAAAATCTAGTTTGAAAAAAAGTGTGTATTTTGTTTTATTTTTATGTATTTACTTCCAAACTTCTTGACGTTTTAGCAGAATTCATCTCAATGTGACAAGAAAATTGAGGAATTTATTCAAGTCCAAAAGGAAAAGGTCTCTCTCCAATCTGCTAAAATAGAATCATATAATTTCATATAATATAATATAGTACAATATAACATAACACTATATATATAAAATATAATGAAATTATGGAAGTTACATCTCATCATCTTTGCCATATTATGTTTGTTAGAAATGTATCATAGATCCTGACTGAATTCAAGTGGTGGGAATTACAAAGCTACAGAGTTGATTTAAGGGTAACTTAAAGTTCAAGATAGAATGTGTCTGCCTCAGAAATGACCATCAACATATCTGTCCTTGTTTCATTGCCTCATACTTGAGCCATAGTATAATATAGCAGCGACAACAGCAGCAGCAGAACTAGGACATTCACATGAAGGTTAGAAATCACACCAATACATTTCAATACATTTTTTCTGCAGGATCCTGGGTCACAGCAGGTGAAGGGTATCCACTTCATGTAGAGACAGATGAGCCAAAGGTAGATGTAAATCTCTTTAAAAATGCCATCTGGCTCTGAAGAATCTATAGACATAGTCTGTAGTGATGAATGTCAAAAAAAGAAGAAAGAGGAATTTAGCAGGAAACTATTCTGATTGCACCACAGAAAGCACCTCTGACTTGCTGTGATATCTGTTAAAATAGAAGGCTATAGAATAGATGTCTAAAACAGAATTTATCACACTAAAAGCTCTCAATCAATATCCATGCTGGTAGCATAGTTTGCAGTTGCATGTGTGAACAGAAGAGAATGGGTTGGAATAATCTTTACACAGTAGTAACTTCGCTGTGATCTTTTACTTTCTTGTCATATTATCTGCTACATTAAGTGATCTTGAACCTGAGGAACAATTTTTATTTTATCCTTAACAAGTGCATTTGAAAAATCTCAATGTATAATGACCACAAAAAAGTTTGTATTTAAAATTGAGTTTTAAGGCAGCTAATTAAACTAGTAGAAGTACATAGGAAAATCTGTTAGACTTTTCATTTGCCAGACTAGATGAAATAGCAATCAATATAATATTTACAATTTATCTTTAATGTATTAATCTTTATGCACTAAATACCTTGCTTCTCTTGTATTATAGCTAATGGTTAACAAAATCACGTCACAAAAATAAATAAAGTTAAATTTAATATAATTTTCTCATGGCTGTGCAGCTAGTAGGAAGTAGAACGGGTCTTTAAACCCAGGTTTGCCTGGCAAAACAGTGTTTGTCATGATACCAATCATAGTTTGAACCAGTAAAAACATAGATATTTTCTTCTAAAGATTATAGGCATGAGGAAGAGGAAAATGGAGGATCATAATGAAGAAAATTTACAAGTCTCATTTCATCGGGAGCAAAGAAATAATTGAGCAAATGTTTTCCTTATAGCATCAGAAATAACAGTTGAGAAATGTTACACTGAATATAAGAATTTTAACTAGGTAACTTAAAACGTAATAAATTTTGCTTCAGAATCTTACTATTGGCAACATTAATAAAGCAAATATTTGAGATTATTATAAAATTTCTTCCATCAAATGAAATTATGGAACCATCTCAAAGAATATCAACTTATTCAGTTAAAGATTTATTAAGCATCTGAGTTATGTCAGATAATATGTTAAACGTTATAGTTAAAATAGTTAACGTTGATTCCTCTGCTTAAGTGGTTTATATTCTAATGAATGAAACTTTGAAAGCATTGTAGCTATATAAACAAGTAAGTGAAGATATAAATAATTATAGCTTGTTTTCCACCATTTGCTTTACCATCAGCCTGACATTTATTCACCATTGCCTTTGGTTTGATGAAAAGGAGTTTCATAATACGTTTAAGCCTTTATTCTAACATCTGTCTGCTATTTCAGATAAATTCTTACCCACAATAGTCATATTTAAAAGGAATTTCTGATGAATAATAATTTCTTTTTGGAAATGCAGTGCAATGCATTAGTAGTACAAGAAATATAAACCATACTAACTTAAGTAAATAGTTTAATAGTGTTTTTAAGATAATTATGTACTTTCTTAAAATATTTGAACATACACATAACACATAGGGACTGAAGTAATATACAGATCCTTGCTCACTGAAATAAATTATCCTTAGTTAATTATTCAAAGGAACATGTAGAAAAGCATGTACTTTTGATTGAGACCTGGGTACTAGCAACTGTCATTTTAAAATTGATCTGAGAAATCTACTTGTATTTACAATACCCAAGTGCCAATACTTTGTTTTAATTGTACTAATGTCAAGAGTTATTATAAATATTAAAGATGAGAAACTAAAGGTATTCATGAAGAGTGACTTTAATTATTGTTATGCCTTTAAAATCTTGAAAGGACACAGAGAAGCTGTCACCTCAAAGTTGTAAGAAGCTCCAAATTCTATTTTTTTAAATCTTATTTGTTTTTCTTTGGGATGGGAATTTCTAGAAAAATGCAGAGAAAAGTGTTTCCAGATGCCTCTCCCATGGCCCACAGTACACCAACAGCCCACAATATGTAACATCAAAATATGTTAAAACTATTTGTCTTAATCTGTCTTGGGTTGCTATAGCAGACTACCTGAGGCTAGATAATTAGCAAATAAATTAGGTTTATTTGGCTCATAATTCTGGTACCTGAAAGGTTGAAGGCTGAGCAGCTGTATCTGCTGAGGACCTCAGGCTGCTTCTAATCATTGCAGACAGCAAAAGAGGAGCAGATGTGTGCAAAGAGACCACATGATATGATAGGAGGTAAGAGAGAGAAACTGAGAAAACCAAACTCTTTTTAACAACTTGCTCTCATGGAAGCCGATTCATTCCCACCTGAAGAAGAACTTACCCCATGGGAGGGCATTAATCTATTCATGAGGGATCCCCCCTCATGACCAAATGCCTCAACTAGGTCCAATCTCCCAACATTGCCACACCACAAATAAATTTTAACATAAATTTTAGTGGAGACAAACTAAATGCAAATGATGGCACTATTAGTGAAAAGTAACTTGAAATTCATTCAGTGATTTCTTGCCCTCATTAAGTAAGCATCTGCAGTTATCCAGAATACAAAGTATATTCTTGTTGTTGAAGATTAACCAAAATGATCTTCGGATATTTCATTAAAGAAAACAAACCTAACCAGGCAAAAAAAAAAATTAACATTTGCCTAACTTCTGTTTGTGTCATTTCCTGTCTATCCCAGTTATCCAAATAACACACTTAAAAAGACAACTTAGTAAGAACTGTCATTGGAGAACCTTGTATCTCCTGAAGGTGATCAGTGATGCATGTGCTTTTTATGGCCTTTGATTCTAGAACACAAGTCTCAGATTTTGATAATTATTTCTTAGAATACCACATAAGAATAAAAAGAGTAAGAGAAATACATACTAAAAAATAGGCTTCTTCTGCATTAAAAAAGTCATGAATCTTTAGTGATGGATGAACTCTGTCTTGCTCCATTTCTTCATTTTAGAAATAGCGTTCCTGAAATTCAAGGAACCTAAACAATCAGCCTAAGATCAAACAGCTACTAGAAAAGGGGCTTAAAACAATAGATATCATTTCTGAGTCTGGCACTCTTTCTTATCTATTAACTATAAATGTTGTAGTTGACTATTTATAAAAATCATAAACATAATGAATTGGCAGATGGGGAAAACTACAAAACACGAAATTGAAGTGCATGTTTTTCTAAATAATGTAGTATTTTTTCTTTTCTACATGGTTCTTTATTATTTTGTAAGTAAATAATTTCTTCTATATTTAGAAGTTTTATTTCTCTTTATATTTAGGACATGAAATATATTTATTAAACATATTTTGATACACTCATATATTTTTATTTATATGTTAATTTTAAGCATATAAATGCATTGATATTCTGTTACAAAAGATTTGATACAAATGGATATGTTTAGCAAGTATATGTATGTATAACACTCAAATGATCATTTGGAAGCCCATTACCTGACTTAAGAATTTGAATATTACTAATATACTTGGTTAACTTGTGTGTCCTTACTGAACCAATTCCTCTCACTCTTCTTTGTCCAAATTCTCAAGAGATAATAATATCTTTAACTTTTTGCTTGTTTGCTTTGATTCTATTTTTAAATTATCCCTTTACTTTTCTTCATAAAGTCATATACCATTCATTTTTACTTGTTTTTATCTCCATAGCTATTACTTCATGTTTATGTTACCTTTTCATATTTGGTAAAATTCAAACACTCTCATATCAAACAGAATATTAGAAAGCTAAAGAAATAAAATTGATCATAATGTCTAAATTGATTTGAAAAAAGTTGTTTATATGTTAAGTGTATGTAAAAAAATTCTACATTTTATTTTTATGTTGGTAAAAAATGTAACATAAAATGTAGTCTATTAAATTTTTAATTACACAGTACAGTATTATTGACTGTACATTGTTGTAGAACAGATCTCTCGAACTCTTATATTGCATGACTGAAAACATATCCATTGTACAGAAAATTTCTATTTACCTCTCCCCTCTGCTTCTAGCAGCCACCATTCTATTTTTTGCTTATATAAGTTTGACTATTTTAGATGCTTCATATAAGTGGAATCATGTAGGATTTGTTCGTCTTTAAGTGACTTATTTCACTTAGCATAATGTCTTTAAGGTTCATCTATGTTGTAACATATGGCAAGATTTTCTTCTTTTTCAAGATGGATTAATATTTCATGATATGCATATATCACATTTTCTTTATCCATTCAGCTGCTGATAGACATTTAGGTTGTTTCCACCTCTTGGCTATTGTAAATAATGCTATAATAAACATGGGAGTGCAAATATTTCTGCAAGATTGTCTTTTCAATTATCTTGAATATAGACTCAGAAGTGAGATTGCTGGGTTAGATGGTAGTTCTATGTTTAATTTTCTAGAGACCGTCCATGCTGTTTTTCATAGCAAAAGCACCATTTTACATTTCAACCAACAGTTCAAAAGTTCCAGAGAGAAGAGGAGAAAAATGGCAGAATAGAAAGCTCCACAGATCATTACCCCCAACCCCACCAATGATCACAAGTAAAAAACTATCTATGCTTTAAAAATCACTTTCATAAGCACCAGAAATTATGTGAATAGTACCTCATTTTAACTTCATATCCCTGAAAGAGTCACTGAGGAGATAGAAAAAACAGTCCTGAATGTCAACGCCACCTCTCTCCCACCCCCAGCAGCTGCAATGTGGTACAGAGAGCTTCTTTGGGCACTGGGGGAGGGAGAACAAAGTAATTGTAAGCCATTGAACTCAGTGCTGTTGTATTAGACCAAAAAAATAAAAATTAAAAAACAGACAAACTCAACTAACACTAGCTCACACAGGAAGAAGCATTTAAACCAGCCCTGGCCAGAAGGGAATTGCCCATCTCAGTGATTAGAAATTGAATGCCTGCAAACGTTGTCCACCGGGGGCCAAAGTCCCCTCAGTCTCTAAGTTGAAAGGCAAGCAAGCCCATAAGGACTGCAACTCTTAGGCAAGTCTTGGGGATGAACTAAAGACAGTGGATTGGGTGGTGGGGGAATATGACATATTGAGACACTAGCTGTGGAAGCCAAGGGAGTACTTGCATCACCCACTCCAGGCTGCACAGCTCCTGGCTCCAAGAGAACCCTTCCTTCTGCTTGAGGAGAAGAGAGGGAAGAGTGGGGAGGACTTCATCTTGCATCTTGGATACCATCTCAGCCACAGCAGGATGGGGTACTGATCAGAGTCATTAGGACCCTTTTCTAGGCCCAAACACCCAGAGTACATTTCCAGAAACAACTTAGGCCAGAAAATTACCCATTTCCTTGAAGGAAAGTATCCAGTCCTGCCAGCATTCATCACCTGCTAACTGAAGAGTCCTTGAACCCTGAATAACCAGTAGCAATACCCAGGTACTACCTCTAGTGTCTTGGTGAGCCTCTGAGACTTGTTGGCTTCAGGTGAGACTCAGCACATTACCAACTGTGATGGCTACCAGGCAAAACTCTTTCTGCTGGAGAAAAGCAGAGGGGAACGTAAAGAGGACTTTGTCTTTCACCTTAGCTAACAACACAACCACAGCGGGGTAGAGAATCAAGCAGGCTCTTGGGATCCCCAATTTAAGGACTTGACTCTTGGACAGCATTTCTGGACCTGCCCTTAGGAGGGCAGACCACCGTCCTGAAGGGTAAGTTCCAAGCCAGGCAACATTTACTCCAAGCTGACTTAAGAGCCCTTGAGCCTTAAGGGAACATTAGTGGTAGTCTGGCAGTGCTCCTCATGGCAAAAGTTGGCAGTGGCTATAGGGTGAGGCTCTTCTGCCTCTAGAAAAAAGAGGAAAGAGTGGGAAGGACTGTGTCTTGTGGTTTGAGTGCAAGGGCAGCCACAATATGATTAAATACCAGATAGACTTCTCAGGGGTTTGATTCTAGTCCCTGACCAATGGAGGGGAGTTGTGGACCCACCCAGTGCCTGGGGACCTCACACCCTAAAGGGAAGAACACAGGCCTGATGGCTTTGTCACCTGCTGATTGCAGAGTCCCAGCGCATTGAGCAAACATAGGCAGTAGCCAGAGAGTGGTTCCAGTAGGCTTTGGGCAAGACCCAGCACTGTGCTGACTTCAGGTCTGACCCAGTGCAGTCATAGTGGTGGCAGCCATAAGGGTGTATGTGTCATGTTATGTATAGCTTTAGACGGTTCAGAAGGGAAAGAGACTCCCTATGTTTTGGAAAAAGGAAGGCAGAAGGACAAGAGTCTCTGCCTGGCAATTCAGAGAATTCTTCCAGATCTTGCCCAAGACCATCAAGGAGATATCTCTCTGAATTTGCAAGAATCACAGAATTACTGGGCTTGAAGTGTCTCCTCAAGTAGAGATGGATTAGATCACAACACTGGAATCCTTTCAAACATTTGGAAAGCCTTCCCAAGAAGAATAGCTGCAAATAAACCCAGACAGTGAAGACTACAATAAATCCTTAATTCTTCAATGCCCAGACACCAAAGGACTTTTACTAGGATCAACATCACCCAAAAAAGCATTTTCTCACCAATTGAACTAAATAAGACACCATGGATCAATCTTGGAGAAACAGAGATATGTGACCTTTAAAGACAAAGAATTCAAAATAGCTGTTACGAGAAAAATGCAAAGAAATTTAAGATATCACAGAAAAGGAATTAACAATTGTATCAGATAAACTTAATAAAGATATGAAAATAATTTTTAAAAATCTAGCAGAAATTCTGGAGCTGAAAAATGCAACTGTCAAACTGACTGATGCATCAGAGTCTGTTAATAGAATTAATCAAGCAAACAAATTAGTGAGCTTGAAGACAGGCTATTTGAAAATAGTCAGAAGAGATGAAAAGAAGGAATACAAGATGAAGAACTGCTGCAGGAACTAGAAGATAGCCTCAAATGGGAAAATCTAAGAGTTATTGGCCTTAAAGAGTAGGTAGAGAAAGAGATAGGAGTAGAAAGTTTATTCAAAGGGGTAATAACAGATAACTTTCAAACTTACAGAAAAATATCAATATCCAAGTACAAGAAGTTTATAGAAAACCAAGCAGAGTTAACCCAGAAAAGACTATCTCAAGGCATTTAATAATCAAACTCCCAAAGGTCAAGAATAAAGAAAGGATCCTAAAAGCACCAAGAGCAAAGAAACAAAGAATGTACAATGGAGCATGTATATATCTGGCAGCAGAATTTTTAGTGGAAACCTTACAGGCCAGAAGACAGTGGGATAACATACTTAAAAGTGCTGAAAAATTAAAAACTTTTATCTACTTTTCTCGAGCTCATTTGTTGAAGAGAATAACCTTTCCTTGATGTATATTCCTGGCACATTTATCAAAGACCAATTGATCATATACACAGGGTTTTCTGGGTGTTCTATTATATGCTACTGGGGTAAAGTCCAGTTTGTCTTTATGCCAATACCATACTTTTTTGATTACTGTGGATTTATAATGTTTCCAAATCAGGAACTATGAGGCCTCCAGATTTATTATTCTTTCTTAAGATTGTTTTGGCTACTCCAGGTCCTTTAAGATTGCATATGAATTTAAGCATTTTTTCTGTGTCTGTAAATAATACTATTGAGGTTTTGATAGAAATTGCATTGAATCTATAGATCTTTTGGGGTATGATGGATATTTTAATAATGTTAAGTACTCCATTCTATGAACACAGGATGTCATTCTATATATCTATATCTTCCTTAATTTCTTTCAGCAGTATTTTGTAGTTTTGAGTGTATAAATAAATTATCTCTTTGGTTAAGTTTATTCTTAAGTATTTTTATGCTATTATAAAGAAACTAGTTTTTTTACAAATTCTTTTTCAGATTGTTGATTGTTAGTGTATAGCTGATTTTTTTATGTCAATCGTATATAATGTAATATTGCTGAATTTATTTCTTAGCTCTCTATTTTTTTTCTGTGTGGAAGATTTAGAGTATTTTATGTATATGATCATGTCCTTTGTAAATAATATTATTTCTTCATTTCCAACTTGGGTGCCTCTTTCTTTCCCTCCCTCCCTCTTGTTTCTCTTTCTCCCTCCCTTCCTCCTTTCCTTCCTTTCTAAAAGCTGTAAACCTTTCAGTACTATGTTGCACAGAAGTGATGGGAGTGAGAGTCCTTGCCTTGTTAATAATCTTCAAGAAAATTCTTTTAGTTCTTTACTGTTGACTATGATAGCTGTGGGCTTTTCATATGTGGACTTTATTATATCACAGTAACATTCTATTTCTAGTTTCTTTGAGTTATTTATCATGAAAGGGTGTTTAATTTTGTCAAATGCTTTCTTTTGCATCAGTTGAAATTATTATGTGACTTTCTGCTGGTTTGCTGTTAGTTTTTTTTTTTTGAAAATTTTCACATTAGTATCTATCAGGGATGCTAATTTATAATGTCTTTTTTTGACTTGCTTTGGTATGAGAGTCATACTGGCCTAGTAAAATGAATTTGGAAGTATTTTTGTTTCTCCAATTTTTGGAAAAGTTCAATAAAGTTTGGCATTAACTTTTTAACCCCATAAATATATAAAAGTACTATGTACCCACAAAAATCAAAGTGAAAATTAAAATAAAATAAATGCTTTACTTTACCAGTGAAGCCATCTTGTCCTGAACTTTTCTTTGTTGAGATATTTTTTGATTACTGATTTAATCTTTTTACTAGTTGTAAGTCTGTTCAGATTTTCCATTTTTTCATAAATCAATCTTGGTAGGTTGTATGTTTCTAAGAATTTATTTCTTCTAAGTTATTTAATTTGTTGCTGAATAATTGTTCATATTTGTCTCATATAGTCATTTTTTTAAAAAATTCTGTGACATGAGTTGTAATGTCTCCTCTTTCATTTTTGATATTAGTTATTTGAATCCTCTCTTTTTTACTTAGTAAACATAGCTGAAAGTATTTCAATTTTGTTTGTCAAACATCAGATATCAGTTTTGTTACTTCTTTTTAAATATTTTATATTATTTGTTTTATTTATTTCTGTTCCTAATCTTTATTATTTTCTTCATTTTGCTACAATTGAGCTTAGTTTATTCTTTTTTTTTCTTCTTCCTTCTCCTTCTCCTTCTTTTCCTTCTCTCTTAAGGCAGGGGTTCCAAACCTCACCCACAGCCACCAGTACTAGTCTGTGTCTTGTCAGGAAGGAAGCCACACAGCAGGTGAGCAGCAAGCTGGTGAGCAAAGCTTCCTCTGTATTTACAGCAGCGCCCCCTTTCCACAATCAATCTTATTACCACCTGAGCTCCACCTCCTGTCAGATCAGCCTTATCATTAGATTCTCATCAGAATGCAAATGCTGTTGTGAACTTCAATATTAGGGATCTAGGTTGCACTCGCCTTATGAGAATCTGATGCCTGATGATCTGTCTCTGTCTCCCATCACCCACAGATGGGACCATTTAGTTGTAGGAAAAGAAGTTCAGGATTCCCACTGATTGTACATTTTGGTGAGTTGTATATTTTATTATATTTTACAATGTAATAATAATAAAAAATAAAGTGCACAATAAAATGTAATGCACTTGAATCGTCAAAACTGTCCTCCTCAACTCCTGGTTCATGGAAAAATTGTCTTCCAAAAAACTAGTTCCTGGTGCCAAAAAGGTCACTGCCTTAAGGTAAAGTGTTAGATTGTTTATTTCGGATATTTCTTCTCCTTCTCCTCCTCCTCCTCCTTTCTTCTCCTCCTCTTCCTCCTCCTCCTCCTCCTCCTTCTCCTCTTCCTCCTCCTCTTCCTCCTCCTCCTCCTCTTCCTCCTCCTCCTCCTTCTTCTTCTCCTTCTTCTCCTTCACCTCCTTCTGTGTCTTGTCAGGAATGAAGCCACACAGCAGGTGAGCAGCAAGCTGGTGAGCAAAGCTTCCTCTGTATTTACAGCAGCGCCCCCTTTCCACAATCAATCTTATTACCACCTGAGCTCCACCTCCTGTCAGATCAGCCTTAGCATTAGATTCTCATCAGAATGCAAATGCTGTTGTGAACTTCTAATATTAGAAGAGAATGAAGAGGAGGAGAAGGAGGAGGAGGAGAAGGAGGAGGAGGAGAAGGAGGAGAAGGAGAAGGAGGAGGAGGAGAAGGAGGAGGAGGAGAAGGAGGAGGAGGAGAAGGAGGAGGAGGAGGAGAAGGAGGAGGAGGAGAAGGAGGTCTTCATTCTCTTCTCCTTCTCCTCCTCCTTTCTTATTCTTCTCCTTCTCCTTCAGCTTCTTCTTCCTCCTCCTCCTTGTTATTGTTCTTCTCCTTCTTCCACCTCCTCCTCCTCTTCCTCTTCCTCCTCCTCTTCTTTTTCTTTCTTTCTATTCTTGTAAATGTTTACATTTACCACTATAAGCTTCTCTCTAGTACTACATTTTTTTGTATCCTGTAAGCTTTGGTATGCTTTTTATTTTGTTTAATTTGTTTCAAATTATTTTCTCATTTTCCTTCCGATTTTTTCTTTGACCCATTGGTTGCTCGAGGGTGTGCTGTTTAATTTATTTTTAAAAAATAATTTCAACATTTATTTTAAATTCAGCAGGGTACATGTGTGGGTTTGTTATGTGGAGTTATGGCATAATGCTAAAGTTTAGAATACAAATAATCCAAACTTGTGTAGTTTGGATAGTAAGCATAGTAAGCATAGTACACAACCATTTTTGTTTTCTTGTAACTCTTCCTTTATTCTTTCCTTTCCTTCTTTAGTAGTCCCCAGTGTCTATTATTCCAATCCCATCTTTCTTTTTCTGTTTTTAGACAAAGTCTTGCTCTGTCCCCTCGGCTGTTGTGCAGTGGCATGAACATGGTTGATTGCAGCCTCCATTTCCTGGGCTCAAGCAATCCTTCCAACTCAGCTTCTCAAGAAGCTGGGACTTGCAGGCATACACCACCACACCCAGCTAATTTATATATTTTAAATATATAGATATATTTTTAATATATGTATTAATATATATTTTATATATATATATATATTTTAATAGAGATGAGGTCTTTGCATGTTGCTCAGGTTGGTCTCAAACTCCTAGGCTCAAGTAATCCATCCACCTTGGCCTCCCAAAATGCTGAGATTACAGGTGTGAGCCATTATTCCAGGCTGGCTATTGTTCCCTCTTTATGTCCATGTGTGCTCACTGTTTAGCTTTTACATATAAGTGAGAATAGGCAGTTATTTGTTTCTTTTCTTGTTTAATTGTTTAAGTTCCTCATAGATTATGAATATTAGACCTTTGTCAGATCCATAGTTTACAAATATTTTCTGTGATTCTGTAGGTTGTCTGTTTACTCTATTAATAATAGCCTCCTTTGCTGTGCAGAAGCTCTTTAGTTTAATTAGGTCACACGTGTTAATTTTTGCTTTTGTTTCAATTGTTTTTGAGAGCTTAGTCAAATCATTTTCCAAGGCTGATATCCAGAATGGTGTTTCCTAGGTTTTCTTCAAGGATTCTTACACTTTGTATTCTTATACATTTAAATCTGCAATCCATCTTGAGTTAAATTTTTATATGGTGAAAGGTAGAGAAACAGTTTTATCTTTATGCATATGGCTAGCCCAACTATTCTAACACCATTTATTGACTAGGGAGTTTTCTCCATTGCTTATTTTTGTCAACTTTGTCAAAGATCAGAAGGCTGTAAGTGTGTAGCTTTATTTCTGGGTTTTCTATTATATTTTATAAGTCTATGTGTCTGGTTTGTGCCAGTACTATGCTGTTTTGATTACTGTAGCCCTGTAGTATAGTTTGAAGTCAGGTATTGTGATGCTTTTAACTTTGTTGTTTTTGCATAGAATTGCTTTAGCTGTTGAGGCTCCTTTTTGGTGCCACATGAATTTTAGAGTAGTTTGTTCTAATTCTATGAAAACTAAAATTGGGAGTTTGACTGGAATAATGGTGAATCTGTAGGTTGCTTTGGGCAGTATGGCTATTTTTAACAATACTGATTCTCCCAATTTATGAATATGAAATGTTTTTCCATTTTGTGTGTGTATGTGGGGGTCATTTCTAATTTCCTTCAGCAGCGTTTTCTTCTCCTTGTAAAGATCGTTTACCTCCTTGGTTAAATGCATTTCTATTTTTATTTTTGTCTGTGTGTGTGTGTGTGTCTATTATAAAAGGGATTGTTTTCTTGATTTGGCTCTCAGCTTGAATGTTATTGGTGTATAAAAATGCTACTGAATTTTATACATTTATTTTGTGTCTTGAAACTTTATTGAAGTTATTTGTCAGTTCCAGAAGCCTATTGTCAGGGTCAGAAGTTATTTGTCAGTTCCAGAAGCCTATTGTCAGGGTCATTAGGATTTTCATGGAATAGAATTATACTCTTGTGATGAAAGATAGTTTGACTTCTTTTCATATTTGGATATCTTTTCTTTCCTTTTCTTGTCTGATTTAATTATCACATTTATGAAATTTTCAGCTTTTCTTCTGCTCTCAATTTCTAGTTTCATTCCATTGTTGTAACAGAAGTTACTTATGATTTCAATCTTGAATATGTTAAAATATGTTTTGTGCCCTAATATTTATCTTGAAGAATGTCTTGTGTGCACTTAAGAAGAATGTATGTTCTGTTCTTTGGAGGTGTAAAGTTCTGTACAAATCTGTTAGATCCATTTGGTCTATAGTGCTGTGCAAGTTCTCTGCTTCCTCAATGAAATTTATGTCTGATTTTTCTATTCATTATTGAATATAGGATATTAAAATATTCTGCTGCTATTGTGTTGTGATCTATTTCTCCTTTCAATTCTGTTAATGTTTGCTACACATATTTGAGTACTTCAATGTCAGGTGCATGTATATTTATGATTGTTTTATTTTCCTGGAGAACTGATGTTTTTTATTATTACATAATATCTTTCTTTGTCTCTTGTGAAAGTTTTTGACTTAAAGTCTATTTTGTCTGATATAAGTATGACCACATCTGCTCCCATGTGTTTACTATTTGCATTGAATAGCTTTTTTCCATTCTTTCACTTTAAATTTGCATATATCCTGAAATCTAACATGAATCTGTTATAGAGAGAATATAGTTGGATTTTGTTTTTGTTGTTTTTTAAATCTACCAAGCCACTTTGTTTCTTTTGACTGGGAAATTTAATCCATTTACCTGTAAAATGATTACTGATAGGGAAAGAATCACTAGTGCCACTTCGTTAACTGTATTCTGTCTGTTTTGTAGGTTTTCTCGTCTTACTGTTTTGGTAATGGTTATTGTTCTTTTCCTCTTTTGTTTTCTTCTATGTTTCATTAATTTCTTTGTTGTTACATGCTTTGATTTCTTTCTCATTTTCTCTTGTGCATCTTATATAAATATTTTCTTTGTAGCTACCATGTGCTGTACATAAAACATCTTATATTTATAAAGGTATATTTTAAGCTGATACTATGACCATTTCAACTGCATAAAGAAACAATACTTTTTTCTACTTCCTCCTGACATACTCATACTTTATATTAAGTGGTTCATATATTGTTTTTAAATTAATATCTCTGTGTGGCAAGGAGGGTCTTGTACTTCCATTTTTTTCATCTTGGTGACGTTACTCCTCCAAAAAATTTTACAGTTCTGATAAATAACACCTATCCTCATGAATTAGATGGATAATTATGAAAAAATATATTGTTTCAAGAAGATGGCTAGTTTAGATATAAAAAAATTAAAAATCTGTATATATTGGTCCACTTTGTTTTTTTTTTCTCTCTTTTAAAAAAGATTATTTATTATGCTTTAACTTTTGAGGTACATGTGCAGAACATACAGGTTTGTTACCTAGATATACACATGCCATAATGCATCCATCACCCCATCATCTACATTAGATATTTCTCTTAATGCTCTCCTTCCCCAATCTCCTTAACCCCTGCTATCCCTCCCCCAGCCCCCCACCCCGCGACATTCCCTGGTGTGTGATGTTCCCTTCCCTGTGTCCATGTGTTCTCATTGTTCAACTCCTACTTATGAGTGAGAACATGTGGTCTTTGGTTATTTTGATTTTAAAAGTACCCATTAGCTCTCATAGTTGGATTAACAACTTTACTTGAACTTCTCTGTTCTATAATAGATACAAAATGAAATTTTTTAAATCTAAGTGAAAAACATAAGAAATTCAAAGTTGTCTGTGAAGATAGGTCAGTCATGATTAAAACTGAATTTCTGGTTAGTAATAACACTTATCCACAAGAAATCTAAAAATATTGATTTTTTCTGGAGAAAAAAAGTATAATCTGCCTTAAACTTAAAATCTGTGTAAGTATACATGCCTGATACTCAAATTAGATGATCAGACTTCAATTTTATAACAGCCTTGAACACTAATGACTAGGAATAAACTAAGTATGGAGGGGATTGCTGCTTTCTTTGCCTATAATGTCAAAGATTAATAAAAGAGAGTATCCGCTTGATATGGTGTGGCTCTATGTCCACACTGATATCTTATCTTGAATTGCATTTGCCATAATTCCCATGTATTGTGGGAGGAACCTGGTGTTTATTCAATCATAAGGGCAGTTTCCCCATACTGTTCTCTTGGTAGTGAATAAGTCTCCAGAGATCTGTTGGTTTTATAAGGGGAATCCCTTTTACTTGGTTCTCATTTTCTCTTGCCTGCTGAGATATAAGATGTGCCTTTCACCTTCTGCTATGCTGTGAGGCCTCCCCAGCCATGTGGAACTGTGAGTCCGTTAGATCTTTCTTTCTTTATAAATTATCCAGTCTCTTGTATATCTTTATAAGCAGCATAAAAATAGGCTAATACAAGCTATATTCTCAAATGCCTGACATCTATGAATATAGAGAAAAGCATGCTTAAACATTCCAGAAAACAACAGTGCATTAACATTTGTTATGGTAAATAGAGAAATGTAAAAAGACTGTACAGGATAATTTTGGAGGCTAATATTTATCTTATCAAAATGAAAAGTTATTTAAAATGGCATGCAAAGGATGCAGTAAACATAAGTACATTGCATAGATAAAACCTTGGAATATTGAATAGAATTAAATGCCAATGTGAACTCTTAATAGGTATATAAATTTGGACCCTTTACTTATCCCGCCTAAGTTTTAGTGTCCTTAGCTACAAAATGAAAATCATAAGTTTGACTCCATAGGGTTGTCATGAGTATTTAAGAAGATAATACACACAAATT
This sequence comes from Callithrix jacchus, assembly GCF_049354715.1. Lineage (NCBI taxonomy): Eukaryota > Metazoa > Chordata > Mammalia > Primates > Cebidae > Callithrix > Callithrix jacchus. Next base: position 89,399,295 of record NC_133511.1, read on the forward strand.
TTATAGCACAAGCCCTGGTACATATTAGAAAGTTTAATAAATTATAGTTATATTTGGTCAGATTAGCAAATACTATTAAAAAGTATAGCCTTTTTCAATTTAATAGGGAAAAAACCTCACATCATTATTTTAAGAAATAATATATCCTACATCTTTTATCCCCTTCATATCTTTAACACCTCCTTAATTATATCTTTTGAGCATGAGGACAAAGAGAAACTATGGGAGATATGAAAAGTGGTAGAGAGCAGCCTCTTTCCTCAAAAAACTTACAATATGAGTTAGACTTTTACATAAATGAGCTAATACAGAGAGCCATAATAAAAGTATAGTGTTTGAAGAGGTAAATTCTAGAAGGATGATCAGGTATAATTTTAACAACACAGACCCAGCCTGTTGAAATATTTTTGTCATCGTTCAACTCACATATTTAAAAATTTCCATTTTACCTACAGAAAATAGATAATATAAAAGGACTGCTGTGTTCTGCTTAATACCTCTAAAGTCTTCAGAGCATTTTAGCTTTTAAGGAGAGTCATATGTGCTACAATTGACTGAATTTGCTATTCAAAATAAAAAAGCAGTAAGTCTAAAGAACAAAAGACAGATTCATGCTCCAGTAAACCCAAGCAAAAATCTTGGTCTCATGAATATGACAAATTATTAAGAATAATTGTACTTTAAGAAATTTACATGTTAGAGTTGAAAAACTTACTGGCGATGTGATGAGGAAGCTTATACTTGTTGCTAACTGGGGTAACAGTTACATGGCGTTCGTCGAAGCTGAAATGCCTTTTTTTTTGTCCAAACCTATCAACATGCTACTCTTCTGGAACAAAAGATTATAAATTTTGGGTTTTAGAATGACATTAATTATCTTCTGGGAAAGGATTTGACAATAATTTTAGTTCTGTATGATACCAAAATGCTTCAAGTGAAAATTTGTCTGTATTCTAGTATGAGATGCTTAGCCAAGATTTTTGATTGTTGAATCATGCGAAGTCTTTCACTTCACATACTATCACTGTACAGATTTAGCCAAATATTAATCTTTCTGAGTGTTATTTGTTATCTGTGAATGGAAATACATAAACCAAGTTAAGGTCAGAGTGTTTTATAAATATTAAATAAGGTATTAACATCAATTTAAGAGTTGATATCTATTTTGTTTAAAGATTGTCAAATTAGTGAGCTCCTTAAACACCCAAGCATCTTGCAGAGTTTCCTACAGTGGTTTCAAGCCTGAAAATGGGCCGGTGGTGAATGTTGAGACAAGCAAGCTGGAAAAATATTAAAATGTTAAATGTGCCAATATTGTCCTGAATGGTTTATATCATGCTTTGTCATTAAGAGTTTTTTTTTTCCCCAATGCTTAATTGAAAAATGTTATTTTTACATTCAGGTTTTGAATCAATCATAATTATCTGTCAATGGTACTGAGTAGAAATCCCATTTTATTAATATATTTATTTCTATTTAATTGAATAATTCTTCTAGAGTCATTATATGAATGATGTATACTCTCTCTCTGTCAGTGCCATCACTTTCTGAATCTTAATCCTTTTATTCCCTACTGCAGGCTTCTTTTATCATGGAAAAATTATTTGACCTCTCATAGATTAAGTTTCATTCACAAACTTCATTTTTAAAACAAGAATGTATCAATAAGTAGTGTTAGAGGCTAAATAAATTCCCAACACAGAATTTCCTCTGGGACACTGCCTAGTGGAACTATGAGAACAGGGTCACCATTCTTCAGACCCTGAAATACTAGATCCACTGACAACTTGCACTGTGCTCCTAGAAAAACCCCCAAATACATATGTTAAAATCTTAACACCTCAGTAGCTCAGAGGGTGATCATATTTAGATATAAGATTTTTAAAAAGGTAATTAAGTAAAAATGAAGTCATTAGGGTGACCCTAATCCAATATAGCTGGCGTCCATATAGGAAGAAGAAATTTCAACACCAACATGTACAGAGGGAAAACCATATGAAGACACAGGGAGAAGATTTGGATTTGTGTCCCCACTCAAAATCACTGAAAGAGGGGCTTGGTGAGAAATTAATGGTTCATGCTAGCAGATTCTCCCCTTGCTGGTCTCATGACAGTGAGTAAGTTCTCATGAGATTTGACTGTTTAAAAGTGTAGGGCACTTCTATTGCTCTCCCTCTCTCCTGCCACCATATGAAGGAGGTGGCAAGACACTTCACCATGTGAAAGAGATGGCAGGAAACTTACAGTCATGGTGGAGGGAGAAGGGGAAGCAAGCACCAAGCAAAGTGCTAAGTTTCCTGAGGCCACCAAGTCATGCTTCCTGTTAATCTTGTGGAACTGAGGGTCAATTAACCCTCTTTTCTTCATAAATTACCCAGTCTCAAGTGGTTCTTCATAGCAGTGTGAAAATGGTCTAACGCAGAAAACTGGTAAGAGAAGCATGGGGCACTGATATAAATATGTCTGAAAGTGTGGAAGCAACTTTCAGGGTAATAGGCAGAGGTTTGAACAGTTTGGAGGACACAGAATAAGATAGGAAGATGTGGAAAACTATGAAACCTTGAGACTTGTTGAATGGTTTTGACCAAAATGCTGATAGTGATGTGGGCAATGAAGTCCAAGCTGAGATGGTTTCAGATGGAGATGTGGAACTTATTGGAAACTGGAGTAAAGGTCACTTTTGCTATGCTTTAGCAGAGAGAGTGGCAGCATTTTGCCCTTGCCCTAGAGATCTCTGGAATTTGCATGAGAGACATCATTTAGGGTATCTGGTGTAATAAATTTCTAAGCAGCAAAGCATTCAAAATGTGACCTAGATATTTTTTAAGTATACACTCATATACATGAACAAAAAGATTTTCTGAAACTGGAACATATATTTTAAAGGTAAACAGTGCATAAAAGTTTGAAAAGTTTGCAGTTCAGCCATGTGTTAGAAAAATAAATCCCTTTTTTTCAGGAGAAATTCAAGCCCAAGCTTACTGCAAGTGTTTGCTTAAGTAAAAGGGGCTGACTGTTAATAGCCAAGACAATAGAGGAAATGTTTCTGAGCATTTTAGAGAACATCAAGGCAGCTCCTCCTATCACAGATTTCAAGGCCTAAAAGGGAAAAATAGTTTCCTGAGTCAGGCCCAAGGCCTAACCCCTCTGTGCAGCTTCAGGATATGGTGCCATGTGTCCCAGCCACTACAGCTCTAGCAGTGGCTAAAAGGGGTCCAAAGTACAGCTCAGGCCATTGCTTCCGAGAGTGCAAGCCCTAAGCCTTGACAGCTTTCACACAGTGTTGGGCCTGCAGGTATTCAGAAGGGAAGACTTGAGGTTTAGGAACCTCTTCCTAAAGTTCAGAAGATGTATGGAAACTTTTGGATGTCCAAGCAGATGTCTGCTGTAGGGGCGGAGCCCACAGGGAGAACTACTACTAGGTGGTGCAAATCGGAAATGTGGGATTGAGGCCCCAACACAGAGTTCCCACTGGGATGCTGCCAAGTGGAACTGTGAGAAGAGGGTCATCATTCTTCAGACCCCAAAATATTATATCCACTGACAGCTTGCACTGTGCTCCTAGAAAAGCCACTTCGGGAGTCTGAGGTGGGTGAATCACCTGAGGTCAGGAGTTCTAGACCAACCTGGCCAATATGGTGAAACCCCATCTCAACTAAAAATACAAAAATTACCAGGTGTGATGGCAGGCACCTGTAATCCCAGGTATTGAGGAGGCTGAGACAAAGGAATCATTTGAAACCAGGAGGTGGAGGTTTCAATGAGCCAAGAAGACAACACTGCACTATAGTGTGGGTGACAAGAGTGAAACTCTGTCCCCAAGAAAAGAAAAGAGAAGCCACAGGCTTTCTTTGCCAGTTTGTGAAAGCAGCCTTGGGGCTGTACCCTGCACAGCCATGTAGTCAGAGCTGCCCAAGGCCTTAGGAGCATACCAGTTGTATCAGCATGGCCTGGCTGTGAGACATGTAATCAAAGAAGATCATTTTGGGGCTTTAAGATTTAATGACTCCCCTGTTGCATATTGGACTTGCATGGGAGCATTTATCAATGCCTGTTCCCTCATGATATCTTAGAAGTAACTAAATTGTTTTGGTTTTACAGGCTCATTGGCAGGAGAGACTTACCTTGTCATAGATGAGGCTTTGGACTGACTTTTGAGTTAATGCTAAAATGAGTTAAGACTAGAGAACTGTTGAGGAGGGATAATTGTATTTTCAGCATGAAAAGGTCATGAGACTTGGGAAAGACCAATAGCAGAATCATATGGATTGGATTTGTGTCCCTGACCAAATCTCATGTCGAGTTGTAATTCCCAATGTTGGGGGAGAGGCTTAGTGGGAGTTGATTGGATCATGGGGACAGATTTCCCCTTTGCTATTTTCATGATGGTGAGTGAGTTCTCATGAGATCTTAAGGTTTAAAAGTGTGTGGCACCTCACCTTTCCCTCTCTGTGTCTCTTCTGCCACCATGGGTGCTTGCTTTTCCCTTCACCCTCCACAATGATTTTAAGTTTCCAGAGGCCTCTTACTTATGGTTCTTGGTAAGCCTATAGAACTGCGAGTCAATTAAACCTTTTTTCTTCATAAATTACCCAGTCTTGGGTAGTTATTTATAGCAGTGTGAGAATAGACCAATACAGCCACCTTTAAGTCAAGGAGAAAAACCAACTCTGCCAACACATTCTAGCCTTCATAACTGTTAGTAGGTAAATTTCTGTTCTTTAAGTCACTTTACTATGACAGTCCTAGTTACATAATACAGGTGGTATGCTTCAAATATACTAAAAATATGTTTTTCAGTTTATCAAATGGTATGTAAATGAAAAAGAGCATTGATATGATTTATAAAACTACCACAATATTTAGCCATCTGTTTTATTTCTTGCTCTATATTTACATAAAATTTAAAAAGGAAACAACTAGTGTATGAACATGTTTTCTGGAACAGATACAAAATATCTGCCTATTTTTATCACACTTGAAATAAAGTATGAAAACTGGAAACGGAATCCCTCCCTTTGAGGTGCCTGAACTCTTTTCCTCTGATTTATGTCCTACAACTTTTATTGCCATGCTTCAGTACTGAGCCGACACATAATCCATCTTTCTTTGTTTTCAGATGATGTCATTGCTAACTGGAGGTTGCCTATATCTGTAGTCTTTGAAAAGCTTTTCATCCCTTTCCTTTTGTAAATCCACTTTCCATGATAATTAGTGCTCCATTTTGTGACCAACCTGAAATACTGGTCCTACAGAGTTCAGGGTTGTTCCTGCTTGTAATGAAAAATGAGTTGGAAGATTATGAAAGAGTTTGGAGGATCCCTGAAATTTCCCTGGCTTTTTGGTCTCAAAAGGAGTTGCCGTTTAATGAAAATACTACCTCTCTATTGCTGGGTACCTGTAAAACATTCACTTGGCTTTCCTAAGTCTCAATGTCCCTATATGTAAAATGAGTATTTAAAATATCTCCATTTAGTAGTTGTAAAAATTACATTAGAAAATGGCTGTAATTGGGAGAGGTGGCACAATCCGGTAGTACCAGCTATTCAGGAGGCTGAGATAAGCAGATTGCTTGAGCTGAGGAATTCAAGACCAACCTTGGCTTTTGAAAACATTTAGTTGATTACTTTTTATATTACATATACTTGGTAATTTTAATAAAGAATTCCCACTTTGGCTTCATTCTGTAGACCTTTAACTTTTTGATTTTTTTTAATTTTATTCACACCTGAAGCTTTAGCAACTGTAATTGTTAAACATATATGTTGTCTCAATCTTTCATTATATTTTCAAGAGGAGGGACAATGTTTTGCTCTTTGCTATATTTTAAGTAGTAGGGATGCTGCCATTTATCATCTGCTAAGATTTTTGAATAAAATAATAGAAACATTATTCTTTAATCTTTAGAATGAATCTTGGAATGAAAAAACACAATATTATTATATTTTGGCTGTTGTCACTCTATTTGTTGCTGACATACCCAAAAGAGTCTGTGCTGACTTGTATTTTAAAAATCAAAAACAATGAAGATAAAGGTACCACAATGTCTTATTCTATTTGATATCTCATATGTGTTATCACTATAATTATAAACCAGCTCTAGAGTAACTATACTGGGAAGAATTAAACCACAAAATGGGGCCTTAATGTGTTCTGTTTCTCCACTTTTTAAACTATAATTACACTCCAAAATCACTGGCCTTTAAACCCGAAGGGCCATAAAATCTTTTTACCTACTACAAACACTGTTAACCATTCATATATTTGTTGAACACTTAGCTTACACTGAAAAGAGATACATTCAAACAAACTCTTTTTCGTTATTCTTTTAAAATGTATATGCCCCTAGATGGGATATAGTCATTCATTTATCTATCAAATGTTTATTTGATGCCAACCAATCTATCTTGGACTACATTGTCTGCTATGAGACTAAAAGACACTGTCTCTCTATGCAAACAGTCACAGTCTGAAGAAGGCATCACAGAAGTAAACTGGATATTATTACAATATCTCATGTAATTTGTGTATATTTGTATTCCTTTTATAGTTATGATTAGAGATAAACTTCCACAACATATGGTAATAGTAATGTAACTAGGGGAGCGTCAACATCCCCAGCTCCCACATCTGAAGAGGTTTTTAGCTTTGCTAACCCTGAAAAATGGGGAAAGGGACCCTGGAGGTGCAGTGAGTTTGCTGTTCAAATAAATATCATGTACCCAAAGAGTTTTGTGGGAAGTGATTTATTAGACACAGAGAGAGAAGGAAAGACAGCTCCCACACTGTAATGGGAGGAGATGCAGAGAAAAAATCCCTTCAAGTAAGGAGCAGATGAATTTTAACCCTTGAGTTATTCCCGCCCCATTCATGTCTCATCCAATGAGAGGAGTTGATTCAAATGTCCTCTGGAGTGATTGATCTTTGACTCTGACACCAGATTGGCTGCTTGGTCCACAGCTCTGATTTATAGAGCCCCCTCCTCCCTGAGCTTTCAGGGAATTTTTAAGACCAAGGGAGCTCACTTGGCTTTCCCCACCTAGCCTGTAGGCGGGAAACCTAGACAAAGAACTTTACATTTGAAAGCCCTCTGGTTTCCGGATGGAGGCATGGAGCCAGGGAACCCCTGCTTTTCAAACCACGCCCCTAACAGACCCGGGAAAAGAAGTCCCTCAGTAAGATAAATATTTCTTGGGCTCAAAATTAGATTATGATATCTAAAAGAAAAATATAAAACTGTTCCTTGAAGAAATCTAGGAGTGGAAACTCTTAGATTTTCATAGTTTGTAATTATTTAATTATTTATGTTTTAGAAAAATTGAGAGTAAGTTAGATTTGGAACACCTAGAGGTTGAAGTACCGTAGATTAATGGAGAGGCCATTGAAATATCCACCCAAGATGTAATGATTGTCATTCTTTTTTTTTTTTTCTTTTTTTTTTGAGATGGAGGCTCACTCTGTCGCCCAGGCTGGAGTGCAGTGATACTATCTCAGTTCACTGAAACCTCTCCCCTGCAAGTTCAAGCGATTCTCCTGTCTCAACCTCCTGAGTAGCTGAGATTACAGGCATGCACCACCACGCTCAGCTAATTTTTGTACCGGCTAATATTTGTATTTTTAATATAGATGTTGGTCAGGATAGTCTCAAGCTTCTGACCTCATGATCTGCCTGCCTCACTCTCCCAAAGTGTTGAGATTACAGGCACGAGCCACCACAATTGGCCATGAGTGTCATTCTTAATCATGTACATTTAAGGTAGGTACACTCATCCATTGCCCATAATCTGAAGGGAGGTAAGTAGAAACAAGCATCAAATTTAAAGAATATTAAAAAAAAAAAGCAGTCAAGAATGTTAGTATAGAAATGAATGACAAAAAGTCAGTCAAGAATGTTAGTATAGAAATGAATGACAGAAAGTCAAAAACGAATTGCAAAACTTACAAATTCCAAACCAATAGCAACCTGGGGCTTATAATGAAAGTGATGGAAAATGCAAGCTGGGTTATTTTTGTAAGTTTTTTTTAAAAATTATTTTCCAAAGATTTAGGATGCAACAGAAGTAATCATAGACTAAGGGCATTAATTCCAGGGTAGGAATATGGAAACAAAGCAGCTATCAGAATTCAGAGGGAGAACTACTTTAATAGTGGGACATAAAAGAGGCTTCAGGGAAAGAATCAGGAGAATAAATGTCTCTGTCTTACTTTCTCTTTATCCCTGTGAACTCATGCAGATGTCTAATTGGCTGAATTCTACCATAAGCTAGTTTCCAAGGAAAACTGACGATACTCCCTTTAAAAGTCAGATTCCTAGAGCACAGAGCATAGTAGGGAAGGTGGATAAAGTGTATCAAATGGCAAAACAGTAGCCAAAAATTACATAAGACACCATGGGAAGTATATATTTGCAGGAAAGCAAACCTCTAGTAACTGAGGAGTGTGCAGCTGAGTAGTTGCCTCTATTATATGACATTGTTAAGATCACAACTACCAATAATAAACCAGGCCACCACTGAATGTCAAGTTCTTGATACTTAGAAAATATGTAATAACTTTTCCTCAATGAATTAATGGAATGATGAATAATTCAACTTACATTTATTTTCTTGTCCATGCTTCTTCTCTTATTTATGAGCATACTGTTATCTTCTGGACTTGAATATGCTTACCTCCTCCACCCACACACTATATATACATGTATATATATATATATATATATATATATATATGTACACACACACACACTGTATGAATGTGAGTGATGCTCATTAAAAAACCATAACATCACAGTTAATTTTTATCTACGAAAATCTTTCTACTCTTCAAGACTATATATTACCAATTTTTTAAACACATAGCATGTTGGTTTTATTTAGATTAAAACTTAGTACTTGGAATATATTAGTTGATCAATAAATGCTGGTTCAGATAAAATAAATTGCATTATTAATTTTATTGAGATTTGTCCAATAGGTAAATCTACAACCTTTAAATCATGAGATATCTGTGGTCAAGGACTAGACCTAAGTCATATTTATACCCAGAACAGTGTTTTGTATGTAACAGTATTGAAATAATTGTTTATTAATACATTTATCAAATTTAATATTCATTAAGTGCAGGGAGTGTAGTGACACATGTTGAAACCCTTAAATGCCAAATGGTCTCCTGTAAAGAAGGTACAATAGAATATAGAGACGTAAAATGTTGGAAAATTTGACACAACGAACCCAGAAACGCTGTCAAATCATTTGTATTGGTGATATGAAAGAATGCAGCAAAGAATTATTTACATGGCTAAATGTAAAATCCATGTGACTAAGTCAGGCTCACAGGGTAGTTTCTCTAGAGTAAAGTAAGCTTAATAGTAACCTTAATTATATCTTCAAAATATCTGTTCCTATATAACATAACATAATCTTGGGCATATCAATAGGCCACATAAATCATCTTAAAATTCCTTCCACTAAAGGTAGAAAAACACAAGATGTAAGAAGACGTCATTATAAAACTTTGAAATGAGACCTGAGGTAAAAGGCTATTCAAAGGATGCTGGTCTAGAGAGATCTGAATTCCTTAGTCCTCAGGGAAAACTTAAAAACAGACTTTTCATTCATATACCTTATAGACATTTTCTCTTAAAGATAAGCAAAACTCAAGACATTAGACAAGTAGGCAGGAGAAACAGGTGTCAAAAGGCCAGAAAATAATTTTTCTAAAGAACAATAGCAGTATGATTCAATAACCAAATTTCCCAGGTGACCTTGTTCTTAACAATACAAGTATAATAAACCCAGTCCTTAAGAATCTCAAAAAACGTGAGAATGCATTTCAGCATCAGTTTGCCTCCCATCCATGGACAGAGCTGCACCTCAAATAGATATGAGGTCTCACATGTGTGCATTACTATGAAATCTATGGTCTTGTCAAAAGTAGAAAGAACTCAGATAAATATTTTTGAAACTCTGTATGTATCAATACTGTCCAGCTGAAGACTACCAGAACCATGCTTTTAGTTTAATAATAGAGGATTTATTAGTTTGTTCAATGATTTCTCCCTCATTGAACAAACTAATAAACTCTATATTATTAATAAGTATATTAACAATAACTATATTATAAACTATTATTATTGAGATATCCCCTTGAGGAAATATGGGAGATCTCCCTGAAAGTGTACAATTAAAGGCCTAGATACAGAATTTGCTGTGGTAAACAAATTTCTAGGCTTTCCTATGAATTGATTTTGTCAGCAAAGATAATCCTGTGATTGGTATCTTTATATTTCTAAGGTCAAGATATACGACAAGTTTTAAGCTATAATTTGTAAAGAAACCGTGAAAGTCGGTTCCTCTTTCCTTTGGTTTTGACAATGTGCCTATGCTTTTATGTTCAATGGTAGTCTGTGGCCTACCCTGAGTGCCAGGCCAAGTCTTGGCTGTCAATGATGCTTTTCTTCTTCTCACTAGTGAGTGATAGAACCAAGCCCAAGTCCAGGCTTCCATGTGGTAGCGTGAGATAGAGGAAATTTAGTGGTGAATATGAACATCACTATCCCCACTTGCTGTTATCCAGTCATCATCTTCATCACAGTTTATCACTGTGGTCTGGACATGGTGGCTCAGACCTGTAATCCCAGCATTTTGGGAGGCCAAGATGGCAGGATCATTTGCATACAGGAGTTCAAGACCAACCTAGGCAACATATTAAGACCCTGTCTCTAAAAAAAATTTAAAAAATTAGCTGGGCTTGGTGCCACACACTTGTAATCCCAGCTACTCAGGAGGCTGTGGTGGCAGAATTGCTTGAGCCCAGGAGGTTGAGGTTGCAGTGACCTATAATCACACCACTGCACTCCAGCCTCGATGACAGAGTAAGACCTTGTCTCAGAAACAACAACAACAACAAAATAGTTCATTATTGTGCATGCACTTTGTGCCTAAAACTGTACTTAGAGATTTGCAATCATTATCTCAGTTAATCCTCACAGAAACCTTATGGACTAAGTACTGTTACTGTCATTACTTTACAGACCATGAAACTACTGAGCCCAAGACTACACAACTAGTAGTTGGTAATTCGTTCACTCAGTCACCCTAAATTACTTCCTCTACCAGCAGTCTAAAATTTGAATTGTTGCAATTTCTCAGCAATTTCACCAATATTAGAAAGATTAAATCACATTTAGCATATTTAAGAAATATAGACAATTTGACACATTGCCTAGGACAGAGCAGAACCTACTCAACAAATGCTGATTCACTCTCCTATCCCTGTATTTAATGCAGATTATTTTCAATCAATGCAGAGCATTATGCTTTTTTAGGACACAACCCAAACTATGAGAAGATTATAAAATTGAAATTATCAAATCAATTCATCCCAATAATACATACTTTTCTGGAGGAGTAAATTTTTCGGTACTCTGTACTAAATAAAATTTCTTGATTCTACCGATATCTAAGGCAGATTTCAGGAAAAGAATGAAGAGCAAAAAAGCAGCCGACTCCTTGCCATTCATATTGATGTATTTAAATTATCTGAGATCATTGAATCTGTGACCCTGAACCCAGTTCTAGTCCATATTCTCCATTTAAAGCCTTTGTCATCCTTTCAAAAAAGAAATATCTATATCATGAAATATTATGTTTTAAAAGCAATTATAAAAGAGGTATAGCATTTATCAAACAGAAACAGGATGAGGAGGAAATGAAAGCGTAATTAAATTCATTTACAGCTTTTTAAAAATAATTAGTTTATGTTCAAATAAGTAAAAAGAAAAAGAAAAATATTTGAGGTAGACAGTACATTGCTGAGAGGCATCTTATTAATTTCTACATTCTCCACAACACCTATTACAGGAGTAACATATAGAAGCACTCAATAAAAAGAATGCTTGCAGAAGAGTTATAGCAGGCAGACCAATAAATTGGATTTTCTTGTTCTATATCAAAATCCCAGCTCACTGATCATCATTCAGGGTGACTTTGGGGATATTACTTTAACTTCCTGTGCTTCATTTTCCATATAGCCTAATAATACTTGCTTTTATGTCCTGCATGCTTTGACAGTCTCAGAGTGTTATAAAGGCCAAGTTTTATTGTCAAATGCATTTGTATTCAATTTTAGTCAAAAGCATTTCAGTCAGTTTCTTTTTTTTTTCAAAGAGGTATGTTCCCTATTTGAATTGTTTGATTTTTTTCCTTGAATGGCTAAGTCCTCATCATAATTCCAGGTAGTTGTTTACAGGCAGCTTGATTTCCTTAGACAGCACAGGAATAGTACAGTGGGTGTGAATGTAAGATAGATAATCAAATAAAAAATAAAGGCCTGATTTAAATACTAACTTAAATGTTACAAGGATTTTAAAATTACTTGACAGTCTACAATACAATAAATGGAAATGTGCCTTTGATAATTCCAATGAGGCAGTGCATGGAAATATAAGAAATCTCAGTAGTTATAGTCTGAAACTAAATATCATAAAAACAAAAACTAAACTTCAGGTCGTGATTCAATATGGCAAGTAAACTTTGGAAACTCATTCAAATGGACACAAGTGGTTTATAGTAGCCACGTCAAAAGTTACAAAGAATGAAGAAAAAGTAAAATGAACTAGACAGATGCCTTCACTTTCAAATTTCACAGATGGCAGAAAAAAATAGGGTAAAATGAAATTTCAAGTGTGGTCTAGAAAGTCTTCACAGATTGATGGATATTTTGTATGGTAGGCTTTTATAACAAAACTATGAATTTACACATAAAATATCTCTTTCAATATTCATAAAAGTCTGTGCCTGACACTATCTTTGTAACCTAAAACAGAATATGCCAATTGGTCAGGTTTGAGATGTAATTGTGCCAAGAGTTAGCAATGTTTTTAATCCCATTTAAAACACAAGGACTGAGAAAAATAAGAAAACCAATGTTATTTTGGAAGTAGGATAATGTACATTAAGTGAGCAAAAGAATAATAAATATATATTAAGTGACCATAATATACATATACCTATATACACACATTTTAAATGCATAAACATGTATATATGTATGTATATGCACATATGCACATATACACTACACCAACTTCTTTCTTACTCTGCTGAATCTATTTGGGCATCAGTGGAGTGAGTATTTGATGATAATTATCTTTGTGTGAAGCCAACTTTGGTGGGGATATTCATAGAGACTTGAGCTTTGATTTTCATGCTTTGTGCAGAGGCATGTTTGAGTGATCAGGTTCCATGAGTCTTCTAGCTCTCTCTTACATTTGTTGGTCTAGGCCTTTGAGGAAATGCAGACACCCAAAACACAGACACCCAAAAACACATCAATAAAAAATTGATACAGTAAGTATTAGTATCTTCTTTAGTTCTATTCTCACACTGTGGATTTTTCTAAGTTAATGAGTTAAAAAAAAAAAAAAACAACAAGATACTCCCTCCATAAAATGTAAAATAAGCAATTTTAATGAGAGGGAAACTTACAAAATTTCATATTAGCATATTTTATTACCAACATTTAAAATCAGAACAGCTTAAGATAAACTTAGATAACATACTTAGCGTGTAGCTTGATTGTTAATAGCAGGTATTATAGCTCTAACACTTGGCACTTAACAGTTGATATACATTGATTTAATTAAGAACTTCGGAAAAAAATAATAGTAATGAGTTTAGATCTCTATTTACTCTGTTTAGATATTTTTATTCATATATTTTGTCTAAATATTTTATATTTATATTTATTTTTCTGTCCATATAATTTTTGAAGTTTGTAGTGTTAGCAGAAAGACAATTTACAGCTAATGGGAATACACTATTGTGAATTGTTATGTATATTGTGTATTGTGGAATAATGTAAATCCACACACTATTGACCTCAGGCTAAATGCCTTCCCCCATGTGTGCATGTGTGCACACACAGACAGACACACACACACACACACACACACACATATAGAACATTCTTAAATTTTTAAAGAATTTAATTTTTAAGAAAAATAGTGTTGTTCTGGCTTAAGGTCAGACTCAATTGTCTATTTGCTTTGTGAGTTTGAAAAAGAAAACTTTAACGAATTTCTTTCTCTTCTTTATATAGTCATTAAAAAAGGTCCTATATGTAAAAAGAATATAGAAGTTAGTGTTCCTGGTGAAAGAATATATATAATCAGTCCTTGAAAATTCATGAGAAAAAAATCATCTGGAGAATCTCCAATCCAGTAGAATTTAGCAAGTAACACAGTGGGTTAAATTCCAAGTATAACTTCTGTTTTAAAACACATGATACTTAGGTTTTTAATAAGAGTTTATTAGGAGAATGAAGAGAGTTCATTGCAGGAGAAGAGGTAAACAGAATAGGTGTACAAAACCCAAGGCCAAACTCATTAAACACATTCAGAGTTTACCCAAGTCAAATCACATTCCACAGGGTAAATTATTTACAAGGAAAGTCTGCTTGATACAATTAGCCTCTGGGATTCCCAATCCTATTGGGTTATGGAGACTGGGATCTCAGTGTAATTGCATGGATTCTCCTGATGCTATTTATCCAGGATAGGGTTTAGGTTTTGCAAAGAGCTGTTGCTTCAGCAATGTTTGATTAAGTAAAGTACAAATGCTGTCATGCTAAGTATCTGCTTAGCAGTTGAATTTTTACAACTTTTGTACTAACTCTTTGAAGCCATAAAGTCAATTATGGATTTGCCTATCCCCATGATAGGGTGGTAAGGCTGTCACAGAAGATGAAAGGTTGTGGCTTTACAATGCCCCAAGGAAAGGAGACGTCTGCTAAGAGACAAAGTTGTACCAGAGTCCAGGGTATAATTCTTCAATCCTCTAAGATTACAAAAATTTCCCAAGTATCCCTTCAGATCATTTTTCAACATATGCTTCCCAAGCTTCTAAATTAGATGGCCTTTTTCTACTTTCAGGAAATGAACAGGCCCAATAATGTCAGAGTTATTTGTGAGTATGTGTTCCAATGCAATGGAACACTATGGAAACACTTTTTGTCAAAAAAATATAAAAAAAAAATAGTTCATTCTGGTATTTCTTGGGTTAATGCAAATGATAATGATAGTTGTTTAATGCTGGTTGATGAAGTAAAAAGTAACACCATAGAATTAGACATTGATACAATGTGTGGGCATAGTTCTGCTGTAGGGTTTTTAAAATGCTCTCTCAAAGATAACTTGACTTCTAAATCTTCAGCATCTGCAAATATTACTTTATATCTTGAAAGATTAAATATACTGCAAAATATGTAATCAAGGATCTTGAAGGAAGCAGCTTAACTTAGATTATTCCGATCGGCCTTAAATGCCATCACAGTAGAAAGAAACTAAAGGAAATGATACATATAGATAGAAGAGAATGCTGTGTGGATAGGAAGCCAAGAGAGGTAAGCTAAGAAATGCTGATAACTACTAAAAACTGAAAGACATAAGTAAAAAATTCTCCTCTAGAGCTGCCAAAGAAAGTGCAGCCATGACAATACCTTGATTTCAGTCCAAAGATACTGTGATTTTGGACTCCTCGTTATTAGAAGTTTGAGAGAATACATTTCTGTTGTTTTCAGCCATCCCAGTTTGTAGTCATTTGTTACAGCAGCCACAAGCAGCAAATACAAGTTCTATCTCATTTTATCACATGGGGAAGTTTGTGTAACTACAACTCTAATCCAAATGCAGAACTATTTCCATCACTACAAAAATTTCCCTTGTAATAATTATTATCAATAATTATTGATAATTAATTATTATCAATCCCACTCTCCCCTACCCTATTTTTTTTTCTTTTTTTTAACTTTAAGTTCCAGGATACATCTGCAGAGCATGTAGGTTTGTTACATAGGTATATGCATGCCGTGGTGGTTTGCTGCACCTATCAATGGGTCATCTAGGTTTTAAGCCCTGCCTAATTAGCTGTTTGTCCTAATGCTTCCCTCCCTTCACCCTCCACCCACTAACTGACTCTGGTGTGTGTTGTTTCCTTCCCTGAGTCCATGTCCCACACCATCTTTTATCTCTAGTATCTTCTAATCTGTCTACTTACCCCCCACAATATTTTCAGTTTGAGAATTTTATGTAAGTGGAATTATGTGACCTTTTAATCATAGCTTTTTCATTCAACATAACACCCTTGTGATCCATCCAATTTGCTGTGTTTCAATCATTCATTTTGTCTTATTGCTGAGCGGTCTTCCATGGAATAGTGGTAACATAGTTTAGCTACACATATTTTGAGATGCATTTTGGTTGTTCTAATTATTAACTATAAAAATTAAAGCTGCTATACATGTTCATCATGGGATTTTATATGGAAGTAAATTTTCCTTTGTCTGGGTTATAAGTATTTTGAGCTTCTTAGAAACTGCCAAATGTGTTCCAGAATGGATGTACAATTTTACATACCCCAGTAATATATGTAAAATTTAGTATCTCTACATTCCACAACGTTTGTTATTGTCACTTTAAAAATAATAACTACTCAAACAGATATGGAATTATATTGTATTGTTATCCTAATTTTCCTTTATAGAATAACTAGTGATGTTGAACATCTTTTCATGTGCTTATTTACCATCTGTATACTTTTATCATTGAAATGTCTCATCATGTAACTTTCCCAATTTCTAATTGGATTGTTTGTGTTTTTCAAAGTTGAGTTATGATAGTACTTTATCATTACAGATATAAACTTTATTCATTATAGACATGAATCCTTGATCAGACTTGTGTTTTGTAAACATTCCAATATGAAACTTGTCTTTCATGGCCATTAGAGGGTCTTTCATGCAGAAAAATTTTAATTTTGATAAAATTCAATTTATTGATTTATTTCTTTTATAAACCATGGTTTGAGTATCATGTCTCAGAATTCTTCATCAAGCTATATATATATAGTATATAGTATACATATATTGGCTGTGAGTAGCCAATTGCTACACTATCATTTCCTAAAATGGTTATTCTAACACCATTAAATTACTTTTGCACTTTTGTCAAAAATCTGTTTGCTGTGTTTGTGTGGAGCTTTTTCCACATTCTTATTTTATTTAGCTCATTGAAAATAATATTACTTAAGTTTTAAATATTAAGCCTTGCAAAGTTAAAATTAACTCTCATTGATCATATTGTGTATGTTGCTTTGTGTATTGCTGAATTTAGTATTCTAATATTTGATTAAGGATTTTTACACCTACATTTATAAGAAAAATCGATCTATTTTACTTTTCTTATCTTTTTTTGCTATACTTTGTCTATCCAGTTTTAGTATCAGTTTATATTAGCTCATGATATCTTAAAAATTGTCATAGACTGGGTGGCTTTAACAACAGAAATTAATTTTTTTACAGTCCTAGAAACTGAAGGACTAAGATTGTGCTGCAAGCATGGCTGAATTCTGGTCTTTCTGGCTCTTGTAATTTTGACTTGGTGATTTTCACTTGAAACATGGACATTTAGGGTGTCATAGAACTCTGGATTATATTTTCATCTTGCATTTTAGTGGGCTTCCTCTGATGTCACTCTGATAAGGGAAAAGGTATGCTATCTCATTATTTCCAGGTGAGAGTAGATGTTCACCTTGTTGAAACCTAGTGGAAATGTGAGTCCTAGCCCATTAGTTGATACAGTTTCTTCCATGTTGGTGGTCTCTACATTTTGGTTTGTTTTTGCAGGGGCTGGTACCATTTTTTCCTTTCCATATTTAGTGCTTCCTTCAGGAGCTCTGGTAAGGCAGGCCTGTTGGTAACAAAAATCCCTCATCATTTTCTCATCTGGAAAGGATTTTATTTCTCCTTCACTTATGAAGCTTAGTTTGGCTGGGTATGAAATTCTGGGTTTAAAATTCCTTTATTTCAGAATGTTGAATGTTGTTCCCCGTTCTCCTCTGACTTGTAAGGTTTCTGCAGAGAGATCTGCTATTAGTCTGATGGGCTTCCATTTGTGGGTAACCCAACCTTTTTCTCTTGCTGCCCTTAATATTTTTTTCATAATTTCAACCTTGGTGAATCTGACAATTATGTGTCTTGAGGCTGCTCTTCCTGAGGAGTATCTTTGTGGTATTCTCTGTATTTTCTGAATATAAATGCTGGCCTATCTTGCTATGTTGGAGAAGTTCTCCTGGATAATATCCTGAAGTGTGTTTTCCAACTTGTTCCATTCTCTTTGTCACTTTCAGGTACACCAATCAAACATAGATTTGGTCATTTCACATAGTTCCATATTTCTTGGAGGCTTTGTTTGTTCCTTTTTATTCTTTTTTCTCTAATCTTGTCTTCATACTTTATTTCATTAAGTTTATCTTCAATCTCTGATATTATTATTCTTTCTTTCTTTTGCCTGATCAATTTGGCTAATTGATATATGTGTACGGTTCACAAAGTTCTTGTGCTGTGTTTTTCAGCTCCATCAGGTCATTTGTGTTCTTCTCTAAACTGGTTATTGTAGTTAGCAATTCCTCTAACCTTTTATCATGTTCTTAGCTTCCTTGTATTGGGTTATAACATGCTCCTTTAGCTTGAAGGAGTTTGTTATTACCCACCTTCTGAAGCCTCCTTCTGTTAATTTGTCAAACTCATTCTCCATCCAGTTTTGATCCCTTGATGGTGAGGAGCTGTGATCTTTTGGAGGAGAAGAGGCATTCTGGTTTTTTGAATTTTCAGCCTTTTTTGCACTGATTTTTCCTCATCTTTGTTATTTATCTAACTTTGGACTTTCCATTGGTGACATTTGGATGGAGTTTTTGCCTGGTTGTCATTTTGTTGATGTTGACGTTATTGCTTTTGCTTTGTTAGTTTCCCTTCTACCATCAGGCTCCTCTTCTGCAGGACTGATGGAGTTTGCTGGGGGTCCACTACAGTACCTGTTTGTCTGGGTATAATATCAGTGGAGGCTGCAGAAAAACAAAGTTTGCTGCTGCTCCTTCCTCTGGAAGCTTCTTCCCAGAGGACCACCCACCAGATGCCAGCCAGAGCCCTCTTGTATGAGGTGTCTGTTGATCCCTCCTGGGAGGTGTCTCCTGGTCAGGAGGCACAGAGGCCAGGGACCCACTTGAGGAGGCAGTCTGTCCCGTAGCAGAGCTCAAGCACTGTGCTGGGAGATCCACTGCTCTCTTCAGAGCTGGCAGGCAGAAACATTTAAGTCTGCTGAAGCTGTGCTCACAGCCACACCTTCCTTCAGGTGCTCTGTCCCACTAGATGGGAGTTTTATCTATAAGCCCTTGACTGGGGTTGCTGCCTTTATTTCAGAGATGCCCTGCCCAGAGAGGAGGAATCTAGAGAGGCAGTCTGGCTACAATGGCTTTGTGGTGCTGTGGTTAGCTTAGCCCAGTCCAAACTTTCTGGTGGCTTTATTTACACTGTGAGGGTAAAACCACCTACGCAAGTCTCAGTAATGGTGGCTGCACCACCCCACACCAAGCTCGGGTGTCGCAGGTCAACTTCAGACTGCTGTCCTGCTGGTGTCAATTTCAAGCCAGTGGATCTTAGCTTGCTTGGCTCCATGGGGGTGCGATCTGCTTAGCAAGAAATCACTTGGCTCCCTGGCTTCAGGGCCCTTTCCAGGAAAGTGAATGGTTCTGTCTCATTGGAGTTCCAGGCACCAGTGGGGTGCAAAGAAAAACCTCCTGCAGCTACCATCTCTGCTTGATCCTGTAGTTCAGCTTCTCCCAAGGAGTTGGAAGGGTGGGGCTGCCAGCACAGGAACCCGCTTACTTGGCAGGAAGTGAGACTGAATTCACCCGGGAAAAACTCTCTGATGATTTGAGTAGCAGGTAGTTGTAGTGTTTGAAAAAACGATGTTTTAGAATGGGCATTTGGAATGTTAGTTTGACTAAAGAGGCATGGTGATCAACCTGAGGCAGACACTAAAGGGAGAGATGAAGGTGGATAGCAGGAGTGAACAGCATCCAGAAATGCACACTCTTGCACTTTTGAGGCCATAATGGCACTTACCAACAACTCCTTAACGTGGATGAAACTCATCACATGAAAAAAATTGAATGAAAATGCATTAGTAATTAGAGTGGCCGAGATTGGATGATAGGAGTTACTATGTTTTGAATATTTTCTATTTAGATTTCCTATAAGAATTAAGAACTTCATGATCTTTATTTTGAACAATAAAATTGGAAAAAATAAATCTCATTAAAATAATTCAAATAGTTATTTTTGGAGCAAATATACCTAATCTCCTTGAAGCTTTATTATAAAAATGAAGCAGTTTTTGTCCTGGTGTGGTGGCTCACATCTGTAATCCTAACTCTTCTGGAGGCCAAGGCAGGAGGATTGCTTGAGCCCAGGGTTTTGAGACCAGCCTGGACAACATAGTGAGACCTCATCTCAATTTTTAAAAATTAAAAATTGAAAAAGCAATTTTCTAAACTTGTTTCTTTTCTTTTAATGAGTGAAATTTAAATTTAAAACATAAATATAGAGCAGAATTAAGTCTTCAATAGTCCAGCCTAGTGAAATACATGAATAGTTTTGTGAGCTAAATACTTGCTCCCTGGGTAACAGTACAATTCATAACAGATATAGATGTGAAAATGAACTCACCTGCAAACTGCATGTTATTTGGGAGAGAAAAAAACGGCAGTATGCTTTGTTAAAAACAGAACTCTGGAGACCTCCATTTCCAATAAGAACATTTGATAATCATTTATATTTAACATGTCATCTATCCTCTCTCTAAATTCAAGTAAAAATGCTAGATACTGTATACTAAGAACACATAAGAAACTCTTAAAGGCAGAGAAAGAGGCTCAAGACTTCAGGACACAGGGAATGACAAGGTTTTGAGCTATGTTTTGTTGTCATTGTTACCTTATCTATGTAAGGCTGGGAAAACTAGAAACTGAGAAATAACAATGATTAAAACCATTCAATCAAGTGCCCCAAAAGCCTATTCAACTTGACCAAACAACCAGGAAAGGGACAAGCTTGCAACACAAAAAAATGTTAAACAATACTGCTCCACACCAGTCAAACACCACAAAAATATAGGAAAATCTGAAATCACCCCATTCCCAGTAAAAGTCAAGTGGGGAACTAGAAACTGCATCAACTAATGGGCAAAATAATCAGCTATCATTATAATGACAGGATTAAATTTACACATAACAATGTTAACCTTAAATATAAATGGGCTGTATGCCCCAATTAAAAGGCAGAGACTGGCAAATTGGATAAAATTCAGACCTATTAGTGTGCTGTATTCAGGAGACTCACCTCACATGCAAAGAACCACATAGGCTCAAAATAAAGGAACCAAGGAAGAATTACCAAGCAAATGTAAAGAAAAAAAAGGAGATGTTGCAATCCTAGTCTCTGATAGAACAGATTTTAAACCAACAAATATCAAAAAAGACAAAGAAGGGCATTACATAATGGTAAAGGGATCAATGCAACAAGAAGAACTAACCATCCTAAATATACATGCACCCAATACAGGGGCACCCAGATTCATAAAGTAAGTTCTTAGAAACCTACAAAGAGACTTATAGTCCCACACCATATGCTGGGAGAATTTAACATCCCACTGTCATTATTAGACAGATTAATGAGATAGAATATTAACAAGGATATTTAGAACTTGAACTCAGCTCAGGACCAAACAGACCTAACAGACATCTGCAGAACTCTTTACCTCAAATCAACAGAATATATGTTCTTCTCAGAACCACATCACACTTATTCTAAAATCAATCATATAATTGGAAGTAAAAGACTCCTTAGCAAATGCAAAAGAATGGAAATCATAACAGTCTCTCAGACCACAGTGCAACCAAATTAGAACACAGGATTAACAAACTGCTTCACCACTGGAATGCAAGGCTGGTTAAACACATGCAAATCAATAAACATAATCCATCACATAGAAGAACCAATGACAAAAAACCATATGATTATTTCAATAGATGCAGAAAAGGCCTTCAATGAAATTCAATAATGCTTCATGCTAGAAACATTCAAAACTAAGTATTAGTGGAACATTTCTCAAAATGGTAAGGGCTATTTATGACAAACCCAGAGCCAAGATTATACTGAACGGGCAAAAGCTGGAAGCATTCCCTTTGAAAACTGGCACAAGGCAAGGATGTCCCTTTCATCACTCCTATTCAACATAGTATTGGAAGTTCTGGCCAGGGCAATCAGGCGAGAAAAACAAATAAATAGTATTCCAATAGAAAGAGAGGAAGTCAAATTATCTGTGTTTGCAGATGACATGGTTGTATATTTAGAAAACCACCCATCTCAGCCTAAAAACTTTTTAAGCTGATAAGAATCTTCAGAAAAGTGTCAGGATGCAAAATCAGAGTGCAAAAATCACAAACATTCCTATACACCAATAATAGACAGAGAGCCAAGTCATGAGCAAATTCTCATTCACAATTGCTACAATGAGAATAAAATACCTAGGAATACAACTTTCAAGGGATGTGAAGGATCTCTTCAAGGAAAACTACAAATCACTGCTCAAGGAAATAAGAGAGGACACTAACAAATGGAAAAACATTCCATGCTCATGAATAGGAGGAATCAATATCATAAAAATGGGCATACTGCCCAAAGTAATTTACAGATTGAATGTTACTCCTATCAAGCTACTACTGACTTTCTTCACAGAATTAGAAAAAAACTACTTTAAATTTTATATTAAACCAAAAAAGAGCTTGCATAGTCAAGACAATCCTAAGCAAAAAGAACAAAACAGAAAACATCATGCTATCTGACTTCAAATTATGCTCTAAGGTTATGGTGACCAAAACAGCATGGTACTGGTAGCAAAACAGATGTGTAGCCCAATGGAACAGAAAAGAGGCCTCAGAAATAACACCACACATCTACAACTACCTGATCTTTGACAAACCTGACAAAAACAAGCAATGGGGAAAAGATTTCCTATTTAATAAATGGTGTTGGGAAAACTGGCTAACTTCATGCTGAAAGCTGAAACTAGACAACTTCCTTACACCTTATACAAAAATTAACTCAAGATGGATTAAAGATTTAAATATAAGACCTAAAACCATAAAATCCCTAGTAGGAAATCCAGCAAATACCATTCAGGACATAGACATGGGCAAAGACTTTGTGACTAAAACAGCAAAAGCAATGGCAACAAAACACAAAATAGACAAATAGGATCTAATTAAAATAGAGAGCTTCTAGACAGCAAAAGAAACTATCATCAGAGTGAACAGGCAACCTACAGAATGGGAGAAAATGTTTGCAATCTATCCATCTGACAAAGGTCTAATATCCAGAGTCTACAAGAAACTTAAACAAATTTACAAGAACAAAACAAATAACCCCATCAAAAATTGCTGAAGGGTATCAACAGACACTTTTCAAAAGAAGACATTTATATGGTAAACAAACATATGAAAAAAACTTATCATCACTAGTTATTAGAGAAATGCAAATCAAAACCACAATGTGATACTATCTCATGCCAGTTAGAATGGCAATTATTAAAAAGTCAGGAGACAACAGATGCTGGAGAAGATATGGAGAAATAAGAATGCTTTTACACTGTTGGTGGCAGTGTAAATTAGTTCAACCATTGTGGAAGACAGTGTGTGATTCCTCAAAGGTCTAGAATCAGAAATACTATTTGACCCAGCAATCCCTTTGCTGAGTATATATCCAAAGGACTATAAATCATTCTACTATAAAGACACATGTACACATATGTTTATTGCAGCACTCTTCACAATAGCAAGGACTTGTAACCAACCCAAATGCCCATCGATGATAGACTAGATAAAGAAAATGTGGCATATGTACACCATGGAATACTATGTAGCCATAAGAAAGGATGAGTTCATGTCCTTTGCAGGGACATGGATGAAGCTGGAAACCATCATTCTCAGCAAACTACACAGGAACAAAGAATACTACATGTTCTCACTCATAAGTGGGAGTTGAACAATGAGAACACATGAACACAGAGAGAAGAAAATCACACACCAGGGCCTGTCAGGGGGTAGGGCGTAGGGGAGGGTGGGCATTAGGAGAAATACCTATGTAGATGACAGGTTGATGGGTGCAGCAAACCACCATGGCACGTGTATACCTGTGTAACACACATGTACATTCTGCATATGTATCCCAGAATGTAAAGTATAATAATAATAAATTATACTTGAAAATGTAACAATAAAAATATATATACAAATTTTAGTTGTACAGCTGAAGGAGTTTTGACAGAGTATATTAACACAGAATATTTCCATCACCCCATGTGCCCCCTTTCAGGCAAAACCCACTCAAAGTAAAGACTTTAAAAAATTCCAGTCTTTATAGAGGTAAATGTGACTGTTCTTTGCATTTATATGAATAGAATCATATAGAATATATGATTTTGCTTCTAGCTTCCTTCATTTAATAAAATACTTCAGATTCATGTATGTTTTTCAATCAGTAATTTACTACTTTTTATTGTAGAGTGGTATTGCATTGTATAACAAGACCTTAAATTGTTTTATCATTTTATTTGTTTATGACAGTGGGATTATTTTCACTCTTTGCCATTTATAAAATAAAGTTATTAAGAACATTCCTATACAATGTTTTTGTAGATATTTGTTTTCAATTCACCCTGGGAGAATATACATAATATGTATATTATATGAATTGCTGGGCTATAAAATAGTTATACTTTAACATTAATGAACACAAGCCACCTGGTTTTGGAAGTGGTTGCACAGTTTTTACTTTGACCAGCAACATATGATAGATCTAGCTGCTCCACATTCTTGACTACATTTGGTATTTCAATCTTTTTAATTGTAGCAATTCTAATCTATACTTTGCATTTTCATTTTATTTCTTATGCCCTCTGCAAAACAGACTTTATTTTTTATCTTGAAGAAGTCTAATATTTAAGGTTTTTGTGGTTAGTTCCAAATTTGGTGAGGGTATTATTCAGAGATTCTGTATTCTTATGTATTTTTTTGTCTGCTTGTTTTATTGATTACGAAAAGAGGAAGATAAAAATCTCCAACTACGCATTAGTAACTAAGTACTGTTCATTTTTAAAAATTGTTTTCTGAAATACTTTATTGACAGACACATATTTTTAGATTTTTTGATGCATTAATAATTTTACCATTATGACAGAAGCTTTTCTTCCCTTCGGGACAGTTACTTTATGTATTTCCTCCCATCAACTCCAGGCATTAAACAGACACTTACTGCTTAGAGTTGGTGCATGGCGCACTAAGGTAGGATGAAAAGGTTTCTAAACTGTCTCTGGGAGGGAAATCAGAGGGCAAAGGGTGGCATAAATCCTTTGACTTTTTTTGTACTTTGAAAGAATTTGTATGTATGCATTTTTCTAGGCAGATCTAAATTTTCTCCAGAAAACTTCTGATTTTCCTGCACTAAAAACAACAACAACAACAACTAAAGCAATATTTTTAAATCTCAATATACAATTTGTATGGGCAGTTTCTTCTTTAAAATTTTTATAGACTTAAGTGGTACAAGTGTAGTTTTGTTACATGAATATGTGGACTAGTGTTGAAATCTGGGCTTTTAGTTTTAGCTGTCACCTGAATAGTATACCCATTGTACCCATTAAGTATTTTCTCATTCTTTACCCCCTCCCACACGCTAACCCTTCCAAGTCTGTGGTGTCTACTATTCCACACTCTCCATCCATGTGTACATATATAGCTCTCATGATAAGTGAGAACATTGATATTTGACTTTCTGTTTCTGAGTTGTTTCACTTAAGACAATGGCCTCCAGTTTCATCCAAGTTGTGTCAAGGGACATGATTTTATTCATTCATTATGGCTAAGTAGTATTCCTCTGTGTGTGTGTGGGGGGGCGGTTTGCTGTGTTCCCACCCAAATTTCATCTTAAATAGTAGCTCCCATAATCCCACATGTAGTGAGAGGGACCCAGTGGGAGGTAATTGAATCATGGGGGCACGTTTTATAGTGCTGTTCTCATGATAGTGAATAAGTCCCCATGAGATCTGATGGTTTTATAAAGGGCAGTTTCTCTGCATGTGCTCTCTTGCCTGTCCCCATGTAAGACATGCCTTTGCTTCTCCTTTGCCTTCCACCATGATTGTGAGAACTCCCAAGCCATGTGGAACTATGAATCCATTAAACCTTTTTTTTTTTTTAATAAATTACCCCATCTCATAGTAGTATGAAAATGGATGAATGAAATATATGACTTTTTTATCCAGTCATCCATTGATGGACACATAGGTTGATTCCAATTCTTTGCTATTGTGATAGTGTTGTGATAAATATTTGTGATATAAAATATATCTTTTTGATATAATGATTTCTTTTCCTTTAGGTAGATACTCAGCAGTGGGATAGCTGGATTGAATGGTAGTCCTACTTTTAGTTCTTCCAGAAATCTCCATACTATTTCTCATAGAGATTTATTAATTTACATTCCTACCAACAGTATATAAATGTTACCTTTTCTCCACATTCTCACCAACATCTGTGTTTTTTTGCCCTTTTGCACATTCTAACTGACATAAGATGATATCTCATTATATTTTAATTTGCATTTTTTGGACAATTAGTTATGTTCAGCATTTTTACTTATGCTTGTTGATTACTTGTATGTCTTCTTTTGAAAAATATTCCTGCCCTTTGCCCACTTTTTAAAAGACTGGTTTTATTTTTTCTTGTTAAGTTGTTGGAGTTATTCATAGAGTCTGAATATTAATTCTTTGTTGGTTGCATAGTTGGCCAATTTCTTCCCCCTCTCTGGTTGTCTGTTTATTCTGTTTATTATTTCTTTTGCTCTGCAGAAGGATTTTAGTTTCTTTAAGTCCCATGTATCTATTTTTGGTATTGTTGCATTTGCTTTTAGTTATAAATTTTTGCCTAAGTTAATGTCCAGAGATTTTTCCTAGGTTTTCTTCTAAAGTTTTTACATTCATGTACATAGTTAGCTCCCATGGTCTTACATTTAAGTCTTTAATCCATCTTAAGTTAATTCCTGTATATTATGAGTGATAGTAGGGGTTCATTTTCATCCTTCTGCATATGGCAATCCACTTTTCTCAGAAGTAATTACTAGAGTGTCCTTTCTCTAGTGTATGTTTTTGGCAATTTTTTCAAAGACAAGTTGGCTGTAGGTATGTGACTTTATTTCTAGGTTCTCCATTCTGTTCCATCCATTTATGTGTCCATCTTTATAGCAGTACCATGCTGTTTGGTTGCTATACCCTTGTAGTGTAATTTGAACTTAGATAATGCGGTATCTCCAGCTTTGTTCTTTTTGCTTAGGATTGCTTTGAACATTTATGTTCTTTTGTTCCTCCTTATACATTTTAGGATAGTTTTCTCTAATTCTGTGAAAAATCCTGTTGATATTTTGATAGAAATTGCATTGAATATGAGGGTTGCTTTGCTCAGTATGGTCATTTTAACAATATTGATTCCTCTGAGCCATGAGCATGGAATATTTTTCCATTTATTTGTGTCATCTAAAATTTCTTTCATCACTGTTTTGTAGATTTCCTTGCAGAGCTCTTTTACCTCATTCGTTATATAAATTCCTAGGTATTGTATTTTGTATGTGTGGCTATTGTAAATGAGATTGACTTCTTGATTTTGTTTTTAGCTTGATTTTTATTGATGTATAGAAATGCTACTGATTTTGTAGGTTGATTGCATATCCTGAAATGTTACTTAAATTTGTTTATTAAACCTAGGAGTATTCTGGAAGAGTCTTTAGATTTTTTGAGATACTCATATCATCAGAAAATAGATATAATTGGACTTCCTGTTTTCCAATTTAGATATTAAAATAAAACACATATGTTTCCCTAATACCTTTATAATTTGCTCCATCTGTAGGCATTTTAAGACTTTCAATTTTAAGTACCATGCAAATTTTGAATTAGTTATTTGTTGAAAATTTGTGCTCTTTTTACTTACTCTAGTGCTGAAACTTAATAAATTATGTGTTTATTTTTCTAGAGAAAAGAAGTACTCAAAATAGTGCACTTAGGCAGATACCTGTCAACATATGCTTAAATGTATTTTCAAAAGAAAATTTGTAAACATAACAGTGCAATAGTACAAAAGACAGAGGAAATAAAATTCTTAGAGTTGTAAGAACATTTTGCCTTTTGAACATGCTATAATTTAACTGTCCCAGAAATCTTTAAAGTTTCTGGCTGTCAAAATATTAATGATGGTTAAATTAGGCAAATAAAATAATCATAATCTTGTATTGCTGTGGTGAGTTTCTATGACTTTAATTTTAAATGTAACATGTTTACTTGAACAGAAATTAGCATAGTCATTCACAGTAGTTCATTAGGATAGGAAACACGAATTTTAGATTATATATGAAGACTGTGTTAGGTTCTTCCTCAAATTGTCTTCCATTCATTGACAATTATCAACTAAACAAAAACAAAGAAAGCTTTTTAAAAAAGGGAAATAATCAAAGCATGTCTTGCTGGTGTGGTTACTTTTAAATTATTTATGAGAATTCCATAGCCTTCATCACTGTGAGCTAATTTGAAAACCATATTGTGCTAACAGTGTTTCATTTTGCAAAAAGAAATTAACCATTAATTGGCTGTAATGGAAAGAACTATTGTTTTCTTCTCTTTCATCTGCTCCTTCCCCTATGTCTCCTTTCTCTCTGGTTCCCCTCACTTTCCCATGCTATTCCTTCAATTGTTCTTGAATACATTTAATTAATATGCAGACTAAAGTCTGAACCAGACTAGTTTAGAAGAAATGTTGTAGTTGTAGGCAGGCAAGTTATTTTTCCTGCTGGTAAAAACTGCTTAGCTTATCAATGGTCACCAGTTACAGGAGATTTTCTCTGTCCTTTTCTCAAGACTTTTAAAACTTAAGTTGTTTTTTTAAAGCAATTTAATTGCCATGCTTAGTCAATGTTGAATTTCTTTGTTTGTTTTTGTTCAGTTTTAGGGCAATATAGAGTTGAGTCTTTTGATTCAACAACATTATATTAGTCAGTATTTTGCTACCTTTTCTTTGGTGAGCTAAAAGCTTAACAGTGTTCAAAAGAAAAGTGTTCAGTCTAATTTGAGAAATTATAGTTGTTATATAATACTATTGTAAGTAGGGGGTTAAAATCTCCTTAATATAAAATTTTATATGATTTTCAATTCCCCCCCTCCCATTTTTCCATTTGCAACTATGGAAGCTTCATCATTGTTGAACTTATGAGCTCATAATATTCTACATAATATACAGTATCAGGACCTCTAGTTAAATGTTCCTTGGTTGTCCTGAAGAAAGGCTCAATATTGAGGCTTCAGCAAAAGCCAAGCATTTTTCTTTTTTAACTGATAAATCTCATAGAGATAAAGAAAGCTATTTAATCTTAACAATTGTCTTTTTCTCTAAGAAGATGGCATGTGTACTCAGTAAAATGCAATTTATGACAAGAATAATGTAGCTAATATTGAAACTCATCGAACATACACATAACCAACTGTGGTCAAAGAAAGTAAACATGTTAGTTTAATACATGCAGTACAGAATAACTGTGCTTTTTAATAACTTCATTCCTGTAAAAGTATTTAATAGTTATTATAAGGCATCCAGTAATTCACTGCAGAAGGAAAGAGTCTGGGTATTGGGGGAAAAAAGAAAGTAACACATGAAAATTTTTTCAGTAGTTCTAGATGAAAAGATACCTATGGTATGCATGAGAAGCCTGGTGCTTTATTCTGCTGAACCTATGTTCCTTTAGGCTGTGGTTCTACTTTTTTGGTTTGTTAAATTTTAAGTGATCTGTAGAGAGAAACACTCTAGTAAGGGGGCGAAATTCTAACTGTAGGTGATTTTGTGCCAAGTAGGCAGTTACATTTGGTCACAGTCCTCCCAATAGAAGTCACCATCAAGGGTCTCTCTTGGACCCTCTGATCTTAAGTGACTATATAACATATTTATTTGTATTCTGTTTTTTAAAAAATGATATATTTTGGTGATGCTCCAGGCTCCTCTTTTTCTGTCCTTTAATCTAAACTTACTATCAAGTAAATAAATTATAATTTTTAAACCAGTTCAAATTTAACTCCTCAGAAATAGTCTCAGAGAATTTGAGTTCGTTTTCCAAGCTTTATTTGCAAAATAAGGCTGGCACACCCCACTTCATGTGGCTTTATATACAATAATTTAGTTGTGGTTGGTTTTGTGCCATGCTGAACAGTGAGATTATGAAAACTTCTTCCTGTATTTGAGAGATGTAAGTATGCCAGTTTTTCTTTTTTCTTTTCTTTTGTTTTTACTTTTCTGGAAGAAGGTTTAAAATGTTACTAACAGTATATATACATTTTCCATTTTTTTCAAATCTGCCACTTCGATCAATTAAAATTGTAAAAATATTGTTTTTTCTTGCATTGTTTTAAGATAAAAATGGAAGCAAATTAAATTTCACATAAGAATTTGCATTGAGTATCTTAACTGTTATGATATTTTGTTTTGTTTTGTTTGTAATGGATGAAAAATAGGAGGTTTGAATAAAAGGTATACACTGTCACTTGAAAAGTCTAAGACATGGAAGAGTGTGCAATGAGAGAAAAACATCAAATTATCTTGCTCTCTTTACTCTTCTGACATCATAGCAGGCATATCAAGTATCTGCGTTAAATTGTTGAGTATTTTGCATATTTTGAAAGAAACAAAAATCTGACACATGCATCTAAATACGAGGCCTAAAAGTATAAATTGCTCCAGACAATGTAAAAGTTTCTATAATGAAGTTCCAGACATATGAAGTAAGTGGAAGCTTCTGGATCAGGAAGAAAGTCCTTTGAGGACAAGGACTAAGTCTTACTATTCTTAATGCCCTGCCTGGATCATTTTAATGGCCTGGCACAGGTGCTGCATACATATGAATAAAGCCAGGTGTTCTTTATTCTCAACTGACCTCTAAACACTATTTTTACCTCTAAGATGCTGTATCTTTTGGATCTTATTTAAGAAATAGGAAGAAGTTGATAGGTGCAATAAATAAGAATCCCAAGAGTCCTGTGATCATACTTTTTAACAACAAGATGCTCATTGGGTTTTTAAATTGTATTTATAGTTATTGTCTTTTGCAGGATAATTATGATAAATTCCAAATACACTCTACCTAATAAAACTATTTCTGATTTCTAACTTTGAGGAGCAAACAGATACATTTAAAATATGCCCTTGGCCTACTCATGCTTACTGCACCTAAGAGACACTTAGTTTATCTCCACGGGATTCTCTCTCTCTCTTACTCTGTCTCTATATGTTTCTTTCTCTGTCTCTCTCTCACACACACACACACACACACACACACACACACACACATGCTCACCAGTACTTGCTTCCAAACTATTTCTTCCGACCTTTTTTCCTTCTCCTTTGTAATACAATCTAAACCTGAAACACCTTCCTTCCTACTTCTTTCTACTCAAATTGCTTCTTCATCTTTCAAAACTCAGATCATCTCATTGAATGTTTCTAAAATATTTTCCTCTGACCAGTTTTCAGTTTGTATCAATTGTGGAGTGTGAATTTCTCTCTAATCATATGATTACATATGTATTGCCTTCTATGTGTATTTATATTTACTCTTAAATTTAAGAAATATAATTTCTGTCTATATTCTGTGTCCCAGTAAATTGTGCCTTACATATTCAGTGTCCTTAAATATAGGACTCTAGAAAGTGCATTCTCTCTTTTTAAGGAGACGTGTTGTTTCCAGAATGCCAAGATACACTTCCTTCTGCAAGATTAAAAGTTAAAACCACATGTAATTCCAGCACTTGAGCTCTGTTGCCATTTTGATGGACTCTTTTTACAATGATGGAATCATATAAAATAATTATTTAAGAATGATGTGTGATTGGATCTATATGTTAATTCACTTATCAAGTTATAAGTGCCTTGATATAAATCAAGCTCTTCATTTGGGATAATTAGAAAACTGCAATTATTTTTTGAATTTGATACTTCACATTTAACAATTCGTTATAATGCAGATTTTGACAATGGTATTCAGCCTATCAGAGTAGCACATTTACAATGGATGTTTAGTTCCCATTAGGGATACTGTAACCAAGATTTACACGTAAATGCAGCAAATAAGATAGTATTATCTTAGCAGTTAAATGAGATTTTACCTAATTTCTCTGGGTATCAGTTTTAGTTAACTTGGTTTTCAGTTCATGCTTGCATTATAACTTTTGTAGCACGTACTAACTCTGAGTTTATTCAAATATCTCTAATCTTGGACTTTAGAAGCAGTGGGAGAAAACATTAAAGAAAATGCAAGTTTTGCTTAAAAATTATTTTGTTTTGACAATGTAAACAAATTTTCTGAATTTATTCTCCTTGTGTGAAAACATCAAAATGCTTCAGGTTAAGTGAAGCATAAGGAGATAATTAAATTTATTTTTTGTTTGCTTGTTTATTACAGGAATGAGTCAGAATTTAATTTACCCTAAACAAGGATGTTAGACAAATACTGATATGGGTTAAGAGTCTGGCTCTCAAATTAATTATTTTGATCCTGGAAGTGCTTCAGGAGTTGACCTGGCCAGTTGTGTCACTTTCTGCCAAGTCATAGAGACTTTATTTGCTACATTTCATTAGGAAAAAAGAATATAACAGAGTACGTTTTAAGCTAAAACACAGTTTTCACAGGTTTCACACTGTAGTTAAAATCACTATTACACACCTCTTACACTGATCACATAGTATAATGGAATGGGGCTGATTTAACCATGTATAGCCTAATTTGAAAAATGATATGTTTACCACGTTGAAAATTCAAACTGTTTTGAAATAGGCTGGCAGCAGAACTTCCTTGGACAGGCAAAACCTTTTTCATGGAAATAATCCTCTCTATCAACCAATAGTACATCTAATTTAAACATTATCTGTTACTTTTTCTTTGCAATTCTGAGGTTGAATCTATTATGCAGACTCTTAAGTAAATAATACTTAAATGATAATCAACGCTTTCCCTGAGATACTCTGTATATGATAATAATGATGCCTTTAATGAGCAGAAAAGAGCATTGTTGGTTCTTAGGTCATTTAACTGTTTTAAATTCATTGGTACAATATCCAAAGAGAAAGCAAACTTTCAACTCAAATAACAGTTCCAAAATCAAATCAGTCAACCAACTTAATTGTAAACTATTGAAAAGCAATTTTTCAGGATTAAAATGATAGGCCATAGTGGGCTAGGCTTATGAAACTATAAAAATCCTGGTCTCAAATATCATGCAATATAAATATATTTTTTGTTCATTTGCAGGAGCCAAAACCAAGCATTTCATTCTTTTATCAGTCTTAAATGTTATGATCTCAGAAATCACTTAAGCTTTACACATTTGACCCTGAATAAAATAGAGTTTACAAAGCATAAGTTATAAGCCACGGAGCAGAGACAATTAAAGTGACCTTGAAAAACAATGCAGAATCTTCTTTCTTCTTGTTTTTTGTTGAACTGGAAGAATCTATCTTTTAGCTTTCAATATTTTTATATGAAACCACCATTTGATATGATGAAATCACCAATGAATAATAATCTCTGCTTCAGGGAAAGTATCCAAAAGTCTTGCTAAATCAAACTTTCCTTGATTTGATGAGGGCAATTATGACAAGGTCATTTCCTGAAATATCTTAAATAAATGTAGATTTTGAACAACTATACAGGCTAGTGAGCTCATAAAGATAAGTGTAGCTGCAATTACCAGCAAGGACATCTGCTCCCGTTCTCCACTGCCAAGACAACACTCATTCTTCTTAGAGTAATTCAATAAGAATTTTTATTTGTTTATATGTCAAATTGTCCCTAAAATTATGTACATGTAATTTTACAGTAGATTACTTTTATAGTAGATGAACAAATACGGACAGATATACAGATATGTAGGAAGATAGGTAGCTAGATAAAGATACATAGGTACTAGATGATACATAGATGATAGATAGATAGATAGATAGATAGATAGATAGATAGATAGATAGATGATAGATAGATAGAGTAAACGTTTTTAGATGTAGTCCACAAAATTGTCTTTAAAAATGTTGGGAGCCCTAGGCAAGGCATGATGATTTATGCTTGTCATCTCAGCACTTTGGGAGGCCAAGGCAGTTTGATAGATTGAGCCCAGGAGTTTATAACCAGCTTGGAAAACATAGCAAAACCCTGTGTCTACAAGGAATACAAAATTTAGCTGGGCATGGTGGCTCACACCTGTAGTCACAGCTACTCAGGAAGCTGAGGTAGGAGAATAGCATAAATCTAGGAGGCATAGATTGCAGTAAGCTGTCATCACGCCATTGCACTCCAGCTTGGGCAATACTGTCAGAAAAAAAGAAAAGAAAAAGGAAGCCCTGCAGAAGGAACCATAACTATCTATATATGTCCAATTCAGGTAACTAAATTATTTCTATCTGCAAACATAAGATTTCAAATAACTTTCCTAAAAATGAAGTGCCATATTATCAGAGCTTTCAAATTAAAAATCTAATGTACAATGTTTGGCGAATATTGTAATGGCATCACAAGTTTTATTTTGACTTTTCCCTTTCTGATTTTGAAGTACTCAATTAAACAATACAGGCACAAACACCTTTATACATTTGTCTTTTGCCTTACTGCTTCACATGTATTTAAAATTTTTCTGTTCAATTGCTCATGTTTTAATTAATATTCCAAAGAGTTAGCTTTTAGAATGTTAATTTATAATATTTACACTCCTTAAAGTTATATTAATAAATGTTTGAAATTTGATTATGTTTGAATATTTTTAATTCATTAATGCAAAATGGCATTTTTCCCTTATCATCAAGAATATAGATTGAGATACTAAACATTTTTTCCTTTTTCAGCTTTATTGACTGTCTATATTTTTCTTAACCCCACTGAGTATAATAATTTACTTCTGGTAATGTGTAATTCCAAACTGATGCATAATATGTTATATTAGCCTATCCCTATATAAAGAATTATATCATTTATATTTCATGAGTCATTCAGTTTGACCAAAATACTTTAAGAATTGTGTTTGACTAAACTGAATCATTTTTACATATAAAAGTTTTTCTAAATGTTGTCTATTTCTTTCTTTGAATTTTTAATATTTAAGTTGTCTAAGAAAGGGCAAGTTTAGTAGTGACTTAAATTCTACTAAAATCCTTTATTAGCTTAATAGATTTCAATTTTAAAAAGTCAAACATCCTGTTTCAACTTTAGAACATTCTTACTAATTTCTGATGATATTCACAGCAGTATCTGATTTTGTTTTATATTATTTATCCAATGTATATATTTTGTTTTTAGTCAAAGGCACATCAAATATAGAAGAATTTTGTCTAGTAATTACAGAAGTAAAATATGGCTATTTGATCTTGATTTTAGACTAATAAAATAATTACATAAAGAAAAAAGGCACAGGCATATACTCTCCCATGTGCTTCACAAGAACACTTATGCCAAGTAGTGGATCAACATGGAAAAAACTAAATTTAAAAAAGGAATAAGTTAAATAATACATAGTATAGAATATTAGGCAGCATTAGAACAGATGGTATGCACTGAAGTGAGAATTTCCATGGTGTGATAAATTCAAGATAAGTATATGTATACACCCATTTAATATATTTTACTAGGCATTAAAAAAATATTGTAAAAACATATGCAAAGTAAACATGTTCAGAGGTAGAAATACATTGAAGAACTGCATTTAAAACTAGTTATGTTCATTTGAATCTGCTCCAACTTTTAGTAATAATCATGTTTTCAGTATAATAGAAATAGTTAATATAAAAATATTATTTTATTTTATTATAGAAAGCTTGGATTTAAAAATTTAAACATAAAATTAAATCATAATATCTAATGATATAAAATTTTTTGACACTCATTAAAAATATTGTGTTCTTAGATTTTTAATTTTTCCTAAAGTAACTGAAAATAGAAAACAAAAAGACATGCATAATAAACATAGGTGTCTTTGGGAAAATCTTGATTAATGTAATAATTTCACTTTAATTTTCTATCAGATAAGTCAAGAATTTCAATTACCAGTGTTATTAATAACATTGGAACTTACGTACAAGGGCCACTTATTAGTGGCCACCTCAACACAGTGCTGTATCATCTTTGATGTCTGCTGTTCTATCTGCCCAATAATTAGATGATTATGTTGTTTCATGAATGGGATTTTCCCATCTACTAATTATCTTTCAGAATTTTCTATTTTTGGATGTGGGGATTTCCTTGCATTTTTAATAAAATCCTGAGGTTTTAATCACAAATGCCAAGACTGACTATTCATTTAGAAATTTTACTTCTTCTTCTCTTCTTTACTTATAGTACACAGCACTTACTGATAAAGTTCTGTGTGTATTTTTGTATATGTATGTGTGTGTGAGAAAGAATTATCGCTTATCCAGTATTTAAATAATTTTTATTCTAAACTCCTTTTTATCTTTTATTGACATTCCTTCAAAAAATATGCCTGGAAGTTAGAAAAAAAGTGTTTGTTATCCCAACGTCATCACTTCTAGCTGAACATTGCTATGGGACTCAGTCATCTAACCATTCATTCCACAGTGCTGCCAGAGCATTTCATGAGTGCCTTTTATCGTATTTGTTTAAAACAATAACGTTTTGTTAGGTATGACAGTTGCTAAGGTTTATCAATAGTTTATAATGATTTACTAAATGTCTTTACTAACTTTTGGTGTATTCATGTTTAAAAGCTAATTTGATAATGCATTGCAGAGTTTAGGATAATATGAAATAACATGTTTACAGCATTCACTTTGTTCAGAGTACCATAAGCACGTTTGTATTTATTTGTGTCTTCCCTCCCTATATCTATCTACTCATCTCTTCTATTTACTTTACCATTTTTTTCCTATCCTCTTTTGTAAAATTATTTTTAGTTTTTTATCATTTCAGTGCATGTTGCATAGTTGGAAAAAATACAAATTTGAAAAAATATACATTTACTTATACTTTAAAAATAGAACATTTTTTAATACAAAATACATTATATTGTGAGGAGGAAAATAGAAACATCTACCTAATGCCTCATGTTTTTTCATATCTCTATATTTTCCTAATGCCAGGTTAGAGTTGAAGATTTAAGTTGAATAATTAATTTTCATAATAAATATAGATGCAATTTATTATATTTTATACCTCTTTTTACAAAGGATTTGAGGTACAAATTTAAATACATACACACAACATATATATTTATACATACATGCATATTTATATATATTTATACATACATGCAAACTCACGTATATATGTAAAAATAGCTATAGAAAGTAAAGATCATAAAAAGGAAGACAGATAAATATTCCTGAAGGCTAAAGTAATTCAATATTAAATTTGTTTCTGAGTTTTCTTGCAGAAAGAAACATAACTAAGCTCCTACCATTCTTTTGGTATAATTATGAGAAATAAGTCATATTGATATTTATAGAGAAAATATTTTTTCATTGCATTAAATTGTAAAACAAGTATTTTGTAGATCAGTCTTCAGGAAATGCTTAGCAGCAAGTTGGGCATCTCATTGTGACAGAACGGCTAAGGAAGTGACTGTTTCTTTGGATTGACCCTTCATAATGCAGACTATTGGACATCTGATGAATTCAATTTGTAAACCTCCCTTAAGACACTTCCCTCTGCAAATTACATAAAGATCGACCTTGGCTTTTTGATTTGTTTGTAGTCAGCTCTATGAAAAAAGCCAGTGTGTTGACTTTTCAGTGCTACCAATTTAAACAGAATGAAAACTGTTGAACCTTAAATGATGTAGTTAATAAATAAATGTTGTTGACAAGTTAAATACAAACCTATTTCTATAGCAAAATCAATGGTTATTTCTGAAGAAAATAACCATTTTTAAAAACATATCAGTTTTAATTGTCAAGATTTACATATGTTTGTAAAACTTCTCACATCCAAAAAGGATGGTTTTAATAATGGATGCCTTACTTATTTTCTTCACATGTGATTTTGACACATTTCTAAACTCATAATGGTATAGGTACAAGATTTTTATTTTAACAGCGATATTTTTGCTAAAATTGAGAGTATAGGTATTCAAGTCATATGGTATTTATTTATATTAAGGAGAGATTGGGTACTAAAAACACTGGATCCTTTTTCTTAAGAACAGCTTCACACATTGGGTCTGCACATTTTGTAAGGCAAGAGCCACAAAAAAAGGTTTCTTTTTTCTATGCGTAGAATCTACCTCAGTTTTAAATGTATACTTTGAACCATTATTTTGCTGCCTAGCTTTATTATTCAAAAAGCTAAGCTGTGTCAGATAAAAGATATATTGATTTGAGCTATGTATGTGTTTTCCTCAAGAGTAGTTATGTGTACTCATTACAAATACCCTAGTATAATTTTTTGTTGTTGTTGTTCACCTCTTCATAATTCTTCTATAAAAGATAACAAAAGGTTGGTCACATTTCTATCACTTATTAAAATAGTTACAATTATTGATATATATTATTAGAAGAATTAATCAAGGACACAAATAGAAAACTCCTAGGAGAAGATAATTTTAATATAAAGTAAATAAATAAAATGTTCTTAACCTCTAAACAATGAGCATTGTACTAACAAAAACATAATTACTATTATTTCTTATACACCAAACTTGCAAATTAAAAAAGAAAAGAAATTCAGTACTGACCAGTAACCAGTCACAGGGAACTTACACCTAGTCAAAATAGAGTGTTAGAGTGTAAAGTGGTATAACTTTTGGGGAAAAAAAGTAAAAATATTATTAACCCTTTATATTTAAATACTTAAAAAATTCTATCTTGTATAATGTGTTCATTATAAATATTTTCGTAGCAAAATTATATTAAAATATACATTTTGATATCTGGAACATCTGAAAGAATACAAAACAGGATAACAGTTGTTTTTATGTTATATAATTAATTCTTATTAAATCACAAATACATTAAATTTCCATTGATAAAATAAAATTTATTTATTATTATCTTTTATTCCAGTTACATGTTAGGGTAATGTTTAGGTTCTAATTAGCTTCTGAGAAGTGCATACCACTCTTTCATGAAGTTAATCCATAACATCTGCTTACAGGATCTATGTTACAATGGAAATAATTCAATAAAATTAACTTTTGTTGTCAACATTGTCTCTCTCATCATCTGTCATTATCATCACCACCATCTATCTTACTTTCCTCATTCTCCACTTTTCCACACACACATACACTCAGACTGAAAACTAAATAAAACATTTAACATTTTCTGAAAACAGAAAAATATCATGTTTGCAAAAATCACTTAGAATGCTTTAATGAATATGTAAAATGAGTATGTAAGTATTCTTATCAAAGGAATTTTCAACTTTGGAATAAATATAGTATTTAGGATCTGCATCTTAAGAATAGAGCACAATAATATCATAAACACTAAACTATGTAAATCATCTCTTTCTGTGTTTAATCTTTGGTTATACAAAAATCCCAGGCTAAGTACTCTGGTGCTCTACAACATCTTATTGGGATAGATATCTTGGATAGTGAAAAGTAGAGGAATGAAGCTGGGAAACAATGAATTTGAAGACTTTTTTTAAAGTATCTTAGTACTATGATTGTTATTTCATGCCAAAATCTTAAATGGATGTGGCTGTGATAAAGACTAACTGGAATAAGAATTTTTAAACATGACAAAGAAAATGAAAAACATATGTAGCTATCCCAAAGATGCCAAAATAAAACAATTTGCAGTTTGTTGAGGGTATTGTTACCCGTTAACAATGTTGTCATCCATATAATAAGATACCAAATTACTGATGACTAACTATTGAAAAGAATGTTTATCAATGTTTAACTGCCTATTGAAAAGAATATCTGAGTTCTAATTTTGCAGCAGATCTCATTTAGACCCCATGTTTCTAATAATTCAGAATTTAGACATCCTATGAAAAGCTGAGACGAAAGAAAATCTTCCCTCTGCTGAAAACATTCTCTGAGGTAGATATTTAAAATTTGCCAACATTTCGTCTTTTTTTTGCTTACCTGTGCCCTACTATCTTTTCCACTGAGAAGTGTGTGCCTATGTATGCTTTCCCCTTAATGCCTGAGAAAATCAAATGGCAATATGTTTCTAATAATACCTAGTGGTCTCTCTGACATTATGAGTTTTTTGTTTTTTGTTTGTTTGTTTGAAACAGGGTCTCACTTTGTCACTCAGGCTGGAGTGCAGTGGCACTATTACATCTCAAGGCAGCCTCAATCTCCTGGGCTCACGTGATCCTCTTGCCTCAGCCTCCAGAATAGATAGGACTACAGATTCCTGCACCACACCTGGCTAGTTTTCGTATTTTTGTAGAGACAGGGTTTAGCCGTGTTGGCTAGCCTGGTCTCAAACTCCTCGGCTCAAGCAATCATCCCACATTGGCCTCCCAAAGTGCTAGGATTACAGACATGAGCCATGGTGCCCAGCCAGTGAGAAGAGTTTTGATTTCATGGTCTTGGTATTTCTGTGCTGAGGTAGGGATGATAAAACAAAGGTGAGGCTCTTCAACTTGTGGCCAAATAGATCCATGTTCAAATACTACTTTTTAATGTGCCATTTAATTCCATAATGTCTAATGACCGATCTAAGCACAGTCATGTGTAGCTTAACAATAGGGATATGTTCTAAAAACTGTGAGATGTTACAACCTACTAAACACCTAGGCCATGTGGTATAGC
Organism: Callithrix jacchus; assembly: GCF_049354715.1. NCBI lineage: Eukaryota > Metazoa > Chordata > Mammalia > Primates > Cebidae > Callithrix > Callithrix jacchus. Next base: position 89,440,042 of record NC_133511.1, read on the forward strand.
CTATTGCTCCTAAGCTACAACCCTGTAGAACATGTTATTTTACTAAATACCACAGGCAACTGTGACACAATGATAAGTATTTGTGTATCTAAACATAACTAAACACAGAAAAGGTGTAGTGAAAATATGATATAAAAGATATTTAAAATAGTAGTATTATGTGGGGCATTTATCATGAATGGAACTTGCAATTCTGGAAGTTGCTCTGAGTGAGTCAGTGGGTGATAGGTGAGTGAATGTGAAGGCCAGGATATTGCTGTATAATACTGTAGACTGTATATTTAAGCTACACTAAATTTACTTAAATTTTTTTTCTTCAATAACAAATTAACTGTAGCTTAACTGTATCTGTGTTACTTTACAATTATTTAACATTTTTAAATGTTTTTACTCTTTTGTAATAATACTTAGCTTAAAACGCAAGCATATTTTTACAACTATACAAAATATTTTCTTTCTTTACATTCTTATTCAAGCTTTTTTCTATTTTTTTATTATTAAAATGTTTTTTTAAAAACTAAGACACACACATTAGCTTAGGTCTCACGTCTCTTTCCACTGGAAGGTTTTCAGGGCAATAGCATACATGGAGATATCATATTCTATGATAACAATGCCTTCTTCTCAATACCTTCTGAAGGACCTGAGACTCCTTTATAATCAACTATTTTAGATAAGTAGATAGACTACACCTTAAAATATTTATTAAAAGTATAGTAAATTTATAAAACATAATCATTTATTATGATTGTCTAGTGTTATGTACTGTACATAATTGTATGTGTTATACTTTTATGTGACTGGCAACACAGATTTGATTATACCTGTATCACCACAAATGAGTGAGTAATGTGTTGGGCTACGATGTTAGGATTGCTATGACATCACTAGGTGATAGGAACTTTTCAGCTCTGATATAATCTGAGGTAACTACCATTGTATATGTGGTTCACCGTTTCCCAAAACATCATTATACAGTTCATGACTTTACAAAGACCAATAAAGTAGGGATGTCCTAGCAGAAATAAAGGTAGGACCTGAAAGATTGAGTGGCTTCACTGTTTGTGGATTTCCTACCTTTGCACTTATTGATAGATAAGAAAAACAATATTGTGTTTGTTCTGCCTAAGTCTAATGCATATGCATTCTTCAGAAATATAACAGGTTTATTACAGATCATTGCTGACATATCAGTGATGCTAATTTACCAGAAAGCTTTTTAATTAATTAAACATTATACATTATTTGATGTGTTGATAATATAGTTGATACCGATCTGTGATATTATAAGCAAAGCAAAAATGTTCTAATATACAATATGTGTGTGTGTTGCTGTGGTTTATGAGTATACCTAACTACCTAGGATGTAGAGGTGGAATTAAAGTACAAACTAGAGTGTAAGAAAGACACTAAGGAAGTAAAATATATGTTTCGTTTTAGAAAATACAAATTCTCTATTGAAGATATAATTGGCTGGTTAGAAGAAGAAAGTGATGTTAGTTAATAAATTTCCAAAATAAATGAAAATATTTAGGAACAACATGGAAAATACCCTTAATAGAGTGCTATAAATAATTATACAAAACAATTTCCATTTCAACAAAGAGGCAGTGATAAAGATTTACTAAGCAAACATATTAAATAAGAAACAAAACAAACTGGACAGAGAAAACTGGAATAAACAATTAATTATTTAAGGAAAAGACATAGATGGATATCCACAACAAACAGCAGCAAGCAGGGAACCATGACCTCCCCAAAAAGGCAAAGCAAAAATCCCATGACTTGCCCTAATGACAGCGATTTGTGAGCTCTCAGTTAAATAATTCAAAATAGCAGTCTTAACGGAAATTCAGTGATCTTCAGGATAATACAGAAAAACAATTCCATCATTTATTTATCAGAGAAATTTGACAAAAGATTGAAATATTAACAGCAACAACAACGAAAATCTCGGAACTGAGGAATACATTTGCTGAATGGAAGGACTCTTTAAAAGTTCTCAATAACACAGTGGCTCAGGCAGAGAAAAGAATCAGTGAACTTGAAGACTTGCTATTTGAAAATACACAGTCAGAGGAGAAAAAAGAAAAAAAAGAACAAAAAGATATGAATACCACCTACATGATATAGAAAATTACCTCAAAGGAACAATTAAGAATTATTGGTGTTCAAGAGGAATTTCAAAAAGACAATGGTATAGAAAGCTTATTCAAATACATAATAAAAGATAACTTTCCAAAACGTCATATACAAATATCCAGATACAGAAAGATCTTAGAGCACCAAACAGATTCAACCCAAATAAGACTGTCTTAAGGAATATAATAATCAAACTGTCAAGGGTCAAGGACAAAGGTGGGATTTTAAAAGTAAAAAAAGCAGATAAGATATAAAAGAGCTTTAGTTTGGCAACAGACTACTCAATGGAAAATATATAGGCCAGAAATAAAGAGAAAAACTATTGGAGCTAGCTATAAAGAAAAAATATGCCATCTAAGAATTTACATTTTAAGAACATCACATGGATAGGTAAGTAGTGTTTGTCTTGCTTCAGAATACAAAATTAGTGACAGCTGTAAAGGAATATATTGTAGCTGATTAAAAATTCAACTTGCTATTTTAATGTTCTTCAGAAGTTTCAGATACAGAGTATTAATCATTTCTTGCATTGTTATAAAGAAATACCCAAGACTGGGTAATTTATAAATAAAAGAGGTTTAATTTTTTTTTTTTTTTTTTTTTTTTTTTGAGACAGGGTCTCACTCTGTCACCCAGGCTGGAGTGCAGTGGTGTGGTCTCAGCTCAATGCAGTGAGCAGCCTCCACCTCCTGGGCTCAAATGATTCTCCTGCCTCTGCCTCCTGAGTAGCTGGGATTACACATGAACACCACCATGCCCAGATAATTTTTGTATTTTTAGTGGAGATGGGGTTTTGCTGTGTTTGCCAGACTGGTTTCAAACTCCAGGGCTCAAGTGATGCACCTGCCTTGGGCTCCCAAAGTGCTGGAATTACAGGTGTAAGCCAATGTGCCAGGCATGAAACCTTGTCTCTCTGAAACATGCAAAAGGTCAGGCAGGGTGACTCAGCCTGTATTCTCAGCACTTTGGGAGCGGAGGTGGGTAGATCACCTGAGCACAAGAGTTTAAGACGAACCTGACCAACATGGTGAAATCCCATCTCTACTAAAAATACAAAAATTAGTGTGACATGGGCATGCGCCTATAGTCCCAGCTACTCAAAAGGCTAAAACAGGAGGATCCTTTGAACCCAGGAGGTTGAGGTTGCAGTGATCTGAGATCACACCACTGCACACCAGTTTGAGTGACAGAGTGAGACTCCGTAACAACAACAACAAAAAAAATAGTCAAGTGTTTTGGCAAGTGCCTGTAATCCTAGCTATTCAGGAAACTCAAGTGGGGGGATCGCCTGGAGACTGCAGTGAACCAAGATCACACCTGTATGCTGCAGCCTTGTCAGCAGAGTGAAACCCTGTCTAAAATAAGTAAATAAGTAAATAAATAAATTTGCCTTATGGAATCATTAAATTAAAAAATATGTGAATAAAATCGCATGTAAGTATGTGAATAAAGTTATCCTTTTTTTTTTTTTTTTTTTTTTTTTTTTTTTTACAATGACGACTGTAAAGAAAGACGGATTCATTAGAGGTACAGCGTCCATTCAAATATTCCTAAGCTTCCTCGTATGTCAGTCTTCCCAAATCTAAGGTAAACTCTCAAATGAGGTCAGGACTGTGAACCTGGCTGAGTGATCTAACCCTTTCATCAGCCCCTGGACCACCTCTGTGGTAGGAAAGCACCTCCACCCTCTGCCTGGGTGACCCTGGCATCTGCTGAGATGGCATCTCTGGAGGGGGAAGTAGCTTGGCTGGGCACAGTGATGATATATGTTAGTCCAGAATTTTTTTTTAATGGATTGGAGGTTTCAGTGGGACAGGAGAATCACAAGGAATCAGGTGTTCAGAGGAACGTATTGAGTAGAGGTGAGGAACTAGGATGTTGAAAAGTAAAAAAAGGAGAGAAGGAGAGAAAGAAAGAAAGAAAAAGAGGGAGAGAGAACAGGAATATTGCTTCATTCTAAAAATGGGTATTAAAAATGGGTATATAAAAATGGCCGATCAATATTTTGTGTATTTAAAATGGAGAACTCTATAAATATTTATTGAGTTTACTTGTTCCGGATCTGAGTTGAAGTCCTGGGTATCCTTATTAATTTTCTGTCTCGTTGAGTCTAAATCTCATTATGGGTCTTATGTATCTGGGTATTAAGATCTCTTACTGTGGCATTGATCCTTTTACCACTGTATCTTTGTTGCTTTGAAATCTATTTTATCAAATGTGAGAATTGCAACTCCTGCTTTTTGTTTATTTATTTATTTTTGCTCTCCATTTGGTTGGTAAATTTTTCTCCAACCCTTTGTTTTGAGTCTTTGTGTATCTTTGGATACACCGTTAGGTTTTGACTGTATCTTTTGATTGGGGGATTTAGTCGATTTAAATTTAGGGTTACTACCATTTGATGTTAACTGGCTATTTTATCCATTTGTTGATGTAAATTCTTCTTTATGTTGATGCTCTTTACTTTTTGGTATATTTTTAGAAAGGCTCATACTGGTTGTTCCTTTCTATGTATAATGCTTCTTTATACATAGTATCTATGTATAATGCTTAAAGAGTCATCCTAACTCTTTAAGATCCAGCTAATTTTTTTCTGAAGTGATGAACACAACATGATGTATATAAAATATCTCAAAAATGCACATTCATGTGTATCCCCAAGAAAAAGCATCATCTGAAGAGAAAATAAATAAATTTGCAAATCAATGAAATGTTTTAATTTGATAGAAGAATTTAAATAATATATATATTTTAAACTTGTTTATTCTTTTGAGAAATAAGTCAAAGGAAAATTTCCAAGCTCTGTCTTCTGCTTAGGTTTCATTTAGCCTCCTAGATCTGTGGATTTATAGCCCTCATCACATTGGAAGATTTAAAAAAAATTTTTAACTGTTTTCCCTGAGTCCTTTTGATTGAGGACTCCAATTATATGTATATAAAACTGTTTCAAATGGTTCTATGACTCACTGATGCCCTGTTTATGTTTTAGTTCCCAGTTTTGAAGTTTTTATTTTTGGTTCTGGATTTTATTCTAGATAATTTCTAGGGCCATGTCTTCAAGTTCACTAATATTTTCTTTAACAGCAATTTATTTGTTCTTTATCTCATCCATTGTATTTGTTATTTCAGTGTCTATTTTTTCATCCTTAGAAGTTTGATTTAGATTATTTTTTGCATTTTCTATATTCTCTATTCAACATTTTCAATGGCTCCTCTACCTCCTTGAGCCATACATATATGCAGTTTAACAACTCTTTTCCTGTTTCTTTAATTACATTTATTATTTGTACCTGTGAATCTGCTTTCACTGACTAAATTTTCTTTTTTTTAATTGCATTTTAGTTTTGGGGTACATGTGAAGAATATGCAAGATAGTTGCATAGGTACACATGTGGCAGTGTGATTTGCTGCCTTCCTCCCCTTCACCTATATCTGGCATTTCTCCCCATGCTATCTCTCACCAGCTCCCCACGCTCCACTGTCCCTCCCCTAGTCCCCCTAAAAGACCCCAGTGTGTAGTGCTCCCCTCCCTGTGTCCATGTGTTCTCATCGTTCAACACCTGCCTATGAGTGAGAACAAGCGGTATTTCTACTCCTTATGGATTGCCTGCTTCTTGGCATGCAGTTCATTTATATTTATTGGACAATAGTTTCTGTGAATTTTATCTTCTTGAGTGATAGATCCTTTTTTTTTTTAAATTCCCTATAAACTTTCTTGAACTTCTTCTGAGGTACAGTTACATTTCTTTGAAAGGGTTTGATATTTTGGAGACTTGTTTTTAAAATCTGCTTGATGATACCAGAGCAATTATTAGTTTAAGACTAATTCTGTCATGTTACTGATTCAGTACTCTTCTGATTACTCTACTTTGTGACTTGTGAATCACAAGTCTTTTTCCTCTTTGATAGTGGCAACAAGAATTATTCCTGGCCTTGGATATGCTTAAAGTGATAAGATAATCTTTTCAGGAGGTTATTTCACTGGCCTCGAATCATTTCCTCAATCTTATATGCTGATCATTTCCTAGCTAAGAGCTTCTAGGGTGAACTTCTGCAGATTTCTGGAGGTTTCCTTCTGTGCAGCTCTCTTTTCTATGGGGTTTTCTACAACAAACTCTAGATACCTTTACTTCCACAGACATTTGCTTCTCTTTTCTCAACTCCGCAAGACCGCTAGGGTCTTGTAGGTCTTCCCCTACCTGTACTGCATCTTGAAAATTTCTCTATGCAGTAAACTGGAACAATTGTGGGTCTTCCCTTACTTTTTCCTGCTTTCTCAGAATTAACTTTGTGTACTCCATGATATTCAATATTTTAAAATTATTTCTGGCTCTGTGTCCCCAACCAAGTTTGATCTTGAATTGTGCTCTGAATTGTAATTCCCATGTGTTGAGGGAGAGACCTCATGGGAGGTGATTGGATCATGGGGAAGTTTCCTCCAGGCTGTTCTCATGATAGTGAGTTCTTATGAGATATCATGGTTTCATGAGGAACTTTCTACCACTTCACTTGGGACTTCTCTCTCCTGCTGCGATATGAAAACGGACATGTTTGCTTCCCCTTCTGCCATAATTGTAAGTTTTGTGAGGCTTCCCCAGCCATGCTGAACTGTGATTCAATTAAACCTTTTTTTTTAATAAATTACACAATCTCAGGTATTTCATCACAGCAATCTGAAAATGAACTAATACAGAAAATTGGTACCACAGACAGTGGGAAAGCAGCTTTAAAGATACTGAAATTTGTGAAAGAAACTTTCATACTAGGTAATAGGCAGAGGTTAGAACAGTTTAGAGGGCTCAGAAGAAGACAGGACAATGTGGGAATGTTTACAACTTCCTAGAGATTTGGAGGACTCAGAATTTCTGACAGGAAGATGTGGGAAAGTTTGGAACTTCCTAGAGACTTAACGAATAACTTTAACCAAAATGCTGATAATGATATGGACAACAAAACCCAAACTGTGGTGGTCTCAGGTGAAAATGAGGAACTTGTGGGGAGGTGAAATACAGGTCACTCATGCTATGCAAAGAGACTGGTGGCATTTTATCCCTGCCACAGAGATCTGTGGAACTTTGTACTTGAGAGAGATGATTTAAAGTATCTAGTGGAAGAAATTTCTAAGCAGCAAAATACTCAAGAGGAAGCAGAGCATAAAACTTTTGAAAATGTTATACCTGATTATGTGATAGAAAAGAAAACTCCATTTTCTGGGGAGAAATTCAAGCTGGCTACATAAATTTGCATAAGTAATAGTCACCAAGAAAATGGGGCAAATGTCTGCAGGGCATATCAGAGACCTTCACCACAGTTCCTCCCATCACAGGCCTAGAGGCCTAGAAGAAAAATGTGATTTCCTGGGATAGGTCCAGGGCCTCCCTACTGTGTGTAGCCTTGAGACTTGGTGTCCTGCATTCCAGCTGCTCCAGCCATGACTAAAAGGGACCAACATACAGTGTAGGGGTATTGCTTCAGTGGGTGCAAAGCTGCAAGCCTTGAGCTTCCACATCGTGTTGGGCCTGCAGGTGCACAGATGATAAGAATTACATTTTAGGAAACTCCCCCTAGATTTAAAAGGTTGTATGGAAACCACCTGGATGTCCAGGGAGAAATATGCTACAGGGAGGAGCTCTCATGGAGAACCTCTGCTGGGCCTGCACAGTTGGGAAATGTGGGGTCAGAGCTCCCACAGAGTTCCCACTGGGGTTCTGCCTAGTGGAGCTATGAGAAAAGGGCCACCCTCCTTCAGATCCCAGAATGGTAGATCCACCCACAGCTTGCACTGTGCTCCTGGAAAAGCTGCAGACACTCAATGCCAGCTGGTTAAAGCAGCCACCAAGGTATGATGTACCTGCAAAGGCAGAGGAGCAGAGCTGCTCAAGCCATGGAAGTCCTCATCTTACATTAAATTGATGTGAATGTGATACATGGAGTCAAAGGAGATTATTTTGGATCTTTAATGTTTAATGACTGCCCTATTGGATTTTGGACTTGCATGGGACCTGTAGCGCCTTCATTTTGGCCAATTTATCACTTTTGGAATGCCTCTATTTACCCAATGCCTGTACCCCCACTGTATCTAGGAAGTGACTAACTTGCTTTTGATTTTACAGGCTCATAGGTGGAAAGGATTTCTCAGATGAGACTTTGGACTTGGACTTTTGGGTTAATGCTGAAATTAGTTAAGACTTTGGAGAACTGTTGGAAAAGCACAATTGTGTTTTTAATTTTGAGGACATGAAATTTAGGAGGGGCCAGAAGCAGAATAATACCTGAATCTTATCTTGAATTGTAATCTAAGTTGTAATCCCAGTGTATTGGGGGAGGGACCTCTTGGGAGGTGATTAGATCATAGAGGCTGTTCTCCCATGCTGTTCTCATGATAATGAGTGAGTTCTCATGAGACCTGATAATTTTATAGGGAATGTCCCCCTTTTGCATGGCACTTCTTTCTCCTGTCACCATATGTAAATGGACGTGCTTGCTTTCCCTTCTGCCATGACTGTAAGTTTCCTGAGGCATCCCCAGCCATGGGGAACAATGAGTCAATTAAACCTCCTTCCTTTATAAATTACCCAGTCTTCAATATTTCTTCATAGAAGCAGGAAAATAAACTAATACAAATTTCTTCTGGTGGGAGTATAAATTCAATCATGTCTGCCTCATGTTAGCTGGGAGAGAAGACATCTTGATGACTGAAATAGCTATTTAGCAGTTTCTCCTATAATCCCACCATAGAATGACTCAATTATTTTTTGAAACTTATTAGTTCTTTTGACTCTAGATAACTGCATTTTACTACAAAGGTTTTTGAGATTTTCTTTCTGCATATTGGTCACATGTCCCTGACATGTTTTTTTAAAAAAGCATTATGTACATGATTTCTGTTGGCTTCTGTTATTCAGTAATTTAGGCTTTAACAGCCTCTTTCTTGAAACCTACATAATCCATAGGCATAATATTAGGAAGTATTTAGATAGTTGGGTACTCTGTTCCTCTAAACTTGTTGTTTGATGTCTTGCTTTTTGACTCTGAACCTCTATCACACAATTGTTCCTTGCTATGAAAACATTTTTGAATATTTTTGTGTAATTATGGCAGAAAATATAAACTCACAGAATTTGCATTATTTTAAGCCAAGATAGGTAGACCACCACTTAGAGGCAAAATCTGAGTGAAACCTATTTTTATTAATAAAATTTTATCTTATTTGTTTATATATTGTTCATGGCTGCTTTTTAAGGGCATTGGCAACATTGGCTAGTTGGGACACAACCCGTATATCTTGCAAAGCCTGAAATATTTCCTTTCTGAACCTTTACTGAAAGTTAAGCTTGCAAGCCTGTTTCAGTCTTTAAGTATAGTGTGTTTGTTTGTGTTTGTGTGTGTGTGTGTAAGTCTAAGTGCCCAAGCATGTATGTATATTTAGATTTTATATAGCAAAACCAGAATTGTTTTAAGAATTAGTATTGCTTTTTCACAACGGGGTTTGCTGCCAGAACACATGTGTCATAAAAACTACCCCTAAAAGCCAAAATGGGAGAGGAAAAGAGTCATCAACATTGTCGTCATTGGACATGTAGATTTAGGCAAGTCTACCACTACTCGCTATCAATCTACAAATGCGGTAGCATCAACAAAAGAACCATTGAAAAATTTGAGAAGGAGGCTGCTGAGATGGGAAAGGACTCATTCAAGTATGCCTGGGTCTTGGATAAACTGAAAGCCAAGCATGAACATGGTATCACCATTGATACCTCCTTGTGGAAATTTGAGACCAGCAAATACTACCTGACTATCATTGATGCCCCAGGACACAGAGACTTCATCAAAAACATGATTATAGGGACATCTCAAGCTGACTGTGCTGTCCTGATTGTTGCTGCTGGTATTGGTGAATTTTAAGCTGGTATCTCCAAGAATGGGCAGACCGAAAAGTATGTCCTTCTGGCTTACACACTGGGTGTGAAACAACTAATTGTTGATGTTAACAAAATGGATTCCACTGAGCTACCCCACAGCCAGAAGAGACATGAGGAAATCGTTAAGGAAGTCAGCACTTACATTAAGAAAATTGGCTACAACCCTGATGCAGTAGCATTTGTACCAATTTCTGATTGGAATGGTGACAACATGCTTGAGCCAAGTGCTAATGTGCCTTGGTTCATGGGTTGGCAAGTCACTCATAAGTATGGCAATGCCAGTAGAACCACTCTACTTGAGGCTCTGGACTGCAGTCTACCACCAGCTTGTCCAACTGACAGGCCCTTGTGCCTGCCTCTCCAGGGTGTCCATAAAATTGGTGGTATTGATACTGTTCCTGTTGGCTGAGTGGAGACTGGTGTGGTGGTTACCTTTGCTCCAGTCAACCTTACAACTGAAGTGAAATCTGTTGAAATGCACCATGAAGCTTTGAGTGAAGCTCTTCCTGGGGACAATGTGGGTTTCAATATCAAGGATGGGTCTGTCAAGGATGTTCATCATGGCAATGTTGCTGGTGACAGCAAGAACAGCCCGCCAATGGAAGCAGCTGGCTTCACTGCTCAGGTGATTATCCTGAACCATCCAGGCCAAATCAGTGCTGGCTATTCCCCTGTACTGGATTGCCACACGGCTCACATTGCATACAAGTTTGCTGAGCTGAAGGAAAAGATTGATCGCCACTGTGGTAAAAAGCTGGAAGATGGCCCAAAATTCTCGAAGTCTGGTGATGCTGCCATCGTTGATATGGTTCCTGGCAAGCCCATGTGTGTTGAGAGCTTCTCAGCCTATCCACCTCTGGGTCGCTTTGCTGTTCGTGTTATGAGACAGGCAGTTGTGGTGGGCATCATTTAAGCAGTGGACATGAAAGCTTCTGGAGTTGGCAAGGTCACCAAAGCTCAGAAGGCTAAATGAATATTTTCCCTAATACCTGCCACCTTGGTCTTAATCAGTGGTAGAAGAACAGTCTCAGAACTACTTGTTTCAATCAGCCATTTAAGTTTAGTAGTAAAAGACTGGTTAATGATGACAATGCATTGTAAAAACTTCAGAAGGAAAGGAGAATGTTTTGTCGACCACTTTGGTTTTCTTTTTTACCTGTGATAGCTTTAAGTTATTCGTTTTTAAAATCAGTACTTTTTAATGAAAACAACTTGACCAAAAATTGTCACAGAATTTTGAGACCCATTAAAAAAGTTTAATGAGAAAAATAAAGGAATTAGTATCTATGTAACTAAATTAGAATTTCAACTACAATTCATATCAACTATTTGGTTTTGGTCAAGTTAACTAACCTGTTTCAAATAGCCTATATTCAAAATGGGAATATTTATATCTTTAATACTTTTAATTAGGAATTAGTGATAAAATACACAGAACGTGCTTCATGCATAGTATGCATTCGATATCATCCTTATTACCTCCATTGCTAGAATGAAATTGTAAAGTATAAAATACCGTGTAGGAAATGTATATGTTACTTTGATCATTGGAAATTTGTTTCTTTCATTTATGTCTAAGTACCTGAGGTTAAACTCTAAATACTAAGTTCTTATAACAAGCAAGTCACTTACACAAAAACCTTCAATAAGCGCCTTATTTATAGACTGAGGTTTTTGGCAAATTAAGTCACTTACAATGATGTGATATTATAAGGAAAGTTTTCTTTACAGTGTACAGATATGTTTTATAGCAGTAATTATTCTTCAAAATGTTCCTGTTGAAAAGCAGTCTTCTCTCTCCGTTTTCTTTTCTTCTTTGAAAGTTTATTTACTATTCAGTGTGTAATGTTTTAGAGATCCAGAATTCCAACAAGAAAAAAGTTCCCTTCTAAGCTGAGTTAAAGTATATTATGCCTGTACCATTTCTGTACACTCCTATCTTCACCTTTTTAAGTGCTAAAAATCCATTTTCATATTTGAGTTATTTAATCAGTTCATTTCCCTTAGTGGCAACTTCTTCTTGTATTAAACAAAATGAGGAAAGTTTTTATAGTTGTGAATATCCTCTAGCTCTTTTGGGACTGAAAAGACCTTGAAAGTGTTTCTCCCTACAGGACTGAGGAAGAAAGTCTTTGTGCAGGCTACACGAGGGAACTGTTTTTTCTCTTGGCACATTTACTCTGTGGTGCACAGAAGTTTGATGTTTGCTTTTCTTTGTAAATCTGATGCTGAAGTACTGATGGCTAGGCTTTAGCTTCTGTATCCAGTCTAAAATGCCCATAGGGAAAATATAAAGAACTAAATTAAAAATTGCAACTGCAGAGAACTGAAATCATTTGGCTAGGCAAAGCTTTGATTTCTACTAGGCTTCTTCACATCCTCAATGTTCTAAGGATATATAATTTCCTGTGGTACATAATTCTAGAATTAAAGCAAAATATTTAAAAATACACTTATATTATTCATGTATATGGATTAAAACCAAGAGAAAACTGGAAAATGAATATGGTTCGATTGGTTTGGTCATGGGTTTGAAACACATCATTTATTTGTAAAGTTTTGAAATGTTTTATGAGAAAATAACATTTTTAAACATTGACAAGTGAGTAAATAATAAAATGTGAAATTATTTTTCTGAAAAAAAGTTATACTCTATGCTTTGCATATAACTTTAAAACACAATTTGAATTTTTATTAATAGTAGGTATTAAGAAAATACTTTTCATTTTAAATGTTTCTCCTGTTTCAATTTAGCCTTTATAAAAATGCTTTGAAAATAAAATTTTGTCCCAAACTTTTTTTCTTTAAAATAATTCACTAATTAACCAACCACTTAATGTTGATGTTGTTAATGCTGGGCTAGATATCTGAAGTTATATACCAAAATTGGTAAGTCTCAGCCTTAGTTATTCAGTGCTTTAAATAAAGGATAATTAGAATCAGAATTTAAAATGACATCAACAGACTAGTATTTACCTTGTGGAGATCTTGCATCTGGTCAAACAGCCATAGTAGTCAAGATAGAAGATATGGCTCTGTGTATAACACACATTGAAACATATTTGGCATCTTAGTTAACACATTGGTTAAAATATTTAGTTACAGTAAGTGTAATTTAGCTACATGGAAAAGTAATATAACTCGATGGAAAATCTACCAAAAGAAGAATTTCCCAGAAAAGATATTGAGAGTCCCATTCATCTGGCTAAATAATATCTTTAATATCCTATTTATTTCTGGCTGCTGGATTTTAGGAGAAATAAATTCACAACTGAACCCATTAAGGAAGTGAAGACATTCTGAAAACATCATTTAGAGAATAGTTGAAGGAATTAGGCAGGCCTACCCTGGAAAATAAAACAAGCCAGGAGGAACACGTTTGTTATGTTACTCCCAAATATTTAAAGAATGACAAATAGTAAAAAGATAGAAATGTTTTGCTCTGGCTGCAGGACCATATAATTAAGAACAATTGACAGCTTAGGGAGATGTGTGTGTGCTCAAAAGGAAGCAGAAATTTTGTACAATTTAGAGGTAAATATCGGTAATTTTGAGTGGTGCCCATTTCCCAGACACTCTTAGATCATCTGTCTAGAACATGTTAATAAAATTGAGGGATAGTTAGATAAATCAAATCATTTAAGGTTCTTTCAAATTCATAGAGCATGTAAGCTGTAAATTTCCTCATAAAAAAGCAAAAGCTTATTACTATTGTTATTTTGCACAGAATTATCTGTCCCTATTCTTTAGGTTTTATACTTGCTATTTACATTAGACCTAGTCTAAAAAGGCATTAAATAGGTTAAAATGATTTAAGTTGAATGCAAATCTGAATAGATTTTGATTTTTTTAAAATATCATTTCTTAAGTTTTCAAAGTCTTCATTTTTCAGAACAGTGAAGGTGAAAACAACTTAAAGGGAGGTGTCAGCTCTGAAGGAGAATCCAGGCTTAGACAAAGTAGCACCGCTATTTACTGAGTGCAGTTGATTAGCCTAATATTGCAGCATATTTTGGTAAAGAGCTTGGGTACTGAAGTCATACTAAGTGTACATTCTAGCCTTGCCTTTTTCAAGGTATGTCCTTGAGCAATTTGGCTCAATTCTTTTAGCTTCAGTTTTTCATGTGCAAAACTGAAATAGCACAATGCATAATTATAGATAGGAAAAAGGAAAAAATGAAATAATAACTATAAATGGTTTGGCCCTTTGAAATCGTTGGTATTATTGAACATTTAGTACTCTTAGACTCTTCATCTCTACACTAAGAAATTCTCAACTTCAATCAATACAAGCATACTATTCACATTGAGAACAGAAGTCTGTATGAGTTTACGAGAACAGTAGTTTTAAATTTTAGTTGATACTGAAAGTAGAATTCCATGTTTTGGTTGTTGTTGTTTGCTGTTAATAACATAACTTGATCCTCTGCTAATCAATGAGGAATTATCAATTCTCTCTTATCTAAATATGAAAATGATATTTTTCATGTGTCCAAAATTTGTTGAGTGAGCATTTTATGAAAAAGCAAATGTTCAGATAAAAGAAATGCATGTAGATACTTGACTAATCTTTACTTACTGGAAAGAAATGCTGCTTAAAAGTAGACATTATTACTTTCATTTAAGCTCCTTTTATTTAATCCACCCACCAACCAGTGTTTCCTTCAGCTTTCCAATTGATGGCATATAATGCTCTTTCAAATGAAAAATACATTCTAAATTACAGTTGCAGTAGCATCAGCTAAACTGACAATAAGAATTAAATGAATGTAGGAAAAGAATGTGATAAAAGTAAAAGTGAATGAATCAGTGAATGTTTAAAAAAAGTGTGAATTTTCAATTGCTCCACTTTAAATAATCTTACAAGTTCTGTGAATATAAAAGTTTGCTATGATATATAAGCCTGAGAAGAATTATACTTTCCATTTTTTAACGTTTTCCTTCTCCTCAGTAAACAGTATTATTTAATTCATTTTGAATAACCATACGTAGGAGATTCTAAAATATATAAGACATGTCCTAAAGAAGCCAGTTTAATGGAAAGGGGAGATAAGTTTACAAATATATACAGCTCAAGAAGAGATGTTTAAGGTATTACATTAGAGGGGGAAAAACTGAGCAGTTATACAGATTTAGAGAAAAGAGAGAATGTGCTTACTCTGTGAATTCAATGAAAGATTTAATGAGAGGAGTGGCATATGATGGATACATCAAACTGGAATGTGACATTTAGAGATAGGTGAAGAAAAGCATTCAGAAAAGGAAGGGTGAAAGAAGCACTAATGTGGGAAATCATGCATGCTTAGGTTACATCAGCCATTTTCCTATGACTTGCAGTCATAGGAGTATAGAACTTGTAGAAGCCTAGAAAACTACAGTCCTTTACCAAACAACTTTCGTCATTTAAGGTGCATTCACTCTATCAACAACTCGAGTTACTAGGTCCTCCTAGGTTTTATTTGAGCTCACTATGCCAGACTTTTCTTGTAGAGCTTCCTTGCCAACTTACACTACACCGAAATAATAAACATAACCAGTCTTCTCTTTCTTTTCTTTTCTTTTCTTTCTTTCTTTTCTTTTCTTTTCTTTCTTTCTTTCTCTTTCTTTCTTTCCTTCTTTCTTTCTTTCTTTCCTTCTTTCTATCTTTCTTTTTTTCTTTCTTTCTTTCCTTCTTTCTTTCTCTTTCTTTCCTTCCTTCCTTCCTTTCTCTCTCTTCCCTCTTTCCTCCCTCCTCTCCTCTCCTCTCCTCTCTCTTTCTCTCTTTTCTCTTATTTTACCTCAGGATATATCATATTAATTTCACCCTCTCAACTCTGCTAAACTCTTTCTGATCCCTCTGCCTGGAATGTTCTTATTTTACTTTTTATTTCTCTTAGAGACAGAGTCTCAAGTTGAGGCCTAGGCTAGAGAGCAGTGGTGTGATTATAGTTGAACTCCTGGGCTCAAGCGATTCTCCCACCTTAGCCTCTAAAGTAGTTATGACTGCCGGTGCTCACCAGTGTACTTGACTAACTTTTTACAAGTTTTCTGTATAAATGTGATCTTACTATGTTCCCAAGGATGGACTCCAATTCCTGGCCTCAAGCAGTCTTCCCACCTCAGCCTTCCAAAGCACTCAGATTATAGGTGTGAGCTATCACTCCTATAACTGGAATATATCTTTATCTACCCATGCCAGCCTATTTTTCCTAGTTAATTTCTCTTTAATTTTTATGTTGTAACTACTATTTTTCTCAGAAAGTCTTCCTTGGCATCCCATCTTGGGAACTTCCTGTGTGCCTCATTTCATCAGGAATTTAAACCAGTATAGGTTTATATTAGTCGAGATTCTCCAGAGAAACATAACCAATAGGATATATAAAGAGATATATGAAAGGGGATTTAGGAGGAGAGTTGGCTTATCTTGAGATTTTAGAGATGGAAAGTCCTACAAGATACTGTATTCAAGCTGGACAACTAGGAAAACAGTAGCATGGCTCAGCCCAAATCCGAAGGCCACAGAACCTGAGGGCTACTGGTGGAAGTCTGGAAGTCCAAAGGTTAAAGAAACTCAAGTTCTGAAATCTAGAGATAAAATGAAAAGGGTATCCCATATATATATGAGAAAAAGAAACAGAGAGACAGGGAGATTTTGCCTTTTTTCTGCCTTTTTGTTCTAGCTGGCCCTCCGCAATGAGATTTTTTGAGATCCTTCCTTGTGCAGTTCACTTATTTAAATGCTAATCTCTTGCAGAAACACTCTCAACATACCCTGAAATAATGCTTTACCGGTGCTGGGACCACAGGCTCTTGGCCCCTGAAAGGTTCATTGAAACATCACTGACATGAGGTAGATTGGTTAATACGATAAAAGGCATATTTATTTATTTAATATGTATACATGGGAGCCTTCAGAAAGAAGACCCAACTTCCCAATAGGTTATAGAAATACCATTCTAAAGCCACACTAAAGAAGCTAGAAATAGATTATATTGGTCAATCAGATTCAGGACCATAATAATTTAAAAGTGAGAGAAAGAAAGAAACTGGGTAGCAAAAGCAGCCTCACTATGTAGACGAGACTGCCTTCAGAGAGAATAGGTGATAAAAGTTTCTTTTCAGATTTTTAAATAGGTCAGACTCTCAATTTCTCCTGGATCTGGGAAAGGTATAGAAACTGAGAGGAGCATGGAGATTCTTACAGATACAAAATTACCCCAGAAAGGACAGTTTTGCAAGGACTTTTCTGTTTTCTGGCCAAGTGGCAGTCATTTCAAAATATATCAAAAAATATATTTTGGAGCATAATATTTCAGCTTCCTTCACCAGCTACTTAGGTATCTTTAAATATGGTGTAAACAAGAAAAAAATTTCTATGTTCCCCAACCAACTGGATAGACCACCTCTTGCTCAATGGTACATAAAAAAAACCTGAAAAGCTAGCTCAGGCCATGAAAGGTAAGTGAGGTCAAACATGTCTCATTGTGCTCTCTGTCCTTTGGCGTTTAGGCACAACTGACCAACATTAACATTAAAACAGAGATCTTAAGACTGGCCAAACAGAATCTGTACCAAAAAGATACCAAATTCCAAATTGACTCAAGTATTGGATCATATGACATAGAGCAGACGCCAAAGGAAATAAAAATATTTGATTCCAAAATACATTTTCTTTGACATATTTTGAATGTCCCTGAAAAGCTCTCTTTGTGTGGGGGAAAATTTTGCATATGTAAATAATCCCTATTAACATAACTAGATTTTTCTTCTTCCAGGTCCTCTCAATGCCTATGAAATTAACTGAGAGTCTAGCACCTTTTAAAGGCAGACATTTTTGACATTTCATCTACATAATAGGAACTCTGATCTCAACAACTACTTATTTTAACCCAGACTCTCCTTTCTATTGATCCTGGATCTTTGGATATTAACTTAACTCTTTCAATCAATTGCTAATCAGAAAATCTTTGAATCCACATATAACCTGTAAGCCGTTCCTCACTCCCATCATCTCCATCCTATTTCTAGTTGCCCTGCTTTTCAGAACCCAACCAATGTGTACTTCACATGTTTTCATTGATGTCTTACATCCCCCTAAAATGTATAAAATAAAATTGTAACATAGCCACCTATGGCACATGTTCTCAATACCTCTTAAGCCTGAGCCTCAGGCCATGGTCATTCATGATCCAGATAATTATTTGGATAAGAATAAATCTCCTCAGATATTTTACAAAATTTGGCTTTGTTTTCTGAACAATAATTGACAAGTAAAATCAATCATCATGAGCATTCATCACGCTTCACTGCAATTTTATTTTTCCCTGTCTATATTCACAATTATCCTGCAAATGCATGAGAGCAGGAGCACTATTGCTCTTATTTCTCCATTACCTAGAACTGTGGATTCCAAGTAGTATATATGTACACAGCAGTTATTTTCAGGTCAGTGAATGAGTCAGCAAATGAGTAATGAAGAAATTAGCATCTTATTGCATTGAAAATTATTAATGTATAAATATGGACCAAAGCTAGTGGCATAGAGACAGTTTCTATGGTTAGAGACCCTGAACAGACTGGATGGCTAAAATGTCTTCCTGATTAGACTCTTGATGACTAGTCAGTGAGACACCCCTTTGGAATTCATTCTAAAAGAAGTGAATGGTGAGATAAATGTGAAAAAAAGAGATTTATAGCAATACAATGGGAAAACAATATACTTCTAGTTTTTATGCCAAATAAAAGCAAACTGACAATCCAAGTCATTGATCAAAAAGGGATAATTACACAGCTATGGAAAATAATCAATAATAGACTATAATTTTTAAAAATAATGATTGTGTTACTGGAAATTGATTCCAGTCCAGACCCCAATAGAGGGTTCTTGGATCTCAGCCAAGAATGAATTCAGTGTCAGTCTGTAAAGTGAAAGCAACTTTATTAAGAAGATAGAGGAATAAACGAATGTCTACTCAATAGACAGAGCAGCTCCAAAACTGCTGGTTGCCTATTTTTATGGTTACTTTTTCATTATATGCTAAACAAGGAATGGATTATTCATGTCACCCCTTTTTAGACCATATAGGGTAACTTCCTAACATTGCTGTGGCATTTGTAAACTGTCATGGTGCTGGTAAGAGTGTAGCAGGGAGGACAAGTGGAAGTCACTCTCATCACCATCTTGCTTTTGGTGGTTTTTAGCTGGCTTCTTTACTGCAGACTGTTTTATCATCAAGGTCTTTATGACCTGTATCTTGTGCTGACCTCCTATCTCACCCTGTGCCTTAGAATGTCTAACTGTCTTGAAATGCAGCCCAGTAGGTTTCAGCTTTATTTTACCCAGCTCAGGATTGATGGTGGGTAAAGTAAGGTGGAAACCTATTGGGCTGCATTTCAAGATGGTGTTCCTCTTGCTCAAACTCCTTTGACATTTTCCCCCTCCTTTTTATAAGAGAATCCTTAATTCTAAGTGTTGCAGAGGGATGAAGAACCATATTCTGTAACTTCTTCAGGGTGAGTAAGGGTGATCATATTCTTGCCTAACTTTTAGGGTATCTTGTATTCAGGGTAGAGAGGATCTCAGTCAGAAAGCATCAGTATGGTGAGGGCCATTCGTAACTCCAAGTTTTGACAAAAGATGATATCTGAAAGATTAACAAGTGTTATTTAAGAGAATGTTGAGTAAGCTTAACCTGCATTCCTACACAAAAGTACCACAACAATATTCCACAGAGTAAAGCAAAATAAGTAAAATTATGCCATGTAAACTAAATTCAAAGACTTTCCATGAACTGGGCAATTGTTGGAACCAAACTGATATGGGGTGCTAGCTAATATCAGTGTGCCCAGAATTAGAATATTGAATCAGATTTTTACATTACCCAACACTTTTATTTATTCTGAGTAGCAGTCAGAGATCACTGGTTGATTCACAGGAATAAGCAGTCAGTATAAATCGCAGAAAATAAAAAACTAAAAATAATGAATGAGACTAGAATCTAATAGCAAGTATACTTGTAGTTCTCAAAACATAATTTTTCACTCTTCAGTTTCTCATTTTTACTAAAGACAAATCATAGTGTCACTTATTTTCTTTATTATACTTGGCTTGATTATTTGTATAAAGAGCAGCAAGAATAATATTTTTTCACATAAGCTATTTTTAAATTGGCTTTGATGGAACTCTGTGTCACAGAAACAATTTTAGATAAGACTTTTTAGAGCTGAGCCATGGGTTTATACCTTCACATATCCATGAGTTGAGTAAATTCCTCTCTTCTTGTGGTTTCAAGATAACTTGGGGCTCTTGGCCCTCTTAGAAAGTGACATTTTTTATTCACCACAGGTCAGAAACTTGGTGCATGGACTGTGTAGATAAGGTATGAGGCCAGTTTTCCCAAAGGGCTTTCACTGGCATTACAGATAAAATTTGATTACTTAAAGGAAAGCATACCATTCTACTCAAAGCTTTGGTAAATAACCAGTTTTTCCATGTGTGTCCTGTTACAAAGGAAAACAGATTCTTAGTGCACTTATGCAATTAACTATGTTACCACAAATTAAGAATATTCACAACTAGTTTCCAAATACTGGAGAAATCAGATATAGAGAAACAAATATGCTCCAAATTTGTTCAAAGGAGTATACTTTCCTCAATTGCCTAAAGCTGTAAATAACTCAAAATAAGTTTCCTTGACTCTGAAAAACAAAACAAAGGATCAGAAACCTTTTAAGTAAAAAGGTAAAAGATTGCTTCAGACTTCTATTAGTTTCGTTCATGCAGTTAACTTCTATGCTGTTTTATAGTCATAAACACTTTAGCTCTCCCTGAGTCCTGAAAGTGTTTACCTCTATTCTGGTGTCACAATCTCCAAAGTTATCAAAAAACTTGCATTTTAGTGTACCTATCAAAGTCCTATAATTGATAATAAAACCACTTTTTAAAGAGGGTTAAAACAAGACAACAATTGTTTGTGAATGAGAAAAGGTCTTAGGACAGCCACAGTCAAAAACATGATTACAAAGAAATTTGTTTACCTCTGTAACATACAATAATTTTATGTAGCACTCATAATTATTAAAAAATACTCTATGTCATATCAGAATTATAAGAATTTCCACTATTTTAGAACTTATACCAATAGGATATTCATGCAAATATAGCCCAAAGACAGCCAAACATTATTTCATATTTGACAATGCTTCCTGTGTTATTTTGTCAAACCCAATTCTTAAAACCTTATAGACATATCTACCCAATTTTAATGTTTGACTATAAGATAAGATTCTCATAATCATTTTATAACCCTTTACAAATTTTGTTAGGTGTTTGCTCTAGGAAAAACCTGTTGTGCTTTTATTTCAATTTAATTTGCAGAAATCTGAACAATACGCCTTTAACTTTGGCCAATATGTTTACTCACAGAATCTATTTTACAATTAATTTTTTACAAACCTTCCATAACTTGCTTAAACCTTCAACTTTATTCTATCCAACTTAAAACAATCCTTTAACCCTTTAAGCTTAGGAAAGAAATTCACATTTCCATATCTTCTTATAATCTTTTACTGAAAGTACCTTCTTTTTTCCTTACACACCTTGCACATAGAACTGCTTTTTTAGGTAGTCGCAAGTAGATGTTACACTGTTAACTCTTAGCAACTTTTACTTTTGGTAGAAAACCTGGTTGGTAAGCAATTTTAATTATGTACCAGGTGTGGAGCCTAGGATACCAGAAGGTCTGACTCTTTCCAGCATATCTAGAGGGCATAGCTAAATCCAGGTGTCCCAGGCGTTATCTAGCTGTGAAACAGGCAATTTGTACAGTAAGAGTCATAGTGGCATTTTATGAAGCATTTAGGAGGCCTAACCTTTAAATTTTACAACATTTCTTGCATAAATTCCCTTTCATAAATGCTTTCAGAATTTACACAGACCATCTGCTTCATGCTTAGATTTTCTGACTTGCCCTAAATTTCCCTCTTTTTAAACAACCAGTCATTTTACTCTAGGACAAGAATTTACCATGCAACATTCTTTCTTATATGAAATCTCTTTTCTTTATAACCTTCTTTGCATAGCTAGGGGGCATGGCTAATTCCACATGTCCCCAGGCCCTATATAGAATCTGATGTCTCCAAGATTGAAAATTGAACACTTTTTAAAAGAGAAGCAGTTTATGATCTTAAAGCATTTAATAAACTTAATATCTGACCTAATTTAGACTAAACATGTAAAGTTCAAAGAAATGCTTTTTTTATCAAAATCATTAGAACTGTTTTTATTTCCCAAAGATTCCTTAGGTCACATAACTAAAAAGCAGTACACCTTTTACATTTCTGACAAATATTTTATTTAAGAACTTATTTTTAAGCCAATCATTCAAAGTTATTTTATATATAAACATCACACACACAGCACATACAAATACACAGACACACAGGTGATAAAGGACTCATTCCCTAAACCAGGATTTGAACCCTGAAACCAGTCTACCATTAAGAAAAGAGAAAGCCTGGCCACTTGGCTACAAGGTAAAGTTCCTAAGGACATACATGACAAGAAGGAAACCTCATTCATTATTTTGTTGTTTTGTCTTTTAGGGACTTGTAGCAAAGTTTGTAACTGACCAGTTTACTAGGCCATCTCAAAAAGTAGGCTTACAGGTGCCCTAAGCCCATTTTCTATCCTAAGGTATCCCTCTTTATGACAGAACAGTACGGAAAGACACACAAAGCACACCATATTCACTATAGCTACTGTCACAAATCCTTTTTACCATTAATCAAAACTTAACAGATGAGATAAACAGTGATTTTTACCGTTCATTCAACTGGTTTGCACAGAGAGAGCCTGAGACTAGAAGTCTGACTGGTAAGAATTTCCTACCCTTTTGCTGGCATGCCAGGCTTCTGGGTCCTCTTTCCCTGAGTGGCCTTAGTGACCTGGCTTGCTGGGACAAAGCTACAACACAAAAGAAAATTATCTTTTTCCCCTCTGTCCAGAGAAAAATACGTGTGACAAAACAAAGACATTAGCTACTCTGCTTAGCATCCAATATCAAACTGGCAAGACTTGCCCCAGGTTGGGCCACATTATTGTTAATCCAACCTCTGACCATGAGTTTCAACTTGTGATCTCTGGGCAAAATGGTTGGCCTGAGTAACACAAAAGATAGGAAAGAAAAAGAACAGCAATGCCTGTGGCAGGATGTGGAAGGCCAAGAGCTCAGGGAGATCAGAGAAAGACACACCCATTGCAGTGACCCTGAAAAAATTTGGCGACTGTTGGTAGTGAAGTGATCTTTTCTAGCAGTCTCATTAGATCTCAAATTTCCCCTTTTGGGTAGGAAAAAGCTCCCCATGTCCCATGATCCTGTGCGTGCCTAATTCTGTCATCTATAGCCATGAGCAAAGAGTGCAAGGCAGATTAATTCAAAGAGAAAAGCAGTTAACATCTCTTAGTGCCAAAACCATTCTCATTTGAAAGGGACTTTACAAAGAGGGACCTCTAACCCCTAGAACTTAGGAAAGACTCTGACCTTCCTAAATTGAGGCCCAAGCCCAAAGTCTGTCAAGCGTCCTTGCTTTTTATTGAGAGGAGACTAACTTTCTGTGTCTTAGGAGTGACTCTAACCCAGTCCTATCCTTTATCCAGGAACCCCACCACTTGCCCAAAGTCAGCCAATCAGTGCTGCAGTCTACTTCAATTGGGTTGGGAGGGTTTCTTCAGTATCGTTTCTTCCATAATTCACCAGAAATATGTCAGCAGACCCCACCATTTACCCAAAGTTAGCCTTTGAATAGGTGGTTTTCATAATATTCTTGCTTCATAGTCTCCAGGAAGATGTTATTAGAAAAGGGACCTAATCCAGACCCCAAGGGGGAATTCTTGGATCTTGCACAAAAAAGAATACAGGGCAAGTTCATAGAGTAAAGTGAAAGCAAGTTTATTAAGAAAGTAGAGGAATAAAAATGACTACTCCATAAACAGGGCATTCCCAAGGGCTGTCTGTTGTACATTTTTATGGCTATTTCTTGATTATATGCTAAACAAGGGGTGGATCGTTCATGCCTCCACTTTTTAGACTATATAGAGTAATGTCCTGACATTGCAATGGCATTTTTTACTGCCATGGCATGGGTGGGAGTGTAGCAATGAAGATGACCAAAAGTCACTCTTGTCATCATCTTGGTTTTGGTGGGTTTTAGCTGGCTTCTTTACTGCAACATGTTTTATCAGCAAGGTCTTCATGACCTGTATCTTATGTTGACCACGTATTTCATCCTGTGACTTAGAATTCCTAAACATCTGGGAATACAGTCCAGTAGGTTTTAGCTTTATTTTACCCAGCTCCTATTCAAGATGGAGTTTTCTGATTCAAATAACTCTGTGAATTGTATCAGGTTGGTTTACATAAGTAAAGGCTGATATTAATTATTGAAGCTTTAAATAAGCTAGTTGACGATTTTTTTTTTCATTTAAGAGCAAGTTTTTATTTTGCAATCATGTTTTAATTTTTGGTGTTTTTTTTCTTTTAATAAACATTAGTGAAAGGAAATCTACATGTGAAATGGTGGAAATAGTTTTAGCTATATTGGAAAAGCTCTATCTTTATTTCTGAGTATAGCTGGATGTCTACATTTTGACTCTTGGCCAAGATAAGACAGTTTAATTTAAGATAAACTGTTTAAGATCATAAATACTCTGGAGACTTTCTGGGTCAATTTTTTTTTAACTTATGATTTCCAACTAGCCTAATTGGTTTGACAAGCTTAGCATGATCACTTAAGACTGCTTCTCTTTGAGTTTTGCCAAAACCAGGAATCCTTGCATGTATCTTGGTGGTTCAAGCCAGAGATCTATGGAAGAGCCTGTAGGGGACTTGTACATTGGATGTCTCTTGGTGAGGTTGGTGTCTGCATTCTCTTTCTCTTATTGTACCACATTCCTTGCCTTTAAAATAAAATCTTTACACAAGGATGTCTTGAAATGGTATATGGAGAAGCTAAGCCTAATTTGGAACACTGTGAGAAAGATTTTGAGAATACAATAATCAGTTTAGATAACACTAAGTTAGACATATAGGTCATATACTGATGAGCAGAAAAAATCTAATACATATTTAACAAATAAAGAAATTAGTCCTACATACGAAGAATGAATTTTGATGGGAACATAGAATGGTATACTTAGGACAAATGTGTGTGTGTGTGTGTGTGTGTGTGTGTGTGTGTGTGTGTGTAAAATTTAGAATAATCAACCAGGAACAAAACTGCCTAGGAATAAATATAGCAGAAACAAACAAAAAATCTGAAGGCTATAGCTGACCACAGTTTAAATCAAAATACGTAGAATTGTAAAGCTTTATGACATTTCAAAATAATTGGATTCTCTTTGAGAAAACCCCATTTATGGATAAGAACTGGGAAAACCAATTATTCTAAGTATACTTAGAGGTTGTGCCACAGTATAAAATCCTGAAAGACTACTATGACTACAGAGATGTAGAGTGAGAATTGTCTGTCACAATGGAAAGCAAGTATGGTTTGTGCAAAACATGTCAGAAAAGACCTTCTCTTCAGTAATTGATTAGAAACTAGTAATTTTTATACTAGTTTTAAACTCAAAAGTTTATGTTTAAGTTTTCAAATCCCTTGTAATTATTAGATATAAACTTGGACATAAATTTTGTCTTTTCTTTGTCTACTTAGGCAGAATAAGTTTTGGGACAAATGCTATAAGTGCAAGAAAATCTATTCTAAAATAAAGTAACATTTTTTTCATGCTGAGTTGCTAGCAAATGATTAAAGCCTTTTGATTTCCGGCTGTTCTGAGAACTGACTGATGAAATCCTGACTTAAGTGAAACAGGATAAAGTCAAGAAAGTACATAATGCGCCAAGGCTTTTCTAGTCCTGAAAACGACATGAGAAAAGTTCAAAATATCTCCTTCAAAGATAATAAGGCAAAATCTGAGTTAAAGCAATATATGTTAGGTAAAAGTTGATGTTTCGTGTGAACAATGGCATGCCTTTAAAGAAGGGATAAGTGTTAAGCTTTTATTGTGCATAAGTCACTGTGCAGGGGCTGGGAATAAAAACACAATAATAAGGCACAATTCCTGCCTTTAAGACTGTTGTCTATGAAGGAGGCAGACCAAAACAACATATGCAGAAGAGCCTGCTAGGGCCCTAAAGTGGTTATATAGCCTAGACGGGATGATGGAACATTGTAAATAATGGTACAGAACCACATGGAAAGGTTAAAACATGGATGTTTTGGCTCCATATCTGACATTTTGATTTAATGCATGTTACATTATTTTTTTAAAAAGTTATGAAATTAAGCATGATTATATTGAAATCAAATGAAATATGTTTTGTAAACAGTTTTTAAATAATCAGAGATTTAGGGTTTTGGATAAACACAGAAATAGATTTTTAATTCAAGACTTAGATAAATCCTAACAAAATGCAAGAACAACAACAAAGTGAAGGGACAATTAATAAAAACAGTAAATTGGAATACACCAGAAACCAAAATAAAAGTAATAAATATATCCAATAGTTTTATGTCTAGAGTTGGGTAAGCAATACAATTGATTAGCAATTAGAAGAGAAGTCCCAAACTTTTTGGCATAGGGGACTGGGTTTATGAAAGACAATTTTTCCATAGATGGGGTGCGGGGATGGGGGCATGGTTTCTGAATGAAACTGTTCCACCTAAGATCATCAGAGATTAGATTATTATAAGGAGCACACGACCTAGATCCCTTGTATGTGCAGTTCACAGTAGGATTCACACTCCTATGAGAATCTAATGCTTGCTGCTGATCTGACAGGTGGCAGGCTTCAGGAGGCAACGCTTGCTTGCCTGCTGCTTACCTCCTGCTGTGTGGCCTGGTTCCTAACAGGCCAACGACTCATACTGTTCAACAGCCCAGGGGATCAGAGATCTCTAAATTAGAAGATTATATTCCATGAAATATTACGTGCGTTGGCTATTCAGGAATATTGAGAACACAAAAGTTATTTAATGATTATTAAATTTTGCAAATGTTGTATTAAATAAAGAGTTTATTACCTCTCAGCCTTCTTAGAGACTTTACTTTTTTAAACCAGAATGCTATTTTAACTTTGAAAGGCCAGTGATTAAAGTATGCCATCTATTTATAGAGGGAAAAAACTAGTAGTAAGTTGTGCTATTTTTCTAACTTATCATCACCTGTGAAATCTTTTTCTGAGTGTAATGATGGTGTCATAGGAAATGTGAAACCATTTTCAAAGTATGAAGCCCAGGTACTGAGGCAGCTTGATCTGATCCACAGCAAGGATCGCAGATGAGAATGTCTTTGGTGCCTTTTCATTCATATTCCAAACATGCTAATTCTGAGAGAGATGGTGGAGGTACGGTTCAGTTAATAATTACATTTTAACCAGAGATACAAAATAGGATGCACTTGTTAAGCATGGTATTGTGGGAAATTATTTTTCCTTTTTTTATCTTCAAAGAAAGAGTAAAAGGGAAAACTGTGCTTCTTTTTCCAGAAAGGTACCATTGCAATTTCATGGAAGCTATTGAAATTGAGAAGGTTCAACCTTAGATAGCAGATGCAATTTTCAGTCTTGTAAGTAGAAAACAGTATCATGGTATGATGGAGGGATAAAGGAAATAAATGCATACAAGAGATCCATAATTATTTCCAACTGTGTAATTTCATAGCAGGAACTTTTCTAAGAACAAGTAGGGTCATTTAAGAAGAAAAAAATAAGAACTCATAAGTCTCTTCTTAATGTAAATGAATATTTATTTCATACTCCTGTAGTCCACAAGAGTTATTTATACTATTCTTCAAGCTCCTTACAGGATTACAATTATGGATTGTAATTATGTTAAAGACAACATAGTTTAGTGATGAAAGCTTTAGGCATCAGGCTCACTTGGGATTATATTTCAGTTCTGCAGTTTACTAGAGGAACAAGCTCTCTAAATTTCTATTACAAAACTTGAAATAATAATAATAGTGTCCTATCTGAAAGTTTAGTGGAGAATGAACTTTATTTCAGTTAGATATAAGGAATAGATTCAAGGGACTATTGAATGACGTGATGAATATAGTAAAAAACAATGTTTGTATACCTAAAATAGATCAAAGAGATTTTAATTTAAGCATTCTCACAACAAAGAAGGATACATATATGAGGTAATGCATATGTTGCTTAGCACAAATTAGACATTCTGTAAAACATCATGTTGACACAATAAATATACACAATTTTTGTCTATTAAAAATAAATATATCAGCAAAACAAAAAAAGATAAAATTGTAAAAATGACAAAAAACATGTAAATGACTTACTGTAGTGCTTAGTACTTTACACGCTTGACAAATATTAAACATTATTATTGCCAGGTGTGGTAACTGACAACTTTAATCCTAGCAGCTTAAGGAGGCTGAGAGGAGAGCACTGCTTCAAGCCAAGAGTTCTAGAGCAGCCTTGGCAACATAGCAAGATCCAGTCTTTATAAAATTTAAAATATTAAAAAAATACTACCCTGGGAGACTGAGGTGGGAGGATGGCTTGAGCTCAGGTGTCCAAAGCTACAGTGAGCTATGGTGATGGGGCTGCACTAGCCTGGGCAACAGAATGAGACCCTCTGTGTGTGTGTGTGTATGTTTGTGTATACATACACACACACACACACACACACACACACACACACATTTTTTTAGTATACAATGTATGCAGCATGTATATTGCATACTGAAAATAGCTAAAAGAGTAGATTTTAAGTGTTTTTATCATAAAAAGGATATAAAAGGATTATATATTTTTTATTTATAAAAATATATATGTGTATAATTATCTGCTTTGTATTATAATGCTGAGTTTAATTTCTAGTCTAGTATTAGAGCTAATGTACGTTATAATGCAGGGCATTATTTATTTCTTCTGAGGTACTAAGGATACACCAAGGATAAATATCATACAAAACCTCTGGCCCTCTTCCCCAAAGTTTTCTTGCACAAGGGACTCTTAACTCTAACAAAATGCTCTCCTTGTTTTACTTTGACCTCCAGATTTTTTTTTAAATTTTCTTTTCCTTTCTCTTTTCTTTTTTTATCTTGCTGATATTTTGTGAACTTAAACTGTTTATGAAAAAAAGACAAAAATGAAAACAAACAGAAAACTAGAGTTGTTGATATTTACTTCTAATTACCGTTACTTTACTGAGTACTCCTTGCTAAATTAAATGCCTTAAATAATTTCTTTCATTTTGTCTTAAAGATCTTTTTTTCTATATGTATTATTTATTACCCTTACTTCAGTTTTTACTTTTATTTTATTTTTTTACACCTTACTTCAGTTTTTACTTTTATTTTATTTTTTTACATTGAGATGGCTAAGGGAGGACCTAGGGTTTTAATATGGGGTTGATCAATATGGAATGAAAGAATCCTTGCACATTCTCATCCTTTCTGAGTTTCCTTAGCTTTGTCTTCCTTTGGAAGACTTTTAGCTATGTTTTCCTTTGGAACTCCTTGAGTTACTTCTTTATTCTTCATTTGCATTTTTACTTGCTCTATTGGGTTTCATTATTTTGAGTTTTTAACATGTGAATTATTTTAGATTTTAAAGTTTTGAGTTCATGTAACTTCATCATTTTGTCTGAAACAATTGGGTTGGTCTAGAGTCCTGTTTTCTCCAACAAGGATTTAGGATAGAATGTGCCTCAAAATTGAAGAATCTTATTTTATATTTGGTCTACTATTTGAAATTCCATGTATCAGGTACTTGGTAGTAATGATCTTACTTAATCCTCACAAGGATTCTATGGAGTGGCTATTATCATCCCCATTACTCAGATGAGAGAATGAGGCCCAACAACATGTGGTAAATATAAAAGTTGGCTTTAGAGGTAAGATCAAGCTTCTGCACAGGCCATGCTTCAGTTTACCATAAGGCAT
Source organism: Callithrix jacchus (assembly GCF_049354715.1). Classification (NCBI taxonomy): domain Eukaryota; kingdom Metazoa; phylum Chordata; class Mammalia; order Primates; family Cebidae; genus Callithrix; species Callithrix jacchus. Next base: position 89,470,054 of record NC_133511.1, read on the forward strand.
TGTCTCTCACTGACCTTTTCTTCCTTTCCTGCCTGAATGTCATATTCTTTATTCTTATCTTGTCACCTTTGTTCCTCTATAGGATTCCTTTTATTTCTGTGTTAAAAGATAAAGAAGTCAAAGATGAAACAGACAGGGACCTTGCACTCAGGTAATTCACAGGTTCATTTTTTATTTAATCATATAACATATATATAATTGGCATTTTCTAAATATTTTTGAATGAATTAATAAATTGAACTTCAATTTATCTCAAGAAAGCTTAAATTCTTCCATTTCTGTTTTAGTTAAGCAAATAATGTAGTTATAGCATTTGATAATTTGCTATATTTTAGAACTCTCTCAACTCATATTGTATTCATTACTAGTTATTTTTTCTGCAGTTAAATATTTTTGTTTCATATTATACAGATTACAGTGACATATTTTAGACTCCATAATTAGAATGTCTAAATGAGAAGGGGAAGCATCAGTTTGGAAAATTTTCAGAAGAGTTTGGTGGGGAGAATACATATTTGAGTAAGTCTGTGTCTGATTGTCAATGTCAACAATTGCTTTTTGGAAGTAATTGACAGTGTCACAATTAAAAATTTTAAATGAAACAGTAAAAAAACTCAACTAAATAAGCCAGAGAAACTGATGAGTAACAGAAAATTACTTTTCTGAGTGAATTTGGAAAGAATTGACACAGCTGAAAAAGAAAGAAAATGTGGTAAATGGAGTTCATCAAGTAGTTTATTTGTGCAAAGAGGTAATTTAAAGTGTTAAATATTAAGATTCCTTGAAATATAAATGAAAAAATAATTACTTAAACATAAGTTAATTTATATTAATTCATCAGAAACTTGTCACTGAAATTGAGATAACACAGTGAAAATAATGAACAAAGATTCAGCTTTTCATAGAACATGTAGAGTCATGATTTGGGCTTTTTCTTAGTTTTTCTATTTTATTAAAACAGTCTCTTCAAATCATTAATAAATTTGCTACAGTAATTCTTTTTAGTTCTTGGTTTATTTAAAACAATTCATATACTGTCTAAATTGATACCACTTATGCCTTTCTAGGGCCCTATAAAAAGCCAAACATTCATTTAGAAGACATGGAAACTCAAGTTATACTTAAATTTTTAAAATTTTATCTGCTTTTTTTATTTATAAAATCATCAGTTTATTTTTAAAGCAATCATTATTTCAGTATTTTGAAATAAATTGTAGTGTACACACGGGATTTTTCAAAGACTTAAATTTAGAGCAAGTTTTGGAAAAACATACTTTAAAAGCAATTAATCATGCATGACTGCTGATATTCACCCAGCTAAATAACTGTACTAATTGTACCCATAATTCATATAATTCATAATTATTTAGAATAACCAATAAATAGATTAGTTATACTTAAGAATTAGAGACTAGTGAAGACACCATTGTACTTACGTTAAAATTAAGTCATTAAATAATTAATTGCCTTTTTTGTTTCTCAGATGTAACATATCAAGTGGACGATTTAAAAGAAAAAGAAGAAAAGGAATGGCAAGTTTCTGCCTTTGAAATAGCACATAACAATAATTATTATGATTCAATGACTGCAAATTTGATAGCAAGCATTGTGATAATCCCTCCTGCGTGGTTCTTATTCAATTCTCTTATTTATTGAAGTAATTTCTGATAGAAACATTTTATGAATGAAGAATTTTTTTTTTAATTTTTGAGCTGAATTTCGGATTTAATATCATACCCATGAGGATAAAACTAATATATTTATTAGGAATTACATTTATCTAAAAGGACTAAACCAAGTAAGCAGTAGCTTAAACAAAATAAGAATTTTATTTTTATTACATGTTTAAAAGTCTGGAAGTAAGCATTTCAAGGTAGGATAGTGGTTCCATGATGAAATCGGGTTTTTGGACTTTGATATTTCCATAAGCTTATCAATCAGTACTATGTGCTCACTCTTTCATAGTCAACTTAAAGAAGAACAGCATCAGTTCTAGGCAGTTTTTCTTTTCCTCTCAGATAGAAAAAAAGAAAGGCCAGAAGTCAATGGTTTTTTTTTTCCCTGAGTCCCTGTCTTCATATTAAGATGCTTTCCCAAGCCCCTTCTGGAAACTTACAAATATCATCAGCCAAAAACATATTATACAGTCAGACTTAATAACAAAGGAAGCTGGGAATACAACTTTTTATCTGAGCACTTTACTACTACAGCAATATCAAGATTCTATTTGTAAAAAAGAATGGAAGGATAGATCTTATAGCAACCAAAAAGCTAGATCATAAAGGAGAGCAGAGCTAGGATTGAAAGCCAGATTTTCTAATGTCAAACCTTGGGCAGATAATCACCACCTTACAGAACATCCCATAGTTTCCCTATTCTGAGGCATATTTTTAAAAATACAATAGAATGTGATAAATATTTTTTTAAATCTTACAAATGTCACAAATGTCAGTATATCAATTGGGAGTGAAGTAGTAAGCAAAAGAAAGCTTTGTAAATATGGCAGGTCATAAACAATATGTGAAGCGCTTCTCTTTTTTTGGTTTATTCTCCTGAAAATTGAAACCTGGTAAAATATTTCCAATTTGCCAGGCTGACCCTACTTGACTGAACAGAAGTGTAACGATCAGAGAAAATTGTGAAATGTCAAGAATGAGAGAAATATGCTATGTAAGTTTAAGAAGCAATTTATTTTACGTTCATGAGTGAAATCTAAGTCTACTACAGCAATGTTGATTTATTACTTTCCATTCCCTATTTAATAGGGCACAGAAAGGTATTTCTGCAGAAGTATTTGAGCAAAGTTATTATAAATGCTCAAGTTTCTTCTAGTTTTAGCATTTGATTCCTTCATCCTAGAAACCTACATTTCTGACTTTAATCAAACCTTGAATCATGGTGGTAACTGAAATAATTGCATGCTCATTGGAGATTATTTTTTTGGGGGGGTGGAGAGTCCTTGCTTGAAAATTGAGGACTCTACATGACAAATTGATAAAGTATGCTAATTAGCATCCAGTGCAGTGGCTCATACCTGTAATACCAGCACTCTGGGAGGCCGAGGCGGGTGGATCACTTGATGTCAGAAGTTTGAGACCAGTCTGGCCAACATGGAGAAACTCACTTCTACTAAAAATACAAAAAAAAAAAAAAAAAGGCAGGGAGTGATGGTGTATGTGTGTAGTTGCAGCTTCTCAGGATGCTGAGGCAAAGAGAATCTCTTGGAATCCAGGAAGCAGAGGTCGTGGTGAGCCAAGATTGTGCCACTGCACTCCAGCCTGGGCGACAGAGTGAGGCTCCATCTCGAATTTTAAAAAACGAATACTAAGAAGCAAAACCAGGTCATGTAGAATTAAGTCAGTTAATTATATCCCAACCACAAGTAAATACATTAAATAGAACATCACTTGTTTGTTAGGAATATGGCAGTTTATAAAAATTCATTTATAGTGTTTACTTAAAAATATGAAGAAAATAGTTCAATTAATATAGTCAATTCTAGAACCAATTTGTTTTAAACAAAACTATAATCTCTCAAGTAATGTTGAAATTTATGAATTTATTATCTTTATTTATCTATGCTACTCTCAATATTTAAGCAACATTTGTCCTTCAGTCAATTTTATTATATCCCAATAGATAAAAATACCAAGTTACTTCTGTATGTTCATGTGCATTTATTCACAAAATTCTCAGAAACTTTTATAAAACAGATTACTAGGGAGGAACTGAGGCAATAGACAGACATGTACGTTTTCTCATAGTTATGTTTGTTGCATTTTGCATGGTTACTGGCATGGAATAGGAATTCAATATATGAATAAATTAATATGTATTAAAATATTAAATGAAAGTGTTGACAGATTTTCCATATAGACATTTTTCATGATATTTAAAAGAAGCACACAATAGTCTAGTTTTTTCAAATTTATGTTCATTTAGTGTGATGTAAGTTATCATATATACTCTGATACTTTTATACAACCTATGTCTGTTTATACATATATCTGCAAAATTATTTTATTTATGTAGTTCTGTAAAGCTAGTCAGCTTAGCAGAACTTACTTTAGGTGTTATTACATTTTAGTTCAGTTAAAAACAATAGTTTTTATGTTTTTTATATTTGCTTCAAGACTTCTAAAGCAGATTATTAGACACAAGATGCTGTGCATCTTGCCTACAGTAGTGTGAAGATTCATTTTCCTTCTTCATTGAATGCCATATCAAATACATAGTCTGGGAGTTTATCTGTGATAAATGCACTCTATTTAATGCAATGAGATAGTCTCTTAATTTGAGTACCTAGCATAGTTTCAGCTAAATCTCCTCTGCTGATTTAATTAGAAAGAGCTTAATATTAATTACTTTGCATCTAAATTTTTGGAGTCTTACAAATGAAAAATATATATAATCCTTTTAAAGAATGAAAAAACACTCAGTAATAAAAAGAGTTTGCATGGTTTTTAAGTGTGTGTAAATGTGTGAAGCAGCTAATGAATTATTCAACATTCTGCATCCTTGGAAGATGTACAGATTTTAATAAGCCTCCCTAATTTGACTTTTCTACCAAATTATTTTATTTCCAGTTGTTTTTATTGAATAGTATTCATTAGAATAATTTATTTCTCAATTTACCATATCTTGCAAATAAGGACAGCTAAATATGTATTTTCAGCAAGTCTTGCAGTTTTTGCTCTAGAATTTCCAGAACGGATAAATATTGTTTTAATTATGTTACTGCGATATAGAAATGTAAGCAAAATGTAAGTGGAAATCTCTTCAGTTTGATTATGCTTTACCCAGAAGCTATGTGTAAAACAATTACATAGAGCTCAACTTTAAGTATGTGTCAATAGTCTCTGATATTTTAGTATGCCTCACTCTTGAGCTACCTGGCTCAGATAAAGCTCAGTGAAGAAAACTGCTAGATACACAAAGGTTAGCTTCAAAAAAAAAAAATATATATATATATATATATATATATATATAAACATATTAGTGTATATATATTTAATTAGTATATATATTCAATTAGTATACTATGTATACTAATACATATTAATGTATATAGTAAATACATACATACATAGGAATACATATCTATCTATCTGTCTATCTATCTATCTATCTATCTAACTATCTATCTGTGTATTAGTCTGTGCTCACATTGCTACAAAGAACTACCCAAGACTGTTCAATTTATAAAGAAAAGAGGTTTTGGCCAGGAGTATGTGAGCTTTGGAGGAGGTTATATGAATACCGAGTATGTGAACCCTAATTTTATGTTGCCATAGCTGATAAGGGGACTGAGACCACTTTTCTGGGTCCTAAACAAATATAATTCTACACTGACATTATTTAAAAGGCAAAATCTTAGCCTATATGGCTTCCTCTATCCAACTCAAGTCTCCAGAATAAAACCTGACTTGGAAAGGGACTAACAGTGTAAGTTTTAAAAGTTCAGAACCTTGTAGGTAATGAAATGGGGAACCTTAACAAGAACGCTACTGTGAAATGTTATCTTGAGATATTTTATTTGTCCTTTAATATTATACAAATGCAAAGAACAAACTTGGCACTGCATGTTAAAGCCCTCCAGGCACTAAATTTCTGGATTTATCTCCCTGTCTACATTTGCATTTTCATTCTCTTTCTCTCTCTTTCTTTCTCTCTCACTCTGTCCGTGTGTGTGTGTGTGTGTGTGTGTGTGTGTGTGTGTGTGTATGGATTATGAAATTACAATTAAAGATGAGATCTGGGTGGGGACACAAAACCAAACCATATGATTTTGCCCTTGGCCCCTCCCAAATCTCATGTCCTTCCATTTCAAAACACAATCATGCCCTTCCAACAGTCCCCCAAAGTCTTAACTCATTCCAGCATTAACCCAAAAGTCCAAGTCCAAACTCTCATCTGAAACAAGGCAAATCCCTTTTCCCTATGAGCTTGTAAAGCCAAAAGCAAGTTAGTTATTTCCTAGATACAGTGGAGGTACAGGCATTGGGTAAACACACCCACTCCAAATGGGAGAAGTTGGCCACAACAAAGGGGCTACAGGCCCCATGCAAGTTTGAAATCTAATCCGACAGTCATTAAACCTTACAGTTCCAAAATGATCTCCTTTGACTCCATGTCTCACATACAGGTCACAGTGATGCAAGAGGTGGGCTCCCACAGCCTTGGGAAGCTCCACCCCTGTGGATTTTCTGGGAACAGCCCACCTCCCAGCTGCTATCACAGGCTGCATTGATTGTCTGCAGTTTTTCTGGATGCACACTATAAGCTGTCAGTGGATTTTCTATACTGTGGTTTGGAGGACAGTGGCCCTTTTCTCACAACTTCACTAGGCACTGCCCCACTGGAGACTATGTGGGGTCTCTAACCCCACATTTCCCTTTTGCACTGCCCTAACAGAGGTTATCCATAAGGGCTCTGCCCCTGCAGAAAATGTCTGCCTGGATATCCAGGCTTTTCCCCACATCCTCTGAAAACTAGGCAGAGGTTCCCAAATCTCAATTCTTGTTTTCTGTGCACATGCAGGACCAACACCATGTGAAAACTTCCAGGGCTGGGGTTTGCGCCCTCTAAAGCAATGGCCTGGGCTATACCTTGGCCCTTTTAGCAATAGCTGGAGTTTCTGGGTTGCACAGCAGGGACTGTACATGGATCCAGCTCACGAAAGCATTTTTCCCTCCTAGGCTTCCTGGCCTGTGAGGGGAGGGGCTGCCAGGAAGGTCTCTGACATGCCCTTGAGGCATTTTCCCCATTGTCTTGGTGATTAACATTGGGCTTCTAGTTACTTATGCAAATTTCTGCAGCTGGCTTGAATTTCTCCCCAGAAAATGGAGTTTTCTTTTGTGCTTTCTCATGAGGCTGAAAATTTAACAGACTTTTATTCACTGTTACCTCTCGAACACTTTGCTGCTTAGAATTTTTCTGCCAGATGCTGTAAATCATCTCTTTCAAGTTCAAAGTTCCACAGATCTCTAGGCAAGGGCAAAATGCAGCCAGTCTCTTTGATAAAACATAGCAAGAGTGACCTTTACTCCAGTTACCAGAAAGTTCCTCATCTTCATCTGAGACCACCTCAGCCTGGATTTCACTGTCCATATAACTATCAGCATTTTTGTCAAAGCTATTCAACAAGTCTCTAGGAAGTTCCAAACTTTCTTACACTTTCCTGTCAACAAAAGTCATAGCAAGAATAACATTAAAATACATTTATGTTTCAGGTACACCCTAAATAGATTTGGCCGTCTGTTGTCCAGAATATATTGACCTTTAATTAAAAGCAAATATCTTCCAGTATTCATTAACGTACATTTTGACCAATTGTAACTGTTCTGTAAGAGTTCCTCACAGGTTAACAAAGAGCCTTTGGGCAACAGCACTGGACTGTGCTGGCAAGAAAGGGAAATCCTACCAGGACACATTCTGTGTACAATTACCAATCAACCAGCAGCACTTCGCACTGAGATTTTATAATACTTGAACTGAGAAAACATTAATCACTTTAACCTGGATATTTTGCCAGGAGTTTAGATTACATAATGTCTGACAGCAGTATATGTCAAGTAATATGGCACTGTAAATTTCTTAGTGTTACATTTCCACAGAACAATATTTGTCTTGTCTGTTAGTAATATCTGTGAGACATTTTTACATTAAATTTGGTACTTTGATTTTTCTTTATATCTGTAGAAGGAGTATTATGAGCAGTAAAATGTTTTTAATGCAATTGTTTATTTAAACACTGGAACAAAACAATGTGTGCAAAAACATGCTATGTGATTATTAAGGAAGTCAGCATATTTTATGATGTTTTGAATATTTAAAGATGCCTCAGCTACCATTGTTTTTATATGGCTTACTACATATGGCTTTTTAAATTGTATCTGCAAGTATTTCCCTAAACCAGATCGGGTGCCTGAACACGTTCTGCTGAATGCAAATGATTCAATAAGGTACATGAGCACTCTGAAGAGTGATGTCTTTATATTCACAGGAGCATGGTAAGAGAAAAACATTGAGTGTCTTTCTCTGCATTGAAAAAGAGAGAATAATATAAGTGACCTTCTAAATATATTGGTGGCCAAGTTATTACCTAGTTTATAAAGAGGAAAAACATTCATTTTAAAAGTCAGAACCAATTAATAACAGAAGTAAAGAAGGGAAGGAAAATTAGAGAAAGAAACAAAACAGGAGAATTATTTGTGCTTTTAAGAATAGAATCAATTAAACATATGTATCACTGATGCACAAAATTCAAACAATGCCCATTTTTCAGTTTCTACTGGTTCACATATACTTTTAACTTTTTTCTATAAAATCTGAATGTTATTTTAAAAGGAAATGATTTATCAGAGTATGTTTTTCGTTTTTTAGAAAGTCAAATAAAAGTATTGAAGAATAAAAAGGATCCCTGTTTGTAATGCTGTGCATATTCAAAATTTTAAAGACTAGCTCATGCTCAGTGTCAGGGAGACAGTGGTGGTGATGGTCTCCCAGTAGGACTTGCATCTTTTCTCATACCTCCCATCTATCCTTTAAGGAACTCCTAATATACTCATCTTAAAGCATGCTGGCTCCTAGTAACTTTCCAAATAAATGCATTCAAGACCTATGATGATCTCATCTCCAGTTTACTTTATGACCTCTTCTCACTGCTCCTTTACACTTATTTAGCTTTGCAGTCAAGTGACCTACTGACTGAAACATCTGTACACTTTCTCACTTCCATTATTTTATTCATATTGCACATGTTGTCTACAAAGTTTTCACTTTGCTGCAACTTTCTATTTCCACGTGTCAATGTTTATTATTTTCCTTTCAAATATTACTCTGATTACCTTTGTTCCTTAAGCCACAATTAACTTTACTCTCTTAAAAACTCTCATAGCAATGTATCTAGATCTTTCACAGGGTATTTTATCATATTCTGTATCCTACATTAACTCATTTATGTAGATGTTTCATATGCTTCACAATTCATGATATTTTCTTCCATATATTATGTAATCTCCCTGAAATCAGAATTCAATTTGTTGTTATCTCAGCTCTGTACATCCACCTTTGAGAGTACGTTGCATATGATGAATATTATGTAACTCATTTAATAAACACAAAATGAATATCGTTATCTTAATTCCATTCATTCCTCTCTCATTGCTAAAATTGTATTTGTTTGCATTTTTTTAATATGGTCGATTGGAAATAAAGTTGGTTCAAGGCCTAGAAAGAGGAGATTAAAGAGAAAGGCCCATCGAGTAACTATTGAAGGCTAGAAAAGGAGGTTTCAAAACTATCAGGATCCAGGAATTAAGGGACAGAGACTAAAACAACAGTTTCATAGCAGAAACAATCTAGTTAAGATTATCTCTGATCACAGAAAATGGAAAAATAAAACATTTCTACTGAACTCTCAAATACTGAGAAAGGGAGTTTGCATTGGTTTAATTGTTCATGGGAGACCTGTATTAGGGAAGACATGACTACTGTCTACACTCTGTGCCTGAAAAATTTCTTTCAGTAATGAAGACATAGTTGTCTTGAAAAAAGATAGTCTATTAGGAAGGAAAAATAAAAATTGTAAAAAACCGGCATATATATATATATATATATATATATATATACACACTACTGATGATTTATCATGTGGGGATATTAGGTAAAGCATGGGAGATTATTATTTTTATAAAATGTAACTAATAAGCATGTTCTTCAAGTGTTTTATATTAGACTAGGGATGTGTTTACTGCACAAAGTGAATATCTTGCATAGGTATCAACATGACTGCCACAGAATGACTTTATTCCAAATTCCCCCAAATATGATATAGTCAGATTTTCTGTATTCTGGGTTAGCATGTACTCAAAGATACCTGACTTTCTGACTATATGTATAGTATGCTAGACAGTATGGGTTTAAAAATCAGGTATAAGCAGATTTAAGGATATAAATATAACTGATTTATGAAGAAAATGAGATATGAGTCTCTACAAAGAGAGACTGTATGACAAAAAAGTACACATCTAGTCAAAGGAACAGACTTTACTTGAGTCCTAGGACTAGATGAGCTTAACGAAAAGAAATCCTACATTTTATAAAGTAAAATAAAAGCATTTTCCTTTGGGTATCCACTAGAAATAGCTCTTTCCATTGTCTTTACCTCAAAAAGAAGTTCAGGCTGTAAATAACATCTTTTCTTATACCTCCCATCTATCCTTAATAGGGGATTTAAATTATTAAGGACATTATTATTACATATCTCAGATGAGTAAGTTTCTCAGATGTTCTTGCATTTTGATAAGAACATAGAGAAAATGTGTAGCATATTCTAACTAAGGAAAGTGAAGAGAAAGAACAAATATGATGTGATGTATAAGTGATGATTTATGCATAATTGGGCTAACAAACTTTCACCAAGTGCCTATCCCTTGTCTTGTAGAAACAGACTTATTGGGACAGATTCTAAAAAGGTAATGACAATAACCAAAGTTTATACCTCTTCAGCAGCATTTTTTAATTCTTGATAAGAGGCAGGCAAATACATTTTAGAGTGATTGTGGTAGAAATTTTTATGAGAACCTAGAGAAGCGCTCCCAAGAAGTCAAGGAGAAGGTTGCCTGAATGACTTCTAGAAAGCTGATGTTTCAGCTCATATATTGAAGCAAGATTTAGAGTAATTCAGATGACGAAGGTATGTAAGTGGGTTGGGAGGGTGTAAAGTTGAGTAGAAACTAGAAGTTGGAGGTATACATTTCTTATGTAGAATAAAATAAATTCTAAAATAAAAATAAATTCTTCCATATTGTCCCTGAAAATGAGCTAAAATGGTTACAGCCAAAAAAAAGATATCTTTTAAAAGCATAACTCCCCTGCAGATATGTGTGGCATACATCTTTAGAAAAAGAGGTTTGCTAAAGTAAGGAAGCAATCTGGTTTGTGTCTATCTAAAATAAAACATCATGAGATATGGAAAATCTGCAGCTGTTGAAAGCACACTGGGATATGACTTCCTCCCGTCTCCAGAAAATCAATCTCAAAGATAGACTTTCTGCTAATACAAAAGAACAAATAAGAGGTTGGCATGGTAATCCTGGTGGCATCTTTAGATCTGTAAAAATGGCCAAATGGTTATTTTCTATTCTTTCAAGCCATTCTGTGCTCTTTGAAATTTTTCTTCTAAGTTAGTCATTTAGGTAGATAGCTCATGACAATGCTTCTTTAGCTTTATAGTGTTTGGATTATTAACCAAGGCTTATCAGCCTTAATTTAAGACAGAATTATGTCTATCAATAAAAAATGATGTTTAGACAATAACTCCTTTGTCTTTGAAGCACTCAAGTTGAAAGAAAAACACTCATACATAAACACAAAAGGAGTTGGCTTCTCTAGAATTGAATTGGAAGAAATTGCAGGGTTATTAGTTCATATCTTATAGTAATATCATCCCTCCAACTCTGAATTCATTTGTGAATCCATGCCAGACCTTCTCTGACAGGTAGACAGCTGACTTCTCTTTGATTAGTTATTCTACTCTCAGATGATCTATTTTGTGTTTGAGGCACTTTAATTGGTAGGAAATCCTTCCATAGTTTGCTAGCAATTGTTATCTCTTGAACCTACCCTGTAATGTCTTGTTTATTGTGTAATTGTTCTGTGTGTAGATCCTTTTTGTGCTTACACATAACAAATGTGCTCCAGAATTTTATACTACTCAGGCTAAACAACTTGTCTTTTCAAATGTTTCTCATGTGACATCATATGTGTTCTTTCTCCTCACTTTCCTTAATTAGAATACACCACATTTTCTCTATGTTCTTATCAAAATGCAAGAACATCCATGAATCTTACTCATCTGAGATATGTATTAATAACGTCCTTAATAATTTAGAGACCCTATTAAATTTGGGAAGAAACAAAGATATGAAAACTTCTTATATAAGTATTGCTTTTATGTTTTATGCAGTTGTAATCTCTAATAAATGAATAAACTAAATCTTTAGCCAATAATTTGCACATTCATGTAAGGATTTTCATTTGTTGACAGGGGAGTGGGACTTAAATGTTAATACCTTCTTCTTATTTGCTTACGTTGATTAGGGCTCACATATAAGAAAAAGCCTCCTTGATGTTTGGGATTTTGTATAATACAGCAGAAAATACAGTTCTCAGAGAGCTGTAAATGTAAATCCCTGTTCTGACATGGTGTAATTTTGTGGCCTTTAACTATTAACTTTTCTGATGATTAATGGTTGTACCTATGAAGCAAAGACAACTTTTAAGGACTTATGCAAAGATTAAATGAGATTATGAATGTAAAATAACAAGAATAGATAGTGCCTTGTTCACAGGAAATGCTCTATGAATGTTAGCAACATTCAGGGAAGAACAACACATTCACATGTAATTTAACAATCAAGTTATGTTTTCTAGATGTGACAAACACTAAGACCCTCAAAACCCAACATGTCTTGCTTGGAGTTTCACAGCTTCTTAACATAAGAAACAAAATAATAACCCTAATCCTCTGTGTTTTGTCTTTCTTTCAGTAATACCAGTTATAATTATATTCAAATGCATGTTTCTGTTGCTGTGAACAAATTTAAGAAAATGAGTATTGAAAAGAATTATATACATGCTATTTTATCAAACATTCTATCAGATTTATTTCAAAATACATGTCTGCAATAAAAATGTAAGATACTACTGTCATAAAAGCATAAATAGTGTTTTAATGTTTAATATGAGCATAACACTGAACTAGAGCTTGTTGATAGCAAATGCTGGAGGTAAGAATACAACTGAAAGATTGTAAATGATTTCTTGTGTCTCAGCCAGACCTGTCAGTTAGAACATTCCAGAATTATGGTAATTATATTTTTACATGATTTTTATTTATGGTTTTGTGACTGAGGTTTAAGAATGAAAATTACTTAAGCCTATTTATAATTTTTTCCATATTCTAAAATTATAATAAAAAATATGGATGCAGGAAATAAACACTTTCTCTTATATTTTGTTTATGATGTTGTCCTGCTCATCCTGCCTAACAGCTTTTCTAATATGTTGTAGTTTATTAGGTTTCAGTGACATCCTTGCCACCAATTAGCCATGTTACATCTAAGGTTAGTTAGCTGCAAAGATGTAGCTCTATCACTCACTTTAGGTATATTTCCCTATGTGTAAAATATTGATAATTGCTTTCCTAAATATTCTATGAAAATATAAAAAAGGTTCAAATACAGTAGGAGAGAAATGAGTTATAGAAACCAAGTTCCAGGTGCCAGTTATACCTATCACTTGAGTAAACTATAACTCACTTAACCTAATGGAGCCTCTTTTTCTCCATCTATCAAAGAGGGCATTGAGCTAGATCTTAAAAACCTCTTACATAGTAAAGCTTAAGGTAAAAAATATAATTTGTATGTGTTTTTTAATATACATATTAAGGAATTATATACATAATGTATGTATATTTATTAATACATATTTTAAAAATCCTTATGATATTGTGTATGTAAAATTGTGTGCATATATACACATTATAAGGATGTCTTGCAAGAAATATGTACATTATATATTATATATAAATTGTGTATATACACACAATATTATAAGAATTATAAATATATACACACACAGTATTGTAAGGATTTCTTTCCATGTGCTTTCATTGTCTAATAATAACAGATACACTTGGAGTTTTGATAAAATACATTCACCTTGTGATAAAAGTTCATTTACATAGCAGTTGTACTTTAGAAATATATAGATTAACATCAGTATGATACTTTATTATTTAGAAAATATGTTAACTGTTTAGAACTACTGGTAGGTATATGACATGGTAAAAAGAACATGAAAAATGGGAATAGAAGCCAAGTTTGAGTAAAATTTCTATATTCACTTAACCACCCCAAGAGTTTTCCTTCTTCTGTGAAATGGACCCAAATTAGTACTTGTTAGAAGAATTTGTTGGAGTCACAATTATGACCTTTCTGAGGTAAAAGCCCTTGGCTGTTTAACAGCTGGTCTTATTCAATGTTTTACATGGATGGATGTTCAGAGCCTGATATCCTTTCTTCCTCCTTTCCACTGTCAAAACATCCACCCCTGAAATAAAGACCAGAGGAGCCATGTGAGCACAGGTTACTGAGGAATTCAAGCTGGGTCAGGTTGAAAATTCCTGGCTGGGATAATCCACAGTATATACAAGCCACATATTAGAAAGTGAAATATAGAAAAGTCATAATAATTGTCCTCAAATTGGGTAGTCTGTGAGGGCTTTCCACAAAATAAATACTTAAATATATATATATATTTTTTTTCTTGCTTGTCAGTCTTTTAAATTTTAGATGGGCCTTTACTCTTTGATAGTTAACATATGCTGTTACATTTTAATAGTGTCCTATAAATTTAAAGCAGAGGAAATTTCAATGACAAGATAAGGAAAATAAATGCATTGGCACACAGAGTGATGGACACTTCCTTTTCTGAATTCAGAATTGTGTTTTGCACTGTGATCAGCTCAAGCTAGCATCAAGTGTATTAGGTAACTCTACTTTCCTGCACATAAAGACAATATTTTCAATATTAAAGACCATCATTAATGATGGACTCATAAAGAAAATGTGGCACATATACACCATGGAATACTATGCAGCCATAAAACTGATGAGTTCATATCCTTTGCAGGGACATGGGTGAAACTGGAAACCATCATTCTCAGCAAACTGACACAAGAACAGAAAACCAAACGCCACATGTTCCCACTCATAAGTGGGTGTTGAACAATGAGAACAGAGTGACACTGGGAGGGGAACATCACATACCTGGGCCTGGGTGGTGGGGAGCTAAGGAAGGAATAGCAGGGGATGGGGGGATTGGTAGGGGATAGCATTAGGAGAAATACCTAATGTAGATGACAGGGTGATAGAGAGGAGTGCAGGAGATAGTGGATGGTTTTAGAATAAAACTGTTTCATCTCAGATCATCAGGCATTAGATTCTCATAAGGAGTGCACAACCTAGATCCCTTGCATGTGCAGTTCATAATAGAGTTTGTGTTCCTTTGGGAATCTAAGACTGTGGCTGATCTGACAGGACATGGAGCACAGGTGATAATGCCTGCTCTCCATCACCACCTCCTGCCGTCAGGCCCAGTTCCTAACAGGCCAGAGACCAGTACTGGTCCCCAGCCTGAAAGTTGGGCATCTCTGTTCTATAATAAATATCTATGAGCTCAGACAAGATTTGTTTAATTGTGTAAAACTTTACCTATTTCTTAAATATGACTCAGCCAGCAAAGCAGAGAAATATAGTGAAAAAATGAATATTTCTGAAAAAAAAAAAACTCATTCACAAAAGTTTTGAGATTTGTTTCTGCATCAATATCATCATAGCTAACACTTATTGAGTAATCACTTTATGTCATGTCTGTCCCTAAATTATTGAAAAGGAATAGCCCTTTTAATATTTGCAATAGCCAAATATGTAGGTAACACATTTATCACCATTTTATAGATAAAGAAATATAGGCACAGGCAGAGCATCCTATGTTAACTGCTAATAGGTAGCAAAGCAGAATTTAATCTAGGACGTCCAAACCTAGAGCCCACGCTTTTAACCATTAAATACATGGACTCTCAATGAGGAGAATGACATTTTGTGAAGTGGCAAAAGTTAGATATGGATGTAATGTTAAGTTAATAGTAGGATATAAAGGATATAAAAATCTTGGAACTTACCATGTATGTGATGCCAATATAGTTAGATGTGGAAATACTGAGTCATTGATAATTGCATAAAAATGCCTATGTTTTTAAAAGATCACTGTGGGGATATGGCTCAGTTGGGAAGACATCTGAGAAAAATATAATAGTCTAAGATGAGAGTTTGAACCAAGAGAATGGTCATGAAATAGAAAGAAGAAGAAATTTGAAACAGAATAAATTAAAGACATAATACAGCTCATGTGAAACTCAGTTCACATCAAGGAATTAGAGAATGAAAAGAGAAAATGTTTCCTACTTGGACAAATTGTGGAGGCCAGGGCCATTAGCAAGGACAGGAAATGCAAGGGAAAGAATCAATTTTGAAGAAAGATAATAATTTAAGTTTGGAACATCTGAAAAATTCTAAAATTTCCTGAGCTTTGTTTATTTAGAAAATGACAAAATTTAAGATCTCCTATCCACTCTTGTCAGTATGAAACCATTTTGTCATGTGCTTTCTTCCTATTAAATGTGGCCTATCTTTAGTTTCCAATGTAATCATGTTTACATTAAAGTAAATCTATTGGCACTAGTCTTCCCATTATGAAAATAATTTATCACGCAGGTCTCAACTTGTCTTGGAAACTGCATATTTATGACTGAGATAGTTTCATTCTCCTTTCAAAGGGAATAAATGGTTTTTCAAGCTTCTAAAGCTTGGTAAACATTGAATACATATATATATTTTTTTGCTGGATAGAAAAATTCCAATGAGAGAAGCATGTTCCTTATCAATTAATCCATTTTTCTTCAGAACATATTGTAATATTTAATTCTTTATATATGACCAGCTTAGCACAGACATTTTATGGCTTGAAACACAAGGTATTTTTGAAAATCTTAATTCCTATAATATAGCTGACATTCTTTTAAGATTCAAGAAGAAGACTCATCTATTGAGATCAGTTGCTTTACTTTTTATCACCAAGGTGCATCTTTCCTTTTCTTTCAGACCCTTATGTGTGGTAAGATTTGGTTGGTGGACTTTGGGGAGATGCCATACCGAAGACCCTTTATAGTTATAAAGCTTACTCTTTTCCCTGCCCCTTTTCTGTTAACAGTGATGGTGTCATCACTCTATTTTATTTTCTTTATTTTTATAAATCTGAAAGGGACTTGTACTTACTTTGTAAAATCATGGCGTATTTTTTTCTTTATAAATTCTCCCCTCAAACATTACAGAAGCTGAAAGACAACAATGGTTTTGTCTCCCATATATGACTTTGTTCCCAGCACAGAGAACAATTCCTAGCACATAATAAACCTTGGTAATCCTTTGTTAAATGAATGAAAGAATAAAGAAATGGGTGAAACGTTGTTTGTTTCCAAGACTTTCTTCTGTTTTGTTTTTATTTTTTTAAATAATTTCAGACTTAGAGAAGAGTTTCAAATATAATAAAGTATCTCACGTATCCTTAACCCTAATTCTCCAGTATTACTAACTTACACAACCAGAGGATAAATATCAAAATCAGAAAATTTAATTGATAACAATTCTATCACATAATCTATAGGCCTACTAAAACTTACCAAATGGTCTCACTGATTTTCATTTACTAATATATGATCCAATTTAGGATCCCAGATTGAATACAGTTTGCTATGTTTACCTGGTTTCTTCCAGTCTGAGACAGCCCTCAGACTTTATTTACATTCATAACTTTGACATGTTAAGAGTACTATTCTGTACATGTTTTACCAGTTTGGGTTTGTCTGACGTTGTCTCATGTTTACACTGAGATTATGCATTTTGGAGTAGATTGCCCTATAACCACTTTCTTACCTTCTGGCACCTCAAGATATTTAAGACTCATATTATATTTGCCCTGCCCCACTCCTGGAATCTGCCTATTTCTCTCAGGAGTTCTCATTTCTGTTATATAATAGTGATACTAAGAAGGCAAGGCTCTTAACTGCCATCAGGGCTATCCAGGTGTCATTTTTTTCTGGATCCTCTCACTGGACATAGCTAGGAAATACATGTACTATTCACACAGAAGTGTACACCTTATACCATGTATGCACATATTTTAACTATTTCTGTAGCTGTTATTCATATCTATTTCTCTATTTCTCCTATTTCTGAATCCAATCCAAGACCAAAAGGTTCATTCTAGGCTTCTCTCTATGATTATTTGTAAAATCTTTTTTGTATAGTGAGTTATACACAATATATTTAGTTTTTTGTTTAAATATATAATCTACATAGTTTCAGAAATGTTAACCTGTATTCTTGTGAAAAATAACTAGGGTTCAGTATTTGTGTACAGATATTTTGATTTTCTATAAAAATTCTGTTTCTAGAATTCACTTTGTTTCTTCTATATCTCTCATAAAGTTAAGCAAGGTATGCTAATATGTGCATATATAAACAATTTAGGGTTATTTGTTACCATATGTATTCTATTTTGTTCTCTTTTTCTTTCTAGCTGATATTATCTAATTTATTTTGAAGGTATATGAAACTTTATCAGAGTTTAAAAGTAAATATAAAAAAATGTATAAATAGAGTTTTATTACTGTCCCCTCTCTCTTCTTATCTGCTTCCATTTCCCTATTTGTTTTACCCCTTTCCCATCTATACCTTGTAGGTAGCATATCTTATTTCCGAGTTTTCCTTCCTCCTCCTATAGTTCTTTTTCATATACATGTATATTATTACATATGTGCTTAGTCTTACATAAAGGGAAACAGAAACGCTATTTTGCACTTTAACTTTTTAAACTTAACAATATGTGCTGAAAACCACTTATCTAAGTTCATAGAGATCTTCATCCTCCATTTGAATGGCTGCCTGATACTCCAATGTGTGGATGTACTGTAGTTTATTCAACCACTTCGTTATGTAAGACATTTAGGCTGTTTCCAATGTTTTATAATTATAAACAATTCTACAATGAGTGACCTTCTACACACACATATTTGTGTTGTTGATTCTTTAGAGTTAACTACCACATGTGGGATTTCTGGGTAACATGGGCAAGTGCTAATATAGTTTCAGCATTTTTCACTAGGAGGATTGTATCAGGTTTTATTCCCATTAGCAATGTTTGGCAATGCCTATTTACTCACAGCATTCAAACACAATGTGTTGTCACTTTAATTTTTGCCAATCTAGTGTGAAAAAATAATGTCTCAATGATATTTTTACTTCCATTTTTAAATTGTGAGTTTTAATATTTTTTCATGACCATTAACAAAAGTCCTTCCCAAATATTTTTTAATGGGGAATAAAGGACAAAAGCATGAAGGGAAAATGAGAAAAATCATGAATAGACAATTCACACACACAAAAAGGTTAAATAAGAGCCATACCTCAAATAATTAAAAATACTCTAGATTTATATTCATAGACCAGTACCACAGTATCTTAATTAGAGTCTTTGTAGTATGTCATGAAATCTGGTTTATCTGTTTAATATTCTGATTTCTTATTTTACCTTCTCAGCATTTTACTGTTTGCTCTTGCCTATTTGTTTATTCATATGAACTCTTGAACCAACTTATCTAATGGCATACGAAGTCTGCTTTATATTCTTTTAGAATTGTATTAAGTTTGTAAATCAACTTAGAGATAACATCTTCTTACAGTGAGAATCTCTAACCAAAACCAGGGATATGGCAATAATTGCTAATGCCTACTTTTGGATTTTTCAGAAGTACTTCTAAGTTTTCACAAGTTTTTATCTTCATTTGTAATTCATCTACTTCATCAAATGAATCAGTATTTTCTTTTAGCTCATTATATTATCATTTTCTGTGAGTTGCTTGAGTACCCAGAAAGTTATATTCTTCATTATTAAGGTGTAACATTTGACATACCCATAAGATCTGTCCAGCTGATTACATTTTTAAGGCTAGAATTCCACTTTATCTACCCTCAGGATCATTATCAAGCTCTCTTATCCCTTTCACACACCTTATTCATTCCTTTACTTATAGCTTTTTAAATTTATTTTCCTTTAGGTTTTTCTCTCATGTGCCGTGCATAGTTGAACCTTGATTTGTAAGTCAAATGGAAGAATCTGTCTTTAAATTGATAAATTGAGTCCTTTTACCATTATTTGTATGGCTGATTTATCTGATCTTGACTGTATCATAGTATGTTTAAATTATGTATATTGTGTTATATTTTCCATGTTTCTATAGAGGATGCATATTCTTTGCTCTATAATTCACAAACATTTTTTTGAGGATATTTAAAGAGTCTGTTGTTGTTGTTCTAGTATTATCAGTTGTACATCTTTTTAATGTTCTTAGTTTCCTGGTAGCTTCCTTTACGTTAAACTAGCCACTATGCCCATTTTTAAAATTAGTTTTTAATTTATGTTTTCTGCATGCATCACTCATCCACTAGTGTTTTTTAATGTAAACATTTAACTTTCACGTTTTCATTAACAAATGAGTTTATCCTTTCCCCTTGTTTTCTCTTACTCCTCTTATATTTTACTAGTATTATATGTATTTTGTAACAATCTATATTTTTACATATAATATTTTATAGGTACTAACTCTTCAAAACAAATTTGCCAAGAATACACAAGTAGAAAGTATATCTACTATCTTTGAATTTCTTATTTTTGACTTTTAAAGTGTTTTTCTCTAATCGCAATTACAGTATTTTTATAATGCTCCTTTATATGTATGTGCAATATCAGAAATAGTTATGTGAGTACAGCAGTCCTATCTTCTGTATCCTCAGAGTTCCCCAATAATTGTTTAGTGCAATCAATGTTAGTAATAAGTTTTACAAAGACCGTAAGAGTGGTTCAAAATAAGTTTACTGAAAGTAAGCATTATTTTATCCATACAGTAGTCTTTCATTTGTTCCAATTTGGAATCGTTGTTGTTGCCTCATGTCTAACCAAAGAATTTTGTGAATTATAGCTTCAAAATTCTACTAAATAGACATATTTAATTACTGATTCCAAAACCAAATTCTAAACTTCAAATCCATGTTAAACTGGTGTACTGAAAAGAAGTTTTTCAGATGAGAATCTGGTTCCAAAATATGTGTGCTTCAGAGATCTTTGAGGAATGGCCTTTTTAAAAATTATAAAGACTGAAATGAGAACACTTGTGAACGTTCTTTCATTTTGAAATTTTATGTCCACATATATTTCTTTGAATTTTTCTGTTTGGAGATACCAAACTCATTTTGCCTGTCAAGATGCATTTTATCTCTCAGGTTTCAAGTTACACTTTAAAAAGTGAATGTAATGATAATATACTTCCCTCTTTGCTCCTAGTGATATGAAAGTTCACTTGAAGAGTGTTTATAAATTACTGAATAGCTGCTCCATCTACCACACCAAATTAATATGAGATTACATTTTATAATATGAAAGTGCTTTGGAAATAGCAAAATTATATACAAATGTGATTGTCACTGATTTGTAAGTCAATTTAGATGAATAACACAGTCTTCATCATGCCAGCATCATAAATTTTATACCATAAATTGTATTAATTATTCAATGTCATAAAATAAGAAATTTATTTTTTGAAACCTGACCTATCCATTGCTAGCTAACATACACATCCTGTGGATCACACACACATACACACAGAGAAGATGGGGAGAAAATGTCCAATTATAATAAAGTACATTTAAACAAAAATAAATTCAAGCTATAATCTAATTTGCCAGTCTTTTAACCTAATTCCAGGATTGACATTTAGCTGGTACACAAAAGCAATATTATCATCGTTGGTAAGTGCTGAAATTTTTGTATGGGAATTTTAAATAGCTTATGTGCCAAGCTCCCCAAGAGCCTCCACACAATCCTGATTCTACATCCCTAGAATTCCCATCATCCAGCCACCAACCGTTGGTCCCTGGATGAACAGGGTCTATGGGTCTTGCTTCAGTGCTGTGGCACTGTTCTTACCGATTGGTGCCTTAAGTATTTTATCTCTCACATTTCCCTATCTCTTTAAGACAAAAGATGAACAAATGAATGAGATTTTCTCTCCAGCTTCCATATCTCTCATCCACAGGGTCCACTTTTAGAGACTAGCAGCAGTATGCTTTGACTTGGCCACTTCCAATGTCCTCTAGTTTGAGAATACTTTCTGGTATCCTTCATCTGTTTTCATTCTTCATTCAGTTTAGTCTTCCTGAAAGTTTTCACGGACACTCTGGCATATCTGAATAGCCCATATTTGTGCTCTCCTACCACCATGTACTTTTTACATGATATCTTTAGCATTTTACACTGTAATCGCATAATTCCTTGTATGTCTTTCTTTTTGGATTCCCGTTCCTGAGACAAGGGCTTAGTTGTCTTGTGTTTAGCATATAATATTATAAATAAAAGAATAGATACAGTTAAAATGTTGAGGTTAAGTACATATTGGCACCTCTGACAAGCTGTTCTAAATTTTATATTTCCACATCATTGTTTTAAAGACAAAATAAAAAATTCAGCAAAAGAAAACTAACCTACTTGAGTACACACTGCCTGAAGTTGAACTGGCATGTGCCTGAATGTAATAGTCTTATCCTTCTAGCAACACCATGCTGCTTATCTACTAACTTGTAAACATGTCATTTTCCATTTGGCATCTAGAGCACTGGGCACATAATCCACACTGGATTCAACAAACAAAATAAGAAATGGCTGGTGTTTAAAATTTTCCATCAACCGTTACAATTCTGAGACTCTCACTCTTGAAAGCATTGTACTTTTATATTCACTTACTTTCTTTTCCTTCTGTGTAAATTGAAAAATCTGTATAATTGTAGCTCTTTCAAAGCATTTTCTAATTTCCCATACTAACACAGAAGGGTTACATCATAGTGTCGTATGCTATCTTTTTTCTTTTCTTGATGAATCACTGTCTTCAAAACATGTGTCTTTTGCTTGTCTTAATCTGAAATTTAGAACAAGCTTATCTGAGGGGCCAATATGTACTTAACCTCAACATATTAACTGTATCCATTCTTTTTTTAATAACACTATATATTAATTAGAAGACAACTGTTTTGTCCATATCACTATCAGCATTCTGGTCAAAGCCATTCAACAACTTTCTAGGACATTCCAAACTTTCTCACATTTTTCTTCTTCCGAGCCCTAAAAAATGTTCCAAACTCTG
The DNA here is from genome assembly GCF_049354715.1 of Callithrix jacchus. NCBI lineage: Eukaryota > Metazoa > Chordata > Mammalia > Primates > Cebidae > Callithrix > Callithrix jacchus. The sequence goes on from NC_133511.1 coordinate 89,492,933, forward strand.
TTTGTTACCCAGTTCCAAAGTTGCTTTCATATTTTCAGGTATCTTTATAGCAGCACTCCACTCTACTGGAACCAATTTACTGTATTAGTCTGTGCTCACAGTCCTAATAAAGGCAAGTGTGAGACTGGGTAATTTATAAAGAGAAGAGGTTTAATTGACTCCAGTTCCATGTAGCTGGGGAGGCCTCACAATAATGGTGGAAGGCAAACAAGAAACAAAGTCACGTCTTACAGGGTGGCAGGTAAGAGAGCTTGTTGAGAGAAACTTCCCCTTATAAAAACCATCAGATCTCACAAGACTTATTCACTATCATAGATGAGCATGGAAAAGACACACCCCCATCATTCAATTACCTCCTGCCAGGTCCCTCCCACAACATGTGGGAATTACAGGAGCTACAATTCAAGATGAGATTTGGGTGGGAACACTTAAAAACCATGACAAATTCCCTGAATATTGGAGAGAAATGCCCACAAAATAAAGAAAATTTTTAAGACATATAATAAAAAAGATTTTACTGCAGCCAGAGTCATATTGCAAGTAACAAATTCAATGTAGAAATAAATTTAAAAGCCACAAACAATAAAGCTTAAACATAGAAAAGCTTGAGTCTGATGATATCACTGAGCAACAAAAATGATGCTAGCAGCAACACACATCATGATTTCCTACCACATGAGGAAGTAATACCCCTATATGTGCACACTGGTGGTTGGACTTTTGGTCCCTTACAAATAAAACACGTTTCTAATTGCTATAACCACCTGTTACTCTGAAAATCAAATATGAAATATTCAGTTCAGTTTTCTATCCTTTTTCTTTCTGGTTCCCTTTATTGTTTGTTACCTCATCACACTTGTGCTCAATCTAGTTGCTCTGAGCTTAATGATAAACAGGAGGAGCCTACCTTTATTGCACCCTTCTTTTGTGCCTGGCTAAGGTCTTAAGCCAGGTCTCATTTATTCATTGTAGCAACCTTAAGAATATTGTGCTATTACTGTACATAGTTTATACATTTCTGTGGTCTGAATGTTTGTGTCACCTCCAAAATTTGTATGTTGAAATTTAATTACCAAAGCGATGGTATTAGAAGGTAAGGCCTTTGGGAGATGATTAGGTCATAAGGGCCTCACCCTCATGAATGGCATTAGTATCTTATAACAGAAGCTTCAGGAAGTGTTTGCTCCTTTTGCCTTCTGTTCCTTCAGCCATATGAGAACATAGCATTCTTTGCCTCTGGAAGATGCAGTGTTAATAGTGCTATCTTGGAAACAGAGACTGGACTTTTACCAGACACCAAATCTGCCAGAATCTTGACTTTGAATATTATAGTTACCAGAACTATGAGAAATACATTTCTATTCTTTATAAATTACGCAGTCTACTTCATTTTTTATAGCAGCATAGACTAGAGATGCATGGAGTCTTAGATTGAAAACTGTGAAGTAACTAGTCAAAGGTCGTATAATTAATGACTGTAGAATGTAGATTTGAACCCAGGTTTGTATAACATCTACTTTTAATCATTATGCAATATCACCTACTAGAATTAATGATTGTTATATTATACAAGGTATAAGGAATCAAAATATATAGATTCAATATGCAAACCCTGATATGTTAAGGATTGATGGAAAAGGAAGATAAAACAGAATCTAAGAGAATACATATATTTATTTTCTATACTTACATTTGTTGTTTATGCACACTTTTATACTTTTCTACATAAAATCCTCTTCCACGAAATACTTATAAGCAAAATGCCAAAATTTAGCCCTAATGAAATGAAAATGGTCAAGAAATCCATGCTCTAATTTTTTGAAATGCTACTTCATGGAAAATACAAACAAGTTATTTAGAGACCAATTACTCAACACTTTGTGATTAGATTTATTGAACAAAATGTCTTTCTATTTGTTTGAAAACTGGTATCTGAACACTGCCACAGCAGCAGTCAAACATTTATCTTGAGTTAGAACTCTCCTCCCCTCACTTCTCCCGCCCTAGGTAGTATGGCCTGATTTCAGTATCTTGTATAGTAAAGTAACCAAGGCCAATTTGTATTTTCAGAAAAGTGAATGGCTTCAGTCTTGACGTTCATATTTTTACAATTATGCATATAAAAATTTTATAATGAGACTTTTATATAAATGAGTTAATTAGCTGACAGAATATTCAAGAAACCTGTCACATAGTTTTTAACTTCAATGCAAAGAAACAAGAAAATACTTGATGATCTGACACTACTACTGTTTGTATACTTCCTTCTTCCCATGTCCTGCCCCTCTCATGCTATCCTTTACTTTGAAAACATGTTTTCTTCTTTCATTAAGAAATTGGCAATAGGTAGGCAAATTATGCAGTGAGAATACAAATAATTATTGCACACAATGCCAGTAGGCTTTACAATAGCTAGTATATACCTAGAGACAAATGAAACATGAAAACACTTTGTAAGCAGAAGTAGACAAATAAAATACATATGAAAGGAAAAAGAATAGTAAGAACACTAGATAGGAACATGAAACTTACTTTCCCCCACCCCTAAATCTTCAGATTAATAATAGATTTATGCTAAATTTTATTTGCATCTTTGTTTTGAAGACATTTTTTTTTATTAGAAATACTTTAACATCTAAAATTTTTCTTCCTGGGGTTAATAATATTTGTTAATTCTTGTAAGAATGAAATAAAAAAGAGACAATACTAGTTGTTTTTAATGTCATTGCATTTGTCTTCAACTCAACTACATTATGTAATGAACCTCTATTTTAGATGATAAAATCTAAGTATATGTTTAAGTAAGATACGCTAATATACTCATACAAGTAAATGTGTTAAATATTTTCTCAAGGTTATACAGCTAGAAAATGTTGAAGCCAGAATTCCATTAGGTTCTGTTGACACTAATGTTTTATTTTCACCTTAGGTATCACAGAAGTCTTAAAAGTATTTGAATATCGCACAATGCATTTTTATAAATGTTAAGGAGCAATTAAACTACATGAAATTGGATTACTCAGATAATATCAGTTGAGGTTTTTCTTGATAAGATACTAAAAGGAAAACCTTTATTTTATTACTTCTCACAAAGGAACAACAGCATAGAGTAAAAACTAAATAATCAAAAGAAAACAAACTTAAAATAATTAATTATTATAATTAGCACTAAATTATTTCCTGCTAATCATAGATAAAGTAGATATTCAGGATGCAGAATAAACTAAGTTTGACTTCATAGTTGTATAGAATTTAATCAAAATAAAATATGAAATCATTGTATTATGGAGAATTATTTTTTAATTGTAAAGATAAATTTGTGTTTTTATAAACACTGGATAATATAGTACCTGATCTTGAATGCATATTGTTTGTGTGTGCATCATATGTTCCAGTAAATTGATGTAGGATTTTACTTGCAGAGAAAAAATTGGTTTGATGGGAAATATTGTAAAATCCAATGTACAACACAGTGTGCAAATTGACAAGAACACAGGCTTGGGCTTTAAGCTAAATGAAATTCAAATCCCGGTTGTACCTTTAGTTGGTTTTTATTTTTTATTTTTATTTCTTCTGTAAGCAGATTGGTTGACTTTTTAAGCCCCACTTTGTATTATCTACAAAACAAAGGTAAACGTATCTACAAAATACTATTGAGAAATGAATTATAACACAAAACAACAAACATTCAAGATAAACTGCTAAAGTTCTTGAATATAGCCAAGGTATTACTACAGTGTTTGGTGTTTGTGGATGTTTAAAGAGCATATGTGAATTAGTCTGTTTTCATGCTGCTATAAAGAACTACTGAGACTGGGTCATTTCTAAAGAAAAGAGGTTTAATTGACTCACAGTTCCACATAGCTAAGGACACCTCAGAAAACTTAACAATCATAGTGGAAGGCAAAGGGGAAGCAAGCACCCTATCACATGAAGGTAGGAGAGAGAGAGGGAGAGGAAACTGACAAACATTTTTAAACTATCAGATATCATGAGAACTTACTCACTATCAGGAGAACATCATGGGGAAACAGATCCCTTGATCTGATCACCTCCCACCTGGTCACTCCTTCTACATGAAGGAATTACAACTTGAGATGAGATTTGGGTGGGGACACAGAGCCACACCATATAATTCTGCCCCAGCCCCTCCCAAATCCCATGTCATTTTTACGTTTTAAAACCATTCATGCATTGAGATGTGGGTTACCACCTGCAGAAGTCTGACCTGCAGCCCTGACTCAAGGACTGTGGATGAATGAATGCACTCTCACACTGTTACAGTGTTTCAAGTCGGCTAGAGGTGGTGGTCAGCTGCTTTCAGAAGGCTAAATACAACCAATGACCAAGACTCAGTGTTCACCCACACATTTATTCCATCAAGATTTTACAAAATGGAGATTCTAAGTTAACACACTTGTGATAATTAACATGGTTAAAAGAGTGGTTTTACTACTGATAAAAACTCTAGGTTAGGGGCCCAGAGTAAATCCTATTAACAGCAAATTCCCGCTTGATCTCCCATTGAGAAATCAGCTAGCACAAAGTTTGCATGAGCAGAGTGAGAAAAATGGGTGTGGGGTAAAGCCTTTGATCAGTCTCTATGCTAATGTTAATGAGGCCACTGCCTTCAACCTACCTCATTAAAATCTTTTGGCCTTCCAAAAGGTTTGAGACTATATAACTTTTCCTAAATATTTTCTGTAATATTTTGCCAGCCACCCTGAGTGAATATCAACATCGCTTTTCCAACAGTTCCCAAAGGCTTAACTCATTCCAGTATTAACTCAAAAGTCCAAGTCCAAAGTCTCACCTGAGACAGGACAAGTCCCTTCTGCCTATAAGCCTGTAAAATCAAAAACAAGTTAGTTACTTGGAAGACACAACTGGGGTACAGGTATTGGGTAAATGTTCCCATTCCAAATGGGAAAAATTGACCAACACAAATGGCCACAGGCCTCATGCAAGTACAAAACCCAGTAGGGCACTTATTAAATCTTAAAGCCCCAAAATAATATGTTTTGGCTCCATGTCTTACATCTAGGGCACACTGATGCAAGGTGTGGGCTCCCAAGGCCCACTTTGCAAGGTACAGCTCTCATGGCTGCTTTCACAGGCTGGTATTGAATGCCCATGGCTTGTTCAGACCCTTGGTGCAAGCCAAAATGGTGGGTCTGCCATTCTGGGGTCTGGAGGATGATGGTCCTCTTCTCATAACTCCATTAGGAAGTTTCCCCCACTGGTAATTCTGTCGGGGGGGCTCCAACCCCACATTTCCCCTCTGCATTGCCCTAGTAGAGGATCTCCATGAAGGCTCTGCCCCTGCAGCAGTCATATGTCTGGACATGCAGACATTTCCATACATCCTCTGAACTAGGCGGAGGTTTCTTAACCTCACTCAGTACCAATTTTATGTATTAGTCCATTTTCACAAGCTGTAAAGAACTACCTAAGACTGGATCCTTTTTTTTTTTTTTAAAGAAGAGGTTTAACTGACTCACAGTTTCACATGGCTGGGGAGGCCTCAAGAAAGGTACAATTATGGCAGAAGGCAAAGGGCAAGCAAACACTTTCCTATGTGGTGTCAGGAGACAGAGGAGAGCAAGGGAGAAAGTTCCAAATACTTGAAAGCATCAGATTTCGTGAGAACACATTCACTATCATGAGAACAGCATGGGAAAAAATGGCCCTTGTGATCTAATTACCTCCCACTAGGTTCCTCCCTCTACATGTGAAAGTTACAATTTGAGATGAACTAAACCATGTCAGTAAATTTCTTATATTTAAGTGAGATTTTCCTAGACAACAAATCAAAATACATTTCTTGGGTATTGAGCAATCTGCTCAGTCAATAATTTGAGGAATTAGGAAAAAACATTCAAGGATTATTATCATTTAGAGTATAGATAATGTGGGAAATTTCAAAGTCAAGTTTTTCACACTTCTTTTTGTGACAAGTACAATTGCAGTGCTGTTCTAATGAAAATGGATTATCAAAAAATTTATGCACTGGCATAGCCTAGGCAAGAATTACACCTGTCCTTTCTGAGTTTTCTGTCATCTGGTGCTTGTTGATTTAGCTGTCTTGAAACCTGGCATGAGTGTTAATGTGCCATATCCAACCCTGCTTGAGTATCTTGTTTGCAAATAAACAAGTAAGTAGTAGCTGTAACTACTCCTTACAGCTGTTCTCATATGGTTTGGGTGGCTGTGCATAAATGGACAGTTGTAGATGGTGGAGGATGGGAAAGTGGTGCCTTCTTGATGTAACATGAAGAAGAGAATAATTGATGAAGCACTTACTCTTTACTGCCTAATTTTAAGCAGTATCTGAGTATGTTTTGTCAAAGCTCTCAGGGAAGGCAAACTGTTAGTTATTCCCCTCATGCTGTCCCTTTAGCTCTTATCTGAAATTTCTAGCATGGTAGTGTGTAAGTATGCCTGGCTGCCAGTGAGTGACATGATACAAACGAAAGAGCCAAGGAATATCTCCTATTCAAGCAGAGCAAAAAGAATGTTGGCTGGAAAGTCTGAATTTTTTGTAATGTGCTATGAAAGTTGCAGACACATTGTATAGCACGAAGGACAAAGATCAAGGTTAGAATTATGTTACCTGAGAAATCAGTGTAGGGACTTAGGAGCTATTATATTTAATTTACAGAAGTCATTATTAAACTGAGAGGGTAAATTTGAAAACCACATGTATATTTGAAATCAGTATGAAAATAAAAGAGAAATCAGACTTTGTTTTGTGTGGCTCTGGAATATAGGTAAATCCAGGATCACTTGTTGAGAGGAAGGGCCATTTCAGTTTTAATCAAAAGAGAGCATTCTAATATTTACAATTATTTCAAATTAAATTGTGTAACCAAGAGAAAAAGAAAATTCCTCATCACTTGGAGGCATTTGAGGAAAGGCAGCAACAAAGATGATGTAAAGAATACCCAATCTTAATTACGTATTTTGCATTAATGAGGGTCATTATTTAGCCAACTAATGGCAAAGTGAAGACAATGTACCTAGTCTACCTAATTCTATTTGCCTTACAATATTCTCTCAGGGTTCAGGATCATTTCACTCAGCTCCTTATTATTTAGTCCATCCATAGTCTCAGTTTGATGAGATGTTGAAGAGGCTCTGTATTTGCCATGACATAGAAAGAGGATTTTAGGTTTAAGCCAAATCTGTCCTGAGGTTGATGAGAATATTGACCCTTTCACTGCTCACATAAGACACAAAGCTATGATGTTCGGTTTCATGAGAATACTTTTTTAGTCATGGCTTTTATTCAATAATTAATTATATGATAAATCTTAGAAATGTTGAGGTCATATCAATATAAAGCAATCTATACATTTGTTTCCTGCTTCTAATCAACAAAAACATTTTTATTTTATTGCAGAAATAACTCTGAATTCATCTGAGTCATTTCCCTCATCTAAATTTCTATTACCATTCTCAAAATTCAGATTCTCATTACTTATGCTCTGCAATTCCATAATACAGTTCTGACTGTTCTCCCATCCCCCATCATACCTACTTTGTTAGACCTTTCACTCTCCAGCCTTATGGAGCTATCTAAATTCAAATATGGTTCTTTGTAAAATGCTTTAATGGCTTCATATTTTCCATAAAAGTGATTTTAAAATTTTTCTGGCTGAGAATTAATTTATTTTTCATTGTCATATGCTAATCACCAATAATTTCTGTCATTACATGTGTATCTATGACACGATTTCAATATTTGCTTATTATAATGTCAATTATTAATTTATTTTAGAATCATTTTTATTTTAATAATGTTTTATAACTAGATTTCTAGGTAACAGTTTCATTTTTTAATCAATGTCTTTCTCATTCAGAGATCTCTATAAACCTTTAAGAAAATATTGCAGCCAACCATTCTCATCATAAATTACTATAAATTATAACACTATGTACTTCCTAACCTTTCAGTGTTCAGTTCACATGATCTAGAAGTTTAAAAACTGAAATAAAATGTCATTTTATTTTTAAATTTGAGGTATTAATACAAATTACCCACTTATTTGAATTAGTAAATTTTCCATTTAGGAGTTGATGAATAGATTCTCAGCAAGTTTAGTTTATTTTTCAGATCGTGAGTATCTTTACAAATATATTATAACATATTTCTACATGTTCAAGTATATTCATTAAAAATCTCAGCTATTGTATTGCATATCTTTAAATTAATACATACAAAATTATAGAAGTTAGATTGGTTAGTCAGTCCAAACATTGTTTGAATTTTCTCATTGAATTCTGAATTCTTCAACAAGGTGTTAGCTTTTGCAAAACTGAAATATGTAACTAAGAGTACTTATCTCTTGAAAAACAGCAAAGGATGCTGGTTGGTATAATCATGTTATATCAGATAAGTATTTCAATAATAGATTTTCTTTGTTATGAAAAATAGTGATTTCTTGTCGCATTAGAAAGGTATATAGCAGCTCCTTTCCTCAGGACAGCCAATAAGCTTCAGCAGAAAAAAAGCACATTCTGCAAAGCACTTTTTGTTTTATTAAAAATAAATTTGGAATGTCAGCAGTTTCAAAACCTAATGAGTTCACATTTCTATGCCATTATTTAACACGTTATTTGTTAATGCTGGCATCAACTAAATTACCACTGTTTATCTCTTGGGGAAGCAGCAAAGGGGAAAGGACTTACAGAATGCCTACACAAATTGGTTATGAGTAACATAAACAAGGAACAACAAACTTCCTCTAAGAAGGAAGGCCTCTTCATGCCTCATGTTCTGGTGCATGGTAAGGTAGCTTCTGTTCCCATAAACATTGTGCTCAAGGACATAAAACCCCTTCACAGCACTATGAAATAGCCAGACTTGTAGGCTCCTTGTAAGGCCCGCATTCCACCAGCTGCACATAGGTAACAGGCTAAAGATAACCACATGTTCTTGTTTTGTAAAACTCCTAAACTGCCACTATTATCAATCTTTAGAATGAAACACCAGTTTTGGCTCACTGATTCAGTTCTGGCTCATAGATTCAGTTCTGGCTGACTGATTCATCCCACCATCATGTCATCCTCTCCCCATCATCACTCCACCCCTACACTATAGATCAAAGTGATTGTAACTAATAAATAGTGTAAGAGACCAGAGCTAAGGGCTTTCACTCTCTCCTCCAGTAATAAGTGATGGTTTCCTGGTCCCACTTGCTCTCTTAATCTGTCTTTTTCTTATTCCTTTGTCGCCACTGAACTCGGGGTACCCACAGGTGTGATGTGGGGCTGGTTCCCTACATCCTGGCGCCCAACATGTTGGGCTCTTGAATCCCTACGCTTATCTACATAATATCTCATTCCTATCTGAATGTATTTCAATAGATTTCATATGAGCTGGTGCTTCTCTAATTTTGTGCCATTGTTCTTACTCCATCAGTACAATTCTTCTCTGTTTTTTCACTACTTAGTTGATGGTGTATTAAAATTTATCTAAATACACAAAAATATTGTATTATATTGCATGTTATATTTTATAAAAATATTTTAAAAATACCTAAACTCTCAAGCAGATAAACTAAAACTATTCTGCACAAATGAAATTTTCCAAACTATTTCATCAAATAAATGCATAAATCAACTCATTTAGTTGTCTTTGAAAAGTAGCATATCAAATAGTCACATATCTCTCTATATCCTTTGTCCTGACTCACTGTTTTTCATAAAGTCTGTAAGTATATTGCATATTTATTTGTCTGCTTATATGTGATCTACCACCCATTCTGGAGTATAAGATTGTATGTGACTAATTGTCTGCTATATCCTCTGAATCTAGAAAAGTGCTATTCTCAGAGTAGGAGCTCTATAAATACATTTTTAAAGAATTAATGATGTACATTCCTGATTTCTTCTTTGATATTTTTCAAAAAATGAATGCTGTATATCTCTGAGTTCATCTTTGAGCTAAATTATATCAATTGGAGTTTTATAGTGGCTTTCTTATTTATAACACATATAACATTATCAGCACTATAAAATCTAATTAATATTTCTTCCCGAAGATGTATGTCTCTTTATTACATCTGTGCATTTAGATTATCAGATTAAATTTTCTATGCCTAATTATTCTGGTAATACAGAATAATTAAATTTAGGTTGAAAGCAACAAGAATTATTTAAGGCTTATCATATTTTGATTCAATGTCATATAATTTAACAAAGACAATATAATATTTTGCAAAAATCCTTGTAAAAATTTATCTAGTAGACAGGCAATATATATTGAAATAATAATTAAACCCAAATAAAAATATATTTTTAAATTTTTTCATATCTTTTTTGGTAATGTTTTATGACTGCAGTTACTATATGGATAAAACAATGAAAATTAACATCCTGCATTAACTTCTTCCAATAAAAGCATATGCCCTAGTTACTCATGCTGAATCAGGTGTATAGTGCAAACTTCAAGAAAACCCCTCCATGGCGGTGAGATATAACTCTTATTTGGTAGGGAAAAATTATTAAGACACTTAAATACTACAGGAAAAATATTCCAATAACATATTTTCAGAGTCTCAATTGATTTATCCCTCAATGTTTGCAATGTAGACACACACACATACACACACACAGAGAGAGAGAGAGAGAGAATAGTTCAGCAAGGAAGACAAACTAGCTGCAGCTAAGGTGACACTGAAGTAATGGAGGTTTCCCATGTACTATAATAAAGAAAAGAGATTACATTAAATCTCCTAGGTAAAAAAACCAAATGAAAAAAAGTGAAAGGAATAAAATTTACATGCAGGAGACAGGTAAGAAATGCTAAGACAAGAAATTAACTTCTCCAAGTATAAAATTCAGAGACATAAAAAAGTTTCTACAGGAAAATTTGCTGTTAAAGTATAATTCACTATGACAAGATCACAAAGATAAAAAGATAGAGCAATAGAGATAAAAATGGAGATTGCAGTACTAAGAAAACAAATTGATAACCAAAATAAACCCATCATATAAGTAATATATAAAGTAAAATTTAAAAAATGAGATAATTATAATTGATAAATGAAGTTCCTTCTATAGAAAAATAGATTTGAATTTTATTACATAAAACAATTCACCTGAAGTAATGATGAAGAGAAAGATGGATGCAAATGCCAAAAATGTTCCAACAGAAACATTAGTAACAAATATTAATATTTAAAAAAATTTTAAAGATATTACAATAAAAAATAGTTTTTAAGAGAACCTTCAGATTTAAAGGGCTAAACATGTTTTAGAGAAAAAAATATGTATAATGAACAAATTAAGCCATAGCTTCATTACATTATTGAATGTCCAATGAAAAATAAAAATATATGCTCAGAACCAAAGCAATGCAATTTAATCATCTCTAATGAGTGAAACAACATGACTATTCTTTCACTCTCAACACAGCAACATGCAATGTCTACAGATAGTAGAAATGTATACACCATATTGAGTGGGACAAAAAGAGCATCCGGATAGTATCATACCAAGGCTATTTGTCATTTATGTATAAACACAATAGGGTATCATTCTTAAATTTGGAAACAAAATCAAGGATTGACTTGGTCACAAAATCCAGCTAAGACTTAATGAGAAGGCCACAACCAATGGCCTAACCACATCCAAAGACAGAAGCCAGATGATCTATATCTATATGTGAGAAAAAGTATGGCCCCCAAATTATTTACCTACTATAGTTGTTCAAGTATAAGGGACATGATAATTCAAAAACTGCAACACCAATAAGCCCTCTTATAGGTACCGAGGGTGGTCGACTGTGGTTAAGTTCAAAGAACATAGCAATACATTAATATTCAGAACTTGGTTTGGATAAATTTGTTTGTAAAGATGGTGAATATTTAATTCATTCATATAGGAAACAACAAAAAATTACCTTTTGTGAATTATGTTTATAAAGGACAATATGAATGGTCTAAACTTAAACAGTCTGAAACATTAGAATAATTAAATTTTAGCCTGGGAGAAAGAGAATAAGGTGAAAATCCTTAGAACTAAAACATTATAATATTAAATCCCACAGTTAATTGTGACTTTTTAAACCTTTTCAGAATTTTAAATTATACAGTGGTCATCTTGAAATAAAATATTTTTTTGGAAATAGGCAACTATCTATACTAATTTTGTCTCATACATTACTACGTGTGGTTATTGAGCAGTTGAACTTTGGCTGGTCTGACATGAGATGTCTTTAAGTGTAAAATATACACTGGATTTCAAAGACTTATATAAAAGCAAGAATGAGAACATCTTATTAGATATTTTTATATTAATTAAGTATTGAAATCAGAGTATTTTGGGTATATTGGATTAAGTATAATATATATTAAAACTAACTTCACCTGTTAGTTTTTACACTGCTAAAATATGGTTATAAAAAATTTACAATTATATGTTGTTCACATTATATTTCTGTTGGACAACACCAGACTGGACAACACTAGACTGGACAACACACTATTGGATCTCAGAGATATTGTGGGTTTGGCTCAAAAAAAGTGAGTTTCATATATTTTTGAGTTTTTAAATACATATAAAAGTTGCATTTACTCTGTATTGTGCATATTGAATGTGCAATAGTATTAAATCTAAAAATGTACATACCTTAGTTTTTGAAATATTTTATTGCTAAAAAATGCTAATAATTATTCAATCGTTCAGAGCTGTAATCCTTTTGCTGGTGGAGGGAAGGTCTTGGCTCAGTGCTAATGGCTGCTAATGGATAAGCATGGTACTTGTGGAAGATAGGAATGACTGTGGCAATTGCTTAAAATAAGACAACAATAAAGTTTGTCACATCAGTTGACTCTTTCTGTCACAAATGAGTTATCTGTAGCCTGTGTTGCTGTTTGGTATCGGTTTACTTGCAGTAGAACAGATTTCAGAATTGGAGTCAGTCTTCTCAAACCCTGCTGCTGCTTCATCAACTACGTTGATGAAATATTCTAAGTCCTTTGCTGACATTTCAATAATATTAACATTATCTTCACTAGGAGTAGACTCACCTCAAGAAAACTTTTTTTTTTTTCATCTGTAAGAAGGAACTCTTCATCCATTCAAGTTGGTGGTTCAAGAGATTGCAGTAATTCAGCCACATGTTCGGGCTCCACTTCTAATTGTAATTATCTTACTATTTCCATTTGTAGTTACTTCCTTCACTGAAATCTTGAACCCCTCAAAATCATCTATGAGAGTTGGAAATAACTTCTTCCACACGCCTGTTAATGTTGATATTTTGGCATCCTCCCATAAATGGCAAATTTTTTTTCACGCCGTGAATAGTTAATCTTTTCCAAAAGGTTTCAATTTGTTATGTGCAAATCCATCAGAAGAATCACTATGTATGACAGATGTAGACTTACAAAATGTATTTCTTAAATAAAAAGTCTTGAAAGTCAAAATTATTCCTTGATCCATGGTTATAGAATGATTTAAAATGTATTCTGCAGCACAGGCAGAATAGATTTAGCATAATTCTTAGGGGTCCTAGAATTTGGGAAATGGTAAATGAGCATTGGATTCAAGTCACTAGCTGAATTATTCCCTAACAAGAGAGTCAGTCTGTCCTTTGAAGCTTTGAAGCCAGACATTGAATTTTTTTCTCTAGCTAGTGAAGTCTTACATGACATCTCCTTCCAATATAAAGCTGTTTTATCTATGTTGAAAATCTGTTATTAGTGTAGCCACCTTCATCAATTACCTTAGCTAGCATTTCTATATAACTTGCTGCAGCTTCCACATCATTTCTTGTTGCTTCATTTGCACTTCCATGTAATAAAGTTAGCTTCTGTCCTTAAACCTCCATGTTGGTCAGGCTGGTATCAAACTCCCAAATTCAGGTGATCTGCCTGCCTTGGCCTCCCGAAGTGCTGGGATTACAGACGTGAGCCACTGCACCAGACAAAGTTAGCCATCTTATTCAACATGACTCCTGGTGCCCCAAAACAATTATAATAATAACATCAAAGATCACTAAACACAGATCATAACAGATAAAGAGAAAATTTGAAATATTGCAAGAATTATCAAAATGTGACACAGAGACACAAGGTGAGTACACAATGTTTGAAAAATTGTACCAGTGAACTTGCTGGATGAAGGATTGCCACAAACCTGTTTTTAAAAAATGCAATGATATGTGAAGCACAATAAAGTGGAGAGCAACATAACTAGATATGCATGGATTTAATATGTGGTAGTGTGGTACCTTTCAAGAATTTACAGGAAGATTATACACACACACACACATACACACACACACACACACACACACACACATATATATATATATACTAATTCTATACAAATTCAAGAAATAAATCCAAATGATCTAATATAAAGATAACGAAATAAGAAGCTACTAAGATACAATGTTTTCTCATTTGATATTTGACTGTCCCAACTTTATATTATTGCAATGTTATATTATGCCGACATTTCTTGATTGAATATCACTTCCACAGGAATCCACTGGTGAGAAACAAAATCTCAACACTTTAAATATGTGGTTTTTGTTATTTAACTTTTAAGATGTTATTTTGCAACTTCAGAACTGTTATTAATATGATGCATTGTTTTATGTATTTTATTTCAAGGATCATGTTTCCCATTATTATTGTCTGTTGTTATTTGAGAAGTTGCTATATTGAATTCTTATTACCAATTACAGCTATCAGTTGCAGCTTCATACACCTAGAGAAGTAGGTTTAAAAAAAAAACAAAGAAAAAAATTTAATTCTCTTTTAATATCACCTGTTTCTTCCTTAGTACCCTGTAGTTGAAGCCCTGTGAAGCCCCTTTACTTTCTTTACTCGAATAAACCAAATTGCTTTAAGTTCACTTCCTAAACTAAATACCTCACTTTTGATGTTCATTAAGGTTTCATCTTGTTATCTTACCTTTTGTTTTCTACATTTTGTGTCAGTGTCCTTCTTCCTCCGAGAATCAGTGTTTGGGTATGCTATGTTCTTGTTATAAGTCCTGTAGCTTCGTTTATCTCCTCTAAGATTATGACCTTTAACTCTCTATCCCTGGTCTGAACTCTTACTGATCTCCAAATCTATGTTCACTCCTGATTCAAGGGCCTCTCTTGACGTTTAAACACGTCAGCTCCAGTTCAGTGGGCACAGAGATGAAGACAACTTGCCTTTGTAAGTCCATAATACTTTGCCTTTTCCATTTTACTAATAGCATTGCCATTCTGTACTTATGCAGGCATTGAACTTGATAGTTTTTATGCTTTCATCCCTCTTACCCACCCTGAAGCCAAATCATTTTATTGTATATATCATCATTCAACTATAAGCTCCTGTTTAATTTGATTTTCACCACCATCTTTACTTTTCCTTATCTGGACAGTTGACATGATAAAAATAATCATTCAGCCTCCAGGCTCTTTTCTCCAATTGTTGGCTACTATATCCAATAGCATATGAGATAGGGGATACTGAATGTGCTGATTCTGAAATTTGACTTAATCTTTGTAGCACTTTCCCATCCACCCATTAGTAATAATTTTCATACGTTGATTTACATGAATATTGTACAAATTCCTGCTAGATATGAATATGAATTGTGTCAACATATGGTTTTAGACACTGCATTAATTTTCTTTTCATTGCTACTATAACAAATTATGACAAATTTAGCAACTTAAAACAATGCACATTTACTATCTCACAGTTCTAAATGGTTTCCCTGCCCCAAGTTTCACAATGGCAAAACCAAAGTGTGGGCCTGTCATGTTCTTATGGGAAGGCTCTTAGAATCTGCTTGCAAACTTATTCAGTTTGTCACCTAACTTTCTTCTTTCTTCTTTGTAATTATAAGACTGAAGTCCCCATTTCCTTGCTGATTATCATTCTCAGCTTCTATAGGCCTCCTGTATTTCTCGTTTGGAGGCCTCCTTTCTCTTCAAAGCTAGCGCTGTGGGCCAAGTTAATTTTGACCATCTTACTGACCTCCCCTTCTGCCTCAGGTCTCCTGCCTCCTCCTTTGTTGCATTTCTTTGCTGTTTCCTGCCAGGGAATGTTTTCTGCATTTCATTATCCAAGTGATTAGACTGGGCCCACTCAGATAATCAGAACAACATTCCTATTTTAGGGTTCACAACCTTAAAGGCATCTGTAAAATGTGCAGGTCTTTGCAGTAGGAACATTTTTCTTCCTACCACAGACATATTCAGTTATATAGAGCAATTTTAAGATGAAAGATTAGTTTTGTAATCTAATCCATAAATGAAACTTCAGAACCACTAGTAAAGAACGTACCATAGCAAAAGAAATCAGCAACTGTTAGTCAGTATAATCTATTATATATTACAGCAGAGAAATCTTTTCAAGAAGTCTATAAACTCTGGTGATTGAACATGTAAGTTCTTTGGGAATAAAATAAAAGCACTATAAAATCCTCTGGAGCAGAAATTTGTGTCAATAAGAAATATTTTTCTTTCTCTAACACTTCTTTAAATTCTAGGAGAAATTAATTTTCATTCGTTTATGATACTTCCATGAGCATCCAAATGGCGTTTAAGCCGATCAAAAACCTACAAGAGCATCTTCTGGGCTGCAAATGCTGGCCAAGAAGGATCCGTTTTTTACTCTGCAAAAAACTTCCCCGAAGTAAATGGAGGACAACATTTGTTTTCCTTTTTAAAATTAAGGAGGAAAAAATATATAAAAAGCACAAACTTAATATCTTGCCATATCTGAGCCTAATAAATCTTTGTATACAGCAAACAAAATGCACTTCCTGATCTCCTCCCATAGGAGTGTGATGTGTGTTGATGGACAGAATCAGACCCTTCAGAAGAGTCACTATCATTGAAATAGGAAAGCCTGGCTGGGTGAGTATTCTTATTTCTAGTCTCCTGAATTGATGTGTTGGGGCAATCTTTTATATATCAAGAACATTTCTTGCCTATCCCCTTGGAGAGACAATTTTATTTTGAGGATTACTCTCTATATAAAACTTGACTCAATCACAGGACCTTGGAACATTTCACAGGTCTGAATAGATTTCTCATAACCATATAGGTAACTTGGAATGGGCTTTACTTAAAAATATTTATGTGAGGATTAAATTTCCAATTTTGTACTCTGGGATAGTTCCCAGTTGGATTCTCCAGACATAATCTTTTTATCCCCAAAGTTCCCATAATTTAGGATTTATTCAAAAACTGTAAAGACCTTGTAGGCTGGATTTTTTAAAGTTACTCGTATGTTTTAGCTATAAATATTTTTAATTTCTGCACTATTTTGGTTGTGACCTTCACAAATATTCATGGAAACATTCTCCCAGGACATGTATATTTTCTATAGATAACTTTAACTACAAGCAAAGGACATACCTTGCAGCCTTTTCCAATATATATCTCAAGTCCCAAGTGATGTTTTCTATGTTTTGGGTGATGGTTCACTTGGACCATTGTATGCCCTCTCTCATTAGAAATAAGATAACTCTGCTTTCAAGAACCCAGAATGTTAAAGAATTCCTTAATCTTCCCCTCTTTTATCCATCCTTTTATGAAATTTTGTTTATGGTAACTATCTTATTTTTGACCAGGACTTTAAGGACTTCTGGAGAAGTATGTAATTTTTCATCCATTTTATATCTTAATTCAGTGTCTAATAAATGGTCTTCCATTTTATGGCTATAATGTTTTATTTAAACAATCTGTTAATCTAACTATTGGAAACATTTTCTATGCTCAGTATCTTTACAGGCATTTTGTAAAAATAAATTAATATAATAAAAATTAATAAATTCTCAGAAATTGTGGAGTAAAATAATACACTCAATTTTTCATCTTTTAATACACATTGCTAAATGGTTCTCCAGAAATCTTTTTAAAAGCTTCATTCTCACCAACCTGATAGATAAATTTAATTTTTTTGAACTATTACATGCAATATTTGTCATTTGTACTTAATTTCTTGTTACTTTATTTTTAGATGTTACAAGCAATGGGAATTCTATAAATGTTCAAATTATTTTTTATAGAAAAATAAAGAAATACATATTTTTGTTTAACTGCAGATTTTGTGACCTCTGCTTTAATACATTCCATATATATATATATATACATACTCTAATAAACACAAAAAGTTAAAACAGTAAAAAGTATATATAAAAGTTAAAAGATAATTTTCTACAAAAAGTACATTATGTTTTTAATGTATTTGAACTTGCTTCATTGTTAAAAGCAGTAATAATAAATTATAGAAATAATTTTAAAGTATTTTTAAATTTTTATGTTGTATTAATATTCTTAACTCAGTTATGTCAACAGGGATCTGAATCGTAGTGGAAAAAACAATGATAGTTTATTTATTTACTTATTTTTTATTTTATTTACTTATTTATTTTTTGAGACAGAGTTTTGCTTTTGTTGCCCAGGTTGGAGTGCAATGGCATGATCTCAGCTCACCACAACTACTGCCTCCCAGCTTCAAGCAATTCTCCTGCCACAGCCTACCAAGTAGCTGGGATTACAGGCATGCACCACCCTGCCCAACTAATTTTTTTAACTTTAGTAGAGATGGGGTTTCTCCATATTTGTCAGGCTGATCTCAAACTCCCGAACTCAGGTGATCCTCCTGCCTTGGCCTCCCAGTGATACTTTGTTAAGTATATTTAAATGGTTAGAAGTCTAAGTATACTTGATTTCAGTTACCTAGAGCACCTGAGCTAGAGCTCTGGGAAATGTCAGTCTTTCTATGCTTCCAAATAATAATATCACTATTATACCTTTTCTCCATTATTGTTTCTGAAATAATTAGAGGCACAGAGACTGTTTTGGATTATGATCTAGAAATGAATTGAGAGTGCTGAACTGCAAATTATTGTTAAACATTCAGGGCCTAGACATCGTAATCTTAGATTGCAGATACTTAAATATATATTTATATTTATATAAATTATATAAGGGATGTTATAAGGGAATTATAAAGATTATAAAAGATAATAGAAAAATAATTGATAAAGTGGCAGATGAAATATTAGACTGTCAAAGGCAAACCATGAGAAAATGAGTGCAGAGACAGGTGATCCCTTGCTAAGTTTGTGTGCTGTGTGTGAAATCCCAAAAGGAAACATATGTATAATTTATATGTCAAGGTTCACTGTTTGAAATTTCGTTAGTCACTAAATTTTAGAGTTTTTGTCTCAAAATTTTTGTCTGATAAATGTATAGCCACTTCTGCTTTTTTTTACTTCCATTTGTATACAATATATTTTTTGTCTCTTTATTTTTATTCTATGAGTTTCCTTAGAGATGATGTTAATTTCTTCTAGTCAGCATAGAGTTGGATTTTGTTTCTATCCATTTAGCCTTTGGATTGGACAGTTTAGTACATTTATATTCAATGTTATTATTGATAGGCAAGGACTTGCTACTGTTATTTTGTCATTTGTTCTATGACTATCTTGTGGTCTTCTCATTTTTCTTCCTTCTTTCCTGTCTTCCTCTGAGTAAAAGTGATTTTCTCTGGTATAAGTTGTTATTTCTTGCTTGTGTGTATGTGTGTGTATCTGTTGTAGGCTTTTTGATTTTAGATACAATGAGGCTTGCAAATAACACAACCAAGTATTTTAAACTGATGATTATTGAACTCTGATTATAAAACAAAGAGAAAACTAATGAAAACTCAGTTGAGCCCCATCACTCCTTACTTTCTAACTTTCAGTTGTTTCTTTTTATGTCCTTTTAAACTATCTATCCTTTTTAAAAGTTGCAGCTATTATTTTGATAGGTTTTTCTTTTAGTTTTTCCACTCAAGGTATGAGTGGTTTACACAGTAAATTACAGTGTTAGAGAGAATTCTGTATTTGTGTACTTACCGTTACTATGAGTTTTGTACTTTCAGATGATTGCTTATTGCTCTTCAATGTCTTTTTCTCTCAGATTGAAAAGCTTCCTTTAGCATTTTCTGTAGAAGATATATGGTGTTTATGAACTCCCTCAGCTTTTGTTGTCTGGGAATCTTTATTTTTTTCTTCATATTTCAATAATATTTTCACTGGATATAATATTCTAGGAAAAGGGTTCCTCAATTTGGGCACTATTGACATTTGACCAGGTAAATTTTTGTTGTGTAGGTAGGGTCTATGCATGGTATGGTGTTATCAGTATCTCTAACCTCTACTTAATTAATATTAGTAGTAGCACCCTAGTACATTTGACAACCAAAAAAGGCCACAGATTTGTTAAATGTCCTTGGCAGGGGTCGCAATCTTCCCTAGTTAAGATACATTGCTATAGAAGTTAAGGATGGACAAGAAGATTGATAAAAATGCTATTGCAGTTGTGCCAATACAAGTGTTTGACCTAAGAGAGTAGTAGTGGAAATGATTAAAAGTCATTGATGTTGATAGATTTGAGATACAATCTGAAGGTAGAGAGGACAAGTCAAGTTGGTATCAAATTTGGAGTATGAAAGAAAGAGGAAAGTTCTGTAGTGGAGCTGGGGATCTCAAAATTGCATTATGATATAAACCACTTTGTCAGTTTGATGAAGTATATTGGTGTTTCTCAGCATATTAGTGAACAATTATATCATATTAAAAATGACATCAATGCTTGCTTCAGCAGCACATATACTAAGATTAAATATATTGAAATAAAGTTTTCAAAGTATTTCAAACAAGATATAGCAATAACTATAATAATTATTATAGTCATTTTAAAGTTGTTAATATATAAAGATAGTTTGAGGTATCTATTGTAAAATCACATTTTTAATGAACATTTCTCTGATTTCTGTTAAGAATAAAATCACAAGTTCTGCTAATGCAACCGTTGACTTTGCTGTATCCATAATGGTAGGAAATACTAAATACTATTTAGAGGTAAGTGAAATGAAGATATAATATGTTTCTATTCAAATCCATGGATCTTCTGATATGTATTTAAGGACATTGTATTAAGAACCACTGCTCTGGAGTGGCTTTTTACATCAGAATGTTCACTCATATTCTGTGTGAAGTTTGTAAATTGTTTCTGAAATAGATTTTACTGAAATTCTCAACCAGGAATAATCAATTAAGCAAGGTTCCCAATTCTATTTAATACATGTTTTACTATGCTCTTTGATACAACTAAAACATACAAGTTGGTTCCAAACTTCATTATTTTCACTGTTTCCAACAAAGACTAAGTTTATTTAAGTTTTTGAGAGACATAAATTGTACTGTTTAAATTAAGACCTGAATTGAAATCATATGACCATGAGACAGCTACAGAAAGTCTTACTAGAAACATAAAAACATTCCTAGCTATTACTGTAATCTTTAATATTATAGAAGTGTATTCCATATTTTATGCCATAATAAAATTTTTTTCATAAATTATACTTCTAATTATACTTCTATTTTTATTATGTATTTTTACTAAGGCATTGAATTTATATTCTCAAGAAAAAAAAACAAATCTCTAAGAGAGAACAGATTTAAATTGTCAAGTAATAAGTGGATATGTTATAAATTATTAAAAATTGACTTTTATTGTTTTCAGAAAGAATCTAAAGGATCTAATTGTTTTTAGAGTTTTGAATGACATACCAGAAAAAGCTTGATGCTGTGGTATACTAAAAGTGCTATATGCTTCGTTACTTTCTCCTTCAGCAATTCCCCACAATCTGTAGGCAATCTTGAATACTGAATCCCAGGAAATTTTCTGCTTGAGCTACTCAGCCTCATTGTCAAGTGACTGCCAATTAAGAGAAAAATCTTGTAAATGTTGGCCTGTGAAGTTAAATGAAACTTCGTGAGGATTGTTTCAATTTAGATGCACACTCAACACCTGCTGCTTTTTTGAAATAATTAACATCATTTTGGAGTTTCTATGAGCCTGCTCAATGGGCTGCTGACAGATGTGTGGATCAGATGTCACCTAGAACAGCTGGGGCTGCCAAGTTACCATATACATTTTTTGCTCCACTCTTCTTTCCTTGTCTGCACAGCTGTAATTTTCAGTTCACTAGGTTATGGCTCAGTTTTCTTTTTGGTTGAAGGCTCATCAGATGTAGACTGACCATCATCATTTAATCCTGTGCTTATCTGACTTTTGTTCATATTCTCCTAGGACTCTGTATTTACAGGTTTCAATGATAGGTCTCATGAAAAACAAATGCTTTCAAAATAAAGCAAATCTTTAACAATTTGAGAAAACAGATGAAGGTCCTTCATGAGTTTGTTATACACATCTTTCAATTTTTTATTATTTTGAAATATTAAAAAAAAAGTTTGCAGAAACCTTTAAAAGGATTTAGAAGGCCAGGAATGGCAGCTCATGCCTGTAATCCCTGCACTTTGGGAGGCTGAGGCAGGTGGATCACCTGAGGTCAGGAGTTAAAGACCAGCCTGACCAACATGGTCAAACCCCATCTCTACTAAAATTACAAAAAAGTTAGTGAGGCATGGTGGCAGATTCCTGTAATCCCAGCTACTTGGGATTTGGGAGACTGAGGCTGGAGAATCACTTGAACCTGGGAGGTGGAGATTTCGGTGAGCTGAGATTGTGGCATTGCAATCCAGGCTGGGCAACAAGAGTGAAACATCATCTCAAAAACAAACAAACAATCAAACACTTTAGCAAAGCTAAATTTTGTTTTTCATTGCTAAAAGTCCTACTTCTTTATACAAAAATTTGGAAGGAAGCATAGAGCCATGTTTTAAATGGGCATCCACCCCCAAAAAAGAGAGAGTAAACCACAAATAACCAAGAGAGAAATTAAACTAATGGGATGCTCCTTTTACATCTTCCACACTCACATAGTAATTTTAGAATTTTATTCAATATTGCAAAATACAGTTTATGGCAAACTGAAACAATCTTTACAGACAAGCACACAAGTATATTTAAATAAAAAAGCACAGAATTAATAGTCAGCAAAAACTTCTACAAAGCACATGGATGAGAAGCACCAATAACAAAAACAAAAGTACCCCCAAAACATGAATACATAAAATAAAAAGTTCAGAAGGCACATATGAACTGTGAGAAAACTACTGTTAGTTGCTGGATTCTGACCCACAGACCCAGGCTTGAATAATACATGAATGACATATGCTGACACAGATATTTTTGCCTGTCAGTCTGGCTAAGGGTCCAGGCCACTCACAGATCCTGAGAAGGATCTGGTAAAGAGTTAGTAGTCATGGCCCTGATCAGCCAGTGAAGTTTGAAGTTATTTAGCATAGATTAAATGACAAAGGTCTTGGGTAAACACCACTATAGGGTAATTGACACTGCCAATGTCTGGAGTAGAGAGTAGCCATGCACCTATACATAGTAAAAAGTTGGTCTTAAGACCACATGAGTAAACAAGCTAGTTAGATAAACTCCTCTACATTCCTATGTATTTACCTAAGCTTTTTAAGAGAATTCAGCTGCCTTTAGCCAAACCTTTTACTGAAGCTATGCAAACCCCTCAGACTTCCAAGAGGGTTTGTGACTATTTCCTATAATTATCCTGATATTTTTCCTCTCAAAATTTTCCGACCGCCCTGACTGAACTCCCACAACTAGTACCCTTAAAGGGATAAATATTTACATCTATAAAACAAAATTTTTCATCTGAAAAGGTCAATTCAAGATAGTAAGAATTACTAATGTAATTTATATTTAAAATATCTAAGTTTGAGCTGAATAACAGGAAGATGGCAGCTACAGAAAAAAATAATAATGCCGGGCGTGGTGGCTCAAGCCTGTAATCCCAGCACTTTGGGAGGCTGAGGCGGGTTGATCACGAGGTCAAGAGGTCGAGACCATCCTGGTCAACATGGTGAAACCCCGTCTCTACTAAAAATACAAAAAATTAGCTGGGCATGATGGCACATGCCTGTAATCCCAGCAACTCAGGAGGCTGAGGCAGGAGAATTGCCTGAACCCAGGAGGCGGAGGTTGCGGTGAGCCGAGATCGCGTCATTGCATTCCAGCCTGGGTAACAAGAGCGAAACTCCATCTCAAAAAAAAAAAAATAATAATAATAAAATAGAAAGTACAGTCTAAATATTGCCCCCCAGGAAGAACACTATCAGAGAAAAATATAAGTTATTATAAATACTTTCCAGGGGAGAATTGAGAAAATAAAATATTGAATACACATAGATATAAAGATATTAAAAATATGGACTGAAGACTGCTATGGGGGGGTCAGGAATGGGCTAAAATGCTACCTATTGGGTATTATGCTCACTACCTGGATGATGGAACCATCCATACTCCAAACCTCAGCATCATGTAATGTATATGCCTGGCTGACATATCTCAATTCTTTTAATCATGTTATACTATTACATATTCATATTATTTTACTATTTTCTTTACATGTAAAATTTTTATTTTTGTTTATAAATATTTGAATTTGAAATAATGGATAGAAAAAAGAAACAACCCAATTATATCTTGGTTTTAGACACAGGTTCAAGTTGGGATAAGAAAAACATTTGTTGTTTACTTGTGTTTTTATTAAATTATCTATTTCTATTGGTCAGACTTTTCTTTTGGTTGTTTACATATAGAATTGCTATTTAATATTAAATCTCTTTAGAGGTATTATAGCAATCTCAAAGTTCCTTTCTTTTTCTCAGTTGATTTTTCTACTTGAAATAAGAGTGAGCTTGAATTTTGTGTTGAGAATAAAATTAGAATAATTTATTAGTGAAGTTAGACCAGATATCCTGATTGACAAACTAATTAAATAGAACTGTGTCTTAGAATTGTACAATCCTTCTCATCTACTTCAGCAAATTTCTTAATTTTTAAAATGCATCTAATCATTCTCTCTGATAAAATGAAATATGCAAATTATTTATAAACAATCAGAGCCAAGCAATTTATAAATATTATTGTTTAATAGAAGAGCTTGGTCACATGTAAAATGCTTATTTAAATGTAGGATATGTACTGAAACTGCTCTTATTTTGAGTCTTCTAGGTGATCTTGTATAAACTACCTTGCGAGTTAAAGCAATTGTTTTCATATTTAAAATGTGGTGAATACCTCAAATCAAACGATTGTTGAGTAAAAACAAGTGAAAACATTAAATATCCTATTTGTAATTACATTATTTTATTTATTTATTTATTTATTTTTGAGAGGGAGTCTCACTCTGTTGCCAGGTTGGAGTGCAGTGGCATAATCTCGGCTCACTGCCTTCTCTGCCTCTGGGGTTCAAGTGATTCTCCTGCCTCAGCCTCCCAGTATTTATTTATTAATTAAATAAATAAAAGTTATTTCTCCAATCTTTTCAAAACCTAAAAGACTAAGAATTTACTGTTAGATTTTGAAGTTACATACACATTGTATATTCTTAATTTATGAACGTTTCTTATGAAATTTGTTAAGCCAGTTTACCATATTAAATTGCTTTCTGTCTTTCGTGTCCAAATTAGTTCTTCACTTAGGATTCTTTTTTTTTTTCATAGGAAATTTACAACAAAGACTCTAATTGGCCTCCATTGATGCTGTTTTCATTGCAGGAATATTTCAACGGGTATATAACAGAGGCTTCTATTGTTTGTTTATGCTTCATTTTGTTTAGGCTTTGTTTTTGTGGGTTTTTTGTTTGTGTTTTTTTTGAGTTTTTGTTTGTTTTTTTGGTATAGATCAGGGTAAGAAGAGCCACATTTCCTAAACTTTACATTTATATTGTTGTAAGTTTATTTGCAAATCTTAGAGACTATTAAAAGTCTTTAATGCCATTAATGATGGTAAGATATCACAGAAATTAAAAATTAGTAAAGAATTATTGCTTTAATTTAGCTTTCAAAAAAATACGATACAAGCTTTTCTCCCCTTATAGTTATTAGAAAGACCAGCATACACATGCACGCACACACACATACACACACACACACACACACACCCCATTTTGTATGCACAAAATTTATTAATAGAAAGATAAGATATGGTGTAGGGGAATGGGTTCTTCAACAAAATATAATGTGGATCACTTGCACTTGTAATTCAAAGATGTGTCACATATTAAATATTGTACAATGCAGTTTTGGATAAGTATTAAATGCACTCGCATAATGCTGGGAGGAATTTATGTCATTATATATTAAAATATGTAATGAGTCCAACATGTTCTTTGTTTATTGAGGCAAAACATCCACTGAAGTCGTGGGGCTCCTCATAAGTTATTGCAAATTTACTAATAAGAGTGTGTGGTGAAATTAGGCTCTCTAAGCAAAATGTGTTCATAATCGTGATAAATGAGTTCAAATCACAATTTATTTAAGTTTACTGGTTATTAATTTGTGTAAAAGCAAAATGAATTTATTAATGTATACCTTCAAGGAAAACAATTAGTATACAACTGTTGTGTACAATTAGCATAAGCATTTTCATTTAATCTTTTAAATAGCCATAGGTATTGTTAGAAGCAGCTCACTAAATGAATTGCCCAAGATCAAATAATGAGTATTTTATAGAATTGTGATTTTTTTTTCTTAAATTGTTTTTTAGAGACAAACTATCTGTTTCTCTCTTGTTTTTTTAGAGACAAACAGAGGAACAATCATTTTCTGTCACCTAGGCTGGAGTTCAGTGGCAGGATCATAGCTCACTGCAGCCTTACACTCCTAGGCTCAAGCAATCCTCTTGTCTCATCCTATCTGAGTAGCTGTAATTATTATGGCTATACATTACTCAGAATTTTTATATTCAGAGACAAAACATGGAGTAAAATATTTTTTAATCAATTTAGACATGAGGGCTTTCCATGTTGCCCAGGATGGTCTGGTTAGAATTGTGATTTTAACTTAGAATATTCTCTTGCAATTTTTCAGATTTATTTACTAATTTATTTATTTATTTTGTTTCTGAATACAACAGAACATATATATATATACACACACACATATATGTATATATATTTTATATATATATATATATAAAACACACATATATATGTTTTCATATATATATGAAAGTGCTTAGAGAACAACACAGAAAAAAAATATGGCCCATCATAATTACAAATGCATAAATAGATTCTCACACTTTTAAATGAGTCGGATTGTCTCATTGTCTCCTGATTGGCGTGCTCTTATTTGTAGACTACTGGTCTGAATCTTTCTTCCTAGGAATGTGATTACCTGACTCATAGAAACCCTGCTGGGTGGCCTAAGGAACTACCTTTTCTCTTCTGTTTCCACAGAAATCTCTCCTGTCTCTCATCTCCAGGAATCCCCAAACGGTGTTAGAAGCCAATTGAACTCCTATCCAACTTTGATTATTCCTCCTGAGGGAGTCTGAACCAGGTATTCTTTGCTTTAAATCTCAGTCTAGTCTTTGCCAAGGTCTTGTTTGTAAAAGTAGACTTTTTTCTTCTGCATCTCTGACTCCACTATTTCTACTGACACTTTTCTTTCTTCATGTGAACTCATTTATTTTTTTCTCCAGCTTAAAAGAAACAACATTTCTTTTAACTTATGCTTATATCTAGTTCATTTACCTCAAAATCAAGCCACAGAGATTAAGATTTTCTTCCCATACTCATATTTTTTACCACACGTTCACTCACCAGTTTACTTTAGCTGCTACTGTTGTCTTTGTTTTGAAATTTAATACCATTATTAAACTCCTTTTCTTGAGTTCTGATGTATCTGACACTGCTGAGCACCCTTTATTTTAGCATACTTTATGAATAGTCACACATGACAAATTCGTTTTTCTTTTGTCCCTGAAGGAAAATAACCATTTTATATCACTATGTACAAGAAATATTGTTGGTTATTGTTTTTCCTCAGAATATGTCCTTGGCTCTGGAATCATTTTTATCCTGTTTTGCACTGTTGACCAATGTTGTCTTCTTGAAATCCACTTCCTCACTAGTTACCTCTTATATTTTGGTTTTGGGGTCCTAGCTTGCATCCAGACTTGCTTTTATCTACCCTGCTCTCCCACCCCAACTGGAGTTGGGAATTTAACCTGCATTTTTTCATTAGGTTTACTGCAAATTTATCCTTTAAATACATTTACTTTGCATGCTTATTGCAGCACTGCAGAGTGAAATACAATCACTTCTGTCCTTTTATGATATTCCCAAAGACAAAGGCCAGGCCTGTTCGGTTTTATCACATTTTTTCTTTTAAAAGTAGCTATATTGAGATATAATTCATATATCATACAATACACTCAATTAGAATATGCTATTCAGTGGTTTTTAGAATTTTCGTGGAGCCATGCAACTATCATTCAAATTGATTTTAGTACATTTTCATCATCTAATATAGAAACTCCATAAACAGTAGTGGTCATTCCCCTTTTCTTCAATGATAAGGAAACAATAACAGTCTGCACAATATCAAAAGCAGCGGCAACAACAATAACAATAGCAGTGAACATGGATGATAAGCTAATGTGAGGGAACATGGTTTCTAAGTTAAGATAGTGTAGTTCATAATTTCCTCAGATTGAGTAACTTAAGTTTGCTTCTTAGGTTCTGGCTGCTCTATGAAATGTGGATTGTACGAAGGCAACTGCAAGCTACTTCTGCAAATCATCTCTTAAAAACACTTAGATTTCTGCATTTGCCTGCTTTCATCAGGCAAAACTTTTTTCCAGCTTGCTCTCCTGTAGGTATTGTTTGTATTTATATATACTTTTGGTTTATCTGATTCTCCATTTAAATATATAATCCAGATGCAGTGATTCACACCTGTAATCCCAGCACTTTGGGAGGCTCAGGCGGGAGGATCACAAGGTCAAGAGATTGAGATCCTGGCCAACATGTTGAAGACTAGTCTCTACTAAAAATACAAAAAATTAGCTGGATGTGGTGGTGCATGTAGTTCCAGCTACACAGGAGGCTGAGGAAAGGAGGATTGCTTGAACCTGGGAGGTGGAAATCAGTGAGCTGAGATCGTGCCACTGTACTCCAGCCTGGCAATAGAGCAAAGCTCTGTCTCGAAAAACAAAACAAAACAAAAGAAAATAAATAAGTAAATAAATATACAATCCAATGAGAAGTGAGAAATGATGGTAGAAGATAAAATTTACTTTTTAATAATGTAATATGTGCAAAGTAGCAAATACATCCTATGAGTTCAAAACTATATGTGGATGCAAATATGTATTATCTATTCTCATGCTACTATAAAATAAGCTGCCCAAGACTGGGTAATTTATAAAGAAAAGAGGTTTAATTGACTAACAGTTGTGGCCGGGCATGGTGGCTCAAGCCTGTAATCCCAGCACTTTGGGAGGCCGAGGCAGGTGGATCACCAGGTCAAGAGATCGAGACTATCCTGGCCAATATGGTGAAACCCCGTCTCCATTAAAAATACAAAAATTAGCTGGGTGTGGTGGCTGCTCCTGTAGTCCCAGCTACTCGGGAGGCTGAGGCAGGAGAATTGCTTGAACCCAGGAGGCAGAGGTTGCAGTGCACCGAGATTGTGCCACTGCACTCCAGCCTGGTGCTTAGCAACAGAGTGAGACTCTGTCTAAGGAAAAAAAAAAAAAAAACAGTTGTGCATCGCTAGGGAAACCCAAGAAACTTACAATCACAGCATTTTCCTCTTGAGCAAAGAGAAAAAGTTCCTTATAAAACCATCAAAACTCAGTCACTATCATGAGAACAGCATGGCAAGTAACCACTTCTTTGATTAATTACCTCCCACCAGGTCACTCCCAAGACACGTGGGGATTATAGTAACTACAATTCAAGATGAGATTGTGTGGGGACACAGTCAACATGTATACGGCCAATTGTTCATGGGCAACATTGTTCAAATGTTATTCTTGCAAACTTTATTTTGATCACTTTTATTATCAGATTATTGTCCTTTGGGCAAGTTCAGAAGTAAATCTTTATAGCTTGACTCAAAATAGTACTTTTTCTCTCCCTCATTTCTTTGTCTTCTTCTGTTCATTCACTGCCCTTTTACTCATTGCACCGCTTTTGCCCATCCCTCTAACCCTTAAACTCCAGTGGTGAGATTCAGTGGAGGTTCCACTGGTGTGATTGTTTATCAGATAGAATGGAATTAAAAAGAAATTCAGAAATTTATATTAAAAGTTATTATAATTTGTTAAATTCTAAAATCACATATAAAACACGCACACACACACACACGCACGGTTTATCTGTATGAAATAATTGCTAATTAGAGTTCTTGGGCCAGTCTAGGAAGCTAGCCAATTTTTCACTGGTGCTCATATTGGGAAAATAGCTGAGAAGCTCCCGACGACCATTAACATTTGGGACTTTCTCATGTGAATCAGCATACATTGCTCTTTCATATGGAAGGCAAAATTTCTTGTGCTTAGGAACACTAGACTTCTATCATTTTTTAGGACTCCCCAGTGCAACTTTTACTTTGTTGATTCCATTCTTGCTTACCATATATTTATTCACAGACTTTCAAATGTATCAAAAAAAAAGATGATTGACTTAAATGCATGACTTTCAACTCTTCTAGAAAGCATAGGACATAGTCCAATTTTTAATTTAAGTCAAACCACTGAGAAATGAATTTATTTGTAAAAGAGTTTATATGTTTATGAAGATACATTTGTTCTTGAAAGGTTATTTTCTGTAAAGTAAGATATGTTGTGTTACTTCCAGCATTCAGCCCACAGTACAAAAGTACCATACTTGGTCTTTAGACTAAGTGCTATGTCATCTAGCTGGGAAAAGTAAGAGGCATTTCTTATTTTTAACATCAGCTGTATTAAGCATTTTCAGTGAGTTTATCAAGATGTATATAATGATAATATACCTTACATCCATGGGGTTCTTAAATAAAATATAAGTAAAAATAACCGTTATTTTTTCATGTGAAAGAACTTTGGTTTAGTGTAAAGTCAGTGAGTCTTTAGTCTCAACATCAAACGTGATTTATATCCCTATTCTGATCCTTCCTACATGTATGATATCTGGCAACTATTCAATCTTAGTAGGTCTTAGTATCCTAATACTTAATGTACTTTCCTCATATACTTGGTATGGGGAAATAGTACATTCTTTAAGGCATATAGTATATAATAGCATTTAAAATGTTGTATGTAACATATATACAGATTCTGAGACCATGGTAGGTTTTTTTTAAAGAGCAGCTATATACCTATAAGAAGGTAATTATAATGAAAACAATGTAGACTAGTTTTACTTCATACACCACCACATAAATGGGAAAATTTCAGGATCTTATACTCATTATTTCTCTACCACATATAATATTAATTTCTTTAGCACCTACTATGTGCCAGGCAATATGCCAAGTGCTACATGTACATTTGAACATGAAACTATTGTGTTTCCTAACCTCACAGAGCTGACACTCTAGGCTCTCTCAGTCTTTGGTTTTCACATTTTCTTTATTGTTCTGTTAAAAAACATGCTTTGTTTTTTGAATAAAAATGATGATAGTTTTTTTTCTTACTTGTCTTAGACTTTTTTAGGTGGAATGACTTTTGAAATTGTCCTCTGAAAATCTTTGGATTTCAGTGTTCACACAGTTCTGTGCAATTCATTATAGTGTAATTAAGGTAGATTAAAATGGTAAGCTCTGCTTGAATATAAGCTTCTTATATGTATGAGCTATGTCTTATTTTTACATTTACCTTATTAGTGCCCACCAGAGTACACACACTAGCCACTCACTGTCTATTGTATACATAAATTAATACAACAATAGCACTATTGTTTAAGATAGTGATAGGGCCAGGAATCAGGGAAGTTCTGGGCAGAAGAGGGTGGATCCCTGGTGAGGGCTTCACCCTCAAACTGAAAAGCTGGTACCATGGCCTAAAGTGAAAACATACATCCCTGTTTACCCCTTCAGATGTTGCCTTTTCCAAAACAACCCATGGCCCCGCCTGCCGCCTATTCTGTGCCCATAAAAACCCCAGGCTCGAATGGCAGAGAGGAGAAGCAGCTGGACATCTGAGACTAAGGTTGGATTAAGAGAGAAGCAGCTTGACTTCAGAGGGACAGCTTGACAATGTAGCTTCGAAAGCAGCCTGGCCGGAGGTGGCTAGACGTGAGGGGAAGGTTACCTTCTCCCTTTTTCAGCTCTGCTTCCCAATGAGAGCCAGTTTTATTGGCAATAAAATCCCCGGATTTACCGTCAGTTCACTTGTGTGGCCTTTTCCTACTGGATACCAGACAATAACTCGGTGCGACGAGTATGGATGCAAAAAACTGTTATGGAAAAGCTAAAAGGACACTGTAACACTTGCTCTTGGGCTTCAGGGCTTGTGGGAACCCTCCTCTAGAGACTGTTGTGGGGTCAGTACAGAGTTTGTTCCTGCTGGCACCCAAAAGTGCTTGTCCCAGCTCCTGCACCAACTCACCTGTGAGCTCCCTCTCCTGCAAGGGGTGCAGCACAGCAGGTCAAGTGAGTGGAATTTGCCCCTGAGAGCACCTATGCACTCCACTTCCCACCTATGAAAAGGTCAGGAAAATATCCTGCTTCAATAAGAGCTAAATGTTCAGACTTCATCTAGAAACACTAACAGAAGAGGGAAAGAAGAAAAAAGTTGGTACATTCTGGGATCAACATTGATAACATTTCACTTCACCTGGCATTGAGTAGAAAGAAATCTAAGAAATTTAAGACCAATAGGTCTAAAAAATATCAAGTAGTTTGCCATATTATGTAGGGATTTGGATAAATGAAGATACATAATTAACCAAGCTCTTAAAATTAAAAAATGCTGACACTCACTATAAATTGATAATGTGTGAAAAGGATAATGTGATTAATTCAAGTCCTAAATAAGCCCCTAAACATATCACAGACCCTCAGTTGATTTTTCTTCCTAAAAAATATTGGGACACTTGTAGAGAAGGTAGTGAAATGAAGTAACATGATCTTTGTCTCTTCACCTTGCCAAGCCTTCCAACACTCTCAAAAGTATAAAAACTCAACAAAGACAGGACTAAAGGGAGGGAAATCAAAATGCTTAGAAAAG
This sequence comes from Callithrix jacchus, assembly GCF_049354715.1. NCBI lineage: Eukaryota > Metazoa > Chordata > Mammalia > Primates > Cebidae > Callithrix > Callithrix jacchus. The sequence goes on from NC_133511.1 coordinate 89,525,895, forward strand.
TTTAATACCATCAGTTAAAGAGTTACGAGTTGGAAATAGATTATATTCTTAGTTTTCCTGTGAATTCATATAATTTATAGGCATAGCAGATACTGAATTTTTTGCTAAAATATATAAAACATGTCACCAATTATTGAATATTAATTTGTGCTCTTTTTAAACATGTAGTATATTATTCATATAATCTCTGTGACATTTCCAGTATCATCCACTAAATGTGAATTTGTAACCACTCAGCAGGTGCTTTTTGCCCAAGGCCCAGATAAAGCTGATTTTTCAAAACAAGGGAATTGCAATAGAGAAAAGTTTAAGGCACACAGAGCCAGAACACTGTAGCCTGGAGTTGTATCCCAAATTAGTCTCTCTCATTATTCAGAGACAGTGCTTATTTAGAGGTAATTTGGCTGGTAAAGGGCTAGAGAGTGGGGAGTACTGATAAGTCAGGTCAGAGATGAAATAATAAAGGATTGAAGTAATTCTTCTTGCTATATTTTGTCCCTAGGTGGGATTGCAAAACTAGTTAAGCCAGATTAAAGGTCTGGATAGTCACAGCTGTTCCATCAGAATGCAGGATCTGAGAAATATTTCAAATACTAATCTTAGGTTTTACAACAGTGATGTCATCTCTAGAAGCAATTGAGCAGGATATGAATCTTGTGGACTCTGGCTACATGATTCCTAAACCAGAATTTCTAATCTTGTGCTAATTTTTTAGTTGCATAAAGGCGGTGTGGTCCCCCCTCCACAAAAGGGGGTTTGTTTTCAGAAAGAGCTGTCATTGTTTCTTTTGTTGTAAAGTTAGACTATAAACTAGATAACAGCTATAGTTAGCTCAGACTATGCCCAGGAAATGAACAAGATTAGCTGGTTAGGTCAGATCTTTTTCACTGTCATAATTTCCTAACTGTTCTAATTTTTGCAAAGGCAGCTTTAGAATATCTTACAAACAAATCCTATTATTATAATCTCAGTACTGACTTTGCTTTCTTCTAAGATAGACTTAAAATGTTGTGAAGATACGAATACTCCAAGAAAACAGTGTTGAATGGTGCTGAATCAGTTTTTTCCAAGTAAAGGAATATTGGAAATGTTACTGCTTGCATTTGGATGATCTTCATTTTAACTAAAGCTACATATTAGCATAATGCATAACACAGAGAAATAAAATAGTAATACATTTTATATTCTATGAAACATTGCGTATATGTTGACAACTAAAGATTGTTAACAATGAAGCTAATCATTCTTATCGCAGTGAATGTGATTTACCTCTCCATGATAACAGTTCACAAATTGAGTGAGAAAAAACAATAAAACATACATTATAGGTAAATAATGTGATTGTAGCAATAAACTCTTTGTGCCTAAAAGAAAATCACCTCAAAACTGCATGGCGTAAAATAACAGCTATGTAATTTACACAAAATTTTGTTGCTCTGCTAGGCAGTGTTCTTGGGTCACATGTGGCTGTACTAGTCTAACTACTCACCACTAGTTTGCTGGGCCATTTATCTCCAACAAGGTAGTCCTTGTCATGCTTTGTCACATTGACAGCATTCCAAGAAGACAAACCCTAAAGTGCAAGCGCCTGTGCCTATGTCCTGTTTGTTGAAGTCTCATTGGCCAAAGCAAATTATATGAGCAAGCCCAAGACAAGTGAGGGTGAGGACTACGCTATGGCATGCATAGTTGGAGGAATGATTTATTGGTGGCCATTAGTGTGGGGGGGCCAAAGTTCTTTACCTGTAGAGTTCAGCTGAAAAATCACCAATATTAGATAGATTGATTAACAGGAGAAGAGGCATACTTAATTTAGTGGGCATACCTGGGAACCTGGGAGTCTTCAGAAGACCCCTTCCCTAATAAGATACAGAAGCTTATGTACCGTCTCAAGGTTATAGAAAAAAATTGAAGGTGTAGAGCATGGCCAAAGACAGGTTATGGTGATAAATGTGGTTTTAGTAGCATAACAGGTAATAGGAAGGGAAAGAGTAAAAGGCCTGGCTATCAAAACTGACCTTGTGATTTAGATGAAGCCTCATAGGTAGACTTCCTCAGATAGAATAGATGATAAACATTTCTTTTCAGATTTTTAAAGATGGCAGACTCTAAGTTAATCTTCCTTAGATCCACAAAATTCCCAGAAAGGGACTTTCCTGGAAGTCTTGATGGAAATTCTCTATAGATACAAACTTTTCCCACTTCAGTCTGCTAGCCCTGTAGCAACCATTTCAAAATATGTCAAATAAATCTATTTTGGGATAAAATATTTGATTTCTTTCAGTGAAAGAAATATTTTAGATAAAATATTTGATTTCTTGCAATGCTTTTGTACAATGATTCATCTATCTATATATCTGTCTATGTGTACAGCTATCTCTATCTATCTATCTATCTATCTATCTATCTATCTATCTATCTATCTATATCTCCATATATATTTCTAATCTGTTCCTACCATCATCTTTGGACCTGGTAGGTAGGTAGTAAGGTGTTGATGAATGCCTTACTTACTCCAAAATCTGTAAAAGATTTTTTTAAAAATGTATCCTGAGCCAAATGTCAGTTACCATGGCTCAGAGCACAGTCTCAAGAAGACCTGAGGACATGTGCCCAAGGTGGTTGGGTTGCAGCTTGGTTTTATACTTTTATAAAGTAATGTGATTCTAGCAATAAACTAGTGTTTCCAATTTATATTAATACATGTGAGGTATCAATACATGTGAGGTACACATTGGTTTGGTCCAGAAGGTTGGGACATCTCCAGCTGGGGGCTTTCAAGTCACATGTGGATTCGAAACTTTTCTAATTGGCAATTGGTTAAAAGAGTTCCATTTTGCCTAAAATTGAAGCCAAAACAATGAAATGCTTGGGGTTAAGGTATCCAGGGATTTATGGAACCAAAGTTTTTGTTATGTAAATAAAACCTCCAGGTAGCAGGCTTCAGAGAGTATAGATGGTAAATTTCTCCTACAGACTTAGGAGGTGCCATACTCTTTTTTATATCTCTCCTGAATCAAGAAAAGACCTGGAAAGGGAAGGGAATTTGCTACAGATTTTACATTTTCGCTAGAAGAGACAGCTTTGCAGGACCATTTCAAAATATGCCAAAGAAATATATTTGGGGGTAAAATACTTTGACTTTCTTCAGGGGCTATTTGTTATGTATGTTATACTACAATCAGGTTCGAATTTGTATCTTATTCCTACAAAGCAAACATTATGATCTCTATTTTAATGTTAATATTGGTGAAACCAAGCTAATTGTTCCATAGAATTGATGTTTATGGTTTTTTAAATAAACTAGATATTGATCCTCCTAGTCTTAAAACTTGAGAAAGTTTTATTTGTCTTATCTGAATTCCTTTCTCAGGAAACCAACCATCAGGCCTCTCAGATAGTAGCAAGGAGCTAAGACTTAACCAGATACTGCATTTGGACACTAACACTTCAAACCCCTCACCTGTCATGATTGCGTAACTGACAACCTGTTTTCTGTTAACCAAATCCTCCTCCTCATCTTTCTTTAATTTTCGTCTTCCCACAAAGTGATTACATTTCTTCCCTACCATATACCCCTAATTTCAGTCAGTCAGGGAGATTGATTAGAGACTGATCTCCCATCTCCTTGGCTAGAGCACCCAATGAAAGCCTTCCTCCTTGGCAATACTCATTTCTCCATGATTGGCTTTCTGTGCAGCAAGTAGTAGGACCTAGACTGAATGCCCGGTGATTTAGTAACACTGGTCAGTTTTGCCTAAACCCCAAAGGATGGAGAGTATAATGAGACATGTCTGGACCTAACATTTCCCTTAAATGCTTGAACTGTTTTTTTTTTTTTTTTCCAGGTTTTTGGAATCCCCTTGGCTAAGTAGGGGTCCTTTCAGTTGGCTGAGGGACTTAGAATTATATTTATAGTTTACAAAGGGAAATGACATAGTGAACAAAAGCCATAGAGACCATAAAAAGGTTAGAATTATCTTCCTTTAATCTCTAGTAACCTCAAAGGAAAAATTAATCATCACCTCTCTTTTTAAACAGCATAGCTATTGGCCACCTAAGTCTTCTTGCAGAACATAAAAACTTTAAAACAATGATAGTAGGTATATAATGGACACTTCAGAAATATGGTCTTTTAGAAAAATAATGTGATCACAAATTTAGAGTGCTTTTCAATTTCAACATCTTCATTGTGCATGACAGGTGATTTCCTGCTCAAAAGTAGTGCAGGGGAATGGGAAAAAAAAAAGGATTTCAGAGTCAGGTAGATCCAGGTTCAAACTGAATTTAGTCTCCAAGCTATATATATATATATATATATATATATATATATATATATATATTTTTTTTTTTAATGAGGATAACGTCACCTATTACATAATCACTTTGCAAATATTATATTATATGTAAATATTTTTAATGACCCAGAGTAATTTTTATTGTCTTGAGCAGAAAGCTTTATTATCACTGACCTCACAACAGGAATTTTTCAGTTAATGATCTCAAAGAATAGTTAAAAATTCGAACTCCAAGAATGCTGCAGGCAGAGAGTAGAGATGGATATAGAAGAAAGATTCCAGGGTTGGCTTATTCCCTGTTCAGTCTTGAGATTCTTACTTTTGTTTCATTGACCATTGTCTTTGCATTATGTGGACTGAAGGGGAAAAAGGATAGCTGGGGCCTGGAGAAGTCTGAGTTGTACTAGAGCTGAATCCTACTGAGGAAGCACATTCAGGGCATTGTTAATCTTCCTCTCTGAACTGGAGGCCCTTGGGTGATACTTTTTAAAAAGATTTAAAAACTATCTGACACGTTTGCCTCCCAAGCCAGTTTAGTACTGCTACACAAGCAGCCCAGGGAAGCTGGGGGCAGGTTTCAAAATATGGAGATAATGAGCCTTGCTCCTTTCTGTCATAGGAGCATCAGAGAAGCTTTTCTTCCCTTTTGCATGCCTAGAGGAGGGAATTTTATCTAGCATTCTTATTTTATTCTTTTCTTTTTCTTGTTTTTTTCCTTTTTAATTTTCCTTTCTCCTTAATTCCCTGCTCCAAGTCAGCCATCATATAATGATTATCTATTGTTAGTAACGCCTGATGGTGCCAAGCCTTACAAGTCATGAAATCTGAATTGTTCTTTTCTGTCTTCTATCAGACATGTTCCTACAGGAGCAATGTATTTCCATGAAATCAGACCTTGTCTCTCAGCACCGCATAACGTGAGCTGTTGGCTTTAGTTGGAAAGAGATTAATTTGTCTTTCCTCATTTATACCTCATTCATTCTTCCCCACTGGCATCTACCTTCCTCAGACACATACCTTACCCTTCCAGCAGTGTCAGCTTTCTTCTTTAAAGGAAATCAGTTCACCTCAACCCATCTGAAGTTTGACTTTTCTTGGTGTGTGTGTTGATTTTCTAGCTTTCCAACCAACATTTAATAGTCAGTTCATTTGAAATTGGACCCATCATTCCCTCATTATCACCTCCTCACCACACCAAAAATGGTTTCCTAACTTCTTGATCTGAACTGGCAGTACCATTCCAAAGTCATATCTGACTTCATTTTCACTTGTGCCTTTTGTAGCCATATTTGTCAAGTCCTGGTTATTCTACCTCTTTAATATTTTACTTATCTTCCTATGTTTTTTTCTTCTCTCTGTTCATTAATTTTTCCCTAAAACAAACTGTCAAGTCTTTTCTCTTGTGATTTCTATAATTGCTTCTCATTCTCCTTCCCTTTCAATCCCTCCTACAACTAAGTGCCAAACTCATCTGTCTGAAGCTTGGTCTTGCTCAGGTTCCTTTACTTGCTTTCTCTTGCTGATAGGAAAAACAAAACAAACAAACAAAAAATGTTCCAGAAGCTTGATTTTGAATCCTAACAACCATATCCTATTAATATATCTGGGGAACTTAAGGTCTTATGTTTTCTCAGTCACTCTCATTCTATCATTTCTCTCTTTACTGAAGCTATTCTCATTTCTCAGCCCCAGGTTAACTCAAAGCAAACACAGTCACTTTTCCCATAACTACCTTCACCCCCAAAGCGCTGACTCTATGTAGCACTATATATTAATAAAATCTGCTAAGGATTATTGAAGCAACAGACAGTGGTATACTTAATAATATTGCATATTAAAATATATTAGGATTTTTGCATCTGTGCTGGACAATGTAAATAACTTATTGTGCACTTTTGTTCCTAGCAGCCTGACCCCATGCTGCATTTCTGAGGCCTTTTCTAAATTAACAACTCTTTTTTATAAACTTCACCAAACTCTTTCAAAGAACCAAATTTCTCGTATTTTCTTCCAAGTATAAATTTACCCTTCACAGATTGATGCTTATATGGGGCCAATGGAAATGGTAGACAGATAGCCATGAACTTCAGAATAGAATTCAAGTTCTTTTCTCCTTTATAATTCAGCATCTACATACTTATCAACTCTTTCTATCCCTCACACCTTCCCCACACATGTCCTTTTCTCAATCAACATTTTAAAAGTTGCAATTTTTGAAAAGCGCCATGCTTCCTTTCCTCAGTACATTTGTACTTGCTGTGACTTCTATCTGTAGCATGGGTATAGTTTCCCCCTCTCATATTGTAACTTGTTCAGCGCTCATCTTCTAGAAGACTTTCCTTATCACCTACACATTCTGATTCTGTTTACACATCTTCTCTGTACTATGCAACTGAAACTGCTGTTGCAAAAATTATAACAGTGAGAAAATTATGACAGTGACGAGATCTAACAAACTCTGCCTTGCCTTCAACATCCTCACTGCCCTTGGTCATTCCTGGGCATAGGCCAACCTAACTTTGAGAGAACTTTAGTTTATAGTTTAAGTGATCATATCCCTTCTCAGAACTATAAAGAACATCTTTATAAAACTAATAAAAGGCTACAAGTTTAAAATTACAAGAGAGGTCTGAATTCTCTTAAGATGTAGGAATAGTTATGTGATTACTAGCCATTGTTCCAGAGGTCACAATATTTGTAATTTTCCCAATTATTCCTGTAAAAAACATGACTACTGTAGACCCTAAAATTGGCCTTTTGAGGTACCTATTCATACTTTTGCATTATTGACAGCTGAATGACTTCACCTGGACTTGATACTCAAGACTCAACAGGTCCTGTGGCCCTCATCCACAAATGGACTCTGCAAAAGGATCATTTTCCACACCCCTATGATAGTAACCTCAATTAATCAGCAGCACCTCTTCCCTAGCCTTCTGTCCACCAAACTATCCTTAAAAAACTCCAGCCTCTGAATTTTCAGAGATGTTAATTTGAGTGAAAACAATACTTCAGACTCCTGTTCAGCCATCTCAACATGTATTAAACCCTTTCTTTGTTACTACCCACCTGTCTTGATAAACTGACTCTATCTAAGCAGCTGGCAAGATGAAGCAATCAGGCAGTTTTGCATTGATCCTGATGAAAGTCCTTTTTACCTGTATTCTGATAAGTAGTTTATACTGTGTTTTTTCTTGAGAGCTGACACTATTTTTTTAAATTGATGTGAATCCTCGCTTTCATTGCCATGATAGTACCCTATAGAAAATAGATAACCAATAAATGTTTCTGAATGAATGAATAACCTATACACACCGTCTTACATAGTTTAAATAATCTTTAGATTATTTATAATTTCTAATACAATGTAAATTCTATATAAATAGTTATTATACTGTATTGTTCAGAAAATCGTGATAAAAGTTTGTATATATTCAGTGCAAATACAATAAAAAATTTTTTGATTGGCAGTTGGTTGAATCCATGGATGCAGAAGCCATGGATACAGTGAGAACTGACTACTGAGATTGGCAAACATCCTCTTATGCCTTTGTTTCTCTTTGCAATAAGGGTAGGTCAATAGCTGTTTTACAATACATTAGTAGGCAAGTTTTTAGCAACATTTGGAAAGGAAAAATGTGATTTGCAAAGTGACAATTCACTGAGCTGATTTCTTTGTCAATTAAACAGTTCAGCTTTTAATTTCCTTTCACTAGACAATATTCTCTGTTTAACTGTGGTATCATTTAGTTTTTGGAACAGTTGCTTCTCAGTTGTCTAAACAAAAGTAATTCAAAAGCAGATTCAGAGAATTCCCGAGTTAGTGATAAGTTGTACTGGAAGAGGAACTTCAGTATGTTTTGTGAAGTCCCTTTTCCCTTTTTAAAGTTAAGCACCACAGCTTTTCAAAATCATTCCCTTACTCAGTTCCTGTCCAACATATATTCGTATTTTTCTCCCATTGAATTTGTTCTATGTCACCCATCCAAATAGTCCCTTATCCGGTATCTACAGAAAACAACCTAATATTTCTTAGGAGTTTGACTTCTCAAAGACTAGCTTCTATCTATTTGCGGTTATATGGTCTCATGCCTTTGAAAATAGTGACATCCAAAATTCTGCTACTTTTATGGAATGTTCACTTCTGTGGAAATTTACAAATTTTCGTGTTCTATGGACATTTAAAACTTCATTCTAACATATCTTGGTCTCAATCTCCTTACCTCATAACTGGAAACCTTAAAGTTTTCATGCTAAAGGCTTTCCTTCTTTCCTTAGTCCTTCTCAGAGATGCAGGGAAAGTTGACCTGGGGATCCATATATGGAACTTTGCCGTGGAAGTTTTATTACCATTTGTATGGTCAAAGGATCAATTGGGCTGTGCCTAAAAACTGGTATATGACAAAAGTTTCATGTGTCTGATTTAAATAAATGAGAAAGGGGAAGTAAAAACAGTGTACCCTGAGTTTTCCATTAAACTACTTTGGGCAATTTAATGGATGATCTTTTATTTTGGGAGAATCACTTTTCCTAAGTTCTTTGTGTTAAAATATCCTTTGTCCTCTGAAATAGTGGTGACAGGAGATGGGCGTTAATTACTTTTAAATGTTCTTGCTTGGAAAAATCAAAAGTTAGGAGTCATATGTTGCCTCTAAAAACATTTTTGGAAGATATATACTTGTCTGCAAAATTCAAAATCAGCAGTAACTCTTATAATCAAGAAAACTACTACATTTCAGATACTTTCTAGTACTTTGTACACATGAACTCTTCTAATCCTCACAGCATCTCTATGAGGCACTATTTTTAGGTGCATTGTACAGATTAAAAAAGAAAAAAAACCAGAGGCCCAGAGTTTTATAAATGTCTTAAGGTTACAGGGAAAATTAATGCTAGAGGCAGGTTTGGGACTGAAATGGATTTTCTGGAATCTGTGCTCCTAAACCTCTATGCTAAGTCAGTATACTCTATTCTCTAATGTTCCACTGGGTCCCTTGGTTATCCAATCAGCTGATTCTCTTGATTTACTACACTGGCACTGTAGCTCACAGATATAATTAGATCTCTCTATGTGCAAGCATATATTCTTCATTTATAAATAAGCTATGCAATCTCTCTAAGGCAAATTTTACTGTGAAATACATAAACTAAAAACACAAATGGCAATGCCCAAAAGACGTATAAAGACATAAATGGAGAGAAAAAATAAATAATAAATAAATAAAAAGCAGGAGTTGCAATTCTCGTATCGGAGAAAATAGATTTTAAAGCAACAAAGATATAGTGGTAAAAGGATCAATGCAACAACAAGAGCTAACGATCCTAACACCCAGATACGAGACTTAGATTCAATGAGACAGAAAATTAATAAGGATATCAAGGACTTGAACTCAGATCCGGAACAAGTAAACTTAATAAATATTCATAGAGCTCTCCACTTCAAATACACAAAATATACATTCTTGTCAATACCACATCACACCTACCCATAAGTTTAAATGAAACATTGATTGGCCATTATTAATACTAAATGTTTTTCAAAATAAAGCAATATTTCCATTTACTCTCCCTCTTTCTCTTCCTCTTTCTTCCTCTCCTTTACTTATTTTTTTTTTCTTTCCTTCTCTCAAAAAAAAAGAAATCAACTTGTAAACCTCTAGATCCAGGTCGGCAATGTCTCTCTCACTGCTTGATTTCCTTCCTTCCCTTCCCTCCCTCCCTCCCCGCTTCCTCCCTTCCTTCCTTCCTTCGTCTCTTCCTTCCTCCCTACCGTCCTTCTTCCCTCCCTCCCCGCTTCCTCCCTTCCTTCCTTCCTTCATCCCTTCCTTCCTCCCTACCGTCCTTCTTCCCTCCCTTCCTGCCTTCCTCCCCCCCAAAAAAAAGACAAAAAAAAAAATTTTTTTCAAAGCTCTTACAATAATTTATAATGCATAGAATTTGCTTTATAAATGGGCTTATGAAACCTATCATTTTTCAATCTCTCTATCTAATGTTCTGCACTTTGTTCCCTGGAGATAGGTTCCCGACTCTTGGCTATTCCTTCAATCTCCATCACTTTGTATTTACCAGTCAATGCCTTTCACTCTTAGGACTGTTCACATGTTAAATACAATTCCTTCCCCCACCCTCACATTATTTTAAGCAAAAATAGATTAAGGTAACAGCAACAATGGAAAAAAAAATATTTAACATTTGTTGAGCATCTGTGTCACATACTCCGCTAAACATTTTACATATTCATATAATCTTATGTAATCATCACAACCAATTCATCATTACAATACCCAGTTTAGCAAAAAAGAAAATAAGCATATAGGAGTTTGTAACTGGTCAAATGTCATCTAGCTAATAAATTATTTAATGTGAATTTATACTCAGGCATAGAAATTTGCACATATTTTGGTCTATAAGAATGTCTAAAATGTTATTTGGCTAGTCACCAATATTATAGTTTTAATAATGAGACTCCTGAGACTTAACACCTGCTAGCTAGTACCTGGTTGCATTTTGCATTTATTTTTCTGAAGACTGGAATCTTGTTTGTGGTTCCTCAATTGCCTACTGAAGGATTCTTCCCAATGTTGACTATAGCATGTGATAAGGTCTGGCTCTGTGTCCCCACCCAAATCTCATCTTGAATGGTAAACAAAATTGTAATCCCCATGTATTGAGGGAGGGACCTCATGGGAGGTAATCAGATGATAGGGCCAGTTCCCTCATGATAGTGAGTGAGTTCTCATGAGATCTGATGGTTTTATAAGGGGTTTTCCCCCTTATTGCTTGGTATTTCTCCTTCCTGCTACCTTGTGAAGAAGAGTGTGTTTGCTTCTTGTTTTGCCATGATGGTAAGTTTCCTGAGGCCTTCCCCGCCATGAGGAAATGTGAGTCAATTTTATATATTATTTAGGTAAGTGTTCATTGTCTGTCTACTTTAATCGAAAAGTAAGCTCCAGCTCCCTAGTTGACTAAGATTTTGTCTGTTTTTTTTTAAATTGCTGTATTTTCTCACCTAAAAGTATAATTTATTATATATATAAATGGATTTGAGGTTTCAGTGGGATGGGAGAATAACAAGGAATCAGGTGTTCAGAGGAATGTATTGAGTAGAGGTGAGGAACTAGGATGTTGAAAAGTAAAAAAAGGAGAGAAGGAGAGAAAGAAAGAAGAAGAAAAAGAGGGAGAGAGAACAGGAATATTGCTTCATTCTAAAAATGGGTATTAATAATGGCTGATCAATATTTTGTGTATTTAAAATGGAGAACTCTATAAATATTTATTGAGTTTACTTGTTCCGGATCTTAGTTGAAGTCCTGGATATCCTTATTAATTTTCTGTCTCGTTGAGTCTAAATCTCGTTATAGGTCTTATGTATCTGGGTATTAAGATCTCTTATTGTTGCATTGATCCTTTTACCACTGTATCTTTGTTGCTTTGAAATCTATTTTATCAAATGTGAGAGTTGCAACTCCTGCTTTTTGTTTATTTATTTATTTTTGCTCTCCATTTGGTTGGTAAATTTTTCTCCAACCCTTTGTTTTGAGTCTTTGTGTATCTTTGGATATACCATTAGGTTTTGGCTGTATCTTTTGATTGGGTGATTTAGTCGATTTAAATTTAGAGTTTCTGCCATTTGATGTTAACTGGCTATTTTATCCATTTGTTGACGTAAATTCTTCTTTATGTTGATGCTCTTTACTTTTTGGTATATTTTTAGAAAGGCTCATACTGGTTGTTCCTTTCTATGTATAATGCTTCTTTCAGAAGTTCTTGTAAAGCAGGCCTGGTGGTAATAAAATCTCTGAGTACTTGCTTGTTCATAAAAGATTTTATTTTTCCTTCAATTGTGAAGCTTAGTTTGGCAGGATATGAGATTCTAGGCTGAAAGTTCTGTTCTTTAAGTATGTTGAATATTGGCCCCCACTCTCTTCTGGCTTGTAGGGTTTCCGCTGAGAGATCTACTGTAAGTCTAATAGGCTTCCCTTTGTGGGTAACCTGGCCTTTCTCTCTGGCTGCCCTTAATATTTTCTCCTTCATTTCGATCCTGGTGAATCTAACAATTATGTGCCTTGGGGTTGTTCTTCTTGAGGAATATCTTTGTGGTGTTCTCTGTATTATCTGGGGTTGAATTGTGTCCTGCTTTGCTAGATTGGGAAAATTTTCCTGGATAATATCCTGAAAAGTATTTTCCAGCTTGGATTCATTCTCTCCATCACATTCAGGTACACCAATCAAATGTAGGGTCTTTTCACATAGTCTCATATTTCTTGGAGACTTTGCTCATTCCTTTTCATCCTTTTTTTTCTATTCTTGTCTTGTCGTTTTATTTTATTAAGTTGGTCTTCAACCTCTGATATCCTTTCTTCTGCTTGATCCATTCTGCTAAACTTGTGCATATTTCACTAAGTTCTCATGTTGTATTTTTCAACTCTGTTAGTTCATTTATATTCCTCTGTATATTGTCTATTCTTTTCAGCATTTCGTCAAACCTTTTTTCAGAGTTCTTAGTTTCTTTGAACTAACATTGGGTTAGAACAAGTTCTTTTAATTCCCAGAAGTTTCTTATCATCCACCTTCTGAAGCCTACTTCAGATCATGGAACACAGTCCTTTTCCATCAGGGCTTGTTCCATTGCTGATGAGGAACTGCAATCCCCTGTAGAGGGAGAGGGGTTCTGATTTTGGGTATGCTCAGCCTTCTTAGGCTGTTTTATTCCCTTTATTATAAATTTATCCATCTGTCATCTTTACAATTACTGCCTTTCTAATTAGGTTTCTGAGTAGACGTCCAATTTATTGATTCCCAGTGCTGGGATTCAAGCAACCCACTGCGCCAGCCAAAATAGCAGTGATAAGACTGATGGTGCTCTTCTACCCAGGAATCTCTGGTCTGGCTTCCTTCTTGAGTCTGCAACAAGCGGCTCTGCCTTCCCGGAGCTCCAAACACCGGTCAGTAAGGGAACCAGTCCCGTTTACTCTGCATGAAGAGCTGCTGCGCCAAGGCGCTGGCAAAACCACTGCGCCGGCCACAAGAGTCACGCTGGCGACGCGTGGGGCTCCTCCACTAGAATTCTGCTGGTCCATGAGCGACGAAAATTCGTCTGGAAGTGTGGCGTCCTCTCGTTCTCTGAGCTTTCACTGGGAGCTACAATCCTGAGCTGTTAGTGATCAGCCATCTTGGATCTCTCTAAATAATATATAAAATAAGTACACAACATGCAAGTCATACCCATTTCCCACGGCTGTCAAGAAAAAAAAAAAAGCAAATTGCCCAAATAGCCAATGACAGAAAGATCTCTAGAGATAATCAGGGTTTAAATTGCATTTTAGCCACTTACTGTAGAATGATTTCAGTGGATACTTCAATCTTTCTGTCTCCTTTGTTCTTCAAATGGGTGACAGGATACTTACCAGCTGGCAGTGTTGTAAAAAAAAAAAAAAAGGAAATGTGAGTCAATTAAACCTCTTTCCTTTGTAAATTATCCAGTCTTGGGTATTTCTTCATAGCAGCATGAGAACAAACTAATAAGTAAATGGGTATGGGGTAGTGGGGTGCTGTTGTAAAGATACCTGAAACTGGGTAACAGGTAAATGTTGAAATAGTTTGGAGGGTTCAGAAGAAGAGCAGAATATGTGAGAAAGTTTCAAACTTCCTAGAGAATTGTCGCATAGTTGTGACCAAAATGCTGATGGTAATATGGACAGTGAAGTCCAGGTTGATGTGGTCTCATATGGAGATAAGGAACATATTGGGAACTGAAGCAAGGGTCATTCTTGCTATACTTTCACAAAGAGACTGATGGCATTTTGCCTCTGCCCTAGAGATCTGTGAAACTTTGAACTTGAGACAGATGAGTTAGGGTATCTGACTGAAGAATTTTCTATGTGGCAAAGTGTTCAAGAGGAAGCAGAGCATAAAAGTTTGGAAATTTTTTTTTTTTTTTTTAGATGGAGTTTCACTCTTGTTACCCAGGCTGGAGTGCAATGGCGCGATCTCGGCTCACTGCAACCTCTGCCTCCTGGGTTCAGGCAATTCTCCTGCCACAGCCTCCCGAGTAGCTGGGATTACAGGCACACACCACCGTGCCCAGCTAATTTTTTTTATGTTTTAGTAGAGATGGGATTTCACCATATTGACTAGGATGGTCTCGATCTCTTGACCTCGTGATCCACCAAAATTTGCATGCTGAGGATATGATAGAAAAGAAAAACACATTTTGAGGGGAGATGTTTAAGCTTGCTTCAGAAATCTGCCTAAGTAACAAGGAGCCAAATAACCAAAAAGATGGGAAAAATGTCTCCAGGGCATGTCAGACACCTTCATGGCAGCATTTCCTATCAAAGGCCTAGAGGCCTAGGAGGTAGAAATGATTTCATTGGCCAGGCCCAGGACCCCTCTCCAGTTCAACCTTGGGACATGGTGCCCTGTGTCCCAGCATGGCTAAAGCAGCTCCAGCCATAGCTAAAAGGGACCAATGTGCAACTCAAGTTGTCACTACAAGGCTGCAAGCCCCAAGTGTTGGTTGCTTACATGTAGTGTTGTGCCTATGTGTGCACAGAAGTCAAGCATTGAGGTTTGGGAACCTCTACCTAGATTACAGAGGATGTATGGAAACACCTGGATATCCAGGCAGAAGTCTGATGCAGGGACAGAGCCCTCATGGAGAACCTCTGCTAGGGCAGTGGGGAAGGAAAATGTGGGGTTGGAGTTCTCACACAGCGTTCCCAATAGGGCATTATCTAGTGGAGTTGTGAGAAGAGGGCCACCATTCTCCAGACCCCAGAATGGTAAATCAACCGACACCTTGCACCATGCACCTGTAAATGCCACAAACACTCAACACTAGCCCATGAAAGCAGCCAGGAGTGAGGGCTGTACTCTGAAAAGCCACAGGGGTGGAGCTGCCCAAGGTTATGGAAGTTCAGCTCTTGTATCAGCATGCTCTGGCTGTGAGACATGGAGTCAAAGGAGATAATTTCAGAGCTTTATGATTTGACTGTTCCATTGGATTTTGGACTTCTATGGGTCATGTAGACCCTCTGTTTTGGCCAACTTCTCCCATTTGAAATGGGAACATTTATCCAATGTCTGTACCCCCCATTGCATCTAAGAAGTAAATAACTTGCTTTTGATTTTACAGGCTTATAGGCAAAAGAGACTTTCCTTTTCTCAGATGATAATTTGGATTGTGTACTTTTGAGTTAATGCCAAAATGAGTTAAGATTTGGGGGAATTATGAGGAAGGCATAATTGTGTTTTGAAATATGAGAAAGATAAGATTTTGGAGGGGCCAAGGGTGGAAGGATATGGTCTGGCTTTGTGTCCCCACCCAAATCTCACCTTGAATTGTAATCTGAATAGTAGTCTCTACATGGGGGAGGGACCTCGTGGGAGGTAGTTTTATCATGGGAGCAGTCCTCTAATACTGTTCTCATGACAGTGAGTGAGTTCACATGAGATTTGATGGTTTTATAAAGGGGTTTCTTCCCCCTTTGCACAGTACTTCTTCCTGCCACCATATGATGAAGGATACGTTTGCTTCCCCTTCTACCATGAGTAACTTTCCTGAGGCCTTCCCAAACATGTGAAACTGTGAGTCAATTAATACTGTTTCCTTTATAAATTACCCAGTCTTGGATATTTCTTCATAGGAGTATGGGAACACACTATTATACCATGGATTACTGCATAAAACTTTGGCCTGGGCTCTTGTCTTCATGTTCTGCTTGCTCATCAGTAACCCATAGACACAAATAGAAGCCTTTCATGCCAGCATTGCTATTGGGCTTTCATCTGCTTTCTGCTGTTATATCTTCCAAGTACCATACTGTGTATGTTGATCTTGGGTTCTCCCCTAATGCGAAAAGTATTGTTGACAATTATTCTAAGGCATATTGTTTATTTTGACTGCCACATCTATGTAGGGATCTAAGACCTTCTCATCTTCCTTACCTCACTGCTGTCAAATGGGTCTCCACTTGAAATTATAATTTTTTACATGATACAACTTTATATGTCATTTATCTTTGGCTTATCAGAAATAGACACATGTTTCTGCCCCAAATTTTGTTCAATTCTGTATTTATTCCATTTTAATAATAATCTCACTTCTTACCTAATCATTTTCTTTCTCTCTGTCCCAATTATCTAATGTAACCAAATATTTAAGTATCCTAATAACTTTCTTCCCAATATTTTAGGAACATTAGGAGTTATTATAGTAATTAATATTGTAGAGCATCCAGTATAAACTTTTCATTTTACACATAAATTAATGGAAGCACAGGAAAGCTAAATAACTAAAGTAAGAAATGACCAGGCAAACCTAGGCTATAAAGTCATTGACCACTGTGTGAACTCACCCGGTATCATGACCTGAAGATTCAATTTCAGAGGGCTAGCTGAGATTTAAATGTATACTTTGAGAACAGGAAATATAAGGGCAGTAGAAGAGGAATATGTTTGAAAAATACAGAAAGAGAACTTAATACATGGAAAATCTCATAAGCGTCTAGTGTATATTATATGGTTTGGCTTTGTCCTAACCCAAATTTCATCTTGAATTGTAGTTCCCATGATCCCCATGTGTCATGGGAGGGAAAAGGGAGATAATTGAATCATGGGAGTGATTTTTCCCATCCTGCTCTTGTGATAGTGAGTTATCATGAGATCTGATGATTTCTTAAGGGGCTTTCCCCTTTACTGGGCATTCATTCTCTCACCTGCTGCCCTGTGAAGAGGTGCCTTTCACCATGATTTTAAACTTCCTGAGGTCTCCCCAGCCATGCAAAACTGTGAATTAATTGAACCTCTTTTCTTTATAAAGTACCCAGTCTCAGGTATTCCTTCATATGGTAAAGCTGTATGTGGTGAGCCATGATCACGACATTGCACTACAGCCTGGGTAATGAGAAAAACTCCATCTCAAAAAAAATAGTTATAGCAGATAATTGAATAAAATACTAGGCTGGGTTTTTGTTGAATATTGTGATAGTTTCATAATTTCTCATCATTTTAGCAGCATGAGAACAGACTAACCACTAAGCAGAGGATTCAATTCACACTGTAGACTTGTCACCATCAAAGTTTACTTCTGCTAGGAGTGTACCTAATGGTGAAGCATATACATCTATAAAAATATTATACTTTTGTTTTGGTGTAAATATCCAGAAATAATCAGTATGTAATGTTCATGCACAGATGTGCATGTTGAAATATTTCAGACACAATCAGAAATTAATCAGAATTTCTAAGTTCCTTGCAACACACAACATCCACATCTGTGTATAAAGTCTTATTTTATACATTCCAATGAATTGAAATCATATCTTACAGTATTTAACACATCTTGTCCTGATGAAACTGAGTGACTCTAGATAAAAATCAGGTATAACTCATGGCAGAGTTAAATGCACTAAAATGAAGTGAAGTGTCTTAAGAAAAACTTCCTATGCATAGTTTTTCATGAGTCAGTAAGAACAGTTTAAGAGTTATAGCAGGGCCAGACACGGTGGCTCACGCCTGTAATCCCAGCACTTTGGGAGGCCGAGGTGGGTGGATCATGAGGTAAAGAGATCGAGACCATCCTGGTCAACATGATGAAACCCCGTCTCTACTAAAAGTACAAAAATTAGCTGGGCATGGTGGCACATGCCTGTAATCCCAGCTACTCAGGAGGCTGAGGCAGGAGAGCTGCCTGAACCCAGGAGGCGGAGGTTGTGGTGAGCCGTGATCGCGACATTGCACTCCAGCCTGGGTAACAAGAGTAAAACGCCATTTCAAGAAAAAAAAGAGTTATAGCAGATAATTGAATAAAATATTAGGCTGGGTTTTTGTTGAATATTGTGATAGTTTCATCATTTCTCATCATTTTAAAATTAGTATTTAAAAAGTTTGTACATATTTATTCTTAAATATTAGCTTGTATCTGTTATCCTCTTTACAAAGGGAATGAGGAAAGAGGGAGCTGGATACAGGGAGGGGAACATCACACACAGGGGCCTGTTGGGGGACAGGGAACTAGGGGAGGGATAGTAGCAGATAGGGGGATGGGGAGAGACATCATTAGGAGAAATATCTAATGTAGATGATGGGGTGCTGGATGTAGCAAACCATCATGGCATGTGTATACCTATGTAACAAACCTGCATATTCTGCACATGTACCCTGGAATTTAAAGCATAATTTAAAAAATAAATAAAGTATTTCTCCCTAAAGAAAAAAAGGGAATGAGAAGTTGTAAAATCTTTAGGTCTACAGACATAAATCTGCTCCCTAAAGAAAAAGACTAAAAGATAAAGTATAGAAATCCCTCCCCTTGAGCAATGGCATAGGTGTCTTGTCATGATGGAAACTTGGGGAATAAGTTAATCCATTTCTGATAAAAAAAGGACAGTTTTCAGTTATGCAGGATGAACATTTGGAAATGGTGAATGAAAACTTAGAAAACTGTTCTAATTTTGGAAATTTCAAAACTATAGAAAATATTTCCCAGTGTTGGTCTTAGAGTCGTATATAACTTGTTATCAGTGGCATAGAATTATGCACAAACCGACAAAACTCAATGAAATTCAGCTAGAAAAATTATAATTGTAATTAAATTACAATTACAATTATAATTAAATAAAATTATAATTAAATTTAGTTAGCGATTAAAATTGTATTGTCTTCCTAATAACCACAACTTTGTAATGTGGTATACACTAGTAGTTGATGGGGATTGAGAATTAAATGGCTGATTTTCTTAGTTCATTATAGAAGAAAAATTATGATAATAATTATAAAAGGATTATATACATGAAAAAATATCTTAAACAATATGCTGTACCTTATAAATATTTCATGACAGTGTTTTAATCATGTAATTTAAAATAATTTATAGCCATATATACATATTTTAGAAGTCTTTCTTGCCAATTGTTTTCCTTGTATTTACTTGCATCCAAATACTTGGTAAACAGCTTCTTTTTGAATTGACAACTCTCAGGACAATTTAATGTTCTTGAAAAAAATTTGGACATTTTTAGAGTGAGGCTATAATTTTTTAAGTCATGTTGCACAAGCCACCAAATGGCTGCATCTCATTAAGATTCTCAAGCACAATATTTTGTTGTCTTGACTACTTCATAATACTATGTATTGGCCTTGTCCATGAAAGTGAAACAAAGCAACACAAGCAGAAATTTGATTTTATATTCATTGCACCATCATTTATACAACTAAAAACAATAGGAACATCTTGATGTTAGAGCCTTAATCTCTACAATATATTTCACTGCATGGTGTGATAATTATTTCATATTTTATCTTATAGCCCATAATCCTTCCTTGGAACAAAAGAAAATTAAATTTTATATTGGTCTTACATTTACACTTTTAATTAATTTTGAGTTAATTTTTGTATATGGTGAGGTATAGTGGTACAGTTTTATTCTGCATATAGCTAGCCAATTCTCCTTGCACCATTTATTGAATAGGTTTTCCTTTCCCAAGCATATATTTTCATTGACTGTGTCAAAGATCAGTTGATTGTAAATATATGGCTTTATTTCTGAGTTCACTATTCTGTACCATTGTTCTGTGTGTCTATTTTTGTATTAGTACCATGCTGTTTTGGTTACTATAGCCTTTAGTATAATTTGAAGTCAGATAATGTGATGCCTCTAGCTTTGTTTTTATTTACTTATATTATATTTTGATTCTACTGGGACAAAGCAGAGACATAAGAAATATTTCCATTTCAATTAAAATTCTGGTGAAGTAATATATATATATGTATTTATATTTATACATAAATATAATATATATTTATTTATGTATATAAATATATTATATTTATGTATATATTTATATTTATACATAAATATAAATAAATGATTGAAATGAAAAATTAATACAAATGGCCAATAGTTATATGAAATTTGCTTACCTTCACTGATTATTACAGAAATATGAAATTTGAGACCAGCCTGGCAAACAGTGAAACCCCATCTCTAAAAAATTAGCTAGCACATTGGTATGTGTCTGTATTCCCAGCTACATGGCAGGCTGAGTTGAAAGGATCACTTGAGCCTGGGAGGTAGAGGCTACAGTGAGCCATAATTGTGACACTGAATTCCAGCCTGGGTGACAGAGTGAGACCATGTCTCAAAAAATGAAAAAAATACAAAACAAAATCCTTTAATTATGTATACTTTTTAATAATCAGATTAGCAAAATTTAAAAGGACTGGAGCCAGCTGTCATTAGAATGAGGGGAAAAGGTACTTTTAAACCCTATTGATTTGCTGGGAATATTACTCAAAATTTAGAGAGTAATTAAGATGTATACATAAAATTTTAAATACGCACATTCATACCACAGCAATTCTATGTGTAGTTAGCTTTTGTGACATAGCAATCACAGTGTATTTGTCTGTTCTCACACTGCTATGAAGAAATATCTGAGACTAGGTAATGCATAAAGGAAACAACTTTAATTGACTCGCAGTTTTGCAGGGATGCAGAGACTTCAGGAAATTTACAATCATGGTGGAAGGGGAAGCAAATACATCCATGTTCACAGGTGGCAGGAAAGAGAAGGAGAGAACCGCAGAGCAAAGTGTTGGAAAAACCCCTCACAAAACCATCAGATCTCGTGAGAGCTTATTCACTGTCATACAAACAGCATGGGGGAACTATCCCTATAATTAAGTGACCTCCAACAAAGTCCCTCCCCCAACACATGGGGATTATAAGATTTGTGTGCAGAAATGAAGGCAGATCATATCACATAGTATAATAACTTTATTTGAATTAAAAACCTTGTAAATTATCACTATCGATTCAGAAAATGTCAGGGTTTTAATGTCTTCCTTGTGTGGAGTAAAGACAGCAGTGATTACTTTAAAACCTTATGTTCGTTTTAACAAATTATCTTCTTTTCAATTTTTTGTAGTTAAAGTGGGTTGTACTTGCCACTAAAATACAATAAAATAGGCAATGGAAGAAAAGACTAAGGAGAAAAAAGTCAAGTGGATTTGTGGAAGAATCTTTCAGTCGTGTTTTGTTTTCCCTAACATTTATCCAAATTCCTCCCTTTATAGCTAAACATTTTTAGAATTATTCTTTTGTAGAAGACAAATCCTATCTGCATCTGAAGAATAATTAACTAGCTTATAAAATTTTGGAAATCCAGAGCTAGGTAGTGTTCTCTGAAGATATAAGGCTAAACAGTTTTGAAGCTCCTGGTTTTAATATCTGCTGAAAGTAGAGCTTTCAACATCGATTCACTGTCGCTGGTAGTAAGAAACAGCTGTGCCTGTTTGAAAGCAGTTGAAGGGAATAACCTAGTGACAAAGAAATGCTATATGAATTGATCATGCTTCAGAATAATCAGTTAAAAACTGATACTAAACAATAACCGAAATGTGGCAAATAGTTTCAAAACTGATACTGAAACATTACAATCAAAATGTTACAAATAAATTAAAAATTGATACTAAATAATTACAATTAAAGTCGTGGCAAATGCAGTGATTAGAATATTGCCAACTGCAAAAACTGCTCTTCTTGATTAATATGTGTTTGCTATTCCTCCATCTGCAATGTTAAAAAGTGGCACTACATTTTCAAGCTGGGATATTAATGTAATCAGTGAAAATGTAATCATGATGTATGCATGAATGAGTATTCTAAATGCATATGACATAGGCAAATATATAACAAACTTTTTAGTTGAAATTATAATTTTTAACTGAAATATGTGTTCACAATGCTACACAAATAAAAGCGTCTTGAAGCTTCGGATTTTAGAAAGTTCTGAGTTACAGCTAAACTAGTGCATGTAACCCTCAGGGTGACACTACCTCCTGGAGCAATGGAGAATTTTTCCTTGTGAGTTGTGTGGTAAATTGTACTTGTCACTCCCTTTTCAGATCAGTGATGAAACAGACACATTTTGAGGGCCTTAGCATTTTAAGTTTGTGTGTCTGTTATGTACAATGCTTTTGTTAAAACAAGATAGTGATAAGGATGATGATACTCCCTTTGAAAATTACTGCATATTTGAGAACAACGAATACAGAGTTGAAAGAACATGAGTGTCAAATAATTTTCACATATATCATATCTTTAACAGAAATGTTGTTAGCTGGAGTACCCCCAAGAATACCATTTTTGTTTTTAAAAAAATCAGTTAAAAATTATCTTGATCCCCAATCACATCATATGCAAATGGAAATCCAGTATTCTCTAAACAATATCACTAAAACTTTTCTAGAATCTTCCTTTTCTCCTAAGAAACTTTTTGTTAAGTTGTCTTATTTGCACTTATGCTTGTTCGCTCTTCTCTATGTTGCCTTATTATCTAATCTAAATTTATATAAACCCCTCAAAAAAGCTTTTACTTTCTTCCAGTGATTTTTTCATATCCAAAAGAAATAAGACAGTTGCCAAAAATATTGTTGAATCATAAAACAGCATAGTTCACAAACAAATGGAAAATGTAACACAGTATAATACAGTTTTGCTCTTGAAAGTTTTTTGGGTGTTCTTCTTGCTGTCAATTTACCATTGCCCAAGTTTTTTGCCTAGTTCTTGTTCTTTAGCCACTTGCTCAGTCATCTCTCTATCTCCTTACATTTTTCTCTTGACTTTTCCCTTCTCGCTTCCTTCTACTCTTAACGCAACACTACCTCTTTAGTGAACTTTTCACTTTTCCCATCTTTCCTCGAAAAATACAATTCTTGTTACTTTTTCATAGATCAAACCAGCCATTCATTTTTTTTGGAATCCTCAGGAAACCATGAGTTCACCATTAACTTCAACCTATATTTCACACTACAATAGCCAATCAACGTAGTTTGCAAAATGAAATAATAAGTACAAAGTATGTATCTAAAAGAAATTTTGTATTAAAAATCTAACCTTTAAGCAAACAAGGTATGATATCCTTACTTTTAAAGTTAAAAATAACTCAGAAGCTAAGAGAGATTAATTAGCCCAAGTCATACGGTTAGCAGGTATCAGAATTTACATTTAAATAAGTATGTCTATTTCTATGAGCTTTTTTTTGCTTGTTTATTGCTGCTGGTGGTGCTTTTATATACAAACTAATTTGTAATATGTATGTAGTCAATTAATAACTTAATATCATGGCCTAGATGCCTCTGATTGAATCTATTGGTCATTTATAATTTCTCCATCTGAATAATCCCTGTTTAACACTCATGCTTTGAAGACCTATTGGTTCTTTCATAACAGTGAAAGTGCCACAATTAATTTCTTTGTTATCTGATTTCAGGTCAGAGCTAGTGGCTCTGAAAGCATATTAGTTAAGTTGCCTTGAATATAAAGTTTCATCACCATTAATCTAACAGTCAGGTAATAAACTATGAAGTCTTTCAATAAATAACATTTGAGGTGCTATGGGAGGATATAATGCATTTTTTAAAACTATTACAGTAAAGTACACAACTGACCTTTGACTATTAGAGTTTAAAATTTTTTGTTGTCCATTCCCCAGTGTATGTTTTGCTGCTTTGTAGAACATCAATTGGTTGTAAGTATTAGGATTTATTTCTGAATTTTCTATTCTGTACCACTGGTCTGTATGTCTTCTTTCATACTAGCACCATGCTGTTTTGGTTACTATGGCTTTGTAGTATCATTTGAGGTCAGGTAATGTGATGCTTCCAGATTTGTTCTTTTTGTTTAGGATTGCTTTGCCTATTGGAGATCTTTTTTTGTTATATATGAATTTTAAGATTGACTTTTCTAATTCTGTGAAAAATTATGTTAGTATTTTGATAGGAATTGAAACCAAATGTAACAAAAATAAATAAATAAATAAATGGAACCTAATTCAACTAAAAAGTTTCTGCACAGCAAAAGTGCTCATCAAAAGAGTAAACTGACTTACAGAATGAAAGAAAATGTTTGCAACTATACCTCTGATAAAGGCCTAATATCAAGAATCTATAGGGAACTTAAATCAGCATGAAAGCAGAAAAAGAAAACAAGCAAATCATCCCATTAAAAAGTAGGGAAATGACATGATTAACATCTCTCAAAAGAATATATACAAATAGCCAAGAAACATTATAAAAAATGCTCACCATCACTAATCATCAGGGAAATGCAAATGAAGACCACAATAAAATAACACCTTGCCCCAGTTAGAATGGCCATTATCAAAAAGCAGATAACAATAGATGTCGGTGCAGATGTGGTAAAAAGGGGACACTTACAGATTACTGGTGGGATTATAAATCAGAATATCTGCTATAAAACATCATGAAGATTTCTCAAAGAACTAAAAGTAAATCTACCATTCAATCCAGCAATACCACTACTACTGAGTATCTAACCCAAAAGAAGTCCCTGTATGTGTATGTTTATCACAGCACAATACACAATTGTAAAGACATGAGATCAATGTAAGTGCTCATCAACTGATGAGTGGATAAACAAAATGTGGTGCACACATATATATACCATACGTGTGCGTGTGCTTGCGTTTATAGTGGAACACTAGTTAGCCATAGAAAAGTATGAAATAATGTCTTGTAGTAACCTGGATGAAATTGGAGACAATTATCCTAAGTGAAATAATTTAGGAATCGAAAACCAAATTATCACATGTTCTCACTTATAAGTGGGAGCTAAGCTATGGGTATCCAATGACACACAAGTGGTATAATGGACATTGAAAACTCAGAAGCAGGGAGACTGAGAGGGAGTTTAGGAATGAAAATTACCTAATGAGTACAATATACACTATTTGGTTGATGGCTACACTAACAGTTCAGACTTCACCACAACTATGCAATTCATCCATGTAACAAGAAAACACTTTTACCCCTGAAGATATTCAAATAAGTAAATAACTAAATAAAATTGTTTTAAAATAATATGTAGTGGACAGTTAAATAACTACCAGAGAGTGAGAAAATGTGTGAGCCCACCAAACGAGCATCTCCATGAGGATTCTGTCCTTATTAAATAAACATAAAGAAGGAAGTTATATTTAAAGTTCATGTGGAATAAATTTCCATTGTTTTTTCACATTTTGTTCTTTTTTTTTTTTTTTTGCATCCCTGTATCAAGCTTGCATTTCAACTGTTTTTTTAGTCTGTTTGTGCTGCCATAACAAAATACCACAGACTAATTTATTTAAAAATTGGTAGTTGCTTCTCATGGTTCTGGAGACTGGGAAGTCCAAGATCCAGGCACTGACAGGTTTGGAGTCTGGTAACTAGTGAGGGGTACTCTCTGCTTCCAAGATTGTCCCTTCATGCTGCATCCTCCACAGGGGAAGAATGTTGTGTTCTCACATCATACAAGAGACAGAAGGGATAAACTTGACCCCTCAACCCCCCTTATAAGGCAATAATTCATTCATAGGATGGCCTAGTTATCTCCTAAGGGCTCTACCTCTTAATATTAATGCATTTAGGACTAAGTATCAACATATTTTGGATATGGACACAAACATTCAGCCATAACACTGCCTTGTAAGTTTTTTTCAGGTATATGTTGAACACTTCTGTTTAAGAATGAAGAGGGGTTTAGGGGCCACAGTGTATTAGTCATGGTTTTCCAAAGAAACATAACCAATAAAATATATACATATGTCCTATAATAACATGTGTGTGTATATAAGGATATAAATATAATATATAAAGATATATATAGAGAAAATATTTATTATTTTTAGCAGAATAGATTATTTATTTATTTATTTTTATTATTATACTTTAAGTTCTGGAGAACATGTGCAGATTGTGCAGGATTGTTACATAGGTATAATTGGTTAACATGGTTAAGAAGGCTAACAAGTCCCACAATCTGCTGTCTGCAAGCTGGAGAACCAATAAAGCCAGTAGTATAATTCAATACAAGTCCAGAGGTCTGAGAATTAAAGGGCTGATGATGTAAGCCCACATCTGTGTCTGAAAGTCCAAGAACCAGAGCACTGATGACACAGGGAAAGAGAAGATGAATGCCTCAACTTATCCAAGAAGTCAAATGCGCTCTTTCTCTACCTTTTAGTTCTAAACAGGACCTCAACAGATTTGATGATGTCTACCGGCATTGGAGAAGGCAAAATTTTTTACTGAGTTTGCCAATAAAAATGCTAATCTCTTCTGGAGAGATCTTCACAGACACACCCAGAAATAATGTTTTACCAGGTCTTTATGCATCCCCTAATCCAGTCTAGTTGACTCATAAATTATCCATCACACATGGATACAGACAACTTGTCCGTACTCTTCTATCTTTTCCCATGACTATACCTACTAATGTCTTAGTATTCTAGGACTTTGAGAACAAAATCCCACAGATCAGAATTTAAGATTAGGTGACTTAAAGAACAGAAATTAACTTTCTCACAGTTATGAAGGCTAGAAAGTTAAAAATCAAGGTTCTGGCAGGATTTGGTTTCTGGTGAAGGCTCTCCTCCTGGCTTGTAGACAATTGCCTTCTTACCATGTTCTCACATGGTGGAGAAAGGAAGAGCTCTACTGTATCTTCCTCTTCCGATTAGGGCATCAGCCCTATCTAATTAGGGCCTCACACTTATGAACATATTTATCTTTAATTACCTCCTAAATGCCCTGTTCTGAATATGAATTTTGGGAGGACACAATTTAGTCCATAGCAGCTCCCTTATTTGTATTTATGAGCAAAACCTGGAAACCTTATAAATGTTTTGTTAATTTTTCTAGGACTAATATAGAACATATTGCTTTGTTTTGGTAATTGAAATTTATTTTATGCAATTAATTTCAATCCAAATAAAACATTTGTTTTTAAAAAGGGGCAGAGTATTTCAGAAAGGCTTTCTGCAGCATGAAAGATGAGACTATTAATTACCAAACCAAACGACCCTGTCTATACCTAATCAATGTGTAGTCTTCTGATTAACTTTGTATGTCCATATAAAAATATATTTCACAAGTATGTATGGTATCCATCACTATCTGCCCTGTTAGTCATATAAAATGAATTTTCTGCTTCATGATTCTGACTGAGGAAGTTGTATTGATTTGGTAATCCTGATATGCTGTGTGGTTTCAGACTGTCATTCTGTACTTTGTATCCAGTTCAGAAAAGACTCTTCAATGAGAAAATGAAAAAGCTATATGGTCTGCATGATCCCACTGCTTGTACATGTAGACATATTCAAAGGCACCTTTATAGTAGTAAAATTATCACTTTTCATTTTTATAAATCCTTTCATTTCAGGAGCTCACAGTAGTTCAGAAATGCTATTCCACTGATCCTCACCATCACTCTTAGAGAAACTGACAGTTGCTTATTAAAATGGTAAGTGGATCTGGTTATAGCAAATGGTTAACTTCCGGGCAAAAGAAAATGGTCTTGCTAGAGAAATAAATTTATATTCCTTCCCAAAGTGGGAACATTTAACTAGAGGATGAGACCCTGGTGCATGGTTACTGCAGTGTCTCACATTCTAAGGATATGATTCACCCAGCAGCTGAGATAAGCCAGACCCCACAGCATCTGTTTAACTCACTACCTCCTCCAGGGAACTCAATTTGTTGCTGAATATAAACCTGGCCAAAATTCTCCCCAAAGTTTCCTCTTTCTCCTTTATGACTGTGTGACTGCGTTTGATGCCAACAAATATAAACATGTCTAAATATACAAATAACATACAGATGCAAAGGAAAGCTGTGGCTACTTGCATACTTCCTCTATCAGTACAGCTATCCTTAATTACTTTTTGAAATCCATATAACAAGAATCCAAATGACTCTGATCAGGGCAGGGGTTTGCAGTTGTTATTGCAGTTTAGAAGAAGTCTACAGTGTGCTAGTGGGTGCTCACATAGGTTACCAGGGACCCACAGAAAGGTTTCAAGGGGCCAGTACCTCCTGTCCCTTTTTGGGGGTAAAATTTTGGATGTGCATGAGTGCCGTTTTTCTTTTGTGTTGAGTGTTCATACATTTCATAATATTTTCAAAGAGAGTGGTAAATCTCAATGTTTAAGAACCATTGCTCTTGGGCTTTGATACAGTGGAGTAAAGCAGTTAAGTTACAACATCAAAAAGTAAAGTAAAAGTCAGTAAAACACAAATTACACTGTAGATTGGAGCATGTCAAACGGATGCAGACTCAAGCTGAAAGAGTTTTCAGTAGCCAATCACCTTAACAAGTAATCCATGTTTCTAGTGATACTCCATTTTGATATAAGGTACCCCCTTACATTATGTGAAGAAAAAGTTATTTCATATTTATTTTGTTGTTCTCCAAGTTCCTTAATCCCAGTCTAATCTTGAGAAAGCATTAGACAAGCCCAAATTAAGAGTCATTATTCAAAATGTATGACAAGTACTCATCAAAACTGTTATGGTTACCAAAAAAACAAGGAAGGCAGACCAGGCGCAGTGGTTCATGCCTGTAATCCTAGCACTTTGGGAGGCTGAGGTAGGTGGATTGCCTGAGGTCAGGAGTTTGAGACCAGTCTGGGCAATATGGTGAATCCCAGTCTCTACTAAAATACAAACAAAATAATTAGCTGGGCATGGTGGTGTGTGCCTGTAGTCTCAGCTACTCGGGATGTTGAGGCAGGAGAATTGCTTGACCCCGGGAAGCAGAGGTTGCAGTGAGCTGAGCTCACATCACTGCACTCCAGCCTGAGTGACAGAGGGAGACTCTGTCTCTAAAAAAAAGGAAAGGCTTGGTATATGTCGCAAAGTGGAGAAGACTAGAGAGCCATAACAAAATGCAATATTGTATTTTGGACAGGATCCTGGAATTTTTTTAAAAAAGGACATTAGTGAGAAAACTGGTCAATTCTGAATAAAGTTATATTATTTAATAGTGCGGAACCATCGTTAAGTATTAGTTTGGGCAATTGTGCCATGATTATATGCGATGCTGCTATCTTAAATAAAATGAGATTAAGAGTATATGGGAATTCTCTATGTCATCTTTAATAACATTCCTTTGGCAACAATTTTTAAAAATTGTGTCAAGTTCACTTTATTTATTCTTTTGTTAATTGTACTTCTGTTGTCAAATCCAAGCATTCATGGCCAAATCCTATGTCGTGAAGATTTTCCCCATGTTTTATTCTGCTAGTTTTATAGCTTTAGCTCTGACGCTTAGTCTGTTGATTGATTTTGAGTTAATTCTTATAGATGGAGTGAAGTTGAAGTCTGATTTTATTCTTTTACAGTTTTCTCATCATCATTGCTCTAGTAATTATTTTTTATCATCAAATGATTTTGGAACCCTTATCAAAAATCCATTTGTCGTAGATGTGAGAGTTTATTTCTACTCTCATTTATATTCCATTGGTCAATATGTCTATCCCTTATAGCAGTGCCACATTGTTTTCATTACTGGAGCTCTCTAAGTTTTGAAACTGGCAAATGTGAGTCCTCCTACTTTGTTGATTCATTTTCAATGTTTTTTTGACTATTCAGAGCCTGTTGAAATTCTATGTAAATTTGAGGATGGGCTTTTCCATTTCTGAAAGAAAAGAGAACCATAAGTTTTTAAATACATATTCTTTGTGTGCCTTTGAAAAGTGGTTATCTGTACACAATTCCACAATGTCACACCCCAATTTACCTCACTTGAGGCTATCTAGATTTCCTTTCTATTTTTCTTGAATGAATTTCATCTATAGTCATTTATAACATATCCAAATAAGCAAATAAAACTAGAGCATACCAGTCAGACCATTGCCTGTGTTGAAATACTCGAGATACAACTTATTTTAATGATAGTGTTACCTTGGTCAGGTTACTTAATCTTACTGTGTTTTGAATTTCTCAGCTGTGAAACAAGGCTAACATTCGTACTTCATGGGGTTGTTTTAAAGGTTAAATCACTTAGTGTGTTAGCCTAATAAGAACACATTTAGCACCCAGTATGTTCTCTGTAAATGACACCATTATGATAAGCTGCAATCGCTTGAAACAACATTGGAGCTGTGTTAATTGCCACGCATATTTGGAAACAACAAACTGAATTATGAACAGACATTGTGTAATTGGAAGAAAATGAAAAAGTAGCTTGCCATTTGTTATATGACTTTACTAGTGGGACTGAAAGAAAACCTGGAAACATTAATAACAGTCTGATTACTGGCTGATTACTGTTAGTCAGTGTAAATTACAATGTCAGAAAGAAATACCGTGGTTCCTAAAAATAAATGATTCCAATGCCTCTCAAAGGACACAGTTGATATCAGTTCTAAAGACCTTCATACAGAAAGGTGAAAGGAGTAATTATAACTGAAACTCACTGTAGATGAGAATAGGATGTTGTCGAGAAATGCTAAGTGTATGATTGCTGAGAAATGCTGAGTGTATGATAAAATATATAGTTTGCTAAGAGGAACAATGGCAAGGAAAACCTGGCTACCACCTACCCGCAAGTGGAAAACTACTTCGGGCATTCTAAAGTGACAGAACAATATATAAATATTACACACTGGTTAAAATAATTCTTTAAATGCAGGACATCTGCCCCTGCCCCTGTGGCTCTCTCATGGAGAACACTTTTTAATCTGTCAGTGATCAGTGGTAAGCAGGCACCAGCTGCCTACTTGGTATATTTTTGTGTTATGAGAAAATACCCAACATCTGTTTGTTAATAATAATCACCTGTTCAGAGAGAATAAATGCATGGGTCAGAGTCTGCTCCAGGCCTTCAGCCTGGAATGCTGTCAGCCCCTGAGGCTTTCAGCTCGGAAGGCAGTTGCCAACCCCCACCCCCGACCCCCACATTGATAGACCCATTTCACTGTTCTACTAGGTGTCTGCTTCTCAGTTCCTTTAGCACCACGTGGGTGGGGGTCTCTATGGCCAAGCTGGTTCTCAGTAGGGTATATTTATTAATTACTACTATTACCTTCAAAAAATAGAGCTGCTTTTTATATCTGCAAAGATCTGTAAAGCCTTTTTTTTTAGGTGGCTGATATAGTCTCAGTAGTTTAAAAAGCTTATTGCAAAATGAAATATGTCATAAATCTGCT
Organism: Callithrix jacchus; assembly: GCF_049354715.1. Taxonomy (NCBI): domain Eukaryota; kingdom Metazoa; phylum Chordata; class Mammalia; order Primates; family Cebidae; genus Callithrix; species Callithrix jacchus. The sequence goes on from NC_133511.1 coordinate 89,557,187, forward strand.
TTATTGTTAGCCACTTTTTAAAGCAATAATATTGTTGTAAATAAGGCATGCATTGCTCTAGATTTTTCTAAAAATGCAGTCCGTTATAAATATGACAGTGGTGCTTGACTTTGATAAAATTTGAGGTAAAAAATGCCAAGGGCGACCAACTCAACAGATGAAGGACTCTTATGCCTCTCCCTTTCTCTCTCTCTCTATCTTTCTCTCTCTCTCTCTCTCTGTGTGTGTGTGTGTGTGTGTGTGTGTGTGTGTTATAACTATTAAAATCTGAGAAATAGCTGAAAGAAGTCTTTAATGAAGAACAGACACCATCCTCCCACATCCCCAACCCCAACACGTTGATATAGAAAAGGACTTGGAGACAACTTGAATTAAAATAACTTTCAGGTGAGATTGCTTTCCCCAGTGGCAAAATATCTGATTTACCCATTTGTATTAACATGTCAAGACTTCTGGATTTTGAGTAAATATCTAGAATTAAGCATGGCAGTTGTTATTATTACATAAGTTCCAAACAGAAATATCATTTGAAATTCATTTTTGCAATTTGAAGATTTCAAATAAAAGAATGAGAAAATGTACTTTGCTAGCCATGAATACCTCATGGGTAAATTTGACCCTAGTGCATGTCCATACTATTAAATAATTAAAAAGTAATAATCAGTAGATAAATATCAAATACCCTCTAATAGAGAACTTTAAATAGACTCCCAATAAAATTTTCAAAAGACCACATTACTAAAAATGGAGAAATGCTATAGAGAAAAAAATTGTAAAATGTTTTGACAGTGCATGAAGCCTAAATCAATACATTAGACATTTTTAAAATGCACCCACCCACAGATGGACACTGAGGTCATTTCCATATCATGGATATTGTGTATAATACCACTGCAATGAATACGGAAATGCAGAGATCTGAAATGGAATATTATTCTGCTTTAATAAAGGAGATCTTACCTTTCGCAAAAACATGAATGAACGTAGAACACATGCTAAATTAAATAATTCAGACACATAAGACAAATGTCACATGATCTTGCTCATTTGTGAAACATATTTTAATGAATACATAAAAACAGAGTATAATGTTGGTTGCAAAGGAAGAGAGTGAAGGGAAATGAGATGATAGCCAAATGATACAAAGTTGCAGTTAGATAGGATGAGTAAAGCTAGAGATATAATGTACAGCATGATGACTAAAGTTAGTAATATTGCGTTGCATCCTGAAAATTTTGTAAGAGTATATTTCAAATGCTCTTTACACACACACACACACAATTAATTATGTGAAATAATGGATACATTAATTTGCTTGTTTGTAGTAATTACTTCACTATGTATATCAAAACATCATGTTTTATACCTTAAATATATACAATAAAAATAAATAAAAGTCTAAAGAGAAATGAAGAACAATAATTATACAAAGATCTTTAAAAATCTGATGCAGTATCATCTTCATTATAGCTAATGTATTTTTGAGTAGTTACTGTGGTCCTGTCTTAAGAGTTTCATGTTCCTTATTTCATTTCACTGGCATAGCAAATTAAAGAGGTGGAAACTATTATCATTATCTCTCAGACTAAGGTAAGGAAACAGGCTTAAATTGGATGCTGCATCAACTAGCACACAGTTAATAAGAAATAAATTAACTAGTCTGACATCAGAATCTGAATTTAACTACGGCGATGAACTAGTTCTGAACTGCCACAGTCACAATTGTCTGCCATTTTCCCACATTTTTCTTAGCTGTCTGTATATTCATATGATGTGGTGATGATAATTTCAACATCTGTAATTTACTAAATATCCTCAAGGTGCTGGTTATTCTACCTATATGATGATATGTAACTGTTACAGAAAGACTATTATTGTTATTCTCATGTGAGATGTGAGAAAGCATTGAGTCCTAAAAAATGTAGTGATTTTCCTAGTGACACAGAATGGCTGACAGAATTTGAACTCAAAGCTCACGTTTTGAACCACATGTCAAGAAAGGTGTAAAGAAAGTGGAGCCAAGAGAAAATGTCATTCACGGTCCAAAGGGGAACAGAGCCATGGGATCTAGGTGGCAGAGACAGACAAATTCTATTTATAGCATGATAGAAATGTTGTTGTTGGTCACATGGCCCAGTTTGGATCAAAAGGGGGTGTGCAGAAATGGGTTTGTCATGGAGCATTTTAGGCACTGTCTTGACTTTGAATGAAGAATTTTCCAGATGAATAAAGATGGTGACTCATTAGAGTCACGAGAAACGTGGTGCATTTAGAGCAATGCACGTACATTCTGCAATTCTGTAACTTTGTGTAATGGGACTGATTCTGAAGGATTTGTGTGTAAAACACTCCTGGGTCACTAGGTGTCTGTCTTCTTGGCTAAAAGCTTTGAGCAAGATACCTTATTACAAGCTAGAAAAATGCTTGATTAACACACTCCTAAGAAGTAATATATATATACCACATATTCTTATTCACATGTGAGAGACAAAAATTTAATTCATGGAACTAGAGAGTAGAGTATGAACATTTAAACATTATTGATTCTTCCAACTTATGAACATGAAGTAGTTTTCTTTTTTCATTTTTTTATTGCTTTCATTTTTTTCCTCAGTGTTTTAAAATTTTTATTACAAAGATCTTTCACATTCCTAGATTTTTATGTGTAGTTATTGCAAATGGGAATACTTTTTGAATTTCTTTTTCACATATTCACTGTTGGCATATAGAAATGCTCCAGATTTTTGAATGTTGATTTTTTATCCTTCAACTTTAATGAATTTGTTTATTATTTTTAAGAGTTTTCTTGTGGGATTCCTAAGGATTTTCTGAATATAAGATCAGATTATCTGCAAACAAAGATAATTTGTCTTCTTTTTATTTTTATCTTGTCTGATTGCTCAAGATAGTACTTCCAATACTATGTTAAATAACTGGTAAAAGTAGGTATCCTTGCATGTTCCCGATCTTAGAGCAAAGGCTTTCAGATTTTTCTTATTCAGTACAATTCTGCTGTAGGTCTTTCATATGTGGTTTTTATTATATTAAGGTAAGTTCCTTCTATCTCTAGTTTTTTTTTTTTTTTTTTTGAGGGTTTTTATCATGAAGCGATGTTAAAATGCATCAAATTCTTTTTAGCATCAATTGAAATTATCATATGGTTTTATTCTTCATTCTTTTGATACAGTATATCACCAGTATGTTTGGGCTGTGTCCTACACAAATTTCACTTTTAATTGTAATAATCCCCATGTGTCAAGGGTGGGGCCAGGTTGAGATGAATCTTGGGGACAGCTTCTCCCATATTGTTCTCATGGTAGTGAATAAGTGTCATGAGATCTAGTGGTTTTATACATGAAGTTTTCCTGCTCAAGCTCTCCTACCTGCCACCATGTAAGATGTGACTCTGTCTATCATTTGCCTTCTGCCATGACTGTGTAGCCTCCTCAGCCGTGTGAAACTGTGAGCCAATTAAAACTCTTTCCTTTGTAAGTTACCCATTCTTGGGTATGTCTTTATTAGCAGCATGAGAACAGTCTAATACAATCACATTAATTAATTTATGTATGTCAAAACTTCCTTGCTCCCCAGGATATATTTCTCTAGGTCATGCTGAGTGCTTTATAATGCATTGTTTAATTTTATTTGCTAGTATTTTGTTGAGGATTTTTATTAATATTTATCAGAGATATTGGCCTGTAGTTTTATTTTTTTCATGTCTTTGTCTCATTTTGGTATCAGGGTAATACACGCAACACAAAATGAGTTTGGAAGTATTCCCTCCTCTATTTTTTGAAGTTGTTTGAATAGAATTGATATTAGTTCTTCTTTAAATATCTCATAGAATTCAAAAGCAAAGCCATCAGGTCCTAGGCTTTCTTTACTGAGATACTTATTATGGTTTTAGTCTTGTTACCTGTTACTGATCTGTTCAGGTTCTGAATTTCTTCCTGGTTCAATCTGGTAGGATGTGTGTGTTTAGAAATTTGTCAATTTTTTCTAGATTATCCAATGTATGGGCATATAGTTGCTCATTGTAGCCACTACTTATCCTTCACTTTCTGGAGTAACAGTTGCAATGACTCCTTTTTCATTTCTGATTTTATTTATTTGGTTCTTCTCTTTTTCTTAGTTTGGCAAATGGTTTGTTAAATTTGTTTACCTTTTCAAAAAGAAAAACACTTTTTTATTGATCTTCTGTATTTTTTCTCATTTCAGTTTTATTTATTTCTGCTCTAATTTGCATTAAATTGTTTCTTCCACTAATTTTGTGTCTGATTTTCTCTTGCTTTTCTATTTCTTTAAGATGTATCTTTAGGCTGTTTATCTGAAGTTTTCCTCCTTTACTGACCTAGGCACTTATAGCTATAAACTTCCCTATAAGCACTGCTTATAAGAAGATTTGTAAAGCTTAGAGGAATTGGGATGTGGAGAAACACTGCCATAAACAAGGGAAATAGTATTTTCATATCTGTGGTTAAGATCCCAAGCTTCACAGAAACCCCTCTTTCCAATAAGGAATAAACTAAAGAGGAGACAAAGTTATATATAGTAAGACACAGGAAAGAGAAGGAATTCGATGTGCTATGAAGCAGAACTATAAACACTGAAAACTCAGGATCTCTGCCCCACCTCACTGGCAAGGACAGGTAGCATTGCTCAGCTCACTACTGAAAGTAATTAAGCACTTCAGTTAAAAGTCACCTTGACTCTAGCAATCAGTCAATCAATCAGCAAGGTTCTCCTTATTTCCACACTTTTCTCAATGGGAAACATTAAATTTTGATTAACACTTTCTGGGCAAACAGACACACACAGTCTCCAAAAGTATTCCTTTGTTATCCTAATTCCCATTGCAAGAAACTATGGTTAGAAACAAGTATAAAATATATGTAATTATTTACATCATTCTAAGGAAGAACAAATTTAGTCTTAATGTATTTTAGATACTTTGCCATAGTCACAAATTATAGACCTAATATTTGAAATCACTTCTGCTTATTTCTAATCAAGATCTAAACCACTTATCACAGCTCTTTTAACTATATACTTAAAAGGAAGCAATTTTACCATTTGTAAATTATACTTCAATAAGCCTGATTTTTTAAGTATATTGAAGCTATATGGGACAATATAAATGTGAGTCATTTTTGCTCTTACAAATTTTTATATTAAATTTACACTAATAAATGCTACTTAAAAACAATAATAAAAGAGCTAAATAACCTATAGGAGGCAAATAGTATTGAGAGTAAGAGATGAACTTTGGGGTCCTTTATGTCCATTTGGAAATCTGTCTCTGCCACTAAATAGTTGTATGAGTTTGGGAAGAATTAGTTAAAAGCTCTGAGTCCATTTTTTTTTAAATCTGCCAAAATATTTCCAAATGAACTAACAACATTACTTCTTTGAAGATTTAATGAAAGAGTGTGTGTGTGTGTGTGTGTGTGTGTGTGTATATACACATCATGGTGCAAAGGATAGGCTCTCAATTGGATTTAATGAGAGCCTTTACCTCCAATTTTTAAAAATGAATTGCAAAGACACAGAGAAACTGAAAGCTTCTTATGTATTCTTCAAACTGAAAATGTGGAGAGGGAAGAAAGAGCATTGAGGCATTGCATCCCTGGAGGCAACTGAGATGGTAGATACTAAGAGGCAAAGCAATATTGGCCAATCAAAGAGACAGGAACAAACAGGACACAGCCTATATGTCCATTAAGTCTCTCAAGAGATAGGAAAGTTAAAATTGCTCTCCTCTGAGTTTATGCTTTTTCCTTTGTCAAGAAAAGTTATTGGGATTGCCCCTTGCTGAAATTAATTTATTCAGCAAGCATTTATGAAGTGACTCATAGAAGACAGGTACTGGAGACTTGTGCCCTGAAACTGTCAGAAATAATCTCTTAATATATTTGGGTCATTGAATGTGGAACACTAAAATAGTGTATCCAACTACTTTCCAAATATGTGTCTTAAATTTGATGCTACTCCCACCCCACCATAAGCCAACATTGAGTGGAAATCACTCATTTGGGGGGTAAAATCAGAAAGAACAGATGAGGAAGGAATATCCACCTAAAGAATACATTATGGCCCCAAATTTCACTTAGGGTAATTGAAGCTTATTTCTTGGGGAATCTCTAGAAGCCAGTGTCATGCACGCCTTTCAGTACATGAAGGATCTCAAATATATCAGCACAGCAACTCCTGTAAAGGGATGCTGGGGGTGGGCTTTGGGGTTAATTCCTCTGCATTTCTGGCCCACTTACTAGCATGCAAAACACTGGAGATAAGGACAAAGAAAGCCATCAGGCAAAGGAAGGCAGGTGCTGGCTGACTTTGCACTAAAATACTAAGAGGAAAAGCTAGGGTGGGGTTAAAAGCTTGGTAAGTGTCACTTTATTAAGAGCTAGGTTAAGAAAACACAAATAGGTTTCCTTACTTCAGTTATTCTCACTTCTATTAGTATGTCAATGTAAATATACATTATATAGCTTCAATATAGGTGTGTATTATAAGTGTTTCCCAAACTATTTAACAAAGAATCTTTTGATTTCCCAAACATTTTGTAAGATTAGAGTTTCTTATAAATATACAGGATCTAAGATACTAATCCAATTGCCTATATTTTACAAATGATGAAAATTAGGTCTAGATAAGCAATAATATATTAATAATGACTAAAAATGCAGAAATGTGGAAGAAGAGATTAGCTTTTTTACACAAAGTTAGGTCAGTGAGAAATCCAGAACATGTGACAGGGTTTCCTGTTAAACACATCCTTGTGGTTACCTTTCTCATTCTAGTTTTATCTGTTTTCCTATTAGCCTTTTTTTTACACTGGCTCTGTTCTTTGAGATCAAAACTTTCATGTCCAAGCACCTATAGCTAAAATGTATATTTTGTTATAACCATTACATAAATTATAATTATTTAGCAAAATGTATATTGAATACTATATAATCCATATGTAACATTAATTAATATATGTATTGTTAATATGTTGATATCAAGGCATTATGTCACTTTTATGATAATTCCACTTCCACTCAACAGAGAATGTACAAATCTTTATTTTCTAATCATTATCCCTATGAGTTGATTATACATATAAGATTACTTCTGTTTATTAGGTGACGACACTGAGGTCTAAAAACATTGGCATTTTCTAAAAGTGATAAAATAACTTGTATTCAGAGCCAAGATTCAAAATCAAGAATCAAATTCTTGCCTTTTGATCAGTCGAATCCTACTTCAGGTTCGCTTAGTCTCCCTCTGTTCTCAAAGTTCTTGAATTAATGTTTTTGGAGATTTTAGTTGGGATTATGAATGGCCTGGCTATTGCTCTTTTAAACACTTTTAGTACTGCTGGTGGTCATTCATGCATTTCTGGCATTTTGCATGGCATACCTTATAATATTTTATAAGGTTAAGAGAACATCAAGAAAGCCAGGCCAAGTAGCCCCAACACAATCAGGCAATAAACAACAAGTACATAATTAAAAGTTTAATATCACTGATTATTAGAGAAATGCAAATCAAAGCCACAGTGGATACTATCTGACACCAGTCAGAATGGCTATTATGAAAAAGTCAAACAAATAACAGATGATGAAAAGGTTGTGGAGAAAAAGGACCCCTTTTATACACTACTGGTGGGAGCATAAATTGGTTCAATTATTGTGGAAAGTGGTGTGGTGATTCCTAAATAACTAAATCAGAAATAGCATTTGACTCAGCAATATAAATCATTCTACCATACAGGCACATGCACAGGTGTGTTCACTGCAACACTATTAACCATAGCAAAGACATGGAATCAACCTAAATGCCCATCAGTAGCAGACCGGATAAAGAAAATATGATACATATACACCATAGAACACTATGCAGCCATAAAAAAAAAATAAGATCATGCCCTTTCTAGGAACACTGATGGAGACTGAGGCCATTATCGTTAGCAAACTAAAACAGAAACCAAAAACCAAATACCGCATGTTTTCTCTTATAAGTGAGAGCCAAATGACGGGATCACATGAACACAAGGAGGAAAACAACTGACATGGACCCTATGTGAAGGTCAGTGGTGGGAATAGGGAGAGGATTTGAAAAAAAAAAAAAAAACTACTGAGTACTAGACCTACTACCTGGGTGATAAAATAATCTGTACAACAAACCCCTGTGACATGAGTTTACCTATATGACAAACATGCACATGTACCTTGAACCTAAAAATAAAAGTTAAAAAATCCAGTTGGACCATAAAGTAAACCTTTTATCTAAACATTAAAATTGTTTATCTGAATTTATTATTTTTATTTATATTTACTTTAAGCTATTTACAGTCCTTGGAATCCATCACCTCTAGAAAACTGGTGGCTAAAATTAAACAGAAATCTACATAAAGTGAGATAAAACGCCTTGGAAGGAGCTGATCCTAGCAGAACCCAGCCCCACCACTCTTTATTGTAATAGAAAAGACAGTACACTGATGAGAGAGAACATTTTGAAAACTGTAGCCTTGTTGTTTGAAGAAGCTCCTTATACAGACCTCTGTGGAATAATCCATACATTATTTGGTAATAGAGAAGTGCCCAGTTGAGGGAAAAAATAGTATTAGTTACTTCATTTAAAACATTGCGGCCGGGCGCGGTGGCTCAAGCCTGTAATCCCAGCACTTTGGGAGGCTGAGGCGGGTGGATCATGAGGTCAACAGATCGAGACCATCTTGGTCAACATGGTGAAACCCCATCTCTACTAAAAATACAAAAAATTAGCTGGGCATGGTGGCGCGTGCCTGTAATCCCAGCTACTCAGGAGGCTGAGGCAGGAGAATTGACTGAACCCAGGAGACGGAGGTTGCGGTGAGCCGAGATCACGCCATTGCACTCCAGCCTGGGTAACAAGAGCAAAACTCCGTCTAAAAAAAAAAAAACTTGCTAGACATTTTGAGATGCAAACTACTATCTATCAGAAATAGCAAAGGGCAGAAAAGAGTAAGAAATTATCTGGATATATTACATCAGGGCACCTACCTGTATGGCCCATTGTGCTGTATTGTAACTGGAAAAGACTATGAAATCAGTGGTCAGATTATATGCCATATGAATGGTAAATGAGGTCAGAAGTGAAATAAAATCATACTCATCCATTGGAGACTATGTCACACCGGAAATAGTTATGGGGACAACTTTTTGCTGGAGGTCTAGTACTGCCTTATAAAATGCATTGAGGACACATAAAATGGAATTTATGATGATAGTAACAGTAATATAAACAGTGATCAGTGATGCATATTTATGGACATTTACGGTTTTCAAAACACTTTCACATACATAATTTTCTTTAGTTACAAATTATTCAAATTACTATTGAAAAATAGAGAAGATCCAAGTTATTTTTTCCATATTCTTAAATAAATTTTTAATAGAGAAAGTAATTCCAAATAAATGTTTTTCTCAGATCCAGAACATCGTTACAATGCATTAAGTTGGTACTCTTAACCAGATGTGTGATCTACTTGATTGTAAAGGCTGACAAATTATTTTCATGCTCATAATAACCATTTCCATAGATATATTTGCTTATCTGATACAACTGACATCAAGAATTTTTTTTTTTTCTCAAGAACTACCAATCTGCAAAGTGATAGAAAAAAGACTCAAAACAATGTCAGGCTCTAAATTCAATTGCCACATTTTCTTTGCAGATGATAAACTGTGTAATGCAAAGTTCATACTATAAAAGCTTTGTTTTGTTTAAATATAAAATGTACATTTATACTATGGTGCATGTTGCATGAACCGATTGACTTAGCTTACTCAGTAATTTGACATTTTTTCTTGAGTTCACAACTGAAGTTGGTTTCCACCATTGTCACAATTCATCAAGATGTTGAAGATCATCATTTCTTAACTATGACTTTTCAACCAGTCATAAAACATGCATTTCTGACCTCCGAAATGTATTAGCTTTCCTGAACAAAAATGTATTAAAAACCTATTGGCTTAAAATAAATCTCATGGTTAAATCACAGTTACATAGGTCAGGAGTTTGAGTGTGCTCTAATGTGTCTTACACTTCATGTACAAGGCTGAAATCATGTTGTCAGCCAGGCTCGGGTCTTATTTGGAGGGTATGGTGAACAGTACTCGTTTATGCTTATTGCAATTGTTGGCTGAATTCAGTTTCTGCAATCATAGGACTAAGGACTCTATTTCTTTGTTGGCTTCTAGCTGGAGGTATCGCTAGCTCTTTAAGAACAACCTTGATCCGTCTCATTTAGTGCCCTTTCTCTTCAACGTTACAACAATGTGAGCCCATCTCAAACGTCAAATCTCTCTTACTTCCCTTTTGCTTCCAGTCAAAATTCTCTGCTTTTAATCATTCATTTTTTTTATTTTTTAAATTGACAAATAAAAATTGTATATAGTTATATATAACATGATGTTTTGAAATATGTATCCATTATGGAATGAATAAATATCATCACAAAAAAATGATAAGGGCCAGGTGCAGTGGCTGACACTAATAATCCCAGAACTCTGAGAGGCCAAGGCAGGCAGATGACCTTAGGTCAAAAGTTGAAGACCAGCCTGACCAACATGGAGAAACCCCATCTCTACTAAAAATACCAAATTAGCCAGGTGTGGTGGCACATGCCTGTATTCCCAGCTACTCCAGAGGCTGAGGCAGGACAATTGCTTGAATCTGGAAGGCAGAAGTTGCAGTGAGCCGAGATCATGCCACTGCACTGCAGCCTGGGCAACAAGAGCAAAACTCCATCTCAAAAATAAAATAAAGAAAATAAAATAAAAGATAAGTATGTAAGATAATGCATGTGCTGTTTATTCATATGCATTACCTCACATACTTAATTTTTTGAGATGAGAACTCTTAAAATCTACTCTTAGAATCTTTCAAGAATACGATACATTGTTTCTAACTATAGTCACCACATTGTGCAATAGATCAATTGAATTCATTTCTTCTATCTAACTGAACTTTTGGATCCTATGACCAACATCTCTCCCAGTCCCTTATCTCTCGCCTCACACCCCTGGTACCCACCATTCTATTCTCTCCTTCAATCAATTTAACTGAAAAGTTCTCTGCTTTTGAGAGTATGTGTGATTATATTAGGCCTATGCAAACACTCCAGAAAAATCTTATTCCCAGATACTAGGGATTCAGATAAAATATTTTTCTGAGGTAATTTACAAAATTGGGCCTATCATACCAAATTTAATTTTAGTTTTCTTTGGAGACAGGGTTTAACTCCCATTGCCCAGGCTGCTTAGCAGTGGTGCGATCACATCTCACTGCAGCCTCGACCTCCCTGGCTCAGGTAGATTTTCCCACCTCAGCCTCCTGATTAGCTGGGACTACAGGCATATACCACATATCCAGCTATTTTTGGTATTTTTTGTAGAGGAGTTTTGCCATGTCACCCAGGCTGATCTTAAACTTCTGGGTTCAAGCGATCCATCTGATTTGTCCTCCCAAAATGCTGCGGTAACAGGTGTAGGCTACCATGCCTGACCAACTTTAATATTTAATAAAGTAAAAACAAAAACAAACACTTACCCTTAATAAATTAGCCATGCATGTTTTAGTAGCTAATTACTTTTTATAGATATTAATGTACTCAATACATGAAATGACTTTAATGTCAAAAGCATGCACTTGCTTTTTAAACATTTAATATTATATTTGACGTGTAAGTAATATTTTTGTACTTGAATAAATAAATGTGCATTAAAATATGTTTGGAAGACAATCATATGTGTAAAAACATCTAAAGATATGTATATATCTCACAGCTTCGGATTCAAGTAGCTAAAATCTGAGAAAATGTGACTTTCTTTAGATTTGGTTTTATGGCATCCTTTTAAGTGAACAGAACTAGTTCAGGCTAAAAATTTCCATCATAGGGTTAATAAAATAGATTCCTGAATTTTGCAAGCTACAGAAATGGTCACTGAAGAAACTGCAAGTAGACTCTAGGAATAACAACATGGCTTCTCTATGAAGTTAAGAACTTTTCTAAAGGGACACTATCATTTTATAAACTTTGTGGTTTTATTTATGGTAAAACATCTTTCAGATGAGTCATAACCATCTCAATTCCTTTTGGATTAGAAAGGATGCAGACATTGCAACCTTGACCACACTTTCCATAATCTTGTCACTTTAAGTTCTTTTGGGTGGAGGAAAAATGAATCCTTAATAAATATTTACATGGTCATTAATCTGATTTCAAATACTGAAGGGGTTGCAGCATCACTCATAGACAGACCCAAAATCTTATGTCACACAGAACTAGGTTCTAATTTTAGCTCTTTATCTTACTAATTATACTACCTTAACCTGTATTTTATCATTTTTTTCTACCAGACGACATACGTATTATAGACAAGATATATGTTCACTTGGACAAGCTTATTCTCCTTAGATTATTTATGTGAATAACAGGGATGGGAAAATCTTCCCTAGCAAATTGTTTTTTTTTGAAAAGTCCTAGTGCCATGATGATCACATCACAGGTGATCAATGTTAGTTTTACTTTTTAAATGCCCACTCAGGTTAACATCTCCCTGAAATTTCCCTCCTATAATTCCAAAGGCATTTCCTGCTTTTCCACACTGTACTGTTTACCTTAAGTGGAAGTTTCATATCCCATTGGTTTGAATGTACTTGATGGTTTTTATATTATACAGATGAGACAGACTAAGACCGGTACTGCCATTTGTTAAGGTGGAAAATAAATACTGGAAGAGATTTTTGGCATGAGTTTTATATTTTATTTTTTCATCTATGTCAAACCCACTGGTGATCCTTTTACATTCAAGGACAAAACAGTAAAAGCATTCTTTCCTTTCCTTTTATTTTGTCCTTCACTAGCCTTTCCTCCTTGAAAAGAGAAAAGGTAGAGTTTCTCCTAATCCAAAGTAGTTAGATTTGCTCAGGGAAAGACTACTAAAAGGAAAATTATAAAGATAAATGGGAAAAATTCAACATTTCACTCAACATTTCAAAGTCTTTAATAGATTTGATTTATTTTCTCTGTATTCCTTTAATACAAGAAAGAAACCTGTTAACTAATCATCTTTTCATGAAGATATGAGAAAACAGATGAGTTCAAGGATAGGCTTTTCCCTGCTATGCAACTTAGGGTTAGCATTTAACTTGCCGGTAGAGGCAGGCTCATGTCATATGAGGTTGTGTTCTGAGAAATGGGTAGTTTTTTCTTTTTTAATGCAAGTAATAGGTATCTATGTGATTTGCAGATTTCATAATTAGAGAAGTATACTTATAAACCTCAGGAAGTCAAAGGAGAAAACAAACATCACTGAGGAAGAAACAGAACAATTTTATTCATAGGATATTTGCCTAATTGCTGTCCATTTTTTCCCTGGGTGTCATTTTACATTTAAGTTGAAGTATATAAAATTGATGTTTTCATAGTTCAAGATGAGTCAATTATTGGCAATTTGATATGGTTCAATTTGAAAAAGGTCAAATAGGCACAACACTTTTGACGGGTCTATGACAAGTAGTGATATTTTTCTGTGAAGAGTTTGCTTAAATTCTGATTAACATATATTGTAAAATTTTGGGTTAGTCTGTGAATCATAGAACTAATTTTTCTTTATTCATTTAATGTTTATTGAGTGATAACTATGTGCCAGATGCTGTCTTAAGCATAAGGCATAGTACACAACAATGTCCCTGCTATCACAAATTGTACACTGCAGTGGATAGATGGAATATAAGTAAAATATACAAAATCTATATTTAGCATGTTAAGTAGTAATAACTTCAAAGGAGAGAAAAAGACAAGAAAGAGGATTGGGTTGGAGGAGTAGAACGAGGAGTTTAAAGTGTTTGACCCCTAGGAATAGGAAAGTCCTGAATGGGATGAGGAAATGTTAATAGTGAATGTCTATCAAAAATAATGATGGACAGAACCATCAGCAAGTACGTGCAAAGGCCCGGAGTGTAGCTGGTGAGAACAGTGGGCACAGTGTGGATAGACAGAATGGAATGAGCCTAAGGGAGAATAGAGACTCAATGAGGTCACTTAGGGCCTGAGTGCTAAACCTTGGAACATCTCAAGACTTAGATTTTAGTAATTTGAGGAGAAATGAGGAAACATACGAAGAATGAATCTTCAGGAGTACAGAAAGACAATCAAGTGATTGTGCAATCTTAAATGCCATATTAAAAAGATAATTTGAGAAAGAAAAACTGATAATTTGCTATATTTTCCAAAACTATGGGTTTCTAAAATTAGGAATGGGTACTACACTTTCACCTTCAAGATCTTACTGAAGTATAATGAAAAATATAGAAACAATATGAGTTCTTAGGATGTTTTTGCATGGCAGAAACATCTGGATCATATACTATCATTACATATTAAATATAATCTATACCGCTCTATCTTAAAATAATGGCAAGTAACCAGAAAGGTGATCCATTATTATAAAATACTTCAAACACATGCTGTGGATATTCCATTGATTTTGAAAATTACTTTCAGCATCTTATTTGTAGAATTCCATGGGTCAGAGCAAAGCTTATAAAATATATAATAAACTGTCTACCCTCAAAAAACAATTTTCAATGGATGTCCCATTTCTGAGCTCTTCGTTTACCAGTAAATGATGACTCCAACAACACAAGTCTTGTGAAATATCGATAACCTCATACTCCTTTATGAAGTCATTTGGCATTTGCTTTTATACACGGAGGTGATCCCAGAGAGTGAGCTGCTATTTCCAGCTACCCAGATGAGTCATTTAACCTCTTTTTACCCCTTAAAGATAAGAATATATTGTTCATTGGCCTACCTCACTGGGATGAAATGACTATTGGTGAGATAATGTCTATGAAACAATTTGACTGTCTCACAAAATAATGCCAAGTGTTTTTCAAAGCAACTTGCTAGAGTTTCTGATCCAAAGGCTGAAAAGGAAACCCATGAAACTAGTTTTTTTTTCGCTGTTTCGCTGACATTGTAAAGATTGGGAATAAAGAGAGGTTCTTTCTTTTCTGCAAAAGGGAAACCATTTCTCTAAGACTGCAAAAGCATTCACAGAGAAAAATTTATTCAAGCTGTCTTCAATAGTTATTGCTTTCACAAGGGTTTAGTAGGCATAGGCATGTCAAAAGATGCACATGAAACTGTCCAAGACAGGAGACTCGAGGAATTTAACTTCTGGGATAGCAACTCTCTTCCATTTCCATGTTTGTGGCACTCGTATTACTAAGTTGGTGTAATTTAGAAATATGGGAGTCACTCGTGTGTGTGTGTGTGTGTGTGTGTTTTGAGAGGCAGTCTCTCTCTGTTGTCAGGCCGGAGTGCAGTGGTATGACCTTGGCTCACTGCAACCTCCACTTCCCGGAGAAGCGGAGGTTCAAGTGATTCTCCTGCCTCGGCTTCCCAAGAAGCTGGGACTACAGGTGCATGCCATCATGCCCAGCTAATTTTGTATTTTCAGTAGGGATGGTGTTTCACCATGTGGGCCAGGATGGTCTAGATCTCATGACCATGAGATCCACTTGCCTCAGCCTCCCAAAGTGCTGGGATTATAGGCATGAGCCACCGCACCCAGCTCCATCCTTGTGTTCTTTATTCACCATATCCAATCCACCTCCAAACCCTGTCTTCTGTCTGTCATCACTATCTTGGTTAGCACCACCTGTCTTTTGGTACTTAGTATTTTACTTTATTCAGTCTACTAGCATCCTCTCATCTTGATTATTGTGGTTAATTACTGTGGCCAGGTCTCATTATGTGACCGACTGTATTGTATTTCTCCAGTCCATCCTTAACATTCAAAGCACATGCCATCCTTTTTGTCTTGTTCTACTTTTTACCTTACAGCTTCTGAAATATGACCTTTGCTCCAGCCATGCTGAATTATTAATAGTTCTCCAACAGCAAAATGCTGTTTCATACCTCTGGCTTTTACACACACGACTTCTGCCAGGAATGCCCTTCCCTTCATCTACAGGAGTAATAATAGAGTATGGTGCTTGGAGCAAAGGCTTTGGTAAGGATTCAATTCCATCCTTTTCTTCCCAACTATGTGTCTCTGGACAAAAGTCTGAATTTCTCTGTGTCTCAGTACCACCTGTTTAATATAGAGATAACAATAGATGAGATTAAATGGAAAAACTTGTGCAAATAATGTGCTTAGTACATATTAGAAGACTTACACTATACCTCGAAGCTTGTTGGTTTCCTTTTTACAAACTTTTGTTATCATCCTCCTCGCTCTGCAAAAGGGTAACTGTTTATTTCCTCTTTTGTCACACTCTTTTATCTTATGTGGATAGTATAGTAATTCTAATACATGTTTGAAATCCTTTGTTTAAATAGGTGTTATGTACACTGGATTGCAAAAATTTGTTAAAAGTAGATCCTTTTTATAGTCTTATTTATTTACCAATTTCTGGCAAATAATGTATTGAAAGAAAAAAAGAAAATTAAAGTCATTGTTCTTTGTCATAAAATATCCTACAGAGATCAAAGAAATGCTGCTCCTCTTATCTCCTGGGAAATGTGTGGTTCCCTAGAGCTTCATGGTAAAAACATTGATTTTTTTTTCCCCCGAAGAGTTATGCTTTCTTGGCAACTGACTTACTCATGGCCATGCAAAACTACAATGATTTGTTCTGCAGAAAGTTCCCAATGGCTTGTGGTAGTTAGGATGTATCATACTCCAAAACTGAGACCGTTATTATTGCATTGTCCTGAGTTTTATATTTTATCATTGCTAAAATGTTTGGAATGAAACCTGGTTATTACTAATCTATCTTTACTGAATCATATTGATCACATAGCTTAAGAATGGGATCCTGGACACTTATTTTTAAAATGAGGGTTTATATGTAAACTGAAAATTTTCCCATGACCTACCATTAAGCTCTAACATACAAATTTGCATATTAAAATTCCAGAATAGATCTTTCTTTTTTTTTTCTTTTTTGAGATGGTCTCACTCTGTCACTCAGGCTGGAGTGCAATGGCATGATCTTGGCTCACTGCAACCTCTGTCTCCCAGGTTCAAGGGGTTCTCCTGTCTCAGCCTCCCAGGTAGCTGGGACTACAGGCATGTGCCACCACATCCAGCTAATTTTTGTATTTTTAGTAGAGACAGGGTTTCACCATATTGCTCAGCCTAGTCTTGAACTCCTGACCTTGTGATCTGCCCACCTTGGCCTCCCAAAGTGCTAGGATTACAGGTGTGAGCCACCATACCCAGCAGATCTTTCATCCTATCTATAAGTTCATTCTAAAATAGTAAATTATCACAATTTAATTGAAAAAAGCATAAAAGGTCAACAATTTTGAATTTTTTTCTTTTCCCTCTTTTTTTGAGATGGGATCTCAGTCTGTCACCCAGTTTGGAGTGCAGTGGCACAATCTTGGCTCACTGCAACCTCCACCTCCCAGGCTCAAGTGACCCTCTCACCTCAGCCTCCTGAGTAGCTGGGATCACAGGCATGCATCACCATGCATGACAATTTTTAAAAATACTTTTAGTAGAGACAGGGTTTCACCATATTGCCCAGGTTGGTCTCAAATCCCTAACCTCAAGTGAGCCACCCACCTTAGACTCCCAAAGGCCTGGATTTCAGGTGTAAGCCACCATGCCTGGCCAATTATTAATCATTAAAATTAATGCTGCTTTAATATTTCTAAAAGAAATTTCTTTACTGAAGGTGTTACATGTTGAAAAAAATAGAACAACTGTATCTTTGGTGGCAATCAAAAAATTTAATCAGAATTTTATCTTTAGACATTTGAAATATATTGAATGAAATTTTCTAGTAACTTAACATTTGTCGTTAATGTGCAAACTGAAAAAAAAAGTGACCCAAAACAAATTGTCACAATAATATAATTTTTCAGTTCCATTAGGCCATATAAATAGAAGCTGTAGGTAGGATACTCCTTGTTGACAGTTTCTAGTTTTTTTTAATTTTCTTCTTTTTCTTTCTGTATAGCTTTGAGCATCTCAAAACAGCTGCATCCCTTCTAAAGCAAGAATGGATGGTGGGTTTTCAGGCTTAATGTCTATTTGTTCTCATGTACTAATGTACCCTGTGTTAGCCAGACAGACTCCATTTTGCTGAGAGCCAGATAGACTCCATCTTGACCTCCACCTCACCCCTCCTGCCACTCCTCCCTTAAGTGTATACCTGGGTCTTGCTACTGTGCTGAGTTGTGCTGTACTTAGAACTATAGAAACATATAACCTTGTAACCACAGGCTGCTTGGCAAGCCCACCTGCCATTGTGAATGCCCCTCCCCCCCATTGATTATATGACAGGTATTGAATACCCCCCTTGGTAACCGGCAATTATGGGAACCACTTGTGTATACACTCCTTAAAAAAATCAACAATCATGAGAACCTACTGCCTACTAGTTACCAGCCTCCTTATCTAACTTGTTTATTCTGCTTCTGTAAACTCTGCTCCTACTAGGCTCCCCCTCCCCTACCTTAAGCAAGGTATAAAAAGGAATCCAGCCCCTCCCTTGGGGCTGAGAGAATTTTGAGTATTAGCTCTCTAGGTTGCCAGCTAATTAATAAAGGACTTTTGATTCAAACTCAGAGCATGGTGCTGTTCCATCTAACTCACCTGGGTACAACACCCACTTAGCTCAATAAATTAACAAGCAATGCACCCTTTATTCTATGAATTTTAAAGTACTTGTTGTCCTATGTAGTATCATAATAGCTTAGAAAATGTTCCTTATAAGAAAGAAAAGTAATACTTAATTTTCATCCTACAATACCTGACAATTACAACTATAGTATCTAGATCAGAAGCATTTAAACATTTTAGTTACTGAATGCAGTTTTTAGAGATATGAACCAAATCTGAATTCTGTATTTTGGTATAGTGCCTTCCTCCTTTTCGTTTTGATAAAGATAGAAAACATTTAGAATCCTAGTTCTGTGGCTTACTAACTGTATACAGAATAAGTTACTCTATCTTTCAGTGACTTAATTCTTGTAAGAGAGTTTAATGACACCAACTGTATTAGTTACTATTGCTACTGTAAAGAATTACCACAAATGGAATGGCTTAAACCAAACAAAAAAAAAATGGTCTTAGAGTTTAAAAGGTTTAAAGTCTTGAAAATCTTACTAGGCTAAAATCAAGGTGTTATAAGGGCTATATGATTTTCTGGATGCTCTGGGAAAGAATTTGTTTCCTTTCTTTTTTCCAGATTCTAAAGACTTCCCACATTCCAAAGTTCATAGCTGACTTCAAAGCATCTCAAAGCCAGCCACATTGCATCTCTCTGATGATGCTTCCATAATCACATTTCCCTCCAAAGCCACATTTCCCTCAAACAACCAGGAAAGGCTTTCTTCCTAATAAAGATTCAGCTGTTAAAATTTGGAATTCCTAGATAATTAAAGATTCTTTCCAATTCAATCAGTGTCCTAAACTAATCACGTCTCAAAGTCCCTTTGCTATGTAAGGTAACATATTCACAGGTTTCAGAGATAAGGATGTGTATATGTGTGAGGATTCACTAGTTGACCTACCACACCTATTGGAGAGGTTTTCCCTGTCACTTAGAAATAATTTTATTAGGCTCCTAGCACTTTGCATGAGCTGTACAGCCAATAGGGTGGTTATAATAATCGGAAAAAATTCCCTTCTTCAGGCCTTTCATTATCTCTGAAATTTGGTGTATAGACTATTTTAAGTTCTTTTCCTAGCTGTTACATTTTTTTTAACCCTGTAATAGTAATTCCTAAAATAAAAAAGTGTTTGAAGATGACCAAATTAAATGGAAAAAAGTGATTTAAGCTCCTTAAAGCTCATTTAGCCTTTATTAACATCTTAGTTAAGTTCAATCTTGATTTAAATTGGGATATTTGATACCCAATTATAATTTTAGTTTTCTAGTGTCTTACTCAAGCATTTCTACATTTGCATAAAATTGATTTTTTTATGACTTTAATTATTTCTCGGGGTCCCCAAAGGAGAAAAAAAGTGTATTTAAAATTCTATAAAACTCATTCTATCTTAAATATATTCTGTGAATCTTGAATTCTTTTACGAATGTAAGATACTTTATCAGATCTTGGTGATCTCATTTTTTTCCAGTATCTTAAAACATTTTGCTATTTCATTTATTCTGAAATCTATTTCATTATATACCACTATCTATTGACTATAACCAACAATATTATAAAAACACAAAAATTATTTAGAAAATAATGAAAGCACTCTACAAAACTATCATCTGTTTGTCTCGCACCTTCTTGGCTTTTATATACTATTTTTTCTTGCCAGAATGCCTTCCTCTGACATCTGTCCAAATACTTACTTAATTTTTAAGTCTCATTTCTAGCCATGTCTCCTCTGCAAAAATTTCAATATCAATCCTAGTTCACTGTGGAAACTTTTATATATTCTTATTTCTGCTTCCAGCAAAACTTGTGAATAATTTCAGTACAGCACACATCACCTCAAAATAATTGTTTGCTTCCCTGCATGTGTTGCCCTGTAGGACTCATAACAAATGTTTGATGAATATTAAAAATCATCATAATTCATATTTATCAACTGAATATATTAAATTAGTAGAAGCATTAACCTGAATTAGTCACCAATTTTATATTAACAAATGCTAGGAAACCATGAGTAGGTGAGAGATTGAGTGACTTTGTCCAAGATAACACAATTATCTCAATGTCAGCAGCTTTCTAAACGTAACCTTAAAGATATGTTCTACTGATTTATTGTTTAAATAAAAAAACAGTCATGAATAAACTTCTGAGAAAGACTTGCTATTCCTTAATAGAGGATAAAAATTACCCTTAAGGGCCTGCTATATTCTTAACTATTTAAATCTCATCTTCTAGTATACGTAAATACATACCCCATATTTGAGTATTACTTTCTTATTAAACAAACCAGGAAACAAAGCATTTTTTGAGAACGTCTGGATCTGAACTTTTGATATGGTAGGGCTGGGAAGGGAAAAGCGTGGTCCCTTTAAATGCTATGGAAGAGGAGAAGGGAAATGCTGGGTGGAGGAGAGCGTGGTCCCTGGCTGGGGCTCCACCCCCACGGACCTAGCTGAGGACAAGATTCCTGCCTTCATGCCCGAATGCTGCATTTCCAAAACCACCCTGGACCACCATGCTCCTATCCTGTGCCTATAAAAACCCCAGGCCCCAGCAGGCACACACTCACAAGGTGCTGGACACGTAGAGGAACAGATCTGTGGAAGAAGACACAAGCGGCTAGATGTAGAGAGAACGTTGAGGGGAGCAGTCTGGCAGAAGAGCACATCAGTAGGCACCAGCACGCTGGCAGGCCACTGACCAGCCAAATCAGGTTGAGTTTGACAGGAACAGTTTGAGGAGAGCCAGGGACGCAGAGCGGCCCAACTCCAAGGGTAAACCGTTTCTCTCTGACTCCCCTATCAGCAGAGAGCTACTTCCACTCAATACAACTTTGTGCTCATTCTCCAAGACCACATGTGACCCGATTCTTTCTGTACACCAAGACAAGGACCCCAGATACAGAAAGTCCTCGGTCCTTGCCAGAAGGTAGAGGGTCTAATTGAGCTGGTTAACACAAGCCACCTGTAGACAGCAAACTGAAAGAGCACCCTGTAACACATGCCCACTGGGGCTTCAGGAGCTGTAAACATTCATTCTGAGAACTGCTGTGGAGTTGGAGCCCCACAGCCTGCCTATCTGTATGCTTCCCTATAGGTTCAAGCAGCAGGGCACTGAAGAAGCGAGCCACGCCCTCGCCATATGCCCTGTGAGAAGGACAAGGAAACCTTTTCCATATCAGTTTCAAAACCTGGCCTCAACTTACTTTAATTACTTATGAATGTACTTGTGTATTTTTGACTCTAACCTCTCTTCTGCTACTCTGATTCCATAAATCCCTAGAATGAAAATGACTAATATGTAATCGTTAGACTGCCTATGCACTTTTTAAGATCTAAAATATTTCCCATCCTATTTTCTTTCATGCAGGATATCCCTTGTCCATATCAACCCATTAAATAATATTTATTCTCAAGGTCTAATTTAAATGCCAATTCTTCCCTTACGTTGTCAGAATATTTATATCTACCCTCTAGGCTTCCAAAGCACTTCATTCAAACAATGATACAGGAAAAAGAAAAATAATAATTGATGAAATCGATTCAGTAACTACAATGTGCCAGGCATAGTTTAAGCTTCAATTCCATGAAGTGAGGACAATAATTATTCACATATCAAGATGTGGAAACTGGAGCACGATGTGTTAAATAAGTTATTTAAATTCACAAAGCTATTAAATAGCAAAGCTCAGGCTTTGAACACAGATGTTCTATTTATGGACTGTGTTCTTAACTTCTATATTGTGTCATTAGACATAAACACATGTTTTATATGACTGAAAGGAAAAGACTATTAGCTCTTTGAGGCCACAATTCATAACTTAATATGTTGCTGAGAAAGGCTAGTGTATTATTTGCAAGTATCCAGTGCTCAGTAAAAGATAAACAGAATTGATAAAAGCTAGAGGTAAGTGTTTTCTATGGAAGTAAATGTACTACATGGCAGAAACAGCTTGCATGAAGTGTTAAATGAATTTGGGCAGACCAACTATAGTAAAAGCCAAAATTAATTCAAACAGCTATAGCCTCACCTTCCTCACACCCACAAACTCACATATACATAGTTTGTCATTTGTCATTGTTGAATGCCTCAGATGGACACTGCACTGTCTTTTATTCTAGTATGTATGACATTCTAATAATAAGGAAATGATTCAGAAATCTATAAATTAACTAAATTTTAATTTGAAATTCTACAAGAAAGTATTTTTAAAGTTTTCAGCAGTCATTACCTCAAAAATATAATAATTTTCCCCTTTTTATTTTTAATTTAAAGTTAATGGGGGACACAAAATTTTTAAAATGTAAATTACCTTTTAGTACTTTTATTGATATTGTTTCTTACAAAAGCAACAAAATCAGTTCACATTTATTACATGTATACGTGTGTGTATACAGAAAATATAAATTCCAAAACACTGAAATATTTTATCGCTTTATAAATTTGATATATAACTTGTCAACTTGTACTCTTTATATATACATTCATGTGTTCACTAGAAAACACCTTTCTATAACTCTTTTACAGTCTTTTTTCCATATAACAATATATCATACATAGATATGCATACCATTAAATGATCCTCATCAACATCATTTTAATTGGTTAAATAATATTTTTCTGTATAAAATGATATATACTTTAACCAAATCTTTCTTGTTGTTTATTTATATTATCTCAAATTTTTATTACTTGAGCCATGCTCTGATAAAGATCATTACTTGTACATTTATATAATTCCTTCACTTTTTTTCTCCCTTCAGGGTACAGAAGAGAATTATAAATAATGAGAAAGATATTACAGATTTTCTCACTAAATGCCAACTTCGACTCCCTTCTAGATTTCCTTCTGAACTATGGTATTTGAGAAGCCCAATTGACCAGATTGCAGGGTCCTATATTGTATCAGTTTCCATGAAGTAAAATAATTTTGTAGAATGTAAAGATGGAAGTATGAAACAGAGGTGGTAGATGTTGGCTGGGAGATCAGCGATTTTACAGGCATAGTGGTAGTGTTGTTTTAGTTTCGTCCCCTGTAGTATCTGTGACTGACTTTTTTCTTTACAGGCCCTCAACATCATGGTTACTGAGTGATGTGCAGCAGTAGCAGTGGTACAGTTCTTCAGTGATGCAGGCATGTTTCCCCACTGGATTGCACCAGGATTTATAGCATCAAAGTTAGGTTCCTTAGCCCTTCATAGGATTCTATAAATGAATACTTTTTAATAAAATTTCTTTGGTGTAAATCAGCTAGAGTGAATATTATTGTTATCTGTCAGGAATCTGGAATGAAGAGGGTCATGGTTTTGAATCTTTAGTCTTTTAAATATATATTGCCTACTTATCTCTAAAATACTTGTTACCATTTACATTTGGAAAAGCTGTTAACAAAAGCTTCCAGTTTTCTGATCCTTTATCATCACTAGTTGTTAATTGTTCTAAAAAAAAATGAGAAAGGCACTCTGAACCACCCCTCTCCATTATGTCCATGCCTCTTTCCAGAGGCTTGAACTCTTTAAAGTCCTTCATTTTCACAATTACATATTTAAAGTTATTACTAATTTTTCTTTAAGACTCTTTTTAGTATTACATATAGAATGCCTGCTATGTGCATGCATAATGTACATACATTACCTAATTAAATACTACAAAACTCAATTGTTTCATCTTTTAGTCATTAACTATTCTACAAAGTGACATCAACAAGGCTTATTATGTGAAGTATTTTACTCATAGATTCACAGCAAGTAAATGAAAGAACAAGAATCCAAATTCAGGTAACCTGACCATTAGCTCTTGCTGATTCCAGCTCTTCATCTGTCCTGTAGCATCGTCTCTTAATATCTCTTCTCCTTCTTTGCGATATGTGTAATTTTTAAATTATATAAAATTGTCTTACCCTTAATTATTTCTGGTGGTCAAAGAAGCAGTTTGTAAGTAAACACATAGACACATGCATACACATATTGAAGTTTTAATCCAGTTGCTAGGGTGTAAGGTTGTTTTGCTAAAAGATAAGCACTTGTTGTTTTTTAATGGTAGCTTCGCTCAATGAAAAACCTCTGTTCCTTAGGCCACCTATTTTCCGGCAACTGCCTGCTATGCACATATACTGGAAATTATTACATTGTAAGAATGTTTATGAAAATATGATTTGCATACAAATAACATGTGTAAGTCCAATCCTTGTTTACTAGAAAAATCGAAGTAGTGATAAGGATGATATAATATCAAGCCAACAGAATGTAAAGCATTTCTAAATTGCTCAGATCTCAAATTAGCATAAAAAATCTAGTCTGAAATGGAACATCTGAAAGCAGTATTTTTTTTTCTCAAATCTCTCTGAAGAGTACAGAGCTGGCTGCACACTAAAGACACGTCATTTCTATCACCTTGCATTGTGTAATTGAAGAACACATCCAAGCAAAGGATCACGTCGATGCAGTAATTGAAAGCAAACAGGTTGCAAAAGCAGTAATATTTCACATCAAGGTAGTGTTGCAAAGTGACTATGGTTTTACTACAAGGTAGTGCATGCCTCCCTCTCTGTTGGTTCACATCTCTGTTTCAGTGTTGAATTTATTGCATGATTAGCTTGTTAAATGAAAATGGATATATGTACCAAAGTAAATGGATCATAGCTTTCAGGTTGCCTTTTCTGACTGATATCTTAAAACCAAGTCTTCTTCAACCTTCAACTAAAATCTAAGTCTAAAATGAGCATTCAAATATAATAACTGGCATTTTTCTCAACTGAAATATCCATCTTTAAGGCAAAGTCAATAGCTCCCTCCTCTCTGCTTCCTTAGCACTTTGTTTCATTTATTGCACTTATCATATTGTGTTATTTTATGAATATATTTTTACTCCCCAGATATTTTGCTGCTTGAGATGTCTTAAGTACTTTACCACTTAACTCAGTAGTTGACATTGTGAAATAAAAATGAAATAGATAAATAAAAAAATAAACCTTCAAGTGCTAACAAGCAGGCTCTAGAAACCAGGGTTATAGAATAAAGGAAGAAAAAAAGATACCAAAAGAGAGTTTGAGGCTCTTTCAACATTTCCTAGGGTGTGCTTTTTGTAAGGGATTCTATAGATAACAGAGATCTAAAACTAATGCTATATTTTCATGTGTTTGGTTAGGAAAAAATGGTAGACTATTCAATATTGTGAAAATGGCCATACTGCCCAAAGTAATTTATAGATTTAGCACTATCCCCATCAAGTTAGCTGTAACCCTCTTCACAGAACTGGAAGAAAAAACCACCTTAAACTTCATATGGAACCAAAAGAGAGCCTGCATAGCCAAGACAATCCTAAGCAAAACAAACAAAGCTAGAGGCATCACATGCTACCTGACTTCAACCTATACTACAAGGCTACAGTAATCAAAACAGCATGGTACTGGTACCAAAACAGAGATATATACCAATGGAACAGAACAGAGGCCTTGAAGGCAATGACACACATCTGCAACCATCTGATCTTTGACAAAGCTGACAAAAACAAGCAAAGGAAAACGGATTCCCTGTTTAATTAATAGTATTGTGATAACTGGCTAGCCATGTGTAGAAAACAGAAACTGGACCCCTTCCTGACACCTTACACTAAAATTAACTCCAGATGGATTAAAGACTTAAACATAAGACCTAACACCATAAAAATCCTAGAAGAAAACCTAGGCAAAACCATTCAGGACATAGTCATAGACAAGGACTTCATGACTAAAACACCAAAAGCATTGGCGACAAAAGCCAAAATAGACAAATGGGACCTAATTAAACTCCAGAGCTTCTGCACAGCAAAAGAAACAATCATTAGAGTGAACTGGCAACCAACAGAATGGGAAAAAATTTTTGCAGTTTACCCATCTAACAAAGGGCTAACATCCAGAATCTACAAAGAACTAAAACAGATTTACAAGAAAAAAAACAACCCCATCAAGAAGTGGGCAAAGTACGTGAGCAGACACTTTTCAAAAGAAGACATATATGAGGCCAACAAACATATGAAAAAATGCTCATCATCACTGGTCATTAGAGAAATGAAAATTAAAACCACATTGAGATACCATCCCATGCCAGTTAGAATGGCGATCATTAAAAAATCTGGAGACACCAGATGCTGGAGAGGATATGGAGAAATAGGAACACTTTTATACTGTTGGTGGGAGTGTAAATTAGTTCAACCATTGCGGAAGACAGTGTGGTTATTCCTCAAGGACCTAGAAATAGAAATTCCATTTGACCCAGCAATCCCATTACTGGATGTATATCCAAAGGATTATAAATCATTCTATTATAAAGACACATGCACACATGTTTGTTCCAGCACTGTTTACAATAGCAAAGACCTGGAACCAACCCAAATGCCCATCAATGATAGACTTGACAAGGAAAATGTGGCATATATCCACCATGGAGTAGTCTACAACCTTAAAAAGTGATGAGTTCGTGTCCTTTGTAGGGACATGGATGAATCTGGAAACCATCATTCTCAGCCAACCAACACAAGAACAGAAAATCAAACATTGCATGTTCTCACTAATTGGTGCATGTTGAACAATGAGAACCAATGGGCACAGGGAGGGGAACATCACACACTGGGGTGTGTTGGGGGGGACTAGGGAAGGGGCAGTGGGGCTAGGGAGGTTGGAGAGGGATAACATGGGAAGAAATGCCAGATATAGGTGATGGGGAGATGGAGGCAGCAAACCACATTGCCATATATGTACCTATGCAACAATCCTACATAATCTGCACATGTATCCCAGAACCTAAAATACAATCAATAAAATTTTTAAAGTATTATTGTAGTTTGAGCAAAACCACAAATAATTTGGTGTATTAGTCTATTTTCACACTGCTGTAAAGAATACCTGAGACCTGGTTATTTATAAACAAAGATTAAATAACTCATAATTCCACATGGCTGGAGAGGTCTCAGGAAAAGTACAATCATGGTGGAAAGTGAAGGGAAAGCAAGACAGGTCTTACATGACAGCAGGAGAGAGAGAGCAAAACAGAGAGAGAGAAGTGGGGCATGGGCGACACTTATTAAACAACCGTATGTCATGAGAACTTACTTACCATCATGATAGCAGCATGGGGAAACTATCCCCATAATCTAATCACCTCCCATCAGACCCCTCCCTCCACATGTGGGGAATACAGTTCAGATTACAATTTGAGATGAGATTGGAATGGAGACACAGTAAAACCATATCACTTGGTCTCAACTGAAAGGTAATATCCACACACACACACACAAATACTAGCACATCACAAACATCACTGGGGCATCTGATGTTTAAACTGCAATTTTCTAATTGCCAAAATGATAATAATTGCCATTTTACCCTTATATCTTCTAGGGTTAATACAAGAAATGAATATGACATATGTAATATGAATAATCAAAGATCACTGCTTTAGTTTATGTTTTACCACTTATTAATTTTGTATTTGGCATTTAAATTCCCTGTCTGTTCATTAATAGAAATGGATAAATATAACTATTTTCTGTGATATATGTATAAACTAGGGATTTTAATCCAGCCAGCAGGATTCACTCACCTATCGATATCAATGCAGAGAGTTCCAGAAGTGAGCTTAACTGATAAAGAATGAGACTAAGAAAACATATGTTAAAAATATACTAGCTGAAATTGTTTTTCTTAACATAATCAGATGACTGATGATTGCAACATAGCTGAAATACTTGTGATAATTTTTGTGGATTATTTTTTTACCCAAGCATATATATAGAAAACTCAATTTTCAATGTTCCATAAAAAATTTTATTAATTTGTTTAGCTTACTTTTTATTTTAAATAAATCAAAAGAAAATATGATTTGGAAATTTTTCTATTCCAAGTGTTAAAATTTCAGCTAGAAAAGCACAAATTGGTAAGACAGTCATTTCTCTTCAAAAATTCAGAGTCTAGTATAATAAATAGTGTAGCATTGTATGAAAAATATTGATTAAAGTATAACTTCCTAATTACCAAAACTGAGATATAAAGCTCATAACTTAGGCTCTTTTGGCATTGAGTGGTTACCAAGAACATGACATTGATCACACTGAAACCTCACTATCTGAAACTGCATATGTAATAAGTATTTGTAAATCTGGAGGTATGGATAAATAGAAATTAGTAGATATACGTGATCTTTCCATATTCAGTGTTCCCCAGTGGGGTGGGTAGTTTGTTCACTTATTCTTGAATTTGGACTCTCAGTAACAATGATCATGGTAATCATGACCACTTTCTGTATTTACATCTCTATGACTAATATTACTATGCAGTCTGTCTGTCACCTAAGCAAGAAATATGGGACTTGTAATGCAGTAGTCCCCACTTATATATGGGAGATATACTTCAAAACTCCCAATAGATGTCTGAAACCATGAATGGTATTGGTCCCCATATATATTATGGTTTTTTTAAATCCAATAGTTGAGACAGCTACTAAGTG
Organism: Callithrix jacchus; assembly: GCF_049354715.1. Classification (NCBI taxonomy): domain Eukaryota; kingdom Metazoa; phylum Chordata; class Mammalia; order Primates; family Cebidae; genus Callithrix; species Callithrix jacchus. The sequence continues at coordinate 89,586,341 of NC_133511.1, forward strand.
ACTAACAGTTGCATAGCCTATACAATGTGGATATATTGGACAAAGAGATAATTTATGTTCAGGGCAGATCAGAATGGCATGGCTAAAGATTTCACCATGCTATTCAAAAGAGGTGCTATTTAAAACTTAAGAATTATTTATTTCTGGAGTTTTCCATGTAATGTTTTCAGACTTAGGTAAGCAAAACCTTAGAAAGCAAATCTGTGGATGATGGGGGATGACTGTAGCATCTACTTATCTTCAAAATGAAGTTTAAAATGATGCTTAATACATATGGTTCCTATGAAGACTTCATGGTAATAACATAGGAGGCAGACTCATCTCTGGAGGTGGGACTCAGACACTGGACCAGATTGAGAACTAACTGAAACAAGGAAGAGGCAAAAGCACCTCTCAGTAAGACACACCCATCAGTGCCATGTCAGTTTACTATTGCCATGGCAACATCCAAATGTAGCTATCTCTTTCTATGGCAACAACCTGACCATGTAGAAGTTACCACCCTATTTCTAGATGTTTCTATATAATATGTCCCTTCATTTGTATGTAAAAGTAGAAATAAATATGACTGAACAACTGCCTCTGAACTGCAATTCTGGGCACAGTTCATATAGGGTAACCCTTCTCTGCAAGGAGCAGTGACTGTTGCTGCTGTACATTGCTGCTACAATGAAAGCTGCTGTGTGACACCACCAGCTACCCCTTGAATTATTATCTAGGCAAAGCCAAGAAGTCTCCAAGGCTAAGCCCCACTACCATAGTAATATGCTAGTAAAGCATTTAGCAAAGGACCCAACAAATAGAAAGCCTCTACAAATATCTTTCTTTTGCACCAGCCCCTATCACATTGAAGTTAAATTATTTCTTACCATTTTCTCACTAAATGAAAAGACTTTGTGAGCAGGGTTCCTGCTTTCTTCTTCTGTATATCTCCAAGAGCGGGCCCAGAGCTTGATACATGGTAACAAAATAGGCATATGGACCTTATTTTACTTTATTTTTTATTTTTTGTAGAAACATCATTTTGCAGTGTTGCCCAAGCTGGTCTTAAAGTTTTGTCTTCAAGTGATCCTCCTGCTTCAGCCTCCCAAAGCAGTGAGGTTACTGGCATAAGCCACTGGACGCACCCTTATTTTGTTATTTATAAACACTATCAGGGATGTTGTCATATTGAATGAGGAAATGAAGGAGTTAGTGTAATTGTCCAAGACCCAGTTAGTTCCAAACTATTTCTGACATTAGATTTTCTGAAAGCAAAGCCTTTCGTATATCCACCCTAGCACAGTGCACTTTCAGCCTGAAAACAGTCCTTCTTATGACAGATTTCCTCATTAGCTAGAAGTGTCAGACATGGTATTTGAGCTTGTCATACTTTGCACTTAATGCATCTGGAAATTCAGGTTTTTCACCCAACAAAGCCCATAGGCACTGTTCTGTTGGCAACGTAATGGATTCAGCAAATAAAACTATACTGATGCTTGAGCGTTCCTATTTTCTGGAATCTGTAGCAAACAACTTGATTGTATGAAACAATGGGGTATAATGAGTATACCTTAATAGAATATCTATCCTGGTAGGAGAAATATTACTTATGGCAAATATATTATAGTGAGTTTTTACTGTCCAGAACTACCAAGTGACTTGATCACAAGTAGGCCATAATGAATAAAAGTAGTTAAAGAAGCTACTGATAAGAGCCAAGTCATTTTTTTCCACTGAAATTTGAATATATTAGCTGCGTATGGTGAGTAGATTTTTGTCTTGGACTGTTCTGAGAACACCAGGCACGATGTATTTAGCCTGATCTACTCTAAATAGTCTTGTTGTGGCTCGGACATTATTCCAATCCTGAGAAGAACTTCTTTCTTTCCCATCTCCTGTCTATCTGAAAGTTGTCCATTTTTGACAGAGCAGAGCATGGCTTTTCTCTAACTTGAAGGTTTCTCCAAACAGATCTCACAGGCTTTGTAATAACTCAGATTGAACAATATAAGTTTGACAGTATTCAACATTTTTGAGTTACAAAAAATACAAGTTTTACCATTTTCACTGGAACATATGTCCTCTGAACTCACCATCTACTGTCTGTTTTTCACATTGGTATTCCAAAGATCTGAGAATGCTTTGCTAGAAAAATGTCAAATAACTGTACAAAAAGCCCTGACGTATAAAACATACTTAAATGTAGCAATAGCTCTACATGTTTGTGTGTATACATGTACATATCAGGCTGCTAAGTAATACAAATAATTCAGAAAGAAAAGAAGTCAACATGTTATGACTATCTCTCAGAAGCATGTTAGAGGCTCTTTTTAAGTTATTTATGTAGCCTCACAGTTTTAAAAGTTGGTCAGAATTATACACATTAAAGAAAAATAAAACCTAGGGTCACAGAAGCCAAATCACAATTAAATTTATGTAAGTTTATCTAGGCTTATACCTTAGCCCAATTGTCTCAAAAATCCCTCTTGTTTCTACTCTACATAATTTGTATACATATAAATTCCCTGCAAGTCAAATCAGGACAGGGTTATTATTGAATACTTTTGTGAATATCTCAGTAGTCAATAGCTTATGTCAGTGCAGCATGACAGACTGCCAGCACCCACACCTGGCACCAACATGAAGCCAGTGAGATAATCTATGTAGGATGTGAAACATAAGCACAATCCTATTTCCTCTGACACTGTAAACTGCTCCATATTTGTCACAGCAAACTACTAAAAACAGAGCATAAATGTCATTTTGTGAAGAGATCTACAATTCTTGTACTAGCATATACCATTCCAATAATAAGAACCCCACCTATAATGTGTGTGTGTGTGTGTGTGTGTGTTTTGAGGGTATACTTTTACACTATTGTGGTAACAGGAGGAGTATTGGCATATGCACTTCCCTTTTTATACATAAAAGAATTTCCTGAATGGCAACTGCTTGATAATTATTTAGAGATGTATTGATTCTCTCACCTTAAATTTTATTCTCCTTTTAGAATTGCTGCCGTTTGTTTTTCTTATTAAACTGGGAAAAATGGGAGGCATAAGAATTTTAGATGTTCAAAGGACCTGAAATACTGCCCACTTAGCTAATTATGAGAATTGGCAAGCTGCAGCTGAGAGAGGGAAGATTTCTCACTATACATCCCAACCACTGTACCTGGGCCCTTGTGATTAGGTTTCTGGTACTAACTACGGTTATGCGTCAAGTGGAGAAGGAAGGCTGGGTGTTATAGAGGTTTTTAGTGTTCCTGGAAACCTACTGCATTAACATTCTGCTGCAGTGCTTACAATTTTAGATTTTAAGCATGTGTATTTTTTACAGAAATAATACTATTCTCCATGGACTTCATTTATAACACAAGGGACAATGACAACAGCAAGAAAACGTCTACTCTTTGTTGAGTCTTTACTATGTAGTTCATGTGTGTTCTCCATTGTCTCACTACAATAATATTAGCAAGTTGTCATTTTTATTCTATTTTAGCAATGAAAAAACTGAGGTATAGAAAAGTAACTAGCTCAAGTGTCCTTGGCTAATAGGTAGTAGATCCAGAATTGTTATCTAATTCTGATTCTAGTATCTAAACTGCTAATCAAAAAATATCTTTTGACACATTTAGAAAATCAATGTTGTGCTGAGTATAAGTTCCCATTATGAATTTTCATTTAAATAATATTTACACATTACATTATTGGCTAATACAAAAATATGGACAAGGAGAAAGAAGAAGAATATAATATATAAAATATATTTCACACACCAAGAGACAACTGCTGTTAATAATTTTGTGTAATATTTTTAGTAACACATCAGCCAGGATACAAGCCTAAATTACATGTGAGTATATGGATATAATGTATGTAGGTCTACATGTATATTTGAGTCACACATTGATCCTGCATCATTACTCCTGTCTACTTCCAGTGTTGTAGATAACTGGTCTTCTGATTTTCAGTAGATTTCTCCCCCTCTTTTTTTTTTTTTTTTGAGACAGAGTCTTGCTCTGTCACCAGGCTGGAGTGCAGTGGCGCTATCTCAGCTCACTGTAACCTCTGCCTCCCAGGTTCAAGCAATTCCCCTTCATCAGCCTCCCAAGGAGGAGCCGGGACTACAGGCACGCACCACCACTCCCAGCTAATTTTTTTGTATTTGTAGTAGAGACAGTGTTTCACCATATTGGCGAGGATGGTCTCAATCTCCTGGCCTGATAATCCACCTGCCTCAGCCTCGCAAAGTGCTGGGATTACAGGTGTGAGCCACCACGCCCAGCCAGATTTCTCTTTTTCTTTAGTGAAGACCATCACCTGCAGGGAAGCTGGCAGGGTAATTCTCAGCAGACAAGCATTAACTCTCTCCACATTTATTAATGTTTAACATCCTTCTTAACTTTCATTTTTGACTTCAAAATCAACCCACATGCCTCTAAGAGTGCCTTTGGACTTCACTAATTAAGCTAGCCCCAAAAGCAAATATTGTAGTTAATGAGGGACCTCAAATCATTGTTCACTAATGAAATAACTTGCCACAAAGCATGATACTATTTTGCAATTAAACCAATTAGACCAGAAAGTTGGATGGAATATTTTAATTAAGCTGAGACAATTTTCTTTCACTGATATAGCTGTGGATAAAGTCCATTAGAAAAAAAATTATGCAAGTACTTAGTGATTTTCCATATGTTTCTGTTTTAAAACTTATTTTTGAGGTTGTTCCTGCTGCATGACATGGAGTTCAGTGTAACAGGATGCTCTTAGCTGCAAGCAATGCTAAATTCTGACTCACTTTGCTTTAAAAGAAAAGCATATTTACCATTTTATAAAAGCACCTGTAGGACTCATTAAGTCAGTGGCCTAACAGTGTCAAGGACCCATCTTCTTTCCATCTTTCTTTCTTGACGTCTTTGGTGCATCAGTTTAACTCACCCAATGGCTACAAGAGGACTGGCAGAATTCCAGCCCTCGAAAGACCTTGCAACAACACTCTCATCAGAAAAACTTAGCCCCCACATGTGATGGTCAGTTTTGTGTGTCAATTTGGCAGGGCTATAGTACTCAGTTTTAGAGTCAAACACTAATCTAGGTGTTTCTGTGAAGGTGTTTTGTACAAGTGACTAACATCTACAATCAGTTATGTAAAGGAGATTATCAGAAATAAATCAGTAAGATTCATCCAATTATCAGAAAAGCATTCAGAATGACCATGAGTATTCCCTGAGGAAGAAATTCTACCTGTGGACTGCAGAATCAGATCCTGCCTGAGAGATTCCAGCCTGTATTTCCTGACAGCCTTCCCTATACATTTTCTACTTCCTTAGACAACCCTTAAAATTACATAACACAATCTTTATAATAAATCTCATTTACATATTTTGCTTGTTCTGTTCTTTTCCTCTGATGGAAGCCAGACTGACATGCCACACTTTTATCCGGAAGAAATCTTTAACAAAAAGTCATCTCAGAAGTCTTTCTGTCACATGATATTGGGAAGAATTGCATCACATATTTCTTCTCAAAATAACTGTTCTGAATTGTAAAGGAATTTCCACTTATCAGAATTTAGCTCCAGTCACATAGAATAGGAGTGAACATAAAAGGAAACTACAGTACTGTTTTGTTAGTAAAGAAGTGGACAGTCATCAGAAAAGAAAAAGTGAGGTTTAAAGAAAGCAAACTGTTAGCATCCTTTCTTTACACTCAGAGGCATAAAATGTATGTAACGGAAAGATGATTAATCCATGAATACTTCTGAGTTGTGATCAGCCTCTATCTCAAAATCCCCATAATTTGCCTATGTCCCATAGACACTCTGGTTTTCAGTTGCATTATAATTAAAATGAAGAACTTGAATTAAGTCAACTGCAAGCTCCTTTTAGCTTGGTCTGAGATAAAGCTAAATTCTGTTCTTTATAAACTTGGTAAAATTAAACACATACTTCACGACCCAGTTTATATTCTTTCTTCTGTGTTAAGTCCTCTGTTATGTCTCCATAGAGAGTAAACATCGCATCAGCATTTTATCAAGACTGTAATATTGTACTCATATTACTGCCATGTATAATTTTTAATAATGTACATTATTTGTGTTATTCCACATTTGATAGTAAATTCATTTAAATAAGTAATAATATTTGAGCCATTTTAATATCTACAATTCCTAGATTAGCACCTAACACACACTAAGTGAGTAAGCATCTGATAAACATGCATTAATCTTTATTATATTGCTGCAAATATATAGCCGTTAAATTGCTTCATGGACTGCTAATTAAAATAAATTTCATCTTTCTGGGATAGGGCTTAAGCCAGTGCAAATGTGACAAATGTTTTAGAGGTGAACTTATGTGATCTGTATGTTAGGAATGATGGTTACATGCCATAGAATGATAATCTCTAAAAACTGACTTCATGTTAAAGTGAGAGAACTGTGTACTTAGTACAATCCTTGCACATTCTAGAAAGCATGCTGAAGTCACTAATCATTATTACTCAGAATCTATGTGACATTGACATAACTACAAAACTGCCCATAAATATTAAATTTAAGGTTGAATCACAAACTAAAAACAGATATACATCAAAACACTACTGTTTTTCTAAACACCATCTATACTCATTTCAATATTATTATTCCTGGTCCCATATATGAAAGGCACTGTAGATATGTGATGCAGAGACCCATCATAAGGGTCACAGCTGGCACCCCACACCAAAAGACAGGTTAACAAGAGAAAATATAACTAATTTATTTGATCCTGATTTTATGTTGGCATGGGAACCTTCAGAATGAAGACCCAAAGATACAGAGAAAACTAACCACTTTTTTATAATTAGTTTCAGGGAAGAATTCTGCAGTTATGTAGAACTGTGGCTGTGCAAAAAGGGAATGCTTTAATGTTAATAGAATGAGTGTGGAAACCCAGCATGGCCTGCCTGTTCAGATTCTTCTTGGCCTTTGTGTTGCAGTCTTCCCTTCTGGGCATGGGGCAGGACACTTCCTGGAATGTGGACCATATGACTTACTATCAAACGAGGTAGATGAGTAAGTTTCTTTATGACCAGTTCTTCTTACACAAAAAGGTGGAGGAAAGGTAGAATGATATTTTTAGGTTTTATGGTTGGCTTTGTAGAAGAGGAGCTCTGGTTTCTATAACCTACCTTGGAAAATAAAGACTAGTTTCTACGGGTAGCCTTGGGAAAGAATGAGAGGTCAGAGACAGGAGGGCAGAAGTTTACAGAAAAACTTTGCTCCTGAGTTGCTTTTGATGCCTTCACTTTGGGGTATTGTTTCCTGAGCTCCAAGAACACCCCAACAAGTTATCCATGAGTTGGGACAAATAAGTAAGCAGAATCCCAACTTCCTGCTTAGCTCTATAACCCAAGAAGTGTAGTAATAATAAATATAACCTACATTGATTCTGGTTCCATTTCCTTCTTATTTTCTCAATTGAAGACACCTATTGTGTCTCAAATCTTTCAGCCTCACATTATTTTGTGTGTAGTAAAAACTATGACTGTGTTTTAAAGAGCCATTTATTATGTATGGAGTTTAATCACAACTAGAGAACAAGTACAAATTCAAAGTGGTCTGCATTTCATTCTTGCACACCTCTCATTGTTGATAGTAGTTTCTATGGAAAATTAGCATTTACAGTGCAAAAGTACTCTAGAATTGTGATGTAGATGTGACTCACAAGAGGTGAAACAAGCTACCAGGATTTTATTGTCATTGTTAAGAAGCATCCCCTCATATCGAACACACATTTGCTCCTATTTTGGCCTATGTCTCTATGCTGATAAAAATGACCTGTATGCAGAGTAAAAAGTGACAATTAAAATAGACGGGAGAATTGCTTCTCATTGTCCTTGAATAGTGAATGAATCTAGTGTTCAAGTGGAAGGGCTGGCTTTAGAGTGTGGCATCAAAAGTTCATCTTTAGCAATGAATAGGCAGAGTATGTAAGGGTGGTAGGTAGGTACATATGGAAAGCTTCTCAGAAGAAGTGGAAATTTATCTAAGATAATTCAGAACAACTAAGAAACATGTAGCATGTTTCCTACTTTACCACCTTTTTCATTTCTGTTCAGGTTCTTCAGGAATCAGGTCAAGTATCACTTCTTGCCCTCTGCTAGCATAGTGCTAGCATGCACCTTCTTTATGCTAGATTCTGAGTTTCAAAGGCAATGGTTCTATCCTGTTCATGTTTGTATTTCACATATTTTAACAGTACTTAGAATATAGCTAGAAAAATTCCTAGAATATTATTTTTTTCATAAAATATAATCAAAAAGCTAGGCAAGGTGGCTCATGCCTGTAATCCCAGGGCAGGCAGATTATGAGGTTAAGAGATCAAGACCATCCTGGCCAACATGGTGAAACCCCATCTCTACTAAAAACACAAAAATTAGCTGGGAGTTGTGGCGTGAGCCTGTAGTCCCAGCTATTCAGGAGGCTAAGGCAGAAGAATCTCTTGAACCCAGGATGTAGAGGTTGCAGTGAGCTGAGATCGGATCACTGCACCCCAGCCCAGAACTTTGAGAGGTCAAGGTAGGTGGTTCATGAGGTCAAGAGATCAAGACCATCCTGGCCAATATGGTGAAACACTGTCTCTTCTAAAAATACAAAAATTAACTGGGTATGGTGGTGTGTGCCTATAGTCCCAACTGCTTGGGAGGCTGAGGCAGGAGAATTGCTTGAATCCAGGAGGCAGAGGTTGCAGCTAACCACGATCATGCCACTGCACTGCAGCCTTGGCAACACAGCAAGAATCTATCTCAAAAAAAAAAAAAAGAAAGAAAAAAAATGAAAAAGAAAACAAAAAACCAGACACAGCATGTTCTCATTCATAAGTGGGTGTTGAACAATAAGAACATATGGACACAGGGAGGGGAAAATTATACACCAGAGCCTGTTGAGGGGTGAGGGGGGTAGGGGAGGGATAGCAGCAAGTGGGAGGATTGGGAAGGGATAACATTAGGAGAAATACCTATTGTAGATGACCGGGGGATGGATGCAGCAAACCACCATGGCATGTGTATACCTATGTAACAATCCTGCACGATCAGCACATGTACCCCAGAACTTCAAGTATAATAAAAAAAGGTAAAAAAGGTAAAAAACAATGTTGCTGTTAGATTTTTATGATTTTTTTCTGTTATTGTAATTTCTGTATAATTAGATGAATTCAGATTTATGACTATATTATATTATAGGCAACCATAGAATTCAAGAACTTAATGTAATTAGACAGAGTTGTCAATCATCCTCTTTCTCACATTAGAAACAAACTTTTATTCAGACATACATACAAAACACTTTAATAAGCAGGAAGCTCTGTTTCTCTGTACTTGACCACACTGTAATAAACTATAAATAATACACTGAATGACTCCTTTTTACCTGCATAGTTTGTAAAATTATCAGCATGCAAATATTGAAAATCTGTATGCCATCAAAATCTATTTTTAAAGTAAAGAACTTCATTAGCTGTCAAACCATGACAGCTCTTCTCTGCATAAAAATTTGCAACAAAGCAGTAATGAATTTCTAGAGCTGTGGCACTACTTGATATTAAAACTGTGCTCTTTCCAATTTGGTGAGAAAAGATAGCACTTGGCTGACAAAAATAGTTCCTTTTTCACTACAGAAAAGTTTGAGAAGAGAGTATATTCGGACGTAAAAGAGCCAAGCAATACTATTGTGTTAGACAATTTTTCTTCTGGAAAGAGATCTAAAATTAAAAATTCTCCCATTAATTAATGAGGTAACCTTGGGAAAATCACCCACTCTCTCTGGTCTTAATTATCCTTGTGCCTAGAATGAGGAGTTTTGAATTGATTATCCTCTATGTCCCTTTGAATTTCTTATATCCAAAAGCTTACTCATCAGTTTCTAAAATTAAACCTAATAACTGACAAGAATAGGTTCTTAGTGTTGGAATGAAGCTACCAGATGTATAGCATCCCAATGACTCTTCTCTTTGGTCTAATAAAATTATGGAATGTTAAATATTTCTGGTTTTTCAATGTGGGCTGCAGGTATATTTCACGTGTAAGCTTTTTGTGATGATACCATGTGCCTTTAGAAGAAACAGTCCAAATGGCAAGCTTGCCTTTGAATATAAAAACAAAGGCTCTGTGTCACAAAACTACACATTACTTTCATTCACTTCTCTTTTCCAAAGCCTTTTTCTCTAGTGAAACCCCATGTAATCCGTTGTTTCAGAAAGTATGAATGGGAACAAAACTGAGGCTGAGTTTAAAATATAATTCCAGCCTTTCAACTCAGTCTTGCAACTAGTCCTTCTCATCTCAGAAAGTGAACTAATTGAAGTTTTGTGCTAGCTCAGTGACCCATAATGAAATTATTCACTAACTTGTGTAGTGTTCTTCAACACTGACACTGCAATAGGCCAGATGGAACATCAATAAGAGCAATAAAAGCAGAGTTTGTTAATCTATTGCACAGTGGGGAGATTGAAGAGCCATAGTGAAGAATGGACAAGGAAATTCACCTGACTCAGCATAATCGATGGCAGTTGCTGCTGCCATCACACCAGCTGCACACTCCATGGAGCTGGTGGGAGTTCCACCCCTTCTGAATTAGGGTGGGAGCTCCCCTGGTGCCACTGTAGCTGCCCAAACCACGGCTGCAGACCCAGGCCTCCTGCTCTATGGCGCAGGCAGTGCTACAGCCACCCAAACTGCAGCTGTGGATAGGAGCCTCCCTGTGCTCTGGGAGGGGCCCGGAGCAGGCAGGATTTGTATTCCTGGGTGCAGCTGCAACCACCTCATCTGGGCTGCAGTTCTGAGCCTCCTGCTCCACAGAACAAGCAGGAGCCAGAAAGAAGCAGGAACCCCACCCCTTCCAAACTGGTAAGGTGGGAGATTCCTGGTGTAGCTGAGGCTGCCCCTCCCAGATGCAAGACATGGGCATCTCTATACCCTGCATCCTTGGCCTGAAGGCTCGGGGCTGGGCTACCAGTCCCATGGACCAGAGTGAGGACTCTGGTGCTTCTTCCAGTCTGTGCATGGACCAATCAACACATATTTTCTCCCTTCTGAGGTCCATAAAAGCCCTGGCTTCAGCCAGAGCAAGAGAGAGGACTGAGAGGATGGAGAGACAATGGGACCACCAGCTGCAGAGAGGAGCTACCCTCTCTGCTGTGAGCCTCAGAGACCTAAAGAGATGCCCAAATGACCTGCAGAGAGGAACTACCTTCTTCAGGGCCACCCCTATGGTGAGAGCTGAGCACTCCACAGGAGGCCCTGCCTGCCTACAGAGGGGAGCTACCCACTGTAGTCTCCTCTGAGCCGTCTAACACTAAAGAAAGCTCCTCTTTATTCTTCACCCTTCGCTTGTCTGTGTACCTCCTTCTTCCTGGACACAGGACAAGAACTCAGGTAAAGGCGCCACTCTCCATAGAGGTTTCCAGGAAGAAGATCAACACCCCAAAGATCCCACAACATAATCAGGGTCTAAAGTTCGATGTGCCCAACGAAAGGCTTTATAATCTATGCCTGATGTTTCCTATTTCTCTCTCTCTCTGTCTCCTTGTATGGGAGAATTGGTTGCTATTATCCTGAAACTATCATCCCAGTTCCACATCATCGGTGTGTTTATAGAAGGTGAATACATTGTCTTTTCTTTCATGGTTTGCAAAACAATAAGCAGCGAAAATAGACCTACAGGGGAAGACTGTGCATCATATACACACGAGACTTTGAGCTAGAAGTGGCTATTTATGCTATCACATTGCTAAAATGGTGAATACAATTGTTCATATAATAAGAGGGAAAAAGTCAATATTTGATGATCAGAAAGACATGATGTGGTAGAAATTAATATGTTTTGACCAAAGCCTATTTTATTTTTTTTTCCCCAGAATGTGGAAAAACAATAGTTTTTATCCTTCTTTATGTTACTTGTAGCTATATGGCTAAAAATGAACCAGTATAAGGCAAGCAAAAGTGATGCTTGCCACTTCTAGGCCTGTTTCATTGAAACCTTTCACGTTTGCTCCTCCATGTACTTTTCTCTTTTGTACTTTTGGGATATGATAAGAACTGCCTGGAATTGCTGAATTAGAAAAATGAGATATGATAGTGAAAAACTTGCTTGCCATGTCACTTTAAGAAACTTGATTAAGTCAGAGGACATTTCATTTACTAGATTGGGTAGGTACTAACACTTCTTAGGAGTTTTAGGCCTGATTAAGGTAACCAGTCCACACCACAGCAGGTCTGAACCACCACTCAAATTGGCAGGTTGTAGAGTTTACCTCAAAATTGCCTTTGCTCCTGACGGTGATGTATAGGAAGCAACTCCAAGGCTGTGAAGAGGAACTGAGCTACAACAAGGAAATAGCTTGATTTGTAACTTTTAAATGTTTAGAAACATGATATGGGTATACTTACCCTTGGAATTGCAAATATTAGGAGTGGTTCTATTGGTCTCTCTCAGCCTTCTTTTCGTAAGATCATGACATCATCTCTTTATCACTGGAACTATCTGGACTTTAATAAACACATTGGAACATTATAATAATGTGCAAAATTTAAATTTTTAAGTCTGGTAGGACATGTGTAGGTACGTCTTCTTTAACCAGTGGTAGTGTTATTTTCAGAGAGTATGCTATAAATTATTTGTGTTCTATAGGAGTATCTCTTTAACACAGATATAGAAACTCCACAGTTATGAGAATATTGCAACAAAAATTATGTAGATAACAAGACATTATAAGCCATTTTGCCTCATAATGATTCCAAGCTACAAAAGAGAACATGGCAGATTTGGAAATTTCTCTGTTCATTTCTAATTTTACTATTAGTCCTTTTCAAAATTATCAACCAGGGAGGAGAGACTAAGGGCAAAGAGAAAAAATTATACTTTATTGTGTGTCAGGTGGCACCCAAGTCATTTGATTCCAGCACCAAACAACATTGTCCAAAACCAAACAGTAACCAGAGCTTGCCTGAGAGACACTTCAAATGTTGGAATCATCAGATGGGGAATTTAAAATAACTATGTTGAATATATAAAGTTTTCTAGTGCAAAAGATGTTCTTTGGAAAAAGAAGAAATAATTGTAAGATAAGAAAATTATCAGAGTGAGTTTAATGAATTTTCCAGAAATAGGAAATGTGATTTAAAAGATAAAGAATTAATTTAATGGGATTAGCAGTAGAGCTGAAATAGTTGAGAAAGTAATTGTTAGGAAAATTGAAATTACTCTACTGAAATACGCAGAGAAAGGTGGAAAACAAATGCAAAGCAAACACCAGAATAAAGCACTTAAACTGAGGGACAACATCAAATTATCTAATGTACATTTAATTGAGGTTCCAGAAAGAGACAAGTGTGAGAATGGGACAGAATAAATATTTTAAGAGATAGTGGATAAAAATGTTCCATAATTTTTAAAAGATAATCAAACAAAAATTCAAAGAATCCCAAGCAACATAAATACTAACTGCCAATTTGATACTGTATCACAGCCCTTTAGTGCTTTGTTCTGATGTTTTGCTTTGCTTTTGCTTTCTGTTCTTTTTGTATTTCAGTGTTTTCTTTTTTCTGGAAAACTGCCATGCTTTATCTATTATTACTGAACATGCACAACTTATAGCCCAGAAATTTTACTCCTAGATGTATACTCAATAGGAATATATGAACTTGGTTACTGCAAACTCTTTACAAGAATGTTTATCACAGCATTAATCATAATATACTTGAGATAGAATCAGCCTAAAGGTAAGAATTATTTTCTCAGGTATTTCAACTCTACTGCCAATTCAAATAACACTACCACCACTACTACTATCACTATTATGACCACCACACATGCATGTGTGCTCATACATGCACACACACACAAATCCACACACAACTAGCTAGATAAGTCATAATCAAATAGTTGAAAATGAGAGGTAAAACAGAATATTGAAGGCTGCCATAGAAAAAGACAACCTAAATGAAGCAAAGTTATGTGTTACCACAGATTTCTCATTATAAACTAACTAATTTGCAGTGGAATAACAGCCTTAAAGTACAGAAAGAAAAATACTGCCAACTCAGAGTTCTACAGCCATAGAAAATATATTTTAAAAATGAAAGTGAAATTAAGATTTTTCAGAAAAACAAAAGCGAAAAACATTGATAGGTAGTGTGCTGTGCTACAAGAAATATTAAAGAAAGTTTTCGGGCAGAAGATCTATAATACCAGAGATTAAAATTTATATAAAGAAATAAAATGTTCTAAAAACAGTGAAATTAAATGCAAATATGCAAGATATATATTTATTATTTTAATTAATCTTAAAGATAATTGACAGTTGAAAGTAAAAACTATTGACAAGTAAGTGTGAGGTTTATGACATATGGGAAAGTAAAACATATAGTCAAATAGAAAATAGGTGTTTTAATTTGATGTAATATATTGAAAGTTTGTTATATTTATGTAAGTATCATAACATTTCCTGAAAGTAGATGGTTATCCATAAAATGTATATTTGAAGAACTAGAGAAAGAAATCTAAAATAAGACGTGTGGCTATTAAGCTATTAAGCAATTACATAGATAAATTAGTATTATAAATATTTTTTGAAATACAGAAACTGAAAGAATTGACCAAAACTATATTCACATTATAAGAAATGTGAAAAGATGTTTGTCAAGTAGAAAGAAAATTATTTTAGATGAAAATAGAATAATACATCATGACCAAAAACAACAAAAGCCATTAAATTTTAAAATAAGCAAAAGATTTTAATAGATACTTAATAATCTATAGAGATAACAAGCACATTAAAAAGATGATTAATACCATTAATCATTACAGTATTGCAAATTAAAACCACAACTAGATATTCCTACACACTTACTAGAATGAATAAAATTTTAAAGTCTTACTATATCTTGTTTTGTCATGAATATGGAGCAACTAGAACTCTCATACACTAATGGACAATGTGTAAAATCATACTACCACTTTGGAAAACATTTTGATAGTTTCTTAAAAGTTAATTATTTTCCTACCTATAATTCAGTCAATCTACATTTAAGTATTTACCTTAAGATGTAAAAGAAAATGTCTCTGTATAAGCAGGTATATAAATGTTCATAGCATCTTTATTTGCATTAACAAAAATTGAAAATATCCTGCTTATCAACAGGTAAATGGATATACAAATCAAGGTATATCTACAAAATGGAATACTAGAAATTTTACAGTGCAATAAAAGGAATAAGCTTGATATGTACCAACATGAATGAATCCAAAAATAATTATGTTTAGTGAAAAACGTCAGTCAAAAAGACTACAAACTATTTAATTCCATTTATACAAAATTCCTGAAATACAAGCTTGTCTGTAGAGAAAGGAGATAGTTCGTACTTGAAGGTGAGACTGAAAAAGAAAGAGGATTGTAAATGAGAAATTTTTCAGGGTGATATGCATGTCTGTAATGTAGATTGTGTAATATTTCTCATGAGTAGATATTTATGCCAAACTTACCTAATTATATTTTAAGTATATGAACTTTATAGCATGTCAATTTTTTTAACAAGTTGCAAAGCTTTACTAAACATAAAATAGAATACTACTCAACAATAAATTGTTACACAATGACATGTTTCATAGCAAAAGCATTATTTAAGTAAAAGAAATAAGACTCAAAAGCTATATGCTGTATGATTTTATTTATAGGACATTCTAGAAACAATTGAAGCATTGGACCATAAAACAGATCAGTGGTTTCTAGGAGTAGATAGCAAAGGAGTAGGTTGATTACAAAGGGGCATGAGGGAACTCCTTAGGGGATGGTGGAATTATGCTATGACTTTTCCGTCTTAGTGTTTACATAACTTTACATATTGTAACAGATTCATAGCACCGTGCTCATAGCAGAGCTAAATTTTACCTATGTAATACTTCAGTAAATCTGCCTTAGAGATGTATTTTGAATGTGTATGAACAATTTCTTTTCTTATTCCTTTAACTGACTACATTCACATAATCTACTTTTAGTACGTTAAGTGGAAGCTGCATGGTGTACAGGATTAACGCAAACAATTTAAAGGATGCATTTATGCCTTTTTTCCATATTAATTCTTTTCTCTAACATAAAAAGGTTTTATTGCGCTTCACTTGTCACAGAGACTGTATGAAGCAATGCTGTTTTATTTTAAACAATGCATTATAACATTCCTAAAATATTGAAAAATTAAGAGAAGAAAAATGTAATCAAGTATAGCAGATTTTCATGAAATTACTTATTTCTGAATTAATTAATTGATTAAGCATCAACATTCTCTAGAGAAGTGTTTCTCAACCTATTTTTACCCCTAATTCTTATAAAAATTTCCCTGAGCTGTGCCTTTTAGAATTTGCATTAGAAGAACAATAGCACATTTTAATGTTTCCCACATATACAGTGATATTCTAACATCACATGGATTTATCAAACGTATTTTTTTCTTGTCTCCTTTCTCTCCCCAACGTGTCTGCCACCGTTTTCTCCATTCTACTTCCTCTCCTCTTTCATATCATCTGCTATGACTTCAGGACTTTGTTTTAACAGCCACATTGTGCCCGTGGCTCCTTCCCACATCTCAAGGCCACAAATTACTCTCCTACACCTCAGCCCTCTACACGTGATCTCCTTGGATTGAATCTTTTGGACTTTTTGCTAATATAAATAAAAGATAAATTTTTACAATTTTGTTCCACCTCCTAACTGGCAGCCTTTGAAATAGGTAGCCTTTTTAGTCACTAGAGGTGAAACAAAGAAAAAATAAAAATAAGCTTCACAAAGCTCAAGCATCCAAACCTTATACTCTTTGCTACGTTTCTCTAAGGAAATTAACAACATGCTTGCTGAGTCCTGTTCATCCTACTCAGATTTCAGTGAACCTTAATGCCATATATTTTCAGGAGGTTGTGTATTTAAAAAAACTGCAAAGGAAACTCAATTGCCTCCTTTCAAAAAAGCAGCTTTCCCAAACCTTAATTTTGCAAGCCCTGTCTTTTGTAAATAAGCATTAACAACTGTAGTCAGTTGAATAATGTTTTCCCAAAAGATATTCAGGTCCCCTGCAATCTGTGACTATGTTACTTATAAGGAAAAATTGACCTGGTAGATGTGATCAAGTTTTTAAAAAATCTGCTATAAGCCGCATAGCTAAATGGGGTTGATCTGGCTTTAAAATTGCCCCTTTTTGATCTTGCTATTTTAAAGGGGCTTTAAAATTGCCCCTTTAAAATAGCTCTCTTGATGATTCTAGGACATGCTAGGTATGTCTCCCAGTAGGACCTGTATTAGCTGTCTATTTTTCTATAATTATGCCAGAACCTAGTGGCTTAAAATAACAAATTTAAATAATCTTATAGATATTGTCAGCCAAACAATTGAGGTTGACTTAGATGAGTGGTTCTGTAAGGGTTTTTTATGATTTTGTGGTCAAGATATTTAGCCAGAGCTGCAGTCAACTGAAAGCTTGACTAGGTGTGCAGGAAGATTCATCTCAAAATGGCTCATTACCATGGCTGTAGACAAGAAGCCTCAGTTTCTCACCATGGAGTCTCTTCTAAGAGATTTTTGGTACATCCCCATGACATGGCAGCTAGCTACTTTCAGAGTGAGCAACTTAAGAGAGACAGACTAAGATAGATCCTCAATAATTTATATTAGTTAGTTTTAGATGTCACATTGCATCTCTTCTATATAATCTGATTTATTATATACAAATTATAAAGTTAAGTACAACTAAAGAGGAAATTTAGATTCAGCTTTTGAAAAAAGTTCCAGGATTTGTGGATTTACTTCATTCATGACAAGGCCTTTAACTCCTCTTACCCATTGAAATTCTCTGCTCTTTGGCATCTGCCTAGGTAACTCCCTCACTTTTGGGGCTTTGCACAAACCTACCGTGTCAATGAAACCTACCAGCACTATTGCAGCAGGTACAAACAGTGTACTGCCCAGATTCTGTCGTATCTATTTTACCATGTTCTTGTTCCCCTTTCCTAGCTTTTCTTGTAATATTTGTATCTGTGACTTTCTTCAGAGGGTTTTCCTCACACTAGTGGAGCTGCTTTGCTGTTTTCAGAGATGCAGAAAGGACTGAGAGTTTACTTTTACCTTATTCCTACCAGAGTGACTCTTAGGCAGTAACTGTCTGATTTGAGAATAGAGTAATCCGATCCCTGATTTGCACTCCAGAACTCCTCTGCAGCATCTGTTGAAGGCAAGAATTTGCTTGAAAATGCAACTTTGTTTTCTTTCTTCTCATTCTTACACTGCTTACCTCAATCTATTACCATTTTCACTTCATATCACTTTTAAGAAATTATTTGCATACTAATCCTAACCTCAGGACTGGCTTCTGGAAAACTTGATTTAAGAGAGCTCCCCAATTTAATTCTGCAAAATGCCTACCACCTATCAATACATCTATACAACTCCTTACTTCTTTATTTTTCCATGGTACTTATCACCTACTGTCACACAATACAATCTACTTTCTTACCAATTTATTATTTACTGCCTGTCTCCAAGAACTAATAAGTAAATTCCATTAGAGCAGGGTCATTGTCTGCTTTCTCTTCTATGACCCTAAGCAGGTTTTGTTCCTTCCATTAATATGGAAACGTTAGAAATTTTCCCATAAAGGTGATGTTTAGTAACTAAGCAAAAAAGTGGTAAGTTGAAGCATCAGTAACATTGGAAATCTCACGAACTCAATCACAGCTGAAAAAGAAGCTGGTAACTCACTGATGTCAAAGCTTTAAAAATTTTGCAACTTAAGAAAAAATAGGACATTTGGGAGAAATAAATGTGGGCAGCATTAGCTCTAGTCCATCAATGGTGCGGAATAGGAAACCAGCAGCCAAAATCTTTCCCAGCCTCAAACTGATGACTGAAGTGGTTTCTGTCACCTCTGTTACTGTTATTTGGAGAATAAAATCTGGTCATGAATAAGAAAGAAAGAAAGGGAGAGTCCCATAGGCACTCTGCCACAACAGTCCTGTTCAGTACAGGAATTCTCCAAGAGTTGAGAGTGAGGTAGGTGTGTGTGTGTGTGTGCAAATATTGTATATTATACTCCTTTTCTTTTACAGAAATGCCTTCTTGTCATGTCTAAGTTTCTGTGCATTTACTTCTTAGTATTGTAGATGATATCAAAGTGTCTGTCGATCTTATCCATGGGCTTCTTTCACATATACTAAACTGTATCAGAGGGTAGGCATATAATAAATATTATTTCATCCTGTTTCTTGTGGACCTAACTCATGGATTCTCTCTTATTTTAATTCCCCTGCTGTGCACAGCAACAGATGTTTTATCTTTGATATTTCCTTGTCTTTCCACTTCCCCTATGGCTGTTAAAGGTGCTGGAGTATAGTTTAGAAGTATCTGAGTGTGCGGAAATAACATTTATAGCTTGATATTTTTTATCTTACTCTTCCAACTGAATAATAAACATTCACCAAGTGCTGTATTGATCTCATGTATTTTTACCAGAAAACAGACAAATATCTCATTCACTGGGCTACTGTCGAGAAGCTCTACATTTAAAAAGTCTAAGTCATCAACCTCCATCCAATTGTATCCTTCAAATATTTTATAATGGATGCTCTTATTCATTCATTTATTGAACAATAATTTATTGAATTCTCACTATATATCAGGTATTTCTGTAGGGTCTGAAAATGCAGCAGGGGAAAGAATGGAGAATAATCTTTATCTTTTTGTAGTTTGCATTTTGCTTAGTCTATGCCTATATCCTTAGTAGGGACAGCATTCTCACAGACTATAACATGTACATTATGTGATGTGTCAGGCTTCCAAGATGGAGACAAACACTAAACAAAATGAACACATGAAATGTAACCGGGTTATTTATTCATTATACCTATTTTTCTCCTGCCATGTACCAAACAGTGTTCTATTTACTTAGAATACCCCAAATAATAAAATAACTATTCTAAATTTTTTGTAGATTTTATATTTTGAGAGAAGGAAAACATTTTAAAAAGTTAAAAAGAAAGCTATAGTAATTGCTAAGAGATAATAAGTCCTCTACCAAAAAAAAATTTTTTTAAATCTTTTAAAACCAAAAAAAAATTTTGAAACCTTTGACTAACACATCTCTATTCCCCAATCCCCAACCCTAAACACCATTCTACTCTTCACTTCTATGGGTTCCATTTTTCTAGATTCCATATATAGGTAAGATCAAACATTATTTTTCTTTATCTAACTTATTTTATTTAGCTTAATGTCCTCCATGTTCATTCATATTATGGCAAATGACAGGATTTCCTTTTGTTTAGCACTGAATAATAGTCCATTGTGCGATATATGTCACATAAAAAAAATAATAAATAAATAAATAAAAATCTTAGAGAACAGGGTGAGATGGCTTAGGTAGATTGGTACTGCTAAGAATAGGAACATTTTGCAGAAACAAATATGGTAGTTACAGCAGATATTACTTAAAGAAGGTGAGGGATTTTACCAAAAAAGTACTTACTGGTAGAGTATTCCAAGAAGTGGTAGCAGCTAGACCAAAGTTGCTAAAGTGTTGGGATAATGAGCAACCTGGTAATATCAGTTCTTGGGAGCTATTTCTAGGGCTATGTGAGTAAAACTAAGAGACACTGAAGATTTTTGAGAAGTGAAATGAAACAGTCCTGGACTTAACATCTGAAAGTCATCACTCCGGCTGCTCTTTTTTGACAGTAGAAGCAAAAACAAATAAACAAACAAAACAGAGAGGTTATAGCATAACCCAAATGAGATAATATGGTGGCTTGAACTGTTGGTTCATGCATGTTTGATATGCTGATAAATTTTGCATTTCTGAATATATTTTAAAGAATGAGCAAATTTAACTTTTTACGTCTGGACCTGGTTTTTGACAGAAAAAGAGAAGTAAGGTTGACTTGTAGGTTTTTGATGTGAGAAATTGAAAAACTGTAAGTGTAAAATTGACATCCACTGAGTAGGTAAAATAGGTTTGGAGGTAAGATGAGTAGTTCAGTTTTCGGACATGGTGAGTTGAAATGTCTATTACACATCCACATGGAAAAGTAAAGAAGATGGATATTTGCTCCTGGAATTGGAAAGAGTTCTGGAGATATACATTTTGAAGCAGGTTAAAAGATGGCAAGCATCACGGGGGCACCTATATCAGAAAATTGTAATTATGATAGAAGAGGATAACATTCACAAAACATGAAATAGTCAAGGAAAATAATCATGTATATATAAATGGGAAAATACTTCAGAGTATAGAAATGGCAAGTAGAAAATACTCAGCTGAATTGCTTTGGGTAAGAAAGTAACCTCCTGTGTTGGAAGAAGAGCAAGTATGGTAATACAGGTACAGCAAAATAAACCAAAGAGAGAAGACAAAAAATAAAGGTCATAGAAGATACTAAGAATAAGATCATATAGGGTCTTCCAGATCTTTTAATGTAAACAAGGTGAGAGGTCATTGTTACCTTCTGATCAGAGCAGCGACACAACTTGAAAAGTTTTTAAGAAACATTCTGGCTGCAGAAATTAAAAATATCTGTAGGAGCTATGAAGATGAAAAAAAAAAGAAAATTATGGTAGTTACTTTTTTAAATCTAGGCAAGAGATAAAATAATGATGGATTAGACTATTAATAGATTGTAGTAGAAGAAGTGGAGTCTTTGTGTTTCACCGAAAGCAAATTTTGAGGCAAGTATTGCAGAGCAAGTAGAAGGAAAACACAGATAGGGTATTGGAATAGATAAGAAAGGGTGGAAATCAATATAGAATGCATCATCTAATAAACGACCCTTGCCTGTGGGCGTTTGATACCAGTTCCTCTGCAGACCTCTGGGAGAGAGTGTGGAACATTTTTCAGAGTAATTCCAGCCAAAGGGAAGGAAGCAAGGAAATATTTCTCTCCATTTTCTATCAATCATGGTTGAAGGTTGCTTGAAGAAACATGATTTGCTTACTCTCCTGCTGGTCACGAATGCTCCTAAAAAGTCCCCAGGTAGAGATTCATGTTTTTTACATTAAGTAACTTTTGGCACGCAGAGGTGAGTGTTGACAAAATATGGATTAGGCAGCAGGAGCAGTTGCTTAAGGTCCTGAGAAGTGTTTATATTCCAGATAAATTTGGAAGCCTGAACACAGAAGTGTCAAGAGTGATACATACATACATAGACATACCTTTGTGAGTGTGTGTATATATAATTGGTGATATAGTTTGAATGTGTGTCCCTGCCCAAACTTCATATTGAAATGTAACCCCCTGTGTTGAAGGTGGGGCCTGGTAAGGGGTGATTTGATTATGAGGGCAGTTTCTCATGAATAGTTTAGTGTAAACTATCCCCTCTCTTGCTCCTTCTTCCACCCATGTGAGATATCTGCTCTTCCTTCAATTTCTGCCATGATTTTAAGTTGCCTGAGGCCATCCCAGAAGCTGAGCAAATGCCAGCACCATGCCTACTGTACAGCCTGTGGAACAGTGAGCCAATTAAATTTCTTTTCTTTATAAATTACTCAGTTTCAGGTATTTCTTTATAGCACTGTGAGAACAGAATAATACAATTGATTAATATATTTCTGTCAAAGATGTTTTTAAAACTCAGACAATTTCAAATTTCCAAATTTCATTTCTTAACAAATAGTTACTGAGTATGTTCAAAGTGCTATAAATTTCTGAGGAACTCTGAGAGATACCAAGAAAAAGGAAGCATAAATATTGACCTTAAGGGACTCAAATTTTAGTAGTACATTTAATATATTTATTAATTACATTAGACAGAAGATGGGAATTTACATAAAATAAATATTATCAAAATGCAGTACTTAGGGAAATGATAATAAGGACTTAGTTTAATTAAGTGATCCTAGAAATGGAGGTTGGCCTATTTTATTATTTATTGACTCTTCAAGTTCAAGTTCAGAGCCTGGTCCATAGATTGTACTCAATATATATTAACATGGCTTTCTCACCACACAGTAGCTTACTTCTTCAAAGACAGTAAGGGAATCTTTCTCTTTCTCCTGCAAAAGCTCCATTCCTTTTCACAGCGTTTTATATTATCTTGTATGCCCCACCGTATAATGTCCCTTTGGATTAACTCAATATCAGCTGATGATTTGGGACATTACATTTTCAGAATCCTTTCCAGTTCACCATGTAGTATAACTTAATCTAAAAAGTAACATCGTATGAGATTTCCAGGTCCTGCCTATACCCAAGGGAATGGATTATATAGGTTGTATCCACCATACAGCAAGAATCTTGGAGACCATTTCAAAATTCTGCCTACCACATCTCCAAATGTGCAAAACTGAAATTTTTATTTGCCACTACTGCATCTTAATTAGCTTCTCTTCATCATTTTATTGTAGTTTATGTAATGCTACTACCATTCTGCCAGTTGCTCTAACTAGTGCTAAATTTTTCTTCTTTCTTCACCACAGCCTACACTTCTTATCAGTATTTGTATGTTGAATTTTCCTATTCATTAACTATATATTGGGCACACTCTGTGTGTTAGGGTCTGAGCTTGGACCTGGTGATTCAAGGTGACATAAAACAGGCAAGGCCTGTGGACTCAATTTCTAAGATCACTACGTTAACTTTGAGTCTTGTTATTTTTCTTTTACTATAGATTTTCAAGCCAATCTTTCTGACCTTTCTTTCTACATTCTCTCTCACTTCAATCTCTACCATAAACTGGCATCAAAATGTCAGTCTGGATGTAAAATATAACCATACTTCACATTATAAAACATAAACATATTAAATTGTTGCATTTTTGTCTAAATATTTTAGCTGCGAATGAAATAATCTCAATTCAAATTAAATTACTCAAAATGGGATTTTTTTTTACTGCTTTATACACTGAAAATTTCAGTAACATTTGGTTTCAGATTACTCCCTGGCTGTCGTGGAAGTTCTTTCAATCATTATGGCAATGTTTCCAAGATGCAGTTTCAGTGAATCAAGGTAGGTAACGTAAATCAATGAAAATGACCGAGGTGAGTCTCAAATATTTTAGGAGGGCGTTTTTTTTTTTTTTTTTTTTTTTTTTTGCCAAAGTCAAGGAACACATGCCCTGGAGGCAGGTAAATGCCTTTATCCAAAGATGATTTTGAGAATTTAAATATTTGAAGGGGAAAGGGTGGATATTGGGGAAAGAGAAATAAATTTTAAAAATGTGTGGGGAGATAAAAGACAAATGGTTGCACTCTTTTGAGTCTTTGATAAGCCTTTTATTAAATACACAGTTTTCATGTAGGGGGCAAGTAAATAGTCACTCATGGCTTTTTCTGGCTCAGTGAATCTGCATTTGTACCTAATCAGACATGCATTTATCCCAGGTGGACAGAGGAATGACTTTGAGTTATTTCCTTTGTCCTAAACTGTAAATAAAGCTATCGATTTACTTTGTAAGGGTGAAATTGAATAAGACTGCTTTAGGGTAAAGATCTTGGGGACTGCAAAAAAGTTCCTTGTGGGAAAATTGTGAAGGAGGTATGTAGTTTTTTTAATCTTTGTAGCTATCTTATTTAAGAACCAAATAAAAGGCAAGTTTGTGTGATCCAGTTCCCAACTTGACTTTTCCCCTTTGGCTTAGTGAGTTTGGGATCCTGAGATGTATTTTCCTTTCACAATAATATCTATTCCTGAACTAGTCATTGTAGTCAGGGAAAGGAATACCCAGCCTTACAGGTATATGTTACATTGTCATTCCTGAATCCAAAAGATGGAATCATCTCTAGTAATATTATATTGATTGAATATGAGAGGGAATTGGTTTTTCAAAAGAAAAATATAATTACATTATGAAATAAATTGTTATGGTGGAAAGAGAACCAGGAATGCATGAGAAAAAAAGGAGGAAGGGGGTTAGTAGTCAGACACTGAACAAACATAAATGTATATATCCAAAAGATTGTCTGGAAATATTAGCATGGGTCATCATATTCCTTAGGTTGACTTTCAAGTCTTTTTGCAACATTGTACCTGTCTAATTTACTAGCTTCTCCATGTAATTTCTTTTGATCAAACTTATGCTCCAAACAGCATCAAATTATGGTGTATTCTCTAAATGTTCTATCAGCTCTCTCATCTCCACATGCCTATTGTGGTTATTCTGTCTGGAATGTACCCTCTGCCCTTCCCGCCAAGAAAATTTCCACTCTTAAAGGGAAAAAATCTCTTGTTTGAGACGACCAGTTTCTTTGTGAAATTGTCCTTGTCTCTTAGGCAAAATTAGTTGCCGCCTATTCTCTCTTCTCAGTGACACCTTATACAATCCTTTGTTTGGACCCTAATTGTGTCTGGTAACTTTCTACTTAGAGTTCCTGCCTCTTTTGCTATAGATTACTTAAAGTAAAAGTCTACTTTACTCAAATGGGTATGTCTAGTATTTAGTATGATGTCTATAAAAACTGAATCTCAATAAATGTTCATTGAATTAATAATGTTAAGTAAAAGTGAAGGATGCAACATTCAAACTTTATCTTGCAGGCCACAATTATCAGATACTCTTTTAGATATTTTCTGAAAATAGATGAGAGTAAATATTTGTAGAATTTCTTAAAAACACAAGAGCGGCCGGGCACGGTGGCTCAAGCCTGTAATCCCAGCAGTTTGGGAGGCCGAGGCGGGTGGATCACGAGGTCAACAGATCGAGACCATCCTGGTCAACATGGTGAAACCCCGTCTCTACTAAAAATTACAAAAAGTTATCTGGGCATGGTGGCGCGTGCCTGTAATCCCAACTACTCAGGAGGCTGAGTCAGGAGAATTGCCTGAACCCAGGGGGCGGAGGTTGCAGTGAGCTGAGATTGCGCCATTGCACTCCAGCCTGGGTAACAAGAGCGAAACTCCGTCTCAAAAAAAAACAAAACAAAACAAAACAAAACAAAACAAAAACACAAGAGCATTCTATTGCCAAAAATTGTTTTATTCCTGATTTTCTATGGTTTTATCTATTATTTTCCAAAGATTTGTGACAATATTGCCAATGTTGATGATGAGGACCTTTAATTAAATACCTTCACCATAAGTAGAAACCCATTTCTTTAAAGGTCTTCAAGTACAGTTTCAAGACATATATCCTTGTCTGGCCAGTTAGATAATTGTGATTGCCTCCTCATTGACTTGAAAAGTCATTAAAGTCATCAGCAAAAGCTAATAACACACATCACAAGTTTCATGTACAAAGGGTCCAAGCCCTGGCCATAGCATAGAATAAAGTCTGCTACAACTGTTTCTGCCTAAAGGTGGTGGACTAGGGGAAAAGGGGCAGATGGAATAACAGAACTTGGGAATAGGATGTGGGCAGTGGCAGTAAGAAAGGTGGGTTTCCATGTGTTTTTAAGTCGACAGAAAGTGGCCATGTATCCTTTTGTACTAGATTACAAAATGTCAAACGTAGATGAGATAAAATGTAGATGAGATCTTTTCTTTCATTATCCTAAAAATAATTTATAGCAGAGACATTAAAAAAGAATGTCACATAGCAAATGAGTGTTAAAAATGTGACTGGAGGCTGGTATATATATTTATTCATAATTTATATCAAGAATACTTTCTAGAAGGCTTTTAAGTGGCAATGAACATTAAAAAGTCAGATTTTCAATATGGAAATAGAGAGATGTCATTTGAAGTATCACATAAAGAAAGTTTTTCCCATCTACTACTCAATGTGTGGCTGATCCACCCATCCTCTTCCTTGGGGTGTCTCAGGCTGTGGACAATACATTACAAAGCTTATCCTCCAACAAGTTGAAATGCTTGAAGGAAATGAGGGAGAGCAAATATTTAAGTGGCTATTATGCCATTGCTACCCCTGTTTGCATTGTATTGTGCATATAGAATAGAATTAACTAAGACAAACTGATGGAATCAATTTTCTGTAGGTGACATGCCCCATATACTCTTTTGAAAAATGATACAAGGACACACATGCACACACACATTAAAATGAAACCAAATACAATCTAAATCTTGATATAAATAAAAAGCAATGTGGAAAGAGAACCCAGAATGTATGAGTTTCTTCACGTGGATATATCCCTGGATTTCTGGTTCTTCACCTATGCAGAATATTCCTTGAGTAGATGAATACTTAGGCCTCTTGATAAAGGAGTAAAAGTCCTGTGAGCATAAAGTCAACAGACAGTGAATGTATAAGTCACTCTGGAGCTCTGTTCTGCGTGGTCCCTTGATTTTTCTTGGTCTCACTAGTCCCTTTGATCATTGATGCTGTTGTGATCATTTCAGTACATATCATACTTACTTGTGAGAAATACAAGTCTTTCTTTGACTCCTTACTTCTACTTTTCTCAATAATTGGAGAAGAGAAAAGCTCACGTTAGTCACTGCTAGATCTCATGCCAGTGAATGGTATTTGTTATTTTTTTATGACAACCTTCTTTAAAACTTGTGAACGTGTTCAACCTTTTCAGATCCACTTTTCATCACTCTTCTTTTTCTCTCATACTTCTTGAACGTACTTTGAGTCACTTTATTTCTCTAGGTAGAATCCTCATTCCTCAATGCTTGCTTTCTGCCTCTTCTCTTCATGCATATTCTGTCACAATGTGAAACATTATATTTTCCACAGCCCAAGTGATGAAAGCCTTTATTCGTACATAAAAGTCATCATAACTGACTGCCCGATGCATATTTTAAAATATTAATGTTCTGTACTTTCGTAATAAGTGAAAGCCCCTTCTAAAAGGCAATATCAGAAAGAACATTCCCAGGTATAAGTCATTACTATAAATTGTAACTAACCTAAGAGTAGAAGTCAGTTATCACAGAATGAAAAGAAAAATCTCAGACATTTTGACCACTGTTTCTGCTTATGATAGAAGGAATGATCATAGATTTTGAGAGAGCACATTCCCAGTTGAAGTGTTAGCTCTACCATTGTCTTACCAAGAACTGAGCGAGTTGTTATTCTTTCTAAGCCTTAATATTCTTCACTGCTTACTGTGGATAAGATTCCCTATCTTATAATTGTTTGAAGATGTCAAGAACTTTATTTTCATGATTTCCTAATTTTACTGGTGGCTGTAAAAAGGGAAATAAAATAATTTTGATAGACTTTTAGCCAGTTTTACTTCTTTTGAAACCCTAATTTGCAAAGGAATTCATTGACTCATTCTAAACATATTTCTAACATGAGATATTTTTTCCTAACTTAAAGATAAGCTCATTTTCACAGCTGCCTTAGGAACGTTTCAATAGTAGTATAGAAACAAATACAATTTTATCTCTTACTTTTCCCATATCTATGATTTGACAAATAATTTAACTACATATTATTTTTTTGAGTTTGTTTCATAATGAATAGGTAAGTTCTGATAGCCAACCACTTATGATTATGAAAGATGAGCTGATTCATTCAATTCACTTATTCTAATATCTCTCTGATCACACAGTTATAGATGCTGAGGTGCAACCACAAACATTAGAAGGTCCGTGCCTTTGTAAGGCTTTATATGCCAACCTTAGTTTTATGTGGGGACTAAGACACTGGTCCATAGAGGTCTAGATGCATTTCTTCAGCATTATAGTTTTATGGTCAATCTAAAGAAGCAAAGTTTCAGAAGGTATCACTTTAATATAACTTTTCTAAAGCTCTCGATAAGGCCTTAAAAATGTGTTTACTTGGTCGTAATATTTTACAGCTTTATTCAGGAATGATTGACATACAATGAATCGTGCATATTTATAATTTATTTATTTATTTTGAGACAAGGTCTTTATCTGTCACCCAGGCTGGAATGCAGTGATACGATATCCATCTCCCAGGTTCAAGTGATCCTCCACCTCAGCCTTCTGAGTAACTGTAACTATAGGCATGCACCACCATGCCTGACTAAATTTATTTATTTTTAGTGAAGATGAGGCCTCACTATGTTGCCCAGGCTGGCCTCAAACTCTTGAGCTCAAGTGATCTTCCTGTCTTTACCTTCCAAAGCACTGGGATTGCCAGCATGAATCATCATGCAGGGCTCAATTGTGCATATTTAAGTGCATGGTACCTTTATTCATCTATTTTAGGTGATTTACAATTCCCTGAGCAATGTTTCATAGCTTCTAGGTACAGGCCTTGCACATCATTTTTCAGATTTATACCTAAATGTATCATATTGTATCCTATTACAAAATACTTTAAAATTTTTAATGTGTTTGTTCTTTGTTACCATATAGAAATATAATTTTTGGATATTAATTTTTATATACAATGGTCATGATAAACTTACTAGTTATACTAGCATTTTGGTAAATTGCAATAAATTTTCTAAATAGTTGGTTATTTAGTCCATATCTAAAATGGTTTATATTTCTTCTTTTCAACTTGGAAATCTTTTATTTCTTCTTCTTGCCATGTTGCACTATTAGAACCTCATGTATGATGCTAAACAAAAATGGCAAAAAAGGAAAAAGCACTTTGGGAGGCCAAGGCAGGTGGATCATCTGAGGTCAAAAGTTCATGATCAGCTTGAATAACATGGTAAAATCCTGTCTTTACTAAATAAAAAAAAAAAATAGCTGGCATGCTGGCACATGGCTGTAATCCCAGCTACTTGGGAAGCTGAGGCAGGAGAATCCCTTTAACTCAGGAGGCAGAGGTTATAGTGAACTGAGATTATGCCATTGCACTCCAGCCTGGGCAATAAGAGCAAATCTCTGTCTCAAAAAAAAAAAAAAAAGCAAAATGCACATCTTTGCCTTATCCTGATCTTAGGAAGATAGCATTCTACTGCTCATCATTAATATATCAGTAAGTTGTCAGTTTACCAAAGATTTATTGGGTTGAAAACATTTCTTTTACTTCTAGTTAGATAAGAGTTTTCTTCAGTGATCTTAGATTTGATCAAGTGCTTTTTTAAAACATATTTTTTATTTTTTGACTGTTAATATAACAAATTATATTTATTAAATTTCTAATGTTAATTTAAATTTCTGGGGAAAAACCTACTTGGAATTGATAGATTATCTATTTTAAGTACTGTGGTATATGATTTTCTAAAAGAAATTTTGCATACACTGGTGTCCAATTTTCATTTCTTTTTATATCTTAGTTTTGCTATCAGAGTAATGTCACTCTGCTAGAATGAGTACATACGTATTACTGCCTTTTCAACTTTCTGAAAGAACTGGTATAAAATTAATACTACTTATTCTTTAGTGTCCAGTAGAATTTGCCAGTGAACCATATGGGTATGGAGGATTCCTGGTGGAAAAATTGGTAACTAAAATTCAATTTTGTTGACAGGTTAACAAAATAATTAGGTTACTAATAGCCAACTAGTTAGGCTACCAGGTGCCTTGATATTTGTTCAAACATTATTCCAGGTGTTTCTGTGAGGGTGTTTGGGGATGAGATTAACACTGAAATTGGTTGAATGAATAACACAAGTGGCCCTCTCTAATTTGGGTGGACCTCATACAATCAGTTGAAAACATAAACAGAAATATACAAGACTGATCCTCTCTCAAGTCAGAGAGATTCCCTCCTGTCTGACAATCAGGCTCCAGTATGTCAACTCACTTTGCACATATGGAGCAATACTTGATAAGAAGTAAATAAATAGATAAATAAACACACGCATTTTATTGGTTCTGTTTCCCTAGACAGTGAGCTTTGGTAGTTTTTGCCTTTAAAAGAGTGTAAGGAGTGTGCCCATTTCATATAAGTTGTCAAATTGACTTGCATAAAGATATTCAAGACGTTTCTTTAATATCCTTTTATGTCTGTGCAGTCTCTGGTGATGTTATGCTGCCCCATATCTGATGTTAGTATTTTATGCTTTCTCTCCATTGTTTCTAATATGTTTAATCCTATAACTCTCAGATCTATTGGTTGGAAATACAGTGCTCTCTGACATATGGCTGTGGTTAATTTAAAATGACAGAATGTTTTTAGTTCTAGAAACATTTTGTAGAGCTTTTTATTTTCTCATCAGAAGTTTCTGAGGTGGCTCCTGCTGCTAGTTTGTTAGAAATAGTATATTCCACAAAAGCTGTACAGTATCTTAAATTCAAAATCTTTAGTGAAAGCCTCCAGATTCCTTTTTGAGTCACTGACCTATCTTTCTTCTAGCATGTCCTAGGATTTTATACTGAAATGACAGCTCAATGCATAGATTTAAGTCATAAATATATATTCTCAATGAACAAGAGGTTTTTTCCCAAGAACAAGAATTCTTGCCCTATTTAACTCTGTAACCAAATGTGGTCATCTTGAGACCATAAGTAACACCAAAAATAACCACTTTTCAAGAGAAACCTAGTTGGAAACAGTTAAGAAGGGGTTAAAAGAGAGGGGGCATGAGTGAAGGAAAGTAGTGAATTATCCTCACATATTATACAGTGTGCAGAGCTATAATTTTGAAGTGAAAATTTTCCATAACTGCTGTTGCAGTAATTGGCATTAGTACATATATTCTTGGATTTTAAGTGACAATTGTTGCCTCTCAGTTCGTATTCCTACTGTTGTACTATAAAGTTCTGCTACCACATGCCTTAGAGCCTTTACTCTCAAGAAATACATTTGCTTGAACTAGTTCTTTCTATTTTCTCATGCTTTATTTTAAATTTTCCATCACTCTCGCCTTTTCAGGTAGTCGTTTAGAATTTGACAGACCCCTTAATATTTTGGTTAGTGTTCAGTTTCTGAAAAGTATAAAGGGAACAACTTTTGAACAGTTACCTTGTTACCTATGGTAGATCCTGGAACTCCTGTATGGTAGGGCACATTGTTACAAAATTATCAACTCCAGACTCATGAGATTCACAGATGTCTACCATATTGGTAGAATGTGTTTCTGATAGTTTGACTTAAAGTATATTTTTGTATTTTGGGTTTGACTTAAAATATGGAAATATATATAAATTTATGGGTGAGTCCCTAGGGAATTCTTTGATATGTGTATCAAATAATTATGTACAATACTTTATCAAATAATTATACATAACATTTTATATTATACTTATTTGATGGAAAGATAGAGGTTAAAGAATATAGAAATTGGACAGGAATGTAGTTTCTCAAGGACAAAACACTTCAAGGAAATCATGACCACCCATAAAGAGATGCTATTGTTTTCAGAGAAGCAAGCCCTGAAAGAAAATGAAGAGATTGTTAGACTGTTCACTGGATAGTATGTCCTGACATTAGGAGTTAAAAAAGTTCAAAACAACAATGCCCAGGAAATAGATGACACAGATCAGCATGATCAGAAGCCTTAAATATCAGAAACTCAAATGGCCTCAAACACTATTTCAAATGTATTATGTTAAGTGCTTCACTATGTGAAATTTTCCACTAATGTAAATACTGACATGGAAAAGGCAACTGAAAGTATAAGCTAGATTATGGGTCAGACCACACTTGAACCTGTTATTGTAACCCAAGTGAAACCTATGTTTATAGAGATTGCGAATCTCATATAGAAAGACAGGAAATAAAAGAAACATGGCATTCGAGTATACAATAATGTATATTAACAGGTATTAACAAAGTTAAATCAAGAAAGTTCTCTAAGACAGCAAATCATTTCCAAATGAATTTCACCAAATAAGAAAATATGTATTGTAAGCTTTAGTTTTAATCATGCTGTTTCTTAGATGGAAAACTTTCAATATATGGCTAAAGGTGAGCAGCAGACTAAACGTATCTATATTTGCTCTGGATGAAAGAAAATATCAAATATTAGATTTTGTCATGATTACAATTATAGAAAATCATTACAAGTATAGTTTTTCTATTAAACTGTGTCTAATACTGATTATGCTTCCAAACAATGCCTAAAAATACAGCTAGTAATAAAACGTTCTCATACCTCTTATTTGTTGAGTGCTTACAAACTATCAAACACCTTATCTCTGATTATAACACACCTTATCTCTGATTATAACAAATCACACACCTTATCCCTGATTATAACACAAACTCTGCCAAATGTGCTTAGAATTCCTGTTTCACATATATGAAAACTGAAGATCAGGTAATTTGTACAATTAGCCCAAGGTGCAAATGTAAAATAACAATTATCATAATTAATGAGTAATTGTTTCATAATTATTTAGTTAATGTGTATCATTATGTGTATCTCTTCTGATAAATTTTGAGCTCTTTGAAAGTTTCCATTATGCTGGATTTTTCAGAAGTTTGAAATTGATCCAAAGCAATGAACTGCATTCATATAACTGTGTGTATGTTTACATATATATATGTGTATGTGTATATATGTACATATATGTGTGTTTCTGATTATTTGAATACTATTTTTGTACTTTAAATTTGACTTAAAATATGTACACACACACATACACACATGAGGAGGCAGAGTTTGCAAGATCTCACTCTATTGCCTAGATTAGAGTGCAGTGGAATAGCCATAGCTTACTGCAGCCTTGAACTCCTGGGCTCATGCTATCCTCCTGGCTCAGCCTACTGAGTTACTTCTGGACTTAAATATCTACATAATAATATCACTTTGGCTCAACCTTTTTTAGCATTTTCCTTTCACATTCATTTTGAGCATTAAAATTGCATTGTTTTATGAGTTTTCTCAGTTGAATTATATGTTTGTTATGTCTGAGTGGTTTTGGTTAAAGGATCATGCAAAACATTCAAAGTTAATTCTGCAATCTACAGTGGATACTTAACATAGAAAATGCAATAAACATGAAGTATGTAATAAAGAAAAAACACTTAATGATGTATTCATGACATTATGCTTAAATTACACCTCTAAAGGTAAATATATCCATGAGCTGCAAAATGGAGTACTCAACAACAAAACAAAGAATCCTATTAAAAAGTGGGCAAAGGACATGAATAGAAATTTTTCAAAAGACATAAATATGGTCAACAAGCATATGAAAAAATGTTCAACATCCCTAATAATCAGAGAAATGCAAATTAAAACCACAATTAGATGTCATTTTACAATACTCAGAAAGGCTATTATTACTTTTTTTTTTTAGAGACTGGGTTTCACCATGTTGGTCAGGCTGGTCTCGAACTCCTGACATAAAGTGATTTACTGGCCTTGGCCTTCCAAAGTGCCAGGATTACTGGCATGAGCCACCATGCCCGATCAGAATGGCTATTATTAAAAAGACAAAAAGTAACAGATTTTGGCATGGAGATAGAGAAAAAGGAGCACTTATATGCTGTTGATGGAAATATAAAGTAATACAACCTCTATGAAAAGCAGTATGGAGGCTTTTCAAATAACTAAAAATAGAACTACTATTTGATCCAGCAATCCCATTATTGGGTATCTGCCCAAAGGAAAACAAAATTATCATTATCAAAAAGATGCCTGCAGTCATATGTTTATTATAGCACTATTTATAATAGCAAATAACCTAAGTGTCCATCAACAGAGGAATGAAGAAAATATGGTATATATACAAATGGAATACCATACAGCCATAAAAATAATAAAATCATGTCTTTTGAAGCAACATGGATGGAACTTGATGCCAATATCTTAACAGAAAGATACCGCATGTTCTGAGAGGGAGCTAAATAATATGTACACATGAACACAGAACATAGAATAATAGACATTGGAGACTCAGAAGGGTGGGCAGGCAAGAGAAGAGTGAATGATAAAAAATTATTTAATGGGTACAATGTACATTATTTGGGACATGGAAACAATGAAAGCTCAGACTCACCACTAAGCATCATATTCATGTAACAAAATTACAATTGTACCCTGTATGTTTATGCCAAAAAAACTGGAGTATTTGAATGTAGTCATATACACATTTTATGTAGTCACCATAGCTAGTGATCACTGGTTTTATTTTTAAATGAATATTTAGGTATGTTTATGTTTTTATGGAACCTTGATTTAAAAATCAAACCAAGTGATTACTAGCTATAATCGGAATATATGTGCTCTCCAGGGATGTAGAGTATGTAGTTGTGAATGTAAAATATTTTTTACTTCTTTTATTCCAACAGCACACCAAACACTTAACCAAGAGAGATTTAAAAACTTCCTGAATTTTCACATGATGTTTCTGCAAAGGCCAATTACTTATAGATATTAAATAAATAGTATCAATTTATTAGCAATAAGTACAATATGGGCTAAGTTATAGAATTTGGCCTTCTGAAGATACTTGGAGTAAACATAATTCTGTTTGTGCTATTCCAGTATATTTGTCATGAAACATAGCAAAAGTGATTTTCAGATATAATTAAATTTCCTAATTTGTGGAACTTGGCATAGAGAGGATATCTGAATGGGCTTTATTTAATCACATGAGCTCTTTAGAATCAGGACCTTTTTCTCTGATTGACAGGATGGGAAGTTGGGGAGAATTGACAAATTCAATATGTGGGAGTTTCTCTTTTGCTAAGCTGGAGGGGGCCGCAGAGCAAGAATCTGGATCAGACTCAAGAAAATGAAAGAAGTCCCAGGCTAACATTTGGCAAGGAAATGGAATTGAATTCTGCAAAAACCTGACTGAGCATAGTAATATATTCTTCCACATAGCCTCAAGGTAAACACACAGCCCAGGCAATACCTTAACCTTGTATCAGAGCCTAAGCAGAAAGCCAGGTGAATCCACCTGCAATTCTGAACTAAAAATCTAGGAGAAAGTGAATATGCATTTTTTTCAAGCTGCTAGTTTGTGGTAATTTACACAGTTGTGTCTCAACACTGTAAAAGTTATTGGCTCAGAATTCCCTTGGAATGCTTTGGTGGATATTGAACAGAAACACAGATGAAGTACTCTCTGGGCTCAGCTTATTTTTTCTCATGTCTTTGAATTTATCCTTCATGAATCCTGGGCGAATACAGGCATACATGAAATGTAGGGTAAGCTCTGATACCTAAGAAGAAAGTATGTATGATGAAACAAAAGGAGAAATGACTGTTTAAAATGTTAGTGTCTCCTACCTGATAAAATCTCAACTATTAAGTGAAGTCATTGTCTTCAAGACTTACATTTACAAAACTCAGCTCAAACATTTATAGAGGGACTGCAAGATACCTGGTTCTGTGTTATCCAAGCCAGATTCAGTAGGTTGGTGTAAGTAACAAACTACCAGAGTAAAGCAAAGGTAGCCTACAAGTGGTCTAGGGTAAAAATTCTGGAAAAACACAGAAAACAATGGAACTGGATGAACAGGATGAGGATTAATATGACTCAATAGTGAGGATATTCTTTTTTGAGCTTTACCAGTTGTCAGTTACTAGGATATTAATAATTCTTGTACTGTGGGGGCATCTACATCTCTGAAATTTATTGAAATCACTTTAAAAGCCTAATATATAGAAGCAAACTAAAAATTATTTCTTTTTCTAATTTTATTTATTTTTAAACTTTAATTTTACATTTGGGGTGTATGGGCAGGTATGTTATATAGATAAACTTGGGTCACAGGGGTTTGTTGTACAGATTATTTCATCACCCAGGTACTAAGCCAAGTGCACAATAGTTATCTGATCTGCTTCTCTCCTTCCTCCTGCCCTCCACCCTCAAATAGGCCGCAATGTCTGTTGTTCTCTTCTTTGTGTCCAGGAGTTCTCATTATATAGCTCCCGCTTATAAGTGAGAACCTGTGGAATTTGGTTTTCTGTTCCTGCATTAGTTTGCTAAAGATAATGGCCCCAATCTCCATCCGTGTTGCTGCAAAATATATTATCTCATTCATTTTATGGCTGCGTAGAATTCCATGATGTGTATGTACCACATTTTATTTATCCAGTCTGTCATGGATGGGCATTTATTTATTTAGGTTGATTCCACGTTTGCTATTGTAAATAGTGCTGCAGTGCACATCTATCTGCATGCATGTTTCTTTAGGGTAGAATGTTCTATATTCCTCTGGGTATATGCCCAGTAACAGGACTGCTGGATCAAATGGCAGTTCTATTTGCTCTTTGAGGAGTCACCCACTGCTTTCCACAGTGGTTGGACTAATGTACACTCCCATCAAGAGTGTGTAAGTGTTTCCTTCTCTCTGCAACCTGGCCAGCATCTATTATTTTTTGACTTTAATAATAGCCATTCTAACTGGTATGAAATGGTATTCATTTTGATTTTGATTTGCATTTCTCTAATTATTAGTGATACTGAACTTTTTTATATGCTTCTTGGTCACATATATGTCTGCTTTAGAAAAATGTGTGTTTTTGTCCTTTGCATTTTAATGGGGTTGTTTTTCTCTTGTAAATTTAAGTTCCTTATATAAGGATATTATATTCTGGATATTAGACTTTTGTCAGATGCGTAGTTTGCATATATCTTCTTCCATTCTGTATGTTGTCTATTTATTCTGTCAATACTTTCATTTGCCGTGCAGAAGAACTAATTTAATTAGATCCTTTTTGTTAATTTTTGCTTTTGTTGTGATTGCTTTTGGCATCTTTGTCATGAAATCTTTGTCCATTCCTTTGTCTAGGATAGTATTGCCTAGATTGTCTTCTGGGGTTTTTATAGTTTTGGGTTTTCCATTTAGGTCTTTAATCCATCTTGAGCTGATTTTTGTATATGGTGTAAGGAAGGGGTCCACTTTCAATCTGCATAGGACAAACCACCATTTATTGAATAGGAAGTTTTTTTCCTATTGCTTTTGTCACCTTGTCAAAGATCAGATGACAGTGAAAATCATTTCTAACAATTCCTAAATTGGGGAGATTATTTTTCTCTAATTCTCTGCTTCTAATGAGTTATTGACAATAGTTTTGGATTTTACCTTCTTTATCTCTCATCTTGTTTTTGTGTGTTTTGCCTCCTGTATTTCCCAACTATTTTTCAGTACAAGTGGCTGAGCTGGACACTTCT
Source organism: Callithrix jacchus (assembly GCF_049354715.1). Lineage (NCBI taxonomy): Eukaryota > Metazoa > Chordata > Mammalia > Primates > Cebidae > Callithrix > Callithrix jacchus. The sequence continues at coordinate 89,624,188 of NC_133511.1, forward strand.
TGTCTCAATTACTACTCTCATAAAAAGGTCTGTAGTTTGGTGCAACTACAGAGGATGTATAATAATATGTAATGTGGTTAAAAAAAACTCAAAACGCACTCTGGGAGGCCGAGGCGGGTGGATCACGAGGTCAAGAGATCGAGACCATCCTGGTCAATATGGTGAAACCCCGTCTCTACTAAAAATACAAAAAATTAGCTGGGCACGGTGGCATGTGCCTGTAATCCCAGCTACTCAGGAGGCTGAGGCAGGAGAATTGCCTGAACCCAGGAGGCGGAGGTTGCGGTGAGCCGAGAACGCGCCATTGCACTCCAGCCTTGGTAACAAGAGCGAAACTCCATCTTAAAAAAACAAACAAACAAACAAAAAAACTCAAAACGTAATTAGCCACTGCTAATTTTAAGAGGTCAGTCTTTTTCCCTGTATGTATTTTACTTAGAACACTGTTAATGAACTTTCTCTATTTTCCTAAACATTTGCCTTTTGTTCAAACTCAACTGCTTATTAATTCCTTATCTAGAATGTGTAAATATTGTGCTGCACCACCACTGGATTATCAGACTATATTTGTAGGACTTTAATTCACAACCAACATATAAAAACATATCTTCTTCTTATGAAGTCCTGAACAGGAAGAGCTAGCCAGAGCGATGGATATTAGAGTTTGCCTGGGGATTTACAAGGTGCTTGAGATAATTTTCTTTTTAGAGTAATGAAAATGTTATACAAATTTATAGGACTATGGGTCACACAGGTATATGCACTGATCAAAATTTATCAAACTGTATACTCAAGATTTATAGAATTCAATGTGTATAAATCCTTCATCCAAAAGGTAAGAAAATGATATATACTAAGAAAGAGAAAGAGAGAGAGAGAGCTTATTATTTTCTCTCCCATCAGTATCTTATTTTTTTTTCTATCTTTAAGTACACAACTCAAATTTTATTTTGGACATAAAGATTTCTGAAAATCTTCCAGTAAGTCTCACTATTTTATTTTTTGGCATATTTTTCTTTTTCTCCCCTTTTCTCTCTCTCTCTCTCTCTCTCTCTCTCTCTCTATATATATATATATATATATATATATATATATACATATACACACACACACGTATATGCCATATGTTTTATATAAAATACTAAATATATATTATATATGAAATGTTTTATATAAAATATTAAATATATATATTAAATATATATTATATATAAAATGTTTTATATTTTAAATATATATTTTTAAATTTATAATATATATTTAATATACATCTTATTTTTAAATTTTAAAAATTCACAACCAATGTATTATATATATATATAAAATGATTATATTTTATATATATATAACTATATATATATATATATATAATGATGCATGGGAACTTCTCAGAGAACACAGAGTTTGTTTTGGTTAGAGAGTGAGTTATGGCTGAGTGTGGTGGCACACAACCATAAACGCAGCCCTTTGTGGGGCTGAGATGGGAGGATCACTTGAGGCCAGGAGATTGAGACCATCCTGGACAACATAGCAAAATTCTGTGTCCACAAAAAATAAAAATAAAAAATTAGCCAGGGGTGGTGACACACACCTGTAGTACCAGGTACTTTGGAAGTGAGGTGGGAGGATTGCTTAAGCCTAGGAGTTCAAGGCTGCAGTGAATTGTGATTACATCACTGCATTCCAGCCCAATACAGGAATAAATGGAAACAACTTTGTGGAGTCTTCTAAAAGTTAGGCTAAGAAATTTGAATTCCATCAATAACTGAGAGCAATTGAAGGTTTAATGGCTTAAGCATTAAGCCTCTACCTGGATATGCATTTGTATAATGAGTATATCAAATTCATTACTCATAAAATTAATAGGAGAAATGGAACTTTTTTAAAAGGAGAAAAACAAATGAAATTCATGTGAATGGTAATAAAAAATATGTCTGTGTGTATGTATGTGTACAGTAACAATAATTCCAAATCTTTACATAAAGGCACAGAATGCAAGGCATTATTCCAAGCACTTTATATTTCTTAAATAATTTGAATTACGCAACTGTCTTAGAGCGTAAACATTATTATGTTTTTCCCCATTTTATAAAAAAGAAAGAGGTGGCACAGAGAGAGACAGCAATTTGTGCAGATTTTCATGCATATTATATAGTTGCAGTAGTCTCTAAACCCAGGTAGTGGAAGTTCAAACAGTTCACCGAGCAAAGTTTTGGGTTATGTCCACCATTCCATGAAGAAGCATAGTTCAATTTATACTAAGGAAAGAAAAGAAAAAAGAAAACTTTGGATAAATTTTGCTGACTTCACAGATTTGTTCTGGGACTCTGTTGAAATCAATGTATAACAAGAAGGACTCTCAGGTTCCTTCAAGAAGTATGCTATTCTAAAAATTTGGAAGCCAGCACGCACTGTAAATAGAGCATATACAATTGTTTGAAGAGTAGTCCACAGAGGACAGTTGGGAAACAATTCACCACCAAGCAATTTGCTACCCTCTCTGAGTGTTCAAAGGAAAGGATGGAAATGAATATAACAGAGATGTTTTAGCCTTATTGGTGGTGTTCTCATCTCTCGAGGGTCTAAGAAAGTAAATGAAACTGAAAAAGCTCTGGCTAAAAAATACTTCTGGGTGCCACTGAAATAAGCTTAAGCCTATATTGTGATAGCTTTGTGTTTTGAAGAGCTTTAGAAGAAAAAGGCTGTGTGGCTATTGAGCGTGGTGAGAGTAGATATCTGTTAGATGGTGAACCCTTTTTTATGTTCTACTTCAGATTATTTCAAGTTTGCGGCATTAAAATGACAGATATAAAAACTTTAGATTCTCCTTTTAATCAACAGAATCCTTGAGAGTTCAGATAAAGCCAAATATTTAAAAAATCATATCAAGTGCTTTATCCACTTCATCATATTTATATACTTCAGGCAACTAGAAAAAATATAACATTCTTTATATAATCATAAAATAGACATGGGCAAGTCTAAACAGATCTCAAACGTATGTAAAAGCCCTCTTGTTTTATTATTTCATAGACTGTAGCAACTTTAATAATAAAATTTTGAATTATTTCAAATGGAAATTACTATTATTTAAAATCCAGGAAAACTTGGGATAAGCTTGCATGAACAAAAAAGGTAATTAAAAGTAAGGAAATAATCTAATTTAAATCTAACTACATCCCTGTCTTGAATACTCATTAAAGATAATGTCAACAAAATGGATAGCTCTGATAGTAGGTGTTGTGCAAATAAAAGATGAACTGAAATAATTTGGGAGATTTAACTGACAAGTTATTAAGCACAAAGAAAGTCTCTGAAATTTCTGTTTTAATAGTTTTCTGAGCTGTTGAGCTTTCGAAGGAGAGAAACTTTAATAAATTGTATAGATGCTTGTCCAAACCCTTCATGTTATAGCTAGCCATAAAAGTGTTAGTCTCTTTTTTTTAAAGTTAATGACTCAATTATTTTCAGATTTCTCTGTGTATCAAACAGTTTTTAAAATAAATGTCAAGTTTTATTGGCTACTTTCTGGTTGTATCTTTTTAACAACTCATTGAATGAGAACAAATTATCAAGTCCTATGTAACCTTAAGCTTTGGAGGAACCCAGCGAGAAGGCAGCAAAGGGTAAGAGATGGTGATGTTCACCAGCTGTGTGTGACTTTCAAGCAAGTCACGACACTCTCCTGATTTTGCTTTCTCATCTACAAAATGGAGATTTTGCTGAGCCTGTCTCTCAGGATCATTTCATATTTTAGTTAAGCATTAAATATCTGAAAGGTTTGATCTTAGGTACTGAGGTCTCATGGTAAAATAAGACATAGTTCTCTGCCTTTTTGAGCTTATATTTCAGTGGAAGAAAGAGAAAATGGGTAATTAAACAAATCTATTTGTTTTATTTGTAAATAAATAATGTCATATTCTATGAAGAAATATAAATTTGGACAAAAGATTAATAATATTTCACCACATATGGTGACCAAGGAAAACGTCTTTAAGAAAATGTCATATACCTAATGTATCAAATGTAATTACAGATGTTAAAAGAAATTGAGCATTGGAAATCCTTATATATGCAGACAAAAATACTATAACCCTACTATTTAGATGAAAAAATATCAAAGGAAAAGTAGGATTTACTTGGAAGTTACCCTTAAGCTCAGTCAGCTAGGATAGAATGACAAGATACTGTGTTGTAGTTCAAAAAACAGCCCCTACAAATATTTAAAGTCAAACAAAAAAACAGCTCTGGGGCCTGTTGCAATAGTGTTGTTATCTATCTTTCCAAACATTTCAGGGACATTGCAAACTTTACTCTAAGAGAAACATATGGATGTTGTCCCACACGGGGGCCTGATGGCTGGTAGTGACAGCTTGGAACAGTTTATTGGGAACGGGAAGTGCCTATGTGGGCTCCATTAGTGATGTATGCCCTGGGTGTTAGGGAGATGAATGGTGCCTGACAGACCTTTATTTCCCATTGCTACTCTATAAAATCTGTTTAATGCCTATGCTGTCTCTCAAGGAAAATCTTGCACTTCCCCTTGGCACAATTGCACCAATTAAACAAATATTGTTTAATGTAAAAAAAAAAATCTCTATTGTTGTGATAGGAATGTGTATTGGTAGCATCTCAATGGGATTAAACAGTACCCTGTGGTTGCCAATAGTCAAGTAGCTCTGCTGATGGATGTATTGTAATTATCTATTGGTTTCTCTCTGAACTCTGGACTGGTCTTCTTGACAGAGGAACATATTTCCTTCTGTATTCCAAGTGGCCATCACATCATCATAGGCACTTAATAAATATCTGATGAATGAAAAACTGAGGAGCTGCCATAGCAGTTATCCTACTAAATGTATGGTGGTGGTGGGAAGGAAAGGAGTTTTAATCATTTTTCCAAGCATGATTGCAGCCGCTGTGAGAGCAATCCAAGAATATGATTTGCCATACAAGTCTAATCAAGAAATTCCTTTTATGATCTCATGTTCAGACAAATTAAATATAACTTGCAAGCACAAACTCAGGGTGTAATATCCCATAGGCACTGCAATTGTGAATCCAAGTAGTTTCAAACAAGCACCCAGCAGACAGCCAGCTGCTCTGCTCATTGTTGTGAACAAATGCAGAGTCTTTAGACAGTTTATCTAGATCCCTGGAATCATATGCCCAAAGAAGTGTCATAAAGAACACAAATTGGCTGAGACACAACATCTAATGTAGTCCCCTTTATATTCAAAATACTTTGCCATTTACTGACAATTGAAAAATTTAATACTTTTGATTCAATTCTGCCAAAACACTAAATTAGTTGTATGTGTTTTGGTTTTAATTTTTTGTTCCTGCTTCAGCTGTCTTACTTCCATTTTGGCACACAAATTACCATTTTAAGTGCATAATTCTAGAGTGAGCCAACTTTTAATAATATGAATCTGATATCCTTATTTCATCAGTTTAAGGTTTTCCTAATTTGTGTTATTCCGTTCTTTCCTTCTGCTTTACTGTGGGAAGTCTTGTTTTGCTGTTTACTGTTCACTTATTTGTTCCTACAGTCACTGTTGTTAAGTATATCTTGGAATAATAAGAGGATACTCTCATCTGTTATAAACCTGTCCTCAGTTCCAAATGGCCTCTGTCCCCTTTTTCCAAAGGTCTCTGCTCTTTTCATTAGCTGCCTCCTGAAGTTTGTGACATACATCATCTCTTGGGCTACTACTGCTTTCTTCTTTGTATCAACTATGCTCAACCATCTTTGTTTTTAATACCTGTAATAATAGCTGAGACCAGATGACAAATTGCGGTGAAACAGTATTACTACAGATTTAGATACAAGAAAAGAGAAGTACAACATACAATAGAAAAATTTAAAATTTCTAATAAATCCCTCATGTCCAACCCTACTTCTTTGGGGATCCAGCTTATTGAGAGCAGGGCTATTTCCTTGCAACATTTGTCAACTTTTTCCCTATTCCCAGCAGCAATGCTGGTGACAACGCTTTACCAAAGAGTGCCTTCATGCCTGCCTTTTAAAGCCACTTTCCTTAGTTCTAATGTCTTGGCCACGATCCCTTCCTAGATACTATTGTTAACAGTAAAATGCCCACTTTTTCACAAAAAAAAAGCATTATCAATCCACAAAAGTATGGTGTTTTCTAAAAACACCCAAAGAAGATCAACTGCTCTCAAATAAAACAAGACAGCACCAGGACTTTTAGAATTTTCAGCCTTATATACCACTTTGTGCATAGCAAATGAAGAAAATATCAAGTCTAATCCTGTTTGAGATTGATGAAATCAGGTTTGTTCATTTCCCTATTTGATTAGTTTCCCTGTCTTTTTTATAGGACTCGTGTTCTTTCATATTTTTCTTTTCTCTTGGCTTTCATCTTTTGAACATTTTATAACTCCACTTTCCTATGTCCTAATGGATGAGTAATTTGGAAAAAGTATTTGTGGAACAAGTAACTTGTAAACAGTATCATCTAATTCTTCTTAGGAAAAGTACCACTACTTCTATGAGCAACAAAGGAGCAAGAGATGCTTCAAAAACATATTCTTCTCTCCTCATTCCTGTTCAACCAGATATCAGAAATTAGCTACTGGAATCGGAAAACAGATTAAAAAGAAAAAACAAAACTCCTTCTTTTTGTAGCTCTTGTTATTATCTACATAGAAAATCAGAATGAATCCACAAAAAAAATCTCTAAAGTCTGGTAACTGCTGTGGAAGATCACATAATAAAAGATTAATATGTTAAAATCAATTTTATTTCTGTATACTAGCTGTTTGCTGGTATTTCAATTTTATTCGAACTGGAAATTGAGATAATAATGAAACAGTACCACTTTTAATAGTTCTCCCCCAAAAAAATCATTGGATAAGAAGTTAACAAGTATTTACAGGATCGATATGGTAAAACTTATACAAATCTTACAGAAAAAATAAGTCTTAAACAATTGAGAGAGGTATAGTATCCATGCATTGAAAGTATCAGCAAGGTGCCAAGATTGGTGACTAGAAGCAGCTAGTGCATACCACTCTCAGGGAGAGAAAGGAGAGATAGAGTGGTAAGTAAACAGAAGCTTTTTAAGTGGATCATTGAATAGGCCGTGTTGGGATTCATCAAGGAAGCAACAGCAACTCACAAAGAGCAGAGAGGAGCAAGTCAAGACAGCCACCTTCCTAGGATTGGCATGGAGCCAAGGAAGGTTTCCCATCACAGGGAAAGGGTGAATGAGGGAGGGTGCCAGGGGACTTACACTTCTGCCACTGACCCTCACCCCTGGGGCCTCCAGACTGACACAGAGAGCTGCATGGTGTCTGGGCAGAGCTGCTGCCTATGATCATGTGGAGCCCCAAGGGTATTAGATCCTTGAGCAACCCAGCACCAGCTGCTGTAACTCTGCCAACAAACAAGGCTAGTTCTCTCCCATGCTCGCAGGATAGGAGCTGCATCCACATTGCCAAGGAGCAGACAGAAGATAGGCCTTGCTGCACCTCACTAGACGAGGCCCACTGGCCCTGAGCACTTGAGCTGGTTGCAGCTCTGCATTTCTCTAGGACAGAGCTCCCAGAAGTTAATGATAGGCCTGGAATGTTTGCATTGCTGTGGCCCCTGCCCTTGCTGCCCTCAGGCAGGGGAGGAAGCAAAGAGACCATGAACCATCTTGGGCCTCCAGCATGCTGCAGCTGCCATACAGAAAAGTGGCCAGACTTTTCTTTGCAGGTACCTGTGCCTGCTGCTCCTCACTGGGCAGGACCTCCCAACCTGGGCCCCCAGTGCAGCTGCTCTAGACCCACCTGATCACTTCAGCCAATAATGGTTCTGCAATACTCTGGCATGGAATTCCTGGAGATAACTGACAGGATCTCTGCCATTGTCACTGCAGCAGTACCCACCCTTGCTGCCCTTGGACTGGGAAATAAACAAAGACCCTGATCATTTTGCTTATACCTCCAGTATGCTGTAGCTACCATTAAAGTTAAAGACGTCAGACTCTTTAACTGTCTCTGGCCTGTTGCTCTTCACCAGGCAGGGCCCCTGGTTTGGATCTGCAGTGCAACTGCCCCACCCCTGGCTGAACATCCCCATCGGCAGTGGATTTGTGTCTCTCTAAGGTGGAGCCCCCAGAGTCAAATGAAAGTGTAAGGCCGGTTGCCTCGAGGGGGGCCAAATGGACACAGCCATTCCTCTCCGTACCTGAAAACTACGTCATCATTCTGAGTGCATTACTCAGCATCTGGCCTCTCCATGCGGGCTCCCCACACCCATTTCTGCATTCCAATCTCAGTCCTGCACTCATCAGCAAACTAGGCACTCGGCCCCGACGAATCCCGCCAAGACCTGCCCTATAGCAGCTTGCCCCTTATGTCCTCAACCAGTCCATTTGCCAGCAGCCCCATCTGGCTGCCAATGGCGGCTTGCCTCGTCCATTCCCAGTCCCTTCATAACCAATGAGACTACCTCTGCTTTGTTTCCCCTGCAGCCAATCAACTACCTCCACTCCCTATGCAACCCCACACCCTAAGAAGGGAAGCGCGACTTCTCTAGCCCCTTTCACGGACAATAGAATCTCGCCCAGGAGCTGAATAAATTGGCTTTTACTTTTCTACTCTGGTCTCCGTTTCCTCATTTAACTCGGCAATAAACCTTACAGGCAGCCCCTTTGCCATTGCCACTGTCAAGGTCACTGACCTTGCTGCTTCCAAGCTGGGGAGGGAACAAAAAGCCTGAGATTGCCCCAAAACTCCAGAGTGCAACCCAAATGCCAAGCTCGACTGGAAGAGGAGCCCACACTTTCAGAGCACTGAGAAGTAGCATGGTTGCAAATGCGAGGAAATATTATATATAGGAGCCGCATAATTGAGCAAGAGCCTACCTACTGGCTATTGCATGCAAACACCGTCTATGAATTAAATCACAAACTACAACACCAAAAATAATTTGCTCATATCCCTTCCTGTGAAAAATAACAAGAATTCAGCCACGATAAAGGCTGCATAAAACCTTGGCCCTCTGAAAACATCTAGAAATGAAGACAAATGACAGTACTCAAATTACAATTACAGTTTAAAGGAATCTCAGCTCACAGGGATGAGAAAGAACCAGCACAAGATCTCTGGCAACTCTTAAAGACAGAGTGTTTTCTTAACTCATAACACCACACTAGTTCCCCAACAATGATTCTGAACATGAATGAAATGGCTGAAATGACAGATGTAGAATTCAGAATCTGGATGGCAAAGATGATCACTGAGGTTCAAGTCAGTGTTGAAAACCAATTCAAGAAATCTAAGGAATTTAATAACACAATTCCAGACATGAAAGACAAAAAAGCAATTTTAGGAAAGAACCAAATTGATCTGATAGAGCTGAAAACCCTACAACAAAAATTGCATAATACAGCTGGAATTATTAACACCAGCATGAACCAAGGTGAGGAAAGAATCTCAGATTTTGAAGACCAGTTCTTTGAATCAACTCAATCAGACAAAAGTAAAGAGAAAGAATTTTTTTTTAATGAACAAAATACCTTGGAGATATGGGATTATGTAAAGAGACCAAACATACAACTCATTGGCATCCCTGAGAGAGAAGGAGAGAGACCAAGTAACTTGTAAAACGTATCTAAGGATATTGTCCACAGAAATTTCACCAACCTCGAGAGAGGCAGACACATTCAAGAAATTCAGAGAATCCCTGGAAATACGATAAAAGATTGACAATTCCAAGACACGTAGTCATCAGATTCTCTAAAGTCAATGCTAAAGAAAAAATATTACAGTCAGCTTGAGAGAAAGGGTGGGTTACCTGCATAGGAAACTCCATCTGGCTAACAGTGGACCTTTCATCAGAAATGCTACAACTCAAAAGACAATGAGTGGTTTGAGTCAGCATTTTTAAAGAAAATGTAAAGAATTTTATATATAGCCAAACTAAGTAAAGAATTTTATATATATCTGAACTAAGCTTCGTAAGCAATAGAGAAATAAAATCTTTTTCAGATAAGCTAATGTTGAGGGAAGTCATTACCACCAGATCTGCCCTACAAGTAATTGTTAGGAAAGTTCTAAACATGGAAATGAAATATCATTACCTTTCACCACAAAAACACACTTAAATACATAGACTCTAGACATTATAAGGCAAACATGATCAAGCCTACCTAACAACCAGCTTAAAACATAATGACTGGATCAAATCTGCACATATCAGTATTAACCTCAAACATAAATAGGTTAAACCCTGCATTTAAAAGGCACAGAGTGGCTGGATAAGGAAGCAAGATTTAAATATGTACTATTTTCAAGAGACTCAGCTCACATGCAAATGACACTCATAGGCTCACAGTAAAAAAATAAAGGGATAAAGATCTATCAAGGAAATGGAAAACAAAAAAGGTTTGTTAGTCTTATTTCAGACAAAAAAAACTTTAAAGCAAAAATGATCAAAAAAGACAAAGAATGACATAATATAATGATAAATGGCTCAATTCTGCAAGAAGACTTAGCTATCCTAAATGTATATGCACCTGGCACTGCAGCGTCCAGATTTGTAAAACAGGTTCTTAGAGATCTACAAGATACCTAGAGACTTAGAGTGAAAAATTTTCACATCCCACTGATGGCATTAGACAGATCATTGAGGAATAAAACTAACAAAGATACTTGACATCTAAACTGAACACATGACTAAATAGATCTAACAGACATCTACAGACCTCTCCACTCAGCAACAACAGAATAAACATTATTCTTATCTACACATGCCACATACTCTAAAATCAAACACATACTTGGCCATAATTCAATTCTCAACAAACTTGAAAAAAACTGAAATCATACCGACCACACTTTCAGACAACAGTGCAATAAAAGTAGAAACCAATACCAAGAAGATCTCTCAAAACCATACAATTACATGGAAATTAAACAGTCTGATTCTGAATGATTTAGAGGTAAACAATGAAATTTAGGCAGAAATCAAGAAATTCTTTAAACAAATGAAAAGAAAGATGCAACATAGCAGAATCTCTGAGACACAGCTAAAGCAGTGCCAGAAAGAAAACTTATAGCACTAAACGGCCACATCAAAAAGTTAAAAATTCTCAAGTGGCCAACCTAATATTGCACCTGGAGGAACTAGAAAACAAGAGCAAACTAATCCTAAAGCTAGCAGAAGAAAACAAATAACCAAAATCACGGCTAAATTGAATGAAGTGATAAGAAAAACCATACAAATTTCAAAACCCAAAATTTGTCATTTGAAAGAATATATAAGATTAATGGATCATTAGCTAGATTGGTAAAAAAATAAGAAGAGATTCTAATAAACACAATAAGAAATGACAAAGGAGACCTTACTACCAATCCCACAAAAACTAACAAAGAAAAAAAAAAACTCAAGAGACTATTATGCCCAAATACCTTTTAGCACACAAATTAGAAAATCTAGAAGAAATAAATTAATTCCTGGAAACATACAGCCTCTCCAGATTAAATCAGAAAGAAAGTTAAACCCTGAACAGATCAATAATGAGTTTGAGGCTGGGCACAGTGACTCACACCTGTAATCCCAGAACTTTGGGAGACTGAGGCAGGCAGATCATTTGAGGTCAGGAGTTCGAGACCAGCTGGACCAACATGGTAAAACCATGTCTCTACTAAAAATACAAAGAAAAACAATAGCCAGGCATGGTGGTGCATGCCTACAATCCCAGCTACTTGGAGACTGAGGCAGGAGAGTCACTTGAACCTGGGAGGCAGAGGTTGCAGTGAGCTGAGAGTGTGCCCCTGCATTCCATGCTGGGCAACAGAGCAATACTCCACCTTGGAAAGAGAAATTTTTCAAATTAAATATATATATATATTAAATATATAAATAAATATATATATATTAAATATATAAATACATATATATTTAATATATAAATAAATATATATAATATATAAATATATATATATATAAAATATATATATATATATAAATATATATATATTTGAAATGTCATCAGGAAAACGAAAACAAAAACCTACATAAAAGTCCTGGACTAGGGTGATTCACAGCTGAGTTCCATGAAACACATAAAGAAGAACTGGCACAAGTCCTACTGAAACTATTCCGAAGACTCAAGGAGGATGAAATCCTTTCTGATTCCATGAGGCTAGTATCATTTTGATGCCTAATCTTGGCAAACATGCAAGAAAAAGAAAACTTCAGGCCAATATCCATGTTGAAGATAGATGCAAAAATCCTCAACAAAATACCATCAAAGCAAATCAAGCAGCACATCAAAAAGCTAATGCACCATCATCAAATAATCTTTCTTTTTGGGATGCAATATTGGTTCAACATACACAATTTAATAAATGTGATTCAGCACAAAAACAGAATAAAAACCTAAAACCACACAATCATCACAATAGATATAGAAAGGTCTTTCAATAAAATTCAATATTCTTTCATGTTCAAAACCCTCAACAAATTAGGCAATGAAAAAACATATCTCAATGTAATTACAGCTGTATACAACAAACCCACAGTATGCCACATCATATTAAATGGGCAAAAGCTGGAAGCATTCCCCTTGAGAAGAGAAACAAGATATGGATGCCCAGTCTCATCACTCCTCTTTTACATAGTACTTCCAGTCCAAGTCAGAGCTATCAGGCAAGAGAAGGAAAGAGAAGGCCTTCAAACAGGAAGACAGAAGATCAAACTATCTGTCTTTACAGATGGTATTATTCTATAACTAGAAAACCTCATATTCTCTACCCAAAGGCTCCTGGAATCAATAAACAACTTCAGCAATGTTTCAGAATACAAAAATCAGTAGTATTTCTTTAGAACAATAATGATAAAGGGAAAAGCAAAAACAAGAATGCAGTCCTATCACAATAGCCACAAAAATAATAAAATACCTAGAAATACAGCTGTATTAGTCTATTTTCATACTGCTATGAAGAAATATGTGAGACTGGGTAATTTATAAAGGAAAAGAGGTTTACAGCAATAAAGTATATTAAGAATTACCTTTGCTCCAGTTCCCAGTAAACTTCTTATCTCCTTCTGAGACCACCTCAGCTTGGACTTTTTGGTCAACTCATTCAACAAGTCTCTTGGAAGCTCCAAACTTTATGACCTCTTACTGTCTTCTGAGCCCTCCAAACCATTCCAACCTCTTACCGAGTTCCAAAGTTGCTTCCATATTTTCGGTTTACTTAATAGCAGTACTCCGATATACCAATACCAATTTACTGTATTAGTCCATTTTCATACTGCTATTAAGAATTACCCAAGTCTGGGTAATTTATAAAGAAAAAGATGTTTAATGGACTCACAGTTCCATTAAAGAGGTAAAGAGGCCTCAAAATCATGTTGGAAGAGAAAAGAAGGGCAAAGGCACATCTTACATGGTGGCAGGCAAGAAAGCATGTGCAGAGGAACTGCCCTTTATGAAACCATCAGATCCCATGAGACTTATGAACTATCATGAGAACAGCATGGGAAAACTCCACCCCCATGGTTCAATCACCTCCCACCACATCACTCCCATTACACATGCAAATTATGGGAGCTATAATTCAGGATGAGATTCTTGGGGACACAGGCAAACCTTATCAATAGCTAACCAGGGGTATAAAGAGCTCTATGAGAAGAATTATAAAATACTGCTGAAAGAAATCAGACAAATAAAAAAAATCATTCCATGCACATGGATAGAAATAATCAATATTTTTAAAATGGCCATACTACCCAAAGCAATTTACAAGTTCAATGCTATTTCTATCAAAATACTGTCATTTTCACATAAGTAGAAAAAAACTGTTCTAAAATTTATGTTGAAGCAAGTAAAAGCTCCAATAGCCAAAGCAATTCTAATCAAAAAAAGAAACCCAGAAGCATCACATTATGTGACTTTGAATTACACTATAAGTCCACAGTACCAAAACATGATGCTGGTCCAGAAACAGACACATAGATAAATGGAACAAAATAGTAAACTCAGAAATAAAGCTGCACATCTACACAACCTTATCTGCAACAAATCTGACAATAAGAAAAATGTGGAAAGAACTCTCTATTCAATAAATGGTGCTGGAATAGCAGACTAGCCATATGCAGAAAACTGAAACTGAACCCCTTTATTTTATCATATACAAAAATCAACTCAAGATGGATTAAAAACATAAATGAAGACTTAAAACTTTAAAAATTCCAGAAGAAAACCTAGTGAATACCATTCTGGACAAAGATATTGCAAATAGTTCATAATGAAGACTACAAAAACAATTGCAACAAAATAAAAAATTGACAAACGGGAACTAATGAAAATAAAAAGCTTCTGCAAAGAAAAATAAGACATCAACAAAGCAAATAGACAATAAACAGAATGGGAGAAAAAAACATACTAACTATATAACTGAAAAAGTTCTAATATCTACACAAAAACAAAGAACCCTTTAAAAACAGGCAAAGAATATGAAAAGACACAAAAACTAAAATAAAAGTTAGAAAAAAGAAAGAAACCCAAAAAAGAAAATATCAAAACATTGATTTTTCTCAAACTGATCTACAAAGTCATTCTAATCGCAATTAAAATTTCATCAATATGTTTGGTAAATATCAACAACCTGATTTTAAAATCTACATGGCAAGGGAAAGAAACTACAATTGTTTAAATAATTTTTAAAGAAAGAGATCTTGAAAGATTTGTAATGCTTGTATGCAAGGCTCACTCTAAAGCTACCGAAATTAAGGCTATGGGTAATTTGGTGAAATGATAGACCATTAACCAAAGAAAAAGAAAAGAATGTACAGAAACAAATTCACACGCAAAAATGGACATGTAATTTTGAGAAGCATGAAGATGCAATTCAATAAAAAAAAAATAAAAAAAAAAACATTGCATTTGGAATAAGTGATACATATGCAAAATAAAAAACTTTGTCCCAAATTGATATGGTTTGGCAATGTCCCTGAGGGATCTGTGGGGATCACTCCCATGTGAGGCCCCTGGGAAATGGGCCTCACCATACGGTGAGCTTGAGCCCGGACACAGATCCCTGGTTGGGGGAGTCGAGCTGAGGGAAAGCAGGAACCAAGAGAGGAACTATATGTTATTCAAAATAATCAACAGACATTACTTTAGGGATAGGAGGACTTGGGAGGCATTGTGTCTACTTTCGGCTTCTTATGCTTTATTGTCTCATTGTGTTCATTTTGGACCCATGTTACCTTCATTGCAAAATATTAACTTAAATATTTACACTTGGTAACTTACTTACCGTAACTTACAGGGCGTAACTGTAACTTATTTACCATAGCTTACAGGGCGTGACTGTAACTTACTTACCTTGACCTATTGGGTATAACCTACTTACTGGAAGTAACCTACTCACTGGGGGTAGCCTACTTACTGGGCTTAACTTACTTACTGGGTGTAACTTGCTTACTGTAACATAAGTACGTTAATCTGGCGTAAACAACTTTAACTTCAGAAAAGTATATAATGAAACACATTGCAAAAATAAAATTGCTGCATGAGCATAGCGCATGTAGCCCTCCAGACCTCGCCTTTTCTATCTCCTTTTTTCCAGCGCATGCTCTCTTCCAGGTTTGGGATCCTCTTGCTGGACGAGATTCCCGGGCTCACGTTCAGTTCACAACAGCTGGCACTCAAACGTGGGACCTGGACATGAGGGACAACCGTGATGCCTACAAACTATAGAGGTGAAGCTGCAGCGTAAGTAAGTGAATAACGTTTTCTTTTCATCTGGAGTAAAACATGGGGAAAATAGAATCTAAAGAGCATAAATTGTTCATACAGCTTTTGCAACATATGATCAAGTCACATGGTCATGACATTAAACTTGAAACTGTTGAGGAATTTGGGCACATAGTGCACGAGCTTTGTCCGTGGGTTCCAGAGGGTGGATTCTTAGATGAAGCCTCTTGGAAGGTTATAGGTGAAAAAATTGATCAGTTTTCTACTCGCAACGCGTCACTACCTCAAACCGATATTTTGCTTTCCATTTGGTCTAAGTTGCGTGATTATGTTTGTCCCTTTCCCTCAGCCCTGCCTTATACCCCTGAGAACGCTTTTTGCCTCTCCTCCTCCACTTTCTCCTGATCCCCTTGATTTGGTGGAACAGGGCTCTCATCATTCTTGTGCTGAGCCTTTGCCTATGGATATGTTTGAGACCGTGGCCGAAGTGGTCGTAGACAGTTCTTCCCATCCTGCACAATGGATTCCTGGTCCTTCCACCCAAACTCTATCCCCTGATTTAATTCACCAGTTTCAAGATTTACTTTCGCTTTGTTCCCGTGCTCTTTCTCAACAGCACCAGTGTTACCCTATCACTCAGCAGTTGCAACACCTTGGACCATCTGTTCCAGTTCGTGTGCAGTCCACTCCCCTCTCGCCTATCTCACCTCTGTCTCATGCCCTCATGTCCCTACACAGAGGACTTATGGGTCCTGAAGCTTCTCTTACATACCCCATTATTGAGACTGTGGGTGATAATGGTAATGCAGTCAGAAGGTATGAGCCTATTCCTCCCAAGGCTTTAAGGGACTTGAAGGATGCTGTTACTCAGTGTGGACCGACTGCTCCTTATACCTTAACGATCTTGGACAGCCTTTGCATTGTAGCCCTCCCTCCTGGTGATTGGGGTCGTCTTGCTATGGCTTGTCTTTCTGGTGGTGATTTTTTGCTGTGGAAAGCTTATTACGAGGATGCAGCTTTTGATCAATCAAGTCAAAACCGTTGCCTGCAATCCCCAGTGACTCTAGACATGATCTTGGGGAGATGAGCACATTCGGAATTACCTGACCAGCTAAACTACACTATTGAAGTTTATATGCAGATCACCTCCTTGGCAATGCATGCCTGGAGGCAATTACCATCATCCAGTGTTAGAACTGAGGAGCTTGCTAAGATTCGTCAGGGACCTGACGAGCCTTTTCAGGAGTTTGTCTCGTGCCTCCTCCAGGCTGTTACATGCCAGGTTGGCAATGATGAGGCTAGCTCCCTTTTGGTAAAGCAATTGGCTTTTGAAAATGCTAATATGGCATGCCAGACAGCCATGAGGCCCTATAAACGTAGAGGCACCTTAACTGATTATATTAGCCTCTGTGCTGATATTGGACCTGCTTATCAACAAGCTCTTGCTCTAGCGGCAGCCCAGGCTGGTATGACTGTTGCAGCCTTTCTGAAACAGGGGCCTACTCAGCCTAGACCACCTCTAAAATGCTTTTGTTGTGGCGGTCTGGGGCATGTAGCTAGACAGTGCCAAGCTCCTTCTATTCCTCAGTCTCAGTTGCTGGCTTTGCCGGCAACTCTTGACCCAGCGTCTGCCTCGCCCATTGCTGCCCAACCCCAGGTTCGCCAACCAGGCCAGTGCCCTTGTTGTCACTGTGGCACCCATCAGGCCAGCGAATGTCATTCCAAACGTGATGCCCAGAGTAATCCTCTCCCTCAGCGGTCGGGAAACTCCCAGGGGGGGCAGTCCCGGCCCCCTCAAAACATCAGGACACCCTTTGTGCAGGCCACTGCCCTGATGTCGAACACAACTCCATTTCTAAACTCCAGAACAACACCAGCAGGCACAGGACTTGACCTCCGTCCCACCACCCGACAGGTACTAACCCCTGACATGGGACCCCAAGCCATCCCTACAGGCATTTTTGGCCCTCTTCCCTTGGGATATGTCAGTCTTATTTTAGGTCATAGTAAATGTTCCTTAAGAGGTCTACATGTGCTACCTGGAGTTATTGATACTGATTACTAGAGAGAAATTAAGGTGTTTGCTTGGTCACCTACAGGTGTTTTCATGCTGAGTCCTGAATTGTCCTTTGCTCAACTGCTTCTTATTCCTGTTGATACCTCAGCTGGCTCTCAATTGTCGACTAAAAATATGGGTAACCAAGGTTCTGAGCCTTCCTCTTCTTATGCTTACTGGGTTCAAGCTATTTCATCTACTAGACCTGAACTTACCATTAAAATTAATGGCAAGACATTTAAAGGCATCCTGGACACAGGGGCCGATGTGTCTGTAATTTCTAATAAATATTGGCCTTCTCAATGGCTTACAACGACTGCCATGACTTCTTTACAAGGCATAGGAATGACTAACAATCCTACGCAATCTGCAAGTCTATTAACATGGACTAATGATGAGGGTCACTCGGGCTCCTTTCGCCCCTATATAATTCCTGGTATCCCACTCAATCTTTGGGGCCATGATGTTTTAGAAGCTATGGGGGCTCGACTGGTGACTAATCCTGTTGCTCTTGACATTATGACTAAACAGGGCTACTTGCCTGGCAAGGGCTTGGGAAAAACTTTGCAGGGAGATCCTTAGCCTCTCGCCCTTCCCCAGAAAACTGACCATTCTGGCCTAGGATATTTTTCCTAGGGGGTCACCGTGATTCCCAACTCCCATGCTGATAAAATTACTTGGTTATCAGATACTCCAGTTTGGGTGAGCAGCGGCCCCTTTCTGCTGAAAAGATTACAGCGGCTCGCGAGTTGGTTCGGCAAGAACTCTCTGCGGGTCACATTAGGCCTACTAATAGTCCTTGGAATTCTCCTATTTTTGTCATCAAAAAGCGCTCTGGCAAATGGAGGCTTTTACAGGATTTAAGAAAAGTTAATGCTACTATGGAAGTCATGGGCCCCTTACAACCAGGTCTGCCTTCCCATGTTGTTGTGCCTCAGACTTGGAAACTGATAGTGATTGATCTAAAAGATTGTTTCTTCTCCATTCTTTTTCATCCCTCAGATTGTCATCGTTTTGCCTTTAGCGTACCATCCACTAATTTTGATAGACCGTATGAGCGGTAGGAGTGGATTGTGTTGCCTCAAGGTATGGCTAACAGCCCCACCTTGTGTCAGATCTTTGTGTCTAAAGCCATCCAACCCGTTCGTCAACAATTTTCTGTTATTCAACTTCTACATCATATGGATGACCTTCTCTTAGCTGCTCCAACTGAGACCCTTCTTTATCAAGCCTTTGAATGTTTGCAAACCTGTTTGACAAAAAATAACCTTGTTATCGCACCAGATAAGGCTCAGACTGCCACTGCCTATCATTACTTGGGAAAGCTTATTGAATCTAACCAAGTTTCCTTTAAGACTCCTATTCTCTCCACAGCAAACTTAACTACCCTGCATGATTTTCAGAAGTTTTTAGGAGATATTAACTGGATTCGTTCGAGCTTGAAGCTTACCACAGGACAATTAAAGCCCTTATTTGACATCCTCAAAGGACCCTCTAATTCAACTTCCCCTAGTTCTTTGACAGCTCCTGCCAAGGTGGCTTTACAATTACTTCATGATGCCTTGTCCCAGCAAAAACTTTCTCATATTAAGGACAACACCCGGTGGTGTTATTGTGTTCTTCCTACTGTTTATACTCCTACTGGGGTTTTTTGGCAACAGGGTATCCTGGAATGGCTTCATCTCCCCGCCAGTCATGGGAAAGTTGTGACACCTTACTTTGAATTAGTCTCTGTTTTGGTAACTAAGGGTCGTGTACGGGCTCTTTCCCTTTTTGGTGTCGATCCTCCTGAAATTATTGTTCCTTATTCTAGCACTCAGTAATAGTGGCTTTGGCAGTTCTCCGACTCCTGGCAATTAGCCTTTGCTGGCTTTTCAGGTCAAATATTGTGCCATTATCCTGCTGATAAATTATTACATTTTTATGCCCAAAACTCCCTTATTTTTCCACAGGCCTGCCTCAAGTCACTGTTATCTGAAGCGCTTTTAGCCTTTACTGATGGCTCCTCTTCTGGTATTGCCATAGGCACTGTTAATACACACCCTTTTTCGTTTCAGACCCCAGAACGCTCCGCTCAGTGTGTGGAGCTCCTGGCAGTTCAACATGTCCTGACTAATTGGGATGTCCCCTTGAATATTTACTCTGATAGTCAATATGTTATTAATTGAGTCCAAAATTTAGAGACAGCCCCTTTGTCCTTCTCTGACTCGTCTTCTATAATTCATATTTTACTCCCTTTACAGCAGACACTTCACCGCCGATCGCTTCCCTTTTTCATTGGTCATATCAGAGCCCATTCCTTCTGCCAGGTCCTCTAACTGAGGGCAACGCTCAAGCTGATCAACTCACTCAGTGTGTTTTTCCTGTTCTGTCCCCTGTACGGCAGGCTCAAGCCTCTCATGCCTTGAACCATCGGAATGCTTGCAGTCTGCAATTGCAATTTCAGATTACCAGGGAGCAGGCCCGCCAAGTTGTTAAACAATGCACAGCTTGTTTGCCTTACTTGCCTGTTGCTTGCCACTATGGGGTAAATCCCCGAGGACTGCAAGCTGGTCATGTATATCAGATGGATGTTGCTCACTTTCCCCTCTTTGGTAAATTACAGTATGTACGTGTTTGCATCGATACTTTTTCTCATTTCATAGTTGCTACCGCCCATACTGGAGAAGCAGTTAAGGATGTCATAGCACATTGCCTAACCGTTTTTTCTATTATTGGCCCGCCTAAGATCCTGAAGACAGACAATGGACCTGCTTATACCAGCAAAAGTTCCGCTTCCTTTTGCTCTCATTTTCAGATTTCTCACCGTACAGGCATTCCTTTTAATCCTCAAGGCCAAGGAATCATCGAAAGAAGCCACGCTGTTTTAAAAAATTTATTACACAAATTAAAACATGGTCCGATTTCTGACTTATTACATAAAACCCCTCACACTTGGCTCAAACATGCCGTTTATGTTCTTAATTTCTTAACTTTAGATGCCGATAGACTCTCCGCAGCAGATTGCCATTGGCACCCTAATAATGCGTCCCATCCCCAGG
The DNA here is from genome assembly GCF_049354715.1 of Callithrix jacchus. Taxonomy (NCBI): domain Eukaryota; kingdom Metazoa; phylum Chordata; class Mammalia; order Primates; family Cebidae; genus Callithrix; species Callithrix jacchus. The sequence continues at coordinate 89,645,013 of NC_133511.1, forward strand.
TCTTGTGGAAAGATGTTCTTACTAATCAGTGGCATGGTCCAGATCCAGTCCTAATATGGGGACGAGGACATGTTTGTGTTTTTCCCACGTCTGCTCCTTCTCCAATTTGGGTTCCTGAACACCTGGTCAAGCATGAATTCCCCACCAGGCAGTGCAAACCACCTGCTACCCCGTCTTCATCGTCTCCGGCTGATGCCACCTCCGCCTCGCCGACATTGCCGGACTCGCCGAGCAGCTCGATCAGGGAACTCCCAGACTCTGCAACAGGACAGCCCCCTGCCGACGTGGGCCCAGATGCACCATCTAACTGCTGGAGCAGCTGCCCTGGTTGCATCTTCCGGACAATCCCGTTCTCCTACTGTTATGTTTATTGCTATGATGGCTATATTGTCTTGTCATTTGGCACAGGCCTTCCCTCTCCCTGATTCTCGTGTTTTGTGGGCTTACGTTCCCAATCCTCCTTTTCTTCAACATGTTACCTGGAATGATCCCGCCTTCCCCGTCTACATTAATGATACTTCTATTCTTGGCTTCCCCTCTTCTTCTCATATTACTCCTCAAGTTGCTACCTACACTTACTCTGCCCAGGCTGTTGCCCCTCCCATGTGCTTCTACACCTCCAAAATCTGGGACCACGACTTCTTTGCCCATGTCTATTCCCCTCCTTCTATTCCTCTTTCTTTTTCCTGTCCTTATTGCTTCGATCCCGGAATTCGCCGACTTCATACCTTTTCTGGGCCCTCTGACCTCTTCCCAGGTGAAACCGTTTATTCTCGTGACTGGATACTCAACTATGTGGGAATTAGAGAAACTTACAACTTTTTCTCCGCTCAGCGATTTCCACTCATTGAGCACCACCGTTGTCGACCTTCTAACTCCTCTTTAGACCCCTCTCCACATTGGCAGTTCTATTTTCCTAGCCAAAAGCAAGCTATTAATCATACACTGCCTTCTGGTTTGTCCTTATTTGACTGGTCTGTTCCTCATCCTCTTGGTATTGCCTTAGCTCGTTATGAAACACCTGGTGGTTGGAGCACTCCTATTTACACTACCTTCTCTGGCAAAGCTTATACCTCTCTCTGGAAGCTGTTTATATCCTTATTTCCTACATTTGTTCGTGCTGGTTCCCACAGTTTATCTTATCCCACTAGGCATACTATTTATACTCAATCTTGCATTGCTTCTCCTTATGCTATTATTGCTCGTAATGTTTCCATTACCTGAGCTTCTGGCTCATATTCCATTTATTTTGAAAACTGTATTCTTACCAACTGCATTGATTCTTCCATTTTTCCCATTCATACCCTTCTTCTTGTGCACCAACCCCGCTACGTTATGTTACCCATTAATGTTTCTGAACCTTGATATGATGAAAAGGCCCTTCTTGTTTTCCAACAAGTTCATGATCTTATGATCCACCCTAAACGTTTCCTCTGTATTCTCATTGCTAGCATTATTGTAGTTGTTTCAGTTGTGGCCACTGCTGCTACCACGGCTGTTAGTCTTGCTCACAGTGTCCAAACTGCTACTTATGTTAATCACCTTGCAAAGAATATTTCTGTTACGATGGGAACTCAAATAGATATTGATAAGAAAATTGATGAAAAACTTAATGCTTTGGAACAAACTGTTACTATTCTTGGTGATAAACTTTATAATATTCAAAACTTCCTGGCCCTTTGTTGCCATGCTGATTATAAATATATTTGTGTTACTAATACTCCTTATAATGACACTAAATGGCAGTGGCCTCTTGTTAAGGCCCATTTACAAGGAATCTGGACTCATGACAATTTATCTCTAGATGTTTTCAAGCTTCAGCAGGAAATTCATGCCATTGATTTTTCTCATCGAAACCTGCCTGAGGATGACACAATCGCCCATGATATTGTGGACACCTTGTCTTCCTGGGTATGTGGAGTTCATCTCCTGTCCTTTTCCTCTTTAATTGGTATTGGAGTGGTTTTACTCCTTCTTATAGTCCTTCTCCCGGTACTCTTTGGCCTTGGGTTCTTCTCCCCCCCAACAATTGCAGCTCAAGCTTTTTGAGTTGCATCTAAAAACAAAAGGGGGAACTGAGGGGATCACTCCAGCATGAGGCCCCTGGGAAATGGGCCTCACCATACGGTGAGCTTGAGCCCGGACACAGATCCCCAGTTGGGGGAGTTGAGCTGAGGGAAAGCAGGAACCGAGAGAGGAACTATATGTTATTCAAAATAATCAACAGACATTACTTTAGGGATAGGAGGACTTGGGAGGCATTGTGTCTACTTTCGGCTTCTTATGCTTTATTGTCTCATTGTGTTCATTTTGGACCCATGTTACCTTCATTGCAAAATATTAACTTAAATATTTACACTTGGTAACTTACTTACCGTAACTTACAGGGCGTAACTGTAACTCATTTACCATAGCTTACAGGGCATGACTGTAATTTACTTACCTTGACCTATTGGGTATAACCTACTTACTGGAAGTAACCTACTTACTGGGCATAGCCTACTTACTGGGCTTAACTTACTTACTGGGTGTAACTTGCTTACTGTAACTTAAGTACATTAATCTGGCATAAACAACTTTAACTTCAGAAAAGTATATAATGAAACACATTGCAAAAATAAAATTGCTGCATGAGCATAGCACATGTAGCCCTCCAGACCTCGCCTTTTCTATCTCCTTTTTTCCGGCGCATGCTCCCTTCCAGGTTTGGGACCCTCTCGCTGGATGAGATTCCTGGGCTCATGTTCAGTTCACAACATGTCCCCACCCAAATCTCATCTTGATATGTAGTTCCCATAATCCCTCATGTGTGGGAGGTACCCAGTGGGAGATAATTGAATCATGGGGGTGATTTCCCCCATACTGTTCTCATGGTAGTAAATAAGTCTCACAACATCTGATGGTTTTATAAAGGGAAATCTCTTTCGCTTGGTTCTCATTTTCTCTCTTGCCTGCTGCCGTGTAAAACATGCCTTCTGCCATGATTGTGAGACCTCCAAGCCACATGGAACTGTGAGTCTATTAAACCTCTTTTTCTTTATAAATTGCCCAGTCTTGAGGATGTCTTTATCAGCAGTGTGAAAATGAACAAATACACATATAAAATTTAACTCAAAATCAATCATAATCCAAATGTAAAAATAAAAGTGTATACCATCTCACATCCATTATGATTTCTACAATAAAAAACAAACCACACAAGAAACACAAACAAAAAACTAAGCAATGATGAAAACAACCATAAAAAAGGCAAGTATTGATGATGATGTTGAGAATTTGGAACCCTTGTGCACTGTTGGTGGGAATGTAAAATTGTATGGCCATTATGGAAAACAGTATGGTGGTTTCTCAAAAAATGAAATGACCACATGACCCAGCAGTTCAACTTCTAATTATATACCCCAAATAATTAAAATCAGGGTCTCAAAGAGATGTTTCTCTACCCATGTTCATAGAAGCATTCTTCACAATAGACAAAAGGTAGAAGCAAATAGGTGTATATGGACAGCTGAATGGAGTAATGGTATATACATACTAGCAATGTAAATCCACCTTAAAAAGGAAGAAAATTCTGACACATACTACAATATGGAGGAATCTTGGGGATATTTTTCTGAGTGGAATTTCAGACACAAATTATACTGTAGGATTCTACTTGTATGAGGTACTTAGGTTAATTAAATTTATAGAGACAAAAAGTAAAATGGTGACTTTCAGGAGGTTTGGGCATGGGGAAATGGGGAGTCACCATTTAATGAATACAGAGTTTCAATACAGCAAGATGAGAACAAATTTCTGAAGGTGGATGCTACCGTGAATGATTGCATGCATTGTGAATGTAATTTTTGGTACTTAATTATACACTTACAAATAATTAAAATTGTGATATTTATGTTATGTTTATTTTACCACAACTAAAAAATATAAAATTAAGAAACAAAAATTGTGAAATTTCCTGAAGAAGATATAGGAGAACATTTTTGTGACCTTGAGCTAAGCAAAATGTTCTCAGATATGACATTGAAAGCACAATTTATACATTAAAAAGATAATCTTTTATTTTAAATTAAATATTAAAATTATTTAAAAATTTAAAAATTATTTAAAATTATTTAAAAAATTTAAAATTATTTAAAATTTAAAAGTATTTATTTAAAATTAAAATTTCAGTCATGCATAAGATATATTGAGATAATGTTTTCTCACAACTTATGAGAATTTTTTTCTTAATTCTGACAAAGGACATGTATGCAATATAAAAAGAACTCTCAAAAACAATGAAAAAAATAAAAACAATATAAAATTGAGATTCAAGGGACACTTGGAGGGTAGAGAAAAAACAGTAGTCATTTTTGTAGCTCAAATTTTTTTGCTGATTGTCTGACTTACTTGCATTAGGATAAAGCAGCAACTCAGCTTGCAAGAGACCCTGACTTTCCCCTGATGCTACTTGAACTTCCCTGAATCTTCAGCCAGATATAGGTATTTGGCTTTAACAAATGGTGCCACATTCTGTAAGATATCCTTGCCATCAAGAAAACGGGAAATAAGAAGTACAAGAGTTTCATTTTGCTGTGAGATTTCAGCTTATGCTTATGGTTTCCAGCATGGCCTTGATCTCCTCAACTTTGCATCAGTAATTGATTACTGATTGGCTTCTCTGTGAACTTCAAGTTCCAGCATCAGATAAAAGCCCTGTGGTGACTTCTTAGTATCCACAATTGCAGACAGCCAATTTCTATAACTGAATTGAGGTTCCAATTTGCTTTCACGTATTCAACTCTGCCCTATTTATGCAGCAGATTCTCTGCACATCTGCCTTGACGATGACATTTCTGAACACTAAGCCATGAAAAATAAAAGTTCTCAAACAAAGTGAAAAAATAATTTCACATTGGCTAATTAATTTATCATAATGAACCCTCATCTCTGTTCAGTTCTGGTCATCTTCAGTCCACTAATTATCATATGTCTTGCTTTGGAATAAATTGATACCAGTTGTCCTTAGTAAAGAGAAGAGCATAGCTGGGTCTTTTTACAACAGTGACACATGACAAAGTTCATTTCCTCATTGTGTTAGCTTTGTCCCAACACCTGGCCTTAAATAAAATGCTATCATGACTTTTCTTATTATTGGGCTGGATGAAGTAAAATGAAAGCAAAATTACACAGCCAGAAATCTAATCATGAAAGTACTTCTACCAGAATGGATAGGTGCTTCATCAGCAATTTCCAAGCCTCTCTAATACGACCAAAAAAGAGCTGCTAATAGAGCAAGCAAAACAAATAACAAAGAAGGAATGATGTTCAAACTTCATTAACATTGTGAAAGACTCTTAGCTGTTCAGGCACCAAAAGTGGTAATTAGTTCGCACTTTTCTACTTAAACTTCTTCACATTTTCTATAAACGTGATGGTCAAAAGTTTCCTTAAGTGGGTCATGTGCATAAATGTCCTTGATCTAAAGAGACACAGAGCTATGGGATCCCTGAAGGCAAGAGAACTCAATAAGGGCTAAAGTGTCAAACATCTTGACAGTTACCACCTGCAGAAGCAACTGTGAATGTTCAGATTTCCAGGGATAATACACCATCCTCTTCAACTCGTTTACCTAAATGCATGTTAAGGGTTTGTAGTTTTCCTGGAGTATAATTTTATATTGATAGACCTTGGTACTTGCCTCAGCTATGCAAACTTTGGTATGTTATTTCACCTCAAGTTTCAGTTCCCTTCTCTTTAAAGCAGTTTTAAACTGCTTCACTACAATATGAAGGACTGTATTATTCCTAGAAGAGATCTACGGGTTTTAGATATATGCCAAATTGAGAGACACAGGAAGAACCTAAGGATCAAAATGTTTGCTGCTATAATTGAACTGCAGAACATGACATGACTCAGGGACAGAATGGACTTTTGACAGCTTCTCCACTGAATTGCACTTGTATACCCATTCACACATAGAACAGGAGAAGAAATTGCTGGTTCCTGCTGTGCAAAACTCCCAGTGGACTTACTTCATGGGCCATCAAAATTAATTTCAGGTTGAAAAATAGGATGATATCAAAAGATAGATCCTAAAGAAGGCTACACTATCATTTTTCCCCCATAGATTTAAGTGAGAAAGCAAGAAATAAAGATAGAAGCACTCTTCTCAATGTTACCAAGAGGATGGAAGTTTTCGCTTTTTTCAACAAATCAAGGAGAGAGAATAAAACACCCTAAGCCCTGACTGACATTGTATGTTTTAGGACTGATTACAATATTAATAATACAAAACTGATAGATTATGTCAGTGAATTGATAAAGAGAATCAACTATCCTTATTTTGTAGAATATGATTAATTTTTTTGATTAAAAGACACCTGATTGAAATTATAGACATACAACCTAAAAGGAGGATATACAATTTGTGTATGTGATTCTCTTTCTAGGAATCAGGTTTGCACATGAATTCAAAGAATTTAATGTAAAAAATGTTTTAGTTTCAGAATATAAAATGAGACCAATAGAATAGTGAATGTGACAGCAAGAAAGAGAGAGAAAGAAGAAAGGAAAGAAAGAAGAAAGGAGGAGGTCAGTTGATATGGAGAATCAATAGGTACTTTTAAAATATAAATATCTTAGTAATTAAGAGGAGGTTAAATATAGACAAGAAAATTAGGCATATGTAAAGCCAACTGCTATTCAAGATGGAAATAAGAAAGCAGATGCTAATTGAACTGTCACTGGGTTACTGAGAGCCAAAGTGATTAAATGGAGGAAAATCAGTGGGAATTTAAATATCAAATTAAATGTTTTTCCCTGAGGAAAACTCATAACCAAGAAGATATTGAGAATTTACCCTCTTAAAATTAAGGAATTCATAATAGGAACAACTAAGATGGATAGAATGGCAACATTCTGTTGTTACAGAAAACTTTGTCAAATTTGAAAGGAAAGATTAAATGGAACATATCACACTTTATCAGTTGAAATTCAAGGCAATTGTTATTTCTGCTAGTGTTTAGGTAAAGCAATTACATGAAATTTATCTCCAACATTTGTATCAAATTAAATGTCTAAGGAAAAAACTCAGAAAAGATGAGTCATATGAAATAAAAAGCCTTACTGAGAAACAGAAATCAAGGAAGACACTTCCTGGATGGAATTATTGTACTTAAGGAGATGGAGGTGAGCCAATTTTTTTTTAATGAACTCTCCTGTATTTTATTTTTCTTGCTCTAGAGAATACTCATAAATCTAAATATAGAAAAGTACATTATCAAAACAAATAGCTTGACCTTGAGGGAAAACAGACAAACAAAATGCGCAATGATGAAGGCACACTACTCTGATTCAATCAGCAGTGATAATGCAGCATGAAGTAAGAGTCAGCATAAATAGCAGGCTATGATGTTAGAAATGAAATAAAGCTACTAGAATAGGAGCAGAGGGTAAAAATAGAGAGAAATTAAAAAATAGGGCCACATTCCATGGCTGCAGGGAAATAGTGGCAGAAAGCAATGCTTTTTATGACCTCAAGGTGAAATATTAGTTACTGAAATAAACTATATTGGTCTTCATTGGGCCCCCTGAGAATAAAGAAAAACTTTGGAGATGCAGAATGCAAAGAATACAAGCTAAGTTGTATTGACATTCTAGACATCTAAGTTATTCTTACATTCTGCACCTCCAAGTTTTTTGTTTATTCTTAAGGGGCCCAATGAAGACCAATATAGTTTCTTTCAGAACCAATACTACCTTGATGTCATTAAATGCATTGCTTTCTGCCACATATTTCTGCTTCATTGCTTTCTGGTATATATATATATATATATATATATATATATATATATATATATATCAGAATATATATATATATCAGAATATATATGATTGCTAGGAGTTACGATTAGTAGAGAAAACACTTTTAAATTTTAGAATTGAAACAGATCACCTAAGACAAAAAAAAAATAGTAAAATGGTGCTTCTAGTTCCTTAGCAAATATATGTTCAGATAAACCATTTCTAATATAGCATCCCTAAAAAGGCAACATTTAATAGGAAACATTGCTTTTTAAATGCATGACTAAGATGGTATTTCAAGAAAGGCAAATTTCACAAAATAGATTTCATTTAGAGGTACAAGATAAAACTGGATTCAGCTTTTGACTTTGAGGCCTTCACTGATCCTAGAGTCTGAATGTTTTCAAAAAGACACTTTAATACAGTGATGGGCACTTACTGTGAATGAGCCACTGAACTCAGGCTGCTTATAATGCAGGTTGGAGAGCCTGTGCCTATCGGTAGAAAGATAAAAAATCTGAGGCTAAAATAATAATAGCCATATTTGAGGCAACTATATAAAGCAAGAAAGATAATTTGGTGATATCATTAGTGGATATGATAAAGAAGAAGGAGAAGGTGAATAAGGAAAAATATAAGAGGAGGGGGATTTTTTTTTCCTATTTTGAGTAGAATGTTCTATACTTGTTATGACTGTCCCATTATATGTCTGTTTTTATGCCAGTATTATGCTGTTTCGGTTATAACTGCTATGTAATATATTTTGAAATCACATGGCTCCAGCTTTGTTCTTTTGCTAAGCAATCTGAAGACCAGTGCACAAACAATAAGTTGGTTTTGCCCTGCATATAGTCCCAACACACAAGAGTGGGTATATAGCCAAAGGAAATGAAATCAGTATGTCTAAGAGATATCTGCACTCTCATGTTCATTCCGGCACTATTTACAATAGCAAAGATGTATAATCAACTCATATCACTTGACAAATAAATGGAATTGAAAAGAGAATATATTTAGGATGAAATAATAAACTTCTATCACTTGTGGAAGTATGAATGAATCTGGAGGACACTATGATGAGTGAAGTAAATCAAGAAGAGAGGGACACTAATAAAGTTTAGATATTTGTCCTTACCCAAATCTTGTGCTGAAATATAATCTCCAATATTAAAGGTAGGGCCTGAACAACCACTTGCTAGTGAAAATAGCATAACCAAAAAGGAGCTGAGTGTTAATACACAAGACAATGGGCAAAAGGCCTCAAAAGAATTTTAGAAGTCTTCTAGGCTGCTCCTCCCATTACAGTTCCAGAGGCCTAGGAGAAAAAAAAATTGATCAAATAAGCCAGATTCAGAATGCCAAAAACCTGTACTACTTTGGAAGATTGCTCTGAGCTTCCACCGCTCCAGCTTCAGCCATGGCTCAAAGGGGCCCAGTTACAGCTTGGGCTACTGCTCCAGATGGCACAAGCCATAAGCTTTGGTGGCTTCCACATGGTGTGAAGCCTTGCATGCATGTAAGGTGGAAGAGTGAAGGAGGCTTGGCAGCTTTCACCTAGAATTGGGAGGATATATATGTGAAACCCTAGATGCCGAGGTAGAAGCTTGCCACAGTGGTGGAGCCCTCGCAGAGAAGCTCTACTAGGGCAGTGCCAAGGGGAAATATGGAGTAGGAGGCCCCACATGGAGTCTTCACTTAGGTATTTCCTAGTGCAGCTATGGGAAGTGCCCAGTATCCTCAAGACCCCAGAATGGTAGATCCACAAACAGCTTGCATCTTGTGCCTGAAAAAGTCTCAGGCACTCAACTTCAACCCATGGGAGGGCAAACACATGGGCTGTGACTAGGGAAACCACAGTTGGGAGGCTGCTCAAGGCCTTGGAAGCGCACTCTTCACACCAGGATGCCAAACATGGAGTCAGGGATTATTTTGGAGCTTTGAGATTTAATGACTGCCCTGCTGTGTTTTGAACTTACATGGGGCCTGTGTAGCCTCTTTTTTTTTTTTTTTTTTAATCGTAGATCAGGGATTAAGCAAATTTTCTTAGCCTTGAAGGTCTAACATGTAAGGAGCTTGGCCTTGGGCCTGGGGACAGGGACACATATGTGGCAAGAACTGGTCATTGTGGACCTTCAAGCTCTGTTGCTCTTGGGTCCATCTTCTATAGTTTCTTTGTAAATACATTTTTAAAAAATGAAAGTCCTAGTCTTTTAAGGTGTCTCCTCTATTGTTATTTTTTACTTGCATTTTGTTTTTAATTGACCATGATAATTGCATACATTGATTTATTTTTTTAACTTTTGTTTTAAATTCAGGGGTACAGGTACAGGTTTTTTTTTTTTTCTTTGATGTTGAAAAGTAAAAAAAAGGAGAGAAGGAGAGGAAGAAAGAGGAAGAAAAAGAGGGAGAGAGAACAGGAATATTGCTTCATTCTAAAAATGGGTATTAATAATGGCCAATCAATATTTTGTGTATTTAAAATGGAGAACTCTATAAATATTTATTGAGTTTACTTGTTCCAGATCTGAGTTGAAGTCCTGGATATCCTTGTTAATTTTCTGTCTCATTGAGTCTAAATCTCGTTATGGGTCTTATGTATCTGGGTATTAAGATCTCTTATTGTTGCATTGATCCTTTTACCACTGTATTTTTGTTGCTTTGAAATCTATTTTATCAAATGTGAGAATTACAACTACTGTTTTTTGTTTATTTATTTATTTTTGCTCTTATTTTCAGCTCATTTCTCTCCTTTATAATGGGAATGTGTACCTTGCCTATATTCCCATTGTATCTTGGAAGTATAACTTGTTTTTGATTTAACAGGCTCATAGGTGTAAGGAACTCATCTTCAGATGAGATTTTGGACTTAGACCTGGGACATTTGAGTTAATGCTGAAATGAATTAAGATTTTGGTGGACTATTGGGAAGGCATAATTGTATTTTATGAGGTGAAAGTGATATGAGACTTAGGAGGGGTGAGGAGCAAAATGATATACTTTATATATTTGTCCCCAACAAAATCTCATGTTGAATTGTAATCTCCAATGTTGGAGGTGAGGCCTGGTGGGAGGCATTTGAGTCATGGAGACATATGCCTCATGGCTTTGGTGCTGTCCTCTCAATAGTGAGTCCTCACAAGATCTGGTTGTTCAAAGTGTATGGCACTTCCCACACTCTCACTTTTCTCTGCTTTTGCCATATGCCTGCCCCAGCTTCATGTTCTTCCATGAGTAAAAGCTCCCTGAGGCCTCCCTCAAAGCTGAGCCGATGCCAGCACCATGCTTGCACAGCCTAAAGACCCATGAGTCAATTAAACCTCTCTTCTTTATAAATTACCCAGTCTCAGGTATTCCTTTGTAGCAATGTGTGATTGACCTAATCCAGACACCTACAGCATGAACTCACTAATGTAGAATCTAAAAGAGGGTATCTCATAGAGGTAGAGAGTTGAATATTGGTTACCACAGGCTACGGAGGGTAAGGGTTACTGAGGGTTGGGGATATGCTAGTCTATATTCAACCAATACAAAATTATAATTAGATAGAAGCAATAAGTTCTGGTGTTTTATTAACAGCAGGATGACTATCATTTACAATAATGTAGTATATATTTTAAAACAGCTAGAAGAGGGGATTTTTAGTGTTCTCACCACAAAGAAATGACAAATATTTGTAAGTGAATGAGCTAATTACCCTGATTTGGTTATTACAATGTATATGCATGTATCAAACATCACAGCATATACCACAAATATGTAAAGTTAATATGTGTCAATCAAAAACAAAATGAAACTTAAAAAATGACCCATTGATCTAGAAAGCTTATAAAAGAAACCTATGAGTAAAGCTTTGTGACCTTCAGTTAAGCGCTTTCTTCATCACTGAAGAACAAGTGACAAAATTAAAAAATAAATTTAATTTCATTAAAATAAAAAGCTTTTGTGCATCAAAGAACATTGCCAAAGAACAAAAATATTACATAAGAAAAGGAGAAACTGTTTGCCATTCATATATCAGATTATATATTTTTACCTCAGGTATATAAAAATCTATTCCAAGTAAGTTAGATAAATAACCCAATTTAATATATGAGCAAGTTGTATTATAGACATTTCTTCAAAGAAAATATAAAATGACCAATATGCATATGAATTGATACACATTATCATTATCCATTTGGGAAATGCAATACCACATCACACTCATTAGAATAACTACAATAAAAAAGAAAGTGACAAGTGTTGGAAAAGACGTGGAGAAACTGAAAGATTTATTGATTTCTGTCTGGAAAGTAAAATGGTGCCGTCTTTTTGGAAAAATAGTTGAGCAGTTCTTTGAGGCTCCATATCACTTGGCCATTCCACTCCCAGGTATATAACCAAGAATAAGGAAATACTATGTCCACAAACATACTCGTACAAAAATGTCTATAGTAATGTTATTTACAAAAGCCCAAAAGTCAAAAAATACATGTCTATCAACTGATGACTGAATGCATAAATAAAATGTAGTGTATCCTTACAACATAATATGATTTTGCAGTACAAGGGAATGAACTATTGGCACATTCTATGACACAGATAAACCTTGAAAACATGCTAACTGAATGAAACCACTGGTTATATGATTCCTTTTATATTAGATGTCCAAAATAGGCAAATTTACCGAGATGAAGGTTCACGATAGCCTATGCCTGGTGGCAGAGTGGTTATGGGAGAATCTGAGAAACCACAGCTAATTGTTACAGGGCTTCTCTTTGCAGGAATGAAAGTGATCTAAAATTGATTGTGGTAATAATGTGTGAACATACTAGAAACCATTGAGTGGTATACTTTAAATAAGTAGCTTTTATGCTATATGAATTATATGTCAATAAAGATATTTTTAAATGTCAAATAAAAAATTAAACTGTGATGGTGTCCAATTCATTAAGCCTCTTTAAATATTTTATAAATGTGTTATTTATACTTTTTGATATGTGCAGGATTCCATAATTAGAATATAAAACCATTTTTAAAGTAGAAATTCTGTGCAAAACAAAAATATCAGTTAAAAAAATAGATAGGTACCACCCATCTCTTTGGAGTAGAGTAGTAGCTGCTCACAAAAGAGAGATAAATCCTCATATATCATGTCAGGCAGTCAACACATAATTAAAGGTCCAACATAAATGATTTCAGAAATAGCATTATAATAATTCTACCAAAGAAATAGCTAAAATCTGCAAAAAGGTGGAGGCCTGTCAACTAGAAATGAATGTGGTGGTGAGAAGTGAGACAGAATTTTCATTTTGCATAATTTAAATACTTAATATTGATTATATTACTCAAATACTACTATTGAGAATAAATATTAACTTTAAAATGGGTAAGTACAAGTTAATAGACATAAAAGGAAAAAAGGAAGATTTCAATAAAATATGAGTGTGGGATTGAGCATAGCAATGTCTAGAATTTGAGGAAAACAAGATTGTCTCAAGTACTAATCTGTCAAAGGAAAATCTATGAATAATTGGATTATTTACCTAAATATAGTAAACATATGGTGCAACAATCAACCTCTCATTCAGAATTTTCTATTTAGCATAGTCTCAGGAGTTAAAATTACAAAAAGCTGGAATTATTAAAACCTATCAATGACTTTTTATCTGATATCTTGGCTAGGATTATCTAAGGAATTCTATTTCTATCCCTATAACTTTGCTGAATATGTACTAATTTCAGATACATCAAGCCTATATACAGTATTTGATTTTCAAAACATACTAATGTAGTTCTAAGTATTGTATGTTTGAGGTTTTGGAAACATCATTTTCTTGGGAACTATATTAGGAGTTAAAGATTTGCCTGTTTGTGTTTGTCTTTTCTTTTAATAAACATATCTTATTGTGACCTAGACTCATTTAAAAGGTGAGAGAAACTTTAACACAGATTGGAAATTCTTGGATTAGAACATAGCATGCCGGAGAGAGACTTGTTTAAACTCTGTTGGGAAAATATTGGATTTTTTATATTCAGTGCTAACTGAGATTATCATATGGTTTCTTTAGTTCTATTAACATTGTACGTTACATTAATTAAGCTTCAGATGTAAAACACACCTTTTATTCCTAGAATAAGCTTCTCTTGGCTATTAACAGAAAGATGCAATGTTGCTGCCTTTGAGATGAAGGAACGTGGGCTGCTAGCCAAGGAATGTGGGCATCTTCTAGAAGCTGGAAAAGGCAAGTAAATGAGTTTTGTCTTATACTGTCCAAAAACAAACTCAGCCATGCTGGCAACCTGATTTTACTCACTGAGACTTATGTCAGACTTTTGACCTGAATAACAGTAGGATTATAAATTTATGCTGTTTTTAGCCACTAAGTTTGTGCTAATTTGTTACAGAATCACAGAAAACTAAGAAGATAGGGAGAGTGTGATGGCTCAGGCTTGGAATCCAGCACTTTGGAAGGCCAAGACAGGAGGATTGCTTGAGCTTAGGAGTTTCAAAACAGCATGAACAATAGCGAGACCTTGTCTCTACAAAAAAAGGTCTAAAAATTAGCTGGGCATGGTGGTGTGTGTCTGCAGTCCCAGCTATTCAGGAGGCTGAGGTGGGAAGATCCCTTGACTTGAGTTCAGGAGGTCGAGGCTGCAGAGAGCAGAAAATGTTCCACTACATTTCAGTGTAGGTGACAGGGAGATCTCGGCTCAAAGAAAAAGGAAGAGAAAAGACAATATTTTCCAGGAAAGGGCAATGACATAAAGTTATAATACCCCTATATAAGGGGAAATGAAGTCATAAAAACTGTCATGCCTAAATGCAGCATTTTTCATGGCAATTTAGACAAACTCTCACTGGGAAATTAATAATGATCTTTATGCATGATTACCTTGAAAAGTATAACTGCAAGCACATTACTGTTTATACCTTTTTATTTTCTACTTTATTCACTTGGCATTAAGCTTGTAGTCTCAGTCTACATAAGGATCAAATTCAAGTTTATCCTCAGCAATTTGTAAAGCACCATGACATAGGCATTTTAAACATTATAATTTAGTACAGTCCTACTTAAGCATTTATCTCACTTTTCTTTAGACTGTTACAAGATAATATTATGAAAGATTAGAAAACCAAAGTGACACATTTACAGAATACATATTGCAGTGTACATTTCCTGTAAATATATTATTATAAGAACAATTTGAGGGGGTACAGAGTAAATCACAGTGGTTTGTCTTCAACAGTTAAAGTAGTTACTGAGCTCTTACTATGTGGTAGACCTTGCATGTACAAAAATGAATAAGATAAAGTCCTGACCATTAAATAAGTCATAGGCTGGTCTAATATGTTAGAGAAATCTAGATAAATGAAATGCATTATGATACTGTGTGTATAGTGCATATATGCATATATTGGATGGGAATAATAAGGGAGCAGTGTAGGCAGCAACAGGAAAAGTGACAAGAACTGAAGCAGGTAAGGTAGTCCAGTTATGAGATAAGGTTATGAAGGACTTTGCATCCTATGCCACTAGGAGTGGGCCTTACCAAGTAAGGTGTACTTTCCAGGTATTAGTTATGTATATGTTGTTTTTAAGATGTGTATCATTGCCACACATTCACTAGGCAAAAGCTCTTACTCCATGATCTCTCTGTAACCTGTACATAATGAAGCCATCTATTTCTGTCTCATTGTAAATAAAAATAATCATGGGTTCATATAACACACATACATGTTGAGTGAAATTTTATCATGTTTTTATGTGTTTAAGTTACAACTCAGACATCATTACTCTAGTTTTATTTTACCATTTGCCCAGATTTTTACATCTATTTTTTATATTATTGTAATACACATGTATTTTCTGTTATCTTCCTAAAGTTATTTTATAAATAAAATTGAAAAATATTCACACACTGAAATGTAGTTATTGTTCTTTCCACTAACCACACTCCTTCCTAGGCCAGCTAGTGAAATTGTGATGAGGACATAAGGGCTGAGTTAGAAAACTGAAACATTGAGATTAACTTTTCTGAGCAAGACGATAGACAAACGATGTGCTAGGATTGCTGCTGGAGGAAAGAGTTAGGATGACAGAGACACAGAAGGTTAATAACCTATCCAGATAAATAAAGAAACCAAGGGCAGGGGCCCATATGTGAGACCCAGGATTATCAAAGGTCAGAAGGAACATTGCTTAGAAGTGAATGAGGGTTTCATCACAAATTACCTCACTTCAGCTAAGAGAATAATTGTAAAATTTTCTTAATAAAATTGAATACAAAAATGAAGAAAAAAAACCCGGACATCATACTCAAAATGTCCAAACACAATTAATCCAGTTAAAGTGTCCAGTTGACCTAAAAACATTAATGGGACCATGGGAGCAATAGAAGTAAACGTGGTAAGGCAGAAAATCGGCTGCAAATGAGGACACAATGGTTGTGGAAAAGTGGAGAAAAGATGGCTCCAGGAGGTTGAGAGATGATAGTAGGACTAGACAATCAACAAAGTGGCACTTTCTCAGTACCACCACTTAAAAGAGATGATAAAATATTATGATTGGTATGAGATGGTATATCACTGTGGCTTTGAATTGCATTTCCCTAATACTTAGTAGATAGTGAGCTTTTAAAAATATATTTGTTGGCTGCATGTATGTCTTCTTTTGAGAAGCATCTGTTCATGTTCTTTGCCTGCTTATTAATCAGACTGTTTGTTTTTTTTGTGTGTAAATTTGTTTAAGTTTCTTATCAATTCTGGATATTTGACCTATGTCAGATAAACAGATTGCAAAAATTTTCTCCCATTCTCTACGTTGTCTGTTCATTCTGATTAACATTTCTTTTTTTTAATGCATTTTAGGTTTTGGGGTACATGTGAAGAACATGCAAGATAGTTGCATAGGTATACACGTGGCAGTGTGATTTGCTGACTTCCTCCCCCTCTATATCTGGCATTTCTCCCCATGCTGTGTCTCCCCAACTCCCCACCCCCCATTGTCCCTCCCCTATTCCCCCTAACAGACCCCAGTGTGTAGTACTACCCTCCCTATGTCCATGTGTTCTCATTGTTCAACACCCGCCTATGAGTGAGAACATGTGGTATTTCATTTTCTATTCTTGTGTCAGTTTGCTGAGAATTATGGTCTTCAGGTTCATCCATGTCCCTACAAAGGACACTAACTCATCGTTTTTGATTGCTGCATAGTATTCCATGGTGTATATGTGCCACATTTTCCCTGTCCAGTCTATCATTGATGGGCATTTGGGTTGGTTCCAGGTCTTTGCTATTGCAAGCAGTGCTGCAATGAACATTCATGTGCATGTGTCCTTATAGTAGAATGATTTACAGTCCTTTGGATATATACTCAGTAAAGGGATTGCTGGGTCAAATGGAATTTCTATTTCTAGGTCCTTGAGGAATCGCCACACAGTCTTCCACAATGGTTGAGCTAATTTACACTCCCACCAGCAGTGTAAAAGTGTTCCTATTTCTCCACATTCTCTCCAGCATCTGTTGTCTCCAAATTTTTTAATGATCACCATTCTAACTGGCGTGAGATGGTATCTCAATGTGGTTTTGATTTGCATCTCTCTAATGGCCAGTGATGATGAGCATTTTTTCATATGTTTGTTGGCCTCATATATGTCTTCCTTTGTAAAGTGTCTGTTCATATCCTTTGCCCACTTTCGAACGGGCTTGTTTGTTTTTTTTCTTGTAAATCTGTTTTAGTTCTTTTTAAATTCTGGATGTCAGCCCTTTGTCAGATGGGTAAACTGCAAAATTTTTTTCCCATTCTGTTGGTTGCTGATTCACTTTAATGACTGTTTCTTTTGCTATGCAGTAGCTGTGGAGTTTCATTAGATCCCATTTGTCTATTTTGGCTTTTGTTGCCAATGCTTTTGGTGTTTTGGTCATGAAGTCCTTGCCTACTCCTATGTCCTGAATGGTTTTGCCTATATTTTTTTCTAGGGTTTTTATTGTGTCAGGTCTTATGTTTAAGTCTTTAATCCATCTGGAGTTAATTTTAGTGTAAGGTGTCAGGAAGGGGTCCAGTGTCTGCTTTCTGCACATAGTAGCCAGTTTTCCCAACACCATTTATTAAACATGGAATCCTTTCCCTATTGCTTGTTTTTGTCAGGTTTATCAAAGATTATATGGTGGTAGATAGGTTGTGTTGCCTCTGATGCCTCTGTTCTCTTCCATTGGTCTATATCTTTGTTTTGGTACCAGTACCATGCTGTTTTAATTATTGTAGCTTGTAGTATAGTTTGAAGTCTGGTAGTGTGATGCCTCCCACTGTGTTCTTTTCGCTTAGAATTGACTTGGCTATGCGGGGTTCCATATGAACTGATTAACATTTCTTTCACTGTACAGAGGCTCTTTACTTTATTTAGACCCCATATTTGATTTTTGCTTTTGTTGCAATTGCTTTTGGCATTTTTGTCATGAAATCTTTGCCTTGTCCATACCTATATCCTGAATGGTACTTCATAAATTTTCTTCTAGGGTTTTTATAATTTGGGGTTTTATATTTAAGTTTCTAATCTGTCTTGAGTTGGTTTTTATATATGGTGCAAGGAAGCCTTCCAGTTTCCATTTTGTGCAGAGTGATGGCTGGCTCTCATTAAATAGGGAATTCTTTCCTCATTGCTTGCTTGTGTCAAGTCTGTCGAAAATCAGATGGCCATAGGTGTGAGGTCTTATTTCTGGGTTCTTTATTACATTCCATTGGTCTATGTGTCTGTTTTGTACAAGTATTGCACTGTTTGGGTTACTTTAGCCTTGGTATGAAGTTGGGTACTGTGATGGCTCAAACTTTGTCCTTTTTACTTAGGATTGACTGTGCTATTCAGGCTTTTTTTTGGCTTCCATATGAATTTTAAACTAGTTTTTTTTCTAATTTTGTGAAGAATGTAAATGGTAGTTTCATGGGAATAGCATTTAATCTGTAAATTACTTTGGTCAGAATGGCCACTTTTACAGTGTTGATTCTTTCCATCCATGAGCATGGAATGTGTCTCCATTTGTTTGCATCCTCTCTAATTTCCTTCAGCAGTGGTTTGTAGTTCTCTTTAAAGAGGCCCTTCACTTTCTTTGTTAGCTGTATTCCTAGGTATTTTATTCTTTTTTAGCCATTGCGAATGGGAGTTCATTCATGATTTGGGTCTCTATATGCCTGTTGTTGATGAATAGAAATCTTAGTGAGTTTGGCAAATTGAGATTTTGCTGAAGTTGTTTATCAGCTTAAGAAGCTTTTAGACTGAAATGATGGGGTTTTCTAGATATATGATCATGTCATCTGCATACAAAGATTATTTGACCTCCTCTCTTCTTATTTTAATACCTTTTAACCTTCCTCTTACAGGATTGCCCTGGCCAGGATTTCCAGCTAGCATTATGATGACAGATAAAATTCACCAATAACAATACAAACCTTAAATGTAAATGGGCTAAATGCCACAATTAAAGATACAGAATGGCAAGATGGATAAAGAGTCAAGCTTCACTGGTATGCTGTCTTCAAGAGAACCATCTCAATGTAAGAAAACATAGGCTTAAAATAAAGGGATGGAGGAAAATTTACCAAGCAAATGGAAAACAGAACAAAGCAGGCAGGGGTAGCAATTCTAGCTTCTGGCAAAACACACTTTAAACTGACAAAGATCTAAAATGACAAAGAAGGGCATTATATAATAGTAAATGGTTCAATTCATTAAGAAGTGTTAACTATCCTAAATACATTTGCACCCAATACAATAGCATCTACATTTATAAGGAAGTCCTTAGAGACCTACAAAGAGATTAAGGCTCCTGCACAATAATAGTGAGAGCCTTAGCATCCTTTAGACAGTATTAGACAGATCATTGAGACTGAAAATTAATGAAGATATTCAGGACCTGAACTCAGCTCTGGAACAAGTGGACTGTATGGATCTACAGAACTCTTCACTGTAAAACAACAGAATATACAGTATTCTCATCATCATACAATATTTACCCTAAAATTGATTAACATCATAGCAAATAAAACACTCCTCAGAAAATGCAAAAGAACTGAAATAATAAAAAAACAGCACTTAGACCACAAATTAGAATTCAAGATTAAGAAATTGACTTAAAACCACACAACTGCATGGAAATTAAACAACCCACTCCTGAATGATTCTTGGGTAATTGCAGTATTAAGGAAGAAATCATGAAGTTCTTTGAAACTAATGTGAACCCAGAGACAACATACCAGAATCTCTGGGACATGGCTAAAGCAGTGTTAAGAGGGAAATTTATAGCACTAAGTGCCCACATCAAAAAGCTAGAAAGAACTCAACTTACCAGACTAGTGTCTCAACTAAAAGAACTAGAGAACAAGGAGATAACAAACCCTAAAGCTAGCAGAAGATAAGAAATAACCAAGATCAGAGCCAAGCTGAAGGAAACAGAGAAAAAAAAATCAAAAAAATTAACAAACCCAGGAGCTGGCTTTTTGAAAAAAGTGATAAAATAGATTGCTATTTAGTAAAGAAGAAAATAGAGAAGAATCAAATAGGGACAATCATAAATGATAAGGGGATATAACCACTGACCCCCAAAAAATAAAAAGAACCATCAGAGAATACTATAAGCACCTCTGTGCACATAAACTAGAAAATCTAGAAGAAATTAGCAATTTCCTGGACAAATACACCCTCCCAAGGTTGAACCAAGAAAACTTGAATCCCTGAAGAGACCAACAATATGTTCTGAAATTGAGGCCGTAATAAATTACCTACCAACCAAAATAAGCCTAGGAAGAGACCAATTGACAGCTGAATTTTACAAGTGCTCCAAAAAAGAGCTGGTACCATTTCTACTGAAACTATTGCAAACAACTCTAAGGGAGGGACTCCTCCCTTACTCATTTTATGAGTCCAGCATCATCCTGATACCAAAACCTAGCAGAATTACAACAAAATAGAAAAATTCAGGCCAGTATCCCTAATAAACATCAATGAAAAAATCCTCAATAAAGCCCTGGCAAACTGAATCCAGCAGGGTATCAAAAAGCTTATCCACCATGATTAAGTTGGCTTCATCCCAGGGATCCAAGAGGTTGGTTCAACATATGCATATCAAGAAATACAATTTATTACATAAGCAAAACTAAAGATGAAAACCACATGATTATCTCAATAGATGCAGAAAAGGCCTTTGATAATATTCAACATCACTTTATATTTAAAACTATCAACAAACTAGGTATTTAAGGAACATACCTCAAACTAGTATGAGCTATATACAACAAACTCACAGCCAATATCATACTGAATGGGCAAAAGCTGAAATGACTCCCCTTCAAGAGGAAGCATTCCCCTTATAAACTGGCACAAAACAAGGATGCCCTCTCTCACCACTCCAGTTCAGCATAGTCTTTTTGTTTTTTAAAACTTTAAGTATTTAATTTTTTAGTTAAATACATAGTTGTACATATTTATGGAGTGCATGTAATATTTTGATACAAGTATACAATTTGTAATGATCAAATATGGGTAATTGGTATGTCCATCACCTCAAATATTTATTATTTCTTTGTGCTGGGAACATTTCAATTCTACTCTTCTAGTCATTTTGAAATATACAATAAATCATTGTCAAGTATAGTTGCTCTATCGTGCTACCAAACACTAAATCTCATTCCTTCTATCTAACTATACCCATTAGCCAACTCCTCTGTATCCCCCCTCCCAACTATGTTTTCCAGTTTCTGGTAACCATGATTCTCTCCACCTCTATAAAATTAAGTTTTTATCCCATATATGAGGGAAAACAGGCAATATTTGTCTTTCTGTGCCTGGTTCATTTCACCTAACATAACCTCTTCAAGTTCCATTCATATTATTGTAAATAGCAGGATTTCTTTTTTAATGGCTGGATAATATTTCATTGTGTATATGTACCACATTTTCTTTATTCATTCACCAATTTATAGACACTTAGGTTGATTCCACATTTTAGCTTTTGTGACCAGTGCTGCAATAAATGTGGGAGCAGATATCTCCTCATTATACTGATTTTCTTTCTTATGAATATATATCCATCAGTGGAACTGTTAGATCCTATGGAAAACTGCATATTCATATGCAGAAAAGTAAAATGAGACCCTTATATCTCACAATATACAATATTAAATCAAAATAGATTAAAGAAGTAAATATAAAATGTAAAACTATGAAACTACTAGTTAAAAACATTGATAAAATGCCCCAGGACTTTGGGGAAATTTTCTTGATAGGACCTCAAAAGCACAGGCAATCAAAGCAAAAACAGATAAATGGGATCACATCAAGCTATAAGGCTTCTGTTCAAGAAAGGTAACAATTAAAGCGATGGACAATCTAAAACATGGGAGAATGCAAAGTATTCAACTGACAAGCAGTTAATAATCAGACTATATAAAGAACTCAAATTACCCAATAGCAACATAACCCAGAAAATCCAAATTGAAAAATTCGAAAATGATCTGAATAGACATTTCTCAAAAGAAGACATGGCCAATAGGTATGTGAAAAATGGTCAACATCACTAATCATCAGAAAAATGCAAATCATCATCCCTACTGAAATGGCTATGCCAAACAGATAAAAGATAATGGATGCTGGTGAGGATGCAGAGAGAGGAAAATGCTCACACTGTTAGTGAGAGTATGTTAGTGGCTACCTTGGGGAAGAGTATGGAGGTTTCCAAAAATAACTTAAAATACTACTCTTTTATTTCATTATTTTACTGTCTAATTAGCAGCTTAGCATTTCTCCATGAGATACATAACAGAATATGACACAAAAATTCTCTTTATGTCTAAATGTTCATTCCTTAGCTTCAAGTCACTATAATAAACCAATTCAGAAGTGTGAGTACAATGTTACACTTACAAAAGCAATATATTTCATATATGCCACAGTCAGAATGTTTTCTCCCCTTTGAAATTGTAGCCCTTAATTTATTTATAAATTCATAAATAACACCTTTTCAACCCAGATGCAAATTACTGTGTCTTCACAAATGTAATATAAAATAAGATGGAAGTTTTCCGGCTACTGAAATTAGCAAGTTTTGATACAAATCTACCAAAGCAAAACACATGATCTAATACTCATTCACTAATTTGATGATTTATTTCTAATTATGCAACCACTAGATGGGGTGTGTGCTATGTTGATTATGGTGTTTATCTGTGGTAGATGTCCACATGCAAAAATAACCTGCCTCTTTCTTTCTGTCTCCAGTAGCTCATGTTGTTTCTAACCTTTGTGATCTAGTATACTATTTTGTTTTTGTTGTACCAAATTAAATTTAACTAAATGTATTTTAATTAAGTGAATATGTCATAGCTACTCTCTCAGTTTGTTTGGTATGCTATCACAAAGTGCCATAAACCGGGTAGCTTATACACAGCAAAAACTTCTCACAGTTCTAACGTCTAGGAAGTCCAAGATCAAGGAACCAGAAGATTCTGTGTCTGGTAGGGTCTACTTTCTGGTTCACAAAGGGCACTCTTTTGCTATGTCTTCACATGGTAGAAGGGACAAGGCAGACCTCTGGACTCATAAAGAAACAAATATCAAAGGCTCTACCTCCTAATACCCTCACCTTGCTGACTTCATGATTAGGTTTCAAGATAGAAATTTTTAGCAGATGCCAACATGCAGGTCACAGCAGCTAAAAATCTTAATTATCTGAAAACTTAGAAAGTCAATAATATATTTAATGTAAAAACTAGTAGTTTCAATTAAACATGTTTGGACATGAGATCTCAGAAAACAAGACTAGGATACTGATGACACCTTATTTTTGTTGCCACACTCTTCATCTAGATTATCATCAATTATTGCTCACACCTTTATTGAGGTTCTTGCCTCTTTATTTCTCAGTTTCTAAAGTTAAGTAATTAGATGAAACTTACCGCCTAAATTCATAGACATCCTATGTAGCAAATATTATGATTTATGTCTCTTTGCTTTAGCTCACAGGTTGTTTTCTTGGTCACTGACTCTGAATTTAGGAGAGATGTCAAGCAAAGCCCAGTCTAATATACAAGTTCTGGTTGCATAGCTGTACCTGTTACAATTATATTTCAAAAAAATGTATATCATAATAGACTTGGGATTTGGAGGATGAAGAAGAAAGAAGTTGAGAACCCCTCCATCAACACAACAAGAAATAATAAAGAGGAAGGCAAAAGATAAGGTAATAGTTTCTTCTACCTATTACTTGGAAGATGGCCGGGTGCTGTGGCTCACGCCTGTAATCCCAACACTTTGCGAGGATAACTTGGGGTCAGGAGTTCAAGATCAGTCTGGCCAATAGGGTGAAACCCCATCTCTACTCAAAATACAAAAAATTAGCTAAGTGTGGTGGTGGGTGCCTGTAATCCCAGCTACTCTGGAGGTTGAGGCAAGAGAATCACTTGAACCCAGGAAGCAAAGGTTGCAGTGAGCCAGGCTGATCACACCACTTCACTCCAGCCTGGGCAACAAGAGTGAAACTCTGTCTCAAAAAAAAAAAATGATTACTCTGAAGTCACACTAGAAGAATATCATAACTGGAACCTCAAGAAAATAAAGCAATGAAACTATTTCTGAGACTTACTATACACTGTGCTGTCATTTCAGAATGGCTCTACTCTATAGGGCAATATTTCTACAAGACACAGCAGAGACAGTAGCAATTGGCACAGCTTGATGAGTGAACCAGAAGAAAAAAATGTGACTTGACTTTGTTTAGGCTTGTGTGATTCCAATTCCATGGATCTTCCTGACTGAACCAAGGAAGATGCTAATGATTACAGTGGAGTGGGAAGGCTGAGGCCTGCCCTTAGCAGATGCCAGCTGTGTTCACATGATCTAATCTTCATCATGGACTAGAGAGCAGGGACATTTACCTTTATACGTCTGCCTCCTCTGCACATTAACTATTCCTTATGTCCTAGCACGTTTATTATATCATTTCCAGTTCCTTCTCATGTCTGCACATTTATTTTGAAAATATGTCTTGGAAAAAAATTAGAGGGCTTATTGGAAAAAAAAAAGATTAGTCAATTTCATTGCTCAGTAGTTTAGAATCATTGTTTCTTTATATGCTGAGTTTTGTAATAAAAGGAAAATATAGAGTATTAGAGTATGCAGAAGCTTATACAGGTATTTAGATCATCTGTAGATTATTAGTTTTGCAAAACTCTGAGAATAACATATATTTCAAATTGATAGAATACAATTATTACAAGGGAAAGAACCATAATAAACTTACAAGTGGGTTTTCAGTCTGTTTATTTAACTGTTCTGTTTTTCTTTATACTGAAAAAAACACAGAGGCAATGAATCTGCATAGGATAAAATCATATGTAACAATATGACATTTGGCACACCTAGATTAGCTATTATGCTACATTTACAGATGATTCATTCATGCTAATTAAGAACTATTTGTGTGGCCATATTTTAGCCATGCCTATGGTAGAAGGAACAAAATAGTCATTCTCTTATATACATGGAATTTATAATTGAAGGAAAGAACTAAACTTCAAATAAATAACCACTTTCAAATTATCAATTAGAACTATGACTGTTTCAAAAAGGTATGATATGTAATGCTCTGGGTTACAGGGAATTTGATTTATATAGAGAGACAGGGGAATGTTTAAAAAAGAAAGTGATGCTACAGCTAAAATATAAAGGTACTTATTGCAGATAGTTTAAAAGAAGAAAAAAGAGCATCCCTGACAGACATCAGAATGTGCAAAGCCCCTGTGGATATAATCAAGAATGTGTACAAAAAGAAAAGTAGAGTGCGAAAATTGATACATTGATTCAGGAATCATTCTCCTGCCACTGATTGAGACTAGGAGAGCTGATATTGTCAAAAAAGTATTGTAGATAATATGAATTTATCCTTCTAAGTTTCCTGAACATGTTTTGTGACATTGACAATGCCAGTAATCTTTTTTGTCAACTGTTTTAATTTCACTCACAGCAAAAGTCCTTTTATATCACAAACAGCAAAATAACCCCAAGGAGGAAAAATGTGAGTGATATTTCTCACACATAAAATGTCTAAGAACCATATAAACAATAGAGCATGTCAGCTTTCAAAAATTTGAGGTACTCTCTCTCTCTCTTCCTGAAACCAGAATAATAATTTGCATTATTTCTACACTCTGTATATTTGCAAGCAATATGAGAAAGCTAACAATCTAGTCTGGGTGCATGGCCAGCTCTGACAATAAAGATTTTAGAGCACTTTTAGGTAGGTTACCAATCCTTTTGATTATTCATGGTGACTGTTATAAATGCAGGAGTTTTAGACATGAGATTTTTTCCATTTCTTGTTTTTATGAAATATTTTTTAAAGTAAAATTTATCCCCTTAAAATTAATATTTCTAAGGAGCAGACATGAGCATATCAAAGCAAAAACAAAAACAAAATAGTGTACTAAATGTTTAAAAACGTATATTTAAAAAATTTGGTTTTTCTTTTAGCTTTGCTTAAGAAGTATGTGGAGGGGAGTATTCTTGGAAGATGGCAGCATCAGAAGCACCAGGATTTGTTTACCCATCTAAATAACAATTTTACTGGCAAAATATTTCTGCTGTAAATATTTGGAGCTCTAAAGGCAAAGGCTTGGAAGATAAGTTGCTGTTGATTTTTGTCAATTTCAACTCAGCACAATAGTAGCTACCCATTACCCACCCCTAGTGCTATGGTAGGCAGCTGAATATGTGTCCATGGAGCAGCTTGCACACAGCTTGCAGGAGCTGGGTTGGGAGGTGGGGGGAATAAACCAATCCTTCAAATATCAGGGATCTGTGCCTAGCTCTCTGATTGCTGCATCTGATCGCAGAGGTACAGACAAAGAAGCATATGGCCATTGTTTTTAAACTTCCTGGTATTATCGCAGCCCCCTTTTCTTTCAGAATTGACTTTCAGAGGATTTAAAGGGCCATCACCCTTTTTCTTGTCCCCTTCATTACCCTCTTTTCTGCCCTTTGGAATCCATATATTAAAGAGTAGGGCAACTGGTCTTTAATTTAGAATATTACAAAATAATTCCACATTCCCAGAGAATGATGCAACCTTTAAAAAAATATGAAAAGACTTTAGGTTTATACCCCACGCACAGTGACAGATTAAAACAGTAAAACAAATAAAAAAAAATAATAAAAGCAAACTCTAAGGAAGGGGTAGGAATCTAATTTCCAGAGGTACAAAATTATTAGATTTAAATGTCTAGTTTTTAAGAAATACAAGTTACAAAGCAACTGGAAAATGTAACCCATTCAAGGAAAAAATATAAGTGAACAAAAACTATCCTTGAAAATGTTGTGATGACAGATCTACCAGACAAAGATTTTAAAACAACTGTCTTAAAGATAATCAAAGAACAAAAAAAAAAAATGAGGGAAAAGTAAAAAAAAAAAGATATATGAACTAAATAGACATCAAGTAAGAGACAGAAAACCTGAAAAAAAATCCCCCAAATTTAAAACTGAATAGTATAATAACTGAAATGGCATTTAAAACCGAGAGAGATTCAAAGGCAATTTTAAGCAGGCAAAAGAAGCTGAACTTGAAGTTAAGGTGTGAATTATTGAGTCTGAGGAACAAAAAATTTTAGAAAGAGTAAAGAAAAATCAACAGAGCCTAAGGGAACTGTGGGTCAACATTAAACAGACCAATATACCATTGTGCTTACCCTACAAGAAGAAGAGAGGAAGAAGGAGGTAGAGACACTATTGAAGAAATAAAGGCTGTAGATGCCCCAAATTTGATGAAAGACATAAACATAAACATCCAAGAAAATAAATGAAATCCAAGTAAAATGGACTCCAAAAGATCCACACTGAAAGACATTATAATCAAACTTCCCAAAGACAAAGAATCTTGAAAACAGTGAGAGAGAAACAATTCACATACAAGGAATTGTATATAACATTATCAGGAAATTTGCTATTGACAATTGTGTAAGCTAGAAGGTAGTATGTCAATATACCCAAAATGCTGTAAACAAAAAGACTGTCAATCAGGAATTCTATATCCAGCAAAACTGTCTTTCAAAAATAAGAGAAAAACTTAATATATTTCCAGTAAACAAAAACTAAGGGAGTTTATTACCACTAAACCTTTTCTGTAAGAAAATTATGAAACCTATTAAATTTTGTATGACTTTCTACCTACTCCCACAAAGTTACTATTATGCCATATCTAATTTTCCAGAGACGGGTGCTATGTTAATCTGTTCTCTCATAGCTATAAGGAACTACATGAAACTAGATAACTTATGAAGAAAAGAGGTTTAATTGACTCACAGTTCCACAGGCTGTACAGGAAATATGGCCGGGGAAGCCTCAGGAAACTTGCCATTATTATAGAAGGCAAAGGAGACACATCTTGACATCATAGGGTGAGAGAGAGAGAGCGAAGGAATAAATGCTACACATTTTTAGCAAGCAGATCTCCTGAGAACTCACTCATTATAATAAGAAGATCAAGGGGGAAACCTGTCCCCATGATCCAGTCACCTCCCACCCAGTCCCTCCTCCAACATTAAGGATTACAATCTGACAAGAGATTTGAGAATAGACACAGAGCCAAATCTTATCTGATATGATTCTAAATAGTATCTAGTTGCATAAAAACAAAGTAAGCTTTCAACCATAAGAATTACTGGAATTGCTTTTTGATGGTAAATTTGAAAATTTCCTGGCCTACACATGTAGTATTAGAATCATATTATTTAGAACTTAAAGGGGATTTTTTTTAAGTTAATTGAAGATTTAAAAATTGTATGAAGCACTATTTTCCTATGTTAAGTAGTGCACTGTGTCCTAGATACACGATTGAAATCATTTTGTAATTCAGATGAGTCACTTAGTACTTGGAATCATACTGCTTAGATTAATATCTTAGGTAATAATTTACTAGCTAGAACATCTTGGGCAAAATACTTTATCAATTTATATTTCAGTTTGATAATCTTTCAAAGAGGATAACTATCATACCAATCCCATAAAGTTGTTCACATAGAACAATGTATGGCACAGAGTAAGTGATCATTAATTGTTAGATGTTATCTCTACCCTTGTTAAACAAAATATTATAAGTGATTTCTAATTTTAACTAAAATTTCCTAAGATTTAAACTCTTCTTTGCCTTTCCTACCCATATAAAGCTTTATGATGATTGAATGTCTAAGTTAGTTGTTATATTTGTTTAAATATTTTACTCACTTCAGTTTGAATTTGTCATTCTATATGCTGGCATGAAACTTGATTCTATAATACGAAGTCAGTGATTTTACCTCCTTATGAAGCCAATTATACACATAATTGCAGTATCAGTTATTACAATGCAGGTAGGTAATCCATTTTGTTTCAAATGTCCTGAAATATAGTTGGTTCTGTCAGAATTTAAGAATCATGCCCTTTAAGACTTTTTTCTCCCTTATGGACAAACTAACATTATACTTTTCTTCCCTAGAAAAGAAAACAAAGAGAACATTTTGAACTTTAATTATAATTTTATTTCCATGTTTCCACCTGCTTCTATATTATTGGGAAAGAGAGAAGAAAAGGAAAGAGAAAATAAAAGAAGAGGATCAAAAGTCTTCTCCAATGACACATTCGGTATTTGGGATCCACCAAAAGTGTCCAGGCAGATTTAGATGGCTAGTAGGCAAATGAACAATTCATAAGTGGATGAGTTTCATCTTTTGGTTTGTTTTTGTTATTGTATCTTTCTTTTTTAGCCTTATGCCGTTGAGTATAACTCTATCATATTAATTACCTTTTATTCAGTCATTAAAGTTTCTGGTCAGACTCAGAGTCCTCTCTTCTCTGTCAATAGGCATTTATTAACCATCTTTTTATTGTCTTCTGAATCTCTTGTATGACCTGGTATTACAATCCTCTCTCCAGTTAACATGTAAGCTGTTATTCATTGTTTAACATTTTTAGTCACTTCCTGTTATAGTCATTATCCCAGGCAGTTTAAAAGAAAATTTAAGTATACTTGTATAAAATTTATTAATATGAATTTTCTACCTTATATGTGTTATTTTAAAACTATTGTATTTTGGACTTTTCTTATTGAAAATAAAAATATCTGATACTTTATATGCTAACTGTGATTCAATATTAAATAAAAAAATAGTTTCATTATTCCATATTCTTTGAGACAACAAGATCTGTAGATTTCTAAAGAAGTCAATTATTTCTAGAAAAATGCTGATCAGCTTTCAAACAAGGCTTATTTTGTGCTGAAAAATTTGTTAGGAGCTCCATACATTCTTGCTAATTAACTTATCTCAATTATCACTAATACTGGGAGACAATTACTATTATCATAGAAATTGAGGGTCCATCTTTCATATTTTGAGATTTCTAAAATCAGGACTTATCTTACTAACAGTGTTGGCCATGGGCCAGCCATGATGTGGTTGTCAATGTCTCAGCATTCATAACCATCAGGATTAGTAATATCCAATTTGAATATTGGCATTGAAGACCTGGATGAAATTTGAAAGGCAATAGTAAAGCATTGTTTTAAGCCACAGGACCAATGAGTTGTAGAAAGAAGGGGTAGTGAAGCAAATATTTTAATAAACATTCCTAAAGTTAAATGAAAAATGGGGTAGATTTACATAATTTCAAACCTAGTTTAAGAGCTTAGTTCCATTTTGGTTTTAAATATCCTATGATTCTCTTAAGAGAGATTGTATCACAAATGCTATTCATGTCACAGAGGATGATATTGTTTGTACAAAAAACAAAATTAATAACTCTGAATTGAAAATTGCATCGAAGTACCAGGCTCTGAATATCAAAACATTTAAGGATAGTTAGTCAAGATTTTGTTTGTGTTTTCCTTTTTTTTTTTTTTTTCCAAGAAAAAAAGAGCAGAGTTTCGCTCTTGTTACCCAGGCAGGAGTGCGATGGTGCGATCTCGGCTCACCACAACCTCCGCCTCCTGGGTTCAAGCAATTCTCCTGCCTCAGCCTCCCGAGCAGCTGGGATTAAAGGCACGTGCCACCATGCCCAGCAATTTTTTTTATTTTTAGTAGAGATGGAGTTTCACTATGTTGACCAGGATGGTCTCGATCTCTTGATCTTGTGATCCACCCGCCTCGGCCTCCCAAAGTGCTGGGATTACAGGCGTGAGCCACCATGCCCAGCCCGCGTTTTCCTTTTTATATATAAACAAGTGTGTTATAGTAATACAATTTTTATCTAATATGGTTTAAAGGAATTATTTCAGTAAGTACAAAATAAGAAATTTGTTAAAGTTATTTGGCATTTTTTCCTTAGATAGAATGTCTTATAGTAAAAGATGTCTCAGAATAGATGACTTACTATATTTCTATTTTTTTTTTGCTGAAAAACTAGTGCTTAGTGACCTGGTGCAATTTTTAATGACAGGCAAAGCTGAGATCTGAGTACAAATAGAGAGTACCTAATATAAGCAAACTGTAAACATCCAATTGTTGATCCTTAAAGTAACAAAATTTAAACAATCAAGAATAAAGAGTTAGTTGCCAAATCAGACAAATTATCTGAGGCAACTAAGGTTTGCTTTTGGGGAAGAGATTCTCTAATTCTGTTGCTCTGCAACTAGAGGAAAGCAACAGAAAAAGAAATGCCCTGGGATAGAGGTCATTGCCCTGCCCTCTAGTCTTTGACATTAAACTCAACTTAGGTCTTCTGAAAAACAGTATGGAAATAGCTTCAAATATTGTTTTTCTGCCATATGTTCCCTGGCTCTGCCTCATTCTTCCCTCTCTCCAGAAATGTGAACTACACATTCTATTACAAGTGAACCATCTAGTGCATTAAATTAGATTTGATTTAAAAATACTAAGTATCATATTTTAGGAAGTTTTCAATTTAAACTATTTTCTAAGCATTTATTCGCTTTCACTGTGCCTTCAAATTTGCTTCTCCCTCTGCCAAAGTCACCCTTCTCTGATTCAATCCCTGCATTTTAAGCCTCAGCTCAAAAGATTGTTGCTTTTTCAAGAAGTTTTCTTGGCCATGCCCTCCACTGACCTTGTTATGGTTACTTCCTCTTCTCTGTGCTACTGTAATGGCCAGGAAAGAGCTTATATTTAAGCATTTCTCCTCCCATTCTAACCAGTGAGCTCTTCTGTATAATCCTATGTGCCCATCTTATTGTAGTCCTTGATGTGTCATTACTGAATTTTAAATGAAAGGAAAATACTGGAAGGTAATTAGATTTATAAATTTACCCTGAATCATTTTGCATAGTTCAGCAACTCATATAATACAAAACTTAATGTGACTTTGGAAAGAAATTAGGTAAAATAAAATCTTGATGAAGCACTAAGAAAGACAAATGGTTATATCATTTTTTTTTTTTAATTGTACTTTAGGTTCTGGGGTTCATGTGCAGATCATGCAGGATTGTTGCATAGGTACACACATGGAAATGTGGTTTGCTGTCTCCATCCCCCTGTCACCTACATCTGGCTTTTCTCCCCATGTTATCACTCTCCAACCTCCCCAACTCCCTGCCTGCTATTTCTCCCTTGCCCCTCCCCAACAGACCCCAGTGTGTGATTCTCCCCCAACATGTCCCTGTGCTCTGATTGTTCAACACCCATCTGTGAGTGAGAACATGCGGTGTTTGATTTTCTGTTCTTGTGTAAGTTGGCTGAGTATGATGGTTTCCAGTTTCATCCATGTCCCTACAAAGTACATGAACTCATCATTTTTTATGGCTGCATAGTATTCCATGGTATATATGTGCCACATTTTCCTTGTTCATTCTACACAAAATACAAATACAAGGACTTAGCAAGAAGATGAGGCCATTGGGTTTATCCAGGAGAGCAATTTCTGCA
Organism: Callithrix jacchus; assembly: GCF_049354715.1. Taxonomy (NCBI): domain Eukaryota; kingdom Metazoa; phylum Chordata; class Mammalia; order Primates; family Cebidae; genus Callithrix; species Callithrix jacchus. Next base: position 89,677,673 of record NC_133511.1, read on the forward strand.
GAAAATAAATTTAATTAAAAAAATATTAGGCTAGACTGCAATTCAGTAACCTTAGTAACTTATCTCAGTAAAGGTTCCTGAGAGTCTATGATGCACTTTAGATTTTACTACAATGTGATTAAAAAATATATGAAAGAACTGAGTGATAAAAATATTTATCTCCTTTATTCACAATATATGTTTATCAGAAAAAATGAGATATTTCCTTCAAGAGTAAAGGGATGGAAGTAATAATTTGCATTACCACAACTCTTAAATGGTTTCTGCTATTGGACTCCATATTTTCTGTTCTTCTTTGTAAATAGAACATAAAAGAGGGGGATGCTCCACTAAAAATTAGTGGAGAAATAAAGAAAATAGAGTTGACCTCTGAGATTTAAACTATTCAAATCTGTGGACGATGGGATGGGAGATAAGAAGTTTGTTAAAAATTATCTAGATATAAAATTAAAATTATCTAGATTATAAAATTATCTGGATTATAAAATTAAAAGAAAAAATTATCTGGATTTTAAAATTAAAAGAAAATGGCATCAGAAGAAGAAAGTAAATAAATTAGAAAATTAAATTTAGACTATTCCACATCCCTAAATTTGCTCTAATTCTTTACTCACCAGGAATGTATCTTCTTGATATTTTGAGCTCCCAAAAGCTTAGATAAAGTCTATGTTTACGAGTGTGAGGGTAGAGAGGATTCTAGGCAACATTTTCCAATACAAGGATGAGAATCACCTGAGCTTTGGAAGATTCATTAAGTTGAAGTCCAGCTTTTGAAAGGCCATAATCCAAAGCAAATTAATGCAGAAATAGAAAACTAAATACTACATGTTCTCACTTATAAGCAGGAGGCAAATATTGAGCACACACAGACATAAAGATGGGAACAAGGGACACTTGGGTCTACTAGAGGAGAGGGGAAGGGAAGTGTGTACTGAAAAACTACCTGTTGGGTACAATGCTTACTACCTGGGTGAAAGGATCCATACCCAAACCTCAGCTCCAGGCAATATACCCATGTAACATACCCGCAAATGTACCCCCTGCATCTAAAATAAATGTTGACATTACAAAGAATTAATTATTATTGTTTCAATAATAGCAATGAGAACTCCTTCAGTTGACCTTTCCTTGAAGGGAACACCACATTTACCTCACTACAGTTGTATCTGCGTTACCATCATTAGTTGTTTCTTTGATTTTGTTCTTAAAAATTTAGATGACTATATCCCCTATATTAATGTCTTTTCATTTTAAGGCATAAAAGTAAGGAACTATCTACCTACAGCAGTTATAATTATCTCACCCTCCTGGAATCCGAGGCACGGGTGTGATATTACAAAGGCATTAGTTTTCAGCCACATATGATATCTTTAAGTTGTAAAGTGAGGCTTGACTATCTTGAGGGACCAGTTAGTTATTTTTGGGATAGTCCATTTCACCAATAGCTCTAATTGTAAAAATGTGTATTTCCCTAGTGTTTCCAACAACTATAACCAAATCATGATGTAGGCCTAACAGAATGTTAGAACTTCCTGTGCAAATCTACTTTCCCAGGCTGTACTTTATCCCCATTTTTTTCAATTTTTTCCTTAAACAATTTTGACATGCCTAGCCAGCTTCCTTTCAAAAACTTTTGTTTTATCTATATAGTTCTTAGAGGGTAGTTGTCTCTAATGATTGTATCATCTTAAGGCCATTCTGATACCAGCTACAGAATAGACTGGTACTTATTTGTTATGGACTAACTGTCTTCCCAAAATTCTTATATTAGAATCCTAAACATCAAGGTAATAGTATTAGAACCTGGGGCCTTTGGAAGGTGATTAGGTTATGAAGGTGGAGACCTCATCAATGGGAACACATGAAGAAAGACAAGATAAATGATTTCTTTTTCAGCTATGTGAAGATACAATGAGAAGACAGCTGTGTGCAAACCAGGAAGAGTTTCCTCACAGATGCAGGATTTGCTGGTACCTTGACCTTGGACTTCCCAGCCTCCAGAACCATGTGAAACAAATGTTGATTAAGCCACCCAACATATGGTATTCTGTTATAGCAGCCAGAACTGATTAAGACACTATTTTTATATAACATTCTCATCTATGATACCATTTGCTATTTCAGAGGTGGCTGGGGGTGGCATATTATACCATTGACAGATATTGCATATACTGCCAGCAGAAACTCCTTAGTGTTTTTACTTTCTAATGTGAAACACTTGAGTTCTGTCTCCTGCATCCTATAGTTATGCATCACTTAGATTGGTTGAGGGATCCTGTCTTTCATCATTCACTTTACTTGACCTGATTGATGAAATAGTATTTCTGACTACTCTGGTGAAAATTACCCATATTGTTAATTTTGTTGTTGTTAAATTACCTATGGGCTCAAGAGGTCATAAAATATAATCCACTGAGATAATCGTAATTAAGAAGTGTTTTATGTTATTTGAGTTATTTTCCTTGTGACCTTTGGGTAAGAATACTATAAAATCCAATTTAGGATTGTTTTCCTGAAACAACTTAGTTGGGCAGCGACTACATTGCAGTATTTGCTTCACAAAGGAGTGGCTGAGCTTCTGCAAATCCAATTTAGAATTTATTTTTCGGAGGGGTCTGCAAATTTTTTTTGCATTATTTGAGCTTGTAAGATAATCATGGAGTATTATTGCTGCATAAGCAAACAAACTCAAGAATAAGATGAACGCCCTTCTCAGTAAGGTTTTTGGTCTCTGCACTGTGCTTGGTGAAAGTGTTGTGTATATATAGAAAGGTGACAGTGTGACAGATCCCAAAGGTAAACTAAATGGGATTTCAAATTCTGGTTATATCATTTATTGATTTTGTAAACTTGGGGAATTTACTAACATTTATCTGCTTTGGTTTATTTACTTTCTAAATGGATTAGAAAGTTCACTGTGCCTCAATCTCTTCATCCATATGCACAATGTAGGTTAATGATTAAATTGTGAGTTCGTGACTGGTTTGTTGGGAAAATAAATGAATTTTAAAAATAATGCTTAAAATTGATTGTACCATAAGAATATGTATTTTTTCTATTTTATCTCTGTTGTAATTTTAGTATTTATGTCACACCTATACCTGCAAAGCTATTTGATTTGTGTGTGTGTGTGTGTGTGTGTGTGTGTACAGACACATGAAAGGAAAGGCCATTAGGTTGTTGAATAGAAGCAAAGATGTCACTAATGTTAATAATATTTTATAGTATATTTGGGGATTGAAAGACACACACAAAAACAAGCACACACATCATTGTATATAGAAATACACAGCTTTGAGAAAGTATTTTCTATAATTAATGGAGAAGAAGACATCTAATTCTATGACCCAGTCCAAAATATTTTTTGGTGTTTACCTTCAAAACAGTGAGATATGCAAGTGTCTATTTTTTAGAAGCAAGATAGTTTTTCTATAATATAATCATACTGGAAAGGTTGTATGGGCTTTTTGATTAATAAAGTGAACCTTAACAATATCAAAGCAAAAATTGCACTAGGCAAAGTTGACCAGAAAAGGAACACTTTATGAAAGGGTATTGCAATGGGAGAGAGAGAGACCAGACACAATCTGACCTCAACTTCACTGAAACAAAGACCAGAAGGGTTTCTGAGACCTGGGCGGGGAGGATTGGAGGCCCACTGCATTGTTTGCTAATTGGCCTCACAGAAAGGAAAATTAAACTCTCTTGTATCTTCATTGCAGGTGATAGTTGTACATCATGGAGCAAATCATCCACCAAACATAGGCTCCTAACATCCTTTGGAGAGTGGGAGATAGGGGTACTGTCATTCTTAGTGATTAATTTCAAAAGAATGACTTCCTTGAGAAAGATAGTCCTACATTGTAAAACTGGCAAAGGCTTTTAGAAACATTATATTTTACAGGGCATGTTTTGTAAAGTAAATGCTATAAGAAACAAGGAAGTCAGAAGCATATAGTCATGAAAATGCTTGTCCAAGGATTAGTCAAGGTGAGGGAAAAGCTAAGGCCATCTTTGTTAACAATTTACAAACCTATTTTAAAATGTAAACAAAACAACACAAAACCAGAATCATTTTGGACAAATAACCTCCCTTTACCTCAGCATGCTTACGTCTGAAATGGAAATTTTAATATTTCATACATTTAATTAATTGTGAGGTTTTAATTAAATGGTACAGGCAAACGCTTCATAAGCTGGAAGGTTATCTTCCAATCAACACAAGAGTGGTTAGTTTTATCACTGGCATTATTTTTTTTCCGTGGTACAATTTTATTTGCTCTATACAACATCAGTCTACCACTCTGAAAAGCTGACTCAATAATTATTTTAAAAGAAAATTTAAAAAATATAAACCAGGCGTTCTGGCAATAAACAATACTAGTAAGCATGATACTTGTTGATTACTGAAACAGTCGAGGCTCTGTTCTGAAAAAAAAGAAAAATTGTTGGCTTCAATGACATTAAAAACTGATTTGAACAAAGACATAAAAATCTGACATTATAAACATATTTTTCATATTTAAATACAGGTATGTGTTCCCATTCAAATGAAACCTGCTTTAGTACATCATTGTTATTTTCCTTATTATTATATTTTTGACAGTGGGAGACAGTGAATACCAAATCTTAAAACCTTTAAGGGAAATGAGAATTTACTATATCACCATCTACTCTTTGCAATGCTTGTAGTTCTGGTGTTAATAGTCTAATTCGTTCAACAACAACAAAATCCACGTAAATATGGTGTTAAATTAATGGTCCCAGTCTTATGAGGTAACTAGATGAGTAAAATATGTTCTCTTTTTGAAAAATAGTGCTGCCTCTTTGCTGTAAATTACCTCTTTTAAGAAGCCAGATGGTGAGTGGAAAAAGTAATTTAATTTAAAAAGTATAAAGTGTATTTAAACATAAGATTGGAATGGATATTATATATATATATATATATATGTGATTGAATGTGCTCAAGAGTTTTTACACTACTTCTAGCTGAAAATTATAAAGAAAGGATCAAAGAAATATCATAATAAGGATCATCTTGATTATATAGATCATTCTGCTAGAAGTATAACATTTAGTCCAGAGTATATAAAGATCTACATGGATAAGTAACAAAATCTTATTATTCTCAACTGGAAATCTTCATTCTTTGAACATATTTATGTGCTAATTTTACAGCCCCTCCTAGAGATATCATTTCTCAGTATGTCAAATATAACCTACATATTTCTATGATAAATGGGTTATTGGTGACTACTCATATTTTTTCTGAGTTTCAGTGCTTATGATGTGTCAACTGTTAGTCTATTTCAGTGAATATTTACCAAGTATTTTCAAGTATCCACTAAGCTTTAAAGATTATTCCAATAAGATAACTATTTTCTCCACATTTTAATCTTTTCAGAATCACATATTAGGTTATTTAGGAGGAACATAAAACATATACTCACTGTGGTAGGTAAAATAATGTCCTCCCAATGATCTAATGGCTGAAATATGTGAATAAGCAATGATATATGAAAAAAGATATCTTGTAGATGTGATTAATACCTTGAGATGGAAAAATATCTTTAATAATTTGGATGAGTCCAATATAATCACAATGGCTCTTGTAAGAAGGAGTATCAGACTCAGAGAAAGAAATGTGATGATGTGATGTGAGCAGAAGTCAGATGATGCATGGCCATGGACCAAGGAATAAAAAAGGTAGCATCTAAAAGTTGGAAAAGACAAGGAATCACATATCCATTTAAAGCCTACAAAAGGGATAGTCCTATTGAAACCTTAATTTTAACCCAATGATATATCTGTTCTATAGAACTTAAGATATTGGGATATTTTAACTCACCGTTTATTTGTAATTTATTAAAGCAACAATAGGGAAATAGTATAAACTGTATCCCCCCAAATTATATGGACTAGTAGTGTAGACAGAAATTACAATCTGAGAACTATATGAAACAAATTCTATAGCATTCAAAGGGGAAATGGTTGTGATCAAAGATCATCAAGGTCTTTCGAAATATACTGCTTGAATGAAATAGATTTTTAAGTCAGAATGTGAAAAATTAAAATTAAAAGTATTTAATCTGAATATCTCTTCGTATTAACAAATTTCACCAGAACTTGCTACCTATTATGCCATTACATTGTTGCTTTTTATGCTATGACATCTCCCAACTAGGCTGCTAGTGTCTCAAATTGTATCTTACAAGTGCTCATCAACATTCTTCTTACACATTTGTCAGCAGTTCTCCTCGGTGCCTTCTGTCCAAAAAGCCACTTGAATTCTGAGTACCATGGCCACTAATAACTTGTATGACAGCCCTAATGCCATTGCTAAGGATTCTGGTTCCCAGTACTACCCAATCAAAACAAAACAACAAAACTACCATGAGTGCCACCACCACCAACAGAAATTGAATGGCAAAAGTCAAGTTACAGTCCACTGAGATCCTGCAGTGCCAGGGCCACAGAACCATGACTCTTACAAAAACTGAGTGAAAATGTCTCATTCTACTTTTGGCTTCCATCCTATTTGTATAGTTAGAAATTCATGGAGCAGAAAGAAAAGGAACTATCTAACATAAAAACTGTGTTGATCAGCCTGTTCCAATCCAGGTCTAATTTCAGCTCCAGAAACCTGAAAACCTTCATTTATTCATAAACTCATATATATATATATATATATATATATATATGCATATATATTTGGTGGGGTGTTGGGGGACAGACAGAGTCTTGCTCTGTCTCCCAGGTTGGAGTGCAGTAGCACGATCTCAGCTCACTGCAACCTCTGCCTCCCGGCTTCAAGCAATTCAACCTCAGCCTCCTGAGTAGCTGGGATTACAGGCATGCACAACCACACCCAGCTAACCTCCCTAAGCCTTGGTTTCCTCACCAGACACATGGGATAATAAGAAAATAGCATGATCCTTTTAGAAATAATAATTCACTATTGTTGGTATTCAAAAAGAAGAGGAAAAGATTTATATTATAAAGGAAATATAGTTTGAAAAGCCATTACTATATACATGTGCATATAGCTCTTGGCCATTGTCTCTCTATGTATTTTTTTCGCTAGTTTACAGTTTTGACTAATATAAATAATATTGATATTGTACATACCTAGAAGTGGAAGTACTGGGTAATAGTCATAACACTATATTAATACTAGATGAAGCAACTCAAAATCTAATTAGCAGTGTGGGAATGTTCTGTGATACCTCATTGGAATTTTAAATATTTTCTTGGTAACTAAATATACTGAAATGTTTTCCTAAGAGATTTTTTTTCATATTCACATATATTTTAATCTATTGGCATGGCATTTATGCTTCATCTTTTTTCAATATTTTATTATTAACATTTTTAAGTGTAAGCAAGGTTAACAGATTTTGACAGTGATCTCAGATATAGCCATTACTTAGATATGATCATGATCATTTTACTGTATTTGCTTTATCACATTACCTCTCCTTTCACTCCGTAACTATTAATCTATTCTTTTTATTTTTTGTATTTAAAACTAAATAAGATATCAGTATCATATCCACTCTTCAAGATTATTTTTGATGATTTAAAGTTTTATACTTAAAGTTTTTTCATCATTTGAACAATACTTTCTGTTTCTCTCTTTTTCTTTAGACAGAGTCTCTCTCTGTCACCTAGGCTTTATCATTTTTCTTTGATCAGTCACTTACTCATCTTATTTTGCTACATTTAAGGCAATAACTGCCTTGAAAATTTTCTCTTTTGAGTTTTTATTTTCAGCATGTTTATTAGAATGGCTCTGAATATTGATTTCCTTGAATTCATTCATACTGTTTGAATATATTGTTTATTTATGAATACCTGGCTTGAAGTATTTCTGATGTTTTGGAAAATTATTGTCATGTACCTCTTCACATAATGCTTCTACCTCATTAGGCAATGTAATTACACTTGATGGAGCCTTTTGTCTGTAAGATCACTGCTCCTTTTTACTTTTTCTATCTTTTTTGCCCTTTTTATATTTTAACCTGGCATGATTCTTCTGACTTATTTTGTAGCTCACTGCTCCTCTGCTTTGTTGCCTCTAGTTTGCTCTTAAACTTATCTTTGTAAAATCTTTAATTTCAACTGTGACATTTCTTAAATTTTATGGCTTTAGTTATTTTTAAAACTACGTTCTGTTCTTTGAGGGAAATTTCTCAGCTGTACTATATAATTTCTTAACATATTTATGTTTTAATGTTTGTTTCTTAATACTGCAGTAAGTGCTCACTGCAGTGTATGTGTTTCTTTAGTCTTTTTTCTTAATTCAGTTTGCAGTTGTTGCATTTAGAAATTTATAGTGGAAAAGTAGATATCGTTTATAAAAATTGTAGACGTCTGGATAATAATATATTTCTTATGTGTTGTTTATCCTACCACATGAGTGGTAGGATCAGGTCATGAGTGAGGTCAGATCACATAATCCAATAAGAAAAAAAATAACATATTGTAGAAGTTGCAGTAGGTGACAGTCATTATAGGGTCAATGACTACCTCCGGTTTGCATGGGACCTACTATATTTGCCAGAAACTCTCATTCTTTGTGGGCCTTCAATTTAACTTTTCCAATACTAAAATTCCCTGCTGAAATCTACTCTTTGAGCAGCCTTTTACCTATGACTTGTTCTCTGGTGCAGCTTCAGACTTCAGCAAGTTTCTCAAAGGGAAGAAAATGCAGTCCTGAGCTGATTTATTTATACTTCTCTTTCTTTGCGAATCTTGGAAATCCTGGCTATCTTGATAGCCCCAAACTCTTTTTATTCTTTCTCCAGGCTGTAACATGGCCAAAAGCTATGTTAGTTTCTCTGCTTCCTAGCTGAAATTTTCTCCCTAAAATCCTGTCAGCATCTCTCCCTTCTTTAATACTTGGCCAAATCTCAAAGCTTTCAAATGAATGCCATTTTTCATTACTGCAGTTGCCTTTCCTCTGGGATCTTCCAGAGAAAAGGTGCTCTGATTGTGTTGAGCTTCCTGTGGTCTTAAAACATTATATAGGCATAATATTTGGTACTATATTCGGCTTCCTTTTTCTTCTCAAAATGTTGATTTTTCTGCAGGTAAATTTATTATAATTAAAATTGGAAAACCCAGTGATTTAATTCATGTAAAAACTATGAGTTTAAGGCCGGGCATGGTGTCTCAGACCTGTAATCCCAGCACTTTGGGAGGGCGAGGAGGGTGGATCAGCTGAGGTTAGGAGTTCAACACCGGCCTGGCAAACATGGTGAAACCCTGTCTTTACTGAAACTATAAAAGTTAGTGGAGCATGGTGTCAGGCACCTGTAATCCCTCTGCTTCTTGGGAAGCCCAGGCATGAGAACTGCTTGTACCTGGGAGGCAGAGGTTGCAGTAAACCAAGATCCTGCCACTGCACTCCAGTCTGTGCTACAGAGAGAGACTCTGGCAAAACAAAACAACAACAACAACAACAGAAACCATTTATATAAATTACAGGTGCTTGTAAATCCATCTGGTTTCAGCGAGTGCTTACCATCTGCTATGCACCAAAACATTTTACATTCATAAACTCATTATAAATCACAGAAAAACAGCTAATTATTTATTATAGTTTAGGTATTCAATAATGAATTGGTCCCCAATAATACCTACATTAGTTTTACCTCTTGGTTATTTGATAGGACTTTGGAAAGTCCATGAGTCAATAACGATAGTAACAAAATGGCTTGACAGTTTTTGTGACAGCAAAGATCAAGCTGCTTAATAAAGATAGAAATTCACAGATTTCTACTTTTACCCACAAATGTCACAAAGCTTGTTAAATTTATGCATTTCAAGGGTATAGTTTCCTTTATTTTTTCCCCGGTACATGAAATAGCATCCTAACATAATATTTTCTTAATCTAAATGCCAATCAGATCATGTGTTTTGTTATCAGTTCATTTTTTGGGGGGTGGGGGTTGTTGTTTTAACAAATGTGATTCCAAAACCCTTATCTCAGTTCTTCTAAAACAATAGCTCTTTAGATGGTTGTTTATGTCATAAATTTAGCAATATATAATGGTAACTTATTTCTTTGCTGGCATATTATCTCTTTCCTCTATTAAAAGCAAGAATATTGAGAATTTTGCCTATTTTGATTTCTTTCACCTAGGAAAATATATAACCTAAATATTTGTAGTATGAATAAATGAATGAGACTAAGAATATATATCTTACCCCATTTATGGGTTAAAAGTACAGCCTGGGAAAGTTGATTTGCACAAGAAGGTCTAACATTCTATTAGGCCTACACCATGATTTGGTTATAGTTGTTGGAAACACTAGAGAAATACACATTTTTACAATTAGAGCTATTGGTGGAATGGACTAGCCCCAAAAATAACTAACTGGTCCCTCAAGATAGTCAAGCCTCACTTTACAACTTAAAGATATCATATGTGGCTGAAAACTAATGCCTTTGTAATATCACACCCGTGCCTCGGATTCCAGGAGGGTGAGATAATTATAACTGCTGTAGGTAGATAGTTCCTTACTTTTATGCCTTAAAATGAAAAGACATTAATATAGGGGATATAGTCATCTAAATTTTTAAGAACAAAATCAAAGAAACAACTAATGATGGTAACGCAGATACAACTGTAGTGAGGTAAATGTGGTGTTCCCTTCAAGGAAAGGTCAACTGAAGGAGTTCTCATTGCTATTATTGAAACAATAATAATTAATTCTTTGTAATGTCAACATTTATTTTAGATGCAGGGGGTACATTTGCGGGTATGTTACATGGGTATATTGCCTGGAGCTGAGGTTTGGGTATGGATCCTTTCACCCAGGTAGTAAGCATTGTACCCAACAGGTAGTTTTTCAGTACACACTTCCCTTCCCCTCTCCTCTAGTAGACCCCAATGTCTCTTGTTCCCATCTTTATGTCTGTGTGTGCTCAATATTTGCCTCCTGCTTATAAGTGAGAACATGTAGTATTTAGTTTTCTATTTCTGCATTAATTTGCTTAGGATTACGGTGATTCATATGTATCTAGCCAGTTACTGGAGAAAAGATTGGAATTGAGAAACTTTTCAATTGTGATGGGCAGACTTTTAAGGTGGCCTTCAAGATTCTTGCCCCCCTTGTTGTATATTTCTCTCCCATTACTGTGGTCAGGACTTACAAATAAGAGGAGATTTTACTCTCCTAGCTAGCTTATATGACAACAGTGAAGAGATTATGAAAATAAAATTTAAGTCACAAAAATGTTGATTTTGAATTAATCAAAAGATTATCCTGAGTAACCCTGATGTAATTAGGTAAAAGCCTTTAGAAGTTGGACTGTGTCTCTCCTCAAAAGGACTTCAGAGAACGGAGATCCTTTTGTTTATATTGAAAGAAATAAAGTACTATATTTTGAAAGTGTCAATGAGAGGGCTCCTTGCAAGCAACTATGGGATATTTAGGAGCTGAAATCAGCCTCAGGGTGACAGCTAACAGAAGGTGAAAATCTCAATACTACAACCACAAGAACCTGAACTCTACGAATAACTACATGAGCTTGGAGGAGGACTCAGAGATGCAGAAATAAACTCAGCCTGGTAGACGCTTATAGTTATGCCTTGTGAGATGCTGAGAAAAGGATTCTAAGTCACACCTGGAATCCTTATTCACAAAACTGAGATTTAAAAAGTATGTTGTTTTAAGCTTCTCAGTGCGTGGTAAATTGCTGCATATCATAGAACACTAATACAAAGTACTAAATAATTGATCTTTGATTATTTGATTGTGGTATTGTATAGAGAGTCTTAAACTAAGAATAAAAGCCTGGCTTCAAAGTCTTTCAACAGTCTATGTCTCTTCAACAGTAGACCACCATACATACTCTAAATTATTGAGCTACCCACCAATGTTTTTTTTTTTTTTTGGCATGGAGTTGTCCGGGCGTGGTGGCTCACGCCTATAATTCAAGCACTTTGGAGGCCAAGGCAGGTGGCTCACCTGAGGTAGGGAGTTCAAGACATGGAGTTATATTCTTGTCGTTCACACTGAAGTGCAATGGTGAGATCTCAGCTCACTGCAATCTCTGCTACTCAGGTTCAAGTGATTCTTCTGCCTCAGTGTCCTGAGTAGCTGGGATTACAGGTACCCACCACCATGGCCACCTACTTTTTGTATTTTTATTAGAGATGGGATTTCACCATGTTGGCCAGGCTGGTCTCGAACTCCTGACCTCAGGTGATCTACCCACCTGGGCCTCCCAAAGAGCTGGGATTACAGGCTTGAGCCACCACACCTGGCCCAGCATTTAAAAAAAATATATATCAGTACTAAGTTTTTAGGATGCTAAATATTCCTTACCATTGAGGCATATTCAATGCTTCCCCATTTAGTTTATTGAATCTTTAATTAGCTTTTTGTTTGTTTTGGTTTGTTCTCTGTGCGTGTGTGTGTGTGTGTGTGCGCGCGCGCGCGCACCTGGTTTAAAAAATTACCCTGAATTTCAATTTTGCTTAACTTTGATGAAAGGATTTTTTTTGCATGCTCTGTCTATATTTATTTAAATAATCATATTACTTTACTGTTATTGTGACAAATTACCTTGTTTAATGTAATGATAAATTGTCTTTGTGTACCTGAAATAAGCCCTCTTAGCCAATAATATATTATTGCTTATCATATTTTATTAACAAATTTTTCATCTGCATTTAAGAAAAAAGCTTATCCCTTGTTTTCTTACTTTTTCTATTTTTTTTTTCAAGTTTTAAGAGCAAGTTGATTCTTGATGTCATAGAAATAACTTGAAAACTTTCCTTTTTTGTATTTTCTAGACCAGCTTGGGTTATTTCATTTTCTCTTATAATATTTAGAATAAATTACTAATAAATCAATAAATCATCTGATCTTACATTTTAGGAAGGTTTTCAAGAATAAAATTTTAAATTGAAATCAGATAATTTGAATCCTCAATTTTTTCTATTTGTCTACTGCCATCTTTGTAAAGGTAGGTTTATCAATCTACTTGTGCTTATCAAGCAATCCATACGTACATATACAGAACACTTTCTATTTAATATTTCACTGATTTTTAATATTTATTATTCTGTACTTTCTAATTTATTTCCTGATTTTTATTAACTTCTGAGATAGAAATTTAAATTGTTTTTTAATTTTTTTTTTAGGAAGGAGTCTCACTCTGTCCCCCAGGCTGGCAAGTACAATGGTGCAATCTCAGTTCACTGCAACCAATGCCTCCCAGGTTCAAGCAATTCTCCTGTCTCAGCCTCCCAAGTAGCTGAGATAACAGGTGCCTGCCATCATATCTGGCTAATTTTTTATTTTTAATAGAGACAGCATTTCACCACATTGGTCTGGCTGGTCTTGAACACCTGACCTCAGGTGATCCACCCATCTTGGCCTCCCAATGTGCTGGGATTACAGGCATTAGCCACCACATTCAGCCTATATTAAATATATTTAAGTCGTAATCAAGTAGGTGATATCAGGCTGTACCATAGAAAAAGATATTTGCAATGAATATATTAAACAAAAAATTTACATCCAAAATATATTTTAAAAACCTACAAACCAAAAAGAAAATTTCAGACAACTAATAGAAAAATGTGCAAAAAAATGAATAGTGATTCAAAAAATAGATTATGTGAATAGGTAATATAAATGGAAAAATTTGCTCCATCTTATTAGCCTTCAGGAAAATGTAATTTAAAGCCATAGTGGTTAAATTGAAAATGAAAATACTACCCACTTATGAGTGTGAAGACAGAACAACTGGAGCTCTCCTAAACTGATTGTGGAAGTATAGATCAGTATAAATATCTTGAATAATATTTCCCAGTATCTAAGAAAGTTAAGTACATGATCCATTTCTGAGTATATAGAGAAAATATATGTCTACTTTTGGTTATGCACACACACAGATACACATGCTCACAGGAGAATTATTTTTATATCTCAAACTGGAAATACTCCAATGCTCATCTAAAGCAGAATTAATATAATATTGCAGTACATTAATACATTCCTATAGTAAATATCAACAAGAATAAATGAACTTAAATATCAAAGACTCTCACAAGTATAATTTTGAGCAAATGTAGCCAGGCACAAACGAGATGTAAACTGAATCTGAGACAAGTCTCAATCAATGTAGAAGTTTATTTTGCCAAAGTTAAAGATATGCCTGGAAGATAGAAACACAGAGTCATAGAAAGTCTGGGCTCGGTGCCTTTTCACAAAGATGATTTTGAGGCCTTTTATATTTAATGATTCAATATTTAAATATTCAAATAAAGGGGAAACATGTTGCAAGAGAACAGGAGCAGAAAGGGAAATAGTTAATTATGTAATCTCTAGTTAATTATGTAAAACTCAACAAATCCTCAATAAGTCAGCACCTTGAAGGTAAGGGCAATATAGAATAGCTACCTATGGAGATACTTAACTTTTTATCTGGAGCTATCTGCTTAGATAGAAAAGGAAAGGCAGCTTCTTGATGACTTAGCTCTCAGCTTATTGTTTTTCTTTTGGCACAGTGAATTTGAGTCCCAAGGTTTTATTTTCCTTTCACAAGGACATGCTGAATGATTCCATTTGTATATGATGTAAATCATGTGAAATTGATGAAAACAGTTTAAAATTTGGATAGTATTGCTTTCTTGGGTGTGAGTAGAAGTTACTGAGAGAAGATCCGGGGGCTTTTGGTGTCTTATTATATAATGATTTTTTATCTTGGTACCAGTTACATGGTTGTGTTTTCTATGACAAAATTAATTAAGGCATACTATTATGATTTTTGCATTTTTTTAGTACATAAACTTAAGTAAAATTTATAAAATAAGACGAATTTGTGTGATGCAGGCAATAACATCCATAGAGTGAAATTAATATAGCATATAAATGCGATTTTGGGGGGAAAAGAATGAGAAATTTATGACCTAAAAGACCATTTAAATAGTTTTAAAAAGAACAAACCAAATACACAATAGCAGAAATAATGATAATTATTTTCTAATTTAGAACAGAAAATAATGAAAGAAACAGAATAGAGAAGATAAACAAGGCATTTTCATTTTTTTTTTAGAATTGTGTTTGTTTTAATTATTGTGCATTTATGAGAGGTAAGCTAGACTTATTTTGGAGGAATTCCAAATCCACCCTTTATCAAATTCATTTGTTTGATACATATAAAAAATACTCTCCTCCTAAATTATCTTCATTTTCACTCCAAGAAGTGACTGTTAAATATTTTATAATAGATAGATAGGACTTTCTAGAATTGGATAATTGTATATTTATTTAACTTGTTTCTCATTTATTGTAGATCACTTATATCCCTTCTCACTGTAAGTGGTGTATCTACGTACCCATATCTATATGTAAAGGAGATATATCACATTTAAAATTCTCACTGATTGTAGGGACACAAAACTGCACTTATGATCTTGGAGCTACACATCAATAAATTATCACAAAGTCACTGAGAAAGGAGACCCTTAAACTTCTTAAGCTTCTAAAAGCCCGTCCTCCTAGACATATACATTGCACTTCAGTAAGAGAAGTAAAGGCTGGCAGACCTGGCCACCACCCTTAGTCACACTCCTATACATCGCAGGCATGGTATAGAGGAATCTTTCTGGAAGGCATTGTTTTTACTTAAACAGGATCACACCCTCACCTAAGTCATGTATCCCACGCCTACTTCATGGATCAAGACCCTTTCACATGTAATTTCTAGAGTTGTAAGCCCAAGACCCTTTCACAAGTAATTTCTGGAGTCGTAAGTCTTTAAAAGAGCAGGGATTTTCTTTGTTAGGGGAGCTCAGCTGTTAGGCATCCATGCTGCCACAGATCCCGTCTGAATAAATGACCACTTCCTTCCCAGTTAGGTGTTTGAGAGGTTTGTTTGTTTTATGGCCTTTCTTGCTTCATCACCATGCCCTTGGAAGTAACTATAATTCATAAAACCTAAAATAGAAGATATCCTATGTAAAATTTAATTACCAAATGATAATTGGAAATTAGCAAGAGGGAGAGTATTTTTATATTTGATCTTGTAAAGACAAGAAGTTCTCAGAGAAAGATCATGTAATTGCCCAGTCTGTTTTATATACTTTCAAGATTAAGTTTTCTTACAGCACTTTCTCAAAGATCCAATAATGTCTTGCCTCTCCACAAATCTCTAGACATTCTGGCAAAGAAAATTCCAACTCAGCTGTACAAACTGAATTGTTATTGATCTTGGAAGTTTTAGAATTAAAATTCCTGTGAAATGTAAAATTCAAATCATATCACCTTGTGGACTTGAATTTCTTGTGAACACAAGAGCAATTGAAAACAGCTAGCAGCAGTTGTTGAGAAACTCACTGTTTTCAGGGTAAGCTTTGAATGATTAAAATTTGTCTGTCTCTTCAGATGCAAGGGGAGCATAGGGAAGAATGTCTAGGAAGAAGCCACATCATTTACTAAGTCAGCATGGATTGATTCAGCTAGAGTGGTTGCAATTATCCTTTTAGGCTGTCACAATACAGCTTTCTCTTCACAAAGAGCCCTAAGTTTCTAAACTAGAAGAGGAAAGTATTTGGCCCTGGGGGATGTATTAGTTCACCTGTGAGTGAGGCTCAGCAATCTTTCCTCCTCAATCAAATTTGTGAGACTCTTTTAGCTTTTTTCACCTCTGTTACCAGAGTAACTATTCAGATCCCCTGCTGTTTAGTTCACCAAAGAAAGGGCAACATTTCAACATTTTTCTGACACAAATTGGAAAGATGCGTAGCTCCTGGCTGTACGATCTCAGCAGGAGGCCTGGTAAACCAGTAGGAAAATTGTGGTAGAGCAATCAAAAAACATTAGGAGATAACTGAAAGTTTCTAATGTAAGAAGATGTCTTTAGAAGATGTACTACAGTGATGCACAGTTTGGAATGCACTGTATCACTGTGGTTCAGTAGCAATATTTAATTCAATGAGCACTTTTTTGTATATGCATAGAACCAATATACTGACTGTGCAAGGTATATGCAAATGAATTGATATAATCTTTTCACCTCAGGGAACTTGCCCTGCAGTGGTGCAGATAAGATATATCCAATCACAGTTAAACTAATTTTTAGTGTGAAAGCACAAAGCATGGAGTAATCAATTCTGAGTGAAAAATTCTAAGAAAGCTTCATAAATGAGATAAAATTTTAGGTAGCTCTCTCTCACCTCTTGCAGTAAATTTATAGGAAGGACACCAGAGACCGAGAAAGTAAGTGAGTAAAATCATCGACTTCCTTTTCCCTGATATGCTTACAGAAGGGCACAAAGTCACAGTGGTGGAAAATAAACCTGGAAAGGTAGACAAATAATCATTTATATTTTATACCAGTCTTTCAAATGACTTTATCATGAAGAGAACTAAGTAAGTTTATTTGCAAACAATTTTTAATTTACACAAAAGAAATGACTTACATTTAAGTTGAAATAAAAATGCCATATTGGCATTAATAATATTGGCTTATTGCTATTATAAAATATTACATTAGATAAAATGACATAAAATTGTTAGTTTGGGATGTATAAAATGGTTCCATATCAGAATTTTACATTATGAAATTGGTAAGTAATATTTTCATGGCATACGCTTATTCATCGCTTACTTCATTAATTCACAATTTCTAGAAAATTTTCACATTCATAGACACTTACAGAATTGCTTTTTCCTCTAAATAAGGAGATCTGAGAACAATATGTGCATTTACAGATATATTTCATATGTGAGAGTTGAACATTTTGTGTATGAGGAAGTGGCTCTCAAAGAGCGTTAGAATAGTTAATGTGTACAGTTCCTGAACATGGAGGTAGGCTTAGAGATGTGGCTTTGAATAATAAGCATATCAATTCATAAGCTGCACAACACATTCAAATCATACAAACAACAATAGACTAGACCTCCTGACTCTAATGGTTCCAACTCAAAAATTGAAAAGTTCTGTTATAAAGCCATATATTTCGTCTCCTTTTTAAAGGACATGTTTTCTGTCATGAGATTATCCGGGCTTTGAATTAGGCCGATATTAATATTGATTTTGTTGTTGCTTGGTTGATATTTTGCTTTCTGAGCCTATGTGCAACTGATTATATTCTCTGAAACACAAGATAATTTATATTATGGATTGGTGTCTGTGAAAAAGTAGAAAATCACATTTCCCTCATGAAAAGGCATTTCTTCTTTTGGCCTTAGTAAGAAGAAAGATTATTTCTGGTCTAATATCCTTACAGATTTTAGAACTGTTTAAAATTCAAGGATTTTTTTTATATCTGGGGTTAAATATGATTTGAGGGTTTCCTTGTTGTTTGTTTAACTCTTTAAATCACAAATACATTTGTGACAAAAATAGAATAACTGGAGGCTGCAGCTGATGGATCACTTGAGGCCAGGAGTTTGAGATCACCCTGGCTAACATACTGAAAGCCCCACCTCTACTAAGAATACAAAAAATTAGCTGAGCATGGTGGCACATGTCTGTAATATCGGGTACTTGGGAAGCTGAGGCATGAGCATTGCTTGAAACCCAGAAGCAAAGGTTGAGGTGAGCTGAGATCATGCCACTGCAGTCCAGCCTGGGTGACAAAGGTAGACTCTGTCTCAAAAAAGAAAAAAAAAAAAAAAACTGGTCCCAATTTCTGGGACCTAATCAAAGATGTCAGAAGAAATATAATGAATTACTCTTTTTTCCTAAGAACATTTTATAGTGTTGGTTCCACAATAATTTTCTTTGAAAAAATTTTATAATTTTGTTTTTCATGTTGAAAAACAAAACAGAAAGAATATCAGCACTGAGAAGGCAGTGTATCTGTAGAAATAAAATGTGGCCCAGCTAATATGAAGTTGATTATATTGGAGAGAGGCTATAACTGGTTCTCAAATCTAACTCGTCTTTTATTCCTACCATCTTTTTCCTCACAATGGCAGTTACTACCTCTTATCTGTACAATTCTAATAGCCTTCTGATTATTATTCCTTCCATTAATAACAACATAATGAGGTACAGTATTATACTATTTGTTATAATATATATTTTTGTTATATATTCATGCACATTAATATTAAGCATATATAAATTCATACTTTCCTCTCTCTATGGAATTTTAAAAATATGTATGTATTTTATATGAAAAATTATAAATAAAAATGGAATATTTTAGTAGCATTGATGCAGGATAGGAAACCTCCAAATTGGGGCTTAGCTCATGAGAGCTTTTGGCTTCAGCCAGGAAAGAATTCAAGGTATTACTGAAATGCCAGTGGTATTATTGAAATGGAAGTGTACAGCAGCAGCAGAAATACTGCAGAACAGGGCTACCCTATAGGCAGTGTGCCCAGAATAGCCACTAAGAAGCAATTCTGCACTCATACCCACTTTTAATTATATGCAAATTAAGAGGTTTGTGCATTAATTTCTAGGATGACTGTGGTAACTTCCAGGTATTCTCACGGCAATGATAAACTGACATGGCATAATAGTGGCTGCGTCCAGACTTGTTTTAGCCAATTCTCAACTTCAAACACTTGAACTTGGTCCAATGTTTGAACTCTGCCTCTGGAGTTGGGTCCCACATCCTACCTCTGTTTTATAACAAAACAACTAAATGCTTTAAGCCTAAGTAGAAGCAATCTATTGATTATCGTGTCTTTAAAACAAGATAGAAATCTATATAGAACACGATTAAAAAGCATTTATGGGCAAATTACAGAGAGGTAATTTATAGTAAATTTATAAAGAAGGCACCAGAGACTTTTAAAAAATCCTGTATTTACAAAATACATGATTGTAAAATCATGTATTGAGATAATATATTGAGATCTGAAAGAATTAATGAGATAACATATTGAGATCTGAAAGAATTAATGAAAAAAATAATATCGTATTATATACAGTTCTGGTAATGCCAAGCCCAGTTGTAATTATAATGCCATGTTTCTTTATCAACTGTGATCTTTCCTTAAATATTCTGAGAAAACATATTAAAAAGTCACTAAAGCAGATAATTTTAATAATATTTTTCAAAAATCATAATAAAACTAGTGAAAAGAATTGGATGCAATTTCTTCAGGCCAATTAATTATTTGATAATTTTTGAAATTTAGATGCCTGCCAAGGAGAAACATACAGTACCTATTTGCTCACCTCAGATAGAATTATAACTA
Source organism: Callithrix jacchus (assembly GCF_049354715.1). Lineage (NCBI taxonomy): Eukaryota > Metazoa > Chordata > Mammalia > Primates > Cebidae > Callithrix > Callithrix jacchus. Next base: position 89,697,860 of record NC_133511.1, read on the forward strand.
TAAGACACTTAAGAAATAAAGAGATGAAAGAAGCAATCCTTAGGGAGAGCTTTATGATAAATAAACCATTGTGAGTCTCAAAACTCCATTTCTTCCTAGCTCTGAAAGTATATGTGAGTTTATCTAATAAATTTTCATTGTACTTCTACTCTGAGCCAAGTAAAATTCTAGACCCTCTGGATTGGAGAAGAAAAAAAAAAGAAAGAATACAGTGCCTCCTCTCTAGAAGCCCATAATTTAACAGTCCAGGACATGTTTTCTAAATTGTTTGTGGGCACTAGACTGGAAAGTATAATAACATGGCTTCTATCCAGGGTCTAGGACAAATACAGAGCCAGGATACAAATTGATATTAAATCACCCATTGAACTCTTACCTTAAACTGGTTCTCTGTAAGTAACTGTTGGTCAAGTTGCAGTTTACGTAGGTGACATCTAAAGGGAAATTATTTAGTGAATTACAAAACACAAATAACAATTACCAAAAAACAAATTAGGGGTAAAATTTCTCAGACTAACTATAAGGTAGTCAATTTTTCACTATGAGATGTAGATCAATTAAACCCTCCTTTGGATTATATCTTCTATTTCAATTATTTTTAAACCTTAATGTGCATATAGATCGCCTCGGGATCTTACATATTCTGATTCGGTAGATCTCAGGTGTTATCTTAGATTCTGCATATTTTATAGCCATACAGGTGATAATAGTTGCTGCTGGCTCACAAACCATATTCTGAGTAATAAACATATACAACTCCATGAACGTATCCATCTTATTATATTGAACATTATGTTTTTTAATAGCTGAAAATATCAGTGCCTGACAAACAATAAGTACCTAACAAAAGTTCATTGAATAGAAAAATAAATGGATCTGTGTACACATCACTATTATCACAAATGATAATTTGGTTATTCTAATTTTTTTAAATGAGGCACTATTAGATTAATTATATTTGAACTTAAATATTTTCTTTTTCATTTTGTGCATCTCCATCTTCCAAATTATTCTCTAATATTGGATGCCAAAAGAAATTTAAACCATTATAGTTATTATATTATTCAAATAAAAATTAGAAAAGATATAACAACTGTCACTTTATTTAATTACAATTGTAATTATATGTTACTTTTAAAAATTGAGTTTTAATTGAGGCACTTACTTCCTCTGAATTCTGATTGGAAGTGTTGTGAGATATTTTTCCTGAACAACTTGGTACTTAGCCAACCTACAGAGAAAGCAGAATAATGATACTTTTTCTCTGGGAATGTTAAATTAAGTAATGAAGGTTCATCATTATATCTCCCAAATCCACATTGTTCTTATTGATTCTCCTTAGAGTATTACTGAGAGAAGGGATTTTTGGCTCATTGTACAAGAATGTTAATATGCTATCCCATCAAGTTTTTTTCTCTTAAAATAGTGTGAAATGTGGTATTTATTTATGACTGATTTCCAGAAAATCCTCTAGTCTGGTACCATCAGGGCTACCTAGTTCATCTAATCTTGTAGACAACAGTCAAAATATAAGAACACTTTCAAAAATATAGGTTTTTACTACTATTGAAATTTTCACATATTTTAAATGAAATAGATTTTCTTGAGTGTAATTCAAACTTTCTGATTCTATTCTCCAGAGTTTTGGGAAAAACAAATAATCAAATATAATGCTCCTGAAACCAGCTTTTTTCCCCTTGTTTCTTTTTCTTTTTTTAGTTGAGAAGCTTAAGCATGTTTTATATAACATTTTATTCCTTAGGTTACCTTTTGCTATATAGATATCTAAAATAATGAACGTTCAAATTACTCAACTATAAAAGCAATCATTTAAAAAAATGCTTAAGCAATCACTTTTTGCTTAAACAATCATTCCATATGGCAGCTGACTCAACAAGTAAATTATGTTCTCAAACTGATTTTTACCAGTATACTAATGTTTATTTTAGTATATCTCAGAATGGTTCTAATTTTCGTATTCCTTTAAGTCTTTAAATACATTAAATTCCTGCAAAGAATACTCTTTTAATGAAAACATGTTTACCATTCAGAGCATGAACTGCATAGGTAAGGCAGAAAAAAAGGAGGGATAGGAAATTACCATAAAGATAAAGCTTCAACATCCCTAAAAAGGAGGGTGAGGAAATTACTGCCAAGATAAAGCTTCAACATCCCTAACAAGTGATGTTTATTTACTCCAGATAGCCAAGGAGTAGGAATGAAAAGGAAATAGTGTTGACAAAATTAACTAATGCAACTTGTAGAGCAAAAGAAGGTCAAGTATCAAGCTGTGGAGCTCATCATTCTTGGTGCTGATTCCTTTTTATGAACCTAATTAGTACTTCACTTGTATATACAAGGCCCCTCATTTTTATGCAAATGAATTTGTACCATCTGTTTGGATTACTCCTAGATACATATGAAAAGGTTTTACTCTCCCACTCAGTAGAATGGGGGAAAACATAAGAGCTGCTCAAACATCTAAGCTGGTCAATAAATAACCTCATGTGTATGTAAACAGTTTATCTCACACAATACTAGTATAGACAACTCAATGTGAATCATGTTACTATGGGATGTATAAGCCATAAATGCTCTTTTCAGTTTTCATTGAACTGTGATTTTCTGGTCCACGGCTAAAATAGCAGGGAAGAAATACATAATTGATATGCCAGGAGTTCTCACACAGCATGAGTGATGAAAGAAGACACTCCTGTCATGGCAATCCTAACATAATAATGTGTTCAAAGAATGAGAATTAGAAATGGTGGTCATAATGACTTTGGACAACCAGGAACATCTCCTATCATGAACATGCAAGGATGCTGGCTTGTGGGGGGGGGAAAAAAACAACATTAAAAAGACCTCCATAAGTCAGGAAAAAATTAGGGAGAAGAGAAGAAATCACTGCCAGGGTATAAAGCTTCAAAGGCAGTGAAGAGAGGAACATGTTAATCAGTTTGACTGCATTAATTAGTTCACTGTGTATATGTATAGCAGAGTATCAGATTGTACTCCTTAAATATATTCAATTTTATTTTCAATTTTTAAAGAAACACAAAAGCACCATAAATTAAGTTGACCGAATGTGAATGAAAACACAGATAATGTCAGGGAAAACGATTTAAACAGGACTAATGCAATGTCCAGCAATAACAGTAAGGATACAAGTAAAAAAGATGAGGATATTCTTCTCAAGACTCCCTGTTTGAAGTCAAAGATTTAAATTATCTTGAGCACTTGCAAGGAGTGTTAGTGGACTCTGAATGACATAAATGCCTACAGTTTCTGGCTGACTAGAAATTACATGAGGCCAGCTGAAATGAGAAAGATGTGTTGACTTATTAGTTAAATTATTATTTACTTATTTAATGTATACTGTATGAGAGCCTACAAATATGCCACTGAGATTTCAAGTTTATGTGTGATATCAGTTGATATTAACACAATTAATAAAATTTTGCTCTTTAAAGTCTTACCTTGTCATCTTCAGTGTGGAACACAGAATTATTCTTTCACATCTATAGCTACATTAAGATTTTGAACATTAAAGTACAACTTCAGTTAGAGCTAAATTGGTCCAGTATAATTATCTGCAATCTGTTTTCTCATTTGGAAATAAATAATTTAATCATGAAATTATCAGAAATCATTCCCCAATCATTAATTTCTAAATAATAATTTTATGGTTTTCAATTACACAGATGGATCTGAAATAAGGAATATGCTTAAAGCATAATATATTACAAATAACTAAATTGTTATGACATTTTAGGAGGCTACAATAATTAAAATATAATTTTTTAAATCTACAATGAAATGAGAATGCAATTTCACATGCATAACTCAAACTAGCTGAAGCTTCTCTAAGCAAATACAACTATTTGTAAATAACATTAGTGGGAGATGTGACAGGGATAATATGAAGTAAGATTAGATTTAAGAAGATTTTCCTAACATGTGGATACAAAACACAAAGTGCCTAATTACTTAACTCGTTAAAATTTTCATAAACTATGCTAACCCACTATACAAATGAAAAAGATTAACTACCTATACCTCTTTCAACGGTAATATTAAGTTAAAACAAAGAGTTGCCCTAATATTCATTTTTAAGGAGATTAAATGATTGTACAGTAAGGTTTCAAGTAGAGAAATAGAAGTATTCTTGGAATTTGCACAGAAAAAAATTAATATCTAGAATTGGCTATCCAGGTGATGAAAATTTGATTCCTTGGGATACACAGCACAGCAAGGTAAGGATTAGGATGATCTAAAAACCAACAGTTGATAGGCACAACTGATGGATCCCAATAGAGTTCTACGTCTCATACTGAAGGACTGTGTTAATGTTAATCCGTGGCTTCAAAGGCAAGAACTTCCCAGCACCATACTTCTATTCACCTATTCACCTCTGTCCCCCTGACATCCAGGAGACTAGAGTTCTTTGTCTAACTTTCCCATGCCAGGGAAGATAGATGGCCCAGGTGAGCTTCCTTTAGAAAGCCCCAGAAAAGCTATGGGAGGACTGTGGGCCGAGCAGCCAATCCGATATCAAAGTCAAAGATCAATCACTCCAGTGGAAGTTTGAAGGAATCCCTCTCATAGGACAAGAACTTGAATGGGGTGGGAGTAACTCCCAGATTAAAAGTCCCGCTGCCCCTTACCTGTGCAACTCCATCTCTGGATCCCCTCCCATGACGGTGTGGAAGTTCTCTCTCTCTCTTTCTCTCTCTCTCTCTCTCTCTCTCTCCCCCCCCCCACCCCACTTATCTTTTTCTCTCTCTCTGTCTAATAAATCGCTTTTCTGCAAATCTCTTTGGGTCTGATATTTACTTGAACCAATATCATCGCACTACCAGGGTCTCCTACCCATTCTTGGGCAAGTGAGAGCCCAAGGACCTGGAAAAAAAACATACCCGATCAGGGAACAGTGAGTTCCTCCTGCCCCCAGGTCACAATAGCATAGTGGACTAGGTAAAGAGATGACCCAGAGGAAACTCTGAAACACTTTCTAACACCGAATTTCTGTGTTTTCACAATGTAAATCTTAATGAAATATTGAATAATATCTTTTTCCTAGGATGTATTACTGTATGCCAGTTAACATAAGGTGTGTATCCTAAATGTATGAGAGTTTTTTTCTCTGTAATTGATACAGCCTGAGAAGAGGCATAATATCAGAAACGCACAAGATGTGTTTTCTTATTAAACTCTTTTTGGGTAACTACATTTGTACTTGGTGTTTTGAGCAAAGATTTGAACAAATAGAACAAAGAATTGAACAAATAGAACAAATAGAACAAAGCAAGAAAAGAATGAAGCAACAAAAGCAGAGATGTATTGAAAATGAAACCATGCTCCACATGGTGGGAGCGCCCCGAGCAAGCAGCTCAAGGGCCCAGTTACAGAATTTTCTTGGGTTTAAATACCCTCTAGAGGTTTCCATCAGTTACTTGGTGTACATCCTATGTAAATAAAAAGGATAAGGTAAAGTTACAAAGTCATTTACTAGGGTATGCCCTGTGTAAATGAAGAGCATATTTCCTGTCATAGCTGAATTGTTTCCATTTGATTTAGTTCTAGGAAGTCCTTAGGTTCCCTGGCTCTAGGCCCTATTCTCCTGCCTCACATTCTGCAATTTTCTATCCTCACTCAACTTGTTAATATTGTCACAGATATATCTATCTATATATTCATAAATCCACGTGCATATATCATCATCAGAAATTAAAATTTGTTGAAGATTTTGTCACTTTATAAGCAGGTTAATTTGTTCAGCCACCTAATGACAAAGAGTGATGTTCTTGTCAAAAATATTAAGGTATCAGGCTACTAGGGACTTTACTAGAGAATACTCAATTGATGACTGATTATAAAACCTGAAATACAATAGGCCTCTCTAAATATTATCCTCCTCTGAAAAGCAAATGTCACAATAAATCTCTACAAGCCTAGACTGTTATTCTGAGTTGGCCCTTTTTTTTGAAACTGAACCAAACAACGTAAGTGTAGAGATTTTAGGGCTGTTCCCTCTATTTGCCCCCTAGAGGAAAGAGAAACCCAGCTTTCAAGCATAGCCCATCTTGGACTTTTTTTTGTTCACTCCTATATTATCAATGCTCTGACTATCTAAGTTATCACATTTCTTAATGTATGTATATTTAAGAAAAATGTACTTATTGAACTGATAGAAACACAATTACCTAATTGTGCAAACAATTTTGTGTTGATGAAAAGCAAAATGAGTTGTCTAAGAGAGAAGGGCATGTGGAAATTCAGGGCTGCCTCTATTAAAATGTTTTTTTAAATATACCACAATCATTCATTTTTTTCTAACTGCTTTGATTAGTAGTAATATCTGAAAAATTACATTTTCCCATTCCAGATAAGCTCTGGTGTATCAATATCATGTACCTGTGTATATATGCATATACACAGACACACAGACACACACACACACACACACACACACACAATATCTCCTTTGAGTCTTATTGTAGAGTCTTTCTTACTTGAGTTTTCCTCTTTAAACTTAGTGAGTGTTTAAAAACTACAATGAACCTTCCCTTTCTGTGTGCTGCTTCTAAAAACTTTCAATTTTCTGTCAATAACATAGTCACTTTATAAATTATTCCACAGAATTGTAAAAGAATATCATTCAAAATGTTTCTGTATTTAATTCACGGTACATTTCTTTTTCCACAGCAGATGTGTCTGATGTATCAAAATATATTTAGCCATAAATGATCAGTCTGGTAAAGAAATGTTATTCTTTTAAAAGATTTGTACTTGCATATCTCATTAGAAAAGAAATGGAAGGTTTAAATGGGAAAAATGGAAAGATATTTCCAAAATAATTCATATACTAGAACTGCAGTCCACAACTGTTTGAAAGAAGTAATTGTTATTTTAATAAGCAATCCTGAAAGACTGTGATTCAGAAGTGTGGTTGGTATGTTTTATTCATTTTCCAAATGGCTGTTTTGATGAATTATGGATGGAGAAATGCTTCTCCATCACCGCCTAGCAGTTAGATGTGCTACTTTTTCCATAGTACAAACACTATGGAAAAAAAAATTCTTAGTAGCATCTTTCAACAAAGGGCATATGCACAGGGCAGACACCAGTCAACTAGCTCAGAAATCTAACAGGAAGATAACAGCCTAATTTCTTAAGAGTCTATTTTGCTTTAGCTGAATAAACACTGTGGAAAGGTTACAGTTTTTAGATACATAGGAACAGAATATTCAGTCTCGAAACATTTACAAGTTTGACCTTTTAGTGAAATGTGTGTCCATATGATCATGTCATGAAAAACTCAAAATATATTTTCAACCATTTACTAATAGCTAAGTAATCTTTAAGTTCCTATTACAGTACAGTTTCACACACACACACAAAGCTGGTATCAGTTTTTAAGGGCTATAGCCCCATCCAATGTAATAAAAAAATGTTGCTTTTTGAATGTTTTAAATTTTCAACACTCCATTTCCACAAACCCTTTTTGCAATGCTGTGCAAAGTGTTTCACAGGAAATATCAGCAACGCTTACAAGTTTTTCAACTTCTGTATGATACAGAAGTTTCATGATGCCTGGGGTTTATCTCTACAACTTGTTGATACTTCTGAGTCCAGAGCAAACACATTGAGGTTAATTATTCGCTGAGCTTTCACTGAACATCTATTTCATGATTCTGGGCTGGAATTAACCAGCATGGACTCAGAGTACAACCAAATATTTCACCTTTGACTTGCATTTTGAAACTATTTTTTTTTTCCTTTCCTTCATAATCACAAATGTGGCCTTGTACTGTAAGAGTCTGTTCATCTCACTTTCCCACCAAGCACATCCTTGCATAGTGCCTGCTTACCTAATTATGTGCTTGCTTAGAAATTATCAGGGCAGTCAGGCTCAGCGGCTCACACCTGTAATTCCAGCACTTTGGGAGGCTGAGGCAGGTGGATCACCTGAGGTCAGGAGTTCAAGACCCGTCTAGCCAACACAGTGTAAACCATCTCTAAAAACTTCAAAAAATACTAAAAATATACAAAAATTAGCTGGGCATGGTGGCATGCACCTGTAATCCCAGCTACTTGAGAGGCTGAGGCAGAAGAATTACTTAAACCTGGGAGGTGGAGGTTGTAGTGAGCTGAGACTTTTGCCACTGCACTTCAGCCTGGGTGACAGAGCAAGACTCCATCTCAAAAAAAAAAAAACCCCAATAATAATTACAAGGGCCAATATTTCAAAACATGCCAGGCAGAGAGACCCAGCTGTGAAATACTCCAGCTCAAGGGGAGTTACAGGTAGCTCACCACTACTGGGCTCAAGTCAGAATGGTGCAAATTGGACCTCTGGATAAGCAATTATTCAAGATAACCATCATAGCATGACACATGGACCTGCACCCCTTTTTCACTACTGAATATTTCCCACACTTTTTTTTTTTTTTTTACCATGAATCCTTTGAGGCTTGAGCCTGGCCATTCTCTCATTTGTAGGCGTTTGACCAATAAAAGCTGCTTTCCTTTTGCCACACCTCACTTTCCATGCTTTGACTTCTGAGTGTCGAGCATCCTGACTTGAGCAGTTACAAAAGAGAACATACAGGAGGTACAAAAGGAAAAATCTAAGTTAAAGATGTCTGGTTAATTATAAAATCTGAAAAGTAAGACAAAACAAAGAATGGGAAGAAAAGTTACAAGGTCCCTTGTCAGAAAGTCCATGGATTGATAACAAAATAAAATGGAAGATGAATTATGGCAAGAAGCTGAAAGCCTTTTCTACATGATTTTCTGACACAGAATGAGTTTACCTGTTTAAAGAGTTCGTGAACTACCAGAGGGTCATTCATAATCACTGAAGGAAGCTCAAAGATGCTTCTCTTTGGCAAGCACCTGTGATATCTGGGACAGCTCTGCTTAGTATCCCTCCAAGTAGCTGATGCTTTCCTCATACTTGATCCATTAGAAATTCCATCTGAATGCAATATTCTTTTGTCAGGGAAAATCAACTTTCTGTTTACTTATAGAACCATCAACATCTTATTTTTTAAAAATCTTGAAACTTTAAAATCTCCCTGAAATCTAAAGAGAAAAGGCAATAGTTCTGGGTTGTCTGCTTCACTTTTGCTATCATTCAGTAGATCTTTACCTCACCCTTATTAGGTGATACTTCTCTGTCACTGCCTGGCAGTTAGATGTGCTACTTCACCTCTGGGTCGGTTTATTAAAAAATTATATTATTGTTCAATAGAATAATGTCTACTACACAGTAAGGTGTGGTATACAGCAGGTTCCTCAAAGTGGTAGGTCTTTCTTCCTCTTTCCATATGACACAATGATAAATGGAAAAAAAAAGGGAAGAAATGGAAATAAATTGGAAAGTAGATATAGAGAAACAAAGGTATATGGAAAATGGAATTATGGAAAACAAGAAATTTCCACAAAATAGCAGCATAAAAGAGTATTGTCCTTAGACAAAGGGAGGATGAATACTAAAGAAAAAATGATAAAGAAATAAGAAAATAAAAGTGGTATATTGTATCTCCTTTCCTGAAACTGATAAAGCAACGTGTTAGAACTAAAAATTCTCTTATATGGCGTCCTTGCAGAAGGGAATTAATTCATGATATATTTTATATGGAAAAATAAAGCCTTAACTTAAAATATGTTCTACCAAAAGTTAGATATGCCTAAGAAAACTTATGTAAATACACAAAACACAGAGGAAAAAAAGGGCAAAAGTTAAGACCGTAAAAGAATTAAGAAACTAACTCCATGACAAAAACACACTCCAATATTCATAATCCTTTGGTTGTAAGGAAGACCAGTACACTATAGCTCCCAGGAGACACATAAAAATATTTATGGAATTGGACAGAAATAGTATCTTTGTAGCAACCTCAGAGAGTCAAGGTAAAGATTACTTCCATAAGCATCCAGGGGAAATCTGCAACCTAGCTTCTGCAGATTCCTGGGTCTGAGGTCCAGCCCTTTTGACACCTGTTTCTTTTTACTTAACTCATAATCAGAAATCAATAATTCAAAAGTGTTCTTGAAAATCTTGCTAGAACTGCCTGTCACTTCCTCCCTTCAGTAGTGCATAAATAACATACCAAATTCCCAAATCCTGTGTTCCTTACCACTACTTAGAAATATGCATAGTAGACAGTCTCTTTAATTAAAGGCTCATTAATAAAACAGTGCCTTTCCTAGCAAGTGGCTTAGAAGTAGAAGTTGATTAGTTTTCTCCAAACGTAGGAGGTGTGACAATGGAGAACATTAAAATGCTAATGAGAATGAGGAATATACAAGGAAGAATCATAGTGATTTTACCGAATACTTTCAACGTACAGAGTATTAGGAAAATTCATCCTACTTCTCTCTCAGTTGAGACAGGACTTTAACCAATCTTATGATTGAGACATCGAATTTCTCAAATATTAAATGGATTATTCCACTACAAGTACTTTTCTCAGTCCCTGAAAAATATAGCTTTTAATATGCTGCATATTAGGCTCAGATCTGTTCCATATTTTTCTCTCATTTTTCTTGGATTAACAGGATAACTGGGGACATTTTAATTTTATTGACAGCAGAAATACAAGAGTATCTGTAAACACCATGCAATTCTTTAAAAAGAAAAAAATCTAGAAATACCATGCAATTCTTTAAAAAATTGTGTATATATTTAAGATATAAAATAAGTATGTTTCTGAACCTGTTTTAGGCTCTTTCAAGTTAGAAATCAAAGTTCTTCAGTCTGCAATTATCTTTAAAGTCATTGTACTAATGATTTCTGTTTTTTTTATTCCCTTCTCTGGGACACCTATTATTTAGGTACTAGTTGTCCCAAAATGGATTTCTAATTATCTCTTTCTTTCTTACATTTGATATTACTTTGTACTTCAATATTTTGTTTCTGTTGTCATATTTTTATTCTTTCTTTCTTGGTGGATTTGCCTTTAAAATTTTTCCTTTACTATAATTTCAGTAAGATTTGGAATCAGGAGAATATACATAGTTTTAGGACACTACAGTCACCCAGAACTTGCCAATTAAAATTTCAAAAGTCTTATTGTAGCATGAATCTTAGATTTAAAAGATCCCTTACACACCAAAATTTAAGTTGTATTTTGACTATTCAATGTTTGTTTCTTCTAACAGTACTCAGTGAGCAACTTCTTAACTATTTTTCAAAAGCAACTCTATATCTTCCATTTATACATGATTTTAGTGTTTATAAGGAAATTAACTCCTTGGCAAGACTGGCAAATGATTCACTTTTGTTTATTGCATGTAGAAATCTTCTGGGTGTTTAAAAACAGCTAAGATATCCATTCAAAATTATATGGGCTGGATGATCTAATTTTAGTATCATTTATTTTGACTGTTTCTCACACATCATGGCTTCCAGGGCCTTCATCTGCCCTAGACACATTCTTGTCTGGAAACATTCTATGTATAGTTTGCTGGCAAGTAAGAAAATCAATAATCTATATATGAACTAACATAAAAAAACACATCAAAATGTGGAAATATTTTTGTAGCACATTATGTTATCATATAGCTTTCCACTATCTAAAAGTTTAGTCACTTGTATCCTGAGCTTTATGCAATATTATTTTTGTAGTTTTGTCATATTTAATCATTATTTTATTTAGCCTTTAATCAAATTATTTTTAGAACCTGATGATATCAGATGGATACTGCAATCTGAATATTTGATACTTATGCTTTCATAGTCTGACATAAAAATGAGTAAAGCAGAGAACCAATAATAGAGTTAACTTTCAAAATGGGTCTACAATTACATGCTTTGAAAAAACATGCCCATTGAGGTCTCCTTTCCTTCACTCAGCCGAAACAACTATAATGACAGCCTTGCCTGGAGCAATGCAATCTATGTGGCAGGAGAGCCCTAACCTGGGACATGAAGTGCAGCTGCGTGAAACAGAACCACTCTCAGGAGGCTCAAGGTCCATTTGAGTCAAGGCTCCAGGCTGATCTTTAGTCTGAAATGCAGTGTCACAAGTAGTGACAGGTACTTTAGATCAAGAAATGTTACTGAACAATAAACTCCTCATGTACCTATGTGAGTGGAATGGGCATTAGCCCTATAGAGGCCTGAAGAGCTCACAAAGGTCCTGTCATAATTTATCAGAATTGTGCGGTGGTAGAGAATTCTTTTAACATTGAACTACAAGATTAGAACTAAAATCAGAAATAAAACTGCCATTCACAATTCTATGAAGGCATATACCAGCACTGGGTTCAAGCTATCAGAGTGGGTTTGTACATACCGTAATTTTTTGTTAAACACTGGGATTATACTATGAACCATGTGAAATATGAGGAGGTAAGAGTGACTAGGTTGTTCTACATGGTATGAAGGCAAAAAGGAATACACATGTAGATAGCAGGGAGGATTAAGGACTGGAAGAGTTTAAGCCATTTATTTCTTGGAAACAGGCCTGTGTACCTTGACACTCTTTTAGGATGTCCCTGCTTCATTATCATAGATTCAACACAGTGTCTTTATAACATGCAGCTTCCAGAGTCCAGTGGTAAGAAATTATATACTTCATCTGTTAATAAACCTTCTGTATTTAATTGACAAAAGCAATAATGTCTAAGGCAGTGACTTTTAAAACCAAGTTCTGAAAATAATAAATTCCAAACGTTCATAATACCATGTTGTATGTTTTTGTTAATTTGTTCATTTTTGAATTGTCAAGATATGTTGAACATATTATTGGTCGTGATAACCTAAGAAGATTTGCTAACAGGAACACTTATTTATTTATAAAATAAGAAAGCCAAGGTTTTTATTTTATTTTATATTAGTGTTTTGTTTCTGTTTTGTCTAAAAACATGAATAGAGTTAGCAGAGACCTGAAATACTATTAACTAAAAATCACTACCTGAATGTAAGAATGTGGGGTGAGATATAAGAAAATCCATATCACATGATGCATGGATTGCCTATTATTATTATTGAAAAAACTTACTCAAACAGATTTCCTTAGTACTTATTAACAGAAGGGAGCCACAATGCATCATAATCAATTCAAATTGGCCTATACATCACTGAATTACATTGCCATTAAAATCTGTTAAATAGAATGAAGGCTATTTTATTAAGCACATAAAGAGTGAGCTAAATATATTACTCATCAAATTCATTCAATTGTGACCTCCACTTAAAGCTCCCTAAGGCATGTGACATTGTGGAGACTGTAGGTCTAAATATGAAAAATAAAACAAAAAGCATTTGCATAAATATTTATGTACAGAAACAATAAAGGTAAAGGAGATCATCTTTATGATCTTGAGTAGGCCCTCTTTCCTAAGCACACGATAAAGAATAATAACTGTATGTAAAAGGATTGACGAGTTGCGCTAAATTAAAATTGAGAACTGTTTACTAAAAGACACTTTTAAGAGAGTGAAAAGGCAAGTTACATATTGGTAGAAGATTTTATCCACACAATTAAATGACAAAGGTTTTGTATTCAGATTATATCAAGAACACTTACAAATCAACAAAAAGGATAGTGAATACAATTAGAAAATTAGTCAAGAGATATGAACAGGCAATTTGAAAACAGATCATTTAAAAGGCCAAAGAGAATTTGAACAACCACAGAAAACTATAATAAAAACAAAAAGTAGTATCTTTAAATATCAATAACAATAACTGAAATTAAAAGACTAACCAGGTATGGTATGTTTGTTTGTTTTTTTTTTTAGACTGAGTTTCACTCTTGTCACCTAGGCTGGAGGGCAGTAGTGTAATCTTGGCTCACTACAACCTCTGCTACCTTTTGATGAGTTTTGGTGGAGTACATAGGACTCATATACTCCTATAATTAGATTATACATTGGTCTAAGCATTATCTACCAAATATGAACATACATATACTTTTTGTCCCACTTACTCCTATGATCTTTACTTGGCCAGTGGCAGAAATAGTACATATAAAATCCAGCCAGGGCTCTTCTAGACCATGAACACTAAACTCCATGAACAGGTGGTTTGGACTCCCATTTTGCCTAGGCACAGTAAGCATAGTGAATGGAGTACCCATGATTCCAGAGTGGAAGGCTACACAATGAACCTATGTGGAATCCCTCTCACCAAAGATAATTTGGCAACTCCCCCTGCTGAATGTCTAACAAGTCAATAGTGATGATGAATGCTGAGCCCTAGATCTGGACTCATACCTTAAAAGACTGCCAGTAACCTTTTGTCAAGTTGGTTTCATCAGACTCCTTCCACCCTGCAGTTAGAACTGCCATCAGTTCTGACCAGAATTGACACATACTTCAAGTGTTAATTTGCATTTCATGTAGAACCACTATCTGTGGGCTTTCTGAGTGCCCGGTTCACTTACATGGAATTCCATCATGTCAGAACAGAGTATACCTTATAGCCAAAAACGATGCCAGTAATAAGCATAAAATGCACTGGTTCTTCCACATACCACAACCATCAGTAGATGCTGGCCTGTAAGAGTAGTGGAATAGCCTCATGAAGACGAAGCTGAGACATTAGCCTAACAATGACACCATCAAAAATAAGACACTCTTCTCCTTAATACAGTTATACTCCCTAAACCAATGGCCATTAAATGAAACTTTTGACTCAGTAGGTAGATTAGATAAGTGTAGGAAGAAAACTATAAGTAATAGTGGCATGGCTTACCATCACTTCCCAGGACTCAGGGAATTTGTACTTTAATCATTTGCCTAGAAATTCTTATTTTTCAAAAGAGAGAGTTTCCATCAGGGAACATAGTAAGAAGTCCACTGAACTTAATACTTCGGATACACTCACCTTGAGTCAGCAGGGCAGCAGGTCAAAAAGATCAAGATGTTATCACACTGCCAAGGGTAATTAACCTTGACACTCAGGAAGAGATAAGACCTCAGCTGCATAATGGGCAGGGAGGAATACCTTTGTCACCATTATCAACAGAGACACCTCTTTTTATTCTCAAGACCAGTTTTAACTGAAAGTTAGTGAATACAGCAACAAAATGTAAAGTGTATGATAAAGGGGGTCCTGACACTTCAGAGACGAGCACCTGGGTGACTACACCAGGAAAGCCACAGAAACTAGTTCTAACCAAGGGAGTGGGTGAAAAGTAGTTGAGAGTGGGTAGGGAAGGAAGAAGAAGATAAACAATAGCCAGAGCCTTGAAAGCAACTGTACAGCAGGACCTGGTAGTTCATACCACTCACGCACTTCTCGTTAATTTTTTAAGAAATTGTGACAAACTAAAATCCAGATACTGTGGTGAATAAAATATATTTAATGTGACATTCAAGTGGAAAGTGCTATTTGGTATAAGAAATTGGTGTTTCCTCCTAGATCTTCCTGTGAGGACTGTAAATGTCCGTTCCCTCCTCCCGCTTCAGGTAGTATGAATATTGCCTCCTATTGGTTCTCAATTAGTCCTTTCTTTGGAGAGTTGCCTATACCTGACAGTAGACACCTCTGCAGAGAGGGTCTCCTTGCTGCCAGTCGCCTCACTACACCCCATGCAGTGGACAGCTCACAGGTGATCAACTTATATTACAAAATTCTGCCTCCCTTGACTTGAAGTTGAGACAACTCTGCAATGCAGTGTATACTTCAGACCCTCCTGTGCAGGAGTCCAAGGCATGACTTAATCTGTGATGGTGTTCTACATTGGCTTTTACCCCTCCCTATTCTGCTTCCTTCACTACATGTTAAGAGTTTCTAATATGCACTCCCTACATAAATTAAATGTATTTGAATATTTTTTCCAGCCTTTGTTTTTCGAAACACAACCTGAAATATGCTATGACCCAGAAATTCAGTTTCTAGGCTATCCTTACCAAAAAATGACATACTGTACAGCGAATGATGTGTATAAGAATGTTCATAACAGCATTACTCATACTAGTCCATTTGAATACAGGATGTGGCAGATTGTATTTCCCAAAACAGACGAAAAACTACCTTCTATCACACATGCCCTTTTTGACACACCTCCAATCTAATGCTGCTTTCTGTAAATCCTTCTCTTAAAATCTGGTTGCTCTTTTGTTGGTGTCTTTGAAAACAGAGTATGGAGCAAATGATGTTGTGTGACTTCTGAAGCTAGATCATAAAGACATCATTAATTCAACTTGATTTCTCAGGAAATCACTCATGGAAAAGAGTCATTCTTCCATGTGGAAACCCAAACCAGCCTGCCCAAAGACCACATATAATGTGTCAGACAACTTCCTAATGCCAGTGCGAGCTGACAACCAGCATCAACTGTTAAGCATATGTGTTAAGAATCCTCCAAAGGGCTCCAGTCCCAGCCATTCAGGCATCCTTGACCTTCAAGTATTCCTTGCTGAGGCCCTAGGCATCTGTGCAGCAGAAACAAACTATCCTTAATGTGACCTGCCCCATTCCTTACCACACAGAATCAGAAGTAATAATTAAATTATTGCTTTGTCCTACTGAATTTTTTGGCGTTTTGTTACACAGCACTGACAAGCAGGATACAATGCATACTATATTCACACAGTTGTGAAAGTGAGTGGCATCATATGGATGGTCTTGCATGATGTTGAGTAAAATAGATACAGAATATTTTCAGTGTGAGATTCAATGCATACAAATAGTAAGACAAGACAAAACTATGCTATTAGAAATCAGAAGAGTAGTTACTTTATGGGAGATGAAGGAGGGTACTTATTTGAGGAGGCATAAGGATGCTGGCAGAATTTTACTTCCTGACTTGAGCAGATGGGTCCACTTTGTGACAAATCATCAAGCAGTGTATGAAAGATTAACAAAAAATCAGTATGAGTCATACACAACAAAATAAAATTTATCTTAATAAATGCAAGAATTACACTTCAACTTTGTTATGGACTAGATAATTTATCTGATATTTTATTATTCAGTTTTGTATATATCGTTTGTTTAGGTATTTTGAGTTTCTCATAGGTATTTTGAGTTTCTCATAGGTTTTCTCAAAATTTCAGTAACAGATTAGTGCACTTTCATCTGGTTATAAATCACACATTTCTTTGATAATTCTTAAGTGATGAGAAATTATTTGTTAACACTAATGCCTTTCATATTTATAATATGATGATTTTTATTTTGAAATATTTTTGCACTCTAGACCTAGAATTCTAAAACAGATGTCTAAAATTTTATTACTATTTACAACCAATATACTATTTATTGTGCATTTTTAAAGTCTTGAATGAACTATTGTTAATTATTTATAGGTAGTTAATATTTTCATTAAAACAGAGTGATGTTTTGAACCTCTATGGAAAAATTATTATTAAACTACAGTGCATTAGTTCCAAATCTAGAACACAGAGATCAAACAGTTAAACTTTATAATACATATTAGGTTCAAATCAAACAAAAAGGCTATCTGTAAGAATGATATCTTATAAATCTTAGAAAGATTTTATGTTGAATGGGATGAGAACTCTTGATAGGAAGAAATAATCCCATATGGTCTTTTATGTCCTAGAGAAAATTATCTCTAAGAGTATGCATTTCTTTTTACTTTGCCAGAACAGCCTCAGACCAATATCCATGTCATTCTTTGAATTAAGCAGCTCCTTCAAATAGTCTTTGAGTTGTATTCCTTTTCAGGGATACCTCCCAATTTTAATTACACAGTTGCATTTACATGTTATCTGCTTAGTGTGGATTCAATATAAGACTTTACTAAGTTAGAGTCATGGCATTCCCTAAATAAATAATTTAATTACAGTATATTAAACTGAGATTTTAGGACCTTTTACCAAAATAAGACTTCCAAAGCTACAAGTTATGCCCATCATAATGCTGGATGAATTTGATGATAAATCCTTCAAATTTATCACAGATGTGGCACAGGTAATTAAACAGAAAATGCAATCTTTTTCAAATAAACAGTTCTCATTTGTTCTATCATCCAATCTCTGATTTAACTTTTATAAAATACCCTAAGTGACAATATAAAAATATTTTTGAGGCAGTTTGAGAATTAATTAATTAAAATTAAAGAAGCTGAGTGCAATTACAGATTACTAAGTATTAAGAATTCTCACTCTTATAGTAAAATAAACTTTCAGCCTAGAAACACTCAAGGAATAATAAGGAGTAAAGATTTAGTGTCTTAATACGATGCTTGTTATCTCTTATTAGAAACAGCCTGTCCTTTGCAATAACAACTGTTATTCGCATTATATAAACATTAAAGGATTCCTGAAAATATTTGTCACTTACAACATATCGTTAGATGCTCTTTATTACTTGATAAACTTATTAGTTAATAATCTACTTCTTAGGGATTTGAGACCTATACACTGAAATGTTTTATTTGCCTTTGTGTATTGCAACTTTAAGAATTAAAAAAAAAAAAAGCAAGCAATGAGAGACAGTTTGATGTGACAGGAAAATTATAAAATGTGGAACCCCTCATTTTAGGTTTGATATTAACTACCATTTACCACCTAAATAAACTTAAGAAAATTATTTAATCTCTCTAAACTTTAATTCCTTCTTCTGTAAAATGTAATGAATACTCTTTGTAAAAACACATTGCATTTAAATCATGGGATTATGCATTGGTTTAAAAAAATTAAGAATGCTATAATCCACTTAGTAGACTAAATTTTTAAAACATGAGGAAGGTTGTTGAACATTAAAGTACATTTTTTTTGTCCTGTAGAATGTGGAATTTTGCTATTTGGAAATAAAAGCTACATTTTTCAATTTCCAAAACAAAAAACACTTTATACTATTTTTTTTTTTAATTTTTTATTGGATTATAGGTTTTGGGGTACATGAGCAGAGCATGCAAGACAGTTGCGTAGGTACACACATGGCAGTGTGCTTTGCTTTTCTTCTCCCCTTCACCCACATTTGGCATTTCTCCCCAGGCTATCCCTCCCCACCTCCCCCTCCCACTGGCCCTCCCCTTTTCCCCTCAATAGACCCCAGTGTTTAGTACTCCCCTTTCAGTGTCCATGTGTTCTCATTTTTCATCACCCACCTATGAGTGAGAATATGCGGTGTTTCATTTTCTGTTCTTGTGTCAGTTTGCTGAGAATGATGTTTTCCAGATTCATCCATGTCCCCACAAACGACACGAACTCATCATTTCTGATTGCTGCATAATATTCCATGGTGTATATGTGCCACGTTTTTCCAATCCAGTCTATTTTCAATGGGCATTTGGGTTGATTCCAGGTCTTTGCTATTGTAAACAGTGCTGCAATGAACATTCGTGTACATGTGTCCTTATAGTAGAACGATTTATAGTCTTTTGGATATATACCCAGTAATGGGATTGCTGGGTCAAATGGAATTTCTATTTCTAAGGCCTTGAGGAATCGCCATACTGTCTTCCACAATGGTTGAACTAATTTACACTCCCACCAACAGTGTAAAAGTGTTCCTTTTTCTCCACATCCTCTCCAGCATCTATTGTCTCCAGATTTTTTAATGATCGCCATTCTAACTGGCGTGAGATGGTATCTCAATGTGGTTTTGATTTGCATCTCTCTGATGACCAGTGACGATGAGCATTTTTTCATATGATTGTTGGCCTCATATATGTCTTCTTTCGTAAAGTATCTGTTCATATCCTTTGCCCACTTTTGAATGGGCTTGTTTGTTTTTTTCCTGTAAATCTGCTTGAGTTGTTTGTAAATTCTGGATATCAGCCCTTTGTCAGATGGGTAGACTGCGAAAATTTTTTCCCATTCTGTTGGTTGCCGATCCACTCTAGTGACTGTTTCTTTTGCCGTGCAGAAGCTGTGGAGTTTCATTAGGTCCCATTTGTCTATTTTGGCTTTTGTTGCCAATGCTCTTTGTGTTTTGTTCATGAAGTCCTTGCCTACTCCTATGTCCTGGATAGTTTTGCCTAGATTTCCTTCTAGGGTTTTTATGGTGCCAGGTCTTATGTTTAAGTCTTTAATCCATCTGGAGTTAATTTTAGTGTAAGGTGTCAGGAAGGGGTCCAGTTTCTGCTTTCTGCACATGGCTAGCCAGTTTTCCCAACACCATTTGTTAAACATGGAATCCTTGCCCCATTGCTTGTTTTTGTCAGGTTTATCAAAGATTGTATAGTTGTATGTATGTTGTGTTGCCTCCGGTGCCTCTGTTTTGTTCCATTGGTCTATATCTCTGTTTTGGTACCAGTGCCATGCTGTTTTGATTACTGTAGCCTTGTAGTATAGTTTGAAATCCGGTAGTGTGATGCCCCCCGCTGTGTTCTTTTTGCTTAGAATTGACTTGGCTATGCGGGCTCTCTTTTGGTTCCATATGAAGTTCGTGGTGGTTTTCTCCAGTTCTGTGAAGAAAGTCGATGGTAGCTTGATGGGGATAGCGTTGATTCTGTAAATTACTTTGGGCAGTATAGCCATTTTCACGATATTAATTCTTCCTAACCATGAACATGGAATGTTTCTCCATCTGTTTGTGTCCTCTCTGATTTCGTTGAGCAGTGGTTTGTAGTTCTCCTTGAAGAGGTCCCTTACGTTCCTTGTGAGTTGTATTCCAAGGTATTTTATTCTTTTTGTAGCAATTGCGAATGGCAGTTCGCTCTTGATTTGGCTTTCTTTAAGTCTGTTATTGGTGTAGACGAATGCTTGTGATTTTTGCACATTGATTTTATATCCTGAGACTTTGCTGAAGTTGTTTATCAGTTTCAGGAGTTTTTGGGCTGAGGCGATGGGGTCTTCTAGGTATACTATCATGTCGTCTGCAAATAGAGACAATTTGGCTTCCACCTTTCCTATTTGAATACCCTTTATTTCTTTTTCTTGCCTGATTGCTCTGGCTAGAACTTCCAGTACTATATTGAATAGGAGTGGTGAGAGAGGGCATCCTTGTCTAGTACCAGATTTCAAAGGGAATGCTGCCAGTTTTTGCCCATTCAGTATGATATTGGCTGTTGGTTTGTCATAAATAGCTTTTATTACTTTGAGATACGTTCCATCGATACCGAGTTTATTGAGGGTTTTTAGCATAAAGCGCTGTTGAATTTTGTCAAATGCCTTCTCTGCATCAATTGAGATAATCATGTGGTTTTTGTTTTTGGTTCTGTTTATGTGGTGAATTACGTTGATAGACTTGCGTATGTTGAACCAGCCTTGCATCCCTGGGATGAATCCTACTTGATCATGATGAATAAGTTTTTTGATTTGCTGTTGCAATCGGCTTGCCAATATTTTATTGAAGATTTTTGCATCTATGTTCATCATGGATATTGGCCTGAAGTTTTCTTTTCTCGTTGGGTCTCTGCCGGGTTTTGGTATCAGGATGATGTTGGTCTCATAAAATGATTTTGGAAGGATTCCCTCTTTTTGGATTGTTTGAAATAGTTTTAGAAGGAATGGTACCAGCTCCTCCTTGTGTGTCTGGTAGAATTCGGCTGTGAACCCATCTGGACCTGGGCTTTTTTTGTGAGGTAGGCTCTTAATTGCTGCCTCAACTTCAGACCTTGTTATTGGTCTATTCATAGTTTCAGCTTCCTCCTGGTTTAGGCTTGGGAGGACACAGGAGTCCAGGAATTTATCCATTTCTTCCAGGTTTACTAGTTTATGTGCATAGAGTTGTTTGTAATATTCTCTGATGATGGTTTGAATTTCTGTGGAATCTGTGGTGATTTCCCCTTTATCATTTTTTATTGCATCTATTTGGTTGTTCTCTCTTTTCTTTTTAATCAATCTGGCTAGTGGTCTGTCTATTTTGTTGATCTTTTCAAAAAACCAGCTCTTGGATTTATTGATTTTTTGAAGGGTTTTTCGTGTCTCAATCTCCTTCAGCTCAGCTCTCATCTTAGTAATTTCTTGTCTTCTGCTGGGTTTTGAGTTTTTTTGATCTTGCTCCTCTAGCTCTTTCAATTTTGACGATAGGGTGTCAATTTTGGATCTCTCCATTCTCCTCATATGGGCACTTATTGCTATATACTTTCCTCTAGAGACTGCTTTAAATGTGTCCCAGAGGTTCTGGCACGTTGTGTCTTCATTTTCATTGGTTTCGAAGAACTTCTTTATTTCTGCCTTCATTTTGTTGTTTACCCAGTCAACATTCAAGAGCCAGTTGTTCAGTTTCCATGAAGCTGTGCGGTTCTGGGTCGGTTTCTGAATTCTGAGTTCTAACTTGATTGCACTATGGTCTGAGAGGCTGTTTGTTATGATTTCAGTTGTTTTGCATTTGTTGAGCAGTGCTTTACTTCCAATTATGTGGTCAATTTTAGAGTAGGTGTGATGTGGTGCTGAGAAGAATGTGTATTCTGTGGATTTGGGGTGGAGAGTTCTGTAAATGTCCACCAGGTTTGCTTGCTCCAGGTCTGAGTTCAAGCCCTGGGTATCCTTGTTGATTTTCTGTCTGGTTGATCTATCCAGTATTGACAGTGGAGTGTTAAAGTCTCCCACTATTATTGTGTGGGAGTCTAAGTCCTTCTGTAAGTCATTAAGAACTTGCCTTATGTATCTGGGTGCTCCTGTGTTGGGTCCATATATGTTTAGGATCGTTAGCTCTTCTTGTTGTATCAATCCTTTTACCATTATGTAATGGCCTTCTTTGTCTCTTTTGATCTTTGTTGCTTTAAAGTCTATTTTATCAGAGATGAGAATTGCAACTCCTGCTTTTTTTTGCTTTCCATTAGCTTGGTAAATCTTCCTCCATCCCTTTATTTTGAGCCTTTGTGTATCCTTGCATGTGAGATGGGTTTCCTGGATACAGCACACTGATGGGTTTTGGATTTTTATCCAATTTGCCAGTCTGTGTCTTTTGATTGGTGCATTTAGTCCATTTACATTTAGGGTTAATATTGTTATGTGTGAATTTGATACTGCCATTTTGATTCTAAGTGGCTGTTTTGCCTGTTAGTTGTTGTAGATTCTTCATTATGTTGAAGCTCTTTAGCATTCAGTGTGATTTTGGAATGGCTGGTACTGAATGATCCTTTCTATGTGTAGTGCCTCTTTTAGGAGCTCTTGTAAAGCAGGCCTGGTGGTGACAAAATCTCTGAGTACTTGCTTGTTCGCAAAGGATTTTATTCTTCCTTCACTTCTGAAGCTCAGTTTGGCTGGATATGAAATTCTGGGTTGAAAGTTCTTTTCTTTAAGAATGTTGAATATTGGCCCCCACTCTCTTCTGGCTTGTAGTGTTTCTGCCGAGAGATCTGCTGTGAGTCTGATGGGCTTCCCTTTGTGGGTGACCCGAGCTTTCTCCCTGGCTGCCCTTAGTATTCTCTCCTTTATTTCAACCCTGTTGAATCTGACGATTATGTGCCTTGGGGTTGCTCTTCTTGCGGAATATCTTTGTGGTGTTCTCTGTATTTCCTGCAATTGAGTGTTGGCTTGTCTTGCTAGGTGGGGGAAATTTTCCTGGATGATGTCCTGAAGAGTATTTTCCAGCTGGGATTCATTCTCTTCGTCCCCTTCTGGTACACCTATCAAACGTAGGTTAGGTCTTTTCACATAGTCCCACATTTCTTGGAGACTTTGTTCATTCCTTTTTGCGCTTTTTTCTCTGATCTTGGTTTCTCGTTTTATTTCATTGAGTTGGTCTTTGACTTCAGATATTCTTTCTTCTGCTTGGTCAATTCGGCTATTGAAACTTGCGTTTGCTTCGCGAAGTTCTCGTATTGTGTTTTTCAGCTCCTTTAATTCATTCATATTCCTCTCTAAGGTATCCATTCTTGTTATCATTTCCTCGAATCTTTTTTCAAATCTTTTTTCAAGGTTCTTAGTTTCTTTGCATTGATTTAATACATGATCTTTTAGCTCACAAAAGTTTCTCATTATCCATCTTCTGAAGTCTAATTCCGTCATTTCGTCACAGTCATTCTCCGTCCAGCTTTGTTCCCTTGCTGGTGAGGAGTTTTGGTCCTTTCTAGGAGGCGATGTGTTCTGGTTTCGGGTGTTTTCCTCCTTTTTGCGCTGGTTTCTTCCCATCTTTGTGGATTTGTCTGCTGGTCGTCTGCGTAGTTGCTGACTTTTCGTTTGGGTCTCTGAGTGGACACCCAGAATGTTGATGATGAAGTATTTCTGTTGCTTGGTTTTCCTTCTACCAGTCTAGCCCCTTCGCTGTACGACTGTTGAGGTCCGCTCCAGACCCTGCTTGTCTGGGGTGCACCTCTAGTAGCCGTGGCACAGCGAGGGATGCTACCAGTTTCTTTTTCTGCTCTCTTTGTCCCAGGATGATGCCTGCCTAATGACAGTCTTTTGGATATAGAGGGGTCAGGGAGCTGCTTGAGGAGACAGTTTGTACTTTATAGGGGTTTAATTGCTGAGCTGTGCACTCTGTTGTTCATTCAGGGCTGTTAGGCTGCTATGTTTGATTCTGCTGCAACACAGCTCATTAAACAACCCTTTTTTTTTTTCTCAAATGCTCTGTGTTGAGGGGTTTGGGCTTTATTTTTGGATGTCCGATCAGGTGTCCTGCCCAGCTCAAAGGCAGACTAGCCACTGTTTGGCTGCCGAGGCTCCGCCCTGCTGTTGTGTGATTCGCGCTGTTCCTGCCGGCTCTGCTGTGGTCTCCGCCACGCCCTGCGGCGGAGTCTCTTCGTTGTAGCGTGTTGCCTCAGCAACGGCAGGCTGCGTCAGCAGTGGGCGTGTATCTCAGTTGGGGCGGGTTGCCTCGGCAACGGCTGGCTGCATCAGCAGTGGGCGTGTATCTCAGTTGGGGCGGGTTGCCTCGGCAACGGCTGGCTGCCTCAGCAGTGGGCGTGTATATCAGTTGGGGCAGGTTGCCTCCTTAGTGCTGGACGCCCCTCCCCCACAGAGCGTCTCCGACCGTCTGCCCGGGATAGTTTGAAATCGCGGTTTTGTTCGTCCCACTGGGTATCCCAAACGATCTGTCCCTGCAATCCCCTGGGCTGGGCTACTGTGCAAGTCTCGTTCAGTCTCAAGTCCAGCCCTCTCAAGTCTCAGGTTGCCGGTTCAACAAGGCACCCGGACAAGCGCGCCCTGTGGGGATTGCTGGGTAGGGCCGGCCGCCGCCGCCCCGGCTGCCGGCTTCGCCAGGCCGACCTACTGCCTGGCGTCCCGTGTCTTTTTATACTTGGGAGTTTCCCCGTTCTGTGGGCAACAAAGATCAGTCTGGAAATGCAGCACTGACTCACCGTTTGCGAATTCAATGCGGGCTCCAATCCTGGGTTGTTCTCACAGCGCCATCTTGAGTCCCCTCCCCCACTTTATACTATTTTATTAATATATCTGTGTATAATCAGAAGTATATTAAACTCAACCTCATGGATATATTTTTTCAGTGTCCTAAGACTTTTTATATGTTATTGAGTAACTGAAGCATCAATGTCTAGTTTGTGGTATTAGCATGTTGAAAAATGAGTTATCCCATTGTTCAGTCACATAATCACAGATATTGAGCTAGAGGAATCTTAGTGATTAATTGAAATTATTCCTTATTCTAAAATGTTAAAACCTCTCCAGAAAAATTAAAACATATTAATTTATATTCCTTGAAGAAATTCATACTTATTCTAGTCTTTCTGTAGTAAACATAGATCATGATATTATAATCATATTTTCCCTTTCATCCTCACACTTGCTGGTATAGTACCCTCTTCTGGCATAGTTCATTTCCATAAACTAAAGATAAAAGAGTAATAATATCCTTCAGAATGACAAAGAAACTTGAAGGCTTTTCTAATTTGAAAGACCAAATATCCTAAATAAAGACTAGGTTATTAATTATACGACAGAAACAAATTAGGTTGCTGGATTTTTATTTTTCTATCCTTTTGTGAGTTCATTTGTTCTTTTACAGTCTGGGGATTATTGTTGGGAGATACTGATGTTCTATGGAGTAGATAAGAACAAGCCAACCACATACATTTAAGACTAAACATTTTTTTTGTAGCCTGTCTGAATTTGCTTTGGGGACAAAAAACACAAACAACCTATGGTCCTTACTTTTAAAAGAGTGAAGAAGACGTTTCCAGGAATACAATGCTTCAGTTTCAGAATTTTGTTTTAAAACACCTGGATTATGATATAGGGAGGTAATAGTTTAAATTGAGTTCAAGCATTAAGATTGATAATAGAAAATTCTGCTAGATGTGAAAACAGAAAAAGAAAAAGGAAAGAAAAGGTAAATGGAGAGATGTTTTATAAGAATCGCATTGCTTATCTATATTCTAAATCTTGAACTGGAGAAGGGATGAATCATTGCTAGATTCCTCGACAGAAAAACAAAGTACATGCTTAAGTCACATAATCAGGAGCACAAAACATTTCTTTGAAATAATTTGATATTTGGTGTGTGTGTGTGTGTGTGTGTGTGCGCGCGCGCTTGTGTGTGTGTTCTTGTAAACCTATCAATCTAGGCATTGGGAGAAAACCAAGACATTGTTATTTGTCATTAAGTATTTTATAAAATACCATTGTCTTATGTTGAATAGTTTATAGTTGGGCATTATATTAATTATTAATATATGGTTAGGGCTTATAAAATCTTCAGTTGCTCTATATAGGTTATCAGTTTATTGCCACTTAGCTCCAAATCCATGCATTTTTGCCCTGCTTTTATGGTACAGTTCTCATTTCAGCTTTGCTAGCTGACATAGTGTTAGGCTTTTAAAGGACCACTGAAAGCAGAATGGATTTTTCTAACTGATCCAGATCTTTTCTTACAGCTTCCTGGCTAGTGATGCATGGGAAAAGTCATAGTTCATAATCTCAGTAGGTTTTACCTGCAGCAAAACAGGCACCTTCTCAGTGAGTTTTGCTTGCATCCTGGAAGGTAGTTTATTTACCAACTCATTTATATTATCTCCTTGATAATCTAAGGACATATAGATTCTAGATTCTACATTTAGAATTTAGTTTAAATGTAGTCATTGCTCCCTGCATTCATCATTTCTATATTCCTTAGAGTTCTCTTTACTTCTCTTACTAATTTAACCCCTCTTTATAGATGATAAATATTTATGTTAAAATTTCCTATTAAAATTGCGGTTACCTGTCCCCTAATTGGATCCTGAACAAATAAATGTCATTGCAAAAGTCTATCTCCTTTTTTCAAGTGATCTCAATTCCATTTCACATAAATTAAAACCAAAGGCATGGGAATCAGATAGCCTGAGTTTAAATTTTGATTCTGCTACTTAATTTTGATAAAATAACCTCTGTGAGTTCCTAATTCTTCAACTGCAAAATAAAAATAATAAAAATAGTACTTGCTGCATAGGGTTATTGTGAGGATTAAATAAGTTAATTCACACAAGATCCATAGAACAGAGCCAAACACATAGGAAAAATAAACTAATATTAGCTACCTATTTTATTATTACTATTATTTTTTAATCTCCCCCTCATAGGATTACAGTCACAGAAAAACATGCAAATTATTTTATAATTTTATGTAGTATATCAAAAGCAAAATGAAGACGATAACTCAGATAATCACCTTTCGTAGGAAGCCTTTCCTCACTGTCTTCTCATCTTCCCACTTCTTTGTATCATTCAGAACTGTCATTACAATGATCACACTTCACTGTAAATCATTTCTTTAGAAATCTGCTTTCTAGAGCAAAATGAAAGTCAGAAGCTACTCTCCCTCAAGCCTCATGCCTGGTAAACACTTAGGAAATGTTTAAGGAAGGAGGGCAAGAGAGAAAAAAAGTGAACTTTTTTGATCTGCATAATTTTCCTCAGTTTTCAAGACACAAAACTAACCTGAAATGTAAAACTGACCCTGTCACTTCTAATAAGGGAAACTATTTTATTTCCTGTGATACAAAAGTGAAAGAGGAAAGTACTAATAATCTAAGCAGGTCAGGTGTTGAGGGAGGTTAGGCAGAGATCTGTCTTGTGCTTAACAGTTAAAGATCTATGGGTCTGCTACTGCATGCTGACTAGAGGTAACAATATCCTCTATTCTAAATCACCTTTTTTCTCTTCCTTAATTAGTTTGTTAATGAGCTAATGTTTCCAATGGTCTGTGAAATTAAAAAAAAAGTGTTGTCTACTGTGATTGCTAAATATTTTCACTGAACATCAAATATGTTTCACCCATAATATGATTTTCTTTTTTCTGTTTATAAAAGAATGAAAAAGACAGCATTAAAGAAGTGCAGGTGTCTGGTGGGTGAATAAATAAACACTCCCAGCATGTGGAACAATTAAATAATGTCAAACAAAATGGGATCAGAGGCAGATGCAGTCACCACAGGAATAACACTTAGGCAAAGGGAAAAGCTCCAAGGGAATCTCTGACAGAGCAACTTGGCTCTGCAGGCAAGGCAATCAAGCATTTGTTCCTTTGGCAATTATGAGTACTCTGGACACTCTGTGTGCACATGGGAGGGAGGTCCTCAGGCAATTCTGAGGGAATAATGATTAAGTTTAAACATTACCAAGTAATCGGAATACTGAAGTAGACTCACAAACACAGACTGTCCCCAGCAAAACCATAGTACTCAAGATTTCTTAAACAAGCACAACTTTCTTAATTCTGTGTCCCATTCCCTCTACCTGGAATGTTTTTGTTTTCTGCTTATAGTATTCTATATTTTGACGTTTAAATGACATTCATTCTAAAATCCTTAAAGTTTACTTTTTATGAAGCATTATCCAATAACTCTAGCTTTGTATGAATTTAAATAGCCCCTCCATTCTTTAAAAAAATATTTTGAACAAAATTTGCTACAAAGTTAAATAGGTTGCAGGGGACATGTATTTTATTTCATGTAAAGGCAAGTCATCTGTAAAAATTACAGAGCAGGATATAAAGAGGTAAAATCTGAAACTACAATACTTTGGGAGAGAAACAGTTCATTCCAGGTTTGGATGATAAAAACAATGCACATGAAGTAAATTTGAACCTTGAAGAAAGAAAATTAATAGGCAGAAATGATTACAGGATGCTCTGGACAGAAGTGGACCCAGCAAGAAAGGCAGAAATAAGGGAAGTTACACTGGATTTGAAGGATTAGCAACTGAACCATTTTGATTCCTATGTGGAATAGGTGAAAGAAGTTTCTTCTAAACGAGAAGATTAAGTCAAGAAATGTAAGATAATTGAATATTGAGCATGAATTTAATCTACTGAATATTTCAGGACCACTAAGGATTTTAAGGTTTGAAGAGATTAGTCTGATCTAGTTTAAAAGTTTGAAAAAATAAGTTGCATATTTTATTTGTAAAATGTATTTTAATAATGAAAAATAATGAAAGAAATATTCTATGCTTGTAGTTTAATAAGCAATTGATCTGTGTTGTAAAATTTTAGGAAAAATATCTGAAATGCAACCATTGTGCATATGCAAAAAATGATAATAATTCAGATTTGAAAAAGCATACCTATGTATAAAGGAATGCACAATGGCTTATTTTAAAAGTTGAGGAAAATGTGCAAACAACACTGAAGTCCATAAGAAATTAGTTGACCTGATGCAGAAGAGTAAGAACAAGGCAAACATGTGTACACACATTCCATTAAAACTTTTAGTCATATGGAAAAGCTGTTTCATAATCTTATTTTCACCATCTTCTGGAAATTTAAACTCTATAAGGCAAGATATCATCTAGACCTTAGAAAGAAACAAGGCTCTGGCCTACAGGAGGGAAAATAGTTCATACCAGTTTAGTAACATGCATTGCTTATTGTGGGAACAAAGAAAAACAAGCTATAGTTTCTAACTTATACTACAGTGCAGCTTTAGGTAACAAAAACACAAAGATACACTTTTTGTAGTATATCATAGCCTGTGGTGAACGGTGATTTGTGCATGTATAAGGAGCCTTGAAAGCACAATGTTGTATACTTCCTCTAGTTGGAGCGAAGGGCAGGAAAAATCTCCTGTCTCTCACTCCATTTGGAGGAAGTATATAACATTGTGGAAGGGATGGTTCATATACTAAATTTCAAAGGATGACTGAGAGCTGTTGGGCTACAGTGAATCTGCAAAGGCATTCCAGCCTAAGAAGAGCAGGGAAAAAAATGCACAGAAATGGGAAATAGTGTGCTGTATATTATCACAACCATTTTACTATTTCACTGTATCACCTTAAGGGAAGAGCATCCCATTGATTAAGAAAGTAGGCTGGGTGCAGTGGCTCAAGCCTGTAATCCCAGCACTTTGGGCGGCTGAGGCGGGTGGATCACGAGGTCAAGAGATCGAGACCATATTGGTCAACATGTTGAAACCCCGTCTCTACTCAAAATACAAAAAATTAGCTGGGCATGGTGGCACGTGCCTGTAATCCCAGCTACTCAGGAGGCTGAGGCAGGAGAATTACCTGAACCCAGGAGGTGGAGGTTGCGGTGAGCCGAGATCGCGCCATTGCACTCCAGCCTGGGTAACAAGAGCAAAACTCTGTCTAAAAAGAAAGAAAGAAAGAAAGAAAGAAAGAAAGAAAGAAAGAAAGAAAGAAAGAAAGAAAGAAAGAAAGAAAGAAAGAAAGAGAGAAAGAAAGACAGAAAGAAAAGACAGTAGACACATCTGAGTTCTGCTTTTATAAAAACATAAATTGTATTTGACATTATTTTCTCCAATAGTTTAAGGAACCTCAGGTAGCACATATTGGTATGCATTTTTCTATCATTATTCTCCTTTTATTTAAACTGTGACAATAACACCAGATATATCCTCTTAACTAATTTTGAAGTTCATAATACATATTGTACAATACTATAACTAATATGCATGGTAGATCTCAAGAACTTATTCAACTGGCAAAACTGAAACTTTATACTCATTATCAAGTCTCCGTTTTCTCCTTTCCTCAGCTCCTGACAACCACAATTCTACTGTCTGAGTCTGTAATATTGACAATTTTAGATACCTTATGTAAGTTAGATAATGTAGTATTTGTCTTTCTGTGACTTTCTGATTTATCTAGAATTATATATGTTATACCATACGACAGAGATTCTATTCTTTTTAAGGCCAACTCATATCCCATATAGTGTATGTCTGCATGTGTGTGAGTGCGTCTGCATGTATGTGTGTGTTTATATACACATTTTCTTTAGCCATTCATTTGTCTGTGGGCAATTAAGTTGTTTCCACATCTTTTATATTGCGGATAATGCTGTAATGGTATGCATATGGGGTATCTCTTCTAGATACTGATTTTATTTCCTTTGGTTACATACTCAGAAGTGGAATTGCTAGGTTCTATGGCATTTCCATTTTTAGAATGTTTCAGGAACTTCTCTGTCATTTTTTAATAATGGCTGCATCACTTTATATTCCCAAGAACAATTTACAAGAGTCCCAATTTCTCCACATCCTCACCAACACTTGTTATCTTTTTACTTTCTCTTTTAATGGCTACTCTAACAAGTATAGCAGGATATCTCATTGTGATTTTGATTTGCATTGTCCTGATAATTGATGATGTTGATCATCTCTTGATCATTTGTGTGTCTTAACAGGCAACAAAAGCAAAAAAAGACAAATGGGACTGCATAAAACTAAAAGGCTTCTGCACACAAAAGCAAAAGTTAAAATCAAAAGTCAACCTATGAAATGATAGAAAATATTTGCAAAACATATATCAGATTGGAATTTAATATTCACAGTGTATAAGGAACTCACACAATTCAGCAGAAAAATGAAGTAATCCTATTTTAAAATGGGCAAAAACTTGACCAGATCTTTCTCCAGCTCTGCTTTTTATATTTTAAACTAAAAATCACAGAAGTGCTATAGGAGGTCAGTCAGGGTGGTGGGAAAAATTATAGGAAAGACACAGACCTCCTTGGAAGGCTGGAAGGTTTTGTAAAAGTTTCGGGAAAGGGTTATGGCTGAAAGCAGCATAATCCTCTTTCCTTGAGCTGACAGCAAACAGCAGATAACAAGGTAATGAATGTAGAGGAGTAAAAATAGATTGTTTACTCATGTTGTCCTAAAACCAACCTTTGATCATTCACGTGCAGGACTGCTCTCTACTCAGGGGATCAACAATATTTATTACCCACAAATTGTGTTTGCTCCAAGTGTGTGTTGTTAAATCTGTACTAAACAAATGCAAGCATCTCCAGCTTATTGGGGCTGAGGCTGCACTCTCGACAGTGGTGCTAAACTGTGAGCCCACTAGCTGCACCGACAGACAAGCCTGTGTCTGCATAATTTTCTCATCCATTGCTCAGCCAAAGTCTGCAGGACAGACTTGGCAGCTGATCCCCTATGCGAGGAATACTGCAATGGATCATGATGAAACCCTCAAAAGTTAAGGTAAAGAGACTTAGCAGTCAGTAAGTCAGCTAGTCATTGGTGCCTGCTTGGGGTTTCCTAGTTTGAGGGAATTGTTCAAGCCAGGGCTTCATTATGAGACAACAGTTATCAGCACAACAGAAACAGTACATAAAGTATTGAAACAGCTGCTTAAAAATATGGGAGGCTTGGTTTCACAGGCTCAGTTAAGGGACCTAATACATATTGTTGTTTCCTATAACCTATGGTTCCCAGAAGAAGGCATGCTAGACATAGAGTTCTGAGAACAAGTAGGGAGAGATCTTAAACAACATCATGCTCAAGGGCAATGGGTCCCAGTAACATCTTTAATGTTATGGGATTTAGTCAGGGCTGCTTTGGTCCACTCTACACAGACGACCCTAGAAAGGGAAGGGAAGAGAAGCCATCACCTAGCTTACTGCCTCCTCCTTCTCCCTCAGCTGTGCATCACTGAGTAAAAATACCACAGAGGGAAAGGAGGTTTCCCCTGAGTCCCTACTCACAATCAGTTGGAAGAAAGACAAGGGAGACACTACAGCTATGGGACCCTGTCTTAGGCAAGCAGCATTAGAAGGGAAGCTCTTGACCTGCCCAGTAACGCCAAGATTGACAAGGCAATCAAATATATGAACCCATTTCTTTTGACGCTTATAAAGAGATAAGCAAAAGCATTAGAGAAAATGGAGCCACTAGCCCATTTATGAAAGGATTAATTCAGGCCATAGTCAACAACTACCATAATAATGCTCTTTCTAATAATGCTGTTATTCCTCCCCTAGCCATACATAGCTCTCTCAAGATCCTATTTGGATAGAACAGTGACCTTTAAAGGGAGATAAATCACAGTGAGCCCATGAATTAGTAGAGAAGCAATTAAAAAACAGCCATACAGAACCATCTAACAGCCAGTGGAATTCACCCATTTTTGTCATTCCCCAAAAGTCTCACAAATGGAGACTTTTGCTTGTCTTACAGGCTATTAATTGTAATTTGCAACCTATGGGGTCTCTTCAACAAGCAGTTCCTTCCCCTGTGGCGATTCCTCAAGATTGGCCAATAGTCATTATTAACTTAAAAGACTGCTTTTATACTAATCCTCTTGCAGAACAGGCCAGAGAAAAATTTGTGTTTACCATACCAGCTATCAATAATGAAAGGCCAGCTTGCTGATTTCATTGGAAAGTACTTCCTCAAGGAATGTTGAACAGTCCTACCATGTGTCAGTATCATGTAAATCAGGCTTTGCTCCCTAGTAGAAAATAATTTCCTAATTCAAGACTATTCATTTTATATATGATATTTTATTATCAGCCTGGACAGAGTCAGTGCTTTTAAGTTTAGATGCCTCCAAAGGATTACACAGTTAAGAGCCTCAATCATAGCACCTAAAAAGTATAAATGTCCTCTTATTGAAAATATCTTGGATATGTACTAACTTCCCGATCAGCAAGACCCCAGAAGATTAAATTAAATACTAGCAATATATATAACTTAAATGATTATCAAAAATTACTGGCTTTGCCCCACCTTGGGCATAACTACTGATGTTGCAAAAGCTGTTTTCTATCTTGAAATGCAATGCTGCCCTAGATTCTCCCAGGTACTTAACTCCTGCAGCAAAAAAAGAGATTGAGGAAATAGAACAAGTTATTTTTCAGAGGTAGCTAGATCACATAGACCCAAAATATTCAGTCCAATTGTTTGTTTTTCCTATTAAATATTCTGCAACAGGATTACTAGGACAGATGACCCCAGGGTTATGATTCCTAGAATGGAGTTTTTGCTTACATACAGGGACGAAAACACTATTCCAGCTTGTTAGTAAAGTCATCTATACAGGCTGAAGATGATGAAATCTGTTGCTAGGTTATGACCCTAATGTCATAAGGATTCCTTTGAGTAAAAAGCAATTCAAAACAGTATTGCCACTATCTCTAGATCTTCAGATAGCACTCTCTGATTATACAGGCCATATAAAGCATGCCCTTCCTGTTGATGAAGTACTTCAATTCTTATCTTGTACTCCTGTAGTTCTGCCTACAAAAGTAGTTCATTCCCCCATATCTAATGCTTTAATGCTTTTCACTGATGGTTCCAGTAAAAATGGAAAAGCGGCTGTCTGGTGGAAACCACATAATTCCCTCACTGCATCTGGATTTACTAGCACTCAAAGAACTGAGATTGGAGCCCTAATATTAGCCCTGGAGACCTTTTCTGTTCAGCCCATCAATATTGTTAGTGGCTCTCCTTATTCTGTTTATTTGTTGCAGAAACTTGAGACAGTGCTCGTTAAGTCCACTCTGGAGCCTACTCTGTGTGCCCATTTTCTTCAACTTCAGCAACTGATAAATCTATGAACACATCCTATTTTTATCACATATTCAAGCTCACTGCCTGGCCCACTGGCTTATGGCAATAATCAAGCATACCTGCAGGTTATAACATCACTCCTTGACCAAGCCACCCAATCACATCAGTTTGTCCACCAAAATTGAAGAAACTTATCTAAAGAATTTCGGTTAACCCAAAGACTAGCTAAACAAATTATCCTGCAATGCCCAGATTGCCAGCTCACAGGCATGTCCCCTCTTTCAACAGACGTTAACCTAAAATACTAGAACCTAATCAGTCATGACAAACAGATGTTACACAAGTCCCTGAATTTGGAAAATTAAGATATGTATGTGTATCCATTGATACAAGTTCTCACCTAATTAACACACATGCTTTTCCTGAAGAGTCCACCTGACAATGTTTAAACATCTTCTTTTAACTTTTACATTTATGGGGCTGCCCACAAAAATAAAACTGTTAATTGTCTAGCTTATGCCAGGTTACAATTTCAACAATTTTGTCATACATGGAACATCCAACATTCCACAGGCATTCCATATAACCCCCAAATGACAGGCCATAGTAGAACGTGCCCACTCCACCTTTAAAAATATGCTCAGAAAACAAAAAAGGTAGAATATGAGTAAGGACCCTACAGCACTTCTAGCACAAGCCTTATTTACCCTTAATGTCTTAAATTTAGATGACAAATTTCAATTAGCTACAGAAAAACACTTTGTTAAAACTTCTCAACACAAAACCTGCAGTTTTGTGGAAAGATGAAAATAGTAATGTATGATGTGGTCCAAATGATTTTCTAACATGGGAAAGAGAATATGCTTTTGTTAACACCCCTCAGACCCTCTTTGGATTGTAGAACAATGCATCAAATCATACCATGGCATGGCTAGGACCCAACCCAGTACCAGAAATAAAGAAAATGACCCTGTAGGACCCACAGCCCCAGACAATGCATCTTCCTCAGAGGACACCATCCTCAAATGTTACCTGGGGGATGCTAAACAAGACAACTCACAAGGTTGAGCAAATCCTGCTCTGGACACAGATACCATTCACTCCAGATAATTTGTTCCTTTTTATTCCCTCACTTTGCCTGCTATCTGCACCTGCTATACTCTATTGAGCCTATCTTCTAAATTTGCCTTTTTTCCAACTGTTACTTAGGCAGACACTCCCTTTTCAGCCTCTAACAATCTGACTGATTGGCTAGAAAGAATTGACATACCCCTGATGGAGTACCTCAGTAATAGAACACATTGAACTGAGGAGCCACATAACACTACATGTCACTCCGTGATTGGCAAAGAATGTTACTGATTATATTCATGTTTGTCTTATGTTATTTGCTAATTAGAGGATGCAAAGCTAGAACACAAATTATAACCACAGCACCTGATAAACCTGTTTCTGCACACATCTATACTCTGCAATCAACAAAAACTAATTCAAAAAACAGAGAGATGTAGGAGATTGATCAGAGAGGTGGGAAAAAGTATAGGAAAGATGCAAACCTTCTTAGAAAGGGGGAAGCTTTTGCAATAGTTTTGGGAAAGAGTTATGGCTGAAGGCAGCCTAATCCTCTTACCTTGAGTTGATAGCAAAGAGCAGAGATAACAAGGGAATGTAGAGGAGCTTATCTAAATAGCTTGTTTACTCATATTGTCCTAAAACAGACCTTTGATCATTTGTGCACAGGACTGCTCTTTACTCAGCAGGTCAACAATGGTTATTACCCACAATGTGTTTGCAGTAGGCCTTGGTCATTAAATCTGTACTAAATAAATGTGATGTCACTGGCTTATCAGGGCTCCTGCCGACTCTGGTATGGGTTCCCCAGCCACACTGACAGGCAAGCTTGTGTCTGTGAACTCC
This sequence comes from Callithrix jacchus, assembly GCF_049354715.1. Taxonomy (NCBI): domain Eukaryota; kingdom Metazoa; phylum Chordata; class Mammalia; order Primates; family Cebidae; genus Callithrix; species Callithrix jacchus. Next base: position 89,734,300 of record NC_133511.1, read on the forward strand.
TTTCATCCATCACTCGGCCACAGTCTGCAGGACAGACTTGGCAAAGTGCTAGCTAGAGAGTAGCAATTAAGACCTCCTCACATTCAAGTCCCACTTTTTGTGGAGAACCTTACAGCAAATGTTTTGCCCCTGAGATAGAACCAGTGCTCAGAAAAAATGAGGATTGGGTTAAGGAGTATTCATCCAGGTGAAGAAGGCTGCAAAAGGAATGTCTACCAGGAACTCTGCTTTCGTGAAAGGTTTTGAGGAACTGCATTTAAGAGAGAAGTAAAAAGAAGAGAAAGAGAGTGGTATGTATTTAAAAAATAATAAAAATATGAATATTCAGAAATGTTTTACTTAAGTAAATCAGAAGATATTTCTGTAAATAAGTATTCCCTTTGACAGAATCATTGACTTAAAATAACAGCAACCTTTTGAATAATTTTATTAAAATCATGTTGCAACCTTATTTTGTGATGTACAGGTATAGATTGTGATCCAAACAAATGCAAAATCCGTCTAATTATTTTGTGATGTTACTTTGATTTTTATCTAAAATCACATTTCCTAGACTTACTATTCACAACATTTACTAGGTTTGTATAACTATTTGCTTTTGGATGTTAAAAACAGTTCTACAATTTTGTGAGTTGTCCCTTAAATAACTTTTCTCGCATTATTAATCTTTCTATAGAGGCATAAGAGAGGGAGAGATGAAGAAACGAAGCAGATTGAAAGATGAAAATAATTAAATACTTATTGAAAGAAATATAATTTAAAATAATTACCAACTGAGATAAATTTGCTAATATTTGTAATGATGACACATGTGAATGAAATCTTGTTCCCAGATTGTTTTTTTTAAGTTTTAGCTCAAACAGTAAGGCAAAATAACAAAATAACTCAGCTATTCCCATTCTACATGTTAGTATTACCATTTCAAAGCCTGCTGACATTTAGTTTTCTTCTCCTAAAGCCTTCCAAATCAAGTACTCATGATAGATAATTTTCTCACAAGAAAAAGAATTGAATTGTAAACAGGATAAAAGCTTTACAAAGATGACACAGCTTGGTATAAAATTTAATTGGCACAGAAACTTATCCTTCTTCTATCAAAATATAGAAAATTAATTTACAGTTTTCCTGACTTCATTCCACCCTTCCCTCCCTCCTTTCCTCCTTCCTTTTTTTGTTTGGTAGTTGTTATTTTGGATTTATCAAACAAAAATCTGCTTAAATATCTCTTTAATATTATTTTGTGTTTTTTATCTTATAATTCTACTAATTCCAATTAATCAACTTTATAAGATGCAATATATATATACATACATACATACATACAAACATGTATGTATATATGTACGTACATACTGTAGCAGGTTTGCCATAAGCAACAAGACCAGTTTTATTTGTGACATGTGAAAAATTATTTTATTATACTTTCATTAGTATAGAGAGGCATAGCTCATACAGTTCACTGCTCATATTCCTGGCTGAGCATTTTAGTCCCTGGAGAGGTAAAGGGTGAATTCAATTCAGGGACACTATTCAAAGTGTGACTCTTAGACTACAACTCGCAGGTAGGGTACTCAACCTAAAATCCAAAGGACGTCTTAATAATGAGACTGTTTTTCATTGTTGATGAAGAAGAGCCTTCTGGTTTTCAGAGGCAGACACACTGAAAAGAGATGTATTGGTAAATATCCTCAAGCTAAAATCAAGGTTATTACAGACCATTGGCTACGATCATTTATTCTGTCTTGGTAATTAGATATCACTTTCTGGAAAGCACATACATTAGAAGAGGTTAAGTGAGTTACATTTTGGCTCAGGAACTCTATTGTATGATGATATCACTGTGTATTCATGTATCACTCTCTTGAAAAACCTGTCATAGTTTGCCCTTGGACATACATCTATTGATTTATTATTATTTACATCCTTCAGCATTAAAAAATAGCTTCTTTATTAGTTTTTTCTATAATTAGTCTCTTCCATAGGGTCCTCCAATATATTCTCCATTATTTTGCCAAATGAAAGACTGTATTATCTTTCTATTATACATAGTGATCAAAGGATTGGATTTGGAAGTCACCAGGTACTTTCGATTGTTTACTCATTTGTGTAATATGCTAATTATAACACAGCACATAATATGTTTGAAACATTGGTCATGATTATTACTAATAAACAGTTCATATTAGTGATTATAGTTTTCTTGTAGGAAAGGGAGATTTTATTATTAAAACACTTAGGCTGGGTGCGATGGTTCAAGCCTGTAATCCCAGCACTTTGGAAGGCCGAGGCTGGTGTATCACGAGGTCAAGAGATCGAGACCATCCTGGTCAACATGGTGAAACCCTGTCTCTACTAAAAATACAAAAATTAGCTGGGCACGGTGGTGCGTGCCTGTAGTCCCAGCTACTTGGGAGGCTGAGGCAGGAGAATTGCTTGAACCCAGGAGGCGGAGGTTGTGGTGAGCCGAGATTGTGCCATTGCACTTTAGCCTGGTCAACAAGAGCAAAACTCCATCTCAAAAAAAAAAAAAACACTTTAAAAATTTATTTTGTATTTAAAGATTACAAATTCACTATTCCCCAAAGTCATTTTCATATAGATAAATTGATCACATCAATGTCTTTTTTTACATTCCTGGCATATCACTTACTTTATTGCCCAGATGGTTTTGGTTATATCATCGTTTTCAATTATGTATTGCTGTATGAAATATCAACATAAAATCTATTGGCTTAAAACAATAGCAATATGTATTTTGCTCATAAATTGCAATCTGGACAAGTCTCAATAGAGAAAGCTCTATCTGAAGGTTTGGTCACTCACATGTCTGGCACCTCATGCTGGTTGTGGACTGGGACTTTAGCTGGGGTATAATAGAAACACTTAAAAGTGGTTTTGTGATGTGCTTACTTGGCTTCCTAATAGCATGGTAGCTGGATTCCTCATGAAACATCTCAGGAGGTCTAAGAGTAAATTTTCCACTTTTTTTTAACTTAACCTCAGCAGTTATATAGTGTTCAATTCATTGCAGTCATAGGCCTACCCATAGTTAGATGTAAAGAACAGATACCACATATGTCAGTAAAGAAGTATCAATATTACATTTTAAGAAGCATATGGAAAATAAAATAAATGATTGAGACCATCATTAGGAAATACATTTAGCCAGACTGCCCTCTAATCAAAAAAGTTTATGTTCTTTGAACATGCAAAATGCACTCACACTTTCTCCCTAGGAAACCTCTCAAGTTCTCATGTATTATAGCACCAGGCCCAGGCTAGAGGCCCAGGAACTTACCATCAAAATTAGGTTCAGGAATAATTTAGTTTCCTTAGGTCTGACTCCTTCACTACAGCTCTTCAAGTTCAATTCTCTTTCTTAGAGTTGGACTCTTATCTTGGTCTTTAAAGAGGATATAGTAGCTGTTAAATTTACTTTAAAATAGGTTTGAATAGCCAAATGTCACATTCATGTAAATCTCATATTTTCTGAAACACCTATTTCAGGACATTACTACAGAATTGATTTACATCCTGAGAAAAATAAACACTCTCATGTCTGTAACCACAGAATATATTTATATAGAACTACCTGGTGTTTTAAAGAGACTGATTAGCCTTATTTACAGAGGATAGTTCTCTGCAGTCGATATCTGTATTTCCTATTACCAGCTGATCTCATCTCTGTGGGAACCCCTACATAATATAGTAATGGAGAGGAAAAACAAGATTTGAATGATTAACACTGTGAAATACAATAGTGTGCATTCTAAACAATATTGAATTTTGTCTTTCAGATATTGATTGTCCCACAATATTCATACAGGTAATTTTTTTTCTTACTAACTACAGTATAATTTTCTACAGCTCTTTTTTTATTTTAAAACTTGATCTACCATAAAAAGACTAAAAAAGAGGAAACTCTATTGGACATACAATTTCATTTTCTCATTGATCACCTAAACGTATCTTTGCACATATTGGTGTTGTTCCTTTTTACATTCTGAGCAAAGACCATCAGTCACAATGTAGCAATATTAGGGTGACAGCACAAAATATCTTCAGAAATCAGAGCACATTTGAGAGGAATGGCATACTAGTGGTAATTATAATATGACAAATAATATACATCAAAATAATTCTGGGCAAAGGATAGTTTTTTCCAAGATGGCAGATTAGAGGCGTTTAATGTGCCTCAGCCCTTGGAAATAGCAAGATGGTGCAAAAGGATAAACTCTGTGAGCTTTAATTCAAGAATGAAAATGTGAATCCACTGGAGTCATGAAGGACACCATAGATCCCAGAAAGGAACACATATTAGAAGAACCCCTAAGATGGCATCTGGCTGATAAAAGTGAGCGAAGCCCTAGTACATTAGAGAGCCAGAGAGCCTCCTCCTGGATTTACCTTCCACTGGGTATCCCAGCAACCCAGGCCAAGGAAGAGCACTTTGTTTCTCCCAAGCCCTGATGCTAACTTGGGGAGAGGTTTGGAGACACTGAGAGAGAAAGATACTAGGAAGTGCTTCAGGCATTTTCTCAGACCCGGGACTCAGAGCAGGATGCCATTTTTATTTCAGGTGTACACAAAATCAATCATTTTTAGTGTGGCCACATTTTTAGTGTGGTCACACATTTCTGTCTTCGGCCAAAGATTGGGGCACATGATTTAGATTAGGGTTCGGGCCTCCACAGCCAGGACTGTAGAAAATACTTTAGCAGTAGACACTGGAATTATGCTCTCCCTTGTCACAAGAATTGGGTAAAAGAAGAGCAATTAAAGCTGCAGTTTCTCCTGGGTGATAAGATTTGCACCCAGAGCCAGTTTGGTGACCTGGAACAGGTCTGTGTGTGTCATTGCTACAGGTTCCAGCCTGCTCCTCTGAGGTCATAGTGCAACAGAGACCTCTTCACCCTCAGGAAGAATTCCAGGCATTCAGAGCACACACGTGTCTGGACCAGCAGCTTGAACAGCCTCACTTTTCCTGTGCAGAGAGTGTGTTATAGTGGGATCCTCGACACTGCATACTCAGGAAGATCTATAGGCATTCAATACACATGCTCACCCAGATTGGCAGCCTGAGCCACTCTACACTTCTTGGGCAAAGATCTTGGTATAGAAGTTCACTCTCTGCCCCATGCTTAAGTATATTTTTAGGGATTTGGAGTACTCACTTGCCCAGATCATCAGCCTGAGCTGTCACACCCTCCTTGTACAGAAATCCAAGTGCAGTGGGACTCTCTCTGCTCCAGGCCCAACCAGACTTCCAGGCGTTCAGACAATTTCTCACCCAGATCAGCAAACATAAGTCACCCACTCTTCCTATGAAGAGATTGTTGTGAAAGCAGACCTTCTCAACTCCAAGTGTAGGTAGTCTCCAGGCATCTGTGGCACCTACTCTCTGGGATTTGTTTATGCTTCCCCCATGCAGAAAACATGGGGCCAAGGTGGTTTCCCTTCTGTACACCTAGGCACACTTCTGGGTGCTTGGTGGCTACCCACTGCATTCTCCCTCAGTTCTGGGTCTTCTGCCTGCCATCGCAGAATCTATAGGTTTGCCTGCAGATCTGGTCCTGCCCTTCTTGCAGCCTGTATCCGCTGTGATGAGTAGGAAGTTAAGACCACTGTGCACTCTACATATCAGGCCATTGTCTGAGACAACAAAGAGCTTCTCCCAGTAAAGAAAGATCAAGCATATACCCAACACAGTGGCCAGCTCTTACCTGTAAGTAGCATATACTGGCTTTTAGATCAAACTGCACAACCAAATAAAAAGCCTGGTAATAGATATTCATAAGTCTATAGAAGCAAAGCCAAAGGGCCTACCTAACGTTATCTATAGCCACATTCTCCTAGGGAGGACAGGAAAGGAAAAATGAAAGAACTATAAAACCAATATAATAGAAAAAGAAAAAAAAAGAAAAGATACAATCCTCATGAAAATAGTTTTCAAGATTAGAAGTCCCAGCCTCTCTGGATATGAAGAAACCAGTGCAAGAATTCTGGTATCTTGAAAAATCTGAATGCAATGACACTGCCATAACATTATACCAACTCTTCAACAATATTCTCTAACCAAAATGGAGACTCAGAACTGACAGAAAAAGAATTCAAAGCATGACTGTAAAGAAGCTCCATGAGATCCAAGAAAAGGTTGAAAATCAATACAAAGAAACTTCTAAAGCAATCCAGGATATGAATAGATAAACATGTTCAAAATAATTCAACCAGAGATTCAGGAATTGAAAAACACACTTAGGGAATTACAAATTACAATGGAAAGTTTTATTAATAGATAGGACCAATTGGAAAAAAACAAAGAACAACAACAACAACAAAAAAAAAAAAAAAACTTAAGGGTTTGAAGACTGATCTTCTGAAATTGGTCAGACAAAGTACTTTTAAAATGAATTTAAAACACGAACAAAGTACCAAAGAAATATGGGATTATATAAAGTGACCAAAACCTATGAATTATTGTCATTTTTAAGAGATAAAGAGAAAAAGTAAAAAACTTGGAAAATATACGTAAATAAATAATTTAAAACATTTCTCTAATCTTGCTAGAGAGGTAGACATTCAGATACAAGAAATACAGAGAACACTTTGGATATACTATATAAAATGAACATAATCAATGCATATAGTCATCAGACTGTTCAAAGCCAACATTAAAGAAAAAGAATCAAAGGCAGCCGGAAAAAAAGGTCAGATCATGTACAAATGAAATATCTTCTGGCTAACAGCAGACTTCTCAGCAAAGCTTGCAAGTTAGGAGAGACTGAAAACCTATTTGCAAAATCCTTGAAGAAATTTTAACTAAGAATTTCTTATCTTACTAAACTAAATCCCATGAGTGAAGAAGACATAAATTCTTTCTAGCAAGTAAGTGTTAATGGAACTATGTTATCTGTTCATTGCAGCACTATTCACAATAATGAAGCCATGGAATCGACCCCGGTGCCCATCAACAGTACATTGTACAGAGAACTGGAAGCTATTATCCTAAATGAATTAATGCTGGAACTAAAATCCAAATACTGCACATTATCACTTATAAGTGGAGGCCAAACATCAAGTACTCATGGATATAAAGATGGAAATAGACACTGGGAACTATTAGAGGGGTGAGGGGTTGAGGTAGGGGAGTAAATGTTGAAAAACTAGCTGTTGCATACAATGTTCACTACCTGGGTGACAGGAGCATTCATGTCTCAAACTTCAGCATTACACAATATACGCATGTAACAAATTAGCAGATGTGGCCCCTGAATTTAACATAAAAGTTGAAATTTAAAAAAATACAAAATAATCAAAATCAGAGTCTACTTTGGATTTATTCCAAAGTTTGAATTCTTACACTGCCTCTTATAAGTGATCTCACTCAATATATTTACCTCCTCTCAGAGTCTCAGTTTTCTTACCTGAAAATGAAAGTAATCAGACTTTTTTCACTTTTTATGAGTATTAAATTGTATAAAGTACTTTGATTATTACTTGACACAATGAAGGCCCTCAGTAACTAATATTAAGTGTTATCATTAGCTTTGATCTTATTGTATCCTGAGTGTCCAGAGCACTGCCTGCTTTGTAACAGACTTGGAATAATTATTTGTATAGTGAAAAATTTAATAAATAATGAATACATAAATAAACCAATAAATTATAGAAATAGCATTATAATAAATTGAGTTACATAATAGTATATATCATAGAAGGACTAGCAGACAGGCAAATAAATGTCCTTCAAGGTAGTCAATGTAGATTCAAAGAAAACGTAAAATAAGAAAAATAAGTTGACTTTTAATGTAATATACCCCAAAATTAATCTGTATACATTGTATATTTAATTGAAATCTCAGAACCTATACTTTCTATTCATTTTATTTAATCATATAAAATAGCTTTTATTAATTATAATTTTTTGTAATGTTCTGTTATTGGAGGTTGTATTAGGTTAGGCTAGGCTATGTTCCATTACAATTAACAACATAGCAAATACAAATGATAACATAAATGAGTTTTTTTGTGCTCCACACACATGGTCATAATCACATGGTAAATCAATCAATTTATATCCCTTCAGTATTCTTTTTTTTTTTTCTTCTTCTTTTTTTTTTGAGACTGAGTTTCGCTCTTGTTACCCAGGCTGGAGTGCAATGGCACGATCTCGGCTCACTGCAACCTCCGCCTTCTGGGTTCAGGCAATTCTCCTGCCTCAGCCTCCTGAGTAGCTGGGATTACAGGCAAGCGCCACCATGCCCAGCTAATTTTTTGTATTTTTAGTAGAGACAGGGTTTCACCATGTTGACCAGGATGGTCTTGATCACTTGACCTCGTGATCCACCCACCTTGGCCTCCCAATGTGCTGAGATTACAGGTATGAGCTACCGTGCCCAACCTAGTATTCTTTAATATTATTCCATAATATTTTTGCTCTTCACAATAGTATATTTAAGAACTGTATTTTATTTCCTTATGTTAAGCTACTCAAATTAGTTTCCTGGGGCAGCCATAACAAATTACCATGAACTTGGTGGCTAAAAACAACTGAAATTCATTCTTACAGTTAAGGAGGTCAGAATCTGAAATCAAGGTGATGAAAGTGCTATATCCCCTGAAATCTCCAATAATAAATCCTTTCTTGCCTTTTTCAGATTCTGGTAGTGCCAGGCATTTCTTGGCTTATAGAAGCATAATTAATATTTATTTGTTCACCTTCACATAGGTTTTGGCATGGCTCTCTTCAAGTTTCTCCACTACACGTCTCTTACAAGGACACTTGTCATTACATTTATGGCCTACCCTAATTCAAGATGATCTCATCCTTAACTTATCTCTAAAAACATCTTTTTCAAATAAGGTTATATTTCCAGGTTCTTGGTGTACTTATCTGCTTGGAATGAAGGCAGGAGGCACCATTCAAGCCACTGCAGTACAATAGTTTATTAATCTAATTATTTCTGATTTAAGTGTTAAATGTGTTTATAAGGTATAAAAAAGATCAGAGCTGGGTGAAGATTGAATTGTGGGAAAGAAAAGCCTCGAGACAGAAAACAAATAAGAACTCAAGTAAAATAATGAAAACAATTTAAACATGAGAAACTAATAACATTGGAAATTAAAAGGGACTAAATGCAAGGCATTTACCAAAAATGTTTTACAAGTTTAGAAAATGTTTGGGAAAGGTCCACTAACAAAACTATCATGGAGCAGGAGCATATTTGTAAACAAAGCTAACTTTTGATCTTGAATATGCCAAATTTAACTTTTAAAGAGAAATGTTGACTTTTCACAATTTTCACTGTGAGCCTTTATTATCAATGCATTTCTACACACTCTAAGTACCTGTTCATGAATTATGGTGAAGGTTACTCTACATCTAGGGGCATTGAATAAATACAGAAGCAGAATATTTTTTTCAAATATAACAAAATATTACGTATCTTATTATATTATAAAATCTCCATATTCTGCAGTACAGTGCAATCAACTGAAATGTGTAAAATACAATAGAATTTAAATTTAGGATATTTAAAATGAAAAAAACATGAGGCAGGAGAATAAGTACAATCATTTATGATTTAATATATCTTGACTAAATTTTATGTAAAAATATTAAAAGGAAACAACTTACATAGTAATTTTACTATATTACACTGTAAAAACATACAGACATTTTCCCACAGGGAGTGTTATTTATGGTTTGTGGATATTAGTACTCCGTGGGTTCAGGCTGGAAATGTGAGAACCTACAACCATTTCTGAATTAAAAGAGGAGCAATATCCTGGCAAGGTGACTCATCTCTTCAATCCCAGCCCTTTGGGAGGCCAAGGCTGGCAGATCACTTGAGTTCAAGACCAACCTGGCCAACGTGACAAAACTCTGTCTCTACTAACAATATGACGAAAAATATTGGCCAAACTCTGTCTTTACTAACAATACAAGAAATAAAATTATACAGGCATGGTGGTACATGCCTATAGTCCCAGCTACTTGGGAGGCTGAGGCATGAGAATCAAGAATTGTTTCAACCTAGAAAGCGAAGGTTGTAGTGAGCTAAGATTGTGCCACTGCCCTTCAGCCTAGATAACATAGCAAGACTCTATCTCAAAAAAAAAAAGAGCTTATAATTTTATATTTACTTTCCTTCAATCTAAAAATATGCAAACTCACATGATTACATTCTAATATTTTCCTGATTATATAGAAATGAATGACTGTCATCAGATATCCAAAGGAATCAAATATCTAACATGAAATATAAAATCAGTCTGTAGCCTTAACGCTCTGCAAAATGTAGGGCTCACCAGTCTGAGTTTCTTTTCTGTGACTAGAAGCAGAATATTTTAGCAATATATTCTAAACTGAAAAGTGTAGGTTCTGGAGTTTTTGGATCTTTTTTTATGATTCTTCTCTAAGTCAAGTTTTTCAAAAGCTGACCATAGGATGAGGACTTGAATGCAAGTAATTCATGAGGAAGTGCTCCCATAAGAAACTATTAGAGGAGTGAAGAAAGCAGGAGAGAGGAGAGAAATCTAAACAAAGTTCTTATTTCAAGCAAAATCTTACCCTCAGCTTTGTCATGCTGGAGACTTTTGCATATGAATTTTGTCTAAGATTTAGTCGCAACCCCAAGGCACTCTTGACTGAAGACTTCTCTAGATTAGTGCAAACTCAGACACTTCTGCATCTCAGCATTTATAATAAATGTGACCAGAATAGCTGAAGAGCAGACCTTCAGAGAAAATCACAAGTATGAGTTAACTCTGCACTTTCTTGATCCGTTTCCCTATTCCATTAAGTTCACTATGTCCTCTCAGAGTCTTCTCAAAGTGATGATTACTCACAATTTCTGCAGAATAATTTTAAATATAATGTTTAGAATGATTAGCTATATTCAGTTACTGTAGTTTATCCTGAGGTGATAACTGATATTTGGGTTATGTTCATCTTCTTCATCTTCTGTCAACTATCATTGATTCCATTTACCCTTTACTGGTTCTTTGATAAGATAACTTTTTCTGATGAGAAGCATTTCACTTCCTAAGCGTGGTTGGTCCCAAATGAAAGTTGTAAAAAAAGATATATTGAAACATAAGTAGTGGTACTACTCAATAACAAAAAAAAGGAAGGAAAAAAGTAAGAAAAGGTAAAAAAATAAGAGAAAAGGAAAAGGAAAAAGCAATAAAAAGATCTTGAAAATGTCCATACACAAAGAAATAATGTGGTATATATTTTTAAACTATATTTATGTAATAGAATAGTTTTGGTTAGTAACAATAAATGAGTTACAGCTACCTGGATAACATTAATACTATTTAATAATCTAATAAGAATAAAGGAAATAGGGTATAACTATCTTTTTATAAGGTTTAAAAGCAAATGAAACAAAAACATGCAATATTAGGCATATATATGTATACACATGTGAAAACTCTATGCAGTCCAGAGGAGCAGTTTTGCAGGGAGGAAACAGAATTAGTACAGCAAAGGTATATGTATATACATATATATGATATAGGGATAAGTAAGGAGTTTATACATGTTTATTATACTAACAAAGTGAACGAATAAATGTAGGCCAAAGATGACCCTGTATCTAGTACCAGAGATTACTGCTAATACATTCTGTGCACCTGCTTTCCAATTAAAAAAAAATTTCAGGTTAATTTATTTGAAAGCACAGTTGAGATTGAGAACTGTTGTGTTATAACATGGGGAGAAATGCCAGATATAGGTGATGAGGATGGAGGCAGTGAACCACATTGCCACGTATGTACCTATGCAACAATCCTGCATGTTCCTTACATGTAACCCAGAACCTAAAATGCAATAATACATATAATATATAATTATATATAACATATATAATAAATTATATATCTTATATAATATACATATTATATAACATTTATATATTTTTATATATACATATTTTTATATATACATATTTATATATATACATATTATATATAAAATACCATATATGCATAATTATATATGTATAATATATACATATACATACATATATACATATATATATACATATATATATATATATATGTATATATATATGAAGACCTATAATGAAAGTCAATTTATTTTTCAATCAGCTGAGGCAAATTCTGAGGGGTAATATTTTATAAAAGAATTATGATTCAACATTCAAAGAAATGGGTTTTTAAAAATTAAATGTTTAAAGCATGTGATTTTGATGTATAATAAAGGCATAAAACAAAATATATAAAATTCTAAAAGTTTAAATTTTATCTCATGATGCCCATTCAAATGCTAAATAAAGGACTTCAACAGGAGAGAAACAAGGTATCTGGGTAAAATGACTTTAACAGCCTGAAACATAGAATTTGCTTAACAAAGTCACATAACCCAAGTAGTTCAATAACATATCTAATGGAGAGTGTTTAGAAATATAAAGTTTTACCTTAAAATATGAAAATTCAAGAGGAGTTATGCATTTAATTTTGTATGGAGTAGAGGATCTTCTTAAGAATGTGTAAGTTTTGTTTGAACATACTTATTTCAACAATACAAGAACCTGATAAATTGTTTATTCACACAGACACTTTGACCACTTTAATACAAAGAAGAGCCATGTATATTAATGTACCTGACATGAAGATAAATGACTGCAATTAGCTTTCTCATTAGTTTTAACTAACATTACTTCTTTAGCCATAACTGATTTATCTCCATTTTACTTCTCTAATGCTTCAGGAAATTGTCTCCTAGACATTAAAGGCAGGTAAAGAGAGTTAATTTGAAAATCCAGACAGCACTTTCTTTTTTCCTTTGGGTTGATCTATTGCTGGCGCTCAAGGGAGAATGTATACACATATGCGCTTGCCATTATTCTATAGGAAAATTATCAATGATATAAAAAGGGAATATTTATGAAATGTAGCCATAGATGTGTAATATATGTCACATTTAATGTGAGGGGGAAAAGCTAAACATTTTGAACAAGTGGCTAGAAAATTCTTGAAAAATCATACATTGAATTTATGTTTCTGTCTCCCAACTAATCTCAATCCTCTGTGGTATTATTTTGTAATTATATTTTATAATCATTTCATAATTATTGAATTCTCTGTGGTATTATAATAATTCCACAATTATTTCATAATAATTATTATAAAATTATTTTTAATAAAATAATAATTTTGTAATAATACCACAGAGGGGAAGGATTAAACATAGGGATAGGCGCATTGATAAGATAAACTAAAAAACTCCATCAAAAGTTTACAACTGTTTTTGGGTGATCAGGGTTGCCAAGGTGAGTACAAAAATGAAACTGAATTTTTCTTCAGATTTGCAGAAAGCCATAGAACCGTAGTAGAAAGAGGACTTTACTTTACCTTAGATCTCAGATGAACAAACACATTTTCCGTTTTTACGATGAAGGCTTTTTTTACAGAAGCCTATGAGTTCCTTCTGAAAAATTCTATGTGTGCCTGTGACCACAGTATAGTCTGGGGAAGAATTTTCCATTTTCTCTGCCTTATACCTCCCTCATATGAAGGTGGCATGGAATTTGTGCCACAAAGTGTTTTCTTTCTTTCTTTCTTTTTTTTTTTTTTTTTTTTGAGACTGAGTTTCGCTCTTGTTACCCAGGCTGGAGTGCAATGGCGCGATCTCGGCTCACCGCAACCTCCGCCTGCTGGGCTCAGGCAATTCTCCTGCCTCAGCCTCCCGAGTAGCTGGGATTACAGGCGCGCGCCACCATGCCCAGCTAATTTTTTGGATTTTTAGTAAAGACAGGGTTTCACCATGTTGACCATGATGGTCTTGATCTCCTGACCTCGTGATTCACCAGTCTTGGCCTCCCAAAGTGCTGGGATTACAGGCGTGAGCCACTGCGGCCAGCCCACCACAAAGTGTTTTCAAACATTAATGTTGGAAAAGAGACAGGTGCTTTTACCTGAAAATCTGAGATTGGAGAAGCTCGCTCTCTCTGTGCCTAAGTGGACGGTAAATGGTTTGCCTATTTAGATACTTCAATACAAGCTTTAGTTCTAGAGTTGAGGAAATACCACCACAGAGGCAGGCAAAACCAAACAAAACTTTAACAACAAAAGAATCCAGACTTGGAGCCTGAGAATAAAAGACCAAGATGAACAATTAGACCAGGGCATAGCCTTGGAAATAGGGCTGATAGAAGAGTCACATCTAGAATTAGACATTTCTCTTAAGCAATTATGGTTTCTTTTAGTGGAAGGTGTTAGCAAAGAAAATGGTTAGGTTGGGGTGCTCACTACTGCAGAAATTACATTGCTTCTAAGACATCTCAGTGGACAAAGGTGGAAGACATACATGTTTTAAAGACTCAAGTCCAAAATGAGATTTGTAATTCAGTTTGGATATTGTAGTTTTTACCCTAACTTCTTTAATACTAATTATGTCCTCCCTAGCAATGGAAATTATTGATTCTAAAAACACTTAACATAATTTCATGCTGCCGTGTTCTACTCTATGAAGAAAACAATTTCAAAATAATGATGCTTATGACAGCATTAAGCAGTTCACATAGTTGTATACATATTAGTATCTGCACCTTGCATGTTGGTAGATTAGTAGAAAATAAAATCCATCAAATGCTCTCAACAAAATTATTTAATAAGGAAATGAAAGGAAGTGTAAACAAAAGGGAGGAAGAGAAGAAGGTCATGATCTTATCTTGAAGTAACATATCTATAATAAGAAAAACTTACACACAACTCAGTATGGCACAAGAAAAAAGGCAAAAATATGGTTAAAATATATATAGCCAAAATACTACAGGAGAAAAAGCAAGTGGTTATGACGTGGAGTCTGGGGACATTTTTACATCATTGTGGCTTAGCATTAAAGAATGAGGGAACTTCTAAGATTAAGAATAACTGAGACATCACTCTACACTGAAAGAATTAAGGAAGTTTACAATAAAAGTCAAACTGAATAATTTAGAAAGTAAATATCTTATTTTACTTTAAAAATATTTTACTTTTTTTTTCTTATTTTACTTTTAAAAATAAGAAAGTATCTTATTTTTATCCTGATATTAAGCGTGAATTATATTACGGTAGCCTTACTTCTACTTAATGGGATATTTAATGGTGGGTGTATTTAATTCCCAATTTTCCACAAAGAATTCATGGAAATTATTTGATATTGCTTAATCTGATTTTCTATTTATGTCACTCTATTACTAGTTCTATAATTGTCACTCCTTACCTTTCTCTATCAAAAATATTATTACATTCAAGATTGTAAAAGTAAACTGATCTATTTCTTAGAACCCTTCTTTTATAAGAAGTTAGGTTATACTTTGAATGTATGAAGTTATAGACAAGAAAAAGAACAAATGCATCCTTTTGAAATGATACATTCCAAAATTGTGAAGGTGAAATTGAAATATGACAAATAATGTAAATGATTGATTCTTAAGCCACAAATATTAATGATTCACAATAAGTTCTATAATTCATAGAACTCAATGACATGCAGAAAATAAATATATGGTAGGTGTATAACTTCTTCTTCCAAGGAAGATAAGACCTATATATGAAAGTGATTCACCTCAAAATAACAAATTAAGATAGCATTTTTTTGCATTAAAAGTAGAATGTATGCTTTCTGAAATGATTTTATTCTTTGACAAACACGGATCTAACAAAAATCAAAATGCATGAAGCTTTATGTATAATAACAGTATTGCAATTTCATTCCCTAATGTTAAACCTGAAGCAATAGACTCCTATATTCTAAATTATATTTCCATAAATGAGGCATTTACACCTACTTGGGTATGGCATAATAGAATGATGTTAGACATTTATTTCTTATTCTTTCACATATTAATGAATGACTCCATTGATTCCAATGATTCTCTAGATTGTATCCAAAGTGATTTTAGCTACATGTAACAGAAAATAAGCCCATAGAGGCTTTGAAAAGTAGTTTAGGTGGCTTCATATAACAAGAATTAGAAGTCAGTTAGGTTGAAACAGTCAGTCATTTTATTAGGAGCCCAAATTCCTTTTATGTTACCCCTTTTGATTCTTAGCAAACTGACTTATTCTTCAAAATCACATGCTAATTGGTATCTACAAAGCATTAATTATTCCCACCTAAAGAAGGGAAGTAGGCATATAAGGCAGAGTAAAAGAACGCTGATGACTACTTTTATTAAAAAAAAAAAATCACAAGTCCAGAGTTTTCCCCTAAACTATATCTAGACATCTAATATGTATCTTTGGTAAAAAACTAGGGAAATTGACTATACCTACCTACATTGAAGTCTTAGAAATGAAATCTATAGTTGGGCACACTGCCATCTACTACTACTACTATCTAAAACAAAATCTAGCTTATGTAATCAAAAGAGGAAATACAAGAATCCTTGGTAGACAAAAAAAACACAATGCCCAAGTCAGTAACCAGAGTGGACTCCATCAAGCTTATGTGAATGGAGAGATATGCTCTGTTTATGGATCAAAATATTTCACATGACTAATATATGAATTACCTCCAATTTGTCCTATAAATACAATACATACAATTGAAATTTCAGCAGAATTTTAAGATACCACTTCACACCTGTGGCTATTATCAAAGGGATGAGAGATAAATGTTGGCAAAAGCATAGAAAAAAGGAAACCCAATAGACTGTTGGCAGAAATTTATACTGGTATATGAAAAACAGTATGGAAGTTTCCAAGGAACTTTAAAGTAGAATTGCTGTAAGACAAAGCAATCTATCTTCCAGGTTTATACAGAAACAGATGAAATCACCATCTTGTAAAAATATCTAGACTTCCACGTTCATTTGCAGCATTGTTCAAAATAGTCAACATATGGAAACAACCTGAATGCTTATTGATGCAAAAACAGAAAATAACACATGGTATTTGTAGAAAATAGAATATTATTTAGGCTCAGGAAAGAAGATCTTGCCATTTGTCACAGCATGTGTGAAATTGGAGGACATTGTACTAAATGCAGTAAACCAAAAAGAGGAAGAATATTATTGCATGATTTTACTTATATGTGGAATTAGAGAGAGAGAGAGAGAGAGCACTCAAATATACAGACATAGAGAATGAAACAATGGCGACCATGTGTACAGGTTACTGGGTAATGGGAGGAAATGTGGAAATGTAGGTTAAAGGATAAAATAACAGATATATAGGAGGTACAATTGTAGAGATCCAATGTACAACATGAGGACTAAAATTTATAAAACTATTGTTTTAGAGGTTTTTGTTAACTAACCAGATTTTAGCTGCTCTTGTCACAAAAATAAAAATAATTACAAGATGACAGATATGTTAATATGCTTTACCATCCAGGTTGAGTACCTAAAATGCTTTCAACCAGAAATATTTCAGATTTTGATTTTTTGGCTTTTCAGAATATTTGCATTA
This sequence comes from Callithrix jacchus, assembly GCF_049354715.1. Taxonomy (NCBI): domain Eukaryota; kingdom Metazoa; phylum Chordata; class Mammalia; order Primates; family Cebidae; genus Callithrix; species Callithrix jacchus. Next base: position 89,751,730 of record NC_133511.1, read on the forward strand.
TGCATACTGGTTACGCATCTTAAATCTGATAATCTGAAATAGGAAATGCTCCAAATGAGAATTTCCTTTGAGTGTCATGTTAATACTCGAAAAGATTCAGATGTGGCCAGATGCAGTGACACGAGCCTGTAGTCCCAGGCACTCAAGAAGCTGAAGCAAGAAGATCACTTAAGCCCAAGAATTCAGGAATGTACTGTGCTATCATTGTGCCTGTCAATAGTCACTACACTCCAGCCTAGCAAGACCCTATCCCTAAAAAGAGAGAAAAAAGCCAGGCTCAGTGGCTCACACCTATAATCCCAGCAATTGGGTGGCTGAGATGAAAGGATCATTTGAGATCAGGAGTTTGAGACCAACCAGGTCAATATAGTGAGACTTCATCTCCATAAAAAATAAAGTTAAAAAAAGCAAAATTGGGCTTCAAAGAAAGAGAGAAAGTAAAACGTTTCAAATTTTGGAACATTTCTGAGTTTGCGTGTTCAGATTTGGGATGCTAAACCTGCAGTAACCATTTTTTTTATCTACATGAATTCCATAATATCATGTTGTAAACCTCAAATATGCACAATAAAATTTATGTAAAAAAGTAAGCTGATTCTATAATTTATATGGGACATGTAGGAACTCAAATTTGAAAAAGAATAAAGTTGAAGAACACATACTTCTTGATTTCAAGAATAACCAAGTGTGATAGTAGTAAAAAAGTTATAAAATATTGACCTTACAGTCAATAATAATTTACTGTATATTTTAAAATAATTCAAAGAGTGGAATTGGAATGTTCCTAACACAAAGAAATGAGAAATAGTATCTACAGGTAATAGATACCCACTTACCTGGATTTGATAATGATACATTACATGCTTATATAAAAACATCACATGTATACCATAAATATATACACCTAATTATTATGAATCCATTAAAACCAAAAAAATTTAATTAAAAAAAAAACAAAAAATTGAGTTGATAATGACACATTATAAGCTTACATCAAAACATCACATGTACCCTATGAATTGATATACCTAATTATTATGAACCCATAATAGTTCAAAACAAAAATTTAACTACAAAATAGCAAAAAAATTGAGGCACAGATCAATGGAACAAAATTGAGTCAAAAAATGAAACCTCACATATATAGTCAATTGATTTTTGACAAAGATGTCAAGGTTGACAAGAAAGGAAGATATTTTCAATGAAAACAATGGACATGAACATACAGAAAAAAGTGATCTTTGATCAAATACAAGTACACCAAAACCAAAAATTAACTCAAAATCAATGAGATCTAAATTTAAGATAAAAATGATAAAATATCAAGACATAAACATAGAAAAATATGTATAATGTTCTTCAGGCAAAGATTTGTTAAACAGGACATGAAAAGGTAATATATTTTTAAAAATAAACTTGGCTTCATTAAAATTTTTAAATTCTTTTAAAAAATTCCTGTAAATAAAATAAAAAGGAAAGCCACAGACTGAGATAAAACATTTCAAGTTGTATATATGACAGAGGACTTACTTACATCCAGAATACAAAATGAACTCTCACTTCCCTTTTCCAGCTTCTAGCTTTCCAGGCCTGGCAGTAGGTTTTGTGGATTAGTCTATGATAGAAAGATACAGTGGGAGTAAAACATTGTTCAGAGAATTTGGACAACTGAGGAAAGCAGAATTAATTTAACCTGTAATTTAATAACCTTCACAATGACATACTTACAAGATCCTTCAAGTTCTGACTTTTAATTATTTTCAGCCTTATTTCTCACTAGCTCTCCAACAGACTGCATGCGAGGAAGTACCATTAGTGCAACAATTTGAACAGCAATTTTATACCTGGATGAGAAATTTACCTATAGGTCAGACTATTGGTGATTCAATTCCCAACAGGTCTAGGGATCCACTTAATGTTATTTGTGAACCTTTGCTCTCATTTTAGAATCTTTGGTTCTTTTGATACCAAAAGTAAACCATCAAATTTAGTTAATTATTGACAGCATGCTTCAAACAAAGACAACTAAGTAATTATCTGAAACTACTAAATGGTTTGGGATTTTATATATGCAGTCACTGTTAAGAAAGCATAATAGGATCAAAGAGTTATTAAAATGCAAGGAAGGGATGAATAAAAAATTATGAACTATTCACATTTACAAGTGAAACCATAATTGTACATTAGAAAGGAAATGGGACTAATATGGATTAAGCACCTGTATGTATCAACCATCTTGCTATTTAATTTGCAAAGCTTATCTCAGCTCTTTGAAATAAACACTAAAATGCTTATCTTGTGCACATATGGAAATATAGGTCTGGGGAGAATGAAAACATTTTAAAAGATCACCCAGCTATTAGAAAGGGATCTGAGATTTGAACCCAAGTATACGCTTGACTCCTATGACTCTTCTATAAATTAAAAATTACTTAAAAGGGAGAGATAATTTTGCATTATCTGGGGAAAGGTCAATACTGAGAAAGGAAATATAAAACAATCTGTGGCAGAATTTAGAATTTTATACTTTATGCCATATCTCATTTAGACCATATAATCCATAGACTGATATTTTGTCTATTCATAATTTAATAATTTCTATAATAGCTTTCTAACATTCCTATTTTAGTAGAAAATATATAATTTTAATCAAAGAAAACACAAATTATTCTATTGACATCTACTCTTGTGTGTATAATTTATAGTAAAACCAAGCTTTTAAGATCGTATAATAGTTTATTATCATGGGATTTTTTTACAGAAAATCCTTAGTATAAAATTTTCATTTTTTTCACAGAAAATTTTAAATGACATGTGCTCTGAAAATGTTATTCCTTAAAGAAAAATAAGCACGCAAATTGACTTCTCTCTGACCATTATTTATAGAACACGGACATTTGAAATATATGAGGAAAACAAGAAAAATTAATTTCACCACTAGCTCAGTAACCTACATTGAGACTGACATAGCACACTCCTCAGAATAATCCTCAGTATATGAATTTTTTTCCCAATTTTAAACAATATCTGTTGAAGTCAAGGGACATTATAAGGATTATAAATAGTGTGAAAAAACATGAAGAAACTATATCGTATTGAAAACTGTTTTTTCTGAATGTGTCCTATAACCATTTTTTAATGATTTTGTACTGGGCATGAACAATATTAGAGAACAAAAATGAATAATTATTGAGTTGGCCATTTCAGCATATCAGCCAGTTCTCGTACAGCATAGAGACTATCCTTGGTACAAAGCTAGGAGCCTTTCATACCTCTGCTGCCCCAGGCAATCACATGTTTTGCTGCACTGAGAATAAACTACTAAATGAAAATTTGAAAAGAAATATATATTCAGAGCCTTAAGTGTTTCTTACATTACACATACCTCAGTGTAAGATTTAGCTCCCCTAATATTGCTCCAGAAGTTATCTGATTTTTTATACTGACATTTACATGTGTGGAATATAATTATATAGAAGTTACAAAACTATCATGATGATCAATAGAAGTGAAAATAAAATGTGATTTAATGACTGTGCAAGTTGTTTCTCTTGCCTGCCTACAGAGCTGCTTTGTGTCTTATCTTTCACATATAGAACACATGATTTTATTAATCACTATGAAATGCAACTGGCATATTTCTTCCTTCATACCTGTTTTATATACCAATTTATCAAATCTATCTTTAAAACAGCATCAGGTTCCAATATTAAGTAACAACTTAATAGCAACTGTGGCATTCACTCCCACTTCATAGACATGTATGCATATATTTCTCTCTCTCTCTTTTTTTTTTTTTTTTTTTTTGTTTGAGAGTTTCACTCTCTCACCCAGGCTGGAGTGCGATGGTGTGATCTGAGCTCACTTCCCAGGCTCAAGTGATTCTTGTGGCTCAACCTCCGGAGTAGCTGGAACTACAGACCCACACCATGGACGCTCAGATAATTTCTGTTTTTTTAGTAGAGACAGGGTTTCACCGTGCTGACCTGGCTGGTCTCAAACTCCGGACCATAAGTGATACACTTACCTCTGCCTCCCAAAGTGCTTGGATTACAGGTCTGAGCCACTGCACCTGGCCAGGCATATATTTTTTAAGTAAACTCTCAAGATGCTGTAGACCTGTCAGCAAAGAGTTAAATGGTTGCTGATACAGGATATACTAATGCAATATTTTTTGATAATTGAACAGATCACTTCCAATATCAGATCTTTCTGTAAGAATTTCAAATGGAAATATCTCTGAGTTTATTGAGATTTTTAGGACAATAAAAACAGAACAATGCATTTATTTGCTTATTGTCCCTGTGCTCCTGGAATGTCACCTTAAATTGGAAATGTTATGGTAGCCAGGTGCCAAACACATTACTTTTCTCTACTATTTTTTAAATATTTATTCCTGGGAGATACAGTTACATAAAGATAAGCAAAGCAAATCAAACCATACATGTTAAAAGCAACAACAAAACTTGAAAGTATTTCGTTATGAGGGTGGTTAGTCAGGATAGAATTTTTCAGATCTAATTATGTTGTTCAAAATAAAATGTAAAAAGCAATAAAGAGTGATATGGAAGAATCATTTTCACTTTTTAAAAGTAAGAATTATTTAAGGGCTTAGTGATATTCTTAATAAGAAACCATTTTTAAAAGGACAAACTTGATTGTTAATTGTACATTTAAAAAATTTTCACCCTTATATGGCAAAAATAATAAAACAAGTCTTTTTAAATGTTGACAAAATGAAGTAATAGGTTTTGTCAATTTGAGTCAGACTGTCTCCTACAGCTGTTAGATTGTCAAACTTGGTTGAATAATGACACAATTCACAATACTTTGAATGACTTATGAAAAATAAAAAATATAAGTTTAGTAGGGAATAATTACATAGTAGAGTGCCAGAATAACAAAATGCATCTCTGGTTTCCAAGAATTCAGAACACTCAGCTAAAAATAAGCAAGCTTTCTTTCTCTGGCTCTGCCATTACTTCACTCCGTGTCCTCTGATAACCCACTTAGTCTTCCGGAGCCTCATTCTCCTTCTTTGTAAAAGGAGAGATGATGCTTGATCAAAAAAAAAAATCGTAAAGTCCTTCTAGTACCCAAGTTCTTCTATTTGTGTTATTATTCCCTCTACTCTATGCTTCTGTCTTTTACCTTTACTTCTCTCTCCTTTTTCTCTCTTAATATCCTCTCCTCTCTTGTCCACTTCTTCTTCCACATCCGTTTGTGTGTGTGAGGGTGAGAGATGTGTGTGTCTGCATCTATATCCAACAAGACAGAGAAAATAAGAGTGTGCAAAATTTCTTTTGTTATAATATACAATTTATTTTAAACAGATTTTTTATTTTTGATCATTGAATTATACAAAATTTAAAGGCCGGGCACGGTGTCTCATGCCTGTAATCCCAGCACTTTGGGACGCCGAGACAGGCAGATCATGATATCAGGCATTCAAGACCAGCCAGACCAACACGGTATAATCCAGTCTCTACCAAAAAAAAAAAAAAAACCACAAAAGAATTAGCTGAGCCTGGTGGTGCATACCCGTAATCCCAGCTACTCAGGAGGCTGAGGCAGTTGAATCACTTGAGCCCGGGAAGTGGAGGTTGCTGTGACCTGAGATGGTGACATTGCACTCCAGCCTGGGTGACAGAGTGAGACACCGTATCAAAAAAAAAAAAAAAAAAAAATTAAAGTTAGATTTAGTTCTTTAATGCCATGTATTAAGGAAACATTCTTTTTAAGGTTTGTATATTACTTTATTATCAAAATTAAGTAATAGAGCTGGTGAATCTTCTAAAATATAATCTAGGAATTTTTTACACTTGGCTTGATAACTAGATAGAAACATATACAATGAAATGAAACCCAACCTGAAGAATAAGCGAACATTCAGTTTAATGAGTAGCTAATTTAAGGTACCAATGTCGGTAAACAAGCGCTGCAAATGCAGGTTTCTTTTTCTGCTTTTAATATTAAGATTTTTTTTACATGCGCTATTGACAGGGAACTGGTGCAACCTCTTTGTTCCAAGACTGATAGTTGTCCTGGAGGAGACCTCCTAGGACTGGCTTTTCTGCAGCCGTACTTCATAGACACTATCTCATCATCCATTGGTTCACTGTTCTCAGTTTTGTATATTTAAAAAAAATGTCTTCCTGTTCCTTATTCACTTATCCGACACCACAGATGATGCCTTTTCGAATCGGTAACTTTTTGTTCATAGCGTCTCAGGTGGCATCAATAGAAGTGATGATAATTTCAGGTAGAGCAGAAACACGGAGGAGAGATGGAAATAGAGATAAAAGACAGAAATCGAGAGAGAGGAGAGTTTTTCCAGTGTGTGTATCTTTAGAAACATGTTTCTAAAATTTGTCTGCCCTAATTCTAATGTTTAACCTGAAAATTTAAATCATTTTACCACTTTTGGAAGGGTCCAATTCTATGCCTCACTCTTACCTCGAGTCTGTTATGTTGAAGCTGCTTGTTTGGCATTGTTTTCTCTGCTATTCCATAAGTAATAAAGAAGAGTAAGTTAGTCTTTTCACTCTGCATAACCATGACAGGACCCGGGACACAGTAGGCACTTAAATATTCATTGAATGAATAATTTAAAGAAAATAACAGTGGATTATTCTGCATCTATTGTTTTCTATGATTTAATAGCTCAATAGCAACTAGCTTTGAATGGTGAATGCAACTTTGAAGATTACTGTATTTTTGCACCATGTCTTTGCTTTAAAATAAAATATTATCTGAATAGAAGGAACAAAAATGTTGCAAAATTCTCACTAACAATATATAGAGAAAATATGTAATGAGAACCAAGGAAACAACGCACCTGACAATTGCAGAGCAGTTACATATCCATTCTTTTGTCTGTTCTTCATGTAGTCATTGGTCTTTCCATAAATCATGTATCTATTCAACATTTATTAATCAGTGTTACTCTACTACTTTTTTTTTTAGATGGAGTCACTCTATCACCCAGGCTGGAGTGAAATGGAGCGATCTTGGCTCACTGTAACCTCCATCTTCCAGGTTCAAGCAATTCTCCTGCCTCAGCCTCCCAACTAGCTAGGATTCCAGGTGCCCACCGCCATGCCTGGCTAGTTCTTGTATTTTAGTAGAGAGTGAGTTTCACCTGTTGGCTAAGCTGGTCTCAAACTCCTGACCTCAGGTGATCTGGGATGACAAAATGCTGGGATGACAGGTGTGAGCCACCATGCCCAGCCTAAAAGTATCAACTATAGCTGGAGAGATAAAAACAGTTAATACAACAATAGTGTAAGACCTCTTAAAGGAAAACTGTATAAACAATAATGACATTTAAATTAATAAGATGATAATGAAAGACTGCAGAGTGCAACTAAATACTTTAGAGTCAAAATAAAATTTAGTCCTTGGATTTTTATAGTATATAAATCTATACATTATCTCCAAGAAAGTTAAGAACTACATGTAAAATGTAGGATTTTAGAAAGAAATTACTTTAGAAAGGAATTACTTTCTGATTCTTAAAATATGCTAAATTGGACCATATTCTTGTGAATCACCTATATTTTCATCTTTTGAATAAACATTATACAGTTAAAAGACCTTGGTATAGGGATCTATACCAGGACCACATTAAAAAAAAAACATCAGATGGAAGTATAAGTAGAGATTGTATTTTTTGTATACCTGCTCAAGGCAGCTGCTTCTCTCCAGCCAAGATCCAACCACAACTCGTATGTATTCCTTCACTTAACAAGTTCCAGCTGCATTGACCATTCTCCAATGCTCAGCAGTGCTCTAAATATCTTTCCCATTAATCAACAATATGAGGAGGGAGGCAGTGTTCCCTCACTACTTTCAGTGGAAGGGAAAAATTGGATTGAGAAGGAATTGGCAGGAATTTTTATACACAAAAGTGGTGAAATCAGATGGGATCCATTCCTACCCAGATGTAAGTCTCCTTCCAGCTGGTACACTCCAGAATTTTACTTTATTGAATACACAGAAAACTTCACTTGATTTTGGTAGCTATTGATTGATTGACTGATTTCATGAAAATATTTCTTTTGCTATGTTTAAAACAAATCACCATGAACCAAACCACCCATGTTGTTGTATGACTCCTGTGACTGGAAATTCTCATCATCCAGAAATTCTGATGTGACTTGGGGGTATCTACACTTTCCCTCTCGTGGTTCACAAATGCTTGAAAAAATGCACTCAGAGGGGACAATGGAAAAACATAAGGCCACCGCAAACTTTAAATGCACAAATGATATGTAGGGCTAAATTAGTCAATAAAGGATTATTGTATCTCTGCCCAGAATTAAACATTTCCCTTGGTTTAATCTTTTAGGGTCTTCATTTTTCTGATTATCTGCTGCCTGAGCATCTCCTACATCAGTTACAACATTCGGCTCATGCCTGCTCTTAACTCATTCAGTTAATAGTCTCAGATTTCTCAGCAATTCATCCATTGAGAGAACAAGTCCCTTGTCCCATAGGTCAAGGAAAGAAAAGCTGAAAGGGGTCTACTTTGAAATGGAAATGAGGGAGCAGAAAGATGAAGGAAAGAAAATAAGTACTGAAGGTAGTGCTTTCCATTTTCTTTCCTCCTTGAAGTATTGCTAATAGCAGGGATGAGTGGAGATATACCCTCCTGTTAGTCCCTAGGCATATCCAGGAGTAATATCTCTAACAGATTTTCTTTGAACTCTCAAGTTTAATCATTAAAAGTAAAATAATTTGCATGCTACTATATAACATATATGTTCATCTTAGTATTATAATAATACAGGTTGATTTTTATTAGAATTGATTTAACTGTAATACCACCTAGAAAAAAATGGCATCCCTTAGCCATTTTCTTTCCCTATTCATAAGTGTGATACATTTTTCTCCTTGATAAACTTTCTTCTTAGTACTTCAGCAGTCTTTTATACTTTTTTCTCATATATGTTTTGAACATTTCTTGTTATCAAAATGTGTTTTATTTCATTTCTGTCATAAATGAAACTTTCTCTTTCATTATATGTCCTGATTTTCATTTCTATGTAGAATGGCTATTGATTTGTATGCTAATTTTATTACTTTACTACATTCCCTTATTGTGAATTCACTTTTTCTTAGATTCTTTTGGAGTTTTCAAATATCTTATTATGTTATCTGTAACTAAAGTTGTTTTTACTTTTTGTTTTCCTTATAGGTTTTTACATTATTATTTGTTTAAGACCCGACAAATTCTTATAAAGTAATGTTAAAAGGCCTTAGAAAAAAATGTGTTTCCTTTTCTTCTTTCTGTATTTGGTGAAAAATTATTTAATTAAAAAAATTTTAAGTAAGATATTGCCTTTTCAGCACAGGCATTTTATGTGTTAAAAGATAGTTTTTTGTTAAAAAATGAGCAGCTTCTATTATACTGTCTTCTACTTGAGTGGATGCTGAATTTTCCCAAGTATCTTTGGTAGATCTATAGAGACAATCATATTTTTTTGTTTCTAAAACAATGAAGAAGTTTGTTAGTTATAATACAGACATCTCACAATACCCTTGTATTCTGCAATTAACTTCACTTGGACCTGGTGTATACATTTTCATTTGTTGTTTAATTATCTTTGTTGCTATTTAACATTTAACAATTATTTGATGTTATGCTTCTGAATTTATTTTATTATGCCATTTGTTTTGTGTATTTTTTAGTTTATTTTGTTGTTTATAATTGAAGGTTGTGAATTATTTATTAATTCCTTATTTAATTTTATTTTATTGACCCAAGTATTTTAAGGCTATATTTTCCTTTAATAGTGCATTAGCTTTACCCCATTATTCTGATATATTTTATTTTCATTATTACTTTTTCAAGAAATTTTGAAATTTTATTTTTGTACATTTTCTTTATTTAAAAAAAGGCATGGGATCTTTTTACTTCTATTATTTTTAGTTGTATGCTTTACTTGTGGAGAACAATTTTTTTTTACTCTTGTACTAGGAAATTCATTGGGGTTTAGTACGTGACCTACAATGCAGTCCATTTTTGTGCATAGCCAAAGGACTTCGAAAGGAAGATACATCTTTTATTATCAAAGTTCAGAGTTTTATCTGATATATATTTGTTCTGTGTTAGATTACAAGTGATATGCTAAAGTCTCTCTTCTTAATAAATTTCACCAAGATTCGCCTGTTCATACCAAAAAATTCTAGGAATCAGCCTCAATGCATCTCAAATCCACACACATATCTTAATTCTCACATTATTAGTCCATTGTAGGTAGTCATCATTTCTTGCCTAGAATATCTATCTCCTAATGACATTAATGGCTCTTCTCCCATTCTGCTCAAAGCCGGGAAATTAGATCATACATTTCCTATCTAAAAATCATTAATGTTAGCTTAAGTTACAATTAAAATTTCTTCAAGTATCTTCTAGTAACCTGCCTGTTTACCATCCTCATTTTGCAGTTCCTTCCACATCTCTCAGTAGACATCGGTCTAGGCTAACCTTTTTCCATTTTCTCCCAAAAGTTAAGAAATTTAAACTTCTAGATCTTTGCATACATTAGTCTCTTTAACCAAAATATTCTACCTATTACTCTTTTCCTGCTAAACACCTATAGTTTCTTTATGCTTCAGCTTAAACATCACTTAGGGAAAGAAGTCTTCCTGTATTTTCTCTCGCACTATTCCTCAATTTAACTTAATTCTTGAAGTTTTCAATAATTGCAGTTCTATAAATTTGTAATTATACTTTATTTTGTAAGTGTTCACCTAATGACGGCAAAAACTGTTTCTGGCTGGGTTTTATCACATTATATCTCTGCAATCTAGCATAGTGCTTATAAACACTCAATAAATAATTGTGGAATAAAGATGTACAAGTGTTTTCAATAATTTCACAACAATATAAATGTTTTAGCATAATACTTTTAGGACTTAAAATGGGAGGTGCATTGTAGCAGACTGAGCAAATTAGAAATGAGCTGCATTTTTCTAGTAGATTCCTTAGGTTGGAAATCTGACAATAAAGTAGGAAAATAAATTATACACATGCATAATATCCCACCTGTAAAAAAACCTAAATAAAATAATAAAGCTTTAGTATGATCACCTGTGTATTAGTTAGAGGCAGATAACTGTTGATTTGTCTTTACTTTATGGTGAAGATGTATCTGCTGAGTTTCTGTTATATTTAATATAGCTGCATGAGAAAAATGCCTAAAGATTGTATGAATGATATTCAAATTTGTGACCTGTTGCATATGTTCTTTTAGCTTTAAGTCTAATTAAAAGCAACAAGTAAGTGTAACAAAACTATTCAAAGATGATAATTTTTTTCTTTCACAAATGATAATTTTTATCAAAACCATTTCTATAAACATTCCCCCTGCTTCTGTGGAATCAACTACACATTACGCAGAGATATGGAATAAGTGAGGACAAAAACAGATGAAAAATTATTCTAGGCTCATGGTTAGGAAGAATCAATATCGTGAAAATGGCCATAATGCCAAAAGTAATTTATAGATTCAATGCTATCCCCATCAAGCTACCATTGCCTTTCTTTAAAGGATTGGGGAAAAAAATCTTAAACTTTATACACAATCAAAAAAGAGCCAGCATAGCCAAGATAATCCTAAACAAACAGAAAAACAAACAAACATACAAACAAACAAAATAACACAGCTGGAGGCATCACATTACCTGACTTCAAACTATACAAGATTACAGCAATCAAAACAGCTTGGTACTGGAACCAAAACAAAGATAGAGACCAATAGAACAGAACAGAGGTCTCAGAAATAATGCCACAATCTACAACCATCTGATCTTTGACAAACCTAACAAAAACCCCATTGCTTAATGGGGAAAGGATTCTGATAAACAGTGTTGGGAATACTGGCTAGCCATATGCAGAAAGCTGAAGCTGGATCCCTTCTTTACACCTTACACAAAAATTAACTCTAGATGGATTAAAGGTTTAAGCATAGGACCTAACACCAAGAAAACCCTAGAAGAAAACCTAGCCAATACCATTCAGGATATAGGCAAAGGCAAGGACTTATGACTAAAACACCAAAAGCAATGGCAACAGAAGCCAAAATAGAAAAATGAGGTCTAATTAAATTTAAGAGCTTCTGCACAGCAAAAGAAACTATCATTAGAGTGAAACTGCTTTACAATCTTCCCATTATTTTGCTGCGTAGAAGCTCTTTAGTTTTATTATGTCCCACTTGTCAATTTTTGGGGTTTTCTTGTGTGTGTAGGTGTGTTTGCTCTTGAGATCTTAGTCATAAATGATTTGCCAATGCCAAAATCCAGAAAATATTTTCCTAAGTTTTCCTTGAGTATTTTTATAGTTTCAGTCTTTGTATTTAAATCACTAATCCATCTTGAGTTAATTTTTGCATATGGTAAAAGATATTGGCCAGTTTTGTTCTTCTCCATATGCCTAGCCAATTTATCCAACAGATTTGCCCCCTCTGGGGTCCCCTTTCACTCTTAGTGGAAGCTGTTTTATCTCTCCTGGATTTCATCTTTCTGGATTCTCTCACTCAGTGTGAGAGGAGCTGTCCTTCTTGGTTTTCCTCCTCTGGGAACCCTTCTCACTCAGTGTAAGAACTAGCTATTTATCTCTCTCCCCTTCTCCTTTTTCTTTCTCTCTTTCTCTCTGCCTAAATAAATCACTTTTCTGCAAAACTCTTTGGGGTTCATTGTTTTCTTACAAGCATGCCAGCCGTGGTCCCCTCTCCTGTTCATGGGTGAGTGAGAGAACAAGAACTTGGAAAAACATCCTCTGAAAGTACCCCTGTACCCAAAAACCTAGTAGCAATAACAGTCTCTGATAATCTTTTTTAAATTTTGTGATATGAGTGGCAAAGTTTCCTTTGCCATTTCTTATTGTGCTTATTTAAATCTTCTCTCCTTTTTTATTGGTTTAGTTAGTGCATTATCAATTTTGTTTAGCCCTTCAAAGGGTCAGTTTTTTATTTCATTGATTCTTTGTACATTTAGCATATGTAGATGGAGAAAAAGAGAAAGTTCATGGAAAGCCATCCAGATTAAATATTTTTTATAATACTATTAACAGGTCAAAAGCTTTTATGTTCGGAGTTGAAAAATCAGTGTGAGCAAGGAAGGAGAGCTCAAATATGTTCCAGCTATTCCTCAACTATCAATTTTGCAGCCAATTAAAGATGGCTATCAGTTCCAATATTATTTTTCTGTTACTTTAGAAAGTTTGGGATATGAAAGCATGCATCTTTGTTAGATTAAAGGAAGATGAATCATGGAAAAAATAGAAATTTGTTTATGGAAAACAGAAATGGAAATAGTGTAATCCTAAAAAATGTATTTTAAAATTTGCAAGTGTGCGTGTGTGTCTGTGTGTGTGCATGTGCACACCTACATTATTGCTGTAAAGATATTGAAACTTCCATGGAATAAGCAGGCAGGGATTTCAATCTTGTCTGACCATTTAGAAGGTATGTTACCATGGATATGCAACATCTCCCTGAGCTTTTGTTTTCTTACAAATTAAATGATAGTGAGGACTGTATTACTGTTTTACTATGAGAATTAGTTGAGATATTCAATATGAAAATATGTATTATAAATGTGTAGCACTTTAAAGTATACTTTATCAAGTAATAATTATTGATATAACTTTAAGTTTGAATTCTAATAACTATATTATCCTTTTATTTCTCCATGATAATTCTCTTGAGAGATTGTAAGTAATCTGTTAAATAAATGTTAAATATTCCACTTCAATTGTAAATGAGATTTTGAACTTAATGACAGCTTAGAATGTATTTCAAATGAATTGCATTAATCACAGGTATAATAGATAATGTCATGATAGTCATAGTAACTACCCACATAGAAGGATTGAAGGAATTAAATATGCCAAGTAACTGTTTGCAGTGGATTCCCCTCTGAGCCACCTGCTAAATCTGAGAGAAAGGAAAAGAAAAAGAAAGACAAATGTTTCTACGGAGCTTCCTTCTTCGTTGCTGAGTTTGTTAAAATTGAATCCATAGAGGTAAAAGATATTTTGTTTGTATTAAAGGTATAAACTGTGTTTTATTTTCCTATCAGTCTACAGTTAGGTTTTGAAGCAGCTCCAGCCAAAAGACAAGTTTTGTTGAACTACAGCGCATCTCTACTCTCCTTTCGCTCTTTCTTAGCTCTCTTTCCTTGTCCATTACTTCTGCCAGCTCACGGATGTTATAGGTCTTTTATTAAACTCTGTTATCATCCACCTCAGAAGAGTACCAGGATATATTTCAGGACACGCTCCAAATTTCATCATCAATATTTTTATGAGAATATAATGATTTCAAACTCTTTGTCTAGCCTATGTTATTCAACAGCCCTTTTGTCATCTGACTTAGTTTCTTCCCTGTGATCTACTGCATCAAAGGTCATATTGCAGCAGAGTTTCTGCATTGCTGAGAATATATGCTTTCTTTGCTGAAAAGACACATCAAGCATTTTATTGAACCAATATTAAATATAAATTTTCTAAACCAATATAAACTTTCTAGTCCATAGTTTCGACATCATAAGCTAGTCTCAATAACAGTTTCTATTCCTATAAATCAAAATGGCAGATGCTTCATATCAATTAGGTATATTTATTCAATTCAGTTAAGACAAAACGATCAAGCTATGTATTATGCTAGGCAGTGGAATCTAGAAAAAACAAAGGACTCATTAAATTTCAAAAATGGCAAATATCCTGATGTAATCTAATTAATTAAAGCATACATACAAATTTATATAACTTTGTAACTCTTAACGAGAAGGCTTAAACAGTATTATAGCAGCCCTTATATGCAGTACTCTCAGCTTGTTATGTTTCTTCTTTATTCTATTATCTTACTTGTACCTACTAGCTTCACAGTACATGTGATTCAGATTTATATGCTAACAAATTACAAATTCTTACCTGTGGTAGACTTTAGTACTATTTTAAAATACCAAAATTAAAATCATTAATTCTAAGAATGCTGAGTATAGACTGAATTACCTCTAAGATTTTTAACTGTGTCTAGAATTTAAGCATTTTATTAGCATTACCATCCTCAAGAGCTTTGTTTACTATTTATGTAACATTTTTTGTAGTTTATATGATATTTGCATTTATAATGATTTTAGATAAATCCCTCCTTCATCTACTTTTATTTACCATTGCCTTGTTAAAATCAATAGCATTAATAATATGCTAATTTAGATTGGGTTTGAAATCATATTCATTGATTTTTAGTATGCATTTTAATAAACACATAAACTTGAGTTAAAAATGGCCAGGCCAGCCAGGTACCACTTAAAATCATCTCATAAGGTGTCTGCATTAGTTTGCTAGGGCTGTCTCAGCAAAGTAATATTGACTGCATGGCTTAATCATCATTAATTTATTTTCTTGTAATTCTGGAGGGTAGAAGTCTGAGACCAAATTTTTCTTAAGGCTGCAGAGAAAGGATTTGTTCCAGGCCTCTCCTCTTGGCTTGTAAATAGTCATCTTTTCCCTGTAGTTTCTATTCCTTCTGTTCATGTGTGTGTCCAAATATCCTCTTAAGAACGCAAATTATATTGGATTAGGTCCTACGGTAATGGCCTTGTTTTAACTTAATTACCACTGTAAAGACCTTATTTTCAAATATGGTTGCATTCTGAGTTATTGGTGGTTAGAATTTCAGTTTAAGACTTTTTTGGGAGACATAATTCAACCTATAACAGTGCCTAGTGGAATACTTTCTTGTGTGTGACATGAACTTTTTCTTTATTTTGCCATTTTTAGACTGCCAGCTCTAAATGACCTTTCTTCTGTGTAGCCATAGATTTCTGCATGCTTTAATTTTATTATCTTTCAAGGAAAACCCCTAATAATGCCTTTTTAAAAAATTTTTCTGATCCCTCTATTTCTTTTTCCACAATCCAATTAAATCATATCTCTCATTCTCTAAACCCTAAGAGTAAATTAATTGTATCTCTTCTTTGTATTATTTCCCCTTAACAGAAATGCATTGGTTTAATGATAAGGAATAAATTGTTTTAGAGAAAATTTGTTTTATAACAGAAATATTGTGTTCTTTTCTTTCTTCATGGAACAATTATTAAAATGTAATATTTCTAACATTTCCATTGAGGATAAGAAAAATAACAATAACAACAAGAGTTAGAGTTGTAAAATAAGAGTGACACTAAGAAAGGTAAGGAAAAGAAGGCGCTAGAGTTATTTTCTTTTCCCTTTCACCATCCTTTTTTTTTTTTTTTTTTTTTTTTGAGATGGAGTCTCACTCTGTTGTCCAGGCTGGAGAGCAGTGGCACAGTGGCACAATCTCAGTTCACTGCAACCTCCACCTCCCAGGTTCAGGGGATTCTCTTGCTTCAGCCTTCACAGTAGTTGGGATTACAGGAATGTGCTACCACACCCGGCTATTTTTTTTTTTTTTTCTGTACGGGCAGGGTTTCACCATGTTGGTCAGGCTAGTCTCAAACTCCTGACCTCAGGTGATCCACCTGCTTCAGCCTCCCAAGGTTCTGGGAATACAGGCGTGAGCCACCACACCCGGCCTCCCTTTCATTTTCTAATCCCAACAAAAACTTCAGTACCACTCACCGTAGCTCCAAATATACTAAAAATTGGGGTTGAGGTAAGGAAATTTAATAATGGCTTCTACATGTTGCAGGCACTGCCAGATGTTTACTTTCTTCCAAAATTTTTCTCTTTTCAATATTGGTGTGTTCTAAGTTCTTTTTTCATGTGGAAGGATGTTCTTTTGCATGCTACTTTTGTTCAAGATCCAATGATGGACACAGGCCCTGGAAGTTATAAACTATAAAATGAAGGAATTAGTGTAATTAGTTAACAATTATACATGTTGTTTCCAATCTAAGATTATAATATAGAATTCAGGAGTAAAGAATTAATGAGTTTGGAAATGATTACATCTCATTTTCAAAAATGAATTAATGATAGGCTTTACACATAATTTATTGAGAATTGAGCAGTCCTCACAAAATTACTTTTCTCCTTCCCTTCCCAGTCTTTGACTGTGGGTGTTGGTAAAGAGAGATAAAATTGGTAATTCAGGGGATGAAAATTTATTTTAATTTTGAATTTGGAAAACTCTGAAACCCCTCAATCCTGAGACAACACTTATTTTTCATGGTACATGCCTTATACTTAATATTATTTCTTGCTTTACTGGACAAAGGATTCTTCCAATTTATGTTACCATGTGTCCCTAGAGGCCACGGACAAATAAAAAAAAGGATCCCAGTAGTCCTAACATCAAGAATTTTGAAGTTTCAAATATGTGTTGCTGCTTAAGAATAGATGCAAAAATGTAAATATATCTTTATAATGCTATACATGATTACTACTAGAGATGCAATTTAATATTAATAATGTTATTTTAGTCATATTTTATTTAAAGTAAATACAAATATCAAGCCAAATGACCATTAGTAATATCAAGCATGTGTGATAGAAATTTTAGTGAAACACTGCTCATATATATATATATATATATATAAACTCTAATCTTTTGAAAATGCAAGACTCATGAAGCATCTTCTACATGCCAGCTCAGTAATCATCTTCTGCATAACGTTTCTTGATGCTTCACCCATTCCTGAATGCCCAGTAAAAAGAATTGGCCCCTTCATGGTGGTTCTAATGTACTCATACTCCTTTTGTTATGGTATTTTAAAAAATTTATTGAACTATTTTTTACATGTTTTATAACCAGGTACCTTCTTAAATGAAGCAAACCATGCGTTTTTGTCTTTGTACCCCAAGATAAAGATGCTACCTGATCCATGGTACAGCCTCAGTAAATATTTTTTAATTTGTTTGATCAAAAATGCGAGCATAGAAAAATTCTACAGTGAATTTCTAATTTGAAAAATTATGTTAGCAGCCCTGTTTTTGGTACCTAAGCCGACACTCACCCTGACTACTCTGAACATTTACTAATGCAGAATTACCAAGTATCATTATTGATGTAATATAGATACTACAGACAACTTCTGTGATGGCTTGTTTTTCTAGCCTCTCATCTTTGAGTTGAGGTGTGCTCCTGTGCCTTTGTTTGTAAGGCAAGAGCTCCCTTCTCCCTGTTTGCCTCATGCTACTGTTAAACTTGATTTTAAATAATCATCTCAAAAAGTAGTGGCTTATCCTAATAACAATCATTTTGTATTCTCCTCATGGTGTTGGGGTTGAACCGGGCTTATTTAGGCCGCTCTTACTCAAAATCTCTCATAAGTTAGCAGTTGATCACTGGTGAGGCTGCAGTTCTTTCAAAGGCTTTCTTACACATACATATAGCAGTTGATACTGGGCTGTTGGCTGGGAGGGCAGTTGGGGCTGCCAGTTAAAATTCTTTCATGGGGCCTGAGATTTCTTGCACATGCTTGCTGAGTTCTTAGTGTGCATTGCGTAAGAGCCATAGCAAAAAGAGCACAGCCTTTTATTACCAAGCGTGGGAAGCCACATAGAGTCTTGGCTACCATAGTCACAAAGTTACCCAGATTCAAGAGGGTGAAACATAAACCCCTGCTTTTTGATGGAAAAGGTATAACCATCTCATTGTAAAAATAGAACATGACATGGGAGATGTTATTGCTGCCATTTTAGAAAGCACGTTTTTTTTCCACGAGTGGTGGATAGCTTTCCCAAACTAGGCCATATACTTCTTTCTGAGAAGCCAGGATTAATTCTCAGGTCTTATTTCTTAGAAGTTCTTAAGAATGGATTAAATATTATATGGAACTGCCATGTGCTCAAGAAGCATAAGGAGTCAGCCTGAAGAGCAGGAAAGAACAAATCAATATCAAGAGAAGAGGTGAATGACAGGTGTCCATGTGAGCCTGTGCAAATAGAAAGATTAACCACATTTCTAAATGATTTGTTTTCTGGTTTTAGTTACTCATTCGTTTCTATTACTTATTTCATATTAGGTCACATCCCTCATCTTTCTGTTGTTTTTCCCTAGGGAGCTTTTTACTTATCACTAATGCAACCCTTTTGGAGGCATATTTTAGTGTATTTAAGTAATATTTCATAAGTTTCATGAGAAAATTATGCTGTTTTTGAGTTTGTAATTTAATGAGATCTGTGACTTTACCAATATAGGAAAAAAATGACACTTCTTGCCACTTATTATAAACATAAAGCTTTCTGCCCTGGTAATACATCTAATCCAATGAACCACTATCCCTTAACTCTAGAGTACCTTAGGAACAAGGATGTCCCAAAAGTTAAAGTGATAAAATAAGAATTTTAGAGTTTAATGTCCACACTCAGCCTTTTTTAATTAATGTGAATATTATACACGTTTTTAGAGACATTTTGTTTTTGTTTATGGACATACTCATATTGCACCTTCAGAAGAAAAATAAAACTATATATTATTTTCATCAATAAATACTGGCTGAACACCAACTGTGTACAATGTCTAGTGTTAGATATAAGACACATAGCATTGCAATAAAAAAGTACAGTACATGTTAATAAAAAGAGCTCACAAATATATATATATTCATAAATATATATAATAAACATATGTTTATAATAATATATATTCATAAAAAGAACACGTGATAAACATCAAATTAGTGGGTTAGACACATAATGTTTACAGGAGTTTAGAAATGGCTCAGAATTTGTAACAGTTCAATTAGGTTTCATGAGTGAAATTACTCAAGTAGACCTTTAGATGAAAGGCAGTACTTATTAGGGAGAAAGCCAGTTTTCAGCTAAGACACAAACTATAGGGAAAAGTGTGGCAGCATGCATATATATATCCCCTTAGCACTTCAATAGAATGTGTTATAACTCTGTTTCAGCATCATTATTGCTAGTCCTTGATATGACCTGAGTTCTGATTTAGCACAGCCTTTAATGTGCCATTATCAAGTGTGCTGAGTTTACATGCAAATTATTATAGTCTTGCCTTTCTTGGGAGGAAAAACAACAGGAGATAAAGCAAGAGAAGACGAGTTCTATTGAAGTCCATAAATTCCAGGCTAAAAGTTAAGCTGAGGAGCAATAAAATTATTACAGATCTTGAGGAAAAATGAAAAAAATTTAAAGCATGCAGTGCTCTCAGAAGTGGTTGCACATATTTTGTTTTGAGTTAGAGTCTTTTAGAATGTGTGTCTGTAGAAAAGCAGTGGTTTCAAACAAGCAGAAACTGGGGAAGAAGGTAAGTCAACAACACAACCACACTTTCCCTATCAGCATAGAAATGAGGACATAAGTCAAGGGCAAATCTTCGAGAACCTTCTGCATAGCTACATTGTACCTTGTCAGGGATAAAAAGGGCCACGAAGCTTTCCATCTTTTAAGGAATAGCACTGAAGTGGAGAATTGGTAAACTCCATCAGATTTTTGAAGTTAGTCCTAGTACATGGCATTCCAAAACTCAGGGACATTGTAGAGCCCAGATACCACTGAAAACTGCGTTCTTCATCAGTGAATCTGTCAACTCATCTCATGCAATCCTCAAACTTCACACTCAACTTGCAGTAAAGAGAACAGAAAAATAATATCCTGGTATTAAGGTATAGTTTTGGCAACGTGTACATGGTTAGTAGTTTCAAAGAAGATGGAGATGATTTTAAGAATAATCAGTGAAATCTATTATGCCAAATGAATAAATGAAGATTATAATTGACCAGAAATTAAATACATAAATAAATAATAAATTCTATATAAGATTTATCAGTATTGCCTTCTCCCGCCCTTGTATGAACATGATAAACATAAATGCCATGATGGTGCAGACATTGTTCTTTGTTTGCCTAAAATATTACTGTACACTTTTCTTCCCACTTGGCAGAAGAGCCCAGTTTCACTCAGAACGGCCATGTCTCCAGGCCTAGAAAACTTATCGTGATTGCTTTAAATCCTTTGATGAAAACTTTTATTTTTCCAGCTTACCTTGCACTTGGGAATCATCATGGAACTGAAGAGTCTCTTTCCATGGATTAAAAAAATAGCCCTTTGCCTATTATTCCCCTGTAGAAAGAAATACAAATAAAATTATACTATTAAAAAGTACACATGAATAAAGTATAGAAATTCAATATACATTTTTTTTTCAATTTCTACAACCTCTTTTTGCTCACACAATTGCTGGACCTTGAGCCCAGCATAGTCTGGGTGTTAAAAAGAAAATTATACCCAAAGGCACTGGCTTATCTGTATCTAGAATCTTGCAAATAGAAACCAAGTGTACTGGACCAAGGAAGCTTCAGTTTAATTTTGCCTCAGTCAGAATATATTGATACAGATGTCCTACGACGATGTTATGTATGCAGCATTCTAGCTCTGGTAGACAGCTGCAGTTTAACTTTCTGGCTTAGCTAAAGTAAACCTAGATCTAAATCTGTACTACAGATATTGTAGGGCAGAAATGTGTTCATACAATATAGTAAAAGCTACTTTAAAAACTTGGGAGAGGGAAATGTTTTGGATTCATTATGTGCTTATGCTCCCTCTAAAGATGACTAATTTAAAGAGAGAGAGAAAGAGATTTGACAGACTTGTCCTTCATTATAACTTGGGGGAGTATGTCACAATCTTAAGAGTCCTATGCAGTTTTACCGTACTGTGTATGCTGGTAGGAAGATCTTCAATTAAAACAAGGGCTCCCTGTTTTCAATTGTTCTGGAAAGGACTAAGGATTGTCAAGTGGAAGTGGCTACAATTTTCCACCAAAAACAAAGTGAAAATGGTACTTACCATAGTTAGCAAAAGAATCAGATCTCTAATATTGTTTTGTTACTTAGAAGAGTCAGATTTTAACTGTTGAATTAGTTATTCCAAAAGATAAAGTCAATAGGCAAACTAATAAGAATATATGATTAATGTAGCCTGCATATAACATAAGTCACCACCCTAGAGGGTTTGGTACCACCCCTCCCTGTAATACCCAGAACAACTTCACAGCAGGTGAAGTGTCATACTCAGACAAAAGGGGTCCCATATGTCATATGTGCATAGTTTGAATCTTTCTTCTAGCCTTTGCTAATTTACCTCATACACCAAGTATTTCTATTCTGGAGAAAGATTAAAACCCATAGCTATATAAAACAATTGAGTACTTAATCCAGTTCCCTATTAAGTCCAAAGAACATGGAATACTGCTCCAGACAATTGGTCCATGAGAGAAATTATAGGAGGATGAGAGATAAAATTTTCAACTAAGTCTATCTAATAATTGTTCCATTTAGAACTAAAAAAAATTGTATTTATATCCTCATTTTCTGAAAAAATACTCTCTGAATTAGTTTTTTTAATTTATAGAGAATTATATAG
This sequence comes from Callithrix jacchus, assembly GCF_049354715.1. Classification (NCBI taxonomy): domain Eukaryota; kingdom Metazoa; phylum Chordata; class Mammalia; order Primates; family Cebidae; genus Callithrix; species Callithrix jacchus. The sequence goes on from NC_133511.1 coordinate 89,774,057, forward strand.
GAAATGATAAATATTATACAAAGTATATACATCAATGAATTTTAACAACCAGAACATAACTTTGTAAAAAATATATTATATTAACTTGGCATCAGGATCTCCCTTTATGCTCCCCTCCAATTACTTCTCCCCCCCGTCTTAACTGCTTTTATTGCTTATAACTTATAATCAGTTATTATAATACTAACTGATCAATTATATATCAGTAATAAGTTAATCAGTTAATATAAGTTATAATAGTTTTGCCATTTTGTATTTTTTATAAAATACATACTATTTTGAGTTTGTCTCCATGCACCACATATTATGTTTGTGAGGTTTAGCAAGATTGTTGTATATACTGTAAATTATTCACTCTCAATAGAGTATAGTATTTCCTTGTATGAGTATACCATTAATCCATTCTGTGGTAGGGAGTATTTGAGTAGTTTTGAAAAACTCATTTTATAAATTGGTTAACTTAAATTCCCACAAACCATGTATGAAAATTCTGAACATTTCATCTTTTCAACTCTGACATTCGTAGCTGGAATTTTCATTTTGTCTTTTTTGTGTGGTTGTATTGGTATTCAATTTCATTAATTCAATTTCATTAATGGCCAGAGAACACAAATTAAACTGTTATATAGCAGTTTGATTTTAATTTGCGTTCTCTGGCCATTAATGAAATTGAACACTTTTTCATATATGTATCACCAATTTAGAAATCTCTCTTGCAATGAGTACTTTATTTTACATTTTTAAGTCAGGTTTTCATTTATAACACATTTTGTGAATGAACACAAGATAATTTCCCATGATAAAAGTGTTCTTACTAACCCAGTGGACAAGCTAACCCAATCTTCATATACTTGTGAATGTTCTTCTCCACTCAGCACAGGACTTAATTATCTCATGAGCAAAACAGCCAGCTGGCAGAAATGTTACCCAAACACAGTTTCAAACATGGACTCCCTCAACAAGGCACCAGTGATTTGGGTACCATCATTACAAAAAGTTTAATTTGCTACCCAAAAATGATAAATATAAGTAATATCTGTGAGGCTGTTTGAAACTATCTATGTCTACACACTTTCAGTGTCAGTCACTCCATCACAAATTGTTGCTGGCTCCTTGAGCCCTATCTAGGAAATGGCAGACAGGATTTGTCTCTTTTCATCTCTTCTTTTTTTTCTCTCCCTGTAGCTCTGTTAAGTCTTTTATTTTAAGGAAGCAAGTCATTAGCAGGAGGGAGAGGCCTACTTTCACTTCTTATGTTTCTCCCAAATCTCTCTTACCTAGAGGTTCTTAAGGCTTCAGGACTTCAAAACCAAATCCAGAATATTTACTTATATTCTATATTTATTTTCCTTCTACTAAATCACGTTACTGAAGCAATGATCATAAGGCTGATAAAATCTTAGTTGAAGGAAAGGATAATCATATAAATATAAAAATGGTATAATTTTGATCACATTATCCCTACACATGACTTTTCTATAATATACTTAGTACTTTTTTTAAAATTTTAACTCAGTGAACTTGAACAAGTTATTTAACCTTTCTATGCCTCATTTCCTTCAATTAGTAGAGGGTCCATAATAGCAATATTTCAGCAGTTTCATGATTAGTAAGTGACTCAGTACAGCATCTGGCTCCTTTTAAACTTGTTCAGTACATGATAACTATGTATGAGCCAGGTACTGTTATTCAAATAATTTAAAGAATATCTAATATCTTTAATATTGACTGTATCCCAGAGTTATAATATGCATTATATTTTGTATTGATTAAATTCAGCATATTTACTTATTTCCATTATAATTTGTTTTTCCAGTTTTTTAAAACTATATTTTTTTCAGTTTGAAACATCTGGAGATTTCTAGGGTTTTGTATATTTCTAGATTAATTGCATTTCAGAGAAGAATATTCTTTATATTCAATATTGCTTTATTGACAAAGTTTTGTTAATTTTTATAATTATGTTATTGTTGTTTGAAAAGACTGTGCTTTCTGAAGTTGTATAATGCTCTACAGATGCCAATTGGTCAATTTTATTTATCATATGGTTAAAATTCTTTTCAACACTAGTAAATGATTTGTAATAAAAAACTGCCCACTATAACTTAGAAGATGCCTTTTTTTCCTATAAGTCCATTCATTTAAAATACATTTTTGTTTTTTATTTTTAGGTAAAAATATATTTATTATTGCTCTGAGTTCCTGATTCAATAAACTTTTTACATTTATGTCATGAAATACTTTGTCTAATACTGATATTTGACATAAAGCATATGCTTTATGAAAAGATGAGGCTTTTTTTGGTTGTTGTTGTTTTTATAGTATGTGCTTTTATATTTTCCTTAAATTTTAACTTTATTTATATTTATTAAGTGTATTATGAACATAATACATATTTGGTACATATGTAAAATACATAATTACATTTATTTGAATTTTGCTTGTATCTCATGTGTATTATTCTGCTCAATCTAGCATAACAAAATACCATGTTAGCTTTAAACAACAAAAACTTTGTTTTTAAGTTTTGGATGCTGCAAGTTCAAAGCAGGGCACAAGCATGTGCAGGGTCTGCTGAGAGCTTTCTTCCAGGCTTTCAAGGATCTGAACTCTTACTGTGTGTTTACGTGGCCTTTCCTTAGTACCTTGCACATAGAGATCTCTTTCTGAATCTCTCTTCCCACCTCTCTCGTCCTTTTTAAATTAAGCTACTAATCCGATTAAATTAGGACTCCACCATTATCATTAATACTTCATTTAATCTTTTATCTATCCTCTCTCTCTCTCTCTCTCTCTCTCTCTCTCTCTCTCTCATCTATATCTATCCATCTACCTATTTTTCTTATAACTTTTAGGTTCAAGATGTGTATGTGTAGGTTTGTTACATGGGTAAATTGCAGGTTGCTGGAGTTTCATGTACGAATGATTTTGTCAGAAAGCTAGCGAGATAGAACTTAACAGACAGTTTTTTAATCTTCATACTTCTTCCACCCACCACTCTCAATTAAGCCCTGTCATCTATTATTCCCCTTTGTGTCCATGTGTACTCGTGTTTGGCTCTGACTTATAATTGAGAACATGTGGTATTTTATTTTTCTGTTTCTTCGTGTATTTACTTAAAATGATGATTCGACTGCTCTCATGTTTGTACCAAAGGATTTTATTTTATTTTATTTTATTTTATGGCTGTGTGGTGTTCCATTTTATACACGTACCATTTTTTAAATCCAGTACACTGTTGATGGGCATCTAGGTTGATACCATGTTTTTGCTATTCTGAAAACTACTCTGATGAATGTACATATGTATGGGTCTTTATGGTAGAACAATTTATATTCCTTTGGGTACATACTTAATAATGAGATTGCTGGGTCATTACAATGGGATTGTTAGTTCTGTTTTAAGTTCTTTGAGAAATTTTCAAAATACTTTTCACAATGGCTGAACTAATTTTCATTCCAAACAGTAGTATACAAGCATATCCTTGTCTCTGGATCCTTACCAACATCTGTTACACTATTTTTTGTCTTTTTAGTAATAGCCCTTCTGACTGATGTGATATGGTATCACATTGTAGTTTTGACTTACATTTCTCTAATAATTACTGATGTTGAGTATTTTTTTCCATGTGCTTGTTGGCCACTTGTATGTTCTTTTGAGAAGTGTCTGTTCATACCCATTTTTAAATTGGTTTTTTTGGTTTGTTTTTCCCTTGGTGATTTAAGTTCTTTATATATAGTGGGTATTATACCTTTGTTGGATGTATAGTTTACAAATATTTTCTCCCTCTCTGTAGGTTGTCTGTTTACTCTGTTGATAGTTTATTCTGCTATGCAGAAGCTCTTATTTAATGAGATACTATTTGTCTATTTTTGCTTTTGTTGCAATTGCTTTTGGAGTCTTCCTCATGAAATCTTTGCCAAGGTCAATGACAAGAATGGAATTTCCTGTGATTTCTTCTAGAGTTTTTACAGTTTTAGATTTTACATTTAATCTCGATTTCATCATGTGTTGATTTTTGCATATGATGAAAGAAGAGATCCAGCTTCATTCTTCTGCATATGACCAGCCAGTTATTCCAGCACCATTTATTAAACAGGAAACCTTTTCTCCATTTCTTGATATTGCCAACTTTATCAATGATCAGATAATTAAAAACATGTGGCATTATTTCTGGTTTTTCTAAGCTATCTATGTGTCTGTTTTTAAACCAGTACCATTCTGTTTCGGCAACTGTAGTATTGTAGTATAGTTTGAAGTTGAGTAATGATATGCCTTCAGTTTAGTTCTCTTTGCTTAAGATTCCTTTAGCTATTGAGGCTATTTTGAGGAACCCTAAAATTCAGGTTCCATATGAATTTTAGAATGTGATTTTCTAATTCTTTAAAAACTGGCATTGGTAATTTGATAAGAATGGTACTGAATCTATAAATTGCTTTGGGTGATGGGATCATTTTTTAATGATGTTAGTTCTTCCTAAGCATAAATATGGGACATTTTTCCATCTTGCTGTATCATCTTTATTTATTTCAGCAGTGTTTTGTAATTCTTATTCCAGAGATCTTTCAAATTCTTGGTTAGCTGTATTCTTAAATATGGTCTTCTTTTTGTGGCTATTGCACTTGGGATTGTGTTCTTGAACACAAGCTCTCAGGTCAGATGTCACTGGTATTTAGAAATGCTACTGATTTGTCCACATTGATTTTATATTCTGACATTTTACTGAAGTTTTCTTTTGTTTGTTGGTTTTTTAATCAGATCTAGGAGCCTTTTAGAAGAGACTATGGAGTTTCTTAAATCGTCCTTGTAGGTGTTTTGTACTTCTGTGAGGTCAGTGGTAATGTCACCTTTGTCATTTCTTAATGTGTCTATATGAAACTTCTCTCTTAGCCTGGCTAGCAATCTATATATCTTATTTATTCTTTCAAAACATAAACTTAGAGTTTCAGTGATCTTTTCTATGGATTTTCTTCTCTCTGTTTCATTGAGGTTAGCTCTGATTTTGGTTACTTCTTTTGTTCTATTAGCTTTTGGGTTGATTTACTGTTCCTTTTCTAGTTCATCTAGATGTAATGTTAGGTTGTTAATTTGCAATGTTTCTAATTTCTTGATATAGGCATTTAGCACTATAAAATTCCTTGTAATGCTGCTTTAGCCATGTTGTAGAGGTTCTGGCATGTTGTATCTTTATTTTCATTTTTCAAAATATTTTTTGACTTTTTTCTGAATTTCATTATTTGCCCAAAAGTGACTCAGGAGCAGGTTGTTTAATTTTCATGTCATTGTATGGTTTTGAGAGATCTTCTTGGAATTGATTTCTAGTTTTACCATGCTGTGTTCTAGGACTGTGGTTGATATGATTTCAATTTCTCTGAATTTATTGAAAATTGCTTTATGATTACATGTGTGGTAAATCTTAGAATATATGCAATGTGCAGATAAGAAGAATGTATATTTTCTTGTTGCATGGCATTGATATGGTTTGAATCTGTGTCCCCATCTAAGTCCCATGTCGAATTGTAACCTCCAATGTGGGATGTGGGATCTGGTGGGTGGTGATTTTATCATGGGGTTGGTTTCTTATGAATGGGTTGGCACCATCCCCTTAGTGCTGTTCTCATGATAGTAAGTGAGTTACCATGATATTTGGTTGTTTAAAATTGTGTAGCACCTCTTTCTCTCTCTCAGTCCTGCTCCTGCCATGTAAGACACCTGCTCTTGCTTTGCCTTCTGCCATGAGTAAAAGCTCCCTGAAGCCTCCCCAGAAGCAGATGCTGCCATGCTTTCTGTACAGCCCGCTGAACTGTGAGGCAATTAAACCTCTTTTCTTTATAAATTACCCATTCTCAGGTATTTCTTTATAGAACTATGAGAACGGACTAATATAGGCTTGTTTAGTAGTTGTCTGTTAGGTCCATTTGATAATGTGTCAAGTTTAGGTACCAAATGTCTTCGTTAGTGTTCTTCCATAATGATGTGTTGGACACTGTTGGTGTGGTGTTGAAGATTACCACTATAATTGTATGATTATATAAGTCTGTTCATAGGTCTCTTAGAGTTTGTTTTATGAATCTGGGTTTTTGACAGTTGGATGCATGTATACCTAGGATAGTTAAGTCTTGTTGAAGTAAACCATTTATCATTATGTAATACCCGTCTTTTATTTTAATTGCTGTTGATTTAAAGTCTTTTTTTTGTCTGAAATAAAAATAGCAACCTCTACTCTTTTATGTTTTCCATTCGCTTGATAGATCTGTCTTCATTCCTTTACTTTTAGCCTGTGTGTGTCAATGCATATAAAATGGGTATTTTGAAGACAGTATACAGTTGGGTCTTGCTTCTTTATTCAACTTGCCACTCTGTGCCTTTTAAGTGGGAAATTAGCCTGGTTCATTCATTCAAGGTTAATATTGATATGGGATGATTCGATACTGTCATCATGTTGTTATGCAAGCATGATTGTATAGTTGCTTTGTAGTGTCAGAAGACTATGTACTTAAGTGTGTTTTTCTGGTGGCAGGTCTTTTATTACCACCACACCTGCATAATGAATTACCTTAACTTTTACTTTTCTGAAAAGGATTGTATTTCTTCACTAATGAAGCTTAGTTTGGCTGGATATGAAATTCTGGATTGGAATTTCTTTTCTTAAACAATGGTGAATATATGCCCCCAAACTCTTCTGGCTTGTAAGATTTCTTCAGAAAGGCTGGCTATTAGCTTGATGAAATTCCCTTTATAAGTAACCTTTAATTTCTGTCTAGCTGCCATTAATATTTTGTGTGTGTGTGTGTTGACCTTGGAGAATATGATGACTATGTGTCATAGGGATGATCATTTTGTACAGTATCTTGTAGGAGTTCTCTGAATTTTCTGTATTTGCATGTTGACCCCTCTAGTGAGGTTGAAGAAATGTTTGTGGATATATTTTCAGATATGTTTTCCAAGTTATTTGCTCCCTTTCTCTCACTTTCTAGGGTGCCAATGAGTTGTAGGTTTGGTCTCTCTACATAGTCAGATATTTCTAGGAGGTTTTTTTGCTTTTTGGATGCTTTTTTATTTTTGATTTGAAGAACCCATCTTTGAGGTCTGATGTTCTTTTTCTGCTTTGTCTATTCTGCTGTTAAAATTCACAATTATATTAAGAAATTTTTGTAGTGGACTATTCAGTTCTAGGAAATCAGTTTTTTTTTTCTTGAAATTTTCAGCTCTTATATCATTTTATTGGATTGCTTATACTCCTTGGATTGGGTTTTAGCCTCCTCCTGCATCTCAATGATTTTCACAGCCATCCAGATTCTGAAATTTATGTGTTATTTCATCCATTTCAGTCTGGTTAAGAACCATTTCTGAGGAGCTAGGGTGGTTGTTCGTAGGTAAGAAGACACTCTGGCTTTTCTTAGTTGCCAGAGTTCTTGCACTGGTTCTTTCTCATATGTGTGGGTTGGTGTTTCTTTAACATTTGAAGTTGCTGTCAAATGAAAGGACCTTTTCACTTCTATATTCTTTGATGTCCTTGAGAGTTTGACTATTGTATAAGTTGGGTTTAGTAAATTGACTTTTTTCTGGGTGATTTCAGGGACCAAAGCTCAGCTCAGCATTCCTGGGCTGCCTGATCTATCCCTAAGAGGCTGTGACCAGGCCTGCAGCTTTTTTCCCTGGACCCTCAACGTTAAACACATACTACACTGGAGGGGATGAGGTGTTCCCAGTCCACTGACGACAACACTATGATGGGAGGCTGTTGGCAAAAGTGCTTCAGTGCAGCACTGGCAGAGTGGCATGGGTCTCTCTGCATGTGTACACCACCAGTGGGGTGATGGTGGGTCCCATGTGTGCTTGCACTGCAGTGATGGAACAGCCAATGGGTTTAGTATGTGTGGGCACCAGCAAAGCAGAAGGGTCCAGGTGAGGGCAAGTGCATAGCAGATGCCCACCTGCAAAGGTTCTCAGACTGTTAAGCAGGGTCTGCTGGCAAAGACATACGTATGGGGGTGGCTACTGGCACGCTCCTCTCCTAGGCATCTCCAGCTTCACTGCAAGTGAATGTGGCTAGGGAGGGACCCAGAGATAGAAGAGCAGACAGGGATTGCTCAGATCAGACGTGCCCTGTCTGATGGGCTAGATAGCCCTACTCTGTCCAGGTCTGGCAATCAATAAGCCCTAAAGTTTCCTAGAGGAGTATGGCAAGCCTTAGAGGATGGGTGCCTATGACCTGATTGACTGCAACTGTTCCAGCTAGTTGGTGTCCCTGTGCAGGGTTTCCAGCCTCCTTCTCTTGCAACCCAGGGTCTGTGTCCTCTTCTGTCCTCTTTCAATGTCTTCTTTCCAAAGGTAAGTTCAGAGTGTGCCCATCTTCTTAATAATCTGTTGTCTCAGTGGGTGAGTTAAGTTGGCTGTGTTAAGTTGGCCATCTCGACTCTTTCCTTCTATATAATCTTAATTAACTGCTAAAAGTCCTATCTCCAAATAGTCACACTGGGGGTTAGGGTTTCAACATTGTAGGAACAAAATGTGGTCTATAGTACCATTTAATCAACAGGAGCATTTAGTCTATTTTTTAAAATTTATTAATTTTACTTTAGGTGCATACTATATGTGGCATTTCTCCCCATGTTATCCTTCCCCACCCTTCCCTCCCTCCCTACCCCCTGCTGTCTCTCCCCTACCCCCTCAACTGTCCCATGTGTGATGCTCCTCTCCCTGAGTCCACATGTTCTCATTGTTCAACACCCACCTATGAGTGAGAGCATTTATTCTATTTTTATTTACTACAATTATAAAAATGTTCAACTAAAATATGTTATTAACACTTCTGTTTTCTTCTAAGATTTTTACAGTTTTAGCTCTTACATTTAAGTTTTAATTCATTTTGAGCTCACATTTTTATATATTGTGAGCTATGCACTTTAAGTATGACTACAGTAGTCAATTACTGAAGTGAGGTCGAATTGAAAATCTTTGAAGTTGAAGAGAAGAAGCACAGTAAAACTAAACCATGGAATGAGTCATTATATTAAAATTAAACAAGATAATAGTAGGAAGTGGAAGGGAGAGGAGTATCTAACAGGGATTCACAGTCTCATTTTCTGCAAAGAGTAAATTAATTGGCTTTTTAGTTAATAATGAAGTCAGTATCTCAGTTTTTATGATTTTCTTCTAGTTGTCATATTTATCATGCAGTTCTGACTACTGTGTATGTTAATTATCATATACTGCCTCTTTAAAATTTCACAAAAATTGGCAAATACATGTTTTTTTCAAAACTGGATATTGGAACTTGTTTTGTGATCAGGAATTAGCACTATATCTACAGCTCTACCTGTCTATCTATCTATCTATCTTTCTATCTATCTATTTATCTTCTTCCAATATCCTGAAACATGATTTAAATTCTAATTGTACAAGATGAACCAAATACCAGAATCCTGTGATGAGAATTTCATGCAATTGAATATGCATACTTAAGAACAATATATTCAGAAGTTATTTTGTGCACATTGTGAGAACCTTTATGAAGCACATAAGGTATTTTTTTTTTTTTTTAGACAGAATCTTGCTTTGTCATTCAGGCTGGTGTGCAGTGTCACAATCTCGGCTCACTGCAACATCTGCCTCCTGAGTTCAAGCCTTCCTCAGCCTTCTGATTACCTGGGATTGACACCCACCACCACACCTGGCTAATTCTTGTATTTTTAGTTGAGACAGGTCTTACCATGTTGGTCAGGCTGGTCTCAAACTCGTGACCTCAGCCGATTCACCTGCCTGTGTCTCCCAAAGTGCTAGGATTACAGGTGTGAGCCACTGCACCCAGCCAGGATAAGACAATTTTAAGGAAACTTTTCATATAGTGCAACCTCTGCAGGAGTTTTAGCCATACTCTGAATGAGGACTGCTTTGGATAGCCGCGGTGAACATTCAAATTCCCACAAAATGCCAGTTTTTGCAATGGCATAATCTGCCAAATAAATTCACGATGCCCTCTAAATATTGAGAGTTTGCCTAGGATGCCAAGACCTGCCTTCTCTTAAAAAACGAAATAGGCAAAATAATGGTTCTTCCAAAATGCTCACATGCTAATATTCAGAGTTGGTGAATATGATGTTTTACATGGCAAAGAAGAGCAAAAATAAATAAATAAATAAAAAGCAGGAGTTGCAATTCTCGCATCTGATAAAATAGATTTCAAAGCAACAAAGATACAGTGGTAAAAGGATCAATGCAACAATAAGAGCTAGCGATCCTAACACCCAGATGCATAAGACTCATAAAGAGATTTAGACTCAACGAGACAGAAAATTAATAAGGATATCCAGGACTTGAACTCAGATCTGGAACAAGTAAACTCAATAAATATTTATAGAGCTCTCCACTTTAAATACACAAAATATACATTCTCCACCTTAAATACACAAAATATTGATCACCCATTATTAATACCCATTTTTAGAATAAAGCTACATTCCCATTCTCTCTCCCTCTTTTTCTTCCTCTTTCTTCCTCTCCTTCACTCCTTTTTTTCTTTCTTTCAAAAAAAAAAAAAAAAAGGAGGGTGCTTGCTGAGGAGGAATCCATGCTGCCCTTCCTCTCTTCCCCCCCCCAAAAAAAGGGGGACAGAGAGACACAATATTACTGGCTTTGGAGATGAAAGAACTGGACCTTAAAAAGCTTGAAAAGGCAAGGAAATAAAATTTGTTTAGAGGCCCACAAAAGAAACACAGCCCTGAAAACACCTTGATTTTAGCCCCTTAAGACCTTTGTCATACTCTGACCTATAAAATACAAAGACAATTTGTGTTGTTTAGCTTTGTGATATTTGTCACTATAACAATGGAATACCAATACAAGGAGCCAATATAATTTTTCTTATAAGCAATGTCTCCAGAATAATTTTATTTTAAAAAGTTTCATTAAAGGCATCTTTATTTCTAGCCAGAAAGAAATAAAACAGCTAATTTAGGGCTATAGATGCCATGATCATATTCATTTTGCATTAAGTAATCAAGATATCATGAGTATAAATAGTGAGTCAATCCATGAGAAAGCCAACACTCAAACCAGTTGAACTCATTTGAGAAAACATATTCTTAATTATTAAACTATCTACCTTTTCACTATATTCTTTGGGATAAATCCATGGTATATGCAGCCTGAGAAGCTCCCTAGGTAACCCTGATATTCATTCCAGATTGAAAAGTGCTACTCTAAATATACAAGGGGAAAAAGAGTGCTAATATAAGCACAAAACTCTGTGCATGGTAACTGCTTGAGCAGCCTTGTACTGAAAAGTGTCAGCCTTTTTCTACTTGATAAGAAAAAGGGATACAGAATTGAATAAAAAGCCCCATTCTGTTAGAATTGTGAAGTTAAACTAGATGCCATAATACTTCCTGCAGAGTACAGTAAAACAATTCTTGTGAAAATGTAGTTTAGTGACCTACTTTTTATCGTGCTCAATATTCTGTAGATTAGTTAATAAATGTGGTACTGTAGTTTCATATATCTTGGTGTATGACACTTCCAAGGACAGCATAAGGGTACTGTACATGTTTGGAGGCACCTGTAAAATACAGTTTGAAGTGTCCTTTCATATTATTCATATCACATTATTTATTGTCAATCAAGTCTTTAAGGTAAGAAATGGTGTTCTTCTTTTCTCTATCTATTTAGCCCACCAAAACTTGAATATCAGAGTGATAATTATTAGTGGTTCAAAAAATGCCTTCTGAATTCTTATTTTGTGACCTGCCTTTGTTTAAAAATGACTTTTCTTAGACTTATGAAATACAGAGTTTCAATAGTATTCAGGACAACAAACTATTTGTCTTACATATACATTTTTAATAAAAATCATTTCACAGATAAGACAACCATATAAAAAAATCTCTTATCAGATTTTGGCTAAGACCAAGTGTAGAAAGCCATATAAAAAAGGAAAATACTATCTAATCAAGTATCTGGTAGGCATCAACCAAGATTTATCAAACTCTGTGGAAGGAAACAGGGCCTCAGGCACAGCAAAAACAAATGCACTCCTTGTGAATCCAGTCACCTGGAAAAAACTGGGACTAAGAAGGTATAAACAGCTGCTTTACCATGCATGGGGAAAAATCAAATGAACAAAGCAGATGAAGCAACAGTAAAATTCTTTGATGATTAGGGAAGAAAGAGAAAAGTGCAAAGTAAAAATAAACAGCTTAATTGAAATGTTTCCCTCTACCTCTGTTATGAAATATACTCACAATCCTTTGGTTTAATCAAATTTTCTTTATAGTTAAATTCTCTGGAGTTCTACATTGGTGATTTAGGCCAAGCTCATTCTTTAGATGTAAAAAAACAAACAAACAAATATAATCTTTGAAGAAAGACTATCATTCAGCTTTGAAAATCCATGCTGGATTGTACTTTCCTGTCCTGCTAACACTGATATGACACTTATAACCATACATTTTTCTTCTGGTATTTATTCTCATGACCTGATAATGAAATATGCATTTCAAAGAATGTCTGTCATAAGAGAGAAGAAAATTACATTAAACATTTATGAGTTTATTATTCCCCATATTAAATCAACAACAAGACTTATAATTCTGCCTGTTAAATAATATTTCAAATATATCCAGTGAAGAGAAATGCCAAGGATGGTTGATTAGAAGCAGCTAGTGCATCTCGTTCTCATAGAGAAGAAACAGAAAGGCAAAGAAGCAGTAACTTTTCAAATGGATCTCCTAGGTGGCTGTGTTGGAATTCATCAAGGAAGGAATAGTGACCCACAGAGAGCAGAAAGGAGAGAGGCAGGAGAACTGCCCACAGGTATCGGCACAGAGCCTGGAGAGGCTCCCTGCTGTGGGGAAAGGTGAGTGAGTAAGAGATCTGGAGACTCACAGTTCTGCCAAGGAACTTTGCAATCCTTGGCACAGAAGATCCCTCATGACCCCTCTGGTCTCCAGCACCACATGAAGAGCTGTCTGGATTCTGGACAGAGCCATTACTCAAGCCTCCATGGAGCCCCACAGACTTTGGGTCTCTAAATATCCTGGTGCCAATAGAAATAGCCTTGCCAACAAGGGAGTCCAGGCTCTCGTGTGTGCCTCTGGATAGGGGCCACATCTATGGTGCTGAGAAGTAGATGGACTACAGTTTGTTCCTCCTCTACACCTCTCCTTGCCTGGACCCCCAGTATAACTGTCCCACCACACCTGATTACTTAAATCAGTAGCAGTCCTGCATTTGTCTGGGATGAAGCTCCCAAAACAACTGAAAGGTCTTCTGTCATTGCTGCCACAGTGGTACTCATCATTGCTTCCCCCAGCTAGAGAAGAAAGAAGTCCTTGATTGTCTTTGTGCTCATATAGTGTGCTTCAGCCATCCTATGGAGAGGAGGACAGACTGTTCTACCCATGAGCTCCCAGACCCGCTGTTCACCAGGCAGGGCCCCATGGCTTAGGCCCACAGGATAATTGTCCTGTCTCGGCTGTCACTTGTCTCAGCCATGAATCTGTTTCTATGCAGCAGAACTCCCAGAGACAACTGACAGACCCACTGCCATTGCCACTGCAGAGGTCACTGCCCTGCTGCCTCAAGCTTTGGGGTGAGGGAGGGACAAAAAGCTTAAGCTCAACCCAGAGCTGCACTGCTGATATCTGAGGCCAGAACTCAAAATTTCAAATGGGAGAGGAGCCCACACTCTCAGTGCACTGAGCTTTCGATGGGGCTAATGGGTTCATAGGCTGCTGAAGAAGCAAGGAATGCCTCCCTCCACAGGACTGGCCCAGAAAAGTTATGGCTTATCTCCCTGTGGTTGCTTCTGTTGAGGTAGCTCCATAGTCTGGAACACCTAACAAAGGACACCCAAGTGCAGTGCCAGTGATTGGGGAGAGGGCTCCTTTAAGGCCCAAGAATGAACACGGTGAGGGGCATCACCACTCTCCCTACTGCACTGCAGAGCAGTTGCAAGCACCAGAAATACAAAAGAGCTATGTGGCTAAGAACCTATCTACTGCCCATTACTCTTCAGTGTCATCTAACGGATAAAAGCCCACACTACAACTCCAAAGCCATTTTGCTAATATTCTCCCCTGTGTGACCAATGGCAAGGATTCAGACAGAAATAAAGACCCTGCACAAATGCTTGACTGTCTGAAAAATCCAGAATCAAAGCCAAGTGACTATACTCTATACTCAAGTTACACCACAGTTTGAAAAAGCACCAATTCTCTCAAATGAGAAAAAATCAGCACAAGAACTCTAGCAATTCAAAAAACCAGAGTGTTCTTTTATCTCCAAATGAGTCAACTAGCTCCCCAGGAATTGTTCTTATCCAGGCAGAAGTGACTGAAGTGACAGACATTAAATTCAGAATCTGGATGGCAAGGAAGTTTATTGAGATTCAGGAAAAAGTTGCACCTAATTCAAGATATCCAGTAAAATGCTAAGAGCTGAAAATAAAAAAAATAATAACCATTTTTAAAAAGAGCCAAAATGATCTTCTAGAGTTTAAAAATTTACTGAAAAAAATTCATGATACAATCAGAACTACTAACAGCAGAATAGACGAAAACATAGAAAGAACCTCTGAGCTCGAAGACAAGTTCTTTGAATTACCTCAATCAGACAAATTAAGAATAAAGAATTAAGATATATGAACAAAGCATCTGAGAAATGTGGAACTATGTAAAGAATTCAAATCTAGGATTCACTGGTATTCCTGAGAGAGGAGAGAGAACAAATAATATATTGAAAATATGTTTGAGGATATAGTCCATAAAAATTTATCTCATCTTGCTAGAGTGATGACATACAAGTCTTAGAAATAGGCAGAACCCTGGCTAGATACTATGCAAGAAGATCATTCCAATGCATGTAGTCATCAGATTCACCAAGGACAATGCAAACACATAAAAAATTAAAGAATAAAATTAAAGGCAGCTAGAGAGAAGGGTCAAGTCATATAGAGGGAATGCCATCAGGGTAGCAGCAGACCTCTCAGAGAAACTTTACAAACCAGAAGAGATTGGGAGTCTATTTTCATCATATTTAAAGAAAAATTCTAGCCATAATCTACTAAACTAAACTTCATTAGTGAAGGAGAATTAAAATCTTTCTCAGACAAGAAAATGCAGAGGAAATTCATTTCAATTAGATCAGTGTTATAAGAGGTATTTAGGGGAGTGCTAAACATGGAACTGAAAAAAAAAAACCAACTGCTAACACAAAGGCACACTTAAGCACATTTCCCAAAGGAAATATAAAGCAACTATATCGTCAATCCTATATAACAACCTGCTAACAATATGAAGACAAAATCTCACATAGCAATTCTAACCCTGAGTGTAAATGGACTAAACACCCCACTTAAAAGGCTTAGAGTGGCCAACTTGATAAAAAGACAAGACTCAACCCTGTGTGTTTCCTTAAAAAGACCCATCTCACATGGAATGACACACATAAGCTCAAAGTACAGTGAAAGAGGAAAATCGACCATGCAAATAATAAAAAACAATGAAGAGTAGGAGTTGCTATTCTTATATCAGATAATACAGATTTTAAGCCAATAAATATTAAGGACATTACTTAATAGAAGAGTTCAACACAATAAGGAGACTTTAGTATTCTAAATATATACACACTCAATGATGGATTTTCCAGATTCATAAAACAAGTTCTTCTTGGTCTACAAAAAAGACATAGAGGACCACACAATAACAGTGAGAGGCCTTATCATCTTGTTGACAGCATTACACGGATAATCAAGAAAGAAAACTAACAAAATAATTCTGGACATAAACTAGGCACTTGGCCAATTGGACCTAACAGAAGTCTACAGAAAACTCTAGCCAACAAACACAGAATACATATTCTTCTCATCTGCACACACAGCATATTCTAAAATCAACCACATGCTCAGTCACAAAACAAGTCTGAATAAATTCAAAACATTTAAAATCATTCAAGCATATTCTCAGACTATTTTGAAATAAAAACAGAAATCTGTATGAAGAACCACTCTGAAAACTATACAAATTCATGAAAATTAAACAACTTGTTCCTGAATGACTCCCTGGTGAAAATCAAAATTGAGATAGAAATAAAAAAAATCCTAAGCAAAAAGAACAAAGTTGGAGGCATCATGCTCCCTGACTTCAAATTATACTACAAGGCCACAGTAATCAAAACAGCATGGTACTGGTACCAAAACAGAGACATAGACAAACGGAACAGAACAGAGGCCTCAGAAGCAACACCACACATCTACATTCATATTATCTTTGACAAACCTGATAAAAACAAGTAATGGGGAAAGAATTCCCTGTTTAATAAATGCTGTTGGGGAAACTGGCTAGCAATGTACAGAAAGCAGAAACTGAACCCCTTCCTGACACTGTACACTAAAATTAACTCCAGAAGGTTTGAAGATCTAAACATAAGCTCAAAGACCATAAAAACACTAGAAGAAAACCTAGGGAAAACCATTCAGGACATAGGCATAGGCAAGGACTTCATGGCTAAAACACCAAAAGCAATGGCAACAAAAGCCAAAATAGACAAGTGGGATCTAATTAAACTCCAGAGCTTCTGTACAGCAAAGGAAACAATCATAAGAGTGAGCTGGCAGTCAACAGAATGGGAAATAATTTTTGCAATCTACCCATCTGACAAAGGGCTAATATCCAGAATCTACAGATAACTAAAACGGATTTACAAGAAAGAAACAAACAAACCTATTCAAAAGTAGGCAAAGGATATGAACAGACACTTTACAAAAGAAGACATCTGGCCAGGTGCAGTGGCTCAAGCTTGTAATCCCAGCACTTTGGGAGGCCAAGGCAGGTGGATCACGAGGTCAAGAGATCGAGACCATCCTGGTCAACATTGTGAAATCCCGTCTCTACTAGAAATACAAAAAATTAGCTGGGTGTGGTGGCCAGTGCCTGTAATCTCAGCTACTCAGGAGGCTGAGGCAGGAGAATTGCCTGAACCCAGGAGGCGGAGATTGCGGTGAGCTGAGATTATGCCATTGCATTCCAGCCTGGGTATCAAGAGTGAAACTCCGTCTCAAAAAAAAAAAAAAAAAAAAGGAGACATCTATGAGGCCAACAAACATACAAAAAAATGCTCATCATCACTGGTCATTAGAGAAATGAATGCAAATCAAACCAAATTGATATATATCTCACACCAATTAGAATGATGATTATTAAAGAATCTGGAGACAACAGATGCTAGAGAGGGTGTGGAGAAATAGGAACACTTTTACACTGTTGGTGGGAGTGCAAATTAGTGCAACCATTGTGGAAGACAGTGTGGCAATTCCTCAAGGACCTAGAAATAGAAATGCCATTTGACCTAGCAATCCTATTACTGGGCTATATACCCAAAGAATTATAAATTTGATCTATTATAAAGACACATGTATATGTATGTTCATTGCGGCACTGTTTACAATAGCAAAGACCTGGAACCAACCTAAATGTCCATCAACGATAGACTGGATAAGGAAAATGTGGCACATATACATCATGGAATACTATGCAGCCATAAAAAATGATGAGTTCGTGTCCTTCATAGGGACATAGATGAATCTGGAAACCATCATTCTCAGCAAACTGACACAAGAACAGAAATCCAAACACTGCATGTTATCACTCATAGGCGTTGAACAATTAGAACATGTGGACACAGGGAGGGGAACATCACATACTGCAGTCATGGTGTGGGGGGCCCAGGGGAGGGACTTCAGGGGTGGGGAGGGTGGGGAAGGCTAACGAGGGGAGACATACCAGATATAGGTGATGGGAGATGAGGCAGCAAACTACTTTGCCATGTATGTACCTATGTAACAATCCTGCACAATCTGCACATGTACCCCACAACCTAAAGTACAATTTTAAAAAAGTAAGAAATTTCTTTGAAATTAATGAAAATAATAACACAACTTAACAAAATCTCTAGGATGCAGCTAAAGCCAGCATTAAGGGGTAAGTTTAGATCACCAGATCCTGTCATCACGAAGTCAGAAAAATCTCGATTAACAATCTAAATTTGTACCTAAAATAACTAAGGGGAAAAAAATAAAGGAACCTCAAAGATAGCAGAAGAAAATAAATGACTAAATTTACAGAAGTAAAAAAGAAAATTGAGATGCAAAAATCTCTATAAAAGATCAATGAAATCAAAAGTTGATTCTTAACAAAAATGAACAAGGTTGATAGACTGCAAGCCAGATTTTAAAAATTCAAATAACTGCAATTAGAAATGACAATTATGACATTACAACTAATCCCACAGAAATGCAAAAGATTCTCAGAAAAATCGATGAACATTTCTATGCACACAAATTAGAAAATCAAGTGGAAATACGCACATTTCTGGAAACACTTTCTAAGATTGAATCAAGAAGAGATTGGTCCCCTGTTTAGACCAATGTTGAGCTCTGAAATGGTATCAGTAATATATATATATGTTAGGCAGAAAACTAACAAAGATATATGTATGTATATGTGTGTTTGTGTGTGTGTGTGTATAAAAGAGCTGAGCCAATACTACCTACAAGAACCTCTAGCATCATGACTACACCATGTATATCTTCTTAGACCTAAACCTTGACCTTTCAAAATTCAGGATGCCTCAGCCTCCTCAGGCTGGGAGTCATCTTGACACTGAGGGCCCTTGGTGTGAAGATAAACCTTGTACTGTCTTCACTGCATCCTGGAGTGCAAAAATAAAATCCACTCAAAAGTCACACACACCCAAAAATATATATACATATATAAAAGATTATACACACACACACACCAGAAAAAAAAACCTACCAAATGAAAAAAGCTCCGGACCAGATGGATGCACAGCTGAATTCTACCAGATTTACTAAAAACTTGTATCATCCCTACTGAAACTATTCCACAAATTTGAGGAGAGACTCCTCTCTTACTCATTTTATGAAGCCAGCATCAGTCTAATACCAAAATCTGGTATAGACACAACAAAAGAGGAGAACTTCAGATCAATACCCCTGATTGACTTAAATACAAAAATCCTCACTAAATACTAGCTAACTAACTAAATTAACTAGTTAACTGAATCCAGAATTACATCATAAACACGTGATAATCAAATCAGCTTCATTCCTGGGATGCAAGAAGTGTGGACTTAACAGATCAATAAATGTAACTCACCACATAAACAGTATCAAAAACTAAAACCATAGGATCATCTCAATAGGTGCAGAAAATGTTTCTTGATAATATCTACAATCCCTCATAATAAAAACCCTCAACAGAGTAGGCATTGAAGGAACATATCTCATAATAATGAGCCATCTATCACAAACCCACAGCCGACATTATAACAAATGGGCAAAAGCTGGAAGCATTCCCTTTGAGCACTAGAACAAGACAAGAATGTTGACTCTTACTACGCCTATTTAACATTGCACTGAAAGTCTCGGCCAGAAAATTCAGGTAAGTAAAGAAATGGAAGGCATACAGATGAAAAAACAATAAGTCAAACTATCTCATTTTCCTGACAATAGGTTTCTATCTGTAGAAAATCGTAAACACTCTGCCAAATGGCTACTAGAACTGATAAATGATTTTAGTAAGGTTTCAGGATACAAAATCAACGCACAAAAATCAATAGCATTTCTATACATTAATAATGTTCAGGCTGAGGGTTAAATCAAGAACACAAAACCATTTACAATAGCCACAAAGAATATGAAATACCTGGGAACATAGCTAACCAAAAAGGTGAAATATCTCCACAAAGATAAATATAAACATGCTGAAAGAAATCTGAGACAACACAAATAAATGGAAAAAAATTCTGTGCTTATGGATTGGAATATTAAATATTGTTAAATGATCATATTGGCCAAAGCCATTTATAGATTCAACATTATTTCTATCAATCTGCCAATGTCATTCTTCACAGACTTAGAAGAAACTATTTTAACATTCATGTGTATGATAGTTAATATTAAGTGCCAACTTGACAAGATTGAAGGATGCCTAGAAAGCTGATAAAGTAATGTTTCCACGTGTGTCTGTGAGGGTGTTACCAAAGGAGAATGACATTTGAGTCAGTGGATTGGAGGAGGAAGATCCACCCTCAATGTGAATGGGCACCATCCAATCAGCTGCCAGTGTGGCTAGAACAAAGCAGGTGGAAGAAGGTGGGATGAGCTGGCTTGCTGAGTCTTCTGGCTTTTGTCTTTCTTCCTTACGGGATGCTTCAGTCCATTCCACCTGCTCTTGGACATCTGACTCCAGGGCTTTTGGCTTTTGGAATCTTGGACTTAAGCCAGTGGTTTGCTGGGGGTTCTCAGGCCTGCAGCCACAGACTGAAGACTACACTGTCAGCTTTCCTGCTTTTGAGGCTTTTGGACTTGGACTGAACCACTACTGGCTTTCTTCCTCAGCTTGCAGACAGCCTATTGTGAAACTTTGCCTGACAATTGTGTGAGCCAATTCTCCTTAATAAATTTTCTTTCCTATAAACATATATCCTGCTAGTTCCGTCCCTTTGGAAAACCCTGCCTAATACAATATAGAACCAAAACAGCACCTGAATAGCCAAAGCAATTCTAAAAAAACAAACAAACAAAGAGGCATCACACTGTCCAACATCAAAATGCTATAAAGATATAGTAACCAAAACAGCATGGTACTGGTCCAAAAACAGACACATAGACCAATGGAACAGGTTACAAAACTCAGAAATAAAGCCACACATTTACAACCATCTGATCTTCAGCAAGACTGACAAAACAAGTAATAGGGAAAGGACTCCCTATTCAATAAACTATGCTGGATTAACTGGCTAGCCATATAAATTAGAATGAAACTGAACCCTTACCTTTAAGCGTATAAAAAATTAACTTAAGATTAATTAAATATTTAAATGTAAGTCATCACACTATAAATATCCTAGGATAAATCCTAAGACCTACCCTTCCTTACATCAGCCTTGACTAAAAGCTTTTGGTAAGTCCCCACAGCAATTGTAACAAAAACAAAATTGACAAGTGGGACCACCTAATTAAACTAAAAAGCTTCTGCAAAGCTGAAGAAATTTTTAACAGAGTAAAAGGCATCTTACAGGATGGAGAAAATATTTGTAAACTATGAATATGACAAAGGTCTAACATGCAGAAATTGTAAGGAAATTAAACAAATCAACACATTTTGTTGGATATATATCCTTCAGGTATGTAGAGTTCCAGGGCTCTGTCGTATGCATACATTCAGTTTGAGTAGTTACTGTCATATACTTTCCCGTAGAGGTGTTGTATCACTTCTACAAGCAATCTATGAGAGGGCAAATGCTTCACATCTTTAACAATGCTTGGAATCTTCTTTTGTTCTGTAGATGGTAGAGTGGCATAATATGATGATTTTATTTGCATTTTCCTGATGGCTAGTGAGTTAAAACATATTCAAATAATTATTCATATTGCTGTCACATGGAAGATTATTATATGAAGTATCTATTATTATATGAAGTATCTATAAAATCAGTTTTTTCCAATGAATAATTTTCATTATTTTATAAAATTTTTGATAAATTATAAATAGCAGATATTACAAATCGTGTGGTTTAATATGTTACTTGCTGACTCAGTTTATTCATAGATATATTACATGCAAAAACATCCCAAAAACAAAAAGAAACCAAACAACAAAATAAACAACAAACAAGAACTTGACCGGGTCATTCCTCAAATCCTAGAGTCCCTAAACAGTCTACTTTCTTCTCTGCATCTTTCAGAGTCATTTCATCATTTCTTCATGTATTATATCCAGAGATGTATGGTGAGAAAAATTGAGTGCAATGGTTTTGGTTTATTACTGTAAGTGTAGAGTTCACGAATATTTTGTTAGATTTATTGTTAAGGGCTATTTCTAGTTCTTGGCTCTCTATTTCTGGTTGCCTCAGCAGCTTATGCAGATTAAAAATTGTTTCTCTACATTTTTCTAAATGATCTCTCTTTTCTACAGGATGGGCTTTATCTTTACTGTCAAAAAGAGAGAGCATTTAGAAAACTATCCAAATCAATATCATTTATATTTCATACTCATAAAATATCTCCTCTAAAATACGAAAAAAAAATAAGCCAAACAACAACAAAACAATAAAACAAAATAAAAATATAAGCATCACAGTAACAAGTGCTAGAATGAACACTGCCAAAATGAACACCAAGGTAAATGGTAATAACATATTTCAAGAGGTATATATAATTATTTCATCATGTCATCCTATTCTGCCAAAGCAAAGCATGTATAATATATACCAATATTCATAATTACTAGAAGTAAAAAGTGCCAAAATTATCTTCTTATATGTATATCTACTTTCTGAAAACAAAGTTAAAATATAGTAGTAAATTTCCATTTAGATAGAATTCAAGAGCATCAAGTTAATCTAACAATTTATCTTCATCATAATGTAAAAATTATTTTTATACTGGTATGAAAATTGAAAGCTTCAAAATAGTCTCAGAAATATGCACACAAGTTTGAAGTGAATATGTTAACTTTAAACAAAATGGATCTAGATTTTAAAACCTTTTATATCAACTCAAATAATTCCAAATAACAAATACTCTTTCATGTTAAATTGTACATCATGAATTATTTCATGTTTCTTTAGATGTAAATCCTAGAGAAAATGCTCAAAAATCATGTTAAAAGTGACCCTTGTTTTAGAAAAACATCATTGTTTTCAAGGCATTAGGCAGAGCAATTAAACTTTTATGAGTACCAGAAATATATTTCAAATAAAGGTGAAATAAATATTTAGCATTTAATTATAAATGTTTTATGTGTTTACTTGCAATTCTCTTTTTTCTTACAGAAGATGGAGATTTTAAAATTCAATTATTATTGAAGAAATCAATGATGTGTTTTTTGTCTAAAAATAGATATTAGTAACATTAATATTTTATTTATAAAATGCCCATATACAAATAGAAATAAAGAATAAACACTAGGATGCTTTTTGTCCTCTCAGATGCAAAACAGATTCAAGTCCTTCTTCATCACTCTGTATCTTTGCTAACTATAGAGGTGTCTTATGTTATTCATTATTCTAAAGTGGTAGAAAACTCTTACTGTTCTACTGAACCATCAGTGTATGCAAATCACTGTCTAAAGGCAGATGGTAAACAAATGTGCACTGAAATAGTTCCATTTATTTGCACTCATATAAATATCTGCTTTTCTATGAGAAGAAACAAGCTATTAGTCTTATACCTTTGTCTTCTGAAGCATGTATGGTGAGAACAGTAATTTACACTTGTTAATAGTGCACTTTTATCCCATTAGCATAGCTCAATCTGATACTAATCAAGGAAGAAAACAATTAAAGAGACGTGTAGAATTTTGCCTGTACTGTACATGTAAAAAACATTTACAGAAAAGTGATGTTAGCTTCTAATGCAGAATCAGTATACTTGATGTTTGAGGAATAAATACCGTAAGATATTTGCTGCTCTCAAAATTCTGAGATACAATTAGCATCTAGTTTGTAAATTAATTATCTGTTTTTCCTTATATTGGTTGGCTAGAGCTGCCGTAACGGCAGACAACAGACTGAGTGATCTAAACTGAATACATTTTTTTTACACATCTGGAGGCTGGAAGTCTGAAATAAGAATGCTGCTAGATAGTTTCTAGTGAGACCTCTCTTTCTGGCGTGCAGATGATTACCTTCTCATGAGTCCTCATGTGGCCTTTCCTCTGTGATATGCACTCCCAGAATCTTTCTCTTCTAAAAACACAAATCCTTTTGGATTAGGGCCCTATCCTTAAAACCTTATTTAGCCTTAATTAATTTTTTAAGCGATATCCAAATATAGTATCATTGAGCTTAAGACTTTGACATACTAAGTTGGGAGGAGAGGGAGACATTTCCTTCCCTACTGCTTCCTAAGAAACATTATTTTTCATTCATTATTTTATCAGTTATTTGAAAACATTTCTATTTTCTCATTATATGCCAGATACTACATTTGATGATTAGGATACTAACGATAAAGGAAACAAGAGACAGTCATGCCTTCAAAATGGTTAATCAAAAACACACCCTGAAAAATTATAATTTAAAACTTTGTTAAGTAATTTTAAAAAGACATACAATGATATGACAGTGTATAAAAGATAAATCTTTCTATTGATAGATATTAAGACCATCCTGACAAGTTGAGGATTATGTTGTTAAATCCTATCTCTTCGACTTCTGCCTAGGAGCTTCCATCTTTTTTGAAGATACTTGCAAAAGCGATCACATTTTTCAATATGCCACTTTAGCTAAGAGAAGTACAATGGTCAAAAAAAAATAAAGACATATTTGCAGTAAAGAACTGTTTCACAAACTTAGTTACTTTTGCATATAAGCCTCATGGTGTGTTTGGCTGAAATTTGAATATCAGCAAAATAGCACATGGCTGAAGAGCTATTTCACACTACCTGAATCACTTGGGTCTGATTGTAAACTAAAAATAGTACATGGTAAACCAGTGTAAAAAATGAGATGAGATATTTTTCACATTTGTTTTCTTTTACTCTGGTATCTATAGCATCTATCCTTTTGGAAAACCATACAATAGTCCATATAAATTTGCTTTACTTCATTGTTTTTATTTTCAGTATATTTAGTTTGTTACTTTTCAAAGAGATAGAATGGAGAGTGCTTTTTATCTAACAATCATATTTAAAAATAGATATACATAATATGTATTTAATAAAATTATAGCTTTTAGGTGTTCAGTTCATTTACTTTTGATAATTGCATTCACTTTTGTATCTGTCACCCAAAATGAAACAAAATCTGTTTTCAACTCATCAGGTGAGTTTCTCATGTCCCTTTGCAGTTGGTTACCCTTCTCACAATCCTGATTTGTCTCATTTTAGATTTGGTGTGAACTGGAGCCATAAAAATGTATTCTAAGTATGTATGTATTATTTTATATTTGACCTCTTTTTCTTAATATACTGCTTTGAGATTATTTGTTCCTTTTTAGTAATTACTGAAAAGTATGCTATTAAATGCACACACCACTATTTCTCTACCCATTTTCCCCTTGAAAGACACTTAGATTGTTTCCAAGTTTGTACTCTTTTAAATAGGACTTCTATAAATATTTTTGTGTAATTTTTTTGAGGATATATGACATTTTAAAATCTTGTGTTAAAAACTAATAGAACTACTGTTACGGTCAAATGTCTGTTTAACATTATAAGAAACTGCCAGTCTCCAAAGCAGTTTTTACACCACCAACATCAATTGATAAAACTTCTAGTTGCTTCGATGTCTTTGCCAATATGTATAATACCTGATTTTAATTTTTTAAAATTTTAGCTATTCTAGTAGGTATAAAGTACTATCTTATTAATGGTTTCATTTGCATTTCCCTAGTGACCTAGTGAGTCTATTTGTGGACTCTCTATGCTGTATCATTAATACATTTTTCTGTTTTTATTCCAGTACCACCTTTTTGTTGGTAACTATAGCACTAGAGTATGTCATGATACCAGGTAGTATGGGCTCTCCAACTTTATACTTCTCTTACAGGATTACTTCGGTTATATTAGATCCTTTGCCTATTCAAATAAATTTGGAATTTTCTTTTATATTTCTTCAAGTTATCTTCTTGGAATACTGATACGCTTTTGAATCTCCATTTTGTATTAATTATAGTTTCTGTATTGCCATTTTGTTTTGTTTTTGCAGGCTGTCTTTTATCAGTTTGAAGAAATTCTCTTCTATTCATAAATTTTATTATGCAATGGTAATAAATTTTGCCAAATTTTTATTGAAATGTATAGATTTCTATTTTTGGTATTAAGGTCAAGTTTGTTATAATTAATTGTTTCTGAATGTTAATTCAGTCATTCATTCCTGATTTTAAAAAGCCTACTTGGTTATGATATTCTATTTATCCCATAGTTATTGTAGTTAATTTGCAGCTATGCTTGTGATGGGTATTGATTTAACTTTTTAAATATGATAGTGCCAGATTTCAATATCAGGATTATACAGTCACATAAATGCAATTGGGAGCTGTTCTCTCTTCTCAATTTTCTAAAAGAATTTGTATAGAGTATTATTATTCATTCTTTAAATATTTGGTAGAATTAACTGAGGCAGTTATTTGCACCTAGAATTTTATTTCTGGAAAGATATTTTATTATGAACTTAATTTAATAAATGTGGTTTTATTTATATTTTATATTGATTACTGTGTTAATTTAGGTAAGTTAACTTTTTAAATGTTTATTTGTATTATAAAAGTTGGCTTAATTTTTAAAAAGATTACTTATAACAATTTAACATAGCATAACATAACATAAGCAGTGTAAGTTATATTTTTTCAAGCAAATATTACATAATTACTGAACCTATAAGACACACTGTAAGTGCTCAATAAATGTTTAACTATCATTGTCAGTTATTGCATATAATAAATGTTATATACAATACATACACACATACACCCACATATAATTATACTATGTTGGTTATTATATTACATTACTATAAAGTTACTTATTTATATCAATAATCATAAGAAATTATACAGCAGGATTTCCACTGAGAAGTATATAGTAAAGATAAATACATCTTTCCAATACAGATTATTTAATAAACCTGTCATTGAATGAACTTTATAGTTTTTTTACTCAGGATGAGAATTTTATTTCAATGACAATCAATCATTTGTTTTCCAGACAACAAATACATAGCAATGAAGATACATAACTGGCATTGTGAAATGTATCCAACATATGTCATTTTTGAAGATAAAGTTATTCTTAATTTATCTAAGTGGCAACATCCACATAAATATCAATTTTTATTTTACAAAGTGTCAAGTTTTCTGCCATAAACCTTGTTTTTATGATAGAATTTAAGGATTACATATGGGTCCACACCACTTTTATAAAAACTTGACATACTCTCTGAGAAGAAAGTCTGTAGACATATGTCTACTTAAGGTTTATTTGTCATTACAGATAAAAGCTAAATATTGTTTTCTATAGTTGATGGCTTAATTGACAGTTTAATTCAAATGAAAGCTAAATCACATTTAAAATGTTTTGCATATTAGTCATGAGGGAAAATGAGATTGACAATGCCAAGGGTTGACAAGAATACCAATTTTCTTAATCTGCTCTGAATGGTTTTTACTCATAATCAGATTAATTATATCTTTTGAAACTGTATTATGTCTTTTTTGTTAATCTTACCACTATAATTTTCAAAGAGATTTTATAGTTTCAGGAAAGAATGCATGATAAAAAATGTGGCATTGTTCTCTGTTAATTATTTTTATATTTAATTTAATT
Organism: Callithrix jacchus; assembly: GCF_049354715.1. Classification (NCBI taxonomy): domain Eukaryota; kingdom Metazoa; phylum Chordata; class Mammalia; order Primates; family Cebidae; genus Callithrix; species Callithrix jacchus. The sequence continues at coordinate 89,801,407 of NC_133511.1, forward strand.
TATTTCTGATTTGAACAAATTTAAATAATCTAAAACAATTTCATTGAAATAGAATAACACGTATTTTAAATGTACCTTAAAATTTAATAAACATTTTCAGAAAGTAGGCTAAATGGCATAATAGAATGTTCAATGGAAAATAATTCAGTGTTTACTGCTACAATTCCTCTAACTTGCAGGTTGCATTAGTAGAGAAGAGCCTCAGTTAACTCATTTATTAGAGAAAGTAAATAGGTTAAATCATGTCACAGATTATCTCTAATTTATTTTATATTAAGTATTTTTATTTTACATAAAGCTTAAAAATAAAAATTATGTGATGTTTTAACATATGTATACTCTGTGAAATGGTTAAACCAAGCTAATTTGCATATTCATCACCACATAATTTTTTTTGGTTGAAAACTTAAGATATATTTCCTGAGCAAATTTTAAATACACAATAAATTATTATTAACTATAATCACCATGCTATATTTTTACATGATCCACAAAAATGGGAACACTACGATTTTTCCATAAGCCTAGCTCTTGACCAACTATTGTTATTTTCTTTAGTGGTTTGGTCTTTTAGCCTTCATTCTAAAGATGTAGGAGGTTTACACACCACCATTATACTATGAGTATTTTGAATTTTTTGTGTATTTACTTTTACCAGTGGGGTTTATAACTTCAAATGTTTTCTTGTTACAAGATAGGATCCTGATATTTCATATTGTAGAACTTCTTTGTAACATTTCACAGAAGACAGGTCTGGTGTTTATGAATTTCCTCAGTTTTTGTTTACGTGGGAACTTCTTTATCTCATATTTTGAAGGAAGTTTTGCTGGGAACATTATTGTTAGCTGGCATTTTAATTTTTCCTTTAGCACTTTGAATATATCATTTCACATGATCCTGGTTGCAGGATTTCTGCTAGAAAATCCACTGAAAGATGTATTAAAGCTACAATGAATGCTACATGTTGCTTTTCTTTTGCTGCTTTCAATATGCTTTTGTCATTGACTTATGATAATTTGATAATGAGATTAAATTTGATTGGCAACCTATTGATCTGGTATAGGGATGCTGTCATCTTTCTCTAGATTTGGAGCATTTTTAGTCATTATTTCCTCAAATATGCTTTACAGGCATTTTTCTCTCTTGTCTCCTGTGGACCATTCAAGTATGAGGATATTGACTCGTCTGATGGTGTCCCATAATCTCTGAATCTCTGTAGAACTCCTTCAGTCTTTTTTTATCCTTTGATTGGATAATTTCATATGTTGTGTATTGGACTTTGCTAATTCTTTCCTCCATCTGTTCAAGTTTGCTTTTGAAGTGTTCTAATGAATGTTTCAGTTCCGTTTTTTTATTCTTTATTTATAAGATTTCTATACAGTATTTTTTTCCTTGAAAATTGTTTCTATTTATTTATCAAATTTCTCATTTCATTCCTGAATTGTCTTTCAAATTTTATTTAATTTTCTATCTGGGTTTTGTTTTAATACCCTGTACCTCATTAAAATAATTTTTCTAAATTATTTTTCAGACATTTCATGAATCTTAATTCTTCTGGGTCTTTCGTTGGATCTTGGTTGTTTTTTACTGTAAAATTTTTGGTGGGGGTGTCATATGTCACAATTCTTGTGTCTTTGCATTGATGCCTGTGCATTTGAGAAGACAAACACCTTTCTCACCTTTTGGAGGTGTTCTTCAGTCGTATTAGACATTTACTACTTAAAATTGAAACTTAACTTCTGACCCATCTTTGCTACTCATTGTGAAGAGGACTTACAGTGAGCACCAGAACTAAAGCACTGCAGTGGAACTAATTTGCTACCTTGGCCTTGTTTCCCTGTCTGGAGAAGACTCACTACAAGCACTGGAACTTAAATGCTGCACAGGAAATGAAACAGACTTGCGATCCTTTTAGGACCTGGAGAAAACTAAGTAAACATCAGAACTTAATCACCGGCTGTTTAATTGTTTCCAGGTCAGGAGAAGGCGCCATGCAAACACCTGGGCTTTGTGGAAACTCAAGCCAGGGATTTGATCCTTCCAACAGGTTATGCCCATTGCAGTACTGTGGTGTGTGCCAGTGTCCTCTGTATGCTGTTTTGATGGATTGGAACCAGAGCAGCTGCCAAGATCCAGTCAAAAATCACTGCCATCAGCACCTTTACACTTTATCTCCCATTCATCCCAGGTGGTTCAGCACTTGCGGCATTTCCAATGTTTTCCATGGGACAGGACTAGAGCATGCTGGTGGAGCAGTTGAATGTTCATCCACAATTTCTTCTTCTCACCTCTGAAACCATGAGTCTAGGGAAATTCTTAGTGAGTGGCACTATGCTGGCTTAGGAGAAGGGAAGCATGCTCCAAAATAACAGTTTCTTATATTGGTCATGGCTTGTTTTTGTAAGTCCAGGGGAGTTACTGCTTTTCCCCTGAGTTCTGAGGGATTCAGGGTTGGATTCTTATCTCTAAATACTTGCTAGTTTTAATTTTGTGGTGGGAGGGGAGTTATGCCAGACGATCTTCTACACTGCCATCTTGTTGATGTCACCTCTTAGTCTGATTTATCTGAAAATTCATAATATAGTCAAACTTCACATAACAACGTTTTTTCAATGGTGGACTGCATATATGATGGTAGACTCAAAAAGTTATAATGGAGCTAAAAATTCCTATTTCCTAATGACATCATAGCATCATAATGTCATAACACAATGCATTATTAATATATTTGTCATGGTACTGGTATAACAAACCTACTTGTTTCCAGTTTTATGAAAATATAACACATACAATTATATGTAATGCATAATACTTGATAATGATAATAAATGACTATGGCACTGTTTTATGTATTTATTATAATAAATCTTGTTATTTTAGAGTGAACTTTTTCAACTTATTACAAAAAAAAAGTAACTGAAAAACAGTCTCAATCAGGTCCTTCAGGAGGCATTACAAATAAAGTTGTTATTATCATAGGCAATGACAGCTCCATGTATGTTATTGCACCTGAAGACCTCCAGTAAAAGAGGATGTGAAGGCAGATGACAGTGATTTTGACTATTATGACCCTGCATAGGTCTAGTCTTATATGTGTGTTCGTGTCTTAGTTTTTAACAACAACAAAAATTTAAGTAAAAACAATTAGAAATATAAAAAAGGATAAGAATGTAAAGAAAGAAAATATTTTTGTGCAGCTATACAAAGTGTTTATGTATTAAGGTAAATATTATTATAAAAGAGCCAAAAAGTTAAAGCTAATGAAGTAGTTTAAAAAGTAAAACAGTTATAGTAAGCAAAGCTAATGTTAATTTTTTGTTACAGAAAAAATTTGTTAAACAAATGTAATACAGCCTAAGAATAGAGTTTTTATAAAATCTACTACTGTACAGTAATACTCTAGGCCTTCACAGTCACTTGTTCCTCACTGATTCACTCAAAGCAACAGTCACTTTTGCAAGCTCCATTCATGTTAAACTATGCAGGTGTACCCTTTTTTGGTCATTTATGCCATATTTTAAGGGCACCTTTTCTATGTTGAGATATGTTTAAATACACAAATACTATTCTGTTGTAATTTCCTACAGTATTCAATACAGTAATATGCTGTATAGGTTTGTAGCCTAGGAGCAATAGGCTACATCATATAGCCTAGATGTGTAGTAGGCTATAGTACTGAGGTCTGTGTAAATACACTCTATGATGTTTGCATGATGATGAAATTGCCTAACTGCATTTCACAAAATGTAAACTTATCATTAACTGATGTATGACTGTATTAACATACTAAAAATGTTTTTAAAACTTAAGACAGCAGAATAATTTTGTCAGGCTTTTGCTAATTACAATGTTACTTTATAATTTAAGCTTTCTAGCATTTTAGTATAAGGAGAATCTATAAAAAGTATATGAGATTGAGAAATAAAATCATTTGAAATAACTTTCTGTTAGTGTCTTCAAACCGTCCCAGAGTATTAGTTCTTAATACTCAATCACATTTTTTACAAGTATTCAGATTTTATGTAATCTCTGTGGTACCTCATTATTCTGTCATTTTGTTTTCCTACATATTGAAACTACATATATGGTAGTCCCTGTGTAACAAAATAGCTTAGATTCAAAATTCATTTTGAAACTTCTTTTTCTTTTCTTTCTTTTACCCATGAAACATTCTTAAAAGCCCTTTGTTGCCCTCCTTTTTCACCAAGTACTCCTGTGCTTTCTGCTTGCTTATCTAATTATGGGCTTGTTTAGAAATTTAAGGGGCAAATTTTGAAACAAACCAGTCATGGAGACCCAGCTGCAAAATTCAAGGGATTACTTCGAAGCAGTTAGTCTACAACCTAGCCATTGTTAATATGACGTGAGCCCACGCTCTGGGTGAACCATGAATCAAGACAACTGCTGGACGAAGGCACACAGACTTTGAATCAGTTATACCTGGACTTATACTCAACTACCAGATCAGTAGTGGTGTCCTTTTATTAGGACAAAAAAAAAATTAATTTTTGTACCAACCTAATAGTTTTTGAAGGTGTAAAACCCAACAAACTGTAAGCAACTATATTCATATATTTATTTGTAAGGACAGGAATTATATTGAGTGAAAAAAATACTATTTCCAAAGAATAGAAGCAGCAATTTTAGATATTTAAAGTTCATGTTGGTAACATAATTTATATTTTAAAATATCTTTCACTTACATCTGTATTTGCTTAATTTAATTAAGGCATTTGAGTGCATATAAAGAATATTTTTGCTTTTACTGATATATTTTAAATTTTATAAGCTATCCATTTTATTATCACTAAAATGAACTAAGTTTCAACATCATTTAACAAAACTGCTTTTCCTTGTTTTTTAAAAGAAAGAAAGAGAAAGGGGGAGAGAGAACAGGAGTCTTGCTCTATTGCCCAGGCTGAAATGCAATCTAAAAATAGGTATTAAAAACCTCTTTTATGCCAATAGTTGTGCTTAACAGCGGAGACAGGAAGGAATAAGGGAAGAAAATAACAAACAAACAGCCAACCAATATTTCGTTTAAGTCTGTAAAATGCTATGCAAATGCTGAAGAGTGATTTACTTCCAATTATGTGGTCACTTTCAAATAGGTGTAATGTGATACTGAGAAAAATGTATGTTCTGTGGACCTGGGGTGAAGAATTCTATAAATATTCACTGAGTTTACTTGTTCCAGGTCTGAGTTCAAATCATAGATGTCCCTGTTAATTTTCTATCCGTTGATCCATCGAATACTAACAATGTGGTGTCAAAGTCGCCTGCTATTATTGTGCCAGAGTCCAAGTCTCTTTATAAGTCATTAAGAACTTGTCTTATGTATCTGGGTGTTCCTATATTGGGTGCATATATATTTGTGATCATTGACTCCTGTTGTTGCATTGACTCCTTTTATCATTATGTAATGTCCTTCTTTGTTTCTTTTAGTCTTTGTTACTATTAAAATCTATTTTGTCAGAGATGAAGGTTACAACTCCTGTTTTTTTTTCTCTCCATTTGATTGGTAAGTCTTCCACCAAACCTTTATTTTGAGTCTTCATGTGTCCTTGCTTATGAGATGGATTTGGATACAGCATACCAATGGGTTTTGACTTTTTATTTGATTTGCCTGTGTCTTTGATTGGGGCATTTAATCCATTTAAATTTAGGATTAATATTGATATTTGTGAGTTTAATATTGTCCTTTAATGCTAGCTGGCTATTTTGCCCATTAGTTGATACAGATTCTTCATTATGGGGATACTCTTTACTTTTGGTAAGTTTTTGGGATGACTGATACTGGTTGTTCCTTTCTGTGTATAGTGCTTCTTTCAGAAGCTCTTGTAAAGCAGGCCTGGTGTTGATGAAATCTCTGAGTGCTTGCTTGTTCATGAAAAATTTTATTTTTCCTTAATTTATAAAGCTTAATTTGGCTGGATATGGGATTCTGGGTTGAAAATTTTCTTTGAGGATATTGAATATTGACCCCCACTCTCTTCTATTTTGTAGGGTTTCGGCTGAGAGATCTGCTGTGAGTCTGATAGGCTTCCCTTTATGGGTAACCTGACCTTTCTCTCTAGCTGCCCTTAGAATTTTCTCCTTTATTTCAACCCTGGTGAATCTAGTGATTATATGTCTTGGGGTTGCTCTACTTGAGGAATATCTTTGTGCTGTTCTCTGTATTACCTGGAGTTGAGTATTGTCCTGTCTTACTAGGTTAGGAAAGTTTTCCTGAATAATATCCTGAAGAATATTTTCCAGCTTGGATTCATTCTCTTCATGACATTCAGGTATGCCTATCAAATGTAAATTAGGTATTTTCACATAGTCCCATATTTCTTGGAGACTTTGCTCATTCCTTTTTTACTCTTTCTTCTCTAATCTTGTCTTCTCATTTCATTTCATCAAGTTGGTCTTTGACCTCTGATATCCTTTCTTCTGCTTGATCAATTTGACTGTTAAAACCTGTGCATACTTCGCGGAGTTCTCTTATTGTATTCTTCAGTTCTATTAATTCACTTATATTCCTCTCTAAATTGTCTATTCTTGTTAGGATTTTGTCAAACCTTTTTCAAGTTTCTTAGTTTCATTACATTGGGCTAGAACATGTTTTTTTTAACTCACAGAAGTTTCTTATTATCCACTTTCTGAAGCCTAATTCTGTTATTGGAACACACTCGTTCTCCATCAGGCCTTGTTCCCTTGTTGATGAGGAACTGTGATCCCCTGTAGAGGGAGAGGCATTCTGATTTTGGGTATTCTCAGCCTTTTTACACTGGTTTCTTCCCATCATCGTAAATTTATCCACCTGTCATCTTTGGAATTACTGACTTTCAAATTAGGTCTCTGAGTGGATGTCCAACTTGTTGATTCTCAGCGCTGGAATCTGAGCAACCCAGTGCACTGGCTAAAACAGTGGCATTAAGATTCATGGCGCTTTTCTGCCAAGGAATCTCCAGTCTGGCTTCCTTCTTGAGTCCCTTTTTCAATAAGCTGAATGGGTGACTCTGCCTTCCCGAGCTCCAAACGTCGACCAAAAGGGGACCAAGTACCGTTTAGTCTGCAATAAGAACTGCCATGCCGGGCGCCAGCAAAACTGCCAGGCCAGCCACAAGAGTTGCGCTGGTGACCCGTGGGGCTCATCCACTGGGAATCTCCTGGTCCGTGAGCAACAAAAATTCGTCTGAAAGTGTGGTGTCCTCTCATTTTCTGCACTTTCACTGGGAGCTAAAATCCCGAGCTGCTAGTGATCAGCCATCTTGGATCTCTCTCAACTGTTTTTCCTTTGTAGAATTCAAACATGCCAGAGTATGTTGGTAGCCAAAGACTTAAATACATTCAATTATATTAGTATATATGACCTGCATTAAACTTCTATCTTCAAGGTGGATTACAATTTATTTTAATGCTTTACCACATGTCCTACAAACAATAGCAATTTAAAAAGATATTCTTTTTAATTTTCTAAACTTTTTTTTCACCTTTGCATTCATGAAGACAGATTAGACTGTTATACAAGAATCAACCATAAAAATATACATTGTTTGCTTTTCCCAAATAATCGGTTTTTGGAAAGCTAAGCACAAAACCACCCAGAGGTTATGCATATTAATTTTTGGGTAAATTTTAATGTCTTCTTTTGATTGAAACACTTTTTCTCATACAAGTATTTATTGAGAGTAGTATGTGTTCAGAGAATATGCTTAGAACATTTTCCTCCACAATATATCCCATCAACTCATGAAGAAAACAATGAAGCCATTAAAAATAGAAGTTTCTTTGAGTATGGTTTATTAATATAATTTTTCTCTTCATGTGTAAATTAGTTTCTACAACATATTATTTTTTAAAAATGACTTGGGTCTGGGCTTGGTGAGTCATGCCTATAACCCTACCATATTGGGAGGCTAAAGTAGGAAGATCACTTGAGGCCAGGAGTTTGAGACCAACCTGGGTAACACTGTGAGACCTCATCTCTTTGAATGAAAGAAATAAACAGAGAAGGAGTGAAAGAGAAGAAAGAAAGTAAAAGAAAGAAGAAAAGGAAAGAAAAGAAAGGAAGGAAGGAAGGAAGAAGGGAGGGAGGGAGGGATGAGGGAGGGAAGGAGGGTGGGAGGAAGGAAGGAAAGAAAAAAGAAAGGAGGGAAGAAAGGGAGGGAGGGAGGGAAAAAATAGAAAGAGAAAGAAAGAAAGAAAGAGAGAAAAGAAAAAAGGAAGGAAGGAAGAAAGGTTAAAAAAAGAGTCATCTAGCTTGTGTAGATGCACTTGTAGTCCTAGCTACTTGGAAGGCTGAAGCAGAAGGATTGCTGAGCCCATTAGTTTGAGGCTGAAGTGAGCCCACCAGCTAAGTCAAAAAAGCGAGACCATGTCTCTTAAAAAAATGACATGCATATGAACCATGGAATACAATTCAGCCTTAAAAAGCAACAAAATAATATCTTTTGCAGCAACTTAGATGGAACGGGAAGCCATTATTCTAAATGAAGTAACTCAAGAATCAAAAACCAAATACTGCATGTTCTCACTTATATGTGGAAGCTAAGCTATGAGTATGTAAAGGCATGCAGAATGGTATAATGGACATTGGAGACTCAGAAGTGGGGAGGGTCTGGGGGTGAGGAATGAAAAACTACTTATTGGGTACAATGTACACTACTGGAATGACAAGGGCACTAAAATTCTAGACTTCATCATTATACAGTTCATCCATGTAACCAAAACCACTCATACCCCTAAAGCTATTGATATAAAAAAAAATTTTTAAACAAAAAATGACATACAAATTATTATTTTTCTATAGGCTAGTATTCATTAGAAATATTTTAAACTATATCCAGACTCCATAAAATAATCTCAGTATTTTCAACATTATAAACAGTTGGAAAACATGAATTTTTACTATAACAGTAAAAATTTTATTTTTTCTTACATACCGTAAGCTCTACATTATATAGAACTTGACCAAAACAAGAAAAAAAATTGAGAGACAAATATGGGAATATGCCTTTGAAATAATGTTGCTACAAGTAATTTTATTCAACATCACAAGAATCATATAACCATATGATGACATATAGCTATTTTTTAGAATTCCTTTGGTCATATAAACCTGCTCTTCAATTCAATAAGAAAATCAATACATTTCTTGAGTTCTAACTATGTGTCAGACATTGTAGAAGTCATTTTTACTGTATTATATTTATTATCTTAATACACTTAGAAATTCTAAAAAATACATACTATTATTATGAAGATTCTTGGATATAGATATATTAAGTTAATTATCACAAGGTCACACAGTTAATAAGTGCTAGAACACTGGTCAGTATGTCTACAAAGCCTGTATCCAGACCATCAGAATGAATCACCTGACAAAAAGCATTATATGAAAAATATCCTTCATTGTTGATACATAAAATCATAGAATCACATACTTAAAAATGAACTTATGGTTTACCTGATGAAATGCTACAAAATACATGCTTGAATTTTATCCCATAACATATACCCTTAAAAGTATGGATGAATATTTCCAAGGACAGCTGGTTCATCTATAGCCCTTTTCACCTTTGGGCATCTTAACTCTAACTGGGAGAGACATTACTATTAGTGCCAGAGTTCCAGCCCTGAAGTTTTGACAAACAGAAAAGATCGGGTTGCCATTCTCATGGAACTTTCATGCTAATGAAAAACATATAACTAAACAATGAAATACTAAATGTTTGGTAATGGCTTTGAATAATCTAAAAAAATTAATGTAATAAAGACTGAGTAGGGTTCTATTTTAAATTGTTTGGTTAGAGGACTTTCTAAGAACATTTATGTTAAGTCAGTATTATATGGATATTCTTAGTATATGAAGATAATGGGAAAAACATTCCATTCAGTGATAAAAAAGACAAAACAAAACAAAAATCAACTCATGAAGATTTCCTAAGGCAGGAAATAAGCATGATCTATTGTAGGAAAAGAAAATAGGTATGTGTTTCTGAAGAAAGGAGACTGCCAAGGAGCCCCATGAGATGGGTGAGAGTTGGGCCACAGTACAAGGACGTTTTACGTCTTGTTGAAGAGGTCGCATTTCTTTCCAAGAGTAGATGGTTTTAAACAAGAAAGCAAGATTAACTGATTTTTATTTTTCAGAAACCACCCTGGATGTAGAGTGGTGAGCCATTAACAAGCCAGAAGAGAACAGAGAAACTGGTAGGAGGCTGTTGAAGTTAAATGGTGTTATTGGACAAAATTTTCAGCAGTGGTGATGATATGTCAATGATTCCAAAATTTGTTTTGGAACTAAACCTCACAGGGCTTTGCTCTGTGCTGTTTTGCTCTTCTGTTGTTAACTGTCGACAAAAAGTAGTTCATTTTGTATTGTCTAATTTGTCATTACTTCTCCCAGTATACTTAATGCTTTTTTTGTCCTAAGAAATCTTTGCCTACCCATAGCTCCTACATATATTGTCCTGTGATATCTTCTGAAAGCTTTATCATTTAATTTTCACATTTAGATTTACAATCTAACTGGAATCAAATTTTGTGCATGGAATAAAGATAGAGATCAAGACTTGTTTATATTTTGCATACAGATTTTCCAAATGACCTAGCCCCAGTTACTCAAAAGATTACCTTTTTGCCCATGTACTGCAGTGTCACCATTGTCATAAATTAAGAGCTACATATGTGTAAGCTTGAGTCTGTATTTATTATTTTTCCTTTGTCTATTCTTGTTTCAATTTCATGATGATACTTTTATTTGAAAACATTTGAGTCTATATAGATCAATTACTTAGGTTATTTTTTACCTAATGATTTTATTACATGTGTATTCCATAAGCATCAGAAATTTCTATTGTTTAAGTGTTAACAAAGCTTTTTTAGTCATGTGAGCAAAACAAATTTTTTTTTAGGTGCAGAATTGTGGACAGGAGTTTCTGTGGTGTTTTCCATCATGTCACTTTTATGTGTTTATAACTTTTCCCAGAAATCACAGCCTTATGTATGCAGGGCTCGAAATATTTTTAACAGTTTTTTCATGGGTTTTCTGCTGTTTATGGTATAACACAAACGGTAACTAAATAGTCCTTTCAGGAGAGCAGCATAAAGTCCAAAACATTCTCACAGTGAGATTCAATAGTCCTAATGGCCATAAACTTGTCAATTCCTTTGCCACTTCACTTTTCTTCATCTCCTATACGTATTTGCCTATGTTAATAACATTGACAACCATTATGCATATCCACACTATTTTTCCATATCTATTCAATTTAAATATGTCCCAGTTTGAATAGGTGAAGACAGAAGAGATTATGTAAGGGACTACTGATTTAGAGAAACAGATTATTATTTAGAGAATTGATATTTCAAACACAGCAGGACTTTTCTGTCAAATACAAGCTTCCTCAGGTTGTAACCATTCAGTGGTATTCACCAGAGCAGAGCCCCACTAGATTTGGGAAAATTAATCTCATATCCATCTGTTCAGAAAATGGACCCCCCAAAAATTATGTTTTTATCAAATCAGAAGGACCATTTTATTCACAACTAGATATATATCAAGTCCCTACAGACTTAATGTTATTTTTAAGGTTCAGGGTTTGGAGGTAAGTTGGATTCCAATACAATCTTATTACTTTTTGGACAACTAAATTTTCAATGGGTGGCCATCACAATAAAATTCCCTATTTGCCAAAATTACCTTCAAAATACCTCCTCAGGCTCAACAATCTACATTCTGCTACTTCATAAAACAATTCATTTTAACTTCAAAAAGTTGCTTTTTGTGCTATCACATTTGATATTGCAAGTTTTACAGAAGCTACAAATACTGTACAGTTTGATTTTTTGTTGAATTTTTATCAAGGGAACAATGGGTGATATTCATGAGATCTCTACAGTAATATAAAAGCATCCTATTGCACACCAAGTTGCCAAATTTCCTGCTAACAATAGTCAACTTGAGAGATTGCAACAAAGGTAAATGTGAATACAGGGCTCTTAGTTGGAGCCTTCGAAGAAAAACCACAACTATTTAATAAAATATATCTGAAGACAAATCTTTTCAGCTGTCAAATTGACAAAAAGCAGAATGCCTGATACAGGCTACTATTAATAAAGGACTGGAAATGAAATCTTTCAAAATTTAAAATGCACATCCACATCTACATCTTGAAATTTATTTTACAGATAAAAATTGCCAAAGTGCATAAAATCACAGAGAAAAAGTTGTGCAGCATAATTTATAACAACAAATGGCTAGAAACAACTTGGTGATTTATCAGTGGATGACCACTGAAATAAATTACATTAAATCTATACAATGGAATATTATGAAACTATTAAAAATAATGATATCAATCTCTGTCCTGATGAAAAGGCACTCTGACATGAGAAAGAATGATATCATGTCAGGAAGCTTCTCAGCTATGCAGTAAACTAAGCTAGGATGTTTTAAATTAGCAACGTGCACTTTCCTTTCCTACAGACACTGTTATGGGCATATTGTGCTATATTTGAAAGATCATGACAGGAATTAAATAAAACCTGCTATTCCTGGAAATCACAAATTTAAATGTTACCATTAACACCTAAGCTGTCTTAGATAGCTATGTAGTTCCATTTAACTTGTTAATGTTGTATATTGTAATTAATCCAGGCAAAAATATAGAGTGATGGTTGGTGGAAAGTGTTAAATAGACAAATCTCAAGCCTACAAATGATAAAAGGACACTAAATTTTGCCTCAAGCTGTACTCTGTGATAGAAGGTGTCCTGTTCAAAACCAAGAAATTAATAACTTGCTATTCAGTGAATTATGGATAATTCAAAAATCAAAACTTTTATTAAATTATCTTTGGAGCAGCTGTGTTAAGACTAGAAGACTGAGCTATTTTTGGTTTGGGAATTGTATCTAAGATAAACTAAAAACAACAGTTTCTGCCAATGTCTACCAGCTTTACAGTGCTGTACATATGATTATTCCTTCTTAAGTTTCAATAGAAATCAAAATATAGGAGGCAGATAAGCTTAAGTATTTGCAAAACAATTTAGGAAATGCATTAAAATTAATAAAGTCTGTTATTTCTTAGAGGTAGGCTTGTTAAGTCAAGGAAATTGTTTTTTTCACTATTGTATATTCCCCACTACACCTAGCCCAGTGAACAGTTTTCAAAAATCATTTGATGATTGCTTATGAGTTTCCTGCTGATCTTACCACTTAATTCTCCATTCTAAGCCTAGTACAATCTTCTATTAGACAAGCCCTGGGGAGTATAAAAACAGTATTGTATATTATGGGTACTCACATTTATAGAGTTTAATTTAAAATGTATTTTAGGGATATTATGACAACAGTAAAAATTTAAAAATGAGAATCAGTAGATACTCCATCTCATTGCAAATCAACTTTTTGTTGCTTTTGTTCCATCCCCTTTTTATTTATGCATCTACAATTCTGCATCGCCATAATCACAGGTTGCATACCAGTTTTAATTCAATTTATGTGCATCTTAACTTGAAACATTTAACGTCTATGTTGTGCACTAACAACTGACTCTGAGTATTGAAAAGAGTTTAGGTCTAAAAACATAATTAGTAGATTTAAAATTAGATTCAATTAACAGATTATATTAAAATATTTAAAAGAACTTAGTAAATAACATTGAAGTTAACAATATAAATTTTTATAAAAATTGAATAATGCAATAGAAAATTCTGGATTCATTTTCTACACATAATAAGCCCCTTATAAAAGAGGTTTTTTTAAAAATACATAAACATGTTTCATTTTTCTTATAGTTAAGTCATTCTGAGAAAACGTAGATCACAAATAAGGAGGGAAATAAGTTTAAAACATGGGTTAAAATGTAAGGCTAAGGTTATTAGACTAAATGAGAAATGAAAAAGACAATATTTACTTCCAACTCTGGCATTCATTAAACAAGGTGGTTTAAGCCTATAATCCCAACACCTTGAGAGCCCAAGGCGAATAACCTGACGTCATGAGTTCGAGGCCAGCCTGGCCAGCTTGCCAAGATGGTGAAACCCCGTCTCTACTAAAAATATTAAAAAGTAGCCGGGCATGGTGGTGGGCACATGTAATCTCAGCTACTAGGGAGGCTGAGGCAGGAGAATCCCTTGAAACCGGGAGGTGGAGTTTTCAGTGAACCGAGATTGCGCCATTGCCCTCCAGCCTGGGCAACAAGAGCAAAAACTCCGTCTCAAAAAAATAAATAAATAAATACATGAATTGTGTCAAGTCTGAAGAAGTTCAAAACTTTGTCTAGTCCTTTGACCATAGGTAGAAAAAAATTTTTAAAAATCACTAAATAAAGATACTTACTGTAATTTATTTCACAGAGTAGAATAAACATTCACTATACCAATTCTACAATGCAGTCTATGGAGGTTGTGTGCTATTTTCTTGTTTATCATCTACCTATCTATCTACCTACCTACTTACCTATCCTATCTGTCCATCTATAGCTATAAATCATCTCTTTATTTTAATGCTCTTTTCTGCCTAATTACATGAATGTTTTGAGCACCAAGGAAATGTGACTTGACTTAAATAATTTACAAATTTGAAGAACATATTTGAAATCTTAAATAAACTCAATATATGTATTTCCAATTTAAAATAGTTATCAGCCTTCAGGTAACAAAGGGCACGTTTTACATAATAAGTTTCTATAATAATTACTGCTAAGATGGAATTTGCAATATGTAAATGCAAAATTCAAAATCACAACTGTACAACTATTAAAGATTAATATTTATTGAGCATATAATATTTAGTGCTGAGCCTTCTTATAAATGAAAAGAAATTTATCTATAAAAGTTATTTTGTTTCATATATTATAGAGATTTATTGCTATAAAATAATTTAGCAAAAATATCAAGCTTATAGGCATTAGAACTTTGTTATAAACATCATTCTGTTAAAAGTCAAAATCATGCTTTTTTATATTCAGCTGTATACCTAGTCTAAAACTACATTTCTTTTTCTTCTGTCAACAAAGGAGCCCATATTAAATGGAGTAGCACATCAATCTAACTAATTAGTTAGCAGAAATTATTAAACCAGTACATACAACACTTATTAAGATTAATTTTCCTCTTTATTTGAAGTCAAGTCATTAGCTTCCATAGATCAGAAGTTCAGCTCTGCCTTCAAATGTACCATTGATTTATATAGTAATTGTTCTACATGTTGAATTACTACATTGAATTTTGCAATTTATAAAGCACTTTTATATACCTTATCAGATTTGAACCACATAACAATATTGAAATTAGAGTGAAATAAATACTGTTCATAAATATTCATGAACAGTAATAGTAAATGAGACAGAAAATCTTAAGAATGGGAAGACAGCTTTTCTGGCTTCACACATCATGTGTTATATTATATTACATCACATTCATCTTGTATTTACTAAGAACATATCCAAGTGACTAGTTTTATGTTTTACCAGGGTGTAAATTAAAAAAAAAAAAATACAAATATATGGGCTATTTTTAGAAAATTTATTATTAATAAAGAGTTTAAAAAATGATATAAACTTTTTTTTATTCATTCAAGTACATCATGCTTCATTTTCCTTGAAGAATGTCATTAAAAATCTTGTACCTCCTAAATCCCCAACCCCTATTCTCTCACTTAGGGATCTTACCTTCTGTGGGAATGCATCTCCTTAGCTCTTAGCATTGAGCACGGAGTTTGTTCTTGCATGACAGAGGTTTTGTTCCAGAAATTCTGACAGTTGCAATTTTACATTTTTTGTGTGGAATTAATTGATTAATATCAATTAATCATTTAAGTTCCAGAAGACTTTAGGGCCAAATCATTGTATATTTAACATTTGTGATTAGATACCTGTCATTAAATATTTTATGAAATGTGTAATACAAGGAGTCTTTTAAAATTACTTTAGAATTAAAAGGACAGTATGGGCTAGAATATTCAAAGAAAGCTTTGCTGATAAGAGATACTAAAAGTAAGCTTACAATATAGGTAATGTAAGTACAGAAAAGACCAAATAAATTGATTTGATTGGATTTTGTTTACTGAAAAATGTTACAGATGGAAAACACAGCATTAAAAGCAAGTTGCTTTAAAAAACTAAAAATTATCTTAAAGTATAGCAGGCTAACTGAAACAACAAGTTTATGTGGTTTTATTAAACAGATCAGGTATGTGAAATCTAGGCAGGATTGTGTTTCTTTCATTACAAGGTTTAATTTCCTTTAGGTATTAAGTAGAGCCAATCAATTATACACATTCCCTTTTAAAACCCCAAGTTACAAAATATTTGAAAGATAATCACAGTCAAGTGTTTGGAAATTAAAATAGTATATTTTTTCAAATCTAAGATGTCATAAATTATAAGATATACCATTATATTTTGTATTTTAAAAAGCAGTGGCAGTTAAATTATGATACAATGTTTATAGCAATTAGATTTTATGGTACTTTTTTTTTCTCTTATTGAATAAACTCTTTTAGATAAACTTTGACAAAATTGTTTAACATATATTTAATATACATTCTAGCATTAATCAGAATTCTGAAGGAACACTTATTTTACCTCAAATTATTCCAGTGGAGGGATTTAGTAATAACATATGGATATAGTTTAAGGTACAAAGAAGAAATGAAGTGACACTAAAGATAGGAAGAGCTAGAAAATATTTCCACCCATAGGGATGAAAAGAAAGAGAAATAAATAATGTTGAAAGAGCTCAAAGAAAGCTAGTGCCCTGGAAGAAGGAGTGTCCACAATGAGATACATAGGAGTGATTTACTGATGGCATCTGAACGCTTTGGACAAATACAATCGAAAGAGACTGATATGGTTTGGCTGTGTGCCTACCCAAATCTCATCTTGAATTGTAGTTCCAATAATTCCCACATTTCATGTGAAGGACCTGGTGAGAGGTAATTTAATCATGGCGGCAGTTACTCTCATGCTGTTCTCATGATGGTGAGTGAGTTCTTACAAGATCTGCTGGTTTATAAGGGATTTTTCCCCTTTCGGTTGGCACTTTTCTCTTGCGTGCCACCACGTAAGACATGCTCCACCTTTGCCTGTGGCCATGACTGGGTGGCCTCCACAGCCATGTAGAACCGGGAGTCCATTAAACTTTTCTTTATAAATTACCCAGTTGCAGGTATGTCTTTATTAGCTTATGAGAACAGACTGATACAGATACCAAGCGAGAGAGTTCAGGTGATGAGATCCACAGAAATTAGCATTTCTGAGCATGAGGAAAGGTAGAAAAGAGCATATAGTAAATCCAATTTGCAAGGAAAAGGGGGACAGCAAAGGATGGCACATTTGCTCAAAGAATATAAAATAAAATTTCTTTATATTCGGAGTTCAACTTTTCTAGTTTTTTCCTGACTTAGTGCTGTTGATGTCCACCATTTCACAAAATATCATCCTTTGTGTGGTCAAGAATATTGATATACACTATTTCCTGAAATAGTCTTCAAGCACTGTCATCTCCAGGATTACTTTCCAAGCTCTGACAAGTTTTGATGCTGCTACTTTATTTATTTTACCAGAAGATGCCAATGGAAGTTTTTCAGACCAATTTAACACGTGTGGGCAATAACAACTATTTAAGATCTGCCACCTGTGTGAGAATAATTAGAAGATTCTTGTGTGGTAAAATGCAATCTATTAAGAGTTGTTAAAATGTGAAAAAATGTAAATGTATTAAGGTCAGTATAATGTGATATCAGTTTTCGTTTTTTTTTTTTTTTTTCTGAGATGGAGTTTCACTCTTGTTACCCAGGCTGGGGTGCAATGGCACAATCTCGGCTCACTGCAACCTCCGCCTCCCTCCTGGGTTCAGGCAACTCTCCTGCCTCAGACTCCTGAGTAATTGGGACTACAGGTGCGCGCCACCATGCCCAGCTTATTTTTGTATTTTTAGCAGAGACAGGGTTTCACCATGTTAACCAGGATGGTCTCGATCTCTTGACCTCGTGAAACACCCGCCTCGGCCTCCCAAAGTCTGGGATTATAGGCGTGAGCCACTGCGCCTGGCCCAAATGTGATATCAGTTTTCTTACACATTTATTTTAGGTTGGAAGGCATGGTGTAGAGTGTGATAACAACAGACTTTGTATTACTAAATTACAAAATTAAACTCACCATTCAGGCATAAACAAGATGGAGCCACCACTTCCTACAAGAATCTGCTCCTCATAACTTATATCTGGAAAGATTACATAAATTGTAGGTTTCTGAACAATAATATTTCTAATTCCCCATTCAATTCTAGCTTTGCATTTCCAATTTTAAAACATCTTAGTAAATATGCTACTTCAATATTTTGTTGAAATGTATTAAACTTAATTGGATAAATGTTTTAAAAAAAGACAATTCAAGGATTGAATTGAAATATTTGTTAAAAGATGAGAGTGATTAATAACATTTTATTTATAATATAATATTTAATTTACAATATTCTAATCAGACAGAGTAGCATGTAATTGTGGAAACCATTAAATGGAGGAATACTTATTGTGAGAAAGGGGAAAACTCTACATTGAATATCAACATGCCAAGAGAAATGTGTGCAACACACAGCATAGCATCAAAACAAGAAAAGAAACTATTAGAAATCTAAAAAAGTTGAATGGAAACAGTAGTGGTGGAAGAGTATCTGAATAATAAAACACAAGCTAAAATGTTTGAGTGAGCATTAGCTTCAAACTGTATCACTTGACAATTTAACCAGTGTTATTTCCAGTGTATTTTTTGTTGTTGTTCATTTGTCTGAGTTCAAAGTGTATATGGAGATAAATGGGAATAAGGTAGAAGTGACAGAATGACAACAATAACCATGACAGTAAGGAGGTCTTACAGGACGATTCATACCTCCTCTTTAATGAAAGTATCACTGGAATAAAATTAGGCAGCACTTTTTGAATGTAATTCTGCCCTGCCTCAAAACTATCTCGTTAATTTTTGAAACTGCTACTGTGAAAAAAGACATAATTGATCTGTAACCTGGCTGGATATTCCTATACTATAATGAAAAGGATTAGTGTTGCTGGTTTAAACCAGTGTATCATGCTTTTGATGAAAGAGAAAGAGACAAACAAGGATCAGCAGAATACAGAAAAAAATATGAAACAAAGACAATTAATAAAGAGCAAACAAATCAAAAGGTACATTGCTTCTCTACAAGAATTTTTATGAATGGTTCCCTCAGGTCTTAGAATGAAACCCAGTGATTAAAACAATATCCAGTATTGATAAAAAACATAGCATTATATCAGCAAAAGAGCATGAACTCTGAGGTTGGGTGGAAGTAGCCTCAAGCCCCTACATATTCAAATTGCTAGATTTTTCACCTCAAGTAAATATTTTACGCTTCTTTTCTCTGTGGTAGTCCCTTGAAGAACATAGAAAAAAATAGAAAAATAACACAAGGAATTTTCCAAATGGAAAGAGTATCTACTGTGGATATTTTTCATAATGTGCATTTTGTTCTAATGTTAGCAAGATGAAAATATATGCAGCTAAAATTATAGTATTGGTTATATGGTGTTATATACACAATAAATCTTTGCTTTAGGTAATTAGTAATAATTTCCTGCAAAATCACTCTGAGGTGAACCAGTAATATATGTATAATTCTATTTTTGATGTCTGTGAAGTAATAGTTTTAAGACCCATTCCTCTCCTTTTCTCTCTTGGCTCACATCTGTCAAGCCAATAAAAAAGGCCAAGTGGAAGAATAATCCATAGAATTGGATAGTCCAATAGGGTGACTATAGTCAAACATAACTTAGTTGTACATTTTAAAATAACTAAAAGAATATAATTAGATGGTTTATAACACAAAGGACTAATGCTTGAGCAGACAGATACCCCATTAACCATGATGTGATTATGCAATGGGTGCCAGTATAAAAATATCTCATGTAACTAAAAAATATATACACCTACTACGTACCCACAAAAATTAAAAATTAAAGAATTTTATTTTTTAGAAAAAAAGTTTTAAAAGCCAGATACTTCCTTTCTTGACACAGGTGGAGAAGTTCAAACCATGTAAACCCTGATATTTCACCTGGGAACTCACTTTATTTCTACAACTAATCACTTGGTTGGCTGCCTATCTGCTCTCCCCAGAAAATCTTACAATGTGAGTAATAAAGTTCTTTAGAGGGCATTCTGGGTACATATGTGGCAGCGTGAGTCTTCCTGCCTGTATCAGTTCTAAGTGTTGGATGCTGATCATGCCCTTCAAGGATCATTTTGTAAGACAAGTTATCCACATTAAAATCTGTACAAAAGTAATTGGGAACATAAAAACACATACTTGGTTCAGAAGTAAAGAATGTAACATGTCTTGGAATTCTTCAAAAGTAAAATGGCTGACAGCACACTATATGAACAAGAAAATGAGAAAGGTTCTGTTATTCTTGACAGATTAGGGTCACTAATCCTTAGCAGGGCTATCTTTGGAGTATGAGCTCTAGAAATCTAGGCAGAAGGGGAAGAACTTGCAAATAAAGAATAAACTGGTTGGAGATCGAAGACTATTTGCTTTAGGTCAGGACATACTTCCTTTGACAAGCTCTTATGAAATCCATATCTATTTAGTAAACTACACTGGAAATTACAGTGTAGCACCATCACCTCTTTAATCTTTAGTGTTGTTAGCATAAAATATAAAGCCTCTGACCACGCTATCCCAACCAATGATGAGCTGAAGAATTTGAATTGAAAATTCAAGTTTGTAAAGCACCTGTCCGCAGAAGAAAACTAAATTTTAGTGTGATTTTAAGTTATGTTTAGATCAGATGTCTAGTAAAATGTGGCCAACTCATTAGTAATGGACAACTGGCCCCATGAAACTAGAGCCTACTAACCTATCTATAAATTTTTTAAAAATTTGCACATGATCAAGTTGCATATAAAATTAACAGGGAAATGATCATCTATTTTATGTATCTTGCTGGGAAAGCTAACATAAGTAGGAAAAAATTATGAATACTACTTTATACCATTCACAAATGCTAAATCCATGAGGATTAAATATGTAAAACTTCATTTTAAAAAGATCTCTAAAACTCCATTTAGAAGCAAATATAAGAGACTTACAAAAGATATGGAATGAGTGAAAATTTACCAAAAAAAAGACCAAAGTATTTCACAACTTTATATTTATCACTCTATTGTTAGAATGCAAAAAGTTACAATTTCACAAGCAATGCAGACATATATGTAAAAATTTTAATATACAGAAATTTTGACAAGCAGTTTTACTTCTAGGAATTAGTGACCCTATGTGTTAATAGAAGTAGGGCTGACATTAGTTTGTTATGCATAAGCAGGCTTACATTGGTTATTTATATGTGGCATCATTTATAATTTGTTTGGCATCTTTTCTAATAGTAAAATGTATATTCTGATTGATCACTGTCCTTGTCTTACTATCGATACTATTTTTAATACATATATATTTAATCTATATATGCAGAAATTGATGAAACTTGATGCAAAAATTCTTAATAAAATACTTGCCAATCAAATATAGCAGCACATCAAAAACCTTATCCACTATGATCAAGTTGTCTTAATAGCCAGGATGCAAGACAGGTTCAACATAAGCAAATGAAAAAATAAAATTTATCATGTAAACAGAGCTAAAGACCAAAACCACATGATTATCTTGATAGACACTGAAAAGACCTTTGATAAAAGTTAACATCCCCTCATGTTGAAAACTATCAATTAAGTATTAAAAGAACATAAATCAATAAAATAGGAGCCCTTTATCACAAACTCACAGAAAGTCTACTGAATGAGCAAAAGCTGGTGGCATTCCCCTTGAAAACAAGCACAAGACAAAGATGCCATCTCTCAGCACTCCTATTTAACATAGTAGTGGAAGTTTTGGCCACGGCAATCCGGCAAGAGAAAGAAATAAAAGGTATTCAAATAGAAAGAGAGGAAGCCAAATTGTCTTCATGATCTTATATCTAGAAATTTCTTCAGCAAAGTCTGAGAACACAAAATCAATGTGCAAAAGTCAAAAGCATTCCTATACACCAACAGACAAGCAGAGAGCCAAATCATGAATAAAGTCCCATTTGCAATTGCTACAAAGAGAATAAAATACCTAGGACTTTAGCTAACAAGGGAACTGAAGGACCTTTTCAAGGAGAATTTCGAACCACTGCTGAAGGAAATCAGAATACACAAACAAATGGAAAAATATTCCATGCTCATGGATAGGAAGAATCAATATTGTGAAAATGACCATATTGCCCAAAGTAATATACAGATTCAGCAATATTCCCATTAAACTACCATTGACATTTTTCACAGAATTAAACTACTTTAAGATTTAAAATTTATAAGGAACCAAAAAAAAAAAAAAAAAAGAGCTCATTCATATAGCCAAGACAACTTTAATCGAAAGAACAAAGACAAAAGCTGTAGGCATCACACTATCAAACTTTAAACTATACTACATGGCTACAATAATCAAAGCCACATGGTACTAGCACAAAAATAGAGATATAGGCAAATAGAACAGAATAGAGAACTCAGAAATAAGACTGCACAGCTACAACCATCTGAGCTTAGACAAACCTGACAGAAACAAGCAATGGGGAAAAGTTTCTCTATTTAATAAATGATGCTTGGAGAACTGGCTAGTCATATGCAGAAAATTGAAATTTCTTCCTTACATCTTATACAAAAATTAACTCAAGGTTGATTAAAGAGTTAAACATAAAATTCAAAACTACTAAAACCCTAGAAGAAAACCTAGGTAATACCATTCAAGAAATAGGCACAGGCAAAGATTTCATGACAAAATACTATGCACATGTAAAAAGCAACCATATCAAAAGAAATTTCAACAAAGGCAAAAATTGACAAATTGGATCTAATTAAACTAAAGAGCTTCTGCACAACAATAGAAACTATCATCAGAACAAAGCAACCTACAGATTTGGTGAGAATTTTTGCAATGTAGTTATCTGACAAAGGCTTCATATCCAGAATCCACAAGGAACTTAAACAAATTTACAGTTAAAAAAACAAATAACCCTGTTAAAAAATGGGCAAAGAATGTGAAAAGAAGACATTCATGCAGCCAACAAACATATGAAAAAAGTTCAACATCACTGATCATTAGAGAAATGCAAATCAGAATCACAATGGAATACCATCTCATGCCAGTCTAATGGCGATTACTAAAAAGTCAAGAAACAACAGATGCTGGAGAGGTTGCAGAGAAATCGGAACACTTTGGCACTGTTGGTGTGAATGTAAGCTAGTTCAACTATTGTGAAAAATGGTGTGGAGATTCCTCAAAGATCTAGAACCAGAAATACCCATTTGACCCAGAAATCTTATTACCGGGTGTATACCCAAAGGAATATAAATCATTCTATTACAAAGATACAGGCATGTGTATGCTCATTGTAGTGCTATTTACAATAGCAAAGACATGGAATCAACCCAAATGCCCATCAATGATAGACTTGATAAAGATAATGTGGTACACCATAGAATGCTATGCATATGTAAAAAAGCAAATATATGTCTTTTACAGGGATATGGATGGAGCTTAAAGCCATTATCTTCAGCAAACTCACATGGGAATAGTTAAGAACACATGGATATTGGGAGAGAAACAACACACACTGGGGTCTGTTGGGTGGTGGGGTTGTGGAAGGGAGAGCACTAGGAAAAATAGCTAATGCATGCTGGGCTTAATCCCTAGGTTATGGGTTGATAGGCACAACAAGCCACCGTGGCACACATTTACCTATGTAGCAAACATGCATTTCCTGCACATGTACTCTAGAACTTAAAATAAAAATTACAATAAAAAATAAAGAATAGTCTGGAAAAAACAGAAAAACCAACAATGAAAACAGACCCTCAACAACACTGAGTTTGCTGGCATCTTGATCTTACACTTCTTGTCCTCCAAAACTATGAGAAACAAATGTCTTTTGTTTATAAAGCATCCAGTCTACAGTATTTTTTAATAGCCTGGATGGATTCAGGCAGTGAGTAAAATAAACAGATGAGAGGCAGTGTTTGAAAAACAAGATAATTTAATATTTTGTAAGCTATAAAATTACTGGAAATAAAAAATAAAGACACATTAGTTTGAGGACAGGTGAGTAAAGAACATAGAAAGTGGAAAGCCTAAAGACCTAAAAGACCATATAATTGGAAAGAGAGGGAGAGAAATATTCGGGAATTAGACAGAATCCGAAGTGGTATCTATCAAGGTGGGATAGCAGGTGATATTGCCTGACAGACTTAGCTTGAAAAGGAGATGTTAGGAAGGAGAGAATAACAGTACTATGCACATGTAAATAAGGAGGTATATGACACTTTCCTTACAGTGAAAGATTATCAAGTTGTACTATTGTGCAATGCAATATTGTCACAGGACAGCTAGATCCCTGTTAGAGTGAGAAAGTTAAGGAAAGATTCAGACAAGACATTAGGATACAGATAACGTTGGTAAAGCCGTATTATGAGGTCCAGAGGTCACATAGGAAAAGTTCAGGTCATTGGGAGATGGGATATGGAAACAAAAAGTTTTTAGAGACGAATGAAGTATAAACTATAAGCAATGAATTTTCTGTGGCTACATGATTAGCATGGATATAAGGCAGAATAAATTCACCCTTAAAGTCTCTTAGAGAGGGGCAATGATCCATTATAATTATAACCTCCTTCCAGGAAATGGTCTCCTACAGATTTCAATAGTTATGTGTATAGTATTGGGAGGGAAAAAGGGAAGTCTGCCAAAATTTGCAGACTTTATGGGTTCTTTTTTTATACTTGCCAGTAATATTGTCAATGCCAAGCAATTAAAATATTTCTCAAATGCAGAAAATTATAATGCATTTGCTATATTTATGTTTTTGTGCATATTTTGAAATATCTAGCTAAAGAATTTCAAATATTCTTCCATTAAGTATTTTTAAATCACAGTGTAAAGCACTTAAAAATGATAACTGTTCATTTATTTGCCTGTCCATTGAGATAATTCATATCGGTGTTTCCTAGCAAGAAAAATCTAAAGGTTTCCTTCGTATTTTCACTTCTTCTACCTTCTTATCATTTGATTTAGGTTGAAATAAAAAAAAAGATATCTCATCCATGACCAGAAACTTCAAACACTTATTATATTATATATCATAAAAATTTAAAGGTCTAAAGAGAAAATACGATGTGTATACTAGATCAGATATTCTGAAAATATAGCACCTGAACCATCTTCATCAGAACCATCTAGTTTGTTTATTTAACATTCAGATGTCTCTATACCTCAAAGCACTTCCTGAATCATATTCTCAATGTAAAGGATGTCAAAAATCTAAATATATATGTATGTATATACATTAAGTATTATATATATATATATATATATATATGTAATACATTTATTAAAGTTTTGTATGTGTCCTAAACTACATCTATTGCAGTTTCAGAAAGTCTAGAGTTTGGAAGATA
Source organism: Callithrix jacchus (assembly GCF_049354715.1). Taxonomy (NCBI): domain Eukaryota; kingdom Metazoa; phylum Chordata; class Mammalia; order Primates; family Cebidae; genus Callithrix; species Callithrix jacchus. Next base: position 89,826,926 of record NC_133511.1, read on the forward strand.
AAGGGCCACATATTTATTTTAACAATCATCAAGAAAGATTGCTCTGACTAGAAGTATTAATATTTTTTTCATTTTTACTACATACTAGGTAATGTTATTTAAAAAGTAGGTCCAACACTCAGAAAAAAATATTCAATCACAAATAACTTATTTTGACAGTGAAAGAAATACTAGCCAGGGTAAACAAAGTGTGGTGATTTTTGTATCATGTCAATGACACTTCCCATAATTATCTTCTCTGTGTGTTTTTAGGTTAAATTCGTCGACAAGGTAAATATTTACAAGATTGTGAAGGCAGAAGTGAAATATCAGCTTTAATGCTTAGGGGTCAGGTTAGAATGCCAGAGATTTATGTTGCTTAAGCACATTTCATTGATCTTTTGACTCACTTTGCTAGAGTGTGAAAGCAGCCAGGTCTTTCCTGGATGAGCACATGTACAGTTCTGTGGCAAATAGCTGTAAACCTTTTCGGAAGATAATCTGCGGCATTGGGGATAGAGACAATGAGAGACAAATGTGAGTTTCTGTCTATATTCATGGGTTCCAATCAGCCTTTTTTCTCTCATTTCCTGTCAGGCTTCTTTTCCTGACCTCCAAACCTGCAGAACTAGGACAAATCAGGCTCATCACACAGTGCAGAAGCAATAGCATTCCATAGGCTTTTTGGCCAGTTCTCACAAGGTTATATATTCTAAAATAATAAATCTCTTATTTCCTGTGAGAAGATAAGGCTCATAGTGGTCTTATCTTCTTAACCACACCCTAACTCATGAGACAGAAGAGAAGAAAGGCAGTGTATTAGTTTCTTCTCACACTGCTATGAAGAAATGCCTGAGACTGGGTGATTTATAAAGAAAAAAGTTTAATTGACTCACAGTTCTGCATAGGTGAGAAAGTCTCAGGAGGCTTACAATCCCAGTAGAAGGCACCTCTTCACAAGGTGGCAGGAAAGAGAATTAGTGCCTAGTGAAGGCAGAAGCCCCTTATAAAACCACCAGATCTTGTAAGAACTCACTCACTTCATAACAACAGCATGGGGAAAAACCACACCTATGATTCAGTTACCTCCATCTAGTCCCACCTTTGACATGTGGGGATTATTAGGATTCAAGGTGAGATTTGAGGGAGGACACAGAACCAAACAATATCATTCCACACCTGGCCCCTCCCAAGTTTCATATCTTCACATTTCAAACAACAATCAGCCCTTCCAACAGTCCCCCAAAATCTTAACTCATTCCAGCATTAACCCAAAATTCCAAGTCCAAAGTCTCATATGAGATAAGGCAAGTCCCTTCTGCCTATAAGCCTGTAAAATCAAAAGCGGGTTAGTTACTTCTTAGATACAATGGGGGTACAGCCATTGGGTACATACACTGTTCCAAATGGGAGAAACTGGCCAAAACAAAAGGGCTACTGGCTTCATGCAAGTCTGAAATTTAATAGGGCAGTCATTGAACCTTAAAGTTTCAAAACAATCTTTTTTGACACCATGTTTCATATCTGGCTCACACTGTTACAAGAGGTAACCTCCCACGGCCCTGGGAAGCTTCACCCCTGTGGCTGTGTAGGGTATAGCTCCCCTCCCAACTGCTTTCATGGGCTGGCATTGACTGTCTGCAGCTTTTTCAGGTGCACAATGCAGGCTTTCAGAGGATCTACCATTCTGGGGTCTGGAGGATGGTGACCCTCTTCTCATAGCTTCATAGAGACTATGTGTGGAGACTCATAGACTCATACCCCACATTTCCCTTCTGCACTGCCCTAGCAGAGGTTCTCCATGACAGCCCCACCCCTACTGCAAAGGTCTGCTTGGACATCCATGCTTTTCCATACATCCTCTGAAATCTAGGCAGAGGTTTCCAAATATCAATTCTTGACTTCTGTACACCTGCAGGTCCTACACCATGTGAAAGCCTCCAAGGCTTGGGGCTTGCACACACTGAAGCTGAGCTGTATGTTGTCCCCATTTAGCCACAGCTGGAGTTGAAGCCGCAGGGATGATGTCCTGAGGCATCAGCGAGCAGGGGCCCCTTACCCACAACACCATTTTTCCCTTCTAGGCCTCCAGGCCTGTGATGGAATGGCTGCCACAAAGGTCTCTGACATGCCCTGGAGACATTTTCCCCATTGTCTTTGAGATTAACATTTGGCTCCTTGTTACTTAATGCAAATTTCTGCAGCCAACTTGAGTTTCTCCCCAGAAAATGAGTTTTTCTTTTCTATCACATTATCAGACTGCATATTTTCCAAACTTGTGTGCTCTGCTACCTCTTGAATGCTTTACCACTTAGAAATTTCTTCCAACAGATATCCTGAATCATCTCTTTCAAGTTCAAAGTTCCACACATCTCTAGGGCAGGGAAAAAATGCTTCCAGTCTCTTTGCTAAAGCATAGCAGGAATCAGCTTTATTCCAGTTTCCAACAAGTTCCTTATTTCTCTCTGAGACTATCTCAACCTGGACTTCATTGTCTGTGTCACTATCAGCATTTTGGTCAAAGCCAATGAACAAGTCTTTAGGAAGTTCCAAACTTTCCCACATTTTTTGTTTATTTTATAGAAATACCCCACCCTCTGTGGTACCAATTTAGGCATTAACACCGAAATTATCAAATTATTGCTATGGGTGACAGAAGCTGAATTCTGTGGAGACTTTGGGAGCCAGTATCTAACACATGTCTTTGAGTCATCATACCCTAGCAGACAGCACAGAATTATTTGTTTACCAACTTCCATCAATCATTAGTTAACAGCTACTTGCAAGAATGATTCACCAGATCTTTTAACCTCCCACCTCTATAGGTTAAGCAGGCTCTAGTGGCAAGATAAAGGCCTCCAGCAAAGAGACAAAACTGCTCGCAGACAGAAGTTGAGTGACCTGAACAGAAAGGTTGGAGTCACAAAGATATATGGGTCATTGACAGAATCATTTATGATAATGTAATAAGCACTATCTCATTTGTCCTCACAGCAGCTCTGCAGGTATTCTATATTATTTATACTTACCTTATAAGGATAAAGAAAAAAGAGATTTAGAAATTCTAGGCAAATTTTCCAGAGTCACAGAGCTGTTAAGCGAAGAAGTTGAGTTATTAAACTCAGGTGTGAATGATTTTAAAGTCTTTGCATTTAATGCAATATGGTAGCTGTCAAATATATATTTGGATTCTTTATTTCAGTATGGCAGCAGCTGTAATTCTACCCAATTGTGGCAGAACGGCTTTCACATTGGGACTCATTGCAGATTATTTTGAGTTGATTAATTCCTCTGATCCTGTCTACACTATAGAAACACACTGCAAAATATGTGGGCCTCCCATTGAAGATTTTGCCTAGCGTGAGCGCAGAAAATGGTGTGCCTAGAAAACCAGCTGATGCATAAAATACAGGACATGGAATATGTTTAAAGCAAATTACTTCTCCTTTTTATTAACGCTTATTTTGTTTCACCACAGGATACATCTGCATGATGGGACAACTTAGAAGATGAAAGACTCTGATCAAAAGTTAAAAGCAGCTGTGTGTTTGAGCCAAGCTTACAAGATAGGACTGAGATATATAAAGTAAGAGATCATAGGTGAAGACAAGGTCCACCAACAAAGGGAGAATTTATAGGAACTATTGAGTCAGAAGTAAATCTGGTAATTGAACTAAGTTATGTTCGGCAATTAAGGCAGGGACCGAAAATAGAGACAATTCAAGAAACTGACTAAAGAGACTATATGGGGAACAGACACTGAAGAAGTTCTCTCATGTCTGGAAATACTGTTTGACTTCACATCTCTTTAATCTCTGCTTTACACTATCTGCTCTGACTTTATTAAACCTTCTGAAGATTCATCATCATAGTGTAGAATACACTCCTACCTCTGAACCTCTGAATATATTAATCACTTTACATAGAAAACACTTCTTTCTACAACTAATAACAAACCCAATGATAAAATGTTGGATGCTCGTCTCCTAATATTCGGAACAAGGTAAGATGTCCACTATTATCTCTTCCATTTAATCATATAAGGAAGTTCTAGAGAGTGAATAAAGCAAGTAAAATAAATAGTATAAAGATTAGAAAAAATAAAATAATACTAACTTTATTTCAGGTTGTGATTGTTTATCTATAACATAAACAAATACTAAAATAATTACTACAACTAATAAGTAAGTTTGCGAAGTTTGAATTTTCAATATTAAAAAGTCAATTACATCACTTGCATGCTTGGAATACAGCCCACTCGATAATAGGGTATTAATGTTTCATTTGCTGCTGTATTCAACTTGCTAGTATTCTGTTGAGGATTTTTACATCTATGTTCATGAGGGATATTGGTCTGAAGTTTTATTTTTTTTGTTGTGCTCCTGCTAAATTTTGATATCACACTGATGCTGGCTTCATTAAATTAGTTAGGGAGGGGCCCTTCCTCCTTAGTATTTTGGAATTGTAAAATAAGATGGGTATCAGTTCTTGTAGAATTTGTGAATCTAAATGAATGACCCTGAGATTTTTTTGGTTGCTTCTTCATTATTGACTCAATTGTGGAAGTTGATGTTAGTCTATTCAGTGTTTCAGTCTCTTCCTGATTCAGTCTTGGAAGATTATGTGCCTCCAACAATTTATCCATTTTGTCTAAATTTTTTGATTTGATGGTATAGAGTTGTTCATAGCAGTCTCTAAGGATCTTTTATGTTTCTGTGGAATGAGCTGTAATATCATCTTTGTTGTTTCTGCTTATTTGAATTTTCTTTGTTAATCTAGCTAGGGGTCTATCAATCTTATTTATTTTTTTGAAGAACAAAGTCTTACTTTCATTTATCCATTTAATTGATTTTTGTATGCCAAGTTCATTAAGTTATTATCTAATTTTCAGGTTATTTTTTTCTTCTACTTGCGTTGGAATTGGTTTTTTTTTATCCAAGTTTCTTTGATGCAAAGTTAGATTGTTAATTTGACATCTTTCTAACTTCAAGATAAAGCCATTTAGGGCCATAAACTTTCCTCCTAAAACTGCATCCCAGATATTTTGAAATGTTGTGTTGCTATTTTCATTACTTTCAATTTTTTTTTAATTTCTAACTTTATTTAGATATTCACCAAGGGAGCAGTAAATTGTTTAATTTCCATATAATTGTATAGTTCTGAGAGATCTTCTTGGTATTGATTTCTATTTTTTTTACACCATGGTTTAAGAGTGTGCTTGGTATGATTTTAATTTTTTTGAATTTATTGAAACTTGCTTTATGATTAAGCACATGGTCAATCTTAGAATATGTTTCATGTGCATATGAGAAGAATGCATATTCTGTAGGTGTTTGGTGGAATGTTATGCAGATGACTATTAGGTTTAATTGGTTACATGTTGAGTGTAAGTCCAGCGTTTGTTAGTTTTTACCTCAGTGATGTGTCTAACACTGTCAGTGCAATGTTTAAGTCTCTCACAATAATTACGTAGTTGTCTGAGTCTTTTTGCAAGCCAAGAAGTTGATTTAGTAATGTGGCTGCTCCAATGCTGGCTGCATATATATTTAGTATACCTAAGACTTCTTGTTGGGCTTGCATCCTTTATCATTATGTAACGTTCTTTGTTGTGTTTTTAAATTTTTCATTAGTTTTAATCTGTTTTATCTGATTTTATCTGTTTTATCTGATATAAGAATAGTGACCCTGCACATTTTTATTTTCCATTTGCATAAGAGATTTTACTCTACCCTTTTACTTGGAGCTTGTGGATGCCATTCCATGAGATGGGTCTCTTGAAGATAACAGGTGGTTTGGTCTTGCCTTTTTTATCCAGCCTGCCACTCTGTGGCTTTTAAGTGGGGCACTTAGCCCATTTATGTTAAAAGTTAGTATTGATACCTGTAATTTTTTTCCCTGTCATCATGTTGTTAGCTGGTTGTTACACAGACTTGATTGTGTGGTTGCTTTATGGTGCCTGCAGGGTATGTGGTTAAGTGTGCCTTTGTGGTCACAAGTGTCATTCTTTCAAGTCTATATTTAGCACTCCTTTAAGGACTTCATGTAAGACTGGTCTAGTTGAAATGCATTCCCTTAGCCTTTCCTTGTCTGAGAAGGATTTTCTTTCTTCTTCACTTGTGAAGCTTAGTTTGGTAGGTTATAAAATTTTTGGTTGGAATTTCTTTTTTAAGAACACAGAAAATAGGCCTCCAGTCACTTCTGCCTTGTAAGGTTTCTGCTGAGATGTTTTCTGCTAGTCTGTTCGGGTTCTCTCTGTATGTGACTTGTCCCCTTCTCTGTAGCTGCCTTTAAGATTCCTTTTTTTTTCATTGACTTTGGTGAATCTGGTGACTATGTGCCTTGGGGTCATTTTATATATTATTTGACTGGGATTCTCTGTATTTTGTTTTTGCGTGTTGACCTGTCTAGCAAGATTGGGGAAATTTTCATGGAGTATATTCTCAAGTATATATTTCAAGTTGCTTATTGTCTTTTCACCACTCTCAGGAATGGTCATGAGTAATAAATTTTGTCTCTTTACAAAATACCATACTTCTTGAGGTTTTGCTAATTTTTAATTCTATTTTCTTTATTTTTGTCTGACTGTTGAATTGAAACATTGGTCTTTCAGCTCTGAGATTCTTTCCTCAGCTTTTCTGTTCTGCTGCTAATATTTCTGATTGTGTTATGAAATTCTTGTACTAAATATTTTAGCTAAAGAAGTTCAGTTTGAGTCTTTCTTAAAATTAGTATTTTGACTTTCAGCTTTAAATAATTTTACTGGATTGCTTGGCTTCTGTAGATTGAGTTTCAACTTTCTCCTTGATCTTGATGAGCTTTATTGCCATCCAGATTCTGAATTCCATGTCTGTCAATGCAGACAATTCAGACTGGCTACAAATCATTGTTTGGGGAGCTAGGGAGCTCCTTTGGAGGTAAAGGGATATTCTGGCTTTTTGAATTGATAGTTTTTATGCTGATTTTTATCTGGGAGGGCTGATATGCCCCTTTAATTGTGGTATAAAATTGGGTATTGTCAGTTGGCTGTATTTCTGGACATTTATAGAAGGCAAAGTCTCTGTTCAGGGACTTTTTTGTTGAATTCTTTCTCCTTGTTTCTCAAGGGGTGCAGATTAGCAGTGATTTCTGGTGTGATTTGGGCTGTGATCCAGTGGATGGTATTTGAGAGCAATGGGTTGTAGCTAGACTGTTAGCCAAGAGGTTTATTTATGCATCATCCCCTTTACAGCTGTGTTCCGTGGTACAAAAAGGAGAGAGGTGACCTATTAAGTAAGTTTGTTTATGGATCTTATGGAAGCCATCTGAAATCACCGGCACTGTTCCTGCAATGATTAGTTGTTATTGTTAGGTCTTTTGGGCCATGGGTCCCATGGGGAAAGGTCTGGTAAGGAGATAGGTCATACCCTTACTAGAATAACCCCATGAAGGGAGGCATGCCTGGATCCCACACCAGCCTATAAATCTGTGCGATTCAGCCTTTTCAGTTTTCTGAGTGTGAGATCCTTATCCATTTCGATGAGGAGCCAGATCCCAGCTCAGCATTCCTGAGCCACAGGCCACAGCCCTGGAGCTCCAGGACATACCCATTGCATCCTCTTTCAGATGCACACGGTTGGGTTCCCCATGCAGTGGGAGAACCAAATGCATTGAGGTGGAGCAAAGCACCCAGGCTGGGCAGCAGAAGCTGTATCAAGTACATGCTCCTAAGGGGTGGATGTACTGTGTACATGCTCCAAAGGCGTGGCCAGGCAGGATTCCTAAGAGGGGTTGGTGGGCAGGCAGGCCTGCAGGACAGATGCTCCAGTGCTATGGGGAAGCAAGCTGACTTTTTCCCTGTGGTTAGCTGGGCCCAGAACCTCTCAGTGCTAGAGGAGAAGCACTGGGATGTGGGCATTTTTGGCGGTGTTTCACTGGAGCTGACCTGCACTCAAAGGTCCCTGGCTCTGTGCCTGCTGCAGCTCCATCTCTGCCTAATCTCTTGAGAGTCCCCATTGTTAGCTCAAACATCCATAGGGGTATGAAGTCGCCTACAGCTATGATCCCAGAGTCCCTGCAGTGAGAATGAGCACTCCCCCAAATCCTTCACTCACCCCTTCTCCAGGTGCAGTTTGGAGCCAGGAACCAGCTGTAGGATTCAGGCACTGATTCTAAATTTTTTATGTGCATACAGATGTTCCAGAAGACCTAAAACAGTGAAAAAGAGAGCAAAGTTGAAGAATGTACACCTGTTTCAAGATTTAATAAAATCAAATAAAAATCAAGACTATTAATGGTATAAAGATATACCTATAAATCTAGAGAAAAAAAAATAGACTTCAAAAGTAGACTCACATATACATGGTCAAATAATTTCCAGTGAAGGCATCTAGGTAACTTATGGGAAACATGACATCTTTTTCACAAATTACGTTGAAATAATAGTCTTAATGGCAAAAAATTAAAACTGTAAAATGTCTCGAAAAAAATAGAAAGTCCTTATGAAATTGAAAAAAGAAAAGACTTCGTAGATGGGCACAGACACAGAGATCATAAACTAAAAACAAAAAAATGCATATATCCTGCCTTATTAAAAAAAAATCTTCCAGAAACACTATGAGGAAACAAAAATGACAATTCACCTTAGAAGAAAATATTTACAAAATATATATCCAACATGTGTTTCTCTACAGAATATCTGTACCTATATGTGTGTATAAGTTTACCACTCAGTAAGGCATACCAAACATGAAAAACAACCAAATATAGACAGTCAAGTAAAAATATGCAAAATATGTGAGCAGACAGTCTGCAAATGAAAACATATAAATGAACAATTAGCATTATAAGGACATACTCTAAGTCAGTAGTTATCAGAAAAATTCAAATTCAAATTCAAACTCCCAATTGTTTAAGTGTTTATCAAGATATGGATCAACAGCAATTATCACACATCATTGATAAGAATGCAAGATAATAAAAATAACATTAGCTTCATAACATTTTAAGATATATTTACACCACAATCTAGCCTTTCCAGGTATTCTTAGCTATTTACCAAGAGAAATGAGAACATATATCTAAATAAAGACATGTATTAATATTCTCTACAGTTTTATTTACAATAGCTCAAAGCTAGAAATTACTTAGATGTCCATCAGAAGGGGAATGATAAGTTCAATTTGGTTTGTTCATACAATTAACTACTACTCAACAATAGAAAAGGAAGACAATACTGATACAGAAACATACATGAACTCCAAAATCAGGATGCAGTATAAAAGAAGTCACAACTTAAAGAATACATGCTATATATTTTCACTTATATAAATGTTTAAAAATAAAAAATATTATAATTTATGGTGACAAAATTCAAATCAGTGGTTTCTTGAGGCTGGGATGGGGAAACAACTGGATTTCAAAGTGGAATGGGGAATATTTTGTAGATGACGCGATTGTAGTTCATCTTGATTATAGTGGTAGTTTCATGATTATATACAACAGCTAAAATTCATCATGTTGTATACCTTAAGTGGATATAATTCCTTATATGTAATTTATATTAAAAAACTTGTTTAACTCTCAGTGAATAAAATTTTTATTTTCAATTCAGCCAAATTATTTTTATAATAACAAAGGTCTTTTGGAAGTATCTAAATTGAAATTATAAAATACACCATTACTTGGCATTGACAAGGTCTGATATATTTAGAATTAAACTTCATGTCATTAGTAGAAAGAGTAATACTTTGCTCAGAGTGTTTACTATACCACACATAAACACAAATAAAACAAATTAAAATCTCTCAATCACCTTCCTAAATAAGTCTAACAATACTCTAATAATAAAAAATGGTATTATACAATTATACAGTGTGTCACACCAAAATAACACTATTAAATTTGCTGCACTCTTAATATCTATGCAATTATAATTATGCATGCTAAGGTTGCTAAAGTTAATAAATATTTGTTAATTGCCAAAGGCAATTTTTCACATTCCACCTGACAGTAACGTGTAGCTATGCCAGGACAGATTTTGCAGCATTAAAACTTCTGCTATAAAGAGCTGCTGAGCATGTCATTACACTAATAATTAATTTTTTCCTTCATTTTCAAATTCCTTTTGGTTGAAGAAACATTTATGAATAAATTCATGACACCACCGGTAGAGATCTTTTGGGATGTTTACTTGTGATACTGAAATCCTTTTAGACTTTATCTAAATAACTCTATGTATAATGCCATATGTCTCTAAGAGATCTAGGTTTTAAAAACATAATTTTCCTCAGTGTAAGAAAAACAGTTGCTGATTTTAATATTATTTTTCATTTTATTTTATTTATTTATTTATTTATTTTTTAATTCTTATTTTTTTTATTGCATTTTAGGTTTTGGGGTACATGTGCAGAGCATGCAAGACAGTTGCATAGGTACACACATGGCAGTGTGTTTTGTTTGCTTTCACCCCTTCACCCACATTTGGCATTTCTCCCCAGGCTATCCCTCCCCACCTCCCCCTCCCACTGGCCCTCCCCTTTTCCCCCCAATAGACCCCAGTGTTTACTATTCCCCTCTCTGTGTCCATGTGTTCTCATTTTTCATCACCCGCCTATGAGTGAGAATATGCGGTGTTTCATTTTCTGTTCTTGTGTCAGTTTGCTGAGAATGATGTTCTCCAGATTCATCCATGTCCCTACAAACGACATGAATTCATCCTTTCTGATTGCTGCATAATATTCCATGGTGTATATGTGCCACATTTTCCCAATCCAGTCTATCATCGATGGGCATTTGGGTTGATTCCAGGTCTTTGCTACTGTAAACAGTGCTGCAATAAACATTCGTGTGCATGTGTCCTTATAGTAGAATGATTTATAGTCCTTTGGGTATATACCCAGTAATGGGATTGCTGGGTCAAATGGAATTTCTATTTCTAAGGCCTTGAGGAATCGCCACACTGTCTTCCACAATGGTTGAACTAATTTACACTCCCACCAACAGTGTAAAAGTGTTCCTTTTTCTCCACATCCTCTCCAGCATCTGTTGTCTCCAGATTTTTTAATGATCGCCATTCTAACTGGCGTGAGATGGTATCTCAATGTGGTTTTGATTTGCATCTCTCTGATGACCAGTGACGATGAGCATTTTTTCATATGATTGTTGGCCTCATATATGTCTTCTTTTGTAAAGTGTCTGTTCATATCCTTTGCCAAATTTTGAATGGGCTTGTTTGTTTTTTTCCTGTAAATCTGTTTGAGTTCTTTGTAAATTCTGGATATCAGCCCTTTGTTATATGGGTAAACTGCAAAAATTTTTTCACATTCTGTTAGTTGCCGATTCACTCTAGTGACTTTCTTTTGCCGTGCAGAAGCTGTGGAGTTTCATTAGGTCCCATTTGTCTATTTTGGCTTCTGTTGCCAATGCTTTTGGTGTTTTGTTCATGAAGTCATTGCCTACTCCTATGTCCTGGATAGTTTTGCCTAGATTTCCTTCTAGGGTTTTTATGGTGCCAGGTCTTATGTTTAAGTCTTTAATCCATCTGGAGTTAATTTTAGTGTAAGGTGTCAGGAAGGGGTCCAGTTTCTGCTTTCTGCACATGGCTAGCCAGTTTTCCCAACACCATTTATTAAATAGGGAATCCTTTCCCCATTGCTTGTTTTTGTCAGGTTTATCAAAGACTGTATAGTTGTAGATATGTTGTGTTGCCTCTGGTGCCTCTGTTTTGTTCCATTGGTCTATATCTCTGTTTTGGTACCAGTACCATGCTGTTTTGATTACTGTAGTCTCGTAGTATAGTTTGAAATCTGGTAGTGTGATGCCCCCCACTGTGTTCTTTTTGCTTAGAATTGATTTGGCTATGCGGGCTCTCTTTTGGTTGCATATGAACTTCATGGTGGTTTTTCCAGTTCTGTGAAGAAAGTCAATGGTAGCTTGATGGGGATAGCATTGATTCTGTAAATTACTTTGGGCAGTATAGCCATTTTCATGATATTAATTCTTCCTAACCATGAACATGGAATGTTTCTCCATCTGTTTGTGTCCTCTCTGATTTCGTTGAGCAGTGGTTTGTAGTTCTCCTTGGAGAGGTCTCTTACGTTCCTTGTGAGTTGTATTCCAAGGCATTTTATTCTTTTTGTAGCAATTGTGAATGGCAGTTCGTTCTTGATTTGGCTTTCTTTAAGTCTGTTATTGGTGTAGACGAATGCTTGTGATTTTTGCACATTGATTTTATATCCTGAGACTTTGCTGAAGTTGCTTATCAGTTTCAGGAGTTTTTGGGCTGAGGCGATGGGGTCTTCTAGGTATACTATCATGTCGTCTGCAAATAGAGACAATTTGGCTTCCAACTTTCCTATTTGAATACCCTTTATTTCTTTTTCTTGCCTGATTGCTCTGGCTAGAACTTCCAGTACTATGTTGAATAGGAGAGGTGAAGAGGGCATCCTTGTCTAGTGCCGGATTTCAAAGGGAATGCTTCCAGTTTTTGCCCATTCAGTATGATATTGGCTGTTGGTTTGTCATAAATAGCTTTTATTACTTTGAGATATGTTCCATTGATACCGAGTTTATTGAGGGTTTTTAGCATAAAGGGCTGTTGAATTTTGTCAAATGCCTTCTCTGTGTCAATTGAGATAATCATGTGGTTTTTGTTTTTGGTTCTGTTTATGTGGTGAATTACGTTTATAGACTTGCGTATGTTGAACCAGCCTTGCATCACTGGGATGAATCCTACTTGATCACGATGAATAAGTTTTTTGATTTGCTGTTGCAATCAGCTTGCCAATATTTTATTGAAGATTTTTGCATCTATGTTCATCATGGATATTGGCCTGAAGTTTTCTTTTCTTGTTGGGTCTCTGCCGGGTTTTGGTATCAGAATGATGTTGGTCTCATAAAATGATTTTGGAAGGATTCCCTCTTTTTGGATTATTTGGAAAAGTTTTAGAAGGAATAGTACCAGCTCCTCTTTGTGTGTCTGGTAGAATTCTGCTGTGAACCCGTCTGGATCTGGGCTTTTTTTGTCTGGTAGGCTCTTAATTGCTGCCTCGACTTCTGACATTGTTATTGGTCTATTCATAGTTTCAGCTTCCTCCTGGTTTAGGCTTGGGAGGACACAGGAGTCCAGGAATTTATCCATTTCTTCCAGGTTTACTAGTTTATGTGCATAGAGTTGTTTGTAATATTCTCTGATGATGGTTTGAATTTCTGTGGAGTCTGTGGTGATTTCCCCTTTATCATTTTTTATTGCATCTATTTGATTGTTCTCTCTTTTCTTTTTTATCAATCTGGCTAGTGGTCTGTCTATTTGGTTGATCTTTTCAAAAAACCAGCTCTTGGATTTATTGATTTTTTGAAGGGTTTTTCGTGTCTCTATCTCCTTCAGTTCAGCTCTGATCTTAGTTATTTCTTGTCTTCTGCTGGGTTTTGAGTTTTTTGATCTTGCTCCTCTAGCTCTTTCAATTTTGACAATAGGGTATTAATTCTGGATCTCTACATTCTCCTCATATGGGCACTTATTGCTATATACTTTCCTCTAGAGACTGCTTTAAATATGTCCCAGAGATTCTGGCATGTTGTGTCTTCGTTCTCATTGGTTTCGAAGAACTTCTTTATTTCTGCCTTCATTACATTATTTACCCAGTCAACATTGAAGAGCCAATTGTTCAGTTTCCATGAAGCTGTGCGGTTCTGGGTTGGTTTCTGAATTCTGAGTTCTAACTTGATTGCACTATGGTCTAAGAGGCTGTTTGTTACTTCTGTATTTCTGTTACTTGGTTTTCCTTCTACCAGTCTAGCCCCTTCACTGAACGACTGCTGAGGTCCACTCCAGGCCCTGCTTGTCTGGGGTGCACCTATAGCAGCTGCAGAACAGTGAGGGATGCTACTAGTTTCTTTTTCTGCTATCTTTGTCCCAGGATGATGCCTGCCAAATGTCAGTCTTCAGGATATAGAGGGGTCAGGGAGCTGCTTGAGGAGACAGTCTGTACTTTATAGGAGCTCAATTGCTGAGCTGTAAGCTCTGTTGTTCATTCAGGGCTGTTAGGCTGCTATGTTTGATTCTGCTGCAACAGAGCTCATTAAAAAACCCCTTTTTTTCTCAAATGCTGTGTCTTGGGGGGTTGGGGCTTTGTTTTTGGATGTCTGTTGAGGAGTCCTGCCCAGCTAGGAGGCAGTCTAATCACTATTTGACTGCCGAGGCTCCACCCTGCTGTTGTGAGGTTCGCCCTGTTGCTGCAGGCTCTTGCTCTTCTGCTGCGGTCTCCGCCACGGGCTACGCCCTGCAGTGGAGTCTCTCTGTTGTAGCGGGTTGCCTCGGCAACAACAGGCTGCGTCAGCAGTGGGCATGTATCTCAGTAGGGGCAGGTTGCCTCAGCAACTTCAGGCTGCATCAGCAGTGGGCGTGTGTCTCAGTCGGGGCAGGTTGCCTCGGTAATGGTGGACGCCCCTCTCCCATGGAGCGCCTCAGGGACCGTCTCCATGGCAAGCGTTTGGAATCGCTGTTTTGTCTGTCCCACTGCACTATCCCACAGGCTGTGTCCCTGCAATCCCCTGGCTGGCCCACTGCCCAAGTCCCTTTCAGTCTCAAGTTCAGCCCTCTCAAGTCTCAGGTTGCCATTTCAACAGGGCACCCGGACAAGCGCGCCCTGTGGGGATCGCTGGGTAGGGCCGGCCGCCGCCACCCCGGCTGCCAGCTTCTCCAGGCTGAGCCTCTGCCTGGTGTCCCGTGTCTCCTTTATACTTGGGAATTTCCTTGTTCTGTGGGGAACAAAGATCAGTCTGAAAATGCAGCTTTGACTCACCTCTCTACGGATTAACCGAGAGCTTCAATCCTGGGTTGCTCTCACAGCGCCATCTTCGATTTTAATATTTTTAGAGCTGATTACCTTCTAAACTATTCACTCCTTTTAAAATAGTAATTTCTGAATTTTCTTCTTCTTCCAAGAGTTTAAATGTGAGAATTCTGTGAATATTTAATTAATTGCTTGATTAATTGGGTTTGCTACTCTCATGTGTCACCCCAGAACTTATAATGATAATAGAAATAATTACACATATTTAACTAATTTTATATCCATGTTTTTACTTAAATGAATTTATTAAATTTTGTACATGATACTCAGTTAAATTTAGAGATATTTAAGAGACAGTTGATGTTACAAAGTATTCTGATAAGGAGAAACCAACACAAAATTATATATGCAAAATTTATACTGGGAAAATGGCTTTTGAAGATAAAGGAAGAAAGCTTGAAAACACAAGAAAAGCATTTAGACCATCGTATATTTCTAACAATTTTGAAAAAGAAAGGAAAGGAAGAACAATTGAATAGGAAGAATCACAATCTACTTCACAGTTCTAAGAAAGTTTGACCAGGTAAATGGATGGTTCTTGAGCCAGTTACATGTCAGAAGTACCTTGTATTTGCAGGGATGTCCAGAATTAGTGTGGCTACCATGCTCAGTCCTCAAAGGATGATCCTGGCACAAATGCCATTCTGATTTTATATGGGAATCTCTCGGAGCTCTCAGTCAATGAAACAACTCATATAGATTTAAACAGTACATTTTCAGGACCACTGCCTTTCTCATCCCCTGAACTACATAGATTACCTCCATACCGTCTAGAGCAGACCTCCTAGATGATTTCTGTTGGCCTCTTTTTCTTAGGGGGAAATTTGGAAAAGGGAGAGGAGAGAGTAATAGGGCAAATAGCTTCCACCACTGCTGTTAGTCTCAAGCTACAAATGATTCTCATTCTCTCCAATCAATGGATTCTACATCTGAAAATTGGAAAGGGCTCATAATTGTGTACTGAGCTGTCATCCTCAAAGTCTCCTGTTTTGTGATTCTTCTCATTTTCAAGTTGTAGTTATTAAGTATGATCTTATCTGACTGCTCATTTATTTTGCCCCTAGGGAGGATGTGCTCTATTAATCATTTCCACAACTTCTTGCAGATCAAGGCCCCTGAGCTTCTTCTCAACATTGCTGGTAATTGAGGCCTCCAGGCTTCCGGCCTTTAAGCAATTCCATGTGACCTCTATTACATGGGGTCCCACAATTTCACTGGTTAAAAATGAGCCCAATTCTGAGGCACCTTTCCTGCAGTGAGCACTGGCCTACACTTGAGAGTTACCATTAACATTTTTTTTTTTTTGAAAGATACTCCTTTCAACAGAGCATACCTGATGGCTTCAGTGCAGGGTGTGCTTTTTGAACTCCTTAATGGATATACTACTCTAGTGGGTCTTCTCTTCTTGGATAACTACTTATTTCAGCAGCGCCACTCAGCCTCTTCAGTTCTCCCTCTACAGTATGCCAGGGCAATTCAGACACCGCTTCACTCATTGTTGGCCAATTCTCCTGGCTTTTAGGATCCACCCAAGGAACAAAAATTTTCCATTCCTTGAGGTTTTGCCTGGACGTTTGTTTAGATCCTGTATGCTGAGACATGCACAAAAGTCAATGGATTCTGGCTGCTTCTGGCCTGCTTAATTAAACAACCTCAAAATCCAAACCTAGGATATTTTTATGGTGCTGCCAAAGCATGCAAACTAATTTCTTCAGTTCCTTTGTTGTATAATGTATTTCTTCCCTAATTACAGCCAGCCTGCTCCTGGACAGTTTATGCTGGGACTTTGCCCAGATCAGCCTGATTGTATAGGGTGGGGAGATGCAGGCAGCTTCTAAGGGAGACATCTGTCACTTTTCAGTGGAGAGGTTTCTGAAGAGGGGTCTCTTAGCAGAGGGGTGGCACTAATGATTATTAGAAAAGGGTTGACAGCCTCTCCAAGCTGAGATTTCACGGAGATCTGCTGAGATTATATCATTGGGGATTCCACCCAGATATTTCTATGTTTCAGGGACCCAGGTTTTCCCAAACAGATTCCTGAACTTACAATAAGAGATCTACCCTGGCTGAGCACTTATACATTTTAGAGTTCTGTGACTCTAACTATTAGATCTTTGATCTGCTGCTCACCTATTCTGGCTTTTCTACTTCAGGAAATAAAGAGTTATTTTAAGCTATCAAAGAGCTCCTTTGGCTCTCGCGTTTAGGTCTTGACTTCTTTTTGAAGACCCCAGTCTCTTATTAAAACAATTTAGTAGTGACTAGATGTCTCTTGCCTTTGTCTGTATTGCCCTCTTCATACATTTTAACTGCTGGATTCATTAAATCTATAACATGCTTCTCCACATCACCACCAGTGACTGCAAGGGTTCTGTCACCTTGCTTCAGGGGCCATATAACTCAGGATGGTGCTCTCTTTGCATGGGGATAGGTATGTGAGCAAGTCACCAAACCCCGTCTTGTTGCCTATCTTCCTGTACCACTCCTGGCTCCACTCATTTTACTTCAAGTCCTCTGAAAAGTCAATGATAAGGTAAAATTATACAGGCAAGAACTATATTGAGAAAAAGGTTCATGAAGAATAAAGGGGAAAAAGCATGAGAAGGACTGGAAAACCCATACTCCACACTGCCATGCTGATAGCTGTGAAGAAAAGATGCGGTGAAGGAGGATTGCATAGGAAGAATCTCAGTTGGCAGCACAGTTATGAGAAAGTTTCAGAGGGGGCAGCATGTAGTTCTCCAGCTTGTTTCCTATCAGAATAATGCCCCATCTTGTAGGAACAAACCTCTCTTAGGAGCTTTGCCCAGTCAATGGTTGAGAGTGGAAGATGAGAAGCATAATTGTTGCATGGGCACATTGATAAATCTAAGAGAGCATCAGCTGGAGCTTTCACATATGCTCCCTGCAGTAGAAGATCTGAGTGACACATTTTTATGGCCATCACATAGAAGAAGTAATTTATGCAAATAAATTTTCAACTACACGGTGTAAATAAGAACCCCAAGGGAAGTACAGATGAAATTAACTGCCTGTTTAGAGAAGTAGAAATTATTTGATGATTGAACTCTGGGGAAGGATTAGATTGGAAGGAAGCGAAGTTTACAAACCATTTTGTATAGTGGTAGCATTGGAAATGAGACTTAATGTAAAGAGGAATGGGATTGGATGTGGAAGAAAAGCATGAACAGGCATTCCAATCTGAGGGAAAGGTCAAAGCAAACCTTAAGTTTCTTTGGAAAATGGCCAGAATAGGGCTTGAAGTGTATGAAGTGGCATCCCAGAGGATATGTATGAAAGAGAAGTTGTGAGTAAAATTTTTCTTTTTTTTCTTGCATTTTAGGTTTTGGGGTACATGTGAAGAACATGCAAGATAGTTGCATAGGTACACATGTGGCAGTGTGATTTGCTGCCTTCTTCCCCTTTACCCACATCTGGCATTTCTCCCCATGCTATCCCTCCCCAGCTCCCCCCACCCCACTGTCCCTCCCCTATTCCCCTCAATAGACCCCGGTGTGTAGTGCTCCCCTCCCTGTGTCCATGTGTTCTCATTTTTCATCACCTGCCTATGAGTGAGAACATGCAGTATTTCATTTTCTGTTCTTGTGTCAGGTTGCTGAGAATGATGTTTTCCAGGTACATCCATGTCCCTACAAAGGACATGAACTCATCATTTTTGATTGCTGCATAATATTCCATGGTGTATATGTGCCACATTTTCCCAGTCCAGTCTATCATCGATGGCATTTGGGTTGGTTCCAGGTCTTTGCTATTGTAAACAGTGCTGCAAATGAACATTCGTGTGCATGTGTCCTTATAGTAGAACGATTTATCTATTGTTCATTCTGGACTCTGAGAACACTTCCTAGAGCACTCAATCACTTAATTTTTGAGACTTTTTTCAACCAATCTTCTACTGTCAACACTTTAAGATAAAAAATTTGATTTAGATATTTAAACTCTTGCACCTAAGGCAATGCCTAACAATGAATAACATTCAATAAACATGTGTTGACTGAATAAATGATCATATACTAATGAGGATAAATGCTGTTGGATGACAGGCTCAGTTTGTTCTTTTTTGGTTGTTGCTACAATTATTTATTTTTTCTCTCTATGAGTTAATTCAATACTGAATTAAAGTTATTTAGATAAAAATGTCTCGGATAAGTCTTAATAATTAATTTTTCTAATTTTTAACTCAAAAAGTAATGACTCATTGTAATTTTAATTCACTTCCTCCCATTACTGTACTGATGTCTCTTAAATTAAAGTCTTAGCTACTTCTTAAGTATATATTTGATTTAAAATGTAATATTCTTTTACTGATTATAAATGTAACACATTGAATTAAATGAAATCACCATAATATCACTACTGAGAAATAATCATTTATATTTTAATAAAGTTTCTTTAATATTATATTGAAAAAATTCTTATTCTCTAATAAGACTTAATTAGGTCAAGCACACTTTTCTTTATATTAAAAATATAGTATAAGCATGAAGGCACTATATTAAATATGTGATACTTTTTCTAAAATTAATAAAAGGCAAATTATAGCTTTTCCTTAAGTAACTTGCACAGTTCTTCCATTTTTATAAACAGATGCATGTTAGCTTATAATTTTCTTTTTTCATATTGCTTTTTGAGGAAGCTCGAAACAAATATGATGCCAATATTATAGCATCTTCTCTTCCTCATTCTTGAATTTTTACCTAATTAGCCTCATTATACAAGCTTTATTCTTCTCTGAAGGTTAATTACATAGCATAAAGGATCTTTAATGTGCTCACTTCTGTTTGCCCAGAATCATCCTGGAATAGCCAGCCCTATGCTAATATCCATACAATGTCAAATGCAAACGCAAAACAGATTCTTTTTTTTATTATTGCATTTTAGGTTTTAGGGTACATGTAAAGAACATGCAAGATAGTTGCATAGGTATACACGTGGTAGTGTGATTTGCTGCCTTCCATCCCTTCACCTATATCTGGCATTTCTCCCCATGCTATCTCTCCCCAACTCCCCACCCCCCGTTGTCCCTCCCCTATTCCCTCCAACAGATCCCAGTGTGTAGTGCTCCCCTCCCTGTGTCCATGTGTTCTCATTGTTTGACACCTGCCTATGAGTGAGAACATGTGGTGTTTCATTTTCTGTTCTTGTGTCTGTTTGCTGAGAATGATGTTCTCCAGGTTCATCTGTGTCGCTACAAAGGACATGAACTCATCGTTTTGACTGCTGCATAATATTCCATGGTATATATGTGCCACATTTTTTCTGTCCAGTCTATCATCAATGGCATTTGGGTTGATTCCAGGTCTTTACTATTGTAAACAGTGCTGCAATGAACATTCGTGTGCATGTGTCCTTATAGTAGAATGATTTATTATTACTGGATGTATACCCAGTAATGGGATTGCTGGGTCAAATGGAATTTCTATTTCTAGGTCCTTGAGGAATTGCCACAGTGTCTTCCACAATGGCTGAATTAATTTACACTCCCACCAGCAGTGTAAAAGTGTTCCTGTTTCACCACATCCTCTCCAGCATCTGTTGTCTCCAGATTTTTTTAATGATTGCCATTCTAATTGGCATGAGATGGTATCTCAATGTAGTTTTGATTTGCATTTCTCTAATGACCAGTGATGATGAGCATTTTTTCATATGTTTGTTGGCCTCATGTATGTCTTCTTTTGTAAAGTGTCTGTTCATATCCTTTGCCCACTTTTGAATGGTCTTATTTGTTTCTTGCTTGTAAATTTGGCAAAATAGATTCTTAATAAGTGTTCACAGTGTTCAGAAATGTTTTACTATCTTACTTTTTACGCAAAATATATTTTATTAAATTATCTGTTTTTAGTATTTTCAAGGTAGAGTTAATTGCAAAAGCATGTAGCTTTAACTCTTAGAACTTTTATACAAAGTATTGATTTATCTCTGCCTCTGTATTGACTTTAACGAATTGTTAACATTTATTGAGTCTCCAGATCCACCATTAAAGCAATATTATCATTTAAGAGAATCATGACTTCTTGGGGTTAATCCATTGAAAGGAAACATAATTAACACAACTATGGAGTACTGTTTCCTAAGTATTATTAAAAGAGTACATGGCATTTGAGCTTATAAAGTGACTTCTGTTCACATCAATCAGAAAGCTCCAAGTTTAGTTGAAAGAATGCAAAGAGAATTGTTTTAGATGTTTTCTCAAAACCACACAATTTGAACCATAGAGAACATTAAACTGTAGAATTAAAACAGATCTTGGGAATATTTCAGTATTTAATGCCAAACTGAAATGTCAGTTTTATCTCAACTGACAAATCTACCTCATTATTAGAGCCCAGGTAAAGTTCTATGTTAAGAATAATTTTAAAGCTGATATTGACTTCAATGGAGGAAAAACTATACTATAATTACATAGCAAAACCATATTTAGTAAATGAGAAATAACTAGATGCCTCCTGGGTATTTGACAATTTTAATTCCCTTCAACCATTGAAGTAGAGAAAATTTGATTTTCCAAAGTCATACAAATGGACCAAAGATAAAATTTAGGGCTCTCAGTTCCCAGATTACTGCTGCTTTTTCTTTCCTGTATTTCCTTCTAATAATTTTCCATCAAACTAGTTTGATAAACTGCCTGCTTAGAAAACCTATGTGTGAGGGGAGTGAAGTTTTAACATAATTTATGTGATTAAGTATCCAAAGCTAAGGTTTTCATAAATGTACTTATGAAACTTAAATGTTAGATAAATTAGTGATGACATACCTAAATTAAATATTATGGCATTGAATTTTTTGGCATCTCATCTATACTTAACATTTTTGAGTATTAAAACTGAAAAAGTTTTAAATAATTCATTGCTCAAAAGCCTTAAAATATTTTATATTTATTGATAACTAATTGGTGAATTCAACTATGTCTACATATCAGTAAATAATTAATAAGTTGTTTAAAAACCCTTGCTTTATAAAAATGTCTTTTAAACTAATCAAGATATTTTGGATATATTGATATCTATAGAGGCTACTGAGACATTTCCTATGCTATTGTATTAATCCATTTCCATACTGCTAGGAAGAAATACTCAAAACTGGGTATTTTTAAGGAAAAAAAGGTTTAATGGACTCACAGTTTCACATGGTTGGGGAGACTTCACAATCATGGTAGAAGGTGAAGAAAAAACAAAGGCACATCTTAGATGGTGGCAGACAAGAATGCATGTGCAGGAGAACTGCCCTCTCATAAAACCATCAGATCTTGTGAGACTTATTCACTTGATCTTAACCAAAAGACAGAGAAGTGATGGATATTACTCACATCAAGAGAACAGCATGAGAAAAACCCTCCCCAATGATTTAATTAACTCCCACCAGATCCCTTCCACAACACATGGGGGTTATAGGAACTACAATATGAGATGAGATTTGGGTGGGGACAAAGCCAAACTATATCAACTATATTTATAATGTTTCACTTTAACATTAAATCTTTGGCACATAAATTTTTATTGACCTTGTTATTTTAAAGCACTGTTTTTATTACTGAGCATTTTGAAATGGAGTAAACACTTAAAACTGCTATTATTGTACTTTTCAATTGTTCTGTTCTCTTTATAAATGAAGAAAAAATATTAGGAAAGCCAATGTTTTTTGGTAGACTTTGAAATCAGTTTTCCAGAGGAAGCAGCAAATGTACTCCCCTTTGTTCTTATGTATTTACTATAATACGAACACATTATCTGGGAAGTATTTTCACTCACAATCAAAACCTGTAAAATTAAAACAGAGACAATTACATCTCCCAGATGGAGAGAGATGGGAGGGGCATGGCACTGGGAAGTTCTTGCCCTTAGTGATACCTTGGGCCAGTCTCCTTAAAATTGTGGCTAGAGTGATGTGGGAATGGAAGAGAATGGTACAATAGGAGGTTGGAAATGTTCTTGGGTTTCTCTTGAGAAAAATATAATAAAGGAGATTTTACACAGATACCAAAAACAAATTATACTTCAGACAGCCAAATAATGTTTCATTTTATGTGAAGGTTACAAATTTTTTGTTCTAAACATTTTCAAGTTGTGAAAGCCTGAAAAAATGATCATAGGGCCTGTACTTGGTGGTCACTTGGGCTGAATTTTTGCAACAGATGTCTGAGAATAAAAGGGGCATACAGGCAATATTAGCAATTTAAAATATCAAAAGTTCTTAATATCAAATTAAGAAATAAATGAACACCTAATAGAAGACTAAAGGAATATAGTAGTAATTTGTAGCATTTTGATTTTTTTCTTATTCTCTTTTCCTGTGTAATTTTTTTAAGTAAATGTGCATTGATATCCTCTTAGAGTCTATGAAAAACAAAACAAAGAATTTAAGAGAAAATCAGAAGCCAACTCTGATGAGACATTTGTTGGCCAGCTGTTTTGACAATAAGATAAATAAAAAAGGCTGTGCTTGGTGCTGCACTTATTCTATTTCCCAGAAACTTTTACAAGGTCCCTTACTCATCACTTCAAATGGCCTAGCTGGGAAAACTGCATTTTTACACTACAATTTGGATGATGAATTTAAATTGCTTGTATTTTATTATTCATTTGTTACTGTGGCTCTGCATCATTTAGCATTATTTTCCTGACTTTTCTCCCTGAACATATGTACGTGTTTCATTTTCATTTTTAGCTTTTCCTGTTTAATTCTGCTATATCACTTATGGGAAAATGTAGAGAATTAACATTATAATAAATATATGTAGAATTACAAATAATTCAGACCCTTTATTCTTTTAACTTAAATCCTATTGTATCATGTTTATTTCTCCTTGGAAATAAATGAAAGCTCTGAAGAGCTCTGTCTCCTCAATTTCTTTCTTTGAAAAAGCATTACTGTGTTTTCACAAATGATTACAAAAGATTATTTATTATAAAAACATAATATTTTAAAGAATTAGGGAAAATGTAATGAAATTTCTACCACATGCTAATACTATCTCATATATTTTTATATTACTTCTTTCTCCCTTTGTCTCTCTCTCCCTGAAAATGTAATCAAGATGTCCTGGAAAATTTTTCATGGTAGAAAACAAAAGCCTATCAATTATATTTTATTAGAATTTGAATACATTTTTAACAGTTAATATAAATTTTCTCCTTTCAAAAGAAGAAAAATTATATCTATGTAGCTCATTTTAGAAGAGGTAGTATGCCTTTAAGGCATCTAATTCAGAGATATAAACACAAATGTATGGTAACTTTTTATGAATAAGAAATATTAGAATTTAGTGGTTTTCAGCCAGAGAGAGAAAAGGTTCCCAACAACATTAGAAGAGGCAAGAGTCTCTGGAGAAAGATGACTTCTGTGAAATTCCTGCTTCCTGGTATAATTCTAACTAGTTTGGGATTTATGTGACATTAAATGAATTTTAATCACAGTTTCAGGTTCTGAGCAAATAGAGTAGACTTCGCTCTCACAAAGCTTACATTATTGTGTATGTTTTTGACTGGGTTCAAAGGATTGTGGAACAGGGAGAAGTTAAGGTAAGAGAAAAATAGGTGACAAATAATGTTCATATAAACAGTAACAAATAAATAATTGGCATTTGCAAAATGATATCTCATTGCATTGATTGTCCTTTTATTTTTGAGAATGATTTTTCAGAACCTGCCACCTTTTTGCAACAGTAATTGAATAAATGCTCTATTCTTGCTGATCTCAGTCCCAGCCCCAAAAATGCCACCCAGGAAGAACACTACATGCCCTGACTTTATCAAAGCAGCATTCAAATCTCTGAGTTCCTTCATAATTCAGTGAAGCTTGGCTCTGTTCTATCATAGTCTCTCTGGGAATTTTCTAACAAACTGAGAAGATCGTAATACAAAACTATACTCAACAATCAAAAGTGCATCTGCTCTTTCCTTTATAAACTGAAAGTCCTTTTTTCCTTAGTGCAATTTGTTGCCCCTTATCTCTGCAATAATATGTCTAATTTCTTGCCTATTGAACATGAACTTCCTTTTATGCAAGCTTGCTCTTAATTAAACTCTGATTTTTATGATCGAGATATTTTATCAATTATATTAAATCATGAATTTTAACCACAAATGGAACTACATCTGAGAAGCACATTCTTTCCATACTAGAGAGTAGATGAAGCTAATACAATAATTAAAAACCTTTTTATTACTACTTCATTTATCAATTTTCCTCATCACTGACTAGTATTGCATATTAACTTAAATTGTTATATTAAATAATTACTAGTGGAGGCTGTCTTTAAAAGTTTGATTGCTGGTTTTCCATATCTCACTTGTTATGAAACTCTTTTGTATACCAAATTATGACTTTAGATTAGAAAACTAAATGTAAGTATGATTCATAAATGCTTTAGATAAATCTTCAGATAAAAGAACACATTAATTAACATTTGTTAAATATTCACTGTGGTCTATATACTGCTAAAGAAACAGTATAGGATCAATTTCATGTTGTTGTGTTCTTATGGTTTCTTTTACATAGTGAGCTTGAAGTGATAGCAGTTACTGTACATCTGTTGATTGGTTATATTTCAAATTTTAGCATATACACACTTAAAAATGACACTACTTCTAAAAATGACCTAAAAGCTAATAATTCAGATTTTTACAAAATACTATATGACAGAAGAAAGAAAAACATCTCACTAAAAAAATCAGCTGAGTGAGTGAAATCTAATACTTATAATTTTAATGTTAAACATGTTATTACTATCTGTCATGCATAAAATTTGACACAAATTTGATTTTATTGTCCTTTTTATTTTTCAACATGCTATTTTTTCCTTGACTTATTTTATAATATAAAAACTTTTAAACAACTTATCAAACACATAAAAGAAAGAAACACTTTCCTTTCAAATGTTATACTCTTGACAACACGTGTTTCTTTTCAACATATTGTCTTCCAGGATTTTGTCAAAAAAGAGAAACATATTTTTACAAGATGTAATGTTGGCAATTGTTTAACTTTCTATTTATTTCTTTATACATATTACTTAATATTTCATCGACAGTGTATGTATTGTTAAAGATTCTTTAAAATAAAAACAATAGATATGTAAGAGGAGATTTATTATGGGAACTGCGTCATGCAAGTAGGTCAAGAAATCTCACAATATTCACTTGGCAACCTGGAGAATCAGATAAGCCATTGATGCAATTCAGTCTGAGTCCAAAGGCTTGATAGCCAGTGGGACCCATGAGATAACTCCTATCCCCAAGAAGGCAGTGAGATAAGGTGTTAATCCCAGAGTCTCAAGTCTAAAAGCCCAAGAACCAGTAGCTCAAATATTTGAAGGTTTAGAAGAGAGAGAACTCACCCATCCTTCACCTTTTAGTTCTACTCAATAGCCCTCAATGGATTATATGGTGCCTGCCCGCAATGGTGAGGATGGATCTTCTTTATTTAGTATACTGATTCAAATGCTAAGAGTTTCAGAAACACCCTTACAGACACTTTCAGAAATGTTTTTTTAAATTATTATCTGGCATCTCCTAGCCCAGTAAAGTTGATTCATAAGGTTAAGTATTACCTTAGCTTGTAAATGTAATGGCTGAATGATCTTCCAATATAGTGACAGAATAATTTATTTCACCATTATCTAAATGTAACATAATAATTTATTAGTTAATTAGCACTAAAATAAGTATGAAGTAGGCTATGATTTTTTGCTTTTCTCTTATGATTTCCTTAGGATAGATTCCTAGAGATGGAATTACAGTTATCCAGAAATTCAAGTGGATTGAAGGATTCAACTAGGTAAAGGATTACAATTTACCCAATTTGGTGCAGCCATAATACATAAAATATTATTTGACAGATGAATAAATATATAGAATCTCTCATTCTAAATAAGCATTATATCTTTTAAAATTTATTTTTTACTCCAAAAAGTTATATGTGTTATATTAATATCTAATTTTATCACATTAAAGGGATTTTACTAACATTTTCAGAATAATCCAACAGCTATATGACAGAATTATATCTTCTGTTTTTAAATATCTAGTAATATTTCTATTGTCTTAACATGATCATTCTATTTTCTCAATGACACTTTTGAGTAAAGTAAAATGTGTTCAAGAATTAGAGAAGTTGTAATTTCTAGTTTGTTTATTCAGATAATAACAATATTTTTCAGCACTTAATATTTTTCATACTTTATGGTAAATATTGGAGAAACAAAAAAAAAGACATAAAGCTTATGATGTAGGGGTGATGTAATAAAAAATAAAAGTTCAAATTTCTCCAGTTTAAATAGAATCAGTAGAGTCACAGTGAAAAAGTACTAAAAGCAAAAGAAAAATTTCTGGTTATGCTATTTAATAAGTGGCCACCAACCATAGCTGGGTATATAAATTTAAATTCAAATAAATTAATCTAAAATAACATTTAAAATTTAGTTCTTTTATTATATTAGACAACTTTCAAGTGCTGTTAGATACATGTTACTAGGGTTTATTGCATTGGAGAGTACAGATTATAGAGTATTTTCATCAACACAAAAATGTCTATTCTACAACTGGTCTAGTGTGTAGCAGGCATAGGGATAAGGCAGGAAGTAGGACTGAAGAGTATATAGCTGGACCAACTCTACCTCCTACCTCCCCCTTTCACTTCCCTAGTTAGCTGCTGGGGCCTTTCCAAAGTAAGTATAAATGTATGTTTTTCCTTTTTGTTTACTATGACTTTCTCTGATCTTCTCTGTTTTCTTTATTTTTCTATTAAAACACTTTGATGAATTAAGTTTGTAAACTGTTATTTCCAAGTAATAGTCTGCTTTACTAGAGGTGGACGCTTCTCCTCTTCTTTGATGAAGGAATCAAAATTCCTTTGACTTCAGTAACTCCATGTATGGAGCGTTGAGATATTTTATATGTAAAGCAAATAAGTGTCCAGGCATGGCTCTTTGGGAAATGAGGAAAATTATATTATTTCTGGTAAAGTAAATCTGTTTGTTCTATTGTACTGCATCTTTTCTTCCTCGGAGACTCTTTGGCTTTGTTTCATTTAAACACACATCAGGCATTCACTATCATTTGTTCATATGAAACAGCGTGAAATTAAAGGCCTGATCTCAAAGGAGAAAAGGCACTGGCATGAATAGGTATCCGATCTCTTAAACCACCCTGCTTTGAAGGGCTTCAACTGAAACCAAGGCAAATATAGTAGATTTAAAGATTTCATTCTAGATTCAATTCAAATTCTCTTTGTAAAAACATATTCAGCATAAGATTATTAAATTATTAATGTCTATTATAACATAGTAATAAATTGTTCCAGCATGTGGCAATGGGAGATAGATTTTGAAATAGAAAAAATAAAATTAAGAAGTAGGAGTAGAAAGAGTTTAAAAGGAAAGAGATCAAGGTTTTTGGTTTGAAGGCAGTACAAACCATTGAAGCTTCGTTATTATATGATTCTCCTGTTTGAACACAACCACCCTGATGATGACAGACACTGGACTATAAGAAAACTAAGACTCAATTATAGAAATTGTGAGTGAGTGAAAATGAGTCACAGTCCTTGTAAATGACCACAACACAGAAGATTTGTGTCAACAGCAGCAAAATGAGAGATTAAAATCTTCAAAAAACACACAAAAAACAAAAATAAAAACAGAAAAACCTTCAGAGAAGTAGGTTTCTGTGTGCTAATTTTGCTTATTCGTTTTAGGGAAGTAAAAAAGTAATTTCTTGATATTAACAAAAAGGACTCTGAAGACTGCAGACAATGTCATATCTCTGAGCTCTGGGAGAGGAAATTGCTATAATTTAAGAGGGACATATGAAGAGTGTGACCCTGAAAAGATAGTTGCCATTGAGGCAAGCAGGTAGAGATTACATGGGGAAATGTATCTCTACAGGATTAATGCAAAAGTTAAAATGTGCTGAGTGCTATAGTAGATGCTTGAGGAAGGTGGGAGTGTTATAAAGAAAGAAATTATATTAGGGATGAGAACATAGAGGATTTGGCCAGAGATAACTTCATTTTCTTGGGGAACAAGGATAACAGAGTTAAGATGGGGTGCGACTGAGTTCCCTAAAATGTGAAATTTTCCCTAAAAATGTGGAAATAGTGACCTGGAGAAATAAGTAGTCAGAAGTCTGCTCCATATTCAACGTTAATGATGTTAAATTGCTTGAGCATCTTCTAAAACAACAACAATCCCTTTTCATAATTTGTTAGCAGGGAGAATTATTTAATTTCTTGAATTTTCCATGTTCATTGTTATAGCCATCATAGAGGCCACAAAGCTCAAGCCTTTCCATAGTGGACTGTCAAATTTTACCCCAGATATTATGGGACTTAATCAAACATTTTTATGACCCTGACATTTTTGGACTTATATTTACGAAAAGCTCATGTTCATTCAGTAACTTAATAAGAATTTAATGAGTCCCCTCTGTGTCAAGATTTTTATTCTAGTTGCTGATTTGAGTGATAAAATAATTTCAAGCACGAAACAGTCCAGTGATAAAACAATTAAGACCTTAAACAGTAAATTAAAAATTAATTCATTTATTTAATTCCAGTAATGGCAAATGTCCCATAAAGACTTACGACATGCTACAAAAGTGTGTTAGAGAAGAAGCTGGCTTAATGAGTGTGGTAGCAGTGATTGGAGTGAATGGGGAGAGGTGAAAGAGGGAAGGTTTTCATAAAGAAAGAAAATTTCAGATGAGAACTGAAAGTAAACCAGTTGAATTGCAGAGAAGGGAGAAAAGCAATGTATACTCCAGCTCAAAAAAAATTGCATGGCAAAGGCCCTCAGGTGAGAAAAACACCTTGGTTTATTTGAGTATCTGAATAAAGACAAGTTTTCCTGGGGTACGCTGAACTAGAGAATGCCTGGCACTAATGTGCCCAGTTATGCAATTCTATTCCTCTCCTTCTGCATGCCAATTGACACACTCACTGAAGGTGAGTTCAAATTATTTCACTTTCAATCAGGTGTCTCTGTCCTCTTTAGCCTAACATGATCAGTTCATCTTTAAATTTTTCTACCAATTTTTCTCTGTGCTTCTCATTCTGAAGCGTTTGCACAGAAAGCCTCATATTTTTACTTAACTGTTGTCTTAACTATATCTAGTTCCCCACTCATACTGTCACCAGGGCTTTGGTCATTTCTCATTTTTTAATGCAGTGCCTTTGGCATACGGGGCATGTAGTTCTTTGCAAACACTGGATTTTCCATTAATAGTGGCCCAATTCATTAATTGTCATTAATAACACATCTTAAATATATACAATACACATTTGATTATTCTCTCAACAAATATTTCTGAGCACCATCTGTGTTAGGCACTATGGTAGGCATTTGGGATGCAATGAGCTACTTCTCTTAGCAAGTAAATGTTTAACATCACAATTATAAGTCACCAGATAGAGGAATTGCAAATGTGTTTGCCTATCTAAGAACAAAATAAAGACGAGCAATAACATACAGTAAGGAACTGTAAGACATGAGCATGAAGTAAAAACAGGCTCACTGCCTTATCATTGTGAGTTAAGGTCCTGTGAGAACACGAGGGTCTACGTACTTTTCTTTTTTCAACAGATACTTCTTGATGTACAATATGTGTCATTATTTTAAAAATAAGGGCTACACAAGGGAATGAACAAGTCTAACCCATAGAGAACTTGCATTATATTTGAAGAAATCCTTAACTGTGCCAAAATTGCAAGAATCCACATTCTATTTCTTATTCATTTGTCCTACACTGTACTTGGCCAGTATCCACTGCAGAGGACTAAGAAATTATTCCAAAGAATGGAATAATGATACTTAAGGGTTTCAAAGTATTAGGAATTGGCATACTGTTCTCTTCTCAACAGCTGCAAACACTATGATAGTTTAACACTGACCTACAGAAAAGCAGAGTGCAGAATAGAAAGAAGCGATCACTGAGTTGCTTTCTCTTTAGGGAAATATCTCAAATGTCATTCCCCACATGTCTCAATGGCTGCAGTTTGGTTTTCAAGTTTGCCCTTTGGGGCTGTTCTTTGTGACCTGAGAGTAACTACTGTTATATGTTCCTGGGGCTTTTTTTGCCCCATTAAGAGAACTATAACTTGAAGCCTTCTATAATATTTCTGTAACAGAGAAGAGGTATTATCTCAGAAAGGTTAAGATGACAGGTAGTTAACACAGTATTTGCTTAACCTACTCAACTCCAGAAATGCCACTGAAGATGTGTGAGCCCTTAAGCATACCTGAGCTTTTTCCTTTGTATGTGAGATGCCTCAAATGTAACATTTCACTAGGTTATAAAAACAGTGAATGGTTTTTATTTCCCTGGAGCTATAAATGGAAATAGTCAATCTGGGTCATTTTACTTAGTCTTTGGAAGCATTTGCTAATACTTTCTCACTATGTCTACTCTTCCCTACATACGATCTATACCCACAAACTATATCAGGAGTTACAGGTAAACTAAAATTGATCTTGAGTTAGGCACAACTGAATTTGAATGTTAATGTGATAGAGTAACTAAAATCATCTGATAATGAGATTCACAGTCCACAGAGCCTCTCCTCTTTCATGGCATAGTTTTCTTCAGTTCATTTTAGGTGTCTTTGAATCATTGTCACCTAGGTTCATCTTTCTCTCCAGTTTTTGTATTTCTTTCATTCTTTTTAGTTTTATCTTCTGGCTTATGTCGGGCAGGCTCGGCAGCTATTCATTATCTATTTATTTACCTAATCATTCAATAAATAATGTGTGTTCTATGCCGTGGGTACCCGGGATATGACAATGAAGAAATCAAATAGAAATCTTTACTGTAATGAACCTTGTTACGTTGATATCTGTGTTGGCTATCACCTACATGGGATTTTATTTCCTTTGCCTTGCATTCAGAATGAGGATTTCTCTTACATTTTTAAAAATATTTTCTTTTGATTTCTGCTATCTGCCAATACAACCTAAAAACTTATAGACCTTAGACACTTGCTGTTTTTGTCTTTATTTTCACAGTATACAATCTATTGCTTTATTGAATCCTCTGCATAATTGGCCATCTGTGTATAGCACAAAATAACTGACAAAATACTTCTGGAAAAGAAAGTATTGCCATTGAGAAACACAACCTTATGTTAGGATTTTCAAAATTCCTTTTTGGAAAGCTGATAGAAAAAAATTCCCATTAATTATTATTTTTTGTATCTTTTTGAATGATGTGGCAATTCTATTTGCTAGATTAATGTCAGAATCACATAATGATTCCACTTAAACAAAAATAAAAAAGTATTGCCCATTGTCAGAAACATTCTTATTTGTTGTCAAATCAAAATGACAATAGAATCTTCACTCAAAGCCTGTGTTCTGGATAATTTAAATCTCAAAACTTGAGGAAAACTACAAGAAACGAAGTTATCAATGTTCATGTAAGTTCTATCTTCCTTTTTGCTTTTGTGTTCTATATCTAGATTTTGGTTTTGTGTTCCTTCAAATTTCTTTCACCAGTAAACATAAATACACTGTTGTATTTCAACATAATCTGTGAAATGTTTTATGATCCAAATAAGTCCTTTATTAAAAACATGGGACTTATAAGTTTGCAACTTCTGAATTTTTTGAATTTACTCCTGGAAGACTGTATTCAAACTATGGTTAGAAAGCAGTAGGGTAATATAAAGCAATACAAAAAGAAATGGACTTTATATATGTATATCAACTTATATAACTTGATAAGTTAAAAATGGAATAATAAAAATGATAATATTAGCTGCAAATGTGGTCACTATTTTGAAAATAAAAACTGTAATATAAAATATTTTTATTTTAGAGACATATTTTTATTAAAAATTGTATCAGTTCTTAACGATTAAATTTTATGTACTGATTATCTTCTTTTGAGAACCTGAATTTTTTGCCTGCAATTAAATGGCTATACTTTCAAAATTAATGACAAATATATACAAGTAGGCATGAAAGAGCAAACAGGGTGTGTTTTGTGGCTATTTTCACTGATGAAAAATAATTTAGGAAGTTACCAGAATTTCTATACTGTTTAACAAGATAATGGGTTGATAAATGAGGAACATCTCAAATTTAACTCATATTCCTCAGTGCATTTTTCTTTCTTAGCCAAAGACTTTGTCTAGATGACAAAGTTATAAAATAAACAAGAGGGTCACTCAGACCACCAACACCTGACCTCTCAAAATATTAGAGCTGAGATTATTTCAGGTGATTTTTTGTAAGCACAAATTTAAAAGCACTACAATTTTATGAGATCACTTGTGTCATTTTCAGATCAAGCTCAAGAAGCTCTTTAGAAAATACTACAGTCAACAGATAAACATAAAATGTTGTGATTGCAAAACTGCGTATTTCCCCAGCCTATTGAAATTTTTTATGCTTTGTTTCATACAAATTTAGCAAAGAAATAAAACATTTATTGTTGAAGCAAACTCATATGACGTGGAGCAGCAACATGAAAAATTGCATAAAGACAACACAAATACAGATAATCATGAGATTTAAAAAGCTTACATTACATTACAGCTCTTAGTTCCTAAGCACAGTTAATAGCACTAGCTAGAATCTCAAAAAATAAATATTTAAGATCAATGTGTTTGTTCTACAGAAGTATGCCAAAAATTTTGAAGCAGTTAATGAATCCTTTAAACATGCCTGTAATTCCAGCACCTTGGGAGGCTGAGGCAGGCAGTTCATGAGGTCAAGAGATTGAGACCATCCTGGCCAACACAGTGAAACCCTATCTCTACTAAAAGTACAAAAATTAGCTGGGTGTGGTATCCTGCACCTGTAATCCCAGATGCTTGGGAGGCTGAGGCAGGGGAATTGCTTGGAGGCAGGGGAATTGCTTGATGCCAGGAGATGGAGGTTGCAGTGAGCCAAGGTCATGCCACTACACTCCAGCTTGGTGACAGAGTGAGACTCCTCAAAAAAAAAAGTTATTATGGAAAGCTGTGTGTGTAACAACAGTGTTATGCAATGAGAGGAGGGAGATATGTCTTTACAATTTTATTCAGGAAACATGGAATTGCAAATAAAACAGGATTTTAGTCACAGAGAAGCTCTCATACGTAAATATAACCTTGTAGATATGAATACTTAAATAAATACATCAAACTGATTAATCTATAAAACCCAAAGTGCTAGACTTGCCTCTTTTCAGCTTTGATGTCAGAATATAAGCTCAAAATAAGCACTCTACTGCTTCATGCAAAGTGCTGGTTTCCAGAAGAAAGATATTCAAGAGTTATGTGCTCTATCTATTCATTTATAAATGGACATTTAGATAACTTTCATGTTTTAACTATTCTGAATACATCACAGTAAATATGGTGTTGTGCAGATATCTCTATTGTGCAGATATCTCTACAAGATTCTGATTCGAAGAGTCAAATGGAGTAGTGGTTGCCAGAAGCTGGAGAAGGGGAAAATGAGTTATTTTCAGTGGTATAAAGTTTAATTGTGCTAAGTGAATAAATTCTAGAGTTCTGCTACACAACATAATGCCTATAAGTAACAGTAGTTTATTGCCACTTAAAATTTGTTAAAAGGGTAGATTTTATGTTAAGTGTTTTTACCACAAACCAACAAAAACAAAGAGACTTGAAGAAATTTTTGGAGATGATGAATATGTTTAACTTCATTGTGGTGATCGCTTTAGGAATACATGCACATGTCCAATCTCATAAAGTTATACACATTAAATATGTATGGTTATTATATATTAATTTTACACCAGTAAAACTATTTTTGGCCAGGCATGGTGACTCATGCCTGTAATCCCAGCACTTTGAGAGGCCAAAATGGGAAGATCACCAGAGGTCAGGAGTTGGAGACCAGCCTGGCCAACATTGTGAAACACCGTCTCTACTAAAAATACAAAAATTAGCTGGATGTGGTGGCACATGCCCATAGTCCAAGCTACTTGGGAGGCTGAGGAAAAAGAACTGCTTGGACCCAGGAGGTGGAGGCTGCAGTGAGCAAAGATTGTGCCACTGTACTACAGCATGAGTGACAGAGTAATACTCCATCTCGAAAGTAAATAAAATAAAATAAAGGTACTTTTTAATTAAAAAAATAAAAACACAAAGAGTTTATGCTCAAAATTGCAGAATGACTCCCATTTTGCAGATTTATTAAAAGATACTTATTTTCCTTGAAAGTTGGTTACTGCTGGCTAGGCACAGTGACTCTTGCCTGTAATCCCAACATTTTGGGAGGCTGAGGCCAATGGATCAAGTGAGCCCAAGAATTTGAGGCCAGACTAGGCAACATGGCAAAACCCAATCTCTACAAAAATTACAAAAAAATTACCCAGGCAAGGTGGTACATACCTGTAGACTTAGCTACTAGGGAGGCTGGGGTGACAGGATCACTTGAGCCCAGGAGGTCAAGGCTGCAGTGAGCTGTGAGTGTGACACTGCACTCTGGCCTGGGTGACAGGGTGAGACCCTGACTCAAAAGAAAAGAAAAGAAAAGAAAAAAGATTACTAAAGTGACATATTTTAATCTGAATACATGGATCAATTTAATAGAAATTAATAAGATCATGAGAATAGACTAATGTATGCCAATGAAGTTTATGAATTCAGATGTGGAAGAAATATAATTTTGAAGAAGGTACTTAGAAATTATTAAAAACAACAACAACAGACTATTAGAACAACTGAATATGCTTTAGAGAAACCGCTATGATTTTCAAATTATTGATATGAAGAAGTTCAACTGATTTTGGAAACTATATTCATAAAAAATTTCAACATAACACATTTTAAGTGAAATGTTATATATAAAGAAAAATGATAACCTGGCACATAATCTAAAGAAATAAACTTAACCACATTTGGATTAATGGTGAGAAAGATGTCCCCGACAATAAATAATTTGTTTTTCTTTTTACTATTTTTGCTTTATACTGGTGTCAAATTTATCAGAGATGATAGTGGGAAATAGTGAAAAGATTATTTAAACAGCTTTGATCAGAATTACATTTAACCACTACAAAAATAAAATTCATATAAAATTATATTCATAAAAAATTGCTCCACTTTTTCCAAAACTAAAAAGATTTTATTTGGAAGTTTTATATACTTCAATATTTAATATCTTCTTTAATATTTTTTTCTTATAATGATATAAATTTTAAGAATATTTTATAAATTATGTAATCAGCTTTCCTATAAAAGCCTCCAAAATTTCTTTTATTTTGGTTAAATCTTTCATGCAAACATTATTTTTCATAGGGGCAATGATGTGAAAGCTTTGAGCAATGCTGTAAGAGTATATGCTGTTCTTCAATTATCTAGAAATAATAATTATATATGGGATACTAAGTTGATTAGCAATGAATAAATTATGTCAAAATACTTTTGTAGAGTGTTATAAAATAAGAATATGAATCTTTTGGCAAAACCAAAAGCAACAATGGAAACAGACAAACATTCACTTGCCCTAAGCCAAAGGAATAACTTTGTAGAATAAGCCATGCAAACTTGGTGTCTGACTCCAAAGATATTGAGATTTAAATAGAAATAAAATACTCTATATTAAAGTTCTAAACAAACAAGCTAGAAAATTTCTTCCAAACAGGCTTGAATAAATTGATTCAGAGAATGAAAGAAGTGGCTAACAATTTTATCAGTAAGACAAAAATAAACCAAGACTGCCCTGAGCAAACCAAGAAATAAGGTCACCCCAGCATAAATCGAAATATTAACAACAGTTAATTTACAACATGCTGAGCAAAGAGACCTTAATCACCCTTAAGCATCTATGATTGCCTCTCCCTTGAATTCCACATTGCATTTCAATAAGAGAAGTAATGGCTGGCAGACCAGGCACCACCTTTTATTACCCTCCTATAGATTGCAGGTATGGTACAAAGGAATCTTTCTGGAAGGCATTGGTTTTACTTAAACCGGATCAAACCCTCACCTAAGTCACGTACCCCAAGCCTACTCCATGGACCAAGACCCTTTCACATGTAATTTCTAGAGTTGTAAACCCAAGACCCTTTCACCTGTAATTTCTAGAGTTGTAAACCCAAGACCCTTTCACATGTAATTTCTAGAGTTGTAAACCCAAGACTCTTTCACATGTAATTTCTAGAGGGCAGGAATTTTCTTTGTTAGAGGAGCTCAGCTATTTGGGGCATTCAGATCCACCACCAGCTCTAGGCTGAATAAATCACCACTTTCTTACCAGTTTGGTGTTCTAGAGGTTTGTCTTGCGGCCCTTCCTGCTTCGTTATTTGGTTCCCTGACCAGGAAGTGAGAAGTCCAGTTGAACTCATCAGCCATGAAATGTGGTGGCCACAGGCCCATTAGAGGGGACCCCAAGCTCTGAATTAATTGTGAGGCCAACCAGGATTAGGGGCAATCAGCATACAGCTGGAAGGAGGCACCCTCAATCTAGGCATTGAGAGGGGATTAACAAACACTCCAATGTCAAGGGGCTTCTGATACACTCCTTGAGAGGGGGATGATCCACCAGGCCTGAAGCAAAAGCAAGAGAGGGTGTGTCATGCTATGCTGGCTGAGAACAACTGTGGGTGGACTAAAATTCTCTTAACTGTCTGTGAGGACTGTTTTTCTGTGCAAAATATGGGTCATACTCATAGCAAGCCTAGCCCTCTAGGGACTATGCTGAAAAATTTCAAGAAGGGATTTTGTGGGGATTATGGAGTAACTATGACACCAGGGAAGCTAAGGAACTTATGTGAAGTAGACAGGCCAGCATTTGGGGTGGACTGGCCCTCAGAGGGGAGCTGAGACAGGTCTCTTGTCTCAAAGTATGTCATGAGGTTACATGTGGTGGGCCAGGACACCCTGATCAGTTCCTGTAGATAGATTCATGGCTGCAGCTCATTCTAAACCCCCCACAGTGGCTGAGAGGACAGGCAGCAACCATACTAATGGCAAAGGGACAGGCAACTAGGGAAAAACCCTGCTCCACCCACCAAAGGACACTGACTCCTAAGGTCCTGGCAGATTCAGCGGCAGGAACATTGACTCCTAAGGTCCTGGAAGATCCAACAGCAGAAGAGCTTTTATACCCCCTCCTCCTGGTCTGGAGGAAGGACTCCTTGTCCCAGGCCTGAAACCTCAGCCCCCAGCCAGAATTGCACACCCTTAAACCAACCAAAGTAGACAAGAGAGAATGTGGAGGGACTCCTCCCATAGCCACCCACTTCCCAGGAGGAACTCCAACCCTATCTCTAGCAGCCCATCTGTGACCCAAGGCAGGGGTGCAGATGCCTTTAAGAGACCAGAGGTATACAGGAGTGGATGGTCCACATGGTGGAAAGGCATGTTTTCATGTACTTGCCATTTACCTCAGCTGATCTTATCAACTGGAAAAATAACACCCCATCTTATACCAAGAAGCCACAAGCTCTCATTGACCTATTGCAAACTATTGTCCAAACTCATAACCCCACTTGGGCTGACTGCCAAGAGCTGCTTATGTATCTTCTTAACACTCACTGACAAAAGGCAATGAGTACTCCAAGCTGCCTCCAAATGGTTAGAGGAGCATGTTCCTGAAGATTACCCGAACCCCTAAGAGTACGTCAGGGTCCAGTTACTGAGGACTGACCCCCAGTAGGATCCAAACACCCCAGAGGGCATGCAGAGGTTAATCTAGTACAGAGAGGCCTTACTGAAAGGATTGAAAAAGGGAGCCCAGAAGGCTACAAATATCAATAAAGTCTCTGAGGTCATTCAAGGGGAAGAGGAAAGCCTGGCACAGTTCTGTGAGAGGCTAGTGAAGCCTATCGCATGTATACTCCTTTCGATCCTGAGGGCTCCGAAAACCAACTTATGGTAAATATGGCTTTAGTCCATCAGTGTGCAGAAGATATTAGAAGAAGACTGCAGAAGCAGGCAGGATTTGCGGGCATGAATACAACACAATTATTGGAAATATTTAACCAGGTGTTTGCGAACAGAGATGCAGAAAGCCGTAGAGAAAGTCATAGAGAAAACGAGTGTCATACTTGATGAAATGCCGACTTGATAGCTGCTGCTCTTAAAGGAGCTCCCCCAAAAAAGTGGGGAAAGGGAGGCTCCTGGAAAGTTACCCCATCTAATTGCCTGTGCCTGCAAGGTGACCAGTGTGCTTACTGTAAGGAAATAGTACACTGGAAGGACAGGTGCCCCACTTAGCAGGCAAACAGGGAGATCTTAAGCCTGAGGCTTCAGACAAAGGTAAAGGACCACTGTTCAATCTAATGGAAGGGCCATTGGACTGAAGGGGACAGGCTTGATTGCCTCCAAAGAGCCCATGGTCCGGATGACAGTGGGGAGCAAGGACATCGACTTCCTCGTCGACACAGATGCTGAATATTCAGTGGTAACCACCCCTGTAGTACTCCTATCAGAGGAAACAACCAATATTGTTGGAGCTACTGGGGTGTCAGAGAAACAGTCTTTCCATTTGTCTTAGACTTGTGAGTGGGGGGGCACAAGGTAATTCACCATTTCTCACATATGTTCAATTGCCCTTTGCCCCTGCTAGGAAGGAATCTGCTCAGTAAGCTATGAGCAACCATCACCTTCACCAAGAGTGGCTCTTTATGGCTGGCATTGAGTCATAATGGCCCTCAGTGTGCCTCATGAAGAAGCGTGGAGGCTTTTCTTAACCAAACCAGACCAGGAGATAGAATCTGCATTAGCAAAATGATGAATAAGGTCTGGGCAGAGGACAATCTGCCAGGGCTGGCAATCAACCAGGCCCCTGTGCTCATTGAAGTCAAGCCTGCGGTTCAGCCAGTTAGGCAGAGGCAACATTCAGTTCCCCAAGAGGTCCTAGAAGGCGTTCAGGTCCACCTAAAATGCTTAAAGAACTATGGAATTGTAGTTCCTTGCCAGTCTCCATGGAACACTCCCTTCTTGCCTGTTCCTAAACCAGGGACCAAAGACTACAGGCCAGTGCAGGACTTGTGCTTGGTTAATCAGGCCATGGTACCTAACCCATACACACTGCTGGGATTATCACCAGCGAAGGATAGCTGGTTCACCTGCATGGACTTAAAGGATGCTTTCTTCAGCATTAGACTGGCCTCAGAGAGTCACACACTATTTGCTTTTCAATGGGAAAATCCAGAAACAGGTGTAACCACCCAGTACACCTAGACGAGGCTCCTCCAGGGGTTCAAGAACTCTCCCACCATTCTAGGGAGGCACTAGCCCATGATCTCCAGAAGTTTCCTGCTAAGGACTTAGGCTGAGTCCTGCTCCAATATGCTGATGGCCTTTTACTGGGACACCCCATGGCAGCCGAGTGCGCAAAAGGAACAGATGCCTTACTTCAGCACCTGGAGGACTGTGACTATAAAGTGTCTAAAAAGAAAGCCCAGATTTGCCAACAGCAAGTGTGACATCTGGGGTTCACCATCCAGAGGGAGAGCACAGCCTAGGAGCAGAGAGGAATCAAGTCATTCGCAACCTGCCAGAACCTGAGACTAGAAGGTGGTGAGGGAGTTATTGGGAGCAGTGGGTTTCTGTAGATTGTGAATTCCAAACTTCACAGTACTGGCCAAACCCGTATACAAAGTGACAAAGTGGGGAGACAAGGAACCCTTTAAATGGAGATCCCAGCAGTGGCAGGCCTATGAGGAACTGAAAGTGAAACTTATGTCAGCCCTGGCTTTGGGGTTACCTGACTTAACAAAGCCCTTCACATTGTATGTGTCAGAAAGAGAAAAAATAACAGTGGAAGTTCTAATACAAACAGTGGGACCTTAGCCCAGGCCTGTATCTTATCTCTCCAAGCAGCTGGATAGATTTTCCAAGGGATGGCCCCCATGTTTAAGGGCCCTGGCAGCAACTGTTCTGCTACCACAAGAAGCTGATAAGCTAACTCTGGGGCAGAACTTAAATATCAAAGCACCCCACACAGTAGTGACTCTAATGAATATCGAAGGACATCATTGGTCAACAAACACTAGGCTAACCAAATACCAGAGATTGCTATCTAAAAATCCTGTCATCATTGAGGTCTGAAACAATTTAAACCCCGCCACTTTGCTCCCAGTGTCAGAGGGCCAGGTTGAACCCAACTGCGTTGAAGTATTGGTCTCAGTTTATTCCAGCAGGTCCTATCTTCCGGATCAACCATGGACATTGGTAATTGGGAGCTGTATGTGGATGGAAGCAGTTTTGTTAATCCACGAGGGGAAAGGCGTGCAGACTATGCAGTAGTAACTCTAGACACTGTAACTGAAGCCAAGCCACTGCCTCAGGGCACTTCAGTTCAGAAGTTAGAACTCATTGCTCTGGCACAAGCCCTAGAACTGAGTAAAGATAAAGCTGTAAACATGTATACTGATTCCCAGTATGCCTTTCTAACTCTTCAAGTATATAGGGCACTGTACAAAGAAAAGGCCTGTTAAATTCAGGGGAAAAATAAAGTACCGACATGAAGTTTTTTAGATGCTAGAAGCAGTCTGGAAGCCCCAGAGGGTAGCAGTTGTACACTTTCAGGAACATCAGCAGACCCACAGCTTCGTGGCCCTGGGACATTCCCAAGCTGATTCAGCAGCTCCTAAGGCAGCTTCTACTCCCTAATGAGCAGCAGTTCCAGCCCCTCTGGTTCTCCAGATACCTGACTTGATGCCCACTTATTCTTAGGAAGAAAAGGACTTTCTCTAGACAGAAGCAGGGCAACTAATTAAAGAAAGATGGATCCAGCCGCCAGATGGAAGAGTAGTGGTGCCACAGCTATTAGGGACGGTAGTTGTACAGGCAGTCCATGAAACCACTCATTTAGGTCAAGAGTCACCTGAGAAGTTGTTAGGCCAGTATTTTCACATCTCACGCTTATCAGCCCTGACCAAAACTGTGGCACAGCCATGCATTACATGTCTGCAGCACAACGTGAGGCAAGGTCCAACTATCCCCCCAGGCATTCAAGCTTACAGAGCAGCTCCATTTGAAGACCTCCAGGTAGAGTTCACTGAAATGTTCACACCCAAGAACAACAAATACTTATGTCCCACACCTGGGACATAAGGTGTGGGACATAAGTATTTGTTGTTCTTGGGTGTGAACATACTCTGGGTGGGTAGAGGCCTTTCTGACTAGGACTGAAAAGGCCCATGAAGTAACCTGTGTGCTTCTTCAAGATCTCATCCCTAGGTTTGGAATTCCATTGCGCATAGGATCAGACAACAGACCAGCATTTGTGGCAGATTTGGTCCAGAAGACAGCAATGGCACTGGGTATTACTTGGAAGCTACACGCTGCTTACCAATCACAGACTTCCAGAAAGGTGGAGTGGATGAACCAGACTATTAAAAATAGCTTAGGGAAAATGTGTCGGGAAACAGGATTAAAGTGAGTGCAGGCACTTCTCTTGGTGTTATTCAAAATTAGATGTATTCCCTCTAGGAAGACAGGATATTCCCCCTATGAAGTCTTATATGATAGGACCCCACCTACACTCTAGGCATTCCTGGGAGCTTCTCGGGAATGGGGAGGTTGAGCTAGGACTACAGTTACAAGCTCTAGGAAAAATCATTCAGACTATTTCACCCAGGTCAATGAAAGATGTCTTGCAAGCTTATTCTCCCCAGTTAATCGGTTAATCCTTTCTCACCAGGTGATTGTGTATGGATAAACAACTGGAATGTAGCCCCTCTGAAGCCACTGTGGAAAGGAGCCCAGACCATGTTCCTGACCACTCCCACAGTTGCAAAGGTAGAGGAAATCCCAGCCTGGATCCACCACAGCCACATGAAACCTGCAGCAGCTAAAACTTGGGAAACTAGAGCAGACCCAGGCAACAACTGCGGAATCGCCTTAAGATGGACAACAAGCCCTGCCCAGCCACATACCAGAAGCTGGCTGGTCCTCGTATGGCCGAAGCATGAGGAAACTCATCATGGGACTTATTGTTCTTAATATTTGGACTTGTACAGTAGGGACATTAACTGATTTCAGAGAATGCTGTCAGTGTGTGCACCAGGTTACTGAGGTAGGACGAAAAGTTACTGCCATTCTTTTGTTCTACAGTTATTATGAATGCACAGGGACACAGCAGGGAACCTGTTTATATAATGATACTCAGTATAAGGTGTGTAATCCAGGGGATGGACAACCTGATATCTGCTATGATCCATAAGAACCCCCTATGCATACAACTTTTGAAATTAAACTCATAACACGGCAATGGAACAGCCCTACTAAGTTAATAGCTAAAAACAGAGGAGAAGGGAAGCCCAAAACAGGTCATCCTAAAGTATGATGCCTGTGCAGCCATCAATGCCTATCCTTCCAGTGGGGGGCTGTGGTTCCCTCAGATCGGAACGAAGTTACACAAAAGAGCATAAGTATATCTGCCAGAAAACCTACTGGTGCAATGACTGCCCTTATTGGTCATGTGTCACCTGGGCCACTTGGAAAAATGATAAAAATGATTCCATTCACCTTGTAAAAGGGAGAGACACCATTCCATGGGGTAATATCCCCCTGCATCTCAGGACATTATAACCCAGTAGCATTGATAATCACAAACCCCCAACTGGGAAAAAAGGGGAGAGTGTAGTGCTAGGAATAGATGGAAAAGGATGTGACCCTGGAGTCAGTATCCAGATTCAGGGAAAAATCCAGAAAAGCTCAGTCCGGCCAGTGTATCAGCACTTCCATTAAATGATCCAATGCTAGAGCTTCTGAAAAAGACAAAGAACTTGTACCTCCAACTTGCTGAAGATGTGGCCCATTCCCTTAATGTCACCTCTTGCTATGTATGTGGAGAAACTACTATGGGTGATAGGTGTCCATGGGAAGCCCATGAGTTATTACCCTCTGACACTGTTCCTGAGGTGACCTCAGTTCAAAGAATTCAAACCAACAGTTTCTGGGTTTTAAAAGTTTGGATTATTGGATAATATTGTTTGGCCAGAGAAGGAAAGTCTTCACTGTTCCAGTTGGAAAGCTTAGCTGCTTAGGGCAACAACTGTATAATGGAACAGTGAACACTGTAACCTGGTGGAGCTCAAATTACACAGGGAAGAACCCCCTCCTAAAATTTCCAAAATTACAGGATGCTTGGAATCATCGTGGGTGTCAAAGAGACTGGACAGCCCCAGCTAGGTTGTACTGGATATGTGGACAAGGAGCATATGTACAACTGCCTGAAAGATGGTCAGGTAGCTGTGTCATAGGCCTCATGAAACCTTCCTTTTTTCTATTATCTGTTAAGATAAGTGAACTGTTAGTATATCTGGTCTACTCCACCCGGGAGAAAAGAAATATAAATATAAATGAATGGAATGATGATGAGTCACCTGAGAGAATTATTCAGTATTATGGGTGGCAGAAGATTTCTCATGGGGATACCAGACCCCTGTTTACATGCTCAAGCGGATCATCCAATTTCAGGCTGTTTTGGAAATACTCACTAATGAAATGGGAAGAGCTCTGTCCATTTTGGCCCGACAAGAAACTCAAATGAGAAATGTGATTTCTCAGAACTGGTTAGCCTTAGATTATTTGCTAGCAGCTGAAGGAGGAGTCTGTGGAAAATTCAATCTTACCAGCTGCTGCCTACACATAGATGACCAGGGTCAAGCAGTTAAGGATATTGTA
This sequence comes from Callithrix jacchus, assembly GCF_049354715.1. Classification (NCBI taxonomy): domain Eukaryota; kingdom Metazoa; phylum Chordata; class Mammalia; order Primates; family Cebidae; genus Callithrix; species Callithrix jacchus. The sequence goes on from NC_133511.1 coordinate 89,871,349, forward strand.
GGAGACATGACTAAACTGGTACATGTGCCTGTGCAGGTACGGCATGGATTTAACCCTGAATCCTTGTTTGGTGGTTAGTTCTCATCCTTAAAAGGATTCAAGACTCTGATCAATAATAATTGGTGTTTGCTTGCTTCCCCTTGTTTGCTTCTCCTGTTCCTTCAGATGATTAGACGATTCATCACTGTTATAGTTAACCAGAAAACCACATCACATATACATTATATGTATCATTATCAATCAGTTTCTTTAGAGGAACATGAAAATGAGAATGAGAGTGAGAACTCTCGCTAATGTTATAGATGAGATTCTCAAATGGGTAGTGAGGAAGGAGACCATAAATCACCCTTAAGCATCTACGACCACCTCGCCCTTGACTTCCAAATTGCATTCCAATAGGAGAAGTAAAGGCTGGCAGACTGGGCACCACCTTTAATCACCCTCCTATAGACTGCAGGCATAGTATGGAGGAATCTTTCTGGAAGGCATTGTTTTTACTTAAACACAATCAAACTGCCCCCTAAGTCACATACCCCATGCCTACCCCATGGACCAAGACCCTTCACATGTAATTTCTAGAGTTGTAAGACTTTCTAAGGGCAGGTATTTTTTTGTTAGAGGAGCTTGGCTGTTTGGGGCATTCAGACCCACGGCCAGTTCCCGGCCGAATAAATTACCTTCTCAGTTTGGTGTTTAAGAGGTTTGTTTCGCGGCCTTTCCTGCTTCAATGCTACACAAGACTGTTTCATAGCAGAATGTGAAAAGACACCAGTCACATAATATGCTTTGTTCCACCAGGCACAAATCACAATGAATTCAACCCAAACGGTGACCCATTGTGCAAAGTAATAGACCTCTTCTTACTCTAAGGCAGGCACACTTCTAAGAGCTCTACATTAATTACTTTATTCTCAAAGCAGTCCTAGGCAGGAGCTGTTCTTATCCCATTCTACAGATGCAGGAACAAAGAGAGCTTGAATATCCTGCCAGACACACACATTTAATAGTGGTGGTAGTGGTGCTGTGATTTGAATACTGGCAGTGTAACATTCTATGACTAAGCTATATCAACTCTCTATCAACATTTTTCTTCAGGGTATTTTTTAAGCAAACAGTAAAATGATCTGAGTATATGAAACTATGAGATATGCAGTGCCTCCCTAGAATTTATTTCTTTCAAATAGTTTCCATGGCATTTACTAGAAAATATGCATGCAAAATATACTCAAATGATTTGAGAACATTTTACAAAGACTAGTTTGAAGCAACAGGTTTTTTTCACCTATGAACATTTTAGTTTGAAAAAATGAATCAAAATAAACAAATCATATCATATATCTTCTCTTAGAATTATACTCTTTATTTAGTAGTCATGCTTTATATTCCCAGTCTCAATAAAGATGAAAGGAACATCCACGATAAAAGATCCATACCCTGCTGCCTCCTGCCAGTTGAACAGACCATACTTTTGAAATAATAACACTCTCCACATATAATATGTGCTTACAATAAAATAAGTTCCTGAAGGAAGATTTTAAGTCATCTTAGTTTAAAACTCAGACCAAATGTAAAGTTAAAAGGCTTGCTTATTGCTCTTGAGCCTGTCTGTTTAAGACTCATATTCTCCATAATTTGTTTACCATATTGTTCTCAGCCTCAGATTAAATATGCAAATCACCCCAAGGGAAGAGTAGATGCTGAATTTAAAGAAAAATTAACTGGTGAGAGAAGATGATCCTATGCAGAAAACAGCAAATACTTGAAGTAAGAATTAGCATGTTTACAATGTGGGACATTTTCGTGAGAGTTGTTCATTTCCCTAGCCATTGTCATATTATTAAGACTTCAAGCTTATAAAGAAACTATAATTTTATCTACTAGACATACTTCCTTTGAGTAAGGTACTTTGATTATTTAGAAAACGTTCTGTGCTCCCTAACCTAAATAAAAGCATATCATTTCTGTCTGTATATAAATCTTTTTAAATATAAATCAAATCAGATAATGGACAAATAAAAACTTTATTTTTTTAAAAAAGTTTCTGTTTGTCCATAGTTACATCACATAAAAAAGACCAGATGAATTTTTATTAAGTCTGAGGGTATTTAGGATGGTTTTCTCAGAACATAGATTTGGTGGAATACCAGAAAAATCACTTTGGGTCTCTAAATAAATCTTCAGGGCCTTGAGAGAGATTAGCAGTCACACTTTTGAGTGCATGGAGAAATCCAGGGGCCTTGAGTGCTTGTCAAAGAAAGAGGCCATAATCAAATCTACTCAACCTTGAAAGAGAGAGACAAATAAGAAAGTTCCATGAGATTGCTTACTCCAGGAGACCTAACCTAGCATTAATATGTCACAAATAAAGAAAACAATGGTGGTTTCAAATAAGAATGTCAAATAATTTTCCCAAGAACAAATTATTTGGATTTTCTGGGATCAATTTTGAAGTCATTTTGCTTCAGCAACTCTATATAGTAGGCACCAAAGTGACTACCATTAAGACGCTTAAAGTCTCCACAGGAAAGCCCAGGAATCATCCAGCCTGCCTATAAAGTTCTTTTGAAGCCAGTGTGTTTATCTTGTAGCACAAGGACACAACCTGTTCTGGAAACACTTTAGAAAGTATTTACTCCACTGATGGTGATAGGTACAGTCCAGCAGATTCTGTGCTGTTAGTGGGAGTTGTATTTCTTCAAAAGGCATTACTGTTTTTGGATTGTGAAACGCCTATTTTTAAAACATGGAAAATTCAGATACAATGTAGAAATAAGAAAGAATGCTGAATCCTTCTTGTACTAATAAAGAAAAAATTCAGTATTAGCACTTATTCTCCAAGAGAAATAGAGCAATAAGACCTAATTAACATTTTATCCATTTTATTTAAATCATTATTTTCTTTGCGAAGACTTTGTGGAATTTTAACATATTTTCAGTTATAACCATAACAAGTAAATTTGAGTAATAAATGTTATGTTGAGGTAAGTATTTCTACATTTATTCGATGTACTAAATTTGCCACATGACCTAATAATATTAATACATTATAAAATGTAGCTAGCCAGATACTTAAATCTGAGAGAACCCCTATTGAACACTGGCATACAATTAAATGAAAAAACTATCATAAGAAAAAAATAATACACGTGATATAGAAAGAAAATGTTTTTTAAAAAGTCAAAGAAATTCCAAGTCCCAGCTCTCTTAGTATGACAAGGATGTACACAAGTGTGGGATCTAATATCTCTCTCTAGATAACTATGACTGTCTAAGGAATACCAATATTAATAATGTTATTTTAAAGAATATACTTTTATGAATGCAAGTTATATTTTATCAAATCCTATTGTTTTGAGAGCATAGAATGAATAATTTTAGGTGAATATTTTTCAAGTAAAATTTCAAAGTTTGGTAGCTTGTCACATATTTTGAATAATTTTATATGGCTACTGAAAAAATATATATTCTGTATTTCCAGCTGCTTCTTTTAGGAAAATTACTTCATTTGATTTTTGAATATTTTATTATATCTCAGTATAGTTATATGCTCATATCTGTGAATTTTCAGCTCTGAAGATAAATACCACATATGACAAGCTAACTGATGGGGCCCTACTTCCAGATCAATCATTTTAGTCAGACCCTCCACAGCCTGTACTGTGACAGAGAATCAAAAATGCATCTAAAGCCTACTATAACATCTTTGAAAACGGAAAGCGAAGACAAAAAACACATTTTTCAACAGTGTTCTTTCCTCAGAGAGATGAATAAGCCATAAGCATGCCCATTGTAACAACAATATATGTGAGTTATAGTTCAGCCTGGGCTCCCAATGCATAATTATTAAATACATTTATAACCTAGAGGAAGGGGGGCAAGGGTAGGTATAGTATGCATTGAGGGGACACAACTGACAATAATAAAGCTACCTTCAGAAAACATGGGTGTATGAGAGTGCCAGTCTCTATATAAATAAAACTAGATATGTTTTATTTTATATAATTTAGATAAAAATAAATAAAATATTCATCATGCGGCTTAAGGGATCACCATGTACACTCTTAGTTTGGAAACCACTACATTACATTAAAAATACTTTTTCTTTAAGCACTAGCAGATTTTTATATCTAGCTATTGAATATATATATATATGTAGTATATATAATTATATACATATATTATTCCAATTTGGCAGTATATATCAAATTGACAAGATAATATTAATAAACATCTTTAATTTTTAGCAAAAGGTTAATAATTCTAAGTGGCTGGATAATTCCATGGGTTTCGGAGAGCTTTGTTTTGTCTTCTAAACAATCATTGTATTCCCCATATCAGTCATACTTTAATCTGCAAGGCAATCAAGAGGCGGTGGGAAGTATGATACACTAGTGTTGGGCTTAGGTTTTAGCTCTAGCTTTGCAGTTATTTTACCGTTTATTTATTTATTCAACAAAAGCTCCAACCTAGACACTGAGATACAGTACTAAATAAAATGTACCCGTCTTCTGATATCACAAGGCAATGAGCACTTCACAGCATGGTCTTATTTTCTTAATGTTTTTTTAACTAAATTCTGTATAAGTTTTAGTGGCATATTCTTGGCATTTCAATTCCTGACATCTTGTGAATAAATATTTTTTCAATGGGTAAAATAATATAATGAAGTGGAAAATTTAAAGTATGATTAGAACCACTGTCTTTGTCTATTCAAATTAATCTTAAGGAAATAGTTTACATTTAGTAATTAATAAACAACAGAAATTTACTGCTCACAATTCTAAAATCTGGGAAGGCCAAGGTCAAGTCTCCAATAGATTCAGTGTTTAGTGAGGATTCATTTTTTAAAATGGTCCCTTCAGTGTGTTCTCACATGGAAAAAGGTGGCAACAAACTCCCCCAGCTGTCTTTTATAAGGGCATCAATCCCATTCACAAAGGCGCCACCTTCATGACCTAGTCACCTTCTACAGGCCCTCCTCTTAATACCAACACATTAGATTCGTTTTCAACATATAAATTTTAGAAAAACACAAACATTTAGACCATAGCAATGCATTTTCAGCACAAATTTTCTATGAACCTAAATACGTTTCATAAGTAGAAACAAACTCAAAGCTTATCAGTAAATGTGCTTTTCTGATGCTAGGGTAGTTACATGATGCATATGTATATACACATGGTACATATTAAAAGACAAGAGAGTTTCAAGGGATGTATATCTGCTCACTAAACACATTCATAAAACTTAAAATGTATTGAAAACCAAAGCTGTATAAAGCCTTGTAGTTAGTAGAGAATTTATAAAAAAAATACCTCATCTTCAGATATTATCAACAAGTCCATAGAGTTAAAGGAGAAATTTCAGATGTTATGCTTTGAAAATCAATTACTACATCATAAAGACTCACTGAATTTTCAAGAAAAGATTTTGAAAAGGAAGTTGTTTTTAAAAATTAAAATCTGGAATAAAAACTCTAGATTTCAATCGATATAGAATTTTAGCAAGGGAGGCTGTGTAGGTAAAATCTGTTAAATAGAGAAGTGATCAAATAAAGACTAATCTTAAAATGTTTGTTAAAAATATAAAGTTGATCATCCATAAAATGAAAATATAAATGGAAATAGAAGTTTGAAGGAACAACCATAGTTATACCAGAAATGGTAGAGAATAAAACAAAAGGCAGAAACAGACATGATAACCAGAAAATATAAATTAAGAAGACAGATCTCACGTCAAATATATGTGTGTATACATAATGGATTCCTTATTTAAAGTGTCAAAAACTTTTAACCCGTAGACCTAAAAGGCATCATGTATAACTCTCTCTTTCTTATCCTCTATCCAATTTATCATTAATCCTTACAGATTTTCTTCACTTAAATATTTAACACAAGTGCATTTCTCTACACCCGCCTCTTCTAACTTATTTCAAGATTTTTTTTTTTCCTGCAAAGCTGCAATAGACTTGTTAACAGTTTTGTATCAGAGGTGACCAGGCATTTATGAGTTCAGCTAAACGCACAAATGACTCTCTATTCTTTCCTCATATCACTAAAACTGTATAATATGCTTAATTTGCGAAACTAAAGTGGAACCATTGACGTGAAATGTTGCATCCTCTTGCTTATAATTTAAAACCCAGGGACTTTAACGAATTTAGGTAACAGGTTGGTGATCAAGTAGTCCTATTAATGGATGACATTCATTTGGATCATTCAGGTTGCAAATAAAAGTTTGTTGATTTTTTTCATTTTTGGATATTTGAATTAATATACACAGGAAAGATAACCAAATAGTAAATACAATGTTATAAAGCCATAGTTTTGAAACACAATTTCATCTGAGCTTTGTTATACTTCTTTTTATCCATCTAGTGTTCTATACCTCTCTTAATGGTTAGGAGATTTAAAAAAGGCTTCCAGCTCTTAGGATAATTTATTTTCTCATAATACGGATTGTCAACAAAAGTCCTAAACCTCAGAGCATAACTAACACTTTGATACAGCCCAGCTTCCTTCCTTTACATTGTGAAGTTCAAGATTTACATTAAGAGGGTCATTACGTACTTTTCTTACTAAAACAAATGTATTCATGTGTATATGAAATATGTTTGTGTGTTGTGTTTCAAAGTAGATTTGAAAGAAAATTCCTACTTTCCTAATTTTAATTTATGTCAACCCTATAATTCAAAGAGTTCTTTGAAATAACATATTGAACACAGTAAGCTACCTGCTTGCTATGAATAAAAACAAAATAGTTCTAAGGGGGCAGGGAAGTGTTAGTAAATGATATTAAATTAAAATATAGGATAATTTACTATATTTAAGGAAATCATGGTTTCCATATTTATCATGGACTCTTTGGAACGTTTAATTAAGAAAAATGATGGATGATATATTCAAAAGGGAAGGCTGGTGTTGCTAGGATAGTCCATTCCATTTGCCCTGGTTATTGAAACAGGTTCAGTGAATAGATCCCACCAACCAAATGCAAAAAAAAAAAAAAGTTTAAAAGTGAATACTTAAGAATTTTTTTCTAATTAAATAATTACTTTGGTGTTTTCCCAATGACAAATGTCCTTATTTAGTGCCTGTATTACCTTTCCATTATAAATGTTAACAACCTAGATTTTACTCTCAAATATCTGCATAACAAAAATGATACAAAAACTTAACAGATTATGAAAATACATATTAGCACAAGAAAAAAATATACATGTTATATAAATGGACAAAATTGCATTTGTCTGTTATCTACACAAATCCTTCTGGGGTAAGCCCTGGAAGAATTACATATTTACCACTGTTTGACATTTACTGCTACTCATAAATAGTTGTAATATTTTACTATTATTAGTAAAAAGTGAATGTTTCTTCATCACCTCCTTAGATTCCAGGAAAACACACACACAAACACACACATACAAACTAATGAAGAGAATTGTTCTAGTAGTGCAGACCACATTTTAAAAAGCTATTATATATTTCCTAGCAAATTAACTCTCTCGTGTTGAGATGACACCAGAAGAGGAGGAAATGCATAATAGTTTAATAAAAAATAAAATTGTGCCCACGTGTCTCCAGAGGAATTATCTCCTATTTGATGAGATAATTTCCTCTAATCAAGAATAAAGTTTACTACCTTCATGACAAAACAAATTTAATGGCAAATTTTTAGGCTTCCTCTCTCCCCTATGATTGAATCATAATCAATACTTACTTAATAGAAATAGCGAAAAAATTGAATTATGGAATGCTAAAATAGCCCTGTAATATTTCTTAAAATTTACAATGGTCTTTGAATGTATAACATTTACATAAACAATTATGAAGATGTGTTTTAGAATAGTTCGTCAGTGAAACCCAAAAATAAATAAATGTGTTATTCTCTTGACTTGGCTTATATTTTAAGACCTTAATAGAACATTAATCTGATATTTAAAAATTGCCAAAGAAACTTTTTAAAGATATCACCTACAATCTGAGAATAAGATATTGATATTCTGAGTTAAAAAAAGTCATAATTCTTTTTAAATACCTTCAATATTCATGTAAACCTCTATTGTTTGAGGCCTAAGGAGAAAAGAGTCAGAAGTAGTATAATGCCTTAGACTCTCCCCAAATAAGACTCTCAAAGGTAAGAGGCCCAGCAATGTTGCTGTTTCAAGTGAGGTTCCCTAGCAACCAAACCCCATGCTCCACAGTGGAGCTTTCTGAATGCATTAGTGTCAAAATCAACCAGCCGGAAGATAATTACAAAGACGAAAAATGAAGACAAAAATGAAAATGTTGGTGAAGTACTCCATGGAGTAAAAGAGTATTTGGGTATCACAGGGTGAAACTACTGTAAAATACCTCTAATCATATCTTTTCAAAAGTCACAAGCATTGGTGAGCTATAAGCAAAAATTGGTGATCTTTTTGTATTGTGTCTGGCAACTTCTGAATTGACAAAGATGTTTGGTTTTTTTGGTTTGCTTCTTTTAAAATGCAGCTTTTGTATGTTATGGAAACTTTGAAAAAATAATTTCTGTGATCATTAAGAAATGGTTTAAACTGATATATTAAGGAAGAAACTATTTAGGCTATGCATTAAGCAGCCACTCTATTCCTTTGCTTCTTAAGTTTTTTAACCTCTCCTTGGAGCTATTAAGCAGGGGACCACACAAGTGACAGTGAAGTTAAAACCAATCATAACCCAAGTCTGAATGTATATTTTATCTATAAAACAAGAAGTTTGGAAGAGATGTTTATTCTCCATGTTCCTTCCAGCCATTTTCCACGCTCCCAGCCTACTATAATATTTCATTTTACATTTTTCAGAAGTAATTTTTTTCTCTTATTAGTATTCTCAAACTATAAGATCTCCATTTAAAAATCATAAAATAAATTATCAAAACATTCAGTGTTAATTTGAATTATTATAACCACAAATGTAAATAAATATTAATATATATTAGAAATATGTAATAGTTCACTAGCATTGCCAGCATAAACTATTATATACTTGGTGCTTTAAAATAACATTTACTTATTTTTTCACAGTTTTGAAGTCAGAAGTCTAAAATCAAGGTATTGATATTGTTAGTGTCTTCTGAAGGCTCGAAGAGAGAATGTATTTTATACCTTTCTAATTGCAATGGCTTTTACTATTCTTGGGATCCTTGGCTTGCAGATACATCACTCCAATCTTTACGTGTGTCTTCATATAGCTTTCTAATTTGTGTCCGGGGTGTGTCAAATATTTTTTTTTTTTGAATTCTGGTCATTAGATTTAGAGTCCATCCTAAATCCAAGGTGCTAACGTATGAAGATTCTTAATTATTTATGCAATCACTCTATTTCAAAATAAGGTTACGTTCACAGGTATGGAGAGTTAAGGCTTGGAAATATGTTTCTGGGAGTAGAAAATTTAATTTATTACAGTAAAATTTCCTTAATATTCTAGTTATTATACAATTTGTAGAAGAAAAACAGTACCAGAGGGAAGTACAAGCAAAACTACCAGGCAACAAGCTTCATATTGATATTTTAATATGATAAATAATTTTACTTTGTTTTAATATATGAACAATAAAGTCTCTGATGCTATTATATAGATAATATATTTTTCTATTATGGCATCAACACAATGCAGATAATAAGGTTTCTAATAATTACATTTTGGGAAGTGATAGTTCATACTTTAAAATCTCCCAGAGAGCAGTATTAAGACACCTAAAATTAACCATCACATAAATCATGATATACCTTAATATGAATGTCCACCCAGAATTTTTGCTTTTACTAGCATAGCTAGTAAATTGAAACTTCATATGATTTTTATAAAAGCAAAGAAAGTGTGTCTTTAATTAAACAGCAAATACTGCTAGGTTGCTTTAATCTCAGCAGAAACCACGGTCAGAAATAAAGGATAAAGAAACCTGCTTTGCTACATAAAGAATTAAAATGCAATATGGCAGCTGCTAAAATAACATGTGTAAATTACAACAGAAATACCACAGAGATTAAAACCAATTGCAAGTGATAGAGAAAGTTTCATGGTATAGATACTTTGAAATTAGGCCTTCGTATAGAAAAGTAGGATGGGTGGCAGGACAGATAAACAGCATGTGCACAGGTAGGAATGAGGAAAGCGAGACAGCAGGTGAAGGAAAGACACAAATTTAGTGAGAAGTAAGTAAATGATGGAATGAGAATAACCTGGTAGATTGATTCCTGATTTTGAAAGACTTTGTTCTTGAACAATGAACTTTAAGAAATAGAATACTTTTAAGGTAGAGAAAGTTATTCTCAAAACAGGTGTTTTAGAAAGACACTAACTTTGTTGACACTGTTTAAATTGTATTGGAACATAAAGCATCATGAGTAGTAAAGGCAACAAAAATTAAAAATAGAATTTAAAAAATTATGTATTAGTTATTAGGATTACCATAGCAAATTGCCACAAATAGCAGCTAAAAACAGAAATCTATTCTCTCACAGTGTTGGAAGCTAGCTGTCAGAAATAAAGGTGACCACGGACCGTGCTCCCAGTGAAGGCTCTAGGGATGAATTCTTCCCTATTTCTTTCTCACTTCTGCTGGTTCACAGCAATTCCTGGCATCCATTGGCGTTACTCCAATCCCTGTGTCAATCTTCACAAGGTCTCTCTCCTGTGTTTATGTCTGTGTCTCTTCTCTTTTTATAAGAACACTTGACATATTGGATTTAGGGCCTACCTTAGTCCAGTCCAACTCAATTTTAACTTGATTACTCCTGCAAAAATCTTATTTCTAATTAAGATTATAGTCTAAGGTTCTGGGTAGCCATAATATTAGGGGGAATGTGCTATTCAACCTACCATAGTCCTTCCTGTGTCTCCTCAAAAATTCATATTTGCTTACATCCAAAGTTTATTTTACTGATCCTAACATTCCCATTTTATAGCTAATTCGAAAATCTCATCTATCAACCCAAATGTTCCAAATATCATTATCTAAATAAATCTAAGTCATGTATGCTTGCCCAATTTCATCTGCACTTAGTGAAGTAACTATTTTAGTGGTCATTGTAACTATATAATTTAAATTTTAAAGAATTAATAAAGAGTACAAAAATAGATTTTTGGTCATTTATGTCCAGTGAGATAATATGCTTGACAGAAAAGAATATATGCTGTATAATTCCATTTATATAAAGTTCAGAGCTAAAAATACAAACTTGTAATGATATAAGTCAGAAGAGTGGTTACTTCTTTGGGACAAAGACATAAAATGTAAGACATAAGAAATATAAGGAAGACTTCAGACGTGAAGGAAATGTTTTTTATCTTGAGTTTGGTAATAGTTACAGAAGTGTATACATTTGTGAAAATATATCAATGTACCTAATTAAGCTTTGGGCACTTTCAGAAGTTATCATTTAAAAATAAGTCAGTCAGGCACAGGGGCTCACGTCTGTGATCTTGGCACTTTCAGAGGCCATGGCAGGCAGACACCTTGAGCCCAGGTGTTCAAGACCAGACTGAGCATCATGGCAAAACCCTGTCTCTACCAAAAAAATGCAAAAATTGGCTAGGTATGGTAGCACGTGCCTGTAGTCCCAGTTACTCAGAAGACTGAAGTGGGAGGATGGATTATCTCTAATGGTGGAGGTTGCAGTGATCTGAAATCATGCCACTGAACTTCATCCTGGGTGACAGAGCCAGACCCGGTCTCAAAAATAAATAAATAAATAAATGAAATAAAAAATAAAATAAAAAAGTCAAAATAATAAATATTTTAAAGTATAAATTTTCAATATGAAAACCTTTCTCAACATGTTTAACAGACTCAATAAATAAAAGGGATACATAAAAGTTTTGTCAAGAAAACATAGGAGAAGCAAATGAACATGACTGATAGAAAGTCATACTCTAAAAAATTATGTTTCATATTGCTTCACAGAGCCTCTATTTCCAGCAGAGAACACATTATGTCTATGGTTTATTAAATAAAAACCTCAGAACATCATTTATCAGAACTTAGTTCAAATACCATTTACTGATATTGGGACACATTTATCTGTTTTAAGTTAATATATTTTATTTCACACTTATATTGTCACTTTAAAATATTATTTCTCACTTATCTGATTTTTTATTTATTCACAAACTTTCTGCAGGGATAGTATTAAAATGGGAAAGTTTTCAGTATATACACTGACATTATTCCATTAACATATATGAGAAAAATTGACTTAAAAAGTCTGACAGCATTTGCAATAAGTGACAGTGAGGATGTAAATATAATATGAGGTCCTTAAACTCTTAGTTTTTATTCTTAACTTCTTTTCAAAATTGATCTGATAATTTTATATAATTTAGGGAGGTCAGGATTAAGATATAGGATACAATTGACAAATTCCATTATATGTATTTTGAAAACTCAACATTTATTCAAATACATTTAATAAAGTAAATCTGGTTTTATTTTTTTAAATGTGGCTTGTTAAGCTAGTTATTCAGTCAAATTATTACATAAGAAATTAATTTAAAATTTTAAAAAGTGCAAATATAAAGCTGTAAAACAAAACAAAAATGATAAGGGTTAACTAAGATGATGTAATCAATTCTAATGTGGAAAAAATGATTTTTTTATTCAAAGATAATGAATTAGAGGCTTTTAGCATACATCAGCCACTTGGAAATAGCAAGGTAGTGAATAAAGACCAATTCCATGAAAAGAAAAATTGAAATCCACCAGAATTGTTGTAGGGGAAAACAAAGAGATCCAAGAAAAGGTTAAAAATCAACACAAAGAGATTTCTAAAGAAATTCAGGAAATGGGGTAATAAATAAGCCTCTTAAAATAAAAGATGAATGTCTGGAATTAAAAAGAGCTACTAGAATTGAAAAACTCACTTAAAAAATTTCAGAATACAAATGAAAGCTTTATCAAGAGACTAGAACAAGCAGAGTAAAGAATTGCAGAGCTTAAAGATTAGTCTTTCAAACTAATCTAGTTAAGCAAAAAAAAAAAAAAGAATTTTAAAAATTAACAAAGTTATTGAGAATTATGGGATTATGTAAAATGACAAATCTGTGAATTACTGGCATTTCTGACAGGAGAAAAAGTAAACAATTTAGAAAACATATTTGAGAGAATAATTCAAGAAAATTTCCCTAATCTTTCTAGAAAAGTATACATCAGATACAAAAAATATCTAGAGAACACTTTGAGATATTATACATATTGAACATCACCAAAGAATATAGTCACTAGACTGCCCAAGATTAACATTGAAGAAAACATTTTAAAAGCATATATCAGAGTATGCAAACTTTAAACCAACAATAGTAAAAAGAGACAGAGAAAAGTGTTACAAAATAATAAAACATTCAATTCAACAAGAAGACTTAACTATCTTAAATATATACTTACCAAACACTGGAGCTCACGGATTCATAAAATGAGTACTTCTAGACCCAAGAAAAACTTAGACAGACACACAATAATAGTAAGGGATTTCAACACACTGACAGTGTTAAACATATTATTGAGGCAGAAAACTAATGACGAAAATCTAGACTTAAACTTGACATATGACCAATTTCACCTAATATACATCTACTGAATACTTAACCCATCAACTGTAGAGTATACAACTTCTCATCTGCACACAGAACATACTCCGAGGTTGACCACACAGACCATAAAATGAGTCTCAATAAATTCAAAAAAACTGAAATTATACCAACATACTATCAGACCATAGTGGAATTAAAATAAAAATCAATGCCAAAAAGATCTCTCAAAATTAAACATGGAAATTAAACAACTTGCTCTGGAGTGCCTTTTGCGTAAACAACACAAGTCAGAAATAAAAAAGATTTTGAAATAAATGAAAACAGAGACACAACATACCAAAATCCCTAGGATGTAGTCATAGCAGTGTTAAGAAGAAAGTTTATAGCACTAAATACCTATCACAAAAAATTAGAAAGATCTCAAATTAATTATCTAAAATTGTTATGTAGAGAAACTAAAAAGCAAAAACAAAAACAACCCCAATGCTAGCAAAAGGAAATAAAAAACTAAAATTAGGGAATAAGAGAATGTAATTGAGACCAAAACAAAATCTATAAAATGAATTAATGAAATCAAAAGTTGCTTTTTTAAAAAGGATAAATTGATTAACTACATTAACAAAGAAAATAAAGAAGTGTCAAATAAGCACAATTAGAAACAACAAAGGTGACATTACAACCAATCCCACAGAAATATAAAATATTTTCAGAGACTATTAACACCTCTATTCACACAAATTAGAAAATCTGGAGAAAAGTAAATAAATCTATATAAATATAAATATAAATATAAATCAAGAAGAAGTTGAAACCTGAACAGAAGATTATCATGTTCTGAGACTGAATTGGCAATAAAACTTATAAACGAAAATAAGTCCAAGACAAGATGCAGTCATATTCAAATTTTACAAGATATACAAAAAAGAGCTGGTACCAAGTCTCGTGAAACTACTTCAAAAAATTAAGGAGGAAGGACTCTTCCCAGACTCATTCTATGAAGCCAGCATCACCCTGATATGAAAACCTGAAAAATAAAAAAAAAATAAAAAAAAAAAAAAAGAAAACTGCAGGTCAATATCTCTGACAAACATGGACACAAAAATCCTCAACAAAGTACTAGCAAATCAAATCCAGTAGCACATCAAAAACTAATGCACAACAAATAGACTTTATTCTTGGGATATACGGTTGGTTCAACATACACAAATCAATGAATATAATTTACCACAAAAACAGAGTTAAAAACAGGAAACATATTATCATCTCAATAGATGTGGAAAAAGCTTTTTATTGAATCTAACATCCCTTCATGTTAAAACCCTCAGCAAACTAGATATTGAAGGAGCATACCTCAAAATAATAAAAGCAATTTATGACAAACCCATAGCTAATATCATACTGAATGGGCAAAAGCTAGAAGCATTCCCCTCATTCACTGGAACAAGTATGCTCACTCTCATCATTTTTATTCAACATACTCTAAGTCCTTGACACAGCAATCAGGCAAGCGAAAGAAATAAAAGGCAACCAAATAGGAAAAGAATTCAAACTATGTTCTTCACTGACAATATAACTTTATACTCTATCTACAATCTCTACCACAAGCTCCTGGGATGGATAAAAGACTTTAGTAAAGTTTCTGGATACAAAAACCAATGTAAAAAATCAGTTCTATACAGCAATAACTTTCAAGCTAGGAGCCAAATAAAGCCTCCCCCATCCCACACACACACAACCTAGAAATACATCTAACCAAGACTCTACAAGCAGAGCTACAAAACACTGCAGAAAGATCACAGATGACACAAATAAATAAAAAAACATTTCATCCTCATGGATTGGGAGAATCAATATTATTAAAATGGCTTCTCTTCCCAAAGCAATTTACATATTCAATGCTATTCATAGTAAACTACCAATGTCACTTTTATAGAATTAGGAAAGAATCATTCTAAAATTCATGTGGAATCAAGAAAAGCTCAAATAACCAAAGCCTAAGCAAAAAAAAAAAAAAAAAAGCTGGAGGCATCACATTACTGGAACCCAAACTAATACTGATGAGGAGGGAGACCCAGGCATTTGGGATTCCCTCCCCCTCTGTCATCCACTGTGCATCTCAATAAAAGAGAGAATAGGCCTGCTGGTGCCTCCTGAATCTCCTTCCTGAAAACAACAGGCTAGGTCTTGGGGAAACTCTCCAGAAGGCACTATTTTTACTTAAAACAAGATCAAACCAGAAACCTTTTCACATATGAGTCCTAAAACTGTAAACGGGAACCCTTTCATATGTGATTCCTGAAACTGTAAACAGAGACCTTTTTTTTTCACATGTGAGTCCTAAAACTATGAACCTAAGATTCTTCCACAGGTAACATCTAAAGTATAAGCCTATATGAAGGCTGAACCTCCCTTTGTTAGACGAGCTTGGCTGTTAGGCACCTATGCCACCTTGCTCTCAGCTGAAATAAATTCCTTCCTCCTGTATTTGGTATCCGAGAGATCCTTTCCCATGGCAGCTCCTGCTACACTATAAGGTTATAATGTCCAAAACAGCATAGTACTGGTCCAAAAACACATTGGCCAATGAAACAAAATAGAGAAGCTAGAAATAAAGTTGCACAGCTACAGCCATATTTTACCATATACAAAAATTAACTCAAGATAAAGTAAATATTTAAATGTAAGATCTTAAACTATAAGAATCCTAGAAGAAAACCTAAGAAACACCATTCTAGGCAATGGCCTTGGGAAGTAATTTATGGCTAAGTGCTCAAAAGCAACTGCTATAAACAAGAACTGACCAGTGAGACTTAGTTAAAGTAAAGAGCTTCTGCACAGCAGAAGAAACTATAAACAGAGCTAATAGACAATTTACAGAATGAGAGAAAATATTCACAACCTCTGCATATGACAATGGTCTAATATCCAGAATTTATAAGGAACTTAAATAATTAAACAAGAAAAAAAATCAACCTCATTAAAATGTGAGCAAAACACATAAGCAGACACTTCTCAAAAGAAGACAGACAAATGACTAACAAACATATGAAGAAATTCTCCACATCACTAGAGAAATACAAATCAAAACCACAATGAGATTAGCATCTCATGCCCATCATAACAGCTATTATTAAAAAGTCAAAAAATACCAGATGCTGGCGAGGCTGCAGAGGAAAGAAAATGCTTATAAATTTTTGGTGGGAATGTAAATTAGCCACTGTGGAAAGCAATTTGGAGATTTCTTAAAGAACTTAAAAGAGAACTACCATTGAACCAAGCAATCCCATTATTGAGTATATACATAAAATAAATTATTCTATGAAAAGGACATCTGCACCCATATGTTTCTCACAGCACTATTTACAATAGCAAAGACATGAAAACAACTTAGGTGTCCCTCAATGGTGGATTCGATGAAGAAAATGGGTTTCATAACACCATGGAATATTATGCAGCCGTGAGGAGAATGAAATCACGTTCTTTGCAGCAACATGGATGGAGCTGGAGGCCATTGTCTTTAAGTGTAGTAACACAGGAATAGAAAACGGAATACCATATATTCTCCCTTATAAGTAGGAGCTGAACATTGGGTTCTCATGGACATAAAGATGTTAACCAGTAGACACTAGGGAGCACTAGAGTAGGGAAAGAAGAAGTGGGCAAGGCTTAAAAACTTCCTGTCTGGTACTGTGCTCACTCCTGAGCATCACACAATCTACTCATTCCAAATGTTCACTTTTAGTCAATGATCAGTCATTCCAGGGCTTATCTATAGAATGTGTTCCCACTACATAATTATGGTTGTTGCCTTATCGTGGATGCAATAACCTGAGTCAATACAATAAATAAAGATCCAGAATAATAAGCTTTTGGAAGATCATATGAACGTGTGAAGTTGTTCAACTAAAAAATTAAAACAAGAATACGCTTGTTTTCATTATTCCACAGAATTCATTTATTCTCAGTGAGCTATTTTCTATCTTGGTTTATTCTCTTTGCCATCTACAATGTTTCTGCTGCAGTGTCTTTTTACTAGATAGTAGTTTCAGTTTTCTTTGTTCTTAAGTTTAATTAGAAATTTCATTAAGAGAGTTAAATATTGTTTTTGTCAATTTTACCCTGAATTCAGCTAGCCTCTAAGAAGTGATACACACAAGGTTAAAGCACTTGATAATTTCCTCAACATAAGAACTGTGATCTACTAAATGCTGGTAACTACAGTGAAAATGAAAAAGACCTGTAGTACTGGTTTTCAAATTTTAATGTGCATCAGAATATCTGAGAAGATTGAATGTTAGTTTTAGTTCTCTAAAATATCCATGTATACCTCCTGTTTCTTGCAGCATTCCTGGCATTACTTGGGTTTATTAGGGTCTTCTAGTGAACTGATGTTAAAATGAAATTTTAGGTACAAGATAGACATTGAAGGAAATGACTGTACAGATGAAGAAGAGAGAGTTGAAGAGGGCAGGATGCATTCTGACTAAGATGTAAGAGTGACCCCAGTGAGTGGGGGGAGTATTTGATATGAAGGGTCTCAGACTGCAGCACAGTTCTTAACATGTTTTGGCAAAAGTATTATAGTGGGCCAAAATTGCCTGTTCAAGGTCTTGCATCTTGCAGAATTCTGCCTCCTTTAGTACACCTGCTCTACTCAAGTCATTGGCTAGGAGCAGTCTTTATGCAAAAGTGAGTCCAAATCCAAAAGCAGAACAGTTGAGGCCATGAGTTAACCCCGCCTCTGCAGCAGGAGATCTGAGCCTCACATTTCCTTGGCTAACACAGCTTGTCAAAACGCACATTTCTGGGCTCTACTCTGAAGATTTCCTGATTTAGTAAGTCTGGAGGTGGGTCTTGGGATTTGCATTTTCAACAAATTGCATATACTGCAGATCCAGAGACCACATTATGAGAAGTGATTATAAAAATAACCAACGGTATTCATTTGCTAACTTACTTCTTAGGATATCTTGGGGTTGAGACTTAAATATGTATACTAAAATGAACTTTTTCAGTATGAAAAGTTTCTGCGGAGCTTGACCTTAGTAAAATATTGAATAGTTCAATGAGTGTGAGTGTTAGTTAAGAAAAATGCATAAATTCTGCTGAGATGAAACTGCTTTCTTTAACTGCATGTGTCTGGTACAAAAGAAAAAACCTGGGACTCCTTTCTGGCTTTGTCTTACTTCTCAGCAAAGAAAACCCAACTTTTCTTTGTTACATTTTAATAGTTAACATCCTGTATATTGAAACAATACATTGAAAATGCGTAATGCATACAGGAACCAAGGTTGGAGTGAGATTATGCTTGGGGAAATAAAAGTTATTTAATTCACAGTTATAAAATCTGCTAATGATGAGACCAAAATCCCAAAGTATTGTATTCACAGTAGGTATTAAAAAAAAAAAAAAAAACTGACTCAAGGATTCTCTTACATAAGAAAGAATTATGGGGAATAATTCAGATAATCAGGTATTATATTTAGGACTTTGGAAATAGGCAATGTAATTTTACTCAGCAATATTCAGGTAGGAAAAAAAAGACCTAGCATCTGAGATGAGAATGAGAACAAACAGGTTGAAAAACAATAAAACCTATGAGGCGACACAGGTATTCAGCGCTCCTCAACTGAAGATCGAGTCTCTTCTTATTGTTTTAAACAAATGGAATAGTAAAGCAAGTGTGTAGTCCATCCCCAGAATCAGTGGGGTACCCAATTACTAGGTCCAGTAGAAGGACTTATGCTATGAGTAACAGCTCAGACCAAGAATTGAAGGAAAGAGGGAAGGAAATGTGCTAGTAACATTAATTCAACCTTAATTAGGCAGAAAATAACTAGCAGTTGAGGAAAGTCACCTGTAGAAAGGGACTGGGCTCTTAAAAGCCTTCACTAGAGGCAATACGTAAGTAATAACTGAGAACATCCTACAATTAAGAAGAAGATTCCTAAGACTAGAAAAAATAAAATAAGAAGATAACCAGGAAAGTACAAATTATATTCAAGGAAGAGGTGAAGCGTCAACCAGATACTATTCCTTTAATAACACAGTTTAAGTCTTATCAGTTTATTCATTTGTTTGTTTTTAGTGAACAAGTTTAAAAACTGTCTTCAAAACAAATTGCATAATTCCTGTGAATCATAACACAAAAATATGGGTGGTAAATGGTGAAGTTTTCACTATGAAATGTGGGCATGCTATTGTTAGTTTTGATTTATTTCAGAAAATCTAAGTAAAGAAACTTCTGTATTTTGGCTTTATTTTTGTAAGTTTATATCCAAGTTTGTTCATGTAAATAAGATAATATTTTAATATGGAAATATAAACAAAGTAAATTCAACTAAATTCTCACTATAAAGTTTCCAAATCTTGAAATCATGAAAAACCAAAGACTGCTAAGAGCCATGAATAACTGAAGAGGAAAGAGAAATTCTTCCACAGGACTTATAGAAGGAGCCTGGCCATGCTGACACCTTGACTTAAGATTTTTACTTTCCACTAATGTGACAGAATACACTTTTATTGCCTTAAAACACCTACTTTGTGGTACTTTGTTATGGAAGCCCCAAGAAACAAATATAGATTTTGGTAACAGTGGTGGGTACTATTGTAAAAAATACCTAAACATGGCTAATTGGTTTTGGCATTTGGTAATGGCAAAGACTGAAAGAATTTTGAGATGCATGCTAGAAAAAGTATATATTGCTTTGAAGAAATTGTTGTTAGAAATATAACAATTAAAGGCAATTTTGGTGAGAACTCGGTTGGAAGCGAAGAAGATAGGGAAAGCTCCCATTGTCTTAGGGACTACATATATCATCATGAATAATATGTTTGTAGAAATGCAAACATTAAGGGTGCTTCTGGTGAGCTCTCAGAAAGAAATGAGTAGCATGTTATTGGACATTGGAGAAGAGGTGATCCTTGTTAAAAAGTTTCAGAAAACTTGGATGAATTAATATCCAGTGTTGAGTAAAAATTAAAATTGGGGTATTTAGTTGATAAGATTTCCAAGCAATGTGTGAAAAATATATTATGTGTTCTCTTTGCTGCTATTAGTAAAATGAGAGCAGAGAAACTTAAATTGCATAACAGGTTATTAAATAAAAAGAAACAAGAATTTGATTATTTGAAAAATCTCTCGCCTATCCATATAACAAAAGATGTTAAAGCAACTAGAGAGAATGCCTAGAACCTTCAGAGAGAGCATAATCTTGTTAAAACTATCTTTCAGACTTAGTCTCTAGAAATGTGTGAATGGTTTGTAATCTATTGTTTTAAGCAACCCAGTAGCTGGTAATTTACTATGGCAGCCCTAGAAAACTAACTGAAGGGAATGTATGCACTGAATTCCAGAAAGTAGAATGAATTATGCAACAAAATTTTCACTGTAGAAAATGTTAAGTAATCTCAATAAAACAAGGATTAACTAAAGGAGCATACACAGACTTTTACTCTTGGAAACAAAGGCATTAACAATCTTACTAATGGTCAGCATTAACTCTGGAGATTATTTCCTCAATCCTTGTCAAGACACTAACAATGAGGACTATGGACTTAGAAGAAATTGTGTGTTGACTAATAGCACTGAAGGGAGTTTAGAAAGCATTTAGTATATATACAATCTTTTCTCCTCTTATAGTGTATATGAGAAAACAGAGTTCAGAAACAGTAAGTGCCATATCTAAGATGAAACAGTGAGTTAGGAAAATGGGAGGAAAGGAACTGAAACCTATGACTTCAGGTGAGGCCCTTTCCCTTGAATAGTATACTACATTTGGAAGAACAAAAGCTTTGGGAAAAGTTGGTATCACAGGAATAGCCATCTTACATTTACGATGTAAAATGAGTGTAATACTGGAGTTGAATATGACTGTTTAAATAATGAATAAGGTTTGGCTAATAATAACACTACTGCCTTCATATACAACTTTATTTTAAAGGTGCCTGGCATGTACTCAAAGACCTATATTTAACACAGTAAAAACATATTTGATAGAAACTTTTAGGTACATAATTGTCAACAGTGTTTCAATAAGAAAATCTTGTAGAATACTTCTCTATGCCAATTTATGTGATCAAGAAAACTAATAACATTTATTTGCATGTGGTATGCAAACAAACTTGAAATCTTACTTCATATTTGCATATGGTTTGCAAAAGACATAAATTGAACAAATTCCTAACCAAGAAACTTAAAAATAGCCTTTAATTATGTGACACAAACTACTTCCTAAAATTTACCTTTTATTTGCCCATGCATGAACAATTAAAATTTATGATAGCATTGTAAATGTCTCATTCAATGAGGAAAAATAAACAACAGTTGAATCATATAAAGTGGAATCATTTCTGGAACAAAAAACACAGTATTAAAAGCTAAGGTAGAGTTAGATAATTTATGAATTTCTAGTCTGCATTGTGGGTTAAAATCATTTGGGAATTTCGATCTTTATTCATTTTTGTCTCTTCTGGCATAATATTGAGATTCCTTTTTTTAAACCTAAAATTTCTTCCAATAAACATTTAAATATACTCAAATGTCAACTAAATTAAATATATCTTATATATGTGTAAATGCAATCACACAAATCTTTCTTGAATCTGGTTTCTGCTCAATCTCTCTCCTTTTCACAGGTGGAAAGGTGTTCATTTTATTTCCTAATTCAGTGGTAATCTCAACCTTGTTGAGATGACTTTGATTGTCATCTATATACTGATTACTCATAAATTTGATTTCCAGAATTTAACTCTGAGTTCCAAACCCAACCATCCAACCATTTAATTGTTATTTCCACTCCAGGATCAAATATTTCTACTTCAAAGACATATAAATGAGATGTTGTTAAACTAAACCATTTCCCTGAAAACCTGGTTCTCTTCCACTCTTTTCTATATTACTCCATGTCACTGTACAAATTAAAAAGCCAGAATTCAACTTTGAAATCTCCATATATTTTGCCAGGGAATATTAGTACCCATCTCCCTAGCTTCACTGGCCTCCTTCAGGGATGTGCTTGTATGAACCACCCATCCCAGCAGTCCACATGTCTTTATGGTGGTCACTAAAGGCATGCAGACGTTGAGCATGAGTACCCATGGCACTGGTTGATGATTAAGCCCAGCACATGGGAGGCCCAAAGATGATCATCCATCTTGGGCATATGGAAATGGTGAAGTACTGACTGAGGGACACCCCAGATCTAGTGCCCTATCTGAGATATGCCTCAAATCAATCAATTGCAATTAATAACCAGGGATACGGGCATCCCTTGTGTTCAATTTCAGATGGGTGCTATTCTTTCCAAAATGAAATTACCATTAAAATGTATCCTGGAGAATTGGGACCAATTTGACACAGGATCTTTGAAAAAGAAGCGGTTCATTTTTCTCTGCCGAACAGCATGGCCGAAGTACCCCCTGCCAAGTGAAAAAACCTGGCCTCCTAAGGGAAGTATAGATTATCACGCTATTCTACAATTAGAT
This sequence comes from Callithrix jacchus, assembly GCF_049354715.1. Taxonomy (NCBI): domain Eukaryota; kingdom Metazoa; phylum Chordata; class Mammalia; order Primates; family Cebidae; genus Callithrix; species Callithrix jacchus. The sequence goes on from NC_133511.1 coordinate 89,894,385, forward strand.
CTGTTTTCTAAAAGCAAGGGCAAATGGTTTGATCTCCCCTATGTGCAACTTGTCTTTTCTCTAAGGAATAAGCCTCAGCTATGTCATACCTGTTCCCCATACCCTACCAAGCCCTCCTTAGGACTGCCTCCACATTTGGGACTCCCTGTGGCTTCTACCTCCACCAATGCCAACCAGGGTTCCTCAGCCCCTATACCCCAACAGGAGTTAGGGAAGGCTGAGATGGTCAAGGCATCTCAGGCTACCAGGATGCCCAGACTCTGCCCCCTACAGGCAGTAGGAGGAGAATTTGCCTGACCAAGGTGCACACACCCTTCTCACTTTCTGACTTAAAGCAAATTAAGGTGGACTTGGGAAAGGTTTCAGATGACCCAGACAAATACATAGATGTTCTGCAGGGCCTGGATCAGTCCTTCGAATTAGATTGGAAAGATATCATGCTATTGCTTAATCAAACCCTAACCAGCAATGAGAGGCTGTTCTAGCTGCAGCTCAAGAGTTTGGAGACACCTGGTACCTTAGTCAAGTACATGACCTAATGACACCAGAAGAAAAGGATCGATTTCTTATAGGTAAACAAGCAAGTCCCTAGCATGGACCCTCACTGGGATCCTGATTCAGAACAGGGGTACTGGAGCTGTAAGCATTTCCTGATCTGCATACTTGAGTCATTAAGGTGAACTAGAAAAAAGCTCATGAACTATGCAATGTTATCCACCACAACTCAGGGAAAGGAAAAACACCCAACAGCTTTCTTTGAGTGATTGTGGGAGGCCTTAAGAAGGTATATTCCCTTGTCACCAGACTCCATCAAGGGGCAGTTAATACTAAAGAACAAGTTTATTATGTAGTCAGCAGCAGATATTAGGAGGAAGTTCCAGAAGCTGGCCTTGGGGCCAGAACAGAGTCTAGAATCATTACTGAACCTGGCAACCTTGGTGTTTTATAAGAGACCAGGAGGAACAGGCTAAAAGGAACAGGAGAGACCAGAGGAAAGCTGCTGTCTTAGTCATGGCCCTCAGGTAAGTAGACCCCAGGGGCTCAAACGAGCCACTGGGGTCATTTGTTGCCAGTCTGGCAAAGCTTGTTACCAGTGTGGGCTGAAGGGACATTTTACGAGAAATTGTCCCCAGAGGAATGGACCACCACCTCGCCCTTGCCACTGTGTCAAGGGGATCACTGGAAACGCACTGACCCAGAGGACAAAGGTTCCCAGGGCCTGAGGTGTCTAACCAGATGACCCAACTGCAGGACTGAGGGTGCCTGGGGCAAGTGCCAGCTCACATCATCACCCTCAAGGAGCCCCGGGTAAAGCTGACCATAGAGGACCAGGAGGTTGATTTCCTCCTGGACACTGATGCAGCCTTCTCTATTTTACTCTCGTGCCCTGGACAATTGCCCTCTCAGTCTGTAACTGTCTGAGGAGTCCTAGGAATAACAGTCTCCAGATATTTCTCCCAGCCCCTAAGCTGTAACTGGGGAGATATACTCTTCTCCCATGCCTTCTCATCATGCCAGAAAGTCCCACTCCCTTACTAGGGCAGGACCTGCTAGCCAGAGCAGGAGTCATGATCTATATGAACCTCATCAGGGAGGAAGTCCCTCTCTGCTGCCCATTATTTCAAGAGGGAATCAATCCCAAGGTTTGGGCAATGGACAGACAATTTTGACGGGCAAAGAATGAATGACCAATTTGAATAAGGCTAAAGGATCCCACCTGTTTTCCTTACCAAAGACAGTACCCCCTAAGAACAAAAGCCAAAAAGGGGGTACAGGATATTGTAAAGGGCTTAAAAGCTCAGGGTCTAGTGAAGTCTGTAACAGCCCTTGTAATACTCCAATTTTAGGAGTGCAGAAACCTAGTGGACAATGGAGGCTGGTGCAGAATCTCAGGCTTATTAATGAAGGTGTAATTACTTTATACCTGGCTCTACCTAATCCTTAGACCTTGCTCTCTCAAATACTAGGTGAGGCACAATGATTTACAGACCTGGACCTTAAGGATGCCTTTTTCTGTGTACCATTACATCCTGACTCTCAGTTTCTGTTCTTTGAAGACCGTTTAGACCAGAGTTCTAAGCTCACCTGGACAGTATTGACTCAGGACTTTCAAGATAGCCCCCACCTGTTTAGCCAGGCTCTAGCTCAGGATCTTAGTAATTATTCACATCCAGCTACCCTGGTTCTTCAATATCTGGATGACTGAGAAACCCAGTGTCAGCAGGCCAGTGAGGACCTCCCAAACTTTCTTGTGGATATAAAGTTTCCAAACCAAAGGCCCAACTTTGTAGGCAAGAGGTAAAATACCTAGGGCTGGTCTTATCTAAGGGCACTAGGACCCTAGATAAGGGACATCTCCAACCCATCCTGGCCTTCCCCCATCCAAAGTCATTAAAACAGTTACAGGGATTATTGGGAATAACTGACTTTTGCCTATCGTGGATTCTCAGATATGGTGAAATAGCAAAACCTCTGTACACTCTGATTAAGGAAATCCAAAAAGTTAACACCCATCTAGTACTCTGGGACCCTATTGCTGAGGCAGCATTTCAGACCCTAAAGTGGCCACTACTGCAGGCTCCAGCTTTAAGCCTTCCTACAGGGAATGACTTCTCCCTATATGTTACAGAGAAGTCAAGAGTGGCACTGGAGGCTCTCAACCAGATGCAAGGAACCACGTCACAACTGGTGGCATACCTAAGTAAGGAAATTGATGCAGTCGCAAAAGGCTGGCCACGCTGCTTGAGAATCGTAGCCGCAGTGGCTATACTGGTCTCAGAGGCAGTTAAAATAGTGCAAGGGAAAGATCTAACTGTATGGACTTCACATGATGTAGCTCGAATTCTGGCCTCTAAAGGAGGCTTATGGCTATCTGTCAAGTGCTACTCAAATGTCAGGACTTAGTGCTCAAAGGGCCTGTACTCCAGCTGTGCACATGCGCAGCCCTCAGTCCACCTACTTTTCTTTCTGAGGAAGGAACAAACACAGAACATGACTGTCAGTAGATTATAGCTCAGAACTATGTGGCTCGATAGGATCTCTTAGAAACTCCTCTAGCCAATCCTGACCTTAACCTACACACTGACAGAAGTTTCTTTATGGAAAATGGAGTTCAAAAAAAAAGGATATGCAGTAGTCAGTGATCAAACCATGCTTGAAAGCAATTCCCTTCCTCCTGGGACTAGTGCCCAGCTGGCAGAGTTGGTAGCCCTCATTCGAGCTCTAAAATTAGGAAAGGAAAAGAAAGTAAATGTATACACAGATTCCAAGTATGCTTACCTGGTTCTGCATGCTCATGCTGCCATAAGGAAGGAAAGACAGCTCCTAACCTCAGCAGGAATTCCCATAAGGAAATTTTAGACTTATTACAAGATGTCTAAGAACCAAAGGAGGTAGTAGTCTTACACTGTTGGGGTCACCAGAAAGGAGATGAGAAGGTAGAAGAGGGCAATCGTGGAGCTGACCTAGAGGCAAAAACGGAAAGCTAGACAAGAATTTATAGAAGGACCTTTAATATGAGAAAACTCTCTCTAGGGAACTAGACCTCAATACTTATCAGAAAAGGTAGTGTGGGCAGTCTCCCAGGAGCATAATTTTCTTCCTTCAGGATGGCTAGCTACTGAGGAAGGAAAAGTGCTCCTACCTGTTGCCAGCCAGTGGAAAGAACTTAAAATTCTGCATCAAACCTTCCATATGGGTATAGAGAATACATATTGGATGACCAAATCTGTATTTGCAGAAAAAGGTCTCTTCAAGGCTGTCCAACAGAGTCAAAGGATGTGAATTATGCCAGACAAATAATCCGTTGGCACATTGCAAAGCTCTTCCTTGGTAACAGCAAGCCAGTCATTATCCAGGTGAGGACTGGCAAATGGACTTCACCCATATGCCTATGTCTCGGGGATATAAATATCTGCTAGTATGCATAGATACTTAAACAAACTATCTATGTAGAACAGAGAAAGCCCAAGAGGAAATAAAAGTCCTGATTAATGAAATAATCCCTAGATTCAGACTCCCTTGCTGTCTTCAAACTGATAACCGTCCTGCCTTCAAAGCTTCAGTGACCCAAGGAATCTCAAAGGTGTTAGGAATACAGTATCATCTACACTGTGCTTGGAGGCCTCAGTCCTCAGGGAAAGTAGAAAAGGTGAATGAAATTCTTAAGAAACACCTAAAGAAACTGGCACAGGAAACCCACCTCCCATAGCCTTCTCTATTCCCAATAGCACTCTTAAGGGCTCAAAACTCTCCTCAGAAAATAGGTCTCAGCCCCTATGGCTAAGTCCCAACAGCCTCTTAAAACTTTACCAGAAGGACACAATAGAGAAAAAGGGAAAGAGTTGTTCTGCCCTGGAGACTTGGTGCTTGTTAAGTCTCTCCCCTCAGACTCTCCCTCTGTAGGCCCATGTTGGAAAGGACCATTTTCATTCATTCTGTCTACCCCAATGGCAGGTAAGGTGGTGGGAGTTGACACATGGATTCATCACACTTGGCTAAAGCCTTGGACACCTCCTGAAGAAAGTCATAGGCCCTCCTCTCCATAGGCTGAAGTTCCAGAAGATGACCCTTTGTACACCTGAGAGCCATTAGAGGATCTACACCTGCTCTTCCGACAAGATCCCCAGGAAAGTAACTACTCATGAGTCTAATTTACATCCTGGCATTAACAGAACTATAACTCTTAACTTTGCTATCTCTCAAACTCCAATTATTCCTTTCATGCGGGGGAGATATAATAGGAAAACCTGGTGCTGGCAGCAGGAAAGTTAGTACCTCTATTCACTTACTATAAGCTATCTCAGGAGTTAACTAATAACATTAAAAGGTTGCCATCCTGGTCAACATGGTGAAACCCCGTTTCTACTAAAAATACAAAAAAAAAAAAAAAAAATTAGCTGGGATGTGGCGTGCATGTAATCCCAGCTACTCGGGAGGCTGAGGTAGGAGAATTGCCTGAACCCAGGAGGCGGAGGTTGCCGTGAGCCCAGATCGCGCTGTCGCACTCCAGCCTGGGTAACAAGAGCGAAACTCCGTCTCAAAAAAAAAAAAAAAAAAAAAAAAAAAAAAGTTTGCTAATTCTCTCTGCAAAGGCTGCTCGCTCTGCAAAACAGCTTAATTCTTTAGGTACTGTAGGTCTAAGGGCCCTAAATCTGCTAACACAGAGAGAGGGAACCTGTCTCTTTCTAGGAAGAAATGCCCTGGGGGTAGGCCTTGTTCGGTCCCTGACTGCGGTTTTTTAACAGCTGCTTCTGCAGTTTCATCCCCTACTAGGGATCCAAATGTGCTGGCCAGTGAGCAAGCGAGCTGGCAAAAACATTTTCCCTGTGGCGCTTCCATACGTGCTGCTGCCTTGCTCAGAGCCTCCAAGGCTGCAAGGCACCTCAACCCGCCCCACAGCCCTTCTCCCTGCCCAGCAGCGGCTTACTGCAGGGCTGGAGGGTGGGCGGCACCGGGTTTCAGCCAGCAAGGAGCGAAAGGCCTGAGGGTGGGGGAGCACGCCGCCCCACCCTGCCAGTTCCCAAGCCCAACACCTGTCCACGCCTGTGCACGCCCGGTTCTACCCTTGCATCAAAGAGGGCATTTGCTCCTCCCACCTCCCACACGTTTTTCTTTTGCCCAGAGAAGAAGCCGAAAGAGTGAGGAGGAGAGAGAAGAACACAGCTTGGGAGAAAAGGTGCACTTTTGTTCTGCCAGGCCCGCACAGCGACTTGGTGAGCTCTAATTCCCCACAGCCCAGCCTGGCTGCAGCTGCTTCTTAAAGAGACAGGACAGAAAGCAAGTAAGAAGGGTCCAATATTTTCACGTACCCCTTTGAAGTCTTTTCCCTTCTTACACTTCACTCCTTTTGTCCCTTCATGGTTGTCAATTCTGTAACCGGGTTTTTTCTTGGATGCCAGTGATCGTTGTGGGTTCTTGGCCTCCAACATCTTAAGGAATAAGCAGTGGGGCCACTGCAGGTGGACTGTAGGCTTATAAAGCCAATATCGGACCCAAAAAGTGTTGCAGAAAGATGATTTTATTTAGGTAGAGAAAAGAGAAGGAAAGGAGAAGAGAAAGGCTTCCATGAAGAGTGTGGAAAGGGAGTCCAGAGGGAGAATCCCGGAGGGAGCTCCCACCATGTGGGAGGGTATTCCAGAAAGCTGGAAATCCGGCACAGGTGAAGGAGCATGAACTTTAATCCTGGGAGAAACCTCCACCCTCTCCAAGACCCTGGGCCAATGAAAGGAGTTCCTTAGGACTTCCGCTGGAGTGATTGACTTTTAGTTTCTCCCCGTGCGCGAAATTCAAACATAAACCATTGAGTCTTACGGATGGAGAGAGATGGGAGTGGGGCATGGCGCCAGGAAATTCGTGCCTGTAAAGTTACACCCCTTCATGGACCTGGAAAGAGAACACATTCCCTCAATATGAATGTACATAGAAATTAATGTGCCTAACTTCCTAGAGCTAACAAGTAGAGAAGGCAGAATATTTAATCATCCAGTTAATACCATTGAAAAAAATATTAATAATAAACAACGGTATAGAAAAATCTAAAGATGATTTTCAAATGGTTTATGTTCTATTTCTAATCTCCTCACTGTATATTTATTTTTTGGCTAAGCACTTGAAGACACTGTTTCAGTATCTACTGCTGAATAACAGACTTTCCAAAACTTAATGGCATAAAAACTATTTCCGATGATTTTGTGCAATGACTGCAAATAGCTGAGTGGTTCCCGGTTCATTGCTGCATCTGATGGGTTTATTAATTCAGCTGCACTAAGCTAATAGCTGGGCTAGACTGAAAGGTCCAAAAAGGCTTCACTTTTAGAGCTATTCCACCAGGCCTTTCTACTGGGCACTTGCTTCTTCATATCACATTGGTCTCAGGAAAGTTGAAGTTCTTACGTGGCAGCTGGCTTCAAAAGTTTGAAAGTGAAAGCTGCCAGTCCTTGTAAGAGCTGAACATGGACCTGAAGTGTCTATTAGATGAACTGTGTCACAAGATCAGTCAGGACTGCAGGCCAGTCCAGTCCAGACCCCAGGAAAGGAAGAATGAACTTTTCCACTCGATGAAAGGGGCAGTGATTACATGTAGAGATTAAGATAATTGTGTATGGCCGGGCGCGGTGGCTCAAGCCTGTAATCCCAGCACTTTGGGAGGCCGAGGCGGGTGGATCACGAGGTCAACAGATCGAGACCATCCTGGTCAACATGGTGAAACCCTGTCTCTACTAAAAATTACACACACACAAAAAAAAAAAAAAAAAAAAAAAAAAAAAATTAGTTGGGCACGGTGGCGCCTCCCTGTAATCCCAGCTACTCAGGAGGCTGAGGCAGGAGAATTGCCTGAACCCAGGAGGCGGAGGTTGCGGTGAGCCGAGATCGCGCCATTGCACTCCAGCCTGGGTAACAAGAGCGAAACTCCGTCTCAAAAAAAAAAAAAAAAAGATAATTGTGTATGACTGTCTTCAGGGACTATGGCTCAGTTACACATCCGTACTTTACAATTAGTTTTCACATATTTATTTTCCTACTCTTTTGTAATAGTATTGGAAATAGTAGAATGTGAAAAGAAAGTATTATTAAAGAATAGAAGGTCGGGGGGAAGCTATGTAACCCAAACATTAGTAATTTAATGTGGAATTTGAAATGCCCCTGAAAATCTTGATTTTCCTTTAGGTTTATGTAAGGGCAAGAAAGAGTGAGGAACTTATGTCATGGACTAAGTGGAAGAAAGAACAATCTGTTATTTTGGAGGACTGCTTATAAGTCAATAAGGCTAAAAATAAAACAAATGTAAATAAAACAAAAATCCAGGGTGCTCGATGAATAGATGCAGGACTAGGATGAAAAGAAAAGTGGGGGACAAAATGTAAAGGACTTTGAATGACAGGCTGAAGATCTAAACTTGACATTTTTGCCCAAAGCAAGCCCTGACTTATTATTTTAAACTCAGTAGAGACAATATAACTAAGGGAGAATCAAGAGGTTATTCTGATTCACTCACGATGCCCAACTATTGTCAAATGTTTGACTGGTTTTTAAACTCATATTTTCCTGGCCTTGAAATATTACAGCAAATTTCTTGGACAAGGATGTTATTGATAGTGCTGGACAAATTATTTCAGTTTAAATGTTTAGAAAATTGTCATGCTCAGAGAGAGGTATTAAATGATTTTTCTAAGACTTCTAAAAATATATATCTCTCCCAATTAAAATAATATATTTAAAAAGCTCTGCAGAATACATGTTATGAGCACCATTAACTAATATAAGTAATTTAGAGCCTAATATCTATTACATAAAATCAGGATGCAACAGTATTTTCTCATACCTTATAAACACATTTAGTCAACCAACCCTGAATAATGGCAGCAGTACATATATCACCAAAACCAGAGAATTAGAAAGGTGAGGAATTTACTAACTTATTTGACCCAATTTTAAACTTGTTTTTCATTGAAGCATCTGGCCAGTGAATGCGAAACAACAGAAGGTTGTTCAGTTGAAGGTTCTGAAATGTCATCTGAGTAGTCTGTTCTTGAACAAACACTTATTTAGTGCACCCTATGCACCAGGCACTCTTCTAAATACTTCATAAATATTAGCTCATATAACCTTGATGACAGCCTTTTGCAGCAAGTGCTATTACTGTCCTCATTTTTCAAGTAAGAAGAAAGAGGTTATTATTTGCTGCAAAATCCCACGAGCAGTTCATGGCAGACATGTTTTTTATTTCCATATATATTATTCAAGATTTCTTTTCAGATTGTTTTCCAGAAGGCATCACATACCTTATTATTCACATATTCACCAAGATTCTTAGTGGTAGGTATATAGATTTAAGCTAAAACCTAAGTCCTTGCCTTTTTTGAATTAACGTTCTTATCAAAGTAGATATGAAGTAAGTATGACTATACATAAGTAAGGACATTTTATAACAGGGTCAGGATTAACACCATGAAGGAAATAAAACTTTTTTTTTTTTTTTTTTGCATAGAGCTAAATTGGAATGGATCCTCTATTTTTTAAGTTGGCTAGAAAAAAAGCATTTGAAAAGGAAATATGCGAATTGATAGATATTTACAAAATGCATTCAAAGAGACAGGGCAAGGAGTTTGCGGAATGAGGAAACAACAAATGCAAAAGCCCTAAGGTAAGAATAAACTAGGTTTGTTCAAGAATAGAAAGAGGTGAATGTAGTTATAGTGTCAGTAATGAGGGATAGAGTCAAAGGCAGAGAGGGCTATAGAAACAGGAAAGAAATAGGCCATGCTAAGGCGGGTAGGATAAATTTAAAAAGTCAATATTTTATTATCAAAAAGTTTTAAAAGCAAAGAAGAAACATCACCAAAGGAAAGTCACTAGATGTTATTTTACTCGGTGATGGGAGCAACAAATTAAAGGGGCAAAATTAAAGGCACTGCACTTAACTATTGTATTCTAATCTGTTTGTAATGACAGCTTCATAGAATGTAAATAACTTTTTACATTTAATAGAAGCCAATCTGTTTTAGTTCACTGGAAAATATGGCTGACTATGAATTTATTTGCCACAGTTCTTTTTGTTATGGAGGTAATATGCAGAAAGCTTCTGTTCTAGAGTGAGAAGGCAGACTGTTTTATGCAATTTAGAATTTAAAAATATAGATTTCTTCCTTTAATCTAACTATTTTTGCAGCTTCTACCATAATAAGTTTTATATTTAAAAACTATTTTTGAGCCCTCTTTGTAATTAACTCATTTGTCTGAACTTAAAACCAGTACAAACATTTTTTTTTTTTTTTGCTTTGGCAACAAGATTATCATCTGTTTTTAATATAATTTAAGTATACGTATATTGCCTATAAGCTCTTATTTGAATGTTGTATTTTGTTTGCAAAACCAAAACTGGTTAATTAGTATAAAAGTTGTATTTGTTTTATTACTTTACTGTATACATAATTATTAAATTATTATAGTTGTAAATAATTCTCACTTTTCTAGAAAACAGTATTTACTCCAGATAAATAGAGGAGAATGTAATGCAGGGTGTAAGTTCAGAGATACTGGAAGAACTGTTAGAACTTCTCAAAGAAGGGAATGTAAGGTGGCCGGGCGCGGTGTCTTACCCTGTAATCCCAGCACTTTGGGAGGCCGAGGCGGGTGGATCACGAGGTCAACAGATCGAGACCATCCTGGTCAACATGGTGAAACCCCGTCTCTACTAAAAATACAAAACAAATTAGCTGGGCATGGTGGTTCGTGCCTGTAATCCCTGCTACTCGGGAGGCTGAGGCAGGAGAATTCCCTGAACCCAGGAGGCGGAGGTTGCGGTGAGCCGAGATCGCGCCATTGCACTCCAGCCTGGGTAACCCACCAGAGCGAAACTCCGTCTCAAAGAAAAAAAAAAAGGAAGGGAATGTGAGGCAAAGCAGAACTTCAAAATGACTGAAAGCTTCTGGGTACATTCTGTAGGAGCTGCAACTATGATGGGTCTCCAAGTATAGGCCAAAAAGATAAACTGCCCTGAAAATTTTGAAACCATAGCATGTACACAACCACTGCCAGACACACTAGCAGCAGTGAAGAGAGAAAAAAATATACTTACCTTTCCATTCTATCTTTCCTCCAGTCTTTCATTAGTCATCTCAATTGAATTAACTTAACCTATGAAAGCCAGGTGGCAAGAGCAAGAGGAGTGTAACACTGAGTCCAGATCTCTGCTTTGAACAGTAAATTTAGTAGGAAGTGTGGGGAATGGATCTATGAACAAATAGACAAATGACTGAAACAAAAATTAACTATAATCTCAGGACCCAAAGAGAAATATTTTCGACACTCATTTTTTAAATTAATACCATTCATGGTTCCTCTTTTACTTTACATTGTTGTGTAACTGTTTTACTTAGTCTGCCACTATTTTGCTCTTGCTTTCACTCATTCAAACACACACCATCACATCCATCCTTTCCCACCACCCACACACAGATGCACACACACATTTTATTGAATGATCTGGACTTGATGGAGTATAAACAGAAAGCAACTTTAAAATTTAAAATTTTATTTTATTTTAAAATCCATGATACATGTGCAGAATATGCAGGTTTGTTAAATAGGTAAACGTGTGCCATGACAGTTGCTGCATCTGTCAATCCATTACTTCAGTAGTAAGCCCCACATGCATTAGCTATTTATCCTGATGTTCTCCTTCTGCCTGGCCCTGCCCAACAGGCCCCAGTGTGTCTTGTTCTCCTCCTTGTGCCCATGTGTTCTCATTGTTCAGCTCCCACTTATAAGTGGGAATATGTAGTGTTTGGTTTTCTTTTCCCATGTTAATTTGCTGAGGGTAATGGCTTCCAGCTACATCTATTTTCCTGAAAAGGACATGATCTTGTTCCTTTTGATGTCTGCATAGTATTACATGGTGTTTATGTACCACATTTTCTTTATCCAGTTTATTATAGATGGACATTTGAGTTGATTTCATTGTATAAATGTGCCTCAACTTAGGTATTCATTTATCTGATAATGAAAATGTAGTTTGTTTCTAGTATTAGATTTTTACAAATAAAGCTGTTATAATTTTGTGAAATATTTAGGTGACTATATTTCATTCACCATGCTTGACTGATATAGCTTACAAAATCTACTTCTTAAATAGTAAGACTTGAAAGCTGAAATTACTTACAATATTTGGTGGATATATTTTATTCACCATGCTTGGCTGATATTTTTTTAAGATGAGGTCTTGCTGTGTTGCCTTAAACAATCCTGCCACCTCAGCCTTCCAAGATGCTGAGATTGCCAATATGAACCATCATGCCTAGTTGATTTTCATTTTTTATTTATTTATTTATTTTTTCTCAGTGGTTCAAAAATGAAACTAACAAATGATTAAATGATTCTCTGCCAATGTAAAGAGAAAAATTTGTACTACACTAAGTCTCCATATTTACCATTATTGTGCTATCTGTAATAACTTAGTTACTATTTTATGATTTGGGGTTTTTTTTTTTTTTTTTTTTTTGCTTTTTTGACAAAGAGTCTCACTCTGTCACCCAGGCCGGAGTACAGTGGCACAATATTGGCTCAGTGCAACCTCTGCTTCATAGGTTCAAGCAATTCTCTTGTCTCAGCCTCCCAAGTAGCTGGGATTACAGGCTTGTGCCACCACACTGGCTAATTTTTGTATTTTTAATAGAGACTGGGTTTTGCCATGTTGGCCAGGCTGGTCTCAAACTCCTAACCTCAAGTGATCCACCTGAATCAGCCTCTCAAAGTGCTGGGATTACAGGCATGAGCCACCGCGTATAAAATTTTTAGTGCCTAGCAAGGATAATTCCAACTAGAGCATTCAACATTATAAATATACAACTTTTTACATATTTATTTTTGTGATGAAATTTTAAAAATGGCTTATGCTTTAAAAAGATAAAAATAATCTTTTATACTTTTGATGAGAATTGAGATATACTTATTAATCTGAATAGAAAAATCTTTACAATAGTGAGTCTTGCTGTCTAAGACAAACATGATCTCTATATTTTGAAAGATCATTACAGGCATACTTCAGATAATTTGTGAGTTTGATTCCACAATGCTTCAATAAAATGAATATTGCAATAAAGCAAGTCAAGTAACATTTTTTATCCTCTAATGCATATAAAAATTATGTTTATACTGTAGTCCATCAAGTATGTAACAACATTATGTCTTAAAAAGGAATATACATTTCTTAACTTCAAAATAATCAATTTCTAAATGATGCTAACGATCATCTGAGCCTTCAGCAAACAGTAATCTTTTAATGATGGAGATTCTTCTGTCAACTTGATGGCTGCTGAAGGATCAGGGTGGTAGTTCTTGATGATTTGGTTGGATGTGACCATTTTTAAAAATAAGACAACAAAGTTTGCCACATCAATTGACTTCTTTGCATGAAAGATTTCCTTGTCACATGCAATGCTGTTTAAGAGCATTACCTACAGTGGAACATCTTTCAAAATTGGATTTAATCTTCTCAAACTCTACCACTGTTTTATCAACTGAGTTTATGTTGTATTCTAAATCCTTCATTGTCATTTCAACAGTGTTCACAACATCTTCACTAGGAGTTGATTCCATCTACAGAAAAAACAAGAAAAAACCAACACTTTCTTTGCTCATCCATAAGAAGAAACTTCTCATCCATTCAAACTTATTAAGAGATTCTGAGCAATTCTGTCACATCTTCAGGCTCAGTTTCTAATTCCAGTTCTCTTGCTATTTCCATCACATCTGCTTTTAATTATTATATTAAAGTCTTAAACCCCTCAAAGTCAGTATGAGGGTTGGGATTAACTTCTTCTTCCTAATTCATGCACTTGTTAATATTGATATTTTTATAACCTTCCATGAGTCATGAATATTCTTAATGGTCTCCTCATCCTTTCCAGGTTTTTAATTTACTTTCCCAGATCCATCAGAGTAATCACTATCTATGGCAGCTATAGCCCTACAAAATCTACTTCTTAAACAGTAAGGCTTGAAAGCTGAAATTTCTCCTGGATCCATGGGCCACAGAATGGATGTTGTGTTAGCAGGCATGAAAAATACCTTAATTTCTTTGTATATCCCCATCAGAGCTTTGGGTGACTAGGTGCATTGTTAATGAACAGTAACATTTTGAAAATGCTTTTTTCTTAAAAAAATAGCAGCAGCTCTCAGGAATAGACTTAGTATATTTATTAAACCATGTTCTAAATATATATGCTATCATCCAGGAGTTGTTATTCCCATTCCAGTGCAAAGGCAAAGTAGATACAACAAATTTCTACTAGTATGGTAAATGAAGGCTGACTTCATCTGATTGGAGATTGTCGCATTATCAGCTGCATTAGGCCCTAAAAGGAGAGGCAGTCAGTTATTTGAAATTTTGAAGTCAAGCATTAACTTCTTGCTAGCTATGAAAGTCCTATATGGCTTCTTCATCCAATAAACTACTGTTTATCTACTTCTACCTACATTGAAAATCTGTTGTTTCCTGTAGGCATCTTTATCAATTATCTTGGCTAGATTTTCTGGATTATTTGCAGATTCTTCTATATTAGCACATATTACTTCACCTTGCACTTTTATTTCATGGAGATGACTTCTTTCCTTAAAGCTCATGAATCAACTTCTGCCACCTTGAAACAGCTGCAACTTTTTTACCTCTGTCAGCCTTCATAGAATTGAAGAGAGTTAGGGCCTTACTCTGGATTAGGCTTTGGCATGAGGGAAAGTGATTTATTAAACTTCTTTTAAATTTTCTTTGTTAGCCTCTTAAAACTTTTCTTTTTTTGGTTGCTTATGGTCTTTTGGTATGAATATGTGGTTATTAGTATTACTTTTAATGAAGTCTTATTTATTCAGATTTATTGTTTATTCAAATCGCAGTTAACCTTAACATGTGAATTCATATTAACTGTTTAATGCATGATATGGCAGTTTAAAAGTATGCTACATTCCACATTTATATCCATATGCTATAGCAAATGTTTTTATGTTTTCTCTATTTATATTATCATGTTTTATGCTTTATTTTATGGTAAAATTTGTTTTTTTTTAATTCCACCATCCCCAATTACTTTGGAGAGTACTGTATTGGACTTTTTTTTATTCAACCAGTGCTTATCTTTACTTGAAAGAAAGAAAGAAAGAAAAAATAAAAAGATAAAGAAGAAAATAAAGAGAGAAAGGGAGGTTGATAAAGCAGGAGAGAAATAGGGGAAATGGAAAAGAAAGATGTTATGTTCAATATATAATCTTCTATTTCTTGATTTATAAAATCAAGAAATATAACAAAATCTTTTACTCCCTTCTGTAAAATTCCAGATACGTATTAATATATTAAAATTCAGAAAATGTTATCAGAATTAGAAAAATTCCCTTCTTTTAAAGAAATTTGCTTCTCAAGATATTCTCATTGCTTCAGTCCTGTATATTTAGCACAAATTATATTCACGACATATATTAACCTTCTTTTTACTCTCAAATGATGATTTTGTTGCTAATATTGTTTTGTGTAATAGAAAATTGAAAAGGCAACATATGTTTTCCTGGTTCCCCACAGCCCACAGCTGGTATCCATCATGCTCTGGATCTTCTAGTTTAATAATTGATGATATATGGCCTATTGAATTTTGAAATTATATTCTACAAGTGGCCCACTTGCTTTTGCTTTAATAAAGAAAAGGAGAAATGTATCAATATTTTTTTGAGTTATTTGAAATATGTAACTTGAATTTCTACTTATCATCACTTCTTAAAATGTAAGTGCAGCCAGATAATTTAAGCATTACCATCAATGGAGAACAGGCCTTGAATTTTAAACATCTCTAAAGGCATTATACTAAGGTTTTATTATTTTGGTTTTCAAAAATGATATACCTGACAAGCAATATTTTTTATTTCAGAGGTGTTAAATGCAGATACTGATAAATAAGCACAATTCTGGAAAGCCTAGCAATTGCCACCCACTGTGCTGAGCTAAAATTAAGCAAAAGACAAATAAATCCTACTAGTCATTGGCTAGCACAATAACATGAATTGATCATTTCTGTGATGCATGGCTTTATATAAGCATGAGAGTGAAATAAACACTTTTAAACAGCTCAAATTATTGGTCGATTGTTGAGAAATTGCAGCTAGGATTAAAGGAGCATAACAAAAGCAAATCACTGTACAGCCATACATTGGTGACAGGCTGAAAATTAAATTAACCTGGCAAATAATTGTTAAGTCATCAAATCATCAAATGTCTTCCTGGCAGGGATTTGCTGCAAATAGCCTCATGCTTGCTATTCATGCTTCCCATTCATAATTCTATCATTGCCTCTTTATCCTGCTCCCCTATCACAAATACTTTCTACCTAGAGCACATATGTGGGAAATCTATAACAAAGCAAGCAAGACACAGGGAAAAATCACAAAGCAAGTTAAAGTTATTTTAATTGCTCTTCTGCATACCAAGCCCAGGTACCTAGGTACATTTTCATAACTATACTTTATTTAAAAGCTTTTAAAAGCTTGTGTTGATATCTGAGAGTTACTTGTAAATGAATCATAAGTAAAAAGTTAAATTAAAATGGCATTCTCTATTTATAGAAGGCAGGGAGACCATTTTCTCTTCTCTCCTCTCATAAGGGTTTTCTTGGAGGCATAATGAATCTGAGCCCATCTTTTAACATTTGGAATAGAAATACACCTCTCTAGGAATTGGGTCCCTCATCAGTTTTTACAATGTGGAGATATCACCAAGGTCCAGGCCAAATGACTTCTAAAAATGTAAAAATGAACCTCTGGCATTAACTCATGAGACATACAGGTGATGGTCCACAGGTGCAGTTCTTTTTCTCAAAAAGATAAGAAAAGTCGTTTTTTCTTGGGCTTTGCTTTATTAAAAATGTTCAGTTTTGTTTGAATTTCATAATCCTTTTCTCATGTTAACTCAAATGCATACAAATCTGTTAATGCTTACTTGATAATAGTTGTGTTCTTTTTTTTTTTCTGTATTGAGGTGTGTGTGTGTGTGTGTGTGTGTGTGCAGAATTCCACATCAGTTAGTTTCAAAAGCTGAACTTGGCGGGGTGCAGTGACTCACACCTGTAATCCCAGCACTTCGGTAGGCCGAAGCGGGCATATCACCTGAGGTAGGGGGTTCAAGACCAGCCTGACCAACATGTAGAAACCTTGTCTCTACTACAAATACAAAAAAAAAAAAAATAGCTAGGCAAGCTGGTGCATGTCCATAATCCCAGCTACTTGAGAGGCTGAGGCAGAAGAATTGCTTGAACCCAAGAGGCAGAGGTTTGCTGTGAGCTGAGATTGTAACATTGCAATCTGGGCAACGAGTGAAACTCAGTCTCAAAAAAATAAAAAAGTTGGACTTAAAGTTGGAATATTACAGCAAGTCCTCAGAAATTCTTAAGAAGCAAACAATTCTGACAGTTGGATATATTTGTGGGAGCCTTAGCTATAAATGAATACATTCTAAAATAAGTCAGTAAGAAGACTATACAATCAGTTGAAACTTCAGAGCTCCCCTTACAATTCTGATGAAAAGTTAAATGAGAAGATAAAATTGTATGCACAATAGATAGTGATTAAATGTTCAAGTTTATAATACCTGTTATCTTTTTGTTTCCTTTAATTTCTATCATGGGAAGAAAGAATTTAAAAAAATGACTTAATAAGTAAATAGAGACTACAATTTTTGAAGAATTCTACACACATAAAAATGAAAACAAACCTGCTGGCAGTAATCCTTGGAGAAAAAATCTTCATGAAAACATAATCATACATATTGAAAATATACATTTAAAATTTACACATACAAGGGGAGCGAGGAAGTGGAGTGACAGAAGTGGAGATAAGGCCTGTGAGATGGCAGCTCACCACCACCAAGCCACAGATGTACAAAGATATTGACAAAAGAGATTGCAAAATTCAAATTCTTATAGCGACTTCATAAGCACATATCGTGATTTTTCACCAGGACTCTTGCACCCAGTTATTGCATTTCTGAGAAAAGCCACAAATATCAGCAGGAGAAAATGATCCAGAGAAATGTCGCTTGCTCATTACAGGAGCTGAACTTAAAATAACAGTGGACTGTAAATATTGATTTAATCATACTCATTATTAAACAGTATGCATGTGGACATGCAATTACTGGTTTAGAGGAGTAGGCAGTAATAAATAGAAATCCTTCATACTGGAAATCTAAAGGTTTGCATTAACATTTGCCTCAGGGACCACAGTAGATCATCAATATAAAAATATACACTCAGAATATTTCACGAATGCACTCTCAAAAAGAGGCCAGACTGTGTGCATAGCAGTCTAGAAATTTAATTTTTAAAAAGGCACACATGAAGAGGAAAACATGTACACTTACCCAAACAACACAGAGAGGATTGCTGTTCTGAGAAGTTACATGGGTTAGTTATTTGCTTGAAAACACGTGCTTGCCAAAACACTAGGAGTAGCAGTGGATTTTTTTAAACACAGCAAAGCATTCCAGCCTGAGAAATAGAGTAGATGAATAGAAGCTTTTTCAGATTATGTAATATTAATATGGCTACTGTATATTGCAATTGTACATCAAAATTCCTGTTCCCCAGAATACATTCACTACACACACACACACACACACACACACACACACCGAAAGAGAGAGTGGGATGGAAGGACTGGACTTTGTAGAGATAAAAATCTTTAAAATATATTTGTGTTGGCTACTAGTGGGAGAGATTCTCAGAGTCAAGGAAGACATGGTTTTAAATTATGTGTGTCAAATAACATAGATTATGCAAAGTATCAGAACTTGGCTACACTAGCAGGTGAATAACAAAAATTTGCCAATAATACATATATAGTTACAATTCTATATATAATATGCATAATTAAAATATGTAATTTATATGAAATAAATTATATGAAATGAATATATATAATATATTCATATAGTAGATATATATAAGTAATAGCTATATTGATATAGATACTATTTATATGTAGATACAATGACATATATAATAAACTATAATTCATACATATAGTTGTATCTATATATTCACGTAATTATATCTAATATATAACTTTTATATCTAATATAAATTTATATATAACATATAATTTATGTTTATATATGTTATATAAACATATACCATGTTTATATATGTTAAATATGTCTATTATATATAAAATTATATATTAGATATTGGATAAAATTAGCTTGTAACTCTCAGTTCTTCATAAAACTCTAAAAAGTTAATTTTTTGAGATACATTAATTAGACTAAAAATTGGAACATCTAGGACCTACAAATATGTTTCATATTGCCTTTATATATTATATATTATATTCAGTAGTATATCTGAACAAATTGCAGTTACCAAATATATTTATAATAAAATGTTTTTATATTATATATACTAAACTTCTCTCTAATTAATTAATAACATTAAGAAAACTATGGATTTCTTATTTTTCAGAATTAGTTGGTTTTTATTTTTTATTTTTTTGGACGGAGTCTTGTTCTGTTGCCCAGGCTGGAGTGCAGTGGCACAATCTTGGCTCACTGCAATTTCTGCTACCTGGGTCCAAGTGATTCTATAGGCTCAGCCTTCTGATTAGCTGGAATTACAGGTGCAAACCACCATACCCAGCTACTTTTTGTATTTTTACTAAAGATACTGTTTCACCATGTTGGCAAGGATGGTCTCGATCCCCTGACATCATGATCCACCCACTTCAGCCTCCCAAAGTGCTGGGATTAGAGGCGTAAGCCACCGTGCTTAGCCTTGTTTTTAATTTTTTATGTATTTCTCATGTTCTACAGTTATATAGATAGCTCATCTTGGTAAGCAAATATGTATACCATATACTAGATCTATCCAAATATAAATTATCAATAAATATCTCTTTCAATTTATAATTCCAAATATTTTATAATTATTGATTCATTATCTAAAAATAAAACAATAATTATTTTAGCATATAAATTATATTTAATAAATGTTTTATTTAGTATTTCTAAGTCAAAATTATAATAAATGTATGTGGTTATTAAAAGAACATTTCTAGTTGAAAACTTTAGGAAAAATTAGGAAAGACTTTTCCTAATTTTCCTAATCTAGAATCTTGATGCACTATCTGAAGCTCAAAAATCTGATATTCTTCACTATTTAGTAACACAAATATTACCATAATTTTGACTAATGCCTGATATTGAGTGTTGATATTAAGTCGTATGGCTATTTTTCTGTGATAGATGAATTGTCTGTGTTGTGTGAAACAATATACATACGAATATGTATATTGGCCCCATGCTCAAAAGGAGCCCCTTTTTTGGGGGGAAAATTCATGTGTTTTTCCCAGTGACCTATCATTTGGGAGCAGTGTGTAGTGATTGGTAGAGCCAGAATCCAGAGAGGGACTTGACTTTTATTTGTAGAATGTAACTGGGGATGCACCAGCACCTGCCTTGATGTGATAATAGCCAAGATAAGACAGCAATGTAACATGACAGAATATTGGCTATAGCCTCAGCTGTTAACTCAGCATTTGCAACTGAAAACAGAGTCAGATTGTCTCTGGAATAATTAGGAGACAGAAAACCAAGCCTTATGTTTAACCAAGATTGATTACTTTTGACGTTGTGCCTGTTTTAATTAACCTTTTCAAGAAGCCAAATTTTTGTTTTCTAGAAAGCCAATCTTCAGAGGGCTATTTTGGATAATTTAAATCTCACATTCCACTCATAAATATAAATATATGTAACATGCAATTTTCATCCATTTAGAATATTTTAGCGTACCCTTTGCATAGAGTCAAATGTTTTATTTGATATAAAATCATATTTTGTTACATTAATTTAGTGGTTACTAGATTAAGCTGGCAAACTACTCCCATTATGGTCAAATAGTCATCTTTCACAATGGTTACCTTGACTAAAAATTTGATGATGAGGAGAATCTTTCCACATTTGTTTTATTTTTCTTGCAATACGCCATTCTTTTTACAAATGTCCCAAGTATTTTAAAGACTACAACCAGAGGTTCTATGTTCTATTCTTCTGGACTATACAATTGACTTAGTAATTACCAGTTCTCTCTAGCTATTATGAATATACCTATTCATTCTTTAGTTCCTAATAACACAGAGAACAAATCTGGCCATAGAAAGTTGAGGAATACATTTATTTTGTCTTATTGTAATTTCTTTTTATTTTTCAAATATCTATTCTTGTGTTGCTGGTACACAGAAAAGGCTCACACCTATAATCCTAGCAGAGGAAGGCTGAGGCAGGAGGATCACATTGAGACCATGAGTTCCATATAGACAAGCTTGGGCAACATAGTAAAACCTTGACTTTATAAATATATATATATTAAACAGGCATAGTTGTGTATATCTGCAGCCCCAGCTTCTTGGGAGGTTGATATGGGAGGATCACATGAGCCCAGAAGGTTGAAGGTGCAGTGAGCTATGATCATGCCACTGCACCCCACTCTGGAATTCTAAACCCCCCATATCAAGGTAGGGATCTAGAGGCAGGTGATTGCATCATGGGGGTGGTTTCACCCATGCTGCTCTTGTGATAGGGAGGGAGTTCTCACAAGATGTGATGGTTTTAAAAGTGGTAGTTTACCCTGTGCTCTCTTCCTCTTGGCACTTTGTGAAGAAGGTGCTTGTTTCCCCTTCACCTTTTGCGACGATTGTAAGTTTCCTGGGGTCTCTCCAGCCATGTGGATCTGTGAGTCAATTAAACTTTCTTGTTTATAAGTTACCCAGTCTCAGTGCGAACCAGTGGCGGCCGCTGAACCGAGGCCTGCAGCAGAAGCAGCACTGGCTGTTGAAGCTCTGTGCAAGGCCAAGAAGGAGGCACCACGCAAGGAGAAGCTGGAAGTGGTGAAGATGCACCTGTAGGATATGATCATCCTGCCTGAGATGGCAGGTAGCATGGTGGGTATCTACAATGGCAAGGCCTTCAGCCAGGTGGAGATCAAGCCGGAGATGATCAGCCACTACCTAGGCGAGTTCTCCATTACCTACAAGCCTGTGAAGCATGGCAGGCTGGGCATCGGGGCTACCCACTCCTCCCACTCCATTCTCCTCAAGTACTGGCTCTGCTACAAAAGGCACACAGATCTCCAAAAAGTAGTATCTGTATAACAGTATGGAAAAAAAGCTAATACAGAGAATCAGTACCTGAAGTAAGGTACTGCTATGAAGACAAACCAAAAATGTGGAATTGATTTTGGAATTGGGTAACAGGCAGAGATTGGAACAGTTTGGAGGCTTTATAAGAGCGTAGAAAGATGTGGGAAAGTTTAGAATTTCCTAGAGACTTGTGAAATGGTTTTGAACAAAATGCTGATGGTGATAAGGACAATGAGGTCCAGACTGAGGTGGTCTCAGAGAAACTTATTGGGAACTGAAGAAAAGGTCACTTTTGCTATACTTTAGCAAAGAGACTGATGGCATTTTACCCCTGCCCTAGATATCTGTGGAGCATTGACCTTGAGAGAGATGATTTAGTGTATCTGGCAGGAAAAATTTCTAAGCAGCAAAGCATTCAAGAGGTGACCTGGCTTATTCTTCAGGCATTCAGTTATATGTATTCACAAATAGATGGTTTAAAATAGGACCTTAAGATTAAAAAAGGAGCAGAGCACAAAAGTTTGGAAATTTTGCAGCCTGACTATGAGGTAGAAAAGAAACCCCAGGCTGGGTGCGGTGGCTCAGGCCTGTAATCCCAGCACTTTGGGAGGCTGAGGCGGGTGGATCATGAGGTCAAGAGATCAAGACCATCCTGCTCAACATGGTGAAACCCTGTCTCTACTAAAAATGCAAAAAAAATTAGCTGGGCATGGTGGTGTGTGCCTGTAATCCCAGCTACTCTGGAGGCTGAGGCAGGAGAATTGCCTGAACCCAGGAGGCGGAGGTTGTGGTGAGCCGAGATTGTGCCATTGCATTCCAGCCTGGGTAACAAGAGCAAAACTCCGTCTCAAAAAAAAAAAAAGAAAAGAAATGAAAACCCCATTTTCTGGGGAGGAATCCAAGCAGGGTGCAAAAATTTGCATAAGTAATGAGGAGCTGAATGTTAATGGCCAAGACAATGGGGACATGTCTCCAGGGTGTGTCTCAGATATTTGAAGCAGCCCCTCACATCACAGACCGAGAGGCCTAGGAAAAATGACTTCGTGAGGAGGGCCCAGGGCCTCGCTGCTCTGTGCACCCCTAGGACATAGTGCCCTGCATCGCAGCTGCTCCAGCTCCAGCCATGGCTAAAAGAGGCCAAGGTACAGGTTGGGCCATTGTTTTAGAGGATGCAAGCCCCAAGCCTTGATGGTTCCTATGTTGTATTGGGTCTGCGGGGTGTGCAGAAGATGTTGAGCTTTTGGAACCTCTGCCTAGATTTCAGAAGACATATGGAAACACCTAATGTCTAGGCAGAAGTCATTTGCAGGTGTGGAGCCTTCATGGACAACCTCTGCTAGGGCAATGCAGAGAGGAAATGTAGGGTTGGAACCCCCACTCAGAGTCCCCACTGGAGCACTGCCTGGTGAAGCTGTGAGACGAGGGCCACCATCCTCAAGACTCCAAAAAGGTAGACCTACTGACAGCATGCAACATATGCAGAAAAGCACAGGCACTCAACATCAACCCTTGAAAGCAACCTCAGGTGCCGTACCCTTTAAAGCACAGGAGAAAAACTGCTTAAGACCATGGGAACCAACCCCTTGCAACAGCATGACCTGTAAAACAGGGAGTCAAAGCAAATTTGTGAGCTTGAAGATTTAATGACTGCACAGCCAGGTTTCAGATTTCCATGGGGCCTGTAGTCCCTTTAAATTTGCTTTAGCTAATTTATCCCATTTGGAAGGAAAACATTTACTCAATACCTATACTCCCATTGTATCTTGGAAGTAACTCATCTGTTTTTGATTTTTCAGACTCACAGGCAAAAGGAAATTGCCTTGTCTCAGATGATACCAGGGACTTGGAATTTTGGGTTAATACTGGAATGAGTTAAGACACTGAGTGACTGTTGAGAAGGCATGATTTTTTTTGAAATGTAAAAAGGACATGAGAATTTGGAGGAACAGGGACAGAATGATATGGTTTGGTCTGTGTTTTCACCCAAATCTCAGCTCAAATTTTAATCCCCGTGTGTCAAGGGAGGGACCAGGAGAGAGGCGATTGGATCATGGGGATAGTCTCCCCTTGCTGCTCTGGTGATAGTGAGAGAGTGCTCAGGAGAGCTGAATGTTTTAAAAGTGGCAGTTTCCACTGTGCTTTCTGTCTCTTCTAGCTTCTTGAGAAGAAAGCATTTGCTTTTCCATAACCTTCTGCCATGATTATAGGATTCCTGAGGCTTCTGCAGCCATGTGGAACTGTGAGTCAATTAAAATTCAAGCTCCTTTGTTTATAAATTGTCCAGCCTCAGGTAGTGTCTTTATAGCAACGTGAAAATGGACTAATACAATTATTCACTGATTTCTCTGATATTTATTGAGCTCTTGATATGTATCAGGCTCCATGACAAGAACTATATATAATATATATATATATAATATATATATAGTTATCTTCTTATATAATCCTTATGACAGTTCTAGAAACTGAGTTATATTATTTCTCCCTAGTTTGTATGCAAATTTCTCCACAGTCAGACTGTTAGAAAGGATAAAAACCTAGATTTAATCAGATATATTTAATCATAAATCAAGAACATGAATTATGACATTATGTTCTTAATTTACTGTTCAAAACTCACATTACTTCACAACTGAAATTCTTGCCTAAAGAAAAATAACACTAAACCTATAAAATAATTTAATGTAATCAATTTTTCATATAGCAGGATCCTTCTTAAGTCACTACACCTTGATTAACAGAGTAGAAACTAATCTATCTTTTAACTCTAATTTTAAACTAAAGTGGCTTAGTCTTCTTCCTCTCCCAATTTTTTCATCAATTGATTAATATTTAAACTTTGTCCTCACTCTGTTGCCACTTTCTATTAATTAGTTGGCACCTACTGTGTGACAGGTATAAAAATGTGGTTCTTATGTATAATTTTATTTAATCTTCATGAAATTTTTAAAGTGCTTTATAATCCCCAATTTTAGATGTAGTAAAAAACTGAAGCTAAAAAAATGCTAAGTGTACTTTATGCAAATTAATAAGTAATGGAGCTCTAATTCAAATTTTTATTTCTAAAGGTCCTGGATTGCCCCATGGGATTGTGCCACAGTTGAAAATAATCATTTTTATTAATAACCATTTGCTATTAAAACTCTACCCTCCTAATATCTTCTCCATATCCCAGTCAATAATTAGCATATTCAACAGAGAATAGTGGCTATTAGTCATATGCTATTCTACCATGTACTGTACAGTATGTTAGATGTACTAACACCAGAACAAATGCTCTTTTTAAAGAAATTCTAGAGAAGAGACAGTTATCACAAAGGTGCATAAGTATTCATGTCCTTAATGCAAACTAAGGAGGAGGAACTCTGTCAGATTATCTGTACTCAGAGTCAATTCCATCTCTTTTAGTTGTCTCCATTCTATCATATGATCTGGAAATCTAAGAATTTTATTTTTCAAAATCTCTCTCCAGCAGAGTTTCAAGTTAGAGTGTACCAATGATAGGCAGTTTTGCAAGGAGATGTGGGAAGCAGAAGCATTTCCTTTAGCAATGGCAGGCCACTGTGGGCTCTATCAGGCATGTGATTGTGTATCAGCTTCTGAGCCTTCCATGTGAATTTCACTTTCTGCAGCATTTCAGATCACTGAACATTGTGGACAATTTTCTGACCTATAACACAAGCAACTTCCTGATTCTATTACCAAGTCTGAACTAGTAGTGAGATACCTTGACCACTTCTCCAATCCCTTCAATTGTTTTGCAAGCAGCTCATTTCCTGTGTAAAATCTCTCACAATTGAAACATTCTAGAGAGGCTTTTGTTTTCCTGACTGTACTCTGAGTTATATAGGAAAACAAGAAAAGTGGCAAAATATAACGTGTTAGTAGTTTCCACTTATAAGAGGAAGCTTCAATTCTAGAGAGAGAAGCATTTAACAATATTTTTATTTATTCAGCGGGCATTATCAACTGAGAAATGCTTCCCTCATGCATCCTGAAGTGGGACTCACCTCTATCCGCTCTGGACAAAATCATATAAATGTGACACCCACCATGACTACATACCAGGACCACAAAACCTAAACACTTTCTCTACTCTCCATGAATTCCTCAACAGTCTGTCCTCCAAGAGCTGGCAATTGCACTTTTCTTTGAATTTATGTCACCTTTATAAAGGCTACATTGAAGAAACGAAGAAAAAAAAACATGTTTTAACATCACTATATCCTGCCTTTTTCCTTCTCAAACTTGCTTCCTTATTTTCAATTATTTACCAACACTTGCCCAGCTCATATGATAAAACATATATTCAAGGAGTAGGATACAATTATCTAAAGCCTTATCAGATGATTTAGATAAAGTCTCAATAAAAGACATTTGTACCAGGATTGATGAAGTGAAGAACTGCCACATTTCCCTTACAATCTTCAAAAAGTCATTTTCAAATGATAGAACATGATATATTAATTTTATTGAAGTAAATATTTTTCTTCGAGTTATTTTTTAAGTGTGACAAGACTTTCGATGGCACTAATAGATAGTTCCCAGGTTTCAATATTTACTTAAAGCATTTGTTATCTGCTATTATTATTATTAGTTGTTACTATTATTATTATTATTCTAAGAGATATGTTTTTAATCCATTATTAACAAAGGTTATTCTAATTTATTTTTAACTTTGAAAGAGTTTTTATGAAATAACATGCTTTGTATACAAAAATCCAATTCAGTAGGTGTTTTCTCTCTTTAATGTGATGTACTTAATTTTGATTTAATATTGTGGAGGTGTCTATGCTTTTGTCCTTACATTTTGAGGGTAAAAACCAGGTCTGGAATTGGAAAAACATATAGACATCTAATTACTTGTATGTACTTCAAAGAAACAAGTTACGTTTACCGCTAAAGGAGCCGATGAAAGCTGTTCTCACCAATAAGCTCTGACAGTTAATGGAACTAATTTACAAGTGAAGAGATGCAAGAAATAAATTGTTCCATGGGTACAGGAACTTTAAAATATTGGTGTCATGGAGGTGAACATCTAAAATTACTCTAACTTCACATTAGAAAAACTCATTTCTTTAAGGCATAAGAAAAACATGTTCTATTCCCAGCCTAAGACCATTGAGGATGGGGAAAGAACAGAATATATTAGACTCTCCTTTATAAATCCAAATACCTAGACAACTAGAATTTATTTAATCATATAAGCCCAAAATATAAATACCATCCTAGACATAAGGAAATCAGTGAATATGTCTGACTTGGGAATTTATTCATTGATCACATCTATTATTGAAATATGTTTGTTAATGACCAGAAATGTATATTATGGCAAGAGCCACATTTTGAGATGTAACCTATCTAAAAATTTTGAATGGAACCAAAATATATTTTGTTAACTTTTATTTCTCTATATCCATGAAGACTGAGATTTCCAACGATCGGAACAGGAATAATGATGATTCTAAGAAATATACTTTGAAATTAAATTTGAAAATAATTAACTTACTATTGTGAAGTGAAATCTTATTTAAAGAACTTCCATGTTCTATTCCCAGGATAACACAATATTAATGGACTTCTGTAAATGGGCTAAGAATATGGAGTAATTTTGAAAGTTAGGGAATTTACTTCTTAGATTCCTTAGTTTTTTGTTTTCTGGTTTTTTGTTTTTTTTTTTTTGAGACTAAGTCTTGCTTTGTTGTCTAGGCTAAAGTGCAGTGGTGCTATCTTTGCTCACTGCAATCTCTACCTCCCGAGTTTGAGTGATTCACCTGACAGCCTATTGGGTAGCTGGGACTACAGGTGCCCACCACCATGCTCAGATAATTTGTGTATTTTTTGTAGAGATGGAACTTAGCCATGTTGACCAGGCTGATCTCGGACTGCTAAATTCAAGTGATCTGACCCCTTTGGTCTCACAAAGTGCTGGGATTACAGGTCTGAGCCACAGCACCTGGACAAATATTTGTTAGTAGGATACTTTTCTCCACTGTACCCAAAAAATTTCCAAAGGAAACCTGTCTATCAACAATTAGACATACTTATCTGAAATTATTTTGATCTGAGCCTCCCAAAATGATAGTATATGCTAAGAAAATAAAGAGCATAAACTTAAATTTTTAAAAAAATTGATGTTTTGAAAAATAACATTTTTAATTCTAAACACATTTTAAAGTATTCATTATTATTATTATTGTATTTGAGTAAACATAGATTAGTTTATCAATCTGTGGATATTTTCTAAATTATGCACATTTATATTAACACCCTCCCAAAACAACTTGTTTCAATGCATTTTATGTTTAATAACATGTATGACATTGCTTAATGCACAGATATTCTTATTCTCTGTAAGTTTATATTGAAAACAATTTTCTGGAGCTATTAAAGTATCTTGTAAAAATATCTGTTGAAAAAATAGTGAGTTTCTATCATAAGAATTCAAAAACACAGTAGTAAATGACTTCTCTGAGGCACTGTAATGATGAATGGGTTGGCAGATTGCGTTACTAAGATGGTTTCTAATCCTGGCAACACATTAGAGTTATCTGAAAGCATCTAACAAATAAATATGTCTTTCAACTCAGATCTGATAAATACAAATATGTAGGGAGCAGGTTCCAGGCATATGTATTGGTAATAAAATTTTTAAGGGATGGATCTGATCTACCTGATTTAAAAACAGGATTTGAGAATTGCAGGATTCAAGTTTTTTTTTGTTTGTTTGTTTGTTTTGAGGTGGAGTTTTGCTCTTGTTACCCAGGCTGGAGTGCAATGGCGCATCTCGGCTCACTGCAACCCCCGCCTCCTGGGTTCAAGCAATTCTCCTGCCTCAGCCTCGTGAGTAGCTGGGATTACAGGCATGTGCCACCATGCCCAGCTAATTTTTAGTATTTTTAGTAGAGACGGGGTTTCACCATGTTGACCAGGACGGTCTCAATCTTTTGACCTCGTTGTCCACCCGCCTCGGCCTCCCAAAGTGCTGGGATTACAGGCTTGAGCCACCGCGCCTGGCCTTCAAGTTTTTAAAAGCTATATATGCATCAAATAATTTTTACTCAGGTAAACAATCTACATAGAATAAGTCAAGTCTGAGGTGCATCACTGAGTAACAGAATCCTGAATTGTTCAGATTTAATACAAAATATAATCTCTTCATTTCAACCTAGTTCTCTGTGAGCCTGATGAAGTGATTTGAATTTTAGCCCTTTGGGAAAATGAGCTCTATAGTTTCACTATCACTGTGTAATTTTCATGTCTATATTCAGTAAAGGTTTACTTTATACATTCTGGGGGCAGGGCAATTGTCTCTTGAACTCCTTGACATCTTAGAGTTGTGGCTCTTTAAATTCTGTCTTGTACTCCCAGAATCCCCTCTACTCATCTCTTTTCTTGGCACTAACCCTTTCAAAGAACTGATTACTTCAAATGACCCATCTTATCTCAAAATTCCATGTTCAATGATATATGTGGTGGGGCAGGACAAATACACACAGGGTCTGCCTCTCTGAGACATCTTTTAGCATGACCTATGGCCTGGGACCTGTCAATCACTGACCAACAGAATGGAACAAAAAATAGTAGCTACTCTCAGGCCTTTTAAAAAATTAATATTTAATTTTGTGAGACATAGTAAGTGTATATATTTATAACAAATTTTCATATAGGCATAAATGCATAACAATTACATCAAAGAAAATGGGGTATCCAGCACCTCAAGCATTTACCCTTTATTTGTGTTATAAAAATTTAATTAAGCTCTTTTAGTTATTTTTAAATCCACAATTAAAGTATTGTTCACTGTAGTCATCTTGTTGTGCTATTAAGTACTAGATTTTATTTATCTAATGATACTTTCATACCCCTTAGCCACCTCCCACTTGTCCCCACTCCACCCCCAGTACTGTTTACAGCCTCTGGAATCCATCATTCTATTCTCTACTTCCGTGAGCTCAATTGTTTTCATTTTTAGCTCCCACAAATAAGTGAGAACATGTGAAATTTGTCTTTCAGTACCTGGCTTATTTCACTTAACCCAATCGTCTCCACTTCCATCCACATTGTTGCAAATGAAAAAATTGCATTCTTTTTCTACGGCTAAATAGCAGTCCATTGTGTACGTGTACCACATTTTCTTTATTCATTCATCTGTTGATTGACACTTAGGTTGCTTCCAAATCTTACAATGAATACTTGCTATTATGAATAGTGCTGCAATAAACACAGAAGAGCAGCAATCTCTTTGATATACTGATTTACTCCCTTTTGGGTGCATACCTAACAGTCGAGTTGCTGGATCATATGGGGACTCTATTTTTAGCTTTCGGGGGAACCTCAAAACTGCTCTCCATAGTGGTTGTACTAATTTGTATTATGTGATTTGATGTTACCATGAAGCTTAAAAATATCTCATGACCCATTCATTATTTTAAACTGATGATAACACTGATTGCATAAACAAAAAATTAAAGTAACAAACAAATATAACACTAACAAGAAGTCTACACTTTAACTCTTCCCAAACCCTTGTTTTTTTTACCTTTTTGTTGTTTCTACTTATATCTTATTATATTGTCTGTGTCTTAAAAACTTGTAGTTATTTTTGATCAGTTTAGTTTTTAGTCTTTTACCCAAGGTATGAGTAGTTTATATATCACTATTACAGTGCTATAATTGTCTGTATTTTTCCATGGATTTACTATTAGCGATGAGATTTGTACCTTCACGTTATTTCCTATTGTGCATTAATATCTACTTCTTTCAGACTGAAGAACTCCTTTTAGCATTTATTTTGGGACAGTTCTGGTGTTGATGAAATTCCTTAGCTTTTGTTTGTCTAGGAAAGTATTTACTTCTCTTTCATATATGAAGGACATTTTGGCTTAATATACTACTTTTAGTCCTTTAAATATGTCATGGCACTCTCTTCTGGCCTCTAAGGTGTCATGGGGATTTCTGTTGCCAGCCATATTAGACCTACATTGTATGTTATTTGTTTTTTTATATTGCTGCTTTTAGGATCCTTTCTTTTTTTCTTGACCTTTGGTTGTCTAATTATTAAATCCTTTGAGGTAGTGTTAAATTTGCTTGGCGCTCTATTGCCTTCTTATACTTGAATATTGACATATTTCACTAGGTTTAGAAAGCTCTCTGTTATTATCCCTTTGAATAAATTCCTGTCTTTCTCTACCTACTCTTTTAGGCCAATAATGCTTAGATTTGCCCTTTTGAGGCTATTTCTATACTTTATAGGTATACTTTATTATTTTTATTCTTTTTTCTTTTGTCTCCTCTTACTGTTTATTTTCAAATAGCCTGTCTTCAGGCTCACTAATTCTTTCAGCTGATCATTTCTGTTACTAAGGAACTCTAATGTATTCTTTAGTATGTCAATGGCATTTTTCAGCTCCAGAATTTCTACTTGATTCTAATTATTTCACTCTCTTTGCTAAATTTATCTGATAGGATTATGAGTTCCTTCCCTGTGTTATCTTAAATTTTATTTTGTTTCCTCAAAACAGCTATTTTGAATTATCTTTCTGAAAGGTCACATATCTCTTTTTCCCTATGGCTAGTCCCTGGTGGCTTATATAGTTCATCTGGTGAGACCATGTTTCCCTAGATGATCTTGATGCTTGTGGATGTTTGTCAGTATCTAGGCACTGAAGAGTTAGGAATTCACTGTAGTCTTCACAGTCTGGACTTATTTGTACCTATCATTCTAGGCATGGCTTTCCAGGTATTTGAAGGGACTTAGGGGCTGTGATCTAAGACTTTGGTTACTGCAGCTACATCTTTCTAAGGGGTCTTCCCAAACCCAGTAATGCTGTGGTTCTAGCAAACTCATATAAACCATCCTAGTGATCTTGGATAAAATTCAGCAGAATTCTCTGGATTATCAGACAGAGACTCTTATTCTCTTCCCTTATTGTCTCCCAAAAATTGGGCTCTCTTTCTCATTTTGTTAAGATGCCCAGAGCTGGAAGAGGGATGACCAAAACACTCCCTTTGCTGCCTTGTTATGTGTCTTAATGGGTTGCATCCACCCCAAGTCCACTACCTTTAAGTCCAGCATAGCAGCAGGACTTTCGACTTTCCAAGAAATGGAAGTTCTTGTGGCCTAGACTGCCTTTCAGGATTATTTAGGACCCCAGTGCATTTTATAGTGCAGTAGTAAGGCTTGCCAGAACTCAGGTTCCAACTGCTGACATGGGCAATCCCCTCTAGCTAGGGCTTGTCCAAATGCTCCCTCTGCGGGCACTGGCTGAATTCTGCCCAGTATTGCTTTCCACTGTGATAGAATAGCACTAGGTTCCAATGCAAAATCCTGCAATCCTTGCACTTTCCTGTCCTCAAGTGCACAGATTCTCTCTCAGTGCCATGCAGTCACTGAAGGAGGGTGATGCAGCAGTTCAATTCTCAAATACTCTTTCAGTGACATATAGTTACAACTAGGTACTGTAATTACTCACCTAATTTTTGGTTCTTATGAAAGTGTTTTCTGTGTGTGAGTGTGTGTGTGTGTGTGTGTGTGTGTGTATGAATAGTTGTTCAATTTGTCATTCCTGTGGGGAGGATGTGAATAGTTGTTCAGTTTGGCATTCCTGTGGGGAGGATGATCAGTGAAGTATTTTATTTAGCCATCTTGCCCCACCTCCTTCTGTTCTAAGTCTTGATTCAGTATTGCATCTACTTCACTTTAATTAATCTATGAAAATAATTTTCAGGTTCTTTACAGTTAGAAATATTTATGAGAAAAAATTCAGAAGGATGCCAAAATACAGAGATGCTAAATCAACTAGAGAGCATTCCCAATGGTCTGGTTCAGCTTCTGAGAGAAAAAGAAGAAAACAAAACAAATACAAAAACAAAACAAAACTTGAGAATATGCAAAATGTAACATAAAAGATTCCTTTGTATAAGTATGGTAAGCCACTTCTCATTTAACCGTATTTGCCCCAACATGTTTTGTATAAAACCTGGATTTTAAACAGATTTGCTCAATTTACTAAGGACTTGAGTTTATAGCAACTCAAAAGAATTATCAAAACTAACTCAGCCCAGAAGATGGAAGGTTAGAAAAATCTTTGTGGAGGAGCACAGGTCTTAGTGTTTAGAGTTTGTGGAGAGCTGTTACGTTCATATTTAATATGTGGTGCCTTTAGAACATAAAGATGTAGGTGGCAATTAATGATTTTTTGATAGGGGTACATCTACATTTTGAGAAGCCTCTTTAATGGGAAAAATATATAACTCTGATTACAAAATTAGATACACAGTGAATATTTATAAAGAACTGTTAAAAATACATTATCAATTTTAAAGATCTGACAAGTATCAAATTATTTTAAAATCCCCCAAAGCATTTAATTAGAGGAATAACTCACCTCTATAATGCTGTTTTGCTTACATTTTTAGTAGTATACTGTTAGGCCATCTCACTCACAACAACGATTCTGTAATAAGATTCTCCATAGAGAGAAAGGAAAGATTATCCAGTCTTTCCTCTAAGTCATTGACTGAAATTTAATTTTTATTATTCTGGTTTAGAAAAGTTTCTTCCAGGTTCACAATCCTTTATTGAAAACCTGTTCTTAGCTTTCTTTGCAATTTCTTATGTAGGTTGTGCTTCTTGCCCAGGGAAAAGTTTTATGGGAGCTCTAACCTTTTCAATGCACTTGGAATAATTCTCATTTGGCTAAGCCAGAACTCCCTGCTTTTCTTCTGTATCCTGAGCTCCTAGAGCATGAGGAGGGCAGAGCAGTGGGTCATGATGCCTGGGTCTTAGTGGCTTTCAAACAGGGAGTAGAACAGTGTCTAACATAAATGTTTTCTGTGAGTTCAAATAGAGGATCCAGAAGATTGATGACATGGAACAAGGCAGATTTTTACTGGAATGAGGAGGAGACTGGGTGAGGAAGGTTATAACAGAGATAATAATGCCAGCTCATTAACCTTGCCACAGCTACAAAATCAGAGTAAAGAGAGAGAAGGTCTCTAGCACTCTATGTCTTTAGCATGGGGTTTGTCTAAATTTTTATAGGTATGTAAAGAATCAAATAGTAAATCTAATTTGTTTGGGTGGCCATATGGTCTTTGTTGGAACTATTGAACTCTGCCAGTGAGAAAGCAGTCATAGAATTGGTAAACAAATAGATGTGGCTGTGTTCCAACAAATATTTACAAAAAAAAAAAGAGAGAAGCAGCCAACAAGATTTGGCCCATGAAATGTAATTTGCCAGCCCCTGTTTTAACCTGCGATTGGAGCTTGAAGACTTGTCAGAGGGTCAATCAAGAACTAGGTCTTCTAGTGAACTCTGGAGCTAACAATGGTGATCACTACTTTCCATGTATAGGATATGATTCTGTTTTAGAAGAGGTGACAGGCTCATTGGGAGTATTACACAAATAGCCAAATGTACATTTGCTAAGGCAGGAAGTTATACATTTTAAAAGAAAGCCACGCAGGGCACAGTGGCTCACTCCTGTAATCCCAGCACTTTGGGAGGCTGAGGCAGGTGGATCACAAGTTCAGGAGTTTGAAACCATCCTGGTTAACACAGTGAAAATCCATCTTTACTAAAAATACAAAAAAATTAGCCAGGCATGATGATGGGCACCTGTAGTCCCAGCTACTCAGGAGGCTGAGGCAGGAGAATCACTTGAATCTGGGAGATGAAGGTTGCAGCGAGCAGAGATCGTGCCATTGCACTCCAGCCTGGGCAATAGAGCAAGACTTGGCCTCAAAAAAAAAAGAAAAAAGAAAAGGAAGTCACAGAGAGCATATGCTATAGTGGAGCACCATTTTGTATCTAGTGGTCAAGAAAGACTTTATGGAGTAGATGATTTAAGATGACATCTTAAATCAAAATAGAATTTATGTAAATGTAGGGAGTAAGAAAACACTTCAAGTGTGAAAAAAATGTGAGCAAAGATGTGAAATTTTGAATCTAGTACCATTATTCAAGGGACCATTAAAAAATTGGCTATTGGTTGTAGTCAGTGCTTATGAGGAAATTGTCTTCTAGTCTACAGTTGTACAGGAAATAGAATCCATTGAATTTTTATCTCCAAGACAAGTAGAAATGAAGAGAATTATTCCTTTTCCCTGGTGATCTATTCCACAGACACTATAATTTACAGAATCAGAAGAAATAAGTACAAAGTCAAGCTTCCCTCTAATAAATCTGCCTGGACTATGTTGGCAGTGAAAGTTAGCACTTTTTTCTGGTGGACAGGATTTGTAACCTCCATCCCCTAGGACATTCTGCAAAATAGAGACAATTCTGTACATCCATTGTGGGACTTTGCAATGATAATGAAGTAGAAAAAAAATAATGTTTTGCCTCCTGGATGCCTAGCAAGATTATAAAATAAAACCTAGAGCTATATATGCTCCCTTATCTATATTTTCAAGCTGTTCACAAATGGTAGGCTGAATTCTGGTAGGTTTGCACATTCAGTGCAATTGTATTGAAACAGGAATAATAGCCATTCAAATATATAGTGGCTATGTTCTCTCAAAACATAATTTTCCAGTAGTAAACAAAACAAAACAAAATTAAGAACTATTTTTATTTTTTTGGAAAACAAATAGCAGAGTAAGTTTCAGCGTGAGATTTATTCTACAAACATTTTAACTCTGTCAGATCATTCACAACTTTACTAGCAAGTTTTATATTCCTTCCCCATTCATTTTAAGTGTATGCTTAAGTAGGAAATGCAATCTATCTCAAGGAGAGAGAATCTGTGCAGGTTCTGTTAATAGTCCAACATCTTTTCCCTAAGGACTAAAAATTTAAATATGGAATTGCTACACATCCCTAATTAATCTAAGTCAGTCAACCTAGTTTCTCTGTCCTATACTTTTCTTACTCTGCATTGTCTAGAGAAAGAACTGATAAAGAGGACTGATATGGCTGCACTTCAATTTTATCTTGATGCATTAAAAAACATTTTGTGTTATTTACAATAATTCAAAGGATAAACCATAAAGCAAAGATTTCTGTTAACCCATTTGAAGTGTTTACTTCAGCTGTAAGAGGAAATTTTAGCACCTCATATTATGTAAACTTTCTTAACAGTCACTTTTTATTAAGTATATGTCTGGAAAGAGCTTTTCTTGCATAAGAACCCTTCTTATAATAGTTATAACTAAGCATTAGTTGCACTTACTATGTCAGATATTTTGCTGTATTTCATATACTTTAATATGTTTAATTGAAATAACAAACATATGTCCTACCTGTTAATTTGTTCTATGTTTTATTAAACTGAAATACAGGAGTCTTAACAATTCAAACCCAATCCATCTGACATCAGAGCTTATGCTCTTAAATATTATTATTTTTATATACTATTATATACATGAAGATATTTGTTGACATCATGTATATATGAAGACATCTGTTGCACAGCATATGGTCATTAAATTGAATTATTTAAGTAAATCGAACTTTTGTACTGGAAAATCAGTTCCTTGTAGAAAAACAACTTTTCAAGTTTTTAGGGAAAGTTTAACTATAGATTTCATGTTCATCTCCAAAATAAAGCAAAAACACTAGTATTTAATCAATCAATACTTACTAAATACTGACTAAATGCAGATAAATTTGTATTAGGAAACCTTGAATCCCATGATTGCTGGAGGAAATAGACCCAGAACACTTAACAGGCCTGATGTATAGGCTCAAAGTGGGTCAGGAGCTCCCTAAAATTGCATGAAAAGTTTTCAGTGGCTACATGTGCTTTTCTAAGTTGGGACTTCAGTGTTATAGTGAACCCCAAGTTTCTCCTCAAAGTATCAGTATGTCAGTATGTTCAGCTTTCTTATTCTTTAATTCTCTATTTTAAAGTTTAACTTCCCTGTAATTTCAGTAAATAAACTTTTCCACCAGTTCTAATCAGTAGTTCACATATGTTCCCCCAGCCCAGGCTCTGTCCTGACTCATCCCAGTCACCTGCACCAGTCACCTGCTCCAGTCACCTTCTTTGACCTACGTCACCCCTGGCTACCTGCTCTGACCCACCCATAACCATCCTTTCGGCCAGAACCCCCACCCTGCCACTCCAGCTTTGATGCTTGCTCTCTTTAAAATAGCCAATTTGGATTAGTCTACCTTGTGCTGTCTAACCCTAGCCAATAGGGGAACTATATAGCAGTAAGGATGACCTCTGTCAGGCATAAGTACCCCTTCCCAGCCTTATCAAAGTATGCAGCCACCATTGCTCCATCCATGAGCTGCATCCTTCTATAGAAGTATATCACCTAGCTGAGAGAATTTATCTTCCAGTGCTATTTCTTTTGCAGCATTGAAATATTACTTGTAACATCAGGCTTTGATCACATTTTCAAAGAGCCAGTACAACCAAAATTAATCACCACTGTTCTGAAGGAAGTGGACTAAGGGGGACTACTTTTGAATTAAGCCGCCTAAGATGCCCAACATAGTCAAGAAAAATCCTCCAAACTTACCTGAAGTTCTCATTAAGACCTATGATTCACACAGGAATGGAACTTTCAAATTCTACTGTGTTGCAAATAACAAGTTTTTCCAGAGTCCCTATAATACCAGAGTCCCTCTACTTTTCTCCCAGAGTCCCTGTAATATCAGAGTCCCTCTACTTTTCTCCCAGAGTCCCTGTAATATCAGAGTCCCTCTACTTTTCTCCCAGAGTCCCTGTAATATCAGAGTCCCTCTACTTTTCTCCCAGAGTCCCTGTAATATCAGAGTCCCTCTACTTTTCTCCCAGAGCCCCTGTAATATCAGAGTCCCTCTACTTTTCTCCCAGAGTCCCTGTAATATCAGAGTCCATCTTTCCAACTTAAAGACTCAATTAGCCCAAAAACTACTTGACCAGAAATTATGGAGTGAAGAAAAACCACTGGCATCAACATAGTTAGTAATGATCATAGTATTCCTCCCTGAGCCTTGTGATAAAGATTCTTCTTGTATTCAAAATAATCCCTACTGGATGAAAAGTTAATGAAAAATTGGAGTTTTTGGCCTCTTACTTTTTAATTCATTAAATGAGTTCCTCTTCCCTCCCCTCCCCAACCTTAGGTACAGCAACTTTAAGACAAAACAATGTGAATGTATTTGACATTCTCTTTAAGATGTAAATTATTCCTTCCTTTGTCACCATTTTCACGTTATTTAGTTTGTGATTAACAGTGTGGATGAACAAGTTTTCAGAAAAAAAAGTTCTGGAATTTCAGCCTGTATTCTTCAAGGGTAGATGAGGGACAAAAGAATAATGCTATTTGAAAACCAGGCTTCCTACATTCCATTTCCTGGTCCATGTTCAAGTGCTCTTCCTATTTCCTTCCTTCTGCTCTTTTTATGTCAAGATGATCAAAGGATTTCCAGAGCAGTGGTGGTGTAAGCTTTAGCTTAAAGATATGCAAATCTTATCTAAAGCAAGTCTATTACTCCCAGTGTTTGAAATGTCTCATTAGCAGCATTAAATTCACAGTTTAGCAAAATTATTTCAGGTACTGGAAGTACATGGAACATTACACGTGGCAAATGGTTGTGTACACTTTAGTTAGTTGTTTGACAATTCTATGATACAGTACTTTAATCAATGAAGTCTTTTGAAGAAGGTTGACTATATAAGTATTATATTGCTTTTCCTTATAAGGAAAAGTATTCCTATTTATGTTTTGTCCTAATTTATAGTGATGTGAAAAGTAAAAGTGTATATATCAGATTCATTTCTTCAATAACTCACTTTAGTTTGCAAGATAATATTCAAATCATTATAATTAGCATATAAGGCCCTGGGTCCAATGCTTTGGAGGGCATCATTCCAGCTCTCCTCTGGTTACGTCCTTACCCAAGTGATGAGAAATCTATGTTGTAAAGGGACTATAGTATAAAAATATTTATGAGGCAACTGTTTTAGGGAGGTATGATTTGGCTTGTGGGCCAGAGTGACCACAGGCATGAGTGACAACTTTTTTATTGTGCACAGCTGAGCTAGGTGTGGCAAAGAGGAGAGACAGACCAAGGGGCCAGCTCTCTTCTTACTGGCATTCTGGTAAAGAAGTTTAAGAAGTTCAAGATTTTTAAATTATAGTCTGTCCTGCCAGACAATTATAAAGGTATAGGTCATGTTATTAACAGCTTAATTTATAACTTCTAAAACTTTAGATGTAAAGCATATAGCCATTCATGTATACTGTGCTTTGGTGCCATATGAGGATTGGCCCACTTCCTGATCTAACCTTTGACTTTATCAAGCTCCATTTTCTTCCATTTTGATGGTAATTGAAAACATAAATGACTACACATTGCTTTCCATTTCATGTCTTTCGACTTAGGCATTTCCCTTGGTACATGGTTTGCTCCATTTACCCTATGGCCCTGAACTTCATTCTGCCTTGTCTAAAAAGCAAATCCTCTTTTAAGGTACAGCTTGTTGAAAAATGTGTGCTTTGAATGAAAAGACCTTCCAAACAGGTTTTGTGTGAGCAACATGGCTGTTTATTCACCTGGGTGTAGGTGGGCTAAGGCCGAAAAGGGCATTAGCAAAGGGCAATGAGATAGGAGTTGGTTTTCTAGGTTTCCGTAGTTTTTTGGTCGGCAAGGGTGTTGCAAAGTAAGTTCCGTTACAGTGGTGGGGTTGGGTGAGAGGTATTTACATTATCATAAGAACAGTTGAGATGGCAGGGTTGAGTGAGGGGCTTGTCCGGGAAGCTCCATTGGGTGATCAGAGACAATGGCAAACACAGGCAGGGGGTGAGAGACTTTAGCAGAGGCAAGCAGGACTTCAGACTTTCAGGCTCCAGGCTTGCATATGGAGACCGGACACAGTTCAGACATTATGTCTTTGCTGAATTCTTTGCTATAATGTCCCTGTCCTCCTACTCTCACTCTCCCAGTTGATTCTTCCTTTGTGATTCCACTTGCACTATACCTTCACCTATGAGACTGTATTCCTGTTGTTAGTTGTTAAAGATAACTACCTTTTCTTTATTTCTGAGATGTCTTTTATAACATTTCAATCTCACTCTTGCTCAACATTCCTAGGTTGATAAGTATTTCAGCTTTATGTACTAAACCTAACATATATACATTAATAACTGTTAGGACACAGAGAATTAAATAAAATAACAACACCTACTGAGAGGGAAAGGATAGCAGTGAATCAATGAAAGGTTTCCTATTAAAGCCTGTGAATCAAATCCAGTGCCAAATAAGTTCATGCTCTACTTATCTGAGTTTTATACTGATACATTTAAAAAACATATTTTATATTCTTTACCATAATGCAAAGGATAAACCACAAAAGAAAACCAATAAATGACGATTGACATAGGAATATATGATCTAAATTAAACAAAGTAATAATTGTTATGGCTATTAAAGGTAATGTTTAAAATATATTAATGTAGAAAGTGTTATTGATATTCATTCTTGAAAGATATATGTTCTCTTTAGAAAACCTATAAGCTTATTCTTTCATACTCAGCCATTATAGCATAAGCATACAGGGGCAGATTAATATAGATAAACTGCACATTTTACTAGGTATGACACTACTGGAACAAATAATGCTGCAAATATAAAAGGTATTATTATTGGAAAATGGATAAATAAACAGTGTTACATCCAGATGATGAAATATTAGTCAGTGCTAGAAATAAATGAGCTACCTACCATATCATGGAAAGACATGGAGAGACCTTAAATACATACTACTAAATGAAAAAAAATCTGAAAATCTAACCTACTATATGACTCCAACTATATGGCACTGGAGAAGGAAAACTGTGGACACAATAAAAAAAATACTGGTTGCCTGTGGATGGGAGAGAAAAGGAGGGATATGTAGGCAGAACCAGAGGATTTTTTAGGGTAGTGAAAATACACTGTATGATACTATAATAATAGGTACATGTCATTATACACCTGTCCAAAACAATAGAATCTACAACACCAGCAGTGAACTCGAACATTAAACTATAGACTTCGAGTGATAATGGTGTTTCAATGTAGGCTCATCATTTGTATTATAACAAATGTGCCATCATGTTGGGGATGTGTTGATAATATGGAAGGCTGCATATGAGTGAAATTAGGGAGTATATGGAAAATCACCATACCTTCCTCTAAATTTTGGTGTGAAACAAAACTGCTCTAAAAAATTATCTTAAAACAAGTATCAGTTTGTCCCTTTACATAGTCAAATATATAAGTATCTAATACCTAATTTGTTAATTGATAAAACAATGCATATAAAATATAATTCTCTCTAAATGGTATACTGTATAAATTTCTTCTCATTTATAGAAAGGAGAGCAGTTTCAATCCGGAAACACACTAAATATATATATATATTTTTTAAATTTTACTGCAGCAAGAGTGAGGAAATAGACAATCATATGTTATACAAGTATACCCTAAAAGTTGGGAAAGTGAAGAGACTTAAAAGAAAAATAAGATAAATACATTTTACTACTTTTAAGTAGTAAAATGGTGGCACCTGTAGGTTATGACATCTGTACATTTTAAGATATACACACATACATAGATAATCATTAAGAAATCTATACAAAGAATATATGCATAAATTAAAATGGAACTCTAAAAAATGTTCAAGTAATCCTCAAGAAGGCAAAAAAGAGAAACAATGAAATAAGCAATAAAGGATGAAAGATGAAATAGATAATAAAATACCAGGTTTAACCTGTAAATTATAATTACATTACTTGTAAGTAGTCTAAAAACACTAATTACAACATAGAGCTCTAATAGAGTGAATAAAGCAGAACCCAATTCTACCACGTCTACAAAAACTGAATTCAAACAAAAATATAGGTGGGTTGAAAGGAAAAGAGGAAAACAGAAAAATGACAAACATTATCAAAACAATCATGAGAAACTGAGTTTATGTCACATAATGTAGGCTTCAGGCAAAGAAAATTTCAGGAGACAAAAAGTACATTATATAATGATAAAAGGATCAATACACCAAAAAACTCATTAGTTTTAAATGTCTATGCAGCAAACAAGAGCTTCAAAATAAAGCAAAAATGTATAGAAATCAAAGGAGAAATAGATCCACATTTATATTTGGCTACTTCAAAACTACATTTAACAATTGACAGAACTACTAGACAGAAATGCCACAGTGTTATAAAAAATTAAGTAACAATCAAATAGGTGCCAACTGTGACTTATAGAATACTCCATCTAAAAACAGTGGAATACATATCCATTTCATCATTCACAGAACATTCATCAAAATAGAGCAGAAGCCCTAACAAACTGAAAATGAAAATCATGTAGAGTATGTTCTCTCAAGATGATAATGTATGTAGAAAAGAGTTACTCAGCAGGACTGAGTTGTTCACTTTTCAAGAAGAGATTGTATTCATGACTGGCCTTTGGCTGGCACTTGGAAGAAAACTCTTGGAATATTGTAATAATAGTCATTTGCATATTGAAGGTCTTGAACACTCTGTAGTTTGTCTGAATAGTTCTCTATGGCCATATGACTTGAGAGTCTATGAGTTCTAATGAAGCATTAAATGTGGGATGGTCTTGGAGATCCTCGATATCGTGTCAAATTTGAAATAAATAACAGAAGACAAAGAAATTTCAATGAATAGTTTAAAAAATACATACAACTGAATAAAAGCAGAAACCAACATATCAAAATGTGTGGATTGTAAATATACCAGTACTTCGAAAGATATGATTTATGTTAGAAAATAGGTACTATTTCAAATTAATAATGACCTAAGTGCCTATCTTAAGAATCTAGAAAATGAGAAAATAAACCCAAGGCAAACCAATGAAAGGA
Source organism: Callithrix jacchus (assembly GCF_049354715.1). Classification (NCBI taxonomy): domain Eukaryota; kingdom Metazoa; phylum Chordata; class Mammalia; order Primates; family Cebidae; genus Callithrix; species Callithrix jacchus. The sequence continues at coordinate 89,936,865 of NC_133511.1, forward strand.
AATAAGAGAAAAGGGCAGTGATAAGTAAATTGAAACAGAAGACCAATACTGACAATTAATGAAACAAAAATTGGATTCTTTGACAGAAATCAACAAAATTAATAAACATCTAGCAAGTTTGACAAACATAAAAATACATAACAACGTCCACATTAACAGCAGTAATAAAACAGGGAATTGTACAAATAGTCTAGCCATTTGAAAAAGAGTAAGTTCATACCATAAACAATGTTACACTCATAAGAAGGGCAATTTTGCATTACAGAAAATTTTGATGAATTGGGCTTGATATATATTTAAAAACTTACATAAAATATTCTAATAAAATGATGAAAAGATAAAAATCTGGGAAAATGTATTTGTAAATTATATATCCAATAAACATAATGTATTTAGAATATGTATAGAACATTCAAAATCAACATTAGAAAGATGAACTTTGAAAAGCGGCTAGATATAGTCTCAGCTATTGCAATCAAGAGGATGTAGAGAAAACATATTTAATGTCAGTAGCAAGTAAAGAGTTGCAAATCAAAACCACAATGCAATAACACAACACATCTATCAGAAAGCCTAAAATGAAAAATAGATAATAACACAAAATGCTGTGAACAAGAATGAATCACTCACACATTGCTGTGGGAGTGAAGCAAATTCTCAAAAGAATAGATTCCTAATTCTGTTCATTAACTTGTGTGCAATAACATAGATGTAAACATAATTAGTGATTGCAAGGGGTTTGATATAGGAGTGAGGAATGGGTTTAGCTCATGCTGATGGATTACTTGAGTTTAGATTGTAGCAATGACTATACAAAGGTACATATATAATAAAATTTCATAGACACACATACAGATACACAAATGAGTTCATGCAGTACCTATGGGGTAGTTATCATTCCTTTAGGCATATAAAAATATTAAGTCTTGGAATAAATAATAAAGATATTTGATACTAAGTGAGAACATCAGAATTGTACCTTAGATTTGTCCAACTTTGAGGACATGTTTCTCACCACTACAAATAATTGTTTAGGGAAATTAGTTTTATTTTATACTTGTTTTACCTATGTCTAGCCTCATTATTAACATGTTTATGGGTACTCTGTTGGTATTGGCACAGAGATTGGGGTCGGTGGTGGCTTTAGGAGAGAAATATAGCTTGTCATGAAGCTTAATTTTTGGAGCTACATAGAGTGTATTCCAAAGAGATTAAAAATTCATCTGTGAAGCAACCACTAGCATTCACCAAATTCTGTTTTGTAGTACTCACAAAGCCCTGTAGTATAAATACAACAACCATGAGTAATTTCAGCTGCCAATGTGACATCGGCTAATGTGGGTTTGGGAAGAAACACGCAGTAGCACATCATTTTAAGCTGTTTTCACATACAGATACAAAAGGCATAACCTCGACAGCATATGTGATGATAACAGATTAAAATAATTAAAGAGATGACTCAAGTAATATTTGCTTTTAATATATTTTATTATAGGTTTTTGTAAAAGAATAATAACAGCTGTTTTTAAAAATTGTCTCACAAAATGTCTAAAAATTGAACAATTTGCTCTTATGGACCAGTATGAGCCAGTTCTATCATGCACTATTGTGGAATCTCACTTCATCTCTACAGAGTTGTAATTTTCAAACATTTCACTAAAGTACACTAAGGGCATGAGAAAAGAGTAAGTTAGTACTCAGTGGGTCCTTGAATAAACCCCAAAGAGGTCTGCTGCAATGAGGAGCATGGGGGAGTGGTTTCTTTCTTTCTTTCCTTCTTTCCTTCTTTCTTTTTTCTTTTCTTTCCTCTCTTTTTTAAAAAAATGCATTTATTATACTTTAAGTTCTGGGGTACATGTGCAGATTGCGCATGTTTGTTACATAGGTATACATGTGTTACAGGTAGTGGTTTGCTGCATTCATCACCCCACATCCACATTAGGTATTTCTCCTAATGCTATCCCTCCCCAATCTCCCCACCTCCTGCTATTCCTCCCCTGGCCCTCCACCCCCCAGGCCCCAGTGTGTGATGTTCCCCTCCCTGTGTCCATGTGTTCTCGTTGTTCAACACCCACTTATGAGTGAAAACATGCAGTGTTTGGTTTTCTGTTCTTGTGTCAGGTTGTTGAGAATGATGGTTTCCAGTTTCATCCATGTCCCTGCAAAGAACATGAACTCATCTTTTTTATGGCTGCATAGTATTCCATGGTGTATATATGCCACATATTCACTCTAACCTTGATGGGCATTTGGGTTGGTTCCAAGTCTGTTATTGTGAACAGTACCACAATCAACATACATGTGCATAATAGAATGATTTATAATTTTTTGGATATATACCCAGTAATGGGATTGCTGGTCAAATGGAATTTCTATTTCTAGATCCTTGAGGAGTTGCCACACTGTCTTCCACAATGGTTCAACTAATTTACACTCCCACAAACAGTGTAAAAGTTTTTCTATTTCTCCACATCCTCTCCAGCATTTGTTGTCTCCTGATTGGTGGTTCCATGGTAGAATTCTCTTCTCTTTTTTTTCCCTTTCTTTCTTTCCTCCTTCCCTCTCCTTCCTGCTCTGTCTCTTTCTTTCTCTCCCCTTCTTTCCTTCCTCCAACCCTCCCTCTCTCTTTTCCTTCTTTCCTTCCTTCCTCCCTCCCTCATCCCTCCCTCTCTCCCTTCCTTCCTTCCCTCTCTCTCCCTTCCTTCCCTTCTTCCTCTCTCCCTCCCTTCCTCTCTTTTTCTCTTTCCTTCCTTCCTTCTTTTCTCTCTTCTTCCTTCCTTCTGTCCTTCCCTCCTTCCTTCCTTCTTTCCTTCATTCCTTTCTTTTTTTCTATCAGTCTCTTTTTTTTCCTTTCTCTCTTTCTTTCTCTTGCCTCAGCTTCAAGAGTAGCTATTACACATGTGTGCCACCACACCCAACTAATTTTGGTGTTTTTAGTAGAGTTGGAGTTTCACCATGTTGACCAGGCTGGTCTCGAATTCCTGATCTCATGTGACCTGCCTGCCTCAGTGTACTAAAGTCCTGAGAATTACAGGCATGAACCGCCATGCCCAGCCAGTATCTTAATTTATTTTGATTTTTATTCTCCCTCTCTGCTGTCATTCTCTCTCTCTCTCTCTCTCTCTCTCACTCTTGTAATTTTACATACTCATTCCATAATATCAATATTGATGTTTATTTTAATGAAGAATTTCTATTTTAAAAGACAGTGTTTCACATATGCAAGTCATTTTATTGAAGGTCTTTTATTCAATGCTGAGAAGCACACTTGTCGTTGCTCTAAAGTTTATCTATTAAATAGTCAAATCATCTGAGAGTTATACATTAAAACATGCATTGTTTTGCTCTTTTATATAAGATTGGCTTAGCTGAACCACCTGAATTGTTTTCTCATAAGAAGAAACTATGAAATTTACTAATGTGTTTATTGTATTTATTAAGGATAAATTTCACAACTCATTATGTCTACTTTTTTTAATAACAACTAAGATTCCTCAGGTTTCAATATCAAGAATATTTGTCATCCTCTTATCTAACACTAAAAATATTGATAACAATTTCCTTTTGCTTCGACAAAAAAAAATACAAAAGCAAAAACAAAATCAAAACAAAACAAATCCTGCATTTCTTTTGCTTTAGTAAAAAAACAAACCTCAATTTCTTGCCTTCTTCAAGACTTATACAAGCTCTTATACCAGAATTACACAATAGCATGTATCTTAAGTATATATTTTACATGAGTTTATTCTTTTTTATTGATTTGTTTAATATTCACTTCTACTACTATTGCATTAGAAACAAACAAACAAATCATTTCAAGCTATTTTTTAATTGAGTCTGAATCCCATGCATTGCTTTTCCTAAAGTCATGCCACTAAGTATGTGCTTCATAAACAGTTTTTAAAGGGTAAACCTGGTCAGAGATAAAAATAAAAATAAGTATCTATAATAAATTTGGACTCTCCAACACAAATATCACTATGATATAAAAAAATCTGATTTTTATGTATTTATTTATTTTAGGCGGAGTTTCACTCTTGTTACCCAGGCTGGAGTACAATGACACGATCTCTGCTCACCACAACCTCCGCCTCCTGGGTTCAGGGAATTCTCCTGCCTCAGCCTCCTGAGTAGCTGGGATTACAGGCACGCGCCACCATGCCCAGCTAATTTTTTGTATTTTTAGTAGAGACAGCATTTCACCATTTTGACCAGGATGGATTCGATCTCAAAAAATCTGATTTTTAGAAAGCCACATTTCTGGTGCCAATAATGTAGATCTGTACATTCTTGTCCTCAGATGACAATTATAGTTACAGAGTGTTTAAAAGATAATATGGCAATGGAAAATGAATGACAGAAGTATTTCTCCAAATTGCATGCCTGTTTTTCTTTATTTTTTTCCTTTTTCACATTATTTCTTAGGAAACAAAACACTGAAGTAATCACAGAATGATGTGGTTTCAAGAAAATTTAAATAATATAACATAAAATTGTAGTGTTTTGTAAAATTGTGTATTATGTGCAAAATACCTACTCTAAAATTTAGTGAAATGGAAAACAGATGACAATAAACTAGTGTGAATACAGGAATTTTGATTGTAATATGGGGGGAAATGGTTATAAACAAGGTTAGCAGTGCCAAAGCAAATGCATTTTCCTTCTAGATTTTACTTGTAAAGTGAAGCCACCTCTGTGGAGTCCCTCACCTCAGAGCCAGTCACGGTAGTAACCAAATTAGCTTCTGCATAAGTTAGTGGATAACGGACATAAGAATGTTTGGCACTGGATAGAATCAATAACCAAAATGAAATATTTGCTAAAGATGATTTTCATCTAGAAATAGTTACTATTGAAATATTTCTTCACTATAATTAGAAATGTGCCTCTGGTGGCTCATACTTCATAAAAAGATAATCTGTGTCTAGCAGGATTCATGCTTTCTTCTTCACCAACCCTGCCCTTTTAGTTTTAGTTGACAGTAATAATTGCACATATTTATGGGATACAGAGTGGTATTTCAATACATGTATACAATGTATAATGATAAAATTAGTGTAATTGGTATGACCATCACCTCAAACATTTATCATTTCTTTGTGTTGTGAACCCTCAAAATCCTCTCTTCTAGCTCTTTTTAAGTATACATAAATTATAGTTAACCATATTCATCCTACAGTGCTGCAAAACATGAGATTTCATTCCTCCAATCTAGCATAATTTTTTTTTTTTTTTGAGACAGTCTAGCTGTCACCATGGCTGGAGGGAAGTGGCAAAATCTCAGCTCACTGCAACTTCTACCTCCCTTGTTCAAACAATTCTCACGCCCTAGCCTCCCAAGTAGCTGGGTACCACAGGCATGCACCACCATGCCCAGATAATTTTTGTATTATTATTTTTTTAGGTAGAAATAGGGTTTCGCCATATTGGCCAGGCTGGTCCTGAACTCCTGACCTGAAGTGATCTGCCTGCCTCAGGCCTCCCAAAGTAAAGGAATTACAGGCATGAGCCACCATGCGCAGTCCTAGCATATAAAAATAAAATAAAATAAAATGAATAAATGAAGACAAAAACTAACAAACGCTGGTAAAGATGTGGAGATGCATGTAACTGTTGGTGGAAATGCCAGTTAGTACAGTCATCATGGAAGACAGTATGTAGTTTTCTGAAAAAACTAAATGTGGAACTACCATACAATCCAGCAACCCCACTAGTAGGTATTTAACCAAAGGAAAGAAAATCTGTATATCAAAATGATACCTGCACCCCATGTTTATTGCAGCACTATTTACAATAATGAAGATATGAAATCAACCTAAATATCCATCAAACAATGAATGGATTTAAAAAATATAGCATAAGCGCACACTGAAATACTATTCATCCGTGAAAAGAAGGATATCCTGCCATTCACAGCAATATGAATAAGCCCTAGGACATTATGTTCAGCAAAGTAAGTCAGGCACAGAAAGATAAATATTATGTATTATCACTCATATGTGGGAACTCAAAAAATTTGTGGAGTTCATGTATGTAGAGAGTAGAACTGTGGGTACTAGAGACTGGGAAGGGCAGCAGAGAGGGTAGGATAGAGAGGTTGGTTAGCATTTCTGTTTTTCTAATCAGTTTTCATCTGCCTATATTTTACTTAAATCCTGAAAAAAATTATTTTGTTTTATTTTGGTTTTATATCTTTTTATGGTAATTGAGGAATATTTATCCTACTTCAAACAATTGCTGCATCTGAGAACACCATGTATCAGTTAAGAACCTTGAAAAAGTTATAAAAATTTATCAAGCATCATTTCTGTTCTCAGATCATTAAGCTTGGTTAGCTTCCCCACTACTTCATAAAACAGCCATTAATGATCCTGGGAATTTGTAAATCATCTTTCTAGTTCATGCCTGACCACTACTGTGAAGTACAGCCTTCTCAATGCCAGATTCCTGACTGCAGATAATAAAATTCTTTTTTTTTTATAATAGTTTTCATGGAAAATTTCCTATTCTGATTCTTGACTCTGCACATACTGGAACCAGCACCCTCCAGTAAAAGTAGGGACTATGGAGAGAGATTCAGATATCAGGGAGGAAGAATTTCACAAATTTCTAAGAGAATAGAACTATTAAATTCATTTGTTTCTATCCCATATTATCATCCTCTGTTCATCTGTTCATTCTTTATCTTCAAAATTAATTTATTTGAGTAAAAATTGAACTCAATAAAATGTATGCAATTATAGAATACATCAAGTTTGGGGTATATACACTCAAGCAATCAATATCCTAATCAAGATATAGCATATTTTCATCACTCTGAAATGTTCTGCCATAGCACTCTGCTGCCTTTCCTTACCCACTAAATCAGAAAATGACTGATCTTACTTCTTTTATTAATATCCCCTATTGTAGAAGAATACGTGAAAATATCACACAATATATAACTTTTGAGTTTATCTTCCTTGGTGCAGAACATTATTTTTTTTAAACAAACTATTTTGAGATGCAAGCATGTTGTTGCATTAAAATATCTTATTCTCTTATTTGACATGCCATATTCCATTCTTTGAATATGCCCACATTAGTCAGCGTTCTCTAAAGGGACAGAAGTAATAGAACAGGTGTATATATGAAGGGGAGTTTATTAAGGAGTATTGACTCACATGATCACAAGGTGAAGTTCTACAATAGGCCATCCACAGCCGAGGAGCAGGGAAGCCAGTCCAAGTTCCAAAACCTCAAAAGTAGGGATGCCCACAGTGCTGCCTTCAGTCTGTGGCCAAAGACCCAAGAGCCCCTAGAAAACCACTGGTGTAGATTTAAGGTTCCAAAAGCTGAAGAACTTGGAGTCTGATGTTTGAGGGCAGAAAGCATCCAGCACAGGAGAGAAATGAAGGCTGGAAGACTCAGCAAGTCAAGTCCTTCTGCCTGCTTTATTCTAGCTGCACTTGCAGCTAGATGGTGCCCACTCAGATTGAGGGTGGGTCTGCCTCTTCTTGTCTACTGACTCAACTGTTAATCTCTTTTGGTAAGACCCTCACAGACACACCCAGGGATAAAACTTTGCATCCTTCAATCCAATCAAGTTGACACTCAATATTAACCATCACAACACCTAAACTTGTGTATTTATTCATTTGATGATGATAATGTAGTTTGTTTCTACTATTAGATTTTTACAAATTAAACTACTATAAATATTTTTGTGAAAATACTTTGAGGCAAATATGTTTTTATTTTTTGTAGAGAAATAAGACTTACCAAGTCATATGGTCAGTGTATGTTTAACTTCAAAAGAAACTAATTTTATCCAAAGTAGCTGTATTATTTTAACTCTGATAAAAAAAACATATTAGACACCCCTGTTGTGCCACATTCTTGACAGTCTTTGAAACTAGCCTTCTTAATTGTGGTTTTACTCTGTATTTCCTTAATAACTAATTGTCTTATTATCCATTTTTATATATTCTTTTTAAAAATACCTTTTCAAGTTTTTTTAAATTATTTGTAGTTTTTGATTGGTATGTTTACCTTATTAGATTGAGTTTTAATTTTTAAATGTATTCTGGATACAAATAGCTTTTTAAATATATATAATGCAAGCGTGTTTTAAATCACTTGTTGATTTTCATTTTCTTTGCAATTACTTTTGAAGATGAAGTTTTAAAAAATAAATTTCTCAATCACTTTAATTATATGCTTATTAATTCTGTCTGCCTACCCCAAAGTCATAAAATTTTTTTCTAGAAATTATGAAATGTTACCTTTATATTCAGTAGATTTAGAATTTTTTTAATGAGTCAAGATTTATTTCATTCACATGGATATTTAAATATCCTAGTACTATTTGTTAAACAGACTTTTCTTTTTCCACTTATTTACTTTGGCATTGTACAGTAAAGAAATATATCAGAGAAAAGTTTTGGTTTTGCCCAAAGACTCAAAGGTAACCACTAAGCCCTTGGTATGTCCTGCCAATGATAGTATCTTTGTTTACCTGGGGATATGATTTTGGTTTACCTAGAGAACTTAGACCATGCCAGATAGTCCATATAATGTGATTTATGGTGGAAACCTTGAGCCACATGGTATCATGTGGACTTTTAAAGTAGTTAAAGACTAAAATTGGTCATGTAGGTGGCCAGTCATATATCCATAAAATGACCTCTAATAAATTTGGTGGACATGAAGGCTTGGCTGAGCTTTTCTGTTGGGCAAAACTTCATTTTTATAGAAGTAAGCACAGTCTCTATGTCTCCACTGGAAGATGGCCACTGAAAACTCACAGTTGGAAATCTCCTGGCCCCTGCCCTACGTACATTTTCCAATTGCTGATTTAAATCTGTGTCCTTTCATTGTCATAAATCATATCCCAGAGTATAAAAACTTTGCTTGGTTCTATGGGTCCATGTAGCAAATTATTAAATCTGAAGGAAGACTTGGGACCCACCCAAACTGTATGACATTTTTTATGACTTTGAAAATTAACTGAACATAAATGCTGTCAATTGGACTCTTTATATTTTATTGATATATTTTTATCAGTCTTCAGTTCACAATGTCTTAATTTTTATAGCATATTCTACTTTTATACTAGTAATTATATGCCTTAGATGTCTGGCTTATAAAATAGTTTTAGGTAGACAAGGTATTTTGCATTCCCATACATATCATTATCTAGTAAAATACCTGCTGATAAATTGAATGGAATTATGTTAAACCTAAGACCAATTTGGAGAAAACTGATGTCTTAAAAATACTGAAATTTCTTATTCCTGAACATGCATTTTCTTCTATTTATCTAGGTCTTTTTCATTTTTTTTCTCACCACCATATTCTCACCACCAAAGAGTCACTTCTGACTCTTTCTAAATACATGTCTTCCTGTGGCATCTCTCTTTAATGAAGAAGCCACCATGAGTGCTCAAGAACTGTATGAATACCAGGCTTCTGTTGCTAGGAAAATAGAAGAGCTCAGCCCTCAGGCTAAAGGCCTGACCTACTGACCAGACAAATGGGGGCCTCTGTCTAAATCCAAAGTAATTTCTCAATATAAACAGTTATGTGAACACTCCAGTAATAATTAAATATTAGAAAGAAATAGAGACAGGGAAGGAAGAAAATAAAATGAAAATAGAAAATGTATTTTCTCTGCCACTTCACTATACCCTTCTAGAGAACATAGTCTGGGTATTTTACTATTCTGTGTCAAATACAAACATACAGACACACACACACACACACACACACTATAAACACTCCAGAGCTATTAAATACAATCTGAAGTGAAATCAGTTGTGTGTGTGTGTGTGTATATATATACACACACACATATATACCTTTTATTTGTAGTATATACATATATACCTATGTATATGTATATATAGTAGTATATATATATATACACATATATATATGTATAATTGGTAGCAACCACCATAGAAAAGGTATATATATATATATACCTTTTCCATGTGCGCTTTGTCATTTGGAGGTTTTTAGTATATTTAATATTTGTATTTTTAAAGTGCTACAATCACAGCTTTAATTCATGTAACAATTTCATGTAAGTTATAGTAACTGTTACAAATTTGAGACTATGTATAAAATATACAGAAAATAGCCTCTAACATAATGTTGCAGGACTTTTCCTTAGTTCAGATACAGACAGGGTTCTTTGTCCTACAGTCACAAAAATTCAGGCTCACAGACAATTTGAATGGTAAGATAGGGTTATATTGGGTGAAAAGGAAACAAAGGGGGAACAGGGGCTCTTGCTAGGCCAGGGTCCCTGCTAGAGCTTTTCCCTCCTGAGGCTTGAATCCTAGGTTTCACCCAGGAAGTTGAGGAGCCTTGATCCTCCCCACTGCAAAGGGGCACGAACTTTTGTGGTTTCAACCCAACAGGCAGGTTGCTCGGAATTTCTCCAGAAACCCCTTCCCACCTTCCTGTCTCAATAATTTAATTGACAGAATTTTTGAAACCGTAAGTAGCTATTCAGATTTTACTTGAATTGAATGCTATTAAAAAAAAAAGAAGATTTGACTTCCAAACACACATCTATCTGAAATTACAGCTTATATTAGCAGTACTTACAGAAAAGTTTATCACAGGTGCATAATATATTTTCAATTGATTTTTAAAAGTGAAAATGACATACTTCAAAATATTTGCGGACTGTTTAGCAGTTAATATTCATAACACATCTTTTCTTCACATTGTAGCAACAATTATTATTTACCCTTCTAACTTTCAGCTTGTTTTTTTAATGGATGAAGTTAAATTCCTATTAGCTTTAAATTATCAGCCTCCTGACAATCTCAGATGCAGTTCAAAGGTATAAAACCTCATTAATTTAAGCCTGTTAGAAAAATACTCCAGCTCTACCTAGTAAATGCCAAATCGATAAAAAATTAATGCTCATTGCTAAGCTTTTGACTTGTACATAAATGAAAATGTAAATAGATAAATTTATTTATGAAAAAATTAGCAAACAGAAGACTACAGCATATAATCTAGTATAAGATAGTCTCATTCTTTCTATAGTTGTCTATATTTTGAGTAACAGCATCATGCAGGAAAAAAATGCATTATGTAGTTTTATGTGGGTATGTTATTTTTAATCCATTTCTGCTAACCTTTCTATAAATGGTCATATTAAGTGTGTAGATATTAATGTCATATAGTAATGTTTAATTGGTAGCAACCACTATAGAAGGGCCACAGATAAACCAAGTAGACTATATTACTTGATCAGTTGCAGTCAATCACCTTCTCTTGTCAACCACTCAAGGTTGGTACAATTTACACATTAATTAAGTAGCTCTAATGTCAAGTGTGGATGATCTGCATAGGCCAAATTGCATGGAATTCTACTTAGGAAGGTGGATCTAGCTATTCTATGCTGGCTTACTGTCATCAACAGAGTCAAATCTGAGTTTCTAAGAAGGTGTCATTCCTCAAGAAAATCAACTTGTCACTTGATGAAAAATTGACCTCCCTTTCACCCAAGAAGAGGTCACAATTCATTCTGACATAAATAGATACACAATCTTGTTGTACATTTGGTATCAATCAGAACCACCAGTTGAGGGATTAGAGAGTATTTGATCCATCAGCATGAGAGCCAATATAGCACCATGTAAAACCAAGAGGTCCATTTCATAGCAAACAATATATATAAGTGGGCATATGATTAGGGATCTACTGGTCATATCACAAACTCCACAACCTAGAGTCAGCCAACTTCATAAATCTATGGTACTGCCTTTTGAAGGTAAAGCTAAAGCACCTGTTTGGATTAATAGTTGGCTAGAATACTTTGCTATACTCAAGAACTTAGAAAAGAAATGCTAAATCAATAGTTTTATGTAGTGCCATGTACAGGAACAAAAGTGGAAGCAGGTGTGGCTCCACTTACCTTAATCATAGTGGCTCAGGGAATTTGTGCTTTCTGTTTCTGCAATTCTGAGTTCGGCAGGTTTCAAGGTCTTATTTCCCAAGGCATCATTAATTCTAAGACATTTTAATTTAGAATTAAACTTAATTCTAGATAAGTATCGATGAGGAAGAAGCTATGCTAAATTAACTTGGCATGCATTGATTATAAAATACATGATTTCAGAGATATTCATAGAAAAAATATATATCTTAATATTGGTGAAACAGAATATTCTATAATTTTGTGAGTTTCAAAATGTTTTATGAATATCATGATAGCTCTGTCTTTTCTCAATTGCATATGTTTTATTTAATTTTGTGCTTTTGAGATATAGACAAAAACATGTATGTCAATGCAATATTCAATTGCATAAATAGACTAGTTTATTAATTCATTCTCCTATGTAGGGAGACTAGGAAGGTTTTCAGAGTTTTTTAATTATAAACTGTTCTGTAGTGAACATATTTTCCATGTCTTCTTTCACATATTTGTAAGAGTTGTGATTAAAAATATTACTAAATATAACCTATATTTTCTTGTTATCTGTTGTTTCATAGTATCCAGAGAATATTCTAAAAGTAGGTACAACTTGGCTTTCCTTGGTATTTTGCCATTGTTTGTCAAAAGTGGTGGTCCTTAGTTTCTCACTACCTATATCTAAGATTTTCATTTTTCACATTCACATAAACATGTAGTTTACTAATCCTATTGATATTTTTCAATCTGTTTTGGGTAAAATGATATCTCAGTGTGATTGTAATGTACACTTCTGTTGTTACAGGTTAAATATTCTTTTATTTGCCTATTGACTAATTGAGTCTTTTCATCTTCATATTCTTTGCCCTTATACAGCTCTAGATTTAAAGAGACTGTTAGGGTTATCCAGCTTTTCTAGAAGTTTGCACATATTTCTAGAATGTAATCTCTGCTCTTCCTTTTTACTCTTTTCCTATATAGCATTGTTACATATGCTAGTTTTATCAATATGTGAAAAATGAAATTCTAAAACGTATAAAACAATATTGGTAACACATGGAGATTATGTAATATATTTTGGTCAAACTTTATTTCAACAAAGTGTAGATTTTAAGTCTCAGAAAGGAGGAAGCATATAGTTTTATGTATCAGTAATTATCAATAGGTATTTTTACAATGAGTAAGATTTTCAACAAGTAGATCCACTATGCAGTGCTGTTATGATTGCTGATATTGATCCAAGATAATGAAGTCTGAACATAAAGTATGATCTAGAAACAGCATCTAAAAGCAAAGAAAATGAACTCATCTAAGTCTCATTTCAGAACTGAATATAGATCTCCTATACTTCAGTCCATTTGAATTTATCAAGAATAAATCTTCAACTTTTACATTTAGTGATATGTAAAAGAGAAAGCTGAAAACTAAGAACCTAACTCTCTCTCTCTCTACACACACACATGCACAGATACACACACACACACACAAACACACTCATAGAGAATACAAAGTGATATTATGATATGGGCATACAGTGTGGAATTATTAAGTCAAGTTAACTAACATATATGTCATGTCAAATACTTATCTTTTGTGGTAAGAACATTTGAAATTTACTTTTTTGACAATTTTGCCATATATAATAACTATATATAGATGACATATATTATTCACTATAGTATTTTGGGTATCCAAGTGATAAATTAAATGGGAATATCATCTACAATGAGTTTGTTGAAAATACCAAAGAGCTTTTTATTTTTAAGTCCAAAGACATTGGTACTTACAGGTTAAATATGAAAATCATTTCACAAAAGTTTATTTTACATTTACCTTTATTGTACTTTTACAAAAGACTTCATATATACATATATTTAAATACAATTCATAAAATTCATATGTACATATACTTTTTACTATAGAATTAGCTATCAAACAAAAAAACCTGTTTTATCAGTAAATTATTTTTTTCATTAAGAATATAATGTTGAAACTGAAGCTTATATGTCTCAATGGTTGAAAAAACTTTAAAAAATACTTTTCATTAGGTTTTATTGAAAGTTTTGTAAGCTGAACATTTCAAACATTCACTATTCCCATATTTGAAACCATTTTCTTTAAAGTTCACATTTCTGAAGTATAAAGAGAAATATTTCCAACTGGCTCCATTTAGAGCAGCTAGATGAATGTTTTGCTCAACGTATTCTACTAGATTTTTCTCCAGAAATTTCCATTTGCCACCTGGAAAAGATATTGTTTTGTGTCAAGATAAAAAATTACAACAGCTCAGTACTGACAGAAAGCATAGAGGCTACAGTAACTGGCCACTGATAGGTAATCAATTTGTAATGACCACTGTTACATAATTAATTAGCTTAATTAAAAACCATGATATCAATTGCTTATTTTTCTTTCTGGAAGGCAAAAAATATCCTGGCACAAAAGTACATTTTTAACAAATTCACCTTTATAAGCGAAGCAGGTCAAAAACATCAAGTCAGTATCAAAACTTACTCTACAAAGTATTTAAGTCCTATTATACACAAATTCATAATTTTCACTGTATTTGATAATCCTCTGGCAACTGCCTTAATGATTATATTTTCAGAAATGAGCTTTTATATAATGTATTTCATAAGATTGATAATTACATGTTAATTCAAGACATGAACTAAAAATACTTTCTAAAGCCAAAACTTTTAGTCTTAATTTTTCCCCAGAGTACCTTTCTATTATTGTATTATATTTACTGTAGTTATTAAAATGAAAAATTTTAAAATAAGATTAGTTTTAATATTAAAACTTAAGGTTTAAACCATGAATGTTTAAAACACCAGTTTGTTTCTATAGACTCTTTGGATAGGGTTGGAGACCCTGAAAACTTAGAGAATTATTTTTCAATTTCTTCATCTCTTTCTCTACAATAATTTTCTGCTCCTTGAGCAAAGTACTACAGAAGGTCAGATAGACAGATAAAAATTATTCTGGCTGTGATTCTTTTTCTTTTGCACTATATGGAGTAAAATGGTATCTATGAGACAGGGTGTGCACAAAAGATCCATCTGCCATTAAATCAAATAGTTCACAGTGCAGGCCAATTAGGAGGATATTCAAAGCAATTCTATCTATTTAGTTCACAGTATTGAAATCAGGACTTAAAGAAAATACCATTGAGGAGAGCCAAACAAATTTTAAAACTTGAATAAGTTGAAGTCAGTGCAGCCATTGGTGCATTCAGAATTGGTAATTGTACACACAAATAGCTATTCTGTACCAATGAGCATATGCTTGCAGAAGAAAATGCTCTAGTTAATGGAAAATAAAATTGCAGAGAAATGGCAACATCTGTCATTGAAGATTTAGCTCTCAGAATTAATACAGAATAAGCCTTTTAAAACTTTCCACTATAACCTAAGCATATTTTCTGTGTCCTAAAAATGTCCCCTCCATTAAAATAGAATAGCGAACCACATGTATTATTGAGCATCTACTATAGTCTTATTTTACAGGAATGTACATGAGGCATAAATGGATGGTATGTATATATTTATATATATTGCCCACACTAAGAAAGTAACATTATTAGAAAGGAAAATATGTATTTATAACAATAGTGAACAGTTAATGAGGAGTACTTTGGGGCAAAGGGCTCTAATGGAAAGATGAGATGACTTAGAGTTAGATAATCTAGGTTTGAACCTCATATTCTTAGCAGTAACAGTGTAAACTCAGACACATTTTATAGACTCTCTGATGATCAGTTTCCTCACCTGTATGTTAAGCAGATAGTACTGTCATGTCCACAGATGTCTATCAAGCATTCCTGTTCAGGAAAGTACATGAGCGTAGATCTTTAGGGCTCTGAGAGACACAAATACTCCATTTATGGCAATATGAACTCTATCACTTCCTCTGTTTAGGAAGTATAATCATTGTAGAGATGAAAACTCAAACCTATGCCAATATGAGTAGCAAGTTCAACCATACTGCTATTTCGCTTTCTCGCCTTCCCCAGCTCTCCAGCTATTGTGTAAGTTACAGGAGGTTAGGAGTCTTCATCTATTTAGTTCACTGATGAGAACCAAGAACTTGAAACATAGTATTATTATTTCTTAAAGGAATGGATAAAAGTGTTAGCCGATGTTTAAGAGAATCCCTGTTTATCATCTTGGGCAGATTTTAGTAGTAATGACCACACCATAGCAATATTGTTTGCAAACATAGTATGTCTGCAGTTTTGATATGCAGCTTATAAAACCAGGGTCAGTAGGACTATTCAGTGGTCCAGAAAGGGAAAGAAACAGAGCCACTGCCAGATATGTAAATCTTATGGGAATGAGTAAGAGTGTTGGATCCCCAGGCCAGAACTTAGGAAAGACATAACAAGAACACTGACTATTCATCCAAAACAGGTTACTGTTGGATAACGTAAGTCACATAGGATTCAAAGTGGTTAGTTGAACTGAATTTGTCATTAATTTGAATAGTACAAATTTCAAACTTTACAAGAGTGCAGAAATGGCACGATTTTGGTTAGAGTTTGCATGGATAGAAGCAAAGAAAAAAGTTTCTGATCATTTTATAACTGACAAAAGCCTGAATGAAGACAAAAGCCAGGATAAGCTTAACATTTTGTAAGAAACTAATTAGAGAAAAGAAGTCTGTTTCACAGCTTCACTCCTATTCTCTGTTACTTGTGTGCTGCAGGAGAGTCTACAGAGAAGTTCTGGGCCAAATTCAGGCAATGATTTGGGAATGAAATTAGAGTTGGAAAAGTTATTCCACAAAAGGATTGCCTTCCACAACGGATGAGAATATACGTGAATTAACTGAAATATCTTTATCTAGGTCCACAAATTTATAATTATTAGATAATATAACTAGGCATTGAGCCATTAGGAACCACAGTGCTACTGAGGATCATTGATTAGGGAAGTCAAATTATAAAAGCAATGTTTAATGATGTTTAATTGATGGTGATACCCAGCAGAAACACAGTAAGTTGAAGCAAATGGGGATTTAGAGAAACAAGGCATAAACATAGGAAGTTTAGATACTCAAGATGTGAATAATTTAATCAAGTTGGGAGCAATAAAAAAAATAGAACATTTTGAAAATAGGTTTAAGAAAATATCACTAATTTTGTTATGAGACTAAATATGAAAGAAAAAATGAAAAGTATTAAAATAACTCCATTATTTTGGTTCTGAATAAAAAGAGGGTACATTTTCACTATAGAAACTCAGAATAGAGAGACCTGACATCTATTAAATATCTATTATCTACATGGAATTAAAGAAAACATTTTGTATTCATTGTTTTACTTAATATCCAGAGCAGCTCTTTGAAGCACAAAATTTCCCTGCTGCAGATAAAGAAACAGGCGTTTAGAGTATGTGTAATTGGGCCATTTTTTAATAAGAAATACATTTGGAGTAGCAGGATTGAAGCTCATATCAGTCTAACTCTAAAGACCATATTTTTCTGGAATATCATGTTACAAGATATCTTTTACTAGCAAAACTTAATGTAAAAAATTTTTTGAGAAAGAATACTGGCAGAGGGTAGTAAAAAATCTGAAGATATACATACACATATAACAAAGTGAAGATCTGGTGGGCTGAACTTAATGGTCCTCCTTCCTATCATAATACAGAGGCTGTACCAATTAATATTCACACCAGCAGTGTATAAACATTCCCTTTTCACCGCATCCACACCAACATATATTGTTTTTGACTACTTAACAATGGCCATTCTGATTGGAGTAAGGTCATATGACATTGTGATTTTAATTTGCATTTCTGTGATGATGAGTGATGTTGACCATTTTTTTGTATGCTGTTGGCCATTTTATATCTTCTTTTGAGAAATGTCTATTCATGTCATTTGTCTACTGTTCAATGGGATTTTTTTTTTCTTGCTAACTTGAGTTTCTGTAGATTCTGGATATTAGTTCTCAGATTATAGTTTGCAAATATTTTCTACCATTCTGTGAGTTGTCTGTTTATTCTGGTGATTATTTCTTTTGCTTTGCAGAAGTTTTTTAGTTTAATTAGGTCCCATTGATTTTTGTGCTCATCACACTTGCTTTTGTGGTCTTAGTCATAAATTTTTTGCCTAGACCATTCTCCAGAGAGCTTTTTCTAAGTTTTCTTCTAGAGTTTGTATGGTTTCAGGTCATAGATTTAAGTATTTCATTCATCAAGATGATTTTTATATATAGTGACACATAGGGATCTAGGTTCATTTTTCTACATGTGGCTATCCAGTTTTCCAAGAACCATTTATTAAATAAGGTAGCCCTTTCCCCATTTATGCTTTTGTATACTTTATTGAAGATGAGTTCTTTGTAAGTATTTGCTTTATTTCTGGGTTCTGCATTCTGTTCCTTTGGTCTATGTATTTACTTTTATAACAGTACCATTCTGTTTTGGTTACTGTAGTCTTGAAGTATAATTTGAGTCTGGAAATGAGATGCCTCCAGATTTGTTCTATTTGCTTAGAATTGCTTTGTGTATTTGGGTTCTTTTCTTGGTTTTATGTGAATTTTAGAGTTATTTTTTCTAAATCTGTGAAAAATGACCTGGGTATTTTGATAGAAATTGAATTGCATTTGTAGATTACACATTTGGTCATTTTCACAATATTGCTTCTTCAGTCCATGAGCATGGGATTTACTTTTATTGGTTTGTGTCATCTATGATTTCATTGAACAGCGTTTTGTAGTTCTTGTAGAGATCGTTCACCTTCTTGATTGAGTATATTCCTGGTTTTGTTGTTCTTGTTGTTTCTGCAGCTGTGGTAAAAGGGATTAGATCTTGATTTGTTTCTCAGCTTGGTCACTATTGGTGTATA
Organism: Callithrix jacchus; assembly: GCF_049354715.1. Taxonomy (NCBI): domain Eukaryota; kingdom Metazoa; phylum Chordata; class Mammalia; order Primates; family Cebidae; genus Callithrix; species Callithrix jacchus. The sequence goes on from NC_133511.1 coordinate 89,955,640, forward strand.
ACAGTACTACTGATTCGTGTACATTGATTTTGTAACCTGAAATGCTACTGAATTTGTCTATTAAACCTAATAGTATTTTGAAGTTTTCTTTAGAGTTTTCTAGATGTAGAATCACATCATTGGCAAACAGAGATATTGAACTCCCTGTATTCAATTTGGACACCTTTTATTTTTTATTTTTATTATTATTTTTTTTTTGAGATGGAGTTTCACTCTTGTTACCCAGGCTGGAGTGCAATGGCGTGATCTCAGCTCACTGCAACCTCTGCCTCCTGGGTTCAGGCAATTCTCCTGCCTCAGCCTCCCAACTAGCTGGGATTACAGGTGTGCGCCACCATGCCCAGTTAATTTTTTGTATTTTTAGTAGAGATGGGGTTTCACCATGTTGACCAGGATGGTCTCAATCTCTTGACCTCGTGATCCACCCACCTCGGCCTCCCAAAGTGCTGGAATTACAGGCGTGAGGACACCTTTTATTTTTTTCTTGACTGATCGCTTTGGCTAAAATTTCCAGTACTATGTTGAAGAGAAGTGGCAAAAGTTGACACCCTTGTCTTCTTCTGGTTTTCAGAGAGTAGGCTTTCAACTTTTCCCCAATCAATATGATATTGACTGTGAGTGTGTTATAGATGGCTCTATTGTTTTTTGTCATGTTTCTTCTATGCCCAGTTTGTTGAGGGTTATTATCAAGCAATGCGGGATTTTATCAAATGATTTTTCTGCATCTATTGAGATGTTCATATAGTTTTGTTTTTAATTTGGCTTATATGATAAACCATACATTTTGCTTTGTGTTTCTTGAGCCATCCCTGCATCCCTGGGATAAAACCTGCTTGATCATGATGAATTTTATTTTTGATGTGCCACTAGATTTGGTCTGCTAGTATTTTGTTGAAAAATTTTGCATCCATGTTTATTAGGAATATTGGTCTGTAGTTTTCTTTCTTTTCTTTTGTTTATTTTGTTTTGTTATGTCCTGTCCTGGCTTTTGTATCAGGATGATACTGGCTTCATAGAATAAGTTAAGGGGGAGTCCCTTTTTCTCAATATTTTGGAATAGTTTCAGTAGGATTGGCATCTATTACTCTATGAATGTCCAGTAGAATTTGGCTTTGAATCTGTTTGACCCGAGCTTTTGTTGTTGCTGAATGTTTTTCCTATTACTGATATAATCTTACTGCTTGTTATCTGTCTCTTTAGAATTTTCATTTCTTCCTAATTCAAGCTGGAAGGGTTGTATGTTTTTGGGAATTTATCTATTTCCTCTAGATTGTTTAGTTTGTGTGCATAGAGGTGTTTTACTTTGTCTAATATGTCATTCAAACTTTCCACTGCATTTTGTAACTTTCTAAATGCTTCTTCCACTGTCAAAAGTTATGATTAGCTTTTCTTTAAAATATTTATCTCTTTAGAAAATTTTTTATTCATATAAAACATGGATAACATTAAAAGAAATACCTAATATAGGTGATGGGGGGATGGAGGCAGCAAACCACCATGGTATGTGTATACCTATGTAACAATCCTGCATAATCTGCACATGTACCCCAGAACTTAAAGTATTAATTTTAAAACAAGATTTTTTAATATTGGTTTTCATGTTTCTCTTGCATCTCTTTAAATAACTTAATCAACTTTTTGAATTCCTTAGGTGGTATTTCAAAGACTGCATTTTAATTTGGATCCATTGCTGGAGGGCTTGTGAGATTTTGGGGGAGTGTTACAAAACCTTGTTTTATCATATTTCCAGAATTAATTTTCTGGTTTATTCTCAATCAGATAGGCCAAATTAATTATTTTTTAATTTATTTGTGATTCAACTCTGTATTTTTTTTCATTGAGGATGTGACTTCAGTGTTTATTGTTTATTGTACCCTGATTTGGCTCTGGATACTTTCATGGGTGGAGATTCTGTATGAGTTCCTTGGTTATAGAGAGTCTTTATATGATGCCTTTCTCAGATGATAATTGTAGTAGCAGGGTGCTCAGTGTCTGAGCAGGTTCTCTGTGTCCTGTGGAGTTTGAATGGCAGAAGTGTCTTGGAGCTTACCTCATTCCTCAGTGCTGTGCACATTTTTATTTACTTGTTTTTCCTCCATTATTTAATTTACTAGGTTGAACAGTTCAGACTTTACGTCAGTAAGGAAAGTGTTCCTAGGTAAAAACAGCTGTGGCTAAAGCCAGTAGGTGACCAGGTGCAGTGGCTCATGCCTGTAATCACAGCACTTGGAAATATTGAGGCAGGTGGATAATATGAGGCCAGGAGTTCAAGACCAGTCTGGCAAAATACCCAAATTAGCCAGGCTACTGGCTGTAATCCCAGCTACTCAGGAGGCTGAGGCAGGAGAACTGCTTGAACTTGGAAGGTGGAGGTTGCAGTGAGCCGAGATCACGCCACTGCACTCCAGCCTGGGCAACAGAGCAAGACTTTGCCTCAAAAGAGGAGAAGAGAGGAGAAGGGAGGGGAGGGGAGGGGAGGGGAGGGGAGGGGAGGGGAGGGGAGGGGAGGGGAGAGGAGAGGAGAGGAGAGGGGAGGAGAGGGAAAAGAGAAAGAAAAGAGAAAAAAAGAAATAGGTAAATGCAATACTCACTAGTGAGCAGGGGTCTTATCCCTATCAGATGTGGTTTGGGGAGCTCTCAGTGAAATACATTCAAATCAGGGAGAAGGGAGACAGCCACTACAGGTCACCTGCCAGGTCAGCAGGAAAGTGATCCATCTCCCAGTCACACTCTTGACCCAGTGTTCCAGCTATTCATGTTAGACAGGCACATCTTTTTCTTCACAGAAATGCTGATGTTTCGTGTAGCATTGTAACTCTACCTCTTGCAAAAGCCTGAATCAGGAGGGCCCTTCTCCTGTGGGGACTCAGTCACACTGAAGTGTTCCAGTAAGCCTGTCTACAGGTACACCCATGCCAAGCTCCTGTGAGAGAAGCCCCAGCTCTTTATGCACTGGTAGGTGAGAGGAAGAAGAAATCCCCTTCTCTGAGACCCTTTACAAGCACCAGGGCTGCCTGATTGTTGGGGTAGAGCAGCAGACTTTCCCAGCTGAGCCTGGCACTGTGCTGAGCCCCTGCTGAAAGAAATTTCCCACAAGCAGAAAATTGTGGGACTCCAGACCAGACATGTGGATCCTTTTGGTCCATGGGGTTCTCCTTGATGTGTTGTGCTACGTCTTCTCCCAGGAGGAGGAGTCTCTGAGAGCCAGAGTACTGTGAATCCCGCTGCTCCTCTGGATCTAGCCAGCCAGTGGAACTGCCACACTCCAGGCTGCTGCTGAGGAATGTCTCTAAGGAGTCCAGTGATGGACCTGTCCTCAAGACTCCCAGCAGCAGATACCAGCACCAGCTGTGCTGGGGGTAGTAAAGGAGTGAAGTTGACTTTGTGAGATTTCTTGGTTATCAATAGCCTTAGTGTGTGGGCTTTCTTAAATGCCAGTTGTAGTAATAATGGACTATTCATGTGGACAGACTCAGGACCTCCTGGTTAGCCAGGGTGATTCAGGCAATGGTGGTAGCTGAGATCATGAAAAAGTTTTCTCCTTCCTAAGTACTGTGTTATTCTGCCTGCAGATGTTGTAATGCAGTGTTTCCAACCTTTTTGGCACCGGGGACCTGTTTTGTGGAAGACAATTTTTCCACAGACTGGGGATGTGAATGGTTTCATGATGAAACTATTCCACCTCAGATCATGAGACATTAGATTCTCATTTAAAACGTGCAACTTATATCCCTCACATGCACAGTTCACAATAGTGTTCATGCTCCTATGAGAATCTAATGCCACCACTGATCTGATAGGAGGTGGGGCTCAGGCTAAACATACTTGCTAGCCTCCTGTGAAGCCTGGTTCGTAACAGACCAGGAACCTGTACCAGTCCATGCCCTAGGGGGTGGGGATTCCTGTTGTAATAGACCTTGTCAGCTAGCCTCCATCTAGGAATGATGCTTGCAATAAAGCACTAGCTGCGATGGAAGTAATGGGATTTCTGCTTGCTTTATGTTACCCAGTGAAGTTCCTCTGATATCTCAGGCAATAAGAGGAGCCACAGAACTCCCAAAAGTTTCTGTCCTTTGTGTTTAGTTACCAGGGTGAGTGGAGGGGCAAAAGAAGGTCAGAGCTGGGCAAGGCAAGAAATTTCTCTGGCTCTTCATGTGTGGCACAAGCAGTGGCTCCAGTGGGCATTGGTGGGCAGATCTCTGCCCATTGAGGTAACATTTCAGAGAGGAGCAAAGCTGCCTCTGTTGAAACAGGAGTCTTCATGGGGCATAGGGAACAGCAGGTAGCAGTTAGCCTCACCCAGCTGCCGCACACTTGGCAAGGCAGATGTCACACCCACAGTGTTCCACTAGTAGCACCTAGGTCAGTTCCAAGCATTGAGTACTCAGAATTCAAAACTGCTGCTTTCTTGCAGAATCAGAAACCATGGCTTTCAGGGCATGCCCCTCCCAGTCTACCAGTGAAGCAGAAGCACCCAACTCCTGTACCCATGACTACAGCAAACTTCTTACTTGCCCTTGGGTTCTGGCCAAAGGGGTTTGTCCCCACTCAAAATTATATTGCAAATCTTAGTTGGGAGCTTTTCTCAAACTTTGACAACTGCATGAGTTAACAGACAAAATTCTGTGATCCCATGTGAGGGAAGATCAGGAATGACTTCCGTCTATGCCTGCTGGAAACTGGGTTTGCATACAAGGCATGCCCCAGTGACACTCCTTCTCATATACTTCATACTGCTAACTAAATCAGCTCCAGTGCTAGGTAGGGTTAAGGCCTGGATTGCCAGGTTCCCCAGTGGCAGTGTCTATCCTAGAGGCAGTTTATTCCCCTCTCACATTCTGGAGTCTTACAGTTTTCTGCCTGTTTCATAGTGTAGGCTTCAGCCTGTCACTTCTTTCAAAAACTCTGTGGCTTCATTTTTCCTGTTAACTTTCTATGTCACTTCTTAGAAAAACGTTCACAGCATGAATCTCTACACACTACTTTGCCTTTCTAAATGGGAAAGGCATACTCACAATGCCTTCAATCCACTATCTTGGGAAAAAACCAACCAACCAAACAAAGAAACAAAAACTCTGCCCTTTGTTTTAACCACACTATAGGTAAAGGTTTTTCTTTCTTAGCTTTTCTTTTTTTTTGTAAGTTTAGTGTAATCAATTCACTTATCTATTTGCATTTCTAGCAATAGTAGAATCTTCCCCAGAGCAATTCTTGTCCCTTATACTGTTATCTTATAATTACTCTTTTCTAATCACTGTGATAATCTTTCTCTTACATCCTTTTATCTGTTTATCAAAATGTCATTACTTTTCAAAGCACTGCCCCTATATCATGAATATAACTTTTGTTATCACTCTTTATTTTTATAAAGGTATTGACCTGTACTCAGGAAAACTATCAGTCCATCTTTATATAGCTCACTAACAATCATTTTTATTTAATAGTAGGTTTTTACTTTAAAATATCTTGTTGGGAGGCAGAGGCAGGCAGATAATTTGAGATCAGGAGTTCAAAACCAGCCTGGACAACAAGGTGAAACCCCACCTTTACTAAAAATATAAAAATTAGCCAGATGTGGTGGCAGACACCTGTAATCCCAGCTACTCAGGAGGCTGAGGCAGGAGAATCACTTGAGCCCAGGAGGTGGAGGTTGTAGTGAGTAGAGATTGTGCCATTGTACTTCAGTTTGGGTGACAGAGTGAGACTCCATCTCAAAAAATAAAAAAGTAAAAAATAATAATAAATAAAATAAAATATACTGAGTTTTGTTTGTTTGTTTGTTTTCAGTGCCAATAAAACTCAAAGTCTTTCTTCTTCTTCCTGGACATACATCTAAATTCCATTACCCATCCTCCTCTGCAGTTGGGTATGGTAATATCATTGAATTCTAATCAGTAGACTATAAGAAAATTGATTGAGCCACTTCCAGCCCTGGCTGATGAAAACTTCCAAAATTGTGATATTCTTTCCAATCACTAATTTAATACAAACTTACACTTTAAAAGTACAAGCTGCTTAAAGATGATGACAAATTGGAGGAGAATCATCAGCTGAAGAATTATTTCTCTTTTCTGTGAATAAAAAATATACATTTATTATATTAGAGCTATTATATATTTGGGGGTTGTTTCTATAACACTGGCATTATCTTAATAGACAACTATATTTTACATTAGAAAATAAAGCAAGCATCTTTCTTTGAAAATGAGCAGACATTTCCTAAACAATGATAGTGTCCAAGTTTTATACTAATCAAGGTTTAATTGAACAACTATTTTGGTTTCATTATATATTCTGAATATTTCTAATATATAATATATGCGGAATATAATATCTATAAATAATATATGATGAAGAATATAATATATATTACTATATATTATATTATATAGTGAAGAATACATATTGCTATATTATATGTTATATTCTGCATCATATTTTAGATTATATATGATATGTGGGTATCTATATGTTTTGTATATATTTACTAGATCTTAGATATGTGTGTGTATATATCCAATTAAAATTTTTCTTTAAGAATAAGAAAGACAGAAAGAGAGAAAGCACAAGTGATGAGTACTAAAATATTGAGAAAAGGTGGTTCTACTAGAAAGTGAACAGAACAGATGGAGTGGAGGGAGTTAGCATTTTTTTTTTTTTTTGGCATGTATTTGGTTTGGGTGTTTTAAAGTTTTATATTTAATTGGCATAAGATATGTTGTAGAATTTTTGCAACCATATTTTGCCAATGAAAAATGCAGCATTTAACATTTTTTTACCTGTGTGATGCCACAATTTATTGATTAAATTATATTTAGGAATAGTACACAATAGAAAATTATAGAGTTGTTTAAACCTCAAGGTAAGTAAAAGTTTAAACTAAAAGATTGTTTAAATATTTTCCTGAAACTCTTGAAGATTAACTTTTTATAAACTACTGTATTGAGATTCAAACCAATCCTTATTTGTCAGAAACAGATCTTTGGCTCTAATTTATCTTTGCTGCTTTAGAAACTTTATATTTCAATTGTTGTTCATGTGCTTTTTGACTAATGATATTCAAAGGAAGTTGGAGTTTACTAGAAAATCTATGTACATGTTCCATGTTAGGGACAATATTATAATGGTCTTAAGAAAGCATTTGGCATCAGGACTATTAGGCTGTTAGTAATTAGAAAATACTTTAAGTGTAAAAGCATAGTCATATCTATATAGATGCCCAATGAATAATTTAAAGAAGCTTACTAATAATTTACAGAGCTGAAACATTTAAAAGCATCAGCAACCATTGGACATATGCATAATTCATTTTTATGGCCAGGCTTTTTTCAAAAAATAGCTTTTAAGTGGGAATATAATATCTCTATCTTTGTCAAATAATGTATTATAATTTAATCTAAGATTTTCAGTAATGTGAGTATATTTCCAAAATCTCATTTGTCTTTGCAAATTATATTAAGAATATTCATTTTATTTTATTTATTTATTTTGCTCTATAAAATGTATTATATGATATGTTCTTTTTTTTTAGAAAGGAAAGAAAAAAAGAAAGAGAAACAAAGGAGTGAAGGAGAGGAAGAAAAAGAGGGAGAGAGAACAGGAATATTGCTTTAATTCTAAAAATGGGTATTAATAATGGCCGATCAATATTTTGTGTATTTAAAGTAGAGAATGTATATTTTGTGTATTTAAAATGGAGAGCTCTATAAATATTAATTAAGTTTACTTGTTCCGGGTCTGAGTTCAAGTCCTAGTTGTCCTCATCAATTTTCTGTCTCGTTGAGTCTAAATCTCTTTATGGGTCTTATGAATCTAGGTGTTAGGATCGTTAGCTTTTATTGTTGCATTGATCCTTTTACCACTGTATCTTTGTTGCTTTGAAATCTATTTTATCAGATATGAGAATTGCAACTCCTGCTTTTTATTTATTTATTTATTTTTGCTCTCCGTTTGGTTGGTAAGTCTTTCTCCATCCTTTTGTTTTGAGTCTTTGTGTATCTTTGGATGTGAAATGGGTCTGGATGCAGCATACCATTAGGTTTTGGCTGTATCTTTTGATTGCGGGATTTAGTCCACTTAAATTTAGGGTTACTGCCATTTGATGTTAACTGGCTGTTTTGTCCATTCGTTGATGTAAATTCTTCTTTATGTTGATGCTCTTAACTTTTTGGTATATTTTTAGAAAGGCTAATACTGGTTGTTCCTTTCTATGTATAATGCTTCTTTCAGAAGCTTTTGCAAAGCAGGCCTGGTGGTAATAAAATTTCTGAGTACTTGCTTGTTCATAAAATATTTTATTTTTCCTTCAATTGTGAAGCTTAATTTGGCAGGATATGAAATTCTGGGCTGAAACTTCTGTTCTTTAAGGATGTTCAATATTGGCACCCACACTCTTCTGGCTTATAGGGTTTCTGCTGAGAGATCTGCTGTAAGTCTAATAGGCTTCCCTTTGTGGGTCACCTGACCTTTCTCTCTGGCTGCCCTTAGTATTTTCTCCTTCATTTCAACCCTGATGAATCTGACAATTATGTGCCTTGAGGTTGCTCTTCTTGAGGAATATCTTTGTGGTGTTCTCTGTATTACCAGGGATTGAATATTGTCTTGCTTTGCTAGATTGGGAAAGTTTTCCTGAATAATTCCTGAAGAGTATTTTTCAGCTTGGATTCATTCTCTCCGTCGCATTCAGGTACACCTATCAAACATAAATTAGGTCTTTTCACATAGTCCCATATTTCTTGGAGACTTTGCTCATTTCTTTTTATCCTTTTTTCTCTATTCTTGTCTTCTTGTTTTATTTCATTATGTTTGTCTTTGACCTCTGATATCCTTTCTTCTGTTTGATTAATTCGGCTATTCAAACTTGTGCATATTTCGCTAAGTTCTCATGTTGTATTTTTCAACTCCATTAGTTCATTTATATTCCTCTCTATATTGTCTATTCTTGTTAGCATTTCATCAAACCTTTTTTCAAAGTTCTTAGTTTCTTTACATTGGGTTAGAACAAGTTCTTTTAACTCCCAGAATTTCTTATCATCCACCTTCTGAAGCTTACTTCTGTTAATGGTACACAGTCCTTCTCCATCAGGGCTTGTTCCATTGCTGATGAGGAACTGTAATCCCCTGTAGAGGAAGAAGGGTTCTGATTTTGGGTATTCTCAGCCTTTTTAGGCTGGTTTGAATATTCATTTTAAAACAAACAGAAAATGTTAGAAATTTTAAGGTGACTTATTGCCATCTTCTGTTGTATTAGGTTGATATAAAGTAGTTTCAGTTTTTTTCATTACTTTTGATGATGAAAACTCCAATTGCAATTACTTTTGCAGCAACTGATAGGGTTTGGCTGCATCTCCACCCAAATCTCATCTTGAACTGTAACTCCCACAATTCCCATTTGCCATGGGAAGAACCCAGTAGCTGGGGGGTGGTGATTGAATTATGGGAGCAGGTCTTTCCTGTACTGTTCACATGAGGGTTAATGAGTCTCACAAGATATGATGGTTTTAAGAACAAGAGTTTCCCTGCACAAGCTCTCTCTTTGCCTGCTGCCATTCATATAAGGTGTGACTTTCTCCTCCTTGCCTTCCACCATGATTGTGAGGCCTCTCCAGCCATATAGAACTGTAAGTCCAATAAACCTCTTTCTTTGTAAATTGCCTAGTCTCATGTATGTATTGATCAATGGCATGAAAACATACACACCAATCTAATATTAAATCTGGAATAAATTATCTTTAGTATTAATACAATAAATAAATACAAAAACAAGAAACATATTCAATCTCAAGTTCTAATCTGTAATAACTTTTAGGAAAATACAGTGAACATATACTTTAACGTATTATTTTTAACATGACTTACACTTTTTTATGAAGATAACATTAATTCATTACATATTTGTCACTCTGGCTAGAATGTTGCTTCAGGCAAAAATAGCAGGCTCAATGAGCAACTTTAGATTGGTTTCCAATGAAAAGATTAATAAGGGCTTTCCATTCATTCAGATTAATGTTCATGAAAAACAATGGAAACTAAGTATAAGTATAAGGAAAGTATTGCATCTTGTAACTTACCAGCAAGCCCAGGGTAAAATGCAGTATCATTGACTTAAGTAATAAATCAATGCAAAATTAAGCTACACAACAGTAAAAATGTAATTTAAAAAACCTATGATTTTTATTCTTATAATGTACATTTTGGGTACAATGCTTTATTTACTTTTAATCTTTGCAACTATATCAAGAGGAATATAAGATTATGTTCAGGCATAAAACTTTTTATTTTTTAAAACAAATATGTATAGTGCTACTATATACAAGGCACTATTTATGCACTTCATAAACATGAATTTAATCTTATTGCAACCTTCTATGTAGATATGATTATCACCTGTTTCTAGCAGATGGAATCTGAAGTAAAGGAAAAAAATTTGCTCAAACGTTCACCATTTTAAGTTGTGGAACAAGGATTCAAATCAAGTCATTCAGGCTTTAAGGTAGGTATCAGAGTGGTTAAGACATTACCTTAGGACAAGTAGTTGCGAATTAGAAAAAAGAAATATTAATATGAGATCTATTTGTAATATTGCTCTCAGATTCAGTCAAGAAAGTCCCCCTGTCCTGACTTCAAAATTTCCCAGGGATTTCTTATGCTAATATTTCTGGTGTATTCTGCTCTGAGGAGAAGTATATCCATAAGGTAAAGGGCTTACTTCACCTAGGAGCTGTTCCCAAACCTCCTGACACCCCCACACTGGTACTTAAACCTACATGGTTCTGTGCACAAGATTCATGCCTGCTTCTATAGCCTGCTCAAGCCTCTTTTCCAGCTCCCAAAAGTGGATCATGCCTACATGTGTAAAGCCTTAGGCCCAAGGAATTACCAAAGCTGGCTTTTGAGGGTATGCAAATTGAGCTGGGATATGCAGGCTGAGAGACTTACAAATGTCCCCTTGGTGCCATTCCTGGTCAGTATGGAACAGAGAACTAGGAAGAAATGGATAAACCATGGCTTAGAAGCCTGCAACCAATTCTCATGTCACCATGTTTCTGGGAAGAACTATGGTTACCAAGAAATCAAAATTCAAACTCACATTTTTATGAAGACATTTGTCATGGTAGAACGAAAGATAACATTTTATTTATTGTCTTTTCTTGCCCTGTACCTTGGAAATAATGGGTGTTTGTCTTTTTTGAAAAACACTTTCCTGTCCCTTATGATATACTATTTTTTTAATATGGTATAAAGTATATAGATGAAAATATCAGAATTAATGTTATGAATTCTGTTATTAATTTTAGTATTAATGTAGCAAAGGAAATAAAGGCTTCGTTGTATCACCTCAACTATATTTTATTTATATTTTATTGGGCAGATATTTTATGAATTAATGGCATGCAGGAGAGTTTCAAAGCTGAGAATGGAGAGGCGAGCTCATGATAAAATAATAATGAGCTAACCCTTGAGTCATTTAGCTGGTAGTGCATCTAAAAACAGTACACCTAACTGTAATCGACTTAGTTTCTCAGCCTTTCTTCATCTACTGCCATTGTCTCAAACCTTTTGTTCAATGTAAGGAAACACATTGATATAAGTTTCTTTGAAAGTTTTTAATTATTGATTTTGAAACTTTTCCTTCTGAAATACCCTCCATATATATTTTGGTTTCATTATATTTTTATAAAAGGAAGCAAAAGTTTTCTAGTTGTGCCACAGGTTAGAAATTTTGTTCATACTATGTCTCACAGTGAAGAAGCAATATAATGTTTGGTCCAAAAATGCTCCCTGCACCATTCCACCCCACAGCCTGGTTCTGCTTCCAACTTCAAAATAAGCATTACTGTTAAAAAAAATAAATATTATGTTAATTTTTATGTTAGCAGACAGAAATGAAGAATAGAAAACCAATATACTATACTAAGACTAACCTGAAAAAATAGGAAGGAAGACGCAGTCATATAAAGTTATAATTTCTGCCAGGTATGGTGGATCACACCTGTAATCCCAGCACTTTGAGAGAATAAGGCGGGTAGATCATGAGATCAAGAGATTGAGGCCATCCTGGCCAACATGGTGAAACCCCATCTCTACTAAAAATATAAAAATTAGCTGGGCATGGTGGCACACACCTGTAGTCCCAGCTACTTGGGAGACTGAGGCAGGAAATCTCTTGAACCTGGGAGACAGAGGTTGCAGTGAGCTGTCATTGTGCCACTGCACTCCAGCCTGGCGACAGCAACACTCCATGAAAAAAATAAAGTCGGAATTCCTTACCAAAAGTAGAACTTCCAATACAAAAATAACTATTTTTAAATTAAAAGTTAAAATACTTCCATTTCAAAAAACGAGTTCTGAAAATCTAGTCATGCCTGAGTATAAACGATGTACACCTCTACAGAGCCAACCAGAAGATGAATGCTATATGCCTCAGGAAGAGGAAAAGCTAATATGGAAATAATTCAGCAGTCTTTTATATTCCATTAAAAAGAGTTCGATGTGATAATTTCTGATAACTTTTTTATTAGAAAATCATTATTTTTTGACAGTAAAATGGAAGCACTTGTCATGTCTAGCTAAGTCTCTTAAAAACATCCCAATTGTATAGGGAGAAGCCAAACTGAAATGCTTAATCAGTATTCAACTTTTTATGCCTTTTAGGTGTGCTTTTCAGCAGGTTGCTATTACAAGGTTGGGTTCAGCTGTCTAGTTAGAGACCACTGTACTGACATGCAAGGATACCTGTCTTCCTAAATCTCAACCTTTGCAACTCATCCTTTCTAGTAGGTCAGGAGATATTTAATTTATAGTAAAGCTCCTCAAAACAACTCTCTGTTTGTTTGTTTTTTTATCAATAGCAGATAACAAATATTTACTGCCATTTGCACTGCAAATAAAGAAAGAAGTAGAAAACCAACAAAACTGCCTAAATAAAAACAAACATCTGTAGGGGAAAGAGGAAACACAGTCTATCACTTGATGGTATCCACATACTGTCCCTAGAATGAGAATGTATGGATAAGTGGAAGATGATCTGCATGTTTCAGTTATATGTCATGTAAAAGACAAAAGAGAACCACTTATGTGGGTTGCATTTGGTAATTCAAAGAAACATTCAGGAAACTAGATGGTTATAGAATGTTAGTTTCAGTTTCTGAAATTCTTATTTATATTGTTTTATTGTGTAAGCTGTGATTACATAATACCAGGAATAATTGAAAAGTAAAAAATTTCAACAAATATTTGATTTGTTGGATATAACAGTATGACTAACTTTCTACCACCACCGTTACCCACCAAATGAATAAATGGGGAGACTTACTAGTCTCATCACAGCAATCTCAAAACTGATGTGGCTAAATGCTAATCAAAAGGCCACTTTTGAAAAGTTTGTTTTCAGTGGTCAAAATAGGTTTTTCTTCAATTCTGAGATATTACATTTTGTAGTGACATAAACACACTTTGATGGCAACATTTAAAAGGCCTACGTATATGCTTGGGGAGAAAAAAATACTTCACAGTATCAAAATTTTTTTCCTATAATTTTGACAAAAAAGTCAGCATGATGCCCCCAGCTTTCATCTTTTTGCTTTGGATTGTCTTGGCTCTATAGGCTCTTTTTTTGGTTTTATATACATTTTTAAGTAGTTTTTGTTGTTGTTGTTGTTATTGTTTGTTTTTGAGACAAGGCCTCACTCTGTCACCTAGTCTGTCATGCAGTGGTGCGTTCTCAGCACACTGCAACCTCTACCCTCCAGGTTCAAGCAATCCACTCACCTTAGTCTTCTGAGTAGCAGGGATTACAGATGTGTGCTACCATGCCCAGCTAACTTTGTATTTTAGTAGAGATGGAGTTTCACCAGGTTGATCAGGCTGGAAACATAGTCTTTTTCTAATCCTGTGAAGAATGTCAATGATAGTTTAATGGGAGTAGCATTAAATCTTCAAATTACTTTGGGTGGTATGGCCATTTCCATGATATTAATTCTTCCTATCCATGAGCATGGAATGTTTTCCCAATTGTTTGTTTCCTCACTGATTTCTGTGAGCAGTGGTTTGTATTTCTTCTTGAAGAGGTCCTTTACTTCCCCTGTTAGCTGTATTCCTAGGTATTTTATTTTCTTTGTAGCAGTTGTGAATGAGAATTTATTCATGATTTGGCTTTCTGCACATCTACTGTTTGTGTATAGAAATGCTTGTGATTTTTGCACATTAATTTTGTATCCTGCAACCTTTTTGAAGTTAGTTATCAGCTTAAGAAGCTTTTGGGCTAAGATGATAGTGTTTTCTAGATATAAAACTATGTCATTGGCATGCAGAGATAGTTTGACTTCTTCTCCTTCTGTTTGAATCTCCTTATTTATTTCCCTTGCTTAATTGCTCTGGCCAGAACTTCCAATATTATGTTGAATAGGAGTGGTGAGAGAGGGCATCTTTGTTCTGTGTTAGCTTTTAAGTGAAATGTTTCTGGCTTTTGCCCATTCGGTATGATATTGTCTATGGGTTTGTCATAAACGGCACTTATTATTTTTTGGTATGTTCCATCAATACCTAGTTTACTGAGAGTTTTTAATATAAACAGATGTTAAATTTTATGGAAGGCCTTTTCTGCCTCTACTGAGGTAATCATGTGGTTTTTGTCTTTAGTTCTGTTTTTGTGATGAATTATATTTATTGATTTGGGTATGTTAAACCAGCCTTGCATTCCAGGGATGAAGCCAACTTGATCATGGTGGATAAGCTTTTTGATGTGGTAGATTCAGTTTGCCAGTATTTTATTAAGAATTTTACATCAATATTCATCAGAGATATTGGCCTAAAGTTTTATTTTTTTGTTGTATCTCTGCCAAGTGTTGGTATCAGGATGATGCTGACTTCATAAAATAAGTTACAGAGGAGTCCCTCCTTTTCAGTCATTTGAAATAGTTTCAGAAGAAATTTTACCAGCTGTTTTTTGAAACTCTGCTAGAATTTAACTGTAAATTTGTCTGGTCCTGGGCTTTATTTAGTTGGTAGGCTATTTATGACTGCCTCAACTTCAGAACTTCTTATTGGTTTATTCAGGGATTCAACTTTTTCCTGGTTCAGTTATGGAAGGGAGCATGCGTCCAAGAATTTATCCATTTCTTTTATATTTTCTAGTTTATTTTCATAAAGGTGTTTATGGTATTTTTGATAGTTGTTTTTATTTCTATGGAATCAGTGGTGATATTCTCTTTATCATTTTTTTGTTTTGATTTGATTATTCTCTTTTCCTCTTTATTAGTCTAGCTTGCAGTCTATCTATTTTATTAATTTTTTTAAAAAAACAGCTCTTGGATTTGTTGATTTTTTTGAATGGTTTTTCATGTCTCTATCTCCTTCAGTTCTGCTCTGATCCTAGTTATTTCTTGCCTTCTGCTAGCTTTGGGGTTTGTTGCTCTTGATTCTCTAGTTAATTTAGTTGTGATGTTAAGGTATCCACTTGAGATCTTTCTGGATTTTCGATGTGAGCAGTCAGTTCTATAAATTTATCTCTTAACATTGCTTTAGTTGTGTCCCAGAGATTCTGGTACATTGTCTCTTTGTTCTTACTGATTTCAAAAAACTTCTTGATTTCTACCTTAATTTTATTATTTATCCAGGAGTAATTCTGGAGCAGTTTGTTCAATTTTCATGTAGTTGTGTTGGTTTGAGTGAGTTTCTTAATCTTGAGTTCTAATTTGATTGTGCTGTGGTCTGAGAGATTGTTACTTTGTGTTACTGAGGAATATTTTACTTCCAATTCCTTGATCAGTTGTGGAATAAGTGCCATGTGTCACTGAAGAGTTCTGTAGATATCTATTAGGTCCACTTGATCCCAGAGATGAGTTCAAATCCTATGTATCTTCTGTCTTGATGATCAGTTTAATATTGAATGTAGGGTATTAAAGTCTCCCACTATTATACTGTGGGAGTCTAAGTCTCTTTGCAGGTCTCTAAGAACTTGTTTTATAAATCTGTGTTTTCCTGTATTATATTTAGGATAGTTAGCTCTTCTTGTTGAATTGAACCCTTTCCCACTAGGTAATGTACTTTTTGTCTTCTTTGATCTTTATGCTTTAAAGTTTGTTTGGTTAGAAACTAAGATTGCAACACCTGCCTTTGTTCTGCTTTTCATCTGCTTGGTAAATATTCCTGCATCCCTTTATTTTGAGCCTATGTATGTCTTTGCATGAGAGGTGGGTGTCCTTAATATAGCACGTGAATGGGTCTTAATTCTATCCAGTTTCCCAGTCTGTGTCTTTTTATTGGAGCATTTAGTTCATTTACCTTTAAGGCTATATTGTTATGTGTGAATTTAATCCTGTCATCATGATGCTAGCTGGTTATTTTGCAGACTTGTTGATGTAGTTGCTTTCTAGTGTCATTGGTCTATGTACTTCAGTATGTTTCTGTAGTGGCTGGTAATGGTTTTTCCTAATATGCAGTGCTTCCTTCAGGAGCTCCTTCAAGGCAGACCTGGTGGTGATAAATTCCCATAGCATTTCCTTATCTGAAAAGGATTTTATTTCTCTTTCACTTATGAATCTGTTTGGCTGGATATAAAATTCTGTGTTGGAAATTCTTTTCGTTACGAATGTTGAATATTGGTCCCAATCTCTTCTGGCTTGTAGAGTTTATGCAGGGGATTCTAGTCTGATGGGCTTCAATTTGTAAGTAAATCTGCCTTTCTTTTTGGCTGTCCTTAACATTTTTTGCTTTATTTCAACCTTGGGGAATCTGATGATTATGTGTATTGGGGTTGATCTTCCTATGGATTATCTTACTGGCCTTCTCTGATTTTTCTGAATTTAAATGTTGGCCTGTCTTGCTAGATTGGATAAGTTCTGGATGATATCCTGAGGTATGTTTTTCAACTTGGTTCTGTTCTATCCATCTCTTTCAGTTACCTCAATCAGTCATAGGTTTAGTCTTTTTACATAATCCCACGTTCTCAGAGGTTTTCTTTGTTCCTTTTCATTTGTTTACCTCTAGTCTTCTCTGCCTGTCTTATTTTGCCAAGATAGTCTACAAGCTTTGAAATTCTTTTCTCCACTTTGTCTATTTGGTTATTGATACTTGTTGTTGTTTCATAAGTTCTCATGTTATGTTTTTTGTTCCATCAGGTCATTTATGTTCCTCCCTAAACTGGATTTTCTGGTTAACAATTGTACTAATGTTTTATCTTGGTCATAGTGTCTTGGTTAGTACATGCTCGTTTAGCTCAGTTCTAACCACCTCAGCCTCATCCCAGTTCTGTGCCCTTGCAGGACAGGTGTTGCAATCATTTGGAGGAGAAGAGGCACTCTGGCTTTTTGGGTTTTCAGCATTTTCTCACTGATTTTTTTCTCATTTGTGTAAGTTTATCTAGTTTTAATCATTGAGGCTGTTGACCTTTGGATGGCATTTTTATGGGGGCTTTTTTGTTGATGCTGTTGTTGCTTTCTGTTTCTCCTTTAACAGTCAGTCCCTCTTCTACAGAGCTGCCGCAGTTTGCTGGGGGTCCACTCAAGACTCTGTTCACCTTGGTCCCTCCCACACCTGCAGGTGTCACCAGTGGAGGCTGCATAATAGTTAATGTGGCTGCCTGTTCCTTCATCTGGGAGCTCAATCCCTGAGGGGCACCGACCTGATGCCAGTAGAAATGCTTCTGTATAAAGTGTCTGTCGACCCCTGTTGGGGGTTTTACCCAGTCAGGAGGCACTAGATCAGGGATCTGCTTAATGAAATACTTTGCCTGCCCCTTGGCAGAGGGGATTCGCTGTGCTGGGGGGAAATCCCACTGGTCTGGACTGTCCAGATTCCTCAGAGCCACCAGGGGGACAGACTAAGTTTGCAGAGACCTTGGCTACTCCTCCCCACAGGGGCTCCATCCCTGGGAAATTGGAGTTGCCTAGCTCTAGGGAGTTTCTAAAATTCCTTCAGTGAGAGGCTCCACCCATTGAAGAGGAGATGGGTCTGGGTCTGGCCTAAAGAGGTAATCTGGCCCCATCCTAAAGAGGCTGTCTGCCCATGCTCCACCACAGCTGCTGTGCTGTGCTGTGTTGTGTGGAATTCTTCCTGGGTCCAAACTTCTCACTCTCCCAGGCACCAGCAAGGGAAAATGGCAGACTGATGCCACAGTGATGACAGTCACTCCTCTCTCTGGGAGCTCAGTCATCTTAGGCATCAGGCAGCCACATTGATAACTGTCTCCTATCCCTTAGGTATCTCAGTCATCTTGCACAGCAGGTAGTCGCAATAATGACAGCCATTCCTCTCCCTGGGAACTCAGCTAGTCTTAAGCTGTCTCCAGCATGGCAACCACTGAGAATCTACATAGCATTTTGTTTGGGACCCAGGGCCTTCATGGCATGGGCTCATCAGGGGATCGCTTGACCCATGGGTTGCGCAGATCCCAAAAAAGAAGCGTGATTTCCCAAGAGGAGTAGCGCAATCATTCACTACCCCCCTTGGCTTGAGGTGGGAGCTCCTCTTGGCCCATGCAGCTCCCAGGTGGGCTCTTGTGCCACCCTTTTTCTCTCTCTCTGGGTTTATGCCAACTGCCTACTCTGTCCCAAAGAGACCCTGGATACCTCAATTGTCAGTACAGGATTCTCTCACTGTTTCCATCCATCTTGTGGGAGCCTCTGACCATAGCTATTTCTAGTCAGCCATCTTGGCCAAGTTCAACCATAATTTGAATTTTTAATGAGTTAGGCATTTTAATCGAATAAAGATGGTAGAAGGAGTGGATCTTTAAACAGTGAGACAGCCTAGGTAAATGACCAGAGGCCAAATTCAAAAGATTTTATTTTCTGTTTAATTTACAGCAAATCTCATGAGATGATAAAAATTGTGTCTCCATATTTAAAAAAAAGCAAAAGATATGATTAAACTTTAGTGTAAGCATATAATTATGATATTTAACTGTTGAGGGGAGAAATAGAGAATTAGATAGAGAAACATTGTAAAATTTCTCTATCAAAAAGGTCTTGCAAAATTCCCATCTTGAATGTTATCTAAACTGTTAATTTTGTAGCTTCATCTAACTCTTTGTACATTCATGTCAATTCACCCAAATGTCTCTTGCTACTGAAATTGTTACAAATATGTTGCTGCAGTTAGACAGAACATGTTGTTTTCATTATAAATTTAAATAATTTATGTTTATAGTTTAATCACTCCATGATCTAAACATTGTTTCACACCCAGCACTTCAAATAGGCAAGATAGCATGGCATTTAGAGTGCTAAATCTGGAAGCTGACAGGCCTTGCCTTCTGTAATTCAGGCAATGCAGGTAATCTTAATACAGGCTTACTTTCTAGGAACTATTATCAAAACGTTTGCCTTCTCGATTTCTCAGGGCTGAAGGTAGTCTCAGTTCTGGTTTTAGTTTTTTTGAGATGTGTGTGTCATTTATCAGTTTTTATGAGTCTCACTGTAGGAAAGACATTTTACATATCTAATCACGTGAACTCCTTACTTCTTTAAGCCTTGTCACTAAACTGGGGGCCAGGAGGCAGCTCCTTTATGACTTTCTCTCTTTAGACACTTACAGCACAAAAGTGGCTTTCTAAAGAAGTCTCTCACCACTATCCTTCTCTTCTGTCTTAATGCATTAATATTCTAGAAGTTGATCACATGATTCAAGTGGTACAAAACAAATTCTCCTTCATTCTCCTTTTTTTTTTTTGAGACAGAGCCTTGCTCTGTCACCTTGGCTGGAGTGCAGTGGCCAGTCTTGGCTCACTGCAACCTCTGCCTTCCAGGTTCAAGTGAGTCTCCTGCTTCATCCTCCTGAGTAGCTGGGATTACAGGCACCTGCCACCACACCTGGATAAGTTTTAGTATTTTTTTTTAGTAGAGACTGTGTTTCACCATGTTGACCAGGCTGGTCTCGAAAGCCTGACCTTGTGATCCACTCTCTTTGGCTTCACAAAGTGTTGGGATTGTAGGTGTGAGCCACTGTGCCTGGCCTCCTTCATTCTCTTTATGAAATATATATGGGATCAGAGATTCATTGTTTTACTTTCACTTTTATATTCATACAAAATTCAAAATGGTCACCAGAATACTGTTCTAAAATGTTATTTGAGAATTTGAAATTAAATTGAATCATATCAATTTTAACATTTCCTTCAGTAGTTCTTTTGTAATATATGTTTTACATATAATTTAAAAAGTGGAAAACTAAAAGCTTTGAACCCATGTTCAAAGATTGAGATTTGTAAATTTGATTCTAAAAAGGAAAACGATATAAGAGCAAAATTTGAACAAACATTTCAATAGCTTTCTAATATGCTAACAGTGAGCCAGAGTGTCAGATTACATATACAAAACAATGATTTAAATATGCCCTTGATATCTCCATCATTATACAAGTTTTTAAAGACACTATTTAAATTAATGAAATCTGTTTAGAAACAAATGGCAGACACTTAAAAATAACTCTCATATGAGAGGGAGTCAAGATGGCGCGGTGAGAACAACCCAGGATTGAAGCTCTCGGCGAATGTGTGGAGAGGGTGAGTCAGGGCCGCATTTCCAGACGGATCTTTGTTGCCCACAGAACGGGGAAATTCCAAGGTATAAAAGAGATGTGGGACGCCAGGCAGAGGTTTTGGCTGGTGCAGCTGGCAGCTGGTGGAGCCGGCAGCCGGCGCTGTAGTGCAGCGGTGCTCCACAGTGCTCCACACAAAGCGCACTGGTCCGGGTGCCCTGTTGAACCATCAATCTGAGACTTGAGAGGGCCAAACTTGAGACTGAACAGGAGTTGGACAGTGAGCCAAGCCAGGAGACTGCAGGGAAACAGTGTTTGGGATAGCGCAGTGGGACAAACAAAACAGCGATTCCAAACGCTCCGGGTGCGGGCACAGATGAACCCAGGATGGTGCAGCTCCGTAGGGGAGGGGCGTCTGCCATTACGGAGGCAATCCACCCCTACTGAGATACACACCCATTGCTGACGCAGCCTGCCATTGCCGAGGCAACCCGCTACAACAGAGAGACTCCACCACAGGGTGTAGCCCGTGGCAGCAGGGCGGAGACCACAGCAGCAGGGAAGAGCCTGCAGCAAGAGGGCAAACCTCACACCAGCAGGGCAGAGCCTTGGCAGGCAAATAATGACTAGACTGCCTCCTAGCTGGGCAGGACAGCACAGCGGACACTCAAAAATAAAGCCCCAACTCCCCCGAGACAGAGCATCTGAGAAAAAAGGGTTTTTTTTATGAGTTCTGCTGCAGCAGAATTAAACGTAGCAGCCTAACAGCCCTGAATGAACAACAGAGCTCATAGTTCAGCAATTGAGCTCCTATAAAGTACAGACTGTCTCCTCAAGCAGCTCCCTGACCCTTCTATATCCAGAAGACTGACATTTGGCAGGCATCATTCTGGGACAAAGATAGCAGAAAAAGAAACTGGTAGCATCCCTCACTGTTCCACAGCTGCTATAGGTGCACCCCAGACAAGCAGGGCCAGGAGTGGACCTCAGCAGTCACACAGCGGAGGGGCTAGACTGGTAGAAGGAAAACCAAGTAACAGAAATACTTCATCATCAACAATCTGGGCGTCCACTCAGAGACCCAATTGAAAAGTCAGCAACTACGCAGACGACCGGTGGATAAATCCACAAAGATAAGAAGAAACCAGGGAAAAAGGAGGAAAACACCCGAAACCGGAACACCTCGCCTTCTAGAAAGAACCAAAACTCCTCACCAGCAAGGGAAAAAAGCTGGACAGAGAATGACTGTGACGAAATGATGAAATTAGACTTCAGAAGGTGGTTAATGAGAAACTTTTGTGAGCTAAAAGATCATGTTTTAAATCAATGCAAAGAAACTAAGAACCTTGCAAAAAGATTTGAAGAAAGATTCGAGGAAATGATAACAAGAATGGATAACTTAGAGAGGAATATGAATGAATTAAAGGAACTGAAAAACACAATACGAGAACTTCGTGAAGCATGCACAAGTTTCAACAGCTGAATTGACCAGGCAGAAGAAAGAATATCAGAAGTCGAAGATCAACTCAATGAAATAAAACAAGAAACCAAGATTAGAGAAAAAAGCATAAAAAGGAATGAACAAAGTCTCCAAGAAATGTGGGACTATGTGAAGAGACCTAACCTGGGTTTGATAGGTGTACCAGAGTGTGACGAAGAGAATGAATCCAAGCTGGAAAATACTCTTCGGGACATCATCCAGGAAAATTTCCCCCACCTAGCAAGACAAGCCAACACTCAAATGCAGGAAATACAGAGAACACCACAACGATATTCCGCAAGAAGAGCAACCCCAAGGCATATAATTGTCAGATTCAACAAGTTAGAAATAAAGAAGAAAATACTAAGGGAAGCCAGAAAGAAAGGTCGGGTCACCCACAAAGGGAAGCCCATCAGACTCACAGCAGATCTCTCGGCAGAAACACTACAAGCTAGAAGAGAGTGGGGGCCAATATTCAACATCCTTAAAGAAAAGAACTTTCAACCCAGAATTTCATATCCAGCCAAACTGAGCTTCAGAAGTGAAGGAAAAATAAAATTCTTTGTGAACAAGCAAGTACTCAGAGATTTTGTCACCACCAGGCCTGCTTTACAAGAGCTCCTAAAAGAGGCACTACACATAGAAAGGAACAACCAGTACCAGTCATTCCAAAATCACACTAAATGCTAAAGAGCATCAACATAATGAAGAATCTACAACAACTAACGGGCAAAACAGCCAGCTAGCATCAAAATGGCAGTATCAAATTCACACATAACAATATTAACCCTAAATGTAAATGGACTAAATGCACCAATCAAAAGACACAGGCTGGCAAATTGGATAAAAATCCAAAACCCATCAGTGTGCTTTATCCAGGAAACCCATCTTAAAGGCAAGGATACACAAAGGCTCAAAATAAAGAGATGGAGGAAGATTTACCAAGCAAATGGAGAGCAAAAAAAGCAGGAGTTGCAATTCTCATCTCTGATAAAATAGACTTTAAAGCAACAAAGATCAAAAGAGACAAAGAAGGCCATTACATAATGGTAAAAGGATCGATAGAACAAGAAGAGCTAATGATCCTAAACATATATGGACCCAATACAGAAGCACCCAGATACATAAGGCAAGTTCTTAATGACTTACAAAGAGACTCAGACTCCCACACAATAATAGTGGGAGACTTTAACACTCCACTGTCAATATTAGACAGATCAACCAGACAGAAAATCAACAAGGATATCCAGGGCTTGAACTCAGACCTGGAGCAAGCAAACCTGATAGACATTTACAGAACTCTCCACCCCAAATCCACAGAATATACATTCTTCTCAGCACCACATCACTCCTACTCTAAAATTGACCACATAATTGGAAGTAAAGCACTGCTCAGCAAATGCAAAACAACTGAAATCATAACAAACAGTCTCTCAGACCATAGTGCAATCAAGATAGAACTCAGAATTCAGAAACCAACCCAGAACCGCACAGCTTCATGGAAACTGAGCAACTGGCTCTTGAATGTTGACTGGATAAACAATGAAATGAAGGCAGAAGTAAAAAATTGAAACCAATGAGAATGAAGACACAACATGCCAGAATCTCTGGGACACATCTAAAGCAGTCTGTAGAGGAAAATATATAGCAATAAGTGCCCACATGAGGAGAATGGAGAGATCCAAAATTGACACCCTATCGTCAAAATTGAAAGAGCTAGAGGAGCAAGATCAAAAAAACTCAAAACCCAGCAGAAGACAAGAAATAACTAAGATCAGAGCTGAACTGAAGTAGATAGAGACACGAAAAACCCTTCAAAAAATCAATAAATCCAAGAGCTGGTTTTTTGAAAAGATCAACAAAATAGACAGACCCCTAGCCAGATTGATTAAAAAGAAAAGAGAGAACAACCAAATAGATGCAATAAAAAATGATAAAGGGGAAATCACCACAGATTCCGCAGAAATTCAAACCATCATCAGAGAATATTACAAACAACTCTATGCACATAAACTAGTAAACCTTGAAGAAATGGATAAACTTCTGGACTCCTGTGTCCTCCCAAGCCTAAACCAGGAGGAAGCTGAAACTATGAATAGACCAATAACAAGGTCAGAAGTCGAGGCAACAGTTAAGAGCCTACCACACAAAAAATTCCCAGGTCCAGATGGGTTCACAGCCGAATTCTACCAGACACACAAAGAGGAGCTATTCTGAAACTATTCCAAATAATCCAAAAAGAGGGAATCCTTCCCAAATCATTTTATGAAACCAATATCATCCTGATACCAAAACCCGGCAGAGACCCAACAAGAAAAGAAAACTTCAGGCCAATATCCATGATGAACATAGATGCAAAAATCTTCAATAAAATATTGGCAAGCTGATTCCAACAGCAAATCAAAAAACTTATCCATCATGATCAAGTAAAATTTATCCCAGGGATGCAGGGCTGGTTCAACATATGCAAGTCTATCAACGTAATTCACCACATAAACAGAACCAAAAACAAAAACCACATGATTATCTCAATTGATGCAGAGAAGGCATTCGACAAAATTCAACAGACCTTTATGCTAAAAATCCTCAATAAACTCGGTATCGATGGAACGTATCTCAAAGTAATAAAAGCTATTTATGACAAACCAACAGCCAATATCATACTGAATGGGCAAAAACTGGAAGCATTCCCTTTTAAATACGGCACTAGACAAGGATGCCCTCTATCACCACTGCTATTCAATATAGTACTGGAAGTTCTAGCCAGATCAATCAGGCAAGAAAAAGAAATAAAGGGCATTCAAATAGGAAAGGTGGAAGCCAAATTGTCTCTATTTGCAGATGACATGATAGTATACCTAGAAGACCCCAACGCCTCAGCCCAAAAACTCCTGAAACTGATAAGCAACTTCAGCAAAGTCTCAGGATATAAAATCAATGTGCAAAAATCACAAGCATTCCTCTACACCAATAACAGACTTAAAGAGAGCCAAATCAAGAACAAACTGCCATTTACAATTGTTACAAAAAGAATAAAATACCTAGGAATACAACTCACAAGGAACATAAGGGACCTCTTCAAGAAAAACTGCAAACCACTTTTCAACGAAATAAGAGAGGACACAAACAAATGGAGAAACATTCCATGTTCATGGTTAGGAAGAATTAATATCATGAAAATGGCTATACTGCCCAACGTAATTTACAGAATCAATGCTATCCCCATCAAGCTACAATTGACTTTCTTCACAGAACTGGAAAAAACCACCATGAACTTCATATGGAACCAAAAGAGAGCCCGCATAGCCAAGTCAATTCTAAGCAAAAAGAACACAGCGGGGGGCATCACACTACCGGATTTCAAACTATACTACAAGGCTACAGTAATCTAAACAGCATGGTACTGGTACCAAAACAGAGATATAGACCAATGGAACAGAACAGAGGCATCGGAGGCAACACAACATATCTACAACCATACAATCTTTGATAAACCTGACAAAAACAAGCAATGGGGAAAGGATTCCCTGTTTAACAAATGGTGTTGGGAAAACTGGTTAGCCATGTGCAGAAAGCAGAAACTGGACCCCTTCCTGACACCTTACACTAAAATTAACTCCAGATGGATTAAAGACTTAAACATAAGACCTGGCACCATAAAAACCCTAGAAGGAAATCTAGGCAAAACCATCCAGGACATAGGAGTAGGCAAGGACTTCATGAACAAAACACCAAAAGCATTGGCAACAAAAGCCAAAACAGACAAATGGGACCTAATGAAACTCCACAGCTTCTGCATGGCAAAAGAAACAGTCACTAGAGTGAATTGGCAACCAACAGAATGGGAAAAAATTCTTGCAGTTTACCCATCTGACAAAGGGCTGATATCCAGAATTTACAAAGAACTCAAACAGATTTACAGGAAAAAAACAAGCCCATTCAAAATTGGGCAAAGGATATGAACAGACACTTTACAAAAGAAGACATATATGAGGCCAACAATCATATGAAAAAATGCTCATCATCACTGGTCATCAGAGAGATGCAAATCAAAACCACATTGAGATACCATCTCACGCCAGTTAGAATGGCGATCATTAAAAAATCTGGAGACAACAGATTCTGGAGAGGATGTGGAGAAAAAGGAACACTTTTACACTGTTGGTGGGAGTGTAAATTAGTTCAACCATTGTGGAAGACAGTGTGGCGATTCCTCAAGGCCTTAGAAATAGAAATTCCATTTGACCCAGCAATCCCATTACTGGGTATATATCCAAAGGACTGTAAATCGTTCTACTATAAGGACACATGCACACGAATGTTCATTGCAGCACTGTTTACAATAGCAAAGACCTAGAATCAACCAAAATGCCCATTGATGATAGACTGGATTGGGAAAATGTGGCACATATACACCATGGAATATTATGCAGCAATCAGAAATGATGAGTTTGTGTCATTTGTAGGGACGTGGATGAATCTGGAGAACATCATTCTCAGCAAACTGACACAAGAACAGAAAATGAAATACCACATATTCTCACTCGAATCTGGAGAACATCATTCTCAGCAAACTGACACAAGAACAGAAAATGAAATACCGCATATTCTCACTCACAGGTAGGTGATGAAAAATGAGAACACATGGACACAGGGAGGGGAGTACTAAACACTGGGGTCTATTGGGGGGAAAAGGGGAGGGCCAGCGGGGGGGTAGCTGGGGAGGGATAGCCTGGGGAGAAATGGCAAATGTGGGTGAAGGGGAGAAAGGAAGCAAAACACACTGCCATGTGTGTGCCTATGCAACTGTCTTGCATGTTCTGCACATGTACCCCAAAACCTAAAATGCAATAAAAAATTTAAAAAAAAGAAAAATATGGCAGAATATTCAGTCAAGCCATATAGATACATATTATTATTGATCCTGTATTTTGTGTGTTCGTATGTGTGAAATATGCTACAAATTTATTATAAGCTTATTTTTCAATACAAAATAATGATAAAGATATAAAGGGATAAACATACAAATTAAAAGGAAATGACATAAACACATTAGAGAATATTATAGTGAATTATGGAATATCAATAAAAAAATACAATATTAGAAACTATAGTTTCATAGACAGAGGAAAATCTTATTCATTTTAAAAACAGAAATATACAAGGTGGCCACAAATATGTAAATAGCATATGCATACGCATGTGTGTGTCTGTTTTTTATTGCCATTTTAAAATGCAATAAAAAATAAATAAATAAACAAAATTCACTCAGGGGAAAAAAAAAACCATTACCACAACTTAAGTCATCTAAAACAATACAAATTACTTTCCAGTTCTGAAGATCAGAATTTCTACACTAGTTTCATTGGTTTAAAAGCAAAGTAACCACAGGATTGTTTTCCTTACTGACATCTCCAGAGAGCATCAGCATTTAAGCTCATTCAAATAGTTGGCTGAAATCAGTTCCACATGGTTGTAAGACTGAAGTCCCCATTTCTTTGCAGGCCTTTGTCTAGGGATTGTTTCCAATCTCCAGAAGCCACCCACATTCCATGGTTCATTGTCCCTTCCTCTCTTTTCAAAGGCAGAAACATGAATAGATTCTTTCTCATTAACCAGAATTATAATATTTTTTAAAATACCATAACACTATCTGGTCAAGAGTATATTTTATAGCCAAACAAAATAGCAAATGAAATCTTATCGAGTCAAAGAAATAAGAGCAAGATGCTGTTTACTTTTGTCTAAACTCTAACATTCCATAAACTGATTGGGAGATTAACTATTATCCTATCACAAAACTTTGTGAAGCAACACTTACTGCAGAAGTACAAAATAATGCTCAGAGATTATCCAATATTTGTGAAAAAAGAAAGAAATCCTTAAAATATATTAATGTATTTGGAAACTCATAAAGTAAAATTCTAAAAGCTAAGTGAAACTCAAAGTCTATCTGGATGTCTAGTCATACTCAACGTTTCATCCCTATATTATTTCTGCAGTTGCTAAAAGAATGTTTATTGTTATGGCTATATTTAACATATTTTAGAAATTTGTATACTCAGAGGTTGTACTCGCCATACAAACCACAATTTCTAGAACTTAAATAATATAGTTCACAGATAAAAATGAAACATAGTCTCCTAGTTATTTATATTTTGATAGGAGACATCCTAACAGCAGATCAGTTTAGATCATCTAGTCTGAAATCTTTTTTAAATGAGGGGGAGAGAGAACACTTCAGGGAGAGATGAAAAGTGAGTAATTGTTTATCAGAGATTAAGTCAGCTAGCATAGTGAATGAATTATTTTAAGGTAAGATGTGAGCTAGTGAATGCAGAGTTCTTAGTCCAAAGATACAGGAGAGATTTATGCCTTTTATATAAACAAAAACAAAAAACAAACAAACAAAAAACCTTTCTTCCCCAACACGTGCTCCCAGAAAAGGGAGTGGCAAGGATCCTAAGCATGTATCCCTCTCAACAGAGGAAAACAGGAATCACTGAAGGGGCACAGAACCCTGCTTGGATTTCGTTAGTCTGTTTGTTTTTTGTTTTGTTTTGTTTTGTTTTAAACTATCAACCAAAGCTTCATTAAAGGTTAAGAATAGAGTTTAAAAAGCCACAATTAATAGCTGATGCTGACAAGTTGGGCATTCAGCAACGACAATAGATAGATCAGTTTGGATGAGAATGATTCCATGCAGTTGGGCTAATGTATCACCTATATTTGCCATCAGGAGTACTTCATTTATTATCCCATTGTCAATTATAGCACCTCCTGCACTAGATTGGCTGACACCAACTGGAGGAGTAATCCTTTCAGCTTAATTATGTAGTAACTTTGCCACAATGAATGTTCTCTACTAAAAGGAGTTATGATCCAAAATTGCACATCCTTTTTGCCCACTCTCATAGATTCATTCATATGCTGCTTTCACCAACTTTTTTGTCCCTAATCTAAGGCTCTTGATCAGCCAATAAAATCATTCTTTCCCATCCATGAATCAATAAATATCATGAACTTTGGCTACTTCTTTTCTGCATGAGGTGTACAGTCAATTACATTAATCACATATGTCTGTAGGAAGACTTTTTCCTTACTATCTTCTTTAGTATCATCCACAGCAAGAGTTTAGTGGTATGGCAGTTCATTTAGGGCCTGTACCTACATATGGTAGAGAATTCATTTCTGAACCAACTTTGGGGTTTACTTCTTCTGAAAGAGAATTATAAGAGACATCTTGTTAGAAAATAGATATGAGCTGAGGAAGAGACATTGACACAGGGGCAATAGGTGACATAGGGAACTGAGCAACTTGCTCATGGAACTTCCTTAACTTCTAGACCTGTTGAAGCTCAACTTCAGATGTGCTACTTTTAGCTTACAATCTATTGCAGTTGGGCTCTAGACCTTATGACTTGGTGGTAACACAACCCAGCTAATGATGGCCTATTTGGACTACATAGTCATTTGAGATCTTAGGTCAGGCACTCCATCTCTATCAAAGTACAGTCTCATACAAGAGCAACAGTACTTTTTATTTTACCTATCATTTTCCTAGATCCGTTATTTTCTCCATATTTTATTAACAATCTCCAAAAAAACCCTATGGCTGAGGTTACTTGGCTGCCATTCTGATCTTGCTGAATATTGCATTAATTATACCCCAAATAATGCAGTAGCTTACAGATTATAAAACTACCTAAGAGTTGAAGATTCTATTCACATTCTCTACCACCTGAAGTTTCAAGGTCCCACTGTTTCCCTATCACTTTTCCGATTTTGCTGTTTTGTATATGCCCCAACTGAGAATCCTATCTTTGAAACCTTGACAATTTTCCATTAGGTTATGTGTCTGGGTTTTTAAATCTAACTTATCTGAAGCTGCAGAAGATGAGTGTGTCTTTAAATGTTATAGATGAGGCTCTCCAATTCTCACACTTTGTTTTAAATTGTGAATCAGTAGGGCTAAGACTCTTGTTTGCTCTTCAGTGAATTGCATTTATTAAGAATCACGATTCCAGACTATGTAATAGTTACTCATTCTCAGTTTTGAGGGGCAGTAGCTAACTGGCATTCCCTTTACTCTGTATCTGATCTAAGCTCACTACAGGGAAACATCTTGGCAAATACATTGCAGTAGCTTTCAAGGGACTTTGAAAATTCCATTTACTACCAATAATAATACCTTCATTATCACTGTTTATTGAATGATTTACTGCTTTAATCTTATTCTTAGAGTCTGTTTCATGGGACCATAACTGGCATCAACCCTTTTATAATAAAGTTCTTAGAGACAGAGGTAAAGATAAGATTTTATTAAAAACTTCTTTATAAATGGGAGTTTCTTGGGGGTGGGAGGACTATAGAAACAAACATAAGTTAGAGAGTGAAATAAAACAAGAAAAAAAAAGAAAAACAAAAAAATGCTGAGAAATAATACAATGTCAGAAAATGCTTACCTTTGTCTTAATTCACAGGGAGAGATATCTGTAAATAAATTAATCACCAGTATTGTCCTCTTTGAAGTCATGGAAGTCCCCTTTAGGTCCCTATAGCAATCAATCACTGGTTCTGGGTCATTCGAAGAAAGAAGGTCAGTGTTAACTTCCAGGGTTAGAAAAAGTCAGTGGAGGGCAATTGTCTAGAGAAGGAAGGACAATGTGGGCCATCAGAAGCTGACAGTAACTGAGGAATGGACTTGCCAGAAATGAAAGGAACTATTGGAAGTTTGAGCACAGGGTATACATGGGCAGAATCTCTCTTTCTCTTTCTACCCTATACTTTCTTAAAAAACCATGCACACACACACACACACACACACAATTTCGCTTCTTGTTTTGAATAGAAGCCAGTGACTCTTGAAGCTGTGACAAATAAAATATAAATAAAATGACAGGAGACCACTGAGATACCAACCTAGTGGTATTAAATTTTGAAGTGTCTAGGAGACAAGTGCTAAAAGTGATATAGAGAAAGACACAAGGATAAGGTTTGAAGCAAGTGCAAAGTTGACCTTATCCAACCCTCACAGTGATTGACTGTCACGAAGACTGTTTCAGACATTTTAATAGACCATCTTAAACTTTATTAGCTCTTTCTGAGGGTTCTATGCCAGATCTTCAGCAAATAAACCAAAGAAAAAAGAAAACCACATAGATAAATTCCCAGTACATCTCTGAGGCATTTTCTCAGAAAATGGATATTTCAAAACATAATGGTGGTAAGTTAATCACTGAGTGTAAAATGAATAGATAGCATTATTCACATAGACTACATGCCCATGGTCACCAAAAAGTTTAATGCTCTACAATAGGAGGCAGCAAATTACAACCCACAGGTTAAGTTTAGCTCATGACCTGGTTGGTTTTCGCTTTTTATCTTTTAACAGTATGTGAGATAAGAATGATTTTTTTAAATTTCAAAATATCCTGAAAGAAGAAACTCAATGCAGGGTCTGGGAGAGGACTGTATGTGGCTTTCAAAGCCTAAAATATTTGCCATCTGGCATTCACAGAGAGCATGTTTTGAGGCTGGTTCTGTAATTCAGATATGTTTCAGGTCTCTCTAAATATTTCTTTCACCATAAGAAAGCAGAGCAGAAAACATGTGTTAGTAGTAGAAAATAATCTGTATCCTCAAGTTCTACTGATACTGCAGTAGGACAATGAATAGTGAGAGTTAATACTTTTATATGTTATTCTTGAATATGTTATGGCTACAAATGCTCAATAAAATATTACAAAAATGTGTTACCTATAATTTCTATATAGTTCATTGTTTGTACACTTCTGAATGCAAAAGAATCACCTAGAATTTTTATTAAAATGTGGATTTCTAAATTATATCTCAAGATATTTCAAATTTGTTGTATATTAGGTAGGTCACAGATATTTGCATTTTAAGCACAACCTGGTGCTCATGATGCGGCTGGATCATAAACTGCAATTTGAAGACTATGCACAGAATAGAAAAAACATTGGTTTTAAGTCAGAAAGACTTAGATTTAATAGTTTACTCTAAATAAAAAAATAATTTGACCCAATTAAATACCTACACATTAAGTTTCAGCCACTCTTATAAGTGTTGAGCAGTGAGCAAATCCAAACAAAAACATCTCTACTCTCATATCACTTACATGTGAATTGGTATAAAAGATTAAAAAGAAGTAAAAGACATAGAATGTCAGATGAGTGCTCTGGAGTAGAAGAAAGCATACAAATGTAAAACGAACTGCTGGGGATGAGCTGGGGAGGTAGATTTTAGTAAATTTTCATTTTGGCAAAGACCTGAAGAAGGTGAGAGACACAGACATTATAGAAATACCAAGGGAAAATAAGTTCCCAGGAGAGAAAACAGCTAATATGGAGTTTGGTGCATTGAAGAAATAAAATGGTAAAGAAGCAGTGAGGATACAAAAGAACACTCAGAGTGCTGTGTGAAGAATAAACAGTAGGGACTGCATAAGCAGAATAATGCCCCCACCACATGTCACCTTAAATAGCAAAAAGAATTTTAAAGATGTGATTAAGTTAAGGATCTTTAGATGTGGAGATTATCCTGGATTACCCAGGTGTATCCAATGTAATCATAAGGGTAGTTATAAGTGAAGGATGGAGGCAGCAGAGTCAGAATCAGAGAGATCTGAAGATGCTATGCTGTTGGCTTTGAGAATGAAGGAGGGAGCCACTGACAAAAATTGAAGGTGACATTTAGAAATTGTAAAAGGCAAGAAAAAAGATTCTTCGGTAGAGCACCAGGAGAGAGTGTGAGCCCTGTTGATGCCATGATTTTATCCCATTTAGACCTATTTTGACTTCTGGCCTCCAGAAATGTAGGATAAAAAATTTGTATTTGTGTAAACCATGAAGTGTGTGGCACTTTGCTACAGCAGCCACAGGAAACTGGTGCAGGAAGTAAAGACATTAACATGAAAGATAAGTTGGGAGGTTATTGCATTAATTCAAAAAATAATAAGAGATTGAATTAACATAACAAAAATTAAGATGAAATTATTGAACTATAGATACTATCTGATAATGTGAACGAAGGAGCAAAATGATTTACAAATGAATCGCATGTTAGTTGTAAGAGAAAGATGAAGGTCAATGATGACATTGAGTAAAATACTGGAAAGCTGTTGCCAATTATTGAAATGGAAAAAAAATGTGCAAGAAGATGGAAGACCTGCCTATTAGACATCAAAGTGAGTATGTCAAATAACCATTCAAATCTGATTGCAGGGATGAAATCTAGGCTTGACGGGTAAATTGGTAACCACTTTTAAATAGGATTTAAGGCTGGGAGAGTGAAGAAAATCATCAAATAGAGTGAGTGAAGACAGAAACGAGATTCAAAACCTGAGCTCTGGGTCATTCCAACTTCTGGATATCGTAAAAGTAGCAATGAACTGGCAAAGTAAACTAAGAAGCAGCAACACAAGAGGTAAGATTAATGAAACAGGTGACTGTGATGACAAGCCTGGTGAAGGATCTCAGAGAGCAAAAGTGAACAAGTGCATGGAATGCTCATGAGAAGTCAATGTGGGGACTGAGAATTAACTCTTGGTTTTAGCAGTGTGTAGGTCAATGGGACCTTGGCAACAGTAATTCTAGTAAGATGTTAGGGGAAAAAAATCAGTTGAGAGTGGGTGTGAGCAGTTCTTTGCTAATTTTAAAAACATGGACACATTTTTAACCTCTGTAAATGTCAGCTTCCTCCTCCATAATATGAGATAATTATTCATATGTTAAAACAATTTTTGTGAAGATTAAATGATGCAGTGCTTATAAAGTATGTCTTAAAAGTTCTGGCACATAGTGCTAAAAACATGTTAGCTATTTTCCTTTCCTTCCTGTCCTCCTACTATATTCCAGTGAAATAAATATATTTTCTATTATGCATATTGTATAAAATGAATATGGAATAAACTGCAAATACGTACAATCCAGATAAGAGGTATATTTACCCTACACTTTAAGACATCAACATAATTAACTTATCCTCCATTGCTTGGTTCTTGGAAAGTCCAGTGACCAGTGAGGAATTTCCACAAATTTCCATGAGTTTACATTTTCAGTTACCACTGGTCAGAATATTTAGCTGTTTCTTGAACAATTCATGCTGTGGATATAGCCTAAGCTATATAAAACTATTCATTTTAAAGGACTAGTTAATAAATAATAGTCCGGGTGGTTTTTTGTAAAGTTTAAACTATAAAGATAACATGAGAATGGCTAAATCTGAGGAACATTAGATCAGACCATTCTAGATCTCCCTGGAGTCACTAGGGTGCAACCTCAGAGTCACCCTGGCCATCACTAACTAGGAAAGACCAGATCTTGCAGATCCACAAAAGCATTCACAGAAGAATATGGCAACGATGTGGATGTGAAGAAAGTGGCCTGAGAAGTCAGCAAAGAAGGCATAAGCTACAAAACTGTTCATGGAATCCAGGGTAAAGTTTAAGTAGGGTCTCTTCTGCACTTTCCAAAATTTCCAAAATTTCTCTGCTTCCTCCTGTTTGCACTGTTTTGAAAGATAAGGACATCTGTGGTCAAAGGATTTCTTTCTTGTCTCTGACTGGATATTGTGCTACTGGTTTTAAAAGCGGTGTCATGTTCTCCTGGGACCAGAATCAGGAGAGATATCTGTATTACCTGGGAGCTTGGAGTTTGGTCTGAGAGGCAGGGCTGAAAGTAATTTCTCCTTTCAAAAGTATCCTGGGGCTTTGTTTCAGGAACATCAATACCCACCTCCAACAAACTACCATGTTGTTTCTGGCATATTTAAATACAGTACAATACTGGATATTTAACTCTCCTAATAATCCACTTGATAATGTTAAAAACTTCAGTGATAGTGAAATAGAGTTTATTTTATTTTAGGGACAGAGACTTACTCTGTTGCCCAGGCTGGAGTGCAGTGGCACAATCTTGGCTTCCTGCAGCCTCTACATCCTGGGTTCAAGCAATTCTCATGCCTCAGCCCCCCAAGTGGCTGGGACGATAGGCATGCAGCACCACGCCTGGCTAGTTTTTGTATTTTTAGTAGAGTTTCACCATGGGTTTTCAACAGGGTTTCACCATGTTTGCCATGCTGGGCTCAAACTCCTGACCACAAGTGATCCGCCTGCCTCAGCATCCCAAAGTGCTGGGATTACAGGCGTGGGCCACTGCACCTGGCCTAGAATTTATTTTTAATGATGACTTATGGTTACTGACTCCCTTGACTAAAACCTTATATTTTCAACTCCAAAACAAGTGGATACACATATGTACACATAAATATGAATATTAATGTATACACAACACAGACATTTATGCATATACATACACATACACACACACACACACACACACACCCCTCTACGTGATCTCCAGAATAAAATTAATGTTGTTGTTTTAGAGGTAAGGATTATGTAGTTGAACACACTTGGAAGCATATTGAAATTAACCATGCTAATTGTTTTGCATATCATTTAACACAATTGCTATACAAATAGACTCATTTTAGTATACTGATATTGATTGGCTCTGTGTCCCCACCCAAATCACATCTCGAATTGTAATTCCCACAAGTCAAGTGAGGAGTCCAGTGGGGTATGATTAGATCATGGGGATGACTGTTCCCATGCTCTTCTTATCATAGTTAGAGACTTCTCATACAGTCCGATGATTTTAAAAGTAGTAATTTCCCCTGAACTGTCTCTCTCTCCTGCTGCCTTGTGAAGAAGGTGCTTGCTTCTTCTTTGCCTTCAGCCATGGTTGTAAGTTTCCTAAGGCCTCCCCAGCCATGCAGAACTGTGAGTCAATTAAACCTCTTTCCTTTATAAATTACTCAGTCCCAGGTAGTATCTTTATAGCAGTGTGAAAATGGACTAATACTTATACCTATGTTGAAAGGAATGTACCCTATCTATAAAAAAAAAAAAAAAAAAAAAAAGCACAGGCATCTCTGGAAGCATAGACTGAAGGTTTAGCTCTGTAGTTTTCCACAAGGGGCAATTAAGCCCTCCACCAACTGGGGGCATTTCATAATCTCTGGAGACACATATTGGTTATCACAACTGAGCAGGGGAGAGGCACCACTGACATCCAAAGGATAGATGCCATGGCTTCTGCTACCATTGTACAATGTTAAGCAAAGTGTCAACAATCAGGAACTAACCTACCCAAAACACGGATAGTGTGGAAGTTGAGAAACTGCTCTAGAAGGATATTTTGTTTCTGATTATTCAATTCGGCATCTTAGCCACTGCAACTGCTGGCTCTAAGCAGGCTTTTACAGAAAGTGACTTTGTCAAGGTTTTTGTTCTGGTATCACTTCTGATACTATCTTTTTCAAAGCCAAACAGGACAGAAATAAATTGGCTTAGTGGTCTATTTATGATTTTTATTTTGTTTTGTTTTATATCTAATTGGCTCATAACTGTAGTCATTGCTATAGAGGTAAAATCCAAGTAAACCAATGCTTTGCCTAAATGAGCTTTTTGTTGTTGATGGAAAATTTACTTGTTGCATTCAAGGAAATGCAATTGGGCCTGGTGGTTCTGAACATATTTCTGTGGGTATGTGTGTGCATGCATGTCAGTACCTACTGCTTGTTGATTTGGATATGCCTCCACCCTTTGCTGCCTCACTTTCTGCCCTGGTGTGCTTATTTGCATACATTGCATTCAGATTTTCTTGGAATTTCACCAATGAGATTTCAAAATGAATCTGTAGGGAGAAAGAGGAGTACAGTTAATGCATTTCTTCCCCGATTCCTTCTGTCTTAAGTAGACCTTCTTGAATTACATTACTTTGAATGTCTTATTTATTTCCTGATAGAAGTCAGAGTAATTCATATTTTGAGTATCTGGGTGTCTGTGTGTATATACTGCATAGCTTTCCCTTTATATTATACCCATTTAAATGTTCTAACATAACCACAAGAAGTAGTCCCAACGAGAAAAAAAAATAAAAATACAAACAACAGTTCAAATACAACAGAGCATGATAGATAATAATGCATCCGATCAGTTGAATAACTCTTGTAATGCAAGGCTCAATTATCTTTGTTCTGTTAACATGTAAGCATTGGCAATACTTTTCAAGTTAGAAAATTAAAATCAAATACAAAGTATGAATATCTTTTTGTGGTAAAATTTAGCACTGCTATGCCAGATTGCCTTTTTGTCCCATAATATAATTGATATGTCTCCTCCAGACCTTTCACACCCTGCATCTGGAATAGCAGTAACCTTCTAATTCACGACGCAATCTTCAACATTTCCATACTATTATATTCAGCAATGAGTTGCTATTCTAAAGTATCAAGTGGATTATTTATCTTCCCTGCTAAAAATTCTTATTTTTCACATTTTCCTACTGAGTATTGCCTAATCTCCCCAATCTGACCAGTAAGATTTTTTGTAATCTGACTTCAAACTTTCTTTCTTTGTCTGACACATACATGTATCTTTAGGAATATACTCTACTCACATTAGAAATGACAAACTCAGTTTATAACACTTTCAGAAATGTCCACCGAACATCCAATTCTTAATAACCGTAGTTATCTGTAAATGGTTCTTTCAAGTAAAAATGTTGTGAATTTTTAAGAAGAAAATGTGGCTAGTTTAAATGTATGTGTTTCCATCATAGCTTGATTTGTAATGGAAGTGTTTTATGCATACTTTCTGTTTTAATACACAAGTGTATATAAAATAGTCAAGAATTAATAAAATTAATATTTTACTTTTCAAAGCATGAGTGAAGAATACCATGACTGTTAGTATAATCTGGTACCATTAGCTTGATAAAGCTGAAGCGCCAACAGTTTTCCCATTATTACTTTTATATCATCAGTGAAAATATAAGCACGGAGAAAAAGGCCAATAACATCTTAATATTACCAAGGAATTTTTTTTCAACCTGTAGACCCTTTACAAGAGTCTCGGAGGTCTATTGACCAAATTTTTAAAATCCTGCTGTAAAAACTAGGTATTTGATTCCTCAAGCTGCTTCCTACTGTCTCAGAAATCGTGAGTGGTTTCTAACAAAAGACAAGAAGTTACTAGTTGAGGAAAATAAAAGTAGAACCATAAACCTTATGTTCTGGTCTTTCACGTTGTTTTCCCAGGGCTTTCATTATATGTCTTCAATCCCATGTGTGCATGTGGAAGTGGGGCCAGGATGTTGCTGCTCTCTAGAGCCTTAAGTTTTCCATCTGTGTTTGCACAGTGTTTTACATGGCATATGGGAGTTTCTGTCATACTGATTACAGCTATTCATTTGCATGTCTTTCTCCTTTGATAGAAAGTGAGCTCCTGAAAGGTAGGAAGGTTGTTTTATTCGTACTTTCACCACAATACCTAGAGTAGGCACAGAGTAGATGTCCAAACATAAATAAGCAAACCAAAAATGAGTTTAAAAGTTCCAGAGCATTAGAGTTTACAGCTGTGATAATGTTCTCATTGTAATTACTGTAGAATAAAATAATAATGGTAGAAATCTTCTACTGAGGACTTCCTATATTTCAAGCATGGTCTTAAGTCTTTGCATGGATCGCATTTAATCTCTTATTAATTCCTTGCATTCATAAATTGTTATTCCCAACTATCCCCATCTGCATTTTGTAGAAACAAAAGTTTAAAATTAAAAGGTAAAGTGATTTTTAAAAAAATCCTGCAATCACCCGGTATTGGAGTCAGTATTGAGTTAAACAGTATCTTAATGTCACAGCAAAGAATGCTTCTAGGACTTTGTTGTTAGATGACATGACCGTGCATGCTGATTTGACAACATCAGGTGATTTTATTCCATGCTGGCAGGGGAATGTTAAACATTAGACAGCAGCGAGTTGATTTTTATGATATTACTATGGCTCTGACTTGTGTTCTTGTGATTTTTATTGAAATGTACATATGTCTGTATAGGATTACCTTTATCCTGATCCTATTACCTTCCATCTGAAAAGCATATCTAAACTTGTATCATGTAGCCTGTCTGGGATCTTTTGTTCTGGGATCTTACAGAGTAATAGTGGCCAGGGCTGAGAAAAAGGGGGAAAAAAATTCTTAAGAATAGTATCTCTGGGAAATACAACCCAAATGAGCTTCTCCTACTCAGGTCTGTGGTGTGTTTATTCTTCACATTCAATACATTATCTTCTAGTAGTAGACGTCCCCAAAGTAAACTCATCAGGTAAACAAATTAGCCAGGATTCTACTTTTTGCTAAATGTAATAAGAATTATTCCTTCTTAATAATCACAAAATTGGAGGCCCTGATGCAGAACATGCTTTTTCATCAGGGAGATATTAAAGTGGGCAGATTTTTTATCAGATATGTATTTAGTAACCCAAAATTATAATAGTTTGGGAATAATATTTCTCTTAAAGTCAAACAGAACCAGCAATCTTCTAGCAGACTTGTACAGAATTCCTTGCTAGCCTACAGAATGCTGACGGTTATTTGTTTGTTTGTATTTATTAGTTTTGCTTTCTGGTTTTGTTTTTCCAGAAACTATATTCTCCTTACTAGAGTATTAGATTCCATGACAAAGTTTATTCTTTCCACACTACTGTCCTAAGATGACACACTCTTTCTGTTCCCTTTACCCTTCTCAGCTGAAGCAATGCCATGGGGATTCTGTATGTTGTTGCTAGTGTATCTCACCAGCTTTCAAATCATGCAATGACTTTTTGACCAGGATCCACAATACAATATACATTGTACCTCATAATCCATTTAAAACAAACTTTCACAAAGAATCTTTTTCTCGGCTGGGCGCGGTGGCTCACGCGTGTAATCCCAGCACTTTGGGAGGCCGAGGCGGGTGGATCACGAGGTCAAGAGCTCGAAACCATCCTGGTCAACATGGTGAAACCTCGTCTTTACTAAAAATACAAAAATTAGCTGGGCACGGTGGTGCGTGCCTGTAATCCCAGCTACTCAGGAGGCCGAGGCAGGAGAATTGCCTGAACCCAGGAGGCGGAGGTTGCGGTGAGCCTAGATCGCGCCATTGCACTCCAGCCTGGGTAACAAGAGTGAAACTCCGTCTGAAAAAAAAAGAACCTTTTTCTCTTTCTAAAAGTAATGTGTTCTGTTACTCTCATCTGTATCCTTTCTGTAGGTCCATTGAATTGATTTGGGATTCGCAAGTAAGTCCTGGCCTTCAATTTGAAACAATGATCTTTTCATGGCTGTGGCTTTCACAGTGTGGAAAATTTTATTAATAATCTAATGTTCCTAAACTTAAAAAAAAAAAACATTTTTACTGTAAGAAAATCAATAATTCACTGGTTCCAAAACTTTGTTATACATCAGAATCACCTGGAAGTCCTGAAACCCAGATTACTGGACTCTGTCTCTAGAGATTTGATTCAGTTTATCTGCTGAACAACTCAATAATCTTTATTTTAAACACGTTTCCGGGTGATGCCTATGATACTGGTTCTGGGGATACCCTTTGGAAACCACAGGTCTAAAGGGAAAAGTTTGGATTTCCTCCCACTAAGTGTTAATTGTACTAGATCCTTCCTTAGAGTTCTAAGGATGCCCCCTTGTGGAAATCTAAGGTAAAAGTTTGGAAGACAATGCTCCCTAAATACCACTGAGAGATAAAGGCAGTAGATGTAACACTTGATTTTAAGGCATTCCCTCTACCTCCCTTAGGACAAAGAACGATGATGATTGGGTAGCAGTAAAACATAGTGGTTAAAAGGCCATAACTTAAAGACAGATGAACCTGGGTTCAAAGATTCCACTTTTGTGTATAATTTTGGGCCTATTACTTCTCTAAGACTTCATCATCTGTAAAGCAATATAATAATAGTACTTTATGTATCACATAAAATTTTAGTGAAAATTAAGTACATTATACATGAGGACTGAAACCATCTGACTTATAATTTAGGATGCAAATAGCAGTCCTCTATTTAACATTCTAAAGTGCAACACTTGAAACCACTCAAACTCACACCCACATATTTAGCCCTTTCACCTAATGCATCTTTCCCTAGATTATCCAAAGATAAGTGCTAATTCATGACAAAGAACCAATATTGATTCAGAACTCAAATATGCCCCTTTACAATGTGGGTTTCTAAAACTTCTCCTGCCACCTGCAGTTGTTTTCTCCAGAATAAGCCACTATGCTACATAGACCCTGGCTAGTGATAGAGGCAAAAGGTTGCATGAAACAGCTGCCACCAGGATATTCCAAGAGATCCCATTCTACGGCTGCAGAAATGTCTGAAGTGTGTAGTTAGAACTAAGTCCTGTGCCTTGGAACCTTCCACTTTCATAAATGCAGGTGCCTGCCCCAGGCTGTAAGGGTCACTGAAATTTGAGATTAAAACCACTTTCCTTCCAGTGCTGTGTTCAGCCACAGCTATATAT
This sequence comes from Callithrix jacchus, assembly GCF_049354715.1. Classification (NCBI taxonomy): domain Eukaryota; kingdom Metazoa; phylum Chordata; class Mammalia; order Primates; family Cebidae; genus Callithrix; species Callithrix jacchus. The sequence continues at coordinate 89,996,988 of NC_133511.1, forward strand.
CAGTGATATGGACCTATGTCCACAGCATGCAACTCTTTAGATGCATTCAGCCAATACACTTGAGATTCATAGGATAATTAACCAAAAACAGCCATTTAGTAAAATTCATCAGAAACCAAACCAAGATAAAATCACTTTTTAAAACATCAGTGCATATATCTTTCATTAGTAATGATTTATCCACTTTCTCACTGTCTGAAAATAATAAAAGAAAATTAAAATAATCAATTTTTGCCCTCTCGGTGCTCACTGAGGAGATATACATGTATTAAATGTTTTTGAATTTAAGTATAGTCATTTTTTCCACATTTGAATATTTCTAAAATCTAAATGAGATTTTCTAATGTGGTAATGTTTATTTTCTCTGAAAGTAAAACCTGTTAATAAATCAGTGCTGTGTTTACAACTTGTGGCATATTGGAATCAAAACAAGGACAGCTGGAATTTCTCATGCAATATGAAGGCTTATGTAAAGGTCTGGCTGGATATTTTTAGATTATGTATCTTATGGAAGAGAATTTTGAATAATAAAAATCTTGGGAATTAAAAATGTGCATACTCACTTCCATACAAACAAACACACATACAAACATGCATATTTAAGCATACACATGCACATGCACATCAAATATACACCCAATACCACCACCATTACTATTGATACCACCACCAGTACTGTTACCATTGGTAACTATGGGTCTTAAAGTGTTTTGATGTGGGTGGTGTCCATTTCTCATGTCTAGGAGCAATGTCAATAAACATAGAATAATCATTTAAGTATTTTGAAACAGGAATATAACAATATCTCAGCAAAATGCTATAAATTCTAAAATACAGCATTAAGCATGTTAAGAAAACATAAAACTTGTGTCTGTGGTATTCAATTAGAATGTTTCTTGATACAAATAAATAAATGTCACTAAAGTGAAGTTTCAAAACTTAATTTTGAAATTATAATTGCAGGACTGAAAATGAGAAAAAAAATCTATATATTTGGTTAGACTGAGAAGGCAAGATAAAAAAAGGAATAGCTTTACAAATAAGCCTGCATTTACCTAAAAAATGATAGCAAAAATGAATAAAACTGTCTAAGAAACACTGTCATTTGTGAACAAAGGCTGGTTTCTGGTCTTGCTTTCAATCAGGCAGCTCCGAATTGTGCAAACTGTAGTCTTTGGTTGTGGTTTCAACTGTCCACTTTCAAATGGATGCATGGTTATAGAAATTTGCAATGATTCTCTGAAATAGCTGCTCTAAATATATCTGTACATTTTCAAATCTGTTACATGTGTCAGAGACAAAAAAACCTTTGTCAGTAGGAGCATTTTCCTTTACAATGTATCTGTTATTTCTATCACTATCACATGTGTGATATTAAAAACGCTTATGAATGATGCTCAAGTTTCTATCAGAATAACTCATTCAATTTACATAAGATACAAAATACATTAGACCTATTTACAGAAATACAACAACAAGTCGATGTAGTGCAGCCTGAGACTTTAGGTGTGGCATGAAGATAGCTGAGTAGGATAACTCTCAATGTGTGACTGTGAGAAATCACTTAAACCATGTAAGCCTTAGTTTTTTATCTTGAAACTGGAGATAATATCTACCTCATCAGATATTGAAAGTGTTTAGTTAATAATCTATGCAATATGTTGTGTATGGCACCTGTTAAAATTCAACAACTTGTAACTACAGCCTTTATTATAAATATGAAAAGTATAGTAAAAGATACACATGGCATAAATTATATGTTTTGCTTATTTTAAAAATTATGTACATAAAAATCTCTATAAATTAAAATTGCAAATGCCCAAAGAGAGTGTATTAAAAAAAGATTATCACTTTACAAAGAAATGCACTAAATAATTTATCTTTATATGACATTTCTTGAATTCACTTAAAACCTGATTTGTAAAATTTTGCTTTGTTTGGAACTTTGCCAGAACACACATCATATGTGTCTTTTCAAAAGGCCAAGATTAGTATATGTTATAGACCCATAAATTAAAAGTTATCTTCTGGTCTAAAAATTTCTATGTTTTAGAAAAATTGGTTACTTTATGTAGTGAAAATTGTACAGAAGATGTCTATGAGATAAGCAAAATCTAGGAAAACAACCAGCCATGTAAGTAACATATGTGTGTGTATATGTATATATACACACCCATATATATATATATATATATGTTATTAATATATATGTATATGCACACCTATATATGTCATTTTATATATGTGTGTGTGTGTATATATGGTACACATATATAATCTTGACCATGACTGTGGGCCTGAAGAGTGAGGGAGACTAGAGAAACAGAGTGAAGACAGCTCCCTGTCTTCTACAGATTTGCAGCATATCAGGGAATTTATACAATTCTGGCTGGTTGAGTCTTCTGAGGGTTTCTTAATAAGAGAAACCAAGGAGATACTGAGAGTTTTTAAAAATGCCTTTAATCTTACATATTATATAAGCTTTGGCCAAAACTGGAGTCAACGTGAGAAGATTTTTGTGGACTGAAGAGAATGTGTTGCTTTTACTATTTTCTAGTGCTTCCAGCTTTTCCTCCCCGCTACTTTCCCTACCCAAGAACTTACATTGGTGTGATCTATATGAGGAAGAGAGACAGAAGAGGAGGAAGCATGAAATAAATTACTAATATATCATTACAATAACATGAACACAATCTTCTGCCTTGGAAGTCTTCTACAGAGGTGTCCCAGCCAACTTTGTGTAGAAGAGCATGTGTCCCACACTCAGAAGCACCCCCAACTTGATTTATTGCTCTATCATTGCTATCTTGAAACTTTTAATACAACTATCTTTGAATTTGCATTTTTTCCCTGAAGCCAGTTGAAATGATATGCATGTGTACAGAGGAGATATGCACAGTGTGTGCGCTCCCTGCCCTACTTTCTTGTTGCTAGCCTTTGCCTATGTAATTCATGATGCTCATAAGCCCAGAATTACGTGAGACCCATAAGTCTTTGGGCAACACTCAAAGCCAGTTCAAAATAAATGTGTTATGTTACACTTATATAAGGGGTGGGGAAACTTGCTTCAAACCCAGAAAGAAAGCAATATCATTCAAAGAAACAAGAATGACCAAATACCCCTGCCATATCTATTCCTAATTACCTTATTCTCCTGTATTAGACAATTAGTAGTGGAGAAATGATGATGTAGAAATAAATGAAAGATTGAGCAAACTATAGTTTATTTTCTCTTAAATACTTCTTTATTCATTAGTAAGCTGAAGGTAGACAGTATTGGTAAATGTGCCTTTATAGAGAATTAAAATAAAAACAGCTTAGTTAAATGTGTGCACTTCTACTGTTCTGGTTAGAAAAAAATACATATTCATGCAGGAGCTGTGAAATATCAGTTATGTAATTTCACTGATTCTGCATACAAGGTAATTGTTCTAATTTAAACTAGTATTTGAATTTTTTAACATTAAAAAATCTAAAATTAAATGTAAAGCATCTAAAACTATCATTGTGCAATATAACAGTTAATGGTAAAATCAACACTATAATTTAAAAATTTAGTTTTACTTTAATTAGAATACAACTAAATAGAAATTTAAGAGTGAGGGGAAGGGAGACGATAGAGAAAGAAATCTTTCCATATTTTAGTATCATTAAACACATATTTTTCTTGCTTTGTGAACTCAGAGCCCTTCATTTTCCTTTTGCACTGGCTCCTACAAGTTATGTAGCCAACCCTGTACAGATTAATGTAAAATGTAAAGGAGAGAGAGTAGAAAGGGTATTTGTCTTACATGAGCAAAGAAAGAAAAGGAGTGCTATACTATAACCAAAAAAACTTGTGAGAAAGGCTTTCTAATTACACCCTGGTTTGCAAAGTCTCTGGCTACTCTTGTATATGGGTTCTCAAAGGCAGTCTTCCAGTCTGTCTCATAACCTCTTTTTCTTTTATTATACTTTAGGTTCTGGGATACATGTGCTGATCATGCAGGATTGTTGCATGGGTACATACATGGCAAGGTGATTTGCTGCCTCTATCTTCCCATCACCTACACCTGGCATTTCTCCCCATGTTATTACTCCCCCAACCACTGTCCCTCCCCTAGCCACCCCCAACAATCCCCAGTGTGTGATGCTCCCCTCCCCATGTCCACCTATTCTCATTGTTCAATACCCATCTATGAGTGAGAACATACAGTGTTTGATTTTCTGTTCTTGTGTCAGTTTGCTGAGAATGATGGTTTCTAGATTCATCCATGTCCCTACAAAGGACACGAACTCATTGTTTTTTATGGCTGCATAGTATTCCATGGTATATATGTGCCATATTTTCTTTGTCCAGTCTATGGGCATTTGGGTTGATTCCAGGTCTTTGTTATTGCAAACAGTGCCACAGTGAACATATGTGTGCACGTGTCTTTATAACAGAAAAATTTAAAATCTTTTGGGTATATACCCAGTAATGGGATTGCTGGGTCAAATGGAATTTTTATTTCTGGATCCTTGAGGCATTGCCACAGTCTTCCACAATGGGTGAACTAATTTACACTCCCACCAACAGTGTAAAAGTGTTCCTATTTCTCCACATCCTCTAAGTATCTGTGGTCTCCAGATTTTTTTAATGATCGCAATTCTAACTGGCATGAGATGGTATTTCAATGCAGTTTTGATTTGCATTTCTCTAATGACCAGTGATGGTGAACATTTTTTCATATGTTTGTTGGCTTCATGTATGTCTTCTTTTGAAAAGTGTCTGTTCATATCCTTCGCCCACAACATAGATGCAAAAATCTTCAATAAAATATTGGCAAACCAATTGCAACAGCACATCAAAAAGCTTATTCATCATGACCAGCTAGGCTTCATCCCAGGGAGGCAAGGCCGGTTCAACAGACACAAATCTATAAATGTAATCCATCACATAAATAGAACCAAAGACAAAAACCACATGATTATCTCAACAGATGCAGAGAAGGCCTTTGACAAAATTCAACAGCCATTTATGCTAAAAACTCTCAATAAACTAGGTATTGATAGAACATATCTCAAAATAATAAAAGCTATTTATGACAAACCTACAGCCAATATCATACTGAATGGGCAAAAACTGGAAGCATTCCCTTTGAAATCTGGCACTAGACAAGGATGCCCTCTCTCACCACTCCTATTTAATATAGTATTGGAATTTCTAGCCAGAGCAATCAGGCAAGAAAAAGAAATAAAGGGTATTCAATTAGGAAAGGAGGAAGTCAAATTGTCTCTATTTGTAGATGACATGATTGTATATTTAGAAGATCCCATCATCTCAGCCCAAAATCTCCTTAAGTTGATAAGCAACTTCAGCAAAGTCTCAGGATACAAAATCAATGTGCAGAAATCACAAACATTCCTATAGACCAGTATCAGACAGAGAGCCAAATCAAGAGTGAACTCCCATTCACAATTGCTACAAAGAGAATAAAATATCTAGAAATAGAACTAACAAAGGATGTAAAGGGCCTCTTCAAGGAGAACTACAAACCACTGGTCAAGGAAATAAGAGAAGACACAAACAGATAGAAAAACATTCCATGCTCATGGTTAGGAAGAATCAATATTGTGAAAATGGCCATACTGCCCAAAGAAATTTATAGATTCAAGGCTATCCCCATTAAACTACCAATAACCATCTTCACAAATCTGGAAAAAAACACTTTAAACTTCACATGGAACCAAAAGAGAGCCTGCATAGCCAAGACAATCCTAAGCAAAACAAACGAAGCTGGAGGCATCATGCTGCCAGACTTCAAACTATACTACAAGTCAACAGTAATCAAAATAGCACTGGTACCAAAACAGAGACATAGACCAATGGATCAGAACAGAGACCTCAGAAGCAACACCACACATCTACAACCATCTGATCTTTGACAAACCTGACCAAAACAAGCAATGGGAAAAGGATTCCCTGTTTAATAAATGGTGTTGGGAAAATTGGCTAGCCATGTGCAGAAAGCAGAAACTGGACCCTTTCCTGACACTTACACTAAAATTAACTCCAGATGGATTACAGATTTACACATAAGACCTAACACCATAAAAACCCTAGAAGAAAACCTAGGCAAAACTATTTAGGACATAGGCATAGGCGAGGACTTCATGACTAAAACACCAAAAACAATGGCAACAAAAGCCAAAATAGACAAATGGGATCTAATTTAACTTCAGAGCTTATGTACAGCAAAAGAAGCACTCATTAGAGAGAACCAGCGACCAAGAGAATGGGAAAAAATTTTTGCATCTACCCATCTGACAAAGGGCTAATATCCAGAATCTACAAAGAACTAAAACAGCTTTACAAAGAAAAAACAAACATACCCATAACCTCTTCTACCTCTCACTGACATTGATTGACCCAATGGATTTCCATATCTTACTGCAGTGCTATCCCATTCTGAATGTCATTGCTGCATCAGTCCCTGGTCTGGAGAAACACAGCCTACCTTACAGTGATAAGCTATTCTTTCTACTCAACCCATTACTGTCAGTTGCATGTGAATCTCTGGCTGGGGTTCTTCTGGAAGATGGCTGAGAAATTAGCTGGAGGAAAGGAAATCTAGGTTTAGTGTCCATTTAGCTCATCCCGTTATCAGGGTGAGGTTAACAAACTTATGACATACGTTCATTGCCCACTTGTTGTATATTGTATCTAGGCTTTATTCATATATATAACCAATAATCTTAAATGTAAGTCTCTGGTCATAAAAGGCAATATGGAAATAACATGAATTTGGAAGTCTCCCATCAATTGGAATCAAGATTCTACTGCTTATTGGATAAATTAAGCACCCTCTGAATATATTTTCTTATTGATACTCAGTTGGTTATATTAAATTTATATATTCATGTTACTTTTCCTCAGAAAGAAAATTTGAATTGAAAAAAATTGATCAACAGTGATGGAACAACAACAACAAAAGGAAGTTGAAAAGATAATCAGCTGCTACGGGCATCTTTTCCATTCTTTCGGCACTCCAGTCTGAATTTCAATCCAGAATTTGAATTTCTTTGTGACATATGGAAAATCATCTAACAAAAGCCCCCTGTTAAAATGTGAAACATCAGATATTCACTCTCCTGGTCTCCCTGGAAATAAGACTAGTTAGCATAACCCAGGGCCCCGTAATCACATGTATCCACCCCAAAATTTGAATAATATGCTATTGATGGAAATAATTAAGAACTACCCAGAGTCCTTTCTGCTTAGCTTGGCATCAGCAGCCCTAGCTTGATCAAGCTGCAGAAGCAAAAGTTGTGACCATTCCAAAAGCAGCATCGTGATCTACCTCGGTAGAGTAAATGCTAGTGTGCTTGCCTAGTGGCAACAACAGCGGTGTCTACACTGGGGCCACACTGAACCATAATTTGGAGCTTTGTTCCTCTGCTGCATATGTTCCTAATTTGGCTCTATGTCCTTCATAGAGATTATAAGAGCTACCTGATACCCTTTGAATAAACGTTCTACCTATGTTAGCTAGAGTTGTTTTCTGTTGCTTAAACTAATAACCCCAACGGATGCAGCAGTGAATGTATACATTCAGCTATTCCTGGAGGTCTTAGAAAAAATGTAGAGATGATTATTAATACATTTCTGAGAGAAGACTTCTATGCTCTACTTAGGACAGGCCAGCCAAAATATATTGATGACTATTCTCTAAAAAAAATGATAGACATTTATTTTATATCAAGTAGAAGATACAGCTACTGAATCTGAATGTTCAAAATCATCTTTAAAGGGATGAGAAGCCTAAAGGAAAGAGTGTCCTTTGCTTTAGATATGTATGGATTATATAAAAATAAGCATAAAATATGGCACTGTTATTCCTTAAAGATGATAACAAATCTAGGGCCATACTCATAGAAGATTCTCAGGAAAGATTCTTTTTAACTTAACTCTCGAAAGCCAAGATAAATTAAAAGGATGGCAGGATTTTAGAATATGAATTCACCCATAACTCTTAATGTGTGCATTTAAGCAGATTTACTCTAACAATACCAGGCTTGAGCATCCTAACCATTTTATGGAATTTATGTAACCTTTCTTGCCTCTTGCTCTGGCATCTGCTCCTCTTTCAGGATGTTCTCTGAGATTTTTTGGTCTTGGAGTATTAGTTGGCTTGGGCTGCTATAACAAAATACTTTAGACTCGGTAATTTATAAAAACAGGAATTTAGTGCTCACAATTCTGAAGGCTGGAGCGTCTAAAATGAAGTCCCCAGCATAGTGGGTGTCTGATGAGAGCCCATTCTTCATTGGTAGCACCTTCTGTGTTAGAGGGAAAAAGCCTTCCTGAAGCCCGATTTATAAGAGTACCAATCCCATTCAAGACCCAATTCATCCTCATGACTTAATTACCTCCTAAATGTTCCACCTCTTAATCATATCATAATGGGGATGAAGTTTCAACATCAGTTGTGGAGGAGACACAGTGATTCAGACTATACCACAAGCATATGAAAATATTCTTGGCACATTCTTGGTATCACATTTTACAAAACAAGAAGGTTGATTTGGCTGATTATCTTCGAAAATAAATCAGAAAATGACATATTTGGAGCCCTCAGTGCTTATAATTCGTTCCTAACACAAGATGATGTGTGTAGTATGAAACTTGGGCAAAGAGGAATGGAAAGGATGGTGGGAGTTTAAAAACGAGTCCACCGATAGCTCTTAGTCTGTGCATTTAAGACAGATTGATTCTAAAAACTCTGGCTCTGAGCATCGTAGCCATTTGATGGCATTTGTTTAACCTTCTTTCCTGACCCTTGCTCTGACTCTGCTCCTCTTTTGGGAGGTTCTCTGAGATTCTTTGGTTTGCCCCTTATCCTTAGACTCAAGTGTACCCTTTGGACTGTAAGACATTGTTTTTTTCTTTTCTTACCATTTTGAAATTTCTATGATTTAAAGTGACGCTTACTTTCCAAGAATTATTGTCTGACTTTTGCACTGTAGATTTTCACTTAGTCCTCACTCAGCACTTTCTGAGTCCCAATCCACAACCAATGCCCCTTTCCTTTGCAAAGAACAAGGAGGGAAGGAACCAGATCCCATACTTAGCAAAAAGCGTTCAGGTGCAAGGAATACAATCTCCAACTAAAACAGTCCTGAAAAATGGATACTATATTATTGAATATGCAATCTGTATGTAGCGCATTTAGCTGCAAGGAATACAACCTCCGACTAAAATAGGCCTGAAAATAGATGCTATATTATTAAATATGAAATCTGTATGTGGAAACTTTCAGACTTTGTGCAGTCAACTAGCAATATCATGAATAAACTAGATACATCATGTCTATCCACAATGTGGAAAGAAGGTTAGCAATATCTCTTTCTAGAATCCCAATATTTCAGTCATATCTCCAGACATTACAGTCTCACAAGGACAGAATCTCAAATAGGAAATAAGAGGGCAGGGATTCAATAGACTTCTCTTTGTATGACTCTTCATTGCTACCAGAAAGGGAAATCTTTCTTAGATATCTTAAGAAGATCTTTCTTCATCTCACTTTGCGTCCCACCCCGTCTAGAAAAATCACTAGTAAATGCCCTGGGTCTGACCTCTTGGCACCCAAATGAGGTCTGTCTTCTTTTAGCAAGGAAAACAGTGCTGATTATCTTTCGGATAGGAAGCATGACTTTCTTATCATTGAGAGAAGTAAATTCTTGCCAAAACAGTGCCAGAAATAATAATAAAATTTAGGAACACAATTCATATTTCAGAAAATAAGTTATATTTGTTGTGATTTATGACATTTATTGTAACAATTTAATCTTGAAGGTAGAGCTCTTTAAAAGCTGAGATGAATGTCTTTGTTCCTGCTTCTCTTCATCATATTCGGGTCGTAATATGAGGCAGGGGTGATCACAGCTGCAGCAGAGCAGAGACATCCACATGAAGGAGATGAATCACACCAGTGCATTTTTCTGCAGGCTCTTGGATCACGCTGGGTGAAGGGGTGGGCACACATGTGGAGACAGATGAGCCAAAGGCAGATGTAAACCTTGCTTTGTCTGGACCACTCTGTACTGAAGAGCCTGTGGAGATGTGGCCCACAGTGATAAATGTTAAAGAAAAAAGAGGGATTTAGCTGAAAACTATTCTGACTGAAAGACAGAAAGTGCTGCTGACTTGCTGGGATATCTGCTAAAATAGATGGCTTCAGAATAACATCTAAAATGAAATTTACCACAGTGCAGGAAGTCCTCAGTCAATACTAATGCTCATCACATAGTTTGTAATTAATTACCTGTGCAAATGGGATGGGTTGGACAGAAGCAATTCCTACACAGTGGAAACTTCTTTGTGATATTTTACTCTCTGCATATTATCTGTTCCAGGAATAATCTTAAACTTGAATTACCAACTTTATTTTATCTTTAATAAATAAATTTGGAAAATGTAAAATGAACCAGTAATGTTAGTAACAATTGATTTTTTAGAGAGTATATCTGTAGCAGTGTTAATAAAGCACAAGGAAATCTTTTATTAACATTTTATCCCGTTGACTGGGTGAAATGATTAATAATAATATTGATCATTTTTTTAACCTTATGCTAAGGGCTTTATCTCCCATGCATTACCTTTAGTTTCATAAATAACTGAATTGAGGCTTTTTTTACTCAGGGATATGCAGCTAGTGAGAGAGAGAGAGCCGATCTTCAAATTCTGATCTGTGTTATTTATAATAGAATACTTTAGAGAACACAGTGGCTCTCATACCTATTACACTATGGGACAATAAGAGATTTTTTTTTTCAGGATTATAGGCATACTAAAGAGGAAAGAAAGAGGTATAAAGTAGAGTTACTGCCCCTGTCGCAAAAGAAGAGCAAAGAAAGAACTGGGCTTAAGGCTAATCAAATATTTCCTCCCTAGCAGGTCTATTTGTCAGAGTTCTTCAGAGAAAAACAGAATCAGTGAAATCTATCCACCTACATAGGCAGAAAGAGAGAGATGCTAAGAGTTTGGCTTCTGTGATGTGGGGGCTGGAAAATCCAAAATCTACAACTACATGTGGATAGACTGGAGACCCACCAAGAATTGGTGCTGCAGCTCCAGTCTGAAGGCAGTCTAGAGGCAGAAATTTTTCTTTCTCAGGGACCTCAGTCTTTTTCACTGAAGGCTTTCAACTGATTGCATGAGGCCTACATACATTATGGAGGGAAATGTACTTTTCTCAAAGTCCAACATTTAAATGTTTATCATATTTTAAGAAATGCCTTCACAGTAACATCTAGATGTGTTTGTCCAAAAATTGCATACCCTGAGTACCATAACCTAGACAAATTGACACATAAAATGAACCATCACAGCAGGAAAGTGGCGATTGAGAAATGCGGCACAGAAAAAATGGGAAGCTAAGTATAAATCAAATAAAATTAAACTATCACCTAATATTTTATTTTGCTACCAAGTCGTAATATTGGCTAACTTCACAATACTAACCCTTATCATTACATAGAGTAATATAATATTCCCTAAACCAAATTGATGCACGCAAATATCTCAGAAGTATCTTTTTAGTCATTATGTATCTATTAAACATCTAATATATTCCATGCAATGTTTGAAGCACATAGGCCAAGAAGAGAAAAGAAACATAATCTTTGTCCTTGAGAGACTTATGGTCTGATGCCGAGAGTAAATAAACAGAATACTTGTTTCAAAGCAATTAGATTTTCATTTTACTACTAGCTCAACTGTCAGTATCAGTATTATCACACTATTTCTTAGACACGGATAAGTCTGCTTAGTCTGGTATGTTTATAAAGGTAGGCATTACACTTCCAAGAATATGTCTTCGGGTCGTAGATAATTTTATGGCACAAATAGGAATATTACCAAAGTTTTCATATCAGAAATGACAACTTGTTAGAATTGCAGTACATGCACAATAGGTATAAAGGAAACATACAATGCTTTGATTTAAGAAATAGTTTCAATGAAAGTTATTATACTAATTATTTATATTAAATATTTAAATATTAAAATGCCACATAGGTATCAAAAATAATATAAAAAGGTCCTTGTGTAGTGAATTAAAGTTGGTTGGTTGTTTCCGTGGTCAGTGGAGAAGCAGGTACTTTTGATTCAGATCTGATTTCAAGAATCTGTTGTTACTACCAATTGTGACCTCAGGAAAGGAACTTATGCTGCAGAGCCCTAATTTGTTTTTCTTGGTAATAACATTAATTAGTTTTTAGATTTATAAAGATTAAATGTTGTTACACATTTGGAAGTTCCAAGCAGCCCCTGAGAGTCACAGACTCTCTTTAGGAACTATTTTTTATTTGTAGTAGATTCAAAAGTTAGGAGAACACCAGAGAATAGCTCATCACCTTAAGATTTTATTAGTCTGTTTTGCATTACTCATATCAATACTTTGGTATATAAATTTCTAATGTCTTGTGAAATAATATTGTTTTTATTCATCCGCATAATTGCTGTTGACACACAGAGACACAAGCATATGCATACTCGTACACTCTCACATACATCCCTCCCAGTGAAATATGGTATGCATTTCTACATTATGAAATTATCAGATGTTGTTTCTCCCTGCAATTCCAGCACTTGAAAGACTGAGGTGTGTAGATTACCCGAGGTCAGGAGTTTGAGATCAGCCTGAGCAACATGATGAAACCCCCTCTCTACTAAAAATACAAAAAATTAGCTGGGCATGGTGGTGCATGCCTGTAGTTTCAGCTACTTGGGAGATTAAGGCATGAGGATCTCTTGAACCCGCCAGGGGGAGGTTGCAGTGAGCTACAATCATGCCAACTTGGGGAACACAACGAGACTATCTCAAAAAAGAAAAAAAAAGACAGACATGAGCATGGTTAAAGATGGCTACAATATCTTGCTCTAACTGAAAGTCGTTTCGCATTATACAGAAAGCAAAGTATGATTGAAATACATTGCTTTGTATGGTAATAACTAGTAGGCATATAATATATATATATATGTGATGCTATTGAAAAGACCAGACTAAGAAGATGAAGAGAACAAACATAGTCATGAATTGTGAGCCTGACCTTTGTTCTAGTCACTTTCTGGCTATTCAATTTCTCCAGCTAATGAACTAAAGAAGACATTTACATCAGTAAATGTGATTGGAGAACGTTATGTCATCTGAAGCTACGAAATGATGGTATTTGGTTCCTTCTGGAAAGCAGAGCTTAAACTTTGATAAATATTTCCATAAAGCACTCTATAAAAACGAAGAAAGAGTGAAAGACCAAATATCAAACTAGGAACTTTTTTAGCATACACCATAAAACTTTAGAAATGAATGAGCTCTACTACCCAAGTTTTTCTTTTTAAAAATACAGTAACTGAAAGTCAGAGAACTTGAGTTATTTCTCAAATCAAACTATTTTGAGCGAAAAGCTTACGCCTGTGTCTTTAAATTTGCTGTCCATTTTATTAACTATTAATAATAAAATTGCAACTTAGCTTTTAGAAAAAATATAAAGATAAGTTGTTTTGGAAGTAGAAACTGAACAATGTAAAAAGAAAGCATGTTTTTTCATATGTACTGTACATTTTTGTGATTTATTACTTTTTTGTTGTTACATGGGCAAAAATCTCGAAGATTTAGTAATTGACACTGAAACACTAGTAATAGTGATAAATAAAAGGTTAAATTAGATGTACTTCTTGAGCCTCCAGATAAGAAACTTCCTGAGCAAACGTATATATCATAAACTATCTTTTCATTATTGTAATGTATATTGATGCATTTTTGCATCATGTTTTAATTTTATGTATATAATTTGTTACCTTTAAATTAAAATAGTTATCAAAGTATTATATTTAGTATACTAAGGAAACAAATTGTATCTGTGTCACTTATAGATGTAATTGCACATAGCTATACATAATTCATATGTATTATAATTAAAAAGGCATTCATGAGCCACGACCAAACTTAAGAAATAGTATACTTCAATATGCGCCCTGATCCTATCTTGTCCTACTGACTTCTTCATTGAGAAAGTAGTCATTATCCTGAATTTGCTTTTAACTTTTTAAATCATTCCTTTTTCTATTTAAAACAGATTTACTATATGTATATGTCCATGAAAAAAGGACTTAATTTTTCCTTATTTTTAAATCTGTACAGAAATGGTTCTATATCGTATGTATGAATAGTCGTATCTTGCCATTTTTACTCAACATTACTCAGCAGTATGCTTTTAAGATTCCTCTGCATGGATATGTTACGTAATACTAAAATGAAACTTGGTAACAGCAACAGTCACGGTATATTTGCCAACAAGAAGAAAAACATTTTATGAGTAATATTTTCCCTATGAAAGCTAAATAAAAGTCTCCAATGTCTATTGTTTTCATCTTTGTGCCCATGTTTACTCATTGTTTAGCTCCCACTTATCAGTAAGAATATGCAGTGTTTGGTTTTTTGCTTCTGACTTAGTTCACTTAAAATAATTGCATCCAGCTCTATCCTTATTGCTGCAAAATACATGATTTCATTCTTTTTTATGGCTGTGTAGTATTTCATGGTGTATATCTACCACATTTTTTATCCAGTGAAATATTCATAAGTACTTAGTCTGGTTCCATGACTTTGCTATTGTGAGTAGTGCTGCAATGAATGTACAATTGCAGGTGTTTTGTTTTTCTTTTTTTGCAGGTGCCTTTTTAATATAATGATTTCTTTCTTTGGGTAGATACCTAGTAGGAAGACTACTGAGTTAAAGGGTAGTTATACTTTTAGTTCTTTGAGAAACATCCATACTCTCTTTCATAGAGTTTGAACTAGTTTGCATTCCCATCAACAGTATATAAGTATTTTCTTTTCTCCATATCCATACCGTTATCTGTTGTTTTTGACTTTTTAGCAACAGCTGTTCTGACTGGAGTAAGACATTATCTCATTGTGGCTTTAATATGCATTTCTCTGATGATTCGTGATGTTGAGCATTTTTCATGTGCTTGTTGGCCATCTGTATTTCTTCTTTTAAGAAGTATCTGTTTATGTCCTTTGTCCAGTTTTTAATTGGATTGTTAGATTTTTCTCTTGTTGGGTTATTTGAGTTCTTTGTAGATTTGGTATATTATTCCTTTGTCAGATGCATAATTATTTTTATTATGACACCTAATGTGTAGGCAAGAAAAGCAAAAGAAACAGCAAGAAAATTAAAAATAAAACCAAAAACAATTAAGACTACATCAAATTAAAAACTTTCATACCATAAAGGAAAGAATAAACAAGATGAAAAGGCTACCTATGAAATGAGAGATGCCATTTGCAAAGCATATATTATATATCTGTTATGGGTTAAATCCCAAATATATAGGGAATTTATAAATGTAATAGTCAACAAGCCAATAACCAGAATAAAAAAAAATGAGCAAAGGATCTCAATAGACCTTTTTCCAAGGAAGACTTTAAAATGGCCAACAGATATATTAAAAGCTACTCAACATCACTAATCATCAGGAAAATGAAAATCAAAACCACAACATGCATCGATATCATCTCACACCTGTTATTATGACTGTTTAGAGATAACAAATATTGGTGAGGATATAGAGAAAAGAGTTCCCTTTTATGCTTTTGATGGGAATGTAAATTGTTATAAATTTTATGGAAATATAGTTGGCAGGTTTCCTTAAAAAGATAAAAATAGAACCATCATGTGATCCAGGAATCCCATTACTTGGTATATAGACAAAAAAAAAAAATCAGTATCTCAAAATAAATCTGTATTTCCATGTTTATTCTGACATTATTTACTATACCCAAGATATGAAAACAATGTTAAACATTGTTGATGGATGGATAAAGAATGCTTACTCCTACACAAGGAGATATTATTTTGTCTTAAAAAGTAAAGGAAATTCTATCCCTTGTGACAAGGTAAATGAGCCTGGAGGACATAAAGTGTTACATTAAATTAAATAAACAAGAAAGACAAATAGTGTTATATTCTCACTGATATAGGAAATTTTAAAAAGTCCAACTCAAAGAAGCAAAGAGTAGAATGATGGTTGCCAGGATCTGGAGGTGGAGGAAATAGGGTGATATTGTACAAAAAGTGCAAGCATTAAGTTGTAGGAGGAATAAGTTCTGGGGATCTAACTTTCAAGATGGTGATTATAACAAATAATACCGTAATGCATATCTGAAGTTTGCTAAGAGAATAGTTTGTAAGTGTTCTCACCACACACACATATGAACTATGTGAAGTTGTGAGTGTATTAATAAACTTGATTTTGGTCACCACTTCACAATGTACATGTGTATCAAATTATCACATCGTATACCTTTGATATATACAATATTTATTTATCAGTTATGCCTCAATAAAGCTGCAAAAAACAACTGGAGAACAACAATAACAACGAAAAACAAAAAAGATAAATGATATCCAAGAATTTGAAGTTGAAATACAAAAGTATGAACATCTGTTGGCAGCAAGCAGGGCTAAGATCCAGGGAGAAGATTTTTTAAATGCTTTCCAAATTTGGAAATATTCTCTTTAGTTTCATGTGATTTGGGTCAAAAATTATATTTCTTCTAAACTTTAGAATAATTTTATTTTATCATATGCATACTGTACATGCATAGAAAGTAAAGACAAGAATTAAAGCAATTTCCAAAGACTGATCCAAAAAATTTTTTTCTGAAAACAATTAAACATTTCAAAGATTGTTATGCACAAATAGTCACTTAGAACATTCACTCTTTCTTTGCGTGATGCTACACTAAATTCCAGTCCCACTTTTGCTCTAACTACTTCACAATAACACACCCTATATTCTGATTGCCTTTTAGGGGCCAGTCACCATTATTGGAGTAAGGAAGAAGCAATAATGAAGAAGACAGAATCATCAACTGCCATTGCCAAAACCCAAGGAGATACTGCTTTACCTGGGTTTCACTGGAACTACAGAGTTTTATCGTCAGTTTACCTACACATTAATAAAAGATAATCTATAATTAGGTTTTTAAGCTTGAAATATAAACATGATAGGCAAACAACTAATTTGGCTGTCAAATATGTACACATATTTGAAGATATGTACATGGTTTATAAGCAAAGGGCACACTGTGTTGGGGTGGTAGAAAGCATATGCTCCAGTGGAAGCCCAATGCTTGCAGAACTTAATCGACACTTCTCCTGTTCTGAGTAACTCCCCACAGACCCCAAAACTGAATATTGACAACTTATGTTTTTTCAAAAAGTTACAGTTAACCAGGCTGACCCTCTTTTGCTTTTCTTAGTAGTTAAACTTCTGTATACATCTTGGTTAATTATAATGGTATTAGGTTGGTGCAAACTTAACTGTGGTTTTTGCATTGTTGAAATTTTCCATTTGATAGTGTCATTTGATTTATCCTTAAATAAATGTGATTATGTTATTCATTTTAATCGGCATTTCTTGCTTTATGTTTTTTGGTAATGACTTATTACTTGCTATTTATTTTATGTTTATTTTGGACTATGGAAATCATGTTAGACAAAAGCAAATTCAAGCGATTTTCTTATTCAAGTTTAAAATGGTTCATAAAGCAGCGGAGACAACTCGCAACATCAACAATGCATTTAGCCCAGGAACTGCTAATAAACATACAGTGCAGTGGTGATTCAAGAAGTTTTGCAAAGGAGATGAGAACCTTGAGGATTAGGAGCATAGCAGCTGGCCACTGGAAGTTGACAAGGACCAACTGATACAGGAAGGGGACAGGAAGTGCTGGGTAGAAAAAGCTGGGGTCCCTGGGGAGGGCTCCACCCTTGGGCCTTTGCCCACAGACCTATGTGAGGTCAGGTGCTTCTGTTATCATGCCCAAATGTTGCATTTTCCAAGACCACCTCCTGGTTCAACATGCCTCCATCCTGTACCTATAAAAACACCAAGACTCTAGCAGGCACAGACACAAGTGGCTGGAGGTCGAGAGGAACACTGGCAGAAGAGCACACAGGCGGCTGGACATTGAGAGGAATGGAGGAGTGGAAGAGCACACTAACAGGCACCAGCAGAAACCAGCAGACACCAGCAGGCCATCTACCAGTGCAATGATGTGGACACCGAGAGGAATTGGCCAGGGCAGGCGGAGAAGAGTCCGGCCACTGAGTGGCCAAACTCCAGGGCAAAGCCACCTTGCCACTTCATCCCCCTCTGGCTCTTTATCTATCTGCTGAGAGCTCCTTCTACCTCACACTCATTTTTCAAGCCCATGTGTCATCCGGGTTTTCCAATACACTAGGGCAAGGACCCAGGGATAAGGGAGAGGGTCTTCAATTGAACTGATTAACACAAGCAGCCTATAGACAGCAAAAGTAAAAGACCACACTATAACAAACACCCACTGGGGCTGTAAACCTTCACCCCTGGACACTGTCATGCAGTTGGAGCCCACGACCGCAAACTGCCCATCTGCATGCTTCCACTAGAGGTTTTAGCAACAGGGCACCGAGGAAGGAAGCCACACCCCCAGTGCATGAGCTTTGAGAGGGATAAGAGAACTTTTCCTGTTTCACAATTCAGAGCAGTCATTGAAGCTGACCCTCTTACAAGTAAAGGAGAAGTTGCAAAGAACTCAAAGTCAACCATTCTACGGTCATTCAGCATTTGAAGCAAAGGTAAAAATGCTTGGTAAACAGGTGCCTCATATGCTGAGAGAAAAATCCAAAAAAATCATTGTTTTGATGTGTCAAATTCTCTTATTTTATGTAGCAACAATGAACCATTTCTCAACCGGATTGTGATATGTGACTTAAAGTGGATTCTATACAACAACCAGCGACAGCCAGCACAGTGCTTGGACTGATAAGAAGCTCCAAAGTGCTTCCCAAAGCCAAACTTGCACCAAAAAATGTGGTTCCTGTTTGGTGGTCTGCTGCTAGTCTCATCCACTACAGCTTTCTGAATCCCATCAAAAGCATTACATCTGAGAAGTATGCTCAGCAAATGGATGAGATGCATAGAAAACTGCAGCACCTGCAGCCAGCATTGGCCAACAGAAAGGGCTCCATTCTTCTCCACAATAACGTCTGACTGCACATCACACAACCAGTGCTTCAAAAGTTGAACAAATTATACTACGAAGTTTTTCCTAGTGGCCAACCTACTAACTCTTGTCAACCTACTACCACTTCTTCAAGTATCTCCACAACTTTTTGCAGGGAAAACGCTTTCATAACCAATGGATGCAGAAAATGCTTTTCAAGAGTTCAAGTTCCGAGGCAAGGATTTTTATGCTACAGGAGTAATAAACATTTATTGTTGGAAAAAATGTGATGATTGTAATGATTTTTATTTTAGTAGATATGTGTTTGAATCTATTTATAATGACTTAAAATTCGTAACCTGGAACCGCACATTTGCGCCAACCTAATATTTTTATGAAGCACACTGTGCAAGGCAAACATGCATTTCGGACCTACTGCCCTGTACTTTAACTTGCAGTTTCCACTTGGACTGTCTATAATGTTCCTTTTTTTTAATTAGACATTCATGTAATCACAAGGATGGGCCATCTCTATTGCCCTAGACTGCCCTTTGAGCCTAAAAAAAAGTGTCATACAAAAAACAAACAGAATGAACTGCAGATGAAAAAGAAGATACTCTATATTTAAAGCTTGTCATTATGAGGCCAGTAAATGGTTGGAAGGACTAATAATCTGGGCTTCAATAACCAGGGCGGTTCTGTAACATAAATTCTCTTCAGAGCCAGGCTAATGCAGCGTGTGGCAGGACAAAGTCATCACATCTGCAGCTGATCAGATTAGCAGAGGGTGTGAAAACACAATAAAAGAAATAGGTTTCACCTGAGACCAGTAAGTGTTTGTGAGGTTCCAAACACGCAGAGAAACTTTAAAACAGAGGATAGGAATTATGAGAAAGGATTCCAGATAAACTTCTCTCTGCGTTACAAATACCACTTTTTAAAAGCTACCATTTAAAAATGCAGTTAATATTACTGCTATTATCAACCACTATTACAAACAATACTTTACCGCCTGCATTTTTTAAGGTCCTAATATGTGCCAGCCCAAAACACTCATCTCCCATATGCTATTTTTTCTAATCCATAGAACTAGTTCACAAAGTAGTTATTATTATTTCAAATTTATAGGGAAAGAAACACAATCAGTTTACTTACTTTGTACAGTTGACATCACATCATTCAGATATTATCCCAAAAGAAATCTGCCTTTACTCAAAGACACACATTTTATGCACAGTTGCAGCATATTGCCTCATGTACTGCCTGCCCAGTTTTCTATCTATTGCTTCCCTCTATCACATGCATCAATGTCTATCACATTATCATTTGTATTAAAAATTATCATTTTCTGAAATTATTTTTTAAATTGCTCATTATCTATTGTTTCTAGGCAAGAATGTAAGCTCCTTTATCTGGGCAGAGAGTATGTCAGTTTTTTTTGTTGCTGCATGTCTGGAGAATAGGATGGTGCTTGGTACTTAGTTGGTCTTCAGGAAATATTTGGTGAATAAATGAACAAGTAAATATCTGAATGATAATCTGATAAGTGGCAGAAACAGGACATCAGCAAACCCAGGTTTTCAGCAGCCCACATTTACATTTTCTTTCTACTACATTTCATAACCTCTTATATCAAAGATACCAGGTTGTACCTACCATGGCATTGAATTCCCCAATTATTACAGTCTTGTCTGATTATAACAAACCCAGGCCTCCCACTCTGAGAAAATTGGTACTAGCTTCTAGCTTTTATGTTGAAGGTGCAGTCACATCATCCAGGTGAATTCTTGGCAGGCAGGTAACTTATGACCTCTTTGAAATCTATGAGTTTGTATTCCAGATTAGACAGTGCTGGAAACACAGCAAAGACACTAGTCTCTCCATTGGCACTTTCAATGCAATCATTCTTGAACACTTGATTGAAGATTATTAGTGATTGAGACGTAAATCTTAAACAGAAAGTTTAAAGTCATTAATGTGCTCTAATTGATTATAAGCTCAGAATAACTGAAAGGATAATGTATTTACTAAAGTGGCTAACATAATTGTAGGTTGCATTTAAAAAAATGTACACCTCAGAATGTTTAGATTTTACTACAGTTTGCAGAAAATATCTGGGCCACCAGATTCATTCAGTCATGTATTC
The DNA here is from genome assembly GCF_049354715.1 of Callithrix jacchus. Taxonomy (NCBI): domain Eukaryota; kingdom Metazoa; phylum Chordata; class Mammalia; order Primates; family Cebidae; genus Callithrix; species Callithrix jacchus. Next base: position 90,018,156 of record NC_133511.1, read on the forward strand.
TTTCATTTCACAAATATTTATTGAGCAAATACTATGTATTTTTATAACATAGTGAACTGTGTACAGTTATAAGGACTATATATCAGAGGAAATGTTAATAAATATGGAAGTTTTGTTTTAATTTTCTGTTCCATATGGAATTGTAAGAATCACAAAACAGTCCATATTAGTGTAGTACTTGCTTTGTGCATTTTAGTAACTCTTAAAAAATGGTGTCCCTCATGTTTAATTTTGTGCAGTCATTCACCATGATGCTATTTGAAAGACTGACCAAAATTTCTCCCACTCTGATGTACTGGTTTGCATATTCCTCACTTAGTTACAAAGCATAACTTAAGTCTAACTACCCATATCTGTTTCCTAGGCTTGGATTTTTCCATTTAAATCTGCTTGTTCAACTTCAATAACAATTTTCCAGTAGAATTGACTAAGGAATCTGGAGAAAGTTGGTCTGGCCTCATTTATCTCTAAGGTCTTTCTTACTAACCCATCTCATCTGCTCTGTAAGTATAAGCTCTGAGGTTCTGAATTACAACGTCATCAGCAATTTGAGGTTGGTCTTGACACTATTTTTACTTCTATTCCCTCCCATTATTCCTACATATAAAAAATGGCCATTATCAAAATCAACTCAATACCTGTCCTTTATTTCTCTCATGAGTGTTAAATTAGTGTTTCTAGAATTGACCTCAAGCAAGGCACCCAAGGCCTTTCACAACCTGGTTCCAACATAATGTTTCAGTTTCATCTTTTGATCCTTTCTTGCGACACTTTATAATTAGCCCCCAACCCTCACCCAAGCATACATGTGCACAGGCACACACATACACACACGGTTCGCGCTCCCCTTAACATGGCATTCATTTTTATATCTCCTTAACTTCTTTGCCATTTTGCTTGCTTAGACCTGTCTAATGATCTCCTATTCATGCCTCAAGCTTGGCACGGATGTTTCCTCATTGAAGGGACTTTTTCTAAATTAAGTATTCTTGTGGCAATCTGTGCATTTGTCTATTATAAAAGTTATCACATTTATTATAATTGAATTTTATTTTTCCTTTGTCTTTTTTATGATACAAACAATGCATTTTTTCCCATTGTAACTCCATAATACTTAGAAGACAGCCTTGTATATATCAGACAATAAATGTCACAGGAGTGAATTAGATTTTAACACAAAGACACCATAATTCTTTCAACTACACATTGTTTTCAAGGAATTAAATGTAAAATGAATTTTAACTTAATAGCTATCACAAAAATCAAAGAATAAATGCTTTAATTTTCTAAATATATCATCTTTGTCTTGTTTTTTATTGACATCCAGAATAGATATTTTATTTTGGGAAATGTTTTCAACTCAGAAATATCTATGTTTAATAATAAAACTTTACTTTCTTATATATCTTGTTGTTTAATGAAAAGTAAGTGCTTACTGTATGCTTATACCCAAAACAAGATTTGTTTTCAAAATCTCTGAGATAAATATGTGAAGAAAAATATCTCTCTATGAAGATTAAATTAATCAAATCAATGGACAGAAATATACTATATGCTCTAGAATTTTACAGGCTTAAATTTACATTTAAACTGGAAAAGCAGTAAAAAATTGTGAATTGATAAAGCACTCTAGATAAGGTTCCAAAGAAATTTGTAACAATTTGGAACGCCAGGCAAATTATAAATTTGCATACCTCTGTGTCTACCCATATATTTCAACAGAGAGATAAACCTTGTTTGACTATGCTGTTCATATTCTCCAGATAAATGGTATTTGGAGTTGGAGGCTGGAGGCAGTAGCTGTTCTTGCCCACCCTTAAATTCACTATAAACATGCTTTTCTTCACATAACATTTGATGCTATCACTCTCCTGATTATAGTTACCCCCTCATCAGCATACAGACATGAATGAAAACTCCTTAAGGTGGTATAGGGGGCCTTTCAAAAAACTAATTCCTATCACCTGTCTAAAGTCATGTCCTGGCCATCTGCAACTCACATATTATGCTTCAACTATGTTCCACTGTTTGTAGTACCACAACTCACTGTGATTTTAGACCTTCATTCCTTGGTACATACTATTATACCTACTTGTCCTTGCTTGTCTTCCAGCAAATCAGATCTCATATTGGTCTTCTATTCCACATGAAGACTTTTCTATTAAACTTAAAGTTTCATTAAAATAATTATCATTATTTTTCATTAGTTTCCACATATGACTTTTTTTTAAATGAACGCCTTCCACATGCTAGCCACTACAGTAGAAACAAGGGAAAGGGTGATGAACAAAATATATTTATGGAGTCTGATCTTAAGACAGTCATTAGAAATTCCAGATGAACATGGGATACATCAGGTAATGCCCACTCTAGTCAGGTTTATGATTATTACTAAAGCAAACACTTCTAAGTGATTCTTTTCCACTTAGTTAATAATGTGAGAAAAAGAAACTTTCATTTTGGCCCATAGGAAAAGCAGTCACTTGTGGCATCTGCCTTATAAACGTCAAGACACTGCATATCACCCATCTGAATGACAGATCATGATAATCCTTTTAGTCCTCAGCCTGACAGAAAAGTTTTTAATGTTCTTTGTGACATATGACTCCATTTTGTCAATCTATGTAGGAGAAAATGGAGCTAGCATTGGTTTAGACAGCTAAATTGTAAACATTGGAGAGCTTGGATCAAATACTGTAATATGATCACACTGTGTCCCATGTGTCTGCCATTCACTAAAGCACTAACTCAGTGAGAGCTTGTAATCTGTCAATAGGGACCAAAAATACAATGATGAATTGAATTATCCACACATTTGCAAATATGATCTGGAAGATGTATTCACTATCCATGAAAATTTTAACAAACGATATCAAGCAACTCTCTGGAATTGGATAAACAACCACTCAAGTAATTGCTATATATTTGTTACTTTTCCTTGCTTAGTAATAGCCTTTACTGTGTTGTACTCTGTATCCCTACGTCACAGGAATAAAGAATGCTTTATACTACTCATTATCATGTTTTTTAAAAAAAGAATGGCATATACTTGTTTTATTTGCAGCAAACTCAAAGTTACAATTCCTCACTTCATGGCAAGCCACATTTTATCAATCTAAGATGAAAAAGTCCAGAAAAATTAAAATAGTTTAACTTTTCAGTTTCTCAAATTGGCCACTCTGCTTTTAGTTTTTATTTATAATCCAAATTTTTCTTACATAACACATTTTCCCTAAAAAAACATAACCTTTGGGGAAAAACTAAGATAGAAAGGAACAAACTTGGCTCTACCTTAAACTTTGCTTGTGAAGTGTCCCAACCCTTGCAGGAAACTACAATGAAAATTATCAGTCAAAGCACTGTGTCCAAACCCCTTTAGGTAAGAGAATAGAAGGATGTTGCAAAAACAGCCAGAAAGAAGTTGCTATGGCAAATATCTGCAGATGTTAGTAGCAGCAATGCCTTCAGTGGATACACCAATTATATGCCAATATTGTGTATTGTAGACTACAAGCATGGACACTACCCTCAGTCTTTTTTGGGAACAATTTCCAGAAGGTAATCCGTTCTGGTAGTACAAATTTCTAGTTATCATGTCCAAAGATACAATAATACACAGTTAAATTGATGACAATAGAAACTGAATTATATTTTATTGCTTCCCACACCAAGAATGCACTGCAATATCTAAGAAAAACACTCCTGTCTAACCTACAGTCTATCCGCATTTACGTGGACAAATCCCAGTGTTTAATGACAAGGCATCAGGACACTCCAGTGATCTGCTCTGAAATAGGTCTTTTCTCTTATCAGAAGCCATTGTCACATAGCTTTGGCAGATAATCTTTCCATGTATCAAAGTTTATATTGAGAGGAGAGGCATGAAATAGGCAACAGAGCAAAGGCTTTAAGTTTAAGCAGTGGGAATATAATTCTTATGTAACCTTGGGCAACTCATTCAATTTGTTTGGGCCTTAGCTTCTACCTCTATAAATGGGAAATATAATACCTAAGATCCCTTGAATTACAGAGTTATAGATGATATAAAATATTTAAAATCATGGCATTTGTTGATTTTATAAAATATTAAATTCCCAATATTTTTATAACAAGCCATGATCAGAAAATGAAATCATCTTCTAACATTAGGCAAGCTCTCTGTGAAAAAGTCTTTGAATCAACTGAGGGGGATAGTATGTGAATGGACACATTAAGATAACCATTTTTATAACTCATTTGATGATACACTTAATTCGGATTCCAAAGTAAAGTTCAGTTGACCAGTTGTGAAGGTTGAAGGTAAAGAACTTTAAAGATATCTTTAAAAATCAAGTTTTAAAATTAAAGATAAAGAGAAAACAGCTTTGGGGAAAAATGACCTCTGCTTTTTATTTGTGAAGGAAAAGTGCAACTAAAGAAGGCTTTGCATTTTTTATACATTTAAAAAGGAAATGACAAAAAATTTGTAAACTGTGAGATTATTTCTCAACATTCTGATTCCTACCTCCAATGCTCCTCATATTAAAAATGTTGCTTGAATTAAGGCAGATCTGCTAAACTTTCTCTTGACTAAATTATTCTAGACTAATTATATAAGACTTGCTATAACCATGAGAGAAACTGTATCCTGACTTACTATTACTTTAAACACATTAAATAAACTTTAAATTTTTAAATATATTTAGTATTTAAAAATGCATTTTGCCAGTCTTCCAGATATTACAGGGTAATCCGTGGTTACATTAATTGAAATACCAATATTCTTAAATGCAATGATTCTTAAGACAATTTGAGACTGCAGCAAATAATTTTTTGAGCAAGACTACTTATGTTAAACATAAAATATCTCACAACTTAAAGCCAAGTCACATAATTATCAGTGACTTGACACCCAGACTGTAGTACATATGGAAAATCGGGTTATTTAAAAAACCTATGTCAGGCTTTTCTACTCTTGGGGTAAGTAAAATTTATGACTAGCCTCTGATTCTGCCTACTATAAGGCTTTTTCTTTATTTCCCTTCGTGACCTTTTGCTACTGTTTGTGAGAATTTTTCCTATCTCCTTTCTCTACCTTGCCCATGTATAAAGTAGACATTTAAAAACAAACTTTCCCTGAGAAGCAGTGTAATCTTCTCAGCTTCTCTTTATTTGCAAAGAAAATTTGGAAGTGAAGAGTATGTTATGTCTAAGTGAATTCCCAAAGTTTTTATTATAGACTCATGATTTTTTTGAACATAAAACTAAGTGTTTTTTTTCATTTGTTTGTTTTTGCTTTTGTTCTTGCCTTTTTACCTTATAATTCTCTCCCTTTCTCTTATTTATTAGGGGGATGCTTTAAGACTGTCTGACATCTGTCGAGTGATTACATCCTCAATTTAATCTTTGCCTTGAGACTTCCTGACTCTCAGTTCCTGGCATCTCATTCCTCTCCACTTGGTCATTTTTTAAGTGCTGATAAGTGCCCTTATGGAAAGGTAGCTAGCTTTTCCCAATACAAGCTGTCCAAAAGACAAAGACAGAAAGTGCTCTTGCTTATATGACCTCGGAAGTCACACATCATCGTATCTGCTGTATTATAATGGTGACAGATGCTGCTTCTGATTTAATGTTGGAAAATGTGACTATTAGGTGATATGGTTTAGCTCTGTGTCTTCATCCAAATCTCATCTCAAATTGTAATCCCTATATGTCCAGGGAGGAATTTGTAATCCCCGTGTGTACAGAGAAGGAAGTGCTGGATCATAGGGGTGGTTCCCCCATGCTGTTCTCATGGTAGTGAATGAGTTCTCACCAGATCTGATGTTTTTATGAGCATCTAGTATTCCCCTGCTTGCACTTCTCTCCTGCTGCTATGTGAAGAGGTCCTTGCTTCCCCTTTGCCTTCTTCCATGATTGTAAGTTTTCTGAGACCTCCTCAGCCATGTGAAACTGTGAGTCAATTAAATCTCTTTTCTTTATAAACTATCCAGTCTCAAGCAGCGTGAGAATGGACTAACACACTAGGAGACAAAGATTATTTAGGACCATCTTGCTGGCTATCAGAAGGGCTGATTTTGGTGCTGGAAGAGTCTATTCTAAGACTATGTCACTGCAGGCATAGTTTCCTTGGCAAGGTTGTTCTGCTTCAGGAACATTGGATGAGAATGTCTCATCCAGAGTGATTTTGAATGCCAAATGTGGGCAGGACTGTAGCATATGCAGGGACCTACACTAGCATCTCAACATCAGAAGAGAGGAAAGTGGTGGCGTTAGTCATTGGATGTATCAACTTGATTCAAAGTGGCAAAAACAAAGTGAGCTGGAGTTTACTTTCAAGAACCTGATATTTGAAGGAAGAGAGAAAAGAAATTGTAACAGCATACTTTCCATGTAGAGAGAAGATGAATGTCTTAGCACTTTGACAATTTTATAGCCAAGGACCAAGGGATCCTAAGGGCACACACAATTAGGGACTTTCCATTTATGTTAGTCCCAAGAGGCCTGCCTTTTTATTAAGGAATCTGAGATTTAATAAGACAACATCATAGTAAAGTTCTGTATGCTTTTGATTTTAGGCCTATTATAGGTTCAATGTTATAGAAGAAATTAGACTTAAATTTGTCTGTTTCTAAAATTATGTGTTCTTAGATGAAGTAATAGAGTTGATACGATTATTAATAACATAAGTGTCATGATGGTCACCAAAATATCATCAATCTGAGTATGATTTAAACTTTATATGAGATGCCAACTGAGTGCTAAATGTTAGATTACTTTTTACTTCTTTATTTTAAAATTCGGTCAAATTTCACTGAAAAAAAGGGCTTCTGTAGAACCCATTAATAGACAAGTGACCTGAAGCTACTGATTTCAGAAATAATATATCTCTTACACCAAAATAAGAGACAATAATGTAATATGAGATTATTTTTATTTTATTCTGATTCTGAGTAAAAGAAGAAAATGTAAGACATGTATTTTTTAAGTCCCAAACTTACAGAATTTCTAGGACATTTTCAGGATTCATGGAGAAATAGGATAGCTATTTAAGAGGGGAGATTTACCGCAGAATTAAAGACATACGACTGTATTCCTACAAAGTCATAGAAAGAGTGTTGTTGTAAGATATCAAAATCCCATAATCGCTATGATTTTATATTTATTTCATAACATTTTAAGCAAAGTTATATCTACTTTTAATGCTTTGAAATATGTATAGAAAATAAATTTCACAGATAATACAAAACATTATTTAAATACCACTTCACAACTGTCTTGTGACAGTTACCTCTGCAGTGACTAAAGGGCAAGTATTGGAGATGGTGTGGCGTGAGCAGAGGAACTTGGACTCCCTTGTATACAATGTGAAAATGTGATAACTTACTAACCTACCCTGGGCAGGCACTGATGACTCTATCTTAGCTGTAAACTCCAACCTAGCTTCCCCCTCCTTACCACAGTGCCTTTGGGTGCATAACTGGGCCATGCTTAACTTAGAAGCATTGAAGTGTACTGTTCTTAACACTTGTAACCATTTTAATTGCACCCTGCTTGGCATACCTCCCCCTGCTCTTGTAAGAAAAAAGTTTCCCTTTGATCATTGTGTAGAAGGAGCCTGTTCACCCCCCTTCTTGGTAATTGTATGGAAACCACCTGTGCCCGAAGCCTCTTCCCATAACCTGTTTTTCTGCTTCTGTAAAATTCCGCTTCAGCTAGATACTCCCCTCCCCTACCTAAATCAAGGTATAAAAGATAATCAGGCCCCTTCCTCGGGGCCTAGAGAACTTTGAACACTAGCTGTCTCTTGGTAGCTGACTAATAAAAGGGACTCTTAATTTGGAAATCAGTGTGTGGTGCATTCCTTCTAACTTATTGGTTATTACAAAAACACTGGGCATTCATTAATAGAACAGAGAGAAATGAATGCTAAGTTCATGGCTTTTATATCCCATCATATTACAGGTGTGAAAGGATTATTTTTTGAAGACAACTGAGAGACATCGATGGCTGTGGCTGATAGCAGAGAGCACTAACAAATTTACAGAATTACTTATTTAAATTTAACTGGAAATATTAACTGAATATCTTTTATTATGATAATACAGAGGGGCATATTTGGTTTTGTATTTACTGAGTTGTATGGCAAATGAGATATGCATTTTTGTTCCCAGAGTTCACTTTTCCTTTCCCTAAAGTAACTAACACATGCTATGACATACTGTGACACCATTTTCTAAATATTGGCTTCTGATTACTTCCAAAAGTCATGAAATATTTTTGCATTTAAGTTATTAAAATAAGTAATGGTATTTTTCCAATATATATTTTTGTATTGATTCATAGTATAGTCCATTTAAATATGTTTTGTTGAAAATAGAAACTCTTTGAAGACCTCAAATGTTTATAATACAGAGATCAGGTGAGAATATGGATTATTTATTTTAGTTAACTATTGCTGCATTCAAATCTTACCTCGAATGTAGTGGCTTCATAAACCATCATTTGCAAATGAGTCTTAGTTTTGAGCTGGATACAATGGACACAGTTTACCAGTGCTGTATGCTGTATTAATTAGGGTGGACCATCTGGCCTAAAAGATCTGGTTCTAAGATCACTTACTCACATGACAGGTAAATTGGTGTCACCTGTTGATTTTTTTCCATCTAAGTCTCTTTCTAGATTAGATTCCTCATAGTATTGTAGACAAGTTGCAGAGAGATTGTCCCAAATAAAGGAAAAATAAACTACCAGTCTCATAAGGCCTTGAGCCAGCAACTGTCCTAGAATCCGTTTTATCATATTCCATTGATAAAGTATTCATACAGCCCAGATACTAGGGGAGAAGATGTAGACCCACCTCACAATAAAAGCAATTTGAAATAATTTGGGGGCCATAGTGTAATGCTGCCACATGACTAATTCATTTATTCACTAAGTTCATCACGACTATTGACTGCATTCGTTTTTAAATATTATATTAATCTTAACACTTCTTATTCTTACAGTGTTTTAAAATTAATTTTTATTGGGGGCCATTGGTTGAATATGAGAAGAAAAATAAAGCCTGCTGTTGGATTCAAAAAAATAACGAGAAATTTTGTAATAACAACTTGGCGAATTTACATCAGGATGCCTCTATTAGTTTCTTATTGCCACTGAATAAATTGCCAACATTTTAGAGGCCGAAAATAATGCAAGTTTCATATTTTAGAGTTCTGAAGGCCAGAAGTCAAAATCAGTCTCACTGAGCTAAAATTAAGGTATCAGGATGGCTGCATTCCTTCTTAAAGAACTGAGGAAGAATCTCCCTCCATATCTTTCCAGCTCCTAGAGGTTGCCCACATTCCCTGCCTGCTACAAGGCAGAAGTGTAGCAACTTCCTTTCTCTCTTTCTCACTATGAGCCCTGCTTCTGTCATCTCAGGTCGTTTTTTTACTTTGACTCTCCTGTGTTCTCTTAAAAGGATTCTTATGATTATGTTATATCTCTCAGTAGAATCCCCCATGTCAAGGATTTTAACTTAACCAGATCTGCAAAATCCAATTTGCCATATAAGTTAGTATAGTGAAAGGATTTGGGGTCAAAACCTGGACATCCTTTGGGGGTGGGGAGATTAATTATACAGTCTAGCATAATATTTTGCCCAAAACAAGTCATTGAAGTAATCAGATAAAAATTATTTTAGCATATCAAACATTGGTATTAAAAGTAGAAAATAAATTATTTACTCTTAAAAGTTTTTATATATAAACTTCTAATTTTGTTATTGTTGAGAAGCATTTATAGCAAACATCTGAAGGGAAAGGAAAAGACATAAAATATCTTAACTTTGGATTACTTTATCAATCAGAAACAAAACACACGAAATAATAAAATTAACTCATTTATTATTTTAAACAAAATATGCAAAATGTTCAAACATAAGCCAATATTATAGAAGACATTTGGGTCTATTTTTAATTATTCAAAATTTTGATTATATTGAAATTTTATGTTTTAGTTGCTCAGTAAAACTCTCACAAATAAACTTCTTTGAATTGAATTTCTTTCATTAGCCAACAAATGCTCAAACATGTATAGGCAGTCACAATTCTACACATTTTAATTTTTAATTTGATTACTAGCTTGTCTGTTACTAAAAGAAAGTTTTGGCAGTAATCACAATATGATATTTTTATTTTTTTAAATTCACTTTAGGGGAAGCAAATATGGCTTTTATTTGATCTTCAGGTATTTGTATTCAAATGTTTTCAAAGAAATTCTAAGATCTCCAGTTGATACCAAACTCTGTATCTACTATTTCTTCTCCAATGCATACATACCTATAGTAAAGTTTAATTCATTAATTAGACACAGTAAGAAATTAATACAAGTTAATAATAAAATAAAAATTATGCCAATTATGTACTGTGACAAAAGTTATGTCAACATGGTTTCCCTCTGTCTTTCAAAAAGTTATGTGATTGTATTGTCCCTGTCTTTCTTTCAAAATATCTTATTGTAATTTACTCACCTTTCTTTTTCTTGTGATTTGTTAGTCTGATAATCAAGAGGTCTACGAAATGACCAACAGCCAGGTAGCCTTTACAGTGTGGATAGGCTGAACCAAGAGATGATTACATTGCAGGACAGAGTGGACAGTGTGAGATTTCAACATGTGACTCAGAATAGCATGCAACTTACAACTTATGAATTGTATATATGTGAAACCTTCCATTTAATATTTTTAGATCATGGTTGACTTCAGGTAACTGAAACTACAGAAAGCAAAACCACTGATAAGATGGGGACTGCTGCACTGTCTGCTTCTAAAAAGATCTTTATAGACATATTAATATAGTTCATTCTAGATCCTTGTCTCTGAACTTCTCTATATTCTAATTGAACTTGCTGTGTATCGGAGTATTCTACGTCTATGAAGATTGAATACATGTTTCAATTATGGCAAAATGATAATATAGACAGTTTGTTATCTGCACTGCCATCCCTGCTATTCTTCACCAATTTTCTTCATAGTCTTCTGTACCCTGAAGTCTGAATAAATCCAAGAGCTTAAATTTATGCTTTTCAGATGTATTCATGTTTTGAGATGAATCAAAAGATGTGCTCAGTGGATTTTAGTAAGACAAGCAGGCACCAGCCCGACGATGTGTTAGAATGTAAGAGGTAGCGATTGGAAAGCTTTGGGTGTGGGCAGAACCTTAGTCAGGATCCAGTGCTCTTGAATCATCTTAAAGGGATTAAGACTTTTAAAAAAGAACTCAGGCATGAGTGAATATAGTGGTTATTTTTTCTTCCTTTTTTCTTACTGTCTGTTTCTGAAGGAAGGCCCAGATTTCATAGTCGCACAGCTGTGTGGGCAATGAAATCTCCAAGACAAATCTTGCTTTTCTCAACAGTTGGCAAGTAAGGGAGTCTCGTAAGCTGGAGATTGTGGGGGGCATTTTAATAGAAAAAAGACTGAATAAAGAAAGCCCCCACTTCTGAGTATCAGCCAGGGGACAAAGAGACCCTGAGCAGCATAGCAAATAATCCAGGATTTGTCAATGCAAAACACTTCCCATGAGTCAGAGTAAATCCTGATTCATGTATGTGCTGGTTTGTTACCTGCTAAACAAGCAAAACAAAAAAGAAAACTTAGCATACTCCAAAAACATAAGCATACTCCAAAGCATCTAAGACCAAATTAAAAATTAATAGACATTTAAAAAATATGACCAATTCTCTAAAGAATGGGAAATAAACATATCACTATCCTAAGAAGATCTGAATGATAAAATTATTAGGTAAAATATTAAAATAGCTATTATGATGTAAAAATAAGATAATTTAAATGTAAATATTTATTGTCATTTTAATTTAATTTAATCATTGCTCATTATTATTAAATATAATAAGAAAGTAGACACACTTTAAATGAGTGAAAAGATAGAAGTGTTAAAAGGTGAATTATAAGAAAGAACCAAATGTAACTAGAAGTAATAAAATTACAATAGCTGGGGAAAAAAATCACTGGATGTGATTAATTGCAGAAGAAAAACAAAAAAGTAAAAATTAATGAAATAAAACATAGATAAATAAAAATTATTCAATCTTAGAAAACAGCAAAGACTGAAAAGAATGTGCACAGACAGCCTTGGGGATATGTGAGACATTATCAACAGGTCTGTTATATGTGGTATGGCTATACACATACACAAAATTTCTTGTTATTTTGTTGAATCCAGTAGCAGGTTTTATTTTTCTTCTTCTATTCAACCAATGGCCCCAAACAGATATTAATTTTAAAACACTGTAAGAGTAGCCAAATCCACATTATCTAACCAAATTCTCATTATAAAATTATATGTAAGTTATGTTATATGTGTATATGTGTTGAGTAGACATTAACAACCTAATTCAAAACTGTGGAAGAGCCATAAAGTCACAATGGACAACTTTGAAAAGGAAGAAAAAAACTAATTTGGAAAATAAATGTAATATAAAATCTACAAATAGAAGAACACAATAGATTTAATTCATTTTTGACACAGATGCAAATGCAATTCAATGGATAAAGGATAACCATTTTCAACAATGAAATTATGTTGGAATATTTTAATATGTTTATTCAAAAAACAATGAACCCCAACCTAAATATTGTTCCTTATAATGAAATATTAACTCAAAATAGATCATAGACGTAAGTGAAAAATGAACAACTAAAAATCATCTGGGAGAAAACAGAAAAAAAATCTCTGTGACTTTAACTTAGGCAAAAAGTTCTCAGATAAAACATTAAAATCCAGTAAATTTAAAAAACTGATAAACTGAACTTTATCAAAGTCAAAAATTTCTAATATTTGAAAGACTGTTAAGAAAAGTAAAAGACATGTAACAGACTTAGAGAAATATTAGCAAGCCAACAGTCTCAACTAATATTTGTAGCCAGAATATATAAGGAACACACAAAACTCAATAAGAAAACAGTCTAGTAAAAATCAGCAAAAGATTCAACTAAATGGCCATACAGATAGTAAATAAGCATACGAAAATATATCAGTACAGACCTATTAGAGTGGTTAATAAAACAAAACAAAAGAAAAAACTGGATAAACAAGTGTTGACAAAGATACGTATGCTGATGCGGGGAATCAAAAAATGATACAGGCATTCTGAAAAACGGTTTGATAGTTTTTGATGCAGGTGAACATGGGCTTACCACACTTCAAAGCAATCCTGTTTAGAGGTATTTACTTAATAGAATTGAAAACTTATGTTCACACAAAACCTGGACATGAAAGTTTGTATGTGTATAGCCATTCTATTCAAAATCACCCCAAGCTGGAAACAAGCCAAATGTCACTCACTAGGGAATAGATAAACAAAACGAGGCATATCAATAAAATGAAATACATTTGAACTGTTGGATCTATTACACAGCAATCAAAAGGAATAAACTATTGATGCATGCAATGGCATAGAATGCATCTCAATAATATTTTGCTAAGTAAAATAAGTCAAACTCAGTGGGCTGCCACAAATATGCTTTCATTTATATGAAATATTGGAGAAAAAATGAGATTTTAGAAAGGCAGAATCAAAGAAACAGAAAATAATCAGTGGCTGCTTGGTCAGATGTGGAGGGGTAACTGACTAAAAAGGGTAGCATTAGAGAACTTTTTTGGAAGGTGATAAAACATATTTTTGATTATTGTTGGATACTAATAAGTGTTTTTTTCTAAATTAGAAGAAAAAACTATACACTATAAGTTGTACTGCATGCATTTTTTTTCTAACTGAAAAAAAAAACTACTATGTAGGTACCTTTTGAGATAATAACATCATACTTCAACCCACCTTCACTCAATCACTTCTACCCTTATCTGACCCATTGCAAAAACAGCCTAAAACTTGAGGGGAATGCCTACTCTTGGTAAAGAATGACAGAGAAGAATGAACAGACCTGGGTATCAGATACTGAAAACATGGTTCCATGTATTAGAAGTTGCCATAAGAAACAAACTGGGAAGGATGAGACTCAAGCCTTTCTTAAATGGTCAAGTTATCTGGGGATTATATATATATCTTCCACAGTTTTTCAAACCTTGCCTTTTCCTATATGCAGAAGTCATTATGCTTCTCCTATATGCAGATTGCATTCTCACTCATATGTGCATCACTGCTTAGATTTGACATCTGCTTACTTGATTATTGAAAGCTTGTTACATTTCAATTTTAAAGATCCAAATTTATCTCCTCTATTCTGACATTCTGAAATTTTCTGGTCTCAAGTTTGTGTTGATAGGTGTAAGAGCTCCATTTTAAACACAAGTCACTTCTGCTTTTACTTGTTTACCTTTAACCTGTTTGTGATGGGTTATGGCCTCAACTGTCTGTTTTACTTACTCATTTTGTTCAGCTCAGTAATGCTTATTCGTGTATTTTCTTTTAAATATGACCAAGTATGCATTTCAATAGCATCGATCAATCATTTTGTCGTTAATTCAAACTACTGTCCTCTGCTTTGAGTGGTAATTTTCAGGCTGACAACTGTCTTGAGACAAAGGTATTTTCAGCTGTGATCTACGAGAGTGATTGGCAGGAACTGAAGTCTTGCATATCTCTGTTCCTTAATCACAGCAGAAGGTGCACTTGGAAATTTCATCACCATCTACAACAATCTTATTTGCAAAAAACTGCTGTTTAGTGTGTCTTGTAATGCAAAGAATCTGAAGAAAAAAGTAACAAAATACATGGTTAAATAAAGTCAATAAAACAACAGAACACATTCCATTTTTATAAATTAAAAACCTTCTGACTATAAATTAGACGTTTTTCTTGCCTTTGTATACAAGGCAAAGCGAATTTTATAAGCAGAGAAGGTAATATAATATTAGAATTTAACTGTGTCTTTAGGTTGCAAGTAAAAGAAAATGCAACAGAAAGAGGCTTAAACAATAGAGGGAACTAACGAGTCCATGTGACTTGCATATTTAGAAGTATGGTTACTGTCAGCATCAGTATGATCCAGAACTGGTGACATCCAAGAACCCAGTTTCATTCTTTCTACTGACCTGCTTTCTTCATTGTCAGCTTGCTCCCTTTTGCTTCCAGTGATGGCTCACATCAGCTTAGGCAGGACATTGTTCTCGGCTCATATTCTGAGAAATTGCAAGAATCTCTTTTTTATTAAATGAAAATTCCTGACTCCAACCCTCACTGAACAACCTAGGCGAATACTCTTAAACCAGTCACTATGGCTGCTGATTGACTTGAGCCAGAGTTAGAAGTCCTTCCCTGAAGCACCAATAATCAAAAGGGATAAGGTATTTTGCTGACTGGAAAGGTCAATCAATGCAATCACTGGAGCTAGGGATAGGTTCTGCACCACCAGTTATGTTTGCTACAAAAACAAGTGGGTAGATGAATTGACAGCTAATTGTTTACCACATCCAAAGTGCATATAGTAGGTGTTAGGCAAATTTTTTTTGTTACATGAATAAATTATTGATTATAAATTAAAGGCAATTTTAGGCTTGCCAGTGAGTAACAATATGAACAAAACTCATTACTCAACTTCTATTTCCTCATCTTTATAATGTGCACATATTAACTTCCATATAGAGTTGTTACAAGAA
This sequence comes from Callithrix jacchus, assembly GCF_049354715.1. NCBI lineage: Eukaryota > Metazoa > Chordata > Mammalia > Primates > Cebidae > Callithrix > Callithrix jacchus. The sequence continues at coordinate 90,033,758 of NC_133511.1, forward strand.
TTGGAAGGGTTAATACATGCAAAAGTCCTTAGCCAACTAAAAAGTACATTTTTTTTTTTTTTTTTAAGGGAAAGGCTTGCTATGATGCCTAGGCTGGCTTCAAACTCCCAGGCTCAAGCCATTCTTTCATCTCAGCTCAAGAATTAATTTCTGTAACAGGGACATGATACAATTTTTGAAAGTAATTTCTTTTAAGTATCAAATGTTTTAAGTATCCAGATACCATTTTAAAAAATAATTTTCAGTATAACATACCTTCAAATTTTGTTAAAATTGAAACATTTTTATTTAATTGATTTTACTTTTTAATGACAAAACTTTGAAATCTTAGTACTCAAAAGCCAAATGCTATATAATTGGACAAAATATCAAATTAATTTTTAGAGATTTTCTCCTTAAGTGCCTGGTGCACCAAAAATTTGAGAAATTTATGGCAAGCTCTGTACTTTTTTTGTTAGAAATAAATAATTCTGTAGAAACACATCAAGAACAAATAGATGGTTGTTTTTCTAAAAAATATAGAAACATATAAAACGAGTCCACTCATTTTTTTAAGTATTTTATTGACTCTTTCTTTGTTCTTGTAGATAACTTTTCTTTAATTTCTAAATTCTAGATCTCAACTAAAAGTTGCGAAGTGTAAAAAGAAAATCCTAGTAAAAAAAAGTTATCTCAGATCATAGGCAAATCATTATTATAATGGTCTTTTATATTTTTTAACAGTTTAAATAATCTTTAACTGAAGACTATTCTACATAAAATAGATGAGGTAATATTTATTTCAGCATACACTGTGTGTGTATGTGTTTATACACATGTATAGACATATATGTATATATGAGTTTACAATATAAATTATATGAGTTAACATATATACAAGAGTTATATATATTTCAGTTATAAATACATGTTATATAGATTTGCTATATATGATATATTTTAGTTTTATATTTGTGTGTAGCCATATGCATATATAGAGAGTTAATCAATCTTTAGCAAGTATCTTTTTTAATCTTGTCTTTTAAAAAGTACACATTTTAATTTATCTGCTCTTTTAGAATTGTGAGAGAGCACAATATGCCACCTCAAAATATGAAGTTGAGCTGAAGGCAATTTAGAAGAAGCAGATGTAGAAAAGCTCTTTGCCTTTTGTACATAGTTTTACAAAGACAAAAGGTACTCTGTCTTCACTCTCTACCAGGGAAAGCAAAGGTTAACCACTGAAGACAACCTTTAAACCTGTATAGGCCTGGGGAATGATACCAGAGCAATCCATATTAACAAGCTTTACTAATTCCCATTTATTCACCATTTATTTACCTTCCCACATCTTGCTGCCCCTAGAGACTTAAAGTCCATTTTGTTTGTCTTGTCGCTTTCTAAAAATGTACTTCTCTTTGTTACTATATAAACTGGAATTCAAAGCTACCTTTTTGAGAATTATGCATTTCCTGTTTCCTACTTATGTATGAAATAAAATAAACTTCTTTTTGTTTCTATCTTGTTGATCTGTCTTTTGTTTCAGGGGTCTGTTACGACTTAGATAGAACTCATAAGGATTGAAAAAAATATTTTTCTTCCGCTACAAAATCAACTTCAAAACAAAAAGTTACACTGCATATAAATCATGATATTTCTGAATGAATAGGCAATGTATTAGTTTGTTTATCCAGGTAGGTTTTTCTTAAACCAACCAACCAAACAAAAAGAGTGCACCGAATATTCAATAATTAAATGCATGCTGATGTTCATTTCTCATCATTAGAATTCTAACTTTAATTTTACGGCAGCACTGATTACCAATGGCTTTGAGAATAAACTTGATGAGAACGGGCAGTTAAGGAAGGCTGATTAATCAAGGAATATGGAAGCTTTTTTTTTTTTGCCAGTGATGATGTTTGAGGTACTTGAATCACTGGATAGAAGAAAAACATGCTTTAAGAGTCCAAGAAAAAAAACACTCTAGGAGGCCGAGGTCATTTGAGGTCAGGAATTTGAAACCAGCCTGGCCAACATGGTGAAGCCCTGTGTCTAGTGAAAATACAAAAATTAGCCAGGCATGGTAGTATACGTGTATAATACTAGCTACTCTGGTGCCTGAGTCAGGAGATGACTCAGGAGAATCACTAGAGCCCCGGAGGCAGAGGTTGCAGTGAGCAGAGATCACCGTTGTACTCCATCCTGGGTGACAGAGCAAGACTTCATATAAAAAAAAAAGTCCAAGAAAAAATGATGTATGAAACTTAAGAGAGCAAGTATATAGCAGCTTATAACTCAAAAAGCCAATACTTTTGCTTTTTAAAAAACTAAAAGTGCTTAAAATATCAGCAAACTACCGTATAACTGAGAACTCTTCTATTTGGTATGATTCTCATTAAATAAAAAAGAAAACGTTTGCATCTCAGCACTGAATTACTAGCTATGTGAATTAGGAAAATTTACTACTTAACCTACCTGCATTTCTGTTTTCTCACCTAAAAAAAAATTATACCTGCATCATAACTTTGGCAGGAATATTGTATAGCATCTATAAATAACTCTGTAACTCAGGCCCTGGAATATACCAGGTGCTTACACAAGTAGTTGTTAAAATTTTAATGTTATATTAATAAATACAAAATAAATACAAATAAAATATTTTTTTGCTAAACATTTGGAATCTTTTAAGAATAAAGACAAAAGGAAAAAGAAGACATTGCAATATCATATCTATACCCCAAGGTACGTGTTTCCTCAGTATATAAAAATTTCATGATTTTTGAACTTCTATTATGCATCAAGTCTAAAGACAGTAATAGGCAATTTGAAAAGTGGTAGCAAAAAACCTCTCCCCTCACAGAACTCAGTGTAATCTATAAACTAGACTTTTTAATATGAATACTCTAAGTCACATTAATTGAAGTATTTGGTATGGAAAGATTAATTCTGATTGGACAACTTGGTATATAAATGCTTTTTGAAGCACTTAACTAGCTGGTTGAAAGGCATTTGTGATTGAACCATTCCTGTACCAAGAGTTGTGTTTTATTTACAGGAAAAATCAATAGAGGAGGGCAAGTCTGTTCTTTCTAACCATTATAAAAGCTTCAGTCATCATATTCTTTAATGAGGAATATTTGTGGTACCTTTGATTGCATTTTCTGTTCAACAGGGGAAAAGTGCAGAAACACGGAAGACAGCTTATAACTCCAGTAAGTACAGGCACAATCTTAGTTTCATTTATATTATTTAAAAATTCCATCTAATTATGCTTTGAAGATTTCCCATGTGGAGATGTAGCTCTCACCAATGTTGTTATGATGCATCATACGCTGGTGCTAACACAAATTTGAAAATGCTGTTTGATGTTCAGAGAAGTGTAGCACTCACATTTTATTCCAAATCTACACGATGCTGATTTCAGAAGGAAAATATTATGATTTTTGAAATGAGTACATGTTTAAAATGACAGCAAACAAATCTTGGAGGACTAGATAATCATTGTAGTACTTAACAATACCAGAATGTATAGATGCTGACATGTTTGATATATTTTAATATGAGTTTTGTTTATAAGATCTATAATCACTGAATTCGTCAGTCATTCATTTTCAATCGTGTATGGCCTTGAACAAATACCGTCTTCTTTCTGTATCTCAGTGATTTGCCTATAAACAAGGAAAATTTTGTCCTGTCTTCCTCCCTCGTGGAAGTTTTATAAAAGCCAAAGGAGATTTTACACTGTGGCTCTTGAGTCCCGCAGTCCTGAAGAAAGTTTCCAAAGAAGATAACTGGAGATGGAGCCTATCAAGCCAGAATTTTATTATTATTTTTCTTTATTTTTTGGGCCACCCCAATATGATCAAAATTTTCAAAAACAATTCCTTGTAAAAGTTGAGACTTTTTTTTATCATATTTAGTTTATATATGTTCTATGATTTATTTATGAATGATGTGTGATAAAGATGTAATTTTCCTTCATGTTTTCTATTGATATACACTTACACTAGCACTGTTTATTCAAGGGCATTCATTTCTGGTGATTTGTAAGGTTACCACTTTTCTATCCAAGATTCTTTATATACTAGGTTTTTTTCTGGGCTCCCTCTTTAGTTTCATTATTGAATTATTGCTCTTTGTGCCTACCCTCATACCATTTTAACTATTCTAGTCATAGAAAATAAGTTTTCCTCACATGCTGTTTTAAAAGATCGGTTTTATTATAATTCCATTATGGTGAGCCTACAGAACAGGACATAACTGATATTAAAAGGATAGTTTGTTTCTCACAGTTCTTAAGAGGAGGGGGCACATCACACCAGAGAGAGCCACAAAGGGAGACACCAGAATAGGTTAAGAGGCAGAGGGAACAGGAGTAATGCATAGGCAAGAGCCTTTATGGTGATTTCCATGGGAAGGAGGTGGAGTAAGCAGGATTAGGATTGGCTACTTTGAATAATTTCTGAGGACTTTTGTGAATAAACATTGTCTCGAGTTGTCTAGGGGAATCGTGGCCAAGAGTGTAACAGCTCCTAAGATAAAGCAGGTAGTTGGGGCAAGGGCTCTGGATCAATTGGTTAGTATATGAAAGGGATGCTCAAGGCCAGTCATTTACTGGCTCTAGGAATTAGCTAGCCTTGGGAGGGGCTGACTTTCCAGAGTCTGCAAAACCCTATGTGACAAAACATCAGAAATACAGCAAATGTAAAGGCACGATTAATATTCTATCTCCCTTTTCTAACCATGCAGTTCTTTTTTCAAGAGGTGAAGAATTAATAATTTTATTTTTAGAAATAATCTACACATTTTAAAATATATGTAACTGCACATGTTTTAGAACAAACAATTGCATAGTAATGTATTTTGCCTTTTAGTAAACAATGTCTATGGAGATTTTTTTTAAAAATTGGTAAATCTAAATTCACTTTTATTTATTTTACCAATTCTTCAGAATTCCATTAGATTGCTGTGTTACAATTTACTTGACCGTTTTGTTTGCTGAAGAACGTATAGGTTATTTAAATATTTTATTATCATAAATAATACTGCTTTTTATTTACATGTAGTTAATACATGTACAAGTCATTGGAAAACAGATAAAAATGCTTATTGAAAGGGTAATGCATTTGGAATAATGATATATATTGACAAACTGTCCTCCATACAGATTGCTTCAATTTATACTCCTACAGTGTTAGAAAATGTCGGTTTCTCTCACTATCAAGGTCCCTAAATAAGTCTTTTGTGTGTGCATTTATTCAGACATATAGAGCACATATACATTTATTAATATGCTGACAGTTATTTCTTGGATATTTTATTTAGAATTTTTGCAATTATCAAAATATTTTTTGTAATATCCCTTTATCATAGCTTCCTTTTATGGTTTTGAAATCAATATTCTAATCACTTCCTAAAATACTTTTGAGAATTTTTCTCTCTTTTACATTTTTTGAAGTATATAATACAAATTATTTGTTTCTTGAATATGTCGTAGAATTTGACTTAAAAATTTTTTTGCCTTTTTTCTTAAATGTACAAGTTAGGATTCATAGATCTCACCTCTAATGTTTATCTGTTTTGTGGTATGATTTCACAAAAGTTTTGATGATGTTGAAAGTAAAAGTTTAGAATTACCTAAGCATCCAATTCATTGTATTTATAATTTTAAAAAGAAATCTTTAAATTAGAGAAATGAGTTACCCAAGTTGAAATAGAGTATAATTCCTTTAATAAACAAACCCATGGTCCCTTAGTTTTTAAGAAAAAAAAAAAAAAAAACCTGAAGAAGATTTCGGCATTGCAAATATACTAGTGGCATTAACTTTAACCCCCTAAGCATATTTTCCTTGGAGTGCTCTTTCGATTTTTTTTCCGTTAATTTATCGGTCTTTGGGAGACAGATGACACAACTCAGGTAGCCTCAGTCTGTCAGAAATATTTACAAGATGTCAACGAACACAACATTACAAGTAAGCATATTCTTTTTTTTTTCTTGTTGTTGTTTGTTTTGTTTTTGAGATGGAGTCTTGCTCTGTCGCTCAGGCTGTAGTGCAATGGTGCAATCTCAGCTCAGTTCAACCTCTGCCTCCTCAGTTCAAGCAATTCTCCTGCCTCAGCCTCCCCAGTAGCTGGGACTACAGGTGCCCAACACCACATCCAGCTAATTTTTGTATTTTTAGTAGAGACAGGGTTTCACCATGTTGGCCAGGCTGGTCTGGAACTCCTGACCACAGGTGATCCACCTGCCTCAGCCTCCTGAAGTGCAGGGAAGGCATACTCATCTTAATATGGCAAGATAAGGTTTATAAACCCTCCCTAGCTTGCTTTGGTTACTGATCTTCTTCCACTTCACCAGGGCTCTACAGGAGCAACAGCCACCTCCATGGAGTGTATTCTTCACCTTCATCCTTTTTGTTTTTAAACTTGAGTCTTAAATTTTGTTAATAAATGAGAAAATAATACCCATTCTGCAGATGACTGATAGCAGGAATGACTGATGTTATCTTTCATGTAATACTTCATTCCCTAAGTTAGCCTTCTCTTTGATAAAGGTGCATTTTGACTTAGCAATAGTTTTAACCCAATTAAGCTGTCACAGAGCTTTCAAAATTCTTTACACTAGACCAAAACAAGAAAGTTTCAGGAATTGAAACAAAAAGTCTCTTAAATAATAATTTTAAAATGCCTGCACTTGCACTATTGATATCATTATACTATGTTAACCAGAAGGGCATAATTTTTTTTTTATTTAACTTTCTTCAGATAATAATGTGAAACTTCAAAAATCTTACAATGATACCATTAGTTAAAAAGACTGTGCACTTTTTGACCACCATAGCAGACAGTCTTCTGAGTATACCACAGTTACATTGGCATTTTTCCCATGCATAAGAAAACAGGGTGCTTAGCTGCATTCATAATCAAACATCAGCTGCAAAAAATGTTCTCCTTTCTGACAGTTCCATCATGAATATTACCTATGCACGCCCTGACCAGTCAAAAGAATAGCGAGAATACATCAGATATGATTAGGCTTCGTATTTGAATACCTTTTTCTCAAGACTCATTCCAGAGTATGACACTATATTTGTGGAAAGTTAATAGATACAAATTTATATTTAATGTGACATGTCATAGTTTATTTATTCTTTGATCCTCAAATTATTGTCCCTAGACAGTGTGAATTTAGCAATATATAAAAAGCAAACATTGGCCTTCCTTTGGAATTTCAACGGACTTAATGTGTGGTTAAACAGTGAATTAATTGAGTAACAATTCCAGAGATCATTAATGAATGCATTGCTAGTGTGGGAATTTTTAAAAAAGGAAAAGTGCTACACTGGTGGCAATCAGATTTACTTAGTTTGATTTTAAAAGCTAAGCTTCAAAATAGTTTGGCCACCAAATGTTGTCTCTATGAGAACATTTTGCTGTTTGTGATTGTTTTCAGATGCCAAATTTAAAGAGCTGTTTACAGGCTCAATTTAGGGGTCAAGTACTTAATACCCAAATTGGCTAATTGCACCCATTATGACTCAGCCAATAAAATCATAGTACCATACCAAAACAAGAAAGAACCACTGAAAATGAGTCCTCATAAATTTCTCCTAGGACCTCCTACACTGAAAATCACATTGTTTTTATTTTAATAAGTGGGATAAGTGGGAATTAGAATAATCTTTTCTTTTTCTTCATTTCCATTAGCACAAAGATTTTTTTTTTCAAGGTCACAAGCAAAAAGAAGCCATTTGGCTCCTATTTCAGTACCAAAGGAGACCACTTCAGTGGCTTTTAACACAAAATTGGCTAGACCAGAATGAGTGAAAATGTCAGTGTATTCAGATCCACTGAGCCATGAAACCAAATGTGGTGCCACTTTGCTATTAGATTACAAGAAAAAAAAAAACTTTCAAATTTGTCCTCCTTTTAAAAATTTTGATTAATATATGTTTGTAAATAATTGTTTACATAAGTAAAAAGCACATATTGATACTGGCTCAGAGTTTCTTATTTAAGCTATGAGTATAGCATACATTTATGTAATTTCTATTGAACAGAGAGATGTCCTTAAAAGCACTGAATCCAAACCCTTTACTTTAGAGAAATAGACAATGAGGCTTCGAGATGAAAAGGCCCTTGCCCATTGTCAAACAACCGAGACTCTGCAAGCCTGCCAAGTTTTGCTGCATCCTGTTTTCTGACGCTGCAGTGCAGGCCTTTTAATTCCCTCTGTAACTGTGCCATGCAGTTCCATATACCTAGAGCTCACCCTGTCCCTTTCACCACTGCTTTCAAATGTCCTTTTAAAGGGAGGTTTCTGTACCTCTACTCTAATACCAAAAGGAAATGATTTTTTTTTTTTTTTTTGTTCTGTAGCCCCATAACCCATTGTTATCTGACCTTCAGGATCTAAAATATATTTACTTTTCTTATTGTTATATATGTGCTAGCCTTAATCCTTTTTCCTACCTTCATTATGCCACAAGTTTTTCTGAGAGAAGAAAATTATTTTACTTAACTTTGATATTCTTTATTGTATCTAATATGTAATCCAGCTTGGGTGACAGAGTGAGACTCTTTTTTTTTTTTTTTTTTTTTTTTTTTGAGACGGAGTTTCGCTCTTGTTACCCAGGCTGGAGTGCAATGGCTCGATCTCGGCTCACCGCAACCTCTGCCTCCTGGGTTCAGGCAATTCTCCTGCCTCAGCCTCCTGAGTAGCTGAGATTACAGGCACGCGCCACCATGCCCAGCTAATTTTTTGTATTTTTCATAGAGACGGGGTTTCACCGTGTTGACCAGGATGGTCTCGATCTCTTGACCTCGTGATCCACACGCCTCGGCCTCCCAAGAGACTCTGCCTTAAACAACAACAACAAAGTCAGTGCTTTAAAAATCTAAAGATCTGGAACCTATAGTCAGAGAGAATCCTGTCTAAAGTTGAGTCAATCTGATGGAAACATTCAGGTTATTAAATCCTCATCTAGTATATTATATTTACTGTGATACTGTATCATGTATGATGCTGTTGATTGCAAGTGATAGAAAACATGTTAAAACGGCTTATTAGTAAGGACATTTTATTTGTTTAAACAGAATTTCCTAGACAGTGTCGTTTCATGGTTGTTTAACTGAGCAGCTCAATAAGCTACTTAAACCTGTTTATTTCCAATGTCCTATTTTGCCATTCCCCTTACATTGTCCTCATGGTTGCAAAATTGAAACTAATTTTTCAGGTACTTCTTACAAAAATAGCAATATATGCCAGAAAATTGAGTCTATTAATCATCAGTTTTTTTAAAAAAATCCTCTCACCTTTCATTGCCTGGAATTCCGTCATATGCTCCTTTTTATTCTGTACCTATAATGATAAATCAGAATTTTTGGTTAGCTTAACATCAACAGGATTTATTACTGAATTCCTTGAGGAAAAATTGGATTTTTTTTACAAGAAAAAAATAAAAATAATTATTGAGAAGACAATAAAAAATGTTAGGGGAAACACTAAAAAAAGCTGTTAGGGAATAAAACTTTTTATTTTAATATTACATTTTAGTATCATAAAATCATCTATTAGAATAATACAAATAATAAGTTATATAAGCACCTTAAAATATATGTTCATCCTAAAGTTACCAGTCTTTCAAAATGTATGTCCAATAATAATCTAGTTTACATTTAGTGAAGAGAGACTAAGCAATTAGGAGTCTGAGTGGAAAAATCATAATCAAAAAGTGCTTTTTTAATCTCCTCTCACTCAACAGCAGTAAACACAGAATATTTCTGGAACAAAATGTGAAAAGATTTCTCCCCACTAAAAAGCAAGCAATTAATTCTGCAGTGAACAGCAGCTGGGCATCCTTCAATTCAATTCTGACACTATCTACCTGGAGATGGCAGCATCCCACAGAACAAGGGCTCCGCCCTGCAAGACTGTTTCTCACTTCCGATTCCATTTGTAAGCCCCAAGTTGGTTCATATGTGCTTCTGACCTACTGGATATAAATCTAGACTCACATGAATCCCTGTTTGGGCTTGATTACTTAGCAAGAGCGGCTCACAGAACTCAGGGAAACACTTACGTTATCTAGTTTATTACAAAGGATATTACAAAGAAAATACATAAAGAGATGTATAGGACAGGATATAGAAATGATTGAGGAGTCTCCATATCCTCCCCTCCAGGAAACTTCACATACATGTTCAGCTATTTGGAAGCTCTCCTAGCCCTGTCCTTCCTGGAGCTCATGGAGGCTTTATTACTGAGGTATGATTGACAACCATGTAGAAATGTGACTGGACAGGTTTGATCTAATACTAATAGACTGAGTGGGCGAAACTCAGCAAGGCCTGTCGGTTCAGATACTTCTTTGCTGCTCTGTGTAGAATATCTTTCTCCAGGGTTTGGGGTAGAACTTCTGAAATGGGAGTCTTATGACATACAATCAGACAAGATAGGTCAGAGAATTTCTTTATGATCAGCTCCAAGACAGAAAGCTATAAAAAGAGTCCTGCCTTGAGGAGAAAAAGGAACTGGGAAAAGGCAGGCAGGAGAAAGTCAGAGAGAAGAAACATTCTATTTTCTGAGGCCTGCTTCTCAGACCTAAAGTACCTTAACATTATAACAAAGACTGTAACGAGGACTGTGGGAGTTATAAGCAAGAAACTGCATGTAAAAATCAACACAAGGGATCTTCAACAAGTTCATGGGAAATGTGCCTTATAAAAAAACTGTGCATTAATTTTAATTTTTTTTACTTTGATATAAACTCATACTAATTTGATATGGTACATCTGAAAAGGATCTAGTTTGAGGCACTAAGAAGAATTAGACATTAGTTTGAAAAGAGACTTTATCAAAGTATATTAGTCCATTTTCACACTGATGATAAAGACATACCTGAGACTGGTTAATGTATAAAGAAAAGGAGGTTTCATGGACTCACAGTTCCACCTGGGGAGGCCTCACAATTATGGTGAAAGGTGAAAGACATGTCTTACTTGGCAGTGGACAAGAGAAAATGAGAGAGATCTGAAAGCAGAAACCTCTTACAAAACCATCAGATCTCATGAGACTGATCCACTACCAGAACAGTATGGGGGAAACTGCCCTCATGATTCAATTATTTCCCACCAGATTCCTCGCACAACACGTTGAGAGCTACAATTCAAGATGAGATTTGGGTGTGGACACAGAGCCAAACCATATCACATATTTGTGTTGCTCACACAAATTCCTTTAAAATGGAAGCAAGAACATACATAAAATTTATGGTGAAGCTTGAATGAAAGAATGGTGAAATCATTGATGCTTCACAAAAAGTGTATAAGGATAATGCCCCAAGGAAATCGGCAGTTTACAAATGAGTAACTCATTTTAAGAATGGAGAAGACCATGTCCAAGATGAAGCCCATAGCAGAAGATCATCCACATCAATTTGCAAGGACAAAAAAATCTTACCTATGCCCTAATTGTTGAGAACCAATGTTTAATGCTACAAATGATAGCCAATACCACAGATATCTGAATAGTTCAGCTGACACAATTCTAAGATACTAAAGTTGAATATCCTTTACACTCCATAGGTGACAAAATCTTTGCACTGATATCAGTTTCAGACAAGAGTGGAAGTCTCAATGGCATTTAGTGAATGGATCAAGTTCCTGAAGTACTTCTTCAAAGAATGTAATGGGATATGGAACATGACTAACAGTATGATCCTGAAGACAAAGCACAATCAAAGCAATGAGTACCAAGGGATGGAAATAATCCTGTGAAATCAAGAGCACATGAGTCAAGAACAAATGTAATGGCAACAGTTTTGGGGGGATACTCAAGGAATTTTGCTTATTGACTTTCTGAAGGGCCAAAGAACAATAACATCTGTTTATGACAGTTTTTGAGAAAGTTAGCCAAAGCTTTAGCAGAAAAGCATCCAGGAAAGTTTCAGTCTTTCTCCAGTAGAACAATGTTCCTACTCGATCTGTCATCAGACAAAGGCAATTTGGAGAGATTTTTGATGGGAAATCATTAGGCTTCTACCGTATGTTCTGATTTGGCTCTCTCTGACTCTCTGACTCCTTTTCATTTTCTAATCTTAAAAAGTCATCAAAGGGCTTCCATTTCTTTTCAGTTAGTAAAGTAAAAAAGATAGCGGTAACATGTTTGAATTCCTGGGGCCCTCAGCTCTTTAGGGACAGATTAAATGGCTGTTATCATGACTTATAAATGTGTTTAATCTTTCATTATAATTTTTCTTGAAATTCCCTTGTATGTATACGTATGTATGTGTACATAAAACATTATAAGAATAACTCAGCACTCCTCCTCAACAATGACATATGTTTCTTTCCCAACCTTGTCTTTATTATGCTGCTATATGTGTATTCATCTGAATGTGTTATATATAATTACTTTATATATTTAACTTTTTTTACAGATGAACTATTAAATATGTTTTTGTAATCTGTTATTTTTCTAAATAATTTTCTTGGTTTATTTTATCCATGTTAATTGGTTGTTAATTCATCTGAAATTGTTATTTGTGTATGGTAAATATAAGAGTTACATTATTTTTATGACTTATTTTCTCAAACTATTTATTAAATAAATTTTAATAGCCATATTTGTTTTCCTTTAATATGTATTATTTCTCCACAATATATAATGGTAGCCATATCATATGGTATACCCATATCTACAATAGTATTTTTAAGAACTCCCTGTTGTATTGATTTCTCTGTCTCAGAGTTGGTAATTTTTCAATTCATGTAGATTTAGAGTAAATCTCAATATTGGCAAACAAAAGTAAAAGGAACTCACTGTGTACTTGTAATGTGGAGAACATGTGTGCCCTTGTATTGGACACATTTCTTTTTTTGTTGTTGTTTTGAGAAAGGGTCTTGCTCTTGTACCCCAGCCTAAGGTGTAGTGATGTGATCATGGCTCACTTTAACCTGGACCTCCTGGGCTCTAGTGATTCTCCTGCCTCAGCCTCCAAAATAGCCAGGACTATGGATTGTGCCACCATGCCCCACTAATCAATACAGTTCTAAGAATGAAGGTGTTGAAGCATAAAGTATGCATATGCTCAGCTTCAGCAGATATTGTCAAATAATTTTCCAAAGTGGTTGCACCAACTTACTCATCCATCAGCTATCTATGAGGGTAAAGATTGCTCTATATTTTCACAAAAGTTCATATCTACCTCTGCCTATCTAGGTTTATAGATATCTTTATTTTAGCTATTCTAATACACCTGTGGTGGTCATGCACGAAGTGTGAATTTAATTTACATTTTTCTGATGACTAAGGGTTATTGGCAAATTGTACATCATCATTTGTAAAGTGTCTGTTCAAGATTTTAATCATTTTTCTATTGAATTTTCTACCTCTTCTTAAATGATATAGAAGACCCTTATATAACCTATGCCAAATCCTTTGATGAACATGTATACTACAAAATATGTTCACTTACATAATGGATTGCTTTATGTTATGAATGGCATTTAAAAAAAAATAAACTTAAGCTTATAGAACTCAATTTACTCTGCTTCTCCTTCTGTTAATTAGTGCCTTTCTAATCCTTTTTAAGAAACTTTTGTCTACTTACAAATTTTGAAGATTTTTTTCTATCTTCTATTTAAATTGTAAAAACCTACCTTTGACATTTAAGTTTAGGTTTACAATTTCTCTATTATTGATTTTTGTCTCTGACACTATTATTTTTCTGTGACTATGAAAACAAATTGCCACAACCTTAGTGGCTTTACAAAACATAAATTTATTATTTTATAGTTCTGTAGGTCAGAAATTTAACACAAGTCTTGCTGGACTAAAAACAAGGTGTCAACAGGGCAGCATAACTTTCTGGAGGCATCAAGGAAGAATCTGTGTCTTTGCCTTTCCAGCTTCTAGATTTGATCTTACTTTATTGGCTCTTAACCCCTTTCTATCATCAAAAATGATGAAGGTGAGTCCTCCTCATAATTCATCACTCTTACTTCTTCGATTTTCTTCTTCCACTTTAAGAGCCCTTGAGAAAGCACTGGACCCACCCACATAACACACAGGATAATCTCTCTCTTTTAAAAAATCTTATTGTCGTCTCCAACCAAAATTTCCTTTTGCCATGTAAAGTAATAAATTCACAGGCTCTGGGTATTAGCACATGGGAATCTGTTAGGGGCAAGTTTCTGCCTTCCACGTGAAAAGAGTTTAAGTTTCCTGTTTTTCCATGTTGATATTGAATTGACCTAATATCACTTATTAGAGATCCACTACCCAGCTGTGTCAAAAATAAGGTGTTTTGATTTTGTTTCTAACCATTTTCTGTCTATCCTTGTATTGACACCATGTTGTCTTAATTTTTCATTTCAATATTTTTTTGATATCTGGTAGTCCTGTAGCTATTTTTTTTTTCAAGATTGCCTTGCTGATCATGGGTCTTTGAATTATTAGAAATAGTTTGAAATAATGCTGGCAGTTTCTGAAAATTGTTAGGATCTTGATTTGGATTTAATTAGATTTTAGGGACAGCTGATATCTTTATAATACATAAATATTTAGATCTGCTATGTGACCCTTCCATAAAATTTTGAATTTTTAATTAAGAGTTTTGTAAGTTTACATTGATTTATTCATAGCTAGTACGTTTTATAATGCTACTTTAAATTGTATCTTTGTTTTTCAAATTTTATTTTTTCTGTTGCTGAAACATAACATGCACATTTTCTACGTTGAAAATTTTTCTGCGTTGACTTCTTACACAATGGCCTTGTGATATTAATTTGTTCATATGTAGCATGTCTATGGAAAGTCAAAACTCTGTCCTGTTTTTGAGAAGTTTTCTGCTTAATTTTGAAGATTTTTTTCATTAGAAAACATGAGAATTCTGTAAATTTAAGAAGTGGGCATCTGAGAAGCCAATGAGTTCTCTAATATTTTGACTGAAAGCTCTTCTAAATAGTCTCCCTTAGTAGATTCTTTATGCCTAAGCAAAACTGAATTTTCAGCCTCCTCTTCTAGCTCAGAATCAACAGATGCTTCCAAGGAAAAAGTGACTTCAGAGGATCAGTTACTTTCTGTGGTACAACTCTCTCTAGAACCTTGCTCTTAGTATTTAAAATTAGAAATTCAACAGCTTTCTGATTCTTTTAAACAGAAGAGTTTAGTGTTTTATCCGACTTTTGTAGTTGTCTGCTCTTCTATGTGAAAGTGGATATGGCATATGCATTTTATTCATTTTTTTATTTAAATGTATTGAAAAGAGCATGTATTTTTTTCTTTTTTAATCTAGAGTTTCTAATGCTAAGCTATGTTTTTATTCCCTCAATAAACCCATTTTGGTTATTATTATTATTATATTTTTATGAGATGGAATCTCACTCTTTCACCAGGCTGGAGTGCAATGGCTCGATCTTAGCTCACTGCAATCTCTGACTCCCTGGTTCAAGCGATTCTCCTGCCTTAGCCTCCTGAGACGCTGGGATTACAGGCACGCAACACCACACCCAGGTAATTTTTGTATTTTTAGTAGAGACGAGTTTCACCATTTTGGCCAGGATGGTCTAGATCTCCTGACATTATAATCAGCCTGCCTTGGCTTCCCAAAGTTCTGGGATTATAAGTGTGAGCCACTGTGACTGGCCTGTTATTAATTATTAATAAAATATATTTTTATAATTTTATTTCTTCTACATTTGTTGGGTTTATTGTTTTAATTACCTGTTTAACTTAGGTTTTTTGTTTGCTAATGTTTAGCTTTTCTTTGTTTCAAATATAAACATTTATGTATACAAGTTTAGCTATAATCACCATTAAGATATCTTTAAGTATTAACATTCAGTGTTTGAATTAACTACAATGTAAATATTTTAACATATATTTGAATATCTATTGTGAATAGTTTTTTCAACTCATATATTTAGAACTGTGCTTATAATTTCAAAAACTATATGGGGTGTTTTATGTATGATATTATTGAATTCTAACATAATTGAATTATGATTACAAACAGGATCTTTATAATGCAAACTGTGTAAAGTCTTCTGAAATTTGTTTTTGATCTAATATTTGGTTCATTGTTTAAAAAATATTTCTTCTGTGCTTGAGAAGAATATGTACTCTACATTTTGGATATGAATTTCTATATATTTCCTGCTTTGCAAGTGTTAGCATTGTTTAAATGTTCTATACCTTATTATTTGTTACTCCTGAAGGTTGTTTTTAAAATTTGCTTTGTGAGTTTGTGTTTGTTATGATTTGGCTCCGTGTCCCTACCCAAATCCCTTCCGGAATTGTAATCCCCATGTGTCAGAGTGGGGACCTGGTGGGAAGTGATTGGATCATGGGAGTGGACTTCCCCCTTGCTTGTGCTCATGATAGTGAGTGAGACTTCTCACTTTCTTTTCTTCTGCATGCTCAGGCTGTAAATTTTCCAAACTTTAATGCTCTGCTTCCCTTTTAAGCATAAATTCCAATTTCAGATCATTTCTTTTTAATGCATGTGGCTGTACTCTGTTAGGTGCAGCCAGGCAATTTATTGAATGCTTTGCTGCTTAGAAATTGCTTCTGCCAAATACCCTAAATTATCTCTCACAAGTTCAAACTTGTTATGGTTTTACTCTGTGTCTCCACCCAAATCCCATCTGGAATTGTAATCTCCATGTGTCAGAGGAGGGGCCTAGTGGGAGATGATTTCACTTCAAGTGTAGCACTTCTCTCTTTCCTGCCACCATCTAGGATGTGCCCTGCTTACTCATTGCCTTTCACCATGATTGTGAGTTTCCTGAGGGCTCCCAACTCAGGCAGACCTGTGAGTCAATTAAACCTCTTTTCTTCATAAATTGCCCAGTCTCAAGTAGTTCTTTATAGCAGTATGAGAATGGACTAATATAGAAAATTAGTACCAGGAGTATGGCACTGCTATAAAGATACCTGAAAATGTGAAAGCAACTTTGGAATTGGGTAATGGGCAGAGGTGGGAACATTTTGGAAGGCTCAGAAGAAGACAGAAAGATGTAGAAAACTTTGGAACTTCCTAGAGAACTGTTGAATGGTTTTGACAGTGAAGTCCAGGCTGAGGGGATCTCAGAGGGAGATGAGGAACTTATTGGAAACTGGAGCAAAGGTCACGCTTGGTATGCTTTAGTAGAGCCTGGCAACATTGTGTACCTCCTCGTAGGATCTATAGAAGTTTGAACTTGGGAGAGATGATTTAGGGTATCTGGCAGAATAAATTTCTAAGCAGCAAAGCATTCAAGATATTGCCTGACTGTGCCTAACATATGTGTACAGCCATATGCATTCAAAAGCAATGATCTGAAATTGGAATTTATGGTTAAAAGGGAAGCAGAGAATAAATGTTTGGAAAATTTGCAGCCTGATCATGCAGTAGAAAAGAAAACCCCATGTTTTTGTGGAGAAATTCAAGCTGGTTGCAGAAATTTGTATAAGTAAAGAGGTGCCAAATGTTTATAGCCAAGTCAATGAGGGAAAATGTCTCCAGGGCATTTCAAAGATCTTCAAGCAACTTCTCCCCTTACAGACCCAGAGACCTATAAGGAAAAAGTGGTTTACTGGGCTGGGCCCAGGACCCTACTACTCTGTGCAGCCTTGGGACATGGTACCCTGTGTCCCAGTTCTCCAACTTCAGTCATGGCTAAAAGGAGCCAAGGTACAGCTCAGGCCATTGCTTCATAGAATGCAAGCCCCAGGCCTTGGTAGCTTCCATGTGGTGTTGAGCCTTCAGGTGTACAGAAGGCAAGAGTTTGGGAACCTCTGCCTAGATATCAGAGGACATATGGAAATACCTGTATGTCCACACAGAACTCTGCTTCAGGGGTGGAGCCCTTATAGAGACCTCTATTAGGGCAGTGCAGAGGAAAAACATGGTGTTGGAGCACCCACAAAGAGTCTCCACTGGGACACAGCCTAGTAGAGCTGTGAGAAGAGGGCCAGTGTCCTCCAGGCTCTAGAATGGTATAGATCCACTGACAGCTTACACCATGCACCTGGAAAAGCCACAGTCACTCAACATCAGCCTGTGAAAGCAGCCATGGGGGCTGTACCCAGTAGAGCAACAGTGGTAGAGCTGCCTAAGGTTGTGGGAGCTCACCCCTTGCATCAGCTTGCCCTGGATGTGAGACATGGAGTCAAATGAGATTACTTTGGAGCCTTGTTGGGTTTCAGACTTGCATGGGGTCTGTAGCCTTTGCGTTTTGGTCAATTTTTTTTTAATTTGAAATGGGAATATGTAGCCACTGCCTGTAACCCCACTGTATCTTGGAAGTAACCAACTTGTTTTACTTTACAGGTTTCATGGGAGGATGGGACTTATCTTGTATCAGATGAGACTTTGGAGTTGAACTTTTTAAGTTAATGCTAGAATGAGTTAATACTTTGGGAGACTATTGGGAAGGCATGATTAGTTTTAAATGTGCAAATGACATGATATTTGGGAGGGGCTCAGGGCAGGATGATATGGTTTGGCACTGTGTCCCCACTCAAATCTCATTTTAAATTGTAATCCCCATGTGTCAGAGGAGAGGTCTGATGGGAGGTGATTGGATCATGGGAGCAGATTTCCCTCTTGCTATTTTTATGATACTAGGTTCTTATGACATCTGATGATTTTAAAGTATGTCACATGCACCCTCATTCTCTCTGTCTTCTGCTGCCATATAAGACATGCCTTGCTTCCCCTTTACCTTCTTCCATGATTGTAAGTTTTCTGAGGCCTCCCCAGCTATGTGGAGCTGTGAGTCAATTAAAACCCTTTTCTTTATAAATTACCCAATCTCAGGAATTTTTTTATAGAAGTGTGAAAATGAACAATTAAAGTGTTCATCTGAGCTTTCATTGTGAGAGTTTTGTGACTGGAAGATTTCATCTGAGGGTTTGTCTTTCCACACAGAAGACGGACTGCCTTCTGTCAGAATTCAAAGTGTTACTATCAATCTGGTCTTAGATTTCCCGTTAAATTAATTTTATAAGATCATGTTTTCTATATTTTGCTCTGTAACAAATTATCATCAGTCTTAGCAATCCTAAGCAAAAAGTATTTATTATGATTTATTATTATCATCTTTATAAATGCTGAGGTTTGTTTCTTTGTTGTGTGTCAGAAATTTAGGAGCCCCTTAGCTAGGTGGCTTCTGGCTCAGGATCTTTCATGAGATTATGGATAAGCCATTGGTCAAAGATGTGGCCATCCAAAGGCTTTAGTGGGGCTGGATGATCTGCTTACTAGGTGGCTCCCTCAAATGGCTGTAAAGAGAAGACCTTGAATCTTTGTTTGCTGTTGGCTGAATGCTTCAGTTTGTCTTCACATGGCCCTTTCCATACAACTGTTTGATGTGTCCTTACAACATAGCAGGAGATTCCCCCATGGTGAATGACTGAGAAGAGAGAGAACAAGAAATAGGCTGAAATGATTTGTGTGACGTAATCTCAAAAGTCATGCATTGCACTTCTGATATATTCTATTCATTAGGAATGAGTCACTAAGCCTAGCCCACATGCAAATGAAGAGACTTAACTTCAACTTCTAAAAAGAAGCAATACCCAATATTTTAGGGCCTATTTTACATCCACCCCAGCAATTTTTACAGAATTTACACAGAATATAAATTAAACTTTGATGACTAATTAGGGTAGGTATTTAAAAATATTTCTTAGGGGAGACCTTTTTTTTTCCTACTTAGCCTTAGGGCTCAGACAATCTATCTTTTTCTCCCTCTATAGACCTGTAAGTATTTTATTAGTTCACCCTTTTCACTGAGACCTTCAAGAAGGAGGCTATATGAGGAAATGTCAGTTCCAAATCTTCTTTATGTAACTACAAGGCTACGACTTTTTCTATCCACATGGCTTAGCCAGTAAAACTGAAGCTGTTTGATCACTAAGACTGCCACCTGGATTTAGGCCACCCAATGCATTTTTGCTCTATGTTTTAGCCTATTTTTACATTTTATCCACTGGGAATTTTTCTTACTTTTTTGAAAACAAAAGTATAAACTTAGAGATATATTGACTTTATATTAAATAGAATTTTCAGAATGTTGTCTTAAAAGATAGTATAAGGCAATCATTTACTTCTAGAAATGGAAGTCTCTGAAGGGAGATTTACAGTGCAGACATGCACTACATTTCAGTTGGATTGCTAGGTACTACCAATGCATAATAAGCTTTCTACCACCCCTCTAGTAGTGATTCTTATAATCAATTCAATTTTTTCTTTTTTTCAAGATTATCTTTCTCCTGATCTCTCTTATGTTAATTATATTACCTTTGGTGATGCACCTTGGTCTTTCACTGGCTTCAAACTTTCTGATTCTGACTGACTATAAAGCCTTCTTATCCCACCTTGTACTCACAAAACACTTCAAGCTGTCTTCTTAAACAAACCTTCCTCATTCCCAAAGAGAAATTCTAGTGAAAGGTATTAATATAATATTTCCACTTATATAAATACATGAAATTCAGGAATCTATCAATCTATCTTTTTAGTGGTATCTTTCTGACAATAAAACATTATTTCTCTTACTATTAAGCAAAATAACTTTAACTCATTCATAATTATCTGATTTTTAGTATTAGCTAACCATTAAATTAGGCACTGGAAGAATAAATATGGAAAAGAATCTAGCTCTGTTTTTCACAGAGCTCAAATTAGAAACAAAAACAAAAGAGAACAAAATATTGGTGGCACAATGCACTATAATAAACACGTGAATGGAACAATAATGAGGAGGGAACATCTTATTTAAATTGAAAGGGAGAGGAAAGCTAAGCCAGAATGCTTAGTAGAGACAAACTTTAAGCTAGACCTTGAATAATGAAAAGAAGTTCTTTAGTTAAAAATGTAAGCTGGTAATGGCAAGAGGGATGTGTGAAAATGAAGCAAAGGAAAATATAGACCGAAAGGGAATGTCTCTAGGCAGAGAAATATGGGCAAGGATGTGGAGACACGTGAGCACAAGAAGCATTCAAACAACAGCTGAGATTCAGATGGTTGGAATGTAGGGCACACAGTGGTGGAATGGAGGACTGGTTTGAAATTTTAACCTGGCTTTTATTATATAATGGCAGGGATAAAAAATATTTAAAATGGTTCTTGCATAATTATTTTTTATTAAATCAGTTCATGAAAGATCCAGAAGTTTGACTGCAAAACTGAATTCTAGGCAAGGCTTTTAACCATTTCACTAGCTTCATGAATTTCTTAACTCTAGAAACAGAATAGGATTTCTTAGACATATACCACTCTGTGAGTAAGAATTCCTATAAGAAAATGTTAGATTTTATATGGAAAGTGTCCTTGGTGTGACTCCTCTAAGGATCAGTTTTTCTTTTAACTTTATTCATCTTAGTAAACTTAGCAAAGTCTAAGTTGACTAAACAAAGGAAACCTTCAATTGGTAAGAAATAATTCCCCAACTCCAGATATTACCCCAAGCCATGCAATATTCATCTCTTAAGCAATCATAAATAACACTTAATACTTAAATTTAATTTCTCAGATTTCCCAAGAGAGCAAATGAAAGGCTCTCATTAACATGATTCTCAAATAATAAGAATTCAAAATATGAACTTCACAGAAGCTTTGTTTTAGTTTTTTCCTTTGCCGTTTACTAAAGCTAAAACCTTACATAAGACATTTAAATTATTTGTGCTTCAATTGCTTCATTTTATAATAAATGAAGGCAGGACACTTGGTTTGATTTGTTCACTGTTGTAGCTTCAACAACTAGGACAGTGTATGTTATATAAGACTTCAGTGACATGAATGGATGAATCAATGAATGAATGAGCTAACAAGTTTGATTCTATGATTGGATGAAATAATGTGTATAAAGTTGTCTTCATTCAGTAAAAGGAATATTTAAGTAGAAGAATAAAGCAACTGCAAAAACAGAGGAAAAAAGTGAGAAGCCTTATAATTGGTAAATATGTAAAAACCACAGTTGGAACAGCAGCAGTAAATCTGGATGTGGGGTTGTAGGAGTCTTTAGAAACAGGACTTTTAAATAAAAAATGCCTCTTCTAAATCTGTTTTCTCTGAATGTCGTCTTGGTTCTAATAGACAAAATTCTCCATTATGTAAGAGAGCTGGCTGCCTAATCCCAGACACAGATAGCTACATGATCAGAGAGGTAAAAGGTTTTTTTTCTGTCAGCTCCAATACAAAATAAAAATAAAAATTTTAAAAATACTGGGGAAATATTCTGATTAGAATGAAGGCATATAATTTTATTATCTTAAGGAGGGCAAAAATTTTTTGCAGAAAACAAAAAATAAAAAATTAGCCACTAAAAAAACAAACACAAACCCCTTAAAGCAATGCTTGCCACATAACAAATAGACAACATAGATTATACTGCCACTGTTTATACTTGGCGGTGGGAACAACACAAGTTTTTGGAACTGGTAGTCAGAAAGTGTGCATTTAAATTCCGGCTCTCATGGTAAAAAAATGTCCCTGGTAACCTGATTTGTCCCTCTGAGTCACAAATTCTTTATGTATGAGCTAAGCATGGAAAACAACACTAGCTTTCTGGGCTTTTGATTTGGTAAAATGAGACAAAATTTGGTTCTAGTGTTTGCCACAGTGCCTGACTCATGATAGATAGTCAATAAAGGCTAGTTTCCTTCTCTGTCTTCTACCGTACGACTGTGGTAGACTGCGGTAGACTGCCACATTAAGACTGTCAGACTGCCAAATTCCGACATCAGCTGTTAGACCTTAGAGATTAAGAAATCCTCTCTCTATCTCAGTTCCTTATTCCTCGCCTGTCAAAGGTGATGACTAATTCCTTTCTGGTAAAACTGTTGTTTAGAGGAGAAATGAAACACTACACATGACAAAACTGTGAGAAGTTATATTTAATATTTAGACATAAGGAATTATTAGACTAAATGGAAAAAAATTGCCACATTTTAAAAGTTAATGATAACTCAGCTATTGCCTGGAAAAAATAAAATTAAGCATTCTAATGTCATATAACTATTATCTGATTGTATCTGAAATTGATAAAAAATTTCAATGTTATTATACAAATTACTTATGTTGTATAAGCCAGTGGTTATCAGGATGATAGCTACTCGGTGAAGAATGAAAGTAACTAGAAGTAAGTATATCTCAAAGAAAGTCAACTGTTGCTACTTCCGCTGGACTCAGGAAAATTTGTCTTCTTAAAATGAGATGTGTTAGTATGCTTTTGAGTATGATCAAGCCCTTCATCCATCTCAGTGTTCTATTCACATGGTAGATTCTTAATATGTTTATTTTTTTATTTGTATACATGCAATTTTGAATAACTATTCTTTACTTAGGCTCAAAATTTTTTAAAAGCCACCTTTTCATATAAAGATCTCAGCTGCCACAATAAGGGGAGGTCTGGAAACAGATTAATTGAACAGTACTTGGGGTGCGGTGGGGTGGGATGGGAAAAGTAAGACTTTTTGTCAGACAGAAGATCCATTTACATCCACTAATACTTCCAGAAACTAATGGTCTATGAGATTCCCATTTTTTTGGGGGGGTGGGAATAGAATCTTACTCTTGTCACTCAGGCTGGAGTGTAATGATATGATCTCTGCTCACTGCATCCTCCACCTGCCAGATTCAAGCAATTCTCCTGCCTCAGCCTCCCCAGTAGCTGGGATTACAAACCTGTGCCACACTGGTTTACAAACCACACCCAGTTAATTTTTGTATTTTTAGTAGACATGGGATTTCACCATTTTGGCCACACTGGTCTTGAACTCCTGAACTTGGGTGATCTGCCCACCTCAGCTTCCCAAAGTGCTGGGATTACAGGCACGAGCCATCCCACCCAGCCTAGTCTATGAGATTCTTAAGGTAAAATGTTTAGGAACACATGATATGATGAAGTTACTGAATGAGACTGTCAGAAAAGATGTGAGATTTTGAGAATATTCTGGAAGGTGAATGAGATGCTGAAGTTCTAATTGGATGCATAATGAGACTTTGGAAAGCAAATGATATTTCACACTCAAATTTTATGGTCCAATTTGATAAACCATGGCAGAAAAATAAGGTGCATGCTCTAGGTTGAATGATTTGATTTTATGATGAATTCCTTCAGCCAGTCATTGCTGTGCACTGACCCAATACGTCACCCCACATGCCAAGCACATCCATGTTTCCATGTGTTGACCAGTTGTGTCCCTCTGCCTGGAATGAATTTCACCCCTACTTTTTGTTTTAAAGTAACTTATTATTCAAAATTTTATTTCACTTTTCTGTGGATGAACAAAGGAGAGAAGGTCTGTCCAAAATTGATAACAAATTCATTCTTTGCATTTGATAACTTTCTTATTTTTACGTGGTTTGTGACACTTTTAAATGGTGTTTATTTTTAATTAAAATTTTTATTTTGAGATTATTGTAGATTCATATGAACTTTTAATAAATAATACAATGAAACCATGCATACTATTATCCTAGTTTCTTCCAAAAGGCAACTTCTTGAAAAACTACAACTTGAAAAAGTACAATATAAAGACAAAAATATTGGTATTAATACAGTGAAGATTCAGAATATTTCCATCACCAGAAAAATCCCTCATGTTGCTCTTTGATACCCACACTTACTTTCCTCCCACCTGTGACACCTGCAAAGCCCTTGTAAACCACAAATCTGTTCTTCATTTTGATAATCCTGTCATTTCATCATGTTATATGAGTGGATTCATATAACCTTTGGAAATTTGCTTTTTTTTACTCTGTAATTTTTGCAGGTTTATTCAAGATATTGTGTGTATGAGTAGTTTATTTTTATTGCAGAGTAGTATTCCAAGGCATAGATCTTCCGCAGTTTAAACATTTATCTGTTGAAAAATGTCTAGGTTGTTTCCTGTAAAGTCTATTAAGAAGAAAGCGCTTTCTTAAACATTTGTGCACAAGTTTTCATGTGAACATAAGTCGTCATTAACCTGGAATAAATGTCTAGAATAAATGCAATTTCTGGGCCATAAAGTAGTTGAACATTGAGTTTTTTAACAACTTGCCAACTGTTTTCTAGGCTGGCTATACCATTTCACATTCTCACCAGCAGTATGTGAGTGATCCATATTCTTTACATCCTGCTAAGGGATGGTCCGACTGCTGTGGTGTTTACAACTAACTGATCACAACCAGTTCTAGATTTCTTTGTACTCTCTCCACTCCCACTGCTTCACTTGACTAACCTTAAAGTAAACTTAGAAATACAAATAAATACATCATGCTAGGATTAGAATTGTGTACTCTTTGAAATAATTTCAACATTTCTGGTAGGTATGTAGTGATATTTCATTATGTTTTCATTTGCCTTTCTGTAATAGCCAATGATATTGAGCATTTTTTATGTGCTAATTTACTATTCATGTATTCTAGAGGGCAAAATGTTTTTTCCTGTCTTTGGTCAATTTTCTAATCGACTTTATCTTATTGTTCAGTTTTGAGAGTCCTTTATATATACTAGTTACTGGTTTGTTGTGGTACTTGGTCTGCATATATTTTCTTGCAGTCTGTAGCTTGTCTTTTCATCTTCTTAACAAAAACTTTCACAAAGCAAAACTGGAAACAAAACTTTCACAAAGTCAGCTAGGCCATTTTTTTCTTGTATGTATCTGTTGTTGATTTCAAGTCTAAGAACACTTGGCTTATTCTTAAATCCTAAAGATTTGCTATTTTTTTAAAAAAATATTCCATAGATTAAGTTTTATACCGAAGTTCATCATTCATTTTTAGTTAATTTTTGTGTGAGTTTGGAAACTTTAACAAGGTTTAATTTGTGTCAATAGATGCCTAACTATACCAGAATCATTGGTTGAAAAGGCTATCTTTTCAATAGTTATTTAATTTTGTCAAAAATAAATTTATATCTATGTCTGTTTAATCCATTTTTTTTTTAGTATACATCTACCTCTTCACCAACATTACACAGTCTTTATTACGATTGCTGTATAATGAATTTTGACATCAGGTAGACCCAGTTCTCCCTTTATTGTTCTCTTTCAGAAACTTTTAAGTTCCTCTAGTTTCTTTGCTATTTAAATTAAATTTTATAAAACTTTTTGTTCATATCTATAGAAAGCTTACTTAGATTTTAATATTCACTGTGATAAACTTGTGTATTAGTTTGAAAATAATTTACATCTTCACTGGATTGTGTCTTCCAGTTCCTGAACACAATATATGTTTCTATTAACTTATATCTTCTTTTATTTGTTTCATTGCTATTTAGTAGTTTTTAGTTTTGTTGTTTAGATCTGAAATCGGGTGCTGTGATGCAACCATCAGTTCTCAAATACATATATATATATATATGTAATCTAAAAAATAGGAAAACAAAGAAAAAAATCCACAAATCCACAAAAGAGAAGCACTTTACTTAAAAGAGAATAACAATTTAAGTGACAGTGTATTTCTCATGAGAAGTTATAACAACCTGAAAGAAGCAGAACAATATTTTTTAAGAACATATAAATGTAAACCCAGAAACTTTTATCTAGAGAAAATATCCTTTAGAATCAAAGAGGAAATAAGGACATTCTGAAAGGAACAAAAATAAAAATTTGTTTGCTGGCAGACCTAGCCTCAGCAATGACTAAAAGATGCTCTTTAAATATAAATGAAACAATAAAAATTAGGTCTTGAAACTTTAGAAAGAAAAATAAAACATGGTAAACAACAATGGGAATAAAAAACCCTCCCTTTTCCTTTGTGTTTTATAATTTATGTTTGACAGTTGAAGCGAAAGTATATCACTTTATGTTTTATAATGTACATAGAGAAAATATTTTAAGAAAATTATCATAGATGGATAGATGATAGATAGATAGATAGATAGATAGATAGATAGATAGATAGATAATATAGTTCTCAGTGTGACTACTTTGATGATCAGTTTTCTTCCTGACTCTATTCATCTTAAACTTTGAAAAGTCTAATTTTTTTTTTCTTTTCTGAGGCTGTCGCTTCCTAGTCTTGTTGTGTTTTTTTCCCCTATGGTTATTGGCATTTGTGGGTTACCAACTTCTCCTGCTCCAACTGTAGAATAAATTGGGCAAAGGAAAAAAATTCATTGCACTTGCCAGTCCTTGGGTCCCCAGGTCCCTAATTAGTTTGCATTCTTCTCTCCACTTTTCAGGTTCGTCTTTTGTTTATTTTACATCTACTCTGCAATTTTTAGTTGTACTTAAAAGAAATTAAAAAAAGCATTCTCACCAATTTTTCAGGATAAGGGAATGTACTTTAAATTATGTTTATGAATTATGTATATGTGTAGGTTTTTGAAAACTGATGATTGAAGCACATCACCTGAGTTGGTGGCTATAGAGATCTTAATGGGTGTGACTGTCTTGCCTTGCGCCCTGAGGACCATTGACAAAGATGGCCAGATACTATTTTTCTGATGAGTCTGACTCAAGCTGGGCTATTTGAAGTCTACTCCCTGAGAGATTTAAATAAAAGACAGGGGTTTGTAAAGAGGATGAGGGCAAAGATTTACACAGAGGGATTGAAAAATGTAAAAAGATTGTTACGATCTCCTCACAAGGTAAGCACTCTTTAGAACTGAGTGTGGCTCTATTCTCCTGTGTAAGCTGAAGAGGGTGGCTACTTTTCTTTTTCTGGTTCTTTCTTGTGTCTTACTTTGTACTGACAAAAGAAGAGTAGCAGAATTATAGGTGGAGTACTGGAAGGAGAATATTTTAGTATATTTTTCCCACAACTTTGACTCTCTAGACTCAGAATATACTTACAAAAGCGGTACCACCTCTGGGAATGGCTAAAAGAAAACAGTACATTAAAAAGTATCCGTCACTTAAAAGCAGTGGAAGAAGAATGCTGTTCATGCAGTCTGACAACAAATATTTGTTGTTCACTTAAAAGTGCAATAATAGTGTAGATACTTTAGAGCTATAAAATATTTACACAGAAAGGTTTCTAACTCATAATTTTAAACAGCTGCCACAGATACGTTTTGAAAAAAACGTTGACATTAAGATTTTATCATTATTTACTTCATTCAGAACGGAGAGGTTAAAGATGCCTTTTGAAAGGTGCAAGAAATGATGCTTATTCCTGCAAATGTGATAGCTCTGGAAGATGAGAAATTGCTCTTCTGACAAAAGATTTGGGAAAATATAGACACCAAGATCCTGGAAGTCCTAGGTAAGATAAGAATCTTAGTTATCTTAGTTGATATGAACCTAAGTTGTTTCTTAAAATAAGAAAATTAATTGACCAGATGTGCTTTTAAAGCCTGTTTAGAAAATTATCTCTGCTTCTTTTTATTGTTTTTCTCAGTTTTTAACATCTGCTTAACACTTACAGCTACATGACTAACTTACTAAAAGCAATAGTGATAATAGCACTGCCTTGAAAACATTGACAATTAAAGCTGAGAGGCAAAAAGAACAAAACAAAACATAAGGGCAAACAGTTGTGGAACATAGTTTCATTGGCTCTCTATACACTGGTTACTGTGATTCGATTTCCTTATGAAAATTACTTATACTGTAGGGTGTATTAGGATTGACAGAATATTTGAAAAAGAATTAGAAACAAAATGCACTTACCTAGAAATAAAATTGAAGGGCACTTAAAATTTTAATCCTAACAACAATGCATGTCATTATTTTAAATAAGTTTATAAGACAAAGGAGACACAGATATAACTGATCAAATAACAATAATTTATAGAACAACAACAACGTGACCATGCAGGAAAATGAGTTCTCCATATTCATCATCTCCCCAGTCCCACAAACACCAGTAAAAAGTGCCAGTTAGTTCACTTATGGGGAATCTAGGGTGTTCAGAGAGATTTGGTGACTTGTCCAGTTCCATATTCAGCAAGCAGCACAGTCAGGATCTGAACTGAGATCCAACTGAAATATGTTTTATTAATCTAAGTGCTATATTGTATCTCCCCGCAACCTCCCATTCTTAGTTAATTTTCACTTGCAACAAAGAGGGTTTTAGGAGTTAATAGGTAGGTCACTTGTTCTTGTGTTTCTCTTTAACTCCTGTATTCTGAAATTCCCTAATTGCCTTTTAGAAAAAAGAAAAATTGAAGAATCATCAAAGGATAGGAAATGAGTCTAGTTCATCTTCAGTATTGATCAAGAATAAGGAGCTGAATTTAAGCCACCATGCAGTTTAAATAACTGAATCTATATATTCCTCTTCACCCAAACTATAATTTTTTTCATACATGTTGAGCTTTAAAAGATGTATTTTTTACAGACCTTGTATTTTGCTTGGCTAGATAAGATATGGTAATGAAGCTAGTCCAGCTGATCAAAATCTAAACAGTATGATTTTGTCATCTTTTTCCAGAGAAATAATTTAAACAAAGTCAATATAAATTGAACACATATTAAATCTGCACATTCAATTGAACACATATTAAATTTGCAAATAATATTTGTGTTATCCAAAAAAGAAAAAGAACCAGTGTATTAGTCTGCTCTCACACTACTATGAAGAAATACCTAAGACTGGGTAATTTATAAAGAAAACAGATTTAATTGGCTCAGAGTTCTGCAGTCTGTACCGGAAGTATAGTGGCTTCTGCTTCTGCAGAGATCTCAGGAAACTTACAATCATGGTGGAAAGAGAAGGGGAAACAGGCACTGCTTACATGGCCGGAACAGGAGGAAGAGAGAGCTGGGAGGTGCTACTCTTTTTAAACAACCAGATCTCCTGAGAACTTGCTTACTATATAGTACCAAAGTGGGATGGTGCTAAACCTTCATGGGAACTCCACTCCTATGATCCAATCACCTCCCACCAGATCCTACCTCCAAAAACTGAATATTACAATTTGACATAAGATCTGGTGGGGTACAGATCCAAACCATATCACCCAGGCCTTGTTTTCCACAAGAAAATAATTCATATAGTAAATTGGGAAGACATGCTATTATACCAAGTGTTACAAATAAGAAACTACCAGATCTCATATCTGAGAAATCTCACATCCGGTGGGAAGATTGAGGAGGAAGTAAGAAGTCTCCATTTAAAAGATATCTGATGTGAGACTTGAAAAATTACTGTTTTAGTCTGTTTGAGCTGTTGTGGCAAAATACTATATGCTGGGTGGTTTAAACTACAGACATTTATTTTCTCACAATTCTGGAGGCTGGAAGTCCAGGATTAGGATGCCAGTATAGTTGGGTTCGGGTAAGAACTTTTTTTAGAATTGTAGACTGCCAATTTCTTATTGTATCCTCACATGGCCTTTCCTCTGTGTGTGTGCATGGAGGAAGAGAGAGAGAGAAAGAGATTGCTCTTCCTCCTCTAATAAGGATGTTAAACCCATTTTGAGTGCCTTGTTTTCATGATCTAACCTAAATCTAGTTACCTCTCAAAAGATGCACTTCCAAATACCGTCATGTTGTGTGTAAGAGCTTCAAAGTATGATTTTTGGGGTGACACAAATATTCACATCAAAAAATGGTTGTGGTTTTAGCAAAAGTACAAGGGTTCATAGGAGAATAGAGGACACTCTTCACAGTGGGTGAAACAGGAGCAAAGAGAGAGATATAAGAGAGGCTCCAAAATGAGGCATTGGTGACTATAGGTCTAGAACAGGTATACACTATGACCAGTGTACTTTAAGGCTATTCTGAATGCGAGACTGAAGGTCTCAGGTATAATTATTCAGGAAATGTTAAGGAGTGTCTTTTGGCTTTTTGTTAGTTTGGAGATGGAGTATCTCAACATTAAAAAGTACAGAGTCATTTCTATAGAATAAACAAGACTAAACCAAGTGGAAATAATGCAGCATTTTCTAGGCCCATAAAGCACTGATGCAGACTTGTTGTCTGGGGTGACACCCAAGGTTCTTTGTCTCATAGCCAGGAAGATCAAGTATGCAGACACACAAAGGGTGAGGTTTAGAGCAGAGATTTAATAGGTGAAAAAAAGCAAACAGCTCTCTGCTACAGAGAGGAGTTCCAGAGAAATGGGTTGCCTATCTGAGGTGAAATGCAGGGGTTTTTATAGAAGAACTAGTGCTGAGGCAGTGTCTGATATACACAGGGTGTGAAACCCTGATTAGGACCAGCAGTGCACAAATTTCTGGCAGTGCCCACCCCAACTTTTATTTTGCAGGCAAGTAGCTATTCCATGTTGCTTATTTCTTTCTTACTGTACACATGCTAACAAAAAAAAAAAGGAATGTGGATTGCCCAAGGTGGACGTACCAGGCCCCCAAGTAGCCGTTTTCTATTGGCACAGCTGTCGGCATCCCCTGTACAAGCTTCCAACTTCCTTATCCATGTTTGCAGCTTGATCTTTCAGGCTCTTCTTTGTTAGAAAACAGATGCTTACTTGGGCTGCTTTTTTTCAGAAGGGAAGTTCTGCCAAGGACTCTTTTGCCTTCACTATCTGCCTAAATAATGTCTTTCTATCTCTTATATCAGCATGACCTTGACATTGATGTGGAGGGTTAAGGTATTAGGAAGAGTCAGTGTTAAATGTTTAGGCAGCAGAAAGTCCATATCTGAGTAGAGTTTATTTCAACAGAATTGGAAAAAAGGGATAGGTTCTGGAAATACTATGATGTTAGAGCCTTCAGTCTTTATGAATGAGTATATGGAGAAGACATAGTAATTAGGTGCATTTATGGGAACTCTAAGAAAGCCATGAAAAGATAACAATATGTGGAAAGTTGTTGTTCTTAGATCTGCCCCTGTAATTGAAGATTTATCATAATAATATACAAAACAGAAAGAAAGTTTGCAATCTAACAAATCTTTTTTTGATCACTCTGGAATGCAGTGGTGCTATCACAGCTCATAAGAAGCCTGAACTTCTGGGCCCAAGTGATTCTACAGCCTGGCAAACTTATTTTTTATTTTTATTTTATTTTATTTATTTATTTATTTGAGATGGAGTTTCGCTCATTACTCAGACTGGAGTGCAATGGCACAATCACGGCTTACCACAACCTCTGCCTCCTGGGTTCAGGCAATTCTCCTGCCTCAGCCTCCTGAGTACTGGGATTACAGGCATGCACCACTGTGCCCAGCTAATTTTTGTATTTTTAGTAGAGACGGGGTTTCACCATGTTGACAAGGATGGTCTCGATCTCTTGACCTTGTGATCCACCTGCCTTGGCCTCCCAACTTATTTTTTATTTTTATTTTTTTAGAGACAGAGAGAGTCTCGCTGTGTTGCCCAGGCTACTCTTAAACTCCTGGCCTCAAGTGATCCTCCCTCCTCAACCTCCCAGCATGCTGGGACTACAGATGTATGCCACCTTGCCCAGCCCAGGAACTAACATCTAACAAAACTCCAGGGATTTTGATATTCCAGGGTTGTATCAAAACTGAAACATTCATGATTCAAGGCCATGTAACAGGTCAAAATGTCTAGACTTGTTGCATCGGAGGTGATTGATATTCATTGTAGTTTTCTGATTTACTGTGACACAGGCATTATGTTACTGCATGTCTTGATGCAGCTTTTATTACAGTTGCCACTGCAAGCCAATGATCCTCTCCTTCTCTCCTTTTTTTACTTTTCAACATCCTAGTTCCTCACCTCTACTCAGTACATTCCTCTGAACACCTGATTCCTTGTGATTCTCCCGTCCCACTGAAACCTCCAAAAAAAAAAAAAAAAGACATTTGGGGGTAAAACAGTCTAGAAGGTGTTCTAGAAGCAGTATTTCTCTCAGTGTGGCTTCTTTTCTCAAGGTCACATCATGGTTATAATACTTCAGCTATTGTGTTTACATTCCAGGCATCAGAAGGAAGAAATGAAAAAAGCAATGTTTGTAACTAAAAGTTTATGAATGTCTGTTTCTCCCTTTTGATAGCCAGGACTTAGTAGTGTTGCTAAGCTGCAAAAGAAATGTCATCATTTACTGGGGTAACAAGGTTCCTCGTTAAAAATTAAGTATTTTTTTATACTAAGGAAGAAACATAACCGATATTAGGAGGCAAATAGTATACTCTGGCTAAATTTTGTAATAGCTTGGCCATCATTATGTTCAATGTCCACCACGGGTCCAAGCTGTCATGTTTGTTGTTAGACATAAACCAGCTGCAGACATGTATATGCTATTCCGTCACTTAGGGATATGGCCTGGCAGTTCTCCTCTGAAAAAAATTGCAAGCAAAACAGGCATCATGATTGGTCCTCCCAGGATGGACAGTTTTTAAAGAGCAGCTTTTGGATATAGTGAGCTGAGTAGCGACAGTAAATTGATGAGATCAGTTTTGCCCTCATTAAGATTTTACTGATGGTGGGGCACAACTGCCCATAATACTGTTTCTGCAGGCCAAATAAAATTACTGCAAACTAGGCTGTAATAAATATTATAATAGAAACTTGGAGATTTTGAAATCATAGTCTATTTCCCAAAGGGGACAGATGGCCTACTATGATGTGTGTAGGCACAGAATTACTCGCACTTTTATTCTAGCCATAGGCTTTCCCTGAACTTTCACCCCTGAAATAATCTTTAACAAGAACCCCATATTTACTTAAAAATGGCAAATGGCATTTAATTAGAGGGTTTTAGCCCTGTTGCTTTCCAATGCATATTTCCACTTCACAAATAACGTGACAGAGGTCAAGACCATGGCTCATCTGTGTCTTCAAATGAGCTCACAAGGAAAATGAATTTCCTAGAGGAGAATTCAGAAGCCATTTGTTTATTTCCTATCTAGGAGCTCTTGGTCAGAGGGGCCAATAAGGCATTCTGGAGTGGGTAGATACCATCCTCTCCTATAAGATTCTCTTGGACTATCTCAAAACTTGGAAACATAAACTCCAACAAGTGGGTTGGCTGAGTGCATTA
The DNA here is from genome assembly GCF_049354715.1 of Callithrix jacchus. Taxonomy (NCBI): domain Eukaryota; kingdom Metazoa; phylum Chordata; class Mammalia; order Primates; family Cebidae; genus Callithrix; species Callithrix jacchus. Next base: position 90,067,574 of record NC_133511.1, read on the forward strand.
AGCTACACCCAGAAAGATACAGGAGCACTTTGAAGAAACTTCAGAGTATTGTGGCAGATTTACGTTTGAGGATTTTTGTTTGAAATTTATCGTTTTAATATAAACGTTACACTGTTTTTATGACACACACACACACTGTACATATTCATCATGCCTTCCAAACTTCTAATGTTTCTGAACATAAACTATTCACTGCAGTAATAGTGACCCCAATGGTTACCATAAATGGCGACTCCTTTGTGCTTATGTTTAGGTTTACATCTATCAGATGAATATCTCGGTATGGGAATTTCTCATCTTAATTGTCAGTTAATCCAAATTCTCCCCAACCTTTTGTTTTCAAAGCTCTACTTCTCTACTTAGCTGAATTTGACTTGTTGATATGTTAATTTCTTCTGGTATTCTTGTCTCTCTTATTATAAACTTTGTATGATTTACATTTTTCATATTCAATCTAGAGCAGGCACTTCCATACACTGGAAATAGTGTCTAGTACAAATTATGTTTTTAAATAGAGGAGTGATAGTGGCAAAAAAATCAGAAGTGTTCTGAAGATAATTACTCTTTTTCATCCATTCATTCATTTGAAAAATATCAATTAAGCATTGACTGTGTTAGCCACAATTCTAGATGGAAAAGATTTCAGTCTTTTGAATCTTCTGCTAAAAATGGGAATATCAAATAGCATATATGCAAGACCCCCAACTCCACATCTAGATTCTTCATTAATACTTATTTTAAATTTTGCGATTAGTTAATATGTTATTAATTATTTAGTTTGTGGAAGACAATGTGCTGAGTGATAGAACATTGAATAAAAATTTTAAAACAGGGCTTCAAACTATAAACATAAGTCAAAAGAACTAACAAGAAAAGGCAAACAAAATAATAAAATAAGCTATAAATTAAAGAATCAAAGACAGCAGAGATTATGTTATAATAGAAAGGAGAAATTTGTAATGAGCTTTGAAGGAGAAGTAGAATTTCAAGAGATAATTGGACAGAGGAGAGGTGAGCAAGGAAAATAACATAATTAAATATATTTTGGTGAAAATAAACAAGGTATGCTTTTTGAAAAAGGACAAGTCTATCTGGCTTGTCAGAGAAACTATACTAAGAGTAAAAGGTATGATTAGAAAAGTGGCTCAGATTGGTTTACAGAAGTCTTTACATGTCTGGCAAAGATATGGGAAACTACTGAAGATTTTTAAGTACAAGAGTATCAAGAAGAAACCTAGGATTTGAAAATATTAATCAAGCATAGTTCCAAGTTCTATTAGTCAGATGTGAAGAAAGAAATCAAGAGAGGCAAAACAGGAAGATAGCTTAAGCCTGTATGTTTGATGATTAAAATCTACAGCTGATACCTTGTCTTCCAACTCAGGGTTTATAGGCAGAACTTTTCTCTGGGGTTCACGATCATTTGTTTCACTCCAGTTGTTCAGACAATCACCTACACCTAGATACAAACAAAATGTGCCTTCTTTGCCTCTTGTTAATGCCTTTTCCTCCCGGCATTCTCAGTTGCTGCTGAAACCTACGCCTGTAATTAAAATTCCAATGAACAGAAAAATTATTTTCAGTGATTTTGACAAGAAATATGATACATCTCAGCCTAAGAAATTCAAACACTTCTTTTGTAAATAGAATAATATAACAAATACACAATACAAACAAGGTTATATAAGGAATAATATTACTTTAACAATATGGAGTTGGAAAGAAGATGCTGTATAGTGCTGTATAAATATTTTATTGCTCAAGGAGGAAGAGGAGAAAGTGTGGTTGGTGGTAGAAGCAGAGGTGAGGAGTAATCTATGGAATGTGCATTTTTTAATGAAAAATTTTCTTTACCTGTTTTTTAAACTTGTTAGAACTAATGGTTATCATGCATTCAGACTACTTAAAAGTAGTCATTGAATAGAAAGAAATTTTAGGAAAAACCGAAGGCTAAGTAGAATTACACCCATACTAATTAATTATTTGCACAACAGACTAAAGTATCCTAAAAATGCTCTTTCTTCACCTTTGTAGCTCTGTGTATGTGTACAAGGTAAACAACTTTGTTTTCACCCAAACATGGTGCAATTGAAATTTTTTCCATATGATATTCTGCTACTAGACACTGCTAGGTCAGGTAGATGAATGAATGTATTTTACCTAAAATTATATCAACATACCAATTCTTTTTTTTTTTTTTTTTTTTTCAGATGGAGTTTCGCTCTTGTTACCCAGGCTGGAGTGCAATGGCGCGATCTCGGCGCACCGCAACCTCTGCCTCCTGGGTTCAGGCAATTCTCCTGCCCCAGCCTCCTGAGTAGCTGGGATTATAGGCACGCGCCACTGTGCCCAGCTAATATTTTGTATTTTTAGTAGAGACTCTGTTGACCAGGATGGTCTCGATCTCTTCACCTCGTGATCCACCAGCCTCGGCCTCCCAAAATACTGGCATTACAGGTGTGAGCCACCGTGCCCGGCCCAACATACCAATTCTTACAGTGTAATTATTTACTGAGAGAGTAAGTAAGATAGCAAGAGGGGAGGTTACAGGCCCTTTTAAACACCTAGATCTCATGTGAATTCATGAAGTAATAACTCACTCAATACCACAGGCACAAAGCCATTTTGAACAGCACAAAGCCAGTCAAAAGGGATTAGCCCCCATGATACAAACACTACCTACTAGGCCCACCTCCAACATTGAAGTCAAATTTCAACCTGAGATTTGGAGGAGAGAAAACATGCAAACCATATTATTTCATCCCTGCATCCTGCCAAAATCTCACATTTTTCTCACATTGCAGGATACAATTATCCCTCCCTAATGGCCCCCAAAAGTCTTAACTCAAGCATCACTCAAAAGTCTGAAGTCCAAAATCTCATCTGACACTCAAGGCAATTTTCTTCCACCCATGAGCCTGTGAAATCAAAGCAAGCTATGTACTTCCAAGGTACAATGGTGGTAGAGGCATTGGCTATACATTCCCTTTCCAAATAGAGGATTCGGCCAAAAGAGAGATCACAGACCCCATGCAAGTCTGAATCCCAGGAGGGCAGTTATTAAATTTTAAAGCTCCACAATAATCTTGTTTGACTCCATGTCCCATATCCAGGGCACACTGGGGAAAGGGGTGAGCCTCCAAGGCACTGGGGAACTCTGTGCTGTGGCTTTATAGAGTACAGCCCCATAGGTACTCTCACAGGTTGAAGCTGAGTGCCTGCAGCTCTTCCAGGTGCAGAGTACAAGCTGTCTCCTATTCTCAGATCTGGAGGACAGTGACTCCCTTTCCATAACTCCACTACAAAGTGCTCTTTGAAGACTCTGTGTGGAGGCTCCAATTATACATTTCCCCTTGGTGCTGTTTTAGTGGGGTCTCACCACAGGGGAGCCACCCCTGTAGCATGCTTCTGCCTGGGCACCCAGGCTTTCTGATACACCCACTGAAATCTAGGTGGAAGCTGCCAAGAACCTACTTTACTCTTGCATTCCGCATACCTGCCGACTTAACAGGACATAAAAACCACCAAATCTTATGGCTTGTATCCTCAAGAGCAGTGGCCAAGGCTGTACTTGTGGCCCTTTAAGACATGGTTGGAGTTGAAGCAGTGGGGATGCAGGGAGTAGTGTCTTGACACTGTGTAGGGCAGTGAGGCCCCAGGCCTACTCCTCAAACCACTTTCTCCTCCGAGGCCTCTGGGCACGGGATGAGAAGGGCTGTTCTGAAGACTTCTGATATTACTTCAAAGTATTTTTTCCCCATTGTCTTGGAGATTAGCACTTGGCTTCTTTTAGTTATGCAAATCTCTCTAGCAAGTGATTACTCCACAGCCCTCTTGAATTCTTTCCTGAAAATGCTTTTTCTTTCTCTACCACATGGCTAGGCTAAAAATTTTTCAGATGTTTACACTCTGCTTTTCTTTTTTATATAAGATACATCTTTAAGTCATTTTTTTGTGCCCACATCTGATCATAAGTTGTTGTTAGGAGCAGCCATTGCCATATCTTGAATTCTTTGCAGCTTAGAAATTTCCTCTTACACATACTCGAAATAAAATTTCTTCAGTTCACTCTTCCACAAAGTGCTGGGATATGGACAAAATGCAGCCAAACTCTTTGCTAGGGCATAACAAAGATGCCATTACTCCAGCTGACAGTACATTTATCATTTCCATCTAAGACTTCATCAGCCCGGCCTTCACTATTAATATGTCAATCAACATTTGGGTCACAATCACTTTACAAGTCTCTAAGAAGTTCCAAACTTTCTCTCATGTTCTGATGTCATCTTCTGAGATCTCCAAACTTTTCCAACCTCTGTCTGTTACTTAGTTCCAAAGCTGCTCCCACATTTTCATGTATCTTTACAGCAACACTGCACCCCTTAGTACCGATTTCCTATGTTAGTTCGTATTGTTATAAAGAAGTACCTGAAAGTGCATAATTTATTTTTTTAAAAAAAGGTTTATTTGGTTCATGGTTCTGCAGGCTGTACATGAAGCATACTGCCAGCATCTGCTTCTGGTGAGGGTCTCAGGAAGCTTACAATCATGGCAGAAGATGAAGGGAAGCTGGTATGTCACATTGTGAGAGGGAGTGAGAGACAAGGGAGGAGGTGCCAGGCTCTTTTAAACAACCAGATCTAGGCCTGGTACGGTGGCTCATGCCTGTAATCCCAGCACTTTAGGAGGCCAAGCAAGGCAGGCAGATCACCTGAGGTCAGGAGTTTGAGTCCAGCCTAGCAAACATGGCGAAACTGTCTCTACTAAAAATACAAAAAATAGCAGAGTGTCGTGGTGCATGCCTGTAATCACAGCTACTCAGTGGGCTGAGGCAGGAGAATTGCTTGAACCCAGTAGGCAAAGGTTGCAGTGATCCAGAGCAAAACTCTGTCTCAAAATAAAAAAAAAAGGAAACAAACATAAAACAACAGATCTCGTGTGAACTCACACAGTGAGAATTTACTCATTACCATGAGGACAGCACCAAGTCATTCATGAGGGATCCACTCCCATGACCCAAATGTCTCCCACTAGGCCCACCTCCAGCATCACAGGTCACATTTCAGCATGAGATTTGGAGAAGACAAAACATTCAAACCGTATCAGTATCTTCAGAGCTCCCCACAGGGTTCCATAAAACTGCATCACAGCTCTCTTCCCCTCTGCGGAACTCTGTTCTCTCCCTTTTCCTTTCATAATGTTAATTCCAAACATACTTTTAAATCAATCTCTTGCATCCTAACTTCCATCTCAGCATTTGTATTTGGTGGTCATTTTGCTACAGTAACTTAGCATGTATCTCATATAAATCCAAACTTTGAGTTTAGGAAGCTTAAGCCCTAAAGAAAAATAAAGCATTAGTCAAGTGATACTGAAGTCAAGCCAGATATAAAGAGTTTATTGAAAAACTGTCACCAAGGATCTAGAATGACATCTGTTTCTAACACCCTACTGGGTAAGGACATCTTGGTTCTCTTAAATTTTTCGGTCACTAATGGCATCTAATAAATTCCTATATAGTATAGTATGTTGTTCTCATCTGTGTACTAGGGAGAACTGAACTAGCAGTGCCGTTATATTAGCTCTTAAAATACTACATAAATAGAGTCATGCAATGTTTGCTTTGTTAGTGTATTTCAATGTTAATGTAATCAACTTTTGGGGTGCACAGCTCCCCGGAGAGAATGTTTTTTCTGGTTCTTGGTCTGTTGTTCACTCAAGAATGAAAGAGGGGACCACGCCCGACGCAGTGCACTCCTAAAGTAATACCGGACCCAAAAGGCTTCTGCAGAGAAGTGATGCACTAGGTAGAGAAAGAGAGAAAGGAGAAGCAGAGAGAACGTTTCCACAAGAGAGTTAGTGGAAGGGGATCCAAACACAGAGTCCAAAGGGGTGTGGAAGAAGGACTTTCAACCTGGGAGGAATTCCCACCTTCTCCAAGCCCCCTGGCTCATGAAAAGAGTTCCCTTAAACTTCCGCTGGGGTGACTGACTTCTGACCCTTTCCCGCGATGTGAAAATTAAAACAGAAACCATTAAATCTCCTGGATGGAGAGGCTTGGGAAGGGCATGGCGCTGGGAAGTTTTTGCCCTTGAAACTATGCCCCCTTGTGGACCCAGAAAGAGAACACATTTCCTCATTGATATTATTTATTTGTACATGAGGGATTTAAGATAAATTAGATCAATGCTAAGGCTTAGGATAATCGCTCACTAGGATTATTTTCTCTCGAAACATAACTTAATTTGCTGAAGGATTTAGGCAGTAGTTCTCATTTGCTTCTGGCACTACCATAGTTTTATAGTCCAATTTTCTGTGTGGAATTTATTTATTTCCTTTGAAAGAGATAACTGTTATAGATCAGAAGGAGTATGGTTCTGGTCTTGAAAAGGTTATTTTGTGAGGAACTAAGCTGTATCTTTAAGTTAACTTTTGGCAGAAGTTTACAATCAGGCCCAACACATCATAGTTCACACACACACACACACACACACACACACTAAGATTTAATTTATTTTAAGTTATCTTGCCATATGATTTTATATCAGACATGATTCCTTCTCAATTACTGTCTTTGAACCAGAGTTGTGCCCTCATTTAAACAGGTTCTAAGAAAAAATTTAGGTGTTAGTTTGGGACCTCTCTGTTTGACACAGTAAAGACAGGAAAAATGCTTTATATTTGTGCTGTAGTTAGTAAAAATTTGGTCACTTATATTGCATCATTTGATCTCCCAGAAGTCTATAGGGTCATGTAATTATTCTCATCTTTCAAGTAAATATACTGAGACTTAGAATAATGATTACTAGCTTAATTTAGTATTTAATACAGGAGTTTTTAAAGTTTGCATCTCTTTAATTCTAAAAATAAAGCAAAAGCCTTCAGGTATTAGGAACTAATAGTATCCCCATTCTACAGATGAGGAAACTGTGACTCAAGTATTTGCTGCAATTACAGGCAGCCTGTATTTTCCAATACTATTAATCCCCATCGTGTATGACCTGAGGTCCTAGATAAGAATTAGTAGAGGTAACCTTAGAGTAAGTTTCATCACCGCATTCCACACACATCACTATTATCATCATTATCAATGTCTTAGAATTCCTGAAAACAGACTCTGATGCAAAGAGTTGCGTGTAGGTTTATTGGGAAGAACTCTCAAGAGTTATATCTGAAGGAATTGAGGAAGACAGTTTGGACAGGAAGAGAAGGTGACCTGCAATGCAGCAGCAGCTAAAGGCCCAGCAGGTCATTTTGGTAGCTTTGTTGTTAAGAGATGGCCCTTCAGAGTTTTCCAATTAAATAAGAAGGTTGAGCCTTTGTATCTGCACATGAGTCTCTCATTAAGAAAAGGACAACCCTAGAATGGGGAATAACTTTGCACAAGGCAGTTTTCTGCAGTAGAGGAGAATTGCTGATGAAGGAAATCATCGTTAGTCAATGGCAACTGATATTTCCAGCAGAGATGGTGGCTATGTGGGCCCTGATGAAGGGTTCTCAGAAAAGCACAGTAGCGTCCGTTACCATCAATAACATTCATTGGGCACGTACTCTGTATCAGGAACTACACTCGGAACTTTACCTGTATCCTCTCACTTATCCACTGAAACTTTAAAAGGTGAATACTATTATTGTCCTCATTTTGTGATTGATAAAGTTAAGAATATTTTCCTATGACCACACAAGTGTCATTTGTACTCAGTCACCATTGTATACCACCTTCGTGCACTCAAGTTCCTATTCACAAGGTAAGTAAAATTTGACAAGTACCTTAATTGCTCTGAAACTCTACAGATGTAACCTCATCTTCAAATTGGCTATTGGATACATTACATGAAATTAACTGCAACATTCAATATTGAAAATGTTATATACTGTCTGACACATTGAATGCAGTTTGTTTTTATACCCTTCTAACTCAGAGAGATTAGTTCTAGTTATGCCTCCTTAAGCCATATAGTATTTTCTATCTGAAAGATGTAAAATGAAGACCTTCAATAAGTTTAAAATCAAAAAGTGATCCTCTATTAAATGAGTGACTTAATGCATACTTCATGTTGTCTAAAACTACCAGATCGGCTTTCATGCCTGATATATAATTCTGGAAGAGGGCTTATGAACAGCAAATAGCCATCTCTCCTTTCCTACTCTCCCTATCCTGTATAAAACTGAAATTACCTCAGCCAAAACTCAAACTCTCTATCCACTCCTTATCCTGCATTAAAAGCTTTCATTGTCACTTTGAGAAAAGGAATTTTTCTCTCATGATCAGAAGATTCTGAAATCCATTGCTTTAAAGAATGTACTATTTCTTAAATTGAAACAGAGGCTGATAAACATTTCAACTAATTAGGCAGCTTTATTTTTAAGGTTTTTTTTTTTTTTTTTTGTATTGGTACTCAGTAAACATTCAAATTAGTGAAGGAAGAAAACTAACTAACAAGAGATTCTAGGCTCCATCTAGCATGTGAGATGCTACATCTTATCAATCCCTGGATTCTTCACCTTACCTAACAAAATGCATAGCAAAGTTAGTTCTCAATTACAGATAACTGGGGGATGATAATAAAAATTAGGATAATAAACTAGTATTCTGTGTTCTGTATCAAAAATTCCACATAGCTTATTAGCCTCCAGGGTGACCTTGGATGTCACCTACCTCCCTGTGCTTCATTTTTTAATTTACTATAATAGTACTACTTGTTTTTATTTCCTGCATGCTTTGAGAGTTTCAGAGTGCTGCAAACACCAAGTTTTATTATCCAATTACATTTCTATGCAATTGTAACCAAAAACTTATGCAATCAGTTTCTTTCAAAGAGGTACATTCTCTATTTGAATCTGATTGATTTTGCAGTAAATGGCTGAGCTCTTAGTATAAATCCATGTAGCTGTTTAGTGGGCAGCCTGCTTTCCATAGACACCAGGAAAATATAGTACAGTGGATGTAAGCTTAAGATAAATTATTAAATAAAAAAGAGAGACCTGAACCAAATATAGAATTAAATGTTACTTGGATTTTACAGTTACCTTCACATTCAGAAGCTTAAGTGCTAAAATACAGTGAAGGAAAATATACCTCAGGTAATTCCAGTGAGGCAATGCATAGCATAGAAATCTCAGTTTTTCTAACCTTAAAACAAAAAGTGAGTAAACTTAAGTGAAAATTTAGGAAGCAAGTATGGGAAATAAATTTTAAGGGCAGTTGAAAGTGAATGTAAACAAGATCTTCCATAAAAGATGTGTCAAACCATTTTCTAACAGGGAAATTGGTAATAACCATCACTTCTGAATATCACGGAGGCAGAAAAATAAAGTGAAATCAATGTTAAAATGTAGTCTGGAAAGACTAACAAGCTGATGTTGAAATGGGCTGGTCTGTTATAAATTCATATACATGGTCTCTTTGTACTCATAATATCCCATCCTCAAGCCAATATTGTGACCAGAGTAAAGAACATTCTAGTTAGCAGGCTTGACTTGCACACCCACTTCTGAAACTAGGACATAGTATCCCCCCAATTTATACCAAAACAGAGAAAAGACAGAGGTGTTTCTCCAAGGGAAAATCAATGTGCATTTACAGTAGTAGGAAAATGGAGATAGAGCAGGCAGGCAAAACAGCAAATATCCACTAAGAATTAAAATGATTTCAAGATTTACATATGAGTATATAATATAAGCATATATATAAATATATAAACATATAGATACACATATATATGCACATATATATCTTCACTTATGGATTTGTGTATGTCTTTCCATGTGAATTTACATATAAACATGTAAGTATGTACACTGTATATATTGCATACTTTATTTAATGAATGTAATATCTTCAGTCACTTATTTCCTACTCAGAAAAAGTACTGAAGCAACAAATATTTTATGGTCATTAATTCTACTCAAAATCATGTTCAGTTCAGAATTTTTGTTTTTTAATTTTGTTTTGAGTTGGTGTCTCACTATGTTGCTCAAGCTGGAGTGCAGTGGCTAGTCACAATAGCAATTACAGCTCACTGCAAACCCAAACTCCTTGCCACAAGCAATTCTCCCCATCTCTACCTCCAGAGTAGCTGGGAAACATGCCACTGTACCCCACCAGTGGGATTTTAACATGAAATTTCAGATTTTATTTCAGTAGTACGTAATGAGGCATATTTGTCTATCTGATTTCATGTGATGTCATATTTAGCCAGTATGTCTGAGAGCTATTAAATTTATTGGTCTAGCTTGTTGGGAAAAAAAATGCCATAATCAATGGCAAAGGGCATGCCTAAGAGGGTTTTATGGAAAAGAAACAAGAAAGACTAATACAAGTAGGAAATGGGAAATGGGAACTTCCTAGCAATGGGAAGATAAAATAGCATGCGATTTCAGTGCCTTGGGTTTTCCACTACTATATTTTCTTCCCAAAAAACATCCGAAATGGTCAATTTTAATAAAATTGTGAACAGACAGAGAGAACGGGGAAAATACTGTGTGAAGGTTTTTCACTGAAAAAATTTGAATTTAGACAAGTTTAAATTAATTTATGACAATCAAAGCATTTATGATACTGACTCTTCCTACCTTTCCAGTCATTTCTCACATCCTGTCACCCACTTAAACCCACTTAAACACACCCTTCTAACCACTACTGCAGTATTCTTTACTGTAGAACATAAAGTGTTTGTCGTTTCTTAATTATAATAGTATAATAAAGACAAAATCATTGTATTGTTATCACATCTAGTATTCATTAAGCACTTCCTAAGTCCTTTTGTGTGAAGAAATTTAATCCTCATGGTAATTCTACGATACAGGTACTATTATTTTTTAGAGAATCATGTTAGTGCTTAAGGTCTCAAGGTGGAGGAAGAATAGACAGTGTTACAGTTACTCAATCCTTGCCTGCTTTGAGGGCAAACTAGAATCATAGTTTACACTTGGTTGATGCCTGTGAATGTGGTCCTCAAATTTTCTTTATGTTGGTGACTGATGATGTTATATTGTATGGCTGGGTAACAATGGGACCTAATATAACTGCCTGTCAGGAGTGCTTAGTGCTTAGCAAGACTTATGATGTACATCTGGCATCTATGCTAAGGTCCTGCGTTTCAGTAATCATGGCTGACTGCATAATGAAAAAGTGCCTATGTGACCAGTCTACCATAAAAGTCTTAACCCTTGACACTCAGTGCAGTTCAATAGGCAGAAATTTCTCACTTGTGTGATTTTAGTTCTCTGCTAGAGAGAAAATGGGTCATATGAGACTTTGGAGAGGGAAGGAATTAAAATCCTTCACCTTACCCCTTTTAACTTTCATCAATGAATATCTTTTTCCTGTTGCTATTACTTTTTGTCATTTGGTGTAATAAATCTTAGCCATGAATATATAATCTACTGTTGAAGTCTATGAGTTCTGGCAAATAAATGAACTTGAAAATAGTCATAGAATGGACCATCAAAACAATTTTTAATCCTCCTATTAATCAAATAGTGTAGGTACTACTATTTTCCAGAAAGTCATGTTGCTTCTCAAAGTCTTAGATGTGCTATTCAAATAGAATCAGTTTGTTTCTAGAATCAAAGCTCTATTTTGTCCATGAATCAATGCTGACAGTCTATTTAGCCTACTAAATTCCTCCTGTGTTCTTTGATATATACATACTTTCACCAGGAACTTTCCTTAAATCCAAAAGCCGAATAGTATCTTTCATTTACCCTTTCATTATAAATACACAATTATTTTATAATTTCTTATTCACATTAATTATAGTTTCATGTGAATCCTCATATCATCAGTGATGGATGGAAGCTAGAATGAAACTATCTGAATTATTAAATACTTTGATAGGACGATATGCATTTTCCAGTTCCTCTTGGGTGATTTTGGTAAGCTATCTTTTTATTTTTTCATGAATTATTCCATTTAATCCAAATTGTCAAATGTATTAGTGTAATATACCCTTACATGTATTTAGTATCTGTGAGATCTGTATTACTGTCTGTTATTCCTGATACTGGTTTTATGTATTTTCTATTTATTATTCTTAAGCTTGCTATAGATTTATCAATATTACTAAGTTTTCCAAAGAACCATTTTGGGCTGTTTATTTTTTTTTCTTTATTTCTATTATTATTATTATTTCCTTCTCTGCAATTACTTTGAGTCCATTTTGATCTTGTTTTCCAGCCTCTTACGATAAATATTAGGTAACTCTTTTTAAATATCTATTCTTTCTAAGATAAGCATTTAACATTTAATCATAACTCTAATTGTAACATACCTATTTACCTATTACATTGGCATTATCATTCAATTAGAAACCTTTTACATTTTCACTGTGATTTCTTCTTTGATTCATTGGTTATTTAAAGTATCAGGAAACATATACAATGAATATTTAATATAATTCTGCTTGGGACAGATTAAATAATTTGGAAGTTGCAATTTTTGAAATGCATAGAGAATTATATTATAGCCAACATTTTATCTGTGTGGTTAATGTTCCATGTACACCAGAAAAAATGTGTTTACTGAATTTTGGGTGAGGTAGTCTATAAATGTTAATTATATCAGATTAGTTAATGGTGTTTTTCAAATACTCTATATTCTAACTGATCTTTTGTATAATTATTTATTCATTCTGAAAATAGAATTTTGAAATATCCATCTATAACTTCATTTGTTTCTGTTATTTTTAATGGTCCCAAATAATTTATTTATTATTTATTTTGAATTTGTGTGGCTATATAGTAGGTGTATATATTTATGGGGTACATGAGATGTCTTGATACAGACATGCACTGTGAAATAAGGACATCATGGAGAATGAGGTATCATCCATCCCCTCAAGCATTTTTCCTTTGAGTTAAAACTAATCTAATCACACTCTTTATTTAAAAATGTACAGCTATTAATGATTGTAGTCACTTTGTTGTTCTGTCAGATAGTAGGTTTTACTCATTCTCTCTGTCTTTTCATCTTTTCTTTTTATTTTTTTTTTGAGACGGAGTTTCACTCTTGTTACCCAGGCTGGAGTGAAATGGCGCAATCTCAGCTCACTGCAACCCCCGCCTCCTGGGTTCAAGTAATTCTCCTGCCTCAGCCTCCCGAGTAGCTGTGACTACAGGCGTATGCCACCATGCCCAGCTAATTTTTGTATTTTTAGTAGAGAGGGGGTTTCACCGTGTTGACCAGGATGGTCTCGATATCTTGACCTCGTGATCCACACCCATTAACCATTCTCGTGCTTCCACTACCAACGCCTTCCACTACCCTACCTAGTCTCTGGTAACCATCCTTCTACCCTCTATTTCCATGAATTCAATTGCTTTGATTTTGGGTTCCAACAAATAAGTGACACCGTGCAGTGCTTGTCTTTCTGGCTGGCTTATTACACTTAACACAATGATCTCCATTTCCATACCTGTGGTTGCAAATGGCTAGATTTTCCTTTTTATAGCTTAACGTTACTCTATTGTGGATATGTACCACATTTCCTTTATCTAATTGTCTATTGATGGACACTTAGGTGGCTTCCAAATCTTAGCTATTGTAAACAGTGCTGGAACAAACATAGGAGTGCAAGTATCTCTTCAATATACTGATTTCCTTTTCATTGAATTCTGAGGTCTTTCTTTAGGAATTTTGTTTTCAAGTATATAGACAGTTAATATTGTATGGCTTTCTGATGATTTGACATTTTTATCATTATGCAACATCCCTTTTTATCACAGGTAACATTGTGTCATGAAATCATTTTTCTACTTGTAATTTATCCATTTAGTCTTTCTTATGGAAAGCCGCTTTGCTTGTCTTTATATGTAAAATGCATCTTGTGTAGATAGACTTCAGTTACATATTTGTCTATCTGAGAGTCTCTTACTTTTAATTGACACTCTTTGTCCATGTTCATTTAATATAATTATTGATATAGGTTCATTTATATCTACAATTTTACCATTCACCTTCTATTTTCTTTATTCTGTTGTTCTGTTGTTCCTCTTTTCTCAGTTTGGATCAATGTGTTTTTTGTTATTGTTATTTTTTCCCCACTACTTTGGAATATATGCTGTATGTTTTTGCAGTTTGTTTTAGTGTTTACTCCAGTGAGTATATTAAACATTCATACCTTTCATATTCGGCCTAAGGTTCATGTTTTACAACTGTAACAGAACAAAGATTCTTTCAACAGTGTAATTCAATTCATCCCTATCTTTTGTGCTACTGCTGTCCTATATTAGTTCTGCATATTTAACACAAATAATATACTGTTCTTGTTTTTTTATTTTTATCTTAAAAAAACAGGAAAAAAAAAGATGGCCAATATGTACTACTTTTTGAACTCCTCATTTTATTCTATAAATCTCTATTGTCATGTATGGCTTGCCTTCAGCCCGAACATTAGCTATTATCTGTGCCAGAGCAAATTTGCTGTTAATGAATTCCTTCAGGTTTTATTTATTTGAAAATATCTTTATTTTATCCTCATTCTTGGAAAATGTTTTTGATCAATAGAAAATTCTGGATTAATAGTTTTACATTACTTCAAAGATCCTATTTTATTGTCTTCTGTACTTAATTGTTTCTGTTCAGAATCTAGTTGTCATGAAAATTGAAGGTCCCTGTTATACAATATTCTTATTTAAGATTTTCACTTTATCTTTTATTTTCAGCAATTTGATTATGATATTTTTAACTTTGATTCCCTGTGCGTATTCCTGCTTAAGTTTGGTGGAGCTTCTTGAAAACGAAAATTTATGTTTTAAACATATTTGGTGTTTTTGTCCATGTTTCTTTGTATAATTTCTAAGTCCTAATCTTTTTTTCTTGTTTCTCTGGAACTTCAGACATGTTTATTAGACAAATTTATATGATATCATAGTTGATTAAATCCCTACCTATATATTTCCTCAATTATTTTCTTTTTTCTTAAGATAGGATTGTTTATATTTGTGTGTCTTTAAGTTCACTTCATTATTCACTATTCATTATTCAGTGCTCAAGCTGTGCATTTTTAACTTTGCATATTATATTCTCCAGTTCTAAAATTTTTATTTGTTTCTTTTTTTCCAGTTTCAATTTCTCAGTAGTTTTTGTCTGCTAATTTAAGAATCCGTATTGCTTTGGGCTTTATTGTCATTAACTGTTTTTATCTTGATTATGAGTACAATCCATTCTTCGTGTGTCTAATATTTTGATCACATGCTTGACATTGTGCTGGCTATACTCTAGAGATTAAACTATACCCCTGTCTTTTAATGAATGTTGAATTCTCCTCTTTAGGAAGTTAAAAATATTAAACTTTTTTTGATGTTGTCAGACTTTAAAAATAAATCTTTTCATGATAAGTCTATATCATTTGTGAGCTTAGTTTTAAGATCCATCTTTTACACTAAAACATAGCTCTCAGTCTAAAAACCTGCCTTACCTCTTTTTAGTTTCAGCCAAATGCTGAAAGTGTTTGCAAAGTGTTCTGGCTAAATGAGAATTACAGTATTTCACAGTAGTGGAAAAACTCTGGTACTGCTATTCTGCAATCACAGGCTGACAAAACTTAGCCTTTCAGAGTGTTTCTCTCTGTTGGGACAGTGCAGTCTTTGGCCAGTGAGCACCCATGGATGCGTTTGTGGGATTTCTTCAGTTTCTTCTCTATTACCTTTTCCTACACATCCTGGTAGTTCAAATCTTAGACTTCTGCCTGCTCAGCTCAGGAAGACTATTGTTTGTAGTACCACAGTAGTCAATAATGGTCTTTTTTTAAAGCTGGCATGAGAATGAGCTTTTTTATTTTTCTCCCCCATGATCCTGTTATTCTTGTTTCCCTATTTTTGGAAACAGACACCATTTTTTTCCCAAAATTTTTATTTGTTTATAGAAAGAAGGCAAATCTGGTACTAATTGTTTTTATTCATGCTCAGAAACAGAAATTTTATTATTAATTATATTTGGAGCTGAATATAATGGTGAATAAGAGGTGGTCTTTGAAAATCCTGTGTTTAATATCAGATCTAGTGAGCAAGAAGAAGCTATGCACTAAAAGTTTGGTTAAGTAGTAGTCCCATAATTTAGAGGGATTAAAGTGGGTCATAAATTTTTGTACCAAGAGATTCACTGAGATACAGACAAACATATGTGGCAAAAGGAAGCATACACTTAATTCCAGAAAAAAGAAAGATGTTATTAATTTTAGAAGTTAGGTGGGATTTAACTGATCCAGTGAATAAATCAGTTGGACAGACCAGATTCCTTTGTAAATATACTGCAAGATACAAAAAAGAAAAAGAAAGGCTTGAAACACAGGTATAAAAGGAATCACTGAAATTTCAGTACTCTGGTGGATTCCCAGTATGATTGTCTTCCAAAAGCAGATTTACAACATATCTGCTGCGTCTGGATAAAAAGAAGCAGAACAATTTGTATGAAATGTCAAGAATAAGGCAAATCCATACAGACATTGCTATGTTTATGTTTTTCTTTTTTCAAGTGAACAGTCCCAGGATAACTGAGTCCTGGTGATGTCAGCAAAGACAGAACATGGAACTCTTTCCTCGGAAACAATGTATTTTAAAAAAGAGATCTTTTAGCCCATATTTCTTCCTAAAAAAATTCCCATTCCAGGGCTCTGGCATAAACTTCTAACCATTGTGTAAACCAGCAGCCTGACTTACAAAGAAAGTGGTAAGGAATTTAATGGGTCAAAGCCATTCAGTGGAGAAGGCTCAGCTCAAAATAATTAGTGAACACCATGTATTCACTACCTTCATGAGATCACATTTTTAGATTTCATATACGAGTAAAAACATGTTATATTTGGTCTTTCTGTGCCTGGCTTATTTTACTTAACATAGTGTCCTCCAGTTCCATTTATGTTACAGAGAAAGGCAGGATATTATTCATTTTTATTGGTGAATGTGTGTCTGTGTATCACATTTATTTTATGCATTAAATTTTGATTGACCTTTAGTTTGTTTCCATATAGTGGCTACTGTGAATAGTGCTGCAGTAAGATGGAGTTGCAGGTGACTCTTCATTGAGAAGAAATGAATGAAAAAGGATTGATTAATGTAAACAAAAATATGGTCAAATGGAAGGGATAAGTTAAAGTATTCATTAGCACAATAGGGCAACTATAGTTAACAATAATTTATTCGATGTTTCAAAATAGTTAGAAGATTTGGAGTGTTCCCAACATGAAGAAATGATAAATGTTTGAGGTGTTGGATATCCCAATCATCCTGATTTGATAATTACACATTATTTGCTTATGTGAAAATATCACATTTACCTCATAAGTATATACAGCTACTACATATTAACAAAATATTTAAAACAAAAACTCAGAAGTGATTGTATTTAATTTTGTTTTTGTTTTCGTATGAAACACAGTTACTTGTATTAACCTATATTTCCCTTATTTCTTTTAGGAGGCAGCTGGCTTTTAAAAAATGAATAATTAGCTTTATTAGAAGAAATTAGCTTGTAGATAGTTTTAGTTACCAAAGAGAAAACAGTGAGTACACAAAAAGGTAACAAATTTTTAATATACCATGTAATCCATATTTTTTTCTCTTCTTATTCTTTAATGCCCAGATCTACAAGTATCTGAATAAAATTAGTAGTTATCTTAGGAAATATATAAATAAATGTATAATTTTGAATAATAATTTTACTATCAGCATAACAAAGCGTAAGAAATATATATAGTGTGGTGAGAAATGTTAAAATTTATTTACAATATAATATTATCAGTTCAACTCAAGGCAATCTGCCACAGGTCATAAAATACAGAAAAGAAAGAACTCACCAAATTTGTGGTGCACATGGACTCAAGAAAGCATTCTAGAAAGAAGCAATGTCTTTATTTAAGACTTAAGTGAGTCTTAAATGATTAAAGTAAATATCTGAGAACACTGAGTAAGATAACACTTCATAAAGAAGGAATAACATGAAAAATCATAAAGACACACCAAGGGAAATTTCTGTTAATGTGTTTACAGTGTAACATGAAAATTAAACAGAGAGAAAAAAAGGCATGTATTGCTTTTCTTATTTGAGAGTAAGTTTCTAGGAGCTTTAAGGTAATAACGATCTTTGCAGTTTAGATAAGATTATACAAGGGGAATGGTTTTGAGGAAAATCTACCTTAAAGTAAAAAGTACACTCAGAATCAAGAGATGGTTAACTCTAATTAGAGTCCAGGTGACAGGTATCATATAGAAGTGGGACACTTGTTGTAAACAAATACTTAGGAAGTAAAATCTCTGGGGCTTGGTGATTGATTACATGTGGGAGAAGCTAGAGGTAAAAGTAATAGACAACTGTCAGGTTTAAACTTGGGTGACTGAGTTGATGGAAGCATAAGGAGATAAATTGAAGAAGGGTCAGACAGAGGAAGAATGAGGTTGTATTCAACTGATTGAATTTACTGATTGAATATTTACCTGGATATATAAAACCCAGGTAAAGTCTCTGTGAAGAATTCTAGGCTGGGGTAAATTTTAAGATTTATACCATATTGAAGATTGTAAAAAGCCTAAAAAATAGTAAGTTCAACTTGTGAAAAAGTATAGAATTTTAGAAGAGGAGGATTAAGAATGAAATTCTAGGAAATGTGAGAGTTTAGAATATGAGGGTAGAAAAAGAAATCAAATAAGAAAAAATGTATCACTGTGAGGGATGAAATAGAAGGGACTTTAAATTGTGGAAACATAACCTTTCCAACAAATAATTACAGGAGAACTTGATATCCACATGCAAACAATGGAGCTGAGACTCCCCTTCACAACTATACAAAAGCTGGATCACAGACCTATCTTTAAGGTCTAAAACAATAAAAATCTTAGAAGAAGGCTGGGTGCAGTGGCTCACACCTGTAATCCCAGAACTTTGGGAGGCAGAGGCAGGCAGATCACCTGAGGCCAGGAGTTCAAGACATGCCTGGACAACATGGTGAAACCCTATCTCTACTAAAACTACAAAAAAATTAGCTGGGCATGGTGGCAGGTGCTTGTAATCCTGGGAGGCTGAGGCAGGAGAATCCCTGGAACCTGGGAGGCAGAGGTTGCAGTAAGCTGAGTTTGCACCATCGCACTCTAGCCTGGGCAACAAGAGCAAAACTTCATTTCAGAAAAACAAAAACAAAAAAACAAACAAAAAAGACCACTTAGAAGAAACATAGGCATACATATTCATAACCTAGTGTGATGTAAAAATGTCTTCGCTACAACATCAAGAGCATAATAATAAAATTAAAAATTAGGTGAATTGAACTTTATCAAAATTAAAAATATTTGTGCTGCAAATGACACCAACAGGAAAATGAAAATACAGTCCATGGATTAGGAAACATTTGCAAATCACATATCTAAGGGGTAGAACTCTTACTACCCAAAAATGAAACTCAAAAACTTAATTAAAATAAATAATTTAAACAAATACATCTTAAAAAATGTATATGAATAGCCAGTAAGCACATGAAAAACTGTTCAATGTGATTATCTGATAAATGCAAATAAAAACAATGAGATAAGACTTCACATAAGCTAAGATGGCTATAATAATAAAATGATAAGTAAATAATGGCAAATAACAAGGTTGTAAGGAAACTGATACCTTCCTATGTTACTAATGAAAATGTAAAATGGTGCAGCTATCTTGAAGAAGAGTTTGTCAGTTTCTCTAAATATGAAACAGAGTTGCCATATGATCCAGGAATTCCACTTATAGGTATATATCAAAGAGAATTGAAAACAGATGTTCACACAGAAGCTTTTATTTGAATGAGCATAGCAGCTTTTTTCATAATAGCTAAAATATAGAAACAACCTCAATATCCATTAACTAATGGATGGATTAACAAAATGTGGCATATCCATACAATAGAATATTATTTAGCAATAAGAAATGATGTAATGATATATGCTATGAAGGAGATGAACTTTAAAACATGATTGTGAAAGAGACTACTCACGTTAAACCATATATAGGATGATTTAATTTAAGTGAAATGTCAAGAATTGGGTCAATCCATAAAGACAGAAATTAGATTGGTGTCTGCTGGGGGTCAAGAGAAGGGATAAAGAGGGGACCAATGAGTGATTACTCATAGGTAAAGGGCTTCTTCTGTGGCTGATGGAAATGTTCTGTAATTATATAATGATTATGATTTCATAATCTCATAGATGTGTATAAAAACACCAAATTGCACACTTTAAAGTGGTAAAGTTTTTGGTACCTGAATTAAATCTCAATAAAGCCGTTTTTAAAATAGCTTCTATGTCCCCTAATCCTAGCACTTTATGAGACTCAGCACAACTGCTTAGGTTTTCTTGATGTTCTTTACCAGACTTCGGCAGATACTACAAACAATGCTCGCTGATTCCAGTGTTAGGACTCCACATAGGATAAGTAGATTAAGGTAAGTGAATTGCTATCTGTACTACTGTGTCTTTAAAAGTTCATTTACCAATTCTCCCAAGCCACAAAATTTATTCTGAATTTGAGTTTTTATGTGACAATGTGGACAGAATGTCATGGGTGATGAAGATTCCTGGTTTTGTAATTTTCCTAGAAGAAAAGACTTCTGCTGAGAGACACATCTGTACTTGAATTCAAAATAATACCTCAATTCTCTAAATCTGCGGGAGTTTCGAGAATCTCACTTATGCTCACCTTTCAAGATGTATTTCCCTACTGCGTTGCTCTCATGCCCTTCTAAGTTAGATGTCTTTTGGGGGAATTGTTTTCTTTGTGGCTTGCAGTAAATGCACAAAGGCCAACAAACTTGGTGGCTTTTTATAGATATCCAATATAAAGACAGTCTGAAGAAAGTGTATTCTGATACTTTTTATTCATTGATAATATTAGGTAATTTGATTGTTGTTTTATGTTGTATGTCTAGTTGAAAGTAATAAAAGGTTGGTTGGGGAAAGTGTTTTCTTACATGGGTATAATTTTTTTCCCTAGAATAAGCATACAGTTTGAAGTGATGCAGACTGAATTGCTACTATATAAGACACTGAGTGACCTTGAGCAAGTTACTTAACTACTTTGAGCCTGTCACCTTAACTGTGAAAGAGAAAAATAATAGAAATAACTACCACATTTGGTTTCCACGATTAGGATATAAGATAAGGGATGCAAAGTTGTTAAATAAAAAATATTGCATTCTACAAATATGAATGTTATTTCCTGGTGTACACATTTAAAAAAAATTTACCAAGTAGCCATATGTCTTTGTTGAGTATACAACTCAAGTGATCTCCTTAAAAGTGAACAGGAACTCTATTGTTGGAAAGCCCTGGCAGGAGCAAACTAGAGTTTATATTTTACTTGGAATCAGAGTTCTGTTTTAGGAGAGTGGTGTCATTTTTTTTTCTTTATAAATGATATGCAATTCACATGTTCGTTTATACAAATAAACTATGCCTACTTATTGGGTATATACAAGATCCGTAATGTTTTGGCTCTTACTATTATTGCCCAAGGGGCTAATATTCACTTTTCAAAACTTATTACTCATCTAGTTTAGCAGGTCGGGATTTTAAAGCAAATCTAGTTGACGTGAATGTCTTAACCTTCAATCCCATTTAAAAAAACAAATCAGTAAATTAGATTGTTAACCTTTTAGACTTGCATCCTCTTTAAAATAAAGCTTTACAGCAAATGCATTTTTTTCTACAAATGTCTTAAAAATGAGATTACAGAGGATGTATTATCTAAATGTTTCTGTAAAGAACTTGCCCCTGAAATAATTGGAATATGAATTAAATCCTCTGGATAGCAATTCCTGGACACAGCTGTTTGTTGTCTTTTGGGTCTTGGTGCATCTTAGCCTTTACTGAACACAACTTTGTGTCAAACATTGGGCTAGGAGTGCGAGGTGTGATGTTTGAGGCAACAGTGGAATTTTTCTTAGGACTTAGTAGAACCAGTTCTTTGTTGTTGTTATTGTTGTTTAATATAGCTAGCCAGATTTTGATGACATTCAGTCTGCTCACATCTGTATTAGTGGTAATATTAACTTCTATTTCACTAGGATGGCTCTTATGAAGATTAAATTAAAATGTATGAAGAAGTGCTTTCTACACAGTTATTTAACTAGGATAATATCCTGATGGGATACACACACACACACACGAAACATATTATGTTATAAAGATCCTAGAATAAATATCTCAGTAGCAGAAGTTCTGTTTTTCAGAATTGCTTTTGCAAATGGATATTTTTTATTGGAATCCTGCTATTTAATTTTTCTAATTAAATTTTCTAAATAGAGCTTATTAAATATTTGCTGTTTATTACAGAACATTTGAAAATATAGAAAACAAAATGACCTACAAAATCCTCTGCCTTCCAGTACCATCATTCCGAGTTGATTACTGCTAGCATTTTAATGATTTTTTTCTGCTAGGTCTCCTTGATGAGTTTCACCCGAGGAAAAGGATTCCTTCAGGTGTGTGAACTTGAGCCACTAGGTTCAACCACATTGGCAGCTGCTGGTAAAGACAGACTGAAATCAGAGGAAGATCAGAAAGCTTCAAAACCCAGAGCGGCAGATGTCTTAACGGTCCCGAAACGTTCTTTGGTTCTTTGCAGTCGACATTCACGGGTTAAGAAGCTTCCAATGCCATGACGGGCTGAGAGTGCATTTCTGGACGCTGCTTACTCCGGCTTCCTTCCATCTGTGTCAGGCAAATCATTATGCAGTTCTAATTAGAACAACGTTCTAAACACTCTCTCCACAGCGACGTTCTTCCAAACCCGGTTTAAGCTGACGAGAGACACCTGCCCAGGACCCTACGCGTCTGTAAGTCTCTCCGAGTGAACTGGGTCTCATCTCCTGCAGAGTACGCAAGTTCAATTACCAGCAGATTAGCTTTCTACTCCCCGCGCCCCGCCCCTCGCCAGCCCCTGGAGCCGCGGGAATAAATGATCAGCTCCTGGCCGGTGCTCAACCGAGTGGCCGGAGCGCAGTCCGGTGACTGGAGCGCGCGGGGCGATCGCGAGGCACCCCCTCCCTCTCCCCGCGCCGCCTCCAGCGCGAGTGACAGCGCGCCCTCCGGGCTCCGGAGCGGCAGCGCCGAACAATCCCGGGCAGGGCTCGCCTCGCCGGTGACATCACTCCTGAAGATATTCCTCGCTCCCAGCGCCTGCCTTCACCAGGCGTCCGTCCGTGGGTCCGTCTCCGCCTTTCCGCCGCCGAAGAGGGCTCCTCGCTGGCTGGGAACAGAGCCGGGCACCGAGGAGCGACAGGATCCCGAGGAGAGAGAGCTAAGGCAGCGAGCGAAGGAGGACCCCGGCAGGCAGCAGCATGAAATTCAGCCCAGCGCACTACCTGCTGCCTCTCCTGCCTGCGCTGGTCCTCAGCACCAGGTGAGTCCAGGAGCGCGAGTGACCTGAGCCCAGGGGCACTGCCGGGGCGAGGTTGGTTTACTGTGGGTCACCAGTGGGGGTCAAGGCACTTCAGCTGTTTGCATCTCCCGCCTTAGCAAGAGGGACACTGTAAGGCTTTGGCTGTGAAATCCTTCAGAGAGAGCAGAGCCCTTTTCTAGTTATCCCAGCCCCCTGGAGAAAGTCTTAGGATTGCTCTCAGAAAGGGGATCAAGAGCTTCCTCTTCAGACGGAAAGAAAAGACATTTTTCCCTCAGGTTCTATTAGTAGCCAACAGATAACACGCGGCAAGAGAAGAAAATAAAGAACGGAAATAGACAAGGAGGGAACTGACACCAGGCAGTGTCTCTACATTGGAGTTGTCTGAATAGCCATAGAGCTGCTCCCTTCCCCCAGGTGTGCTTGATTTAAGGAAGAAGGAAACAGAGGAAACAGATTAATCCTGGAAGACGCTGAGACTTGTACAAAAGTTCCTGGACTCCTGAAGTGGTCTGTTTCAACGTCTTGGACAGGCTTAGTGATAGGCGTTTTCTTCTGTCTTGTGAACAGGTCTCATTAAAGAGCACAGAAGGCGATTAAAAGTTAGAAGACACTCTCAGAGTGCTGATGCAGAGACCCTAGTCAGAAACAATTAAGTACTGTACTCCATCACTGGCCATGGAAGGGACTTTAAGCCCCATTACAGAGGAGCTATTTTTAGTGGAGATTTAAAATGCAGAGATTGAGGACAGTTTTGTGACTCCCCACTGCTGATCAAGTCCCAAAGTTGTGATGGGTTTGCTTTCCTCTTCCACAAGCACAGCACAAAGGTGGACTGTTTAGTTGCCCAGGACTGAATCTTTATTCTGCATGCCCTTAGCATCATATTGGCAGCAACCTCTTTCCCTTGGCTACTATAAAATAAAATAACCCACACAGGATGAAGACCCTTTCAAATCTACATGAATAGAAACATTATTAGATTGTGCATCTGATGGCTAATAAAGTGGAGATACAGGGTTGTTTCTAATTCTGAAATTGAACAGGGTGAAGAAAACTTACTGTCTTACAAATCAAGGCTGTAAAATTCTTGATTCCATTTCTAATCTACCTACACACCTTCTTTTATGCCTATGTAGCCAAACTTTCCTTTTAGTGTACAGACGATTTCATTTACCATCAATAATTGATAAATTTAGTCTTTCTCTGTGAACAAAGCCTAGGTGACTTTGCCAGTTTAAAATGAAATGAGTTTGATTCATCATTTCTCTAAGGTTTGCTTGTCACTTCAACTCAAAGTACAGATGGTTTTAAAGAAAACCAGTTTGCTTCCCAGTATTATAATTAGTTGCTCTAAATACAGAGCCTATTTTAATATTTGTAGTTAGCTCTCAACAGTTCAATACAAATTATGCATCACAGTTATACTTTAAATTCTTACCATTCACTCTCAGTTGTGATTTAGTCTTCTAGAGAAAGGAAATTTTCTAACTTTGGACCCTTAAGTGGATGCCAGTCAACACATATGCATAAAATAGTAAATATTTAAACAATAGAAATCCAGCCCACAGTGATTTTAGACTGTGAATATCTCTGGAATTCCAAAAGTACATTTGCTTTTTAAAGATATTATAATTTAATTGAATGAAAAACTATATAGTCTCTAGCTTCCAAACGTTTAATGTCTATTATCTAATACAAGGTCAAAGAGCCATCATCTTTTCCTTTCACGAAAGTGTTGATTTTGATAGGGATACATTTCTTTTAACATAGTTAACACGCTTATTACCACAAAAACTGGAATAGCTGTCTAGTTCACTTTAGCTTTGAAACTTCTGCAATGCTGATTGTATGTGAAAACTATGACTGGGTCATTAAATTTTACCAGAAGAAAATGCTGGGCTTAAAAAAAATGAAATGTTCATAATAAATAGCATCTATTATTATTGTGATTACGACGTA
The DNA here is from genome assembly GCF_049354715.1 of Callithrix jacchus. NCBI lineage: Eukaryota > Metazoa > Chordata > Mammalia > Primates > Cebidae > Callithrix > Callithrix jacchus. Next base: position 90,092,901 of record NC_133511.1, read on the forward strand.
GCAATTCATTTTACTGGATACCCAGAATACCCTGTGATGTCGAACAAATATGAAAATGAATGTGGCACTATCAGTGCCATTTCACAAGAAGAGAATATGTTTTAAAGATCTCCAACAGAAGGCCATTGGATGTACAATATTTAGCAGTTCTTATAGGCACATGGTTATTTCACAGATTACAACCTAAACTGAGCAGCTTTGAAAGGACACTTGTGTTGGTAGGGATGAGCTTACTGTCCTGCTGGGAAAAGCTGACTGGCTTAGCCATGGCCACCTGTGACATTGGGCTTCCTCGCCAAAGACTTCTGTTAACTTAGTTTCTTATTCAGTGGTCCTGTATGTGAAGCAAATGGTATTTCACATGTTTATTTCACATGCTGGGTGCATTAGCAGAGGGTGGTAATTGCTAGTTTTTCTATAGCCTTTGAGTAACGTCACCTGTCTTTTATCGTCAAACTCTTTCCAAAGTGTAGGGAATATGGAGAGGAGACTCAATGCTAAAAGGTATTTGTTTCCTCATCTCTTTCTCTGAGTGCAGTGCCTTCATACTTTGCTATTTTCTTTCCAATAGGTCTGAAGTTCAGTTTATTTTAAAGTAATCTGTTCACTGAAACAAATGCTGCAGGTGAAAAGGTAGTCTTTTGACTGTGTTGTGAACAGGTTTAATGGTATCTAGCCCACAGTGACAATCCTGCCTTTTAAATAGAAATGTTTGAATAGAAAACAATGCTGCCTTTTAAATAGCTCTCTTTTTGTTTGCTCCTCCTCCTCACCTTTTCTCAAGCAACTTTAGACGCTGAAGCACAAAATCCCATAATTTCATCACAGTGAACATCAATGGGCCCCAATCAGAGTTCATTTATTTGTCCTGAAAGAAAGCTAAATGTTTACTTTACACAAAAGCCAAGCATTTTTCTCTGTTTTACTGGTAAACCCCATAGAGTTTTAGGAAAAAAAAATGAAGAAAAAGAGCTGTTTAATTTCCTGGCACATGGTCTCTCCTGTTTAGAAAGTGCATATAAATTACAAAAAAAAATCAAGTTAATGATATGAATAATGTAAGTAATACAGAAACTCATTTAAACTGCACACAAATAAATGTGGTCAAAGAAAGCAAACATGTTGGTTTAGTAGCTTTGGAGTAAAATGACTGTACTTTTAAAATAGCCTTGTTATATAGTATTCAATTGCTATTTCAGGGTAGCCAGTAATTCACTTCAGAAAGTAGTAGTGTAGGTATTGAAAGTAATGGTAGGGTAAAAAATTCTTTAGAAGTTCTTGGTGAAAAGGGACCCATGGAGTGCTGGAGAAGGCTTGTGCTTTGGTCTGCTGAACCTCTGTTCCTTTATGCTGTGGTTATACTCTTGATGCCTTTGGATTGTTAACTTTTAAATGACTTAATAGGGAGAGAGACATGGCAGGGAGGAGTGAAGGTCTACTGACTTCTGGTGGTTTTCCATGAAGCAAGAACTTTGAGCAGATGGTTGGTTGGTTATAGTCCTCCCAATAGGAGTCACCTTAGAGGTCTCTCCTGGGCCCTCTGATCAGCAGTCACACCACGTGTTTGTTTTGGAATCTATTTTTAGGTGATACTATACATTGAGGATGCCCCCAGGCTATTTGTTCTGTGAATTAAACTAACCTCAAGATCAACATGATTTGGAGAATAAAGGACAGGAATCAAAATAAACACAATGAGCACACACAACAAATATTTTTACCCAAATAAATTTGATGCAAGAAGTAGTCTTACCTTAACTCTCCTGAAATATTTTGAGGCAATATTTTTGGGTTTGTTTCCTAAGTCCTGTGCACAGTGTCTGCCACACATGACATTTTACAGGACCCTACCTCTATTTCTTTATTTGTGATTAGAAACTGTATCTTCTGTGTAAATTAATTAGAGGAATGACTTTCTTAAGAAGATATTAACACACAAATATTTTGACTTCTCAAATTGCAATTTTGGATCACAGTCACCGATTTCCAATAGCAGTTTTTAAAATGACTTATTTGGTGATTATCTTTGTGGATTAAATTTTCTCTATGATTAATGAGAGAGACACCTCAAATATTTGATTTGTCTGTACAGTTGTCCTTAACCAAACTCCATGTAATTAAAAGGAAGAACTTGACCTTCTAACCAGAAAGCAAAAATCACTGAACCACCGAGGAATGAATAGTTCTAATGAAATAATGTTTTCTCGTGTGCGTTATGAGAAACTAAGTGTGTGGCTATTTCTCAGTGGCGTCTAGAAGATTTGCTAAAATCTCTTTAACAAATGGTGCTAAATCATTTAAGTAACCTGATTAAACAGATACTGTTTAAAATTATGGTTCCTTTTCTGAGAAATCCAAAAAACTCTCTCAACTTGTCTTCATCCCTGTAGACATATCTTTGATGTTTCATTATCATGCATTAAGAATATACCTGCTATCAGTCAGTTGTTGCATGAATTATCAGGGCAATAAAACAATACATTAATTATATATATATCGATCATCTAGTCATATACACAAATAACTATATATCAAACAAAATTGGGTAAATAACAACAACATTTTACACAAATTTCTAAGTGCAGATGAAGGAAAGAGTGAATAATGCCAATTAAGGAGTATCAGAGGCAACTTTACTTTCCAAGGACATTGAGAAGAAAAATATTGTGTAATCAACCTCAGTATCTTGCAGCACTTACTATATGTTGTTAGGCAAACTTATTCTCTCTATCCAATTTTCTGATGTAGAAAACAGACATTCTTATAACACCTACTTGAGAAGGTAACAGCCTTCAATTGCAAAGACTGAATGAGTTCCTCAATGGGAAGAGTTTAGCATATTCCCTGGAACACAGTAAGTACTCAACAGAGTACTGTACAGTTATTATGGTACTATTAACATTACTTTTATAAAATCTTTCTGTGTTTGATGTGGACATAGCAGAAAAAAGAAAAAAAATAGATACAAATCAATTAGGTGATATGAAATTAACAAGAAGCACAGTATCATCCAAAAGAAAAGGAGGATTGGTAGAGAAGAGAGGAAGCTGGAAGTGTAGTGAGGGTTAATCAGTTATTAGGCTAGTTCTTCTCCACAGTGTTTCTGGCAAAGATGGTGCTGTGCACTTTGGTAAGCATTATGAAAATTTGGAATATTAAAGTAATGACTTAGAATGAGATTTAGCACAAAAGTGTGTATTTGTTCATTTGTATACCTAATTAAAATGTAATTGCTATAAATTTAGAAACAAAAAGTTATACGTGTCAGTGAATAAGAGTGGATGTTTTCAAGCTACATAGGTAGGGTAGATTTGAAAGTTTTTATGTCTTTGTTTTCTACTTGTTCATTGATTTCATTATCTACCAGCAAGATTTAAAAGGTACAAATGTTTAGAAAAATTAAAGAAATAAAAGATAGTAGTGACTTTTGTTTCTACTATGGAGAACACATTAAGAATCACTGACATAGATGAAGCCCAACTATTATAGTCTTAAAAATGACCATATGAAAGGGAACTTAAACGAAGTCACCTTTTAAATAGCCTTAGTGGTTGTCGAGTATCAACTAGTTTATACATACATTATCATAAACTTTTCACAGTTATGCAATAAAATCTGACTATTACATGAGAGATATATTTCTCTTTATTTTGCTAAAGATTACTGTGTGAATGTGATTGTGTTGACAATGGCATCTATCAACTGAGTGGATCATAGAAAAGGGTATAATTTACCACTAGGATTAGATAAAAGGTACAGATCACATCAAGCTTGCATCACAGAAAGTGCAAATATTTACTAAGATTTGTAAGAACTTTGCTTCATGAGTAGAGAAGACACAAGGTGAAGGTCAACCAAATAACAGTGTGCTCTGAGGATTCTTTCATAAACCCTAGGAGACATGATTATACTGTAGGTGGTGATTGCATTGCAATTATGTCGGAATTGTTTGGTGTTGCTTTCCAGTCTTTTAATCTCTTTAAGTGTACTTTAAAAAGCCTACTGTTGGGAAACATACTGTGAACACAAGATTGTTTTCTAGTCCAAAGCCCCACGATTTAGAAGTGAGAAAACTGAAACCCAGGCTACCGAGACTTGCCCAAGGCTGTAAAGGGAAACAAATTAGAACCCAGAACTTTCCACTATACTCTTTCTATTCTGTTATGTGAATGCTCTGTATGACATAGGTCTTCTGTAATTAAGCAACATGTGACTAGTTGGTACCTATGAAGCATCCAGAACTATTCTAGTTATTATGCAGTATAAAGTAACTTTAAAACAAATTAACCACATATAATCACCATAGAACAACAAGCCATAAGACAAAGGGAGTTACAGTAACAAGAAGTTGAACATCCTGTATTCAGTAGATTTTTTAAGAATGAGCTGGCCTAAGTAAGATTCTAGGTCATTTGCAAAACTCAAAGCAGAGGCATTAATGAGTTCTCATCATTGCACACAGTTTACTTCCCGAAAGATACATCTGTAATGATTTCTGTTGACCTTTCAGTTCTATTGTAAGATGATATTTTTTGTGCCTTTGAGATCATTCCATTGAAAGTATTTCCTGTAACTATGGTTCTCAGACGTTTGCTCATATAATTCTCACTTGTTAAATCTATGCTGAAACTGTGGTATTTCTCAATGGGCGGCATGCTAACTATCTTGCAAAGATGTGTTCCTAAATATGTTCATATCCAACTTCACTAAAAACGACGTTACATTTTCTTTTGTTTACATTCTTCTACGCTTTCATCATAGCTCAACTGATAATGATATAGTTATAGCTATATAAAGAACATTTTTAGGTTCAGATGGTTGTAGATTATTCTACCTGCACATTTAATAAGCTCTTTGCCTTTCCATAGGTTCCTTAACCATTCTGAAACATTAAGTTAATTAATGAAAATTAATTTCTCATCTATGAAAAGTAAGATAATATCTAATATTTAGGGCCAAATGCTTATGACCTTTCATAGTTCTAGACAAGTACATCAAAATTATAAAATTATAATTTATTTTCTGTTAAGATTCTCCTGGGATCAGGGCAAGTAGGGAACTAACCCAATGAATGGCTTTCATGAAGGTGTGAAACATTACCCATTTGTGTGACAGAATGCATTTTAGAGTGTATCTGAAGCATTTGACATCCCATCTTCAGTTTCTTCTTTTTACTTTTTTGTTTAGAAAACAAATGAAACTAAAAATGTGCAGTGACTCACTATCTTCCAAACTAATTCTCAGAACTTAGTTAAGGTATTTGTAAGGGCTAATGCTGATTCTGGGACATTCATCTCATGTCCCATGTGGAAGATGTGACTTCTTCTGCCTTCTTCTGCTTGTTCTTTAGAACATTATGATGGTTTCTGCCCTTCATATTCTGATTCAAAACATTCTCTACCATCTAGAATCACTTACTCAGTGGGTGCTGATAAATGGAGTTGGGGAGTGTAGGGGAGGAATGGAGATGACAAGAGGTGATTGTTGTGTTGCATGAGGTTAAATCCAAAAAACGTGAGCTCAAACGGAGACTTTGAATCAGACTTACTTATTATATGAGTTTAGAAGTGTTGATGAACATCTCTGAGCCATATTTAACAGTGTCTCTCTCACAGAGCCGTCAAGAGGATGGAATCAGCTAAGGTATAAAGACTAGTATCCAGCATAAGAAATACAGCTCACTATATTGCTGTTTTTATATTATCTAATTAAAATTTTACCCCACCAGATTGTATATGTATTTCAGCAAGAGAGATCATTGAGAACAGCTCATGCTGGCTTTTTTGTAAGGCAAGTTAAAATTGTCAGTGAAGAGATCTCGGAGCTCATTCCTAGCCTACCTTATTACAAATTGAAAAAATGAATGAAATGGTAATTTTCCTTTAAGAACCTGCAGATGATTTGAGGCCAATGTGGAAGCCAAGTCTATTATCTTAACCAATTTCAGTTGGGAACACTAATTTAAATACCTGTAACTTTTTTTTTTTTTTTTTTTTTTGAGACGGAGTTTTGCTCTTGTTTCCTAGAGCAAACCTGGAGTGCAGTGGTGCAATCTTGGCTCACCGCAACCTCTGCCTCCTGGGTTCAGGCAATTCTCCTCCCGAGTAGCTGGGATTACAGGCATGTGCCACCATGCCCAGCTAATTTTTTGTATTTTTAGTAGAGACGGGGTTTCACCATGTTGACCAGGATAATCTCGATCTCTTGACCTCGTGATCCACCCGCCTCGGCCTCCCAAAGTGCTGGGATTACAGGCTTGAACCACCGCGCCCGGCCCTACCTGTAACATTTTTAAGAAAAAAAAAAAGGAAAGTCAGTATTACCTGACCTGGTTTCTATCTGATGCCTGGAGCTCCAAATTATCTTGCTAATATGGTTAAACATTAAATATAGTTATAAAAATATAATTATAATAATTATCTTATAATATATTAATTATTTTAAAGAAGGGTCATTGTACAAGTTTACCTACATGTGGCAGAAATAAATGTATATATCTTAAAACTAGGGCAGCATAATATTAACAACCCAATTGACAAGGTGAAGATCCTGGACTTGTAAAATTAAGTAATTCAACAATGCAATAAGTTTGGTCATGATCTGCAGAAAATGGTCTAGAAGAGGGGCTAGGATGGTAGAAGGAAAGGAGACACTTAGCACACTTGAGCTCTTGGTATGTACTGTGCATGGAAAGAGACTGAAAGAGTAGAAGGAAAAGCCCCAGTCACTAGTCTCCCTGCTTTTTCTTTACGTATAATTTTCTCTTTTCTAACATTTGCAGTCATTTATTGCTTGTCTTTTCAGTAAACTAAGTGTTGGGCAAGAAAAGTGGGGGAAGTCTCTGAATTATAAAAGAAACAAGAAAATGCACGAAAATTAGAGTAACATCTTAGGTAGACACAGCTATGGGCTGAAGAAGCTTTATATTGTTGGAAGCATGTAGCTTTTTCCCTCAGATGCCACGGAGAAAAATGGGAATTCCTTCTACATGTAAGTTTACATAAAAAAAGTGAGGGGAAGTTTTTCTTTTCATGATATGACATTTTAGAAAGACATTGAAATATGTCAAATAAATTGTGTGTGTTCTGTATATATCTTTATTTCAGTTGGTTATTTTATAGAATTATTAACCTACAGGTTAGACCAAGATTTCTGAGGACTTATCATATCTCTAGAAGTGCTAGCTACTTACTCTGTCACTTAATCCTTGCTTATGACAACACATCATTCATATAAGTTTCATCACTAGGGATACCTGAGTTGTGCCCTTATTAAATGACTATCCCATATTCCCCCAGCTAGAAACTGGTCAGATCCTAGGTCATTATTCTGAGAATGGCTTTAGGAACTATAGAGCTGCCTATATAGAATATAATCTCTATAAATGTGCAGTGAAGAAAAGTAGTAATCAGTACTACAAAAAAGAATGCAGAAGCTAAATCATACTGGCAAATGACTGCATGTTTTCAACATGTGAGACAGAGTAAATTAAAAATATTCTTAAACTAAGTCAGCTAAAATATTCGTTAGTTTCAAGACCGAAAGCCTTTATTATAAATACAAAAGCTTGCTAGATAATTTCATCATTTATATATAGAAAATATGTATGTTCTCAATTTAGAGTTTCTCCAAATATACTCCTCATTCTAACTGAATGAGAATTACCTGTGATGCTCCCTATAAAGACAGGTTTCAGTTCCTACCCTAGGCATTGAATTTTCAATTTTATATGGAACTTGGGTGCTTCTTATGTATATGAGAGCTTAGAAACCACAGCTCTAGTATTTCAGAACTATAAAGTCTAGTATACTTAGATCTCATTGCCATTTACTCAACATGCAAATTATAGCTGAAGTCAGGAGAATGGGAAGATATTGATGTTTTGGCCAAAATCGCACCAATTTTTACCTGTATATAAATACATTTAGTAAATGATGATCTCATTGTTCACCAGGCTGCATTTACCAGTCAACTAAAAGGAAAATAATTCTCCACCTCACATACCTTTCTTTTAAAGGCTGAAAAAATGCTCAAATAAAATAAATTATGTAAAATATTTTACATGGATTCATCAGGGGCCATAATGGATTTAGAAAATACGTGATAAAGGGTAAAATGTCTGAGATAAACTGAAAAGAATTAAAACTTTATCTACTTCCCTAGCTTTCAACACTACAAATTACATAATAAAGAGGCAAAAAATAAATAAATAAATAAATAAACAAGAACTACACACAAAACCATTTAAATGCTTGTTCTAGTCTACTTGGGGCAGGAAATCTGAATTTTCAAAATGAGAAGTAATATTTACCTGGTAAAAATGAGAGTTTTGATCATCTTCTCCCTACTCCCCATAAATGGTGGTTGGTTTTGCATGATGTTAAACAATTTTTTCGAAGAAATGTGTGGATTAAACAGAATGTGCAACTATGCCAGTCATATTGCCTTAGTGCCTAACCTCTGTATCATCAATTAATTCTCCTAGAGTAAAAAAGACTCATTAATATAGATAATATATTTATAATAATATAAATGAATAATACTTAGCAATTATAGAATACCATCAACCAGGTTAATCCTTATAATAAACTTTGAAATGATTACTGATGTTGCCCTAATTTTATAGATGTAGAAATTAAGGCACGTGGAATTAGATTACTTGGACAACATTATAACCAGTAAGGAGTGGAGTCTAAATTCAAAGCCCAAGTGGCACTAGGATATGCATTCTTAATCACTGTACTATAGTGCTTCCTAGGGTGTAAAGTGAAGCACTGGAATGGCCTTAAATTTTTATGTTGGTTCCATTTATGGGCTCTAGTTGCATGCCCTGCCACAAATAAATAAGTAGCTGAAATTTTAAATACAGTTAAGGAAAGTAAAATGCTACTTTTTCTCAGATAAGCTCACAACTGAAGATGACAGAAGATCTTTTCTTTAACGTTCTAGCTAAAATATTTATTTTATTTTGTTTTGTTATAAAAGAAAAGTAATTATATATTAGGATAGTAATATCTTCAAGTGTGGAGATTGTTTTTCAAAAAATACCAGTGAACTGCAGTTTTCTGCTGCTTGGCTCCAGATGTCTTCTAAGTGCTAATTGTGGCACTTAGGAATAAGTGTGTAGAATCAGGCTGATCTGTGTTCTAATTATAGGTTGGTATCTTCTACTTGTGTGATTCCATGTAGCTGTCTTAACTACTCAGAATGATAATTTAATTTTTAAAGATAATTTATAACAGCTAAAGGTTACTAATTGTTTTCTATGTGTAAGAATTGTACTACAAATTTTTCTAAGGTTACTTTAATGCTTTTCAGTACCTTATGAAGTGCTTACTTTACAGAATGAGACATTAAGGATTATACAAGTTAATATACCTAACATCACAAAATTAAAAAGGGATGGAGATGAGACTTGAACCTATGATTTAATAGGCATAAGACTCAGGATTCTAATTCAAGGTCAGACTCCTGAGACAATAAAAGTTAGCAATAAAATTGTGGATGGCCAGATATTTGGGAAGTAACTCAGAAACTAAGGAACTGTTGGGATCACATGTAGACTGATGGGAAAAAGAACTTATGCCATACACACACGATGTGTGCAGTGAGTGAGGGTTCAGTGCATGGTAGATTCTTGCGCCATTTGAATGCTGACCCTCAAGACATTCCATGTAATAGTATCACTTTTTGTTTTTGAGATATGAAAAGCAACAAACTCAACATTCACATTTAGTCTGTCTTGAGAGCCTTACCATGTAACAATTACAGCCAGATCTTTCTTAGAAAGTCATTTGGCTAGAACTGTTCTTCCACTGGGTAATCAGAAGATGACACTGTGAAGTATGGTAAAGTGATAACTGTTTAGAATTAACTCATTCATAGAGTGATACATTTTCCTCAAAATTTGTATCTAAACAAAGGTATATAATATATACATATTATATTATGCATATAATATGTACTACATGCTATATAGTATATATAATATATAGTATATGTTGTATATTCTATATATTATATAGTATATATATTATGTAATTTACATAGTATATATGTAATATATAATGTATTATGTAGTATATGTTATATGCATATTTTGATAAAGATTTAAATATATTACTCAGACATGCATTTTTCAAATACTTATCCTTGAAAATAGGCTTATATATAATATATAAAATATGTTATATATGCATATATTATATAGTATATATTATATGCATATTTTAATAAATATTTCAAAATAGATATCTTGCATTTTTCTATTTATTCTTGAAAATAGGCTTATATATAACATATATAATATATATTTCACAGTATATACACAATTATGTAGTATATATTATATGTGTATTTTTATAAATATTTTAAATATATTATTTATAAAAATCTTGCATTTTTTTGAGTACTTATTCTTAAAAGTAGGCTTATTTGGTAACACACTACCATTAGCTTGATTCCAGTAATCACTATGGTGTTTCTTCTATGTCTACCTTTCTCTCCAAGGAGCATTAGATTTGCAAATTCAGTTATGGATACATTTCCCCATATTGTCTTTTACTCAAGTGACATAACATTAGATGGATTCACAAAGACAGCCTTGGCAGGTAGTGGGCAATGTGTGAGGGAGACATAATACCTGGCGTTTTTATAGTATTTTAATTTTGATTGTTACACATGTTCATACCTCCGCACAACATCTTATGTAGCAATTTGTAATAACTTCATTTTATAGATCAAAAGAATTTTAGTAATGGCAGCCAGATAGCTTAAACCTAGGGCTCTGAATTCCACATTCACAACACCAGAGTTCCTTGGGAACTTTAAAGTTGAGGGGTCAAAGGAGGCAGAGTTGCTGGATGGCTAGCTCTTATGCCTTAAAGAAAGAAAAGGAAAGAGCTGAGTGTAGTGATGTTCTTAATTGTGATGCTGCCCATTTTCATATTTAGAAGATGACACAACAGCTACCAGCCTGGCAGGACTAAAGAAGATGGCGCCTATGCAGTATTTGACATGTTTTACCATATTGGCTTTGGTTCTTTATTGGTTTGGGTGCATTTTATAAGTTCATGTGAGTACCTACCTATAAGCCTTGCCACCTTAATCAGTTGAGATTTAGGATTTTTGCTATGTGTCAGAAAATCCCAAATTACAATGCTTTAAAAAAGATGTAAATTTATTTCACTCACATATAAGATACATAACAGGTAGGAAATCCAGGGCTGGCTGATTCTCCATGGTCAGCAAGTAGGCAAACAGAGCTGCATTATAACTTTCATGGCCTTCAGGTACTTTAAACTTTATCAGCCCTTACTCTATTAAATACACACATATATATATTCTAATTTTAAACAAATTTTCAAATATTTGTGGACCATAAAAAGGATTGGGGTCCATTGGCCGTTGACACTGTGCCTGCTGTGCCAAGTGGATAAGTTAGCCACGTCAGCAAGGACTCCAGCACCTTCCAGCTTGTTGCTCTGTTCAGGATTTTGCCCTCATGATCCAAGGTGGCCACTAGAGCTCAAATCATCCTTCTAAATAGCAGCATGGAGGAAGGACACACTGCTTTGTTTTTATGACAATTCCCCATTTGCTAGTCTTAGTAGAGTAGCTATTCTCATATAAAAGGGAACCTGGGACTGGTAGCCTTCTATCTGTGCTATATATTCAGGTAAGAATATATTGGAAGCTGTCATACTATCTATGCCTTCTCTTCCGACTGTTTATTTAATTCTTTTCTATGTAAATTGCTTCAATTGCTCCAAAAGAAGTTTTCTTTTTGGGTACAGTTAGCCCTTATTTAATGTCATTCATAGGTTTTTGGAAACTGCAACTTATGTGAAATGATGTGTAGCAGATTGCCTTCAAAGTCCTTTCTGATGTTGATGAGAAAAAAAATCATTTTGTTGTATATGACATCTTACTGTACAGTAATGTGAAAGCTGGTATCTTTCACTAGAATTTTTTAAATTAATTAAAAAAAATTTCTTAATTAATGACAAGTGTTTTGGAATAAAATTATTAGTTTAGCTTACAGGTATGGTAAAAGTTTACACCAGTTGGATATTGGCTAGGGACAAAACTAGGGAATATCCCTAAAAATAAGGAGTATTTACAAGTAATAATCTTTATGTGAGTAGATATTTACCAATGATAAAATAATATCAGTAAATGGTTAATTGTTGATCTTAAGGCATGCTTTCTGAAGGGACTACTTTAAAGGCAAAGTTCATATGTATTTTATGATTTATATTGTGGTTTAGACATAAGAAATATTTATGTGCTTACATATTTACTAAATGATTAAATCATACTTTTTGCTTTGTTGTTTTTTTCTTAAACTTTTTTGATGAGTGGAAACCATAGATTGGCATTTTGCACAATTTCCTTCCTTGGAAGAAGACATCTATCAGAGGGATAGTGAATAAAGAAAGTTGAAGGAATTTCTCTCTATACTTTTGTCCAACTGGGAGAGGAATGCCATGTTTATAATGACAGAGTGATTAATAGATTACATATATTAGGCCGATGAGGGGAAGAAATGAAACCAAGATGGTGCTGGAGGCAAAGGAAGAAGTGAAGGGGCTGAAGAATGTGGTGATGGACACTGGCTGAAGAAACAAATAGTGGTGGTGGTAGTGTAAACCTGAAGGACCATCTTAGAATTCGAACATTTCAGGTCTCAGTGAGCCTTTAATATCTACTCCCAACCTTATTTTTTTATAAATTGAGGCTCATAGATGTTAAATAACTCATTAAAGTGATACAGATATTTAATAGTACAACAAACACAAGGAAAATAAGCAAATAGAACAATACATGACATATTTTATTGCTGAAGCAGCATCAGTCTTTCATACAAATGGAGAGAACTTCATCATAATCACGAGGTTACCTAATTATGTAAAGCTTTTTGGGAAAATTACAAATGAATAATTATGATGGTTTTCATTTCAAATGTCTAAATCATTCTTAATGCAAATTTAAATGTTAAGAGAGTGATTTTACATTGTTATTCAATCCCTTTCTAATACTAAACACAAAGTTCAACATTACTTTTTGTATACTAAATATAGCTTGGCTTGTTGAAATAGGTCTTTTAATTCCTGAATTTAATGTTTTTTTAGATGACATAGTTTTACTTTCAGCTCTGTTTTTTAATTACTATTATTTTAAGAAAATAGGTGGTATTGATATTTTTGCCACTTAAGATATTAATATTCTTTCAAATCATGGAAACAAGCTAATATCACAAATTTTTCCTAAAATTAAAATAATTAAAATTGTATTTTCTGACACAAGAAATAGCTAAAAATAAAGTCCGCCTAGCCTGCTTTTGGATTCACAAAAGACTTGATCATATCTCAGCTAAAAACATCTATATTTGAAAGAAAAGCTACAGAGTCATATGATGGTTAGCCTTCATTCTTTAGAAGTCGTCGGTAAGGTTTTATTTCATTTTGATAATCAATGTAACAAAAGAATGATACAGGTGAGGTTTGTCCTGGGATGATGACTATGTGTTAAACTATTTTCTGATATTATGAAAACATTAAAATATCAATAGCCACTTTAAAATTGTATCGTTGTTTAGACTGTCTCTTTAAATAATTAAAAGGGTAAAGAAGATTCTTATTGGATATTCTTAGGATCTATATAATACATGATTCATATGGTTTTTCCTGAGGCTACTTTTTGACTGTCATTACTTATAGCTACAGAAAGTTGCAGGGCCATGCTTTGGGCACTGTACTCTGATTCTAAAGCCTGGGTGTACCATAGAAGATCAGTCAACAAATTCCATTAATACCAAGCAAACACTAAATCCTGGTAGAAATAAATAAATTACTCTTTTGGGAGATCACCACCTTTTGTCTCCCTCTGACCTTTCAGAGGCTGAATGTAGACAACGTTTATCTCAAAGAGGTGAGGAAAAGTTGATAGACTGGGAAAATAAGAGTTGCCAAATAGAATGCTAAGTAGAGGACCGCGTAAACATGGAACTGATTTAATGTTTTGAAGTGTCCGAGTGTAGTCAGAGCATTCTGCAAGCGTAGTTTTGATTCCCTGGCTTTGTTTTACAAGAAGAAGCTGATCTGGCGGGGAACACAAGCAGACCTTTGGAGAATAAAATGTTTTAAAGATGAGTGGTACCCCTAAACAGTGCCCATAAGCAGAAGCATGTCGCATATCCCTGGCAATGAACAAGGAACTGTGGAAGAGGAGTCTAGACTGGTGGAAGAGAAATCCTCCACTGAATGCAGAGTGACTGGTTGGTTATTTTTTGTTTGTGTGTTTTTTGTGTTTTCTTTTCTGGCAATAAAAAATTTCAAGACAAAGTGGCAGAGAGAAAAAGAGAGAGAAATAGATAGTGATGATCAGTCTTTGGTTCCTTATCCATGGTGAAACTGAGAGCATTGTAACATAAGAATGGTTTTAGAATAAGTAATTTGCTTTACAACTCAGTGACCCTGACAAGACAGGGCAGCTGAGAAGGAGAGGATCCCTGAGGGATTACAGCACAGAATGGGGAAGGTATATTGTAGTATTAAGAGAAAACACATAATAAGATCGTGCTTCTCCTTCTGTCAAGCCCACTGGTCAATGGGATGATTATAAATTTCACTTTGTGGGGAATTGCAGGGTACCATTTCATACAGAACCAACTAAATGCATAATCTTTGTTTATGTAAAGAGACTTTATTAACATAAATTTATTAATTTATTATTTTTTTTCCTTTTGATACATCCAAGTATGAGGAAAGAAGATTATAACAACATAGCAATAAGATTATGTGAATCTATTTATTAGGGAAATTTTAAAAAATTCTTCCCATTGGTGTTGAAGAAAGAAATACAGTAAGAATTAGTCCTTGAGGTAAGGTCTGTTCTGTAAAAAGTAGTCTAGCTCAAGGACAGCTAAATTCACAAAACTGCTGGTTGGTACAGGATCGGTCCCTTTAGGGTAGGTGACTTTTTACATGACTTTAGATCAGAGGTCCTAAAGAGGAGAGTAAATAAATTATTGTCAGTAAGAGCAAAGGCTGTGGTGAACAGTCATTGTCATTAAAACCTCTGCTAGTTTGAACTCTTAATGTTTACAAGTGAAGGACACTGGAAGGTCTATTATTCACCGTTTCCCTGATATCAGGGCAGAGATTAGAACCAGAAAGTTTGTAATAACTTCTTGGAAATTAACCAAGTCCTCTGTTGTAGGAGTTCTACATTCACCTAGAATGTTATTTTTTTTATGATTTTATAAAATACTGTGCCTAGCATTGGAGAGGTAAGAGGAGGGAAATGGTATTTTAGGGAGACTACACATTCTCCGTAACTTATTCTCTTTCTACAGAAGTTTAGTCTCCTGAGCTGAAAGACCCCTGTTTGTAAATGACACTTTTTACAACCGGTAAGAGGGATAACTTGGCAACTGTTTGGTTTAGAGCAATTAAGTATATATAAATTAATTAATATTCACTAAGAACTTGATAAATATCAGGGAACATACCACAAAATAATGTTAAGTGCCTGGGAGCCCAGATGCATAAAAAATATATATATCCTTCATAGAAGGAGAGGGAGACAAAAGGTACAAAGAGTAAATTTTCCCAAGTCTGGGAATAGCTGTGTAGAGTGTCACAGAATTAGTGACTTTCCTATGGGTTTCAAAACTTGGAAGTTTTTAGCCAAAAATTTTTGCTTGAGAAAACAAATTCCGGGAAAAGAATAGCAATGTGAAAGGTGCTAAAATAAAATAATAATAATGACAGAACTAATTATAGGCTCCTCAGTAGTTAAGAAGTACTGACTATTATGTATGTAAAAACAGCAGGCTCTGTGCCTCAGAGTGGGTTTACCTCTGTGGTACACCCTGTGCTCCAGAGCTCCCCTAGGGACCAGGTAAAGTTATTCTTCTGCTGGGTCCACTTCCTTGCTGAATTTTTATCCTATCATGTGTTTTTCTCACTATGTTATGAAAGTTCTCATTTATCCCTGATAAATCAACTTTCCAAGGAGGCCCCAGTTATGTTCTGCTTCTGTGGGAACTGTCCTGAGACAAAGACTGATTGACCTGGATTTGAATCCCAGTCTTGGACATCACTAGTTACGTGATCTCGTATGGGCTGCTAAAAATGTCTTATGGCAGATATCACTTTTTTCAGTTGAATTGGGGAAATAACCAATCTTGAAGTCCTGCTTTGAAGATTAACAGATAACAGACTTTAAAGACCTGACACTTATACTTGACTAATATATGCTACTTTTCTTTAACATTCAATTATGAAAATGAATGTAAAACCTAAAATTATTTGCATGTCATTTGAGTAGGTCTTACATCAGTATGAAATTCTATGACCACTTGTCAATCTGAAATAATTGAAATATCAGAATCCTGTTTTCAGGTGTTTATTCAAGTAAAAATACAGGGGCTCCAGAGTAATGGGATTAGTGTTCCAAAGTTAAAAGAGTTAAGGTTGTGCTTACATAGGAAGGAAACAAAGAAATATAACAGGATTACAATATTTTCTACATGAGGCAGATTTATGAGTTACAACAATTTAATTAAAGTTTGATTTCTTTTTCATGTGGCTTCTTTACAATTTAAAAGAGTATATTTAACATTCCATCTTAAACAAGTTTTTGTGTGAGAAAGGTAACAGGGAAATTAATCTAAAATGAAGATCAATGGTGAAGAGGGAAGAGGTCTTTCCTGGTGCTCTTTAGTCATCTGCAATAATTTACAAAACAATGTAGTTAAGGAAGAAGGCAATAGCCAAGTTCTGATCATTTTGATGTAGGTCACAGTATATTGGTTGGATCAGGTGATGTGAACAAGGACAGCCAGTCAGCTATGAAAGTCCCAAGTTAAGTAGACATGTGGGTTTTCTGGAACTGAGTACATGTGTAAGCTCCAGGTAGCAAATAGCCTTTTGGCTTTATTCTGACTCAGGTTGTTTAGAGTTTTATTTACCGGTTTGCTCTCACAGTCATACCATTGTCTTTATATTGTGACTAAAAAACTTATTTTATATTCTGATTTCAGATCATTAGGATTATATGTAAGGACTGCTAACAGTACCCCTCAAACACTACTTTATCTAGAATTAGTCTTGAGCTTTGGAGAGTACTATACTTGAATTGAAAATACAGCAGGTCACCTGGAACTATCTAGGAAATTAGATGTAGTTTTAGGGAGAAAGACAAAGTTTTGAATGTAAGATTCATTCCTTGAGGTTTTATTGTTTAGTTGTATTTATCATATTTTGTACTTAAGTCTGTTAAACAATAGGAGAAAGGAAGTACAAGATATCCAGAAATGAAATTGTATTATAAGAGCAGATCTACTACTTCTTCTAAAACTATCTTAGTGAAAAGTCCTTGGGAAAGAGGTTTGCCTTTCAGCCAGGATACAGCTTCAGTGAGGCAGTTCTACCCATGTACTGGAATTTGCTGTCTTCTCATGTCTTGGTTAATTGGTAATTTCATTTATTTACTATTTTTATGTGAAAAATTACACTTCAGATTTTAGTAAAGTATTGCCATCTAAATATAGTTGCATTCTAATGATAATAGCTTTTGCAAAAGAAACTATCATTAGAGTGAACTGGCAACCAACAAAATGGGAAAAAAACCCTCGCAATCTACCCATTTGACAGAGGGCTAATAACCAGAATCTACAAAGAACTTAAGCAAATTTACCAGAAAAAAACAAAACCATCAAAAAGTGGGCAAAGAATATGAACATACACTTTTCAAAAGAAGACATTTATGTAGCCAACAAACATGAAAAAAAGCTCGTCATCCACTGGTCATTAGAGAAATGCAAATCAAAACCATATTGAGATACCATCTCATGCCAGTCAGAATGGTGAGCATTAAAAAATCTGGAGACAACAGATGCTGGAAAATAGGATCACTTTTACACTATTGGTAGAAGTGTAAATTAGTTCTGCCATTATGGAAGACAGTGTGGTGATTCCTCAAGGATCTAGAAATGGAAACACCATTTGACCCAGCAATCCCATTACTGGGTATATACCAGAAGGATTATAAGTCATTCTATTACAAAGACATATGCACATGTATGTTTATTGTGACACTGTTTACAATAGCAAAGAATTGGAACCAACCAAAATGCCCATTGATGATAGATTGGATAAAGAAAATGTGGCACATATACACCATGGAATACTATGCAGCCATAAGAAAGGATGAGTTCATGTGTTTTGCAGGGACTTGGAGGAAGTTGGAAACCATCATTCTCAGCAAACTGACACAACAGAAAACCAAACACCACATGTTCTCACTCGTAAGTGGGTGTTGAACAATGAGAACACATGGACATAGGGAATGGAACATCACACACCAGGGTTTCTTGGAGGGGGGTCGGGAGTATAGGAGAGGGATATCAGTGGGTGGGGGGATTGGGGAGGGCTAATATTAGGAGAAATACCTAATGTAGATGATGGGGGGATGGATACAGGAAACCACCATGGCATGTGTATACCTATGTAATAATCCATGTACTGCACATGTACCTCAGAACTTAAAATATAAAAAAAAAATGACTTCTTTCAAAGTAATATTAGTTCATGATTAATTTGTGATTACACATAATTTTTATAGTTTTATTTCAGACAATCTTTAGACGTGAAGATATTTTTGACAGCACAGTACCTTTGTTCTTCTGTAGTAACTCAATATAACATCAGCAAATATTGGTATGAGGTACTATTATAAATGATTTATTTTTATTATCTGATTTCTTTCATTTCATTAATTTCCTTGGGTTTTTGTCTGATTTCAGAAGGTACATAGTTACGCGATTTTAAAATAGCATAATAAGGCATAAAATCTCTAAGATCTTTAATTTTGGAGAATTTAGAATGGGAGGATTTTAAAGATTAACCTGTGTACTCTTAAAAGGGGAAATCAGGTAGAAAGACAGCTGTCAAGGTGCAATGGAATTATTACCAATAGAATTGAATAAAGCATAGTTTACAAAAAAAAGTTAATATACTCTAAAACTTACTAGTGTATGACCAAAAAGCAATATTTGTAAATGGAACTGTCATCCACAGATAAAAAGGGAAGGATTTTAAAGTGACTGGAATAAATACTTAAGTATATAATTGTATTTGGACATTATTTTGAAGCAACTCCTTCCATGGAAACCAGACGGGATTTCTGTTTTCCTGCCTGGAGAAAGCACAACTTTAATAAAAATACTGTCTAATTATTGGACTTGTACAGAATAATATTCTAGTATAAATTTTAATTTCAGTAAGTTGATGAATTAAACTTTAGTAAGGGAAAGGAAATTGTAAAATGTGATCTTGTCTTTCATGCACATTTTTGTGTTAGTATGTTAATTATCTTTTTTGGGGGCAGGATAAGTACAATGAAGCATGGGCCAGCATAAATGCCAGTTATATAGGCACCAATACCTGAGCCAGACTAGACTTAGGAAACCTTAATGGTTCATTTAGAGAGATAATTGACATAGGGGTGAAACACTAGAAACTTTCTGTCAGTGCAAAGCAGGCTTACTAATTACCAATCCTGAGAGAGGACTCCCACTGCATGGAGAATAGCAAAGACCATCCTTAGGCCAACCACCAAAAACTCAACCAAGGGTTTTCCAGGGTTGCAGTCAAGTCAAGCAAGTGGATATGCCGCCTCAGTCTGTATCATCACTAGCCCCAGAGGGAAATAGGACAATGCATGTTTTTAGTTTCCAAGATATGTGTTTCTATACTTAAATATTTCTGTGAATGGGTGCTTCCATTTGGTATAATCTTTTAAGAAAACAGATCGTTTGGCTGGGCTTAGTGTCTCATGCCTGTAATCCCAGCACTTTGGGAGGCCAGAGCAGGTGGATCACCTGAGGTCAGGAGTTTGAGACCAGCCTGGCCAACATGGTGAAACACCATCTCTATTAAAAGTACTAAAATTAGCTGAGAATGGTGGCATGTGCCTGTAATCCCAGCTACTCAGGAGACTGAGGCAGGAGAATCAATGGAACCCAGGAGGTAGAGATTGCAGTGAGCTGAGATTATGCCACTGCACTCCAGCCTGGGTGGTACAGCCTAGCATTTCAAGGTTAAGGAAGAAAAACTTGGTTACAAACTTTGTTGACTTAAAGTACACCTACTTCATGAATCAATATGTCGTTGCCTACCTAAGTTTTCACAGGGTAATGAGACAACTTTCATAGAAGTTACCACATTTAGTTTAATTAAGAGGAAATATATTTAGAATTATAATTTTAATAACTAGTTCCTGGGAAGCAGATCACAGTGAAGGAACAGCTCTTTAGCAATTCAAAACAGATGCTGCCTTTCTTTTTCCATTCAGCTTTCCTGTTTTGAGAAAAGGCACATTAATTGAATACTAGCAACACTACGACTTTAAGACTTCTATGTCATAAAACATGTTTATGGAGGAAGGGTGTTAAAAGTGTTTCATAGCGAGCATGCATTTTTTCTTTGACCACTGATTTGTAACCATCATCAAGTAAAATCCTGGAAATAATTTTTTTTAAACAGTGGAAAAAATTAAAAACCATAGGGAAACCTGTTTTGAATAGCTTAACATTTGGCAATAACTGACCGGGAGATTCTCTAACAAGTAAAAGTGGCTGCCTTTAGTGGGAGGATATATTAAGAGAGAACATATGGAGAGAACCTTAAATAAAGTACTATGGTAGAGAGCTATAGAACCAACTTGCTGTCCCTGATGATTTCACAGTAGGACTTACCCTCTTTTGTCTTTGTCTTTAAATTCACAACAATATTTAGCACCTTGTGTCAGAAGACAGGACATTTTGGCATAATCACATAATTTCTAAAACGAATTCTAAAAACCACCTCTTTTTTAAGTTTCTGTCTTAGATTGCTGCGTTTTTTTTCTTTTTGTTTTTTGCTTTTTTGGGGGATATTTTCCTGAAAGAAGCAAAATCTGTTTCATTCATCTAATTATGCAATGCAAAGATATGAATATAGCTTTGGAGCCTAAGTGCATCTGTAAGCAAGTCTTGGATGTCTGAACAAATAGAGGGTTCTCACTTAGTCTGAAGGTCCTTTGAGGACAGGGTGTGAGGCTTACGCTTCTTAGTATCCTGCATAGCTCATTGTTGAGAGCCCAGGCCATGTTCTAAATCAGTATGTGGTTTGATAAATTGTCAGCTTTTCTGCATTTGAGGTGACCTTTAAATCTTATTGACAATCCGAAAGTACTCTATATTGGCTTTTATATAATCCACTGAGAAAGGGTGTGAAATTAAACATACAATCATCTTTGTGACAACAAGAAACTTGTTATTTTAAATCCAATCATGGGTATTGATGTTACTCAGAGTGACTATGAATAAAAAAGATTTACATAGTAAAGATACTCTATATTTATGATTTGAAGTAATCAATAAAGATCCTTTAAAACATTTAATCTTTCTATTTTCAGTATATACATTTAAAAAAATACTTCTCTAACACAATCTCCCCCAACCTTTTGTGCCCTATGTTGTTCACTTACCCATATAGTATTACTAATGTGAAAATCTTCCCTTAAATTTCTCTCCATGAATTCACATTTGTTGTTTCAACGATCATGTCATCTCATGGTCTCAAAAATGTAATCCTTGACAAGTTATCCTGTGATAAATCTTCCCTGACCTGCTTTCTGTCAGCATCTGGCCCTGCAGTGAGAATGCTTCTGAAATGTGCTTTTATTATATCCTGCCATTTAATTGCTTTTCAGTTTAAGAAATACAAATGTTCTTCATATCCTTTGACTTTATACACCATCCTTAATTTTGCTCAGCCTTCTCAAATTTGGGGCTCAAAGAAGTAGCTTGTTTTTAAAGTTTAATCTTAAAAGAAAATTATTTATAGTCAATGTAGAAAATGTAGAAAGATGCAAAGAAAAATAATCTACTCAATTATACTTTTAACATTTTTGGTAAATTCTTTATATACCAGAGATCATGTATAGTGAGTTTTAATGGTGTTTAGCAAATAAACAGATTCATGATAATTCATTTAAAATATCAAGCTTCTTTAGCAAAAAAATACTTACTTGATTTTCTTTAATTCATAAATAACCTATTATATATATTTGATATATATACTTAAGAAATTACACACATATACATATATATGTGTATATACATGTAATATACACCGGTATATATGTGTATATATACACACATATTAAATAAGATTGTTATTTAATCTTATATATTAATAAGATTAAATATATACATGTGTATATGTGTAAATATGTATATATATACAAGTGTATATATGTATATATACACATATATAGCTAATTGTTATATATATACATATGTATACATATATATGTGTGTAAAAGTATATACACTTATGTATATGTATGTATATACATATATGTATATGTATATACGTGTATATGTATGTACACATATATGCATATACACACATTAAAAGTATATACACATATGTATGTATAATATATACATGTATATACACATATATATATACACATATGTATAATATATACATGTATACATATACATATCCCTACATATTATGTATCTATATATACATATATATATGTACTGGTTCTCATTTTGACAGGTAGTACACTTAGATTGAATATTTAGCTCTAAATCAGGATCCTGCTAATAGTAATCAAAGGTAAATGAGCCGTAGGAGATAACAATCTTATTTAATTGAGGTCCTACCTAATCTCTCTGGATAGATAAAGATTCAATGATCTTGGCTTTTATTACAAGTTTGCATCATTATGTTGTAATATATTAATCCTGATCCCAACAAAATATCTTTAATCTTAGGCCTTAGAGACTCTGGGGCATGAAGCATTAGATAAAAGTGAAAATGTTATTTATATTTTTTTAAATAAATAAAAATAAGGATTTTTAAATATATTCTTTCTGTGTCCAGCCTCTTGGCTGAGGTCAGGTGAGGCCTAAGGGCGGTGAAGGATTGAATTGATCTTTCCATTCATTTATCTCCTGAATGAGTCTGAATTTGATTTACCTTAAACAAGGATGTTGAACAGATGCTTTATATGGAATAAGAGTTTAGTTCTTAAATTAATTTTTGTGGATATTGGAAATGTTTCAAAAATTGAGCTGGCCAGTTTTATCATTTTCTGTAGGACAATAAGCATGTTAAATGCTATATTTCATTACAGAAAATAATGTATTAAATATTTAAAAAAATAAAACAGTTTTTATTGCCTGCATATTGTAATTCAATGCTAGTCTCTTGCACTGGTCATCCAACGGTGGTATGTGACTAATGTAAAAATGAATGGTCTAATTATAGGAATGACTTGTCCTTATGAGAATGTAAGTTTTGGTAAAACATGCTGACTGCAAAAGCTTTCCTTTATAGATAAGTGCTCTTCTTTACAAAGATTTCATTATATTGACTCTGAGGCATCTTTTTGAAAAAGTTATTTTTCTTCTAATTCAGAGCTCAAATTTCATAGAAGAAGTTTAGGTAATAACACAAAACTCTTTCTTTGAAGTCTTTTGTAAACCATAGACATTTTTACTGAGAAAGAGCACCATTGTTTATAATTTTGTTCATTAACTCTGTTAGATTCCTAGACACAGCATCTGTGGCAGAAGCAACCAATAGTACAGTTCTAACTAAGGTGAAATGATTCACTTAATTATGAGTTATTGCATAGCATTTTTAAAAAATGAGAATAGTGTGCCAGGACACTGAGGCATATTTGAATGTTCTGTCCTTGAATTAATCTTATTTAAATTCAGTCCAAATCAATTTATAGGATAAAAATCCCAGTCATTACTACTTCCACTTACTCTCTCTACGTTATGAATGAAAGCTTAAGGAAACGTATTACAGATGAAATGACAGACAGTGGGACTTGTTCATCCTTTCCCTCACAATCACTACCTAAGACAGGCTCAGAGTAGAAAATGCAGGGAGGGAACTGGGAAACAATTAGAAAAACATTAAAGAAAATGAACAAACATATTTGCCACTAATGGATTTCTCTTTCATCAATGTTCAGGACTATGATTCTCCAATTGTTCAGATCTTTTCCTCTCTCAGGACTGGCTCTGCCTGTTGAATGATATTTGTCTTTACTAATGTTGAGCATTTTGCTTTATTTATCTTTTATAATTCTTTTCTACTCTGTCCCTAACACTCATTTTCCATATGTGTATGTTTCCCTGTTTTCATTTTTTAAACTAGTGCTAATGGGTTAAATGCTTCATGGGGAAGAACTTTAGAGACTTATGAAAATGATGCCACATATCCTTTATGAAGACAGAGAAATTACCTTCTTTACATAATCCTAGAAGGTATGTAGCAGGCTTATTTGATAGCGTTAATTTCATAATAATTTTGTTATAATGTCCTTTTGCAGACATGACTTTAACTCAGAGCTAACTTCCAGGGAGAGGAATCAGTGTGAAAATATTAGCTTTCATGTCTGGGAGCAAAATTAACTTCAAATTGCCATAGGATGAAAATATGTTTGTTGTCATAGAGAGGATCAGATTAAAGGTCCTTTAATATGATGCAGAGAAATTGGAATCTAGGTTGACATAAGTGAAACCAGGGAAAGACATATTGAGAGAAAAACATAATATTCTGCTTTTTTTAAAAATTGAAATGGAGTTTTACTCTTGTTGCCCAGGTTGGAGTACAGTGGTGCCATCTTGACTCACTGCAACCTCCTCCTCCTAGGTTCAAGTGCTTCTCCTGCCTCAGCCTCCTGAGTCACTGAGATTACAGGTGCCCACTGCCATGCCCAGCTAATTTTTGTTATTTTTAGTAGAGACGGTCTGGAACTCCTGACATCAGGTGATCCACGAGCCTGGGCCTCCAAAAGTGCTGGGATTACAGGTGTGAGCTACCACTCCCAGCCTAATATACTTTTTTTTAATATATATTTTTCACACAATTAGAATAAGATTTTAACCTGCAAATTCTCTAATACATTCTATATACATACACATACACAGTCTTCCTAAGCATAAGATGTGTCTTTAAAAAGGGCCTTTTGGAAATTACATTATCTTTTTGTGCCATACATTAGTTGAGTATGTATAAAGTAAAAATCTGGATTTAAATAGGAAGTGGTTGGAATACAAGAATGTAAGGTAGATGCTCTGAAACTATGAAAGCAAGCCTTCTTTACTCTTTAAGTTTGCTTTTGTGATACATCTACAGAATATCCTTTTTATAATCCCTGATTTTAGTGAAGACACCAGACCAAAATAGTATACATTACCAAATGCTGAGGTAATTTTAATAGTTTTTACTTAAAAGTTGTTTTCTTTGTTCATTGATTCTTTCTGCAGAGTATAAATGATATTTTAAGGTAAATATCAGTCTGTTACTAAGTTTATCTGTTTCTCTTTCTCTTTTCTATAGCAATTCTGCTATAAAGTGCTCCACTACTTGCAGGGCTCCGAAGTTAATAAATCAGTTAGCACCAGTTAATCATTTATATAACTCATGGCACTAGGGGTCAAAAAAAAAAAAAAAAACCCTCACAAGTGCATATTACTTCTGGTACTGAAAAAGCATTTCTAACTAAAATCTAATTCATTCAAATTTTATTCAGGTGTGATTCATTGACCAAATGTTATGATTTTGACACAGTTAATGATTAAAGTACATGGTCTCACTTTGGATTTGGGATGCAATTTTAATCCTACTCCCTACTCTTTTTTTTTAATGCAGTGTATTGCTGAAAGGCAACTGAGATATCAAAATAATTATCAGTGTTTATTTGGTCTGGATCTATGATCACAAATTATGTTTCTTTGCATTTAATTATATTCCATGGGATGTTGTTAAAGCATCTGATACTTAAAGAGCATTCAGCCAGATTATTGTAATATGTGCTAGTGCTTGACAGTTACCATAATATATTAAATGCTCATAATTAACCTGAGTTTTATTTCTATTTAAAAACCTGTCAAAATTAAGTATACTTTTCATTTTTTCTCTGCTAGGCCTTACTTCGATCTTTTTTGGTCCTATTGATACAGAAGTTTCATTTCCACAAGGGAAATGGACCAATCTAGAGTTTATTCTGTCTCCTTGTTCCCCTCACAAAGCAGTAGTATTCAGACAGTACTTAAAGAGTGCATCCTCTGTTTGAAGATGGTATTCTGCATGTTCTAGAAGGTCTTAGACATGAACTATCCTAGCTTACTTGAAGAAGAGGGAGGTAATCACAGAGATTTTTGCCCATAGTTAAACTCTCGGAGAAATTTAATTTTGATGCCTTTTTATTAGCTTTGTTCCAAAACAAACAAAAAAATGAGTCAGTGGTGACCCTCCATTATAACGCATCACATTTGGGACTCTCTTAACCAAGTTTCTTTTCTTTGACATTGGGAGAAACTAGCATAATTTCTATTCAGATAGGCTTTTAGTAATATATTTTGAAGATACTCCTTTTTTTCCTTTCCCAATATGGTTTATCTTCTAAAAAGAGGTACCTATTTTAGTGTACTTTGATGAAAAAAGCACAATAGTATGAACTTTTATGGTTGTCTCCAAAAATATATAGATTGTAATAAATTTCTATAACAGAAGTCAAATGGCACTGATTTTGTTTTTATAAATTGTTCAAAAGTACTTTTATTTACTAAAATGTTGCAGTTCTAAGAGTAAAGAATAAAGACATACAATCACTTTCTCTCTGACAAGTGGTTGTACATCTAGATATGTTTTTGAATATTTCAGGCCGTAGTAGGTTAATGCTAACTAAAGCGTGAGAATCTCCTTTTCATATTGTGAAATAAGAATCTCTCTCTATACACAGTTTATTTGTTGGCATCTTCTAGAAATTTCTTTGTGTTCTTTTAGTTTCTTTATTCTTCAGTTCCACCCTAGCGCCCACACACAAACACACACAAACTCCACTTAATCCAGCCTTGAGAAAATCAGACTTTAAACTGAGCATGTTCTTTCTTATAAATTGGGTTACTCAACAGTCAGCTTCTGGGCCATTGCCTCATTTTCTTTGCAAATGCTTTACTCTCCTTTAAAGCTTAAAAATTTCCCAGGGAAGAGTCCTAAAAATCTTTCAGACCCAAAGCCCAGGATACAAATGGAGCTGAATAGAGTGCAATTTATAATTGGTGGTGCTAAAGGCTTTGGTTTTGTGA
Organism: Callithrix jacchus; assembly: GCF_049354715.1. Lineage (NCBI taxonomy): Eukaryota > Metazoa > Chordata > Mammalia > Primates > Cebidae > Callithrix > Callithrix jacchus. The sequence continues at coordinate 90,120,082 of NC_133511.1, forward strand.
CCGTAGACATCAGCATCCTAACAAGCAAGAAGCTGCAAATTCACAGGGCTGGACTTCCGTTCCTGATTAGACATCTTTCCAGAGGTCTTTCTAAGTGACTATTATTGAAAACTATTATCCATGAATAGATAAAAACATCTATTCATAGTAGATGTTGGCATTTTGTTTTTGTTGAAGTATGAAAGTTTCCTTTTATAAAATTTCATGACTTACTGAAAATACTAAAGGAAGTAAATATTCTTTATAGTCAAAAGCAGATTCCTCAACATGTTTCAAGGGATACTAGTTTCAGTAGACATTAATAGGCAATAAACAAAGAAAATGATCCTCTTAGGAGAAGCACTGGCTTTTAAAAAAGTTAAACAAGTTTTCTTACTGCAGGAATTTCTATAATCTTTGATATACTCATGCACAAAAACCTCTAAAGAGTGGATAAATATACAGAAATTACCAAATTTAGTCACCAAAGAACATCTCAGGGAAGCAGAGTTATTTAGATTATATTTTATAAAGTGTTGTTATAAATGCTGATGGCACAAATACTTTTTAAAATAGTGATTCTAACCAGGTGAAGCATCTCTTTTCTGGAAATAGGTAGTGAGCTGTCTGAGACGTGCTCACTCCTCATTAATCCTCATCAAAATATTCCAATTCATTTGCCTTCACCATCTTATCATTTTCTATGCAGTGACCATACCAAAGCAAGTTGGAGAATCTGCTTTCTACAGAGACAAATTAAAATGTCCTGAAGACTTCATCTACTATTCACACCCCTAAATGTTGATAAATTATCTTACAAAGATTTTCTGATTGTTTCCCTAGCTTCTTACAAACATTAAATACTTCATACTAGCTATCAGTATAAAATCCTGAAAGATAGAAGTGTTCTTTCCTATTCCTATTACTATTACTAATATTCTCTTAATCGAGTTTAGTGTTATATACATAGTAGGTGATCAGTTGGCAGAATGCTGGGTGAAATCCAAATTAAGCTTCAAAACATCCTAACCACTCTATCTTCCACAATGGTTGAACTAATTTACAATCCCACCAACAGTGTAAAAGTGATCCTATTTCTCCATCTCTATTTTATGTTATAATTAACAATCCCCGTATACTCAGTGCAGAGAAGCCAAATTTCAGGTTTTTAATTTGCCCTGAAAAAATAAAAGGCTTTAATTATTGTGGAAGCTTTGGTTAAAATGTCCTATAAAACTTGGGTATAAACATTCTTTAATTTTTGGTTTGTTCCTTTCCATTTTCTGGTTGCAAATTTTCACACTAGTACCTTTATTTAATTCAATCAAAAGCACTCTGATCCTAACATTAAAATATCCCAAAATTTTAAATGCAATGTACATGATTATGAATTCACTGAGGAGATTTACAGTATGCTCATTAATTTGGGGATTCAGGGACGTTAAATGCATAACTTCAATATTAGCATATTTGACTTGGCTGTTCTTCTACTTGACATCTGTAATAGTTGTTAAGTCTGCAATTTGATTTTTTGATTAAATTATCAGAAATATGCTAAGCTTCAGACTGCCCATCATATATACATATACCCACACATATATGTATACGCATACATATACATATATAAAATATAAATGTTATATTTTCTATAGTAAACACCCTGCTTTGATCTCACATTTGGTATAGCTACTATCACCATTTTACAATGCTAAATATATCATCTAAAATAAGAAACTGTAGTTGATCTTATAAACCTTACCTCTCCTTTCTTTTCTACCAACTCCAACGTGGCTTATCTCACTTGTTATATACGACTTTCTCTTTTTCAGTTTGTCAGTTGTTTACATTTTTCCGTTCTATTTTTTTTAATTTTTTCTTCATATTGTCTTCATATTGTCATGTGTCTCAACAGCAGTTAACTTATTGACGGATTCCTTCTTTGTATTTATTTATTTATTTGGTGGTGTTTGGGGTTGACTTTCATGACTCCACACTCTCCTGGTTTTGCCCCTAAATGTCTGGCTTCTCTCATTTCACTGCTGGTTCCTTTTCTTCCGTTTGCTCTTTCAATGTCTCAACAATTTTCTTAGTTGGATTTATCCAATGAATCCAATTATGTGGCTCTGTATAACATCTGTGTTCTGATTATTTCCAAATTTAATTTTACCTGAACCTTTCCCTTAGCCACAGATGGCTTATTACCTTGGCCTCTTTTATTATTATTATCTTGCCAGTGGAATTAACTTTAATATTGCTATAAAAAAGCAACTTCATAATAAAGTGTGTTTCATATTTCCCTTGTTTCTCCATCTATAAAATGAAGGACAATATTCACAAATTTAAAATATGAGAACCTGGTAATGAAGTCCAAACAATGTATATTCCAGTAATTGAAGTGTGATTCTATAGTTTTTCTAAAGTATGTCACTTTTAATTGTTAAGATGTTTTATTATACTATTTTTAATTGAAACATAAAAATTATACATATTTGAGTATAGTGTGATATTTCTATATATGTATATAATGTGTAAATATCACATAAAGATAATTAGCGAATATTTAATCTCAAACATTTATCATTTATTTGTATTGACAACATTCAAATTTCATTCTCCTAGTTTTGAAGATATATAATAACTTGTTATATATCTTATCACCCTAGTCTCTTAGTCTTGTGCTCTAAGGAACAAGAATGCATTCCTCCTATTCAGCTGTACCTGTGTATCTATTAGCCCACCTCTGGCTAACCTCCCTTCCCCCAACATTTCCACCTTCTAGTAACCATCATTCTACTCTCTACTTTTGTGAGTAGAACTTTTTAGCTTTCACAAATGAGTAAGAACATGTAGAATTTATCTTTCTAAGCCTGGCTTATTTCATTTAACATACTACAACTTCTTAACATGTCAACTTGGATGCCCATGAGAAATTTCAAAATTACCATGGCCAAAATATGTGGCCATTTCAGTAAATTGCAATGACATGTACACATGAGCTTAAGATAAAAACTTAGAAGTAGTCCATGGTAACTCTCTTTGCCTCATTCTCACTTTTATATTTAATCCATAAGTAAATCTCTTTAACCTAACTTCCAAAAGTCTCTCCAATACATATAGTTCTCTTAATTCCAACTGCTACCACCCTAATCCAAGTCACTGCAATTTTGTTAACTGAAGAATTCTGTTTTTAATATTGATTATGAAGGCTACCAAACAATCAGGGCAGGAGAGAAGGTACTACAATTAACTTCGTTATAACTACCATTTGCTTTAATCATTATCAGTGTTTTGCCACTATTTTTTTTATCTTTCCACCATTATCTGTGTACCACCCCTTCTTCTCCACTAGAATATTTTATACCAATTACTAGACATACTATGATTCTACCCATTAATACTTCAGAACTTCAAACAGAACATAATGCAATTACTAACTTAAAAAAACAGTAATTTCTATCATATATGATCTGTGTTTAAGTCCCTTCTTTATCTGAGAAATATGACTACTGATTTCTTTATTCAACATCTAAACATTAAAATTAGTTGATATTTGTTTTGTATTCTTTAAACCATAATAATTCTATCACAGTTCTTGGGTTTTCATAAAGAAAAGTTATTGAAGAAATACTGCCAATGAGATACTAAAACCTAAGAACCATCTCAAATATATGCACCATGAACCCTTTTTCCCTCCCACTTCCAACTTTCATCCAAACATGAAAAGTCACTACAACTAGTATATCCTTCTATTGCTGTACTACATTTTATTATAACTTCTTTGCTTATATAGTAATTTTTTTATAACATATTATAAATTGCTTAGAAGGCAATTAACATGGGGTGGTGCTGGCATAACAGGTGATCCAAATGTAATAACAATCTATTGTTTTAAGATGAATAATAGAAGATATGACTCTGTTCTAGAAGCTAAAATATTAAGGCTTCCTATCTATATAAATACTTCAGATTATTTAGCCATTTCTTTGAGCTTTTAACAGTATATAATATTAGCAGGTAAAATTATATAATAAAGCCTTTCATCAAGAAATAGCATCAGACTAAAATTTGATAAATCTTAATACAGTCTTAATTATGTTGACATTTAACTTTCTTAATAAAGTTAGATTTCCTGAGGGCTACATCTTCTACAGTCAATTTGTTTTATATATCTAACTTGAAAAATACTAACATCATTAGACAGAAAAGATGGTGCTATATAATCAGAGCTTTGAATGTTAACTTCCAGAGTTCATATTGCCTGCATGTGTAGAATGTCTATACTCAATGATTTTCTTCTGTCTGTGAATTTCCATTGACTACCCCCTCCCTCACACACATCAAAAGCAAGATCTTTGCCTATGGCTTTGCCAGGTTGTTAATTGTCTTGTAAGAAGTTTGATTCAATTCTGCATGTGGAAAGTTCCACATATTTTTCTTTTATTTTCTCAGGCATTGATCAGCCGTTCTAAAAGTATTGGATCTTTTATAACTTTGTACTAAACAGTTATCTCCTATCCATTCAACTCCCTTTATATTGCTGTGAAATTTATATTTTCATAATCACTAATTTATTTACCAGAATAATACTTGCATGGTTGTTTTATCCTTGATTTCACTTAAACATGAAGCCTCCAAGGTCCTAATTTTATTTGGCTTTCAAACAGCTTTCTTAAATTGTTTTTTAATGTACTTTCAAAAGAATATGCTTGGAATTGAAAACATTTTGTTCTCCTGATACAGAGCATGTGAACATAAAACTTTTCAATGCTGACTTCTGTTATATATCCTATTTATCTGTTCCCTCCGTTATTCTCCTAGGCCCCTTGCAGGAGTCTCTTTTAATACTTTGTAAAACAGTAATAATTTACTTTTGTATAAGTTCTTATGCTGCCACTTACCAGCTGTTTGGGACAGTTTATTTTAAATTATTTGTCTCATTCCCTGTGTGCACATATAAAAACTCCAGCATAATAGCTTTTCTGCTGAATATTGGAATATATGAAATAATAGATGTATAACCCATAGTCATTTAACATATCTGTGCCCCTCTTCTCTATCTCCCTAACATGTACCCGGTGTCTTTCTGCTACACTGTTTGGTGAAAGTCATAGGACAGTAATCACTCCTTAGGATCCTTTAAAAAGTGCCTATTTATTCAGATAAAATATAGCAATAAATTTTCTATAAGTCTAAATAAATAAGCCCTGTGGAAATGAAAATTGAATTGTTTTCCCTTTTAATATACAATTGGTTCATTGAATCCAGTCTCCAAATCTTTTCAGTGTCTTAATGCTAGGCGAGTGTTGAAGTTTTAAGGTATTTCATCAAGTCAATATTTAGTCCTGTTATTCCACCAGTTTCTTGAACACTTCTGAGATGAAATACAATAAAATATTTTACATATTTTAATTTGTATTTCATCTCAGAAATATGCACCATGAACCCTTTTTCCCTCCCCCTTTACCTCTCACTGTAAATTAAATTACATCTATATCTATCTATCTATATAATGATAGATAGATCTATATAGAGATAGATAGAATCTATTGATATATATGTAGAGTGTAGAGAAAGCATAAGCTATTATGTAGGTATGTAAATATACAGAAAGCATATATGTATATATAAAGAGAGAACATAAAGACTTTAAAAGGATAAAGAGTCTTCAGTAAGAAAATAATATTAAATATGTTTCTAAACTTTCTTGCATGTCGGAAGAACAGAGACTCCACCTATAAATTCCTCAGCAGAATTATCAAAAGGAGGAACACATCAATCTCTGAAGAGGAAGAAAATTTTCTACAGTATTTGGTTAGAAAAACATTTTCATACAATCCTTCTTTATTTGTTTTCAATGATGCCATGCACGATGTCCTTAACAAAATATTTACAACAAAAATGTGACTATTTCATGGTCCTTGGCAATGTCAGTTCTTGGTTGAAACTTTTAAAACTTGAATTTCTAAGAGCCCATTTAGAGATTTTCCACCATAAATATAGAAATATTGTGGGTTGGGTCCCAGATTACTTCAATAAATGAATATTGAAATAAAGCAAATCACATGAACATTTTGCTTTCCCAGTACATATAGAAGTTATATTCATGCTATACTATTCTATTAAGTATGTAATATCATTATATCTAAAAATATCTAGGCTTAATTAAAAAATACTTCATTGCTAAAAAAAAATGGTAATGATCATCTAGACTTCAGCAATTGCTAAATCCTGTTTTGCTAGTGGAAAATTTTGCCTGAAGTTTGATGGCTGCTGACTCATCAGAATGGTGGTTGCTAAAGGTTGGGATAGCTGTGGAAATTTCTAAAAATAAAACAACAATAAATTTTGCTTCAACAATTTACTATTGCTGAAAGAAGAGATTTCTCTGTAGCATGAAATGCTATTTTATAGCATTTTACCCATAGTAAAGCCTCTTTCAAAACTGGAGTTAACTTCTCAAATCCTGCTACTTCTTTATCGTATAAGTTTATCTAATATTCTAAATCCTTTGCATCATCTCAACAATATTCATAATATCTTTACCAGGAGTAGTTCTATCTTAAGAAATGACTTGCTTTGCTCATGTATTAGAAACAACTCTTCATTCATTCAAATTTTATCATATTGATACAAATTCAGTTGCATCTTTAGGCTCCATTTCTAGTTTTGGTTTTCTTGCAGTCTCTACCACATTTGACATAGCTTCCTCTGTTAAAGTCTTGAATTCCTCAAAGACGTCGGTGAGGGTTGGAATAAACTTCTCCGAAACTCCTGTAAATTTTGTATTTTTTAGGATCCCTGATAATTTGACCTCTTCCCTGTGAATTACAAATATTCGTAATGGCATCTAGAATAGTGAATCCTTCTGAGGTTTTAAATTTCCTTTGCTCATATCTATCAGAGGAATCACTATCTATTGCAGTTATAGCCTTATAAAATATACTTATTAAGGCCGGGTGCAGTGGTTCAATGCCTGTAATCCCAGCACTTTGGGAGGCTGAGGTGAGTGGATCACGAGGTCAGGAGCTCAAGACCAGCCTGGCCAAGATGGTGAACCCCATCTCTACTAAAAATACAAAAATTAGCCAAGCATGGTGGCAGGTGCCTGTAATCCCAGCTACTTGGGAGGCTGAGGCAGGAGAATTGCTTGAATCTGAGTGGCAGAAGTTGCAGTGAGCTGAGACTGCTCCACTGTACTCTAGCCTGGGTGACAGAGAGAGATTCTGTCTCAAATATATATATATATGAAACAATAAGAATTGTAAGTCAAAGTTACTCCTTGATCAGTGGGCTATAGAATGAACGTTATGCTAGCAGACATAAAAGCAACATTAATCTCCTTGTACATCTCTGTCAGAGTTCTTGGGTGACCAGGCAATAATATTTTGCAAGAAATCTTCTGAACAGTAGTTCTCAACACAGGACTTAACATATTCAGGAAACAACTGTAAACAGATGTGCTGTCTTTCAGGGTTTATTGTTGTGTTTTAGCATGCAGACAGAGTAGATTTAGCATACCTCTTAAGGGCCATGGGATTTTTGAAATGGTCAGTGAATACTGGCTTCAACTTAAAGTTGCTTTAGTGTCTATCTGTAGAGTCAGCCAGTCTTTTGAAGCTTTGAAGCCAAGCAGTGATTTCTCTTCTCTAGCTATGAAAGTCCTCAGTAGCCTCTTCTAACAGAAGAATCTGTATTGAAAGCTGCTGTTTAGTGTAGCCACATTCATCAATGGTCTTACTTAGATCTTCTGGATAACTTCCTGTACCTTCTCAATCAGCACTTGCTGCTTCACCTTGAACTTTTATGATATGGAGATGGCTTCTTTTCTTAAACCTTATAAACGAACCTCTGCTAGCTTTCTTCTGAAGCTTCAGCACCTCTCTCAGCCTTCATAGAACTGAAGAGCGTGAAGGCCTTGCTTTGGATTAGGTTTTGATTTAATGGAACATTGTGGCTGGTTTGATCTTCTATCCAGATCATTAAGACTTTCTCCTTCTCAGCAATAAAGTTGTTTTACTTTCTTATCATTTGTGTATTCACAGAGTAGCACTTTTAATTTCCTTCAAGAGCATATCTTTTGCATTCACAACTTTGCTATTTCTTTGACACAGGTGACGTTTCAGTCCTAACTAGGCCTTTGACATGCCATCTTCATTAAGTTTGCTTATTTTTAGGTTTCGTTTTAAAGTGAGATACATGAGACTCTCTGTTTCATTTGAACATTTGGCTGTCTTTGTTGGGTTACTAATTGGTCTGATTTCAATATTATTGCTTCTGAGGGAATAAAAAGGCCCGAGGATAGGGAGAAAGACAAGGGGACAGCTAGTTGGTCAAGCCGTCGGAACCCCATAACATTTGTTAGTTAATTTTGCATGCAGTCTTACATGGTATGGTTTATGGCAACTCAAAATAATTACAATATTAACATCAAAGATCACTGACTACAGATAACTATAATGGATATAATCATAAAAAAGTTTGAAATATTGTGAGAATTAACGAAAGTGTGACACAGACAAAAGTGAGCACATACTGTTGGTAAATGGCACTGATAGGCTTGCTTGATACATAGTTGCTACAAACGTTCAATTTTTAAAAAATGCAACACTTGCGAAGTGCAATAAAGCAAAATGCAATAAAATGAGGTATGTGGGTATATGAGAATGAAACTTGTCTCTTTGTACTAGGCTTTATTTATTTTTTTTTTTTGAGATGGAGTTTCGCTCTTGTTACCCAGGCTGGAGTGCAATGGTGCGATCTCCGCTCACCGCAACCTCCTCCTCCTGGGTTCAGGCAATTCTTCTGCCTCAGCCTCCTGAGAAGCTGGGATTACAGGCACATGCCACCATGCCCAGCTAATTTTTGTATTTTTAGTAGAGACGGGGTTTCACCATGTTGACCAGGATGGTCTCGATCAAGTTCATGTGTTGACATATAAAAGCCTACTAATCTAAATACAGTAAAACTCTTGAATCACATAAGAATGTACAGAAATCCTTGTAGTGTTTTCTAAACAATCTTGAAACTATATAATAAACTAAATCCAAGATGTCTATACTAAAATGTATATGTTATATTGAAAGTAGACATATGTATTCACATCAAAGATTCTTTTATTTTTTAGTACTATAGAATGGACGCTACTAATAGAGGCCCCTTTTTAAATAGCTTTTTACCACTTCTGAAGCAGAATATGTGTTAAATTTTGTAAGGGTAATGTTAGAAATTAGTTTCACTCTAGTTTGCAAAATCAAAATTAAAAGGCTTTTGCAAATTTTTAGATACTGTTTGCATATATTAGTTATCATGACATTTTTATGTAAGAATCTGGATATCTCCTATGACAAAAACTACCAAAAAACAGAGCTTTATCTTTAAATAAATATTTTACCTTTTTATGTACATGTGCTATATTTTACCATCTTGCTTTCACACACACACAAAAATAGGCCAAGCTCTGTTAGCTGGCAGAGCCACAGTATTGAGCTATTTGTGTTGCTTGTTTTTCTTAAAACTAATTACTTGTAATCAATGAGGTTTTTATAGGGCCACTTCTTTGAAGGGAAGGAACTAGCAGCATTCCTCCAGGAGCTCAAAAATTATACAAACACACATACACACACCCCAAGGCATGAATAGGCAATTCATAGATAAAGATATAAAAGCTGAAATTAACTTATGAATGTACACATAACTTATTAAATCTACATTGCCAAAATGAAAGGAATAAGGTCATAATTTTTCAGCTATTAGGAAAATTAAAATAATAAAATAAATAAAATAATAATGGGCTACAAGAATGGATTTGGACTACGTCACACTATATTAAAAATTAGCTCCAAATGTTAATAGGCATAAATATAAGTGATAATACTATAAAATTATAAGAAGAAAACATGGAAATAAATCTTTATGACCTTGGATTAGATAATGTTTGATTAGGATATAAAAAGCATAAGTAAGACTGACTGCTATTAGGCACAGACTTTCTTCCTGGGGTGATGAAAATTTTCTAAATATGAATATACTAAATAATCAGTAAATGGTATACTTTAAAAGTATTTTATGGTATGTATATTTTATTTTAATAAAGTTGTTATTTTAAAAAGTGTAGTAATGATCTCTGATGTTTGTTAAGTAGGCTAAAATGAATTATTCTACAGACTTTTGGGGGACTAAAAATAGGTATGACATGGAGAAGGGAATTTGCTAATTGATAATATATATTTTATGTTTTATGTGTGTGTGTGTGTGGTTGGAGGGTTTAGGGAAGGGATAGCATTAGAAGAACTACCTAATGTAGATGACAAGGTGGACAGATGCAGCAAACCACCATAGCATGTGTATACCTATGTAACAAACCTGCATGTTCTGTACATATAACCTAGAACTTAAAGTATAATAGTAATTTTTTTAAAAGTATGTACGGGGATAGTACACATAAGAGAAACAAATCATTCAAGTTTTAGTCAATGGGGCTTAGTCAATTAAATTATAATATGTTGATGTAATAGAAAAAAAAATCCACTTCTGAGAATTTATTTTGTAAAAATAATTGTGAGAAAGGAAAATCACATGAGTAAAAGATTTCACAGCACTTTTAGAAAAAGAAAAGAAATAGATTAAATATTCATCAATGGAAATTGATTAAATACACTGAACTGTTCACATTCAAAGGACATAGCAATTTCACAAAATTAATAACTCTAAAAGTTCTCACCTGGATGATATCCATGATGCATATTAAAGAAAGCAAACTATTTGTAGATTATAGATAATTTTTCATTAAAAAATAAATGCATAGAGTAGACATATAGACACACACTTACAATATCCAGAAATATATGCCATAGTCTGTTAAATACATTTACCCCAGTGTAATATTGGTTTTGTGAGAAAATATTTCCCTTTTTACATTATATATTCTATGCATTTATTTTAAAAATTTGCACATATCTGCCTTTGTATAATTGTAAAACACTGTATCTGGAATTAAGAATGTTCTTCTCTTGTCAGAACACAAGTCTTTGTTGTTCTAGAATTGATTATTCATATTTACCTGTAAGTCTTTTATACAAATATTTTGTGATAGTAAAATAGAGCTGTAATTGTGCTAATAAGCCCTTGTTGCCACAGATAATTTGAATTTATGTGTGCTATCTGATGTAGTTATGAATAGCTTTCCATTTCTCTCTGAAAATTATTTTAGTTTTGATAAATTATACAGCAATACTAATTATAATAACTAAAATTCATATCCTATCTGATCTTCTTTAAGTGCAGATATGTAAGGCAGGAGGATTAGATAATCAAAGCAGTGTCAAATCAAGCATACACTTTGCTTTTGTATATACTCTCCTCCACCCCTTACCAATTTTGAGGAAAATTTTGGCCATGAAGTAGATATTCCTGCATCACTCTCAAAATCTCATTGAATATTATTTAACCTATCTATGGTCATAACAAGGGGAAAAACAAGTAATCAATAGTGACCATATATATGTGTATATATATATATATATATATATATATATATATATACTTTTGAAGCAAATCAATATATTTATTAGCTTTCAATGCTTTTTAGCTGTTACTCAGGCCACATTTTGGGGAAGAAATTATTATCTTGGTCACCAGCTAAATACCTGAACATTTAGAACCTGCCTCTGAAAATTGCTCGATTAAGATTCATTCAACAAATATGTTAAGAGCTGGATCTGACACATACTAAATGAATCAATGCATATCAACTTCTGCCGTAGTTTTCTTTCGTTGTCTCATCGTCATCACTGTTAGTACAATATGCATATCTATATGTGTGTACATAGACAACATATATATATATTCTTATTACATGAATTTTTTACCATTTCCCAAGTTAGGGCAATGTGTATAGTTTAAAGTAACTATTTAGAAAAATTTAATAGAAACCTACCATAAGTCTGAATGTTTTATTAATATTACCATATGAAACTTGCATTGTAGGGGAAAATATACCATTTTGGATTTTCATATTTTTTTTTTAACAGTTTGATGAGCTTTAATAAATGTAAATCATCATGGAACCATCATGGCAATCAAGATACAGAACATTTTCTTTTTTTTTTTTTTTTTTTAATTTTTTATTGGATTATAGGTTTTGGGGTACATGAGCAGAGCATGCAAGACAGTTGCGTAGGTACACACATGGCAGTGTGCTTTGCTTTTCTTCTCCCCTTCACCCACATTTGGCATTTCTCCCCAGGCTATCCCTCCCCACCTCCCCCTCCCACTGGCCCTCCCCTTTTCCCCCCAATAGACCCCAGTGTTTAGTACTCCCCTTTCTGTGTCCATGTGTTCTCATTTTTCATCACCCACCTATGAGTGAGAATATGCGGTGTTTCATTTTCTGTTCTTGTGTCAGTTTGCTGAGGATGATATTCTCCAGATTCATCCATGTCCCTACAAACGACACGAACTCATCATTTCTGATTGCTGCATAATATTTCATGGTGTATATGTGCCACATTTTTCCAATCCAGTCTATTATCAATGGGCATTTGGGTTGATTCCAGGTCTTTGCTATTGTAAACAGTGCTGCAATGAACATTCGTGTACATGTGTCCTTATAGTAGAACGATTTATAGTCTTTTGGATATATACCCAGTAATGGGATTGCTGGGTCAAATGGAATTTCTATTTCTAAGGCCTTGAGGAATCGCCACACTGTCTTGCACAATGGTTGAACTAATTTACACTCCCACCAACAGTGTAAAAGTGTTCCTTTTTCTCCACATCCTCTCCAGCATCTGTTGTCTCCAGATTTTTTAATGATCGCCATTCTAACTGGCGTGAGATGGTATCTCAATGTGGTTTTGATTTGCATCTCTCTGATGACCAGTGACGATGAGCATTTTTTCATATGATTGTTGGCCTCATATATGTCTTCTTTCGTAAAGTATCTGTTCATATCCTTTGCCCACTTTTGAATGGGCTTGTTTGTTTTTTTCCTGTAAATCTGCTTGAGTTGTTTGTAAATTCTGGATATCAGCCCTTTGTCAGATGGGTAGACTGCAAAAATTTTTTCCCATTCTGTTGGTTGCCGATCCACTCTAGTGACTGTTTCTTTTGCCGTGCAGAAGCTGTGGAGTTTGATTAGGTCCCATTTGTCTATTTTGGCTTTTGTTGCCAATGCTTTTGGTGTTTTGTTCATGAAGTCCTTGCCTACTCCTATGTCCTGGATAGTTTTGCCTAGATTTCCTTCTAGGGTTTTTATGGTGCCAGGTCTTATGTTTAAGTCTTTTTTTTTTTTTTTTTTTTTTTTTTTTTTTTTAATTTTTTATTGGATTATAGGTTTTGGGGTACATGAGCAGAGCATGCAAGACAGTTGCGTAGGTACACACATGGCAGTGTGCTTTGCTTTTCTTCTCCCCTTCACCCACATTTGGCATTTCTCCCCAGGCTATCCCTCCCCACCTCCCCCTCCCACTGGCCCTCCCTTTTTCCCCCCAATAGACCCCGGTGTTTATTACTCCCCTTTCTGTGTCCATGTGTTCTCATTTTTCATCACCCACCTATGAGTGAGAATATGCGGTGTTTCATTTTCTGTTCTTGTGTCAGTTTGCTGAGGATGATGTTTTCCAGATTCATCCATGTCCCTACAAACGACACGAACTCATCATTTCTGATTGCTGCATAATATTCCATGGTGTATATGTGCCACATTTTTCCAATCCAGTCTATTATCAATGGGCATTTGGGTTGATTCCAGGTCTTTGCTATTGTAAACAGTGCTGCAATGAACATTCGTGTACATGTGTCCTTATAGTAGAACAATTTATAGTCTTTTGGATATATACCCAGTAATGGGATTGCTGGGTCAAATGGAATTTCTATTTCTAAGGCCTTGAGGAATCGCCACACCGTCTTCCACAATGGTTGAACTAATTTACACTCCCACCAACAGTGTAAAAGTGTTCCTTTTTCTCCACATCCTCTCCAGCATCTGTTGTCTCCAGATTTTTTAATGATCGCCATTCTAACTGGCGTGAGATGGTATCTCAATGTGGTTTTGATTTGCATCTCTCTGATGACCAGTGACGATGAGCATTTTTTCATATGATTGTTGGCCTCATATATGTCTTCTTTCGTAAAGTATCTGTTCATATCCTTTGCCCACTTTTGAATGGGCTTGTTTGTTTTTTTCCCGTAAATCTGCTTGAGTTGTTTGTAAATTCTGGATATCAGCCCTTTGTCAGATGGGTAGACTGCGAAAATTTTTTCCCATTCTGTTGGTTGCCGACCCACTCTAGTGACTGTTTCTTTTGCCGTGCAGAAGCTGTGGAGTTTCATTAGGTCCCATTTGTCTATTTTGGCTTTTGTTGCCAATGCTCTTGGTGTTTTGTTCATGAAGTCCTTGCCTACTCCTATGTCCTGGATAGTTTTGCCTAGATTTCCTTCTAGGGTTTTTATGGTGCCAGGTCTTATGTTTAAGTCTTTAATCCATCTGGAGTTAATTTTAGTGTAAGGTGTCAGGAAGGGGTCCAGTTTCTGCTTTCTGCACATGGCTAGCCAGTTTTCCCAACACCATTTGTTAAACATGGAATCCTTGCCCCATTGCTTGTTTTTGTCAGGTTTATCAAAGATTGTATAGTTGTATGTATGTTGTGTTGCCTCCGGTGCCTCTGTTTTGTTCCATTGGTCTATATCTCTGTTTTGGTACCAGTACCATGCTGTTTTGATTACTGTAGCCTTGTAGTATAGTTTGAAATTCGGTAGTGTGATGCCCCCCGCTGTGTTCTTTTTGCTTAGAATTGACTTGGCTATGCGGGCTCTCTTTTGGTTCCATATGAAGTTCATGGTGGTTTTTTCCAGTTCTGTGAAGAAAGTCAATGGTAGCTTGATGGGGATAGCGTTGATTCTGTAAATTACTTTGGGCAGTATAGCCATTTTCACGATATTAATTCTTCCTAACCATGAACATGGAATGTTTCTCCATCTGTTTGTGTCCTCTCTGATTTCGTTGAGCAGTGGTTTGTAGTTCTCCTTGAAGAGGTCCCTTACGTTCCTTGTGAGTTGTATTCCAAGGTATTTTATTCTTTTTGTAGCAATTGCGAATGGCAGTTCGCTCTTGATTTGGCTTTCTTTAAGCCTGTTATTGGTGTAGATGAATGCTTGTGATTTTTGCACATTGATTTTATATCCTGAGACTTTGCTGAAGTTGTTTATCAGTTTCAGGAGTTTTTGGGCTGAGGCGATGGGGTCTTCTAGGTATACTATCATGTCGTCTGCAAATAGAGACAATTTGGCTTCCACCTTTCCTATTTGAATACCCTTTATTTCTTTTTCTTGCCTGATTGCTCTGGCTAGAACTTCCAGTACTATATTGAATAGGAGTGGTGAGAGAGGGCATCCTTGTCTAGTACCAGATTTCAAAGGGAATGCTTCCAGTTTTTGCCCATTCAGTATGATATTGGCTGTTGGTTTGTCATAAATAGCTTTTATTACTTTGAGATACGTTCCATCGATACCGAGTTTATTGAGGGTTTTTAGCATAAAGCGCTGTTGAATTTTGTCAAATGCCTTCTCTGCGTCAATTGAGATAATCATGTGGTTTTTGTTTTTGGTTCTGTTTATGTGGTGAATTACGTTGATAGACTTGCGTATGTTGAACCAGCCTTGCATCCCCGGGATGAATCCTACTTGATCATGATGAATAAGTTTTTTGATTTGCTGTTGCAATCGGCTTGCCAATATTTTATTGAAGATTTTTGCATCTATGTTCATCATGGATATTGGCCTGAAGTTTTCTTTTCTCGTTGGGTCTCTGCCGGGTTTTGGTATCAGGATGATGTTTTTCTCATAAAATGATTTGGGAAGGATTCCCTCTTTTTGGATTGTTTGAAATAGTTTTAGAAGGAATGGTACCAGCTCCTCCTTGTGTGTCTGGTAGAATTCGGCTGTGAACCCGTCTGGACCTGGGCTTTTTTTGTGTGGTAGGCTCTTAATTGCTGCCTCGACTTCAGACCTTGTTATTGGTCTATTCATAGTTTCAGCTTCCTCCTGGTTTAGGCTTGGGAGGACACAGGAGTCCAGGAATTTATCCATTTCTTCCAGGTTTACTAGTTTATGCGCATATAGTTGTTTGTAATATTCTCTGATGATGGTTTGAATTTCTGTGGAATCTGTGGTGATTTCCCCTTTATCATTTTTTATTGCATCTATTTGGTTGTTCTCTCTTTTCTTTTTAATCAATCTGGCTAGTGGTCTGTCTATTTTGTTGATCTTTTCAAAAAACCAGCTCTTGGATTTATTGATTTTTTGAAGGGTTTTTCGTGTCTCAATCTCCTTCAGCTCAGCTCTGATCTTAGTAATTTCTTGTCTTCTGCTGGGTTTTGAGTTTTTTTGATCTTGCTCCTCTAGCTCTTTCAATTTTGACGATAGGGTGTCAGTTTTGGATCTCTCCATTCTCCTCATATGGGCACTTATTGCTATATACTTTCCTCTAGAGACTGCTTTAAATGTGTCCCAGAGGTTCTGGCACGTTGTGTCTTCATTCTCATTGGTTTCGAAGAACTTCTTTATTTCTGCCTTCATTTCGTTGTTTACCCAGTCAACATTCAAGAGCCAGTTGTTCAGTTTCCATGAAGCTGTGCGGTTCTGGGTCGGTTTCTGAATTCTGAGTTCTAACTTGATTGCACTATGGTCTGAGAGGCTGGTTGTTATGATTTCAGTTGTTTTGCATTTGTTGAGCAGTGCTTTACTTCCAATTATGTGGTCAATTTTAGAGTAGGTGTGATGTGGTGCTGAGAAGAACGTGTATTCTGTGGATTTGGGGTGGAGAGTTCTGTAAATGTCCACCAGGTTTGCTTGCTCCAGGTCTGAGTTCAAGCCCTGGATATCCTTGTTGATTTTCTGTCTGGTTGATCTGTCTAGTATTGACAGTGGAGTGTTAAAGTCTCCCACTATTATTGTGTGGGAGTCTAAGTCCTTTTGTAAGTCATTAAGAACTTGCCTTATGTATCTGGGTGCCCCTGTGTTGGGTCCATATATGTTTAGGATCGTTAGCTCTTCTTGTTGTATCGATCCTTTTACCATTATGTAATGGCCTTCTTTGTCTCTTTTGATCTTTGTTGCTTTAAAGTCTATTTTATCAGAGATGAGAATTGCAACTCCTGCTTTTTTTGCTTTCCATTAGCTTGGTAAATCTTCCTCCATCCCTTTATTTTGAGCCTTCGTGTATCCTTGCATGTGAGATGGGTTTCCTGGATACAACACACTGATGGGTTTTGGATTTTTATCCAATTTGCCAGTCTGTGTCTTTTGATTGGTGCATTTAGTCCATTTACATTTAGGGTTAATATTGTTATGTGTGAATTTGATACTGCCATTTTGATTCTAAGTGGCTGTTTTGCCTGTTAGTTGTTGTAGATTCTTCATTATGTTGAAGCTCTTTAGCATTCAGTGTGATTTTGGAATGGCTGGTACTGATTGATCCTTTCTATGTGTAGTGCCTCTTTTAGGAGCTCTTGTAAAGCAGGCCTGGTGGTGACAAAATCTCTGAGTACTTGCTTGTTCGCAAAGGATTTTATTCTTCCTTCACTTCTGAAGCTCAGTTTGGCTGGATATGAAATTCTGGGTTGAAAGTTCTTTTCTTTAAGAATGTTGAATATTGGCCCCCACTCTCTTCTGGCTTGTAGTGTTTCTGCCGAGAGATCTGCTGTGAGTCTGATGGGCTTCCCTTTGTGGGTGACCCGACCTTTCTCTCTGGCTGCCCTTAGTATTCTCTCCTTTATTTCAACCCTGTTGAATCTGACGATTATGTGCCTTGGGGTTGCTCTTCTTGCGGAATATCTTTGTAGTGTTCTCTGTATTTCCTGCAATTGAGTGTTGGCCTGTCTTGCTAGGTGGGGGAAATTTTCCTGGATGATGTCCTGAAGAGTATTTTCCAGCTTGGATTCATTCTCTTCGTCCCCTTCTGGTACACCTATCAAACGTAGGTTAGGTCTTTTCACATAGTCCCACATTTCTTGGAGACTTTGTTCATTCCTTTTTGCACTTTTTTCTCTGATCTTGGTTTCTCGTTTTATTTCAATGAGTTGGTCTTCGACCTCAGATATTCTTTCTTCTGCTTGGTCAATTCGGCTATTGAAACTTGTGTTTGCTTCGCGAAGTTCTCGTATTGTGTTTTTCAGCTCCTTTAATTCATTCATATTCCTCTCTAAGGTATCCATTCTTGTTATCATTTCCTCGAATCTTTTTTCAAATCTTTTTTCAAGGTTCTTAGTTTCTTTGCATTGATTTAACACATGATCTTTTAGCTCACAAAAGTTTCTTATTATCCATCTTCTGAAGTCTAATTCCGTCATTTCGTCACAGTCATTCTCCGTCCAGCTTTGCTCCCTAGGAGGCGAGGAGTTCTGGTTTCGGGTGTTTTCCTCCTTTTTGCGCTGGTTTCTTCCCATCTTTGTGGATTTGTCCGCTGGTCGTCTGCGTAGTTGCTGACTTTTCGTTTGGGTCTCTGAGTGGACACCCAGAATGTTGATGATGAAGTATTTCTGTTGCTTGGTTTTCCTTCCACCAGTCTAGCCCCTTCACTGTACGACTGCTGAGGTCTGCTCCAGACCCTGCTTGTCTGGGGTGCACCTCTAGTAGCTGTGGCACAGCGAGGGTTGCTACCAGTTTCTTTTTCTGCTCTCTTTGTCCCAGGATGATGCCTGCCTAATGTCAGTCTTTTGGATATAGAGGGGTCAGGGAGCTGCTTGAGGAGACAGTTTGTACTTTATAGGGGTTTAATTGCTGAGCTGTGCACTCTGTTGTTCATTCAGGGCTGTTAGGCTGCTATGTTTGATTCTGCTGCAACACAGCTCATTAAACAACCTTTTTTTTTTTCTCAAATGCTCTGTGTTGAGGGGTTTGGGCTTTATTTTTGGATGTCCGATCAGGTGTCCTGCCCAGCTCAAAGGCAGACTAGCCACTGTTTGGCTGCTGAGGCTCCGCCCTGCTGTTGTGTGATTCGCGCTGTTCCTGCGGGCTCTGCTGTGGTCTCCGCCATGCCCTGCGGTGGAGTCTCTTCGTTGTAGCGTGTTGCCTCAGCAACGGCAGGCTGCGTCAGCAGTGGGCGTGTATCTCAGTAGGGACGGGTTGCCTCGGCAACGGCTGGCTGTGTCAGCAGTGGGCGTGTATCTCAGTTGGGGTGGGTTGCCTCGGTAGTGGTGGATGCCCCTACCCCACAGAGCGTCTCGGACTGTCTGCTCGGGATAGTTTGAAATCGCGGTTTTGTTCGTCCCACTGGGTATCCCAATCCCTGCAATCCCCTGGGCTGGCCTACTGTCCAAGTCTCGTTCAGTCTCAAGTCCAGCCCTCTCAAGTCTCAGGTTGCCAGTTCAACAGGGCACCCAGACAAGCGCACCCTGTGGGGATTGCTGGGTAGGGCCGGCCGCCGCCGCCCCGGCTGCCGGCTTCGCCAGGCAGACCTACTGCCTGGTGTCCCGTGTCTTTTTTATACTTAGGAGTTTCCCCGTTCTGTGGGCAACAAAGATCAGTCTGGAAATGCCGCTCTGACTCACCGTTTGCGGATTCAACAAGAAGAGCTCCAATCCTGGGTTGTTCTCACAGTGCCATCTTGAGTCCCGGATTTTCATATTTTTAAAGGAAACATAAAAGTATATCAAGGCAAAAAACTAAACCATGTCTTTCTTTACAATTATGACTCTTCAGGTATGTTAGAAGCTCACAAGCAGGGGGGTAGAATGTTATGGATTGGATGTTTAAGTTCCTCCGAAATTTATTTATTGAAACCCTGTCCCTCTGATATGATGGTATTTGGAGATGGGGCTTTGGGGAGGTAATTAGGGTTAGATAAGGTCATTAGAGGGGATCCCTCATGATAGGATTAATATCCTAATAAGAATAGGCCTTGGAGAGATTGCTCACTCTCTCTGTCTGCCATGTGTGGATGCAGCAAGAACCAAGACATCTACAAATCAGGAAGTGTGCTCTTATCTGGAACCAAATCAGCCTTCACCTTGATCCTGGATCTCCCAGCATCCAGAATTGTGAGAAAACAAATTTCTGTTGTTTATACTGCTCAGTGTATGGTATTTTATTATGGTAGCTTGAGCAGACTAACACAGCATGCAAACTCCTTTACAAGGATCCTGAAGTAATTTTTACCTTGGTACTATGTTAACTCTGGAAGGACAGAAAATGGGGGAGGATGTACTTGCAGATTAAAATTATTCAGCCACCAGCAGTATCTTTTATATGCTGATACTTGTGGAATAATGGTTATGGAAAATGGATGCAGTTATGACAGACTTTTAATGGAATCATACCCCAAAATAACACAAAACAAAAAAAATTGAAACAAAATAGACAAAACCTAATTTAAATAATTGCTGAGCTATTCCAAAGATGTAAACATGACACTTTAAGAAGTGAGGTTATGGCATCCACCTACAGTTTCTTCAGCCCAGAGGATTAGCTATCATGTCACTGCTGACTGCTTGAAGGAGAAATATTAAGTAAGGTACATCTTAGTCACAATTTGGCACTGTGTCCCTGACCGCTAACCTGGTGACTGTTGGAATCCTATATTCTATTTATATTATTAATTTAGATCCACTAGGAGAACATTCTTTGGGCTGAGAAAAAGAAGTAATCACTTTCTTATCTTTTACCATCTTCATTTTCAGTCTAAACTTTACGTCTAATGTGTATGCGAGTTTTATTTAACTCCCAGCTTCAGATTTCCACATGCCTATGTATTTGTTCACAAACAATCAATTATGCTGATTACTGAGGACATGGAAACTATGCTTTGGATGAAGGTTGAAGGGATACCATTAAGACTAAAAGCAAAACATTTATTATTCAAATTTTGCCTTCTGTCATGTAATCTCAGATGTGTCGAGTGATTACTGATAGTACAGTGAGAAGAATAATGATAAGAACCTATGCTTTCAGGAAGACAAAGCATGAAGATAAGTACAGCCCGAAATTCCAAAAATTCTAAAATTAAGCAACTTTACCATCCTCAGCATAACTTCTTCTATTTATATAGGAAAACAAACATCTGTTAGTTTGTTGCCATCATAAGAGTTTCTGCTATTCATAATCACGTATTTCTGAGACAGAATAGATTTATGTTTTAGGGAATTAATGGTATACCAAAAGATGAATTCCTATTGAGTTTAGTGTCATAAACATGTCAGATGTCAATGCCAAAAAAATGCGTCCTTACCAGTGATGTATATTGGAAAGAGAGTCTGCTAGGAAGCTGGAGATAACCTGAACATAAATTAAAAGTAATAAGGGAAAGAGTGAGGATAATGAAAATTAAAGATGATATATAGCAAAGGAACTACAATATTACTATCCCTCCTCCTCCTCCCCCCACACAGACACTGCATGTTCTCTTTGCTAGAAGAGAAAGGTTCTGAGTTAAATTTCAGAATCATGGAGGAGCCCAGCACACAGGAGAGAACAGAATATGTATGACAGTCACTTCTGGATTTCAGAAGTCATGAGGTTATACCCACAACTGATGCTTCAGACAAGATCAGCCCTTAAGACACAAGAAAAAAGGAAAGTATGTCCTCAGGAATTAAAATGTGTTTTTTTGTATAACATGTACCCAACTTAGTTATTACTGAATGTTAAATCAATTTGTGAGAATTTCCTGTGTGTGGAAAAAAAAGCGTTTATTCCTATTATGAGGAGTACACTGGAGCAGAGAGTGGGGTAGACCTTCAATTTTCATAATCAATGAAACAAAATAATATGGGTAAAAGTTGGGGAAAAGTCCTTATTTGAGTGCTAGCCATAATTTTACAGATGATTTTGGCAGTATGCTAATTTGCTAGTTTAGTAATAAATGATAATCACTTTTATTCAGGAAACTAGATGTTCTTTTATGCTTTTGAATGACTGTGTCACTTTTTTTAGTGGCAATCAATTCAAAGACTACATTTATTTATCAATAACACTTCAGAAAATAAATCTGTAACTATGGTTTCCAGAGTATTATGGGGTTTCTTTCCTTTGAATAATGAACTACAACAAGAGCAACACACACACACACACACACACACACACACACACACACAGGAAAACCTAGAAAAATTTAGAATGGAATTGGCAGTGAAATAAGGGCATGTGAAACATCAAAGTTTACTACAAGTAAATTAAAATTAAAAAAAAAAAGGAATCTTTATTACAAGTGTGTTCAGCACACGTTGGGGAAGATATGACATTACATTAAATATTGGGAGATTTTCAGATGTGCATATGTTTAATTGTAAGACAGATAATTATAGTAGATAGTTTTAATTTGAATATAAAAAAATGATACTTTAAGAACCAGAAAATATGTTTGGTTTATTTAAAATATAAATAATGCATCTATGAAAGGTATACTTTGACTTACTCTAGATGACTTAGCAACTCTGTGATATATATATTTTTTGGCATGGAGTCTCGCTTTGTCACCCAGACTGGAGTGTCTCTGCCTCTTGGGTTCAAGCAATTCTCCTGCCTCAGCCTCCTGTATAGCTGGGATTACAGGCTCACACCACCACACCCAGCTAAATTTTGTATTTTTAGTACAGACGGGATTTCACTATGTTGATCAGGCTGGTCTCGAACTCCTGACCTTGTGATCTGCCCGCCTCAGCATCCCAAAGTGCTGGGATTACAGGCGTGAGTCACTGGGCCCAGCCCTAACCCTGTGATATTTCTATCAGAGAACAACTAGAGAACACAGGTTCCTTGAAAGGGGACTGTGCCATTTTTAAAACTGAGTGCAATTTTGTTTTGTTCTCAAATTGGTATGATTGTGTCTATGTGACCAGGTCTCCTAAAAAAGCAGTCTCAGACTATGTGCATTATCCCAAAACTTTAGGTGACTTCCAAAAAGATGCAGGACTTATGAACATTCCATTTGAAATATGGTCATGAGCCATACAGATAGTTTGTATTGCTATGAGTGCAGACACAGAGACAAATGGAATCAATGCCCAGCACTTTGGGAGGCCAAAGTGGGCAGATCACCTGAGGTCAGGACTTTGAGACCAGCCTGGTCAATATAGTGAAACTCCGTCTCCACTAAAAATACAAAAACTGGCCTGGTGTGGTGGTACGTGACTATAATCCCAGCTACACAGGAGACTGAGGCAGGAGAATCTCTTGAACTCAGGAGGCAGAGGTTTGCAGTGAGCCGAGATAGCGCCATCGCATTCCAACCTGGATGACAAAGTGAGACTCAATCTCAAAGAAAAAAAAAATAGGTCAAGGGACTGCAATATTTCTGGGTTAGCCACACTTAGGTATTGTTAGTGTTTCATATAAAGATGAAGATATGTCCTGAGAATGCAGGTCTGGGTTAGCCACACTTAGGTATTGTTAGTGTTTCATATAAAGATGAAGATATGTCCTGAGAAATGCATCATTAAGCAGTTCGGTCATTGTATACCTGGCTCCAGTCTGATTGATTGCTGCTCAGAGGCCGAAAACACGAAAAGTGAGATGTGATGGAAAAAAAGCAACCTTATAACTTTTGGGGCTGAGAGAGACATCTAAGAAGGAAAACTTGGTGTTTCCTAAGAAGGAAACAGCTAGGGGTGATGCAGGAGTGTACAGGTCTGTGTTTCTTGTTCCAATGATCATCTTCAGTAATTGCCTGTCTGGAGGTCTGGTTTGTGTCATCCTATTTTCAGCCTGGTAGTAGTAGGCTAACATTCTAAAACACACACACACACACACACACACACACACACACACACACACACACCCCTACCTTTTTTGTTAAGTTCAGAGATACATGTGCAGGTTTGTTATATAGGTAAACTTGTGTCATAGGGGTATTTTGTACAGATTATTTCATCACTGAGCTATTGTTAAGCCTAGTACCCATTAGTTGTTTTTCCTGATCCTCTCTCTCCTCCCACACTCCACCTTCCAATAGACCCCAGCATCTGTTGTTCCCTACTATGTGTCCATGAGTTCCCATTAGTTATCTCCCTTGTATAAGTAAGAATATGTGGTATTTGGTTTTCTGTTCTTGCGTTAGTTTACTAAGGACAATGGCCTCCAGCTTTTTCCATGTCCCTGCAAAGGACATGACCTCTCTTTTTATGGCTATGTAGTATTCAATGGTGTATACATACCATATTTTCTTTATCTAGTTTACCTCTGTTAGGCATTAAGTTTGATTCCATGTCTTTGCTATTGTGAAGGCTGCAATAAGCACTATTTACCTGCATGTGTGTTTATGGTAGAACACTTATATTCCTTTGGCTATATACCCAGTAATGGGATTCCTAGGTCAAATGGTAGTTCTGTTTTTAGGACTTTAAGGAATTGCCACACTATTTTCCACAATGGCGGAACCAATTTATACTCCCACTAACAGTGTAGACATTTCCATTTTTCACTGCAACTCCAACAGCACCTGTATTTTTTGACTTTTTAGTAGCAGCCATTATGACTGTGAGAGGACATCTTATTGTGATTTTGATTTGCATTTCTCTAATGGTCAGTGATGTTGAGCTTTTTTTATATGACTGTTGAACACATGTATGTCTTCTTTTGAAAAATGTCTATTCATGTCCTTTGCCCACTCTTTAATGTCTTTTTTTTATTGCTGATTTAGGTACCTAATAGAAGTTGGAATTAGATTAGATCTTCCTCAGATACATAGTTTACAAATATTTTCTCACATTTTATAGGTTGTCTGTTTCCTCTCTTGATAGTTTCTTTTGCTGTGCAGAAGCTCTTTAGTTTAATTAGACCTCATTTGTCAATTCTTACTTTTGTTGCAGTTGCTTTTGAAGTCTTTGTCATGAATTCTTTGCTCATTCCTATTTCCAGAATGGTATAGCCTAGGTTGTCTTCCAGGGTTTTTATGGTCTGTGGTTCACATTTAAATATTTAATTTATCTTGAATTGATTTTTGTTTAACATATGGTATTAAGAAAGAGGTCCCAGTTTCAGTCTTCAGCATATGGTTAACCAGCAATCCCAGCGTTATTTATTGAATGGAGAGCCCTTTATTGATGCTTGTTTTTTTGATAGCTTTGTTGAAGATCACATAGGTGTGCAGTATTATTTCTGAGTTCTCTACTCTGTTCCATTGGTCAATGTATATGGTCTTGTGCCGGTACCATGCTGTTTCTCGTTGCTATAGCACCGTAGTACAATTTGAAGTTGGGTAGTGTGATGCCTCCAGCTTTGTTGTTTTTGCTTGGGATCGCCTTTGTTATTAGGGCTCTTGTTTGATTCCATATGAATTTTTAAATAGTTATTTCTAATCCTATGAAGAATATTGTTGATAGTTTGATAAGAAAAGCATTGAATTCATAAATTGCTTTAGGCAGTATGGCCATATTAACAATACGGATTCTTCCTATCCATGAGCATAGTTTTTTCAGATTTCTTTGAGCAGTGCTTTGCAGTTCCTCTTGTAGAGATTTTTCACATCCCTGGTTAACTGTATATCTAGGTATCTTATGCTTTTTGTGGCAATTGTGAAATGGATTGCATTCATGATTTGGCTGTTGGCTTGACTGTTGTTGGTTTGTAGGAACGTTATGGTTTTTGTACATTAATTTTGTATCTTGAGAATTTTCTGAAGTTGTTTATCAGCTTAAGGGCTGAGACTATGGGGTTTCTTAAATATAGGATTGTGTTGTCTACAAATAAGGAGTTTGACTTCCTTTCTTGCTGTCTGGATGCCCTTTATTTCTTTGTCCCGCCTGATTGCTCTGGCCAAAACTTCCAATACAATGTTGAGTAAGTATGGTGAGAAAGGGAACACTTGTCTGGTACCAATTTTCAAGAGAAATGCTTCCAGCTTTTCCCCATTTAGTATGAGGATGACTGTGGGTTTGTCATAAATGGCTCCTGTTATTTTGAAATGTGTTTCTTTGTGAGTAGTTTGTTGAGGGTTTTTAAAATGAAGGGATATTGAATTTTATCAAAGCCCTTTTTGCACCTATTAACATGATCATGTGAGTTTTGTTTTCAGTTCTGTTTATGTGGTATGAATCACATTTATTGCTTTCCTTATGTGGAACCAACTTTGCATCCCAGTGATAAAGCCTGCTTTATGGTGATGAATAAGCTTTTGGTATGTCATTGGATTCAGTTTGCCAGTATTTTGTGGAGGATTTCTGTATCAATATTCATCAAGGATATTGGCATGAAGTTTTGTTTTATTGTGTCTTTACCAGATTTTTGTATCAGAATGATGCTGGCCTCTTAGAATGAGTTTGGGAGGAGTCCTTTCTTCTCTAGTTTTTTAATAGCTTCAGTAGAAATGGTACTAGCTCTTCTTTGTACATCTGGTATACAATTCAGCTGTGAATCTTTCTGGTCCTGGGCATTTTTGTTTTTTTGTGGTTGGTAGGCTATTTATTACTGATTCAATTCCAGAACTTATAATTGGTCTTTTCAGGGATTCAGTTTCTTTCTGGTTCAGTCTTCAGAGGGTATATGTTTCCAGGAATTTATCAGTGTCTTCTAGATTCCCTACTGTTTGTTCATAAAGGTGTTCATAAGATTCTCTGATGATTATTTATATTTCTGTCCCAAAACATTCTTTACAGAATTAGGAAAAAAACTACCCTAAAATTTACTTGCAACTAAAAAACAGTTCAGATTGGCAAAGCAATCCTAAACAAAAAGAACAAAGCTGCAGACATTACACTACCCAGCTTTGTACTGCAGGGCTGCAGTAACTAAAACAACATGGTACTGCTGCAAAAACAGGCGCATAGACCCATTGAACAGGTTAGAGAACCCAGAAATAAAGCTTCACACCTACAACCAGCTGAGCCAACAATAATGAGCAATGCGTAAAGGACTACTTATTCAATAAATGATGATGAGATAACTAGTTAGTCATGAAAGAGATTAAAATAGGACCTATTCCTTTTACTATATATAACACAAAAGTATACTCAAGGTGGCTTAAAGACTTAAATGTAAAGCCTACAACTATTAAAAATCTTAGAAGAAACCATAGGAAATATCATTCTGGACATAGGCCCTGGTAAAGCCTTCATGACAATTTCAAAAGCAATTTCAACAAAAGCAAACATTTATAAGTAACACCTAATTAAACTGAAGACTACTGCACAGCAAAAGAAACTATCAAAAGAGTAAACCAACAGCCTACAAAGTGAAGTGGGAGTAAATATTTACAAACTTTGCATCTGACAAAGGTCTAATATTCAGAATCTAAAGTAAATCAATAAGCAAAAAACCAAACTACCCTATTAAGAAACTGACAGATATTTCTCAAAAGAGGACATCTATGTGTCCAATATGCATATTAAAAGGTTCTCAACATCACTAATCATTGGAGAAATGCAAATCAATACCTCAATGAGATATCATCTCTCACAAGTCAGAAGGACAATTATTAAAAGGTCAAAAAATAATACATGCTGGCAAGGGTTCAGAGAACAGGGAATGTATATACTGCTGGTGGAAATGTGGATTAGTTCAGCCACTGTGAAAAGCAGCCTGGAGGTTTCATAAGGAACTTAAAATAGAACTGCCATTTGACCCAGCAATGTCATTACAGAATGTATCCCCAAAGGATTATAAATCTTTCTACCATAAAGATACAGACATGCTTATGTTGGTTGCAGCACTGTTCCTAATAGCAAATACGTATAGTCCACCTAAATGCCTATCAGTGGTGGACTGGATGAAGAAAATGTGGTACATACACACCATGGAATACTATGCAGCCAAAAAAAGAGATTGTGTTCTTTGCAGCAACATGGATGGTGCTGGAATTAATGATGAAAAGAATTAATTCAGGAAGAGAAAACAAAATACCACATGTTCTCATGTGGTAGTTCAGTCAGGGTGTTGGCAAAAATATTAAGGGAAAATATTAGAGAAAATTATAGAAAATAGTCACAGACCTTCTTGGAAGGCTGGAAGGTTTTGTAGAAGCCTCCAGATAGAATTATGGCTGAAGGCTGCCTAATCCTTTTTACCTTTAGTTGATAAAGGAAAGCAAATAATAAAGGAATGTATGGGAGTTTATCTGAATACTTGTTTACTCGTGTGGTCCTAAAACCTTTAATATTTCATGGACCCCAGATGGGTTTCTCAGGGGAAGGACAACCAGATTTATCACTCGCAAATCGTGTTTGCTTTAAGCCTGGGAACCTGGTCTTTAATCTTTACCCTCTAGTGGTGTTGACTCCAAACCTTGGTCACTTAATGTGTGCTGAATAAAGGCCAGGAAGCATGTCTGGGCTGCTGGCCGTTAACTCCTGCGGGTGAAGGATGTGGACACCCCTGCCTGCTCATTCACTGAATATTGTGTCTGAGTAAATTTATTCATCTGTTGCAGGAGTGGGGTCTCCTGTCAGACCCCAACATTCTCACTTATAAGTGGGAGCTAAACACTGAGTATACAGAAACACAAAGAAGGAAACAATAGACACTGGTGACTACTTGATGGTGGATGGTGTGAGGATGGTAAGATTGAAAAACTATCTGTCAAGTACTATGCTTATTACCTGGGTGACAAAATTATCCAAATGCCAAACCCCTATGACACACAATTTATTCATTTAATAAACCTGCACAAAATATAAAAGTCCCCTGAATCAAAAATAAAGGTTGCAAATAAATAAATAAAAATAAGAATAACATGAAAGGAAAAGTTTTTAAAATATACTAAAATGTCTGTTAAAATTTTATAAAATATAAAAACATGGAAAATCCCTAAAATTAAATATCAAATGATATGAGAGGTATTTCATATTCTAGAACTAGATTTCTGCTAATTGGTTAATTTATTGTATTTTTTTATGGTAAATATTTTTCTCCTCAATTTTAAAGGCCTAGGACACTAATGTATACTGCTATAGACTTTACCAACACTGTATATTTAGCCTACATTACATTTGTTAAAAATTTTTTTCTTCAATAAGAAATTAACCTTGGCTTACTGTGACTTTTTTGCTATATACACTTATAACTTTAACTTTCTGATTCTTTCGCTATAAAATTTAGCTTAAAACAAATACATTTTACAGCTCTACACATATTTTTATATCCCTTATTCTATAAACTTTTTCTATTTTTAAATTTTTGTATGTACATTTTAAACTTCTTAAATTGAAAACAAAGAAACTAACACAACATTGGCCTCCTCCCTCACCGGGTAAGGATTATCAGTATCACTGTTTTGCAATGTTTACATCTTGTCCCTCTGGAAGGTCTTCATGGGTAGTAGCACAGACAGAGCTGTTCTCTCTTATGTTAACAGTATTTTCTGGAATACCTACTGAAGGGCCTGCCTGAGGTAATTTTACCTTTAACTGTTTTTTAAAGTAAGGCTAAGGAATACAATACAAAATAACACTAACAAGTATAGTAAATACATAAATTAGTAACATAGTCATTTATTATCAAGTATGTACTATATATAACTGTATGTGCAAAAAGTTTATACGGGTGGAAGCAAGTAGATATATTTACATCAGCATCACCACAAACATGC
Organism: Callithrix jacchus; assembly: GCF_049354715.1. Lineage (NCBI taxonomy): Eukaryota > Metazoa > Chordata > Mammalia > Primates > Cebidae > Callithrix > Callithrix jacchus. The sequence continues at coordinate 90,149,573 of NC_133511.1, forward strand.
AAGTCATGTGTTATACCATGAAGATATAAAGGCTACAATTTCACTAGACAATAGGTATTAATCAGCTCCATTGTCATCTTATGAGACCACCATTGTATATGCCATCTGTTACTGGCTGAAATGTCATTTTGCTATGTATGACTGTAGATAATTTTGAATGAGACAAATTGTATAACTCTAAATACCCCCAACTTTAACTAAAGCCACCAGAATATTCATGTTGTTGTTTATGGTCCTTTATGGACATTAATTGGAAGATTAAATAAAATATAAATAAACAAATTACTGCTCTTAGAATGGAGGAATAAGAAGGGGCCATCATGCCCTAGGCTAGAAAAATCTTGTTAGTATGTGCAAAAAGGAGAAAACTACCACCCTCTTCTAAAATGGAATTCTAAAAGTATCTTGAGTTACTATTATTAGACATATTCCTACAATTATGTAAAATCTTTAAATGGCTTGGGATTTGAGAACATTTGTGGATCTATTTTACTGTTGTATAGAGAAACATGTCAATCCCATTATAATGATTCAAATGTGCTAGCTCTTCTGATGCTAATTGCTATAAATGACAGTGTGTTAGAAATATTTTAAAATAGAACCTGCCACATTTATGTATTAAGAACATAAAACTAAAGCATACTTTAAAGAATAATTTTGAAGTTTCATTTTGTCTTACTTTTAACATTGTATCATGGTTTAGGTAAGAAATCAATTACACACATATTTTAAATTTGACTAATACAATTATAAATGACTCATTCTATTAGCTGGATTGGTTGTTAAAACTGCTTAACAAAATATTACATTCTACAATTGAAAGAGTAATTGAATATCTTAGAGTTTAAATTTCCTTCTGTTTTTTGAAGCGTTTGAATGTATACCAGATGGCCAGGCAGCTCAATCACCTCTAGAGGCAGGAAATATATTCCATTAATGAGAACTTCTAGCTATTAGCAACTTGAATCTTCCTAATGGGCTAAAACAGGTCACCACTATAGATGCCCTTCCTCAGTGGATCTATTTTTGTCTTTTGGAACAGGAATAAATGTTCTTTATTCTCCATGAAACATTATTTCTTGTTGTTGTTGTTAAAATGTTTGAGGATGAATGAAAGATTTAAATGTAAGACCTAACACCATAAAAACCCTAGGAAAAAAACCTAGGCAGTACCATTCAGGGCGTGACTAAAACACCAAAAGCAATAACAACAAAAGCCAAAATAGACAAATGGGATCTAATTAAACTTAGGAACTTCTACACAGCGAAAGAGCAATCATTAGAGTGAACCGGCAACCAACAGAATGGGAAAAAATTTTTGCAGGCTACCCATCTGACAAAGGTCTGATATCCAGAATCTACAAAGAACTAAAATAAATATTCAAGAAAAAAAATCAAAAAGTGGGCAAAAGATATGAACAGACACTTTTCAAAAGAAGACATTTATGTGGCCAAAAAACATATGAAAAAATGCTCATCATCACTGGTCATTAGAAAAATGCAAAACAAAACCACATTGATATACCATCTCACACCATCTGAATGGTGACCATTAAAAAATCTGGAGACAATAGATGCTGGAGAGGATGTGGAGAAATAGGAAGGCTTTTACACTGTTGGTGGGAGTGTAAATTAGTTCAACCACTGTGGAAGGCAGTGTGGCAATTCCTCAAGGATCTAGAAATAGAAGTACCATTTGACCCAGCAATCCCATTACTGGGTATATACTATATACCCAAAGGATTATAAATTATTATAAATACACATGCACACATTTGTTCATTGCGACATTATTTGAAATAGCAAAGTCTTGGAACCGACCCAAATGCCCAAGGATAGACTGGATAAAGAAAGTTTGGCCCATATACAACATGGAATACTATGCAGTCATAAAAAAGGATGAGTTCAAGTCTTTTGCAGGGACATGGATCAATCCAGAAACCATCATTCTCAACAAACTAATACAAGGATGGAAAACGGAACACCACATGTTCTCACTCATAAGTGGGTGTTGAACAATGAGAACACATGGATATCACACCCGGGGGTCTGTTGGGGGTTGGTGGGACAGGGGAGGGATAGCAGCGGGTCGGGAGATTGGGGAGGGATAACATTAGGAGAAATACCTAACATAGCTGACAAAGGGATGGAGCAGCAAACCACCATGGCATGTGTATCCATATGTAACAATTCTGCAAGATCTGTACACGTACCCCAGAACTTAAAGTAAAATAAAAAAAAAAAAGAAAGGAACTTTGACATTCCAAATGGCTTAATTCTCCACCAAAAATACGTACTTGACCAGAAACAGTGGCTTATGCCTGTAATCCCAGCACTTTGGGAGGCCAAAGTGGGAGAATCACTTGAGCCCCAGGAGTTCGAGGCTGCATTGAGCTATGATAGATGGGGCCACTGTACTCCATCCTGGGCAATAGAGCAAGATGCTGTTTCAAAAACGAGCACATGCACAGAATGTACATTTTTTTGGCTTGATTAATAAATAACCATTATGCTTGTATCTAAATTTGGGATCAAGTTATACAGTTAAAAGAGAGGAAAAGTATCTTCAGATATGCTCAAATATTATGTATGAGTAAATTTATTCATAAGAAAATAGTTGTTTTAAAGGCATGTATTTGGAAACTACAACATATGTTAAGTAACTTTTAGGTAAAGTCATAAAAATTTGAAATTTTAAAACTAAGTGACAAAATGTAATATGCACATACTATAAAATCTTATTTGTTAATTTAAATAATAAAGTACTGGTATACATTACATGAATAAAACTTGAATACATTATGCTAAGTGAAATAAGCCAGTAATAGAAGACAATATATTGTTTTATTTCATTTATGAAAATATCTACAATTGCCAAGTCTATAATAATATATAAAGATTACTGATACTCAGCAGCTGTGGCTTGTGTGTGGGCAGGGGGATGGGGAATAATGGTTTAAGGGTACAGGGTTTTTTTTAGGGGCGATGAAAATGTTATATAATTAGATTGTCATAATGATTGTGCAATTATGATTATCTTAAATAATACCATTATATTTTAAATGAGTGAATAGGATGGTGTATGAAATATATTTCAATAAATCTTTTAAAGAACCCAAATGGCAAAAACAGCAAAAGCACTATATATCAAAATTTGTCACAGTCATAGTAATATATAATTGGAAATATATAGCTTTAATTACTTTTGTATTTATAAATATATTTAAATTAATTAAGCATTCAACTTAAGAAGTTAGATTAGGAGCAGCATAACAAAATCAAAGACACAAACCCAAAACATAATAAAGTTATGGAAGAAGTAAATAATAGCAACAACAAAATAGGTTATTTTTTAAAAATCATTAAGTTCCTAGAAAATCATGGAATACTAGAATTAGCTCAAGGAGAAATAAAAGTTTTACATAAATATATGTCTATAAATTTTAAAATAGGAATTACACGTATCACTTCCCTATACCTATTAAACACACACACACACACACACACACACACACACACAACTACAACAAAAACAAAACTCAGGCAGCAGGCCCAACTGTGTCTACACATAAATATAATACTATACAAAAGTAATTCTTACATAAGTCCCTCCAGAAAAATAGAAAAAGGACAAAAGCTAATCAGTTTAATTTATGAGGCTAGTGTGATATGATGGACAAAATGTGATAGAGAGACATGAAGAAAGAAAAACTGTGGCCTATTTTACTTCCAAATGTTGATACAGTATCTTAAATAATGTATCAGCTAAACTTACAAAAAATGTGAAATTTTCACAATCAAATTAGTGTTTTACCTAGACATGTGAAGCTATTTTGTCACGAGTATATGTCATATGCAGACACATAATTTGATACATTTCAAAAATGTTTTAATGATAAAAATTCTCACAAAATTAACAATAGAGGAATACTTCCTTAACTAGATAACACTTTGTCAAAACATTGTAACAAATATTAAATAAGCAAATGTATAAGTCCATCATCATGGCTACTGTTTTATATAGTTTTAGAAGACACAGTCAAAGCTATACATAAACAATATTGTTCAGACTTTTTAGTACTTTAAGAGAAGAAGCAAAGCTCTCATTATTTGCACTTGAAAAGATCATCTACGTACAAATTCTATAGTAATAAACTGTAAGAACTCCTAAATTTAGTCAGCAAAGTAGATAGATACAACATCAGCTAGGTATAAGAGCAATTCTCTATAACAGCAAACAAAATGCAATAGAAATAATAAACCACTCTCAATGGCAACATAAACTATAATATCTAGGAAATAATCAAATAAAACAAGAAAACAAAGCCCTCTGGGTAAACATTTAAATCCATGGCAAGGACCATAAATGGTATAATACTGTTAGATAATATGACAAAAAAGTCTTTTATACTAATAATCTATAAATTATATAAAATACCAATAAAAATTTTATTGGATTTTGAAAACTAATACTTTATTTTAAATTATAAATATAAATATGAACATGAAGAAAAATATTTTAAATTATATTTAAAAGAGAAATATTTAGCTAAAATATCTAACTACAATAAAGAATTGTGCCTCACCAGACATTAAGACATACACAGTAGATCTTGGACTCATAATAATAATGGTTATGTTATTTTTGCAAAGATAATTGAGCCAGTAGGAAATAAGAGAGAATTTAGACAGTGTATGTGTGTATATATAATTTATATGTATATACATGTGTATATACACATACATTTCTGTGTATGATGAATAATTCAAAACACAAGAAAGAGGCCAAAAGCAATGTTAAAGTGATATATATAAGTTTGTTAGTAAAACTAGCTTATTATATGAAGATAAATAACACTGAATTCCTTTCTAATACAGCATAATAATTTAGAACCTAGATGGATTAAAAACTAATGGGTAAAATGTAAATATAGAGGGATATTTTGTGATGTGAGAGCATAAAATATTCCTTTAAGAAAAACTGAAAAAAAGGTAAACCAATTATGAGTATTTGACAGCTGATAGCACGGAAAAAGGTATTTTGAATGTTTAAAATCAATTAGAAATTTATATCTAGAATAGAAGGGTACATATTGAATACACAGTGGCAAACTAGATAAATCATAGCCACAGGATCTGTGAGCAAGAAATAAAGCCACTTCTCAAATGACAAGCTGATGTTGAAAATAGGACCCTGGTCTCTTCCTTCTTGGCACTTTAATTTTCCCTTGGAGTGAGTTTTGTTATAGACCAGAGACCCAGGAGAAAAAGCTATGGTACATATCTGTGCCCACATCACATTTGGCATGTGTTTCTCCTTTATATTTTTGTAATTAAATATTTATTTTCATACATGCTTTACTTGGGCAAGACAATCTTTTTGGAGGCAACTTTCCTGTTTGTGAGAAAAGATGACTAAAACTGCCATTTTTTATGAGTGTCCTTTAGCTCTCTTGGGGCTAAAAAGACCTTGAAAGTGTTTCTCTCTAAAGTTCTGAGAAAGAATGCCTTTGTGCAGTCTACGTGAGGGCTGGGAAACGGATTTTCCTCCTGGCGCATTTTCTCTCACCTCCACAGAAGACTGGGAGTTTGATGTTTGCTTTTCTTTGTAAATGTGAAGCTGAAGAGCTGATGGCTGAGTTTTAGCTCCTATATTCTCATCTACAGTGCTAAGAAACAAGTGTGAAAAGCATAATTTGAAAATTGCAACTTCAGAAAATGGAAATCTCCTAGGTAGACACATTTCTATTTTCTAAGGAGCTGCTTTCTTTCCTTATTGTTCTAAGAATATATGTATGATATGATTTTAAACCGGTAGGGTTCATTGCTGAACTAAAGAGAATAGTGTCTTATGTGTTCTGAATAAAATATGTCATTTTATTAAATGTCCTTTAGCATGAAAGTAATAAAATATTAGTTTTTATATTTATATGTGGTAATATTTAATGTGATTTTCTAAAATATACTATGAGTTGTGCCTATTTTAAAAGTTCAATTTAGATTTTATAACATAATTATAAGAAATTTTTTTCTCACTTTCAATGCAGCTTCTTGTAAAATCCTTTGAAAATAATGTGTAATCTCTAGATATTCTATCTACTGAGAAAATTCCCTATTTTTCTCAAAATATGTTTCATGAGTAAATGTTCATTATTAATTAATTATATGAAACCTGCTAAGACGTTTGTGGTTGTGTGGTATAAGGCAGTAAAATTATTATTGGTTTTTTATGTTTTTTGTTTTAGGTAAGGACTACCAGATTAAAAATCTAGAAACTATGCAACAGACTATATTGAAAACAGGTCAATTCTAAAGTTATCCCTAAAATTTATTTCATTCAAGTCCTGTAATCGTGGTGTAAACAGGAACCCAATTAGAAAATCGAGAAGATGCAACTCTGCAAGTGGAAGGTTAGGAAACCATCCTTATTACCTTAGCCATAAATGGAGTAAGATATCAATGCTGTAAGGTTGCCCAAACTACTCTGGTGTCATGAGGCATGAAGCACTGCATTCATGGCAAGGGAAATAAAGCTTCTACTTGGCTGGCCGAACTATCATCTATGCACTGTGTAGATCTGATTGCTTGTTTGAAGACTGATAACCCAAAACCAAGTTCAGTCAAGACCATGAGGCAATTTTAAACAGCTTATTTTGAGAAATGTTTTATGAAAAACCCGAGCATGTTTAGCCTAGAATATAGAAGATTTAGTAGTGATATAGAAGAAAGCCCCAAGTATTAGAAGATAGTGTGTAAACGTGGATTTTTCTCATCTGCAGAAGTGGAATAGGGAGGATACATAACTCAGGACTTTTTTATGAAAAACCAATGATATAAAACACTTAAAGGGTTATCATAGAGTAAATTATCAATAAATATGCTTATTATTTCTGTGCTTTTATAACAAACTTACAACTGCATGAAGGAAAAGTCTCTAAATAGCAAACTTCTGCAACACCAATCAGCCGTCTTTATCATACAAGTACACTGTATTCACTTTACAGATGAAGTAATAAGCAGAAGTTTTAGAGAACTGGACTCAACCTCTCTCCAGTACCTCCCCTTACTGTCCTGGACTAGTTTAGTTCTTAGCATCTAATTACAAAGAAGGATCAAATTCAGAGACATTGAGTGAAATCTATGTACTTAGTACAAAGACATTCATTTAAATAACTGGCTTCAGTTATTAATCTAAGAAATAAATGCTATCCAAGGCTGGGCATATTGACTTACACCTGTAATCCCAGCATGTTGTCAGGCCAGTACAGGAGATCAAGACCAGTTCTTACTGGGCAACATAGTAAGAACCTGTCTCTACAAATAAAGAACAAGAAAATTAGCTGGGCATAATGATGTGTGCCTGTAGTCCCAGATACTCAGGAGGCTAACTGGGAGGACTGAGCCCAAGAGGTCAACACTGCTGTGAGCCATGATCATACCACTTCACTCTAGCATGGGCAACAGAGGAAGATCCTGTCTCAGAAAAAAAAAAGAAAGAAAGAAAGAAAAAGAAAAAAAAAGAAATGCTATTCCATTACCCTCTTTTGAGACTGTTTTTATGGTTGATTCACCTACAGGTTAGTATAGTGTATTTTAGTCTCTACATGAGTGACGAATGATGCTTTTTCAACTGAAAAACCCCTGAATTGTAATTTCAGTAGCATCAGCTAAATACTAAAAAGTTCGTTTAAAAAATTGTGGATATACTTCCACCCCTGCCATCTCACACAAGATTGAAAAATTGGAAAAATGCTTCAATGTGCATATGTTTGTTTTTAGGTTGAAAGTTTTGTGAAGAACCATATTATTCACTTTCTTAATCTTTTACTGTGAATTGAAAAGCATATAAGGCTCTTCAATTTAACAACTTAATGAATGAAACTGTGTCATAAGAGATGCTAAAATTATTATCTAGTACTTTCCCTCAAAGATCTGGTCCAGTTAGAGAAGCTAGGTTTACAAATATTTGTATGTCAAGTAAGTTTTTGACATATTATACCAGAGAAATGTTATATTATATTTAGAAAAAGGAGAAAATGCATTTACTTAGTGACACAAAAAAAGACTTCATGAAGGATGTGGTGGTATATATAAAGGAAAAGAAATCAAGGAACATGTGAAGTAAGGCAAAGCATGAGAGGTCATTCCAAAAAGTAGCAGATAATATAATATTCTCACCAAATGTTCTTCCTTGAGCAGACTACAGGTCATTTATTTGCCTGGAAAGCTAATAGCGTAGTGGCAATTATCAGATTTATTTGATAGTTCTTTACGTCATGGTCATCTCTGTCCTATACATATTTTTCAAAGCCCAGAAGGGTTTTTCTTAAACCCCACATACCCAGAAACACTCAAGCATACATAACACACAGGTAGGCTCTCTGTCCATATGGTACTAAGTTTACTTCTCTAAATCTTCCAAGATCATTGTGGCCTCTTGGCTTTTCCATTGGTTAATCTGTCACCCTAGAATATTTAGTATTTCATCCAGGCCATGCACTCTACCAGTTATTAATTAATTTCCTCTCTTTTCGTGTCTTACTTTAGCTACCATTTCTCTCAGAAAGCCTTCTCTCATTTCCTATCTAATGAACCTTCTAGGTTTTTCTCATTATCCTGAATTTCCACAATAGCACATTGACTCCATTGTGTTGTAGCTGATGACTTGTCTTTATTCACCTTCAGACTGCAGGTGCTGTGATAACCTGAGTCCTATATCTCTTGCCTCCAGAATTCAGTACTATGGTTGCTAAAATATAATAATATACATTATTGAATCAGTGAATAGAAGAGTTGATATGTAATAGAGATGTCATCATCTTGCCAAAATATAAATTAATAGAATATAAACATTTTCTATTCACATAGAAGCAAAATGATTATGGTTTTGAGTAAAATTATTTGCATATGTAAAGCATTAGTTACATCTAATATTTATAAGTGAATTTTAAAATAAATCAATTTTCATGGTAGTTTGTACCGCATATTTAGTGTAATGTTTGAATCTGAATGTCAACCTTATAGGATTAGGGATATTCAGACAGCTAATAAAACACTATTATGCTGGATTTTTCAGTAGGTGCTGAGCTGACTTCTCTTCTGCTGAAAGAGAAACCCATGGGGTTTGTCATTTGAGTCAAATCAATTGCTCCACATCTGACTGTGAGGGTTTTTGCAGAGGAGATCGATGTGTGAGTTGGTAAACTTAGTGGAGAATATCTGCCCTCAGAGTGGTTAGGCAACATTCCCACAGCTGGGAGCTGAGAGAACAAAAGGGCAGAGGAAGGGTGAATTCTTGCTCTGTCTTCTGGAGCAGGGACATCCTTCTTCTCCCACTTTTGGATATCAAAACTCCAGGTTCTCCAGCATTCAGAATCTGAGGCTTACACCAGTGGCCCCAGGATTCTAGGGCTTTCAGCTTTAGACTGAGCCTAATATTGTCAACATGCTTGGTTCTGAGGCCTTTGAACTTGAGCTGAGCCATGCTACTGGCTTTCCTGGTTCTCTAGACGGCAGATAGTCTACAGTGGGATTTTTCAGACTTCATAATAGAGTGAGCCAATTTTCCTAATGAATCTTTCTTTCATATATCTCTATACATAGTCTGTTGGTTCTGTATCTCTGGAGAAATCTGACTCAATTTTAAACATTTGTGAAAAAGAATTATGTTCATCACATTTGTAAATAGCACTAAATTAGACATGCTTATTGATATCCCGAAACATAGGCAAAAATGTCACGACAGTCTTGCAAATTAGAAAATTCGTCACTGGTAGGATTTGAATATTTTGTTTCTTCCAAAATTCTTGTTGAAACTTAATCTCTGGTACAATAGTACTAGGAGGTGGGCCCTTTAGGAAGTGATTAAGTCATGAGAGCGGAGCACTCCTAGGTGGCATTAGAGCCCTCATAAAAGTACTTGAGGAAGCAGCTGTGCTGTTTTTTGCTCTTTCGTTTTTCTGCCATGTGAGGACAGTGTTAGTCACTTTTGTCCTTTTGCCATGTGAGGACAGACGGCACCTTAGATCAGAGAGCAGCCCTCATTAGACATTGAATTTGATGATTCCTTGATCTTGGAATTTTTAACCTCCAGAGTGTAAGGAATGAATTTTTGTTGTTTATAAACTACCCAGGCTCTGATATTTTTTAGCAGCAGAAATGGACTGAGACCGTTTCTATCTGGACTACATTTTGGAAAGTACATGGTCATAATAGTAGACTTCAGAACAAGCAATTCAACAATAGCATGTAAATAACTGGCTGAGAATATATTAGGAAATTCCTGTAGATTATATTTGAGTACTATTCACATCATAATGTATAGAATTGAAATGTATTACAACACTTTAATCAGACCTTCTTTGAAAAAACATTTTTCTCAATTGAAATATGGTGAAACCCCATCTCTACTAAAAATACAAAAAATTAGCTGGGCATGGTGGCAGGTGCCTGTAATCCCAGCTACTCAGGAGGCTGAGGCAGGAGAATTGCCTGAACCCAGGAGGTGGAGGTTGCGTTGAGCCGAGATCGCGCCATTGCACTCCAGCCTGGGTAACAAGAGCGAAACTCTGTCTAAAAGAAGAAATAAAAAATAAGAAAAAATACTTAAGTAGATTTGTAGGAAATCTGTGTTAAAAATTCTAGAAATCTATTAAAAACAAAAAGAGAGAGAAGGAAAAAAGCACCTCAAACTAAAAACCTAACTGGTAAAAATGATGTTCTTTCACAACACAAAGTGAAGATGGTTATCATAAATTTAGTTGTCAGACTGCCCCTTCTAGCCACTTCAGTGGCTTAAAGACAACCCTGGATCTGGGGAATTTTGAAACCATTTACCTTGTTCATAAATATTCTCCCTTTTATGACTGCCAATAAAGAGAGTGGGTTTATAAGCAGACAGTATAGGTAGACAGGAAGCATAGTCAGAATATATTCTGACATCTTTTTCTGTACCAAGTTACCTACAAGTGATTAAATTTTTTTTATGACAGACTTCTGTGATAACCTAAAGTACATAAAATCGGTTTAAATAAGTGACAGAAACTATGTAATTATCTTGGGACTTTTCTGAAAAATAAATATGGAAAGTCAAAATTTTCTCCTTAGAGCAGAATAAGTAGAAATCAGAGTCACAGCGCATAAGATGGTAGCTGAATTTAGTGTGAGCAATGTTATATCTCTAAACTTAGGGGAAGGGATAAACATTTGGATTTTACTGTGTATAAGTCACTACAGAATGTTTGGGAAACAGTGAAGAAAGAAACATGGTAGTTGTCTCCAGGACCGATATTTTTTAAGGAGGCAGACCCCTTACGCTAACTTTTCTGGGAGGTAGATGCCCAGTGTGATGAGTGGTATGAATAAGGCTATGTTCTGCCAGACTATGTAAGAGAAGCTCTTAACCTGGTATGGGATGACAGGTTAAGTCATCCCATAGTGAAAGATGGGACAACAGTTAAGTCAAGAAACACTTTCTGTTTTGAGTTACAATGGATGAAAAGATTGTATGGAGGTACAGAGAAGTGATCCAATAAAATAAGCAAAATTTCTGATTATGATTCTACTTTTAAAACATGTTTTATAAAGTGAATACAAATGAACTTGATGTGAAGGGTTAAGCTGAGGCCAGACAATTAAATATATGACATGTCATGATTTATTCTGAGAGCAAAGAATGCCATTAAAAGAATAGAGAAGGTGACAAGGTGAGCTTTAAATTATAGAAAACTCACTATAGTTGTGTAAAGAAAACATGAGAGACAAAAAAAAAAAAAACAAAACAGGCAGCATGACAAGTTACATTCAACTCTAGGTATACTTAAGGGCACATGGGTGTTCTTTAAAAATACAGAGTTCTTAGCCCCATCCCCAAGGGCTTTCTTTGAAATCATTTGATATAGGGTTCTCTTTTAAATAGTTTGGTATAATTAAAATCTCCCCCATGTGCTTCTCGAGCATAGCCACAGCTGAAAAATACTAATTTACAAGAGTATTGAGACAGTTCTGTTGAAAAACTGATGATGTTCTGAACTAAGATAACTATAGTTAAGCTGGAGAGATGAAGAACAATTAAGACATAGTTTGCAGGTTAATTGGTTATTGAGGATAGCATACGAATGGAGTCCAGGATGCTAGCTTGGGCTGGTAAGAGTATTCCCTGAATAACAGAAAATAGGAAGAGTGTAGAGTTGGGGTATGAGCTTATTATAATTATTTGGAGTAGAGACATTTTTCCAAAGGAAAAAATAAACTGCAGGTCTCTAAAGAAAATACACTCATTTCAAATGTGACAAACAATGTTGAAAAATTCTAAAACCTTTGGTTGAAAGCCTATTATATATTTCAGGTACTGTGCTAGACTCTGGAGATATTCAGATGAATAGCACACATTCCTTGTCTTGAAAATTTATAACATTATTGGGACAGCAGACATAAATTTAGGTCATTTTAATATGTCATGTTAATTGACAATAATAATTGCAGATGTCATATAAACGATATTTAAAAAATTATATCAACAGGTTGACAGGTTTACTTTGTTGTCCATAGTGTTCTAATAACTTATGAGAAATATCTTGTTAATTTTTAAAATTTCTATAAAATTGGTATTAGAATTTTATTTTACATCTAAGGAAACTGAAGCCCAGTGTCTCAGTAGCAGAACTAGAATTCAAACTCTGCTCCTTTTCACTCTTCTTAAGAATTACACTAAGGAAAGCATTAGATGCAGATAAAAACACTTTATAAAAAGTCTTAATTTGGTCTTGGAAGATGCATAACATTTGCAATGAAGGCAGATAGGAAAGGCAGTCTAGAAAGATGCAAGAAAGTAATTTTTGTTATATGAAGCCATTTGAATTATGGGTGGCTGGAAAGCTACGTGAGTGAGACAATGCTCAAAAATGATGAGGGGAGACGTGAGGGAATGGTAGGCGATGAGGACTTTGAGGGACCTACATTAGTTTTTGACATTGAATAATGGAAAAAGTTTTAAAAACACAAAGATTAATGGAATGGATACTAGAAAAAAATTAAAATATGAAAAATAAATATTTTCTTATAAACCTTTTGAAATACAAAGAGACATTGTCCTTATATACGTAAATTGGAAGGGCTTCCTTTATACTACAATATAAAATATGCTAAAGAACCAAGAATTGAAACTGTAATATCTTGTGTTATGGGTCAAGATTCTAGGCTATAATTTAATGATAATTTCTGAATTAAAGTGTTACTTATTTGATAAGAAAGGCACCCCAAGGTATATAGTTCACTTTCATTTTTATTGCAATAGTAGATTGTTTTCCCTAGAATGAATCCTGTTGGGGAGGGCTAATATTAGGAGAAATACCTAATGTAGATGATGGGGGATGGATGCAGCAAACCACCATGGCACATGTATACCTATGTAATAAACCAGCACATTCTGCACATGTACCACAGAACTTAAAGTATAACAAGAAAAAAAAAACAATTAGAAAAGAATCCCAGGTATAAAAGAATTTTAAGATAGGCTTAAGTCTACCAGGACAGGAACCCATTAGGTAGGGGCAATAAAGAGAAATTATAATTGATAACTGGGTCATGAGACAAGGAATGATGAAAGGGTAAGATTGTAGGGCCTAGGAAGAAGGTAAGAATCAGGTTATTACAACTAGGCTCTTGCATTCCTGTGGATTATTGCAAAAATGGCTTGAACAGAAGGCTGACGTATTGACTGTGGCTGATGAATCAGCTTTGAATAAAACACTTGTCTTTGGAAGAGTGAAATGTGATGAAACTACATATGCAAATTAACTAGCTTCACCCATGCAGAGTACAAGGCATTTGGAAGCTACAAACAAGAATGGGTCTGACAATTTCCTCTTCCTATTTGAAACTGGGAAATAATTATTAGGAAGTCAGAGTAGCAAGTCAAGAATGTATAGGGACCACCACAACACAATTTATAAAATATGCTTTATATTAAGAACCAATCAGTTTATTTTCATGAAAGAAGACAAAATATGAGTTTATGTTTTATGACATTGAGAATTTTCATGTAAAATCAATTTATTAAATATATATTAATTGGTTATTACTATTTGTAAGTCTTTTTTAAAATTCTAAATTGAATATAAAGCAAACTTAAGAGACCTTGCTTTCATAGATCTTACATGTTAGTATGTTTCCAGTTCTTCTGTTGTAAAGTAACAATAATGTTACTATGTTATGGGATATATTAAGTAGGATTATGTCAAATTTCCTATAGTGTAGTTACATCGTGATTTCTTTATTTTGTAGTCCCTTCTATCCTTTTGATTGTCAACACCGTCATATGTTAACATGCATTCCTGGTAGTTATTTGATCACAACCTCAATTTTAGGAAAACTAATTCATCTTTCTTAGCATAGGAAAGTGGGAGAAGATGAGAGAAAAAACATAGTATGTGAACATAGAAACATTAAAAAAAAACTAGCATAGTAATAAAGACAAATCACTCCTGCTATATAATTTTGTTCTTCATTTTATGTCTTCATTTGATTTTATTTTTATCACTTTATTATGTGTTTTATAACTACACTGTAATTAGAGGGATTTTTGAAGCAGAATAATAATTAAATGAAATATATCTTAGTCTCAAGTTAACTCCACTTTTTTCTTAGAAGCAAAAATTAAAAGTCTAGGAAAAGTAAGTTTCCTAAGGTCAGAGTTTCCCAAGGTCAGAGTTATAGTTAAACCCAAGAAATATTTTAGTTAACTTGCCTCTTAGTTCACTGAACTGCCCCATTACCTGCTTGCCAGTCCTTTGAGTTTACTGCAAGAATTTGAAGTGTGTCTGCTTGATGTTGTTTGAATATATAACCTTCCTTCTTAAACACATGTATTCAAATAAAAACCAAGCTTTGTATTCTAGGTCTGAACTCCTTGCATGCATTCTGAAGGCTTTACTAGACAAATATCCAAGTTCTGAAAGTTTTTCTTCTTTCTCTTTTAAGGAATCAGACTAGTATTGTATGACCTCTGGGGATCTGATTTTAGGATGTTAGCTCAAAATATATCACTAATAAAGTTAAATTTGTTGTTAATATAGCTGAAATTACAATTTGGGCTTATAGAAAGAAGATAAATTACTATCACAAAAATAACATTATTCTTTAACTATTAAGATAATTAAAAATAATCTTAATGGAGAATACAAATTATCCATTTTTAGAGGTGATATTTTCAGGCTTGTTTTGTTATGGAACTTCTCACTATAGTTTTATGTAAATCTTCAAAAAGAACAGTACATTTGCATGCCCCAAGCCAGAAGCCCAAGTGAAATCAGGACAATTGTCCATAGTTGGTCAGTCTCATGTATCTAGAAGCTACTGTAGATACAGTGTTTGAGGAGCAGCAAGAGCTTTGCCTTTAGGTAACAAATAGATCAACAATTATGTTTGTAGTCAGCAGAAAGTCTCTCACAGTTTCTTTTTTAAATAACATTTGATCTAGTCAGCAAATAATATTCTCTGCGAGTGAGTAATCAAGGGTCACTTTAAAATTTTTGTTACCACAGATAAACCTTGTTAGTTGATTTTTACGACTTTGAAATCAAAGTATATATTTGAGATGAATTAGGTCTACTAATCCAAAAAGGAATGGATCTCTTAAAGAACCCTGGAAAAACTGTACTAAAAGCATCTACTTTAGTGACCCCAGATCTGGGGATAGGCACAGGCACGGAGTAAGTAATGAGACCATTGTATCCACAAAATACTATTTTTGTTTGTAGAGTAGTGTGCTCTATCCTTGGTTAGTTAGTAAGAAGATCAATTATTTAAATGGCAAGGAATTCCACTCCTACCACAAAACTGGGATTGTCATTGATGTACCAGGAAGAGGAACATGAGGAAGGCTAGATATAGTCACCCTCTGAACTTTTGTGTAGACTGGCTGTAAAGAAGGCTTGCTCTGTATGCTGGCCCCCAGAAAAGCAGATGCATTAAATAAAAGAAATGGCCTAGAGACAGGAACTGTTTTTGAACTGTCCTTTATATTTAGTAAGACCCAAAAGAGAAACAAAACATACCATACAGATAGTGAAGGCAACTGAGAAAATTATACTCAACATCCTATGAGCATATAAGGGATGTGAAGGTAAATACTGGCCTGGTGGGAAGAAAACAAAACCTGATCTAAGAAAAGTTATGATGGGTTAGAAAAAACACTTCTACTCAATACCAATAAACTATCTGTTATAACCATTTATTCTTGAAAAGGGTCCTAAAACAAAGGAAATAGCAAGCATTATCATATGTAGTAAAATCTAACTTTACTAAGTTAAAGCTGTGATTCCAAAGGTTTCACTGGTTTCCATATAAATCCCTTTAAATGACCAAACTGATAATTTGGCTGGAAGAAGTTTTAATATCAAGAATACCCACGATTATGAATACATAAAAAATGCCAACAGCAAGGAATACTAAAAAGCACCTTATAACAAAACAAAAATAAACAAAAAATTAAACACCTTAACTTCTTATAAGTGAAGAAACAACAACAAATATTAGTTTCTCTATGGCATTAAAACACAGAATATTTGTAAATTATGGTTTTTAAGAAGAAGAGTTTTTAAAACAGTAAGTAATTCTATAGCTAGTGAAATTAGTCAATAATATTTTTAAAACTGTATAATGGTATAATTCAACTATCAGTATCCAGAAATATAATCCAAAATAATTGTAATGTAAATAATCAAAAATATCGTTTTAACAACAATAATAGAAAAATTACAAGGCATGTAAACACAGAAAAAGTGCAACCCATGCACACGAAAATAAAGCAGACAACAGAAACTGTTTTTCAAGAGGCCTAGATATTGTTCATAGAAGCTAAAAACTTTATGAAAAGCTATTAGAAATATGTTTAAAAAACCAAAACTGACTATATTTTTAAAAACTAAAGAATAGTATGATGACAATAATTCATTAATGACTAGTGATAAATATTAAAAAATTATTTTTTAAGATAAATGACAGTTTTGGAGTTGAAATGTACAATGACTTAAATGAAATCAAATTGATTAGAGAAGCTCCAGTAGATTTGAAAAAAATAATCAGCAAACTTAAATATAAACAGAGATAATACAATCTTAATAATAGAGAAGAAAAAAGCATAGAGAAAACTAAACAGAGCCTTAACGAAATGTGGAGCATCGGTAAGTACACATTTGTTCATGATGGGAGTGCCAAAAAGAGAGTAAAATAAATGAACAGAATTGTTTTTGAAAAAATAATTCCTAGAAACCTCCCAAATTTGATGTAAGCATTAATACATACATTCACTAAACTCAATAAATTTCAAGTAGGATAAACACAAATAGATCCACACATAGATACATCATAGTCAAAATATTGAAAGCTGAAGTTAAAGAGAAATTGCTGAAAACAGAAAGAGAAAAATGACTCATCATGTTTAAGGTAACCCTAATAAAATTAATGGAAGAAGACTTCTTATCAGAAGCAAAGATTTCCAGAAAGCAGCGTGAAAACACTTAAATTGTTGAATGAAAAAAGTAGTATTCTCAGATATGAATCTTATATTCAAAAAAGTTTCACTTCCAAAATGAAGATAAATGATAATGTGTACAAACAAAAATTGAGAAAATGTGTTGCTAGAAGATCTGCCTGAAAAGAGATCCTAAAGGAAGTTCTGCAGGATGAAAAGAAGGGATACAATGAAAGAATTACAATTCACACATACACAAAAGAAGATAAATAAAAGAGACTGAATATTTACGTATTTTCTTCTTCCTTCTCACCAACTTAATAAAATTGCATAAAATGAAACATAAAAACAATCTAATCAAAGGCACAGATTCTCAGACTGGATTTTGAAAAATTCAACTATACGCTGTCTACAGTAGACATTTTAGATTCCAAAATGCAAATCGTTTGGCATTAAAAAAGATGGAAAGGGATGTATGTTGCAAACTGCAACAAAAAAGCACTAGGAGTTTGAGACCAGCCTGGCCAAAATGGCAAAACCCCATCTCTCTTAAAAATACAAAAATTAGCTGGTCCTAGTGGTGCATGCCTGTAATCCCAGCTACCGGAGAGGCTGAAACACAAGAATTGTTTGAACCTGGGAGGAAAAAGTGGCAGTGAGCCAAGAGCGTGCCATGGCACTAGGCTGACAGAGTGAGATTCTGTCTCAGAAAAAAATAAAATAAAAATAAAAGCACTAGATTATTATAATAACATGAGATAGACTTTTTTAAGACAATGTAACAAGAAATGAAGAATATTTAATAATGATAAAATAATTAATCTATTAGACAGATATAACAATGAAAAATATGTATGCACCTAACAGCAGAGCCCTAAAATTTATGAGGTAAAAATGAACAGAATTGAAGGAAGAACTTTACAGTTTAGAAATATGCTCTAATGGGCAAAATAAAAGATGCATAAAATACTCTAGAAAGGGAAGATTATTATAATATCGTTATTTTAATGGGACTAAAAGTATTAAGCATTTACAAAAAGGGTTTATTCTAAGTTACTATGCAAATGTTTCTTAAACAAATTATTAAAAGAAAGATTTAGATTTTTTTTGTGTGTCAAAACTTGAACCTATATAAATTCAGCTGAAGGGGTAGGATGAATTTAAAGTTGTTAATTTTCTTTATTTGGTGGAGATGGTAAATAGCTGCTGCTGCTTTGAAATTTTGACCTCAGAGAAATAGTATTACATGTTTTCTTTTCTTTTAAACTTAGTGACAGCCACTATTAGAATTAAAAGCAATGTGTAAACTTTTAGTGAAAAATAAATAGGGCGGGTGCGGTGGCTCAAGCCTGTAATCCCAGCACTTTGGGAAGCCGAGGCTGGTGGATCACAAGGTCAAGAGATCGAGACCATCTTGGTCAACATGGTGAAACCCCGTCTCTACTAAAAATACAAAAAATTATCTGGGCATGGTGGTGCATGCCTGTAATCCCAGCTACACAGGAGGCTGAGGCAGGAGAATTGCCTGAACCCAGGAGGCGGAGGTTGCGGTGAGCCGAGATCGCGCCATTGCACTCCAACCTGGGTAACAAAAGTGAAACTCCCTCTCAAAAAAAGAAAAAGAAATAATATCAAATATAACATGAATAGCAGTGGAGGTTTAACAAAAAGACAAAGCAGAAGTTAAAATTTCTGAAATCAATAACCAAAATGACAGAAAAACATTATTATAATAAAAATAAAATAGTTAAATGTCATATCAAAAGACACTTGGATTGAAATAGTCAACCTTATGCTTGCTTTAAGGGAGCCGGTTAAAGCATGATTAAGATTAAATGCAAAAGGGAAATCTGCATTCATATTTATATCTATGTGTCTATATCTAATCTATTTATATGAATACCATGATATTCAAAACAAACTACAAAAGCAAAAATTAATTAAGCATATGGCATTATCAAGCAAGAAGTCAAAACAAAAATGATATATTCAATCCTTTTTATATTGATTAATCGTTATTTCTGAAATGTTACTGTTGATATAAATCACATGGACACCTTTTAAAATGCAAACTTCTATTCAGTAGGTCTGGGAAGGAGCCTGGGATCCTGCGTTTTCAGGAAGTCACTGGGTAATGTTGACGCTGCTACTCTGACACCACATGTTGAGTAGTAAACATATATTCAATTCTCTTTCATCAGCTAACTCACTTTTCTACATTCCAATGAAAATAGGAAAATATGAAAAATAGCATATTATATAAAATGGAGCAGAAGAAAATAGTTGTTTGTAATGCTGATCATAAACATGTTTACTTATTTTCTTTTTCTAATTTCACATTCTATATCTAGAATATTGCATATATATGAAAAATTATTAGAATGTAGTTCATAAACAAACAATAGGTACTGAATGAGCACCTAAACTGCTGACGTAATTACTTCACTTGGAAAAAGAAAAATGAAATACTATGGTGAGTCAGTATAAATAATGATTTAAAAAAATAATTTACAAGTAATAATTTTATGGTTTTGGAAGACCTTAAAATAAGTGTTTTATCCTATTCATGAATAGGATATTTTACACAAATTTTCACTCAGTGTTTCCAAATTTTCTCCTATCATTTACATACTGACAAATTGCTAAAGCATAACTAAAATTACCACCCTGATACAACTCTATCCTGAGCCTACTACACTTTTTTTTTTTGGAGACGGAGTTTTCGCTCTTTTTACCCAGGCTGGAGTGCAATGGCACGATCTCGGCTCACCACAACCTCTGCCTCCTGGGTTCAGGCAATTTTTCTGCCTCAGCCTCCTGAGTAGCTGGGATTACAGGCACACGCCACCATGCCCAGCTAATTTTTTTTGTATTTTTAGTAGAGATGGGGTTTCATCATGTTGACCTGGATGGTCTCGATCTCTTGACCTCGTGATCCACCCGCCTCGGCCTCCCAAAGTGCTGGGATTACAGGCTTGAGCCACCGAGCCCGGCCCTACACTTCTTAACAATGAGAAGAACATAACTTTTTTTGTATCCAAATTACTCTTTATTCAGATGTTTTGAAACTTATCAGATAAGGAAAAACAAACTAGGGCAAAATTCCACATGTATACTTTTCTTATTGAATCATACATAGGCTAGAAGATAATGATGGTACAGGGTTCATTCAATAACACTGAAAGATCTATAAAGAGATGTGTTGATATTTCGTAGAATTTTCCAAGATCTGAGGAGGAAAGGGCTTTTCTTAAAAGACATCTTTAAATGCAAAAATAAGTTTTTGATGAGTCTGATATTTGCACCAGTCATGGCTCAGGCAATTGAACATTTAGAGTTTACTGTATTATTAAGGCATTAACCATTTATCATAGATTTCTTTATTTCCTGTAACAAAAGTAGCTTTCATGGTAAAATAGCTTATACATCTTGATTCCAATTTTGAAGTTGACTGATTTTTTAAATTGGGAAATTTGTTGAAGACTAATCCTCCATTTCAACACACTGGGGCATGTCTAGAAGAGAGTGAGCAGAATTACTGTAATCTTCAGCAACGGTTTCAGTACATAGATATTTCACTTTAAAAAATAGTACAGAAATTTACAGACAGAAGAATATGCAGCATCCACATATTCTTATGATTTGCAGTCTCTTTTTCTATGGAGCTTTTAGCTTCCATAGATGTCATATGTTAAGACAGCTAATGGGGAAGCCAAGAGGTGGAGTTCTAAATTTTCCGCCTACTTTTCATATATATGACATTCTATGACTAAATGCTTTTAAACATTTCTTCTCATACATTAGAAAACTTAAGGCCAGAGAGGAAATGATTTATATGAAATCATACAGCAGCAGAAATGAAGGGTAATATGGAAAGCAAATGCCTATGTTCAGATATTTAAAAAGTTAATGTGAAAATAGTAGAAGTTATTCAGTGAAATATCATAAGATAGAAATACTATGTGGATAGAAGATGAAAGTTATGGAAAAATATACTACTATTCTGTAAAAATAATCTTGCAACTTAAGCGGCCTGGAAATCAGAGAGGTTTCCACAAGAAGTAGCAGATTCTCCAGCTATAGGGATATTGAGAAAGAATCCAGAAAGGCAGTGTTGGTGTTGATTCAGAGGAGATGAAAGCGCTTGATCAAAGGAAAACTGCAGTGTCTCTTCAGAACATTCCAGCTCTAAGAGTCTGTGATTTATTAGGTATAAGAAAGTGACCTCCTTTAGTTTTTGCATTCCTGGCTGTGGAAGCTGTTGCTAAAAGCAAATTTGAGTATGTCCTTGTGCTCCTTGTCCAGACAGCTCTTTCAGGTTTTCCTCTGCTAAATACATTTTACCCTCCCACAATGTCCTAGGAAAAGGATGTACATATCATAAAAATTAGTATCTTTATATTTTCCCTGTCTAAATTCTGTGTTTCTCATAGCAACTAAATCTAACTCAAATGCCAGCTCCAAATTAGAGTTAGTGGATGCCTTGAGGATTGTGTTATTAATAATTCTCATATGTCATTTGGGTTCAAAATGGAGAGTAAAATCCCTTAAGCCAGTTATTAAGTATCACTGATGTAAGTCAATAAAGAAATTTATAGGTAATTTGGTGTGTGGGAAAAACAGCATGGTCAAATGACTTAATTGATTAAGAATATATGAAATTGCCTTGGAAATGTTTTTGTTTTAACTCTTTATGGTTTTTGAAGTTTAAAATTCTCTTTTTAATTTTTTGAGAAGTAACGACCACTAAGTCTATTTGTATTTTCTGATTTTTACCAGATTTATGTTGACTTTATCCACGTATTTACCTATATAAAGAAATTATAGCTTGTGATTACTATAATATTATATAACCCCAAACTTTCCTGGTAAGATAATGCATTTCTATATCCTCTATTTGTGTTACTCTTCCTATATTTCTTTGTAAAATTGTGCAAGATTGTCTTGTGTTTTCATCTTAATGAGCAGGGAAAATTATGTATATTTTCTTGAACTCCCAAGCTCAGGTGATCTGCCCACCTTGGCCTCCAAAGTGCTTGGATTACAGGCGTAAGCCACCATGCCCGGCAATTATGTACATTTTCATTCTGGATTCTTGAGATTTATGGGTAGGTAGAGTGTACAATAATCACTGGATGAAATAAAAAACCATAACCAAAAGTAGATATATGGGATGGAATCCCAATAAATAGTAAAGTCAGGCTGTCAGGCCATCACACTTACTCTGCTTAGAATAAGCATATAGCTAGGTTTATTGTCAAATTTAAACTATTTAAATAAACTGAATTATTTCAATTTTTAGAACATGGTAACAATTTATTTTGATTCTTATTCATTTAAGATATAATCTACAGATTTGATTTGTTAGTTTAGACTTTACCAATCTTTTTGCTATTTCAATCATATTATATAAATTGTGATAGTAATACAGGTCACAAGCAATTCAGTTTATATACGTTTTGTGAACACAGAAGACATTATACTCTGAAGACTCATTAGAGTTTGACTTTGCCATGTCTAAATATGGGCTTCATTATTCTTTGTGTAAACATAGTACTGCTCAATGTAGAATGGAAGGGGAGAACTCTATTTCTAATTTGACAAGGCAGAAACCATGAACAGCCAATTTTCTTTTCACAGTTTATTATCACACATGTAAACCTACTCTGTGTGCAAGAATAGTGGCATGCAAAATCTGGAAACAAAACTGAGGGGTGAAGCCTGGAAACTGTGAGACAGCTTGATGTCTCTCTGCATCAGGGATTTTAAATTAAAATATCCTCAGTGCCTAACCATTCATAATTTATACTGGGTAGTTCTTAAAAAGGTCTGATTGCTCATCTGCACAATAATTTTACATTATCTAAAGACAAAATATTCTGTCTTTCAGAAACTTGTAATATGCAGAAAAATTTATTTTTTCCTGAGTAAAGATGAAAAATCTGTTATTTTTTTTAATACTGGATTCTGAGTGATTCAGTCACAGAGATGCAACTGAACTTGTGGAGTTCAAGCTTAAATATCACATATAATTCTTATAAGTAGGTAATTTCAAATGAAAGGCTGTAATATTCCTTATTTGACTTCCAGCTGATATATAAGCAGAAAACAGCATAAGACCATGATAGGTGGATTAAAAAGAAATAGATAAATGAATGAAATTATTGTAAATAAAAAGGAAATGATTTTTTCCAATATAGCACTTAAAGCAGGAAAGTACCAGAGTAATAAGCACTGGCATATAGGAATAAAAGAGCATTCAAAACAATACCTCATATTTTGCAAATGCTCATTCCTTCACACTCTTCCAGCACCTAAGAGTCTCAAATATGCTTTTTCACAATTCTTACAAGGTTTGCAAAGCCAGTATATTAACTCATAGCTTGTACATTACTCTCACCTGAATTTTCATTCCAGCTTTACAAATTACTAGCTCTTTGCCCAATTCTAAACTCTTATTTAAAGTTGTAAGATGTCAATAATAAGCCAGGCTTCCCAAAGTTTTCATGACGAGTACCTTTTAAAAATGCATTTAATTTAAGTGTAAGATATCAGAAGGGGTCCAGTTTCTGCTTTCTGCACATAGCTAGCCAGTTTTCCCAACACCATTTATTAAACAGGGAATCCTCTCCTCATTGCTTGTTTTTGTCAGGTTGGTCAAAGATCAGATGGTTGTAGATAGGCTGGGTTGCCTCTGAGGCCTCTGTTCTGTTCCATTGGTCTATATATCTGTTTTGGTACATGTACCATGCTGTTTTGATTACTGTAGCCTTTTAGTATAGTTTGAAGTCTGGTAGTGTGATGCCTCCTGCTGTGTTCTTTTTGCTTAGAACTGACTTGGCTATGCGGCCTCTCTTTTGGTTCCATATAAAGTTTAAGGTGTTTTTTTCCAGTTCTGTGAAGAAGGTCATTGGTAGCTTGATGGGGATAGCGTTGAATCCATAAATTACTTTGGGCGGTATGGCCATTTTCACAATATTGATTCTTCCTAACCATGAACATGGAATGTTTCTCCATCTGTCTGTGTCCTCTCTTAGTTCACTGAGCAGTGGTTTGTAGTTCTCCTTGAAGAGGTCCTTTACATTCCTTGTTAGTTTTATTCCTAGGTATTTTATTCTCTTTGTAGCAATTGTGAATGGTAGTTCATTCTTGATTTGGCTCTCTTTAAGTCTGTTATTGGTGTATAGGAATGCTTGTGATTTTTACACATTGATTTTGTATCCTGAGACTTTGCTGAAGTTGCTTATCAGTTAACTCCAGATGGAGTAAAGATTTAAACATAAGACCTAACACCATAAAAACCCTAGAAGAAAATCTAGGCAAAACCATTCAGGACATAGGAGTAGGCAAGGACTTCATGACCAAAACACCAAAAGCATTGGCAACAAAAGCCAAAACAGACAAATGGGACCTAATCAAACTCCACAGCTTCTGCAAGGCAAAAGAAATAGTCATTAGAGTGAATCAGCAACCAACAGAATGGGAAAATATTTTTGCAGTTCACCCATCTGACAAAGGGCTGATATCTGGAATTTACAAAGAACTAAAACAGATTTAAAAGAAAAAAACAAGCCCATTCAAAAGTGGGAAAAGGATATGAACAGACGCTTTACAAAAGAAGACATACATGAGGCCAACAAACATATGAAAAAATGCTCATCATCACTGGTCATTAGAGAAATGCAAATCAAAACTACATTGAGATACCATCTCACACGAGTTAGAATGGCAATCATTAAAAATCTGGAGACAGATGCTGGAGAGGATGTGGAGAAATAGGAACACTTTTACACTGCTGGTGGGAGTGTAAATTAGTTCAACCATTGTGGAAGACAGTGTGGCGATTCCTCAAGGACCTAGAAATAAAATTCCATTTGACCCAGAAATTCCATTACTGGGTATATATCCAAAGGATTATAAATCGTTCTACTGTAAGGACACATGCACACGAATGTTCATTGCAGCACTGTTTACAATAGCAAAGACCTGGAACCAACCCAAATGCCCATCGATGATGGACTGGACAGGGAAAATGTGGCACATATACACCATGGAATATTATGGAGACATCAAAAACGATGAGTTCGTGTCCTTTGTAGGGACATCAATGAGCCTGGAGAACATCATTCTCAGCAAACTGACACAAGAACAGAAAATGAAATACTGCATGTTCTCACTCATAGGTGGGTGTTGAACAATGAGAACACATGGACACAGGGAGGGGAGCACTACACACTGGGGTCTGTTGGGGGAAATAGGGGAGGGACAGTGGGGAGGGTGGGGAGTTGGGAAGAGGTAGCATGGGGAGAAATGCCAGATATAGGTGAAGGGGAGGAAGGCAGCAAATCACACTGCCATGTGTGTACCTATGCAACTATCTTGCATGTTCTTCACATTACCCCAAAACCTAAAATGCAATAAAAAATATAAATTGAAATAAATTTTTAAAAAATGCATTTAAAGCACTTACTATAGAAAGAATACTGTAAATGTAAGTCCTCAGCAGCTATTATTATTATCTGGCAGTTGCATATTATTAAACTGACAGCAATTCTAGGTTTACTCTATATTTAGAGTAAATTCTGTTACTTTACATACTCGGTGTCCCATTAGTGTATTCTGTTAGGATTAGGAATTTGAATGTATTGGGAATTTTCATTAAATAATTCAGCACAAAATGAAAGACACATAGTATAAACCATCTAAGACAAAATACTTTTTGCTTTCTTATGAATATTCCCAAGATACATATTCACCAGGCCTAGAAACTTTAAAAAGCCCACAGATTACCTGTTCCAAAATTTTATTACACAAGAGAAACTTTTGTAAAACTCTAATTGAATTCTTGTTTTAATTTGTGCTTGAGCTCTTTTCTTTTTTCTTTCCTTTTCCATTCCTTTCCTTCCTTCCTCCCTCCCTTGATTCATCTCTTGTTTCTTTCTTTCTTTCTTTTTTCTTTCTTTCCCTCCCTCCCTTCTTTCCTTCTATTTCCTTCCTTCCTTCCTTTCTTTTACCTTCTTTCTTTCTCTCTCTCTCTCTCTCTTTCGTACATATATTTCTGTGTTTGTTAGTATATGGGCATAAGCCTGTGTGTGAATTAGAAACTAAAGTAACACTTTGCTATCCAGGAAACTCAATAATGCTAATGTTCTTGGGAACTGATGAAATTACTGTCAAAGAAAAATTGCACTATACAAGTTTCAGCAGCCAAATCGACCAAGCAGAAGAAAGGATGTCGGAGATTGAAGATCAACTCAATGAAATAAAATGAGAAGACAAATTAGAACTCATAATTAAGAAACTAACTCAAAACCTCACGGCTTCATGAAAACTGAAAAACTGGATTCTGAATGTTGACTGTATAAATAATGAAATGAAGGCAGAAATAAAGATGTTTTTTGAAACCAATGAGAGTGAAGACACAACATACCAGAATCTCTGGGACACATTTAAAGCAGTGTCTAGAGGAAAATTTATAGCAATAAATGCCCATATGAGAAGCGAGAAAAGATCCAAAATCGACACCCTATCATCAAAATAGAAAGAGCTAGAGAAGCAAGATCAAAAAAAACCTAAGATCAGAGCAGAACTAAAGGCGACAGACACAAAAAAACCCTTCAGAAAATGAATAAATAAAGGAGCTGATTTTTTGAAAAATCGACAAAATAGACTGTTAACCATATAAATAAAAAAGAAAAGGGAGATGAATCAAATAGATGCAATAAAAAACGATAAAGGGGATATCACCACAGATTCCACAGAAATACAAACTACAATCAGAGATGACTACAAACAGCTCTATGCACATAAACCAGTAAACCTGGAAGAAATGGACAAATTACTGGACACTTGCACCCCCCTAAGCCTAAACCAGGAATAAGTTGAAATTTTGAATAGACCAGTAACAAGGGCTGAAGTTCAGGCAGTAATTAATAGCCTACCAACCAAAAAAAGTCCAGGTCCAGACAGGTTCACAGCTGAATTCTACCAGACATACAAAGAGGAGCTGGTACCATTCCTTCTGAAACTATTCCAAACAATCCAATAAGAGGGAATCCTTAGGCTGGGCGCGGTGGCTCACGCCTGTAATCCCAGCACTTTGGGAGGCCGAGGCGGGTGGATCACAAGGTCAAGAGATCTAGACCATCCTGGTCAACGTGGTGAAACCCCGTCTCTACTAAAAATACAAAAAAATTAGCTGGGCGTGGTGGCGCGTGCCTGTAATCCCAGCTGCTCGGGAGGCTGAGGCAGGAGAATTGCCTGAACCCAAGAGGCGGAGATTGCGGTGAGCCGACATTGTGCCATTGCACTCCATCCCAGGTAACAAGAGCGAAACTCCGTCTCACCAAAAAAAAAAAAAAAAAAAAAAAAAAAAAAAAAAAAGGAATCCTTCCCAAATCATTTTATGAGACCAACATTATCCTGATACCAAAACCTGGCAGAGACTCAACAAAAAAAGAAAACTTCAGGCCAATATCCATGATGAACATAGGTGCAAAAATCTTCAGTAGGATACTGGCAAACCGATTGCAACAGCACATCAAAAAGCTTATCCATCATAATCAAGTAGGCTTCATCCTGGGGATGCAAGGCTGGTTCAACATATGCAAGTCTATAAAAGTAATCTACCACATAAACAGAACCAAAGACAAA
The DNA here is from genome assembly GCF_049354715.1 of Callithrix jacchus. NCBI lineage: Eukaryota > Metazoa > Chordata > Mammalia > Primates > Cebidae > Callithrix > Callithrix jacchus. The sequence continues at coordinate 90,177,699 of NC_133511.1, forward strand.
AAAAACACATGATTATCTCCACAGATGTAGAGAAGGCCTTCGACAAAATTCAACAGCGCTTTATGCTAAAAACTCTCAATAAACTAGGTATCAAAGGAACATATCTCAAAACAATAAAAGCTATTTATGACAAACCTACAGCCAACATCATACTGAATGGGCAAAAACTGGAAGCATTCCCTTTGAAAACCAGACAAGGATGACCTCTCTCACCACTCCTATTCAATATAGTATTGGAAGTTCTAGCCAGAGCAATTAGGCAAAAAGTAAATAAATAAATAAATAAACAAAGGGTATTCAATTAGGAAAAGAGGAAGTCAAATAGTCTCTATTTGCAGATAACATGATTGTATATTTAGAAGTCCTTATCATCTCAGCTCAAAATCTCCTTAAACTGATAAGCAACTTCAGCAAAGTCTCAGGATACAAAATCAGTGTGCAGAAATCACAAGCATTCCTATACACCAATGACAGACTAACAGCCAAATCATGAGCAAACTCCCATTCACAATTGCTACAAAGAGAATAAAATACCTAGGAATATAACTAACAAAGGATGTAAAGGACCTCTTCAAAAAGAACTGCAAACCACTGTTCAAGGAAGTAAGAGAGGACACAAACAGATGGAGAAACATTTCATGCTCATGGCTAGGAAGAATCCATATCATGAGAATGGCCATACTGCCCAAATTAATGTATAGATTCAACAATATTCCCATCAAGCTACCAATGACCTTTTTCACAGATCTGGAAAAAAACACCTTAAACTTCATATGGAACCAAAAGAGAGCCTGCATAGCCAAGATAGTTCTAAGCAAAAAGAACAAAGCTGGAGGCATCATGCTACCTGACCTCGAATTATACTACAAGGCTACAGTAATCAAAACTGCATGGTACATGTACCAAAACAGAGATATAGACCAATGGAACAGAACAGAGGCCCTGGCAATGCCCCCCATCTACAGCCATCTGATCTTTGACAAATCTGACAAAAACAAGCAATGGGGAAAGGATTCCCTGTTTAATATATGGTGTTGGGGAAAACTGGCTAGCAGTGTGCAGAAAATAGAAATTGGACCCCTTCCTGACACCTTACACTAAAATTAACTCCAGATAGATTAAAGACTTAAACACAGACCTAATTCCATAAAAACTCTAGAAGAAAACCTATGCAAAACCATTCAGGACATAGGCATAGACAAGGACTTCATGACTAAAACACCAAAAGTATTGGAAACAAAGACTAAAATAGACAAATGGGACCTAATTAAACTCCAGAGCTTCTGTACAGTAAAAGAAACAATCATTAGAGTGAACCGACAACCAACAGAATGGGAAAAAATTTTTGCCATCTACCCATCTGACAATGGGCTAATATCCAGAATGTACAAAGAACTAAAACAGATTTACAAGAAAAAGCAAGCAAACCCATCCAAAAGTGGGCAAAAGTTATGAACTGACACTTTTAAAAAGAAGACATCTATGAGGCCAACAAACATATGAAAAAATGCTCATCATCACGGATTATTAGTGAAATGAAAATCAAAACCACAATTAGATACCACCTCACGCCAGTTAGAATGGTGATCATAAAAAAATCTGGAGACAACAGATGCTGGAGAAGACATGGAGAAATAGGAACACTTTTACACTGTTCGTGGGAGTGTAAATTAGTTCAACCATCGTGGAAGGCAGTGTGGCGATTCCTCAAGGACCTAGAAATAGAAATTCCATTTGACCCAGAAATCCCATTACTGCGTATATATCCAAAGGATTATAAATCATTCTTTTATAAAGACGCATGCACACATATGTTCATAGCGGCACTGTTTACAATAGCAAAGACCTGGAAACAACCCAAATGCTTGTCAATAATAGACTGGACAAGGAAAATGTGGCACATATACAGCATGGAATACTATGCAGCCACAAAAAATGATGAGTCTGTGTCCTTTGTAGGAACATGGATGGATCTGGAAATCATAATTCTCAGCAAACTGACATAAGAACAGAAAATCAAACATGTTCTGCATGTTCTCACTCATAGATGGGTGATGAACAATGAGAACAGATGGACACAGGGATGGGAGCATCACACACTAGGGTCTGTTGGGGGGCCAAGGGAGGGACAGTGCAGGGGTGGGAAGGTTGGGGAGGGATAACATGGGGAGAAATGCCAGATGTAGCTGACGGGGGGATGGAGGCAGCAAACCACATTGCCGTGTGTGTACCTATGCAACAATCCTGCATGATCTGCACATGTACCCCAGAACCTAAAGTACAATAAGAACAAAAAGGGGGGTGATCAGGTGAATATAATCAGAAGAAAACTGATGTAATGTTTAGTCAATTTGAGGGCAGAGTTGAAGTTGTCTTGGTCACTACTTTATAGATTATTCTTTGCATGCCAAGTTAAACAACCTGAAGCATTTCTGTCATTTCCTCATAAACTTTTGTTTCAATTATTCTCTCTTAGCTTTTTAAGCTTTGAACATTTCAAATTTCATTTCATTTTAAAATTCAGTTGACCAAGTAGGAAACAGGATTTTATTGAAGGATGGCTAAATTTTTTAAAACAAAAGAAAGAAAATGGAAAGAAGAAAGAGTAAATTTTCAGGGTGTTTTCTTAGTCCTTCTAGCTCTGTTTTTCTTATTGTCTGTGAAGACCCTATGTGTTTCATTCTAAGTATCTTTGGTCAGTTGTTCCTTTTCCTGTATTTGCCTGGTTGCTTGCCATGTTAGAGATCATTATTTGATCTACATGAGTTAGATGAAATTATCTGGCATTTATAACAATAAGCTCACTTAATTTAACATCATTGCCATATTTCACTGGCTTCGTCTTGATTTATTTATTCATGTTATCAGCATAGATTAAGAATGGAATGAGCATTAAATTCATTATTCCTATGACATATTCTGCCAAATATTAGCAATTGCCTGTGTTTTTTCTTTTTCAAACACTGTATTAAGCACTTTAATTTGATAATCTATTTAATTCCTGAAATCTTCGATGAAGCACATTCTGTTTTTATTCGTACAGATGAGAAAATGAGATACTGAGATAAAAGATCACTTAGTTTTTTAATTGAGAGAATGCACTCCAGATCAGGTCTCTTTTCAACCACATACCATGTTTCTAGTCACCATACAACAACCACGTCTTTGCTTCCCACCATTTTTGCTTTTCTCTCTTCTTTGCAGTGCTTCCTCCCATTTTATTTCCTTCTATAATATCTTCATTCTTTTCTCTGTAACTTTTTTCTCTTTCCCTGTAACATTCTAAAAGTTGGAGATCTAAAGTTCATTTGGACAGATAGCCTGGATTCAAATACTTGAAAATCTTCATATTTATTTCAGCATAACGCCATATATGTAATTTGTTACCTATACATGTAACAAATTGAATCAATGAATGAAGTAAATGAGTCTCTACTTAACCTAAAAGGTGTTTAATTCCTCTATTACATTTTTCTAATTTAAAAAATGAAAAAAATACTGTCTAATTTCTGAAGTTAGATTTAACACAGTTCAATTTTTTTTCTATAATCTAAAATAGTTTATCTTACAAAAAAAGTTGTATGTTTAGGAGAGGTAGGGAATGAATAATAAGCAAATTTGAGGATTTCATAAAGATTTGTTAAAGAAAAAACACATGTGAACAGACAGTACTTAATTGCCAATGCCAAACATTCTATTTATGGAGGTAATTGACAAAGTGAAAATTAAAAAGTACTTAAATTGCATTGCAAACTTGTTGTCCAAATAGACCCAGGATAATAATTTTCTGTTATACTGAATTGTAGATAATTAATATTTAGAATGTATATGTAAAAATAGAGGAATGCAGAGAGAAGCTGAAATAAAAGGAAAATGTGATAAATACACTTAACCAGCAAATTACTTGTTATATATATGAATTGTTTGATATATTAGATATGAGTATTGCAATAAACTTATTTTTAACTGCCCTAGTTACTTAGAAATATAATTAAAATAAGTGTAGTATTTTTTTAAAAAGAATCATATATTCAATCAGAAGAAATTGATGGCTCTGGCTAAAGAAAAACATCCTGTAAACAATGAATAGATGCTTTTTCTTTTCACAGAACATTTGCCATTTATTTTCTTAAATCATTTTTACTTAAATTTGCCTCTTGAAATCATTAACAATTTTACTATGGTGAAATTATAAATAATCATTTATCTGAAAAAAATCAGTTGCTGCCTAAAATGATAATACTTCTGCCCTTTTTCAGGGGTTTATACAAATCAAAGTGTTATTCATTTTAAAGTAAGAATTCTCATATTACTCATGTTTTTTAAAATTGTGACCAGAAAAATTGTAGTATACCTTATTGAAATGCAAATATTATTATATATATTTTAAAATGAACAGAGATTTTCATTTGGGATTTTTCAAGTTTGTAGCATCAAAGCAAGTTCTAGGAAAAAAAAATCCTTTTCAGCAAATGCATTGTGTATTCCTTCCAATGTACTGGAGGCATAACATGCCTTATAAATTTTGTATTTCATGATTACATGTATAACAAGAGTTAAAAATAGAAGAAAAATGCAACAGTACAGGATTAACGCTACATTAAAATTCAATTACCAAATATTGGAATGTTTACTTTGTTCTGTCAGGTGTAAAATGAAAAGAGAAAACGTAAGAAATAAAAAATAAAGACCCTCACTTTTGAGTAACATGTCAAAAGAAAGAAATTAAATGTATATTCTGTGACAGGCATTATAATAAGTAATTTACCTTTATGTATATATACATGTTTTTTTCTAATTTAAAAGCCCCCAGATTTATGAACTAATTATTGCTATTACACCTACTTTATAAATAATGGAACTGAAATTCAGATGTATTTTACTTTATGGTCGTGCTGTGATGATACACTTAGTGTATCAGAAATTGCATTCAGTTGCTAGTAAGAAACTTAAAAAATGATGACTAACAAAAGTTTTATTTTGCTCAAGTGATGAAAAGTCCAGAGAAAGTCACTTCAGGACCAGGATGATGGCTTCATGTGTCATCAGCATTCTTCACTTCTTTCTGAGAGCTCAGCTATCCTCAGCATGTATTTTATGCTCAGAATGAAATCTTTCATACAGTGTTTTCTTTCTAGACTAGAAGAAAGAAAATGGAAAACTCAAACACAAATGCTGTTATTTTGCTCCTTAATTTTAAGAAGATTTTTCAGCTTACTTTTTAATTTTAAGAAGCTTTTTAAAATACTTACTTCTTACTTAAGGGCAAGAAGCTTCTTAAAATCAAGGAGCTTCTTCTTAACTTTAAGAAGCTGAAGATTTCTCTGAAGTCCCAGGCAATAGCTTCCTTTTACATCTTATTGTCCAGAAATACTTCATATGGTTCAAAATATACTTCTTGTAGTCATAATTTGCTATTAACAGCAATATCATAATACTTTATGATAAAGAAAAATGTGAAGTATATTATTCAGGTAACCAGAAGTCTTATCCAAAGTTATTAAGAGGCAAAGATAGGATTTGAAACTTGGTTTGTCTAATTCTACATGCATGCATATGTTTATTGCAGCACTATCCACAATAGCAAAGACATGGAGTCACCCTAGATGCTCATCACTGGTGGGTTGGCTTAAAAAAACAAAGGTGGTACATATACAACATGGAATACTACACAGCCATAAAAAAAAGAAAATCAGCCTTGTAGTCCTTTGCAGCAACATGGATGCCGCTTGAGGCCTTATCCTAAACAAATTAATGCAGAAACAGAAAAAAAAACACTACATGTGCCCACTTATAAATGGGAGTTAAACTTTGGGTACTCATGGACAAAAAGACAGCAATAATAGAAACTGGGAACTACTAGAAGGTGGAAGGAGGGAGAGGGACAGGGTTTTCAAAACTATTATGCTCAGAACTTTTGTGACTGAATCAGTCACACCCCAAACCAAAGCATCATGCAATATACACAGGTAACAAACCTGCACATATACCCCTGAATCTCAAATAAAAGTTGACATTATTTTAAAAAGAAAGAAACTTGATTTGTCTGATTTCTAATCCAGAGATCTTAATCTCTATTTTATAGATAATTTTTGATTTTCTTGGTATTTAGCACCATTTAAAACCTTAGATATAATTAATACAGTACAGTGCTTTATGAATGCTATATTAAATGTTTGATTATATAAGTTTGAAACGCATGCATATTCCTTAAATCAATAGGAATTAAGGAAATCTTGAAAATCTATATAAACGTGTTGGCACATACAGCATATAAGAATATTTTAATTTCTTGGGAGGCCGAGGCGGGTGGATCAGGAGGTCAAGGATCAAGACCATCCTGGTCAACATGGTGAAACCCCGTCTCTACTAAAAATACAAAAAAAATTAGCTGGGCATGGTGGCGCGTGCCTGTAATCCCAGCTACTCAGGAAGCTGAGGCAGGATAATTGCCTGAACCCAGGAGGCGGAGGTTGCGGTGAGCCGAGATTGCGCCATTGCACTCCAGACTGGGTAATAAGAGCGAAACTCTGTCTCAAAAAAAAAAAAAAAAAAAAAAGAATATTTTAATTTCTTTATGTTTATTTTTCTTTATAACTAAAACCTACAAAGTATTTGAAATTAAACAATTAATTTTAAAAACTAACTTTTCTTGAGTAAATTGCAATTTATTTTAAATAGAAGCTATTTTGAAACTTCAAGAATAGGATATGTACACTATAGGTGTGACACAGTTGACTTCAGGTATTGAATAATGTTGAATACTACTATAGTAATTTTTATTTCTGATGATTTTCTTTTTTTAAAATTATTTTTATAGATCATAGAAGCCCACCTCTGCATAATTGCAAAGGACAAAATTGTAACTACTCAAATTGCTTATGGTTTCAACTTTTGATTCTTTGCTCTACAAATACCTATTCTACAAACCAATTTACTTGACTACTGATTTATGGTAGAAATAAAATAATTCTATGAAAAAGATCATATGAATTGTAGTTCTTAGTCCATGTCTGAAAATCAAGTGGTTCAGATAATACATTGATTAGGTATATTGAGCAGTAGTTAGAGGTCATCTGGAAATAAGTGGGGAGTTTACACAAAATACAAAGATATGTATATTAAAAATGTTTAAAAACCTATCAAATCACATTTATGTCCAGTACTCACTGAGTACATATTTTATACTAGGCAGTAGTCTTTTAACCTGATAAAAGACTGTCTTTGTCCCAGAAACTGTTGAAAATGTTTGCTGCAAAGTATAAAGCAAGAACTATGTTAATTATACTATGTTCATGGAATTTACCTTAGTGGTCAGTATGAAACAGGGATAAAATATGTGTGAATGAATTAGTTAACAAATTTAGTAAAATGAATTAGTTAAAGACTATTTAAATATCCAGATTTTTTGTGATTCTTAAAACAACGTACAGGATAACCTGGTTGTTATTTTCTGTTTAGTATCATTAAGATATCCCTAGTTCCCTGAGGTTTAATGATGTTACAGTGTAATCCACAGATGTTTATGCACACATCTGCAAGTCCTGTTTTTAATTTCAGTTCTGGGAGACCAGTTAACTTACTGAAAAGGAACTTTAGATTTCATTACATTCTGGTGCTGTTTAAGGACAACATTGTTTAAATCCTTTCTAATTGTTTCAAAAGTTGTAGATCAGGCAGTTAGAAGTAAAACAGCTGTGTATCAGTTGCCCATAATACTGAAAAGGTTCATTTTCCTCCTCTATTGCTGTCATATCAAATAAATAGGCTGAGAGTTTATCTGTGATAAACGCCCTCTATTTAATACAGTGGGACAGTTCCTTAATTTGAGCACCTAGCATAGTGTCAGCCTAAGTCTTCTGCTGATTTAATTAGCAAAAGTTCCATGTTAAACACTTTGCAATTAAACTTTTGGGTTCTCTCATTGAAAAAAGTATAATCCTTTCACAAAAGAAAAAAAAAATCAAAATGAGCTCAATAATAAAAGTAATTTGCATTTTGTTGCAAATGTGTTAAACAGCTGATGAATTATTCAAAAATTAGTTCTACAGACTTAATGAGCCTCTCTAATTTGACTTCCATACCACATTATAAATTTTATTCCATGTCTCTGAATTGAAAAGTATTCATTAGCGGAAGGCATTCATCAATATACTATATGTCATTAGTAAGGAAAATATTTTTTAATTTAGCAGGAAATTTTGTTCTAGTATTATAAATAAAATTTCTTTCACTATAAAAATAGTTTTACCTTTATTATTCATTTTACTGTTATATATATATTATAAACAAACTGTAAGAAAAAAATCTAATTATTTTGTTTTAATGATTTAGCGATTTTTTTCCTAGATTGCATTTGTTGAACAATCTCAAAGAATCCAATTATACGTATTTCTCAAAGTCCTGAAGTAGTTTTAGTCCACCTCAATCTTGTACAGCATAATTAAAGTTCTAGCAAGTTAAATTCCTGTGTATACAAAGCTTAGCACCATAATATTTCTTTAAAAGTAAAGAAAGAATTTCTTCATTCTTGGATGTATACTCTTTCACTGGCAAAAACAAAGAAAACAAAAATACAGTTTTCCCCACTTATTATTGAATAAAATTCTGTCATTAAAAAAAAAAAACAGCCATCCTAGTTTGTGCATTCACAAAACTCTACATTTCATTTACATGGCAACAGGTAAAACTAATAATCTAACATCAACAGGAATATGCAAATATTTGCTGGCTGAGTGTGGTGGCTCATGCCTATAATCCCAGCACTTTGGGAGGCTGAGGCGGAAGGATGACTTGAGGTCACGAGTTTGACACCAGCCTGTCCAACATGGCAAAACCCTGTCTCTACTAAAAAACAAAATTTAGGCGGGTGTTTTGGCACTCTACCGTAATCCCAGATACTCGAGAGACTGAGGTGGGAGGATTACTTGAACGCAGGAGGTGGAGGCGTCAGTGAGCCAAGGACATGCCACTGCACTCAGCCTGGGCAACAGAGTGGACTCTGTCTAAAATATATAAAGAAAAATATGCTAACCTTTACTGAGGATTTATTATATACCTGATTTTATTTATATGCTTAATGCACGTCTTATTTAAGTCTCACAACATTAGAAGTTAGGTGCCATTGTATCATCTGATTAAGAGGAAACAGAGGCTTGGAGAGTTGAGTCACTTTCCCTGATAGTTATCAGGTCATTTGTGAAGCAGGTACTTTAGCTTTGCTTAGTTTGGTCCTCCTAAGCACCGCCACCCTCTGTAAGCCATGCTGGACATGCTTCCTTCTGCGCTGCAGCCATGATTCTATTTTGAATGATTTCATTTTGAGGGATACAAACTTTGTGCTCTTCTACCATCTAATGTTAGTGAAATGGTTCATAAAAGAATTAAGCAAGTTCTGATTTCTTCTAACTAAAATAGTGAGAATTATGTGGTTATCTAACACATGATCTAGTTATAGTTTATTTGGATGCAATAAAAATATTCTTTTTCCAGGAATCTTTTCCAGATATGTCTGAGGCAGACAGTTCTCACATTTTTTAAAAGGAAGAGTGTGGCGCTCTGTAATTTCCTAGCTCTGTGTGTGTGTGTGTGTGTGTGTGTGTGTGTGTGTATTTTTTTTTACTGAGGGAGACATTTGAGAGATGAATAGAAATCCAAACATATTAAAGTCACAGCATATAGGAGGATATATGTCTCACATTTTACTATAAAATTTAAATTTAAGATTTTCTAAAATAATCAAAATATCTTCTACCTTTCTGAACTTTATGTTTTATGTAAAGTAAAAATGAATTAACTATTAAGAATATATGTCAAGAAAACTAAAATGAGCTCAGCACTCATAAAAGGAGCTCAATAAATATTGATTTCCTCCTGTCCTCATTTAAAACTTTATAAATGATACCCAGCAGCAGTGTATACAGTTAGAATTATGGTTTCTCTATGAAATGTACAACTATCACTCATCACATAGGTCTAGAAAAAATGTGTGCGTGGTTCTAACAGTTTTTTTTTTTTTTTTTTTTTACTACATTGGTAATTGGTAATTTAAAAATTTTTTAAACGTGTCTCATTTTGTATGAAGAGTTATAATCAGGCTTATTATGTCTTTTGTAATGAGGGAATAAAAAGGAATATATACACAACTAAGGTAGATATTCCAAGTGGATTTATACTTGGGACAGGGGTTTAGAAAAGAAGGTCAGCTTTAAGAGACTGTAGCATATACATACAAACTATTTGCAGCAAACTATATTTAGCCATTTCTTAGACTAGATATTTACAAGGTGCTTTCATGGATTTTTCTGCAGCCAACTCTTCGTTACCATCCAGCTTTGTTTCTTGGCCTTTTATAGAGTTTTGGTAATGATTTACATATAATTCTAACATGTATATATATACACATACACATAATATCACAAATCATTATATGTGATATATATAAAATATCAGATAATATTTTATAATATATATGTACACATATATGTGTGTGTGTGTGTGTGTGTGTGTGTGTGTGTGTGTGTATTCTCCTTGGTCTATTTTAACTTATTTAGAGTTAAAATAAGCCAGCAAACAATGTGATTTCTTAGCCAGTTGCCAGGAACTGGCTTACACTGTGTCCTTTTATTCTCTACTAGGTCAATGGGGTCTGTTCTTTATACACAGGGATCTGTATTCTGAAAAGAAGGTCAACTTTAAGAGACTGTAGCATATTGGTAAGAGCAGAGACACTCGGAGTCTGCTCCGAAAAGGGAATTTACCGGGTTGTGAGGAACCTATCAGTAAGTAAACGCTATCACTTGTCATAAGATAACTTTTAAGGTTCCAAATAACCAGACTATTTGGCACCCCATGCCCAACACATCCAAACCCCAATTATAAATTTTATTTCCCCATAAGAGAAAGTAGACATTTTTCATCTCTCTCATATTCAATCTTGTGTAGAAGAAAAATAAAGCAGATGGTAATTTTAAGTAAGGTAACCAGGGGAGATCAAGGTATACCTTGCTTTTAAATTGTTTTTAATTGTTATTTTATTCTTTCATTAATTCAATACATATCTATATAGAGAGAGTACCTATCACATTCTAGACACTAAAGATTAAAGATGAGTTAATGAAAAAAAAAGTCCTACATTCATTGCAGTAACCTCTTCAAGATACCAACCTCTGACTTTTATGAACAAACCAAATGAAACCTTCCAGATTCTTTGTATCTGTTCTACCCCCACGCATAAACCCCATATCTCATATCCTCTGTGGTCCTATCTTCAGCCCCACCTCCACTCCACCTCAGTCGCTTAGTAGCCTAAATTCTGTTGTAACTTCTAATTATCCTCCAGTATTTGAAATGTTTGAAAGTTGTTCTTTATGTTTAACTATCAGTTGTTGTGCTGAAATTGTCAACCATTTATTTCTGTTCACCAAAGAAGAAAACAGCTGGATACTTTCCATTCTATAATTGTACATCTGATCTATTGCTTCCCAAAGTGGTTAAATAAAGATAAATGACTTCATACCTCACAATCAGAGAGCCCTCAGTAAAGTTTTGTTGCAGTAGTGGCTTTTTCCAAGTTCTGTAGATCTCCTAAGAGAAGTTACCAAATAAAATTATCTTCATTTTGGCAATTTACTATGCTCTGGTGTGTGCGTGTGTGCATGTAAGCTCCTTGATGACAAAAGTGACAGTAGTATCCATGGCACCTACCCTCCAGCCTGCAATTACACAGAGGTGAAAATGTCTTTAAAACAAGTACAACTTTTAGGAAAACTTAGAGAATTCAAAGTTTAAATTAAGAAGACCAGGAAAGTACATAAATACTTGACCCTGACTGGCCAGTAACTTTACAACCGCATTTAGAGTTCCAGATAGAAAAAGTTACTAGTAACAGAAAACTAAAATGAGCTAAGCACTTGTGTGCCTTCCATCCATATGATCTAACTTTATTCTTCTGAAAACTCTGTGAAGTAGATGCTGTTATTCCTATTTATTAATAAGGAATTATTTTCTTATGGTAATAGTCAGCCAGTGGTAGGGCCTTGGTTTGGAGGTTGACGACTCCTGCTTTTTGTAGTCAGCACCTACATGAAACACTTAGATGTTCTCCCTGGGTAGCCTCAATGCCCAGAAATTGCAAAGACAGCATAAACATAGGTAAATTTCCTGAAAAATGAAGAAAATATACGTCTTTCCCTGACTCATCTTCTATTCAGTGTTTCTTTAACTGACTTGTATGCCTTTCAACACAGTAAGAGGACCTCACTATTGTTTTTATTGAAAAAGTTCTCAGGCATACAGCCAGTGAAGTTGTATTTCACTGGACTTGTCCAGCTGCCATTAGCCAGAATTCAGAACTGAGACTTGTTTGTAAATCAATAGCAGGTGTCAAGTCCGAAGTTAATTTTATATCTTTTAGTTTTTTGAGTCATCACTTTGTTTCACTGCATTGCTTAAACCAACAGAAAATATTTTTCCAGCTTAGCCTTTTTTTTGTTTACTCTCATGTTTGCACTTCATATGCTATTTTATTTGTCACATTCTGTTTTAAAAATATATATATGTTTTTCTACTTTAAAATTGAGAATATTAAAAAACAAACCAACCAACAACAAGAACACCAACAGCATCTTCAGTGCTTTTGTGTTCCCTGGGTCTGCTGAAGAAAACACATTTCTTAAGAGGCCTTGGGAATCCTTTTAGGCTGATAAACATAGTAGTGACATCCAGGTAAGGGGAGAACAAAACTCTGAATGAGCTGCTCTCAGACAAATCTATGCCCATATTATTTAAGGTTTTGTCTTACTCTTACAAGAAATTGAACCAATGTAATATGATTTCAGAATGATGATTCTAACACTGAATGTTGATAGTTAATGAAGACAAAAATTAACCAATTTATAATTAGTAATGTTCAGGACAGAGAAATTAACTACAAGGAATTTATAATGCATTTTTATTGACATCTCTTTACTATGTATACTAAATTTTCCTTTCATTTTTTAAAAATATGCCTCCCAAACCAACAATATTTAGCTCTAATTGCTTTTTTTTTCTTGATTACCATTTGGGGAGATGCAAAAGAGTGGGAAAAACACAGAGAATTAATGTGAGAAAGGAAGCAAAATTTTAAAGCAGTTCTCTGTACTTCCTGTAAAAAGGAATAGCAAGTCAAAAGAAGCTTTTATATTCAATTAATCTGTAGAAGCAATGAATCTAAACTTTATTCATTTCAAACACAAAATTACATACCAGATTATCCCAGCTCTCTCACCTTTGTTATCTGCTCTTGAAGCCATTATGCTTCTGTTTAGTTTTTCACTTTGCTGGGATTTTAGAGTTGTCTTTCTGTTTTTAGAAAATTCACATACATATTTGCTTTCTACTAAGACCCCTGAAGAGTTTTATTTTCTAAATAAATTCTAAGAACAATATATCTTTTTCTCAGAAATAACAAGACTCTTTTTCAGATGGATTCAGATCACCTCCCAATGAACTTATTATCTTAGTTTTCATTACCTAAATTTCAAAGAAGTAATGACCATTAAACAGTCATACATTTTAATAAAATAAATCTTGATTTCCCCATGCTTAATAAAATATGCCTGAACTTATTTTGGATTATTAAGTACTTCATTTTGAATTAGATGGAAAACTTTGAATGGGCTAAATATGATGCCTTTAGTGTTAAAATTCAAATGCATGAAATTTACAGATAATAAATAATCCTCACTAGGAAATTCAATTCTGTATTATCTACATAGAAAGATTGAATTACAAAATTTTTTTTGTAAAAAAAAAAACCTATAATTTTTATATTTCTTTTCTAGAATATTATTAATGCCAGAACAGATTCTTCATTATATAACATGATTCATTATATTAATTTAAAGGCAAATTATGTATTAGATTTGTGCTATCAAAAGTTTCTACTCTTAGGTAGGTAGTGCAAATAGAAATAAGCACATAGTTTTATTGATTGTCTCAAACAATTTTTAAAAAAATTACTAGGGAGATTTTCCTCCCTTGTAGGACAAACAATTTTTATTATGACCGTTTTCCTTGCAGAAAATTAGCTAAATGGGCAGCAAACATACAATCTAATTCTTTCATTTGTACCTTGCAATCCAATCAGCATAAACATAGACCTATGTAGGCTCTCTACTCAGGCTCAAATGTATTTTATCATGGCCCTGTCATTTACAGTGTACACAAAATATTTTCCTAGAGAAAGAACCCAGAGAGCCTTTGAACAAGATTCAGTGGGAGGGATTACTTTAGGATTGTACAAAGAAGAATCAGGTGATAGTTTCACCCAAATAACTCAATTTAGAATTCCCTGTCTGGAATTATTTTCTTTTTTTGGTCATATTTATTAATTGCATTTCAGATTTGGGGTACATGTGTAGAACATGCAGATAGTTGCATAGGTACACACGTGGCAGTCTGAGTTGCTGCCTTCCTCCCCTTCACCTATATCTGGCATTTCTCCCCATGCTATCTCTTCGCAACACCCCCCCTCCGCTGTCCCTCCCCTATTCCCCCCAATAGACCCCAGTGTGTAGTGCTCCCCTCCCTGTGTCCAGGTGTTCTCATTGTTCATCACCCGCCTATGAGTGAGAACATGTGGTATTTCATTTTCTGTTCTTGTGTCAGTTTACTGAGAATGATGTTCTCCAGATTCATCCATCTCTATAGAAAGGACATGAACTTATCGTTTTTGATTGCTGCATACTATTCCATGGTGTATATGTGCCACATTTTTTCAGTCCAGTCTATCATCGATGGGCATTTGGGTTGGTTCCAGGTCTTTGCTATTGTAAACAGTGCTGCAATGAACATTTGTGTGCATGTGTCCTTATAGTAGAACGATTTACAGCCCTTTGGATATATACCCAGTAATGGGATTGCTGGGTCAAATGGAATTTCTATTTCTAGGTCCTTGAGGAATCGCCACACTGTCTTCCACAATGGTTGAACTAATTTACACTCCCACCAGCAGTGTAAAAGTGTTCCTATTTCTCCACATCCTCTCCAGCATCTGCTGTCTCCAGATTTTTTAATGATCACCATTCTAACTGGTGTGACATGGTATCTCAATGTAGTTTTGATTTGCATTTCTCTAATGACCAGTGATGATGAGCATTTTTTCATATGTTTGTTGGCCTCATGTGTTGTCTTCTTTTGTAAAGTGTTTGTTAATATCCTTTGCTCATTTTTGAATGGGCTTGTTTGTTTTTTTCTTGTAAATCTGTTTTAGTTCTTTGTAAATTCTGGATATCAGCCCTTTGTCAGATGGGTAAACTGCAAAAATATTTTCCCATTCTGTTGGTTGCCGATTCACTCTAATGACTGTTTCTTTTGCCAGGCAGAAGCTGTGGAGTTTGATTAGGTCCCATTTGTCTATTTTGGCTTTTGTTGCCAATGCTTTTGGTGTTTTGGTCATGAAGTCCTTGCCTACTCCTATGTCCTAAATGGTTTTGCCTGGATTTTCTTCTAGGGTTTTTATGGTGCCTGGTCTTATGTTTAAGGCTTTAATCCATCTGGAGTTAATTTTAGTGTAAGGTGTCAGGAAGGGGTCTAGTTTCTGCTTTCTTCACATGGCTAGCCAGTTTTCCCAACACCATTTAATAAACAGAGAATCCTTTTTCCATTGCTTGTTTTTGTCAGGTTTATCAAAGACTGTATGGTTATAGATATGTTGTGTTGCCTCCGATGCCTCTGTTCTGTTCCATTCGTCTATATCTCTGTTTTGGTACCAGTACCATGCTGTTTTGATTACTGTAGCCTTGTAGCATAGTTGGAAGTCCAGTAGTGTGATGCCTCCTGCTGTGTTCTTTTTGCTTAGAATTGACTTGGCTATGAGGGCTCTCTTTGGGTTCCATATGAAGTGTAAGGTGGTTTCTTTCCAGTTCTGCAAAGAAGGTCATTGGTAGCTTGATGGGGATAGCATTGAATCTGTAAATTACTTTGGGCAGTATGGCCATTTTCACAATATTGATTCTTCCTAACCATGAACATGGAATGTTTCTCCATCTGCTTGTATCCTCTCTTATTTCGTTGAGCAGTGGTTTGTAGTTCTCCTTGAAGAGGTCCTTTACATTCCTTGTTAGTTGTATTCCTAGGTATTTTATACTCTTTGTAGCAATTGTCAATGGCAGTTCATTCTTGATTTGGCTCTCTTTAAGTCTGTTATTGGTGTATAGGAATGCTTGTGATATTTGCACATTGATTTTGTATCCTGAGACTTTGCTGAAGTTGCTTATCAGTTTCAGGAGTTTTTGGGCTGAGATGATAGGGTCATCCAGATATACTATCATGTCGTCTGCAAATAGAGACAATTTGGCTTCCTCCTTTCTTATTCGAATAATCTTTATTTCTTTTCCTTGCCTGATTGCTCTAGCTAGAACTTCCAGTACTATATTGAATAGGCGTGACGAGAGAGGGCATCCTTGTCTAGTGCCAGATTTCAAAGGGAATGCTTCCAGTTTTTGCCCATTCAGTATGATATTGGCTGTTGGTTTGTCATAAATAGCTTTTATTATTTTGAGATACATTCCATCAATACTGAGTTTATTGAGGGTTTTTAGCATAAAGGACTGTTGAATTTTGTCAAAGGCCTTCTCTGTGTCAATTGAGATAATCATGTGGTTTTTGTTTTTGGTTCTGTTTATGTGGTGAATTATGTTTATAGACTTGCATATGTTGCACCAGCCTTGCATACCTGGGATGAATCCTACTTGATCATGGTGGATAAGCTTTTTGATGTGCTGTTGCAATCTGCTTCCTGGTATTTTATTGAAGATTTTTGCATCTATGTTCATCATGGATATTGGCCTGAAGTTTTCTTTTCTTGTTGAGTTGCTGCCGGGTTTTGGTATCAGGATGATGTTGGTCTCATAAAATGATTTGGGAAGGATTCCCTCTTTTTGAATTATTTGGAACAGTTTCAGAAGGAATGGTACCGACTCCTCTTTGTGTGTCTGGTAGAATTCGGCTGTGAACCCATCTGGACCTGGACTTTTTTGTGTGGTCGGCTCTTAATTGCTGCCTCAACTTCAGATCTTGTTATTGGTCTATTCATGGTTTCGACTTCTTCCTGGTTTAGGCTTGGGAGGACACAGTGTCCAGGAATTTATCCATTTCTTCCAGGTTTACTAGTTTATGTGCATAGAGTTGTTTGGAATATTCTCTGATGATGGTTTGAATTTCTGTGGAATCTGTGGTGATGTCCCCTTTATCATTTTTTATTGCATCTATTTGGTTATTCTCTTTTTTCTTTTTTATCAATCTGGCTAGTGGTCTATTTTATTGATCTTTTTGAAAAACCATCTCTTGGATTTATTAATTTTTTTGAAGGGTTTTTTGTGTCTCTATCTCCTTCAGTTCTGCTCTGATCTTAGTTCTTGTCTTCTGCTAGGTTTTGAGTTTTTCTGATCTTGCTCCTCTAGCTCATTCAATTTTGATGATAGGGTGTCAATTTTGGATCTCTCCACTCTTCTCATGTGGGCACTCATTTCTATATATTTTCCTCTAGAGACTGCTTTAAATGTGTCCCAGAGATTCTGGTATGTTGTGTCTTCATCCTCGTTGGTTTTGAAGAACTTCTTTATTTCTGCTTTAATTTAGTTGTTTATCCAGTCACCATTCAAGAGCCAGTTGTTCAGTTTCCATGAAGCTGTGCAGTTCTGAGTTAGTTTCTGAATTCTGAGTTCTAACTTGATTGCACTGTGGTCTGAGAGACTGCTTGTTATGATTTCAGTTGTTTTGCATTTGCTGAGGAGTGCTTTACTTCCAATTATGTGGTCAATTTTAGAGTAGGTGTGATGTGGTGCTGAGAAGAATGTATATTCTGTGGATTTGGGGTGGAGAGATCTGTAGATGTCTATCAGGTTTGCTTGTTCCAGGTGTGAGTTCAAGTCCTAGATATCCTTGTTAATTTTCTGTCTGGTTGATCTGTCAAATATTGACAGTGGAGTATTAAAGTCTCCCACTATTATTGTGTGGGAGTCTAAGTCTCTTTGTAAGTCATTAAGAACTTGCCTTATATATCTGCGTGCTCCTGTATTGGGTCCATGTATGTTTAGGATCATTAGCTCTTCTTGTTGTATCGATCCTTTGACCATTATGTAATGTCCTTCTTTGTCTCTTTTGGTCTTTGTTGCTTTAAAGTCTATTTTATCAGAGATGAGAATTGCAATTCCTGCTTTTTTTTTTTTTTTTTTTTTGCTCTCCATTTGCTTGGTAAATCTTCCTGCATCCCTTTATTTTGAGCCTTTGTGTATCCTTGCATGTGAGATGGGTTTCCTGGATACAGCACAACAATGGGTTTTGGCTTTTTTCCAATTTGCCAGTCTGTGTCTTTTGATTGGTGCATTTAGCCCATTTACCTTTATGGTTAATATTGTTATGTGTGAATTTGATACTGCCATTTTGATTCTAGCTGGCTGTTTTGTACATTAGTTGATGCAGATTCTTCATTTTGTTGATGCTCTTTACTGTTTGGTATGTCTTTGGAGTGGCTGGTACTGGTTGTTCCTTTCTATGTGTAGTGCCTCTTTCAGGAGGTCTTGTAAAGCAGGCCTGGTGGTGACAAAATCTCTGAGTACTTGCTTGTTCACAAATGATTTTATTTTTCCTTCACTTATGAAGCTTAATTTGGCTGGACATGAAATTCTGGGTTGAAAGTTCTTTTCTTTAAGAATGTTGAATATTGGCCCTCACTCTCTTCTGGCTTTTAGGGTTTCTGCTGAGAGATCTGCTGTGAGTCTGATGGGCTTCCCTTTGTGGGTAACCCGACCTTTCACTCTGGCTGCCCTTAGTATTTTCTCCTTCATTTCAATGCTGGTGAATCTGACGATTATGTGCCTTGGGGTTGCTCTTCTTGAGGAATATCTTTGTCGTGGTCTCTGTATTTTCTAGACATGAATATTGGCCTGCCTTGCTAGGTTGGGGAAGTTTTCCTGGATAATATCCTGAGGAGTATTTTCCAGCTTGGACTCATTCTCTTCGTCACATTCAGGTACACCTATCAAACATAGATTAGGTCTCTTCACATGGTCCCACATTTCTTGGAGACTTTGTTCATTCCTTTTTGTACTTTTTTCTCTAATCTTGCCTTCTCATTTTATTTCATTGAATTGATCTTTGACCTCTGATATCCTTTCTTCTGCTTGGTCAATTCGGCTATTGAGACTTGTGCATGCTTCGCAAAGTTCTCGTGTTTTGTTTTTTAGCTCCATCAATTCACTCATATTCCTCCCTAAGTTGTCCATTCTTGTTATCATTTCATCAAATCTTTTGTCACGGTTCTTAGTTTCTTTGCATTGAGTTAGAACATGTTCTTTTAGCTCATGGAAGTTTCTCATTACCCACATTCTGAAATCTGATTCTGTCATTTCATTATACTCATTCTCTTTCTAGCTTTGTTCCCTTGCTTGTGAGGAGTTATGATCCCTTGTGGGAGGCAAGATGTTCTGGTTTCAGGTGTTTTCTTCCTTTTTGCACTGGTTTCTTCCCATCTTGGTGGATTTATCCACCTGTCGTCTGTGTAGTTGCTGATTTTCAGATTGGATCTCTGAGTGGACGTCCAGATTGTTGATAATGAAGTTATTTCTGATTCTTAGTTTTCCTTCTACCAGTCTAGCCCCTCTGCTGTAGGACTGCTGGGGTCCACTCCAGACCCTGCTTGCCTGGGGATCACCTTCCACAGCTGCAGAACAGTAAGAGTTGCTACCAGTTTCTTCTTCTGCTATCTTTGTCCCAGAATGATGCCCGCCAAATGTCAGTCTGATCAGTCCTTTGTGAGGTGACTCTTTTGATACATGAGGGTCAGGGAGCTGCTTGAGGAGGCAGTCTGTTCTTTATAGGAGCTCAAGTGCTGAGCTGTGAGCTCCATTGTTCATTCAGAGCTGCTAGGCAGGTAGGTTTAAGTCTGCTCAAGCAGAACTCATAAACCCCCTTTTTTTCCCCAGGTGCTCTGTCCCAGAGAGTTAGGGCTTTATTTATGAGTATCCGTAGCACTGCTGTCTTTTTTTTTTCCCCAGGGCTGTCTTGCCCAGCAAGGAGGCAGCCTAGTCACTGTCTGCCTGCAGAGGCTTTGCTGATCTGCTGTGGGTTCCGCCCTGCTGCCTGGGCTCTGTCCTGCTGCTGTGGGCTCCGTCCTGCTGCCATGTGTATTTTCCTGCAGTCCTTTTTATATGGGTGTGGTTAGAACTGCCTCAGCAATGGTTTCCTGCCTCTGTAATGGTGGACTCTCTCTGCTATGGTGGGTTGCCTCAGCAATGGCAGGCTGGGTCAACAATGGCGGACTACCTCCATAGGGGTGGAGTGCCTCGGTAATGGCAGATGGCCCTTCCTCACAGAGTTGGACAGTCCCAGGTTTAGCTGTGCTTGCCGTGAAACTCTCAACCCTGAGTGTTTCCAATTGCTGTTTTTTTTAATTTGCTTGTTTTTGTGGGCGTGGGACCTGCCGAACCTGATCACCTGGCTCCCAGTCTCAGAGCCCCTTTTTTTTTTTTAAGTTGAATGGTTAACTTTTTCCAAGGTGTTCCAGTCGCCTGCTGAAAGGGCGCCGGGATCTGTGTGATTTCCCGTGTGGCGACCCACTGCACCAGCTGAAACAATATCGCTGCCTGGGAATCTCCTGGCCTAACTCTATGTTTCCATCCCATTTAATCATATTAATGGGCTAATCTGCCTTTCTGATCTCCAATTGCCAGTTTAACAGGGCAAACACACCAGTGTATTTTGTATGGAGAGCCACTGCGCTGTGGCACCAGCTGAAACAGCCACGCCAGCCGAAACAGCCATGCTGATGACCCATGGGGCTTCTCCGCCTGGGAATCTCCTGGTCTGTGGGCAATAAAGATTCGTCTGGAAATGTGGTGTCCACTCACCCTCTGCACTTTCACTGGGAGCTGCAATCCTGAGCTGCTCCTACAGCGCCATCTTGAATCTTCTTCTATTTTCATTATTTTTGCTAGGAACAACCACTCTTCCAAGATGAGAGATGGGGGAGGGGTCAAGGAGCCAGAGAGAGCATGAGCACAATGTCTGGATGGAAAATTTTCTTCTTAGCCATCTGGGATTAATAGTGGAGATATAGAAATGAATATGACATAATTCCTGCCTTTATGAATTTTTCAGCCTGGACAGTTTTTTTAAAGTAAATGAAATATATGTGTTTAATGTAAACAGCTGTGGGAAGAGAAGGGTAATACAAGGCATATTATGTGTCGAAGGGGATGTTCAAGATGTTCCATGGATTCTAGACATTATAGATTCATTTCATTTTCCTTTTAGAAAATGGGGAGAGATCATCCAGTAGAGATGACCACCCCTATTAGTTCAAGATCTGATATGTAGAGAAACACCAATAACTTTAGTATGGTAAGAGAGATGATATTTTTTATTTTCATTTTTAGCCATTTTTATCATTTTGGTATTTTTTAATAAATTTATTTACATCTTTGCTCTTGTCTGTGATTACATTTTTATTCTAGTCACTTACTTTACCTTGAAGGAAGAAAAATCACCTTATTAGATGACTCAACATTTATCCCTTAGTTTTCTGAGTCATACTTAATTCATGGATCATGCAGTTTACACCGAAGAGAAAGTCAGCCATTAAATAAGTAAATGAGAGCCTCCTGCTTGTCAGTGAATTATAAATCTTGCCATGGGCAATGGTAGTTTCTCTGAAACTGAGATTGACCACAATGTATGGGCTGAGCGGTCACTTGTGTCTTCATTTAGCTAGCCCTTTGAAAGTGTCAAGAACAATGGATTTTTTTAAATTAAAAAATAATCGGAAAGAAATGTGGATAGAGGGAAAAGCATAGGTTTGGAAGAAAGAACCTGACTTCCTAGTCTGTCTCTAAGACCTTGGATAAAACATTTATGCCACCAGGGAAATATCTCATCCTATTACCCATCTCCAAATTCCAAGCTTAGGCTCACTTAGAAATAAATAAAGGAATGATATTTTTCAAATATAATAAATTTAAAAATATAATAAAAATATTATATTTTAAATAATAATACTGATATGAATAATAGCTTCTTTGTGTTGAGCATTTATGTGATTCCAGGCCCTCCTTAATAAAAATTTTACTTTTCTCATTGAAGTCTCACGATTCTTTGAGGGGGATCCTATTATAGATGAAAACTGAGGCCTAGAGAGATTATGTAACTTTTCTAAAGTCTCAATAATTAAAAAAATGAAGATCCTCGCTTCATATTCCATGTTATTCTTGCTTCCAAATACATGTAATGACTGTTTCACAGCCACCTTGGGTCTTCTTACCTAAAGTTCAAGTAGCAAATGACTCTGCTTCTCTTCTTGCTGGTGGGATATATTTCTTGGCTAACTTGGATGTCAGTTATCAATTTGGTGATTTATCCATCTCATTCTAGAGCTCACAATGTCATGGTTATTGGACATGCCCTCTGGTTGCTTTCTGGGAGTGTTCTCTAGAATTCTATTCATTCCTAGATCTCTGATTTATCACCAAAGACACTTGTATCTTCTGTTCCTGTCTTTGAGAGCTCAGTGTCCCCAGGTCTTCTGTTTTCTCCAATTACCTGGCATGAAACACCTCTGGTGTGGTTTCCCTAGTTACCTTGCACCTACCTTACAAAGAGGCTGTGACTATAAGTGAGATGATGTATACAAAAGTGCTTTAGAAATTTAACACCCTTAATTTCCTCCTCACTGAAAGAGGTTTGAACTAGGTATTTTTAAAAATTCCTGTGGCTCCATGACTTCATTATTGGGGATTTATTAACTTATAATTTAAGTGCAAAGTATTTCTGATATCAGACTTCTAGTATCTTTGTTTATTGCTAAGGCAGATTCCAGTAGGCATTGTATAAACTGAAGGAAACATAGAATACACTCAAAGGAATTAAAAAGACTCTAACTTACTCTCAAACTGGTTCTTAGATTACAATTTTTAAAAGGGATTCTTTTAATTTTCTTCAAACCATGTGCAGTAGACATATAATTAAAAGTTAGCATTAAAGAAGTCAGGCCACTGCTCGAAATTATATATAAGAGAGAAATTCTCTCTTCTCATTCTGACCTTGATCTGTTGCCTCATTCCTTTTTCTTCAATTTGGCTTATAATTGGATGTTGAACAAGGACCTTTTCAGTGCATATGATCCCAAATTGAACATTTTCAATTCTAACACAGAATCTTAGGCATGAAGTGACAGCAACTATGTTCATTACTGAAGTAACTGGGGTTTGAAAAAAACAGGTAAATTTTTTATCCTAAAGGTTGATATTATAGTTAGGGTTTCAATATATGGACTATTATTTGTTTGAGGCATGTGTACTTAAAATTTTCTCTTTTGATTCACAAGTATAAAAACTTAATACTTCTGGTATGTGTACTTGGTATTCAACCTTTCTTCAAGAAATGTAAATGTTTTATATAATTTCATTACAGTGGAATCATCTGACACCTTCAAATCAATACTTAAAGGCACATAACTGTTGCAGTTTTTAAATTGTGAATTGTCATTCTTAATATGAAGATATAAATAATGCTTATACAAACATCTGTATTTCTTCACCAATTATAATGTTCTTAAATTTTTTTTAAATTTACACATTGTGGTTGTACATATATATGGAGTACCATTTGAAATCTTTGTACATATCTGTGTTGTGTAGTGACCTAATCAGGGTAGTTAGTGTATCTTTCACCTCCTGCATTTATCATGTCTCTGCCAGGAGGTCATTCAGAAGCCTCTCTGGTCACTATTTTGTTGCATATCCTCAATTAGAAATGGGATTGCTCATTTTTTTATTAGTGGTTTTAACAGAACTTAATAATAATGACATATTATCACTTGTAGGGATACAGATAAGGTATGACTAATAACTTTTTACTAATCTGTAAAGATTTGTCCTCTTTCCCTTTATAAAATATCACTTAAAAGATATCCATGGTGTTAAAAAAATAAGTATGTTGCCTTAATACTAAACATAGGTATCATTAAGACTACTTCAAAAAGGTAGCAAATCCAGAATAGAAAGTACATTAATCATTTTCATGCCTTCTAAAATCAATCTCAGTATATATGTGTGTTTTTCCCCCATGAATATCTTGTTACTACCTTCCCTTATTTTCATCATAGATTGCACATGTAGAGTTTTGTAGTAACATCCCTCCTTTGATTTAAGTACAGATCTGACATGTAAGAAATATTATAAGTAACTATTTTCTGAACACTGATAATATTTGTGCTAGCAAATAGATTTACAAAATCCTCGCTGAGCATGGTGGCTCACACCTGTACTCCTGGTGCTTTGCAGGCTGAGGTGCGAGATTACTTGAGCCCAGGAGGTTGAGGTTACAGTGAGCTATGATTGCACCATTGCACTACAGTGTGAGTGACAGAGCAAGCTCCAATCCCTTAAAAAATAGTAATGATAAAATGTTTTTAAAACACAAAAACAGTATCCCTATTCTTTATAATTGTCACTATTGTACTATTTTCATATGGAAAAATCCAAGTGGATAAAAAACAAGTTCTTTAGCAAGATCACACACCAATTGAAGGGCAGAGCCATGCATTAGACCCAGGTCAACCCAAGTCCAAAGCTGAAGCTCTTCTAATATCCCATCACTGATGTCTTTCTGAAGTCAAGGATTAGGTATTGATAGTTTTTGGGTATCAGTGAATTCAATTACCTTCTACTTCTCTAACTTCTGAAGCTATATCTTGGTTATAATTGTTTTTTCTCAGCATTCCTTTGGGCAGACAAATGCAAATGTGTGTTGTAGCAGAAAACTGCAGTGAGAATGGCCTTCAGAGTCAACTTTGCTCAAAGTCTGCCTTTGCTTTTTTATTTGCTTCTTGAAGCAGAATAAATGTGAAATCTTTAAAACCTAGAGCCTGGCCACAGTTTCAGATCGGTTTTATGATCTTGAGCAAGTCATATAACCTAGCAGAGTTACTGTTTTCCCATCTGAAAAATTGCGATTATAATAGATAATATCTGAACACCATTCTGTGAAGTTGAATGCAGTCACCTCCACAAGGCAGGCTGTACTCTGCGAAAGACAGTTATGGTATTCAATAAAATAAAATGTAATAATAACTTCTTAAAATATGCATTTCTAAGATATTCACTAAAAATAATTGGAGCAATTATCGTCCAAGTTATATTGCCCTTTAGTGAAAAACAAATGCCTGCCAGGTTTTATTATAGTCCATCTCAGCCAAGAATGATTTTCCTGTAATATTCTTATTACATTTTGTGCAGATTAACAAAGAGCCATTGGGGAAAATGAACTGTGCAGTGAGGGTGTTGGCAGAAAATGGAAAAACCCACCAGGGCATATTGTGTGTATGGGCACCTTTCAGATGACAGTACTTTTCACTGTGAGTTGTACTGGTTTTACTCTAAGCAAACATTAACTTTCTTAATTGGGATAGAGTGCCAATATCTTTAGATTTCTCTGCCTGACAACAGGCATTCCTAATATGCCATGGTATAATTCTCTTGGTGTTTCATTCAATTAGATCTACTCTTCATGAATCTTGGTAATTAGAATTTGAGGAACATTCATATTTGATTTGAGATTTTGATTTTTTCAGCAAGCTAGTAGCAGGAGTATTGTCAGCATTAAAGTACTTTTAATACTTTATACAATTGCTTATTTAAAAGAATGAAAATGATATGATCAAAAGCATGTGGCATGTTGATTAAAGGAAGTGGCCTATTTCATGGTATTTTTCTAGTTATATTTTCCTCAGTTCTCATTGTCTCCATGTGGTTGTCGGCATTATAAATGACCTAATATACATCTGGAAGACTTTCCCCAGCCTTATTTATTTTCCCTGAATAGGCTTCTGAATGCTGAACCCGAATGTGATATACATTATGCTGCACACCCTGTGTAATCCTACTGATGTAATGGGTGTGTGTTGAAGAAAAGAAAAAAAATCTTGTGCGAATGTCTGTATATTACTCTCTTGACTGAAAGAGAACACAATTGAAATGACCTAAATTTGTTGGTAGTGAACGTATTACCTAATGTGAGGAGAGGTAGTAAAATATTTCATTTAAAAGTAAGAGCCATATAACAACATCGACAGGCAAAGAAAACTAAAATTACAAAGAAAAAAGACCAGTCTTTCAGTAGAATGTTTTATAACTGTAAGAACAGAATATATTACAGACATCTACTGGTGAGGCACATAAGTCAAAACAAAAACCATTGCTTAATGTCCCCCCTGAAAGGACACGAAATGGTTTAGTTAATTCCTGAAATAAACTTTCACTTTTATCGTGTAAGACTTAATGTTGAATATGCAACTGCTTTAATAAGCTATTTTTCTTAGTTTCAAAACGTAATGGAAAAGATAAAACAGATATGGATTTCTGTTTGGGGAAGCAGGCCTGCACTGAGTTCTAAAGGATGTCTCACATTCAGTAAATCTCAGGGGGACGGTGGCGATGCTCTCCGTTAGACTTCCTGCTTCTCCCTTGGTTCCCATCCACACTATACACTGCTGTTAGAATACCATTCTAAAACTTGCTTGTCTCCCAGTTGCTTTCTAAATAAGGGCAATCAAGGGCTTTCATTGTATGATTCTCAATTCACAGACTTATTTTACATCTCCTTTATTCCTACCATGTTCTTGTTGATTTTGACACCTCGATTCTTTCTTTACTCTATACCTGCAATACTTTACATTCTTTGTCTGTTCTCAATTTCCACACATTAAGCCTTTAGGAGAGTGCTACTTCTCTTAAAAGCTTAGACAGTCCATTTTGGCCCATAAGTAAAAATTAACTATCCTCTGTTCAGAGCTCTCTAGCACTGCATTTCAGTCTTTAATAATAGCATTTTGTTGCTCTCTATCTTAGATGGTAAATGTCTTATATTATAAAGGTAAATTTCAATCACTAATTTTTGTCATTGTGTATCATTATTCCTGTTGTCTTTAGCTGAGTGACAAACTTCCCCAACAATCGTTTATGATTAATATTACTTTTGATGATTAAGCTGCATAGTACTTCCTCAAGGTCTCGCACAAGATTTCTATCAGATGTCCACTGGATGCTAATTGAGACACCCGTAGCTCACTCACATAGCTGTCAGTAGGCTGAGAACTATACTGTGTCCACTGTACTACAATTGGCTTTTCCTTTAGGATGACTGATTTGTCTTGGCTTGCCCAGAACATCTCAAATTTAGCACTCAAAATCGCATGTGCTGGCAACCCACACAGTTTGGGGCACAATTTGCTGGCTAGTCACTCACTGTAGCTTAAGCTTCCCACAGCTTAAAGGCTAGGTTCCTCAGAAAAGTATCCACAGTGAGGATGTTCCAAGAGGCTCTTACAGAAGCTCTAAGGCTTTTCATCACCTAAATGTAGACATGACATGAAATTTCTTTTGCTGCATTTTATTAGTCAAACAAATTCCTAAGGCCAGCCTCAACTCAAGAGGAGAACTAAAGTCCACCTTGAGGGAGTGGCAAGGTCACATTGCAGGAGAGTAATTGAAATGAGAGACATTGTTGCAGGCACCTTTGGAAGACACATCCTGCTAGACCATGTATCACATAATCTTCCAGAGGGCAGGATTATTTCACATTACATTGCCATTGTATATACCTGCCAGAGTACCTTGCACTTAGTAAATACTGGATAAATGCTAAAAAATAAAGACAACAAAAATATATTTATCCTAGATATTTTATCATTTTTTATTTGTATTACAAAATACATTTTACTTGATTTGTGAAGGACTACAGCCTAATTTAAGTGTTTGAAAGTGAAAAATTTGGATCAGGACAGAGAGAATGTCAAAGAGAAAATGTCCTAGAGAAAGTCTGTATTTGTTATTCCAAGACCAATGCTGAACCTTTGGGACTCTATTAATGACTTCAGATCCTGGGCAGTGTTCAGAGCTTTGGCAGTCATAGGTAGTGTTTGGAAGGGCAGTAACTAATAGCACTCTTAAAAACTCAGGTAGTATACTATGCATCTACAAGTCCAGGAGTCAATAAAAATTAAACTAACAGGGAGCTACCATTTTTGTTTTAGAATTTCCCTTCTCTCTTTTGATGCCGTATGAAAAAGCACACTCTCAAGTTATTCAGGGATCCACACTTTGATGACCCAGTGAGACATGTCATGCATGTAGATGAGCAGCCTTCCTCTCTCTTACTTAACATATATTGGATCTTGTTTTTCCTAATGAACTGTAATAAATCCAAGGCCAAATTCTATAAACAGAATAATACTTAGTGTCAATGATTCACAATTGTATCATATATTAATGTCTTCTAAGTAAATATTTATACGGAAACACTGGCCTTGATATTTTAATATAGAAAATTAGCATTCAATATAGAGGTTTTGGCCCCTTTTGCAGACCCTTAGAAGATATTTTTTAGGCCTGAGAATTGCTGTGCTTCTTAAATTCTTGCATAGAGGCAATTTTAATCTTTGTCAGTATAAAAGTCCAACTCTATTAGATTCTTAAAGAAAAACAGTGGAGGTCACAGTTTTCAAGCAGCTCTGATGGTTTTTATTACACGGGCCGAAGCACAGAAGTTCAGCTCTGTTGAGTATCGACATAGAGTATATTTTACAGATCCGGATGCCCTCTAATTGCTTTAAAATGTCAGGTGTTCCAAGCAGGAGCAAAGGAGCACAGGCATTGGTGAACTAATTGGTACTGGGACATGAAGCTTTTCTAGGTTAGCAGTTTACATTAGTCTCAGGTCAGCAGTAACTCAAATTCATTTTCTTCAGGGGCAAAGTACTTATGAGAAACCAGGACTGGATGCAGTCCAGGTTCTGCTGGATGGTATGTGTGCATCACAACCAAAGTGCAGCTGTCACCATTTTCACATTAGAGGTTATTCATCATTGAGATATTTAGCTTACATGTTAAAATACTGCATTTTAGGAAATGAGTTTATGCTTCACAATAGCTAGTTAGGAAGGCAAGATCATGGCTATTTACAAACAAATGAAGCTAGGATCAGAACATTCCAGAGACCTCTGTAGAGATGATGCAGGACTGTAAAACAGATTACTGTTTCACCTATTCAATGAAGAGATGGCAAGTGAGTCTGACACTGAAATTTACCCCAGTCAATATTTATTGACTGCTTTCAAGAAGCTTACAGTCAACATAAGACAAGACCCTGCTCCTTGGGTACCTTTGTTCTAGACTGAGACATGGAGTCAATTTGGTAAATTTGATTTTTAAGAATGTTGAGAAATTTTTAGTAACATGTTTATCTTGGATTATCTAAGACAGCAAGTTCCATGTGCATATGGAAGTGTTACTCATAACTCGTCCCTGCATGCCAAAGTCACTCAGCTTTATCCATTCCATGGAGATTTTTTTAAACTACAGTAGTAGAACCTTATGGGATCCTGGGAAATATCTCCCTTTTATCCATTGCAGCTTCAAATGTTACAACAGATAGGGATATGATCCCAAGACACCAGCTTTATATATCTCAAAGTGTCAATTCAGTAACCCCTACCTATCTTGCACTTTACGTTTCCTCTCTATGTCAAACAACATATTACATTTAAAGCTATTTCCTATGTTCCTGCAAATACTCACAGATAAGAAACTATAAGCTGTAAAATCAGTGTTCAGGTTTTAAGGGTATATTAGAAAAAGATTAATGCTGTTGAAGAATAGGTAAAATTCATAGAGGATGTTTCATTTGAACTAAATCTATGAGAGATTTGTAAGACTTTTTTGTAAGTAACAGGATCTAGGGAGGATACTTCCAGCTTAGGGAACAGTAGGGCTGTAATCAATGATAATAGAACATAGTGAATATATTCAGGCAAATATACTGTTTTATTGAGACCAAGTGGTTTATTAGCAAGCTAATGGAGTTTGGTTAAAGTAGACTGGTGCCTTATAACAGAGTGCGTAAAATGACATCTAGAAATTTAGTCAGAAATCAATAAAGACAGTGACTGTAAGCAATACATTCTAATTCTGTGTTAATCAAAAATGAAATTTTTTTGGTAGGATTTTAGTGACTCAGAGAATCTAAACAAAACTGTAGTTCTTGGCTCAGTAATCATCAAAAACCAGGTGATCTCCAAGGAGCGGAATGTAGGAACCAAAACTACATACAAGTACAGGAATAATCTGCTATTGATTGCTAGAAATATGCTGCCAAAATTTAAGATACACATTTTCTGAAGAAATGGAACTCCAGTAATTTTTAATTTCTGTTTTTCAGCTAAAATGTCAGGATATGAAGATGTTATATCCAGTCGGTCTATATGATCATGATATGCTGTGATTAAGGAGAAATGAGACCATGGTTTATTGCCTGTTTCAGGCATGAAGTAGTAATTTCAATAGAAGAGTGCCATTATGAATACTATTAGAAAGATGAAATGGTCAGAGTAAAAAACAATACATGTGCATTACCAAGGAGTTACTAAGGGCAGACATAAAGTGAAGTATAAAATTATTAAGTATGTATACTATATGTATAAGCATATAGATATGTACATAAATCTATCTTTTAAAAATGTTAGTTATTAGCATGTGCCTTAACAATTTATATAGTAAGCTGTTCATATGTGCATTTGACTTTGTGTGTTATTCAGTGTATGCAGGAATCTCCTGCACAGTAATATGCACTATAGCCACAGTAAGTCTTCCCTCAAAGTAGCTCCAATAGGATAAAACACCCTTTAATTTTCTTTAATCCAAATTTGTAGTCAGCAGATAGCCTATATATTCAAAGGTTCAGTGTTTCCCAAAGCATGTTGAGTGCTGTGGTTTTAAAGATTGTTGAGTGCAGATAAAATTGTGAATGCAAATGTAATCAGATTTTTGAAAAGAATAAGACATGATATGCTTCCAGAAGAGAATAATTATTTCTTGTGACAAAAATTAGCTAAGCATCAGACTCCAGATAATTGTTAGGACTGCCCTTGTAGTTATTGGCTAGATCCTGTGATAAATAAAGCATTAAAAACACATGTTGTTGCAATGTTCTTTTTGTTAAACTCCTGCATCTGTCTCCCATTGGCTTTTTATGACACGACATTAGAAATCAGTTTAGAATGTAAGGAGTTATACTCACTTATTCTTTAGTCATATAAGAGATACTTAACACTGGCCATCAAGGCTTACGCCTGTAACCCTAACATTTTGGGAGGCTGAGGTGGGTGGAACACTTGAGGTCAGGAGTTTGAGACCAGTCTGGCCAACATGGTGAAAACCAGTTTCTACTAAAAATACAAAAATTATCCAGGCATAATGTCAGGTTCCTGTAGTCCCACCTACTCAGGAGGCTGGCTCAAGAGTATGGCTTGAACCCAAGAGGTAGAGGTTGCAGTGAGCCGAGATTGTGCCAGTTTACTCCAGCCTGGGTGACAGAGCGAGACTCTGTCTCTAAGAAAAAGACAGAGAGAGAGAGAGACTTATCAAGCACCTGCTTTGTGCCCTTTAGATAACAAAACTGTTGGATTGTGCCCTGTAGATAACAGAATTGTTGGACCTTCCCCGGGGAGTGAAAAAAAGAAAATGAAAGTTATTTCCCCCAAGAAGTGAAAGGCAATTACATAAATATGACTCATTAGTAAAATACAAGCAATTGAAATTTTTTTTGTACAAGCTTCTATTCAATAAGGATATAAAGAAAAACAAGAGCCTTATTTTATTGAAAACTTTTATCTGTTGAAACTTCCTAAATGTAGGAGAGTTTCCTAAAACTAGAGACAGAAAAGGTAGAATATATAATAGATGGCTTCCATAGAAGCTGCTGCATGATTTAGATTTTTAAGCATAATTAGATGGATAAAAAATATTAGTGCATTGGCAGATTAGGTGCAAGTGAAGATGGGTGAGACTAATGTGCAAATATCTCTATCTCACTGTGTTCAAAGAGAAACAGAAATGATGCTTTCTTATGATCCCTGAAAATAAGCTAATTATATTCAGAGAAAAGAGATATTATTAAGAAAGATGACTCCAAGGCATATTATTATGCCATCTTCAGAAATAGAGGATTGCAGTAGTAAGTTTAGTTTTGTGTCTATCGAAAGCAAATCTTTATGGCAAATGCAAAGCCTGCAGCTGTTGACAGCACAACAGGACATCTTTGCCTCCAGAGAAGCAATTCCAAAGATAGGCTTGTTGCCAACACTACAAGCCTGCTGACACCAGAAAGTCAGGGACAAATGAGAGGTTGGTGTAGTAATTATTGTGAAATCTCTGGGTCTGTTCAAATGGCCAAATGTTTTGTTGTTGTTGTTGTTATTGTTTTTATTCTAAAAGCCTTTCAGTATATGCTGCAACCTATTTCTAAGTCAGTAATCTAGGTAGATAACGGAAGGCAAAATCTCCTTGGTGCTGTACTGATTGGATTATGTACTGTATGCTTAACTGTCAAATGCTAAACCTCTCTTGGAGCTAAAAAATATTTTCTTTGTCAACAAAGTGATGAAGACATGAAGATAGTCATGCTTCAGGTCTTGAGGGACTTGGGTTTAGGAAAAGATACTGACAAAGAGATTCTAAAGGGAAACTAATTTTCTAGAGTCAAATCAGGAAGATGATTTGTTATAGATATTGTAGATTCTCAAGTGTGAAATGTATCATCATCAAGTTCTGATTCATTTATAAGTGAATTTCCACCATACCATCACTGCCCCAAGATCATCTGATCATCATTCTTGATAGTTTACTCTGCACTCATGCTCATGTAGAATTCCTTCATATTTGGGCCAATTCAATTTTCAGAAAATTCTTACTTTATTTGTAATTGACAGCTCTTGCATCTATCCTTCAGATCTCTACCCATTTTCTAATCATTGTTCTGCTTCAGTATCTGCCTCAATTTATATGTAGCAAGCATAATCAATCACACCTGTTTAAGCAAATAATGATCAATGTACCTTATTCACATCTGTAGTCTGTTTGCTGTCATTGCATTTATTGTCTTTTTTTTCTCCTCAGTTACCATATTCCACAATTTTTTCTGTGTTACCTTTAAAATACAGAAACATCTGAGAGTCTCATCAAATAGCTTAATATACTGACATACTAGTCAATAATATTGTTACTATTTTGGAGAAACTACTAAATTTGAAAAGTACATTAAAAAACAAGATTTCCTTCATTTGTATGTCTTGTATAACATTGCAATTTTACACAAGTCAAAGTTCCTTGCTTCTCATTTTCACATGTAAACCTGGGTTACATTTTGTTGAAGGGACACATTTCAATGCTCCTCTTTGTTTTTGCGTAAATTCATATTATTAAAAACAGCAACTACAAAATGTTCCCATAAAATATATGTTGAATTCCTAACCCTGGAACCTGTGAGTATAACCTTACTTGAAAATAGGGTCTTCATGTAATTAAGATGGGCCCTACTGAAGTAAAGTAGTCTCTTAATCCAATGACTGATGTCTTTATTAAACAAGAGGATGCACAACGCAGATTACCACTCACAATGGGATAACATCATGTGAAGTCACAGACACCCAGAAGGAAGAAAGCCCTGTTGCAACACAGGCAGAGATCAGAATTATGCAGCTGCAAGATGAGAAACACTAAGAATTGCTGGCCACCACCACAAGTTGGGATAGATAGCTTGATTTTAGATTTCTAGCCTCCAGAACTGTGAGAGAATAAATTTCTGTTGTTTTAAGACAACTAAGTTGTGGTACTTTATATGGAGCAATAGGAAACTAACATAGGGGGCATGTATTTACAGGTTAAAAAAGTTTTGCTGCCATTTCTGATTATTGTTATGTTACATAGAGAGGAAAGCTCCAGTCTCAGAGACACCCTAGTTCAAATCCTAGTAATTTTACTTGGAAGATTTATACTTTTCAGCAAGTTATCAAATTCTAACTAAAAATTCGCTCACTTCTTTTACATAAAGATCATGGTTATTTCCTAGCATTTCTAATATTAAGGAATATTATGTGTGTTAAAGGCCTAGTACTTTAGGCCTAAGGAAAGGTAGTATAAATGTAAGCCCAGGAGCAAAGAGAAGGATATGCTCATGATAAACATTTGTGTTACATGTTATACCTGTTTACAAAAAAGGTAGACACTCTAGGCTCAACGAAAAATAAATCCAAAAAGTAGAATACCTTGACTGTGGTCATGCAATGTTGTTGGCAGGATTTTCACCCTGGTGTTACTCATATGAATATGTTATTTGAAATGGCAAAACAGACTTCACAGATGTAATCAAGATTACTAATCAGTTCACTTTAAAAGAAAGAGATTATTTAGATTATCTGATTGGACCCAATCTAATCAAATGAACCTATTTCTTAGGTGAGAAGCAGAGCTTTTCCTTAGGTGAAGACATAAAGGGAAGTCAGAGAGATTTAAATTATAAGAAAAAGTGAATATTTCCTTGCCGACTTGAAGTTGGAGAGGTACGAATATCAAAAACATGGAGATTTAAGTTCTACAAACGTGAGATACCAAATTATACCCACAAATGGAATGAATTTGGAAACATATCCTTCTTCAGCTACTCTTATTAATTTCTTAGTTTATCTTTTGAGATCCTATACAGATATTTCAGCTGTGTGGTATTCAATTTCTGATCTACAGAACCATAGAAGGATGAGAAATCTATGTTGTTATAAGCCACTAAATTGGTTGTATTAATAATTTTTTAGGCGGAAATAGAAAACTAATGCATATAACTATGGAAAGATAGAATCAAGATGATAATTCTGATTCTCTGTGGTTTCTTTTTACTTTACCAGCTTTCTTTTTAGGTTATATACATACTTTGAGTTGATTTAAACAAATATATTCCTAATAAAGTTGAACATGAAAAATCATATTTTATCAGGTAGCCTATCCAAATTGATTTGAATTTTCTGTGCCAAATATATATTCTGAAAACAGTATTTAAAATTTCAAATTGTTTCAGTGCCTAATATGAGCAAAAATTAAATAAATTCCATTTACTGCCAGCATTTACCAGTAACCAAGACACAACAACTCAGGATCTCTCGAATTTCTCTGAGTTAACCAAGTATATTAATTCTTGTCCATGACAACAATACAAGACTGTTTAGATATAGTTTCTCACAAATATACATCTACAAATATATGGAAAAGAAATAAATGCACTACTCACACATGTGATTTTTTAATAGAGTTAAAATTGGACCTAACCTGAATAAATCAAAATGCTAAATGGGCATTTTCCTATTAGAAAATTAAGACTCAGAATTTTAAGAGAAGATTTTTGTCTCACAAATGCTTTATTTCAGATTTTGTGTGTTGAATTTTTGGAGTGACAATTTTATTTCCCAACCTACAATCAAGTAAAAACTATAAGCAGAAAATGCAAATATCAACTCACTGCTATTATTATTATATTATTATTGAAAATGACAAACTTTAAAGTACCTTGGATATATGGGCACAATCAGGTTCTTTTTCATTTCCTCTGTTGTCAAACTTGTTCACTAATATGGGTTCACCTTTGATAACTTTTTTCTTTATTCCTGGAGGGAAGAAGTAAAGCAGATTAAGGGAAGGTGAAAGTCTATTCCTGGTATTTCACAAAGGATGAAAATTACTATTTTATGGTAGAATATGTAGGGTAGAACAATATAAATGTATTTATAGTAAAATTTTTAATGTTGGCAGAATATCTGAGTGTCACAATGGATACATGTTAGTCTGATTTCCCAATCTCTAAAGTAAAATATTATCTGTTTTTATTTAGCTTCTATGTGGCTATGGCACATTCACTTCCCAACAGTCTATAAAAAGCAGTATATTTGGTTTCAAATGGTAGAGAAGTAGCTTCTTTTAGGAAAAAAACAAGGTCCTGAGAATTAATGTGAAATCCCAAGATGAAGATTAAGTGGAGAGACTATCAAGCTTTCAAGAGGTAAGATTTTCCATCCTGCTTTTTCATCTGACTCCACAATGTATGCTTTCAAAACTTATTTCTGAGTGACCCAAAAAGGCTCAGCTTGACTCATTTTTTGAAGGGAAGACAATTTTCTAGGAGAAGGTTTAATTCATTAAGTTCCATGTCAAAGGAATCTTTATCTAAGCCTTCCAGATGTTAGTGTTCTTTGGAAATATTTGAGTATCATCCAAGTGAGAGCCAGATATTTGACACAGAAATGGCAACAGTAAATTCAGGAGAATCTTTATGTTTCTGAAAATATAGAACACCATTTTTCTCGTAATCATACTTTTCCAAAGAAATATTTTATAAATTATAGAGATATAATATGGAAAAATTCAAATATCTAGATACATATAAGTATACAATCCTGTATGTGAATATGCATTGTTGTTTTGTGTATACATTTGCCTAATAAAATGAAAATGTCATCTAATTTACAAAATAGTTTATATTATCAGAAGATGTGGTAAGTAAAGAATTTATGTTCATGTCCAGCTTACATGTTTTGTACAAAACCTTCTTGTGAGGCAGTAGAAGAAAAAAATACAGGGTTTATAATCACATAATAAAGTCATATTCTGTTATTGCCATTTATTTTTATTATTGTGATATTATGCACATTACTATATTATATAACCTCTTCAGGCCTGAGTTTTAAAAATTTTGAGGTAAGATTCAAAAGATAATATCTACAGCACATTCAATTGTGGGCAAACATTTAGATCTTTATTTGCAAAATTCTGTATAAATTACAATGCAATAATTTAATGTTATTTCAGCTTTCCCTCTAGTTCAGAATCAAATAAAAGTAGGACTATAGCTCTGGTCACTCCCAGCATACTATATTCTGTGGTATTTAGCATTTTCTACCACATCTTAACAGTGTAGTCAGGTTTTTACTAAAATGTGAGTAAAATATAATTTATTTGATTCATCTTTCTTCATTGCTCACTGGATATAATCCTGTAACACATCACTATGTGGTAGATAAATTTATTCATTCAACAGATATTTCTTGAAGATATAATATGATCCAAGTTGTGAGATGTGCTAATAATACAAGGTTAAGCAATGCAGAAGTCATTCTTCCTACTCCTGAGTTGACAGCTTCAAGATATAATGATACAAAAATAAATAAATGAATAATAACATTAAAACACCTTTTAGTGTTCTCTCCTAGTATGGAATTTTTTCTTCTATGGAAAATATAAAATATGAATTACATGTTATTCTACTGAGAAAGTAAAGACACTGAGAAAAAAAGAAAAGAAACTGGTGGCATAGACTGAAAGCATAGAGGAGAACAGCATGGTCTCTGACACTGAATGTCTGGGTTCCAACTTTAGCTTTGTCATTTAACATTTGTTTGACTTTGTCCAGTGTATTTAACTTTATAGTCTTTGAGTTTGCTCAAAGTAATAAAGTGAATGCACACAAGTAGTAACCTTGTATGTTTCTCAGATAATCAGTCATGAGAATGTTCATTTGGTTGACTTTTGTCTTTAAGAATTCCATGCACTAATCTTTAGACATATCTTCTCCAACTACCCACTATGATTTGGTGGAAGCAGTACCCAGTTGGAGTGCTATGTGTAATATGAAAGAGAACTGTTTCAGAGATTTTTAAAAATTCATAGGTACCTTTTTTGGGGGGAATACTTTGTTTATAGAAATTCCATCATGATCAAGCTGGAAAAATTAAGATCTTCCAAAAAGGGCTGGATATACATTGTATCATATGTATAATTATTATTATTATTATTATTAATCATCACAAAAACCAGCCTGTAAATTTGACATTGGTGCAAATAATAAATTTAGCCTCTTATCTGTAAAAGTTTCCTAATGAGTTCTGATTATTAATGGTGACTTTGAAATTATATTTCACATAGAGTGGCATCAGTGTTTTAGGACCATGCTGAGTTTCAGAGTTCTGATGTAGATAATAATCTGAGCTATGTCACAGAAAGAGATCCTTTTAAAAAGTAAACATATTCTCAAATTAATTCAAGAAATTAAATACAACTAAAAGAATTTTTAAAATATTCTGAAAATATTAACTTTATTACATGAAACATTCGAGGATATATTATTTGGGGATTATAATGCTTTGAATCTGAGCTCTTTAAAAAAAAAACAAAAACCCACAAATATGTTTTATTTTAAAAACATTTGACAGTAAAATTATATAACACAATGAAGATACATCAATATTTTATTTTCTTATGTTTTGCTATTTCTTAAGAATTACGGCATAAAATAAAAATAATTGTTTTATTGAATGGTTATTGATAGTTTTCTTATAGTTCATTCAACTTTATTGATGTGTAATCAACAAATTAAAATTGTATATATTCAAGGCATTTAAAGTGAAATTTTGAATTTTTAGTACGTTGTAAAATGATTTCCACAATCAAGATAATTAAAACATTCATATACTTAAGATATACTTCCTTAGGAAATTTCAAGTGTACATTACATTTTTATTATCATGCGATATGTTAGGTCTCCAGAACTTATTCATCTTATAACTGCAATTGTGTATTCTTTGACCAGCATCTCCCCATTTTTCCACCCTTTACCTCTGATAATCACCTTTCTATGGTCTTTTTCTGTTAGCTCAACTTTTTTAGATTACATATTAAGTGAGGTTATGTTGTGTTTGTCTTTCTATGTTTGGCTTATTCCAATTAGGATAATGTCCTCCAGGTTTATTTATATTGTCACAAATGACAAAATTTTCATCTTTTTGTAGCTGAATAATACTCTACTGTGTACACATATGTATATGTGTTTATATTTATATGTATATATACATATGTATACATATAAATATACCACATATTTATGTGTATGTGAGTATACACACATACACACATACACATAAGGATGATCCCTGACTGAGAGTGGTTTGACTTACAATTTTTGGACTTTATAATAGTGCAAAAGCAATGCACATTCAGTAGAAACTGTACTTCAGCATAGTATTATTATATATTACTATAAAATAGGCTTCGGGTTAAATGATCTTGCCCAGCTGTAGGATAATGTAAGTGTTCTGAGCACATTTAACTAGGCTATGCTAAGCTATGAAGTTTTGGGAAAAAGCATTTTGCCTTGGAATATTTTCAGCTTAAGATGGAACCATAGGTGTGTATGTACACACACAGACACACACTATCACATGAGTGACAATTCTTTATCCACTAATCTTTCAAAAGACACAGGTGTTTTCATATCTTGGCTATTATGAATAGTGCTGCTGTGAACCTTGAGGGTAGGATGTTGCTGATATTTCTCTGAGACAGAGATTTTATTTCATTTGCATATATGTGCAGAGGTGGAGTTGCTAGATCATATAATATTTGTATTTTAAAATTTGGAGGAAAATTTATACTGTTTTTCACCTTGGTTGTACCAGTTTACACTTCTATCAGCAATGTAAAGTTTCTTTTTTCTCCACATTCTTGCCAAAACGTATTATCTTTTGACTTTTTATTAATAATCTAAGAAGTGTGAGGTAATAATATCTCACTGATGTTTGGGTTTGCTTTTCTCTAATGGTGTCTGATATTGAGTAGATTTTTACATATCTATTAGCCATTTGTATGTTTTTCTGGACAAAATGTCAGTTCAGGTTTTTTAATCATTCTTTATTTGGTTTTGTTATTGTTTTACTCCTGAATTGTATGAATTCCTTATATATTTTGAATGTTAATCCTTTATCGGTTATTTTTTTTTTTGTATTTTGTAGGCTTCCATTTTACTTTGTTGGATGTTTCCTTTGCTGTGCAGAAACTTTTTAGTTTAATGTACTTCCAGTCATTTCTATTTGATAGTCTTGCCTAGGCTTTTGATGGCAAATCCAAAAAAGAAATCATTGCCAAAAACAATGTCAAGTAGCTTTTTCCCTATGTTTCCTTCTAATTATTTTATAGCTCCATGTCTTATGTTAAAACCTTTAATCCATTTTCAGGTGATTTTGTGTGTGGTGTAAGATGAGGATATTATTTTGTTGCATGTGGATATATAATTTTTTCAGCACCATTTATTGAAGGGACTATCTTTTATCCATTACGTAGTCATGGCATATTTGCCAAAAATTAGTTAAATATATATGCATGGGTTTACTCTGGACTTTCTTTTTTATTCCATCTATCTATGTGTCTGCCTTTATGCCAGTGTGATACTGTTTTGATTTCTATCACATCTAATTATAACTTGTCATCAGGAAGTATAGCACCTCCAACTTTGTTCTTCTTGTTAAAAATTGCTTTAGTGGCTCAGGTATATTGTGATTTCATACAAAGTTTAGAATTTTTGTGCATGTGTGCAAAATGCCATTGGATTTTTGATAAGCATCGCATTGGGTCTGTAGATTGGTTGGGGTAGTATAGACTTTTTCATAGCATTGATTCTGTTTTTTCAAATTTCTCTTTTAATTAAAAGATATCTACTTAATTCATTGTGGTATATCTGTCAGTCCATCTATCTCTATTATACTTAGTAGAGTCATCAAGGTATTAAGGTCCAGCCAGGAAATAAAAAGGTTAATAGTCTCTGTCCTGTATCCACCTCTCAACCCAACCTCAACACCCACTTTCAGAATTCACAGCATTGACTACCAATTTAACACAAAGTGAGTATAATTCCACAATGCAGAAACAGAAGATCATCAGGCACTAAACAATTATATGGCATAGAAATGGTGGCTTTAATACAACTTTTGATTTCTGTGATGTTTAAAATAACACTTTAACAAACCATGAATTTTTATAGTTTAGGAAATTATTTTGAGTAGACTTTTTTGGTAAAGCTGAAAAACAGGAACTAAAACAATAACAAACTCTCTTTAAATTAATCAATCCTGTGAATGAATTTGAAAGACATGAGAGAAATAAGAAGAAAAAGTCAAGATTTTTAGATTTAATGGCATGAAATGCTTCTCCAAGGAGGTGTTACAATTGTGTGTTTAGTCAAGGGGAAATAACCTGAAGTAAGAATGTTCCATTTATACATATGTACACACACACAAATTGGATTTCTAAAATACTTTTGTGAACCTTGATCAACACATAATGATAAAACTAATAAAAAATATAGACTTAATTTTTTAAAGTATTTCAGTATGATACAATTATCTTCCATGTAATAGCAAAATTTTTGAGGAGGGAAAGTGGTCAAAATTCATTCAGATTTTCATTTTTCAAATATATATGACCAGGAGTTCTCCAACCAAATACTTTGAGTTTAGATATTTAGTGGTATTTGCTGCCATAGATGTAAGCCTTTCATAGGTGATCGAGATTATTAAAAATACAAAGTAGAGATGATATCTGGAATGGTAATGTAACATCCAGATAACATAATCTAGGAGGGCTTTCACCATTCTACCCAGCCTCCACTTGTGGGTTGGAAACTATCCCATTTGTGATAGACTTACTAGACTACCAGGACACTGACCACCATAGCCTCACTTAATGCATAAGGCAGAATTTGCATGATACAAGCAAGCTTTAAAAAAAAAAAGGCTCCCTTCCCAACCCAGTGCCTACTTGTAAAAAAAGGAGTCATTCTGAAAGATGAACCTCAATCATAGCTCTGTAGCAGTGGTGTCAAGTTGACAGATTGTGAAAACAAAGAACTCTGAAGCTGTCTACAATTGAGTTGCTTTTATTTGTAATAGTGTGGAAGGAAAGTTACAACTGAGTTCTCTAAAAAACATAAATTGTAGCAATTAATAAAAGGCTGGGGCAGTGGCTCACTCCTATAATCCCAACATTTTGGGAGGCTGAGGCAAGTGGATCACCTGAAGTCAGGAATTCAAGACCAGCCTGGCCAACATAGTGAAACCCCGTCTCTACTAAAACAACAAAAAATTAGTGAGGCATGGTGGCATGTGCCTGTAATCCTAGCTACTCGGGAGGCTGAGGCACAAGAATTGCTTTAACCTGGGGGCAGAGGTTGCAATGAGCTGAGATTATGCCACTGCACTTCAGTCTGGGTGACAGAGCAAGACTCCATATCAGATTTTAAAAAGGGGGTGGGGGGATGATAGCATCATTTCAGCAGCAAGGTATATCGTAAACTAGCTAGATATTTACCAGAAAACTAAGAAACTGCATGCCAAAGAGCCCACTGGCAATCACGGCAAACCTAAAAGCATGGCATTTAATTAGTTATCTCTTTAAAGGGGCCCAGATTTCACTGGATCAGAGTAGAGCAATTTATGCCCCAAGGAACTAAAAACATATAATGCAATCAGCTGGCAATTAGCCAAGGCTAACAACTGGGAGTAGCAACAACTGAGGCAGACAGCATAACAGAAAGATAAGAAAGAGACAGTCAAAGAAACAATCAGTCACATAGACTCCCTTGTCATTCCAACATTAACTGTGTAAATACCCAAGTCTGTACTGACTAAAGAATGGCATTAGAGGAACATGATGGGGAAAAATAGACTTTGCTAAAGTAGTCCAGCAAAATTAATGAACAAATAGAGATACAAATAATGGCATTAATCAGAGCTGGAGGTTGTGGAAGACAATCAGTATCCAAAGTTTCTACAATAAATTATTTTAAACATCTAGGACTGAACAAAATATTATGACATATATGAAGAAACAGAAAAGGGTAACTTAAACAGAAAAAAAAAAAACTGGTAGGTAGCAGAAACTGCCCTTTGAGATGTCCCAGATGTCAGATTTAACAAACAAAGACATTTTCCATTAGGGAACTGTAATCAAAAAACATTGCTGAATAATTAAGCATTTGATGAATGATTGAATGAAGAAGTGAAGGAAGCCATCCTACCATGCATTTTGGCCTTACAAGAAGATCTTTGTTTATGGTGGCTCAAAGAGAATATTCAAGAAAATAATACCCCATAGTATCTAATGGTTCTAATGATGCTCTATGAGTAGTTCCACTTAAAGAGTAAACTTTTCTATATTCTTAGTTTTCAAGAATTCGTGGACAGGCCACGGTGGCTCACACCTATAATCCCAGCACTTTGGTAGGCCAAAACAGGTGGCTCACTTGAGGCCAAGAGTTCCAGACCAGCCTGGCCAACATGGTGAAATCCTGTTTGTGCTGAAAATACAAAACGAGCTGGGTGTGGGGACACGCACCTGTAAGCCCAGCTACTCAAGAGGCTGAGGCACAAGAATTGCTTGAACCCAGGAGGTGAAGTTTGTGGTGAGCTGA
This sequence comes from Callithrix jacchus, assembly GCF_049354715.1. NCBI lineage: Eukaryota > Metazoa > Chordata > Mammalia > Primates > Cebidae > Callithrix > Callithrix jacchus. Next base: position 90,220,848 of record NC_133511.1, read on the forward strand.
GATTGCACCACTGGACTCCAGCCTAGGCCAGGAAGGATAGCTTTTAATGATATTTTGAGGATTTAAGACTTTTTTTTAATGTGATTAAACCAGGGTGATATCTACGTGATGTGTTTTAGGTCTTAAATTTCTACAATGTCCCTTATTTGACATAGCATTTTTTTTCTGGCTATCTGAAGTAATATATAAGTGACTCTTATTTGTATTACATTTCTAAATCTTGTGAAATCAAAATGTTTGAATTATTTATTCAAAAATATTCAACTTTTACTGTGTACCAAGGTTGTGCTAGCTACTAAGACTGTAATAATGCCAGCCTTCACCTTCAAGGAACTCAAAGCTTAAGGGAGCAAAATAATAACAAAAATGCTTGTATAGTCCACTATTCAAAGGAATGTACTTATCTAATTCATTTGATCTTCATAAAATTCACTGAGATAAGTACCATTTACCCCTATCATATATACGTACATACATATATATAAGATATAAATATTTGCACACTAATAAAAGCATAAATATTCATGTTTCAATGTGATATACACTCTAATAAATGTAGGTGAACTCAGACAGGACTTGTTAGATTGTGTAAAAGATACATTGAGTCAGAGTTTGGCAATTACGAAACTATGGTGGAAAGAGAGGCAGTTACTGGAAAGTACAAATGTAATTTATAAAACTGTGGAGATATTTTTCTTCATCATAATCTTTCATTATCATCATCATATCTAGCATTTATGGAGCTCTCCTTCAACACATGACCTGCATACTATTAAGTGCCAGATATTGATTAACTCTTTCACTTCTCACACCAAGTCAAGATACAGCTATCACATTGATCACCATTACAGAAATAAGAAAGGGGATGCAAAGAGATGTAACTGTAATTTACATAAACTGACTCTCACAGGAGCATGGCATATCTAGGAAGTAGTTGAAATATTAAGGTAATCACAGGAGATAAGGAATATAAATATAGTCTTGAGTCAGACAATGTATGTTATGCCAAGAAGTTTAAACTTTGAAATATATGTCATTGATGATTTTGGGAAGAAGCATTTTAGGATGTATGTTTCCAAAAGATCATGTAATGAATAAATGTGAGCAAGAGAGACCATTTAGGACAAAATTAGGAAATTCTAAGCAAGGAAGGGAGTTGAAACAGTGAATAGTTATGAAGCTAGAAAAAAAATTCAAACTCAATTAAATTTAGCACAGAATTGACAGATGTAATGATCATTTGGATGGCATGGGGTTAAAGGGAAAGAAAGGGAGAAATTAATGTGGATTATAGAGTTTCATACTTGGACAGATTAGTGATGGGATCATTATCAGAGATAGAAAATGGAGTGGAGGAACGGGTTTGATGGAAATTAATGTTAGTATTGAAAACGTTGCATTTTAGATATTTGTGATATGGGAATTAAACAAAATTCTAGAGTTGACTAAAAGTTTCTTTATTTGAAAAATTAGACCGAATCATGACTTTATAAATTAATACTCTTTGGAATGAAGAATCATATTCCCATGATATGATCCCATTAAATGTGATTTACCTTTAGTTTCTATTAGAATTATATGTATATTGAAAGTAAGCCATTGGTATCAGTTTTTCCTTCTGAAGTGTGGTTAGATTTCAACTTTGCTCACAAACTCTTACAATTTTGCAAATAGGGCTAGTCTTACCCTACTTTTAAAGATAATTGATGATTAAGAAGATATCTATAAATAGATGAACATTTGATTCACATGCTTTCTGCTGGGTATAAACATTCCAACTGGATAATAACATTAATCATAATCTAATCCATTTTCTTTTCATGATGAGTTATGTTGAGTTTCCTCTGTGCAGACAGGTTATGAAACATTTTAAAGGCATATTCCTGTAAAGATAGATAAAATGTCCATTGGACATATTTCTTTAATTTTCTTCATGGAGGTGTATCTTTTCCTTTGTCCAATAGACATCTACCCACTTTTGAAGTTCTTTCACTTGATCTTTGCTTCCTGCTGTTAGGGAACCCTCGTGGTACTAACAGTTGTTTAGCAAACAAGCAGTTACAGCATCTTTGTGAAGAATCCACAAGAAAAAAAAATGTCCATGCCAACTCTTATCTAGAACTTCACAATAAACATCTAGAGAGAAGATCTTCTTTGGTAGCTATTTCTCCCTCTCTTACTTCCTTTTTAGTTACCTGGAGACCCTTTCCCATATCTCAATGCCAAAACAGCTACTGTATTTTGAATCTATTTCCATTGTTGGTAGAGTTTTCTGTCCTACAGATTCTAAGAACAAATGAAATTTCAGATACTTGGTAAAGGGGTGAATTCTATCTGGCAATGAAGTGATGCTTTCATATTTGACCAGGAAAGAATATTAAAACATGCACACATTGTACTTATGAATGCAGGTGTGTGTGTGGATGTGCATGGGTGCATGCACACACAGACACACACACAGACACACACACTCTCATGCCCACATACTTCTTTCTTTTTCTAATCTATTTAAAACTATCATAGGTAATTTTAAAACCATAAAAAATGACATACAATAAAATGAAATAATGAGTATATGTAGATAAATTTTAAAAGTCACTAAATTTAACTTTCTTTTATTCATTATTTCAGCTTGGAATGTGGGAAAATTTTGTCATTAATAAGTCCCAGTTAACATTCTTCCAGAAGAAATAAGACCTGGGCATATTGAATTGGAAGTATGTGTGGGAGGAAACAATAAAAACCTAGAATTAGTTGACTCTAAAATCCAAATATAGAAAACGTGATGATGAACAATAAGTATTAATGACTTAATAACTTGAGAGAGAGAACATGAAGTTATTATTTTTAAAAAAGAAGGAAAGAGAAATTACAAAGAGAATAATGCTCAATGAAGTATCATTCAGAAAATATTTCTCATTTTGCCAGAATAACTAGCTGTATATTAAATCTTTCAAAAATGCCCTCTCTGCATATGCAAAATATCTGTGCATCTTAAATGTCCAGTGAAAACATATTATCAGGGAATTTAGAGGTGATCCCAATCTCCGAAGCACAATTAACTGCCAACTCCTCGGTGTGTGTTCTATTTACATTTGTGGTAGGTTTCCATCAGTTGTGTTTATGAGCACGTTTCTCTTGCTACTCTAAACTCATTCATTGTCCAGTACCATAGCACATCATATGATTGACTTAATAAATCGTAATAGATACTTGGTGAATAGATTTTTGAATGAATTCTATCTATAAAACCTCTTTCTTTAAAAATAAGTATTATACAAATCATCTTTGAATCCTGGTTCTTCCTACCATCCAGTCCATTCCATTTTTGGTAAGTCTCTGTTCTAGAAAACATAGAGTTAATCAACTTCTCTCCATCTCTACTCTCTCTCCTAAAATGATTCAAATTACCATAATCTATTTCTGAACTTCTGTATTACTTGAACGGATCCTCCTACTTTTACTCTTGGGCCACCTAGAATCTTCATACATTTTGAAATATTCCATTTACATCAGTTCATTTAACCCCCTAAAAAGAATTTGAAAAGCCTTTTATCATCACTAGTAGTAAAATTTGAATTTCTAAGTCTGGAAAATAGGGCTCTGCATATTCTACATGGCTTATCTCTCAGATGTCACCTTTTACCATTTTCTTCTGTGTTCCCTCTATTGTGCACAGTGCTCTTTCTATGTCTCAAATGCATAAAAATTATTCCTGATTTAGATATTTGTACTGAACTTTCCCTCTCTTGGGAAAACTCTTCCTCAAACTAGAGAAGGACATGTAGTCCAGTCTTGTATTTTCAGAAAGCCATTATTTGACCCACCTTAAAGCAGATTATCTTCCCGTTCCTACCCATTATTATCATAGTATCATGCTATTTTACTTTCTTTACCTGTGTACACATTATTATTTAAAATCGCGTTGTTGATTTGATTATTTCTTTATAATTTCTATCTGAACCTCACAGACTTTATCTGCCTTGTGCATATTTCTACCACAAGCATCCAGAACAGTGCTAATGGAATATAATGATACTAGAGATTTATATGTTAAACCTTTTCTAGCTTCAAGAGTTAAAGTTTATAGCTGTCATTAAGAAAAAAGGTTGAAATTTCAATTTTGAAATCACAGGTAATTTTGTTATTGATTTCAAAATACATTTTATGGATGTAGTTATTTAAATAATTTTTATCTTTAACTTTGAGGTAATTGTAAATATATATAGGCAGAAGTAATACAGAGAAATTCCATGTACCTCCACCCAATTTCTCTAATGATAACATCTCACAAAACTGTGGTATCACCAGGGTGTAAACACTGAGACCATCAAGATACAGAATGGTTTCATCATCACAGTGCTCCCTTGTTCCTCTTCTATAGTCATACCCCCTTACCTTATCCACGCACCCCATTCTTCATCCCTGGCAACCTCTAATCTCTTTTCAATACCTACATTTTGGTCATTTAAAGAATGCTTTATAAATAGAATAATATTGTATATAAGCTTTTGAATTTGACATTTTATTTTATCCAGTGTAATTCTCTGGAAACTCATCCAAATTGTTGCTTGAATTATAGTTTATTCTTTTTATTGCTAAGAATTTGGATGTACCAGTTTGTTTAGCCATTCAGCTGTTGAAATATATGTTTTTTACCCAGTTTTGGAATTATTATCAATACAAATGCCATGAACATTTGTGAACAAGTTTCTATGTGAACCTAATTTTTCACTTATTTGGGATAGATGCCCAGGAGGATGTAAATGTTGGTTGTACAGTAGTAACATGTTTTTAGTTTCAGCAGGATTGTCAAGCAGTTTTCAGATCAGTTGTAATATTTTACCTTTCCATCAACAAAGTATTTGTGATCCAGCTTCTCCACTTCCTTGCCATTTAGATTTATATATATCTATATATCATACATATATTATATACATAATATTTCAGCCATTATGATATATAGTGATACCTTATTATGCTTTTAATTTGCAGTTCCCTGATGAATAATGATGAACATTTTGTCATGTGCTTAACTGCCATCTGCATAGCTTCGTTAATGAAATGTCTTTTTCGGTCTTTCTTCTGTGCATTTCCTAGTTTGGTTGCTCAATTTTTTCTTCTATTGTAGTGTGTTGATAGCTCTTTATATACTCTTGGTACAAGTCCTTTGGGGCATATGTAGTTGGCAAATATTTTTTACTGGTATATAGTTTCACCCTTATATACCAGTATATAGCTTTCACCTCTTTTCACCCATTTATCAGAGTCTTTCACAGAGGCAAAATTTTCAATATTTATGAAAGAGAAATCACCCTGTTTTTTCTTTTATGGATAATAGTTTCTTTTATGGATAATCTTTGCATAGCCATAGATCCAGAAGATTTCCCCCTACCTTTTCCTAATATTTTTTGTTTGTTTGTTTATCCCAGAGGCTATATTGCTTTACATGTTACACTTAAGTCCATGATTCATTGTGAGTTAATTTTTGAATAAAGTATGGGTTTTAAGTCAACAATTTTTAATTTATTGTTGTTGTTGTTTGGTAGTATTCTGGGTGTGTGTGTGTGTGTGTGTGTGTGTGTGTGTGTGTGTGTGTGTATGCATTAATTTTTTGACCATAGATGTTCAATTCCCTCAACATCATTGCTTCAGAAGACAATCTTTCCACCATAGAAATTCATTTTCACCTTTGTAAAAATGCAGTTGGACATATTTGTTTGTATCTCTTTCTGAGTTGTCTTTGGTGTTACACAGATCTGTGTGTCTGTACTTCCACTAATACCACACATTATTAATTACATAGCTGTATATTAAGTCTGGAAATCTGGTAGACTGATACCTCTGACCTTATTCTTATTTTCAATATCATTTTCTCTAGTTTACATTCCTTACCTTTCCACATGCATGCCTACATCTATAAAAATGTTCCTAAGATTTTTATAGAAATTGTGTTAAATCTATAGGTCAATTTGGCAAGAACTGCAATCTTTGGTTGAGGTTCGTTTTATGGCACAAAATATGGAATATCTTGGTATATATATCATGGTTACTTGCAAAGAATGTATTCTGCTTTTGTTAGGTGAAATATTGTATAAATATTGATTAGTTCCAGTTTGTTGATGGCATTGAACTATTTTTATATTCTTGTATATTTTCTCTATATTAATTCTATCAGTTGTTGAAACAGAGGTAGTAGATGTGTCATCATATGCTCAGGAGTTCCTGATGTTCATGATGAGGCTATACTATATTTTCATTCTATTTTCTTTGTGTTGTTTAAATTGGATAATTTGTATCCATCTTCATGTTGACTGTTTTTTCCCTCTGTAACTTCTATTCTGCATTTGAACCTATTTGTTGAATTTTTAACTTTGTTTTTTTCTATACTTTTAGTTATAAAAATCAAATTTTTTCTCTACTTTTTACATAATTTGCTGTTACTTCCTTTCTTTTCGTTTGTTTAAAGTGTGTTCATCATTATTCATTGAAGAATTTTAGTGATGACTTCTTTAAAGTCTTTGTGAGATATTTCTAACATCTGTTATCTTGATGTTGCCATTAATTCTCTTTTTGATTCAGTTGAGATTTCAGTGATTCTTGGTATAATAGTGATTTGTGATTAAAACCTGGATATTTGGGGTATTATGTTATGAAACTCTAGGTCTTTTTTTAAGCCATCTATTTTAACTGCCTTCCTCTGATAGTAAGAGAAAATGCCTCATTACTTACTACTGCCAGATAGTGGAAGAGGTACCAGTTTCCCAGCAGACCTCCCTTGACACCCTAAGGAAGGAGGGAACTCCTCATTATTGCTGAACATGTGTCAAGGTTTTCACTATCAATTTGGTCTACACCGATACCAATTAGGAGATGACAGGGAATGTAGCCTTTAAACCTCTGGGCAGTGGTGAAAGTCCTGAATCTCCACTAGGCCACATGTGGCAGCAACACAGCCAAGAGTAGAAGTATCTCATTCTACTAGATAGGATATAAGTTCAGGGTCCCCAAAAGATCTTCACTGACACCTTGAGGAGGGGTATCAATGTCCGTAGGGGTGAAAGTCCCAACTCCCTACTTAGCCTTCTCTGATATCACCATATTTCCAGTCTGGGGTGCCTCATGAGAGTGGAGGTCAGACTGCCCACTAGGCCTTTGTTTGCATGAGTTGGAGTGGAGCCATCATTTTTTATTTGCCACACTTGAGTAGAGAGGTTATTGCCTGTACTTTTGGCATTGCGAGGCTTTCCTCTTGTTTCTAATGATTTGATTAGAGACAACATACTTCTGTTGGAGCTTCTACTTGTCTGTATCTCACAAGTTTCTGAGTTGTATCTTCTTCAGTTCCAAGTTTGAGATACAGGAGACAAAAAGAAATCTTAAACAATTACACAGTATTCACTTCCTTGAGTTCTAGATTCATCAGTCAGTCTGCTTTCCTCCCTTCACCTTTCAGAGTCTTGTGTTTGTTTTATATATAATGGCCAGGGCTTTTAGTTGAATTTTGAGGGAGAAATAGGGACAGAGACATCTATTCCAATGTTTTGGAAATGGAATACACCTAATTTTATACCACTGATTATTGAGCATCCTTGGTTTATTTATGCAATTTTTCATTCTACAAAATTAAAATTTCTCCATGAAGCTTATCATCATGCTTCAGCTAGAAGTTTTCATTATATTATTGAAAAATTATTATTTATACTTTTTTTGTAATTCTAATCACTTAGCATTAATTAATTAGAGATAGGTCTTGCTCTTTCACCCAAGTGGGAGTGCAATGGCATGATCATAGATCATGGTAACCTCAAATTCCTGGGCTCAGACTATCTTCCTGCCTCAGCTTCCTGTGTAACCAAGACTACAAATGTGCACCACCATGCCTGGATACTTTTTTTTAAATTTAATTTATTTCTTGTAGAAACAGGACCTTGCTACATTGCCCAAGCTGATCCCAAACTCCTGGCTTCATGCAATCCTCCTGCCTTGGCCTCCAAAAATACAGGAATTATGGGTGCATGTCACCCATCCTCCCAGGGGGCCAACTTAGCATTTTGAATGAGATTTCTTTTACATACATTTGCATTATCTACTGTACCAGACTCCCAGCTCCTTGAGAAAGGAGGACAGAATTTGCTTATTCTTAAAACCTCTATCCTAGTGCCTTATACTTGAAAGACATTTGCACACTTTTTTGAATAAATAAGTTATTTGGGCTTCCTGGCATTTAATTGCATGAAAAAAATGCTAGAGCTTTTTAGACCACATTACAGGAAAAGTAGTAGTATAAAAACTGTAGTTAGTATAGCTGTCCCTCAGTATTTATGGGTGATTGCTTATAGTGCCTTCCGCAGATACCAATAGCAGAGGATACTCAAGTCCCTGATATAAAATCATGTAGTATTTGCATATATCTATGTACATTTTCTTGTATACTTTAAATTATCCCTAGATTACATAATATCTAATATAGTATAAATATTTGTTATACCGCATTGTTTGGAGAACAATGATAAGGAAGTCTATACATGTTCAGTACAGATACAATTAAAAAAAATGTTTTTAGCCACTTCTAATTGAATCCATGTATATAGGACCTGCAGATAAGGAAGGCCAACTGTGTATTCAAAATAGGCAGTAATTCTTAAAAATTATGTAAGTATTTTGAAGCTGTGAATGCTAACATAAGTGTTATTTCTATTTCTATTCTTCTCTGTTTCTCATTTGAAAAGCTTGCCATTGTTTTTTCTAATGCCAGACGTACATTGTGGATTCTAGTTTCAAGCTTAATTAAATAGATACATTTTAGTTAGTGAGTCTAAAGCCAAAATCTAATTATCTGTAATTCCACAGAAAACAGTCAACTGAAATAAAATTTTAGGATGAGAATTTCATTCCAGTATTTGTGTACTTTCCAACTGTCGGAGAATAATCATTTATATATTTTTGCCATAAAAAGTTCATTAAGAATTTTTAACTCAACAAATGAAAGATCTTTTAAAATTTTATGTTCAAGTATACTTTGTTTTATTAGTACAGGGGTATTGAGTCTCTCTTTCAGTTTTGTCAAGGTATTATATCTTCCTACTTCTAAATTTTCTTATATTTAAAGAGGAGATAATGCTCATACCTACTTCTTTTGCTCAGTGTTAATATTTGAAACTAAGGAATATCACCTGAAAATAATTTGTAAATTATTAGCTTCCTACACTGCTTACTTTCTTACATTGTTCTGTAGATCAAAAACTATAAAAGTACTTTGAACCTGTCAAAATGCTAAAGTATGTTGTTGAAGGGTAGCTCCTGTTTAAAATCAATGTCATGTTACCAGACCATACCAGAATGTGGTTCCAGAGTCACTAAACTCTTGTCCATTTGATTTCATTATGTAACATACCCTGTTTGAGCATTTGACCTGTTTGTGGATAGCTACAAAGTAAGTCCTGTGAGAAACACACGTACATGCTCAGAGACACACATATGCACACTCTCCCGCATATACACTCACAGTAGGAGTGGGGATGTTGAATTGCCACAATGTTAGTCAAAGCAATTAAGTCATGACTTGATTTACCAGTCAGTTTACATAAATACCGATTTAACGTTCAGTGAGAACATACAAGATTATCATGCTTGCTCATAATGTTGAAAAATGTCTTTACCAGTTGAAACTAGCCTTCTATATGTTGATCCTCCCTGGCCAACTTTACCCCTTCCCTGGAGCTCTTCCCCTTAAAACTTCCAAGGGTTAATACATGTATCCTGAGAAGCTTCCACGAGCCTGCTCCAATGCTAAGGTAGCTGATCTGATACTGGCGTTTTGCTCTCCCTCTAATTTTTATCATCTTTTGAGTAGGAACTATCTTATGAGCTCATTACACAGTGTCACAAATGAATGCATAAGCGAAATCAGTATATTGAAGTTTAATTTATAACAATTTCTGTGTTTGACTCTTAACGTTTCATCTTGGTTAATTCCTTAAGTTTAGAAAACAAAAGGTTTGAGATTCAGAAAAAGGCACTAACTTGCGAAGGTCACATAGCAATACTGCCTGTAGTTGAACTGGAGTCTGTTTGTCTTTAAAGCCCTATGCTTGCAGCAGTATCACATTGCGTTTGTAGAGACAAGTAAATCTATTCTTTCCATTAAATCAGTGAGTATTAATGGCTCACTGAGCAGGTCCTATTAATCTCTCACTTGTTTCTTTCCACTGAAGAACTCATCCCACGTGAACACTAGCAACAAAGGTTTTGTTGTGGGCCTAACTATTGAATTCAAATGTCACTGAATTTCTAAATTGTCTCTGTCATTAGTTGAAAATCCTGAGATTCTTATTTGTGAAAGCTTAATGACTCTATCTTCACTTTGGCTATTTTCTGTGTCTGTTATATTTTTACTTAAGGTTTTGCTGTTTCAAGCATTTTATGATTCCCATTATTCTCACAGAAGAATTACAAATAGAGTGATGTGGTATCTGCTCTCTCTTCCTCTTAGTAGAACACTGTCTTCAAAATTTTTCTTCTTAACTGCCTTAATCTTGCTTGAGTTTGCAAAAAAGGAAAATACATGTGAATTCATTCTGTTTTACCTTGTAGTCTCCTTTTCTTATTATTTTTTAAATTTCTCTTTTTTTCTCTTTACATACAGTTTCTTGTCAACACTAAAAACACTCCTTTGCACACCACAAACACTCTTTTCCACACATTTTTTTTTTAAGACATGTTCTCACTCCGTCACCCAGGGTGGAATACAGAGGCCCAATCTCAGCTCACTGCAACCTCTGCCTCACCGGCTCAAGCTATCCTTCCACCTCAGTGTCCCGAGCAGCTAGGACTACAGGCATGTGCCACCAGGCCCAGATAATTTTTTCTTTTTTTATAGAGGTATGGTTTTACCATGTTACCTTGGCTGATCTCGAACTACAGACCTCAAGCAGTCTGCCTGCCTTGGCCACGGCCTCCCAAAGTACGGGATTTACAGGCCTGAGCCACCAGCACCCGGCCCCTCACAAACAATGGTCTGGTAGATTTTTTAGGTTGGGAAACAACAAGGTCTTATCTTAATGATGATCTCAGAGTCTTATCTCTAAGTTTAGAACTAACTAAACTTAATTTTCAGTTTAAATTCTGACTAAAGTGCTTATTAACAGTTATACCTTTGACAATTAATTGTATCCAACTAAGTCTTCATTTACTCATCTGGTGACAAAAACTAGGAATAATAATACAACCCACTTCCCAGGATTATTGTGAAGAATAAGTTTGGAAATATATGTAATTTACTTGACCAAGTTTTTAAGAAAATAATTGTCATCCTCTCCATACACACCTTTCACTCAACAAAACTGCCCATCTCTGTCCTCAAATAATTTTTAGGCAAACTGTCTTTTTTTACTTTTTAAATATATGTGGAACTGTTTTAAAATCAGCATTGTACTTTAGAAGAAAATAGAAGCAAAACTGTTTTGCAAAGTTTTGGTAATGCAAATGTTATATTTCATCAATTTCCATTCCACCCCAGTGGTATCAAGGAAAGAATGTCCAGGCTTCACACTGTAAATGTGCTTTAAAGAGAGAGAAAGAGAAAGCGAGAGAGAGAGAGACAGACACACACACACATACACACACACACAAACACAGAATCAGGCATTTACTGAACCCTCCCAAAAACAACATAAAATGTATTCTTTTATTAATGAAAAATCCCACCAAATTCTCAGTATATGCTGTAGTCATGAAAACTCATGGGAAAACAAACAAACAATGTTTACAAGACTTAAAGACAATTATGAAACTCTAAGCCCATAGTGGCTGAAAATATAAAATCAGTATTACTTGAGGAAAAATGTCAGCATGCATAACTACTCATAGTAAAAGTATATTGTCGTCTTTTTATGTTGTCCTTTTGCCATTTTTTTATATGACACAGATTCACATAGAAGTAGAATGGAATTTTGCAGGCTTTTCTTTTAGTGAAAAGAACACAAGGATGTGTAGATGGTCCACTCCCTGTGAGCTGGAAATATATTATCACAGCATGTCTCTATCACTTAGAAAATTGCCAAACACACTGGGCATGGTGGCTCATGGCTGTAATACCAGCAGTTTGGGAGGCCGAAGCAGGCAGATCACCTGAGCTTAGGAGTTGGAGACCAGCCTGGCACACATGGTGAAACCCCCTCTCTACTAAAAATAGAAAAAAATTAACCAGGCATGGTGGCATGTGTCTGTAGGCCCAGCTACTTGGTAGGCTGAGGCAGGAGAATTGCCCAGCTACTTAGTAGGCTGAGGCAGGAGAATTGCTTGAACCCAGGAGATGGAGGTTGCAGTGAACTGAAATCGTGCCACTTACTCCAGGCTGGGCGACAGAGTGAGACTTCATTTAAAAAAAAAAAAAAAAAAAGAAAGAAAGAAAATTGCAAAACACGATTTAGTGTTCAATAGCTATTTGTTAAATATTTGCTGTCTTACATTCATCCATATGCTTTTGCCTCTGTATGATGGTAAAGAGACAAATTTATCTAATATTAGCTGCTGATCATCTTAGAAATATTTATTTTTCATATAGTATGTTCATAATCATGACTTGATTTCATCTTATAAATATCTTTTAAATATAATTAATCTTAAGAATACAAATAGCTGATATTATTTTTAATTTACAAAGAGGAAAACTGAGAATCAGATAAATAAGATGAATTTTACAGGTTCACTCAGATAGTATAAGAACAATACTAATCACAATGACAGAATTTCAGATTTAATGACCTGATCAATAATCATTAATATGTGATATGTATCTATTCATTAAATAACAATGAGTAATAGTCATGAGTATCCTGTGTGTACTTTGTGCGAAAATGAAAATAATAATGATTTTTTTTTGTCTTCAGAACTCATATTTTAGAGGCAGAGACATAAAAATAAGCCTATTATTACAACAAAATGAAATAAAACTCTTAGTCATAAATAGCTGGTTAAAAATTTGTTTATATGTATTATTTCAAGAGCAGATTAAACTTAAAGTCAAAGCACAAAACATATATAAAGTCAGGCTTAAAAGAACTGAGATTCCATAATTATTTCCCTGAAATCATTGTAAGGGTGAGGAAGGACAGGGAGAAAGAAAGCTCTTGGTAATGGTGAGAGTTTATTAAAGGTGTGGATTATATGGGTCTAAGTTATAGAGGTATAAATGCATAGTTAAAGAAAAAAGTGTGGACTTTTGGAGCAGGAAAGGCACACCTGCACTTTCATCTTACCATGTTCTTGGCTGTGTAGTCATGAATGGCTAACTTGTCCTCTCTGAGTTCCATATGTGATAATATAAAGTGCTTTATATAGTATCTCATACTAGCTTTTCAAAAATGATAGTGTGATTATGACTGTGCTTATTTTTATGATTGTTATTATTAGACTATATTGAGAAATAAAATAGATAAAGAAAATGTCAAACCACAGTAAAATGAAGAGATAAAGGATAGGAGGATAGGAACAAAGGAATAAATATAAAGGAGTGGGAGAGAGCAATCAGTACACATGGTGAGCACAGAAGGAAATCCTGTCATTCCCAAATGCCACTGACAACATGGACAAAACTGGATGACATTATGCTAAGTGAAATAAGCCACATGGAGAAAGACAAATACCGCATAACCTCACTTATACATGAAAATTAAAATAATTAGAGTAGAATAGTGATTTCCAAGGGTGGGTTGGGGAAGAGGAAATTATGTTGGTCAAAGGGCACAAAATATGAAACATGCAAAATGAATAAATACTGAAGAGCTAATGTACAGAATGGTTACTATAGTTTCAGTACTATATTGTATACTCAGAATTTGCTAAGAGGAGAGATTTTATGTTTTCTCATTTAAAAAAGAAAGAGAAAGAAAGAAAGGAAGGAAGGAAGGAAAGAAAGCAAGGAAAGAAAAAGAGAAAGAAAGAAAATAAGAGAAAGGGAGAAGAAGAAAGAAAAAAGAAAATGTTAACTATATAAGGTGAAAAATATGTTAATTAGCTTCATTGTGGTAATTACTATGTATATATGTAACAGAACATCAATTTATATACCTTAAATAAATATAATTTTATTTATTTTCAATTATATCTCCAATAAAGCTGAAAAATGAATTTATAACATATTTAATAAGTGGAATATTTGCCAGAAATTACAAAGTTTAAATGCACTCTCTGTTTGGGGAGGTGAAGATGAAAGCCCTTGTGGAGAAGTTTAAGAAATATTAGTTTGAAAAATGACTGTCTTACCTAAAAAAAGAAGATATCACAGTTTTCCAACTCCAGAAACCAGAACCAGCATCTTCAGTTGAAGTAGAAGAATAACTAGAACCAGGAAAGACATTGATAAAGAAATAGAGTAGATTAGCTGAATGGCATAATATTCGAAGAATATTATGGAGCATGGAAATGTAGTGACCAACAAGAGTCTAGCTTGTTTCCAGAAAATGAAAAATCAATGTTTCTAATCCATTGATCTTAGAGTGCATGGGGGGGTAGACACATAAATGGTTAAGAACTAGACATTTGTAATATAAAGGCTGCCACTTTCTCGCTTTTTAACCTTAAATAATTTACTTGAGGTTTCCTGAGTCTCTGTGTCTTCTTGTATAAAATACCAACCTCAGAGGGTTATTGTCCTGATAAATGAGTCAATTTCCATGACATGCCAAACAGAGAAGTGAATACTGGTGATTCATCAACAAACAGCAGCCACCTCAACTATCTTGCTCCAGAGAGAAAAGCTGGGATGAAAATAGTCCTGGGGGAGAATCAGGTTTCAGCTAAGGCAAGGAGTATCAGGGAAAAGCCCATATTGTCTCAATTGTGCCATCCTATCACTTGCAAAACAAAATGCAGAAACTGTCATTGCAGCATCCTTAGCAAGCAGCAGGCTTTAAAACACCTGCTTACAATCAGGAGAAAATAAATTACACTACTGCTCAACTGTGAAGTCTTAAAATACATTCCTAAGTGTAATTTCACAATGAATCACAATTACATTTCCTCCTTTAGATATTTCATCAATAGTTCCTGTTGCCTTGTCTCCTGGTTGACTTTCATCAATGACAAGGTAACCTTTCAGCCAGTTGTAAGGATGATATGGGAGATCAGCAATCAATGAAACACATAGACTTCGTAAATGACACAGTCAATTTGATAATCTCCATCCAGCTGCTACTGAACTTTAGCCAATTATTTGTAAGGAAAATACTATTGTGAATCAACTCTATGGACTAACATAATGATGAAGGCTAGTCAATATCAAAATGACTTTTGAAATCAATACAGAGAAGATGGTAATTTTTTCTGAACCTAATCGACATTAAACTAATTAATAGACACTATGAAATTGAGAATCACTTCATTTTATAATGGCTAAAAATACTCAAGTCTTGTTTCCTAGTCCAGGATGGTATATCACAAAGGACTACAGAAGGTACCATGCTGCTTCATGTGACATGTGAAATGACATGTTCTGGTTTTCATTATACGAGGGATCTTCCAACTCTAATCCACGGGGCAAATCTGTATGCTTTGAAATGCTTTTGGTCTTTATGTTATTAAACTAAAACAAAGATAAAAAGTTAATAAACACTTTTGATTGAGTAGAAAGACAATAATAAATCAGCCTGTTTAAAACTTTTCTAATACAAGATGTGAGTACACAGGTAATACAGAAAGATGCTCCTATAAGTACAAAAAATATGTAAGATTTTTAAAATGAGAAATATAAACTTTGGAATTAATATTTAATTCCTCAAAGCAGACATATGCTGAGGTTTTTTAAATACCTCCTACACCAGTGAGATTTGACCATAATAAGATCAATGAATATTGGGAAAATGTGCCCAGAAAGAGGAGAAGGCTTCTCAGCTATAGAAAGAAAGCTTACTGATGGCCAGAAGTGTCAGTGCTTATTCAGGCACTGTTGCAAGGGACGAGGCTTTTTCCTGAATACTAGCTTGTCTCCCCTGAATGGCAAGTCTATTGGTATACCAAAAATGGAGATCCAAATTCATTATTTAAAGAAATCAGGTGTTTATTATAACTGACTTCCTTGCTGTGATCCCAAGATGGCCAAGAACATTCAGATAGCAATTTGCTTTACTATGAGTCAGAATGTGAAATCCATATATTCTCTTTCAGTATGTGAATAACTAGTGTTTGGTTTGCTAACCCACCTCTGATAGGATTCTCAACTTGAATTTTTCCTACCAAATGGAACCTCTTTGAAGTACTGACAATTCTGTTTTGAAGCTGCAGGTCTGAGAGACATGCTTTAGAATAAGGTAGCCTTTCAATGTAATGCCACATGTGACATCCCTTGGATGACAGGCAGTAAGTATTTCTTGTCACTCTTCAGAGCATTCTCTGCAGCTTACTCTTCTCCAAATGTAACACAATGACACCCCTCCCTTCAATGTGTGTGTATATTTAACTGACATTTACTAATTTTTTATCACATCTTTTAAATAGGCTAATTATAATCAGAGCTAGTCAAACAAATTAGACCCTGAAATATTTATTGTCTGGGGGATTTTCAGTCTTTGGCCCCCTGTTGAGCTGGTGACAATTCATCCATGATGAAGCAGTTATAAAGTAAATTATTCTCTGGAAAGTGCAGGGTTGGATGGCACACTGTTTTAAGTTGCATGCTCTTAAATTTTGGAACGCAGATGATTCTTGTAAACTTCTGACTCATACACTTGTATGCACACGCGCACACACACACACGCACACACACCTGGGAATCATGTCTATGCCTATAGCTTATGTTTATTGTTAAAAAAAATGCTGATCTTTGGTCATTTATGCTGTTTTTCTTTGTTCAAGACATTGCAAAAATGAAATAATGTACCATGGATTACCATGGAAATGAGAATTCGTTCCTTCTCCTTTATTTACAGAGGCGCACTCACAGACCTAAGACTTCAAATGATACCATCGCTTTAATCCTTGAGGTTCTTTTCTCTTTTCCCAAGTTTGGTGCAATTAAGTCCTGATTTATTAGTTTCAAAAGCATTTCCTAAGTAATTACCTCCTACAGCTTCGTCCTTTATTTTATTTATTTATTTTTTGAGACAGAGTCTCATTCTGTCTCCCAGGCTGGAGTGCAGTGGGGCGATCTCAGCTCACTGCAACCTTTGCCTCTTGGGTTCAAGCTATTCTCCTGCCTCAGCCTCCCGAGTAGCTGGAATTATAGCTGTGTGTCACTATGCCTGGCTAATTGTTGTATTTTTATGTATGTATGTATGTATGTATGTATGTATGTATGTATGTATGTATGTATGTATTTATTTATTTATTTTGAGATGGAGTTTCACTCTTGTTACCCAGGCTGGAGTGCAATGGCACGATCTCCACTCAACGCAACCTCCGCCTCCTGGGTTCAGGCAATTCTCCTGCCTCAGCCTCCTGAGTAGCTGGGATTGCAGGCACACGCCACCATGCCCAGCTAATTTTTTGTATTTTTAGTAGAGATGGGGTTTCACCACGTTGACCAGGATGGTCTCGATCTCTTGACCTCGTGATCCACCTACCTTGGCCTCCCAATGTCTTTAATTCTTTTTAAACTCATTGTTGTTTATGGTGAGAAATAGGGGTCCAGTTTTACTCTTCTGCGTAGAGCAATCCAATTTTCCTAGCACCATTTATTATAAAGGGTGTCTTTTATGCAGTGTATTTTCTTGTGAACCTTGTCAAAGATTAGTTGGCTTTAAATATGTTGCTTCATTTCTAGGTTCTCTATTCTGTTTTATTAATCTGTGTGTCTACCTTAATGCCAGTACCATATTGTTTGGGTTACAGTAGTCTTGTAACATAATTTGAAGTCAGGTAATGTGATGCCTCCAGCTTTTGTCTTTTTTTCTTATAATGGCTTTAACTATTCAGGCTATTTTTTGTTCCATACTAATTTTAAGATTTTTTAAAAATTCTTTGAAAATGATGTTATTTTGATAGAGGTTGCACTGAATCTGTAGATTGCTTTGGGCAGTGTGGTTATTTTAATAAGATTATTTCTTCTGATCCATGAGCATAGGGTGTTTTTCATCTGTTTGTTTCATTTACAATTTTTTTCGTTAGTGCTTTATAATAGTTTCTTTTTATAGAGATCTTTTATCTACTTGGTTAAATATATTTCTAAGTATCTTTCTTTAACTTTTGTAAATGGAATTGCCTTCTTGATTTCATTCTCAGCTAGATCATTATTGGTGTATAGAAGTACTACCAATTTTCATACATTGATTTTATATCCTGAAATTTTATCAAATTCTTTATTAAATCTAAAATGTTTTCTGGTACCATCTTTAGGTTTTTCTAAATATGAGATTACATCATCAGGGAACATTGATAATTTAACCTTCTCTTCTGATTTGGAAGTTTTTCTTTTTTTTTTCCTCTTACCTGATCACTGTGGCTAGGATTTCCAGTACTATGCTGAAAATGAGTGGTGAAAGTGAGCATCCTTGTCTTGTTCTAGATCTTAGAAAAAGTGTTTTCAGTTTTTCTCCATTTAGTATGACTTTTGCTATAGGTTAGTTGTATATGGCCATTATCATTTTGAGGTATCTTCTTTCAATGCCTAGTATGTTCAGGTATTTTTTTTCTTTTGTTATCTTAAAGTGGTACTGACTAGATCAAAGGCTTTTTCTGTGTCTGCAGAAATGATCATATAGTTTTATCCTTCATCCTGCTTATGTGATGCATAACATTTAATGATTTACATGTGTTGAAATATTCTTGCATCCCTTGATTGTAGTGTGTTACCTTTTTGATGTGCTGTTGGTTCAGTTTGCTAGTATTTTATTGAGGATTTTTACACCTATGTTCATCAGAGATATTGGTCTGTAGTTGTGTGTTTGTCCTTGCCTTGGGTCTCAGGGTGATGCTATCCTTGCAGAATATTAAAAGATAATTCTCTCTTTTTGGATCTTTGGGAGCAGTTTTCAGATGGTTCATATTAGTTCTTCTTTGCATGTTTTGTAGAATTCAACTGTGAATCTATGTAGTCCTATTCAGGTTTTGAAGAATTCAAATTAATACAGGAAAGAGGGCATATGAATATAATGTACCAATTACCAAACCTGATCAAACAGGCTGCTGCTGCGGCCTACTTCTGGCATTGGAAGTGACCCATAATAAAAATATAATATGGATAGGGTTTTGCTTATTACTATGGAAGTGGGGCATTTGTAGGTATTTAGTATTTTATGCTAGTTTTCAGAATAACTGAGTAAAGTCATTTCACATTTGAGAATATGTTAATACATACCAACTCTCTAAACACCTAAAAGATAGACATTACACTATTGAATTTTTACACAAAATTATAGGAACTTGTGTGGCTATCAGGAGGCTATAGTGTAAACTCAGAATACTTATCCATATATTTGGATATAATGAGGAACATAAAACATAGACATTTGGTAGCATTGTAAAAGAGCTTGTCATTTTCTGATCCAATATATATTTTATACAAATAATTTGAAATAATCTGGAGCAAATATCACCTAGAAAATTAAAAAAAGGTCTAATAAAGTTTGCATATAGATGAAAAGGTTATTAATTTTTATGTAGCCTCATCCATATCATTACAATTTGTACACTGCAAAAAGAGAGTTCTATTAACAGTGCAGGTATTACAGGTGTGCTTTTTAATGTATGGCCTTAGGAATCCCATGTAGCAATCATATAGTTTCTCTTAAGTAAATGTCCATTAATCAGCACTTGAAAATTCCTGTCTGCTCATCAGGACAATCCTAATTGCCTCCCCAACAAACATTTATGTACCAAAAATAGATGTGCTCCAAACCTCCCTAATGTATGTGAAAAAGGTAAACAATTAGAGTGGACTGACCTTAATCTCAAAAGGAGACCGAATTGTTCCAAGGAAATGCGGATAGTCACACTGAATATAAAAGAAGCTGGTGAGATAGCCTGAAATTGTCAGATACGTGTACCTTTCAGGCATTATGGGGATATTAGTACTCACCCAGTCTTGTTTGAGAAAACACCATTTTAAACTCCTTCAACCAAATATGTATTTTAAAAATGATATGTACTGCAACCAATGGATATCAAAGGAGTAAAAAATGCTAAGTTTCTGTTTAGTAAGGAAAGATGGGACCTTGAAATGATGGGATACAGAAAGGAAATCTGAGCAACAGGAGTAAAAGATTACCTTGTTTTCACGTGAATTGCCTTTTCTAATCTGGGTAACATTCTTGTTGCCTTCATGATGACCGTATGTAAAATTACCTACATATCTATTTGGAATTTTTGCCCATTTATTTGCGCTTATCTTGGGCTCACATTCAAAGGCATTCAGGAGTAGAGGACACATAAAAACATTACATCCAAAAACAATGAAACAATAAAACAGAGCTGCCACAATGCTGTGAAGTATTTAAAACTAAAATTAGGTTATATAGGTTATTTTGAACCAAATCCAAATATATAAAAGTTGACTTTAGCTGTCACTTTGTTCTTAGTAACGGATACACAACTTAGGCCATTCAAACATTTTAAAATAATTTTCTAAAAGGTCAAGTTTCCGTGTCAATTACCTAGCGATTCCACAAAAATCAATCAGAATTTGTAAACGTTTACAACAATTGAGAAGAAAAAGCAGTGGGGAAAAAGTGATGTATTTTTCTCAGTTGGATTTTAGTATATTTTATCATTGCAAATAAATTCTTGAAGGTATGAGCTCAAAATTTTAGGTAAGTGTTACAATTCAGATTAAAATATATGTAAAACAGTAACAATTTTCTTTTATCAAGTTTTATAGAGAAAAATGTATTGTGTTAATTTTGACCTTTTTATATATTTAAACGTGATGTTTTCTATCTCAAAATGAATTACCATCTTAAGAGGTGGCTGCTTATATTTATACAATTATATAGCAACAACATAAATTTTTTTTTCTGCTCACAAATTGAACCGTTAACTTTCTATAAAGATATATTCGTTAATTACAATCTTATGCTTTGGAACCATCACTTTTGACATCCTTCAAATTTGAAAAAAAATCATTAAAATGTATTTTTAATTTTAGTCTAAGACATGTATGTGTGTTTGTGTGTGTGTGTGTGTGTGTGTGTGTGTGTAGTCTATTAAAGAACAATAAAGTCTAAACCAGTTTAACTATTAAAGAAAAGAAGTGAAGAGCCCAGCTACTGGAGATAGAATTATTGGATTTTCTATAGGAATCAGACTTACTAGAAGTATGATTTGGGCAAATTACTTAACCCTCTACTTCAGTCATCTTATATGTAAATAAGTTTTGTGAGAATTATGAGTTTATGTATGACTTAGAAAAAATATCTAAGAACAAACAGGCAAAAATTGATGAAACCTGGCAAAAAAAAAACTGGATTATTTTCAAAATGTATACTATAATCAGATACAAACATTATGGTAGAGGTCTTAAACTGGTAGCTCCCATCTAGATTTGCTTTATTTGGCTATCAGAGAATTGATGCATGTTGTTTCTTTTAATTGATGTAGTGGCTAAAAATTACATATCAGAGGATAAGCCAAGTTTTACCAGCTATTGATAACACAGAAAGATCAAGCATTTTCTTTCTAGTTTCTCGAGATCTCACTATTATTTCTCCCATACTGTAATAAGTATCATCTTTAAGTTTTCCTAGTGTTTTGCATTACTGCTTTTTTAGTTAATTTTTTTTCTGGATTTATAACTTCATAAAAATAGTAAATGAACAATAAACTGATAGAGCTGTTGGTTTTGCAGCTGATTCTGTTTATTCATTTGCATTGTCAGCCTGGCAAAGGCACTTGAGTTTGCAAATAGAAAGTGAAAGGACTTGAGTTCACAAAATTAAAGGTGGTACTAGATTTTGTTATCATTTTTTAAAAAACATAACAGCAAATAGAATAATTGCTTTATTTTTTTCTTTGACTTGGAACAGATACAGCCTTCTCAGTGTGAATCCAGTTAGCATGGATGATCTGTATGGGGTTTAGATAAACACACTTGCCATTGAACTCAAAATAAATCAGCCTCTCATTTGATCTGTTAGTCATAATAATAACTTTAAGCATAACCCAAAGATATCCTTGTTCCCTTTTACCAGGAAGTGTGTGATGAGGGTGAGGGATGAGAAGTTATTTAATGGGTACAATGTACGTTATTGACAAGGTGGTTACTCTAAAAGCCCAGATTTCACCACTGTGTGACATATCCATGTGACAAAACTGCACTTGTACCCCTTAAATTTACACAAACAAAATTTCAAAAAGAGAATGAAATCATTCTATCAATTTTACTTATTTTTGTAAATAAAAAGAAAGATGGCACTACTTATAATTTATATAGGAGCATTAGGAAAAGAATGCAAATACTTGATCTCATCATGACATTAAAATGATAAATATAACTGACATTAAAAATTGATTTTTGAATGATCTGTTATAAGCAATATGTAAGATTTTAAACATTAAAACAGAAAAGAGTTTGTATGTGTATTCACAAGCCATAAGAAATAAACACATTTCAATCTACATTAAAATATATTTTGTCACCAAACTAAATACAGTCAAATGTCATTTTCAATAATACATGTCTATGCAAAGTATGATGTTTCTCCTTAAGTAATCAATTTAAATTAAATTAAACTAATAATAACTTGTTTAAATATGTTAGAATACAGGCATTTCTATTTCACTGATTTCTTTAAAACAATTGAAAGCAAAGTTATATATTTTTAAAAACTCATCTTTAATGAAACTTGGAGAGACAAGAAGCTGTCAGACACTGTGAAACTTGGAACAAATCAACGCAGAGTGCTGGGAGAACATTTGAGGCCCACAGACAGTGTTGACTAAAAGTGGATATCAATGCCTTAAGAGGCCCCACAGCAATACTTTACTTGAAATACAAGGCCTGCGGTGCAGGTAGGCTTTGCAAGCTGATCTAAGCACAAGGTGACTGCGGAATAATAGGAAAAGTGGCAGTGGGAGAAAAAACTGCAGACATGCCATCTTTACATATTGTCAGTGTGGTGGCTTGAAGAAAACACACTGGGTGACAGTCTATTCTGGAACTTCTAATTAATGTCAGTTGAGAAAAAATAAATTGACTCAATTACTTGTAAAAAATAAATAACCTGAAATAAGTGGGGTTTTTCTGGGAACCAGGAAGATTTTTTTTATTTGTCCAATGGGACTACACACTGGTGGAAGAACACTGATCATTATCTGCCTCATTCATGGTCTGATGGCATTCTGAGTCACATCATCATCCCAAATTGGAGATAGTTTCAGCCACAGCATATTTCCCAGTTCCTTATCAATACTACTTTTCAACAAATACCTAAACTGGTAAAAAAGCATTCCCTATTCAAAAGCAATAAGTTATTAAATAGAATCACCCTGAGTTCAGGCATAGATAGCATGCTGACTTATATTACAGGGGTTAAAAGGGTGCATTCTGAGACTGCTTGGGCTCAAATCCCAGGGCACTCTATTATGAAATGAGTGATTTCTCTGGACATCAGTTTTTCCCATTGATAAAGTGGGGCAAATATTAGCTTATATCATTGTGGGAGTATAAAATGTGATAACATTGTTAAGTATTTGAAATAATGACCAGTACAGGGTGTTATTCATCCTTATTAGATTTGCATGGATAAATGCATATTATGTTTCATATTGACACGACTAACATTAATCCAGTCCACAATCTTCACTTGCCTGGCAAACTTTAAAATCTATTAAAATGGTCTCTACTCTTCTTTCCTGTCTCCCTTCAAATAATACATCAGAGCTCAGCATAACCAGAGACACAACCAGAGACATAAGAAAACATAGAAAATAGAGGAAGATTAAAAAAAAATTTATATGAGGTAATTTCAAAGAACAGAGGGCAAACGTACTTAAAATTTCAGCAAATAACAATGGAATAAGACAATTTTTTCTTGTAATAAAAAGATAGTTCAATTGAATTTTTAAATCTAAAACTTACAGAATATATATTAAAAGCAAAGTTTTAAGATGATAGGGTAGAAAGCTAAAAATGTTGATTAATAGTTTAAAAAGGGAAATATTGATATCACATTAATATATAATCTTGGTATAAAATATAGTCTTTAAAATCTATAAAAAAAATTGTAGTGAATGAGCAGAGTGTTAAAACATAAAAGTATTATAAAATCATTTATTTAACTTAGCGCATGAAATAGAAAACTATATGAAAATAACATTTAAAAAAATAGAGCTCTAATATGTAATGTATTTACTTCTGGAACCTACAATCAGATATAGACTTTCTTTAAAATTGTCAATAAAATACTTATCAAATTGATTATACACTTAGCTACAAAAAATAAATTCCCCCAAATAGAAATTATATAGATTAAATTTCTAGCTACAGAACAAGAACATATTAGGCTAAAAATATAGTTTTTAAAAAAATCAAAATTCTAGGACACTTTAATGAAGAAAATATTCTAAAAACTGTATAGGAAAAAAGTTGTTTGACAAAATTATCCAAGCTCTAATTGCAAGTTAAAAAAATAAAAATGAAAAATCAAAGTATACAGTATTTACTAAACGGCTAAAGCAGGGCTTAGTTGACAATTTATAGCCTTAAAAAAAGTATTAACTTGGAAATTTAACAAATTATATATTCTGTTAAGAATTTAGGCATATTGTGAAAAGAAACAAAAAATGTATGATAATGAAATTGAAAATTAATGAGTTATAAAGTAGAAATAATTAGAAATAATTTAAAAATAGAAGCTGATTCTTAAATAAAATTAATAGATACATTAACTAACCTAATCAAGAAAACAAATCTCAATATAATAATTACAGATCAGAATGGGCAAATAATCACAGATACCCATGTGAATAAATATTAATAAACAAAATGAATTCTTTCTAATGAATCTATGAAAAACAATTTTCGCCAAAAAATATATTTTTTAAAAATTAACACATAGATTTAAAAAATCTAAACACACCAATTGCCACAAGAAAAAAGAGAGAAAATTTTCAAAAAGTTCTCAAAGACCTGTTTTACTAAAAGTTCTAGACTCTCATCTTCTCTACAGGTCTTCAGTCTTTTGGGACATTTATTCATTCATTGAAATATTCTAAAATTTTCCTCTATAGCAATAAATTAATTTTCAAACATGTCATCAGTTGCTTAATTAATATATATATTTCACTAAAGTAGAATCATTTTTTTCCTCTAGTTGTTTTCTTAATTTTGCATTCTACATTTCATATTTCTTTCCTGTTTTTACCTTTGCATTTCTGTGATTGGCCATAGTGATTTTCTCATTGCATTTTTATAGCAACATTTTGTAATACATTATATTTTTCTATTGTGTTGTAAATTTCCTAGCTTTAATTTTTTCAGCTCATAGTTATGTAGTTTTCTCTAGTTTATGTTTTCCGTTCTATGTTCTTTACCCTTTACCTGTTTGTTTTATGTTTAGTTTTAAATGGGTAGTTCTGCACTCCCTCATCTCTTTCCTCTACTGTAATAAGTGTATATTCTCTCTCACTGCAGTTCCGCTTTCCTGAAACTTCTCTACCTTCCTCTCCTCACTACCCTGTGTGTCCTTTCTTCTGCTCTTCAATGCAATCAGGGAGCTGATGAGTTCAGTTCCACCTTTCTGAAGCCTTTATTTAAAGGAACAGGTCTGTGTTTTGTTGTGACATTACGTTAAATGTCTTATTAAAGAGTTATCCATTGTTTTTGCTAATGTTGCTTATTAGCCTCATTATGTCCTACCCTCCCATAGAGAAGGGGAATAAGATAGTTATCTTTTGACATCTGTATTTCAAAGAGATGATTCCCAAGTCCCTTGAGAAAGACACTTCTGGACTGTAAGTTTAAACCTCAAAGAGCAAAAGAAAGCATTTACAACTGGTCTTACTCTAAAGTAAATGTTCTAAAAGAAAGGAGTCAAAAAGACTCCTGTCTATATTTAGTCAAGCTGAAGGGAAAGTTAAGGGCAAGAGATGACTGGTACCAACCAGATGGCTACCTGGGGGAAGCTGTGAATTTACATGAGGGACCTCTCTCCCAAGAGAGAGACAGTGAGCAAACATTAAACAGATTCAGTTGTGCATCTAACATATCTGATGATTTGGTTTGAGCACTTAGATTTTTGTGAGATTTATTTGGTTAAATTAGGATATACATGACATTTTTCTCTCTATAAAAACACGGCATGTATACAAAAGATAAAATACTTGTATTTATTTAGATAAATATTTGGCACAAAAACTAAATTGTATAAAATATCATGATATTCACATCAATGGTGTAAAATCATGTTACACAATTGTAGGATTGCCAAGTCATATTGAAATTTCCTTGAGGATTCATAGGATATTGTGTAGATAAGCGTTATGAGTTACAAAAATGACAGTAATAAACTATTAGATAATAGCACATTGTGAATTTTACTGTTTTTAAATTGCTGACTCTACTAAATTTATTTCTAGCAAAATGAAACACAGTTTACAGAATTTCCTTTTCTTTATATTGAAGTACATTGCTTGTCCTAAGGAAAGCTGGCACTACAAAGTTTTCATATGTGTGTGTGTGTGTGTGTGTGTGTATATATATATATATACATATATATATTTATATATGAAATATATAACTTTGTATATGTGTGTGTGTATATATATAATATATATATACACATTACTGTGTGTGTGTGCATATGTATGTATAATTTTAAAAAAGTGTCTGGTTCTGTCACCAGGCTGCAGTGCAGTGGTACAATTGTAGTTCATTGTAATCTTAAACTCCTGGGCTCAAGTGATCCACTTGCCTCAGCCTCCCAAGTATCTAGGAGTACAGGTATGTGCCACCATGCCAAGCCAATATTTTTAAATTTTTTTTGGTGGAGATGAGAGTCTTACTGTTTTATCCAAGTTAGTCTCAATCTTCTGGCCTCAAGAGATGCCCCCACTTCAGCCTCACACAGTGCTCAGATTACAGACATAAGCCATCTCACCCTGCCAATGTTTTCTAATTAAAGTTTTTCTAGTGTCACCATGTTTTTATTTTTTAAAAAAACTATTACTTAAATAATTCTAAAATATATCATTATTTAAACAACTTGTAGTTGATATTTTTGATAATTTGAATGACCTTAATTTAATGATTCTTATTGCAGTATTACCATCTTTGCATAGGGACACACACTCCCTTAAAGGCATTAAAAGAATGTGTAGTCTCAATGAACAATTTGACTTTTAAAATTGTGTATAAATTCATGAAAAAATTACAAGAAATGCAATATCTGAGATTTTTAAAATATTACTGTTGGACATCAAAAGGTGATAAAATACATTAGAAAGGTACCTCCACCCTGGAAAAAAAAATCTAAATTTGTTGAAGAATTCATTAATTAACTCCCTTAAAATTGAATATTTGCTAATTAGAGAATGCTAGTAAGGCAACACTGACATACAAAAAGACATATTTTTTTTTAATCTTCTAGATTAGTCTAATTAAAAGCCATCTTGCTTATTACTTATGACTACTAGCTTACAGATGTCATAAGTACATTTGACATCGTCGTAATCATTCACAATGATTTATCTTTGAAAATCAGAGTTTTCTTGAAGATATACACAAATTGCAGTGAAAATTGGCATAAAATTGCAATTGTGATCTGGGATAACACATTTCAAAATGTCAAAATCAAATGATCCTCAAAAGAATTATTCAGTAGTTTTATAATCAAGTAGAAGTTAGTATTTTAAGAGAGAGGATGTTTAGCTAATAAACATTCATCTTTATCACAGGTACACTACAGTTAGACTGCTATGTCACATTCTGCATTTCATCCTTGGACCTCCTCATTGTTTTTCAAAAGTCTACACTGTAAAATTCTATGAGTTTTGACAAATTCATTGCCTCCTACATTTCATTATAGTATCATACATTCCATTATAGTATCATACTTAATATCACAGCCCCCAAAATTATCTTTCATTCTACGTGTTCAGTCCTCCTCCAACTCACTAAACTTCCCAATTCATTTTTTATTTGAACAACTCATTTTACATCTAGAAAAGTTTACAAACCATTTTTCATGGAAAGTGAGGAAACAAATAATTTTATGTGAAACCACAGTGTGCACAGATTTGAGTTTAAATAGCTCATTTGGTTTACACAGTGGGGAGTGTCAAAGAAAAATTATTCTTCCTTTTATTCAAGAGAGTGTAAGGAAGCCTTTATTAAAGGGACTATTGCAATGAAATTTTGCAATGGGGAGAGAAACTGGGCTCGACTCTGCATATAAGAGAAAGTGAAATTTTTTTGCCAAGTAGCAGGGTGGAAGTTATTGAATGGAAAATTACTAAGAGAAAATATCAGGAGTAAGGGAGGATTCTGGATAAATCAACTTGACAAGATTCTTGCTGGAGGCAGGTCAGGGTGATCTGAGTGGGAGATTCTTGCTAAATTGAATTAGCAGGATCGTTGTCCTGGAAGAGAAGACCTAAGGAGAAAGCCTACTTGAGAAAGAATTTAGAGGAGCCTGACTGAAGTGTAGTTAAGAAGAGAGTCTCTTTCAGGAGGTAGAAAAAATTCTGAAGGCCAAAATCTAGACAAAATGTGATGAGAGCCTAAATTATCAGAGTTGAAAATAGAGATTAAGAAGAGATTAAGGCAAGGTGCTGTGGCTCAGGCCTGTAATCCCAACACTTTGGGAGGCTAAGGCAAAGAGATCACTTGAGGTCAGGAGTTCAAGACCAGCTTGGTCAACATGATGAAACTTCACCTGTCCTAAAAGTTAAAAAAAACAAAAAGAAAAAGCTGGGCGTGGTGGCATACGCCTATAGTCCCAGCTACTCAGGAGGCTGAGGCAAGAGAATTGCTTGAACCCAGGAGGCGGAGGTTGCACGTGCAAGTGCACTCCCGCCTGGGTGACAGAGCAAGACTCTGTCTGGGGTGTGGGAGGACTGGAGAAAGATATTAAGTAGTGGAAGAATTAAGAAATACTTAAAAGTTAGACTAGGATGATTTGATGGCTGATTAAAACTAGAGAAAGCAAAATAAATATAAGAATTATTTGTAGAACAAGAATTAGGGAAAAATTCTCTCTAGTAGACCACAAAATAAAGCTAGTTATCCCCATGTAACTGCTGTTAGAGAAATGTTAATTTCTTTGCCAATGAGCAGTACCGATTTGGTTTCTCCTTTGAAACTTCTTCCTGCTTCATGCCAACTACATGAGGTCTATGCATCATTTAATTGAATTTGGAATACAGTGATTAATTAATAATAAGTTGTATAAAATTAGTAGAAGGTAGGGTTAGTTGCATTTTCTTTAATTCATATTTAATGCACAAATTAGTCACTATTGAAAAAAGATAGACCAAAAATGAAATAGTTTGTACACTATAAGAGTTTCTTCATAAAGACTTCCAGTGTTGGGAAATTCCCTATTTTCCATGACTACATGACTATGCATTTCATCCTGGGATAATTCTAATTAATATTCTTCCTATATTCATAATGTAATTATGCTCCATCTATACAATTGATGCCAGGTCAGCTTCAATTTGAAAGCCACACAGAACAAGTTATATTCTCTCTTTCACACGACACCACTTCCAAATATACAGGCAGTTTTCACATTTATTCTCCATGACTATTAATTGCTTCTGTAGGTTTAATAATCCCCATCCTGGATTTGTGTATTCAGGGAACTAATTTTTCTCTCTGCTGTTTTCCATTGAAAGTGCTACAGTTAGTCTACCACATTTCTAGGCATTCACACTCTTTAGCCAGCACTCTGATTGTCCTGTTTGGATGGAAGGGATGCTTGACTCTTTCTTATTTTCTAAATGTCAATTGCTGACAGCTGGGTCTGCATGCACACTGCTGTGTTGGAGCTTTCAGTTATGGCCTACAAAAACAGAACGAAGGGCAGTCCTTCAAAGTCTGCTTCCACTACAAATCAGTTCAGCCCATTCTGATGCTGTTTACAACTGTGCAATGACGGGTACATCCTCATCTGCTTTCCTACTGTTGATGCTACATCAGGTAGAATGAAACACATTCTCCTGCTTTCCAATCTCTCCTTTCTTTTCACAGCTATCCAACTATAGCTAGAATAGATGTCTAAAATGAAAACAAGTTTATTTGTGGTGGATCATTTGTTTTGTGCACATTTTTACCCTCCATATAGATCACAGAGCAAATGAAAGAGCAATCAAATGGAGGACTCAAGCAGGGGCAGGTATGCAACATCAACACCTAGTGTTCAAGTCAGCTAAGTGGACAAGTCACAGATCATGGAAAACTCAGGAAGGAAGACAGGAAAGGAAGGAAAGGACTTCTTAATTATGTCAGCATATACATTTCTTTATTTTTAAAATTAGTTTGTTTTGCGTTCTTATTCCTTATTTGTTTGTTATTCGAATGAAATTTTGCTAGAACAAAGTACAATGAGAACCACAAAAGTGAAGGCCAAAATTGTTGGCAAAGCATTCCAGATAAAAAACCAGTGGGGAAAAACTACAGCAGATGTTTATATTTATTGGGCTGAAGATTCAGCAGTGACTAATGTAAATCACTTCAAAGACCCTGATTCTAATGCCCTTTTTGTTATTTTTATTTGTCTTTTGGTCTAACTCTAATTTAAAATGTTTCTTTTACATTACAATCCCCTTTATGTAAAATATTAGTTATTATTCAGCCTTCTGGCATTGTGTCTAATCATGACTTGAATTATCAGTTTACTATCAGACTATTTTGCCTATAGCAAATTTGAGAAAGAAAAGAAATATGTTTTTAAAGAGAGAACACAGACAATACAATCAAGTCTTTAACATTCTACACCTCCCTTTCCATTGAAGACAAAGAGGAAAAGAGAAAGAGAGTTTTATTTTGAATATATTGTAGTCCAACTAACTCATTTGTTTAAAGGCTGTTTTCTATCAAATTAGTGATTTGCATAATTATATGGTATTGAACATGCAGTCCTATAGCCACTTATGTTCCTTTAAAATAGAGATTGTCATCAGTTTATTGGGCATAAAGACACTAAAATTATTCCAGGGCAACGAGGAAATCTCTAACTCAAGAAGAGCACTTGCTGGCCGGGCGCGGTGGCTCAAGCCTGTAATCCCAGCACTTTGGGAGGCCGAGGCGGGTGGATCACGAGGTCAACAGATCGAGACCATCTTGGTCAACATGGTGAAACCCCGTCTCTACTAAAATTACAAAAAAATTAGCTGGGCACGGTGGTGCGTGCCTGTAATCCCAGCTGCTCGGGAGGCTGAGGCAGGAGAATTGCCTGAACCCAGGAGACGGAGGTTGCGGTGAGCCAAGATCGCGCCATTGCACTCCAGCCTGGGTAACAGTGAAACTCCGTCTCAAAAAAAAAAAAGAAGAGCACTTGACAGCTGTCATCCTTGTGTTCAAATGTTTCTACAAATTTTGGTTCCAAAACAAACAGAAGCATGCTGTGTTCAATTTATCTAATTAGCGGACTACCTGCTAGTTTGCTGTTAACAACCTGCCAGTAATTTCTCTCTTAAAGTAGCTTTCACAAAAAATTAAACATATATCTTATTTGTTCATTTTCAGTTTCAATGGCAGTAATATTTGGCATGTTGTTATGTATTATAGTTATATCCTGAGTGAGTAATTATTATGTAGACAGCTACAAAAAGTAAACTAAAAATACTTAACTTGGACATACACATTAAGAGTGTGTGTGTGTGTGTGTATCCTCAGAGCTAGTCCTTCTTTTTCCCATAAAAAATCAAATGTACATAAAATCTCATTAGCTTGTTTCATTAATCCTTGTGTAATCAAATAGGTCACTCATTTTGGGAACTAAAGTCTTCTGAACAATGATAGAAATAGGGGTTTTGGAGGATGGCAAACCTCTGTTCAAACCTCACTCTGCCTCTCATAAACTGTGTGGTCTTGGGTTGGTTACCATTATGAATTTCAGATTCTTTATAAAATTTGAATGTTGATAACACCAGCTTCACAGTGTTGTTAAGCTGGTTATTTGACCAGCTTTAAAGGCTTAGCCAACTTCTCCTAAGAACTCAATGAATGTTGCTTTCTGTGTTGATGTACACTGAGCACAAGTACAGTGTGCATGTAAAAATGAGAAAGTAAAACTCAATATTAGATATTTGATTTTCAAAAGATCAAATTATTTACCTACAAATGCTTATCACAGTTATATTATTGTTCAAAATTTAACAACAGAGTTTTAAATTTAACATCAAAGAAATTCCAGACAACAATGTTTCAACACATATGGTTTAGTTTACTTACCTAAACAAGAAGTCAGGAGAAATACTACGATTGGCATTGGTTTTGTTGCACAGTGACACTATCAGAGACTCAGAGTTTTCTATCTTATTGCTTCACCGTGTTAGAATTACAGCCCTGCTTTCTTAATTTATAGTCTCTTGGTTGCAAGATGACTGTTTCTGCTGGAACCTCCATTTCCATATTCAAGGAAGAAAGACTGGCTGAGTATGGCAGGTGTCACTGATTTTCGTTCCTCCTTAGTCAGGAAAGCAAATGATTTGCCACAACTCCCCAAAAGAGTGCTGATGATGCCTCACTGACCGTAACTGTGTCCAGTAGTTTCTCCAAGCTACAAGACAATTTGAAAGCAAATATTCAGCTGGATACCATGCTTCCCATGTTACAGGTCTGTGTCAGCAGAAAAGAAGTGTGAAGGAACCAATATCAGATGAGCTACTTTTAGTGCATGCCAGTCATCATGGTAAATGAAAGTGTTTTATTAGACTTCCGTACACTGATGTTATAATATAGAATTTATTGTTTTAATATTGAATTACAAATGAGGAAAAAGCACTATTGACTTTTCATTACTTGGAGCCGTTGAAGTTTAAATTCAGCTTCAGTAGAAGGATTATTTATTAAGAAGTTGGGCTTTGTGTGAGATTTTATTTGGGTGTTTCTCTTTTGTACAATATTTTGTTTCAATCTACTCTTTCCACACACTCATTGTGACTTGACTTCTCTTTTTCAAATATATCAAGCTCATCCACAACCCATGGCATTTGAAGCTGTTTTCTTCAGACTGAGTAGTTTCCCTCCATCTTTTACATTTTTCAATTAATTTAGCTCCTACCTAATTCAAAACACGTCACTGTATTTTTTTTTTACCTTCAATCATTGCTGGTTTTTTAAGTGGTACAGAATCTATTAATAAAATTTCTAGAGAAAGAAAATTATGAGGACTCTGTATGCAGCCAGTATTTAAATAAATAACAAAGAAAACAAAAGAATAGAAAGTTCCTACTGAATACAAACCACACAAATGAATAGCACTGCTTTTTCAGAAAGTGTTTACCTAGACAATACATTACAATCCCAAAAAAGTTCTGGAAATTATTTTCTTTCATGAGAAACTAGCCTGTTCAACTGAATGAAATAAAGTGAAATGTAATTACGTACTAAACATTTTACTAACTGGAAATCACTCACACATAGAGAAATAAAAATCAACACCACTTTGGGTATATATGTGGCTTATACCATTAGCTAACTTTCTCAAATTGAATTATTGATCTGCTTCTTTTCTGATTTGTTTCATTTATCTCAAGGTTGATAGGTTTTAACAAGATTGTCTCTGATTTCTGAAATACTTGGTTTTTGTTTTTATAATTTCTACCTGCTTCAATTATTTTATTCTTTTGTTTTTATTACAGCATATTATCAAATAATTATATCTAATTTAATAACACCTTCTCTCTTTTTTAACACCCTGGTATTCAAGATTTATATATTACCTCCCATTCCTACCACCAATTATTTTAATGAAATAGGTGCCTGGATGAAACTAATGATCTTACCAAGCCCTCTGTATTTCTTTTCATCACTACTCACCGAAATCTTACGTTTGAACTTTCTTTCTTCACATGCGGTGCTAGCCCCTATTTTCCTCTAGCATGACTTTAATTCTGTAAAATTTTGATCTCTTTCTGAGTGTTAAATTCATGTTCACCACTGATGCCAATAAAATGCTGTTTAAATGCATATCATCTTTAATTCAACATTTCTAAAGCTTGTCTTCCCTTATCTTTATAAACTTAGATACCTCCCTAACTCTTAAATTTCTATTATCTACGCATCTATTCATGTAAGTATCCATGTGTGCAACCTGGCAATTATATCATCTCTTCTGTCTACCTTGACTGCAAATTGTTTCTAGTTTCTCAGATTTCTAGCTCTTAATCTCGTTTCCCCAACCTCTTTCTTACCCCTGTCTACCCTCTTTAATATATAGTACATATTTAAGGAATTGTAAAATTCGGCTGCTCAGGTGTGTCTGTCTGGCCTATGGCCTCTTTTCCTACTACCTATCCAATCATTTGTGTAAACATATTTAACATCTTGTGAAACTGATGCAGGAGCTATTTAACACATAAATTCTGATTTATACGCTTACCCTGAGATGGAGGATTTCTTTCAGAATTTAAAGTCAAGTGGAACCGTAATCTACTGCAAATGAATGAATCATGGCAAAGGAGTCAGATTCAGGAGTAGGAGTCCAGAGTGGAGACTATGAATCAGAAAGGAGTAATGATCCTGAGAACCGTGCGGATACTAGAAAGGAAACTATAAGGGCTATATGCATACATTTAAATGACTATGTTACTAAATTCTTCCACTCTACAAACACATGTGAGCAACAAATATTCCACAATTTATTAGGTTGGTGCCAAGTAAATGCTGTTTTTGCTATTAAAAGTAATGGCAAAGACAGCAATTGCTTTTGCACTAACCTAATTTTTTTTGATGGATTCCTCTAAATATTTTCTATCAAGACAGAAAGAAATAATTTTCAGCTATCATTGGGATTTGCTTTTTCCAATATGGGTATTCTAATGCATGTGCTTCTTGTCCTATAATAAATCTTTCCTGCTAATAGCAAACATAAACCCTAAACCTGTGCTTAAATTAAGGAAAGACAAAATAGGAAGAAAACATGCACAATTTAATACGCTGCCTCTTTTAAAAAGCCAAGACACTAGACTTCCATTCCTTGGGCCTTACCGTCCCTGTTGAGAAATAGTGATTTTGGTGGATGGCCAGAGGGAGGCTTCCCAATAGAAT
Organism: Callithrix jacchus; assembly: GCF_049354715.1. Taxonomy (NCBI): domain Eukaryota; kingdom Metazoa; phylum Chordata; class Mammalia; order Primates; family Cebidae; genus Callithrix; species Callithrix jacchus. Next base: position 90,255,997 of record NC_133511.1, read on the forward strand.
CTGTTCCACAGATGTTGAGGAATCTAAGTGGGTAATGGTTTTCCAGGGATCCCAAAGAACTAAGTAGGAACAATCTGAATCTTGGCTCTTTCACCTTCTTTGTTAAACTATTTCCCTTGAAGAGGGTAGTTTTTATTTGTGCTGCTCATTCAAACTTGGAACATATTTTTAGTCTGTACAAGCCTCCTGAATGGTTAGGGAGTGAGGGAGGCTTTTAATCAATGAAGTCCATGTGAGTTTTAAATTTGTAATTTAAATTGGTCATATGTGTAGGTCTCCCAAGTGTGAAGCTTAAGTCATTTTCTCTTTTGAGCAAAGTTGTCACTGAAGCACTATTTAAAACTATTAATGACATTGCAGTCTGATATTTTCTGGTGTTCAAAAAATCGCTAATATATTTTGGCTTTAGGTAATTTCCATCAATTCCCTTTTGGTTCTGTGCCTTCAGGAATAGTTACAGGTATTATAACCTGAGTTAAGAGTTTAATTTCTGGGGGGCCAGGTGGTGGGACTGCAGTTCCAATAAGAGATCATTTCTATCATAGGCAAAAGGCCATCCTTACTCATCGTCTCAAGTTGCCAATGGTATTTTCAAGATGGGATAATAGGATTATTATTAACTTCTGGCTTGCTGAAAACTTGGGCCACTGTCTGTTCTTCAGAGTTAAGTTTACTTATATTTAGAAATGTGTAGAGTTAAAAAATTTCTAAAATTACCTCTAAGCTTTACATACGCACGTGCACACACACACACACACACACAGAGAGAGAGAAAGAGAGAGAGAGAGAGAGAGAGAGAGAGAGAGAGAGAGAGAGAGAGAGAGAGGGAGAGAAATAAGCCCTTCTGGAAACAATGCAAAATTCCATCCATTCAAAGTCTTTTGCTATTCCCCAAATTGAAGAATTGTAGTGGTGTAGATGTGGTAATGTTTTCGTATACAGATAAATGTTGCATACAGATTTTTAGTTATCCCAGACAGCTTCCTCATGAACAGAAATGTGAGTCAAAAATATCTGTATTGTTATTTATTTAAATTACCTAAAATCCTCCTCTAGAACCTTATCCCATCACAAACTAGCAAAATTCTAATGATTTTCTAAAGTATCAAATTATATTCCTTATACTTTGGTGTGTCTTATCACTACACCCACATATGTGCACACACACATACTACTAATAATAGACAACTGATCAAAGCAAAGTGGGCAACTATTTCATTTACATTTTAAAAGATTCTGAAGAGCTATCACAACAGTAATGGAGGGAGATCTTCTGTGGTACAAAATTGAAGTGGCAAAAGCCAGCTATGGCAGAATCCAGATTCATAAGGCCAGAAGCAATGAAGCCCCAAATGATTAATGAATACTCACCAATTATCTCTTAGTGATTTAAGAAATACACAAAATTTCTCTGTAAAAGGCTGGAATTCCTACATAACTCTGAGATTTAGAGCTTACAAAATTTGTGTTTAACTGTGAAGTAAACTAACCTGATATTTTTGACTCATATTTCTGTTCACAAGGAGGCTGTTACAGTGAGAGCATATGTCTTTGTAAGTTGGAATTCTGGAAACTTTTGCATTAATATGCATCATAAATTGTTCATGGACTTCTTAAATTTATTACCTTAGACAAATTTCTCAACTTTTATAAGTCTCCATTTCTTCATTTCTTACAAAAATAAGAATAACTTATGCAGTACCCAGCACAGTTTCCACAGGTACTTAATAACTGTTAGTGCCTCCCCCTACTTCTGGTTGTCATACACCAAGGTCATTTAACCTTCAGGCTTTGTCCTCAGCTCTTTTCCTTTCTATTAGTATTTTCCTTTCCCATTCTGCTTTCCAACAATTCCAAGTTTATAAGCCCAGGAGGGTTTTGTTTAATTTAGTTTGTAAACTGTACTTCAGTGACATTACTCAGCTGATACTAACCAACTGGATCATAAACTATACCCTTTCATAATATGCAATTATGTTCAACCTGGCATCTTTTTATAGCTTGCTTTCTATATGCAGCATATTAGTTCATTCCTTGAGAGCTCATTAGCTAAGTGACAGTAAGAATTTTACCTTCTGTTAAAGTCCCCAGCATACAGATGAACATTTAGCAAAGTGCTTAAACACATATGGGCACAAATACGCACACATACACACACAGAGAAACCAATAGTTATAGTCAATTCCATGTGCTTAAAGGGAGAAGGGGCAGTTGATATTTGTTGAGTGCCTGTTCTATTACTGGGCCAGATAATTTGCATATGCTACATATTCAGATATTCCCAGTAACAAGAAAAAATAAGGTTTGGAGAAGCAGAAAACTAAACATTTTAATTAGCTGGAACCAAAGCCGTATCATATTGGTGATGGTTCATTTAGATATCAACTTGACTAGGCCAGATATTTGGTCAGACATTTTTCTATGTTTCCTTATAGCTGTTTTTAGTTGATACAAATATTTAAATCAGTAGACTTTGAATAAAGCAGATCATTCTCCATAATGTGGGTAGGCCTTATCTAATCATGGGAAGGCTTTAATGGAAAAAGACTGAGGTCTCCAAAAGAATAAATTCTGCCAGCAGACTGTCTTTGGACTTGAATTAGAGCTCTGCCTTATGTTTTCAGCCTACAGCCCACCCTGTGAACTTTGGAGGTATAAGGACTTACAGTTCCCTTTCCCAGTTCTTTAATATTTTTCTCTTTCTCTCTTCTCTCTTTCTCTTTCTGTCTGTATATATGTGTGTGTGCATGTTTGTGGGAGTGTGTATTTGTGTGTGTATACATGTTTGTGTATGTGTATCTCCTGTTAGTTCTGTTCTTCTGGAGAATGCTGACTAGTAGAGTACTTTACTTGCAAAGAGGAGATGTGAACGGAAGTGTGTTTTGGAACCAGACCTCAAGCTCGTTGCATTATAACTTCTGTCATAGAGATCTCATTATTTTTGGGGGGTTATGAATGCATATAACTATAATTCAAGAAGATGCATGTAAAAGTAGTTAGTCTTTACAAAGGGGTTATAAGAAAAAGGTTATTCAAAACTGGAGAATTCAGTAGAGAAGCTACAATCTTATGTGGACTATGAAGAATATTTAGGGTTCACATATATGTAGAGAGAAATGATATTTCATTTGTAGGAGTATACTGAGAAAAATTAAATGTGAAAAATCTATAGATAATTAAGAAATGATGTATATGTCTTCATGACAAAGTGAAACACAAATGAAGAAACATTTACATTAGTAGGAAATAATGCTAGAATAATATTCAGTATTCTAGATGAAGGTCAATTGATACCTAAACTAAGAGATTGAAAATAATTTCATAAGAAAGAGTTGAAATGACTGATTTTTTCATGAAAAATAATTCAGACATTGACAATGCCTTCACATTTATTCGTATATAATGAATAGTAGTAAATATTTATGTTTTGAATGATGCCATATAATTTTGACACTTTTTATGCCTGCCACATTATTTGATAAGTAGCAAATAATCTAGAATCAGAAACTCTAATAAGTATCAGGGTTAGAGCCATTTGATGGCAAAAGAGCAAAAATATCAAAAACTTAAGTAACTTTTGCTGAATTATTTTTGCTACTGTAGAAATACATGTTTAATGTGGAAAGTTTAATATTTAGTGTCAAAGGTTAGAATTAAGGTGCTAAGTCAGAATGGTAGTAGTAGTGGTGGGGAACAAAATATGTGGGGATTTGGTGACAAATAAAGAGTTTCTTTTTACTCTAAGATGGTAAGCACTTATCTGAGAATAGACTCTCAGTGGGACAAGGGAAAGAGCAGAGACCAGTTAGGAGTCTAGTGCAATATAGCAGGCAAAACTAGGTCATGTTGGCTTGGACCATGGTGGTAGCTGGAGATATTTGCTATCATGTTCTGTATGAATTTTTTTTAAATGGCTTTTTTTATTTTTTGGTGGAGTTTCGCTCTTGTTACCCAGGCTGGAGTGCAATGGCGCAATCTCGGCTCACTGCAACCTCCACCTCCTGGGGTCAGGCAATTCTCCTGCCTCAGCCTCCTGAGTAGCTGGGATTACAGGCACGCGCCACCATGCCCAGCTAATTTTTTGTATTTTTAGTAGAGACGGGGTTTCACCATGTTGACCAGGATGGTCTCGATCTCTTGACCTCGTGATCCATCCGCCTCGGCCTCCCAAAGTGCTTTACAGGCGTGAGCCACCGTGCCCGGCCCTAATACTATTTTTTTGCTGAATTGAATGTTGAAAGTGAGATAGATAAGTCATAACAAATGATAAACATTTCTTTTTTGGTCTGGTCAGTTAAAAAAGTTTTCATTATATCCAGAAGAGGACTGTTGAGGGAAAAGCAGGCAGATTTGGAAGTGGCAGAATGTTCAGGGGTTTGATTTTGGATATGTAATGTTTTGTATGTCTATTCCACATCCCTGTGTTAAGTAGGCACTTCCCTATAAAAGTCTGAATTCAGTGAAGAGATCCTGCTGATGCTAATTTGGTGTCTTCAGCTTAGCTGTGGCATTTATAGCCCATGAGATTACCTGAGACAGTCTAGAGAATAAGAGTGAACAAAATAGAGATGAAGTCCTCTAGCTGATACCTGCTGCACCTACCGCTGGGGTTGAGTATATGAGAAGAAAATACAGTAGCGGTTCAAAAGTAAAGCACACTGAGACGGAAAGAGACACAAAAGTGATCAGTTCCCAGAAGGCGAGTGTGGAGATTCAATAAGAGAGTCTACAAATGTGTAGCATATTGCCCATGTGTCAAGGTAAGATACAAACTGAAAACTCACCATTGGTTTTAATCAGGAGGTCACTAGTAACGTTAATAAAATTTATTTCAAAAGAGCAGTGTGAATAAAAGTGCAAATTATGTAAGTCTAAAAAGAGTAGGAAAAAAGTTATGAGAGTGGAGATAACTCTTTCAGGAAATATTGTTAGAAAATGAACCAGAGCTATTAGACAATAATCATGATTCTGTTAGGCCAAGAGAGTTTTTTTTTTTTTTTTTTTTTTTGGTGGTGGGACGGAGTTTCGCTCTTGTTACCCAGGCTGGAGTGCAATGGCGCGATCTCGGCTCACGGCAACCTCCGCCTCCTGGGTTCAGGCAATTTTCCTGCCTCAACCTCCTGAGTAGGTGGGATTACAGGCATGCCCCACCATGCCCAGCTAATTTTTTTTTATTTTTTTTTTATTTTTAGTAGAGACGGGGTTTCACCATGTTGACCAGCACAGTCTCGATCTCTTGACCTCGTGATCCACCCTCCTCGGCCTCCCAAAGTGCTGGGATTACAGGCGTGAGCCACCGCGCCCGGCCAAGAGTTTTCTAATGACAAATATTTTATGGCTATATTGCATATCCAGAAATAACATGATCGAAGAAATCAGATAATTAAGCAAGCTCTGCAAAAAGAGAATAGAATATCAGATACTAATGCATTTACCTGCCTCATTTTGAAATTTAACTGTTAATTGGAGTTTGAACAAATACCTTTCAACAATTAAAGTAATTTCTGGATATCATCTTATCTCTATTACTTAGCAATTATGTGTCATTGAGTAAAATGTAGAAAGATATACATACAAAGTGATCAGCAGCAAGATAGGAAGCCAGATCAATTCACACACAATAACTGGAAGGATGACAATATATAGATACAGAAGTTAATCGGTAAGAACCTGTGAGAATTCCCTTAATTAATTTCAGTGTCTACTTTATATTCAACAATATATCCCTAATAATTTATTAAATAATTTTATATTTTGCATGATTATAAAATGTTCTGTTAAACATTCTGTTAGCTAAAACTTTGTCTTCACCCTTAGTAATTTCCTAGAAGTGATGGTTTAACTTATTAAACAAATACTTTTTTTGTTTTGTTTTGTTTTTGAGATATAGTCTTACTCTCTGCCCAAGCTCCAGTGCAGTGGCACACTCTCCAATCCCTGCAACCTCCACCCTTGGGCTCAGGTGATTCTCCTGCCTCAGCCTGTTTCCCAGGCTGGAATGCAATGGCACAATCTCTGCTCACTGCAACCTCCACCTCCTGAATTCAAGCATTTTTACTTTCTCATCCCTCTACCCCCCACCGTTCCCAGCCCTTAGTACCTGGGATTACAGGCATGTACCACCACACATGGCTAATTTTTGTATTTTTAGTAGAGGCGGGATCTCACTATCTTGGCCAGGCTGGTCTGGAACTCCTGACCTCAGGTGATCCACCTGCCTCAGCCTCCCAAAGTGCTGGGATTACAGGCATGAGCCACCATGCCCCACCTACATTTTTTTTCTTAACTTTTTAAATATTATATGAGTTGAGAATTATTTAGTGGAAAGATTTTTCCAGGAAAATAGACATAGAAAACATTCCAGATAAATGTTCCTTGGCCTTTATCCTATTTTTTTTCTCATTTCTGTGGATCAGTAGACTAAGTTACTATAATAAACATAAAATGACACAAACATAAATTTTTAAAAACCTAGGCCCTGTATTGTTTTATTGCATTGAAAGGTAAAGATTAGTGTGCTGCAGAAAAATGTAAAGTTTATTATTTATTTGGACATCAGTCGTTTTATTGTGAAGTGGCAATTAACCATGCATAAGAAAAGATGCTCTCATTGAAACGTCTTTGCTTCTATTTTACAATGGTATAATTAAGACTTTGGGTTCATTTGTGCCAATGGGGACTTTTGTTAGAAGTTAAGACAAAAATTCATCACTTGCTAAAGATATAAAATGGTTAGAATTATAATTATACATGACTTTATTACTTCAAGCACCTTAAAAACAAGAGGCTTTAGAAACAGCTGTCTTTATATATCCTGATGTATTGATATCAAGATTTCAGCTTTTTTAAAATAAAGGGTTTTTTTATTTTTAAAATAACTAGAGGTGCAGGGAATATTTTGAATCATTTGAGAAATAAACTGCAAGTGAGGGATTGATTCCATGGTGATTTTGAATATTCAGAGGCTAGCGATCATAATCTCTTTAGATTGTAGGAAGTTATAAAAAGTAATAACATGAAAAGTGGTAAAATGTAAGGTAAAATATTGGACATTCTCGTTTATAAATAAATGATGCAGAATGGATTAACACCTTGCTGAGTTTATATACTACATAGGAAATCTCAAAAGAAAACAAATGTGTGATCTGAAAAGCTGGAGGTAATTGTCTGTGTTTGGAATTTAGTGACCAGCCTGCTTGTCCACTGGAGTTTGCTGTATCTAAGTGATATTTTCACCCAGTGACTTTTTACAATCCTTTACTATGTTTCTTACCAATCTCTGGGATAAGGGTAGAAAAACTAACACTCTGTGAGTGCCTCTTAGGTGTTGGGCATTGCAGTAAGTGAGATATGAATATGATGACACTGTTTTTTCCTAACTACGACCCTCATTAAAGATTATCCTTGTTTTACAAATGAGGTCAGTGACACTCTGCAATACTAAAGCGTTTGCCTACTGCTACAAAATTGCGATTTGAACAAAGTTCTGTGGGACTTCAAAGTCCTTATTCATTTCTCTAAGGGATGAAATATCTAAGAACTTAATATAATGTTTTAAAAGTTTCTATCATTTCTCAAATAGAAATGGGTAACTCAAAATGAAGTTAAATCTATTAGTATCAGATTCCCAAAGCTGCTTAGGAGTGTCTTCACTGTCTAGGACAAATATACTGTTTAGTATTTATTGGCTACTAGATAATGTCAACACAAATATCTCCACTGTATCAATTTTCTATTGCTATGTAAGAAATTATCACAAATTTATAGGCTTAAGAGGAAAAAAAGACACGTGTGGCCAAGTATATATAGTAAGTGAGGAATAAATGAGTTGGTAATCAGTTTAGAAAGATAGATAGAGGCTTAGTTACCTATGCCCATATGGATCATTTTATTGGTTTTCTACTGCTTCTGTAACAAATTACCACAAACTTAGTGTCTTATAAAAACACAAATTTGTGTTCTCATAGTTCTGTAGGTCAGAAGTCTGGCACATGTATCACTGAGCCTGTAAAATCAAGGGTCAGCAGGAGGCTCTGGGAAAGAATCTTCTTCCAAGCTCCTTTGGGGTTTTGATATAAATAAGTTTTATGCTATTGTAGACTGTGGTCCCTCGTTTCCTTGCTGGAAATTGGCTGAGTGCCATTTTAAAGGGCACCTGCATTCCTCAGTTTAAGTCCCGTTTCCTCCATCTTCAAAGTCAGCAACAGCATGGCAAGTCCTCTTTGCACTTTGAGCCCTTCTGATCTTCTCCTCTGTGTGTCTGCCTCATCTCTCCTCAGCCAGAGAAAGTTTTCTGCCAGTCAGGGCTTATATGATTAGACTGAACTCCTGTGGATGAATCAGGTTAATCCTCTATCTTAATGTCTGTAACTTCATTGCATTTGTAAAGTCCCTTTTGCTATGTAACTCTTCACAGATTCTGAAGATTAAGGCATGGCAACTAAGAGCTGGTGGTCAGGATGGAGGTCATTATTCTGATAATAAAAGTATTTGCTCCTCAGATGTTATGAGTGATATTCTGGGATCTGACTTGATTTACATTATTTAAAAAGATAATCATATATAAAGAAAAGACAAAAATAAAAGCAAGAAACCTACTTAGAAGGCTGTTGTAATAGTAGAGAGATAATTGAGGCATAATTTGGAATAGATGTTAAAAGTTATAGCAGTGCTTAAGTTTAAGATTTATTTTGAAGGGAGAGCTGACAGGACAAACTGGTATATTAAATGTTGGTTATTGGAAAAGTAGAGGCCAAATGAATTCTAAATTTGGACTAGCAATTGAGCAAATGGTGTGCTTTTAGAACAGGTATTTAAATCTTTTTATATTCTAAACATCATTTTGACAGCCGATTCAAACCTATGGCACTCCTCTCGAAATATGTTTCTAAATACGTAACATAGGTATAAGATGAAAAAAATTGATTTATTGAAATAAAATTATGGAAATATTTTTTAATTGTGATGTTGCAATATATGTGCTTCTTTATTTGTGTATTTCATATAATATGGTAGTGCATATAATATGGTAGAAAGGACTGTAACATGGTCCCAGGATTCCTGCCCCCTGATATATAACCTGTTCTCCTTGATTAGGAGCAGAATCTATGAAATACAATGAATACCATTCCAGTGATTAGATTAGATTAGAATAGGTTAGGTTAGATTAGATTCGATGGCCAAGGTGAGTGGGAGTTTTGCCATTGTGATTAAGTCCATAACCAGTTCACTTTGAGTAATCAAAAAGATTCTAGGTGGATCCGGTCTAATAAAGCAAAACCTTTGAAAGAGGATCTAAAGTTTAGTGACTGGAAACAGCAGAGACACTCTCCTGCCAGCCTTAAAGGAAACCACCATGCGTTCTACAACTGCAAGAATGTGAATCCTGCCAACACCACATAAGCTTGGAAGAGCTTCTAGAGAAACCTGGTTTAATGGCAACCTTGTGAGCACAGGACCCAGTAAAAGCATGCCAGGACATCTGACCCATGTTGTTTTAAAACAATAAGTTTGCAGTAAATGTGTTATGTAGCAAGAGAAATCAAATATATATAAGAGGATCAAGCAATGGGGCTAACAACTTTCATGATTTTAAAGTGCTGAGGAACATAAACTACATTTCTAGATTTTCAGCTACGATTATAATGTGATATGAAAATATCTGTGTTTTCTATTTGTAATGAAGTCAAAGAACTTTACAATGATTTGTTTCTGGCGTTTATAATGGAGAAAATACCACCTTTAGTTATAGATTAGTAAATATAATGATATAATTTTTCTCCAACTGAATTCACTGATATCTTGAATTCTACCCATGGATTGCTTGGGAAGAGGGTCTGGATTAAGGTGAAGAATCCCCGTTTATAAATGTTCTTCCTGAGTGAAAATGTGCATGAAATAGTTTTAGAAAGATTTTGTACAAACTATCAGAAAATGCATTCACTGTAATCCTGTTACCCAAAAACATTCAATTAAGCAGAGTTACCTTCTAGTTAGCATGTTTTTTTTAAACTGGTAGATGCAAACTGTCAAGCAATTAGGTGATTTTTCCAAACCTTATTGTTTTTTATTTAGACTGCTTCCAAAAAAAAAAAAACAATGGGCATCTTTTGCTGAAAGACATTAAATAATGCTGCTTATATAATGACCTAAATTGCAAATTAATTCTTATGTTTGGGAGCTATGGGGCATAATTTTATCAGAAATCTAGACACTTAAAATCTATATTCTTTTTTTTTTTTTTTTTTTTTTTGCCAATCAGTTTGAGCTTATGAGGTTGCTCAGGTTAGCCTTGAACTGATGACCTCGCCTTCGCGAGCGCCATGAGCTCTGGCGGGAGCCACTTTGGACCCCAAAATCTATATTCTTGATGACAGCCACTCATTGCTCAGTAATTTTACTCTCTCAAAAGCACTGAAGCCATGTCCTTATAAAAGAAGCATATGACCTTTAGAGATAACATTGACTATCTACCATTCATATACATAGGTGGGTTTTAAATCAGAAATACTTGGCATTGTTCTTTTCACAATTTTCTGAAATTTCATGCTTTAATACTCTAAAAATACAATATGTATTCTTCTTTCTTCAGAAATATTCTTTTCTATCTATGAATACATTGAATAATAAAATGTTAAATCCCAGGAGAAGTACAATTTGAGCTATTCTACCTTATTGCTATGTGATTGCTAATTGGGAAAAAAATCCAATATTGGCATGCAAGGTAGAACCAATCTTGGTGAGAATTGTGCCAACTCAGAGAAACACTCAGCACCTGCTGCCTTTTTAAAACAATTATCATCTTTATTAGATTCTGTGGGATCTGCTCAATGGGCTGCAGACAGATGCTTGGATCAGATGTTGCCCTTGCACAGCTGGGGCTGCAGAGTCAGCATGAACCTTTCTGCTCCAATCTTGTCTACTTGTCAGCACAGCTGTAATTTTTGGTACATTGGATTTGAGTGTTTCTAGGACCACTGAGCTCAGTTTTGCTTTGTGTTTAAATCCATCTTATTCTATATATTCTATTTCTTGGTTGATGGAATATAGGTTCACATTTCCCTATGATTTAGGGTTAGCCATAACATTTTAAAATAAATCTTTTAATTAATTAAAAAATAATATTAATGCTCTTGAGAGAAAGAGTAATGCTTGAAGTAGACCTATATCACAAAGGAGAGAGGAGATGACCTATTTCTAAGTGAAAACCTTAATTTATGGAATACCCACTTTTTAATTCTCCACAGTAATTTAGGAACATTTTCCACAATCACCAGATGCATTTGATAGTAAAGTGAAACAATGCCACCGATAGGCAAACAGGGAATTTAAATGCTAAAGCAAGCAGAAAACCAATGATCATCAGCAATTACTTGGAAATGAAAATTAAAAAAAAGAACAATATATGAGAAGCATCAACATGATAAACAAAAATATAAATAAACAAGGAGTTAGTAAGCAAATAAGAGACTTTAAAACAAGCACTCTTCTTAGCTTCAGAGGCATGAGAAGACATCACATCCATAAAACAAAATAGTTTTCTGTGAAAACAAAAATTATCAATTGTAGACCAAAAAAATGTCTTAAATAATTCTTTGCAAAATGAAGAAATATTAAAAGGCCTACATTTAAATACATAGATTTCAAATAAGTAAATATTTATTGTATAAAAATTTCTAAATAGCCAAAGGAATTTAAGTATAATATAGTTTATAAAATAATGTCCAGAGTAGTGTCTCTCCCATTAATAATAATGAAAAATATTTTATAGAGAAGTTTGCTGAGATAAGTGATGGATATTGAAATCCCAAATAATTCAATGAAGTTTTCTAAAGAAAAACAGAGAAAAAGAGATAATGAGAAAACAAAATATTCAAATATGATATGCTTTTAAAATTTCCAATAATGATGAAAAACCCTAATCTTCACAAATTAAGAAAAGCAAGATGATGATTATGACTCATTTGTAGATAACAGGAAACATTTCTGAAAAATAAAATTATAGACAATCGTAAACATTTTTGAAGAAATAAAACAGTATTGTCAGAAAAATATATTAAATTAAAATTATTTGTCAGAATGGTAATACTTGGCAGAAGGCAAAGCTGAAGTATATTCAGCAGCAAGCAAAAACTATTTTTCCTAAAATTCTAAATCCACATCATGATTCAAGTGTGAGACACTTAATCCTTTAAATAAATTTTTAAAAAACAATTAAAATGGTTAAATTGTTTTGAAAAATAGGAAAGAGGTAAGTCATCTAAACAAATAATAGTAATATAAAGAATATATTTTTAGTTTTGCTTTCCAAAGATAATCACTTTTAAAATTTTGATGTATTTTATCTAGTCATCTACCCATGCACATATTTACTATATTAGTAATAATATTTTATAGGTAATGGATATGGTTTGGATTTGTGTCCCTGCCAAAATCTCTTTTAAAATTGGAGGAGGGCTCTGGTGGGAGGGGATTAGATCACGGGGGCAGATTTTCCTCTTGCTGTTCTCATGATAGTGAGTGAGTTTCACTAGATCTGATGGTATAATCGTGTGTGGCACTTCCCCCTTGGCTCTCTCTTTCTAAGACTTGCTTGCTTCCTCTTTGCCTTCTACCATGACTGTACGTTTCCTGAGGTATCCCTACCATGCTTCCTGTATAGCCTGTGGAACTGTGAATTAATTAAACCTCTTTTCTTCATAAATTACCCAGTTCAAGGTAGTTCTTTATGGCAGTGTGAAAATGACTACTATAATAATTATGTAGTATGACTTCTCAAGATTATATTTTTCCCATAGTAAACACATTTTATAATTTAAAAAAAATTTCATGTCTTCAATCTTTGTAATATCTAATTCTTATTTTTCTGAGTAGCTATGTAGTTGATATGATTTGGCTACATCCCTACCCAAATCTCATCTTGATCTGTATGTAGTTCCCATAATCCCCATGGGTCCTGGGAGGGACCCAGTGGGAGGTAATTCAATCATGGGGGCAGTTTCCCCCATGCTATTCTCGTGATAGTAAGTTCTTATGAGATCTGAAGGTTTTGCAAGGGGATTCCCCTTTCATTCAGCTCTAATTCTTTTCTTTCCTGATGCCTGTGAAGAAGGACATGTTTGCTTCCCTTTCCACCATGATTGCAAGTTCCTGAAGGCTTCCCTAGCCATGTGGAACTGTGAGGATATTAAACTTCTTTTCTTTATAACTTACCCAGTCTCAGGTATGTCTTCATAGCAACATGAACATGAAGTAATACAGTAAATTGGTATCAGGTAGTGGAGTGTTGCTATAAGGATACCCAAAAATGTGGAAGTGACTTTGGAATTGGGTAACAGGCAAAGATTAGAACAGTTTGGGGGATTCAGAAGAGCACAGGAAAATGTGGGAAAGTTAGGACTCAGAGGGCTCAGAAAACAGAAAGCTGTGGAAAAGTTTGAAACTTATTAGAGATTTGTTGAATGACTTTAGCAAAGAGACTGGCAGCATTTTGCCCCTGTCCTAGAGATCTGTAGAACTTTGAACTTCAGAGAGATGATTTAGGATATCTGGTATGAGAAATTTCTAAGCAACAAAGCATTCAAAAGGAAGCAGAGCATAAAAGTTTGAAAATTTGCAGCCTGACAATGAGATAGAAAACAAAAACCCATTTTCTGAGGAGAAATTCAAGCCAGCTGCAGAAATTTGCATAAGTAATGAGGAGCCAATGTTAATCACCATAATAATGGGGAAAATGTCTCCAGAGACCCTCATGACAGCCCCTTCTACCACAGACCTGAGGTCTAGGAGGAAAAAATGGTTTCCTGTCTGGGGCCAGGGCCCCATTGCCCTGTGCAGCCTCTGGTCATGGTGCCCTGAATCCCAGTTGCTTCAGTTCCAGCAATGGCAAAAAGGGGCCAACATACAGCTCATGTCATTGCTTCAGATGATAAAAGCCACAAGCCTTGGCACTTATATGTGGTGTTGGGCCCGCAGGTACACAGAAGTAAAAAACTGAGGTTTTGGAACCTCCACCTAGATTTCAGAGGATGTATAACAATGCCTGGGTGTCCAGGCAAATGTTTGCTGCAGAGGCAGAGCCCTCATGGATGACCTCTACTAGGGCAGTGCAGATGGGAAATATGGGGTCAGAGCTCCACACAGAGTACCATGGGGGCACTGCCTGCTGGAGCTGTGATAAAAGGGCCACCATCCTCCAGATCCCAGAATGGTACATCCACTGATAGCTTGCACTGTGTGCCTGGAAAATCCACAGACACTCAATGCCAACCTGAGAAAGTATCCAGGAGTGGGGCTGTACCCTGCAAAATCCCAGAGGCAGAGCTGCCCAAGGCAGTGAGAACCCACTTCTTGCATCAGCATGATCTGGATGTGAGACATGGAGTCAAAGGAGATCATTTTGGAATGTTAAGGTTTAATGATGACTGCATCATTGAATTTTGGACTTGCATAGGGCCAGTAGTACCTTTGTTTTGACCAATTGCTTCCATTTGGAATGGATGTATTTACCCAATGCCTGTAGTCCATTGTATCTAAGAAGTAACTAACTTGCTTTTGATTTTGCAGGCTCATAGGTGGAATTGCCTTTTTCAGAAGAAACTTTGTACTTGGACTTTTGAGTTAATGCTAGAATGAGTTAAGACTATGGGAGACTAGTGGAAAGACATGATTGTGTTTTGAAATGAGAGGACATGAAACTTGGGAGAGGCCAGGGGTGGAATAATATACTTTGGTTATGTCCCAACTGAAATCTCATCGTGAATTGTAGTTCCCATAATCACCAAATTTCGTAGGAGGAAACTGGTAATTGAATTGTGGGGTCATCTTCCCCCATGCTATTCTCATGATAGTGAAAAAATTCTCATGAGCTCTGATGATTTCTTAAAAGGCTTCCATCTTTGCTTGGCTCTCATTCTTCTCTCTCCTGACATCTTGTGAAGAAGAACATGGTTGGTTACCCTTTTGCCATGATTGTAAATTTCCTGAGTAACCTCCCCACCCCCTGCCCCACCACATGGAACTGTGAGTCCTTTATAAATTATCCAGTCTCAGGTATTTATAGCAGTGTGAAAATGAACAAATACAGTAGTAATTCATTATAGTCTTGTCATTGGTTAGTTCCTTTGGTTCCATTTCTCTTACATAAAATTATACATAATTTTTCAAGTTATTTATAAATTTCTGAGTGTAATTTTACTGATGCAGGTAGTCTGATCAATTATCAAGCATTTGAAACTCAACAAATTATTTTCCAGAAGAATTTTACTAACTTATATTCAGAGCAAATACGAAGTCTTCACACTTCACAAACAGGAGGAGCTGGAAATGGGAGAAAGTCTGTTTAGAAAATGGTAGAAGCTGAACTCAAGGGAACTCAAGGGCTGGAGCAATATATTATTAATAAGGAAAATCGATCAATGGGAACTATCAAAGACTGAGAACTACAGATGGAAATGGGGAACTGCAGGGAAAGAAAATCCTCTTAAGCAGTGGCAGAGCACAGAAGAAATACATGGGTGCCTGTAGGTAACTCCTTTCTCACCAACCTTTTAGTCATTGATTTTATGAGGAAAAACAGGAAAATTACCTGAAAAATACAGACAAAGGTTGAGGAGAAAATTATACTATATCCTTTATATTAGAGAAATGAAAATTTCTAAAGAAACATTTAATAGTTGGAAAAGATGGAAAGAAACAAATAGGTAAGACCTCCATTGAAAATAGCTCCTGAGAGTCAAACATGAAGTTAAAATGAATGCAGTTGCTGTTCTGAGATGATTTCATTGTCTAGCATTCTCTCTAAAAGCTGTGAAATTAAGAGAAATTTATAATTGAACCTTTTTCTCTTACCTAGAAGAGAGGTTTCCTCCAGAGATAGATTTAGATTTTAATCATGGGAAGGGCAGTACCCACAGAAAAATAATTCATTATTAACAGAAGCTTTTATCTTTAAGTTTGGAAGTTAAAACGATTTTTAGTGTTAATACTAAATAGGTGATGAAGAATTATTTTAGCCCAAAGCTAAACAAAAACCAGGATTTTGCTTAAAAATCTGGAAAAGAAGCAAAGCATACTGGACAGAATATATCACCTGACTTAAAGTTCTGTTTTTATTTTTTTAGTCTAACTCCATTATTCATTATTCTTTTGCATTGTATGTGTCACTTAACCCTTTCACTCCATTATCAGTTTTCATGTGAAGTAGTTTTTGATTATATAATAACTTAGAGAAACATTCCTTAATAACTGTACAGTGCTATATACATGTTAACATTATTAATATTTCCCATGAAAACCTCCTGACTTTTCATTTTATACTCAAAATACAAAATACTTCAGCAGCCCAAATATACATGTTCTTAGATGTATAGATTTAAACATGCAATTTGAATGCAAATATATTAAAGGGATTAAACTCTGCACTCTGTGTAATAGGTAACTGAGAGGAGAGAAAGCAGAGTTTGTACATTCAAATTTCTGACTTGCAGTTCAGATTTCTAAGAACATTTAACTCCCAACAGCCCAAGGATGTGAGCAAATATAGTAAGTAATAAATAAGCTTAGTCAAAAATATAAAATATACCATCTTCTTAGACAGAATTTTATGGACCCTTGGAATTCAGCAATGACTTGGAGACTTCCTCTTTTTGCATTGCCTTTGCAGATTTGGCTCCTCAGCAATTCAAATCCCCCAAAACTTAAGTCTTCTGACTCCTCACAGAGAAATAAATTATCTAATGCAAACGTTAAAAGAATAAAGATAATTCACATGATAGATATTTTTTCTTGGCATTTATTAATCACTTTTATAGAAATAAGAACTATAAAGCAGTAAAACTGGCAATAACTAATACTGACATGATAGCACGTGTTATAATGAGGACTATAACAGACTGGAAAGAAATCTTGCCCTCAAAAGTTCACAGGGCAAGTTTGATTGCATTATTGCATAGTGCAAAGTGAAAGTGATTGCATAGTGCATAGTGCAAGTTTGATTTAATTATTACAGAATAAGTACGTTTTTCTTGCTATTTACATCTGGTTTCACATGCTAGCACTTGTCTGGAATCTTTGCAAATAAAACAAACTGATCTCCAACACTGAAGCATACAGAGAATTTGCGAGTTTCATTGAAGATTCCCAGGTAAATGTCTGGGTTTCAGGCATGGCTACATGTAGGAGGTCAAAGAATGTCCCTGGAATTTGATACATGTTTATGTATGTCTGATCTTTCCCCATATAGTTTTATTATCAATGCAACTTTCTCTATGTGGAGACAAATGACATGCTGAAAGATCTAGAAACATATATTCAAGGTCTAGAAACATATATTCAGAAACTAGCAAACCCTATAAATTGAATGTCATTTCGCTCTACTATCACTTGAAAAACTTTGGGACACTCTGAGCAAATTAGGACCATGTGTCCATCACTGAATGAATCATTGTGGCCAAAAGTATGAAATCCTCCAAATGATCAGTTTTCCACATGGCAAAGAGTCATACAAGAATGACTTCCCTAAATAAAGGATTGTGCTTTTTTCCTGGAAGAGGGATAGATATGGGACAGTAAAACAACTAATGTCTATCACACTGCACATCCCTCACTTGCTTTTTTTTTTACATCCCTCACTTTCTATTATTTATAAATAACTTAATTCTGAAACTCAACTTCTCTCATTATAAATGAAATATACAAAGAGCAGATTAGAAGAAAATGGAGGCAAGGATCAAAGCTGGCTTTACCCAAGTAGAATCTGAGTAAATTCTAGATTTTCCTGGACATTTAAATGTTTATTATGTACCATTTTCCAAACATAGCTTTGAAAATGCTGCAGAAAATGTCAAACTTGCATGATAATTTCTGTATTTTTCATTAAACTGCTTTTTTCCTTCAACCAGAATGTCTGGTTTTAAGCAACTAGTGAAATAAAATCTTACTAACCTGCTACTAGCAAAGTGCAACATCAAAAAGGGAAATCAAAGAATCAAGTGAAAGATCCAGCTCTGACAGTAATTACCTTTGTGACATTGGAAAAATGTTTCTTTGACTTTAGCTTTCTCATCAGTAAAATGAGGAAATTAACAAAAGCAATGTATGTGTTCCCAGGTTTATCCAGAAGTGAAATGAGCAGTTTGTTCCTCCCTACAAATGAATTGCTTTTGTCTTCTACATTAATTATTTATTATTCTTGTGCCTAGTAGTATTCA
Organism: Callithrix jacchus; assembly: GCF_049354715.1. Classification (NCBI taxonomy): domain Eukaryota; kingdom Metazoa; phylum Chordata; class Mammalia; order Primates; family Cebidae; genus Callithrix; species Callithrix jacchus. The sequence continues at coordinate 90,274,206 of NC_133511.1, forward strand.
GTGCTACTCAAGCATACTTTATCACTCAGTACTTTTTGATCTTATTGCTGGAATAAAAAATAAATTCTGTCTGGACCTGTTGAATGCTTTTCTAATTGGTATTAATGATTTTCTTTTAAATGAGCTGTGCATTTTTATAGAACTAAACTTTGGGGATTACAGTTAACACTACAATTGTTTTAAGCCATTAGAGGAAACTGCCAATGAATCTTTTCTAGTTTTTTTACTTCTCTGTGTTCTGGGCTGTGGAAATGGTCACTCTCAGATATTTAAGCCTGCTTAGATTTTGGGGGGAGAATATGGAACATTGTTTGGATCATTTTAAGCAACACAATTTGTAGAAAGTTCCAGTAGCTACACCTCATTGGTTTTCTTCATACGATGTTCACATGTAGTACTTGAAAAATTGTATGTTGGTAGTGCGATGCAAAATAGGCACCTGGTCTCTTTCTGGACTTTTTAAAAGTGTATTATTTTGGCTTAGGTCATGAATCTTGAATAATCTTGTCCTGAAGCAAAGAGAGGAGTAATAGAATTTCTACTGATTATCTTATGATCACATTTTTTTAATTATCTTTGGCTATGGACATTACACTTCAAATAGCTAATGGTAGGGCACTAGGCATCTAGAGATGACAATAAATTGTATGTTTATCACACTACATTATGAAATTAAAAAAGAACTAAAAAATATTTCACTATGGCAATATATTTCTGATAAATAATTTCAGGTAAAAATAATGTAATAAATTTACATTGAAGAGTATAATATAGTCTAGTTAATGCTCCTTAGATAAGATGCTTAATAAAGTCTTATTTTCTAGTTAAAAATGTAGTGTTCATAGAAGCAACACCTGAGCTTGGAGTGAAAACAAGACTCAAGTTACAGCTCTGGTATTGATAGTTCTGTGACCATGGATAAGTCACTTCACTGTCATTAACATTAAGTATTTTTTAAATGGCAATTATTTTATTTTTTTGTGTATAAGGTTTATTATGGTAATAATAACAGTCATAGCCACTACAGGTTAACCCTATGAAATTGTCATTCTCATTTTATGCATGAATTAAAGCTTCAAATAGTTACATATTAAAGATTAGTTATATAAGCATATAAACTTAGGCCCAGTTGACTTCAGGATGTGTTTTGAACCTGACTTTTTTATTACATCAAATGCCCATTCTTTTAGCTACAAGTATATCACCTATCAAATTGCTTCCTTGGAGTTCTTCCTAATAGTCTGGTTTTTTTTGAAAACACACACACACACACACACACACAAACACACACATTTATTTTGGGATAGACTTTTAAATATCTATATTGATAAATTTCTAACCAGTTTGGATTTCTAGAGTTTTTAATTAATTTACAAGAAACTCTATGAACTTATATGTTGTTTTTAATTCCCAAAATTTTATATTTTCTTTTATTTCATCACACAACCCAATTTTCATTTTAGTTTATGTAAAGTTAGTATTTAGATTTATATTTCTCTCAAAAAGGTTAAGAGAAACCTTTTTTAGAACTCCTGACAACCAGATTTCTTCTTCTGATTTTTAATAAGTTAGTTTCTATGTAGCTATCTATCTGTAATTAATCTTATATTAATGTGAATGAGTATAGTTTCATAATGCATTTTTATTTTCTTTTAAAACTAGTTCTCTTTCATTATTATTCTTAAAGATAACCTGGATATTGTGCATATTTTTATTCTAATGAGCCTTAGAATAATTTTGTGAATTCTTTTAAAAAATTATGGTAATTTTTGAATTATCAAGTGGTAATTAATAACAATTCAGTTAATGTTATTAATTTAGGTTAGATATAACTGACATATTTGCTACTGTGAGTCTCTCATTCCAAGGAAGAAATTTGCATTTGCATATATTAAGTACTCTTCTATATCTGTGTAGATTTTTATTTTCTTCCTATCAATCTTATTATTATTTAACTTATTTATAGCAGTTTCAGCATTTAAAAAAAAATTTTTATCTAAAGTTTTTCTTCTTGAACTGAAAATATTCCCCTCCCACAACTTTTTAATTCTCACAGGTACCATTTTATCAATATGTTAACTTACTTCTAAATTTTGTTCTTGTAAATAATACTGCCATAAACATATTTGCATATAAAAACTTGATTTTAAAATATGTGTTATTCAAACAGCTATAACAAAATGCTAGGTGTTAAAGTCTTAAGCTTCTCTCTCTCTTTCTTGGCCAAATAATCTTTCATCTAATTCTCTCTCTCTCTCTCTCTCACACACACACACACACACACACACACACACACTTTCAAAGTATTTCAGATATTTGATACTCCTTACAGGGAGACTCTGATGTTCCCCCATGAATGTCTTATTGAAAGTGGGAAAACTTTAATAGACATAACAGGAGGATGGCATTTTTATGCAGGAGAATCTAAGAAGAGTCCCATTCCTTGAATTACAATAACCTAGTTGAAACATGTGTACTAAATCTTCTAAAACGGTGCAGTCTTACCAATGATTGTAAACCATAAAGGTAGTCCATGTAATCAATAGGCTAAATGAGTATGGGATAAATATTTGAATTTAGTTTTCAAAGTAATATTCAAGGACAAGTATTTCCTTTTCTTTTTCTTTTTACTTGCTCTCAGTAGGAAAGAAAAAAAAAAACTCAATTTTCCCTGCATAGAGCTTATTAATAGACTGACAATAAATGTAGTGACAGAATGGACTTTTGGCAAAATGCATTCCAGACAGCTGCATTTGTAACTGAGAGATGCCTCTCATAGTGTATGATTTATTAAATGCTGCACAGTTTAGTTCTATACAAGTATTGAACCCACTTACTGCTGGGAAAGAATTGTATTATTATATATTCTGAATTGTGCTATAAGCTCAACTTTTGCTTGCTTACTGAAGCAAATTTTCTATTGAAACATTTAGTTATTTTTGGACATAGTTGCACATTGACCAGCATTATAAAATTATTCTCCCAGAGTAATATAGTACTAAACATCAAAAGAGACTTAAAATCATAATTTTTGTGTATTTTGTTTATTTGCTGTTATTTTGGGAAAGCTACAATAAATTAATTTTCATTTTGGGACAAGAGAATTTATATTAAAATATTACTGTATACAATAGCACACTACTATTATATTTAGTTCATTGCATTTAATTGTATGGATTTAACAGCTCAGAAAACATTTTTGAGATCAGGCTCCTTAAGATGAAGTGGATTCTCCAAGATTCCATAGCCTATAATTCAAGGAGCTGTGATTAAGTCTCAGACTTGCTTCTCTTTAAAGTCCCTGATTTACTATCTCGTCTGTTGTCACAATAAACAAAGTGGAAAAAAAACCTGCTTACCAAACAATACACTAAAGGCCCAAATTATAGATGAGATATTTAATATAAATAATCCCTTTTTATTTTAAAGTCTATCAAATATTCCTTCATTAACCTTCCAAGGTGTCCAGTGTTGTTTGAAGACCATTTTTATGACTCTTTCTTCCTAAGGAAGAGATCACCATGATCACATTGAAACCCCTACTAGATACCATTAAAAAAAAAAAAACCTATTGTCTTTGCTTTTTGTGTTTGTCAAAAGATGGTCATGCATCTGTAGCTACAAGGATATGTTCTGAGAAATGCATTGTCCTGGGATTTTGTCCTTGTGCAAAAATCATAGACTGTACTTTCGTAAACCTAGAGTAGAGTCAACTACACATTTAAGCTATATGGTATATCCTATGGCTCCTAGGCTGCAAACCTGTACAGCACGTTGCTTTATTGAATACTTTAGGCCAGCTCCTCATCCCTGGACCACGAACCAGTGCCAATCCATGGCCTGTTAGGAACCAGGCTGCACGGCAGGAGGTGAGCAGTGGGCCAGTGAGAATTACTGCCTGAGTTTTGTCTCCCATCAGATCAGCCATGGCATTAAATTCATAAAAGTGTGAACCCTATTGTGAATTGCACACATGAAATATCTAGGTTGTGTGCTCCTTATGAGAATCTAATGCCTGCTCATTTAAGGTGAAAGAGTTTCAAACCAAAACCTCCTTCCTGTCCCCCAACTCATCTGTCCATTGAAACATCGTTTTCCTTGAAACCAATCCCTGGTGCCCAAAAGGTTGGGAACCACTACTTTAGGCAATTGTAACATAATGATAAGTATTTGTGAATCTAAGCATAGAAAAAGTACAGTGGAAATACAATATTATAATATGATGGAACCACTGTCATATATCTGGTCTGTTCTTGACCAAAATGTCATGTGGTACATGACTGTATATCCTGTTTCTGATTTCATGAAGTCCAATATAGCTTCAGAAACCAGTCCATGTTCCTTCTCTACACCAGCTTTAGTCCTTACATCTCGTTCTAGAAGGGCTCTAGATGGTCCTCGCAGGATGTAGGGGTGATTTATACTCTGATTTGTTTCTTCAGCTGAACTTTCTCTCTCCTGTATTTGTAATCTAGAAGACACCTTCATTTTCTTTTCTTCTTAAAATTAACAAATTCTCTCAAATGTTTTAGCTCAGGGTTTCCAAACTCAGCAATACTGACATTGGACCAGATAATTATTTGTTAGGGGAGTCTGTCCAGTGCCTTGTGGGATGTTTAACAGAAATGACATGTACACACCTCAGTTGTATCAAAAAAGATTCAGACATTTCCAAATGTTCCCTGTAGTGCAAAATTGCCCACATTTGAGGGACAAGGCATTAGTTCTTTCTTTTTAAAGCAAAGGTTCTTGAAATCTAGGATTATTTTATTGTTCCCATTTCTCAACACACCTTCAATTTGGCTTCTACGACTGTGTTGGTACTGACATTTCTCATTAACATTGCCATTAAACTTCAGATTGATAAATCTCTTGAATGCCTCTGTCTTTTGAATTCTGACATATTTAACATTGCTAATCATCTTCCAATTAATGAAACTATTTTATACATAGCTACAGGTTATAAGACAATTTAGGGATGAGAACTGCCATTTATCATTAACTTACTATGTATTGGTTACTGTACTGCACATTTTTTCTACATATTTTTAAGGTTTATAATAACTATAGAGTGGGAACTGTTAGACTCATTTGGCCATGGGCCTCTTGAAATCTACTTGAATTTTTATTAGTTCAAATGCCTGTCATGGGTCCAGGCTCTCTGGTTCTGCTTTTATTTTCCATTGCCGCTTGTTCAGGACATGGCCTGTGACCTTCTCCAGCTAGCCCCAAATATCTCTTTCATCCTTTGGATACTTCTATGCTCTGGTTACAGGATGAAATACAGTAACTTCATTTGCTCCTTCTGTGAAGCTCTCCCGGACAAGTGTCCTGCCTTTGCATTTTGTTACCTTATTAGAAATTATCAGGAGAATAACAACTCAAAAACTATAGGCAAAGGAAAAGACTATAAAGTAAATGGGAAGTCATGGAGATTGCCATGATCTTTGTTTTCCCACTAATTTAAGATATGTACAGTGGCATTTCTTCCCTCTATTATTTTATTTAGCGCACATTTAAAGAAGGTCACATGCTTATATGCAACATTTGACACAAACTTTATTCCCACATATTCCTAAACAACAAAATGCTATTGCCCAATGTCAGAGAGAATAAAAATCTGTGAAGTTTTCCATCTTCATTTCTCCTTCTTCCCCTTTCCTTCCTCTCCTGCCTCCTCCCTCTCCCGTTTAACAATTTCATATGTAATATGCAATGCAAAAAGGTATTTCCTCTCATGTCATTTCCTCACAGATGGATAAGAGAAATTTTAGAAATTTTAGATAGTCTTCCCTTTTTCCCATTGAGCAAGGAAACAATAATGTTGCAATTTTAACTTGAAAATCTAAACTCAGTTTTTACCTAGTAATGTTGTTCATTTAGAACATATATCATATCCTGACTGTACTTTTTAATTAGTTTCTAGAAAGTTAGCCAATCTTTTGAAACCTGCCTTCTTAAGGTTAAAAGTTGCAATACAGTCCTATCTTTACAGTAGATTTGACAATGTTTAGAAAATTAGACTGTAGTTCAGGTATGAGGTAAATCAATAAATTCTTAGAAGTGAATTGAGTTATTTGAACACTAATTTTAAGCCACAGATCTAGGTAAAAATTAGATCCCATTTTATCTAACAGACCCACAGAATCAAACACATTTGGCATTTCTGAACTTCGTAGTAGGATGCTTTAAAAATCAGTTTGCTATTAAAGAAATGGAAAAATCCTCATTTTCCTGAGAATTTTAATGGCAATTTTAGAGAACATAGATGTTGTTTGGTTATTGGTACAAATTAGATGGTCCAATTTTTGCTCATTTGTTAAATTTTAGAGCTTTCACATAATGCACAGTGTGTTTGTAAATCCAGAACTACTCAACAGAAAATGTTTGCCATAGAGTATTTTCAAAATAGAACTAAAATGGTTAAAAATGGAATATTATCTCTTTACTCAACCTTTATATTTGAATAACATTTTTTGTACATTTGCATAAAGTAAGCTCTACACTTGAGTAAAAATTGCTGTATTAATACTTTCTAGTGAACATTAGTGGAAACAATAAGAAAAAACAATTTCATTCTTTAAATGACACATTTAAGAAATACCTGATTGGCCCTTATAATTACTATTAATATTTCTGCCCTACAAATCTCCTAATGTTTTTTCATATTCTTTTTTTTTTCTTGAGACATGGTCTCGCTCTGTTGCCTAGGCTGAAATGCAGTGGCATGATCTTGGTTTACTGCAGCCTCCACCGCCTGGGTTCGAATGATTCTCATGCCTCTGCTTCCTAAGCAGCCGGGATTACAGGTGTGCACCACAACACCTGGCTATTTTTTTTATTTTTAGTAGAGTCAGTGTTTTGCCATGTTGATCAGGTTAGTCTCAAACTCCTGACCTCAAGTGATCCACCCACTACAGCCTCCCAAAGTGCTGGGATTACAGGCATGAGCCACCATTCACAGTCTCCTATTTCTTAAAGCATAGAAAAATCAACACAATACTAATGGCAGATTTTATTCTTCCCTATCTTATGTGGCATAATTGAAAGAGAATATTAGAAATCCATTAAATTATATTAGATCATGAGGGAGCTTTAAAAGAGAGGTCATTTTTATAGGCTGAAGTTTTTTCTACAAGCCCCAAATAACTCCATTGATGTAGCTTCTGAAAAAAATCAAATAAATAATGTGTAGAAGGTTTATTAAAGATATTCTCCTTCAGTGGGTATTTTTACAAATTTCTTCTCCCAAAGTATTAGTTAGAATACAACCCAAATGCCTCCAATAAAAACTACTTAACACAATTTTTGAAGTATAGCAATCCGGCAATTGTAACATAAATCAAAAGGATGCTTATTCCAATTAACAAGTAACAAAAAATGTGAATAAAACTGGATGTTGTAATTAGGATCACACAATTTTTGTTTAATGCAGAAGTGGCAATAAACTTTCCTTAGTGGTATGTAATATTCTAATATCCTTTATTAAGCCTCTCATAGTTTATTATTTGTTGTTTGTTTGTTTGTTTTTGAGACTGGAGTCTCTGTCACCCAGGCTGGAGTGCAGTGATGTGATCTTGACTCACTACAACCTCTGCCTCCCAGGTTCAAGTGATTCTCCTGCATCAGCCTTCGAAGTAGCTGAGACTACAGGCCTCTGCCACCATGCCTGGCTAATTTTTTTTCCGAAATTTTAGTAGAGACAGGGTTTCACCATGTTGGCTAGACTGGTATCAAACTCCTGAGCTCAGGTGATGAGCCTACCTTGGCCTGCCAAAGTTCTGGGATTACAGGTGTTGAGCCACCATGCCTGGCCAAGCCTCTCAAAGTTTTCACAGAGCTTATAACTCCATAAAAATGTCAAAATAATAAATATAAAAATTTCATGGTAAATACAAGCCACAGACTAATAAAATGTATTGTTTTACCTTTTCTTTCTCCAAATGTATATATCAAATATATTCATTTTTGTCTATTTCCATTTTGACAATTGTAAGGAAAACCTCCATCTATAGCTGCCTGGCACTATTGTAACAGCCTCCCTCATGCTTCCACTCTATTTCCTCTGAACTATTCTTCATTTATAATCCATTAAAATCTGTGAAACCATAAATTTATCTCTACATTAATTTTTTGCCCTTATAATAATAGAACAATTATGAAACAATAATAAAGTACCAATATTTTTCCTGTTCTTATGAAGCCCTGTATGATCCTTGTCTGACCTTCCAATGCATCTTTCATTACTTCTCTCTTTCTAAAGGTATGGTAGATCCCTTAATGTCCTTGAACAGTCAAGATTGTTCTGATCTTAGACCTTTTTTACATATTCTTTTCTCTCTATCAGGAATTCCAAAGTCCCTACTGCTATATTATTTATATTCTTATTTTCTTTAAGATTCCTTATGTCACTTTTCTGCAATGTCTTTCCTGATCATTCTAGGTCGGTCTGTCTATATCTTTTTCTCATTGTTCTTTATTCATTTTCTTTAGATTATTTACCACAATTTGTGAATATATATAAACATATACATGTTACACCCACTCATATGCATGTTTGTATATCTTTGTCTCTAAAGAGAGAAATACTAAAAGAAAGACAGAAAAAGAAAAGGGAGGCCAGACACAGTGGCTCACGCCTGTAATCCAGCACTTTGGGAGGCTGAGGTGGGTGGATCACAAGGTCAAGAGATCGAGACCATCCTGGTCAACATGGTGAAACCCCATCTCTACTAAAAATACAAAAAATTAGCTGGGCATGGTGGCGCGTGCCTGTAATCCCAGCTACTCAGGAGGCTGGGGCAGGAGAATTGCCTGAACCCAGGAGGCAGAGGTTGCAGTGAGCCGAGATCGTGCCATTGCACTCCAGCCTGGGTAACGAGAGCGAAACTACGTCTCAAAAAAAAAAAAAAAGAAAGAAAAAAAAGGGAGGGAAGGAGAAAGAGAGGGAGGGGATTACTAGGTAGCTATGTATATTATTTGTTTTCAACCTTTTAATTTGACTAACTCCGTAAAGCCAATGACCATACTGGAAATTGTATTCACAGGTATTATGTCAATCCTTAGTAAAGTTGTATCCGCCACTAGAATATAAACTCCTAGCTATAGGTATTATGTCTGCCTTATTTGCTATTACATAAAATATATCCAGTGTCCAGAACAATGCATGGCCCATAGTAACCATTCAGTACATTTTTGTATTGTCTGTGGATGAATGAATGAAATGAATAAATAAAAGAATACATATCTAATTTGCACCATTAGGTGAATGATAAACGAACCCTTGAGAATTTCAATCCAAACCCTTTCTGCTATGCAAGAATGGATCACAAACCCCAGCAGAATTTCCACATCCTTGGTATAGCATTTCCTTAATTTCTCCCTTTTACTGCATGTTTGTTATAAGTGTCCTAAATCAAATATTTAATTGGACACTCTGAATTCAAGACCTGTGAAAAGAAGGGAAAAAGATTTTTAAAAAATGAGATTGTGTCTTGCGTTTTATGTTTCCGACTACTCCAATCTTAGTAGGCTCCAACCTTAGACATAATTTATTTTTAAGAAAATCATCCCAGGTATCTGACATAAAAGCAAGTCCTTAGGTAGATTCTCATTTTAATACATGCCTTTGGAATGTATCAGAAGAGAACAAGGTTGTCTCAAAGGCATGACTTTTAGTCCCTCTGGAAAGCACAGCACGTCGCCCAATGTTAATTTAAGCTTGACAAATGAGGGGTGAATTTATTTGTAAGAGAGTTCATATCATCATTGAGAAGCATTTATTCTTCCCTGAAAGGTTATTTTCTGCAAAATAAGATATAGTGCTGTGTCCAGGCATCCAAGCCTGCACCGCAAGAGAACAATTCTTGGCATTTAGACTAAGTGTTATGTCCTCTAGCTAGGAAATGAGTTGTGAGAGGTATTTTTCATTACTAACTTCCGATTGTAATAACATTGTCAGTAAGCGTATATGGAGGCAGCCACTGCTAAGCAGGTTTATTTTCACTGGGTCATAAAGTAAAACGTGTAGAAAGGATTGTTAGTTCCTTAAAGAAACTTTATGTTGTAGGAAGACAGTGAGCCTCATCAGTGTCAAGTAGAAGTAAGTTCATATCTCAGCTCTGATCTTTATTGCCTTATTTACTCATATATTATAGCATACCTTTCCCATAATGTGTTAAATTTTTTTTTTTTGCGACATGTTGGGTATTCAACACATGGTTACTTTAAGTGACAAAACAATAATAATGTAGACAAGTTACGTTTCACAAAACACCATAGAACTGAGATATGAAAAGGTAAATTTTTCAGTATATTTTCTCAATTATTTTTTATTTTATTCATTGTTTATTTAAAATATATTAACCAGACTTTACTATATGAGAGGCACTAAGCTGGATACAAATTGTTGCATAAAACCATAGAAATGTCTTCCTTCTTGGAGTTCTACTTTACTGTCTTTTTTTTTTTTAAGAGAGAAAGAAAGAGAAAAAAGGAATGAAGAAGAGGATAAAAGAGGAAGCGGAGGAGGGAGAGAGAACAGGAGTGTTGTTTAGTTGCCCAGGCTAGAATGCAGTCTAAAAATGTGTATTGAAAACCTCCCTTATACCATCAATCATGCTTAATAATGGCCAACGAATATTTCATTTAAACCTGTGAGTAGGTGTGATGTGGTACTGGTAAGAGTGCATATCTTGTGTGTTTTAAGTGGAGAGTTCTATAAATGTTTATTAAGTTTACTTGTTCCAGATCTGAGTTCACGTCCAGGATATACTTATGAATTTTCTGTCTCATTGATCTATCTAATATTGATGTTGAAATCTCCCACTATGACTGTGTGGGAGTCCAAGTCTCTTTACAAGTCGTATGTATCCTCTATTGGGTGGGTACACATCCAGGATCTCTTGTTGCATTGATCCTTTTACCATTATGTCCTCTTTTGGTCTTTGTTGCTTTAAAATCCATTCAATTAGAGGCGAGAATTGCAACCTCTTCTTTTTATTTATTTATTTATTTATTTTTGCTCTCCATTTGATTGACAAATGTTTCTCCATCCCTTTGTTTTGACTCTTTATGTATCCTTGCATGTAAGATGGGTCTGCATGCAGCATACCGATGGGTTTTGGCTGTGTCTTTTGATTGGGGGATTTAGTCAATTTAAATTTAAAATTATTGCCATTACTTTACTTTCTATTGCTTCCATTTTAGGATTTTTTTAATTAACTAGTTTTAAAAATCTTTATTTTTTAGAGATATGGCAAGATTAATATTTAACTTTTCCAATTTTATCATTCTCATTCCTTTTCAAGTGATACGGTAGTTAGAACTTGTCCCCTACCCTTAAGAGAATTATGGGACTTGGAGGAAGAGTGTGGAATATAGGTTTCTCTTTGATGTGTTCCTGTTGGGACCTGTAATTACTCACCATAATCCTTACCTATTAAGATTTCAATCCTTAGTTAAGTTATATCCTCCACTAGAATACAAACTCCCAGCTATAGGTATTATGTCTGCCTTATTTGCTATTACATACCCATAATGTATACTTACTGGTAACTATTGAATGAATGGAATGCTGTTTGTGCTAAGCAATGAAGTGCTATTCCTTCTACCCAAACATACTGACAGGAGAAAAGGGGAATTAACATTCCCATTCTTTGTAGACATTGGTATTTACAAACAGTAGATGATCAATTCATACTGCTAGACTGGTAGTGGATGAGCAAGGAGAAAAGGACAAAGGTAAGGGAGAGAAAAAAATAAAAACTAGAAAATAAAATAAAAGGAGAATAATAGCAGCTATTGTAAATTCTCCCCTTCTGGCATGTGAAAAGAAAGGCAGAGTTGCTAATGTCCTTCTGGCAGGAAGGGAGCAAAGCTCATTACTTTTACACTTTTTAAAGTTGCTCCCAACTTCCCTATGCTGCTTCTGTAGCAGCACTAGACTTGCTTAGATGACAAATATGCCAGAAGGTTTTAAAAATTTTTTTAAAAGATTGCCCAAGGTCCTCTCCACAAAGCACAATGAACAGTGCCTTGAATGTGCTTCCTCAGTGGGAAGCCTTTTTCTAATTCAACCCAGACTTCTGAGTGTCCCAACCTTCCTTTAACCACTTCATTTCCTGCAAGAGGAAAGAAATGATCAATGGGCTAAAGGTAGGTGTCTGAATGTCTTATAGGGAATGAGGGAAAGATCTTCAGCTCCTCTGTTTTCTGTCTGCAGCATTGATGAGTTAGAATTCTTCATTGTGATTGGAGATCATTAGCTGGAAAAATTTTATTGTGAGGACAGTAATAACAGTCCTTTATATTCAATACAATTATAATGACTGGCCAGAAACTTTATACACCCGATCTCAAATAATACTACCATTCCTTATGAAAGACATTATTATGTTCATTTTCTAGAAACAGCAATCAAAAGCTCAGAATCTAAATGTAATTGACTTGCCCAAGGTCATGTAACTGGGGGAGCATCAACATCCCCAGCTCCCTGTTTCAAAGTGGTTCTTAGCCTTCTTAACATGGAAGAATGGGGAAAGGGGCCCCTGAGGCGCAATGAGTTTGTCATTCGAATAAATATCATGGACCCAAAGAGTTTTGAAGAAAAGCGATTTATTAGACGGATTTATTAAACTTTGTTTAAGACAATACCCCATTGGTTTACAAAGTAGAAGCATTCTTCTCCTAAAAAGAGACAGAAAGTACTGTCTCCTCAGTAGCTAGCCATCCTGAAAGAAGATTATGTCCCTGGGAGACTGCCCACTCTACCTCTTCTGATTAGTACTGAGGTCTAGTTCCCTAGAGAGAGTTTTCCCATATTAAAGGTCCTTCTATAAATTCTTGCCTACCTTCCCTTTTTGCCTTTAGGGCAGCTCAGCAATTGCCCTCCTCTTCCTTCTCATCTCCTTTCTGGTCACCCCGACAGTGTAAGACTGCCACCTCTTTGGGTTCTTAGACAGCTTGTAATAAGTCTGAAATTTCCTTATGATATTTAATGGGAGTTCCTGCCAAGACTATGAACTCTCTTTCCTTCCACATGGCAGCATGGGCATGCAGAACCAGTAAGCATATTTGAAATCATTTTTATCTACCCCAAAAGCTAGCCAAAATATTAGAAAAAATGGTAATTTTTATCTTCATTATTATCTTCTTCTTAAAAGCACATTATAAAACAGAGGCATTGGCTTGGAGGTAATTTTATACCCCTTAGAATATGACTATTCCTTCCTTGATCTGGGAAAGAAGTGTCAAGTACAAGTCATTGCACAGCTCACAGTAAAAATTTCTCATTGCCCTCCTAGGTAGTCTCACCCTGGGTGTTACAAACCCTGGTTTGAGCTATCACTCAGTGCTTTCTAAATAGGCAAGGAGAAGCTTTAGAAAAATCTTTTTTTTTTTTTTTTTTTTCTATTTTAGCGCCATGAGCACATATTTTCCATTGCTGGAATGTTGTGTAGCTGGTTTGTCATATTTTCAGTTTTCATGTCATTTTTATTTGAAATATGGGAATGTCTATCACAGATTATGAATCTACGTTATACAGATTAAATTAATAGCCAATCTTGAAAATTTAAAATGGCACTTTTTAGCAGTCCAGGCACTGTAGGAAATGTTTATTAATCAAGGTGTGTTGTAATGGCTGTGGGCAACTAACAGAGGTAATATGCAACATTGTAACTGCAATTATTCAGCTTCTGTCCTCAGTTTTCTCTTTTGAAGCCTGGGAAATACACATGTCATCTCGTGTCACCAAATCGCTACTTCAAATGGTGTTTTTTTTGTGTGTGTTATCATTGTGCATCAATAATGTACAGAGGAAAGTCTAATTTCAGTAGCAATGAAACCCAATCCTCAATTCTCACCTCTTCTTAGAACACTATACACTGTTCTGGAATTCCATAAGTCTTATAACTTGCCTGTTAACTTTCAAATCTGGGTTGATTTTGTTTTCTATCAAATAATGATTGAAGTTGGGGAAAAAAATTCAGGGAAAATAAAAGTGATTTTTAAATGTGTCCCTACACACCCTCTTTCTTATCTCCTTTTTTTGTCTCTTTTTACTTCTCCTTTTTCATGATTTTTTTAAAGAGGCAAGAACAACCTTTTAGAAATAAGAAATATAAATAGAACAAAAGTAGTTGTAGGAAGGTAGGTTTTAAAAATCGTTACTATCATTGATATTGAAGCTCAAGGGTAGATTTTGTTACTGAATCAACTGTTTTTCAAGAGGAAAAGGAATGAAAAAAAAGCCAAAGTGTCTTGGATGTATACTGAGAGCTTTTACTTTCAAGATTTATAGTTTGAGTGTGTGTGTGTGTGTGTGTGTGTGTGTGTGTGTGTTCATATTTGTAGATAGACAGGGCTGCTCATTGTAAAGATGTATGAGCTCAAGACATTTATGGTAATCAAATAACGTAAGCAATAAATCTACCTGAAGGTTTTATTTCAACTTTAATATATTTGTAGAGATTCTGGGACTACAGATAAGTCACATCCTTTTTTTTTTTTTTTTTTTTTTTTAAGCAAAATACAGTTAAATGTAAGTTTAACTCTGTGCTTGTCCAATAATGATCACATCATGTTTTGTTCATATGTCATCCTTTTCCTCCCCAAAGACTCTAAAGCAGAGAAATATCCCTGATAATCTAGTGTCCCTGTATTAACGTATAAGAGAGAGAGAATGAGTGTGTATATGTATGTTGCTGGTGCATTAGACAAACACTTATCTAGATCAAGATTTGTTTTTGTTTTATTAAGTTTTATACTGGTTCTAAAATGACGGTTTAGAAAATCAAATCATTCTTTTTTCTATAATTCAAATTACTTAAGCATACTTTACATCTCTATGGCTATTCTCATGGGATTTAGCTTTATAGTTAAACACATTAAAATATTTTGTGAATTTTTTTTTTTTTTTTTTTTTTTTGAGATGAAGTCTCACTCTGTTGCCCAGGTTGGAGTGCAGAGCCACAATCTCAGGTCAGTGCAAATTCCACCTTCCCAAATCAAGCAATTCTCCTGTCTCAGTCTCCCAAGTAGCTGGGATTACAGGCACATTCCACCACACTCAGCTAGGTTTTTTTTTTTAATTTTTAGTAGAGATGGGGTTTCACCATGTTGGCCAGGTTGGTCTTGAACTCCTGATTTCAGGTTATCCACCTGCCTCGGGCTCCCAGAATGCTGGGATTACAGGCATGAGCCACCACATGCCCAGCCTTGTGAATCATTCTTTATTCAAGCATAATGAAGCTTGAAAACTCCCTTCCTGTGTCTATTTCCATAGTATTTTTCATCCTTGTTTTGAATAAAATATTTAAAAATCAGGCTATTTGGGCTTGATGTTTCCCTTCCAAAATCCACATCACTTTCTCTCTGATTGTGTATGAAACTGCTGTCTCTGAGAGTAACCTCCAGAAATAAGAGTCTACGTAGCCCACCCATAATGTATGCATAGACTTTTTAGATGTAATTCACAACTATTGGTTGTTTTGCCTGGATACTCCCAGGTTAATTGGATACATTGCAAGCTTATGAACTGATATAGAGGCCAATAGAAGGAATCTTCCTGGAATGCGATAAAAAGAGATGATGGACAGTAAGATAATGGCCTAAGGATTGGTTTATGATAATAAAAAAAACACTCCAGCATAAGTACATGAAAATAATGAATTTTGTCCTTTCACTGCCACAATTCTTTGACTTTATAGAAGGTATCATTCTTGATACTCACAACTTTATTAATCTTTCATTCTCCTCTTCTTCACTTGCATCCTTGCCCGACATAGATTCCATGTTTTAGTTTTACCCTTCTAATTACTTGTAAAGAAAAGATACATATGTACATGCTTTTAACATCCCTCTAAGTTTTCCCCATTTAACTAGCAAAATCCATCTGGTTGAACAGGCATTACCTTCCCTTTGATTGCACTCAAGCAGCATATCGTAATTGGTGATTTTGACATAAAAAGATTGCATCTTCACATTTTAAATATGAAATGACAACACTCACAAAGAAAATACACATTGCTTGGCCACTGATATGGTTTGAATGTTTGTCCCCTCCAAATCTCTTGTTAAAATGTAATCCCCATGTTGGAGATGGGGCTTGATGGGAGGTATTAGATTATGGAGCACCATCCCCTTGGTGATAAGTGAGGCCTCACTCAATAGTTCCCTCAAAATTTGGTTGTTTAAAAGAATCTAGGACCTTCCCTTTCTGTCTCTGGTTCCTGCTCTCACTACATGACAATGTCTGCTCCTGCTTTGCCTTCTGCCGTGAGTGTAAGCTCACTGAGGCCTCACAGGAAGATGAGCAGATGCCGGTGTCACGTATCCTCTGCAGCCCGAAGAACCATGCACTGATTAAACCTATTTTCTTTTTTTCTCCTCTTCTCTTTTCTTTTTCTTTCCTTTCTTCTTTTATAATTGACATTTTATTGGTTATGTTGAAGATCAGTCCACAGACATTTCAATTTGTATGTAACTGTTAACACATATACTAAAAGTCTAAAAAGCCACTCATTGTAATTACTTTTAATGTTATTCCAGTGATTTTCCAGGTTAAAATTTCAAGTTAAACTTTCCTTAAGATACTATCAATTCCAGTATCTTCACATGTTGACAAGCCGTTATGTAACTCCCAACAATTCACAATTTTCAATATTTCATAGCACATTAACAATGTTATTAGAAAAACAGGACTACCAAAACCAAAGATGTTATAGAGTGTGCACAATTCTGACAAGGAGAGCCATGGTCAAGGAGTTGTTTTCTTTAGAAAACTATTCAACTGAAAAACAACATGGGAGTAGAAGTAATTTAAAGTGTTTAAGACAATAAATGAAGAACTGTGACTTCATGTTGCCATTTAGTATGCTTTGCGTTACGGGTTACAAATACAAACCCCCTTCTGTGAAATGTTAAGCTGACACCCAAGATGGTCAAAGCCTCCCATAATTCAATATTCCACAGTATTTTCTGGTTGTGCCAAAAGGCAAACAATTGACAAATAATTTTCACCTCTTAAAAAATTACTTAAAGAATGGGATGAGGTAGGATTCCCTACTTCCTAAAAATGTTTCTAGAACTACTAGCAAACTTACATTTACAAAATAGTTGATAAAAATATTTCTCTGAATTGCACAAGAAGGAATACAGGAAACACTGTTGAGACACTATGTATGATATTAATATGATATTAATCAGACTTGGTTTCCTTCTCTGGCTTCATCAGAAGATGGATTCTCCATGGTTTTGGTCTATTCATTTTCTGCAGGGAAATTTTCTTTAGTTTCTTAAGTACTTTAGCCTGTTTTCCCTTTGCTTCTCCCCTTTTCTCCTTTGTACTGTTTTGTCTGAAGATTCATCCTTTCCTGATGCCTTTTTTGGCTTCATTTCTACCTTTGCATGAGCAGATTAAGCTGACAACCATACAGGTCTCCTCTTGGGTTCTTTCTTCACTGCCCCTTCTGCTTAACTGACCTTCCTCTTGGACATCTGAGCGGCAGGGATGGTGATTGGCAGATGCTTGCCTGTCACAGTGCACCAAGAACCTTGCAAAGCTGGGCTGCCTGGTCTCTGCTGCTGCTTCTATCAACCAAGCTGCTGAGATCCACGGAGCAGGGGGATGACCAGTTGGAACAGGATTGAAACTCTGTTCTTTATAAATTATCCAGCCTCTGGTATTTCTTTATAGCAACACTAAAACAGACTAATACAGCCATCCAATCACATTCACTGGAATGACTGGTAAATCTGATTTTTTTCTTCCTTTCCCCCACAAACCTAACTCTTGCTTTACTCACACCAAGTTGAAGAGCTCATTGAAGAAATTAAAGATATAAAGAAAATTCCTCATCTTCCTCAAGTCAAATCTACAACCCTTACATTCATCATGTATATTCTATTTTTCATTATAAAGATGTTTCCTTACTCCTTTCAAAGTTAGTGCCTCCAGTGATTATAATGGCAGAATTGACCCCAACCAAATGACTGCACAGTCATTTCCCCAGCTCCCATTCTTCCATAAAAGCATTTTAACCTTGTATTGATAATATTGCTCCCTTCAACTTCCCAAAAAACAAAATTATTGTACATATCAAGATATTTAGCACTAATTTTTAAGTTCTGGGGATATAGTATTTTTTAAAAAGTAAACACAACCTCTACTTTCCTGGGTCATATATTCTTATGACAGCAGAACATTTTATAAACAACTCCATAAATTACGTAAGTTAGATTTTGCTAAGTGCTAGAAAGAGAAAGGCTTAGGAAGTGTCAGTATTGGGTGTGGTTGATTTGAAATTAAGTGGTCTAGGAAAGTATCAGTAAGAGGCTGATGCTTTAACCATGACCTAAAAAGTTCAGGAAAATGGGCTTGGCATGGTGGCTCATACCCGAAATCTCAGCACTCTGGAGGCTGAAGTGGGCAGATCGCCTGAGGTCAGGTGTTGGAGACCAGCCTGGGCAACATGGTAAAACCCTGTCTCAATTAAAAATACAAAAAAAAATAGCCAGGCATGGTGGTGTGTGCCTGTAATCCCAGCAACTGGGGAGGCTAAGGCAAGAGAATTACTTGAACCTGGGAGCTGAGATTGCACCACTGCACTCTGACCTAGGGGACAGATAGGGAGTCCATCTCACAAGAAAAAAAAAAAAAATTCGAGGAAAATAGGCATACAGTAATCTGAAAAAGAGTTTTCTTGGGAGAGGGAATGACAAGCATAAATTTGAAAAGTAAAATTGTTCCTGGCACTATGTATGATATTAATATGATATTAATCAGACTTGGTTTCCTTCTCCCTCCCTCACAGGTCCTACCCTCTTTTGCTGCTGTTGGTTCTTACTTCAAACAGACTGTGTATTTTATAATTCCTCAGAGTTAAAAACTCTTCATTTCACCTATCTTTCTTTCTTAGTAGCATCATACATTCTTGTGAAATATCATGTTTATTCTATGAACTCCCAAATTATATATTTATATAGAAATTATGTATGTATAAATTTATAGCATCTAAATATGTAATATGTATATGTGTATATAAATATATATATATAGCCAAGGCTATTATTCTCAGCTTCATATCTATATATCCATCTACCTTCACATTTCCATCTATATCTTAGACTTACCTTGTTCCCCCAAAAAACTTCTGTGTGCTTTCCTTGTTTATCTCATCGGTAAAAAAACCTTCGCAGTTCTCAAATTAAAGATAATCATATCTGATATATTTATTTTTCTATCCTTATTATTTAATGCATCAGTAATTTCTATAGATTTTATTTCCAAAATTTACTTCAAATATTAGGGGACTTCTAAAAGTTCATACAAAATATTAATTATAAAAAAACTGCATAAAATTCAAACTTTTTTTGCACAAAAATTTGTTGACATCAGTTAAAAAAGGTCCCCTATCAGAGCAATATGAATTCTAGTAAAACTGAAGCAAGAACAACTTAAAATTTATGTTGAAGTTTGGGTGGAAGAATAGTTAAATCATTGATACTTTATAGAAAGGTTACAGAGGCAATGCTTCAAAGAAATCAACAGTTTACAAATGAATAGCTAGTTTGTGTGTGTGTGTGTGTGTGTGTGTGTGTGTGTGTGGTTTTGATTTATTTATTTTCAGACAGTGTTTTGCTCTGTCACCCAGGATGGAGTATAATGGGGCAATCACTGCTCACTGCAGCCTGACCTCCCAGGCTCAATTGAACCTCCCATCTCAGCCTCTGAAATAGCTGGGACTATAAGTGTGTACCATCACACTCAGCTAATTTTTGTATTTTTCGTAGAGACTGGGTTTCACCATGTTGCCTAAGCTGGTCTCAAAGTCCTATGCTCAAGTGATTCACCTGCCTCAGCCTTCCAAAGTGTAAGGATTACAGGTGTGAGCCATAATACCTGGCCTGGGTAACTAGTTTTAGGAAGGATGAGATGATGTTGAGGATGAAGTTGGAAGCAGCAGACCACTGCATCTAGTTGCTAGAATAAAAATTACCCTATTTTTGCCCTAATTGAAGTGAATCAGCAATTATACAGCAGAAACAGAACCAACATCATGAACATCTCAATTTGTTCAGCTTACACAATTCTGACTAAAAATTTAAATTTGAGCAAAATTGTATGCAATGGATGCCAAAACCATTGCACTCAGAGCAGCTGCAGACAGGGGCCAAGCTTTCAATGAAAATTTTAAACAAAAGAGATTAAAATCCTGAAGCACATTTTTGAAGAACTGTAAAAGGAGATAAAACATAGCTTTGCCAGTATGATTCTGAAGGCAAAGGACAATAAAAGCAACGGCTACCAAAAGGCTGAAGTGTTCAAGTCCAAGCAAAAGTGCAACCTTCAGGAGCAGAGGTCCTAGCAACAGTTTTCTGGGATGCTCAAAACATTTCATTTAATTAACAATGTAGAAAATACTGCATTAATATGGATAAAATTCCAGCACCCTCATTTTCAGGGGTAGACTAAATGTCTAGTTTTATCACTTACAAAAGTGATTTTACAGCCCAATGGTTCTTCTTGCCTGCTGCACACTTCAGCCAATACACCGAGATGGCAGTATTGCAGCAAAGAAGGAGTTTAATTACTACAAGACAGTCAGGTGGAAGGACAGGAGATATTTCTCAAATCCACCTCCTTCCCTAGCCTCAGAGGTTAGGATTTGTTGAGGGCAATTTTACAGGAAGGGGATCTAGGGAATGAATGTTGCTGATTGGTTGGAATGAAATCATAGGAGCATCAGAACTGTATTTGTGCACTGAGTCAGTTTCTGGGTGGGGAATCACAACAATCCAGTTGAGTCAGTTCCTTCATATGAGTCACCGATCCAGGTGGTGTCATTTAGTTTACTTTTACCAGAATGTAAAAGTCTGAAAAATATCTCAAGACCAATCTTAGGCTTTATAATAGTGATGTTATCTGTAGGAACCACCAGGGAAGTTACAAATCTTGTGACCTCCAGCCACATGACTCTAGAGAAGTAAGCAAACTAAGGAACAGTGGCTGGTTACTGCTTAACTGCGTTAGAAGAATTCAGATCTCTTTTGTAATTCTAATCCTGTCATCTTTTATTAGTTTTACCAAGGCAAATTACCTCCCTCTTTGTTTGGTAACTAACCAAAAGAGGGAGGTAATTTGGGAAATTACCAAACAAAGAGGGAGGTAATTTGGGAAAGAGGCTATTATTACCCTTGCTTTAAGATTAAACTATAAACTAAATTTCTTCCATAGTTAGCTTGACCTAGGCCAAAAAATGGGCAAAGGTAGTTAGCTTGTGAGGTTAGAGGCAAGATAAAGTCAGCTGTGTTAGAATTTTCATACTGTAATAATTTTTGCAAAGGTGGTTTCAGTGTTTTGAACTTCATAGAGTATATGTTGAAAAATGAAGTTCATACTTTTTATTTTTATCTTGTCATTCTATTTTTCTACAACATTTTTTAAAGCCCCCTCATATAGATAGATCTCTTAACTCACCTATTTACACTCTAATTAACCTTAGATAAAGCCATAACCTCTTAACTGGCTTCTCTGCTTACAATTATGACACTCCCTTCAATCACTTTTTCACAAGTAGCCTGGTTAATTTTTTTCCAAAATGTTAATTCTTAATTTGTTTCCTAATTAATAGTTTAAGATGATGTCACAATCCATTGAAAACAAAATCCGAAGTCTTCAAAGCCTTTTCCTTGACCTTAACAGAGCTTAGTCATTCAGACCTTGCCTAATTTCATATTTCATCCATACATTTCTCCTAGTCTATGTAACTATAACCATGCTAATCTTTATCAAACCCATGGTAACAGGTTTTTCTTAAAGTTCTATACGGCTGTTTATATATCTGGAAATGGTTTTTTTCATTCTTGCATAGCCCTTTCTCTCATATATTTTAGATAACAGTATGGGAACTATCTCATCAAAGGGATCATCTACAAATTAGCCAATCTCATATTTTTCTTCTCAAGATTCTGTTAAAGTTGTTTACACAAATTCTTATAATCTAAATTTTCTCTTTTAGTTTTCTGTCTTCAGATCGTTTAAAAAATGTATCAAACCTGATTTGTTTTTTTGTCACATTTCATATCTTCCCAAATGAATTCCAAAGTTCTACCTTTTTGTTCTTTTTGCTGTTTTATTCCAATCCCCTACCAGAGTCAAGAGTTCATAGAAGGTGCACAGTAATTTTTGTTAAATATATAGTAGAAAAAAATGGATGAATATGTTATTATGAAGTCATGAGAAATAAAATTAAATTTGAGAGGTATGAAGGATACAGTTTTTGAAAGTGTCGGACTTTTGACTACGTATAGGCAATTGTGGTGACTCCCCACATTATGTTTATTCATATTCTATTGTAAAGATAACTGAATTAATATTGTATGATAAGGTATAAAGGAGAAAAATAACAGATGAGCAGAAATCTTTGTTTAATGAGTTTTAAGTAGCCTTTTCTGTTTGTCTGGTGACTCAGTTACATCAGAGACGCATCCGTGTCAGATTTTTTGATAAGTTCTAACCACATGTGGTTGAAATAGGTAAAACAATTTAGTCTTACCTCCTTGTGCTTTCCAAAATGGTCAATCCGATTTTTTTTTAAGGATCATATTTGGCAAGACACCGGCCTATTTAAATACCAAGACGACTGTCCCCATGGCATTCCATGAACACAAACTAAAGTATCAAATCCAAGCCTTGTGTGCAAGGTCTATTACTGTCTTTCCCAGATATAAGCTCTTAACAGTCCTAAAAGAAGTTTCTATTCCTACTGAACCCATACATATACTGATCCCTTAGTAATCTCTACTTCTGAACATATATTCCAATATACCCTTTTATCTTAAATGCCCTATTTTCCCATTCTTTCCTCACCTCAAAGGCTTTTTTTTTAGAAAAGTGTATGCATATTTTAAATTTTCACTCAAATGCTATCTCATCCCAAAGAAAATTTGGCTTTCCCCTAACCCTGTCAAATCACTCATTTTATTATTTATTTTCACATTTAAAAATCATACATCATTTTATTCTTTTTGAAAATAACTGATACAATGTATACATTCTCCTTCCCATTTACTTTCCTCTTCTTCCCAAAGGTAATGACTATTATTAATTCGAACCACATTTTTAGAAAGCATAAAGTTGAAGGAAGATACTCCAATCTCTTCATACAAATTAAGAAAATGAGTACAAAATCACAATTAGATAGGCAGGGAAGTTCTGGTGTTCTATAGTCTAGTAAGGTGACTATAGTCAACAGTATTATAGTGAATAATGATTTCAAAATCATTAGAAGAGAGAATTCCAAATGTTCTCACAACAAAGAAATAACAAATGTTTGAGGTAATAGATATGCTAAATACCATAATTTGGTCATTATATTATATATACATGTATCCAAACATCACACTGTATCTCATACATATGTATAATTATTATGTGTCAATCAGGAATGAAATTTAAAGATCATATTTTACTGATTCTAAACCTTGCTTTAGTCACTTATCTACATGTATTTGGTATTATTTCATGTGAGAATGTATACGTATTCCTCATTTATTTAAATCTTGCATAATATTTCCTATAATTGATATAACAATGGCTTATACTGATGGACATTTAGAATGTATCCATATATTTTTTATGGCTAAGCAATGTTGAAATACAGCAAACTTTTTGGACATAGTTCTTCTTTCTTTTTTTTTTAATTTGGGGATACATGTGTTGAACATGCAAATTTGTTACACAGGTATACATGTGCCATGGTGATTGGCTGTACTTATCAACCTGTCATCTAGGTTTCAAGCCCTGCATACATTAGGTATTTTTCCTAATGCTCCCTCTCCCCTTGCCCTCTAGCCTCTGACAGACCCCAGTGTGTGATGTTCCTCTCCCTGTGCCCATGTGTTCTCATTGTTCAACTCCCACTTATGAATGAGAACATGCAGTGTTTGGTTTTCTGTACCTGTGTTAGTTGGCTGAGAATAATGGTTTCCAGCTTCACCCATGTCCCTGCAAAGGACGTGAACTCATTCATTTTTTGGCTGCATAGTAATCCATGGTGTATATGTGCCACATTTTCTTTATCCAGTCTATCATTGATGGTCATTTGGGTTGATTCTAAGTCTTTGCTATTGTAAATAGCACTACAATAAACATACATGTGGATGTATAGTATAATGATTTATAATTCTTTGGGTATATAACCAGTAATGGGATTTCTGTGTCAAATGGTATCTCTGGTTCTAGATCCTTGAGGAATCACCACACTGTCTTCCAAGTACTTCTATTAATTCAATGAATATTTGCTAAAGTGAGATCTAGACACCTGATACAAATCATTGAAAACAACTAACAAAAGACTGACATTACAGTGTTGAGTAAGGTAGTCAAGGTAAGTGTCTTTGAGACAGTAAGATTTAAGCAAAGGCCAAAGGAGGTGAAGCAATTAACTGGGCATATAGATAAATGGAGAAAGAACATTCTATCCTAAGAAAACAAAGCAAATCCTTGAACTGAAAGTACATGTAATGGAAGATATCAAAGAAATCTACATGGAACAAGCAGTGAGCAATGGGCAAGTAGGAGGAGAAAATGTCAGAAGGTTTAAGAAGCTTGGAGCTTTTAGAATATTTAAAAACCTTTGCCTTTTACTGAGAGTGAAATCTGAATCCACTGCAAAGTTTTGAAAAGAAACCAAAATAATTGAAATTTCCTTATTATATGCCCACTTTATTTCTTGCCAAATTGCTCTCTGAATTTTGCATCATTTTACATGTCCACCCATAATATGTATGAAAGCATCTCTTTTTCCTCATCCTAAATGTATCTGGGTTATTATTAATCCTTTTCATTTTTTTCTTCAAATCTGATTGCCCTACATTGCCTTTTTCTGATAATTGGAGAAAGTAGGAGTGATTTTGTACAATTATTGGTCATTGTTATATCTTCTCAATCTGAACACCTCTTTCATTTTGTTACTATTCAGCTTTTAAATGTATTCCTATATAAACTCCCAACACATTTTTAAAGGCATAAAGTACAGTGTCTATGTCTTTTATCTCTACTTTTCTTTGATAAGTCCTACAACTCATTGAAGTCTAAGCTGCTATATGCAGTACAGGAAAAATAAGTCTTTGTTCAAAGGATTAATAAATGAAGTACATAGTTTATTTTTATGAAAAACAAAGACCTCTAGTTTTCATTGTTTTATTGTTTAGTTTAAACTTCCTTTGTGTGAAAATAAGACTGTTTGCTTCTTTTCAATAAATATATATTTAATTTTTAAAATTTATATTAACAATCACTTATTTTAATTAAGATAAAATATATGAAAAACAGTAACTCAATCCCTTAAACCACATATTGGATCTTCTTAAGTAATCATTTTTTAAACACTCTAGCCTATCAATTTTGAAGATTTATTTCTTAGATAATCCTGTGAAAAAGAGCAACTGCCTCTAAGATCTATTATGTTAAAATTCACAGAAAATACTGCCATTCTAGTGACAAAGTAGTGCAATAAATCACCCAATGCCATATCAAAACCACACTTTAAAAAATGATATTATTGATCAAGGCTTAAGAGTGCAGGGATACAGAAGAAAGAAGAAAACCAGAGGAAAAATCAAACCATAAAAATCAGACAATATACTAAACAGGAGAAAGCCAAGACTAATAATTCTTAATCAGTTAATTCAATGGTACCTGGTATGCTAGCAATCATAGATTTTTACTCACTTTTAGTGAAGACATATAATCTAGGCTCATTTTGTATAATCCAGGGAGAAACACACAAAAAAAAACCTGTCTGTCAAAAGTGAGGTAATGTCAAAGAAAAAACTGAAGCAGCAACTGTGAAAATCAAATAGACTCCCATATGTAGTTATTTGAAGGGAAAATGCCATGTGTTTTTATCCTTAAATTATTTCCCTTGTTTTATGAATTATGAAGTAATAATTTAATATTCTCCTAAATTAGGGATTAAGAGTAACAGTTTTATTTGTGTCAACTTTCAGTTAATCATCTACAGTGTAAGAAAAAGAATTGTATTTTTTCTCAATATATAGCCAAATGGCACAATATGTGCCTAAAAAAAATTGTTGACTTTTTAGCTATGTACTTTTATGAAGAAACGGGGTTGAATGTAAAAAATGCCACTAAATATGTTGCAGAGATATCACATTTTTTTCAACTTTTTGGTAGTGCACATAATGTTACAGTATAATAAAAAAGTGTTCACTTTCTTTTAATAGTGAACAGAAAAGCCACATTTTGGCTACTTTCTTTGAGAACTTGGGTTTGAAAAGCTTAATTTCATGCTACAAAGACTGTATATTCTTGGAATGGCCTTTACTATGTTCTGTGTTTTTATTTGTATCACCTACTTGTGGTTTGTTTGCTTGTACTGCTGGTACTTATTAGCAAATTGCAGGAAGGCAGAACATTTTGGGACCATTTTCCAGCACTCTGTGCTTCTACACAGGATGAGATGAGGCCATTTGTGTAACCTGTGAAGCTCTGTAACAACATTTATTTTTTCACAACTAAACTCTTTTGTTTCTGTAAAATATTAGATTGTTTTGGAATTCTAGAAGCCCTGAAGAAGTTGATGCATAAGTAGGTGATAGCAAGTATCAACAAATAAGAATAGAAAAAAATAAAATAAAATGCCATGTAAGCATGAATATAACCTACTCAGAAATAGTCTATATGAAATAATTTTATCTTTAAATTTTAGAAAACATATAATATTTTAGTTACTTTTCTATATAAAAATAATGGTATAACTAGTGCAGTAAGAATATTCCAACTCTATCATGAATCTACTTAATGAATCTTTGGGTTCTTTATTTTTGTGAATGCTGGCGTTATGAATCATGATCCCAAGTCACAAAAATCATGTAAGAGAATTCCATTTTGGTTGCTCACAGGTTGCCACCCATATAGTTAACACTGAGGGAATAAAACCTTTTGGGTCAATGGGGACTCTTGGAGATCCTAGCATTCAAAATCCTAGCATCGACACGAGTACTTCAACCATATCAGGAGGCTGTGCTCAAAGTATCAGTTTGCTGTTCAACCACATTCTGATACTGCCAGCAAGTTCAATAGAAACTAGGAAACAACCACCAGAAGGAGGCATTAGGTAACTCATAGTGGAAAGACCCCTTCCCACACAGGACTAGGGACAAACACTTGGCAACTCAGAGGAGAGATTAGGTGACTCATGGTCACAAGCCCTCTCCCCTCCACAGGACTAGGGGACAAACACTCAGTAATTCAAAATTACTTGGGGACGAAAACCTAGGCAACCCTGACCAACAATAGCAACCCACTGGGGACCCTATCCAGGCTGTGGAAGCTTTATCTTCACTTGCTCAATAAACTGCATTGCCGTTTACTCTCTGGGTCCGTGAACTCTTGTTTGGAGCTGGAACACTCACCGTGGGGGTAAGGCTCTCTGCTCAGTTCTTCGAGCAAGGGAAGCCAAGAACCTAAGCTTGGAGTCCAAGCTGCAAATCTGTTTACAACATCAAAGAGTGTTCCAGGTCAGACATCACACACAGAAATATTTTTCCAAAGCTATACAAGTTCCCAAATAACAACTTGTTAAGTCTCTTCTCACTAGTCCATCTTTCTAATACAATGGTACTGTTTGCTCTTTTTTATTTGTTCATAATATTGTTCTCACAAAAAATCTTATTCCATAAAACCCTGAAATATTCCAAATTCTAGGCTTTATATATTTGAAGAATACACTTACTTTACCTTCCTATCTCTATCTTTTAGAAGCAAGTCCAGGTTTGTGGGTCTTGAAATACGTGGGTTACATTTAAAAAAAAAAAAGAATATGAAGGAAAAAATTGGTATTTATTTGAATGAGAAAAAAATGATTCACTGCTCACGCCTGTAATCCCAGCACTTTGGGAGGCTGAGGTGGGTGGATCACGAGGTCAAGAGATCGAGACCATCCTGGTCAAAATGGTGAAACCCCGTCTCTACTAAAAATACAAAAAATTAGCTGGGCATGGTCACGCATGCCTGTAATCCCAGCTACTTGGGAGGCTGAGGCAGGAGAATTGCCTGAACCCAGGAAGTGGAGGTTGCAGTGAGCTGAGATCGCGCCATGGCACTTCAGCCTGGGTAACAAGAGTGAAACTCCGCCTCAAAAAAAGAAAAAAAAAAGTTTTACAAAACTAATAAAACCACAAGCATTTTCAAATTTATAAAAGTACATAATATCTTATCAGGAAATTACCTAATATACCACTATATTTGCTATTAATATTGGCTTAAATATGTATATGTAAATTTTTTAAAGGGAACACTAGTTTTGTGAGGTAATTTCTCTGCATTGAAGGTAACTGCTCTGCAGTTTTGACTGAGAGTTCTAGATATCTTCTGGATGAAATGTATCAGATACTGAACAACATGACCTGAAACCATGGACTGCTTAGAATATGTGGCAGTACACGTGTTGTTTGTTGTACTGTTACAGATTTTTTGCTGTAAAAAACATAGAAATTCTGATAAATTATATTTCCTGGCATTCCCATCAAAAAAAAATTTTTTTAATCTATGATATGCTTACATTTATGAAAACTGCATTATTTTTAGACAGAAAATGACATCTTTGTTGACTAGGCATTGATGAAAACTGAATTATCTTCTTATAATTTGTGCTCTTAAATGAAACAGTTTCAAAATACCATTTTTGGGTTCTATGTCTTTCAAAAATTATTTCTCTTTCACTATGAGAAATTTTAGCTATTGAGCATCTAGAACATGTTCAGTTCCTGGTTAGTCTACTAGCCTTGTACCTTCCCGTCATAACCCCAGGAAGCTGGTACAGTTGGTTATAGGAGTATACCACTCCCACTACAGTTGGTAGCAAGTAACATAATTGACTGTGAACTACATACACATATCCCATTATATAGCCTCAACTCAACTTCTTCTTTTATATAGATCACCAAAATTCTACTACAAAATTAGTACTAGATACAAAAGGAAGCAACTTTGCAGGAAATCAGAGTGGAAATAAATTGTAATCTTAACCAAATGAAGTCTAAATATTTTACTTTTGCAAACATTACAAAAATCCAAGAACATGTGAACACATTGATAGGATACTTCTCAGGACATTGAAATAAGTGTGTGCAACAGGAGGATACAGAGCTTAAGTCTCATTAAGTTCACTGGAAATCACCTTCTATGAGGTTTTGTGAAAGTGGAATTAAAACAAAATCTAGAAACCAAACAACTTTTAAAGAGCAAATAAATGCTGGTATGCAGAGTCTATTCATTAAAAGCCTTCTTACATTGAAGACTTGTAGCTAGGTCTTGCAGAAGAGACTTTTTTTTTCCAAAAAATTTGAGATATGACATTTTAATTAACAATAATAAGGTGGTTATTAATTAAATGTAACATGATGATGCACTACAGAATTAAAATCTTGTAAAAATTAAACATGGTTATTATAGTGAGGGAAATCCTACATCACAGAGATAAGATAATTGATTTCTTATCCAATCTATTCTCCCATTAGGTCAGTGTCTTTAGTATCCTTGCTAAAAATAGAGAAATACATGTATAAGAAGATAGTTATACACCTTTTCTAGACCTTCTTAGATATTCTCTAAGAATCCTCACTGCCTTTATTTTTACAGTTTATAAAATTCTGGAAAGAAAATTAGTAGAGAGGTTGAGAGGTAAGAATTCGTCTACATAGGATACAGAGGGAAGTATTTAAAAAATCAGGTAACAATGGAAAGCATTATGAAAAGGGAGTGAATATTTAAGGAAGAATCATTTGGGGTCAGGAACATAACTCAGTTCTAAATAGTCAAAGAAAATTATATATATGTGTGTGTGTGTGTGTGTGTGTATACATAACATGGGGGAAATTAAAGTTAGAAAAAGGTCTGTTAAAGTAGGTAGCTATGCAGACATGAGTAGGACAAGAAAGGCCTCCCTCACTCCACCCAGTGGCTGGAATGTCAGCCAATCATGAAGTGATGGTCAAGCAGTTGTTAAACTGGCTTGCTAAAATAGTAATTGGTCACAGCTGGTGCCAGGAGAAAACAGTCTCCCAATAGAGAGAAAGCACCTAGAATGGGTGATCAACAGCTTCCCAATAAGCACTCAGGAGGTGGGTGAGCAGACTCAAGATGTGCACTAACAGACAAAATAATGGAGTTTAATGGGTGTATGACCTTCCTCTTACCTATTGGTAAGAGAAAAATGCCTCAAGTGAGGATGCATACAACGTCAGTTAATACACTGTGCGTGCAGTCCCTTCCAAACACATACAGGCCACTGGACATGTGGACAGCCTGCACCAAGAGA
Organism: Callithrix jacchus; assembly: GCF_049354715.1. Taxonomy (NCBI): domain Eukaryota; kingdom Metazoa; phylum Chordata; class Mammalia; order Primates; family Cebidae; genus Callithrix; species Callithrix jacchus. The sequence goes on from NC_133511.1 coordinate 90,304,556, forward strand.
AGAATTAGGGGAAATGTAAACCTTGGAACCATGCCAATGTATACAAGAATCCCAAGTCAAGGGTTGGATAGGGCTTGGATCTCTCAAGTCACACACTTGGTTCTCTTCCAAGTATACTTTCTTTCATTTCTGCTCTAAAACTTCTTAAGAAACTTTCGCTCATGCTCTAAAACTTGCCTTAGTCTCTCCCTTATGCCCCTTAGCTGAGTTATTTTCCTCCAAGGAGACAAGAATTGAATTGCTGCAGAATCATACAGATTCACCACTAGTAGTATATTAACTATAGTGAGACAATATAAGGAGGCAAGGGCTGAGATCTCTAACTAGATCTTCTAGCTGAGAGAGATGGGCTAAATCTGGGAATGGGATAGCAGAGCCTACCTCAGCTTGTAGAAATTACTGGGATTTCATCTCTCATGTGTCATCACACCTCTTGAGTGTAGAAATGAAATTCCAGTAATATAAATGATATTAGGGCTCTATTATGTGGCTACAGATTTCTCAATAAATAAGCAGAGCAGGAAACCAGGTACTAATTTAATGCAGTGATCTACCAGACCATTGAGTCAATAGTGGTAAAAGTGTCAGCAATTGGTAGGTTCCAGTTTCTGAGTCTGAAATAAGATTTTAAGAGATCCATCAAAAAGTGAATGGAAAGGACAAAAGAAAGCCTCAGTCATAACCTGTTGGGTAGTAGCTTGCTTATCATGATATTTATGACAGAGATCTACTTGTCAAAATCAACTATAATGCAAAGACAAAAATCTCAAATATCAGTTGGATAATTGAACTCCAATTATCAGACTTTCAGGAGAGGCACAGAATAAATAACAGAATGTTACTCTTGACCTTCTCACAGCAGTTGCCCAGTGCTTCCAAAACAGTCTTCCTGAGGGTAAATCCTGACCATACAATTCTCTAGCTACATAGCATTGGGCAAGTGTTTAATTTCTCTGTGTTTGTTTCTCTTTTTAGTAAAATGACGATCACAATGGTAACTGGGTTGTTAGGAGGACTAAATGAGATTATGTATATAAAGCATTAAGACAGTATGTGACACTTGGTAAACATCATCAAATGTTTGTTTTTGTTGTTTCTCTTTCAGAATGTTTCTTATGTTATTATCATTATAATCTTAATTTCCATAAAAAGAGAATGTACCTGACCTTAACCAGTGAATAGCCCCAGGGAGGAATGAGATTGTTTGGCAGAGACAGACACAGAGGCAGAGAGAGACAGAGAGAGACAGAGAGAGAGAGAGAGAGAGAGAGAGAGAGAGAGAGAAAGAGAGAGAGAGAGAGGAAGAAAGAAACCAGGCTCCAAAGCAGAAACTTGTCTCTAGGCAGAAAACTAAGTGGGTCCTGTGCCCAGAAAGAGAGCTTAGAGAAGTGAGGCTTGGGGAAGCTCTCCTTTTGAACAATGGCAACCAATTTTTTAGTGATTTCTTATCTCAAGTACTAATCTAATTGATTCAAATATATTTAAACCTTCAGACCAACTCAGGGAAGAAGACATTCCGATGTCACTGAGTCTCAGTTATGCCCAAGCTTGAGTGGAGAAAGTCAATGATGCCAGGAAATAGAGTGGGTTAAATCAAGACTAAACAGGCATAATTACTACATGTAGGGGTTCCAAGTTTGCAAATATGTTCTGCCTTTTGTAACATTTTAACTTAATAAAGATATCATGATCACAGTTACACTGTATCAGTTCAAATTGTCTCTGCTTCATAGCAGTTCTTGACCTAGGACAAGTTATACAACCTCTCTGACCCTTAGTGTATAAAATGAACCTAATAAAATTACCATTCTCACAGGTTTATTATAAGGAGTAAATTCATTTAATCCTCATAGTCAAAGCAGAATCCAGCACATAGTAAATTCCATGTAATTTTGTCCTATACGTTATTACTCAAAAATGATTATTGCCTATGACAATGATTTGTCTACTTTTGAAATTCAAAGACTGGTAAAATTCCCTAAAAGTATATTTAGTAATCAGTGTAAGCTTAAGAATCTTTTATTTTGTCACACAGCAGCATTAAAAATCAATGATCATTTTATACACATGTCATTTTATAGAATAAGGACATTTTAATTCAAAATGTTAGGAACCTAAAACTGTAGTAAGAACAGATAGCTCTATATAAAGTTGTTTTTCTTTTTCAATAGACAAAATTTAGCTGCATTGACAACTCTATAGTGCAGTATTTTTGTTTTCTTTCCTCATATTATCTCAGAAACTTAAAATCTTAATCATAATCCATTTTATTTGGCATAACCCTGCCAGTTGCCTTGGAGTTCCAGTGATCAAGTGGTCTTTGGGTGACCAGTGGTCAAATGATTGCTAAAACTGTGCTGGGAAGTTTCAAACATAAATTTTCATGTTAAGTTAACAGGCAACTCTGAGGAAGGCAAAGGAAGCAGAAGTAGCAGGGTCAAAGCTTTAACATAAAATGTTGAAGGGCTTAAGACATGAGGTGAAGAAGTTGAAACATAGGTAAGTTAATAAAAATTATATAGTGTGAACCTAAAAGTGGTTAAATTTTGGAATTCACAGTGCTCATTGGCACTGGACAATTTCTATTGCCAACAGAAGTAGATGCAAGCATAAGAGAAAAGAAACTCCTAAGAATTAGAAGGTATTATTTTATAAACAACATATGCAGAGCTATTTAAGTGGACTGTATAGAAGAGATTCAATGGTGTGGCAAATGCAGATGAATTTTGAACAGATATACTTACACATTTAGAATAAAAACAGAGTAAGAGAGTGATCTTAAAAGATGCATTTGCTGGAGGTTTAACTGTACCCCTGGGGGATAAGGTCTTCTGAGGACATACTTAAGGTCCTTTTTAATTGTATTCTATTACTGGCATGGAAGTATCCCAAGGATGGCTATGAATTGCTTATGTTATGGCACTGCCTTGTGAGCAACATGCTCCAAACACTAGTTGTTACTACAGTGACACAGAGTATGACCTGGAGAAGAAAACATTAGGAGCTGCCACAATACACTACAAATGATCAAGCAAGCAATTTAGCCAAAAGTTTGTTTTGCAGAGTTCACTTTTCCCTTCAAATTCTATCAAAAGCATGATTACAAATGTTCTATAAGGTATTCTTTCACAAAATTTTACTACCTACTGAAAATAGAGCTTAAGATAGAATTTCCCAGTCTCAGTCAATGTCAGCAAGTTTGGCTTACTTAGTCCTTCAACAAAGAAGAGCTAAGTGATTTCTTAAATGTGAAAGGAGCGATTACAACACTGTATAAGAGTGTCAATCAAGCATAATACTCTTTATTTCTAGTTTAACTAAATATAGCATAATCTAATATTGCTTTGATGCCTCTTCTAAAATATCCGGGAGTAGGTAATGAAGACAATAGGTGGCCAAAACTTACAATTGAATTTCTTAGGAAACAATTTATGTATTCATTCAACAAGCATGTATTATTCTCTACCACAAATAACATAAACAATTGTTGTTGTAGCACTGTACATTAGTGGAGAAATCATAATCTCTGTCCTGAAATATTTCTTAGTTTATGATATTTCATAGGAAAACAATGACAAGGAGTCACTTATCATGATCAATGGAATGATTGAGGCATAACCTGGATGCTGCAAGAGTGGAATGAGTAGATTCCCAAAAAGACTTTGTTAGATGGGCAGTTACAGGGAGTCCTAGGAGGAGAATGCTTGATATTAGAGGGAGTGTGGGAGAGGAGAAAATGTGCACCTTGGCATAGCTAGAAGACATAGCACATGCAGAGGAACAGTGTGGGAAGAGCATGTGGTATTTGCAGGTTTGCAGGGCCATGCTAACATTTCAGTGTGCTGTGTGAGGAAGGTGTTTGTGGGGTAGAGGTAAGAGATGAGAAGAGATGATAATTAAGCAGGTGCAAGATCATGAAGAGCTAAGGACTTCAATGTTTGTTTTTAGTTGCAGGTAGTTGCTTGCCATGCCCCTAGAATTCATCTCAGCATCAATCTGTAATGTGTGAAGTGCCTTCCAAAAGAAAATGACAGAAATTTGGTTTACTCAACGGCAGCTTTGGTTAAAAGTTGCAATTGGGTTAAAGATATGTATGGTTAAGTTAAGGATGGGCCCTAGAAAATGTGACAAGAGGCCAGGACCCTAAGAGAAAAGGCAGCCAGTTAGTAACCCAACAATTAGACAACTCTCTCCCATAGATAAAACTTGGATAGATAGGGCAAACACACACACACACACGCACACACACACACACACACGCACACACACACCAAAATACAGTAATTGGTGACACTTTAAGAGAAGCACATAAGCATTTTCTTTAAGAGAAGCACATAAGTATTCAAAATGCAGCAAAACACTCCCAGTTACCAAAATCAAGGAAGGCTGCATGGAGGTGACTTTTAAGAATAATTATTGCTTTATGTTAGCCCTGATACCAGATCTGATATGAATTATTTATTTAAGTGGTGATCCTATAAATTCCTAGTTGGGGAGTTGGGAAGTGACACAGAAAGAAAAAGGAAATCAATAAAGTTGACTTAAGGAGAAGACTGACATTTTGAGCAACTGCAGAGCAAGACAGCAGGAGACCTCAACTGAATGGCAAAGCAGGCACTTCAGAATCATCCTCCCATAAGGGCAAGAAAACAAGATACTTTTCTCTCCAATTTCTATCTGTTATTGGTAGAGCACTGTTCCTGTGGCCTCAACTCCCTGAAGTTTACAGATCACCATCAACGTGCAGTAGAATCACGAGTGCTCAGGGCACAAAAGAAACATTATCTGCCACAGCCACAAAAATTGGACTAGACCTAAGGAACTGGAGGGAGGAATGTGTAGGCCAGAAGGAACACTACAAGCAAATGCACATCCATGAAAGAGCTCAGGAGAAACCAGGGATAATATGCAAATCAGTTACTACAAAGGCTAAAAGAAGTAAAGGGAAGTTCAGATGAAATAGGTTTTAAAAATGATAATCTAGAGGTCGAGGTTAAAAAGTTTATTTTTTTCCTGTGGGTAATTAGGATCAAAAGATAGTTTTGAGCAGTAAAGTGATGCAAACAAATTAAATCTTCAGAAAGTTCAAATTGGTGATCAGGTGATGAACGTAACAGAGGGAAAAGAGGTCTGATTGGGAGGCCCATTAGAAGGCTATTGAAAACATTATAAAGAGAAGTTTTGAAGATTGAACTTGAGAATGAAGCAGTAGAAATTGTGGGAGAAGAATAAAGGAGAGGTATTATATGGGTTGACTTAATAAGGTTTGACTAATATTTTGAAGTAGAACATAAGGTAAAAGAAAAAAAACATGCTTTGTGAGGCTGTCCCCTGAGATCAAAAGCTCAGTACAGGATCTTACATACTTATTGTGGGTAACAGTAAGGGGATGGTGGGTTCTGTTTCGGTTTCTGTGTTTGCAATGCCAGTTGGACCTTCAGACAAATAGCGTGAACTGAGATTTATCATGATAGACCTATTAAAGGAAGCGAGCTGAGTCAGCTTGGGGAGGTGCTAAGTACAAGAGGCACTCCTGGTGAGTAGGTGATGTGTAGGTGCCACTGAGGAGAAATATGAATGATGTCCATGAGGACAGATAAACCAAATCTCCCTAGTTAAAGGCAAATGTCCCTAATGAATGAATTGATAGATTAATGAGTACCATGATTATATATGATATGTAATGTACGGGCTGGAAGCTATCATCTGATTTTGAAGACTGATATAAAAAGAGAAGAAAAATAAATTATTGCAAATTTAGGAATCTATATTAATGATATCTTTAAGTTATACCACTAAAAGTGAATAGAAATGAATGTTGGACTATAAAGTGAAATTAGATTAACATAATTTTGTTAAATTGTCAGATTATCAAAAGATTTTTAGGATATCAACATTCCCAAATAAACAAGCCCACTAAATCAGTAAAGCTGACCTTCTATACTACCTACTGATGTGTGACAGGAATCATGTCATTAATTCAACTCCAAAATAATCCTTTAAGTACTCACAGTCTTTAATTTAGTTTTTGCTCAAGAAGTGTAGACATGACTAAAAAATGTAGTGAAATGAAGCAGCTTAAGGTTCAACACCTCTCTTTGTCTAGCCTGCTGACCTGTCTTCCAATAGGTGAAGATTGTTCTGTAAACATTGGTTACAAAACCAAAAAAGGGAAAACTGAAAAGCTTAGAAAAATCTTTAATCTGTCGTCTTCTGAGTAGTTAAGAGCTGGTATGATGTTAAATGAGAGCACATACTTGGCTTTCCCATAATCACTAACATTCTGATTCATAGTTCTTAGTCATCTTACATCTTCCTTAATATGGATTAAAATATATATATACTGAATCCTACTGAATTTGGATTTTTGCTCTACCTTTTTTTGTTTTTATTTTTATTTCTTTTTCTTTGAGATGGTGTCTTGCTCTGCAGCCTAGGCTAAAGTGCAGTGGTGCGATCTCGGCTCACTCCGAACTTTTCCTCTGAGGTTCAAGCCATTTTCCTGCCTCAGCTTCCTGAGTAGCTGAGATTACAGGCACCCATCACCATACTTGGCTTATTTTTGCATTTTAATACAGACACTGTTTCAGCATGTTGGCCGGGCTGGTCTCACACTCCTGACCTCAAGTGATCCACACATCTTGGCCTCCCAAAGTGCTGAGATTACAGGTGTGAGCCACCACACCCGGCCTTGCCCTACTCTTTAAACATATAATGTGTTAGATGCACAGTCCTTACAGTAAAAGCTGGTGAATGTGGAATATTTTAGAACTATATTCAATTGTCATTAACTCAAGACTGTCTTTGAGTTATGCTGAGATAGACTTCGTTGCTTTTCTGAGATAAACTTAAAATGTTATGTAGATAAGGGAAAATCAATGGAATAATTTGTGTTAGCGCAATAACTGTTCTTTCTGGCTAAAGGAAAACTACAAATTTTTCTGCATGCATGTAGATCTTTTACATTTTAACCAAAGTACCTGTTAGCTTGGGGTGGTTTTTATTGTTTCAAAAATGCAATTTATTCCTGGAAAAAATGCCATAAAATCTAATTAGATTTGAGATGCTTGTTGAACTAATATAAATAGTGAATAGTACAAAATAAATTGAATTTTGAGGAGAGAAAAATGAAGTTTAAAATATTTTATATTAATGTAAGCATTGCAAATATCCAGTTTATTAATTCAAGATGTGTTAAAAAATGAAGCTAATTATCCTTATTGTAAACTAAATAGCTCATTTCTGTCTGATGAAGTAAAGACAATTATGAATCCAACATACATTTAAGACTACAATTAGAACAGATATGTTAGATAATTTACCAATATGTTATATTGAAAATCTAATATCTATTGTGTTCCTACCTCCACCTCTTATGCATGGGGAAAGAAAAGTAGGGACATTATAAATAGAAACTATGGGAGCCATAAGAGAGTGAGAATTCTTAAGATTTGAAAAGCTAAAAAGAAGTATCTCCTCTTTCACTTCTAACTTGCATAGTTTTTAACCTCCTCAGTCTTAGAATGTCTCCACGTATGAATGTCTGAGAAGGCTCCTAAGGTCACGGAATGTTAAAAGCAAGGTCTTAGAGAAATAAGGAAATTAAAGCTCATAAAGAGTGTTCAAGTTCAGCTCCCTTATTTCTCATGACAGTGTTCTTACAGCAGTCCAAAGTTTGAGAAGCATTTTTATAAGTGGAAAAAGTATGGACCTTGAAGTCAGGTAGATTATTCATGTAATGGAGGGACTTCTCTTCCCTAGTCCCGAGGGGTGTGGGTTCAAAAGCAGGAGTTTCCCAGCTCCATGCCTCCATCTGGGATCCAGACTCTTCCTGGGTCTGCAAGGGATGTGGTTTCAAAGGCAGTGGCTTCCTGGCTCGATGCCTCCCTCCAGGAACCGAAGGGGTTTCAAATGTAAAGTTCTTTGTGTGAGTTTCTGAATTCAAGCTAGGTGGGGAAAGCCAGTTCGGCTCCTTTGTCCTAAAAGCCCGCCAAAAGCTCTGAGAGGAGGGGGCTCTGTAACCCAGAGTTGTGGACCAAGCAGCCAATCTGGTATCAAAGTCAAAGATCACTCCAGAGAAAGTTTGAAAGAACTCCTCTCATTGGATGAGATCATGAATGGGGAGGGAATAACTCAAGGGTTAAAATTCAGCTGCTCCTTACCTGAAGGGATTCCTTCTCTGGGTCTCCTCCCACCATAGCGTGGGAGCTTTCATTCTCTCTCTCTGTCTAATAAATTGCTTTTCTGCAAAACTGTTTGGGTCCACAATATTTATTCAAATGGCAAACTCACTGCACCTCCAGGGCCCCTTTCCCCATTCTTCGGGGTTTGTGAGGCTAAGAACCTCTTCAGAACTGGGATCTGGGGACATTGACACTCCCCTGGTTACATCTGTTGGCGAGCAAGCCAGGAGAACGTCAGACTTCAGAGCAGTGAGTGGTGTCGGACCCCTTTCACTTCTTTTAAATTTGTTAAGGAGGTAAAAACCAGGTGTCCACCAGCCATCTACGTGTGACTAGCACAGCTGCCGGACTTAAAGACATGGGTGTCAGCCTTTCTGGGAACGAACTCTCCAACCCCCAGATCTCCAGAAATGAGAGCGTTCATCAGCCCTGAACCAGCTTCCGTTTCTTACTGTTCTTTCTGTCTCTAGGCCAAGCCAGGGGCCAGCAGGAGGAAGGGTGGTGGTCCTAAATTCCTGGTTCAGTCTGGTTGAGGTTGGGGACCTGCCTAAACCACCTAAGAAAAAACCATCTACGTGAGCAACACCAGCCTTTCAGATCCCAAACTCCTGGGTCCAGATTTCTGTGAGGCAAACTTCTTCCTGGCTCTTTCCTTTAAGATATTTCCTGCACATGAGGCTATTACCCTTTTTGCTAGGACTTTGAGGCTTTTGGGGTGGCAGTACAGGGACATTTGTCCATGGTACCCTTAGGCTTATGCCTATGAGGACCTCCTGCAATGCACAGGGCCAGTTCCTTTAGTCTGCAGAGGTAGGTTATGTTCTAACAGAGCCAGAGTCTATCAGTGGGTATGGGAGGCTATAAGACATTTTTTTTTTTGTCACCCGCAATTTCCCAACCCAACTGAGTGGTGTCAGAATCCAATGATGTACAATTTGTCTTGCCTAGGATTGGCTCTCCCGTACAGTAGAACTTCTCCATCTAGAATACCATAGTCAGACCTGGTCCGAGTATTAAATAGTTTGTTACAGACCCCACAACCCTAGGGCATATTCCTATGATGGAAAGTGGGGTGGGAGGAAGGCCTGGGTCCCAAGGTCATAGTTCTGGTGTTGGCATGTGGCCAGCCATTACCTTCTTTAAGACTGTTGTGCTTAGAGGCCCTCTCAAGGACTTTATCCTCCTAGGGCAGCTTTATGATCAGGCCTTTGTTAATTAAACTCTTGCTAGGGAATATTGACCCCCATCACCCAAGCCTCACTGACCTAGTTCTTCAAGGTCCTGCCAGTACAGAGCCACTAAGCCTGGCAGTCCCCAGCAGTCCCCATGTCCTTAAGGTGGCTATAAGGGCATTAGACAGTGAGCCTGTGCCTATGATGCCAGTAAGCATGATTAAACCCAGCACATGGGATCGGGGAGCAGACGATGGTCATGCTTCTAGGGCACAAGGAAACTACAAGGTGCTATAACTGGGGGACACCCCATGGCTATTACAAGGAATTACCAGGGATGCAGGCATCCCTGTGTTCGGTTTCAGATAGGTGCTACTCTTCCCAAGGTAAAATCACCCTTGAAGTGTATTGTCAATAACTGGAACCAATTTGACCCATGATCTTTGAAGAAGCAGCAGCTCATTTTTCTCTTCCAAATAGCATGGCCATGATACCCTCTGCCAAGTGGAGAAACCTGGCCTTTTAAGGGAGGTATAAATTATAACACCCTTCTACAATTAGACCTGTTCTGTAAGAGGGAAGGTAAATGGATTGAGGTCTCCTATGTGCAAGTTTTCTTTTCTCTAAGGAATAATCTTCAGCTATGTAAGGTCTGTACCCTACACCCTACTGGCCTCTGCTCAGGACTACCCCCATATACAGGACTCCCTATGGCTCCTCTGTCTACCGATGCTGACCAGATATCCTCAGCTCCTAGAACCCAAGAGGAGTCAGGGAAGGCCAAAGCAGCCAAGGCACCTTGGGCTGCTAGGACGCCTCAATTCAGCACCCTGCAGGCAGTAGGAGGAGAATTTGGCCCAAACAAAGTACATATTCCCTTTTCACTTTCTGACTTAAAGCAAATCAATGTGGACTCAGGAAAATTTTCAGATGACATGGACAAGTACACAGATGTTCTGCAGGACCTGGGCCAGTTCTTTAAATTAGATTGGAAAGATAGCATGTTATTGCTTAGTTCCTTAGTCAAGTACATGTCCAAATGATGCCAGATGAGAAGGATAGATTCCCTACAGGTAGACAAGCAGTCCCTAGCATGGACCCTCATTGAGATTCTGACTCAGAACAGGAGGACTGGATCTGTAGGTTCCTCTTGATCTGCATACTCGAGGGACTAAGGCAAACTAGGAAAAAGCCCATGAATTATGCAATGTTATCCACCATAACTGAAGGAAAGGAAGAAAACCCAACAGCCTTTCTTGAGCAATTACAGGAGGCCTTAAGAAAGTATACTCCCCTGTCACCAGATTCCATCAAGGGTCAGCTAAGACTGAAAAACAAATTTATTATGCAATCAGCATCCGAAATTAGGAGAAAGCTCCAGAAGCAGGCCCTGGGGCCAGAATAGAGTTTAGAATCATTACTAAATCTAGCAACCTTAGTGTTTTAATAGAGACCAGGAGGAACAGGCTGAAAGGGATAGGAGAGACAAGAGAAAGGCTGAAGCCCCAGTCATGGCCTTCAGGCAAGCAGACCCAAGGGGCTCAGGAGATGGAAAGGCTTGGGTTAGCCACCAGTCTTGCAGAGCTTGCTACCACTGTGGCCTACTGGGACACTTTAAGAGAGATTGTCCCCAGAGGAATATACCACCTCTTGTCCTTGCCAACTGTGCCAAGGGGATCACTGGAAGGCACACTGTCCCAGGGACAAAGGTTCCCAGAGCCTGAGGTGGCTAACCAGATGACCCAACAGCAGGACTGAGAGTGCTTAGGGCAAGCGCCAACACAAGCCATCGCCCTCACCAAGCCCCGGGTAAAGCTAACCATAGAAGGCCAGGAGGTCAATCTTCTCCTGGACACAGGTGTGGCCTTCTCAGTTTTGCTTTCCTGTCGTGGATGGTTGTCCTCCAAGTCTGTAACTGTCTGAGGAGTCCTAGGACAAGCAGTCTCCTGATATTTCTCCCAGCCCCTAAGCTATAACTGGGGAGATATACTCTTCTCCCATGACTTCCTCATCATGCCAGAAAGTCCCACTCCCTTACTAGGGTGGGACCAGTTAGCCAGAACAGGAGCCATTATCTATATGAACATCATCATGGAGGAAATCCCTCTCTGCTGCCCATTATTTAAAGAAGGAATTAATCCTGAGGTTTGGGCAAAGGAGGGACAATTTCAATGGGCAAAGAATGCATGCCCAATTTGAATAAGGATAAAGGATCCCACCTCTTTTTCTTACCCAAGACAGTACCCCCAAGACCAAAAGCCAAAAAGGGGCTACAAGATATTGTAAGGAACTTAAAAGCTCCTTACAGGTCTAGTAAAGTCCTGTAACAGCCCTTGTAATACTCCAATTTTAGGAGTACAAAAAGCTAATGGATAATGGAGGCTAGTGCAAGATCTTAGGCTTATTAATGAAGCTATGACCCCTTTATACCCAACCATACCTAATCCATATACCTTGCTCTCTCAAATACCAGGAGAGGCACAATGGTTTACAGTCCTTTACAGTCCTAGACCTTAAGGATGCCTTTTCCTGTGTTCCATTATATCCAGATCCCCAATTTCTGTTCGCCTTTGGACCAGAATCCTCAGCTCACCTTTATAATATTTACTGAATGCCAGGAGCTTGTTACTTACATTGCTATAACAGAAATGCCAGTTATGTGGGAGGTGTCAAGATCTCTCATCTTGTCTTTCACATGTATTTTTTAAAATATTTTTTGAGTCTCTATCTTACCCCTGGGGAGAAGAAAATCCAGTGTCTATTTCCTTTTAGTAGCATCAGGATTCCTTAAGGTCTTCCATCTCGGCTAAGAATGTTTGTTACAATTCCTTTTTCCAATCAAATGCTGAATTCTGCCCTTGTTTACATTCTCTCCCTGCGTGGCCTTCTCTCAGTTGTCTAACATCCATCTTCCTGTGTAGAGAGCCCAGATTAAAGTGCAGCCTAAACTAACACCATGGTTGTTGGAATTGATGGATAATGGTGAGAATGGGGTGCTAAGGTGCAACTTGAAATTCCGTTTAAAATGTAACACTTTAGGAGCAAGCTTTATTTTTGAGTGTTTCTATCTTAAACTACAGGTAGGTATTTCTCCCATATTCAAAGTTTCTTTTCATTAATACCTGGATTTTCACCATTTGCTGAGTAATTTATTTCCTTCCCCAAATCTCTTTATTTTTTCTTCCCTTTTCTCTCATCCCCACCAAAATAGCTCCTTCAGGGAACCAATTTCTTCTCCTTCCTGATTTCTGGAAATAAATTCATTAAAGCACCATTTGTTTCTTTAGCACTGTGCTCTGGGGTTCATCTTTACACATCCAAGTAGTTAATCAAAGCATTTGCTTAAAAAAAAAATAGAGATGACCGAAAGTGAAAAGAAATATATATATAGCCACTTACTCATTCTTCTTCCTTGCCCCAATTTATAAAAGCATTTACAACAGTCCTTTGATTTTTATATTTGATATTTAGAAATATCTCTAAATTTCAAACATAAAAATAAGTCTCTAAGATGTTAATTATGCAGCCTAAAGCACAGAGCAGCTAAGTTGGAAAGCTTATATTCAAATCTATTCTGTAAAGCCAGAGTTCTCTCTCTCTCTCTCTCTCTCACACACGCACACACACTCTGTGTGTGAGTGTGTGTGCGCACATGCGCACACGCAAATGTGTATCTCTTTATATTTTAAGCCAAATGCACCATCAGTCTTAAAGATATCAAGGGAAAAACACAGAAAAGCTTAACAATTGTCAAATGTTGTTATATGGACAACTAAAAATGTTTTAGGGCGTATTAAGGTACTCCAGAGAAACTAGAACTCATAGATATGATGAGAATTGGCTCACATGGTTCTGGCAGCTGAGAAGCCTTTACAATATGCAATGTACAAGCAGGAGAATTGAGAAATCCAGTGGTATAATTTAGTCTGAATCTAAAAGCAAGACAACCAGGAGTACCAGAGTCCAAGGGAAGGAGAAGGTGGATCTCTCAGCTCAAAGAAAGAGTGAATTTGCCTCTTTGCCTTTTTGTTCTAACAGCCTCAGTGAATTTGATGATACTCACCAACATTGATAAGGGTGAATCTTTACTCAGTCTACTGATTCAAATACTAATCTCTTCCACAAAAAAGACCTCATAGTCACATTCAATGATAATGTTTTGTCAGCTCTCTGGGCATCCCTTGGTCCAGTCAAAGCAACACACAAAATCAATCATTACAAAGAATCATCAGGATTGATTAAATTGCTTCATTTATCAAAATTTTTATAAACTTTTCTCCTCACATTTTTAGCAAATGCCTCTTGCATATCATCATTGCCAATGTAGCCCTGAAAAACAGACTCTTCAGTTTTGGTTTAGTTCAACTTATGTTGGCAGACTCTGCGTGCTGGGGTTATACTAGGCACAGAGCGTATAGTGCAAAGGTAAAACACACTCTCACAGACCCACTTGTAGGCCTGTAAGAATCATGTGAAATGCTTATAAAAACATGGATTTCTTGGTTCTTCATTACCACAAGAGATTCTTATTCATAAACTTTAAGTGTGATTCAAGAATTTGTATTTCTGCCAAGTTCCCAGACAATAATGATACTGCTGGAACTCAGAATGCATGATGAATGACACTGCTCTAGAGGATGTTCTTTGCAATAATTAGGATGAGTTCAGATGTAATTACCTGAAAGCCTGACAGAATTAAAATTAAAAACCCTTTTTAAGATCACATAACAAAAAGTCTGCATGTTGGAGCGTTTAGAGCTGGTCCACAGCCCAGCTCTATCATTAATTACCAAAGCTGTTTTCATACTTCAAATTACCCAGTCCCATCAAGCAATCACCTATCTTAGGGACTGGTGTGTCATGTTTCTAAAATGATTGTCACATCTAGAAGTAGGAAGGGTTAAGAAAAGCAGAGTATTATTGGGTCAGCAAAATATTTCCTTCCTTATCTCTATTTGTGATAGAGAATAAAACATTCCTGAACACCTGGGAGACTTATTCCTAGCTTTCATGGTCTGGATGTACCACATGACATGATTGTCTCTTGCTGCAATGGAATCTGAGAAATTATATGTGTGGCATTTGCAAATAGTAATGTGTACAGATTCTACCAGTAAGAGAGAAGAATAAGGCTAATGATTAGGTTACCAACTATTACATTGTAGAAAGATAAAATTACAGATTATAGAAACATAAAAAGAGAATATATTTGTTTATTTTGTTTCTAAACAGCATTCTTGAGGAGAGTATATACAAGTCATGGAGTTATAAAACAGTACAGAGTATGCAGGAAATTGAATAAAATGTGTTTTTAAAATATATATATTTGACTGAAATACAGAGTATATGGAAGGAAATTGTCAAGGAGAAGCTGAAGAGAAAGGACAAATAAATGTAATTTCTGGCAATAGCATTTACATTTTGTAATTATCATGTGCCTATTTAGTACAAAATTATTGCTTAAGGCTATGATTGAGGAATTCCATTTCAAATTTTCCAATAATCATTAGGGTAATTCTTTTTAGATATAAACTTTATTTGCTAATGTGATCCTAATAAATAATAATTATTTGATATAGCACATAACTTTACTGATAAACAGGTACACACATAGCCTTTCATTGCAAATTTATTCTTTTTGCAAGAGTCATCAATTTTGTATTTGGGACCTCAAAAGCAATAAAAAAAGAGAAACCAGGAAATGCAGGGATAATATAATCAGTGATTCTTTTTGTTGACCAGCAATGAGTTTATAGATAGGAGCTCATGGATTAAAAAGTTACTTTAGTGTCTGCCTTTCTCAGATGTTGTTTTATCAGATCCTTAGAACACAAGAAATTCAAATAAATATGAGCCAGGATTCAATCCGCCTGTTATATGTTCCTACTTTAGAAAGTTACAGAAATGTACTTCTCTGATGAGATCACTTTTATTTGCCCTCAACTTCACTATGATTATCATTTGCTGGAACCAGACCCACTTAACATTTTAATAAGCTCTTGTCAGTGTCTTCAGTAGTGAAAGTGAAAATCAGTGGGGTGGAATTTCTGAACCGTGGTGACATCCTCAAAGGAAAAAAGTTAATGTAAATGAAAGGTGGTGATTTTATTATTTTTAACGTGCCTCTGGAGTTGCCCTTTGTAGAATCAGAGATATCATGTAGGTCTTAGAGCGTTTTACCCCCTGGTTTTAGAGTTTTTCTCTGGCTAGATACAATTTGCAGAATGGCAGAATCTGAAACCACTGGGCATAAAAGGCTTGCAAAATCAATATAACTCCTATCAGTCACCACAGAAGATTCATTTCACACATCAAACAGAATGCAAAGCCATGGATTCCTGTACTCCTAGTGAAATGGGTTTCTGTATAGTTACATGAAGTTAATAAAACACCTAACACATTGATCGTATATTGACAGGGCTATTTTTCTCTGTGATTAATGGTCTCACATTCTGTGTCAATGCAATAGCAAGCTCTTTCGAAATTTTCTACTATGTTCTGAAAGTAGCCTAGCCATGATTTCTCAGGTGTGAATTCCTCTAATCACAACAAATTCTGCTACTTGAATTATCCATTAAGAGTATTATAGATCACACCCCCCCTTGTAATAAGTAAACTTAATACATGTCTTCAGCGTAAATTTATCACATTACATTGCAATTATGTATTCATTTCTATCATACTTTAATCTGAAAACTGTATGAAGTCGGGAACAATGTTTTGTCATTTCTGATATTCAAGCATAGCTCAAAAGCTGGCAAGAAGAAAGAAGGAGGGAGGGAGGGAGGAAGGAAGAAGAAGGGAGGGAAGGAGGAAGAGGGAGGAAGAGAAAAGAAAACACTAATGTGCTGAATGAGCTTCAATAAAGAAGAAATGTTAGCATTTAAAGGGGGGACCAGCAATAAAATAGCTCCCTACCCTTTAAGGGCAAGCCAGAATTCCAGCTGTACTTAAATGACTGGTGGTATTCTATTTTCTTCCTTAAGAGTTAGATAGTCATCAACTTCTTTCACTTTGATTATTAAGTAGCATTCATTACACTCCAGTGAGATCACCAGTAATGGAAACCTTTCTACTCTGTGAGCATTTAAACAATCTAGTTCAAAATGGGACCAGTATTTCTTCTCCTTAAATACACTGAACCTGCAAAAAACGTCACAGACTTCCAGACTCTCCACAGCTATGTTTCTGAACCTACCACGGATAAAATAAATGTAAGCATTTTTGTTCTTTCTAGGGTAAATTATAACTGACTCCAAGAATTATTTTATATATGAAGATGACTTGGAAAAGAAAGAGTAGCTAAAAATCCTATGTGACTCTCTCCTAGAGCAGAGGTTCTTTACAAGGAGACTACAGCTTGTTAGTGTCTGTATTGTCATCAGGGGGTCTACTTCCTGCAGTGGGTTCTTGTGCCTTGTGAAATTTAATATAAAATATTTTAAGTATATATGTATGTGGACATTTTTTCTGGGTAGAGTTTATAATTTCATAAGAATATCATAGTGGTTGTTAACCCCCAAATGTTGAACAACCACTACTTGTGAACTACAGTAGTAGAGAGAAGCATTTAAACTCTAAAGTCAGAACCTAAGGCAAAATTTAGGCAAGTTGTTCCCTTATATTTTCCTGAGTCTTTCACATAAATAGAATGCCTCTTTTAATTAGTCTAATAGAGGTAGCCTTTTCCTTTATTCTCAGTTTCGGTTTCAAAAGATAGTCATTTATTTGAAGGATTAACAAATTAATTTGATGTCTTGTGTTTAGAACACTTATCATTGAATGGGAATAGGTTGTTTTTATTTTAAAAGACACACAGCATGGCATAATGTTTACATTATATGAGTCATAATGCCTCCCATCCCACACTTTCTCCAAGTCATATTCTTCATAAATGGCAGGAATAATTACTGGAACTATTAAATTCTATCTCATACTTTTTCTATTTTAAAAAAGTTATTTGACTACTATCATGGAAATATAATTAAAAACAAAATCTTCTCTCAACCCAGAAAATATCTGTACAAAGGTAGAAGAAGAATAAGACAATTTTATTACTAAAAGATTATTTTTTATTTTTGTTTATTTATTTATTTATTTTGAGACGGAGTTTCACTCTTGTTACCCAGACTGGAGTGCAATGGTGCAATCTCGGCTCTCCACAACCTCCGCCTCCTGGGTTCAGGCAATTCTTCTGCTTCAGCCTCCCGAGTAGCTAGGATTACAGGCACGCACCACCGTGCCCAGCTAATTTTTTGTATTTTCAGTAGAGACGGGGTTTCACCATGTTGACCAGGATGGTCTCGATCTCTTGACCTCGTGATCCACCTGCCTCGGCCTCCCAAAGTGCTGGGATTACAGGCTTGAGCCACCGTGCCCGGCCTACTAAAAGATTATTAAGCCAAAATGTGATGTGCATCATAGGCAATCCAGCATGAGTTTGCAAAGACAGAAAGAAATCTTACACATGTATATAGCCAAGCAAATACAATCTATAACAGCGTGTCCTCAATGTTAACAATAACTAGTTCTCAAGTGAGAAGACTTGAGGGCACCATTTGTTACACACCATAGTTTATTATAAATTCATTTGGTATTTGGGGTGACTATCTGGGTTTGTTATTTGGCTTTGACTTTATCCAAAGCAAAAGTAAACTTTTCCTTTTTTCGTGACAACAGACAGTTTTGTTATATTGAATGAACTGCCCTTGATGTTAGGCTTTTACTGTCCTTCAGAAATGGAGAGACAGGTGCTATCCTCCAGGATGATTATGTTTTTTAAAAATAAATCTGAGGTCATTGACAAAGAAATTCTTGGGTGTTAAAGTTTGCAAGAGACTTACTTAGCTTATATATATTTGATAAAGACAGAGAAAGAATTTAAAACTTTTCTAAAGTAAACTTTAAGAAAGAGGAAAGAGGGTTTCTTCCCTGTTTTCAACAAGAAAAATGAAGCTTCTTACTTTTAACTTCTATTTGCCTTTACACTAAAAATATCTATTTTCATAAATTTTATCAACTTGTAAAATTAAATTTAGACTATTAGTTCACAGACTGTAGAAATGAGGCCTAGAGAGCCACAATGACTTTTCTAATATCTGACTAGCTGGTTACTGGCAAAATCTGGAACTCAAATTTTTATTTTTAAATCTCCTATTTAATAAATATGCTAAAACATGTATCAGCACAGTTATTTTTTAAACTTTTTCATATGTTTAATACAGAAAGCATTGTTTTAATAAGGATTTTCTTTTTTAGGTGTGGACATCAGGGAAGCCACGCAGTGACTGCATGGCTATGAAAGATGATTATGGGGGTTAAATTGTCTCAGTCAACATATCTCTTCTTGAATATCTTTATTTTTAAATATCTAGAAATTCCCTTTTAATTATTATTTAAAATTTATAATTTGATTTCTTTATACACACACCACCACATATACAACGCATAATTTTACATAAAAGCAGCATACTATTTTTCCTTGTTTGCCTTCCCCTCTCATAAATTCTATTTACAGCCCTTCTCTGCCCCCTGTTAAATCATTCTCTTTCAAATTTCTCTCCTTACTAACACAATTCTATATAAACATAAACATACACAAAAACATACGTATATACTCATAGAACCTTATCCATTGTGACTAGCTTTTATAAATGCATCACACTTTTGATCCTCTTTCTTCTCTCACAAAGTACCACATAGAAATCCCTCCAAGTCATGTGCTATACTCTAAATGATTTATTATTTAACCTTAGTATACTATGCCATGTTTTCAAAGAAAATCAGAGCAGAATAGCATTTAAAGAGGTAAAAATAAATAGTATTCAGGAACTATTGAAATAGAAGAAAAGAGACCTTGTTATAAGCCATGCTTAATTTGGCTGGGCTCAGTGGCTCATGCCTATAATCCCAGCACTTTAGGAGGCTCAGGAAGGTGGATAGCTTGAGCTAAGGAATTCAAGGCCAGCTTGAGCAACATGGTGGCATTTCTACAAAAATACAAGCATCTCTACAAAAATACAAAATTTAGCCAAACATGATAGCATCCACCTATGGTCTTAGCTACTCAGGAGGCTAAGGCATGAGGACAGCTTGAGCCCGGAAAGTCGAGGCTATCCTGAACTGCGATCACACTACTGCATTCCAGCCTGGGTGGCAGAGCAAGACCCTGTCTCAAAAGAGAAGGTACTGAGATTAATCCCCAACATGTCATAATCAAATGAGGATTTGTAGCTAAGGAACAGGATGAGGATCAGTGATACAAAATTACTAGGAGAAAGCATCAGGGTTAAGAAAGGATTCTGGCTCACCTACCAGGGCACTTAGATATCCTTAGAGTGTTTGTGGGGGATAAGAAATTTGATCAGATAAGGAGGGTGATCAAATATTGAGGGTGGAGGTTCTCGTTAATGACTTAATAAGATTCTTTTTACGACTAGGCAATGCAGGCCATGGACAGATGAATTACCATATTTGGGGTATAATTGAGAAGAGGGCTTAGAGGAGCCTGACTAAAATTTGGCCAAGAAGACAAGTCTTTGTCGATGTATTCAACATAATTTATTCAGACCTCTTATTTTGTTTCCAAATATTTTTATCTCTGACTAATGCTGCTTTAGACTTATTGTATTAAGGGCTAGAACTTCTAGAGAGGAAGGGTTATATATTTTAATTTGAAACCATCTTGTCAAAAATCCTCTAATGCCACAATCTTTGACTGTACATATATGAGAAACCCTCCTTCCCCAGTAGAGACTTTTCTGGACATCTTTACCTAGGTACACAACTAATTTTGCCACACATCTACAATGTCTCTGAGAGATTCACTTAGTTGGCATTATCAGACCTTGAAAGAAAAATATATAAATATCCAGGTGGTCACATTGAGTGTTGGCTCTGATACAAAGAAATGTGTCTGAAAAACAGTAGATTCAGATAGCACAGAAATCACTTAACAAAATTATTCATAGCTTTGTGCCAAGTCACAGAAATTTTATAGTTTTATGATTTTCTTATGGGTAGGTATTGCAAATGTTTCCCGGGAGACAACTACATGTGGGCATCATTTTAATATGCTAGCCAAGCCAAATAGAAGTCACTCTTATTCATTCTCCTTGAATGTGAGTTAGTAAGAATCTACACCTTGGAATATCTTTGGCAATTGAAGGGAGAACCATTTAAATCTTTTTTCTTTTTGATGTCCTTTTGGGTTGAAAATCTGCTTATATAGTGAGCCCTTCGTATCTATGGGTTCAACTATCCAAAGATCAGAAATATGGCAAACAATAGAAAAGAAAAATTAATACAAGCCAGACATGGTTTGCATTATGATTCCCTGTAATCCCGGCACTTTGGGAAGCCAAGGTGGAAAGATCACCTGAGGCCAGGAGTTTGAGCTACAGTGAGCTAGAATATACCACTGCACTCTAGCCTGGACCACAGAGTGAGAATCTGTCTTTTAAAAAAAAAGAGAAGAAAAAAAATTACAACAATAAAAATAATACAAGTCAATACAGTATAAAAACTACTTACATAGCATTTACACACTGTATTAGGTATAAGTAATCCAGAGATGATTTAAAGTATATAAGATATATGTTGGCGGGGTAGAGGGCAAGAGAAGGGAAGAGCATTAGGACAAATACCTAACGCATGCAGGGCTTAAAACCTAGATGATGGGTTGATAGGTCCAGCAAACCACCATGGCACATATATACCTATGTAACAAGCTTGCATGTTCTGTACATGTATCCCGGAACTTAAAGTAAAATAATAAAAGAAAATTTGCTATTCTTCATATTTGAAGAAATATATAATTTTGAGTTGCATTGCCTTCTCATGGCCACATAACAAAATATACCTCCAGGTTGGATCTGCTTGGGTTGGTGGGAAAGTGTATGCCAAGAACAAAGATTTGGTACTGAGTAGTCATAAACTGTTTATTCTGCTCATAATTAGAAATGGAAATGTTTGTTTTCTGAAACACTTTCAGATAAATTATAATAAAAATCTTCCTCAGCGTGGGCTGCATGCACCCCCCCGCCCACCCCTAACCGAAACATTCATCTACAACGGCAGAAATATATGCATGTAGTTTATCTAAAATATTTGTGGGCCAGGCCCAGTGGCTTGCGCCTGTAATCCCAGCACTTTGGGAGGCTGATGTGGGCAAATAATGAGGTCAGGAGATTGAGACTATCTTGGCTAACACGGTGAAACTCCTACCCCTGTCTTTATTAAAACCACAAAAAATTAGCAGGGCATGGTGGCATACACCTGTAGTCCCAGCTACTCAGAAGACTGAAGCAAGAGAATACCTTGAACTCAGGAGGCGGAGGTTGGAGTGAGCTGAGATTGTGCCACTGCACTCCAGACTCCAGACTCTGTCTCAAAAAAAAGAAAATATATACATAGATAGAGATATTTGTAGCACGATTTTGACATGCTCATGAATCCTCCAATTTTCTATCAAAATGATTCAATTATTCAAACATTATGAGAAAAACATGCAGCTTAAGGGGGTACAGCTTGAGAAACTTGATAGCCTGGCTGCTAGAGATGGAGTCCCCTTGGAGGGGTCACCTTCAATGCACAACCTTGATGAAATTTTAGATCTCCACCACAGAGACTGACACAGAAAGCTGTGCCCTTGCCATAGGATCAACAGTTTACGCTAACTGTCCAAAGAGCCCAGAGAATCTATAGGCCCCTCTGCACACTTTCACTAAAGACTCTCAGCCTATCGGCCTTTTGAGAAACAGAATATCTTCTATCTTCTAAACCTCTGAGAGACACAAGCAGGACCTGAAGAGTTGCTTACGTAACTGACATTTACTTACCTCTACTGACAGTTCTGGTACATCTGTGTGTACACGGACAGGGTGAACAATGAAAAATGATGTGTAATCAATGGAGTAAGTGTTTGAAGAAAAGGCATATGCATAAATTATATGCAAATACTAGTCATTTTATATAAGGCCCTTGAGCATCTGCAGAATATGGTATCCAATCCAAGAAACAACTATATGTGCGTGTGTGTGTGTGTGTGTGTGTGCGAGTGTGTTTCTAAGTATATCTTGGTTGGTGAAGAGCAATTCATAGAGAAATTTATATTCTGTAGAAAGTAATTCAAATTTCTGACTATATCCTTCAAGAGTTTTGATAATTTGAACCTCACCCAATTCTCCAGATGTTACCTTACTTAGGAGAGCTCAGGGAGTATCCCATATGCAACTTAGACGACATTGCTTGCTGATTTATATAATTCACATGAACACAGCACTTTTTTTTTTTGAGACAGAGTGTTGCTCTGTTGCCAGGCTGAAGTGCAATGGCTCAATCTTAGCTCACTGCAATCTCCACCTCTCAGGTTCAAGTGATTCTCCTGCCTCAACCTCCCAAGTAGCAGACGCTACAGGCACAAGCCACCATGTCCAGCTAATTTTTGCATTTTCAGTAGAGACAGGGTTTCATCATGTTACCCAGGTTGGTCTCAATCTCTTGACCTCATGATCTGCCCACCTCACCCTCCCAAAATGCTGGGATTACAGGTGTGAGCCGCCATGCCCGGCAGAACACAGCATTTTTACATCTACGTTGTTATTACTTATATTGTCACCTGTGTTTAGACTCCTTTCCCCTCTACTACATTTATTCATCCTTTGAATCATTCAAGGCCCAACATAAAGATTTTTCTTCCATGAAATTTTCTGTGACTTTAACTTGAAGGTGATTTCTTCTAATGTCTTACTCTTATCACATTCTGTCACATATTATCCTCATTTCAATCTTTGTTTTATATTACATAAGTATTACAAGCCATTTGATTAGTGATAATTCATTGCTAATTTATATATATATACAAACATATTTTTTTTCAAAGAGCCCTACATGTAGGAGGATCCAATAAAATATGTACTAGTTCATTATTTATAGAAGAACTACATAATCTGGTATTTTTTCATCAATGATATCTAGTGTTGAAGACTATTTTCATGGTTTACTATCTGTCTCTGGAAAAATAAATTATGAATCTCTACTTTCTTGCTTGTAGAATGTCTATAACACTTATATTTCTGAAGGATTATGAGAATTAAATGATATTGTAAAATTTCTACCATATGTCTAATATATATACTTGTATACATTCTATATTACTGTTTAAAAATAAAAAGTAAAATGAAGCTATAGTTATGCCTGCTATAATAAATGATTATTTAAAAGTAAACAGAAGCCTTGAAGATAGGCTGAATGGCAGTTTATATTTCTACAATTATTGTTATTGTTACTGTATTTCTTTGGGAAAACCAAATCCTGAGATATCATGGCGCTACCCCAAATTTTATGAAATTTCTATTCAAACAAGGCATTCAACATA
Organism: Callithrix jacchus; assembly: GCF_049354715.1. Taxonomy (NCBI): domain Eukaryota; kingdom Metazoa; phylum Chordata; class Mammalia; order Primates; family Cebidae; genus Callithrix; species Callithrix jacchus. The sequence goes on from NC_133511.1 coordinate 90,328,288, forward strand.
CTCTTGGAGGATATTTTCATTAAAAGCAATGAGGATGAAATTGAAGCATTGAAAGACTACTTCATGATAAGCATCATTGAGTCCATTGTATCTGCATTTAAAATAAACAGAATTATTGATTATGGCAGGACAGACATCAAAGGAGTGAAAAGAGTCTGGAATTGTTCCAAGAATGAGGAGGATAAGTCACAGGATACAGGAGCCTGTTTGTCAACACTTCTGCTGGTCCAAACAAGGATGATGTAAACATCAAATTAAATAATAATTACTAGAGGCTGGGGGAGGTGGCTCACGCCTGTAATCCCAGCACTTTGGGAGGTTTAGGCAGGTAGATCACCTGAGGTCAGGAGTTTGAGGCCGACCTGGCCAACGTGGTGAAACCCCATCTCTACTAAAAATACAAAATTCAGCTGGGTGTGATGACGGGCACCTGTAATCCCAGCTACTAAGAAGGCTGAGGCAAGAGAATCACTTGAACCAGGAAGGCGGAGGTTGCAGTGAGCCAAGATTGCTCCACTGTGCTCTAGCCTGGGCTACAGAGCAAGACTCCATCTCAAAAACAAAATTAAATAATAATAATAGTATTTACTAGAAAAAATGAAGAAGTGCCTGCTTTCAAAAATCTATAAAGGCTGTTGTGCAACAATTAATTAAATAAACTAATGATTAATTATAAAATAAAGAAGTGAAATGGATACATGAAATGCATATTAAGAAGAGGCATGAACTTTATAGTTCTAGGAGGAGATTTTATGGAAAAAGTGAAATGAAGTACTTTTTCTGACTAGATTGATAAACAGAGTAGGTAAAGGAATTCTAGGCTGATGTAACCATTCAGGCAAAGTAGTAGTGAAAATTTATTCAGCTGACCTACAGTTATTAAGGATCTCACAATGTGCTATCAAACAAAAACAATTTAGTCTTAAGTTGTTTTTTTTTTAATTTAAAAAAACTTTTAGGTTCAGTGGTACATGTGGAGGTTTCTTACACAGGTGAACTCATGCCTGGGGGGTTGTTGTACAGGTTATTTCATTACCCAAGTATGAGTACCCAATAATTATCTTTTCTCTTCCTCTTCCTCATCCCTCTCTCCACTCCTCAGTAGACTCAAGCATCTGTTGCTCCCTTCTTTGTGTTCATGAGTTCTCATCATTTAGCTCCCACTTATAAATGAGAGCATATGGTATTTGGTTGTCTGTTCCTGTGTTAGTTTGCTAAGAACAATAGCCTCCAGCTCCATCCATGTTCCCATAAAAGATATGATCTCATTCTTTTTTATGACTGCATAGTATTCTATGGTGTTTATGTATCACATTTTCTTTTTTTTTTTTTTTTTTTTTTTTTAGACAGAGTTTTGCCCTTGTTACCCAGGCCGGAGTGCAATGGTGCGATTTCGGCTCACCGCAACCTCCACCTCCTGGGTTCAGGCAATTCTCCTGCCTCAGCCTCCCGAGTAGCTGGGATTACAGGCACGCGCCACCATGCCCAGCTAATTTTTTGTATTTTTAGTAGAGACGGTGTTTCACCATGTTGACCAAGATTCTCTCGATCTCTTGACCTCGTGATCCACCCACCTCGGCCTCCCAAAGTGCTGGGATTACAGGCTTGAGCCACTGCGCCCGGCCATCACATTTTCTTTATTCAATCTGTCATAATGTAGTCTTAAGTAAGAAAATGATTTATTCAAAAAGCTATTGCAGTAGAAAGAACAATTCAACCAGACAGTCTTTAAGCATTTTAGAGTAAAGGCTTTCCTTTGAGGAGAGAAAGAAAACAGGGCTACCAAGAACAGGGTGTGGGGAAAAGAGTGAGCAGGTTGAGTCGCCAAACAATTGAACAGGAAATGTTTTACACCATAAGCTATTTAACTAATTGTGTAAAAGCTGTTCTCAGAATGGTTGTTAAGGTCATGTTTCATGTTCCAGTACTTGCTTAAGTTCATAATGCTTGTTGAAAACCAAGGTGAGACATCCTTCACAGGCCTGAGAGAAGGAGAGAATCTAGGCCAAAAAGCTTGACCTCTGGGTCAAATTGAGCTGGCAGTCCTTTTGTGCTGATTACTCAGCAAAGCAGAAGTTTAGCTAATTATTTATGAGACAAAGATTGGGAATTTGGAACGTCTGTGAGTGACACTATCACAGGTAAATAAGGATGTCATCCATCCATCTTATCTAAGTGATATGTCAAGGACAGTATTTTGCAGTACTGATTTTGGAAACAAAAGTTTTGGGGAATTTCTTAACCATTGGTGATTTCCAGAAGCACAGGGCTCAGATATAGTTCAACATTATCAGTGCAAAACACTGTGCTAGTATCAAACAACATTTCTGCAAAGTGTTCAATTTTGTGGTAAGACACATACATAAATTATATACTATCATAATACTAGAAAGTTTTAAAGAGAGATGGAGAATATAGACTACCTTGGCAGAAAAATAGGATTGAAGAGACTGACTTGACATATTTGGAGATTTTGTGCTGTGAAATCAAGAGTTAAGATTATAAAGAGCATGATGGTGTGTTGAAGTTTTTATATACTAGGAAGTATTTAAACAAATGATTCCTCAGGGAATTCATTTTAATCTTAGATCCTGTTTATTCACTGGAATTAAAATAGACAAAACACATTTAAATATTTTCACGAAATTATCTTTGATCATTAATTAACTGAGCACAGGATATATATGAGGAAATAGATGGAAGCTTAACAAATGAAACTGAAGGATAATAAAGATAGATTCAAGCCTCAGGGCAGATGGCCTTGGCCTACTGATTTTTTGAACTGTAAGTTGATCCAGTTAGAATTTTAAGTTAAAGAATATAATTTTCATTAAATTGATTAGAAAAGCAAAAAAAAAAAAAATCAATTAATATGTTGCTATTAAATAAATGTTCAAATAGTAAGAACCTGAAACAGGATAGTAAGATTGGGTAGAGTCAAATAAAAGTGTTCATTATTTAGGGTTGGAGAAGAGATGGGACTTGATTGAGCAAATGTTTATCTTTGATAGCTAAAGAAAATAATTAGCTAAATCATGGCCCCAAAATGTCCATCTTTAGTGAAATTGAACAAACTTGTCAGTCTTACTGCTGACCAATCTTCCTGCTGAAGGCAACAGAAAACTTGGACAGAATTCATAATAATAATTCCTTTTAAGGCACTGGAGAACTATCAATGCCTAAGGTAGAAAGGACTCAAAGGGCCGATCTCCCAGAAATAAAATATAGAGAAGTTAACTCAGCATTTGGCACTATGTAGTACATGTTTGCAAATATGCCCATAACTTTTCTCCTTAGATCTGTGTACACTTACTTTATGACTTTGAAGCTTTTTTCATCAAAAAGTGAAGTATATTTCTCTGACTCTTGAATCTGGCCTAAACTTGTGACTTGCTTTGTAACCAATACTATATGGTAAAAAGGATGTTATTCTAAATCTCAGTCTAAACATGAAAAATATTCCCTGACCTCTGCGAATTCTCTTAGATCCCTTACAAACTTGTATATGATCCAGTCAAGGCTAGCTTGCTGATAAAGTGAGATGTATGATCTAGTTGCTTCCACTGCTAAACTGACAGCAAGTCAATCATAGAAGTGGAGTCACTGGCTGACCAACAAAAGATCACAAATTCAAGAACAAGCCCAATCAAGTGAGCGGCCCAGCTAAGCTCAGACTAACACATAGAATGATGAAGTAAATAAATGGCAATAAAATAGACAAATTCTTTTTTTTTTTTTTTTTTGAGACGGAGTTTTGCTCTTGTTACCCAGGCTGGAGTGCAATGGCTCATTCTTGGCTCACGGCAACCTCTACCTCTTGGGTTCAAACGATTCTCCTGTCTCAGCCTCCAAAGTAGCTGTGATTACAGGCATGTGCCACCATGCCCGGCTAATTTTTTTTGTATTTAGTAGAGACGGGGTTTCACTATGTTGGCCAGGATGGTCTCGATCTCTTGACCTCATGATCCACCCGCTTCAGCCTCCCAAAGTGCTGGGATTACAGGCGTGAGCCACCGCGCCCAGCCCAAAATAGACAAATTTTAAAAAATTATGTAATTTATTGGCATTGAAATGGGAACAATTAGAATATTTAAGTATTTACATCTCTATTAAAGCATTGCCTAAATAATTTTCCACAAAGGAAATTGCAGGTCATACTATTTTAGTCTTGAATTCTCCTCATTCAAGGAAGAAAGGTTACCAGTCTTGTGCAAATTCTTTCAGATAACAGGAAAAAAGGAAATACTACCCAATTTGTTTCATGAGCCAAGCATAACTTGCATACCAAACTTTACAAGGATATGAGACATTTAAAAATGATTTTTTCTATGAAAATAAATGTAAGAATCATAAACAAAATATTAGCAAACTAAATTTAGCAGAACTATACATGAAATTATTTTGATGTGAGATTAATGAAATCGTTAATCATACATGTGAGATGGATCAATGCAATACAGTACATTAATAGTATAAAGAATAATGTATGTGATCACTTGAACAAATACATTTATTAGACAAATTTTTGCTCTACTGATACTAGATTACAAATTACACCAAAAGTCTAATGGCTTAGAAAAATGTGCAATTATTTTTCAAGCTCATGTTGGGGCTTACTGCTAGTGTTTCTGCTTTAGAGTATGGATTAAATTCAGATCTGTTCTCTTCATTTACATTTTGAAGATGCCGAAGTTGAAGCAGTTATCTCGGGTTATTGTTTTACATGGCCATTAGCATGAGAACAAGAAGCTAAGAAAAATAACATAAACAACTTTTAAAGTCTCTGATTAGTTATGTCCGTTATCATGCCTTTGGAGTGTCACATGACCAAATGAGTGGCGTAGGGATTTCTATTCTGCTTATATTTACAGCATAGGAAATGTAAGAGGGAAGAAAGGAATTGTAAGCAAATAACACCTACCACAATGAAGAAAACAACATTTTATAACATCAAATTTTATTTATAATTAAAATTAAATGATTAAGAAAGTAGAAAAGGAACATTTTATATATGATAACGTAAAAGAAAAAATAATATTTACTACAAAAATTCAATAGAAAATACCATGTTTGGGGTGAAATATTGAAAGCTCTTTCTCCTACAATCTGGAATAAGACAAAGATGTTTATATTATGAATTCTGTTGCACACTATGGAACAGGTTTTTAACTCTTGATAATAAATTAGGATATAAAAGAAAAACTTTCATTCTTGCAGAAAGAATAATTGTGTATATAGAAAATTCAAAAGATTCTAAATATAAGTGATACACAAATGTAAGTAATACACAAAGGGATTGTGCACTGAAAACTGTACAATACTATTAAGACAAAATGTTACAATCTCTAAATAAATTATAGAATATAGAATGTTTATGAAGCAGAAAACTCCACATTTTAAAAATGTCAATGTAGTCACCTAAAAACCAAACAAGATTTTATATTGTTGAAATTGACAAACCAGTTCTAGAATGTATATGGAAATGCATTCAACCATGAATAGGCAAGAAAATCTTGAAGAAATAACAAAATTCAAAATTTTAGACTGTTGGATATCTATATAGTTTTATAAAGCTGAAATAAATAAACAGCAACAGTAACAAAAGGCTAAATAAATAGATCAATTTGATCAATTAAATAATACAGAAACAGACATCTTTTTATTTAGAAAATTTATTTATAAAAATTGGCACTGCAAAATATTGGGATTTAATTATACGTTCCCATGCAATACAGAAAAAAACAATTCCAGGTTGTTTGCAGATCTAAAATGTGAAAAGTGAAATAAGTAAATTAACTAATTACTCAATACATAGGCTCCTAGAAAATATAGTAAGCCAACTTACATTTCTTAAATTAGGCCTAAAAAGGACAAATCCTGATATAAATATTAATTTGGTCTACATTTGTGTTAGTCCATTTTCATGCCACTGATAAAGAGATACCCCAGACTGTGTAATTTATTCAGGAAAAAGTGTTTAGTGGACTTACAGTTCCCTGGGCTGGGGAGGCCTCACAATCATTGTGGAAGGCAAGGAGGAGCAAGTCATGTCTTACGTGGAAGGCAGCAGGCAAAGAGAGAGATCCATCAGATCTCATGAGACCCAGTCACTATCATGAGAACAGCATGGGAAAAACCTGCCTCCATAATTCAACCACATCCCACCCCATTCCTCTCACGCCATGTGGGAAACATGGGAATTACAATTCAAGATGAGATTTGGGAGGGGACACAGCCAAACCGTATCAATATTTGTATTATCAACAACTCTTTGTTAAAAGATACCATTAAGAGATTGAAAATTCAGGGCCAGGCACAGTGGCTCATGCTTGTAATCCCAGAATTTTGGGAGGCCAAGGTGGGCAGATCAGTTGAGGTCAGGAGTTCTAGACTAGCCTGGCCAACATGGTGAAACCCCATCTCTACTAAAAATACAAAAATTAGTTGGGCATAGGGGTGCACACCTGAAATCCCAACTACTTGCAAGACTGAGGCTGGAAAATTGCTTGAACCCAGGATGTGGAGGTTGTGGTGAGCTGATATCATGCCACTGCACTCCAGCCTGGGCAATGCAGTGAGACCCCATCTTAAAAAAAAAAAGAAAGAAAAGAGAGGGAGAGATTGAAATTTTAAGCAGAGAAATAGGAAATTACATTTCAATACATTTATCATAAAAGGGCTCATGTGTGGAATGTATAAATACCTCCCATAAATCAATAATAAGCAATGGGAAGACTAATAAAAAAGGGGGCATAAGTCATGAACAAGCATTTCATAAAGGATATATAAATATCACCTTTAGTAACATGCTACCTTTATGAGTCACCAACCAGGAAAATTCAAATTATAGCTAAAATGAGATGCTTATACCACTACTAAAGTTACTGAATTAAAAACAAATACTAATAACCCCAGTGTGGATAAGAATATGAAGCAACTGCAATTCTCTACCTCTCCTACTCTGCAACTTATTTGGAAAATTTTTTGGCTGTTCTTTGCTAAAGTAGAGCATGTGCATGCTCTATGATGCAGCAATTCCATTCTTAGATATATGCCCAGCATAAATGTGTTTATATGTTAACCACAAAGCATATGAAATATTCATTGCAGCATTACTTATAGTAGTAAAAAACTGGAAAAAGACACAAGTGTCTATCAACACTAGAAAAGACAGCTTGCTGTACAGTTATTCATCACTATACTATGCAGTGTTAAAAATTAATAAACTGGCTGGACATGGTGGCCCATACCTATAATCCCAGCACTTTGTGGGGGCTGAGGCAGGAGAATTGTTTGAGGCCCAGAGTTCAAGACCCTGCTGGGAAACATTATGAGACCCCATCTCTACAAACAATTTAAAAAAATTCACCGAGTGTGGTGATATGGGCCTATAGTCCCTGCTACTCAGGAGGTTGAGGTGAGAGGATGGCTTGAGCTCAGGAGTTCAAGGCTATGATTACACCATTGTACTCTAGCCCTATCTCTGAAAAATAAATAAATAAGAAATAAAAATTAACCTTTTATAAAATATGAAAAATTTTTACAAACTTAGATATCATTTAAACAATCGAACAGACATTTGATGTGTATCATTTATGAGTATATAAATTTCAAACATAAGCAAACAATTGTAAGTAATAGAAATCTGAATATTGGTTATATTTTGGGAGGAGGGTATAGGTAATGAATGGGTGCAGTCAAAGAAAAGCTTCTAAAGTTAGTTTTCTCTCTCTTAAATTTCTGATACCTTTGGTTTGCAATACTTCAAGTGTGTCTTTGGGATTTTTGTTTTTCTGCATGAGTGTTGTATCTTAATAAAATTTATATATGAAAACAATGGACTAAGAAGAATAGTATCACTTTAAAATTACAACAAATATTGTACTCAATGATGAAGCATAATCTTTTTATGTCAAAGTCAAGGACAAGCCAGGCATGGTGGCGCTCACCTGTGATTCCAGCATTTTGGGAGGCCAAGGCAGGCAGATGAATTGAGCTCAGGAGTTTGAGATCAGCCTGGGTAATAGGCGAAACCCCATCTCTATCAAGAATAGACAAAAATTAGCTGCCAGTGGTGGTGTGTGTCTGTAGTCCTAGCTACTCAGGAGGCTGAGGTGGGAGGATGGTTTGAGCCCAAGAGGCACAGGTTGCAGTGGGCCAAAATCATGCCACTGTACTCCAGCCTGGGTGACAGAGCCAGACTCTGTCTCAAAATATCAATTAACTAATTAATTAATTAAAGTTGAGGACAAGATAGAAGGTATTCTGTCACTTCTTCTGTTTGATATCCTTTTGGATGTCTTAAGCAATATTAATAGTAAACAAAAAGCAATAAAATTATAGCTATTAGAAAAAGAGATGATTGGTAAATTCAAAGAAGTTATTGCTGCCACTTTAAAAGCAAGCAGAATAACTATGACAACTAATAAAGATATTTAATGAGGTATCTGGAATCAAGATTGACTTAAAGACAGTAACTTTAAGAATTACTAGCAATAGCTACATAGATAATTAGATGGAGAAACCCATCCACAATGATAGCAATAAGTCTAGCAAAAAATGAGTAAAGGTAAAGAATTTCTACACTTTTACACTCTTTGGTGGGAGTGTAAACTAGTACAACCATTGTGGAAGACAGTGTGGCACTTCCTCAAGGATCTAGAAATAGAAATTCCATTTGACCCAGCAATCCCATTACTAAGTATATATCTGAGGATTATCAATCATTCTATTATAAAGAAACTTGCACACATATGTTCATAGCGGCACTGTTTACAATAGCAAAGACCTGGAACCAACCCAAATGCCCATCGACAATTGACTAGATGAGGAAAATGTGGCAAATATACACCATGGAATACTATGCAGCCATTAAAAAAATGATGAGTTCATGTCCTTTGTATGTGGATGCATCTGGAAACCATTATTTTCAGCAAACTGACACAAGAACAGAAAACCAAACACCGCATGTTCTCACTCATAGGTGGGTGTTGAACAATGAGAACACATGGACACAGGGAGGGGAGCATCACACACTGGGGTCTTTCAATGGGGGCAAGGGAGAGACAGTAGGAGATGGGGAGGTCAGGGAGGGATAACATTGGGAGAAATGCCAGATGTAGGTGATGGGGGATGGAGGCAGCAAACCACATTGCCATGTGTGTACCTATGCAATAATTCTGCATGATCTGCACATGTACTCCAGAATCTAGAGTGTAATAAAATTATTTAAAAAAAAGAATTTCTGAATTATAAAAAGTACTGGCATAATAAATGAGAGTATGTTTCTGGATGGAAAGATGTGTGATTGTTATCTATTTCCCTACATATCATTATAATGTGAAGGCAATTTCAATTAAATTCCCTCCAGGAATTTTCGGAAAATTGACATGCTCATTCTAAAATTCATTCAGAAGACACAAAAGAGAACATTTGCTAGTGAAGCTATGAACAAAAACAATAGGGGGGATAAATTTAAGACATATCAAAATGTACACAGTTTTAATAATCAAATCATATGTCATGAAGACAGCAAATTATCAATAAATCCGAATAAAGGATTTAAAAACATTTAGTAAAAATAACTTGTTAAATGAAAAAGTGCCACTTTATTTTAAAATCAGCAGGGGAAGTATTGTATCCAATCATGTTAGGACAACTCTAGCTATCCATATTTAAGTTATAGTCCTCCCTCTTACTGTACACATATGTATATGTATATGTATATGTATATGTATATGTATATGTATATGTATATGTATATGTATATGTATAATTTGTTGTTTTTCTGAGAGGGAGTCTCGCTCTGTCACCTAGGCTGGAGTGCCGTGGCGTGATGTTGGCTCACTGCAACCTCTGCCTCCTATGTTCAAGCAATTCTCCTGCCTCAGCCTCCAGAGTAGCTAGGATTATAGGCATGTGCCACCACACCCAGCTAATTGTTTTTTGTATTTTTAGTAGAGACAGGGTTTTACTGTGTTAGCCAGGATAGTCTCAATCTCCTGACCTCGTAATCTGCCCGTCTCAGCCTCCCAAAGTGCTGGGATTACAGGTATGAGTCATTGTACCCGGCCACTATACATATATATTTGTATATATGTATATATGTAGATAAAAAAAATCAACTGGGTAGTTTAATAATAATTAACAATGGATACATTTTTATAAGTGTACAGAAACTTTTAAATAACAATGGTTAGAGAAACCTGTTTAATAATTCAGATACCATGAAGAAAAATGATATATCTATATAAATTATTTATGAGAAATTGGAGAGGGATAAATGTAAATACCCACAAGAGGTATGAAAAAAATTTCACATAATGACAATGAACTAAAATGCATAGTGGATAAGTGTCTTCCAAATAAATTACATAAATGTAATGGGCTGGGATATACGCCCCGAAATTCATGTGTTGAAGTCCTAATCTCTAGTGTCTTCAATGTAACTTCATTTGGAGATAGGTTCTGCAGAGGTAATAAAGTTAAAATAAGGTCATGAGGGCAGACTCTAAACCGATATGACTACTGTTCTTATGTAAAGGGGGAATTTAGATGCAGAGATACATATGGAAGGAAGATGATGTGAAGAGACATAAGGAAAAGACAGCCTTCTGCAGGCTAATGAGAGAGGCCTGAGACAGATCCTTCTCTCACAGCCCTCACAAGAAAGCAGCCCTACCAACAACTTGATTTTGGATTTCTAGCTCCAGAATTGTGAGACCAAATATCTATTGTTTGAGCTACCCAGTCTTAGTTACTTTGTTATGAAAGCCCTAGAAAACTAATAAGGAAAGACCAACTCAAAATTTAAATGGGCAAAACATAATTCATAGAGGAAGAAATACAAGCAGTAGCATTATGAAAATATAATATGTCTCTAATAAAGTAAATACAAATTATATCTGAAAAAAAGGTATCATTTTTCACTCATGCCATTAGCAAATGTCCTTTTAAGAGAAAGGGAGAGAATACAATGTCTAGGCGAATGTGTGAAGAACATCAGAACATACTAATAGAATTATAGGCTAGAATAGCTGACAGGCAATTTACCAGCACATATTAAAACGAACACAAAATATCTCATGTACCCCATAAATACATGCACCTACTAAATACTCACAAAAAAATTAAAAATATAAAAAAATAAATACAAGATACAGGCACTGAAGCCAGACCTCCCACCCCTCCCCCTCAAATTAACGTGTTAACTTCTAGTGCAATATTTACACTTTTTGAAACATGTATCACAGAACTACTCAGGGAATTCTATCTGTGACCACATATATATACTTATTACTTTTTAAGAGAGAAAGAAAAATTGGAAACACCATAAATTCTCAGTGGCAAAAATATATTCAAGTACAACCAAAATGGGCAGTAACAAATATATACATGGAAAGTGCTGTAAGACACATAAAGCCAGTTACACAACCTGAGTACAGGAGGGTCAGATTTGCTTTTCACGTAGTAAGAAAAAATTATTAGAAGATAAATATGCAATCATTGGTAAATGCAAGAAAATCTAGTAAAATGTTAGCCAATACTTCCAGTATGGTTACTTCTACAATGTGATTGATTTCCTCTTATATAAGGACCTTAAATGTTTGAATCTAAAGTGGTGCTGTGAATTAACAATTCTGCCAATATTTTCCTGATAAATTATATCCTCTTCATGGTTCCCAACGTATTTACCAGAAAATAGAGTGATTTACATTGGTTCTTTTTTCCTTGTAACATCATTTGAAAATCAAATATAAAGAAGGAATTAAAAGATGTTATATATTATAAAAAAGGAAATGCTACTTATAATTTAATAAAAAATAAATACACTAAATAAAGTCAACATTAAAAACTTACATGTGGAATAGAGAAGAAGGATGTAATATAAGTTCTTGAAGGACGCAGTGAACATTTAACTGATAAACTCATGGCCAAGTCACTATGTTTTTTTCAAAATAGTTGTTAAGATATTAGACTTTGGACATTGACTGATATACTCCTTTCTTAATAGTATGTCCTTACAAGTTATTTACTACCCTTGTGACTCAAGTTCTTTACCTGTAAAATAAGGTTAAAAATAGTCCTTTACTCATGAATTTGTTCTAAAGAGTAAATGAAATGACATGTATAACACCATCTTGCACATAACATGCTGTCAATACATATAATCTACTATAATGATGTATTATGGTCACTTAAGATGATTTTGGAGATGTGTTTATTGCTCAGAAGAAACAAACTGGGGCATAAAGTTAAGGTTATAAAATTGGAAGAAAACAAAAATGTGCCTTGTCATTTATTATCTAACTTTGCCAGTGAGGCTGAATAGAAAGCTGGGCCATTTATAATTGTCTGATTACTGGTTGATTACTATTCATCAGTGAAATTTACAAGGCCAGTGAGAAATATTGTGGCGTTTAGCAATGGGCCATTTCAATTTCCTTTTAATGAGAAGAATGTGAAGAGTCCTGGAGACCTACATTTAGCAAATGAGAAAAAACCCAAAGAATTGTAATAGAAGTCTATTCCAGATGAGAAGCATTTATTAATCATCACTAAGGCCATTAGGAGACCTAGCTCCTTTCTATTTCTGCGGAATAACTATAAATTCTTCATATTTCACAGTAATAGAAATTATATATGTATGTATTTTCAATTAATTACCCATTATGGCTTCAATGTTTTACATAAATTACTCCATTTAACACATAAAAATGTGGGTAATTTCAATGTTACATTTTATAGATTCTCAGCTTTGCTGAGAAGAGTTTGAGCCATTTTCCTACAATTTTACAATTGAACTTGTCAACCCCTCTTTCACTAAAACAAAATTCTTCCTGACATCCCTCTCAGTGAAGGGCTGCATCCAAAAGTTGCCTAAGCCAGAAACATGGCATCATTACTAAATAGCTCCTTACCACCCTTAGTCCACAACATGCAGGCAAAAGAATTAAATGCAAACATGCGCGTACGTGCACACACACACACACACACACACACACAGAGATACATATATTATTAATTCCATTTTGTATGTTTTGCTGAAATCAATCCAAGTTTCCCTGTTCACCCTGCTTCTGCTCTAGTTAGGCCATTATAATCTTTTGTCTGGATTATTGCAATGGTAACTTTCTTAGCAGTCACCTGTTTACTTGCTTTTTCCCTCCTCCAATTCACTCCTGAGTTTTTAGCCAGGAAAATTTTTCAAAACATAAACCCGACCTTGTCATTTACTGCTTAAAACCTCTCATTTACTTTCATTTGTCCTCAAAATAATGCCCAAACTCCTAATCATGACTTAACAGGCTTGCATCCTTTTCCCACGCTGTCCACATACTCATTTCAGCAGCAAATCTCCAACTCCTCAGTTAGAATTCCAAACCTTTTGACATTTATTCACTTTTTGAAAAATTCAACATTTATTTCCATTAGTATCTGTATGAGTTCGTTTCACGCTGCTGATAAAGGTATACCCCAGACTGGGTCATTGATAAAGAAAAAGAGGTTTAATGGATTCACAGTTTTACATGGCTGGGGAGACCTCACAATCATCGTAGAAGATGAAAGGCATGTCTTTTCTCCCGCCTCAACCTCCTGAGTAGCTGGGCTTACAGGCACGCGCTACCATGCCCAGCTAATTTTTTGATTTTTAGTAGAGATGGGGTTTTACCATGTTGACCAGGATGGTCTCGATCTGTTGACCTCATGATCCACCTGCCTCGGCCTCCCAAAGTGCTGGGGTTACAGGCTTGAGCCACCGCGCCCGGCGGAAAGGCATGTCTTACATGCCTAGGAAGGAGAGAATGAGAGCCCAGCCAAAGGGAAAACCCTTTATAAAATCATCAGATCTCATGACACTTATTCACTACCATGATAACAGTATGGGGGAAACCACCCCCAGAATTCAATTATCGCCCACCAGTACACGCCCATAACACGTGGAAACAATGGGAGCTACAATTCAAGATGAGGTTAGGGTCAAACTATATCAGTATCTACACGTTTTCCTTTTTCATGTGACTAATTTCTATTTCTCTTTCAAAGCATCTCTTATATATTTTATATTTTTTTCCAGGAAGGCTTTATTGGATTAGCAGCTCTCCTGTGTGCTCCAATTAATCATTTTAATTCAACTTCCCCAATCAGTTACAGTTTTAGCCTGCCCTGGCAATTGTCGATTTCCTCATCCTGCTTCCCAACCAGCCACCTCCCACTTGCCAAACACACATATACACAAAGGTGCACACACACACACTATTTTCTTTTTCTTTTTTTTTTAATAAGGTCTGTAGGGTTGTAACTTAATAATGTATTTCTCAACTTCTTGAGAAGATCATATGGGAAAAATAGGGAAAAAAAGGATGTGTATACGTGTGATACAGATAATGAAGTATTTCTTTCATGGTGCTTATTAACAAGTTTGTTCAAAATTCACTGTAATTCCTGTATTTTTCACTGATTATCATAGAGATTTTGCTTCTATCAATACCTCTTTAATAGCAACAGAAATTTTTAGCCAAGTTTGGAAGGTGTCTTTTCAGTGGGCTGCCTTCTATATAAACCAGGGAAGAAGCAAGCCTCCCACTTTATGTTCTGGCTCTACCCCAAAGTTTGTTCCCCCAATGTCAGACCCTTAGATATATTCTTCCAAAATATACTTCCTGCTGTAAAATGTTAAGGACCTGAGGGGAAAAGCATGGTATCAAGAAAACTATTTTAAGGAGGTACCTGATAAACAATATTATACATACAGAAGAGGTACAATATTGTCCTGGAACCTCTCTAGAGCATAGATAGTCCTCACTGGAAAATGAAACTTTTGTCATAAAACTGTTTGGGTTTTCAATTTTCCCCTTTTACATGAAATCATGACAACAAAGCCATCTTAGTAAAGAGGTTTTAATTTCTCTGGCTTTCACTAAACACTCACTAAAACCATGAGTGTTACTGATTATGACTGATGCCAAGTGGAGCCATTTGGGAGGCTCTCATGCCTGTTCTTTCTGTGTTAGACAGGACTATGAAGAGCTAGAAAAGCAGCTAAAAGAAGTCTTTAAGGAACGAAGCACCATTCTTCGTCAGCTGACAAAGACATCAAGAGAACTTGATGGAATTAAAGTCAATCTTCAGGTGAGATGAAAATTCATTTTCCTAGCAGTAAATGATGAGCAGTCATCTAATTTGTCTGAGTGGATTAACATGCATTTTTAAACAGTTTTTAATATGTTTCTGGGCTTGACCATGGTAGTTATTACTTACTATTATATGCACTTTAAATGGAAGTGTCATTTGAAATATTGTTTAGGAATCTGTGGTTTACAAATACAGAAATGAGAACATTTTCCATTTGGAAGACCCATCGATTCCTCAAGCTTCTACGAGCAGTTTGACCCCTGTGTTTTTCATATTACAAAATAACAAAGTAATTATGATCAAGAGTTAAATGAATACAGGAATGATATCTAGAAGAGAATTTTAAGTTCCCCATAAGATAACTCTGAAGATTCTTTAATAAACCACATTACAACATAGGTAAATACCTTAAAAAAGCAAGTGGCATCTGCAAAAATGTCTTAACATACTGAAATCTTAAAAATATCTATATAGGATAAAAATAGTTTCATAAACATTTGATAATAAATTGTAATATTTGAATAAACATTGCATTTTTTATCTTCTGTATGCTGAAAGCTTTGATGTTTTATATGGTTTAATTCCTTTATCTATGAGGTAGATCCTATTGTAATATCCCTTGTTACACACGAGAGATAATGTTTAGAAAAGGTATGTTATTTTTGAATGTTACAAGAGAAGCCAGAGTTTGCATGTAGATAATCTGGCTCCAGAGACTGTTAGATACTGACCTGAACCATGTTTTTAAACCAGATAGAGTTACTTCTGTCCACACTCTCCTCCTTAGCTTTCTAGTCGCATTAAGATGATAATAATGATAATGACGATGACAGTGGTGGTGGTCTTAGTAACCACCGAGACTTATTGAACATCATCAGGGTCAAGTGCTAGATACTCTTTCTACAATTTTTATTTAATTTTCACATGAAGACTATTAGTCATATTTTATAGGTGAAAAAACAGAATTAGAGAAAGGTTAAGAACCTAAGAGCATGCCGATAATGCCGATAGTTAAGGGACAGAACTAGTATTTAAAGTCAACATCTAAGCTCTTGTTCCAGAAGATGTGTTGCATGTGGAGAAGATGGAAACAAGAACAACAACAAAAAAATCATACACAACCCAGTAGGGCACAGAGATGGTAGCAGGATGATAACAGTGTAGGAATCATAGTGTTATGATAAAAGCATGCGCAGAGCATTAGGGAAACACAAGGATGAAAAGAAGTGTAGATTGATTTCTGGTGAAACAAACGCCTGAGCTGTGGCTAAGTGGAAATCCACCAAGTGAATAAGACTGGGAAGAGTACCAAGAAACCTGCACCTTCTCAGAGGCATGGAACACTCGACACACTGAGAACATTGAAAGTGTATGGTGAAAGGCCCAGAAGTGGTCAGTATTTACAATATTCACAGAATACTCAGTCTTTCTATACCAGCAGCCAAAGTCAAGATATCTCATTACAGTCTAGAAAGTTGCTTAATACAAATATACAGTTTATGGAGTGTCATTAGAGTTCTTAAAATGCCTTTTGCTTATTTATTTATTTTTTTGGCAGCTATTGTGCAAGGCTGATTTTGTGACTTGTGCCAGGTCACAAGACCATGATACACTTTGATCTGTAAATCCTATGAATGATTTTTTCAATTTTAATTCTTCTTTTTGCTTTCCTTGTATGTATGTGAAGCCACTATTTCATGTAAATGAACACTGTTTATTGGTTGCTTCCCAATGATAACCTCAGCCAGTTATAATAGAGAAGAGGGTTGTCTAATGAAGTTCATCCCACTACATCCCTATTATAATACTTATCATACTATATTAAAATTGTGGGTTTTCAACATTAGATTAAAAAATGTGTGAAGATAGGCACCCTGACTTTGCATAGGTCTTTCTATGATGCAAAATAGATATTTGTTAAATAAATATTAAGTCAACAAAGTGTTTGCCCTTTATGCTATTGTCAATTCTCTACCAGTCACAATTATTCTTTTGCAAACAATATTATTGCCTCTTAGTTTCAACTGTTAATGCCAAGAATGACAGGTTACCCTATTAATTAGTTTACTGAATATAAACAAGAAAGTTACTATAGAAGATTTAATGGGATAGATTCTCTTACAAGAAAAAGCTCAGAGACCTTTTCTGCTATAACTCAGAGTCTCTGAATTCTGAATTTGTCAGAGTTTATAAACACTAATGACTGAAGTAATATACATAATTTTTGTTAATATTCTGTCCATAGACACCAGTTACAATTTTACATGACCCTGATTTTTATATGTCTTAATGCATTACTCATAAATAAGAAATCAAAAAACATAACAGGTGCATGCCCTTTGACTGTTTTAATCTTGAATTGTGTTTTTTTCCTGGCATATGCAGGGACGTTTGCTATGTTCCCTAGTATTTATTTGTAGAGGCTGTGCCAGAACTGGTTTAACATGCCTACAGAGAACACAGTAAAACTTCAAAAAATGAATAGATGATATGTTTTGTATTCACTTATAAAAAGGCCTAGATATTTGGAGAGTAGTTTCTTCTCCATTGAACCTCTAAAAGCCAAGACTGCTCAATTCCTTTCACCACTGTGTCATTGGTATCATAAATTTCTGTAGATATCCTTAAAGCCGTGAGGACCATCATGGACTCATTTTTAATTCTTGTTCCAGGGCATATGTGCAGTCCTATCTAGTACTCTAGAATGAAAGTTAAAGTGAGCCTCAATTTCTCAACTGAATAAACTTCCTTTTTCTACTTTTCTTATCAGTCCTTAAAAAACGATGAGCAGTCTGCGAAAATTGATGTTCAGAAACTTCTGGAATTAGGACAGAAACAAAGGTAAGAGTGTTCTTTTCTCTTGATTTTTCTTAGTTCTTTTTGCCATAGTGTCAAGCAACATTCAGAAACTTCACAGAAGTTGTTGATTCTAAGGGCAAAACAATAATTATCTTTTCACTTATACTTAAATGTACATGGGATTCACTTGGGAATCTTGGTCAAATGCAGATTCTTACACAGTAGAACTGGGGTGCACTTGAGATTCTGTATTTCTAACAAGTTCCTTGTTGATGGTGATGGTGATTTTTTTTTTGTCTGCAAATCACAATTTGAATGTTAGGGAGCCATTATACTTTTCTTAGTTAGTAAGATGGACACTTGTAAGTCCACCAATCAATTGACAGATTTGATATTATTGCCCTAGATGGACCATGTTTAATAAAATCAAAATTTGATTGTGGTAATAGTAATGAGGTGGTAAGGAATGAAATAATCTTATTAACAATACAAGTGGAATCAGTACAATACTGTTAGTATTGGTTTGTTTATTTTTGAAGAAAGTATATTATAAAATATATTTGCATAAATTATAAAAAAGCCATATGATTTTTAAATTGCTTTTCCAAGCCACAAAAATGAAAACGGAAAACAAGTATTTTAATATAGAAACAAGCTCACGTCTGCTATGCACTTACTGGGAGCTCTTCTAGTTGACTTGTATACATTTTCTTGTTTGATCTTCACAACTACCATTTGAAGTAGATATTATACCCACTTTATAGATGGCAAATAGTTGCTCAAAGTGCTTAGTGGAATTGCTGAAAATCGTGTTAATTGGAGTTTAGATTTAAAATCTGCTGTGTCTTACCCCATAGCCCCACCTTTCCACTTTGGCTCACTGATTACAAGGCAAAAAGCTATTTAAAAGTTTACACACAAGGTAGCATGTAGAGTAGACCCTAAGTCCCTCCTCATCAGTCTATATATCCTCCACTGACCTTGGTTCTTAATTCAGAACTCTTATTATTGACATGCATTTGGATTGAGCCGATGACATCTATTAAAAAATATAAAATCAAGTGTCTTACATTGACTCTTCTTATTATTTATAGTGAAATGTTTATTATTTATTGAATATAAAATTATTTTCAAAGTCTAGTATTAAGAAAAACTTGAAAAAAGCAATCCAAACATGTTTCCAAAACCGTATTATTTAAATGATTTTATTGGTTTGAAATAAATCATCTCTTAAAACACCATGCTCAATATTACACAAGTATTTGTGACTCTGTGAAGTAGTGATAGAGGACATAAGCAACAATTTGAATAGAAAGAATAGAACATTATTCAGTTGGAAAATAGAAAATTTTGTCATTTGTAACAACATGGATGAAGCTGGAGGACATATGTTATGCTAAATAATCCAGGCACAGAAAGACAAATACCTTGTAATCTCACTCCTATTTGGAGTTTTAAAAAGTTGATGTCAGGCCAGGCGCGGTGGCTCATGCCTGTAATCCCAGCACTTTGGGAGGCCGAGGCGGGTGGATCACGAGGTCAAGAGATCGAGACCATCCTAGTCAACATGGTGAAACCCCGTCTCTACTGAAAATACAAAAAAAATTAGCTGGGCATAGTGGCACACGCCTGTAATCCCAGCTACTCGGGAGGCTGATGCAGGAGAATTGCCTGAACTCAGGAGGTGGAGGTTGCGGTGAGCCGAGATCGCACCATTGCACTCCAGCCTGGGTAACAGAGCGAAACTCCGTCTCAAAAAAAAAAAAAAAAAGAAAGTTGATGTCCAAGAAGTGGAGAGTAGAGTGGTGGTTACCAGGGTCAGAGGTGGTTGGGGAGAGTGTTCGTGGTGAGATATTGGCTAGAGAATACTAAATTTCAGTTGGATAAGAGAAATGAGTTTGAGAGATCTGTTGTACAATGTGATGGCTATACTTAATATACTATAGTCTTGAAAAAATAAAATCAAAAAATAACCCATTAAAAGAGACCAAGAGATGCTGAAAATGATTATTTTTGTAGAGTTTTTCGGTTAGGAATGGAGAATAAACAAAAATATAAAAGCAAAAATTGATTTCTGCACAATACATTTGTAGCACCGAGTGAGAGACTGAGGAAGACATAATGAGTTCGGGAAGATTAGAAAATAAATCTGTATGTAAAGACGAAAATAAAAATGGCCAAAGGATGGCCGAGTCTGGGCTTCAGTGATAATAGAAAACTCCTTTTAGGTAGTTCCATAAAAACTAATGTAATTAAAGAAATCTTTTAGGGGAATTATTATATCCTGGCTTTTAGGGAAATTATTATGTCAAACCCATTCAGGGCAGAAAGAAAAATGTAGACCAGGGAGAGAAATCCCTACTTAGAGACAAGGACAGGGAGATCTCAAGAGTGAGGATCCTGGAGTAAGAGAACAATGACATCAGCCTTTCTTTACCATAGGAGGGACACAGATGAGGAGACAGGCTTATGCATGATCTGAATGAAAACCTATTCCCTTAGTTTGCTGATATTTTCTTAAAGTATCTATGGCTGATTCACATGACACACAAAACACCACAAAAATCAGGAAAATGTGAATTTTAATCATCAGGTAGACATGTGGTTTAAGAATTTTAATCATCAAGTGTACATGTGGCAAAGTGCGTAAACTACCAGATGATAGAACAAGACTTTCCAGAGGATGAAATGGAGAATATTTTGATTTTACTAATTCACAGTTTTGTCTAAAATTAGAAACTTGTTTAAAATGCATAACCTGTATTATATGCATAATCAAAGTTAGAATGGGAGACTCAATAAATTATAATAATAGGTAACTTCTCGAAAGGGTCTAAGATTTGATGCGTTAGTTTTTTGCTGTTTACTTAAAAATAGAAACATAAAAATTATGTTTATATTATGGTAAAAGAGGCTGTGTATCTCATTTTGAAATTTTACTTATTAGTAAACATTAAAAGAGAAAAATATCACCTTTGGTTATCAAAAATACTAACTTATTGCAAATTTATGCAT
Organism: Callithrix jacchus; assembly: GCF_049354715.1. Classification (NCBI taxonomy): domain Eukaryota; kingdom Metazoa; phylum Chordata; class Mammalia; order Primates; family Cebidae; genus Callithrix; species Callithrix jacchus. The sequence goes on from NC_133511.1 coordinate 90,349,237, forward strand.
CTTCTCTGAGTTTGAAAGAGTGCAGTATGCTTGCAGGTGCCATTTGGCCACTGCCCATCTCTCAGTTATTACCTTGTTTTCTGGATCCTTTGTCCTCAGATCCTTGACATCTGGCTTCATCTGGACTAGTGATCCCAGAAGCCGTGCTTCTTTTATGTGACTCTGAAACCACTGGTCATAGCTAGTGATTCAGAGGTGGCCACCAAAACAAAAATGAATCAATTAGTGGTTCCCTCTGGAATTGTAACGTAGAGGCCGCTAATCAGCCTTTCTGTGTAGCGGAAACTAGACTATAAGTAAATTCAGGGGATATGCAGTGGCCACATACAACTATGTGGAGAGAAAGCAGAGAGAAAGGTGTGTGTGTGCGTGCATGTGTGTGTGTGTGTGTGTGTGTGTTTGCGTGCACACTTATATGAGAGCAAGAGTGAGAAAATAAGAGTTGTGTTGACTTGAGCATCACGTTTCAGGAATATTTACACAGCCTAGATTATGTTCAGAGGAGAGTTCCCAGGAGGATGGAGAGATTTTAAACCATACCATGTCAGGACTGAGAATATATAACCACAACAAGAATAGGGAATAGGACAGGATCCTGGAATGTCTGAAAAGCTGAAAATGTCCTTGAGCAAAAGAGAATAAAACCTTTTATTTTTTATGGTGGTTGGTTGGTAGAGAGTCCCAGAAGGCAGTTTTGGACTCAGTGTACTAAAGGACTTTACAACAATGTTCTCTGAAAACTGAAGAGAAAAAAAGCCTAAAATAATGTTGAGTTCTCCATCTATGATGTTATTAAAATATAAGCTGATAGTCACTAGAAAGAAATGCCTTTCTGTAGAGTGGTTAGGGTGAAGGTGTTTTTATAGCTCTAATTTGAGATGAAAGACGTGTGAAATGATGGCCCTTTAAAATTCCTTGAAACACAAAATGTTACGCTAAAATATTTCAGCATTTGAGCTATCACAGGTATCACTCGAGCCATTAACTTTTTAGAATTAAAGTTTCAGTTTAGTACCAGGCATAGTCCTACAGGAGTAGATATAGTTTGAGCAATCTCAGTTGATTTGGGAAGGGGTGCAGAGGCAAGTCAGGAATCATCTCCACAGGAGGATAACTTAGCAAATCTGTGAAGCAGAAATCTATAGCTAGCTAAAACACTAGAGCAGTGAGCATGTGAAGACATAAGCTTAGAAGGAAGGCAGAAGAGGAAATGAAGAGATATAGAAGACAAAAACTCGACTTTACCTTTCTGCCCGATAGTGTTCTTTGGCATGAAAATGTTCAGAATTCTCTACCTTTTCCAGCTTTTACAATTTGTTTTAAGTCTTGTTTCCTAGATTGTCTATAGATGTCAGCATGGAGGATTTATTTGGAAAAAATATATAGATACCCATTCCCATACATATATCTATATGTATATATATATCTATATCAATATATAAAAATTATATACTCATTGTTATTTTAATAAAATATATTTTATTATTTAATTTTTGTTAAGTGTTTTATGAATATCCTTTAAAAATAAAAATGAGAATTTTAAATCAAAAAGTTTAAAAATAATTATTTTGTCATTTTTTATTATAACTTTATTTTCAGTAGGAAAAATAATTTTACTGTTTTTCACTCAGTGCTCGTTGAAGATTTGAGTGTTTGGTATAACATGTAGTTTGCTCCTTCTTTCCTTCCTTCCTTCCTTCTTTCTTTCCTTCTTTTCCTCCCTCCCCCCCCCATAAATATAGTATAGTAAATCTTTAAAGTTTGAGCATACAGACACTAAAACACCATTTCACTACCCCTCGAAGCATTAGTTATCTATCATAATATGATGCCATAGTTTGCTGTGGGGCTTATAAAAGTGTCTTGGACATTGTAAGCCTACAATACATGTAGATATATATTATATTTTATTGTATTATATTATGTTATATTACAAACACTCTATGGAAAATGTCAGAAGTAATAACGGAAGCCCAGATTTTACATGTTCATTATATGAAGCAAGTCTGATAAAAAAAACTAGTTTGAGACAGTGGTGGAAGCTGTGATTTAGAATCCACTTCAAGCACATTAAAAGGATCACCCAAGTGACTGTAATTATTCTACAACTTGTTCTTACTATATTTTGATTTGTCAACCAAAGTCGAAAATGATTCCAAAAAACAGACAGACTTTCTCATTCTTGAAATCGGGACTAGGACATCAGTTTCAAGAGTAATTAATCTGGGAGTGCCATTAAGTCCTGCTGGGTGGAAGAGCAGCTTGTGGTTGTATAGAAAACATGGTGGTCAGAGGTTGAATGTAGGGGTGTAGAGTGGTGCCAGTGGTTATTGCCATGACCTAACATTTGTTAAATAATTCTTTTACCAGCACTGTGGTAAGCATTTTGCTTACATTATGTCATCTTAATATGAGCCCAAGCCTATACATTAGTTCTACCATCGTGCCTGCTTTTTGGATGAAGAAATTGAGTATGAGAGGGTGTGTCATTGTCAAATATCCAGAGCTAGTCTTTTGGCACTAGATTGGATGTTTTCAATTAGTTTAGGTGCTGGTAAGACTCAAACAGGTTTCTATTTTGTTCTTGCTCTTGCTTTGAGAGAATTTCTATAGTCAGAAATTACCACACATACAAACACAAACAAATACACTAGCCTTTATCTAATATCTGATTTGTTTGAGGTGATAGCTTGAGTAAAAAATACAGTCACAACACAGAAAGATAATGTGATGTGTTACAAATGAATAAATCCTAAATCCTTAAAAGAAAGACAAATTTAGGGAAATAGCACTATTTTTAACAAGGGAGACAGGATCCTTATGCACTACTAAGCTTGAGAAACAATGCATATATAAGCATAGGCATGCATTTTCTTTATTATCTCCATTAAATGAGACAGGTCTTGAGTTAGAATAAGTTCCTTTTCCCTGTTTTTATAAAAGAGCTCAGGCCTTACAAAAGATGTATAGCACAATACTTTAGAATTAATTAATTAGAAGCACCAGAAGGGAGCAGTGATTTTATCCTATCGGCAAGTCTATGGTGACTTTTTCTAACCAGTATGTTCACACCCCAGTATGCTGTTGTTGAAATTATCTTTTCAACTTGAATTATATATTGCTTTGATTTAATACATAGTGTAGTTCACAGATGTTTCACACAGTGGTATTTTTATAAAACATAATAGCAAGGTAATTAAAAAAACATTCAACTTACATTTAGTGTTTGCATGGGAGAGAAAGCTTTTTATTACCAGAATCTTTAAACATATCCTGTTTGATTAACTGTGGCTTTATGCAATTCTAGTTGTCTATGTCCTAAATGTAGACAGCAAAGCCTCCTTTTATAATGTACATAAAAAATAATGGAATTATATTATTTTCTTTCTTATGCTCTGTTTTCTACTTAACTAGAGAAGAAATGAAGTCTCTTCAGGAGGCCCTGCAAAATCAACTTAAAGAGACATCAGAGAAAGCAGAAAAACACCAGGCTACCGTAAGTGTGTTTCTTCTTTGTGCCCTTTGCTTTAGGGCTGGGACATTGTTACTTTATTTTTCCAAAATCACTATGGAACAAACACACCTGTAAAAAATAAAAGTGAAAATACAAAAAAAAAAAAAAGAAAGGAGCATCAGTCAATGTGATCATAATAGTACTTGATCAGCATTCATTCCTGGAAAAGGTTAATGTTTTATTCGATTATTGGGGAGGTCATCTAATTCCTAGCCGACTTTAAAGAATGAGAAACTAATGGACAGAGTGGGGCAAGGATTCTGGTGTCAGGACCTTGTCAGTGGCTCTCAGATCGTGGGATGTCACTGACCGTTAAGTAAATTACGCTAAGTGAGGGCTAAGTAGTGCTCCGCATCCAGTGAGTAAGAATCTCTCAGGAGCGCGGCCATGCCATCTGCCTATTTAATCTATCTCATGGGTTCTAATGCACCCTAAAGTTTATGAATCAGACTCTTCTCCTGACAGCTATAACTGTGAGAAATAAACTAGGAAATAAACTTTCTCACCTGAAATGATGTTTCCTTGACCCCACCATTTCAGCTCTTACTACGAACATTTACCATAGGCAGGAGGGGTGCTGTTCCTGAGAGCCATGTTGAGAACCAGGTTTCTACTGGATTTCCCAGAGCCACCTTACACACCATATATAGGGATTAGATCTTATATCTTGTTTTCAGGATCTGAGTCTGTTTTAAAATATAGTGTATTAATAGAACATATGAGGTATAGCAAGGTCAACAGATCAGGGAAAGACTGCCACTGAAAACAGAGCTTATTTCTCACAGTTCTAGCTGTACACCATAGAGGGGTCACATGGGGAGGTACCGGGGCTGTTCATGAGGCAGAGGGAGAGGAGGAAACTGTGGGTAAGAGGCAATGAACTGTGGTTTCTGAGGCAATGAACAAGTGAAACAGGTTAAGTGGCCTTGGGATTTAGCAGTTTAAGTGATTTTTGGTTGGCTCTGGGGCACAGCAGCTGTCCTGACTTGTTACCTATCTCTAAGGTGATTAGGGCAAATCCATAGTAGCCTGGGGAAATTAAAAAGGGGGGCATTTGGGGGTGTTGTTTTTCAGTTGTTGGTTGTATTTGAAAAGTGTGCCTTTGGGAGGAGGACTTCTCCCCTCTGAGGTGTTGAAGCAGCAATAAGAGTCTGGAGCTAAGGCAGGGTGGTTCAAGGATATGATTTGGTATCGGGTTGTTTAGAACAAGGCTGATCCAGCACATGCATGAAGAATAAATGTTAATGCATCAAGTTTAAAGAAGTTAAAACTGTGGTGAAGCCTGAATCTCCATTTGGATCAATTACCTGGAATCCTAGGTTCTCTAAACACAGTCAGCCTGCCTTTCTTTTACCAGGCTTCATTTAACAACCTTGAGTAAAATGTGGAGTTTTGCATCTGAAACTCAGTCCAGTTTGTCATCTGCAATGCCTGATTTCAGGGAACAGCCTTTCTAATAATGACTGTTGACTTTTCAAAGTACAGAATTATTTCATGTTAAGGATTCACTGTTATCTGTTCTGTTCACCTGTTAGGATGAGCATGTTTGTTCATTGCTATGCTGTGGCAACTCTCACTGCTCATTTGAAATGTGGCCTAAAGTCTGGCTCACTGGATACCAAATGTTACATAAAAGAATAGACATATTCTTAGCACAAGCTCGTTGATCCATCCTCCCAACATCTGACCTAGCTTAGTGAATGGTCCTAATTGCAATCACATTTCTGCCGTGGCTAATCATATTTAATCCGGGTTTCTTCATAGCCTAATGACAAATGATGGTAGAGCAGAATAGAAGTGTTCACGCAGCCTATTTTCTCTGGTCTTCATAATAAAACTACATTGTTGGTTTCTTAAAAAGTAACTCACATAAGGTGTTTCTAGTTTGCATTTACACAGCTAAAAGGCAGAAGAGCTAAGGCCTGAACTCAAAATTATTCCAGGAAATTATGCAAACTGAGAGCTAAAAAGAAGAGAGTTATAACTTTAGAAAGATCACAACCAAAGTCAGAGTATCCAAGCATGAAAAATGTCATGGACCGAGAATGTAGACTGAGTCACCTTTGCTCTCATATCAGCATGCCTGCAGTGCCTTCCTTATGGCTGAACACTGAATCCTGAGGGAGAGTTTCTCTTTCCTCCCAAAATACTTCACTAAACCAGAAACTTCCTAAAGAGACATAACTTAGCATGTGTTTCAGTATAAGAATTTCAGGGTTTAAATTTCTAAGAGGTATAAATTTCTAGGAGGACATTTACTAGATCTATAAATTTACTAGCTCAGTACCAGACTTGATCAAGCTTTTTAACTTCTGCAAGTTTCCTTATTATCACATTTAAGGGGTGATTCACATTAGATTAATGTACATAATTTCTATAAAATTGTAATCTGGCACGTAGTAGATAGTAGACATTAAACTAATGTCATTCCCTTTCCTTCTGTGCTTCCCATTTTAATTTCATCTTCATCACTTCTCAACTGAATGAATATAAGCAAGTCATTGATTTCTCTGAGGCTTTTTCATTGTAAGCAGTATGCCAATGGTACTTATATAATAGGTTATTTGGTGATTATATGAGATGATGCATGCATTGTTGAGCAGAAGACCATCAATTGTAAGCAACCTCTAAATTGTATGCTATCATCATCATCATTAGTAGCATTTTTTCTTTCTAACTATTTAAAACCTTTGTTATATGGTAATATCACAGTGAAAATTATCAGGGATAACATAAGAATGCATACCTAATAAAATGAATATTAAAATAATATATCCTATTGTTCATAATTTAGGATGTTCTATTTCTTCAATTCTATTTACATTACTATTCAAAATCATTTTATATTGCAATTTCTGGATACTGCCACATGGATTTTCAATGACTGTTCTTAAAAGCTGACATTGAAATGTTTGAGTGACCTCAAGTTCCCAGAGACCTACAAATGGTGTCTTTATAGGAATCAGACATATTACCTATCAGTGATCAGGGGAAACCCAGCATCATTTTTACTGTTATCAAAAACTACTAGATGGTGAGGTTTTTCACCAATGGCTTGCATTTTCTTAATTGCAGACTATTTCTTTTTTATTCACTGTTCTTGTTAATTTCATTTTCTTTTCCCCATAGGTTATTAGGGCACAGGTGGTATTCAATCACATGAACAAATTCTTTAGCGGTGATTTGTGAGATTTTGGTGCACTCATCACTGCACCCTGTTTGTAGTCTTTGATCCCTCACTTCCCCCTCACCCTTCCCCCCAAGTCCCCAAAGTCCACTGTATCATTCTTATGCCTTTGTATCCTCGTAGCTTAGCTCCCATGTATCAGTGAAAACATACAATATTTGGTTTTCAATTTCTGAGTTACTTCACTTAGAATAATAGTTTCCAATCACATCCAGGTTACTTCAAATGGTGTTAATTCCTTCCTTTTTATGGCTGAGTAGTATTCCATTGTGTATGTGTGTGTATATATATACACATATATATGTGTATATATATATGCCACAGTATTTACATACACAGTAGTATTCCACTGTGTGTATATATATATATACCACAGTTTTCTTAACCACTTGTTGATTGATGGGCATTTGGGTTGGTTCCATAATTTTGCAGTAGTGAATTGTGTGCTATAAACATGCTTGCACAAGTATCTTTTTCATATAATGACTTATTTTCCTGAGTAGATACCCAGTAGTGGGAATGATGGAAAATGGTAGATCTACTTTTAGTTAGTTATTTAAGGAATCACCACTCTGTTTTCCACAGTGGCTGTACTAGCTTACATTCCTACCAGCAGCATGGAAGTATTCCTTGATCACTGCATCTATGCCAACACCTACTGTTTATTGGCTTTTTGATTATGGCCATTCTTGCAGGAGTAGGTGGTGTGGCATCATGATTTTGATTTACATTTCCCTGATCATTAGTGATATTGAGCATTTTTTCATGTTTGTTGGCCATTTTTATATGTTCTTTGAGAATTGTCTATTCATGTCCTTAGCCCACTTTTTGATGGAATTTTTTTCTAATCTACGAGTTCATCATAGATTCTGGATATTAGTTCTTTGTCAGATGTATAGATTATGAAGATTTTCTTCCAATCTCTAAGTTTACTCTGCCAACTCTTCCTTTTGCCATGCAAATGCTTTAGTTTAATTAAGTCCCAACTATTTATCTCTGTTTTTATTGCATTTGCTTTTGGGTTCTTTGTCATGAGATCCTTGCCTAAGCAAATGTCAAGAATGGTTTTTCCAATGTAATCCTCTAGAATTTTTATAGTTTCATGTATTAAAGTTTTAATCCATTTTGAGTAGATTTTTATATAAGGTGAGAGACAAATACGGTTTTATTCTCATATATATGGCTAACCAATTATCCCAGCACCATTTGTTGAAAAGAATGTCCTTTCCCCACCTTATATTTTTGTTTGCTTTGTCAAAGATCAGCTGGCTGTAAGTATTTGCATTTATTTCTGGGTTCTCTATTATGTTTCATTGGTCTATGTGCCTATTTTTATACCAGTACCATCCTGTTTTGGTGACTATGGCCTTATAATTTGAAATCAGGTTGTGCGATGCCTCCAGATTTGTTTCTTTTGCTTAGTCTTAGTTTGGCTATACAGGCTATTTTTTGGTTCCCTATGAATTTTAGAATTGCTTTTTCTAATTCTATGAAGAATTGTAATGTTGGGGTTCAGGGGCTCAGGGGCTCAGGGGCTCAGGAGAGCCCTCAGTTCCCCTGAGAGGAACCTTCTCCAAGTTCTTGGTCTATTACTCCCCAAGAATGGGAGAGGAGACAATGTCGCAGTGTGCAGTAAATGCCAGACCCAAAAGTGCTTGTAGAAAGTGATTTATTTATGTAGAGAGAGAAAAAGGAGAAGGAGAGAGAAAGAAACAGCTAACTCTCACACTGAATGAGAGAAAGAAAAGCTTCTCTCACACTGAGTGAGAAGGGTTCCCAGAGGGAGAAAACCAGAGGAGGAAATCTCTCCTCACACCGAGTGAGAGAATCCAGAAAGATGGAATCCAGGAGAGGAAAGACAGCTTCCACACTGAGTGGAAGGGAAGGGAGAGAGAGAGGGAGTTTAGGAGGGGAAGACAGGCTTCCACGAGAGTGTGGAAGGGGACTCCAGAGGGGAAATCCAGGAGAGAGAAAGATGGCTTCCATGAAGGGAGTGTTCATGGAAGGGGACCCAAACATGGATTCTGAAGGGGTGTGGAAGAAGGGGACTTTTAACCTGGGTGGAACCCCCACATTCTCTAAGACCTCTGGCCAATGAAAGGAGTTTCTTAGCACTTCCACTGGAGTGATTGACTTTTTGATTCTTCTTGCACCCTTGAAAATTAAAACAGAGAGCATTAAATCTCCTGGATGGACAGAGATGGGAGCGGGGCATGGCACTGGAAAGTTCTTGCTCTTAAAAGTACTTCCCCTTGTGGACCCGGAAAGAGAACACATTCCCTCAGAATGATGGTGGTATTTTGATGAAGATTGTGTTGATTTTGTAGACTGCTGTTAGCAGTATGGTCATTTTCACAATATTTATTCTATCTATGAGCATGGGATATGTTTCCATTCAACTGTGTCATCTATGATTTCTTTTAGCAGTGTTCTGTAGTTTTCCTTGTAGAAGTCTTTGCCTTTTTGTTTGGTATATTCTTAAGTATTTTATTTTATTTTTTGCAGCTATTGTAAAAGGGGTTGCATCCTTGATTTGATTCTCCACTTGGTCAGTGTTGGTATATAGAAGAGCTGTTGATTTGTGTACAGTAATCCACTATCTGGAAACTTTACTGAATTATTTTATCAGTTCTAGGAGCTCTCTGGAGGAGTCTTTAGGGTTTTCAAGGTAAACGATAATATCATCAGCAAACAGTGACAGTTTGACCTTCTCTTCACCAATTTGGATGCCCCTTTATTTCTTTCTCTTGTCTGATTGCTCTGGCTAAGGCTTCCAGTACTATGTGGAAGAAGAGGGGTGAGAGTGGGCATCGTTTTCTTGTTCAAGTTGTCAGAGGGAATGCTTTCAACTTTACCCCATTCAGTATTATATTGGCTGTGGCTTTGCCATAGATGGCTTTTATTACGTTGAAGTATAGCCATTGTATGCCAATTTTGCTGAGAGTTTTAATCATAAAAGGATACTGGGTTTGCCAAATGCTTGTTCTGCATCTATTGAGATTATCATGTGATTTTTGTCTTTCATTCTCTTTATGTGGTGTATCCCATTTATTGACTTATCTATGTTAAACCAGTTCTTCATCCCTGGTATAAAAGCAACTTGATCATGGTGGCTTATCTTTTTGGTATGTTGTTGGATTTTGTTAGCTAGTATTTTGTTAAGAATTTTAGTGTTTATGTTCCTCAAGGATATTGGTCTGTAGTTTTTTGTTTTTTGGTTTTATTTTTGGTTATGTCCTTTCCTGGTTTTGGTATTAGGGTGATGCTGAGTTCATAGAATGAATTAGGGTGGGTTCCCTTTTATTCTATCTTGTGGAATAGTGTCAAAAGGATTGTTACCAATTCTTCTTTGAATGTCTGGTAGAATTCTGCTGTGAATCCATCTGATCTGGATTTTTTTTGTTATTAATTTTTAAATTACTATTTCAATCTTGCTGCTTGTTATTGGTCTGTTTCAGGTATTTATTTCTTCCCGGTTTAAAATAGGTGGGTTGTATTTCTTCAGGAATTTATTCATCTCATCTAGGTTTTCTTGTTTATGTGCATCTAGGTTTTCTTGTTTATGTTCATAGTAGCCTTGAATAATCTTTTGTATTTCAGTGGTGTCAGTTGTAATATCTCTTGTTTCATTTCTTAGTGAGGTTATTTGGATTTTCTTTCTTCTTTTCTTAGTTTATCTTGTTTTTATTCTATCAATTTTATTTATCTTTCCAAAGAACCAGCTTTTTGTTTCATTTGTCTTTTGCATTGGTTTTCTTTTTGTTTGTTTCAGTTTCATTTAGTCCTGCTCTGATCTTGGTTATTTTCTTTCTTCTTCTGGGTTTGGCTTTGGTTTGTTCTGGTTTCTATAGTTCCTTTAGATGTGACCTTAGAGTATCAGTTCATACTCTTTCAGTCTTTTTGATGTAGACATTTAGGGCTATGAACTTCCGTTTTAGCACTGCCTTTGCTGTATTCCAGAGGTTTTGATAGGTTGTGTCATCATTGTTGTTCAGGTCAAAGAATTTTTAATTTTCATCTTGGTTTCATTTTGGACCCAATGCTCATTCAGGAACATATTATTTAATTTCCATGTATTTTCACAGTTTTGAAGGTTCCTTTTGGAGTTGATTTCCAGTTTTTTTCCACTGTGGTCTGAGCGTGTTCAATATAATTTTAATTTTCTTAAACTTATTGTGACTCATTTTATGACCTGTCATATGGTTTATCTTGGAGAAAGTTCCATGTGCTATTGAACAGAATGTGTATTCTGCAGATGTTGAATAAAATGTTTTGTATATCTCTGTTAAGTCTATTTATTCCAAGGTATAGTTTAAATTCATTGTTTCTTGGTTGACATTCTCCCTTGATGACTTTACTAGTACTGTCAGTGGAGTATTGAAGTCCCCCACTATTATTGTATTGCTGTCTCTCTCATTTCTTAGGCCTATCAGTAATGATTTTAAATTTGGGAACTCCAGTGTTAGGTGCATATATATTTAGGATTGTGATATTTTCTGTTTGGACAAGCCTGTTTACCATCATATAATGTCCCATTTTGACTCTTTTAACGGCTGTTGCTTTGAAGTTATTTTGTCTGATATAACAATAGCTACCCCTGCTTGTTTTCTGTACCATTTGCATAAAATGCCTTTTTCTACCACTTTACTTTAAGTTTATATGAGTCCTTATGTGTTAGGCAAGTCTCCTGAAGACAGCAGACAGTTAGATGGTCAGTGAGTTGTTTCTTTTTTCTTTTCTTTTTTTTTTTCGAGATGGAGTCTTGCTCTGTCACCCAGGCTAGAGTGCAGTGGTGCAATCGCAGCTCACTGCAAATTTCGCTTCCTGGCTTCAAGTGATTCTCCTATCTCAGCCTCCTGAATAGCCGGTATTATAGGCACATGTCACCACACCCAGCTAATTTTTGTATTTTTAGTAGAGACAGGGTTTCTTCCTGTTGGCCAGGCTGGTTCGGAACTCCTGACCTCATGTGATCCACCCACCTCAGCCTCCCAAAGTGCTGGGATTACAGGTGTGAGCCACCATGCCCAGCCAGTTCTTATTCATTCTGTAGTTCTGTATTTTTTAAGTGGAGCTTTAGGCCATTTACAGTCAATGTTAGTACTCAGATGTGAGGTATCATTTCACTAATTGTGCTATTTGTTGCCTAGGTACTTGTTTTTTTTTTTTTTTGCTTTTTAAATTGTATTTTTGTTTTGTGGGTCCTGTGTGATTTGTGCTTTAAAGAGGTTCTGTTTTTATGTGTTTCCAGAATTTGTTTCAAGATTTAGCACTCCTTTTAGCAGTTGTTATAATGGTGGCTTGGTAGCGGCGAAGTTGCTTAGCATTTATTTGTCTGAAAAGACTGTATCTTTCCTTTATGTATGATGCTTAGTTTCACTGGATAAAAATATCACATAAAATGAGAGTTTTGGCTCTTTATTTACGTTCCAGAAAATACTTGCATTTATTAGGAATTAATTGGTCATTGAAAACTAGGTAAAAGCCATCATTAAAATTTTATTTTGGAATTTGGGGAAATGGATGCCTTTTAGTACAATAAAATTCCAAATGTATTGGTCTATTCAAGTATTATATTTCTTATTGCAAAAATTTTGGAATTTTATTCTAATCTAAGGACTATTGTATAAACTTTCAAATTTATCAGTGGACAGTTGCTTATAATACTTTGAATTGTGAATGTGGCCTATTTCTTCCTTTTATTTGACATTTTAACATTTGAGTCTTTTATTCAAATTTTGTCATAATCTTTTCTCTTTAGCATAATCTTTCCAAAGAACGAAGGATTTAGGGGATTTTTGTTTCTTTCATAGTTTATTGGTTTTTGTTTTATAATTCTCTCTTTCCTTAGTACACCGAGTTTGACCTTTTGCTTGTTAACCAACTTCTTGAATTAGTGTAATTTATCTTTTATTTACCTGAAAATACATTTAAAGCTATTAGTTATCTGCTAAGTATTACTTTGATAGGTTTGATTTTCATTATTATTATAATAATGTGTTTGATTATTTCTCATTAATCCAATGATTATTAAAAAAAAATTTTTTTTTGAGAGGGAATTTCAGTCTTATTTCCCAGGCTGGAGTGCAATGGCACAATCTCAGCTCACTGCAACCTCCATCTCCTGGGTTCAAGCAATTCTCCTGCCTCAGCTTCCCAGGCAGCTGTTTACAGGCATGTGCCATCACGCCCAGCTAATTTTGTATTTTTAGTAAAGATGAGGTTTGTCCATCTTGGTCAGGCTGGTCTCGAACTCCTGACCTCAGGTGATCAGCCCACCTAGGCCTCCCAAAATGTTGAATTTATAGACGTGAGCCACCGTGCATGGCCTAGAAAATATTTTTAAACAAGACATTATTTGACCACCTATAAAAATTATTTTTAATTTAATTAAAATAGAGTTTAATAACATATGTGCTGTTAATATTTTTGAATTTATAGAACTTCATTTATGTATTGTACATACTTTATTTGTATAACATTTCTGTAAATTTCCTGGGGGTGGTAAAAAAGTATAAGCAGTTTGTTGGAGATTAATCTCTATATACTAATAGTTTAAAACTATCAATTGTAGAGCATCAAGATAGGTGTGCATGCAGATATTCCTGGAGGGTTGAATACCCAGGAATGTCATGGAAGCTCCATGCCCCTTCTCCTATACTTCACCTTACCCAACTCCTCTGCGTACATTTTAATTGCCTTTATAATGAACCAGTAACTGTAGATGTTTCCTTGAGCTCTGTAAGCCACTCCAGAAAACTGTGACCCTAAGGAAAAACTCTAACAGCATTGAAGAATGAGCTCTCAGGTGTGACCAGAATAATTAAAGATTTTAATGATCATTGAATGCATTTCCCTATTCTTGTTAATTTTTATGGCTTAACTTGTCCTGAAACATAATTAGTCTAAAGCAAGAGTTAGCTTCAAGCTTTGAATCTCATTAAAAATAAAGAATTGCTATGTTCTTTAAATCTTATTCACAGTAAATACAATGTATTTTCTTTTTCTGAGAATTATTTCATAACTATCTATAAGAATGCTTACTGTTTTAGGGATGTTAAAATCTGTTGGGATTCTAAACAAATGGCCTAAAATGCTAATGATTTTAAATGTTCAAAATATATTTTACGTCTTCAATATTTAAGTATTGCATTCTTAAGTTTTTCTGTCCTTGTTTAATATTTAATAATTATAGTCTTGACATGGTAATGTATTTTCATTATACTTTAATTAAAGTTAATTGTTAACTATGAACAACATGTGCAGTACCAATATATGAAGATTTGGGGTAAATAATAGTATCAGTAAAAGAACAGGTTATTAACATAAGTAATATGGCTTTTAGTAGTTCAAGACATAACTAAAGACAAATCTGTACAAAGCAAAATTTTCTGGGGCGAATAAAGTGCTTTTGTAGAGAAGTATGTAAAAGCTATTTTGCAGGGGATACACTGTTACTCTGAATAAATGCTTAATCTTGAATGGGGTCAGGTTCTACTTGGTGTAAATCAAAAAGTATCTGAGACAGATCTCAGTCAATTTCAAAGCTTGTTTTGCCAAGGTTAAGGAAACATTCCCATGACACAGTTGACACAGTCTCAGGAGGACCTGAGAACATGTGCCTGTGGTAGTCAGACTACAGCTTGATTTTATATGTTTTAGGGAGACAGAAGACATCAGTGAATACATATATGATGTATACTGGGGGTCGGGCGCGGTGGTTCACGCCTGTAATCCCAGCACTTTGGGAGGCCGAGGCGGGTGGATCACGAGGTCAAGAGATCGAGACCATCCTGGTCAACATGGTGAAACCCCGTCTCTACTAAAAATACAAAAATTAGCTGGGCATGGTGGCACATGCCTGTAATCCCAGCTACTCAGGAGGCTGAGGCAGGAGAATTGCCTGAATCCAGGAGGCGGAGGTTGTGGTGAGCCGAGAATGCACCATTGCACTCCAGCCTGGGTAACACGAGGGAAACTCCGTCTCAAAAAAAAAAAAAAGATGTACATCGGTTCAGTCTAGAAAGGCAGGACAACTTGAAGTGGTGGGAGCCAGTAGGGTGGCAGGATATACAGCTTCCAGGCCATAGGTGATTTCAAAGGTTTTCTGATTGGCAATTGGCAAAGATTTTCTGATTGGCAATCAGTTATCTAAGACCTGGAATCAGTAGTAGGGAGTGTCTTGGTTAAGAAAAGTGGTTGTGTTATGAGACCAAGGTTTTTATTATGTAGATGAAGGCTCCAGGTAGCAGATTTAAGAGCAAGTAGATTATTTTATGGTCTCTGTTTTAAATTCCCATCATGGCCTGAACTTGTTTCAGGTTAACTTTCAAATGCCACTAGCTGAGTAGAGGAGTCCATTCAGTTGGTTAGGAGGACTTAGAATTTTACTTTTGAGTTACAGTGGTGATAGCTTGGTTTTTCAATCAACTTAAACTATCTACCTAATGGGACAACGAGGACTGGTGTTTCGGGGTTACTGTTGGTATCTCAAAATTCAAGCTTAATTAGAAAATTAATATGGCTAAAATACTAGACATGTTAATTTTCAAGGTGCTCTTTCTGTATTGTCTTCTTTTGCCATAAAAATTGTCTGGTTTGTGTTTTGAGTAACAACTGAGGAAATGGTAATGCCTGGACACCTATATAGGCCTGAAAGTAAAAAGTGTTAATAGGTGTTGTAAGACTTCTGATGGACACTATGGAAAGCCAAGCCCAGGAGTCAGATGTGATGAGGCTGGTAGGTGGTACTGGAACTATTGCAACTCTTGAAGATGTCAGAAAGAGGAATCCATGGATTTTCATTCTTGTAGTCCTCAAGTTAAATGACTCAGCTAGCTTTCCATTGGACTGGTTCTTTCTATTTCTGTGACAACTGACTTCCTCTGCATATTGTTTATGCAACACTTGACTTATCACAGCCTTAACAATACCTTATGACTTCCTTAATCTGTCTTAGCTGAGAACTAGCTGGGTTTCTCTGGAGGTTCCCAGTTCAGATCTCCCAAGAGAAATTCAACAGCCCAGATTTTATTTTAAAGTTAGAATTATTTAGTTATTCTTTACCCTGGACTTTTCATATCCTGTGTATTAGTCTGTTCTTACATTGTTATAAAGAAATACCTGAGACTGGGTAATATATAAAGAAAAAAGGTTTAATTGACTCATGGTTCCACAGGCTATATGGAAAGCATGGCTGGAGAGGCCTCAGGGAGCTTCCACTCATGGTAGAAGGCAAAGCTGGTGCAT
The DNA here is from genome assembly GCF_049354715.1 of Callithrix jacchus. Classification (NCBI taxonomy): domain Eukaryota; kingdom Metazoa; phylum Chordata; class Mammalia; order Primates; family Cebidae; genus Callithrix; species Callithrix jacchus. The sequence continues at coordinate 90,365,187 of NC_133511.1, forward strand.
GCATCTTCACACGGCCAGAGCTGGAGGAAGAGAGAGAGGGGGAGAGGTGCTACACACTTTTAAACAACCATATCTCACAATAACTCTATTATGAGAACACTAGGATGGTGGTAAACCATTTGAAACCACCCCATGAGTCAATCACCTGCTACCAGGCCCCACTTCCAGCATTAAGGATTATATTTCAACATGAGATTAGGGTGGGAACACAGACCCAAGACATATCCAGTAACTGGGAAATGATGATAATGGAAAAATCATTAAAAGGATGGTTGCTAATGCCAGAGCTGCATCCAAGCTGTGGTCCACTTACCTCTGGGCTTCAGGCTGCAGACACCTGTAGACTGCTCTCTGAGAGAAAAATCTATCTCATTTAAACAATCGTATTTAGGGATATGTCAATTATAGTACCTTAGTCTTCATCTTGATTAATTTAGTAATTGTTTACCTTCAAATGTGGTTACTACCATAACAAATTCACTAGCTACAATGAATTAATTAGTTTTACATAAAATAAACATGAGTAAATCTCATAAAGTTGAGTTTCTCATAATTTAGCCAAACTTTAACATAACATACAGTATTTATTTTTTATAAGAGCATATGCAATTTTAAAAATGTTTAAAAATATGCACGAGGCAGATATGTAACTTCTGTATAGTGGTTACCTTGAGTGAGAAGACAGGAAGAAAGGAAGTTAGCTGAAGCTTTAATAATAAGTAAATTAAAATAAATAATATATTATTTATAAAATGGCCTGAAGAAAATTGGACAAAACATTTATATCTGTTTAATGTTTAGGGTTAGTCCCATAGGCATTTTGCTTATTTCTTCGTGTCCTTCATGTTTGAAATGTTTCAGAACTAAATATTTTTTATAGTTGTGTCTATGGTAAACATTAACCTTCCTCCTAAATTTGGTTTCCAACCCAATAACTCGGTCTATCTTCAGAGATCTCCTCGATCATGAGTACCTTTTATCATTTTAGGAAACTTCTAAGACTATATTGTTTAATGCATGAGGCATTAGAAATATGACTAATCCAAACTGAGATATACTATAAGTGTAAAACACACATTGGAATCTAAAGAAATATAACACAAAAGAATGTAAATTATATCATGAATAATCTATTACATGACCAAATGATAATTTAAATATATTGAATTAAGTATATTAGAAAAATTAAATTTACCTTGTGGGTGGATCATGAGGTCCAGAGATCGAGACCATCCTGGCCAACATAGTGAAACTCCGTCTCTACTAAAAAACAAAAATTAGCTGAGTGTGGTGACACATGCCTGTAGTTCCAGCTACTCAGGAGGCTGAGGCAGGAAAATTGCTTGAGCCCAGGAGGTGGAGGTTGCAGTGAGCCAAGATTATATCACTGCACTCCAGCCTGGCACCTGGTGACAGAGCAAGACTGTGTCTCAAAAAAACAAAATGTGACTACAAGAAAACTATAAATTGGATAAATTAAATGTTTTATCCACTACCATACAGCTATTTTCCTATTATAGGTAACCCCCAGTGACTATAAAGTCTCAGTGACTAGTGTACTCTCAGCAATTATAAAGACTATAAATTCTTTACAAGTCTGGACCTCTTTCTATACTCGGGGCAGATAATGCTATTTTTAGGAGATACAGTTAGAATAAGTGTCATAAGGTGACAGGTCCTGATGATATTGTGTTTAGAAGGAAACATCATGATGTCTTCGGTAGCCTATTCTTAATGTCCCATAGTTTTGAGGTAAGTGACATTATTATGCAATTGCTCTCAAACGTGGCCACAGGTCATAATTACATGGAGTGTTTTAGAAATAGAGATTCCTAGGCTCAACTCTAGAGTCAAATTTTTTTTTTTTTTTTTAAAGGAACCACACTTTCAAAAGGAAATTAGGTTTATCTGGGTAAGAGAATCGTAGTTATAAAGTGTAGGGTTTCTCAATTAAAAAAAATAGTTTGTTAAATGAAAAAAAGGATATTTTATATAATCAATGAATATATGTAGAATTTAGTAATGAAGGTTTTGATTAAGGAATGGTGGAATTATTTGTTCTTTTTCAATATTTGTCAATAAATATTTCTCAAAATAGTGAAAAAATTATGAAAGCCATGGTAATGAGTTTGAAATGTATCTACATAATAGTCTATTCATTTTCAGATTAATTTTTTAAAGACTGAAGTTGAAAGAAAGAGCAAAATGATCCGAGACCTCCAGAATGAGGTAAGATTTATTATATCTTAGATACATTTTACATAAATCAAAAAATGCACATAAGTGAACATATAAATTTGCCACAAGTTTAAAGTATTAAACACATGCAAATTTGATTTTCAATTTTAGACTAATATAGAGAAACTGTTAGGCTAAGAATTTCAAAAAGTGGTTAATCCTTACATTTATATATATTTGATAATTTACAGATATTATACATATTTGATAATAAACTTCTCTAGTTCATTTTTCTTTCTAACTGTATTTTGCTTAGCTGATATTAAAAATCAATTTTCATTTAATAAATTTACATATTTGTTTAATAAATGACATTACAGGCACTGAAGAAGAAAGTTAGATAGAAATTGGATGCATGTTAAAAAGGGCCAATCTAGAATGAAAAATGTGTTTAAGGATAATCTCAAAATAATATAAATTTAAATATAAACAAGTTGTAATCATTTTCATGATAGCCTTTTAAATGTAAGAATCCTATTAAGTACTGCATTCATTTTTCTCTTTTGATTTATTTATCTTGTTATACAGCTACTTTATTTTCTGTAATTTCTCTATTACCTGTTTCCACCTTTTAATTTCCTTTTTATTAAATGCAATTAGTTAAGACCATTGAGCCATGACTAATTCATGATAACTCTTCCTTGATCAATCTCACTAATTATGGCTTATTTTGAATCTTTAGTCAATCTCCATAGCCTTTATTAATCAATCTTGCTTGCTTACTTCCTTTTTTCCTTCTTTTTTCCCTTCTGCTCTCCCTACCTTCCTCTTTTTTGACCTAATTCCCTCCTTCACTTGTTTTCTTTTTTCCTTTCTTCTTTTTTTCTCCTTCTCTCCATCCCTTCCTTCCTTCTTTTTTAATTTATTAAGACATTTACACAGCAAACAAACTTTATTTTTCTTAATTGACTTCCTCCTTGATATAAAAGTTAAAAGACTTTATAAATGCTTTGGTATAACTATTTGGAATCAATAGTCTGACTATGACATTAAAATAATTTTTCAAATGTAGAGGAAAAGTACAATAGAAAACAGTAAGAATCATTTTAAATATTTCTTGTGATTATAATATATTTTAATTTTATTTATTTCTAATTATCTTCTGAGTCTTCTCAAGAAAGCATGATGGGTGAACTTGATAAATCTTTCCCCTGAGGCTCAATTTTTCTAGACATCCTGATTATGATGGAAAAATATCAGTAGACCGGAGTTATCAGAATACTGGGTGTAATAGATAATATTTGTTTGTTGGGATCATTTAGGGCTCAGTGAGAAAGCCAGATTACTCAAATCAAAAAGTGCTCATGTACCATTTAAAACAAGGAAAACATTTAAAACAAGATTAGAGTCAGTTTTAAAATAGGATAAGGAGTACATTTATATATATACACACACACACAAACAGTAATATGAACCCAGTTGTATGATCATAAGAGAATTTCAAGTTAATTTTTATCTTTATGTAAGTAGCATCAGTTCACTTTAAATCTTAGATAACTTCTTAAAATCTGGAATTCAACTAAGGAAAAAGTTCTTTGAAAAAACCTACTAGACTGGGCACAGTGTCTCAAAACTATAAGCCCAGCACTTAGGGAGGCTGAGGCAGGAGGACGGGTTGAACCCAGGGGTTCGAGACCAGCCTGGACAACATGGTAAAACCTCATCTCTATTAACAAAAACAATTAGCTGGGATTGGTGGCACACTTGTTGTCCCAGCTTCTTAGGGGGCTCAGGCAGGAGGATTCCTTGAGGATGAGAGGTTGAGGTTGCAGTGAGTTGTGATCACATCACTGCATTTCAGCCTGGGTGACAGAGCAAGACACTGTCTCTATTAAAGATTTTTAAAAAATAAAAATTAAAACAACAATAACAAAAACCTACTTGGCTGGCTCATACCTATAATCCCAGTGCTTTGGGAGGCCAAGACAGCAGTGCTTCTTAAGGCCAACAGTTCCAGGTCAGCCTGAGCAACATAGTAAGATTCCATCTTTACCAAATAAATAAATAAATAAATGCAAAACTGTGAATTATTTATAGCAAGTAACAAAATACTTTGTCTTTGGAGGTTGTTTTTATAGTGAAATTGTACTTTGGCAGCTACAAAGGCTAGAATAATTCAGAAAGAAATACACCTCTCCAGAAATAAGATCTGCTAAATATAAGTTTTGTAATTAAATGTGCTACTATTCACTTTAATACTATTGAGAACTTATGAAATGAAAATCCATAACCAAAAAGGTTTCATCTTTTTACAAAACCTAATAATGAACATATATTAGCAATTCAGTGTTTTCAATTTTACCCCTTCATATTGATTTAATTTTTAGCAAAAAATCAGTATGGATATAAAGATGAAGCAGATTTATTTAACAGAACAATTGGTCTATACCCTGTAGTGAAGTTATATGGGCACTGCTTGGAAGATTTTTAGTTCAGGCATAAGAAAAAAACCAGCTAAATGGATTAAACAAAATACAGTGGTGAGGGAGATAAAACAGATACAAATAAATTTCTGGAAGAAGTTTGAAGTCCTTTGAGTGGTGACTTTTGGCTGAGGGAATTGGGGAAGTCCCAAAAAATGAAGGCGAAGTCCCTCCTATGCTTATTTTGTTAAAAGTTTTTATCATAAAGGGATGCTGGATTTTATCAAATGCTTTTTCTGCATCTATTGAGATAACCATATGCTTTTTAAAAATTCTGCTTATGTGATGTACCACATTTATTGACCACATATGTTAAGAAATGAGATAGACGGCAATGCAATAATTTTTGTATTTTTAGTAGAGAAGGAGTTTCTCTGTGTTGCCCAGGGGGGTCTTGCATTCTTGGGCTCAAGAGATCCACTCACCTCAGCCTCCTAAAATGCTGGGATTACAGGTGTAAACCACGGTGCCCTGCCAATCAGAGTATTTCAAGTACTTGTCTTTCTTCTATCTCCACAGCTACCTCTATCTTCTCATGGGCGCCACTTGTAACTGCTGAATTGTACTGTTATGACTTTCAAAAGCTCTATTGTGATTTATGTGGTCTCTTAAGTCTCAGGTTTTTGGCTCTCTGCTTTTCTCTTTATATACTTTTTTTTCAGACATTCAAGTCAAATCTATGCTGCCACAGTGTGTATTTCCTTGCATCAATCATCATATTAGCATTTAACAAGTAGTAAAATAATGTCAGCAAAGCTTTAAAAATCATTCGCTTTTCTTTCCAATATGTTGAATTTTGAAGCAGTCACACAAAAGCCTTTTCAAATTTTAAAGAAATTTGTTATAAATACAAAAACTTAAGAAGAGGATTGAAAATGTACAGAAGGGCTTCCTTTTAGTGCTTGTAGTGATAGTTATTGCATTAAGACTCTTATGTTTTTTGCTGGCTAAGATGTGAATACAGAAGTTTATGTTAAGACTTTTCCTCTGCATTAAAACAAGAGATTAATGAAAATTCTGCATCAAATTTTAACTTTGTTAGATGTCAATTCCCTCCAGGATCTACTTACCAAAGGAAGAACACTAAATCCTGAGTATAAGGTGCAAAGAGTCAAATGACTATGTGATGTTTGAGATAAATGGTAAAAATATTGTACTTACACTTTTATTAGTTTTGTTATTATTTTTCTTAATCAATTTTCTTTCGAGACAGAATCTCACTCTGTCGCCCAAGCTAGAGTGCAGTAGTATGATCTCTGCAACCTTCACCTTGAGGGTTCAAGTAATCATCCTGCCTCAGCCTCCTGAGTAGCTGGGAGTACAGGTGTGGGCCACCACACCCAGCTAATTTTTATATTTTTAGTAGAGCTGGGATATCACCATGTTGACCAGGCTGGTTTTGAACTCCTGACCTCAGATGTGATCCACCCACCTCAGCCTCCCAGAGTGCTGGAATTACAGGTGTGGGCCACCACAGCTGGCCTGTTACTGGTTTTTTTTGAAGTTCTGGTAACAATGTTAGATAGTAAGTGGTCTTCCCCAATCCCATCCCTACAAAATTTGTATTTTTAGTATGTAATTTGTAGAATATGAGATTTCCCATGTGCAAAATTGGACTTACAATTGATATATCACCAGTTTTCAGGTAACTTTGTAATCTGTGTCTCTAGTTCTAATCTCTCTTATGTAATCCTTCTTTTAAAAAGGTTAACTGATATACAGTACTATTCGAAGAGTTTATTTGAGCAAACAACAATGCCTGAATTGGGCTTTTCTGAATTAGAAGTGGTTCAGGAGCTTCACTGAGGAAATAGAGTGGAAGGTTTTTATATGGCTACAACAGAAGTGAAGCAAAGAAAGTATCTGGTGGATTATAGTTAGTTGCTATATTTGGTCTATCCCATTGAAAAATCTCTAGTTATAAAATTACAAGTTTGTTTCTTCTGTTTGTTTAAGCTGAGCTCTATTTTTCTTTAATATAGGCATTTATTTAAAATGGCTCACCTTAAGTTTTCATATGCTTGCAAATCAAGCAAAGATAAGGTGACTTATAAAGCCTAATTGGCTTTGTTTGCTCAAGGATTCTTCAGGTCTCGCCTCCATTTTAATTTGTTTTAACACATCTTTGTGCTTTCAATGTTTATTTTGCATTTTGTGTTTGAATATTGTATGGTTGCAAAAAATAAACAATTTTGCACCAGAAAATAAATAAAAACAAGGAAACAAATGAAAATTTCAGCCTCCCTTCTCAACTTCCATTCATATGGTAACTGTCTCATTATGTAGTCAATCTTGTATGCTTCAAAGTTCAAAATTTATTCTGGCTTTCACTTTCAAAACACCCTTCTCCATTATCTATTCAATAATTTTGAATTGTATTTATTTTATCCCTAAGATAAAATCAGTTTGTCTGTAATGGTCTGAGATATAAGACAGGCTCAAGAATCAGTATGATAACATGTAAGTCTATGAAATATTAGGCAAATCAGGCACTGGGACAAGCATCTTTAAGTAGTTGAAAAATTTATTTTTTCTTTTTTGGAGACAAGGTCTCATTCTGTCACCCAGACTGGAGTGTAAAGATGCGATCTTGGCTCACTGCAACCTCAGCCTCCTGGGTTCAAACGATTCTGCTGACTCAGCCTCCCAAGTAGCTGAGACTACAGGCATGCACCACCATGCCTGGCTAATTTTTATATTTTTAGTGGAGATGGGGTTTTGCCATGTTGGCCAGGTTGGTCTTGAACTCCTGACCTCAGGTGATTCGCCTGCCTCGGCCTCCCAAAATGCTGGGATTACAGGTGTGAGACACTGTGCCCAGCCAAAATTTTTAAATAAGGGTATGAGTTTGATAATGTTCTTGGCTTTTTAAAGAATTATGTAGTTGGAAATAGTTGATGGACACTAGTATTAAAACAGTCTATGTTCAAGGGGTTAATATTTAAAATATGTAAGAAATTCAAATAAATAAGTAGCAAATAAACAAATAATATGATAAAATAGGCAAAATATTTGCAGAGACGTTTATCAGAAGAAAATGTACAAATAGCCAACAGGTACATAAAAGACATCCTCAATATCACTAATCATCAGGAAAGTGCAAATTGAAGCTTTGATAAGATATCAACTCACCTCAGTTAAAATGACTAGTCTCAAAAAGAGAAGTAAGGAATGCTGGCAAGGATGTGGAGGAAGAACTGTTATACACTAGTGGTGGCACTTCAGTTAGTACAGGCATTATGAGCAACAATAAAAGTTTCTCAAAAAATTAAAAATAGAGCTAACCATATGATCTAATAATATAACTAGTTGGTATATATCCAAAGAAAATGAAATCAATATATTGAAGAAACGTCTGCACACTCATGTTCATTGCAGCACTGTCACAATAGCTAAGATCTGGAATCAACACGTTTCTCTATAGATGAATGGATAAAAGGGTGGTATACATAAGCAATGAAATACTATTCAGCCATTAAAAAAAATGAAATCCTGTTATTCGTGCAAACATGGGTGAAGCTAAAGGACATTGTGTTAAGTGAAATTAGCCAAGCACAGAAGGACAAACGCTGCATGATGTCACTCATATGAGGTATCTACAAAAGTTGATCTAAAAGAAGTGAAGAGAATAGTGGTTATCAGAAGCTAGAGAAAGTAGAGGGTTAGAAGAAGATTGAAAAAGATTGGTCAACAGGTACAAGGTAAAGTTAGGAGAAATAAGTTCTGGTGTCTTATTGCATAGTAGGATCACTGTACTCAGCAATAATGTGTTATATATATCAAAACAATTAGAAAAGACAATTTTGAATGTTCTCACCACAATGGAATATCAACTGTTTGAGGTGACAGATATGCTAATTATGTTGATTTGATAATTACATTGCACCTGATAAATACATACAATTATATGTCAATTAACCAAATAAAAACAAAACAATTTTTAAAAATTTGAACTTGTTTTGGAAAACATAATGGAAAACATAATTATCTTGAATTAGTAAGTAGATAGACATGGAAGAGAAAGGAAAAATGGAAGAGAAGGGGCAGATATTTATTTCTTACTTTCATCCATAGTGGTCTGAGGGTTTTTTTTTTTTTTATTATAATTGATTTGTTTCCTGAGACTCATTCAAGATAGCTCAAGGTAAGGATGAAGTAGGGAATCATACTAAATTTTCTTTTCTTTTCTTTTCTTTTTTCTTTTCTTTTCTTTTTTTTGAGACAGAGTCTCACTCTGTCACCCAGGCTAGAGTGCAGTGGCATGATCTTGGCTCACTGCAACCTCCACCTCTCAGGTTCAAGCAATTCTCCTGCCTCAGCCTCCTGAGAAGCTAGGACTATCAGCGTGCAGCAGAATGCCCAGCTAATTGTTTTGTATTTTTAGTAGAGATGGGTTTTCCCAATGTTGGCCAGGCTGGTGTCGAACTCCTGACCTCTAGTGATCTGCCTTTCTTGGCCCCCCAAAGTGTTGGGATTGCAGGCGTGAGTCACCACACCTGGAAACTAAATTCTCAAAGTTCAGAATTAGCTCTGACTTTCACTTTCAAAACACTCTTTCTCTACGATCATTTGCAATGTCCTTGAATTTTAATTATTTTGCTCCTCGGATAAAATCAGTTTGTCTCTAATGGTCTGAGATATAAGAAAGGCTCAGGAATAAATAGGATAATATATATGTCTAGGAAATATTAGACAAATCAGGCACTGGGACAAGCATCTTTAATTAGTTGAAATTAGGTCAGGAATCATAAAAGTGGGCCTCATTCTGCTCAGTGGTGGAAATCAGAAATTAATCACAGCTACTCTTTCTTGGTGGCATCCTTTTCCTTTTATTATTTCATGTCCCTACTCTCCTCTCTTTCCAAATCTCTCAGTTATCATATCTCATCTCTTTGTTATATGGACCATACAGTTTACCACAATTCTGACGTATCAATATGTCTTCAGCTCCTATTATCAACTGATTTAATATCCTTTTATATTCTGTTTTAATCCCATTGCTCTAAGTGCTTGGGAGAAAAATCTGGCACAATTCAAGTCACTGGCCAATCTCCGGATTCCCAAATAGTTCCAAATAGCCGTTGACACATACCTGGATTATAAGGATTAAAACATGGTTTTTGGGGGCAAAGAAACAGTTACTATTCTTGGTTATGGCAAAATTTGTTCTCTGATAAGAAAGGAATTTATTAATTCCTATAGATACCTTACAAAATTGTTAGAAGAGCTAAAAGTACAGCTTCTAGGTTATACCTTAGAAACAGTGCAACAAACACGGCAGTGATTTAGCTGTCTTGAGAACGCACTACCTCTGCCTGGATCAGGAAGCTGCCAACCTTGCCTGGAGCCCTGCCACTGCAGGCTCCAGCACCACACCACCCTGGACCTTCTGCAACAGAGGATGAATAACATTTAGTCTATTTTCTCAAGTAACAAATTTCTGTATCTACATATTGCAGGAATCATGTCTGAATAGCAAAGCCTAAGTCATTATATGCCCAAGAGCTGCAGTAAATTTTGGAAATAGATTTTTTTATTTGTCTGCTTTAATTTTTCATGGGAAATATAGATTTGATAGTATAGAAAGCTTTCACATTGTAGACACAATGCTTCATAAATTAATAACCTGTGTATTAAAAGCAAATTTTCTTAATATGGAGTTAAAGTCCATGATAACCAGCTTTGGTAAACAGTAGGTCATCATTGAAGACTACTGAATAAGTGAGAAACATGTTCTGAGTACCAATGATGAAGTACTCAATAGTGTGTGCATGTCTGTTACAGTATCTTATGTATCTACATGGCATTTTATCTATTCTTGTGATTTTTAATTTTACTTTTGTCAGAATTATTTTCTTGATATAATGCAAATTCCTTGAAGTTAGAAACCTGCCTTCCTTAGAACATCATAATTCACATTTTTCACAAAAACAACACAGGGCCAGGACTTTGCATATATTTGGAATATATTAAGACCACATTCAAGTCTGCTTTTATTCGTACTAATAAATTACATGAATTTAAAAACAGACACTACCTGCATATTTGGAGATTAACGCTTAATTTGTGATATGGTTTGGCTGTGTCCTCACCCAAAGCTCACCTTTAATTGTAATAATCCCCACGTGTCCAGGGTAGGGCCAGGTGGAGATAATTGAATCACTGGGGCGGTTTTCCCCATACTTTTCTCCTGGTAGTGAATAAGTCTCATGAGATCTGATGGTTTTATAAGTTAGATTTCACTTGCACAAGCTCTTCTTGCCTCACCTGACACTATGTAAGATATGACTTCACTCCTCATTCACCTTTTGCCATGATCGTCAGACCTCCCCAGCCATGTGGAACTGTGAGTCAATTAGAACGCTTCCCTTTGTAAATTACCTGGTCTCAGGTATGCGTTTATTAGCAGCATGAGAACAAGATAATACAGTCCCTAGTTAGCAACTAGGGATGCTTAAAGACCCCACGGTATATAAAGATTGATGTCTGAGGATCACTGGCCATCCTGAAATGATACAGAAGAAAAGGTATATATGTTGTATTTTTTAAGAAAGAGAGTCTAGATTCTCAGGAATCCTTGACTAAAACAGAAAAAAAAGGTCAATAACCACTGATCTAGAGTAAACTTCTGTAAATTTTAAGAAGAAAACTCATTTGCGTTCAACTCTTGTGGCTGTAAATCTTTCTCAAATAAATTATTCTACCTTCTTGCCTCAGTAAACACACTGAAGTGAAGATGATGGGATATTTCATAAAGTGATAGAGTGCTTCAGGGTCAACATTCTGAAAATGAATTCTTATGCCTACCTGCTGCAGATGAAGAGGTGTAACAGTTTCAGTCAAATATTTTTTGATTCCAGGACACACCCAATAAATTTTTAAAGTATTTAATTATCACTTTATTTTTTTCACTTTATCCCTGGTCATTTGCTTCTCTTAAGTGATGATTGCTGTGAAATGCTGGTCAACTGATTGTTCTGGTTAATTTCACATCCAGAATTTAAAGCTTTCAATAAACTATTCCTATAAGGTTCTAAGTATCAAAAACTATGTGTCTTAAAACAGAAATTTGCAGTCTGTCAATTCTGGAGGCTGCAAGTCTCAAACCACAGCATCAGCAGGGCCTCTTCCTTGCTTCTAGTGTTTCCTGGTGATCTGTGTTGTTCTTTGTCTTGTAGTGGTAACACTAATCATCCGCTTCCCTATTCACATGGCCTTCTTATTTATGTACCTCTATGTCTTTGTGTGCCTTCTCCTCTTCTTTTAATGACATCAGCGTTTAGATTTTGAACCCATCCTAATCCAGAATGACCTTATTTTAATATAATTACATGTGCAAAGACCTGGTTTCCAACTAAATTCATATTCTGAAGTTCTAGGTAGACATGAATTTTGGGGTGATCCTATTAAACAACTCCACCATGTGGAGCATTTTGTATATTCCCCATAAACAGCTTAGTTACTTTTTTTAGAAAGACAAGGAGAAAACATTTTATTAGGTATAAATCTATCTATGGAAGTATCCTTAAATTGCTTATTTAAAGGCATATATAGTATTTATCTGTATATTCATTTCTGGAATAAACATATTACTTAATTCCCAGTATTGTCCTAACATTGTACTAGATTCCAGAGGCATGCAGTATTATTAAATTCAAATTAAGTAAAACAATCTCTAACCATGAGAAATGTAAAGAAAAACATTTAATATTGTTACCGAGAAGTACAGAAATCCTTGGTTCTTGTCTAACTTGGAAGAAAGAATTCAGCCAAGAGATGCATACCAAAGGTTAAATAGCAGAGTTTATTGAAGGAAGATAAAGTACATTTATAGAGAGGTGTGGAATACATCTCCAGGCTGGTCTAGCTGGAAAAATAGTCACGACAGTGTTTATTTAGAGGTAGTACACTCTGAAGGATGAGACAGAGTGGGCTGCTCAAAAGAATGAGCCAGCAGTAGCCAGTGTTGGGAGATTTACTTTATTATGGGAATTTTACATAATTATTCGTGGAGGAGTGTGAATTATTCATGGTTTTGGAGGTCCCTTAGGGTGCACATGTTCTGTGGTTGTACATGCTAGTACACATGTCTCAAGTCTCAGTAGCATTTAAAATCTCCACCTAGGGCATGTTCTTTACTATTACAGTCAGCAAAAGGCTACTCTGGTGAGTTTTGGAGGGGTAGGTATGCTAGTTACCAGGGAAAATCTCTAGCATGGTTATCTCCCACTAGGGCCTGATAAGCCCCCTCCAGTGCCTGAGGAGCCTAACCACAGGCCACATGTAGCCAATGTAGCCATTGTCCTTTTTTCCGTCAGTGAGCAGCACGTGTGATGGTTAATACTGAGTGTCAACTTGATTGATTTGAAGGATTCAAAGTATTGATCCTGGGTGTCTGTGAGAGTGTTGCCAAAGGAAATTAACATTTGAGTCAGTGGGTTGGGAAAGGCCGACCCACCCTTAATCTGGGTGGGCGTGATCTAATCAGATGCCAGTATAGCTAGAATATAAACAGGCAGAAAAATGTGAAAAGAGAGATGGGCCCAGCCTCCCAGCCTATACCTTTCTCCCATGCTGGATGCTTCCTGTCCTTGAACATCAGACTCCAAGTTCTTCAGTTTTGGAACTCAGATTTCTTGCTTCTCAGCCTGCAGATAGATGTCCTACTGTGATTGCGTGAGTTAATACTTAATAAACTCATAAATCCTAGAGAAGATACTGAATTGATCACATTCCTGAGTCAACCACCATAGTCAGGGAAATGAACGGTTTAATTGCAACTGTTCATTTATGTGTGTGTGTGTGTGTGTGTATATAAATGAATAGTTTAATATATGTATACACATATATATATGTTTTTGTGTGGGGGTTCATATATATATATATATATATATAAATATATTCTATTAGTTCTGCCCCTCTAGAAAACCCTAATACAGGATCTTTAGAACTTCTTTTCCCAGGGCGATCCCTTACCTGCTCATTTCAGGCTGTCTACTGTAGCAATATTTAATAGGTGACATACTTGCCATATAATATGAAATACAATAATAATTACTAAAATTGTACAAAACAACTGCAACAAAAAACCCTGAAATGAGAATTTTATAATATAATGCAGAAAGGGGGAAGATGGCAATAACCCAGAAAAGTATAATGGCTACCGAAGGCTTCATCTAAATGGTGGCTTTTGAAAAGTATAAAATAATTTGAATTTATGACTATTTGCTCACTACAAGAAAGTAAACATGAAAATCATGATACTTCACAAGTCCCCTTGTAGGTGAAGAAATTGTTAGTTGTTTATTAATGTGCATAAAGTAGTTCGTTTTGATAGTGCATTGTACTGGAATCCAATTTCAGGCCAGTTTTCTTGCAAAGAAAATATTTGCAGTCCAAATCAATGATGTAAGTATCTGTTATAAAAATACATTGGGACAGCCAATCCAATTGTTACAGCCAAAACATAATACAAAGAAAAATAAATCTGAAAAGTTCTCTTAGCTGATACAACTACATCAGCCAACTTTCTACTTCTCAAGGGTGTTGTAGAAGTTTTACTTAGTATTCCAGAGGTAAGGCAGAACTGCTGTCTTATGAAAGTTCACAGCCTGCTTTAGATTTCATTTTATTTTCTGTTGTTATCAATTAATTCCACTCAGTAATTTCCTGCAGCAGAATGTTGGCTAGGATAACTACATTGCATGCAATCTTAGACATGACTCAGTTGAAACCATGATCCTTGTACCTCTAGTTGCATCTGGGTCACTTTTTCTGTTTTCTGGTAGAGAGATAGCTAGTGTTCCCTGACATGCTTCAAGTAAAGGGTAAAGTTTAGCTCTTTACTCTTACTCTTTTGTAAACATTATTTTATGTATCTTAAAATGTGGTTAATTTGGTCCATGAGAAAACAATGCATATTAGACATTTAGTACTACTAATTGTCAACAAATGGAAACTATCATCATCATCCTTCATTATTGTTATTGGATTCTGAGGTAAAATTAGTTCAGCAATAAGCAGTATTATGTACAGATAATTTGCTTAGCAATGATTCTAAAAATCAACCAATTAAAGCCTCTTAAGTTCTATAAATAAGTCACATAATCACCAACTTCATAACTTAGAACCATAAGTTAAACTTATGAAATAAAAATACAAGGTAAGACAGGGCTCTATATTTCTCACTTTTAGACAGTCTCATTTAATCTCTCAAAGTATTTATTTCCACATGGCAGACAAGAAGACTAATAACTATGCAATGCATATTTTACCTAGAAACAATAGTCTATGAAGAAAACCTTTTCAAATTGGACCAGCAGAAAAATTTCAGAGAAGATATTGAATTGATGATATTCCTGAGTCAACCACCATGGTCAGGGAAATAGTTTAATTGCTAAGTGTGAGTCACATTTTTGCTCTTATGTTGGATGAGATTTACCCTAGTCAAAACACAGATTTCCCACAGGAAAGAAGAGTTCATTATAGGAGAGTACCTGGACTGATAAGTAAATATATCCAGAAAACTATCAAATACTTTTACTACTCCCTGTCATCCTCAATCATTTTCTTAATATACTTCAGATCATAGAATGTAGTAATAATGTAATCATTTCTGGTCAAGTCATATATGATGTATTTGCATTGTCATATATTTGTTAACAATGTCCCCTTGGCTATAATTCTACTTTTGTTTCAAACATATTGAGGATCTTCACTCTTCTTCATCCTTTATATTTACTTACCACATTCAGATATTCCATAAAATGACACTAAAGAAGCTCTAGTCATATGATGGTAGCTAAATGATCATCTCCATTTCTGTATCTGAAAGGAAATGAAAGCACTGCTTTCTTTTCAATACTCAGCGATTCATCATTCCATTGTGTGTACTTGACATCTACCTCTGTACTTCATGTATCCAGCATTATGACTGGAACTTACACACCTTTATAGCCTTTATGTCCCAAAGGGATATGGGTTCCATCCCCTTGATGACGCTCTAAGTAGTCTTTACTTAAGCATAAAGACTGGATTTGGGAAGTTTAAGGAGTTACAACTTGTTAGAGGTGTGAGAAAAGTAAATTCATGAGGGGATCCATTTTAGCAAGTTGGAAAAATAGAATGAATGCTGCTTTCGTGATCAATAGCAAAGAAACAAATTCAAATAATATACTTAAGACCTTGTATAAAACCCACAAATTTAAATACACATGTATTATCCTAGTGGCTTCCTAATAAAAATCTAGTGTATCAAAATCGGTAATTGTTTCAATGACAAAATAGTTAACATAATTGTACTAATCCCAAGTATAAAAATTATACTTTCATTTAACTTCTATATATAAGTTGTACAATTTTTGTACAACTTATAGTCTTACTCTAAAACCCATGTGTAATAGAAAAAATTGGACATTTCACTTTATTTTCTTTACAGCAGTTAGTAGTCCTTAATATTATTGTACATAATTCATTGATTTGCATGTTCATTTTCATTCTTCTCTCCTGTTTGGTTTTCATTTTTTGTGGTAATGAGCATATAACATGAAGTCTCTCCCATTAATACATTTTAATGTACAAGCATTTTTTTCTTAAAGTTATGAGAGACTTCATATTTTTTCAATATTATATCTTCACGTTTTCTGTAATATAGTAGGTACTTGATAAATATTTGAGTGAATGATAAATATTCATTGAATAGGTTATATTTATATAAATATCATAAAATGGACCACAATCCATTATGATATTTAAATGGATAGTGGTCCATTTTATGATATTTATAGACTTCTCAAAATGGTGAGAAGTTTTTCTTAAAATTAAATGTATAACGAACTTGGTACACTGCCTCATGCCTGGAATCTCAGCACTTTTTAGAGAATCTCATATTGATTAGAACCTGCTAAAACTTGTTATTCTGCTATTCTTAAATTTTTACATAAGGGACTGAAAGACAGGATATTTTACTTCTGGTTGCTGTAATGTGCTGCACTGAAAGAGAGTGAACTCATGCAAGAAGCAAACAAAAACTAAAAGAAGAAAGAAAATAAATGAAGGAAGATAAAAAGGAAGAAAGGGAGGAAGGAAAGATGAGAAAAAAAGCTTAGCTGGTGTTGAAAATGAAGAGTAGAATTTTTGCCAGCATTTAAGACTTATCTAATGCGTTATCTGGGAAAAGTCACAACTTTTGTGATTATCACTGGAAAAAATAAGGGGTTTACATAAAATGATCCCCATGGTTTTTTAAATTTCAGGTTCAAAAATCAAAAACTACAAATTCATAGTCTGTAGAAAGAATAGCACATCAGTTGATAACATGAATAATACTTGAATACTAAATTCAGTGTAAATTCCAACTGATGGTCATTAGTATTTCAAACAAGTGACTTTAAAATGTGTCTGAATTTGCCCAGAGATTTTCTGAGCATTTCAGAAATGTGTGTGTGTGTGTGTGTGTGTGTGTGTGTGTATTTTTAAATGTCAAAGTATGCTATTCTCTAGTATGTGCCATAGAAAAATACGTGATGAACAGTTAACCAAGATTATTTTAAGAAAATTTCATCATTGCACCTATATTTATGATGGTAAAATGTTCACTTTAAAGGAAGTTGATTTTTAAAAAATATATTATTTTCTGGTTTATTTCTAGCAAGTGTGCACATTCACAAGTGTTGGAAATATTCTTGAAATAATTACTTAAGCAGTTATCAACTATTTTATCCCTTAGACATAAGAAAATGTCAGTGCTTAAAAGACAAAAAGTAAATGTCATGGGTAGTAAGTTGATATAGTTTGCAAAAAAATCTGTGTATCTATACCAGCTTTTCATCACACATGTCACACTTAACATTTGAGATACTTAAATGTTATCACTGAAATAGAAACATCAGTACTGACCACCACAGTTGTGAGGTTCAAATGAGATAATAATTACAAGAATAACTATCATTGTGCTCCTTTTTGTTCTTTAATAATAAATGTAAAGTGTTAATAAATGGCTGGCCGGAGACTAAACATTACTCATGGCATATTCTTTAATCAGCTCTTACATGAAAAATACATGTAGTAGGCTCTAAAATGGTCCAGAGAAATGATGTCCTAATTCCTGAAACATGTTCCTGCAACCTTATAAGGCAAAAATACATTTGTATATGTGATACAGTTAAGGATCTTGAGGTGATGAGATTATCCTGGATTATTTCAGTAAACCTTAAATGTAATCACAAATGTCCATGTAAGAGACAGACACAGACAGGCAGACAGGGGGTGAGGGGGAGAGAGAGAGAGAGAGAGAGAATGAGATTGACACACACATAGGGGAGGAATTGATATGAAGACAGGGTGAGAGAAATTTGAAGATGCTAACTTTGATAATGGGAAGGATGTGGGCATAAATCCAAGGAATTACAACAGTCATGAGAAAGTGGAAAGGCAAGGGACATATTCTCCCCTAGGGCCTCTGGAGGGAGCTCAGTACTTCTTACTCCTCATGCTGGTCAGGTTACTTCTGACCTTTGGCTTTCAAAATTATTAAATAATTTCTGTTGTTTTGAATTATTCAATTTGTGGTAATTTCTTGCAGTGGTAAGAAATTAGGAAACTAACACAGGTGGGGACAAAATAGCGCAAGTATTCAGGTTATCATTAGCATCAATTACTTAAGTGTGTTTTATGATGGTGGATTCCATTTCTAGCTATTAATTCTGAAACTGAACTGAAACTCTGGCAGGCATTCCCTTTTGACCATTGGATAGAATTTATAGATGATTGTAAAACACCCATTTATTTTATCTTCAACCATTATTTATCACACTACTTCTGAGTCCTGGGCACTATGTTAAGCAGGGAGGAAAAAAGATCAATAACATTTTTCCATACCTTATTTTCAATCTTTGCTTTGTGTGGGAAAGATCTCTCAAAACATGTAATAAACTTATATGAGAGTTGTATAATATATACAAGGAGCTAAGCATCTTATTTCATTTACTTCACACAAAAAATATTGAGCAGGAAATTTGCTAGTACTGGGACATATAACAAGACCTTGCCGATTATGATGCCAATTATGATAATGATGGTTGATGATGATCATCATAATAACAACAGCTAACATTTTACCAATATTTACTCTGTGATACCAGACAGGGCCCAGGCTGGATGTCACCAAGACCTCTGCATGCATTATGTTACTCAATTTGAACAACTTTTGTTTATTTGTTCATTTTTTAATGTCTTCTGGTGCACAGAATTTAATCAGTCATTATCTGTGGTTCTTTGGTTCCTATCATATCTTCATCACGTAATTTTGGTTTTACAAAGTCTTTAATCATTTAAAAAGTTATTTTTAAGAACACTAGTAAAGGTACCAACTTAAATGTGAGCTAGCTAGACCTTGCCAAAAATCCGTTTTCAGCATCTTCATTCACAGTTTCTATGGAATAGAGGGATAGTTAAATAAGTCATAGAGTCAATCATGCAGTTGGAATGTGACACCAGACTGTCTAACACAAGAGTTAATAGTCTCTCCTTTTAACTAAATCCTGTAAAGTGGATTCAAGTTACCATGTTCAATCTTTATCACTTTGCATTAAGCCTAATAGATTTAAACTTTCTACCTCTTTGAAATGTAATTTCAACCATCAACTGAAACATTTCACCTTTTGTCCCCTTTTTCCTCCTCTTCCCTCCTATAATCTATTCATGTTGATATCATTAAAATAGATTGACAGTATGATATATGATAATATAATCACAAGTTTTGTTTAACCTCAGAGATATTTCTAACTGCACTATTTAGAAATATGTTGACTCTGCACTAATTGGCCCCTCAAAACAATCTTAGGTCCTTTCCTACTTTATGTCTGAAAGTTGCAGAAAGAACACTAGATGGAGCAGTTTTCTCCATTAGTCATTGAAACCTGTGTTCCATGATTTTTTTATAGCCACAGGTAAGAGAAACTGTCATTTGCATTACCATTTTCTTTACACAAAATCATTATGATTAATTCCAGTCTCTCTAATCAAGGATGCATGCCTTTACTTAGTTTCCCTAAAAGTAATGGAGATTATAAATAAATGAATTTTATTCCTGTTAAAAAAAATGGACCTCATAACACATCATGGTGCATATCAGCAATCTAAAACTGATACTAAGAAATTGCAAAGGAGCTGCTATTTTATAGAAACAAAGCTTTTTTATATGCATTTGGAACCCTCTGCCTCTAAAAACTTCATGATTTAAATTTAGCATTTCACATTGGCTTATAATATCTTCTTTACCCAATACATTAAAACGAATTAGATGTCTTCCCCCATGATTTTGAAACTTTAAAATGTTTGAGTAAAACCTGGGATTCCTACAAAAAAAAAAAAACAAAAAAGAATATTCTGATTAAGAATGGGAGCTGAGATTCTAACAAGTTCCCAAGTGATGCCAGTAAAACCAATGTATATGCCACAGTTTGGATAACAAGACTCCAAGCAAGTGGTTTTCAGATGCTGCTGAATGGGCAGGTGCTGACTGGCTGCTAACACTCACCCAGAGAGCCTCTTTAATATGTAGATTTCTAATAGCTGTTTAGACATTCAGAATCAGGTGTGACTTGAGGTTGGCAACCTGCATTCCTTAAATTTAGGTGAAAGCCATTTTATTATACGACTGAAGAGTTCACAGAAAAGCCTGGCAATCTGTTGAGTGAGTAACTTTAAACTGCTGGTGAAGGAAATTTTCCAGAGTAACTAACATTGTAGCATTAGAAGTATGGTCAGAGGGCAGCTGTGAAAATATATCACAGTCTATATTAGGCCTCATGCACATTTACTAGACAAGGAAGAGCTGGGCAACTGACTAAATGGTTGGTCAAACTCTGTACTATAAGAGATAATTTCCCAAATACTAAATTTGGGGATGCTGCCAAGATTCAATGATGGATTGCAAAGCAACCAATGGGCCTGGTATACTAAAACAGAGACTTAATTTTATAATCACTAGAAACAGAGCATCTGAAAAGAAATTCAGCTTTGGTAAGCACTGCTCTGAAACACATAAGCTCCTGGTCCCCTGTTATACAACTATCTTACTTTAATATTTTCTCACTTTCTCCTCCTTTCCCTATTTTTTCTTTTCTACCACCACCATTACTACTATTGAGAAACCCAGTGCCTATCAAACAGTAGGTACTCAGCAAGTACTAGTTGACTAATTGCTAGCTTGATATATTTTTACAATAAAAATAGCTCATCAAAAAGGGAATCAAAGCTCTGCCTCTGCCACTCCTGTTCCTAAAATGTTACCTGTGTAATTTCACTTCTTAATGACAAGGCTTTTATATACATAATTTCAGTTATCTTTGTACAATTCAGTAAATCAGAACACATTCTGAAATGGAATGGAAGGAAGAGATAAAGAAAATGAAATCTAAGGGACTCTCCAAGTTGCTTACTTGCAAGGAGCCAGAAGAAACTAGAGAATCAATGAGGCACTCAGATTTTCCTCTGCTTTTCAGGTACTTTTTTGATTATACCTGCTGTCCCCAACCTCATGACTACAGACTTCAAAATAAATGTGACATCAACCACATAAATAACTGCCTCTTTTAATCTCCATAACTATCACAAGCATTATCTAAGTTCATTATTCTTGTCAGAACTGCAAGAAATAAACTTCTCTTTGTATTCTTTACATTTTGTTAAGTTGAATGCCACAGCTCATATTTCCATGCTTTTCTTCTTTTTGAGATAAGATTATGCTTTTGCTAACAGAGTGGAAAACTGCTACTAGAGGCTTTCAGTATAATTACACTTCAATTTTTTTTTTTTCTAACCAAGACAACACAATTTTATAACCTTGCTCACAACTCAGGCTTACCTGGTAAATGTATTTGCTGATTATAAATTAAAAATTAAACCTATATTGATTTTTTAGAGATAAAAGGTTTTTTTTCTTAAAAATTCTCAGTTATCTATTAATACTGTTTCTTCCAAGTAAAGTTCTAACACTTTACAAATTAGAGGAACAAGATTTGGTATCAAAATGATTGCCCTGGTATAAATTTTAAATTATTTTACCATTTAAAAGAAGGGGGAAAATTTGGCTACTGAAAGATAGTTCGTTTAGAACAAGTTTGATTTCATAAATATATATCTCAAACTAACGCTTCTAGATAACCTCAGAGTCACATATATTTCATACATTCTCTAGGTTTAAGATCACAAATATTATGTATTATACTTTTAATGTATGTATGCTATTTATGTGTTGTCTGCCACTCACTGCCTTCCCTGGTCTCCAGTTGAATTTAGCTTGATAAAAACAGCCACATGTTCACCAGTGTTTGGTAACATAACATTAGTTTTGGCTGGAAATATATACCAACCTAGCTAGAGACTATATTTATTATCCTCCTAGTATCTTTTGCAATTAGACAGGGCTACATGACTATATTTTTGTCAATAGGTATGGACAAAACTCTGAGTAAATATCTGTAAAAATCAGAAAAAAACTTTAGTTGTTACAGATAGTTAATTATTTTTCACTAACTTACAAATTATCTGGTAATGATAACTATGAACCGATGAACTATATAACAGGTAACTGATGTTAACATTTATTCACTATGACTATATATATATATATATATATTTTTTTTTTACTTTGGAAATTTTTTTTATATCCAAAATTTTTACTTTCTTATAAGATTTGTCCCATGCCTCGAGAGGCTTTATTATCTTTATTGTTTCTTATGCTTTTGCTCAAATAAGGTAAAGTATTGCCTTCATATGTGAATCTCCATCTGTCAACTTTTGTGAAGGACTCTGATCTTTTCTTGTAGCAATTGAAAACTCCTTGTCAGAGCTAGAGAACTGCCCCTTCTATTTGCTCCATACTGTGCTCCTTTCTTATAACTCAAAGGTTATCACACTGCAATGCATTTCTCTTATGAAGAGGGGAAGAAGTACCTATCTGTTCTCTATTTATTCCTCGTTTTAAACAGTAGTGCATGATACATAGTAAGTTCTTAATAAATAACCAAACAAACACCTAAACTGTGTTCTCAAGGTCTACCTTTGTTATTACTGTTGTTGGGAAATGAGAGATGACACCTATTTGGGTAGGAAGGAGACTTCCTGAATTACTCAGAATTTTAATTGAAACCAGTGCCATTTGTGCAGCTTCTAGGCCTTTCTTGTGTTGCTTCATAAATACACCCCTAGACATTGAGTTTGGGCTATAGATGAATCATTTCATGGTCAAAATCTTGTGAATTAACAGAATATGACATAATTGTTATAGAAACAGATACAGAACTTCCTTTTTTCAGTAATGTAGAAGGCAAACATTTTAAGAGTTAAATCGTTAAATGAAAACAAAATGTATCTTGTTTTTATTCTGCTTTATTGTCTCTTTATATAGCTAATAACTTAGATCTTATTATTTTTTATTACCACTAATGTTAAAAAAATAACAAAACTTATTTTACAATTAAGAATCATTAAAAAATTCCTTTGAAAAAATGGTGACAATACCCAATAAATTATAAGGGTACATTGTCATTAGTGTGTTTATTTATGGTGTTGGTTCTATTAGAATATTTTTGTAAACACTCTTTTCTTACATCCTTTGGAAGTTGCTTATTGATTCTGTCACAAAAAGGTAAATCAATAACCTATTTATTTTCGAAAACAAGATGTTCTATAGAATCTGCACAGAAGTTTAATTTTGTGTCACTCTTATTTTCTAATGTGTTATTATTGCTGGGAACATGTATTGTATATGATTAGACACATGCATTTATTTATGCATGTATGTATCTACCTAGTCACATACTGTACACGTAAATACATGCATTTACATATATAAGCATCCAGATATTAGAATTCACTTGGGATTAGCCTTTTGGGAAACTGATTAAACTTGATCCAAATATTAATTCCACAGCTCTTTGGAAATATTGACCCCAATCCACATTTCTGTGAATCCATACCTCACACATACCTTCTTCCCTGCATTTATACCATTTGTGCCAATTCCTCTTCGAAAGACATCTCTTCTGTAATGCCTTTTCAGAGATTTCCTGCATAAGCTGATTGACTTTATCATTTGCTCCCCTCACATTTGGCACACATACCTGTATTGTGACTTTCACCAGAGGTCTAGCTAGTTTCTATTAATGTGGCTGCTTTATTTACTACACTAAGGAATTACTGCACTCTAAGTTTTTCAGGACAAAAAGGAGAGAAGGAAAGAAAAAACTAACAATCTAAAGCTGAAATCAGAATATCAGGTGGATTTATGATTAATGGTGTGTTAAAAAGGTATGGCATCTTTGATTGCAAGTGTCAAAATGTGAATTATTTAAAAAAAGCATGGACCTGCTTGGAAATGTTTAACTGAGTTATTTAAATAGTCTGTGACCTGTAAAGACATTGTTATTTACTTGCAGGTATTAATGGCATATTTATAGAAGAGTCTGACATTTCATTAGGAAGTTTAATGAGCTTGACAAGATGACCATGGTAGTCAATTCCAATACTACTACGTTATTATAATATGATTAAAATGAAGGAGAACCAAAAACTCAGTTGAGATAAACAAATCACTATATCAAACAATACAATTATAGCTAGGACACTACATATGTGCTATTCTATAAACCATCAGAGACAGAAGAGATTTCAGACAGCATTTAGACCACACTTCTCTTCTCTTCTGGAAAAGTTCAAGAGGCTATGCTGACTCTGGGAAATGGCTCTGTTTCTCCCTAAACACACTTTGTTCCAAATTGGCACCAGTTATAACTAGCAGGAACTATAGATCTGACTTCCTACAAGCAGTTGCCAAATGTAATTATTTGAGTTTGTACTTACAAGCTTTACATTTGACCCTTCAAGTGGTACCCAGAGTTGGGGCACTGAATACATCAATGTAAGAACTCATCTCTGTTGGTGGGCACATTTGTCATCTGCTGGCACCCGGTAAATGACTGCATTTTTAATTTAGGCTCTCACAAATCCCACAAAGTTATGAAGGCCTTGTGAAATATATGTTTCAGGGAAAGGTAAACCAAGAATTTTATTAATTATTTCATAATTTTATATATTTTAGGTTAACTTAACTTCCCATTGTAATTATGTGCATGCATGTTTGATATAAAAATTATAAAATAAAGAAACAGAGAAAATAGTATGTTTTATTATTTATTTTACTATGGAAAAAAGTAGAATTTATGGGAATATCTAATAGATATAGTCTTGATCCTTCTATATAAATAATATATGATTTTTTTCTTTCTACTTAGGATACATACATATACAACTTTTCATGGTACCAAAAATTCCGAGTAAATATCATAGTAATGGCTGCCTATTTGTAACACCTACCCTTCATGTGAAGAATAATATATGTATATATTTGCACATATACAAATGTATAATATACAAATATGTATATGTATATATGATTATATATTATATAAAAGTATGTATTAACATATCAATAATGTACAATGTTACATATGTATTTATATGTTATATACCATATAGCTATATAATACATAAATATATATGTTGTTGTTTTGTGTTATTTTCCCACCTTTGCTTTAATCATTAGAAAGACTGTCTTTATCTAAGAATGAATTAAATGGTTGCCTTCATTTTCTTTCAGGTATTTTTACAGTAAGCCAAATTTTCAATAAGAAAGCCCTGTATCAGTAAATAGAATAATGCTATCTGTGCATTTTTAGTAGGTATTGTACACTTGAAAAATAATGACTGCCACTTCAACAGCAGAATTGACAACTTTTCTTGCCCAATTCAGGCCCAGTTATCAATTCAATTGAGGAATGAGTGTTTAGTTAATTGAATGTTTCTGTTTAGTCAAGTGACAAAATCTCTGTCCCCTGTTCCTTGGTCTCCTGAAATGATTTTAAAAGGCCTTATTACTTCAACAGCTATATTTGGGTACCCTTCTAAAACATTGGACAATTAATTTCTTTTAATTAAAATACGCTTATTTAAATGTTTCAAACGGTCTAGAGCCTGAAGCTGAACGTTGAAGTATCAATTGTATTGTGCCATGACTCAAGTTAGTGAGGTTAACAAAGAATGAGCCGAACGTATACTGATTTTATAAATTCAAAACTTTGGGGCAGCATATGCTTATTTCCTTAATTATAGCATTGACATAATCATAAAATCTACTATATAGATTTACTGTGAAAACTAAGAGGTCAGAATAGTCATGGTACAAAGTTAGAATCTCATTAATGTTAGCTATAATGACCATAACTATTATTATTATTGGTAATTAATAGTAAACTAGATAAAATTGTTTTCTAATGTCAAGTGATTGTTTTTCATTTATTCCTAGCAAAGCAATCAGCAGAGGCAGTGAAGGACTATAGAGTTAAGCTCAATTTCGATCTCTGCTACATTTGTTTTCATTGAGTCACAATGTTCGTGATTCTACCTCCAACACTCACCTCTATTTATTTTCTATGCAAGATTTTTTATTCTCCCACATTGATTTTCTTTGTGGTATGTTAAAAACAGACCAAAAATCAGGTTTATATTTAATAATTGTTCTTATAATTCACAAAACTAGGTCCTCAATGCAATACACATGATAATGGTGTGCCTGCGGCATGAACATATGATTATTAAAAGTGCGTAACTGCCAATACCTGACTTTGTGCCAGGCCTAGATCACTGCAAGAACTGGTGCCTGAGACACCGTCTGAGTGGAACGATGTGCATTTATTCACAAATTTTTCTTGTGAAAGAAATTTTCTGTAATTGCCTATGAACTTCAAAACTAAGATAATGAGGACTGGATGGAGAGATTGGCAAGCAAATTTATGTTTTCACAACCATTTAAAGCATGACAATATGTAAAAAGTGTAAGTAAAGATAAAACATAAAAAGCAGAAATAAATGTATTATGCAGTGTCTGAAGCTCCACACCATTTCTGCCTATTTTTTAATCCCTATCTCTTATCTACTTTCAAAGTATTTATTCCTATAATATAGTGTCATATATATCTAAATAAATATTTGTATTTACATATAGAAATAACTTTTAAAACTTTATAAAATAAGTTAAAAGATAGAAATAAAACATATGAACTGTATTTCTCAACATAAGTTCCACTGAGTTCAAGGAACTTTTGTAAATGATGATATTAACCATCTATTTAGTCCATCCCTATAAAACTAAGGGTGCCAGAAACATAACCATGTCAATAAAGTCTTTCTTATATTATTAATTGAATAAAAATGAATGACATTTTAGGATTTTTTTAAGACAAGGAAACAAAAATAAGACAAAAGACAAATCAGGACTGTAAGGTGGATGGATGTGTAATGATTTCACATTGAAACTCTCACAGAATTGCCCTTGTTTGATGAGAGGACAGAGCAGGAACATTGTTGTACCTGTGGAGAAGGGCTCTCTGGTGAAGTTTTCCAGGGATTTTTCTGCCATAGTTTGGCTAACCTTCTCAAAACAATCTCATAGGAAACAGTTGTTATTCTGTGGCCTTCCAGAAAGTCAAAAAGCAAAATGCCTCGAGCATCTCCCAAAATTCTTGCCATGACCTTTGCTCTTGACCAGTCCCCTTTTGCTTTGAAGCGGTAAGGGCCCACTTAAGATTATTGATCAGCTTCTAAGCTGTTTTGACATTTTGTGCATTTAACAGTTCCTTAATCTTTCACTGTAATAGATGCTTATTTCATACCTTCTTCTTTGTCCTCAAACTGAAACCTCTGCCTTGCCTTCTAAGGCCACAGTATCAGTTGATATTCTTGGTTATTAATCAGAATTATCTAGAGAAACCAAACCAACTGGAAATATATGTTCATATAAATATATTCATAACTTATATACATAAATACAATTTATTTTATTATTTTTATTTTATTATTATTATTTTTTTGAGACAGAGTCTTGCTCTGTTGCTAGGCTGGAGTGCAGTGGCACAATCTCGGCTCACTGCAACCTCTGCCTCCTGGGTTCAAGCCATTCTTCCGCCTCAGCCTCCTGAGTAGCTGGGACCACAGGCACGTGCCTCCATGACCGGCTTTTTTGTATTTTTAGTAGAGACGGGGTTTCACCATGTTGGCCAGGATGGTTTCGATCTCTTGACCTCGTGATCTGCCCACCTCGGCCTCCCAAAGTGCTGGGATTACAGGCATGAGCCACCGCGCCTGGCCTACAATTTATTTTTAATAATTGCGTCATGATTATGGAGGCTGCCATTCATGGCAGGCAGGCAGGCAGGCTAAAGACCCAGAGAAAAGCTAACACTGCAGTTCAACTCTGCCATCTGCAGCTGAATTTCCTCTTGCTCTTGCTCCAGGGAAGTCTGTCTTTTGTTCTATTTAGGCCTTTGAGTGATTGGACAAGGCCCACCCACATTATGAAGGGCAATCTCTTTACTTACAATCCACCAATTCAAATGGAAATCTCATCAACAAATACCCTCACAGAAACATCCAGAATAATGTTTGATCAAATATCTGGGCACTGTGGCCAGCCAAATTGATGCATAAACCTATCCATCAAACCCTGCTTTTTATTTCATCAAGAAAACAGAAGTCTTCCATGCTGTATAGTGTTCATGGACCCTTTGTGATCTACATTTCACCCATTATGACTCTGCTGTGTGCCTGGGCATCAGTACGCTCTATGGACAACATCAATTTGTTCTTTTGTCATTCGGCTTTCAGTTGAGTTTGACAGATGCTAATCTTTGGCAGCAGATGGAAGAGGGCTGGTAGTGAGGTCAGTATATGTTTATCCTCTATATATGGTCAACTTGGGATGTCAGGATTTTCAGCCAAAGTTCATAGCTTCTCTCAAGGTGTGTCTCTTTGTATAACTTTCTTCTCTTGAATTCATGTCTAGTCCCTTCATTACTTGAGTAGTCCAAGCTGCTGAATTACCTCTTGTAGTTTCTCTTTACTCCCTATATCTTACAAATATTTTTTCGATTAAATTTGCTCAAATTGGTCTTATTTTGATTGCTTCATTTGTTTCCTGATGGAGTCCTGATAAAATCATACAAAATAATTTTTCACATGCTTCTAGCCACATCTACCAATCTATCAGCATTGCCACCTGTCAGTCTATTCAGGCTGCTATAACAAAATGTTATAAAAAGGGTGGCTTACAGTTCTGGAAGCTGGGACATCTAAGATCAAGATGCCAACAGTGAGGTCTGATGAGGACTCACTTGCTGGCTCAAAGATGACATCTCTTTCTGTGTCCCACTTGGTGGAAGGAGTATATGAGCTTCCTTGGACTTCTTTTATAAGGGCACTATTCCCATTCATGAGGGCTCTATCCTCACAAACTAATCATCTTTCAAAAGCTGTACATTCTAATGCCATCACATTGTGGGGTTAGGGTTTCAACATATAAATTTTGAGGGGATATAAACATTTCAACCATAGCACTACCCATTTAATCTGCTTTCTCAACTTATGATGAATGAGTTATCCATGCTCTTACCTGACATCAGTTCCTCCACTTGTGCTTTGAATTTATACTCCACTCATGTACAAGAATAACTATTCCTTCTTCCATGTATTATAAATTTCACTCTTTTTCATAAATATCGTACTGTTGTATCACCCATCTTTGAAATATCAGCACTCAAGTCTACATTGCACACAGTTACTGCCTTTTTCTGTGTTCCTTTTTATAGCAAAACTCTTTGATAGACAGTATATATTCTTATATATATTTTTATTCTCCAAGTTCACATTTGAATTCAAGTGTGAATTTGTAAAAAAGACTTTTTATCTGTTTATTGTCAATAACTCCATATTGCTAAGTTAAAATGATAGTTCTCACTTTTTATGTTAAATTATTAGCAGTATTTGAAGCAATTGATTATGCTATTAAACACTTTCTTTACTTGACCTCTGTGTTTCTAGTGTCTTTTCCTATCTATCTAACTGATCCTTTTTTTTCTTTTTTTCTGAGACAGAGTCTTGCTCTGTCACCCAGGATGGAGTACAGTGGCATGATCTCGGCTCACTGCAACCTCTGCCTCCCGGGTTCATGTGATTCTCCTGCCTCAGCCTCCTGAGTAGTTGGGATTGCAGGCATGCACCACTATGCCTAGCTAAGTTTTGTATTTTTAGTAGAGTTGGTGTTTCACCATGTTGGCTAGGCTGGTCTCGAACTCCTGACCTCAGGTGATCCACCTGCCTTGGCCTCCCAAAGGGCTGAGATTATAGGCATTTGCCACCACATCCAGCTGATCCTTTTATTCATTGTTTTTGTTAGATATTTCTTAAGTTTTTAACTATTTATTATTCAGGTATTCCAGACCTCAGTCTTCAAACCTCTCACTTTTCCATTTATGCATACTGTAAAAGTGATCCTTTTTGTCTTAAGTTTGTGAGTGTCATTGACCAATAAGTATGCTTCTCATATGTTGTGTTTTCTGCTCACACCACTCCAGATACTTATGTCGAAATATTTACTCAATATATCTACCTGTATGTTTAAATGGCATCTCAAGTTAATGGCATCGAACATCAGTGTCTCCAGTTTTCTCATATGTGGAAGTTATTAAGACAAAACACTTTGTAATCATTGTTGACAACTTTCTTTTTCTCATATCACACATTTGAAATTCTTATTAATGTCACAAAAGCAATTATGAAATATCACAAATACAAGCTATCTTGATGATTTTATGTGATATCTACCATTTTCATTATTGTTAATATAATCGAATAAGCAAATTCTTATTCAAAGTTGGATAAATATGACCTATGTATTTGAATATCATATTTTCATCAATTTTTTTCCCATAATAAATTTAGCTTTAAAGTTATACCTTTTGTGGAATAGGAGAACATTCTAAGTGGAGCTCTGATGAAATGCAGTGGTTTTGGTATATATAAATGATAATTTGTAGGAGTAACTGATAAATATATGTTAATAATATTAAATGTTTGTTTGTTTTAATCTGTACAACTTCTGTTTAAGGTGTATGAGAATTTAAAAGCTTTTTATCCTTTTTCTAAATATCCCTACTTGCATGTGAAGCAGCTTATATATTTTATTTTTAGCTCTTCAACATGTTATATAATTAATATAACTATAAACTAAATATTTTATTGGCTATTAAAAAGAGCTAAATTAGTTCTCTGATTATTCTGAATCAATAACTTACTGGTTATTTTCTTTTATTGGACAGAAGGAAATTATTTAAGAATGAATATTTTGACCTTTCCAAACTGTATACCTTTTATTTAGAGAGTTTTACAATTATCAGAAACATTTAAACAGAAGCTTAGAGCTTTCGTTCTGTGATCCAAATTTCAAACAGTGAAATTGAGCAGACACTGATATTGTAAATGTCACCAGTTTTCTCCAATTGCTCAGGCTCCTTTCTTAGTGAGGGTCTTTTTTTTTTTTTCTATTGAATCCAAATAGCAGCTTCTTTCTTCCTGTTCTTTTTAAACTTTCAGAGCTTTGAAATGGAATTCTCCATTTAAAAATTATCCAATCATTTCTTCCATGTATAGAAAAATGCATTTAGCCCTTGTGACCTACTTATGTTCCATTTCTATTTTCAAAGAAATATAACATTATGTAAGGCTAATGATAATATAATAAAACTCTTTTGTTCCATTTATTGGGCACCTACTCTATATGGGGTGCTGTGTAAGGTTTTTTTTAATATTATCACATATCTTTATAGGAAATTAGTAAGGCAATGTTATAATCTCTGACCTATAGAAAAATGTAATGAAGTTCGTTGACATTTGTATGCCTAGTTTTGCCCAATTAGTAAAAGTGGAGACTGGATTTGAGGCAAGGTTCATTGGGCTTTAAAATCCAGATACACCACTAAGCAAAAATATTCTTTTGTGAATTTTTCTTATGCCCTGAAATTCCTCCCTCCCATTCACAACTAGAGCTCTACTGCCGCTGTTGCTGCTCAGTCCACACCATGGTTCTCCCTGCGTGAACTTGGTGGCAGGATTGGGATTTGTTACTGATTTAGCCAAAGATGTACCCGAGCTGGAATGAAAAGCTTCTCTTGAGGCAATTTCTATGACTGGTACTCATTATTCCTTTTTTCCCCATTTTCTCATCAAAAGATCTTCCAGCTTCCTGAAAGCCTCATTTATTTTCTAGATTCATTGTCTTTCTTTACCAGTACTAGTGAATTTCTGTTAGATCTCCATTTAAATTTTAACTGAGCAAATTATTAACGGTGGATTCATTTCTTCATAGTACTTTACTTAAATGTTTAGTACAGAATTTAGTGTTCCATGTTTATCTAATTTCCATGCTGGACCAGGTCATGTTACCTTTTTTGTAATTTCCCTGTATGATTCCTGATGAACTAATTCTTGTTATTTCAACTTTTCCTTGTGTCAAAGTTCAGCTTTAAAATATGGAAGTGTTCAGCTTTGTAGCTGTAACATCAATTACATGTTTATTTGGCATAGAGTTTTCTGTTGTTATTTATTTATAAACAATTCTGAGTAATCCCAGGGGCCTGAATCTGCACTCTATGAGCCTTTCCTTCACAAGTAAACATACTCTGTTAATGTCACCACCTGCAAACATCTGTGGATGTGCTCTGCTCACAGATGGGTTTGCAGTGAAAAGTTTTTATGGATCTTTTTGATGCTCATCTGTAAAAGAATAAAGAAAAATCTGACTAAATCTTGCCAAAGAAAAATTACACCAGACAAAATTAAACTGCTCTTTATCTAAGGCTACCATGATAAGGAAAAGAGAACAGAACAGTTTGATCTCAACTCTGCTGAAACAAAAGACAGGTGGCTTGTTAGTCATAAGGGAAATATTAAGGCAGTCTTGGTCAATATCATTGTCTGTAAGATACTAATCATTACTCATAAGTCTTTTTCTGCATTATACCCTCAGTCTCACTTATTAAACACTTTTAGGCAACAGCAGCTGCTTTAACATGCTTTTTGTTAGCTGTCTTGAGAGGTTTATCTTTTTCAAACCTAGTCACAAAAGAGTTATGTACATTTTTTTCTTTATCTTTTTTATTTTGACTAACCAATTAGTAATACAAAGTAATACATTAATCATTTGTTAATAGAAGGCCAGAAAAGTAATCTTTCTAATTTGAATCTGAGAAGACACTAGGATCTGCTTTCCTTAACCTGACCTTGTGTTTCTCATTTCAAATAACAGGTAGGTAAAGATAATGTCGTTAAAATGTAAAATTCTCCACCGGATCCTAAATGGAACATTAAGAGCCTAACTAAAGAGCCTGGACTTATTAGCCTTGTCAGATCTCTTTATCTGACTTATACAGGTTTTAGAAGGAAGTGCCATTAAACCTTGACCCAGCAGAAAACAAAAATCCAAGGGTTGATTGCACACTGTAATATTCCACATATTCTACTGTGATAGTCTACATGCCCCACATACTTTGCACATGGCATACCACTCTTTATGTACAGAGATGAGTTTCTTACATTTTTAAAGTTTGTATTCCAACAGTGGAGGGTGAGTGTGTGTAATCTATGCTCATTTTCACTCCTAATCCTGATGGTGCCCAATAGTGTTCATTTTCAGAGTGGCTGTGATTGGCATTCCTTTAAGTGTAATAAACAAAAGAAAAATTAAAATCCCAACCTCAGACTCCTAAGCTATTTAAAATATTTAGCTTACTAAAACATGTAATCCAAATATTTTTATATATTTTGATATCTTACACTTTAGAATGAGACAGAAGCTATGGCTATATAAATTGGTTATGGATTCAAATGGTTTCATGTGCCACAGTTGGACAAATGAAAGGTGTCCTTTTGCTGATTGTGTCAATTTTGCCTTTCTTTTACATAACATACAAATAATATTTTCTAATTTGTTTTCTCATAAGATTCTTTCAAGACTGAAATAAAGTGTGGTATTAAAAATGTACTTACAAATTAAAGAAATAAGATATCATATCATCAATCAAATAGAAGAATAAATATGACATTCAAAATAATCTTGTTAACAAAGTAGTTCATTTCAAGAATTACAGGATTTTTGTGTTTAAGTGAATTTGAGATCATTTGGCCATGGATAACATCTTCATTTGGTTATTTATTTGTGTTGAAGATAAACGGCAGATGGAAGTTAAATACTGTTAAAACTCACTTGCAAGGTAGAATTCAAATACAGTTTCTTAACCTCTTATCCCATTTCTCTCTCCAAAGTGTTTCTACTTTACTGATGAGATGGTTCATAATTATTTCTCTTTGTTTCTTTTTTTTTTTTATTGCATTTTAGGTTTTGGGGTACATGTGCAGAGCATGCAATACAGTTGCTTAGGTACACACAGGGCAGTGTGTTTTGTTTGCTTTCTCCCCTTCACCCACATTTGGTATTTCTCCCCTGGCAATCCCTCCCCACCTCCCCCTCCCACTGGCCCTCCCCTTTCCCCCCTATAGACCCCAGTGTTTAGTACTCCCCTCTCTGTGTCCATGTGTTCTCATTTTTCATCACCCGCCTATGAGTGAGAATATGCGGTGTTTCATTTTCTGTTCTTGTGTCAGTTTGCTGAGAATGATGTTCTCCAGATTCATCCATGTCCCTATAAACGACACGAACTCATCATTTCTGATTGCTGCATAATATTCCATGGTGTATTTGTGCCACATTTTCTCTTTGTTTCTTAACCACTAATAGAGTAATCACATAGACAATATGCTTGAATTATTGATTAAAACATTATGATGAATGACCTTTTTATTTATTTTGTACAATTTGTCATTATTCTTATATAATAATGATTTTAGATCTTCAGAAACACTTTTTTTTCTTTTTGTTTACATTTTACTCCATTCAGCAAAAAATTGGCAAATGGTCAACATTGCAATATTTATCTTTATATTTGGAAAGTTCACTAATTATTTACTGACTATATCTGATTCCTACAGCATTGAAACAGTATAGGAAATGTGAAGAAAAGGCTAATAGAAATAATAATGAACAACCGTGAAGGGAATGCATTTTACAGAGCATTTCTATGAGTTTTATTACTTATGATTCTCCTAATATCCATGCAAAAATTAAGATGCTGGGCTCATTTCACTGATTAAGAACCAAAGCCCTGACAGTTTATGGTAATTAGTACAAATCTCACAAGTAAACCATTTGTAACTCTGAAACCTGAGCTGTTTACAAGGTTCTACTTTATTGCTTTGTCAGCATGTCAGTGTCCCACAGTTCCTCTCCGCTGTTTTTACAGTGTGCTTATGAAATTTAGGTTTAGTCTTGAGATTAGAGAGCTAAGGGAGAACACAGAAACCTAGTCTACAGTAACATGATATGACTTGCTATCAATCTCTTCTCTCCAAGAACTGTGATTCACCCAACTGAGGTGTGCATGTGCCTGCCTAATCCTGGTTCTTTATAGAGAGCTCCAGTGTGTAGTGACTGTGATCTTGATTTAGTGACTGTAAGTGCTAATGAACCAAACTCCCTACTGATCCAAGAACTTCTCAGGTCTTCCATTTCCTTCCACTGACACAGTCTTACCTTTTGATGCTGCGTAAACTTGAGTATTCTCAAATGTAGCATAAATAAACAACTTTGTTTTTTGAGTGCAAATTTGAATTTTGGACCCAGACAGAATTTATCTGAAGCACAGTTTGGTGAATAACCTGCTGAACACACAGAGATACATTTTCTTTAGAGATAAAATTGCTCTGGGGCTTTCAAGACCTTAAGCAAATGACATATGTGGAGCAAGTTATATTCTACTGAAATCACGCTGGTTAGTCTTTTTGAATAATACGATTAGCGTTTCCTATGTTTAGCATGTTCTACTGTTCTCTGCCACTCTTCCAATTATAGTTGTTCTTGTTTTGTTGGCAAGAGGCATCACATTATTTTATTATTAACCACAAACAACTTTTAATCACCTTTTTCAATTTATATGTGTTGCTCATAAAAAAGTCATATAAATTACAACTATAGTTTTGTATTTTCTGTAAATTTTTGTATATTCTGTGTGTGTGTGTGTGTACGCACACATGCCAAAGGAAAGGATAGAGAAAAAAAGAGCCAACAAGAAAAAATTAAAGTGAGATAAAAGGTTCAGAAGGTTTAAACCAGGGCTGACTGTGATAAGACTACTGGTGAACTCTGGTCAGATTCAATTTTATGTGGTCTAATTGGACTGAACATCTTCAAAAAATAAAATTGCAGATTATATATAGGTTTTTGAGTGAAGTATTGCTTCACACTTGACATGATTTAGATAGCACACGAGTTTTTTTGTTTGTTTTGAAGTACATATCTGGCAAAGCTTAGTTCAATTGATTATATAGAAACATAGATAAAATAAATTTTCCTCAAGAATAGTGCAAACTCTCTGCAAATTTCTATTTTATTTTGTGCAGTGAACCATCCTTATATGAAGGAAAGAGGGCTAGGTTTGGAGACAACAAAGCGTGGTGGACAGGAGTTCAGGCTTTCAAGTCAGAACATCTATGTTCAAATTTTGGCTTATCATTCCCTAGCTGTGTGACCTTGTGCAAGTAATTCAAATACTGCCAGCCTCAATCCTGTGTGAAAAACAGGGAGAAAGTAAGAGTACTCAATATCTAGGGTTGTGGTGAGAATTAAATAAATTAACATGTATAAAACATATAAGATAGTAAGAACTAATAACTGTTAGCCCTTGTCACTATCACATTGCAATATGTAACAATGAAGCATTCTGAATAGTCAAAAACATAATATCCTGCAATTAGAGTGATTTGACTCAGGATTTATAATTAGATTTGTTTATCCAATAGTGGCAGAAATTCTGAAAACCACAAGTGATGTGACGTCAGGAAGATGATGATGGCAATAACCTTTTCTTAAATACCTAATGTTTGGCAAACACTATGAATTTTCTTTTATGTCAATGATCTCATCTTATCCTAGAAACAATTTTGCAAGGGACATAATTTTTCTTCCCATTTTACATGTGAAGAAACTGTAACTCAAGGACTTTAAGAATCATGCGCAAAGTGAAGAGCAAATGAATATCAAAGCCAGATTCAAACCACAGAGAACCTGCCTCCCGGTGATAAACCTGCCAGTCTACAATAAAGATGCTCCCAATCTATTCATACATCATACCTTAGGGGAAAAACATTTTGTCACTAGCATCTCAATTTCCTATTGCTAAGATAACAGCTTTCAGGATTCTTGCCAGAAAATCTATGAAACAGCTGACATAGTTTACGAGTTCTATTTATTGACCAAGTTATTTTATAAATCTGCTGGCAAGATGCTCATGAGGGTAATGGACAAAAGTTGAGTATACTTTACCAAGTTGCAAGAGTTTCTCATTTACTATTTTTGAGACATTTAAAAGCCTTCATTATTTGTGAGAAAAAATAATTAGAGACTGTGTCTGAAATGATATTAAGAAAAATGCAAAGTCAAAAGACCTGAGAACAGGACAGTTTTTTCAGATATGTAATAATTGAGTTTGGTTTCAATTATCTTTTGTTCTGTGTTGTTGAAAAGAAGCCCTTCTCTGGCTCTGATGCTCTGTGAAATCCACAGATACTATTTTTTGTTTGTTTGCTTATTCATTTATTTATTCAAAATTTGAAATAGAATTAAGTACTTTCTTTGAAGGTAGAGGCATCTTACATTTCATGTTATTGTTTTTATTTATGTATTTATCTGTTGGAAGATGGAGTCTCACTCTTTTGCCAGGTTGGAGTTCAGTGGCAAGATCATAGCTCACTGCAGCCTTGATTCTTCTACCTCACTCCCAAGTAGTTGGGACTACAGGCCCCCAGCACCACACTAACCTAATGCTTTTATTGCTTTTAGAGATGTAGGCACACTATGTTGTTCAGCGTGGTCTCTAATTCCTGGCCTCAGGCCATCCTTCCACCTCAGCCTCCCAAATCTTTGGGATTACAGGCATGAGCCAGTGCAATCCTTTGATGTTAGTTTAATTTTAAAAACTAGCAATATATTTTTGCCACAAGGGGAGGAGTCCCTTATGTTCCCATCTATCAGGTATGCAATACCAAATATCAGAGTGTGCAAGGGACATTTAGTCTAGAGACATCAGATGGAAAGCACAGAATTATCTGTGCAGAATGGGCATATAGGCTGTAGGAGACTAGGACTGTCTATCTTCACACTCAACTTCCCCCTTCCTGCTGCTTGCCATTAAGAGGGGAGAAGAGATTCCCTGAGAATTGTGGGAGATTTGATATAAGGGAAAGGAGCAGCTGCAGGTCTGGCTTTTGGAATGGACTCCATATGGATTTCCTGTAGAAACAATGCTGTGAGCAGTGGGCAGTAGTGACCAAAGCAGTGCCACCAATGCAAGGAGTTCATAGAATTATTAGATTTATTTTGGCTGGGTGAGTTTCCTTACTATGTGTTCAACATTGCTTCTAAGAGAAAAGGAGTTTTTGAGGCACACAAAATTTACAAGCTCAGTCTTAGCATGGTAGTGGAAGCTTCAGTCACTGTAGAGAAAGCTGTTTTATACTAGAAGCACTGTGTTTCACTGTCATTTTCTCTTTCTGTTCCTCCACCATCATTGTCATCATCTGAAAATAAATAATGCAAAATAAAACTTTTGATGTTGTAGCACATCAATCATTATATGCTGATAAATAGTCATCTGCTTATTCTGTTATCAAAGGATTCCCATGGGTAAGAAAGTATTACCTTAATATAGAGGAAAATTGAGAAACACATAGGAGGAAGAAACTGGTATAACTTCTACAGTTATTAAATTCAAACCAGGACATCTGGCTTCACATTGTTTCCTGCAGAGGTTCTAGCTCCTGGTTCTAGGTGTGGCAAAAGTGAGTTCAAGTATTAGGTCTGCTAAACACCAACTTCATAGCTATAACAAACTCACCTAGCATCTTGAGCCTCAGTTTCCTGATCTAAAAAAGTTGATAAATAATAACAGCTATCTCCTAGTAATGTTGTAGATACTAAATTAAATATGGGGAAATTATTTTGGTTCCTGACGGTGGAAATTACTATTAGAATGCAAAAGTAATACTTTAGTAGTAGTATTTTTTTCTATCAGAAATAATTAATCACAATTAATGTTCCCTTAAGTTCAGGCATTGAGCATATCTTGCTGATTGATTGCTGCAATAAATGATAATAAATGATAATTTTAACGCAAGTGTTTAAGTCTTTTAGCTAAAGAACTAAAGAATACTAAACATCATTGGAAATAAAGCAAGACAAAGTGTAAATTTGATCCCTTTAATTACATTTTAGAGCATTTCAGCAGCTCTCTCTGTCCTTTGTCTTTCTCCCCATAATTTGCTATCCACCGCCCCACCCAGGTCTCTTTAGAGTTGGATCCTGGGAAGAGAGAATGTTTCATTTCTCTTCTCCTACACTCTCTATACACACAAGTGAATCTCTGAAGGTAGTAACTGATAAGCTTTCCCTCTTGTAGAATTCTTGGTGAGACTTAGTTAGGAAAATCTTGTGAAATACTCTGTTGCCCCCTTCTCTTGCCTTGCCATGCTAGACTCTGTGTTACATTGTGTAGGACTGTGGCGTCTGTGATATAGCTTAGCACTAATTTGCAACTTGACAGAGTCAACAAAACCACCTGAGTATATAACATTGTCACTATCAAGAATTGCAAAACAGATTAGATGCAGGACAACAGTCTGAGCAAAGGTTACTGAATTCTCTCTATAAACATGTTCAGAGATAGAATGAATGCAAGGTCAACCTCCCACATTGCGTTCACATGCCTATCATTTAACTCAAAAAAGACTCAGGGAGGGCGAACGTGGATTTGCTTTCTAGGTCATTTCCTCATTCTTATTCCTCATGCATCTCTGATTTGTTGTGTCTAATAGGAGACTGAGCAACACTGAACAGGATTTGTTCCCTGGAACTTTAGTTTAAATACATTAGGAAATCATATAAATTTTGCTACAAGCCAGGTTCAAAGAGAAATCATAAGAAAGATAAACTTCTTCCTTTCCATTTGCTTTCCTAGAATTTTTTCTAAAGCCCTGCAAGTGGCATTTTTTTGTTTCATTGGAACCTATTTTATTTATATACTTTTGTGTCAAATATATGACCATAAGCTATTGTGAATTCTACTTGCATTTGCCACCAGAACAAACTATTGTAATTTGTAGCAAAAATACAGAGTAGATTAACCTCCCTGAACCTCTTCCATTTCATGTTACATCATTAAGTCTGCTTTTCTTTCATTTTTAATTGTGCTTGGCTCAAAAGTGGAAATTTGCTAACATGACCTTAATTTTTAAAACAATTTTCCCTGAGACTCATATGCCACAAGGGAATGTAGATCCTGCTGAATCAATGTATAACCCATCACATCAAAGAGGTGCCAATAAAAGAATTTCTACAGATATTCTCAGCAGGGGTAAATTTTAAAACCATTGTCAGTGAGGGAATATCAACTCCCTTTTCTAGGAATAGAGCTGCCTGCCTCTGCAACCCAAACCCTCAATTCATTCTCAAAACTTTCTAAATGCTCCATTAAAGACACATTTTATTCAGGTTTTCCAGTGGTTTCATGTTCACTAATAATAATTTCCAGGTTTTGGTGATGTATTGTGTTCTCAAGAAATCATGTTAACCATTTTAGAGATGTGAATACTATAATAGCATTATGAAATACATATTACTACTTTATTGTGATTATTATTTTTTTTAACGATGTTTAGTATTGATCCAAGGGAATGCAGTTAATGAAAAAGAGATCTAGGAAAATTCTTATCACACCTCAAT
This sequence comes from Callithrix jacchus, assembly GCF_049354715.1. Taxonomy (NCBI): domain Eukaryota; kingdom Metazoa; phylum Chordata; class Mammalia; order Primates; family Cebidae; genus Callithrix; species Callithrix jacchus. The sequence goes on from NC_133511.1 coordinate 90,405,627, forward strand.
GTGGCTTCACTAAGGACATTAGGAAAATGCTACCTTGAATATTTATTAAAAAATTTATGAGGATTTAGACAATACTAGTCTAATAGTATGATCATTTAGACAATAATAGTCTAGTATGGTATGTAGGCCAAACTTTCCTAACTTTATTTTTTTTAAATATAAGGAATAGTATAATCTAATGACAGTATCCTAGATTTTAGGGACATACCCTGCTCTACCACTTAATAGCTGTACGAATTTTGAAAAATTACTAAACAATTATGAGCCTGTTTTCCCATTTGCAAATGGGTTTAATAACATCCATCCCAATTTTTAACTAAATTTTTTTTGAATAAAATGCATATATGAATAGCACACATATGTACATAAGTTAAATGATTTTCTGAAACTGAGTACACTCATGTAATGAGCATATATACCAAACATTACTGCATTACCACAATCAGAAGTCTCCATAATCCTCCTCCAGTCATTACCTACCAAAGATAACCACTATCTTTACTTCTAACAGAATAAGTTCATTTTGCCTATTTTGATTTTTATTTAATTAGACTCATAGAACATGCAGTCTTTTATATCTGGCACGTTTAACCCACCATTTGTATTTGCGTGATCCAGCCATTTGGTTAGCTGTGATATAGTTTGCATGTTCCCTTGTTGTATAGCATTTTATCCTGTGTATGCTATATTTACCCATTTCTCTGTTGATAGGTATTCGGGTAACTTACAGTTTGAGACTATGAAAGATACTGCCATGATGAACATTCTACTACATGAGTTTTGGTGACTGTATATACACATTCATGTTGGGTTTTTATGGTCTGTTTTACCAGATAACACTGTCACTTTTTTTTTAATTTGCTAAAATACACTTAAGATAAAATTTACCTTGCATACCATTTTTAATTGCACAATTCATAAACATTAAAGATACTCATAATGTTGTGAACCCATGACAACCATTTCTTTTCATCATTTCATTCATCTTGTAAAGCTGAAACTCTATGCCCATTAAACAGTAACTCCCCATTCCCCATCTCCCTCAAGCCCCTGGCAACCACCAGTTTTCCATTTGTCTCTATGATTTTGACTATTTTATATACCTCATTATGGCTTAAATGTATGAGTCTCTGTAAACTTAATTTGTTGAAAATTAATACCAAGTATTATAGTTTTATAAATTGGGGCTTTTTGGACAGTGATTAAGTGATGAGTACTCCTCTCTCAGGAATTGGATTAATTCTCTTATATAAAAGGTGGAAGGGAGTGACCTCATCCTTTTTCCTTCTTTTAGCAGGTACTGAATCTCCTGGCTCCTTTACCTTAGACTTCCCAGCTTCCAGAACTGTGAAACATAACTTTATGTTATTTATAAATTACCCAGTCTGTGATATTTGTTATAGCATTAAAAATAGCCTAAGGCATACCTCATATAACGTAATGTAACAGAGTAAAAAAGTAACCACAGAATTGGAGAAAATATTTGCAAATCATATGTTTGATAAGAGATGAATATCCAGAATATAGAGAACTCTCTAAAACTCAACAACAACCAAAATCTGATTTTAAAATGGGCAAAAGACATGAATTGATATTTTCCCAAATAAGATATATAATAGCTAAGTACCAGAAGAGAAGATGCTTATCATTAGGGGAATGCAAATCAAAACTGTGATGAGATACCACTTCACACCCATTAAAGAAGCAACAAACACCACAAAAACAAAAAGCAACAACAGAAAACACATAAAATAACAAATGATAACCCAGATGTGGAGAAATTGGAATCCATGCATAGTCCAAAGTGGTACAGTTGCTGTGCAAAATATTCTAAAAATAGAATTTCCAAATGATCCAAATATTCTGCATGCAGAGTCTCAAAAAGATATTTATACACCGATGTTTATAGTAGTGTTATTCACAGTAGCTAAAACATGAAAACAACGCAAGTGTCCCCTGACAGATGAATGGATAAACAAAATGTGGTGTATCATATAATGGAATATTATTCAGCCTTAAAATGAAAAGAAATTCTGACCTATGCTACAAAGGCATGAACTTTAAGAACATTATGCTAAGTTAAATAAGTCAGTTATGGAAAGACAAGTACGGTATGAACCCAAACTTTTTATATGCATTAAATTAAACAATATATACAAAACTAGCACAGTGTATGGTAACTTATCAGTAAGTGGCATAATAATTAGATTTATGTAAAATTATTTCTTTCTAACATTGAAGGTGAATTGGAAGAACTTAAAGCAAGTGAGTTTTTCTCAGATTTTGATCAAACCAGGAACATCAAGAGATTAGAATAAGGCAGTGAGACACTGAAGTACAAACAAGCAAATGCCTTAACGGAAAAACAAAACAAAACAAAACAAAACAAAAAAACAACTAGAAATAATTGTTTCTTTCCTCCTAAAATTTATGAAACCAAATATCTGGTTTTCCACTAGCAATTCTCTAATTTTCTATGGACACAGAGTGTCCTACAATTTATTTCAATTTTCATACTACTTTATATCTTAGATGCCCTATGCCAGGAATCAGGCACAAAGACCAAATACATTTGTCTTATCATAAGACAAAAAGACAGGCCAAGTATTGGCAAATTGAGGAGGCAGTGGCCATCTAGGTCACTCAGATAAAACCTATGTTTCTACTCTACCAAAGGTACAAATATTACTAAAATTTTAAGAGGCAAAACAAATCTTTTCCTAACCCATCCCAAAGTTCATGGCTGGTACTCCTATAATAAAAGACAGATTAACAAGAGAAAAACACACCAATTTATTTAATACATACATTTTACTGACACATGAGCCTTCATAAATAAAGAACCAAAGAAAAAGAGAAGTCTGTTTACTTGTATGGATAGTCCTGCAGAAATATGACTGGAAGACAAAAGAGGATGATCTAAAGGTAACAAACTGGGGTAAACTTAGGCCTGTTTGTTCAGATTCATCTTAGCATCTCTGTATCTTAGAAAATAAAGATGTTCATTTCCTCCATATAGGAATATGTGGTATAGAAGGGCTACTTACCATATAGGAATATAGGTATAGGAGGGCTACTTCTGAAATGAGTCTCATGACCTGTTTCAGAGAAAGGTCAGAAAACTCTTCTATGGCCTGCTTCGGGGTAGAAGTGAGGGTGAAGGTCAGAGAGATCTTCTTGTTCTTGCTGTCTCTTCAGATGCCAAGGTGACATACTTTGGGGTAGCATGTCTGAATCTTATGAGAAGAACATTTTTTTTCTTTTTTTTTGAGACAGAATCTTGCTCTGTTGCCTAGGCTGGAATGCCGTGGTACAATCTTGGCTCTCTGTAACCTCTGCCTCCTGGACTCAATAAATTTCTCTTCGTCAGCCTCCTGAGTAGCTGGGATTACAGGGATGTGCCACCACACCCAGCTAATTTTTTTTTTTTTGTATATTTAGTCGAGAGGGGGTGTATCAGTCTGTTTTCATGCTGTTGATGAAGACATACCCAATACTGAGAAGAAAAAGAGGTTTAATCAACTTACAGTTCCACTTGGCTGGAGAGGCCTCACAATCATGGCAGAAGGCAAGAAGGAGCAAGTCACATCTTACACGGGTGGCGGCAGGCAAATAGAGAGAGCGTGTGCAGGCAAACTGCAATTTTTAAAGCCATCAGATCTCCTGAGACTTAGTGACTATCATGAGAATGCATGGGAAAGACCCACCACATGATTCAATTACTTCCTACAGGGTTCCTCCCATAACACAGGAGAATTGTGAGATTTACAATTCAAGATGAGATTTGGGTAGGGACACAGCCAGTCTGTACCATAGGGTTTCACTGTGTTGGCCAGGCTGGTCTCAAACTCCTGACCTCAAGTGATCTGCCTGCCTCAGTCTCCCAAAGTACTGGGATTATAGGTGTAAGCCACTATGCCTGGCCAGGAGTACCTTCCTTATTTAAAGTTTTTTCCTTTGTCAACATTCTCTTGGATTTGCTCTAAAAATTTGTTAAGCCAAAATCTGTTGGTTGACTTATATAAGGTAAGCATAATGATAAATGGTACTGAAGGTTTTCAACCTGAAAATGTCAGAAATAATCCCTGGAAGTATTTTAAACTTTGAAAATTAGAACCTAAAATGGTCATTGAGATTTTTAGCCCATCGTTTTCTTAACTGTTTGTTTTAGGTTGGATTTCCCCTGAAGCAGACCCTAAGACAAAAAAGTCAAAACTAAGTAGTTTGGGAAGAGGAACACATGGCAGCAGAGCAATGGAGAAGTAAGACAAGAGAGGGAAGGCAGCCAGTTAAGGATGATTGAAGTTAATCATCCTATAGAAACTTTTGGGTGACATTGTAAGACTTCTCTCAAATATTGGCTGAAGGCTTATTTCAGGAGTTTTAATTCTATGACATTTCTATCCTGCAACATAAGCAAGAAAAGTGTGTCTGTAGCAAAGGATGCAGGAGTCAGATGTTGGCCTGACTTGCATTGAAATACTAGGGTTGGAAGCTATGTAGAGACCAGCAATATTGCTGCAAAATTATATTATATTAATGTTAGTTTATAGAAACTATTCATGGTCAAAACTCTTGGGGATAAAAAGCCAGGTTGTACTCCAGGACTTTTCTTACTTTATCATTGTTAAATGTGTAGATTCAGGGTGGGAATATACAGTGAAGTTGGCTCTTACCACTTGGTAAATGTTAATTGTTAAATATTTGGAAATTTTGTGAATTAGTTGTTAAGTTGATGGTAGCTTGAAACTAAACATTGTAGTAATATCTAAATCACAGAATTTGGCCTATGTTACAGATTAGTCTTCACTATTGCCAGAAATTGTTTATTAGTGCATCACCAACATTGTGTACATTTTTGTAAACTATACTCACCATCAACCCTTAAATTACTAGAGCATTGTATACAATCAGTGCTCTATGTGGAATTCACTAATAAAATCCAGTTGCTTATTTTTACAAGTGAGGAACATTAAGTTCATATCTATAATAATTTATTTATAAAAATAAAACTCTTACTGTGAAGGAAAAGGAGATTGGGAAGGTAAACTTGGACTTTATATATGTAAAGAGAGGCAACGTGAACTCAAATAGGTAGTTCCCAATTATTTACAATCCTGTTGACAAAGCAGGTTTTATTCTCTTTCCTGAAACAAAATTTTGGAATACAGAAGAATTTACCTCAGACAATCTTTAACTATTGAAAGTCTTAGTTCTCTCCTTAGAAGGATAACTCTGATAAAAATAATCTCCTTTTATAGTCTTCTATGGAATCACATATAAGTTGGTTGAAGGATAGGGGTTGACAACAAATACATCAAACAATTAAAAAATAAAATAGACTTCATTAACATTTTCATTAATCACATCAGAGGGCAAAGCAATTTATTTACTATCCCTCAAAGAATATGCACCAAAAAAAAAAAAATGTAAAAGGAGATCTGTGGTCTAGATACTTCAGATCATGGCACCCTCTGATTATAGCCCATTACGATGGAAGGAAAAAGTAATACCTTTTCCTCACTGATTGCAAGGATCATAGCTGATTTTAAAAAGACAGGTTAACAGTAGAAAAGCATACACAAATTATTTGACAAAGTTATACATAGCACAGGAGGCTACAGAAATGAAGACCCAAAGACCCAGAGAAAGCTATATTTTTGTGCTCAGATTCAAAGAGATGAATAGTTGTGCAGAAATATGAATGGACAAAAAAAGACAGTGTAGCTTATGGTAATAAATTGGGGGTGTGGAGATATTCAGCAAGTCTTGTTCATTCAGATTCATGTTAGCCTTTCTGTGTAGCATTCATTCTTCCCAAGTAAGCGAAAGGACCCTTATAAAATGAGGAGTCCTTACTTTCAGATAAGCTATAACAGAGAATTTTTTTTATCACCATGCTTCCCATAAAAATGTAAAGGAAGGTCATGGTGACCATCTTGCTGTTTGGCTTTCTCAGTTACCATAGTACCATATTTTGGGGGTATTGTGCTCTGAGCTGTGATAGAACTGAGATCAGAAGAGAAAAGAATCACAATCAAATAGAATTGAAGTCATTTCTTAATTATTTTGGGGTGGGATTCTGTAGGAGACCTATATTCTGCATTGTCAAATTGCTAGGAATTATGAAACAGGAATCACGATGAAAATAAAATATAAATAAGAGTAATAGAAATAAAAACAGTAGTCGATATTTTAGAGTTAAATAGCAATTTCACTTATAAGATCACTTCCATTTAAATTGACAAGTTAGTTATTAATTTAAATAATTAATTTATTAAGCAGATGATAACAATATAAGTTCTAGCATCATGACCTTAAGCCCAACAACTTCAAATAATATTTTGGGTTTTAGGCAGTGTAAATTCTAATAAAGTTTAGCTCATGCTTCTGTAAAGGTCACTAACACGTTTTCTTTCATTTATTTAAGCTTCTGACTGGATTTGCAGTGAACTTGATTCTGAAGGTTGGCAAATTCCAATACTTACGCGACCTTTCCTGTAGATGTTATCTGATAAAATGAGGCTGAGAAATTTTAATCCTTTCTCTGCCAGTCTGTAGAATGGAAGAAACAGTTTTTGAATCCAACTTCATACTCCAAAGCCCAATGTTATAGATACTATAAAAGTCAAAGTTAAAATTTTAATACTTTGATTTATTTAAAGTTCTTATGTAGTATTACTTTACAGGGCACATTGCAGGAATAAACCTATTTGGCCCATGCACTAATTGTAAAATTTAATTGTGTTTACTGTACAAGTTAGTCCTCCACCTTTTGTACTATTCAACATGTAGTTAAATATCTATGTCCCTTAACTCCTTGTGTACTGGAGTCACGTGTAACAAATCCCAGCTGTCAACTCTAAAATTAAGAAAAATATTTTTAGTTTAAATTCTATGTGTGTGCTTCAAGATTAGGTAATTCATTATATAAAATGGCGATAGCCATAATATAAACAATTCTTCAATTCGATTAAAATATAAAAACTGATAGTTTATATCAATTTAGAGTTACTGTGGCTTAAATTAGAGTTAAACATTTAAATAATTTATAGTTTTTTTGGGAAGATAGATGAAGTCAGTTCATTTGGAAAACACACATTTTTAATATGCTATTACTATCTGGTCATTGTCATGTTTTCATATTGAGAATGTATGACATGGCTTACCTGGCAATGTGGAAATGATTGAGATGTAATAAAAGAGATCTGTATTTCAATGTGAGCTCTATAATTGACTAAAGGTGTGATTTTAAAACTGTTTTATATCATTTTGCCAAAACAAAAAGTATAAATTAACAAGTAAATAATAAAATGTATATTAACTTGGGTAATTTTATTAATCTCAAGTTATTCAAATGTGGAGTGGGAAGAAATAACCTTATCTTGCAAAATTCCTGAGGAAACAAACTTGTTGAAGTGTAACAAGTGATCATTGAGTTAGTTTCCTTTTTACTGCACACTCTTTCAGCATCCCATTCAATTCCCATTTCAGCATCTCACCTAAATCTGCCACCCCAGATTCCAGGGACATGTTTCCTCCTTCATCATACCTCCTATAAGTGCAAGTCTCACATTGCCTTAGTGTAAACATACCTTAAGTTTATGGAGAAATGGGCTTCATAAGAGTGGCACAGCCAAATCTTAAGGTATGTAGGGAAGAAGTGAATGATGGAAGAGAAGTGTGAGAATTAGCTTTCTGAAAATGAGGGAGTTTGTAAACCCTAATTTAAAAAATGTTTTTAAATAACATTTTTTCTCTATTTTCACCTATAAAAATGGATAAAATACATTTTTTTCTTTATGCATGTGTGTGTTTGTATGTGTGTGTGCTCCATTATGAAGTGGTTGGATTTGCTTAGGAGATCACTATACAAATGAAGTATGATGATACAAAGGTATAAATGAAAACCTTACTCACTGCTGAAAAATACCTGGCACATTACCTATAATTTTCTTTTTATAGTTTTATAATAGGAAAAGATAGCTATTAAATAATCATCTTCTTGTAATACTGCAAAAGCACATTGAAGTCCAGAGATGTGTTTTTCCCCACTAAAGGACTGAGTAGCTGAGTAGCAGCATTCAAACTGCATGTCACTGCAGAGGACCAGTTAGGTTTACAAGCAGTTGTGTTCTAGGTAATTAAGAGCCTTCTTTTTGTTTGTTTTACTGAACTGATATCCATTTAATTTGTAGATTTCAGAATTGGGAACTATAGTTGTAAATCTCAGTATGTTAAAGAAATCAGTACATACATACATACATGTAAGCGTCAATTTTATGCATATATTTAAGCAGATTACTGTGCATTTTTCCTTTCACATTTAGCATATAGGTTGAGCCATAGAATATTGCCATTTTTGTAGGTTAGAAAGAATAAAATATTAGCAATTACATATGGCTCAACCTAATTGAAGAAATAAATGCATCTGTTGTCAAGGATCTATATAAAGGTAATAGCCACTCTTTCTGGAGGGTATTCCACATAACATGATTAATATATTAGGCATTTTATTTAATTGCAAAACTGGTATTTTTTAATTCAGTCTGACAAATATTGTCTATCATGTAAAACACTATTTAACAGCACAGCAAATGTACCTGCTCTCTTAAAGCTTATCTTCTTGTGGGTGGGATAAAAGTTAAGATATACAAGTAAGATAGGTGTGTAGTGTGTTGTAAGATAAACAGTGGTATGGACAAAAATAAAGCAGAAAACAAGAATTTAATGTCAAGAACAGAGTTACAATTTAAAAAGATAATCTAGGAAGTCCTCAGAAGAATAAATAAGGTCACTAGGAATGAAGGGTAAGCCATTAGACTGTCTGGAGAAAACCAGCAGTCATTATGCTCTGAAGAGGTACCAAGTGTTGCTGTTACACTGTATGCTCAGTGTCACTGATTTGCCCTCAAACTGTTGAGATGGGTCACTAGCAAGGTTGTAGCTCCTCTAACTCCCATTAGGTCTTCTCTTTAACTTCCGTGAGTCCTGAATTGGGAGTTCAGGACAAACAGTGTCAGTTTCTGCTGCAGGTCACACTCACTGTTGAGGTTACAGAAAATAAGAAATAAACATGGGCCTCAGTTTGTTCACATGTTCCAGTTTGTTTTCATAGCCTTCAGGTTGTTATTGAAGGTTCTATTTTATCGTTACTTCACTCTGTTTTGCTTCCAGTTTTGCTTACTGACTGCTAGCCCTGCTACCCTACTGTGATTTGAGGTGAACCACCAGATTCAGAAGTGATAGAGTTCCATAGATTTCTCTGCTACCCCTCAGAATGCTGAAAGGTACATTACATTTCATATTCCATATCACTTGTACTGATTTTGCTTTTTAAATTTAATGCTAATACACTGAGCCACCCCTAATGGCCTATGAAATGTAACATATCCAAACTGAGTTTTGGATATTGCTGCTAGCACAGATTTGCCAATCACTGCCTTATCTGACACAGTTAATGTCAACTTTATTCTCCTTCTTGTTCAGTCCAAAATCATAAAGTAATCTTTTTTTTTTTTTACTTTTATTTTAGTTTTACGAGTACATGTGCAGGTTTGTTATATAGGTAAATTGTGTGTTGCAGAGGTTTGATGTATAGATTATTTTATCACCCATGTAATAAACATAGTATCCAATAGGTAGTTTTACAATCTTGATGGTTCTCTGAGGCATATCCCATATTCTACCTTTCTGGAAATTCTGCTGCTCTACCTTTAAAATATATTCAGTATGCAACCTATTTTTCTTCCCTTCTAAGGCATTTTACTCTAGCTCAAAGGACTATCAAGTCCTACCTAGATTAGAGAAAATTATCTGTAGGAAGTAACAACAGATAAAACACAGAAGAAATCCAAGGGCTACCCTGGTCTTCAAAGGCCAGGCAATGGAGCCAAGGAAACCAAGAAGGAACAGCCAGAGGGTGGAAAAAATTCAAGTGAATATGAGAGCCTGAGAAACTATGTAAAACAAATGAAAAAGGTGGTTGAAGGAAGATAAAGTGATCATTTGCCATTTCACTCATGATTGAAGAATTATTTCATAGGCAATATGGGCTGTTGTGTTTCATTAGTCTCTCTCATGGGCATCAAAAATAATGCATATTAGACCCTGTCCTTATGGCATTTGATGGTAGAAATATATAAAATATGTTTTTTTAATGTTATGGTATGATGATGTATTGCAGAATGATATTTGATGGAAACATAAAATTGTATACAACAAACATTTTTGTCTATCCTTTTATGAATACCTCAATGACGTTCAGCATCACCTTGAGATCCTTACTTAATGAAAAGACAGGTCAGTCTAAATTGAGAAATACATGGGTGAATTAAGACATACATGGATCTGTCTTGTAAAAAAAGCTTCATTGGCAGTGACCAGGCAGCCAGTTTCACGACGGCTTTCAGTGGGCCGCAGCCCACAGGCACCCTGCATGAGCCCTCCTTGCAGCCAGGATGCCCAAGAGGAAGGTCATTTCCTCCAAATGGGCCGCCAAGGAAGAGCCCAAGAGGAGACTGGCATGGTTGTCAGCGAAACCTCCTGCAAAAGTAGAAGCAAAGCCGAAATGGCAGCAGCAAAGGGTAAATCTTCAGACAAAAAGTGCAAACAAAAGGGAAAAGAAGAGCAAAGGGAAAACAGGCTGAAGTGGCTAACCAAGAAACTAAAGATTTACCTGCAGAAAACAGGGAAATGAAAACTGAGGAGAGTCCAGCCTCTGATGAAGCAGCAGAGAAAGAAGCCAAGTCTGGTTAATACCATATACCATGTCTTATCAGTGGTCCCTGTCTCCCTTCTTGTACAGTCCAGAGGAATATTTTTATCAATTATTTTGTAAATGCAAGTTTTTAGTAGCTCTAGAAACATGTTTAAGAAGGAGAGAATCCCACTTTAGAAACATTTTTAAGAAGGAGAGAATACCACTTCATCCCATTTTTTAAGTGTAAATCCTTTTTTTAAGAGGTGAAATCATTTTTTTCTTTTTTTTTTTAATACTTTAAGTTCTAGGGTACATATGCAGATCATACAAGATTGTTACATAGGTATACACATGCCATGGTGGTTTACTGCCTCCATCCCCCTACCTCCCCATCACCTACATCAGCCATTTCTCCTAATGTTATCCCTCCTTAATCCCCCCAACCGCTGCTATCCCTCCTCTAGGCCCTCACCACCTGCAACAGGCCCAAGTGTGTGATGCTCCCCTCCCTGTGTCCATGTGTTCTCATTGTTCAACACCCGCCTATGAGTGAGAACATGCTGTGTTTTTTCTTTTTTTCTGTTCTTGTGTCAGTTTGCTGAGAATGATGGTTTCCAATTACATCCATGTCCCTACAAAGGGTATGAACTCATCTTTTCTTCTGCCTGCATAGTATTCCATGGTGTATATGTGCCACATTTTCTTTATCCAGTCTATCACTGATGGGCCTTTGGGTTGGTTCCAAGTCTTTGCTGTTGTAAACAGTGCCACAGTGAACATACGTGTGCATGTGTCTTTATAATAGAACAATTTATAATCCTTTGGGTATATATCCAGTAATGGGATTGCTGGGTCAAATGATATTTCTATTTCTAGATCTTTGAGGAATTGCCACACTGTCTTCCACAATGGTTGAACGAATTTATACTCCCACCAAGAGTGTAAAAGTATTCTTATTTCTCCACATCCTTTCCAGCATCTGTTGTCTCCAGAATTTTTAATGATCACCATTCTAATTGTCATGGAGATGATATCTCAATGTGGTTTTGATTTGCATTTCTCTAATGACTGGTGATGGTAAGCATTTTTCATATGTTTGTTGGCTGCATAAATGTCTTCTTTTGAGAAATGTCTGTTTATATCCCTTGCCCACTTTTTGATGGAGTTGTTTTTTTCTTGTAAATTTGTTATGTTCTTTGTAGACTCAGGATATTAGCCCTTTGTGAGATGGGTAGATTGCAAAAATTTTTTTCCCATTCTGTTGGTTGCGGGTTCACTCTGATGATAGTTTCTTTTGCTATGCAGAAGCTCTTAAGTTTAATTAGATCCCATTTGTTTTTATGGCTTTTGTTGCCATTGCTTTTGGTGTTTTAGTCATGAAGTTCTTGCCTATGCCTATGTCCTGAATGGAAATAGATGGAAATCACTTGCTGGTTGTTTATTTTCTGGAACAACCAGACATAGTGTGGGATAGTGAGTTATGTGAGGCTTTGACTGTCTCGGTTGTCAGCTTAACATTCCATAGATAGGGTTTAGTTTTTATATCCTATAATACAAAGCATATTAAATGGCAATATGGAGTCAGTCCTATATTTAATGTCTTGAACATTTTAAATTAATTGTATTCCCATGTTGTTTTTTAGTAGATTTTTTTCCGAAGGTAAACCACCCCTTGAATGTGGCTCTGCCTGTCAGAATTATATGCACTCTGTACCATCTTTGGTTGTAGAAGTCCTGTTTTCCTAATAACTTTGTTCCTGTGCTGTGAAAGATTAAAATTTGAATATGTAGTATACAGGCTATTCAGTTGTGAATTGAAAGGAGGTATGTAACAGCTTATCAATATGTGAAGATACAGGTACTTGATAACCTCTTAAGGAAAATTTGTTTCCAAATTTTAGTCTGGAAAGTCATTGGAATAACTTCTTTAAAAAAAAAAACATTGCTTTTTAGATTTTTGTTGTGTATGTTAAGAATTGTGTACTCATCAAAATGTCTGTACTGATCTTCAACAAATAAAATCTCTGTAATGAAAGAAAAAAAAAAGCTTCTACAATTCCCCTTCTGCTTCTCTGCTCATTGTTTACTAGTAAATACATATTCTAACCACTCAAGCCCCTTGATATATCAATAACAACTTGCCAGTTGCTGTACACATAAAGAACTGATTCTTTTTTTTTTTTGGAGAGAAGGAAAGAAAAAAAAGGAGTGAAGGAGAGGAAGAGAGAGGAAGAAAAAGAGGGAGAGAGAATGGAAATGTTGCTTTATTCTAAAAATGGGTATTAATAATGGCTGATCAACATTTCAATTAAACCTATGAGTAGGTGTGATGTGGTATTGACAAGAATGTATATTTTGTATATTTAAAGTGGAGAGCTCTATAAATATTTATTAAGTTTACTTGTTCTTGATCTGAGTTCAAGTCCTAGATATTCTTATCAATTTTCTGTCTCATTGAGTCTGTCTTTTTATAGGTCTTATGTATCTGGGTGTTAGGATCGTTAGCTCTTATTGTTGCATTGATCCTTTTACCACTATATCTTTGTTGCTTTAAAGTCTATTTTATCAGATGCGAGAATTGCAACTCCTGCTTTTTATTATTTATTTATTTTTATTTTTACTTTCCCTTTGGTTGGTAAATCTTTCTCCATCCCTTTGTTTTGAGTCTTTGTGTATCCTTGCATGTGAAATCGGTATGGATGTAGCATACCGTTGGGTTTTGGCTGTATCTTTTGATTGGGGGATTTACACAATTTAAATTTAGGGTTACTGACATTTGATGTTAACTGGCTGTTTTATCCATTTGTTGATGTAAATTCTTCTTTGTGTTGATGGTCTTTACTTTTTGGTATATTTTTAAGAAGGCTAATACTGGTTGTTTCTTTCTCTGTGTAATGCTTCTTTCAGAAGCTCTTGTAAAGCAGGCCTGGTGGTAATAAAATCTCTGAGTTCTTGCTTGTTCATAAAAGATTTTACTTTTCCTTCAGTTGTGAAGCTTAATTTGGCTGGATATGAAATTCTGGGCTGAAAGTTCTGTTCTTTAAGGATGTTGAATATTGGCCCCCACTCTCTTCTGGCTTGTAGGGTTTCTGCTGAGAGATCTGCTGTAAGTCTGATAGGCTTCCCTTTGTGGGTCACCTGACCTTTCTCTCTGGCTGCCCTTAGTATTTTCTCCTTTGTTTCAACCCTTGTGAATCTAACAATTATGTGCCTTGGGGTTGCTCTTCTTGAGGAATATCTTTGTGGTGTTGTCTGCATTACCTGGGGTTGAATATTGTCCTGCTTTGCTAGATTGGGAAAGTTTTCCTGAATAATATCCTGAAGAATATTTTCCAGCTTGGATTCATTCTCTCAGTCGCATTCAGGTACACCTATCAAACGTAAATTAGGTCTTTTCACATAGTCCCATATTTCTTGGAGACTTTGCTCATTCCTTTTTATCCTTTTTTCTCTATTCTTGTCTTGTCATTTTATTTCATTAAGTTGGTCTTTGACCTCTGATATTCTTTCTTCTGCTTGATTGATTCAAGTGTTTAAACCTGTGCATACTTCTTGGCGTTCCCATATTGTATTCTTCAGTTCCATTAATTCACTTATATTCCTCTCTAAATTGTTTATTCTCATTAGGATTTCGTCAAACCTTTTTTCAAAGTTCTTAGTTTCATTACACTGGGCTACAACATGTTCTTTTAACTCACAGAAGTTTCTTGTTATCCATCTTCTGAAGCCTGATTCTGTTAATGGGATGCACTTGTTCTCCATCAACCCTTGTTCCCTTGTTGATGAGGAACTGTGATCCTCTTTAGAGGGAGAGGCATTCTGATTTTGAGTATTCTCAGCCTTTTTACACTGGTTTCTTCCCATCATTGTAAATTTATCCACCTGTCATCTTTGTAATTACCAACTTTCAAATTAGGTCTGAGTGGAGGTCCAAGTTGTTAATTCCCGGGGCTGAAACTTGAGCAACCCACTGCGCCAGCCAAAACAGTGGCGTTAAGACTGCTTTTCTGCCCAGGAATCTCCAGTCTGGCTTCCTTCTTGAGTCCATAATAGGCGACTCTGCCTTCCCGGAGCTCCAAACGTCAGTCAGAAGGGGAACCAGTCCCGTTTACTCTGCTCCAAGAGCTGCCGCACCGAGGTGCTGGCAAAATCGCTGCGCCGGCCACAAGAGTCGCACTGGTGACCCGTGGGGCTCCTCCACTGGGAATCTTCTGGTCCGTGAGTGACAAAAATTTGTCTAAAAGTGTGGCATCCTCTCGTTCTTTGCGCTTTCACTAGGAGCTGCAATCCCAAGATGTTAGTGATCAGCCATCTTGGATCGTTCTCAAGAACTGATTCTTGATTGAACTTTTATTTCCAGATTCCCCAGAAAAGCCACTTAACCTCTCTTTGCTCTTTAAAAATAGTGCTAAATTATTTCTTAGCACATGCTATAATGTAAATGTTAGTAAGATAATATAAAGCTAAATGTTTTTTAAAAAAGTGAAAATAGATTCTTCCGGTGAGTTTGCAAGAATTAGGTTTGAAGGGAGATATCGTATGTGTTTTGCTAAATGTTTTTTGTTCGTTTTATGTTTTGGACTGCAAAAAGAACCCAATGATATATCATTGCCTAACCAAGAAATTCAGGAAAATGGCATCTACTGTCACAAAAATCTCTAGTAAACAGATGATGCTTTCGTACAGGCTCACTAGGCATATTCACATCTTAAAGATGCACATGGAATTCTTAAGTCCAGGAAACCTGGTGACCTGGCTCCTTGGAAAACAACTTTCATCTTCTGTCCTAGTTATTGGTTCACTTAATACCATGCCACTCATGCTGTATGCCTGGGGGTCACTCTAATCTTTTCCTTCTTTACTTACCACATTCAGTCTTTCTCTAAGTTTTATCTGCTCTTCCTTTTAAGAATCTTGGTAATCACTTTTGTCCACATTGATATAGTTTTATTTCAGATTGACACCATTCTCTCATGTAAAATTAGGTGATCATCTCCCATCTTATCTTCTGAACAAGAGTCTTATAATTCTCTATTCTTTCCTCAGTATGCACAGAAGACAAATTCCTTCTTGTCTGGTACTTCTCGCTTCTCTCCAATTATATTCCTGCCACTTCCTAAATAGAACCTGTATTAGGCTGTTGTTGAATTGCTGTAAATAAATACCTGAGACAAGGTAATGTATAAAGAAAATAGGTTTAATTGGCTCACCGTTCTGCAGCCTGTACAGAAAACATAGTGGCATCTGCTTTTGGGGAGGCCTCAGGAAGCTTCCAGTCAAGGCAGAAGGCAAAGGGGGAGCAGGTACATCAAATGGCATGAATGGAGTGAGAGTGGTGCATGGGGTGGGGAAGTAGTACTACACACTTTGAAACAACCAGATCTTGTGTGAACTCAAAGCTCACTTATCAACAAGGGGATGGCCCAAGCCATTCATCATGGATCCACCCCCATGATCCAAACACCTCCCACCAGGTCCTGCCTCCAAGATAGGAGATTACATTCCAACATGGGATTTGGGTAAAGACAAATATCCAAACTATATCAGAGCCTTTGCTCCAGATATGCTAAATTACTCAATGCTGTGATGCACCTCTAACTTAAATGTTTATTAGAGAATAAAGGGAAGGTACCCTCCCTTCCCTACCTGGGAGGCAGGATAGAATAGTAGTCAATGATCACACAAGCTTATGTTCAAATCCTAACCTTTCAGTACATGATGATGAGCAAAGTTCAGAACTTCCCTGCACCTCAGTTTGTCATGTACAAACTGGAAATAATAAGAACACCTACTTCAGTGGCTATCTTGAGAATTAAATGAGATTATTAATATTCGTAAGGCCCTTGTACACAGTGAGCAACTGGTACTGTTAGCTATTATTATATTTTCCCAATTCCAGTTTATACTTTGTATAAGTTAAAACTTGTTTATTTATTACCTGTAGAAACTTTTCTACCATCTTTCTCTTTTTATCTTAGGAGAATTAATAACTTTCTCTTTTGCCCTATCTTTTCCTTATCTATTATTGTAGAGAATAATTCTGACACATAATAAAAATTATTTGTTTATGTATGTTCCTGTGAAAAAATATTTCTTCATCCTTGTTCCTTGTTTTTCCTTGTATAGATCCTAGAACATAACAGGTACTTTATGAATATGTATTGAACGGATAAATGACAAGTGAGATCAAGTGGTTTCTGCCATTGAAAGAAAAAAAGAAAGATAAAAGAGAAGCCTACATCTTTATTCCTAGAGAGTATGGATATGGTCCTTGAGGGCTTTATGAAAGAGTCTTCCTTCTGATATATGTAAATGCTTTCTTTTCTTGTGCTCTGAAATAAATTTTCTGTGGAGAACAGCTCTTTTCCTTTAAGTTTTACTTCTAGAGAATGTCCTCTTCCTATTGCAAATGGTTTCTTTATTGATCCACAAAGCTAAAGTCCCAGATGGCTTAATGTAGATATAGCTTCATATACTCACAAGAAGAGATTTAAAATCCTAGTGTGTTAGGAGTTTCTCAATGTTATTAAAGAATCAATATGAAGGCAAAATTGACTATTATTATATTATTATTCCGTGAAATGTCATATACTATATTGATTCACTAGGTTGAGAAAGAGAAACTGAATCTTTGTTGCTAAAATGTAGGTTTTAATTTAAAGTAAAAAGGTGTTCAATTCTTCATAATTAAACCCCATATACAAATTTTCCTGTATATGAATCTATATCATTATTTTTATAATATAATTGCAAAATGCAAATTTATGACAAATTTAAATAATAGTACTGTGAATGAATCATCTATTTTAATTCTTATATACAATATTGTTCTTACTCTTTCTATAATTATTTTTATATTGGCCTTGATGTATAATGAAAGATATTACAAATTATATCTCAGATGATAATTGAAAGTTTAAATAAGGAGTTTAGCTTTAGACATTTTGGAGTGGCTATGAAATTGGATGTTTTAATAACTTCATACTTGTCTTTAGTGAGGAATTTTAAGAAGTTACCAATAAAAACCATTTACCTTAATAATATAACTCTCCAAGCCACTGGGGACATATAAATAAGAGGTGAAAGTAGACTGATTCTAGAAGATTCTTGCTTTTTCCTGACCAGCCTTTAGCAGTGTAAAGCAGTAGTATATTTCTTGAAGTAAGAACAGATGGGTTTGTTTTCAGCCTCCAGACCTCTCAGCCTCCACTTTGCTCAGGGAACCAACTTCCTTGGAAAGCTGACATATCTCTTTATTTTGGGTTTTCAAGTGTAAAATACTCTGAGTGTGATTAAAGTAGCTTGTCAAAATGCCCCTTATAAAAGACAGTAGTGATCTCAGTCTCCATCCCAGAATGAGCAACAATCAGAGCCATAGGGTGAAATCCAGGTGTACTTAAACCATTTGATCACCAAATGAAGTACAATGGAGCATGTGCCAGGTGGGAATGCTGAAGTCTCGATTCAGAAGTGGGAGTTGGTTTGTATTAGTGCATCTCTTTCATCTCTCCTTTTCTTTCTAAAAAAAAAAAAATTAATGACTTTTATGAGCCTGCCATTTTTGTATGATTGGTGACTTATGTAAACTTTATAAGCCTCAGTTTTCTTTATGTAAGAAGAAAAAGAAGGATATCATATTTAACTTTTATAATGATAAAAAGTAATCTTGTGAATCTCCTAGTCCCATGCCTGGCATACAGTAAGCACATCCCACATAGTAGTTAGAATGATCTGAACAAGTCATTTTTCTCTTTGAGGCTTTTCTCTTTGAGGCATTTCCCTATAATATAGTGACTGGACCATCTTGTCTCTAAAACCTTTTTTATTTTTCATCTTTAATAGTCTATATCTCTCTGAAAGTGTTGCCTCAACAGTAAAAGCTTAGATTATAGCCACACATGATAAATGAGATGGTAAAGAGAATCTTCAAGCTCCTTAAAGCACAATTAGGATGTGAAAAAATATAGTCATGCTTATCCAGGATAAGAACTCAGGAAAAATTGAGTGGCACTTACAGAATTGAAATGTTGGAAAAATATTTTGATCTCATTTAATAATACTAATTATATATACTAATATATTAATATATAATCTTGTCCCAACCAAATATTTACTTTAGTTGATGTTATAAGGTCAGAAATCTGGATTCAGGATTTTCTTTGTCATTCAGTAATTTGGTAAGCACTATGTTAAGTGATTTACAAACATTAGTTATTTCACTTAATTCTCATGACAACCTTACTGAGGTAGGTACTATTATTGTTTCGATTGTGCAGATGACAAGTGACATACAAGACATGCAGGTAACTCAGTTTTTGAAGTGATATTCTCATTCTTTTTCTGGGTGGTATATTTGAAACTTCTTTTAGTATTTGATATCAACTTTTTATTTATATTTTGGCCAAAAGTAAGCATGAAAGAATACATTTTTTAATGTTCCATTACATATTTTAAGACATAACCCATTACCCTCAGGGATTAAATTTAGAAGAATAAATTCTTTAAAACAATAATTTAAGGACAGCTTCAGTAGTTTTGTCCTGTGAAGTCAGATATCTGGATTTAGACTTAGGCATCATTCTTGGGTAATTTGATTATAACAATGCTCCTCTGAGGATCATTTCCCTCATCTATAAAATGGAAATAATATCAATTGCATCTGCTTTACTATGAGCACTACATGAATGCTGTCACTAATAACAACAAACATATATCTATAGATACATCAAAGTGAATAATAACTAAGATATTTCATACCAGGTGCCAGATTTAGGCAAAAACTCTAATTTGTATAATACTCTTGAAAGGTATACCAAAAGCATATAGTATTTCTAGTTGGCTCATGGTTGAGTTGGATAAGTATCTTACATGAAGGTATGTAACATCCCTAATTTACAAATGAGGAGCAGTCTCAGAGAGGTACAATAGCCCAATGAAAATTATATAGTTAATAAAGAGTCGGAATCTGAAATCCAATTTCAACAGATCTGTTGGTCTTCAAAACCCACATTTTCCAATTAATCTATAAAAATTAGGAATACAAGTTTTTGAAAAACAAAGTTAATTTTCCAAATTCTCTGGTAGTAAGAATTTACTTTCCTCAAAGTAGATGATCAAAATGAGGGGTTGGTAATCTTTCTAATCTATGGTTCAAGGTTCAGATCTGTCCTCAGCAGGGACATGGCAGTCATGTTCAATTGTACAGTGACATGCAGTAAAAATAATTGTTGAGGAAATGGAATTAGCAACTGCATCACAATTCCTTGTACCACTTACTTTTCTCTTTCCAAAGGGTGGCCTGTCATACACTGTGTAATATTTTCATGTATTACAAACATATCTTCCAACTTATTTTTGCAAATATGTAGATAATAAAATGTATTAGTTTTTTTGTTGCTACTGGCAGATTGCATATACTTATGAATTAGTGCTTTAGAAATATAGCAGACATCGGCCACCTTATAATCAAATAAAGTATTTAGATACCAGGCTAGAAAATTCTCCAAGCTCTTTGAGTTGCAGAAATTTGATTTTTTAAAAACAACTTTGGTTATATCTCTTTAAATAGATTGACAAAATAAAGTAAGCTGTGAGTGGAACATTTTCAAAAAATACATTTGCAGATAGATGACAAGATGGATGATCTGTCTTTCAGTTAGACGACGTTTAGGTTCCTTGCATCAAGAAGGAAGACTTAAATAGCGAAGTTTTCTTTGCTTTTATGAGAATGTTTAATTAAATTTTTTAGTGAAGTTGAAAATTGCTGGGCACATTTTGTTTCTGTACCATAGCTAATAAATGGGTTTTTAGAAATTGGCATGGTCCTGGAAACTTGACATGTCACTTATTCTTCTGACTTTAATAAGCAGTGTCCTAGAGGTAGAATGTGAAGCATGGGTGGGGCTGCAATTCTCATAAATCATCTATGTTGAAAGCATGTGTATTAATCTTTACAAGCAAAACCCAGAGGCTTTAAACTTTCAATTTTTTTTAAAAAAAGGTCAGAAGTTAGCAAAAATTATATGACAAATTATGGGAAGTTTTACTTTGTCATCTATTTGTTTATTAAACAAATATTTACTGTGAGATTATTATATATCGTGCTCTGTGTTATGCAAGGGACATTTCTCTTGCTTATCCATACAAGTTCAACTTAAACAACACTTTCACAGAGAAGCCTACATGACCCCTTACTTGGCTTGATCCCTTGCAATATATTCTTATATATTTTTAACTCCTAATCACATATTTTGTTATTAATTACATAATGTCCATCTTATTTAATTGTCTGTAAGTTTACAGAAACCAAAAGCCATATCTGTTCTGCTAATTAATTTAACTATAATGTTCATAGAAGAAGCTCAATATTTTTTGAATACATTAAACAGGCATCCATGAAAGTAATTTAAAAAAAACTCAAAATACAATTAATCTTATGTTTAATAATATTTTGTTTAAAAGTATGATAGATATGCAGGGAAGACAAAATCTAGATGCCTGGGAATATCAAGACTTCATGGGGTTGGTGACTCTGAGAAAATATTTGTTGTTACTGAGCAGTAAAGAGAAGGGAGGAAAATATAATGGGAAGTGAAGGAAAGTCATCTAGTACAGCATGTTTGGAAAATTGCAAGCTGTAGCAAAGAGTGTGGTATAGTTTGCCAGGAAATGATTTTAGACAAGTGGTAGGAACCAGCTTTTGAAAAGCCCTCCATAATACCTAAGGGATTTTTATTTGTGTTCTTGTTAATGGGAAGATTTTGAGGAATTGTAAGCAAGAGAATGATAGAATTTAATGTCCATGTGAGGAAAAACACTGGTAGTGGACTTTGAGGGAACAGCTACTTGTAGCCTCAAATATCTACATTATATACCTGGGATATTTGGAAGATTTGGTGATTTAGACATTTCTGTTGACATATATGCCCAGAAATCTTTATAGAAATATATATTTATAATTACATCTGAAGTTCAAAACTTTTCTGTTTTTTGAAATATATTTTCTAGTGCTTTATCAATTCACCATTTTGAATTAGTTTTCACATTTTACATTTTACAGATCATAAAACATTCATAGTATACAGTGTGATTCTGTTAATCAAATTTGTATCACCAGCTGAAGGCTAGATTTTCCATTCACACATGCATCACAGAATTTTTTTATCACAATAACTTATAAGAGACTAGTTATTCTTTTAGGAAGCAATAGTATACTTTGGAGAGTTAAGTTTTATGGTTTTGTAATATTTAAATGTTTCTATAGTAATTTTCCCACAATGAGGTTCTTCCTTTTATGAGCAAAAGACACTAGGCACAGAAAATGAAAGTGACAATTCCTTACTTTATGTTTTAGGTGTTAAATTACAATTATTCACGCATTTTATTCATTGGAGAGGGAAGCTATTTGAAGGAATCATGACAGTTGAGAGTGAGAGTGAATCTAATTCACTCTTTTGACATTTGCTGAGTGTTTGATATACACAAGGAAAATAACAATCTGTATGTACTCTCAAGGAATTTTTAGCCTAGTGAGACAAAGGGAAAAAAATCTTTGAAATAAAGTGTGAAAATTGTTATAATAGGTGAATGCATACAGTGACAAAAGAGCACTTAGCCTATAGACTTTAGATAATATTTCATCAAGGAGCTGGCACTGGTGCCATGTGATAGGCACTCACAGGAGCTCATTGTGCAGAGCCTGAGCCTGCAAGGAAGCAACAGAGAAGAGCATGTTTGATACTATGGGCAGAAGAAAATCCAGTTAACTTTTAAGGATGCATTGAGGTGTGTTAGTGTGTATGTATGGTGGGGAAAGACACTGGTTCAAGAAGTCCCAGGAAAGAAATGAGAACACAAAGTTAATTTTGAGCCAGAGTTTCTGTAAATCCACCAGACAGTTTGGCATAAAGGATGACCTTGTTTAGATTTGTTTTAGAAAGAGTACTTTCATACTCATTTGGGGATGGATTAAGGGGAAAATAAACTGGTGACAAGGCCTGAAAAATAATAAATGTAGATGATTGACAGTAGGATTAGGGGAAAACATAAGGACTAGAAAGTCATTTCCAAGATTAATGATTCACCAGATAAGGGAATGTGGGAAAATGGGAGCAAGAATGATTTAGAGATTGCTCAAATCTTTGGATTTGGGTGTTATGGTGTTATGTCACAATCCAAGACCAGCGGATGTGTATTAAAATAAGCCTACCTGATGATGTGGAAGGCATAGTATAAGAAGACTTGGAAGTCACCTAGACAAGTCTCCTTTTCAGATGCTGTAGTCTATTCCATCATAGGGAGACTTTTTAGGGTTCAACAATTAGTGGCGACTTCAGTGGATGACTTGAGCCTGGTCAACATATATAAACAGTCAGAATCATGTTTCACATTGCAGATAATCAATGGACCTGCAAAACAAAAAATTGGAGTACAGAATATTTTGAAAGGTCTTTTCAAGAGTGTTATTAGGAAAAATGATTTATCAAAATCACTGTCTCATATTTTAAGAAGATGCAGTCTTAAAAAATAGCACAATTTCAAAAGCAAATGTAACAGTGATAGCATATAGTTAGTCTTACGTAATTGTCTTCTTGTGGGGTAAGGGGTGATTTACCACATGTTTAGCTAGTTTAATTGTCCTCTTAATTAGCATTTTTTTGTGATATGTGGTACCCACAAATATATACATTCCTCAACATTAGACTAGTACCTAGAACACAGTGCATTTTCAATTACTACTTGTAGGATGAGTGGATGCATGTATAAATGAGCAAGTAAATTGAGTTCTCCAGATGCTATCTTCAGATCAGTAAGTCAATAGCATTTTGAGTTCTAAACTTTAACACCTTTTTAAGATATATGTCTATTAACTAGTTTATTCACTTCATTATAGTTTCAGCTAACACTGAGCTAGAATATTACCTTCTGATCACACTATTCTCCAACTCATCTTAACCTTAGATGTTGCCTCATGCTGTTAAGTAAGATTTATGTTAGTAAACATAACTTTGAGTAGTTTTTATGTGGAACTAGCTGATTTCTGTCTTCTATCTGTTACTGGCCTCCTTAGAGTTAAAATTACTTTTAATGAAGACTTCCTTCTTTGCACATTTTAAAAAGCATGATATAAGGTAAATATATGTATATTTTTCAGGTACTTTTAATGTATAATCGAAAAACAGTTAAGAAAATGATGGGAACTGTACATGAGGTATAAAGATGTATAGCAGACTGCAGCCCTTCCAAATTTTTTTCACTAGATGACACATATTAAAAGTGATGACATTATAAGCCAGAAATATTAATATATATAGGAAAGCTTTTGATTTTTTAAATAAAATAAAGGAATATGAATTCTTTAGTAACACTAACTTCTGTTCATGTCCAGTATAATGGTGATTTTTTGTGTGTGACTTGACAATTTACTTAATAGTACCCAGGGTTTTTTTTGGACTTTGATTAAATTGGGTTCAGATATGTTCCTTATGAAATTGTCATGAGAATTAAATGTGAAAGCATTGTACAGATGACTTGTGCAGTGTAACATAGAGTGAATCTTCAGTGGACAATATTTTTCTACTGAAAGATTATTTCCCCTACTACAGAGGTCTAAAGTCAAATGATGGCCTTTTTAATTTTCTTTTTCATTTCTGTGATCTGCTAACATTTAACACTGACTGTCATTTTCTTTTCTTTCCTGAGCTGAATGGATCCTAAGAAGGTTTTTGTTGCTATTTTTAAACTTCTGAGCACCAGATATCCCACACATAGGTGTACCACTCCCTTAGATTTCCCTTCTTGCATATTTTGTATGTATCCTTTTGTGGTATATTCTCATCACTGGTGTGTAGGTGTGAGTGTGTTTTCATTTTGTGTGCACAGTATATGAAAGGCTTTCTTTAAATGACATTCACTTTACTTAAGAGTGTTTAATTTTTTATAAGAATGTCATTTACATATTACCCATTCTTTATGATGGTGATTGTTGTTTTAGGGTCGTAAATTGCAGGAATCCAGCGCTGCCTTCTCTTTCCTAATGACATTCACATGTGCATCACTTTATTCATCCAGGGTTTTGCATTTCTGCCTCCCTGACTTGTTTTACCTAGTGTTTGGATTTCCATCTAGGGTAGTATTTCTCAATATTGCTTCTCATTCATTTTGAGATATAAATGAACATGATTCAAAAAAATCTGTAACATGATTTAGAAAATAATAGATTCCTATATTTAGGTGAATGATGTTTTCAGTAGCATTAATGGTGGTTAATATGACATTCTTAATTATCGTTTGCCTGTATTCAGGCTTCAAAATTTATAGCATGAAATTCATTTTCTTCATTTTTTTGTATAAGTGAAGAAAACTTGAAATTAAATATTACTCCTTTGTTGCACAAATGTAGTTACAATCATTCATATATTTAGCAGATATTTGAATGTATTTCCAATACATGTCAGAAACTATTATGGAGCTGGAAATACAGTGAAGAACTAGCCAGACAATGTCTCTGTTCTCATGGGGCTTATACTGTGACAAGAATATCATGTGTTGATAAATGCAATGAAGTTAATACAGTAAGGTTAGGTGATAAGTAACACAACAGTCAGTGGGACCAGTTGTAGCAGGTGTCTCTAACATGCTGCAACATTTTAGCTGAATTCCAAATAATGAAAAGTAGGTAAACATTGAAATTTGTGGCATGAGAGTTTCAGGAAAATTAAAAGCAAGTCCAAAGGCACTGAGGTTTCAAGTCTTGATGTGTTTTAGGAATGACTTTGTGACCTGAGAGTAGTGGACAAAAAGGGAATACAAAATAAATGAATTCAGAAAAAAAAAAAAAAAGACAAATTTGGACCATAGAAGACCTTGGAAGCCAAAGAAATAAAATTTGACTTATATTGAGTATAATATAAAATATTCAAGAATTGTAAGCAGGCCTGTAGTATAATCAGATTTGCATTAACAAAATTATTCTACCCATTTGTGAAGAATGGATTATTGAGAGGCAGTGGGGGAAACAATAGGTCCAAGTTGGTGACTTTGGCAATATTCCAAGTGAGAAAGACAGTGCCATTGGCTATGTCAGCAATAGTGAAGATGAAGAAAACTGACAATATTATTGAGATCAAATCCACAGCTATAAGGCAGATATTAAAGGGATATATAAAATATGATTTTCCCTAAGTTTGTAGGTTTAGAAAATGAGTGGTACTACTTACTGTGATAGGAATAACTTGGAGTTATTTTTCTTAGGAAAAACATGCAATATTTGAGAAGGAACCATAAAGACAACTTGGAAGATATTAGTTACAGTTTTTATTCTGTCTTAATAAACAGTGAGCTAAGAAGTAAGACACAAAATTATACTGATCTTAGTGAACTTGTTTACATGGTTGTAGAATTTGCTTCCAAATCTAAAGTCTTACAATATTATAGAAATTGAATAAATTACAAATTCCCCAAATAAAGCCTTACACATTTTATGTAATCATCTGTTTCTTAGAAATTAAAAATATGCTTTTTCTGATATTTTAATATATGAATAATATGCTTTTGAAAATCTCATTTTGTGTTCATCCATGGTACCATGTTATTGAACCTTAAATCACTATTAATTATTAACCAAAATATTGACAAAATAAATTACAAACTGTTTTACATTTTTATGCCAAATACAATTTTTGCTTACTATATATTATCCCTTTAATGAAACTATAGTCTCTATGTTTCATATTAGCTTTATCCAGTGAAACAATGTTAGATCTGCTGCTTGGAAGACATAAACACAAACATACATACAAATATACATACACACCCACTTCAAGGCAGAATTTTTATGTTTATTAATTTTATCTAAGATATTTAGTCTAAGGTGACATCTAGTTTTTTAAATATATTTAATTCTAATGTAAAAACTCAGTTTACAAATATATATAAGTTTCTGTAACCAGCGGATGGGACACAGGAGCTTAGCTCCCTCCCCGTGGATTGCCAAAAATGTAACAGCAGAGCTGCGGGGGTGTCCCAAAGATGCTTCCAGTTTCCCCAATCAGATGTGACCAGATTCTTGGCCTCTCTTTGGCCCAAGAATGGGGAAGGGGCCCTGGAGGTGTGGTGCCATTTATATAAATATCGTGGACCCAAAGAGTTTAACAGAGAGTGATTTATTAGGCAGAGAGAGAGAGAAAGAGAGGAGAGAGAGAGAGCTCCCACACCTGGGAGGGGAATCCGGAGGGAATACCTGAACAGGTAAGGGGCAGGGGCATTTTAACCCTGGAGTTATTCTGCCTCATTCATATTCTCGTTCAATGAGAGGAGTTCTTTCAAACTTCCGTTGGAGTGATTGATCTTTGACTCTGATACTGTATTGGCTGCTACGTCTGCAACTAGAGCCCCCTCTTTGCAAAACTTTTCGCTGGCTTTTTAAACAAAGGAGCTCACCTAGAATTTCTACCTAGCCCATGAGCTGGAAAGTCAGATAAAGTACTCTAGGTTCCCTGATGGGGACCTGGATGCAGGCATGGAGCTGGGAAGTTCCTGCCTTTGAAACCACGCCCCTTCTGGACTCGGTTTTCCTTAACACAGTTGCTCATTTCCATGAACTATCTGTTGAAAACGGTGTGAGAAAGTGTATATTCCTCCTACATTTGTACTTCGTTAAAGAAGAGAATTTAGCAAGAAAACTTGTATTGTTATAATATAGCTTTCCCAAGATGATCCCAATATCAATATCAATCATCCCAAATTGAAAGCCCTTTTTTTTTTAGTTTTTGTTTGTTTATTTGTTTTTTAAATTTATTTATTTTACTTTAGGTGCATACTATATCTGGTATTTCTCCCCATGTTATCCCTCCCCACCCTCCCCTCCCTCCCCACTCCCCCATCTCTCCCCTGCCCCCACCAATTGTCCCCAGTGTGTGATGCTCCTCTCCCTGAGTCCACATCTTCTCATTGTTCAACACAAGCCTATGAGTGAGAACATGCGATGTCTGGCTTTCTGTTGTTGTGTCAGTTTGCTGAGAATGATGGTTTCTAGATTCATCCAAGTCCCTATAAAGGACACGAACTCATCATTTTTTAGGGCTGCATAGTATTCCATGGTGTATATGTACCAGATTTTTTTTGTCCAGTCTATCATTGATAGGCATTTGGGTTGGTTCCAGGTCTTTGCTATTCTACACAGGGCTGCAATGAACATACGTGTGCATGTGTCTTTATAGTAGAATGATTTATTGTTCTTTGGGTAGAAAGCCCACTTTCAATTCACTTTGTACTCCATTTTCCTCCCTTCCCTATTTTCCCATTTTCTGATCCTCTCTCCTCCTGCTTTCCTCACTTGATCGCTCAGAAAACTGCATTTACTCTGGTCTTCGCTGTCTTTGTACACAACTCCCTTTTTATAAAGACACTAGATTTGATACTGTTCTTGTTCTTGAATTAACATGATTCAAAATTATTTCAAATAAAGTATGAGTAAGGTCTCAAGGTGAAAAAAAGTGCCTCTTATTTTGTTCAAAAAATAAGGAGAGTATTTAAGAAAAACTATAAATTTGTCTTAGGTGAGGACTTTCTCCATGCTCATGAATTTGAAAATATGATGGTTTTTTATTTACTTATTTCATAGAAATCCCACAAGCTTCCCTCACCATCCCCGATTTTTCTCCCTCTTGAATGGGATCAATATCATGGAAGACTGCTATATATTTTGGAATAGATTCCATTTTCCCTATTGAAAAGAAAAATAGTTTGTGACTCCACTATTACTAAAGTGGATTTTTTAAAGTTATAATAAAAGTTAATTTTAGGGAACAGTTTAGGACTTTTGGGTTTTTCAGCACATCTTGCTTGTATTACTAAACTGATGCTCTGTAATTATAGTCTTATAGATCTTGACTAAGATATAACAGTTATGTTCCTTTGAGACGCAGGAATGGCTTAAAAGAAAATGAAACCAAATTGACTGTTGGTGAATTGGAAGATTATGCTACAACTATTCTATCAAAAGTCAAACCGTATTATATCAAGCCGTTCTCAGAGTTGTAAATTCACCGACCACTAGAAAGCTCTTCTTCTTAAAGAGTATTAAACTGGTTTTTTTTTCCCCCTAATTTCACTGCCCTTCCAAAACAATGTTAACAGCACCCTCACCAGATGACTGGTATATCAGCAGCAACTTAAATAATAAAGCAAGACAAACCAACTTGCCACTGCAATATTCACTAGTTTGAATTCACTCTAAACGCTTCCCTGTCCACAAATTGAAAGGTCTAGAGTTTCACCAAAGATATACTGCAGTGAATAAACCCAACTCTTAAATAGCTGAACAGTGAAAAGTACTCCAAGGCAGTAAATAAAAAATCTTTTCTGAGAAGTTTATCTTCTTTATTTTAAAATTACAGGCAAAAAAATACAGCATTACTTAAAGTAGAGCTACAGAAAGCTGTTGTATTCTCAGTCCTAGGCCACCAGGATTGCTCTTGCTGGTGTTTAAGTGAGGAGTTCATAATATGTAACATAGAACAATTAAAAACATCTGGACATAAAAAAAATCAACATCTCATCAAATCCTCCTCATTAAAATCACAATAGCAATGGATTTTCAATTAGAAAAATAAGACAGATAAAAATCTCCGATAAGTATACAGCATGCAAAAGAAATACATAATGTGGGTTTTGTTACTTACTAAAACCAATCATGTATAATATCAAATGGCCAATTTTAAATCTATACTGTATGGCATATTCAGGTCAGGGACCTTGGATTTGCAGCAGTTAATTACCAGTGAGTGTAACTTTGCTAGGAGTTATAGTTACTTGTCAAACCAGAGTGAATCAGAATTCAGCAGTTATCCCTAGGAAAAAGGCATATTTCTTTCTTGAGGCCCAAGATAAATTACAGTATCTTTTCTAAGTTTTATTTGTAGACAAACTGCAAAGAGAGCACTAAGGAAACTTTAAAAATATTCTTTTTTATTATTAATTTATTACCAATATTTATTGAACACTGACAACACAATGAAGAGAACACAATTTCTACCTTAATGGTCACTGCAATCTTGCAGTGAAATCAGATGTTAGCTAAATAATAGCATACTATGCTATTCTTAAGGAACAGCACATTCAAAGGTCTTGAAACTTGAGGGATTATATGAGATGAAAAGAATTATAGCAGTGTAATATTGGGGTTCAAAGGGTTCAGGGTGTCCTTAGTTCCCCTGAGAGGATGTTTCTCCGGGTTTTTGGCCTGCTGCCCTCTTAAGAATGAGAGAGGGGACCACGATTCAGTGTGCAGTAAATGCCAGACTTAAAAGTGTTTGTAGGAAGTGATTTATTTAGAGAGAGAGAGGGATACAGGAGAAGGAGAGAGAAGGAAACAGCTAACTCTCACACTGAGTGAGAGAATTCAGAAAGATGAAATCCAGGAGAGGAAAGCAGCTTCCACACTGAGTGGAAAGGAATAGAGAGAGATGGAGGTTAGGAGGGGAAGACAGGCTTCCACGAAGGGAGTGTTCATAGAAGGGGACTCCAGAGAGAAAATCCAGGAGAGAGAAAGATGGCTTCCATGAATGGAGTGTTCGTGGAAGGGGATCCAAACATGGAGTCTGAAGGGGTGTGGAAGAAGGGGACTTCTAACCTGGGAGGAACCCCCACCTTCTCTAAGACCTCAGGCCAACGAAAGGAGTTCCTTAGAACTTCTGCTGGAGTGATTGACTCTTAGTTTCTTCCCACGCCCATGAAATTCAAACATAAACCTTAAATCTCCCAGATGGAGAAAGATGGGAGGGAGGCATGGTGCTAGGAAGTTCTTGCCCTTAAAACTTCACCCGCTTGTGGACCCAGAAAGAGAACACATTTCCTCATTGCCCCCCTTGGAACAGGAAAGCTCAACTTCTGTTGGAATTATGGACGTCGATCCTCTTTAACCACTTCCTGCCGAAATGGGGCATAGAAGGGGCCCTACAGTTGAGGTTTCCTCCAGAGGGGAGCCTTTCAGGGGTGCAGGTTGATCTAAAGGTCCACAAAGAGCCCACGAGCCAAGGACATTTGGGATTCCAGTGGCAGGATTATTTGTTATCTTATGGTTTTATAAGAAACAAATGTGACAAGGTGAAAAGAGGCCAGCAAATATAGAATGGTTATAAACGAGCCTCGGAGAGAACAGAGCCAGGTTTTTGAAGGTCTTTAGCTCTTTGATTGATTCCCTTTTTTTTTTTTTTTTTTTTTTTTTTAAGAAAAATTGCTTTACCATGTTACTGAAATATTGTTTAGCTTTTCCATTTCTCTGTTTCAGAGGAAATTGATTAGTTCTTCCTTGCTCAGGAGACACATTTTTCCTTTCTTGCACATTTACCACCTTTTTTTTTAAAGAGAATATTAATAAAGATCTCAAGATTGTAATGGAAGATAAGATTTTTGTTCCTGGCAGTGTCAGGGAGAAAAAGGAATATATTCTTTTGTCACTCATGGCAAATGATCTGACAGAGACCCCAATAACAAAGGACTGATTGACAAGATAAAAAGCATAAAAAGTTATTTAAAATAAGTTTCATGGGAGCTTTTGGAAATGGAGAAACAGGGAAGACTGTGTATTATTATGCTTATGTTTGATGAAAAATGGACAGTTTCATGGAAAGATGCTTGGACAAAAGTGCATATGAACTAATTGCAATAAACTGGGGAGAACTCAGAAAGGATTGTTCAGATTCCTTGCTTCTTTTTTTTTTTTTTTTTTTTTTTGAAAGAAAAATATAGAAAGAGAAAGGGGGGGAGAGAGCAGGAGTCTTGCTCTATTGCCCAGGCTGAAATACAACCTAAAAATAGGTATTAAAAGCCTCTTTTATGCCGATAATTGTACTTATCAGCAGAGACAGGAAGGAATAAGGGAAGAAAATAACAAACAAACAGCCAACCAATATTTCCTTTAAGTCTGTAAAATGCTATGCAAATGCTGAAGAGTGATTTACTTCCAATTATGTGGTCACTTTCAAAATAGGTGTAATGTGATACTGAGAAAAATGTATGTTCTGTGGACCTGGGGTAAATAATTCTATAAATATTCACTGAGTTTACTTGTTGCCGGTCTGAGATCAAATCATAAATGTCCCTGTTAATTTTCTATCTCATTGATCTGTCGAATATTAACAATGTGGTGTCAAAGTCTCCCGCTATTATTGTGTGGGAGTCCAAGTCTCTTTATAAGTCATTAAGAACTTGTCTGATGTATCTGGGTGTTCCTATATTGGGTGCATATATATTTATGATCATTGACTCCTATTGTTGTATTGATCCTTTTACCATTATATAATACCCTTCTTCATTTCTTTTAGTCTTTGTTACTATTAAAGTCTATTTTGTCAGAGACGAAAGGTACAACTCCCGTTTTTTTTTTTTTTTTTTGCTCTCCATTTGATCGGTAAGTCTTCCACCAAAGCTTTATTTGATTGATTACTGAGTTCTGTGTTTAAAACAACACTTAAATGGTTTACAAAATAGCAGCATTTTTCCTAGGAAGAGACAGGTTCTCTTCCCACTATGAAAAGGATACTCAGAGTTTGAGAGAGAGTGAAACTGAGGGTTACAGTCCTGTTAATGCCAGGATATAAATTAGACTTATGAGTGGTTACTTCCCTGAGGATTTTGTTGGAAAAGCAGATATAGATTTTTTTAAGGGCTCGCAGGGATATGAAGGGTTGTTTCCTGGAACTTCAGGCTGTGGAGTGGAGGGTCTATGACTTTCCTTAGGAGGTATTCAAGGCTTCAGCCAAGTGTGATGAATTCATGAGTTTATTTCCACTACCTTAACTGCTGTTAGACTGGACAGAATGACCAAAAATCGTTTTTCCTAAGATGGGCATAGAGAGGGAGAGTCTGAGGGGAGAGATTTAAGAAGCACCAACTCTCCAGGGCAGGAGAGAAATACTGAGAAGGCCATGCAGTGTCCAGGAGAAGATTAACTTCCTGGACCTTTATGGTCAGCTTTACCCGGGGCTCTGTGAGGGTGACAGCTTATGCTGGTGCTTGCTCCAGGAACCCTCAGTCCTGCCATTGGGTCATCTGGTCAGACACCTTAGGCCCTGAGAACCTTTGTCCCCTGGGACAGTGTGCTTTTCAGTGATTCCCTTGGCATAGTGGGCATGGATGAGATGGTGGTCCATTCCTCTGGGGACAATTTCTTATAAAATGTCCCTTTAGACCACACTGGTAACAAGTTTTGACAGACTGGCAGCTAACCCAAGTTTTTCCCTCATTTGAGCCCCTAGGGTCTGCTTGCCCGAAAGCTATGACTGAGGCTGATCTCTCATATTTTTTTTAGCCTGTTCCTCCTGGTCCGTATTATAAAACACTGAGGTTGCCTGGCTTCGTAATGATTCTAGACTGTTTTGGTTCTAAAGCCTGCTTTTGGAGCTTCTGCCTAATATTTTCTGCTGACTAATAGACTAATCCTTTAGTATTAACTGATTCTTAATGGAGTTTGGTGACAGGAGGGTGTACTGTTTTAAAGCCTCCCACAATTGCTGAAGGAAAGCTGTTGGATTTTCTTCCCTTCCCCTTAGGGGTTAGGTTTTTCATTTGGTAGAGGGTAATTTGGCCACACTATTTGGAGAGAAAAATGAGCCACTTTTTCCTTAAATACTATGTGTTAAATTGGGCCTTAATTTTCCAGCAAACACATTAATGGGGACTTGAGCTTGGGAATAGAAGCACCTATTAGAAATTGAACACAAGGGATGCCCACATCCCCAGTTAAAGAAATTACAGCTGCCTCGACCTGAGGCATTCCCCAGGTAAAATGAGTACTAAAATGAATTGTTTTTCAGTCAGTACTCTAAAATTTCGTGTGCCCAAGATGCGTGATCCATCTTATTAGAGGGCCTCCTACGTACTGGATTCCAATCAGGACCTACCAGCATTATAGGACCACTCTCACTGCCTGCATGACCTCCAGGGACTACCACAGAAGCATGGAATGGAAGGAGCTAGGAGCTATTGGATCCAGTAGTCATGTACTAAGGAGCCCCAAAAAGGCCAGTGAGGCTCAGAGATGGGTATCAATATTTTCCAGCAAAATTCCAATTTACACAGGCCAATTTATAAAACTGCCCCAGAAGGGTAAGCTTCTAGGGAGGGACCATTAGAGCACATAGTTTAAAGAAGGCAGGCTACATGGCTGAGGCTGGAACACCACCCTCAGGACCCAGGCCTCCTCTCCCATAACCCATTTCCCTTGTAGGAAAATGCTCTTAAGGTTGTGAGAACTGCCATTGACTATTTGGGCCTGGAACCAGTTTAACTATGATTTTCTAGATGGAAAAGTTCCGCTAGAGAGGGAGCCAATTCTCAGCAAGACAAATTATACACTAAACACAAAGTCCCATAGCCTTTAGCTTTTGAATTTCCCCCAAAAGGTTTTACCAATTCAAGACCAGCTCCACCAAAGATTTGAACATATAACTTTGCAGTTGCAGGGCCTACACCTTAACCAACTGTGCAAACAGGCTTCTTACGTTAAGGAGAAGGCAGAAAGCTTTCTTAAGCTGTATTTTGAATGAGAATGCTGCACCCTGAAGCAGTGTGGTCTGCCTAAAAGCCAGGCGGGGCTCACCACCAGCAGCCACTTCAGCAGCTTTCTTTCCCTCATAGCCACACCTGCAGAGGAAAAAAGCTGCTTGCCACTACAGTTTAAAAGCCCTGTTCACAGCTGGTGCTGGGCCGCTGTGAGTTTCCCCACCCCCACGGCTTCTGGTCGCCATGTTGACCGCACCCGATTCACGGGCACGCCTGGGCCATTTCCCGAGCTACTGCCCACACAGAGACCGGTGGCTGGCAGGCAAACACCCTGGGGAGCCTTTTTACCCTGCTGCCTGGGACTGGAGAATGCCAGAGGCCTGCCAGAGCCATGCGCCAGGCTGCTGTGCTGCTTGGCCCCAAAGGCTTGAGCTGTACTTTGCCCCTCCCTGCTGTTTTTTCCAGCCCGGGGGCTTCGCGCTCAGTTCTGCTCTTGGGGCTGGGCTGTTCCTGACTGGTAAGGTGAGAAAGGCCTGGGGGCAGTGCTCACAGGCTTCACCCCACAGGCTTCCTCAGGTTTTGGTCCCAGAAATAATACCGGAAGGCTAGAGGAGATGAAAAGCAGAGAGAGAGCTTGAAGGTAAAAAAACTGCGCATTTAATTCTGGCTGGGCCTCGCTGCTTAAGGGGGACTGGGTCATGCCTCTGAGGTACAGCCACTCAGGTTCCCTGCAGCCCTCCCTGGCTGCACCACTTTAGATGTTCTTAAAGAGACAGGACAGAATGGGGCCAGTTTTACTCACGATTTTGAAGTCTTCTCCGGCTGTATATCTTTCCTGGCTGTACCCCTTTTCTGGTTTACCCCCTCTTCTGGCTGGCTCGCCAAAATGTAATATTGGGGTTCGGGGTGTCCTTAGCTCCCCTGAGAGGATGTTTCTCCAGGTTTTTGGCCTCCTGCCTTCTCAAGAATGAGAGAGGGGACCACAGTGCAGTGTGCAGTAAATGCCAGACTTAAAAGTGTTTGTAGAAAGTGATTTATTTAGAGAGAGAAAAACAGGAGGAGAGAGAAGGAAACAGCTAACTCTCACACTGAGTGAGAGAATCCGGAAAGACGGAATCCAGAAGAGGAAAGCAGCTTCCACACTGAGTGGAAGGGAATACAGAGAGATCGAATTTAGGAGGGGAAGATAGGCTTCCACGAAGGGAGTGTTCATGGAAGGGGACTCCAGAGGGAAAATCCAGGAGAGAGAAAGATGGCTTCCATGAATGGAGTGTTTGTGGAAGGGGATTCAAACATGGAGTCTGAAGGGGTGTGGAAGAAGGGGACTTTTAACCTGGGAGGAACCTCCACCTTTTCTAAGACCCCAGGCCAATGAGAGGAGTTCATCAGAACTTCAGCTGGAGTGATTGACTCTTAGTTTCTTTGCATGCCTGTGAAGTTTAAACATAAATCTCCTAAATGGAGAGAGATGGGAGGGGGGCATGGCACTAGGAAGTTCTTGCCCTTAAAACTTCACCCGCTTGTGGACCTGGATAGAGAACACATTCCCTCAGCAGGACAATATGACTAGAATAGAAGAGGTGTTGGGGCCATGAAGGAAGTTGAGGCTGAAGAGGTAGATGGAAAGCAGACCAGGCAAGGGCTTGTGGTCACATTATCAGCTCTGTCTTTGAGTCAGTAATCTCGGAGAACAGGACCTGGAGCTCTGCATTTATAAAAACATTCCAGTGGTTCTAAACCATGTTAATGTTTGAGAGCACTGACCTATGAACAACTCTTAGTGACTGTCTTTAGAAACCAAGGCTTCATTGTGGATAACCCATGAACATAAGACACAACCAGAGAGGGATGGAAACGGATGTCATGATAGACAACAGAAAATTTCCACAAAGATACATACATTAGACTAGACCAGGCTGAATGACATTTACAGTTGGCTGAGATCTGCAATTTACAGGTTTTATCCCAGCTGCACAAACTTTAGGAGACACACACACACACACACACACACACACACAGAGAGACGAAAAATATAGAAAAAAACAATGAAAGATGGGTAAGTGAGTGATATTCTAGTGGCTTATTTTGAAGATGTCAAAGGATAAAACTTACAAAAGACCAGAATCTAAATAGTGACTTTTTCACTTCAGCATTTCTAAGATATCACATTTGCTTTTACTCTACCAGAATGATAGGGTATTTGGGTCATAACACATAAATATTATTGGAATGACTTATTTGTTTAATGTTCGAAGACAAGCAACTTAGAGCCTACTTTAGATTGTTGAAACATATTTTAAATTGCCTTTGTAAAAATTCATTATGTTTACCCATTGAACATGCGAAAATTCCCATGCAGAGAGATTTAGAATTTTAAAAGTATAATAAAATTCTGAGTTAGTGATTGGGAAAAATCACAGATATCCCAACTAT
This sequence comes from Callithrix jacchus, assembly GCF_049354715.1. Classification (NCBI taxonomy): domain Eukaryota; kingdom Metazoa; phylum Chordata; class Mammalia; order Primates; family Cebidae; genus Callithrix; species Callithrix jacchus. The sequence continues at coordinate 90,442,267 of NC_133511.1, forward strand.
TGATCTCCTGCACTATAGATACTTTGCACAGCTACCATTCCTGTGGCAGAAAAAAATATACCTACTAATATTATGCATATTTCTCAGTGGATTGGTGTTATTTTTATTTTATCAACTTCTAAATGATGTGTCATAACCAGGGTGAATGACAAAGCAACATTTGAAATTGTGATGTCTCAGTGCCAGCCCAGTCTTACATTCTATAAGCCAGAGGTGGAAGAGTGGTAGCTACTCAGAGACCTTCAATCTGGGCTGGAAAAACTGGGGACAGGCATCAAGGTCAAGAGGGCCACAAAGAAAAGTTAACATACTTTTAGCTTCTTCTTGGTTGGCTGTGTGCAGTTTTAACTCAGGATTTCTAAAGTGCCACAAGCAGGAGAGAATGGAACTCTGAGATCTCTGCAGGTAGGAGAGAGACAGTGAGTGGACCCTGGGTTTCAACTTTAAATCAAAGAGGGAGAACAAGGGTGTTGACATGTCCTTCTGTGCCTTTTTCAAATGGAAGTGATGCCTGTTAGTTTCCTTCAGGAAAACTAGCCAACTGCTGAGAGGAGGAAAGCTCTGCTGCCAACTGTTTTATTCCCTCTGAAAAGAGAAACAGAGGGAGGCAGATATGCCTCAATAACCTGCTTCAAAGAACAAATAAAAAATAAATGAAGGAATGACAGAGAGGACACTGAAGTAAGACAGATGAAGGGAAGAGAGAATGCTTAGGAAGACCTTGGCCAAAAATAAAGAGTTTTGGGTGTGGACATGGATTGTTACAAAATGAACTCAGAAGTAAATGAAAAACTCCAGAGTAGGAAAGCATACACACACACACACACACACACACACACACACACACACACAGACACACGCACACACACACACAATCGAAGAGAAAGCACAGCTTTCTGTAAACACACAAACACAGGACTTTAAATCTGAAAGTTAGTATTTTGAAATTGCTCAACTCATAGTGATATGTAACAAGTGCTCAAAGATTGTGGGAGAAATGTGTGATTATATATGTATATACCTATATATACATGTATATTTACTCTGATGCACAAAGAGAGTTAAAGTTGGAATCTTAACATTAATTAGCTGTAGCCACTGGTGCATTGCAGTGATAAGGATGCTGGAATAAATGCCTATCTATCAAGATAAACTGTTGATAAATCGCACAAATAAAATGGAAGGAAAATGTTAGATTGTTGTCTTTTTTAAAGTTTTCAGAAACTTGAGTATGTTGTGAGGTTTTAGAGGGTGCATGTGCTACTTAACTGAGAGGTTGACTTTGAAAAGATTATTTCCTGATGTTCTCAGTGACTGTGATTTGATAAGTCCAGGATTGACAGCTGACAATGCTTTCTTGCAAAAGAGGATGGTGGATAAATGAAACTTGTATATTAACTTAGGTATTTTTCACTGTAGTATTCCTGGCTGTCTGTGTTGGTCCATCCATGGGAGATAAGGTAACAGTGATGTTTAGTGTAAAATAGATTTAAAGACTTAGTGAAATATTTAAAAACTTAAACACAATGGGAAAAAATCTATTTGTCAAGGATTGCCTACACTACTTAAATAATTGAGATACAAATTTTGTCAGAGTCAAAAAACATGCTAAAGCCTTCATAATTACTTCAGTTTCTAAACTACAATCTAAACTGTCCAAACTACTCCCTGTGTCTAAACTGCCATCACATGAACTTTCAAGTTATATTTCACATTTAAAGCATGTGGGTTCATCCTTCAGGTCTCATGTCAGTTGCTACGTTTTCAAAAATTTCCTGGTAGCCAACTTTTCTCCCCATTTTTGGGCTAAGTTTCCTTCTTTTATACTTTTATTTTCCATATAATTTTTCTCATACAAAATATGCCATATTAGGTTGTAAGTGGCTGTTTATTTGCTTATCATGCCAACTTGACTGAGGGTCAAAGGCCAAGTGGACTTCACTGGTCTATCCCCAAAATGTAGCACAGCAAATGACACACAGAAGACACATGAAAATATTTGATGAATGGCAATAGCTAATGTGGATAGGAAGCGTATTATATGTCAGATATTATAAGAGATTTTGATATATTAAATTACTTAATACAATAAGTCTATACAATAGGCACTATTATCCCCATTTTAGAGATAAAAAGTAAAATTTAGTGATTTTTATAATCTTGCTATTTGTAAGAAGCAAAGCTAAGAGTCAAACTTGAGTTCTTTTTCCAGATCTGTGTTCCTAACAATTAAGTTGTACTATCAAATGAAAACACAAAGAGCTGACTAGCTAGCAGTTGTCATATTATATTGACCTTGTTTATGTATCATCTCTAGCAGTAGAAACTCCTCAAGAACAAAACAACATCTTGTTATATCTCTTGTTCTATTGGAGTACAATGTCTAGCTCATTATTTGAGCTCTTTACATCAAAGGGTAGAGATACTCAACTGTATACTTTGTCCAGGGAAGTTTTACACAGAAAGATACCAGCAATTCATGTGATCAGTGAGTAGTCACTTCAGGAGGCTGCCTTCTTGAAAATAATTAGGGTCGGAAGCAGAAGCTCTCTTAAGAAAATCAGAATGAGATGCTTTTAGAGGAGCTTTGAAAGAAGGGATAGGCAGTATAGTACGTGTAATCTTTAAAAAAAAATAAAATCTATGAAATATATCATGAATGATCTTAACTATTCCAGAAACTTGCAAAGTTATTGACTCTTAAAATTACATATAAATCAGAGCTTAAGAATAGGAGTCAAACTCAAACTTGATTGCCATGAATATTGTAGCATGCCATTTAATGAATATCAGAAAGTAAGTTATGTAGACTTACAATATTATGTTTTAAACCAAAAAAAAAAAAAAAGTACATCGGCAGTAGTGAAAAGATAAAAATATTTTAAAATGCTGGAAAGGTCAAAGTAAAAGAGACAGGTTGTTTTCTCCTGTCTGCTAAAGGACTATTTGTAGTAAATAAATCTCTCATACAAATTTGTGTGCATTTTGTGATGATACAGGAAGAGACCAAGAGATGTCCAGTGGACCATAATCTCCATGAGAACCATATCAATATATTTACTGATATATCTCTAGTACCTAGAATAGTGGCAGGTTCATATTAGATACAAAATAAATATGTATAGGATTAGTAAATGAATTCAAGAGTATAATATGAAACTAGTCATCCTCCAAAACTTTTATTTCAATAGAATTGGATATAATAAAGTAGGATACTTGCTATATATAATGGAAGAAAGAGAAATTAATCTGTGAAATAATGAAATCCATTACTGAGAGAATGGACCTTGAAAAATGAATAGAACAAAATATCAGAAGAAATTTCATACTGGAAAATTTTGATGTTATCACTTGACTTGGCCTATATTTATTAAATGATTATAGTATCTTCTGTAACAGCCCTGTTCCTCAAGCAAAAAAAAAAAAAATTATAGTATTGCCTGCTTAGAAGGGATTGATATGGTTTTAAGGTAATTAAATAGATATTATAATAAATATAACAGGTTTCATTTTTCCAACTGGATTTTTTTTTTCAAAAAAGTTGCTTTATAAATATAAAATATATACCAGAATGTACTTTTCTATATTACATGGTTAATGATCCATTTCTTTTGTCTTTCTGAAACAAGGAGATATAACTTAGAAAATATGCCAAATTACGAGTCATGCAAAAATCATTAGTATCCATAGTAACTAAAGTTTGAGACATACTTTAACAAAATTATATATATATATATATACACATTAATGTAGTTAGAATATCTTTGTGTCTTTAAAAATGCCTTACTATAAGATATAAAAGAGAAGTTTTCAAAATGTTTACAATAATATTAATGTCAAAATTGAAGGAAGACAACATTTAATTGAAAATGTGTTTTATTTCATACTTTTATTATAAATAAATAATAAATGTGGATGGATAGATAGATAAAATGAATACCTTCTACTTTAGTGCCCAGTATAATGAATATAATTTATTACATAACCTGGAGGCCAGAAGTCTGGATTTCAATTCCATATTTAGTCTGACAAACTTTATAGGTACTTTTGGAGTAATCATCTAACATCTTTGGACTTCTCTGACTTTAAAATAATGTAAAACCAAGCAGTTGATGAGGGGTTTCCCAAATGACATCTGTAACAATCTACTGTGATTTTGTATAGACAACAACCATAGTCAGCAAAAGATGAATGAATGCAATGGCATAGAATACTGTGAAACAAATTATAGTTCCTTAAAATAGAAAAACAAGAAAAGACTTACTATCTAGAATGGTAATAACTGTATTATGCTGTAAACTGATTTCTATCTCTAACAATTTTTCAAATTGGAAAACTGGGAAACATTTACTATTGGTAGAACTCTGAAAGATAACATTCACCAAAACAATTGGGATTGCTAAAATCAAAACATCGCCATTATTAATTTTGCTGAGAAATAAATTGGCTTCTCATAAGTGTTTATTATTTGTTGAGAAAAATATTTGTGCATTTTCACTCTTGTGGCTTTGAAACACTGTAAGAGTTCCCTTCGGGCTGAGACTCACAGTCAGGTTAACCACTTAGACATACCGAAGGGGAGATTATTAGCTGTAACCCAGAGGTTCTCAATCTTGGCTACCAATCAGAATGATTGGGACAAATTTTATTTAAAAATGCTCATTCTTGAGTTCCACTCAGATTACTTAATTCAGAATTTCAGTATAGTGGAACTCAGACACCTATGGTTTTTACTCACATCCTCCCCCCCACCCTACCCCCACCATACACACACACACACAGACACACATACACACACACGATTTCATTGTGCAGACAAATAGAACATGCAAGCTCATTGCCTCTTTTTCCTCATGTAAGCATTTAATATATTCAGAAGAAAAGGTTGAGTTTAGGCAGAAATTGACCCAGCTCACTTCCTTCCCCAAACCCAGGAAGGTGGAGGCCTCTATTTTGTTCTATCTTAGCATTTTCCCTGTGGTGAGAAACACAGGGAAATATCTGGGTTATTAACTGATAAAGAAACCTCGTTATTTGCGTTAATAATGTGCGTGTATAGTTCTTAAAAATGCCACCTATTTTATGATTACCAAAGTTTTACATCTTACTCAAAGTTAGATTTCTTTTTTTATATTTCTCTAATGATATATATATGTATTTTATATATGGTATAGATATATATAAAGTAAAATATATATATATATGTATATTGATTAATTACAAAAGAACAAAGAATATTAGTGGAAAAGTATGGCAGATATCACCTAAATAAAAACCAATAATAGCACCAATGTCTCAGTCAGTGCAGGCTGCTATAACAGCATATCACAGACTGGGTGGCTTAAACAACAGAAATATATTTCTCACAGTTCTAGATACAGGGATGTCTAAGATCAAGTTACAAACTGATCCAGTGTCTGGTGAGGGCCCCCTTGTAAGTTTGCAAACAGTCATTTTCTCATTGCACCTTCCCATGGGGGAGAGCTCAGAGAGATATTAAGCTCTGTGTCTCTTCTTGTAAGAGCATTAATCCCATTAATGAGGACTCTAACTTCATTACTTGATTACCTCCCCAAAGCCCCATTTCCTAATTTTATTGCCCTGGGGGTTAGGATTTCAGCATATAAATATTGGAGGAGACACATTTAGTTTATAACAATTAGGAAGGGGGTAAATCAAAATCATGTGCCATTTGATAAGATACAGTGAGAAAAACACAGAAGGATCTCTCTGATATTTCTCTCAAAGTTGCATAACTTGAACATTTTCAAGAAGATACATCACAACAGCCAAAGATAAGAGATGCTATGCAAAAGAACTTATTTGTAATCTTCAAAAATATCAACTTATAAAAGCCATACACATAAAAAGGGCTTAGAATGATTGAGGGAGACTAAAGAATTTTGACAATCAAAAGCAAAATACACCTCTAGTCTGGAACATTTCATAATAATGAACATTCTTGAGATATATGAAAAGCTGAATAGAGTCTATGTTTAGATGGTAACACTGTATCAGTGTTGATTTCTTGATTTTGATGCTTGTATTAAGGTTGAGGATATCCTCATTAGTATGTTAACAAATCTCAAGTGGCTTAAGAAAAATAAATGTTTTCTTTTACTCTACTTGTTAATTTTCCTCACCCTTAAAATCTTTCAGTAGGTAATAATAAAAACAACTGAAATACCATCTATTGACAACATTTGAACTGTTCAAGAGTGGTCAGTAGAATTTATGTCCTTCAATGTTCATCTCATGTAATTTCCTCTGTGTCCTACCCTTTCCCCCATTCTCTGCCATTTCTGACATATATTAGAAAATGTGTGGTAATTATGCACCATATTAAATGCTTTCTGTACTTTCCTTTTATACAAATAAACATATAAAATTCTAATTTATTGACTTGTCAAATTACATTAAATAAGAGATTGATATCTATGAACACAAAACAGATTTCAAGGCTTACTTGGACAAGAGGTAGTTACTCAACATGAATAGGATGTTGTGTAAAGCCTCTGATCACATAGCACCCAACATGAACCTTTTTCTTTTTCACTGATTGTCTGAGCCCTGAAGAAGCTGCTGGATGGTGTGATCTTTTATTAAAGAGATTCAGAATGAGGATCACACTACAATTTTATGAGATAGTGATTATAGCTATTTATCAGAATGGCAGCTGTTCTGCATTTTTAAAATGACTTGTGGAAAAGTAATATCTAATTCAGGAAAAACAATCAACCTGGAAAACACACAGTGGCTTCTTTCACATTGGATAGAATCAGGCTTTGAGGACAGAGAGGCATAATTTTGAACACATAGTTGTTTCAACTGTCATAATCATAGTGTCCTTCTCCATAAAGTGGATATATATTTTGGGTTGTTTTAAGGCTAAATGATTTAGAGTGTGGAATCATTTTGGAATTTGTAGTCCTACATGCTTGGTATACAATAATTCCTTTTACTGTCCCCCATCTTAGTATTGTGCTTGCTAGTTATCACTGTGATTGTGTGTGATCTTCACAATACTCCTGTGAGTAGAAACCTAACTTCTCCCAGATAGGAAAACTAGATTTCACATATGGTTGCATGATGATTCTGTATAAGGACAATCTAATAACAGGTAATATGTATTAAATATGTATATACCAGGCACTGTTGTTAGCCCTTCATATTCTACAACTCTACTTGTTATGTGTTACTATTTTTCTCATTTAATATGCGGTCCAACTAGGCTTAGAAGAAAGTTTAAGTAATTTTCCCAATGTCACATTGATGATATGTAGTACAGCCAAGATAAAATTACATTTATCTAATACCCGCAAATCAAGGAAATATTATACACTACTGGCCTTATTATAAATAAATGGGTATATTTTGCCATTAATAGTTACAGCAATAGTTCCTATTTTATGGTATCTAGTCTTTTAATAAAATATGCATATATGCTCTCTTTTTGGATACTTCACAATCTTGTGAAGGAGATGTGTCTCCGTTTATCTTAATTTTGTTTCTTAGAGATATATTTAGACTCAAGTCACTTGTCCGGATTATAGATTAGCTGAGACATGGATAAGGTCTTCTGACTCTAAACACATGCTCAAAGTGCCAATGGTCCCAAAATTGATAAGTATAAGCATCTCATATGGCTATTAGAATAAATTACGAAGTACAAAGTATATACTTAAAAATTACAATCAGATACTGTAATTTTTAAGTATATACTTTATGTACTTTTTAAGTAGTAACTGTTTTTCATTTTTTTGTACTGTAACTGTTTTTCATTTATTTGTACATATTCTTTCAAATAATTTTTTTAAAAGTTGACCCCAATTAGCCTAGAAATGAACCTCTAGGAACTCCATATGTGTATTTCTCTACCTATGGAAAACTCTCCTTTATTCCAAGCCTGGTTTTCAGTCATTAATCTGATTTCACTGATAGTACACTAGTTATAGAACTAGGTTCATACCAATGATTAAATCTCTTTGTTCTATTTTTTTTAATCGTTTTTGTTAGAAAACCATCTATTTTTTTATAGAGGTTAAAACTTCTAGACTGTAGAGACTCCAACAGTGTAAAAATGGTGCTAAATATAATCATGTCAAGTTATCATGTATTAATATCCAAAATTTCATGTGCTACTGAATTTAGCACTTTAATACAATTCAGTATTGATGAGAAGAAAAATCCCTAGGCTTTTATCTTTATGGAATTCTTTGTCACTGCTAAATGATCATTGCAAATATTCCTGAAGAAAGTGTGATGACTTCTCTTCTCATGGGCATCTTACTGTTAAAACACATTATCTTTCAAAGAATATAGATAACCATGAAAATAGCAAAATAGTTAAGATACAGAATACTCTCGGGGTGCATTTGTCAAAGTTCCATTATAACTGTCTCAGTTTATTCTTGTCTGGTCTTTTATAATCCAGAGGAAATAATCAAAATGATAGTGAGTTAGAATATGAATAGAAATAAGGCTTAACACTACCTCTTGATATTGATATGTAGCCTTGTAATGCAATTGGAATATTCTTGGACATAAGTCATGCCATAAAATTTCTGTATTGATTATTGGCTCTAATATCATGGCATCTAATCCTGGTAATATTTTGTCACAAAAAAAGTGGTTTGCTGCTCCTCTTTAATAATACCAATTAATTGGTGAAATTTACAAAATTTTCTTAATTTCATTTAATAGGACCTTGTGTGGAGGAAAAAAGTGATTATTTTTATTCTCTGTATTTAAATGGAAATCTTATTTGTATGCATCAAGGGCTAAGAGCTCAGGATCTGTAGACTGTGTGCTTACTGATTATTTTAAACTCAATTAATACCTTTCTTATTCTCCTCAACCCTTTCTTCTTATATCTACACCTGCCACTCTTAGGCTTAAAACATAGTAACATTTATCCCAGTTTAAGACAAATGTCAACAGGTTCTGCAGCAGGAATACACTTGAAAGAGGCATAGCCTTATATAGGAAACATTTGACTGGTACCAAATGGTTCTTTGACATCGAATCATCTCTTCTGAGCTTTGTTCACGTTATAAAACCTCTGCAAGGGTTGGAAGAAATTTTAAAATACCATGCTATCATCCTCTTTTATAGATGGGAGAGCAATAAATAAGTTTCTTAAATTTGTAGTTTTGAGTCCTGCATGACAAAAGGATAATCTGTGAAGCTTGCAAAAATATGTATACTCAGTCCTCTTCCCTAGAGATTCTGATTCATAGCTCTACTGAAAAAATGAATTGGAATATCTAGAGATGGGGTCTTAAGAGTTTTTTAAGATCCGCAAGTGATTCAGATGGGTAAAGATAAGCTGATAGGATTAAGTAATTTTCAAAGTTTGCCAAAGTATCACATAAATGACAATATAGAAAGTATGTCTCCATATTTAGGGCACTAGATATTTAGGTCAAGGCTCATTTGATGTTCTTTTAATGCATTAAGTTATCAGCATCATTCTATCTAAAATTTATCATCTAAAATGTTGCAATGCCAGCAAAAAAAGCTCAACATTCCTTCAACTTTATAACCTGAATACAATTGTTGAATTAAATAGAAGTCTATTAATTATTTGTTTAAAATTAATCATTGAATTTAATATGACATTGTATGTTCTCATTGTTAACAATGTAGTATGCGGTAATGAAATGACTTTGGTGTGGTATTACGTTTCTGTCCCCCAAAATTCATATGTTGAAACCCTAATGTCCAATGGAATGACAATGGTAGCTGAGGTCTTTGGGAGTTAATTAGGTCTAGATGGGGAAGTGAGGGTGAGGCTTCCATGATGGAATTAGTGCTCTTAGAAGAAGAAAAAGAGACTAAAGCTCTTTTGTTTTTTCTGCCATGTGAGGATAGAGCTAGAAGGTAGCTGCCTACAAGCAGAAAGATGGGCCCTCACTAGACAATGGATCTGTGAGAACTCTGATCTTGAACTTTTCAGCCTCCAAAACAGTAAGAAATAAATGTTCATTGCTTATGCCACCTAGCCTATGTTCGTTTTGTTACAGTAGCCCAAACTAGGGCAGGTGGTAAGAGTCTTTATATGGGGAAGATATGGGAGGTAAGAAGAATTCAAAGAAAGGTAAAGTGGTTTCAGGAAGAATTCTTCCTGCTGAGTGACAAATTATATATGCGATAATTGTTTCTGTCTCAATACATTTACATTTTTGGAAATTATAGCACATATAACTTTAAACAACTTTCCAGTTACTCAAGAAAGAAAATCGATTCCAAAGGACAAACAAATAATTGAAATGAAATTGTTAAGTGAACTTGAAGTCAAGAGTATTATTCTAGGAGCAAGTGCCACATACAAGATTAACTGGCACATAGATATTCTAGGCCTTGTGCCCTAGCAAGTTAGAGTTGTGAAATTTATGTCTCTACCAAAAGGGTCTGTATTCATGGTGCAAGTATAGACCGATGATAAGTAAAGGAAAAAATAAGACATTGTTCTGCCTCTATAGTGTCTCTGAATTAAAACAAATGTAATAATGTTGATAATAAAATGTCTCCTGTAAGATTTTGCAGCATATAAATATTAGCATAGTATCAGAAAACTCACATACATTACAATGAGTGTAAATAAACCAAAACATCCATTTTAATTATCTAAACTATTATTAGTTAAGTTTAAAAATAGAAATACATAAGTATACAAAAATATTGAAAGTAAAATAATAAAAAATAGATACACTGACACTTATTTGAAAATTGTAATTTATTAATATTAGATAAAATGATATTTAGGACAAAAATAAACACAGAAGGGCATTATTTAATATTAAAAATTTAAATTATATTTATTTTTATTAGTTTATAATTTAAATATTATAAGGAATATGTTACATAATACATGATTATATTACATAATTTGTATAGTAAATTAAACATATTACCTTCTAAGATGAGATAATAGTTCTAAACACATATGACTTAATAATATAGCCTTAAGATTTATGAAGCAGAATAGTTATTGGAGCTTGAGAGGCATCATGTGAATCTGGGTGCTTAATAGGTCAGTCAGGGAAAAAAATTCTTTACCAATTTGCACTATCTTAATAACACAACCAATAAGTTAATTCAGTAAGCAAATGTTGATGTCTGCACTCAATAATTATACAGTACCCCCTCCTTTAAATTACAAAATAAAATTGATAGCCTGCTGACCATGTTTTCTGACCTGTAAGCCAGAAATTAATAATATTTCTTTTTCTTGTGATTTAGAAGTAAATAATTCTAAATTACCCTTTGTTCAGTAAATAAATAATAATAAATACTTCTATATTATTCTTTGGTCACGAATTAAATAATAATAAAAAAGTACAAATGCCTAAACCTAACTGTAATGAAAATACTACTTTAGATTTATATATAATATTATTATCTGTAAGGTAGTTATAACAATTCAATGGAAAAATAAATTGACTTTCTTATATTTAAAAGAATAGCTAAACTACTAATGATCCAAAGATCCAAATTCAAAAGTTAGGAAAGGAAAGCAAATTAAACCCAAACAAAGAAGTAATAGAGGAAAAAGATTTATTGTTGAAACAGAAAGCAAGGAGTATAAGCATCAGTAATTTTAAAAGCCTAATAAAATAGATTCTGAAGCTATTGGACAAGAAGAAAAATGACTAAAAAAAGTAACATTATAAATGAAAAAGAGGATGTAAGTACATATGTCAAAATATATTTTAAATATAAGAAAAGAATACTGTGAAAAATTGTATGACAATATGTCTTACAATTTATACAAATATGGATTCATATTATTACCAAAAATGATAAACTAATACAGTGAGTTAACAGAGCCATTAAAGAAAAAGAGTTATTTGTTAGAATTCTCCCAAAGATAAACAAAATAGGCCCAAAACTTATAATAAATTTTCTTAATTTTATACAATTACTCTGAAAATAAATATTTCATAATTTTTGAGGGACCACAATTTTAGCCTAATGTTAATATGAAAAATATGACAATATTAGAAATGAAAATGATGTGTTAATCTCTCCCAATAATATTTCTGTAAAGATTGTAAACAAAATATTGTGAGCAAAATCTAGCAACATTTTAAAGTTACAATGTATTATAAATAACATCTATCAAGCATGTAGAAATAATAGTATTAAACAGTGGCACATTAAAAATGTATAGACACACAATCTTAAAACAAGATGCAGAAAAATATTTGCTAGCTTTTACATCTGTGGACAATAAAAAGGGTTATATGGCCTTTGCTGTGGCCCCACCCAAATCTTATCTTGAATTATAAGTCCCACAATTCCCACGTGTTGTTGGAGGTACCTGGTTGGAGCTGATTGAATTATGGGGGTGGGTGTTTCCTGCACTGTTCTCATTGATAGTGAATGAGTCTCAAGAGATCTGATGGATTTCAAAATGGAAGTTTCTCTGAATAAGGTCTCTCTTTGCCTGCTGCTATCCATGTAAGATGTGACTTGCTCCTCCTTATGTCCTCCATGATTGTGAGGCCTCCCCAGCCATTAAAACTGTAGGTCCATTAAATTTCTTTATCTTCCCAGTCTCAGGTATGTCTTTATCAGCAGCATGAAAATGAATTAATATGGTAAATTGGTACCAGTAGAAGGGGGTGTTGCTAAAAAGATACCCTCAAATCTGGAAGTGACTTTGGAACTATGTAACAGGCAAAGGTTGAAACAGTTTGGAGGGCTCAGAAGAAAGAAAAATGTGGGAACGTTTGGGACTCCCTAGAGGCTTGTTGAATGGCTTAGCCCAAAAATGCAGATAATGATATGGACAATGAAATCTAGGCTGAGATGGTCTCGGATGTAAATGAGGAACTTCTTGGGAACTGGAGCAAAGGTGACTCTTGTTATGTTTTAACAAAAAGACTGGCAGCATTTTGCCTCTGTCCTAGAGATTTGTGGAACTTAGAACTTGAAAGAGATGACTTAGGTTATCTGGAGGAAGAAATTTGTAAGCAGCAAAGCATTCAAGAGGTGAATTCGGTGCTGTTAATGGCATTCAGTTTTATAAGGGAAGCAGAGCATAAAAGTTCAGAATATTTGCATCCTGACAATATAATAGAAAAGGGAATCCCATTTTTTGAGAAGAAATTCAAGCTGGCTGTAGAATTTTGCATAAGTAACCAAGAGCCAAATGTTAATCCCCAGGAAAATGGAGAAAATATCTCCAGGGCATGTCACAGTTCTTAATAGTAGCTTCTCCCATCACAGGCCTGGAGGCTTAGGAGGAAAATGTGGTTTTGTGTGCCAGGCCCAGGGTCCCTGTGCTGTGTACAGGCTAGGGACTTTGTTCCCTGTGTCCCATTCCAACCATGTCTGAAAGGGGCCAATGTAGAACTCAGGCTGTGGCTTCAGAGGGTGCAAGCCCCAAGTCTTGGCAGCTTCCACATGGTTTTGAGCCTGCAAGTGCACAATAGTAAAAAATTGGGGTTTGAGAACCTCTGTCTAGATTTCAGAAGATCTGTGGAAATGCCTGGGTACCCAACAGAAGTTCGCTGTAGAGGTGGGCCCTTATGAAGAACCTCTGCTGGGGCAATGAGGAAGGTGAATGTGGGGTCAGAGCCCCCACACAAAGGATTGCAGTACCACCTAGTGGAGCTGTGAGAAGAAAGCCACCATTCTCTAGACCTCAGATTGGTAGAACCACTGACAACTTGCACCATATACCTGGAAAGCAGCAAACACTCAATGCCAGCCCATGAAGGCAGCCAGGAGGGAGGCTGTACCATGTGAAGCACAGAGGTAGAGCTTCCTAAAACCATGGAAACCCACCCCTTGCATCAGCATGACCTGGGTGTGAGACATGAAGTCAAAGGAGATTATTTTGGAGCTTTAAGATTTGACTACCCCACTAGATTTCAGACTTGCATGGGGCCTGTTGCCCCTTTGTTTTCGTCAGTTTATCCCATTGTATCTAGAAACTAACTAAACTGCTTTTGATTTTACAGGCTTATATGTGGGAGGCACTTGCTTTGTCTTAGATGAGACTTTGAGGTACTGTTGGGAAGACATGATTGATTTTAAAATATGAGGACATGAGATTTGGGAGGGTAAAGAGACAGAGTGATATATTTTGGTTGTGTCCCCACCGAAATCTCATCTTAAATTACAACTCCCACAATTCCCATGTTATGGGAGGAACTTGATGGGAAATAATTGAATTATGGGGGCAGGCCTCTTCTGATAGTGAATGAGTTTTCCTGATAGTGAATGAGTTTTATGAGATCTGATGGTTTTAAAAAATAGGAATTTCCCTGTACAAGCTCTCTCTCTTTCTTCGCTTGCCAACATCCATGTAAGACATGACCTGCTCCTCCTTGCCTTCCATCATGATTATGAGGCCTCCCCAGCCATGTTGAACTGTAAATCCATGAACCTCTTTTTCTTCTCGGGTATGTCTTTATCAGCAGTGTAGAAACAGACTAATACAAAGAGGGAAAATAAAACTATTACCAAAATAGAACTAGACAGGAATTTACTTAATATGCTATAATATATTTATTGAAAGTTTTCAATAGACATTATATTTTTATGGCAAATTATTAAATGCATCTATTCAAAGCAGGCAAGGATTGCTCTTGTCACCATTTCTATTTAACAATCAACTGAAGGACTTAAACAGAACATGGAGAAATATGAATTCAAGGATACAAAAGGGAAAAAAAATCACTGTATTTGTGTTGATCATATCATGATGATAAAAACTCAGTTTACAAAAGCCAACAAGAAAACAATCAGATATAAGAATCAGCTAAAATTTAGAGGAAAATGTATAGCCTTTCATGAATATTGATAATCTCTTTCCTTTGTCAGAAGCAAAACATAGAGAACTAGTCAAATCCCCCAAATAAAAGAAGATAATAAGAAACGGAGAAATAAAATGTTTTGAAAACAAGCAATTGAAAAATTAAAGAACTTAAATTCCCAAGAAAAATAATTTAAAACCCTCACTAAAGAAAATATTTTGAAAAAAATGTAAGCCAATACATTCACCTTTTAAAATAAAATAGAACAATTTCTCAAAAGACAGCTGACCAAAACGGACAGAAACAAGGAAAAAAATGAAATAGAATATTTTAAAGTCTAGTATCTATTAAAGAGAATGAATCTATAATTGGAAGCTTACAGGGAAAATCTCAGGCTTTCATGGCTTCTGTGACTACATCATGCATATCCAAAGTCTATGAGAGAACAGAAAAACAAACACTACATTATCAAGAGCACACAAATACCTTTTCTTTCTATTTCAGATACCATATTTCCCAGTTATTTAACAGTTCATCACATTAATCTCTCCCTTTTTCTTTCTTTCTCTGTGTGTGTGTGTGTATACATGCATATATATTTATATACACTCTCTCCAAATATAAATATACACACACATATGTATGCATATATACATGTATACACACATACATATGTGTATATATAGACTCATATATAGTACATGTACAACACTCTCCATAAATATGCAAACATACATGTATATACATGTACATAGACATGTTACTAATTAATCTTTTCTTGGTTACATGAAAATGTATTACAGGCATAATATGCTATCTTCTAAATACTTCTGTGAATTTCCTTAAAACTAGGACACATAACTACAATAATCGTGTAAATCATGAAATCAACATTAGTATATAATCAGTTAATTCATAGGTCCCATTTAAAGTTCACTATTACAATTATGCCTTTTTTTTTCCTTTCTGCTTCAGGATTCAATCTAAGATCACACATTTCATATAGTTGACATGTTCTTTAGCTTTCTTCAGTATTGAGTGATTCCTTAGTTTTGTCAATCTTTTATGATCTTCATAGATTCAAAGAATGCAGGCATTTCATTCTAGAGGTAATTCACTCAATCTGAGTCTGTCTAATGTTTTATTATGTCCATACTCAGGTCATGAATTCTTGGGAAGGAAAACACAGAAATGATGCTGTGCTCTTTACTGGAGGCACATGATGTAGATTTTTTTTTTACTTGACACTGTCTCAGCCATACTTGTCTGTTCATATTGGTATATGCCTAGCTTCTAGATTAAAAACTTACTATTCATCTTTGTAATTGAGAAATATGTGGTAGGGGAAAATAAATATCCCAATCCAACAACCTTAGCATTTATTGATGAATATTGTATGATCTGGCTACCTCCACAATTTTTGCCAAAGATTAATTTTCTATTTTTATCTTACTTTGTCTACTTATTAGTTGGCATTGTATTGTAAAAAGGGCTTTATGTTCCCCATTTATTTATATTATAACCTAGTGGATTTATATTATTTTATTTAAAAATGTTATTAAAATAGATTCTGTAACAGGATACTCATTTAATATGTCTTTTTTAATTAATATACTTTATGTTCTGGGATACATGTGGAGAACGTGCAGGTTTGCTACATAGGTATATACCAGCCATGGTGATTTGCAGCACCAATCAACCCATTAGATACATTAGGTATTTCTCCTAATGTCATTCCTCCCCTAGCCACCCAACACTTGTCAGGCCTCTGTGTGTGATGTTCCCCTCCCTGTGTCCATGTATTCTCATTGTTCAACCCCCACTTATGAGTGAGAACATGCGGTGTTTGGTTTTCTGTTCTTGTGTTAGTTTGCTGAGAATGATTGTTTCCAGCTTTATCCACGTCCCTGCAAAGGACATGAACTCATCCTTTGTTATGGCTGCATAGTATTCCATGGTGCATATGTATCATATTTTCTTTATCCAGTCTATCATTGATGGGCATTTGGATTTGTTCCAAGTCTTTGCTATTCCGAATAGTGCCACAATAAACATATGTGTGCCTGTGTCTTTAGAGTAGAATGATTTCTAATCCTTTTGATATATATCCAGTAATGGGATTCCTGGGGCAAATGGTTATTTCTGGTTCTAGATCCTTGAGGAATCACCACACTGTCTTTCACAGTGGTTAAACTAATTTACACTCCCACCAACATTGTAAAAAAGTGTTCCTGTTTCTCCACATCCTCTTCAGCATCTGTTGTTTCCTTTTTAATGATCAACATTCTAACTGGCATGAGATGTTATTTCATTGTGGTTTTGATTTAAATTTCTCCAATGAGCAGTGATTATGAGCTTTTCTTCATATGTTTTTTGGTGGAATAAATGTCTTCTTTTGAGAAGTGTCTGTTTGTATCCTTTGCTCACTTCTCAATGGTGTTATTTGTTGTCATCTTGAAAATTTATTTAAGTTCTTTGTAGATTCTGGATATTAAACCTTTGTCAGCTAGATAGATGGCAAAGATTTTTCTCCCATTCTTTACATTGCCTATTCATTCTGAAGATAATGTATTTTTCTGTACAGAAGCTCTTTGGTTTAATTAGATCCTATTTGTCAATTTTAGCATTTGTTGCCATTGATTTCAGTGTTTAAGTCATGAAGTTATTGCCCATCCCTATGTCCTGAATGGTATTGCCTAGGTTTTTCTTCTAGAGTTTTTAGGATTTTAAGTGTTATGTTTAAGTCTTTAATCTATTTTGAGTTAATTTTTGTATAAGGTGTAAGTTTCAGTTTCATGCCTATAGCTAGACAGTTTTCACAAAATCATTTATTAAATAGGAAATTCTTTCCCCATTGCTTGTTTTTTTTTTCAGGATTGTCAAAGGTCAGATGGTTGTAGATGTGCGGTGTTATTTCTCAGGTCTCTGTTCTGTTCCATTGGTTTATATATTGTTTTGGTACCAGTACCATGCTGTTTTGGTTACTGTAGATTTGTAGTATAATTGAAGTCAGATAGTGTGATACCTTCAGCTTTTTTCTTTTTGCTTAGGATTGTCTTTTCTATGCAGTCTCTTTTTTGGTTCTATATGAAATTTAAAGTAGGTTTTTCTAATTTTATGAAGAAAGTCAATGGTAGCTTGCTGGGATAGCATTGAATCTATAAATTACTTTGGAAAGGATGGCCATTTTCATTGTTCCTATACATGAGCATGGAGTGTTGTTCCATTTGTTTGTCTCCTTTCATTTCTTTTAGCAGTGGTTTGTAGTTGTCCTTGAAGAGGTCTTTCACATCCCTTGTAAGTTGTTTGCCTAGGATTTTATTCTCTTTATAGGAATTGTGAATGGGAGTTCACTCATGATTTGACTCTTTGTTTGTCTATTATTGGTGTATAGGAATGCTTGTGGTTTGTGCACATTGATTTTGTATCCTGAGACTGCTGAAGTTATTTATCAGCTTAAGAAGATTTTGTGCTGAGACATTGGGGTTTTCCCAATATACAATCATGTCAGCTGCAAACAGAGACAATTTGACTTCCTCTCTTCCTATTTGAATACACCTTATTTCTTTCTCTTGCCTGATTTTCCTGGCCAGAACTTCCAATACTATGTTGAATAGGAGTGGTGAGAGAGGGCATCCTTGTCTTGTGCTGGTTTTCAAAGGGAATGTTTCCAGCTTTTCCCCATTTAGTATTATACTGGCTGTGGGTTTGTCATAAACAGCTCTTATTATTTTGAGATATATTCCATCAATATCTAGTTTATTGAGAGTTTTTTAGCATGAAGGGTCATTGAATTTTAATGAAAGCCTTTTCTGTATCCATTGAGATAATCATGTGGTTTTTGTCATTGGTTCTGTTTATGTGATGGATTACATTAATTGATTTGCATATGTTGAATTAGCCTTGCATCCCAGGGACAAAGCTGACTTGATTGTGGTGGATAAGCTTTTTGATGTGCTGCTGGATTCAGTTTGCCAGTATTTTACTGAGAATTTTCACATAGATGTTCATCTGTAATATTGGTCTAAAACTTTCTTTTTTTATTGTGTCTCTGCCATGTTTTGGTATCAGGATGATGCTGGGCTCAGAAAATGAGTTAGGGAGGAGTCCCTCTTTTTCTATTGTTTGGAATAGTTTCAGAAGGAATGGTACCAGCTCCTCTTTGTAACTCTTGTAGAATTTGGCTATGAATCCATCTGGTCCAAGGCTTTTTTTTTTTTTTTTTTTTTTGGTTGGTTGGTAGGCTGTTAATTACTGCCTCAGTTTCAGAACTTCTTATTGGTCCATTCGGGGATTTAACTTCTTTCTGGCTTAGTCTTGGGAGGGTGTATGTGTCCAGGAATTTATCCATTTCTTCTAGATTTTCTAGTTTATTTGTGTAGAGGTGTTTATAGTATCTTCTGATGGTTGTTTGTATTTCTGTGGGATCAGTAGTGATACCACCTTTATCATTTTTATTGTATCTGATTCTTCTCTCTCTTCTTCTTTATTAGTCTGGTTAGCAGTATATCTATTTTGTTAAACTTAAAAAAAAGAAGTTTCTGGATTTTTTGAAGGGTTTATGTCTTTATCTCATTCAGTTCTTATCTGTTCTTAGTTATTTCTTGTCTTCTGCTAGCTTTTGAATTTGTTTAGTCTTGCTTTTCTAGTTCTTTTATTTGTGATGTTAGGGTATTGATTTTAGATCTTTCCTGCTTTCTTCTGTGGGTATTTAGTGCTATAAATTTCCCTTAAACACTGCTTTAGCTGAGTCCCAAAGCTTCTGATATGTTGTATCTTTGTTCTCATTGGTTTCACAGAACATTTTTAATTTTGTCTTCATTTTGTTATTTACCCAGTAGTCATTCAGGAACAGGTTGTTCAGTTTCCAGGTAGTCGTGCAGTTTTGAGTGAGTTTCTTAATCCTGAGTTCTAGTTTGATTGCACTGTGGTCTGAGAGACTGTTTGTTATTATTTCAGTTATTTTGCATTTGTTGAGGAGTGTTTTCTTTCCAATTATATGGTCAATTTTAGAATAAGTGTGATGTGGTGGTGAGAAGAATGTGTATTCTGTTGATTTGGGGTAAAGAGTTCTGTAGTTCAAGTCCTGAATATCCTTGTTAATTTTCTGTCTTGTTGATCTATCTAATATTGACAGTGGGGTGTTAAATTCTCCCACAATTATTGTGTAGGAGTCTACGTCTCTTTGTAGGTCTTTAAGAACTTGCTATATAAACCTGGGTACTCCTGTGTTGGGTAAATATATATTTGGGATAGTTAGCGCTTCTTGTTGCATTGATCCCTTTACCATTACGTAATGCCCTTCTTTGTCTTTTTTGATCTTTGTTGGTTTAAATTCTGTTTTATCAGAGACTAGGATTGCAACCCTGCTTTTTTTTTTTTGGTAAATATTTCTGCATCTTTTTATTTTGAGTCTAGATATGTCTTTGCATGTGAGATCGGTCTCTTGAATACAGGACACAGAGGGTCTTGACTCTATCAAATTTGTCAGACTATGTCTTTTAATTGGGGCATTTAGCCTGTTTACATTTATTGTCAATATTGTTATGTGTGAATTTGATTCTGTCATTATGATATTAGCTGGTTATTTTTTTCATTAGTTGATGCTGTTTCTTCAGTGTCGATGGCCTTTACAATTTGGTTTTTGCAGTGACTGGTACTGATTTTTCCTTCCATATTTAGTGCTTCCTTCAGGAGCTCTTGTAAGGCAGGCCTGGTGGTGACAAAATCTCTCAGCATTTGCTTGTCTATAAAGGATTTTATTTCTCCTTCACTTATGAAGCTTAGTATGGCTGGATATGAAATTCTGGGTTGAAAATTCTTTTCTTTAAGAATGTTGAATATTGGCCCCCACTCTCTTCTGGCTTGTAGGATTTCTGCAGAGAGATCCACTGTGAGTATGATAGGCTTCCCTTTGTGGGTAACCCAACCTTTCTCTCTGACTGCCCTTAAAATTTTTTCCTTCATTTCAACCTTGATGAATCTGATGATTCTGTGTCTATGGGTTGCTCTTCTTCTCAAGGAGTACCTTTGTGGTGTCCTTTGTATATCCTAAATTTGAATGTTGGCCTGTCTTGCTAGGTTGGGGAAGTTCTCCTGGATAATACCCTGAAGCATATTTTCCAATTAGGTTCCATTCTCCCCGTCACTTTCACGTATACCAATCAAATGTAGGTTTCGTCTTTTCATATAGTCCCATATTTCCTGGAGCCTTTCTTTATTCATTTTCATTCTTTTTTCTCTAATCTTGTATTCATGCTTTATTTCATTAAGTTGATCTTCAATTTCTGATATTCCTTCTTCCACTTGATTGATTTTGCTATTGATATTTGTGTATGCTTCACTAAGTTCTTGTGCTATGTTTTTCAGAACCCTTAAGTCATTTATGTTCTTCTCTCAATTGGTTATTCTTCTTAGGAATTCCTCTAACCTTTTTTAAAGGTTCTTAGCTTCCTTCCATTGGGTTAGAACAGGCTCCTTTAGCGTGGTGAAGTTTGTTATTACCCAACTTCTGAGGCCTATACTACTCTCAATTTGTCAAACTCATTCTCCATCTAGTTTTGTTCCCTTGCTGGCGAAGAGCTGTGATCATTTGTAGAAGAAGAAGTGCTTCAGTTTTTGGAGTTTACAGCCTTTTTGTGCTGCTTTTTCCTTATTTTTGTGGATTTATCTACCTTTGGTCTTTGATGTTGGTGACCTGCAGATGAGGTTTTTGTGTGGACGTCCTTTTTGTTGATGTTGATCCTATTCCTTTTGTTTGTTAGTTTTCCATTTAACAGTCAGGCCCCTCTGTTGCAAGTCTGCTGGAGTTTGCTGGAGGTCCACTCCAGACCCTGTTTGCCTGGGTATCACCAGTGGAGGCTGAAGAACAGCAAAGATTGTTTCTTGTTCCTCCATCTGGAAGCTTCCTCCCAGAAGGGCAACTGCCAGATGCCAGCCATAGCTCTCTTGTATGAGGTGTCTGTCAACCCCTTCTGGGAGGTGTCTCAGTCAGGAGGGACAGGGGTCAGGGACCCATATGAGGAGGCAATCTGTCCCTTAGCAGAGCTTGAGTGCTGTGCTGGGAGATTTTCTGCTCTCTTCAGAGCTGGCAGGCAGGAACGTTCAAGTCTGCTAAAGCTGCATGCACAGCTCCCCCTCCCCACAGGTGCTCTGTCCCAGGGAGATTGGATTATTATCTGTAAGCCCCTGACTGGGGCTGCTTTTCTTTCAGAGATGCCCTGCCAAGAGAGGAGGAATCTAGAGAGGCAGTCTGGCTACAGTGGCTTTGCTGTGCTGCAATGGGCTCCACCCAGTTTGAACTTCCTGGTGGCTTTATTTATACTGTGAGGGGAAAACTGCCTACTCAAGCCTCAGTAATGGCCAATGCCCCTTCTTCTACCAAGTTCAAGGTTCCCATGTTGACTTCAGACCTCTATGCTGGCAGCAAGAATTTCAAGCCAGTGGATCTTAGCTTGCTGGGCTCCATGGGGTTGTGATCCACTGGGCTAGATCACTTGGCTCCCTGGCTTCAGCCCCGTTTCCAGTGAATGGTTCTGTCTCACTGGCATTCGAGCTGGCACCAGTGTATGAGAAAAACTCCTACAGCTAGCTTGGTGTCTGCCCAAATGGCTGCCCATTTTTGTGGTTAAAATCCAGGACCCTGGTGGTATAGCACTTGAGGGAATCTCTTGGTCTGTGAGTTGCAAAGACTGTTGGAAAAACGTAGTATCTAGGCTGGAATGCATCATTCCTTATGGCACAGTTCCTCATACCTTCCCTTGGCTAAAGGAGGCAATTTCCCATCCCCTTTCATTTCACAGGTTAGGTGACACCCCACCCTGCTTTGGCTCACCCTCCATGGGCTACCCCCACTGTCTAACCAGTCCCAGTGGGATGAGCCAGGTATCTCACTTGGAAATGCAGACTGGAGCTCTTGATATCTGGCCATCTTCCATTCTCAGTACTCTTATTCAACGTACTACTGAAGGTCCTAGCCAGAGCAATCAGACAAGAGAAATAAAAAGGATCTAGGCCGGGCATGGTGGCTCAAGCCTGTAATCCCAGCAGTTTGGGAGGCCGAGGCGGGTGGATCCCGAGGTCAAGAGATCAAGACCATCCTGGTCAACATGGTGAAACCCCGTCTCTACTAAAAATACAAAAAATTAGCTGGGCATGGTGGTGCTTGCCTGTAATCCCAGCTACTCAGGAGACTGAGGCAGGAGAATTGCCTGAACCCAGGAGGCGGAGGTTGCGGTGAACTGAGATCGCACCTTTGCACTCCAGCCTGAGTAACAAGAGCAAAACTCTGTCTCAAAAAAAAAAAAAAAAGGATCTAAATTAGAAAAGAAAATGTCAAATTACCTCTGTTTGCTGACAATATGAAATTAGAATTAGGAAACTCTAATGACTCTTCCAAAATACTCCTAGATGTGATCAATGAATTCAGTAAAAATTTAGGATACAAAATAAACCTACAAAAGTCAGTAGCATTTTTATACACCAATAAAAATCAAGCTGAGAAAGAAATCAAGAAAGCAATTTCATTATAATACCTACAAAAAGTATCTAGGAAGGAGGTGAAATAGCTCTGTAAGGAAACTGAAAAATACCAATGAAAGACGTTGTAGATTACACAAACAAATGGAAAAGCATTCCAAGCTCATGGATAGAAAGAATCAAATTGTTATCATGGCCATAATGTCCAAAGAAATTTGTAGAGTCTATACTATTTCTATCAAACTACCAACATCCTTCTTCACAGAATTAAAAAAAAAAACAACTATTTTAAAATGTATATGGAACCTGAAGAAAGAGTCTGAACAACCAAAGCAATTATAAAAAAGAAAATGTGGAAGGCATCACATGACCTGATCTCAAATTATAATACAAGACTATAGTAATTAAAACAGCATCGTGCTAGTGTAAAAATAGGCACATAGATCAATGGAAAAAAGAAAATCCAGAAATAAAGCCATGTATCTACAGCAAACTAATATTTGACAAAGTCAATAGGAGCATACACAGAAGAAAGGACAAACTTTTCAATAAATGGTGCTGAGAATATGGAATTACCAAATGAAGAAAAATGAAACTATGTATCTTATTATATACAAAAATTGACTCAAGATAAAGACCTATATATAAAACCTGTAACTATTGAAATTCTAGGAAATAAATCTAAGAAAACTCTTTTGGACATTGGTGTAGACAAATAATTCATGACAAAGACCTCAAAAGCCTCAGTAAGGAAAACAAAAATCAACAAATGAAACTTAATTAAACTAAAATCTTCTGCACAGCAAAAGAAATAATAAACACTGACAGACTCCTGCAGAATGAAAGAAAATATTTGCAAACTACACATCTTAACAAGGACTAATATCTACAATTTACAAGGAACTTAAACAACTCAACAACACTAACGAATAACTGCATTTAAAAGGGAGCAATTGATATGAATAGACATTTTTCAAAGAAGATACACAAATGGATGAAAAGCATATGAAAAAATGTTCAACATTGCTAACCATCAGAGAAATGTGGATTAAAGCCAAAATGAGATACCATCTCTCACCTGTCAGGGATGCAGAGAATAGGTAATACTTATATGCTGTTGTTGGGAATATAAATTAGTATACCTTCTATTGAAAACCTAAAGTATTTTGCAGAGAATTAAAAATAGTACTTTTACTACTACTTTTGGATATCTATGCAAAGGGGATAAATCATTATATGAAAAAGATACCTGCACTCGTATGTTTATCACAACACTATTCACAAGGGCAAAGATGTGGAATCAATAGAACTGTCCATCAATGGATAATTGGATAAAGAAAATGTGTTAGGTACACACAGTGGAATATGTAACTTAATGTATTATCTTAAACCATAAGTATAATGAAATTATGTCTTTTGCAGCCATGTTAGTGGAACTAGAGGCCATTATCTTAACTGAAATAAGTCAGAAACAGAAAATCAAATACTGCATGTTCTCACTTATAAATGGGAGCTAAATAATATGTATACATGGACACAGAATGTGGAACAATAGTAGAGACTCAGAAGGGTGGGAGGGGGAGAGGTAGGTGAGGCATGTTCATGTAACAAACTACCCTTTTACCTCTTACATTTATACAAATAATAAAAAGAACCATCCATTCTAAGCATATTCCCATCTTGAAACCATAGTTAGTTACCACTGCGATTTGTTTGTTTTCTTCATTGGAGGTAACAAGGTTGTATGTTATTTTTCATATTCCTTACTTGTTTATAGTCCATGTATCCCCATTCCCCTACCCACCAGAATATAAGGACACACACGCATGCGCGCGCACACACACACACGTACACACACACCTTGAGTCAATTTTTGTATATGGTAAGATACATATAAAAATATGTTTTTCACAAAATTATAAGTACTTAGTATAGTATATGATACAGTGTAGACATTTAATAAATATTTTTACATAAACAGGTCAACATTCATTTGCCATTTAATTTAATTATGTGTAGATTCACAGTGCCATATATTTTAGTTTCCTTAACCCAAATTCTTTGGGTTGGAATCCTAGCAAAGTCCTTTTTCAGGTGCATATCCAGAATAGCTTTTTGTTGTTGTTGTTTTTAGATTGCTGTGTATGTTAAGTCGGTGCTAATGTATGCAAAACACTTAGTATATTACCTGTGAACACTTGAAAAAAATGAGCCATGGTTATTTACCATCTTGATTTGCATTCAGAGGGTGAATTTATTTTAGTTCCATTTAGCAGGTCGTTATTTTTAAAGCCATTTAGCTTGCTCACAGCCACCTCCACCCCTGATTCCTACCCTTTCACTATAAGTCTGACAGTTTTTAAGCTAAGGTTTTCCATATATTTAACTGGTTTTCATGTAACCTTGTTTAGATGCAGTAATATTATAGTCATCTTCACTGGGGTGGACCCAGTTCATGTATTTTGAATCCAGAATTCATATATGGAATTCAAATGATTTCTACAGTCCTTATAATTATATGCACATTCTTAGGTGCAGTTTCTTTTTTCTATCGTTTCTTCCCCCTTTTTTTTTCTTGATCTGGGGTGCGGACTCTCATAGCTATCTTCACACTTACTAGGGTGTCTTTGGCATTCAATGGCTAGAATTATCCCCAGAAAAAAAAGCACTAACTTTCATATATGCTGTGTCCATAAGTAGCTTCAGCAAGTCCTCCAAGGACTCATTCTTCAGGGACACTTGTTGAGCATACTTGTAGCAGTCTTTTCTTAATAAAACATCTTTTTCTTGACTTCCTGAAACTGAATTTTGTGATTTAAGCCTTGTTCTCATCACAAAATGGAACATATATTTATTTTTCTTTCTTTCTTCTTTTTTCCAGATAAATTATAGCTGCTATATTGAGAGATGCTATTTCTCTTTAAAGATAAAACTATTCTTTACAGACAGCACAGTGGTTTCTAAGGCAACCCAAGTAACTTACTGGGACACAGTTGTTCTTCTTTCTCACTGGGGGAGAAAGTTTCTAAGCAGCTGCTAAAATCACACCTAGAGAAAATGGAATGTAAAATAATGTTACATTTCTCTGTATTTCTACTGGTGTTGAGTCTCTCAGCAGGAGAATTTGGAACAATAAAAGAGCTATTGCCAAATGCAAAGAAACTTAATGATCCATAAGGAGTTAGAAAATATTGCTATACCACTGCCTTCTGAATGGTAAGTCTGTGAAAAATGCAGTTCTTTAATACAGAAGGACATTTCTATGCAAAGCAGTACAAGGTATAGTTTGAGAGCTGCTGAGCTCGCAGTATTTGAAGATAGGGCACAAACAACCAACAGCAGCAGCAACAGATACAAGAAATAAATAAAACCTCGCAATATAGCCTCTGCCAATATCTGCATATCTATATTCTTTAGTTTAGCCCACCTCCATTTTGAAATTCAGGGTTCTTCAGAGATATAACACATTTAATCAATCACAACAGCTGAGCTCAATCACATTTCTGCAGTTTGTTGTCATGTACTGATATATTGTATCTATCTCCATTCCAAGTCCACAAATTAGCCAGTATAGGGCAGGAAAGATTTGTTTACTTACCCATTATTAGGTTCATGGCTGAGGCATCCAAAACGACAAATTAATAGAAGATGACTTAATATAAGTTGTGTGATAATACAAGAATAGTATAGTATAACTATAGTTATATTGTCACATATAATTTATACTAAGTAACCTTACTTTATTAATTCAATTACAATTCAAATTTTTAAAAGTTCATTAAGCATAAATAATATTGAAAGGGTAAGAAATTGAGCTTCTCCTGACTTATTGTGGTAGCTCATTATTATTTATGAAGCCCAAATTTGTAATTCATCCTACACTGAAAAGAAACACCCCATTTCCTCAGTTAGATCACTTACAAAAATTAAGTCAAAATGAATCACAGATGTAAAGGTAAGACCTAAAACTATATAATTTTTAAAATGGGATGAATATTTGTAATTTGGGTTGAGCCTACAGTTTCTTAGTTACACCACTGAAAGCACAAGTGATAAAAATAGGCAAACTGGAGGGGTGAGACCAAAATAACTGACTAGAGGTATAGAAAATATTGCTATACCACTGCCTTCTGAATGGTAAGTCTGTGAAAAATGCAGTTCTTTAATACAGAAGGACATTTCTATGCAAAGCAGTACAAGGTATAGTTTGAGAGCTGCTGAGCAGTGCTCAGAAGCTCCCATTTATTAAAAACATAACAAGGGTGTGAATCCTTTACCAGCAACCAAGGTATCCAGAATCTCTTCAAAACTGACTAGAAGGCTGGCGTGACCCATGGAGAAAAGGAAGAGCAGTGTGATGTGGCAGCCCACTTGCAAGCCACAGGTGGCAGGGGAGCCTTTTCCTTCCAGCCAAGAGAGGCAGTGAGTGAGCAGCTACCCAGTCAGGGAAACTACATTTTTTCCCTCTGAACTGTGCAACCCATGGATTGGAAGATCCCACTCATGAACCCATGCCACTGGGGCCTAGCATCCCAACTCCAGAACATGTAGTGTCTTACAACCTCTCAGCAGGAATCTGCTTAAGCCTACTGAACTCCCAGAGGGAGAGGGGACCAGCATTGGCTGTGGCTGCCTGCTGTCTAAGCCATTTAAGCTCCTTGAAGGAGGGGTAGCAGCCAGCTCTGGGACTCACAATTGCCTAGCATTTAGCAGGAGGCACCCATCTCTACAGATTCAGACTGCTCTTTTCTCCTGCTGAAGCCAGGGAGGCTGGAAGGCTTAGTCCCAAGACTTGTCCCCACAACCCAACACAAGGGCTGTGGTAGTCTCCAGACAGAGTGCCTCATAAGGCCAGACCCTGTTCTATCCTCCTCTCTGGGCAGGGATTCCCTGTAGGAGCTCCAGTAACTCCAGCCAGAGGGTCAGGAACAGAATCAAATCTCCCTGGGTCTGAGCCCCTAGCGGGAGGGGTGGCTGCAGTCTCTGCAGACCAGCAGACTTAGCCTTTCTTACTGGTAGTTTTGAGGAATCTGGGCAGCCCCAACTACTGGGTTTTCCCTCAGTGACACAAAGCCACACCACCGAGGGACAAAGTGCTTCACTAAATGGATCCTGTTCCTGGTGCCACCAAACTAGGTGAGACCCTCCAACAGGGCTTGTCAGACACCCCATACAGGAGCGATCCTACTGGCATCAAGCTGGTGCCTCTCAAGGTCAGAGGTCTCAAGAGAAGGAGCATGCACCCATCTTTGCTGTTCTCCAGCCTCCTTGAGTGACCTCTCTGGGCACAGGAGTGAATCAGATTAATAGGTCCTGAAGTGAAGTCCCAAGAAACTGCAGCAGCCATATAGAAGAGGGATCTGAGTATTGAAAGGAAAACAAGCAAAAAACAACAACAGTAACAACAACAACAGAAGGCACCCACAAAAAACCATCTAAGGGTCAGCAGCCTCAAAGACCAAAACTGAACAAACTCACAAAGATGAAAAGGAATCAATTGAAAAAATGCTGAAAACCCAAAAGGCAGGAGTGCCTTTTTTTCCTCCAAATGATCCTAATATCTAGCCATCAAGGGTGCAGAACTGGATGGAGGATCAGATGGACAAATTAACAAAAGTAGGCTTCAGAAGATGGGTAACAAAAACTATGCTGATCTAAAGGAGCATGTTCTAAACCAATGCAAAGAAGCTAAGAACCTCAATAAAAGGTGAGAGGAATTACTAACTAGTATAACTAGTAGCGAGAGGAACATAAATGACCTGATGGATCTGGAAACAACATGAGAAATTCGTGAAGGATACACAAATATCAACAGCCAAATCAACCAAGCAGAATAAAGGATATCAGAGTTTGAAGACCACCTTGCTGAAATAAGACATGCAGACGAGAATCAGGAAAAATTAATGAAAAGAAATGAACGAAGCCTTCAAGAAATACGGGACTTCATAAAAGGACCACACCTACAATTGATTGGAGTATCGGAAGGAGATGGGGAGAATGTAAACAAGCTAGGAAGCACACTTCGGGATATTATCCAGGAGAACTTCCTTAACCTAGCAAGACAGGTCAACATGCAAATTCAGGAAAAACAGAGAACACCATTATGATACTCCACAAGAAGATCAACCCCAAGATATATAATTATCAGATTCTCCAAGGTCAAAATGAAGGAAAACCTGTTATGGGCAGCCAGAGAGAAAGGCCATATCACCTACAAAGGGAAGCCCATCAGACACCTGTGGACCTCTCAGCAGAAACTCTACAAGCCAGAAGAGACTGGGGGTCAAAATTTAACATTCTTAAAGAGAAGAATTTTCAGCCCAGAGTTTCATATCAAGCCAAAATAATCTTCATAAGTGAAGGAGAAATAAAATCCTATCCAGACAAGCAAACGCTGAAGGATTTCATTACCACCAGGCATGCCCTGTAAGAGCTCCTGAAATAAGCACTTAATAGGGAAAGAAAAAACATGTACAAGCCACTGCAAAAACACACCAAAATATAAAGACCAATGACACTATGAAGAAACTGCATCAACTAGTATGCAAAATAACCAAATAGCATCATGATGACATGATCAAATTCACACATAACAATACTAGCCTTAAATGTAAATTGGCCAAATGTCCCAATTAAAATACACAGACTGGCAAATAGGATGATGAGTCAAGACCCATTGGTGTGCTGTATTCAGGAGACCCATCTTATATGAAAGTACACACATGGGCTGAAAGGGATGGAAGAAAATTTAAGAAATAAAACAATAGATAAACTGGACTTCATCAGAATTAAATAATTTTAGCTTTAAAGGAACTCTAAAGTAGGAAGACAACCTTCCAAATGGAATAAACTGTTTCAAATTGGATCCAATAAATAACTTGAATTCTGAATATATAAAGATATCTCCCAATTTTTCCAATTCAAAAATACAAATAACCAAAATAAAAATGGGCAATAAATAAGCATTTTTTCAAATAAGATTTTTTAAGAAAACAATAAACACAAGGAATGGTGCTAATGTAATTTTCAATAGGGAAACACAGATTGAAACCACATTGAGAAACCATTTTACACTCACAGGGAGAGCTGAGATTAGAAAGACAAACAGTACTAACTGTAGGTAAGGATGTGAGGAAACAGGAACCCTTATTTATTGGTGGTGGAAATTTGAACTGGTGCAGCTGGTTTGGAGAATACTTTAGCTGTTCTTCAAAATGTTAAATATAGAATAACCCTAAGGCCCAACAACTCTACTCCTAAATGTATATGCAAGAGAAATCAACACCCATTTTCATACCAAAACTTGTATGTGAATATTCATGGTGGCATTTTTCAAAATAGCCTAAAAGTGGAAGCAAATCAAATGTCTATCAACTGATAAATAGTCAAGCAAAATATTGTTTGTCCATAAAATGAAATACTGTTCAACAATAAAAAAGCAAAAAAGTACACATGCTACAATATGGATGAACCTTGAAAACATGCTCCAAGTGAAAGAATTCATTCATATAAGATCATATTTTGCATTATTCCATTCACATGAAATCTCCAGAGTAGGCAAATGCATATAGACAAAGAGTATATCTGAAGTTTCCAGATACTAGGGGAAAAGAGGGAATAGGAAATGACTGCGAATGAATACAGAGGTTTTGGGGGATGGGGTGATAAAACTACTCTAAAAGTAGATAATGGTAAAAAATGTTTAACTACAAATATACTAAAAGCCACTGAATAGTACTCTTTAGATGATTAAGCTTTATGTTATGTAAATTGCACCTAAATCTGTTATAAAAACATGTCCCAAGAAAAATTGTAGAAAAACATTCATGTTCATTCTGCACTCAACCTCAGCATCCTGATATTGCTAGTCATTTTTGCACCTAAAAGACTGAGTGCCTTGAAAGTTATTTATCTTAGATGTCACTAATCAAGATATATAATGATACCTCACATCTGAATTGTTGAAAATTCTTTTAAGACAATTAACAACAACTGTAACAGGATTATTTTCTGAATTTTTAAAAAAGTATATTTCAGTTGGAAAAATAATCAAAATTAGCATACAATAGGTAACTTAGAGGATGCTGAAGTAAGAAATAATGGTGTATCACAAAATAATGATTTCAGATGTTTGTTTCCCATTAATGGTAATAGTGCTACTAATAATAAGTGTAATTATAGTGTACTTATGGGTTGGTTATTACACTAGCCTGATACATGTTTGAAGTACCTATTAAATAGACTCTATAATGTCTTCATCAAGAAGGAGGATTATTGACATGGAATAATATTTAACAAAAATCCAAATTACTTTAATAATTGATGACAAAGAAATTATTGAATTTTGAGCTGAAAAAGAAATCAGGGCTTTTTTGTGCCTATTTAATTATAATATTTACAGTGTTTATAATTGTGGCAGAACATTCAAACAGACTCAAATAAATAAGGGCTGTGCTAATCAACTTCAGGCAATAGATTTGTTTTTAAGTTAATTTAGGCATATTAGCTCAATGATCTCATTTGAACTGGCTTCTCTCTTTCCATTGCTGGGCTTGGTTTTCTGTGTGGTGACTCCATTCTCAGTGTCTGCATGGTTGCAAGTTGCTGGTCAGTTACATTAGGTGATTCTTTTACATTCCATGTCAATGAAAAAGAACAAAGACCATTCTGAATAAAGTCTGGAGATTCACACTAATGGTGAGTTTGCTCATAAATCTATCGTTCCATCTGTGGCAATGTCGTATGTGAATTGGTTTATGCCGCTTCATAAGTCTCACTCCTCAAGGTAGGGAGAACTAAGTCATGAAGATGTGATGCCGCAATCTCAAATTGAAGCTGCTTCCACAAGAAAGGGAGTTGAATAGCGGATCAATAAGCAACAAATTGTTTACTACCCTTCATTTAAAAACTTGAGGTCCTGAGAATTGTAGGTTTATTCAGCACCCCACAATTGCATACTGGTTGAACGAGGACTTGAGTGCAGCACTTTGCACCCATGTCTTGTCTACTTCCTCTTATTCTACATTTATTACTGTGAAGTATTGATGCTGGTAGATATGGTCATGATTAATGCTGAGGCGAATGTCACACGAAGGTTGGTTTATCGCATGAGAGTAAATAGTAAATTTTCAGAGTCAGAATAAGTTGAGTTTGAATAACAGCTTTGCCATGAACTACTTCTGTGGCTTCAAAATGTGGCTTATCTCCTCTCAGGTAATGTCAGCTGAAAACTGATGTTTCATGCTTAGCGTAATTTTTAGAATTTGGAAAGTGCTTAGTAAATGTTAACCCCTATTTTTGTTTTTGTTCATACTATTACCTCAGTTTTCTTATGTACGAGTGGGATAATTTAATCTCCCTAAATGTTTGTTGAGAAGTTCAAGTAGTCTTGTACAGATAAACCCTTGTCCTGGTTAATTTGGCTATGGAAAATATTTAGTAAATAATGATTTCTTAAGATTGAAATTTAGAGATGCCAAGTTTTTTGCTGCTTCTTTTCAGTCCTTTTAAGTCTCCCTGGCTTGCCTGTCTAGCACAGGCTATCTGTGCATAGCAAAAGTGGCATGGGTTAACATTATGGGATTACCAAAGTCATCTCCTACTGCCAGTGTCTGTCTTACTCTCTCATTTCTCCCTCACATGGTTATTTGACAACTTTCCCCTTATTCACATTAAATGTCTTCACCAAATACATGTGTGTTGTGTGTGTATGTTGTATGTCTGTGTGTGTGTGTGTGTGTATTGCATTTTTTTTTTTTAGACAGAGTCTGTCACCCAGGCCAGAGTGCAGTGGCACAATCTCATCACACTGCAACCTCTGTCTCCTGGGTTCAAGCAATTCTTCTGCCTCAGCCTCCCAAGTAGCTGGGACTACAGGTGCACACCACCACACCCAGCTTATTTTTGTATTTTTATTAGAGAGGGGGTTTCCATGTTGGCCAGACTGGTCTTCAACTCCTGACCTCAAGTGATCCACCCACCTTGGCCTTCCAAAGTGCTGGGATTACAGGCATGAGCCACCTCACCTGACCTG
This sequence comes from Callithrix jacchus, assembly GCF_049354715.1. Classification (NCBI taxonomy): domain Eukaryota; kingdom Metazoa; phylum Chordata; class Mammalia; order Primates; family Cebidae; genus Callithrix; species Callithrix jacchus. The sequence goes on from NC_133511.1 coordinate 90,475,549, forward strand.
CATTTCTTATATGTATGTATACATATATATGTATTTCATTTCATTTTAATTGTCCCTAATATTCTTCTTTACAAATTGTCATGAACATTCCTTAGTCTACTTATCTCCTCTGATATCTTCATAAAACTATAACTAAAGAGCTCAACATAGTATCTATGATTATGGCTCACAGAAACAAACTGAATAATCCCATGGGCATAATTTTCTGTACAACTACCCCATCAGGAAGGAAAACTAGACATAGTTCTTGTTGAAACCCACAGTGACTATCTCAATATTTTATTGGCCATAACAACCAGCCTGGAATAAAATAAGATTTTTTAAAGGGAAACCACTCAAGTTTCTTTTAGAAATTAGATGACATCTGCAAATTTACCAGCACATTTAGTGACATACATAAAACAACTTTCTTTTTTTTGTAAAATCCTATTTGAAAAAGGAAATGTGGTAGAAAATGTTGATCAAATATTACAGTGTGCAAAGCACTGTGCTACACGCAGAGAGGAACAGAACAACAACAAAACTACTATTACTCTTTAAGATACATAGCAGATTTGTCTGCCAACATAGTAGGTAACATGACAAACTTAACAAAGTTGTTTGGGATTTTCAAAATTCAGAAAGACTTTATAGAAATGGTGAGATTTGTGCTAGACTTTGCAGACTTGGTAGGATTTTAATTAGTGCAGAAGTGTAGAATGTGGGGAAATGGCAAAAATGTAACCACCAGGCTTGAGAAATATTCAGATTAATCAGCAAATGAGATAACCACCATTTCCTCCCTGATGGGCTGGTTTGGTGGAAAGTGATTCTGGAGATTGACTGAGGCCTTGTGGAGATAAGCAGGGGCTACTAATGGCATCCATTCCAGTCTTAAAAGCTGTTCCCCAGTAAAGCAGGACAATGATAAAAGCTGAGTAATTCAACTTGACTTCAGAAAGCCTTTTGAAGCATTAGCAGGGAACCCAATTAAGTGAAAGAGTATAAATTATGGACCAGAGACTTTCTTCTTTTTCTTCAAGAGATAAATTAATAAAAGGGTGCACTTCCACCAAAGGAAGGAGAAAGGATTCCTTTTACGAGCCCAGAGTAACTCCTTGCATTCTCATCTAATGGTAAGACAAGACTCCAGAATAAGTGCTTAGGTTTGGAGCACTCCAGGATATACAAGACATAATTTTTACCTGCATAATAGTCTGGGTTAATAGTTACTCTTAAAATTTACCATGTTGTTCCTTTTGGCAACATTTCAAAAAGGCATTAGATTTAGTGTATATCTTGCCTCAGAAGTTGCATCTCTGGCTGTCGTTCTCTCCCTTCTCTTTCTCCCAGTCATTTTTTTATTGATCTCACTCTGCCTCTGGTTATCTTGTTCATAAATTGCTGCAGTTGACCTACCCTTGCCATTGATCTTTAAGTTTATTTTATGTGTGGCTGCAGACTTGGAGTTCCTTTGGCTGGACTGTTTAACTCTCATAGAGACTTACAAATGCTTTTGTTATTATCAGACGCCCTGTGAAACAGGGTATCACTGCTTCTAATTCTCCTGGTGTTTGCTTGTCAAGGAACTTGGAACAAGTTCTCGGTGGAAAGTTCCAGGAAATTTGATGTTTTTGTACTCAGAAGTTCTTTTCACATATATACTTAGAGGGAGGAAAGGCATCATTTGTTTCTCTACCCACCTATGTCAGTATTTGACAAACTATGGTGCAAATGAATCAACTTAAGAGTTATTTTTAAAATGTAAATTTTGTCCAATATTTCCTAATATTACAATGTTTGTCGGTAGTGACGTAAAAATTTAGTTGAATATCCATGTGAACAAAAACCTTGGATGATTCTTTTAAAGATTTTGAGAAATACCTGTATAGAATTTAAATTTTCTTGTTCTGATCCATGACCAGCATCTTCATAGTTCTCATTAGACCTTGTTCAGCCATCTCCTGAACAAAGCATTTTTTATTCCACCCCTCCTACACCTCTGACACCATTGAAGAAAACCAGCATTTTTCACCCCAAAATATGGTTTGTTGATGTAAATATTGCTAAGGTAAAGACAATTAAGAAGCAGAAGAGGAAGAGCTGTTTATATTCTCTCCTTCTTTTCTTGTGTAAAGACAGAGATATAAATTCACCCTTAATGGAGACAACTCTTAGCTGTGATATAGCACAAAAGGAATCTACAAACAAACCTTGCCTCATTAGTTCATTCCTGTGTATCAATTTTCTGACTCTGCAAGCATAAAACTGCATTCCTTATTCTTGTCCCCTCTCCAAAATATGTTGTTCTTTCTTAAAGATGCTATATAAGCCAGAGTTCTAAGTCACTATTTTTCAAACTTAAAGAAAACTTAATGAGTTATCCTTCATTAAGTTTTCTCCTGTGTGACGTGCATTGCATTGTGTTAATAAACTTGCTTGCATTTCTCTTGTTAATCTGTCTTTTGTTGCAGGATTCTGTCTCTATGGAAATGGTTAACCACTAACAGTCTTCCTACATCTTGTTTTCCAATCCTAGTTCTTACAATTCTGTAATCTCTCCTACCAACTTGCTACCATCAACCAGTTATCACCTTTACCTAATTCCAGAAATCACTCTTCTGTACATTTTGCTGTGAACCTGAATGTATTGCCGCTGGTCACTTCAGTCTTAATTGTGGAAAAGTCTTTTCCAGGTAGCCTGAGTTCTATTATAAGTTATGCAACTTCTGGTCTGCCTCTGAAGACTCATCAGGCTGTCTTTAAGTCAGGTTCTGAGATATCCTTCAGCAAAGACCAAGGTTTCCCAAATGTATTTAATCACAGAATTGTTTATGATGTTATTTCTATGAATATTTCATAGAGCCAGTATTCCCTATAACCTACAATAAAAAAAATTGCTAGGATCAAGAGAAAATCTTTAATGCAAAATTGTATAAAGTCAATGTAAAAACATTTCTCTAAGAATGACTGACCCATATTTAGAGTGAGCTATATGTACAGGATGCTATGGAGTTATCTTGGGAAATGATTTCCCCAAACTATAATAGTACACAGTGATGTCCACAGAAGATTGTCTTTCCAATTGTGATTGCTAAGGAAGTAATGTAAACTATTAGTTCCATTTGATTCTGGTCTCATATGGTTATCTTCCTTTACTTGTCTCTTATTCCCCTGTAATTTCATCCTCACCCCACCTGTTATCCCCATCCTCCGACTTCTCCCTACATGTTATGTATATTGTCCAGGTTGCTCTGATTTCCTTGTATGTGTCAGACACTATCCGTCTCCACATCTCTCTACACTGGGCTATCAATTTTTTATATTAAAGTAGTTATTCTTATCTGTGCACTTTTCTCAGTTTTTACTTACAATTACTGCAAATTCACCTTATATACCAGTGCTAGTCTAATTCAGTGGTGTGCTGAAGGAGGTTTGTTCCTCTAATATGCTTTGCACAATGCTGTATTTGCTTGCTCTATTTGCTGCAGTCTCAGCTGTACTCCCTAATCTAAAAGTTTTGTTCCCTGCCCTGTTTTTAACAGCTCAATAGCGCAACTATTAAACCATTCAAGGGCATTAAAACATTTTGGAGGATTAAAGAGCATATTTAAAATGTTAATTACCTATCAATTCTTCAATAGTCCTCTCTTCCTGCGTGTTTTCATCCACCATTTTAAACTCACCAAAATGGAGAGCAATTTAGGCATATGGAAGGAGTAGAAGCACATATGGATTTTTTTTAAATCAAGCAGCAAACATAATTGTTAGGAAAAACCTATACCCTGGGGGTTTTAGTTTAAATTCCAGTATCTGTGACATATGACTCTATGGTATATGCAAAATTTTGCTTTTTTATTTATAAAGTATTTGCACATTCTTTATTTCCTCTTATTCCTACACCGACATAGTGAAGAAGCATACATTGCAGATGGAGAAACCAAGGCTTAGAAATGTCACAGTATAGATATGCCCATGATGACAGCTTGTAAATGGGAGACTTTAGAACATGCATCTTTTGAATTCTGTTTCACATTTTTGCCTCTATAACACTCTATCAAATAAAAATTGAAAGTGCCTTGATTTTGACTGTACAGAGAAACAATATTAGAAAAAAATTTCTCTTGTTCTTGTCTAATCAGCAATGTACAGGTGCACACCGCAGGAGCAGATGGAAATGCAATTAAGACAGATGTGATGACAATTCATTTACAGACTCTAATGCTTTCAAACCCCAGTGCTAGTCTAAAAGCACAGATCACAGCCGTTGTACACAAGAAGAATCAAATGTGGTAACAAGAATTGAGCAAGTTGCAATATAAGTCTTGCAGAATTTTGAAAGTGAAATGGAATTTAGTAATTTCAAAATCCTACATCTATTATGAATTCCTTATGTATGAAATATTTTTCAAATTTTTAAATGATTAGAAGAAAAAACATTCAGGATCACAGATCTTTTATACATAATAAGCCCAGCATAAGCCAGAATGGTAGAGTGACAAAATTGTTGGTCTTTGGAGTCTGTGTGAATTGTTGTATTGGCATTATATAAAAGTCCAGCTCAGTGTTTGGAGAACCATTGGCTAAGTATGACTGTCCTCCCTTTTTCCTTCGGATACCGCTTTGACTTGAGATATTATTTGAGTCATTAAAAATAGCTCAGTGAACCTTCTCTGATAAATGGCAGGCACTGAGGAGAAATGTGGCTAAATAAACTTCCTTATGGATCAAAGGTGGCAAGCTGAAACTCTGAATGCTGGGGGCCATGCTCTCACCCTCCTTATTATTTGGGAGACAATTGCAAGAAGAGAAAGAGCCCAGGGTCTGAGTTTAGCTAATGATCTGCTTTTCATATCTGCCGTTGAAAAGCTGTGTGACATTGAACAAATCCCTTGACTTCTCTGAGTGTCGGTTTAGTTAACTTGTTTGTTAAATAGAAAAACTACACTTTGCTAGCTTTCTCACAGGGCTGTTAAGAAGATTGTATAAGAGAGTAACCGTGAAAGCTTAACTGGTTTTAGTGATTCTATAGATCTTCCTCTTGAGCTCTAACACCTGAGAGGGATTAGCAACCATGGAAGAAAAGATCAACCAACCTGCAGATACTATAGAATAACTATTAATGGGAAGAGACAAGGTGAGATAGAGTCTGAAAGAATTAATTTCTTTCCATTTATCTTTCCAGCTTTACAGTGGTTTTAAAGCTTGTGCATGAGACTTTCCTGGGAGCAATGCTAAAATGCGGGTTTCTGGGCTAGAGATTCTCATTTGCCCAATGTGGCCTGGGACCAGGATTCTGATTTATTAACAGAATCCTGTTAATAGCACCTAGGTATCCCTAGGTGCTTCCTGGGAAGGCGATTTGACAGCCCCTGTCAGGTTCCAACCGGAGCTGGAATCTGAGGGAGTTGGTAAATGGGTAGCAGGTAGCTGAAGGAACACTCAGAGGGGTCATGGGAAGGTGAGACATGGCTTTATTATATGCCACCTCTTACAGTGTCAGTGATATATTTTTACACCTCACCGACAACAGTGGCTCAGAGCCAGGTGATGAGCCCACTCATTACATGGTTATGTAACTGATTATATGATGCATGGGACTGTGTGCCTGTGCTCCAATCCTGCTGTGCCATGCTGCACCAGATATTTACCTTGGCCTATTCTTGACTACAGTACAGCCATTTCCTTACAGCCCCAGTGTAAGAAATATTGACTGTGTCCTTCGTCTGTGATACAAATACTTTTTCATCACGTGGATAAGTGCCTTGGAAACAACATGAGAGTTCTTAACTGATTCCTCGTGGATTCATAGAGTGTGGGACACTTGTTGAACTAATGTTAGCTGCTGAAAAAGATGCTTCTCATGCATTCTGCTAATTAACGTTACTACTGAAAATTTGTTATTTACCACTTTTCATTTTCTATTTTAAGAATTAAGATCCAGGTTCTAAATTGGAATGAGGAAAGACTAATGAACTGTGGCAGAGATTGATAGTTTTTCCCAAAATAGCTCTTCTCTATTCTAAAAAGATATTTTACTTTTGTCTGAGCAATTGTGATCCATGATAAATATTACCCAGCCTCCTTTGAAACTTGCTGGGGCCACGTTCCTAAGTTCTGGCTACTGGTATATAAACTGAGGAGGAGTTACTAGCCCCTTTCAGTTTGTATCCATCATGAAAAAGTATTTACACTCCTCTTTTTCTTTTCTTCTTCCCTGATGGCAGAGCGTGGACATAGAGCAACACATCAAATAAGAAAGAGTCTGGTTCCTAACACCTTCCAGTAATAGAGTCGCAACTCAGTTTTTTGTCAGAAATTCAGATAAATAAAAAAAATTCCATCTAGTGTAACACTCTGCTATTTGGGGTTTCTATCACACATAGCTAAATTAAATTCATTCTAACAGAAGGATCAAATAAGCATCCAGGATTAGAAATACGCAATACTATAATGTGAAGTGCAGAGGCATACTATCATACTTGTAAAACGAGCATTGTATTATCTCTTTCATAAGGTTGTTAGGAGAAGTACAAGAGATAAATATTCATGAAAATTGCCTGATAAAAATTCCTGCGACTTTGCAAGTAAACAGTCTTGTATTTAATTATATTACTAGCGGGTATTTAAATCATTGTTTATGATAGTCATTAACTCTCTGATAAAGATCTTACTATATCCTAAGGTAGGTAGAGGAAGTTGGATAAGAAAAAAATCAACCTCTAACTCTTAAGCTTTAAGTGAGACTCTTAAAAATATGTGTTTTTTAATTTTATGCTTTTAATTTTTGTGGGTACATAGTAAGTATATATATTCATTGGGTACATGAGATATTTCAATACAGGCATGCAATGTAAAGAAATCACATCATAGAAAATGAGATATCCACCTCCTCAAGCATTTATCATTTGTGTTACAAACAAACCAATTATACTCGTAGTTATTTTAAAATGTACAATTAAATTATTATTGATCATGGTCACCCTGTTGTGCTACCAAATACTAAGTATTGTTCAATTTTTTCACTATATTTGTGTACCTATTAACCATCCCCACCTCCCTCTCACATCCCCCACCACCCACCGAATACTCTTCTCAGACTCTGATAAGCATCCTTCTACTGCCAATCTCCATGAGTTCAATTGTTTTGATTTTTAGTTCTCACAAATAAATGAGAACTTGTGATGTCTGTCTTTCAGTGCCTGGCTTATTTTACTTAATACAGTGACTTCCAGTTTTATCCATGTTGCTGCAAATAACAGGATCTCATAAACAGTACTCCGTTGTGCATATATACCACATTTTCTTTATCTATTCATCTATTGATGGACACTTACATTGTAGTTTATCTTTTAGTCTTTCTACTTGATAAGAGTAATTTACACATGGCAATTAAAGTGTTATATTCTCTTCGTGTGTGTGTTTTGGTGTACTTAGAATTACTAGTAAGTTTTGTACCTTCAGGTGACTATTATACATTAATGCCCTTTTCTTTTTTTCTTTTAGATTGAAGAACTCTCTTTAACATTTCTTATAGGACAGGTGTGGTGTTGATGAAATCCCTCAGCTTTTAAGGAAAGTCTTTCTTTTCCCTTCATATTTTAAAGATATTTTTCACTGGCTATGTTTTCTAGGGTAAACACTTGTGTTCTCTCAGCACTTTAGGTATGTCATACCGCCCTGTCTGTCCTGTAATGTTTCTACTGAAGGATCTGCCACCAGATGTATTGGAGCTTCTTTGCATGTTATTTGCTTCTTTTCTCTTGCTGCTTTTAAGATCCTTTTGTTTTCCTTGACCTTTGGCGTTTGATTATTAAATATGTTGTGATAGTCTTCTTCAGGTTAACTTTGCTTGGCATTCTATTACCTTCTTTTACTAGGCTATTGGTAGCTTTCCCTAAGTTTGGGAAGTTCTCTGTTGTTTATTTTAGTTTAAGTTCCTGGATACACTTGCAGAATGTGCAGATTTGTTACATAGGTACACCTGTGCCATGGTACTTTGCGGCACCTATTGACCCATCCTTTAAGTTCCCTCCTTTTCCCCCCATCCCCTAACAGACCCTGCTGTGTGTTGTTCCCCTCCCTCTGTCCATGTGTTCTCATTGTTCAACTTCAAATTATAAGCGAGAGCATGTGGTGTTTGGTTTTTCTGTTCCTGTATTAGTTTGCTGAGGATGATGGCTTCCAACTTCATCTGTGTCCCTGCAAAGGACATGATCTAACTGCTTTTTATGGCTGCATAGTATTCTATGGTATGTATGTACCACATTTTCTTTATTCAGTCTATTGTTGATGGGCATATTAGTTGGTTCCATGTCTTTGCTATTGTAAATAGTGCTGCAGTAAATGTACATGTGCATATGTCTTTAGTAGTAGAATGATTTATATTCATTTGGATATATACTCAGTAATGGAATTGCTGGGTAAAATGGTATTTCTGGTTCTAGATCCTTGAGGAATCATCACACTGTCTTCCATAATAGTTGAACTAATTTACATTTCCACCAACCATGTAAAAGCACTTCTATTTCTCCAGTCTCACCAGCATCAATTGTTTCCTGACTTTTTAATAATTGCCACTCTGACTAGCATGAGATGGCATCTCATTCTGGATTTGATTTGCACTTCTCTAATGATCAGTGATGATGAGCTTTTTCTCATATGTTTGTTGGTCATGTAAATGTCTTCTTTTGAGAAGTGTCTGTTCATATTCTTTGCCCACTTCTTGATGGGATTGTTTTTTTCTTGTAAACTTGTTTAAGTTCCTTGTAAATTCTGGATATTAGCCCTTTGTCAGAGGGGTAGATTGAAAAAACTCTTTCCATTCTGTAGGTTGCCTATTCACTCTGATGATAGTTTCTTTGGCTGTGCAGAACCTCTTTAGTTTAATTACATCCCATTTCTCAATTTTGATTTTTCTTACAATTGCTTTAGGCACTTTTGTCATGAAGTTTTTGCCCATGCCTATGTCCTGAATGGTATTGCCTAGGTTTTCTTCTAGGGTTTTTTTATGGTTTAGTCTTTCTACTTGATAAGAGTAATTTGCACATGACAGTTACATTTTAAGTCTGTAATCCATCTTGAGTTAATTTTTGTGATGTGAATAAGGGGTCCAGTTTCAGTTTTCTGCATATGGCTAGGCAGTTTTGCCACCACTAATGATTGAATAGGAGATCCTTTCCCTATTGCTTGTTTTTGTCAGATTCGTTGAAGCTAGGATGGTTGTAGATGTGTGTTTTTATTTCTGCAGTCTGTTCTGCTCCATGGGTCTATATGTCTGTGTTGGTACCAGTACCATGCTGTTTTGGCTACTGTAGCCTTGTAGTATAGTTTGAAATCAGGTAGCTGTGATGCCTCCAGCTTTGTTCTTTTCGGTTAGGATTTTCTTTGTTATATGAGGTCTTCTTTGATTCCATATAAAATTTAAAGTAGTTTTTTTCTAATTTTGTGAAGAATGTCAGTGATAGATTGATGAGAATAGCATTGAATCTGTAAATTACTTTGGGTCATGTGGCCATTTTCATTATATAGATTCTTCCTATCCATGAGGATGGAATGTTTTTCCATTTGTTTGATCTCTCTTAAAGTTCTTCATAAAGAGGCCTTTCACATTCCTTGTAAGCTGTATTTATAGGTATTCTCTTTGTAGCAAGTGTGAATGGGAATTTATTTATGATTTGACTCTCTGCTTGTCTATTGGTATAAAGGAATGCTTGTGATTTTTGCATATTGAGTTTATATCCTGAGACTTTGCTGAAGATGCTTATCAGTTTAAGAAGTTTTTCAGCTGATATGATAGGGTTTTCTAAATACAAAATCAAGTCATCTGCAAACAGAGACAATTTGACTTCCTCTCTTTCTATTTGAATACCCTTTATTTCTTTCTCTTGCCTGATTTCCCAGGCCAGAACTTCCAATACTTTGTTGAATAGTAGTGGCATTCTTGTCTTGTATTGGTTTTCAGAGGGAATACCCCCAGTATGTTATCATTCAGTATGATATTGGCCGTGGGTTTGCCATTAATAGCTCTTATTATTTTTAGATATGTTCCATCAATACCTAGTTAACAAAGAGTTTTTAACATGAAGGGATGTTGAATTTTATCAAAGGTCTTTTCTTCATTTATTTAGATAATCATATGGTTTTTGTCTTTGGTTCTGTTTATGTGATGGTTTACATTCATTGATTTGTGTATGTTGAATCAGCCTTGCATCGCAGGGATGAAGCCTACTTGATTGTGATGGATACGTTTTTTGATTTGCTCCTTGATTCAGTTTGCCAGCATTTAATTGAGGATTTTTGCATCGATGTTCATCAGGGATATTGGTCTGAAATTTCCTTTTTCTTGTTATGTCTCTTCCCAGTTTTGGTATCAGGATGATATTGGCTTCTTGAAATAATTTAGGGAGGAGTCTATCCTTATTAATTATTTGAATGGTACAATTTTCTCTTTATACCTCTGGTAGAATTTGGCTGAGAGTTTTTCTGGTCCTGGGCTTTTTTTGTGATTGGTAGGCTATTAGTTACTGCCTCAGTCAGAACTTATTATTTGTTGTTTAGGGATTCAACTTCTTCCTGGTTTGGTTTTAGGTGGGGGTATATGTCCTGGAATTCATCCATTTTTTCTAGATTTTCTAGTTTACTTGTGTAGAGGTTTTTATAGTATTCTCTGATGGTAGTTTGTATTTCTGTGGGGTCAGTGGTGATATTCCCTTTATTGTTTTTTATTGTTTCTATTTGATTCATCTCTCTTTTCCTCTTTATTAGTCTAGCCAGCAGCCTATCCATTTTGTTAGTTTATGCACAAAACCAGCTCCTGGCTTCATTGAGTTTTTGGAGGGTTTTTAATGTCTTTATCTCCTTCAGTTCTGCTTTGACCTTAGTTATTTCTTGTCTTCTGCTAGCTTTTGGATTAGTTTGCTCTTGATTCTCTAGCTCTTTTATTTGTGATGTTAGGGTTTGTATTTGAGATCTTTCTAGCTTTCTGATATGGGCATTTAATGCTATAAATGTCCCTGTTACCACTGCTTTAGCTGTGTCCTAGGTATTCTGCTACATTGTCTCTTTGTTATCATTGGTTTCAAGGAACCTCTTGATTGTTACCTTAATTTCTTTATTTACCCAGGAGCAGGTTGTTCAATTTCTCAAGAGCAGATTGTTCAATTTCCATGTACTTGTGTGATTTTGATTGAGTTTCTGAATCCTGAGTTCTAAATAGATTACACTGTTGTCTGAGAGACTGTTATGATTTCATATCTTTTGCATTTGCTGAGAAGTGTTTTACTTCAAATGATGTGGTTGATTTTAGAATAAGTGTCATGTGGCACTGTGAAGAATGTATATTCTGTTGGGGTAGACAGTTCTGTAGACATCTACTAGGTCCACTTGATCCAGAGCTGAATTGAAGTCCTGAATATCCTTGTTAATTTTCTGTCTCATTGATCTGTCTACTATTGACAATGGGGTGTTATAGTCTTCCACCATTACTGTGTGAAAGTCTAAGTCTCCTTGTAGGTCTCCAAGAACTTGTGTTATGAATCTGGGTGCTCCTGAATTGGGTGCATGTATATTTAGAGTAATTAGCTCTTCTTGTTGAATTGGTTCCTTTACTATTATGTAACGCCCTTCTTTGTCTTTTTGGATCTTTGTTGGTTTAAAGTCTGTTTTGTCAGAAACTAGGATTGCAATCCCTGCTAATTTTGCTTTCTATTTGCTTGGTAAATTTTTTCCAACCCCTTATTTTGAGCCTGTGTGTCTTTGGATTTGATATGGGTCTTGTGAATACAGCACACTAATAAACTTGACTCTTTATCCAGTTTTCCAGTCTGTGTCTTTTACTTGGGCAGTTAACCCACTTATATTTAAGATTAGTATTGTTATGTGTCAATTTGCTCCTATCATTATGATGTTATCTCATTATTTTGCACACTGGTTGATGCATTTTCTGTTTCTTCATTGGTCTTTTTATTTTGGTGTGTTTTTGCAGTTGCTGGTATCTGTTTTTCCTTTCCACATTTAGTGCTTCTTTCCAGAGTTCTTGCAAGGCAGACCTCGTGGTAACAACATCCCTCAGCATTTGTTTGTCTATAAAAGATATTATTTCTCATTCACTTATGAAGCTTAGTTTGGCTGGATATAAAATTCTGGGTTGGAAATTTTTTTCTTTAAGAATGTTGAATATTGGCCCCCAATCTCTCTGGTTTGTAGGGTTTCTACTGAGAGGTCCACTGTAATCTGATGAGCTTCCCTTTGTAGGTGGTGTATCCTTTCTCTCTGGCTGCCCTTAACAGTTGTTCCTTCATTTTGACCATGGAAAATTCTGATGATTATGTGTCTTGGAGTTAATCATCTCGTGATGTATCTTAGTGATGTTCTTTGTATTTACTAAATTCGCATATTGGCCTGTTGTGCTGTGTTGGGGAAGTTCTTTTCTACAATATTTGGAAGTCTGTTTTGCAGCTTGTTTCAATTCTCCTTGTCTCCTTTAGGTATTCCAGTAAATTGTAGGTTCAGTTTTTTTTACGATGACCCATATTTCTTGGAGGTTTTGTTCATTCCTGTCCATCTTTTTTCTCTAGTCTTGTCTGCATGTCTTATTTCAGCAAGGTGGTCTTCAAATTCTTATATCCTTTCTTTCAATTGATCAATTTGGCTAATGATGCTTTTATATGCTTCACAAAGTTCTCCTAGTGTTTTTCAGTTCCATCAGGTCATTTATGTTTCTTTTTAAACTGATTATTCTAGGTAGCAACTCCTCTAACGTTTTATCAAGGTTCTTATCTCTTTGCATTTAATTATAACATGCTCCTTTAGCTCAGCATAGTTTTTTATTACCCATCTTCTGAAGCCTACTTCTCTCCATTCATCCATCTGATCCTCCACCCAGTTTGGTATCCTTGCTGGAGAGATGTTGCAATCATTTGGAGCAGAAGGGGCACTCTGGCCTTTTAGGTTTTCAGTGCTTTTTCGTTGATTTTTTTTTTTCTCATCTTCACGAGTTTGTCTAGTTTTGGTCTTTGAGGCTTCTGACCCTTGGAGGGTTTTTTTTTACGGGCTTTTTTGTTTTTGTTGATGCTGTATTTGTTGCTTTCTGTTTAACTTTCAGTTGTCAGGTCCCTCTTTCATAGGGCTGCTGCAGTTTGCTGGGAGTTCACTTCAGGTTGCATTCATTTGGTTCAGTCCTGTGCCTGGACATGTTACTCAGGGAAGCTAGAGTACAGCAAAGATGTGTGCCTGCTCCTTCCTCTGGGATCTCTGACCTCAAGGGGCACCAACCTGATGCCAGTAGAATTGCTCCTGTATAGGGTATCTGACAACCTCTGTTGGAGGGTCTCACCCAGTTGGTGGCACAGGAACAAAACCTGTTTAATGAAGCACTTTGACTGTCCCTTGGTGGAGAGGGTATGCTTCGCTGAGAAGGAAACCCACTTATCTGGGCTGCCTGGATTCCTCAGAACTACCAAGGGCAGTGGCTAAGTCTGCTGGCCCACAGAAACTGTGATAACCTCTCCCACTAGGGACTCAGGCCCAGAGAGATCTGGATTCTCTATCTGAGCCTTTGGCTGGAGTTATTTGAGTTCCTGCAGGAAGCCCCATCCAGTGAAGAAGAATGAGTCAGGGTCAGGCCTGAAGAGGCCAGTTCCCAATTCCCCATTTAGTCAGTATGTTGGGTTTTAGGGGACATGTCTTAGGATCAAGCCATCCAGACTCCCCGGCTCCAGCAGAGGAAAAGTGCAGTTTGGAACTATAGAGATGAATGCCACCCTTCTGCTGCCTGGGGAGCTTAGCATGTTAAGTACTGTGAGTCTCAGTGCTGGCTACTGCTCCTCCCACAAGGAGCTGAGATGGCTTAGACAGCAGGCAGCCTCAGTTGTGGTGCTGGTCACCTCTCCCCCAAGAAATTCCATAGGCTTAAGCAGATTCCAGGTGAGAGGCTGTTAAGAATCTTCACTGCTCTGGGCTTGGTACACTAGGCCTCAGTGGCATGGGTTCACAAGTAAGATCTTCCGATCCATGGGTTGCACAAATTCTGTGGAAAAAAAGAAATGATTTCCACAACTGGGTAGCACACTCACCACCTCCCTTGGCTGGGGGGTGGAGGCTCCCCTGCCCTATATGGCTCTCAGGTGGGCCACCACACCATGCTGCACTTCTTTCCTCCCCATGGATCATGCCTGCTGTGTCATCAGTTCTGATGAGAAAACCTGGATACCTTGATTGCCAGTGAAGGATTCATATGCTTATTATGTTATTTTTTCATTGAGAGCCTCCAGTTGCCACTGTTTCTAGTCTGCCATCTTGGCACCACACCCTATTATCTTTTTAAATAAACTTTCTACCCCTATCTCTTTCTCTGCCTTCTCTTTAAGGCCAATACTACTTAAATTTGTCCTTAAATGCTATTTTCTAGATCCTGTAGTTGTGGTTCACAGTTTTTTATTATTTGTACTTTTGTCTCTCCTCTGACTGTATTTTCAAATAGCCTGTTTTTAAGCTCACTAGTTTTTTCTGCTACTTGATTAATTCTGCTATTAGAGGATTCTGGTGCATTCTTCAATATGCCAGTTGCATTTTTTAGTTCCAGAATTCTGATTGATTCTTTTAAATTATTTCAGCCTCTTTGTTAAACTTATCTTATAGAATTCTGAATTTTTTTCTCTGTGTTACTTTGAATTGCTTTGAGTTTCCTCAAAACAGCTATTTTGAATTCTATGTCTAAAAGCTCACATATTACTGTTTCTCCAGAATTGTCTCTAGCGCCTTAGTTAATTCATTTAGTCAGGTCATGATTTCCTGGTCTTGATTTCTGTTGTTGCTTATTAGTGTCTGGTCATCGAAGAATGGGGTATTTATTGTAGTCTTTGCCGTTTGGTCTTGTTTGTACCCATCTTTCTTTGGAAGGCTTTCTAGATACTTGAGTATTGTGATATAAGCTGTATCTGCTTTCAGGAGCACCCCAAGCCCAGTAACAGTGTGATTTTCGCAGACACCAAGAGGTACAGACTTGATGATCTATGATAAAATCCTGAAGATTTCTCTGGATTTCCAGGCAGAGACTTTCGTTCTCTTACATTGGGAATGATTGCCTTACATTCTCCCAAACAAACAGAGTCTCTCTTTTTATTATGAGTCACCGAGAGCTGGCAGTAGAGTGACACAAGGACCCTTGCGGTCACCACCACTTTGACTGTGCTGGGTCAGATCTGTTGCCATCACAGCATGGGGACTCTCCCAAGGCCTGCTGTAACTACTCCCTGCCTATGCTTGCTCAAGGCCCTAGTGTTTTACAATCAACAGGTGGCAAAAACCAGCTAGGACTGTGTTCTTTCCCTCAGGGTGGCAGGTTCTCCAAGCCCCAGCTGAATCCAGAGTTTCCATTGGGAAGCCAGTGACTAGAGTCAGAAACCCCTTAGAAGTCTACCTGGTGTTCTAACCTATGGTGGCTGAGCTGGCAGTCAAACCTCAAGACACAGTCCTTTTCACTCTTTCCTCCCCTTTACAAATGCAGAGGACCCTCAGCTCGTGGTCACACCACCACAGGCCCACAGGGAGTACTGACAGACAACCAAAAATGCTCCCTTAAGGCCAAAGGCCTCTTCAGTCAGCTTGTGGGGAATGGTGCATGGCCTTAGACTCACACTTGAGGGACGTGGGCTCCCCCTGTCCCTCAGGAAGTCAAAAAATACACTGAAAGAGCCAAGGCTGGAATTGAAAATCCCAAGTTCAACACCCAAGAGTCACTTGGTGTTCTGTGCCCAAATGGCTAATCTAGTACTTAAGGTGCAAGACAAAGTCTCCTTCACTTTTCTTTCCATTTTTTTTCAAGCAGAAGGAGTCTTTTCCCATACTCATCACAACTAAAGCCAACACATCTCAGAGTCTTACCCAAGGCCTATGGCAAATATGTACTACCTCGGTATCACTGATTAACATTCAGGGTCCAAAAGCTTTTTAATAAGCAGGTGAAGGGTCCTTCCAGGACTAGGTATGTCAAAAAATGTCATTCAAGAGCTAGGCTGAAAGGGAGCCTCACAATTTTTACTGGTGTCCTATTCTATGGCTGAGCTTGTTTCCAAGTTGCAAGACAAAGTTCTCTTTTTTGTTTGTTTTTTGTCTTGTTTTGAGACAGAGTCTCACTCTGTCACCCAGACTGGAGTACAGTGGTGTAATCTGCTCACTGTGACCTCTGCCTCCTGGGTCCAAGCGATTCTCCTGCCTCAGCCTCCTGAGTAGCTGAGATTACAGACATATATCACCATGCTGGCTACTTTTTGTGTTTTTTTGATAGAGACAGGGTTTCACCATGTTGATCAGGCTGGTCTTGAACTCCTGACCTTGTGATCCACCTGCCTTAGCCTCCCAAAGTGCTGGGATTGCAGGCAAGAGCCATTGCACCCAGAGACAAAGTTATCTTTAATCTGCTCTCTCTTCATGCAGAAGGAAGGGATCTCTTTTCAGCTCCTGAACTGCACAACTTGTGGTTGAGAGAGGAGTGGCACAAGCACTTTCTCAGCTACCCCAACTGGTGTCTCAGTATGTCATCTGGTCCCCATGTCCACTGTCTCTGAATCCAGCTCAGCAATGGGGCTCACCAAGGAGTTGCAGTCCTTGTGCCCTAGACTTCCTTTCCAATTTATTTAGAGCCCCAAAGCACTTTCGCCCATGGTGGTGATGCCTGCCAGAACTAAACTTTTGACTGCTGGCATAGCCAATTCCCTTCTGGCTAGGACAGATTTAAATATTTCCTCCATGGGTGGACATCTGCTGAGTTCGGCCCAGTGTTGCTTTCTGCTGTGACACAGGGCAGCACTGAATTCAGTGCCTTGTCTCACAATTGCTGTGTTCTCCCTCTCCCAAATTATAGACTCTCTCCATTCCATGAGGCTGCTGCCAGGGCACGGGGCAAGGGTGGCATTGGTAATTCAGCACTGATTTTTCTTACCTCTTCTGGTGATACGCAGTTAAAACCAGGTACTGTGAATACTCACCTGATGTTTGGTTAGAAAGTGCATTTTTGTGTAGAGCGTTGCTGTATTAGTGTCTTTGTTAGGGGTACAGTTGGTGGAGCATCCTGTTTGGCTATCTTGCTCTGTCCCATTTCTAGAACTTGCATTTCTCAGTACTGAGGTGATACTCATGCTGTTGGCCTAGAGAATGCATTTTGAGATCCGCTGGCTTATAGGAAGGAAGTCTCTGTAGAGTTTGTTAGACAAGCAAACTAGCTGTGGGTTGAGATCTCTTGACGTTGTAGGGTGTCTCTCATTTTCTATACATGTGTTAGATTATACATTCCTAGATAGCAAAGAATGTGTGTGTGTGTGTTTTGGAACTCGGATGCTTTGCCCAATGCTAGACACCTATTAGCTGCTTCAAATTTAC
Source organism: Callithrix jacchus (assembly GCF_049354715.1). Classification (NCBI taxonomy): domain Eukaryota; kingdom Metazoa; phylum Chordata; class Mammalia; order Primates; family Cebidae; genus Callithrix; species Callithrix jacchus. Next base: position 90,492,907 of record NC_133511.1, read on the forward strand.
TTATTTATTTATTTATTTTGTTTTCTTTATTTTTACTCTGGCACTATTAAAGGCAGTAATATGTCCTTTCAAATGCATCTGTACTGTGGAAAGCACTTTGTAGACTCATAGCATGACAATAATTGAGGTACAGATGCAATTTGGGGTAGAAGACAAGAATTCAATTTGTATTAACTTGGACCTTGGAGACAGAAGATCTGAGGCAGGTCAAAAAATGGGTTTAAAATTTGGCTTTGCTTTTTTTTTTTTTTTTTGCTATGTAAGCTTAAGGGATTCTCTTAATCTTTCTAAGTGATGTTATATGAGTTTAATTATTTGAAGTAATCATGACTTAAGAGGTTATTTCAAGTTTTAATGAGTCACTGCATTTAAAGTGAAATTATATTATTTTTCACTCAACTGAGAAAACTTTGGTTTAGCTGAAGGAAAATAAGAGTCATGCTTGATAAACATATTTTAATAAAAAGGCTGAGTAATTGCCAAAAAAAAATAGAGGCAAAACATATGTCTTTGCAAGAGAAGTTTGATAATGGATTACGTGAGCACTTAGTTTTTAAAGAATGAAAGAACAATGAACAAAGTCCAAACTAGGGTTCTGACTTCAATAATAAAATTTCTTACATCAGTAGAGGCCAAGATTGAGCTAGAGGGGATAGCATCTCCATGGAATGCTTCATCTCACCATAAGAGCACCTGCCTCCTCCAGAGCATTCAGGATGCACTCTGAACACAGATGTTTCCTCCAAGAACAAAACTCTCATTCACATGCAAAATATGAATATAACTCACTTTCAAAGGAGAAAATCTGTATGCAGCTATCAGTGATTTTTCTCATAGCATTCCCAATCACTTAGAGTACTATTGCTGTGGCAGGATTAGTAACTTTTAAATTACTAGAAAATGATACTGACATAATACTTTGCTAATTGGGGTATACGAGAAAAGATTTGCAGATAGTACTGAGAAAATTACAGCTTAAAATGGTAGTGGAAAATGAATTTGGCATTAAATAAAGTACATTGTGATTTTATTATCAAATTTTTTCAAACCTTTCTATCAATACATCTGAACTTCTTTGAAGTGTCAGTTTTAAACAGGTTCAAGGTCAGTTTGAGCAGAGATCCAGAAAAAACATCTAATCAGTGCTAAGAACTTAGCACAGCTCACTGTGTTTTATTCATTGTCAGGTAGAATCCGGATTAGTCTGTAATAAGAAGCATAACATCTGAGTGAACTGAATGATATTAATAATACTGAATTGTTTTCTAAAAACTGGTATTTCAATCCATGCAGATTAGGTTTGGCTATAGTTATAGATCCCCACAGTAGAAATTCTGTTTGACTTTTGCAAACACCTATGAAATAGACATATCTAACCTAGGTCAGAAGTCAAGAAAAACTTTCCATCCCTGACCTTTCTCCCTATAGACTTATAATGAAGATTTTGTGTTTCCTCTATGTACAAACTTTTCTTCTTCATTCTAGAAGCTGCAATTTGAAAACATTTGTTTGGAAGAAAATAATATAGTTCTTAACACACAGAATGCTGAGCTTCATGGGAGCATTGTATTTGCTATGCATTATTGGATATCTAAATTTTGATATTATTTTCTGAGGAAAGTCTTTCAACAAAAGCCTTTCTAACCAAGCAGATTCTCATTTAAGAAATATGAAAAATTTGTATTTTATCTTAAACCAGCTCCAAAATTGCATTCAGCATGAGGAAAGTTATGGCATAGCTATGGATATAAAATGAATATATAGTTTGAAAACTCTCAGAATTCAAATAAATGAAATTCTTTCTTATATATTTTTCTATGACAGTACTTTAGAATTTAAGTTTAGATTTTCAGTCTAAATTTTATTATAGTCATAATCTGTAAAAAACTTTGTATCTGATATTGAGGAAGAAAAACTCAAAAATAAGCATAGTCTTTGACTTTAAAAAAACACAATCACCTTGATGAGAAAAATTTTTAAGAAGAACTTTAGAATTTTAAAATATTCAATGATGTAAGTTTCAATACATAATTATAAGCAAAGGTGAGGGTATGTCAATATTCAAAAAAATGAGATGGTTATTATGAAATACTTGTATATTTGAGGTGAACTTATATTTAATAAAATAAAGTCCACATTATGTCAGAGGACAAGACAGACTAACTTGGCCATAAAAAAATAATAATTACAGCTATTAATTACTATAAAAGAAAGCCATAGTCACTCACTATATGCAAATAATTTGTTAAGTGCTTAGCTGGCATTATTTCAATGATTTTAACAAATGTATCTAGTAGATACTAGTTTTCTTACTACTTTTTTTTTTTTTTCTGAGATGGAGTTTCACTCTTATTGCCCAGGCTGGAGTGCAATGATGTGATTTTGGCTCACGGCAACCTCTGCCTCCTGGGTTCAAGTGATTATCCTGCCTCAGTTTCTTGAGTAGCTGGGATTACAGGTGCCCACCACCACACACAACTAATTTTTTGTATTTTTAGTAGAGACGAAGTTTTCCCATGTTGGCCAGGCTGGTCTCAAATTCCTGACCTCAAGTGATCCACCTGCCTCGGCCTCCCAAAGTTCCGGGATTACAGATGAGAGCCACCATGTGGTCTTACTACTTAAAAAATTTTGAAACCTATGTCAAAGTCGTTGTCATCTGAAAAGGCCAAGTAGCTAGCAAATTATTGAAGGTATGTTTAAGATCACTTCTATTGCTGATGCTCCTAACCACAGTGAATACCATATGGCTTTGCTAATTATAAATATATGAAAATTTGCATGAGACCTGTTCCTCTGTTAATATCCTTTCTGTATTAATTTGATCTAAGCCACAAGTTTCATGAATTCCATGCATATTTTCTTTTAGTATTATAATTACTAGAGGAACTGAGGATAAAATAGAAGCAATCACACATAAGCAATCTAGTGCTAAGATATGCAGTAAATGAAATTAACAAACATAATTCAGTGTTGATAATATTAATTATTATGGGAAAGCTTGACAACAATTTAGAAATAACTATTTCATGTAACTTTAAGATATAAACAGAAGAATATGAGCAATATCAAATTTTTTTTTTTAATTTTTTATTGGATTTTAGGTTTTGGGGTACATGAGCAGAGCATGCAAGACAGTTGCATAGGAACACACATGGCAGTGTGCTTTTCTTTCCTTCTCCCCTTCACCCACATTTGGCATTTCTCCCCAGGCTATCCCTCCCCACCTCCCCCTCCCACTGGCCCTCCCCTTTTCCCCCCAATAGACCCCAGTGTTTAGTACTCCCCTTTCTGTGTCCATGTGTTCTCATTTTTCATCACCCGCCTATGAGTGAGAATATGCGGTGTTTCATTTTCTGTTCTTGTGTCAGTTTGCTGAGGATGACGTTCTCCAGATTCATCCATGTCCCTACAAACGACACAAACTCATCATTTCTGATTGCTGCATAATATTCCATGGTGTATATGTGCCACATTTTTCCAATCCAGTCTATTATCAATGGGCATTTGGGTTGATTCCAGGTCTTTGCAATTGTAAACAGTGCTGCAATGAACATTCTTGTACATGTGTCCTTATAGTAGAATGATTTATAGTCTTTTGGATATATACCCAGTAATGGGATTGCTGGGTCAAATGGAATTTCTATTTCTAAGGCCTTGAGGAATCGCCACACTGTCTTCCACAATGGTTGAACTAATTTACACTCCCACCAACAGTGTAAAAGTGTTCCTTTTTCTCCACATCCTCTCCAGCATCTGTTGTCTCCAGATTTTTTAATGATCACCATTCTAACTGGCGTGAGATGGTATCTCAATGTGGTTTTGATTTGCATCTCTCTGATGACCAGTGATGATGAGCATTTTTTCATATGATTGTTGGCCTCATATATGTCTTCTTTCGTAAAGTGTCTGTTCATATCCTTTGCCCACTTTTGAATGGGCTTGTTTGTTTTTTTCCTGTAAATCCGTTTGAGTTCTTTGTAAATTCTGGATATCAGCCCTTTGTCAGATGGGTAAACTGCAAAGATTTTTTCCCATTCTGTTGGTTGCCGATCCACTCTAGTGACTGTTTCTTTTGCCGTGCAGAAGCTGTGGAGTTTGATTAGGTCCCATTTGTCTATTTTGGCTTTTGTTGCCAATGCTTTTGGTGTTTTGTTCATGAAGTCCTTGCCTACTCCTATGTCCTGGATAGTTTTGCCTAGATTTCCTTCTAGGGTTTTTATCGTGCCAAGTCTTATGTTTAAGTCTTTAATCCATCTGGAGTTAATTTTAGTGTAAGGTGTCAGGAAGGGGTCCAGTTTCTGCTCTCTGCACATGGCTAGCCAGTTTTCCCAACACCATTTGTTAAACAGGGAATCCTTTCCCCCTTGCTTGTTTTTGTCAGGTTTATCAAAGATTGTATAGTTGTAGATATGTTGTGTTGCCTCCGGCGCCTCTGTTTTGTTCCATTGGATATCAAAATTTTATACAGCATTTATGACAGAAAACACAAGAATAGATTGATATAAAAATTTTTAAAACCGCTTGGAAAGAAAATGTCTATGTTTATAGTCATTGGAATAGTTAAAAATGAAGCTATTTTAGAGGGGACAATCTTATTAATTTTGAAAAAAAGAAACAGGAACTCAGCATAATTTAACAAGTTAATATAAAACTTTGTGAAAAGAAAGGTTATGTATGTATGTATGTGGTTAAGCAACATGGATAGAAAATTGAGAGTCTGTAATATTTATACAATAGTTCTTGAAAACAGGCTAAAAATAATGCCTGTGTAATATTTAATTCTGAATGTATTTGATCATGGAGCCAATGATATGTGTTGAGTAATTTACATGCATTGTGAGATAATAGCAAGAGTAAAAAATGCTTGTAGGTTTTCAGCACAGACAACTAGAAAAATAGTTTTGTTCTATTTTTAACCTATTTTTTTAACTGAGTGGAAGAAGCCTATTGGTAGTGGAGGACTGGGGAAAAGATACCACTTTAATTTTGTATACTTTAAATTTGAAGTAACTACATATAAATGAATTAACAGTTGGTGTTCAGTAAAGAGGTCTAGCCAGGAGACGTTTAATGGGTAATACCTTTTAGAGATTGTATTTTAAGCCGTGAGCATGAATAACACGACTGAGGTAGTGAGAGTAAATAGAGAAAATGTTCAAATACTCGGCCTTGGTGACTCCAGAGTTGAGATCTCTAAGAAGCAATGGAGGTTGTTAAAAAGCCACTGAGGGAGATGGAGGAAGGAGGGAGGGAGGGAGAAAGGAAGGAAAGGAGGGAGGAAGGAGGGAATTGAGAATGGAGAGAGAAAGAGAAACAAAGAGACAGAAAAGGAAGAAAGAAAAGAGAAATAAAGAGAAAGAAGAAAAAAGAAAAGGAAGAAAAAGAAAGAGAGAGAGAGAGGGTGGGAAGGGAAGGGAAATGAAGGGAATGGAGGAAAGAGAAGGGGAGGGGAGGGAAAAGAAAGAAAGAAAGGGAAAGTATTTCTTCTGAGACAAGTGGGAAAATATCTCAAGGATGATCAACTGTGCCAAATGCTGATGACAAGACAAGAAAGGCAAGAACCAAGGATTTCCCAATAACGATGAAGTCATTACTCAAAGTTAGCACACTTTTGTTAAAGTACATGTATTTTTTATAGATACATATATGTGTAGACTATCAAATTAATTTAAGCTAAGAGCATACGAAGCAAATTTGGTCTCTTTTTTAAGAGACACGACATGCCCCTTATTAGTGGAGTCAGATTTATGATAATAGTAAAACAAAATATTTATTTTATCAATGTCCCAATCAACTCAAAATGACTATTATTAGTGGAGTCAGATTTATAATAATTGTAAAATAAAATGTTTATTCTATCAATGCCTCCAATTGACTCAAAATTAATATCAGCAGGGCTAATGTACCTGAGTTGGAACAAAAAAGCAAATGATGAACCTATTCTTCTTTATGCCACACCATGGAAATTTTCTAATGATCCTGAAAGGAAAAATAAACCCCAAGTATTAAATAAATCATCTTTTGTTGAAATTTACAACAGTTAAACTTTATTGTTTGGGTTGAACTGCAATATGAAATTTTCATTAGCAATAATTTAAGAAGAAATATCTCACTACAGTCAATATTTGTTAAGCTTTAATTCATAAACAATAAATTAGGTCTATATTTTTATAAGCAAGCATTTATGCCCTTCAATAATCATCTATATTTTGTTTACTGACTAGCAAACACCAAATGAAACAGTTTTTAAAGTTAATAGTGTTTTTCTTAAATAAAAGTTCTTCTGTATCTTAAGTACCTGTAGAACTTATATTTGAATTTTGAAATATGTAGAACTCTTTTATATCTGTGCCTTAAGAAGGGTAACACATATTTTGGTGAAACTCCAAAAGTAGAATTCGGTTCTGCCATGAAGTGGAAAAAAGTATGAGATTTGCTGTTAATTACCTGTAGTCCCTCAACTGTGTTTCTAGAATGAAGTGGCTTTATTGGTGCTAGGAATTCCCAGTAGAATTTCAAAGGAAGAGTGGCAGGTATTCAAGCCTTAACTGGGTAGATCAGAGTGAGAATATTTTTAGGAGTAATTACAGGTGAATTAACTGATCTTTTCTAATAATTTTATAGCAAATTTATTTTGTGCATTTACAGCTCTAAGGGAAAAGCTATTTTATAAACCATAAATTATTTTCTTGCCTGATGGGATTGGACTTCTGTGGAAAGTTGCATGTATCTAGGATTAGAAATCCAAAGCCAAATTTTATGCGTATGTACATTTTGACCATAAGCAGATTAAATAAAGAAAGCTACAAGTTTGTCATTTCTAAAATGGAGCTGATTACGAAATTTGCTTTATAGTGCTGCATTTAGGATTCAATGAATCATTTACATAAAGCATATTGTAGAATACCTGGCACAAAGTAAACACTCCATAAATGCCTGTTGAAACACAGACATACATTCAACACCTAGTTTTTTTTTTCTCCCTATGAAATACTGCCTAAAACTAAACTCATTTACCCTATATTGGAGTCAACTCTTCATAATTCATGTGCCTTTCATAACACATCTTGCCCTATATGGATGGCCCCAATGCACGTTTTCAGTTTAATTTCTCATTGTTCACCAGTCTCTTATGCATGATTTCACCAAATGTCTTGCAGAACTACAAGAACTAGTATAAGCTTTTCCTTCTCTTTCCATTTCCTATTATTTGCCCAACTCCTTTACACATCTAAAGAGCTCAGTTTCACGTCCTGTATAGGTGTCTCTCCAGAGACTTGTAGTGTTACTGTCAAGTTCCTTCATAGATTGTGAACTCCTGGAAGAAACAGGTGGTTTTTCCCCATTGTCAGAACATAGAAGACCCTTATAAATGTCAACAGAAATATGAATATTTTTCTCACAAAATTGTTTTCAGAGTGACTGTTATTCCATATCTTTAGCCACATTTTTAACCTATCAGAATTAGAGCTCTCTGATAAAAGAAAGGAATTATTAATAAAAGAAGAAGCAGGTACTGTTTTAAAGAAAGTGCCTGTTTTAGAGGAAGAACAAATCAGAGAGAAGTAACATCATGTGAAATGACTTTTATGATAATCTTTTCTTTCTCTAGAAGAGAAATTAGAGGACTCATGAACTAGAAACTTTCCTGCAATATACTAAAATAATACCTTAACCTTCTTGGAATGTTGTCCTACTCATCAAAAAAGATAACTCTTCCTTATTTTTACAAAATGAAGTGAATTTTATTGTAATAATAAGAGCTAGAATTTATTGAGTGCTTACATTGTGCCAGCTTTTGATATACCTATTTTGCTTATTTAATACAACCACCACTTGAAGTTGATCATGATAGTTTCCTCATTTTATGAAAGAGAATATAGGGGCTCAAGATGTTATAAAATGTGTTAAAAGTCATAGAGATGATAGGAAATTATACCCAGGTCTAGTTGTCCTGACCTAAGAAGCCAGCCACCATGCTGTATCATATGCCTACTATTTGGGAAGTGATCTTGTATATGTGAGATAAGGCTAATTAACACACATAGAATGTCTAAGTAATGTACTCAGTGTATTGAAATATGTTGCAATTTTATCTTACCTGACATCAGGAAAAGTCATCATCACATGTTTCTCATGCCCCCTAAATGATAGTTCGATAATCATGAAGCTGCAAGTAGTCTGAGAGATTATCTAAACATGTTCCATTATTTCACACATGTGTATGCTGAGTGTCTATGGGAGATAAGGAACTAATAATACTAGATATTAGAGCTGGTTTGATTCTAAGCTAAAAATAGGAACCTCATAAAGCATGCTTAAAATTTCTTAGAAAAGAGAATCAAGTTCATATTCTATTCCTGTCTAACTTCAATAAACAAATATTTGAGCAGCTGTAAAACTTTTGTTACATCTGCAACCAATTTAAAATTTAAGTTGGCAAGGTCTACAGTCAACTGGGACATCTGCCACCAGTTGGATAATGGCATGGCTGTCTGGTGGTGGCTTTAGTTAATATTTATAGAATTAAATTATATATAGAATTCATGTGTACTCAATTCTATATCTTTCTGTAAAAATGTGACTATTAAAATAGAAATTAATCTGTATGTATATTAAAAACAATATATTTAAACAAAGGATTGATTTGAAAAAATAATTTTTAGTAAAATTATCCTTCTCATGACTTACATATTGTGTTTTTCTATAATTTTAAAGATAATATATTTTAGTCTTTGCCGAAGGTATTACAGTTGTCAAAAGCTCTGAAAGTATTGTTGGTGGCTGATTCAGTTTGGTCTTTTCCTCTATTATAACTTGTAACATTTCTGTAGATAAACTCCTTCCATGTTGGAAGTCTACTTTTTATTTTTATGTAGCAAAGAAAATATACAAATGCCATGTATGTGTTTCTCATTTTTCACCTAGTTCCTTTACTGCCAATCCTTTCTAGCTAGGAGAAAAAATTATTTCCATGTTTCACATTTTTGCCTTTTATTTTGTAAGAACATTCTTTAAATTATAAGGAGATATCAATTTTAAAGTACATTAGTCTGATTTGTTAAGGTTTTTAAGGGAAGGAAACTATAAATACTAAAAGAAACATACACAAAGCTGGAGACCCCATTCGGATTCCTGAAACATTAAAAAGTAAAAAAAAAAATTTTACTGGGATCTATTGGGGGGAAATAGGGGAGGGACAGTTGGGGGGGAGAGCTGGGGAGGGATAGCCTGGGGAGAAATGCCAAATGTGGGTGAAGGGGAGGAAGGCAGGAAAACACACTGCCATGTGTGTACCTATGCAACTATCTTGCATGTTCTGCACATGTACCCCAAAACCTAAAATGCAAAAAAAAAAGTTAAAAATTATGCATCTAAGAATTGCTGAAATAAACTCACATGGTTTAGATCTAGTCTAGAATGCCATCCATTTTCCTAAGGGATCCCTCAATAAGGGATGCTATAATCTGAATGTTTGTGTTCTCTTAAAATTTTCATGTAGAAATCTAAGCATCAGTGTGATGGTATTAGGAGGCAGGGAACTTTGGGAGGTGATTAGGTCACTTAAGGAAAATGAGGGGTGCCAAACATGGACATTTAGTGTCTTTTTAACAGAAAACTTCTTTTACCTGGTGGATGTCCTAATGCCTATTTATTTGCCTGACCTGTGAGCAGGGGTTTCCTCCTATGGGAGGAGGAGTTTTACTGGCAGGTGCCCTCCTGGCTCTTGTCTGACATGTTTTTGCCTGCCTGACCTCCTTCACTGTGCTGCTGGGAACCCTATGGATCTTGAGTTTTCCTGGCGTCCTGGGGAAAACCCAGCCTGGGAAGCCCCTAGTTTTTTTTTGTTTTGCTTTGTTTTTGAGATGGAAGGCATAAATCTAACACGCCACCAAAGTATAAACAATTCAAAAGATTTTCCACTTACATACTCTTGACAGGGATGTGCAATAAGTCTGGGAACAATCTTCTGTTCCTAGGTCACACAAGACAGGAATGAAAGGTTAGACAGAGAAAGAGCAAGCACGTGGCAACTGGCTCTAGTGTATATACAAGCATGTGGCAACAGGTACTCATGTAAATATAAGGGAATAAGATGTGGGTCACTTTGTTTGTTGGCAATGCATGGTCCCTTTAAAGGAAGTAGCAGAAAAGCAGGGAGCCCAGTCTGCTAAGCAAAATGGTGCCTATATGTTATTATCTCTGGCCACTGACTTGAACCAATTTGGATGTGTATGGAACTGGAAACTGTGCCAAAGTTAACAGACCCCTAGTTCTGATATGAGAAAGTTAGACTTGTATTCAAAATGGTTGCAGAGGCAACATAAAATTTTAAGAATTCACTACCTTCTAACTCCTGTTGCTCTCTTTAGTATGGGATATAAGATTTCCCATTGTAAAATGACATATTTAAAAGGGAAAATTAATTTTCTAGTCATTTAAAAAGAAAGAAATGTGAACCTCAAGCAGTCATATAACATGGTGCACAGTCAGTTTTAGGAAGTTCTACAATAGTACATCTTTCCACAGTGAGACACAGCAATCTCTGGTTTTATTTTGGGGACTGCTGCAGGTGTTTTTGCTCTTGGTTTAAATTAAATTCCACTTTGGACAAATTAAGGCATGTTTTCAGCTGCCTGGCCACAATGGTATATTTTATTTAGGTCTGCAAACTGTGATTAAACACATTTACATAATTTATTATATTTGACAATTTTAAATGGCCCCAGATCATTACTTTCACCTTGAAAATTCATTGAGGCCTTATCATTCCACTTTATAATTAAGCACAGTGATTTACAGCCTTTATTCAGTTGTCACAAGAACTGTATGACTGCAGATGCTTACCCTTATTTGATTCTTACCTATTTTTTAGCCTTATTCATAGGCTTTATCTTTATTCTGTACAAAGTCCTTCCAATAAATTCATTTATGCATGATTTCATCATTATTGGATATGATTATTTAAAACAATCCCAATTAATATATAGTAAGATTATGAAAGTATGCTGGATTTATGATCATTTTGGTTTTGTAGTCAAAAGCGTTTTTCTGGATTTGAGCTAATGTGTAAGCTCTACTGCAAACATGATATTTTAAGTTTCCAGTCAAAAATCAAAATGAGATTAACAGCATATAATTATATTAAATATTTTGTCATTCTCTGATTTAAATCGGGTTTTATCATACAGGCAGTGGGAAATATTACATGACATTTTTAGGCAGATCTGGCACATATGCATGCTGAGTTCCCAAGAAGTTGTAGGAATATTTGCTTTTAAGCTAACCAACATCTGAACACCATCTGATGTTGTTAGGCTTTGTGTCCCCCCACAAATCTCATCTTAAATTCTAATCCCCTATGTGTCAAGGGAGAGACCAGGTAGTGGTAACTGAGTCAGGGGTGGTAGTTTCCCCCTTATTGTTCTCATGTCGGTGGGGTGAGTTCTCATGAGACCTGAGGCTCTTCTCTTTTCATATGGCACTTCTCCTTGCTATTATAAGAGGCTCTTCTCTTTTCATTTGGCACTTCTCCTTGCTACTGCCTTGTGAAGAAAGTCCCCTGTTTCGCTTTCACCTTCAGCCAGGAATGTAAGATTCCTGAGGCCACCTAAGCCATGCTGAACTGTGAGTCAATTAAACCCCTTTCCTTTATAAATCACAGTGTCGGACAGTTCTTTATAGCATTATGAAAACAGATGAATATACCATCCAATTGAGGTATTCCCTAAATAGGTGGTATGCAGAGTCTACCTTCCATTTACAGAAGCCAAAAGGGGATGGATATTTTGTTACTTACACCCTGGTAAAATATGGCATTAGCATAAAACATAAGTTTGGTTACTTAAATGTTCTTCCTTGCTGTTCTTAACCAAAAGAAAGTGACAAAATTATGTGATTATGTAACATGTGGGTGGGGGGCAAAAATATTTAAGCATGATGTCAAGTGTGTACTGGAAGCATGTTACTAAGAAATCTAGGATATATTAGAATTAAGGCAAGGCTTTATCAAGGTGAGGGGGTGGCACAAGCATCATTACCAGGTTCCAAACTTTCCTCTCCAGATTCAGGTCTTCTTTTTTCTATGTCAGATCTGTTCTCAGATAAACTATGTTATCTGTTTCAATACCTAAGTAATGTCAAATAATAATAGTTTTAGAGATAAAGAAGAATGATCACTAATCATAAGTGGAAAGATTAAGTTGGTAAATTGTCTGAGGATCAGAATTCCCTTTTTAGTGTCCTGTGACATCATATTTTTGAGGAACATGCCACCTAAGAAGGATCTCAGTATGGTCTTTGAGAAGAGTCTACCCTGTGCCCCATAATTGGCTCAGCTGAGGTGCTTGTAATTATCCCCAAATTCTGGATACATTTCAAAATACTGAAATGTTCTAATTTTTAAACTCTGCCAATGACATTTAGCTTTATGGAAACATTTCTTTACACTGTTGCCCAGAATTGTCAACTGCCAGAGTTAATTATGGACATATATTATAATCACTGCCCATTTGTGGATGGCCACAAAGATATCTCTGTTGTGGAGTGGCAATCTTTCCTATGCACATTGTACACATATATCATAAATATTTTAAGTAAAATGATGTCCATTTCTTTGCTTTAACAGATTAAAATTGGACAGAATAAACAAAAAGAAATTCAAATGAAATTCTCTTTTTAATGGAGAAATATCCACTACCCCCACGGAAGTCAATATATTCAGATGGAGATTAGATTACATGATATAAAAATTTCCTTCTAAGAAATATATAATCGGTAACATACAATTTCAAATTAACAAGTGAGCAAATATATTATGAAAATGTAACCAAGTGTATACGCAGGGAGAAAAAAGAGTCAACTTCTGTTGAAAAAGGGAGGTGATAGCACACCAATTGTATGTAGTCATCAAAATAATTATTCTGCTGGCTATCAAACTTAATTACATGACAGAAGAGGCATATGCAATAATCACGTGATAATGCAAATTCTAGAAGAACCTTTTAAAAATATAGAATATAGGTGTTTTCAGATAGTCTAATATATTCAGCTAGGCAGATGCAATCTCTTAAACAAGTGAAATCACTGTTTGTAAACTAGTTAGTGATTTACTTGGTGACTGACTAGCAGTCCTTGAATCTAATCAATCTTACAGGCTTAAATTATAAATAAGAATTCTGTGGCTGTGAAAGCCGAAGTTAAGGAGGGGGAGGAGCATTAAAAGAGAATCATAAGAAGTTCTCATATATGAATTCTGATTGCATTAGAAACTCTGCCTACTGGCATCAAAAAATAAATTGGTTGTTTGAGATAGTCACATAATCTGGATTTATTCATCTTTATCCTAAAATACATTATTTCATATGTGATAAGATTCACTTATTTAATGATTCACAATAAACAAATTGTACAAATAAATAAATATATGCTGCATATTTCTATGAATATGCTAACAGAAATTTCTAAAATCAAATATAGAAAAAAATATAAAAACATTTTGGGGCCATTTACAGAAATAGTAAAAGTTTCCACAATTCTCAGTTATACCCCATGATGTCTCAATTAGTACCTATTATAAAAATTAAAATCTACAATAGAAGGTCTATACCATCCAGAAAACATTAAAATATATTTAGAATAGCCTATATTTCTCTTTAATAAAGCATTTATATCTCTATATATATTTTAATATCTCTATTCTGCAAAGCATTATACAGATAAGCCCTATGCTAATTCTAGTCAAACGCCAGTCTCTTGAATGAATCTGAATTAAGTAGACAATCTATTAGATATATCCTGAGAAACAAGTAGTATGTATATTTCACTTATTTTATAAATAAGAGCTACAGACTGAGGTCACAATCTTTTCAAAGGTTATTAAATTATTTATTTTAGGTAACATTTTTGAACATCTGTCTGGACTTGTTAATTGAGGATATTTCTGAGTGTATAACAACATAAGAATAATAGTTTTTAAAGTTGAAAGAGATGACAGGTTAATGAGTAAAGCAGAAATATGAACTATCACAGAATTCCTTGAAACTAAATGATGTTTTACAAATATTGAAAACCATGTCGTTTGTAAACTTTCTACAGGTTTTCAGGAGTCCCAAGACATTAGAAAAATGTACATCACCGAATTTTGTCACATGTGTATAATTGTTTTTCCTTTTTGTTTCCAAGAATCATAATGTAGACCAAGTTATTAGAAATATTAGTTTTTAAAGATACATGTTTAAGATGTTCAGCTTTTGTCAAATGAAGTAATATATCACAATAATGTCACAGAGGCAATGGATTGCCAGCTTAATCCTCAGCAATAACATATTCATTACCAAGCACTTATTCATTCATAAATGTTATTCATTCACACTAACTAAATAATAACTACAAGTTGAATAATGCTTTCAGCACTGGACACACAGAAAAATCACATTCAATTTTTTGTTTAGATGAAGAAGAAGAAACTGAATATAAATAGCAAAAACAAAAAACACACAGAAAAAAAGAAAAGTACCAAATCTCCGTACTCAGAAATTCTGCAGTTTTTATATACACATGCACACATACACATTCACACCGTATAATGCCACTTTTATTATGCTATTTTGCATATAAAATGCCTTAGAAATATTAAATTTTATTAAAATAACGACATCAATCTTTGGAAAAGATTACACACAATACATCACCTAACAGCATGAAGGTTTTTATCTGCTTCTCTTATCTCCTAGTTTTAAATATACACATTTAAGCTTTACACATTTAGATTCACAATATGGATAGCATTTTATTTTTTACATTTCCACTTAATATTACAATACTTGTTAAAGGCCTGGCATGTACGTTTTTCACTTCCATTCAATTTCATGCTGACACACAAACACATATGCAAATACACACACACACACACACACAGATTATTATTTTTTTAATTTTGGCTGGAGTTTTAGACATTTCCCTGCAAACTGTTTTCCTCTGAAAACAATTTAATGTGAGCATCCATCCAGGAGACTAATTATAAATCTGCTTTAAAATTAGTAGAGATTATTGGTAGCTATATAATTTACATTGTACATTCTGTGTTTCAGTTGTTTATTTTCATATCTGTAGCCTACTCTAACTCAGAAGGTGAGCCTTCAAAAGCAGATAGCTCCTGTTTCATATTTGTATTCTCAAGACTTAACACTGAGTCTAGCACAGAGAAGTTAGTGAATATCTATGAGTGAATAGAATATGTATGAATGAATGGTTTTATAAATATATATTTTTTTGAGATGGAGTTTTGCTCTTGTTGGCCAGGCTGTAGTGCAGTGGCATGGTCTTGACTCACCACAACCTCTACCTCCTGGGTTCAAGCGACTCTCCTGCCTCAGCCTTCCGAGTAGCTTGGATTGCAGAGGTGTGCCACCACGCCTGGCTAATTTTTGTATTTTCAGTAGAGACAGGGTTTCACCATGTTGGTCAGGCTGATCTAGAACTACTGACCTCAAGTGATTCACCTGCCTTGGCATCCCAAAATGCTGAGATTACAGACATGAGCCACCATGCCCAGCCAAATAATTTCAACTTTTATTATAGATTAAAGAGCATATGTACAGATTTTTTATGTGGGGTATATTTTGTGGTGCTGAAGATGAGCATAGTACCCAATTATTTTTTTTCCTAGCCCATGCCTTACTCCTTACCTCACTATCTAATAGTTCCTGGTATCTATTGTTCTTATCTTTATGTCAATGTGTATTCAATGTTTAACTCCCACTTATATGTGAGAACCTGTGACATTTGGTTTTCTGTTCTGTTTAGCCACTGTGGAAATCAGTTTGGAGATTTCTAAAGAGTGAATCTTTTGATTTAAAAAATTGTACCCTCTAGACTTTATGTATGATAGAGGTTAATTGAGGGCAGTTGAGAACAGGATGTCTATTAAAGTAATAGGCAAATCACAAAAAGCTTTCAGAAGCAAACATAGTCACTACAATTGAAATAGTTAATAGACACATAGAAATAGGAGAGGCGAAAACAGAAACTAGCATAATGGCTGGATCAAGTCAAATTCTTGGGATTTAGGAATAAATCACAAATCTAACTTGGTTACAGCAAAATGTTTATATACATAAGAAAAAAGACTGGTGAGAGATCGTCAAATTTGTAATCCCTTGAAAGTCAGTCTGTGTGTAATTTATAAAACTCCATGAGAAATTTTTAGTGGGGTGGCATAAGATTCTCACTATATTTTAAAAAGTTTACTCTGAAATGAATGTGTTAAGTAGGGTGAGTTACAGAGAACCTTGGAGTAGGCTAGAACCCAGCAAGTGGGAGCCAAGCTAGAGGAAGAATAAGAGGGTGAAAACTTTAGGAGTGATTATATAAAAGAAAAACTACAAGAAAATCAAACAAATTGTATTTTTGTTTATAATCTATTCTTTTTTTCAACTTTTATTTTGGATTCACGGGGTGCATGTGCAGGTTTGTTTCCTGGATATGCTGCATGATGCTGAGGTTTGGAGCATGAATGATCCTGTCAACCAGGTAGTGAGCATAGTACCTAAGATGTTTTAAACCCTTGCCAGCTTCCCTCGCTTTCCACTCTTGTAATCCTCATTTTCTATTGTTGTCATCTTGATATCCATGAGTACCCAATATTTAGCTCCCATTTATAAGTGTGAGAATATGTGGTATTTGATGTTCTTTTCCTGTGTTAATTTATTTGGGATGACAACCTTCAGCTGCATCTATGTTGCTGCAAAGGACAAGATTTTGTTCTTTTCATGCCTGCATAGTATTCCACGATGTACATGTACTACAGTTTCTTTATTCAGTCCAACATTGTTGGGCACCTAAGTTGATTCCATGCCTTTGCTTTTGTGAATAATGCTGTAATGAATATGTGAGTGCATGTGTTTTTTTGGTAGAAATATTTGTTTTCTTTTGGATATATGACCAGTATTAGGATTGCTGAGTCGAATGGTAGTTCTCTTTTAAGTTCTTTAAGAAATCTTCAAACTCCTTTCCACAGTGGCTTAACTAATTTACATTCCCACCAATAGTTTATAAGTGTTCCGTTTTCAACACAGCCTCATTAGCATCTGATGTTTTTTGACTATTTAACTATAGCCATTCTGACTAGTATGAGATGAGATCTAATTGTGTTTGATTTTCATTTCTCTGATGATTAGCGATGTTGTATATTTTCTCCATATATTTGTTGGTTGCTTGTATGACTTCTTTGGAAAATTATTTGTTTATGTCTTTTGTCCGTTTTTTAAATGGGGTTGTTTTTTGCTTGTTCAACTGTTTTTCTTATAGATTCTCAAACACATTTTACATCTTTGTCCCCTTCCTTTTTCTTTGCCTTTAACATGGATTCCTCCCCTTTTTGGAAGAGAGTAACATAGTTAAATTTGCAATTCCAAAAAAAAAAAAAATTGGCAATTGACATTTGTATAACACTCTTTGATATGCATTTGTATATAAATATGTTCAGTTACATAGCACTGAATGGATCTAGGAGATTCTGCTATTGAGAAAAAAACTGGATATAATTTCAAAATTGTACAGCTCCTATTCATATTCTTTTATATTTGGTATATCTGTGAGAAAATATCCGTAAAGAGAAATGTAACATGAAAACCTTACATAAATTGGAAGAGTCAAGTATATCTAAGACATCCAATTTACTTATAAGTCACAATTGTTAAAAAAAAATAAGGTAAGTATGTCAGATCCTTGTATCTATTTTCAGATAATCTGGCCAAATAGCAGTAACATTATCTTTAAAAAATGAGTTTAAAATCAGGATGGGTCAGAGTGGTGCACATATGCATATAAAACTTCACAATTTCTTGTGTAAAGAGTAGGCTTTTTAAAAGACATTTATAGCCTCATATGAAAAATGCAAATTTTTGTCAGCCTTTTTGGGGTGAAAGCCAAAAACCCCTGTGAGGTACTTGGAAATGGACTGGAAGTCTGGAAAGAGTAGGTGAAAAATGAAGGTATAATAGTACAGTTTTCTATTAGGTGGGACCGATGTTAAATCCTGAATCAAAAGAACTTTATCACATAATTTCCTGAGACAGAATAAAAACAAACAGAAAAGATTATCTTTTTTACCTGTTTAAGAGATTGGTAGTTTTAATAACTGATTTTTCTTTGAAAATAACATAAACATATTGACAATTTCTTTCACTTTATCTAAAGTAGATGCAATGATAAAATAAGAAACTATCAAATTTTCATACTTTGAATAATTGAAAAGTTTAGAAATTTCTTAACGTATTCACTTGCATTTATAGGTCATGTGTAAGTACCTCATCAGGGATACCTTTTTTGATTTGTTTACTCCAAATAATGTATCCTTTACAATTTTATAATGGTTTGCTCATCTTCAAATTTATTATGTATCTTATAGTTTGTGATTTAGGAATTATGTATGGCAGAGTGTGAGGTGTGAAGTGGTACAGTATCAATTCTAAATAGACTTGTAAATATACTAAATAGACTCTAGAAAAGCAAGAAGGTAAAAGAAAAACTGTGAGATTGTAAACAAAACCTGGCTATATACATAGATTATATTATATTACATGTAAATAATTTAATTGAAAGACAGACATCACCAGACTCTATAAAAATATATAATCAAATTATATGATAATTAATAAAAATGCACTTTATATATAAAGACACAAGAAGGATCAAAGTAAAATGTGAAAGTATATGCTATGCAAACTGCAAGAGAAAAGGCTTTAGCATGTCTAATGTTGGACAAATTAGCCATGACAAAATAAATTGCCAGAAAGAGAGGCATATTATAGTGTTAAAAGGGGCAATCCTTTTTTCTAAAAGACATAACAATTCTTAAATTTGTAAGCACCTAAGAAAAGCTTCCAACTTTGTGAAGTAATAAATAACAGACTTAAACAAAGGAATAGACAAATTCACAATGACTTTTGGATATTTTAATATTCCTTTCAAGCTAATAGAGAGAACAAAGAGAAAATTCAAAGATATAGAAGTTGGAAATCTAATGACTTTCAAGTTCTTTACATGTCAATGCTGAAAATGAAAGTCTCTTTAGTTATACATATTTAATGTTATTTCTAAATGAACTTGACCATTATTGCCAATGATCGCTATTGCTGTTGACTAATTTCTTCCTCCTCTAGACTTAAAGCTCTCATTTCCCTGATTCTTATGTTTAATAATTCATATGAAGGCTGAATTGTAAATATTACATTATTGGGCACCTGGATTTTTGTTATCTTCTAAGAGTATTAAGGTTTATTCTATTAGATAATACTTGTTTAGCCTAGTAATTTTTGTTTTGGTTTTAAGCTTTATAAGATTGGTCTAAATGAGCCTTTACAGGACTGTTTTAACCCTACTTGTAAGACAGTCCTTTCGAGGGTTTTTATTAAATATCTTAGTGGTTAAGTCTTTCCATTCTGGCTGGTAGGAAAGTGGATATCTAGGTGAGCTCTAGTAATGTGTCACCTTGCAGTTCTTTTCTGGTGGTTCTTTAGCTGGCCTTGCAGGATGCTAGTTTATACATATGCAGATTTCCATTCATCTAAAGACATAAGGAAACCCAAACTCCTCTGAAAATCCTCTGTTCTCTTTTTCTGCATTGCATTCTTAAATTAAGTTTAACCCCGAGTTGCCTCCTTACACATTTTAAGTTTGGCCTAAAGGTTTCTCTATACATAATGAAGTGTAACCTAACTGATATGTTAAGCAGACTGTAACCTAAACTTGTGCCTGTCATTGAGTTTTTGCCAATCAAGAAAAGCCAGCTGTTAAAACCATGTTCAAACACAGTAAACACTGAGCTGTAACCAATACAGCTCTTTTTTGTACCTCACTTCCATTTTCTGCATGTCATTTTGCTTTTTCTGTCCGTAAATCTCCCAACACATAGCTGCATTGGAGTGTCTCTGAACTTATTCTGGTTGATTTGCAAATCATTCATTGCTCAAACTGTTCAATTTAATTTGTCTACGATTTTTCTTTTAACAGATTCAAAGCCTCTGATACGTTGTAACAGAAATTCCACCTGATCACCTTTCCCTAATGTTAAACTCTTTCTTCTTGACTAACCAAAACTTCTGCATTCTGATTGGGTTTTTCTTCTGTATGGTACTTCATAAATTGTCTCCAGATGAAAACAAAAAACAAACAAGAAAGAGCATCTGCAGGGTTTTCTTGCCTACTTCTCCTCTCTTAAGTCTGGCAGTCATGGTTGTCTACTGTCTTAAACATTTGTTTTATTATATTCTGTCTAGATATTTAGTTGTTTATGGCTAGAGGGTTTGTCTGATGCCAGATGCTTCACATTGGCCAAAAGAGTTATTTTTCTATTGATTTTTGACTAAGGCTCTTAGATAGTTCAATGTATAAAGGAGCATTTCTTCAATAATTGGTGCACAAGTAACTAGATGTTTGTAGTAGAAACTAAAAGTAAACCTTGACCCTTACCTCACTTAATAAAAAAAAAGAAAAGAAAAAAGAAAGGCAACTCAAAGAGGATAATACAGAAGAGTATACCCTAAAACTATAAAACTTTAAGAAAATTATTTAAGAAAAAATTCTTCATGACTTTGAAGTAGGCAAACATTTCTTAGGGCACAGAAAGCACTAATCCCAAAGATTTCTTAACCAAACTTTAGACAGACTCCTCTGAGTCACTTTTCAAATGGGCCTTGTCCTCAGGTCTTGTCTTAGACTCACCTAATCCAATTGTAGCAGGAGCCCTGCTAAGTCAGTTTAGGGAGACTCCTTCACCCTTGATATCTAAATCTGATCAAATGCCTTTCAGCAGGGATTCTATTTGGCAGGTTTAGCAAAAATCCTCCTACCCATGATAGCTCCTATTAGTAATTTTCTATCCATTGACCTCCTGAATTCTGCTCATTGGCTATAAATCTTCAGCTGTCTTTGCTATGATTTTGCTATATTTAGAGTTGAGCCCCATCTTTCTCCCTTATTCCAATAGTCTTGACATTTGTTTCAAAAGTCCTGAATCAAATTTTCCTTATCATTTTACAAGTAAGCATGATAAATAGAACTTTTGTAAAATATAGTACTATAATATTTTGGTCTCCCTTAGTAAAATCAAACATAGGTTAATACTTGCAGCTTCATTTCTCAAATTCTAGTAATGAGATAAGTTCTTTAGTCCAAAGTATATTTTTGTCAAACAAATTTAGGAAAACCATTTATATTAAATACAATTGTATTAGTATTATTAAAATATCTAATAATAATTAGGTTCAGAGGTACATGTTCAGGGTTACATGTGCAGGTTTTTTATGAAAGTAAACTGGTAAACTCACATCATGGAGGTTTGTTGTACAGATTATTTTGTCCCCCAGGTACTAAGCCTTGTATTAAGAGTTATTTTTCCTGATCCTCTTCCTTTTCCCCCGTAGACCCCAGTGTTTGTTTTTACCCTCCTTGTGTCCATGAAGCACAATATTGTAATAAAGACTCTGAGAAGTCTGGAGAAAATAAATCTTTTTAACTTTGTTCAACTCATATTATCATAGCATCAATCTTTTGTGGGAGAGTGGAGAGTAAATATTATTAAAGAAAGTTAAATGGTTCTGTGGAACATCTTTATAAAATCTCTGGCTTCACTAACAGTGTAGAATGTTTAGCACTGCTTGATTTTCTATAAACTTGACACAAACATCCTGGTCACTGAAAAGCCTACTCCAAGTAATTAAAGAATAATCTATTCTAAGAAATCTGTGTAATAACAGGTCAATGGAATAAATAGTATGCTAAAAATTAGTCTCCTGTCATATATCTCAGTTAACATGTATGTTTCTGCCTCAGAAAAAATATAAAATAATATTATTTTTGAAGGATCAAAGTTAGTATTTGCTATAATTTATATCATTCAAACCAACATACAAAATTTCCTGAGTGTCAGCAACATTAATAAGTGAACAAATAGTAATATAAATAAATAAATATATTCATAGATACATAAATGAAAAGAAAATAACTTTAAGTGGAGATGCAAATTTTAAATAGTATGTACTACAGACACCAATTTTTAAATATGTCATTTATTAATTGATAGTTATTTCTTATTTATACTAATATCTCTCAGATGTGAATGGTTTTTGTTAGGACATAAATACTCCTATGAGATGTATATCACTTATCTTGTCTCCATTTTGAAGAGTTGTATTGTGCTACAATCTGAGCAACACTGCAGAGGCAGAACATATCGGTATACATCCCTTTATTGGCATATACATCTCTTTAAATATGGAATTAATGTGTATCAGATTCTCCTTAAAACAAAAAGAACCCTAGTATTATACCTTGTATGATCAGTGCAAATATTTACAAAAAGACATTACTTGAATAAATCAGAATAACTTCCTCCCATTTGTGTAAAACATTTCATGGTATTGAAATTCTAACTGAGCTTTTTAGATTTCCAAATTTTAGCTAAAGGGGAAAAGACAGAGTATTCTCTCAGACTGAGACAACTGTACCCCTCACTCCATGATAGGAAAACAAAATAGAAAACGCTGTTTAAAATTAGCTTGGAATTCTAAGTGGGGAACTCTTAAACGTGATGGATGTATTCAGTCTCTCTGCATTAAATGCTCATTTTGCTCCTGGTGCTCATACAACTGGCCCTCTTTAGAGTCATCATGTATAATATGTACTTGTACCAGGACATTGTCTACTCCTATAGAGTCAGTATGAAGTCTGAATCCTGTGGGTTTTACAGTTATCTGCTCTCCTTAGCCTGCCCATCTAAAGACAGACTGTTACTTTGGTTATTGGGGTAAAGGACAGAAAAGCCTGAGTGTAATGAGGCAAATAAAATTAAATAGCTATGAGGGGTTAGACTCAGATGTTAAGAAGTGTCAGAGGAACCAACATTTGTCTTTGAACCTAGGTCAATTATGAGATATTTAAAGGGTAACAGATCTGTGTTACCCTGTGTTATCTCTGACTCACATGAAGAGCGTATCTGTCAGGCCTGGAAGAAGAAATGGCTTCTGAGAATCAAGAAGCCTTTGGAATTCAATGTACAGACATTAGTAGTTTAAGAAGACTTATAATTATAGACTTCGAAGGAAATACAGACCCTGTTAGGGATCTTTAACTATGTTATGCTAGGGTACAAGATAACCAAAATCCAAATAGTAGTAGGAATAAATGCTTGCCGTTTAGAAGGGTGCTTTCAGAAACTAGCATCTATTGCTTATTTGAACCAAAAATTATTTTTAAAATCCCATATAAAATAGGAAACAGAAAGTAAATACAAGACCAAATAAAGTTTTATCTTGTTACGAATTAAGCTGTATTTATCACTGACATAGATTGTACATATTTATGTGGTACAGTGTGATGTTTGAATACTTATATACATTGTGTGATGATCAAATTAAGATGATTAATAACCTATCCAAGAATTTAAACATTTATCATTGCTTTGTGGTTATAATAGTCACTCTTTTCTCATCAAGCTATGTTAAAACATATACTGCATTGCTATTTGCTGCAGGCATTCTGTGTAAAAAGCACCAGAACTATTCTTCTTGCCTAACAGTAACTTTGTACTTGTTGAACAACTTCTTCTGATCCCTCAACTTCCTCCTACCCTTCCCAGACTCAAGTAGCCGCTATTCTGCTCTCTGCTTCTGAAATCAGTCTTTTCATGTACTGCATATGACTAAGATAATGTGGGGATTGTCTTTCTGTGCCTAGGTGATTTCATTCTATCTAATGTCCTCTGGTTCTACCCACATGTTTCCACAAATGAAAGGATTTCATTCTGTTTTATGGCTTAATAGTATTCCATGGTCTATATGTGCCACATTTTATTTCTCCATTGATCTGTAGAAGAACATTTACATTGATTTCATACCCTGGCTATTATAAATAGTGCTTCAATCAATGTAGCAATGCAAATATCTGTTCAACATACTGATTCATTTATTTTGCAGATATACCCAGTAATGGGATTGCTGGATTACATATTAATCTATTTTTAAGTTTTGTAACACTTCCATACTGTTTTCCATAATGGCTGTATTAACTTACATTCCCAGCAACTGTACATGAGTTCCCCTTTCTCTGTATCCTCATTAGTACTTGTTATTTTTTGTCTTTTTGACAATAACCATCCTAACTGGGGTGAGATAATATCTCATTGCATTTTCCTAATGATTAGTAATGTTTAACATTTATGGTATATCTATGGGCATTTGTTCGTCAGAAGACAAAGGAATTTGAGAAATGTTTATTCAGATATTTTGCCAATTTTATAAATCATATTATTCGCTTTTTGCTTTTGATTTGTATTCTTGGTTTGTTCTAGATATTAACCTTTGTTAGCTGAGTAGTTTGCAAATACTTCTCCCATCCTTTAGGTTGCCTCTTCACTGTAAATCCTTACCTATCAATAATTACCTTGACTATAAGTAAACTAAATTATCTAATTAAAATATATAAAGTGGTTAAATGGACTAAAAAAAGACTGAAATATATGCTATTTATAAGAAATTCACTGCATCTATAAAGACATGCATAGACTGAATGTAGAGGGTTGGAAAAAGATATTCCATGCAAAACAGATTAGGAGTAGCTATGGTTACCTCAGATAAAACAGACTTTCAGTAACAATTGATTTAAAAAATGACAATAAGGCCCTTATATAATGATAACAGGGTCATTACAGTAGGAGGACATAATAATTGCAATTACATATGCAGCCTATATTGGAGCATATATATATACATACACACACACACACATTTATGTATTTATTTATATAAAAGATTTAAATGGAGAGGTTCATTGTGATGTAAGAATAGTGGGGCACTCTAATACCCCACTTTCAGAACTAGACATATCACCCAAACAAAAAATCAACAAAGAGACATTAGAGTAAGGCCAGGTACAGTGGCTCATGCCTGTAATCCCAGCACTTTGGGAGGCCAAGGTGGGCAGATCACCTTAGGTCAGAGTTCAAGACCAGCCTGGTCAACATGGTGAAACCCCATCTCTACTTAAAATACAAAAAAATTAGCCAGGTATGGTGGTGGACATCTGTAATCTCAGCTACCCAGGAGGCTGAAACAGAAGTACTTGAACCCAGGAGGCAGAGGTTGCAGGTAGCTGAGATCATACCATTCCATTCCAGCCTGGACAACAGAGTGAGGCTCCATCTCAAAAAAATAATTAAAAAAAGAGAAACATCAGAGTTAAATTACACTCTACACCAAATGGACCTCATGGACATTTACAGAACATTTTACCCAACAGCTGTAGCCTACCCATTCTTCTCATCAGCACATGCAATGTTCTCCCTATAGACTGTATTTTAGGACACAAAAACAAATTTTAACAGATTTTTTTCAAAAACGAAATTATATTAATTTGTTTTCTGCCCACAATAGAATAAAACTAGAAATTACCTTTTAAAATGAATGTTAATGCTATACAGCAAATTTTAATTGAATAAAAAACAATGTTTGATTCAGCTTTACAGCAATTCACTACATTTTATATCATGAAAGTCTAATTTTTGAACAGAACATAAAGCAGTAATGCTGACATAGTTGAAGAAATTTCTTAATATTTTGTCTCTTCTTTGCAATAAAACTATGTTTTCTTCCTCAGAATAAAAGCTTGAAAAACAAACTCTTGTCAGGAAACAAGCTCTGTGGCATTCATGCAGAAGAGGTAAGTAAATTTTTGCTTCTTCTAGCTTTAACCCAATAAAAACAATATTATTTCCAGATTTTTATTCAATCCAGACATCTGGAAACTTTTTTTGCCTCCTAACAATAATGCAAATTTTGAAATAGAAAAATAAAACATTTTAAATATTTGAGTGTCTTTGTGTTTTAACATTGCAATAGCCAAAAGGAAAAAATAAATAAATTTTAACAAAGGCAGGTAATAGTCACTTTTGTAAGATTTTATTTTTCTGGATTTCTTCCTTACCTGGACTATCAGAATTTCCTTAATAGTAAATTCCTGGAAGTCCATAAAATTTTCCTTTTTTCCTCTCTTGTGCCTTCTATGTGATGTCTACAAAGTTTTGCAGTGGCAATTGCCAGTCAGAGTGAAGATTCTGGGGTTGACCATAAACCATACAAAATAAATACATTCATTGGTTCTATTGGCTATGTAGTAAAATTGTACTATATGTTTCTCAGGGGGGAATATGTCATTCTGATTAATGTAGATTTAACTAAAATAATCAATTTTGTATATTTCTCATCTCCAAATCTATCTATTTTTATGAATCCGTAATATAAAATGTAGCTCCTATAAGTCTTAGTAATAGTAATGAAATAGTAGTGATGCTGTCATGATAAATGATTGTTTATGCCTCAAGGAGAGGAGACAAGAGTCACTGTTTAAGCTGCATCCTTCAAGAAGCACACACAAAGATATATTAGATGTGTAAGAAATGTATTCAAGAAATAGCCTATGAATGATAAGGGACACTCATGAGTGGCTTCATATCATGATGAATGTCTTACGCCTATGAAGCAATTGAGAAGGAAAGAAGTTTAGGTACAATGAGAAAAGTTGCTTATACAGGTTAAAACAAGTTTACCCTTTTTCTTGGAGTTGTCTAGGAGTAAGGAGAAGAGCTTCTAAAACAGCTCTATTGCCTTTTAATTATGGAACCACCATTGGTTCAAAAGTATCTTTTTCTGTCACTATCCTCTTCCAGCAGGAGAGAAAGGGAAGATAATCTGGTGAACACAAGCATTGTTTTTCAGGAGTCCACCCAGAAAATAGTCTCTTCTGTCTCATTGTACTCTATTTGCTAAAACTAGGTCACATGCTGAGCTAAGTTAAAGAGAGTCTGAAAAATATTATTAGGTCAGTTGTCCTGTGTCCAGTCCAAACTGAGATTTCTTTGTTAAAGAGTTAAAGAAGGTGAAAACTCCTTAAAAAAGAAAAAATCATTAACACAAACACAAACATTCAAGTCTAACATGCAATGTAAAAACCCATTTTATAATATCTTTCCTAAAATATTATAAATGGCATGAATAGAAATGTTTAACACAGAGAAACTAAAGGATGATGTTCTATAAGATGAAAAATTAGACTAAATGGTTTGTAGATCTGATCTAGTGTGGTGTTTCATTTCCTTGTTTTTCTATTTGAAAACAAACAAACTTGTATATTGTTTACATTTCCTAGGTTTTGGAAATAGTACAAATGTGGTTTGTACAGGTTCTGAGTACTACTTACAGGAGGATAACCAGGTGGAATGATGTTTTGAATAAGGAATATCTAGATTGAAGTTATGTTCTGAGATAATCTACGTGTGTTCAGGATTCACATGACACTCCTGTACATGCAAGGGAAGGGGGAAGCTTCTAGGAGAAGTATCTGTGGCTTACAGAAGTAAAAATGGAGATTACCTTCATTTTTTAGTCAGTTCAATAGTAATTCTTATTTCTTCTTCATCTCAGTGCCTAGGAGAATATATTATCCCTAAATTGTTACATACTTCATGTATTCATGTTGCCTAATATTAAAATGTATTGTAATAGGTTCTTTACAATTTATTTGTTGTATGTCATTATATATTTATAGAATCAATGCAGAGCTTAACGTTCTTGATAATGGGGCAGGCATGTGTTTTTGTCTGTCACAATACAGTTTCAAAACCATATGGTGGCAAATTTAGTTATTTGATACACCATCATTACCAAAAACAAAATACTAATATATTTTCTTGGTTAGAAGCTAAAAAAGGAGATTGCCTGTTTCATCAGTGACCCTTAACTTTCAGTATTCATACAAGAATAAAATATTTAAATCCCATTGACACCCAGAAGATTGATATTGTTTTAACTTGGCAGAGGACAACATTAAAAAGTGAAGCTACTGTAAACACCATCTACCAAAATCATCACTCTTATTTCATGAAAGAAATGCCGTTTGAATATGAAATTATAGGAAGCAAAAATCTCAGACTGAAAGATAATGTCCTAAATGGGATAAAAAAAAGCGGAACTAAATGTTCTATCATGGACATTTAGTTTCTTCTTTTTCATCTTCTTTGTCTTTATATTATAGACAACATTATCATTATTAGCAACTTAAATTTTGCTGTGAAACCTTCTTATGAAAAATTCATGACTCACAGGCACCAACATTTGGAACTGTATTTAAAATCACTAATTGTTTGAAGGTTATCCTTTTGATAATTTTAACTTTTCAATATGTTACTAACAAGCTGAAATAAACAGTCTAATTGTCAGCTGGGTTTTGAATTATTATACATTATAAAAAAGAGATGCACCCCCTCAAAATGCATTTATTCTTTGCATAACCTTTCCTGAAATCTTCAGACAGGATTTTGCTTTTTAACTGAAAATTAGAAGAGTGTTGGAAGCAAAGAGATGAGTAACTGTGAAGAAAACTCCTAAAACTTTTTTTATATATATTATAGTAGCAATGCTAAATAGTCATTCATGGTCATTAAATGCAGAAGGTTTTATTGTAGTTCCTGAATGAATCATTGAATAATGCAATAATTGATGTTTTGATAATTCCAAGTAATGTGGAAAATTTTAAAGGATATTCTGTACATTTAGATATGCATTTTAATTATGTTTTAAAAATGAACACCTCAAATAGTTGAAATGCAACCATTCTGTCACTTGAAAGATAGAGCATCAATTATGTGGGGGAATTGACATGCAGTTTGACAAATCGTGTGCACCATATGTGGTAGTAATCTCCGACTCTTCATTGACACCATCAACATTATTATGAGAAAAAAACAAAAACAAAAGAAGAAAGTCTGTTTTCCTGAGAAACCTGGTAGTAAATGAGTCCTGGAGAGTGGATTGGAACAGGTGGGAGAAAATGCCAATCAACTCTGCATTTCAAATTGTGAGAGAGATAAATTATCCTGTAGTAAAATTAGCAGCATAAAATAATGATTATCATGTAAAGCAGAATTATCTTAGAGAGCCTCACTAGCCGTGTGGAATTGTGAGTCAATGAAACCTCCTTCCTTTATAAATTCTGCAGTCTCAGGTATTTCTTTATAGCAGTGTGAGATCAGACTAATACAGTAAATTGGTACAACAGAGTGGGGTACTGCTTTCAAGATAGCTGAAAATGTGGAAGTGAGTTTGGAACTGGGTAACAGGCAAGGTTGGGACAGTTTGGAGAGCTCAGAAGAAAACAGGAAGATGTGGGGTAGTTTGGAACTTGCTAGAGACTTGTCAAACGGTTTTTACCAAAATGCTGATCATGATATGTACAATTAAGTCCAGGCTGAGGTGGTCTCACATGAAGATGAGAAAGTTGTTGGGAACTGGAGCAAAGGTGACTCTTACTATGCTGTAGCAAAGAGGCTGTCAGCCTTTTGCCCCTGCCCTAGAGATCCGTGGAACTTTGAACTTGAGAGAGATAATTTAGGATATCTGGTGGAAGAATTTCCTAAGCGGCAAAGTGTTCAGAGGAAGTGGAGCATAAAAGTTTGGAAAATTTGCAGACTGACAATGCAATTAAAAAAAAAAAAAAAAAAAAAAAAAAAAAAAAAACAACTTTCCTGGGGGGTGAAAGCCAAAGGAAGAAATAAGCAAAAGTTAAGAGGAGCCCAATGTTAATCATCCAGACAATGGAGAAAAATGTCTCCAAGGCATGCAGAGACCTTCATGGTTCCCATCTTATGTCCAGAGGCCTAGAAGGGAAAAGTGGTTTCATGGACTGGGTCCAGGGCTGCCCTGCTCTGTGCAGCCTTTGGACATGGTGCCCTGCTTCAGCTCCAGCTGTGGCTAAAAGGAACAAGGTACAGATCAGACCATTACTTCAGAGGGTACAAGTTCCAAGCCTTGGTGGCTTCCATGTGGTATTGAGCCTGTGGGTGCACTAAAATTAAGAATTGAGGTTTGGGAATATCTGTCTATATTTCCGAGGATGTATGAAAATGCCTGGATGTCCAGGCAGAAATTTCCTGGAGTGGTGAAGTCCTCATGGATAACCTCTTCTAGGGAAGTACAGCAGGGAAATGTGGGTTCAGAGCTCCACACAAAGCCCCCACTGCAGCACTGCCTAGTGGAGCTGTGAGAAGAGAACCACCATCTCCAGACCCCAGAGTGGTAGATCCATGAGCAGCTTGCACTGTGCACCTGGAAAAGGCATAGACACTTGATGCTAGCCTGTGAAAGCAGCCAGGAAGGGGACTATACCCTGCAAAGCCACAGGGGTGGAGCTGCACAAGGTTGTGGGAGGCCACCTCTTGCAACAGCATGACCTGGATGTGAGACATGGAGTCAAAGGAGATCATTTTGGAACTTTAAGGTTTAATGACTGCCCTATTGGCTTTCAGAATTGCATGGGGCCTGTGGCCCTTTTGTTTTGGCCAATTTCTTCCATTTGGAATGGGTGTATTTACCCAACACCTGTACCCTATGGTATCTAGGAAGTAACTAACTTACTTTTAATTTTATAGGCTCATAGGGAGAAGGGACTTGCATTGTCTCAGATGAGACTTTGGGCTTTGACTTTTGGGTTAATGCTAGAATGAGTTAAGACTTTGGGGGACTGTTGGTAGGGCATGGTTGAAATGTAAGGACATGATTGGGGAGGTGCTGGTGCAGAATGGTATGGTTTGGCTTTTTGTTTCTACCCAAATCTCACTTGAATTGTAATCTCGTAATCTCCACATTTTATAGGAGGCACCGTGGTGGGAGGTAATTGAATTATGAGGGCAGTTTCTCCCATGCTGTTCTCTAGATAGTGAGTGAGTTCTCGGGAGATCCAATGGTGTTATAAGCATCTGGCATTTCCCCTGCTGGCACTCATTCTCTCTTCTGCTACCCTGTGAAGGGGTGCCTTCCACCATGATTGCAAGTGTCATGAGGCCTCCCCAGCCATGCAGAACTCTGAGCCAATTAAATGTCTTTCCTTTATAG
Organism: Callithrix jacchus; assembly: GCF_049354715.1. Lineage (NCBI taxonomy): Eukaryota > Metazoa > Chordata > Mammalia > Primates > Cebidae > Callithrix > Callithrix jacchus. The sequence goes on from NC_133511.1 coordinate 90,523,854, forward strand.
ATTACACAATCTCGGGTATTTATTTATAGCAGCAGTGAGAACAGACTAATACAATGAGTAAGTTAACATAATAAGAAATAGATGCTGTACTTGAAATATTATTTTGAGTCATTTGGGAAGCTGTGTGAGGAAAGACAGTGATATAATAAATATGATTCTGAAGTAGAAAAATAAAGTCAGGCCGGGCACGGTGGTTCAAGCCTGTTATCCCAGCACTTTGGGAGGCCGAGGTGGGTGGATCACGAGGTCAAGAGATCGAGACTATCCTGGTCAACATGGTGAAACCCCGTCTCTACTAAAAATATAAAAAAAATTAGCTGGGCATGGTGGCGTGTGCCTGTAATCCCAGCTACTCGGGAGGCTGAGGCAGGAGAATTGTCTGAACCCAGGAGGCAGAGGTTGCTGTGAGCCGAGATCACGCCATTGCACTCCAGCCTGGGTAACAAGGGCAAAACTCCGTCTCAAAAAAAAAAAAAAAAAAGAAAAAGAAAGTCAATGCATTGAGGGCTCAATATGAGTTTTATTCATAAATCCTATTAACCACTAGGTATACTCAATCATGTCTTTTTGTTCTTCTTATGCATCATGCATTTCACCTTCACTATCCATATCAAAAGAAGGGTGACTTTCTATGGAAATATAAAAAAATCAACTACTCTGTGACAAACCATAAATTCTTGCTGCTGCTTTGTATAGAGTTCAGAAATATAGAATTATTAGCATATTTCAGTCTTAAGCCCTCCCTTCCTTTCTTCCTTCCTGTTTCATCTCTTCCTTTCTTTCTTTCCTCCTCTTTCCTTCTTTTCCTCTCTCTCACTTCCTCTTTACTGCCTTCTTTCCCTCTGCTTCTCTTCCTGTCTCTTTTTCTTCTTTTTTCATTTCATTTCATTTTGTTTTCTTTTCATTTTTTTCTTATTAATTTTCTGATTCAATAGATCATGAAATGCAGGTGATTTATAATAGAAATATCAGTGAAAAACAGTGTTTCCAATATAAGAACCTTTCAGTGGTGTGTCATTGACAACGCTTTCAAGTTTCTGCTTGAATCTATAGTACTTACAACATTGAACAATGATCGAAAAATTATCGTGCCATTATAACACAGCTCCTATGTCACAAACCAAGTACATTGCATAATTAGAAATATTCTGAGACCGGGCACAGTGGCTCATGCCTGTAATCCCAGCCCTTTGGGAGGTCAAGGCAGGCAATTACCTGAGCTCAGGAGTTCGAGACCAGCCTGGGCAACACAGTGAAACGCTGTCTCTGCTAAAATACAAAAAATCAGCTGGGTATGGTGGCCTGTGCCTATAGATCCAGCTACTCGGGAAGCTGACACAGGAGAATTGCTTGAACCCAGGACACGGAAGTTGCAGCTAGCTGAGATCGGGTTACTCACTACAGCCTAGGTAACAGATCGAGACTCTGTCTCAAAGAAAAAAGAACAAAACAGAAAAAAATATTCTAAATATTAAGGAAAATTGAATCACAGCAAACTTGCAGTTGGCTCAGTGGAAAACTCATATACATGCTTTGTAAGCTTGGAAAATTATATTTTGACAATATAGGTAGACTTTAGTAAAGAAACTTTCTTTATTAAAGACTTATATCAACACAGTTTACTAGGATGTAATACTCGCATAAGGATCTTCGGTTTGTAACCTACTATAGCCAGCTGCTTTTAAAATTTAATTTTATTGAGATATAATTTGCACATATACAATTTATCTACTTTAAGTGTATAGTTTGATGGGTTTGAACCAATGTATAGATTCAAAATACAGAATTTTTTCATTATCCTCCAAAATGTCTTCTTGCTATATTATACTAAATTTTCACATCCAACCCTCAGCTCATGTTAACTACTAAACTGATTTCTGTCCCTATTTGTTTGCCTTTTCTAGAATATTATTCAAACAGAATTACACAAATTATAGCTTCTAGTTACTAGATTCTTTCACATGGTATAATGCTTTTGCAATTTGTTCATGTTGTTCCATAAATCAGTACATCATTCCTTTTAAATTGCTCAGTGGAATTCCAGTACTCCATGTCATGGGTAGTCTAGCATTTATCTCTTCATTGCTTATTAACACATATGCTTTTTCTAGCTTTTGATTATGAATAAAGATACTATAAGCATTTTTTGTGTATGTTATAATTCCTCTTGGGTAATTACCTAGGACATATTGCAGTGTAATGCAGTGTACATATGTTTAATTTTATCAGAAACTGCCAGTTTCCTAAAGTGATGATACTAATTTATAATTCCACTCAAATACATTTTAATTATCAATTTTTTCTTCAAGTGATCATGCTAATCTATTTATTGTGTGTGTGTGTGTGTGCACGCGCGTGTGTGTGTGTGTGTTGTTATTGGTGGTGGCAGTTTTCTTCTTTTGTTTGTTTGTTTTGCATGAGTAAAAAATCAGGACCTATAATTTTAGGGTACAGAAGTATAATGAACTGAAGTCCTTATATTATAATGTTAGAAATTAGGCCTCTCCTGAAAAATTGAAAATGCATGATCATCATTCTGTGACTTAAGGGACCATAATTCAATGTGGTAGTCAAAGCATACTGCTGAGAAATATTTTCTTTTTAAGTATTTTCATATTTGTTATAGCCCTTTTAAAAAGTGTATTGTTCTAAAGTGCAAACACCATTCAGCTCAGCATGTTAGCATCATAGCAGCTTTTCTTGCTTCTGGTCACATTCGCTTCTTGTTGATCAAATGGCAAATTCAAATTTACTTGCATTTAATTAAAAAAAAAGTAATTGAAAATAAGTAGTAAAAAGTCAGGCATACGTATGCACAGGTAATTAGCATCTAAAATTAGTCTGATGGCCAAGCCTAGGTGACAGAAATTCTCTGTGTTTAGTTGTGAATTAGGGGAAGAACAATAATCAATTTTCTTTAAATAACATGTTTGAATCAAGCTTTGGTTTTTCACTTTCTGCCTAGAATGTCCAGATGTCTGACTCTCAAAGCAGAGTTTAAGCTTTTCTGTTTTATTTCTAAATTAGTTGGACTGTGCATTGCTTGGCTGCCAAATGTATTCCTTTAAAGTCTGACAGAAATTAAATCTTCAAGTTTAGAAATAAATATAAATGAGTTATGGCATTTATCCATGTTTTTATCTTACAGTCAAAAAAAATTCAAGCCCAGCTGAAGGAGCTTCGTTATGGGAAGAAGGATTTATTATTTAAGGTGAGTCTCTTTCTCTCTTTTCCCTGAAACTTGCTAGCCCAATACCTAAAATATCAAAAACATTATTTAGTTTAAATTAATTTCTGACATTTTTCATGAATTGGAGTTGCATTTGATTGCATTAGAAATACTTTTATTTTCTTGCCTGCTTAATTAATGGAGATAAGTGGAAGTATTATTTTCTACACTCATTCTTAATCAAAGGCCTGCCTCATTCCAGCAGGTTAGAAATCTTATAAAACAAATCCTGGTTCCCCAGAGTTCATGAGTTGCAGATTTTAAGCTAAGAGACTTATGCAAAGGTAGATCATACAAGGCCTTTTGAATCTTTTAAATTTATTTTTCAAATCAGAGTTTTAGAAAGAAATGTGAGCAGAAGACAATGAGACAGTTCAGATATTGAGTGATTTATTTCTATGTAATATGCCAGTTGAATATAGATTAGTGATTCATCAGCTTTCAGATATTACCAAGATCAGGACTTGTGGAAACTTTTTATTACTTAAAATATGAGGCATATTATTTGTAAACCTTGTTATTGCATGTCCTTTTAAATTTTATGAAATCAGGAGACCTGAATACAAAGGGACTATGAAGTTGCATGAATTAGAATTCCTTTAGTATATACAATACTCCCAAAACCTGTTCTACTGTAGGACTTTTATTGTCTCAAATAACAAAAGGGCTGGAAGTATGGCAATGTTATAGTTTATGTTACCAAGACTCAGGTTTGTTTTTCATTGTCCTCCCCATTACTCTATGTAACAACCTCCAACTTACTTATTCTAAGCCTTGGTTCCTCATAGAATCATGATGGTCACTAAAGATATATATATATATTGTGTCTTCATCTAACTGTGTACACAATAGAAAAAGAAAAAGGAGGCATTTATCCTCCAATGTCATTGTTTTTATGAAGGAGGAGAATTTTTTGAGAAGATTCACCAAACTAGGTCCCAAACTAGGTCGTGCAACCATCCAAAGGCAAAACCTTAGCATTTGTAGATTCTATTGGGAAAGACTATTTTTTTTTACAGATAAGTAACAGGAAGGGAGTTGTATTGGGAGGCAGCCAATGGTTTCTGCTGTAATGTATTCATTCACTCATCCTGATGGCAGCACACTTATCTGATTTGCTTACTAATATATCAGCAGTGCACAGTTTGTCTTGAATAAACATGTTGATGATGATGATAGATAGATAGATCGATAGATTAGATAGATAGATAGATAGATAGATAGATAGATAGACAGACAGACAGATAATGTCAAGGAAATAGAGAGTAGAAACTCAACTATTAGGTTGGTGCAAGAGTAATGGTTCTTGCCTTTAAAAAAAAATGGCAAAAATCACAATTACTCTTGGCACCAACCTCATAGCACTAAAGGATCTGTTACAAGACATTCACCCATGCACCTTTGAAAATGAGTCTACAAACTGGTAAACCTTGAGATTAGAAGATTCTATTTAAGGTAGTTTCCCCATAGGATATGTTCAATTTTGAATAGATTTGTGGGGTTTTTTTTTTAAGTAAACGTACACTTTGAAGGAGTAATGCCTGCTGTCAAAGCATTTACATTCTTCCTAAGAATAATGACTCATGCTGACAATTGCAAGGCATAATGATGAATTTTGTGCCCTTATTAGTGCTTGAGAGCCACCTTTAGCTTGAGGAAGGCTGCCAGCTGAAGTGTAAATTCTCCACTAAAGATAGAGGTGAGGCTTAACTGTTAGTTGTCCAGAGACTTGAATTACTTTATGTCCTCTTTGATTCCATTTGGAAATGATATTCTCTAGAATATCTAATCTCCATTTCAGTGCTCTTTTTAGATTTGACAAATGTACTTCTTCTTCTTCAAAAAAATTCCTAAGTATTATTTATTCATTGAATAAAAAGTTCAAAAAAGTATCAAAAAATATAAAGCCAAAGGAAAACTTAAAATCTCATCACTCAAAACAAATGCAAACAATATATTGACATATCTCATATTTCAATCTAGTTCCTTTTGTATGAATTATATCTGCATGGCAATTGATATATATACATATATATCTCAGTTGCAATGCATACATATATATTCTTTATATATATATGTTTTATATATTTATAATTTGTAATTTAAAACACAAAGATAGCCTTTAATTTTCATTGTTTTATCTAAATTTAAATGAATAATCTTCTGTGATACAGATATGACAGAGGTTAACCTTTCACTTTGGGTATCTACTCCCCAAAAATAAATAATTAAATCAAAAATATCTGCACTCACAGGTTTATCACAGTACTGTTCACAATAGGAAAGAGAATCAATTGTAATATTAATCAACAGATAATTAGATAAAGAAAATGTGGCATAGGTACACACAACCATAAAAAATAAAATCATGTCATTTGCAGCAGTATGGATGGAACTGGAAGTCATTAATCTTCTATGATCTAAAAACCAATTACCTTGAGTGGGAAGTGACTGGTACTTTAATGACTCTGAGGTTGAATAAAGAGGATTAATGGACGAAAAAGAAAAATACTGTCCACTAGGTGGGATAGATAGTAGTGCATTGGCTGCTTTTCCAGCTGTCTCGTCTACTAGTACGTTTACTTGAGCAATGGGATCTGAAGGTTTTCAGTGCCCTTTACAGTGGACGATCCCGGCGTTAAATGGGAGAAGAGCAGCTTTAAGGAAGGTCTTTATTAAAGAAGCATTGATAATGGAAATTCCTTGTATAGTGAGAAAACCTCTTTCTGCCCAAATGACAGCATGGTGGTGGAGGATGTGGAAGGCATATCTGGAATCAGTATAGATATTTACTCTGAGCCAGGGTAAGAGCACCTGTAAGTACTATTAATTCAGCCTATTGAGAAGTGGTAGACGGAGGAAGAGTGGCAGCTTCAAGGATAGAAGTATGGGAAACAACAGCGTAGCCAGCCTTTCCTGGGGAGGACTGGTTGGGTTTGGAAGAGCTGCCATCAATAAACTATGTGTGAGCAGAGTCTGGAATAAGGGAAAGAGAGATGTGGGGAAAAGGGGAAACAGCAGTATGTACTAGGAGATGCAGTTATGCCGTGCAGGAGTAGCATTCATGTTTGGTATTAGGTGAGAGCCTGGATTAAAATCGGGGCCATGCACAATACTCACAGTGGGAATTTCAATAAAGAGCAAAGAAAATTGGACAAGACGTGGGGCAGATAAAAGATGTAGAAGATGAGAAGAGGATATTAAAGCCTGGAGATTGTGAGAAGTGTATAAAGTAAGTGAAGCAGGATGGTGTCTTGCTGAGAAGTTTCATAAGAGGGGCTGCACAGCAAAAGGTCGTCTGCATATTGAATAAGGTGGGAAGACGAGGAGCAGAAACAGATGTGAGCAAGGGCCTGACCAAAGTAGTGTGGGCTGTCCCTGAAACCCTGAGGCAGGCGGTCCAGGTGGGTTGTGGTGAAGGGTGGGTATCAGGGTCAGTCCAGGTAAAGGCAAAGAGAGACTGAGAGGTAGGGTGTAGGGGGATAGTGAAAAAGGCATCTTTGAGATCAAGGACAGAATAATGGGTTGGGGATGGAGGAATTGAGGACAGAAGAGTATATGGGTTTTGCAGCACAAGATATATATGGAGGACAATTTGATTGATAAGGCAGAGGTCCTGAACTACCCAGTAGGACTTGTCCAGTTTTTGACAGGCAAGATAGGAGTGTTGTAAGTTAGAATGATGCTTAAGTCATTCCAGATTAAACTATAGGATTGAGTTAGATATTGGAACCCTGGGATATATTTAGTAGAGTCTGACGAAAAGGATCCTAAGTGCTGATTTATTTGGGACAGATCAGATAAAGAAAAAGGAACATGAACCTTGATTATGCACTCGGTTCCAGCTACTTCTAGAAGGGGAAACTGCTGGGTGGGGGAGCTAGTTTTTAGACTCTGCACTGGTGGCAGGTACAGGGGGCACGGATGGGAGAGAAGGAAGGAAGGAAAATTTGAAAGGGATCACATTGGGAACAGAGGCTGGGAATGGATCGAAGTGTAAAAAATGCCTGGAAGTAAGGTATTTCAGACCATTTGCCCATGTTGTAACAAAAACTGTCTAAATCTTGTGAAATAGAGAGGTCGAAGGTGCCATCTTTTGACCAGTTGGAGCCATCGTTTAACTCGTATTGTGGCCATGCAGTGTTACAGAAGAAGATGAGACATTTGGGTTTTAGGTCAGGAGACAGTAGAAGAGGCTTGAGGTTTTTTGGAACACAGGCCAGCGGAAAAGAGGGAGGGATAGAGGATGGATGATTTCCCATGGTTCTGGAAAGGCAGCAGAGACAAGGAAACTGGGCACACACCCTGGCCACTCCATAGGCATCCCTAGTTGAGCCTGGTTTGAACCTCCTCATGGGTGAGCAGTCAAAGAGAGCGTCCTCTTTGTTGACCTGCCACCAATATCGGACATGAGCCTGGTGGGTGAATGTCTCCACGATAGTCAAAACCCTGGGGTAAACTGGGTTCCCAGATCCGTGACCTATGTAGGATTTTTTCCAGTCCTGAACCACACGGAAGAACCTGGTTTACCTGATTTTCCTTGTGTTCACAGTGGAAAAAGAATGAAACCAAAAGGGGGCGGAAGTGGAAAGGAAAAGACAAAAGGATGGGAAAGGAAACAGGAGAGAGACTGCTTACCAGAATAGCCAGTGGTGTGAGTCTGTGGGCTGGTCTGATGACCCCAGGTCGGTAGGTAGATCTATTTATGAAAGTTGGAACAGGGGACTCATCTCCCATGGGAGTCCCCCTGTCCTGGGTTTCTGGCACCAAATGTCCAATAGTACCAAATATTAAACGCATTTAATAAAGAGGTTTTCCAAATAGGCTTTGTGTGGGTGACAGGGTCATTTTATTTCTCCCTTGGGTACAAGTGGGTGGAATCCAAGAAAGGACAGGCAAAGGGGTAAGGATGGGAATTGGCTTTATAGGTTGGGGTATTTTTTTTGCGGGCTGAGGGTGTTGCAGAGTAAGATTAGTTACAGTGGTGGAGGGTAGGGGCAAGGAGAATACATGACCACAAGTTCAGTTACAATGGCAGGTGGGGTGAGGCAGAACAGCGGTTAAGATGGCAGGATGGGGCAAGGAGCTTTCACATTATCATAAGCATAAGAACAGTTAAGATGGCAGGGTTGGGTGAGAGGTATTCACATTATCATAAGAACAGTTAAAATGGCACAATGGGGTGAGAGACTTGTCCTGGGAAGCTCCACTGGGTGATTAGGGACAATGGTGAATGCCAACAGGGGGTGGGGGACAATTATCAAGGCAGGCAGGACTTCAGATTTCTGGGTCCAGGCATGCACATGGAGACCTGACACTGACCTGTTGAGGCATCATGAATTAAGTACATTTGCAGGGTTGTTGTATAGTTATTCCTTCGATAACTATCCCTATAGCATATGTTTATATTATTGGATTAAAATGCTGACTTAATTGTTCTGGAGTGTGTGGTGATAGATGACATGCACTTATTCCTGCTGCAATTCAGACACCACAGTGGCATGTGCTATCATTGTTATATTCTCTAAAAACTAGATGTATTTATTTAACTTGGTACCTCTATTGTCATCTACTCTTAAAGAGAGGGGGCATTGCAACCTGAATTTTCATGTATGTATAACAGAGTGACAGATTATTTCCTGATGATTCCAGATATCTACAAAGGTATTTGGTAAAGTAGTTTTACCTTAATTTTTAAACTCTTGAGTAACTTAAGGTAATTTTTGTGCATCTGTCTCATTAATTTACACTTATCCATATGTTAAACTAATTCTTAATGAGCAAAATGATTTTCAGTGCCATTTATTTGTTATGTGTCAATTTATTTATAATTAAATGAGGTTTGGTACCAAAATGTAGACATCTTAGAAAAGAAGTGTGAGTGATTAACAATTTTATTTTTTTATATGATTCCACAAGCTGGAAGCTTGTCAAATCACATTCATTTGTGCCTCAAAATAATTATATGAGTCAGAGAGGGAAGATACTATTGTTCTCTTATTATTAATCAGAAAACCAAGACCAAGAGAAGTTATAAAAGTTGTCTGAAATTTTGGGACTAGCAAGTGGCAGAGCTATCTCTTAATCTAAGTTTTTAACTCCACGATACCACATTTTTCCCAGTTGTGTTTCTATCTTGTATTTTAAGGTGAGTTATAGATTATATCTTTTAGAAATAATTTCTTCTAATGTACTCAAAGATCTGTGAAGGGAAAATAAAAATCTTCGGACCTCAAACTTAATTTGCCACAGGAAAAAGTCAAGCTTGGAAATTGAGTCACTCCTAACTGCCTCCCATTTTGTTCCTGAAGAAATAGCTACAAAGAGAGAGTCTACAAACCTCCCCCGGGGATCCCCTCACTATGTATTCACAAGATCATTCCTTGTGGGCCCCAAGGTCTTTATCCTAAAATGGTTGAAATTCATCCTGACAAGGTAAATGAATAACTTGTTTTCACAGGTAAGGACAAAAATAGTTCTGGTTGTCATCTCTCAGCTCACTTGAGATGAATGTATATTTTGCTGCTTCCTCTACCCTGTGTTTACTTTCTTAAGTTAAAATGCAAATTCACTAAGAGGGAGATGAATTCCTAGTTGACTGTTTTTCTATCCTCTCTTTTTACATGTAAAATGTGGATTCAGTGAGGGCTGATCAAAGCCTCAAAAGAATGCAACTGCTTGCCCCTTTTATCTACACTCCCATTTTTACTTTTCTTTTTGTCTATTGCCCCCTTCTTCCCCTAGAATGTTGAGGTCCCCAAATGCTGTTTGGAAAAAGCACAGATCACAGATGTTCCTGTGATTCTGTGTTTCTTTTTCCTAGACATATACTCAACCTTGGCAAAATCCACCTGTAAATCAAAAAGTATATGAGAGTGCTCTCAATTAATTTAGAGGTTTATTTTGCCAAGGTTAAAGACATGCCTGTGACACAGCTTCAGGAATATGTGCCCACCACTTTGGGCTGGGCTACAGCTTGATTTTATACATCTTAGGGAGACATAAGACATACATGTAAGATGTTCATTGGTTCAGTTCAGAAAGGTGGAATAACTGGAAGCTTAGGCTGGGAAGATGATAGGTGGATTTAAAGATTTCCTGATTGGCAGTTGGTTGAAAGAGTTTATCTAAAGACCTAGAATCAGCAGAAGTCCGTGTCTGGCTGAAGATAAGGGGTTATGAATACTAAAATTTTAATATGCAGATGATGCCTCCATGTAGCAGGATTCAGAGAGAATAGATTATAAATGTCTATCAGACTTAAGTTGCCAAACTCTTAGTTAATTCTCTCCTGACTCAGAAAAAAGACCTGGAAAGGGAAAAAGATTCTTTATAGAACATAGATTTTTCCCACAATAGACAGCTTTGCATGGCCATTTCAAAATATGCCAAAGAAATATATTTTGTGGTAAAATGTTTTAATTTCTTTTTGGGCCTGCTGTTTATCATGTTGGTATTTCTTATCACTACAAAGAGTCTGCTTTGCCAGTCTTAAGGTTTCTATTTTAGGGGTAAATCCTGGACCACTGTGCCTGGATTTGAACAGGGAGAGGATAATAAGGCATGTCTGACACCCCTCCCCACCCTCTTTCTCATTTTGGCCTGAACTAGTTTTTCAGGTTAATTTAGGAATCTCCGGGGCCAAGAGGAAAAGTCCATCAATTGGTCAGGGGATTTAGAGTTTTATTTTTTGCGCATATACCCTATCAGTTTAAAAGAACTATAATAGCTTAGAAGTAAATTCTGTGCGTAAGAAACAAGAGAAAGTAAATTGCCTTGTTAAAATCAACCCAAATTTGTAGCCTTATTCCTAGTGTACTTAAAGGACAAAAGCCAACTAGCATCACTAATTTTTTTCATTATTTGCTAGCTAATGGAGTGGAGATGCAGGTTTTAAAAGATTACGTATTTTGTATCAGAAACGATGACAAGTTAAATTCTAATATATATACTTTTTTCCCAAAAATTCTGCAAATAGAATCACTAGAGGATTGAACTTTTAAAATTTTCTTATTTTTTGAATTTTTTTATTTCAATAGAATTTTTTTTTATTTCAATAGGATTTTGAGGAACAGGTGGTGTTTGGTTACATGAATTAGTTCTTTAGTGGTGATTTCTGAGATTTTGGTGCACCCATCACCTGAACAGAGTACACTGTACCCAATGTGTAGTTAGTTATCCCTCACCCACTTCCCACTTTTTCTGTGGAGTCCCCAAAGTCCATTGTATTATTCTTATGCCTTTGCATCCTCCTAGCTTAGCTCTCACTTATGAGTGAGAACATGTGATGTTTGGTTTCCATTCCTGAGTTACTTCACTTAGAATAATGGTCTCCAGATTTATCCAGGTGGCTGTAAATGCCATTATTTTGTTCCTTTTAATGGCTGAGGAGTACTCCATGGTGTGTGTGTGCATGTGTGTGTGTGTGTGTATACATATATGCAATTATAAAAATATGGAAACAGTCCAAAGGCCCATATGCTGCTAAAAAATGTGTGTACAGGTATCTTTTTGTGCAATGACTTCTTTCCCTCTGGGTAGATACCCAGGGGTGGGATTGCTGCATCAAATGGTAGATCTACTTTTAGTTCCTTTAAGGAATCTCCATAGTTTCTCATGGTGGTCATAGTAGTTACATTTCCACCAGCAGTGTAAAAAGTGTTCCATTTCACCACATCAACATCTATTGTTTTTTTATTTTTTGATTATGAACATTCTTGCAGGAATAAGGTAGTATTACATTATGGTTTTAATTTGTATTTCTCTGATTCTTAGAAATGTTGAGTATTTTCTCATATGTTTGTTGGCCATTTGTATATCTTCTTTTGAGAATTGTCTATTCATGTCCTTAGCCAAATTTTGATGAGATTTTTTTTCTTTCTGATTTGAGTTCCTTGTAGATTCTAGATATTAATCCTTCATTGAATGTATAGATTGTGAAGATTTTTTTCTCACTCTGTGGGTTGTCTGTTTACTCTGCTGATAGTTTCTTTTGCTATGCAGAAGCTTTTTCTTTTTATTAAGTACCATCTATTTATCTTTGTTTTTTTTACTTTTGCTTTTGGTTTCATGGTCATGAAGTCTTTGGCTAAGACTAAGAGAGTACTTTATATAAATTTGATTTTCTTAAGTTGATTGACACTTGTTTTGTGGCCTGTCATATGGTCTATCTTGGAGAATGTTCCATATGCCAATGAATAGAGTATATATTCTGTGATGGTTTGGTACAATGTTCTGTAAATACCTACGAATTCCACTTGTTCTAGGGTATAGTTTACGTTCATTTGTTCTTCGTTGACTTTCTCTCTTGATGACCTGTCTGGTGCTGTCAATGGGATATTGATGTCCTCTACTATTATTGTGTTGCTGTCTATCTCATTTCTGAGGTCTAGTAGTAATTGTCTTAAAAATTTGGAAGCTCCAGTGTTAGGTGCATACATATTTAGAATTGTGATATTTCTCTATTGGATTGGGTTAATTCAAAAGCTTGACCTTGAGCTCTGAAGTTTTTTCTTCTTCTTGTTTGGTTTTATTGCTGAGACTTTCTAGTGTCTTTTGCATTTTTCTAAGTGTGTCCTTCATTTGCAGAAGTTGTGGTTGTTTGTATTTGTGCTATCTTGTTCTCTGGAGATTCATTGTTTCATATCCTGTAATTTAAAAAAATTCTTTAAGTTGGTATTCACCTCTCTGGTGCTTCCTTGAGTAGTTTAACAATTGACCTTCTGAATTCTTTTTCTGGCAATTCAGAGATTTGTCTTGATTTGAATCCATTGCTGGCGAGCTAGTGTGGTCTTTTGGGGATGTTATAGAACCTTGTTTTGTCATATTACTGAAACTGTTTTTCTGTTTTGTTGTTGTTGTTTTGTTTTTGTTTTTTCATTTGGATATACTATATCAGAGGAAAGACCTGGGACTCAAGAGTTATTGTTCAGATTTTCAGATTATTTTGTCCCATAGGGTGCTCCCTTGATGTGGTGCTTACCTCTTCCCATAGGGATGTGGTTTCCTGAGAGCTAAACTGCAGTGATTGTTATTTCTCTTCTGGATCTAGCCACCCAGCAGAGCTACTGGGCTTCTGTCTGCTATTGGGGAGTGTCTGCAAAGAGTCCTGTGATGTGATCTATCTTTAGGTCTCTCAGCGATGGATACCAGCACCTTCACCTCCTCACAGAAGTAGATTCTGTGAGGGTCTTTGGTTACAGTTTTGTTCAGTACGCTGGTTTTGTGTTGGCTGGCAGCCTGCCTATAAGTGGCACATTCAAGAGACCATCAGTTGCAGTACTGTAGGGAGGATACAAGATTGTCTTACGGTCTCCTGGAGAACTATTCAGGTATTTCAGGCAGTGGCTGGGGCCATAGAGCTCCCACTAGATTATGTCCTTGGTCTTTGGCTACTGGGGGTGGGGGCGTAGAGAAAGACCATCAGGTCGGGGTAGAGTTAGACATGTTAGAACTCTGACTCTTCTTGTGTAGTTCTTGCTGCAGCTGCTATGGGGGATGGGAGTGTGGTTCTAGGCCAATTGAGTTATGTTTCCAGAAGAATTATAGCTGCCCTTGCTGTCATGCAGGCTGCCAGGAAAGTGGGGAAAAGCTGGCAGTGAGACCAGCCTCACCCAATTCCCACATACCCCAAAAGGCTGCTCTCACTTTCACCATGCCTCCTCAACATCACCAAATTTATTTCCAGGCAGCAGGTAAGCAGTACTGAGAACTTGCCCCAGGATACTGGCCTCTCCACTAAAAAGGCAATCAGGACTTTCAGGTTTTTAGTCTCCCCGCCTGCTGCAGCTACTGTGTTGTGTCTGCACTCCCTGTTTGCCCTTCCCCCAGGTTCTGTCCAGGAAACTTTGCATTAAGTCAAAATTTTTACAAAGTACAGCTGGAAATTTCCTTCTCCCTGTGATCTTTTCTCAATTCCTCTGGCAGCCCTCCCCAAGGACCCCTGTGAGACCATGTCAGAAATGGCTTCCCTGGGGACTGATAGTACCCACAGGGCTCTTCCTGCTGCTTCCCCTACCCCCATATTTCACTCAGCTCACTAAATTTGTCTCAGCTTCAGGTAAGGTCAAATCATTCTCCATGATCTGAACCTTCTGAACCTTCAGTTTCTCCAGTGAAAATGTGTGTTGAGGGGTGCACAATCCCCCTTTCACACTTTCACACTGTGGGCGCTCAGTCTTTCAGTTGTCTCCTAGAGACTGCAGCAGTGATCTGCTTCCTTCAAAGGGTCTATCGATTCTCTTTGCTTTCCTGTTATGTTCCTGTGGTAGTTTGTGGAGGAAAAGTTCATTATGTGAGTCTCCACACACAGCTCTGTTCATCTGAGTGGGAGCTGCAAGTTAATCCTGCCTCCTATCCACCATTTTCTCCAGAATCTCAAAGTATTGAACTTTTAAAAAGAATTTAGGTAAAGAAACCAAGCTCAGAGTTTCAAAGTATTATTTAAAACTTATTTATTTATTACAAAACTTCAATATAAGTCTCCTGACTTCATGTTTATTCATTTATTCAAAACAATTTAATGTACATGTATTATCTGTCAGGCACTGAGAAAAGTGTTTTTTTCTATTTGACCAATATGCCTTCATGCTTTAGTAAGAGTTTCAGAGTCAGTGGATACATTTCAGGAAGATATTAACTCTGTATAACTTGTTCATAACATTTGTAGGTTTACATAAGGCATTTTTAAAGAAGAGTTTGTGAAATATTTCAGATATTTAAATGGACTGCATACATCCAAATTTTCACAGTTTAGAAATCATTGCTTTACATATTTCCCCTTACCTTCTGTCATTCTAAGCACATTTAGGCAGTGATAAAACATTTCTCTGATATCTTTGGGCATAAACCACGCTTGTTAAAAGCTTCTATTAATTCCCTTTCTTACTCTGTTTATTTGTTTGAAAACTGAATAACTGCAAGGCTTGTGATTGTTTTACTACTAATTTTAAGAAAATATTCTTATAACTTTAATAACATATTGAAATTTTACCTTTCTTATTTTAAATTCTTCCATTCTTATTTACCATTAATTCAGGATTTGGAAAAGTTATGACATTACATAAGCAAACAAAACATTAAAAATGTTATGTCAGGACTTGTAAATACATTTAAAATTATGAATATATTTATATGTTCCCAATCTGATACCTTGTGCCTATTTCAGACCTTTATAATAGGTTATGATTCTCTCCTCCACTGTTTGGATCTAGCCTCAAACTCTTTCTCATTCTCATATTTGAAGTAGCTCCTAAAAGTGTGTCAGAGTTGGTACTCAAGATACAACCTATTTGCCTTCGGAATGAGCTTTTAAATATTTAGCCTGTGGCCA
Source organism: Callithrix jacchus (assembly GCF_049354715.1). NCBI lineage: Eukaryota > Metazoa > Chordata > Mammalia > Primates > Cebidae > Callithrix > Callithrix jacchus. The sequence continues at coordinate 90,539,414 of NC_133511.1, forward strand.
GTCTTTAGCCTCTTGAGTGCTACTTTACCAGGATTTGTTTACTATTGTCTTACTATTACAGTGAATACTATTTGTTGTTTTTCAAAAAAACTTTGTAGAACAGTATATGTAAGCTAAATAACGTACGTGAATAAGGCATACATCAGGATGCTTGTGCAGAAAAAACAATGACTAATTCTAGAACATTGCTCCTTGAGTCTGAAAGTTGTGTTGAGAATTGAATTGCTGACATTGCTTACATATTCTTTTCTTGTGCATTATGTATAGGTTATGCATGTATGTCTTGGCTTAGCAAGCTGTCCTCACAGTAAAAGAGGCCCTTAATCTTATGCTAGGTAGAGCTGATTTGCATATTTCCTTCCTCGAAGTAAATAAAGAACAATGATACAATCATGAGTCCTTTGGAGTAAATAATTTACTTTGTGGAATTTCCTGGGCTACTGATATTACAGTGAACTGATTTCTTTAAATACTAAATGCTTTGTTATTAAGTACGTTTTTAAAAAATACTTTTTCGATGTGAGACATTTGTTTCTTCTGAGCAAAAAGAATGTTCAACACGTTTCTGATCAGACATTTTAGGTTCTAGAATTATGGATTAGAAATTATGTATTTGTATAGAATTGAATTTGAGTACCCTGGAAATACTTCTCAGGGATTTACTGCATCTTCAAATAGCTCTTATTTCTATTAAAATATAAAACAATTACTAGTATTGTTATTCTAAAAAAAATTTCATTATAAAAGTAAAATAAAAAAGAAAGATTAGTGAAAAAATAGTAATTCATTAATGTACTTACAAGTCCTGGAATATATAATATTACATGTTTTGTTTTCATATGTAATGTGCCATAACATTTTTTAAAATCATGAAATAATGGTAAAATTTAGAAAGAATGGTAAAATTGTTACCAAGTTATAAAATTTACAATTGTTAAAAGTGCCTTTTTTTTACATATTTTATTCTAATGGTGATGCCAATATAATTTCAGAAGACAAGAGCAAATTATTGTTCATTTTGAATATTTCTTTGGGCAAAATGTTTAGATGTTCTCTTTTTGTCATAACGGAGACATTTCAAAAGCATATTTGTGAATTTATTTGACTTTATTTCAATACTGTTACTGAGTTACAAGCATTATTGTTAGCCTGATAAAAGAGAAGAAGCCAATTACCCCTTATGATGTGGAATAGAAAGTTGCTACAATAGACACAGTTAAGAGCAGTTTTTTTAAAAGTTTGCAAATTTTACAGTTTATGAAAAGTAACATAGAGCTCATGGAAGCAAGAGCTGAACCCCTAAGTAGTTTACACTGGGAGTCTTTTACCAGTGACAACACTACCAATTAAATCATTATACTTGTACATCTCTTTTAAAGAAAAGATTTAAGGTATCTTAGCTCCTACCATTGTCATTTGGACATAAAAAATCCCATTTGAGGAACAAGTCAGATTAATTTATTATATAAAGTTTCAAGGACTTAGATCCTTCACGTTGGAAGGGCGGCAATAGTTGCAATTTCAGTCTCTTACTTAATAGAGTGTTATCTCCCCAACCGCATTGCCTCTGATTGTAAATATTCAGTGTTTAAGGTTAACAAAAGACTAAGGCAATTTTTTTTTTTATACAATAATGACTGTTGGAGAATCTCCCCTTACTCTTGATTATGGCTGTTTTATATACCTGCCTGCTTCCCACAGAGATGCCAGACCTCTGTCTATAAAGTAATATGTGTTTTTCCCCATGGTCCTCTTGTTTTCATTCTTTCTATAGCCTTTGTTTCTATTGGTGTGGTGCAGGATTTGAGAAGGCAGTGAAATTATTTCAGTACTCTGGACCCATGCAATTTAGTCAGAGGCCAAAATTTACAATCAGCAACACATAGTTTTAATTTTCATTCCAATTTAATAATCTCTATTCTTGTCAAGCTCACAACTAGCATATTCCCACTCTGCTTCAATCATTGCTACCACTCCTCCACAAATAGAAGTATGAAACTTCCTTAAGTTTGCAAATACCTGTATGGTATATATATTATATGACGTGTGAAAACTGCTTTCGTAATTTTGGTAAATCCTTTTGTTTAATCAGTGCCTCCTGCAATAAGACACACATACACAAACACACACACACACACACACACACGAGTACAAATAAGAAGCACCTACTGTGGGGTCAGGACTTCACTATAGCTTCAAAGGACAAAGAAAAGCAATTCTAAGAAAAGCTATCTTACAACTTCAGTTAATTGACATATAAAAGTTCTTATTTATATTAAACAGAAGCATGAGTCTACTGAATATTTTCTTCATTCCTTCTTGCTTAGTAGATGTAGCTTGATGTGGTAAATATAAAATATAGCTGAAAAGAGAGGATCTAATTTCTTAATTAAGTCTTTCACTCACCTGGAAACTAAGCTTGAGTAAAGTCACTTTACTTGTTGGATATCAGCTCCTATCAGTAAAATATAAATGAGATGACTAAAACACACACTTTCAAGTTACGTAGCAGGATAAAATGAGATTGTATATGCAAACACATTGTACAATACATTTTAGACACACTAAATTATTAACAAATTGTTTATTTTTCTGCAGGGAAATTTATTTCATAAGAAATTACTGGCTTATGTTTTTAGAGTTTAAACAACTATTGGTCTTAGTCTTATTCAAGAAATACATCATATGTTCTTAACTCAGGCCCTTATGCTCTCCATCGCCTAGGATATGTAAAACTACATTGCACACCTTTTCTTCTTCTTCAAGATATGGAGCTACCTTGGAAGCCAAGGGAAAATCAATTTATCTTTTATATTTCAGGCAAATTATTTATTAATAAGAATTAAAAATTCTAAAAAATATTTTTGAGAAAACACAGCTTCTAATTTTTAGTATTTATTTGGAAATCAAGTATTAAAGGCATATTTTTTTCAGAAATGAATTATTGGGATATATATTTTTTTAATAAAATTTTTAAATCTATTTTTTAATTAAAGAAAAGAAATCAATGCGGACACTAATAGCTAAATATAATTTCTTAACACAATTGCAGTTGACCATTTTCTGGAAACAGAGATTTGAAAGATTACATTGTCCTTTTCAACTGCCTTCAACATATATATGATTTGTGGGAATAATAGAAATTCTCTTTAATCTTAGGTGCATCACACACCTTTGCTATAATAATTTGGTTTCATAAATTGTACTATCTTGGACAAATTTCATATGCTGATATGCTGACAATTATTTTCATTAATATATGTAAAATCTGCTAAAATAATATTGAAATTAACTCTGTGGATTTTGAGCAGAAACTATGTTAACTCAGTATTATACAACTTCCTCCTTCATGTATTAAATTTGTTTGTAATTTAGATGGATTGAGGAAAATGATACCATATTAATATTTTCACTTATGTGAACCCTTTTATTTGCTTGTGGCTTGGATTTTAATATTAGTCTGCAAGAGTATGGTAGCAATCAAACACAGTCTTACGGGTTGTCTATTCAATTCTGGCTGTTTTAATAAAAATACTCAGCTTTAGCTACATGGAATGAAGATGCTTTGTTGGTGTTTCACAATTTTGACATGTGTAGGAAGCGCCTGTATATCTTGTTGAAAGGAAATGCTGATTTAGTAGGTCTGGGAGAAGGCTTGAAATTCTACACTTCAAACAAGCCCAACAAGGTGCTGACTCTAATGGTCTAGCCAAACTTTAAACTGCAAGGCCTAGCAATCTGATTAATCAAATTTGAAAGGGTTTCTCTCTCTCTCTCTCTTTTGAATTTTAAAATTCTGTAGACACTGCTATGGTAGGAGGAACCAGCATTTGGAAATCATAAACTCAGTTCTCTTTCAGTCATTTCACCAGCTTTCTAGTGTTTCCCATAGACATATAGAAATATATGGACTTCTAAAAAAGGGGACTTGTACTCATTTAACTTTTTTTTTTTTACTCTACATAGTTGACATTTTTCTGGTAGATATAGGGAAAACAAAGTTGAATGGCAAATTTTCAGTATCTCAGTCTAGTAAGGAAGATGAATTCATTTTCAATCAATTTTAATACAATATGGCAAATGTTTTACAATTATTTTTCTACTGCTCTTGAGGGAAGGGATCATTGAGGGGAGGATCAAAATTCCGTAAACCTATTAGTCTCTTTCTTCTAGCTTTATGGAAGACTGAGTTGGATTAGACCTTGAAGGCATTGCACCAGTGTTTAGTAGGTACTTACTAAATATCCACTGGAAGAAAGGAAGGAAGGGAAAAAAGGGGGAAAAATCCAGTGATTGAGGAAAGAGTATTTATTAAGAAAAGAGTCTAACAAAAGGGAATGCCATTTGGACCTGAAACTCTATTTAATAAATTGAAATAGGAACTTGCTGAAATGTGTGGTACATAGGGAAAGAGGCAAGAGAAGAGATTGGGGAGATAGGCTGATATCAAATTATCAGGGCCAATGATGGTGATATTAACAAGGTTTGGGAATAAAGTGTCAGTAATTTTATATTTATTGCTTCTTTTTGTTGTTAGGAAAACATGTTCAAGCTCCTGTTGACTTGAAGGAAATCGGTTTTCTTCTTGGATTTGCCCTCTTCTCCTCCTGTTGGTCTTGGAGGTGACTTACCCTTTCAGCCAGTGAGGCCAGACCAGTGACAGTTTGGCACCACTTAGGTGCTTCTGACTGATCAGCAGGTCCACTGGTTTGGTTCTGGTTTATTATTATTATTTTTTACTAGTTACCACCTTAAATGTCTTTTGACTTTAAGGTAAATATAGAAAAAAGGGAAAAAGGATAGGAGGCTAATGATGTACAAATATTTTACCCAGAAAACAGAGGCCGCAAAAAGCCACACACTTTCATATTTTTCTTTAATGAACAATTTAATGAGAATGAAAACTATATTGCTACTTAATGGGGTATAAAACTTTTCTAATTTAAAGTTATCTACTTGGATGTGAAAGGAAAAGCAGACTCACATATTCTGGGTAGTAAGGAAAATAATGGGAGCACTTTTATGGGTCTTCCATATTTTAGATATTCATTAAGCCTGTGTTTTATTCATAACTGTGCTCATTCTCTTTATCTTCAACCCATATAAAAGGCAGGAGGGAGTAGCATTTAAAAGCAGAGATTTTGGATCCAAGCATGCTGTGTGTAATATTTTGTTAATTACAGTATTAATTTGAGTAAGATAAGTAAACCTTATGTTTCCCTTTTTTTCTCATCTGTAAGATGAAATTAATGATAGCTTCTATGTTATACAGTCATTTTGTAAATGTAATGAGTTAATACAAATAAATTATCGACTTATAATAATGTCTGGCACATATAAAGTACACAATAATATTAGCTATTATTGTTCAAACATGAGAGACAATTTTACTTTCTTTTGATCATAATATTGCTAATCAATTCTTTGGGGTTCTAACAGAATCTGGAATTCAGTCTAAGCTTTTCCTATTCTTGAGTGAGTTGCATAACCTCTGAGCTATTTTCCCAATTGCAAAATAGAAATCATCACTACTCTACAGAAGTGGTGTGTGTAGAGATAAGGTACGTGAATCAACGTAGTTGCTTTCATCTTCTCTTTGAATTTTGTTTTATTTTGTTTTGCATGTTTAATATATACAGACAGAAATAGAAAAATAAACTATTTTTCCTTCTTTTTCATTTGGCTTTTAGGCAAGCCAGAAATAGGATTGAGATTTACTGTTGCATTAAGATAGAAGGGTTATAAATAGAATTCACAGGGTAACCCGCTGGCCATGAGTCCCCTCATTATTTGGAAAATGTGGAAAGTCCATTTCTTTTCAGCGTGCAAATATGAACAGGGTGTGTGGCGTCTTAAGGTTTTGGCTATCAAGGCATTATACTTCATAACTCTAACAGACTCCAACTCATATAATAGTTGGGTTTTACTTCTTTGTAATGCTAAGTATGGTTTTCCAAAACCTTAGTATATTTTTGTTGATATTTTTATAAAATATATCATGTCATCATTGTTTATTTATGTTTCACCTCTTTAATATGTCCATTTAGAGAAAAATATATAAATCACAAACTCTAAATACACAAATATAAAAAAACAAAATTGGTCTGCAAGTTAGAGCTTATCAGCTGGGTCAAGCAGAAATTAATTCATTCAATAAATGTTTCTTAAGCAACTTCAATGTGCCAGAAACTGTGTCGGATGCAGTTCATATATCAGGAAATAATTCAAATATAACACTTTCTACAGGGCATTTATAGTCTAATGTAGATAGGTAAAAACTATAAGTAGTTTGGGTGGTGTGTCACTCTCCAAAGCACCATCATTTGTACTCTGTGATTTCACAGTCTAACAGCTCACATGCTCTGAATCCCCATCAGGAAGAAAAATTTTAATGTATTTAAAGTCAGCTATATTGAAGTATAATTTATGTTCAATAAAATCCATCATTTCTGTTGGACAATTTATTGAGTTTTGGTAAATATATATAGTGTGTTACTGATACCACAATCAAGATCTATAACTATGCATTATTTTTTTTAAAAATGACCATGGAACACTTTGCAGTCAGTTCCTCCTCCCTGGATGTCCTTTTCTAGAACATCATGGAAATAAAACACTTAGCATAATGTGCTTGAGTTTATATATGTTGTTTGATGTATCAGTCATTTTTCCCTTCTTAATGCTAATTTCATAGATGGATACACCACAGTTTGTTTTCCTGTTAGCAAACTGATGGGTATTTTCTTGCTATAGGTTTGGGACTATAATGAATAATGCTGCTATGAGCGCTCACACAGAGATCTTTGAATAAATACACATTTTAATTTTTTTCTGGGGTAAAAGTAGGAATAGAATAGTTAGGACATATGTTTTTTTTTTTTGTAATTTCAGAAAAGATTGCCAATTATCTTCCAGGTGAATGTACCATTCCGTTCTCACAGGCAATGTATGAAAAATCCACATGCCCTGCTTTCCCAGCAATACTTACTTTGGTCAGTCCTGAATTTCAGTCTTTCTAATGTGTTGAGTAGAGATGAGCTTATGATTATAACCTACATTTTCCTAAGATTAATGTTGTTGAATACTTTTTATGTGCTTAGTTTTCATTTATATCCTCTTTGTTGAAGTGGCTGTTCATATGTTTTGCTCTTAATTAGAAAATTTGCTTTATTTTTATATTGGATTACTTGTTTTCTAAGAACTAAGTTATAATCATTCTTCATGTGTTCTTAATACTAGTTCTTTATCAGATATATATTTCACAAATATTTTCTGCCAGTGTGTGGCTTGGCTTTTCATTTTCTTACATGTAAGTTTTAAAGGGAAAATAAATGTTTATTTTTGATAAAGTCAAATGATGATTGTTTCTTTGATGTTAGAACTTCCTATTTAAAGGTCTTTTTCTAACACAAGGTCATAAAGTTTATCCTTGTGTTTTCTTTTATATGTTTTATATGTTTCGGCTATTGTGTAAATCACATCTATGATTTACCTGAATTTACATTTTATATAAAATATGAGTTGATGGTTTCAGTTTATTTTTCTTATTTATATTTAATTAGGTCAGTTTCATCATAATTTATTTTTAACATAGTAATGATTGAGCTGAGAGGACCAAATGATGGTACAGTAAAATGCCCTGAACTGTGTACAACTTCTTATGCGACTTACCTCATGGATTTCTGTATGAGAAGTCCATAGAAAGCCCCTTTAATTGCAGTTGTGTGGTGGTCCTTTGTTCTTGCAGTTCAGGACAATTTTGAAGTACTCTGAATATGATGTGAAAAAAGCAGAAATTAATTCTGGGTTTGCCACTGACTAGAGTAATTTTTGAGAAATTTTTCAACTTCGGGGTTTTAGCTTCTTCATTTGTTAGATTGGGGTAATTCATAGTTTTATTCAAACCTAGCAGAGAAGCAAATGCTTTATAATTGTAAGCCCTTGTTACTGTCTTGTTTATTTTGTTTTTTTTTTCTCTCCCTTTCATTTGCTTCATTAGCTCTTTAGTTCAATTAGGATAAAAAATATACTTGCCCAATTAATTCTTCTGTATACTGCCATAGTGATCTGAGCTTAGTGTCCCTTGCTGTGCTCTACTGTGCTTATCTGAGTGTCAGTCACCTTTTACTATGACTATAAGCTGCTATTTTGGGGGAAGTTCATCTAATAATAATTTTTTCTAAGTTTTTATCAGTAAAATATTTATGGCTGGGTATGGAGGTTCATGCCTGTAATCCCAGCACTTTGAGAGGCTGAGGCAGGTGAATCAGTTGAAGTCGGGAGTTTAAGACCAGCCTGGCCAATGTGGTAAAACCTCGTCTTTACTAAAAATGCAAAAATTAGCCAGTTGTCATGGTGCATGCCTGTAATTCTAGATACTTGGGAGGCTGAGGCATGAGAATTGCTTGAACCTGGAAGGCAGAGGTTGCAGTGAGCCAAGATTGGGCCACTGCACATCAGCCTGGGTGACAGAGCTGCCTAGTCTGTCCTGCAGACCCTGGCCAAGCTACTGATGAAAAGAGTATGCAGACACTGCCTGTGAGTAATTACCATTGTCAGTCCCCCAGAAAGGGGTGGTTCTGCATGTGGATGATAAAAGGTTGGTTTCTGGAAACATAGGTAAAAAACTTATCTAGATAAATTCCTTTGCACTCCCTTGTTATTTGCCTTTTGCCATTAGCTTAAGGTAAGATGATTAGGCTGCCTTCAGCCATAACCCTTTCTGGAAGTTTTTGCAAAACCTCCTAGTCTTCCAAGAAGGTTTGTGTCTTTCCGATAATTTTTTCCACCTTCCTGACTGATCTACACAGAGTGAGACTCCATCTCAAAAAAAAAAAATTCATTGAGTGTCATAGTCTATTAAGTATCTCACCTGGGTGCTTTGAACAAAATATACGTAGGGTATTGTATGGTTTCTGCTTTCAAGAATTCCACAAATAATAATGTCAAGTATTATTTTAAATATACATAGCCAGGCAATGTGCTACTAACTCACACACACATGATCACCTTTACTACTCAAAATAATTCTTTCAGACAGTGGTTTCTCAATTTGTGTGCATTTTAGAATCATCTGAAGATCTTTAAAATTTTTTAAAGTGCTGGCAACACCCCAGACCAATTAGATAAAAATGTCTGAGAAGGGGTCAAAGGCATAAATATTTTTTGAAGTTCCTCCGTGAACTTAATGTGCAACAATTTTGGGAACCACCACTTTAAGGTCAGTTGTAATATTACCAATCCCAGTTTTCAGATGAGGTAGCCATGACTCTGAGAGGTTAAGGCACTCTGAGTCATGCTGTTGAACAAAACATTATATAATTTTCAGTTAAATTAAAATTCTAAACAGATGCATTTAAGTTCTGTAGGAACAAATATATATTTACATATAAAACATAAATATGCAGAGTGAAAGAGAGACTGGAAATATGTGTGAGATTTGATATCCAATAGAGAGTAGAAAAAAATGGAAAATCTAATGTCACTTCTGGTCATGTTTTGGGGCCTGGTGTTATGGTTGGGTTGCTTAAGAAATATTTTGAAGAGAAGTTGAGATTTGAACTCAGTTTGGAAAGAGAAGTCGTAATGTAGTTGCAAGGTTTGTGGAAGATTCTTTGGGAGCAGATGGAGTAGTGTGATCAAACAACCCAAGGCATGAGAGAGCATGGAGAGTTTCAGATTGGCAAATAGTGAAAGGAGCCAGTAGTGACCTGGCAAAAGCTGAGACCAGGAGTCAGAGCTGAAAGATATGCCTCAATTAAGTATTCGAATGCCAGTATTCCAGAATAAAGGTTTTAAACTATGCTATTTTTTTAAAGCTGTGCTGAATTTAATGAAAGATTAATATGAATAGATTTATCTTCAGTGCTTTATATGCTCATATATACATTTATGCATAGTTTTGTGTTTTAATACACTGAGGTAGAGTAGTGAATGCCAATTCTTTTAAAATCTGTGCAGCGCAATAGTAAGTTCTTTGCAAGCTGGAAACCACATTTCATCATTAATTGCCAGATGCCACTGGCAAGAAGCACATTTCCCTGAATAGACTCGTATTTGCCAGTTCCAGAGATTAGCAATATAATTGGATGTCAAAATGCATCCTTTCTGCATCTTTCTCCACTCCTCCCTGCTGTTTTCATAATGGGAAAACCTTAAAAAAAAATGAAGTGGGTGATCTTACTTATTCTGGAACTCAGAAGCGCACATTAAGATACAGAGAGATGTTTCCAACAAGAATACGCATTTATTTATAATCACACAGAAAAGTGATTGTAAAATTTTTCTTCTAAATATTTTTTACATTCTTACATTCATTGTGTTAGCTTAGGCTCTGTTCACCTCTTCTGAATCACTGGCAGGGCTCCCTGAATTCAGTCTTCTCCTCCAAGTTGTATTCCACACTATCAAAAGAAAAGTTGTCTGTTTAAATTTTAAATTTGCCCATTTTTTTCCCACTCCTACCTTTATCTTTCTTTGTCATCTTTCCAGGCTTTATAGAAATAGTTTCAAATCTCCTTAATATAGCTTACATGGCTCTCTGTGAACAACTTCTACCTATATCTTCAGTCTTATCAACACTGAACACTGGATAATAGAGGTCTTGAATTTCTCATCATTTGCCATCTCTTATCTCTGTTGTTTCCTAATATTTGTGGGTTTTTTCCTCTCATGTCTTTCCAAGTATTTTTCACATTGATAATTCTTACTACTTTTAAAAAGTTTTACTGAGATATACTTTATATAAAATAAATCCACTTAAAATGTACAATTTTATGTTTTAATTATATTCACAGTCTTGTGCAGCCATCATTAGAATTCAATTTTAGAATATTGTCTTCATTACATAATCATGTTCATATTCATTAGCAGTCACTGCCTGTTCCTCTTTATCCCTAGACCGAGGAAGAGATAATCTAATTTTTGTCCCTGATGATTTTCACATTTTGGACTTTTCATATATAAATAGAAACATACAATATTGGTATTTCATGACTAGTTTCTTTCACTTAGAAAGAAGTTTATCCTATTTATAGTATTTTCAAAGTTCATTTATGTTATATATTAACACTTCAATTTGTTCTACTTTCATATATTTTATTGGGTGGGTGTACACATTTTGTCTATCCATTTGTTAGAATATGAACACTAGGTTGCTTCTACTTTTTACATATAAATTGTGTCAAGACATAAGCAAGGACACACAAAGACTCAAAACAAAAGGTTGGAGGAAGACTCACCAGTCAAATGGAGAGGAAAAACAAAACAAAACAAACAAACAAAAAAATAACAGGAGTTGTAACTTTCGTCTCTGACAAAATAGACTACAATAGTAACCAAGACTAAAAGAAACAAAGAAGGACATTACATAATGATAAAAAGATCAATGCAACAATAGGAGTCAATGATCATAAATATATATGTACCCAATATAGGGGCACCCAGATATATAAGACAAGTTTTCAATGACTTATAAAGAGACTTGGACTTCCACACTAATAGCAGGAGACTTTGACACCACATTGTTAATATTCAACGGATCAATGAGATAGAAAATTAACAGAGACATTTATGATTTGAACTCAGACCTGGAACAAGTAAACTCAGTGAATATTTATAAAATTCTTCACCCCAGGTCCACAGAACATACATTTTTTTTTTTAGTATCACATTACACCTATTTTGAAAGTGACCACATAAATGGAAGCAAATCACTCTTCAGCACTTGCACAGCATATCACAGATTTAAATGAAATATTGGTTGGCTGTTTGTTTATTTTCTTTCCTTATTCCTTCCTGTCTCCGCTGTTAAGCACAATCATCAGCATAAAAGAGGTTTTTAATACCTATTTCTAGATTGCATTCCAGCCTGGGCAATAGAGCAAGACTCCTGTTCTCTCTCCCCCTTTTCTCTCTTTCTTTCTTAAAAAAAAAAAAAAGACATATACTTGGTTTTTGTTTTATTCAATCTGACAATTGCTGCTTCCTGATTGTTTAACATATTCATATTTGATGTCACGATTGATATAATTAAATTTGTGTGTCATTTTTCTTTTTGTTTTTGATATGTCTCATGACTATTTTTAGTTTCCTGTCACTATTTTATTGTCTTTTTGTATAACGTGATGCTTTCTAATATAACTCTTTAATTTCTTTTAATTATATGTTTTGAGCTATGTGCTTAATGCTTCTTCTAAGGCTTATAATGTATTTCTTAAATTATCAGATTCTACTTCAGATTTATACTAATTTATTTCTAGTGAAGAATAGAAATCTTACACCTATATAGCTCCTTTGCTCCAACCCTTCTTTTTATGCTATTTCATACATATTATGACTATATATGTTATCTTTTGTCCTTTAATGAAGCTGAGAGAAGAACAAAGTACATAATTTAAAATGTGCTGTATTGACCTCATTTACAATTTCTGCTTCTCCTTATTTCTTCATATGATTTCAAATTACAAATTATTGTCATTTTGTTACTCCAATTTAGCTATTTTTCTATGCCTTCTGTGTGCTATTATTGTCAAATATGCTACATTTTTATATATCACAATTACATGTATATGTATATATCCATATATGCATAAATATGCATATATAGTTTGATGCAGTTATTTTTAAAACAGACAATGGGAGAGATGCACAATTACAGTTGACTCTTGAGCAATGTGGAAGGTGGGGGCACCAGTCCCATGAACAGTTAAAAATCTGCATATAACTTTTGACTCCTCAAGTAGTTAACTAGTAATAACCTACTATTGACTGAAAGCCTTACCAGTGATATAAACAGTCAACATATATTTTGTATATTGCATATCTTAGACCATATTTTTCTTATAAAATAATTTATTAAAAAGAGCTTATTATTAAAGTCATAAGGAAGAGAAATTATATATACTCTTATTCATTAAGTGGAAGTAGATCATCCCAAAGGTGTTTCTCCTTATCCTCTTCACATTGAATAGGATGAGGAGGTGGAGGATGGTGGCGGGGAGTGTTGGGCTTCTTGTCTTAGGGATGGCAAAGATGGAAGAGGAGCAAGAGGTGGAAAGGGAGCCCGTAGAGGCAGACACACTGAATAGCTTACAATAGAAAAAAAAAATCCACCTAGAAATGGACCTGTGAAGTTCAAACCAATGTTGTTCAAATGTCAACTGTATAATCTTTTATATATTACTTGTTTTATTACTTTCACTAGTGTTCTTTTTTACCCCAGGTGTATTTGAGTTATTGTCTTCCATCACTTGGTTTAGTCTAAATAAATTCTTTTAATGTTTCCCTGAGGCATACTTGCTCACAACAAATTCTCAGTGTTTGTTCATCTGGGAATATCTTTTCTTTGGACTTGATTTTTGAAAAATATGCAGGATATAAAATTGTTGGGTGACTTCCTTTTTTTTTTTTTTTTTTTTGTCCCTTCAATACTTTGAAGATCTTAACACTCTACCTTCTTCTCTCTCTTGTTTATCATGAGAAGACAGCTGTTGTTAGTCTTGGTGTGGTCTCTCGTCCATGCTAAATTGTTTTCCTCTTGCTGCTTTCCAAAGGGTTTTTTAACGTTTGCCTTTCAACATTTTGCAATATGTCTGAGCATCAGTTCTTTGTGTTTTTCTTATGTGAAGATTGTTGATCTTGTTGGCTATGTGGAAATTTTTCAACTATTATTTCTTAAAATATTTTCTGTTCCTTTCTTTTGGTATTTCATTATTCATAAGTTAGTGTGCTTCATTGTGTCCCACATTTCTTTGAGGCATTGTTCAGTTTTCTTAATTCTTTCTTCTCTTTCCTCAGTTGTATTATTTCTATTCATATATTATCATTTTTCCTTGTAATTTTTTTTCCTTCAGGTCAAATATAGTGTTGAACATCATTAGTGATTTTCTTTCCATTTTGTTATTATACTTTTAACTCCAAAATTTTTATATTGTTCTTTTCAGTAATGACAACTTCTTTATTGCTGTTTTATATTAGATAAGACATTGTTATCATACTTTCATTTAATTAAGCATTATTTTCTTTAGTACTTTGAACATATTTATAATAATTCTTTTGAATTATTTTTTTTCAGTATCCACCACAGGGCTTCCTCAAAGGTAATTTCTATGCCCAGCTACAATGCCATCTACATCTTAAACATGTATAGAGTCTGAAGAGCAGGGCAGGGTTAACACTAGAATTGATTTTTAATGGGAAGCCCTGGACCCTAAATTCCCTAAAGCATGCTACTCACAGGTGAAAGTTACTATTGTTGTTGTTTTAAAGTGTGTGACATGACTTCAGGAAACACTTCTTAATCCTGCTGAATATCGACAATACAACTCGGGAGTTTTAGAACCTTGTGAATCCACCACTTATAAAATTTCCTCCTCTCTGAATGGAAAAATAGGGACAAGAAGATCCAGAAGCATTCCTTCTACATTGTTGACTCTTGGAGAGTGATGTAGCAGATTCCTCTTGAAGCTTTATCTATCTGTCTATCATCTATCTATCTATCTATCTATCTATCTATCTATCTATCTATCAATCATCTATCTATCTAGATATATTTAAATAGATAAGCAGAACCAGTTAAACAGAGCCAATCAAAAATATGTGTTTGCATAAAAGTCAGTGGTGTAATTCCACCCCATAAATATATATACCTACTGTGTACCCACAAAAGTTAAAAAAAATTAAATTAAAAAAAAAAGCAAAAAAACTCAGTGTTGTATTTCCAATGTGAATCAAAACATCTGAGAAAAAGGAGAGCCAGTGGTGTAAATTCCAGTCCAATCACAGGAATAGACAGACATTTTAGCTCAGAAGGCAGGCATGATGCAAAAAAGATAAATTTCTCTTTTCCATTCTTTGTTTTATTTAGGGCTCAATGCTTTGAATGATGTCTGCCCACATCCTCTATTTCTTCATATCTAGCTAGCTAGCTAGCTAGCTAGCTGTCATCTGTCTATCATCTATCTATCTATCTATCTATCTATCTATCTATCATCTAAATGATTTAGACCTAAATGATTTCTATGACAAACATAATTTCAAATTATATTTTTATTCTCTTAACTAACACCATTGGTTGTATTAGTTTAATTTAAGCAAGTAATATAAGGAAGCAAATTTATAAAACATTTTGAGTATAACATTATGAGTATACTGATGTTGATATTTCTTTTGTCCTTGGTATATATGGAGCGTATACTGTCTGCTACACATAAATAAATGTGTGTATTCTATTGAGTCATGCCAGGGTAAACATTAACTTAAATAAAAACTATACTGTTCGCTTTCTCTGAGGCAGCAGTTTGTATTACTGGATTTGCATCAAATTTTACATATGGATATTTCAAAACACTGAAGCCAGCCTAAGTCACTTGAGATTCTGCCTCAGAAGGTTTGAGTTGGAGACTGGATATTTTCATACACGGTGACATTTTTCTAAAGATTAATAACTTAAATGTGTAGAAACACACAGGTGAAAAATAATCAAAACTCTTTGGAAATAGTTTGCAAACTTAAATTCTCTGACAAAGAAGAAATGAAGCTTTTCTTTTTACTTGCCTAAGATAAGCTTAATATAACTCTTCTTTGTATCTCAAATGTTCATTTTTTTTTTTTTTTTTTTTTTTTGAGTTAGAGTCTTTAAGCTACTTGGCCAAATTACTAGGATGGGCAGTACTGGGTGGATACCCATGATGGATGGGTAGATGAAGGGAGAGATGAATGGATGGAAAGGTAGATAAGTAGATAGATATATGGGTAAGAAAGTGGAGGAATGCATGAATAATAAGATATAGGGTATGTGAGTAGACAGATCAATGATGAATGGATGGATTGACTAGGGGCTAGATTGCTGAATGATAAGATTAATAAATAAATGGATGGATGAAGGAATAAAATACAAACAAAAAAGAGGAAAACTAAATGTTAACACCTCCTTGCAATGTTTAATCTACCAAATTACCCCCCAAAAATGATTTCCTATGTTCAGTAAAACATGTGTAGTTTAGAAGATATTTAATTTATTAATTGTCCAGCTGTGAATTTCTCATAATTAGATCCTCACACAGGAAGACACTAATCCCTGTGGGGGCTAGGAAGAAAAAGCAAAATGACAGCTCCAAGCCAGGTGAAGTAAATATTTGACTCCTAATTTGTCAGATACAATTATAAGGCGTGCAACCTCTAACCGTAAGGATAAACTAGTGATATATGAGATAGACCAACAGAAATTTAGCAGTTCTTTGTGTCCTTAGAGAAGCAATACAGTTAATGAATTGCATTATAAAGACCAATTTTTGCTGAAACCAAAGTTATAGCTCTAACTTCCAGGTAATTACCCCAAATAGAAAAAAATGCATTAGTTTTTTTGGTTTTGTTGTTATTCTTTTGCGTTTATTGCCTCATTTAAGCTTGAGAACCAACCTTTGATGTAGTGAAATATTTTAGTACTATTTTTTCTTGAGAAGAAAATCCCAGTGAGGAGTTAGGTTAATTATCTTTCTAAGGTTTCTAAGATGATGATATATCTGTCGCATAAAAAATCCATTAATCAAGACATTAGTTTATTTTTGTGTAACATGTGATAGCTTCATAAAATATCTAAGCTGAAACCCCCAATTTGTGTTTCAACATTTTTTTGTTCATTTTTATCTTTCTTCAACAAGAGAGGAAAGATATAAGTTTCATGTCCCATTTAAGTTTACTCTCATTCGTGAGGCAATGAAGCCCTGAACAGCATGATCACTGGGAATAAAATGGGCATTAGCTTAGGTAGATTTGCAAGAGTAGACTTAATTAGTGGAGGCTGAGAATCAGGTGTTTGAGTACCAACTGCCAAATATGAGTAAGGCAACCTTGGGCCACATAGACACTTTAGCCATTTCAAGGTTTTCTTGCCTTCCTTATTAGATGATTATAACAGTATTATTTATTAAAGTGGACAACACACTCAAATGTCAGCCCAATTCTTGGCATATGGTAGTATTTCATAAACTTACAATGATACTAATATTCCTATTTTGTTGCAGTTGAAAAGCTGAAGATTTGAGAAAATAAAGGCCTTATGCATAAGCTTAAAGCTAGTAAATAGAAAAAGAACAATGCTTTTAAGTTATATTTTAATGTTCTTTTTCTAACACCCTTAATTATAAGAATTTAATTATAAGCATTTAAGATTGTATGAATGAGTTAACATAGTTTAAGTGATTGTTCCATGTTTGTGGTTAGGAGCCAATTGTATTTTATTCTCACTTATGGCTTTAGTCATTATCCTAATTAGCTCAAGTAAAATATATTTAAACATATTGAAAAAAAAAGATTTGTGGTACTAGAGATCAGCAGGTTTTTAATTAGCTTTTCCTTTATAATAGTACAATTTGGGAGGTAGATTTTTGCAGCAGAGAAAGAAAATCTACACCTTTCTTGCCATTCTAAATCTAATACAAGTATGTCGAAGTTGAAAATCTTTACAGAAACTTTACAGCATCCTTGATTACAGCACATATTCATTTACAATGGGAAATAATGGTTAGTTCATTATATCCTCCAATGTAACATACATTCTTGGAGGATGAGGGCTGTATTTCATGTTTCTTTATCACTTTTACAATTTGCATATTGACTGGCACATGGTAGATAATTGATACATATTTGTGGAATCAACCTGAATTGATTTGAATACAAGTCATTCTTTTGTTAACAATTCAACAGATGTATTTACTGGCAACTGAGGTTGGGGAGAATTGTAGATCTAATAATAAGATGAACAGACATTAAATAATGTGGAAGCAGCTTATTATAAAAAAGAGAACATCTTTCTTTAATTGTAATATAAATTCTTGTTATCACCATCATCATTATCTTTCCAACTATGTATCCTGATCACATTTAAAAGTGTTTCTAAATCATAATAAAAAATGATGCATTCAATCAACATTTTATAGACAAAATAATGTTGCCAGGCATTTTTGCGGGCACCTATATGATTCATCAGTAAACAAAAGTTCCCTACTTTGGTAGAATTTATATTGAAGTGAATGGGATAAGCAATATTCAATAAATTGAAAAATGATACGTGTAGATATTAGATAGAATGATATGTGTTACAGGAAAAAGATAAGGTAGAAAGGAATATGGAATTGGGATTTCTAGGTGGGAAGTTAGGCAGTTTACAATGTTAAGAGTCTAGAGTGGACCTCCTTAAATTGATAACAGGAGACAAAAATTGAAAGAGGTGAAGAATTTGAGAAGTAAGAGATTCCAAAATGTGGTCTTGAAATCATCAGTACCCGAGTTTTATTTTTATTTCCTTCACTTAATTTTATATGTTTCTTTGACTTCATAGACTTTTGTTTGCATACCTAAAAATAAGGAAAAGAATCCTTTTTGTTCTACTGTGTGACTTTTATAAATTGATGAGAACTTGCTGTGCCATACTAATTGTTATTTAATACATGTTAAAAATGGAATGTGCTAAGAAATGTAGTTCATTTTATATAAAATTACATGAGAGGTAAGACATTGACATGGATTGAAGAGCTCTTTGGCCCCTCTTTGTGGGCCTCACATTTTTAGAGCTTCAGTATTTCCTAGAGTTTTGCTTTCTCTTTTAAGCAAATTTGCCAAATCCTGTGTCATTTGCCTCCACTTAGGAATTCAAGTGAAAATAACAAAAAAAAAAAAACCCTGTTGAGAAATAGACTATGAAAATGCATTAAAAATATCTACTAAAATGCATTAAAATAAATTTAAGGAAAAAAATACACATTTAGAGCAGTAGGGAATTAACAAGCTGACATGTAGATGTTTCACTATCTGCTGTTTTCAACAAATTCACTTTAGTGGAATACATTTTTTGAAAGGATTTTTGGGATAAGCATCTTGTGCAGCTGCTGTACTTTGGTGGTGACAAAATTAAACAATTGGCTTAATCGAGCCTTCAAAAGGCAGAAAGATTGGCACAAATATCCCTAGAGGACCATGACATTCAAGCAGATTCACACAGGGAAAAAAAAAGTACCTATGGGAAATATTTCCACTGACTTAATCCTGACATCTACAAAATGTGTGCTGGATTGTATCCACTGTATCCTCAGCACTCTTGTCATTAAAGTTAATAAACTACCAATTTCTGTACCTGTTGGAAGGAAATGCAGCCATTGTCTGCCATGTCAATTAACTGTCAGAAAAAGGAGATTTAGAGGATGAACTGAAAACTCTCCTAAAGGAACATTTTTTGGACTTTTAAAGAGAGGACTTGATAACTCAAAACATTTAAGTAGATGTAGACTATTTATAAGTATAGAGATGTTTCAGTACAAATCCAGAAACAAAAAATTAAAGTGCTTGAAGAATGTAAGAATCCTGTTTTCTTAGTGCAGTACATCAAACTGATTCACTAACAAATTAGCAAGTGTGCTAATTTGTTCATCCAGTATTGATTTAGAATCAACCATATACCTGGCACTATTCTGATAATTATTTATTCAACGATTAGCAAAAGAGAAGTGAATTCCTATTTTCTCGTGAGGGAATGAAATACTAAACATGCAGGTAAATGGATAAAGGACAACTATAATAAGTAGGGGTGGAATTTAAACAGTATGTATTAATATAACCATACAAATAAATGGTTTAACTGTTAAAGCACTACTATACCAACTGGTAAATAACCATATTATTTTTCTTCCTGGCCCATCTCCTGGAACCCTTCATTTTTCCCTGTACTCAGTAATAAATGGCAAACACCTGTTACAGCACATGGCTTTGCCATAACACTTTGATAACCTTTCAGGACTCTGCGTAGGTCAATAGCACGGGGATCCTATAGTTTAACACAAGTCTTTGTACAGTATTCTGTGATCCTATTAAAAAAAGCAGGATAGTAGTCTTGTTACGAGATGTTACAAGACTGTTTTTCATTGCCTCCCTATCTCACAGGAGGTTGTGATCAAGCAATATTTTATCTGTGTCTTGTGTCAGTAAAGCATGAGACTTTCTACATTGCACCTCTTCTCCTTCTTTGGGTACAGCTGCAGACTGTAAAATTGTTTGGCTATAATTTAGAATTTGATCCTCAATGGGAGAGAGACCTACAAATTGTGTTGTCTGTCATCTGGCACCCCAGGTTTGGTGTCATCCAGAGACTGGGAGTGGGTTGCCAACACCATGCTGATCTTCCTTATGCAGTCATTGTGAGTAATAAACTGTCCAAATATATTTGGGCTCATTGCCTCCTTTTGGCTGAATCTGTAAGGCTGTGTCAAGTCAGCTTAGGAGCTTCAGCCATGCTGCTGCTTAGGGACTGCTTAACTACTTGTAACCTGTCAAAGCAGGAAATTAATAGGACCCTACTCCAGCATTCAGTGAAGATTAGATTTTATTGTTGTACGTCCATACCATACCAATCATTTTATATTTTGAATATCACAATTCATGAAAGTACTAGGAAGAAAAATATGAAATTCCACAAGATAATATAACAGATGTGAAATTATATTAGTGTAAAATGAATTTCTGTGAGAATGAGTAGGAATTAACCACAAAGAATAGGGTAGCAAATAATTTTCCACAACTTTAGGAAGAAAGAACAGGTACATGTGAAGATGGTGAGGTATATAAGAATATGTCTCATTCAAGGAACTATAAAGAAGGCCAAAGATTATATTGTACATGTGGGTCAAAATATCTCCCTGACAGCCTAGCCAAACAGTTTGCTACTTACACCCATAAAGATGGAGTTCTGAGACTTCAAACAGAAAACCCATATAATTATTTTGTCTATTTGAAAGACATATTGATAGTTATAGTGAGGAATACAGAAAATATTTGAAGACCTTTCTGACCATAAGTTTCATAAAGATAGGGATGTTGATTTATGTTGTGTTGTATTTGTAACTGACCTCATATTGAGTGTCACAAATCTGGTAAATGAAGGTGTGAGAGAAGGAAAGAAGGAAGCAAGGAACCCAAAGCGGGAGGAAAGGAAAAAGAGAGAGGAGGCCTTTGATTTTAGAGGAGTATAAAATTTATGAAATGGCTGGGATTTACTAGGCCTGCAGTAAATGCCTTGGAAAAGATTGAATGAGGAAGGAGAAAGACGTAATTTTAAAAATTACATGTAATAAAAATATAATAAATTAAAAAAATTATAGTCTTAAATAATTATCCCTGACAATATATAAATTCCAAATTACCAGCACACGCTTGTGATGTGACTTTACAGAATCCTCCTGGAATAATTCACTTCCCATTGGCTTGTTCAGGGAAATTTGAACAAAGAAGTGCATTCTAGACGAATTTTTTGACCGGGGTAGAAGGTAATACTATTATTGGCCTACTTTGGGTGGTGTGGACTGTGTAGACAAACAAATGTAATAACCTCTAAAGATAGTATTGTGACAAACTATTTAAAACCTCAAACTCAAGGTAAGGGAATTTACATTTTATTTTAAAGACAATAAGAAATCATCAAGGTTGTTTTGCCAAGGAAAAATGGGTTAAAATAAAGTTACATGAAAAACAAATATGTTGGATCATGCAGAATGACTCTGTGAAGGTGAAAGGAGAGACAGAGAGAGATAAGATGCACAAAACTCAATGGCATAGTTGCAGCAATCTAGTCAAGGGTGGAAACAAAGACCTAATTTTATTAGTTTTAATAACAGCAAAAATAAACAAATGGAATTTATGGCTGAATGGACATGAGCATAAAACTGCTTTTGACATTACAGCAGAGATCATGTGTGTGGAACACACAAGAATGACTCCTGAGAGCTGTCCACCTTCTAATTCTAGAATGTATGAATATGTTATTGGGTCAGTGTAAGCAGAGGTGGGATAATGTGGCCACAGATAAGAAATGCAGACAGTCACTATAAGTTGGGAAAGGCAAGGAATAGATTTTTCACTGGGACTTCCAGAAGGAACCAGGATTGCTGACACCTTGACTTTAGCCCACTAATGTTTTAGAACATTACGGCGACACATTTTTGATGTTTTAAGCCACTATGCTTGATGATTTGTTACAATAACCATAGGAAACTAATATAATCTACTCTTGACAGTAATATACAGAGTGAGAATGTTCTGACTTCAATTTTATACATGCTGCTTTTGAGTGTTATATGTAAATTTTCGGTGCTACAAAAGACATAGAACTTGAATATAAATTTCCTCAGCAAGACAATTTACTTCTATAGAAGGGTGTGGCTCACAGATGGAATGATGGTGGGTAAACACCTGGACAAGAGAGGGGAAGGAGTTCTTATTCCTGACGTAGGTAGCCCCAACTGCTGTGTTGTTCCCCTGTTGGCTAGGGTTAGATTGCACAGTCTAGGCTAATTCTGATTGGCTGTTTTAAAGAGAGCAGATGTATAAGCCAGAGCGGTGGGTTGGGTAGTTTGGCAGAAGGGCAGTTATTGGACAGGTCAGAGCAAGTGACCAGGGGTGACTCAGGTCAAAGCAGGTAACCAGGGCAGGTGACTGGGGCAGGTGACAGGGATGAGTCAGGAAGGAGCAGGGTACCACAGGAACAGATGTAAACTGCAGATTACAACTGGTGGAAAAAGTTTTTTACTGAAACTACAAGGAAGTTAAACTTTAAAATGGAGAATTAAAGACTAAGAGAGCTGAACATACTGATTCTTTGAAGATACAGTGGGGTTCACTATATCTTACATGAGGAATCAGAAACGTGATGAGTGAATATTGTTCAAAAAATAAAACATAATGGACTTCTGTTTATGGAAAACATGGAGACAGCACTGATAAATGAGTCACAGGTGTAATAAGAACTAAAGATATTAAAAATTTTGGTGAATTCTTATGTTTGGGTAGAAAACAAGAAGGAAGAATTATAAGAGAAGACTGGGAAGTAGTGAAAAAAAGGTGAACAGAGGTGAATAAATGAAAGAAGGTACAAGTTGGTTGGGAAATTTTAATAGGAAAATTACCAGAAGAGTTGATGATTAGCTATTTCACATGCTACATGAATTTCCAGGGTGGTGAGACCTGTGGTTTTCCCATACTTGAAGAAACTCTAGTTTAAAATGCTTTCCAATTCATGGAATTAAAAAAAATAGAATATAAACACCCACATTTTTGGTAAGGTAATATTCCACGGAAGTCAGAAAGATAGTTGTTCCTTGGGATAAGGTAGTATTACAATGAGAGACAAGGTAAAGATGTTAAAAGTATGTCATGGACTGAAGTTGTTTAATTTTTAGGTTTTCTAAGGGCCTTTCTTGTTGTCTTGTTCAACTTGGCTTTTAAACCACTGGAGTGAAAGTAGCCCAGTATACTAAGTTTGGAGTCAGATAAATAAGGTACCAAAACCTAGCTGTAAACTTTTGCTTATTCTTTTCGATCCTAATTCTTTTTTAATTGTAAATTGGCAAATTATAGTTGTATATATGTATGAGTTACAAAGTTATATTATTGTTTATGAATGCAATGTAGAATAATTAAATCAGGTTAGTTGATATATCAGTTTATCATTTTTTGTAGCAAGAACATTTGAAATTACTCTTAGCAAATTTGAAATGTATCATATTTACTATATCCATCATATTGTGCAATAGACCTCCAAGAAAAAAAAAACATATTCCTTGTAATTGAGGCATTGTACCCTTTGATGTCATCTCCTCATCCCCTCTATACTCCCCAGCCTCTGTTTACCACTGTCCAACTCTCTGCTTCAAGTTTGTTTCAGAAACGATTTAAAGTGAGAACATGTGGTATATGACTTTCTTACCTGGCTTATTTCACTTAGCATTAATGCTCTCCAATTCCATCCATGTTGTTACAAATGACAAAATTTGTTTCTTTTTAAAGGCTGAATAATATTTCGTTGTTTATATATAATATATTTTCTTTATTTATTTGATGGTGAACACAGGTTGATTTCTTGACTATTGAAAATAGTGCTGCACACAATTCACAACTGCAAAAATATGAAACCAACCTAAGTGTCCATCAACCAGCAAGTGGATAAAGAAAATGTGGTGTATACATACCATGGCATACTACTCAGTCATAAAAAGGAATGAAATAATGTCTTTCGCACCAACTTAGATGGAGCTGGAGGCCATTATTATAAGTGAAGTAACTCAGGAATGGAAAACCAAACATCATATGTTCTCACTTATAAGTAGGAGCTAAGCTATGAGGATGCAAAGGCATAAGAACGATATAGTGGGCTGGGTGCAGTGGCTCACACCTGTAATCACAGCACTTTGGGGTGCTAAGGCAGGTAGATCACGAGGTCAGGATATCTAGACCATCTTGGTTAACATGGTGAAACCACGTCTCTACTAAAAATACAAAAAGTTAGCCGGGCATGGTGGCACGTGCCTGTAATCCCAACTACTCCGGAGGTTGAGGCAGGAGAATCGCTTGAACACAGGAGGTGGAGGTTGCAGTGAACTGAGATCATACCACTGCACTCCAGCATGGGTGGCAGAGAACAAGACTCTGTCTCAAAAAAAAAAAACGAACAAACAAAAAAACAAAGAATGATATAATGGACTTTAGGGACTCAAGGGGAAGGGTGGGAGGGGGGTGAGAAACAAAAGACAACACAGTGAGTACAATGTACACTTCTCGGTGATGGGGGCGCACAATCTCAGAAATCACCACTAAAGAATGTATCCATGCAACCAAAAACCACCTGTAACTCCAAAAACCTACTGAAATAAAAAATTAAATTAAAAAAAAAAAAAGAAAATAGTGCTGCAATAAACATGGGAATGCAGATGTCTGTTTGACATACTGATTTCAAATATTTTGGATAAATGCCCAGAAGCAGGATTGCTGGATCACACAGGAATTCTATTTTCAGTGTTTTGAGAAACCTCCATAAGGTTTTCTTCAATGGCTGTACTAATTTACATTACCACCAACAGTGTGCCAGGATATTCTCTTTTCACCACATCCCTGCCGAAGTATGTTACCTGTCAGATGAAGATAATACTACTTATCTCTTAGGATTAATGAGAATATTTAGATGTTATTTCATGGTAACTGGCACATTTACCTGCTACTTGCTGGTAAATACAGAATGGTGGTGATTATATAATCTCAGAAAAAGAGTCAGAGAAAATAAGAATAAAAGTCAAGTTAAAAGCATTATTAGGTGATATAATGTATTTGGGAAAACGTATGTATAGCAATATAGAAATAGCAAGTTTTTTTTACTTTGTTTATACCCAGCCCAACATTAGTTAAGGTAGCATTAACTGTCATAATTGATCAGCAAACTACCTGAGATGTGGTTTACAGTACCACATCTCATCCCGGGTTTTAAAAAATGCAAATGCATATTGAGCTGATAATATCTGCCTAAGTAAGGCACAATGAGATAATCTTCATTTCTTCCAAATCTCTTTCAAATTAATAATTACAGGGAATTACAGGGTATATTTTTATATGGGATTATTCCTCCTAGCAATTATTACCTCCTAGAACAGTTGAAGTAGACGAAGACAAAATGGATTAATAGTAACTTTTAATATAATTTTCTCCTCGTGAAGTCAATAAATTCTATAGTAAAGAAAAATTAGATGCTTCTAGATTATAACTCAAAGCATCAATTTTTAAAATGTATTTCTTTACCTAGATATTTGATCCAGGTTCATATATATCATAGAAACTTCTTGTTCTCAATGCACAGTATAAAAGGAAATGCCCGATATCCCGTTTTCATGAAGACAAACATATTTCATTTTTAATGATTAAAGTTTCAAACATTTTTAGAAAGTTGTACAGTTTCTAGATGTGTAGTTTAGAGTTTATAACCTATTAATTAAGATCTGAAGCTACATAGAGTGTCAGTAAAATAGCTGAAAAGTCCTATTAAGATTCCCAAGACTAATATAAGGAACAAAAGCCTTTATAGGAAGATGTCTAAACAAGATGATTCTCAAATAGCAGTCATCTAATTTCTAATTTTGAAAGTGGATGTGTGAAAATTGTCGTTCTTCCTCTCTATCTAAATAATTTTCACCATTTTTCTTTGTTATTAATTCTAGACATGTAATACAAGTTTATGAATTGCATACTAAATGTATGGCGAAATTCACTTAGCCTAAATATGTTAAAGAGATAGTTTTCCACTGAAAACTCCATTTCTTCAGTTTTCTCTATAGAAAACTCTGTCTTCCATGGGCCTTGATTCACGTCCAAAGCTTCTCTAAAATATCTCTGTCTACAAAGAAAGGATATCAACAAAATTCCATAGCCATTGAAATCAGTCTGTCTGTCATTTAATAACTCACAAAAAGGCTGAATATATTCTTTGTTTTTAGAACATTTTCTGGGTGAAAGACAAAACATGAGATTATAAACTTTGAAAGCAGTTTTGAGGAAAATTTATAGGTTAATAAAATTTAGAAAGTGTCTGTCTAGTCATTAATATGAGTAATAAAATAGTACCATAATTTTACATATAAAATTTTAAATTAACACCTACCGTTTTGAAGAGAGGTTTAGGGAGAGAGTTTAAAGAAGAAAGAATATGAAATGCATGTAGAATATTAAATGGCTCATTTAAAAATAAATATTAGGAAATAAAATCAGATGTTATTGTGTCTACTCTGGTACATTAACTGAATGTGTCTATTACTATAGAAAGCACCCAAGCAGTCATAAATTCCTTTCACTACAAAGATGATTTAAAAATCATCTACTCAAAAATTCTTACTTTGCACAAAGGGAATCTGAGATCAAACAGTAAGTGGCAAAGTGCATGCAATACCTGTGACTCATGGATCATTAATCTCTCCTGGGGTAATTTTTAGATATTCTTAGAGATAAATCAAGGTAGTACATTTAGGTCTTCTACTAGGGGAAGTGGTGTTTTATTATAGTTTTACTTGCTTTATCTGATAAATAATGATGTTGAACATATTCTAGTGAGCTTATTAACCATTATTGTATTCTGAATATAACCATTTTATTTATGAATAAACCACCTTTGGTTTAATCAATGATTTGACCATTTTTTAAAAAAAAAAAGAAAAGGGGGTTGGGGGAGGACTCAAGATGGCGCTGTGAGAACAACCCAGGATTGGAGCTCTCGTTGAATTCGCAAACGGTGAGTCTGAGCTGCATTTCCAGACTGATCTTTGTTGCCCACAGAACGGGGAAACTCCCAAGTATAAAAAAGACACGGGACGCCAGGCAGTAGGTCTGCCTGGCGAAGCCGGCAGCCGGGGCGGCGGCGGCCGGCCCTACCCAGCAATCCCCACAGGGCGCACTTGTCCGGGTGCCCTGTTGAACCAGCAACCTGAGACTTGAGAGGGCTAGACTTGAGACTGAACGAGACATGGACAGTAGGCCAGCCCAGGGGATTGCAGGGACAGATCGTTTGGGATACCCGGTGGGATGAACAAAACCGCGATTTCAAACTATCCCGAGCAGACGGTCCGAGACGCTCTGTGGGGGAGGGGCGTCCACCACTACCGAGGCAACCCGCCCCAACTGAGATACACGCCCACTGCTGACACAGCCAGCCATTGCCGAGGCAACCCGTCCCTACTGAGATACACTCCCACTGCTGACGCAGCCTCCCATTGCCGAGGCAACCCATCCCTACTGAGATACACGCCCACTGCTGATGCAGCCTGCTGTTGCCGAGGCAACACGCTACAACGAAGAGACTCCGCCGCAGAGCATGGCGGAGACCACAGCAGAGACTGCAGGAACAGGGCTAATCACACAACAGCAGGGCGGAGCCTTGGCAGCCAAACAGTGGCTAGTCTGCCTTCTAGCTGGGAAGGACACCTAATCAGACATCGAAAAATAAAGCCTGAACCCCCCAACACAGAGCATTTGAGAAAAAAAACGTTTTTTTTTAATGAGCTCTGTTGCAGCAGAATCAAACATAGCAGCCTAACAGCCCTGAATGAACAACAGAGCTCACAGCTCAGCAATTGAGCTCCAAAAAAGTATACAGACTGTCTCCTCAAGCAGCTCCCTGACCCCTCTATATCCAAAAGACTGACATTAGGCAGGCATCATCCTGGGACAAAGATAGCAGAAAAAGAAACGGGTAGCATCCCTCACTGTGCCACAGCTGCTAGAGGTGCACCCCAGACAAGCAGGGCCTGGAGTGGACCTCAGCAGTCATACAGCGAAGGGGCTAGGCTGGTAGAAGAAAAACCAAGTAACAGAAATACTTCATCATCAACAATCTGGGTGTCCACTCAGAGACCCAATCGAAAAGTCAGCAACTACGCAGACGACAAGCGGATAAACCCACAAAGATGGGAAGAAACCAGCAAAAAAAGGAGGAAAACACCTGAAACCAGAACACCTCGCCTCCTAGAAAGGACCAAAACTCCTCACCAGCAAGGGAGCAAAGCTGGACAGAGAATGACTGTGACGAAATGATGGAATTAGACTTCAGAAGGTGGATAATGAGAAACTTTTGTGAGCTAAAAGAACATGTATTAAATCAATGCAAATAAACTAAGGAACTTAAAACAAGATATGAGGAAATGATAACAAGAATGGATAACTTAGAGAGGAATATGAATGAATTAATGGAGCTGAAAAACACAATACGAGAACTTCGTGAAGCATGCACAAGTTTCAATAGCCGAATTGACCAAGCAGAAGAAAGAATATCTGAAGTCGAAGACCAACTCAATGAAATAAAACGAGAAACCAAGATTAGAGAAAAAAGCGCAAAAAGGAATGAACAAAGTCTCCAAGAAATGTGGGACTATGTGAAAAGACCTAATCTACGTTTGATAGGTTTACCAGAAGGGGATGAAGAGAATGAATCCAAGCTGGAAAATACTCTTCAGGACATCATCCAGGAAAACTTCCCCCACCTTGCAAGACAGGCCAACACTCAAATGCAGGAAATACAGAGAACACCACAAAGATATACTGCAAGAAGAGCAACCCCAAGGCACATAATCGTCAGATTCAACAAGGTTGAAATAAAGGAGAAAATACTAAGGGCAGCCAGAGAGAAAGGTCGAGTTACCCACAAAGGGAAGCCCATCAGACTCACAGCAGATCTCTCGGCAGAAACACTACAAGCCAGAAGAGAGTGGGGCCAATATTCAACATTCTTAAAGCAAAGAACTTTCAACCCAGAATTTCATATCCAGCCAAACTGAGCTTCAGAAGTGAAGGAAAAATAAAATCCTTTGCGAACAAGCAAGTACTCAGAGATTTTGTCACCACCAGGCCAGCTTTACAAGAGCTCCTAAAAGAGGCACTACACATAGAAAGGAACAACCAGTACCAGCCATTCCAAAATCACACTAAAAGTTAAAGAGCATCAACATAATGAAGATTCTACAACAACTAACAGGCAAAACAGCCACTTAGCATCAAAATGGCAGTATCAAATTCACACATAACAATATTAACCCTAAATGTAAATGGACTAAATGCACCAATCAAAAGACACAGACTGGCAAATTGGATAAAAATCCAAAACCCATCAGTGTGCTGTATCCAGGAAAACCATCTCACATGCAAGGATACACAAAGGCTCAAAATAAAGGGATGGAGGAAGATTTACCAAGAAAATGGAGAGTAAAAAAAAGCAGGAGTTGCAATACTCGTCTCTGATAAAATAGACTTTAAAGCAACAAAGATCAAACAGACAAAGAAGGCCATTACATACTGGTAAAAGGATCGATAAAACAAGAAGAGCTAACGATCCTAAACATATATGGACCCAATGCAGGAGCACCCAGATACATAAGGCAAGTTCTTAATGACTTACAAAGAGACTTAGACTCCCACACAATAATAGTGGGAGACTTTAACACTCCACTGTCAATATTAGACAGATCAAACAGACAGAAAATCAACAAGGATATCCAGGGCTTGAACTCAGACCTGGAGCAAGCAAACCTGACAGATATTTACAGAACTCTCCACCCCAAATCCACAGAATATACATTCTTCTCAGCACCACATCACACCTACTCAAAAATTGACCATATAATTGGAAGTAAAGCACTGCTCAACAAATACAAAACAACTGAAATCATAACAAACAGCCTCTCAGACCATAGTGCAATCATGTTGGAACTCATAATTCAGAAACCAACCCAGAACCGCACAGCTTCATGGAAACTGAACAACTGGCTCTTGAATGTTGACTGGGTAAACAATGAAATGAAGTCAGAAATAAAGAAGTTCTTCGAAACCAATGAGAACGAAGACACAACATGCCAGAACCTCTGGGACACATTTAAAGCAGTCTCTAGAGGAAAGTATATAGCAATAAGTGCCCATATGAGGAGAATGGAGAGATCCAAAATTGACATCCTATTGTCAAAATTGAAAGAGCTAGAGGAGCAAGATCAAAAAAACTCAAAACCCAGCAGAAGACAAGAAATAACTAAGATCAGAGCTGAACTGAAGGAGATTGAGATACGAAAAACCCTTCAAAAAATCAATAAATCCAAGAGCTGGTTTTTTGAAAAGATCAACAAAATAGACAGACCACTAGCCAGATTGATTAAAAAGAAAAGAGAGAACAACCAAATAGATGCAATAAAAAATGATAAAGGGGAAATCACCACAGATTCCACAGAAATTCAAACCATCATCAGAGAATATTACAAACAACTCTATGCACATAAACTGGTAAACCTGGAAGAAATGGATAAATTCCTGGACTCCTGTGTCCTCCCAAGCCTAAACCAGGAGGAAGCTGAAACTATGAATAGACCAATAACAAGGTCAGAAGTCGAGGCAGCAATTAAGAGCCTACCACACAAAAAAAGCCCAGGTCCAGATGGGTTCACAGCTGAATTCTACCAGACACACAAAGAGGAGCTGGTACCATTCCTTCTAAAACTATTTCAAACAATCCAAAAAGAGGGAATCCTTCCCAAATCATTTTATGAGACCAACATCATCCTGATACCAAAACTCGTCAGAGACCCAACAAGAAAAGAAAACTTCAGGCCAATATCCATGAAGAACATAGATGCAAAAATCTTCAATAAAATATTGGCAAGCTGAATGCAACAGCAAATCAAAAAACTTATTCATCATGATCAAGTAGGATTCATCCCGGGGATGCAAGGCTGGTTCAACATACGCAAGTCTATCAACGTAATTCACCACATAAACAGAACCAAAAACAAAAACCACATGATTATCTCAATTGATGCAGAGAAGGCATTTGACAAAATTCAACAGCTCTTTATGCTAAAAACCCTCAATAAACTCGGTATCTATGGAACGTATCTCAAAGTAATAAAAGCTATTTATGACAAACCAACAGCCAATATTATACTGAATGGGCAAAAACTGGAAGCATTTCCTTTGAAATCTGGCACTAGACAAGGATGCCCCCTTTCACCACTCCTATTCAATATAGTACTGGAAGTTCTAGCCAGAGCAATCAGGCAAGAAAAAGAAATAAAGGGTATTCAAATAGGAAATGTGGAAGCCAAATTGTCTCTATTTGCAGACGACATGATAGTATACCTAGAAGACCCCATCACCTCAGCCCAAAAACTCCTGAAACTGATAAGCAACTTCAGCAAAGTCTCAGGATATAAAATCAATGTGCAAAAATCACAAGCATTCGTCTACACCAATAACAGACTTAAAGAAAGCCAAATCAAGAACAAACTGCCATTCACAATTGCTACAAAAAGAATAAAATACCTTGGAATACAACTCACAAGGAACTAAGGGACCTCTTCAAGGAGAACTACAAACCACTGCTCAACGAAATCAGAGAGGACACAAACAGATGGAGAAACATTTCATGTTCATGGTTAGGAAGAATTAATATCGTGAAAATGGCTATACTGCCCAAAATAATTTACAGAATCAATGCTATCCCCCTCAAGCTACCATTGACTTTCTTCGCAGAACTGGAAAAAACCACCATGAACTTCATATGGAACCAAAAGAGAGCCCGCATAGCCAAGTCAATTCTAAGCAAAAAGAACACAGCGGGGGGCATCACACTACTGGATTTCAAACTATACTACAAGGCTACAGTAATCAAAACAGCATGGTACTGGTACCAAAACAGAGATATAGACCAATGGAACAAAACAGGGGCACCGGAGGCAACACAACATATCTACAACTATACAATCTTTGATAAACCTGACAAAAACAAGCAAGGGGGAAAGGATTCCCTGTTTAACAAATGGTGTTGGGAAAACTGGCTAGCCATGTGCAGAAAGCAGAAACTGGACCCCTTCCTGACACCTTACACTAAAATTAACTCCAGATGGATTAAAGTCTTAAACATAAGACCTGGCATGATAAAAACCCTAGAAGGAAATCTAGGCAAAACTATCCAGGACATAGGAGTAGGCAAGGACTTCATGACCAAAACACCAAAAGCATTGGCAACAAAAGCCAAAATAGACAAATGGGACCTAATCAAACTCCACAGCTTCTGCACGGCAAAAGAAACAGTCACTAGAGTGGATC
This sequence comes from Callithrix jacchus, assembly GCF_049354715.1. NCBI lineage: Eukaryota > Metazoa > Chordata > Mammalia > Primates > Cebidae > Callithrix > Callithrix jacchus. Next base: position 90,571,850 of record NC_133511.1, read on the forward strand.
AGCAACCAACAGAATGGGAAAAAATCTTTGCGGTTTACCCATCTGACAAAGGGCTGATATCCAGAATTTACAAAGAACTCAAACGGATTTACAGGAAAAAAACAAACAAGCCCATTCAAAAGTGGGCAAAGGATATGAACAGACACTTTACGAAAGAAGACATATATGAGGCCAACAATCATATGAAAAAATGCTCATCATCACTGGTCATCAGAGAGATGCAAATCAAAACCACATTGAGATACCATCTCACGCCAGTTAGAATGGCGATCATTAAAAAATCTGGAGACAACAGATGCTGGAGAGGATGTGGAGAAAAAGGAACACTTTTACACTGTTGGTGGGAGTGTAAATTAGTTCAACCATTGTGGAAGACAGTGTGGGGATTCCTCAAGGCCTTAGAAATAGAAATTCCATTTGACCCAGCAATCCCATTACTGGGTATATATCCAAAAGACTATAAATCGTTCTACTATAAGGACACATGTACACGAATGTTCATTGCAGCACTGTTTACAATTGCAAAGACCTGGAATCAACCCAAATGCCCATTGATAATAGACTGGATTGGAAAAATGTGGCACATATACACCATGGAATATTTTGCAGCAATCAGAAATGATGAGTTTGTGTCGTTTTTAGGGACATGGATGAATCTGGAGAACGTCATCCTCAGCAAACTGACACAAGAACAGAAAATGAAACACCGCATATTCTCACTCATAGGTGGGTGATGAAAAATGAGAACACATGGACACAGAAAGGGGAGTACTAAACCCTGGGGTCTATTGGGGGGAAATGGGGAGGGCCAGTGGGAGGGGGAGGTGGGGAGGGATAGCCTGGGGAGAAATGCCAAATGTGGGTGAAGGGGAGAAGGAAAGAGAAGCACACTGCCATGTGTGTTCCTACGCAACTGTCTTACATGCTCTGCTCATGCACCCCAAAACCTAAAATCCAATAAAAAATTTTTAAAAAAAGGGGTTATTTGTATTTTTAATTTATTTACTACCTAATTATATTTAACTTTTTTTTAACTGTTGTCTTTTATTATTGAGCTGTAAGTTTCATTTGTATATTTTGGATTCATATTCTTTCACTGATATATATTTTCTCTTGTTTGTGACTTGGCTTTTCATTTTCTCTGTAGTCTCTATTGAAGAGCAACATTTTATATATAATAAAATTATATTTATCTTTTTTTAATGTTTGGGCTTGTCTATTTAAGAAATATTTGTCTATCTATAGGTCACAGTGATTTTCTTCTGATTTATGTTTGAGCTTTTACAGTTATGTCTCTAATTCATTTCTAGTCTTTGTGAATACTGTGAGGGAAAGATCAAGGTTGATTTTATACATGCACACACACTTTACATTTATATATATAATGAATTATATACTATATATAAAATATATAATATATGTTTTACACAACATAAAATATATATTTTACACATCATAAAATATGTATTTTAAATATATTATATATAATGTGTTTGCATGTCTAAAATATATATTTTACACTACATATTTTATATATATAGTGGATATAATATATCCACTATATCAATTGGATATAGTGTATCCATTATATAATGCAAAAATATGTATTTCACATTATATAATGGACATATATGCTTATATATACTGTGTGTGCTTGTGTAAAATATGTTATATACATTTTACATTTATAAGATATAATATAATCTCCAGTTGCTTTTTCATTAGTTATTAAATTTTATACTTTTATGCATTGAATTGCACTTTGTCTTCCTCAAAAATCAAATAACTATGTATGTTTTCTACTGACTGTATATTTGGGTCAATTTCTAGATTCTGTCCTGATCTATTGTCATATGCTTATGCCAACACCACACTGCCATTAATGTAGCTTTAGAGTTAGTCTTAAATTCAGATAGCATAAGTCCTACAGCTAGTGCTTTTCTAAAGATCATTTTGGATACACATTTTAGAAATAGCTTTGAAAATTTACCATGAAAGTCCTGTGGTAAAATACAAACAGGACTGTTTGTATTTTATCTCTACATTAATTTAGGGAGACGACATCATAAGAATATTAAATACCTCATTCAATAGCAAAACGTATTTTAATTCATAGACATGGGTTATCTTTCTGATTATGTAAAATTTTTATTAGTCTTACTAATGTTCTGTAATTTTCAACACAAACGTTTTTCACATTCTTTATTAAGTTTTTTCCTAACAATTATAAGTGCATTTTTTCTCTTTTTTTCTCACTCTTTTGTTTCTAGTATTCCAATGTACATATGTTAAAGTGTTTACTATTATTCTAAGCATTTTTGAGGCTTCTTCAAACTTTTTTTCTTCACTGTTCTTCAGAATAAATAATTTCTATTAGTATCATATCATATTTACTGGCCCTTTATCTGCTGTCTTCATTTTTTAATGTGCATCCAATTTTATTTTTTTAAATTTTTATTTGCATTTTGAAATAATGTTGTGTGACTTTTATGTTGATTCCCTTTTTTATCATTAAGAACACATTACCTATAAGTTCTTAATCCTATTTTTAATAGCTGCTCTAAAGTATTTTTCTGCTATATTCAACATATAGACTGTCTAGATATATTGATTATAATTGTCTACTATTGTGTGTAACTTTGAATCATATATACATAAATATTATTTTAATAACTGGTGAGATTTTATTTTATGATGGACATTGTGGTTGATATATTATAGAGAATATGGATTTAATTTTCTGAATGTTTTCAATTTTTGTTCCATTAAAATACTGGTAGTCCACTTGATTTGTGTAGGGTTTGTTTTATACTTTGCTAGCACCAATACTTAAAAAGTTCAACATAGTACCCAAGCTCCACTCATTTAATTGCAAACCTCCAAAGATGTGGCCCCACCCCTCCAAAATCCTGTCTTAGTTTGGTTTAGATTTTTTTTTAAGGTAGGTTTAAAAACACCTTATTCTAGGACAGGGATCAAAAAATCATTTTCTTTAAGTGAACACACAGTAAATATTTTAGTCTGAGAAGACCATATGGTTAACTTCTGAATTCCACTGTTGTAGCACAAAAGCAACTAGATAATACTCCAACAAATAAAGGTGGTGGTGTTTTAATAAAATTTGTATACAAAAGCAGTCTGTAAGCAAGATTTTGACTGTAGGCTGTAGTTTGCCAACAACTTTTTAGTACTTAGCTATTAATCTAAAGGCTGCTGTTTTGATTTCCTGTGGTGTTAGAGTTTATGGGTGTCCCTGGAACTCTATTATTCTTCTACAGTGCTCAACCTTGACTTTTTCTTTTCTCCCCTCATCCAGGTAGCATTTGTTCTATTATTGCCGTTGTATAATTTATTACCCTGGTATGTGTAGACCAACTCTCAGCCAAGGATGTGCATACAGGAACACTCCTCCTGTTACCCAAGGTGATTTTTGGTAGACACACCCCTGCTTACTTCATACTTCTCTAATGCCCTGTCCCATATATTCTAGCCACTTGATCTGTTCTAAACTCTGCTTTCCACTTCAATAGCTCAGCACAACTACAGTGATCTTCTTGGGTCATAGCTCTTTGCACCTTGGTTAAGAAATCGTCATCAGGCAGAAAGCTGGTGTAGTTATGGGTCTTACCTAGTCAGTTTCCTATATTTCTAGGTTCATAGCCTGGCACATTTGGTTCACAGTTGTTTACAGGAGGAGGCTAGTTTAACATTGATTACCCTGTCATCTCTGTCAGTCAAGCAGATGATTTGAATCCTTTTTTTAACTTATATGTTAGGTTTGGGAGTATATCTGAAGGTATGTTACATAGGTAAACTCTTGTCCTGGGAGTTTGTTGTACCTATTATTTTGTCACCCAGGTATTAATCCAATAGTTATCTTTTCTGCTCCTCTCCCTCTTTCCTACTCCTTCTTCTCACTCAGGTAGACTCCATTGTCTGTTGTTTCTTTCTTTGTGTTCCTAGTTCCTATCATTTAGCTGCCACTTATAAGTGAGAACATGGCAATATTTGGTTTTCTGTTCCTGTGTTATTTTGCTAAGGATAATATTCTAATCTTTCTTTAAATATCAGAAAATATAAATATCTAACTAGAACTTAAGAAAAATTATTTCTTTACATTAACTGAAAAATGCAGGGTTCATTGATTTCAGGCACGGTTTGAATGAGTTTTTCATGTCACCAAAGCCTGCTCTATATTTATTTTCTATTTTCTATGTTTTGTTTTATTCTATAGGACAGTATAACTTCATGCTGTTCTTGTTTATTCTATCAACAATGTATATTTGAGTTTAGATCTAAACGTCTTCATATTACTCTACAAAGAAAAATACAGTTTATCTTCCTTAGATGAAGAAGATAGACAGCTTTTAGTCTGGAAAATAACATTAAATATCTTCTAGTTTCTGCATAAAGTCACTGAATTGCCTTAATCAAATTTTAATTATTTAACTAGAGAATTAAGAGTTGAGATAGATTGATTGCTTTAAGAAATTACATCTCCATCTTTGCAACTGAGCATTGAGATCTCACCTAATGTGTGGCTGAAAAAGGATGTTAGGCAGAATGGATTAGAAAGAGTGGCATTATTACTCATGTCTTAGGAGGCAGATACATCTTATGACTTGTTATCTGTGTTTTGGTGGGAACACACACCCACACACACACTTTTTCTTTCTTGAGGTATTCTAGGAATTATCTTAGGAATTAAGATGAACAATGAATTTGTACTTTATGTTTTTAGCACCTTAAAAATGGCTTACTGAGTTGAATTATAAAATCTGTTAGAATTTTATTTTAGAAACGACTACTTGGAAAACTCCTGCATATTCTCTGTGTCTAGTAGGTTTACTATCTTTGATAATAAGAATTTTGGAGCCAACAACATTACTTTTTACAAACAGCTGCCAGAAGTCTTGGAACAAAATTTTCAGCTCAGCCAAGACAAATAGATAGAAGTTTTATGGTTCCACTATCGGTACATTTTTTCTGCTGATACACCCCCTATGCTACCTTTGCATCACATTCATAAGGCATATTATTTTGTATTTTTTTCATAGACCTGATATGCTTTACTTGTCTTAAAGATTTTATTACTTTTAATATAAAATTGTCTCAAATCCTGTTTAAAGTAAGGTATATTTTTATGTTATATAAAACTTAGTGAAATTTGGCCAGGCGCGGTGGCTCAAGCCTGTAATCCCAGCACTTTGGGAGGCCAAGGTGGGTGGATCACGAGGTCAACAGATTGAGACCATCCTGGTCAACATGGTGAAACCCCGTCTCTCCTAAAAATACAAAAAATTAGCTGGGCATAGTGGCGCATGCCTGTGGTCCCAGCTACTCAGGAGGCTGAGGCAGGAGAATTGCCTGAACCCAGGAGGCAGAGGTTGCGGTTAGCCGAGATTGCGTCATTGCACTCCAGCCTGGGTAACAAGAGCAAAACTCCGTCTCAAAAAAAAAAAAAAAAACACTTAATGAAATTTATCAGAGAAATTAAAATAAAGACAACAGGATATTTTTCAAACACACCACTGGTGCTATCCTTCATAATCTAGCTCTATTTAAGGTCCATTCTTGAGAAAAAAATAACAAGAAACACCCCCTTGGAACACTACACGTAGAGTAACTGAGCCAGAAACAAAACCAAGCTCCAGCTCTTAATGGTCTATAAAAAGGTGAAGTTCTATATTTTCATAAATGTTAATAAAGTATTATATTAAGAATTTACATTAAGAATGTGGTACATATATGCCCTGGAATACTATGCAGCCATGAAAAGAATGAAATTATGTCCTTTGCAGCAACATGGATGAAGATGTAGGCAATAATCCTAAGCACATTAATACAGGAACAGAAAACTAAACGCTACAGGTTCTCACTTTTAAGTAGGAGATAAGCATGGAGCGCATGTAGACATAAATACGGGAACAATGGACACTGTTATCTACTAGAGCAGTTATCCTCAAACTTTGTGGCACCAGCAACCAGTTTCATGGAAGACTATTTTTCCATGTACATGAGGTGGGGTCTGAAGTGGTTTCATGATAATTCAAGTGCATTACATTCATCATTGGATTATCATAAAGAGCATGCAACCTAGATCCCTTGCATGCACAGTTCACAATAGAGTTCATGACCCTAAGAAAATCTAATGCTGCTGCTGACCTGACAGGAGGTGGAGCTCAGCTTTGCTCACTTGACAGCTGCTTTCCTCTTGCTGTGCTGCCCGGTTCCTAACAGACCACAGAGCAGTACCTGTCTGTGGCATAGGGGTTGGGACCACCACTTTAGAGAGTGGAGGGAGGAGGTTTGGTTAACAAACTACCTACTGGGTACTGCAGTCACTACTAGCATAATGGGATCTATATCCCAAACCTCAGCATCATGCAATATTTCCATGTAGCACTTCTGTGCATATACTCCTTGTGTCTAAAATAAGAGCTGAAATTAAAAAAAAAAATGTTATCATGAAAAAAATTATGGCCACTCTGTATGATTTAATCCAATATCTAATGCTTTTCAAACTGGTACCAAAGTATTACAATATCGGATGATATCTGCAAGTCCTTTTATTACTTTTTCTTACTCTTTTTGTCAACTCTAGTTTCCCAAGATCTCTTGGCTAGATGTTTTACCAGGTTTAATGAGTTCATAGAAAAGGTAAATCATTAAATCCCTGGGCATGGCCAGGTGCAGCGGCTCATCCTTGTAATCCCAGCACTTTGAGAGACCAAGGCAGGCAGATCAACTGAGGTCAGAAAACCAAGACCAGCCTGGCCAACATGGCAAGATCCCGTTTTACTAAAACAATACAAAAATTAGCTGGGCATGGTGGCATGCACTTGTAATGCCAACTACTAAGGAGGCTAAGGCATGAGAATCACTTGAACTCAGGAAGTGGAGGTTGCAGTGAGCCAAGATCATGCCACTGCACTACAGCCTAGGTGACATAGTGAGACTCCTTATAAAAAAAAAGACAAAAATGAACCAAAAAAATCTGGGCATGAAATGCAATACAACTTTCAAAGGCAAATTTGCTATTTTTGTTGGAATTTATTTTTCCTGCCCTAATACAAACTTCCTGAATTGTTATACCAATTGCTTTTATGCTGAATTTATGGCAGGTAGTATAAACTACATTACTTATCATATAATCATATATTACTATTGAAGTGGTACTACTATAAGTATTTTACAGATATTGACTAATTTAATTCTCCTAACAAGCCTATAAATTAAGTGATATTATTCATCTTTAAAAAAGAGGAAACTGAAGCATGGGGAGATTAAATATTTAAGTATGGAAAATTAGTAAGGAGTAAAAACTAGTACTCAAATTCCAGAGTGAGCTCCAAAGTTCATCTCTTATCATCTTTGTTGTCTCTCAAAAGTGAAAGACAGCAATGTTATCATTATTTTTAAGTATGTTCCTTCAATACCTAGTTATTGAGAGTTTTTAACATGAAGGGATGCTGAATTATTTGTGTTTTTCATTTGCTTGGTAAATTTTCCCCCATCCCTTTATTTTGAACCTATATGTGTCATTGCACCTGAGATAGGTCTCTTGAAGACAGCATACGAATGATTCTTGACTCTTTATTAACCTCGTTCTTCTATGTCTTTTAATTGGGGAATTTAGCCTATTTACATTTAAGATTAATATTGTTATATGTGAATTTGATACTGTCATCATAATACTGAAACTAGCATTTTCTTACACACATAAAAAGGGAATTTTTTTGTAAGTAGTTCTATGTATTTATGACAGATAATGTTTCTACCAATAAAATGAAATACATGTGATTTAAATATAATTTATAAATTCTTGTTTCTTTAAGTCTCTGAGTTTGGGTTTCTGTTTTGCAGGAAAAGCTAATTAACCCATATAGATATGAGTTGTCAGGAATACTGTTCTGATTAAATAAATTTTAGCAGATATCTAAATGATGAGAAGAAGAAAATCATGCTTGGAATTTTTAAGACCTTGCAATAAAAATAAACTTAGCACTTTTGAGGTAAAATAAGGCCAATATACTCAGAGCATATTGAGCAAGAAGCAAGTGGTAGGAAAGAAAGATTGAGACGGAGAAAATAATGTAGTGTATTATTTGTTATGGCAAAACACATTATCTTTAAATCAATGAATAAATAAGGAAAATGTGCATATGTGAGTTGCCTGGGGGTCAGAGATCTTGGCTGGGTTGACATATGACTCTAGAGATCTACCAGCTTGCTTATCCACTAGCAGTTTGACTATAAGCTGGGTTTATTGTAAATGTTTACAAGATTAATATGTTGATTAATATAACCTCTCACATGCTCTTTTCTTTTTGCTAGCTTTATTTTCTTGATAGCAACTGTCACCATCTGATTTTATATATGTATTTTCTGTCTCTTTTTAAAGACAAGAATTTCTTTTTCCTTTTTCTTTCTTTCTTTTTTTTTTTTTTTTTTTGAGATAGAGTCTTGCTCTGTCACCAGGCTGGAGTACAGTAGCTCAATCTTGGCTCACTGCAACCTCTGCCTTCTGGGTTCAAGCAATTCTTCCGCCTCAGCCTCCCAAGTAGCTGGGACCACAGGCACATGCCACCATGTCTGGCTAATTTTTTTGTATTTTTAGTGGAAAAAATTTTTGTATTTTTTGTATTTTGTATTTCACCATGTGGGACAGGATGGTCTCGAGGATTTCTTTTTCTTTATCATTCTACAATTAGTTCAGAGAATGCTTTTTAATTTATATTACAAGATGAATAATATTTGCTGAATAATAAAATTATTGAATGAATTTTGATACCTAATAAAATGGCAGCTTTCATAAAGAAAATTAAATGCATTTTATTATTCTTGCTCTCAGCAGATATCACAATCAACTGGAAGATGTAAACAATTTAAGAATATGAGTTTGTAGGTTATTTAGAGAAAATATTGGTTGTTGCTGCGGTTGTGGTTATTGTCTTAAGTAATCTCGGCAATTCTTATGGCCCAACACAGTGCCTGGAATAGTGGAGACCACAGAGACTAATCAAAAGATAAATGGATAAAAGGAACAATAATGGGATAAAAAAAGGTGGTGCAAATGCTATATGTATGCAGATAACGGAACTTTCAATTCTTCATATTCCTCATTTGAGCCCAGCTAATATGATATAGAATAAGTATTGACATTTCTAGTTTAGAAAAGTCAAGGGCTTTGCCCAAGATCACATAACTGGGAAGTGGTAGAGGCAGGTTATGAATATATAACTTCCAAACATGAGGGTACTGCTTTTTTCTTTGAATAGCAGAATAATGACACTTGTAATGGTATAGAGATATGGTAGGATAGAGAAGCATATGTCACTGAAACACAATAATATAAATAGAGTACATACTAGTACATTTGTCTCCTTGGACTTCCATAACAAAATACCATAGACTGGGTGTCTTAAACAATAAAAATCTGTTATCTCTCAGTTCTGGCTGCTGAAAGTCCCAGAGTGAGGTGTCCATATATTTAGTTTCTGGCAAAGGCTCTTCCTGGCTTGTAGACTGTGCCTTCTCTGTGTGTCCTCATTTGGCCTCTCCACCTGTGAGCACAAAGAAAGATCTCCGTTGTTTTTTTCCTCTCCTTACATGAACATGTGTCCTATGGAATTAGGGCCTCACTCTTGCGGCTTCATTTAATTTTAATTACCCCAGAGTGCTTTGTCTCCAAATAACAGCAGCAATGAGGAGTTAAGGCTTCAACATATAAATTTTAGAGGGGGATAAAATTCACTCTATACCAACTAGAAATGTAAGTTAGGGATTTAAACCACAGGTATTTGTAAGGACTTCAGTTGGGTCCTTGAAACTAGATGTTTTGGTCTAGTGAAACATTTAGTGCATATTCATCCAGAACTACCATTTTCTGCATATTAAGTATTTTACACATCAAATTATCATGACATATAGTAATTTTTTTGATACATGGTATTTTTAAATTAACCTGAATTCTAAGTGAATCTTATAGGACACTGTTTTTCCTTTTCTCTCTTTTTACAATTCTTGGGCAATATATGACCGATGCCTAAAGTACAGAAGGAAATTATAGAATTTATCTAAAAGATTTATCTCTTATTTTACAGGCACAGCAGCTTACTGATCTGGAACAAAAATTAGCTGTAGCCAAAAATGAACTGGAGAAAGCAGCTCTTGACAGGGTAAGTCTACATCCATGAACCATTACAACTTCAGTTTTAGCAAAAAAAAAAAAAAATTTAAAGTATACTCATTGCTTTCCTTGATTTATTAATGTATTTCCAAATGCTGTATTTATAAGACAGTTACAGAATTCAGGAATATTTGATATCTTCTTTGGAATCCAATTCTTTCTTTGTTTTTGCTGCTATAGTAAATTGACTGAAGGTTCAGTCTTTGTGAGTTCATGGCTCCATTTTTCACCTCACTGGTATATTTAATCCATAATACCACAAATAAACATAGCGCCAACTAAGGCACTATATATTAACTCTGGGTGAATGAGTTATGAAGCAAATGTAAATAATTATTGGTGTCAAATTGTTATTAACCAGTTTTTGAATGTGTGTAGCTTACAGTTTATATTTATCTATATTCACTTGGAAACATGCACAATAATAACGCTGAATATAGCAATGTTTATATTAATAATAAATGGAAGTAATCTAACTGTTTACTATAAGATAATTAATACATCGATTTTTATATATTTTCTATACTCAAATTTGAAAATAGTAATTAAAAGATAACAAATATACATAAATGTATTTTATCAATATTGTTATACCTACAACATATAATGTTCAGTGAGAAAGGCAGACTTATATGTATAATATTCAACAATTGTTCAAATACACAAAACACATTTTTAAACATTATGTTGAATGTAAAAAAAAAAGTACGTAGAAATTTGATGTATATATAGAAAGACATAGTCACATAAAATTCATGGATACAATTGCCTTTGGGGAAAGACAGTAAAATAACACTAGGGATGTTTACAAAGTATACCTCTACTGTGCCCTAAACATTTTATCCTCCAATAATTGTACAGATACCAACTATCTTTAATTCATGTACAACATATATGTATATTTTATATATTATATACATGCATTATATATACATGTATACAAACATTATATATGTGACAAATATAAATATGTTGCACATATGCACATATGTTTATATATATGTTATAACATAGAAAATGATATATATAACAATTATACATATATTTTTATTATCAAAATTTTGCCTTTAACATTCAATTCAGATATTTACTTGATACTTGTTATGTTGCTGTCTGCTTCTATTTTTTAACATAATATTTTTTAATTAAAGAAAATACTCTGATGTCAAGGGCTTTTTATTTTTGTGGTCACAGCTTAGCAACCATTTAATTGAGGAAATTAAGCAAGTAAGATGATTGTTGTTATAGACTTATTTTGCAATAATACTTTTATTTTGCTATAGTACATTGTATTGTTACATTTGGCAATTTTGAAGGAGAGGAGGTTACCTTCTAACCATCAGTTTGTACCACAGTTGTTTTAGTAAAAAATAGAGGAGAGCTTGCTCCCTATTTTGTGTTAAGTCAAGTATAATTTGTTTTATTAAGAGCCAAGCATCATAAGATTTTTTTTTAATTTCTATAAAACAAATTTATACCAATTTAAGCTAATCTCCAATCACATCCAACTTACACTACATATTACTTTTTAAAAATGTATATGGCTCATTGTAAGATTGGTGGAATCAGAGGCATTTATAATCTTAAAGCTCAAGTAGACCACCTTTGTTTTAGTCCTTTCTCTGCTATTCCTGCACAATTGCTGCAATACGATCTAAGTCCAAGAAAATCATTGGATTCCCATGATTCTGAAACAGCCTATTCTTCTCTGAGTTTTTACCCTCTCTGACTCTTGGAATATTATTCCTTATATTAAATGTCCTCCCAATTTGACATCATATAATCTTTTTAGTGATTCAATGACTAAAGAGCTTTGAAATGCCATTTTTTGTGTGTGTGTGTGTGTGTGGCCATCCTATTCTAGGTACAATGGGAAACAGAAAATATATGAGACAGGGTCTTGGGTCCCATATCTCTCACAATTATGTTTAGCACTAACAATTAGGAAATAATTGTATGCTGAGACATAAGGCAGCAGAAGCACAGAGAATAAATATGTATTTTGCAAGTACCCGTGGGTCATAGGGCATGGTATAGTCATAAAACACTTTATTTTTCAACTGAAATTTGACCTGAGTCAAAGGGTTAGTGTAGAGTTGTTCCTCCATCTTTAGTTATGTTAGAAACAGATGTTTGGTGCTGCAAAGAAAAGTTGGCACTGAGACAAAGGATCTTTCAGCAAAGCAATTTTTACTTCCTAGACTGCAGGAAAAGTACACTTGCTAGCCATCTTGCCACAAGAGTACAACGAACAAAGGAAAAGCAGACATATTTATCCCTTATGAATTTGGGGTCATCCTTACTGCTATGTCTGATTCTTGGCTGGAGTCAGATCTCACCATCTAAACTAAAACCTGATTGGCTAATAACTTAATACTTTTTTAAACAGGTAAGGGGCATAGGCTGCAAGCTGGGATATACCAATGAACATGTCCAGCACAGATATTTTGGTTAAAGTACAAGGACATAGAATGAATCATGTGCCTGTAAGCATGGCAAGTTTAACAACTACATAGGATAGGGCTTAACAGAGATTTATTAGCATCCTTATTATTTATTCTTTAACAAGAGAGGAAACTTGGAAGAGAAACTTTTACTTCCCGTAAGTTATACATATTCTTACCCATTCTATGATCTAGCCAGTTCTATCACCCAATCTCTGTCATTATGTCCCTAAATTTCAGGATGAGAGGCTGTATGTTCCAGTGGTTAAATAATAGCCTCCAGAGACAGTCTACTTGGCTTCAAATCATGACTCTTGACTGAATGACTGTGTTCAAGTTTCTCAAAATCTTTTTTTCTCATGGGGAATAACAATAAACTTTATTTATAAGGGTGATGGGAAAATTATATATAGCCAAAAATTACAGTACTAGGTATAATGCCTGGAAAACATTCAGTAAGCTTAGTAGTTATTATTATTGTTAGTGAATAAGATCACAGACTGCGTATCTGTGATAACAATTCCCTCTTTAACCTTCAGATCTTGTCACTCCTTTTGGTAACTATAAATGCCTTTCATATTACTGGAGGCTGATTTTAACAAATCTTATGTAAGATACATATGAGGCTTATAAACTGTAGCAATAAAGTCAGATAGAAATGCTAGCTGACTTCAAAAGGGATAAAAACTACAGCTTAATGAAATGGATTTTCACCTCTCTCCATCATCTTTATATGAGGCTTTTAAAATACTCCTCGGGTATCTAGTTCCCAAGAATATAATATCTGGAATTCAAATAACCCTAAGTACCTCATACATATGAAAACATCTTAACAGTTCAACTTGATTCTTATGACATATTTAATGAAAGAAGTCTCAGTTTAGCATCCCAGTATAAACAATAATAATAACAAGAGCGAAGAATCAACCTTGAGTTTCTAAAAACTCAATTATTTATTTGGCAGTATCTTATGAAATATATATAGTTGGCCTCAGCTACTGGAATATAAAATAAGCTTTTTGCTATGAAAACTCTCTCAAACTTTTACACCAAAAATATTTGTATAGTGTCTGTCCCTCATAAAATTTCACCTGGGAAAGCATACATTATTACATCTGTATTACAGATGATATGGCTGCTAGGGTAGTTAACCTACACAGACACCAATGACTGAGTAATAACAGAATGAGAAATCCTTTTGCCACCACACAGTGTCTGGCACAGAGCAGGAAAATAATAAATAGGTCTTAATTAAAAATAAAGACCTGACCTAAATGAATAAACATTCTAGTTATCTTCCATACAAGAGACCTGGATATCACTGGAGCAGAGATCCCAAAATATTAAATGATTTTCCTGAGCTCTCTAAGGTGATTTTATGGCAGAAATAAAGTTAGGGAAAAAGTGTTTGGCCTCATAGCCTCTCATGGTCTTTCCAAAGTCCAAAGTTGAGGACGTAGTGTCTTCATGTTAAAGAATTAAGGTAACATGAAAAATATCTTGTAATGTTTCATTTGTGTAGAGATTAGCTATTAGGGGCATAGATGTCTTTACAAGGTATGTCTTGTTGTCTCTAGAAAAAATGCATTTTTCTGAGAAAAGTACTAATGTACACCAAAAAAATCTATCTTCTAAATCTTCCACCATCTTAAGATCACATATAAGAAAAAATTTCTTATAAACTTTTAATATTATTATAGTGCAAGTGGTAGTATTTTTAATAAATGGAATAAATTTCTTATCTAATATACAAGATAAAATCAGAAATATTTCATTATTTTCTTGTTTAACAGAGTACTAACCTATATTCTCTGGAGGACTTGCTTAATTTTTTGTATAACAAGCCTGTGTTGTATTAAAAGCTGATGATGCCACAGAAAAGATATCAGCCTTCAAACAATTTTGTTAAAAGTAAACATCAAACATATAAACAGCAAGATAATTTGAAACGATGGTTAGGACTAAATAAGATATAAAATTAGGAAATAAAATAACAATTTTTAAAATATAAAATAACAATTTTATGAAAGAAGCAATCTTAGAAAGAGTCATAGGGGACTGTTTCCATGAAAATAGTATGTGAGCTAAGGCATACATTTTATATGTGGCAGTTTCTATATGGGTATCTGGAAGAAGGGTTCTACAGGCAGAGGAAGGAGCATTTGTAAAGGCTGTAATATAGAAATGAGTTTGGTATGCTTGAGGATATTGTGATAAAGAGGGCATTTTAGTTAAGGAACTTGCATTTTACTATCACATTTTAAAACAAGTGAGAAAAGTGATGTCCTGCAGGGACTGGAAAGACAGAGCAAAAACAAGACTGGCTGTACATGGTTTACATCATATTTCATTAGGTGACAGCTTGTTTTAGCAAACTTCAAAGCAAACAGTAGCCTGCAGTTTAAAACAGATGACACCTAACAGTATAAATAAAAATGTAATGACATCGTGATACAAAATCATCCTCTGGGTATTGCTCATGGAACTGAGTCAAACCTGAGTAGCATGAGTAATAGGTTCTATTAAGTTAGAGGAACATAATGGGCATTGGGAAGAAAGATGACCAAATTAAGGCAGGGTTCCTCACAGCAATCTGTGGTTGCTGGCAGGAAAATAAATCTACAGTGCAATCAAGGAATGGAACCAGAATCTAAGATAAGAGGACATGTTGCAAACTTATGGTTCAAAAGAGAAAGGAAGCCAGAAAGTTAGAGGTTAAGAATAGATTGAAACATAAGAGGAAAGATGGGGCACTACTATGGCAATGGTAGTAGATTTTGAGGTTACATTTTCTGATTGTATTGTGTTAATCTGGTGTGGTCCTGGCATCATCAGGAGGTCTCTGGAAGCAGATGATTGCACCAAACTTCAGGTAATTAAAAATCTAACATATATGCATATCCACTTCAATGTTCTATTGAAATATGTGCCTTGCCTAAGTAACATTTATTAAAGTTTGATATTTGAAAGCATTAACTTGAAGCTGTTCATGATTTATTTTCAGCATCTGAGTTTGGTTAATCTTCAACTTTAAGGATTTGTCTGTTAACATATACCTTAAGCATGTTATAAATCCAACTTTTAGATATGTACTGTGTTAAGTGGAGCTCAGATGTTAATCCAGTGAGTACAATAACATCATTGCTCTCTGCATAATTGAAGCTTCGAAAGTCCACATTTCAAAGCCGCAATTTCTTTGGTTCTTGGCTATGACATGCCTGACTCTGTCACATGAACTATTTTCCATTGTCTCACTTTAATATGCAAAAAAGAAAACGTTTAAATTGTCCAGTGGCATCTAGATTATTTCTCTCCTGACACAGCATTAAATGTTGTGACCTTCTGGTCTGTAGTGAGAAAGAAGAATCAATGGAGATTGAAACAAAGAACCAACAGAAGCAGAAATCTGAACTACTACTTCTTTGTTTGAATTAACATAAATTTCCATCACTACCATACAGAAATAATATTTTCATTTAAGGTTTTGAAGTCTTTTATTCAAAAAACCTTTGGTTGAGTCTCACCTAATGTATCAGGAATTGTGCTAGGAGCTGGCAACTTGTGTGTGTGTGTGTGTGTGTATGTGTATAAATAAAAAATGGTAATAATTTGAAAAAACAAGACAATAATTTTAAAAAATGTGGGAAATAGGGGAGGGGGTCATAATCCAAGGACTAAAGCAAGGATATCAAATAGACCATTTTGAATTTTAAAAAATCAATTACCGGATGTCATCATTCATCAAAACCTCCTCCTGCCATCTTAACAATACTCCTCCACCCTGGACCTTATGAGATTCTAGTTTTGTCTTAGATAAATTGACCAAAAGATTAATAAGAAAATGTATATCAGTCTTGTTTATAATATATTCCCACTTGAGTCTATTACTACTTTTAAAAAATACCTTGACATAGCCAAAAGAGAGAAAAAAATGAAAGATTCCTTGAACTGCTATTCTATCAGCAGAGATTCTCATCTTAAAGATTAATGTTACTATATACCGTGTACGAGTCAAAAGCACAGTGGCAGATTTTGGGAAAGAGCCAACTCAACCCTCAGAAAGATGAATATGAGGACTTTATAGTAAAGAAAAAGAGAAGAGTAGAGGGTGCTATATAAAGGTGTATTCCTGGTGATAATATACAAAAATGCAGTCGTTTCCTTGGAAGAACACTGTTTTTTTTAGCATAGACAACAGACTTTGCTGCTTCCTTGATTCATGGGCATACTCAAAGTGTGAACTCCACATTTGTGCCAGCTTGTCCATGGGTCTGGGCCCCAGAATCTAATCTCTCTCTTCATCACTCATGGCCCAAAGGCCATATCTCATGTCTCTAAATGGATAACATGAGATATTAGCTTATCAGTCCATGCCATACCCCAAATTACCCCTTAGCTGCCATAGAAATAGCCTGCGAATTTTCCCAAAAAGTTTGTCTCTTTATTTTTGTAACTAGAGATCTCTCTTTCACTATATATATATGTATATATATTTCACTATATATAGTGTGTTCATGACATATAACTATGTATAATAATGTATATTATTACGTGTCATACATATGTCTTACCAATATTTAAAAATATTACTAGAAGTAAAAATTGGGGATTAGATGGGAGTTGGTGGTGGTTGTCTACATTAGTCAGTTTGCCTTGTGGTTTACATCAGAAATCTACCTGTGTGAAAATTTTAATCTTCTTCATAGTAAAGTAGTAATAATAATGCCTGTTTCATAACAGATTAACTCCGATTGTCACTGGAAAGAGGTTGTGATACGGAACCCAAGAGAGGGTTCTTGGACCTCACACAGGAAAGCATGTCAAGCCAATCCATAGAGTAAAGTAAAAGCAAGTTTATTAAGAAAGTGAAGAAATAAATGAATGGCAACTTCATAGGCAGAGCAGCTCTGAGGGCTGCTGATTGCCAATGTTTATAGTTATCTCTTGATTATATGCTAAATAATGAGTGGATTATTCATGAATTTTCTGGGGAAGGGGTGGGCAATTTGGACCTGAGGGTTCCTCCCATTTTTAGACATATAGGGTAACTTTGTGACATTGTCATGGCATTTGTAAAATGTCATGGTACTGGTGGGAGTGTCTTTTAGTATGCTAATGTATTATGATTAGTATACAATGAGAAGTGAGGATGACCAGCCGTCACCCTCACTGCCAATTTGGTTTTGGGTTCTTTACTGTAACCTGTTTTATCAGCAAGGTCTTTGTGACCTATATCGTGGGCTGACCTCCTATCTCACCCTGTGACTATGAATGCCTAAACTGTGAATGCACTAGATCTAAGCCTTATTTTACCCTGCCCCTATTCAAGATGGAGTTGCTCTGGTTCAAATGCCCATGACACTGTTACCTAACAAGGCTCAGAGGAAATGAGAGTTTAATCAGAGACAAATTTGTTTTTACTATTATGTGGGGAAATTAAATAGAGGTATAGGTTATCTGAGAAACACAAAAATTTACATTGCTATGGCAACAATTCTAAATACAGAAAGTTGGTGCAGAAAGAAAGATGGGAAATTTCATCAACAGAATAAACAGACAACCTATAGAATGGGAAAAAATATTTGCAAATTATGCATCTGATAAAGGGCTAATATTCAGCATATATAAGGAACTTAAATTTATAAGAGAAAAACAACCTATTAAAAAGTAGGCAAATGACATGAACAGACATTTTTCAAAAGAAGACATACATGGGGCCAAAAAGCATGAGAAAAAAAGCTCAATATCACTAATTATTAGAGAAATGCAAATCAAAACCACAATGAGATACCATCTCACAGCAGTGAGAATGCTATTATTAAAAAATTAAAAAATAACAGATGGTGGTGAGATTGTAGAGAAAGGGAAGACTTATATAATTAGTGAGAGTGTAAATTAGTTCAAACATTATAGAAAGCAGTATGGCGATTCCTCAAAGAGCTAAAAGCAGAACTACCATTTGAACCAGTCATCCCATTATTGGGTACATACCAAGAGGAATATACATTTTCCTTCCATAAAGACACAAGCATGTGAATGTTTATTGCAGCACTATTCACAATAGCAAAGACATAGAATCAACCTAAATGCCCTTCAATGACAAATTGGATAATGAAAATGTGATACATATGCACCATGGAATACTATGCAGCCATAAAAAAGAATGAGATTATGTCTTCTGCAGGAACATGGATGGAGTCGGAGGCTATTATCCTTAGCAAGCTAATGCAGATACAGAAACCAAATAGCCACTACTCCCATATGGGAGCTGAATGATGAGAACTTAGGAACACAAAGAAGGAAAGGACAGAGACTGGGGTCTACTTAAGGATGGAGGGTGAGAGGATGTGAGGAGGGAGAGGAGTAGAAAGGATAACTGCTGGGTACTGGACTTAATACCCAGGAGATGAAATAATCTGTATAAAAACTCTCATGACACAAATTTACCTATTTAACAAACCTTCATATGTGCCTCCAAACTAAAAGTTTAAAAAAAAGATGGTAAGTTTCAAAAAAGGATTATTTTCTACATCGGAGTAACATAGAGTGTATTTCCTTTCCTGTAGACTATCATGATGGACATCATGTCAGTTCAAAAGAAACTAGTCAGATATATCTTTGTATTTTAGTGTTCAAAATATATCATGAAATGCATTAGCTCCTAGAAACAGACTGAGTGTAGATAAAAAAGTATATCACAATGAAATTTATAAATTAGGCAATTACATTTGAAAACTGATATGTATTTTTGTGGGGAGTGAGTGTAGGCTAGGAGGAAAGGGAGGATGCAAGCAGATAATTGATGACCATAGTTAAATGTAAATATATTAATGCCTCTCTTTTGTAGGAGTCACAGATGAAAGCAATGAAAGAGACTGTGCAACTCTGCTTGACATCCGTTTTCCGTGATCAGCCTCCTCCACCTTTGAGTTTAATCACATCAAATCCAACTCAGATGTTACTCCCACCCAGGAATATTGCCTCTAAACTTCCAAATGCCAGCACCAAAAGCAAGGTACCTACCTTTTATTTGTGTTTTGTAAATTAACAGCAAGTGATGTGTTTGTCTTTAAAGCCCTGTATATAATTACCAGAGTGGATCCAAGTATGATAACAAATCCATTGAAAGATTAGAAGGAAAATGGAAGGTAGAAACCCCGTTTGTAAAATCTCCATAGTTACTAGAAGAAGTTTAGAAGGGAGCTTTCCTTTGGTAGAGAACCTAGCTGTTTCTTAGGTAGAATCATCTAATTGTTTAACAAAAAACAAAAGCTAATAATGTTGGAATAAGTGAAAAGAAAATATCTTGTATTACATTGCAACAAACATCACAGGTTTGATATAGAGAATATTTTCTTGTGGGGTAAAAGTATCTTTACAAAATAACTTTTTTTTTTAAAGTCTGCAACTCTCAACACTGGCTACACATTAGAATCTTAGTGTACATATTTCTAAAAGTGTGCTTAAGTGTATTTAAATTTCAAAAAGGCTGACCCCTGGGATTTTTTCCCCAGACCTATTAAATTAGATTTTTTTCAGGTTAGACGCCAGTTAATCAGTAAGTTTTCAAAGTACCAGGGTATTTTAATGTACGTTCAAGTTTAAGGACAATTCATTTGAGCAAATCTTCTTCCAAATTCCCTTCAACAACCTATTTTAGATAAAACAAAGAACATTTAATGGTGCTTTTGTTTCAATCTTCAAAAATTTTTATTTGTAGGTTCTACATTGAAATATATCCTGACAGTCAGAAATAATCTTTGGAGAAAGGAGTTTTGTTTTGGGCAGTATGTTTGAAAGATCTAGTTCTCTGATCACTTGTCTTAGCATCACTTATTAAAATGAGTGCTGTGGTTACCAGCCTGACTTCTAAATGCAAATCCCAAGGGTCTAGCACAGAAAACTTAAGAACCACTAATGCAAGTACCTAATGATGTGTTACATCTGGCTTCCTTACTGCTTACTACTGAGATTTTCTATTTTTGAAACTAAAGTGGGTAGATTAGGGAAATGCTATTTTCAGGATGGAGAGTCAGAAATAAGTGGAACAAAATAAATCTTCTGATGTACTGTTTTTATCTGTAATTAGTGAACTTATGAACGATAAAGATGTAGTCTGCATGAGATCATTATGTAATATTAATGTTTTGCTTTTAAAAATTCAAAACAATGTATTTTAAATTTATTATATTTTTAACTTTATTTTTATATGTACTGAAGGATCTCAGAGAATTTTGAAGTCAATATTTTTCTCATTAATTTTGTTCTGCCTCTTCACTAAAAAGTAAAGATTCAAAGTTTTGTTTGCTTAACAAAACTCAGGCCAAATAAGTACATGATCCTGTATTTTTTTAATGTTCATCATGAAAAATTTTGGTGATTTCTTTGAAACTGGTCATTGGTGAAATGCACAGCTGCACAGTCTTACCCATCTATCAGAAAACCACACCCTTAGTCCACTTAGTGTTAAGTCTCCAGAGAAGGAAAGATTGTCTCATTAAGATTTTGGGCAAAACAGCTTTGTAATTCTATGGACACATTATATTTGTTTCCAACTCAAAATATTTTTGTTTAAAATCATTATTAAAACTAGACTTTCTTTTTACATGTGTTTGATTACAGAGACTAATTTTATCTAAATAATGGGAAAAAAAACAACTAGACTGTTTTTGACCTTGAATATGTGGAGGAAATTACTGGTTGTTTCTGTAACTGGTTTTCTATGAATAAATGTCTGCCTTCTCTTTGAAATAAATAATATAAATATTTATTATTTCTCTTGGCTTATCACAGGAAAAAAGAAAATAGTTTAGATGAATGTAGTTTGGTGATTGCCCATTTAAAATAAAATAACAGAAAAAGCCAGTTGTTTAAGATATAATTTAATAAAACTAATATAGTGTACTATAGAACATTCTGTTTTACAAAGATGTTCATTAAAAGTTTGTATGGTACTTATGTTTTACTAATTTATCTTTTTAATAGTGGTGAAAATTATATTTTATGTATGCTTGGGACTTAATTTCTAAGCAGTCCCCTCATAGATATTATTTTAAGAATCTTGAATAACATAATGTGATATGGGTGTATATAATAAGAACCAACATTTCAGTCATGGAATAATTATTTTCTGTATCCAAAAAGACAACTTGTAAATGAGGACATTTGAATAGCTTCAAATTCTTCAGTTGGCTAGTAAGAGCCACAATGATATGCAGTGCCTGTTGAGAGTTGTGAGACACCCTATCACATGACCTTCAGTGCCTCAGTTTTCTTAGTGCTAAATTCAGAGTGTTATTGTGATGTGAGTACTCAAAATAATAATTCATCTAATTTTCCATAATATCTGGCCATCTTCATCTACTTTCATTTGGTTTTTTAAATTATCAATCCTGATTTTAGAGAGATCTTTGTTTTTTCCAATGTGATTTCTTACATTTTCTAGTAAGCAATTTGCAACTCACATATACAAAATGATAAAATAGTGCCCAAAATTTGTTATTCATTTTTTCTTCCAGCAGATTGGTTAATGAAGCCAAATTTTTACTCCTGTGAATGCATGTGTGCATATTTATGTGTGTGTGTTTATGTGTGTATATTTGTATATATGTACATAGGTACATAAACATACATACAAATATTGTAGATGTACATACAAACAGCTATTATATATGTATAGTTTTACTATATATATAGTACCCCCACCATTTAAATGTATTGTATTTATTATGGTATATACCTGTTACATACACTATTAGAGATATAGCTTAAGTTTCTGCTGAGGGCCTTCAACCAAGTCTATCAGATACTTTTTCATCACTGCCCCTTTTACATATGAGATGCCTGTTTCTTTCTCATTTGAGTGAATTTGTTTTTACCCTCCCAGTTAGAATTATTTTTTCTTCCCTCAGTGCTTTGACAGCTGAGTGTTTACCACTCTTGGCCCTTGATCATCCCTTGAATACAGTTATGTCTGCATGTGTCTCCCTTCTTCAGAGAGATGACGTGCTTAGGTCATTGATTTGTTTACCATTAGTGTCCAGAATGTTTCTAGAAAATTCTTTTGAAATGACACTTGCATGCCCTTCTTCTTCTATTTACAAATTTTACTTATTTGTAAGTTAGAAAATTATATATTATTGTTTATTTAGTGCTTTGTATTCAACTACATTGGTTTTCTTCTGTTTGCCATACTCGTAACTAAGAGAGCAAGTTTGAAATCACACCATCCTGAACTTTTGGAGATTGCAGCCTAATTTTCTGTAAGAAACAACAAGAAAAATGCAGAATTTGTTCTTAGTAGTAGATCAGGTCGTCTTTTGTTTGTTTCCTTGTTTGTTTTCTAGATACTTGGATATAAATACACAGATGATGTATCTGTTATGTCTTTGTTATGATATTACATATTTGTTATGTAGAAAATAATATTCTTTCAAAGATATAAAGAGCCAAGGTAGAAACCAGGCAATCTGATCTGCATTTTGGGTAAAATTAACCCAACTAAAGTAAAAACAAACCAACCATGTGACAGTCTTCTGACTTTTGTAGGAGAGGATGATGACCTGCTTTATGTCAATGACACTGGATATATGATTTGAAATGTTATTGAGTCATAAAATTGTCATGACCTAGTGACTAAATGGGAAGCATGAAGGGAAGAAATCAAGAATAACAGTGCTTGTGTTCATTCATTATGATGTAAAAGGCAACCGCAGGTTATAAAGGGAAACAAAACTGATTTGTTTTTAACCTGCTGTGTTTTGAGTTTCTGTCAAAAAACAAAGTACCCTCATCCAGTAGATGATTATATATTTAAATCTGGAACTGAGGGAAGTTATAAGGTTAAATATCATCACCATGAATAGGAGTTAAATATTGGGATAAATAAAATTATCTGAATAGACAGTATAGAGTGAAAAGAGATGAGGGCTGCAAAGACACTAGACATGATAAGTAACATGAGTATGGTTTTATGTGTAAGCTAATAGATGGAATGTTTATGATGAAAGTACATTTATTCCCATTATTTTTGCTGAGATACTCTCTAATGTATATTTAAGCTGAGAGCCATGACTTTTCTATGCCTATTTTACTAGTGCAAAAAATAGAGTGTGCTTGTCATTGTGTATATTTAGAATGACAAATACTCCAGTGGTCTGTTGGAGCTGTCTCCTATGTGCTTGCAAAAGTTGACTGTTAAATTTACAGAATTTGTACTATTCAACTGTTAAATAGAGGCATTATTAAATATTATATATATTTGCATATTAGATAAATTCTACTGATGGCAATGTGGTAAATACCAAAGCTACTGTATAGTGCTATAATCAATCTATGCTCTTAAGGATGTTGTATATTTTGGACTCGTATAGTGGAAATACTATTTAATAGTATATTACTGCATATCTCTTTGCAATTTGTGTTCAATGACATCATGTTCATAGGTTGAAATTGGTAATATTTATACTGTAGAAATTTACAGGCATATAAATCTGGGTCCTCCTAACACACAGAGCTAGTGAATAGCATGCAGTGTGTGTGTGTGTGTGTGTATGTGTGTGTGTGTGTGTGTGTAACATTTAAGATAGGATTGTTGGGCATTATAGGTAATATATGAAAAGTGTGTGACTAACATTTTTCTACCGCTGTGTGGTAGAGCTAGATGCATAGTAGTGCTCAGAAAAGGCAAAATAATTAAGAAACAAAAAGGCTTGTTCAATTAATGGCATTCAGAAAAAACTGGTTTTGTATATCTATTGCAATATTTAATTTAATTATCTTCATTTTTTATAAAATATATGATACTTTATATAATTTGGGAAAAAATATATGTAGGAGAAAGAACAGAAAGCATATCACCAAGAATCCTACCACTTTTAGTTTAAAAAATATGAATTAATACACAGTAATGTGTTTGGTGTTTATAGTTGCATAATAGAATGTTAAAGAGATGGAATTCATTAGTCAGACTAAGTAAAAATCCCTTTTCTGCTACTTTTAAATTTTGATGGCCTGATCAAATTATTTAACTTTTCTTTTTCTAAATTTTTTTTTATTATTATACTTTAAGTTCTGAGGTACATGTGTAGAATGTGCAGGTTTGTTACATAGGAATACATGTGCCTTGGTGACTTGCTGCATCCATCACCTTGTCATCTACATTAGGTATTTCTCCTAATGCTATTCCTCCCCCTACCCGCCACCCACTGCCCCTTGCTATTCCTTCCCTAGCCCCCCACCTCTCAACAGGCCCTAGTGTGTGACGTTCCCCTCCCTGTGTCCATGTGTTCTTATTGTTCAACTCCCACTTATGAGTAAGAACATGTGGTGTTTATTTTTCTACTCCAATTTTGAAATCCCCTCTATAGCGTGCCTATGAGTGTCCTGCTTTGTTCTGCAATCCAAGGAGGAGGAGGTGGGAATATGAGAAAATACATTTCCTCAACTGCTTCAAGAGATTGACTTAGCAGACATGAGATCCAATCAAATGAAGAGTTGCTTCAGACAAAATTTAGCAAACTAAAAGCAAAAAATATACTAAATGATGATATGGATTAAAATTCAAAAATAATTTCAAAGCACAGTTAATAAATTCATGCGTGTTTAAGCAAAGTTAAATTTATAAAGAAACTTCACTATGGGATTGAACTCACATATAGTTCACTAGTGCCTCATATACCAAAACTATCTTCTTAAAGATAGGGGTAGGCTCTGATTTGTTCTGCCTCATAGCATTGTAGCACTTGTAGAGAGAAGCTGAAAATGCTTCTTTCAGTTACTGGATTTTGCTGATTTCTAATGGTCCTTGTGAGGTATTAGCAAGTGCCATTAGGTGGGCACCCTAAGTATGTTGGGTTCCCTCTTTCAAACCACTGTCTTGGAGGCCTGTGTTAAAATCTATTGCAAAATATCTGATACCCAGTGCCAAGAATTATTTGTAAGAGCACTGATTTGGATTTCAGCAGACTAGTTGCCAATCCTGATTTCTGCTAATTATTCAATGCACATGTGACACCTTGAAACTACGATTATTAATTTGTGAAACAGAGCTAGCAATACAAAACAGTGAGCCTAAGAAACCAAAATGAATATGTGCTAAACGTATAGTGTGATAGCAGATATGTAGTATTTAAGAGCATAGACTCTGAGGGCAAACGGCCTGAGTTTGAACCTGTACTCTGCCACTAATCAGCTATGTAAAAGGGACAACTTTTTAAACCAGTTCCTCACAAAAAATAGTACCATTTTTCTCAAAATGTACTTATGAGGATAAACTGAATATTGTTATTTCAGACTTATATGGCTTAATATTACATCATTGTGTGACCATCTCTAGGGAAGCGTCATCGAAAAGATCTAAATAGAGTTTGACAATAAGAAAATAATTTGAACATTCACCAAAATAATTTTCATTCCCAGGAGCAGTGGCTCATGCCTGTAATCTCAGCACTTTGGGAGCCTGAGGTGGGTAGATCACCTGAGGTCAGAAGTTAAAGACCAGCCTGACCAACATGGTGAAACCTCATCTCTTAAAAACACAAAATTAGCTGGGTATGGTGGCCCCTGCCTGTAATCTCAGCTACTCAAAAGATTGAGGCAGGAGAATTGCTTGAACCCAGGAGGCAGAGAGGTTGGAGTGAATTGAGATCACGCCATTGCATTCCAGCCTGGGCCATAAGAGTGAAACTCTGTCTCAAAAAGAAAAAAAAAAAAAAGAATTTTCATAAAAGAACTTCTAAAAACAATTGGAAACATAAGATCTTAATGTTTTCTAAAAAGAAATAACATTTATACTACACCTGATAAAAGACTAGATAATTATTTGTCATATTTATCCACCATCAGAGTACTATGAGTTGGATTTAAATGTTTCAAAGAAAATTGCAAGTAGTAGCCTTGCTTTCTTCACTATATGGAACCTACTGATATTTAAAAATTTGTGAAATCACAACAGTATGCATGAGTCTTCTACAGTGCTGGTATTAGGCTTTCCTATGACATGTGTGGTTCTCTTTGATCTCCACTTTATAAAAGCAAGAATATTCTGAGTTTTTCTAGCTACCTAACCTAAGAAGTTATCCACATCAATTATACTCTAAAAGCAAACTTTCCTCTCTTTCAGGATATTGTACAGTTTTCTAAGAACTAAGATATATGCATACAATTTTAAGTTTCTGTTTTTGCTTGTGGTAGGATAAGAGAGCAGAAGGATAAATAGATAATTTATATATGGATAAATAGGTAGACAATTTAATGTAACATTCACAACAGGTCATCAGCATATAGTCACTCATACAATAAGCAATTATAGTTTATTTACATTTGCTCTGATATG
The DNA here is from genome assembly GCF_049354715.1 of Callithrix jacchus. Lineage (NCBI taxonomy): Eukaryota > Metazoa > Chordata > Mammalia > Primates > Cebidae > Callithrix > Callithrix jacchus. Next base: position 90,598,821 of record NC_133511.1, read on the forward strand.
AATTTAGGAGGATTCTCTTTTTCAATTATCTTGCCGGAGTAACTGGTGATTTATTTATTTTTTCTATAACTCTAGCATATGGCTTATCAGATTGCTCTGTCATCTCTTGGATGCTTTGCTGCTTAGAAATTTTTTCCACCAGATACCTCAAATCATGTCTCTCAAATTCAAATTTCCACAGATCTCTAGGGCAGGGTCAAAAAGCTGCCACTCTCTTTTCAGAGCAAAAGTGACCTTTACTCCAGTTCCCAACAAGTTTCTCATCTCCATCTGAGACTACGTCAGGCTGGATTTTATTGTCTGCATCACTATCAGCATTTTGGTCAAAGGCATTCAACAAGCGTCTAAGAAGTTTCAGACTTTCCCACATCTTCCTGTTCTGAGCCCTCCAAGTCTCTGGGAGGCTCCAAAAATTCTCACGTTTTCCTGTCTTCATCTGAGCACTCTAAACTCTTCCAACCTTTGCCATTTCCAAAGTCACTTCCACATTTTTTAGTATCTTTAGAGTACTGCCTCACTGCTTAGTACTGATTTACTGTATTAGTCCATTTTCACACCACTGATAAAGACATACTAAAGACTGGGTAATTTATAAAAGAAAGAGGTTTAATTGAATCACATTTCCACTTGGCTGAGAAGGACTTACCATCATGGTAGAAGGTGAAAGAGGAGCAAAGTCACATCTTAAATGGTGGCAGGTAAGGAGAGCATGCGCAGGGAAACTCTGCTTTATGAAACCATCAAATCTGGTGAGACTGATTCATTATCACAAGAACAGCATGAGAAAGACCTGCTAACCATGATTCAATTACCTCCTACCAAATCTCTCCCACAACACCTGGGAATTATGGGAGCTACAATTCAAGATGAGATTTGGGTGGGGACACAACCAAGCCATGGTTCTATAATGTACTTTTATGGGATTTTTAATTCTAATGAGGATTAACCTATTATAAAGAGGAATATTAACATATATTTGTATGCAAGTATATTCATTAGAAAATTATAAGAACACATAGCTAATAATCAAGTATTTATCTAATTAAAATGGTATATTTTCACAGTGGAATTCCAGCAGATACTTTTTAAAAGGCTTTAAAAAGAGTTCTAAGATGCGGTGGCTCACGCCTGTAATCCCAGCACTTTGGGAGGCTGAGGCAGGTGGATCACAAGGTCAAGAGATCGAGACCATCCTGGTCAACATGGTGAAACCCCATCTCTACTAAAAATACAAAAAATTAGCTGGGCACAGTGGTGCGTGCCTGTAATCCCAGATACTCAGGAGGCTGAGGCAGGAGAATTGCCTGAACCTAGGAGGTGGAGGTTGCAGTGGGCCAGGATTGTGCCATTGCACTCCAGCCTGGGTAACAAGAGCGAAACTCCGTCTCAAAAAAAAAAGAAAAAAAAAAAGAGTTCTAAGAGCTCAAAAAATTAACTATGTAGAAGAGCATAGATTCCTCCAAAATCTACTCATTTTTTAATTGTTCTCATTTATTAATGAAAATTACGTTGTTTTATTATATAGTAGAAAATACTTTATAATATTACTCTTTGATTTAAAACTGACATTGTTTCATCAAAATTTGGTAATTATTACCAGTTTCCCTGCAAAAAAAACTCCCATAAGTTTTTTTTTGATCTGACTAAAATGAATTGTAATTTATGTAACATGGAATCCAAAATTGTGCATCTCTTTTTTCTTTATTACTCTTTTTCTACTTCTTGAAACTATTATTTTTGAATTATTGAATCTATATTTTTGAAAATACAAAACTTTGGTCATAAAAATAAATTCAGTAAAGATTTTTATTAATTTTCTGAAAAATCTTATTTTTGTAGATATTTTGTGATGTGCAACCAGAGATTAAGAATAGTCACAAATAACTCAGAATACAAAGTATTTTCACAAAATAGTGTGAAAATTATTTTGTGAATAAATACAAAAGTACAAAAAATGTACAAAAATAGTTTATGTCTTTAAATGTCCATTATACCTTATTTAATATTTTGCTATTGTCTGTGTAAAGAAGAGGATAAGTTATATTGCCATTTTTATATTTACTAAGCAAAAAATGACTACTACTATGTAAAAGGAAATGTTTCAAGCTCTTTAGGAAACCTAAGGTAATTGAATCATTGTCACATAACTCTTCTTGTTGTTGAACTTCAAAGTCAGGTCCACTAGCACACATTGGGAGAGTCAAACAAAACTAATGTGGGATCCAATTACTGGTAGAATGCATTAACATTTTGATCATCATGATTATTACGAATATTTTACCACTTGAAAGTGCTAAATGTTAAACATGGATGTATCCCATTTATGTATCCAACAGTCTTTTTTAGGGACTACCCGTTAACCTCATTTTACAGCAGAAAAAAATGAGGTTTATTTCATTATATAAATTTATTTGCATTACAGACTTGGTAATGCAAAGCCAGGATCTACTAATTACCCAGATACTATCCTTTGGATGTTGTTGATTTTTTCCCCTCCAACATTCATATTAAAACTTTATTCCTTATGCAACACTATTAAGAGATCTGGTCTTTTGGAGGTAATTGAGTCATGACAGCTACTTTCTCATGGATAGGATTAAGTGCTTTTTAAAAGGACTTGACCATGTGAATTTTTACCCCTTCCATCCCTTTTGCCATGTGAAGATACAGCATTCCTCCCCTCCAGAGGATGCAGCAACAAGGCACCATCTGATAAGCAGAGACCAGGTCCTCTCCAGCTGATACCTTGATCTTAGAATTCTCAGCCTCCAGAACTTAGTGAAATAAATTTCTATTATTTATACATTACCCAGTCTGTGTTATATTTATAGCAGCCCATATGTACTAAGACATCAGTTCTGGTTTTCTATGTTGTGTCACAAACAACCCCATATTTAGAAGTGTGAGAAAAAAACCATTTTAATATACTGAAGGACTTTGAATGTTTGGAATTTGAACCTGGCTAGTCTTTAATCCACAATGACTAGGGTCCTAGTTAGGAAGACATGAATGACTGACTGGAATTACTCTCTGGGGCTATTGACTAGGACACTTAATCAGATAACCTCTATGCACATTGGAATTAGTCATATAATAAAATCCTCAGATTAGTCAGATTACTTTTATGACAAATTCTTGACACCAAAAGGGATATTTCAGAAAATAGGCATCAATGGCATGGCATGTCTTTTTATTACTTTTTCTTAAAAGTCAGGTAGTGTCCCTTTTATTATTTCTAATGGTCAACATTACCACATACTTGCCCACATTGAACGAAAGGGGACATAGATCCCATATATTGATGGAAGGAATATCAGCAGATATGTGGCAGTATTTTAAATGATCATACCTAAGGATTCAATAGAGACTGATGGCAATTGCAATTTAGGTACCCAGTGATTAGGAACTGATAGAGAAATAATGAATCAATTTAGTTTTCATATTTATAAAAGTACTATGGCTACATTCCTCCAAGTTTACTTTTTGACATCTCTTTTGGTGGAAATACAATTCAGAATATTGTCAGTAGCAATCACTACCTGTTGGCTTCAATTCACAGTTATTTTGATCTTTACAAAATAATGACAACCAGTACATAATTATCTGACAATGTTAGCGAAATTACCAATTGTTCATCTGCCAAAAGCCTAAATGAATGCACTCAAATTTTAATATCTCTTTTGAGGTAGTTCAGGTTGCTAATGTCTAGCATGACTCAAAGAATTATTAAATGGATAATCCTGAAGTTTTCTAAATGTTTAAACATGCACACACATACACATACAAACATATGTTTTATAATTTATATATACATATACATTTATAATTTATGTATATGTTTTATAAATTTTATATGTAACCTTTAAATTTAACTACTATCTTTTGTATTTTAGCAAAGGTTAATTTGAATCAAGAACAAATCTCTAGATTTTGAACATCATCTTTTCTTACTGATGGGGAAAACATGACTAACCATTGGTAATATATGGTTCAAATATTTATTATTTGTATATAGTGCAAAATGATGAATTGAAAGGTAAATGTAAGAATGAAAACTGGAAAACCATTTATAAATATGTTTGGTTAATTCCAAGGAAAAATTACAAAACTTCCATTAAATCAGCAACTGGTGAGAGCACAGAAGATGAAAGACAGTAAATAGAGTTGGCACATGTTTGGTGATATTATTAGACAACCTGAGAGTTCAGGATTTTAAAAGACTCATTCGACTTAGAAATAGAATTTAAGTAAAAGTCAGGAATATATATTTCTTCAAATCCTTGCATAATTCCAGCCTTTTAATTTTATGTATGTTTTTCACCCCCACCCAACTGTTAACTCATAATACTGGTAAACTTCTACTCCGCTTTCATGGGTTTATCTCAAATGTCAGCTCTTTATGACTACTTTCTTGAGTTTCTATTATGTTTAAGGATTTATTTTTATTTGTATTTTTTAAATTTTTTATTTCCATAGGTTATTGGGGAACAGGTGGTTTTTGGTTACATGAGTAAGTTCTTTAGCAGTGATTTGTGAGATTTTGGTGCACCCATCCCCCGAGCAGTGTACACTGCACTCTATTTGTAGTCTCTTATCCCTTACCCGCTTCCTACCTTTTCCCCCTGAGTTTCCAAAGTCCTTTGTGTTATTCATAAGCCTTGGCATCCTCATAATTTAGCTTCTACTTATGAGTGAGAATATATGATGTTCAGTTTTTCATTCCCGAGTTACTCCACTTAAAATAATAGTCTTCAATCTCATCCAGGTTGCTGCAAATGCCATCAATTCTTTCCTTTTCTATGGGTGAGTAATATATATATAATATATATAATATATTATTATATATTATATATATTACTTATAAATTATATATATTACTTATAAATTATATATATTACTTATAAATTATTATATATATTATATATTATATATAATATATATTTTTATATATATAAAACTGTAATATATATATTTTATATCTAACTGTAATATATATATATTTTCTATCACAATATATGTAAGATGCATATGTGATAGAAAATATATATATATATATATTACAGTTTCTTTATCCACTTGATTGATGGGAATTTGGGTTAGTTCCACAGTTTTGCAATTGCAAATTGTTCTTCTATAAACACGTGTCTAAGTATCTTTTTCATATAATGACTTATTTTCCTCTGGTTAGGTACCCAGTAATGGAATTGATCATTAGTAATATTGAGCACTTTTTCATGTTTGTTGGCCATTTGTGTATCTTCTTATGAGAATTGTCTATTCATATTCTTAGCCCACTTTTTGATGTGATTGTTTTTTCTTCAGGATTATTTGTTTGAATTCATTGTAGATTCTGGATATTAGTCCTTTGTCAGATGTATAGATTGTGAAGGTTTTCTCCCATTCTATGGGTTGTCTGTTTACTCTGCTGACTGTTCTTTTTGTGATGCAAAAGCTCTTATCTACTGTGTTTAAGCATTTCTATTGTATCTATATGGCATTTGTGAAAAACTTAATCATGAGACTCTCCCCTAAATTCCCTGGCTAGACTGTGAGTTCCTCATAAATACATACATTGGAAAGTTTCCATGTCATCACCATGACTTTAAAATCATGCTCTAAGAACATCACACTTAGTGATTTGTGACTTGAATTGAACTTACTGGAATTGGTGAAAAGTATGCAAACATTTATTGTCATTTATTTTGGAAAACAATTGTGTGTGTGTGTGTGTGTGTGTGTGTGTGTGTGTGTGTTTGTGTGTCCATGTTTATGTGTGAAGGGGGATAGGTAAACCATTTTACCATGTTTTTCTTAGGATTATAAATATGATAAAATACAATAAGATGGTATTGTCTGCTAGCTGTTTTAATGGAATTGGATGAGTTGAGTTACCTGAAGCATAAGCTCCATGAAAATAGGCAATTAAGTTTCTTTTGCTCACTAATATATACCAAACTTTCAAAACATGATGCGATATACAGAAACTGTTCAATTAATATTTGTTGAATAAATGAATTATTTAAAAGAACATGTCAGAGTAAATTCCAGGTGGCATTACTCATAATACCTAAACATTTTCCAATTGAAATATTTATTTATTTTCCCTGTCATCTGTGTTTATAATTTATTTTGATGTAAAATACTGCTTCCAAGACACTGTGACATACAAATTGTCCTATCTATTTGATGACCTCCTATTGAATTTCTTATATATCTGTGTTATTACTTTTTATGTGAACTGAAGCACAAATCTAAGCATATTTTATTTAACTATACATATTGCCAGTTTACCATTCCACAACTTCTTTCTCATTTAACCAGAAATCTTTTCACTGTTTGAATTTGAAAATTACACAAAGTGAAAAGATTCAAAATATATAATTACCTATTAAGTTTCAAAAAAAATTCTCTGTACTTCACAACAATATATTATTTATATTTACAACAAATTGAACTCAATATTCTATTTATGAATAAATTATCTGAATTTTCAGGGAAATTACACTCTTGTTAAAAGTTAGAAACATGGTGAGGTGTAAAGTTAGAAATTGGTATTAGGATTATCTGTTTGGAATACTACACTGTTTGTCTCTATGCCCCACTACATTGACTCATCTGGCCTGAAAACTTAGGTGATACATAATTTGAGAAAATCAATCCCAGTAAATCTGTTTTACTTGTTTTTAGTAATAAGGAAATTAACAACTATTACATAGAAAAGAGAAGGTTCAAATGTCATAATGTAAGCAGTTAATACCAAAACCCTATCAATGACATGATTTTGGTTATGTGCATCTTTCTTCTAGGTATTCTTCCTCTTGGGAAATATATTATGGAAATCATAGTTAGTGCCAGCCTTGTTTTGTCTTTTAGTGAAACATGTTCTCATTTGTTTTTTTTTAAATCTCCCAGTTATTATTAGGTATATGAAGCTGTATGATTAGTCACATACATAATCAGAAGTATTATGTATTCTTAATGATTGCACCCTTTACCATTATGCGATGCCTTTTAATGTTTCTTGTCCTGATACCTATTTTGCCTGATTTTACCATAGCCATAACAGTTTTTACATTAATGCTATATCCATTTAAAATTATTATATTTTACTTTTAAGCTGTATCTTTGGGCAATTATTTTCTTCCATTCTGTGGGTTGTATTTTTACTTTATTGAAGATTTCATTTGCAGCACAGAAGACAAAAGTTTTTAAATTTGATCAGGTCCAATATATTTTTCCCTTTCTTTGGCGCTTGTGCTATTGTTATGTTTAATAAGGCTTTGCCTAGTGTGAGGTCATAAATATTATCTCCTATGTTTTCTGTTCAGAGACTTAATTTTAACTCTTACATTTAGGTATATGATTTAATTTGGGTTTACTTCTTTTTTTTTTTGAGACGGAGTTTCGCTCTTGTTGTCCAGGCTGGAGTGCAATGGTGCGATCTCGGCTCACTGCAACCTCCGCCTCCTGGGTTCAGGCAATTCTCCTGCCTCAGCCTCCTGAGTAGCTGGGATTACAGGCACGTGCCACCGTGCCCAGCTAATTTTTTGTATTTTTAGTAGAGACAGGGTTTCACCATGTTGACCAGGTTGGTCTCTCGATCTCTTGACCTCGTGATCCACCTGCTTCGGCCTCCCAAAGTACTGGGTTTACTTCTATATGTGGTATTTGGTAGTGATCAAACTTCATTTGTCTGCATGTGGCATCTTGTTTAAACACCATTTGTTGAGAAGACTTGTTTTCTTCCACTGAATTGGCATGATGCCCTGTTTAAATTCAGTTGACCATGATGCAAGGGACTGGACTCTCACCTGAATTCTATAAATCTATATGCCTATCTATCTGACAGTGTTTGCAATGACTATGGTAGAATTGTAGTGTATTTTAAAAACAGAATGTGAATTCCTCTAGCTTGGTTCTTTATATTTAAAATCTGCTTTGGGTATCCTTGGACATTGATTTTTCAGATGAATTTTAGACCTTCTCAATTTCTAGAAACACAAAGCTGTCATCCATTTTAAATGGATGACATTGAATCTTCAGTTAACTTGAGGAACTGTTATCATCCTAACAACGTTAAATCTTTAAATATTCTATTATTTTCATAATAGTAATGTAATCTTTAAAATGTCCTTGCTAGTATTTAAAAATACAATTCCTACCAAATTTTAATAAATTAAATGTATTGCTTTTCATTTCATCTACACGGTCATTGTCATTCCTGTATGTAATTTTCTATTTCCTAGGTGTCACTTTAGGATTTCCCAATAAGCACCTTTGACTTAGCACAATCTGCTTTGGAATTATATTATACTGTTATATGTTACACAAATGAGAGTACCATAAAACATTTTTTCATTTTTCATTGTCACACATTACAGTTGTGTAACTGTTATATCCCCAAAGACATTGATATAGGTTTTGCTTTAAAAAGCTAATTACAGGCCAGATGTGGTGACTCATACCTGTAATTCGAGCACTTTGGGAGGCTGCTGTAGGTGGACCACTTGAGCTCAGGAGTTTGAGACCAGCATGGGAACATGACAAAATTCTGGTCTCTACACAAAATATACAAATTAGCTGCACGTGGTGGTGCATGCCTGTAGTCCCAGCTACTCAGGAGGCTAAGGTGGAAAGATGGCTTCAGTGTGGGAGGTGGAGATTGCAGTGAGCTGAGATCATATCAGTGCACTCCAGCCTGAGTAAAAGAGCAATAGCTTGTCTCAAAAAATTAAAAAGCTAACAACATATATTTATTTATATGAAATTGGGAAAAAATGCTCTTTTAAATGGATTCATATTTATCATTTCTGGACTCATCTTTTATCAGTATAAATTTAACTTTTCCACATTACCTAATGTTTTCCACTTGAAAATATCTTATTTCATTTTGCTTTTTAAAGTTTTAAAGTTTTTAAACTTTTAAAATTTTGAAAGTTTCTTAATATTGTAAGCTAGGTTGACAGATTTTAATCTTAATACTTTAAAAATGCCACTCCATTGTCTTCTAGCTTGCATAGTTCTGACAATAAATACTACTGTCTTTTTCTTTTTACTTTATATGTAATATATATTTTGTCTCTGAATGCTTTAAATTTTGTTTTCTTTTTTCAATGGTTATCAGCATGCTCTAAATTCAGTTAATAAATGAAAGCTCAATAGTTTGATATTCACTCACTTTTTAGTTGTTTTCAGAATTTTCTAGAAAAATCCATTCCAACTCTGAAAAGAAGACAAAAAGTCGGCCAGGTGCGGTGGCTCAAGCCTGTAATCCCAGCACTTTGGGAGGCCAAGGCAGGTGGATAACGAGGTCAAGAGATCGAGACCATCCTGGTTAACATGGTGAAAACCCGTCTCTACTAAAAATACAAAAAATTAGCTGGGCACGGTGGCGCGTGCCTGTATTCCCAGCTACTCAGGAGGCTGAGGCAGGAGAATTGCCTGAACCCAGGAGGCGGAGGTTGCAGTGAGCCAAGATCACGCCATTGCACTCCAGCCTGGGTAACAAGAGCGAAACTCCGTCTCAAAAAAAAAAAAAAAAAAAGAAGAAGACAAAAAGTCATTCTAAATTCAGTATTAGTGCTACATGACTAATATTTTTTCTGCATTACTTTATTATTTAAATAATCCCATAAAAATTTCTAATTCATTTTTATTTTTAATATCTAATAGAAATGGCACAGGATCCTTTTGGTGCTGCTTTGCCAGCTGGAAATCTCTCTGCCTAATGGTGTCCCCGGCTGGGCTTCCCTCAGCTCTGGGTTCACTACTTGGCTTGCCCTGCCCACTCGGCCTATTGGGCTGCACTCAGCTTATGCTACTGGTCTGCATTCTGTGTTTGCAAAAGGACTCTGCACTCAGCCTGCAGCTGACCCAGGTTTGCCACGGGTGGTTTTCGTGTTGGTCACCGGTGTCTAGACAAGGAAAAAGTGGTGGTGCCCCAAAACTCGGAGATGCCAGCAACCGCAGAGCCCCAGGGTTTATTACTGCTTTTGCTTGGGGAGTCCTAAGGCCTGAGCCCCCAGGAAATAACATCTCCCTTTTCTTCCCACTACCCACAGTGTGGCAAATGAAAAGGGGGTGTGTTTTCGCTTGTTTGTGTTACAGCTTGTTTGTTCCTGCCACCTGCAGTGCAGCCAACAAGGCCTATCACCGCTCATTTGGTTCTTTCACTCACAGCTTTGTGAACAAGGGCATGTGGCACCCCAGCAGTTTCTTCTTCCCTGTTTCTCAGTGAGCGGGAAGGAGGGTTTCAGTGTTACAGTTCTTTTCACAGCTGCTGTTTGTTGGATTCCAGATTCTTGTCCTGGGACCAAGAAGAGTGAGATTATATAGACACCAGAGAGTAAGTAAGGCAGCAAAGAAGTTTACTGAGTGAGAGAAAAGCTCCTGTCAGTGAGAGGGAATCCCAAGTGGGTAGCCCGCTTTGTGAGAAGGGGCCTAGAAGCAGGAGGCCCAAGGTGTGTCTGAGTCCAGAGTTTTTATGGGCTCAGACTGGGAAAATGCATGCTGATTGGTCCATGGGCAGGCCTGGGGAAAACACCATTCAATTGGCTAAAAGGCAACAAAGAAGTTCTAGCTCCCATAGTAGGCTCTACCTGGAACTGGCTGCTCAAGTTTTCCGGCTTTAAATTGTCTTTGGCTTGAAGGTGGAATTTCATGGGGGACCCCACCCCCGATCTGCTTAGGAATTTATCTGCCTCTTTCCACTATCATAAACACTAATAAACAAAAAGGCAAAACCTTTTTAGTCTTTACCTTAATGTGAAAGTCCAAAATAATTTGTCCAAAGACCATTTTAAGACTGTGTATATGCCAACAGATTTGAGGAGGGTGGAACAGAGGACATTGTTATGCTAAAGTATCTGTATAGCTCATCATAATTCACTTCTTTGTGCTTACATATAAACCAGAGAGAACATGAGATATGTACTACAAATGACCTTTTACTTAAAGTTCAGCAAAAATGTTGTCAATTTTGAAATTCTCTAAAGTTAAATTATAGTTAATACTACCCTTGACTGAGTTATGTTTATGAATAATTATTTGCATTGCATATATATTATGGTAATATGCTCTCAAATAATCAATGTGTAATAAAATATGTATTTCTTAAAATATTAATGTTAGTACTTCATAATTTCATAGTAACTTTTATCCAGTAACTTAAGCAAAACATACAAGTATCAATTAGTCTTTATAGAGTTTTATTTTCTTTTAAATATGTATAAGAAGAGAGCACCATGTCATTATAACTTACTGGAGATTAGAGACACTCAAAAAATTTTTTTTTAATTTCCTATTTTCTCTTTTACCTCATCTTGAAATGTCTGTGACTAACTAAAGGCATTATGTTTTTAACACATTCTTTACATTTAAGAGTCAAGTATGATGGCATGCACCTGTAATCCCAGGAGGCTGAGATGGGAGAATCACTTGAACTTGGGAGCCAGAGGTTGTAGTGAGCCAAGATCACACCAATGCACTCCAACCTGGGTGACAGAGGAAGACTCTGTCTCGATATATAATAATAACAACAAGGCCACGAGTGGTGGTTCATGTCTGTAATCCCAGCACTTTGGAAGGCTGAGGCAGGTGGATCCTTTGATGCCAGGAGTTCAAGACCAACCTGGGTAACATGACAAAACCCAGTCTTTACTAAAAATACAAAAATTAGCCAGGCATAGTGGGGCACTCCTGTAGTCCCAGTACTTGGGGGACTGAGGTGGGAGAACTGCTGGAACTCAGGAGAGAGAGGTTGCAGTGAGCCAAGATCATGCCATTGCACTCCAGCCTGGGCAACATAGTGAGACTCCATCTCAAATAATAACAACAACAACATTGCAAAGCGGTGGGAAGGATTGAATGAAATAATACACATATAGCAAAGTCACAAGTACTCATTTAATAGGAGCTTCTTATAAGTAGATAGATAAGTGAATATCATTTGAGCCTATCTTTCCATTAGAGGCTAAAATTAGAGGCACTGATGTTTCTGGGCATCTAATATTGATGTCATCAAACAGACACATCATAGTAATGGCTTAATTCTAAAGCCTGCAAATCTCAAGGGCATGGATCTATCTTTTTTATTTTAGTGTCCTTAATTTTCAGCACAATACATAGTGACTATCAGTGAATTCTCAATCAAGAGACAAAGAAATTACTAAGTTAATGAATGAATGATCTGAGAAAAGGAATGGCTTCAGAATAGACAAATTATAATGTGTACGTGAGCATCTTTATCTCTCTTTATATCCATAAACTCATTCTATCATGGAGAGTGAACATATTCATTATAATGACAGCATGGCTTTGAATTTTCACATTAGACACAGAACATTTTTAAGCTCTTCCCATTTTTCATCCCTAGTCATGTATATGCTGTGAATTTCAGTGCCCATAATAGGGACAGCTTTGCCTTAATCCATCCTCCTACTCTTGTTAGTTATTTCCTCTAAGACTTGACTACAGTGAATAGAAAAGTGAACATGAGGTTCAGGTCATTTAGTTTATAATAGGGTTTATAAACTATTTTAATTTTTATTTTAAAACAAGACATAAAACTCATGAAATTCTATGAGTAACTTTATATGGATGGTGGGTACAGGTACTATATTTAAGTAATTTAAGAAACACTAAACAGTTTTCAATTTCGTTTAAATTTACTTTTTGTCAATGCATACTATTTTACATATTTATGAGGCACATATGATATTTTGTTGCATGTGTAGAATGTGTAATGATTAAGTCAGGGTATTTGGGATATCTATCACCTTGCATATTTATCATTTATATGTATTGAGAATATTTCAAGTTCTCTAATAATTTTAAAATTTTAAAAATATATACATTTATATATTTTTAATAACTTTACCAAAATTATCTCAACTCTTATTAAAATACAGAATGGGGATGGTTAATAACAGTGAAATTTACTGAAGGTTTATGTATAGACACAAAGGGAAGCATCTCCTACCCTTTTCTAACAAAATGGGCCATTTATAGGAAAACACATACTCCTATTTTTGTTGGTTAGCAATCTGTTTCTTATTATTATTAGAGTTAGGTAATTCTAATTAGCTGCCTTGAATGGCAATCTGCTTTGCTGAGTACTTAATAAACACTGAGTGACACTTTTTCAGGTCTCCCATTTAGGCAAAATATGATATCTTCTTACTCTTTACATCTTCATGAGTCTCTGACATGAATAACCAGGTTGTGTAAATAATCAAGATGCTTTTATTATTAACTGCCGCCTATAAAACTGATTTCCATCTCCCTGATTTAAATCCTTTTCTCCCAAACCCTCCAAGCTGTTTCCCAAGCATGCCTAAGCTTGCCAAACCCATTAGACGTTATAAATATTGGACTTCCATCTACAGCTATTCTTTAGAACTAGAAAGGTGTTCCTTTTCTTCCTTCTTAGCTCTTCTGCTGATGCTGCTGAAGTCCTCAAAACTCATTAAAGTCCCAAATTTGACGACACCACTACTGAGGCAGTCAGAAGTATGCCCTTAGTCTTATTAAACTTTCACTTCAACTATGTTATGAAAAAAATGCTCAACATTATTAATGATCAGAGAAATGCAAATCCGAATCAAGGAGATACCATCTTATCTCAGTCAGAATGACTATTATTAAAAAATAACAAACAGATGTTGGTGAGGATGCAGAGAAAAAGAAACTCATACATTGTTGGTGGGAATGTGAACTAGTACATCCATTGTAAAGACACTATGGAGATTTCTCAAAAAACTAAACTAGAACTACCCTTCAATACAGTCATCCCACTACTGGGTATCTACCCAGAGGAAAAGAAAGAAATCTGTCAAATGGATACCTGTACTCAGATATTTATTGCAGTACTCTTCACACTAGCAATATATGGAATCAACCTAAGTTTCCATCAGTGAATGAGTGGATCAAGAAAATGTACCATGTATGTCCAAATGGAATACTCCACAGGTATAAACAAAAATGAAATAATGTCATTTACAGCAACACGGATGGAACCAGTTGTCGTTATCTTAAGTGAAATAAGCCAGTTACTAAAGTCAAATATTGCATGTTTTCACTTATATGTGGGAGCTAAAATTTTAATGACAGGAAAGTAGAGAGTGAACACAGATAAACAGAGAATGTGAATGGTGAATGGGGGAGGGGAAGGGGATAAAGAGAAGTGGGTTAATGGGTACAAACATACACTTAAGATAGAAAAAATAAATTCAGTGTTTGACAGCAGAGTAGGGTGACAGAGTAGTAGTTATACAAAAATGTGGTGTCCTTGGGTGAGGAACACACTAGATACCCTGACCAGATCACTATACATTATTTAAATTTCACATGTACCTCTATAAATTTTTACATATTAAAATTAATTCATTAATTTAAAAAGCAGGGCTCCACTAGCTTCCCTATATGCTTAATAGTTTATTGGTACAAAAGAGATAGAATGTTTCATCTCTTGAAATGCATGAAAATATATTTATTATAACTATGTTTTATTTCCTCGTTTCAATTTTTTTGACTTTTAGCTATTTGTTAATGTCTCTGAGATAAACTATTATTTTAAAATTTATATAGCATTAATCTTTTGTCATATTTACAGGTTTATAGACTTAAAGTCACCCAATGATATCAATTTTTAATTTCAACATTTTAAAAAATTATATTAATTGTGTTTATTATAAAAATATTTTTGTCATGTATATTAATAGAAAAGACTATTAACAGTAGTTGGGATTTATTTAGTCATGCTATATCCATATAAATTCTCACAAAACACTAAAAGCATGAAATATTATCCTCAATTTAAAAAATAAACCTTTACTTTGGAATACTTTTAGACTTACAAAATGTTAGATGGTAGTACAGATAATTCTTGTATACTATTCACTCAGCTTCCCCTAATGTTAACATCTTATGTAGTCATGCTACATATATCAAAACAAAGAAATTAGCATTTGTACAATACTATTACCAAACTACAGACCCTATTTGGATTTCATCCATTTTTTTACTAACATCCTTTTTTCTGGTTTAGGATCTAACCCAGGATACCACACTGTGTTAAGTCATCATGTCTCCTTAGGCTCCTCTCGTCTTTGATAGTTTTTCAATTTTTCCATGTTTTTCATGGCCTGATACATTTGAGGAGTAGTCAGATATTTTATAGAGCATTCCCAATACAGGTCTGTCAAATGGGTTTTCAGGCTTGGACTGTAGTTAAAGATTTTTGTAAATAACACCACAGAAGTGTGGTCCCTTTCCCACCAGAATACATGATATCTACATGTATTTCTACATGGAGCTGTTAAACCTCATCCCTTGGTTAAAATAGTGTTTACTGAAAATTTATTCACAAAGTTTCTATTATTCTTTTCCAATTATTTTTTATTTACTATATATTTATTTCAACAGCTTTAGATGTATAAATGAATTTTGGTTACATGGATGAATTATATAGCAGTAAAGTGTGAAATTTTAATGCACCTGTCACCCAAGTAGTATATATTTTACCCCATATATAGTTGTTTATCCCTCACCTTTCTTCCAACCTTCCCCCTTCTGAGTCTCTAATGTCCATTATACCATTCTCTATGCCTCTGTATACTCATAGGTTAGCTCTCAGTTACAATTGAGAACATAAGGTATTTGGTTTTCCATTCCTGGGTTACTTCACTTACCAGTTTCACCCAAGTTGCTGCAAGGTATATTATTCCATTCTTTTTAAGGCTGAGTAGTATTCCATGGTGTATATATACATGTATATATAGATACACATATACTATGCTGTGGGTGTTCATATATATGGTAGTATATGTGTGTGTGCATATATATATACACACACACATGTTACATATGTGTATATATGTGTATGTGTTAGGTTTAAGTCTCTAATTTATCTTGAGTTGAATTTTGTATTTGGTGAGAGATAGGGAAATAGTTTCATTCTTCTACATGTGGCTAGCAGTTTTCTTAGCACCATTTATTGAATAGCATGTTGTTTCCCCAGTTTTTTGTATGCTTTGTTGAAGAGTAGTTGGTTTTACGTATTTGTCTCTATTTCTGGGTTTTCTGTTTCCTTGGTTTATGTATCTTTTATTACCAACACCTGGCTATTTTGGTGACTATAGCCTTATAGCATAATTTGAAGTCAGATATTGTGTTGCCACCAGGTTTATTTGTTGTTATTGTTGTGTGTGTGTGTGTGTGTGCGTGTGTGTGCTTTGTTTAGGATTGCTTTGGCTATCCTGGCTTTATTTTTGTTCCGTGTGAATTTTAGGACTGTCTTTCCTAATTCTGTGAAAAATGATGTGGCAGTTTCATAGGAATTGCACTGCATCTGTAAATTGTTTTTGGAAAGTATGGTTATCTTCACAGTAATGATTCTTCCAATCCATGAGGATGGAATGTATTTCCATTTGTTTGTGTCATCTATAATTTCTTTCAGAATTGTTTTGTAGTTCTAGTTGTAGAGATCTTTCGCCGTCTTGGTTAAGTATATTCCTAGGAATTTTTTTTAAATTTTTTGGCAGCTATTTTAAAAGGGATTACGTTCTTGAGTTCTTGATTTGATTTTCAGCTTGGTGGTTGTTGGTATGTAGTATTGCTACTGATTTGTGTACGTTGATACTTGAGACTTTACTGAATTCATTAATCAAATCTAGGAGTCTTTTGGAGGCATCTTTAGGATATTCCGTGTATGTGATCATGGTTTTGGCAGACAGATAGTTTGACTTCATCTGTTCCAACTTGGATGTCCTCTGTTTCTTCCTCTCGCCTGATTGTTCTGGCTAGGACTTCCTCCTTTCCAAACTTTATTCATTGGAATTGAATCACTAATTTGACCCTATGCTAAAGGGAAAGGAATTTCAGCTCCACTTTCTGAAAGATGGAGTGTCAGCATACATTATTTACAATTCTCTTGTAAGGAATATTTATCTCTTTTCCTCTATTTATTTATTCAATAATTTGTTTATTATTCTCCATTTGTTCAGTGCATATTAGCATGGATTTATAGATAGTTACTTTAACTTTAGTGTTTGAGCTATAATACAAGACTATCATTATTAATTCATTTTTTCTTTCTTTCTTTCTTTTTTTTTGGAGACACTCTCACTCTGTTGCCCAGGTTGGAGTACAGGGGCATTATCTCAGCTCACTGTAAACTCCACCACCTGGGTTCAAGGGATTCTCATATCTCAGGGGCATGATCTCAGCTCACTGTAAACTCCACCACCTGGGTTCAAGTGATTCTCATATGTCAGCCTCTCAAGTAGCTGGGACTGCAGAGGCAGGCCACCATGCCTGGCTAATTTTTGTATTTTTAGTGGAGATTGGGTTTTGTCATGTTGGCCAGGCTTGTCGTGAACTCCTGGTCTCAAGTGATCCATCAGCCTTGGCCTCCCAAAGTGCTGGGACTACAGGAGTAAGCCAATAAGTCAGGCCTTATATTTCCCTTTACATGACTTTATTTTTCAGAACAGTTTTAGGCTCACAGCAAAACTGAGCAGAAAGTAAAGAGAGTTGTCAAAATTCTGCTGCCTTCCTCCTGACATGCAACCTTCCACATTATCAACATCTTGCGCCAAAGTGGCACATTTGTTACACTCAATGAACTACCTTGACACGTCATTATGGTTATTAAAGTCTGTATGTCACAGTAGAGTTCACTCTTGGTGTTGTACATTCTATGACTTTTGACAATTTTGATATATCCCACATTTTAGTATCATGAAGAAGTTATCTTCATTTTACATGAGAGCAAACTGAGTCATAGAAATATTAAGTTGCTCACAAAAGGTGACACAGTTCATTAATTTTTATAAATGGTATAATGTATTTTATGAAAATTAATTGTAAATTTGATTGGAACTATTTCATATAACACTGTCTTATAGATATACACTATAAATCATCTTATTTATGAATTTTCATTTCTTTATTTTTTTATTTAAATGAGCAGTGTGGTTGATTTAAACATCTATCTTATACCCCACTAAAACAATGAAGTCTGCAAAGAAAACCTGTTTCTTCATTTTTATGTCCTTCTTTCTTCCTCATTGATCCAGTCCACACAATCGCATTTAGTATAGAACTTTTACTAGCAGAGTAGATGAAGGATTATTGTTTGCTGAATGAATGATTATCTGTTATTGAACTTAAGGTTTTGTCATGCACACTATTGAAGCTATCATTATCGGGACCTGACTTCTGAGGTTTCTTGAGGCCACTGTCAGAGGCAGAAATGTGAGTAGGATGGCAAATTGTTTTGATCTAGTATCATATACTTATCTTCTTAAAAATGACTCCAGATTTTCATATCCTGGATTGTGTTTTGGTATAATATTTAGAGCCTCATAATAATTTGAGAGAATTTATAGGTTCCACCTAACAACCATCTGTGTACTGCAGCAAACACATGATCAAGAAAATCTCTTGAAATCTTAACATATTTTCTAAAGTTTATCATTTTAAAATATAAAAATGAGAACAACTCCACAGTAACCTTATGGTGATGGTCACAGGAAAAAGCAATAGCAAAAAGATGATTTGACTTTGGGGAAAATTATGGTCTAATATCACATGTACTGTATTATCTAGTGCCACTAAGGTCATTTGCTAGATCCTTTTATAAGAAATGTCTAAGAAAGACCCTCTTCCTTTTGTGATTTACTAAGAACGTGTGATAATTCATCTCCCCATTTACCCTGTTGTCTTCTAGACAATAAAAGCCAGCTACACCCTAACCTATTTTATGAAGTTGGACTTGTAGGTTATTTCAGCATGGGCTGCATCTGGATGAAGATTTTAGGACACAGCTCCATTCTTCTTAATTTGAGGAATCACTCACTCTTGCAGCACTATGCAATTTCTTATGTTTCAATAGTCATATCTTGCTGTTGCCATTTTTGTAGGCTTATATTCTTGGTGTTGGTGTATATAGCAGTAAATTGATTCTGTTCAGCTTTGATTCTACATTTAATTACCTGAAAACAGTATTTTCTTTTCTGCTTCTCTAGCACAAAATTATCTCTTAAGGGTAATTTGAATTCTAAGATATTTTTTTGAAGCCTTGTACATCTCTATAACCTATTAGGGCCCACTAATAAATAACTTTACTTGGGGTCCTATTTAAGAACTTAAAATTATTCTATTGATTGTATTCTGCTATCTATGATAGATAAAAGTTGTAATAAGCACATGATAATGTATATTCAAGAGAATAATTTGGAAAGTTATTAGATTAGAACTGCTACAAAATGCCCCCTCATTTTATAATTATGAGGGAGCATTCAGAGTAGAGCAGAACAGAAAGATGAAAGTTCCTGGATTCTGGTGACATTATTCAGTTGCAAAATTAAACAATTCTAGAGCTCCTCTACTTTAAGATTTTTATATCTGAGGTGATAAACCCTTTGTGCTCAAGCTATTCTTATTTGGAGTTGTATAACTTGCAGCTAAATAATTTCTAACTGTTAAAGAGGTTTTATTATAGTAGGGAAAAATATAACTAAACCAATTAAAAATAAATGATAACCATGACAAAATCTATGAAAACACAAAAGGTGAAGAAAATCTTGATGAGTAAGCATTCTCTGAGAGACTTTGGGAAGACTTATTAATGCAGGTTATATTCAAATGACGTTTTCAAGAATAAGTGGTAAATTGTCAGAAAAAAAGGATGTTTTGGGAAGTAGAAGAGATAACAATGGGCGGAAAAAAGATCAGAAGGAAACGGTTATAAGTACTGGCGGACATAAAAATATTGTCTATGCATGTGCACACAGGTGTGTGTGTGTGTGTGTGTGTGTGTGTGTGTGTGTGTCTGTGTGTGTGTGTTTGTACACCCATGCAGGTGAGAAAGAATGAGAGGGAGAGGGAGAGATTTAAAAAAACACACAAAGAGAAACACAGACAATAGGGACAGTAGGTGTTTGAGATCATGATTAGTGTGTGTTTGAGGTGTTCTTGGTGAGAATAATTGAGCTACTGGGCAGGAATAGAAAGAGAGATTAAAGAGAAAGTTTTGAAGGAGATTCTGTTCCAAGACCCAGGAAATTTCATGTTAACTGAATATAGAAGGCAGCCAGTATAGGAAGAGTATCATGATCACCTTTAGTTGTATCTTTTAATATGTTGTTCTGTCAGCATTTGAAGAATGCAATATAGGGGATTATAGAGAGTCTGTGAAGGGCAGTGATGGAGAAGCATGGTGGAATTGGAGGACATGGAGATCAGATATGAAGCTACTACTCTCTAATGGGGATGACTCTGGTGGTAGGAATAAAAGTCAAAGTAAGGATAGAGGATCAAGCAGCCATTAGTGAGACATTCACATCTTCCACACCAACTGTATTTTTCAATCTTCATCCTTCTCCAGGCATATTGCCTTCTTTTGGTTCATTAAAGTCGGAAATATTTCTCCCTCCTCTGTTCAGTGCCTATTCTGCTCCCTCATCCTGGAACGCTCTCCCTGGACTTTATCTGGGGAAGCAATGCTCATCTTTTAGGTCTCATTTTTGATGCTCCTGCTTGTGGGAAACTTGACCCCAGATGGGTGAGCTAACTGTATTATATGTTGTGTCTTCAAAAGTATTCTAAAATTTTCTTTTATTATAATTATTCAAATTGTATTTAAATAAAGCTTTATGAAAGTACCTCTTTTACATGCAGTTCTTCCACCAGACTGGGTATTTCATGAACACATGGACCATGTCTGTTTTGCAGCCTGCCATGTTCGGGTTATATCATGGTTACCCAGTAAGTAGTTTGTAAAATAAATAAATAAATAAATGAAACATTTATTAATAGCCTGAAATGGAAAGGCCTTAGGGTTGTGGAAATATTAAATAAGTAATGTGATTTATGCCAGTTGTCCTTGATCATTTGGGATTTTCCAGACTAATTTTGTATAAGCAATGTGCTCTCCTCAAAAAAGTCTGTAATTTAATATCACTGGACATCAGTTTAAGATATCTCATTTTCAAGAATATTATTAGAAAATTATACAATCAAGTTTAGAGTGGGAAGATAAAAGTCATCTGGGAAATCTATGTTCCTAAATAAATAGTACTGAACAATGGCTTATAGCTTCTTTATATTTCTATGAAAGTAGGATGAGAGGGAAGCATTTGAAGTTTTAAGAGAAAATTTTAGAATATATATGAAAATTGAATGCTTAACATTTGGTATTTACAAACTATTTGTCCTGTAGAGATAAATTATTACACCTTACATACAGTTCTTTCTAATATGCTTCAGAGATGCAATATTTGGAAAGTAGAGTATAAGCAATGTAGGTTAAAAGAGCTTAAGCCTATTGCCTTAACGTGATTTTTTCTAATTAATTTTGACAAATTTCTAGTATTAGCATTGACTAATTAAGGAGTGATTATTTGAGTGGGCTCTACCATTTAGTTGCTTTGTTAAATTTGGACAAATTTCTTCAGCTCTGGGTTGGAGTTCCCTTATTTTTAAAAGGTAGCATGATTGGTTGCTATGATATAATGTACATAATCAACTTATATTTTTCTGACACATGACAAGAGTTCTGTATACAACAACTATCATTACCATCTACCCTATCGCCCCAAAAAAGAAGAAAAAGTAATTCAGAGAATATTTTTTCATTATTTTACCTTTTTAAACTTTTACTGATGGTCAGTAAAATCTTGACCATCTCCTAAATTAAATTCACTGTCCCAGATTTTAATTAAAAATTTGCCTGTGTTTTTCCATTTGCAAATAATTCACCAACGCATACAGATCACAACCATCCACAAACATAATATCAACTGGGTTCCTGAATTATTCTAGGATGTTAACATTTTTAACAATACCATTGCACACAAGCGATATATTTACTGATCATTTCTCAGATTATTAGCAAAAGAAAATAAATTACTGCTAAATTAGTTCTTCTGACATTAGCAAGAATTTATGTTATTTTGAAATATTAATATAAGCATTTGTTAATATTGTGATAATTAGTAATATAGCTTAGTACAAAGATACCTATCTTCAAAACACTTTGGGAGTACTAATATTCTATTTGTCATGATTAATTTAGAACAATTATCTTGAATAAATTATGTGTGCAATCATTTCCTTTTTTTTTTTTTTTTTTTGAGATGGAGTTTCGCTCTTGTTACCGAGGCTGGAGTGCAATGGTGCGATCTCGGCTCACTGCAACCTCCACCTCCTGGGTTCAGGCAATTCTCCTGCCTCAGCCTCCTGAGGCTGGGATTACAGGCATGCGCCACCATGCCCAGCTAATTTTTTGTATTTTTATTAGAGATGGGGTTTCACCATGTTAACCAGGATGGTCTTGATCTCTTGACCTCGTGATCCACCTGCCTCGGCCTCCCAAAGTCCTGGGATTACAGTCGTGAGCCACCGCGCCCGGCCTCATTTACATTTTTTTGATACTTTATTATTTGTTATCAATTTTATGTTAGTTAAAAATTAAGTTTAGACGCACCCATAAAGTTCTCCATTATTCTTTTCTCTGTCTTCATAGTTTTTATTTATAGTCTATAAAATTTTAGTGGAATCATCTGACAATTATTGAAATTATCAGTGTTAACTCTAAAAGTTGTTATTTCTACAGCTGTCGAAAGTTAAAAATTAGTGTCTAAATACCATCAAAGTTTTTCATTGACTAGTGAATAAAACCTAAGTTTCTCAGTTTGGCAGTCAAATCTATCAACTAGTATTTAATATAATATACTTTCCCACTATTGGAAATTGCTACTTGGAGAATATTCATGTCCTAATTTATTAATTTTTAATTTTTATGTGTACTAGTAGGTGTGTATACTTATAAGGTATATGAGACATTTTGATACAAGTAAACAATGCATAACAATCACATCAGGGTAAATGGAATATTCATCATTTCAAGCATTTATCATTTCTTTGTGTTATAAACATTCCAGTTTTACTCTTTTATTTTTAAAGGTGCAATAAATTATTGCCCACTGTATTCACTCTGTTGTGCTATCAAATACTAGCTCTTAATTATTATATCTTTTTTTTAAAATATATATTTCATTGCATTTTAGGTTTTGGGGTACATATAAAGAATATGCAAGATTGTTGCATAGGTACATAGATGGCAATGTGGTTTGCTGCCTTCCTCCCCATCACCTATATCTGGCATTTCTCTCCATGTTTTTCAGTATGTCTAACTATATTTTTGTACACATTACTTATCCCTACTCCCCCTGTCCATTACTCTTCCCAGGTTATTGTAACCATCATTCTGAGTATCCATCAAATGGATGAAGAAAATATGCTATATATAATAATGAAGTATCATTCAGTCACAAAAAGGAATGAGAATTTTTCATCTGTAACAACATAGACAGAACTAAAGAACATTATATTAAGTGAAATAAGCCAGGCTCAGAAAGACAAACTTTGCATGTTCTCACTATGTGTGGAAGTTAAAAAATAAAACAATTAAACCCTATATACTATTTTTAATTAGAAAGGAGAATCGCGTCCTATTTTTGGTTTCAGTAGAATAGAATTATGTACCATTTTTAACTTGCATGATTTTCTTTTTTTTTTTTTTTTTACTTTCTCTCCATTTTATATTAAGTGAAATCTGTCTCATTTGAAAATCCAATTCATCCTTAAGATAGTCCTAGGGTCTAGTTTATAGCCTCAATTCTTCTGTCTTAATCCTAATTTTTTTTAACTAGAATTAATCTTGTTCTTACATACAGTATTTTGTATTTTTAAAATCCTTTTCCTAATTTGGAAACAAGCTATACTATATCAGGCAAAAATTAAACAAAATGCAGCAAAGAACTTAAAAGATCATTAAGTGAAATAAGCCAGGCATCAGAAAGACAAACATTACATGTTCTCACATATTTGTGGGATCTAAAAATCAAACAATTGAACTCGTGGACAAAGAGAGTAGAAAAATAGTTACCAGAGGCTGGGAAGGGTAGTGGGGATCTGGTGGGTAAATGGAGATGATTAATGGCTACAAAATGAAAATGGAAAGAATAAATAATACCTACTATTTGATAGCAGAAGAGGGTGACTATATGCAATAATAACTTACCTTTACATTTTAAAATAACTTAAAGAGTGTAGTGGGATTCTTTGTCACTCAAAGGATAAATGCTTGAGGAGACAGAAATGGCATTCCCCATGATGTGCTCAGTTCATATTGCATGCCTGAATCAGAACATCTCATCTACCCCATAAATATATACACCTATCTACCCACACAAATTTAAAACGTTAATTTAAGGAGAAATAAAAAACAATACTTCAAAAATGCACTTTAAAAATGTGTAATAGGCTAGATGCAGTGGCTCACACCTATAATCACAGCCTTTGGGAGGCTGAGGCAGGCGGATCATATAAAATAAGTAATTGCGGCCTGGCCAACATGGTGAAACCCTATCTCTGCTAACAATACAAAAATTAGCCATGTATGGTAGTGAGCACCTGTAATCCCAGATACTTGGGAGGCTGAGGCAGAAGAATCACTTGAACCCAGGAGGCAGAGGTTGCAGTGAGCCAAGATTGCCTGACTGCACTCCAACCTGGATGACAAAGAGAGACTCTGTCTCAAAAAAAAAAAAAAAAAATTGTGTAATTATCTCAAGTAGGACAGGAAAAAAGAATCTTACATTTTATTTTTTCTCTCATAAAATTTACTTTACATATACACATTTTTACAGGATAGTACTGTGTATGTTGTTTTTTGATATATTCTATAGTATAGAAGTATAAACAATAGCCATGTCAATAGATATATTTTGTAACTACCAAGTATTTAATTATTTTTTATTTTTATGTAAGGTATATACATATCATAATAATAAAAAAAGCACACATAGATTTACCAACCAACTGAACCCCATGATTTGGAGCATTATCTAGATTACTGACATTAGCTGGATATTCATGCAAAATGCTTGTCTGAAATTTTGTGTTTATTGTTCCCAACTTTTGTATGTTTGCCTATGTGTGTGCATGCGCAATATATTTTTCCATGTATTTGTCTTTAAGAAATACAGTAGGTATTGATTGTTCTGAATTTTATAAAATTAGTAGTAGTCTCTAATTTTTGAAACTCACATTTTTCACTGAATATTTATTTCTTAGTTACTTGTAGTTATAGTTTGATGAATTCTCATTACCAAATTAAAGTATGAGATAATACTATAATTTGTATCTCTATTCTCCTATTGATAGAAAAGATAATTCAGCCTTTGCTCTTATTAACAATGCAGCTGAAACCATTCTCTTTCATATCTCTACAAAGATAGCCTAGAATATATAACTAGATGTGAGTTGTAAGATCAAAGACCATGTGCCTATCAACATTAAGGAATATTGACAATTTTTTTTCCAAAAACAGGTATTTAAAATTTATTTATATAAATATTGTGGAAGATCACTCTTATTGCATTCCACATACTCACTAATACTTGTTATTTTAAGCCTTACATTTTGCTGATCTGCTCTAAAATGGTAGCTCACTTGGGTCTTAAGTCGCATTTTCTTAATTATATAAGATATAAAGCTGTCATTTCCTAATTTAATACATAATTTCCTTTTTCTCATTTTGAAGTATGACTAGTTATATCTTTACACTTATTTAATTTTTTTCATTTATCAATTGATTTGTAAGAATAATTTACAAATTCTAAGTACTAATCTTTTGATTTGCAAACAACTACTCAATGTTTGTATGTGTGCTATGTATTTGTGTATATGTGTTAATATATTTTTGATAACTTTTTAAAATAACTTTCTGATTTTTCTTCAGTAAATGTTGCAAAATTGTATTTTTCTTGCAATTTCTCAGTTGCTTTATGTGGTTTAAAATGGATTTAAAGTTTTTGTAGTACTGTGTTTATATCTTTTAAACTGCTGTGGACATTTTATGCCAAATTTATCATTCCAAATAGTTTATTTGTGCCTATCAGTATTCCTTGAAAGACGTGAATTATATTAATGTTTTCCCAAATTGTCAATTTTTCTGTTTATAATTTTTATTCTAATTTTGTTTTCTAGTCCCACAATTTGTCTCCTCTCTTTACTATCAGCATTTTCTAATTAATCTGAGTTATTTTCCCAGCTTTTAAATTTATTTTGCCTTTTGTTTTTCTTTAATATAAGCACTTAGAAATTATAAGTCTTCCTAGAAAGGGTTACTTTAGCTACATTCCAAACATTTAACATATACCATTGTTATTAGAAATTCAGTTTACAAATTTTAAAAATTTCTTATTATTTCTTCTTGGCTGTCCAAGTTATTTATAAGTATGTTTTTTAAATTTGCAAATATATGGTGGATTTTTTTCATTTATATGACAAAGGGGAAATAAAATTAGCAATCAGCTGATTCTAAAGTAGAAATAATACCCTCGATTATCTGAATGAGCTCAAAGTTATGACAAGGGATGTTGAAATTGCACAGGGAGGGCAAAAGGAGAGCATTGTGACTGTGGACAGCATAGAGAGTTACAGTGAAGCTGGATTTGAGTATAGAGGAAGGGAACCCTGAACCAAAGTTTGTGAGTGGGCTCTAGCAGCTGGAAAGTCCAGGAAGTGTATTCCTCCCTAATGCCTCCAGAAACATAGTTTCTGGGCCACCTTGATTTTAGCCCATTGAAATTCATGTAAGACATCAGAACAACAGAACTTTAGGATAATGAAATTGTGTTGTTTTAAACCACCTATGTGTTTTCACAGTTGTGTTATAATTTGTTGCAGCAACAGTAGAAAACTAATAACACTGGTATGACACTAAATTTAGCAACATTATGATTTTGGGCAAGAGACTTAATATCTGAATTATGATTTTTTCCTGCAAAACTGGGGATTCAAACACACCCTTCTTTCTTCATATTTTAGTATTCTTGACATGAAGTTATAAAATTGATGTATATTCCCTCACCCAGAAATGTCAGTAGATGTTGTTGAGTCTTTTTTTTTTTCATGCCCTTAGAATCACGGAGAAGCTCTCACACCTGCCTTAATCTTCATGAAGTGCTTGTGAAGGAAAAGGTGATTTCTCTGAGCAAATAGCATTGATAAAATTTATGATTATAGTCAGGGAAGAAAGCAAATTGGTAGAGAAATATCAAATTGAATAAAAACACAGGAAGGTTGGTGTAGGGCTTATTCAGGAAACAATGAAATCCCAGAGTTTGTTGCAAGGGGGCCTTATACAATACATTCATTTTTGATAATTGTGATGGTGCTTATTCTTGCTATGTACCACTATTTATCCTGAAGTTAGACCAAAGAAAGGTTTGAGAAAAAGCCAATACTTTTTGTTAAGAATCAAGACAGCTATTCAACTTTCAGGGAAATATTTGTTGTCTCTCATTCAGAAATAACTCCATTATACAGAATCCCATAAGAAAGCTTGTTTTTCCCTCTTAACAATGATCTAACTTTGGCAAACAAGCTGAAGATGGAGAGCTGAAAAGAAACAAAATGGCAGGAACATTTCAGCTACTTCAGGTTAAAGCCATTAGTCATGAAATACCATAAGGGTGGGGAATAGAGTGGTAACTTAGGACAAATGGTGCATGTTTTCTGCTGAAACACATACGAACTTTAGCAGAATAAGGAACACAGAAATAGAAAGACATTAATTCAGCTTTGAAAACTGTGTATTAACCAGGTTTTTTCCTTTTAAAAGTATTTATTCACATATAATTCTTTTCTTAAAATGTCAGCTTTTATTTTAGATACAGGTTGTAAATGTGCAGGTTTGTTACATGGGAATATTGTGTGATGCTGAGGCTTGAGGTAGAGATCCTGCCACCTAGGTAGTGAGCACAGTACCCGATAGATAGTTTTCGAACACAACCCTCTCACTTTCCTTCTAACTTCTAGTACCCACAGTGTCTATAATTCCCATATGTAGTTCATTTGTGATCTTTTCTACTTAAAAGTGAAAAGAAGCAGTATTTGGTTTTCTATTTCTGTGTTAATTCACTTAGAATTACGGCCTCTAACTCCCTCCATGTTGCTACAGATGACACGATTTTATTTCTTTTTTATGGCAGTGTGGTGTACATGGTGTTCATGTACCACAGTATCTTGATCCAATCCACTATTGAAAAATTGCCCTTGGGTTGATTCCAATCTTTGCTATTATGAGTAGTGTAGCAATGAACATAGGAGTACTTGTGTCTTTTTGGTAAAATAATTTATTTTCCTTTAGGGCATATAGCCAATAATGGGGTCAAGTGGTAGCTATATTGTAAGTTTTTTGAGAAATCTTCAGATACCTGTCCATAGCAGCTGGACTAATTTACATTTTCACCAACAGTGTATAAGCATTCACTTTTCTTCACAGCGTCACCAGCATCTGTTGTTTTTTGACTTTTTACTAACAGCCATTCTAACTGGTGTGTGAAATAGTATCTCATAGTGTTGATTTGCATTTCTCTGATGATTAAGGATGCTGAGCATTTTTTCATGTGTTCTACTTGCTATTGTTTTTTGCTTGTTGATTTGTTTAATTTCCCTATGGATTCTGGATATTAGACCTTTTTGGATGCATAGTTTGCAAATCTCTTCTTCCATTCTGTAGGTTGTCTATTTTGCTGATAGTTTCTTTTTCTCTGAAGAAGCTCTTTAGTTAAATTAAATCCCACTTGTCTTTTTTTTGTTGTTGCAATTGCCTTTTGGGACTTAGCCAAAAATTATTTTCCAGTGTTAAAAAGAATATTTTCCAGGTTGTCTCCCTGGATTTTTAGAGTTTGAGTTCTTACATTTAAGTATTTGATCCATTTTGTATATTATGAATTTTTATATATTGTGAAAGGTAGAGGTCCAGCTTCAATCTTCTGCATATGGTTAGCCATTTATCCCAACTCCATTTATTGAATCGGGAGCCCATCCCCCACTGAAAGTTTGAGTTGGCCTTGTTGAATATGAAATGGTGTAGATATCTGGCTTTATTTCCCGGTCTTCAATTCCTTTCCATTGGTCTACATGTCTGTTTTTGTACTAGTACTAAGCTGTTTGACTACTGTGCCTTTATAGTATAGTTTAAGATCGGGTAGTGCGCTGCCTCCAGTCTTTTTCTTTGCTTTGTGGGCTCACTATATAAACGGAATTAAAAGCAGAAACCATATGATTATCTCAACAGATAAAAAAAACTTCTGATAAAATCCAAGATTTTTTTTAATCATAAAATCCCTCAATAAATTAGGCACCAAAGGAAGATACCTTAAAATAATAGAGCCATCCATGATAAATCCAAAAAAACATCATACTGAATATGAAAAATCTTGAACTATTGCCCTTGAAAACTGGAACAAGGCAAGGATGCTCATTCTCACCACTCCTATGCAACATAGTACTGGAAGTCCCAGTCAGAGCAATCAGGCAAGAGGAATAAATGAAAGATATCCAAATAGAAAGAGATGTCACTATTTTTCTTTGCTGATAATATGATTATGTGCCTCGAAAATCCTAAAATAATCTAAATAAATAAATAAGCAATATCATCTCTAATAACCTATCAAGCAAAACAGATCAGATGGATTCACAGCTGTTTTTTAGCAGACATACAAAGAAGAATGGATACCAAACTTACTGAAATTATTCCAAAAAATTGAGGAGGAGGAGCTGTATCCTAATTCATCCTATCAAGCCAACACCTGTTATCAAAATATGGGAAAGAGACAATGACAACAAAAAAATTAGGCCAATATCCTTCATGAACATAGATGTAAAAAGACTCAACAAAATATTAGTAAACTGAGTGCAGCAGCACATAAAAAGTAAATATACGATGGTCAAGTAGGCTTTATTCCTAAAATGAGAGGCTGTTTCAAAATATGTGACTTTTTTTGCCTGATAGGTTCTTTATTAGAAGATGATATTGGTTATTTGTTTAGTTAGAGCTTCAGTATCTTTCTGATTCAATTATTGTGAAATTGTATGCTTCTAGAAATTTATCAATTTCTCCTAGATTTTCTAATTTGTGTATATAGAGCTTTTCATAGTCTTTGAGGATGTTTTATTGGTATTGATTTTTATTTTATTGCACTGGGGTCTAGGAGTGTGCTTGGTATAATTTCATTTTGAAAAAATTTACTGAGGCTTGCTTTATCATTGAGCATGTTGTCTATCTTAGAATATGTTCTGTATGTGGATGAAAACGTATATCGTGTGGTTGTTGAGTGGAGTATTGTATAGATGTATTTTAGGTCTAATTGGTTAAATGTCAAGTTTTAGACTAGAATATCTTTTTTAGTTTTTGAAAACTAAAAATCTGTCTAATCCTGTTAGTGGAGTGTTGACGTCTCACATTATTATTGTGTTGTTGTCTACATCTTTTTTTAGACCAGGAAGTATAGCTTTTCAGAGTCTGATTGCTCCAGTGTTGGGTGTGTATGTATTTAGGATAGTGAAGGCTTCTTTTTTTTTTTTGAAACACAGTCTCACTTTGTCACCCAGGCTGGAGTGCAGTGATGTGATCTCGGTTCACTGCAACTTCTGCCTTTCAGGTTCAAGCAATTCTTCTGCCTCAGCCTCCTGAGTAGCTGGGACCACAGGTGCATGCCACCACATCCAGCTAATTTTCATATTTTTAGTAGAGATGGGGTTTCACCATTTTAGACAGATGGTCTCTATCTCCTGACCTCGTGACCCATCCACCCTGGCCTCCCAAAGTGTTGAGATTACAGGCATGAGCCACTGCACTGGGGCAATAGTTAAGGCTTCTTGGTGGATTATACCTTTTGTCATTATTTAGTGCTCTTAATTGCCCTTGTTAATTATCAATTGATTTAAAGTCTGTTTTATGTGATATAAGAATAGCTATTTCTGCTCTTTTTTGTTTCCTGTTTGCATGGTAGCTCTTATTATACCCTTTGATTTTGAGCCTGTGAGTATTGTTACATGTGAAATGAGTCTCCTGAAGACAACAAATGGGTCTTATCTTTTTATCTAGGATGATACTCTGTGTCTTTTAAATCAAGTGTTTAATCCATTTACATTCAAGGTTAATTTTGATATGTGTGATTTTTGATTCTGTCATTGCATTGTTAGCTAGTTGTCATGTAAATTTGATTGTGTAGTTGCTTCGTAGTGCCTGTGGTCCATGAGCTTCAGTGTGTTTTTGTGGTAGCAGGTGTAGTTATTTTAAATCTATATTTAGCATTCCCTTAAAAACCTCTTATTAGACTGGTCTAGTTAAAATGTATTTTCTCATCATTTGCTTGTCTGAGAAAGATTTTATTTTTCCTTAACATATTAAGCTTGTTTTGGTAGGATATGAAATTCTGGCTTGGATTTTTTTTTTCTTCATGAATGCTGAATATAGGCCCCCAGTCTCTTCCGGCTTGTGAAGTTTCTGCTGAGAAGTCTCCTGCTAGCCTAATGGATTTTCCTCTGTAGGTGACCTGCCCCTTCTCTCTAGCTCCCTTGAAGATTTTTTCTTTTCCCTTCACCTTGGTGAATCTGATAACTACATGTCTTGAGGATTGTCAACTTCTATGATCTCTGGTTAGGGCTCTCTATATAACTTGGATATGTATATCAACCTATCCAGCAAAATTAGGGACATTTTCATGGACTATATTATTAAATAGATTGTCCAAGTTGCTTATTCTCTCTCTCTCTCGAGAATGCCAATGAGTCAGATTTTGTCTCTTTACATAATCCCATATTTTTCAGAAATATTGTCTATTTTTTAAAAATTCTTTAAGAAAATTTTTGTCTGACATAGTTTATTTAAAGAACCATTATTAGAGATTTGAGAATCTTTTCTTAGCTTGGTCTATTCTACTGTTAACACTTACAATTGTATTATGAACCTCCTGTAGCAGCCATACCTGCTACCACAAAAACATACTTAAGCTCATTGCCCTCAGGCACTGTAAAACAACTACACAATCAGGTCTACATAACAACCAGCAACAACAGGCTGAAAGAATCAAAATCACATATATCACAAAATCACACAATGGTCTTTCAGCTCAAGAACCTTTGGGTCTTTCTTAAAATGGAAATTCCTTTTTTTTTTTTTTTTTTAGGCAGAGTCTTGCCAGGCTGGAGTGGAGCGGCACTATCTTGGCTCACTGCAACCTCTGACTCCCTGGTTTAAGTGACTCTCCAACCTCAGCCTTTTGAGTAACTAAAATTACAGGCACACACCACCACACCCAGCTAAATTTTTATTTTTAGTAAAGATGGGGTTTCACTATGTTGGTCAGGATGGTCTCAATCTCCTGACCTCATAATCCACCTGCCTCGGCCTCCCAAAGTGCTGGGATTACAGGCATGAGCCAATGCGACTGGCCGGCAATTTTGTCTTTCTATTTTTAAATCATTTTACTGCATTACTTGGCTTTCTTGGATTGAGCTTCAACTTTATCCTGGATCTCAGTGAGCTTCCTTGTCATCCAGATTCTAAATTCCACTCTGTCATTTCAGACAATTCAAACCACTTAGAACCATTGCTGTGGAGCTAGTGAGCTCATTTGGAGGTAAGGGGACACTGGCTTTTTGAATTTCCAGAGTTCTTGTACTGATTATTTCTCATCTGGGAGGACTGATATTCCTTTAACTGTGGTGTAAATTGAGTATAGTCAATTGGACTTATTTCTGAAAATTTTCACAAGGCTAAACATAAGGCTCTGTACAGAGTATTTGTTACTAAATTATTGCTCTTGGTTTTGCAGGGGGTAGAATTTGTAAAGTGTTTTTTGGTGTTGTATTTGGACTGTAATCCAGTAGACGATACTTGAGAGCAATGGGTGGTTAATACACTCTTAGCTGCACAGCTTCTTTGCCTATCTGGCATTTGTAGCTGTATTCTGCAGTGTAAAGGGGACAGGGTGACTCCCTCACCAGGTTTGCTCCTTGGTCTTGGGGCTTGAGAAGGACACCTCTGGTCACTGGAAATGTGCTTGCAATTTTTGTTATAGTTGTTGTTAGATCTTTCATGCCATGGGACTCCCTTGGGGTGAGGACATGAGTTGGTGGACACAGCACTGGGATTGTAGGACCTGTTTGCAGCTCCCTTCTCTGGATCCTTGGGGATAGATTCCAGGTGCACTGGGGATCCAAGGGCTTCTAGGCTGCCCAAATGCAATCAAGTGGAGCGAAGGACCCAGGTTGTGCAACTGAGGCTACACTGTGTACATGCACCTATGGGGTAGCCAGGCGGGCCTCTAGGCAGTCCTGGTGGGCAGGTAGGCCTATAGGACTGATGGGCCCCAGTCCTGCAGGGAATCAGGCTCTGTTTTTTCCCTGGGAGTTAGCTGGGGCCGGAGCCTCTCAGAGAGAGATAGAAAGCTCTGGTGGGAGGGCACTTACAGCCCAGCTCTGCCCGAGCTGACCCATATTCAAAGGTCCCCAAATCCATGCCTGCTGCAGCTCCATTTCTGTCTAATCCTTGGGGAGATCCCTCTGCCAGCTCACCTGTCCATGGGGGCGTGGAGACTCCTGCAGCTAGGATCCTAGAGGTCCACAGTGAAGTGAGTAGTCCTCCATTCGCTTCACTCATCTCTTCTGCATGCACAATTCAGACTTGGAATAGTTAATTTTTATTTTTTAAATTTTTAATTTTTTTATTGTAGCAAATCTCTATTCCTTGAGAATAGAGAGGCAGGTAGAGTGAGGACAAGTATTGTCCTTTTAAATGTTTTTTTAAACTCTCTAGGTCATCATCTTTGAAATTGTTTTTAGATATCACTACAGATACTTTCTGTGATCATACTTTTTCTCATTTTATTTGCATGAATTACAGAAGGGATGATTCTGGGAGGATCATGGGTGAACCACAGTCATGCCCCTCTATATGACTTTATTTTATCTACGGACAACCTATAAACATATAAAACTATCAGAAATTTCTAGAAGACCAAAACTAGTAAATCTATAGAAGAATTGAATAATGTATTTGGCAAACTTAATTCAATAAATGCATATGAACATTTGCATTTTCCAAATAGAACTTGATTTTCATGCCCATTAAATGTGTGTTTTATTTCTTAAAGCAAATAAATATGTGTTTTATTTCTTAAACCAAGTAATTGGCCATAAAGCAAGCCTTAATAAAATTACAGTATTTGTTAGCAAACTATACTTTATTTGCATAGTTCTCTGTAGAGAACCATTTTTCTTCCTTTCCATTTTTTCTTAGGCCAATAGCAGAGAATACCCAGAATACCCCTGGGGATGTCATTACATAAATCTGATTTCAAGAGGGAACTTAGGGTGAACAGTAACAAATTCAACCACTTTCACAAAAGTAGAAAATTACAATACCTATTAAGGTGGAGGTAAAAGAACAAATAGATTGGAATCAGACAGCATGGGTTAAATAATTGGCTGTATCATCCAAATTCTATTCTATTTCGGTCTGTTTTTTCACCCAGAATATGGAGCTAATAATATTTGTCTCATAGAGTTCAGTTGGACTATCCCAAGAGTTCTGTGATGTTTTAACCTAGTCTTCTTATGTGATGAGTTGTAAAGATGAAAGGGGCATTGTCTTTGCCTTTAAAAAATTTATGATCTCATTTTTTGTCAGGACTCCAGAAATTAAATGAAGTCAGTTCTAGTTGCTACAGGCTCTGTGCCCTTCATTTATGTCCTTTCTCTCTGGAACCACTGTCTCTCATTACCCGTTGTCAGTTTTCTTAATACCAATTTTTATATTTTTTTCATTCTTTTCATGGTTTCAGGTGGCAAAAAATAGTTGTCTCTTCTATTCCACAGGGGATATTTTCCAAGACCCTGACTGGATGCCTGAAACTGGATGGTACTGAATCCTCTATACAATGTATATTCTCTGTACATACTTATGACAAAGTTTAACTTATAAATTAGGCACAGAAAAATATTAACAGTGATAATTAATAATAAAATTGAACAATTATAATAATATACTATAATAAAAGTTATATGAATGTGGTCTTTCTCTCTTTCTCTCTTTCTTCTCAAAATATCTTAATATTTTCAAACCTTGGTTGACCTCAAGTAAATAAAATCATAAAAAGTAAAACCACATATAGGGAGTACTTCTGTAAATGTGATTATTATTACTTTATCATGGTCAGAAATGAAATTCATCTCATTCTGTTTTAAGACAATTAAACCAAATGTTACATTTAAAGTGCTTACCAAATGGCTGAAGTATATGAAATGATTTTATATATATAAAGTGATATGTATCTTACATATGTAATATATATTATTTTACACACACGCACGCACGGGCACACACACACACACACACACACACACAATTTATCACACTGAAGACCCTTGTGGGTCCAGGATCAAAGGGATTTTTTTATGTGAACAACTTTTACTCTCCTGAGTATTCTTCAGTGATGGGATCCCCAGCCATAGACTGGTCCGTGGCCTCTTAGGAAGCCAGCCACACAGCAAGAGGTGAGCAGCAGGTGAGCAAGCATTACCACCTGAGCTCTGCCTCCTGTCCATTCAGCTGTGGAATTAGATTCTCATAGGAGGGGGAACCCTTATTGTGAACTGTGCATGTGAGGGATCTGGGTTGTATGCTCCCATGAGAATCTAATGCCTGATGATCTGAGGTGGAACAATTTCATAACGAAACCTTTATCTCCCCATCCATGGAAAAATTGTCTTCCACAAAACCAGTCCCTGGTGCCAAATGGATGGGGACCACTGCTTCAGTATATTTGCACTGCTAAGGGAAAAACTTTATACAGCAGTTTTAAAAAATTTTTCTCATGTTATATATTAAAAATATGTATAGACTATAGAAAAAATCAAGTTAAATTAGAGAAAAAATATTTATGTAATATGCCTGCTATTTTTCTTTAATGACACTAATAAAGACAAATATATTTTATTTATTCTGGAATTCTTGATTTTACAATTATCATCCTAGGGGTTTTCATTTCATCCATTTAGAAAAGTTTCTTTAATCAAGGTTTTTCATAATGTTTAACATGAATTCTGGTATCATTTAAAAAATGTAGGCTTTTGACTTTTTTTATGTTGTGAATCTCTTTTTTTAATTAAGTTCTGGGGTACATGAGCAGAACGTGCAGGTTTGTTACATAGGTATACATGTGTCACGGTGGTTTGCTGCATCCATTACCTTGTCATCTACCTTACGTATTTGTCCTAATGTTATCCCTCCTCAATTCCCCCACCCCATTCTATCCCTCCCCCAGTCCCCCCATCCCCCAACAGGCCCTAGGATGTGATGTTCCCCTCCCTGTGTCCATGTGTTCTCATTGTTCAGCACCCACTTATGAGTGTTTGGTTTTCTGTTCTTGTGTCAGTTTGCTAAGAATGATGGTTTCCAGCTTCATTCATGTCCCTGCAAAGGACATGAACTCATCCATTTTTATGGCTGCATAGTATTCCATGGTGTATATGTGCCACATTTTCCTTATCCAGTCTATCATTGATGGGCATTTGAGTTGGTTCCAAGTCTCTGCTATTGTAAACCATGCCACAATTAACATATGTGTGCATGTGTTTTTTTAATAGAATGTTTGACTTTTTATTAGAAAAGATAAGAGAAAGCTTTGGATATTTTAATGAGGGAATGTTAAATTATTTTGCCTTGCATAGGATTATGAAATAAAATCAAGACCTAAAAATATGAGTCTCTAGTACATTCTAAATTAATGGTAGAAGTGGTTGTTTTAGTTTCCTATTGCTGTTGTAGCAAATACCACAAACTTGTGGACTTAAAACAAGAGAAATATATTCTCTCACCTATCTGAAGCCTAGAAATCAGAAATCTGGCAGGACTATATTTCCTTTAGGGGTCCTAGGTGAGGATTCATTCTGTGACTCTCCCAGGTTCTGGTGGTGTCTGGGGATAGCTGGGCTTGTGGCTGCATCAGTTCTATATCTGTCCCATTACCAACTTACCTTTTATTCCATGTGTCTGTGTGAAATCTCCCTCTTCTCCTATCTTAGAAGGACACTTGTGCTAGCATTTAGGGCCAACATCATAATCCAGGGTGCAATGGACTGAAATCTCTTCTCCCAAAATTGATATGTTGAAGCTCTAAATACCATATTATAGGGCCTTTCTGAAAGTAATTAAGGTTAAATGAAGTCATAATGGTGGGACCATGATCTGGCAGAATTAGTGTTCTTATATGAAACTAAACCAGAGAGCTTATTTCCTCTGTGCTGTGGGGATAGGCCATCTGTAACCTCAGTGAAGAATCTTCCTAAGAAACTGACCCTGCTAGACCTTAATTTGGGATTTCTAGATTTCAGATCTTGGAGAAAATAGATTTCTGTTGTTTTAAGCCACACAGTCTGATTTTTCTGTGGTAGACCAAGTTGACTAATACACGGGGTAATTTACACATCTTAATAGCCTTAATGTCATCAAACCCTTTGCCATATAAAGTAGAACATTGATATATCTTCTGGGGGCCTTCACACTCTATGATTTAGCCTACTACAGTGGTCAATCTCTTAACCCACACATCCCCAGAGTAAGAGTCAAGTATATCATACATCTTCAAGAAATAGCTATGTAACAGATGCCAAACACTACTTCATATTCAATTTCTTCCTTCCTAAAAACAAACAATTAAATGACAACAACAAAAACAAAAACCATATGGCAACTTAGGTACTTTTTATTTCATGTGACAGAACTGCAGAAAACAGGTTCTTATATATATCTTGTACATATATATATATGTATCTAAATATATACATATAAATATATATGTATATATACCCTCTATTACATATACCCTTGTAATTAAGGTTATACATATAAATATATGTATATATACCCTTAATTACAAGGAGATCTACATATATATATAGATATACATAGATATATCTATGTATATCTCCTTGTAATTAAGGATAGATGTATAAAGATGTATATTAAGGATATCCTTGTGTGTGTGTGTGTTATATATACATATATACACATATATAACACACACACACACACACACAGTCTGTATATATATATATATATACAGACTGAGGCCCATTTTATTTAAGTACTAATCCAGAATGGAAATCCACATTCCTTTGACTTCAAAATACATTATCTTTCCCTGAATTCCGTTCTCAATCTGGTGTTAATTCATCAGATTCAATAAGGCTTCTTTCCACAAGGAGCCATCTCACTGACAGCAAAGTCCATGTATGAAGAATGACATTTATTATTTTTGAAAGCAGGCAGTTCATTAATTAATTATTATGTTTTTGTATATTAAAAATTGACCTTTATGCTTTGGTGCTCACACTGATGAAGAAATATATATTTTCTTTCTATTTTTAAAAGTAGTGTATGTACATATTTTAAAGTAAAATTAAGTGAGATAACTTTAGTATTAATTAAAAGAGGTAATAAACCAGACAACCCAATTATCTGATAGAAGAGCACAAGAGCAGCCTTTCGTTAATTCATGGAAGTGGAAGCTTACACTGTCATTCTTTTCTTTTTGCTCTTTGTTAACTTAATAGTGAATGAAGCCCCTTTTATCTTCTATCTAAAATATCAAAGACGCACAATTATAAATTATAGGTAAATGATAATTAATTTATTTTCAATATATTCTTTGCCTCAGCCTTACCTTCAAAATCTGGGCACATTTTAATAAATGCACAATATTTGCATGAGAAAATGTAATTAAGCAAGCATGAAAAGGATCCATCTGCTACATAGTTGCATTTTTAGGAATTTATTGAATACCCACGCTAAAATAAAACTTTCATCATTGGTGAGCCTGTAATTACTCTTTTGAGCTTTCCTAACTGATTTAGGTTTTCCTTCTGGTAGTTTCTATGGTAAAATACTATCCCAGAACTTGTGTTGTCAGTTTCACTTTATTGGTTTGATTCCCTGTATCACACAGGCCTTCCTGGATACATGCAAAAAATACTGGTCTTTACCAATTTTAGTAAAGGGCATTTCTTGGTTGACCATCATAACTCATAGTATCAGGAAGAAGATGGGAGAGATAAGCCTGGACATAGGCAGAAATAAAGGTTGCTTCAGTAGGTTGGGATACGTGAACTACAAAAATGGTTTTACTGTAGAAACAACTTGTATAAGATACCCTGCTGAAATGAACATCTAACCATTGGTAGCCTGTCTTGAATTGGGTCAACTAAAGTCCAAGGCTTCTAATGACCTAACTTTGATTATGTATGTGACCATATCATAAGTAAATGGTGAAAAAGAAAAAGAAGGAAACAAAAACTTGTGAATGAAACATATGTACTAGCTTCCAAGGATGAAATTATGAATAACACGTGATATCTTCCTTTAAGAAGCTCTGAGCCTATGACAGCCTGATGTTTGAATCAGTGATTAGAATGAAATGAGTTATGCAGGCTGGTACCAAGAAGGTTAATGTTCACCAAAATATTGTCTATATAACTCAAAATTGAAAACTTCCAAAATTGTTAACTAATAATATGCATTTTTAAAAACCACCTTAAAATTTTTTAGACCCGTAAAGTATAGATACAAACCATATGTAGCATCATTCTATATTATGTGTAAAAGCAAAATAAAAATGGCATGGGCACAATAATTGTGACTGTGTAAGATATTCCTGCGTGTGGATATTAACAAAGACCGGGAGGGTAACAGAAATAAAAGTAGATATTGCTAGAATAATGGATGTATTTTATTTAATGCCACTATATGTTAAAAGAAATTTACAAGGAAATTCTGGGACTATTTATTCTGTCATCTGATTGTTTAGAAACAAAATACACTGAAATTTTCCCTTCCCTGTTAGTGTGATTTAATCCATTCTTCATGATTTTACAGCTGTGGTTCTTGCTGTGATTGCCAGGTGAGATTGTTAGTGTTTAGTTATTACCCTTGTTCTTTTTAACCTGTGTCCTCAAAGCTTCTGTAAGTTGGTGATTGCAGGAAGACAGGTGGTGGATGTTCAGTAGATCTTAGCTACAATAAATAGCTGTTTTGACCCTTGTTAAGAATGGTATTGTTTTTAACATTGATATCCAATAATATTTACCTATTTAGGAGTTGCAAGTGCTTTAAACTCTCAATTAAAAATATAAGATTGCCCTTCTTGCTAAAAACCTGCCTTTTCTTCAAGTTTTTATATTTATTTAGATTCTTCAAATGGCATAGATTCTAACCCTTGTTCAGAACATACAATTACTATGTAATCTCTTCACCAGGATTGACATCTCAGTTCAGCTGTTGCTGCCATATACCTGGTCATTTAAATTGCATCTGTAGTAGTTTCCCCACTCTCATTTTCTTCTGTTTTACTTTTGCCGATGTACTGCCATATCCTGCTGATGGGGGCTCTAGCCATATCACACCTCTGATTTGAAATATGCAAGGGACTCCCCCTTGGGTAATTTTTTTTCTTTATGTTAGAGTTTATCCCAGGCCAGAGCACAGTGACACAATCACAGTTCCCTGCAGCTTAGAATTTCTGAACTCAAGCCATCTTCCAGCCTCAGCTTCCTCAGTAGCTAGAATTATAGGTGTAAATTACCACACTACAAAAAAAAAAAAAAAAAAAAAAAAAAAACCTGTAGAGACAGGAGACTCATGATGTTGTCTGGGCTGGTCTTGCACTCCTGACCTCAGGAGATCCTCCTGCTGGAAATACAGGCCTGAGGCACTGCACCCATCCCCCTTTGGCTGCTAAATTAAGCACAAATTTTGTAGCTGAGTTTTGGGATCTGCTCAACACTTCGTAGTATTTTTATTCATGCTTATTCCTCCTCCTACCCTACAGACCAACTGAGTCTCATTGTTCTGTTTCTTTGCTTAAATGTTTTCCTTCACTTGGATGGTCCTCCCTCATTTTTGCCATAGTTATTCAGTAAACCACTTCAAAAAATAACCCTTTTCGGCTGGGCTTGGTGGCTCACGCCTGTAATCCAAGCACTTTGGGAGGCCGAGGCGGGCAGATCATGAGGTCAAGAGATCAAGACCATCCTGGCCAACATGGTGAAACCCTGTCTCTACTAAAATACAAAATTAGCTGGGCATGGTGGTGCACGTCTGTAGTCCCAGCTACTCAGGAGGCTGAGGCAGGAGAGTTGCTTGAACCCAGGAGGTGGAGGTTGCAGTGAGCCAAGATCGCACCAGTGCACTCCAGTCTGGCGCCTGGCGACAGATCAAGACTGTCTCAAAAAAACAAAAACAAAAACCCTCTTCACTAGGACTTTTCTTATTGTTCCAAATATAATTGACCATCATTCTTTTAAAATATATGCAAGTCTGTTCTGCCTCCTTGTACTTAATAAGCTTTATATTAGAGTTATTTATGTGAATAACAGATTATATGATTTTTGTGACAACCCAAATGCTACCTTTGTCATCTTCGTATTTACCAAAAGCATCTGACACAGAACACTGAATTGTTCATTGGCTTGATTTAAGGCCAACTCCAAAGCTTATTGAACACATTTAATAGGATTAGAAAGAAGAACTTTTATTTTCTTAATTTTTTTTTTTTTTAATTCCTGGAGAAGATAGCAGAGAGGTCAGAGGTAGGATTCCTAAACAAAGGAAAGACAGGGAAGAAAAAGGGAGTATGGGAGTTGGAAAACTAAATGCCTTCAGGACTTCAGCCAATGAAGTTAAACTTCAAGTATAAATAAAGAAGAATGTTTTTACTTTTTATTTATTAATTGATTGTTATACCAAGAGCTCAGCGTTTGGCTGACTTTATATAGGATCAGTTTTAGTGAACTTAGTTACTTTATTTTCTATTGTTTTTCTCATA
Organism: Callithrix jacchus; assembly: GCF_049354715.1. NCBI lineage: Eukaryota > Metazoa > Chordata > Mammalia > Primates > Cebidae > Callithrix > Callithrix jacchus. The sequence continues at coordinate 90,640,571 of NC_133511.1, forward strand.
TTCTAGTTGCCTTATTCATGTTATTTTTTACATTTAATATTCTATCAACTTTATTCTTGGATTTTAGTTTTATAAAGATATTGTTTTTGTAAAAATGTTCTGCTAAAGAATGTACTTGTCTGCGAAAAACCAGGAGAGTGCTGTGTAGAAAGTGTACAGATGAAAGAAACCTGGGAGAGATTTGAATACTCTGACCAGAACATGTCTTCGTTTTCCTAGACCCCTAGTGGTTAGAAACCTCATTTCTTCCTCCCCTGTGATGTAGTGTGATCAAAGTCTCACACTCAGGCAAATTAGCATTTACTAGCATACTTTTGTGTGCCCTACAACAGTAGCCTCATGGATTGAGGAGCTGAGTGTGACACTATTCATGTCAGCTCTGCCCAAGAAATATATACACATTTGAATGGATAATCTTAAACTTACCTGTAGTGGTATTTATTTACATCAATTAAGGCATACCCTTCTCTCACCAGAACTAAAAAACAGGTTTTCCGTTTTTCTTTTCTTTCTTTTTTTTTTTCTTTTTCTTTCAGTTGTATTTCTAGAGAGCTGAATCCTAGAATAATATTTAGGGTTTCCAGAAATATAAAGGAGAATTTTATTGGTTAGTAAATCACTGGAGTAAATTTTATCCACTATGTAAATTATGAAGTTTTACAAAGCATTTTCTTTCTATTGAGAAAATGAGGTTATTATTTCTTACATACTGGAAATTAAATAAAAAGAAAGGACAGCATATATACTTTGTGAGGGAGTAGCATCCTTAAAATAACATCTTGTTATGGAAGACATAAGTTTTTTTAGTAAGAAAATAATTCCAGTGGACATCACTAATGCAAAATTAAACAGAATTTATTCAATTTCAAAGTTAAGAATTTTATGTTTTTTTATGGTATATTTTATGGTTTCTGAAATATACAAATTTTCATTTTATTCTTTTATTTTGATTGCAGTGTTGCTATATTATATGGTGTTACAATAATGATTTGGATCTCTATTTGTTGAAACTATTTCTCTTATATTTAATGGGTTTTTTCTTTCTATCTCTCTCCATCTCTTCTAAGCCTCAACAAAGTGCTTCTGGAAACAATGAAAGCTCTCAAGCTGAGTCCACAAAGGAAGGAAATCCAAGTACCGTTGCCTGTGGCTCTCAAGATGTAAGAAAAAGTTAAGATGGTTTTTACAGTATTAGACATGAGAACAAAGCGTAAGCATTTTAACAATTCTGATTCATGCCACCATGAAACTTTCTTCTTATATGTAACATATACTATCTAAGGTTCTTCTGGTGTGAATCAGCTAAGAGTTCCATTAAGCATTACAACCACATTCTTAAGACAACTGTGATTATGAGTTGTTAGAGAGGTAAGTGGATGACTACAGGCTAAGCAGGGTGGTCATTCCCACAGCGATATGACAGAAAGCTGATAAAATGTAAAAAGCAAAAACCAACAAAATCCTTATAGGATGTATTTCTCCATGTAAAGCAAATAAACTCAGCATACAGAGGTTCCATGGTAGAGGAAGAGAGATTCATTTACTTCAAATAATAGGAAATATGGAATTTGAGTCTTTTCACTCATTGATAGTGCAATGGAGTTTTATTTCTTTTTGAACTTTGGCAAAATTAAACTTTTGGATCTATTACATTTGGATTTGAGACCCAGCAAATGACAACAACTGTGTCGAATAGATTCAAAATTAGGCTTCAATCAAAATTGAAAAGTGTCTGATGAAACTATTTATGCTTGAAAAAAATCAGGCTGCAGCTAAAAATACATAATAATGATAAGGAAGAATAGAAAAATAAGTTAAATAAGTAATCCCTTTTTTTTCTGCTGGCTGCGAAAGTGTTTAGAAAAATGAATTATTCAACATTTTTTCCTTCAAGTCTTTGTGTATTTAAACGTGCACCCAAACTGTACAATTTAGAGCATAAAGTTTTTAAGAAGTGTAAATTAAATGCTTGAAATTTATTTCCAACGGAGGAGAGAGTCAAAAAGCCTTTGAGCAGGAAGGAAGATTTTTACTGTAGTTTGAAGAATGGATACGTCTTTGAGAGTGTGAGCAAATTTGCAGAGACAGGAAAATATCACAGCAGTATGGCTAAAAAACATAGTACACAAAGTGATGGGATGTGTGCCTACTGCAACAATCATTGAAGACTAGAGAGTGAGGGCCCCGTATTACCAAGCTAAGGAGTTTGATTTGTACGAGGGAGCTAGTACAGGTTTTCAAATGTTTGTATTCAGTCGAGTGATAAGACCATGGTATTAGTTTTAAGGGTGATGTTTTTATTTCTTGATATATATTTTTGAAACTACATAAATACATGCTCTTATTGAAGGCAAAATAGAAAATTTATGTGTGGTTTGTTTCCCCAAAACAACGTTCTGGTCTACTTTTCTTAACTGAAGTCTGCTTAAGATCATACATTGTTTTATTCATATGTTTTTGTTTCTCTCTCCTACTTTTGTTGTTCTCTTTGTCAGTGATAATTCTTCTGTCCTCAGTAAATTCCAGAAGCATACTTGTTCTGGTTTCAATCTGGATCTGGAGTTCTTCTATAAGCTGCCTCCACCGGCACAAACATAAATGTACTTTCACTAACCTGACTTCTGTTCTCTACACTTTTATTATTGGAGTCTCTTCTCCTAAGAAGCTACTCCTTTTAGTACAAAAAGTGCTCCATATTTACAGCCTGCAGATTCAATTATAGATAAAAATGAGGAAAGTAATACAATGAGTGACATAAATCAGGTGGGAGTAACAGGAATTAGGGGGACATTGATGAACATCAGTTTTCAGGTTCTCAACCAGTACTTCATAGCTCTGTTCAGAATAGTATCAACAAAATACTGATGCCCACAACCCATTCCAGAAAAACTACCTCAGTACCTCAATGGGTAACATCTAGACGTGAGTTGTATTAATTTTGTAATTCCTCCAGGTGTTTCAAATGTATATGTCATTTTTCACTAATAATACATTTCCCATTTATAAGAACCATCTTGGAAGCTTTTAGAAATTCAGATTCTGAGCAACTAATCTGGATATTTTCAATAAATAAAATTAGAGAGAGTTTGTTCCCTGCCTTGTCTAAATTTAGCAATAATCTGATTTGCATTAAATATTTTGAAATGTATTGCTTCAATTTTAATGTAGCAATATAAAAATACTGACTCTACCAACCTAGAGACTTAAGCTCCAATTTGGGTTGCTTTATTGAATGCCCAACTAAGAAATCAGAATATAATTTCATTTTTTAAAAACACAAAATAAAATTATCACATTTCTACCTTTATATTTTGTCTATTTTTGTGTGGGTTTTAGAACTTAACATAAGCCTTTATATGACTTTAATCAGTTATTCAATGAATGCTATTTAGTTGTATCTGATGAAAGAAAGTAGGTTATAATGTAGTTTAACTTTGTTTTTAATGCCCTTAATAAAATTGATAGTAACTTTATTCTTATTTCTTGTTATAATTTGATTTTCTGCTGTAATGGATTCAGAAATCCCAAAATTGCTGAATTAGAAAATTTTAAAAATAATTAAAGTGAGATTAAATAGGAACAGGAATTTAGGCAATAACAGAAATAATTGGCCCTAAATATATGTTTTATTGGCTAAAATAATTATAATTATCAAGAAAGAAAACTAGAGTAGGAGTTATTTTTGGTCGGTTAACTTTTTCCTATTTGCTTCTGAACAGAAGAGATTGGTGCTATGTTAATAATTAGAATCAGCAAAAAGGCACAATAAAGCTAATTATTTTTGAAAAATACAATTTTTAAAATAGCTTTATTCAGATATAATTTACATGACATAAAAAATCACTCCTTTAAGTGTATGTTTCAATAATTCGTTACATTTACTGAGTTGGGCAGTCAGTACTGTAAGCCATCTTTGGAAAATTTTCATCTCCCTAATATGATCCCACATGCTTTTATGTTACTTTTTTAATTTTTATTTTTAATGAGACCTTGTCCCCACCCTCAGCCTTAGGCAACTATAAACATAGTTTCTTTTTGTATTTGTTTGTACCTTTTTACTGCTGAAAAACATTTCATTGTATGTTGTACCACATTTCTTTTTCTTTTTTTTTTTTTTTTTGAGACAGAGTTTCGCTCTTGTTACCCAGGCTGAAGTGCAATGGCGCCATCTCGGCTCACCCCAACCTCTGCCTCCTGGGCTCAGGCAATTCTCCTGCCTCAGCCTCCCGAGTAGCTGGGATTACAGGCACGCGCCACCATGCCCAGCTAATTTTTTGTATCTTTAGAAGAGACGGGGTTTCACCATGTTGACCAGGAATGGTCTCGATCTCTCGACCTCGTGATCCACCCGTCTCGGCCTCCCAAAGTGCTGATATTACAGGCTTGAGCCACCACGCCCGGCCTGTACCACATTTCTTTATCCATTCACCAGTTGATATCTTTTGGATTATTTTTAATTTGGAGCTGTTATGAGAAATGATGCTATGAACATTTGCATAAACCACTTTGTATGGCTGTGTTTTCATCTCTGTTGGGTAGATACCTAGACATAGGGTTTGATGGTAAGTTTATGCTTACATTGAAAAATGATTACTTTCTTTCCCCCTCTGAACAAACACAAGTGGAACTTTCCTGTTCTCCCATCTTCACCATTAAAACCTCATGGTGCTCATACAAGTAAAATTCACAGTGGTGAGGTCTCACCCTACTGTAGCTTAAGCCTCCAGGAGATTTTATACGTCATTGTAGTCCACACTTAGCCTCCAAAAAGTTATTAAAGGTATTACATAAGTATTCCCATCAACTACTAGCTTCAGCAGCTTTCACTTAGGTAGCTTGTCTGTGTTCTCTGTGTTCACTGTCGCTCCAGTTGGAGGTGGTAGTTTTTCTGTAACATCAATTATTTGATACATCTAAAAACAGTTATTGATTATCAGTCTGTTCAGTCTTTTGCTTGTTGCGAAGGTGGAAGTAGAGACTTCCAGACCTTTATGTGTCAGAGCAGAACCTGAACTCCTAATTTGTGTCTTCTGAAATACAGAAGCTTTTAATTTTAATAAAGTTCAACTCAGCATTTTATTTTTCATGCTTTTGATATATCATTTACCTGTTCTAAACACATTGTTTTTTTTTCTCATGGTTTCTTATATGTTGCTTTTATTTCTTAAATCTAGATCTACAATCTATTTCAAGTGTGTGTGTGTGTGTGTGTGTGTGTGTGTCGTTAGGTAAGGTTATTTGCATGTTGCTATTCAGTAATCCCAGTCTTTATAACACATTTTTAAATGATATATTGTTCTTATTGAACTTCTTTAGCACATTTGTAAAAAATAACTGACCACAAACATGAGTTTATTTCTCAACTTTCAATTTTTTACTTATCCCTATGTTAGTACCATATTTTCTTGTTTTATTTTTAATTTTTAGATTTTGTGATTACATAGTACATGTGTATATTTATGGGATGAGATTAAAAACATGAGATGTTTTTATACAGGTATGCCTTGATTACTATAGCTTTACAATAAGGTTTGAAGTCTACATGTTAAAGGACTGTGATTCTGTTGTTCCTTTTCAAGATTGTTTTGGCTATTCTGAGTGTATTATATTTTTTTGTAAATAATAAGATCAGTCTGTCAATTAAAATAATCTTGCTATATTTTTGATAGATATTACATTTTATATATAGATCAATTGGAGAGAAATGTCAACTTAATAATACTGATTTGTTTTTCAATCCATAAACATGGAATGTCTCTCCATTTACTTAAGTCTTTTAAAATTTCTTTCAGCATTGTTTTACAGCTATTAAGTGTGCCAGTCTTGCATTTATTTTGCCTTTCTTATTGCTAAGTACTTTTCTTTTTCATACTATTGCAAGTGGAGTATTTTAATTGCATTTCCAGTTGTTAATTGCTAGTATATATAAATGCAAGCAATTTTTTGTATATAGATCTTCTATCAGATTGAGAAGTTTTAAGTGACTATGAGCTCTTGAGTCAAACTGTGATGAGATATGCACATTACCTATAGGTAGTTGCAATGTTGATTTTAAACAGTTATGATGCTACATCCAGAATAAAGGAGACAAATCTCTTATATAATTTTGCTTATCAGTCTAGACTGATAAATTCTGTCTTATTTTAGAAATAACACTTTGAAATTCAACAATGAAAAATGGAAAATGTTTTCTAACACTTGAGGTAGAAGGTTGAAGAATAAGTTAGAATGGAAGGTTTATGTTTATTTATGTTACAATCAGTTTCTAGCTGTGTAATCATATTAAACCCTTTTGAGACACTTTTTCTTCTTCTGAAAAAGAGAGATAAATGTCTGTTGGTTAATATAACTTGTTCAAAGGATCTAGTGAGATAGCCCAGCTTAACAATTAGCTATGACTAGTGTAGCAAGCTCTCAATAATTATTACCTTTCATTCCCTTATGCAAAGCTATGCCTCTCACACAAAACCTCAATAAATATTTTCAGATTAAGTACTTTAATCAATTTATCAAATGAAAAAACTAAAAATATGACCAAAGCAACTCTAAATACTATCATTTGAAATAGAGGGTAGCCTTCTTCAGTGCTGCTTTACACAGCAGAAACTGATGCAGCTAGGAAAAATAGCTATAAGAAGAATAAAATTATAGTCAAATATAAAATTGAACTTCTAATGAAAAGGATCTGAAACTGGAATTAGCAGTTGGCGAAAGTACTATAATATATGATAGAGTAATGAAAAACAGCCATTCTGGAATATAGTCAGGAATTGAGACATTAGACTGATCATGTTAGCATCTCTTTACATTTTAGGATTCTATAATTATCAACAACCTCACTAACAACTGATAGAAATACATGCAGTCTCTCAGTAAATAGATAACAAATATTATGCATTTTGATTCCTTTTGGTCATACCCGAGACTGAATAACATAGAAGAGAAAGGATGGAAACTACATAAAACCTAGATTTGGATACTGACTTTGCTGTTTCCTAACCATTGTCCTCTGGGAAGGGACTTTGTTATTCAAATCCCTTATCAATATAAGGTAGATCAATATTCTAAAAATTTTAGCATACTAGGAATCACCAAGTCAACTGGTAAAACTGCTTATACTCAAGATCCATTCCCATATATTATTAATCAGTTGGTCTGGAACAGAGCCCAGGAGTGTGTATTATTGTAGTAATCCCACATAGATTTTCTTCAGTCAATATTCCATGTTAAACACTTTGAGAAACTTTGTTATTCATTTATTGCAGGTTTATTATGATTATATAAATATATAGATATTAAATACGTTCAAGCATATAATCGATATTCTTATTAATTTCTTCTCAGAAGCAGCTCTGATGTTTTAATACTCAAAGTTTCAAAATATTCTATTGCCCAAGAATCAAAGGTGGAACTATAAAATATGCTGATTTTTAGATATCGTTGTTGGTTTCTTCCATTTCCTGCCTATGCCCTCTGTAAACCAGGCAGGGTCATTTAGGAAATGGCCCTTGGATTCCTTGGTCCTTTTTAAAGAAGACTTAAAATACTTCAAATGGATCACTAAATTCTTAGTAGCATATTCGACTATTAGTTTCGAGTATGTTCAAGTTACTCTAAAAGCTGCTGCTTTGTTTAAATGATAATACTGGAGTCACATTGAGAAAGCAAAGTATATAGCTACTCCATCCCATTTTCCTGCAGCTTGCAAATGTGCCTCATATTGTTTAATAGCATATCAAGAATTAAAGATATTGAACATTGCATTTTAATTTTCATTTAGGGATTAAGAGTTAATGCTCAATGTAAATGTGTTTTTGCAACATTTCTGACTCCTATGAGTAGGAAACATTTAATTTTTCTTACTGTGCTGAGGAAATGAAAAACAAGGATGGCTTATGTTTAGCACTCGGTGCACTAGCTCAATTTCCTGCCATTACATTTGCTTGCAAGCCCCTTACCAAAGGGAGTCTATTTAACAGAAAAATATTGCCTAGGGAAATGAGAAGAGAAAACATGCAGAAAATAAATTCTAGAGCTGCAAGTAGAAAATTATGCCAGCTTTTTCATGTTAAAACAATTTTGGCTGAGATATAATAAATCCTAGTTTGCTATTATATCCAATATGCATTTTGTGGCATTTGATGGTTTGGATGAATGGTTGGTAGATCCGATGCTTGGTTAACATAATTTTCTAGGCAAGGTATGCCCTGCTGTAATTGGACTGAGAGACCACACACTATTGCCATTCTGGGCTACATTCCATCAGACCATCTGAAGAGGTTGGCTTCATTAGAAGCATTTTTTATTGTCCTACTCTGGTATTTTTTCAAGAAGAAGCAGGAGTACCTCCAAATAGTGCAGGACTACCTCCAAATAGTGTAGGCATGATAGGTAGTTTCCAGTGGTCTTTGGAAAAATGTTATATTTTATTCATATAAATCTCTTGTTTACTTTTCTAGAATACCCTAATTTAAGCATGCAAACATGTTAATCTAATTTGATTTATTTCCATAAATAGTATAGAAAGCTTAAGAAATATGGTTAATCTATTAATATGGTAAATAAAAATAACCCAGTAACAATGTTAATATTTATTTTAAAAAATCATTGCCCAAACAACGACATGCAAGCACAAAGGTTAATCTGATAAATCATTATTTCACCTCTCCCATTTACCTGTCAGACACATAAGGACTTTCTTCTCTGGGTTCCCATTGTCTTTGGTATATGAATGTATTTTGTCCATTATCACAGTACACCTTGTATTTTAATTATTTATGTAAGTTTCTCATTCTGAATTAGGTAATAAGCAATTTGAGGGCAAAGGCTATAAAAAATATCTGTATTATAAATTAAGGTTCAGGGAGGGAATGTGACTTGCCCAGAGGCACCTGTTTGGGGGACATTGATGTCAGAACGTGCCTCCCTTGAGTATCCCACTCCTGCCATTGGCTCCATCAGCTGAATTTTGGAGTCATTGTCTTGATTCAGTGTTACATTCTCAATCTTTTAACTTCTTGCTTTTCAGTTTCTGAACTAATAAATATTGAACCAGCACTAAAGTACTGTTCTGTAATAAATATGAGAAATCCATTCCTACATAAATTGGCATTACAGAAAATTTCAACCAAAATGCATTGGTATTTCTAAGTAGCATGGTACTTAATTTTACTTTTTTTCTTTCATAATACTGTAAAAATTTTGCTTGTTTTAAGCTTCTATCTTGTCCAGTCTCATTTAAATATGTAGAATGAGCTAGACTTCTGTACTTATCATAAATATTTTTTGTTGGTAGAATTTCAGGTTTACCAGTTGTATATTTGCATTAATTATTCTGAGTTATTTTAATCTTTTAGAGACAGATCATAAGAGATATGACTGCTCTCTTTAGTGAAGTAGAAAGAAGTATACGATAACAATAACAGAGTTACAACAATTGGCAAGGTCAGAGATACAAAGTAAATGAAAATTTGGCAATGAATTTCTGAAAACTTATTCCATCTGCTTTATTCTTAAAGTTTTATTCTTTATTTCTGAGTGCAGGAGTAGAGTATAATTAAAAATAAAAAGCAAAGAGGACATTATCTTTCATAATCATTTCAGTGATTGCAAATTCAGTCATCATGCCCTTTTGAAAAAGTCATTCTAAATATACTACTTTATTTCCATAAATAATTTCCAAATGGGTTATCTGCCCTGAAGTCATACACATGAATGTATCAAAATGAAAACTTTATGAAGCATTTGAATACCTTACTAAGATTAGATGGGCTGATTGATCTGATGTTTCTGCCTTGAGGAGGAAAATGAAAGAATAAAAGGCATTCTTCAACATAAAAGTTACTCAAGAAAGGATAAATGGTTGATTATTGAGAATATTTTCTTACCCTGTTAAATCATAAACACAAAAGGAGGAAAGGAGAAGAAACAACTGGGGGAAAATATTCTAGCAATAAATTCTTTGGCAATATCAAGAAGATTTTGTAATAATCAGAATTAGTATATTGACCACAGAATTATAATATTAAAGTGAGTATCAGTGTTCCTATTATAACAGGAATCAAATTTATTGGCAATATAGAGAAATTTTGATTGAAGGAAAAGAAAACTGAAAAAGGGAGATGAATGATAGAAACTAAAATGAGTACCTAATATATGCAAGATATTCCATTAGGAATCTGTCTGTTTCAAAAAATGTAATCAACTCTTCCAGCATCTAACTGAGGTAGGTATCATTTTGTCTAGCTAACAGATAAAGAATCAAACCTCAGTAAGTTGAGGTAACTTTCCCAAGTTTAATGAATGAAGGTAAAAAGAATTTATCTTCATTCATTAGAGCTCCTGTAACAAAATACCATAACAAAAGACTGGGTGGTTTATAAACAAAAGAAAATTTATTTCTCACAGTTCTAGAAGCTATGGAGTCCTCATTCAAGACACTGACAGATTTGGTGTTCAGTGAGGCCTACTTGCTTAGGGACAGCCATCTTCTCACTGTAATCTCACATGGCAGAAGAGGTAAGATTATGTCTCTGAAGCCTCTTTTAAAAGGGAACTAGTTAGTACCATTTCTGAGGGCTCTACTCTCATGACCTAATCACCACCCAATGGCTCCAGTACTGTATACCATCACCTTGTGAGTTAGGATTTCCACATATAAATTTTGGGGGGACTTAAATATTCAGATAGTAGCACAATTCTAACTAAAAATGGACTACCTCTTTATTTACATTACTGTGATTACCTTTATTATGTTATTTTACTGTGATATAAACATTTTGAATGTAAATGTCATTATCATCTTTAACAAATGAGATAAAATGAAGTTAAATTGGTATTTCCCAAACATTTTTCCATAGGCAAATGCTGTCCTATGATGAAGTTTTCAATAGTACAAAGAAAAAGTGAGATAAAATAAAAACCCAAATAACAACATATTAGTGGATTTTTCATTAATATGTTTTCTTCTGCCTTAACCTCATCCTCCTCTTCTTCCCATTCCTCTTCTTCCATCTATTTCTCTCTCTCTCTGTCTCAGGATGATTTATTTTGTCATTGGATCCTTTGACTATTTTTCAAAATAAATTTCTTTTCTGAAATATTATTAAAATATAATAGTCTATTTTTTGTTGGTTTTTTAGCTCTTATGTCAAATTTTGACATTGGCAATTTTGTTATTGCTGTCTAATTTTATTTTACCACAAGATATAAAAGTCCAGGAGCTTCAATGTTCATGAACTTACCCATATTATCACAAATAGTAGGAAATGGAGTTGGGACTCAAATTCATTTGTGCATGACTCCATAGCTTATTCTTCCTGCCTTACAGTGGGACTACTACTAAGTACTAGAGACATCACAGTATTAGAGTCTCCTGCACTACATCCTGATTGTGTGTTCTTTTTCACACACAGAGATTATATAATATCAAGATTTTTCTTAAATACATACTTTTGTTGTTACCATGATTGCTTTTGTGGTCATAATATAATATTGTGTCAGTTGGCAGTTTATGGCCAGAAATCACAGAAACAAATAGGTTATTCTAGATGTGTTGGTGAAGATGTATATCTGGGAGGCAGTGTTTAATCATTTTAATAAAGATGTATTTGTGCCTTATTTTACTTCATAATTTACAGACTCAGCTGTGTTTCTCCCTAGGTCTCCTGTATAATTGAATGAGTAAATTGCATATTGAAGCAGTTGAATTTATGCATGCTTTCCTGATTAATTTGCATATTACTTGAATTTCTAGATCTTGTGTACTTTCCTAATTAGGTTGTATTTTACTTAATTGGGGTTATTGAAGTATTTTGATGACCTGTGTTACCCTTTGATTGTATTGTTTCAAATAATTTTCCAGACTAATATTTGATATTTTTTGGTTTATTTTAAGACAGAAAATGATTCTTTTGAATAATTAATTCATCATTCACTACAACTTATTACATCTCTATCCATTCTTTCCCAATTAAAATTATATTGTTTAATTATACATACATAGAGAGAAAGGACATCTGAACTTTTGCTTTAGTTCAAGAAAAAGAATTTGAGTTTGAAATTGATAAGGAATGAAATGCTTAAGTTTTTAGGCATTTATCAAGTTTTAATATTATATTTTCATGAACCTGTATATTGTGCTATAGGCCAGCTGTACACAGATAAGCAGTTATTATATAGATTGTAATGTATCATTGGAAAGTGACATATCAGCCATATCCCCCAAGAAAAGGGAAAAATAAGAAAAAAGGAAAATCAAAAAGAGAAAAACAGTGGTAAAGGAGAAAAAGAAAAAGGAGGGGGACAGGAGAAAGGAAGGGAAAAAGAGAAACGGAAGAAAGGGTAGGAGGAGGAAGGAAGAGAGGGAGGGGTAGAAAGAATGGATATGGAGATGATAAAGACAAAAATAGATAGTTACAACAATGGCCAAACAGATAGGTGGCCTTTATTTTGGAACCAACCTTCAGGGCCAGGTGCAATGGCTCATAACTGTAATACTAGCACTCTAGGAGGCCTAAGTGGGAAGATCCTGTGAGCACAGTAGTTGGAGACCAGCCTGGTCAACATGTTGAAACCCTGCCTCTATAAAGAATACCAAAAAAACAAAAATAAAAATAAAATTAAAAAACCCACTATCTGAATATGGTGGTGTGTGCTGGTAGTCCCAGCTACTTGAAGGGTTGAGGTGGGAGGATCACCAGAGCCTGGGAGGTTGAGGCTAGAGTGAGCTATCATTGATATCATCGCACCAGGGTACTCCAGCTTATGTGACAGAGCAAGACCTTGTGAAAAAAAAAAAAAAAAGAATGAAAAGAAAAGGAAACCAACAAAAATGTCAAAGCACACCAGTAAAGTTGTATGTCTTGCCCTCTGCAACTTTATCATTTTGCTTCAACATTTGATGATACCGAGTTTAATATATTTTATTTTTGTCAGTTTTATGTGCATTTCTATTTTTGTATAATTTGATCATACCATTTTATTCAATGTCATGTGGATGGAATATAAGTTAATGTAGAACTGCATTTCTTCCAAAACTGAATGACCTCATTAATCATTATGTAAACAACCACCACTTGTTAAATATATAATTTCAGGGAGTGTTCCACGATAATAAAAATACATATAATTTATTGAACGTATAATGTATATCAGGAGCTTTATTCCATGTTCTTTGTCTTTATTAAACCTTCACAAAAATTCCATAAATACAATTCCCTTTCCCTATTAAATAAATAGCAAACATGAAGAACAGGACTATCAGAAAGAACAGGTGAAGAAACCAGACTCAGTACTAACCTTTCTGAATGCAGATCGTGTACTTCTCACTGGCCAGGAACTCAGTTTATTTCCAAATATCTTAAAAGATAAACATTATTACTTCAACTTTATTCATTTGAAACATGAAGGAAATGTAGTCTGAATATATTCCCATGTCTCCCTGTTTATAAAGCACATATTCTTTCCACTAGGTTAGACATTTTCAGTTCACATACCATATAGTCTATTTTATTGTTTTTTATCATTCCACCTGTATTGATTTCCTTTATGAAAAAGAAACATATACAATTATTATTTTCTGATAATATCTATATTGGCATTTATATTTAAAATACCATTAGTATTATGCACCCTACAGAATTATGTTGACATTTAAATAGATGGTGTGTATTAAATTACATATCTACTGCTTTATAACTGCTTGCTAAATATAAATTTCCTGTGTGATTAATTTCAGTATCTTTTTCTTTACATGTTAATGATGACTCTTAAAAAACATGAGCAGCAGCCGGGCATGGTGGCCCATGCCTGTAATCTCCGCATTTTGGGAGGCAAGAAGGGTAGATCACCTGAGGTCCGGAGTTCAAGACTAGCCTGACCAACATGGTGAAACCCCGTCTCTACTAAAAATACAAAAATTAGCCAGACCTGGTGGGGTGCACCTGTAATCCCAGCTACTTGGGAGAGTGAGGCAGGAGAATCTCTTGAACCCAAGAGGTAGAGGTTGCAGTGAGCTGAGAGATCATGCCATTCCACTCCAGCCTGGGGATCAAAAAAAAAAAAAAAAAAAGGGTGAGGAGCAGCAAGTAAATTTCTTTAACTATTCAAATTTTCAACTGCTTCCTATGTAGACTTAAGAAAATAAAGCATTATTGTCCAGCAATAGAACGTACACTAACTTGTGAAACTTGAAAACTAAATTGGCATACCTACTCTATTTCATAAAAATCTCACGGAATTTCAAATTTGGCATAGGTCTCAGAGGTTACTGTACCCATCTATTTCATGAAAATAGCCTAAGATTGTGGCTGTTTTGGCTTAACATCATTTCTAGTTCATTTTATTTTGAACTGTATCTCAATTTAAGACATGCTGTCCTTTCCATTGACCCAATCTAACCTCTTTCTTATCCTAGACACATCACTCAAGGAACAGACTATGCCTAGCCTTTCTCCCTGCATGATGGCCCTTGAAACATTTGACAGTGTATCTTAATTCTCCATTTGCTGACATTTATGACCTCACAGATTTCTAATGTTCATCTGAAAGTCAAAAATCTCAAAATCTCTATTAAGATTTAATGTTAGCATTTAAAACAATAATCATAACCAACTACTCAAACTAGTCTCTGAATCAGTGCTTTGTTTGGAGATAACATTGACAGGCATGGTAAAAAAGAGAAACATGTTCTGACTTCCTACAAAACATAATTCACTTAATGAATTACTTCTTAAATATTTAACATCAAACTATGTACCTTAAAATATGGCAAAGCTGCTTGAAAGAGCCAAATGTTCTTGAAGTCAGTGATGATTTTGGTCATACATTGTGTCTAGGTTATTGTCAACTACATACCTGGGTCCCACACAGCACCTGGCACACAGTCATCACCTCATACATCTTTATTAAGGGTCAAGTGAAAGAACTTCATTAGCATATGGGCTGCTGTCATAATTGCCTATAATACTGATCTTCATGTTCATCATTGTCATTGCTAGTGCAATATACAATACAGATCACAGTGGTTAAATGGTACTGAGATAGGTATTTAAATAGATTTCCTTATTTATT
This sequence comes from Callithrix jacchus, assembly GCF_049354715.1. Classification (NCBI taxonomy): domain Eukaryota; kingdom Metazoa; phylum Chordata; class Mammalia; order Primates; family Cebidae; genus Callithrix; species Callithrix jacchus. Next base: position 90,655,643 of record NC_133511.1, read on the forward strand.
CCTTACAAATATTTATGAGCAAAATTGTTCCTCATTTTAAAAATATAAAAATTGAGATTGAGGAAAATTGAATAATCCAAGGCCAAAAAGCTAATAAATAGCAGATTAAAGAATTTAAATATTGACTAAACATAGATTTCTTCACCCTTGGGGTTTAAACTTATTCTTATTTGTCATTAAATCTCTTATGTAAAATAGCACTTTTTGTCTCTTTACCAAAGTTACAATTTCATTTCAGGTTTTACCAGGAAAAATTAAAAGAATGAAATTTCAATAATTACTCCAGGTAGAGGAATAAGGCAAATAATATATCTGTGTGACAAAAACTTTTGTGTTTGTGTATTTATTTAACAGTCATAGTCAAAAGATAATCTGTGAGTCACAGAAGATGACAAAGATTCATTGTTTTAATGCCCTCTCATACACCTTCACTATGATTCATCAAAGAGAATCTAATGACCACATTGCTACAGTACGTCTTATTTAAAAAACAGTCTCCAACCTTCTAATTTCACCCATCATCTTCTTTGTCTGCCTCTTCACTTATCATATTTAGCACAAATAGTAAGTGGAACAGCAATGAAAATTTGGCAGAATTTGATTTTTTATACTAACCATAAAAGTCCTCCAGATTTCCAAATAAGCATTTGTGGGAAGGAAGATTTCAGGGAAGTTAGTTCAGAATGTTTTACTATACTTTGTTTTCTCGGGAAATTTTATTTCTTTTATTTTGTGACTGGAAAATCTTCCCACTCTTCCTATTAGTTATGCATAACCAAAAGGCTATTTGAAATTAAGGCAAATTTTCATTTACTTGGGCATTGTGCAGTAATGTTCTCAGTGGAAAGGGGAGGCATGAGAGTTGGCAGTATAGAACTTTTCAACACAAGATTTATGACCTTTGGGGCTTTATAACTTGAACTGCTTATTAAATGATAGCTGGGAGTTTATAGATAGGTAATGCATTATGATCATTTGGGGTATAAAGAAGCCTGAGCAAAGATTTAAAGTTTTCAACTTGCTCATCAAGTTTGAAGAGTAAGTAAAATCCTGCTGCAATGACATTCTCTATGGAGTTAGGAGTGTTAGAAGAGGGGTCTCTAAGTGCAGCCATATGATGGATGATCTTAAGTGCTATTTAACTAAGTTCATGCTTTATTCTATAGGCAATGAGAAATCACATATTTGCATGGGTGATACATTTTTTCTTATTTTATTTTGATTGATTTTTATGCAGTGAGTTAATAGGATAAAATCCATTTTAGGAGGACTTTTCTTGAGGCTGATCAGTTTGGATTAGGGAAAGGTGAGATTAGAGAGAGCTAAAAGTATAGTTCAACAATCCGGAAATGAAATAAAGGTAAATGCCATTATCTCTGAAAGAGAAGGGAAAACTATAACATGTAGAATTGTTTCATGAAAAATTGTTTAGAGCTTACCCACAGAGAGGTTGTCTGTTTCTATCATCTGCAAGTTTCATTTTCAAAGCTGAGATACCATAATCCTGAAAATCTTCTCAGTTGAGGCAATGAACCTATATATTGCAATTAAAACTATAAAAGGTGTTGTCCTTGTTGTTTTTCTAGGTTCTTGTGAGTACATGTAAAGGGAAAACTCTCAAGGTTTATTATCCCTTGGGTTGAGATTCATTCTTATTAAAGTGATAAAACTAAATTTTGGGGATGGAAAGTTAATTATGCTCTGATTACATGTAGTGTAGGTTTCAGGCACAGCAAGACTATGAGTCATTTTTAAAAGGAACTTTTATGTATTGTTCTTTCAGTTTTATAAATTAATTTATTTATAGAGTCATGAAATAATCTTAGGAACTCTATATTTTTGAGTATTTGAATATCAGAACCTAACTTCTGACAGATGTAGCCAAGTTTCAACTTCTTGTCAGCCATGTGAGAGAAGAAAAATGGTGCCTTGACAAGTTCTGGAAGTGAGAGAGGGATGCTAATAAAAATTACACAGATTACAAATCTTTCACTGGAGGAAGAGAGTCATACTGATGACATGTTTGAACAAGTATTATATGATGATCACTGTAGAGGCTGTTCATAAATCTCTTTAGATTCCAACATAGAGAAAGCATTGGTGTATTAGAAAAGTAGGCATGTTACTGGAGGGTGTTTCCAATATGATTGTCACTTAATAACTACTGGATTCAGTATAAACACCACTGCTTGAGCTACCTCAGAGTTCTTGAACTGTACCTACTCTAATCATCTCAGTATTTCCCATCTCAGCTTACCTCACCATTGTTACCTTTGATGCATCCCCCACTTACAAAATGTTTACTTCTACTTTTTTGTACTCATGACTTTACCTCAAAAAGCTTTATTCATCACTCAAGCCTCTGCTCCTCCTTCATGAAGAAATCAGTGATTACCCTAACTAGCCATTTCTTCTTTTCATATAATACATCTCACTGATTCATCAGGCCCAAAAGTGTACCAACCATTTACTTTGGGATCTTGGTAGAATATTGCAAAAGTATATTATGAGAAACATTTTTTGGTTTTTGTCACAAATTGTGTTGTTAGGTGAGATTGCAACATATGAAGTGCTATCAAAATCTAAAATATTATATAATTAAATAATAAAATGGTAGAAAGGGAATATAGATCTTGGAAAGATCCCAAATTTGCAGCAAGAGAGACTTCAACTTAATTGCAACAGCAATAACTTTATGACCTTGAGGATGGTATGTAGCTCTTTGATCTTCTTGTCCTCATGGGTGAAAAAAATGAAAATACCTGAGTATTGTTATGAGGACTGAATCACATGAAATATATGTCAAATCCATTTTAGCATCTGGTACATAACAGATACCTGCTAAGTTATAGTGTACTAATTCATCAATTAACATTCCTTTATTTTCAATTTTCATACTCCAGCTACACATGCAACACCTGGGAGTAATAACAGTTTTTATCACTTGAGCATGTTATCCCAGTGGTTGATACACAGTATATGTTTGTGGTTGTATAAACAAATGTGACAGGGTATACATGTCTACATTTCAATATTCAGTAGGTCCAATTCAGTTTATGGAATTACTTTTCATATCATGTAGCTGGCAAACAATTATACCTGGAATGAAATAAGACATTAGTTGTTTATTTGGTCATACTGTACATCTTTTTTTAATTTATAATTTTTTGCAGGAATTTTTTATTTTATAATATTTTTTATAAGAAGCTCTTATGTGAAATATCAAGGATGTTTCTTGACATGTGGCCATCTGAATGAGTGCAGTGGTTTAAATTCTTTGTTAATTGTAGAAATAAAGCAACTTACATCTTATTTATTTAAATAAATATATGAGCATTTACGGTTCTATTATTTTCTTTCTGTTGTCTCAGTAATATATGTTTGCATACCTATTAGGTTTTATGTATCCAAATGGGAGTCTACTGGTTTAGGGATTGAGTTGAATGAGGACTAAAGAGATTAGATAATAAAACATTAAGGGAAGAGCACTATGAAACACAGGAAGAGCCAGCAGTATATGCAGCAAAAAGAAGTAAAGGAGAAAGACAAATGGGGAAAAAGATTAACTTATCGTTTCACCTAAATTCATCTGTATATTATGTTCACAAAATTATTTAAATATCACCCATACCCCAGAAGTGTATTTATTTACAAATTATCCAGTGTCTACCTTCAAAAAATATGGAGCCAGTCCATAGACTATAGTTTAATAATCAAAGCAAATGCAAAACAAAAATAAGATATTTTAGGTTCACATGATGAGATATAGAGGTCTTTTACTATTGCACCTACATTAGTTTTCCATTACAAATAGCCATGATCTTAATAGCTTAAAAAAACACAAATTTATTATGTCACATTCTCTGTGGATCAAAAGTCTGGAAAGTTTTCATTATGTACAAAGCTGAATATATGAAGTTGGACAGTAGAATGTCCTCATCTGGAGTCTTGACTAGGAAAAATCAGTTTCCAAGAGTACACTGTTGTTGATAGAATTGATTTATTTTTGAACACATGACTTCTTTGTCTTGCTAGCTCTTTGCCAGGTGTGGCTGTCAACTTCTATAAGCCACTACCAGGTCCTTGCCATATCCCTTTCTTATTAGTCCTCTTATGATACTACTATAATCTCTCTGTCTTCAGGAAGGCCTACCCCTTTTAAGGTTCAACTGATAATTCAGGCCTATCTAGATAATCTCTATTTTTATTAACTCAAAGTCAACCAACTACCTGATTATAGGAGTTATATCCCATCACATTCATAGGGTCTGCCTGTGAGAACGTATCAAGAGGAGGGTGTTATATAAGCTTTGTACACCAGTGGGTAAGAAACACGAGGACCATCTTAGAATCCTGCCTGTCAAAATATCCCAGTTAAGTCCTTAACTAGCATTTGAAACTTTAAAATATGTGTTGTAAAATAATTATTTTTCTATAAATTAAAAAAATTAAAGATCATATGTTTCTGATACATAATAAGTTCCTATATAAGTTTGATAATGGCATTGTATGTGTGGTGTGTTTGTGTATGTGTGTGTGTATTTGCGTGCTACTAGGCTAAAATTAGAAATTACCCGAGGAAATGAAAAAGAATATACTTTCCTATTGTCCTTCAGTTCACATCTTGGAAGCCTTCCCTTCTTTTTAGTCACCTTTAGCTGTGACCTTGAAGTGTTCCTTGTGGCAGGGCCCAAAAATTCCACAGATGAAAAACAGAGCCCTATTCATGTAAACCAACACCAAGCCATTCATGTAAGGCAGATGTGTGTATCTTACACTTTCTGCACAATTAACAGTGGCCATGTCTTGGAGTTTTAAAAACTTTAAACCTACTGAGGTATGACCAATGTGTTTTATGAAACATAACTCTTTTGTATCTTGGTATCACTGTACACAGTTCTAATCTATAGTAAATATGTAAACAATTAAGACAGTTGTATAGTAAATATGTAAACAGTTAATTTGAAACAAAATTATCATAATTTATTTCAAATATATATATATATGTCTATTTTACAATGTTAAATCACACATGATGAAAAAGCATAAAAAGTTAAAAGCAATGGAAAGAAAAAAGAGTAACTGGTTTTAGGCACCTGAGTTAATTAAACAAATGATTCTTGTGTACCTAAAATATGTCATGCAAATACACTAAACATATTGAATTTATGCTTTAAGACTTACAGAAATTGTCTGTGATGGATATCAATATCCCTCTTTTCAGCTGATGAAATTAAAGCCCAAGGAGATTGTGGAACTTCCCCTGATAGAAAATTAGTGGGTGAAAGAACTGGGACTTGCATATAGTCATGCCTGACCTCAAAGCCTGTGCGCTCATCTTATAGAGGTTGCCACTGGATGTGACCTGCAGGCACTTTCCATCATTATACTTAAATCTCTCTGATACTCCCTTTTATATGTTCTTGTTTATGTATGTATTTTTGCTTTCTCCACGAGAATATAACCTCCACTGACATCAAAGATCTTGCCTATTTTCATCTTTCTATTTTCAGTCAGTGCCTGGCTGCCTGGCTCATAATAGAAACTCAGTAAATGTTTGTGGAATGAATGATTAAAGTATAGAACCATTTTTGAAGCTCAATTTGGCTTTTAGTGTTCAGGTAATTTAAGGGTAACAAAGATAATTTATTAGATTGTTTAGATTTCATTTGTATGGCCATAAAGGCAAAAATAAAAATACATTTGCAGAAGCAAAAGTTGTGGCAATAGTTTTTCTACAGAATTATATTTACTCTTATAGATAACATTGGCTACTCTCTTTAGATCTTGGCTATAGTTGCAGTTAAGTGCCTTTTTTTTTCTCAGTGACCCCACCTCTTGCTCTGTAATGTGGTGTAGCTTTTTTAAATGAAGAGGTTTTCTTTGAAGAATTAAATTATGTTGTTTCCAAGGGAGCTTCCCTAGAAGTAGGCCCATTGGTTTAATTCTGTATTCAGTGATTTCTATTGTAACTCTAAACCCATGTGCTATTGGATAAATCTTTAAATATATAAACACAATTTAGTGTCATCTTGAAACCTATATTTTCTCAAGTATTTTTTCTTCCCAAAGTAAAACATTGATATATACAATTTATATTATATTGTTTATTGTTAACACAGAAGCATTTGTAAGAAATGTTTTTAGGCCCCTCGACTCAGCACTTTCTTCTTATTTCATTTCCTTTCCTTCTTTTCTTCTCTCTACCTTTCCTTTCATTTTTCTGTGTTTGGTAATTGCATTACAGTTGATTCTGCTAATGTCAGTGTCAACTGATCATAAATGTTGGTTTTTAACCATTAATGATAGTACTAACAATAATCAAAGAAGGAGAAAGAGAAAAAAGAATCTTTACTATTTGTTAATCTATGCTCAATACCTATTTATGTTTTCTGATTTTACCCTTACATTAAATCCATAAAGAAGTAGACCCATTTTACAGCCAAAGAAACTGAAGCCCAGAGAAAAATAACTTGATCAAGTTCATCAGTGGACAAATATCAGGGAGAAAACATAAACCAAAGTCTGTTTCACTCCAAAGCACTTTTAACCAATAGACAAAACTACCTTTATACTGTAATGTTGGAAATGGGTCAAATTTATCTTGCCTTCCTTCACAACAGTTTTCTGGAATTTTTGATAGTCTAGGTCTTGTTTGTAACAGTGAGGGAACTCTCTATGAGAAGCCTACTCTTTTTGTTCTCATCAAATTGAGGTGTATTTCAGCAAAGGCTATAAGTTTAGTAAAATGCTTTATTAAAGCACAAAACCTATACAGTATAGTAATGTGGCCTTATCTCTGGTGCCTCTCTGAGACTCACTAACAATTTTATGAACCATCTTATGAAATTTCTACAATGCCTCTGAAGCCCAGAAAGAGTAAACTTAAAGATATTGTTCATTATAAGATCAAAGTAGCAGAAAAAGGTACAGCCATCTTCTATCCACAAAACATTTTCTTTAATGTTGAAATGTAATAAGTTTTCATTGTTCAGATGATCAAAGGCTTATCTCAAAGAATTGGCTGTGCTAGCATTAATGAAATATATTCCATAGCAAATCCCATACTGTATCCTCATGACAATGGCCTCAAGTGATGCTTTACACATACAGAGTTTTAGGTCAAAGAGGTTTGGGAAATATTTACATTATATCTCCTTCTTAGAGATTTATAACACATTGTGCATTATGAAGTGAATATCAAATTTCATAGGTATATTTGAATTGCTAGCATGCTGATTAAAAATGCAAACCCTATATTTATAGAACAGAATTATCACCATAGAGCATTTTATTAACAGTCACCTCATTTGATTATGAGATCAGATCATTCAAGATAAAAAAAATTAAGATATTGTATGTTAAAGTGTCTGAGAAGAACTACAATAAATACAACTGTTTAACATTGAAATCAATTTTTCCCTAAACTTAAATGACATGAACTCTACTCTTAACAAGTGCATTTTGGGAAATCCTACACTATGCAAATTACTTTCTGTATGAACCACGTTTTTCGAGCTTGATGTTTTACAATTCGTTAATTTTTCCTTTTTTTATTAAACTTTAAGTTCCGGGATACATGTGCAGATCATGTAGGTTTGTTACATAGGTATACACGTGCCATAGTGGTGGTTTGCTGCAACATCTTCATTAGGTATTTCTCCTAATGCTATCCCTCCCCAATCATCCCACCCCCTGCTATTATTCCACTAGCCCCCAACTCTCCAGGCTCCAATGTTTGATGTTCCCCTCCCTGTGCTTGTGTGTTTTCATTGTTCAACAATCACTTAGGAGTGAGAACTTGTGGTATTTGGTTTTTTGTTCTTGTGTCAGTTTGCTGAAAATGATGGTTTCCAGTTTCTGTGTATAACCAGATTTAGGCACATTTTATACACAACTGGTTTTTCTAAATAAGTCTATAATACACAGAAAAAGTGAGATTGTCACTATAAGACTAAAAATCAATAGCTGAATTCTTAACAACCTTATTCTAAATACACTTTAATGATCTATTTCTAAATAATTTTTGAGTATTCTAAATACTACATGTCCTACGAAGGACATGAACTCATCCTTTTTATGGCTGCATAGTATGTCATGGTGTATATGTGCCACATTTTCTTTATCCAGTCTATCATTAATGGGCATTTCAAAGGGTAAATGTAAAAATAATAAAAACAATAGCCAGTTGGTTAATTACAGCAAAACAGAGTAATTATAATATTTCTAGAGAAATGTGAAGTTCTCATTCTAAATCACACAAGGAAAATACTTTTTCTCCTTAGGCAGTGTAGAAGGTTCCTCTATATATATAAAGGAATACGCAGTATTAGTATTTAGAATACTCAAAAATTATTTAGAAATAGATCATTAAAATGTATTTAGAATAAGGTTGTTAAGAATTCAGCTATTGATTTTTAGTCTTATCGTGACAATCTCACTTTTTCTGTGTATCATAGACTTATTTAGAAAAACCAGTTGTGTATAAATCTGGTTATACACAGAAAGCAGGCATTTATGAAAATTCTAAAGTATGGAAATATTTCATGGCCAATTTAAAAAAAATTATTATTTATTTAGAGAATATATATTTACCACTTTTTGGTAGGCATCTAACTGTGATCTAGTGGTGATAAATGTAGCCTCTGTCTTAAAGGTATTCACAATATACTAGGGAGCCAAGCATGATTATACATATAAAAACAATGATAAGTTCTAGAGTTGTTATAACCATTACCTTTAGAGCAGGGAAGGGTGACTGAATCTATATACTAGTAGAAAAAATAAAGTATGACAGATATGAGTAGCTGGTTTTCAGGGTCCTGCAGTGAAGGAATGGAGCAGCACACACATGGGCAGAGAAATGTACAGATACATGGATTGTGTTCAGTTAAGAGCAACATAGTGTGAGAATAGGGAGCATGTAAAAATAACCTGTCAAATTTGAATTGGAGTAGGTTTAATCTCCTATATATATAACCTTTTTATTCATCTTCTACTCAGGATTTTTAGAGTTTAAAGTAAACCTAGGTTTCCATCCCCTGGTTGATCCCTTGGAAATAAACTTATTTTTTTATGTCAGTGGTCATCAATTATTTTTTGAGATAGGATCTCACTCTGTTGCCCAGGTTGGAGTGCAGTGGCATGATCACAGCTCACTGCAGCCTCAACCTCCCAGCACAGGTGATCCTCCCACCTCAGTCTCCCAGGTAGCTGGAGCCACAGGCATGTGCCACCACACCCAGCTGTTTTTTTAATTTTTCCTTGTAAAGCCAGTGTTTTACCACACCATATTGCCCAGGCTGGTTTTGTACTCCTGGGCTCAAGTAATCCACCAATCTCAGCCTTGCAAAATGCTGAAATTACAAGTGTGAGCCATTGCACCTGCCCTAGTGTTCATGAATTATTAAACTCTTAGGCTCTGTCTTGCATATGGAAAGATTATGAGAAATTGAACACACATACACACATAAATGGAGATTCTTACACTACGTGTGTTGCTATTAATTTAAAAGTATGTATATAATAAAGAGAAAAAAAAGAGAAGGAGGAAAAGTAGCAGTAAGTAAAAAAGGAAAGGAAGAGAGGAGGGAGGGAGGGAAGGGGAAAGGAGGAAGGGAGGGAGGAAGAGAAGAGGGAGGGAAGGAAGCAGGAAAGAAGGAAGGGAAGAAGGGAGGAAGGGAGAAATGGAGGAAGGGAGGGAGGGAGAAAGAAAGGAAGGGAGACAGGATTTAATATTTTAACCTTGGTTAAAATGGAAGTGAAGCCCAAGTGGAATCCTTTTTTTTTTTTTTTTTTTTTCACTGTTAACACTTCATCTTCCTTAAAACTAGTGAAGCTAATAAGTAAGATGAGATTTTTCTGGTCAGTAAAATTTGAGATCTTAGTTCTGGAAATATTATCTTTTAAAATAGATGTTGAGGATTTTATGCAATACAGATTGATGGTCATATTATTTACATTTTTTCCTAGCTTGCAATATTGATATTCCTGTAGGCACTCAAATAATTGACATATATAAATCATAGAGTCTAGATGCATTGCAGATATCGTAGTTTTGTAATCTTTTACTTCTTTTTAAATATTTTTACATGGAAATAACTTTCCACTGGACTTGTACTTCTTTGTAGTAGCTGACTGCCATAAGCCCCATTGTGATCCCCAAACCAGCCAGGAATGTTTGATCTCTCCTTGAAATCCTGTTGCTGTGGTTATGGGTTTTGTCCCTAGCTTGCCTTTTCAGTATGGATCAAAGTGATAGAATCTTCTCAACAGGAAGAATTCAAGAGGCTTTCTTAACCCCCCTTTCTTTATTTAACTTAACTTCATTGACGTATTTTCAATTGCTGCTTTTGTAGGAGGGCAGAACCTGTTCAATGAAGCACCAAGAAAGTCCCCCAAGTAATGCCACTGCAGAAACCGAGCCTATCCCACAGGTATTTGTTCGTTGTATTTTCATGTCAGAAAGAACTTCTTGAATCTATCGTATTTAACCCTCTTCTCTTTTGCTCTAGCTGGGGTCGGATGTTATACTTGCTAGTGCTATATAGTGCCTTCGCCTGGTGCCCCTGGGCTTTTCCATAGCTGCTCAGCTTTCTACTAAGATTTTGGCTTGACTATGTGAGGCCCTCAGAAGATCAAGGGTGAGGGAAATTCTCCCTCACTTACATCTTCCCTTCCACAGACCAGGAAACAAAACAAAAATAAACAGGGATGATCAAAATGATCAGTGATAAGAAATATTGGACAAAGGTGCTTAAAGAGGATTTGAAAAAAGCAGAGATGAAAAGAAGTGCATATTGCTTACAAAAAAAAAAAAAACAAAACAAAGACAAGTTAAGAGCTTAATTCTGAATTTTTATTTGTAATGTATTACACTGGGCCAAAAATATTGTATCATTGACATTCTTAATATTTATTTCAATTTCACTTAATACTAAAGCATTGAGTTAGATTTAACGTACTCAAACTTTGAATTAGATTAATCAGAATTGAATGGTTTGGGCAAAGTTTTTTTCAAAATAATAACTTGCCGTTTTTGGGGAAAAATATTTTTATTTACTTTCATGAAACATAATTAACATCTTTACATTTGTTTCATTTCTGTTTAGTGTTCATTTTCTCTAAGACACTTATTGAGATCTATGAATTTTCATTCTTATTCTGTTAGGCTTTTCAATTTTTACCTTAAAATGTATTTATTTTGATTCTTAAATAGTCTTTTCTGTATTGTTTAACAGAAATTGCAAATGCCTCCTTGTTCTGAATGTGAGGTGAAAAAAGAAAAACAAGTGACCAGTTTTGAAGGGATGGCAGCGAGAGAAGAAAAAATACTGTAAATACTAAGAAACTGTTAAAAACATCCATTTACTATTGTCTTCATACTCTTTTTAGACCACAAGCTTGATGGAAATACTAAGTTTCTAAAGCATGCAACTTTTTCACAATTTTATGTAACTTTATAAAGTAGTCTATAAATTTTCAAAGATTCTAGACCAATTATGATCCTTAAGCAATAACCTAATTGAAATAAATATCCACAGTCATAAATATTTTGTTGTCATCGGTAAACTGCCCCATATAAATTGGTCTGTTTTAAACTCAAATGTATCTAACATGTAATTCTTCTGGTTCATTTGGATATCTAGTACTTCTATGATGTAGCTGTCAAAATCAGCTGGAGGATAATAAAATATGTGGGTTCTCAGTATTCTCAAATCCAAATTACAACCATATCATTAAGGGTTTGGTCCACATGAGCCAACTGAAGTCATTTTCTTCAAGGTTGGAATTTGTGCCAACCTAAATACATTGTTTCTTTGATTATGTTTATTGCTATTGGTATTGGTATTATTCTGAAATAATAATAATTTGTCTAAATAATGCTAAGACAATTCTGTCGAATTTTGTCAGCTTTCAGAATTCATTAAGTATGTTTGGCATCATATAGACAAAATATTTGGATGGATAACGAAATTTCTGACACATTTATATATTTTGGCATTCTATAGACACATCTCCTATGTATGTCTACTGGAATTACTCCAAGTTAATAACCAAGTTGTCTGAAATACTTGCCAGGATTTTTGGTATGAAGTTGGGTAATGTAATGTGGAATGAGGAGTGGGTTATAAATACAAACATGTAAGCAGGTAATATATATTTCAAAACAGGGATTTGATGAAAGTAAAATAGTCATGTTCATTCAATGAACCCAGATGCATATTTTTTGAAAACCAATGTGTTATTAAAACAAGTCAATGGCAGTGTTAATTTTTAAGAGTTCTGTCTTTCTATAGGAATATCACTAATCAAATAAATGTACTCATGAATAATTGAAACATAGCTCACAAGCAAGAGGAATTGACCACTTGAATAATTATCTGATTCACATGTTTGATAGGGCATTCAAAGTTAAAGACTCAGGTTGTCAGCACAGAAAAGTCACTTCTGCTGTTTAGACCCTTTTTACAACTGTGGAAAGCATATGAAACCATTAAATTTACAGAATGGATCTGTCAAGCCACATACATACATTTGGAGCCATGTATTCTAGAAGATAGTTAATAAAAATATCAATAGATGAACTTAAATTCTGAGATATAATAGCATACCTCTGATCAAAATAGCATATTTAAAGAAACTTAAGGATTTGAAGAATTGGAGAATATCATTAGCTGAAACAGTAATATTATAATATATTCATTTGGCAATTCAACTTTCAGAATAGTTCAGTGTCATTTATTAGCACAGACAAATCCCTACCACAGTGGTTCGACTTAGCAATTTTTTGACTATTCTGTGAAACCTTCATATCTCTACACACTTTGAATTTTGTTATGGGGGGGCTAGTGATACATGGTACATGAAATATTTAACACTTCATTATAAAATAGGCTTTGTGTTAGATGATTTGCCCAACTGTAGGATGAGGTATATGTTCTGAGCACATTTAAGCAGGTTTAAAGTAGGCTAGGCTATGATGTTCCGTGGTTAGGTCTCTTGAATGCATTTTGGACTTACAATGTTTCCAACTTTTGATTCATTTATCTGTATGTAACCTATTGTAAGTCAAGGGACATCTATATTTTTCATAAAACAAGCTACCCAAGGAAAAAAGATAATTAGCTTTATGGATGATTCCTAGAGGTTTCAGAAGTGATCAGGATAAAATTAAAGATCAAGGTCTGAGGTTTCTGTTGACTCCTTCATATGTTTAAAAATAATTTAATTATACAAACTGGAATACTACTCTTCTCCCAAGTCCTGTTCCTTTTAATTTTCCCACTGACTTAGGGGCCTTAACCATCTCCATAGGTTTATGAAAGGGTAGCAGATCATTTAGTTTTAATTTGGGTTCAGTCTCCCACCTCCACCCTGAGGCACAGCTTCTCTCCGAGGCCCTGTGGATCCTATGGAAAGTTATTCACCTTGTCATCTTAGCACAGCATGTTTTGAAGCATGTTGGGATTGAGAAAAGAAAAGGAGAATCAGGCCATTATTTTCTAAAATTGTTATGAGAGATAACATGTTGAAAGGTGAGAGCTCAGGTTGATATTAATCAAGTGTTCATCAAGCTTCATTTTTGTTTATGTTCTCTGTTTTCCAAATTCCTATTCTTGTCTGTGACAGTATACCCAATGTGCTTTTATTAATTCCTGGCTTGATCAAGTGGGCTTTGGATCCATATAATGTGTATTTTTCCAGCAAGGTTTACTGTGTTATATTCATTGCATCATTTTTTTAAAAAGAAACTTGTAGCAGGAGACCTTTAAATATATTTTTAAGAGTTCATTTTAATAGCTAAGTATGAGACTCTTTTTTAGTATGTTCTATGACTCCACTTTGATGAACACATTTTATTTCTCTCAGTTCTTCAATTGCTTTAAAATAGAACCAGGTAAGTTTAAAATGTTTCTCTTACATTTGTGAATTTGTCTATGAGAGAGGGGCCATTTCTTATATCTTTTAATAAGCAGCTATAATTAAAACAGATGTTGTTTTAAAAAAATTAACCCTTAAATCCCAATTATCCTCATATGGAAAAAAATATCAACCTAAATGTTGACTATAGATAGTATAATTCTATTATGTATCTATAATGATGAGCAGTGAAAGATTACTTACATTTTGAAAAATATGAATTGAGAAAAAGCATATTTTTTAATGGAATAACTTGTTTTAATAGAGGTACAACCAGAACTAACGATTGTATTTCTTTCTAGTTATTTTAAAATACTAATCAATGCTATGTGTTTGATGTATTTGTTTGTAAGTTAGAAATTTGTTTTGACTTTGTGTTTTCTTTTATGTGCATAACTGTGTAAACTGAACCCGTTCCTAAAATGCATTAAGCTTAAATGAATGCTGTGTCTATCTAATGCCAAAATGCTCAGAAGAAAAGTGAATAATTCAGTCACTCATCTGGATGTGGTTTTCCATGTAATATCAAATATCTGAATATCGAAAACACTAGATTGCTTTTTTTTTCATTCTGTATGCAGCTGTTTAGCATCATCGTGCTGTTTCAGATACACGTTTCATAACATATCCTCAATTATAAGTCTAAGACAGTTATATGTAAAGGATACATTTACTATTTTAGATGCACAATGTTGATAACTGAACTAAAACAATATTTGTGAACTTTGCTATAATGAAATCTTTTATTTTTATAGCTCAGGTATTGTAATTAGCACTAATCACAGTGGAGACTGAAATAATTATTGACACCATAGAGTAGGTCAAACTGGCCAGACCTACAGAGTGATGAAAACATATACTATTTACTTAGGAGACGTTTTCTTAGTTATGTGTATAGTCCTAAATTTCCCCAAACTATGTGTTCATTTGGATTGTGTTATATAATATTAACAGTTGAATGATGAAGAATAAAAGATGCTGAAAGATGGCCTATTTTGTTCAATAAAGATTGTTACAAGACTACAATGTATATTATCTTACATAAATTAATTGAAAAAGTATATATGAATGGTACTTGCTTCTATATATCAGCATCTAAAAACTCTTCTTAAATAACATTCTGAAAGTTTCTTTAATCTTTCTTTGCCAATGACCCCCGAAATCTTATATTTAGCATGTGCTTTCCTTAAAAAAAAAAAAAAAAAAAAAAAGAGAGTTTCATGGTTACAGGGATTTTGTCTTTTTTAAATTAAATTTTTATTTTTAACTTATGAATAATTATTTTGATGTGTAATAGGTACAATGTGATGTATCTCTATATATGCACGCACATGTAGTAGAATGATTATATCAAACCAGTTAACAAATCCATCACCTCACAAATTAATCTCAAGTGCTTAGAGCTAGCTGCCTCATAGAAAATGCTCAAATATTTGTTGAATAAATTAGTTTAGATGCTGAAGCAGCAAGAGAACAAACAGGAGAGCAGCAAGGGAGCATGTATTGGCATAAGAAGAGAGAACCTAAGAACCAAAAATAAGCATTTATTTTGTTTGTTGTTTTGTTTTGTTCTTATATTATCTACTTTTTAATCTTTTTTTTTTTCTAAAAGCTTTATCTGTAGGTCTGTGGCTTGGCCTTTCTAAGCAGAGCAGATAAGAATCTCCTGGGTAAATTTTGAAATGCAGATTAATGCAATAGATATATTTCATGTGGACTTTATGAGTCTTTAATGGATATCCACTCCTGACACACACTTGGACATGAACAGGGCTCTTGACTTCTTTTAGCATTCATTTCCTAATCTACTGGGTCTTAAGCAGTTGGCTGAAAACAGAGATTTTCCTCTACATTCTGCAGAGACCTAGCCCTTTAGTAAAAATCACTCTAGGGCTGCCAAGAGGTAAATGAATATCAAGAGGCTAGGACTCTGGATTTCTATAATCCCTTCATCTTCAACTGGAGTATTTATTATTTTATATAATGTATTTTTGGGGCATATATAATCTGCATATACTTTCATTGGAGAAAGGTAATCCAAGTCTAAAATGATTTGAAGTCCCAGATCGGCCAGGGGCGGTGGCTCATGCCTGTAACCCCAGCACTTTGGGAGGCTGAGGTGGGCGGATCACAAGGTCAAGAGATCGACACCATGCTGGCCATGGTGAAACCCTGTCTCTACTAAAAATACAAAAAAATTAGCTGGGTGTGGTGGCACGCGCCTGTGGTCCCAGCTACTCGGGAGGTTGAGGTGGAAGAATTGCTTGAACCCAGGAGGTGGAGGTTGCAGTGAGCCGAGATTGTGCTACTGCACTCCAGTCTGGTGACAGAGCAAGACCCCGTCTCAAAAAAAAAAAAAAAAAGTCACAGATCAAGAGGATCTCTAGGATCCTTTCTTCCCATTTGCTCACTCAGTCATCCATTCAATCATTCAATAAACATTCTTTGAGGTCTGATATGTGCCTGCTATTCTGCTTGTTACTGAGGATCCAAATGTAAGCACAAGTAATAACTATGAATACTAACATGTTTCAGTTACACCATTCATTTAGGTGATTTTTAAAAATGTATTAAATATTCTCAGGATTCTTAGAAATCGGTATTACAGTTATCATTGTTTCATAGTTGAGGAAGTTGGGATAGAGAAGTAGCAATTAAATTACCCCAAATCACACAGCTAGGAAGAGGAAAAGGTGAGATATGGACCTGGAAATGAGTTACTGGAATCCATATGCTTAACAACTTCAACATACAGCTTCTCCTGCAAAGGCCCAGACCCTGCCCTGATGGAATTTACGATTAAAAAAAAAAAAAAAAAAGACAACAATTAACGAAGGAAGCACACAGATAAATGCATTACTGCAATAAATACAAATGTGGGTTCTCTTTATAGCAGGGTGGAGGCAGGAGTATCTGAATGTCTTAGCTGTGCATAAGCTTGATGGAGAAAATGATATTTAGCTAAGATTAATAAAAAGATAATATTTGTATGGATGTTCAAACCTTCAAAAAAGAAATTTTCTAGTATTAGATACTAGGTAACAATATTTGAAAGTGCAAACTTGAATTGCATACCTAGATATTTGTTAATTAGTGCTGTGCAAAAAATGAAAGCATCATATGGGAGAATCATGCTTCCTATTTCCTGTAAGCTAGGATATCTGTCTCTGTTATATATAAATGATCGCAAAATGTAGGATTCTTCCACGTACCTTAATTTCTAGGGCTTAAATTTGTAGCATTCTCTCTCTCGCCTTCTCTTTGAAAACCCCTGCATCAATTAGAATTATTGATTCAAGTTGCCTGTGGAGAGGTTAGAGAATTTGCATCATAAGTCAGTGTCGTGTGGATGCATTTCCCTTTTCTGCCTATATTTGTTCACAGAAAATCCAGGATGATTTGAAGCTCCTGGAAGAGGCGGGTGACCTCTGTACCTGGTAAACTGCTGAAGGAGCATGTTTTCCTGGGCCACATTTCTATCAAAGATGAGAACGAGAGAAGGCACCCTGTAGTAGATCATGGGTAAAATGTGATGCTAACACTCTGCCTATAAAAACCACTAAGAATGAGAGTCTGGGTGATTTTGAAAAAGTGTAGTCGAAGCAGTAACAATATGGATAAGGGGTTGGGGGGTTCGGGGGACAAATAATGAAGAGGAAATTTTAAATACATCCTTTTAATCCCTGAAACAGATCTTGCTGAAGTAGACGGGTCATAAATAAAAACGAATTATTTACTAGATGTGTTTCCAGCCTTTATTTGGCATTGACCATGGAGGTACTGTAATGAATATTAGCTCAATTAATATCTACATGTTTGAAAAAGTGTGAGATAGATGATAAATGTTCTTCAAATCAGCAGACCTTGAGATCAGCAAGGTGTGTCCAAAAAAGTAAATGATTATTAAGTTGACATAATTAATTCTAGTACCTTGAAAGAGAATACACCTTCTCATGTTTTATTCTCCTTGGAGGAAAAACAGCCGGTTTTTAAGTATTCAACTTAATATAAGTAACGGAATAGGAAGCTGACCGAGGCTTGAGGCAGTATAAAGAGTGAGATACACTCATTTTTTCCACAATGAATACATAGACAGGTTTTTTTTTTAATGAGGAATTAGAGATCTTTTTTTAAAATTGCATTTTAGGTTTTGGGGTACATGTGAAGAACATGCAAGATTATTGCATAGGTACACATGTCGCTGTGTGATTTGCTGCCTTCCTTCCCTTCACCTATATCTGGCATTTCTCCCCATGCTATCTCTCCCCAACTCCCCACCCCACACTGTCCCTCCCCTATTCCCCCCAACAGACCCCAGTGTGTAGTGCTCCCCTCCCTGTGTCCATGTGTTCTCATTGTTCATCACCTGCCTATGAGTGAGAACATGTGGTGTTTCATTTTCTGTTCTTGCGTCAGTTTGCTGAGAATGATGTTCTCCAGATTCATCCATGTCCCTACAAAGGACATGAACTCATCGTTTTTGATTGCTGCATAATATTCCATGGTGTATATGTGCCACATTTTCCCTGTCCAGACTATCATTGATGGGCATTTGGGTTGATTCCAGGTCTTTGCTATTGTAAACAGTGCTGCATTGAACATTCGTGTGCATGTGTTCTTATAGTAGAACGATTTATAATCCTTTGGATATATACCCAGTAATGGGATTGCTGGGTCAAATGGAATTTCTATTTCTAGGTCCTTGAGGAATTGCAACACTGTCTTCCACAATGGTTGAACTAATTTACACTCCCACCAGCAGTGTAAAAGTGTTCCTATTTCTCCACATCCTCTCCAGCATCTGTTGTCTCCAGATTTTTTAATGATCGCCATTCTAATTGGTGTGAGATGGTATCTCAATGCAGTTTTGATTTGCATTTCTCTAGTGACCAGTGATAATGAGCATTTTTTTATATGTTTGTTGGCCTCGTGTATGTCTTCTTTTGTAAAGTGTCTGTTCATATCCTTCGTCCACTTTTGAATGAGCTTGTTTGTTTTTTCTTGTAAATCTGTTTTAGTTCTTTGTAGATTCTGGATATCAGCCCTTTGTGAGATGGGTAAACTGCAAACATTTTTTCCCATTCTGTTGGTTGCCGAGTCACTCTAATGATTGTTTCTTTTGCCATGCAGAAGCTGTGGAGTTTGATTAGGTTCCATTTGTGTATTTTGGCTTTTGTTGCCAATGCTTTTGGTGTTTTTGTCATGAAGTCCTTGCCTACTCCTATGACCTGAATGGTTTTGCCTAGATTTTCTTCTAGGGTTTTTATGGTGTTAGGTCTTATGTTTAAGTCTTTAATCCATCTGGAGTTAATTTTAGTATAAGGTGTCAAGAAGGGGTCCAGTTTCTGCTTTCTGCACATAGCCAGTTTTCCCAAAACAGTTTATTAAACAGGGAATCCTTTCCCCATTGTTTGTGTTTGTCAGGTTTATCAAAGACTGTATCATTGTAGATATGCTGTATTGCCTCTGATGCCTCTCTTCTGTTCCATTGGTCTATATCTCTGTTTTGGTACCAGTGCCATGCTGTTTTGATTACTGTAGCCTTGTAGGATAGTTTGAAGTTCAGTAGTGTTATGCCTCCCACTGTCTTCTTTTTACTTAGACTTGAGTTGGCTATGCGGGCTCTCTTTTGGTCCATATGAAGTTTAAGGTGGTTTTCTCCGGTTCTGTGAAGAAACGTCATTGGTACCTTGATAGGGATAGTATTGAATCTGTAAATTACTTTGGGCAGTATGGCCATTTTCACAATATTGATTCTTCCTAACCATGAACATGGAATGTTTCTCCATCTATTTGTGTCCTCTCTGATTTCGTTGAGCAGTAGTTTGTAGTTTTCCTTGAAGAGGTCCTTTAAGTTCTTTGTTAGTTGTATTCCTAGGTATTTTATTCTCTTTGTAGCAATTCTGAATGGAACTTTGATCTTGATTTGGCTTGCTTTGTGTCTATTATTGGTTTATAGGAATGCCTATGATTTTTGCACATTGATTTTGTATCCTGAGACTTTGCTGAAGTTGCTTATCAGTTTCAGGAGATTTTGGGCTGAGACGATGGTGTCTTCTAGATATACTATCATGTCGTCTGCAAATAGAGATGATTTGGCTTCCTCCTTTCCTATTTGAAAACCCTTTATTTCTTGCCTGATTGTTCTGGCTAGAACTTCCAGTACTATATTGAATAAGAGTGGTGAGAGAGGGCATCCTTGTCTAGTGCCAGATTTCAAGGGGAATGCTTCCAGTTTTTGCCCATTCAGTATGATATTGGCTGTTGGTCTGTCCTAAATAGCTTTTATTATTTTGAGATACGTTCCGTCAATACTGAATTTATTGAGGGTTTTTAACATAAAGGGCTGTTGAATTTTGTCAAGGACCTCTGCATCATTGAGAAAATCATGTGGTTTTTGTTTTTGGTTCTGTTTATGTGGTGAATTACGTTTATAGACTTGCATAGGTTGAATCAGCCTTGCATCCCCGGGATGAATCCTACTTGATCACGTGAATAAGCTTTCTGATGTGCTGTTGCAATCAGAAACCAATGAGAATGAAGACACAACAAATACTGGCTTGCCAGTATTTTATTGAAGATTTTTGCATCTATGTTCATCATGGATATTGGCCTGAAGTTTTCTTTTCTTGTTGAGACTCTGCCGGGTTTTGGTATTAGGATGATGTTGGTCTCATAAAATGAATTGGGAAGGATTCCCTCTTTTTCGATTGTTTGGCATACTTTCAGGAGGAATGGTAACAGTTCTTCTTTGTGTGTCTGGTAGAATTCGGCTGTGAACCCATCTGGACCTGGGCTTTTTTTTGTGTGTGGTAGGCTCTTAATTGCTGCCTCAACTTCAGATCTTGTTATTGGTCTATTCATGGTTTCAACTTCTTCCTGGTTTAGGCTTGGGAGGATGCAAGTGTCCAGGAATTCATCCATTTCTTCCAGGTTTACTAGTTTATGGGCATAGAGTTGTTTGTAATATTCTCTGATGATGGTTTGAATTTCTGTGGAATCTGTGGTGATTTCCCGTTTATCATTTTTTATTGCATCTATTTGGTTGTTCTCTCTTTCCTTTTTTATTAATCTGGCTAGTGGTCTGTCTATTTTGTTGATCTTTTCAAAAGACAGCTCCTGGATTTCTTGAATTTTTTGAAGGGTTTTTTTTTTGTGTCTCTATCTCCTTCAGTTCTGCTCTGATCTTAGTTATATCTTGTCGTCTTCTAAATTTTGAGTTTTTTTAATCTTGCTCCTCTAGCTCTTTCAATTTTGATGATATGGTGTCAATTTTGGATATCTCCACTCTCTCATGTGGGCACTTATTGCTATATATTTTCCTCTAGAGACTGCTTTAAATGTGTCCCAGAGATTCTGGTATGTTGTGTCTTCATTCTCATTGGTTTCGAAGAACTCCTTTATTTCTGCCTTCATTTCATTGTTTATCCAGTCAACATTCAAGAGCCAGTTGTTCAGTTTTCATGAAGCTGTGCAGTTCTGAGTTAGTTTCTGAAATCTGAGTTCTAACTTGATTGCACTGTGTCTGAGAGACTGTTTGTTATGATTTCCGTTCTTTTGCATTTGCTAAGGAGTGATTTATTTCCAATTATGTGGTCAATTTTAGAGTAGGTGTGAGGTAGTGCTGAGAAAAATGTATATTCTGTGGATTTGGGGTGGAGAGTTCTGTAAATGTCTATCAGGTTTGCTTGTGCCAGGTCTGAGTTCAAGTCCTGGATATGCTTGTTAATTTTCTGTCTGGTTGATCTGTCTAATATTGACAGTGAACTGTTCAAGTCTCCCACTATTATTGTGTTGGAGTCTAAGTCTCTTTGTAAGTCATTAAGAACTTGCCTTATATATCTGGGTGCTCCTGTATTGGGTCCGTATATATCTAGGATCATTAGCTCTTCTTGTTGTATCGATCCTTTTGCCATTATGTAATGTCCTTCTTTGTCTCTTTTGATCTTTGTTGCTTTAAAGTCTATTTTATCAGAGACGAGAATTGCAACTCCTGCTTTTTTTTTTTTTTTCTCTCCATTTGCTTGGTAAATCTTCCTCCATCCCTTTATTTTGAGCCTTTGTGTATCCTTGCATGTGAGATGGGTTTCCTGGATACAGCACACGGATCGGTTTTGGCTTTTTATCTAATTTGCCAGTCTGTGTCTTTTGATTGGTGCATTAGGTCATTTACATTTGGAGTTAATATTGTTATGTGTGAATTTGATACTGCCATTTTGATGCTAGCTGGCTGTTTTGCCCGTTAGTTGATGCAGGTTCTTCATTTTGTTGATGCTTTTTACTGTTTGGTTTGGAGTGGCTGGTACTGGTTGTTCCTTTCTATGTGTAGTGCCTCTTTCAGGAGCTCTTGTAAAGCAGGCCTGGTGGTGACAAAATCTCTGAGTACTTGCTTGTTTGCAAAGGATTTTATTTTTCCTTCACTTATGAAGCTCAGTTTGGCTGGATATGAAATTCTGGGTTGAAAGTTCTTTTCTTTAAGGATGTTGAATATTGGCCCCCACTCTCTTCTGGGTTATAGTGTTTCTGCCGAGAGATCTGCTGTGAGTCTGATGGGCTTCCCTTTGTGGGTAACCCAACCTTTCTCTCTGGCTGCCCTTAGGATTTTCTCCTTCATTTCAACCCTGGTGAATCTGACGATTACATGCCTTGGCATTGCTCTTCTTGCGGAATATCTTTGTGGTGTTCTCTGTATTTCCTGGACTTGGATATTGGCCTGCCTTGCTAGGTTGGGTAAATTTTCCTGGATAATACCCTAAAGAGTATTTTCCAGCTTGGATTCATTCTCTTCGTCACATTTAGTTACACCTATCAAATGTAGATTCGGTGTTTTCACATAGTCCCACATTTCTTGGAGACTTTGTTCATACCTTTTTGTGTTTTTTTTTCTAATCTTGCCTTCTTGTTTTATTTCATTGAGTTGATCTTCAACCTCTGATATCCTTTCTTCTGCTTGGCCAATTTGGCTGTTGAAACTTGTGCATGCTTTGCAAAGTTCTCATGTTGTGTTTTTCAGCTCCATCAATTCACTCATATTCCTCTCTAAGTTGTCCATTCTCGTTATCATTTTGTCAAATCTTCTTTCAAGTTTCTTAGTTTCTTTGCATTGAGTTAGAACATGTTCTTTTAGCTCATGGAAGTTTCTCATTACCCACATTCTGAAGTCTGATTTTGTCATTTCATCACACTCATTCTCCATCCAGCTTCGTTCCCTTGCTGGTGAGGAGCTGTGATCTTTTGTAGGAGTAGAGGTGTTCTGGTTTTGGGTGTTTTCCTCCTTATTGCACTGGTTTCTTCCCATCTTTGTGGATTTATCCACTTGTCATCTGTGTAGTTGCTGATTTTCAGATTGGGTCTCTGAGTGGATGTCCAGATTGTTGCCAATGAAGTTATTTCTGTTTCTTAGTTTTCCTTCTAACAGTCTGGCCCTCTGCTGTAGGACTGCTGAGGTCCATTCCAGGCCCTGCTTGCCTGGAGATCACCTGCAGCAGCTGCAGAACAGTAAGGGTTGCTACCAGTTTCTTCTTCTGCTATCTTTGTCCCAGAATGATGCCCACCAAATGTCAGTCTGATCAGTCCTTTGTGAGGTGACTCTTTTGATATATGGGGGTCAGGGAGCTGCTTGAGGAGACAGTCTCTTCTTTATAGGAGCTCAGGTGCTGAGCTGTGAGCACCATTGTTCATTCAGAGGTGCTAGGCAGGTTTGTTTAAGTCTGCTTCAGCAGAACTCATAAATTCCTTTTTTCCCCCAGTGCTCTGTCCGGGGAGTTAGGGCTTTATTTATGAGTATCTGTTGTGCTGCTGTCTTTTTTTTTTTTTCAGGGCTGCCCTGCTCAGGAAGGAGGCAGCCTAGTCACTGTCTGCCTGCAGGGGCTTTGCTGAGCTGTTGTGGTCTCTGCCCTGCTGCCCTGTGACCTTCCCTGCAGTCCTGTTTATATGGGTGTGGTTAGAACTGCCTTGGCAATGGTGGACCGCATCTGTAATAGTGGACTCTCTCTGTTATGGTGCGTTGCCTCAGCAATGGCAGGTTGCCTCGGCAATGACAGGCTGTCTCAGCAGTGCCAGACTACCTCCATAGGTGTGGAGTGCCTTAGTAATGGCAGATGCCCTCCCCCCGACCGAGATGCACCGTCCTGGGTTCAGCTGTGCTTGCCATGAAACTCAACCCTGAGCATTTCCAATTGCTGTGTTTTTTTGTTTGTTTTTGTGGGGGTGGGACCTGCTGAGCCTGATCATCTGGCTCCCTGCCTCGGAGCCTTTTTTTTTTTAAGTTGAGCAGTTGACTCTCAGGTGTTCCAGTTGCCTGCTGAAAGGGCGCCGGGATCTGTGTGATTTCCTGTGCAGTGACCTTCATTGTTGCCACTGTGCTGGCTGAAACAACAGCACTGCTGGGAATCTCCTGGCCTGGCTGTCTGTTTCAGACCCATTTAATCAGATGAATGGGTGAATCTGCCTTCCCAGAGCTCCAATTGCCTGCTTAAATGGGCAACCAGACTGGTGTATTTTGTACAGAGAGCTGCTGCACTGGGGTGCCCACCAAACAGCCATGCTGGCTGAAACAGCCACGCTGGCCGAAACAGCTGCACCAGCCAAAACACCTGTGCTGGCGACCCGTGGGGCTTCTTAACCTGAGAATCTCCTGGTCTGTGGGCAATAAAGATCCATCTGGAAATGCGGCATCTACTCACTCTGCGCTTTCACTGGGAGCTGCAACCCTGAGCTGCTCCTAAAGGGCCATCTTGGATCTTCCACTGGAATTAGAGATCTTTCTCTACAACATTAACCAAGAGTCTATCATTTCCTCTTTCATTATCACTTCATTTAGGGAGTTTGCACTTAAAGGCTTTTTGGTGTTGGAGTCTCCAGATAAGTTTCAGAAATTTCTGTGATGAATTTGTTTTACCCATTGACATGGCATCTATTAACTGAAACCTAATAATTTTTCATGTATTTTCCTATGCACATATATGTGCATTGTATGTACTTACATATATTCTTATTTGCATATGCCTATTGTGGGCGTTATTATAGGGATTCCATACACATTTGTGCTCTCTGGCATTTGTGCACATTCTAATTTGTGGATGGGTAAATTTCGCATATGGATAACCTCCTATGTTCACATATCTCCACATGGATGTACATTCCTTCATAATATTCATTACTATTCATCAAAACATACATATATTGTACATATATCACACATATATCAGTTGAATACCTTTTTATGCCCTGATTCCATTTACATGTTTTATAGTATTGTAACATAAGACTTCGAAGAGCATAGTAGGTAACCGTGTATTTATAGTTAAGTGAGAGTCCAAAACTGTTGCAATGAGCACATTGTGCTAATTCAGGCTATGCAAATGAACACACCAATTTAGCATACCACTTCAGTTATTTGATAGGATAGCCATCCTCACTTCTCAAGTACACAGGCTTGGCTCATGTACCTCTTCATGTTTTCTCATTCATCTACACTTAGATCTAGAATGAGGAGTTATGTTTGGAGCTATTTGCTGGATGCACTAAACCAGGGGATTCCTTTTGACATGGTTCTGCATGCATGGAACCTCAAATGGATTTTGTAGATTATCCTCATTGTTACCAAAACACATTTTATTTGAGGAAAATGTGGCAAGTATTTACACTAGATAATATCCACTGTGACTGTACTGAAACAAAGGTATTCTGTTAGAGAAAGAAGAATGTAATAAGGTCCAGGAAGGGGGGGGGGTATTTTATTTATCTTAACTGATAAGGAAAGAATGTTCTAGTGATAGGTATTTGCTGTCGAAGTTTCTAGGCACAGCTTACTCTGAAATCAATACACTTTTGAAAGTCTGTCTGTTTTTGAGGAAACACATCATTGCTAAGATTTTGTCTTATTTTCTTTCTAAAAGATAAAATGATTTTACTTTGCTCTCTCTGTTTTTATTTGAAATTTGGATTAATTACAATAAAGCCCATGCTTATAATGTACAGAATAAATTACTAATTAATCCATGGTGCAGTTGCCAAGGCTAATGAACTTTTACTTAAGATGTGATATGCTTTACATAATTTTATTTTCCTAGATAAACTGAAGATATATATGTCTGATTGTCTCAAATTATCTAGTTTCTGTCAATTCCAGCTTTACCGGGCGACCTGGTACATAATTATTGTTTTTCAACACATCATGAGATTTCATATTTCCTACTGTTCCCTGAAATATGAGTAAACAATGCAAATTCACAAATTTTCTTTTCTAAAGGCTGATGTATGTACTTTACTTAGGCCAAAGGCTAGAGTTGGCATTGTAGACTTTTAAATGAAATACTCAGAAGACTTCCTGAACCCAGGTCTAAATTTTGATTCTTGAAATACACTATTTTAGGCCATATTATTCTAAAGGTTACTTCACTGCATACATATGACTGGACCTTTAGGAGTGTACACATAACTGCCCATAGAAATGTTAAAATATGTTTATAAGCAAATGCTTTGGAGGTAGACTGCTAGCATTACATATTTTAATCAGCTTTTTATGTTTAAGTGCTCAATTAGCTAATTTCTGTGTGTTCCAGTACTTCCATCAGTAAATTAGGAATATAAGATATCATGCTTCAAGCTAATAACTATTTTATTTGAATATTGAATGAGATTATATAAATAAGACACATAGTAAACATTTAATAAATGATAGTTGTTCTGTTTTAAGGATATTTATACATATAAAAATGCATTTACAAATGCCTAATAAGAAAATTATTATGCATTTGGAATTGGACACATGTTCAATCTGTGTGTGTGTATCTGTATGTGTGTGTGTGTGTGTGTGTGTGTGTGTGTGTCTATATGTAGTAAGCAGGAGATATGAAGTCTTATTTTCATAGAACCTATATTAATTTTTATTATCTTAAAAAAAAAGACTGGAGTTATCTACTTTTATGTTGAACTCATATTTCTTAAGATTAATGATCTAAGATCTGATGATCATCCTTCTAAAAGCCCTGAGTAGTAGCATGAAATGAGTCTCCATTTATGTCCTCAATATTGTCACACTTTTTTTCTCCTAAAAACATCTAATTTCTGTTTCCTATTGTGAGTCACAAATACTAAGAAGGTAGAATTCTGTTTATTTCTTTCCCAAGATTTTATATGAATGTTTTCATTTCCTTTACCCTCTGGCATAAATTATTTTCTAGATTTTGTTTTTTTTTTATCTAATCTTAAGTGATAACTAATAACCTCTGTGGAAAAATAAGAAATTTTTTCTTATTTGCAATTTTATTGAATAGAAAAGAACTGTTTTCCAAATTGTTTTTTGCTTTCCAAGTTTTAAACATGCATTTGTCTAGTACTAACTTTACAGAGACCTTTAAAACACTAATAAAACATTAATCAAAACCAAGCCTCATTTCAGACTTTAGGGTGGAAATAATTTTACACACATTCATTACTTTTTGAAATTAGATTTTGATTCTCAATAGGGAAATAGAAGCATCAACTTTCCTTTTCAATCTTTCTTCATCCCTACTTCAAAGCCTAGTGGACTTCTTTATGCCCTTCCTCTTTCCCATTTTTCCTTTTATTAAAGTGTGTGAAAAGACTCCTTCCTGATGTGCCCTGAAATTCTTTTTGAGAGTGTAAATGAGATAAGGTCTTTGTGGAACTGAAAGGCCTTAGAAAGTTTGAGATTTATATAACCAATATACTCTTTAAATACAAAGTTTTTACATTTTGAACTTCCCTAAAAGTCTGCTCAATTGTCATTCTGTGTCACCTTTGCCTGCAGTCTATTCACCACATAGTGTCCATACTGATTCTTACCAAAAAAAAAAAAAGTTACATCATGACAATCCGCTCTTAAAATTATCAAATGGTTTCTAATCTCACTGAGAACTTATACTTAAAATAAGTGAAATCCTCATCATGACCTACCAGGCACTACTGTGTTTGGCCTTCCTCTCCTGGCCTCATTTCCTACCACTCTCCGAATGGTTTATTTTCCTCTGATTACACTGGCCTTCTTGATGTACCTTACATTTGCTAGAAAGCTCTTATTTCGGGGTGTTAGTGCTTAGTCTCTGACTGGGATACTTTTTCTTTAAGTATTTATGCAGCTAACTCTTCTCTGTTCTCTACTCAAATGTCACTGCATAAGAAGGATTATCCTTGATTATTCTGCCTAAAGTGGTACCATTATCCCCACCCCTCTACTCTTGGTTTGGTTAAAGTGACTTTGTGGCATTATCCCCACCACTCTACCCTTACTTTGTTTAAAATTACTTTGTTACATTATCTAAGCGCATATATATAGTTCCATCAGTCTTCTACTAATATGTAATCTTTTGGATAGCACGGGCGCTTTGCCTATTTTCTTCATTGTTATATCCCCAGGTGGGCACCTATATCTTAAATAGGTATAGGAAGTCAATAGACATTAGTTTGTAAATAAATGAAACATTTACTTTTTCAAATGGTTTCAGTGTTTTCCTGTTAAAGCAGTGAGAAGAGAATCACTCTAGAAGTTGAGATACACAAAATGTCTTCAGGCCAGGCCATGTTTCTACCATGTGGATGAAAATAAGCCTAGTAGCCTTGGGTAAGTTATTCAGAACTGAAGAGAGGTTGTTTGGGATTTATATACTATGGAGGTATGAGACTGGCTCTTCGTCCTTCCCACGTAAATTGCCATGCAATCAATGATAGACTTATTTACTGAAAGATAGAAACACAGCAACTTTGACTCTCCATCTAGTATAGAAAATGAATAGGTGTAACTTTTTCTAAATAGTTGATGAAAATATTTTAAATAAGGATGGGCAACTTTTAACAAAATAAATTCATTTTTATAGTATATCAGATTAAGAATGTAATCACTCCAACACTTTAGGTGACTTATTCAAGGCGCATGATACTAGAACTGGTATACAAATTTGGAAGCCAGTGTAGTCTTACTCATCTAGTGTTCAATGTATACTCTGAACTTTATCTTAGTAGGGTTAGTTTACAAAAAATAGAGTTCCTGCGCCATGCTTTAGAGTCGCTGAAACAGATTTTCTCGTACTAGATCGAAAGATTCTACTTTTTTATATGACCTAAGATGAACCTACACAAACTTAAGTTTAAAGCATTGAAGTATGCCTGATTCATTGCTTATATAATTACTATTAACATCTATAGCTGTCCAGTTTTACTCTTATGTGAAATCTACCTTGTGAGGCAAATTTGCCCTGCCTGTTTCAATGTTTTTCATTATTGTACACATGAGATGATTTTGTGACAGATTTTTCTACCTACTCCCAAGTACTGCAGCTTTTCATCCTGTAGTGAGGCAAAGTTGCTTTTTTATCCATTTCTGACTACTTCTTATACAGCAATCAGCATGCCGGACCAGACTCTCTCACCAAATTGGCAAGGTAATGGCTTTGTTTTCCCTTTCCCAGGATGTATTAATATAATGAACATGGTAATTGATGGCTGATAGGACTAATAATTATTCTAACAAGAATTACGTAATTGGCTGTCATGCCGAATGATGGTAATAGGATCGCCATAATTTTAATGTTCATTAAAAGTGATGACTAAAACCACAATTACTTCTGTACGCACCTGATCGCACCTTTTGGAAACTACTGGTTTCCTTATTTTTATGCCATTGCTACATTTGTTTTTGAATTATAATTTTATCTCCCTGCCCATCAGGATAAAGAGATTTGGAGTTTGATAATGGATTTTAGATGTTGCTGGAATTATCAGTATCTTTTAGTAGGAAAACAAACTTGTCGCCATGATCAGGAAACGAGGGTTAAAGGAGCTAGAAACTATAGGAGCTAGAACTTTGCCTTCACCATCATCAGATAAGTGATGGGAAGGAACAAATTTGTTATTATCAATGATTTTAAAAGAGGCTATAAAGTAACAATTTTCAACAAGTTTGCTCCTGGGTAGGTTATTAAAGAACCTGAACTTAAACCACATCTCAAATATGTTATAGTGCTAGCCTCAGGCCCTTACATGCTTTTGAAGATTAGAGAGTAAAACTGGACTAATTCAGTGAAGCTGCTATTTTTCATCCCTCAACAAGCAGCAATAATTCAAAATTTATTTATTTTTGTGTGTGTGAGTAGTCTCTAAGTCAAGATACTAGCTTACATTTTTAATAAGGAGATGGGAACTAAGGGAATGAAATGCAAATCAGAATAGTTCACTCTTTATTCTCTACTTCTCCATTACTTAGTCTCTAAACTTCTCATCAATGTTCACAAAGCCATACATGATCTGGCTTCTGGCTCAATAACTGCAGTAATTTAGGTACAAGTATTTAAAAGTAAAATCACATCAATTCTGCACAATTTATTTCAGAAAAGAGGAGGAAATACTTCCTAAGTAATTTTATGAGATCATTAAAACACTAATTCCAAAAGTAGATGAAAACAATACAAAAAAGACAACTACAAACAAATACCCCAAATTATTATAATTGTTACCCTTCAAAAACATGTAAACAAATAAAATGTAACAATATATACAGACAAGAATATACCATGTTCAAGTGGAGTTTACCTCAGATATACAGTGATGATTAAATATAAGAAAAGCAGCAAATCTCGTATACTGAAGTCTAAAAAGAAAAAAGAGCATGTCAATTGATACATAAAAGGCATTTCACAAAATACAATACCCATTTATGATAACTCTCTCAGCAACTAGGAGTACAAGGAAATTATTCTTTTATAGATAAATGTTATCTACGAAATGCTACAACTAACATCACACTGAATAATTAAGAAGTGAATTCTTTATTCTAAAATTGGGAACAAGATAAGAATGTCCACACCACTCACATTAACATAATGCTGGAAATTTTCACCAGTGAAATAAACAATAACAACTACAAAGTTAAGCAGATTAGAAAGGAAAAAATAATAGTATCTCTATTTACAGATATTATGAGTGTCTATGTAGGCAATTCTAACCAAATGAAACAACAAAAAATCTCCTAAAAATAAATGAAAATTATAAAATACAATGTCAACACAGAAAAATTAATTTTATTTCCATGTATGTAAATGGAAATAGAATGTTTAAGGTAACATTTCCAATGAAATCAATAAATAATTGGGCAAAAATCTAAGAAAGTATATATGAAATTTCTGTTCTGAAAAATGTAATGTCAATGAAAGAAATTAAATGGCATTGAAGTATACAGAGAAACATACTCTTCAAGTGTAAGTCTCAACATAATAAAAATATCAATTGTCTCCAAATTTATGTATAGATCCATAGTTGTGGCTACACTATCCAGGACCAAATAAATTAGATTTTCTCCCTGTTAAAAAACAGGAGGCAGAAAATTTCCTTCCAAAATACAGAGGTATACAACCTAACCTGTCTGCATGGCAATGTCATGTCAGGGCTCACCAGTGCTTACAAAAATGCTATAAACTGATAATATTAGCTCTCTTTTAGACGAGTGTAGATTTATTTTACTCTATGACATTAAATTCTAATAGTCAACTCAAACTTCCCTTGAATACCAAAGTGTTTTTGTTTCAACTTCCTTTCAGCTCTCCACGTATCTGATAGAAAACATTTGTCCTATCTTCTCTATTGTCTTTATAATACACAACTCCCTTTCTTATATTTATTACCAAGAGTAGCTTAAGAATTTTAAGAACATGTAAGAATATGTGGCATTTTATTAAGAGTTTATATAAATAATTCTTTTTAAAGCATACTTTTATAAACTCAAACAGTGAAGGCAAGGGCACTGCTTGGAATGTAATAGTCATTCATTAATCATATGTTGGATGAAAGAGTGAATTAATATACATTATGTGACTCCTAGCACCATGGAAAGTTATGTTTACTATGCAGCAACTCTTCTGGGTCAAGCATCATTGATACTATTCAAATTATAATTGTTTTATTATTTATATTATTTATACATATTATATTTTAACATTAATAGCCTTAAAAATATTTGAAATGCACAGACAGTAACTAACTTGTCCAATGTCACCATACCTCTAAATGACAGGACAGTAACATGAATGCAAAACATCTTATTCCAATATTCGGTTTAGTTTTAGTGCAACTCAAAGTTTCTTAACTGTGTATGTATTATTGACTGTTGTTCTTCCAATTTATGTTTATAATAAAATTTTATATCTTAAGAAAAACTTTAAATAAAATCTTAAACTCTACTTGGAATGTGATTTGATACTTTAGTTTGGAATCATGAGGCTGATACATTTTGCTATGTTGTGATTGAGGGTTTTGTCAGAATGAGGGTCTTTAATCATGACAGTTCCCCAAAGAGGAGCCTGAATTTCCTGAAACTGAAGTTTTAATAAGCAGGAGATGCTATAAATGTCATTTCATATGTGAGCCAATACAAAGGCAGATAATGATTCAAAAGTGCATTTTAAAAATTATACTTAAGCTAATTTGTTGCAAATTATAGTCAATTTTTCTGAGATTTATTTTTGAGGAACTCATTCTTTTGAGAACTGCAGCTGAAAAAATGGTACACGTGTGACATTACATTATCCATTTTTAAACTGAAGTTTTAAAGTTGAATATTATTTGGGAAGAAAGTCATTAAAAGAAAATTGTTCCTCAGAGTAATTTCAGCCTGAATTTAATAGGCTTTTAAAGACCAAATGTTACTTCTGGATTGGACAACCTAAGGCAAATAGGGTGGATGCAAACAGTATCATAATGATTTATATCTATAAACTGAGCTGCATTTATTTAATAATG
Source organism: Callithrix jacchus (assembly GCF_049354715.1). Classification (NCBI taxonomy): domain Eukaryota; kingdom Metazoa; phylum Chordata; class Mammalia; order Primates; family Cebidae; genus Callithrix; species Callithrix jacchus. The sequence continues at coordinate 90,688,319 of NC_133511.1, forward strand.
TATGTCTTTGACTCTACATAGGATTTCTCATAACATATGCATTTCAAATTCACAGACCGCATCACCTAGGGAAATTAGTGCGGATAAATAACTAGGCCACAGATCAATAATATGAAGTTCTGGGAAGATACTGTCTTATACTCAATAGCTTTGGGTACTCAGAGAACCAAAGATTTTTGGCAACTGTCTAATGCTTCATATTTGGTAGGTCAGCATCAACCAGGCAACTGCATGTCATAGAAGCTCTGTGAGTGAATCTGTCAGAAAGACACTACTCTGCCCACATAAGCAATTAAGGAAAGAGTTTATTTCATGCACTATCAGCAAGCAGAAGGAAAAAGAAAGGCTAACTCAGCAGCTAATTTCCTAAAGTAATGATACAAAAATAGCCCCAATGATAATAATGAATAAATAATATAAAATGCTATCTGCATACTTGGCACCATGCAATCATAATATCTCCATGACAGGGGTGCATTATTTTCCAAATCTTACATATAAGGGAAATAAGGGCACTGTGTACCAGACAATATTTAACATTACCTGAACCCTATTCTTCTGAAAAATGATAGATAAGAAATCCCCCACCATTGTGTGTTTCAGGAATTAGCTCCCGAAATGATGTGTACAATAGGTGGACATACTTTCTCATGACACTCATAAGATTCACAAATAACTCCATTGTTTTCTTGTGACAAGGCAAAACACAGACCTCTCTCCTTTTGCCTTATAGCCAACTGAACCAGCTGAACACAGCAATAAATGTGTTCACTTTAGTGACTGACTGAAATTTCCCCTGTAAATCACTCTTCCTTTAACTTGTACACTCATTTCTATAAAATTATAGGGCAAAACAACACCAAGAAACATTCCGTTTCAGACATGGGGTCCTCACCCTATTGCAATAGCCATAATAAAGTCAATTCCCTTAGGTGTTTTTGTTTGTTTTGTCTCTGACATACTGTATTAATCTGTTCTCATACTGCTATAAAGAACTACCTGATACTAGGTAATTTATGAATGTAAGTGGCTTAATTGACTCACAGTTCCACAGGCTTACAGAAATCATTACTGTAAGGCCTCAGGAAACTTACAATCAAGATGGAATGTGAAGAGGAAGCAATTACCTTCTTTATGTGGCAACAGGAGAGAGAGTTAGTGAACAGGGAAGTGCCACACATTTAAACTATCAGATGTCCTCAGAACTCATTCACTATCCTGAGAACAGCAAGGCAGAAACCCATCCCATGTTCCAATCACCTCCCATCAGTCCTCTCCACCAACTCAACATGAGATTTGGGCAGGGACACAAATCTAAATTATATCACATACCTAATGTTATTTTTTTGCTTTGGTATGAATTATAATGCTATCTGCAGTTCTGTAGTGTATCTGATTTAAGCCTTAAGTTATTCATTCTAAAGTCACAGAAACTGGGTGATTCTAGTTTGGCCATGTCCCCAACAAAATCTCTATCTTGAAAAACCCTCCTGGTTTTCTGTTGATAGTGAGTTCTTACAAGATCTGATGGCTTTATAAGGGGTTTCCTCCTTCACTCAGCTTTCATTCTCTCTCCTGCTGCCTTTAGAAAATAGATGTGTTTGCTTCTGCTTCCACCATGATTGTAAATTTCCTGAGGCTTCTCCAGCCCTGAGAAACTGTGAGTCAATTAAAACTCTTTCCTTTATAAATTACCCAGTCTCAGGAATTTTTCATAGCAGCATTAGAAAAGAACAATACACTGGGTCAAAGAAGTTTTGTTATTGTGGAAAAGTATTTCTCATTTCCAATAACTGTACAGAATTTTTTTTCTGAAATATGCTTGAGGAGGTTCCCAAACCTCATCCACTTGTAGATTGGTTCATTTCTCTAAAAGAAAGCTTATTAACTCAAATCTAACTTATGAATGGAAAAGAACAAGGCCTCTTAATCTTCAGACTTTGAATGATTGGTTAGTTGTCACAGAAACAGATTTGAGTGCTGTGAAGGATTTTATTAGTTAATTTATCATCAAAATGTGTCATTATTATTTATAGGATGTGGTTTAAGAATAATTATAGCCTTTAAATTTGGCCAACTGTCTTGAGTAAACGTATATTTTTCTTAGCAATACAAATAACAGTATCTGTTTGTTCTGCGTGAAGAATTCAGTGTAAAATAAGGAAGACGGAAGTTCATCTTGGTTTGTGACCTAGGATAGACTATTGCCTGTATGCCATGGAAGAGGGATAGGAACATGCTCTTTATGTTTTATACGTTAATTGTTGTGAACTAGGTTAAAGAAATATCAATAAAGTACAATTTCATCTCTGTAAGAGAGCAGACACTTTTCACAAGGGTTTCTCTTTAACTGCTATAGAAGTTAGAATATATTGTAAGTAGTAGTTTTGGCACCTTATGAAATCTTAATGTAACATCCTATTTCTTAGGACCCATAAAAATCAGGCTACAGAATCAGGTGTGCTCCTTAGGTATAAAAGCCCAGGAATGTGTAGAAGCAATCACAATTTTAATGGCAATGTCTTAAAAAAGTGTATTATTACACCACACAGAATACCAACACATCCTTACTATATTTTAATACCATGATATCTTTTAAGATCGTAATTATTAATTCAATTTAAAAATATTTTTTCTAATGTTAAATGTAGGCTTCATCAAGAATCACTGGTCCAACACCGTTTTTATATTAAACAGGCAGCTGAAGGCTATCTCATAAAGATGCATAGGTATCAGAGGTCTAAAGTGTTAGTATACTATAAAATGATATATGTTATTATTATTTGCCCTTTTAAATTGTTATTTATATAAAAATTTTAAATTCGAAGTTAACTGAATTCTTTTTTACCATTAACTTATTTCAAATAGCAATGGGCCGGGCGTGGTGGCTCACACCTGTAATCTCAGCACTTTGGGAGGCCGAGGAGGGTGTATCACGAGGTCAAGGGATCGAGACCATCCTGGACAATGGGGTGAAATCTCGTCTCTACTAAAAATACAAAAACTAGCTGGGTGTTTGGCACGCACCTGTAGTTCCAGCTACTTGGGGGGCTGAGGTGGAAGAATCGCTTGAACCCGGGAGGTGGAGGTTGCAGTGAGCCGAGTCCGTGCCACTGTGCTCCTGCCTGGCAACACAGCAAGGCTCCATCTCAAAAAAAAAAAAAAAAGCAATGTATGTAATATCAAATATGTAATATAGCCAAAATAAGCGTATTATTTAACATACTTTAAACAGAAATACTTTTAAATGTTAATGTATTCATATATCTTCCATTCATTCATTCAACATCTACCTAACACTGGATAGATGAAAGTAATACAAGACACTTCTAACTGGGTATACACTAATGGAAATAATAGTCACAATCTATTGATCTCAATGGTGTCATGGAACTTACAATCTTTGGTAAATTTAAGTAAATAGGAAGTAATACACAGTCAACAAGTACAGCAGTTAGAAAAAAAATAGCAGCTCAAAGAGTCGTAAGCAATATGGAGAAACTGAAGTTGGAAATGGAGATAGGAAGTATGGGAGTGGAATCTGATATAGCAGAATGAGTGAGCTGGAGAGATGAAAAGATAAGGGTTAAAGGTTATGATGAATGCAATAATGCATGGGCATGTAGGCCATTAGTATGATTTTTGGGCTTTTATTTTGAATGAAATAGAAAACTGAGATGTTTTGAGCAAACAGTTGGATGACATAACTACACTTTAAAATCATTACTTTGATTGATGTCTCATTCTGTTGTTTCCTTTACTTTGCAGAAACTTTAAAATTGGATCTAGTCCTACTGGTCTATTTAATCTTTTGAGAAGGCTATTGTAATAATGTAATTAGTAGACTATAGTGAAACTTAATCCAGACAGTCATAGAAACCTTGAACACCTTTTGTTCTTTATTTTTAAAATGTTTATATATTATATTTTAAAGGTATAAACATATATGTTCTTTATATAAAATCAATACCAAAACTTTTTGAGAAATGTAGTGGTTCATGTTGAATATTTTTAAACAGAAGTCATACAGAAACAACTATATTAAGATATATAATCAATCTGAATAAAATGTAAAATAGGGAAATATGAATTACTATGAGTTAATGAGTACACTGTCCCTATACACATTTGTGTACAAATATATATATATATATATATATATATATATATATATATATATATACACATACATATGTATGTATAGGGACACTGTATTCATTAACTGTGTTTATATATATGTGTGTGTATATGTATATATAATTTTTTTTTCTGAAACAGAGTCTCACTCTGTCATCCACATTGGAGTGCAACAGTGTGATCATAGCTTAATGTAACTTCAAATTTTAAAGTTCCTCTTACCTCAGCCTCCAAAGGAGCTAGGACTATAGGCATACACCACCACATTTGGCTAATATTCTAATATTTTATATATGTTGTTGCTATGGGGTTTCCCTATATTGACCAGTCTGGTCTTGGACTCCTGGCCTCAAGAGATCCTCCTTCCTCAGCCTCCCAAAGTACTAAGATTACAAGTATGAACCACCATGCCTGGCCAGTACCCATACCTCTTAGAGGACAATTTGGAAAATAATTTTAAAAGATTGAAAAAATAGATTCATGAATATAATTATTGCTACATTTGCTTAAAATATAAAATGTATCTTCCCCCCCCCCACCCCTCCCCGAGACTCAGTCTTGCTCTGTTGCCAGGCTGGAATGCAATGACATGATCTCGGCTCACTACAACCTCCACCTCCTGGGTTCCAGCGATTCTCATGCCTCAGCCTCCTGAGTAGCTGGGATTACAGGCACAGGCCACAATACCCAGCTAAATTTTGTATTTTTAGTTGAGATGGGGTTTCACCATGTTGGCCAGACAGTCTCAATGTCCTGACCTCATGATTTGCCCACCTCAGCCTCTGAAAAGTGCTAGGATTATAGGCATGAGCCACCATGCCCAACCAAAATATAAAATATATTTTTATAATTATAGATGTTGATCTTAAAATTAATTCTGGCCACAAATATGTATTTTCCAATGAAAGTACAACTCAGTTATTACTATGAACTGAATGTTTATATCTCTCCAAAATTCATATGTTGAAATCTAATCCCCAATTTCATGGTGTTTAGAGGTAGGGCCTTTGAAAGGCAGTCTCTCTCCCTGTCTTTATATAGAGAATATGTGTGAGTGTGTCTATATACACACATATATATGACATATAACATATAGTAAATTTATAATATATATTTCTTTATGATGCACATGCAAATATATATTCTGTACTAGAAAATGCTAACATTTGCCAAGATTAGAGGACACACATACATTTTCTATGACAACAAATGCATTTGCTAAAAACATTTGCCAGCCAATCTGTCAATAGATTTGAATAAATGCAAAGGCATATTTCTCAACAGTACCACTGCAAACACATCCTCGTTTTCTCACCTCTTGCGCAGATCCCCTTCTACTTCTGTTCCGCTACTCTAGTGCATTTAAAAAAATGCCACTTCCACAAGATGTTCAAAAGAAGGAAGCAGACTAATGTTTTCTGGGATCTTTCATTAAAGGACTCAAATTAGTTTATGTGCACGTGTGTGGTATATTTGTTTTTCTTCCCTTTGAAGTATATTAGTAGAAAACAAATATGAGTACCTTCTTTTCATCCTGGCTCTCAAATTAGACACTTAGAACTTGTTACAGAGTTTTTATTGGCTCTATCCATTTTTATGTGAATAAGAACACATTTTTTCCTACTGTTTTTCATAATATGAACTTTCTATAATTAAATGGATGAGTTAGGGAATTTGATTTGCAATGTCTTTGCCAATATTAATTAAAGTGCAATCTGAGTGATAAATTAAAGCTTTCACAGACACATAATATATATCAGGAACAAAACAATTGTACTGTTTGTGTAGCTTTTGTGCTTTCTATGCTTTGACAATGAGTGATAATTGATTAAGAATGTTTAAACCTATGCCAATAAAAATGTAGTTGTGATAGGAAAGTAACATTAAGTACTCATATACAAAAGCTAGATGCAACCAAAATCTGTATATGACAAGGTGTGGTTAGATTTTCTAATGCCTATTAAAAACATTGTTTTATGAAGTAGTTGAATCATTGTCAGTTCCATAATTTCTCTATAGGAGGGATGTTCTCGGGAAGTCAGATTTATTTAGAAGAATTATTTTGTCTGTCTTTTACAGAATAAATTTACTACATTTGATTAAGTCATTGTTTTGATTCGAATAAACTGGCAAGAAGCCTGATGGACATGGAAAAAGTGTAAAAGACTCCTGAGGTCATGCTTTGCTGCAGCCTATGAAAAAATGATATAGTTACTGTAATGCTCAAAAGATTTCCAAGTTTCAAAATCTCACATGACTTCAGCTGCTAAAGTGATAGAGTAAATGTGTAAATCTGTGAGGGTTAAATTCAACAGGAAACAGTGAGTACTTCAGATAACCGAATATTATGCACTCTAACTAAGGAATGAAAATTAGTGGTTAAAAAAATTTTGGCAACAAATGAACACTCAATAAATCTATGTTAAATAATACATTATTTTTACAAAATACTGTGAGAAAGAAATAAGCAAAATACATTGATTAGATTTGCCAGGTAGAATTTAGTCATTCATGCATTCTTTCTACTCTGTAATCTCTAAATAAATTGTTTCAACAACATAGTGTTTGTGTGTGCCTGCAAAAGTGAGTCTGTGTGTGTATCTATATTTATATAGTTTGAAACCAAATGATTGTGTGATAAATTTCATACATACATGTAGAGAAATATTTTTTAAATGTATTGGGCTCTACTTCTGATATTTGTTTTAAAAATATTTGCAATTTTCCAGATTAGTACTTATTTTTCTTTTTAGTGATTGATGAATATGCCATTGTAAAGTATACCTGTTATGAACCTTTCTATCAACCTTGTCCAACCCATGGCCCAGGACTGCTTTGAATGTATCCCAACACAAATTTGTAAGCTTTCTTAAAAGATTATGTAATTTTTATGATTTTTTTTCCTTTTAGCTCATCAGCTATTATTAGCGTTAGTGTATTTTATGTGTGGACCAAGACAATTCTTCTTCTTCCAATGTGGCCCAGGGAAGTAAAAAGATTAAACACTCCCTCTTTAGATTGCTTCTAATTTTCTTTTTCATCTATAATTGAAATGCTAATACACCTTACTATCTATACACATATCTTACCTATTCACTTGTTTTATACAGATAATTAAAAATGAGATTTCAAATCATAGCATACACATTTTCAAAATTTTGAAAGATTTTACTGAATTATCTACTAATAAGTTTGCACTAACTTACATTTCCCATATATTTTTATGTATTTTCTGTCCTATTTAGTCCAACAAAATGTGAATCAGTAAAACTATTGACATTTTCATGAAAAATATTTGATGGTTTGAATTTACATATGTAAATTACTTGTGATAGTTAAGAATGTTTTTCATAATTTTATTAGACTTCTTACATCTATAATTCCTCTTATATGAATAATATAATTCAGTGATTTTTTTTTCATTTTGCCATGAAGAGTTTGAATATATATTCCTTCTTTCATTTAAAGACTTTCTTGGTGAACATTTGTTAAGATTCACTCAAGGTGGTTGTCAAAATATTAAGGGATGTATTAGGGAAAGTTGTAAGATTATAGTCTCGAACCTTTTAGAAGGCCAAGAAGTTTTAATAAGACAGGCTGACGGCAGCCAGCTCTTACCTTAGAATATTAAATCACAAAGTGAAGATTAAAGATAATAGAAGCTTCCCTAATTGTCTGTTTACCCCACATTCCTTTGCCTCTACTTGTTTACTCATGTAAACTTTGTGCCAGATAGCCCTCTCAGGGGGAGGTGGAATGAAGATTACCCGTTAATATTGTTTGTTCTAAGCCCCAGAACCAAAACCTTTTTTGATTCGTGAAACAACTCTTTAAATGATGTTAATTATACACAAGTGTGTTGAGTTAGAACCTCTGTCATTAAATCTTTATTAAATAAATGTGAAAGAGAACAGCTAGTAAAAAAGTCAAGTAGCTGCAGTCGCCCTCTAAAACCAGCCCATGACCTCCCTAGCCCACTTGTCCACTGTACTGTGTGTGTGAGTGTATTTAATTCATCTGTCTCAAAGTCAAAGTTTGCAAGACAGATCCTTGCAAGTAGTGATTAGAGTCTCAGATGGTGATTCCAACGTGATCAACGCCACAGCTGGTGCCTTCGTGTGAGTAGATCCAACATGACCAACGCCACAAACATTGAGTACATAATTTGCCATTTAGTTCGATTAAACATGCTCATCCATGTAAAGTATAGAAATAACTTACATAAAGTAATAATAAAACTTAAGAAAACTAATCATAAGAATTAGGATACTCAACTACATATCACAGATAGTTATAATTGAAATGTACTGATGATGTATGTAAAACATAAGAGGGGTGTGGTGATTCATGCCTGTAATCTCAGCTCTTTGGGAGGCTCAGGAAGGAGGATTGCTTAAGGCCAGGAGATCTAGACCAGCCTGGGCAACATAGTGAGACATTACCTTTACAAAAATAAAGAAATATTGGGAATATTGGTGTTTGCCTGAAGTCCTAGCTACTGGGGAAGCTGAGATATGATGATCATTTGAGTCCAGGTGTTTGAGGCTACATTGAGCTATGCACTCTAGCCTGGGCAACAGAGTAAGAACCTATCTCTAAAATAATAAATGAATTTTAAAAATAAAAATAAACAGGTCAGGCACAGTGGCTCACACCTGTAATCTTAGTACTTTTTGAGGCCAAGGGAGGAGGATTTCTTGAGTCCAGCAGTTCAAGATCAGCCTTGGCAACATGGCAAAACTCCATCTCAAAAAATAAATAAAATAAAATAAATAATAAAGTGTAAAGTATTCCAATTCTTTAATAAGAATATAACTAAAATATTTCATATAGATCTTTCAAATTTTATCAACTGTATTCATAGATGTTTTCTAATTTTGATTTTTGGAATTGAGGCAGTCTCCTTTTATGTTTTGGATATAGTTATTTGTGAAATACTATGCATTAGTGACTCACAGTTTTTTTATTGTTTTTCTTGAATAGTATGGGCAAACATACATTCTATACCTCACTGTCTCTTTTCCAGTTGTTCTGTAAATATTTTATTTTATTTTTTTTGTTGTGGTATTTAAAACCTTTAAAATACTGGTGAGGAGGGTTGAGATAAAAGTCATTTTTCTATTTTTTTGCTTGTTGGTATTTTCTTTAATAGATACACTTTTAATGTGCTTACTTTGTTTTCTAGTTAACATTTTGTTTAAGAAGTTATAATCTATCATAATTTATTAAATGTATAAATAATACCTTGCTTTCAATATTATAATTGATACAATAAGGTTGATATTAAATATCCTTATAAAAAATTTAATAATAGACTATTAATAGCAGATAATATTTATGGTTAAACTATACGTCATTTTACTCTCACAGATGAATAGGAAAAATATTACTGTGTTTCTTATTGTTCAGTAGTGTATATTTGCATTTCTGAAGTAATTTCTAATGTCAAATTGTGTGTTTTCAACAGATTCACTGAGATATAATTCACATACCATATAATTTGCCTATTTAAACTGTGTAATTCAATGATTTTTAATATACTCACAAATAAATGTAGCAGTATCATCATCATCAATTTTAGAACATTTAATCACCTTAAAAAACAAAACAAAGAACTTTATGTCTTTTAACTGTTAGCATTTCCCCTTTGCCCCCATCTTGTACTTGAGCTCCAAGCAAAGGCCTATTTCCTGTCTCCTAAAATTTTCCTATTGAGGATATTTTATATAAAGGTAATCAATCATACAGTATGTCATCTTTTGTGATTGGTTTTCTTTGACTTGACAAAATTTTCAAAGATCATCCATGTTGTAGGATGTATCCATACTTCATTCCTTTTCATGGCCAAATAATATTCTATTGTATGGCTGTACTACATTTTATTTATTCATTAATCAGCACATGGTCATGTCATTTGTTTCTATCTTTGGCTCTTATTTATCATGCAGTTTTTACATTCATATACAAGTGATGGTGCCAGAATGTTTTCTTTTTCCTTGGATATGTATTATAGGAGGACTACAATTATTGGGTCATATGACAGCTCTATCATATCTGAGGACCTGAGAAACTCCTCTTCAAACTGCCTGGCATTTTAAATTCTCACCAGTAGTGATCAAGGGCTCTATGTCCCCATAACCTTATCAATCTGTTTAGTTTGTTTTCACTACAGTCATTCTAGTGAGTGTGAAGTGGTATCTCATTAGGGTGAGAGCTGTATTTCTATCTGTACTGATGATGTAAAGCATATTTGTGTGTGTGTGTGTTGTTGTTTTTTCATTTTATATCTTCTTTGAGAAATGTATATTTAGACTCTTGGCCCATTGTTAAAAAATTGTGTTTTTTTTTAATATTCAGTTGTAAGTATTCTTTATATATTCTGAACAAATGTCCCCTATCATACATTTTGCAATATTTTCTCCCATTTTGTAGGTTATTTTTTCATTTTCTTGATACTGTTTTTCAGCATAAATTTTAATTAATTTTGATATTTATATAGACACTAAAGCTTTCTTATGTGGATTATTTGTATTATACATATGTGTGTGTGTATATATATATATATATTTTTTTCTTTTTACTCCTAACTTACCTTTGAATTTATATTTAAGTGTCTCTGTTTTAGGCCTAATATAGTTGTGTTACACAGAGATCTGTGTTCTGATGTTGCACAGGGCACTGTGGGCCTGGGTCTGGCTGACAAAAACATTTTTTCCTCTCACACCTTTGGGTCTGTGATGAAAGGGGCTGCCTTGAAGGTCTCTGAAATGCCTTTGAAGCATTTCTCCATTGTCTTGGCTATTAACATTTGGCTTCTCTGTACTTTTGCAAATTTCTACAGCTGGCTTGAATTACTTCTCTGAAAATAAGTTTATCTTTTCTAACATGGCCAGACTGTGAATTTTCCCCATTTTTATGCCCTGCTTCTCTTTATATTTCCAGTTTCAGAGCATCTCTTTGTTCATGCATATGACCATATGCTGTTAGAAGTGTCCAGGTGACTTTTAGAATGCTTTCCTGCATAGAATTTTCTTCCACCATATACCCTAAATTATCATTCTCAAGTTCAAATTTCCACAGATCCTTATAACAGGGGCACCATGCCACCAGTCTCTTTGCTAAAGCATAGCAAGAGTGAACTTAACTCCAGTTCTCAATAAGTTTCTCTTCTCCATCTGAAACTGTGTCAACCTGGGCTTCATTGTCCATATTACTATCAGCATTTTGATTACAAAAATTTAACAAGTCTCTAGGAAGTTTTAAACTTTCCTTCATCTTCCTGTCTTCTTCTGAACCCTCCAAACTGTTCCTACCTCCATCCATTACCTAGTTCCAAAGGTGCTTCCATATTTTTAGGTATCTTTATAGTAATACCCCTATCCTGGTACTACTTTCTGTATTAGCTTATTCTCATATTGCTATAAATAACTACCTGAGTTGGGTAATTTATGAAGAAAAAACAAATAATTGACTTGTAGTTCTGTAGGCTGTACAGGAATCATGGCTGATAAAGCCTCAGGAAACTTATATCATAGTGGAAGGTGAAAGGGAAACTGGCACATCTTCATATAGTGGATCAGGAAAGACAAGATTAAGGGGAAGGTGCTACACATTTTTTAAAAAAACAGATCTCATGATAACTCACTCAGTATCACAAGAACAGCAAGGGGGAAGTCCACCGCTGTGATTCAATCACCTCACACCAGAACCCTCCTCCAGCAGTGGAGTTTACAATTCAATATGAAATTTGGTTGGGGACAGTCAAACCATTATCATCCTCCTTCAATTTTATTGAGTATTTTTAGATTTGTGATTTTACAGCTTTTATCAAATTTGAAACTAAATGTTATTTTTTCAAATTTTTGATATTCTTACTTTCAGTCATATCCTTCTGTGACTTCAGTTAATATGTTTTATAGTGATTAATATTATCTAAAAAATGTCTTATTTATTTATTAATCTTTGAGTTCACTAATCTTTTGTTTTACAGAGGTCTATCCACTGGTAAGAACATTTAGTAAATTAAAAAAGCATTTTAAAGTAATTTCTGTTTATATTTGCTTCCTTTTTGCATATTACTTTTTTCTTCTTTGTATTTATATGTATTTATTTGCATTCTTGAGCATATTTATGCTATTTGCATTAAACGATGTAAACTAATTTAGCCCTATAATCAAGATGTGACCATTATGGGGTTTGGAACACCAGTTCAGCTACATGATATGTAAACATATTCTAGCCCTGTGTATTCTAAGAATTGGTCATTTTAGAGAAATCCAATAGTGATATTTGATTGGCCTTATGTAATCTTAATCTATAAGCGTATAATATATAATTCAGCTAAAACTCAAAAGACATCATGAAAATATCTGGAGTTGTGTTTCCCTGAAGCTTCCTCCTTTCGAGTATTTTTCTCTACAAATTCTAGTGCCCCTCAATGTTAGTGTTTATCACCTTACTTTAGCAAGACTGCCAAGCTTGTTGTGCCTCCCATTGAATAATAAAATGCCTACCTTTAGAAAGACAGTAATAATAGAGATCAAATAATTTAATTTCACTCAATACCTTCTGTTATCTAATGCCTAAACAATGGACATTTTCTATTTTTTACCTGTTTATGACAATTGTTTAAGATGGGAATATATGTCCTGCATTTGATATTCATCATAATAGATGTTTTGAAATTGTGCACAGCACCTTGTTTATTTATATTAGAGAAACTCTAGATTTTGTTTCTTTCCTCTGAAGAGGGTTAGTTTTGTGATAATATGCAGTTTATTTACTTGCTGTTCACCTTCAGCTTGTATATATTGATTTTAAGTTTTGTTAAGATACATTTCTGGAAGCCTAGATTATTATCCAAGACCCTCTATCTTGGGAATATTCAACGTGCAAATTCTACTTCTCCTTGGACCTGTTAAGGGTTTGGTATTATTGTCCAATTTATTAAAACCTATGTCACTTTTCTCAATTTTTATACATTTTTATGGGCACTTAAATGGGAGGGCTACTTCAAGGTAAACTCTTGCATTGTAGCACTGTTTACAATAGCAAAGACCTGGAACCAACCCAAATGCCCGTCGATGATAGGCTGGACAGGGAAAATGTGGCACATATACACCATGGAATACTATGCAGCCATCAAAAACGATGAGTTCATGTCCTTTGTAGGGACATGGATGAACCTGGAAACCATCATTCTCAGCAAACTGACACAAGAACAGAAAATCAAACACTGCATGTTCTCATTCATAGGTGGGTGCTGACCAATGAGAACACATGGACACAGAGAGGGGAGCATCACACACTGGGGTCTGTTGAGGGGAAATAGGGGAGGGAAAGTGTGGGGTAGGGAGTTGGGGAGAGATAGCATGGGGAGAAATGCCAGATATAGATGATGGGGAGGAAGGCAGCAAATCACACTGCCACATGTGTACCTATGCAAGTGTCTTGCATGTTCTTCACATGTACCCCCAAACCTAAAATACAATAAAGAAAAAAAAAAACTCTTGCAGGCTGAGCACAGTAGTAACTCAAGCCTGTAATCCTAGAATTTTGGGAAGCCAAGGCAGGAGGATTTCTTGAACAGGAGTTCAAAACCAGCCTGGGAAACATGGTAAGACCCCGTTTCTATTAAAAGTAAAAATAATAATAAAATACAATTTTTAAAAGTCTAATATCAATTGTTCCATCACAGGCAGAAACAGAGATTAAGCCACAGTGTTTTCTGGTGGCTTGTTATGCAGTATTATTTTAGCACAGTGAACTAATGTTAGTTTCCATCCCATGTAGTATCACCATACAATATATTTTGTTTATCAGAGTATAAATAAAATTACATTGTAATCAATTATTTAGTTATTTTATGATCCCTACTAGACTTTACACTCTAAGAGGGCAGATATTCTATTTAAATTGCTTTCTATTACAACTCTACCCATTAATACATTTATTGTCACAAAAATAAGTCCTTAAAAAGTGTGTTCTAATACTGATTGAGAAACTAAAATATTTTGTCAGTTTAGGCAAAGAGTAGCAACTAGAATCTTACAATTACATCTCCCATAATAGCACAAGAATGCTTTAAATATTAGATTAATGAAAAAGAGGTCAATGCTGACAGTTAACCTCTCTGTTCTCCTTTCTGAAAAAAAGGATTTTATTTCTCTGTTTTAGACCCTTTCTAATTTACATAAATCAAAAACAGCATATTAAAACTTTCTAATTCTAAAATAAAACCTCAACTTTTATATCAGTTATCCTGAAAATGTAAAATGAGTCCTAAACCAAGCTGGACAGATCGAATACCTATTAACTTAAGAAATTTGGACAAGAAAAGGACACACTAAAATGTTTGGAGAATGTTATTAAAATAGAAATATTATGTTGTATGATATGACAAGCCAACATTTCTAACTCCCAGCTAGGTAAATTAGTAAACCTTTGTCTGTAAAGTCAAATTGGTTGAGATGACGTATAAGGTTCCTTTCACCTCTACAATGCTGTGACTATTAAGGTAGCTTGTTACTAGTAACAAGTAGCTAAACCATTGGCAAAATAATTTATTTTTATTAGAACATATCTTGAGGTTAGACTATTTGCACTTGGCTTAAGCATTTTTTTCTTATAAAGATCTTATTCAACTTCCATTTAGAGTAGAAATTATTTTCTATTTCAATGTTTATACTAGATTTTTTTAAATTTAAACTTTTATTTTAGATACAGATTTGTTACATAGCAATATTGTATGATACTAAGGTTTGGCACATCGATCCCATCACCGAGTAAGCACAGTATCTAATAGGCAGTTTTTAGCCCACCTTCTCTCCCTTCATCCTCTAGTAGTACATAGTGTCTACTGTTCCCACATTTATATCCACGTGTGCTCAGTGTTTAGCTCCTCTTTATAAGTGAGAACATGCAGCATTTGGTTTTCTGTTCCTGCATTTATTTGCTTAAGATTATGCCTTCCAGCTCCATCCATGTTACTGCAAAGAACATGATTTCATTAGTTTTATTTCTGCATAATATCTCACAGTGTATATGTACACATTTTCTTTATCCAATCTACCACTGATGGACACCTGGATTGATTCTATGTCTTTGCTATTGTGAATAATGCTGTGATGAACATTCAAGAGCATGTATCTTTTTGGTAGAATAATTTATTTCTTTGGGGTATATATCCAGTAATGGGATGGTCGTATCAAATGATAGCTCTGGTTTTAAGTCCTTAGCAGAATCTCCAGACTTCTTTCTCTAGTGGCTGGACTAATTTACATTCCCACAAACAGTGTATAAGCATTTCTTTTTCTCCCCAGCCTCACCAGCATGTGCTGTTTTTTAATGTTTTAGTGATCATCATTCTGACAGGTGTGAGATGACATCTCATTGAGATTTTGATTTGCACTTCTTTGATGATGTGTAATACTGAATATATTTTTCATGTTTGTTGAACACTTGTATATCTTTTGAAAAGTGTCTGTTTATGTCCTTTTCCTATTTTTAAAAAATGGAATTATTTGTTTTTCACGTTTTGATGTGTTTAAGCTGTCTACAGATTCTGAATATTAGGCCTTTGTCAAATGCATAATATCTTTCCCCATTTTGTATTTCTCCCAAAATATTAGTATATACATGGAACAAGAAAATGCTTTTTACTCAGTTGATAGTTTCCTTGGTTGTGAAGAACCTCTTTAAATAGGTCCTACTTAGCTATTTTTTGTTGCAATGGCTTTTGGAGACTTAGCCAATCATTCTTTTCCAAGGCTGATGTTGAGAAGAGTATTTCCGAGGTTGTCTTCCAGGAATTTTGTAGTTTGAAGTCTTACATTTAAATATTTAATCCATTTTGAGTTAATTTTTGTATTTGGTGAAAAATAGTGGTCCAGCTTCAATCTTCTGCATATGACTAGCCAGTAATCCCAACACCATTTGTTGAATTGGGAGTCCCTTCCCCATTGTTTCTTTGAGTTGCTCTTGTCAACGATCTGAGGTTTGTAGGTATGTGGCTTTATTTCCAAATTTTCTATTTTGTTCCATTGGTCCATATGTCTTTTTTTGTACCAATACTAAGCAGTATTGATTGCTGTGGCTTTATAGTATAGTTGGAGGTCAGATAGTGTGCTGCCTCCAGCTTTGATCTTTTTGCTTATGATTGCTTTGGCTGTTTGGGCTCTTTTTTTGGTTCCTTATGAATTTTAGAATCATTTTTTTCTAATTCTGTGCTAAATACTATTAGTAGTTTGATTAAAAAAAATAGTACTGAATCTGTAAATTGCTTGGGCAATATGGCCATTTTTACAATACTGATTTTTGTGATACATAAGCATTGAATGTTTTTCAATTTATGTGTGTCATATCTGATTTCATTCAGCAGTGTTTTGTAGTTTTCATTGTAGAGATCTTTCTCCTACCTGGTTAGTTGTATTCCTAGATACTCATTTTCTTTGTGGCTATTGTAAATGTGATTATGCTCTTGATTTTACCCTCTACCTGGACTTTATTGGTATATAGAAGTGCTACTAATTTTTGTACATTGATTTTGTATCCTGAAACTCTACTAAAGTTGTTTTTCAATTCTAGGAGACTTTTGAGAGAGTCTCCAGGATGTTCTATGTACAGAATCATATTTTCAGCAAAGAGAGACACTTTTGACTGTTTTTTTTCCTATTTGGAGGCCTTTTGTTTTCTCTTCCTGATGGCTCTAGCTATGAATTCCAGTACTATGTTGAATAGGACTGGTGAGAATGGGCATCCTTGTATTGTCCTAATTCTCAAAGGGTAATAGTTTTAGCTTTTGCCCATTCAATGAAATGTTGGTTTTGGATTTGTCATATATGGTTCTTATTTATTTTGAGGTGTGTTCCTTTGATGACCAATCTGTTGAGAGTTTTTATCATGAGGGGATGTCAGGCATACTAGTATTTTTAAATTAATTTTATTATTCCTTAAGAAACCATTGTGAGTGCCAAGTAATTTATCCTAAATAAGATTTGCATCATGTCAATTATACTAGATGATTATAAAAATCTTATCAAGAAAGATCTGTTTGCCAGTGCTCTTATACTTATCATATACCACATACCATTAAAAATTGTATCACTAGCACAATATTTGTATTTTACAAATCTAAAATTGAGCAGATTTTGATTACTTACAAAATAGCATTTTTTTCTAATCAAAAATTGGTGAAAATGATTCCTTATGTTATCTAATTTAATCAACATATGTCTGATAAATATATTAGTGGTAGAATTCTTGAAATAAGCAATATATTGACAGTTTGACTTTTTTGATCCTCAGTAGATTTTTTTCTAACTTTTTAATGAATGTACAAATGACACTATCCCTAGAAACTGCCTTATATAAAAAGAAATAATTTGATGTAAGTCTATATAACTACTTTTAAGGTTAGATTTTGAGGTTATCTTTGCTAAAAGTAGATAGAGATAATAACAAAAATTTGCATTACTGTGATACACACGTTAATAATTTAATATACAAAATGCATTATAAATTCAAACCCTTTCAGAAAATGTACTTTGTTAGTTTAATTTTGTCTAAACTTTGTGCACTAGTACTACTTTGCTTTTACCTTTCTTTACCTATAAATGTATTCACATGCATATTTCAAATTAACATTTGATTTCATAATGTAATTTAATACTGTGTATGACTTCGCTTCTATTAGGTTAACTATTGTTTGCATCTAAAATCTATAAAGACCATACAATGACATTTTTTTCATTTTGAAATAATTCAAACTTATAAAAATGGTGCAAAAATAGTTCAAATATTACATCTTACATAAGCTAGAATAATTATCAAAAGGAGACAACTGACATTGATACAATAGTATTAACTCATCTACAGACCTCATTCAAATTTTACCAATTGTACAGCTCATATCATTTTTCTGGTCCAAGAATTTATTCAGGGTCCCACACATTTGAGTAGTTATTTGTCTCTCTTTTTTTTTTTCGAGATAGAGTTTCACTCTTGTTGCCCAGGCTGAGTGCAATGGCACGATCTTGGCTCACTGCAACCTCCACCTCCCAGGTTCAAGCAATTCTCCTGCCTCAGCCTCCTGAGTAGCTGGGACTACAGTCATCTGACACCACGCCCAGCTAATTTTTGTATTTTTAGTACAGATGGGGTTTCACCATGTTGGCCAGGATGGTCTCAATCTCTTTACCTTGTGATCTGTCAACCTCTGCCTCCCAAAATTCTGGGATTACAGGCATGTACCATAGTGCCTGGCTAGAAGTTGTCTCTTTAGCTTCCTCCTATCTAGAAAACTTTCTAACTTTTGAAAAGTGCTGATCTAACATTTCTTAGAATGCCTCTCAATTTGAGTTTTTCTGGTAGCTATTCATGTTGAAATGTGTATTTAGCAAAAATGTCACAATATATATTGTGAGGCCTTCTTAGTGCATCTTAACTTGAGGTTCATAGTGCTGATACATCTCATTATAGAGGATACTACCTTCAATAACTTGGTTGAGTTGGTGGCTTCTAGGATTTTGAACTGTAAACTTAAACGTTTTCTACTGACGACCAAAAAGTATTTTATGAGAATATACTTTAAGAATATGTGGTTAACCTGTATATTGTGATATTTTTTTGCATCTTTTAAATGGGCGTTTTTTTAAATTGTGAATTTCTATATTGATCATTTCATCTTCCTTTATTAGTTAGAATTCAATGAGAAACTATCTCTTCTCTACCATTTATTTTTTATTAATTCATTTATTTATATCACTCCGGACTTTATATTTTATTTTTTATACTTCATAATTTATTACAGTTAATGTTAATATTATTTCTCAGTTTATTCTGGATAGGATTTGAATCTCTCCCACATTGGCTGCCATGTTCCTTTGACATGTTTCCTTTCCCTTCCCCTTTTGTTAAGCATGTTCTTACATTTCTAATTCTAGGAGAGGTTCTAGGACAATCTTTTAATTTTCTTTCTCAGGTCTTGGAGTCAACAATTTCTTTAAGGAAATCATCTGTTTACTTTTCTTTTATGACTGATATTTAGAAAACAGTATCTATGTCCTAAGTATGCTTACTTATTGATAATGGTGTCTGTCTTTACTTTGAATATCTCTCAGAAGAGAGGATGAGAGAACATATGTGTAAATAGACAGACACAAATATATATATATATATATATTTCTATATCAACATGTGTATGTGTGTTTTTAAACCACGTGTTCATACTGATACCTCCAATTTAAATTCAACACTATACAATTTACTAACCTGCTTTTCCTATCTGTATCTCTTCTCCAATAGTAAGAAATATGGCTTTTATTATTAACAATATATTATATTTGCTCATTCCTAGAGTAAACATATATTAGTTCAAGAAATGAAGATCAGTCTCTATGAGAAACACATTTGCAACTAGAGAATAATATTTGTATAGTTATTTTTTTCTTAAACATTAAAATTTATAGCCACAATACTCTTCTGCATGATGAAAAAAGCTTACCTTGTAAAAAAATATTTAAGAAGAAACTTGTAAGATAAATGACTAATATATAAAAAGAGAAGAAGACAGTGTTCCAGTGAAAAGGAAAATATGAGGTGGAGAGAAACTTTGTGAGTTTCAGAAACAGAAAAAATGGTTAGTATAGACTTTGTGAGTCTTTTTGTGGTTCAATTAATTATATGCCCTATAGAGACAGGATCTCCAAGTAATGCAGGTAGAAGTATGACAGTGACATTAAGGTCACAGACATTGTTTTATTGGAGGAGTTACAAATCATTTCAGCTTCTTTCTCTCATACACATTTCTAAAGTAGATATAGTATGTACACTGAAAGAACACTGACAGTCTGGAACTGGAAAAAGTCAGTGGAACTTTCTCAAAATAGAGAAAACAAATCTTTCCACAAAATAGATATCATATATGTCCACATTTCCTTCATACTCATTATCATCACCTTAATATCCATTTTTCAAGTGATCTTCCTTTTGCCTATGATGTTGTTCTGCTACCCCCAGACCTAGATAATTAGCAGAGTAGAAGTTAATTCCCTGTTGCTTTCCTTGTCATAGCATGTCTTTTTAGCAAACAATGTTTTAAATTATGGTATTTATTCACTTATGATACATGTGAGACTAAACATTATTTGAGGCATCTAGAATAATAGGAAGAAATGCTTGAGAAAAATCTAATTATAATTCTACTGAAGGGCAGAAAGAGAAAATTATCAGCTTTTAGATGGTAACTAACAAATAATTAAAATAAACAAATACATTGATAAAACTTGAATTCTTGTTAAAAGAATTATAAACAATCAAGTAATTCTACTTTTTACTAAGTTTTCAATATCAAAGTAAGTGATATGTGGCTTTGGTATTCCTTTGTGGCTACTCACATACCAGCTCTATCCCTGAGTTAAATTCACTATCACAACTTTGTTGTAAACTATCATGTGTTGAATCCAGATCTCATATACTTGCTTCATCTTTCATGCTAAATTATGGTTCTCCTCTCATTGCTAGGTAGGCATTTTGGTTCTAATTTTAAGAAGTTAGATTGAAGAAAAGGTTTGAATTCAAGGACTCAGAGTAAATTATGCAAAAGTTTTTTATGAATTCTGAGTCAAACAGAGGAGTGGGAACAAACATTAGAATGAATGGTGAATAGTAATATTATTTTATGAAACACCTTGTTCTTAGCATTATGTAGGGAATGCCTCTCGATAGGAAATAAGGCACATTCCTTACAATCAAGAATCATTGACAGTTTATGGTTATAGTGAAGTTTGAATAGCCTGTGCTTGTTTTTCTTTCCTTGATTTTTTTTTTAGTTCTTACTTAAATAGAGTATTTACTGGTACTAACTATGGCCATTTTAGTTTACTGTCTTAATTATGCTTTGGAGAGGTAAAAATATAATTAATTGGAAAAAAATGTTAATGTATTCATATTTTCCATGCCAGAATTTTAAGTTACAAGGACAAAGCCAATAAACATGTCCAACTACTACATAAACTGATTATAGTCCAAGGACCTTAAAACAAAGTGTCTTTTTCAGTCAACCCTGCAGATAGATCTTTGTTTAGTGAAGGTAAACATGTTCTTGAAATCACTCTACTGGAAAGGAAGGAGTGTGTGTGTGTGTGTGTGTGTGTTGTAAGTTTTCTTGAGAGGTGGAAAAGGAAGATAATATGAGGACATCTAGTTGGTAAAAAGGGGTCTTCTTTCTCTGTAAAGAAGGGCATCTCTCCTGAAGAGTCTTTCTTTTGTTGAAACCTGTAGGGGATACCTTGATTAGTAATAATGAGGCTAAGTGAAATCTTAAATTGTTCCTGGAAAGCCTTGAGATGACTTGTCCAAGCATCATTTAGACTCTGCAGACTCTTGTTACAAACTCAAATAACACAAAACCCTTCAGAGAATGTGCTGGTTGCTCCACAATTTCCTTTTTTCCCCATAAAATGGCTGATGATTGTACTGGTTTAAAGAACTCGCTTAGAGAAAAATATTAATAACTGGATAAAAATGAAATTCTGTGAATTTTTATTTTACAGAATGGCACAAAGAGATTATTCTTTTAAAACAAAGTGTTTAAGAGGGACTTCAGATAATATATGGAAAACATATTTTGTATGTGAATTTGCAATTATGCAATTAGAAAAACACATTGTAATGTAGTCTTTCACACATCAGATACCATTTTTGTATCTCTTTATATTTTTCAATAATCCACATACTATGTTGTAAATTTATTACTGTTTTCATCAAGTTGGAAATAATTTTGAATAAGCCTTTCAGTGCCTGAATAAATAAATTGTAGGTCCTAGAATGTTGAAATGGCAATTGAAATAAAATAAAACTAGGTATTTAAGATTATTTTCTTTTAGGTTTCTGACACAGTCCTGAAATAAATATAATATTTTACATTTACATTTTTTAGATAGTGCTTAAATTTACAATTCACAAACCAGCATAGAACCAGTGTTACGTAGAGAAAAGAATATTGAATTTGGAGTCAGAGTTGATTTTAGAACCATCTCTACCATTTACTGCCTTTGGATAAGTTACTTAAATTCTATGGGTGACAGAATTTTTTAAAATGGCAATACTACCTATTGCACAGAGGTATTGTGGCAATCAGTGACAATGCCCTGAAAACATATTAGAAAACTTTTTATTGCTGGCAAAAGTTGTATATTTTATCTTTCCAGTCTATGCATCTTTAGAAAAGCTGTAACATAGATACATTCTAAGATTTTTTAGGCACAGTAGTTAAAAAAGAATGAGCAGGCCTATAATTTCTGCTTTATTTATTGGGGGATTATCAAGTTAAGAAATGATATGATCAACTCTCCTTGGAAGTGCTAATGACAAATGTCTTGTCACATAAGATTATGTGAGTATTTGTCAAATAAGAAACATATTTATGAATAAAAATTACCTGAATTAAGAAGTGGCACCATGGAGCAAATGAATCCCTATAGACGTTATGCAGTTAATTCCACACTTGAAATTCTCCTACATTATAAAGAAGTTTGGTTTCTGTTTTGTTCCTCGTTTACGTGTTTAGTGTATTTTTTTTTAACTCCCCACTTTTAAATTATAGCTTTTATTTCGTCTTTATATGCTCTGAGTATTTAGGGGAAAATCATATCATATACATTCTGGGATTGTTATTCAAATCCTGCCTCTATTACTGACTAGCTGTGAGATGATACTGGGCAATACTTTCAACCTTGCTGGGATTCAATGTCCTCATCTGTGTGAATAGAGGGTTTGAGTTAACAATATTCCCAAGACTGCCATAGAAAGTGATGATTATCTCTGTTTCACTGTTGTTGAAACTGAGGCTCAAGAATGAAGTTCTTCATCCACTAGCCCATCTAATTTCCAACACTGGAATTTAGAAAGATTTGTGACAGCTTTTTGTATTTTTCTTTTGACAACTGTATTAGCATCTTTTTTGAATCTTAACAAAAATATAAGCTAATATGGAGACTTCTTATTAGCTTTGTTTATACAATCGTTTCAATGAAAACGTTCTTGCAAAGTAAAAAGGAATTATCATTTATTCAAATAATTAAATTTACCAGACATTTTACATATATTGTTATTAAGCAAGGGAGGTGGTTTTGTTCTTACTGTGTAAATGAAAGAAAATAATTTTCAAGTGTTGTTAGGTTATGTATATTTTACCAGAAAGTAAAAATTGTTAGTTGTTCCTGATACCAAAGTATTAGAAGATATATATTACTTCAGCTCAGATCTGTATGGAGGTTATGTGTATATTATATCATAAAATTTCTCATAAGAAATGAGGTCAATAATATGTTCTATGAACTATGACTGTAATTGGTAGTTAGATGTTAGGAGAACTCCCATCCCATCTATCTCCCTCTTTTGCCCCTAAGTTTTCTATTTGCCATCATTTATTACTTTTTTCATCTTCTAGGGACCTGTGTCAGCCATGTAATGCCTAGTGGAAATGAAAAAACATTACTTGACATACCACTGAAATCACTAAAACGTAGGGAATCATGAAATTGCAGAGTGGTTAAATGCATGCACTATGAATCTGGCATTTTTACTTTTGAATCTAAGTTCCAAGGCTTATTAGGTTTGTGGTCTTTTCAAGTTAGGTGAACTCTCTATGCCTTAACATCTTTGCAGGAACAGTGATGATAATAAGAATAGCATCAGGCTTCATGTTTTGATGGTTTGGTGAAATTAGTTAGTTCATGTGAAAACATTAGATACAAAGGGGTGGGGAGTTGAGGAGCGATAACATGGGGAGAAATGCCAGATATAGGTGATGGGGAGGAAGGCAGCAAATCACACTGCCATGTGTGTACCTATGCGATAATCTTACATGTTCTTCACATGTATTCCAAAACCTAAAATGCAATTTTATATATATATATATACATATAAATAATAATCCCAGGAATTCTTATATCACTGGAAGCATAAGTCTTTAAAATCTTTCCCTTAATTTGAGCTTTCCATACTTACATTAATAGTAATTTATGCATTTGGTGATTCATATGATTCCTAAATTCTGCCCCCTTTTTCAGTTTTCAGACCTTGTCCTTCTCTGATACCATAGCCCTACTTTAGACACTGATGTCAAAATCTTTAATACTGAATTAAAGATTATAACCGTCATTGATTTGACGTTATAGCACAAGTTTGGAGTTCATAATGTCTGGACTACATCCAGTATCTTACTGACCCAACTATGATTGCCAGGAAAGAAATGCTTGAGCCATTTCTTTTGTACCAGATGGTTTTATCATATTGATTCCATCTACAACTGCATAGAACTCTACAAAACTGGGCCTGTGAGTTTACATTTGGATGAGAGAGATTGGAAGGAAAATCCAGGACAAAGGGAATGTTGGGAATGAAAGTACAATCTGCTGAGTTAACAGGAATTTCAGCCACAAGATGGTGCACACCGCTAATCATTGTTGGTTCTCTATCCTGATAAAAATATTAGATATTATATTTTCACTGAATGAATACAACAATAGCTTTTTTGAAGGACATATTTAATATTATGTGTTGTAATATGTCATATTTTATATTTCAAACTTGATTATATTTTGGACATTTACTGTCATCATGTGAGTGTGTGTGTGTGTGTGTGTGTGTGTGTGTATTCAGTTCCACAGAATAAGGATAAGGACTTGACCCAAATTATAACATATAACATAGACCTGGAAAATTCAAGGGATGATGAATGACGTGTATACTATAAGATAAAAAGAGTACTGCTTTTCTCTATTTTGCCAGAAGTGGAACAACAAGAATGTATATTGGCTACTTTGAAACATTCATTCAGTATAAAGGGATATGGGTTCATTTGTATATTCTCCATATGCTTAATTATAATTAAGTTCTTTGAATAAACAGGGTATGCACATTATGCTTCCTTCGTAATGGTCTCACAAACTTTCTATAAGTTCTCTTTTCATTTATCATTTATGTATTATTGACAACCTAAGACCAGCAGTAGTTATAGCTGAAAACAGGTAAGAGTCATAGGTGTTATAGACATCAAGTACAAAGAGGATACATGATACAGCAGGAATAGCAGTAATACAAAGGCACCCAGTGGCTAATGTATGTTGGACCTGTTCAAGCATGATCTCATATATACATTTTCATTGGATCAAGTATTGCTGGGCATTGTGCAACATTACATCTTGATAGATCAGATGTCACCTGGTTAGACATCTGAAGTCACATGATAATTTAATGGACCATAGAAAGCTTTCCATCTTTTTCTAAGTCCAAATATGCCAGAAATTGCTGCTCCATAGCACAGTTAACTGTAAAGAATGATACAGGATTTCTCCATAATCCTGTGCTGTTATTACTAAATAAGGGCCCAGGAAAGTCTCCACACAGCACCCCTATTCTTCATAGACACTTCAAAAGCCATTACTGCCTCTGATCAATATGGTTCATGTAGTGGAATAGCTTGCCCAGAAGCCAGGACCCATTACTACTTTTTTTGATTTGAGCCCTGCTTAAAAGTGACAATCTTTTGGATTTTTTGGCAAATGGGCTTGAATAGCATGCGTATATGGGATATATAGGCCTTCAGATCCAAAAAGGTTCACTAATTATTGTGCTATTTTTCACCTTAGAAGATATATGTATAATATTTATATATGACATATATTCACTAATATTTTAGACATTTTATCAATATGGAAAACTACTAATTTTCTCTATTTATTTTCTACCCTTAAGTACACATATGTCTTATCAAGGTATTTAGGCTAGTTACTACTTCTGTTTCATTAATTCCAATATATATGAAATAATCAACCTAATAGATACATATAATATGGGAAATGGAGAAGGACTGATTTCCCTGTGGGATAGATTATGACATATTTGATAAAGCTCTGTGGTAAGAAAGTGAAGCTGTATTACTGGATCTGCCAGCTACATGCAAACTGTTTCTGGTATCCTTGCTAAAATGCAGGAAAAAAGAAACACATTTGCCAGATTAATACCTGAATACCAGGTGCCAGGGGATGTGCTCATTTGCTCCATCAAAGAAATTACATCTGGAGCAGCAGTTGAAATTGAAGTTACTACAGGATTAAGTTACAACACCCAACTTTCTTTAAGACCTATTTATCTTTGGCACAAGAAAATAAGCAAATGAAATTGGGATGTGATTGAAATCACTAACCCTACATAATTCAAGTTTGTGATCGTGGAATTAATATTCCTAGTCTTCCTAGGAAAGCAACATTGCTTTTGGTTTACTCTTCAGTAGTTAGAGACAGCTCTAGAGGCTTCCACATGTTCTTTTTTGACATATAGTTTTCATTTCACTGTCAGATAACCAATGTGGGGTTTCTGCCAATTGCTTGATTTGTCTCTTTCAACTACGCATGTAAGAATTGAGAAAATAATTATACCAAGGGTTTGGAGTTTCACTGCTCCAACTGTGAAATGGGACTGGGTAGGGTGGGCTTTGGAGAGGTGAATGAGAAGCTGTTGATTCAGGTTAACTACCCTCTGCAGATTTGCATGCAAATGTCTGGTTGTGGGATTGGGACCACTATTCTTCAACAAGGCCAATGAATGGATAGATGAGTAGGACATGAGCATAGAAGAGAAAGGATAGGCTAGGACCTGGTGAGAGCCCTTTGCATCTGCCTGTCATCACATCTGGTAGTGAAAATCTGAGATTAATGACCACTGTTTTATTTGTATCTTCCACATTTTAGGGTAGCTTCTATTTTGATCAACTCCAAAATGAGAACATACAGGCAAGTTATTCTGGAACATTCAATTCCAAGCTTAACCAAGTTGACATTGGTAAAATACAGCACATTTCCCAATTTGATTACATATTTCTCAGATTAGCAATGATGTATCAGAAACAACATCTGTCCTAGAGTTTGGATGAGTCATTGATGGTAGTGACAAAATTTGAGGAAGGATCATGAGAGTGCAGTGTTAACAACACTAGATCAGGTTTTTCTTTAAGATTATTGATATGGCAAAACTCTCTCCTCCCTGCTATGATGACGGAGACAATATATAGTCTCAGTGGTGAAGAATTATGCCACTCTAATCATGCCTGCTAATACAATAATACCTCTAGTCATAGTTACAGAAATCACCTCCTATAGCCATATTTTTACTTAATAAACTCTCTTATTATAGTTTATTGGATTAGGCATGTACCCTTAGTCAAGTTAGGCAGATGGCAGTCTATCTTCTGGGTGATTGCAATTAGGACCAAGAGAAGATGTGTCATTTTCTCTGTGAATTGAAAACTCAAGAGCTTTTAGACATCATGATTTGTCCTGTGGACCAGAATAGCAAAGTAAATCAATCTAGCCTGAGAATAAGAAAAATAGGTCTAAAACTGATTTGCTGTGAGATGCAATGTCTAGAAAAAAATACATATTTTTCATCATTTAGTCCCTAACTTCACTTTGTTGAGGTTCATTTCTTCTCTGACTTTATCAAAAACTCACTTTTTTTGTTTTTGTTTTCCAAAGAGCTCCCCTGATATGCTTAAGCTAGCTTGAATTTATTTTTATTAAAAATGTCCTAACTAATATTGGACCCAGATTTGAATTGCTCCAAATAGCAATGTATCCTAGGAAGTAACCAGGAAATAATTCATCAACTTATTTCTTTTCTAGTGGGTAGGTAAACAATACCTATTTCCCAGGATTGCCTGTGTATTATGGCTTTATGGAGATGGGCCATAAATGATATATACCAAAAACAAAAGCAGGATTAAATATACCATGTCAATGAGTCAAAGTAATGTAGTAGCTAACACAATACCTAGAGACAGTTGGTTTTGGTCTATATCCTAATTCCTCCTTATGACATATGAAACCTTAGACAACTAATCTTTGGTTCTTATTTCTCTTATATGTAAAATGAGAATAACAATAATAATATGATAGGGTGGTTGCTTTAATTGCTTGAGTTAATATATATAACATGTAAAATATATACTTTAACATTTGATATATGTTAAATAGCATTTTACTATCAATTATAGTAGCCTGTATCCCCAATAGGAGAGTATTTCTCATATTTGGTAGAATAAATTTATTAATTTTGATACAGTACCATTATTATAAAACTATATATGCATGGGGTTTCAGGCTCATTATTTTGAAGCCAGATGATGGCATTTCTCAAGTTGGACAATAGTTACTTTTCTATATTTCTTGTGCTGGTTGCCAGTAATTTACCAGCAAAGATAAAATCATAAATCCCCTCCTGGATCATGAGTCCCAATTGTACTGATACAAAAGTACTGAAGACAGGAGAATATAAAGTCATTTTCCAATTTGTTTACTGTACCAACCATGTTTCTTTGTTTTCTTACTGCATATTTATATAATGCATGAAGCTTTTGATATTATCAAGTAAATTGTAAAGATGGAAATACAGAAGGACTGGCAGCTAACCCTAAAGGGGACAAAATAATCTTGTGCTGGTTGCCAGTAATTTACCAGCAAAGATAAAATCATAAATCCCCTCCTGGATCATGAGTCCCAATTATACTGATACAAAAGTATTGAAGACAGGAGAATATAAAGTCATTTTCCAGTTTGTTTACTGTACTAACCATATTTCTTTGTTTTCTTACTGCATATTTATATAATGCATAAAACTTTTGATATTATCAAGTAAATTGTAGAGATGGAAATACAGAAGGATTAGCAGCTAACCCTAAAGAGGACAAAATAAAGAGGGAGAGCCGTTTATTTGAAAGATGTCATGGTAGGTGTTGAAGGAGAATGGTATTGAAGCAGTGTATGATCTTTGGATAGTTATATATAACTCATTTGTTTGCAGAATAAACAGAAGCAATAAAATACTCACCCAAGACAATATAGTTAGATATTTACATTGCTTGCAAAATAACATCTGTATAATATCTCCAGTGATTTGATAGTTTACTTATAATTTTCTCTAATTTAGAAACCAGTGATGCTTCTAAATTAAATGACACACAATCATTTTTTCATAACTCAGCTTTCTCATAAGCTAGTAATGTAGGTATGCAGTATGTCTGTAAATACCTCTAAGTTAGACCGACTTACTCACCAAAAGGCTTTTGTTGTTTATTTTAGTTCTGCATTTCTAGGGGCTCCTACAAACCCTATATTTTTATGGTGACTTTGTCAATACTTCCATTTAAGTACTTAACCTCTTCTCTCCAGAAATGATGAAGTCTGAGGGATGTTATGAAAGGAAAGAAAGGGTTAGCTCAGATTTACATATTTCAACAGTTTTCTAGAAACTCTATAAATAATGATGTACTTTTTATCCCACGGTACACTTTTGCAAGACTCCTCTCCCACAGGGGTCCTAGAATCAATTTCCAGAAGTAGAAAGAGTTGGAGAGATTATGTTAGAATTAAGAAACTGAACCTGGAGTTTGGATCTGATGTAACACACATCAGAAAGCTGAGACTAACCCCAGGTTTTTAGTTCCCATTCTGTGCCCTATTGTCACCATTTTTTATTTTATTGCCTCTCAATAATTAACCAAATTTGTTCAATTGTGATGATACAAGGATAAAATAAAGAAAAAAATATTCATTGATGCCATGCTGCTAATAAGTGTTTATTTAAATTGATGAGCTCATGGCTGCTTCATGCTGATTTATAAATTTAAGTAAATAAATGCTCTCTTCCCACACAGTGGGTTGTTCATTTTAGCTTCTGGTTTGGTTGAAATATGTACAAGCTTCAGTGGCTTGTTATCCACTTGTTCTCAATTAGCCATGCTTCTGAGGAGGCTCAAGATGGCAGTCAATGTCATTCCATAGTCTATTACAGCTGTACTCAGGAAAGTATAATCTCAGATCAGTACTTGGGATCTTTCACTCTTATTATAAATTAGCCATGTGATGGGCTGTCAGCAGTGACCTTACATGTGATTACCTTAACTCATCTCTTCTTTCCCACTGTCACTGTAACTGTACAATATTCCCTGAAAACAATAAAGTAGTATTTGCCATGATTTTTAAAAAATGCCACATGGTGGCATAGTGTATAATTTAGGGAGAATTTGGATGTTAAGATTTGTTAATTAAATAATGATGAGTGGTTTTTTGGCTCTATTATTAGCAAGACGTTATCCTATTATGGAGAAAGTTACAAACTATTTCTTTAATCACTGATGTTATCTTTCTATTAGAGATTTAGAAACAGATGTTTATGTATTAATTCACATTCGGTTTCATTTAAAGTTAGGCTAAGGTGATCACAAGCAGTGAGCAGAAATGTAAAGTACCTCCAACAACCTGTGATTTTATTTCACTTTCCTATACAAACAAGTTTCAGGTAAGTATACGTCCGTTAGGATGAATTTACCAATATTCTTCTTCTGTGTTGATCCAGTATATGCAGTTATTATCTTTTGGTTCCAGATGACTGTACAAGCTCTAGCCATCAGTTTCACATTATAGCAAAAAAATGTCACAAATATAGAAACACTCATTCTGTATTAATTTTCTCTGGTTGCCATAATAAAGTACCACAGCCTGAGTGACTTATATTTGAGAAAGTTATTTCTCACAAATGTGAAGCCTAGAAGTTCAGGATCAAGCTGTTAGCAATGTTTATTTCAATCAGAGAACCCTCACCTTGGCTTATAGATGGCCATCTTTTCTTTTGGTCATGAGATGCTCTTTCCTCTATATTTATCTCTGTTCTAATCTCCTTTTCTTATGAGGACTATAGCTGTCTTAGGACCCAGTTTAACGATCTCATTTAAACTTCACCTCTTAAAAATCTATGTTCAAATATAATTGCAATCTGAGGTACTAAAGGTAGGAACTTCAATGTATAAATTTTGAAGAACACAATCTGATATGACTTTCCCTTTAAGAAAATTTCATCATTGTTGCACATACTAATGATATTTACAGTCTACTGATTAGAATATAGTCATATGACTATACATATGTAGCCATATGACTAACTCTCCAGATTTCTATTTCAAAGAATGAGTAAACAGTTATTAAAGGATGAACAAAAATCTCAATCACACTTATTTGGAAAAAAAAAATCACAATTAGAAATAAGAGTATGATCACCAATCTACAACAAGCTTGCATACCTTAGATGCCTATGAGAAACTTGGTTGCAAGAAAAACATCTGTAACTAATTTATTTAGAAGATAAGGGGTTGTGATCATATTGTGGTCAAGCACACTGCACAGTGAAAAATAAAATAAAGGGATTTTCTCGTGAGAATATGAGGGAATCCAAAAAGTAAAGGAAAAATGAAAGATTCTGGCCTCAGAGAGAATGATATCTGAGAAGGTTTAGGAATGTAAAATGCCACAATTTGGATTGATCTGACTCTACAGTTTCAATGTATTCAAAATTCCAGTTTCTAGGTTAAAAATTCTGATTGTATAGAACACAATAGACATCTAGGTTTATGTGAAGGGATGGCTGGAGACATTGAAAGAAGCAACACAAATGAATGCAATAGTGGGTTACACAAGAAAACATGGGTTATTAATATAAAATCAATATTATAAATATTCTGTCACCAGGGTAATGGCACAGAGGCAATGGATGCTGGATGGGAACAAATACAAAATTACAAACAAAATCACTACCCAAATCTAGAGATTCCAAGGTATGTATCTCCAAAAATATGAAATAACCTAAATAGTAAATCACAATATAAATGACCATAAGAATGAAAAATGCCACATATACCCTATGGAATACTTTGCAGCCAGAAAAATGATGAATTAATGTCTTTTGCAGGGACATGGATGAAGGTGAAAATGATCATTCTTAGTAGACTAACTCAGGAACAGAAAACCAAACACTGCATATTCTCACTCATAAGTGGGGACTGGACAATGAGAACATATGGATGCAGGGAGGGGAATATCACATACCAGGGCCTCTTGCAGGTGGGGGGGCTAGGGGAGGGCTAACATTAGGAGAACAAATGATGGGTTGATGGGTGCAGCAAACCACCATGGCACATGTATACCTATGTAACAAACCTGCACATCCTACACCTGTATCCCAGAACTTAAAGTATAATAAAAAAAAAAAAAGAAAAATGAAGCTGATGGGAAAAGGAATTTAAGCTTTGATGTGAGACTAATGAATGGGAACTTGATGCAATAAAATAAAAATTATATTCAATGTATTTACAACTAAGTTACTTATTTAAATCAAAACATGCAAACATAAAGTACATTAATCAAATATAACAAAATATATCGAAATTTATAAATATAATTAAATGTGTAGCATTGAGTCAAAGAGATTATTTCTAAGATATATAAAACCTATAAAATAAAAATAAATGGATTTAAAGTATAAAAATAAAACAGTATATACAGTGAACAAACCATGAATTTTGACCTCATTAAAATTTTATCTGACAAGGCTAGTTTTTTTTTCAGAGGTTAAGTTGTATTTTATTCCTCTTTACAATTTTATAATTTTAAGAATATTTTTCAACATTTTTATTTTTCATTTGCTTTTTTAAAAACTATTTTATATCACTCAAAATCTATAATTATTTAGTTTTCAGTCTTGGTGTCATGTATTCTATGGATTTGGACAAATGCATCACACATGTCCACAGTTACAGTATTATACATAGCATATGATTTCTACTGAAATCAAATCATATAAATTATATTGTTTAAAATGTGTTAAGGTGTATTTTATGGAACAATGTAAGGTTGCCTTTTTTCTTTTCCCCCATTTTCTGGTGACTACCATTTGATTTTCTGTTTCAATAATTTTTACTAATGACCTCATAACAGTGCAATCATACAGTATTTGTCCTTTTTTGACTAACTTATTTCACTCAATACAACATCTTCAAGGTTCATTCATTTTGTAGCATATGTTAGAATTTTTTTATTTTCATGGATGAATAATATTTAATTGTATATACATCTCAATTTGCTTACCTATTTATCTGTTGATGGACACTTGAGTTGCTTCTATGTTTTTGCTTTTGTAACTAATACAACTATAAATATGAGTGAATGGAAATCTCTTTCAGACCCAGTTTTCAAGTCATAGAGGTATACATTTAGAGCTGGAATTGCTGCATCACATAGAAATTCTCTTTTTAATATTTTGAGGAACATTTTCCTGTTTTTTTTTCTGGCAGTTGTACTATTTTACACTTTCACCAACAATAATACTTAAGTTCTAATTTCTCCACATCCTTAAAAATTATTGTTTTTTGTTTGTTCTTAGTAATCCAAGTGAGTGAGAGGTTATAGATCATTGTAATTTTGATTTTCATTTTTACTAGTGATTGGTAATATTGAGCATATTTTCACTTGCTTATTGGTCTTTTGTGTATCTTCTTTGAAGAAATATCTGTCCAAGTCTTCTACCAATGTTTAATAAGATTGTTTGTTTTATTGTTGTTGAATTTCAATTCTACACATATTCTGGATATCAATCCTTTACTAGATATATGATTTGCAAATAATTTCACACATTCTTTGTGTTGTCTTTTTACTTTATTGATGATGTCTTTAGATACAAGTCTTATAAAAATTTTCAAGAAGTTCAGTCTGCCTATTCTTTCATTTCTTATACCAGTGGTGTCTTATCTAAAAAATCACTGCCAAATCCAGAGTCCTGTAGCTTTTTCCACATATTGTTTTCTAAGAGTTTTATAGTTTTAGATGTTATATTTAGATCTTTACTTTAATTTTTATATATGATATCAGTGCAGGATTCAACTTTGTTCTTTTACATATGGATATGTCATTTTCCCAGCACCATTCGTTGAAAATGTTATTCTTTTCCTTCTCCATTGAATGCTATGTTCAGTCTTGTCAAAATCATTTGATCATATATGTAAGGGTTTACTTTTGAGATTTCTATATTATTTCATTAATCTATATGTCTGTCTTTATGCAGTACCACATTTTTTTTGATTACTCTTTCAGTAAGTTTTGAATTCAGGAAGCAAGAGTCTTTCAGTTTTCCTTTTTTCAAGATAGCTTTGGCCCTTTGAGATTCCACATAAATTTTAGAAATTGCTTTTCCATTTCTGCAGACTATGTCTTTGGGATTTTTATAAATATTGTATTGAATCTGTAGATCTCTTTGAGTAGTATTGCCATTTTATTATTCTCACCTAATCCATGAGCATGAGATGTGATTCCAATTATTTATGCCCTCATTAATTTCCTTCAGCAATGCTTTATAGTTTTTATTGTACAAGTTGTCACATAATTGGTTAAGATAATTTACAAATATTTTAGTTTGGGGATGATATTGTAAATGGATTGTTTTCATAAATTCCTTTTTAACATTGTTCGTTGTTACCGTATAGAATGCATCTGAATCCTGCTACTTTGCTGAATACACTTATTAGTTATAATAGGTTTTGCATGCGTATATGCATACTCCTAATAGTTTTTATACATACAAGATCAGAAATAATTTTACTTCATTCTTTTCAATTTGGTTGCCTTTTATTTCTTATTCTTGCCAAATTGATCTGCTAATGCTTCCAATGCTATGTTAAATAGAAGTAGCAAAATAAGCATTCTTGCCTTATCTCTGATCTTAGAGAAAATGCTTTGAATAATTCACCACTGAGTATGATGTTCACTGTATGATTTTTATATATTATTTTTATTTTGCTCAAATAGTTTCCTTCTACTCCTAATTTGCTACTTTTGTTTGTATTTTAAAATAACCAACTTTTGCTTTCATTAATATTCTTTACTTCATTAATCTCTGCTCTGATTTTGTTAATTTCTTTTTCCTTCTAGCTTTGTGTGTAGTTTGCTATTCTTTTACTCGTTTTTTAAGTTATACATTTAAGTTGTTAACTTGGGATCTTTCTTGTTTCCTAAGGTGCTTATGGTTATAAATTTCTATTAATCACTGATTTGCTATATCTCATAACTTTTATGTTATAATTTGTTTTCAGTCATCTCTTTCAGTATTTTTAAATTTTCCTTTGATTTCTATTTTAATCTATTGATTGTTTAAGAGCACATGGCTTAATTTTCACAATTCATTGATTTTTACAGTTTTACTTCTGTTGTTGTTTTCTGACATTATTCATTATGTTAAACAACATACTTTTCATAATATATATCTTCTTACATTTATTGAGACTTAATTTGTAACCTAACATATGACCCATCTTGGAAAATGTTCTATAATACACTTGAAAATAATAAGTATAGTGTTGTTTGGGGATACAGTGCTCTTTATGTGCCTCTGTCCAGTTACTAATAAGCTCATCGAATTTTTTTAAATTTTCTGTTACAGTATTTTTTGGTTTTGTTTTAGGTTTGTTTTTTATTTTGTATTTTGTATTTCTTCTCATTGCATTCTTAGTATTTCCACCTCTCTTCTTAGGTTACACATCTGTTTCTTTATACTCTTTATTCACTAGAGACCTTAGCATATTAATCATACTTATTTTCAACTATTTGTCTAATATTTCCAGTATCCTTGGCTTATATTGTTTGACTGCATCTTCACTGAAATTTTATCTAGAATAGTAGATCCCATAATTTCCATGTGTTGGGGGAAGGACCTGGTGGTAGGTAATTGAATAATGGGGACGGTTACCTCCATGCTGTTCTCATGATAGTGAGTGAGTTCTCATGAGATCTGACAGTTTTATAAAGGGCATTTCCCCTGTAGATGTTCTCTTGCCTGCCACCATGTAAGATGTGCCTTCGCTCCTCCTTTGCCTTCCACCATGATTGTGAGGGCTTCCCAGTTATGTGAAACTGTGAGTCCATTAAACCATTTTTTCTTTATAAATTACCCAGTCTCGGGTATGTTCTTCCGTCAGCATGAGAATGAACTAATACAGTAAACTGGGATTTGGAGAGGTGTGCTGCTATAAAGATACCTGAAAATGTGGAGGTGACTTTGGAACTAGGTAACAGGGAGAGGCAGGAACAGTTTGGAGGGCTCTGAAGAAGACAAAAAAACAGGGGAAAGTTTGGAATTTCCTAGAAACTTGTTGAATGGCTTTGACAAAAATGCTGATAGTGATTTGAACAATGAAGTACAAACTGAGGTGGTCTCAGATGGACATAAGGAACTTGATGGAAACTGGAGTTCTGGCATATATCAAAATGATTTCTTCTTCCTACCATTTGTCAGAAGGAGATGGCAATTTTTCTCCCATATTTACTGTGAGAACCTACTAGCTCTTGGACATGACTCTGTCCTCCTAGAGTTTTTAACTCTCAGACTTGTCCACACTGTTTCTCCAGTAATTTGACAAATACAGGTAAGGCCTTTCTACCCTAGTACTGATTCTCCTGGATATTTCTACTCTGGTATGTGATAACTCTCTGTTATCTACCTGGTGAGCATCTCCAATTTTTATGCATCCAGTTTGCCCTATGGCATCACTTCTCTTATGGATTTTTATAGAACATTGATTTCTTTACTTAGTTCATCTTTTTACTAGTTATATACTAGTTATAAAGATGAAGAGGCAAAAGTCAAGCTGTTTCCATGAGGAATTGAAAATAGAAACTCAACTCTATAATTTTTAAGAGTAAATGGCAGAAAAATAGTCACAAAATTTATATCATACTGTATTTTATCCTATGTAAAATCAGAAACTCCATATTTCTTTTCTTATTTATTTATTTTTTTTTTTGAGACAGAGTTTCGCTCTTGTTATCCAGGCTGAGTGCAATGGTGCGATCTCGGCTCACTGCAACCTCCGCCTCCTGGGTTCAGGCAATTCTCCTGCCTCAGCCTCCTGAGTAGCTGGAATTACAGGCATGCACCACCATGCCCAGCTAATTTTTTGTATTTTGAGTAGAGACGGGGTTTCACCATGTTGACCAGGATGGTCTCAATCTCTTGACCTCCTGATCCACCTGCCTCGGCCTCCCAAAGTGCTGGGATTATAGGCGTGAGCCATCGTGCCTGGCCTCAAACTCCATATTTCTTAGACAATATATATAGTAAACTTGTATTTGGTACCAGTTATATAACAAGCAATATATAGCCATTCCCCAGGGCCAGGTTAAAGGAGGCTTTGCTATTTGCATTGAGTATTAGGTATAGTTCTACGTAAGCCATTCTGCTTTCTGAGCGTCACCTTTTTAACAGCAGTCTCTATCTTTTAGTTACTCCTAAGCAATAAAAGCAGAGATCCGGCATGCTGTGTGATGGATGTTATCTTGAGTAAAATGAATTAATTACAGACTAATGCTAATTTTAAACCATTTTTGAGATAAAAGGCTTAAGTATAAATTGGAGACATAACAATAAATTGATGTTTAAGTGTGTCCTTATTGTCTTTGATCCAAATACAAGTAACACAGGATTTTGATCAAAAATTTAAGTTGTGTTTTCCCTGAATAATTTAATATTTTGAGTGGCATCTAGTACCAACACTTGCCCAATCTCTACATTCAGTTTTTTAACTTTTTAATTAAAAATACAAGTGAATAGTTCCTACTATCTACCCACAAACACATTTGTGTGTATGTGCATGTGTGTGTGCGTGTGTGTATATTTTAACAGCAGTCTCTTTTAGTTTATCTTAAGCAAAACAGCAGACATCAGGCATGCTTTTCAAAAATGTTATCCATTGCAAATATTTAAAACAAATGTTTTAAATTCCAATATGTGTGTGTGTGTGTGTGTGTGTGCATATATATATATATATATATATGTGTGTGTGTGTGAATATATATTTGTATATACACATGTAGGTATACATGTATATATGGATGAGTGTATATGTCTGTGTCACATACACACACGGTCATGCATTGCTTAATGAAGGGGATGTATTATAAGAAATGTATTATGAGACATTTTTGCCATTTTATGAACATTATAAAGTGTACCTACACAATCCTTGATGATATAGCCTACTACACATCTAGGCTATCCTTGTGTAGCATGTTACTGTATTGACTACTGTAAGCAATTGTAACACAATGGTAAGTATTTTTGTATCTAAACATATCAATCATAGAAAAAGATATAGCAAAAATAAAAGATTATAATACTATGGGACCACTGTTGAATATGTGGTCTGTTGGTGGCCAAAATGTCATTATGTGGCATGCGACCATATGTATATATAGACATATAGTCTTATTCAGTTTTCAGAATACTTGTTTTCCACTTGTTTCTTTGAAAACTATTTTCCCAAGCTTTATAATAAGGCTTAAACCTCTTCTGTTTCAGAGTCTGTTGTTGAGAGACTATTGTACGTTTCTGATTCACAGGTCTGCTCCCCGATCTAAAATGGTTTTGTGGCAGTCTCCTTCTAAAGGAGGCAAATAAATAGATGCTATTATGTAGTAGCGCTATTTATTTCCTAAGATTCTGTTTTCACTGACTGGCATCTGAACCTATAGGAAATACGGTTTCATTTTCTTCCAACAGGGTGAGTCAAGTCTGTCCCCTAAATTCTCTCAAGTCAAATATCCGTTTTATCAATCAAAAGTAGGAAAATGGTTTTCATTAATCAGAGCAGAGAGCCTAAAGCTTAATTCCTTGCTTCAATTTATCATGATTTGTATGTAACTGAAAGGAAGCCAATTAATGTACTTTCTATTTTTGCTCTTATTAATTAGTAGACATGCTGAGACTTCTGTCAGAATTAAAATCTTGCCTAGATTATTTTCCTCCTTTTAACTTTCTGGAAATAATAGTAGAGATTTTTGCTTTGAAGTTAACTGGAATTGTCAACTTGTATACTGGCACCAACCGTCAAAAATTACACTGTAGAAATAAAAATTTTTCTGTCAAGCATTATTTGAAGCCTTAGTACTGAGAAAGAAAAAAATAATTGGTTGTCATGTCTATTCTCTGACAGGTTTAGAGCCCTATTTTAAGTGTTTATTTTTTATTCCTTGATGTTCCTTCTATAAAGGTAAAACAAACAACTAAAATCAATCATGTAGAGGAAAGAACAAACATTAATTTTCTTGAAGGAACTGAAATATATAACTATGATCAAACTAAATAATGTTTAGAATTTTCCATATTTAAAGGAAGATATTGTGCCTACACATTTTTATCCTGAAGAGTTGTATAAGTCAGCTGCCATCCATAGCCAAGTGTCTGAAGCTTTAATTGGTTTTTATTATAGTTGGAGCATAAAAGTAAAAAAAAAAAAAATCTCAGTGAAAGACTTTGGGTGTTAAAAATATTTGAGTATTTCAATGGTCACATGCAATTTTCTATAATCCATATGAAAATTCAGCATGTCTCTAGTGCAAATAGCTTGGTAAATGGTTTCACGTCCATCAATATTAAAGAAGTTAATAGAGGACTAATACAAAATAAAAGAATACTGCTAAATGACTAGGAGCAGACTTATATTAACCTTCTTTGGGAGTCATAAACCTCAATATAAAAGGCAGAAATTATTTAAAATGTGTGTAACACATACTAAGATGGTGATTTCTTCCTCTTTAAATGAGATAATTCATCTTCACTGGGTGACTCCTTAAAAGCTATTCTATTTTTATTTTAAAGTCAGGATGAGAAGGAAGTGAGATAATCCTTAACCACACAGGAGCTTTGTTTATAGCATGCTCAGATGCTATTAGACAACATTAGACATACATCAGACAATACAGTCTCAGGGCTGAAGGAAAATTTATATTTCTTAATTCAAGGTACAAATAAGTATATTAAATTGCTCTACAAACTTGTTGTTCTAACTTTGGTTAATGGACCAGCAGCATGGACATTACCTAGAGCTTGTTAAAAATGTCAAATTGGCTGGGCATGGTGGCTCATGCCTGTAATCCTAGTTCTATGGGAGGCCAAGATGGGTGGATCACTTAAGGTCAGGAGTTCAAAACCAGCCTGACCAACATAGTGAAATCTCATCTGTACTAAAAAAAAAAAAAAAAAAAAAAAAAAAATGAGCTGGGTGTGGTGACAGACACATGTAATCCCAGCTATTTGGAAGGCTGAGGCAAGAGAATCATTTGTGAGCTGAGATCAAGCCACTGCACTCCAACCTGCACAACAGAGTATTAAAAAAATTATAACAAATAATTACAAAAAAAATAAAAAGTAAAATTATACCCCGTACTCTCACATAAGTTTTCAGAATCTTCATTTAAACAATATCTTCAGGTGATGCATGTACACATTGGAGTCTGAAAATTCTGTCCTGACAACACCTCCCCTAAATACTAATCTAGGTCCAACATCTTCAGATACTGGGTAATCAATAAGGGTAACCTACCTTATAGTGGATAAATCCAGTGTTTATAATATTCCTCGTTAGGAGGCAAAAATCTGCCTCTTCCATCCAAATAGACCAAATTCTTGTCCTAGGAACAATCAAGGTGAGTTTTATTTCTTTTTCAGAATAGTCATTATATAGTTACATACAAATTGTGTTCTAAATTTTACTCTTCTCTTCCTCCAATTGCTTTAGTCAGTCCTCAATTTATAAAGTAATTATTCTCCTATGTTGGATGTTCTATCTAAACTCCATTCTGATGATTGGGAATCAGGTGTAATTTCTCAATTTGAAATGCAGTATTCCAGTAATGAAAGCAGAATTAAGCAGGATTGCTGTCTCTCACATTCTACACATACTTTCTCTGTTAATGCTGCCTAAAGATTGCATTTACTGTACTTGAGTGAGGACATAACATGAAGTGGGGGACTCATACTAAGTCTGTAATTGTCAGAGGCCAGATGCCTATTTTTCCCCCTTTTTATTCAATATATGTATGTCAAATCAATTATTTGATGCCCAAAACATAACTCTAGAACATTGAACTTGCATTGCTACACACATTTTTCTCATATCTGAAGCAATTTTCCTATAAATTTGCCATATTAGAGTGAATACTTCATCTCAACTTAAATAATAATTTTATGTTATATATTGTTTATTTGATATAATGTCTTTTGAAAATAAGTGGAATTTTCCACAATCATCATGCACATCTAAGACATTAAGATACTGGGCCGGGCACAGTGGCTCAATCCTGCATCCCAGCAGTTTGGAAGACCAAAGCAGGTGGATCACCTGAAGTCAGGAGTTCAAGACTAGCCTGGCCAACATAGTGAAACCCCGTCTCTCCAAAAAATACAAAAAAAGAAAAAGTAGTCGAGCATGATGGTGGGTGCTGTACTCCCAGGTACTCGGGAGATTGAGGCAGGAGAATCACTTGAACCCGGGAGGCGGAGGTTGCACTGAGCTGAGATTATGTCATTGCACTCCAGCCTGGGAAACAAAGCAAGACTCCATATAAAAAAATTAAAAGTTCCTGATTCACTTTCTTGTATTCTTGTGTGTATGTGTATGTTTGTTGGATATAATAAATTTAATTTTTTAAGGCAAAAAATATGGTTTATATTTTTAATATATGCAAAATAATTTCACTATGAAATTTCTTGATTTGCATGTGACAGTATTTATTTCATATTAACTAGATTCAGTTGCTCTGATAAATCTGTGTTTTAGAAAACTTATTTTTAAGAAATATCTATTGTTAAGACAGAAGATAAACCTTATATATATGCATCCATGTGTAAGTGATCCTACTTAGTGTCATGGAGCCAAGATACTAAAAGATTAGTAAAATAATTTGTAAAAGCTACATTCGCAGTCTAACAAATAATATATTTCCTCAAATTTTCTGGAATATACCACTGATTTGTATTCATGTAATCTGAATTTCAGATATGAATATCAGTCAATGATTGGTTGTTACAACTTAAAAGCAATTGTATTGGGAAGACATTCAAAATATTGGTCATTAAATCATAAATAAAATTATTCTTAGAACTGGACCATGGCAAGTGGAGCTCCCTAACTTTTCTCTGTTCAAACTCTGCAAATTGACTCTAATGTTCCTAATCACGCCCTTTTAAGTGCTTTAAACAGACATACTGACTTTGTGGTTTATACTCCAGCACAGAAGAAACTATAACACAGAACAAGGTAGGGCTTCAGTGGCACTATTCCATTTTTATTGATCCAGACTGTTGCTTTCAATCCTACTTTCAGTCCCCAGGTTGTACTCTGAGAGGATTACAGCAATAATAAAGCATGGACAGTGCTGGCTTCTCCTCTCTCTACTCTCCATCTACAACAACATCAAAATAGGACTGACAGCCACAAGCCTCAGTCTTCTCTCTCTGGGTCTGTCTGTCCCTATTCGTTAATAGAAGTAGGCGGATCTCCTTTCAAAGTTCAGTGAACATGGCTTTGACATTCTCTGTTAGTGTCACATACTGTAAACATGTAGATTTCCAAAGGAAGTAACCTTCTTCAGTCAATTTTCTACTGACTCCACTAACTTTTGTTCCCTGGATTGCTTCTTCCCAATGTGAAGTCCTTAAATCAGTAATGTATGTATTGTAAGGATAAAAACATTCCTTGCTGAGTTAACTTGAATTTTACCACAGACGATTTTAGCCTCTTCCTTATAATGGTATTTTGATTGTAGGAGTGTTATCACCTATGACAAGCCTCTCATGCTCATCGTGTCGATGAGAGTGTTGTCCAGGTCAGAGAAAAGGGCCCACACACAGCTCAGCCCCCAAACACCACATGCATGAAGCTGGTGGCCCTGAATTAGCTTCAAACAAACAAACAACTTTGCATTCCAATGACCTAACATATTTAACTGAAGTGTAAAGCATTATAAAGGCCTAAAGTATACTATATAAACTGGCCCGTTACTTTTCACTTTATCTTCCAGTATTCTAACTCTCCCTCACATTCTCCTTAATCAAAAGCTGTCTTATAAATAATGGCTGCTCTGACCACCCAGGTGCTTACAACTCGATTTTCTTATTCATTTATTTATTCATACATCTCTTAGCATCATCTGAATACTAAACTTTACTTCATTTATTGCATGCACCCCTCCACCACCTCCATACTGTCAAACGCATGCTTGTAGTTTTTTTTCACATATTAGATGGGTAATTTAAACTTCTGCATGGCACTCTGTGGGCAGACAAAAATGTTTGCTGGCTGAATGGATGTATAACCTGTTTTCTCTTTAAAGCCAGCTGAGCTCATTTATAGATTGAGAAAAACAGCACTTACTGTTTTTCAGTTTGCTCGTACACAGATTGAGATAAACAACACTTTATAGGGTGTTTGTATGTGTGAAGTTCCCAATCCCAGGTAAATCCTAACTATAGCTGCTTATATGATTTAGAACACATTTTTCTTTAGTCCAGAATTCCCAATAGAGCAAATTTTTGAAGATTATTAGACAAAGCCCATAATCTCTTTTTTCTTATTTCTTTTTAATAGTATCATTGCCGATAGTTATAACAATTGTTAGAGTTTTTCTAACTTATATAAATAATTTCTGTTAGATTTTGTCTTCTTTCTCTGTTTACTAGAAGTCATATTTGAATCGATAGTTTTTGCTCATAACGTTAATGATCAGAAGGTGAGGAGAAATAGTGCCAGCTCCTACCTGGAGGAATAATGAGCCTTGGAAAAATCTGCAGATACGAGTATAACAGCTTTTGATAGGACTTCAGCTCACTAGCTTTCCCTATATAGTCAGTGACATTTCTCTGAACAGATTGTCTGTCATGTACTAAAACAAACCAAAAACAGAAAAAATGGGGAGAGGGGAGTTAATTTATATGTAAATGTAGAACTAGAATTTACCTTAGAAAGAAGAAAAAAACCCTTTTCTCAGATGTCTTGCATTTAAACTGAATCTCCTGTGTATCATGCAAAATTGGTGACTCTGCATTTTTTTCTCTGCTAACTGCAGTCTACAATGACAGCCAATGAAATTGAACTTCTTTAGAAATAGCTAGAGGTTATACCCATCTAGAATGTTCAATGCTTATTATTTTAATAACACTGCTAGTGTTCATTTCCAAGACAACAATATTATTTTATAAAATTTAGTAAAAAGTGAGCATGTATAAAAATATTTTTGTGCAATAATCCATCCAAAAAGGAATTATTACTATAGAATAATTTCATCCAAAGGAAGGAAGAAAGAGAAAGGAAGGGAGGGAAGAGAAGAAAGGAAGGAGGAAAGGAAGAAAGGAAGGAAGGAGGGAAGGAGAGGAAGAAGGAATGGAGGGAGGAAGGGAGGGGGATGGATGGAAGGGAAGGGAGGGAGGAGGTGTTAAATCAAAAAGATATAACTATTTTATTCATTACTTACAAAGGGGATGTCTGAAAATTCATTTGTGTGAATGTATTTATATTTATAAAGATTTTTGTGCATTTGGGGGCTTGCAAGCACTAGAAACAAGAGTTAACCACTGCAGTGTCAAACCCTTCTATACATAGTAAGTCAAAATTATTGGTAACATTTTATTTTCTTTGTTTCTTATCTTTTAGTACTCCTGCTCATTTTTTGTTTCCATTTCCATGCAATATCTTCTTCCATCCCTTTCTTTCCCTCTATATGTGTCTTCACTGGTACGATGAGGAGTTTTTTTTGTTTGTTTGTTTCTTGTAAGTAGCATATAGTTGGAGCATTTTAAAAATCCATTTAGCCATTCAATGTCTTTTAAGTCCATAATTTAACCTGTTTACATTCAAGATTATTATTGATATGTAAGACTTTGTTTCTATTACATTATTGTTTTCTGTTTGTTTTGTATATTCTTTATTTCTTTCATTTTTTCTAATTG
Source organism: Callithrix jacchus (assembly GCF_049354715.1). NCBI lineage: Eukaryota > Metazoa > Chordata > Mammalia > Primates > Cebidae > Callithrix > Callithrix jacchus. The sequence goes on from NC_133511.1 coordinate 90,733,115, forward strand.
TTTGTGACTGTGGTTGAGTGCACTCCTGTGGTAGTATCATTTGAGTACCTTCTCCTCCTCTTTGTGTGATTGCTTTTGTAGTGTAGCTTGTACACTTGTTTATATGATGATACATGCCATAGTTTTGCTTCCAGGTTCAGGACTGTCTTCAACATTTCTTTTAGGGCCAGTCTAGTGGTTATGAATTCCCTCAATATTTCATCATCTGGAAATTATTTTATTTTTTTGTCATTTATGAAGAAGAATTTTGTTGGATATAGTATACATTGGTGATAGTTCTTTTATTTTAGCACTTTGAATATAATCCTATTCTCATGGTCTGTGAGGTTTCTGCTGAGAAATTTGCTTTTAGACTGATAAGATTTTCTTTTTATTTATTTATTTATTTTTGAGACAGAGTTTCGCTCTTGTTACTCAGGCTGGAGTGCAATGGCATGTTTCTCTCGGCTCACCCCAACCCCCGCCTCCTGGGTTCAAGTGATTCTCCTGTCTCAGCCTCCCAAGTAGCTGGGATTACAGGAATGTGCCACCACACACGGCTAATTTTTTGTATTTTTAGTAGAGATGGGGTTTCACCATGTTGGCCAGGATGGTCTCGATCTCTTGACCTCGTGATCTACCCACCTTGGCCTCCCGAAGTGCTGGAATTACAGGCGTGAGCCACCATGCCTGGTCTGATAAGATTTCTTTTATAGTCAATTAGGCACCTTTCTTTTGTTGATTTTAGGATTGTGCTGTTTATCTTCGACTTAATACAGTCTTAATATAATGTGCTCTGGAGAAGACATTTTTGCATTGTATCCTCCTGGGGATCCTTGAGCCTTCTGTATGTGAATGTCTAAATCTTTTGCTAGACTTGGGAAGTTCTCATCAATTATTTCACTATATAGGTTTTCCAATCACTTCTTTGTTTCTACTTTCTTGAGGATATCAATAATTTATAAATTTGGTCAATTTATGTTATCCCAAATGGAGTTTTGCTCTTATTGCCCAGGCTGAAGTGCAATGGCACAACCTCTGCCTCCTGGGTTCAAACAATTCTCCTGCCTCAGCTTCCCAAGTAGCTGGGATTACAAGTATATAATCCACACCTGGCTAATTTTGTATTTTAGATGAAGTTTTGCTGTTGTAGCTCTGGCTAGAGGGCAATGGTGAAATCTCAGCTCATTGCAACCTCAGCTTCCCAGGTTTAAGTGATTCTCCTGCCTCAGCCTCCCGAGTAGCTGGGATTACAGGTGCTCACCACCACACCCAGCTAATTTTTGTATTTTTAGTAGAGACAGGGTTTCAGCACATTGGCCATGCTGGTCTTGAACTCCTGACCTCAGGTGATCAGCCCGCCTCAGGCTCCCAAAGTGCTGGGATTACAGGTGTGAGCCACTGTGCTCAGCCTCTTTATTTTTTCTGACTGAATTATTTCAGAATACTTTTCTTCAGGTTACGGAATTTGTTTTTCTATCTAATCCAGTCTAATGTTGAAACTTTTAATTAAGCCTTTTACCATTTAGAAAAACAAAGTGCAACTCACTGCCAGTGCTCATTTAATTTTACATAAACATGCTCTTTGAGGCTGAAGCAAATCTGACTGATTTTCAACGTGAAAATAAAATTTAAAAACTGTTACTGGAGTTATTTCATCAGAATCTCTGTTTTTTTTTTTGTTTTTTTCAGAGTCCTGCTCTGTTGCCCAGGCTGGAGTGCAGTGGCGCCCATCTCAGCTCACTACAACCTCCACCTCCCAGTTCTTGTGCCTCAACCTCCCAATTAGTGGGATTATAGGCATGTGCCACCAGACCCAGCTAATTTTTCTATTTTTAGTCGAGACAGGTCTTCACCTTGTAAACCAGGCTGGTCTCAAACTGCCGAGCTCAATTATTTGCCTGCCTTGATCTCCCAAAGTGCTGGGATTACAGGAATGAGCCACCACACCCTGCCCTCTGGTTCTTTTTTAAACTACCTTTCTTTCTTCGATTTCTCAGTCTATCCTAAATTAGTTTTATAGTTTTCTGTATTGTTTCTCATAATTATCTTGTATCTCACTGAGCTTTTTAAAAATAAATATTTTGAATTCTATACCCTGGATTTTGAAAATTTGTTTTTGTTTAAGTTCTACTGCTGGAGAATTATTGTATTCCTTTGAAAGGATCATAATTTTCTGCTTCTTATTTTCTATTTCCTAATATTGATATCTTCACATCTGATGTAATAGTCATTTCTTTCTATTTTTGGGTTTTCCTTCATAGGGGAAGACCTTTTCTTTTTCATTCTTTCTTATTTTTTTTTTTAAGTTAAGTTCCAGGATACATATGCAGAATGTGCAGGTTTGTTACCTAGGTAAACATGATGTGCCATGGTGGTCTGCTTCACCTATCAACTGGTTACCTAGGTATTAAGACCCACATGAATTGGCTATTTGTCCTGATGCTCTCCTTCACCTTAATCCCCGACAGGCCCCGGTGTGTGTTGTTCCCCTCCCCCTCCCACTTACAAATGAGAACATGCTGTATTTTGTCTAATATCCAGAATTTACAAGTAACTTAAACAAATTTACTAGGAAAAAAACAAAAACAACCCGATCAAAAAGTGGCCAAAGATCATGATCGAATACTGCTCCAAAGAAGACATATTCTTGAAAATTTTTATGTGTGCTGATGGTTAGGTGGGGTAATTGTCTTTGATTCTGTGTGTACAATAGTGTAATCTCTGTATGAGTTTGTTGACTGTAAATAGCATTAGTAGTCTGTGATTTTCTCAGTGTGTTAGGGTATGGTTAATAGTGGAGGCTGTTTTGAAGTTGTGCTGGGGACTGGGATGTCAGGTAGGCCAATCTTCAGGCCTCAGGTATGTTATCCGTGGGCCGTGTATGCCTATCTTTGCACTACATGACAATGGCACTTATATTGGATGGTATTGGCTGTTAGTAGTAGGCCAACACTGGCACTGGTATTGGCTATTAGTAGTAGGCTAATTCTTGGGCCTCCTAAGGCTTGCTTAGATGCTTGTGTGGGAGTGGTGGATCTAGTGGGCCCGTGGGTTCTCATGCCCTTCTGCACCCAGTGTGGCATGGGTGATGGCAGTAGCAGTAGTGGGATGATTCTATGTGTTTCAAATGTTGTGTGTTGATATTTTCCGTGATGGCTATGAGCTGAGAGGGCATGTGTTTAGGCATGCAGTTGCTGCTTACAAGTAATTGCCAGCTGATGTGTAGCAGCCAAGTGTTTGAGTTTAACCTTAGGCCCCTGGGAGGAGTGCCTATGTGCCTATGAACATGGATTTGGTTGGGCATTCCCAGGACCCCATACTATGTGCTCTGTTTCAAAGGGAAGGGCAAAGCTAGTCTGTGTGGACTAGTCCTCAGTCACCCCAGTGATAAGAGCAGGTTCTAGCCCTAGTGGATAGGAGAGGGGTGATTCTTAGACCCCAACAGAGGGCTCAGGTCGGGGGCAGTAGCAGACATGAAGAAGTCCTATTACTGGAGAAGGTGAGACCATCCACCTTTGCCACAGCCTGGAATATGAGTGGGAAACATATTTTTCCTTTATATTGCAGCCTCTCAGTCTGGTCAAGGTAGCCTGCACCTAACTTTTACACTCAACCAGGCTGCAGGAGCCTCTGCCCAGCTCCTAACCAAGTCCCAGCAGCAACTCACATCTTCATCTCAAATCCCAGCAACACTTGCTTCCTGGCACTGGCCAGTGTTGCCCATGCCTCGTTTGCTTCATAGCCCTGGCTACATAATACTCCTAGCTCATTCCGAACTTGTTCTTCTGCCTCAGCAGTGACAACCCAACTTTCCATATTGCCCCTATCCCAGTGCCACCAGGTCCCAGGACCCAGCGTGTAGTTTGCCAATGGCTAGGTTTGAAGATGTTGTCTTGCTTTACCTGCTTTGGTCTGGTCTCAAAATGGATGTGGGGCCCCTTACAAGCTCCCTCCCTGGAAAAGTTCTGTCCCACCATCTTGGGGCAGCTTTCTATTCTAGTTTTGGGGGTTGGGAGGATCAAGCAGTTTTCCTGCAGTCAAGATTGCATGATTCCATGGTAGGAAGTCTCTCACTTCAGGTAAGCATTACTCTTATCTCCAGTTTATAGTAAGGAAATTGAGAGAATATTTAAAATGCTCAGGATCACACAGTGGCTAATTCAAAGACTTAGGCTTTGAACACAGGATGTCTGGTTTTATATTCTGTGCTCTTAACCCCTATGCTACGCAAATTGCCTAGTGCAGAGTTCATGACCGTTAAATACTTAAAACTCTCTCTTCCACTGACTTGGCTCATATACTTGACAACAGATTAATTTTAGGATGCATATTTAAAAATTCTTGTCACTGAATTTTAATAATCTGTGATCCCTTTTTGCCAATTAAAATACAGAGCTGTTTAGCTTTCTCCGTATGGTATAAACCACCTCCCTTATTATTTTTCATCAAATTTTTATCTCTTCTTCTACAGAAGCCATCACTGAGTGATTTTAGTCTTTTATTCCACATCTTGTTGGAATGCTTTACATATTTATAATTTTAATTTTTCTTTAAAATTTAAAGTAACTTTTTCTTCCTCTTTGCTTTCATGATAATATATTCTCCCAATTTCGTTTCTATCTCTACTTATTTTCAATTAAAAAAAAATTTTCTGCTCTCTAATGCACTGGTCCTCTAAACATTGCAGTTTTTCACCTGGACTAGACCTGTACTTGTCTATATATTCATCTGCATTATATCAGGAAAGCGAATATTTATCCTGATAATAACACATATAACCAGAACTGGAACCACAGATATTTCAGGACACAGAGTAGATGTGAGGACTCACTGCTGAGGCCATCACCCACTTGCATAGCACGACTTCTCTTTCACTGTATATTTTATTCTCGATGTTCACACATTCACCTTCCTGTGGTTGCCAGCTCTCTCTATACATAATTTTTTATTGTCTCTCAGTTTCATTTTTTACTACTCCCACTGCTAAAGGAGTCATATTTTTATTTACCTAGTTCAGATTTTTAAGACAGTAAACATTTTTGTTATGTGACACTTTCTCCCTGGCAGCTGCTTCCATCTATAGCCTCATTTTGGCCTATATACTTCCAGTCTCACTTTATGCTATCACATTGCCTCACATTCTGTACTAAAATGCCTCCAGACCTATCTTACCTCAGTTCCTTTGTTCCTGTTTTTAGAGCCTTCTGCTCTAATTTTTATGGCTAACAATTTCTCATCTAAAAGAACACATTTTTTGACCATTTGATCTACCAAACATTTTCAAAGATATTTCAAATTTCTCTAGTTTCTATGCAGCATTTATAATGATCAAAATGTATGTTACCTATTCATTTATTTTATTCCTTTTTAGTGCATATTTCCTCCCATCAATACCAGAACTCAAAAGTCATGGCAAGAAAGACTGAGTTATTTTCTTTCACGATTATATCTGTAACACATCCTGCTTAATGTTTGACCAAGTTATTTTATTTTTAACATGAGTTAACACTATTTAAATAGATTAAACTAGACACATCTCCAAATGTATTAATCATTTTAATAGAAGTAAATATGTATTTTTTTGTGTTTAAAATGCTTCAACTTAAACAAATTTCTGTGAGCTTGGAATATACAGAAATGTCTTGCTCATATCTACTTTCAGAGAAGATTAGCAATCAGTGTTTTGAAAGTTGTTCTCATTTGTAGAGGGCCACTGTAGCCAAGGCAATGCCCTTCTCAAGGAAGCCCACGTTTGGTAATCAAGGTGTGGTGTTGAGGATGCCTAGCCATGTTTTGACTTTCTCCTCATTTCATTCCTTTCTAACTCTAAAAGAGTTGGTACAGGAAGTAATTCAAGATGAAATTTAAGAGTAGATTCTTTCACCACTAGCATGGCATAAGGAACATATCACTGGTGGTAGGTGGTTCAACTTGAAGTAAAATTGTTAAAATAATGTGGTGATGAATTAAAATTATCCCAGTAGAAGAAAATGCACAAGTAAATGTAATACTTCAGGCATTGAGGAGTTATATAAGCACAAATAGCAATAAATTAGGTGGCTACTGCCAAGCACCATTGATGCTCTACAGAAAATATGAAACATATGAGGGCAAGAAATAGGCAATTGAAAACCAGGATTTTTTAAAAAAGCATCATTTAGTTGCATGTGGAGAAAACTAATGTCTTGCAGAGAAAAAGTAGAGAAGGCCAAAAATCAAATGCAGGAATTGGTATTCTGAAAAAATGAACAGAAATAAAATGAAATCCCCAGCAAAGTCAGATTTAATATGCCATGCTCATGTCCCTCTTGGGGAAATGGTAGGCTACTGAAAATGAAATAAAGACACAGGGAATAGCCCTGAAAATTTTGATTCCTTAAATTTTTAGCCTACGAAGGGCTTCATTCTTCTCTAGTGAAAGTCACTGTGTTTTCCTTGTTAGTTGACAATAAGAAGCTCTTCTTTCACAAAGAAATAACTGAACACATACCCTCTCCATTCCTGGTCACATGTCATGTCAATAAATAATGTTATGTAGCATTAGGCCCTGGCACAGAGTGCACTGATTCTATAGGAAAGTTAAAGAACTGTACCTTGAAAAAGCCAGTGCAGTGATAATATACTCTCAAAATGCTTGATTAAGGGAGTTGGAACGTAACATTAGAAGATTATTGATGTGGTTGCATTGTCCCAAGATTCAGGACTTAATATTCTGACAAGAAACCTAGAAAATAATGTGAATCTATTATTAGGATAACTTCTAGAATGGAACAAGTGACTTATACTGAGAAAAGATAAAATTTTGGAATATCCATTAGTGGAGTAAAGGATTAGAAAGCTAATGGAGGTGGTTATATTAGAATAAATGTACTATGCATGTTCTGAAATAACTAGTAGATGTTGTATTCCATGGCAAGTCGTAGGTTATGTATAATTTAGTGAAACCATAATTAATATGTTGGTGGGAAGGCCCAAGCATCACTAAGAATTTGGTGATGTTTCTCTTCTGCAGGTCAGGACTAATGGGTGGAGGAACTGTTAGATATGTTGGATCACTGAGAGCAGTGGAGGTAATAGAATCAAGCTCCCTATCAGTAGAGGCCAGGGGGCATCACTTAATCACACACTTCAGGTGAATACAATTATTACAATTCCCAGGATGGTAAGAGTGAGAGTCCAGAGGTCATAGACCACAGAGAATTACAGAGAAATATAATGGACACAGCATCCTGAGGGAAAAATAGATTGGTAGCATTAAGCATATTCCTCTTATTGCACCAGTAAAAAATAATAATCAAGTATTAATAACCTATAGCCTGATAGTATGGGTTAACTCAATAAGAATGATCTTAATATAGTCACTAGATCTTGAGTCTGAAAAACCAGTTCAGTCCTGAATAAGTATTGGAACCAAGATCCAATGATGGAAGTATGTCTATGTCCCCAGGAGATAGATACTTATTATAATAAGTATACATTGTAATGAATTCCTCAATTATTTCTTCAAGGAATTTAGGATCATTTGTTAGCTAATTGCACAAAGGGGAAGAGGGAGTATTTAGACATCGTAAAGAATGTTGAACGTGAGGACTGTGTTGAATTTGAAATTCAGGAACTCAAAGTGTCAACATGGGATCTCTTTGAAAGTGGAGTCATGTGACATTCAGGTAATATATGCAGGTATGCTTTGTAAAGGGTGTACTGGGATTCTAAACCCACCTATTGGCCATTTTCTTTGTCTATAAATGTACAATGGGTTTTGACATATTCAGTATGGGTACAACACAAACATGGCTCTATTTTTCTTTTGGAAAAGAGCTATTGTAGCAGAGAAGGGTAAATAAAAGGCTCTGAAACTACTTCCTCCAACCAAGATAGCAAATCAAATGCAGTATGTTATCTCTTAGAGCATGACAGAGTTGGTATTACTCTTAAAGATATAACTATGATGGTCCCCACTTAATTCCTGAGCCTGATTCTATAGAAACCAGAGTACTACTAAAAGATGACTGAGGATTACTTCAAGTTCACCAAAATAGTAGCCTCGATTGCAGTAGCCTTACAACACATGGCTAGGACTGATTACTATGACTTCAAGTATATGGCATATGGCTGTTAATATGACAAACTCATCATTTTCTTCCCTAATCAATAATGAGGAATAGAATGAGTGTGTTTTTCATAGAAAAGACAAAAGTATTTTTCCTCTTGGCCATGATAACTCTCCTGACCTTTCTCACAATATACTTTGAAAAAGTCAGAACAGTGTGGATATTCTGAAAAGTATCATGTATTTATTGCATTGATAATATTATTTTTATCTGGCTTGATGAGCAAGATATGGCTAACAAACTGAAGGTCTTATTTATGACTCAGATACTCAAGTGAGGAGGAGATAAACCATACTGACATATTTAGAAGCACATAAGGTCGGAGGCATGGCAGAATATCCCATACAAATGATAGACACTTTTGTGTTATTTGTATTTTAGTATTTTATACCTTCTACTACAAAGAAGAAAGCACAATGCTTGTTAGAGTTTTTCGGGTTTTGTGGAAAATAAATTACCCTTATTACGGTATTACTCTGGCCCATATACTGGGTGAAATAAAAGGCTTCCAACTTTGGGTGTGGCCTGGAAAAAGAAAATAATGTTCAGTAGATCCAGAATGTGAGGCAAGTAGTCCTAAATGTTATGCCATACAATCTGGCGGATGACATATGGTTCAACATATTCCACGTGGAGTTTGTGGCAAGTGCCTGTGAAAAAGCTATAACGCTGACCCATGGAGTTCTAGAACATAGCCATGCCATCTGAGGTGAAGAATAATACTTTTTTTTTTTTTTTTTTTGCAAAACAGTTTCTGTTATGCTATAAAGTGCTGGTAGAGAACTCCTGAAACACCAAATGGCTATTTGGCCAGAACCACTCATAAACTTTTGTGGCTGAGCCAGTAACTACTAAGAAGGAGGCATTATACCTGAGATTGTGCATACATAGAGTTTCAGCAAACTATATGAGCAGGTAACCTGGACCCCCATGGGACTTACCACTCTTACTAATGTTCATTCCTCAGTCTATACTTACAACTTGTAGGGAATCTCAAGTATCCTCCCGGTGGACACATGCAAGAGCTAATTTTATAGATAAGTTGATTCCATACATAAGTGAAAACTGAAAAACACATATCCACACTCAAGGTGGCCTAGGAAAAACAATATAAAGGAAAATTCTTCCCAATGGGCAGAAGTTCAAACACTGCATTCGTCTTTCACCTTTTTTGAAAAGAGAACTTACTCAAATTTAGAATATATGCTCACTCATATCCATGGAAAATGGCTTGCTTGGCTAGTTAGGGGGCTAAACAAAAATATTTGAGGATTATAAATAAGTACAGGAAATTGGCATATGGATAGACTTATGGGCTTAGGCACAAAGTATAAAAATCTTTGTATCCTATGTGAGTGTCCACCATGGAGCATCTACTGTAAAAGAGGCACTAAATAACCAAGTAGATAGAATGATCTGACCTGGTGGTATCTGCCACAGTACCAATGGCCCAGTGATAGCACAATAGAAAACTGAACCAACTGACCAAAATGGTGGAGATTGAAGCGATACATGAGCTTAAATGCATGAATTCCTATTATTAAGGCTAATTTAGTTACTGCTGCTTCAGAGATGCCAGTGCTGAACCTCTGATAGAGAATGTCTCTTTGGTATGACTAATAAGCCACTTAGTGCCAAATTGATTACCTAGGTATCTTAATAGTTCTGAAAAATCCAGAGTTTTTTTTTTCTTTCTCTCAAGAATAGACATAAAGTCCACATATGATGTTAACTTTCTTTCTCATGGGCTTCTAGGCAGCACCACTATCTGAAGATTTATTTAGTCTTTGATTCACTAGCTTGAGATCTGACATAATATTGCTTCAGACCAAGGAGGCATTTTACAGCAAAGGGGATCTGTTAGTCATATCTCATATCATCCAAAACCAATGACCTGAGAAAATATTGTAACAACCTGCTAAGGCCAAAGCTCAACTACCATATCAGAGGCAGTACTTTTCAAGAATGGATTCACACTACATAGAATGCATATACTCATTAAAGAAAAGATAGAGGGTGCTGTTTCCCTAATGGTAATATATATGGATTCTGGAACCACCAGGTGTCTGCAGTAATGCCCTACACTCAATAATTTCCTGTGAACCATTTAGGATCACTGTACTCCCATCCCCACAACTCTGGTTGTGTAATACTAGAAATGCCATTCCCTAATGAAAGAAAAATTTTGCTATAGGCTATGTGTTAATTTGGATTATAATCTATGGCTCCTCCTTGGACATTTTGCATCAATGTACTAGCAAGCAAGACAAGAAACTATTGCTTAACAAACGTAATGAATTTTAATAATCAGAAGGAAGCAGGGCTACAATTTCACAGCAGGAGCAAGGAGGAATATCTGTGTGAAACCCAACTGATTCACCTTGCTGTCTCTTGATACCTTTATATTCATTCATGACTGTAACTGAACAGGTACAATCATGCCAGCCTAAGAAGTATATGGTAGACAGGACTTGAGACACCTTGGGGATAAAGAACTTCATAAGGTGTTTGCTGACTAAGGGGTATCTAGAATGGAGCATACAAGAGGGAAATTCATGTGTCATTTGAAGCACTGAGAACAACTCTAGTCATAGTACTTTTTATAACTTTTCTTTTTCATGTTTTCTCTCAGGAACAAGACCAAAAATCCTAGAGGGTTAGATATTCAAATGTATAGAGAAAAGTGAATTTGAGTAGACTTTCTTATACTGACCATAACCATATTCAAGAAAGTACTTGCTGTCCAAGGATAGGGAGAGAATTAAGCAGACAGTATGTGTCTCCTCCTCTGGGTCATTCTTTTCAGGAGATAATCACTTCCCTCAGTGCCATGTACTTCTCAGGGGAGCTTGCAGACAGTGATTTAGAGAGGCAGAGGTATAAAGCCCTCCCATTTTAACCTGTCTCAGGACAATCCTAACAGGCATTATTCACTCCAGAAATCTCTTTGTGGTTTTTGAAGGCTTGGTTGAGTCTGTTTCACAATTCGTCTTCTTCTTGTTTGATCCTTTTTCCACACTCTTTGTGGATTAAGTTTCTAATAGCATCCTATAGCCAGTCTCCACCTAATGGCTAGATTCTGGAAAAACAACATGCAATAGTATTCTACTTCTTTTGGATAAGTTGGATGACTAGCCTTCTGTTAAAAGAAACAAAAAGCTGTCTCTTTATATAAGAGGTTATTAAATTTGAGATCATGGTTAAGTCTTATAAGGTCAGGGAACTCTAACCCATTTCAGGCAAGTGGTGAATAGATTTACATGGTGACAATTTACTTGTATTTATTGCATGTTAATTTTGTCCAAGAAGAGAAAGCACATATATTCATATAAAGGAATATATAATTTTTACTCATTTGCCAAAGCTGTATGTGATTAAAGAAGTTTGATTTACTGCCATATGTGCATAAAGTATATTTTTTTTCATGATCTTGGGTATCTACTACAGAGTTGACAGATAATAAACATTTGAACATTTGATCTATATAAGTTCCAATGAATTAATAACATGTTTATTAATACTATGTGCAGATATAGGGTTGAGGATAGAAGATAAAATGTTCATGGGCTGAAGCGTAAGAAGAGAAGATGAATAACCCTCCAGAAAATTCCAGTAGAGATGCTTACTACATGGATTTATTTATAGTATTTTATCTATGGGAATACACAATATTTTTTGACAAATTAAAGAAAAGATGTGTTTTTTGATGTAGCCAGGAAGCATTTTTGAAGCATTTTCTGGCTTGTCACATCAAAATTGAATTTGCTTCATATATTTGAAAATAGCAGAGACTAATTTCTTGGTAATTTTATTAACAAGTTACAGAATGTAAATTATATTCATTATGTTATTTAGGCTATTTCAAAATGTCTGAGGGTTTGACAGTCACCCTGCAGTTTCCTGGATGTAGTAATTAATCAGCTTTGACTGCTCCAGATGTAACTGGCTTTGAAGGAGAATCTCACAAAAGATCACATGCACACAGACGCGTTGGTTGTTTTGTATTATTGTTTTTAAGATTTAAATAATCATATTCGGAGTCTTCATTTAAGTTACTGAAATTACTATAAATATATTTTATGTAAGGATTAAAATTTGCATATGGATTAGAATTTTTTTGTTCAGTCCACTATTTTCCAATATAAAGTAATAGTCACCTTATATAAATATGAATAGAGTTTTTAATTAACATGCAAAAATGCTAGAATTAATTTCAGTGATGAAGCACTGTAATGACATTCTATAAAAGAAACAAACAAGGAAATGACTAAAGGTTAGAGAGACATATTTTCCAATTATTCCGACCATTTTCTATTCTTTTAAAAGAGGTGTGCTTCACTGATATTTGAAGAAATTTCTAGATATCTTGTCAGGAGCATTGTCCTGTCCTACAAAAATATTTAAATGTAACCCAAACATACATAACATTGAGTGAAAGAAATCCAGACTTTCAAAAATAGGAAAAAAATGTCTAGTGATAGAGGTCCTAAAGGTTGCTATATTCTTCCTTTATCATAGAGAAATAAAATCAACTCAAAGTCAATTTTAGTAGTAATAAAAATATCTGTCAATAGAGAGTTACTCCAGCTGTAGAGGAAAAATAGTGAATTTCTGAAGAGCTGATTATGGGATTTCCACAATATGGTGTGGGTTGCCTCATCTATAGACCAGCCTGGGGAATCATGGACTGACATCACAGAACAGAATATATTCTCCTAAGGCAAAACAAAACATTTCTTGGTGTACCGGGATGGCCTCACTTTATCTTTATAACATCTTTAGTTGTAGATAGCAGGAAAGAGGCAGTGATAAAAGATAATGATTCACACATTTTAGCACTACTTTACAGTTGGGAAGCCTGAGACTCCTTGAGCAGATGGGCTGACCTAGTGCAGCACTGTATTCCAACCAGGCAAGTCAATGGCAAAGGCAAGACAACAGCCTAGATTCCAGAATTATGTCTTAACCAGAGTCCTAACCAATTCTTTTATCCTCCAGTATCCACCATCAAAAATACTATTTATGCTTCTAGTTTTTAAAATCTATTTTATACTGTGAAATGTTTATTTCTATTCTCTGTTTTATGTAACGTTAGATGCTTTCACATGTTGTCTTTAATGGCTATGAGATCCTGAATAGATTATGTTTATTGTCCCTATTACACAGACAAGAAACGAATAGACAAACAAAAGTTAGATCCACAGCCAGAAAAGCATTATTTATAGAAGTATGGGGATGGCATCCAGATCTGACTCAGGGTCCTTTGTTCTTGTATATAAAAATCTGCCACTTTATATCCATTTACATATACAAATGTATGGATACTCATTTTGATTGCTATCTTTTCCTGGAAATTAAACATTAAAAACATTATAAAATAATCAGTTTCTAGTAATGATTTTTATACAAAGTCATATTTTATCCTCTATTAAAATTGTGTGTGTGTGTGTGTGTGTGTGTGTGTGTGTGTGTGTGTGTCTGTATATTTGCAAGCTATATTCTTATAAGAGACAGAGTCTGTCACCTAGGCTTCTGTGCAGTGGCATGATCTTGGCTCACTGCAACCTCTGCCTCTCAGGTTCAAGCAATTTTACTGCCTCAGCTTCCTGGGTAACTGGGATTACAGGCAAACACCACCATGCCAAGCTAATTTTTGTATTTTTATTAGAGGCAGGGTTTCACCATCTTGGCCAGGCTGGTATGGCCCAGCTGCCTTGGTCTCCTAAAATGCTGAGATTACATGTGTGAGCCACTGTGCCCATCTGCTATATTATTTCTTATTTCTATTTCAACATTTCTCCATCCTTAAAGTTTAACTGACTGTGTCTCTTTTCATCTATATAGTATTTTTTATGCATATAACATTCTTCATTTGTAATTAGAACATTTAGATGAGTTAACTAAATTTAATCACCATGGGAATAATAGTATTCCCATAGATAAAATAATATAAATAAAAGCATATAGTATACCTGTTCTCATCTTTTTTGATGGACCACTTTAAAAACATATTACATTTTCACTATATTTATTTTTAAGTTACACACTTATTTCCTATTTTGTCTGGTGGTTACACAAAGGTTCAAACTTATATCTTTATCTTATAAAACTCTAATGTTGAGTGATATTATTCCCTTCTTTCTGCACAAGGAAAATATTTTTACCTAATTTCTAAGATTTATGCTATTTTTCATGTAATGTATACCTACAGTATTTAAAACCTAGTAGATAATACTATTAATGTTATATACAGTCAATAGTCATTTAGATTTTCCCATATATTTAGCCTTTCATCGATGTTATATTCTTTCCTACATCTCTGAAATTTCATTTGAAATTATATCCCTCTGCTGGAGAAATATCCTTTAGTGGTTTCCTTGTTGCAGGTTTACTGGTTGCAAAATCTCTAATTTTTTAACATTTCTAAAACTGTATTTTGTTCTTGATGTATATTTGCATTAAATGTGAAATTGTAGGTTAGCAGTTTTGTTTTTTAAGCACTTTAAGAGTATCATGTCATTATCTATTAGACTCCATCAATTACGTTGTAAAGTCATCTTCAGCTCTACTCATTGCTCTTATAAACGTATTCTCCACTTATAATATTATGACTGTTTATATTTTTTCTTTGCTCTTATGCTCACTAATGTATCCTAATGTCAATAGGGATTTATTTTTATTTACAATTTGCATTAGGTTTCATTATTTTGTGGATTCCTGTCTTATATCAGATTTTGAAAGTTTTTGACAAATATTTCTTGGAATGTTTCCTATGTTCATAATCATTTTCCCCTCTTGTCAGGACTCAAATTGCTAATGTTTGATACACTCACTTTGTATAATTCTAACCATTATTTATCTAATTAAGACCCAGTAGCCAATCAGTGAGAAAAAATCTCTACCATGATTTTCATACTACTTGAAAATTGGTACGTCATTAGGCTTTAAATTTTCTTACCACAAACAAATGATAAGTATATGAGGTGATAGATACGTTAAATACTTTAATTATTTTGTAATGTATCAAATTATCATTAAATATATCAAAGCATGTTGTATACTATTAATATATACAATTTTAATTCTAGTGTACCTTAGTAAAGCCTGGGGGGGGAAGTGTTGCTAAAACTGTGGATTTCTTTGAGGAACAATGAAACTCACAGCATCCTAGAAGTTTCCTTCTCAGTTTTTAACATTTTAGTTTTCTTTATTTTGTATAGCTCAAATATCATGAGACTGTGATGTTAAAAGCAGGTTGATTAAACTCTTTAATTATCTAATGAGAAATTTCTAGTAAGATCAAATGGGATGTGAAATGCTTTGTAAGCATTTCGTGAAGAAGCTGGAATTTGAGGTTCAATCTCTATAGTGAGAAGCTCCAACCCAGTAATTATCTAAAATCCCATGTGTTTTCCTAAATACTTATTCTGAATTGATAGACCTGAAGATCACACATTGGTAAGAAGATTTTGAGCCTCTTTCCATTCAGTTTCTGCCTTTATATTTGTGATCAGTTCACTAGTTAGCATTTACTTTTCGTCATTTGTTTGTACCAGTCTTTTCTAGGTTTATGTTTATAGGTGATTAAGCTTAGAGTAGAACAAATAGAAAGGGTGTGTTCTCTGGATGCAAATAAAGTTGTATAACCAAATATGTTTGGCAGAATTCCCTGAAATGGAAAAGTTTATATGTAAAAGGTTGAAAGCCTTAGAAATATTGTCTGGGTGTTCATAATTTGAAGCATAGAAAAACAATCACTTAATCCTGAAGAAGTGGGTTTTTGTTTCTCAGATTTTAGTTATGTATTTTCACACTTAAATTTTATTAATACATTCAATAATTTTTGTTGAGTGCCTACTCTCTGTCAGACAATTGAAGAAATATCTATGTGCTTATTGTTAACATATTAATAGATTTTGCAGATCAAAAATAAAAGCGCCTTTTCTAACCATTTTCACTAATTTTTCTGATGAGAAATAAATGTCTCTGTAGGCATTGACACAATGGATAGGGCTTTCAGAATTCTTGAATGGGCTCTGTTAGGTATGGGTTATATTATAACTTGACCTATTTTTCCAGTTCTTTCTCTTCACAAAGCCCTTTTATTTTCTACATTTGATTGCATGAAGGTTGTAACTGATAATATCCTTTATCTTGATTTATTCTTTGTTAGAAATACTATAGAAGTTGCAACTCTTAGTTACCTGCTGATAGCCAAAAAGATGTCAAGTTACTTGTAATTAATTACTTAACCTCTGTGTCACATTAAAAAAACAGTTTTCTTTTTTTTATAATGGTCAGAGAAAGTGCATAGAAAGAACTCATTAAAAATAAAAAGCTAAAGAAGTTAGGTGGACTCTTTATTAGATCATAAAGAAGCCAAAGGCTTTGTTTAGGTACACCAAGAAAAATATAGAGCAGATGTAAAGTTGAGGAATCTAGTTCAGCAAGTTTATCATTCCCTTAAAGATGTCAAGTATAAAAGTTGTCAGATTTTTAGACATGCTTGATGAATTCTTTTGGCTTGTTAAATTTATGTTTGTTTATTTACTAAGAAATTGCCAGAATACTAGTAATTTGAAGAATTAATTGAGGCCAGAATAACCATAGAGCTAAGGCTTAGAAAACTTACAGTCTAATAAGTTTATAATAAATGCTATTCTTAGTATATGTAAGTAATTTACTTAGTATACATACATTTCCTCACAAGATGGAGAGAGTACTCACTGTAGATCCTTCTAGTCCTCTCTCTCCATCTTGATATTGGCAATAGATGGCAATCTATCTATCCTAACTTTTTTTTTCCCGATGAGTCTGGTGGCAAGAGAATAATATATACTGTTATAACTTTTTCAGAGAACCAGTTTTTGATAAAATAAACCATTGTCTTCTATGGTATTGCTTTATTCCCTCATCATTATCAGTTATTTTATTCTACTAGGTTTGGATTTCAACTGCTATTCTTCTGGTTTCTTAGTAAAGAAGCTTAAGTTACTAAGTTGATTTATTTCTTCTTTTATAATACAGCTGATAGATATTGAATACTATAAATTTTTCCATTTTCATTATTTTGGGGAATCAAACAAAATTTTATATGTATGTTTAAAATTTCCATTTATTATAAAATAATTTCAAATATTCCCCTTCTATTTATCTATTGCGTAGTTACAATGTGTTGGTATTTTCCAAATACATATTTATTACTGTTTTTCAATTTAATTTGATCATGGTTAC
This sequence comes from Callithrix jacchus, assembly GCF_049354715.1. NCBI lineage: Eukaryota > Metazoa > Chordata > Mammalia > Primates > Cebidae > Callithrix > Callithrix jacchus. The sequence continues at coordinate 90,750,442 of NC_133511.1, forward strand.
AAAATATATTTTGCATTATTAAAATCAGTTTAAATTTATTTTACTTATTTTGTGATCCAGAGTATTGCCTATCTTAGTAAAAGGTTTATGTTAACTTGATAAAGATGAGTATTCTGCCATTTTAAGAGTGGTGTTCTACAAATGTCAATTATATTGTTGACAGTTAATTTTCAATATTATATATCCTTGTTGATATGCTGTCTAACTTTTATCAATTTGTAGAAGTATTGAAATCTCTCAAAATCATTAAGAGAATGCTTACAAGTATTATATTGTCTATTCTTTTAATTGTCTATTTTTTCATTCTGTAGGTTTTTCAGTCTGTCAGTTTTTTATTTAAGTGTTTTAAGTTCAGTACTGCTCTTGAAAGTATTAAAAAGTAGACAATTCTCTCATCTGTTCCTATAATTATCTATTGTTTCATTTATTTCTATAAGTTTTTCACTTCTTTAAGTTTTTGATTCATGTTTTGTAAAGCTCTATTATGTAGAAATGCTGTGTCCTTGAACTATCAGTCTTTAGTAATGTGTATCGACTCTCTTTAAACTTGGTATAATTCCTTTCTCTGTCATCTACTTTTTCTGATATTGGCATGGTTACTCCAGCTTTTTTGCTTAGTGTTAGCATGGTACACTGTTTCCCATCCTTTTATTTTTAAATCTTTTACTTTCTCTTTTAATCAAGTTTTTTATCAGCAACGTATAGTTAGATTTTGTTTTTTAAAGAAACTGTCAATTTATGATTTTTTAATTGAGGATTTAAAACATTTATATTTAATTTGCTTATGTATAAAGCCTGCTTTAAACCTATTTTCTTGTTTTCTATTTGTCTCGTTTTGGCTTTGTTCAATTTTTATTTTTGCTTTATTTTGATTGAGTATTTGTATCATTAAATTTTATCTTCTTTATTAGCCTACTGGCTATGTTTCTGTGTTTTACTAGTATTTACTTTAGAGTTTCTAATGAAAATTTTTATCATAGTTTTTATTCTATAATATTAAGCCATTTCACATAGAACACAAGAAGAGTCATTTTCTTCTCCTAGTTTTTATTATTATTGTTATATTCTAAATCTGTACGTTGTAATAAACCTGACACTATATTGCTATTATCTTTGTCTTAAATAATTATCTGTTAAAGAGACTTAAATAGTTCAACAGTTACATTTACTGAAATAACAATTTCCGGTATTCTTCATTTCTTTACATAGATCTAGGTTTCTATCTTATATAAATTCCCTTCTGCCTAATGGACTAGAGCTGTTGTTATTATTATTATTATTATTTTGACAGAGTCTAGCTCTGTAGCCCAGGCTGGAGTGCAATGGTGCAATCTCGGCTCACTGCAACCTTCGCCTCCCAGGTTCAAGCAATTCTCCTGCCTCAGCCTCCCAGGTAACTGGAATTACAGGTGCCCACCATGGCACACAGCTTTTTTTTTTTTTTTTTTTTTTTGTATTTTTAGTAGAGAAGTGGTTTTGCCATGTTGGCCAGGCTGGTTTTGAACTCCTGACCTCAGGTGATCTGCCTCCCTCAGTTTTCCAAAGTGTTGGGATTACAGGCATGAGCCACTGCACCTGGCCTAAACTAGATTATTATTATTTTTTTTTAATTTTTTATTGGATTTTAGATTTTGGGGTACATGAGCAGAGCATGCAAGACAGTTGCTTAGGAACACACATGGCAGTGTGCTTTTCTTTCCTTCTCCCCTTCACCCACATTTGGCATTTCTCCCCAGGCTATCCCTCCCCACCTCCCCCTCCCACTGGCCCTCCCCTTTTCCCCCCAATAGACCCCAGTGTTTAGTACTCCCCTTTCTGTGTCCATGTTTTCTCATTTTTCATCACCCACCTATGAGTGAGAATATGCGGTGTTTCATTTTCTGTTCTTGTGTCAGTTTGCTGAGGATGACGTTCTCCAGATTCATCCATGTCCCTACAAACGACACAAACTCATCATTTCTGATTGCTGCATAATATTCCATGGTGTATATGTGCCACATTTTTCCAATCCAGTCTATTATCAATGGGCATTTGGGTTGATTCCAGGTCTTTGCTATTGTAAACAGTGCTGCAATGAACATTCGTGTACATGTGTCCTTATAGTAGAACGATTTATAGTCTTTTGGATATATACCCAGTAATGGGATTGCTGGGTCAAATGGAATTTCTATTTCTAAGGCCTTGAGGAATCGCCACACTGTCTTCCACAATGGTTGAACTAATTTACACTCCCATCAACAGTGTAAAAGTGTTCCTTTTTCTCCACATCCTCTCCAGCATCTGTTGTCTCCAGATTTTTTAATGATCGCCATTCTAACTGGAGTGAGATGGTATCTCAATGTGGTTTTGATTTGCATCTCTCTGATGACCAGTGACGATGAGCATATTTTCATATGATTGTTGGCCTCATATATGTCTTCTTTCATAAAGTGTCTGTTCATATCCTTTGCCCACTTTTGAATGGGCTTGTTTGTTTTTTTCCTGTAAATCCGTTTGAGTTCTTCGTAAATTCTGGATATCAGCCCTTTGTCAGATGGGTAAACTGCAAAAATTTTTTCCCATTCTGTTGGTTGCCGATCCACTCTTGTGACTGTTTCTTTTGCCGTGCAGAAGCTGTGGAGTTTCATTAGGTCCCATTTGTCTATTTTGGCTTTTGTTGCCAATGCTTTTGGTGTTTTGTTCATGAAGTCCTTGCCTACTCCTATGTCCTGGATAGTTTTGCCTAGATTTCCTTCTAGGGTTTTTATGGTGCCAGGTCTTATGTTTAAGTCTTTAATCCATCTGGAGTTAATTTTAGTGTAAGGTGTCAGGAAGGGGTCCAGTTTCTGCTTTCTGCACATGGCTAGCCAGTTTTCCCAACACCATTTGTTAAACAGGGAATCCTTTCCCCCTTGCTTGTTTTTGTCAGGTTTATCAAAGATTGTATAGTTGTATGCATGTTGTGTTGCCTCCGGTGCCTCTGTTTTGTTCCATTCATCTATATCTCTGTTTTGGTACCAGTACCATGCTGTTTTGATTACTGTAGCCTTGTAGTATAGTTTGAAAACCGGTAGTGTGATGCCCCCCGCTGTGTTCTTTTTGCTTAGAATTGACTTGGCTATGCGGGCTCTCTTTTGGTTCCATATGAAGTTCATGGTGGTTTTTCCAGTTCTGTGAAGAAAGTCAATGGTAGCTTGATGGGGATAGCATTGATTCTGCAAATTACTTTGGGAAGTATAGCCATTTTCACGATATTAATTCTTCCTAACCATGAACATGGAATGTTTCTCCATCTGTTTGTGTCCTCTCTGATTTCGTTGAGCAGTGGTTTGAAGTTCTCCTTGAAGAGGTCCCTTACGTTCCTTGTGAGTTGTATTTCAAGGTATTTTATTCTTTTTGTAGCAATTGTGAATGGCAGTTCGTTCTTGATTTGGCTTTCTTTAAGTCTGTTATTGATGTAGACGAATGCTTGTGATTTTTGCACATTGATTTTATATCCTGAGACTTTGCTGAAGTTGCTTATCAGTTTCAGGAGATTTTGGGCTGAGGTGATGGGGTCTTCTAGGTATACTATCATGTCGTCTGCAAATAGAGACAATTTGGCTTCCACCTTTCCTATTTGAATACACTTTATTTCTTTTTCTTGCCTGATTGCTCTGGCTAGAACTTCCAGAACTATATTGAATAGAAGTGGTGAAAGAGGGCATCCTTGTCTAGTGCCAGATTTCAAAGGGAATGCTTCCAGTTTTTGCCCATTAAGTATGATATTGGCTGTTGGTTTGTCATAAATAGCTTTTATTACTTTGAGATACGTTCCATCGATACCGAGTTTATTGAGGGTTTTTAGCATAAAGGGCTGTTGAATTTTGTCAAATGCCTTCTCTGTGTCAATTGAGATAATCATGTGGTTTTTGTTTTTGGTTCTGTTTATGTGGTGAATTACGTTGATAGACTTGCGTATGTTGAACCAGTCTTGCATCCCCGGGATGAATCCTACTTGATCATGATGAATAAGTTTTTTGATTTGCTGTTGCATTCGGCTTGCCAATATTTTATTGAAGATTTTTGCATCTATGTTCATCATGGATATTGGCCTGAAGTTTTCTTTTCTCGTTGGGTCTCTGCCGGGTTTTGGTATCAGGATGATGTTGGTCTCGTAAAATGATTTGGGAAGGATTCCCTCTTTTTGATTGTTTGAAATAGTTTTAGAAGGAATGGTACCAGCTCCTGTTTGTGTGTCTGGTAGAATTCGGCTGTGAACCCATCTGGACCTGGGCTTTTTTGTGTGTGGTAGGCTCTTAATTGCTGCCTCGACTTCTGACCTTGTTATTGGTCTATTCATAGTTTCAGCTTCCTCCTGGTTTAGGCTTGGGAGGACACGGGAGTCCAGGAATTTATCCATTTCTTCCAGGTTTACTAGTTTATGTGCATAGAGTTGTTTGTAATATTCTCTGATGATGGTTTGAATTTCTGTGGAATCTGTGGTGATTTCCCCTTTATCATTTTTTTATTGCGTCTATTTGGTTGTTCTCTCTTTTATTTTTAATCAATCTGGCTAGTGGTCTGTCTATTTTGTTGATCTTTTCAAAAAACCAGCTCTTGGATTTATTGATTTTTTGAAGGGTTTTTCGTATCTCAATCTCCTTCAGTTCAGCTCTGATCTTAGTTATTGCTTGTCTTCTGCTGGGTTTTGAGCTTTTTTGATCTTGCTCCTCTAGCTCTTTCAATTTTGATGATAGGGTGTCAATTTTGGATCTCTCCATTCTCCTCATATGGGCACTTATTGCTATATACTTTCCTCTAGAGTCTGCTTTAAATGTGTCCCAGAGGTTCTGGCATGTTGTGTCTTCGTTCTCATTGGTTTCGAAAAACCTCTTTATTTCTGACTTCATTTCATTGTTTACCCAGTCAACATTCAAGAGCCAGTTGTTCAGTTTCCATGAAGCTGTGCGGTTCTGGGTTGGTTTCTGTATTCTGAGTTCTAACTTGATTGCACTATGGTCTGAGAGGCTGTTTGTTATGATTTCAGTTGTTTTGCATTTGTTGAGCAGTGCTTTACTTCCAATTATGTGGTCCATTTTTGAGTAGGTGTGATGTGGTGCTGAGAAGAATGTATATTCTGTGGATTTGGGGTGGAGAGTTCTGTAAATGTCTATCAGGTTTGCTTGCTCCAGGTCTGAGTTCAAGCCCTGGATATCCTTGTTGATTTTCTGTCAGGTTGATCTGTCTAATATTGACAGTGGAGTGTTAAAGTCTCCCACTATTATTGTTTGGGAGTCTAAGTCTCTTGGTAAGTCATTAAGAACTTGCCTTATGTATCTGGGTGCTCCTGCATTGGGTCCATATATGTTTAGGATCGTTAGCTCTTCTTGTTTTATCGATCATTTTACCATTATGTAATGGTCTTCTTTGTCTCTTTTGATCTTTGTTGCTTTGAAGTCTATTTTATCAGAGATGAGAATTGCAACTCCTGCTTTTTTTTTGCTCTCCATTAGCTTGGTAAATCTTCCTCCATCCCTTTATTTTGAGCCTTTGTGTATCCTTGCATGTGAGATGGGTTTCCTGGATACAGCACACTGATGGATTTTGGATTTTTATCCAATTTGCCAGTCTGTGTCTTTTGATTGGTGCATTTAGTCCATTTACATTTAGGGTTAATATTGTTATGTGTGAATTTGATACTGCCATTTTGATGCTAAGTGGCTGTTTTGCCTGTTAGTTGTTGTAGAATCTTCATTATGTTGATGCTCTTTAACTTTTAGTGTGATTTTGGAATGGCTGATACTGGTTGTTCCTTTCTATGTGTAGTGCCTCTTTTAGGAGCTCTTGTAAAGCTGGCCTGGTGGTGACAAAATCTCTGAGTACTTGCTCTTTTGCAAAGGATTTTATTTTTCCTTCATTTCTGAAGCTCAGTTTGGCTGGATATGAAATTCTGGGTTGAAAGTTCTTTTCTTTAAGGATGTTGAATATTGGCCCCCACTCTCTTCTGGCTTGTAGTGTTTCTGCCGAGAAATCTGCTGTGAGTCTGATGGGCTTCCCTTTGTGGGTAACTCGACCTTTCTCTCTGGCTGCCCTTAGTATTTTCTCCTTTATTTCAACCTTGTTGAATCTGACGATTATGTGCCTTGGGGTTGCTCTTCTTGCAGAATATCTTTGTGGTGTTCTCTGTATTTCCTGCAGTTGAGTGTTGGCCTGTCTTGCTAGGTGGGGGAAGTTTTCCTGGATGATGTCCTGAAGAGTATTTTCCAGCTTGGATTCATTCTCTTCGTCCCCTTCTGGTACACCTATCAAGCGTAGATTAGGTCTTTTCACATAGTCCTACATTTCTTGGAGACTTTGTTCATTCCTTTTTGTGCTTTTTTCTCTAATCTTGGTTTCTCATTTTATTTCATTGAGTTGGTCTTCGACTTCAGATATTCTTTCTTCTTCTTGGTCAATTCGGCTATTGAAACTTGTGCATGCTTCGCAAAGTTCTCCTATTGTGTTTTTCAGCTCCTTTAATTCATTCATATTCCTCTCTAAGTTATCCATTCTTGTTATCATTTCCTCATATCTTGTTTTAAGTTCCTTAGTTTCTTTGCATTGATTTAATACATGTTCTTTTAGCTCACAAAAGTTTCTCATTATCCACCTTCTGAAGTCTAATTCCGTCATTTCGTCACAGTCATTCTCCGTCCAGCTTTGTTCCCTTGCTGGTGAGGAGTTTTGGTCCTTTCTAGGAGGCGAGGTGTTCTGGTTTCGGGTGTTTTCCTCCTTTTTGCGCTGGTTTCTTCCCATCTTTGTGGGTTTATCCGCTTGTCGTCTGCGTAGTTGCTGACTTTTCGATTGGGTCTCTGAGTGGACACCCAGATTGTTGATGAGGAAGTATTTCTGTTACTTGGTTTTTCTTCTACAAGCCTAGCCCCTTCACTGTACCACTGCTGAGGTCCACTCCAGGCCCTGCTTGTCTGGGGTGCACCTCTAGCAGCTGTGGCACAGTGAGGGATGCTACCCGTTTCTTTTTCTGCTATCTTTGTCCCAGGATGATGCCTGCCAAATGTCAGTCTTTTGGATATAGAGGGGTCAGGGAGCTGCTTGAGGAGACAGTCTGTTCTTTTTAGGAGCTCAATTTCTGAGCTGTGAGCTCTGTTGTTCATTCAGGGCTGTTAGGCTGCTATGTTTGATTCTGCTGCAACAGAGCTCATTAAAAAAAAAACCCTTTTTTTCTCAAATGCTTTGTGTTGGGGGATTCGGGCTTTATTTTTCGATGTCCAATGAGGTGTCCTGCCCAGCTAGAAGGCAGACTAGCCACTGTTTGGCTGCCGAGGCTCCGCCCTGCTGTTGTGTGATTCGCCCTGTACCTGCAGGCTCTGCTGTGGTCTCCGCCATACCCTGCGGTGGAGTCTCTTCATTGTAGTGTGTTGCCTCAGCAATGGCAGGCTGCGTCAGCAGTGGGCGTGTATCTCAGTTGGGGCGGGTTGCCTCGGTAGTGGTGGACGCCCCTCCCCCACAGAGTGTCTCAGACCATCTGCTCGGGATAGTTTGAAATCGCAGTTTTGTTCGTCCCACTGGGTGTCCCAAACGATCTGTCCCTGCAATCCCCTGGGCTGGCCTACTGTCCAAGTCTCATTCAGTCTCAAGTCCAGCCCTCTCAAGTCTCAGGTTGCTGGTTCAACAGGGCACCCGGACAAGCGTGCCCTGTGGGGATTACTGGGTAGGGCCGGCCGCCACCGCCCCAGCTGCCGGCTTCACCAGGCAGACCTACTGCCTGGCGTCCCATGTCTTTTTTATACTTGGGAGTTTCCCCGTTCTGTGGGCAACAAAGATCAGTCTGGAAATGCAGCTCTGACTCACCGTTTGCAGATTCAACGAGAGCTCCAATCCTGGGTTGTTCTCACAGTGCCATCTTGAGTCCTCCCCCCAACTAGATTATTTTTTAAACTCCAGTTCTGGTGATGATTTTTTTTATCTTTTGCATGTCTGAAAAACCTATTAATTGAATTATTGGGTTTAAAATAAAATTTCATTTGATATGAAAGTCTAAATTGAATTTTTCAGAAATTTAATAATTTTACTCTATTCTTTTTTGGCATGTATTGTTTTCTTCAATAAATCTATCATTATTACCTTTGTTTCTCTGCACATAATGAATCATTCGTTGTAGCTTTTTTAAAGATATTTTTAAAGCATCACCGTGTTCCATTTATTTGACAAAGATGTTCTTAGGTATAGTTTTTATCATTTTAATGAACTTTTTATTATTTTTATGTAATCTGTGAATTTATAGTTTTAACAAGTTTGAAAATTTTTCAACCAATATTACAGTTTCTTTTCTATCTCCTATCTCTCTTCCCTATTTTGAAGACTCCAATTTCATGTTTATCAGATTGCTTAAAATTATCCTACAACTTTAAAGAATTTTATTTTTTGAATTTATGGCTCTATCACCTGTTCCTGTTTCATCAAGCTCATTAAAGAAATTTTATTCTGCAGTATCTAATCAGTTTAACTCATGCATCCTAATTTTTCTGTCTATAGAATTTCAATTGGATTTTTTTGTTTTGTTTTGTTTTTCACTTTCTGTCTTACTTCATTTGGGTTTCTATAGCAAAATATCACAAACTGAGTGGTTTATAAACAACAGAAATTTATTTCTCATAGTTCTGGAAGTTGGGAAGTCCAAGGTTAAGATGCTGACAAATGTAGTGTCTGGTGAAGATTTATTTTCCTATATACAGTTGGCTTTTTCTAGCTGTGCTCTCACATTGTGGAAGGGAGGGGCTTGGGCCTCTTTTATAAAGGTCCTAATTGCATTCATGAGGGCTTTGCCTCCATGACCCAATCACATATGAAAGCTTCCAAGTCCTAATTTGGTCACATTGGACATTAAGATTTAAACATGAATTTTGGGGAAACAAACATTCAGATTGTAGCATTCAGAAATACAGAAAATTCTATATTTCTCTTTGTCATACTTATGCTTTTTTCTACCCTCTTGAATATATTGATTATAATTATATCAGCTGTTCTAGTACTATTTTCTATTAAATCTATCATTTATTATGTCTTTTGTTCTATATATTTATTGTTTCCTCATATGACCCACATTTTTCTGATTCTTTCTATGTCTTAAAATTTTGGATAGTACGTTCAGTCTTATGATTTTTACCTATTAGGTACTAGATAACTTTCATCCACCTTTACATATTTGCAATATTTTTTTGCGAGACAGCATCAAATTATCTATGCATGGTAAAATTACATTAATACAGCAATATAAGTATGTTTATCAAAAGCAAGATAAGCAGAAAAGAGATTGTTGATTAGATGACTATATTCTATATGTCAATCAAAGTAAAGACTCATAAACATAGCTAGAAAAATGGGAAACAGCTGAAAAAATAAACATCCTTAGGGGCAAGAATTTCTGAAAAAATAGAGGAATATATAATGTTAATTTTATATTATTTGTATCTGTAGTTCTACATATGACTTAATAATTACAAAATTATACCTATCACAGCAGTATCTAAATTCCTCCATAAAATACAAAAACTACACTTTTTTATGTGATGGCATTTGTGGTTATTAGAGGAAAGTGTACATTCAGGTTGATATCAATCAAAGACAACAGTAAATACAGATATCAAGATAGAATAATTTCTAAAATGCCCAAATAACAGAAAATTGAACATAGATTTGACTATTCTTTTGAAGTTTGAACTTCTCATAAAATGCGGAAGAAGTTCTCAGGAGTTATATAATAAAGGGATTAGTAATCCTCAAAGACAAAAAAACTTGAGGGCATGAAAATCGGAGACAAGAGATAACAATTTTAAAGATAAAAAAAATCTGTATAAAAAAGCTTTGCACAAACTCTGATGAGCTATATATAAAATTCCATAATAAAATATTTAGGAACCAGAAGGTGCAGGTTCTATTTCTTTTCCTGATAATCAGCTTACTACATGATTAGAAAAATAATTTAGCTTCCATATCTATCAATGTAGTGTGTTCAATTTTCCACCATACTCTAAATGTTATGAATATACTAGAAAATATTTACCAATTATGGAATGGGAAAGCACAGAAAGATAAATTATTATGATCTCTATTTTTTACATTAAATTCTAAATTTATTCCTGGCCCTGGTCTAAGTATACATGAAGCCAGTAGTAGAAAAGCAATAATTTCATAGTTAGATGCTAAAATATTTAAAAAACAATTCTAACAATTGTGATCACTTACTGGGAATCTGCTATGTACTGTCACATAATCATTGTTGCTCCGTTGATCTTTAATATAATATTTTAGATTTGTCTATGTTAACACATTGTACAGATAACAAAATAGCTCTGTGAAAGCTTATGATCAGGAAGACTTGCTGTTTAGTGTATATATCATAAGAAACAATTAGAAGCATATGCATAAACTTCATAATTTCATTCATAAGCTGCAATAAAAACAAAATAAAACAAAATAAAGAAAAAAATGAATGACTAATATTGTCTAAAGAGGCATTTGGTGCTCTTTTGACTTCTGTTCCCAAGAGCTCCTTATTACAAGTCATATGGCAGCATTTTTATTTCTTTGGCAAGGAACAACTTGAAATGAAGTGACAGCAACTCTTAAGAGAATTGCCTGTGTGTTTTGCTGAAATTTAAATGTAATGCTACTTAACTTTTCCGGTATCCTGGGAATATTCCTATATATTTCTGCAAATTTATACTTGCTTCAATCAGTACTCAACATATTAAGTACAACAGTTTTGTGGAGCTCTGTCATAAAATTTGATGGCTTGGTTTTTCATCATGCTGCATCATTAAAAGATAAAGGGCCACTCTCAACAACTTACTAGAAAACATTAGGCAACATTTTCTTTTAATGATACAGGATTAAGCCAACCTTGCAAATATAGCTAGATATTGTCTAATATTAACTTTAATGAAAAGCAACTCTCATTACCACTGGTAGATCATCAAGGATCTCTTATGAGTTTAGTTGAACTTTCTCAAAGAGAAGCTCTTGACAGCATTGCATAAATTTTGATATGCTTAAGCTGCAAGGATCATCTCTAGAAAGCCAGGTGAAGTATGATTAAAAGCAGCTAAGTGCTATTCATGAATAATTGGTCTTTGCTCTATGCAAAATAATTCGTTAGATTTTATGTGGCTTAGAAATCTATGGAGACAGCTAATATTTTGATTTAAGGCTAATATTTCAAATTCATTGGAAGTTACAATAAATTTGAAATATCAGCCTGAAATCAAAATATTTACTCATTGAAAGTTACAAATTATCTAAGAAAAAATAATATCATATTAAATATGTTTTTGTTGAAAATGTAAACCAAGTCTTCCCAATAAAGAGTTTGAGGAAATTTATAAAAGAATGTAGTCAGTAAGACTGATAAAATAAAAACAAAATTCAGCATACAGAAGATAAGGGGCTGTTATCTCCAAAAACTAGTCCCATCTGGTGACTACATTCTGCATTATTTTTACTCCTGAACCATCTTCAAGTCAAGGTTAAATCAAATATACATAAATTTTTTATGTATAACACCACATCATATTGTATATTTATATTTCATTTTATACATGTGTATTTTTTGTATGTATATTAATTTCTCTATAATTTTAATATATTTACTGTTTAATATTTTCATATTTACAGAGCATAGTCAGGTCATTATGTTCTCACTGAATTCTCAGAACTAACTTGTATGTTAAGTATTCTTATATTCTCTATTTTATAGTAAAACAAATAGAGCTTTAAAGAGGTTAAAAGCAAATTACCCAAAGTCACATAGTTGTGTATGCCATAAACAGGTCACAAATTTAGATATGTCTAACTCCATAATTTGCGTATAACTTTGTAAGAAGATAAAGCCAGCAGCTCCTACGACTTAGTGATAGGATGGCTCTATAAAAGGTAACTGAATTACATAATGGGCTTTAATTACAACAATTTTATTGCTATTATTGTATTTTTGGGCAAGATGATTTTAGATAACTAGTGGTATAAATTTCAAATGTTTAAGTCTTATGTTTACTAATATTGCAATTACACACATAACAACAATTTCTGTACATGAAAGTGAAACAAAATACATAATTACTGTAAGGCTCAGTTTCCATATATTTAAAACTGTAATAATAACTAATTTCATGTGTTTTGAAATGTTTACAAAAGATAATATGTGTTAATCTTCTAACATAGTCACTTGTATACTCTGATGTTCAATAAGTAACTAGGTCTCTTTCCAGTTTCCTCCACTATGAATAAAGACATTCCTTGCATGAAGGGCATTTCCAGAGTTAGTTCACAGCATAGGCCAGAAACGATTAACTACAACATACTGATTTTTTTTTTCTGACTTTATTGATAGCGTTGATTTTGTCCATGGTAAATTTCTAGTAAACAAATGTCTCAGTGGTGTTATATATCTTTGTATGCTGATATATATATATAGCTCTTAGGCTAAATTTTATATATAGCTTCCTATGCTATATTTTATATATAGCTTGTATGCTAAAGGTACATTTTCTAGGACCATTTTCCATGCATATTTGCAGATTAGAAGTGGAAAAAAGAAGAACTGCTATCTCTACAAATAAAAAATAAAAATAGCTGGGCATCTACTCAGAAAGCTGGTGAAGAAAGAGAATTCCTTAATCCCAAAAGTTTGAGGCTACAGTGAGCTATGATGGCATCACTGGACTCCAGGCTGGTTGACAGAGTGAGACTCAGTCTCTTTAAAATTATATATATCTATTTTGAGGAGGAGTTATTTCCCCAAACTATAAGACAATATGAATACTTCATTTAGGTATAGAATTGGCTAAAAGAAAGAGAAGAGAAACATAAACATAATTTATAGGTATGAATTTTCTGTGAGGTGAGTCATTCATCAAATAGATGAATTTACCAGGAATGATTCACATCTTATTAATAAGAACCTATATTTTTGTTTTTAAATAATTTCTTTATAATAATGGTGAACATTTTAAGAAAACCAATACAAATTAATGACTGGGTCAGAAAATTTAAAACTTCTAATTCAAAGTGGAAAAGAAAAAAATGATTCTGTTTTCTAGAAGGGATTTGGTTTACTTTTTCTTGTTTGTACATTAGGTTTGATGGAATTTTAAATAGATAAATGGCATCACAGTGTATCATGATAGAATTGATGTATAGGGCTGAGAGTTATAAGTGTATATTCTCTTGAAGTACAGAATTCCTGTTTTCACGAACCACATAAACTATAGTATATTCATGAAATGTAATCTGAGTGGCTCAGGAATGCATGGGGAATTTCTGATATTTGTAAGGTTGGCTTTTAGAAGGAGAGGCAATTTCTTATGTCTATATGACTTATTGATAGCATAAATCACCATTTCCTCTATCTCTTGACCCCCTACTCTCATTCATATATAGTGTGAAGTGTTAGGTGAAGTTTTAGATGTGACAGAGAAAGAAAGCATAAAAGGAAGGAAAAGAGAAAGGAAAGAAGGAAGGAAAAAAGAGGAAAAAAGGAAAACGGAGGGAAGGAAGAGAAGGAAAGAGGAAGAAAGGAAGAAAGGGAAGAAGGCAGGCAAACAAGAAATAAGAGAAGAGGGAGGAAGGAAGGACGGGGGGAAAGAAGGAAGGAAGGAGGGAAAGAAGGAGGGAAGGAAGAGAGGGCAGGAAGAACGGCAGTAAGGCAGGAAAAAGGAAGGAAGGAAAAAAGAAAAGGCAGGAAGAAAGGCAGTATGGCAGGAAAAGAAGGAAGGAAGAAAGGAAGGGAGGGAGGGAGAGAAGGAAGGAGGGAGGGAGGAAGAGGGAGAGAAAGTATTCAGTCTTGAAATTAGGTTAAAGATGCTGTATATCTGATTAGCAAGGAATTCATATTGATGATGTTTGAAACACATTTATTTGTCTTAAAATATGTAGCAAGTTCAAGTAGTTAAGATTGTCTACATAGGTGAAATGATGCAGTTTTATGATCTGATGTTTTAAAAGGGTCATTGAGCTGGCCTTGGCCTTGGAGTAGCAAGTTTGGCTTATTTCTATTTGCAAATGAATGAAAGGTTTGGGAAACAAACCACAGACACAGGGCTAGGGTGCTTTCTTAGAAGGTCAATGCATGAATTTACCAAAAATAGAATAATAAAATCTTATTTTTTCCTATATGCTTGTGTGTGGTCAGCAAAAGTTTTAGGAAATGACAGATCCCTGGGATACAGGTGCTATTTTGTTTTAGACAGCCAGCGGAATAAAACAGATATAGCCAAAGTGAAGGGTTGTGTATAATTTTTCCCCCAATATGTAACTCTTATTATCCAAACTCTACCAGCTCCACGAGCACTTTATTCTCATCCCAGGAGTCCACAAATACATCAGGAGACAAACCCTCCCTCTGCTTTAATAGAAATACATGGGAAGAGATGAAGATGAAGATATTTGCAGTTGGAGATTGAGAATGATTACTGTTCAGGATGGGTTAGTGAATCTTGCAATACAAAGGATGAGGGGGAATTCCAACAAGATTAAAAAAAAAAAAAAACCAGAGTGGTCTATTTATCCTGGTTTGTCTGGGACTGAGTTTCTGATGGTTGGGATTTTCAGTGCTCAAAGAAGAAAATTTTCAGGCTAGTTGAGATTATTAGTTACCCACACAGAGAGAGATGGAGAAAAGTTAAAATAGTTTCATTTAAGCTAAAAGTCAAAAGTTTCATTTAAGCCACCTGCTGAAGTCTTAAATAGTTTTGAATTAAACTCAAGAGTTTTAGGAATTAAGGACATCCTCATACTTAGGAGTTAATATCTAGATAAAGAACATGGTTCTTTCCCAACTACCTAACCATTTTCTGTTGCCCAGGCTGGAGTGCAGTGGCTTGATTTTGGCTCACTACAACCTCCAACTCCTGGGTTCAAGAATTCTCCTGTCTCAGCCTCTTGAATAGATGGGACTACAGGTATGTGCCACCACACCCAGCTATTTTTTTTTTTTTTTGTATTTTTATTAAAGACAGGGTTTCATTATGATCAGGCTGGTCTCAAACTCCTGACCTCAGGTGATCCACCTGCCTTGGCCTCCCAAAGTGCTGGGATTACAGGGGTAAGCCCATATGTCCAGCCTGAACAAAAACTTGTTTATCAATAACTCCTTAAACTTTCTCAGGTTCCCAGTAGATATTTGCTTTGAGATAACCTGTATGTATGAACATATAATAATTATAGAAATATATTTTATGATTTTATGTAACATTACAAATTCTTCCCTGATCTGTACTTCATTTTAACAATAAATATATATTTCCTAGCTATGTAAATGTGAGTGATATTAATATACCTCTTCAGCATAATTTGTCTTTCAGTTATATCCAGTCTTATGGGTTTTTTATTTTTAATAATAGATGATTCATTAATACGTATCTTCTTACAACACAGTGTGTTGTCTGTTGAGTTATAAACTTACTATTAATTTCTGGGGTTAGATCACAATGTATTTACACATGTATGTCTTTATAACTACAGTACAGTGATTTTTACTTTACTACTTTAAAGGTTTATACCAATTTCAGCTGCTGACCTATGATTCAACTGAACTTATGATTCAATTTTACTGAAACTTTGTTAGTAATGCATATTAAAAATTTTCCTAGTGTAATAATAGAACCTCAAAGTTATTTTAATAAACTTTTCTTTGATCATTTCCAAGAGTTAACAGTTCTTAATGTGTATCTACACTTTGCTTTTTGTAATTGTTTCTTTGCATCCATTTAAGTTTTAAAATTACAATATCAAATGTGAAAGGTTACATTTAGGCATTGTCTTTTTGGGGTAGTTACGAATTTAATGCAAAGCTAAAGAGAAAAAACAAGTTTGTTTGGCATTTGTACTTATAACACTGTTACAGTCATTAGGATAAATGGCACATCATGTCACAGTGAGTGATATTTGATAAATGATGGGGACAGTTGGAGAACAAAACACTTTAAATTGTGTCTAGAGCTTCGGTGATGCCAGATGCTCATTTCCTAAAGCTGTCTTACTGACTAAATTTGAAATGACTAGCAGGAAAAAAAAATTAAAGAGAAGAAATATGATAAATGAACATTTAAAAGGCAAAGTCATGGTTATAAACATAATGATTCCCTTGAAATACTGCTTTTTAATAGACATTATATAATTCTTCTGAGCTTCATAATATAAATCATATAGAAGTTGGCTTTAAAGTGTAATTGATTGTACTGTTACAGGAAAACATAAATTAAGAGAGAAGAAAATAAGGGTAAGATATAAAAAAAGCAGAATTATGGAATTAGGGTATACACATGATAGAGATATTGAGTTGTTAAGAAAATTATAAGCCATCCATTTACAGTTTCTAATTGTTTTTCTAGATAGTGAGAGCAAGAGTGACTAATACTTGTGGGAATTAATAAATAACATACCTGGATTAGAAGTACCTAACAGATGACTAGTGTGCCATATAATTTTTATTTGACCATAATTAAATGCCCTCTTTCTTTTGAATTAAGTGGAAGACAGTATGATAGAAGGGAGTTGCAGAAGAAATATTCTGAAGGAGTGGGACAGTTATGTTTCTCTGTTAGGTTTCCTAGTTTGGTTGATTCAACACCCCCTGTAAAGTCCCGTAGGTGTAGTCCTGTAGGTGTAAAGAAGGTGTTTCTTCTGTCATCCGGTCTGTGAAATTGGTACTTTTAATATATTTTTATATCGTCAGAAAATACAGTTTTGAGTATTATTAAGTATGTGTCCTGACACATTTTGCTTGTGATGATTTTCAAGTTTGAATGGAGACTGACGTTATGAGAACTCAGTTGTCTTTCTAGATGACCTAAACTTTCAGTCTGTTGTAGTCAGGAAGAACCACTTTCAAATCTCAACTTCACCGTCACCCAGTTGGTGTGTATTCTGAAAAGTGGCTTAATATTTCTGGGTCTCATTTTCCCCCACATATGAAACTTACATAAAATACTGTGTGTCATCAATGGGAGGATAAAAATAAGTTCTCTATTAGAAATATCTTGGGGAAAATTCGTGGGAGAAAGGTAGTGCCTGAAATGTAGTATTTTCTTTTCTTCCTTTCTTTTTTTTTTTAATGTTAGTGAAGGCTATATTTATTTATTTATTTTTATACTTTAGGTTCTGGGGTACATGTGCAGATTGTGCAGGATTGTTACATAGGTATACACATGTCATAGTGATTTGCTGCATCCATCCTGGTCACCTACAATAGGTATTTCTCCTAATGTTATCCCTCCCCAATTCCCCACCCTCTGCTATTCCTCCCCTAGTGCCCCACCCCCCAACAGGCCCCAGACAGTGCATGTAAGTTCTTATAAGCTGTAAGGTACTCTAAAATGTAAAGAATTACTCTGACTAAAAAGCCTCATAAAATATTTCATTGATTTTTTTAAATGGGTAATTTTATTTTAGGGCTTGCAACTCTCACTCCAGGAAAACATGAAGTGTTTTAAGCAGTAAGAGGGGATTTAAAGAAAATACTCTGTTTGAGCTTTATTGGAACTTTATTGTCCAGGGTTTACATACTGACAAAACACGTGTCTTTTTGTAGACAGTCTATTTTTTTATATAGAGAGAAGGATGAAAGACAGTATAGGTTCTAAGTGATGTGAATGTGCTGAGTTTCAAAATATAATTACAGAGAGTATCCTGTGCTCCACTGCTAACATAGTGCATTATGTGTGAAATTCAACTTTTGCAGTCTGGCTCCTTGGCATGCTCTTTGAATTCCATCTTTTATGAAATTACTTTAACTTGAAAAATTGCATTTTGGTAGCTGGAAGACTTTGCCTCTTATAAAAGTAAAATAAGCAGGACCATACTATTCACATATAAAAAAGTACAATAGGATGCTCAAGACCCAAATTATTCACTTTCTGACTCTGTTCATGCCTTTAGCAACCTAGGAATTAATTGGAAAAGCTAGAAAAATTAGGCCTTCATATTGGACAGACAAACAAATTTGGCTCTTTTACTTACGTCCAACTTCTTTTCTGGAGATTTTATAATCCCTAGTCAAACAGAAGTTATCAAACTCTTTGGGAAAAAATTGGCCACATAACATCATAGGAAGATATGCAGGTAACACATTTGTTTACAGTCATTTACTTCCTAGCTCCCCCACTGTTCTGAGGCTTCCAAATAGAATCATATGCTATGTGTGGTATCAAATCGGAAATCCATCAAGAGGCCTTATAGACTAGTTATTTCTAGTACTAGAGATTCTGAAACATAGGGATGATCCCCAAATGTATTTTTAGTCCATTGAAGGATGCTTCACTAGGGAGGACACATTTCAGATTCTGAATGCTCCCAGCGACAGACAGCACTTATGTGTAGAAAATACGATAAATTCTAATAACCCTTGACACTTAAATGACTTTCATCCCTCTTTCTGGTGCCTTCATCAAATTATATTCTGATCCTAAGAAAAACAACTGGTCATTCTGTATACCACAATCTGCTGTTTTGCAGAATATAACAAATATCCATGTTAAATATAGTTATTTATAGCATATCGAAAATATATTTCTTTCCAGGTGTCTTTATTTGGCTCTCTCCATTTATAATTTCAATTTTATGATTAAGTTTCACATACTATTTTATAGTGAGAAAACAAGATAGTATATATATATATAGATATATTTTTATTAATTTATATATACACAAATTTACATACAATTGTATGTATATGTGTAAATATATATACACGCACACACATATATATGCACATTAAATATCAGTTGACTCTCTTCCCATAGATTTTAACACTATCATCTCTTAAACACTGAAAATAAATTTTTAAATGTATTAATATATTTTAAAATAAAGTTATATTTAATTATTTATTGTTAAATTTATACATTATATATATTTTTAAAGTTGAAATCTTCACATTAATTACTTCACTATCTTGCTTTGATGGCTCTGGCTAAGTAAGGGAATTGTGTAAAATTAAGTATGCAAAAGTTCATATATACTTCCAAATGTATAAACCAAATTAAATATTTATAATCTGTATTAACTTTTCCAGGTAGAGCTTCAGTCATCATTTCATTCACCAAATTGCTATTGCTATTTTGAACTTTTAATGTGTCAGCCATTGTGTTCAACACTGGATTTAAAATGACATCTAGTTGAGTTTACTCGATTCTGAATGGCTTTTATATTTTTGTGGGTGTCCAGAAGCTAGAACAGTGCTATTTATTTTAATCTATAAAACATTTATTCCAATATTCCTCTCAGTATCTTTCCTGAATTTATTTAGTCCTTGCACAGCAATCTATTCGCCACAGAGCAGTCAGAGAAAACACTGATTTAGACATATACATATACACATATAGATGTATAAACATGTCCATTCATAGTGTATAAGACATTGATGTTTTCTCATTGACACTAGAATTAAAAACTATATCTTTACTATTGTCTACAAGGCTTTAAATTGATTAGCTTTTATTACTCTTACAGTATTTTGAGTGGGTAAATATGTAGCATCCTTTTCCCCCTTGCCCGAGTTTGGAATTAATTGAGAGAGACAGAGAGAAAGAGTCAAGAAGATGGCCAGGCACGGTGGCTCAAGCCTCTGATCCCAGCACGTTTCGATGCTGAGGTCAGAAGTTTAAGACTGGCCTGACCAACAGGAAGAAACCCTGTCTCAACTAAAAATACAAAATTAGCTGGGTGTAGTGGTGCATGCTTGTAATCCCAGCTACTCGGGAGGCTGAGGCAGGAGAATCACTTGATCCTAGGAGGTGGAGGTTGCAGGGAGCTAGATCTCACCCAGGCACTCCAGCCTGGGCAACAAGAGGGAAACTTCATCTCAAAAAAAAAAAGTCATGAAGAAGGAAATGAAAACATCATCTTATTATTAGTAACATATGTATGTGGCATATCTACTCTAGCCTAATAAGTTTTATAAACTATTAATTCCAAAATTGGACACGATGGCAGGACTACTCATGGAGACTGGCTTTTTTAAACTTAAAACATGCAGAAGCATAGGAAAATGTGTACTTCCTGAGGGTAAGTTGTTTTCCAAAATAGACAGAAGATGACTGATTCACATATCCTTATTTCCTTCTTTCAGACTGCACAATTAATTTACTCTACTCACATCCTATAAGAGCAGATAGAGATCAGAGCATTATCTAGCAGATATCCTCTTTCATGAATATATATAAGCAGGAAGAAAAATTTCCCTTTAATGCTTCCCATAAACATCCTGCACTACCCTTTATTTCTTTCTCCACCACAGCTATACTAACTCTTAAATACCTTGTTTCTCCCACAGTCGATTTGCACATGCTGTTCTCTCTGCCTGGACATTTTGTATCCTCTGGTTCAGCTCTGATTCACATTTGCTCTCAGTGGGTCTCCCATTAAACAATCTCATAATACATTGTGTTATTTCTCTTAGAAAACTTTTTTGATTTTCATATATTTTATTAATATATATGTTTTAATATATTTTTAATAATATATATCTATTTCAATATCGATTTTAGATTCTGTGAGGTCATCAATAGTGTATCATTAATGATGTTATAATTGTCATTTGGTTAATTTGTTTATCCCTGATGTCTATGATAATGCTTGACACATGGTAGATATTCAGTATTTGTTGAGTGAATAAGTAACCGTATAAATAATTCCAAAACTAGTGTGAACATTATTAAAATGCTGTCCAAGTTCTTAAGTTAATATTAAACCATACATTTCTAGACATACAAATTTCTAAGAGTCAAAGGTCAGGTAGAAGCACTAATGTAATACATTTGGATAGTAGTGTTCTAGGCTCTGGAAGCCCCTGGGGATATGTCTGGAGTCCATGATAGCTACAGCCAATTTACATCAAGACTCTGTCATTAACACCAGAATCATGTATACTCCAGCACTAGCCTAGTCAAAGAGAAGGTAAGCATGGCCTACTAGAAAGAGACATTACTAATGCTGTTTTGCCAAACAGAAACCTTTCTCTGCTTCTTAGATTTTAACTTTGCCTTGCAATCTAACTCATTATTCTATCAATCATAGTGGGAGATATGGCACTTGTTGACCCAACTTAAGAATCTAAAATGTATAAGTTCACCTTTTTCTTCATCCTATCCAGTAGTTATGTACTAAAATGGCAACACGTTAATTATATTACAGCCAGTTTACACAATAAATATTGGGGCATATTGACATTCAGAAGTATTTCAGGTGAACAGATACATAGCATATGGCTATTTCTTATAAATGATTGGACAAAAATATTTTTCTCTATACTTCTTAGGCCAACTTTTAGAAATTATCGCCCCCCCCAAAAAAACTGCTGCTGTTTATTCCATCTAACAACTTTTGATTTCTTAAGAGTTATATCTAACCAAATGTATTCTTTATTTTTCTGAAAAGCAATTATTTTTCTTTAAATTTTAACATTTAGTTTTCTTTTAAAAATAATTTCAACTTGTATTTTAGATTCAGGGGTACATGTACAAGTTTGCTACATGGGTATATTGCGTGATGCCTATTTTGGTTTAAGGTTAATGCTGATATGGCTTTAATGAGTGGGGGAACACCAGCGTTCTTGTCCCATGCCAAATCAGATAAGATGACAGGGACAGACATGGAGTGGCTTTAAGGAGTGGAGAGTTTAATAGGCAAGAAAAAATGGAAACAAAGAAAGAAGAAGCTCCCCTGTACAAGACGGGGTCCAAAACTCAGACAGGGAACCCCACATATGGTAGATATGAGTTATATGAGAAGGCCGGAGGAAGCAGTGTCAGATTTGCATAGGGCTCAGGGGATTGTTTTGACCAGGTATGTCATTCATGCAGCCCACAAAATACTGGCTCTCCCACTCTAGCTTTTTAATATCCAAATGCAGGGCTCCATGTTCTACATATGTGGGGAGATGTGGGGCAACCATGTTGCCAGGCACATGTCGGGGAAAGGGCAAGGGCAAGAAGACAACAGTGGGTATCACCATGTTGGGTGGATCCAATTTCTAATGGCTGGCATTTGCATATCAGAGGTTACCTGCCCTGCTCTAAAAGCTGGGGCTTTCCTACTAGACAAGAAACATTTCTGAAGCTGCTTTAAAAGAGATGAAAACTTTCCAAGTACACCTTTTCATCTCTATCTGCCTAATGTAATTTCTTAATAACTCCTACCACAATGCCATCAGCCAGATGGTGAGCATAGTACACAATAGTTTTTCACCACCTCCTGGGCACAGACTTTCCCTTCTAGTAGTCCCTACAATCTATTGTTGTCATCTTTATGTTCATGAGTACACAATATTTGGCTCCCTCTTATAAGTGAGAACACACAGTATTTGGTTTCTTCTCCTGTGTTAATTTACTTGGGATAATGGCCTCCAGTTGCTTTCATGTTGCATCAAAGGACATGATTTTATTCCTTGTTGTGGCTTTGTAGTATTCCATGGCATGTACATGGCACATTTTCTTTACCTGATGGGCACATATTTGGCACCTATTGCCATTGCGAATAGCACTGCAGTAAACACACAAGTGAATGTGTCTTTATGGTGGAAGAATTTGTTTTCTTTTGGATATGTACCTAGTAATGGGATTGCTAGGGTCGAATAGTAATTCTGCTTTGAGTTCTTTGAGAAACCTCCAAACTGTTTTCCACAGTGGCTGAATTAATTTACATCCTCATCAACAGTGTATAAGCGACCCCTTTTCTCTACAGCCTCACCAGCATTTGCTGCTTTCGACTTTTCACTAATAGCTGTGCTGACTGGTGTGAGATAGTATCTCATTGTGGCTGAGATTTGCATTTCTCTGATGATTACTGATGTTAAACATTTCTCCTATATTTGTTGTCTGCTGGTTTGTATTCTCTGCAGAAGTGTCTGTTCACGTATTTTGCACACTTCTCAATGGAGTATTTGTTCTCACTTGTTGAATTGTTTAAGTTCCTTATGAATTCTGGTTATTAGACCCTTGCCTAATAATTTGTTAATATTTCATTTGTAGGTTGTCTGTTTACTCTATTGATTTTTTTTCTGCTCTGTAGAGGCTTTAGAGTTTAATTAGGTTTCATTTGTCAATTTTTGTTTTTGCTGTAATCACAAAAGATAAATGAAACAAAAAGCTGGTTCCTTCTAGAGTTCTTTCACCTTTTTGGTTAAGTTTATTTCTAAGTATTTTATTTTATTTCACTATTATAAAAGGAGCTGAGTTCCAGATTTGATTCTCACCTTGGCCACTGTTGGTATATAGCAGGGCTACTAATCTGTGTACATTCATTCTGTGTTCTAGAACTTTGCTGAATTAATTTATCAGTTCTAGGAGATTTTAGATGAGTCTTTAGGGTTTTCTTTGTATACAATCATTTCATAAGCCAACAGTGACATTTTAATTCCTCTTTACTGATTTAGATATTTAGCATTATAGTATTTTCCTGTTGGACTAGTCTTTTTATCATTATGTCATGTCTCTGTTTTTTTAAACTGCAGTTGCTTTGAAGTTTGTTTTGTATGATATAAGAATAGCTACTCCTGTTTGCATTTGATGTCCATTTGCTAGGAATATTTTTTTCACCTCTTTACCTTAAGTTTATATGAGTCCATATGTATCAGGTGAGTCCCTTGAAGATAGCAGATACTTTACTGATGCACTGTTACCCATTCTGCCATTCTGTATTCTTTAAACAGAGCAGTTAGGCCATTTATATTCAATGTTAGTATTGAGATTTGAGGTGCTATTCTATTCATTATGCTATTTGTTTTCTGAATACCTTGGTATTTTTATTGTGTTGTTGTTTTATAGGTCCTGTGAGATTTATAATTTCAGGAAGTTCTATTTTGGTGTATTTTGAAGATCTGTTTCAAGATTCAGAAATCCTTTTAGCATTTCTTGTAGTTTTGGCTTGGTAGTGGCAAAATCTCTCAGCATTTGCTTGCCTGAAAAACACTATTTTTCCTTCATTTATGAAGTTCAGTTTTCCTGGAAACAAAAATCTTAGCTGATAATTGTTTTGTTTAAGGGTGCTGAGGATAGGACCACAAGCTCTTCTACCTTGTAGGGCTTTTGGTAAGAAATCTGCTGTTAATCTGATAATTCTTTTTTAATAGGTTATCTGACGCTTTTGCCTCACAGCTCTTAAGATTCTTTCCTTCATTATGACTTTAGATAACCTGATGACTATGTGCGAAGGTTGATGATCTTTTTATAATGTGTTCTTTGAGCTTGTATTTAGATGTCTAACTCTCCAGTGAGGCCAGGAAAGTTTTCCTGGATTAGTCCCTCAAATGTGTTTACTAAACTTTTAGATTTTTCTTCTTCCACCAACGATTCTTAACACAATCTGAAACTTCTTGGAGGCTTTGTTCTAAGTCTTTTTCTTTGTCTTTGTCAGATTGGATTAATTTGAAAGCCTTGTCTTTGAGCTCTAAGTTCTTTCTTTTGCTTGTTGGAATCTGTTGCTAAGACTATTCAGTGCATTTTGCAATTCTCTAAACCTATCCTTTATTCTAGAAATTGTGGTTCCTTTTTATTTATGCTATCTATTTCACTAGAGATTTTTCCATTCATATCCTGTATATATTTTTTTCCATTTTTTAAGCTGAACTTTATCTTTCTTCAATGCCTACTTGATTGGCTTAATAGTCAACCTTCTGAATTCTTTTTCTGGTGATTCAGAGATATTGACTTAGTTTGGCTCCATTGCTGGTGAGCTACTGTGAGCTTTTCAGGGTGTTAAGAAACCATTTTATGTCATATACCAGAATTCTTTTTCTGATTTCCTCTCATTTGGGTAGACTATGTCAGAGGGAAAATCTGAGACTCAAGGGCTGCTGTTCAGGTTCTTTTGTCCCATGAAGAACTCACTTGATGTGGTGCTTTCTTCTTTCCCCTAGGGATGTGGCTTCCTGAGAGCCAAGATGCAGTATTATTATTTCTCTTCTGGATCTAGCCACCCAGTGGAGCTACCAGACTCCAGGCTGGTACTGGGGAGTCTTTGCAAAGAGTCCTATGATCCATCTTCAGGTCTCTCAGACATGGATACCAGCATCTTTTCCAGGGGAGGTAGCAGGGAAGTAAAGTGAACTCTGTGAGGGTCCTTTGTTGTACTTTTATTAAATGTGCTAGTTTTGTGTTGGTTGGCCTCCAGCCAGGTGGTGACATTTTCAAAAGCACGTAAGTTGTGATAGTTTAAGGAGGATCAGATGATGGGTGGGGCTATAGAGCTGCCAAAATTTTGTCCTTTGTCTTCAGCTATCAGGGTGGATAGAGAAAGCTCATCAGTTAGGGACAGAGTTAGATGTGTCTGAGCTCAGGCTCACCTTGAGTGGGGCTTGCTGGAGCTGCGGTGTGGGATTTTGCTCCCAGGCCAATGGAGTTATGTTTCCAGGGAGATTATGGCTGCCTCCTCTACGTCACACAGGTAATCAGGTAAGTGGTGGAAAGCAAGCAGCCACAGGTCTCACGCAACTCCAATGCAGTCCACAGTCTGAATGACTGGTCTCCCTTCCACTGTGCCCCCACAATATCACTGAGTTTATTTCCAGGCAGTAGGTGAGCAGGGCTTACAATGTTCCCCAGGCTTCAAGTGTCTGAACTGAGAAAGCAAGCTGATTCACAGTTCAGACTGTGACAATACACCTTCTTCAAAGGGGCTGAAGATTTTCTCAGCTTTCCTGTATGTTTCTGCAGTATATTTTGCAGCAGAAGTTCACAATGTGGCACTCCACACACTGTTCTTTTGTCCAAGTGGGAGCTGCAAGTTAGTCGTGCCTCCTACTTGCCATTTTCCCTATCACCTTCACAGAAATTTTATTCAAAATCCAGTTTTGCCATGATTTTTGTTATGTCTCTTCCTCTGCTAGCTTTGGGTGTTAGTTTGTTCTTCTTTTTTTAATTCCTCTAGGTGTTATGTTAGATCATTGATTTGAGATCTTTCTAACTTTTTGAGGCCTAGTCATTTAGTGCTATAGACTTTTCTAATAACACTCCTTTGGCTGCCTCTTTTAGATTCTGGTATGTTGTGTTTCTGTTTCCTTTTGTGTCAAGATTTTTATATTTCTACCTTAATTTCGTTGCCTACCCCAAAGTTGTTCAGGTCAAGCCATTTAATCTTCATGTATTTGTATAATTTTGAGATTTCTTATTGGTATTAATTTCTATTTATTCCATTATATCCAAGAATATATTTGGTTATGGGTACACCACAGTCGAAGAAATCACCACTAAAGAACATATCCATGCAACCCAAAACCACTTATACCCCTAAAACTGTTGAAATGAAAAAAGATAATAGATCAGAGGGAGAAAAAAGATGTTTCTCTCTTCATTTTCTGGATAGCTTTAGAAGTTTGTGTTGATTTTCAACTTTGTCTTGGATTTTGTTGAGCTTCCTCACAATCCATGCTTTGAATTCTTTTTCTGTCATTTTTGAATTTCCATTTCTGTTGGAGACCATTGCTGGAGAGCTAGTGTGATCCTTTCCTGGTGCCATTACATTCAAATTTTCATAAGAAGAATTCTTGTGCCCTTATGTACTGAGGTTTCATTCACTTTTATTAACCAGATACTGTCACAGGGAAAGTTTCCTTTTTTTCCCTGGAATCTGGGATATCCTTCACAATTCTGGTGGATTCCTGTTTTCCTTCTTAAATTAAAGCCCACAGAATTTATCTACATGTACCATCTTGCTATTTCCAAGTGGCTGAGGCATGCTAAAAGCCTCTTATCTGTCATCTTGAACCAAAACAACAACATGCTTTTTCATTATCAAATTCAGAAAATAGACAGTAGCTAAAGAAAAAGATTAAAAACATCCTTGTCCCACTGTTGCTACAATGTGCACTTACATGTGAGTAAACTGAGTTTGTTTAGATTATATCTGATTCATTTTTATAGTGACAATGCTTAAGATAGCTTTTAACACATACTGATTTTTAAAAGTTAATACATGCTAAATCACTGAGAGAGGACTGAATTGAGAGACAGAACATCAGGGTCAAAATTAGGAAGGCAGAAGCTTGATGTATTGGAAGATCACTGTTCTTGAAATGAAGGAAAACCCACTCTAATTGAAGGTTTACTCTAGGTTTCCTTTGTCTCATTATTTTCACTTCTATTTATTTATATTTTAGTTCCTTTCTTCTGAGCAAATGTCACAAGATGATCTAATAATTGTTTCCTTTTGTTCATGAAATACATGTAATTACTACTGAATTTTCTTTTTTTTTAATGTATAGCTACTGATATGGTTTGGCTCTGTGTTCCCACAAAAATCTCACTTCGAATTGTAATAATACCCTGGTATCAAAGGTGGGACCAGGTGGAGGTAATTGAATCATGGGAGTGGTTGCCCAGTGCTATTCTACTGACAGTGAGTTCCCATGAAATCGGATACTTTTAGAAGCATCTCTAATTTCCCCTGCTGACACTCATTCTCTCTCCTGCCGCTCTGTGAATAGATGCCTTCTGCCATGATTGTAAGTTTCCTGAGGCACCCCCTAGCCATGTGGTACTGTGAGCCAATTAAACCTCTTTTCTTCATAAAACACCTAGTCTTGAGTATTTCTTCATAGCAGTGTGAGAACAGACTGATGCAGCCACATAACCCCAGTGCATTAGCCACAGGAGAGACAAGCGGATGAACCACAAGTAGGAGATAACTTTTACCACATAAAACCTGTGTTAATATTGAGTTACCCATGTGTCCTTCCTCTCATCTTTGAGGTGGGATGGGTGGAGGAAAATAATTAGGCCCGAAATTAGATCCAAGATGGCCAATCGCGAACATCTCAGACTGCAGCTCTCAGTGAAGGCGTGGAGAAATAGACGACGCCACACTTTCAGACAAATTCTGATCGCTCACGGAGCAGAAGATCCCCAGTGGAGGAATCACACGGGTCGCTAGCGCGACATTCGTGGCCGGCACAGTGGTTCCGCCGGCGCCTCGGTGCAGCAGCTCTCGGAGCAGAATAAACAGGTTTGGAGGACCCACAAGGGCCCCCAGCATGACACCAGAGCCTGGCGCAGTGGCTGTGACGACACCTTGGCACAGCAGCACTCCGTGCAGAGGCGAAGAGTAAATGGGACCAGCTCCCCTTCTGACCAAGGTTTGGAGCCCTGGGAAGGCAGAGTCGCCCACTACGGACACAAGAAGGAAGCCAGACAAAAGAATCCTGGGCAGAAAAGCACCATCAGTTTTAACGCTGCTGCTCTGGCCCTGGGAACTAACAACCTGGACGCCCACTCAAGAGACCTAAACTGAAAGTTGGTAAATTCAAAGACCACAGGAGGATAAACTTACAATGACGGGAAGAAACCAGTGTAAAAAAGCTGAGAATGCTCAAAGTCAGAATGCCTCTCCCTCTAAAGATGATCACAGTTCCACATCAACAATGGAACAAGGCTTGATGGAGAACGAGCGCATCCTAATACTAGAATATCCCTTCAGGGAATGGATAATAACAAACTTCAGTGAGTTAAAAGAACATGTTGTAGCCCAACGTAAAGAAACTAGGAACTTTGAAAAAAAGTTTGATGAAATCCTATTGAGAATAGACAACTTAGAGAGGAGTATGAGTGAAATAATGGAACTGAAGAATACAATACAGGAACTCCGAGAAGTTTGCACAGGTTTAAACACTTGAATTGTTCAAGCAGAAGAAGGGATATCAGAGGTCAAAGTCCAAATTAATGAAATAAAACGTGAAGAAAAGATTAGAGAAAATAGGATAAAAAGGAATGAGCAAAGTCTCCAAGAAATGTGGGACTATGTGAAAAGACCAAATCTACGTTTGATAGGTGTACCTGAATGCAACAGAGAGAATGAATCCAAGATAGAAAATACCCTTCAGGAAATTATTCAGGAAAATTTTCCTAAACTGGCAAAGCAGGTCAATATTCAACCCCAGGTAATACAGAGAACACCACAAAGATATTCCTCAAGAAGAGCAACCCCAAGGCACATAATCCTTAGATTCACCAGGGTTGAAACAAAGGAGAAAATACTAAGGGCAGCCAGAGAGAAAGGTCAGGTTACCCACAAAGGCAAGCCAATCAGACTTACAGCAGATCTCTCAGCAGAAACTCTACAAGCCAGAAGAGAGTGGGGGCCAATATTCAACATCCTCAAAGAACAGAACCTTCAGCCCAGAATTTCATATCCAGCCAAACTAAGCTTCACAGCTGAAGGAAAAATAAAATCTTTTATGAACAAGCAAGAACTCAGAGATTTTATTACCACCAGGCCTGCTTTACAAGAGCTTCTGAAAGAAGCATTATACACAGAAAGAAACAACCAGTATCAGCCCTTCTAAAAATATACCAAAAACTAAAGAGCACCAACATAAAGAAGAATTTACGCCAACGAATGGATAAAACAGCCAGTTAACATCAAATGGCAGTAACCCTAAATTTAAATTGACTAAATCCCCCAATCAAAAGACACAGCCAAAAGCCAACGGCATGTTACATCCAGACCTGTTTCACAGGCAAGGATACAAAGACTCAAAACAAAGGGATGGAGAAAGATTTACCAACCAAATGGAGAACAAAAATAAATAAATAAATAAATAAATAAATAAATAAATAAATAAATAAAAAGCAGGAGTTGCAATTCTCATATCAGATAAAGTAGATTTTAAAGCAACAAAGGTATAGTGGTAAAAGGATCAATGCAACAACAAGAGCTAATGATCCTAACACCCAGATACATGGAGACTTAGACACAATGAGACAGAAAATTAATAAGGATATCAAGGACCCGAACTCAGATCCGGAACAAGTAAACTTAATAGATATTTATAGAGCTCTCCACTTCAAATACACAAAATAAACATTCTAGTCAATACCACATCACACGTACTCATAGGTTTAAATGAAACATTGATTGGCCATTATTAATATCCTTTTTTTTTTAAGAATAAAGCAATATTTCCACTCACTCTTCCTCTTTCTATTCCTCTTTCTTCCTCTCCTTTACTCATTTTTTTCTTCTTTCCTTCACTCAAAAAAAAAAAATTATTAGGCCCACCACTTAAATTAAGAGATGTGGTCAACAAGGACTTTAAATGTTCAGAGAATTGAATAGATGCATTGTCAATGTCATTTCAATGGCTGATAAGACTATATGTTGCTGATCATTCCAAAATTTTTCTCTTCTTTTGTTGTCCTCCAGTGACACAGTATTCTTTGATATTATTTGAATGTATGAGGCATGCGCCTCCTTCCAGGTGTTTTACTCTGCCTACAAAGTCTGCCCATGAATACTCATACAGCAGACTCCCTCATCTCCCTCAAAACTTTTACTTCATGAATTTTCTTTGGCTGTTACATTCAGAAATTAGCCAAGGAACTAGTTTGAAGGTCTGATTCTCAACACCTCTATTTCAGTATTGAGTGTTGTTAATAATAGGGAATGGAATTAGGACAGAATACATTTTAAACAATTGTGGAATGCTCAAGCTAATGCCAATTATATCATCAGAAAAAGCCTCAGGAGAACTTAAAGGATCTAAATAATAATTCCTCTTCCCCTTCCCCTTCCCTTTCCCCTTCCCCTGCCTCTCCTCTCCTCTCCTCTCCTCTCCCCTCCCCTCCCCTCCCCTGCCCTGCCCTCCCCTCCCCTCCCCTCCCCTCCCCTGCCCTCCCCTCCCCTCCCCTGCCCTCCCCTCCCCTCCCCTCTCTTCTCCTCTCCTCTCCTTTCCTTTCCATTCTCTTTCCCTGTGTCTCACTGTATAAAAGTAAAAAAAAAAAAAACCACACATTAGGCTGTTTGTTAGGGCCCAAAATATTTGTCATTCTGCCAGGCCAGTTGTATTTCCATACCCAGGGTAAAACCATACCCAATAATGACAGAAATATTGATAGAGAAATTTAGAAAAATATGTCTGTTTAACCAATGATACAATGGCTTGTCTATAAATAGTAATGTAATTAATACCAAGAAATGAACTATGAAAAAGCTTCTGAAAGTGTAGAGCTGATAACAAAAGTGCCATCCAATGTTCCCACATTTTGTTTACACTAATAACAAATAACAGCCGTTGCCTGGAAAAATAGTTCAGAAGAATAGCAAAAACTCATTAACTCCCAACCCAAGTATGTTCCTTAGTTGACTATGGATCACCCCTGTCTATTTCAGGAAGAGAAGAAAAAATATCAGGCTGATTGTCTAACATTAGCTACAAAAGTCTTGTTTTGAAAAAAAAAAAGTCTAATATTGTGGCAAAACTAGCATGAAATCAAAGAAAACTAATAGATAATCTGTCTTCTGACATAAGTAGCTAGCATAAATCCTAAGATTAAGCCTGATTTTATGTAGGGTAAGAACAAAAGGCAACTTTATATGTTGCACATTGTGGCATTTTTTTTCTTATTTTCAAGGACAGAATTGCCTATGTTAAATATAATTAGGTGATTCATATATATATATATATTAATTATATTCCTTTTCTTCTAAAGAATATGAATTTATTCATGGAAGGACTGATGACATCTTTAAAATGGTAGATGTTTCAGCGTCTAGCATAAAAGAAAAAAACAGAGAGAAACAGTGACTGTTGCCTACCCCAGCCAACTAATCATGTTTTTCAGAGATATTCTTTAACTTTTATATTACCTGGGATACACTTTAACTTTTATATTTTTCAGAGATATTCTTTAACTTTTATATTATCTGGTGTTTTTGAATAATGACTCTGTCTCTTTCATTTTTATGTTCTAAAATCCCATTCCGTGTGTGCACTTAAAACATCTATGCCCTTTGTTTTCAATGAACAATGAGGAATTCTTTTGGGTTCTCCAAAATGCCTAGTTAATTCATTTGGTTTGCCTTTCAAAGATGAGGTTATGTATACATTTTGTGCTTACAGCAGTGTAGAAGATCCAACCTTAATTGAATAAATCTTCAGTGGTAGATAAGGATTATTATGATTCAAAGTCCCTCTCTTGGGCTGCAGCCCTCATCTACAACTGTAAGTAAATTTTCGATACCATAGCATACTTAACCTTGTAAAAAAAAAAGAAAACCCTTCTGAAATATTTATTTTCATAATACATTCTAGAACAGATTATCTTCGTTATTTTTTCTTTCTCTCATATAATTTAGCAATCTTTAGAAAGAATAGTAAGAAAAGATGCACAGAGAACAAGAAGAAAAGTTGAGGTAAATGGAGGCAAACGGTAGAATTTGTAGACAGCTGATTTTCGCAGGTACTTTGAAAGAAATAAGGAAAGCTGAGCACAACAAATTCAGACAATGAATATGTTCTTATACCTGGAAGAAGAGGGGATTGAGAATTGTTTAAGAGAGGCTGAGTGAAGTCATTCATCCACTCATATATTTGTCCTCTCAAAAAAGCTTATTGTAATCTTATTCTGAGTCAGGCACCTATTAAACACTGAATATGATTATATAAATCTGATTGCTATAATCTCTAACCTCATGGAGTTTAGTCTAGTTAAAATACATAGACATTAAATAAACAAATAATAATATAAATGCAATTGTAACCGAGTGATTCAGTCCCAAGCATGTGCTGATGCACTCCGAGATAGAGTCACTTTAGATGGGGCTGACATAACAGTGCATGTTGTAGAGACTAGTTGGGATAGCTGCCTTGTGTCCACATGTGATTCATTTCTCTTTGAATTATGGAATGAAAAAATTTAGAGCTACC
Organism: Callithrix jacchus; assembly: GCF_049354715.1. Lineage (NCBI taxonomy): Eukaryota > Metazoa > Chordata > Mammalia > Primates > Cebidae > Callithrix > Callithrix jacchus. Next base: position 90,783,095 of record NC_133511.1, read on the forward strand.
AGAAAAGATGAAGAAGATTAAAAAACGCTCCACATTATACTGAAAAACAATAACTGATTGTATATTTAAGTCATAGTCTTCACGATGTCTAGCACAAGTCTAGTAATTTTGTGATATTTTTGAAAACCTAGCATCAATATCTTTTCCACAGACTTATATTGATATAATAAACTGATGCTCCAAGATTTAAATGTACTCAATTTTATTCCAATTATTTTGAGAGTCAAACATTTATCACCAAATTAAATTATATTACTTATGGGAAACAGAGCAAGATTAGATAAATTTGTAAAGCATAAAATGATAACTATTCTGATTTAAAGGTGATCTTCTACTTGCGACAAAACTAAGAAAGAGGGGAGCATTTCTAGGTTGTATTGGAATCCCACATGGATGGCAGCATCCATTTTTAAATGAAACTATGTTAATTATGAAGTTGAGTCCTGTCTATGAAGACTTTTATCTGGAAATTCTCATATGTAAGTGATAGGATTTCTGGAGTGTTCAGCTAGCATACCATTTTTAATAATGCTCAAAACTGTGTAATGGAGCCTATAACTGCTAGAATGAGTGAGCCAAAGCTGAACAGCTCTGTATCTCATTGCCAAACAGTTGTAGAAGGATGACAGGTATTGCATTTATAAGTGACTCTGCAATGACAGTACTAGCTAGTAGTTATCAATTAGAAAATCATGTTTCAAAATAAGTTTTTTTATTTACATTTGAATAAAATGGTAATCCAAAATTGGACTGAAATAAATAATATATAATTAAAAAAGAAAAATATTGTCTAATATTAGAAATCACTTTTTAAGCCTCAACTTTACATATAAAATGGGGACAAAAATCTGTCCTGTTTGGAGCCTCATGTTTTCAACAACTGTACTCTAGACATATTAATTACCATTAATGAATGCTTACTTTGTACCAGACCATTTCTATTTTCCATATACTGATACATTAAATATCTTTAGAAATCCTATGGAGTGCATACGATTATTGTCTCCATTTTATAGATGAGAAGACTGCATTATAGGGAGGCAAATAACTAAAGCAAGATTGTACAACTGCTAAGAAGCCACTGAATGCTTATGTACCTGTGTTTCTGGGTCTAGATGCTGTATTTTTAACTACCCTTCTATCCTGAATATCTTCTCATTGGCAGCCTTTACCAATGGATTTATCCCCGAATCTGTCTCTAAGTAATGCATGAACATATTTCAAGTTTCTATTCAGATGTAATATCCCCCATGAATTATTTTACATTTGTCCCACTCTTCAGTGGATAAGAAAATATACATATGTGCCACTATAGAATGCAGGTTAATAGCACTCATCACACTAGATTTTTAATTACCCTTTTCACATCTTTGTCTTTCCTACTAGCTTGAGATACTTATGGGAAGACTTACTATGTTCCCAATAAATGTTTACTGAATGTATAAATGAGAATGCAATAATTATAAGTGAAAATTTTGTAAAAGCTTTTAAAACTGTAAACATTATAGAATATTATTTCACTCCATGATAAGTGTATTCTATGGCAAAGTAGCATCTGAGAGAGGGTTATTTTTCAATATAAATATAATAGTAAAATAAAAATAAAAAGGAAAGAAAATTATTCAAAAATGACAGACACTGATTTGTGTTCACTGCAGAGTATTTTCAAAATTGAAATGGCATTTATAAATAAAAGGCAGAAAATAATTTAATTTTGCTCGAATTAAAGTATAATACTCTTAGTTTTTACAACAGATTGCATTTAAAGGTGATCAATAATAGTGACTTATCATCCTGACTTGCCAAGGAACAATTGAAGAAATCTTAAAGAATCATGACTTAACTCTCTTCAATGGCATTGAAATTGAAATTGTTATGGGTAACACTCAGTATAAGAATATATGACATAAAATACTAAAAACATAGAAAATAGGTCTCAAATGAAGAAATTTTATGGCAAAGAATAGTATGTCATGTATGGCAGAAGTTTCTAATTTAAAAAAAAAGAGTGATAGTACAGGCCAACTCAATTATATTTGTATTTCTAAAGGTGATGAATGGTCAGTTCATTGCTTGAATCTACGTAGTGAGAGAGAAATACCTGTGTTCCTAGAAGTGCACAGGATTATGCAAAGAGAATTGACAAGGCCTCATTCCAAAGACAAATTGGTTAATTAGTCATGATTACATCTAAATTGCTATTAAGAATCAAGAGACCCTGAAAAGAAGCATAGCATAATAAAAACTTTTTTTTCTCAAATAAGATAGCATAAATATGGGTCCACTTTCTTACTGACAGAATACCCTAGCACTGGTTATTGAAGAGTCCCCTAATTTTTACCATGCAGGGAGTTACAAACTCCTAGTAAAATTATCATGGAAATTGAAAGAAATCATGTATGACAAGTTGCACATCAGAAATACATAATAAGCGTCCTCAGTGGGGTTATTACAGCTATTATTCATTGCATAACAATGATGATGATCTCAAGTCTTAGAAAGCCAAAGTGTCAATTATTTCATTTTCTAAGTAGGCAAATATATTTACCTTACACATACAGATGTATAAAAAATTATTAATTATAAGAAATTGGTTCACATGATTGTGGAGGTTGGCAAGTCCCAAAATCTACATGTTAGACAGCAGGCTGGAGACAAAGCAGAGCTGGTAGTTTAGCTCCAGTTTGCATCCAAAGACCTGAGAATTGGGAGAGCTGTTGGTGTTATTCCAGTTGAAAGTTCTTGGAGGCATAAGACACAGGAAGAGCCACTGTTTCAGTTTGTGTTTGATGGTAGGAAAATGCCAATGTCCCAGCCAAAGACCATCATGAAGGAATAATTCTCTTGTTCAGGGTATGGTCAACCCTTATGTTCTATTCAGACGTTCAACTGATCAGGTGAGACCCACCCACATTAGAGAGGGTTAAATAGTTTGGATGTTGATCCTCACCCAAATGTCATGTTAAAATACAATCCCCAATGTTGGAAGTGGGGTCTGGTGGGAGATGTTTGGGTTATGAGGGGGAATCCTCATGGATTGGTGCTGTCTCATGATAGTGAGTGAGTTTTCATAAGATCTGGTTATTGTAAAGTGTTGTACCTCCCCTTTCTCTTGCTCCTTTTCTTACCATGTGAAATGCCTGCATCCCTTTAATATTTTGCTGTGATTGTAAGCTTCCTGAGGCCCTCAGCAGAAGCCAAGCAAATGACAATGCATTGCTTCTTGTACAGCCTGCAAAACCATAAGTCAATTACATCTCTTTTCTTTACAAATTGCCTAATCTTAGGTTTTCTTTATAGCAATGCAAGAACAACCTAACACAGAGGGCGAATGCTTTACTCATTCTACAGATTTCAATGTTAATCTCATCAAAAACACCCTCATGATAACACTCAGAGTAATGTTTGACCAATTATCTTGGTTCACTGTGGCCCTGTCAATTTGATACATGTAAATAACCATCATAGCAAATATCATGGTTTACTTTAGGACCATATGTAATATCTTGTTTTTTATTCACAGAAACAATAAGCCAATCTTAAAGCAATTGCTCTGAAGCCAAGCATTATGAAATAAACAAAAGGCTATCTTTGTCGTTTTCTTTCCATGCTTTTATCTTTTCCTGATGATAAGCTTATCATAAAACATTTCTAGTAGGAAAACTAGAAAGGGAAAATGTTTCTACTGCTGTTATTTTAAACAATATTTTACATGCATATTGTGGGGGGATTGATCATCACAAATGTCAAATCATTTAAAAATAGCATTTCCCTTTTTAAAAGACAGTATACTTTACTATATACAGCTTTAATAATAAAAATGGCTACCGTTAATTGTGTCAAAATTTATGTTCTTGCAATATTACCTCAGATAACCTTCAGTGTTCCTTTTAACCATTATCATGGTTAGAAAATGAGGCTACCAGGATTCAAGCTCTGATTTATAAACTGAAAAATATTTCCTGCCCTTTTTGAAATGTCTAACTCCCTTTTTAACTATAATCAAATATCATTTCATTTTTCAGTGATTACAAATTGCATATAGTACAAAATAAGGTTGACTTTACAGCATGTTCTAATCAATTCTATTTACCTGGATATACTAATGCAATCATTATCATTGTTACCTAAGACAAGGTTGCAATTAGTCTCAGCAGGTGATTAAGTATGCAGTTGTTTTAGCCTTCATTCTCATTGCTAATTTTTTTGTCACCAAATACCCCAAACAATAGAATATTAACTATTCTCTGTGAATCATAAAATCTTGTTTTCTAACAAATTTATTTAATTCAAATTAGACATTTATAAATTTACAGATTTTAGATGGACTGGGGAGAACAGAATAACTATTTTCAACAACATTCACTCTCAGTTTTAACAGTGATTAAAAACTTTATAACATTAGCACTTGCCCAAAGGAACACAAGAACCTAATATCTAGGTACCCATGGTGAAAATCATCCTGCTTACCAAGAGAAGTGTGGCTGGACCAGAATGAGCATAAGGAAGAGTGATAGGATATGAAATCAGAGAAAGAGGCTGTCATCTGATCATACCCAGTCTTATAGGAATTTCAGACAGAGCAAGCTGAGTATGACATAATATGATTTTAGTTGTTAAAGCATTGCTGTTAATAATAGTGTGAAGAATAGAATTAGCTAGAAGTTGATAGGGAAGGCTGATAAAGATAAAAATAGTGAGAGGTGAGTAGATTTAGAATATACTTTCAAGACAGAAGCAACAAGTACTACTGATGACATAGATAAGGAGAGAGGAAAAAGAATGAACTCAAGTTTTCAGGACTGGCCAACTCATTGAATGATAGTTCCAGAATTAGAATAGGGGGGAAAAATCATGATTTTTATTCTTTATTTTTCTTTGGTTGGACTAACAGGTTTTATTTTTAAAATTTTATATTACATACTTCATCGGTTGTAAGTAATTTTATAAATGCATGTTTAATCAATTTTAATGAGTTTGTATATATAAATTAAAAATATCTGTTTAAACTTGTTTAGGAATATAAGAAATATTGTTTTCACTGGCATTTTAGATGGTAGGAAGCCATAGATACAAGGCAGTAACACACACTAAGGAAAAAACACGCACTAGATCTTCTGGTTTCTAGATAATCTCTTTAGTCTGACAGCATTCTATTTTCTGTTTTGGAGTCAACACCAATCATCAGGCCAGTAGAATGACTGCCTTTTCTGCAACTTGGGTTAGCAGTATGTATGATGACTAATGTCTTTTGTAGTGGGAGGATTTATCTATAGAGTAATGGTTATTATAAACTCAAGTAGCTCATCTTATAAGAACAAGGAGCAAACTTTCTTAAAAGTGAATAGTGACAATAGCTATTCCCACATCCACTTCTTGACTTGTGCATATGTATTTGGAGCCACTGGAGAGGCTATGCCACATATTGTCTACATATTTAAGGCATACACCCTATCCTATTGGATAGTTTGATCTTCTTTGGCAACATCTTCCATTTCTGGTCTGAGCTCTGTAAGATACAGCCCTCCTTAAGGATTTGGTGATAATGAGAAATGAACAGAAATACATCTCCGTTAGTAAAATGTGTGGGTTTTGGAAGCCACATTCTCAGCCATGTATTTCCCAACGCTCCATTTCATTTCTCAGTAGTCAACTCTTTCCTCACCATTGCTGTACTTTTAATAAAAGAACTATACATTGTGGCCTCTTAATTGGTTCTGCAATCCTAACACCTTTATATTTAGGCTTTTGGACTACCAAGGTGTATATCCTCTCTATACCTGCAGAAAGAAAGAGACTTAAATAACTGCTATAGAGACTTTCTGATTTTCCTCTCATGCCTTAAGTTGGATAGTAAATATTTATCTTCTGCTTTGTGTGCATTTTCTGTTTTTTAATAAGAGCCACACCCAATGCGATTTTTCTCTTTAATAACCATTTCTTCATTTCCCAGATCCTTGACCTCTAATCACACCATTTTTTATCAATGCCCAGGAAAATTGTGAGTAAGCATAGTGCTACCACAAACTGGTTTATCAGGGACTCAATCCATCCAGTAGGAAAGATACACATGAGCTCATCAATAATATGATCAATCCAACCTCAGGCTTCTATTTTTAAGATTTAGATTACCTCCCAGAGCCAATTACTATGTCAATTAGAATACTCCCATCAAAAGCAGTTGTACACTCAAGAAAATGATAGAATAGAGCTTAATCAGGGGACTTTACAAAGGGACATATAGGGCTACAAAATCTAAAAGACATGTTAAATCACTGGAGCCATCAGGAATGGTAAGCAGCTACCATCATAAGATCTAAAGGGAAACAAACTTGAATGTTGAGAACTATTAGCAGAACCTAGCGTGGAAGCTCTAGCTAGAGACAAGGACCAGCAGGTAGCAGCTTTGTCCATCAGTGAAGAAACTCATCCTCTGCCAACCTACTTCCCAAAATGGACAGAATCAAGGACATAAATACCTTCATCTCTTCTTTCTCATGCTCCAACACTCTTCCATTGCCTCCCATTGGCTAAAGCCTAAACAAAGGCAGAAGTGCAAAGAATCTCATGTAATATGTATCATAAAATTATACTTCTGGGGCAGAAGAAGCTAGCAAATAATGGATAAAATAATCCAAAACATTCTCGACAAAATACTCCCAAATTAAATTCAATAGGATAAGCTAATCCAGCATGATCAAGTAGGCTTGATTCCTGAGATGCAAGCTTGAGTTTAATATACACAAATTAATAAATGTGATTATCATATAGGCATAACTATAAACAAAAACCACACAATCATCTCAATAGATGCAAAAAATGCTTTCAGTAAAATTCAACATCACTTTATGTTAAAAATCCTCAACAAACTATGTATTAAAGGAATATATCTCCAAATGATAGGAGACAACAATGACAAACCCACAGCCAGTATGATACTGAACAGGATAAAGCAGAAAGAATTCCCCTGGAGAACAGAATGAAGACAAGGATGCTCACTTTTATTACTCTGATTCTACATAGTACTGGAAGTCCTACCCGGAACAATCAGGCAAGAGAAAGAAATAAAAGGTAACCAAATAGGAAGAGAAGAAGTCAAACCATCTCTTATGGCATGCAATATGATTCTTTACCTAGAAAATCCCACAGTCTCAGCTCAAAGGCTCTTGGAATTGATTTTTAAAAACTTCAGTAAAGTTTAAGAATATAAGTTCAATGTACAGAAGTCACTAAAGTCACTAACGCCAATAACATCCAAGTTGAAAACCAAATTAAGAATGGAATTCCATTTACAATAGCCACAAAAAGAAATAAAGTCCCGAAGAATACAGCTAATAGGAAGTAGAAAAAATTCTACAATGAGAATTAGGAAGCACTCCTGAAAAAAATCAGAGACAACAAGAAAAAAATGCAAAAACATTCATGTTCATGAACAGGGAGAATCAATATTGTTAAAATGGTCATACTGCCCAAAACAATTTGCAGATTCCTGGACATCCTATCAAATAACCAATGTAATTTTTCACAGGATTAGAAAAAGCTACTCTTAAATGTATATAGAACCAATGAAGAGCTCAAACAGCCACAGCAAATCCTAAGCCAAAAAAAAAAAAAAAAAAACCAGAGGCATCACACTAACTGACTTCAAACTATAAGGCCACAGTAACCAAAACAGCATAGTACTGGTAAGAAAAGTAGACACACAGACCAATGGTACAAAACAGAGAGCTCAGAAATAATCCCACATGCCTACAATTATCTAATCTTTAACAAAGTCATTAATAACATGCAATGGGGAAAGAATTTCCTATTCAATACATGGTTCTGGGATAACTGGCGGGCCATATGCAGAAGGTTGCAACTGGACACCTTTATTTTGTCATATGGAAAAATCAACTCAAAGTTGATTAAATACTGAAATATAATATATAAAACTATAAAAACCCTAAAAGAAAACCTAAGAACAAGGAGCAAACTTTCTTAAAAGTGAATAGTGACAATGGCTATTCCCACATCCACTTCTTGACTTGTGCATATGTATATGGAGCCAATGCTCCAAATACCACTAGGAATACCACACTGGACATAGGCCTTGGGAAAGATTTTGTGGCAAAACCTCCAAAAGCAATTACAGCAAAACAAAAAATTGACAAGTAAGATATAATTAAACTAAAAAGCTTCTGCACTGCAAAAGAAACTATCAATAAAGAGACAATCTACAGAATGGGAGAAAATATTTGCAAACTATGCATCTAACAAAGATCTAATATTCAGAACATATAAGGAACATAAATCAACAAGAAAAAGCAACCCTATTTAAAAATGGTCAAACGACATAAACAGACACTTCTCAAAGGAATATATACCATTGGCCAAGAAGACTATGAAAAAAATGTTCAACATCAGTAATCATCAGAGAAATACAAAACTACCATGAGATACCATCTCCTATCAGTCAGAATGGCTATTACTAAAGTCAGAAAAAAAGATGTTGGTAACTTTGTGAAAAAAAAAAGAAAAAGAAACATTTATACGTTGCTGGTGGGGACGCAAATTAGTTAAGGTACTGTAGAAACAGAAGTTAGGAGATTTCTGAAAGAGCTAAAAACAAAACCACCATTCAACCCAGCAATCTCATTACTGATACCTGAAAGAATATAAATCATTCTACCATAAACAAACAAACAAAAAAAGAAAACAACATGCACCTCATCACAGCACTATTCACAATAGCAAAGACATGGAGCAAACCTAGATACCTATCGATGTTGGGCTGGATAAAGAAAATATTGTCCAAGTGCACCCTGGAATATATGAAGCCATAAAAAACTGAAATAATGCTCTTTGCAGCAACATGGATGTAGCTGGAGGCCATTAACCTAAGTAAATTAACAGAGAAAGAGAAAACCAAATACCATCCATGCCTGTCCTTACTACTAAGTGGGGCTAGACACTAAGTACATATGGACACCAAGGACTACTTGAGTGGGGAAGGTGAGAGAAGATTGGTAATCAAAAAATTATTTACTGGGTTCTGTGTACGTTACCTGTGTGAGAAAAGCATTTGCACACCAAACCCCAAAGACATGCAACTTACTCATGAAGGAAACATGTACATGTTCACTATGAACCTAAAAAAAAAAAAAAGACAACGATTCAAAAGATCATACAGTCTATATCCAGCACAGTCATCTTCCCCTCCTGCACATACAATTGTCCACCTGGCAATACTGACAAAGAAGAATATGGCATCCTATGGATTTATGTTCAGAAGGTTCAGATATATAGAACCAAACCTACTAAGCCTATTTGTTCTCAAACTCAAAATTGAGATATCTCAACATGGATACTGCTTTGCTGATCTAAAGTTTCACATGCACTCTCTACGAACAGCGTTGCTAGATGATAAGCAAGCTCTAGGGTCATTTAAATGGGCAAAATATTTTGTTCTTCCTTGAAAAGCAAATAGGCCACTTGGGAAATAAAATTACATTAACTCACTAAATGCCATGGCTCTGTTAACTGCTGCCCAGGCAGCAAATTGGAAATACATCATTAGCGAGAAAACTATTTATCTTGGTCACTTATTATCCCAGACATTTTACTTCACTATTAGGGGATATAAAGGCATCATGATGGGGAAAACATGGGAAAAATTGGGAGGCTAAGACACCTTGCCAACACATTTTTTTATTTGTTGTAAACCTTAATAATCTTGTAGGATTTTTTGGAGAAAAATTTAATGTTATTCTCAAAAGATGATTTATTTTAATTTTGGCAAGAATACATAAGATCTTTAACAAAATGTTAAGTGTACAATAAAGTATTGTATAGCATAATTAATGATGGAAACTCTATACTCATAAAATAGCTATTCCTCATTTTCTCTTCTCTCCAACCCCTGGCAACCACCAATCCAGTCTTTGATTCTACGTATTTGAATATTTTAAATACCTTCTGAAAGTAGACTTGTGCAGTATTTGTGTTTCTGTGTCTGGTTTATTTCAATTAACATAATGACCTCAAGGTGCAGCCACGCTCCCACATATTGCAACACTTCTTCTTTTTAAAGGCTGAACACTCTTCCATTGTAGGTGTACACATATTTGTTATCCATTTACCAGTTAACAGACATTTATATTCTTTCCACACATTGGTTAATGGAAATAGTGCTAAAATGAACATAGGAATTGCTAATATCTCTTTGAGATTCTGCTTTTAATTATTTAAAATCAATCCCAAGAAGTAGGGTTGCTCTGTTTTTAGTAATTTGAGAATCATCAATACTGTTTTTCATATTGGATGTATCATTTTACATTTCTATCAACAGTGTGCAAGGGTTCCAACATCTTTACCAACACCTGTCTTTAAAAAATATTATTAACTATTGACCGTGAAATGATTTCTCACTGCAGTTTTAATTGGCATTTCTCTTATGATTAATGATCATCTTGAGTATCTTTTTTAAATTGAGTATCTTTTTATATACATATTGATCACTTGTACATCTTCTATGAAAAAATGTTGATTTGAGTCCTTACCCATGTTTAAAATTTGGTTATTAGTATGCAATAGAGTTGTAGGAAATTTTTACATGTTTTAGAAATTAACTCCTAAGCAAATATGCTTTGCAATTTTTTTTCTTATTCTGTAGGTCACCTTTTCATGCTTTTGATTTTTTTTTTCCTTGATGTGCAGCAGCTTTTTAGCTTGATGGGGTCTCACTTGTATACTTTGCTTTTTTTTGCCTGTGTCTTTGGTATGATATTCACGAAATCATTGAAAAAACTAATACGTGTTGAAAATTTTGGCAAATATGTTGCCTCGATACCCAGTTGTGTCTGCCTATCCAGCTTAGATGATGAGTTCCAGTATTAATTTCTCTAGTAAAGGCCAGATTGCTCTCTCTTCAAACCCACACATTCAGTCATGGAGTCAGCCTGATTTGAAGATATACTTCCTTGCAGGAAAAATTTATCATGTTGTTTGTTTCCAATTTCATGCCTGCTTGCTGTAAACTGTGCAATTGCCACACTGCTCCTCTGGCGCTTATGGACCTCAAGGAAGGCAAGTGCCCCAAGTCTATGCTTCCTTCCTGCCTGAGCTCCCTGAGCTACATGTGTCTGGCCTTCATGTGTGCTGTTTACTCCTTAGGAACTATAAGTAATAAAATCTTTATTTCCATCTTGTATTACTCTTAATTATTGAAGGGATACTCTTCATCTTAAAGACCCTATATTAAAACACAACATCAGAAAGCATTTTCCATATGTTTCTTCAAGAAGTTTTATAGTTTTATATCTAAGGTGTAAGCTTTTACTCCATTTTGAGTTTATTTTTCTGTTCAATTTCATACATTTGAATGTGGATATTCAGTTTTCATAGAACTGCTTCTTGAAAAGAGTTTCCTTCTCCTATTGCGTGTTCTTGGCATCCTTATAGAAGACCTGAAAGTATATGAATGGCTTTCTATTCTATTGCATTAGTCCATATCTCATTATTCCAGAACTAGACTGTTTTGAACACTATAATTTGTAAGATATTTTTTAAATTAGAAAGTCTGATGCCTCCAGTGTTTTTCTTCTTTCTCAAGAATGATTTTATTATTTTTTCATGTGTGTGTGGTTGCATATAAGTTTAGAATTTTTCTACTTCCTTTCTAAAAAACCACTGATGCTTTTAAAGAAATTGCAAGGAATTTGTAGACCTTGGGGAATATGGACATGTTTAACAACATTATACCTTCCAATCTATGAACAAAGATTTTTAAATTTGTTTTTGTGTTATTTAGTTACCTTCATCAATGTTTTGTAGTTTTCAGTGTACAAGTATTTCATCTCTTTAGACAAATTTATTTCTATATATTGTATTCTTTATGGTTCTGGTTGTAAATGGGATTGTTTTCTTAACTCCCTTTTCAGATAGTTGCTAGTGTATGTAAATTAAATTGATTTTTGCATGTTTACTTGATATTCTAAAAATGTGCTGAATTCATTTATTACATCTGTTTTTAATGGAGTTTAGTTTTCTATATGTAAGATCAAGTCTTCTGCAAGCAGGGACACTTAACTTCTTCTTTTGAGATCGCCTTTCATTATTTATTTTTCTTGCCTAAATGCTCTAGCTAAAACATGATTATGTTTTAATAGAGGTGAGAAGAGTGAGCATCCTTGCTTTATTTCTAATATTAGAAGAAATGCATTCAGTTTTTCACCACGGAGTATGTTGTTAGCTGTGATATTTTTATATATGGCCCTTATATTAAAATAGTTTCCTTCTATACCTAGTTTGTTGAGAGTTTTTATGATGAAGGGGTGTTAAATTTTGTTAAACGCTTCTTCCACATCTATTGAGATAATAATACAATTTTTACCTTTCTTTCTGCTAACACAATGCATTTATTGATTGATTTTTAGAAGTTGAACCACATTTGTACCAGAAGAATTAATCACACTTAGTAATTGTACATGATCCTTAAAATCTGCTGTTCAATTCAATTTGCTAGTATTTTGCTGAAGATTTTTGCATCTATATCAACCAGGAGTATAGAGCCACAGTTTTATTTCCTTGGAATAGTTTTGCCTAGCTTTGGTATAAAGGGAATGCTGGACATCTAAAATTACTTTTAAATTATTCTTTTTTTTTAAGAGACTTTCTCTCTTCATTTTTGAAGAACAATTTTCTATATATAGTATAATTGGTAAATTGGTTGGCAGGTGTTTTTTTTTTTAATTATGATTTCAGCATCTTCAATATACTTTCTTGTGGCCAGTAATGTTTCTTTTATAAATCCATTCATAATCTAATAAGACTTTTTTAATATGTAGCAAGTTGATTTTCTCTTGTGGCTTTCAAAATGATCTCTTTGCCTTTGATTTTGACAATTTGATTATAATGTATCTCTGGGCATTTGTTTAGGCTTATTTTGTTCTGTGCCCTTTAGGCTTCTAGGATCTGGATTTCCATTTCCTCCACCAGATATGGACAATTTTTGGTCATTATTTCTTTGTATATGCTTTCTAGTCCTTTCTCTTATCTCCCACTGTAAATTCCATTATGCATAGCTTGATCTACCTTATGATATTCTATAATTATTTTAAGCTTTTTTCACTCTCTATTTTTGCTCCTCTTACTATTGTTAGTAACATATCTTTGAGTTTACTTATTTTTTCTTGCTACTTGATCTAGTTTGTTGTTGAATAGCTCTATTGACTTTTTAGTTGAATTATTTTGATCTTCAGCTGCATTTCTTTTGGCACTTTTATACTATTTTTTATCCCCTTCATTAAGTCTTGACTTTGTTTATATATTGTTTTCCAGATCTCAGTGAGCATCTTTATGATGTTTATTTTGAATCATTTTCAAATAAATAAATTAGGTCCATTTCATTATGGTAAGTTTCTCAATATCTTATTCCTTCGTTTGAGGCATATTTGCCTGTTTCTTCTTCTTTCTTTACTCTATGTGCTGATGTCTGAACATAAGCTAAAGTAACCACCTCTCCCAATCTTTAGAGAATGGCTTTGTAAAGGAGAAGACTAATCAACATGGCCAGGGATTTCATAGGCCTCTAAACCCTTCATCCTAGTCCAATCTATTTTTTTTTTTTTTTTGGCAGCTCACATAGATATCTAAAATATGCCAAATCCTTTCACTGCACTGGTGAAAGTGATACTGAAGGTAGTTCTGTGGCTGCTACAAAAGTTGGGCCAATGAATGCTCTATCCAGCACTTTCACTCTGTAGAGAAGCTGGGTGCTAGTGTTCCTTCCTTTTTTTCTTTTTAAATCTGCATACTCTGTGTGGATCTGGGCAGAGGGGCTGTCAATTGCAAACTAAAATCTGTGTTCTTGTTCTCATTAGCATCCAAGTCATTAGGTTATTCCAAGTATCATCAGCACTTTGAGACAAGCAATACAGAAGCAAGTTCGTTGGGCAGCCCTCACAAAAGCTGAGGGCTTGTAAGTGCAGAAACTCTCTTTCCCTTTCAAGGGAGAAGATGGTTGCTAGAATATTTCCTCTGCTGAATCAGAAGTAGTTATGGTGACTACCAATCCAATCCACTGTCTTTGTTCTTTCCCAGGCAATTTTATTTTGCTTATCCAGTTATTGTTCTAAGACTAAAGGCAGTGGCCAGTAGTCTGGGGAGCTCATGCAGAAGAGTTGAAGTTCTGGACACATGGGTTAATGCCTTCAATCCCTTAGGAGAAGCTGGAAGCTTGAAAGTCTCTTCTCAATTATACGCCACTATGTCAATGGCAGGGATTCTGGAAAGAAGGTGTCCTGAGTCATTCTAATGGCTTTAAGTAGCCTGGTATTTTGTTTTCCTGGAGTGCAGATTCTTTTCTTTTAGTTCTTTTCTGAATTTCTCACCAAGGAAATTTGTTCATAAATTGTTGTTGAATCAGTGTATTTATGGGAGAAAGTAAGTTTAGGGCTTTCTGCTCCACGGTTTTGCTGATACCACTCAAAAGAAAGTATTTATAAAGAGTTCACAATCTAGTAATAATATCAATCAATTCATAATTACCTATATGTCTTCTACTGTTTGCCCAACACTGTTCTCATCTGACTTTTAATGCAAAAAAACTCTTACATACATCAATTAAAGAAAAAATTTAACTGGCTTTCAAAATATTTGGGAAAAAATGTTGGTTTACAAAAGGTGCCATACCTAACTAGTTGTATTAGCTCATTTTCATATTACTATGAAGCAATACATGAGACTGGGTAATTTATCAAGAAAAAGAGTTTAATGGGCTCACAATTCCATATGGCTGGGGAGGCCTCACAATCATAGTGGAAGGCAAAGGGAGAGTAAAGGGGAATCTTATGTGGCAGCAGGCAAAAGCATGTGCAGGGGAACTGCCCTTTATGAAACCATCAGCTCTCTTGAGACTTATTCACTGTCAAAAGTACATCAAGGAAAAAGACCTATCCAGATGATTCAATTACCTCCCACCTGGTTCCTCTGATGACACATGGGGATTATGGGAGCTACACTTCAAGATGAGATTTGCGTGGGGACGCAGCCAAACCATATCATGAGTTTAAGCAGAAAAATAATTTTTTAAGAGTATATGAGATAGCATGCCATATTTATCAGAGATCCAGGTGCTGCCATGGGATATTTCCTAATTATATAATGCAAATATTGCAGCAAAGACCTTCTTCAACCACTCAGGGTAGAGATGCAGCAGCTCACAGCAGGTACTGGTCATGAACATCTCTGCCATGCTATATCCAAAAGTGAAATACCTTCTCTACCACCTTCACAAAAGAAATGAATTAAATAGAAACCTTACCTTTTTACATTGCTACTTCATGAAGATGAGGTGAGTAAGAACTGCAGAAATCAGATTTTGTATTCAAGGCATTTGATTACAAAAATTTCAGAGCTTGAAGTGACAGAAGTATTTAGATGTGTTTAGAGATTGAGATTGTGTATGTCGAAAAAGTGCAGAAGCTACATCTCCTTTCTCCTCTAGGAATACAAAATAGTTTAAATTCTGAGTATAAATTCCTGATTTGCATTTATAAGTCCTAAAGTGAGAGAATACAGAGACTGTAGCCTTGTGAACAGACTAAAGGCTACAGAAGTCATCTAGCACAATAGGTGGTGCTTGGCAGTGAAAAACAAGGCTAACATAAACAGTATTTTCACAGTTTGTATTTAAGAAGACATGCAGTGAATCAGTCATGCTTCTCAAATGGAGATCTTATGAAAATGAAGATTCTGATAGAGCAGACCTGCAATGGGACCTAAGGCATGCTTTTCTAACTAGCTTCCAGGTGATGGCTATGCTACAGGCTCTCAAACCACACATTGAGTAGTATGCTTTTAAAGTACAGTCATGAACAGAATAATGACATTTTGTTAAATTAAATGACGTTTTTTTAAATTAATAAATGACCACTCTACAATAGTGGTCCCATAGGATTATGATGGAGCTACCTTACACAGATATATTGTTTGTAATTTTTTATACTGTATTTTACTCTATTATTTCTGTGGTTAGACACAAAAATACTTCCAATGTGTATTGCAACTACCTACAGTATTTAATACAATAACATGTTATACAGGTTTGTAACCTAGGAGCAATAGCCTACCCCCTTATGCCCAAGTATACAGTAGGCTATACCGTCTAGGTTGGTGTAAGTACACTGTATGATGTTTACACAAAAATGAAATTGCCTAAAGACACAATTCTCAGAGCATGTCCTTATTTTTAAAGAAAACATGAGTTTATACATTACTAAAAGGTGATAGTATTCTAGAAGAAAGTGATTCAATGGTTAAGTCGATTTGTAAAATTTTTGCTTAAATTTCATCAAAAAGACTTAAATCTTACAGATTTTTCAGAGCCTTTAATCTTTAATAAGCTATGACAAATAGAGACATCTCAGAGCATGGAGTGAAAGAGGGAAGATTTTTGCAATGTATATACGTTTACCTTTTAACTTGACTATATATATACATATATGTATGTTTTTATATATACATATGTGTGTGTGTGTGTGTGTGTGTGTGTGTGTGTGTGTGTGTATGGAGGGGGAGAGAACACAAAGAAAGAGAGATTTGTTATAGAAATTGATTTCTGCAATTAAGAAAACTGACAAGTCCCAAAATTTGCAAGGTGAGATAATAAGGAGAGCCAATGGTAAAGTTCCAGCTTGAAGACTGAAACTCAACAAGAACCAATATTTCTGTTTGAATCCAAAGGCAGAAAAAAACATATGTGCTAGTTTGCAGGGCATGAATAAGAAGAAATTTTCCCCTACTTCCTTTTCTCTTATTCTAGGCCTTTGACCGATTGAATAAAGCCCACCTACATTAGGGAGGGCCATCTGCTTTACACAGTCTACCAATTTAAATGTTAACCTAATACGAAAAAAAGCCCTCACAGAAACATCCAGAATAATATTTAACCAAATATCTGTGCTGCCCAGGACATAGTCAAATTGACACATAAAATTAACCATTAAAGTTTTCATATCAATTAGTTGTGCAACTATTGCAACCATTGCATACATTTGAGCATAATTTTCTACATTATGTAACAACAGGGATGGAATAAATGATAATTACAATTTCCACTCTTAAGTTATGCTTTTCAGTGTTGTCAAAATAAGAACATCAGCAATTTGAAGGAGACTTAGCACAAATGATCTATAAGATTATTTTGCCATATTTTCCCACAGCTCTACTGTTGCAATTTACAATGTTGAAACTTTATACAAATTTTGTATACTGATTTTACATACTTCATCTTTTCACTCCTATAGGATAAAATGAATGAGAGTTTCATGGCACAGATTTTATTTTCCATCTTAGATAGGAGGAAACTGAAAACCCAGTTGGGTAAGGAAACACTACAAACTATAAAAAATGTAGTGCAGACTTGACTTTCCATTTATAACATTCTGACCTAGTACAGGCAGGTTGCCATTTCTGTTAAGTTTTCAGAAAATTGAATTCTCTATCAGTGATTCTCTTTTATCTATGACAGAAAAAAATAGTTTGCCTTTCTTTGTTATTTCTACTTTTATCTTTTTATTTTCTTTAATGTTTTGTGCAAACCCACAGACATTTTTGTTTTCTTTATTCTGTTTTATTTCTTTTCAAAGTAATTTTGTTGTTATAGATTATATGAACACCAAGAAAAATGTAATTATCAATGTTTCAAACAATATCCTGAAAACTTTTGACATTCATAATTCACTCTTCATCTATTTTCCCCAATATTACTTAAATTTTAATAAATATGTCAATAATTGTAAAGGATAGCACCTCTTATTAGTTGTAGTAAAATACTTTTAAAAATCCTAGTATAGTAGTGTGTTAGTGTAAAATAGGACTATTTTCCAGCCCAAATAGGGACCCTACCTGGAAGACAAGACAATGTATTCATAATGCTAAGAGGCAGCAATAAGAACATAATAGCTAGTCTGATCCACATCACAACTTGCAAAGTCTTCATAAAAATTAAATGCAAATCATCAGCATGCCCAAATTAACAGCACTGATAGACGTAACTGATTTTAAAAACACTGAAAAGCTTACAAGTTGAAATAAAAATGGAAAGCTTTCATCTTTGCAAAATAAGCCTGTGGGTATGTTTTTTCATTTCAGGTTCATCAGTTTCAAATACGCTAATGGTGATTTGCAAGGTTATTTATAAGATAATTAGGTTCAGTTTTGGACATGTAAAGCAATAAATGCCCAATCAAAATTTGCTTCAGCAGGTTAGCTGCTTTGAGCTTAGAGTTTACAACAAAAATTTCTTTTTTTAAAACATATATTTTGTAAGCGTCTCAGCTTTAGTGCTTATAAGTTTTGCAAATTTAATTTTTTTCAGAGGAATAATATGGGAATGACTGTGAAAGGATATGAGTCTGATTTGAAATGCTGTGCTTTAGAATTTTGCTCTTCACCATCTGAGAACATGTCTCACATCAAAATTAACAATACTCAAGATCAATTTATTCTTCTGATACACTTACCTTACTTCCTGTCATAATTTTCTATCCTCACCGTCTTTCCTTCCTGTTAAGAGATTTATTCAAACTACAAAAAAATGTAGTGCAGAACACACTTCTGACTTATACTATTCTGACCAACTCCAAACAGTCTTAACCAGTTAAAAGTTAAGTGCAAAATTTAATAGTCATAAGACTTATTAAGGATAAAATTTATTTATTCATTAATTTAATGAATACTTATTGAGCACCATTTTAATGCCAGGCCTCCAAAGAAACAGATAAATATATAAATTCTCACAAGGTTACTTGAGCAGCACTTTTCAAACTTTAATGTTTAAATTAATAAACTAGGGATCTTGTTAAAATGCAGATATTGATTCTGTAGATATGGGTGGGGTTGTGATTCTGATTTTCTTACTGAATGTCAGAAGTTAACAATTTAAAATTCTAGAGAAACAAGACAACAAATAAACATATGCCAATTGTATATAAACTATAGTGTATGAAAAGAGATATATATTTGGAGAACAATCAATTGAGAAATTATGATTATCAAGAATAATTAAGAAATTATTTCAGATAGAGATTATGAATTTTAAATAGAGTAATGCAGGGTTGGCTTCAATCATGAAGTGGCATATGAGTAAAATCTGAAGGGAGCATGGGAACAATGCAAATCAATACTTTGGAGAAGAAAACTCTAATTGGAGGAAATTATAAAGTACTTAATTGAGACTTGTCCGCTATGTTTGAGGGACAGCAACAAATCCTGTGTCACTCAAGTTGAACAAATGTGAGAAAGAATAGTAGGAGGGGTCTGGGGTTAATTGAAACCAGATTTTGTAGACTCTCAAGACTTCGGCTTTTATTTTGAATGAGATGGGAAAATATGGATGGGTTTGCATATACAACTGACACAATTTTGATTCATGACTTAAGTGGCTCACTTGGGCTACTCTATCAAGAATAACCCCCAAAAGCTGATGGAGGGGACAGAGAAAATACTTAGGAAGCCATTGCAGTAATGCGTGTGAAGGTGCTAGAGCTTGAACAGGATGAGAGCAGGGAGGTGAAGAGTAGCACTCAATGGTCATATTCTGATACATTTTGATGACACAGAAACAAAACTTTCTGGTGGATTGAAAGTGGCATTTAAGAGAAAGATAAAAATAAAAAATAACTTCAAGTGTTATTAGAAGAAAGGAATTTCTACAGTAATGAGGTTAGATGTGAAGCATTTTTAAAAGAAGATGAGAATCCCGTGTCTGACATGCTATGTTTCTTAAGACAGTTAGACCATGGAGTTGAGGTAATGATAATCATTTGGATGTATGAGTCTAAAATTTGGACATATGAGTCTAGAATTTAGAGAATAGAGAAATTGTGATAGATAGATTGATAGTTACATGGACAAGTAGATAGATGATAATCATTACCTATAAATGAGTTTTAAAACTATGTGACAATGTAAGATACTAATGGAGTTAGTAGAGTTTTAAAAGAGAAGAGTTCCCAAAATTATGTTACAAAAAGCCCCATTTGTCCAAGCCAAAAAAGATAAAGACAAATGAGCAAAAGAGAATGAAAAGTGTCAGAATGCGAAGAAAAAGATAAACCAAACAAAACACAAGAGTGTCATGTCTTGGAGCCATAAAAAGACATTTCAAGGAGGAATGGTTACTTGAATGTATTATTTTTCTGGTGAAGTTTTAAGGGTAGCATAGGGTGATAATTCAGAATTTTAATTAATAAGAGAGAAGACATTGAGATTTTGGACAACAGTAAGTACAGTAGAATAGTAGCCTGATTATGACAGGCAAAACATAGTATCTAAGGAGAGAAATTGGAATGTAAGCCTGTATCAATGTATGTATGTATGCATCTATTTATCTATCTTATCTATCTATCTATCTATCTATCTATCTATCTATCTATCTATCTACAATGCAGACAAGTCTTTTGAGGAGTAGTGTTAAAAGAAAGAAAAAAGTTTGAGAGATGGGACTTGAATAGGTGTTATATATATATTTTTCTCAATGGAATAATAGCTTCTTACAATTCAATTGAGAAAGATCAAAGAGAAAGGATAAACAATGATGCAGGAGAGAGAGGAGAGACACTGGAGTTCTGTCCTGTAGCAGGAACACAAAGAAATGAGACTATGGCATAAGTGTATTGAAAGAACTAATATTCCAACAACACAGATCATTCACTGCCTGGAGCAGAAGGGTAGTCAGAGTATGTGGGATATGACTCAAGCCAAATGAGGAAATGTGGTAAGAACTTGAAGTTTCCTTATTCAGATTGATCTTTTTATTCTTAGTGAATAAATTAGGTGAAAATTTAAAATAAGGTTTGGAAAAGATATGTTGTAGGTTTTAGTAGAGAGAAGACTAGAATAATTACATAGGAGGGGAAGAGAATCAACAGACTAGGATAATGTAGAGTGGTTGCCAGTCAGCACTACAGATCTACTTGATGCTACTTAATCAAGAATGTTAAATAAAAGAAAAAGTCATCATGGAAGAGTGTTGCTTTCTAACCAAATTCAACCTGTTAGGTAGATCTTGATCCTGCTTTGCCTCACCTTTGAGGTTCTGATAAAAGGTAACACAAACAAGAAAGAATTGCAAATCAGCTGTACAATTTCATTATTACTTAGATATAAGCTGAAAAGAAAAATTTAGATTTTTTTTTGTAATCTAGACATGAGTTTCCTAAATTTCTAAGGGTCTGCATCATTCATGGAGCTGAACATGAACTAAATTTTAAAATCTTGCTGGACATATTTTATAGGAGGCTTGAGAAATTAAGCTTCCGAGTGGCTAAGTAATAGGAGAGGTGAGAAAGTGAGGAGACGGCATAGTAAGCCAGATGCTTCAAGAGTAACACCAAGGTAAAATTATGATTTAATCATTCTACAGCTAGTAAACAAGAGTGCTAGAAAGTAAGTGAAATAGCAGCTCTTCTTCCCCTACTGAAAAATAAAAATGGTCGACTTTTTAATGATACTTTAAAGGTAGAGACAAAGAAAAGAGAGAAAGACGAGATGACAATACTTGTGCAAGGAATTGTCTCCTTTATTTTTTCTTAAAAAATCAACTACATGAAACAAGAAAACCAGAAAGCTTTCTATTTTTGAGTGATATATTTAAGGTATAACAATCTGCCCATTGGTAAACATGACTCATAGATGTCATGCAATCTACTATCTGAATTATTGCCTCCTCCATCTAAATGTTTATATGTGCTTTTTTATCTTAACATGTGCCTTTACCTCAGGTCACCCAAATCATGTAACAATTAAAATTCAGTGCTCATTGTGCTTAGTGCCTCAGATGTCTGCAGAAAGAAATGTTTGGAGAATGTGAACTTTATCTTTTAGACTTTTTGCCAGATATGGCTTCTCTGGTTTTCATCCCTGGCCATCTTCTTTCCATTCTGTTTTGTTTGTTTGTTTAAGTTTATTTTTCTTTGCCTCTAAGGAACCAGAGTGAACCTCCCTAGTCAGTCTCTAAACTTAATACCTTTGTCAACTAGGCTATCATTCCTTCAATGTTTCTCAAACATCCTGCAAAGAAAGTCCAGATACAGTATAAGCAACATACAGAACCCTAGACTGTCAATCAACATTGCTACCTGCTTCATTTCTCACATTAAATGGGAAAACAAGTTATGCAATTTTACTCCTCTTACTTACAATCTTCTGTGATTTTTTTATTTTTTACCATTTTTCACATTTACTGAGAATGTTATGTTACTTACAACTCACTGCCCTAAACTATGGAGCTAATCTGAATTATTTCTTTACCCCATAAGATTAATCTGCTGAACATAACTACTTATGAAGACCATCTGTTCCTCAAAATCTGCTAGTATTTCTACATTGTCTTTATTAAAAAGCCCTAACATACTGAAGCAATGGTTTGAACATTTTACAAGCAACACAGTCCACTTTCTAGATGTATCATCTATCAATTCCATTCAAGTACTCAAAGTTTCAGCAACACCAAATCTCTTCACTGTTATAAGCCCTATTTCTAATACCCATAAGTTATTCCTATTCACAATGTTATTCTTACTGGTATTTCCACCTTCAACAACTCAACTTTATCCTTTAAATGCTACTTTCTTCACTGAAGCCGTTTCATTCTGCCCAAAACAAAACTAACTTACCTATTCTCTGTTTACCCAAAATGCTTTTTTCCTCTGTTACAACAAAAAGCATTGTCCTTTGAGACCAATCATATTGTAAGTCAAAGAAATCATATATATATTACAGAAAATAGATAAGATCTGGCATATAAAAAGTGTTCTTTATTGTTTGTTGCAATTTTTTTTTTATGTTCAGCTAAAGTTCCTTGATTCTCCCATTCAAGGATATGTTAAAAGCAGGACTAGGGCAGCATATCAAGGAGTGACTTGAAAATCTCCAAACTTACATTTTCATCATCCCAACTAGAGCTCTTCCTTTTCTGCATTTTTTAATTGATACATAATTGTTGCAGATATTTATGGAGGTATGTGTCATATTTTGATACATGCATATAATGTGTAATGATCAAATCAAGGTAATTTGGATATTCATCATCTTAATTAATTTTTTGTGTTGGGAATATTTCATATCTCTCTTCTACATTTCTAAAGATAAATAATAAATTATTGATACTTACAGTTGCACTAGTATTCTATCCAAAATTCAAAATTATTTTTTCCATCTAACTGCATTTTTGTACTCACTAACCAACCTCTCTTTGTCCCCATTCAGCCTCTAGTAACCACCATTCTACTTACTACCTCCATCAGATGCACTTTTTTTAGCTCCCACATGTAAGTGACAGGATGGCATACTTGTCATTCTGTGCCTTGTTTATTTCACTTAACATAATGTCCTCCAGTTACATCCATGTTGCAGCAGATGACAGAATTTTATTCTTTTTATGGCTGAATAGTGTTTTATTTTGTTGTACACTTTTTAAAAATTTTATTCATCTGTTGATGGACACTGAGGTTGATTCCATGCCTTAGCTATTGTGAACAGTGCTGCAATAAACATGGGAGCACAGATATCTCTTGGATATATTGTTTTCCTTTCTTTTGAAATATATACCCAGCAGTGGGATTGCTGGATTATATGATAGGTTTACTTTTAGTTTAGTTTTATTTATTTATGTATTTATTTGAGCAACTACTATGTTGTTTCCCACAATGGCTGTGCTAATTTGCATTCCAAGCAACAGTGTACTAGCATTCACCTTGCTCTGCATTGTTCACAGCTTCTGTTCTTTCTGCCTTCTTGATGATAGCCATTTTACCTGGGATGGGATGACATTTCATCATAATTCTGACTTGCATTTTTCTGATGATTAGCAATATTGAGCATGTTTTGTGTACCTGTCAGCCATTTATATTTCTTCTTTTGAGAAATGTACATTTAGATCACTTGTCATTTTTAAATCAGATTACTATGTCTTTTTTTGCTATTGAGTTGTGTCAGCTCCTTATATATTCTGGTCATTAATCCTTTGTCAGATGAATATTTTCAGTAGGTTGTCTTTTTATATTGTTTTCTTCCTTTGCTGTGTAGAAGCTTTTTAGCTTGAAGCTTTTTAGCTTGATGTAATTCCATTTGCCTATTTTTGCTTTTGTTGGCTACGCTTTTGAGGTCTTATTCAAAAAAATCTTTATTCTGATTAATGTTCTAAAGCATTTTTCCAATGTTTTCTTCTAGTAGTTTATACTTTCAGGTCTTACATGTAAGTTATTTCTAAATGGAGTAGGTTATGTGGATTCAAATTGTCTGAAGACTTCATTTTTAGAAGTAACATTGCGTTTTAACAGGGACTAGATTTTCTGCTGAAAATTTTTATTACTATCTTTTCAGGGCACTGTGAAGCAACAACACATCAAAATAGTCAATTAGAATAATGAATCAAATCTAAAGTAGCAATTAAACATTTATTAGTTTACAGTAACTGTATAAGCAAGATGCAAAAAGAGGCCTCTGCTCTGCAGTTTTCTATATTTTGCATGGAATGACATCTGGTAAGGTCAGGTAAAGAGGAACACATTGGAGGAAATGATGGGCCCAATATAATCTGTAGGCCAAGAATGCCCTGGACTCTTTCCCGGAAGGATCTGGTCCTAGGCAGTATTTTTAGCATCGGTCAGGGTCTGGCAGGTGAGACAGTTTTTTCTGTTTTAGCATTTTCTAATGACAATGGCAATACATATGTAGACCCAGTCTAGGATGATGTCTGAATCTCTGGGAGACTTCTTCCTGTGAATCCAAGAATTAATTAGTTGCACACATGTTTGATCTGGGATGGAAGACAATTCAGTCTTCATATTTAGCTGACAAGAGTGTTCTGTTCTTCAATTTTGTTCTTTTTCATCAGTGTAGGGGCTTTTTCTGGGAAGCATTCACATGCATAACCAAGAGCTTATCAGAAGCAGAGCCATTTTTCGTAGTACCTCGTCTCCGTGGAGGGGCTTGGTTTGTAAGCCAGTCCAAGGCTTCCCATAGAAGTAGTTAAATAGCGAGACCATTAGCCATAGTTCATAAGTCAATGAAAACATAATATGGCTCCCTCCGGGGTGGTCTGGGTAGTCATTCATACCATAAGAAACTCTGCCTGTTATGTTCAACATCTTTACTGTGCTCTACAAGGGACAGATCTATCTGAGGTTTGATTACTTTGAGTATACAGTAGCACTAGACACCATTAGTCAGATTGCTTCATGGGATTCTAAATTAAAGAAATTTCCTCAGGACATGGGGACAAAGGTGAGCAGAATTGCACATACACAATGCATCTAATGCAGTCATTCATTCAATAGTGGGGACCATAACAACAGAGTTTGTAGGAGCCCAAAGGGATTAATTTGTATCTGTCCTCAGTAACAGTCCAGATGGTGGTAGCTTCAGATGTAACATTGGAGAGTAGTATCTGTTTTTACCTCTTCATGTGCAAGAGGGGGAAACACAGTCACCCATATACTGGTATCCAAGAAGTCCAAGAAATGTATTTTTTTCCTATCTCCCTCTTGAAACCTGACCTTAGCATAAAGACTTTGGTATTCCCTGGGGACAAAGAGACATTGGCCTAGTCTTATTAATTTCATTTAGTCTTATTAATTTTTTAAGAGCTAAAAGGTCTGGATAAAAGTTGACATAGTTCTTTGATTCATCTCCAAACGCATTTGGGGTGGTGTAGGGAAGAGTACTGAGACAGCCATAAAGGACATCATCCCAAGGACTCTAGAGTGAATGTCCCTTGGGATATATGTTAGGGGAGAGAGAGAGAGAGAAAGTGTGTGCGCACATGCGTGTGTGTGTGTGTGTGTGTGTGTGTGTGTGAGATGCATAATGGGGAACAGGGAGCAAATGAAGGCAGGTATGGAAATCACCAGAAAAGGATTATAAGCAACCTGTGGTAGCATGAATGAAGACTGGCATTCTTACATAGAAGTAGGTATGTACCCTAAGAAATTAGACTTAGTATGTATAGCAAAGATATTCCTCGTTTGGACAGAAGGCACCATAAGGACATTGTTGAGCTGTGATGCCAATATTACTGGGGTGAGCTTTATATACCAATACATTTAAAGTTTAATAAACATTTGATATGTAAAAAGAGGTATAAAATAATATTAAAATGGACACTGAACTTGAGGAGTTATCATGGAAGTAGCAGGAAGCTTTTTAATAATACGTAGAGACAATTAGAGGCATCTAAAAGCCTTCTTCCCTGCTTCTGACAAAACTTCCTCTGACTCTTTCTTTACAACTTGCAAGTTTATAATAGTCTTTTTAAAATATATTGAAACATTTACAAATTATCTTTTATTATAGAGCTGGATATTTCTATCAATCAAAGTCTGAATCCTTGTCTGGAGCCATCCTCTGGGACTTTCTTGAGACAAATAATTGAGTCACAGTGAAAATGAGAGCACTAGTACTCTCCTCCAATGATTTCTCTTTCAAAATGTTCTCTGAAGACTTAATTTTTTTCTAGCTCCATGTCCATTGGAGCTTAGTCAAATTTGTTGTGATATCTACCATTTCAATAACACTGACTGAGTTAATGCACAAATGAATGGAATTTACATTTTATATGGCTATACATTTTATATATTTCACTTTTATTAGTGCTAACATAAGATGTAATCAATCCTTTGTCAAACCATCCATTTGGATTTGAGGTCACTACATTTTTAGGTTAATTTTTCCAGTACACCTAAAGGAAGTTAACTTATTGATAATTTTGCCCTTTTTATTTTAGCTTTTTGAAACAACACATGCTCTAATCTGTTCATTGTATTGTTCCCCAAATTGGTCTGCATGTCCAGATGTGAAGGATGATATCCCAATGATATATGATACTGCAGATATGTTTAATGCTAACAAAAATGGACATATAAATGCTTTTACTCTATCAGGATGTTAAGACTGTCACAAAGCCTTCACTTATTTTGTAGTTTTTGATAAATGAAGTCCAGGAAAAAGTTTTGAAACCATAAGCAATATACATTGACAAGCTGAATCAAGGATGGTAGAAAATTTTATTATTTGCAAGCATTCATTTTGACCATGGTTTTCTTTTGCAGGTACCTAAAAAATTCAGTATTTATCCCAAATGTTGGCAAGATTCTAAACTCTGAGCATGAGGAACAAATGCTTGAAAAGAACATAAAAGTAAAACAATATGGGTGATAATATTGACCTGAACAATATCGGTGATAACATTGGCCTGATCATGCTTTGGTGATGTTGGGAAGACAGTAGCTCTCAATAAATATTTGAAATATTGAAATTGGAAACAAGAAAAAATATCTTATTGTTTTGTTTAAATTTGGAGATGACATCTCCCTGTGTTGCTTGGGCTAGCCTCAAATTCCTGCGCTCAACAGATTCACCTTCCTCAACCTCCCATATAGCTTAGATTGCAAGTGAACATTGCCATAACCAGATTGACATCTTAAATATTTGAAGACAGTATTTCCCAAAATCTATAGATGGAAAAATCTAAAAGAGAAT
The DNA here is from genome assembly GCF_049354715.1 of Callithrix jacchus. Lineage (NCBI taxonomy): Eukaryota > Metazoa > Chordata > Mammalia > Primates > Cebidae > Callithrix > Callithrix jacchus. The sequence goes on from NC_133511.1 coordinate 90,810,620, forward strand.
TTTCCAGACTATAGTTTTATGAGCCCCACTCGAGTCCTTTCTTGGGAACTGCAGTCAGGGAGGTCTACACTTTTTATTGAGGTTATCTGGAAAGTTTCTGTGACCTCCAGATTGAGAAACAGTGTCCACGTTAAGTTATACTAGGAGAGTCCCTCAAGTCAGATACTTTGAGAGGAAAGTTAATAGCTGTGGAGCTGCTCTAATTGAGCTGAGTGTGGCAGTCAGAGTATGTTCTGCTCAACCTGTTTCTTCAGTTCATGGTGCCCTCACCTAGTCCTTACGGATCCTTAAGCCACACTTGGTAAAGTACTACTCACCTCCCTCAATTATTCTATACTTAGGTGCCATTACAATACGTGCAAAACTGCTTTAGGCAAAGGAGGTAGAAAAGTGATCAATACTAAAATTATCCATATATATATATATATATATATATATATATATATAACTAGTGTGTCAGATGGTGACTTGTGTTAGGGAGAAAAACAAATCAGGAAGAGAAATTTGGAATTTTGGAAATGAAAGAGTGCACGGCAAATAGGTTACACTGTGTAGTGTCTTCAAAATGCTTTTATTTTCTCAACTAATTAGAGAGAAAGGTCATCAGCTGAAAATGATGGATGGGGGTTATTGCTGGAAGTTTTGGAAGAGAGGAGAAATTAGAAGGCATCATCTAGGAGAACAGGAGAGAAAGAGAATGGTCACCGGTCAGCATAAAAGCACATTTGAGGTCAGTGACCATAGATTTCAAGTGCAGCCAGTCAGTATTGTTTCCTAGTCATGTCAGGGTTGCAGTCTCTTAATATGGAAAGAATTAGATTTTATGAGTATTGTCATCTTGCCAGGGGATTGAAAAAATAATAACTTAGAGTGAAGTGTAACAAAATGATTATAATCAATGTTTGTTGGGATTCTAGCTGGAGATAGTGTGTGTAACAGGGATGTTCACTGTACAAATAAGTATAGACTTCTCGTTTCTCTGAAGTTTGTAAGCACAGATGTTTCTGAAATGCTTCTTCGTCTTCTTTTTTTTTTTTTTTTTTTTTTTGAGACGGAGTTTTGCTCTTGTTACCCAGGCTGGAGTGCAATGGTGTGATCTCGGCTCACTGCAACCTCCGCCTCTTGGGTTCAGGCTATTCTCCTGCCTCAGCCTCCCGAGTAGCTGGGATTACAGGCACGCACCACTGTGCCCAGCTAATTTTTTGTATTTTTAGTAGAGACGGGGTTTCACCGTGTTGACCAGGATGGTCTCGATCTCTTGACCTCGTAATCCACCCTCCTCGGCTTCCCAAAGTGCTGGGATTACAGGCTTGAGCCACCGCGCCCGGCCTTTTTTTTTTTTTTCTGAGATGGAGTTTCGCTGGTTACCCAGGCTGGAGTGCAATGGCACAATCTCGGCTCACCGCAACCTCTGCCTCCTGGGTTCAAGCCTCAGCCTCCAGAGTAGCTGGGATTCCAGGCATGCGCCACCATGCCTAGCTAATTTTTGTATTTTTAGTAGAGACGGGGTTTCACCATGTTGACCATGATGGTCTTGATTTATTAACCTCTTGATCACCCGCCTTGGCCTCCCAAAGTGCTGGGATTACAGGTGTGAGCCACCGCGCCCAGCCTGATATGCTTCTTTTACTCATTTTCTTAGGAGAAAAGTAACAATTTTTTTCTCTAAAGTGTAGAATGTCATATCTGCTTTGTTCCTTCATAATACTCTGAATAAACCTCTATCAATACAATCACAGCATCATTTTAATTAATTGTCCCTGTGCGTGTCTCCCCGACCCCAATAACCTGTCAAAGTCAAAAAAGGCAAAGCCGTTATCTTCTTCCTCAGGCACAGAGCCTGGTACATAAGGGCTCAATCATAAAATATTTTGATATTACTTGTTTTAAACAATATCGCCATCTTCTAAACCTGGTAATATCGCATTATGTGTTTCAAAATTACATTATGCTTAATAATGTAATTACTTTCTGACATTTACCTATGAACTAGATGAAATTTATGGATTGAAAACAAACTTACCAGGAAATGCTAATTTTACATATTTCTTCTTTAATATCTGTCCAACTAAGTAATATTTTGGTTATCTTTTTAGGTTGCTTTTTCAAAATTTTGTGTCAAGGGAAATAAATAACAAAATTTTTGTAACTTAAGAAGAGAATATTTACTATAGGCAATGGTTATACATCATAAGAATTAATGAACAGAATATAAAGTATAGTTACGTTTTTTTTTTCCAATTTAAAAGCCATCAGAACTCAAGCTAGTTTCTTGACCTTATATGAAAAGGGAGTTCTTTCCTTTCTTCATCTCACTACTTTTCATTTTTGTATTACTTTCTCAGCATATAAAGTACGTATTGTTTTGTTTTTACGTAATTTTTCACTGTCTATGGCCTAGATAGGCTGTCCTTTTTATTTTTGGCTTTATTATTCTAAATAACAGAATTCCATAATCCAGATTATTTTTTATCAACAAAGCTCCAAGTTTCAATGACTCCTCATTTGTTGAGATTTCCATATCTCAGTGAATGAGCTGGGAAATGTGTCAAGGCATGTGGGTTGATGTTATCAAAAGAAATTATGACTTCTTTTGAGAAATGATTATTCAGATCTTCTGCCCATTGCTTGATCTGGGGGATAGGGGGAGGTGAGGATGGTTAATGGGTACAAAAAATTTTTAAAAAATGAATAAGACCTAGTATTTGATAGCACAATACAGTGACTATTGTCAGTAATAATTGTACATTTTAAAATAATTTAGAGTGTAATGGGATTGTCTGTAACTCGAAGGAGAACTGTGAAAACAACTTATATATCCCACAATTATATGCACTTAATTACCCACAAAATTTAAAAATAATAATTAAAAAAGACATTATGATTGAGAGAGGCTTTAAGTGACATGTTGATAATGCTTTCAAATGATAATGCATCATTGGCTGACAAATATTACTCCACAGCTACCTCTGAATATACTTGTTGCATCTCCAAATTACTGCAAAAAATAAAATGAGAGATGTTACTATAAAAAGTTCTGGAGACATAATTAAACATGGAGCATCACAAATCATTTATCATAAGTGCACTATTTCATTTACTAAATCTACTATGTATCAGCCACTCTGCAAGTTACCTTTCACATATTTTATTTTTATTTACAGTAGGATTTGCTCTACTTAAGTCTTTGTTTACAGAATTTAATGAGCTGAGGTGGGGCTAAGAGCACTGGGCATGAAATAAATAACAGATACAATAGCTGGCCTCAATAAATGTAGTTTTGATAATTCAATCGAATGTTATGATACAGATTCCTGAAAAGATAAGATGATAAAGCAATAGAAGACAAATGCTAAATTCAATTATACACCCTTTTATTGCCCTGTGATTAATATAAGTCTCCACCAATGGCGTTCCTAATCATGGCTATACTTGTGCTGAAGAGATGGAAAGGATGTTCTAAATGGAGAAATTGAGCAGAGACAAAAGCATGGAGGTGGGGCTGAATGTTTTATACAGCAGTTTAACACAGCGTTGAAGACATCATTGTAATCAAACTATTTTCATAAATCTACTGAGTTCTTGGTAGAAAGTTTCAGATGGAAGTTACAATAGCAAAAGTGCAAATAAACAAAGGAGAATATGACAGCAATCTTTTTAACCATCTGCACTTCTTTTGTAACTAAAATAAAAGACCTTGTAAAACAATTGCTTTTGTAAATTTTAAACCTGAAGAAATACCACATGAATGAGTATCCATATAATGCGGGTTCTAATGATGAAGGCTAAAACCTAGATGGACTTAATTTATTAATTTCTGTGATTAAATTATCAGGAACACTGAATTGAATTTACAATTAGTGTTTTATTTCAAATAGTGCAATATTGAATAATGAGTTTAATCTCACATTTCTTGCAGTGTGGGTGCATATGTGATCAATTTAATGGCAAAATTCAAATAACTGTTGAATTTGTAAAAAAATATCAACATGCTAATTGCCCTAATTTTGACATCTATTAGGCATACCCATTTTTGGAATAATAGTCTTCATAATTTTGTGTGATGATTACAATTGTCAGAAATAAATACAGTACTCGAAAATTATGCATCCTTTGCTTCTAATTTAGTCTTTTATCTGAAACCTTTTTTTATAGACTAAAGAGAAGCATGCTTTCTTTGTCATTTTAAATATATGTTGCTTATGATGGATCTGTGATTATCTATAGATAGATCATTTGACTGCCAGAAATAAATGCTAGAGAAACACATGCTAGAATTTTGCTTTAGTCTTTAATGAGTAGCCTCTCTCCTAAACCTAAGATAAGCATGTTTTCTTTACAATTTTAAATATATATTGCAGAGGATGAGTCTGAGATCATTTATAGATTTTTTTGTTTGTGTTCTGAAGCATAGAAGAGTTAGCTTTTCTTTGAATCCTGAGAATTATTACTGGAAACATTTCTGAATATTAACTAGAATATTTTATTCCTAACTTCATCTTCATGGGAAATTAAAGTGATAAGAAATATAAGCAAGAGATGGCATGGGACATAAGAGTATAACAACAGGGATTTATGTGCAAATTTGCCTTTTTTAAAAAAGAGAATGTAGGAGATAGAAGATAAATAATTATTAAAATGTATTTCCACTTGTAAAGTTGTTCTGCATTGGGAAACAGTGTCTGGAAGTACCATCCTACTTATTAAAATAATCTTTAATAAGCACTTTAGAAGTAATTAAACCAATAAGTGAGTATTTCTAGAATGAAAACATGGCCAATAAATATCATTTTAAAAATGACTGCTACTGCTGTCTGTCTGTTAGAAAAAAACATTTATTAAGTCATATATCACAATAAGAAATATACTTTGAGAAAATAGTCTTTGTTTCTGATACAACAGTATTTTACTAAAAATGTGTTTGCATATTGAAGGTGTTTTTGTTTGTTTGTTTTCTGTTTTGTTTTGTTTTTTGTTTTCCAAAGCACTGCTTATACCCAGGTCAAGACCCTAGGGTAAGGATTTCATAGCAAACCTGTCTGTCATTTTTAGTTTAAATTACTTGAATACAAAAAAAAAAAAGAAGAAGAAGTAGTAAGTGTTTTAGAAGCTAGGTTTAAAATATCTAGTCCTGAGTGTAAACTGGGAGAAAAGGGGTCGTCGGAGAATGATGCTCCTTATTGTATAAGAGGTAACCCGGGCATTTGTAACCAGTCTATGGCTCTATAATACCAATGAATTATAATCAGTGTATTTATTTTCACTGAAACTAGTCAAGTAGTGATTTAAAAATGGAAATATTTATGGTATTATGTGGCTCAAAGGAGTTAAAATACCTGTTTTTGTAGCATACTATGTTATCAATGAGCAAATTATATAAATAAAGCCTGTCAAAATATGATACTAAAAAAATGTATGATGTCAAAATAAATGACGCTAGTATCAAACTATGCACTTTCTTTACTTGCAGTATTTGCAGAAATTTATTTAAGAAGCAAAGAACAATAAAACTGTGCCAAAGTATTGCTTGTATAATTGTGTGCTCAACATCCCTGCCAACACAGGCACTCAGAAAGATGCCTTTATGTTTGAGATGCCATAGTTTTATGTTAATACCATAGTGGCTATGCGTGTTGAAAAAAGATTTTCAGGACTAGCAGTAAGCCATTTACAGGCCTTGGATTTTGTCAGTTTTCAGAGTATGAGGGAATCTTGAATTCCAGTATTTCTGCCCACATTCAGCTTCCTGATAAATACCCTCCTCTCTCCACTCCCAGCCGTGGGTAAGCAGTATAGGGTAGCACAGCAAGCACTCTCTATACCCTGACAGCTCTAAATATGTCAAGAAAACAACATACTAATATTGAAAAGACATCTGCACTCACATGCATACTGCAGCACAATTCACAATAGCCAAAATATGGAATAAACCTAAATGCTCATTAAGAGATGAATAACAAAAATATGGTATATATGCACAAAGGATTATTATTAAGCGATAAAAAAGACTGAAACCCTGTCATTTGCAGCAATATGGATGAAAATGGAAGCAATAATCAGATATTACATTTATACTAATCTGATTAGCAAATGTCTATTGAGCACTTGCTCTGTATCAAGTCCTATACTAATCTTTTGTGGTAGATAAATGAATAAGACATAATTCTACTTTCAAGGAGCAATCTGAGTTTGGATAAGTTAACATATAAATAAACCACAATGAAGTGATGAAAGTAAAACAAGAAACAAGAATATATGTCTTAAGAAGGCTGCAGTAATTATTTGTACCTGGGATGGAAGAGCACTTTCAGGAAGGTATAGTGGAAGAAGTTTTACATCATCTGAGATTTGGAAAAATAATAACAGTTTTCCAGGCAGACAGAGATAAAAAGGACATTTCTTGGTAAGGAGTCATATTTGCAAATGTACATTCTGTAAACTACTAACATCTGCTGAATGCTAAGTGAAGAGAGAGAAGAGAGAAAAGAGAGAGAGAGAGAGATCTATATATGTAATTCTGAATGATATATATACATGTAGATATTATTGAGGTATATCAAGATAGGATAATATAGGGAGTAGAGCAGTGTATCAAAAAAGACAAACCAGTGAATTCTCTTTGGGTTTAAAAAAATAACAAAAACCTGAAAATGGGTTGTATCAATCACAATCAGGGCAGAAAACAAATGATACACCCAAATTAGACAATTCACGGGTGTTAGTATCAAAAAAACTATTTTTCAAAGGTGTATGAACAAGGAAGGAAAACCATAAGGGCTATTCACTACATCAGGGCCGTATCAGCATGAGGTAGGCATCTTTTCAGCTCCTATGGGTTAGGAGGAAGCAGTTATCTGTATGGAGATTTAGGTCTGTGAGTAGAAGGATTGTAGTCCTTGACCATAGAAATATAGCTTCCTGAGGATACCCAACAGGGGAGGAAGCTGTGGGAATAAATAAACGGACATTGTTATTTTCACTTCGTTCTATCTACTGTCATTTCTTTCCATTGGTCAAACCAAACAGAAACCAGAAGCCTGCCAGTGATTAGTGTCATCCACCCTAGGCACTGAGCAGAGCAGAAAAGGATAGAAATTTTATCTGAAAAGATAAGTAGAAGATATTCAGTCCAGGGCTCAACTTCTGCCTTTAGGATTTATTGCATTCACTGAAAATGAAAATTGCCCAATCATCTGATTTTTCTAGAAATATATTAATAATAAGTTCATAAAGTACTAGATATATTATATGGATATATTTTTATATGCCATAAAATATCATTGTACCTGTACATTTCTTTATTAAATTATCACAGAAGCAAAAAAAAATAATTGAAACTCTCACAGTGTTTCATGGACTCAACTTTGGAATAAGCTCATTCTATTCTTATGACCCGATTATTAGGCCCCTTTTAAATTGCAAGGCACCAGATTTTCTATAAATAGACCATTTCTTACTACTTAGATAAACAGCAATCATTACTGGCATAGTTATAAGTTTTACAGGAATATGAAACATGAAATGTTAAGAAAATATTGTGAAATTTCTTTAGTAATAACCTCATGTATATCATGAATATTATATTTTGTATGCTATAGACACAGCAGTATCAAAAACTGTATGAGACTTGTATTCACATGTTATCAGTTACTTAGTGTCATAAGTACTTCGGTGACATAATATGAGAAAGCAAAGCAATCATTTGTCAGAAGTTATATGATCTAGAAAGCCTTTGGTATAAAAATTCAATTTCACAAGATGACTATGGGCACAAATATTAGAAATCTTTTCTATGCACCTGAGTTCTGATAGAAATAATTCATCCATGAAAGTAATTTGGTCATTTTTTGAATCCAGGTTATGATAATTGTCATGAATTATTATGGGTTATCTACTAAAGTTGATTTGAACAAAAGCTACACACCCTAGGAAATATATGAGTCCCATACTGTAAGTAATTTTTAAGGAGCTCATCTTTCTTTGTATTGTTGCTAATAGCCATCATTAATAATAATAAAGGAAATATATTCAAAAATACATTTATTTTTAATATTTAAATAAGCTGTTTTTAAGCTTTAAAGTATGTAGGTATTGGACCAGGGACCATTCTGTAGAGAGAACTTAAGAGAGAGAAGCTCAGCTTTCTAGATGTAAAAAGGACAAAATGCTTAGAACTGTCATAGAATCACTAAATTCCCAAAGTTTTCTGGTTCTCTAGTAATATGATATGTATAAAAATATTTGAATTACTAGATTTCTTTCACCATAGACAAACTCAGTAATAAACCTCCTAATTCTTGAATTAAGAAGAAACAGTTTGGTGTAATGGGGCATGTTTTGACCTGAGAGTCAGGGAGACATAATCTCATTTTTGTAAACATCAGGTGGTTCAACTTCAAAGTGTCTCAAAATCTTATGGGAACAACAACCCAAGTATCAGTCAATGTATAAGTAAATTAAAATTATACGGTATATATACACAGTTGAATACTATTAATATTCAACCTTAAATGCTGTCATTTGCAACAACATAAAGATACCTAGAGGACATTATATTAAGTAAAAAAAGCCAGGCCCAGAGAGACAAATACCATCTGATTTCATATGTGGAATCTAAAACTATCAAACCCACAGAAGTAGAGAGTAGAATGGTGGTTAATAGAGGGTGGAGGTGGGGGTAGATGGGGACAGAGGGGATCTCGGTCACCAGGTACAAAGTTACATTGAGGAGGAATAAGTTCTGGTATTCTATGGCACAGCAAAGGGATTTTGTTAAGAAAAATTTATTAAATTTTTCAAAACAGCTAAAAGAGAGGATTTTAAATGTTATTACCACAAAGAAATGTTAAATACTTGAGAAAATGGATATGTTAATTCAGATTTGATCATTCTACAAGATATATACATGTATCAAAATACCACTTGGAATGCTACAAATATATACAATATTATTTGTCAATTAAAAATAAACTTTGTAGAAAACTATTAAAAAAAGACAATGTTACAGACCTTTTGGGGCCTCTGGTCTGTCAAGAATGTGTGCTAATTAATCTATAATATCTAACAGTCTAGCCCTAGATATCATGTGACCATCTTATAAAGACACCCCTATACATCTATGTGTAAATCTTTTTTGTTCTTTAAGAAAATATATTTTTCATGGAAATTTTAAAAAAACATTGTAGATTAAAATTTGCCTTTTATAAAGGAATTTCAGTACTATATTTGATGCTAGAAACCAATCAAATATATATATTTTCTCACTTCTTTGTATGATATCCTCCCACAATTCAGCAAGCCCAACCACATATCCTAACTTAGATCATCTTTTTTCCAACTTCCAATTGTACTTCACCATATGGTGCTTTTCATTCAACAACTACTACCATTGCACTTTTATTTTTTTTTAATTAGTTAATTTCCAGTATCCATAGATGTTTACTCCAATTAGCAATTACATATCTTAACTGTAAACATATGAAAGCACAGTAAACAGTTTGCATCCATAATTTACTATGTGATCCCTAATATGAATTGTTAGGCAATTTAATGAGATGGGGAGGTAATTCAGGTGTGATTATCCTCCTTTTTCTGATATGGAAAAGCTTTCTCTGATATCACAATGCTGGCTAAAGGAAATCCAACTCTCACACTTATTTTGATTTTGATTATTACATTGTATCCTTATTATTTCCATTAAATTTTACTATTTTGTGTGGAAATAATTTTAAAAGTTGGTGAAGTCATTCTGACACAAGGATGGAAGTCATTTTATATAAATGCAAAATATCTAATATAAGTAAAATGCATGCATTAAATCCTAATCTTGTACCACATACTGTTTTAAAAGCTTTATATTTATTATCATATCTAATACTTATAATAACTCTATAAAGTAGATATTATCACTACATTTATTCACTGATTTGGAAATATTTCAAAAGTTAAAGCACTTTGGAATGATTACATGTATTCTAAATGGCAAGCCCAAAATAATAAGGAATAAGAAAATAAGGCTATTTAAATTCCTTCTATATCTTTAAGATAATTATACATTATAAATCATAGAAATGTACAGTGTTAAAATTATTTTAATTATCTTAGGGACTCAGTATTTGTCTATGTACTATTAAATTATAAAATTTGTCAATACAAAGGCATTTTTTATTTTTTAACAAAGAAAATATTACTTTGCTATCAGTATCTTTAGAGATATTAAAATAAGAAGTATGTGGGCTTTCTAATCCTTATGATTGTGTCCCATTGATACTTAGGTATTTTAACTTTAATATATACTCCTGAAAGTGACTGAGTCATGTAAGATACATTAAATTATAATATTAAAGAAAAGATTGTCAATAATCGTCACTTGTGACTTACTTCTTTTTAAAATTTAGGATTACAAAGAAAATAGTCCACATTTGGGATGGTTATAGAACTAGCAATGTAAGCAAGGATCCAGATTTCTGGATACTTGTACAACAGAAACACCATTTAAAGATTAAGTTTTGTTGAACACCTCCCAGTACGGCACTTCAGAATTCATCAGTGTTAAAGAGAAAGGAGATTTGAGATTTGAATGCACTTTGGCTGCTTTAGTATATTCTCAAACTGTTTTCATATACTAGAAGTTCATGACTCATGAATACAACCAATTATCATTGCTTTCAATATTGCCTCTTTAGATTAAACCCTCATTTATAGCCTGGAATACAGTAATAGACTTCTAAAAGTCTTCCTGCTTCACCACTTGATCTTCTTTAGTAAGTATTTTAAACTTCACCCAGATGCATACAATTTAAATTAAATTATGTTCAAAATTATCCAAAGACTCCCCTTCAGAATGAATGATTTCATGTCTGTCCCTTGATTTCACTCTGTACCACTCCTTTTCTGAACAGTCACACAAACCTTTCTGAAATTCAAATTAGGCACAGTCCAGTCTTCTTTCTGAGCAATTTATATGACTGGAATATGTTTCCTTGAATAGTCACATAGGTTCTTTGCAATTCTATTTTTATCTCCTCAAACACCTCTCTCGGTGGGACTACCTCTCTAACTCTTCTTCTGAGATCACTTCTTTTTCCAGCTACTAGAAATGCTGTGACTCCATACCCTTGCTATGGCAGTGCAATGCCGTTAAGTGGTAGTCACTGTGTTTATTTTCACTGGAATAAGTCAAGTAATGATTAAAAATGGAAATATTTAGGGTATAATGAGGCTCAAAAGAATAGGAAAATTTGTTTTTATAATATACTGCATTCTCCATCAGGATATCATATAAGTAAAATATTATACTAAAAAGAATTCATGTTGTCAAAATAAATAATGCTAGTATCAAACTATGCACTTTCTTAACTTGTAATATTTAAAGAAATTCATAGAGGTATTGCTGTGTAATTGTGTTCTCCCACTGATACACACTCAGCAAGATGCCTTTATGTTGGAAGTGACCTTGCTTCATACCAAGACCACAGTCACTTAGGATTTTGAAGAAACTTCAAATTTAGGATGAGCAATGGGCCATTTACTGGCCTTGGATTTTGTCAGTTTGGAGAATATGAGAGAATCTCAGATCCCAGGATTTCAGCACACACACTCAGCTTCATAGTAAGTACCCTTCTCTCTCTACTGCCAGCTTCCTCTCAATACTTAGCTTTAAACTTTCTTAATATCAACTTTTCTTTTTTTTTCAACTTTCAGTTTTGGGGGGTACATGTGCAGTTTTTTACACAGGTCAATTGTGTGTCACTGAGTTTCATGTACATGATCCTGTTACCCATGTAGTGAGCACAGTACCCTATAGGTAGTTTTTCAGCTCTTGACCCCTCTATTCCCTCTTCACCTCTAGTAGTCTCTGGTCTCATCTGTATGTCCATGTATAGTCAATGTTTAGGTCCCACTTACAAGTGAGAACATGCTGTATTTGTTTTTCTGTTTCTGCATAAATTTGTTTAGGACAGTGGCCTCCAGCTGCATCCATATTGCTGCAAAGGACATGATTTTGTCATTTTTTATGGCTACATAGTATTTCATGGTGCATATGTACCACATTTTTTTAATCCAGTTCAGTGTTGATGGGCATCCAGTTGGATTCCGTGTCTTTGCTATTGTAGATAGTGCTGTAATGAAGTATAAGTGCACGTGTCTTTTTGGTAGAACAAGTTATATTCTTTTGCATATACACCCAGTAGCAGAACTGCTGGGTTGAATGGTAGCTTACCAGTTCATAACTAATTTTGAAAAAATCTAGAAAATAATTTGGAGTTATCACATTTTTTCATTCAGACTTTGTAATATTATACTTTTTCTGACAAGAATAAATGAAATGCACAAATTTCAAGACAAAACTATCTCTACATTCATGAAGAATAACCTGTAATTCACTGTGAGGGAGAAGATTAATTTATAAAAGGTTGCTGTGGCCTCTTTCTCCTCCTTCCTTCCCTCCTTATCCTCCTTTTTCTATGATACAGAAGTGAGCTGATAAGCTAGGTCTCCTCCAGCCCACACTGAAAGTACACTTTAAATGAAGGTGTACTCCCTTCATTTAAAATCTCATCATTTCTACTCAGATTGGTATTTTCATATTTATTGTTCTATGTTAATAATTCATTATCTTAATGTCCAATTTAGTAATATGTTTTCCATTGGGGTTTAAGATTGAGGAATCAAAAACTAGTTCAAAGAAGAAATAAAAATTTCCCATGTTCCTAATCTCAGAATAGACTGTCTTAAATATTTTAATTTTCTTGCTGCTAACTTTATGTGAATCAGCCTTTGAAAAACTACAATAAAATATATGAATATAATAACTTTCTTTAAAATAATGGCTTATTACACCCAAAGTTAAACATATTTTTTGACTATTACTGATGCAATATTGTTTCTTTACCCAGTACTTGTCAGAGGCAAATTAGGTAATCCAAACCCTTTAGGTACAACAAAGTACTAATCAGTTTGCTTCATTTAAAACCAGGTAGATTTTCAGCTTTTTGCATTGTGAAGAAGTGGAGAGTAGAATTGTTTTCTTGTTCATGTTTGTGGCTTTCAATCCCAGCAAGACATAGAGCTTTAGCTAGATCTTCAAACTTTTAATGGTATGAAAGTAGACAAAATGAGATAATGAGTTCCAAAGCATAAGGAATGAGATTAGTAAGAGTTCCCAACTTGGTATTTATTAACTTATATTTTATAAGACTTTTAGATAAATAATATGCAGTAGAAATTTAAATGGTGAAAAAAACGTTCTTAGGTTTTCTCTAATGCTTAACTAATTTAAATATTTTGCTAGAACTAAAATACTTGCCTTCCTGAAGTAAGCCATTTGTTCCAGATGTGAGACAAGTTTTTGCATTAAAAAAGTTATATTAAACAAAATGAGATTTTAGTAATTTTTAAAAATACATAAACAAGTTTTGAAACAAATATCTGTCCTTATAGGAAAAAGAAATAATCAGTGAATTCTATATTTCTGAAAACAAATTTGGCAGTTTATAGTTCTGAAGTAATTCTTCAAACACTTGATTAAATAATGCAAGTTTGTTTGTTGTTTTCAGTTTTATATAGCTTAAAATAAATCTTTCTGTTTCCTTAAATTATAGGTAAACCCAATTTATTGATAGGCAATTAATATATGCTTAATTTATACTTATAAATCAATCTGGACAATTTGCTAGCAACCTTGTGTCTAGGATTAGTTTGGGTTGGCATTGGAAAATAACTTCAGAAAATAGCAATGATTAATAATGCTATAGTAATTTAATTGCAAGAACAAGATGGATATACATACAGGAAATGTAAAAGGAGTTATTAGTTAGTTATTTTGTGTTCATAGCTCCTCAGAATTAACTAACCTATGCTCATATATCAACTAAATAAAGACTGAAGAAAAGAAATCAGTTTCAAACAAAGCAGGATAACAGAAATTTTTTTGGCATATACACATATGTTTGTATGGAAGTAGTTGTTGAGGTACTTTTGGATAGACCAAAACCATCTCACCAACAGCAAAGCTGTCCTGCTGGCTTGCAGCTAACCAGAATCTTAAATTCAATTAAATCAAGGAAGTGTGAAGTTTCTTTGAAGATTTATATGGCAGTATTACTTCTTGGATCTTCAGCATGTTAAACCACAAAATAATCTTATTGAAATTGCCTTGTGATATCATTTTGATTGAAAGTTCTTCAGCATTTCAGTGTGTGTTACATCCTCACCAGTTACAACCTCACCAGAAATAGATTAATCTAGAAGAAAAAGCACTAGCAGAAACATCTAATCCAGATAGGAGAACTTTGATGAAATGTGTCCCAAGGATAGAATTGCTTGGTGTGTCTTAAATGGCAGTATTAATAGAAAAAAGGAAATCTATTAAATTCGATGACATAAAATAATTGCTTATTCCTTGAATTGGAAACAGAACTGAAGTGCTCATTATCCAAGAATGTAGAGAAAGTCCCTGAGATGGCAGGACTGTTTTTTACAAGACATTGTTGCAAGACCTCTCTGGCCTTTCTCTGGATTTACTAGGAATCGAATTGAGGACTGGCCAAACTGTTGAGAAATTAACCAATTTAAAAAGCACATTTTTCTCTATTTTAAGTTATGTCTGTATTTAGAGAGCTGTACTTTAGTCTTGAAGAAATATTTTGCATGAGAGCAACTAGGGTCCAGGTAATTTGTAGTACTTGCTCAAAGTAACACAGAATACTAACACATTGCTAGAACATTCTGACTGTCATCAACAGCCTGAGTTTCACAAAACAATAAACTTTGGGTATATTAAAATATAATAATACATGTGTATATATACATTTATGTGCATATACTACTGCATGTATATTAAAAAGATATACATATATAAACTAGACTATTAGTTTTTAAGTAATATGAAAGTATTAGAAACATCCATCAGGTTCTGTATTTACTCATGAACCTCTTACAAATTCCAAGGGGACTATATGGGAATTGTCAGAGCTTATGGGTTAAGAGCATGGGCTTTGGAATTCCAGAAACAAGAGAAATGATTCTCAGCTTGGGCATTTATCAATTCCTTAACCTTTTAATCTTTATAGTTCCTGTAGGAAATCAATATAAGCAATGTCTATTTTGTAGACTTGTCAGAGAATAAATTGTGATATAAAAATTGACACACGAATAACATATGCCAGCCATTTAATTTCATACTTGTTCTTGGTGAGTGCACAATAAATAGTACATTTTATTATTAAAAGTTTTTTTTATTTATGAATATCAATTCTTTTAAAAGTAAAAATAATAGTAAAATTACATTAATGTATTTGAATTAATAATAATTAATAAAATAAATAGTAATACATTGTTGAATCATAGGTACTTTTTGTAATTGCACTTATGATCTGATGTTCTTAATCTAAGGTATGTGTTAAGATGTGTCTAACACCAATTCTGAGGTCATAGGTTAATTAATAGTTAGAGTAACTTATCAATCATCTGAAGCAAAATTAGTAAGCCATAGTCACATCACATCTGCATTTTGAAATTATTAGACATAGTTAATAGAAAGTCATTTTGATTATCCTTTAGGAGAGAGCAGACTAAACAGTTAAGAATATTCATAGTCCTTTCTCTAAACATTAAGTTTTATAAAGTTGCCACATATGAGTATCACATGAAATCAAAATGTATTGCCACTATTTTTATCACATATTTAAAATGTTAACTTACTAGCCAGTAAAGTTAGTTCTGCTGAGGCACTGTATTATAGAGTTGAAGTGCATTGGCTCTAAAGACTTGCCTCTCTAATGGGGATGATAAAAATAATTACAACTACCTCTTAAAGTTTATATTCCAGCATACAGTAAACACTCAAAAATGATAGCTACTATAAACTTAAAGTCATCTTTACCCTTTTCATTCTTTCACACCCCATCATGATTCTATTAGCACATTTGTAAACTACAGTTTCAAAGTAAATCACATCATTGAATCCATCTAATCACACCCATTGCTAACACTCTATCTAATTTATGTTTCTCTCTCACCTTGACTACTACTAATTGGACAGCTAATTAGTATTCCTGCTGCTGCTCTTAGCTCTAAAGTCTATTTCCACACAGTAATTATAATAGTAGTTGGATATATGAATTGAATGATCTGATTTCAATATTCAAACTCCCTTCCTGACAAATGTATTAAAAAAATCTAAAATTTTTACATGCAATGGTTCTATATGGACTTCTCCTAGCCCAATCTTTTCCAGATTCATTGACCCTCAAACCTGTCCATCACAGTCTCTTTCCATAGACTTTGCCTAAACATATAAAATGCTCATCTCTTCCCTTTTGGTATTTTCTCTTTATTTATGTTGCTTTTGTTTAAAGGGTTCATCACGACTGACATTTCATTATGTATTTTTCTGCTCTCTATCTTTGCTATGAGGATAAGCACTCCATGGAGCTAGCAAGTTTGCTTCAGTAATCAATGTCCTATCTATGCCTAAAGATGTGCCTGGCTAATTGTCGACTATGTATGAGCATTAAATGAATGGGTGATCATGAGCTAGACACTCTGCTAGGTAATTTGAATATATTTTCTCACTCAATCTTCAAAAGAGTCCTAAAAGGTGGTCTCATTCCTGTCAATATAACATCTTACAAAATTGAGTCAAGAAAAGCAAACTATTTCTGGGAGGCATGTAACACCTTACTGTGATTCAAAATATACACTCAAATTGCAGTGACCAGAGTGTCCACTATCTTCATTTTGCTGTGCTTCTTTTCTAATCTTTCTGAATGTATAGAAGTCAAGAAAATCGGTTGCAAGCCATTATCTTACATGTTAACACCTGGATCAGTGTAAGATTTCCATTAAGCTTTATTTACAGTTTTGCAAGGAGTTCATCACTGAGCCATTAATATCAAATGACAGTACTGTTTGGTTTTGGTAATATGGTATCTACCTTATTCACTCCACTGAAATATGCAATGCAAATACTTCTTTCAAAAAATTACATGCAAATTTTGAGTCTAAGAACTTCAGTATTCATATTCTTCCATAACCTTATGAACCTTGAGGCTGACTCAGTTATTCTAGGGCGTTTCTTCAGATAAAACTGAGAATTTGGTCTGAAAAATCCTTTTGAATATGGCCACAATTGCCTATGCCACACTGAGTAGAAAGATACTTGTACTTTAGATTTTGTCATTATATTTCATAAAGTTTTTTCATTCAAAACAAAATCAGAACACAGTCTTGTGACTTTCTTATTAACAGCTGATTGCTTCACAGTACTTGTTTTCAGAAACACCCAAATACGTATTGTATTTCCCTTTTATTGATTAGCACTTTTACTGAAAGATAATAGTTACCTAGTGTGAGAACTGTTGATGTGATTTGATAAAAAATTAGCACTTCCCCCGGAGATGGGTTGCAAAGCAAATGTGAATGCCTCACAGGACTGGTATGTCCATATACATAACTTTTCCATTACATTCTATTGAAACTTGTAGTAAAATAACTATTTTAAATATGTTTCACTGAAACTCGAATTTGTAAACATCCATTGTGTTTACAATTGGACTTCACAAATTAATTTTTGTAAATTGTTTTGAGAAACTTAGCAGATGTTCAGTACTATGGGAATATACATTATCTATGTGCAGAGTGTATTTTGGTAAGGTCAACAAATATTTCCTAGGCAAGTGATTATTAAATTTGGAGGAAATATAGCAAAAATTTGATTAATTATGGAATTGTGAGAAATTGTCATTTAATATGTGGACATTAGATTTGGGATCAGAAGTCATTTTGATTAAAAGGAAAAAAATCAGTATAATTAAAGTTAAATGTCAGTCAAAAAATTATCTTAGACCTGTGTCTAATTATTCTGTTTTTAAATGAAACAAATTCCACTGACACCTGTATTTAGGCTAGATACAAGCTTGAACTTTTACTAAGTGAATAAAAGTATTTATTTGTTGTTGGGTTTTTTTTTTTTTAGTTGTCAAAGTTGGAATTAGAAAAATTTTAATTCTGATTACAAAGTATGTGTTTTTTTTTTAAGTTGGATGGGCTACCATCATTATACATTCTAAGAAAACTCATAGTATGTTCTTTAAACTACTTCCACAGCCTCATGATAGATTTCTGAAAAAAAAATCACGCAATCTTTCAAAATTTAAGTAATAAAATAATGAAGTAATTATTACATATGAATTATTAAGTTAACAAATCTTATACATTTATAATAAAATAACCAAATGAAATTACAAAAGGCATATATTACTATGAAAATACCATATACTCCATATTTTGACAATTAATAACAGCAATCATAATTTAACATATAAAGGAATATCTATCTATTACTTTCGATCATACTCGAAAAGCAGTATGAACAAAATTTTCAATGTATACTTTTTACGAGACAGTAAATTGTTAAATAGCTTTTTCATATTGAGTACAGTGGTGTGAATCAACTCAAAATAGCTAAATATTCAGCAGTTATTCCTCAATAATTATAAACTAAATTTTGCCTATGGCTTCCAGAGAAAACAGACAAAGTAGTTCTAAACTAAACATCCATGAAGTAGTGGCAATGAACCAAGTACCCAGTATGAAAATTTGGAATGCAGGGTTTTCGTGTTTTTTTTTCCCCAGACATATATAATTATTACACACACACACACACACACACACACACACACACACACACATACTTTTATGGGCTAAGAGCTATTATCAATTCATATTCTTGGCAGAATATTGAATTCTAAAAGCTTATGGGTTTAGTGATTTGTTTACACTGGTCTAAGACAAATGACAATTAGAAACTTCTTCCAAGATAAGAATTCCCCCATCTGGACTGTAACTAATGCCCTTCAAGTGAAGAAATGGAATGGTGGTTGGTAGGTGCTTGTGCCAGATTGATTTTTTCTGAAGTCCCAAACTCATCAGAGTCCTAAAAAAGTAGAAATGTTTGTTTGTTTTTGTTATATTTGCATCACAACTACCCTGTTGTGAATATTTTCAAGAGGAAAATATTTCAAGAGGAAAGGAGTCAGCTAACTTCAGCAAATCTATTTAAGAGGATAAAATAAGAAACTTAGATTATTTACCTCTAAGATCCTTTCCAATTGAAACTGAATTCTATGGAGCTAACCCAAATTAAGGCTCCAGAATTTTCTATCAGTATATCTTAAATAACAGAAAGAAACTTATTGAATATGTAATTGTTTCCTAAATCAAGATTGTACAGAGATTTGTTGAAACATGCTGTCTCTTCAGCCTCAAAGTCATAAATTTCTTGTTCAATAATTGTGAGATGGGGCTATAGAATATGTATTTTTTATTTTTTAGTATTCTCTAGACAAATCTTTCAATTAAGTAAACTTGAAAACCATTAACTAATCTATGCTATATATGCTAACAATGAGACTAATGAAATTCAAAAGATTTGCCTACAGTATCATTTTCTAATATAGTTTTGTGTCAGCCTTTAAGGAGTAAAAATGTGCTCACATAAAATATTTGTTTCCTGGAATGTTTATTTGGTACTATGATCTTTGTATATAAAAGGTAAAACATGGTGATACAGGGGGATGTAGAGGAAAGCACATTTTGTGAGAGAAAACACATTTTGTATGTAAACATCATCAGAAGTAGACAAAAAATTTCAATGAGAGCCAGGACAAAACAAAGATACCTAGTTTTAGCTGATAAAATATAAATGGAGAAAATGAAGCATTCTGAAACAATAAGCCAGCATTGTGGTGACTATTTTTGAGGTGTATGTCATGAAATTTTTATGTCTTCTAAACCATTAAAAGACTTTGAAAGACTCTGTGCTATTTTTAATTAATAAGAATTACTAAGCATAGAAAATTCACCTGGTCCAGGTAATTTGATGAGTTAAAAGAGATGAGTTAAAGAGATCAAATAGGTGGAGTCTAAACAAAACAGCAGATAAGGGGAAATAAACACTTAGAAAATTTTCTTTCAAGTTTAGAACATTAAGTGCCCAGATAGTTTTCTTCAGAGTCACTAATATAGGTTTCTTCTCTTTTTTAATGCCTTGTATTCTGCTGGGAGCTTAGGCACATTTTAATCACAGATGGCTCCCTTCTTCCAACATAAATTTATAAATATAATGAAATGAGGGAAGGAGTGTGCTCCCCCAAATTCTCAGGCAACACCATGTCAAAAATGAAAATAAAGAATGGAGAAGCTGTGATGTGGAGGTTTGCTTTAAGTGGAGCATAGGCTATTTAAAGGATACCGTTTATATTTCCCATTGCATGTATTTGCAATTAGAAGCAATCACTAAAGTAAATGTACTTTCATACACATTTTTAAAAATGTTTTACTAACAATAAATAAATATAGATTTCCAGCTGTCATGCATTCTCTAACTCAATGAAAACAAATTTCTTCAGTGGTTGAAAACATATAAAATAGACCAAATTTTCTTTGTTTATACCCATGTTGCTTTTATTCTATAGATTTCCAAATACCTTAGTAGTGTGCATCAAATGATAATTTCTCTTAAAATAAAGTTATTGAATTAATAAATTAATAGATTTAATGTTCAAATTGTGAATGATTTAATTTTCTTTATTACTAAACTTTACATAAAGAATAAGACATTTTGTAATTTTTAGTTTTATTTTTAATTGACACATAATAATTGTACACATTTGTGGTGGTAAATGTGATGTTTCTATACATGTGAACACTATTTAATGATCAAATCAGATTAATTAGCAAATCCATTATCTCTAATATTTATCATTTTTCTGTAGTGAGAATATTTAAAACCTTCTCTTTTTGTTTTGAAATATACAATACTTTACTGTTAACTAGTTACCTTACTGTGCAGTAGAAAACCAGAACTTATTCCTCCTATCTAACTTAAGTTTGTACATGTTGGTTGATCAATTTCTTCTACTTTCTTTCCCTTCCTTACCATTCCCAGATTATAGTAACCAATATTCTGCCCTCTACTGCTCTGAGATAAATTTTTTTTGAATTCCATATATGAGTAAAGTCATGTCGTATTTGTCTTTCTGTATCTGGCTGATTTTGCTTAACATGTTAAATGTTGCAAATGACACAATTGCCTTCTCTTTTATAGCTGAATAGTATTCTTTTTGTGTACATATAATGGAATACTATTTTTCTTATTTATCTATTTGTTGTTGTACATTTCAATTGAGTTCTATGTCTCTCTGTCATAACATGTATCACATAAAACTCTAATTTTATTTTATATCTGTATATGTATCTCTGTAATATGTTTAAAAATTCTTTGAGCATCTTTTCTTTTTTTTTTTAATTTTTTATTGGATTATAGGTTTTGGGGTACATGAGCAGAGCATGCAAGACAGTTGCGTAGGTACACACATGGCAGGGTGCTTTGCTTTTCTTCTCCCCTTCACCCACATTTGGCATTTCTCCCCAGGCTATCCCTCCCCACCTCCCCCTCCCACTGGCCCTCCCCTTTTCCCCCCAATAGACCCCACTGTTTAGTACTCCCCTTTCTGTGTCCATGTGTTCTCATTTTTCATCACCCACCTATGAGTGAGAATATGCAGTGTTTCATTTTCTGTTCTTGTGTCAGTTTGCTGAGGATGATGTTTTCCAGATTCATCCATGTCCCTACAAACGACACAAACTCATCATTTCTGATTGCTGCATAATATTCCATGGTGTATATGTGCCACATTTTTCCAATCCAGTCTATTATCAATGGGCATTTGGGTTGATTCCAGGTCTTTGCTATTGTAAACAGTGCTGCAATGAACATTCGTGTACATGTGTCCTTATAGTAGAACGATTTATAGTCTTTTGGATATATACCCAGTAATGGGATTGCTGGGTCAAATGGAATTTCTATTTCTAAGGCCTTGAGGAATCGCCACACTGTCTTCCACAATGGTTGAACTAATTTACACTCCCACCAACAGTGTAAAAGTGTTCCTTTTTCTCCACATCCTCTCCAACATCTGTTGTCTCCAGATTTTTTAATGATCGCCATTCTAACTGGCGTGAGATTGTATCTCAATGTGGTTTTGATTTGCATCTCTCTGATGACCAGTGACGATGAGCATTTTTTCATATGATTGTTGGCCTCATATATGTCTTCTTTCGTAAAGTATCTGTTCATATCCTTTGCCCACTTTTGAATGGGCTTGTTTGTTTTTTTCCTGTAAATCCATTTGAGTTCTTTGTAAATTCTGGATATCAGCCCTTTGTCAGATGGGTAGACTGCAAAAATTTTTTCCCATTCCGTTGGTTGCCGATCCACTCTAGTGACTGTTTCTTTTGCCGTGCAGAAGCTGTGGAATTTCATTAGGTCCCATTTGTCTATTTTGGCTTTTGTTGCCAATGCTTTTGGTGTTTTGTTCATGAAGTCCTTGCCTACTCCTATGTCCTGGATGGTTTTGCCTAGATTTCCTTCTAGGGTTTTTATGGTGCCAGGTCTTATGTTTAAGTCTTTAATCCATCTGGAGTTAATTTTAGTGTAAGGTGTCAGGGAGGGGTCCAGTTTCTGCTTTCTGCACATGGCTAGCCAGTTTTCCCAACACCATTTGTTAAACAAGGAATCCTTTCCCCATTGCTTGTTTTTGTCGGGTTTATCAAAGATTGTATAGTTGTATGTATGTTGTGTTGCCTCCGGTGCCTCTGTTTTGTTCCATTGGTCTATATCTCTGTTTTGGTACCACTACCATGCTGTTTTGATTACTATAGGCTTGTAGTATAGTTTGAAATCCAGTAGTGTGATGCCCCCCGCTGTGTTCTTTTTGCTTAGAATTGACTTGGCTATGCAGGCTCTCTTTTGGTTCCATATGAAGTTCATGGTGGTTTTTTCCAGTTCTGTGAAGAAAATCAATGGTAGCTTGATGGGGATAGCGTTGATTCTGTAAATTACTTTGGGCAGTATAGCCATTTTCACGATGTTAATTCTTCCTAACCATGAACATGGAATGTTTCTCCATCTGTTTGTGTCCTCTCTGATTTCGTTGAGCAGTGGTTTGTAGTTCTCCTTGAAGAGGTCTCTTACGTTCCTTGTGAGTTGTATTCCAAGGTATTTTATTCTTTTTGTAGCAATTGCGAATGGCAGTTCGCTCTTGATTTGGCTTTCTTTAAGTCTGTTATTGGTGTAGACGAATGCTTGTGATTTTTGCACATTGATTTTATATCCTGAGACTTTGCTGAAGTTGCTTATCAGTTTCAGGAGATTTTGGGCTGAGGCGATGGGGTCTTCTAGGTATACTATCATGTCGTCTGCAAATAGAGACTATTTGGCTTCCACCTTTCCTATTTGATTACCCTTTCTTTTTCTTGCCTGATTGCTCTGGCTAGAACTTCCAGTACTATATTGAATAGGAGTGGTGAGAGAGGGCATCCTTGTCTAGTGCCAGATTTTAAAGGGAATGCTTCCAGTTTTTGCCCTTTCAGTATGATATTGGCTGTTGGTTTGTCATAAATAGCTTTTATTACTTTGAGATACGTTCCATCGATACCGAGTTTATTGAGGGTTTTTAGCATAAAGGGCTGTTGAATTTTGTCAAATGCCTTCTCTGCGTCAATTGAGATAATCATATGGTTTTTGTTTTTGGTTCTGTTTATGTGGTGAATTACGTTGATAGACTTGCGTATGTTGAACCAGCCTTGTATCCCCGGGATGAATCCTACTTGATCATGATGAATAAGTTTTTTGATTTGCTGTTGCAATCGGCTTGCCAATATTTTATTGAAGATTTTTGCATCTATGTTCTTCATGGATATTGGCCTGATATTTCTTTTCTCGTTGGGTCTCTGCCGGGTTTTGGTATCAGAATGATGTTGGTCTCATAAAATGATTTGGGAAGGATTCCCTCTTTTTGGATTGTTTGAAATAGTTTTAGAAGGAATGGTACCAGCTCCTCCTTGTGTGTCTGGTAGAATTCGGCTGTGAACCCGTCTGGACCTGGGCTTTTTTTGTGTGGTAGGCTCTTAATTCCTGCCTCAACTTCAGACCTTGTTATTGGTCTATTCATAGTTTCAGCTTCCTCCTGGTTTAGGTTTGGGAGGACACAGGAGTCCAGGAATTTATTTATTTCTTCCGGGTTTACTAGTTTATGCGCATAGAGTTGTTTGTAATATTCTCTGATGATGGTCTGAATTTCTGTGGAATCTGTGGTGATTTCCCCTTTATCATTTTTTATTGCATCTATTTGGTTGTTCTCTCTTTTCTTTTTAATCAATCTGGCTAGTGGTCTATCTATTTTGTTGATCTTTTCAAAAAACCAGCTCTTGGATTTATTGATTTTTTAAAGGGTTTTTCGTGTCTCAATCTCCTTCAGCTCAGCTCTGATCTTAGTTATTTCTTGTCTTCTGCTTGGTTTTGAGTTTTTTTGATCTTGCTCCTCTAGCTCTTTCAATTTTGACGATAGGGTGTCAATTTTGGATCTCTCCATTCTCCTCATATGGGCACTTATTGCTATATACTTTCTTCTAGAGACTGCTTTAAATGTGTCCCAGAGGTTCTGGCACATTGTGTCTTCGTTCTCATTGGTTTCGAAGAACTTCTTTATTTCTGCCTTCATTTCGTTGTTTACCCAGTCAACATTCAAGAGCCAGTTGTTCAGTTTCCATGAAGCTGTGCGGTTCTGGGTGGGTTTCTGAATTCTGAGTTCTAACTTGATTGCACTATGGTCTGAGAGGCTGTTTGTTATGATTTCAGTTGTTTTGCATTTGTTGAGCAGTGCTTTACTTCAAATTATGTGGTCAATTTTAGAGTAGGTGTTATGTGGTGCTGAGAAGAATGTGTATTCTGTGGATTTGGGGTGGAGAGTTCTGTAAATGTCTATCAGGTTTGCTTGCTCCAGGTCTGAGTTCAAGCCCTGGATATCCTTGTTGATTTTCTGTCTGGTTGATCTGTCTAGTATTGACAGTGGAGTGTTAAAGTCTCCCACTATTATTGTGTGGGAGTCTAAGTCCTTTTGTAAGTCATTAAGACCTTGCCTTATGTATCTGGGTGCTCCTGCATTGGGTCCATATATGTTTAGGATCGTTAGCTCTTCGTGTTGTATTGATCCTTTTACCATTATGTAATGGCCTTCTTTGTCTCTTTTGATCTTTGTTGCTTTAAAGTCTATTTTATCAGAGATGAGAATTGCAACTCGTGCTTTTTTTTGCTTTCCATTAGCTTGGTAAATCTTCCTCCATCCCTTTATTTTGAGCCTTTGTGTATCCTTGCATGTGAGATGGGTTTCCTGGATACAGCACACTGATGGGTTTTGGATTTTTATCCAATTTGCCAGTCTGTGTTTTTTGATTGGTGCATTTGGTCCATTTACATTGAGGGTTAATATTGTTATGTGTGAATTTGATACTGCCATTTTGATGCTAAGTGGCTGTTTTGTCTGTTAGTTGTTGTAGATTCTTCATTATGTTGAAGCTCTTTAGCATTCAGTGTGATTTTGGAATGGCTGGTACTGGTTGATCCTTTCTATGTGTAGTGCCTCTTTTAGGAGCTCTTGTAAAGCAGGCCTGGTGGTGACAAAATCTCTGAGTACTTGCTTGTTCGCAAAGGATTTTATTTTTCCTTCACTTCTGAAGCTCAGTTTGGCTGGATATGAAATTCTGGGTTGAAAGTTCTTTTCTTTAAGAATGTTGAATATTGGCCCCCACTCTCTTCTGGCTTGTAGTGTTTCTGCCGAGAGATCTGCTGTGAGTCTGATGGGCCTCCCTTTGTCGGTGACCCGACCTTTCTCTCTGGCTGCCCTTAGTATTCTCTCCTTTATTTCAACCCTGTTGAATCTGACGATTATGTGCCTTGGGGTTGCTCTTCTTGCGGAATATCGTTGTGGTGTTCTCTGTATTTCCTGCAATTGAGTGTTGGCCTGTCTTGCTAGGTGGGGGAAATTTTCCTGGATGATGTCCTGAAGAGTATTTTCCAGCTTGGATTCATTCTCTTCGTCCCCTTCTGGTACACCTATCAAACGTAGGTTAGGTCTTTTCACATAGTCCCACATTTCTTGGAGACTTTGTTCATTTCTTTTTGCGCTTTTTTCTCTGATCTTGGTTTCTCGTTTTATTTCATTGAGTTGGTCTTTGACTTCAGATATTCTTTCTTCTGCTTGGTCAATTCGGCTATTGAAACTTGTGTTTGCTTTGCGAAGTTCTCGTATTGTGTTTTTCAGGTCCTTTAATTCATTCATATTCCTCTCTAAGTTATCCATTCTTGTTATCATTTCCTCGAATCTTTTTTCAAATCTTTTTTCAAGGTTCTTAGTTTCTTTGCATTGATTTAATACATGATCTTTTAGCTCACAAAAGTTTCTCATTATCCATCTTCTGAAGTCTAATTCCGTCATTTCGTCACAGTCATTCTCCGTCCAGCTTTGTTCCCTTGCTGGTGAGGAGTTTTGGTCCTTTCTAGGAGGCAAGGTGTTCTGGTTTCGGGTGTTTTCCTCCTTTTTGCGCTGGTTTCTTCCCATCTTTGTGGATTTGTCCGCTGGTCGTTTGCGTAGTTGCTGACTTTTCGATTGGGTCTCTGAGTGGACACCCGGAATGTTGATGATGAAGTATTTCTTTTGCTTGGTTTTTCTTCTACCAGTCTAGCCCCTTTGCTGTAAGACTGCTGAGGTCCACTCCAGACCCTGCTTGTCTGGGGTGCACCTCTAGCAGCTGTGGCACAGCGAGGAATGCTACCAGTTTCTTTTTCTGCTATCTTTGTCCCAGGATGATGCCTGCCAAATGTCAGTCTTTTGGATATAGAGGGGTCAGGGAGCTGCTTGAGGAGATAGTTTGTACTTTATACGGGCTTAATTGCTGAGCTGTGCACTCTGTTGTTCATTCAGGGCTGTTAGGCTGCTATGTTTGATTCTGCTGCAACAGAGCTCATTAAAAAACCCTTTTTTTTTTCTCAAATGCTCTGTGTTGAGGGGTTTGGGCTTTATTTTTGGATGTTCGATGAGGTGTCCTGCCCAGCTAGAAGGCAGACTAGCCACTGTTTGGCTGCCGAGGCTCCGCCCTGCTGTTGTGTGATTCTCCCTGTTCCTGCAGGCTCTGCTGTGGTCTCCGCCATGCCCTGCGGCGGAGTCTCTTCGTTGTAGCGTGTTGCCTCAGCAACGGCAGGCTGCGTCAGCAGTGGGCGTGTATCTCAGTAGGGACGGGTTGCCTCGGCAACGGCTGGCTGCGTCAGCAGTGGGCGTGTATCTCAGTTGGGGCGGGTTGCCTCGGTAGTGGTGGACGCCCCTCCCCCACAGAGCGTCTCGGACCGTCTGCTTGGGATAGTTTGAAATCGCGGTTTTGTTTGTCCCACTGGGTATCCCAAACACTCTGTCCCTGCAATCCCCTGGGCTGGGCTACTGTCCAAGTCTCGTTCAGTCTCAAGTCCAGCCCTCTCAAGTCTTAGGTTGCCGGTTCAACAGGGCACTCGGACAACCACGCCCTGTGGGGATTGCTGGGTAGGGCCGGCCGCTGCCGCCCCGGCTGCCGGCTTGCCAGGCAGACCTACTGCCTGGCGTCCCGTGTCTTTTTATACTTGGGAGTTTCCCCGTTCTGTGGGCAACAAAGATCAGTCTGTAAATGCAGCTCTGACTCACCGTTTGTGGATTCAATGCGAGCTCCAATCCTGGGTTGTTCTCACAGCGCCATCTTGAGTCCTCCCCCAAAAATTTTTTGAGCATCTTTTCTATGGCTTGCACTGTGTCATGCCCTGAAGATTTGATAGCAATAAATATTAATGTGGTTCCTGACTTTACTGAACCAAGAGGCTAATAGCTCTACATGTGATGTATGTTTTGAAAAGGGTTGTAAATAGTGTTAAGGAAGTTTTGAACTCACAGGATACAGCTTAGATCTCTTGTGTGTATTTGTGTGAGTGTGTGTGTGTGTATTACTTATTATGCTCCAAGAAATTTGCTCTAATATAAAGAATAATTTAACATTTTAATAAATGAATGCAAAACTCAAAACCTATCTCTCCCTACCGTTTTTCCATGAATATTTTTAAATAAATTCCTGAAATAATCCTGTATTGAATATCCTTAGCTTTTGCCTTTCTTCTTTTTTCAATTAAAAAATAGTTAATTAGTAGTCATAAACAACATGTCTAAGGCCTTTTGAACCCCAACAACCATAAATACAGAATGTTTTTACAAAGCTCTATACATTTTTCTGAATTAAAATTCCACTAAAAGTCTCTAACATGTTGCCATAGGCCCACACCACAAATTAACTGTTTTTAACTGTAACTATATATTTTTGTTCTTATTCTGTAGGTGATTTTCATATTATCTGGTTGCTTATTGAAACAGTTGCACAATATTTTTCTGACATGGCCATTTCTTGCAAAAGAAATATTTTTGTTATTCTGGGTTTGATGAAAAATGGAGAGAAAATAAATAAAACATAATATCATATTAGGAATACAATCTGGCCTTGACCACAAGCTGTTACTCATGTTGTTTACTATAGAGCTCTGTAAGTTACAAATTAAGGATAAAAAACTTGACAAATTAAAAAAAAAATTTAATGGAAATGTCTAATATATTAGAACTATCATGAAAAATAAGTTGTGAATTCCAGAGTTTACTGTGGTAATGTGCTTTCTTCTCATTAGGATTTATGAGAGTAATAGTTTAGATATTCAGACCAGGACTATAGAAGTAGAATGCTACTATAGAAATAATGAAGTAGTATAGGACAGAAAAGGTACACTCTACTTCAAACCTGAGCATTTATAATTAGAATTTTAAAAATCACTTATTTTCTCTGTGTCTTACCTTTCTCATGCATTAAATGAGTACAGTAGTTATTGTTGTGTCTTGTTATTTACTCACTTTCAGTACTAACTAAGGCTTGAGTCAATGTTGTTATAGAAATAATGATCATCAGTGGAACACATGTTGGACTTGTGATAAATAATTTAGATAGATTTTTTTTCTACTTGATCTTCTAGTATCACCTTGCGTGTTTGGCATTCATTTGCGGAGTGATCAGTCTGTGTTTGGTAGGTAGCCTGTGGATGCAAAATAGAACAGCACAATATGATCCCCCAGGGATGGGCTTACACTAGCATTTACCAGTCATAATCCTGACTGGGTCTTGATGGGAACAATCAGCAACTGAAAGTTATTTTCTCATTTTCTTAAAAATAATTTGATATGGGGCCTCGCTATATTGCCAAGGCTGGTCTAGAACTCCTGAGCTAAAGTTTTTCTTCCACCTCAGCCTCCCAAAGTGCTGGAATTAGAGGTGTGAGCCACTGCACTTGGCCAGAAACTAAAATTCTTAAAAATATCTATCAAGGATTTTACTAACCTTGAATAATCTTTTATATGCCAGGCATTCTTGTAGACAACAAAGATTTCACCATCTATTTGCAGAGATAACCATGTACCCATAGAATGTCTATGTAATTTGTGTATTATAGATTTGTGAATAAAGTGATGATACTACAGTGGATGGGATAACAAGTTCTTCCTGAAGAAGAGAAATATGCTATCAGGGAAGATTTTATAGTGGAGGATTTTGGAACAAAATCCTTAAAAATGAAGAAACTTTTATCAGAAAGTTAAAGGAGACCAGAGGGACGACATTTGAGAGAAAAGAAACAGCACGTGTGAATTCAGAGATGCATGAAGAAGCATGATAAAGTTGGGGAAAACGTTGTCCTAGAATCCTCCAGAGTTGGTCAACCATTCTCCCAAATGCCTAAAGCACTTTGTTCCTATAGCCATCCGCTAATTCCAGCTATCAAATTTTTAGGGTCTTCAAGACTGAGGCAATTGCTGATAAAATTATCTCATTGGGCTTCTGTAAAGTTACATTGTATGATAATATGACAGTTGGATCAAACTTACCAAACCATGCACTCAAGAAGCCTTGGTGAAAGACCAAGGTTAAAAGCTGATCTTCAGGCAGGGTGTAATGGCTCACCCCAGTAATCCCAGCACTTTGGGAGATTGAAAAGGGCAGATCACTTGAGGTCAGGAGTTTGAGACAAGCCTGGACAACATGGAGAAACCCATCTCTACTAAAAATACAAAAATTAGACAGGTCTGGTGGCGTGCACCTGTAATCCCAGCTACTTGAAAGGCTGATGCAGAATTGCTTGAACCCAGAAGGTGGAGGTTGCATGAGCTGAGATCATGCCATTGCACTTCAGCCTGGGCGACAGAGAACTCTGTCTCAAAAAAGAAAAAAAGTTGGCTTTCATTTGTTATATCTACCTTTAATCTTAATTTCTTTACATGTTAAAAAATAGTGAACTAAAGATATGTTGGAGAAACTGCAATTCTTCAATTATACTTACTCTTTAAGTATTTTTTCTGTGATAATCTTAGATATTACTGTGAAATTTTATCTTACGTGATTTTTGATTGAGAAGAAATTAACACATTAAATCTGGTGACATAACTGTAAATTAGGTTTATTTGGTTATTTTTTTCTGTTAAAATATAGTCTTATTTTACAGATCTAATGTTTTATAAATTTCTAAAGTACAAATTTGGGCCTCTAGATTATACTACAAGACATTTATTCCTGGGTGGTCCATGTGGTGTAACATAAAAATAGAATACAAATGTTGATCAAAATGCTGTCTACTCTTCCTTTTTATACAATTGCTCCTAATAAAACAGATTGGATGCTAATTCTCTTGAAAAGCACTGATTAGTACATTATATAAAGAAAATAAATTATTGTTTCAAGGAAATAAAGCAATTTTCACTGATCTGTCTGTCTCTTCATTAGCATGCTTTGTCTATTCTGAAACTTGAAAGTTATTGAGTGTCATTTTATTCTGTACAAGATACAAAACTATTAATGAAGATCAATATTTGATGATAACATTATTGTTTTAAGTTTTGTGTAAAGGAAGGAAATGCTTGACATGGGACACTGGATGTCTATTTTCCTGTTTCAACTATAATAAAGCTATTTCATAAAGAAAACAACGGAGATAATCAAAGAGTATTTTAGAATAGTTGGAATTTTGAAAGATTATTTAAACCATGGTGATACAAATTTATTTCCAAGATAACTGCATGAGTCTTAATGCTCTTGAGTGAAAGTTCAAATATGATGAATATGTGAGTTTTAAGTGACCATAAATTTTAATTTTTACATCATAGTATCATCAACTAAATTGTTATAATTTTCTATCAACATTTTATTATTTATCTTGATGCATTTCCTTACTCACTTAAATAATTTATCTGCATTAAAGTTGTTTAGATTTGTGAGTTTCCATGTAGATAATATTAAACACAAAGAGAAAAGGGATTTAGGTATTTGGGCATTGCTACTAACTTGCAGTGTAATCTTTGAGATATTAATTCACTTCTTTTGGCTATTGTCTCCTACTCTGTACTGTATGGATATTAAGCTTGCACTAGTTCTAATATTCTATGTAAATTGTTGTTTCAAAATGACAACCAGCAATAATCTTTGTAATGATTACTTGATATGTTTATATTTTGAATGTGTATTTATTTTAATTAAAAATAAAATAATAACAATGCTAACACACATAATCCTATAAAGATTTAGATTGTTTAAACACAATGTCATTGTAAATATTCTGATGGGTAGGTACTACAGGACCTGTTTCATAGGTGACATGTTAATTTGGTTAGAATCTGTAAGTGATAGGCATGATATCTGGAACCAATGATCAATGCTGTCAACTGAAATATGATATTACTTTATTCATTTAATATGTGTTTATGGCTTAACCTATTATGATACAAGGCACTGTACCAGATATAGCAGTGCATAAAACAGACCAATTTTCTTCCTTTGTGTAGATTATAATATAATACAGGTAACAAATAGATTACTAGTACTCAATAACATTTGGATCTTCCCCCTACCCTGGCCCTTGGAAGACTGCATGGACTAGGTGCTTTGGAGTTGGGCCCAATATATGACTGACTCTGGTGAAGAAAATAAAAAATAAGAAGTATTGCACGTGCCTTCTTAGGCAGCGATAAGCTTTAAGGTTTCTACAGCCTCTTTTTTTGTGTCAAGTTTATCTAGGAGGCTTTTTGTTACAGATTTTACAAATTATGCAGATATATTCTGCATGATCTTGGGTCTATAAGTGGTCATCTGAAATAGAGCTCTCCCATAGGCCCCTCAAGCCACAATAAATATGTGATATAAGGGAGAAATATGCTTTTACAGACACTAACATATTATGATACTGATTATTGTCACATTATCAAGAGAGCCTTGACAAAGAGCAGAGATGAAAGAATTTGATGAATATTGTCAATGGAGCTAAGAAACTAGAGATTGTTTTCTGAAGAAATCATGTTTAATATGAGACCTAAATTAAAAATTAGAAGTTAGCTTGACAAATGGGAAAAATAAGCATAGATTTGTGTTTGAGGTGAAGGAAAGTTAAATGGGTAAATCATGGAGACAAGAGTAGGGTAAAATAAAAATAAGGTGGGCATTTAAAACTATTACTCTACTAGCAATGTGGCCAATTGACTGGAGAGAGAAAATCTAGATGAACTATATCAATTAAATTATATCAGTACTTCAGGTATGAATTTATTAGGCTAGTACAAATATGCAACAAATGAAAAGTTATAAAAGCTATGCAATTTCATAAATATTTGACAGATGAAAGAAAGAGCACGTGGTTATTGGTGGGTTGAAAAGTCTTTGAGGGAGATGGATTATACACAGATGATGCTCAAATTTCTAGTTTGGGCAACAGGTTGTTTTTTGGAAAAATTTACCTAAAATAAACTAACACTGCAAACAAGAGATTTAGGAATATGAAGTAGGGAAGCATGTTCCAAATTCGGGCCCAGTGAGCGATATCCAAATGGAGAAGTTAAAGCATTGTGCTTTGTTTTGCTTTAATATTTTATAATGGGAAAAAGTTAAATATATTTAGATTCTAATGGAAATGAAACTATTAGTGTAAACAAATTTTGAAAAAAAGGAAGTTATAGTAAGTGGACAAAAAAGACGATAATTCCTGATATCCTAGAAATAGAGTGTGCTGATCAATTCTATTATATTGTCACACATATATTCTATTTTATTGTCACACTTCTCTGGAAGGTGTTGAGGCATCTCCACAAATATGTCTCTCTGTAATTAATTATAAGAGAATACCTGATATTGCATATCTTCCTTGGTCATTAATCATGAGAAAAAACAGTTTTTTTCTGTCCAAAAATGCATATAATTTTTTCCATCTTTCCTGAAGCAAAGTAAAATGTTTTCTCTGTTGTTTTATAATCACCCTTTAATCCAGATTAATCTTCATACATTCAAGTATTTCAACACACCATGGTCTCTCTTTTCTAAATTTCAATCCCAGTATTTTTATTCCTTTGGCCATAAGTTCCTAGAATTCTCATCCAATTATTTTTAAACTCTTTTTCCAAGCTTCATTGAGTGGCAATCTGTGTCTTGTAAATGATCTTTGTTCCTACAACCTCAAAAGGTTTACCATATGAGTCTAAATTAAATCATGATGAGCATGAAAATGATCTCAGAAAATGAAGTCAACTGTTTTAATTCAACCAACTGCTATAGAAACAACATATGCCTTTCCTCGTGATGTTTATAAATTAAACGTATGCATGTGCATTCAACATAAGAATGATTCAACAATAAGACAAAACAGAACATCCTAATTGCTATGCCATATGCAAAAGTTGTCATGGAAATAATAGGTGAGAATAACCAGTATTTTTAAAAAATTGGCTCTAGAAAACCATATGCTCTTAGATTAAGACTACCACTTTTGTGACTTTGGGCAAGTTTTGTTATTGTTATTGTTGATCTTTTGTTGTTGTTTTTTGTTTTGTATTTTTAATTATGACTGTGTTTTCTTTTCTTTCTTATTAGATAAGAATGATGGTAATAAATAATATGTATTTCAATCAATGTGAGAATCTGGTAAAATAATTACACAAAACTATACATTACATATAAAAACTGCAAATTCCTATACAAATGTTACTTGCAAATTTAATTCATGTGGCAGAACACATTTCGTAAAAGAAAAAGATTTTGAGATGTAGAGATAAGGAAACTGTCCAAAAGGAAGGCAGCCCCTCGCTTTGAAAAATATGTGCCCTTGGTAAAGATTATTTAGGGCATGGTCCAAGCATAGTTGTATAGTGCAAACACTTACACAGCTGGGTCAATTGACATGGAGTGTGTGATGCACAAATGGGCCACAATATATTAGGAATATGTCACATTTCTTAAGTGAATTTGTGATTATCTTTTTTTAACCAGTTAGTCCATAATTGTTCTAAGTTTTTGTTTTGTTTTGTTTTGTTAATCAGGTAGAATTAAGTGGAACTTCAATTTGGCTGTTAATATATTCCAGGTCCAAAGTTATACACTAGTCCAATCCAATGGCTACTTTTTTGTAAATATTTTCCTTAAAGAAATTTTCTCTTTAATTCAAAGAAATTATAAGAAGATTTTAAAAACCTTACAATTCTGGCCAATATATGTATTACATTATGTGCTAAAATGTTGGAGATCAAACATAATTTTAAAAAGTTTTCAGCTCTCCTGGAATTTAGTATCTATTGGTGAAAACAAAGGTATGTACAAATAATTATATAACAATATGAAAAATGCTTAAAAATTAATGTAATACAAAATGCATAGGAAGTATGTAGAAGAGATGAATTCTTACAAAGTAAACATTATCTCTGTCCACGTACTTAATGATAACTTTACAAAAGATGAAAATTCATAATTGAGTTCTAAATAAAATAGGAGTTCACCAAAGAATGCAGGGCCGACAAAATCATAAGCCTCCTGCCTTTCTGCTTGTCTTCCTGTCCTGTTTTTTGTTATTTAAACTGTATGTGGTGTTGTGCTTATTTACAATTTATTAAACCATTTTTACAAGAGTTAGTGCATTAAGTGCTTTCTAATTCTCATATTTGATCTTCACCATATGCCTATAATTACTCACTTTGTTATTAAGCAAAATGAAGTTAAAAAATAAACACCTTTCATCAGATAATTGGAAAGAATAAGATTAAACTTCAGTTTAACAAAATAGTTTTATAGTACTGCTATAAAACTCCTTCACATATTCTGAAGAGAACAGTTTACAAGGAAAAATTAATCAGAATATTCTTAATCAAAACTAAATAGCTTAAGTTTAGTAAGTTATTTATTCTCTTTTAGTGAATAGTTACAGTATGATTTTGATGTTCTCGGATATTGCATGTAGTAATTTCTGTAGCTATGAATAGAATTGTTTAATAAATGTACAGAAAATTGGTATTTTATGCCACTATGCAAACTTATATAAAATTTAGTTTTAAAAGTATAAGAAGCTATAAAATAAATTATACATCACACCCTAAGTAGTTTTTTATAGCGTTAATACCTTAATCATTAAAGAAAATAAAAATCTCTCAATTACCACTGCTGAGAAGTTTCTAAAGAAAGTACCTAGAAAAAGAAATAGATAATTTTTGTAGATATAGCTTCATTTATGCTGTTTAGAAATATGTCTTAGTTTTCAATTTT
The DNA here is from genome assembly GCF_049354715.1 of Callithrix jacchus. Classification (NCBI taxonomy): domain Eukaryota; kingdom Metazoa; phylum Chordata; class Mammalia; order Primates; family Cebidae; genus Callithrix; species Callithrix jacchus. Next base: position 90,846,134 of record NC_133511.1, read on the forward strand.
AAACAAAATATTGAAGTGTTGTTTTTAAACCACATACCTCTGTTAGGTACTCAGAATAATAATAACAATCATTCCTTTCCAATTATATGCACCTGTTTCTCATCTTCAACAATAATAGTAATAACAATAAATCTTAATAATCTTTGATTAGGAAATTGCTCTTTGCCTACCAGAGTTGTAACTTATTTAGCTCTCACAATGACCCAGTTTAGGGTACTCTGCTCACAGAGATAAGATCTGAAGCACAGTTAACCAACTGAGAAATAGTTAATGAGGTTGGTGAAATGAACCATTGATAAAGGTAAAGGTTTACTTGTACTCTAAAAATAACTTCGATTCCAGAAGGTTGATGTGAACATTTAGTTTAAAATTTGGTTGATACCCTTTGAAGTACTAGCCATATGTAAGTGGTTATTTGTTAGTAGTAGTAATTGCACAATATTGAAAATAGTAATGCAAGTAGATTCTTAACAACATAAACATTTCTAATTTTCTTACATGGGCTTTTTGTATTGCTCTATTTTAACCTGAGAGAAACATTAGCTTTGTTTTCATAGATAGATTTTATTTTCACATTTTCTAGTGTAGTTGTTATATTTTTGGCAAGGTTAAAGCTGGCTTTTAAGTCAGGTGTGAAAACAGCATTTCAATGGATGAATGTAAGCCAAAAAACATTTTGGGGTCCAAAACAAAAAGACTTCATTCACAGAACTGACCAGTTCAAGAGCTTTATTTATTTTTAATTCCCAAGTAACTGTTTGTGAAGACATCTGTAACTTACCTGATACTGCTCCATTAATGATGACGGGGCTCCTACACACTGAATGGGCACCAGGTCAGTAGGGAAAAATGCTCTGTAAGTGTTGCCATTGTTCTCACATTTCTTAACTCCCAATGCATGTTCATACTATTTTAATAGAATCTTATTCAGGGTGCCACTTTACTATAAATGGCTTTCTAGTTAGGCAGAGATAGCAGACCCATGGCTCTACTCATTAAACCACAACAACCACAATCAGATCCTATCAGAGGACATGACTTGCAATTTTCATGTGGACAAGTAGTCAGTGCTAAGAGGTTCAGAAAATTAAATTTCTTATGTAAAATCCATTATTTCTTAGAGCCCTCAATGTTTCTTGAACATAAATTTATTTTAGCTTGAATTACTATTTCTTAAGCCTCCTTAATCTAAGGTAGAAGAAACGATACAGATTAGTCAGGTCTCATTGCCTGCAAGAATGTGCCTCATAGTTAACTTACTGCTTCTAGTAATAAGAATAATGTTTTAGAGAAAATATATTTATTTTTCTACCATTGTGTGTCATTGATGTGAGTTGATTCTGTTATTCAGTATGATTTATCAGTTAGTACTTCCTCCTTAACTCAATCAAGTCTGATTACATTTTACCATATTTTAATGTGAATGGTATTAATTCATCATGTTTCTGACATGATGTGATGAATTATCAAATTTGTAAGAATTAATACGGTTAGGTAAGTGATTGTATTAGGTATTACCTAAACCAATAATTAATATCCTTCTTCAGACTGGAAACAATGAATTCTCTCTTGTTGACTTAATATCTTTCAAAGATTCATTGTGCCAATCTGAGTCTTACATGAAGGAGACACTAAAACAGATTTAGATTTACAGAGTTATTGAATGTAACAGCTGTGAGAAATAGAGGAGGAAGCTGGTGTAAGCAGGAAAATCTTTTAAACAACAACAATTATCTGACAACAGTGAAAGAAGTCAGGGAGAAAGAAAGATCAGGAAGGACAATCCTCACAGTGCTGTGAGAAACTTTCAGTCATACTAATGGCAAGCTCTGGTCTAAAAATTGCCCTACAGGAGTCTCACCCTGAGCATCCTGGCCAGACCCTGTTACTCCATCTACACTTCTGTAGGCAGATAATGATCCCCCAAATATTATTCTAATTCCCAAAACTTGTGGACATGTCATGTTACATAGTAAAGAAAAACTAAAATTGCTGGTGGAATTAAAGATTCTAATCAGGTGACCTAAAAATAGGCAGATTATTTTGGATTATCTGAGTGTTCACAATATAACTACTAAAGTCCATAAAAGGAGGCTCCAGAAAAATAGAAAACTTTCAAGTATAAAAGAGTGTCAGTATAATATATAAGAACAAGGAAATTCTGTGGGTTCTTGTTCAGAATTATTTCTGAAAATTTTAAGCAGCAGGTTTATGTACATTGTCTTGTTTCTACTCTCTAACCAATGTTTTCCTTTTTTTTTTTTTTTGAGACGGAGTTTTGCTCTTGTTACCCAGGCTGGAGTGCAATGGTGCGATCTTGGCTCACCGCAACCTCGGCCTCCTGGGTTCAGGCAATTCTCCTGCCTCAGCCTCCTGAGTAGCTGGGATTACAGGCACGTGCCACCATGCCCAGCTAATTTTTTGTATCTTTAGTAGAGACGGGGTTTCACCATGTTGACCAGGATGGTCTCGATCTCTTGACCTCGTGATCCACCCACCTCGGCCTCCCAAACTGCTGGGATTACAGGCTTGAGCCACTGCGCCCAGCCTCCATTATTTCTTTTTTTTTTAATATGACCCTTGACAAACACAAAAGAAGTACTTCTGTGCTACTCTTTTTACTATGGTTATATCCTTTTCAATTTAGATTAATGTATCTAAATATGATTCAATAAAATGTCTGACTCCATTTTTGATGTCGGATCAATGACAGGTTTCAAACCCCACACTTTCCTCTTTTCCTCTTGCCTCATACGTGGAAATCCAAAAAGAAACTTTGAACATGCCTTCCTCAGCACCAGCAAGAAAGGTCAAACACGTAAACCCAGGAAGTAGGCAAGAGAAACTTGAGTTTACCCAATTCTAACCCCTAACCACAATAAATACTAATAAACATATCAATAAGCATGATACATCACATCAGCAGAATGAAGGATGAATAGATGCAGAAAAAGCATTTCATAAAATTCAACATCTCTTCAAGATAACAAGTCTCAACAAACTAGGCAAAAAAGAAATATACATTAATATAACAAACGCTCCATATGACGAACAGACAGCTAACCATATACTGAATGGACTTAATGGAAAGAAGATGAAAGACTTTCCTCTAAAACTGAACCAAGACAAAGATGCCCACTTTCACCACTTCTATTCAACACATGTTGAATAAATGTACTGAGCATACAGAGCAATCAGGCAATAGAAAAATATAAAAGCCATCCAAATTGGAAAATAGAAAGTCATACTAACCCAATTTACGGATGATATGATCTTATATCTAGAAAACCTATATCTATAACTGTCCCCACAAAACTCTTATATCTGATTAATAAATTCAGTAAATTTGTAGGATACAAAACCAACATACAACAATTAGTGGCATTTCTATATACCAACAATGAATTAACCAATAAAGAAATAAGAAATCAATCCAATTTACAATAATCTACAAGCAAAAAAATAATTACCTAAAAATACATTTAACCAAGAAGGTGAAAAATCTCTACAAGGAAAACTACAAAGTACTGATTAAAGAAATTGGAGAGGCACAAACAAAAGAAAAGACATACTATGCTCATGGATTTAAAAAATAATATTGCTGGGCACAGTGGCTCATGCCTGTAATAACAATACTTTGGGAGGCCGAGGAAGAATGATTGCTTGAGCCAAGAATTCATGACCAGCCTGGGCATCATACTGATATCCCGTCTTTACAAAAAAAAAAAAACTTAAAAAATTACACAGGTGTGGTGGTGCATATCTGTAGTCCTAGCTGCACAGGAGGTTGGGTGGGAGGCTCACTTGAGCCCAGGAAATCAAAGATGCAGTAAGTCATGATCATGACACTGCACTCTAGCCTAAGTGACAGAGTGAGACCTATTCTCAAAAAAACAAACAAAAAACTAATATCATTAAAATGACCATACAAATCAAAGTAACCTACAGATTCAAGGCAATCAATATCAAAATACCAAAGTCATTTTATATAGAATTAGGAAAAGAAATCCTAAAATTCATATGGAGCTAAAAAAGAGCCAAAGTAGTCAGAGAAATCTTAAGCAAAAATAACAAAGCTGGAGGCATCACACTACTTGACTTCAAATTTTACCATAACCAAAACAGCATGGTACTGGTAAGTATAGTAGACATATAGACCAATAGAACAGAATAGAGAACACAGAAATAAAGCCACATAACTACAGTCAACTAATCTTTGACAAAGTCAACAAAAATGAGTGATTGTCTCAGTGTCCCCACTCAAATCTCATGTTCATTTGTAATCCCCACGTTTTGGAGAAGGAGCCTTATGGGAGGTGATTGAATCATGGGAGAGGACTTTCCTCTTGCTTTTCTCATTATAGTGAGTGGGTTCTCATGAGATCTGGTTGTTTCAAAACATGTGGTACTTCCCTCGCACTCTCTCTCCTGCCACCATATGAAGAAGGCGCTTGCTTCCCCTTCCCCTTCAGCCATGACTCTGTCCCTACACAAATCTTATGTTGAATTGTAGTCTCCAATGTTGGAGGTGGAGCCTGGTGGAAGGTTATTGGATCATGGGAGCAGATTTCTCACCAATGATTTAGTACTTGAATGGTTTAGTACTCCCCTTTAGTACATGAATGGTTTAGTACTTCCCTTGGTACTGTTCTCATGACAGTGAGTGAGTTCTCGTGAGATCTTCTCATTTAAAAGTGTGTGGCACCTTCTTTCTCCCTTTTGATCTTGCTCTTGCCATATGATGTGCCTGCTCCCACTTCACCTTCCAACATAATTGTAAGTTTCCTGAGGCCTCCTTACACGCCAAGCAGATGCTAACATCATGCTTCCTATACAGCCTGCAGAACTGTGAGCCAATTTAAACTTTTTTTCTTATAAATTACCTAGTTCGAATTACTTCTTTATAGCAATATGAGGATGGCTAATAGAAATAAATTAGTTTTAAACATAAGACCTGAGACAATAAAATTGATTAGAAGAAAATATATGGAAAACACTTCAATAAATTGGTCTAAGCAAAGAATTAATGACTAAGACCACAAAAGCACATGAATAGATGTTTCTCAGAAGAAGATGTACAAAGGTTATTGAACATATAAAATAATGTCAAATGGGACTGTATTAAACCAAAAATCATCTTCCCAGCAAAGAATACAAACAAAAGAGTGATGAGACAACCTCTTGCATGGAAAAAAATATTTGCAAACTATTAATCCAACACAGAACTTATATTCATAATCTACATAACACAACGGAAATTTTAAAACTCTCATTAAAAAGTAAAAAGTGGGGAAAGGATATGAATAGACAGTTCTCAGAAGAAAACATACAAAAGCTAATGACTCTATGGAAAAATGTTCAACATGGTCTATTATCATAAAATAAAACAAAACCACAGTGTAATAGCAACTTTCTCTGTCAGAATGGTTATTATTAAAAAGATGAAAAATAACAGATGCTAGCAAGGATGTAGAGCAAAGGAAATGCCCATACATTGTTGTTGGTAATGTAAATATAGTCACTGTGAAGAACACATGGAGATTCCTAAAGACCTAAAAATTAAACTATTATACGATCTAGCAATCTCATTGCTAGGTATTTGTTAAAGACAGAAAAGGAAACAAGAAGAAAGAAAAAAGAAACAGGAAAGAAAGAAAGAAAGAAAGAAAGAAAGAAAGAAAGAAAGAAAGAAAGAAAGAAAGAGAGAGAGAGAGAAAGAGAGAAAGAGAGAAAGAGAGAAAGAGAGAAAGAGAGAAAGAGAGAAAGAGAGAAAGAGAGAAAGAGAGAAAGAGAGAAAGAGAGAAAGAGAGAAAGAGAGAAAGAGAGAAAGAGAGAGAGAGGAAGGAAGGAAGGAAGGAAGGAAGGAAGGAAGGAAGGAAGAAAGGGAGGGAAGAAGGACAGGAGGAAGGAAAGAAGAAAGCAAAGAAAGAGGAAGGAGAAAGGAAGGAGAGAGGAAGGAAGGAGAGAGAGGAAAGAAGAAAAGAAGGAAGGAATGAAGGAAGGGGAGAGAAAAAAGGAAAAAGAAAGAATGAACAAATGAAAGGAAGGAAGAGAGAGAAAGAAAGGAAGAATGGAAGAAGGGAAAAAAGGAAGGAAGGAAGGAAGAAAGGAGAGAGACTGAAAGAAATCAGTATTTGAAATAGTTACCTGTATTGCATGTTTGTTTCAGCACTATTCACAATAGGTAAGATATGTAATCAACTAAATGTTCATCATCAGACAAACATACAAAGAAAATGTGCTATATACACACAATGGAATACTATTTAACCATACAAAAAGTGAAATCATGCCATTCTGAGCAACATATATGAAACTAGAGGTCATTATATGAAGTGAAAGTAGCCAGGCACAAAAACAAATATTGCAGTGTTTTCACTTTTACTTGGGATCTAAAAATGTTGATCTCATGGATATTAAAAAAATAGAATATTCTCTATTTTTTCTATTTTCTATTCTCTAATGAAGAGAGTATGGTTAATGTTTAGAAAAAATACAAACATTAGAACTTGTGTCTTCTAATGTTTGGGACCACAGTAGGGTGACTATAGTTGGCAGCAATGTATTATATGTGTCTAAGCAGCTAGAAGCAGGGACTTGAAATGTTTCCAACTTATACAAATGACAAACACTCAAGGTGATGGAAACCTCAAATACCCTGACTTATTCATTACACACATGTGCATGCAACAAATACTCATATGTACCACATAAATCTGTACAACATTACATATCAATTTAAAAAATTTATTGGTCACCAGTATTATGCAATACCCTAGTCCCAGCAATGAAGATACAGTGGGGAACCTAAATAGGCTAGATCCCCTCCCTTGGGGAGAAAAGTTTAGTGAAGAAAAGAGGCATTTTCCAAATAAAGACATAGCCAACTAGTTACTTATAACTATGAGGTGTCATTCATACTGAGATAGAATGAAATATATTGTAAAATAAAAATACAAAGATTACTTTGAATAGTCTAGATCCTTTAAATTTTTATATTTGTTTTTAGAGTTTGTCGATTTTTATATAAAGCAGTCTTGGATTGTGATTGGGATTGCAGTGAATCCACAGATAAATTAAAACTAGTGAACCTTGTGATCCGGAAAAAAAAGTGACATGTTTCTCATTCTATTTTCATATTGTTTGGTTTCTTCTTAGCAGTGTTCTTCAGTGTGAAGGTCTTGCATGTATTAATGAATTTATTCCATGTTAACAGTTTTCAAGTACCATATTATATTTTTTAATTCATTTTCCAAGTTTTGTGGTTTAAAGTACAAACTGCCATTTATTTCTGTATATTGATCTTACATCTGTGACCTTACTAAATTCACTCATTAATACTATTAGTGTTTGGTGAATTCCAGAAGATTTTCCAAAAACTAAATTTTGGCATCTGCAAATTGAGCTATATATATATATACACCTTTTTTATTTTTTTTTGCTTCATTGCAAAAAGGAGGACACAGTACAAATCTGGGTTGCCATATGTAACTCCCACATTGCAACAAAATTAAGTATGATTAGATGGAGGCTTGTCATAGTTTTACTTTATCTGTTTAAGAACATTTCCTTATATATCTAGTTAGCAAACAACTTGTATTATAAATAGATTTTTATCATTACAAAATATATTCTGCATTTATTGATCATTTGATTTTTAAAAATTGTGTTAGTGAATTACAGTAATTAATTTATGAATCTTATAAAAACTTTGCATTCTTTGAATAAATAAAATTTAGCAATAAAATATTCTTATATAGTATTGCAATCAATTTGCTAATATACTTACAATATTTTGTTTCTGGGTTCAGGAGGGAAATTTAAAATTTTATCTTACTTTCTTTAATTTGTATTTTTGGTAATATCTAAACCTGTTTTCCTCCTGTATTTTCAGAAAGATACTTTATAAGATTTGTTCTATTCTTTTCGTGATTAATAGAATTTCCTGATAAAACTATCTGAGCTTTAAGCTTTTTAATAGGAATATTTTTCATAATTGATTCAAATTTTAAATAGCTGTAAGGATAATTTTTTTCTGCTTCATTTTGTTTCTGATTCAGTGAGTTGTGCTTTTTAAGGATTTTTCTCCATTTAAGCTGTCAAATGTATTGGCTTTTAGTTGTAACTATTATTTCCTTATGATTATTTTATTTTCCCTACTATGTGTAATAATGATTCCTCTTTATACCTTTTGATATTGGTAATGTTTTATTTTTCACTTTTTAATTTCTTCTCCTCTAATCTAGCAAGGTGTTTATCAATACTGTTGATTTTTTTCATAGTAACAATTTTTGGAATTTGTTAATTTATTTTATTGTTTTTTAATTTATTAATTTCTGTTTTATCTTTGTTTTTTCCTAATGCTCACATTTGACATATTTTTATATTATTTTAAAAAGTCTAAATGCAAAATTTTAGTTTACTGTATGTCTCTGTTCTAACACAAGCAATTAAAACTACATATATCCTCAAACTATTGCTTTCAGTGCATTCCACAGGCTTTCATATATTTTATATTCATTGTTTTCAGTTAAAAATCTCTATTTTCTTTTTAAATTTATTAGTTGATTCATGATTTATTTAGAAATTTGTTGTTTGTCAAATACAGGGAGGCTCTGTACATATGCCAGTCATTTTCAATTTAAATCTATTGAGATGAGAGAATATACTCTGCATGATTTCAAATATTCTACATTTATAAGATTTGTTTTAAGGACCACTATATAAGGTATATGTAAACATACTGTCCACATTTCAAAATAATATGTTCTCTGTTTTTGCTGGATAAATAAATAGTTGCATGATTATCACGTAGGTTAGGGTAGTTGTCTTTACTAATACGTCTTCAGATTATTTTAACAATTGTGAAACAAGTATAAAACTTCTGGTATTGGTAAATTCCCTCTCCATATGAGTTTCACATTTTTGCTTTATATTTGTTGAAGCTCTTTTATTAAACCAAACAGTTTTTTTGCTATTTTGTTCACAGTAATTAATTAATCTTAATAATCAAGAAACAGCCATCTTTTTCTTTAGTAATGTATTTTTCTTAAAGTCTATGTTATCTGATGTTAATGTGCCGCTCTATCATCTGATTATTGACATTTGCATTGTATAATATTTCCATATACATATTTTCAAATGACAATATCATTATTATTAAATTATACATCTTTTAGATAGCATTGATATTGACCTGTGCTTTCCTTTTAAATCTATGTTGAGAGTCTCTTTAGGTGAAATGTTTTGTCCAATAATATTTACTGTACTCAGCTGTGATGATTAATTTTATGTATTCATTTGGCTAAGTTATGGTACCCAGTTATTTAATTAAACACTAATCTATGTGTTGCAGTGAAGGTACTTTTAGATGTGTTTAACACCAACTATAAGTTGACTTAAGAGTTTAGGGTTCATATTATTGGTGGACTCATTCAATCAGCTGAAGTCTTTAAGAACAAAAACTAAAATTTTATAGAGAAGAAATTCTGCCTTAAAATGGCATCTCAACTTTTACCCGTTGCCAGCCCATGGGTCTACCCAACAGATTTTCTACTTGCCAGCCCTCACAATTGTGTGATCAGTATTTTAAAATAACTCACTTTATCTATGTCTATTATCATCATTATAGAGGCATAGAGAGCTATAAGTAGCCACAAATACAGATATACTCTATTTGGTTCTGTTTCTCTGAATAACTGTATTTATAGTTGAATTAAGATTTACCATTTTATTACTGGTTTTCTTTTTGACCCTTTAAAATTATCTTTTTTAACCTTAGATTATTCAAATAATTTCTAGAATTTAATATAATGAATCCATTGGCTATTTAGCTATAAGTTTTGGGAAATTGTTTACTGCTATCTTTGGGAATATACATTTGATCAATATCTTCAGCTTATTTATGATTAATATTTTGTTATTTCATATGCAATATTGGAACTCTAACCTGTATGTAGGCCCATTTACAGTAATACATGTTATGCTGTAATTTTTACATGTAGAATATCTAATAATTTTATTTATTACAATTTTACAGTGTAATTTATTCTTTGCTTTGAAATTCATATGTTTTTTAAAAAAATTAAGATGGAAAATAGTATTTTAAATTTACCCAGATTATTGTCTCATGTTCAATGTCTTTACTTTCTTAATAAATATGCCTCGTGTTTCATTATTGGAACACTAAATATGTAACAATCTATATCTATGTAATTGTTCTATCTATCTACCTAGATATGTTATCTGATGTTAATGTGGTTAGAATTATGGTTGCATAACTCTATCTTTATCTTCATCTTTACCTTTTTTTCTTTTATTTTGAGACAGGGTCTCACTTTGGCGCAGGCTAGATTGCAGTGGTGTGATCTCAACTCACTGCAAACTCTGCCTTCCAGGTTCAAGTGATTCTCATGCCTCAGTCTCCTGAGTAGCTGGGACTACAAGTGTGTGCCATAACATCAAGGTAATTTTTTTTGTATTTTTAGTAGAGACAGGTGTTGCCATGTTGCCCAGGCTGATTTGAACCTCCTGGTCCCAAGTGATCTGCCTGCCTCAGTTTCCCAAAGTACTGGGAATACAGGCATGAGCCATCACACCCAGCCCAATTTTTGTTTAGCCTTGAAATATTCATAGTCGTTTTCTTGTGTTGCAGATCTTCTGTCAATGAATTCTCTTAGTCTCCTTTTACATGCAAATTTCTTTATTTCACTCTAGTTCTTAAAAGATATTTTCACTTATTAGAGAATTTTGGTTTAGAATTATTTTAAACCCTTTATAGTTATCTTTCCACAAGCTTCTGATATCCATATTTTCGATTAAGCAGTGGACACTCATTGGATTTTTCTCCCTAGGTAACATATCATTTTTTCTTGATTGGATTTCAAAATATTCTTATTGTCTCATTTTCAGCAGTTTAACTATGGCATGTATTATCCTTCTTATAATTTTATGGTCTTTCCGAATGTGTAACATCTATCTTTCTCTATATTGGGAAAATTTTGAGCTGCATTGTCTTAAAAAATGCACTATTATTTTCCAGTCTCTCTGCTATCTCCTTCTGGCACTCCAATTACAGATATGCAAGAACTTTTGATATCATCTCACAGATCCCTGAGGTTCTATTCATTATTTTTAGCCTTTTTATCTACTGCAGAGAAAAAAGTGAGGCATTCTCAGTTGAAGGAACTGCTTGTAATAAATAAGGCACAGAAACACAAATGAAGATTGCATGTCAAGGGCACATAAAATAAATAAGCCTCTCTGCCTGGTGCATGCAGGCAGAGTAACAGGAGAGGAAACTAAAGAGGTAGGGAAGGACTGGATCACTAATGCTCTTCATGCCATAATACAATTTTTATAAGAGCCTCTAAATCATTACAGGCAGAGGATTTCCAAGTTCAATATTCTAGATCAAAATCTGTTTCTTATTCTTTTGCTTCAGTATTCTCCAAAGCTCTTTTTGCCTGAGTCATTTTAATATGTAAATCTTTAGAATTCTTGCTAACCTTTTGTATATATGCTTGTTGATTCACAAAATGACACTAAAAACCATCCTTTGCAACACTTCCAGATTATAGTTTCATAACAATTTTTACTACTTGGCATATATTGTTTTTGTTAAGTGAATTTCCCCCAAATTCCATGATGCCTAATTTAAAATACAGTATCCTTAAATATTATTATTATTATTTTATTTTTTGAGATTGAGTTTTGCTCTTGTTTCCCAGGCTGGAGTGTAGTGGCTAAATCTTGGCTCATTGCAACCTCCGCCTCCCAGGTTCAAGTCATTCTCCTGCCCCAACCTCCCAAGTAGCTGGGATTACAGGCATGTGCCCACCATACCTGGCTGATTTTGTATTTTCAGTAGAGACAGGATTTCACCTTTTTCCCAGGCTGGTCTCGAACTCCTTACCTCAGATGATCTACTCACCTTGGCCTCCCAAAGTGCTGGGATTACAGGTATGGGCTACCATGCCCAACCCATCCTTATATATTAATTCAATTTTTAAAAATTTTCCATATTTTAGGTCAGCTTCTTTAGAAGAAAATACTAAATCAGTGATTTCCCTATAAGGGATTTCTAGAAGGAGTGCTCTGAAGAGAAAGGGGATGATGGAAGCAGGAGAGGGCTAGGAAAAGATTTAAGCAGATATAGGACCTTAGCTAGTGTCTTATGCAACTTTTGAGCTTCAATTGCACCATAGGTTTGACCACATCTTCAGATAAGGTGGTTGGAAGTTTTACTTTATCATAGTCAGTTATTGACTATGCGCTGCTAAAATTTCTAGAATACGATACATATGAATGTAAGCTGTGTACACTCACAGCATCTAGGAGGTGGATATACTCTTTTGCTAGTAGAAATCTAAGCTAGAAAACAACCTGTGTCTACTACTCTCTAATATATTCTGAAAAGCAAATTACTGAAAATAATATAATACTGTCATTTTGTGATGTTACAATCTCTGATTTTATCAGTTACATTCTTAGATTGAGAAAGTTCTTTTTTGTATTTTTATTTTTTGAGAATATTCCAAGTAAGAGAAAGTTCTTTTTCAAGAATAACATTCCTGACCATATAATCCAGCAATAGCATGCCTTAGTTGTTACCCAAATAAGTTGAAAAGGATCATAAACGCACATTACTATAAGACAATCTAAATGGGCATATACTGTATTATTCCAACTATATGACATTCTGGAAAGGACAAAAGAATAGATATTAAAAGGATTAGTGGTTTCCAGAGGTTAAGGAAGAGGGAGAAATGAATAGGTGAACCACAGAGGATTTTTAGGGCACCTTAATGGTAGCTACACCACCAAGAGTAAGCGCTAGTGCAAACTATGTGCATTGGCTGAACATTACGTATAAACGTATTTTCAGATTATGACAATGGTACCATTCTGGTACCCCTATGTTGATAGTGGGCAAAGCTGTGTATATGTTGTAGCAGGGAGTACTTGGGAAATATTTATACCTTCTACTCAATTTTAGTGTGAGTAATCTAAAAATGCTCTAAAAATAAAGTCTATTTAAAAGCAAGAAATATGGGAGGCCGAGGCGGGTGGATCACGACGTCAAAAGATCGAGACCATCCTGGCCAACATGGTGAAACCCCGTCTCTACTAAAAAACACAAAAAATTAGCCAGGCGTGGTGGTGCACGCCTGTAGTCCCAGCTACTCGGGAGGCTGAGGCAGGAGAATCGCTTGAAAGCGGAAAACGGAAGTTGCAGTGAGCCAGGCTCAAGCCACTGAACTCCAGCCTGGTGATAGAGTGAGACTATGTCTTAAAAAAAAAAAAAAAAAAAAAAAAGAACAAGAAATGAAATTCAAAAGTTTTCTTAAGATAAAAATCATGGCTAGAATTTGTCTATAATAGTGCCATTTGCCAAACAAGGTCCAGTTCTTACGTGTGCATCTGTCTGCTCTTTAATGGAAAACAAGTTTATATTGACAAATATTATAAAACAAAACACATTTTCAGATAACTTATCTGTGGATAATATCAAGTAGTTATTTCTTGCATATGTTATGACAAGCTCTAAACTTGTATTGATTCATTCTTTGCTATATAAATCAGATATGATATATTTGATTTTATGACTCCACTTGTGATTCCCACATTCCTATGGAAGACGTCTCTCTTCAGTCATGGCACTGAGGTTCTCGAAGACCTTAGATTTATTTTCAGTACAGCAATCCAGTCTCAAAGATGTTTGACTCAGATTTGAAACCTGTTTGTCTTCTATGCATAAGTAGTGAATCATTTTAACATAATTTAATTTCCTAAAGCTACTGCTTCTGAAATAGGGTTTAGACCTATTGTGCTGGAAAGTCAGCCCACGAGCTAAGAAAACGGACCTAAAAGTTTTAAAACAAAACAGAAATTCTATAAAAGTCTAATTATTTGTGTTCAACACAGATAAGGTCTTGGTTGGTGAATAAATCATTATTTTAGTAAGCCAGACACAATACATTCTAAAGAGAAAAAATGTTACTCCTCAAAAAAAAAAATTCTTTCTAACTTTAAATGTTGCCCTAGGCAAGTTTTAAATATGGAAATAAAATAAGCTGTCAAAAAGATCTGCAGAGGATCAGATTACTGATATTTACACCATATGTAAGTGATATTTACACCACCATGTAACATTTGTACCACATTTTCTGAAAGCCAGGAAATATATCTGATCTAAGGGTACAATGAAGGAAGCAGTTGAGGGAAACTGTAGTCATAATCCTGGAAGCAAAGGGCAGAAACATATATTAATCTGTGTAATTATCTTTATATTATCTGACACGTATTCCTTAACTTGTCTTATGGATAGATTTTCAGCTGCAACGTGGGGCTGATGATAATAGTTATCACATGGAGTTGTTTGAGTATTACATAACTGAGCAGAGTGCTTGGTAAATAGTAAATACTTAAAATAAATGTTACTTGCTAAATCCAAAGCCCAATATCCTTATCTCAGCTTATCAAGGATAATGAACTGATTTTATCCTTTTAGTGATTCAAATTCAATTCTCTGTTCAGTCGGCATTACATTAGTTGTCAACGCTCTTATAAACTCACATTTCTCCAGCAAAAAAATCTAGAGGGATAGATTACATATCTTTGCTTACTGAGTCAATAATATGTGCTTTATTTTACTTCATAGCATTTATAAACAGACATTTTACAATCTGTAATATAGTTGTCATATATTCCTGATTTTCTAGATATTCTCAAATTTAACAAGCTTCAGGATTTTTTTCTTTTATGGAAAATTAAGAATTCTATAAATAAAATGTATGCTTTTCTAAAGTAATTTAACCAAAAATATTGATGAAAATGTATTCAACAATTTTCCCAAATTAAGTTACTACTATGATATATTAGTGCAAACAACACAGAGGAATTTCACATTACCTAACAAGTTAGAGATACATATAATTCTCCTCAATGTATATTATGGTTCTCATTAAAGCACCCAGGTATATCTTTAAGAAAAATGTTCCACATCATGGTAGTCTAGGCTTAGTCTAATAGAATGAAAGTTGTTCGTTCAAGTATTAACATGTGATCTAAATTAGGATAGACAGAGTTAAATCTAGTAGTTCTGCTTAAAGTATTCAGATAGAAATGTTCTCATTTAACTAAGTGAAAAGATGGTAGGGTAAAAACTGGAAGTAATAGAGACAAACGCTGCTATTCTGTAGGTAGATCTTTCCTGAGAATAAAACCAACATGAAAAAGAGTATGCTCAAGAGAAAAAGATTGTATTCTAAGTGCGTAATTTGAGTCCTTCAAACCAGTTATTCTTGCAAATACATTAGCTCATGAGTTTGTAGTTATATGGGCCAATAAATTTTTTATTTCTTTAAGTCAATTTAAACTTGAATTCTGTCATTTGCCACCAAAAGTTCTGTCCAATATAAAGACAAAATAAACCCAGCTAGCATAATGCATTTAACTTAATCTATGATGTTAACTTAATGTCTTATCATCCTTAAAAGCTACATATGAATGATTTATTATACTGTTATTATGCCAGGAATTCTTATAGGAGTTAGCAATAAAAAGGTGAACAAAATAGTTTTTTTTTATTATAGAAGGTCATTGCAAGTCATTACCATGCCTGAATTTCATTTTTATGAGAATGACTCACAACTGCACTTAGACTAGATCAGAATTAGATATAAATATTTTGAATAATTTTCTGTTTGTTGCATGTTGAAAATCATGGTAATATATGGAAGTAGTTCCATCAAATGATCAGACCATGTTAAGTCACTCTGCTAATTCTTCTATGGCATTTTGTGAACACATTATATTTATAATTAAATAACATTGATAAATAATAGTAATCACTTTTTATTTTGATAATTTACATACTTATTACTTATTTTAATTGGTTTATATCAACTTGATGCTTTTCATGTCTTTATAATTCTGCTGTGCCTTTTGTTCTTTTTTTCTTAAAGAAGTATGCTGCCATTGACTTTTTATTTTATATTTATATTAGTTTGTAATTGAGGCATATTTGCACATATTTATAGGGTACATGTGATATTTTTGTACATGCACAGACTGTCTAATGATTAAATCAGGGTATTTGCAGTGTCCATCAACTCAAGTATTTATTTTTTTCCATGTGTTGGGAACATTTCAAGTTCTATCTTCTAGCTATTTTGAAACTATAATAATTGTTAACTGTCATCACCCTACTGTGTTACAGAACATTACAACTTGTTTCTTCTATTTAACTATATGTTGGTACTCAGTAACCAACTTTTTATCTGCTCCTCATATTGTGATTAGTGCTGCGATAAACATGGAAGTTCAGGTTATCTTTGTGACATACTGATTGCTTTTCCTTGGATAAATATCCCGTATTGAGGTTACTGTATCATGAGGTAGTTCTACTCTTCACTTTTTGAGAAATCTTCATACTTTTGTCTATGGGGGCTGTAGTATACCGTGTTTCATTCACTTACCCCTTCTCTGCATTAGAGAGCCACACTGGGCTTAAGGCCAATTTTGGCTGTGCAGGCTACTTAGCTTTCCTCTCCTTTTTTTTTTTTTTTTTTTCTGTAGGTGTTTCCAGTCACTTCTTTGTTGAATTTCAGTGTTTTATCTTAGATGATCTACTCAAAGCATTATTCTCTTCTTGCTATTTTGGCTCTTCTTTGATGAGGAAAGGAGGACCGATACCTCAAGTCAGTCATCTTGAAGCCACTCGCATCTTCTGTGTCTTTTACATGGATATGCCATTTGTTTCAAATCTTTTTAACCCATTTAACTGAGTTTACTTTATTATAGTTTTTGTTTTTAATTTATAGTTCTCAGAAAATATTTGTTAAATTAATAAATATCAGAGGAGTTATGATATATTAAAGGTAACCTCAAAATATAGAAGGTTGTGATAGATACAACAAACCAAAATGTTTAATTGATTCAAAGAAGTTAAGTATACCAGGAAGAAATGCTGAGGAGGCTGCTAGAAATGTGAAGTTAGGCCAACAGAGTAGGTATAGTTCTAGATGTGGATTTTATTAATCATCTGCAGAGAAGTAATAAGGAAGTAGTGAAAAGGGCAAGAATTGCTTTGGGGCAGACATTGTGAGGAAAGTAAGAAATACAGTAAGAGGCAAGAACTTTGGTTAAATTAAGTAAGTTCATCTTAGCCTACATATTCAGGTTCAGTGTTTAGTAAAGTTGATAAAATATCTTCTGTAAGTCCATTCTGGATGCTAAAAATACTTTTATTATCTAATTCTTTGCATAAGAGATGTAAAAATGATGATGAATGCAAGATATATATTTATATCTCTTATTATGGATAAGAAAATGGAGGCGATGAGTGATAAGTAATTTCCCAAAGGTTATAAAAGACAGAAGTAGAACTTCAATTCACTCTGGACAAATTCCAAATCTTAATGACTTTTTTTACGCTCATTTTCTATGAGGTGATTTCATCTGTGAGTTGTTTTGTATTCCCATAAATGGAGGGCACACTGTTATAGTTTCCATGCATGTGTCAATGGCTCTGATAAAACTTTCAGTAAAGAAATCTATTTAATTTTGCCTAATGCAGTTTTCCCTAAATTTGCCTGCTCATGGACACTTTCTGAATAATATCTGCTGCACTATAGCAAGCGACTTCCAACAGTGAGTTGCCCACATTGACATCTTTAGGGAATAAAATGTACTTTTCTGGCACAGATATTTCACAAGGGGTCATTGTGGCCAGACTTTTTGAATAGTAAGTATTCATTTCTATATATAGAATAAAAATGAGGTCTCATATAATGCTGAGCTGTACTTATTTGAGAACTGACTTTTCTGAATAGGCAAAAACCAGCTTAGCTGGGTCTTATATTTTGGCTGGTATAAACTATATAATTTTAAATGCATATCTCACCATCTCCAGCATTTGTAAAAATATCAGCTTCTTTTCTTATTAGAGAAGTTAATGTTATCATTATGTCAGTTTTCACAGTCTCAGCAAGTGATACGGTTTGACTGTGTCTCAACCCAAATCTCATCTTGAATTGTAGTTCCCATAATCCCAATGTTTGCAGAATTGGTAATTTTGAGTCAATCAAAACTTAATTTGCAGCCCATCTCACTTTTTAGCTGTAGGTAATTTGTTCATTTTCTTTGAGTTTCAATATTTTTATTTCCAAATTCAAGTTTTTATACTTTATTTAGCAGATATTTCGGGGACTAATCGGAATCATCTAAGTAAAATCTCAAACTGCTGTAAAATCTGTTCCTAGGGCTTGTCCCAGGTAAGCTTCAATACGTGTGAGCTCCTTTTTCAAGTCATTTTGGAAAATTGAGATTTAACCATCCATTGAGATGAGCATGTAAAAAATCTTTTATTAATGATATTCATATATATGTTTGCAAATTAGGTTACATTCAATTATCTCTTTTTATTTTGCTTGATGAATCAGTAAGATTCTATAAAAATATTTTATATGTTAAACTATTTCTTACTAAGTAAGGCTGACCAAAATCATGATAAATAAACCATAGCAAACTTAATAATACATCAAGAAATTTCTAAAATACAATCTAAATTATGAATCCTTTTTCCTTTTCAAAATAAGTCACTGAAGGATATCTACAAATGTAAAAATGTTTATTCTGGGGTATAGTGAAAAAGCTCTATTAAATATATTTATTAATATCTGAATACACTTTCTGAATAATATCTTTACAAAATGATATTAATAACTGACCCACTCTCTCTGTCCTGCCCTCTTTCCGTCTAATGCTCACACTTCCAACACAAGGTGGGGAGGGAGGCACCATTCAGGAACCTGGACTAAACCTAACTTGGCTGGGCCAAGCAGGCATGCGGCCACAGCCAGGACCCCGAGTCCTACTTCCAGGTTCCAGTTTTATTATTATAAATATTATGATATTATGATATTATAATATTATGATAAATAGTAATATCATTTTGTAAAGAAAAAATAGAAAATGGAAAATAATATGCCAACATTTTAGGTTTCAGTTTCTATTTCCAAGCTGCAGAAAAAGTTAATGATTTAGCACATTATGGTGTTATAATATATATTCTATTTTGTCTATGATTCTTGGCATATAACTCCCACAGCCTTTGATACAGTCTTTTGTTATAATGTTGCATGTGTTAGGCTTCATGGGCAGGTCCTTGACTTTCTCCTGCCTTCCTTTGGCTCTTATGTTTCCCCTCCTTTCTGATTGTAGGTCTTAAGATTTCCCATGAGGGAGTCCCACCCTATACCCTGGAAGAAGTAACACTGATGTCATGAAGCTTTCATTAAAAACCCAGGATGAAGGAATCAGTGATCTTTGAGAAAGCTGAACACATTGAGGTTCCTGGAGGGTGGTACACCCAGGGAGGGCATCGAAGCTATGTGTCCCTTCCCCCACACCTTGCCCTATGTGTCTCTTCATCTGTATTCTTTGTAATATCCTTTAAAATAAATGGGTAAATGTTTAAGTAAGTGTTTCCCTGAATTCTATGAACTGCTCCAGCAAATTAATCGAACCCAGAGAGGGTGTCATGGGAACCTCAACTTGAAGCCCATCAATCAGAAGTTCTGGAGGCCTTGTAACACTGTGTTTGAGGGGACAGTCCTGGGGACTGAGCCATCAACCTCTGGGATCTAACGTTATCTCTGGATAGATAGTGTCAAAAGTGAATTAGAGGATACCCAGCTTTCCTCTGCTGGTTGGTGTGTGTGGGGAAAAACCCACATATACTTGGTCACAGGAGTCTTCTGTATTGATTGTTGTGATGTGAGAGTGGAGGAAAATCATGGTTTAAGGAGATTTTTTTCCTACAAACACATTGATGCTAATCATTTTTTTAAAATTTTATATTTTGGTATTTTTTAATTTGTGTGGGTACACAGTAAGTATATATATTTTTACTTTGAAATTTATTATGTTTAAATGATAATGTTTAGGAATGTCCAATATTAGAAGGGGAATTTTTAATACTAAAATACCTAATATTTATTTTGTGTATGACCCTAGAAGGCAAAAAATGGTCTTGTTTTGTATAGTTATAAAAGTGATGTATTAACCTTATAAATAAAAGTTTCTAAGTTGAATCATGCTAAAAGCTTACTTTTTCTGCATGGTGCTTGCTTCTTATAAAATCACGTGTATGGGTGTCTCCATATTTATTTGCTTGTAAAGAAAATAAATTTTCATCATTTAAAATTTATTCAACCCAATTAGACTGACATTTTAAAATCTGTGTTCCCTAGCATTTTAGCAATGTCAAATAAGAAATTACTACTGAAACTATACAGCTAATTTATTTTTTGACTCTTCAGATTTTAGAGATTCACAAAAGAAAAAATATATATTTTAATGGAAAAATAAAGAGCGTATAACAAAATACTTACTTACTGTTATTATGTACACACATATATGTTAATTTGTATATGTCTATTATGTATGCATTTAGTGTAATCAAGGGTAGATATTAATTTAAATGATTACAACATAAAATAAATCATTAAATCTTATAAGAACATAGGTGTTGACTTGGTTCAACTGTAGAATTCTCTAAAAAATTGATCTCTTCCTTTATCTATCAAAAACTCATATGATATTTTCAATTTTTAGCTGTTGAACACAATTTTAAATTTCTTTACTCATTTATCTATTTACATATTTAGTATCTATTAAGTGCCAAGCATTTTTCTTGACTCTGTATCACTGAACAAAGTAGATAATTTCCTCTGTACTTATGAAGCTGATATTCCATAAAAGGAAGAAATCTGTAACTAAAAATGCCAAAAATATGCAAATTATAAAGGAAAATTGAACGTGCAGACCTAAGTTTATCTAAGTAAAAATATTGTATATATATATATATCCATGGGGAGAGATTATATAATTATATATAACACATTAGTTTATAAGCAGGAAAAAAAAACCTAAAAACTTTTAAATAAGAAAGATCACCTTCTGTATTGATTACATAGAAATCATCTTAATTGGTTTTCAAGGAGAGTGTGGCCTCCGGAGTCCTAGGGCACTACAAGTCTAATATGCTAATTGATGTGGAACCATAGGCTGGTAACCTTCCATTAATGCCTTTAAGAATGGTCTTATAACATTTGAAGAAGAGGAAGAACTAACCTGTGTCTTAAATCATATAAAATCTTCAGAAATGTATTCTAAGATTTGGATGGATTGCAAAATTCTTCAACATTTGTTGCAAACACCAGACAAATAAATTACCTCTTATTTGTCTTTTTTACTGCCTGACCATTTGTCCTCTAGAGTTCTCTCATAACCCAAGCTTTATAACAAAAATCTTCCCTCAAATATCACCTTCTTAGGGACGTTTTGCCACTATATTAAATGCAGTTCCTTTGCTTGGTATTTTATATCATATAATGTCTTTTATTTGCTTTTCAGCACTGAAACTAATTTGTTTATTTTCTTGTTCATTGCTTCCATATCCATGGAGCCCAAATTCAGCTACCTGAGAGGCCATCTTTTGTCTGGCTCATTAACAACTGGTACAAAGTACATGTTCAATAAACCTCTGTTGAATGAATAATGAGTGCCTCTAATTGTCCATGTTTAAAATATTAAGGAAGAGTTTATTTTTCCCTTTAAATTAGTATTCATACTTTAGTTAAATTATCATTTTATGATTAATTGAAATTAAAACTTTTGGTATAGGAAGAAAATGAATCAGTTTAGTCATTTAGGCTGAATATGTTGAGGATTTCAAATCCTGGCTTTGTCACTCACTAAGCATGTGTACTTGAGAAATTTACATAAATTCTCTCTGCCTAAGTTTCCTTATCTGTATAATGATATTAATCATATCTTAATTCTATAGAGTAATGATAATTCTTATTCTTATGATTGCACCTGTTAATATTAAAAACTAAATAGCAATTACCATATATTTATTAAAAATTTTGTTTAAAGATATAATTGATATATTATAAAGCAAAAGCTTATACCTTCAATTAAACCAGCATTGTCCTATATGTTACAGCTATTTTTAGAGACCCATTGAAGTTCATGATATTACAGAAAAAAAAAAAGGATGGCATACAGATAGGCCATATCACAGATACTGAGTATAGGACTACTGACAACCATATTCAATGAAAATTGTCTAGATTATCTGCAATGCACTTACGTCTGATGTTCCTCAGTTCTTTACTATGTTCCTAGTGACATCAAATGTCAGAATGAAAGTGTGTACAACACAAACGTTCAATGTAGTTTCTGTTCCTTAATCTAAATTTATTAAGAAAAATGATTTTGCTGCCTGGCTAAATAGCGTGAGTTAAATTGTATCTATACACATTATGTGATAGCACTTTAAAAATTATTCTTAGCCATTTAACAGAATTTATACTAAACTTATCCCACTTTGTGAAAATAAATATTCCTTATTATACCTGGGTAACTACTCTCATTATACCTATATGGAATTTCTCAGGAATCAGATGTACCCATTAAGTTATCTTATTAACATGGAGATCAGACTCAAGGCTATCATAAAAATATAAAGTCTCAAAAGAAAATTCATCCAAAAGGTAGGCATATTTTTCTAGACCTGAGAACATCCAGTGGCTCAGGAAGAAAGTGACCTTGGGAGTTGATATGTTTTTCAAATGAAACAGTATGTGAAGAGAGAATTTTTTATATAGGATATCCTGTGTTGAATTTTCAGTCCACCTGTTATAGGCTGAATAGGAGCCAAAATTCAGTGTGATGCCCTAAGCCCCAGAATATAACCTTATTAAGAAATAGAGTTGTTGCAGATATGATTAATTAAGATGAGCTAATTAAGGCAAAACCTTTGCCCAATATGACTTGTGCCCTTATAAAAAGGGGAAATTTGTGCACAGGTATACACACACAAACACACACCTAGGGACAAAGTCCTGTGAAAATGAAGGTAGACATCAATGTAATGCTTCTGTAAACCAAGAAATGCCAAAGATTTTCATCAATCCACCAGAGGCTAAAGGAGAAGCATGAAACAGATCCTTCCTCACAACCATCAGAAGTAACCAATCCTGCTGACTCCTGGATCTTGAGCTTCTAGCCTCCACAACAGTGATGAGAAATGTTTGTAGTTTAAGCCACAGTTCTGTTGTAGTACTTTGTTATAGCAGCCCTAGAAAGCTAATAACTCATCCTAATGAAGCCTGCTTGAAAATACGAGATTTGGCAACCATCCTAGCTATAGACAGAAAAGCAGTCTATGTGGCATATATTCTAGAATTGACCCTTTATAATTTTTTTTTCTTATTAGGCCAAATTCTCTATATCACTGATTGATTTTGGGTTCTAAAGTAGTGGCCTTGGACTTTTACTCTAATGCATCCATCAAGCCTAGCTAACATTTACTAAGTAACAGTTACTTAAAAGTTACTGCTCTAGGTTCTTTTTCCATTATATTTAGGCACATTTTCTTTCTTAAACAAGCAAGCAAGCAAACAGACAAACAAACAAAACTGCCATCAGTTAGCGAGACAAATGTAGGCAATGCCTTTAGTTTGAGAAAAGATACACTTTTTATCTAAGGAATGTGAGCCTTCTAAAAGGCTCCTACCTCATCAGGCTCAGAAAGACATGAGAGTCAGACAGCAGTCACCTGCCACTTCCTTCCTTGTAATAAGTAATCGTCTCTTGAGGCTGCTTGCTATGTGCACTCTAGATTGCTGCCCAAAGAAGCTATAAATCAACCAAATTGATTTTTTTTTTCTTTTGAGACAGTCTCGCTCTATCACCCAGGCTGGAGTGCAGTGGCACTATCTCAGCTCTGCAACCTCCACCTCCCAAGCTCAAGAGATTCTCGTGCCTCAGCCTCCTGAATACCTGGGATTATAGGTGCCCATTATAATTCCCAGCAAATTTTTGTGTTTTTAGTAGAGATGGGGTTTTACCATTTTGGCTGATCTCAAACTCCTGACCTCAGGTGATCTGCCTGCCTCAGCCTCCCTAAGTGCTGGGATTGCAGGCATCAGCCACTAGACCTGGCCTCAGTGAACCTAATTGTTAACAGAAAATTTAAACTCTGTAAAATATTTCAAAGAGGTTTATTCTGAGCAAGCATGAATGACCACCGCTCAGAGAAAGCATGCTCGGGGCAGTTGGGTTACAGTTCTTTTAACGTATTTTAGGAACAGGAGTTCTAGGCAAAGACAAACCAATACATGAAAGGTATACACTGGTTCAGCACAAAAAGGCAGGATGTATTCAAGGGGAGGTGGAAAGGGCTTATATAAGTCACAGGTGGGCTTTGGGGATTCTTTAGTTGGCAATTGGTTGAGGAAGTTAAGCTATTTTCTAAAGACTTGAAGTAAGAAGAAAGGAATGTTTGATCTGGCTGCACACAGTGGCTTATGCCTGTAATCCCAGCACTTGGGAGGCCAAGATGGGTGGATCATGAGATCAGGAGTTAAACACCAGCCTGACCAACATGGTGAAACCCCATCTCTACTAAAAATACAAAAATTAGTTGGGCGTGGTGGCATGTACCAGTAATCTAGCTACTCAGGAGGCTGAGGTAGAAGCATGACTTGAACCTGAGTAGCAGAAGTTGCAGTGAGCTGAGATCACATCACTGCACTCCAGCCTGTGAGACAGAGCGAAACTCCGTCTCAAAAAAGAAAAGAGAAAGGAATGTCTGATCTAAGATAGGTGGTTATGGAAGCCATGGTTCTTGTGTGAATGAAGCCCCATAGGTAGCAGCCCTCAGAAAGAAGAGATAGTAAGCATCTCTTTTCAAACCTTAAAAGCATCAGTATCTTATTTACTTTCTCCCAGGTCCAGGAAAGGCCTAGAAAGGGAAGGCTTGGCTGCATTAATGGAGATTCTCTACAGATGCAAAATTTTCCCACAAAAGACAGCTTTACAAGCCTATTTCAGTCAGTCTGTCCTGTGGTAACTGTTTCAAATTATGTCAAAGAAGTATATTTTAGGGTAAAACATTTAATTTTTTTCAGGATCTGCTATCTGTCATATGATATACCTGAGTCAGGTTGGAAAGTAAGCCATATTATGCTGCATTGATTTTTTTTTAATAATGAAATTGTATGGTTTGTAGGGTGTGACTTAACAGTTGCCTTACATGGCCTTAGGTCTTGTTCATAATTTGGTATCATAGTGTCACCAAGAGTATTCTAATCTCAGTTTTAACATCAATGTTTGTCACTTGTTTCTAAACTCCAAAAAGGAAACGGTATAACAAGACATGTCCAACTCCCTTTTTATCACAGCTGGAAATTCAGTTTTTTAGACTTCCCTGGGGTCCCTTTGCCAAAGAAGTCCATTATTTAGGTTGTGGGCTTAGGATTTTTGTTGTTTGCTTGTTTACAAAATAATTACATGTGTAACACCATAATTTGTACCATATAGTTCAAAACTATAGCTAATCACAAGTCAATGTTATTACTGCAAACCAAAGAGAATTCCTAACAACCTTTTATCAGCCCAATCCTTGTTCTTTTTTCCTTTAAAGAACTGCTTGTAACATAAGCCAAATGGAGTTTATATCCAAGACTTTTTGGATCTGAGTCTTCTGGGCAGCTGTCCTTATCTTGGCTCAAGTAAACTCTTTGAAATTACAGTTTTTGCCTCAGTTTCTTCTTTTAGGTCCACAAGTTCAAAATGCAAAGTCTCATATAGTGGCAGTTAATGACTAGTATTTGGGAAACACTTACTGCAGAGCAGACTGTTTTAACACTTTATATAAATTATTTAAATAAACTATTCCAATATTATATGACATAGGTACTGTTAAAAATCCTAATTTTACAAATGATGTATTTCAAGTTAATTAATTTGCTAAAATCAAAGACAGCTATATTTCTATGGATTTCATAAGGAAGTCAATAACTGACAGATTTACTTTTAATATTTGTGAAAAGCGTTCTTTTCAGGGCTTCCTCTGTATTCCTGAGGCATGACTGTCCATTTGTAAAGTCTATCTTTCCAAGTGAAGACAAAGAGAAATTGATTGTCTTCATCCCTAGGAATACTGAAGATGGTACCACATAAATATATGACAGTGAAGAATTCACCTTTGATAGAGATGGCAGACAACATTGTATGGGGGTTTGGCACTCCTGAACGGCAAGAAACGACTATGTTGTTAGTTGCTCTCATATCCTCTACAAAGTTCCATTCTCTAGCATTTTGTTTTCTAATAGGAAAAATTTGAGTATTCCTTGTTTAGGGAATAACCAGACCTCTTTTTATACAGTTTAGAATCATAAAGTTTCTGGTTTCCAAGGATATTTAAAATTTGGAAAAGATTTTGATAAGTCTGTTTGATTTTGGATTGGGGAAGTCAAAATATTTTTTTCCAAGAGCAGTGGAATACTTTGACTACAATTGAGTAGGTACTGACTTGTTATTCATCATTCAATAATTTGGTTTTCTCTATGGTGATATGAATTTTAATTTGTGAATTAAGAAGGTAACATTCCAAAACATGTATTTAGTAATTCTATTTTGTCTTCTAATTCTAGACTCATTCTCTGCTTTTTGGAAAAGATAATGTGGGTTTTATGTAATTCTGAGAAGCCTCTTCCCATAAAATGTATGGGGGCTGAAGGAACTAAGGGAAAACATGAGGCCTTTGTAAATGATACAGCTGAAAAACTACAAGCTAAGATTTATGTGTCAACACAGCAGTATTAGGGACACCCACTATGAATTATTTGTTTACTCCAATAAACAGGACTTTGTAGTAAGTGTAATCATAATAGGTTCATCGCCCAATTCACAAAGCAAGACACTGAGTTGCAGCAGAGAGGTTTAATCATAAAGATGCTGAATGAGGATATGAGAAGAAACCACAAATTTGTCTCTCCAAGGAGGTTAGGGTTAGGGTTTTTAACAGTTTTGTAGTAGAGCACGGTATGGAGCAAACTCTGTGGATTACCGAACATTACGAAATAATTATATCCTTTATTCTAACATACTTATCACCCTGTTTTCCACAAAAGTATTATAAAAAAACCTTTAGACATATAAGATATTTGAAAGAACCATGTATACACCACAATCTACAATAAATACTTAGCTATATTTGATTTAACATATAACTATCCTTCTAGCCATTTAACTATTCTTTCATTCGTCTGTGATATTTGTAGATTCACTTATTCTATCCTCATATTTTGGTTGCATTTCGACCCTAGTTATAGCCTCAGTATATTTCACCTCTAAACACTTCAGTGTGCATAACAATAAACAGTTTTATAAACACACATATTTATTTTTATTGGTGGGGGTAAAATTAGTGAAATGAACAATAAGTATATTTGATTTGATTTGACAAATGAGTACACATGTGTAACTATCAAAATATTGAACATCACCATCACACCAAGGAAAAATGTCTCTGGCCCTTGCCCATAAATTATTTCTTCTCTCAAGATCAAAAAGATGTAGCATCTGTTTTAATAATTTCATCCATGATTAATTTAGCATGGTCCAAAGATTTCTTTCAACTGAAATAATGTTTTTGACTCTCAATAATATTGTTTCATTTATCAAGTTTGTTCTGTTTTATTAGTAAGCAATATTTATTTTATAAATGTATCACACTTTTTTTCCTTTGTATTGCATTCTGTTGATGAATATTTGAACTTTTAAAAATTGTCAGCTAACATGAATGAAGTTTCTATGAAAAGTTTTGTGGAATTCTTGTTGTAGACATATGTGTTCTTCCAGGCATGGGTCAATGTTAAGTTACATGTTTAGTTTTATAAGAAACTTCCATGATTTTTTAGTGGCCTCAATACTTTATATGCCCTCCCATCAACAATATGAGAGAGTTCTTATTGCTTCCCCTGCACACCAAAATTTGATGTTGTCAATATTTTAAATGTGAGCCCTTATACTACTGACATTATAGTTTTAATTTACAAGTCACCAATGACTAATGATGTTGAGTACATCTTAATATGTTTATAGTCACTCACGTATCTTTCATTATAAAGTATTCAATTTTTTGACCGTATTTCTATTAGTTGTGTTTCACTTATTAAGTTAGAAAAATTCTTTATATGTTTTGGTTACCAATTCCTTGTTTCTCTCTCTCTCACACACATATGTATACATATGCAAATATACATGTATATACCTTATCTGTCTCTCACACACATATGTATACATATGTAAATATACATGTATGCACCTTGTTTCTCTCTCTCACATATGTATACATATGCAAATATACATGTATATACGCACAATTATATATGTTCACACAGATTAAGAATATTTTTTCTCAGCCTGCAAAAAAAAAAAATTTATTTTTTCAAAGGCATATTTCAATAAATATTTAACTGCTTCGGCATGTTTTCAAACACTAATTTGCCTTTTATGTGTATATTTGTTTCTGGGCTCTGTGTACTCTTCCTTAATCTCTCCATCTATTCATCCTAATATGAGGATCATATCTTATTGATTGTTGAAACTTTAGAAGAGTCTTAAAATCAGAGAGCATGTGTTCCAATTTCTCAATGTCTGTTTCTCATGATTTCTTTGCAAATTCAAGCAAATTCAATGGTATTTTTATTTAAATTTTTGAGCCAGTTTGTCAATTTCTACTAAAAATAACAATATGATTTTAAATGAGATTGGGGTGTGTGTATGTGTTTGTGTTTATGTGCTTATTGGAAAAATTTTGGGTTTAAAAATATTGAGTATCCCAATCCATAAGCATGATATAGCCATTAATCCAACTATTTTGGTATTCTTTAATTTTCATTAGCAATATTTTGAAGTTGTTAATGTAGACAACCTTTGCAATAATTACTCCCATGAATTTCATTTTTGATGATATAACAATTATACATGTTTTAAAATTTCATTTTCTAATAGTTTGCTTATTATAAAAACAAATTAAATAGATTACTGAATCCTCTCCTTGTACGTTCTTACTAAATTTACTTATTATATTTACTAGTTGTTTTGTAGATGCCTTGATTTTGTACATAAGCAATCATGTTGTTTGCAAATAAAGACACTTAGATTATTTTTTACCTTTAAGATGTATACTTGAGTTTATCTTAAAATTGTGTTTACTTTAATTCTTCTAAAATAAAAGATGGTAAAGAAAACAAAGAGAAGTGAAAAATAAGTAGTCATGCCTAGGGAAAGGTGTGTGAGAACACTGAAAGCTTCACAGATGAAAGCTTTGTTAGAGGAGGTTAAATAGATAAAATATACAGACAGGTACAAGGAATAAAGTATTGAAAGGAAAACAAGCACACATTAGTGAAAGTGTATAAGAGATAAAAGTATATTTGAAAGTAAATTCCATCTACAATATAAAAAGTAGGTCATATTCTAACCTACTTATTCTTGGTATTCTTGACAATAAATCTAGAGTAAATGAAGAAATATCAAATAGAAAATGTTTTTAAAAATAAGGCATATGAAAAGATGATACTCAATATCATATGTCATTAGGAAAATTAAAACAACTAGATTTTACTAAACACCAATCAAAAAGGGCCAAACTAAGATTGACAATACCAAATGCTAGTAAGAATGTGAGATAACAGGAACTCTTCATTTATTAATGATGAGAATACAAAATGGTACAACTATTTTGGAGGACCGTTTGGCAGTATTTTACAAAATTGAACATCATCTTAACATATGATCCAGTAATCTGCTCCTTGGTATTATATATACTCAAATCAGCAAAGAATATGTCCACACAAAACCTGCACACAGATGTTTATAACAGCTTTATTCTTATGTGCTCAAAGTTGGAAGCATCCAAGATGCCCTTTAGTCTGTGAATGAATACACTATAGTACATTCACACAATGGAATACCATTCAGTGCTAAAAGTAAATGGGCTACTATGCCATTAAAAAACAAGGAGTAACCCTAAACACATGTCACTGAGTGAAATAAAATAATCGAGAGAAGGCATATATCATATAATTCTAACCATATAACATTCACAAAAATATGGCGACAGTAAGATGGTTGGTTCCTAGAGATTTGAGGCGAGGGAAGGATGAACAGGCAGAACACAGAGGATTTTTACAGTCAATTAAACAACTGTTCTATATGATACTCTAGCGGTAGAAATATGTCATTATACATTTGTCAAAACCCATAATGTACAACACCTTGTGTGAAACCTAGTGTAAATTATACACTTTGATTGATTGCATGTCATTGCAAAATTAGATATTATAAGAAATATACCACTCGAATGCAGAGATGTCAGTAGTGGGGGAAGCTGTGCATATGAAAAGGATATGGGTATATAGGAATACCATACGTTCCACTTAATTTTACTGTGAACACAAAACTATGCTGCAGAATAAAAAGCCAATAATAATAATAAAGACCAAATCTGTAATTAAGTGGGAACGGTTTTAAAAAATATTAATATTAAATCATTTCCTTGAAAAATTACTTTTAAATTACTTGGAGTTTAATTAGAAAAATAAACTTCTGTAAATGTGATCAAAAACTTAAATCCAAACAAGGAAATTAAATATATGACTACTTCTCAGCCTATAGAGGAATATAGAAGGAGGTTCAGGAAAATTTTACCTAACCACTAGGTATCAAACGATGTTCTCAATCATGCATTTTACTGAAGAGTAATGTAGATAGAGGCTAAAGAGATATAAAATTAAGCCTGCAATATAGGAATTATTCAATAAACTTTAATGTTACTATTAAGGAATTACAAAAACAACAAATTGAAACCAAAAATGTATTGTGCTTGTGGTTTAATATTTTCCTATGTAGGATGATCAAAACATAATCAAAACCTTCTAGTGCCAACTTTGTATGGGAATCATGCTAACTTTAAACGTTCAGATATTGATGCTGTTGTTATCTATACTATTAATATAAAAAAGTAAAGGCTACTGGCTCCTCTTAGGGCCAGGAAGCCTTTGTTTTAAATCCCAGCCCAGCGTGTAACACTGGTGAGAGACTTTATCTAAATTATTTGATTTTGATCTCACTTTCTACACCTTAAAAAATAAAAACAGAATATGCTTTACAGAGTTTTGTTGTTTTATGGTGGTGAATGAGTGTGGTTCAGTTAAATATTTTTGTGATACAGGGCAGTAAAGGGTAAAAAAGATGTAATCTGTAAATATTGAGTTATTCTTATTTCTCTTCTGTAATTCAGGATATTTTCCCTAGATTTTGGATCTTTTTTCCATTCTCCAGTGAATCCTCTTTATCCTATTAGAATTGTGTTGGTTTGCTCTACTCTTGGTCATTCACAGATTGCTTTCAGAGAGTACAAAAATAGTTTCTATTCTAAGTTTACATTTTAGCATATCACCTGATGATCAAGTGTCAAGTGATCAAAGGGAAATAATAAAAAGGAAAACAACCCACACACAATCCAGTAGACAGTTGGAGTAAGCAGAAGATTCTTTTCTCAAAATGTTTCCTTTGTAGAAATGCCAGAATTAAAGTGTGTACAGAGGCATAAAAGAATTATTTTAGGTAGCAAGAAGAAAAGTGATAAAATTTCCAAATTTAACCATTCTACCTGAACGATAGATCTGACCTAACTACTGCTGGATGTTGAAAATATACTTGGCTTTCATTTTTAAAGAAATAAGATAAAACTATGGAAAGTTATTGTGATTTTTTTCCAATAAATGTTTTATACTCTTTTAGGTGATAGCAATATTTTTAGAGTAGTTGGCAAAAACATGAACAAAAGATTGTTTGCAAAATTACCTGCTGTCCTAAGAGAAGAATAAAGAAGACTTACGGAGCAGGGAAGTAATCCTTAAAGTTGTACTTTTCACAGCATCCAATTTGAAAAATAAAAATATCTTTTTTTTTTTTTTTTCCTGAGACAGGATCTTGCTCTGTTACCTACATTGGAGTGCAGTGGTGCAATCATAACTCATTGCAGACTTAAACTCCTGGGCTAAAGTAATCCTCCTGCCTCAGCCTCCTGAGTAGCTGGGACTACAGGTGTGTGCCACTATGTCCAGCTAATTTTTGTAGAGACAGGATCTCACTACATTACCCAGGCTGGTCTCAAACGTCTGGCCTCAAGCGATCCTCCTGCCTCAGCCTCTCAAAGTGCTGAGATTATAGGTGTGAGCTATTATTTCTGGCTAAAATTTTTTAATATAAACTTTCTATAAGTATAATGTCTACATGTAAAAGTAATTACATGATTTAAATTATCAATGACAGTATTTTTGATGCAAAGTTTGGTTGACATCAAGCATTTCACTTTTAGTTTGTAACTTCAGCACTTTTTCATGAGGGGTGTGAAAAAGAGTTTTGAAGTTTTTGATAATACAAGACTATCACAAGCAAATTAGCTTTGTTACATTAACAATTATTTCTTGTTTCTATGCTTGTGTTATCTTAGCTTTTACTTCTATGAAAGTCAACTTTTAAAAATATCATAAATAATAAATAGTAACTTAGTTCTTAGAAATATTCATATTTGATGTCTGGATAAACTTTTTACTGTCAGTATATAAGCTCCATTTGAGCAGGCATATAATCTGTTTTGCTCAAAAGCATATTTTCAGAACCTAAAAGTGTGCTTAGCATATAGTAAGTGCTCAATAAATAATTGGTAAGTACATTATTAAATACTTTAAAAGTAATTACCATCCAAATATCAGAAAAAGAGACCCAAGGTAAAAGGTAAGTAATGAATAATGTAGAAAAAAAGAGAAATTTCAGGAGAATTTAAATCTGGATCTGAGCAACTTTTAAATTACTTGTTTCTAAAATTGAAGGACTTCTCAAAGTTAGTCTCACAAAATCCTCCTGTATTATTCAGAGAGATTTGATGAGTCCCAGAGTAAACATCTGGTTTGAAGACTGCATTGGGTCATGAATATCATCCAGGACATGAAACGCAGAAAATATCCTTGAAAACATGTCTCTCTTGCTTTAGGCAGATTCTGGTAAAGATTAACTGAGAGCAATAGGCAGACTTCCCCTCCCTTGTGAAGTTTTCAAAGTATATGATTCAATTACAATTATTTTAAAGCTTTAATTATCATTTATTCTATCTTTCATTGACCCTCTCTAAAATGTAATAATTTTATCACTGACTTTTTCTTTCTCATAAATCACTACTCAATGGGGGAAAAATTCGCCCTAAATGATCTTATTCTCCTCACCTGTAATCCAAGAAAAGGTTTTAGGGTTCAGAATGATCACTCATTACAGAGCTTGGGTCTGGGACCACTATAATTTGTCATATTAAAAATACTAATGGAAGGTAACTACTGCCTAAATAGTGAAAACACCCGACTTATTAGTGATGTCTTATGTGGCCACAGCAGCCTCTCAAAGGTGTCCTTTTACAATTTTGCTTGGAGGTGGTTCTGGTATATGTAGTATGTGCAGTTTTTATGACTCTTTAGAGTTTTTCCTCAATCTGTACATGCCATGAGGACAGGCACTCATGCCTCTGATATTGGTTAATGTTGTATCATCAATGCCTGTCACAGTTTCTGATATATAACACATGGTCAAATCCTTTGTTGATATTATTGAATCAATATATAAGGTTAGTATTAGGACTAAGGGGTACCAGGGTAGGTGTTGGTGATACAGAAATGGATTAGAATATCTTTGTAATCTAGGAGCCCCCTAGATATTGAAGGAAAGAGATGCATGTGATTATTGATTAGTTGGTAAAAAGTAACAGTGATTCTAAACAGCCCAGACTTATGGCAACACAAAGGAAGATCACACAAACACAGGTGAAAAAGAACATCCCTGCTGGTATATGACTGAGTTTAACAGAACTGTAAAAAACTTTCTTCTCCATTCGATTTTCTTCCTTTTCCTTTCCTCACCCATTTCCTTCCTTTTCCCTTTACTCCAAAAGCAGTGCCAAGAAAACCACCAATGTATATTTCCTCCAAAGAAAGAGAAATTCAGTTACTACAAGAACAATAATCACCTTCATTCATAAAACTGTCAGAACAATCAGATTCTAACCTTAGAAAGTGTGAAAATAAGGGTCCTAGAGTTAGTTACTATAAGAACAATAATCACCATCATTCATAAAACTGTCAGAACAATCAGATTCTAACCTTAGAAAGTGCGAAAATAAAGGTCCTACATAGAGTACCTGGCACATTAACTTCTATGTCTTAACATTGTTTCGTCTTTCATCACTTGTGATTTTGTCTGGAAAATCTTCTTTTGTTCAAGATTATACCGTGCTCAATATTTTAACCTAAGACATCGCTTTGAAAGTGTGAACAACATGTTTTATACAGATACATTAACAAGCTACATGTTCATTGAATTCATTAAATTCAAACTGAGGGTTAAATTGCATTCCTGCTCAATCCAGGGCTAGTTCCTCTGGTTTTATATCTTGAAAATATTATTAAAATGTACTTTTTAATTTATTCATTATTTTTGTATGTATTTGTTACTGAAATGTATATATCTTTAAAATATTTCAAAATCTCCTAGTATTTCACAGGATAGTACCAATAGCATGTAATTTTGTCTTTTTAATAATGAATTAATTTAAGTAGAATTAAGAAATACTGTTTTATTACATTGTAAGATTTATGTTATGTATACATTTCTAAGTCAGGAGAAAGGCCAATGTGGTGGTTTATGCATTTCCATTTTTGATTTTGCTCCATTTTATATTGCAAACTTTTCATGATTTACTTTTTTTTCTAGTTTTCTGCTTGATATCTGTTGCCCAAAAATATTTCCAAGAAATTTTAATGTTTCCAATTGTAGTCTATGATCAAGTACCTTTGAAAAATGTTATATATATGTGTTTTTCATGGACATTTATGGGCCTATTTATATAATAATGGCTTTTACGAGTCCTGTAGAAAATATCTTTGTTTATATTTCTTTAATTGGTGATTCCAAATAGTCTACTAAATCGCTATATTGTTGATGCTGCTGCTGCTATCGCTGTTTCATGCATGCTACTTATTAACATCTCAAGTAGTATACATTAGAAAGACTTATTTATAATCTACATTTCTTTTGCAAGAATTCAGCTGAACATATGTGTTCAATAAGTATCTGCTTTATATGTGCATTTTCCTCACCTAGCTCTCAGATGATTGTTGATTTTCTATTCCTAATTTAAAATTGAGGTTGGACTTCGTGATTTAAAGCATAGAAAATCCCTCTAGGGTGTAGGCAGTATAAGAAAAATTTGGAGCAAGAATGCTTTATAATTACAGTGAACAACAATTTCATTTTTCTCATTTATGTGAAAAATCTTGGAGTCATTCTTGATGCCTCTTTTCCTTTCATGTCCCTCTGCCAATTGTCACTATTTGTTTTGACAATTGCTTATAAATACATTTAGAATATAGGACTATCAAACAATTTTTACCACCTTTAGTTTGATCAGTGCCCAACCAATGATCATCTTTTACTTAAATTATTTTAACAGCTTTCTGGCTCCTTTCTCTGCTGCTCCCTAACCACTCAATATACAGTTATCCAAATATTCAAGGAATTCTGTTAAAATATAATTGAGATTGTTTCCTTTCTCTGCTCAAAACCCTCTAATAAGGTCCCTTCTCACTAAAATTAAGAACAAAGTCCTTAAAGTGATTTAAAATGCTAGCTACCTGATTTGTCTTCGGCTATGTCTAATTTTTCATTCCTTCTTATCCGTTTTCCTTACTGCTCTGTCCTGGCCACATTGTTCCCCCATGATTTTTATAACTTGTCCCCACTTGTCCCCATGATTTTTGTAACTTGTCAGGCCTGCCTCTGCTTTAGGGCTTTTGAGGTCCCCTCTAACTAGAGTGCTTTTATTCAGCTGTCTACCTTGTTACCTTGCTCATATCTCTTAAGTCCCTATTCAAATGCCATGAGCTCTAAAATAATCAGCCTTTTGTTCCAGCTATTTCATTTCGAGAATGCATTCTTAAACAAAAAACAGCATTCACATAAATCTTATATTAAAATACACTGAATTTAAAATATTATTTATATTAGTATTATTATATATTACTAGTATTACACAATACTAGTATATGTATATATACATATATATGTGTGTACTAGTATATATAAAGCTTTACTATATGCCTAAAATATATACCTAAAGCTTTACTATACAGTGTATGTCATGTGGAAAAATTCAATACATATTTGTGTTTATATTACACAACTCTATGTAATATAGAGAAATAAAAATATTTAAAAGCCATCAACAATAGAAGTCATGTTTAATAAAATGATTTAATTAATGATGATGTGCAGATTCTGAAATGTCCATTATTAGGATAATATGGTAATATAAAATATACAACTAAAAAAATTCAACAAAATATCTATTTTCTTTTCTCTGAACCCCTTAAAATGAGTGTTTCTTTCTCTTTTATTTATTTACATATTAAGTTTCTAGCACATATTAAGATCTCAACACATTATTAGTTAACTACACAATAGTACAATCATATACAAATTAATATTATGTAAATTAATATATTGATAAGAACAGTCGTGAACAAAATAATTTTATCAATTAAGCTGTTCCATTTTTAATTTTGTTAAAAAATTTTTTTCCAATAAAAAAAGCTTATTACAAGGTGACTTTTTAAAAACTTTTATTTTAGGCTCAAGGGTCTATGTGCAGGTTTGTTATATACGTGAATTGCATATCTCAGGAGTTTGGTATACAGATTATTGTGTCACACAAGTTATAAGCACCGTACCTGAAAGGAAATTTTTAAATTCTCTTCCTCCTTCCACTTTCAACCCTCGACTAGGGCCTGGTATCTGTTGTCCACTTCTTTGCGTTCATGTGTTCTCAAAGTTTAGCTCACATTTGTAAGTAAGAACATGCAGTATTTAGTTTTCTGTTCTTTCGTTAGTTCACTTAGGATAATGGCCTCCAGCTCCATTTATGCTACTGCAAAGGACATAATCTAATTCTTTTCATGGCTGCATAGTATTCCAAGATGTATATGTACCACATTTTCTTTTACAGTTTACCATTGATGGGCATTTAGGTTGATTTAATGTTTTTGCTATTGTGAATTGTGCTGCAACGAACAAACATGTGTGCCTGTGTCTATGGGATAGTGCTTTCTGTTCTTTTGGGTATGTACCCAATAATAAGATTTCTGCATCAAATGATAATTCTGTTTTAAGTTAATTGTGAAATCACCGTTAGTTCACAATGTAAAATGCTTTTACATTGCTGGTGGAAATGTAAATTAGTTCAGCTTTCCACAAGGGCTGAACTAATTTACATTTCCACCAGCAATGTAAAAGCATTCCTTTTTCATTAACCCCCACTCGCATTTGTTATTTTTTACTTTTTAAATAATAGCCATTCTAAGTGGTGTGAAATGACACATCATTACAGTTTTTTATTTGCATTTCTCTAATTATCAGTGATGTTGAGCCTTTGGTCATAGGCTTGTTGGCTGCATGTATGTCTTCTTTTTAAAAGTGTCTTTATGTCCTTTGCTTACTTTTTAATGGGATTGTTGGGTTTTCGCTTGTTAATTTGTTTAAGTTCCTTATAGATTCTGTATATTAGATCTTTGTTAGATGTATAGCTTGCAAATATTCTCTCCCATTTTGTAGATTGTCTGTTTACTCTTTTGACAATTGTTTTTTGGTTTGGGGTTGATTTTTGTTTGTTTTTGCTGTGGAGAATCTCTTTCGTTTAGGTCTCATTTACCTATTTTGATTTTGGTGCAGTTTCTTTTGTCATCTTTATTATTAAAACTTTGCCAGGGCCTATATCCAGAATGGTATTTTTTACATGCCATTATGTATAGATATAATCATATTTATCATAATTTCTAGTATAATAAAGATACAGCACAAATTTCTTTTTTTTTAAATTGTACTTTATGTTCTGCGGTACATGTGCAGATCATGCAGGATTGTTGCATAGGTACACACATGGCAATGTGGTTTGCTGCCTCCATCCCCTGTCACCTACATCTGGCATTTCTCCCCATGTTATCCCTCCCCAACCTCCCCACACCCCCACTGCCGCACCCTTGCCCCCCACAACAGACCCCAGTGTGTGATGCTCCCCTCCCTGTGTCCATGTGTTCTCATTGTTCAGCACCCACCTATGAGTGAGAACATGAAGTGTTTGATTTTCTGTTCTTTTGTCAGTTTGCTGAGAATGATGGTTTCTAGATTCATCCATGTCCCTACAAAGGAAATAAACTCACCATTTTTTACAGCTGCATAGTATTCCATGGTGTATATGTGCCACATTATCCTTGTCCAGTCTACCATCAGTGGGCATTTGGGTTGGTTACAGGTCTTTGCTATTGTAAACAGTGCTGCAATGAACATACGTGTGCATGTGTCTTTAAAACAGAATAATTTATAAACTTTTGGGTATATATCCAGTAATGAAATTGTTGGGTCAAATGGTATTTCTATTACTAGGTCCTTCAGGAAGTGCCACACTGTCTTCCATAATGGTTGAACTAGTTTACACTCCCATCAACAGTGTAAAAGTGTTCCTATTTCTCCACATCCTCTCCAGCATCTGTCTCCAGATTTTTTAATGATCGCCATTCTAACTGGCATGAGGTGGTATCTCAATGTGGTTTTGATTTGCATTTCTCTAATAGTCAGTGATGATGAGCATTTTTTTCATATGTTTGTTGGCCTCATATATGCCTTCTTTTGAAAATTGTCTGTTCATATCCTTTTCCCACTTTGGATGGGTTTGTTTGTTTATTTTCTTGTAAATCTGTTTCAGTTCTTTGAAGATTCTGGATATTAGCCCTTTGTCAGATGGGTAGATTGCAAAAATTTTTTCCCATTATATTGGTTGCTGATTCACTCTAATGATTGTTTCTTTTGCTGTACAGAAGCTCTGGAATTTAATTAGATCCCATTTGTCTATTTTAGGTTTTGTTGCCAATGTTTCTGGTGTTTTAGTCATGAAGTCCTTGCCTATGCCTATGTCTTGAATGGTTTTGCCTAGGTTTTCTTCTAGGGTTTTTATGGTGACAGGTCTTATGTTTAAGTCTTTAATCCATCTGGAGTCAATTTTAGTGTAAGGTGTCAGGAAGGGGACCAGTTTCTGTCTTCTGCACACTGCTAGCCAGTTTTCCCAATACCATTTATTAAACAGGGAATCCTTTCCACATTGCTTCTTTTTGTGAGGTTTGTCAAAGATCAGATGGTTGTAGATGTGTGGCATTACCTCAGAGGCCTCTGTTCTGTTCCATTGGTCTATATCTCTGTTTTGGTACCAGTGGTCTCTTGTAATTTGTAACTAAAATTACACAACATCAGTTAACCACTTTTAGCAATAATTTTCTAAATTTTCATATTATTATTAAATTGATGCATACTACTTTGAAAAGAGTACTAGGATGTAGTGAACTATCATAATAAATATAATTATTAATAACTTTTTTATTTTGATATTTTATTTATTTATTTAAAGTTTTTTTCTTTTTTTCTTTTTTTGCTCAGATCATTCTTCATAACAATACTAACAATTTTTATGTAGTAATATGTTAATTTGTTTTTAGGAGCCCTACCTCATTTTATCATTTTACCATTCATTCTAGTGGGTATTTGTGTCCTAAAAGTAGATGTCTCATGAAAAATGAAGATAAACTTAATCCATGACATTATACTAGAAAATGATAGAAACAAGAAGTGAATCCAAGTTGATCTCACTCTAAAATCTTTTTAACCACTGATATTTTTTAAAACCTGATAATTATACTATACCTCACAAACATGCAGTGATGATTCTCGATATTTAAGGTTGGTTACAACTCTTAATAGCCTGGGTTATTGAGTAAAAATATAATCTTCTTGAGTTCCAGGTTCTCTTTTGTAAATTCTAGATGATTTTACATTTGCATTTTAGCTTAAATGATATTATAACCATAAAAGTTATCGTACGCCTTTGGAAATTTTAATACCTGTAGAAGGCAAGCTTTCACTCTGGATTGATGACTCTGCATCATTCCTATGTATGTTTAGGACATTTTACATTTGCTGTTGAAGCACCACTCTATTAGTAATTGATGATAGGAAGAGAGTTAAAAGAAAATAAAAGGCTGTTCGACTGAGACATAACTCCAGTTTTGATTGATGACATTTCAAATAGATCTTGAAGAGTACAGGGGAGAAATTCCATGTAACAATACAGTGTTTACCTCAAAGACACACTGGTTATATTTAGGGAGATTAGCAGATAACTAAATGAAAATAGTAGCTACCCTATTAACAGTATCATGAAAGTTTGCATAGCCTGTCCACAATGATTTTTGACTTATCTTTCCTATCAGAATTAAATGCGTGAAAAATTTGTAAAGCTCAGCCACATGAAATACAATTATTGTTTGTGTATATTGTAGAGATCTCTTTGGGGACCTCGATTCATAGACATGGGTTAAAATGTCTTTTTTTTTTTCATTGCTGACTACAGTGAATTCTCATTTTTTAATGCTATAGTGTTAGTCTGACTGTTAGACAACCTTGTTGTTGTTGTTGTTGTTGTTGTTTTTCCCAGATTGTATTAATGCTCATGTTGAACATTTTGCATAATGTGGCTAAAAATCCTGTCTTCAATAAAGGGTTTGCTGTGTCAATGAACATATAAGAGCTGCTAATACTACAATGAGGAGGAGAAAAATTTCTCTGCAAATGTTGTTTTGATAGTAAAGAGCTTAATGTGGAGCTTAACATATACTATTTCTAACTGAAGTAATCATTCATGTATTAACTCTTTATAATAGAAATTCTCATAATTTTATATGCATTAACAAACTATTGATATCATTTTATCATGCCATCTTATGGTACAATAAGATTAGTATGTAAGAATTATAATGTAGTTTCTATACCTCTACAGTTTGCAATTCACCTTCATATGCAATCAGAATCTCCACAGCACCCTTGTAAATTGTAGTATAATTATTATTATTTATTTTATGGAAGAGAAAATGCTCAATTTTAAATGTAAAGTTACTTAACTACTGCCCCTCAACAAGTTATTACATAATTACAGAAACTAATAGAGTTTAATGTATGCTGGTAGAATTTTAGAAGGCTTGGAGGGGGTTGTATCTATAGACTATAAGAGTAGCAAGCAGAACATTTTAGATAGGAAAACAATACATGTGAAAGCCAAAGGTAAGCTTGTTGTATACAGAATATACCAGTTTGACTATAACAGGGGATTCTCTTAAAGCATAGAGAGTTAGTGGTGACATAATGACATTTAATCTTGATTGAATCAGTCCAGAATGCCAGAATACATATTTTGAGCTTTAGTTATTAGAACAACTAAAAATAAGTAAGGCAGCATGTGTGACTGGCATTAGAATAGACAATTGTAAAAATATCTCATTCAGCCTTTTCAGTAACATTAACGGGGTAGTTAAATTATTTTGATTATTACTGACATATCAATTAGTGAGACCATTGGCAACTTGGAAAATAGAAATATACCTATTAAAATTGTCAATTGGTTAAGGAGATCTATTCAATATAGTATTTGAAGTTCTGGCTAGGGCCATCAGGCAAGAGAAAGAAATAAAGGGTATTCGAATAGGAAGAGAGGATGTCAAATTGTCCCTGTATATGTCTGTTTTTATGACAATATACTGTTTTCTGAAAGTTCACAAGCATTGGCAAGAATGTGGAAAATTAGAATCATTGTACACTGTTAGTGAGAACATAAAATGGTGCAGTTGCTATGGGAAATGATTTAGAAATTAAATAAAAATATAATTACCATATGATCCTGCAATCCCACTTCTGGGTATACATCCAAAATAATTAAAATTAGAATTTTAGATTTTGGCCCTTCTGTGTATGCATTGCAGCATTATTCACAATAGCCAAGATATAAAAACAAATTCAATGTTCATCATTAGATGAATGAATAAAAAATATGTGTTATTTGCATACAATAAAATATTGTTCCAACATAAAAATAAGAAAATCCTGCCATATGCCAAAATATAAATGCACTGGAAGGATATTATACTAAGCAAAATAAGCTAGTTACAGAAGAACAAATATATGACTCCAGTTGTATAAGGTGCTTAAAATAGTGACACTCATAGAGGGAAAAGTACAAAGGTGGTTGCCAAGGGCTAGAGGGAAAGGATAAATGGGGAGTATCTGTTCTGTAATGTAGAGTTTCATGTTTACATGAGGAGTAACTGCTAGATATCTGCTGAACAACATTGTACCTACAGTTAATGATACTGATTCATGCACTTAAAAATTTATCAAGAGGGTAGATCTCATGGCACATATTCTTACCACAATATAAGATAATTAAGCAATTAATTTTTAAATGCTATAGAGTTAATATCCTTCCTAATTTTGATAATAATCAAAAGTAAAGAATAATTTTTAGATGAGACTTACCTACATAATTCATTAATGTTAAATGCATTGAGTACATTGATATCCCTCCAGTTGTTTATATTACCATGTATTTGCCAATCTCCTCTCAATTCTGATACTTTTTGTTAAGACTCATTGGAAATTAAAATTAGTACTGGACAAGAAATTAATGGAAAATTCTAAAGCAAACCGATTACTACAATATCTAAAATAAAAAAATAAAATACTACTGTAGCCTTGTAGCGTAGTTTGAAGTCAGGTAGCGTGATGCTTCCAGCTTTGTTCTTTTTGTTTATGATTGTCTTGGCTGTGTGGGCTGTCTTTTGGTTCCATATAAATTTTAAGATTTTTTTTCCAGTTCGGTGAAAAGGGTCATAGATAGCTTGATGGGGATAGTGTTGAATCTATATATTACTTTGGGCAGCATGACCATTTTCACAATATTGATTTTACCTAACCAAGAGCATGGCATGTTTTTCCATATATTTGTGTCCTCTTATTTTCTTGAGCAGTGGTTTGTAGTTCTCCTTGAAGAGCTCCTTTGCATCTTTGTTAGCTGTATTCCTAGGTATTTTATTCTCTTTGTAGCAATTGCAAATGGGAGTTTGCTCTTGATTTGGTTCTCTTTTAGTCTGTTATTGGTGTATAGAAATGCTTGTTATTTCTGCACATTGATTTTGTATCCTCAGACTTTGCTGAAGTTGTTTATCAGTTTAAGGGGATTTTGGGTAGAGACAATGGGGTCTTCTAAAATATATAATCATGTCATCTGCAAATAGAGACAATTTGACTTCCTCCTTTCCTAATTGAATACCTTTTATTTCTTTTTCTTGCCTGATTGCTCTCGCTAGAACTTCCAATATTATATTGAATAGGAGTGGTGAGAGAGGGCATCCTTGTCTAGTGCCAGATTTCAAAGGTAACGCTTCCAATTTTTGCTCATTCAGTATGATATTGGCTGTGGGTTTGTCATAAATAGCTTTTATTATTTTGAGATATGTTCTGTCAATACCTAGTTTATTGAGAGCTTTTAGCATAAAGGGCTGTTGAATTTCATTGAAGGCCTTCTCTGCATCTATTGAGATGATCATGTGGTTTTTGTCTTTGGTTCTGTTTACGTGGTGGATTACATTTATAGACTTGTGTATGTTGAACCATCCTTGCATCCCTGGGATGAAGCCTTTTTGATCGTGGATGGGTAAGTTTGATATGCTGCTGCAATTGGTTTGCCAGTATTTTACCGAAGATTTTTGCATGGTACTGGTACCCAAACAGAGATATAGTCAAATGAAACAGAACAGAGGCCTTGGAGGCAATGCCACACATCTACAACCATCTGATCTTTGACAAACCTCACAAAGCAATGGAGAAAGGATTCCCTGTTTAATAAATGGTGTTAGGAAAACTGGCTAGCCATGTGCAGAAAAGAGAAACTGGACCCCTTCCTGACACCTTACACTAAAATTAACTCCAGATTAAAGACTTAAACATTAAACTTATCACCATAAAACCTTAGGAAAAAACCTAGGCAAAACCATTCAGGACATAGGCATAGGCAAGGACTTCATGACTAAAACACCAAAAATATTAGCAACAAAAGCTAAAATAGAAAAATGGGACCTAATTAAACTCCAGAGCTTCTGTACAGCAACAGAAACAATCATTACAGTGAACAGACAACCAACATAATGGGAAAAAAAATTTGGCAATCTACCCATCTGACCAAGAGCTAATATCCAGAATCTACAAAGAACTAAAACAGATTTACAAGAAAAAAACAAACAAACCCATTCAAAAGTGGGTAAAGGACATGAACAGACACTGAAAAGAAGACATCCCTGAAGCCAACGAACATATAAAAAAATGCTCATCCTCACTGGTCATCAGAGAAATGCAAATCAAAACCACATTGAGATACCATCTCACGCCAGTTAGAATAGCGATCATTAAAAAACTGGAGACAACAGATGCTGGAGAGAATGTGGAGACATAGGAACACTTTTACACTGTTGGTGGGAGTGTAAATTAGTTCAACCATTGTGGAAGACAGTGTGGCGATTCCTCAAGGACCTAGAAATAGAAATTCCATTTGACCCAGCAATCCCATTACTGGGTATATAGCTAAAGGATTGTATATTGTTCTGTTATAAAGACACATGCACCCGTATGTTCACTGCAGCACTGTTAATGAGAGCATAGACTTGGAACCAACTCATATGCCCATCAAGGATAGACTGAGTAAAGAAAATGTGGCACATACATACCATGTAATACTATGCA
This sequence comes from Callithrix jacchus, assembly GCF_049354715.1. NCBI lineage: Eukaryota > Metazoa > Chordata > Mammalia > Primates > Cebidae > Callithrix > Callithrix jacchus. The sequence goes on from NC_133511.1 coordinate 90,890,780, forward strand.
GCCATAAAAAAGGATGAGTTCATGTTCTTTGCAGGGTTATGGATGAAGCTGGAAATCATCATTCTCAGCAACTGACACAAGAACAGAAAATCTAACACTGCATGTTCTCACTCATAAATGGATATTGAACAATGAGAACACATGGACACAAGGAGGGGAACATCACAAACTGGGGCCTGTTGGCAGGTAGAGGGGGTAGAGGTGGGATAACAAGGGGTGGGGGCATTGGGGAGGGATAACATTAGGAGAAATACCTAATGTAGATGACAGGGGAATGGATGCAGCAAACCACCATGGCATGTGTGTACTTACGTAACAATCCTGCACGAGATCTTAAATTTTAATAATAAAAAACAGATAAAAAAGGGATTTACCATAACCCTGCAAAGACTACATATACTTATATGTGTGTGCATATTCTTTTAATGCACATGAAGCAGAGGAAGATAAAAAAATAACAGCTCACAGCAGAATTATTTGCCTCTATTCTGAAAGCGTGTATGAAAAAAATAAAGTTTGTTGGTAGTGGGCAAATATCTCTATAAAATTGTTTATATGTATTTTCAATGTCTATGTTAAAAAATGAGTTATTTTACATAGAAATAGTAAAATATTTTCACAATTTGTGTTACTGATTTAATGTATTGTGATTTTGACACTTTATTTTTCCTTGTGACATTGAAATTATGAGATCATCCCATTTTGATGGGAAGCAAAGAAACTGTGTAGCTGTGCATTCTTGGATCCCCCCACTTTGACTCACTTTTTTTTTTTGAGATGGAGTTTCTCTTTTGTTACCAAGGCTGGAGTGCAGTGGTGCAATCTCAGCTCACCACAATCTCCGCCTCCTGGGCTCAGGCAATTCTCCTGCCTCAACCTCCTGAGTAGCTGGGATTACAGGCATGCGCCACCATGCCCAGCTAATTTTTTGTATTTTTGGTAGAGACGGGGTTTCACCATGTTGACCAGGATGGTCTCGATCTCTTGACCTCGTGATCCACCCGCCTCGGCCTCCCAAAGTGCTGGGATTACAGGCGGGAGCCACTGCACCTGGCCGACTCACTCTTATACGCTGCTACATTTGCCATCTTTGGGCCTCTACTTGCTTAATTCTGTTTATGGATAATTAATGGTCCATCCCTTCTCTTTCTTGGTGATTTCTCACTCCTTAACTGCTACAATCTGACAATCCATACTTCCATTCTGAGAGTAGCTGCCCTCCCTGGGCTTTGTGGCTTTGTGGCTATTTGGTTTTGCTCGATGCAACTACATACTCTAGACACCTCCTTACAACACTTGGGCCAATTAGGAAGTGGATGTGGCTATTCCTAATTGTTTTTATATATCACTTTCACTTTCATTACACATCAACCACATCTTGATATATTTCCTTTTTAACTTGAGTTAGATTCAGTGTTTCATCATTCTGTACTATCTTCCTTTCGATCCAAAGTTTTCTAACCATTTATTTATCTGCTGAAACTCTGCTCAAGGAGAAGATAATTATTTATTCTCCCATGTCTCAAAACAGGAAAGTTACCACTCTTGGAGGGTGGTTTGACTCATTATTAATTTATAATGAAAAATCAGGTAATTTTTAACACTTCCTGAAAAACATATTGCTCTATTGTCTGTTTTCTCCCTAACTTCCCATGATGGCTATTTCTAGTGAGTGGAGTGGATCGGTATTGTGGGGGCAGTCTTTTCTAGCTGCAAGCCATAAGTTGGTGCAGTGTTTAAAGATAATTTTAAACAAAAAATCAAGCCAGCTAAATGTTAATCTTTTGTTATTACTAGTATTTTCCCACAAGTCTGAACAATGTCAGTAATAAAATATTTCTCCTACTGAGACAGATTTTCTCCCATCCTACCTATACCCTCTCAGAAAACCACTTGCTATTTTGAACTTTTTTCAAATTGATCAAACACGTGATCAATTATAGAAATTATAGCAGTTGACTTCACCTCTTATTTTAGAGAGGAATACTACTATTGTAGCTAACCTATATAGTTCAGTTATGTCAGTGGTTATATTAATTAATTTACCTGTATTATTTCTTTTAATTTTTGCTATAAATCTTTGACCTACATTCTATTGATATACCTATTTTAAAGCTAACAATAATTGATGCACCATGAGTTGTACCTTGCTGAGGATCAAACAATTACTAGATATTAAAGCACAAGTGTGAACTTCCATTGCTTGCTGTCAGAACTGTATTTCTTAAACAATATGCTCTACCATTCTTAGTCCATTTGTTCTGAAAACTTTTAATTGATCTACATCAAATCCCCAAACCTGCCAGGATCTAAACCTATACATTTGTCTATTTCTCCTGTGACAGGAGAGAAAAATTTTCAACTCTTATATAAGGCCAATTTCTCTACCAGGGCCCAGAAGGAATACCCATATAATTCTCCCTCATCCTCAGAAACAATGCACCAACTATTGTCTTTAATTGAAGGTCTCTTCCTAGCATACAAATCATCAGTTCTTATTGCATCATTACTCATAAGAATGATTGAAAACTTCTTAAAACTATATCCTTTATAAAAGACCATAAAACATTTTATTTCATTTTGAATATGTAAACTTGATGTCACTCTATATGCTAACTGTGATTACATCAGATTATGTAGACAATTATTGTTAATCAAATTTAAACAGAGTCACAAGTATTTTAGCTTAAAAATATGCATAACTAATCTCTGTGATAATACAAATGTTACACATGTTTTTTATTTTGTTCTGTGAAATGGAAAAAATGACATTATTCCAATCAAACAGGAAGCATCAGCTCTGAGTTAGTGTTTAGGATGGATATGGAGGAGAAGGAGATAGCCAGAGTTGATCAGAACTCATCTATTAAACAAAATGTAGTAACAAAGCTTATAAAGAATTTATTTCTCATGCAAACTGGGTCTGGAAGGAGAAAAGACATAAAATGGTGTGAAGCAAAAGAGTGTCAGGGCATGGCAGGCCTCCTTTTTCCATGGCAGGATAGCCCTTGATATATATAGAAATGTTTATTTCCTAATGACCCAAGATAAAGGTGATTCACCATTCAAAGGTAAAAGCAGCTCACTACTGAAATCAAGAATATTTTAGAAGAGCTTTTTTTGAGTATTTTTGGAATAATGAAGCTATTTACAAAAATGTGAAAATAAAAATGTAATAAAAAGGCTAAATAGCATGACCAGAAGACCTACAGATCTGAAAAACAACTATAGTTTGAATTTATTAAATCTAATATTAAAAATAATATGTTGATAAGTATAATGTAGGTGTTGATACACATTCAGCCATGATTTTTTTTTGTAATGGTGAAACACCATAGACAACTGAAATACTCATCAGTAGAAAAATGATTAAATAAATTAGAGGACGTTTATACTGTGGGATACTTTTCAGCCATTAAAAATAGATGTGGCTGATTGTATTAGTGTTTAAAATGGTCCCTGCTTATTCTAAAATACTAACTTTCCCTACTGATGGCAAACTTAGTCGTAAAGCCTTGCTTTGCCAATAAAATGTGAGGAGAAATAACATGTGCCATTTCACAAAGAGGCTTTAAGAGTCAGAGCATCAACATAAAGAAGAATTTACATCAACGAATGGATAAAATAGCCAGTTAACATCAAATGGCAGTAACCCTAAATTTAAATCGACTAAATCCCCCAATCAAAAGATACAGCCAAAACATAGCCGTATATCCAAAGATACCACAAAGACTCAAGACAAAGGGTTGGAGAAAAATTTACCAACCAAATGGAGAGCAAAAATAAATAAATAAACAAAAAGCAGGAGTTGCAATTCTCACATTTGATAAAATAGATTTCAAAGCAACAAAGATACAGTGGTAAAAGGATCAATGCAACAATAAGAGATCTTAATACCCAGATACATAAGACCCATAACGAGATTTAGACTCAACGAGACAGAAAATTAATAAGGATATCTAGGACTTCAACTCAGAGCCGGAACAAGTAAACTCAATAAATATTTATAGAGTTCTCCATTTTAAATACACAAAATATTGATTGGCTATTATTAATACCCATTTTTAGAATGAAGCAATATTCCTGTTCTCTCTCCCTCTTTTTCTTCCTCTTTCTTCCTCTCCTTCTCTCCTTTTTTAACTTTTCAACATCCTAGTTCCTCACCTCTACTCAATACATTCCTCTGAACACCTGATTCCTTGTCAAAAAAAAAAGACTCCTGGGTCAGAGACAAAGGACTTTATTACTCATGGCACAGCAGATAGCATGAGCTTTATGGTCACATAGGATCCCTGTGCTTCCAAATCCCAGAAGGCAAGTGTGGAATGGCCCAATTAGATGCTATATACACAGTGGGTTTGCATCACAGCTAAGGAACCCCAAGCTTAGAAACTCCAATCCTTTATAATGGACTGCAAGCAAATGTGCCCAACCTTTGCCTGGGAGGAAGACATTATGGTTATTATAATAAACAGATAAATCTGACCTCTGTTTTAGAAAGAGACTCTATATCTTTTAAGACTGTTCAAAAAAAAAAAAAAAAAGAGTCAGTGCACCCTGACTCTATTTTTTCTATAAAAACAACTATTGTCACAGATTTGGCCTGCTCCATCAGTCTGAGTCCCACAGTAGAATTTAGGGAGCAGAGTAGTAGCTCCTCCTAGGTGGATACAGCATGAGTGAGAAAGAAACCAATGTAATTATGATAAGTAAATCTAATTGACTTACCATAATTAAGTTGACTTACCATGATTAGATTGGCTTATCCTAATTACATTGGTTTTTTTCTAAAATTATAGAATCATTTGTTATCAGCATAGCACAACTCATCCTAGACTGACTGATAATGAAGATTTGCGTGTACACACATGATGATCCATACTGTTGAGTAGTGGTGGGATGTAAAGTGTCATACATACTGGTTATATCTTGCAACTCCTTCAGAATATTATGTATACAATTTTCCTCCATGACATCATTCCTAGCATGTCTCATGTTGGGTTATGCTATGCCTTAGCCCTAGCTATAGGCCTAGTAAACCATGTAAGAAGAGATGTAAGTCCTGAAGAGAGCAGATACTGCTTTGTGGGACAGAGGCCTCCACATTTTCTTCCATCAAAGGAGAGATTGTTGCTACTACTTACTAGGGAGGGCTGTGCCACATCTTCAGAATCAGAAGATTCCAAAGATTCATGGAAATGAAAATCTTCACAGGCACCCACACAGATGCCTCCACCCTATGAGCTAAGGATTTTTTCAACCCACTCCCTGACCTTGTCAAAATAGACACCTGTTTTATTTTAGCATTTAACTACCCTTGATGTCCAGTCTCTGACTTGAATCCTGTGCTTGGACTTTTCCCATTTACTCACACAGGATGATGAAAGCTGACTAAAGAGGCCTTCACATTTCATTTCTTGATTTTCATTCTCTGTTACTGTGAGCGGTTAATTATCTTTCTGTGCTGTGCTGAAAACATGATACATTCTCTACCTGTCAATAAATTCCTTTCTTTTGGTACACTAGTATATCCATGGCAAATTCACTTGTCCTTATTGCCACACAACCCCATGAATATATAAAAAATGTTAAATTTTGTATTTTGAAGTGATAATGTAAAAAACATTGATTATATCTCAATAAACCTGCTTAGTAGCCTTAGAAAAAAATGCATTATAAAAATACGGTGATTTAAATGTAATGATGTTCCATTACCTATTAAGTATTTATGTCTTCCATATATTGTCCACTATTATTCCTCAGAAAATATGTATTTTATATGGGGATTCAATATGCTTTCCATAAGCTTTTAAAATTATATTTTATTTTAAATTCACACATAATAATTGTGTATATTTATCAGGTACAGTGTGATGTTGCAATGCATGTTTACAATGGGCAATAATTACATTAGAGTAATTAGCATATCTATTACCATAAACTTTTATCATTCCTTTATGTAAGAAACAGCCAAAATTCCTGCCTCAGCCTCCTGAGTAGCTGGGATTACAGGTGCCCAGCACCAAGCCTGGCTAATTTTTTGTTTTTTGAGACAGAGCCTCACTCTGTCACCCAGGCTGGAGTGCAGTGGCACGATCTCGTCTCACTGCAACCTCTGCCTCCCTGGTTCTTATAATTCTCCTGCCTCAGCCTCCCGAGTAACTGGGACTACAGGTGTGCACCACTATGCCCAGCTAATTTTTGTACTTTCAGTAGAGACGGGGTTTCACCATGTTGGCCGGGATGGTCTCAATTTCTTGACCTTATAATTCATCTGCCTTGGCCTCCAAAAGTGCTGGGATTATAGGCGTGAGCCACTGGGCCCAGCCTGGACCTTGCTTCTTTACCCAACTTGCTACTGTGTGTCTTTTAAGAGGTGTGTTTAGCCTATTTACATTCAAGGTTAATACCAATATGTGAGAACTTGATCTTGTCATTGTGCTGTTGCCTGATTGTTATGCATACTTGGTTGTACAATTATTTCATAGTGTCAGTGGGCTATATACTTAAGTTTGTTTTTGTGATGGCAGATATCATTCTTTCATTTCCATGTTTAGGACTCCCTAAGGACCACTCCTAAGACAGATCTGGAGGTAATGAATTCCTTTAGCATTTGTCTGAACGAGATTTTGGTATTTTTATGCTTAGGAGGCTTACTTTTGCAGCATATGAAATTCTTGGCTGCAATTTCTTTTTTTTAAGGGTGCTGAAAATAGTCCCCTAATCTCTTCTGTCTTGTAAGGTTTGTGCTGAAAGTTCTACTGTTAGTCTGATGAGGTTCCATTTGTACATGACCTCCCCCTTCTCTAGCTGCTTTTACGATTTTTATTTTTGCATTGAATTTGTGAATCTCATGATTGTGTGTCTTGAAGATGGTCACCTTTGGAGTATTACTAAAGGCTTCTCTGAAGTTTCTAAATATGTATGTCAACTTCTTAGGCTAGGTTGGGAAAACTTTCATGGAAAATATTCATAAATATGTTTTCCAAGTTTGTTCTCTCTCTTTCAGGAATGCCGATGAATCATAAGTTTAATCTCTTTACATAATCCTGTTTCTCAGAAGTTTTGTTCCTCTTTTGGTTCGTTTTCTTAAAAAAAATTTGTCTGCATATGTTAATTCAAAGGAGTCATCTTTGAGCTCTGAGATTCTATTCTCGGCTTGGTCTATTTTATTGTTAATTTTTCCAGCTGTATTCTAAAATTCCTGTAGTATTTTTTCATTTCAAGAGGTTCAATTTGGTTATTTTTTGAAATGACTATGTTGTCTTTCAACTCTTCATCTGTTTTACTGTCTTCCTTGAATTTTTCCTATATGTTGATGTACTTTCTTGTCATCCATATTTTAAATTTTATGTCTGCAATTTCAGCCATTTTTGTCACATGAAGAACCATTGCTGGGGAGCTAGTATGGCCGCTTGGAGGTAAGAAACCACTTTTACTTTTAGAGGTTTCCAGAATTCTGCTGGGCTTTTTTTTTTTTTTTTATCTGTGTGGGTGATTTTCCTTTAATTTTTGAAGTTGCTGCACTTGAGATGGGGCTTTTTGCTTTTATATTCTTTGATGTCGCTGAGTGTTTGATACTGGTATAAGTGGGGTTTAGTCAATTGTCTTAGTTTCTTGGTCTTTCTGGGGGGCACAGCTCAGCTCAGCACTCCTGGGCTATATGCTCTAATACTGGGAGCCTGGGACCAGGCTTGTGGTCTTATTCTCTGGCTACTTGAAGTTAAGTACTCATTGCACTTAGTGGCCAAGGTGTTCCCAGTCTGCTAACAAAAACACTCTGACAGAGGCTTGCAGCAGAAGTGCTCTGGTGGGGTGGCAGTAGGCCCCTGCTCATGTGTGCACCTATGGGGTAGTAAATGTTCCATTGCTGTGTATATGCTCCTGGGGTGGTGGGGGAAGTTATGGGCTAGTGCGCACTGTCAGAGGAAGACTGCAGGTGAGTGTACATTGGAAGGGGAAGGCTGTGAGCAGGTGTTTGCTCATGGAGGAGCATGTTGGCAGAGCTGTATCTGCAAAAGCGTTTTGATAGTTACTTGGGATCTGCTGGTGAAAGATCTATGGTAGTGGCTGCTGGCAATTTGAGGACACACTGCATGTGAATGTGGCAAGGTTGGGACCCAGGTAATGGTGGCAGTCAGGGAGACACTCAGACCAGACTGGCCCTATCCCATGGGCAAGAGAGCTCTGTTCTGTCCAAGTTCAGCAGCCAACAAAGGCTAGAATCACCTAAACAGAATGGGCAGCCTTGAGGGATGGGTGCCTATGGCTGTGCTCCAGTGCAGCCATTTCTATTCCAACCTTCTATACTACACATAAGGTGAAGTTCTGTCCCTGCCAACTCTGAGGAGTTCTCCCTGCCAGCTCAGTTGTCCATGGGTGTTGTGGGTTCTCCCACAGTGAGGATGCCAGAGGTCCATGGCAAGAGTGGGCCACTCCATGCTTATTTCACTCACTTCCTCTCTAGGAGCTGCTTAGGGCCAGGAATGAGTCCTAGTGTTCAGCATCCCTGTGCAGGGTTCCTAGCTTCCTCCCATTTCAGCTCAGTGTCTGTATCTCCCCTCTGTCCACTCTCAATGCCTTCCTTCTGGATATCTTTTTGGAGTGTGTTGGACTACTTGGTGGTCTGGTCTGTCTTGATGAGAGAAGTTATTAAAACTTAACTAAAATTTAGAAAGTATATTCTGTATGGAAAAAAGCATATCTGGCATTGAGATGAACATAATATTGAATATTATTCAACATATAGCTTCTTTAAGGACTCTAATTTTTAAAACAATTTTAGTATACTAAATTTTAAAAAGCAGAATATCAAACTGCAAAAAAATATGAGTATGGAATTGAGGGGAGCTTAATTACTGGAGATATTCTGTAAAAAGTTTCAAAAGGAAAAGAATTTGGGTATGGAACTTGAAGGTCAAGTTCAATTTGGAAAGGTACAGTGAAGGAAAAAATTAGGTATTTTAGGCTAGTCTTTTCAAGTGAGGAAATACAAAGAGAATGAGGAAATTGTTGAAAATTATGCTGGTAATTATGATTTAGATCAGCTAATACTTACTGACCACTTCTTTTGTTTTTCCAAAACAATTTCTAAGTGCATTACTTACATTATCTCAGTACTCTCATCAATTTTATGGGACAGGTACTATTATTATTTTCATTTCAATGATTAAGAGTGCTATGCTTGAATGGTCAAATCACATTCTAGTAAATTACAGAGCCAAGGTTTCAGGCCAGACATGTATAACTGCAGAGTTCATTCTCTTTCCAACATTGTATTCTATATTCTTCTCCTAATCATATTAAGATAGGCTTTGGGTAAGAATATCTTTCTTGAGAATATCCTGATACACTAATAAAACTGGTATATAGTATTAAGGACTACTTATTTCTGAACCTTTATATGAAATAAAGTGATTAAGCACCAGAATTATATTTTACTCAACTCTGTATCACTTACATCTTCCATTATATTATCTTTCACAAAAAAAGTTGAGAAATTCTTGTTGGATTTAATGCACTTATCAAAGACAATGCTTCTAATGTGAAAATAACATTTGGAGAGGAGTCACTGTTTTGGAAAAGCATGCCCAAAGAATTGATATTATTATGCTAGATAATTAAAAATCAAGATCTTTTAAAATAAAACCTAATATAATAATATGACTAAAATATTAAGTATTTAAATAGAATAACCAAGTAATTTTCTCTAAGAATACCTAAAGAAACAAACTTGAGACACTATAGACTGAATGGTCACTAACTTCTGATCCATATAATTTTAGAGTTACTCTTTCAGGAAAACTATCTTTGATTTGATAAAGGAAGAAAATTTTATAATTTGATAGACAGGACTGTTTCAAAATATTTAGAAAAGAATCTGAGGATATAAAGCGGAATGAGACAACTGTTTTGCTAGAGTATATCATGTATCAAATAATATTCAGAAGTTATAGTGGACTCAATACTCTTAGAGATCAATATACTCCTCGTGATGTAACACATGGCATTAACAAAACAAAACAAAACAGAACACACAACAAAAAAGATACTTGATTCAAAAACAAAATAAACATTTTCTTGTACCAGAAGCAAGAAAATTTAAAGTAGAAGATTGTTCTTTACTGAACTTAACCACAATCAGCAGCAGCCTGGGATTCAGATTTGGATAATTATTAAAAACAAATGCTTAGGCAACATACCACTGGACCCAAGTTCATGGGTTATAGTGAAGACTATGTTGGGACTTTGCTTCTCATAAAATAATCCCCAATATTCCCCAAATTCACACCTGGGAACAACTCACAAAATTTAATACAGTTTTAGGATGTAATCTGTATATGAGATAAGTTACTATCTTGTTGAATGAATGTCTGATAGTCACACTATCTCCCATAAAACAGTCCCAAAATTCTAATGTAAGACATGTGTTTTGACTGTGGAAACCCAGGACCAAGCTAATGTAACACACCCTCACTCAACAGGTATAGGTAAGCATAGTGGAAGACAGACACAAGAATTAAAGGATCAAACAGAAAACTAAGGGATCAAACTAAAACTTCCTCACAAAGTAAGACTTTAAATCATTTTCTAATATATATAAAATTTCTTATTTTGAAAACCACAGTAAATAAATTAGCCAGGCATGCTGGCAGGCACTGTAATCCCAGCTACTCAGGAGGCCGAGGCAGGAGAATAGCTTGAACCCGGGAGGTGTAGGTTGTAGTGAGCCGAGGTCGTGCCAGTACACCCCAGCACTGACAGCAAGAGTGAAACTCCATCTCAAAATTAATTAATTATTTAATTTAAAAATTAAAAAAAAAAATCAGACATAGATTCACTGCAAGGAAAATCAATGTTATGGACCAAGATAACAAGATTTCAAAATGATATTTAGGAAGCTCAAAGACACAAATGAAATAATAACATTCAAAACAGAAGACTAATGAATATGAAACATTTCCAGAGTGAAAAAAAATGACTAGGTCCTATAAAAAACAATTCTGAAATTTGGGGGAAAATATGGCTATTGAAGTAATACAAAAGTCACTATATGTGAAGTGAATTTTGTCTAGCTATTATTGAGAAAGAAATTATATCACAGAAGAAAATAATGAAGAATATGTTAAAAATATATGCAGAGACACAAACACATGCACATACTCGCTTTTGGCACCTTGAAATGACTTTTGATTATGTCATATTTATGGAATTGGACAAACAACACTTCTACCCCAACAAATCCCTAATCAATAGAAAATGCAACACTGTTATCCGTAAACTTAACATTCTGTATTGAAATAATAAACATTATGTATTGGAACATATTTCCCCAGAATATGCTTTAAAACTATCCTGGTGGAAAAAAAATAAAAAATTTTAAATGATTCTTGGGAAATAAAAGATAAACCACAAAATGATAGGAAATTTCTTCTAAAACACTGAATAGTTTTTTAACAGCTAATTTGAACTATAGCATTACATTTTAACTAGAAATAAAGATGTAGTTGTTTACAGCATTAAATATTTGGCAAGCTTTAATTAATGCAAAAAACTAAGCCAAGTGTGAATGTATTCCTTTAACAAGTTAAATCTTATTTTCTTCCTGCATCCTGTTTTCCAACTGGCAGGGTTGAATATAAGATTATTGTTTAAACAGATCACATTATATGTCTTACACAGCTAGCATTTCTTTTTCCTGTGAATGTGAAAATATGTACCACGTTTTTATACTCTGGGCCAAAAAAATAAAGAAATTATAATTTTGATTTTTAAAAAAGAAATGGCCCAGTGCTGTGCCTCATGCCTGTAATAATAGCACATTGAAAGCCTGAAGCAGGAGCATAGCTTGAGGCCAGGAGTTTGGGCAACAGAGCAAGACTCCGTATATACAAAAAAATTTTAAAAAGATAGCCAGGGATGGTGATGTGTGTTTGTACTCCTAGGTATGCTAGAGGCTGAGGTAGGAGGATTGCCTGAGCCTAAGTTTTCGAGGCTACAGTGAGCTACGATCAAGGCACTGTACTCCAGCTTGGGTGACACAGTGATACCCTGTCTCTATTAAAGAAAAATAATAATATAAGAAAAAAATCTTTTTTCCCCTTATATTCGGAGAAGAGAAATAAAGCTGTTTACAATCTCAGAGATCACTATCTTTGGTAATTGGGTAGGTCTAGGTGAAAATACCAACAGCAGTATTTCTGATGAAATTACTAACCTGTCTTAATGATTTCACAATATATTATTTTTCATAGCTTCTCTTCTAGGAACAATGTTTTTTAAAAGCATGATTACTTAATTGCCTGCCTAGGGGGAGAATTATCTGGTGAAAACTGCAGTCTTCTGGAAATAAAAATTCAGTTATGATTAAATCATTGAATAAACATGCTTTGTTAATTGAGATTCAAGTCATTTCTTCACTTACATTGTAAACCTAAAGAACTTGGCTTTATTATCTTTTCTCAAAAAGAGGAATTTGAAAAGGCATACTTGATGGAGAAGATCCTGGGCTTTAGCAATAATTAGAACTTAAATCTCAGCTTTGCAACTCAGCATTTAAGTTACATGGCAATGGAGAAATAAAATCAACTGTTCAATCCTCATGTTTATTATCTACAAACTCAGATTTATAATATTTGCCTTGCAGAGTACATGTGACCATCAAATAAAATAATGTGTTAAAACACTGAGTACTGTCTATGTATGTTACCCCTTATCAAAATGTGCATTCTACATTGCACAAAACTTCCATTGAGCATGCAACAATAAGCATTTACGTGTGCTCACAAGTCTATGCATCTTCAAAACAGATGTTATCAGGGCTACACATGACTGAAATCAGTTAGGCTTATTCAGGAATATGTGGTTAGTTGGCAGGAAAATGAGGGATCACTTGGTCTCAGATGCCTTTAGCTGGAATGATTTGGCTCTGCTCCACGTGGTTCCATCATCCAGCATGCTAGCTGGCACCTGTTCTCCTAGTGATGGTGGTGCTAATAAGAGGGATGTGGTGTCTGAGAGTGAAGGTAGGGGTGCACAAGGCCTCCTGAGCCCAGACGTAAACTGGTACACAATTATTTCTGCTGCTTTCCATTGGTCAACACAACTCTCAGGGCCAGCTCTGATTTGAAGAGTGGAGAAATAGACTCCAATTCTTAGGATGGTTTGCAAATTTTACTAAACGGGGCATAAATACAGAGGGAAAGATTCAGGTCCATAATTGCAATAAATCTATTAGAATCTGATGGAAAGGAAGCAATCATAAACAGAATAATTCTACTATCTCTGTATAAACACTATGCATAAATTAGCTGCTATATCCCTCAAAAAGGGCAATACTGGATGCATAACTGAATTCAGAATGTAGAGTACTGGACTTCTTAAAGGTGTACATTATGAAGTTATTTCCACTTAATAATTTCAAAAATTTGCTCTCATCTGGAATAAAGATTCTCTTGTGTATCTCTTACCAGGCTACCTCTATAGTCCACTCTCATACCTCTCACCAGCCCCTCCTATAAACCCACACTGAGCTTATTACAGGGGTTGTGCACTTATTCACCACTCTTCTCACTCTGTTTGTTTAATCTGGCAGATACCTTCACACAAACTCCAGGCTAAAGCATGTACTAGTTGGACACTAATCACATCGTATGCTTCTTTCAGAGCTTAAGATCTTTATGTCAGCCTCCTCCACTAGATCACAAGCTCCTGCAGCAGAATTTTCACTATCATCTCCATAGCCCCACTTCCTGGAACATAGAGAAGCTTAATGCATTTTTGATGAAGAAAGAAATGTGTCTTGTCTTTGTGTTCACTTCAGCAGCACATACACTAAAATTGGAACGATACAGAGAAGATTAGCATGGCCCCTGTGCAAGAATGACACACAAATTCATGAAGCATTCCACGTATTTAAGTGGGTGAAGGATATGAACAGACACTTTACAAAAGAAGACATTTATGCAGCCAACAAACATATGAAAAATACCTCATCATCACTGGTCATTAGAGAAATGCAAATCAAAACCACATTGAGATACCATCTCACGCCAGTTAGAATGGCGATCATTAAAAAATCTGGAGACAACAGATGCTGGAGAGGATGTGGAGAAATAGGAATGCTTTTACACTGTTGGTGAGAGTGTAAATTAGTTCAACCATTGTGGAAGACAGTGTGGCAATTCCTCAAGGATATAGAAATAGAAATACCATTTGACCCAGCAATCCCATTACTGGGTATATACCCAAAGGATTATACATCATTCTATCATGAAGACACATGCACACGTATGTTCACTGTGGCACTGTTTACAATAGCAAAGACCTGGAAACAACCCAAATGCCCATCAAGGATAGACTGGATAAAGAAAATGTGGCACATACACACCATGGAATACTATACAGCATGTCCTTTGTGGGGACATGGATGAATCTGGAAACCATCATTCCCAGCATACTGACGCAAGAATAGAAAACCAAACACCACATATTCTCACTCATAGGTGGGTGTTGAACAATGAGAACACATAGACACAGGGAGGGGAACATCACACACTGGGGTCTGTTGGGGTATGAAGGGTTAGGAGAGGGATAGCAGGGGGTGGGGAGATTGAGGAGAGATAACTTTGGGAGAAATACCTAACGTAGGTGACAAGGGATAGAGGCAGCAAACCACCATGGCAAGTGTATACCTATGTAATAATCCTACAAGTTCTGCACATGTATCCCAGAAATTAAAGTATAATAAAAAATATATTAAAAAATAAAAAAATAAACTGCAAATGGAACAATAATTAGGATAGCTTAGTTTTACATGGAACCAAATGACCTATAAAAAAAGAAAATAGAAATGTGTCTTTCACAAAATTATCATCTGTAGTGAATGGTGTTTCATAGATTCACTTATTTATTTATTAATTTATTTCCCATCAGGGCAGAGCACTGTGGTAAAGATAACAGTGACAGAAGAAGCAGATAGCAGATTCTATTGCCAAGAGTATTTCAGTCGTAGTGGGAAAAAGACAGATCTAGAGAGAAATACCATCAAGTACTATTTTTCACAGCAAATTCCAGTGTGATAGTCAACCTAGATTATGCAACATCCAGACTGTTTCCTCCATTAGAATAAAATAACAGTAGATCTTGACTGTAACTATTTTAAACATTATTTTTATTACATTTTCTTTATATGAAAGTGAATGCACAATATAGCATATAAGATTCCCTCCAAATGTAAGAAGTAGATGATTAACAAACACACTGTCAATTTTAAATTTAAAATTTAGGTATTTATACATAAATATGATACTAAGTGTGGACTAGAAATGTATAGAGCCAAAAAATTATACTGGGATATAGCTATGATGATAGGACACAGTCATCATGGCAAATGTTAGCAATTTAATAGCAACACAATAAACAGATGAAACATGCAAACTTAATAAAGAGGCAACCAATGTGATATTTAAAAAGATCCAATTAATTGTATGCTTTGTATTTTAATAATGTAATTTTATATGAATGTCGCTCAAATGATTGGCTAGATATAGCTATTTCTCACATGATATTTGTGGAAGATATACCCAGAATTAGTACTTTCTTTGCTTGTTAAAATTACCAAATGGAATAATTGTTAGTAAACTAACCAGATACTTAATGGTGACTAGTAAACAGTTCATCTAATAAATCTTGTAACCCTAATTTATGAATAGGGATTTTGTAATAAGAAGGTGTTGTTGAATCCTAAGGGTATATCAGAATTGTGTCATGACAGTTTTCACACATCAATTAAGCACAATGAAATCCTGGGAACTCCTTATTCACCAAACCAACAGATAAGATTATTCGTTTTTACAGTAATATAACTAATAATTTTATCTGAAATAAATCATTTTAAAAATGATTATTCCTGCATATACAATTTTAAGACATTTTGTAATGACAAAACTGTACATAAAAATAAAAATCTTTATAAAATATTTATATGCATTTTATACATTTGAGGTTATTTAAAAGAAAAGCAAAAGTATTATCATTATAATCATACATTAATTCACTTTTCTAATGGAGACCTTAATGTCAAGAGAGAAATGAAAATTCTGTATACTGAGATATGTACAACATTTCTGATATCCCCATCTTAAAAATAATACATTTGTTGAAAAACCTTTCAACACTTCTGTTTAATGGTAATATTTTTTAATGAATCTTCTTTAAGGAGACAATCTAGTACATTTTATCCTGAGTAGCCAGTGATATGAATATTTTTTACTATATTTGCTGCTTAAGATATATGATCCTCTAGCTGAGGTTACAACCATTCCATAATGTTTTAAATATATTCATTCAATAACTCTTGTTGAATGCCCAATTTTTTTCCCTTTCACTGAGAATAAGAAGTAAAAAAGAAAAAAATGAAGGAAATGACAGTTCTCAACAGGCTGCTAGTTCTGTTAACATGGAGGATATGTGACCACCATCAGAGTATGTCCCTAAATGATACAATGCCCTGGGTCATTTATCACATTGCAATGAATTTTTACAATTCACTATGGGTTTTTAGGAGTGTGTAACACCATCAGGGAAATGAACATGTCTTAATACTATTTCATTGCATTTATGACAAAAATTCTCTCATTTATGTTTTCAAGAAATGGTATGTAGATTAAGATATCAGAGATTGTATAGTTTTCAATTGTTGTCAAGTGAAGTAATAAAACATATATGTCACTCTGAGACCATACATTTCCAGCTCTGTTCTTAGTAGGGGAATCTTGTTTAGTAAGTATTTGCTAAGCACAAACTACAAGTAGGGATACTGTTTCTTATACTGGAAACCCAAATAAAAATCAGTTTGAGCTTTCAGTTTAGCTTGTACTAAATGCAAACAGCAACAATAAAAATACCTATTCAAATCTCAACTCTTCTGTATTTAGCATTTTTAATATTATTTTACATTGACATATATTATATTTTTAATTGTTTTAATATTTGTCTAATTATGAAAATCTTGATATATTACAACTCTGTTGATATCTTAAGCTCTATTAGAATAAAAACATAAATATGTGAAGAAAATTACTCACAATCATCTGAGTTATTTTTTTTTTGTAGGAAGGGAGAAAGAGAGGAAGGCAGGAAGGGGGGAAGGAGGAAGGGAGGGAGGGAGAGAGGGAGGGAGGGAGAGAAGGGAAGGAAGGAAATCAAGCAATGAGAGAGACATTGCCTACCTGGATCTAGAGGTCTACAAGTTGATTTCTTTTCTTCTTTTTTTGAGAGAAGGAAAGAAAAAAAAGGAGTGAAGGAGAGAAATAAAGAGGAAGAAAAAGAGGGAGAGAGAATGGAAATGTTGCTTTATTCTAAAAAAAAAATAGGTATTAATAATGGTCAATCACTATTTCATTTAAACCTATGAGTAGGTGTGATGTAGTATTAACAAGAATGTATATTTTGTGTATTTAAAGTGGAGAGCTCTATAAATATTTATTAAGTTTACTTGTTCCAGATCTGAGTTTGAGTCCTTGATATCCTTATTAATTTTCTGTCCCATTGAGTCTTATGTATGTGGGTGTTAGGATCGTTAGCTCTTATTGTTGCATTGATCCTTTTACCACTATATCTTTGTTGCATTAAAATCTATTTCATCAGATACGAGAATTGCAACTCCTGCTTTTTATTTATTTATTTATTTTTGCTCTCCATTTGGTTGGTAAATCTTTCTTCATCCCTTTGTTTTTAGTCTTTGTGTATCCTTGCATGTGAAATGAGTCTGGATGTAGCCTACCGTTGGGTTTTGGCTATATCTTTTGATTGGGGGATTTAGTCGATTTAAATTTAGGATTACTGCCATTTGATGTTAACTGGCTGTTTTATCCATTCGTTGATGTAAATTCTTCTTTATGTTGATGCTCTTTACTTTTTGGTATATTTTTAGAAAGGCTAATACTGGTTGTTTCTTTCTATGTGTAATGCTTCTTTCAGAAGCTCTTGTAAAGCAGGCCTGGTGGTAATAAAATCTCTGAGTACTTGCTTGTTCATAAAAGATTTTATTTTTCCCTCAGTTCTGAAGTTTTGTTTGGCTGAATATGAAATTCTGGGCTGAAAGTTCTGTTTTTTATGGATGTTGAATATTGGCCCCCACTCTCTTCTGGCTTGCTGAGAGATCTGCTGTAAGTCTAATAGGCTTTCCTTTGTGGGTAACCTGACCTTTCTCTCTGGCTGCCCTTAGTATTTTCTCCTTTGTTTCAACCCTGGTGAGTCTAACAATTATGTGCCTTGGGGTTGCTCTTCTTGAGGAATATCTCTGTGGTGTTCTCTGTATTACCTGGGGTTGAATATTGTCCTGTTTTGCTAGTTTAGGAAAATTTTCCTGAATAATATCCTGAAGAATATTTTCCAGCTTGGATTCATTCTCTACATCTCATTCAGGTACACCTATCAAACATAAATTTGGTCTTTTCACATAGTCCCACATTTCTTGGAGACTTGGCTCATTCCTTTTTATCCTTTTTTCTCTAATCTTGTCTTCTCGTTTTATTTCATTAAGTTGGACTTTGACCTCTGATATCCTTTCTTCTGCTTAAACAATTCGAGTGTTTAAACCTGTGCATACTTCTCGGAGTTCCCATATTGTATTCTTCAGTTCCATTAATTCACTTATATTCCTCTCTAAGTTGTCTATTCTCATTAGGATTTCGTCAAACCTTTTTTCAAAGTTCTTAGTTTCTTTACATTGGACTACAACATGTTCTTTTAACTCACAGAAGTTTCTTATTATCCATCTTCTGAAGCCTGATTCTGTTAATAGGATGAACTCGTTTTTCATCAAGCCTTGTTCCCTTGTTGATGAGGAACTGTGATCCTCTTTAGAGGGAGAGGCGTTATGATTTTGAGTATTCTCTGCCTTTTTACGCTGGTTTCTTCCCATCATTGTAAATTTATTCACCTGTTGTCTTTGTAATTACCAACTTTCAGATTAGGTCTCTGGGTGGACGTCCAAGTTGTTAATTCCCAGGGCCGAAATATGAGCAACCCACTGCACCGGCCAAAACAGCGTCATCAAGACTGATGGTGCTTTTCTGCCCAGGAATCTCCATTTTGGCTTCCTTCCTGAGTCCATAATAGGCGACTCTGCCTTCCGGGAACTCCAAACCTCGGTCAGAAGGGGAACCAGTCCCGTTTACTCTGCACCAAGAGCTGCTGCACCGAGGTGCCAGCAAAACCGCTGCGCTGGCCACAAGAGTCGCATTGGCGACCCATGCGCTCCTCCACTTGGAATCTTCTGCTCTGTGAGTGACCAAAATTTGTCTGAAAGTGTGGCGTCCTCTCATTCTCTGTGCTTTCACTGAGAGCTGCAATCCCGAGATGTTAGCGATCAGCCATCTTGAATTGTTCCCAATCATCTGAGTTAATTAAGTGGAGATTTTTGTTTACATATTTGGCATTCTAGTACTTAAACATGCCTGTTCAATCTTTTACATCTAAATTTGAATTAAAATTACAGATAGAATTTTATTTTCCAGATGCTTATGCAATATTATGCATGACATTAGACATTAGACATGATACTTAACAAACATGTATGTTTTTCTTTATTTTTAATAAAATCATATGTATACCAATAAACACATGCATAGACATTTATGTATATGTTTTTGGTTTTTAAAAAGAGGACTATAATTTCTGATTGACTAGAACTTGATTTTCTCATATAACAATGTAATAACAAGAGCAGTAATTATAGATATAATTCAATATTTAATTAGTGCATATGTTTTCTTTGTACGATATTATTTAAACACACACACACATTTAAAACCAAATGCCTTAAATTGTTTATCCCAGTTTGTACCACACCCTATCCTTGCATGTAAGATCTATGACTGCAGATTTATATTTATATTTCTATATCTAGGTCCTAATACCATATTTGGCTTATAGTGGGGAAAATTCAATATTTGAGTGATTTAATGAATGTCTGAATTATTTTCTGATCATAGATAGCACCAATATTGTTTTCACCCAGTTAAGGCTGGAAAGTAAAAACTCAGTTCATTTATTCTATTTAGATTCCGCCAATTTTGCTTTTAGGAAAGAGCTTTTTGGCTGCTTTTGTTTTGTTGATGTGATAGTTTGACTACCAAGAACTGATAAAATACTTAAAATTTTAAAAAATACCAAGATGTTATGCTGTTAACAGATGACAACCTCAAGATGTGAAATATAAAATATACATATGAAACTATGTTACATTATTAATTAAGAATTATGTTCTATCTATTCACTTATTTGTAGATTGCTATCACATTCCATAAAAAATAAACCTTTACAACTCCTTTAATCTTTCCTGAGAGTGCATTGCAATTAACATGGCATTTAGGAAAAAATAATCTGGGTTTCCCTGTACTGTTTAGACTCTTGATTTAATAATAACTTATATGTTGCCTTCATCAAAAACTTGGAGTATTTGTTACCTCTGTATTTTTTATTAATGTCTAAGTGCTTTACATATTAGTGCTGCATAATATTAAAATGTACTGCAGTAGGTTCATTATAACTGAATCATTTGCCCTGGTTTATTTAATGAGTAGATTTAGAGTTCAGTATTCCTGAAGAAAGTTACTCTTTCACTTCTAGGAAATTTGGAGGTAAATTTCATTCATCAATTCAATTACCTGTGGTTAGTAACTCCTAAATATGGTGCAGTAGGTAAAATTAGGAAGACATATAATCCAAATCCTTCATTTTAATTGAAATAAATGAGGCTAAATATATAGTTTTTGGAAGATAAAAATTATAAATTCCTCTGAACTGACTTGTTATTGTCATTTAAAAAATTTTGCTGAGGCAGCATATTAAAAGGACCAGCAACTAGTATTGTCATTATCCTCACTCTTATTTTATGAGAGAAAATGCTATTTTAATATGACAAAGGTAAAAAAGAAATAATTTTAAACTATAAAATAGATCCCTATTTAAAAGATATAAGCCTGTGAAGAAATGCTATACCATCTTTATTATTGTATTTTTAAAGGTGAAAAGTCTATAACTGTTAATAGGCAATTCAGCAAACCGAATTTAGACACAGTAACCTAGAAATATTTAAATCCTTTCAAATCCACATATATTAATGTCTCTAGTGTTTAAAGATAAGTATTAGAGAATTTTAACTACACAAAATAATGTGAAAAACTCAAAGGAACAGACAAAATATTGGTTGGATTTAAATCCACATTTTATAAAAAGAGGCCTTTACTAGGAAAGTAGATATTCTTATTATGTCTCTTTCCTTATGAAATGCTAGATAAGATTTGTTCACCAGTAAACTGAAGATTAAAAGCAGCAATATGAAGAAACCTAGTCTGGAGTATGCTTTGCAGACACACTTGCAATATATAGTTAGCAAGTGACAATGAGGGATAATGCAGAAAAATAGAACCAAAAGTTTTAAATATGACACAGATGCTCAAGATATCTAGCTGCCTATCATTATTTAATGTTGAAACTGAAGTCCAGGTATTGTAATCCATTCTGAATAATATTTTCAAATTTTTTGAATTACTTTGTAAAATTTATGATTAAAGGAAGTGCTCAATAATAAATCATTTTTACATGCCCTTCACCCCATAGGAAAAAAAAAAAATCTTGCTTTACTTCTGCCTAATCTGGGTGGGAGTCTTTTGTATTTTTACTAAATTTTATTTTATAATTATTTTTGGTTAGAAAATTTTGAGACAATAGCCCCGAGGAATCTCATACACTCCCCAGCTACTTTCCTTTATTATTAACAACTTACATTTGTATGAGTATTTTGTCACGGTAAATCCACTGATACATCCTTACTAACTAAAGTCCATACTTTGTTCAATACTTATCAAATATGTCTTTCCTGTTCCAGGATCTCCTTCAAGATACTTTATTACATTTTGTTGTCATATAAATTAA
This sequence comes from Callithrix jacchus, assembly GCF_049354715.1. Taxonomy (NCBI): domain Eukaryota; kingdom Metazoa; phylum Chordata; class Mammalia; order Primates; family Cebidae; genus Callithrix; species Callithrix jacchus. The sequence continues at coordinate 90,912,725 of NC_133511.1, forward strand.
GGCATCTATTGGCTGTAATAGTATCTCAAATTTTCCTTATTCGTGATGACATTTTTGAAGAGTACTGGCCAAGTTTTTTAGACGACTCTTTAGTTAGAATTTAACAATTAAACTTTAATCTCTCATTTAGTATTTTAAAAATAAACTTCAACATATAATGCACTCAATGGAAAACATTAAGTTAGACTTCATATTTCATTTAATATCATTTATAAGTATTGGCACACAAATAATTAGGTATACCTGTTTTACATTTAAGACATACAGTATCCAATTTTCTGAGTGTACAAGTTATGGTTGGGAGATGAGGAATTGTATATGCCTACATGTATTTGTTAACCCCAATTCCCTAATGAGCATCTCTACACTTACAAGAAAAATATCAGAGATGCCTTGAAAGCACTGGAATTCTTTTTTTTTTTTTTTCTGCACGACTATCCTGGTTCAGTGAGTCTCAGGCAGCAGATTGGGAGAGCAAGTAGGTGGTGCAATTCAAACTTGCATGGTTAGAGAAAAATGACAGTATTTGTTCTTGTGCTAACATGGGTAACTCAGATATAATAGTCCTATAAGCCAGGAATTATCCCAGAGATAAAATTAATGTAAAATTACAGACAGCCTGGATCTAGAATCTCATTTTATTAGATAATGTTTGCGTCCCATCTCTTAGTTCTCTTTTTTTTTGACAGAATGGAAAGAGCTGATATTAAAGTAGAAGTGAAAACCCTCCAGTTTAGGGTTTTCCTTTCAAATGCCAGCAACCCACCACAGAGCTGTAATGCTGACGTTTTGTCTTCCTAGGGATTGTCTTCTTCACTTCACTTTTACTAAACATATCAAGAAAAACAGGAGTCCTATTATGAAAAGGGAAAACATTTGCTAGTTTGTAAGAAACAGGAATTCCCACGTTTGGGCTGCGGTTGAATTATCTCCTCCAGAAGAGTAACAGCTGTGGTTTCCTTTTATGATTCCCAGACTCCCTTATTAAATTTCTGTTTGAATAGATGTGGAAATGTAGATGGATTAAAACAGAGAATTCTCTGGAGAATGTTCTATTCAATATTAGAACTATGCAATGGTGAATCACTGAAAATATGTTTACATCTATAATTAGAATTGCTCTCAGCATTAGACAGTGATTTAAGAATTATTTATTAACACAGCCTCAAACACTGTAAACTGGACTTAGGTGATAGGGCTTAAAACCTTCTAATATAATATATGTTTACATCTCTGTGTACTCATTGCAGAATCAGTGGGAGAGTCAAGGCACCCCAAAGTATTGCCAAATAGTAATATTTCAAATAATGAATGAACTTCCTGAATATAGCCTCCTCTTTTATTCATGCACCATTTTTTTTCTAATGCTAACATAGCAAACTATTTTTATTATATGTTTTTATTTCCCTAAAGTGAAGAATGCAGATCTGTGACCTTTGAAGTATAAATGTAGATAACATTGAAGTTCCTATGTTAGTATGTTTGAAATTAAAATTGCCCAGAAAAATTGGGATTTTGTGATTATCTCATATGATTCACCTGTAACTGTATCCAAAAGTATTCAATAACCTTTTCTGGCTATGAAATTTGTGTTCAATACATGTATATAGGACAGGCAAGGTAGCTAACGCCTGTAATTCCAACACTTTGGGAGGTTGAGCTGGGCAGATTGCTTGAGCCCAACGTTTTGTCTTCCTAGGAAGCTCAAGACCTTCTTGGGCAACATGGCAAGACCTTGTCTCTACAAAAATTACAAAAATTAGCTGGGCATGGTGGCACCTGCCTGTATTCCCAGCTACTTGGAAGGCTGAGGTGAGATGATGGCTTGAGCCCAGGAGGTAGAGAGGCTGCAGTAAGATCGCACTACTGCACTCCAGCGCAGTTAACAGAATGAGAGTCTTGTTTCAAATAAATGAACAAATAAATAAATAAACTTATGTTTGTTTGGCCTTCTTCACAGATGCTAATCTCTTAATGAACAAACACACCACTACATAACATCTTGAGACGCTAACAGATTTTTCTCCTCCTATTCCATTTTTCCTTTTGGTCTGGTCTTTTTTGTTTTTTCCTTTGTTTTTTTTCTATTATTCATTACTCCATTGTCAGTGAGTTGACTTGTTCTCAGCCTTACCTCTTCCATGTTGCAATATGCCCAATACAGCTCTAGGCACTGTCTTTACACAGTTATGTCAATTGCAGGGATGAAGTGAGGAGTCAAATGTCTTTCATGGTTCTTCCTTTCCTCAAGGAGAAAATTCTATCTACTAATGCTCTCTCTAGAGTTTCTGTCGTATCTCACTGGCCAGACTGGTTTACATGTCCATGAATTGTAAGAACGTTGCTTACTCACCTAAAGTGCATAGTTATTGGGAAAGAAATCAACAGTGGCTGCTCCAATTATGTTTTTTGAGGGAAGATAATTTATCTGATTTCTTAGCCTCATATCACTAGTGTTGAGGCTTTTAATAAACATGCTATATTAATGAACAAATATATCATGCAGTAGGTAGAAAAACTTATCAAAGCAGTATTTAAGAATATCTGACCAAAAGTAGCACATGTACCCTGTGCTTTTGAAAATAATCTCAGCCAGGTGCGGTGGCTCACGCCTATAATCCCAGCACTTTGGGAGGCCGAGGCTGATGGATCACGAGGTCAACGAGACCATACTGGTCAACATGGTGAAACCCCCTCTCTACTAAAAACACAAAAAAAATTAGCTGGGTGTCGTGGTGCACACCTGTAGTCCCAGCTACTTGGGAGACTGAGGCAGGAGAATTGCTTGAACCCAGGAGGAGGAGGTTGCGGTGAGCCGAGATCGCGCCATTGCACTCCCCGAGCAAAACTCCGTCCAAAGGAAGGAAGAAAGGAAGGAAGGGAGGGAAGGAGGGAGGGAGGGAGGGAGGAAGGAAGGAAGGAAGGAAGGAAGGAAGGAAGGAAGGAAGGAAGGAAGGAAGGAAGGAAGGAAGGAAGGAAGGGAGGGAAGGAAGGAGAAAGAAATCTCACAGAGCACCTTTAGTGTGGCTTTTAAGTAATCTCACACCAAGTTGAGTAGAGGAAGAACTACAACTCATTATATTCTTCCTAAGATTAGAATAAGCCCTTGGGTTATCTAGACAAGAACAGAGACCTAAATGGAAGAATTATAAACAGCCTTAGAGGTGTGCCCATCCGATCTCTCTTCATTGGATCCTCCTTACCTGCCAGTCAGTAAGTGAACCAGTTCCCAAACTCTGTATTATTTCCTATTTCCTTGGTTCACTTCAAGTGGTCCAAGCTCTGCAGGTAGGACTAAGTTCATGAACATTAAACTTGGGCATTTGCAAAGGGGCCCACATTCGATACAATGTTCTGCTCTCAACATCTTAAAATTTTTAATAATTATATCTTTGAACTTTATGTTTGGTAAATGAAAGCTTATTGGTCTTGAAGCATGCATGTCCCCTCCTTACGGAATCCCATTACTTCCTTTTTATGCATTACTTTCCTGTATTAATCAAACCTTTAAACTCAAAAGTATAAAAGAAAGCAAAAGAAAGATAGAGCAAACCACAGCTCCTTTTTCTATTGCTTCTTCCTTGCAAATCCAAAAAGAAAAAAAACATTCTGGTTAACTTGCAGGTATCAAGAAGTGAAATAAAAACAGTCAACTTCATTTTGTGCAGGGCTTCCGCTCTTCTTCTGGAAACAAACTGCATTTATGTAAGCTACAAAAATAGGAATTGTGTAATTTTGTATACAAATAAGGGCTCCTATATCACCTTTGAAACTGGCATTGCACCAAATAAATATGAATGGAAAAACTCATGCTAATTATTAAAATTTTATTTTTTCATAAATAGAACCACATTTAATAGCAAATTAAAGAAGTCTTTATAGCATGTTGAGTGAGGATGTGGATTAAAAAAATGCTTTATATATTAGCATGTTTAATGGCTCATTTTTCATGAACAAGGGACCCCACATTTTGATCTTGCAATGGACCCTACATACTATAAAGGTGGTTTTGTTTACATATTTAGAGGTGCTGGTCCTCAAAGGGAGAACACTTTTATAAGAAGATACAACAAATCTTTCATTATGCTACATGGTATAGCAGCCACAAAGGAACTTTGAGTTATTGACATCCACATATCATGAGGCAAGGAGAGTTACTATCTTCTCAAGGGTGGTTGACATTAATTACAGGCTAAGACATTTATATGATGGGGACAAGAGAGATACACATAGAACCAAGGGGATCCACTTGGGCCTCTCTGGGCATTTCCTTGCTCATTGTAACTATGAGAGTAGACTTGGAGCAACCCCTTCCTGAGAAGGATATTGAGTCTCAGTTAACTCAGGAATGAAAGTTTGCTCTACAGTACCAGATAAGCTATAAAGCTCTGCCAGGAAGAAAGCTAATGCTGAGAATAATTTGGAATAAATAGATAACGGCAGAGGGAAATGAATGTTATTGATCATAGTGCCAAAATTAATAGCAACAACTAGTGCTGTGATTCATCCTCCTTCCTCATGTCTTAAGTTTTCTCTGAAGAAGATTGTTTCATGGGAACTATGGACAAGCTGCTCTCTGAACATACATGGATTTGTGCAGTGCCAGAGATGAACTGTAGAAGTCATGGAATGCATTCTTACATTCACACTCAGCGGGACCTTTCGTGAGCAGGAAAAATGACTGAAAGAAAGGTTAGCTGCCTAACCTTTCTATTCTACTATGACATCCTGCTAACGTTCACACTTTCTTTGGGCTGCTTCCAGCCAATGTTTGAACACAAAAGGAGTATAAGATTAGTCCTTCTGGCCTAAGACAGGACTTTCATAATTGGCACCTTTTTCTTGGAGAAAGCTCACTGGCCTGTCCAAGAGTTGATCATATCTGTAATACAGGCTATATTTACCCATACCTCCATTCTTCCCTCTCCCTTCCTCCATCCGTCCCTTTCTTCCTTTATTCACCTTCTTTCCCTCTTTCTTAAACACCATACCTGATCTTGAGCTTAAGTCACTCAGTGCCTACTTCTGCTCCTTCTTTCTTTTCACAAGTATTTTCTCTAAAAACTATCTTATATATTTAATCCTATTTGGCACAACATTGACTGAGGACCAAAATGAACACATTCAGTTATGTCTTTAAAAATAGTGGCCAAATGACCGCATCTATAACTCTGTGTAAAACCTTTTGCTACATTCATTATGTCGAGAATCATATTCACTCCAAAAAACGAAAAACATGATGCTATAGCTACTAATACCAATTTTAAAACAAGAGAGATTAAGATCAGATAGGTTAAGTAAATTTCCAAAATCATGTAGATGGTTTATAAATGAACTAGGATTCAAACATAAGGATATGCATTGCACAATCTGTTTGATTACTACCCACTCCTATGAGACAATTCACAGCAGTGAAAGTGCAACCATAAAAAGAGAGCTTCATCAGGCACAGTGGCTCATGCCTGTAGTCCTAGAACTTTGGGTGGCCGAGGCAGGTGGATCACAAGATATCATAAGTTTGAGACCAGCCTGGCCAACATGGTGAAACCTCGTCACTACTGAAAATACAAAAAAAAATTAGTTGGGTATGGTGGCAGGTGCCTGTAATCCCAGCTACTCAGGAGGCTGAGGCAGAATTGCTTGAACCTGGGAGGTGGTGGTTTCACCATTGCACTCCAGACTGGGTGACAGAGTGAGACCCCATGTCAAAAAAGAAAAAGGGGGAGATCATCACTGACTTTGCTGCTCTTTTCTGCCTTATATGTGTTAACCTCCTTTCCTACAAATTCTTAATTCCTTAGTTCCGTTGTCTCCCTGGTTGCTGGCTATCTGATCATTTGAACCTCTTTATTACTGAACCTCCTTAAACTGCTTGTCATCTCCTTGTTTATTATTCCTTGTTTAGATTTTTAACATTCTATTTTTCTCTATACTCTGATACTTATTACCTCTTTCTCAGTGTCCACACATTTTATTATTGATCCACTGTCTTGTTCCAATGTTTATCCCTTCAGGTTTCTTCAATGTCTTATCCATATTTTGGTTTAATTGTGTCAGATGTAATTTAATTGTTTTACAAGTACTGTGACTTAATTATTTGAATTAGATGGTATTTGTTTTGCAACATTTATTATTAGATTTATTTGGGAAGGAAGAATTTTTAAAGTTCTAATATGTGGCATTAACTGATCTGATGCTTTAATTAGAACTTTGAGTAAAGTGAGTTCTTTGCGCTCAGGAAATTTCTGGGCAAGAGACCACTGAGGAAATGTTTTTAATGCTTGCTCAAGCAATTTTTAAAATATTTTCTTTCATGATTCTGAACCAAAAGTCCTATAAATTAAGCAGAAAAGAAGTTGGACCAATATTTACAGGTAGGTAGATGAATATTAAGGCCCATAGAATCCAAATTCTTACTAATAGCCACAAAAATTTCTTAGTAGTCTCCAGTAGTACACTTTATTTTTTGTTGTTGTTCACTTATTACATGTTGTTCAGAGTTTAATTGTCTTGGGGGAACACTACTGCTCAAAGTATCTTTAGCAAGGGTCATGGACATTGATAGTTATATTAATAATCATAGTTATATTAATAATTTTTCATATAGCATATACTTGTGTCATTGGGCTAAAAGGTTCATTCTGTCATTCTGGTATCTAGAGTGATAGAACCAGACACAATCATCTGAAGTGTAGGTGTCAGGCAATAATGGGGCATATGTTTCCAATGCTGGTTCTATGACAATTCTCTCCAAATATTTAGAAGCCATTTCAGGCCTGGTTAAGTTGGTGTCCCATTGCGATCTGCTATCAACACTAGAGACATTACCACAAACATTTATCAGAAAGAAAATCAACAATTACCCTTTATTTTCCAAATACTTTGAGCCTACTAAAAGAAAATGATGCCGAGAGATTGTCCCTTAATTTTAAGAGCCTTGTATAATTTAATGTAGAATTTGTGCATCTGTTTCTAATTAATTTATACTTAAAACATCAACATATTTCACTAGTTTTTAATGAGCACAAGCATTCTTGGTTTTATTCATTTGTTAGAAGTTTCATTTTGTCTCCAGTTATATGAGTTTCAGCACTAGCAGATAGGTACCATGAAGGCTTGAAAGGTTTTTGGGGAGTATTTTCTTGTATAACACCTTATATTTAGAACAAGGTTTGAGGTTGTCAAAACACTTCTCTTTTCACGTTATCATTTTGTTTCATAATAATCTTACGAGGCATATAGGGCGTGTGGCTTTGTCCCTATCTTATAAAAGAGAAAAACAAAGTCCACAGATGTCAAAAGAGTTCTCTAAGTTACAGAGTTGCTCCATGACAGAATTTTATTTTAAACTTAGTCTTTCAACTTCATTTCACATTTTTTTCTAATATATATTTATACTTTTCATCTTAACAGATGGATTTATAAAGAATGAACTCAAGTATAGGCATGCACCTTTGAAAATGTGTTAAAATAAGTGTCTTCCAAAAACACAGTGTTGCAAACAAATATTGGACAATACAGAAAATATGCATAATGTCCATTTGTAACTGAACCCATTTTTCATGTCAAAATATGACCCTTATGTAATGTAAAGCAGTCTAAATGGAATTGAAAAGTTATGTCATTTACCTAGATCCCTACCTCTCTGCCTTTCTCTTTGTCTCTCTCTCTCTCCATCTCTCTCTCTCTCTCTCTCTCTCTCTCTCTCTCTCTCTCTCTCTCCCCTCCTCTCTCTCTCTCTCTCACACACACACACACACACACACACACGTGTGGTTAATATTATCTCTTTTAAAACCCTATTGTAAGGATTTTGTGTATATTTTTATATTTTACTGGCTATAAAACAGCCTTATAAAAGCCATTTGTTTGGACGTGGCAAAACACCTCCCTTACTATCTTGGTGCCATGTTCAAAACTCAAAGCCAATTGCTACTTTTCATCACTAACCAGATGAAAGAATAGATGAACAAGGAATTATCAAAATGCATTTAAAACACAGTTTTAAGCAGACATAAATATTTCTTTACAAATCTTATTAGTTTTATAAATAATAAGAAATACTCAGAAATACAAAGGATTTTAATATAGCATTGTTCAATTGACATGTTTTACAGATTAAAACTTCCAGACTGTTTAGAGTTTTACATAAAATCAAAAAGCTTCTACATAAATCTTATAGCTTATCTATTCATTGGCCTATTCATTCAACACATATTTACTGAATACATCTTATCTCTTAGGCACGAATAAGTAATTTTTCTAGCTGACTTCTACAATATTCTCATAAACAATAGTTCTTTATCTGGAGTTAATGAAATCTTTTAATCCCAGCTGACACATTTGTTCATAAAATTTCACATGTATATTTTTTCTTTTCCTATAGGAAGAGCCAAATAATTTATCAGATTTTGTTTTGTTTTGTTTTATGAGATGGAGTCTCGCTCTTGTTACTCAGGCTGGAGTGCAATGGCGCCATCTCGGCTCACCGCAACCTCCGCCTCCTGGGTTCAGGCAATTCTCCCGCCTCAGCCTCCTGAGTAGCTGGGATTACAGGCATGCACCACCATGCCCAGCTAATTTTTTGTATTTTCAGTAGAGACGGGGTTTCACCTTATTGACCAGGATGGTCTCGATCTCTTGACCTCATGATCCACCCGCCTCGGCCTCCCAAAGTGCTGGGATTACAGGCTTGAGCCACCGCGCCCGGCCCTAATTTATCAGATTTTAAAGAATCTATAACTGCAAGATTGTAAGAAACATTGCTTTGCAGATTGATCCTCACCCTCCCATCTGCCATTCCACCTAGCTTTCTCTAGTAGAAGGAATGACACATTCCATAGCTCTCTCGAGGGAATAAAACTTGCTTATTTTGTTTCTGTCTTTTTCTTTAACTTCTACTCTTTCTATTGGATTGAAATTTGGAGCAGATAATTGTGTTAATATAAATTTGGTTAGAGGTCTTGTTTGAATATTATTTTGTTAATTTTTATGCTGTGAATCGTTATTGAAATTTTATCATCAATTCAAATTTTGCAAATCAAATGTTATGACATATCCTAACACGGCTAGTGTAATCCATGATGGTAAACATGTTAAAAATGTATCAATATATTCATATCCTACCCACCTATATATTTATTATAGACCTTGCAAATGGACGATGACATTCTTGCTCACTGAGCTAAGACCCAGAATCAGAATTTTTTTCATTGGAGAACTACAATTATCTTTTAAAAATGAATGAGTTGGTTCTCAAGATATAATATTTTTGTAACACTGCATGCAATGCCAGTCTTCACCTCTGGAAAGCATCTCCACCAGGCTTTGCTCACATTGCCTATGGATGGCAGTTAATCATATTAGTTTTATTTGCAAAAATTTGGAAGGAATACAGTTTAAAAGTGAAGAATTATTAGCGTATGGAACACAAGTGGGACTTTTATGGCATAAATTAAACCAAAGTTATGTAAGTTTAGGCTCACCATAGATAGGTTTCATTGTGCCTGTGAAGGCAAGGTGAAGGCTGCAGTGCCTTCTTTCCCTGACAATATTATCCTCCACACATTGGTCTACTGGTGGCTGGCATTCCTATGAGAAGGGACACACAAGCCAATGTTCCATGTTTAGGGCTAGAAAGCATCCTTAATTAAAATATGTGCAGCGCCAGTGGAGCTGTTATCAGACCTTTAGAGGAAAACACATGATTGGCAATATTGCTTGTGCTACATTTATAGCCTAGTGAATAAAGAAATCAATTAAAAATATTTTTTATTAGGACATAAATTCTAACTTTAAATTGAATTAAACAGTTGAGCATTAAATTAAACTAAATTAAACTGTTTAGCATCTTTTAAATATCCCAAGCAAATTAATGGCCAACACTAAGAAGGTCTAGTTTATCTTAGAGGATTTTTTTAGACTTAAATAAACATGAATGCATAATTACATAATAATTGCACATATTTATGGCATACATGTGATATTTTGATACAAGCAATTTAGTATGTGTGACATTTAAAAAATGTCCTTAGGTATTATAGAAGTATGGCCTGGGTACTTACTACAAACACAGAAAATGACTTATCACTAATGAAAATAAAGATAAATTACAGTGTGGATCTGTGTATGAAATCTTGACTATTATTACCAAAAAAATAAAAAGAAATGGCAGTGAAGAAACATACAGCAATTTCATTCATTAAACAATATTTTTAAGTTTTCTTTTTGCTTTATCTTACTAGTGGTGCCAAGTGCAATTTCAGAAAACGAAACATGCTATTTTTCTTCCCTGAATAACATTCTTTGTCTGAAAGTATTTTAGGTGTTATATCAGGATTAATTTTTAAACCATATTTGTGCAATTATTTCATTTAATTCATTTCTTTGCATAACTATTCTTAAGGCACATGTGTATTTTTTAACCTAGTAAAATAGGACAAGAAGCTGTGTACCTCAGAATATAATGAAATGAAATACTAAAACAAACAGACACTATTTAGTAGAGCAATTTTTTTTCAAAAGTAAAGAAAAAAACTCTTCAAAAAATATGTAGCCTATTATAGCAAACTTAAGTAATGAAAACAGCAGAATCTGCAGTTATACTTTCTAGAAGTCTTGCACTATTGACCAACACCTGTAGTTCTTTTCCTAGAATGTGACATAAGAGATCTACTTGAAGAAATAGTTCTTACATCATAGAAAAGAACTTAGTCAAAGAGGATCCAATATCTCTCTCTCTCTCTCTCTCTCTCTCTCTCTCTATATATATATATATATATATATATATATATATAGAGAGAGAGAGAGAGAGAGAGAGAAACATTCCATGAACTCAGAATTTCACAATTGAAAGGATCCTTAGAGGTCCTATAATTCAGCCACTTGCGAGCTATAGAGCCCAGTAGCACAGTGCTTTTACAGCCTTTGCTTGTAAATAAATGGCAGTGTTTAGGAGAACACTATATCACAAGCAAGCCATTTTCTCCTTACCTAGTTCTGTGTTTTGAAAAATCCTTATCTCTTTTCTGGTGAAAACTGATTTTACAGATACTCACAGATAATATAGGTTCATGTCCATTAATAAAGTATGTCTTATCCCTGCAGTCTTCATATTTTCTACTCCTCCTTTTATATCCCCTTCCTCTTTATTCTTTCTTCTATATTTGTTTTCTTTTTTTTTCTTTTGCTTTCTCTTCTCTCATCTATTGTTTATCTTCAGGTACCTACTCTTTAGTCTATGTTCAATTTCTCTAATCCCCTTGTGAAGGAGAATTTAAATAAATGGTGTACTTGCCCATTTATTTAAATGGGCAAAATCACTCCATGCCCAGGAGTGTTTGTGTTTTCAGTAGAAAAAAGAAATCACATCACGGCTAATCAGAGAATTAAAGGCAAATGAGAAAAATAGAAATAGAGGGGTGGTGTACTTAAGAAAGTTATGACAATCATGACAATTTCCTGAATTTATGTCACTCAGGGAGCCTTTAAAAGACAAAGTCAGTCTGAAACTACCACTACCTATTTCTTTTTCTTCTGGATTGCATGATCTCTCCTTTGTAACTTGCCATTTTACAATCTGCATATCTCTCTCAACCTTTTCACCTACATCAACTCCTAGAAGTATTAAAATTTACTGAAGCTGCAAAGAGTCAAGTGTAGTCATGGATACATTGTTGATGTGTAAATCTGATATTTTACATATTGTTAGACACTTCTCTGATATCAGCTCTTCCTGCATTTAGAAAAAGCAATCCATATGCCACAGTAACAATATACTACCCAAGGGCTAATACTGATCCTTATAAAAAATTAAAATTAAAATTTTTTAAATCTCAAAGAAAAATTATTTTATAACTGTATAGTATCTTCTCAAGTATTCTATTTTGAATGTATTATATATATGTAATATGCCTGTATACATGCAATATACCTGTATATATGTAATATACACATGTATGTATATATGTACATATATACACATACATACGTGTAATATGCATATATGTATATTATACATATATGTGTAATTCATTCAAATACATATATATGTATAAAACATCTTCTTCTAAATATTTTATGTATCATCTTCTAACTATTTTGTCAGTTCTTGCCTTTTGGGGAAATGTAACTTGATATCTTTTAGAAGTCAGATGATCTGGGTTCCACTTTATCTCTTTTGATTATTTAAAAAATGAGATAAAGTCTCTAAAACTAGGTGGGCATCAATGTCCTTATCTAAAAGGAGTTTAATAAATATATGCACTTCAATGTTATTTGAAAGACTCAATGAGAGTATATGTGTATTTTCATTAAAAAAATTCTACTCATTTGCAAGGTATTTTGTTAAGCAGTATATTTGAGATTCACCTTCTCCACTCCCAATGTATTTCCATGCATTTTTCAAAAAGATCGTTTGTCAACAAATTTTCAGACCACTTTTCAGAGTCTAAAACTATTTTTTTTCTTTTTCTGATATATGTTGCACCTTCTTAACTCAGGACCTTGTACTTTTTAATCGCTGAGATATGTCAAACTAAATCCCAGGTTAATTTATTTCCTCTAGCAATATAGCTCTCCTTATCAGCTAAGAGAGAGCAATTCACTTATTTCACTTGAGGTAAAACTTTTGTTTTGTTTATTTAAATGTTTTAGAGGTGAAGTATTTTTAATGCCATTCATGAGAGGACTCAGCTTATATTCTCTGTATGCATTAGGTTATCAAAAACCACTGTCTTTATAAGGTTTTAAAAGTGAGATTATCACTGAAATATTTGTCCAAATAAAATTTGTGGCATGTCTATTTATGTTAAAAGATAAATAGATATTGAGGGCAAGAACTAAATGCAATTCTTTAACTTAACCAAAGCTGTTAAGGTTTATCTAGAGAAAGAAATGTAAAAATTACATTTTTATTTTCAGTTGCTGCTAACTTTTTTTTCCCTGGGAATATCAAACAGAAATGCTCTAATTTTGATTATGCACATAAGGAGTTTTTGCTATAATTTTTTTGGGGGCCTATCTTAACCTAACTTGATACACTTATTTACTGATTATATATGTATATATATTTAAATGTGTAAAATCCTTAACAAAAATGAGAAAAGTATCCAGCTGGAAAATGTACTGTAGCTCACAAGAGTAGTATAAATGAGTTTAAATTGTTGAGGAGTATAAAATATATTTCAAATAAAAAAATTAAAGCTTAAAGTAAGTTTAGAAAGATGAAAAGGAGTCATCTACCTGTGAGGCAGAGACAATGGCATGAAAAAATGCCCAGAGACATGAGAGAAAATGGAGAGCTTGGATTAGACAAATATTGCAAGTTATCAGTGGTGACCTGGCAGAACTTGACAGATTTGGGAATTTTTGCATGAGAGGCTAAGGATCTTAAAATTTACTACTCACCAGTGGTACTAGCTTTCTGACTTTAATCGAAATTTAATATGGATACAGCAAATTTAATGAGATTTATATGCCCATAACTGCATCTATGCAAATTTCTTACTTGAGGACAGTGATATTAAAAGCAGCAAGGAAATATTTTTTCTTTTAAAACTGTTCAGTGAAATTTTAAGTCCTTTGCAACCTGGGAAACATATTTTAGCAGAGTTGCAAGATGCCACTGGCAAGAAGCATATTTCTATGAATAGACTCCCATTTGCCAAAGACTTAGAAACATATTCAGATGTCAATATGCATCTCTTCCTCATCTTACTGTGTTTCTTCCTGCTGTTTTAATAATAGGAAGATTCCAAAGCAAGGAAGCAGATGATCATACTTTCACAATTCTGGAATCCAGAATCAAGAGATATTTCAATAATAGTTGTATATTTGTGATGATACAAAGTTAAAATAAATATTTCATTCCAAATATTATTCATTCTCATAACCACTCTGCTTTTCCAGAACTTATCACCTCTTCTGAATCATTGCAGGAGTCTGCCACACAGGTTCCTCTGCTTTGATCTTCTATTTCTCGACTTTCATACTGTAGATTGAATAATTATCCATCCAAAATGCAAATATGCCCTTTCTTCCCCTCTCTAATCCTTCATGTCCTCCCAGTCCTTACAAGTTTTAGACCAATCTCTTTAGCATAGCATAAGAAGCTCTCTATGAGTCATTCCCTAGCCTCCTTTTCAGACTTATCAGCAATAAAAATGTTGCTTCATGAAAATTCTGTACTATGTGTCTTTCTTCATTTTTTGGTTTGCATCCTAAATCCATATATGCATACAAGAAATGGGTTTACAAGACAGATACCAGACTGAGTACAAAGCACACTGTACCCTAATATTCATGAAATCTTGAAACCAGAACACAGAAATGTGTTCCAGAATTATCTCTGAAAAACAAGACTTTTGATTCTCAATCAGTTATTCTTGTCTTATGGAGGGGAAGAATGTTCATTTATTATACAGAGAAGAGGAGACTTGGGGGAACAAAGGGAATAAAGATAAATCTCTTAAAAACAGAGAACTTTAATACCTTAACTCTGATGAATAGATAAAGAAATGCCAATGGATTTTAGATTTTCAAACTACCTACTCACAAAAACTCTTTTCCCTCCCTAATGAGAAGTAGTGAGTAGAGGACCCAGAAGGATATCTTCAATAGCATTGCCTCCTGTAAAATGGAAGAGGAGAAGAATTCTTTATAAAACCATAAGAAGAATAACGTATAAAGAAATCTAACCTTTTTTCTTTGATAGATGTCAGTTAGAAAATTGCACTATTTCTCACTTCACTGATGCATGTGATATTTTTAACTGTACACAAATTGAATATTTTGTTTTATACTGAGTTTTTGTCTAGTTTTGCAAAATATAAGATTTGCATTGTGCAATGTCTACTTAAAATATTTATGTGTTCTTCATGAGAGGGCCACGGAAACATTCTACTAAATGAAAATTACATTGTAAGATTTCTGTGAAGCCAATGGTTCTCAGTGCTGGTTGTGCACTAAAATCCATGTGGAGACATAAAAATATTCTAATGTTCAAATTTTTTGATTATTCTGCAACAGAAAGTTTAATTTGGAGCCTGAGTAACTATATATTTTCCTCAAATTTCCCAGATAACTTTTTTTTCTTGTGGCCACATTGCTTTAAATATTAATTTAAGTAAATAGATATGAATTGATGAAAACTGAAAAAATTATTTGAAATTTATTTTAATTAAATATATATATAACTAAAAGAAATCTAGCTCTCTCCTCTCTCATCTGAGATAAGCTTAATGTAATTTTCTCTTCTTTCTCCAGTGTCTGCTATAAATTGATGCCTAATAATTAATCAGCCTTAATAATGTTTGCTGAGTTAATGGATAGCTGGGTTAGATGGATGACTAGCTAGGCAAATGCTGGATGATGGCTGGATCAGTAAACACATGGATATACAATTCTACAGACTCATAGATAATACATTGGAGCTATGTGAATAAGTGGAAGATGAAGGACTAATGGAACGCTTGACAAGTAGCTGAACTGATGAGTGACAAAACCAGTAAAAAAATTGATGAATAAATGAGTAAATAAAGAATGACTAAAAGAAGTAAAATAATGAACTTTCTAGGATTTATGATGTACCTAATAATCTACCAAATTGGCCCAGACTAAATTTTAAAAATGTTTGATTTTTTTTATGCTCAATAAAACAATTTCAATTTGAAGAAGATTGCTTATTATCTGATTGTGAATTTTAGGTCATAATACAGGAACAAGCTAACTGCCGTAGGGGTTGCAGAAGATAAAACTGATGTGAGTAACCATAGAACTGGGTGGATAAATATTTTGACTCTCTTTGGACAACTATAGTTTCAAAGCATACTCTAACTGTAAGAAAAAAGTAGTGGCAGATGAAGCATGCCAGAGGAAATCAAGCAGATCTTTCAGAAGTCTGTTGGGAAGCAATAAAGTCAACAAATAGGGATGTAATTATAAAGAACCATTTGTGCTGAAACAAAAATTTCAGCTCTAAACTGAACAAGATTATTCCAAGGGAAAAAAGAGCAGTTTGATGTGTGTCAGTCTCTTAGGAATGAAAGAATGCAGAGATTGCTATCAGGCTTTGCAGAGAACATGATAAGCCAGAGACAATTTTATTGTGAATGATGCATGTTTTAAGTTCTATGTTCAGGAACAGATTATGGGCTTCTTAGCTGAGAGAACTTGTTTCATACAGGGAAAGTTTGTGTTCAGAGCCTACAAGGCAAAGATATTTACTATTAAATTCATTTTTAAGCACTGAAAAAGTAAATTTAAAGTAATCAAGTGAGTAAAAACTTATTTTCTGCTATAGTTCATATTTTATTTCTACTTTTTATTTCCTTCCTCTATGTTTTTCAGTGGTTTACATATTTTATTTAATTAAAAATCTTTGTTCCAATATGTCTTATATGTAAAAAATTCAGATAAGAGTACAACTTTGTAAGATTTGACAAATATCTAAATCCAAATAAACACTAATACAATCAGATTATAGAACATTTCCATCAACCCAGAGTCACTCATTGTTCTGATTCTATCACCATGGCTTAGTGTTTCCTAACTAGAATGTTCATATGAATGGGCTCATTAAATATAATCTCTTTGGGCCAATATTGTTTCATTCAGTATAATATTTCTGAGATTCATCAGTTTTGCTGTGTTTCAGGAGGTCATTATAATTACTAATATTATTATGTTCCCCAGCATAAGCACAAATTAGATATCCATTCACTGTATCATATGTTTTTAACAGTTTAATTTTAGAAGTCCCTACCTTGGTTAGAATATGTTTTATGTTTATCAATTGTGTTATGCATACAGAGTCTAACTCATTTCTCAAATACCAGCATTATTTGTCATATAAATGGAATGGCATTATTACTCACACTTGGTAAGTGAGAATTGAACTAAGCAATAACTAATATCTCTTTTAGGCCAAATGCCTAGAGACAAAACCATAGCCATTACTCATATTTCTTTACTCTTCCTTAAAATCTTTTTCTATAAGAATGATGGATACAAGTTTGTTAGACTAAATAAATAAATTTTAGTGATCTACAAAAAAAATGTTAATAAGATGGCAGATGTGTTAATTAGCTTGATTATAACTTTCTATAATGTATACTAAGATTAAAACATCACCTCATACCCCATAAACATACATAATTACCGTTTGTCCAGTAAAAATAACAAAAAAAATTTAAATGTATGAAAAGAACAAACCAAAAAAATCTGCTTTTAGAATAATAGTATAATGTATACATTTTGATAATCTCTTGTCCAATCAATAAACGTGGTATACTAAATCCGTGTTTTTTAAGACATGTATTTCAAATTATTAGTCTCTTTAAGTAGTATGAAATTAAGGATTTAGTGGTCTTAAGCCAGATTTAACACCCCCTTATTCAAATGTATAAACTGAAGAAATGTATACTTCTTATATGTACATGCACCCTCATTCAAATAAATAAGTTTGTTAGACTTTCATTCTCTGAAATTTCTTTTTTTTATGGTTAATATGGTAAATTTTTTTGTGTGTATTTTACTATATTTTTCATTTTGTGTGATTCTGGTTTTTATTTTTACTTTGTTTTATTTCACTTTAAGTTCTGGGATACATGAGCTGAATGTGCTGGTTTGTTACATAGATATACCTGTGCCATGGTGGTTTGCTGCAACTATCAGAAATTTCTTTAAATCTTAGTGGTCAAGCTGAGCTATAGTTCAAAATGAAAATGCAACATTTATGTAATTGACATTGTTGATGCTTAAAACATATATTTTCCTTACAAAGAATGGAGAAAGACTTTTTCAATTAGTTGGGATAGTCTAAGTCCAAAACACAATATAAAATTAGAAAATAAGAGAAATCAATCATTCTTACTTAGCACATTTAATTAATATTTAGTTTGTTCTTTTGTATTTGTCATCTTATTTAGTCATCACACCAGATCTGTAATTTAGGTAAGGATTTGGTATTAGCCTATTAGTCCTGGATCTGCCACATACCAGTATTTGACTCAGACCATTCAAATGATGTGAGCTTGCAAAGACTCACTTGCCTCCAGTTCAGAATTATCATAATAAAAAGTATTTGCCATATAATTATTTTGAAGATTGAAAATCATAACACTTAAACATCTTGTGATAGATACTCCTTAAAGTGTGTTGGTATTCACAAATTTAAAAAATTAAGAAAATATTGTCTTCTTACATTTACTCTGGGCCTTTTTCTAATAAACTTAATTCTATCTATTTCAATAAAAATGATTGAAAAGGCAAGTGAAAGTGATTCATGTAATTATTTCAAGTTAATTTATAATTATTAGACAAATTTTTATTATTATTTTGGGGGTTTCAACCAATTTTCTACTTTTTAAAGAAGACACTATATATATATAAACCATTTTGCACTTGATGTAATTTTATCCAATGAACTTTTTTGATCCAATGGCATAAGCAATGAGTTACTTTCTTGCAGAATCAAATGACCTTCCACCACTCTTTAATCAGGCAAAACGCTATTAACTTAAACAAAATCTAACACCTTACTATACTGACTCTAGTCTAATACCAATCTTAGTTAAAATGAGAAGTGACTAGAGGTTTGTGTATAATATCCAAAATTGGATGAAAATTCTTGGCCTATAGGATGTATATTTTTGTTTTTTTCTGTAGAGTTGAATTTTGCTATGCTGTCTAGGCTGTTCTCTAACTCCTGGCCTCAAAAGATCTTCCCATCTTGACTTCAGCATGTATGTTCACTTTTAATGGTAATGTTTTATAAACTGACTGAATTAAAATAGGAATTCAAATATATATCAAAAATGAATTGGAAAGAGTTATATATTTCAAAAATGAGTTAACTGTATATGAAATAAATCAGTAGAATTCTGATTTTGGTAATATATGAGACCATATATTTATAATAATTATAATGATTTTCATATTTAATGTCTATTTAGTACTAACTCACTGCCTATGTTTTGACAACTATTTTCGAAAACCATAGTTATCTTCCATGGTATGCTTTAGTGTGACAATCAACTAAATATATCAATTCATTCATCTAAATATTTATAAAGTGCCTTTTATGTGCTAGACACTGTTCTAGGTTTTATGATACATTAGTGAAGTTAGTGAATAAAAGAGCCAGGATCTCTTACTTGATCTGTCTTGTATTCAAGTGGATGGATAGGCAATGATTTGTAACCAAACAAATAAAATAAAACTTATTTCTATGGTATATTAGAAAGTTATGTGTTATAGAAGAAAGCAAGTGCAGTAAGATAAGGATAGCTAGATGCCATAAAAGAGGAGAGAAGGGCACGTGGCAGTATTAAATAGAATGGAGCAGGCCTCCTAGGCCAGGTAATGTTAGAGCCCAAAATTAAAAGAAATGAGAAAGTAGAGAGAAATAAGGATGGATTTCAGGGGCATTAAGACCTGGGTTATAGCTGAGTTTAATAATTTACTAGATATCTTCCTTAGTCTCCATTAACTTCATGGATATAGTAAAAATTAGAATACTTATCTTGTAGTGCTGTTATAAAAGTAATGATATTTGTAAACTGCTTGAAATATGACTTGCATACACTAAAGACTCAATATGTGTTTTTTTTAAAATGGGTACATAATAAATGATTAATCATGTAAAATGTTGAACACTAGATAGATTCAAAAGTTCTTTGACCGTTTCAATCAGGTGCCTAACATTTCTGAGGCCCCAGATATTTTAGAGAGTTTTGGATTCTATTTTGATTGTTAAATCTTGTATAAACTGAATCAAATTTTAAATCCAATGAATAAACAATAACTTACTTTGAGCAACATACCAGAAGAAAGTACTGAGGAAAATGAATTTAAATAAAATATATTTTTAGAATAATGAGGAATTTGAAAATCTAATATTTGTTATTTTTGTTACCTACCAACTTAGAGATTTTTGTCATTGTTTAAAATAAATTAAAATAAAATCAGAGCTTATATCATATTTTGTATTGATTTTTGGAATAAGCATTTAGTGCAGTTTTTGTACTTCAGCAGAGACACTTAAAAAATTTTCTCCATCCAGGATTCTAAGGGTGATAGGGTTAGCTCAAATACAGAGGACCATTACACTCAATCATACTCAACTAGATAAAAGTGTCTATTGGAAATATTCACCACTGACTTAGCAATCCTGACACCCATAAAATTTTGTCATGTATTTTATTCCCTAGCTCCTCAGCATGGTTGTTCTTAACATTAATAAACCATCAATTCCTATGCCTGATAGAATGAAGTGCAGCCATTTTCTGTCAGGTCAATTATGTGACAGGTTATAATGGCTCCAAAAGGAGCATTCTTTAGTCTATTGAGTAGTCAATTCAGGCTCCCCCAAGTGCTCAACTAGGTAGAATGTCTCTACTTATAAAAACAGAGGCTTTTGAAACACAAATTGGAAAATGATGTTTCTAGGTGATTGGGACAGGATACAGAATCTCATATCTTTTTTCCTTAGAAGTGTGTATAGTAGAGTACCTGGTATCAGCAGCAGGGTAATTTATTTGTTCATTAGTTATCTCTAACTGGATTAATGGTTTTTAAAACAAAAGCAGATTATATTGTTATGGAGCATATTATCTAGTGAGAGAGATGGGCAATAAACAATAATACAAGTGAAGAAATATATGAAAACTGTGATAAGGATGACTGAAATTTAACTATATGTGCCAGTATAGAATTGGGAATCCTTAAAACATTAAAATTCTTCTGTAGCAGTTGATAAATAGACATTACTTGAGTCATGTATGTCTATACATACATTTAGGAGGTAAATCCTCCTAAAATAATCATGATCCAAAAACTAAATTGCCAATAACTCTCTAAAGAGAGAATCTTCTGACCCTCCTCAAGCATAAGGCTAGCATTGGTTCTTGGTTGTTGACTGTTTTCACATAACTTGCTATATAGTTTAATAACACACTTAGTTAAAATACTTGGAAGGTGATATGGTTTGGTTGCATCCCGACCCAAATCTTATCTTGAATTCTCACATGTTGTGGGAGGAACCAGTGCGAGGTAACTGAATCATGGGGACAGGTCTTTTCTGTGCTGTTCTTGTGATGGTGAATAAGTATCACAAGAACCAGATGGTTTTATAAGAAGGAGTTTCCCTGCATAAGTCCTCTCTTTGCCTGCTGCCATCCATATAAGACATGATTTTCTCCTCCTTGCCTTTCACCATGATTGTGAGGCATCTCTATTGATGCGGAACTGTAAGTCCATTAAACCTCTTTTCCTTGCCAGTCTTGGTTATGTCTTTATCAGCAGCATGAAAACGGACTGATACAGAAGAACAATATAATTATCCTTCTAAATAATTGTAAAAATTGTGTCATAAATATATATTTTTATGTTTTAGAAATAATTATATTTATCTAAATAATTATAAAAATTGTTTTTGTAAGTAGTTATAAAAATATAACGTCAAAATTAAAAGATAAACATTAAAAACTATGTTATAAGAAACATAAATCTGATGCCAAAATCATATCAAGATAATAAGAGATAGATATCTTTGGAAAAATAGAATTTCAGCTGAAATTTAAAGAATGACTGAGAGCTAGCCAAGTAAATATTTCTGATTGAGTATGGAGGATATGGGGACAGTGCAGGTTAAAGCCTTCTAGGCAGAAGGAGCATGTCCATGTAAAGGCTGTGAGATGTCAAAGAGTTTGGCACAGTCAATAAACCAAAGACAAAAGTGGCTTTATTGTAAATGGTTATTACCTAGAGTAAGGCACATAAAAAATTAGTGTAGTTGTGATCCTGACATATTCTAAATTTAACTTGGTTGCTGTGAAAACATAATATAAAATTCAACTTTTTTATAATTGGTTGGTACACAACATCCTCGGTATTGAATTTTTAATACACTTTGGCATACTCAGTCTTAAAAACTGTTGAAGAGAATAAATTTTTTTATGACGCAAAGAGAGCATTTATCTAATAACAGGGCCAGCATTTAGATCAAAGTAGTATTTCTGACAATAAATTCCAGTAAATGTAGAGTCTCTGAGACCTGAAGTGCAATGTTAAAAATACATTTTAGTGTACTAATAGGCACAGAACATATTCATAGATTTAGTGGTGAATACAGATATATTCAAGCAGCATAAGTTATGCAAGACTCACAAAATCAGAGATTTTATCATATTTTGTACTGTATTTGGTGTCTCTTTTCTAGTTAAATAAAGAATGACACTAAATGAAGGTGCAGAGAAATAAACAAAAGGACAGAGTAAACAAAGTCTGTCTGCTTAAATAGTAGGCAACTTACAAAATGCCTTCCATTTAATAGCTTTTTAATAAAGAACTGTTAAAAAATTGAATAAAGGAGGATAAGTGTAATGAAGAAAGTATGTTTACCAACTATAGTTAATTAATAGTAAATAAATTTGAAAATAATGTTATACATTGTGATAGAACTTCACACAGATGAATCTACAACTTATGATTGTGTTTAGTCAGGCTTTTTTGGAGGAAATAAAATGTTACTTGAAGGAAATATATTTAAAGAGTCTATATATTTAGTATATAATCAATAATCAATTATTGATTCTAAATATATATGTGTATATGTGTATGTATATGTATGTTTTTATATATATTATATATGTATATATATAATATATATTTAGAATCAATAATAATTGATAAACTCTCTTCCTTCGTATGAATATTGCATAATTTGTTTATATAATAATAAGTTGATGGACATTTGAGTTGTTTTTAGTTTGGGGCTATCAAAAAGAAACCTTCAGCTGCATAGTGACTCATACCTATAATCCCAGCACTTTGGGAGGCCAAAGTGGGTGGATCACTTGAGGTCAAGAGTTTGAGACCAACATGACCATGATGGTAAAATTCTGTCTCTACTAAAAATATAAAAATTAGCTGGGCATTGTGGCAGGAACCTATAATACCATCTACTCAGGATGCCAAAGTAAGGGAATCACTTGAACCCAGGAGATGGAAGTTGCAGTGAGCTGAGATTGTGCCATTGCACTACAGCTTGGGTAACAAGTGTGAAACTCCAGCTCAAAAAAAAAGGGAAGGAAAGGGAAGGGGAGGAGGGGGAGGGGAGGAGAGGGAAGGGGAGGGGAGGGCATGGGAGGGGAGGAAGGAAGGACGGAAAGAAGGAAAGTTCTATGAACATTAATTTGTAGATCTTCCTATAGACAAATGTTTCTTTTTCACTTAGATAAATACCTAGTTGTGAAACTACTGTTTCCCAAAGTGGTTGAACCATTTTACATTCCTGTTATCTGAGTATTAGTTTCCCAGTTTCTCTATATCCTCACCAGCACTCAGTATGGTTATCTTTTTTAACTTTACCCCTTCTAACAGGTATATAGTAATATTTATTTGTAGTTTAAAATTACCTGATGACTAATGATGTTGAACATTGTTGTGTGTGTGCTTACGTACCATTAATTTATCTTCTTTGGTGAATTCTCTGTTCAAAAATTTCCCCACTTTTAAAAAAATCAGATTATTTGCATTTTTACTGTTGACTATTGAGATTTCTGTATATATGCTAGATAAAAGTCTTTTGTCAGGTATCTACTTTGCAGTAATTTTCTTCTGATCTTTGGCTTATCTTTCCTTTCTGTTATCAGTGTCTTTTGAATAACCAAAGTTTTTAATCTGATATTCTTTCATGTTCTTTTGAAATTGTGCTTTTGCTATCACATTTAAGAAATCTTTGTGTATCTCAAGGTAAAAATAAAGAGCTTCTGGTATACGTTCTTCTAGAAGTACTATAATTTTCTTGATAATCCATTTTGAATTAATTTTTGTTCATGATGCAAGCATATAGGTTCACTTTTTTTTGGATTTGGATATCCAATCTTTCCAGCACTACTTATTGAAGCATTTGTTCTCCATGTGTATTTCTGTTGTTCAGCCTCTTGAAAAAAAAAATAAGAAGCAGTTCAAGTATGTGTGAATTTACCTCTAGACTCTCTATTCTGTTTCATTGATCTATTTATAGGAGTTAAATTTGAGTTTTAAGAAGCACATGTAATTGGAACCTATTTCAATCACTAAAATAAATTGTTGTCTAGCCAAGTGCAGACCGGTGAATACAAATCATTGAAGAAGCTATAGTTAATCCAATACCTCAGCTGTTGAGGAATTCTTGTGGTTTTTACAGAGTAGTATAAGAAGAGCCACAAAAGAGGGCAGATAAATAGAAAAAACAAAACAAAAACAAGAAATAAACATTCAGATAACACAATTATTGAAGAACAATGTTTTCTGCAATAATTGCCCATAGAAAGCGATTCTGACAAAGAGGAGATTTTCAGCAGTGCCACATACTACCCAAATGTTCAAGTAAGTCAGGCCTGAGACAATTAATAGCTTTCTTAACCCTAGAAAATATTTTGATTTAAAGGTACTTACTTTTTTATAAGAGGAATAAATTACTGCAATATGAATTGTCATACATATTTTAATTCCCAAACTACAGAAATCACAAATTGAGCCAGCAGGTTAAGACAGTCTTAGAAAGCAGAGGGGTGTGAGGTAGATATTAAATTCTCAGGGACAAACTTTGTTAATTTCACAAATCCACTGGAGGTCAGTGTACAGAATACATAGTATACATATGTCTACATTACACAGAAATATACAAACAGGTACATTGTTCTTTATTTATATCTTTCTCACAATTATTTTAGGTAACTATAACCTATTATGATACCCTAGCAAGCCAAATGGGATATTTACAAGACCAGTCTTTATCAGGGTTTCAAATGGTATATGGCATACCTATAAGCTGAGGAATATGCTGTAAAAAGATTTAAATCAGGCCGGGTGCGGTGGCTCATGCCTGTAATCCCAGCACTTTGGGAGGCCAAGGTGGGTGGATCACGAGGTCAAGGGATCGAGACCATTCTGGTCAACATGGTGAAACCCCGCCTCTACTAAAAATACAAAAAATTAGCGGGGCATGGTGACGTGTGCCTATAATCCCAGCTACTCAGGAGGCTGAGGCAGGAGAATTTCCTGAACCCAGGGGGCGGAGGTTGCAGTGAGCCAAGATCTCACCATTGCACTCCAACTGGGTAACAAGAGCGAAATTCCATCTCAATAACAAAGAAAAAAAAATTAAGTCAGCAAATTCTCACTATATTCCAAGTGCCTACATGTTAATTATCATAAGGTATACACGTGTGTGAGGCCATTTCCACCAGCTATTGTGGCCACCTTAGAACACTATAATAAAGTAAAAACATTTAGTCATAGTAACTAATAAAATTTTATTGTCAAAACTGGAAAGTCAGGGGTTTATTTGCATTTCCTTAGATTTCCTCATTTCTCTGTAGTCAGTCATCTTCTGCTACTCCCAAACCTTGGCAATCACAGGTCTTACTTCTATTCCTATAGTTCTGCCTTTTCTGACAGATCATGTAAATGGAATCATATAATAATAGCCTTTCATATATAGCTGAATTCACTTAATATATGTTTGAGATTTATCCATGTTGCAAGTAGTATATACATAATTTAATATATTTGCAAGTATTATATACTTTTTGCAAGTATTATATACATAATTTAATAAAGTAATGCTAGGAGGAGTTTTCAGGTCAGACACAAATCTGATCAATGTTTTACAAACATTAAATTATATTTTGGGGTTTCATTCTACTGGAAACATTATACATATTAATTGGTATCTCTATGAGTTAGAATTTTTTAAAGAAACAGAACCAACATGAAATATATCTATATCTATATCTATATCTATATCTATATCTATATCTATATCTATCTATATATATATATATATAAAGAAATTGGCTTACACATTGTGGAGGCTTGGTGAACCCTGTACCTGCAGTGTAGGAAGGCAGGCTGAAGACCCAGGAGAGAGTTGCAGTTTGAGCCCAGGGAAGTCTTCTGATGAACTGTCTTCTTTCACAGAGGACATCAGTCTCTGTTCTATTGAAAGTTTCAACTGAATTGATGAAACCCACCCACATTACATAGGACAATGTACTTAATTCCAAGTCTAAAATCTAATTTAAATGATGGTGTACAAAGTAAACTAGCATAGTATTTCTATTAGATGAAAATTTATATATTAACCTATGCCACTTTAATGTTGTAAAATAGACCAGTCAATTAAAAAGAAATGAGCTCAGCACTGCATTCAGTACCAGTAAACCCTGGCTTTACTTTCTAATTTTGGAAATATTTCTAAGATAACATAAGAATTGTTATTGCTCCTATAAAGTCAGTAAAATTTACAGCAAAGAGAAATGTTATTCTTAGAGAAGCTTTTTTTTCTCAACAAAGATTGTGAGCTGTTTCTGATATCTATCTTTCATGATGCCAATGTTCCTTCATTAAGTTTTATTAATAATGTTCCAGATGAATAGAATCCTCAGACATTTTCAGGCTCATTTATAACTTTTGGATACATGGTAAAGAATCTAGGTACTCATTAAAACTGTAAACTACTCTATAGGCAAGGGTACCACAGGAGTTGTTGGAAAGTCCTAATATAATTCCCAAGGCAGGGAAGGAGATGTTGAACAAAAGAATCATACAGATGTCTGGACTTTGAAAATAACTTTCCTTCTGGTAACTCTCTAATTTAAATAAGTGTAGTATGGATATGAGTCATAAATTATTTTTTCCTTTATAGATAATTTACTTTATTTTCTTTACTATTAAGCTTCTATAAACTTAATTCAAGTGTGATGGTTATTTTTATGTGTAATATAGCTAGATGATAGTACTAGTTATTGAACCAAATGCTACTCTAGTTGCTGGCAAAGATATTTTGTTTATATGGTTAAATCTATAATAATTTGATCTTTTTATTCATTTTTATCATTATAATTGATAAATTAAAATGTAAATGGTTATAGTATACAGCATGATATTTCCATATATGTATACTTCAAGTAAAGATTACTCTTAATAGTATGGGTGTGACTAATTCCATTAGTTAAAAAAAGAGTGCAAACTAAGGTTTCACCAGAGAAGAAATTCTGCCTCAAGACTACAGCCTAAACTATTTTCATTAGTGCTTTATAGTTTTTCTTGTAGGATCTTTCATCTCTTTAGTTAAATGTATTCTCAGTTATTTTATTTATTTATTTATTTTATAGCTGATGTAAGTGGGATTGCTTACTTCATATTTTTCAGCTAGTTTGTTGCTCATATCTTTAGTACAGATGGGCATTCACCATGCTGGCCAGGCTGGTCTCAGACTCCTCACCTTAAGTGATAAGCCTGCCTTGGCCTCCCAAAGTTCTGGGATTACAGGTGTAAGCCACAGCGCTCAGTCTATAATTTTTTTCTTTAGTTTCTTTATTCCCCAAACAGACTTCTGCCTCCATGAATACAAGTAATCTCATAAACTCAGATGAAAATATAGGAAAGAAAATGAAAGAGATTTGCACCTCTTTCTTAGTTCATTTAGTATTGCTATTAAGTGTTGGGGTCTGACCTGCAGTCCCTGACCCAGGGACAGATGAACAAATTTAGTCAAACACAAATTTCCAGTGAAAGAGTGGGCTAGGGGTCTGTGGCCCTTCACAAACACTCCTGAGAGAGACAGCAGTCACTAATGTGACCAGCTGGTCCTCCAGACATTTTATTCAGTATAGATTTAACAATAGAGGCTCTGAGTCAACACATTTATGGATAATGATTAAAGGTCAGGTCCCAAGGCCTAAAGCAAACACCATTTGCAGGTAATAAATTGGATCACCCTCTCCTCGAGAGCGTCATCTGGACTGTGAAAGGTTAAAGGTTTGTTTTAGGACCATGTGAGTAAACAAGTTATTCAGATAAAGTCCCCAACATTCCCTACTTATTTGCTTTTCTTTATACATATTAATTGGTATTGCTATGAGTTGGAATTTTTTAAAGAAACAGAACCAACAAGAAATATATCTATATCCAAATATGTACATTAAGAAATTGGTTCTTTTTATTATTTGCTTTTCTTTACTAAAGGTAAAAAGGATTAGGCTGCCTTCAGCTGAAACTTCTACTGAAACTATGCAAAACTCTTGGCCTTCCAAGAAGGTTTGTGATTATATTCTATAATTTTACAATCTTTCCAACCATCCTGACTGAGCTCCCACAATTAAGAATTATGTGAGACTGAGTAATTTGTAAATAAAGAGGTTGATTTAGCTAATGATTCTGCTGGCTGTAGTATAAGAAGCACTGCAGGTGAAATAAGCTAGGAAGCATCTGCTTCTGCTGAGGGATTCAGACTGCTTCCACTCATGGCAGAAAGAAAGGACTGTCAGAAAATGCAGAGATCTCATGGTGAGAGAGGAAGCAATAATGTGGTTGGAGGTAGGAGACCCTTTTTAACAACCTGCTCTCATGGGATCTAATAGAGAAAGAACTCACTTATCCCAGTACCAACCACCAGGGAGGGCATTAATCTGTTCATAAGGGAATAGATTATGCTTCTCCAAAATGCTTCCCATTAGGTCCCACCTCAAACTTTGGGATAAAATTTGAACATGAGTTTTAGGGGGACAAGCCCCCAAATTATATAAACCCCCATGTTTATTGCAACACTATTCACCATAGCCAATAGATGGAATCAAACTATGTGTTCGACAAAGGAAGAATGAGTTTAAAAAGTGTGTTATATATGCACAAAGTAATACTACTCAACCACAAAAGTAATCAAATTGTGTCATTCACAGGAGCATGAATTATCCAGGAAGACGTTAACTGAAATAAGTCAGAAACAAAAAGTTAAAAATAACATGTTCTCACTCATGTATAAGCTAAAAATGTTTATCTCATTGAAGTAAACATAACACCAGAGATTACTAGAGGCTGGGAAGTAGGGTAATTGGAAGATAAGGAGATATTTGTTAAAGAATACAAAATTACAGCTAAATAAGAGGAAAAAGTTCCAGTGTTCTGTGGTGTTTATATATTCTATACCATATATTTTTAAATAGCTAGAAGAGAGGACATTGAATGTTCTCAGCAAATAAATGATAAATGTTTGAGATGATTGATATGCTAATTACCCTGATCTGACGCTATACATTGCATGCATGAAACATTACCATGTACCCCATAAATATATACAATTGTTATGTCAATTAAAATAAATAATAATTTTTAAAAACTGTAACCTCAGCTCCTGCCCATGAGTTTTTGCCTTTGAACTTGCTCTATAATTACAAACTTTTAAGCACCTAAGTTGCTTTTTATATTTTAAGAGTTTATCACCCAATAAATGAATGGCATAAAAGTGTTCTAAACCATTTGCTTCATGCAAAAATGAAATTTAAACATCAGCTTTCTGCTATAAGTAATATTTATTTGGCTTTATGCTATGCACTTTATGCAAAATTTTGAGGAGTTGGCACAAAATACTTGCATGTTTGTTGACTCACATTCACAGCTTCTCTGGAGTATCTAAGCCCACAAAGAAAGTATATCAAGAAGATCTGATTATAAGAGATAATATTTTCATGCTCCAACAAGTTACAAATGAGTGAATAAACTCCTTCAGGTTTTCAAAAAAACTCTGGATGAAAGCAAAACCTAAAACATCAGTAAGAAAATCCATTTTGGGAAAAATTCATAGGTACCAAGATTTATATAGTACCTAGTCTACAATTTGTAATTATAAATACATTAGGACTATTCTTTTTCATATACATATACATGAACATATTACATATGTATGTGTACATATGTATCTTATATATGCTGAATGTATATGCTGAATAATTTATTGAAAAATATATATTATCTGCATATTAATTATAACTGTTAATAAATGGAATTGCAGACTATTGTACCATAAACAATTTTTAAATAGATATTAGTGTTTAAATTGTTAACATATAATTAATGAAAAAGTCAAAATTGGCAATTGTTTGGTAAATCTAAATATTAGAATATTTTATCCATTTCTGCAAATGAGATGGAAATGTTTGTTACTTTCAAATAAATCCAAATACTCACACTAGGAGGATCTTTAAACCTTGATCTAATCCAAAGCACCTGTTTTACAGATTAGTTAACTGAGATCACCTAATGAGTCGTTTAAATTCTGTAACAACTTAGTCCTTTCTGACTTTGAGAATATTAATCACTACAAAAATGACTTTGGAGAAATTTAATGTAGACCTAATATAATACGTTGATCTTCTTATTTTTCTTCTCAATCCCTAATTATTGTGAGAAGATAATAAAAACACAGATCTTATTCAGAGAAAATTACATCCATATTTATATATGCATAATATAATATCCATCTTCAGTGTATCATAAACTACCACCATGCAGTTAAAAAATGTGAGAGAGATGTAAGAGTTATCTTTATTTTCCCAAATTAACTACACACAAGTTATTTCAAATTACTCAACTACAACCACAAAGTAAATACCAAGACAATTGGAGAATTCTCAGGGGAGATGAGATCAAGTAATTAAAAAAATACTAAGCTGGACAATGATTATTACAAGGATATGGTCAGTCTCACCTAAAGGTAAGATTATTGAAAAAGGAGGTAGAGCAAATCTCTTCATTCTCAAACACATGTAAAAAAAAAAAAAAAAAAAAAAAGCATGGTGTCTTGAAGAAAAAAATAATAACACAAAAGTATAATAAGAAAATATTCATTATTTTAGATATTTTGTACGTTTCCATAAAAGTAACATATATAACATATACACACACTACTTTAATAACAGTTATTTCGTCTGTAAAAATCTGTATTACATATAATTATTATATTTGAGAAAAAGTCAATTTGTCTATTCTTTTTCCCAAAGGATACCTATGGAACTTTATTAAAATAAAATTCACTTTGAATAGCACATTAACCAGATGTTATGTTAAGCTGTATCTCATAATTTTAAAACTAAATTTGCTCCTTACACATATGTTATTCAAGATCAGTTCTCTAAATCTTAATCACAATACATTACCATTGACAGGACCGGGTGTTGCATCAAGAAATCTGGAGGTCAAAGTAAATTTGGATTTTAATGTTTGTATGTGTGTGTGTTTGTGTGTTTATGTATAAGAAAAATTATTGACTTTAATCTCCTTAAAAAATAATAAAGTGTGCTAGTTGTGGTGGCTCACGCCTGTAATCCCAGCACTTTGGGAGGCCGAGGTGGGCAGATCACAAGGTCAAGAGATCAAGACCATCCTGGCCAACATGGTGAAACCCTGTCTCTACTAAGGGTGTGCGTGCCTGTAATCCCAGCTACTCGGGAGGCTGAAGCAGAAGAACTGCTTGAACTGGGAGGCGGAGGTTACAATGAGCCAGGGTTGCACCACTGCACTCCAGCCTGGTGCCTGGTGACAGAGTAAGACTCTGACTCAGAATAATAATAATAATAATAATAATAATAATAAAGGGGTAAGTAGAGATGATCTGTATATCTGTGCTATGTATATCAAGTATTAATTATAGCATATATACCAGAATGCATGTGCTTAGTAAATGCTTATACAAAAGCTGAGTCATGTATGATAGCACCGCAATCTTAGCTTTTTTCTTTCAACAATGAAATAATGCTATTTCTTTAATTCATTAGCTTGAGTGAATAGTCTTAAATACATTAAATCCTTCTAATAGTCTGAATGGTCTACAACATTTTAATCGCTCATTCTCTTAAATATTAAGCATACATCCCCAAATATGTTCATATATTTTAAATTATTAACTATGTACCTATATCCTGTAGAGATCAAAGGCACTAACTCTGGAGTTAGATTGCCTAGAGTTATATCAAGCCTCAGCTACTTTCTAGTTTTGTGAAGTTAGGTAAGTTATTTTATCAATATGTACCATTGTAAATATTAAATCAAGATATGGGTAATAGTACCTACTTCATATGGTTGTTGTGAGAATAAAATTATTTAATGTATATCAAGTGCTTACAACAATGTTGTAAATACTCAAATACTGAGGGGCATTATTAGTATTTTATTGTTATCATTATTGCTATAATATTACATTATGTGTTCCCAAATACTAAAGAAAAATAAATTGCACACATACATAGATACCGAGAGAGAGAGAGAGAGAGAGAGAGAGAGTAGAAAAAAAGCAAGAAAGGAAGGAAGGGAGGGGGGAGGGAGGGAGGGAGGAAGGAAGGAAGGAAGGAAGGAAGGAAGGAAGGAAGGAAGGAAGGAAGGAAGGAAGGGGCATAGGTGAAAGATAACAAAATGGAGGTAATATAATATTTTCTTCCACAGACCCATCTTGTTACTTTTAAGGTGATTACAAAGTAGATTGGGGATGACAATGCATAGTTTTCTAATTCTAATTATTAGGTTAAAACACGTGTGCATTGTTACTGGGTCCAAGCTATATGAAGAGTGATGTGTCATTAACAGTCAAAATAACAACCTTTTGCATATGGAGGTTTCTTCTAGAATTTTCCTATCTTGCTTCTCTTTTGCCAATTACAAAACTGTTGCAAATATTGATGTTACTGCTATGCCCCTTAAGATCTCTTAATCAGCCTGCTACTGACTTAAATTCCTGATGAATGTGTCACAAAAGTTATGTAATCTTGGGAACAATCTTTTGCTTCCTTATTCTAAAAGAGGCCAGTATGCTTGTAGTAAAACCAAGATCCTCTGGATCTTTCACAACTACATGTTTGGAGAGTAAGATATATTTTATCTTCTGGATCTCACCTGTCACAGTGTCCATTTGTTTCTCCAAGCAGAAGATGTGCCATAAGAAATCACGGTGAACATTGAGTATCCTGATATTTAGCTTTCATTGATTCATGCCACTCCCCTCAATCTCTGTGTTTAATTATAAGATAAATTAGCTGAGAATTTAGGTATTATTCAAAGTCTGTGCTTCCTCCCTCAGTTTAGCCCAATACTAATCAACATTGAATTTTTAGTCATGTTTATCATTGGCTTATTTTTAGAAAATATTTATTAAATACCTATTATGTGTCAGACACTACTAGTTATTAAAGACACAATGGTGAGGAAAAAGTTCTAGTCTCTCGTATCAAAAACTATAGAACTCTCTCTTACTTGTATGTTAGCCCATTTTCCAGTCTGGATAACAAAGAGTGAAATAGATTGCTCCCACTGAGATATAAGAAAAGCTTGTGATTGTTCAAAAATTGCTCAAACTAGTTTGTGTGAATTGGGAGTAGAACTGTTAAAATATAATAACTTTATCTTTGGTTTAAGAGGAACCATGAGTTTGAACTAGATTGACACCTAGAAGGAATAATTTTTTTGAATTACAATCTTGGTTTGAGAGAATTTTTTTTTTTAGAATTTATATCTTTAAGTAGTTTTACTCCTTTTATGTCCTGGGTATCCTTTCTATTCTTTGATAATAAGAGTTGTAGAGCAAGATGTGTGTTACTTTGGACTTGGCTGCAAGGAAGGTCGCAATTAAAATTATTGCTTAGCCAACAAATATATTTTGATTAATATGACCTTATAATCAGTGCAACTCTCTGCTCTCCTCTACTGACATCCTTATGCACCCACCCTTCAGGTCGTACCCCATATTATAATTTGTGTTATCTCTGGACCTCTTTATTTAGGAGTTACAGTCTTACTTTTGAAATTGTATTTATAAAACCAAGTAGGTTTTATGATGTATATATGAACATCCTATAAATTCATATCAGGATCTTGCATTTTTTATTTCACTTATTTGATTTAAAACAAATAAAATAACAACTCTAATAAAATCCCTTTGCCTTTATAAGTCTTCAGTTGGTTTAACATCTTCTCACTCTGTTCTCCGAATGTGTGTTTTCATGACTTTAATGCAAGAATTAATGTAAGTAGATGATTATTTTAGCAATAGGATCAAATCTATCACAATGTGGGCACTATTTAAATTCTAGCAATCACATTGACTTAATCTTTTTGTAATATTCCAGTCCCAAGATCTCTTAGCTAGTTTACACCAAGTTCACTGAGGCCCTGAACAATTTAAATAATGAAAATCCTGGCAGCTGTTGGCTTCATTGCTTTAAGAACACATTTTCTATTCCTGCTGAAATCTATTCTTTCTGTCAGGGCACAAGGATTCCTCATTGCTTACTTTGGCTTTTTTGTGATATGTTAACAGCAAGTAAAGAAAATCAGAAGCCATATTTGTTTTCGATTTTCAAATATATGTTTACTGATTATCAGTTACTATTCTAAGTGTTTCATAAGTACTTCCTAATTTAATTTTCGTAACAATTATATGAGGAGGTTTCTATCTCTGTCTTCATTTTATAGAATTGGGATTTAGTGGCATAGAGAGGTTAGTGAGTTGCCCAAATTATATATGCTCAAGTAAGCGAGAAAGTCAGCTTTCTCATTCCAAAGTTCATCTCCCACCAACTCCTCTCTGCTGTCTCCCAAAATACAAAACCAGAACACCCAGAAGAAATAATCACTGTATGAGGGGGCTGGGCATTGTGGCTCACATCTGTAATCCCAGCAATTTGGGAAGCCAAGGCAGTTGGATCACCTGAGGCCAGGAGTTTGAGAATAGCCTGGCTAAAATGGTAAAACCCCATCTCTAAAAAAAATACCAAAATTAGCTGGATGTGGTGGCTCTCGCCTGTATTCCCAGCTACTCTGGAGGCTGAGGCAAGAGAATTGCTTGAGCAAGGAAGGTGGAGGTTGTAGTCAGCCAAGATGGTGCCACTGTACTCCATCCTGGATGACAAAGCAAGACTCTGTCTCAAAAAAATAAGAAAAAAAAATCAGCAACTCATGAATTAGTATTTTTATAAATAGAGAAAACAGGAATGTTTATTTTATATAAAGTGTTTTTAGGAAGGTTGAATCTCAGCTGTACAATGAAAAACGTGAGATTCAAACAGTTCCCATATACTCCTCATGCAGTTCCTCTATTATTAATATTCTGTAATATTATACTACATTTGTCACACTTCATGAACCATTACTGATAGATTATTAACTAAGTCAATACTTTATCTATTTTTAAAATGTATTTACCTTATGTTCTTTTATGGTTCAAGGACCTCATCCAAGGTATCTCACAACATTTAGTCACTATGCCTCCTTAGGCTGCTTTTGTTGTGAGTTTCTCAAATTTTCCTTATTCTGAGGACCTTGATAGTTTTGAGAAGTAATGTTTAGGTAGTCTACAGAATGCCCATTAATTGGAACTTAATTGAGATTTTTCTGATGTTTTTGCAATAATTCTAATAGAGTTATATATTTGGGTATTAAAGACTACAGAGAAAACATGCCATTTTCATCACATAATATCAAGGGGACATATTCTCAACAGGACTTACTATTGTAATGTTGAACTTGATCACATGACTGCAATAGTGTTTGTCAGAATTCTCCACTACAAAGTGACACTTCCTGCCTGCGCTTATATCTATCTATATACTGTTTGAAAAGAATTCACTTTGCACTGCCAAAACTTAAAAAGGGAAGAATTATTTATGTTCTACTTCCTTGCAAGTGGAGTAGCTATATATATTATTTGGAATTCTCTTGCACAGGAGATTTGTCTATCTTCCCCTTTATTTATTCAGTCATTTAGTATATTTATTTCTTTTGTACCTTAGGTTACAAAAAAAGTATTTTTTTTCTTTTCTTAAAATTGTTTCAGCTTTGTTGATTAAGAACTCTCTTAGTTTCAGTTGGCTTCTTTACACTTTTGGCATATTTTCATTATTGTGAGATTTTGTTCTGGTTTGGCTTGGTTTGTTGTCTTTGACACTTTCTAACATTTTGGCACTATACAATACTCTTGTATATTTCCTTCCCTAGTCCAGAAATCAGTCACATCTCTAAGGAACCCTAGTTATTCTTGCTGGGGGATAGCAGAGTAAAAGCCTATATTTAATCACTAGATGCACTCATTGCTACTAGGGTGTCCTTGTTTTTAGTCACATTCAGAAAACCAAGAAAATACATGTGTGTACACTGACCTGTATATATACACATATCTACAAATATTTCTATATATATACTACCTGTAAATATATTTGACTAAACATAAATTCATACCCATGACTCTACCTCTAATTTATTTACTATCTGGATCATTCTACAACCCTTTCTTTCCTTGTATGTAAAATATCACTTCAGCAGCAAGAAATGTAGCTACCATCCTCTTCCATTCAATGACATAATTGTTCAATCCCAGTGTTATAATTATTAGGTCATGGAAAACAACTTGCAAGTAGAGTAGCTATATATATTATTGAAAACAACTTTGCTAACTATATTACAGAACTTCTCTACAATTCTTATTGCCTTTGTTTTACAGAATTCATTCGTTTCAAAAATTACATAGTTTAGCACCTTCTTCTACCAAAACCTTCAGTGACATTGTTTCATATATTTGAAAAGGAGATTTTTGTTATTTTGATATTCTAAATTCTATGCTATTGTCTTCCAAGGCTTTAAATAATCCATTTTAAAGTTGTATGTATGTCCTTAAAGTTTTACTGGTTTTGACAAAGGGATAGTGTCAAGTTTCCCCTCATTATAATATTATGCAGAATAATATCACTTTCCTAAAAAATAGGAGCCCCTACTCTAACATCTCTTAGTTTTTTCCTTGGGCTGATATAATTATAGCATACAATATGTAGCCTTCTCATACTAGCTTCTCCTATATATCAATATGCATTTAAGATTCAGTCATATATTTTTATTGCTTCTGTGAACAAAATTTATCTGAAAAGGAATTTGAAGGAAAGATATGTTATTTCAGTAGAGTTTGCAAACTGGGGAGACACAGCCTTTAGTGTAAAATGAAGATTCATCCCAAAGAATAAAGAAAGCATTTCATCGGAGAATAAAAAGAGGGCTTCAGTTTCATAGCAAAAGTTTCTGCTCTGGTTCTCAATCGAGTCCATGTATGCCAAGGGAAGATTCAAACTTGCTTAGTTCTGACTGATCTGCACAACTGAGTTCTCATTAGTTGATAAAGTTGAACTCCAACTGGCTGGGTCAGCTAAGCTCTGAGTCGTTGGCTTCCAACAGCAAAACCAAAAGTCTCTGTAAGATGTTTCTTTTAACATCTGTGTTTGAAAGAATGTGTGATGGAGCGGTTTCTGGTCACAGCTTATTTTGGCTTTAACAACAGACCAGACTGTAGTAACAAAGGTCCTGTGGTATACCTACCACATATTTCTGTGAACATAGAGTACATGATCAGTTTCTCACCCAGTCATGGACAGCAGTTTCTGTTTTAATTCTGAGCACCTCAGTTAGCTACAGGGAGTTCATTTTGTCTACAGGCACAGGGCATACGTTGATATTTGCCAGGTATGAAAATTAAGTCTACCATAGATTGTACTTTCATGGATTATGTTTTAGTATTATATCTAAAAACCCATTATCAAATACAAGGCCACACAGAGTTTGTCTTTTCTTTCACATTTCATAGTTTTGCATTTGCCACTTATGTCTATGATCTATTTTGAGGCAATCTTTGTAAAAGCTGTACAGTCTGTTTCCAGGCTCAATTTTTTGCCTATGAATGGCCAACTGTTCAATCATCATTTGTTGAAGATTATTCATTCTTCCTTGGATTGTCTTTGCTTCTTCATCAAAGGTCAGCTGGCTATATGCCTATGGATACATTTC
Source organism: Callithrix jacchus (assembly GCF_049354715.1). NCBI lineage: Eukaryota > Metazoa > Chordata > Mammalia > Primates > Cebidae > Callithrix > Callithrix jacchus. Next base: position 90,950,363 of record NC_133511.1, read on the forward strand.
TGGAATACTTTGCTCAAGTGATCTATGTGTCTATACTTTCACCAATACCATGCTAACTAGTCTATGGTAGATTCATAGTATCGTTTGAAATTGGGTAGTATGTATCCTCCAACTTTATTCTTCAGGCATGTCTGTTTATGATGATGCAGAAGAGGTATAGACAAATCTAAGCTTAAGCACATTTAAAAGTGTCTGCTTACATTACTCTGATGATATCTTACTTGCCAATAGAAGTTTAGTGGCCAAATTTAGGAACATATGAGGGAAAATACAGCAACTCTTTGTGGGAAATAAAAATATTTTTAATCATATATTCTGAAAGAGATGGTTTCAGAGAAAGACCTAGAAATAGAAATTCTATTTGACCTAGCAATTCCAATCCTGGGTATGTATCCAAAGGATTATAAATCGTTCTATTATAAAGACACATGCACATGTATGCTCATTGCAGCACTGTTTACAATAGCAAAGATCTGGAACCAACCCAAATGCCCATCGATGATAGACTGAACAAGGAAAATGTGGCATATATGCCATTGAATACTATGCAGCCATAAAAAATAATGAATTCGTGCCCTTTGTAGGGACATGGATGAATCTGGAAACCATAATTCTCAGCAAACTGACACAAGGACAGAAAATCAAAAATTGCATGTTCTCACTTATAGGTGAGTGTTGAATAATGAGAACACAAGGACATAAGGAGAGGAGCATCACACACTGTTGAGGGGGCTAGGGGAGAGACAGTGGGGGGTGGGAGGCTGGGGGTTGAGGAGGGATAATATGGGGAGAAATGCCAGATATAGGTGACAGGGGGACGGAGGCAGCAAACCACATTGCCAAGTATATACCTAGGCAACAATCCTGCATAATCTGCACATGTACCCCAGAACCTAAAGTACAATATAAAAAAAAGGAACATCACCCTAGATGATGCCAGCGTTCCTTGCCTAATGGTTCTGCATCAGCCAAGGGGACCAGATAACTCAAACGATTCTCCTGCTTCAGCCTTCCGAGTAGCTGGGTCTACTAATGGGCACCACCACATGTGGTTAACTTTTGTACTTTTAGTGGAGATGGGGATTCACTATGTTAGCCTGGCCAGTCTCAAACTCCTGACCTCAAGTGATCTGCCCATCTCAGCCTCCCAAAGAGCTGGGATTATAGGCATGAGCCACAGTGCTCAGCCTTTCTCTAAATATTTATGTGTAATTTTCTGTCTTTCCACATATAATTTAAGTGTGAAGTGAAACAATTGTCTTTTGTCATTACGACTCTAGTGCACAGACAAATAATGGTTCTACATTCAAAATTAAGTAAATATTTGCATAAGAAAATAATTAATGAATTCACTCATATATTATAGAATTAATAAAACATTTTACAATATTGACATAAAGTGAGTAAACTATAACTAAAGACTGACTTTGTTTCTGAGCTTTGACAAGGAACATAGTCATTTAAAAATAATTTATTTATTATAGAAAAGGCAGGGGGAAAAAGAAATGTAAATTAAGACACTAAATTAAATGACATTTTTTCTCACCTATTTTTTTTTCTGTAATACTCTGTAGCCTCTCACACGGTGGACACAATTGTCTTATGGAAGTTCTTCTTTTCCTTTTCATCTGGGCTATCTCACTAATGATCCACTTACATTTCCATATACTCATTCATTGGTTCATCATACTCTTTTTAAATAATTTGTGAATTTCAGAACATTCCTTTATTCTGTTTATTTTCTGCATCTTTTACTTTAGTGACCACATTCATACACATAGCTTCTACTATCCTTTTCATAACACATTATTAATTCTCTATCTGGCAACCTACCTTATTTCTGAATCCCAGATGTATTTCTATCTGAAAGCTGGCTACCTGCACATGACTATAACACCTGCATCTGAATTTTCAGCCTAGCTATTGTTTGCAATTTTTAATGGTAACCATTATTTTTCTAGCTCACCTCCCTCACCTGTATGCTCTTTCATTTACACCAGTATTATATCAATTATGAAACCCTATAAATTCCAGCACTGTAATATCTTTCCTGGCTGTTTTTGGCCCTTAAAACACACCTCTTTCATACATTCCAACACAATTTCCTCATTGTCAGCCAGCTTGCATCATATTCAAGTCAAAAGTGATGATTAAATTGAAAAAACTCTAAAAGTGTCCCGATAGCTACTGAATAAATAATAAACTCCTTAAACTGTCATTTAAATCATTCTGTGACATCCTCTTTATCACTTTTTCTAGTCTTCTCTGTGGCTATTTCTACTACCATTTTTGTAGGAGAAAGAAGGACGCTTCTGGTTTGTGGATAGTGTTGGTTATACGTGTGTGGTTTGAATATTATCCTCAATCTGCACATCGATGTAATCTGCTTTTTAAAATATGTACACTATACTTTATTAAACAGTTAAAGTAGACAGTCATCATAGAGAAAATAAAAGGGGATATGTTAATTAAAGTAGTTTTAGTTTCTTATATTTCTTAGAAATAAGTTAATGTTATGATTTAAACTCTAATAAACCCTAATATCTTTTAAATATTTCATATTTATTTCTAAAAGAAATAAAATCAAATTTTTTTCATTCTAAATTACTAAAACTTAAAAAGAATCAAACAAAATTCAAAGAAATCAATACATAGCAGCAAGGACCAAATTAAAAATTTCATTGCTAAATGAAATATACTACCCATAAGAGCATTAAAAGGAATTATGAAATATGTGATATTTACAGAAAAAATATTAAACGCTTTCAAAAATTATAAATAATAAAACAGTATTAAAGGAGTATCAAAGAAGACCCAAGTAAATATGAATTCTGTAAATTCATGTGGACGAAGGTTAAAGTTTATAAAGATATAAATTCTATTTCAATGAATCATAAAGTCAGTGTACTGGTACTAGATAAATTACTTTTAAACATTATTTGCTGTGTCCATATGCATAAGACACAAGCATAAGTCATAGTTCAGTAATTTTATTCTTAAGTGGAAGTTGAGAAGAAAAAAACATGTTCAACTTCAACAGAACATATGGAAAATATTAGTCAAAAAATTGGCAAAGAAATTTGGCAAACGTAAACAAATGTACAAAATAAAGTCTGATGCTAGAATACTAGGGAACAGATATGCACATACACTCTAAACTGGTACAATCACTTTTGAGAACAAATTTTTTAAATGTAGTATTTGCACTTTTTCATATATGTCTGGAATACAGCATAAGAATATCCATTATAGGACCAGGCGCGGTGGCTCACGCCTGCAATCCCAGCACTTTGGAGGTCGAGGCGTGTGGATCATGAGGTCAAGAGATCGAGACCATCGTGGTCAAAATAGTGAAACCCCGTCTCTACTAAAAATACAAAAAAATTAGCTGGGCACGGTGGCGCGTGCCTGTAATCCCAGCTACTCAGGAGGCTGAGGCAGGAGAATTGCCTGAACCCAGGAGGCGGTGAGCCGAGATCGCGCCATTGCACTCCAGCCTCTGTAAAAACAAGAACGAAACTCCGTCTCAAAAAAAAAAAAAAAAAAAAAGAATAGCCATTATAGCAATATTTGAAATAACAAAAAGTTGAAAGTCATTTAGTGTCTTACATAAATTGGTTTCTTTTTGTTTATTTATCTGATGAAGCCATATACTTAATTTGAAACTACTGAAACCTATATATGTATATATATACACACACACACACATATATACCAACAGTAAAAAATTGCAAATACACAATGTTTGGAAAAAAGTTGTAGAATACATAAAGTATAAGATTTAAATACATATTGAAGACACCTTTTTTAGGATTCACATTTCCAAGAATCTGTGGGCACAGAAAAATCAGCATATATTGGAAAATAAAAGAATGGGAGTGTTAATCCAGTTCAGAGCTAAAGAAAGCTATATGAGAGAGAACTTAGTTAAGAAAAACCTTATGGATGAAGGAAAATTTAACCAGCTTTAAATAATTATATTTAGCCTGAAAAGGAATGAGCAACTATAAAAGAGAAAAAATATCTCTTAAGATCATGATCCTTAACGTAGGGATGTTCCTCATTGCTGCTTCCCTATCTGTGCCTTCCTCCTCCCCAGTTTCCCCTTTCTCATGTCCATAGCTCTGCCAATGAATGATCATGTGCACATCTCTCAACCTCTTCATGCTGCGCTATAAGATGGAGATGATTACACAAACTACTGCACAGAGATAATGCAAAAATTAAAAGTTAATTAATGTAAAGCACTTAGACCGATAGAAAGCACTCAATAAACTTAGCCTCTATAATTATTAGTAAATAAGATCATAAGAACTGTCTTTCTGTGATAACAGTTTCCTCTTATCTTTCAGGAGTTTTTGCCCTTTTTTAGTACAGTGAATGTTTGAGTTGAAAGAAGCTCCTGGAATTTGTATGTGAGGCCTGTAAATCTCAGCCATAAAGCCAGGAAGAAATACTGTGCTCAGATCACAAAAGGTGAAAACTATAGTTAAATGAATTAATGGCTCACCTCTTTCTATTATTATTACATGATGTTTTTACCTGCCTTAGTTGTGTACTTCTTAAGAATGCTATACCTGGGTTTTACATTTCTTTAACTCAAAATGTTATAAAAATATTGTAACATTCCAGAATAATTCTTGATGTCATTTAAAGGAACATCAGTATATGTCCTATTGTGTGATTTGCTTCTTTTTAAAAAATTTATTCAATATTTCCATCTGCTAGTAATTGTTGAAAGAAGTAGAGGTAACTTACCAAAATCAATACCTTCCCTAAAATAAATTACAAACTAAAGAGAGGGAAGGTGTACAAAAACATAGAAATGAAAAAAATTGAAAATGCATGACAGTGTTGAGTTTTATAAAGGACATCAACTGAGGAAGAGTGATAGATGGTATCATATATGCTGGAAGGCAGCAAGCAAAGATGATCAGGTATATATCATCAGGAAGGTGAGACTTGGGCTGAAACATGGATACTAATTGGATGATAGCTATGTGAATTACTGCAGAAAGTATATTCTAGATAGCAGGAACAGAGGCTCAGAGCTGTGATTTAAACTGCTGTATATGAGAAAGAGGAACATACCAAAAGAAAAAAAAAAGAAAATAAGAAAATGTGGTCAGAATATGGTCAGTAGATAGAAGTGTGAAGAAGTCATGTTAGAGAAGTATTTGCCATCTGGTTGTATAGGACGTTTTTTGGTAAGAGTTTGCATTTTACTTTAATATTAATAGCAAAGCAGCTTGGAAGTATTTGTTGACTGGTTGTGGAAAAGGAAGGCAAACCAAAAGGAAAGGGAGTAAACTCTATGATCCAGAGTAGATTACAGTATAAAAAGTTTACAACACACCTACATCATCAGGAGGTATTTGATTTTAGTGAACCTCAATGTTTACAATGACCTGCAGATTCAGAACTAGTGTACAAAATAGTATAAAATAAAGATTTAGTTACACCGTATTGTTTAATATATGTTCAGATTCTGCTTTTCCAACTGATATGCTTAGCCTGAATAATGCAGGATGTTTGTTTTCAGCATCTAAGTATGGTGAACATTACTTTTTAAAAGTTGTGCAGAATTAAGATAGATTAATTAAGGCCAAATATCCCTTATGACTGTTATATATCCAAGTTGTTGATTTGTTTTAGGGTACAAATAGCCTACATTTTAATAAAGAGAATGTGTGTTCCTTGTACAAAGAAATAGCAACCACTGTAGCACCATGCCTGATCTGGGCATTTGACATCTGCATTTCAAAGACACATAAGCTTTGGTTCCTGTCCAAGCCATGCCTGACCATTATCACATCAACCATCTCCCTCCCCATTATGCCACAGCAATATGTAAAAGAAAGAACATGTTTAAACTGCTCCCTGCCAGCTGGCTGTGTTCATTCCTGACACAGCAATCTGTGACTCTCTGGCCTCCTGTGAGAGAAAAGAGAAGGTTCAGCCAAGATAATACCCACAGAAAGAGTAATTTGACGTATTGCTTTTTATGTTTCTCTGCCAATGGAATAGCTCATAACTTTGTCTCACTTGCATAAAGGGGAATATATATAGAGAGTGTGTGTGTGTATATGTGTGTGTGTATATATACATATACACACACACACACATATAGTGTGTTAAATCATTTATTGAGGAAACAACAATTTTTTGAATAGTCCTATGTCAGAAAGAGAGTTATGTGCTAATTATATAAGGTTGAGCAAAATAAAGAAATGGTATATGTGTGTATTTCTAGGTTTATTAATTAAAATACACAAATAATTAGTGATACATTTTATGAAAGTAACAAACTGAAGATGAAAAACCATCAAGGTGCCTGTGCTACCCATTTCAGTAAAGCTCTCTTCTTGCCATGTTTAACTACCCTTCCACCGCAGTGTTTTCAGATGCTTATGCTCTTAGACAACTTGGTGATACAAAATCAATCAGTGAAAGTATGTATGTCCAACTTTTAATGCATGCCTAGTGACAATAGTAGCTAATTCTATTACAACTGTTTTTAGTTTCTTGAAAACTCACAAAATATGAGATTTATTAGATAGTTTTTCTATGATAACAAAAGACAACCTAATCTTAAAATAAATATACTATCAGGGACTGGGAAAGACCTGTGTCATCATTTCAATACTCCAGAAACTGGCTGTTTAAATGGCACTGTTCAAATGGGGATTCAGAAAAAGGAGATAGTAGAGGATGCTTTAAAAGATTTATTCTTGGCACATTTTAGGGCTATAGTTTCTTTGCTACATAACCCTATTAAGCAGAAGCAGTAGCATTTATGACTTCATTAATTCATTGGGTGCATTAAAGGGATCATCTCTTACTGTCTCTTGTTATGCAGGAGACTTAGTCCCAGTAACTAAGCCACTAAACCTGACCTCTATCTCTCTTAGCCCCAAGGCCACAACTTCTATCCCTGAATGGATGCTAATGAGCCATCCAAATTGTTCCCACATGCAGGAGTTTTCCCCTATGACTTTATGTTTCTCTTCACCTGGAATTTCACTTTCATTTTAGCTTAGAATTATATTTTTGATCATATTTGATCAGTATTTCTAAATATTCCTAATTGTTGGAGCTGGGAAGAATAGAAGAGCAGAAGGGAGTGTTTACCTTAGTATATTCTGCTTTGCTGCCTAAATTGAAATTTACTCCTAGGAAAACATCGAGTTGAGGTTTTTCTTAATACACACATGTACGCACACACACACACATACACACATACGTGTGTGTATATATATATATAAAGAAAAATATGTATATATATTTTTTATTGTACTTTATGTTCTGAGGTACATATGTAGATCATGCACGATTGTTAGGTAGGTACATACGTGGCAATGTGGTTTGCTGCCTCCATCCCCTGTCATTTATATCTGGCATTTCTCCCCATGTTATCCCTCTCCAATCTCCCTACCCTCTGCTGTCTCTCCCCAGTCCCCACCAACAGACCCCAGTGTGTGATGCTCCTCTCCCCGTGTCCATGTGTTTTCATTGTTCAACACTCACCTATAAGTGAGAACATGAGGTGTTTGATTTTCTGTCCTTGTGTCAGTTTGCTGAGAATGATGGTTTCCAGATTCATCCATGTCCCTACAAAGGACAGACTCATCATTTTTTATGGCTGCATAGTATTCCATGGTGTATATGTGCCACATTTTTCTTGTCCAGTCTATCATCAATGGACATTTGGGTTGTTTTCAAGTCTTTGCTATTGCAAACAGTGCCACAATGAACATATGTGTGCATATGTCTTTATAATAGAATGATTTATAATCCTTTGGGTATATACCCAGTAATGGGATTGCTGGGCCATATGGAATTTCTATTTCTAGGTCCTTGAGCAAGCGCCACACTGTCTTCCACAATGGTTGAACTAATTTACACTCCCACCAACAGTGTAAAAGTACATAAAATTCCATCATCATGCCAAATGTACAGTTGCTTGAAAAGAGCAAATAAGTTGTTAGATATGAAAACGTTGAAATATTATCTTCTATGTGAAAATTAGGATTAATATTATTATTTACAAGCACATCAGATTAACTCTTGTCTCCCAGTAAGAGTCAGGAAAAATGGAAGACAAGAAATACTGAAGTTTGATTAGAGATAAAAACATTCCAGTGCATGTGGAATGTGAATGGGGTTCTGGATTATCTAAATAAGAGAACACACATTGATAAGGCAAAAGTTTCATTAAGATCAGGTAGGCTGTTGTTTAACAGACATTTGGCAGCTTTCTAAGAGGGACATTTTCTACTTCAGAATGAGCCTATAGTATGTCAAACTGTTTATCAATATATTATGATTGAAATCCTTATGCTAACACAAAAAGAAAGATACATGTGACTTTCTGTTCAAAAAATATTTAGCATCACACATTTCAAAATATTATGTATGTACTATAGTATTGTCATCTAAAAAATTCAATGCCTCCTTGTTTTTCATAGGAATCACAGCTAATACTCTGAAGGTGAATGTGCAACTCTGTCTAAAATTTTTTTATTATCAATCTTCCCCATGTGTCTAATCAAGTTAATCCAACTCAGCTGTGATTTCCAGCCTACTAAATTGACTCTAAGCTTTCAGAGGCAATGGAAGCTTCCAGTGAACAGCAAGGTGCATTTTTATTACTTTAAAAAGTGAAATAATGTAATGCATTTCTTTGACAATTAACTTTATAAAATTATTTTAGTGTAACTAAGAAGGAATTCAAATTGACTGAAAGATTAGAAAAAATATGAAAGATAATAGTATCCTAGGTTTTAAAGTCTCCATGGTAACTTGGAGAAAATTGAAAAGCAGTGATATGGTTTGGCTGTGTGTCCTCCCAAAACTCATCTGGAATTATAGCTCCAATAATTCCCACATGTTGTGTGAGGGATCCAGTGGGAGATAATTGAGTCATGGAGGCAGGTTTTTCCTGTGCTGTTCTCATGATAGTAAGTCTCATGAGAGCTGATGGTTTTATAAAGGGCAGTTCCCCTGAACATGCTCTCTTGCCTGCCACCATGTAAGATGTACCTTTGCCCCTCCTTCACCTTCTGCCATGACTGTGAGGCCTCCAGTAATATACTATGATTTGGGACAAAAGTAGTCCTCATACTTGTCCAAGAAGCAAAGCTCTTGAAAGTCCAATAAAATAGAGAGAAAGAAAAAAAATCCTCCAAGATGAAGGTATTAATTAGGTTGGTGTGCTCTGAGGCCACTCTCCTTGGTTTATATCTTATCATTCTTTCCTCACATGGTCTTCCCTCTGTGTATCTGTGTCCTAATCTCTCATAAACACAATGGTAATATTGGATTAAGGCCTACCTTCATGACTACTTAATCTTAAGTAACTCTTCAAAGACCCTATATCCAAATACAGTTACCTTCTGAGGTACTGAAGTAAGAATATCAACATATGGATTTGGTGGGGGGACACCCTTCAGCCTGACACATTGTAATAGACATGTTTAAAACATCTGCTCTGTATGAAATTTGGAAGATTTTATTAAAATTTTAGCCTACTTTTGTGATGCTTAAGACTAAAAAAAGAGTAGCCCAGAAGGAGAATATTTATCCATGTTGTTATAAATTATGTTTGCTCTACCAGGACAATGTAACGATAACACTTAAATTGAAGAGAAACCAGGTATCAAATATGGTTACAGTCAAAATGCAGAGTGTTTCCTGCTCAATAGCTTTCATTTCACACCCACTTTCTAGTCCATTATCTGTGGGCCTTTAATTAGATTTCTAAAAACCGGAAGAAAAAATTTAGCTCCATTGTGAACTGTCAGCAAAGATTTTGAGATGGCAACAGAATAGGTGAGGAAAAGTGCTACCTTTTTTGTTTCAGATAATAGAAATATCATGTTTACAAACTTTAAAAGATCCAGAGCTGATTTCACCCTGGCCATTAAACGTGCAAAATCTGATGACAAATCATCTCAGGCTACTGATTTATTGTTATCACACATGATACACAATGAAGAGCAGTATCTTTATTTCTTGAGCTAGAAGACTTCAACATTTCCAAAGTGATCTGACAGTTGGCCAGGGTGTTCCCTCTAAATCAAAGGTTAACACTCCAATAATATACTGGGAAGGTGTTTCAGCTATTTACCAGGCTACTAGGACATTATTTAGCAACAGTAAAGAATAAATAAATGATTTATATGAATATACACTAGTGTAATGAACTCTAAATCTTTACTTCAAAAAAATGCCCAGACTTGTGGCTGGTGTCTTGCCATATAGAAAGCTACTCGAGAGGCTGAGGCAGGAGAATCACTTGAATGGGGATGCTGAGGTTGCAGTGAGCTGAGACTTTGCCACTGCACTCCAGCCTGGATGACAGAATGAGTGAGACTCTGTCAAAAACAAAAACACAACAACAAAATAGAAAAACAAAAAAACTATTGGAAGGGCCAATATAAAGGGAAGCCTCACACTTTCATGGATTTCCCACTAGAAACAGCCTACCTCTTGCCCTTTACCCCACTTGAAGATCTGAAGACAAATCCCCTTTTGTGTTTGGGCAGAAATCAGGTGGGGGGCAAAGGGCAAAGCAATAATTTTTACCAAGATGTATATCCAGGTTATATAAATGTAAAATCACCAAGCATTCTCTTTTTGACAGTCTATAAGATATAAACAGTTATAGAATTTCATGTATGCCTTGAAAGAATTAAGAAGAATTAGGACTTCTTTAAAGGTTGAATTCCTTATTCAAGCCATTAAATATTCTCTTGAATGTATACTTTTTGTTTCCATTCTAATTTTTAGTCTCAGGTCAGTTCCTGATCACCAATCATTTGGCCGAGTGTCAGCACCTCCCTAGGACTTTCTCTCCTTTTTCTTGAGCTCTTATTTCACTCTAGTCACTTTATCCATATTGCTGGCTCTCTACTGTCTAAATCACAATCTGTAACATATAATTCCTCAATCTGGAAACCACCAGCAGCTCTGCAGCAACTATCAGAGCAAGTCTGGCAAAAAGCCATGCTTCTAGACTGTAATTTTCCAATTTCAATCACAATTACTCTCTTCCTCATTCATACCAGACTATAAATCCATGCCTTTCATGCTTAGGGACCTCAAGTCATTTTGTTCTCTTTGCTTGCAGTATACAAAACATAGTGAATCAATGTCAAAAAGCATCCTCTTGCAAAGCAACTTTAGTATAAATCCATATACATAGTGAATACTCCTCCTCAATCATAAAATTTAATTGCCCAGGAACTATTACAATGCCATTGTGACAACCTGAGTTTAACTCTCCATGAATTTCACATTATGCAGCCTGCATTTCTTTATAATGTTTATGAACTAAATCATATGGTCTTAAAGTTGAATTATTTTATGAGTATTCCCAACATTTCTATTTGTTGTTCAAATATGTTTAAAGTGTTGTCTAACTGACTTCCTTGGTATTTTTAGAAGAGCATAGAAAATAACATTTTTATGATTTTCAAAACTCAATAATAACTAGTTATTAATTAAAATAATTATTTGCCAGAAACTTAGAAACAAAAAGGACTATTCTATTCACTTTTCATGAATGAACTCATAATAACCCATGAAGCATGTTCTATTATTATCCTCGTTTTGTTGTTGCTGCTGTTTAGACAAAATCTTGCTCTGTCACCCAGGCTAGAGTGCAATAGCTCAATCATGGCTCACTGAAACCTCCACCCTCTGGGTTCACGTGATTCTCCTGCCTCAGCCTCCCAAGTAGCTGGGATTACAGGCACTTGCCATTATACCCAGCTAATTTTCATATTTTTAGAAGAGACGGGTTTCACCATGTTAGTCAGGCTGGTCTTGAACTCCTGGACTCAGGTGATCCACCGACCTCAGCCTCCCAAAGTGCTGGGATTACAGGCATAAGCCACAGTGCTTGGCCCATTATCCTAGTTTTATAAATGAGATCACAAAAGCATGGAGAAAAAGTATCTCACTGAGCATTACAACACCAACAAGTGTTGAAGCTCAAATTCCAATTCCAATTCAAAATATCTGGCTCCAAATTCTGTGAATGATGAATTAATCTTCAAATATGTCCCTTTTGTCTATGTTAGAAAGAAAGTCAAGAACCATTTTTTTGATAGATAAATGTTTGCTTTTAATGTTCTCTTTCTTAAAGGAACTATATCATGTATTAGTTATATATTTTGGGGAGATTTTAAAATTATGATGTAAAGATATAATGATATGTCATTAAGTTGGTACAGCTACTGTTAGATAAAAATAGTCATAGTTTTTAGGTAGTAAATTATTCTTTTTTCCCAATGTAAAATAGTGCAGTTTCATTTAAAAATGTGTATCCCTTTCAGTATCTAGTGTAGTGTTGACTAAAATAGTGTTTGTTGAAATATAAATATTACATTTTAAAAAATGTTGACAATGATAAAGCTTTGCCTTCACATAACTATCCAGGATCATTGAAAAATTATTTAATAATGTCTATATTCTAATCACTGTTTTAATTTATTTTTTCTCATTTGTGGAGAGTACATTCTGATTCAAAAAAACCAGTATATCCCTTCCTCATTCATTTTTATTCTTGTGATTACTTCAGTATAAATCAAGTAGAATCCTGAGACAGACTCAATAAATGGCATTTTGATTGGCCCTAAGCATAAAAAGACATTTTGAGATTTTTGCAATTTATTTATAAAAGGCATTCGTAATTAAATTCTGAGTCAATGTAACCAATTTTAGTTGAACCATCTCTTCATACCTGATAGTAATCAGCCCACCTGATGTGCAGTATTACACACTTGCAAATTTTGAATGCCTACTTAACTATTGAAAAGCTAATTGAAATCTTTATTTGCAGGATATTAATTATTATGCTTCATACTCTGTTAGTACCTTTCATCTAAATACTTCAAAAAGCCACAGTAGTGTTAATTAAACTTTTGTGGGATTTTATTTCCTTTTAGATATGTGTGGAAAGCGTCCACAATATCATTATATATTACTAGACATTAGAATCACTCAATGATTTTAAAGAACGTTCTCCCACTGTATATTACTATTTTCTCTTGTTCTTTGCTTTGAGTGCAAATGAGAAACTCATTACTAACTAAGTGCATTGCCCATTAAAACGTCTCAACATATTAGATTCTAATATTTAAAAATTCAAAAGGAAGAAATTTATCTGTGTTGGGTGGGAAGAATCATATTAGTAATAGATATTCTGGTTACAGTTAATAAGATTTTTTTCCCATCACCCTTACCCTTGTTTCCTTGTTTTCACTCTCACTATGGGGCTTTTTTGTTGTTGTTAGATGGAGTCTCGTTCTTGTTGCCCAGGCTGGAGTGTAATTGCAGTGGCAATGGCACAATCTTAGCTCATTGCAACCTCCGCCTCCTGGGTTCAAGTGATTCTCCTGCCTCACCCTTCTGAGTAGCTGGGATTGCAGGCACCCACCATCGTGCCCAGCTAATTATTCGTATTTCATTAGTAGAAATGGGGTTTGACCATGTTGACCAGGCTGGTCTTGAACTCCTGACCTCAGGTGATCCACCTGCCTTGGCCTCCCAAAGCTCTGGGATTACAGGCATGAGCCATTGCGCCTGGCCACTGTGGGCCTTTTAAGGACATTTCAGTTTATCCTGGGTTTTACTAATTTACTCAGATGTCTTTAAAACAATATTTATTTCAAGGAACATTGTGTTTTTTGGTACTAAACCATTAATTACTCAGTGTTCAATGTGGACAATGCCTACACATTCACATACCAGATCTTGTCTTACATAAATTATTTTTCAAATTACCTGGAGGCACATAATTAAGACCAAGAATCCTGGAGTTAAGTCTCTTCTCTTCAACTTACTAGTGATTTTTTTTTCATCTTTTGAAATAATCATATGACTTTCTCTTTTAATATTTCTTTATCAGTGTGCTAAGTGCATTCTGCTTATACTTTGTAAATAAAACAATGCCTGGATGACAGTACTTCTTTCTACAGCATGGTTTACTGAATATTTCAACTACACTGTGGAGACCTACTTCTCAGAAAAAAAGAGCCCTTCCACAGTATTAATGCTTATTGACCCTGTAACTCATTGCCTAAGAGCTCTGATGGAGATGCACAAGGAGTTTAATGTCCTTTTCATGCCTGCTGATGCATCTATCATCTATTCGGGATTCTAAATCAAGTAATAATTTTCACTTTCAAGTCTTATTACTTAAGAATACATGTCACAATTCCGTAGCTGTCATAAATAGCGATTCCTCTGATGAATCCAGGCAAAGTGTAATGAAACACTTCTGGAAAGGATTCGTCATTCTAGATGTCATTAATAACATGAGTCATGGGAGGTGAAAATATTAATGACAACAGGTTTGTGGAAGTAGTTGATTCCAATATTCATGAGTAACTTTGAAAGGTTCAAGACTTCAGTGGAGGAAGTAACTGCATATATGTCAGAAACAGTAAAAATAAAAGAATGAGAAGTAGAACTTGAAGACATGACTGAATTGCTGAAAGTAAGATAAAACTTGAACAGATGAGGCATTGCATTTTAAGGGTGAGCAAAGAAAGTGGTCTCTTGAAATAAAATCTGGTGAAGATGCCATGAACATTGCTGAAATAACAAAGGGTTTAGCATATTATGTAAATATTCTACTTGATAAAGCACTGGCAGGATTTGAGAGGATTGACTCCAACTTTTAAAGAAGTTCAACTGTGGGTAAAATGCTATCAAACATCACTACATGCTACAGATAAATTTTTCATGAAAGAAAGAATCAATGCAGGCCAAATCACTGTTGTCTTATTTTAAGAAATTGCCAGAGCCACCCTAATCTTAAGCAACCACTACTCTGATCAGGTTGTAGTCAGCAACATTGAGGTAAAATCCTCCACTAACAAAAAAAAAAATATTGCTCGCTGAAGGCTCAGATGATCTTTTTAAATTAGGGTTTGTGCATTTTTAGGCATACTGCAATCACACACTTAATATACTACAGTATAGTTAAGTGTGACTTCTGTATGCATTGTGAAACCAAAAGAATAGTGATATGGTTTTTATAACTGATCTGTAATCAGTTATCAAAATACATCGAATTATAATCCCCATGATGCCCTTGTATCGAGGGTGGGACCAGGTGGATGTAATTAGATCATGTGGATGTTTTCCCCCATCTGTTCTCATAATAGTGAGTTCTCATGAGATCTGAGTTCTCATGAGATTTTATAAACATCAGGCATTTTCCCTGCTTTCACTCACTTCATCCTGCTACCCTGTGAAGAAGTGCCTGCTTCCCCTTTGCTTTTCACCATGATTGTAAGTTTCCTGACTCCTTCCCAGTAATTTAGAAAAAGCCTCTTTCCTTTATAAATTATCAGTCTCAGGTTTTTCTTCACAGCAGTGTGAGAATGGACTAATAAGCTTGGTTTATTGCAAAGTTAGCTTTACTGTAGTGATTTTAACTAAACCCACAATTAATGTTTGTATGTATGTATTTGGTATCTAAAGCCAATAGGGTAAAGTTAGAATATTTCAAAGCTATTTTAGTGAAATAGGTACTTCATTATATGTTAAGGCCAAAATATGCCTTGCACTGTGCTCTTCCTCCGATCCTTGGGTCTCTAACCACTTGCCCTCCATTTTTCACTTGTCGGGGTTCTCCTCCGGTGACATCTTACACTATATTTAAAGATTATAGTTGAACTTCATGGAAATGTGGATCTCGACCATTATGTCCCCTAAGAAGTGCTCTAACTTCTTAGAATGTTAACTACTCCTAAAAATTCTTTTTTTTTTTCACTTTAAATTATAAGAAATTTGAAAATATAGGCTATATAAATCATTGTACAGGTATACTCATCTTGGTAAGTAATATCTACCAAGATGCTTAAAATAGTTGTCATATAGAACTACATATATGACAATTCAGAAGGAATGCATACCTCAAAAAACTAATAATTTTTCTGCAGATATGAGAAAATTGGGAGGGTAGCTTGCCTGGAGTAACCTGGTTAGTTAATGAAGAATCAGTATGGAGACCCTTATGTACTCTTTTCTTGCCTAAACTCTTATGATCAGCTTGACCAAATGTCCTCATACTTATTGCTTTGATTCTAAACCTCATTTTCTTTTCATAACTTCTTTGTTTCTATCGATTTTCTTCCAATACCTGAAGATTTCTGAACAGCAAAGATGTACTAAAGGACCATTTTGAGTGAATGAATTTGTTTCATAATTGAAACAAATAGTAGCCGTATCATATATAAATTGTCCCAAAGTGTATTTGTTTGTAAGCAACATAGAACTTAATTGTAGTATTTTTCTCCTTTGGAATATTTTGGAGAATAAATGTTTAATTTCGGTTTTTAGCCTCATCTCTCTTAATTAAATGAATAAAGGCTCTGGGCGTTGTTCCGTCATAGATCTTTCTAGCTGACAGTTTTTTTTCCCCAATTATTCATTTGTTTTGATTTTGTTGTGCTTTTTATGAGTTTTACAGAACACAACATAAAAGACTCAACCTAATGAGCCTGTTTTGCAATATATTACCAAAGTAACATAGACAGTGGACTCAGATAGAAACTCAAACAGGACTTGGAAATGAATAGCTGCAAAACCTAAACACTCTACTGGGTTTGCTTATTTTTTCTTCTTTATTAAATACCAGACAATTAAGTCACTGTAAGAAAAACAAACAGAAACACAAGAAATGTTGAAGCCCATTTAAAGGTATTTTTGTTGCTGCAGTTTTTTTTAAGTAAGATGCTATTTTCAGTTACAGGGCTCCTTTAATGCTCTTCTTAATATAAATTTAATTTAACATGTAATTTCCAAATGGAATGTTTACAGTGAAAAGAAAAATGCACATGCACAATCATAAAACATTTCTGAATGATAGGTTACATGGTGTGTTCTGATGATCTGATAGTTGTGTTTGGTCAACATATCAATACCAGAAATTGCAACTGTTTTTAAAACCAACAATATATTGCTGTTTCCACTGATATAGAACTCAAAATTCATTGTTAAAATACAGAAAGTTTGGTTGAAGAGAAGAAAGCCTAGGAAAAGAAGTGAAATAAGTCAAAGAAAATTTAATGAAGCATCTACTATGGGCAACGTATTTTGTTAGAATTTTTTTGTATATTTTTATTTTATCTACAACAACACCGTAAAATAGGCACTGCTGTATTTTCTGTACAGAGGAAGTAAGAGAGCATTAGTGAAATAATTTTGCCATGTTGATATAGTTAAAAAGTGGTAAAGGCATAAACAGAACCAAAAACAAAAACCACATGATTATCTCAATTGACGCAGAGAAGGCATTTGACAAAATTCAACAGACCTTTATGCTAAAAACCCTCAATAAACTCGGTATCGATGGAACGTATCTCAAAGTAATAAAAGCTATTTATGACAAACCAACAGCCAATATCATACTGAATGGGCAAAAACTGGAAGCATTCCCTTTGAAATCTGGCACTAGACAAGGATGCCCTCTCTCACCACTCCTATTCAATATAGTACTGGAAGTTCTAGCCAGAGCAATCAGGCAAGAAAAAGAAATAAAGGGTATTCAAATAGGAAAGGTGGAAGCCAAATTGTCTCTATTTGCAGACGACATGATAGTATACCTAGAAGACCCCATCGCCTCAGCCCAAAAACTCCTGAAACTGATAAACAACTTCAGCAAAGTCTCAGGATATAAAATCAATGTGCAAAAATCACAAGCATTCGTCTACACCAATAACAGACTTAAAGAAAGCCAAATCAAGAGCAAACTGCCATTCGCAATTGCTACAAAAAGAATAAAATACCTTGGAATACAACTCACAAGGAACGTAAGGGACCTCTTCAAGGAGAACTACAAACCACTGCTCAACGAAATCAGAGAGGACACAAACAGATGGAGAAACATTCCATGTTCATGGTTAGGAAGAATTAATATCGTGAAAATGGCTATACTGCCCAAAGTAATTTACAGAATCAACGCTATCCCCATCAAGCTACCATTGACTTTCTTCACAGAACTGGAAAAAACCACCATGAACTTCATATGGAACCAAAAGAGAGCCCGCATAGCCAAGTCAATTCTAAGCAAAAAGAACACAGCGGGGGGCATCACACTACCAGATTTCAAACTATACTACAAGGCTACAGTAATCAAAACAGCATGGTACTGGTACCAAAACAGAGATATAGACCAATGGAACAAAACAGAGGCACCGGAGGCAACACAACATACATACAACTATACAATCTTTGATAAACCTGACAAAAACAAGCAATGGGGCAAGGATTCCATGTTTAACAAATGGTGTTGGGAAAACTGGCTAGCCATGTGCAAAAAGCAGAAACTGGACCCCTTCCTGACACCTTACACTAAAATTAACTCCAGATGGATTAAAGACTTAAACATAAGACCTGGCACCATAAAAACCCTAGAAGGAAATCTAGGCAAAACTATCCAGGACATAGGAGTAGGCAAGGACTTCATGAACAAAACACCAAAAGCATTGGCAACAAAAGCCAAAATAGACAAATGGGACCTAATGAAACTCCACAGCTTCTGCACGGCAAAAGAAACAGTCACTAGAGTGGATCGGCAACCAACGGAATGGGAAAAAATTTTCGCAGTCTACCCATCTGACAAAGGGCTGATATCCAGAATTTACAAAGAACTCAAGCAGATTTACAGGAAAAAAACAAACAAGCCCATTCAAAAGTGGGCAAAGGATATGAACAGATACTTTACGAAAGAAGACATATATGAGGCCAACAATCATATGAAAAAATACTCATCGTCACTGGTCATCAGAGAGATGCAAATCAAAACCACATTGAGATACCATCTCACGCCAGTTAGAATGGCGATCATTAAAAAATCTGGAGACAACAGATGCTGGAGAGGATGTGGAGAAAAAGGAACACTTTTACACTGTTGGTGGGAGTGTAAATTAGTTCAACCATTGTGGAAGACGGTGTGGCGATTCCTCAAGGCCTTAGAAATAGAAATTCCATTTGACCCAGCAATCCCATTACTGGGTATATATCCAAAAGACTATAAATCGTTCTACTATAAGGACACATGTACACAAATGTTCATTGCAGCACTGTTTACAATAGCAAAGACCTGGAATCAACCCAAATGCCCATTGATAATAGACTGGATTGGAAAAATGTGGCACATATACACCATGGAATATTATGCAGCAATCAGAAATGATGAGTTCGTGTCGTTTGTAGGGACGTGGATGAATCTGGAGAACATCATCCTCAGCAAACTGACACAAGAACAGAAAATGAAACACCGCATATTCTCTCATAGGTGGGTGATGAAAAATGAGAACACATGGACACAGAAAGGGGAGTACTAAACACTGGGGTCTATTGGGGGGAAAAGGGGAGGGCCAGTGGGAGGGGGAGGTGGGGAGGGATAGCCTGGGGAGAAATGCCAAATGTGGGTGAAGGGGAGAAGAAAAGCAAAGCACACTGCCATGTGTGTACCTACGCAACTGTCTCGCATGCTCTGCTCATGTACCCCAAAACCTATAATCAAATAAAAAATTAAAAAAAAAAAATAAAATAAAATAAAATAAAAAAGTGGTAAAGGAATTTGAAACGCCAGTGGGCTGACTCTTCACTCTTTTCACTCTATTGTGCTATCTGAAGAAATGGTTTATAAAGTAACACACATTTGTTTTGTACCTACCCTGTATTTCTTAGATGTGTTACATACACATCATTATTTTCATTTTCACTAAGAAGAGAGAGACTGACAAATGTTGTTTATGTTTCGCAAGAACCATTTTCCAAACTGTAATAATGTTTTCAACAGTCTAAAGATACAGAAAAATGACTTGTAAGAATGAGAAAACAAGAACAAAATAGAGACTTTCTCAATTTCTATTTCTTTACTTAAAGTATGCTCATTTCTTTTGATATTGTACCTTTTTGTGTTTTGAGTGTTCAAATGTAAAGCTGGTAGTTGGATTTGGTTTTTGTTTATTTGTTTAATATCAAAGTTTAAAATTGGCAATCTCAGTTTTTGTTACTAGTACTGATTTTACTATCCCTTATAATACAAAACTTTAGAAACCTGTATGTTTATTAACTTAAACTAGTTTTTACAGCTAGTGTTTGGTAAATTTGGGACTGAATTCGAGATCAAAGCCATTCGTTTCCCTATTACAATGAAGTGTTGCTGATTATTTGGCAAGACACCAGTATAGCAATCTTTCCCATCGTGGATTGGTAGATTCTTTATCATGCAAAGAGCTAAGCAATTAGAAAGATTTACTTATCTATATAGTTTTGGTGTTATCATGCATGCTTTTGCTGCTAAATTATCACATTTTGGCAGATGGCAGATTGTCCTCACAAAGAATAGAAATAAACTGATTATTCTTGTGGTATTGGTGGATATTTGCATGAAAGAGGGAGGATGTGTAATCATTTTAATAAAGATGCATTCGTGGTTCATTCCATTTTATAATTTACAGACCCAGCTGTGCTCCTCCCTAGGTCTTCTGTATAATTAAATGGGCAAGCTGCATACGAAAGCAGCCGAAATTGTATATGATTTTCTGATCAAACTGCATAATAAACTGCAAAACTGCAAAATAAAAATTAATCCTAAAATAGCATTCATTGCAATAAAATTTGAATTTCCACTTTTTTTCTAATTGGTATAAATTTTTAACTCATCAGTAAAATATAAATGTTTTGAAGACCTATGCCTAGGTTTTCTCTTTTGTTCAGGTCTCAAACTTCACACTTTTGCTTTTTGTTTTCTTTAATATAAAAAGTAGTCCCTCTATCAATCATGCACTATATCTAAATACATCTATATCTATTATTTCCAAGTTACAATACATTGCTTAATCTACTGTGTGAAAGAAGGAACATAAGATGAAATTTTCATATGTTCAGCAAAGATACTCTTTGCTTCAAACTGAAGCAGAAAGTAAAGCCTCTGTTTTCAAGACCTATACTGGTTTAAATATAATCATTAGGAATAAGTATATGGGCCACCTCTACACAGATACTCTGGCTTTTATATATGACAATGCCTCTTTTTAAAGTGATAGAATATTCACATTTCTATCAAAATTGATTGATTGATATGTGTTGGTTTTAAAACGATTTGAATTTTTAAACAAATTTTTAAAAATATGATTGGGAGAGAGGGAGAGAAACAGTTTCTACTGCTATGACAAGATACCATATACTAGATAGACTATTTGGCTTAAATAATAAATAAATTATTATTATCATTCTAGAGGCTAGGGAGTCCAAGATCTAGGCCTTGGTAAATCTGGTGTTCGGTAAGAGCACTCTTGCTGATTTGTAGACAGCTGTCTGGAATGTATTCTTACATAATAGAGAGAGGATGCAAGCTTTTTAGTAGGACACAAATACCATCATGAAAACCTGCCAACAGTACCTAAGTACCTCCCAAATACACCACCTCCTAATACCAACCCATTGGGTGTTAGGGTTTCAACCTAAATTTTGGAGAAACACAAACATACAACTTATGAGAGAGAGAGAGAGAGAGAGAGAGAGAGACAAAGAGAGAGAGAGAGAGAGACAGAGAGAGAGTATAGAGTGTTTTTTGTTTTGTTTTGTTTTGTGTTTTGACAGAGTCTTGCTCTGTTGCCCAGGCTTGAGTGCAGTGGTGCAATCTTGGTTCACGGCAACCTCGGCCTCCCTGGTTCATGTGATGCTTCTGCCTCAGCCTCCCAAGTAGCTGAGATTAGAAGTGTCCACCACCACACCCAGCTAATTTTTGTATTTTTAGTAGAGACAGGGTTTTGCCATGTTCGCCTGGCTGGTCTTGGAGATACTTTTTCTTTAAAAGAAAAAAAGCTTTTTGATACATATTATGTGTTTCAATTTTTATCTCTCTCCCTACTGGCCTCCTGTCTCCCTTCCTCCTCCTTCTCCTGACTTCCTCTCCATTTTATATACCAAAGCACATCCATTAAGAAGAGTTTATTGTTCGAAAGTTACCAAAGGATATTTCTGGGGCTGGAGCTCAGGGCTTTCCATTTATCTAATATTTTTTATCTGAACCTAAATACACTAAAATTTAAGAGTCACTGCCCTGTGATACTTCTGTATTACATTCTTAGGTAAGAGAATGTACTGATTTTCTCTTTAAATGAACTCTATCTAGTTATCCAAATATGCTCTGATGAAGCCAAAAGCAAAGTACTTAGAAACTTATTAAAGAAATTTTATCACCTGGCAAAATTGGCAGTTTTTCAACCAGTGTTATAGTACAGCTGCTTTTCTCCCTACTCATGGCCTACCTTTTAATTACCTTGCCAGGCTGTCATCAAATTTTCAGACTGACAACCACATGTAAGAATTAGCACAGCAGTTAACCTTAGGCCTTCTTTAAAGACTGGCCATTGACTGGCATCTGGAAACTTAAATTTCAGGAGAGTCTCCACAGTGTCCTTACTGATCTGAGTGGCTCACTCTGCCTAAAATGTTATACAAACAATATGGCTTTTGCTTAATATCTGCTTTCCTTTTAACAGTCTGGAATTTTGCTACCTGCTAAGCAGAGGGTTCTTTGTAAGCAGTCACCAGTATAAACCCTGAGCACTGAGTCTTGAATGAGCTTCACTGGGAGACAAGATTTTGCATTTGTTTTCATAACTGATTGCTAGAGGAATTAAGTGCATAATGTATCCTAATGCATCCTGTGTGACTACACTGAAGGAGGACTCTCACGGGTCTTGTAAGACTATGCCTGGTTGCCTTGGGACTTTGTCCAATATGTACTTTTTCTTTTCCTGATTTTGCTTGGTATTCTTCCACTATAATAAATCAACCATGAGTATGACTATATGCTGAATCCTGTAGGACCCCTGGTGAATCATCAAATTCGAATCTGGTGGTGATCTTGGGGATCCCCAAAATGGCAACTTAATGGCTTATTTCTTCTTTCATTCTGAGCATAAAAGTTGTCCAAGGCATTAATTGAAGGTAGATAATACTGATTATTATAATAATCTGATTATCTGAACTACTAAATGGTAGTCATGGGACCTAAGCAGCATCATTTTTCAAGTATGATTCTATTATTTCTTTGCCATTGTAAGATTTTAGGTATTGTAATTTTATTACTCTAGATTTGGATGCAATGCTGTACTTTAGGCATCATAGGAATGTCTGTATTGTTTTCTTGAATGGGAGTAATGAGTAGTACACAAAGACTTTATTATGAAACAGGGATCAGAGAAGAAAGTAAACTTCAGAAGCTAGAAGTTTTCTCCCACCAAGTGCAGAGATGAAATATTGAAGCAACAATTGCAGCTTTTCACTGATTAAAATAGGAAATATATGTAAAGTTTCAGGATACAAAATCAATGTACACAAATCTGTGACACTGCTCTACACCAACAGTGACCAAGCTGAGAACCAAATTAAGAACTCAACCCCTTTACAATACGTGCAAAAAAATAAAATAAAATACTTGGGAATATACCTAACCAAGGAGGTGAATGACCGGTAGAAGGAAAACTACAAAACACTGCTGAAAGAAATTATAGAAGACACAAACAAATGGAAACACATCCCATGCCCATGGATGGGTAGAATCCATATTGTGAAAATGATCATACTGCTAAAAGGAATCTATGAATTCAATGCAATTTCCATAGAAATACCATTAAAATTCTTCAGAGAACTAGAAAAAACAATCCCAAAATTCATATGGAATCACAAAAGAGCCTGTATAGCCAAATCAAGACTGAGTAAAAAGAACATATCTAGGGCCATCGTGTTACCTGATTTCAAACTATACTATAAGTCCATAGTCACCAAAACAGCATAGTATCATATAAAAATAAGCACATAAACCAATGGGACAGAATTAAGAATCCAGAAATAAAGCCAAGTACTTACAGCCAACTAATCTTCAACAAAGCAAATAAAAACATAAAGTGGAGGCAGAACACCCTATTAAACAAATGGTGCTGGGATAATTGGCAAGCCACATGTAGAAGAATGAAACTGGGTCCTCATCTGTCACTTTATACAAAAATCAACCCAAGACGTATCAGAGACTTAAATCTAAGACCTGAAGTCTTACAAATTCTAGAAGATAACATCAGAAAAACCCTTTTAGACATTGGCTTAGTCAAAGACTTCATGAACAAGAACCCGAAAGCAGATGCAACACAAAACAAAGATACATAGTTGGAACTTAACTAAACTAAAAGGCAGAAACACAGCAAAAGAAATAATCAGCAGAGTGAACAGAAAACCCACAGAGTGGGAGAAAACCTTTGCAAACTATTCATCCAACAAAGGATTAATATCCAGAATCTACAAGAAACTACAAGAAGAAATCAGCAAGAAAAAAACAAATAATCCGACCAAAAAGTGGGCTAACAACATGAATTGACAATTATCAAAATAAGATACACAAATGACCAAAAAGATTTTTAAAATGGTGAACATCACTAATTATCAGGGAAATGCAAATCAAAACCATAATGTGATACCACCTTACTCCTGCAAAAAAAAAAAAATGGCCATAATTTAAAAATCCAAAAATAATAGATGTTGGCATGGAGGTGGTGAAAAGAAAACATTTTTACACTGCTGGTGGGACTGTAAACTAGTACAACCACTATAGAAAACAGTATGATAATTCCTTAAAGAACAAAAAATAGATCTACCATTTGATCTAGCTATCTTACTAATGGGTATCTACCCCAAGGGAAAATAAGCATTATATGAAAAGACATTTACACACATTTATAGCAGCATAATTCACAACTGCAAAAATATGAAACCAGCTCAAATGCCCATCAATCAACGAGTGGATAAAGAAAATGTGGTATATGTATATACTACAGAATACTACTCAGCCATAAAAAGGAATGAAATAATGGCATTTTCAGCAACCTGGATGGAGCTGAAGACTATTATTTTAAATGAGTTAACTCAGGAATGAAAAACCAAACATTGTATGTTCTCACTTCCAAGTGGGAACTAAGCTATGAGGATGCAAAGGTATAATAATGACATAATGAACTCTGGGGACTTAGAGGGAAGGAAGAAGTGGGGTGAAGGATAAAAGACTACACTTTAGGTACAGTGTACATGGATTGGGTGATGGGTGCACTAAAATCTCAGAAATCACCACTAAATAACTTATCCTTATATCCAAACACCACCTGTTTCCCAAAAACCTGTTGAAATTAAAAAAAGAAGGTAATTGACAATGTAGTAGCTAATGCAGAAGACAGTAAAAAACTTGAACTTGGACAATTTATTAACTAAATCACAGGGTTCACCTCAGGCCCTTCTCCATTTACATAGAAGATAAGAAAGCACAGCCAGGTCGGAATTCAGTAGAAAGGTTGCTATTTGGTAAATGTTAAACATAAGAAAATATTCTAAAAGTGACTAATTTCAGCATCAAAAAGTACCCTTCTGAAGTAGTATATTTTTGGATTAAGATATCCAAATATTTAATAGAGGTATAATAACTAAAGAAAAAAATTAAAATGAAAGTATTTAATTTATTTGCTCTTACATGTTCTAATTCTGAAGTTTAAACTCATCACCTGGTATCATATTACTCTATTCAGCTCATGGGGCATGAGTAGCATTGACCTTTTTGATCATTGTTGATTGCTTCAAGTTGCTTTTCCTCAGAGCCTTTGCACTTGCAGATCCTTCCAGCAGAAGGTTTTTCCTCCATTTATTCATGTCTATAATCAGTTGTCACCCCATCAGTGAGACTTTCCCTTATTTACATCAAAGCATCTTCTCTTGTACCTCTTAATCCCCCTACCCTGTGTCATTTCATTCAAAATTTATTCATTCCCTATTTGTTTTATCCCAAGCATTGATTGCAATGCTAGGTAAGAAAAATAAATAATGGATTTTAAAATATAAATTTTCAGCGTATACAGGTTTTGTAAAACTATTTTCTGAATCAGATTTGTATTGCATTTTATTTGGTTTAATAGTGTACTGAATGCCAGACATATAAAATCTGTAAGTACTTTTGTAAGTCAAATTGTCTCCTTCTTATTGTAAGTTCTACAGGAAGCCAAATGACTATAATAAATGTGTGTAAGACTAGGGAATTCTAACAAGCAAAACATCAGAACAACCACAATCGATATTCCATCATCACTGACAGCTACATTTTGTTGATTCTTCATTACATGGTCTAAATAGTATGGTAAGTCTTTAAGATATATTACTTTATGTAATTCTTATAGGAATTTTATTTCTAATTTATATTTAGAGAATCTAAGGCTTGTAGCAGCATAAAACCTGGTAAAACTCAATGTCACACAGCAGTAAGTAATAGAAATGGTACCAAAGTCTCCAGTTTCTGCTGCAGTTGTGTTTGACTGAAATACTATCCTCCCTTGCTATGAGTAGAGCAAAGGACCAAATAACAAATAACAGTCTGCACACCCATTATGTGATTTACAATTGGCATAACTGTTGACAGGATAAATCTGGATGTTTGTTTAGTAACCAAGATCTATTTCTTATAATGAGATACTATTTCTGGACACTGTGCCAACTCAGACGAGATGATACTCATCTGCGTGAAACTCCTGCAAGTTACAGCATGTGGCTAAAGTTTGTGGTGCAAGCTACATTTTGTTCTTTGGATGTAATAACCTTATTTTCATTTTGCTTCCTTTGATGGAGCAAATGAAAATCAACCCATAATTACTATTTCCTGTTTACCTGAGATCTGACGATGTCTTCCTCACTTGCTTGTTTCTCTAAAATGATTAAGTAGTAAAAACACAAAGGGCATTTAGGCTGACCTTGCCCTATAATGAATTTCATAACAAAGGAGACTCAAATATTTAATTTGCTAATGTTTGACACTTGTTTCACCTTCCAGTTGTAATCAAACTAAAAAGGGGCATTTTTATATTGTATTTTCCCTTTGAGATTCATTTTACAATTCAGGCTTGAAATTTCTTGTGTGTTATAGCAGAATCTTTCTTGGAAGGAGTTCAAATTTGAGGGTGTTTAGAAACTGAGATGTTAGCTAATTGAAATATTTTCTTTGTAGACACTTAACACTGCCATTTGGAAAGTGAAAATACTGGTTCTGATAACAAGGGATTTCTCCTAATGCTAACCCTCCCCTAGCCCTCCAAAACCCCCAAAGGCCCTGGTGTGTGATGTTTCCCTCCCCATGTTCATGTGTTCTCATTTTTCAACTTCCACTTATGAGTGATAACATGTGGTGTTTGGTTTTCTGTTCTTGTGTTAGTTTTCTGAGAATGATGGTTTCCAGCTTCATCAATGTCCCTGCAAAGAACATGAACCCATCCTTTTTTATGGCTGCATAGTACTTGATGTTATATATTTCCCATCATTGATGGGCATTTGGTTGGTCCAAGTCTTTGCTATTTTGAATAGTGCTGCAATAAACATATGTGTGCATGAGTTTTTATGATAAAATGATTTACGTCCTTTGGGTATATACCCAGTAATGGGATTGCTGTCTTAAATAGTATTTCTGTTTCTAGATCCTTGAGGAATTGGCACACTGTCTTCTACAATGGTTGAGCTAATTTACACTCCCACCAACAGGATAAAAGCATTCCTATTTCTCTACCTCCTCTCCAGCATCTACTGCTTCCTGACTTTTAAATGATTGCCATTCTAACTGGCATAAGATGTTATCTCATTGTGGTTTTGATTTGCATTTCTCTAATGACCAGTGATGATAAGTTTCTTTTTTTAATATGTTTGTTGGCCACATAAATGTCTTCTTTTTAGAAGTGTCTGTTCATATCCTTTGCCTACATTTTGATGGGGTTGTTTTTTCATGTAAATTTGTTTAAGTTCCTTGCAGAAAACTGAAACTGGACCCCTTCCTTACACCTTATATGAAAATTTACTCAGGATGAATTGAAGACTTAAATGTAAGACCAAAAACCATAAAAACCCTAGAGGAAAACCTAGGCAATACCATTCAGGACATAGGCATGGGCAAAGACTTCATGACCAAAACAATAAAAGCAATGGCAATGCAAGACAAAATTGACAAATGGCATCTAATTAAAGAGATTTTTGCGCAGCAAAAGAAACTATCATCCAAGTGAACAGGCAACCTACAGAATGTGACAAAAATTTTGCAATCCATCCATCTGACAAAGGGCAGTTCATTTTTACAATTTATTCTACATACCAGGGGACCTCGAATATTGTACACCCAGTTTTTAGTAAATGCATTTCATAGTTAAATAGTTTTATAGTGTGATAGTATGAGCAAATAGTATACTCAACCTTTAAGAGTTTGGATTTGTGTGCCTATGAAAAGCAAACGTTGATTTTTTCATCACCATGTGCCAGCTATTACTGAAAGCACTCTACATGTATCATCCCACATAATCATGATAGTATGCTCTGAGACAGGAATAACTATTATTCTGAATTTTATGGATCATAAAGTTGAGGAATTGAATAAAATGAAAAACTTATTCAGATCCAGTAAGTTTTAAAGGTAAAGCAAAAATTTTTTAACCAGGATATTTTACTAATCTCATGCATTACAAAATATAATAATCCTTTCTTAACCATCCCCCAAAGTCTCATCTAA
The DNA here is from genome assembly GCF_049354715.1 of Callithrix jacchus. NCBI lineage: Eukaryota > Metazoa > Chordata > Mammalia > Primates > Cebidae > Callithrix > Callithrix jacchus. The sequence goes on from NC_133511.1 coordinate 90,978,975, forward strand.
GACAAGGCAAGCTCTATCCACCTGTAAAATTTAAAAAAAAAATGTTAGTTACTTCCAAGATACAATGAGGGTACTGGCATTGGGTAAATGCTCCCTTTCCAAATGGGATAAATTTGCCAAAACAAAGGGGTTACAGGCCCTAGGAAAGTTGAAAACTCAGCCGGACAGTCATTTAATCTTAAAGCTCAAAAATAATCCCCTCTGACTCCATGTCTTACATCCATGGCACACTGATGCAAAGAGTGAACTCCAAAGACAGCTCTGCTCCAGTGGCTCTGAAGGGTACAGCCTCTGTGGATGCTTTCATTGGTTGACACTGAGTGCCTGTGGCTTTTCTAGGTGCACAATGCCAGCTGTTGATTGCTCTACCATTTTGAGGTTTGAAGGACAATGATCCTCTCCTCACAGCTCCACTAGGTAGTTCCCCAGTGGGGACTCTAAACCCACATTTTTCTCTGTACTCCCCTAGTCAAGGTTCTTCATCAGGGCTTCACCCCTGTAGCACACTTCTGCCTGGTCATCCAGGTATTTCCACACATTCTCTAACATCTAGGCAGGGGTTCCTAAGCCTTAAATCTTGCCCTCTGTGCACCCAGAAGCCCAACACCACGTGGAAGCAACCAAGGCTTGGATTTGAACACTCCGAAGCAATGGCCCAAGCTGTACCTTTGCCCCTTTTAGCTACATCTGGAGCTGGAGTGGCTGGGATGCAGGGCATAATGTCCTGAAGCTGCACAGAGCAGCAGGACACTGTGCCTGGCACACAAAATCATTCTTCTTTCCTAGGCTTTCAGGCCTGTGATGAGAGGGGTTGCCTTCAAGGTCTCTGAAATGCCCTGGAGGCATTTCTTCATGTCTTAGCTATTAATTTTCAGCTCTGCTTTACTTATGCAAAATTTTGTGTCCTTGAATTCCTCACCAGAAAGTCATTTTTTCTTTTTTACCACAAGGCCAGCCTGCAGATTTTCCTAACTTTTATGCTCTGCTTTCCTTTTAAATATAAGTTCCAGTTTCAAGTAATTTTTTGTTTACGTAAATGGCTATAAGAAGTAGGCAGGTCACATCTTGAACCTTTTGCCACTTCTACCAGGTACTCTAAATTTCTTCTGCCAGATACTCTAAATCATCTCTCTCAAGTTCAAAATTCCACAGATCTCCAGAGCAGAGGGAAAATACCACAAGTCTATTTTCCAAAGCATAGCAAGAGTCATCTTTAGTTCAGTTCTCAGTAAGTTCCTCATCACCATCTGAGACCTTATCATCCTGGCCTTATATGTGTGTTCATATCACTGGAGGCATTTTGGTCAAAAATATCAACAAGTCTCTAGGAAATTCCAAACCTTCTGTCATTTTCTTAGGTCTCCGAACTCTTCCAACCAATATTTCCCCAGTTCCAAAGTTGCTTCTACATTTTCAGGTATTTTTATAGCAATGACAAACTTCCCTGATACCAATTTTCTGTATTAGTTTATTCTCACGCTGCCATAAAGAACTACCTGAGACTGCATAATTTATTTTAAAATAAGAGGTTTAATTGATTCATATTTTCACAGGCTGTACAGGAAGCATGACTGGGGAGACCTCAGGAAACTTATAGTTATGACAGAAGGGTGAGGGGAAAATAAGCATGTCCTTATATGGTGGTAGGAGAGGTGAGAAGAGGACATGCACACACTTTTTATAAACCAGCACAAGGGGGATGGGTCTAAACCATTAAGACCACCCCCATGATTCAATTGTCTCCAACCAGGCCCCTCCTCCAACAATGAAAATTACAATTTTATATGAGATTTGGGTGAGGACACAGAACCAAACCATATTATTGTTCAACGTGTTTTTGCTTAAACTTGAATACCTACTTTTATCTCTTTATAAGAAATACTCTGTAGTTATGAACATCAGTTTTTAGTTTTCTGGGAAAGTCTTATCTCTCTTTCATTATAAAAGGTAATATTGCTAGGTATAGAAGTTTTGGCTGCCATTTTTCTTTTCTTTCAGTATTTTGAATACATTACCTCACTCCTGACTGGCGAGCTTTCTGCTGAGAAATCCATTGATAATCCATAAACATTCCCTTTTATATAATTCATTTTTTTTTCTATTGATGTCTTTTATAATTATTTATTTGTTTTTGACTTTTGAAAATTTAGTAATCTTGTATTTCAGTGTGGTTCTCTTTAGATCCAAATTCCTGGAGATTTTTTGGCTTCATAAATTTGAATTCTCATTTTTCTTCTTAGATTTGCAATGTTATTTCAAATTATTTCTTTAAATAAGCTTTCTGTCCCTTTCCTTCTTAGTTTTTGCCCCCTTCTTGCAGTCCCATAAAGCATATATTGTTTTATCTGATGGTTCCCCACAAGTCCTATAAGCGTTCTTCAATTCTTTTAATTTTTTTCTCTTTATTCCTCTAATTGAACAATTTTAAATGATCTATTTTGAGCCCATTAATTCTTCCTTCTTCTTAATGATCTCTATTTAATTTTTAGTTCAGTAATCGCATTCCTCGGTTCCAGGATTTCTGTTTGGTTAATTATTATTTTTTTTATTTCTTTGTCACACTTTTCATTTTTTTCATGTGTCATTTTCCTGATATAATTTTGTATGTTTCTTTTGTTCCTCATTGAGCTTTTTTCTAGATGGTTATTTTGAATTCTATATCAATCAGTTTATGAATCTCCATTTGTTTAGCATCAGTTACTGGAGCTTTATTAGGTTTCCTTGGTGATGCCATGTTTTGTTATTCTTCATGATCCACATACCTTTGCATTGATATCTGTGCATTTGAATAAGCAATAATGTTTTTCCGGCTTCACCAACTAGTTTTGGTAAGGAAAGACCTTAATCAGTCAGCCTTATCAGAGATTCTGGAGGTTGATTGGGTGTCCATGGGTAAGCTTTAGTGGAATTATTTGTAGAAAGTCCTACTGAAAGTGTGGGCTACTTCCAGGATCTGTAGATGAATGGGTCGACTGTTAGCAGTCCATATGTGGACCAGACTGCTAGTTCATAGGCAGGTAGGGTGAAGGTCAGGCTGGTACTGTATCTATGGGTAGACAGGGTGGTTTCAGGGTCTATGAGGGGGGTGGGGCTGCTTCTGGGTCCACAGGCAACAGGCCTGCTACTACCAGTACAGTTGGTTAAGGCTTCTGCTCTGTCTGTGGGAAGGTGGGGGCTCCTGCTGTCTTTTTTTTTATCAAGACAGCAAAATTTGTCTATTCTGTGGAGTAATAAGTAATGTGGAATTGAGATTATGTGTTAAATTTGATTTTAATCATTTAGCCATAGCAGTTGTTCATGGCCAAATCCATTTGGATTCACTGTGCCCATTTAGACTGGATCCCCATTCTTTTCCAGTTATTAAATATTTATGTCATTCTTATGTGTAAGTATAACAATAACCTTATGTTTTCAATTCTCCCTCTTGCATAACCTTTTAATGATTTCTTAATACAGTGGATAATATACTCTTATGTTTTTCTTTTCTCTAAGTAATTATGTAAATAAAGATAGCTCGCTTAACAACCTTTTCACTCTCGACCTGTTATCAAATTCCACTGCTACATATTTGCCATTTTTATTAGAGTAACATGTCCTTTTTCTAGTTGTCTCATATATAGATTGAGTAAAATACTTCATAACAAACTATACAAACTCAGTTACTTAAAGTAACAATAACATTCTAGGTCAAACAGTTATATAGTGGCTGGAGTAACTACTGATACAGGCTAGATTTTGTTGGGTGACTCTACTTCTAGCTGCATATTTAGGTATAAGTTTCACTCAGATCTCCTTAGGATGTGTTTATTGTAGGTCTCAGATTGAAGGGGTGGTAACTTTCTGAGACACTGTTAATTTCTCATGGACATAGCAGAGTTACAAAAGACAAGCCCAACTCCACAAGCACACATTAAGCCTGTGCTCATCTCACATCTGCTAATGTCCAATTGCCTACAAAACAATCAGCCTAACTGGTAAAATAACATTTCCAAACAGGAAGAGAGGGATAGTGAATGTTTAAAAAAAAAAAAAAGAGTATAACTAAAATGCCCAAGTCTAGATATTTGGATTTACTGTCTGTGAAAGCAGTTGGAAATTTAATTTATTTTCATAGCATACCAAAAATCTATTATTAGCTCTCTTCACAGCAGTTTTATGCTAGATCTTGTCAGTATATTTCAATTTTTTGACCCGTCAACATTAGCTGTATGCTACACAAATGTCAACTTTGTTCCCATTAGACCAGAATTTACTTCAAAGGTTTGATATTTCATTGTTACACTTTATGTGCCAAGATTTTTAAAGGAAAATACGTAACTCTATTTTGTTGTACTTTTCTTCGCTTTCCTGTTTACAACATCAAGCTTTCTCTTATTTTTCAAAAAAAAATTAATCATATCTCTTAGAATCTACACAATTCTTGTGCCAAGCACATTTTACTTAATATAGTTTATGTTATATAAATTTTTATCATTTTATTTAGTATATTTTATAACACTGATATGTAAATTTTAAGTAAAAAAAAAGTATTTATTAAAAATGATTACTTCAAGATCAGAGTCCCTGCAAGGATCAAAATTATAACTGCAGAACAATTATTTCAAGTTTTAACTCTTGTAACAGTTTCTTATCTGCTTATGTTGACTGTTGCTCTAATACATTCCACATGTAGTAACACTTCAGTTTGGAAAGAAGAATTTATTTTAAAGATGCTTTAAGTCCACTGGCAAAGTGAACTGAAGATTCAGAAAGGGACCTTGAAACTAATAAACCATGTTATTTAGTGAATTAAGATGGTGACCAGAATGAGGATATTTAAAGACTATAATTTCACTTAGAGGAACCTAAGATTACCTGAGTATGAGGTTTAAAAAGTGAGAAAGATTCAATTACAGAGTATACAACTGTAAATCTCAATCCATATATGAGCTAATATCATGTAATGATTTAATACTTACTATATTTGAAAAAAATTTATATGTAGGCTAATTTATTAAAGAATCATATTGATTATTTTTACAAATAATACCTTGTGAAGACTTCCATTTAAATTTACATTTTATAAAAATTGTATATGTATAAAATTACTTTATCCAGTTTTAACTGGAATTTGGAGAAAAAGGACACTCAATGAATGCTTTCCTTATGAATAATTTCAGCCTGTGATTGAAACACTATTGAAGAGCAGGCTCCATGTTTGAATAATTCTCCATATTGAATGAACCAACCTAACTCCAATCTTAACTAACACAATGCTCCCAGGCAGAGGGATCAATGAAACAGCTGATTTGCATTTAAAAATAAGTAGTTTATTTATAAGTTTATTTGCTTCCCTCAGTAATGAATCTGTCTATCATACTCCTTAATTCAATGACAGGATTTATCAGGGGAATTATTATGAGTAAATAATTGGGCAATAGAAAATACAAGCAAGGAAGCGTTTTGCAGGTAGTAGGAATTACCTAAATGTATAAAGCGTTCAGAGAACTAAGGATTGGAAGTTGTTTGGAGTTTCACAACCTCAAATTAAGGTTCAGCCAGAAAACATATCACAGAAGCCCTGTGAGTGGATCTATGAAAAGGATACTACTTTGACCAGACAGGTTAATGAGCCAAACTTTCATTTCTCACATGATGAATAAAAGAGTAGGAACTACCTTAAGAGCTAATGTCCTTAACTGTAGGACCTAAATTGGTTATAATTACAGTAATGATAATGATAGACAATTCAATGTTTATGCCAATGAATCATGTTAAAAACTTCATGAGTCTGATTTAATTCTGCAAGTATTCTTAGAAAGAGGATAATTTTATCAATTTTATTTTACATGTAAGGAAACTGATATTCAAAGAGATTAAGTACCATCATTAATTTACTGGTACTAAATTGTCTTTTCCTTTTTACTGATATTAAAATTATAGTTTTTTATTTATGCCATATGCTTCTCAAAAGTAATTATTGTAAAGTCTAGGAACTGTGACTCTTAAAAGAAGTCTAATATAAAAATCTTTAAATTTGGGGGATGTTTTAAAATAAATTGTTAAAGTTATTAGCACAGCCATTATTTAAAAATACATGTCTAAACTTATACTTTAATATATGATATTAAAACAAAGATAATACATATTCAGAAATCCTAAATATCCTACTTATATTATTAAATTTAATATAATCAATACTCTTGACATAACTTTACTGTATATATCAGGTGAAAATACTGCTCTCTTACAGTGTACAATGTACTGTAATATCATATTAGTAGGTTAAAATAGGCCATTATGAAAATCTAGGAATGACACAGTGAAAAACAGTAAAAGAAAAGAAACTGCTGGTCAATATCCCTGATGAACAAGGATACAAAATTGCTTAAGAAAGTGCTAGCGAACCAGATTTAGGAGCACATCAAAAAGTTAATTCACTATGATAGAGTGAGATTTATCCCTGAGATTCAAGTTTTGTTCAATATTTACAAATCAATAAATGTGATTTACAATATCTCAATAGATGCAAATAAAGCTTTTGATAATACCTGAAATCCCTTCATGATAAAAACCCTACATAGATTTAGCATTCGAGGAACATACCTCAAAATAATGAAATCCATGTATAACACACCCATAGCCAACATCATAGTGAATACGCAAAAGCTGGAGATTCCCCTTAAGAACCAGAATAAGACAAGGATCCCCATTTTCACCACTCCTATTCAACGTAGTACTAGAAGTCTTACCCAGGTCAATCAGACAAGCAAAATATATAAGAGGCATCCAAATAGGAAAATAAGATAAATTATCTCTTCTCACTGACATTATTCTCTAGTAAAAAAATACTAAAGATTTTGTGAAAAGGCTCCTATAACTGATGACTAACTTTAATAAAGCTTTAGTATACATAGTCAATGTATAAAAATCAGTAACGTTTTTATATGCCAATAATATTCAAGCTAAGAGCCAAATCAAGAACACAATGCCATTTACATGTTAGCTGCAAAAAATAATAATCATAATCATAAAATACCTAGGAGCACATCTAAGCAAGGAAGTGAAATATCTCTATAATCAGAACTGCAAAACGCTGCAGAAAGAAATCATATATGATATAAACAAATGAAAATATATTCCATGCTTATGGGATAGAATAATCAATACTGTTAAAATGGCCATACTTCCCAGAGTAATCTATAGATTCTATGCAATTCCTATCAAACTACAAATATAATTTTTTACAGAATTAGAAAAAAATGATTTAAAATATATTTAGAACCACTAAAAAGTCGGAATAGCCAAAGCAGAAGGAACAAAGCCAGAGGCATCACGTTATCCAACTTCAACCTATAATATAAGGCTACAGTAACCTAAACAGGATGGTACTGGTACAAAAACAGACACATAGACCAAGGAAACAGAATAGAGAACCCAGAAATAAAGCCGCACACCTACATACATCTGGTTTTCAACAAAGTTGACAAAAATAAACAATTCGGAAAGTACTGTCTATTCAATAAATGATATTATAATAATTGGTTACCCATACGAGGATGAATGAAGCTGAATCCCTGTCTCTCATTATACACAAAAATTAACTCAAATTACTTAAAGATTTAAATGGGCCAAGTATCATGTCTCACACCTAAAATTTCAGGTCACAACCTGGGACTTGCATTTGAAGTGAGGGGAGCAGTGTTGTGTGGCTGAGCCCTTAACATGTGAGATCTGATGCTATATACAGGCAGATGGTGCCAGAATTGAATTAAATTAGAGGACAACTAGATGATATTACCTGTCTAACTGGTTGGTGATTAAAAAAAAAAATATGTCAAATCTGGTATCAGAAGTATTATGTTGAGTGGTGTGTGAGAGTAGAACAAAACAGTTTGTTTTTAAAAACTGTATCTCCAAGAATTGGTATCAGTGAAGTGAGATTTGATGTAACATCCCTGGGTCATGGAAACACCTGGTTTGGGAAGAGAAAGGAAGAAAGAGCATGAATCTGCAAGAGTATCTCTTCTGTCTACTTTCACTTAGTACATGAAGTTTTAAACAGCACAATAAAGCAATAAAAATAAAATAAATATTGGGAAGGAAGAAACCAGATTTGAAGGTAATTTAATTGTCTACACAGAGAACCAACAACAACAACAACAAAAAAAAAAAAAAAAAAAAAAAACAAAAGCAACAACAAAAAAAAAAACAAGCCAAAGAAGAACTAAGTGAGTTTATCAAGGTCACCGGTAAGGACTCAGGGGGGAAAGAAAAGAGCTTTAGAGAATAATGTCTTTTGTTTTAAAGAATACATATCTCATCATGAACAAAATACTGGTAGATACGTGAATGTTAAAGGTGATTCTGACAAGGTTTCAGATGGAAATGAGAAATGTATTATTGAAAACTAGATGAAAGGTAATGTTTATTATAAAGTAGCAAAAAATACTGACTGTATCATGTTATAGTGTTTTGTGGAAGATAGAACTTGCATAGGATGGAATTGTGTATTTAGCAGAGGAAATTTCTAAGCCAAGTATTGAGTGTGTGGCCTGCGTTCTTCTTAGTGATCAATGATTATAATTAAAGGTGAGCGGAGAGAGGTAAATTGTAGAAGAAATTCTTAAGCAAAAAAGAAAAAAATCAGAACTTAATATTTGGGAAATTCTTGTGTAGTCATACTGAAAAAACACGAGTGCGTGAGCTCTGTAGAGAAGTCAAAGGTATGGATGAACTATCATTTTTAGAGAGATTATGGGAGCATATAAGCAAAAAGACTGCCAGTTTGAACTGTAGAGAATGAAGCCAGGATGGAATAAAAGAAAAGGCTGTTGGGCATGTATAACATTAGACAACACAGGTATTTGGCTAAGAACATAAGCTATTTCTCATGAAAAATTAATAATTATCCCAAAGATGATTCAGAGACCATCAAAGCTACCTCCTGGTTTTTAAAAGATGGGTCTACTGTCTCGTTTCAAAAGGTCCAGAACATGTGAGTGGATAACCATGAGAATGGGGCCACTCTGTAGAGCAATGAGGGCTGAGTTGACAGCCCAGTGACTCAGGAGAGTGGGGCATAAAATCAGAGAGCATTATTTTTAATGTTTAATATATGATGGAATTTACTTTGGTAAGTTTTGGAATTCCCTGAGACCCGTCACCTGATTTTTAATTTTTTTTCTTTTGTAAAACAAATGTCTATGCTATGCCTATCCCACCATTGTATTTTGGAAGCATAGAACATGTCTGGTCACAGGTTCATAGCTGGGAGACATTTTGCCTTAGGATGAATGTACCTTAAGCCTCATGCATACCTGATATAGATGATATATAATAAGACTTTTGGATTTACACTTTAAAGTTGATGTTGAAATGAGTTAAGACTTTTGGGGCTGATGGGGTGAAGTGAATATATTTTGCATGTGAGAAGGGCAGGAATTTTGGTATAACGGTGCCAAATGATATAGAATGAATTCTTTCACCTTGAAATTTTTGTTGAGGACCTAACCACAAAAGTGAGTGTGTCTGTAGACAAGACTTTTGGGAGGTCATTGTAGCTAAATGATCTGATGAGGGTGAGCCCTTAATCAGATAGAAATAACAACTTTATAAAGAGAGAAAGAGTGCTCTCTCTCTCTCTGTCTCTCTCTGTCTATTTCTGTCTCTCTCTCTCTTTTCCTCCACATAAAGGGCCACACGGCAAAAGGACAACAGCCATTGTCAAGCTAGGACGACAGCCTTCACCAGGAATCAAATTGGATGGCACTTTGATGTTGAATGTCTAGCCTCCAGAACTGTGAAAAATAAATTTTTGTTGTTTAAGCCACTAAGTCTATGGTGTTTTGTTATGGCAGCTCAAGTAGACTTACTAACACTTAGAATGAATGCTTTTGGTGAGCAAGGAGTTTCTGTATTTTTATGAGTAGGCATGCAAGGGAGTGTGAATGAGGACTTTTAATTTTGGAAATATGGGGTAAAATGAAATATTTTTTCTTTGAAAACAAAGATGGAGTTTATCCTCAGAATATTTATTTTGTTTAAAATTTGAGGAAGACATTGTTAGCAAAACTAAGAGTGAACATTGACTTAATTCTAAAGTCATGTATGAATGTTCCCTGAGAACACTGAGGGTAGCCTGATAGGTGCCATTTGGTTCTTGAAACAAACCCCAGCATTACTCCAAACTCTTATTACCAAAGAAGATTCTGAATGATCATAATTACCTTTTGTTCCAGGGTTAGATTTGGGGGCTGCGGAGCAAGGCTGCCAGAGAGATATAATTGTGTTGAAGACCTAAAAGTGTTACTGGTTTAAGTTATAGTTACCAGTACAGAGATGATTATTATTAACAACTGTTAAAAAAAAACTCTTCAGAAAGAATCTCAAATGACACAGAGAAAATTTAAAAGTATTTAGATGGAGTTTTGTAATAAGCTATTTAAAATACAATATAACATAGTCATTGATACAACACATTTAAGATAAGTACTTTTTAATGTTTTATGTATTTTTCCAGTGACCCACTTAACATTTTATTAATTCATAAGTACTATAATATAGCTTTTAAAATAGCTGTGATTGAACATTTCAGTACCCATTAAAATGGTAAGTACTTGATTCTTGAAAATGATAGTTAAAAAATAAGCAAGTATTTTATTAGTTTTAAAAATGTAATTCAACTTATAAAAATATAGAAACTTAGATTTGTAATAATTTAACTTGATTTAATTTACAAATTGTCAAGCAGCAATGAAATGGTGTGATATAAGAAAAGATCATACATTTTAATCAGTACTAAATTTGAGAACCATCACCACCATTTTCTTCACGTACATTATTTAACCTCACTGTGTTAGAATCTTTTGGCACTGTTTGTTCTAGATACCATTTTCCAATATATAACTGGTGACACTGTCATTACACTTTGAATCTAGTCAAATCAGAGGAAAAGTTTTATTTCTTATCTTTAATGAAAATTTTCCTGGCACTACTTCAGTCAAAGTTCTACTGTAGTCAGAGTGAAGAAAGGTAAACAGACACAATGAGAATATTATGATGTAAGGAATTTAATTAACAATTAGACTGTGTGCAATTGTAAGAGGACCCTGGGATGAGGAAGTCTGGTCAGGGAATGCAATAGATCAAGGAGAGTAACTAGCCAGTCCTCCTGTGGAACACTGGCAGACTAATTCAAACTTAGAAAGCAATTGTCAAAGCAAAAAGTATTCATTTGTTGATCTGAGAATAACAAAAGTGGGTTTGTGTAGAAACCTGTAAAAAGTACTGCACCTGTATAACTACTACTGCTGTGCGTTGGGAGCCTGCTGTTGGTATAATCAGCAGGACCATTAGGTCAGAAGAAAAACTGGATTTGGAGTAGAACAAAAAAACAGCTATCCAATACTACCTACATATAACAGTATAGTGTCTGGTTACCAGATGATATTTGTCACTGTGTTTGACTACAAAGAATTGAGAATAATGGTTATGCTTCAATCATCCATTCCAGATACCACACAAGTGTGTGTGTTTGTTGTTGTTGTTTAACTCTAATCAAGGTTGTATAGAAAAGAGGACTACAGAAAATGCAATTACCAGGTTAATTAAGTTGAAAATAGTGCAAAACAGCATATTTCCTATTTTACCATCTCTTTCTCAGATCAGATTACAAATAGTCTCTGTCTCAAAGTCTCAATTAATTATGGACATTCAATTGATCAGATTCAAGTAAAGGTAATTACTGTATGGGGTTATATCATTAAACATTTTATTTAATATTATTGAAAAAATATTGTTCATTGAAAACAAAGATTTGTCCTGTTTCCCTAATTCATAACATGCTGCTCCTGCAAGTACACCTGTCAATACACTTATTTTCAAATTTCTTTAATATCTGTTTGCAGTCTCTGATTCATTGGGATCACCACTTGGAGGCAAGTTTAACTCCAAGAATTCTCCATTATCCTAGATAATTAGGTAAGTTACATGCTCTCTAGGTGAAATCTGGGACAATCATGTTCTCTCTTTGGAGAGACTGGAATTAGGACAAAGATTAGCTGAGTCAGTCTCACCGTGCATGCAAACACAGGAGCTCTGAAAGGTCATGTTTCTGCCACATAGGTCACAGAAAACTTTGGGACAAAAGAGTGAAAGAAAAATAATCAATATTGATTTTCAGAGAGACGCAAAGACTGAAAAAATAATCTTAAAGTTAATAGTCTCCAATTTCTTCTTCTTCCCTAGTTCATTTCTGTCTTCCTTCAGTGAAAAACAGAATATCTTTATAAGATAATACTAGTTTGTTTCAGATGCCTTAAACTGGTTGCTACTAAAATTATCCTGATTTTATCCTGATTAAAATATTTTCTACATTTAAATACCCTAACTTAATATAACCTAGGCAGAAACCATAGGTGATTCAAGTCCTCTCCATCATAGTGCATTAGTGTAGCAGCAGTGTCAAATTCTCAAAACTGCATGTCTTTCACAGCTTCACAATGATGTGACAAAAAGGCTACTAACTGTCCAAAGTAAAGCATTTAGTTTCTTCTATTTGTTGTTAAAAATAAACTGTAGATTAATTAAATTTAGTGGAGGTTATTTGAGTAAAGAACAATGCACAAATTGGGGAATACCCTGAACCAAAGGACATTCATAGGACAGTCCCCAGCAGTGTGAATAGTGAGTGAGCTTTTATAGATCAACAAAACGAGGTTGAGAAATTATCTGATTGATTAAAGCCTAATATCTTCCTTATTTGGGCTGGTGTGATGAATTGGCTACCTGTAATTGGCTAAAACATGGCTTCTTGTCATTGACTAAAACTCTGGTGTTTTTTATACTTCTTTGGTTTCAGTTTGTTTACATACTAAGTTAGGTTATAGTTTGCTATGTAAGAAGTCAAGGTAAAAAGGCAGCCTTAGGCCAAGTGTAACTTCATTTTATATTGTGAAAAAATGCAATAGAAAGGTAAAGAGAGTCAAATCTGAAGCTAGTCTGCCTTGGTCAAATTCTAGTTCAATATAAACTGATCTTGCATGGCTTATTGTATATCTTTGCATGTCTTCAATTACATTAAATTAGAAATAATAACCTGTCTCATTGGGTGGTTGTGAGAATTTGATTTTAAAAGGTAGCACACTTATAAGAGTATCTTAGATCGGGGGAAGAAAAGAAGATGGCACGGTAGTAGCAACTCAGCAACTCAGGATTGCAGCTCTCAGTGAAGGCACAGAGGGTGAGTCCAAGCAGCATTTCCAGACGGATCTTTGTTGCCCACAGAATGGGGAAATTCCCAGGTGTAGGAGAGACACAGGAGGCCAGCACAGCCCGTTAGGCTGATACGGCCGTTTCAGCCAGTGCTGCAGCACAGCGGCACTCCGCACAAAAATGCACTGGTCCGGGTGCCCTGTTAAACCAGCAATCTAAGATTTGGGAGGGAAGATTAGCATATCCATCTGATTAAACTGGACTTGGACAGTGAGCCAGACCAGGATACTCCCGGGAAGCAACATTTGAGCTGGCGCAGTGGGTTGCTGCACGGGAAATCACACAGATCCTGGTGCCTTATCAGCAGGTGACTGAAACACCTGGGAGAGAGTCAACCGTTCAACTTAAAAAAAAAAAAGAAAAAAGAAAAAAGAAAATAAAAAGAGCTCTAAGGCAGATAGTCAGGTGATCAGGCTCGGCGGGTCCCACCCCCACAGGGACAAACAAAATGGCGATTTGAAATGCTCAGGGTTGAGAGTTTCACTGTGGGCACAGCTGAATCCAGAATGGTGCAGCTTGGGGGAGAGGGGCGTCCAGCATTACCGAGGCATTCCGCCCCTACTGAGGTACACTCCCATTGCTGACACAACCTGCTGATGCTGAGACAACCCACCATAACAGAGAGACTCTGCCAACAGGGCAGAGCCCACGATGGCAGGGCGGAGCCCACGGCAGCAGGGCAGAGCCCACAGCAGCAAGGCAGAGCCCACGGCAACAGGACAGACCTCACTGTAACAGGGAAGAGCCTCGGCCGGCAAATCGTGACTAGATTGCCTCCGAGCTGGGCAGGACAGTGCAATGAATAAGCATAAAGAAAGCCCTAACTCCCTGAGAAACAGCATCTGAGGAAAAAAAGGGGTTTTATAAGTTCTGCTGCAGCAAACTTAAACATACCTGCCTAACAGCCCTGAATGAACAACAAAGCTCACAGCTCAGCACTTGAGCTCCTGTAAAGTACAGACCACCTCCTCAAGCAGCTATCTAACCCCTGTATATCCAAAGAGTCACCTCAAAAAGGAATGATCAGACTGACATTTGGCGGGCATCATTCTGGGACAAAGATAGCAGAAGAAGAAACTGGTAGCATGCCTCAGTGTTCCGCAGCTGCTACAGGTGTACCCCAGACAAGCAGGGTCTGGAGTGGACCTCAACAGTCATACAGCAGAGGGGCTAGACTGTTAGAAGGAAAACTAAGTAACAGAAATACTTCATCATCAACAATCTGGGCATCCACCCAGACACCCAATCGAAAAGTCAGCAACTACTCAGATGACAGGTGGATAAATCCACAAAGATGGAAAGAAACCGGTGCAAAAAGGAGGAAAACACCCGAAACCAAAACACCTGACTTCCTACAAAGGAGCAAAACTCCTAACCATCAAGGGAACAAAGCTGGACGGAGAACGAGTGTGACAAAATGATGGAATCAGACTTCAGAAGGTGGATAATGAGAAACTTCCGTGAGCTAAAAAAACATGTTCTAAATCAATGCAAACAAACTAAGAACCTTGAAAAAAAGATTTGAAAAAAGATTCGAGGAAATGATAACAAGAATGGACACTAAGAGAGGAATATTAATGAATAGAAGGAGCTGAAACACACATCATGAGAACTTCGTGAAACATGCGCAAGTTTCAACAGCCGAACTGACCAAGCAGAAGAAAGAATATCAGAAGTCGAAGATCAACTCAATAAAATAAAACAAGAAACCAAGATTAGAGGAAAAAAGCATAAGAAGGAATGAACAAAGTCTCCAAGAAATGTGGGACTATGTGAAGAGACCTAACCTATGTTTGATAGGTGTACCATAATGTGACGAAGAGAACGAATCCAAGCTGGAAAATACTCTTCAGAATATTATCCAGAAAAATTTCCCCAACCTAGCAAGACAGGCCAATATTCAAGTCCAGGAAATACAGAGAACACCACAAAGATACTCTGCAAGAAGAGCAACCCCAAGGCACATAATCGTCAGATTCACCAGGGTTAAAATGAAAGAGAAAATACTAAGGGCAGGCAGAGAGACAGGTCGGGTCACCCACAAAGGGAAGCCCATCAGACTCACAGCAGATCTCTCGGCAGAAACCCTACAAGCCAGAAGAGAGTGGGGGCCAACATTCAACATCCTTAAAGAAAAGAACTTTCAACCCAGAATTTCATATCCAGCCAAACTGAGCTTCATAAGTGAAGGAAAAATAAAATCCTTTGCAAACAAGGAAGTACTCAGAGATTTTTGTCACCACCAGGACTGCTCTACAAGAGCTCCTGAAAGAGGCACTACACACAGAAAGGAACAACCAGTACCACCCATTCCAAAAACATCCAAATGCTAAAGAGCATCAACAAAATGAAGAATCTGCATAAACGAATGGGCAAAACAGTCAGCTAGCATCAAAATGGCAGTATCAAATTCACACATAACAATATTAACTCTAAATGTAAATGGACAAAATGCACCAATCAAAAGACACGAACTGGCAAATTGAATAAAAACCCAAAACTCATCAGTGTGCTGTATCCAGGAATCCCATCTCACATGCAAGGATACACAAAGGCTCAAAATAAAGGGATGGAGGAAGATTTACCAAGCAAGTGGAGTGCAAAAAAAAAAAAAAAAAAAAAAAAAAAAGCAGGAGTTGCAATACTCGTCTCTGATAAAATAGACTTTAAAGCAACAAAGATCAAAAGAGACAAAGAAGGTCATTACATAATGGTAAAAGGATTGATACAACAAGAAGAGGTAACGATCCTAAATATATATGGACCCAATACAGGAGCACCCAGTTATATAAGGCAAAGAGACTTAGACTCCCACACAATAATAGTGGGAGACTTTAACACTCCACTGTCAATATTAGACAGATCAACCAGACAGAAAATTAACAATATCCAGGGCTTGAACTCAGACCTGGCACAAGCAAACCTGATAGACATTTACAGAACTCTCCACCCCAAATCACAGAATATAAATTCTTCTCAGCACCACAACACACCTACTCTAAAATGGACCACATAATTGGAAGTAAAGCACTCCTCAGCAAATGCAAAACAACAGAAATCATAACAAACAGCCTCTCAGACCATAGTGCAATCAAGTTAGAACTCAGAATTCAGAAACTAACTCAGAACTGCACAACTTCATGGAAACTGAACAAGTGGCTCTTGAATGTTGATTGGATAAACAATGAAATGAAGGCAGAAATAAAGAAGTTCTTCAAAACCAACGAGAATGAAGACACAACATACCAGAATCTCTGGGACACATTTAAAGCAGTCTCTAGAGGAAAATATATAGCAATAAGTGCCCAAATGAGAAGAGTGGAGAGATCCAAAATTGACACCTTATTGTCAAAATTGAAAGAGCTAGAGGAGCAAGATCAAAAAACTCAAAACCCAGCAGAAGACAAGAAATAACTAAGATCAGAGCAGAACTGAAGGAGATAGAGACATGAAAAACCCTTCAAAAAATCAATAAATCCAAGAGCTGGTTTTTTTTAAAAGATCAACCAAATAGACCACTAGCCAGACTGATAAAAAAGAAAAGAGAGAACAACCAAATAGATACAATAAAAAAAGATAAAGGGGAAATCACCACAGATTCCACAGAAATTCAAACCATCATCGGAGAATATTACAAACAACTCTATGCACATAAACTAGTAAACCTGGAAGAAATGGATAAATTCCTGGACACCTGTGTCCACCCAAGACTAAACCAGGAGGAAGCCAAAACTATGAATAGACCAATAACAAGGTCTGAAGTTGAGGCAGCAATTAAGAGCCTACCACACCAAAAGAGCCCAGGTCCAGATGGGTTCACAGCCAAATTCTACCAGACACACAAAAAGGAGCTGGTACCATTCCTTCTGAAACTATTCCATATAATCCAAAAAGAGGGAATCCTTCCCAAATCATTTTATGAGACCGACATCATCCTAATACCAACATCCGGCAGAGACTCAACAAGAAAAGAAAACTTCAGGCCAATATTCATGATGAACATAGATGCAAAAATCTTCAATAAAATTATGGCAAACTGATTGCAACAGCACATCAAAAAACTTATCCATCATGATCAAGTAGGATTCATCCCGGGGATGCAAGGCTGGTTCAAGATATGCAAGTCTATAAATGTAATTCACCACATAAACAGAACCAAAAACAAAAACCATATGATTATCTCAATTGATGCAGAGAAGGCATTTGAGAAAATTCAACAGACCTTTATGCTAAAAACCCTCAATAAACTCGGTATTGATGGAACATATCTCAAAGTAATATAAGCTATATATGACAAACCCACAGCCAATATCATACTGAATGGGCAAAAACTGGAAGCATTCCCTTTGAAATCTCGCACTAGACAACGATGCCCTCTCTCACCACTCCTATTCAATAGAGTACTGGAAGTTCTAGCCAGAGCATTCAGGCAAGAAAAAGAAATAAAGTGTATTCAAATAGGAAAGGAGGAAGCCAAATTGTCTCTATTTGCAGACGACATGATAATATACCTAGAAGACCCCATCGCCTCAGCCCAAAAGCTGAAACTGATAAGCAACTTCAGCAAAGTCTCAGGATATAAAATCAATGTGCAAATATCACAAGCATTCGTCTAAACCAAAAACAGACTTAAAGAAAGCCAAATCAAGAACAAACTGGCATTCACAATTGCTACAAAAAGAATAAAATACCTTGGAATACAACTCACAAGGAACGTAAGGGACCTCTTCAAGGAGAACTACAAACCACTGCTCAACGAAATCAGAGAGGACACAAACAGATGGAGAAACATTCCATGTTCATGGTTAGGAAGAATCAGTATCATGAAAATGGCTATAATGCCCAAAGTAATTTACAGAATCAACGCTATCCCCATCAAGCTACCATTGACTTTCTTCACAGAACTGGAAAAAACCATCATGAACTTCATATGGAACCAAAGGAGAGCCTGCATAGCCAAGTCAATTCTAAGCAAAAAGAACTCAGCGGGAGGCATCACACTACTAGACTTCAAACTATACTACAAGGCTACAGTAATCAAAACAGCATGGTAGTGGTACCAAAACAGAGATATAGACCCATGGACCTGAACAGAGGCATCAGCAGCAACACAATGTATCTACAACCATACAATCTTTGATAAACCTAAAAAAAACAAGCAATGGGGAAAGGATTTCTGTTTAATAAATGGTGTTGGGGAAACTGGCTAGCCATGTGCAGAAAGCAGAAACTGGACCCCTTCCTGACACCTTACACTAAAATTAACGCCAGATGGATTAAAGATTTAAACATAAGGCCTGGCACCATAAAAATCCTAGAAGAAAATCTAGGCAAAACCATTCAGGACATAGGAGTAGGCAAGGACTTCATGACAAAAACACCAAAAGCATTGGCAACAAAAACCAAAATAGACAAATGGGACCTAATCAAACTCCACAGCTTCTGCACGGCAAAAGAAACAATCATTAGAGTGAATCCGCAACCAACAGAATGGGAAAAAATGTTTGCAGTTTACCCATCTCACAAAGGGCTGATATCCAGAATTTACAAAGAACTAAACCAGATTTACAGGAAAAAAACAAACAAGCCCATTCGAAAATGGGCAAAGGATATGAACAGACACTTTACAAAAGAAGACATACATGAGGCCAACAAACATATGAAAAAATGCTTATCATCACTGGTCATTAGAGAGATGCAAATCAAAACCACATTGAGATACCATCTCACGCCAGTTAGAATGGCGATCATTAAAATATCTGGAGACAACAAATGCTGGAGAGGATGTGGAGAAATAAGAATACTTTTACACTGCTGGTGGGAGTGTAAATTAGTTCAACCATTGTGGAAAACAGTGTGGCGTTTCCTCAAGGCCTTAGAAATAGAAATTCCATTTGACCCAGCAATCCCATTACTGGGTATATATCCAAAGGAGTATTAATCATTCTACTATAAGGACACATGCACACGAATGTTCATTGCAGCACTGTTTACAATAGCAAAGAGCTGGAACCAACCCAAATGCCCATCGATGATAGACTGGACAGGGAAAATGTGGCACATATACACGATGGAATATTATGCAGCAATCAAAAATGATGAGTTCGTGTCCTTTTTTAGGGACATGGATGAATCTGGAGAACATCATTCTCAGCAAACTGACACAAGAACAGAAAATGAAATACTGCATCTTCTCACTCAGAGGCAGGTGAGGAAAAATGAGAACACATGGACACAGGGAAGGGAGTACTACACAATGGGGTCTATTGGGGGGAATAGGGTAGAGACAGTGGGGCAGGGGGAGTTGGGGAGGGATAGCCTGGGGATAAATGCCAAATGTGGGTGAAGGGGAGGAAGGCAGCAAAGCACACTGCCATGTGTGTACCTATGCAACTACCTTGCATGTTCTGCACATGTACCCCAAAACCTAAAATGCAATTTAAAAATTAATTAATTTTTTAAAAGTGTCTTAGAAATAGCAAACATATAACAAATGTGAAATTTGTTCTTTTTCTTATTTATCAAAAATAGTATATCCCTCAGGTTTATTTGGCAGTACAAATATAACGAATTTGGCAAATTAAAATATACACACCCACATTCATCCCCCTCTCTCTCTCTCTCTCTACACAGGCACACATACACACACACTCACCCATAGTTGGCTGTCCATATCCATGTCTTTGGTATTTGTGGATTAAAACAACTGTGAATCCTATATTGAGAAAGAAAGTATCTGTACTGAACATATACATATTTCTTTGTCATTATTCCCTAAATAATATTGTGTAACAACTATTTTCATAGTTTTATATCATATTCACTGTTATTGGTAATCCAGAGATTTTATATATACATATATATATATAATATCAATAAATATCATAACAGTGAAACAAAATGCAAGGCTGTTACTAAAAGGCACCAGGAAATATTATAGAAGCAGTGGTGGCAGGGTATTTGTATGTATTTCCAAAAGACCTAAAGCACACAAAAGTTTTTTTTCTCCATTGAGTTTTGAAGAATTTATTTTCCCATTTTTCATAAAACTGCAATGGTACAGAAATGGTTTTTGACAGATCATCTTGTGCGTCTGAGAGATGGACCTGTATCAAATAGCTCTTCTAAAAATTTTTTTGTGACAGTCTCATCCTGAAGCAGGCAGAAAGATAGATGAAATAACAAGGAACAATTTATTTATAGGAATTGTTTTTTTATTGATTGGTGTCTGAACTCAAAAGATATATAGTTTCATTTTTCACCAGTGGAATGAATCACATCTGGCAACCTAAATTCTACTAAGTCAAATATTCTTTGTTTTAGCTTATAAACTGGAAGATATTTTCTATGTCAAGACACAAAGAGCATAGCTTCATGTTCCAAATTAAAATTATCATGATTTGCCATGCAATCTCTAACAAGCCAATTAATATAGATTTGCTGTGACTCTCCACTAATTAGGAGATATCTCAAAAACTTTTGTTAAAAAATTAAAAACTTTGTAATCTTTCTTAGTTCCCCTCTGCTCATTTCAGTTTGCTAGAACTTATTTGTAGAGATTCCTTCTTTGACAATGACTAAAGTTCTTAGCTTGAATTATTGATAAGGAAGAAATATGTGTTGAAAATAGAAGAACAGAAATAATGATTTTTCTACTATAATTTGAAGCTTTACAGTGGGGAAGGGAAAGTTGATTATTATATCTATTATATTGTAGGATTTAAAAATAATTTCAAAGTTTTCATTTTTTATATTTGTATATTTTTATATAAACTAAAGCAGAAGTCAGTTATTAAGCTGAAAGCAATGACTAAATCTTACAAATGAAACTTTCTTAAAGAGAAAGTACTGCATTTCATTTTCAAAGACAAGATTCAATTGTGGTCAGACTAATAAGGCTTAGAATCCTTCATGTGTAGAAAAGATATAGTGCTTAGAAATTTTCATCCAACAGATCTAGACACTTAAACCAAGGTCTTTAACTTTCATAGCCAAATTTTAGAAGCTTTAATTGTCTGCCATTTTAACTAAAATATCAAAGAAATTAAATATCACCAAGAGCTTTTGGATGTTGGGTAATGTTTCAAATTATTAGGTATCATTTTTAAGTTTTTAAATTATGACCTTAATGAAAACATCTTTTTAAAGGGTTTCCACTTCTGGCAATATTATTGAAAATCAAAGAGCAGTGGGAAAAAATGCAAGGATATTACTAAAAGGTATCAGGAAATAGTATATAAGCAGTATTTGTTTTAGAAATGTTAACATAGAAGGCAAAAAAATATAGTATGTAGGTAACTCACACTACGTTAAATGTTTTATCACTGAAATAGGACAGTCCCCTGATTTCCCTCACAGGAGGTGTGACAGGGGTGGTGGCCCCACAGCTCAAATCCCTAGAGGGAGCATGCAGATGGGCAGGTGCAGAGGCTGGGGTGAGTGCTTTGGGCTCTTGGCCTCAAGGTAGTGTCTAGGGGTGGGTGCCTGCAAACCCAGTGTTACCAAGCTCTTTCAGATTTGTCATCTGTAGATGGCTTGTGTGTTAATCAGCTCAATGGACCCTCTGCCTTAACCTAAAAGCAGCAAGCCAGTGTGACAGCCTTCTGTATTCTGAGTTCTTAACCAGTGTTCTGAAAGAACTGGATCACATGTGGGCTCGAAGGATGAGTGCAAGGTTTCTTTGAGTGGTAGAGGTGGCTCTCAGTGAGGTTGATGGGGAGCGAAATAGGGGATGGAGTGGGAAGGTGGTCTTCCTCTGCAGATGGGCTACCCCATGGTCTGACTCTTGTCTGCCCGCCCCAGCTGACTGAACTCCTCTTGGTGTCTACATGTCCCTCCTCTTCTTTCTTTCTCTGCTGTGTCATTCTGCCATCGCTGGTCTGTTCATCTGCTGGTCTGCTCTGGAGCTTGGAGTTCAAGGTTTATATGGAAGTAGCGTAGGGAATGTGGTGGGCTAAAAGGTAACTTTTTGGGCATGAAAACAGAAATGGCTGTTTTCACTTAGGACCATGAGTAGCCAGGCTTGAGGGTGGGGCCTTTGCTAGAGGACCACCCTCTTCTAGTCAGTATTTCCCTGTTTCCTGTTCATATCATCACCATTAGAAAATGTAATCTTACCTGAGTATTTTGTGAAAAGTATTCTGTCCTCAAGGAGACTAAGCATATCTTAACTGCCTTAAATATAGAATACATATAGTGATTTATTTTCAGAATACAGTATGGAAAGAAAAAATGATGTAACTTTACAATACAGAATTGTGACAAAAACTACCTCAGCTAGGCTGATCAAGGTCAACATCAGCAGTGGTGAATCATTCTGATAGTATGTATTCTTGAAATAATGTAAGGATCAAGCAGAGGAAAATAATTTTTTCTTTTTCAGACTTTTATTTAATTCTGGTCTTCAACAGATTAGATATGGTCTACCCTCATGTGGAAGAGCAATCTGCTTTACTCAGTCTACTAATTCAGTTGTATTTGTTATCCAGAAACACCTTCACAGACATACCCATAATATTGTTAAGCCAAATATTGGGATACCTTGTGACCCTGTCAACTTGCACATAAATTATTGTTCCTGCTGTCATAATCAAGAGTAGCCTAAGGAGACATGATAACTAAATGTAATAGGTATCTTGGACGGAATCTGGAACAGAAAAATGACATTAGGTAAAACCAAGTATATTTAATAAAGAATAAGGAATGATAAGCCAATATTAGTTAATTAATTGTAACAAATATACCATACTAATGTAAGATATTAATCATAGAAAAAATTGGTCCATGAGGTATGTGGGAACTCTGTAATATATTTGCATTATTTCTGTAAATATACGAAGTCCTAAATAATTCTGTAAATATTCAAAGTCCTAAATAATGTCTATTAAAATTGAGCCAAAAATGTAAAAATTAGTTCCTTAGATGCTGTAACCAGAATTCAAATGATCAGTTATCACAAGTGGGTGATGGATACCTGCATGCCCCTGGTGAGAAACAGAGGGCTGTGCAATATTCATGCGGTATATGGGCACTGAGAGTTATCTGAGAAGCTCCACTATTTTGATTTCTAGCCTTTGATTCTTGGAACCAAGTAAGGCAATGCAGAATGGACATTTATTCTGAAGATATATAGATAGTTTTTAACCTTAGATTATAAAGGTGTTTGAGCAATGTTTAAAGAATAACTATATAATCGATGCTTATTTCCTCTTGTCAGAAGAAGGAATGACAATTTATTATCCCTAACTCACTGAATCAAGGAAATCGCCTCAGGAAGGAAATTTTTGATGAACTATTATGACAGAAAATAATAATGATAATTTTTAGAAAGTCACTACTAAAGAAAACATTTTGATTTTCATACTCCGGGATTGATAAAATGGGTTACCCAAAGATTTCAAAGAAAGCGTTATAAATGCAAGAGATGTGCATACATTTGCTTCTCAATCCAATTTGATAAAAGGATTTCCTTTACAAAGGAGTGCATTTGCATCTAATCTTTCTTGGAATCCCAGGTGAAAGGATTATTTCTTTCTCTAAAGATGGACATCAATGAAGGAAGCACTGTTAGACTTTCTAAGTGCTAGTGTATTTGTTAATCAACAAGCTTTAGGGATTCTGATGAAAAAAGCAAATGTTGTTCCATTTCTGAGCTCTCATAGGTGCGATGTTTTACCACAACCATTTTGTATGTGTTGGTTTATAATATCTGACATTTGAGAAGATAACAAATAAACTATAAAATAAAATAGAGCACCACCTTCCAATAGCTTATTAAATGAAATATGTGATTGACCTCAGATATTTTTTCCATCTTGACTGTGAATAGACATGTGATAGCTTCTGAATTTAAATGAACTCTGCTAACGTTCACATTGAAAATCCTATATTGTTAGAATCAGTTGGCCTGATGGGAAAGATTGTCTCTTATTTCTTACCCCTAGTGCTCTTTCATTAAGAGTATCTTCTTTTTTCATAGCTTTGTTCTCTTTCAGTGAAAAATATTTTTATTAATTTTTATAAGTGTGACTGATTTTCTAAAATAATTGCTTGTTTTGTCTTTAACAAAAAAATTTCGTGTTTTAATTATTAATTTTATATTTATATACCTGTGTTTTATGTATTTTTGCTTCATATAGTAAATGGTTTGACAAAGAATTTGTGTAACAAGGTAATAGTTGTATCGATTGATATATACGTGGGTCTGCATGTATATATTTCTTACCATGTCCTAGGCATTTGCTTTAGACTAGCAAATGTATTAAGAAGGCACTCAAATATCTTTAGGATCCCAAAGACAACAGACTTTGGGTTATGGGGAAACCAGAAGCTGGAAAACTCTGGGCAATGTTTTTTCTCTCCTTTTAATCTGTTTCCCTTTTTCGGTTATTTCATTCTTGCTATTTTTATTTACTTAGTTTTTAGAAGATAGATTTTATCTACTACTCAATACACATAATATTTGTATCTCTTTTAACTGTTAAAGGTTCAGTTAAGAATTTTCGAGAATCTTGAATTATCATTCCACCAGCAATACAGTCACTTGTGTCCATGGGTCATAGCTTTCAGGATTATAACCATGGAGGGACATTTTCACAGAAACAGTATCATTTTTCTTCTGCCACCACTCCAAACGATGTTAGCTGAAACCCTCTGCTGGAAAGCTGACACATGTTATCTAACTCAGTCCTTTCTAACAACACTTAGGAGGTAAATCAGAAAGGTTTTACCCTTAGCCCCTGGTAACAGGATTGATTGATAGATCTATTATTTAAATGCAGCTTGTCTTAACTTCTGAACTCAATCAAACCCTCAGAACTCCTATAAAACAGATATGGAATCTTCCAGGTTGTACTTTGATAGGAGAAAAACATCACACATGCGTGAAAACAACCTTCAAAATTGAGCCATTTGTCATATTGCTGCACTAATCATGAAATGATCTTATTGTTATTTATCAGATCCTGTACTAACATTTATAAATTATTTCTTTGTGTTTTGGTGAATACTCTGTGAAAATCAATAAACATTTTATTATGAGGGACAAAATTACTAAACTTCTCTTTCAAGAGAAAAGATTTTTAAAGTGATGATATGTTCAACTGGGAATTCAGTTTTACTTTTTTCTTATCCCAGACATCAGTTTAATGGAATTGTGTGTGGATAAATAGCACCACCAACTATGGTAGTAGCAGTGGTGTATAGGCCTGCAAGTTACTGATAAGTGCATGCTCTTGTAAAGTGATGTATATCCATACATTAGGGAATGCCTAGAGTCTGTTCCTCAAGGTAACCTGAAGGGCTGAGCAAGTGTGAGAGGAGACTAATATTAGACAAGTTGGCTTTAAGGAGATGGGCATTTCCATATGTTTGAGGGACTCACTTTTTATTAACCCATTTATGTCTGAGGTTGAAATTTTTTGAATTTGAAAAATCCGACCTTGGGAATTACCTCAAGCAATAGGCTATAAATAACTCCCCCATGCTTAGTGTTCCAATAATGAAACACTAGGCATAAATGGCTTTTAATAACATAAATTTCCCAATACCTTTTATGAACTAAATGTCCTGTTCTTAGTAACCCAATATATACTACATAGTACACAATAGTGCAAATATGGGAAGGCATCAAAAGAAAAAATAAAGGAAATGCCATGTGAAACAAAAGCATTGTGTAAGCTATGGTTTAGAAGGTAAAATCCAAAGAACATAGTATAGTTGCTGAATCATTACTGGGCTCATTTATGCTAATGTATGTGTATCCATGGTATAAATATTATATTAACAATGTTAAGAAATTTACTAACTGTATGTCTTATTTAATGTGATTCATCACAAAATTGTGAGTGTTACCACTATGTAAGAATGGCCACTGATACATAAATGCATTACTCTTGAAATCCCAAGAAGAGTATAGTGTTTAGCCAGGTAGACAGTTCATGAATTAGATTTTTAACCTGTACACATGTTGGGTATAATTTTAGGGTAAGCATGTTTCCTAGTTTTTAGATGTACACATTGTGTTAATAGAAGCACTTAATATACTGAATCTCAATTGTTCAGGAGACAGCAGATTTTATATGAAAATAATTATGAATGCAATATATAAAAATGCAGTAACAGTCAAAATCAACATTGGAAGTTCTATACTGGTAACAAAAAGACATTTGAAGTAATTTTTTCCCATCTTGGTCTTGAGTTAAAAAATAAAAATGGCCTTTCTAGCCACTTGACAGTCAAAATATTTATTTTCATCAGAATCCCTATGGGAAAGAACCAAATTTGCAGATCAGGGATGTAAAATCACATTGTACACATAAAAGTAACATGCATTTTCACATTGACCTCTATGGAGAATATGACTTCTTCAGAATGAACTATATGAAACAGCTGATGTCTCCCACAGATACCTGCCCTGTTATGGAGATGCTGTGCCACCTATGTAATAAGCAACACCAGTCAAGACTGCTGGGGCTTCTCTCCATTCCCCAAAGCAACAAATGCCTTCGTATACTCTCCTAGGTCTAGCCCAGATAAAATATAGAAGTTTAATTCCCACTAAATTATGAATGACTTTGTTTATATTAATATAAAAATCATTTAAAACATAATCAAGTGGGGAAGATGGGGTGTTGTTACAAATATGTGTAAGCACCAGTGATAGAATGATGAAAGCCATAAAATCAGGTGATGGCTTCATGGGTGTTCAACATAGCATTCTGCTTACTTTGTATATGACTAAAACTTTTCACTATAAAAGTAAAAATTAACTAAAAAGTGAACACATATATGTATACACAAGCACACATTGCATGAGTGTGTGTGTGTGTCTGTGTGTGTGTGCTTCAACAGTAGAGTTGGCATTGTTATAGTTGAGTGTTTGTTCCCCCAACCCCATGTTGAAATTTTTTCTTCAATGTTGCAGGTGAGACCTAGACATTTAGTCATGGAAGTGGATTCCTCATTAATAGATTAATGCTCTCCCTGGAGAAGAAGAGGGAGTTTTTACTTGTTTTAATTGCCACGAGAGGTAGTTGGTACAAGGAGCCTGTCACCTCCCTCTCCTCTCTCTTATTTCCTCTCGCATCATGTAATCTCTGCATATGCTGGCTCCCCTTTGTCTTCTGGCATGAATGAAAGCAGCCTGAAACCTCATCAGAGGCAGATGCTGATGCTGATGCTGTTCTTGTACAGCCGTCAGAACCATGAATCAAATAAGTCTTTTTAATAAATTACGTAGTCTTGGGTATTCCTTTATAGCAATACTACATGTACTAATACAGGGTTCAATTCCTGAATTAGTTAATGCTAAGCTCTATTACTTTGGGTAACTTGCAATCTTTCTGAGCCTTAATTTCTTCAACTGTAAAATGTGAATTTTTTTCTTTAACAAAGGTTGCTATAAAAATAAACTATATATTTACACTCTAAAAACAGGTCTGAGCTTATGTATGCATCTGTATAGTTATAACAGAAATGACTCATCTACTCAAAGTATTTTCTATCATATGTCAGAAAAATATCAAAATATGTACACAAATTTGTAATGAATGTGAGGGATATGGGGCGTTTAGTGTTGCTGCTAAATAGTCTGCATAACCCTATACAGTACAATTAAGATCTTGGCATACAAGAAGTGCTAATAAATATTGTTGCAATTCTTAGTCACCAAAGCTGTATAACAATGATTGGGAGCTGTGACCCTGAAATTGCAAACTAGCCAGTGTGAGTGAGAGAAGGTAAAGATCATAAAGCCACATGCTAGATTCTCAGTCCCTGACCAGGACTCAATCAAATTTTAGCTTAGCTACTTACAAGTCTACCCTAGTTAAACATATTTGTTGGTCAGAAAATGAAAAATAAGTACATTGTATTTTATGTCAATTTTACCCATTTTACTTTATCTTCCAAGAAACTGTGAAACGAGTTCATAGTGGATCCCCAAACTATTCAGTTGCCCCTCCCAAAGAAGAAAACCACGAGTCCCCGGACTGATTCCCTTCTCTTTAACCATCACTTCTGTTGTCTCTCCTTATCCTGTTTTACATTACACTTGCCTTGTAAAGCTGTTTCAAATCATTTTGCTTAGGAGAAAATGGGGTTTGAATCAAAAATTAATAGCTTCATAAATACACAATATATTTGAAATAAAAAATGAGTGAAACTTCACATTTTGCAGAGTTGTTAAGCAGAGAAACATCTTATGCATTATGAAATTATATTGAGGTGCGAATGCTAATGAGGTAATGAGATGCTATATTGTCTGCTAAGGCTGCCATTACAAAGTACAGGTATACCTCATTTTCTTGCACTTTGCTTTGTTGCACTTCACAAATACTGCAATTTTAAGAGATTAAAGTTGTGTGGCATCCTTATGTGGAGCAAGCCTGCCAGTGCCATTTTTTCAACATGATGTGCTTACTTTGTATGTCTGCATATTGTTGTTTTAAGCATAATGCTTCACATATTTAATAGACTACAGTATAGTGCAAACAGAAATTTTATACACACTGGAAAATCAAGACATGTGTGTGACTCAATTTATTGCAATATTTTATTTATTTTGGTGATCTGGAACTGAACCATGAACATCTCCAAGGTATGTCTGGACCACAAATTCAGTGACATAACAGAAATTTGCTGTCTCACATTTCTAGAGGATAGAAATCCAAGATCAATGTTTCAAAAGGGCTGTGCTTTCTCTGAAGGAGGGAGAGGTGTTTCAGGGCTCTTGTCTAGCTTCTGATAGTTTATTGAATGATGGTAGCATAACTCCGTTCTTCGAATGGCATTTTCCCCTGTGAGAGTCTGTGTTCAAACTCCCCCTTTCGTAAGGACTCCACTTACATAAGATTAGGAGCCCATCCTGCTCTAGAATGGGCTCATCATAACTAATTATATCTGCAAAGATCCTAGTTCCAAATAACTTCACATTCTAAATTACTAGAAGTTAGAATTTTAACATAGTAATTCGTGTGAAAGAAGACACAAATCAATCCATGACAGATATAACAGCATGAGTTCCATATTTCACTTAGAATTAGGACTCCAGTATCATTATTTGAATTCAGGATTCAAAAATACTAGAAATATTGTCCATTTATTTAATTTTAATAAAAAAAATTAATATCTGTATTAAAAGTATAAAAATTAAAGGCAAAATTTTCATGTTAATTTAAAATAGACATGAAATAGAAGTTGCTATTTAGATTATTTTTATTTTATGGACTCTAAGGGTCACTTAGAAAGTCATTCATTTAATTAGCTTTTTTTCTCAGCATAAATCTGGATATTATTTATTTTTACCAAAGTCAATTGTATTTTTTATTAATTTTGTTTTGTGTAAGTAACTACTTCCTACTGAAAATAAGCTAATCCAAATGAGAAATTGTTTTACATTTGACTACTACATCTTCAAGGTTTAAATATCACCACGGAATTTTTCTGTATCTTGTATCAATACAAGATGACATTGATAATTATCTTGCTTTATCACTGATAAAGCCTGCAGTTACATAAAAGGATTTTGTAGTAAATAAACTACAGGTATGTTTCTTAACACATAATTTTGCCCTGGACAATTAAAGTTGTTTACTCTGCATGTTTTTAATTTAAATAAAATTACAGTAAAGCTTTAATATAAAATCTATATGCCAAGAAATTCATGTGTATCATTTCATTTAATCCTAATGACAATCACACAAAAATACAATTATTATTTTCACAAATTGACAGATGATCCAAGACTGGAAAGAAAAGAAAGTCTTGGCCAGGCGCGGTGGCTCATGCCTGTAATCCCAGCACTTTGGGAGGCCGAGGCGAGTGGATCACAAGGTCAAGAGATCGAGACCATCCTGGTCAACATGGTGAAACCCCGTCTGTACTAAAAATATGAAAAATTAGCTGGGCATGGTGGCGTGTGCCTGTAATCCAAGCTACTCAGGAGGCTGAGGCAGGAGAAGTGCCTGAACCCAGAAGGCGGAGGTTGCGGTGAGCCGAGATCACACCATTGCACTCCAGCCTGGGTAACAAGAGCGAAACTCTGTCTCAAAAAAAAAAAGAAAAAAAGTCTTAGCTCTTTCAAGGTTTCAAGAGATTTCAAGTTCTAAAGCCTATGTGTTTAATACAACCCTACATTATTACTTATATGATTAAGCAGATTCCCTCAAAGAAAGAATTCATATATGGGGAAAAAATCCTTAGAGAGGAAGAAGTTTCTATTTTCCATGATAAACAGTGACCCATATTTACCGATTTTTATTAACGGAAAGATTAAGTACTTAAAGGAGAAAAATACCCAAACCACTCCACTTTATCCAACTTACTTAAATAAACCTAAAACCAGAGTACTATTAGATGGGTAAAGGAGGAGTGGGTCTCAAAAACTTGTTTAATCTGAAACATTTCACATAGATACTGACATCGGAAAACACCCACTCCTTTACCCCTACCCCACACATAAGGGGTGAGGTGCCTGGACCTCAGAGAGGCAGAATGAGAAAGTAAGTTTTGAGCAGTTCTAGGACAACCCACAATGATTGAAATCAATCTCCCTGGAAAAGCCTGTTGAGGGTTACTGCTCTAATCCTTGTTTGAAAGGTGGTGTAATAACGGGTAGAGTCAAAGGAGATAAGACTGATGTAGCAATGCTCTGTGAGGAGTGAGCTGAAATGTATCTATTTTTTCTTGATACAGAAGATATTTAGCCTAATATTACATAAAACTCTAAAAATAATTATGAGAATAATCAATTCGATGCTATAGAATTAGCATCAACAGAAACATAAACTTTATAAACAGATGAACACATTAGGTCATTTTATATTAAATTGTAATAATATAAAGTGATGTCATGCAGGTCTTCTCCAAGTTTTTCTAGTGCTAATTTTGTATCATCCTTTGGCTCTTCTAATTCTTATATTACTTTTATTACAACAGTTGTCACTTGTACTCTAACTTAGCAATCCTGTATCTAAAATAGCCCGAAGTGGTTCTCCCTCATGAATTTATATTAATCAATCTACTTTATTTCCAAATAGTTACTGCAGTTTCATGTAAAGCTGAAATTTAGGAGAGTTTTAGCCAAAAATTAATCTAGGAGACATCTGTTTTACCTTTTTTTGCAGCTTATTACATTAAGAAACTGATTTTAAGCAGAAAGATGGCACCTAAACAGTGTTCTCTCCAACACGGTATACAAAAGTTACTAAATTATTTACTTCCTTTTATGTCAAACACCTTTCCACATCCCCACCTAGGATTTAGTTGTATAACCAATCATTTATTATATATCTTCATGTAAAATATTTATTGTGAATAAATAGTAAGAATGATCACAATTATCATCTCTAATTTTCTTCATAACACTTATGTAGAGATACTGTAATACATGGGCGTTTGTGTGTGTGGATGTGCATCTGTTTTTTAATCCAGGGGTTTCCAAACCCCAGGCCAAGACCAGTACAGGCTGCACAGCAGGAGGTGAGCAACAGGTGAGTGAGCATTTACACCTGAGCTCCTCCACCGGTTAGATCAGTGGTGGCATTAAATTCTCATAGGAGCAGGAACACTGTTGTGAACTGTGCATGCCAGGGATCTTGGTTGAGTGCTCCTTGTGAGAATCTAATGAGTGCCTGATGATCTCAGGTAAAACAGTTTCATCTCAAAACCATCCCCCCACCTCCGCCCTTAGAAAAAAATGCCTTCCATGAAACAGTTCCCTGGTGCTAACAGGGTTGGAGACCACGGTTCTAATCTATACTTTAATGATGGTTAACAGTTCAAGTTATCTGATTACTTACACACTGTTCTGGGAGGGTGTACTAAAAATGCCTAAATGTGGCCATATGACCTTTGTTAGAATATTTGCAAATCACTATAAACAAGTAGAAATAATTTTACTTGGAGAAATGTATGAAATTTTCTTTATGTGGATTTATTAAGAAGATTCTGAAGGCACTTGTGCTGTAATAAAAATCTCATAAGATCTCATTGGTAGCCTGTACCCTCAGACTACGGCTCTCAGTCTAGATTTTAAATTTGGTCTGTGTCTTTTCAATTAAAACAGGATTCTGATGGACCATAAAATTAGCATCGCCTGCCATTAAATATTGTTGTATCTGCCTAAATGAACTTCCCTGCAAATACCTTTTGGAGGGTTTATAAGGCAAACATCTGAAACTTTATTAGAATTATAAAAAGATGTTTTGTGATGGCTGATTATTTATATAAAAGCATTCTTATCAAAAATATTTTTATGAGAAGAAGAATAAAAGCTAAGAATTGAAATCTCACTAAAACAGGTTAGCTGATTAATGGAGATAGAATAGACTTTAAAACGTCACCTAAAAGTAATCTGAAGAAGTCATTAAATTTAAAAGACAAAAACAATAATTACCAAAGTCAAAATGACTTACTTTATTTTCCAGCAATAGCCGCGATAACATGTGAGTCAAACACTGTTCTGAGCATTTTATTTGTATTTTTACACATGATTTCCGTAACAAACCTATAGTTAATATTTATGCTGCTTTTCAAATTGAGCAAAAATTTGCATAAAGATAAACAGGTTATTGTAGTCATTGAATAGATTTAAAATTATGTTATGATTTTATGTCACATCTCAAATGTTTCCCACTGTTATTCTCTTAATTTTCATCATAATTATTTACATTGAAGGATAAGGAAATAATAACTCTCATCGATGGGTATTTCAATATTGTTTTATACTTCAGTTATCTCTAATCATTTTCTCTTCTTTCTAAATAATAGATGATGCATCAGTGACTATCTTAAGGAAACACATTTTTGTGCTTGCTTTTTCAATAAACTTAGTAACACAGTACCCCAAAAATGGCATGTGATTATAAGACAGAATACATAAATGTCTTTACAACTATTGCTGTACACTATTTAGTTGACTTTTAGACGTTTAAACCAATTTACAAATTCTTTTTTTTTTTTTTTTTTTTTTTTGAGACGGAGTTTTGCTCTTGTTACCCAGCCTGGAGTGCAATGGCGCGATCTCGGCTCACCTCAACCTCCGCCTCCTGGGTTCAGGCAATTCTCCTGCCTCAGCCTCCTGAGTAGCTGGGATTACAGGCACGTGCCACCATGCCCAGCTATTTTTTTTTTTTTTTTGTATTTTTAGTAGAGATGGGGTTTCACCATGTTAACCAGGATGGTCTCAATCTCTTGACCTTGTGATCCACCCGCCTCAGCCTCCCAAAGTGCTGGGATTACAGGCGTGAGCCACCACGCCCGGCCTACAAATTCTTAAATGACATCAATGCTTTTATTTTGCTTCATCTTCTAGAAATTGGTATTATAATTGTAGTAGTGTCTAATATTTACTGTATAAACAGGGTGTCTCAAGGTTGATTAAACATGCAATCCCTTGATTACTCAAACACAAGAATGTTGTTTTTCCAATTGTGTTTAGTATATTTTTCTCTTTTTATGTTAATTGACCTCTTTGTTTAACTTTTCAAAATTCATCTCCCTATATAGAAAAGTACATTAGGCAGTCTCCTTGTATTTGTCATTTACTTTCAAGAGTGAAACAAAAACAGTTTCATTTGACCTTTCCATTGGCAAAGATGCTATCTTCACTAAAACGTGATGACATATCATTTGACAGATAATGTGGATAGCTGGAGAGTAAAACTTGAGCATGTTTAGAACTTTCCTAAAATCTGGTGTTCTTCCTCTTAACTTATCCTATTGACTAGACTTAAAATGGCTAAAAGGAAAAATGATAAAGAAAAGTACTTTTTGAAACATCTGAAACAAAGCTATGTAAATAAACATTTCCCTTGAAATGAAATTTTTAAAAGACTGTAATTCCTCTGAAGTCTATAATGCAAATAGTACAGACATCAGCTTTAACCTATAATTGTTTACAGTGTTTACACGAAAACATAAATTGGTATGGCTCATGCCTATAATGCCAGCACTTTGGGAGGCCAAAGTGGGCGGATTGCTTGAGCCCAGCAGCTCAACACCAGCCTGGGCAATAGCACAAAACCCTGCCTATACAAAATTTTTTTAAAAATTAGCCAGATGTGGTGGTGCATGTCTGTAGTCCCAGTTACTCAGGAGGCTGAGGTGGGAGGAACACTTTAGCCCAGGAGGTCAGGCTGCAGTGAGACATGAGCATACCAGAGCACTCTTGCCTGGGTGACAGAGTGAGACCCTGTCTTGAAAAAAGAAAAGAAAGAAGAAAAAAAATAAATAAATAAAGACACAAGGAAAACCAAAGGAGAACAAACATCAGAAGGAAAGAGATGATAGTATGAGTATGATGAAAAAAAGATCTGAATTGTCAGGGAAATAATAAACCATTTATTTAAATTTTCCAAATTTATTCTATAGTAGTTATGGCTAAAGTGATCAGGCACTGTAAGGGAATTGATAAATAAAAAAATCTGAGCATGGAGCTTTGATTGAATTAGATTAGTCTATAATAAATATTAGTATGCTATTATTAAACATCTCCCTTTCTCTTGCTTATAATGCAAGGCACATGGTAAAAGCTGAAAGAATGTGCTGAAAGAGTGGAAATCTCTATAGCTTGTGTTTCTCCATCTGGATAAGAACACTATCCCTGAAAAATCCCATTCTCTGACTGATCCAGGCTGATGATGTATAGGACAGTTTTGCCATCAAGATATTTATTATATCCCTAAGTCTATCAAATCAATACCTTTTATTGAAGTGATTTACAGCTGAAAAATATAAATTTCCTGAATTTTTTTCTTTGGCATTATTTTGAAGGCAAAAGAGAACGAAATAAAGTAAGGACTCAATTATACACATTCATACTCCAGGAATTCAGGGTGGCAATGTCAGACAGAACCAAGCTAAAATCCCAACTTTCAATACCACCATTCTTAGTTAATTCTTTAGTTCTGAAAACTGCCTTGATTTTTCTGAGTCTATACCTTTTTCACATTAATAATGGCTAAGTACTGCATTGAATCTTTGGAAAAAGTGCAAATCAGTCCTCTTATAGAAATCTTCTAAAGACTTTAGCCTCTAAGAATAAAAGTGTCCCTTAATTATAATGTCACTTTCTCTTCACATGTTATTTATAAAGGTGGTATTAGTAGTAACGGTAGTGTGGTGGTACTGATGATAATAAGTCCAGTGTGTTTTCTGAGGGCAGTTCATTCCTGTGACTGAGAAGATGAATGGCATCGAAGAGTCCTTGACTAAATGTGAGACTTCCAATCCCTTGGGAAATAAATAAATCATAGGGATTTGTCCTCTCTCTTAACAAATAGAGAAACCAAGGAAGAGGCAGAGGCTTACCAAGGTTACACAAAGATATAATTTTTTTGGTAAGACCTAAAGTCCAGCTCTCCTGATTCCTTAGATGTACATGTGTACCCTTCAACATTTTTCTTTTCAATGGATACATATAGTACCTTAAATGATCCATATGTGAATATAACAAATATCTTATTTCACTTCATTAATCCTGGATGCTAAATATATGAACTTTTTTCCACTTTGACTGTGGAAGTCCATCTGTATTTGACTGGCTACTTAATGCTTTTAATGCTGGTGTAAAAATTAACACCAGCAATATGCCAATTAGCTAAAGTTAAATACAGGTAGACATTATGCAAGAACAAAGATCAAAGAATATTTTTTTTCTGTGATTAATCCATAAAGTATAGGCAGAATAGAAATGTAAATTTAAAATTCATGTTTGTTCTTCTGCTAAATTTTAAAGATATATTCATTCTGGTTAACATTTTTCTCTTCTCCCTATTTTGAAAAATAGAAATATAAAAAATCCCCTGCGTAATACATGCCAGTTCAGGAAATGCTAACATTTTAATATCTCTGTAGATAAAACCCCAACATACACCCACATATATTTTTAATTCTCATTAATAATTTTTCTTAAGCATTGTTTCTTTAAACAAGACTTAGTAAAAATCTCCACATTATTCTTTTTATAGGTTAATATTACTTTAGAAGTATATTTTTGAGATGCAAGTAGACGTTTTTCATCAAAAATGTTCAGAATTGTACCTGGAGATCACCAGTTGTTACACTGTGATAAAGCATATTTTGCTATGATTTAATTACATGACAAAAGAGATTTGAAATCAGAAAAAATAAAGACCTATTGATGTACTCATGTGATTCTTGTGTGTCTGACATTTTTCTCTTTAGACTATAATTCATACTCATTTACAAAATACAGAAAAGTATAAAATATAAAGACATTTACAATCATTTATCCAAAGAAAACCTTATTTTTATATGAATATAACATCTATTATTTTCTGGAGACAGAGATGATTATGTTTCTGTGTGAATTTGTGTGTGTTTGTGCATGCACATGTGTATGGAGATGTATACATATGTATATGTGCACATGTATAGATATGTATATGTACACACACACATATATAACTATAAACATATTTGTATCTATATGTGTTGGAATTTATATACAAAATTACTGATATATTTATTTATGACCATTTGTCCATTTCTTTAAATCCTCTTTGAAAACATGCTTTAAAAAGAACATACTTAGGGGGTACAAGTGCAATTTGTTACATAGATGTATTGATAGTGGTAAATTCTAGATTTTTCACGTATTCATGAACTGAAGAGTGTAAATGGTACACCGTAGATAATTTCTCATCCCTCACTCTTCTCCTAGTTCCCACTTTTTGGAGTCTCCAGTATCTATTATACCGCTCTCTTAGGTACATGTGTACACCTTGAAAACACACTTTTTTATGGCTGTGGAATATTCCATTGTTGGATAGATCTTATTTTTAATTATTCCTCATTAAAAGACATTTTGTCTTTTCTGGTGTTTCACTATTTAAATAACATTTGGAGTAATAATTCTGTAATAATTTTAAATAATTTCTTTTTGCTCCCATATAATGGATTTCTATATGTAGATTTATACCTCTTTTTAAGTAATTATTTTAAGGCTCTTGATACAAGTTGCCAAAATGTTTTCTATTAACCACATGAGCAGTGCATTCTCCAAATAGCAGCCAGAGTTTTAAAAAGGAAAACCATGTTGCTGGCTTAAATTCCATTCCGTGGATTTTCATTGCTCTCAGAAATAAATACAGACCATTCTTCCCTTAATTCATTATTTTTCAGTGATTCTGATATTCTGCATAAAAAAGCACAGAGAATGTGTATTTATTTTATTTTGCTTTTAGCACCCCCTCCAATAAATTTAAGCACATAATTTTATGTTTCTATTCTCTTCTCTTATGCTGTGTTCTGGAATCTACTCAATCACCAGGAAAAAAATACTGCTGATGCAACTACTGAAGGCTAATACATTAGCCATATAAGAAAAAAGAATAGATTTCACAAATATAAAGAGGTGATTTTCCTCTTAAAAGCGGTTTACCCATTATACACTCCATTTGCCCTTAATGTCTTTGTGGACTAGGTGGAAAGGAGGTCTGTACTTTTCCTATAATTATGTGCTGTGGTCAGGGAGAAAGTGAAATGCCCAAATAGATAATTTCCAAATCCATGCAATAGCCTTCTTATTGCATGTCTGGCCATGTCTTCTACATTTTAAATCTTCCACATCAGCTCTTCTCTCTTCATGAATTAGGCTTTACATGAATATTTGCATAATTTTGTAGTAAAAGTTCTTCAGCTGTCTTCTTAAATATAATCTTTTCAAAAAGGCTTTTTCTGACTATAATATTTAAGGTCAAAAACTTATTATTTTCCATTATATGTTCTAGTCTCATTCTTGTCCTTAACACTAGGACCCTCCAATATATTATGCAATTTAAATATTTATTATGATTACTTTATTGCTAGATACAACTTTCAAACTTATATCTTTTCTGTTCAATGAAGTATCTAAATATAAAGTATCTCATATTTCAGGCATATAATAGTTGTTCAATATACAGCTTGAAGGAATGAACAGATGAATTAATAGGCAATTAAAGAAATAGGCTTTCTTTAGGCCACTGTATCAGTCAGTTCTTTTTTCATTTTTAATTTAGGTTTGTTTTGTTTAAGTTTAATGTTAATCCATGCTGTGTTTTAATAAGAACAATACAGATTCTGTATCTGTGGCTCCAGTCAGATATCCAGTAGTACAAATGACCTTCAAGTTACACATACTGAGCAAAAGAGGCTGAGTGAGCGAAGGAGGGGAGGAGTGAGGGAACGAGGGAGGGGAGGGGAAAGGAGGAGAAACAAAGCAGTTCTCACATTTCTATAAAGAACTACCTGAGATCAATTTATAAAGAAAAGAGGTTTAATTGACTCACGGTTCTGCAGTGTGTACAGGAAGCTGGGGAGGCCTCAGGAAACTTATGGTGAAAGGTGAAGAAGAAGGAGGCATGTCTTGCACGGCTAAAATAGGAGAAAAGAAGTGAGAAGGGGGAGGTGCTGCACAATGTTAAACAACCAGATCTCCTGAAAACTCACTCACTATCAGAAGAATGACAAACGGGAAGTCCACCACCATGATACAACCATCTCCCACAAGGCCCCACCTCCAACACTGGGGATTATAATTTGACATGAGATTTGGGTGGGTACACAAATCCAAACCATATCAGCCACCCACCAGGAAATCACTAATACTTAATTATTGTGATATTCGGTATGATCCTGAAGACAAATCTGGAGTTGAATTTGTAATAATACTCCATGGCCTCTAAGAATAAAACTTCCTAGTTTTTATAGTCCAGTAAACCCTTAACTTATGGTGCCATCTGGTAAATTAAAAATGAAGAACTCTTGAGATGCAAACAGACTAGTAAAGAGGGCTTTTCTTCACAGGAAGGTAGTGGGAAGTAAAATGTATGATATATTCAATTTGACTTTCTATTTGATTTATTCATGCAGAACCTGACACTTTTGGACAAGCAAGAAAGCTGGTAGCATGAGTATCCATAAGTATTAAATATTATAAGATATTTTAGTTTGTGATCTCAAAAATAAAACATCTCCTCAATATAACATCCATGCATACACATGCATATACAAACATATACTGCATGCATGTAAATACATAGACTCTCCATGCCCAGGATTATTTCCCAAAATAATTGATAATAAACAGGCACACACAATTTATAGTTTTAATGGTTATTTTACCTGTAAGCAAAGATAACTTTCATTCAGCAATTGTTATATCAAGGTTGTAAAATATTTTTTATGTTGTTGTTAAGGCCAGGAAATTGTCTATTCTATAAATGACTGTCAACTGGCTTATGCTGACTACTTTGGAAATGTGGAGAAGATAAGTGCTGTGATTATCCTATGCCTCCACTAGCTCATGCAAATATTTATAATGTGTTAGTTGAAATATTGATCTTAGAGGCACTGCTGGTGAGTCTAACAAGGAAGTGAGTAGCATAAGAAAAAGCCTGTATCATCTTAGAAAATGTGTAAAATGTCCCAGATAGGATGTTGGTAGAAATATGAACATTAAAATCATTGTTGGTGAAGGATCCAAAGGAAATGGAAACTATTAGTGGAGAAAAGGTGACACTAATTAGATAGTGGCAAAAAGCTTAGCTGAATTGGCTTCTATAGTTATAACTTGAGAACTATAAAAAGGAGACTTTAGAACTTTTAAACAATGAACTTTAATATGTAACTAAGGAGATTTTTAAACAAAGTCTTCAAAATATTGTCTGGTTTCTTTTTGTTACTGAGGGAAATTGAAAAGGAAAAAAATAATTTGAAGGAAGAACTGTTAAACAAATCAAACTGGATCTTGATGGCTAGCATGAATTCTCAGCCCATAAACATCACAAAGTGGCTAAACTTAGTAGATTTATTGTCCGCAAAGCGTTCTGTGGAGAGAGGGCAGGCCATCCGTGTGGCTGGACAAACTTTTGCAAGTGCTGACAAGATTAGACATGCAGCTTATGTATCACCTCAAATGTTTCAATAGAATCAGAGTATACAGGAGAGTTGAGGAGTCTATGGAGAAGCTTATTCTCTAATGTTATGAAGTCACATAACACACACAGCGGACCAATGAGAGTTTCAAGAACATTTTCCAAGAAGAAGTAATGCTAGATTGAACTGACAGAGACTGGTGTGAGACAAAAAGAAAGAATACCTGACTAAAAAAATTGTGCAAGTAGTAGAACAGTTAATCTATTCAGCTGTAAATATGTACTACTATTCAAGAAAAAGGAAACATGTGAAGAGAGAGGACACTTAGGAACAGAGGATGGAGCACAGAGCACTAAAAGTTGAGCCATAGTTTCAATGGATGGAGCCTTGGATGACAGATGATTATTTTCAGTATTTGAATCCTAATGAAGTTTTCCCAGTTGGATTTCAAAATTTTACAGGTCCAATGACATTTTTCTTGCTTTTATTTTCTCTTTTTGGAAGAAGAGAATGTTATACTGTTACATTATGCCTTTCCTGTCATATTTTGGGTCTATATAACTTGTTTTCTAGTTTCACAGGTCCACAAATGTAAACTTTGCCCAGGGTAAATGATATTGATAGTCTCACTCATGCCTGATTTAGATTACTATAGATAATGACTTGGGACTTCTGAAATTCTTATATTTAGATGAGATTTTGGACTTTTAAGTTGATTTTGTAATCAGTTGAAACACTTGGAGACAACTGGACAAGATTAATGCATTTTGCATGTGGGATGGACATGAATCTCTGTGGGCCACAGTATGAAGTGTTGTAGAATAAATAATTGCTGGCAAAGATATCTAGATCCTAATCTCTGGAACTTGTTAATGTTAACATGAAAAGAAAGGAAATTTGTAAATATAAATAACAAGTATTTTGCAATGAAGATATTTATTCTGGATGTTTTGTGTAGTTTTTACCTTTAATCATAAGTGTCTGTATAAGAGGAAAACAGAGGGAGGGAGATTTAACTACAGAAAAGGTATAGGTGATGTGAACATGTTACATTGCTGGGCTAGAGATGAAGGAAATGACAATGGATCAAGGAATGTAAGAGATACCGCTCTAGATGTTGAAAGGAAAAAAAGGCAGATATTCTCTTAGTGCCTTAAAGAAAGTATAATCCTATTGATACCTTAGTTTCAGCCCAGTAAAATGCACTGTGGATTCTGATCTCACATACTATAGAAGACTAAAAATGTGTTGCTTTAAGCCACTAAGTTTGTGGTAATTTGTTACATCAGCAACAGGAAACTAATACATTTCCTGTTTCTACATTCTGATCATAGAGCAAATGTAAGAATCTAATCATTGCTATCGAGGAAGTTACAAAATATTTGAAGAGTTTATACATTAATATATGTATAACAAACAGGCCAAAAATTTGAAAGAGATGATAGGTGTTACACATAGAACTTGAAGATGATGACAGGTGTCGACAGCAAATATTTATTTAACATTTAACATATGGACATGCATTGCCTTATGTCATTTTACACAAAATATTCATAACAAATTTTCCAGAAAGACTCCAAATATCCTTACTGTTAAGGTGAAGGAAGTGAGCTAAGAGAGATTAACTTTGCAGGTCACCTAGCCGGTAAAAGAAGTTGAGATTTCAGTCTACATGTCTGCTTCCAGAGACAAAGCTACAAAATCTCATAACTTCTGCTAGGATCAAGAATGATCAAAAATAGCTTTCTGATTGGGGTAAAAACTCAGTAGGTCTTAACACTTGATATGATTTATGTAAGGCTGGATGCCTCATCAGGAGCCCGGACAGCCACCCAGCTCTGCACTCAGCATCCAGCTCTGCACTCAGCACTCTGTGCACCCAGCCCTCCAGTCGGAAATTCCGGCTGATGCAACCTTAACCAAATATTGCACCAAAAACCCACCTGCCAACCTGCCAACCCATAGCAGCCCAATCCTGCTCCCCCAGAGCGAATTACAGTGCCCTGCTGTTTCTCGATACTCATAGCCACAAAACCCCACACCCCAGGAAGTCAGCACGACTTCTCTGGCCCCCTTTCCGCAGACCATAAAACCTCGCCCAGGAGCTGAATAAACTGGCATTTTATTTTCTTATACTGGCCTCAGTTTCTTCATTTTAAACTTGGCAATAACCCTTACAAGTGGTGCCAAAACTGGGGAGGAGTTCAAGACCCCTCCTGGGGGAAACTGACCCCTCCACCTTAAGCCTAACCAGGGAGCTGCAGCCAAAACTCGGTAAGACTCCTATTACCCATAACCCCATCCTGTGTTTGCTCCGAGCCTTGTGGTACCCTGTCCATAATCGTGGCTGTGTCAGGGACCCCTTCCCGTCTAGAGCTGTGGGCTCTTGTGGAGACGTCCTGGTGCCCCTGCTCGCCTACCCTGGAAGACAGGTATATTGTGGAGACATCCCTATACTCCTGTCCTTCCCCATAATCTCCGGTACTCAGGTGTTGGGGTCCGGGACACTGTCCCTTATTCTTGACTACTCTGTGACAGAGAGTGGACTATGGGTAATCAGGGGTCCCGCCTAGACCCCAAGTTGCCATTGGGATGTCTAGTCCAAAATTTACCCAAGGTGGGCCTCTCCATAAAAAAGAAAAGGTGGCTTTTCCTCTTCACCCAGTATCCTCTAAACAACCAGTCCAAGTAGCCACTGGAATAAACTTTCAATCTTGGCATTCTAACCCATTTAGACAATCTCTGTCAAAGAAATGGTAAATGGTCAGAGGTTCCCTATGTTCAGGCCTTCTGGTATCTTTACTCCCATCCCACCCTCTGTTCCTCTTGCACCACCACTCAGGTGCTCCTGGCCAAATAAACTCCCTCAACGCCCTCGACCCCTCCATCATCCTCCTCCTTTTTTAACCCCAACCCACCCGAAGAACTCTCCTTTCCACCCACCCGGCCCACTAATCATCCACTCTATGTGGAACCTCAACCCTCTCCAGCTCCTCCTCTTCCTGGTTTCAACCTAGGCTCTCCTGTTAGTGCTCACACTCACTTGCACTGTGCTCCTAATGATGAAACCTCCCTTCTTTGCCCCCTGTGCAAGGTCACCGGAGTGGAAAGCGTTGTCTAA
Source organism: Callithrix jacchus (assembly GCF_049354715.1). NCBI lineage: Eukaryota > Metazoa > Chordata > Mammalia > Primates > Cebidae > Callithrix > Callithrix jacchus. Next base: position 91,022,233 of record NC_133511.1, read on the forward strand.
GTACATGTTCCTTTGTCCCTCTCTGATCTATCCACTATTGAGAAATGCCTAGGGTTATTTTCCACCAATCCTACTGCTTACACCAAAGAATTCCGCTACCTCACCCAGGCTTATGACCTCACCTGACATGATACCAATGTAATTCTGTCCTCCACCCTCCCTCCAGATGAGCGTGACCACATCCTTATGGTGGCTCAGGCTCATGCTTATCAGGTACATCTCACAGACAATCAGATACCAGTAGGTGCAGTGGCAGTCTCTGAGGCTGACCCTAATTGGAATTATCAAACTGGTCAAGATGGCCACCACCACCGAGACCAAATGCTATAGTGCCTCCTAGCGGACATGCAAAGCTCAGCCCAAAAGGTAGTTAATTATGGTAAGTTAAGGGAAATAACTCAGGGTCCTACTGAAAACCCCACTGCCTTCCTCGACCGATTAACTAATGCTATGATCCTTCATACATGGCTGGACATGGCCTCTTTACTGTGAGCTACAGTTCTAACGACACATTTCATCTCTCAGTCTGCAACTAACATTAAAAAGAAACTTAAAAAGGCTGAGGAGGGCCCCCAAACTGCCATACGAGACCTGGTAGACACGGCATTTAAAGTTTTTAATGGCCAAGAGGAAAAGGCTGAGGCTACCCTCCAGGCCCGTCTACAGCAAAAAGTAAGCCTCCAAACCCAAGCTCTTGTGACAGCCCTGAGGACAGCAGCCCACCAGGCACCGGGTAGAGGGGGTCCATCAAAACCCACCAAGAACTTCGGAGGCATTCCACCTGGGCCCTGTTTCAAGTGTGGTCAGGAGGGACACTTGACACATCAGTGTCCATGTCCCTGACCACCTACCAAGCCCTGCCCAGACTGCAAGCAGCTTGGACATTGGTGCAGTAATTGCCCGTCCCGGACTATAGGCCTATCCCCCGCACCTCTATGTGGAGGGTGGGCCGGTCCGCAGGAAGCAATCCTATCACTTGAACTTCTCGGCCTTCTGGACAACTGACGCAGCCTGGACTTGAAGACCCCCATCACCCTTGCCAAGCCCAGGGTAACACTGCAGGTAGCAGGTAAGTCCATTTCCTTCTTAGTGGACATGGGGGCTACTATTCTGTATTGCCTTCCTACTCAGGACCAAGCATACCTTCCCAGGTTTCAGTCATGGGAATTGATGGAAAGCCTTCCTGTCCTAATCAAACCCATCCTTTAGCCTGTGTCCTCCAGGGACACCCCTTTTCCCACTCTTTTTTAATTATATCCTTGTGCCCAGTCCCCCTTTTAGGATGAGACATTCTCCAGACTGTGGGAGCCACTCTCCAACTCACTGACCCCCTACACTCAAGCCCATCATACACTCACCTCCTACTGCCACTCCTAAGTGATGCCACATTCTGCCCTAACTCCTCACCTCAACCCCCTATCCCTCCTGATGTAGTTAATCCCCTGGTATGTGATACTTCCAAGCCTGTAGTGGCCAAACATCATACTCTAATTAAGATACTTCTCAAAGATCCTACCCAATTTCCCTCATGTCCTCAGTTCCCCATCTTGAAGACCCATCATCAAAGCCTGAAGCCTATCATCACCCACCTGCTAGCCCAGGAACTACTTATTCCCACTAGTTCCCCTTGTAACTCTCCTATCTTGCTGGTCTGAAAGTCATCTGGCGACTACCACCTGGTTCAGGACCCGCACCTTATCAATGAAGTGGTAGTACCCCTCCACCTTGTAGTCCCCAACCCCTACACTCTATTATCAAACATTCCCTCCACTATGTCTCATTTAACAGTTGCTGACCTCAAGGATGCCTTCTTTATCATTCCCCTTCACCGTGAGTCCTACTTTCTCTTTGTCTTCACCTGGACCAATCCTGACACCAACCTGTCACAACACCTTACCTGGACAGTCCTGCCTCAGAGGTTCCAAGACAGCCCTCACATTTTTAGAAAAGTCTTGGCAGCCAACCTTCGCTCCTGCCCCCTTCAACCCAGTCTCCTTCTCCAGTACATAGATGACCTATTACTTTGTAGCCCCTCCCTCTCCCTATCCCAACAGCATACTGCCACTCTCCTTAACTTTCTTAGATCTCAGGGATACTGAATATCTCCCTCCAAAGCACAGTTATCAGTCACCTCAGTGGTCTACTTAGGCATCTGCCTCACCCCCAAAACTAAAAGCCTAATAACAGATTGCCAGAAAGCACTTCTTTCACTGCAGCCCCTGGAGACTGCCAACCAGATTCTCTCCTTTTTAGGGTTTTTATGATTCTTCTGCCACTGGATACCTAATTTTGCCTCTCTAGTTAAACCTCTGTATGTGGCAGCTAAAGACACCCCCACGGGATCTCTCTCCCATCCTGAAGTTGTAAAATGGGCTTTTAAAACCCTCCAAACTGTTCTGTCCACCGCACCTCCACTTCATCTGCTGGACCTCAATCGCCCCTTTTGTCTGTTCACTGATGAGAAACAGGGCGTTGCTGTCGGGGTTCTAACCCAACCCCTGGGTCCTGTGTTCTGCCCTGTAGCCTACTTATAAAAGCAACTTGACCCCACGGTTAGGGAGTGGCAGCCTTGCCTGTGGGCCCTGGGAGAAGCAACAGAACTTACCAAGGAATCCCTAAAACTTACCCTGGGCCAGCCCATCTCAGTATTCTCTCCTCACCAGCTTACTGACCTCCTCTCCCACAAACATCTCACTTACCTAGGGCCCTCCCGTCTACAGGAGTTCCACCTGCTCTTCATTGAAAATCCTTTAGTCAGCCCTCACCCCACTTCCCCAATCAACCCAGCTACCTTGCTTCCCCTTCTATCCCTTCCCCCCTTCCCCAGCCCACTCCTGCCCTAAAATAATGGATGCACTTGCCAAACCTCGGGAGGGCCTAGCCGACCTTCCCCTACCTAACCCACACCTTACCTTCTATGACAGCTGACAGGCAGCGAAAGGCAGCCTATGCTGTAGTCACAGATTCAGCCACCCTCGAAGCACATTGCCTCTGTGACGGAAGAACCACATCACAAAAAGTGAAACTCATTGCCCTAACCCGAGCTCTTACACACTAGCACAGGTAAAACAAGCCAATATCTATACTGACTCAAAATATGCCTTTCTTATTACCCATTGCCACTCTGCCCTCCAACCTTTTACAGGCCTTATCATTGCCCAGGAAGGTTGCAGTCATACACTGCCGAGGACACCAGGCCCAGCATGATGCTGTCTCCCAGGGCAATGCGTGGGCAGATACGGCAGCAAGATCTTTAATGCCAAGTTGACCCCTACCCCAGTTCTCTTCCTTACCACAGCCACACAGCCTGTATACTCACCATCAGAAAAACAGGCCCTCATACTAAAAGGGGGAACAGAATCTAATCGGCGCTGGATCTTCCTGAGTAACAGAATCACCATTCCCCAGGAACAGTCGCCTAAAATTATTGCTGAAATCCACCAAGCCTTACATATAGGGCCTAAGGCGTTACACTGCTTTGTACAGCCCCTCTTTTTCTCACCAGGTCTGCAACAAACAATTGAGCAGGTACACAAGGCATGCATTACTTGCTCTAAGGTCTCGCCTCAGGGAAGCTTAACGCCACAGTTTCCTACCCACCAAACGCATAGCAACCTACCAGCCCAGACCTAGCAAATTGACTTCACTCATATGCCCACTCACAAAAAGCTCCACTACCTCCTAACCTTTGTAGATACCTTTTCAGGTTAAATTGAAGCCTCCCCCACCTCCCGGGAGATAGCAGACATGGTAGCCTCCCTTCTTACTCAAGAAATCATCCCTTGCTTCAGCCTACCTGCCACCATTCAGTCAGACAACAGTCCAGCATTTACAGCCCAAGTAGTCCAGCTAGTCACCAAGTCCCTCAACATCTCCTAGAAACTACACATCCCTTACTATCCTCAGTCATCGGGTAAAGTTGAATGGGCCCACGGCATCCTCAAATACCATTTGGCCAAACTTGCTATTGAAGTAAAACTCTCTTGGTCCACACTCCTACTTCTTGCCCTGGCACAGGTCCAGGCAACCCCATGGGGGCCAATGGGCCTTAGCCCCTTCGAACTGCTGTATGGCCAGTCTTTCCTAGTTTCCCATAATCTCCCTGTAAAACTGCCCCCACTAGCTTCCCATCTTCCCTTCCTCTCTCTTCTCTGACACCTGCTTAGGGAGCAAGCAGATCACACCCTCCCTGTTGTTCCAGGACCAGAAGACCCTCACCCAGCAACACCTCTCCAACCAGGTGACAGCATTCTCCTCCAAAATCTCAAACCAAGGTCTTTGCAGCCCAGGTAGTCAGGACCTCACATTGTTATCCTAACCACCCCCACAGCGGCCAAACTCCTAAGTCACACTCCATAGTACCATGTGTCCCACCTCAAACTGGCTCCCCAAAATGACTAGTAGAAATCCAAACCCCTGGACCCCACTTGCCTCCACCTCACCCATTGCCCCAACCCATCACCCCCTAACCCATCAGAGCCTCCTCCTGACAGTCCTTCTGATATCTCCTCTTGAAGCCAACTTATTTGTTTAGCGCTTCTACATCCAGGAATCCTGAGTTGAGAGTCCCACTACCAGGACTCACTACATTGCCCAAGCAGACTGCCAACCAGCCAGTTGCCAGTCAGCAGTAATAATTGTGATTCGACAAACAAAAACCAAAACTCTACAAATCAGGTTCTCTGCTCATGGTGTGTGCTTTCTCTGTGACCAATACCATGACTATTGCCATTAGTAGAACACCACCTATGAGGAGTGGCCATATAATTCTTGCACCATTCATGTAGCACAGGAAGTTTCCCATATCCAGGATTCTCAGGTAAACCAGCATGTTTTCACCTCCAACATACAAAATAAATTATTTCTTACCATCTGCGAGCCATAGGATGACCGCTAAGTAAAAGGGGTCAATGGAAAAATCTACAATTGGTAGAAAAACAGCCACCCCCAGGAAACATGGCTGATATTCCGGTCCTATACACGCATTGTCCCTGAAATAATAAAACAACTTAGCTCTGTGAGCCATACAATCCTGCAAAATGAAGTCACCCTAACTAACCAATTCAAACCCTCAGATAGCACCTCTCAACCTTCCTCTCAACCTTTCTCCTGGTTGACTCTAGTACAGCAGGGAGGCAACATGTTAAATTTAACCAAAGCCATGAATATCACCAACTGCTTTTTATGTGCCTCTCTCAGCAATTCCCCCTTGGCTGCAGTTCCCCTCAGGTCCGGGTTCAATCTGTCACAACCACCTACATGGCCCAGCACCACCTTAACAGATATCCCCTCATTCAAAGTACACTCTCAAAATTTCTCTCTCTACTATGAGACAGTCAGCAGTTCCGGACCCAACTGTAACACCACAGTAAAAGTAAAATCCTCCCTCTACACGCCACCAGGAGGATACTTCTGGTGTAATGGAACCTTAACTAAAGTTATTAATGCCTCCTTCCCTTTCCCTTGTATGCCTGTCACCTTGGTCCCGCAGTTAGAAGTATACAGACTGGTCGAAATTCTATCCCTACTTCCACCTTCCCCTAATCACTGAGACAGAGGAGCAGTCTTCCTCCCAATGGTCGTTAGTCTCTCTCTAGCATCCTCTCTGGTGGCAGCTGGGCTAGATAGCAGCGCCCTAGGCTACAGTGTCACCTCAGCCACTAAACTAGAAGAAAAGCTTCTCGTGGCTATCGAAGCATTGGCCACCTCCCTGGCCTCCCTCCAGCGACAAATCACATCACTGGCTCAGGTAACTCTCTAGAACTGACCGGCTCTTGATCTGCTAACAGCAGAAAAGGGAGGTACCTGTCTGTTTCTTCAAGAACAGTGCTGCTATTATATCAATGAAACAGGCCTTGTAGAGGAAAATGTCAATATTCTCTATCACCTCCAAGAAGACCTCCACAAGAAGCAAAATGCATCAGTCTTGCCTCTCAACTGGTAGCAATCCCCCATGCTTACCTGGCTGACCCCTATTATCACTCCCATTATTATTGTTTGCCTTCTGTTAATGTTAGCTCCTTTTTTTCCTCAGGTTTTTACAGGCCCACATAAGGGAAATTTCCAGGGTAGCCGTAAACCAGATGCTACTTCACCCCTATGTACGACTCCCAACCAAAGCACTGGCCAACTGACCCTCCTCCCCAACTATGCCCCTAATCAGCAAGAAGTAGCCAGATGATCGCGACGTCCTATATCATCAAAAAGGTCGGAATGTAAGGCCGGACGCCTCATCAAAAGCTCAGACAGCCACCCAGCTCTGCACTCAGCACCCAGTTGTGCACCCAGCCCTCCAGTGGGGAATTCTGGCTGATGTAACCCTAACCAAATATTGCACCAAAAAACCGGCCCGACAGCCCACCAACCAATAGCGGCCCAATCCCGCTCCCCCAGAGCCAATCAGAGTGCCCTGCTGTTGCTCCTTACTCATAGCCACAAATACCCCACACCCCAGGAAGTCAGCGTGACTTCTCTGGCCCTCTTTCCCCAGACCATAGAACTTCACCCAGGAGCTGAATAAACCGGCATTTAATTTTCTTATACTGCCCTCAGTTTCTTCATTTTAAACTCAGCAATAACCCTTACAATTTATATTTGAGGAAGAAGGAGGAAAAATAACAAGTCTGGACAGTAATATGGAAGCAGATTTTTCACCCCTTCATTTTAGCAGTAACCAGAGTATCTTCTTTTGGCTTTTATCTTCAAGCTTTAGCAAAGGAAGTGAATTTGAGGTTTATGTATACATATATTCATATTTCATGCTGCTAACCATGATTTGGAATGAGAACAAAATGAATTTGAAAGATATTAGACTCTGAGATGATCTTGATCATACCATCTGGATAATACTAAGGAGACTTGAGTCTGGAAGGAAATTTTTTTTCTCTATTCCTCATAGTATGAAAGTAAAGAGAAAAAATAATTTTATTCTGCCCAAAATTATGAGCCTCATTTCAGAGCCTAAAGGATTCATTATTATATAATGCCATCTGAATTGTCAACCTTGTGCATAACAGTTCCCAAGGCAGATAGAAATGTTGGTGAAGATACCCATGAAATAATTAGAGTTAATAATAAACACTTTTTTCGTAAGATACTATTGCAAAAAATAACAAAAGATGAGCTATAATAGAGCTATTTATTCTTCATAAAAGACAAGAAATGATAAAGTATCAAAAGCCAAAACTTGGCCCAATACTTTAGTGATTTGTTTCCATTTTTAACAAAAAGAAGAAAATTTCTCCAAATGGAACACTCACAAGGATTAGCAACCCACACCTCCTAACTCTGGTCTGTTCAGTAGTGGAAGATGAATTACTTCCTCAAGAGGGAAAAATGAATTGGGCTATTTGGCTTTAGCAAGTCTGTGGATCAAAATTTTAAAAACCAGAAATTGTGCCATGCCTGTAGTCCCAGCTACTTGGGATGCTGAGGCAGGAAGATCACTTAAGCCCAAGAGTTCCAGAATGCAATGAGCTATGATCACCTCACTGTATGCCAGCCTGGGCAACAAGGCAAGGCTCTGTCTCATATAAACAAAACAAAACGAAAACAAAACTTTGGAGGAAAAAAAGCACTTACTTTATCATTTTATTATCTGTCTCTGTATTTATTTGGCAATACAGGTAAGAAGCCAATTGAGATTAATATTAATTAAAGAATTAGGTGAAAATTGTGTGTCATGTGCAGTGGTTAATTGTGCCTCCAATCACAGATAAACATACATTCATAAACACTGAAACACCTTTCTGGAATTATTGAGGGCAGAAAAATTTTAGTAGTATTTATTTAGTGTAGCCTAACATATTTGCATATGTTTATTTTGTGTATATCTGTTAAATATGCATTGAAAAAAACATTTTTCTCTGAAAAAATTGTGAATCCATATGTAAGAAATAGTTGTGATTTTCTCAGGCAGAGATGTCTCAGATTCCAGCAAAGAAGAAAATTTGGTTAGAAGAGTTGCAAGCTTCACCAACCCAGCCAATGAGTCTTGCTTCTCAGTTTTTCTATTAAAACTTGGATATTATCTGCAGCTCTTATGCTATTGAGTTATAGCACTGTGTTCTTGGCTTTTATGCTACAGAACTGTATTCCTGCTATTGAGCTGAAACATCTATGATCTTTGTTTTAATCAAAATGATAAATTCCACTGAGTTTACCACCCAGCCTAGCAACACACATTTGGCTGTCTGCCAAGAAATGAGATGCTAGAATCACTTTTTTCTTCCATCAGGTGTGAGAGACCCTGACAGTTTTAGAATATTCTAGAAAGCTAATGTGATACTACTTTGCAAATCCTACACACTAATGTGAAGATCTGTTTAAGAGAGATGTGACATTTTCTAGACATTGAAGATGCCATAATGAGAAAGGCTTCAAAATCCTTAATTTAATAAAGTTTAATCAGATAGGAAATTTCAGGTAATAATAAGTGATTCCACAAATAATAATTTAAATAAAATTTGACTGAATTATTTAGGTCAAAACATGGTCACCATCTTATGATGTTTTCTTTGGTTTTTCACTTTTCCCAATGTGCCTAGCATAGGTCTGGTCACTTGGTAGGCATCATGGAAAGCTTATCATTTAAGAATTTCTTCACAAACTTTATTGACTCTGATTACATATGTATATATATATATGTGTGCATGTATGTATAGACACATATACACATGCATACATTATCCATATATAAATATAAATAACTTTTAATTTATTATAATACAAATTGTTTATCACAATAATCTCTATTAAATATTTACTCAGTAGTTATATACACATGGGAATCTCAATACATATTAATGGCATAATGGTTTTCTAGGAATTAAACATGCTGTAAACATCAGCTAGGTTAGATAGTTATCAAAACGGATTAATCTCTAATTGACTTGATGTTGTGCCTAGAGGACAGGCCTGAGGAAGATACTAAGCCACATTCATAACTAGCAAGAAGGTTTATTGGGAAATATCAGTGATGGTTAACTTGGAAATTAGACTGAGGCTTGTGACTGGTTTATCAATTATTTGAAATCTAATGCTTTTAAATATATTGAGCAATAATTTTCTCTGATATGTTTTATCTAATTAAATATGCCTTTCATTCTTTATTAAATAAAATTTTATTTTAATGTACTATATAATATGTATATAATAATACACGTATTATAGCATAAAGCAATAGTTTGAAAACAGAAAGTAATTTTACTGTTGGAATTGACTGCCTAAGAAAACATAAAACAGAGAATTATTAAAGATCAATAGGTTAGACAATATAAAAATAAAAATAATAAACAATTATGCAGAATTTTACAATTTAAAAATAGACAAGAAAAATACTTCAAATATAATAATATTTAAAATATATAAAGAACTCTTGAATGAAAATTAATTTTCCAAGAGCAAAAAGTACAAATGATATGATCTGATAAGGTAATATTATTCCTCATAATAAGATTAGAAAGAGAAAGAAAATATCCAGTGTTGCTTAGAATATAGTGAATAAGGCCCTTTAAATTCTAGGTCAGTAAATATCTATAATTATCCTCCTTCCTGGAGGATAATTAAATTTAATTCAATTTAAGTCAAAATTAAAATAAAAAGTGCACATGTCACCTGAATTAATAAACTTCTGGCCATCTTTCCTAAAGATATATTTCTAGATACATAAATGTATAGTAAAGAGGAATATTCTTTGCAGCTTCATTTTACTTTAAAAAATTAAAAATACAGTGAAAGTCCATCAGTAGATTACAAGTAAAATCAATTTAAGGGCTTCAATACTATGGAGTATTCCATGTAACCAACAGAAAAAATGATGGGCAGTGATGGATTTGCTAATTAATTTTATTGTGGTAATCATCACATCATGTATTAATGCATATCTATCCAATCATATTTTATACCTCAAATATATACAATCTTTATTTGTGTATTAAATAGTTTTTTAAAAATATGAACATTGCACCTACTGACTTAGGATGACTGTTAGAATATAATTTTAAATAGTAATTTAAAAATATTGTAACATGGTTTCACTGATGTATTATTTATGTGCACACAAATGAATATGTAAATACACAGCAAATGGACAAGAAAGGTTAAAAAAAAAACTGTTAACCATAGTTGTTTCTGGGACACTATATTAGAGAAGAGTAGATAGCCACCAAAACCATTCTCCCTTTCTTTGGCCACGCAAATGGAAACAAACTCCCAGACCCTCTTGCAGATAGTATGGCAGAGCTGTATACTAACTTTTTCTTCAAAGGAATGAATGAGACACCCTGTCCTTTCCAGCCCTGTCCAACATAATTCACATTTCTCCATGTTCTTTCTTCATCTGCAGCAAAAGACCCTATGGAGAGTAGTGCTCCAGATGAATTGAATTACAGCCATGAGTCACCAATTAGCATAGAAATCTCTAATGAATAGGACAGTTGTGCCTAAACTGCTTTAGTAGTTAGAAAGAAATTTCTACTTAAAGTCATTAAAATTTTTTACATACATTTGTTATAACACTACCCTATATAATGCTGATAGAGAATGAGAATTGTATATAGGAGGTGAGATGAGTTATGGGAGAATTTTATGTTGTATTCCGACTATTGTAACTTCTAATATATAAGTAATAATATACATTTTGATTATTTTATACTCTGATATGCCTATCAAACTTCTATTAAAACATCTTTTGTTTACACAGGGTAGTTTGAGATTCTTTGTATGTACCTGAAAGTTCTGTATGAATATGTTTAGATTAATGCACGCGCCTAGATAAAGAGTACCAAAATCTAGACTAAAAAGTCTCAGTAATATCATTAAAGTTGTAAAACAATGAAAGAGAAAAATGCACACCAACTTGTTAATAACTGTATTGTTTACCTAAAAAACATTTTAAAAAGTTAGAATTTTAGTTCAATTTAAACTAATGGAGTAATGTACTTTATTAATATTTTTGGAATATTATAAAGCAAAATGCACACATACTTGTTGTTTATAAATTTAAATTTGTAAGCATGTATTGAGGACTCAACATGAGTGCCAACTGGTGTATCAAAAAGAAAACAGATTGCCTATATTGTAGTTATAACTTTGTGACCTTCGGTTTCTTCATCTGTAGAATGGAAATAATGTCTTTCCTATTCAAAGACTCATCTGCCACTACCAAATTAAATACTTCCCACATTCTAGTCATGATAACTGATGATAAGCTTTATTAAAGTCTAAGGCTATGCTTCATTGCCTTCTTATAAATGGCAACAGCTCCAGATCTACACTCTCAACTATCATCTTTCATTACCCCAAATGCTGTTCCCAGCTCCTCAATCAAAGCATATCTTCTCACATCTCCATATTTTTATTCTTTGCACTAGTTTTGCCTATAAATATTCCTGTATCCTTTTCTAGTGTAAAAAAAAAATTCCCAAATCTTCACCATTTGTCACTCTTTAGTGACCTTGTACTCTGTGTGAACAGCGCTTTTTATAGTAAATCTCAAATGCTTTTCCTTTTCTTTCCTAAATTCCCAGAACAATTTAAGAGAATAAATATTCATAAAAGTTAAGAATTTTAGCAGGAATTCATGGTTGACATGTGGCAGAACTGGGATTATAGCCCAAATTTGTGTAACTCCAAAAATCTTGTTCTTTCCACTGCAGAGGTTGGGGGTAAGAAAGAACATTAAAAAGTTCAATAAATATTGTAACTTTCAGAGATAATAAATGCTCAGAAACAAATAAAGCAGACAATTGATCCTGCTGATAAAGAGACTGGTCATAGGTTAGGCAGTTTGGTTAGGGAAGGTGACTCTGTTCAGATGTTATTTGAACCTTACATGTGAGAAATGAAGGAGCGAGACATAAAAGGGCTAAAGGGCAGGTACTGAGGGCATTGGGATAAATGAGTTAGTCATATTTCAAACATCGTAAAACTGGTTTCAGGCTAGTAAGGCTAGACCAGAATGAGCAAAGAGAAAAGTTTCGTGATTTCAGATTGGAGAAAAAGGCAGTCATTGATTCACAACTGATCTTGCTGGAACTTTCGACTATTTGAATCTTAAAGAAAGGAAATCTGATTTTTCCCTTCATATACTACTCTTATGCTAGTGTGAAAAAAACCTTGAGTAGGCAAGAACAATACCAAGGACATGAATCAGAAACTAAATTTATTAGTCTAAGTGGTGGTTGATATGGCCTTGCTTGAGTTTGGTAATGGTGGACATAAGAGATCGGAATAAGAAATATTTTCACAGCAGAAATAAGCTGACTTGTCGATGACTTGGACAGAGAATGCTCAGCAATTCAGGTAGTAGTGTTGACATTAACATATGAAAGATAAATTATTGATTATTTTTGTTGGATAGTGGCAGTGATAAATTTTGCTTCGAAGATGTTAAAATACATAGTAAAATAGCTTATGCAATACTATTATCTCTGCTTCTATTAATTTATTTTTCAATAACAATCTGCTGAGACACAAATATTTAATTAACGATATTGTGTGTTTCTTTTTGTATATCTTCGAAAAGTCAAATTTTATGTATTATCATCTGGGCAGGTTGCTCTCTGCTTTAAAAGAAGGCCTTGGGGACCCTGAGCTTTCAAGCTCTTTCCCCAGAGTGTTAATATGCCTTTTGTCCCACTCCTATTTCTTATTTTTTATAAATAATAAGTTCCATATCATTTATCTATTAATAAAAATGCACTGCAACACAAATATTAAAAGCTAAAATTGTTATATGGTTATATAGATTAATTAAATTAATAAATATGGGTAATATTTCCATTTTAGATAGTAATAATTTATAGATATCATCACAGGATAGAAATGTGGATTAGGAACACAGATGGAAATGAATCGAACATAGTATAAAATCTATAATCAAGTGAGGAATTCATCTGAGAGACTCAGCTAAGTAAGGTGACGGCTGCGTAGGCCAGATATATTTAGAATAAGCAGAAGTAGAAGATTTTGGTTAAGAGAAGATGAGATATACAGATTATTAGCAAAGGTTGGTAGAGATGATGGATATTAAGTTGCTTGAAATGTTTTAAATTTTAGTAGTACTTAATTCTTTCAATTTGTGTTCCTATAGGAAAGCACATGTGAAAAAAGACAGCATAATGTAATAAAGGGATTGCATAAAAAGATGTGGGCAGACTTAAACAAGTGATGATAAAATGCCCAGACCTATCCATATCAGGAAGTCACCATCATATTTAAGATTTAAAAGGATATATATGCTTGTTCTCACACTGAGAAATTGGATAATCACTCTGATTTTCTACCATGTGCATTAATAAATCTGTATGCCTTTTCTCTCAAACAAAAGAAAAAAAAAGAAAAATGATTAAAAAACCAAGAGGAAGGAGTGGTTAGCAGAACAAAATGAGATTTACGGTTGCACATATAAGAGGTCTAAACAAAAGAAAGAGATTGTGATCTTTGGCAGAAGAATTTATATCAATGGCACAACAAAGATAGTAAATCCAAGAAAAATCCAGCAAATAATTATTGCAATTTGTAGTGTCAGGGCCACCGCTAGGTCATGTAAGGTGGCAGGGAAATATCATTCCTGGGTACCTTGTCTTAATAAATAATTTGTTTACAAGATATGTTTATTCATGGATCCAGTGAGTTATAGGAATGTATCAATGAAGATTTAACTTGTAGAAAGAACACTTATATATTTTGATTACCAAATCTGTGCATATGAAGATTCTTCATGTTGTCCAGGTACCATTTCTTCTATTTGATGTCCTGAAAATATCTTTTTGCATTCTTAATTTTCTAATGTATTATTTCTGGCTAATTTTATATATCCTCCCACAAGAGAAACTTAATGATGCTGTTATTACTCAGAGTCACATGACTATTTAGAGGTTATTTTTCATTTAAAATGTGTAGATCCTGACATTTAAGTAACTTAATACCATTTACTTAATGTGGCTTATATCATTACTTCTGAAGCTGTATCACACACCCTGCTTCCTAGGAATACTGCCTACCAGTGTTTTTTCACAAATATTATTACTGTGTTTTGTTGAAAACTATAATAAACACGAGTTTACCTGGATTGTGCAGAAAAATGTGAAAAATAATTCATTTTCTGATTATGCTAAATCCACTATTTGGCATTTTATAACAGAAACATAGAACAGAAAAACATCCAGTTATGTTTCCTTTTGAAAGGAAATGTTCCTTCGGAACTACTACATTTCCAGAATGCCATATTTTTTTCAGCACTGATCGTACCCCAAAATCATAACAGTCTCATTTGCACAGGAAATGTCCATCTCTTCCCTAGCATGCTTTAAAACCTTGTATGTTACTAAATCAGTTGGAAATAAGAGAGGATGCCCATAAGGGGCTGTTAACGTTGTAAGAATATGACCTCAAAAGCCTTGAAAGAAAAGAGATGTGCCACTCCTAAAGGACTGCTTGCTACCTGGCGTATAACCTGCAGAGGGGGTGAGATGATTTCCCTGAATGCCAGTATGAATGATTCTCGTGTGCACAGGTCAAAAGGTAGTAATTGCTATTCCTACCACCCTCAGGTACTGCAGATCAGAGGCAGCACTGTGTTCAGAACTCAGATAAACAAGAACCAACACATAGGCCCTCATAATGTGGCTCAAGCCTATGGGTTAGAAGTGGACTATTTATGTCCCAGGAGCCATATAGGATACTGTGGCTGACATTATGAGTGAACATTGCCCCCAGTCAGTGAGTCAGCACAACTGGCAGCCCAATATCTTGTGATTCCAGGCAATACTGCACCCACCAATACAAGGAATCTTCTTACCAGACAGCATTCCTGGAACCAGGACTCAGTCATGGATACCAGAGACAACCACATAGGTGCGAGTCCTGAAATTCCATATATATGCACTGAGTCCTTGTCTGGAGAACAATTCGGGCCCCAACAACTCCTGGCACATTTTTGTTTTTGTTTTGGATCCCAGCATATAGTTATCAAGAAATGAATAGTCAGAGGGTTATTATCTAGAAATAATAAATAATAGAAATGGGACAGAGGGGACTTAGAATATGCTGAAGAAAATATTTCAAAGTTCAGAGCCCCTGAGGCATTTTTTCAAAGCAGGGGCAAACTTGCCCAGATAATTAGGTATAAATTTCAGCTTTCTATGGATCTGCAAAAGGAAACCATGGTACATGTTTACCTATGCAACAAACCTGCACATCCTGCAAATGTACCCCAGAAATTAAAATAAAAATTTAAAAAGGAATATTCCTAAGATTATAGCCATTCTCCCTCCAAAGATCTATTTATGTTTTTAGTCTAGATGTAAAATATGTCTCCAAAATGAAACACACAATCATCATTATATTTTCACAAGTAATGTCAATTAAGTCATCCACACCCGAGGAAACCTCAGTAACCATACATATTTTCTTCATATTAGATAAAAGAGGTGGTAATAAAAAATAGTTATTAAAACAGCATCTATAGTAGTTATCCTTTCTGTATCCCTTCATAGATTTTAAATTAATAAGATAGTTTTTTCTTTGCACCATTCATCCAGTCCATGTTACTTTGACCCAACTGCGATCCCTCTGAATACACATAATATTTATTTGGAAGTATAACACAGATCTTTGTTTTTTGTGGCCATCTTCATTTAGTCACTCTACTCTTCAATTGGCTAGTAAATTCAGACATAAAATTATAAAAGAGCACCTCAGTAAATACACTGGTTTCTGGGTATTGCTTACCTTGCCCCTATTGTCTGGCAGCAATCCAATTTTTTGCACATAATTAAAGCAAGAACTCAATCACTACAGTTTCTCTTCTCTTTGACTTTTTATAACCTCTTTGTCTTTTTTTATAACCTGTATGACCATGATCATACAGGAATCCTTACGAGATTATGATCATGACAATGATCCCTTGTCAAAGCATTAGCAGGGAACATTAACCTTGCGAATTGTTGGATGGGAAGATAAAATAGGGCAGCTGCTGTGGAAAAATAAGATGCTGGTTCTCCCAAAAATTACACATAGAATTACCATAGGATTCCCCAATTTTGCCTCTGGTTATATATCCATAAGAATTGAAATCAGGGATTCAAATATATTTTTGGGTATTCCTGTTTACAGCAGTGTGGTTCACCACAGTCAAAAGGTGGAAGCAAACTAAGTGTCCATTGACAGATGAATGGATAAACAATATATGGTACAAACATGTAATGGAATGTTATTTCTCCTTAAAAAATAATGGAATTATGATACATGCTGCAACCTCGGTAACCTTGAAGACATTATAGTAAGTGAAATAAACCAAACACAAAATCACAGATATTGTATGATTTCACCTATATGGGATATCTAGAGAAGACAAACTCACAGAAGCAGATAGTAAAATGGTGGTTGCCAGGAACTGGAGGAAGGGAGAATGAGGAATTAGTGTTTAATAGGTACAGAATTTCAGTTTGAGAAAAAAAAAAATTGGAGATAGATGGTGGTAACTGTTGCACAAAAATGTGGATATATTTAATGCCATGAACCATACGTCTTAAATTGATAAACTGGTGAATTTTACATTATGTGTATGTTACCACTGTCACCACAACAATAAAAAATTTTCTAGGCCGGGCGTGGTGGCTCATGCCTGTAATCCCAGCACTTTGGGAGGCCAAGGCAGGCGAATCACGAGGTCAAAAGATCGAGACCATCCTGGCCAACATGGTGAAACCCCATCTCTACTAACAGTGCAAAAAAATTAGCCGGGCCTGGTGGTGCGTGCCTGTTGTCCCAGCTACTCCGGAGGCGGAAGCAGGAGAATTGCTTGAAATCGGAAAATGGAAGTTTCAGTGAGCCAGGATCGCGCCACTGCACTCCAGCCTGGTGATAGAGCAAGACTCTGTCTCAAAAACAAACAAACAACAACAACAAAAAACCTTTTCTACTTTGAGCACCAAAAATTAAAAATTCAATGAAACAAATATTGTAAGAATAACATACAAAGCTTTCTGAAGTGAGTTATAAAGTAGAATAATAATCTGGTAACTGTTCCTGGGCCAGGTGCCACTATAGACAATGGAAAAAGTCCAGGTTTTTACTGTACAAATCAGTCAAAAGATTTTCACTCAATTCTTTATATTCCTTGACACACTTATTTTAACTGCACTGGAGACTTCAACGTATATTTTAAGTTTGAATCCTATACTAAATCCCATTGGAAAGCACCACATTCTTCTAGGGCAACTTCTCCTAGCTTATATTACATCTCAGTTTTTAGCAGTCTAGCATTTTTCTATTCAAGCCTATTCCTCTGGTTGTTGGTATAGGACTAGAATATTAATACAACCTCAAATGCTAAAGACAACACATTAAATCCCAGGTGAGTGCATCATGGTATCAAATATAGAGTCCCTAGGTAAGATCCTCAACCATTATTATTATTTTTTTTATTGTACTTTAGGTTCTGGGGTACATGTGCAGATCATGCAGGATTGTTGCATAGGTACACACATGGCAATGTGGTTTGCTGCCTCCATCCCCCTGTCACCTACATCTGGCATTTCTCCCCATGTTATCCCTCCCTAACCTACCCACTTCCCCGCTGTCCCTCCCTTGGCAGCCCCCAACAGACCCCAGTGTGTGATGCTCCCCTCCCTGTGTCCCTGTGTTCTCATTGTTCAACACCTGTCTATGAGTGAGAACATGTGGTGTTTGATTTTCTGTTCTTGTGTCAGTTTGCTGAGAATGATGGTTTCCAGTTTCATCCATGCCCTAAAAAGGACATGAACTCATCACTTTTTATGGCTGCATAGTATTCCATGGTGTATATGTGCCACATTTTCTTTGTCCAGTCTATCATCAATGGACATTTGGGTTGTTTCCAGGTCTTTGCTATTGTAAACAGTGCCGCAGTGAACATACATGTGCATATGTCTTCACAGTAGAAATATTATTTTTTAAGAGGGTTTCTGCTGTTTATCTTCCCCCTAAGTTTGAGTAATTGAGCTTTTATTCTGTCCTTTACTCTGTGTATACTCTCTAGAATTGTTACAAGTAGAAGCTTATGCCATAAGTCATTTTTAATAATTATTGTCTCCATAATCACACAATGCCACAGACACTTCACCTCGCAGGAATTTTTCCTGTACTTTACTACTTTCCATATGACCCCCCAATAATAATCTCATAATCATGATACCATCCCATGCCAAAGACTATCAGTGCTCTATTTCTCCTGATGAGAGGATATGCATCAATTTGTCAAATAAATGAACAAACCCGTATCAGATACCCATATTAAAAATCTCTTCCTTAACCACTAATGGTGTTAATGTGTAAGATGGAATCCCAGAAAAGAAACAGACTTATGCTCAAAAGAAGAGATTGTATACAGTGTAATGAGAAGCCTGTGAGCACAAGAATAGTGAAAGTTAAAGAAAACAAAGAATGCGAAACACTCTTGGGTTACAAGTAGTAGGAAGTAGCTATCATTCTTAGGCCTGAAGGAACCAGGAGAAGGAGCTGTTCCCAAAACCTTACAGAAATTTCTAGCTGTAGATGGAGACTCTCAGAGAGGATCTGCAGCCTTCAGTAGAGGAACCCATCCTCTACCAACCCAAAACCCAGAGTGGAGGGAACCAAGGAAATAGATATCTGTAACTCTCTTTCCCCACATGTTCATGGCTCCTGCAGATGTTTCAAATTCAGAGTGTGAGGAACCACACACACCACATTTCTGGGACACAATGAGGAAGGTAGAGAAGAAAAAACAGATCTGAAAGAGCAAACAGAATATACTCAGCCCAAATGTCTTTCTTTGTCTTGAACTGTCAATCTGGCAGTAGCCACCAAATAATTTGTTATCCTGTAAATTCTGTGTGCTTAAGCTTAGATATGCATAGTAAGGCTAAACTAATCTTCATTTGTTCTCAAACTTTCAACTTAAAATTTCAGTACCTCATGGGGACACTGTCCAGCTGAATCACAACTGCACATATATGTTTTATGAGTTGTTCTGTAGGATGACCGCAGGCAGAAGAATCATTTCTCAGTGACAGTGTTGCTTTCTTTTTCCTTCAAAATAATCAGTCAATATGGGTGTTAAATTACATCAATTCACTGAAATTGCCATAGCTTTAGTAACTCCTATACAGGCAGCAATTTGAAGTGAACTATTAGATACAAAGCTCTGCAGATTTCCTTATTATGCCAGTCTCTTTTTATCGCTATCTGTGATATAATAGAATGAGGACAAAAAAGAAAGCTTTGTGGAGTAGATGCAGCTAACCAGATACATTTTTATCCATTACATATCATAATCATCTTGTTGGAAAGACAGTCTTTAAACAGTTTCTATTATCTAGTCAAGGATATATAAATCAACCCATATACACGTTTTTGAAATATGTACTGTTCTATCACTATTTTAGGCTTTCATGAAAAACAAGAGCTCTATAGCATACATCTTTTTGAAAGATAATTGACCGATTTTTATAATATTAAAACTATTTGTATCATGTAAGTCAGGTTTCTTGTTTGTAAACAAGAAAATTTATTGCAACTAGTTTAAATAAGACAGGAATTTATTTTAAAATATTAAGTAACTCACAGGATCTTTTGATGAAAGGCAAAGATGAGGACTTTGAGACTATGTAGTCCCAAAAATAAAATAAACAATCTAATTGGTGTTTCTGCAAAGATCCCACATACCCAGTGTGTGGACTCTTTAGCTCACACTGCTGACAAAGGGCACTGGTCACCAAAATATCTGCTGTTCTTCTCCCAAAACTGACTGGCCTTGATACTGTCCTCACTGAAAAAAATTTCTTGAGACATCTGCTTTCTTACATTGTTTTCCTCACATAAAAGCCTCACACTGCTACCTCTGATTGATAGAACTGGGTCACACACTTGCACTCTACCTTCAAGGAAACTGAGTTTCTGATTTTCAACTCAGAGAATAAGACTCAAATTGCAGCACATTTACCAAACATAGCAATGTTGCCACAAGAAGGAATCTTTACCAGATCTTGGAGTATAAAAAAGTATTAATATCCTGATTTAACAAATGAAATATTTTTTATGGAGATGGACAAACAGAAAGTGATCATATAGTTGTAAATGAAAATGAAATACATTTGACAAGAAATTTTTCTAATTGTAAGGTGTTCTTCAGGGGTTCTTACTAGTGATTCAAATCCAAAAGTCATGCTGTGACATTAGATTCCCCTTTGCTTAAGCTGTTCCACAGGGGAAAAGGACAATAAAACATGTATAAGTGTTATAAAACTTTCACACTGGATTTGAAAGTAAAGCCACTCAAAAATAATATGGGCATTAAAAATGCAAGTTTCACTTTAAAGTCAAAGGAACAATACTTAATATGTTGATGGCAATTTAGGAGACCAAAGAAGCAAACTAATTTTTTTCTCATGTTCTGTAGTCAGCCATTTAAAACTGAAATATAATTACCTATATTGTTTACCTAGGTCCTACAGTGGCAGAACCCAAATGTAAGAGTACTCAGAAATAGAAAGACTAGATGTCACCAACCCCATAATAATAGTTAATATTTACAGAAACTAAATTTAAATTAAGCTGTTATTTCCAATAATAAATATTTGGGAAGCAATATATTAAATTTAAATTTTCAAAATTGTGTATTTAAATAGTGATTCTAAAAATTTAACCTATGTAATTATCTTATGAAGAATTTTGCCAATTTGCAGATTTGGATTCACTAGATCAGGGTGGCACCTGCAAGTCTGCATTTATCAAAAGTTCTCAATTTATGCTTGTGCTGGCTGATCCAGGAACTACCCTTTGATCTACAGATTTCTAAAAAACATTATTACTGCGTTATATAGATGTTCTCCTAGAAGGGGTTCAATGGCCAAATTAGATTGAAAAATCCTGTTTTAAACACTGACAAAATGGCTTCCTTATAACAGGATATCTTAGAACCTTACATAAGCAAAAGTGAACAGGGCATGTAATATTAACAATTTCACACTTAACAATGAAGACTTCTGCTCACTGATTATCCTGAAGAATTTATGTGCTATAAAATACATTTTAGAAAATGTGGTAGTAAAGTTTTAAGAATTTTATAGGCCAACTTAAATGTTTTCTATTATGCTATTTATTAAATATGATGCACATATTATTTTTAGAAAATACATAAATTATGTTTGTAAAACATATGTAATATGTAACTAATGTATATAGGGGCAAATGTTTTCCCAGAATTAAAGAAAAAAGTACAAACATAAGCCAATACTTCAAAATTTAGTGGGAAAACCTCAAATGAAAAATATTACCTGAAAGACAATAGATATCCAACATAAGGCTCACTTGCAACCTTATCCTTTAGAAAGAAAGCATCCTATAATAAAATAATTATTAGGCTCAGTGCCTATGCTTATTCACACATTTTTTGAACACTTGCTCTGGGGTAGGTACTCTGATAAATATGTAGTAAAATGTAGTGAAAGAATAAATTGTCTGTACAAATAATTAATAGAATTTAGCATAAATTATGGAATTCATTCAGTAATTGAAAAATATATCTTTATAAGATTATCTCTATAAAAATTGCATTGAGTTATTGAAGAAAGTGACAGATTATTTTATAATTTGTATGAGGAAACAAAAGACTTCTGACTGTCAAGATAATCTTGAAAAAAAATGAAGTTGGATAAATTATGTCACCTGATATTTAAACTTATTATAGTCAAGACAGTGCGAGATAGAGTAAGGATAGACATGTAGCCCAAGTTCACATAAAAGAGAGTGCAAAACTGACAGACATATATGGCCAAGTGTTTTTCAACAGAATTATCAAGTCAATTCACTGGAGAAAATGGCTTTCCTCTTTAACTGCAGGTTTGTGTGATTAATAAAGAACTTGAATCTCTATATTCCCTCATAAACAGAAATTAATTCGTTACGGGTCATAAACTTAGACATAAGATAATACTTTAAAACTCATAGAATACAGTGGAGTATATCTTTGTAACAGTGGCATTTATCTACTGTTCATAACAAATCACTCTAAAACTTTTTGCCTTAAACAGCAGTAAGTCACTTATTATTTTTCATTGATTATGTGAGTCAGATATTCAAGAGTAGCTGGTTTCAGATCTCTCAAGAGATTGCATCACATGTTTGCTGGAGCTGTACACATTTAGGATATATAATTATTCTCTTTTGTCAATATAATGTGTTCGTTATATTTGTTTTATTTTAGTTATCAAATAAGAAAAAATGTTAATAGATTCACTTATGGATGTTTCTCATAATCCAATCCCAATAAGGTCTCAATTTTCTTTCTTTTTTTTTTTCCGAGACAGCGTTTCACTCTTGTTACCCAGGCTGGAGTGCAATGCCGCGATCTCGGCTCACCGCAACCTCCGACTCCTGGGTTCAGGCAATTCTCCTGCCTCAGCCTCCTGAGTAGCTGGAATTATAGGCATGCGCCACCATGCCCAGCTAATTTTTTTGTATTTTTAGTAGAGACGAGGTTTCACCAAGTTGACCAGGATGGTCTCGATCTCTTGACCTCGTGATCCACCCACCTCGGCCTCCCAATCAATTTTCTTACATATTAATTGACTACATTGAGGTTTGTCTTTTAAGAAAATGTTGTAAAACCAGAAGTGCTATGAAGGTTTCACATAGTATTAACAGTTTATTATTAATATTATCTGCCATTTTTTTCTCCATGTAATTGTACTATGTATATAACATGCATTTTGCATGGAGGTTCAATGTGTTCTTTAAAGGGTTAGATGGACTGTATATTATAATTAAATGTACTGTAGTATTTGTGTATATCTTCCCAAAAGATAATAAGGTTTATAAGGTGATATAAAATTTTTCATGGTTCTTTTTAATACTCAATACATAGTTCACAGAAGTACTCTATATTTGAGAAATAAATGAATAAGGAAATAAATCTAGGAATACAGGCTACATTTACAACCAAGAGCACTGACTGTTTTGGACACCAATTGAAGTTCAAATGGAGATGGAGAGAGGTAGCCCGGCGTTGAAAGGCTTTAGTTTCATCGTGTTAGCAACTGTCTCTTCCACGGTATATAAAGTGTACTCTCAACACAGTTCTTTCCTCCAAAATGAAAATAACCATTTGCATGAAAAAAAAATGCTAGTGGTAAAACATTTTTCCAAAAGGGAAGCCTTGTACTATATGACAAATGTCCATTAAATGGCAGCTATTCCCATGATGGCATACAGAACCATCTGGTGTTCAATTGTAAAGCTACTAAATTCATCATTATAAGAATTAGAAAAGGGACAAAACTGGCAGTATGCTTACTATTTAAGGATTAGGAACAAAAACATGAAGACAGACATGAGCTTGTGAATGCTTAAGAGATAAGGAAGACAGCGGAGGAATGCATCACCAGATAAGGTTATTTAACCTGGGAATCAAATTGCTTTCAAACTTTCCCATCCATTTCTCTTAACTTATTTTAGTAGAAAGATATAAGTATTTAATCATACCTGTTACTTCTAACCAAATTCAATAATGGTTTCAACAATCATTCAGATAAAATCATTTAACTAGTGATTAGGACTAACAGAAATTAATTGTACCTCTCTTCACTTCCAATGCAATCCAAGTTGCTCTGCCAAAAATGAAATATAGCAGTCCTTGCATTTTCTTAGGAATTAATGTATTTCAAGTCAGTATGGTTTTGGCCCGACTAATGATATACTCCACTAAACCATTTTTTATACACATAACATCGACATGTCAATATTTTGTTGAGGCTTTATCAAGTGCTTTCTATAATATGTGGAGAATTTTGTATATGAAGAAACTTAATTAAGTAATACAATTTAACTTTAAGAAACACACATTCCCATTGAAGAGTAAAACTGTCTTTAAAACAATTAGAATGTAAAACTGAAAAATAACATGGAAGGAAGCTCAAGACACAGTGTAATCAAGTATGTTGAAATGGACTTGAGGAGAAAGAATTGATATGGAGGAAATTAGAATAAAATCTTCTGAAAAGAGGCAAATTTTCAGTAGGTCTAGAAGGGCATGTTTAATTTACAAACATACAGGGAAGAAAATTTATGGACATTGGAGGCTGATGTGTTTATGTGCTACAAAATACAGACAGATATGAGCAAGTGGTTGAGAAGAGAAGCACTATGTAAGAAGCATGGCTGCTAATATATATTGATCACCTGCTATGTGCAAAGCATTACCTAGGTGTTTTACTTTAATTATTTCAAGCATCTCAGTTGTTAATAACATTTTAAAGCTTTGGACCCAAAGACTGGATAAATGAATTAACTTCAGCTGGTCAAATAGCTGGGAAATTTAAGTTCTAGGTTTCAGACCATGTCAATGTAACTGCAGTATGATTAACAGCTCATACCATTAATCACAATATATTCTGTAGTTTTGATTTGCTCACAAACAGATGAGCTTTGTGTTAGAGGTTTTCCCTCCTGTAAAAACGCTTAATACTTACTTTATGTAATCTTAATCAAACTCATGGAATCAAGGTACATTTTTTGAATTATAACAATTGGAGAACATATTTTAGCAGCTCTGTCTGATAATGTTATGCTTGATGTCTTGAATTATGGTGTACTTATCTCATAGTAACCTACAATTACCATCACAGTGTCTTGCATAAGAATGGCACCAATGATAAATTTATAGTATCCAACCTAGAGGAAATAAAGCACAGCCTAGGCCTAGGAGACAGTTCACATATTCATTTTTAACCTGTTATGTTTGGAGAACACTAACACAATGAGTTAACAGAAAAAAAGGACCAATTAATGAGAGTACTGAGTAGTGCAATCCAAAGCTGAAAATATTGAGAAGCAATGGAACCTGACAAAAAGCAGCCAGTGATGAAAAGGAAAAAATGCCTCACCCCAAAATCAAGAAAAGCACAACTATAATATCCAAAAGTATGAAAGTGAGGTGTCTCAGAAGGCCAATAAAAACTTCTTGTACGGTGGCTCAGGTCTGTAATCCCAGCACTTTGGGAGGCTAAAGCAGGTGGATCACGAGGTCAAGAGATCGAGACCATCCTGGTCAACATGGTGAAACCCTGTCTCTATAAAGATACAAAAAATTAGCTGGGCATGGTGGCGCGTGCCTATAATCCCAGCTGCTCAGGAGGCTGAGGCAGGAGTATTGCCTGAATCCAGGAGGCAGAGGTTGCGGAGAGCCGAGATCGTGGCATTGCACTCCAGCCTGGGTAACAAGAGTGAAACTCCATCTCAAAAAAAAAAGTGATCAACTATGTGAAATTATACTAATAATATGAGGAAGAAGATTTCAGAATCAAGAATTGACCAATTGATTTAGCAATATGAAAGTCATTGCATCAAGTTTCAAATCATTAAAAATTATGTTTATAAGAGTTTTTATGTTTATAAGAGTGTTTATGGACTCTATTATTTAAGTAGTAATTGGTTTCTAAAAAGTACAAAAATATGTACACCAAATTCAAGGAGAATTCTTAACTCTGGAGAGAAAGGAAAACAAATGGGATTACAGCATAAGAGGCAAATTTGATCTCCTTTACATTTTGTAAAGATCCCACCATCATTATTAGTGTACTTTCATGGAATAAGAAAAAACACTGTTGTCCTAACAATATAATAGTGAATGTAATATATTTATACAATTGGCAAGTCTAACTTATCCTGGTATCGAATAATAAGGGCAGTGATACTGCCATTCATATGCCCCTGACCATTCGACCCTGAATGGAAAATTCTCAAATGATACTGATGGAGGACAATAAACCAAGCACATTGTATAAACCATCTTGCTTCTAAAATATACAACAGCATTTTATTGTCTGCTTGCGGTAACAATGATAGTTTGGATAGTAATCAATTAAGAACTAATTGTCCACAACAGTAAATATTTGGCAAGCTTAGATCAATGCACAAATAATAAACAAGGTGTTCACTTATTCCATCTAATTAACTTTGATGTCCTTTATATTCCCTGTTTACAGACTGTTAGTGTTTAAGCATAACATTTGTTAAAGCAAAGCACACACAGCTAAAAATACAATTAATTTGGAAATATGCATTTTTATATCTTTGCCCTAAAAAATAAAATCATTCTGGTAAAATTCATAGAATTTTCTACACAGTTAAGAGTGGGATCTACTTTTAATCATTGTATTCACTCAGCCATGTTCCTGAGATGAAATAATTTTATTAGCCTTGGAAATCACGGCATGATATCCAGGAAAAGGTGGCAGGTGTTCAGGCCTTGATTAGAGATGTCAGGGCAAAAATATCCTCAGCACAATCATGGATGAATTAACTATTTTTTCATAATGATTTCCCAGCAAATTTGTCTTGCCTGGTTACTGCTCTAGGCAGAAGTCACTTCTTGCATCATAATGTTTCACATTGCCTGATGGAGGTTTGCACTGACTTGTGAAAACTGAAGACTTCAGACAATAAAAAGTTTATTAAAGTTTAATTCATCACACATTTTGGTTATGAGGAGCTAGCTCATTTGTTCTTTCAAAACAAAATCTTCTGTATACACTTTTGTGAATTATTTGTCCTACAATCAGAATTTTATCTAAGATATTAACTTACCTACAGGTTTTCAGAATTACAAGAAATGATACATAAAAACTTTTCATAATTTTTATTTTTAATTTTAGAGATATATAATAGTAGTACATATTTATGGGTACATGTGGTATGTAAATACAGGCATATAATGTTTAATTATCAAATTGAGGTAATTGAGTTATTAATTACCTCAAATATTTATCATTTCTTTGTGTTGGGTACATTTCAAATCAACTCCTCTAGTTATTTTGAAATAGATAACAAATTTTAGTTAACTATAGTCTTCCTGTTGTGCTACTAGATGATAGATCTTTTACCCACTATCTAACTATATTTTCATACCCACTAACCAACCCATCTTTTTCCTCTTCTCTCAACTACCCCTTTGAGCCACTAGTAACCATCATTCTACTCTCCGCTTCAATGAGAACAACTGTGTTTATCTTCCATATATGAGTGAGAACGGTCAATAACTGTCTTTCTGTGTCTGGCTCATTTTACTTAAGTCACTGACTTCCAGTTGTATCTATGTTGCTCCATTGACATTATTTCACTACTTTTATAGCTAAATAACACTAAAATGTTTACATAAACCACATTTTATTTATCCATTGATGTTCGATGAGATTGATTCCTTATTTGCTATTGTAAATAGTGCTGCAATAAACATAGAAATGCAGATATCTTTTTGATATACTGAACTTCTTTCTTTTGGTTATATCTCCATCAGTAGGATTGCTGGATTATATAGAAGTTCTATCTGTAATTTCTAGAGGAATCTTTATGTTGTTTTTCATAGTTGCTATACTAATTTACATTCCTATCAACAATGGATGAGTGTCTCTTTTCTCTGATGATGATATGTTTGGCTCTGTTTCCCCACCCATATCTCATGTTGAATTGTAATTCCCATTGTTGGAGGAGGGACCTGGTAGAAGGTGACTAAATCATGGGAGCAGACTACCTCTAGTGGTATCCTGTGATAGAGCTGTCATGAGATCCAGTTGTTTGAAAGTGTGTAGCACCTCTTGCTTCTCTCTCTCTCTCTCTCCTCTCTCTGTCCTCTCTCTCTCTCTCTCTCTCTCTCTCTCTCTCTCTCTCTCTCTCTCTCTCTCTCTCTCTGTCTGCTGCTGCTGCTGCTAGCCATGTGAAGATTTACTTGCTTCCCTTCCATCCTCTGCCATGATTGTAAGTTTCCTGAGGCTTCTCCAGAAGCAGAGCTGGTACCGCCTGCAGAACCATTAGGTGATTAAACGTGTTTCTTTATAAATTACCCAGTCTCAGTATTCTTTTTCCTTTTTTTCCCCCCTCAGATGGAGTGTTACTCTGTTGCCCAGGCTGTAGTTCATTGGCACAATCTCAGCTCACTGCAAACTTTGCCTTTTGGATTCAAGCTATTTTCATGCCTCAGTGTCCGAGGAGCTGGAATTACAGGCATGCACCACCACACCAGGCTAATTTTTGTATTTTTAGTAGAGAAGATATGTCTTTATAACACTGTAAGAACAAACTAATGCAGGTGATATCTCATTGTGCTTTTGATTTCCATTTTTATGATGTTTAGTTTTATTGAGAATTTTTTTATATACCTTTTGGCCATTAGTAGGTCTTCTTTAAGTGAAAGATGTCTACAATAATAACTCTGAAACATTGATAAAATAAGTTGAAGAATACACAGAAAATGGAAAGATATCTCATGTTTATGGATTGGAAGAATCAATATAGTTAAAATGCTTGTACTACTGAAGGTGATCAATAGATTCAGTGTAATTCCTAACCTGTGACATTCTTCACAAAATAGAAAAAGCAATTATAAAATGTATAAAGAACCACAAAGTAGCCAGAATAACTAAACTAATTCTAGGAAAAAGAAAAAACTATAAGTATCACATTAATTGACTTCAAAGAATAAAACTATAGTAACATTGCAGCATAGTATTTATTAGTAGAAAAACAGATGAATAAACCAGTGGAACAGAATAGAGAACTCAGAAATAAATGCACAAACTAAAATGGATGCATTTTTTACTAAGGTACCAAGAATTTACACTGAGGAATAAATAGCCTCTTTAACTGGATCTTCATAATGCAGAAGAATGAAACTAGACCATATGCAAAAATAAAATATAAACCATATACAAAAATTCTCACCATATACAAAAATAAAATATAAATGGATTAAAAACTTAAATGCAAGAACTGAATCTATTTAACTGCTAAAATAAAACATTGGGGAAAAGCTTCTGGACATTGGTCTGAGCAAAGACTATTTGAGTAAGACCTCAAAAGCATAGGCAAGCAAAGCACACATAGACAAATGGGATTAAATCAAGCTAAACTGTTTCTGTGCAACAAAGGAAACAATAGTTACAACAACCTACAGAATACCAGAAGACATCTGAAAACTATTCGATTAATGAGGAATTAATAATCAGAATATATACAAACATTGGCATTTTAGGACATTGGTCTGGGCAAAGATTTATTGAATTCAACTTTAAAAGTATAGGCAAGCAAAGCAAAAATGGACAAATAGGATCAAATCAGTTTAAAATGTTTCTGGAGAGCTAAAGAAACAGTTAACAAAGTTCAGACAGGCTACAGAATAGGAAAAGATATTTGCAGACTATTCAACTAACATGGAATTAATAACCAGAATATATAAGTAAGTCAAACAACTCAATAGCAAAATAAACACATAATTTATGTGAAATATGGGAAAAACTTTTATCTTTTGTAAGCTGCTTCCTGGTTTCAGAAATTTTAAAGTAAAAAATTGCATATCTAAGAACTGACCAAGTAAAATATTTTCATTTTCTTTCACATTAGTCACAACACACGATGCATTATCTTACGAGTGACTCACATTTCCTTATCACTTGAAAACTTAGATGTTTGAAGGATATATGGCCTGTTTTCAAGTATTTTGTAAAATATTTATTTTTTTATCTCAATTCAATTTCAATAGTTTTGTGGATACAGGTGGTTTTGATTACATGTATAAGTTCTTTAGCAGTGATGTCTCAGATTTCAGTGCACCCATCACCCAAGCAGTATACATCAGGTACGCAGTGTTTTGTCCTTCAACCCCTTCCAAATTTTCCCCTTGAGTCTACAAAGTCCATCATATCATTCTTTTATGTCTTTGCACATCCTCATAGCTTAGCTCCCATTTATAAGTAAGAACATATAATATTTCGTTTTCCATTCCTGAGTTACTTCACTTAGAATAATGGCCTCCAGCTACATCCTAATTGCTGTAAAAGTCAGCAATTCCTTTTTATACCATGGTGTGTGTGTGTTTGTGTGTGTGTGTGTGTGTGTGTATGTATATACATACATATACATATGTGTATATATATATGTATGTGTGTGTGTACACATATACACACACACACACACATCATTTTCTTTACTCATTGATTGATGGGCACTTAGGTTAGTTCCATATCCTTGCAGCTGTGAATTATTCTGTTATAAACATGCATATGCATGCATGTTTTTCATAAAATAACTTGTTTTCATTTGGGGACTATATTTGTCCATTATCACATTGCTATAAAGAACTTCCCAAGACTGGGTAATTTATAAAGAAACAAGATTTAATTAACTCACAGCTCCTGATAGCTAGGGAGGACTCAGGAAACTTACAATCATTTTGGAATGGGAATCAGGTACATCTTACATGGCAGCAAGCAAGAGAGTGTGAGTGAAAGCACAGGTAAAACTTTATAAAACCATTGGATCTCATGAGAATTCACTCACTATCATGAGAAAAACATGGGGGAAACCACCTCCTTCAACAAGTGGAGATTGCAGTTCCAGATGAGATTTTGGTGGGGACACAGAACCAAACCATATAAGGCACATACCCAGTAGTGGGATTGCTGGAGTAAATGGTAGTTCTACTTTTTGTTCTTTAAGTAGAATGTTTTTCATATTAGTTGTAATAATGTTTTTCATATTGGTCGTAGTCATTTACATTCCCACCAATAGTGTAAAAATGTTCCCTTTTCACGACATCCCTGCCCACATCTTTTTTTTTTTTTTTAAGATAGCGTCTCGTTCTGGCGCCAGGCGCCAGGCTGGAGTGCAGTGGTGCGATCTCCGCTCACTGTAACCTCCACCTCCTGGGTTTGAGGAATTCTCCTGCCTCAGTCTCCCAAGAAGCTGGGACTACAGATGCGCACCCCCACGCCCAGCTAATTTTTAAATTTTAGTAGAGACAGGGTTTCACTATGTTGGCCAGGATGATCTTATCTCTTGACCTCGGGATCCACCCATCTTGGCCTCCCAAAGTGCTGGGATTACAGGCGTGAGCCACCAGGCCCGGCCCCCACATCTATTTTTTTTTACTTTTTAATTATGTCAATAGTTTATGAAATATTTAAATTCAACCAAATGTGAAGCTCAAGCAATCAGATAAAGTGGCTTCTGTATAATCAGTTTATACCTTTAGAATGAGAAACTCTTTCCACAACAATGACAAATTGTAGGTTTAAATTGAACACTCTCCAAGTGTTTTTGCTCTTATTTTGAATTAAATTAAACTTACAAAATGTATTGATATATTTTCAGCTGCCTGAAATGGTAAGTTTTATTTAGATACACACATTTTTGTAATTCATAATTTATATAAGCATAAGTAATCTGTTTTTCTGAAATATGCCATAAGAATTTATTGGGGTTCAATCATTGCACTTTATAGTTATGTGAAGTGCTATAATCCCATCAGGTGATTTTAAATTTATACTAAGATCCTTTTATCTTACTAATTTCTTATCAATTTCCTCAGCCTTGTCTCCTAGTCTTTCTCTTAACTCCTACAGAATATTTTTTGAAAGAGAACCTGGTTAACACATAGTCTGAAACTGAGGTATAATTTGGAGGCTCAAAGTAATTTTCAACATCATTGCCAGATTATTTTTATA
Source organism: Callithrix jacchus (assembly GCF_049354715.1). Taxonomy (NCBI): domain Eukaryota; kingdom Metazoa; phylum Chordata; class Mammalia; order Primates; family Cebidae; genus Callithrix; species Callithrix jacchus. The sequence goes on from NC_133511.1 coordinate 91,053,753, forward strand.
ATAAAGAGAAAATATGTAATATAGGTAGGACTTATAAGTATCTATAGTTGTGTTTCAGAAAATTTAGAGGGAACATCTGGTCTATCCAGCATATGACAAATATATATTTAGAAATGTTTCCCAGGTATTGTAAGAATGATCTGCCTTTTCATACAGAAGAAAGTGGTAAAAATATATTTCATTTTTCTTTTTCCAGGCAGCTACATTGTGGACATGTTATCTGAACTTGGCCAAATGTATATTCCTGTCTGCTATTCTGCCTTATAGTAACAACAAGACACAACAAGATATTTTTTAAGCCAGATAATATTTATGGTGAAGTAAAAAGTTTCAAGTATTGTGAATGACTAATGATGCTAGTTCTAGAAACATGTAACAAAATTCCAGAAATGTAGAGCTCCAAGTATAGTTGTAGCCAAGCATGCTTTATTGTTATTAATTAGTATTTCTCTTGCCATATCCTAACTCTGCTTTTTCCTTTATTGGATCTGTGCATTGATACATTTTCTTCTACTGGTAATTTCAATCTCTTTCCTAGTAATTCTATCAAATATCACATATTTGCAACTACAGGATTGTGTTGTGAACCTAAACCGGCATTTTGATTGGTTAGAAATGTGCCACATGTTACTAATCAATCTCGTGAGTTGAGTCCATGCTACCCACACCAAAAGGCTTAATGTGGAAGAGAAATGTGCCACTTGGCAAAAATCTTGGGGTGATAACAAGAAGGAGGAACAACAGAGGCTAGCTAGACAGGTAAAAGCAACAGCAATTTCCTGTGTTTGGTAAAGACTCTTCTAAATGACTTTTCCATATAATTGAATTATACAGTTTCAGTTTTTTGAGGCACTAAGCCTGTGAGTTGAATACTGCAGGTCATGGATAAAACAGCAGCTGGGAATAGTGAATGTTAGTATAGTTATTGGATTTAAATCCATAATGCACAGTTTATTCAAGCCCAATTTTAATATACTTGGAAAATTTGTCTTCTTAAGTATCAGTGTTTCACCACAGTTTGAACAAATGCTGGGCTAACAATCATTTAAAGAAATTTATCTAATAAGAGGCATTGCGATTGTAAGCAAAGAGACAAAATTATGAGGACAATTAATGTGAGTTCCACATTTTGAGAACAATTTTTGAAAGCACTTATTTTAATTTAGTCAGTTAACATGTCACTCAACTTTCCCTTTCCTCACACCAACCAAGTATTCCTATTGCTCTAAGTCAGATCAGTACGAGTAGTGAAAATGCTGAAATGCATTTATGTACAATTGTGCAGTGAATAACATTTTCACAAACATCATTCTGTTACAACATAAAATCCATGAGGGTAAGGGTTTTCATTATCTTTTATCAGCTTCTGTATTTCTAGCTTTGAAAGTGAAGAAAGAATAAATAAATATATAATTTTACTGGTATCAAAAGACAAGGTAAATTTCAGTTGCTGAGCTGGAAAAAATTTTTATTTATTTCATTATATATGTGTTATATATATTTAATCATTACATATGTATTTTCTCATATATTTTTATAAAAATATACATATATTATTTATATATGTATATTATTTTACAAAAAATATACATATGTATATATTTTTACAAAAATATTTTTTTACAAAAAATATATACATAGATTTGGAAATATCCATATAAATGGTCCTTTCTAAGTTGAACTTGTGTTTTTACTTAACCATTCAATTTGTGAAAAAGAATATATTAAGACTTTAAAAGTCAGAAGACCACTAATGAATGTATCAAGTAATAAGAATTGGAGCTCAAAAAAAAGTAAAAAAAAAAAAGAAAAAGAAAAAAGAAAAACAATAAAACTTTTAGTTAAATGGAAAAAATACTGAAAAATGGCTAACCTCTTTCTGAGAACTAAATAACAAATTAGTGCTGACTTCAGTCAAACATCCACTAAATTATGGAGACATTTCTTACTTCAGGGTTTCCTAAAGTGAATTTGAAGAGAGAGGGTTGGAAACCATTATTTCATTAAAAAGTACATAGGATAACTGTGAAAGCTATTCAGATAACCTTGATGAAGTTCACAGGCCCTGGTTTAACAGAGTTGGGAAAAGCTGACAAGATGAAGTGTCCTCTCAATTTAATCCTAAAGAATAAATAGAAGTTTTCCTAAAAAAAGAATGAGAGAAAAACTTCCAGGAAGGTGAGAAAAGCATTGCAGGTGAAATTTTCATTTATTTGGGGCAACTATTTTATAATTGGTTTCAATTTTAATTTAGTCTATCAGCAGACCTATTCACTCACTATGAAATCTACTTATGCTTGTGTTTCTCAGTGTAGAAGTTACCATCTCCTAAAGGTGTTTTGAAAATTGGTGGTGATTCATTGGTCATGTTATTGGCACAATAAGTGGAAAATGTACTCCCATGGAGTAGGAAGCAGGAGCAAAAAAGGTGGATGTTATGTAAAGCCCAGAAAGTTATCTACAAAGGAAATACATTCCACAGCTCACCAAAACTGTAAATTCCCCATCGGAAGTTCATTTAGGACACAATATAAACTTTAAATACATTAAAATATAAACTATAAAATAAAACAAAATGAATTGCTTACAATTATCTTAGTAGAGTCTAAATGATTTGCTACTTACAGAAACATTTTGTTTGTTTGTGTTTAATATATACTAAATCTAGGCATTTAGCTACTAACTGAAATTAGGATATGGTTTTTCATTTATTTTGTTCAGAACTTTACCAAGATAAGCTGCTTGTGATATTTGAGTTGTCAATGAATGCCTTAACATTTTACATTTAATATGGTTGTACTTACTTACTTCTACATATAGGCATAAGCCTTCCTTATTTTTTCTGCAGGGCTGTGCCTGAAATTTACATATTAAGGTACATATTTATTATGATATATTTTCTATCTATTTATTTTTATATGACCGTGTAAGCTTCACTTTTGTTGTTATTATTATTTAAATTATATATGTAGATAGGTTATATTATGTGTGGGTATCTTTTCAGGAAAGTAAAATATCACAATATATGTTTTATCTAAATTATATGGTTGAATTAAGAATTGCTGTTGAGAGTGGAAAAAAGAATAGCACAAATCACAAAACCTGTAAAAACTAAATTCTTAAAACGTATGCACTATTGAACCATACATATTTTCTAAATTAAAAAAGTAAGTGTTGCATTAATCACAAAAGAAAAGGTTACAACAGTGAAAAATTTGAAAGTCAGCACCCCCTTCACTCACCTCTGCTACCTATGTCTACAAAATGACCGTGTTTCTAACTTATGAACAACCACAGCAGGAGTTGTGACAAGAGGCTGCCCTGAGTCCAGTTCAGCTTTCAGGCTCAATGGGTGCAGCCGCAGCTGTTTGTAATCAGATGTACTTTTGGGTATCTTTCCAGAGAGCGAAGTGCTCTAACTTTGAAGTTCCAGGAATCACATTTGGCTTAATGGTAATGTATGACTTTACACAGTTGCCTAGAACTACTGACTGCTGGAGTGGACTGTGGCCATGCATCAAAATCACTGCCCATTTCAATGTGCCATATGCGTTTCCATGCTCAGTTCTGACAGTCTTCTTTATACCAGTCCAGATTTGTTGTCCAAAGGCATTGTAAACATTTAAACTGAAACCCTGTGAATTATGCCACCTAATTATATTGGAAGAAAAATGAACAGAGAGAAATATCAGTAAATTTCTCATTGTGTTAGCTGAGACAGGTACCTTTTTTTGTTCTTATTCTATTTAAGCCAATAGAGTATATTGAAATGAAAGTGAATGCAGTACATAATATGCAGAGATCCCTCTAAATCTATAACAGATATGAAACAAAAGATTCTCATTAGAAAATTTAAAAGTTAAATTCATTTATGTCAATATAAACCCAAAAATGTACTAGAAAAAAGGAATCTTTAAAATCATATTAGAATATAGCTATGATATAAAAGTAATGTAGGTATCAAAGGAAATAGTCCTCATTTTAATTAACTTTGAAATAAAAATTAAGTACTTGTACTTAATAAAGAAGTGTAGATATATAATAATAAGAAGTGTAGATATGTAATAATATACAGAGATTCACAGACTAGTTTTATATTTTTATCAAACTGAAATTTACCAGAATTATTTTAGTTGAATATCATGTAAATAATTAAATTGAAAACTGTTGATGTGATTTTATAAATAATATTCCTCACATGCTCCCATTGATTTGACTTTAATGTCCATATGAGATCACCATTTTTGAACCTATCAATTGCTTGGTGACTGGCTATTAGCAAATACTTTAATCCATTAGTCATGTCATCCTGATTTATGAATGAGAACACTGTGATAGCTAAACTAGATTTTGAAGTGGAAAGGAGCAGTTATTGAGTATGATAGGAACCACTTTACCTAAATTAAATATATTGAGGCCCTGGGAGCCTCTTTTGCTCTAGTGTAAAAAAGTAAGCTGTTTTCTTGATAATCATATAACCTGAATTTTTTAATCTAAAATATATTGTTATACCTGTGGTTATCACTATAATATGTAGATATTTAATAACATTCAAATAAAAATTGTGCATAGAAATAAATATATTTGTAATACTAGGAAGCTCTAAGCAGAAAAAATAAACAAGACCATAAACAGAAAATTTAGGACCACAGACACAGAAAGCCAGGCATTGAACATTTAGAGGTGGTACAAGAGTTACTTCAAATCTCAGTAATACACAATGATATCATTACTATATTATGGAACCAGAGATGATAATCTATGGGAGAAATGGGGCCTGCCATCTATTTTTGTAAATAAAGTTTTTTTTGAAAGATTACTTGGCCCATTTTTTACCCTGTTGTCTATGACTACTTTTGTGCTATGGCATCAGAGTTAAGTAATTGTGACAGAGACCATATGGTCCTAAAGTGTTAAAATATTTACTGTTTGGCATGTTACAAATATGTTCTGCCAATCACTATTCTAGAATATTCATTACCGTTTGTAATTGAGTTCTGAGCCATAAAATTGCATGTGTGTCTTTAATATGTTGCATTATTCTACTTAGGAAAACAGAAATATGCATGACAACTTTGGTTAATGATTCTACAACCTGAAAATTCCTTTCAAATGCCAGTCTCTTTGATGATTCTGGAATCAGTAGATAATTTATTATTTTTTATTCTGACAACCAAGTAGTTTGGACATTTGGAATTTAATCATGTGTTTTACTTATAATGACTTTAACTGAGGGCACAATTTATTGTAGTGTATTTAATTCACTCATTAAACACATTTATTGAATACTTTCTTTGTGCTATTCACTGAGAACATTTCCTAAGTGCAGATGTATGAAGGAAAAAAAAATCTCCTAAAGCTAAAGAAGATCTTACCCTAGTGAGAAGAACCAAAATAAGAACCATCACCACTATTCTGTTTGGTTCAAATTCATGCTTCATGGGTGGGAGCACAGTGCAGTGCTTTGTAAACCCACTTCTGCGTTCAGGGTGCCAACACATGAGAAAAATAAATACAGTTAAAATTATTGCATAACATTTATAGACAAGGTTTTCTTTCTTCTGTTCTCCAGGAGCAAAATACAGAAGAAGCTAATAGTTGCTTTAAGTGTTTTCAAAATATGGATGTAAGATGTTCAACTTTGGCTAGTCAGGTCATACAACACAATAATGTTTCTCAGACCTTTATTACTTTGCCACAGCTCATAAACTTTAGCTTCATTGTACATGTTAGTTATACTTTGTAACTTCACAGTTTTGAATTTATGTATGTTTGTGAATATATGTATGTGTGTGTTTATATATACATATCTTGTTTTCTTAGATTTTTTATTTTGTTCTTGTTTTTTTTTTTCTGACATGTCACAATTATAAACCACATGCCCCATAGTGTCTTTCTGAAAACAGAAGAGATACAGTCTTCATTTAAAAGTGATCCATGAAGTGACATCAGCAAGATAAGCAACTAAACTGCCTGGCTTTTGTCCCCACCCCAAAAGGGACTAAAACAATGATTAAACAGCTACATTTTGGCTGGAATATCTGAAGAATTGTGCTGGAGAGTACCAAGGAAACAGTGAAACTCTTGTGGAGCACAGAAGCCCAGGATAGTCAATAAAGACGGGAGTGAGACATCCTGCCTTTGCCATATTATCTCCTTCACTAGGATCAGATTGGAGCCAGAGAGTACTCTTTTTATGGATAAAGGTGAGATGAATATGTTTAGCAATTGTCAGTACTGTCATAGACACCAGCTGTTACTACTACAGATGGGTCCCCAGTCTTCACAGACTCCGAAGTCTAGTGTGAAGAGTTAGTTGCCAAGAGTTCACACAATTGCATTTCCCCAGTGCAGGGACCCCCTTTATACCTCCAAACCCTGAAACCTAAGTGGCTACAGCATAGCTTCCTCTTGAAACTGTGAACTTTATTTCTCAACTTAAGCTCCATCAACTTCAAGATACTATTATAAGTAAAATGGTAACAGCCATTTAGTCCACCCCTAAAGAACTGAGATTACTAGGAATTTAGTCATTTTAATAGTCTCTTTTACATTATTAACTGAAGAATATTGGGCTTTCTTAAAATATATTTTTTAAATTAGAGAACAAAAATAAGTCAGAAAAAGCCAAATTCAGACTGTAAGGTGAATACCTAATGATTTCCTGTTGAAACAGTTTCAAAATTGCCCTTGTTTGATGAGAGGATGAGCAAGAGCTTTGCTGTGGTGATAAAGGACTCTCTTGTGAAATTTTCCTGTTTTTTTTTTTTTTCTGCGAAGTTTTGGCTTACTTTCTCAAAACACTCTGATAATAAGCAGATGTTACCATCTTTGACCTTCCAGAAAGTTAACAAGCAAAATGCCTTGAGCATCCCAAAAAACTTGACCATTGCTCTTGGCTAGGTCACTTGTTCTTCGACTGGCTTACTCCAACCTCCTGGCAGTTCTCATTTTGCTTGTGCTTTGTCTTCAGGACTGCACTGTCCTGATATTTGATCTTCTTTTATGATTCTTTGAAGAAATGCTTTTCAGGATCATGATTCCACATACTTGAAATGTTCATTAGAAGCTCTGCTCTTGTCTGCAGCTAATCTGGTGCAATCGATTTGGCACCCATTGAGTAGAAATTCTTCTTGTCATTAATAAGTTAGTCAGAACTGTGTAAGCTGAACCAATGGTTATGCCTGTGGTGTTGGTTATGGTTTCTGCTGTTACTTGTTAATCCTCCAATTAGAACACTAAGATTATTTTTCCCAAATTGTTGTTAATGGACTGTCATTGCAGGCTTCATTCCTAACATTGTCTTGTCTCTTATTGAAGGTATGGAGATTATGCCAATTCCCTGAACTCAGTAGCTAAAAAAATAAAACTGAAATAGGCAGTAACTGAAAAATAAAACCAACCTGAAATTGCAATCACCAATAAATTTTTTATTCTTTTTCATTTTCTCACTGATTTTGTAAACTCTTCTTTGGAAACATCAGCTAGCATATTCCTCCAAGTATAGCTATCCCACCTCCAGACTTAAAGGTATGAACAAGCTCTGAGGCTGCTCATAGTTTTAGGTTTGTCTTGTTTTATATTATGTGTGGAAACTCTGTTTCTATAAATCACAGAAATCCTTTTATGCATTTAGTGCCTCTTGATAATAATCAGTATTTCTACACATCACAGATAAGAATCACCAACTATTCCTAATGGTGGTGTGTAGATTAAGAATCACACACTGTCTGGGTCCAGGACTGCATTGTCTGCTGAACCAGATAGAGAAAATTCTAAGACTACATGACAATGTCATTTATAATGTTTTCTAAATAACATTTTTCTACTGAAGATTTGGGCATTGCTTATTGCTTAGGAAACATAATTTGTATGGTGAAACATATATGTGTTCAAAGTCTTGGTTATTTCTTACTTAGCCTCATAAGTTATCTGGCAACATAGTGTAGTCAGGTCTCTTAGCCTTGTTGCTTATCAATATCCTGGGGTGTAAACTGGATATATGATGAATATATTTCTCTCAGAATTGTTGGATAGAAACAAATGTGATTATGTTTATAAGTACATTTTATAAAATATTTTACCATACATATGAAAGAAAATATTTTAATTTAAATGTGTGAAATTACTTTCTCTTGTTAACAATGGATTCCTTTCTAGTTATCAAAGAGAAATGCTGTACTCTATTTCTCAAAAAATTTTCTGAACACTTTTTCAAAGTTCAGAAAAACAATGATCTTTTTCTCAATCAATAAATGTGTCACACCTTTTTAATTCATGTCTTTCTGCTTTTCAGTCTCTTGAATATATACGAGTATTTTTTAGGTCTTTTGTTTTGTTTTGTTTGGGTTTTTTTCTTTGTAAGAAAGCAATCAACCCAGTTTGCCTAAGGGAGCATTCTTTGTTTTATTTAATTAAACACTTTAGAGCCAAAAACTTCTTGAACATATTCAGTAAAATCCAAAGTTCAGGGGCTTTGTTATATTTTAGGTTTTCAAAAACACAGGACATTATGGCTTTTATCATGATTTAATTTCCTTGATACAGGGTTCATATGAGTCTCGTTATTAAAGGAGAATAATAGATGTAGATATCAGGACTAAATTCAACTTGTTAACATGTTTTACTTGACTGGAATCTGGAGACAGAGTCTAAAAGAGTACATTCTCTTCTCCAAGTGCCTTTAAAATACTGGCATAGAGTGAATTTCTTGTCTATTTTTGAACCTATCTCTCCAGCTGAATGAAAATAATGGTTGTGTATGGATGTTTGTAAGAGTCTAAATAGTGTTAATAAATTACTACAAGGCCTGGCACATAGTGGCCAGTCAACTATATGTTGATCCCTTCTATTTTTTGTTTATCTTCTACAGAATTATATTTCAGATTTTAACTCATTACTGGAAACATACAGAGTGGAAAGTAAAATATATTTTCCCTTTTCCATGTTGCTTCACAGGCTCACCTGAGATAGGTTTGATCTATATACTTATATTAAGATGTGAGAGACACAAACTGTATCCACAGGATAATCTCCTGAGAGTAGAAAGTCTCATAGCCCTTCTCTATCTCAAGGTAAAAGCTAAGTTTCCATATAACTCTAGCACAGTGATACATGATTGCCCTGTCACTGTGACATTGGTTTTGAAGTCATCCCACTTCAGACTCCTTAACAAGTCACCCTTAAGGCATGGTTAAATTTGCATTTTTTCTCCTGTTAGGAATTCCAGAACTACTACTAGCATTTTCGTTTCCATTTCAAATTCAATATATAGAAGGTTGTTTATTATTTCCTTGCCTCTTCTAAGAGAGAAAATAGTTGTGATTTATGAATTTTAAATGTGAAAACAATAAAAAAGAATACTTTCTGGAATGTTATAACTACACTGCTATTGTAGTTCTGGGTCCAAGCAGAGATTAATTCATTAATCTGATATTTATTGAGTACTTGGTTATGTAGCACTAAAAAAGTTAATCATTACATTTATATACAACATGCTTATAGGGATTAATCAAAACTCTGGATAAGTACCCACACTAAACACTACCATGTAAATTGTGTTTTCATACTGTTTTGTTTCACACACTCTCAAATGACATTCTTAAAAGATGCAAAATTGGTTTCTTCTACAGTAGAGAAGGGAAGTCAGTTGAACTTCAACTGGACAGAGTGTATTGTATGTTTATACGCAAGAATTATTTACATAATTATTGATTTTCCCCAAATTGTCTTCTAAAACTACAAAATTGTAAAATAGCTCAAAGAAAATGAAAATCTCAAATTTCAAAACAACAAATAACCCATAAAAGTATATACCCAACAGTAAACAGTTTTCCATGAAAGATGCCTTTTGGCTCAATAATTTTCAGAATTTTCCTTATAGCACATTCAGACCCTTAGTCTTACCCTTTATTTGTGGCCCCTGTTTTAGGAGACCTTACCAAACTCTCTTGATTAGAATTTTGCACTATTTCTTCTCATATTCTAGTATGATGGTTAATGTATCTGGTCTCATAGTTTAAAAAAGCTTGATATCAATCTTGGATCTCCCACTAGTTGTGTGACTTATGGACACTTGTTTAGCATCTGGGTCACTACTTTGTCATCAGTAAAACTGACATATATCTTGAGATGATTGAATATGATAATGTGTGTGTTTACCTCAATACCTGGCACAGACTAAGTTCTTTATAAATGTTTGCTCTTGTAGCAATTACTTATTTAACTGTCATTATTAATTTGATCTTTATTTTTGATTAGGGAAAATATATTCGTCCCTGACTTCTGGGCACCATAGTGCCTTAAAGCTCAATTATCTCACTCTGCTTTGCATTGTCATTATTTTAGTGTCTGCCTCATTCACTTACAGAACTGTAAGACCCTGATATTAAGACACTGGGTATTCAGTGCTTTCCATGACATCTTGTTGATGTATTCAATCAATAAACAACAGTTATTAAATGCCATTCTCCCTAATCTGAAGGAGCTCATCTACGTGCCAAGCAAATGAAATAAGTAAGACCTAGCCTCTGCATTTAACATACCTCCAATATTTTTATGAATGTAGAAAAATAACACTCTTTGCTGAATATTTTTATGCAACAGATACTATGCCAAGAATGTACACATACATGACTTCATTTAATACTTTTAGCAATCATTTAAAATTTGTCCCCATACCACCCCTATATATCAGAGAAGCAACCAGACAAATTAGGTACAAGTAAGAAAACAATGTAGATTTTGATGACGTGTCATAACTATTGAGTTATCCAGGTGCAAGAATTGCAGAAGGATGCTTAAGGCAAGAGAAATGGCATAAACAAAGGCACAGAAGCATAATAGAACACGAGGAGTCCAGATTTGTCAAATAATAAAAGGCAACTTTGTTGACCTGTAAGTTGCTGATACAGGGATATAAAACTAAAAGATGTGCTCATGTCCAGATACTGTAGGACCTTATACAACAGTGTATTAAAGCTTCAAGCTTCACTATTTACTAAGGCTTTACTGACTTCCATTAAACATTAATAAGGATAGATACATTCCTGATACATACTTGCATGTATAAAACAGTTTTGTGAAAGTGAATTTGTAGAAAAAAGGCAGAGGGATGGTGTCTTCTCTTTATAAATGTAAAATAAAAAACTTTAAGCATTGCAAATTCTAAACCAGATGCCACTGGCAAGAGGCACATTTCTCCTGTAAATATAGCTATTTGCCACTGAGAGATTATCAACATAGTTAGACGTCAGAATGCATCCTTCTCATTAGTTCTTTCCAATTTGACCTATACAGACAGTGTAATCCCAATCAAAATCTCAGAAAGTGATTTTGATGATTATCAACAAACTAATTATAAATTTTACATGGAAAAGCAAAATAAAGAAACAAAAACCAGAGTAGCCAACTTCATATTGAATATATTGATACATTGAATGAAAAGAGCAAAACTGGAGAACTGATATGACCCGACTTCAAGATTTATTTTAAAGCTATAGGCAGGACTGGGTTTGTAGAAGAATGTACAAATAGTTTAATAGACAGAGCACAAAAAGAGACCCAAATAAAGAAGAAAGTATTGAAACTGGGGATAAAAGAAGGTCATAAGAAAACAGAGTTCTTTAATTTCTTAACCCTACCATCTATTCAAAAGTGGCCAAGGTATTTTAGACTCTTAGCATTCTACTCCTTATAAAAAATTAATTTTTATACCTCTTGTAAATATACCTCCACCCTTGGGTGAGAAATTAATAATAAGTTCAGAAGCGTTTCTTCAAACACACCTCTTGAAAAATTGAAAGTGTTCCGATGAAATCATGAGAAGAAAGTTCTATTCTTTTATTTATTTTATTTATTTTGAGATAGAGTCATGCCCCTGCCGCCCAGGCTGGAGTGTAGTGGCCTGATCTCAGCTCACTGCAATCTCTGCCTTCCGGGTTCAAGCAATTCTCCTTGCCTCAGCCTCCCAAATAGCTGGGACTACAGGTGTGCACCACCATGCCCAACTAACTTTTTTAAATTTTATTTCTAGTAGAGACAAGGTTTCGCCATATTGACTACACTGGTCTCAAACACCTGACCTCTAGTAATCTGGCCACCTTGGCCTCCCAAAGTGCTGGGATTACACGTGTGAGCCATTGCACCTGACTGATAGTTCTATTCTTAAATATAACATTTATTTTCCTTTGATAAATACAAATAAGTTCCGAAACATATTGGTCTTCTATTCACTATGTCAACATAATTTTTAAAGTATATTTCTACACATTTTGGGTATGTTGATATTACATTTCCCTTTAGTTTGAAAGTACATAGGGTTTATATTCTACACTAAGAATGTTTAAAATACGTAAGTGCTCTACTTAGTTGTGTTGGAGAAAATACTATATTGAATGAAAATTATACCATATGCACACTCTGAGCTTGTTGTGTTCAGTTCTACCTGTGCACCAAAATCCATATACAGATATTTTAAAACATTGGTAATCTATGTAAACAGCTGGATACTCTAATTCGGGAGATTTAGTTTGGAGCCTAAGTATCTCCAATTTTTTTTCAAATTCTTGTATTTGGCCTGTGTAGCCAAATTAAGGATCATTTATTTACAGAGTCATAATTTAGGTGAGCAAAAGATAAATAACTTAATATTGATTCAAATTTTTTGTAAACACTTGCAAAAATGTATCAATATTCTAACTAAAGGAGACCAAATGTGCAAAAAATGAGAAATCCTTTCTTGTCCAGATAAGCTCAATGTAATTCTCCTTTTTACCTCTCTTGCCTGGCCTGATGCCCAACCATTCTCTTTAATAAAATTATGTGGCTGAATGGAAGAATGGATTATTTTATAAGTGAAAAAGTAGTAAGATAGATATACAAATGGACAAATGTATTTGGTAAATGGGTGGGTGGGCAAATAAATGGAGGTATGAATGAGCTAACAAAGTATGCAAAAAGAGGAGGAACTCTTGACATTTTAACACCTTGTTATAATGTCCAATTTACCAAATTAAAGAAAATAAACATTTAAAACACTTGGTATCAATGCTTCATTTTGGTGTTGTTAATTATCTGGTTATATTCTATTAAGAATTTAATTCTGATTAGAATATTATTATGAGCTATATTCAAGTAAGAGTAAAATAAAAATAGTTTACTGACAATCTTCAAGAATGGTTGAATCAATGTTTTGACCTACTAAGTGCAATTTCAGAGACTATAATCTGTTAGGCCAGGGAAAGGCAAGGCAAGCCTAGACAAATCAAGCACTCTTTAAAAATCACTGGGGAAGCAATAAAGGGGTAACAAACAGCTATATTTATTAAACTAAATTCTAGATAATCAGCTCAATGGTGAAAGCAATAGTGTTTATTATGCATTAGCTGCTTGGTATCCCTAAAATTTCAATTGGCCAAAGAGGCAATTACAAGCTAGGGAACAATACAATTGTGATTTACAACAGTATATTACATTTCACATGAAGAAGAGTTCTATGGGTTTTTCATCAGAGAAGCCTTTACAAATACAAAAAGATATTATATATAAATTTAAAAAATATGTTTTCAGTTCATCTTTAAACAGTTAGGTATTAAATTTTAAATAAGAAAATACATATCATCTATTTTCTTGATATTATTTTCAATATATTTTATTCTAAAAAATAGTTTTACATTCACAGAAAAATTGCAAAGACCATACAGAGAATTTCCATATAGTCCACACTCAGTTTCTCCTTTTATGAATTAGGATGGTGCATTTAATACAATTAGTGAACTAATGCTGACAGATTATTACTAACCAAAGTCCATATTTTATTCACATTTTCTTAGTCTTTACCCAGTGTTGTTTTTCTGCTTCAGGATGCCATCCGGGATTCTACATTACATTAGTCATCATATCTCCTTATGGCTGCTCTTGGATATAAATGTTTCACATATTTTCCTCATCTTTTATAAACTAGGGATTTTGAAAGAGTTAGGTATTTTGTTGAATGCGCATATTATGAATATGACTGGATGCTGATCTTGATATCTTGTGGATGAAGTAACTGTTATCTGGTTTCCTTACATCAAAGTTATGTTTTATTTTTATTCCTCTTTTCACACTGTACTTTTTGGGAATAAGCTATTATGCACAGCCTATACTTATGTTCCACCTCTGAAATATGAAATTGATTTGCATATCAAATTTGTCTCTTCTCTTATTTATTTATTCAATTACTTATTTATAATTATTTAAGAATGAACTCTGTTCTCTCCCCTCCAGTACTGGGAATGTAGGTTGTGAATTTCACAGTTACTGCTGAGTTGGGAAAAAGTGAATTAAGCTGGTATAAGTTAAAATGCCGCAAAGTTATCTGTTCTTATTGAAAATTAGTCTGAATATTATCAAACTTAAGATGATCAAACTGAGTATACGAAGTGACTAGCAACAAGAAAGCAAGTACAAAATGTACTTTGTAAATGTACAAAATCAGTATCATGTCAATATTAGTGAACCTGGGTAATACTATAAAAAGTTTTAAATAAAGTTATTTGATAGGATAAATTTTTTTCTCAAATTTAACTCTTAACACATTATCTTTTTTATGTGAGAACCTGTCTAACCAGTTATGTACAACTGCAATTTTCTTAAAAGCACAGTAGTACGTTTAACTTTAGGAATTACAGCATCAAAGGCAATAGGTACATCAGAAATGAAAGAATGAAAACCTATTCAGAAAAGAAATGAAGATTTATAAAAGTAATGGCATTTTATAATAGAAAACAGAATTTCGCTCCCAACTTCAACCCCAGCCTGTTCAATCCCATATAAATATTGACTTAGATTTAATTAAATTTTACAATTTGAAGACTATGGCTGTTGGACCTCCTTAATTGGACAAGGGTTATTTGTCAATTTTCACTATTTTTTTGGAAATGCTAAAGTCATTTATGGGCAACAGGCCCTACCCAGGAGCTTGAAGACATCTAAATGCAAATTGCATTCTGATTGGCATGTGCAGGTTTAAAGTAAAGAGCCTTTCTAAAAATTTTTATTTTCTTTGCCAAAAATCTGTTGTAGAAAATTTTCCAAGAACCCTCAATAGGTACACCTGGAAACATCATAGATCACTAGTTCTCAACCTGTGCCATGCATTTCAGTAGCTATGGAACTGTAAATATCCTCATGCCAAAGTTCCATCTCCCGAGGTATTGATTTAATTGGCCTGGAGTTCATTCTGAGAAATGAGCTTTTTAAGAGTCCCTAGGTATTTCTATTTTACAGCCTACATTGTGAACACTGAATATCCTTAACCTAGGAATAAAAGCAGACTCTAAGAAAATGTCTATTTATTCTTAACATTTTCTTGCTTCTTGATAAGATGATCTCCCCTTCACTAGACCATATAATGGTTATGAGTATTCAATACCTCTGTTTCTGACCAGTTGTTTGCTGTTAGCTAATCACTACATTTTTCTATAATCTATCATTTATTTAGCTATATTATCTCCACTCTATTGCTAAATGTGTACACATTTAAATAATTATCTGCCCAAGAGATGACTAGAGGAATTGTGCAGATGACATTAAACACACGGTATTAAGAACATCTGCAAGGTATTACATAAATCTAAAAATTTTATTCTGGCAGATTTTAATGTCTTACCTATATATCAGCATAATGGATTTTAAAGGGCAAAAAAAACATATTTCTAAACTTAAAATACTTTATTTGTAGGTCAGTATATGCTTTTTAAAGCTTATATGTATAAACATTAAGGTACATTATTGAATTGGCTAAAAAATGTCAGCCTAAACAAACTTCATGATATGCTGCTGCATTGGTTAGTATCCTAGAATGGTTTGAAATAATATCCTAATAAATTTTTACCAATTCATCTTCCTTGATGTATATCAAATAATAAAATTACTTATAGATAGTGATTCCTTGACATATATCTTCAAATTCTTTTCAAAGGCATTTGTAGCAATGTGAAGAGAAAATTAACTGATTCTTCATCAAGTTTATACATACACACAGATATACACATAAACACACACACACACACAAACACACACACACCCCTCTATCTGGTTCCATTTCCTTTTAACATGTTATTCTTGTTAAGACATTCCTCTCATTTGTACTGGCTTTCTTGGTGTTCCCAAAGGTGCCTCCAAAGTAACAAATACTAAGCAATCATAAAACTATTTCAAAATACATTTTGCTTTTCACATAAATAAAAATAAGTTAGAAAGATGCCCATATCATCTTTAGACTTAGTTTTATCAAAACTAAGAGCAATTTTCACTTTGAAGATAGAAATTATTGATCCTTTATTTTTCCATTTCTTTTTCTCCCATAAAAATCATTAAATGCCAAGCATAACATTTTATTTCTTTATAACATGTTTAAAAGGATATTCAGTGTAATGATTTTTTCTCTCTTAGGCTTACCTATCAGCCTGTTATGCAATTTGTACCATGAATCCACTGGCAAATTGATTAAAGTGTATAAGCAGGGGAAACAGTGACAACCAGATTCAAACTTTGGAAAGATACTGCAAGTAGTTAAATGGGAAGATTAGAGGGTAAAAAACTGGAGACAGGGAGAGTCATCAGAAGACCATTGCCATGTTCTGAGTGAACAATAGTGTCATTCTGGCAAATGACGTGGTAGCTGAAAAGGAGAGGAGGAGATACATTTGAGAAATGCAAATGTAATAATGTTAGAGGGAAGTTGTGGAGGCAGAAAGTAAAAGCTGCTTCCCGTAAGAGATGTAATAGGGCTTAGGTTCATTGGAGATATTGAACTGTAGTTTTCTTTTAACATAACATCCCTGGTAGTAGTCAGTATCAAAATAATGCTGGCCTCTTAGATTGAGTTAAAGAGAATTTTCTTCTCCTCAATTTTTTGAAATAGTTTAAGGAGTATTGATGCTATTTCTTCTTCATATGTTTGACAGAATTTGGCAACAAATTTATCCAGTCCTAACTTTTGCTTTTTCTTGGTGAGAGACTTTTTATTACTGATTCAATCTTGCTACTTGTTATTGGTCTATTCAAGTTTTCTACTTTTTTCTAATTAAATCTTAATACACTTTATGTTTCCAGAAGTTTTTTCATTTCTAGGTTTTCCAGCTTGTTAGCATATATGTGTCCAAAATAGTATCTGGTTATCTTTTGTATTTCTGTGGTATCAGTTGCAATGCTTCATTTTTCATTTCTGATTTTGTTTATTTGGGTCTTTCCTTTTCTCTTCTTGGTTATTCTAGTTGGTAATTTATCCTGGTGAAGATTGACGCAAAAACCCTCCATAAATTACTAGGAAACTGAATCCAATAGCACATCAACAAAATCATGTAGTTTGGTCAAGTCTGATTTATACCATGGATGCAAGGGTGCTTCAAAATATGCAATAAATATGATATATTTCATCAAGAGAATGAAGGACAAAAACCATGTAATTATCTCATTAGATGCATAAAAAACATTTGATAAAATTTAACATTACTTTATGATAAAAGCTCTCAGCAAGCTAGGCATAAAAAGGAACATATCTCAAAATAACGAAGACCATATATAACAAGCCCACAGCTAACATCATACTGAATGGGGAAAAGTTAAAAGCTTTTTATCTAAGAACTGAAACAAGACAAGAATGCCTACTGTCACCATGCTTATTTAACCTAGTATGGAAGTTCTAGACGGGGCAATTATGCAATAGAAAATAACAAAAGGTATCCAAATTGAAAAAGAGTAAGTCAAATTCTCCCTTTGGCAAATAGCATCATTCTATATTTTAAAAAGCCAAATACTCTGCTACAAAACTTTTAGAATTCATAATCAAATCCTATAAAATTACAAGATATAAAATCAGCATAACAAATAGGTACCATTTCCATAAATAGTAAATAAAATTGGTGAAAAAAATCAAGAAGGTAATTTCATTTAAAATGGCCACAAAAAATGAATAAAATACTTAGGAATAAATTTAAGCAAAGTTGTGAAAGATCTCTACAAGGAAAACTAAAAAAACATTGATGAAAATAATTGAAGAGGATATAAAGAAATGCATAAACATCCTATGCTCATCAATAAGAAGAATTAATATTGTTAAAATGACCATAGCGCTGAAAGCAACCTACAAATTTAATTCAATCCCTATCAAAACACCAATGCAATTTTCACAAAAATAGTAAAAACAATCCTAAAATTTGGGTGGAACAATAAAAGAGACAGAATAAGCAAAACAATCCTGAGCAAAAAGAACAAACCTGGAAGCATCACACTATTTGACTTAAAATCATTACAAAGCTCTAGTAACCAAAAGAGCACGTAACTGATATAAAAATAGACATATAGACACATGAAACAGAATAGGGAACCCTGAAATAAAGCCATATATGTACAGCCAACTGATCTTCTACAAAACTTTCAGTAATATACACTAGGGAAAGGACACCTTTTTCAATAAATTGTGCTGGGAAAACTGGTTAACCAAATGCAGAAGAACAAAAATGGATCCCTATTTATCTTCGTATACAAAAACCAACTCAAGATAGATTAAAGGCTTAAATGTAAGACCCAAAACTGTAAAACTGTTCTAAAAAAAATGAAAACTCTTCAAGTAATTGATCCAGGAAAATATTTTATAAGCACAAGCAACAAAAGCAAAAATAGACAAATGATATTATATTCAACGAAAGTGCTCCTGTAAAGCAAAAGGAACAATAAACAGAGTGAAGTGACAGCCTCTGAAGAGAGAGAAAATATCTGCAAATTACTCATCCAATAGGCGACTAATATCCTGAAAATACAAGAAACTCAAACAACTCAACAGTAAAAAAAAAAAAAATTCTTTAAAAATGAGCAAATGATCTTAATAATATTTGTGAAAAGAAAACCACGTATCTACAGCAACAGGTATTTGAAAAAATGTTCAACATCACTAATCATAGAAACATAAATAAATATTACAATGATACCCCATCTTACAGATATATATATAATCAGATCTATATGTACTCATATATATAGATCTATATATACTAAGATATACATAGATATGAATATATACATGAATTATATACATGAGTATATATATCTGAATATATGTATGAATTCAGTCAGAACATATATATACACACAAACATATTTATGTGTGTGACATATGTTTGTGCATATATGCACAGTGCATATATCTGTGTGTATGTGTGTGTGTGTGTGTGTGTGTGTGTGTGTGTGTGCTAGAATTAAAGAGTAGAAAATGAAGAAGACATAACCAACCACAGTCATTATGCAAGTATTTTTCAGATGCATTCTGGAACTAGGAATATAGACCTTTAATTTACTTTTCCTGTTCACTATATACAGTTGGGGTACTGTCCATTTTATCTTATAGATACTTAACATTTTTATGCAATGAAAGTTCCAATATAAAGTGTCTCTAAGTAGCATTCAATAGCCTTTTTTATTTTTTAATCAACAGATAAAATTATATTATTTACCAAGAAAAACATGATATTTTGAAGCATATGTACATTATGGAATGACTAAATCTAGCTAACTAACATATACATTACCACACATAGTTGTCATTTTTGAGTTAACAACATATAAAAGTGGACTCTAGTAGCATTTTTCAAAGATATAATATATTGTTAACTATAGTCGGAGAGAATGCATTCAAGAGATGTACACTAAATAAAATTGAACATTCAAACAACAATCAACACAAAAGTTGTGTCTTAAAGATGGGTAGTTAAAAATGTACGAATGAAAATTAAATACATTTTGTGCTGCTTATACTCTCACAGCTTACCATCTGTAGAGTACTTTCTATGTGCCAGGTTCATGATACACATAATATCACTTAATCTTCAGAATGACTTCATGAGGTTGGTCTAACAGCATTGTTCTTTCACAAGCAGGGAATTAGGGGCTCAGAGGATGTTTCCTCTAAACTGTTGGATTGTATTTTGCTAATATTTTTAGTGTTTTCACCACTCTCTCCCTTCAATTTCTTAATGTTCTTACGTATTTGCCAGAATGTGACTCCAAGTCATAGAGACATTTCTACCATATCTTTTTTAGTTTTGTTTGATACTACTATTTACCTTGTACCCCAGTTGGTAGCTATCAAGAGAATTTGCATTTAGGGGTCATTAACCTTGAAGTCCTTTGCTTTCAGTTAAAAGTACTTCAATATGCTCCACATAGCTTGTCTTCCCTATGAAGGCAGATGTGGCACATAGTTTTTCTTCTTGTCAGTGTTACATAATACATATGTATGTTCACATATACCTAACATGTTTCCATATATATATATATGTATATATCCAAATATATATATGCAATGTAATATATATATATTAAATAATAAATTGGTGCAGAAGTAATTGTGGTTTCAGACTGTGAATTTCAAATCATTATAGCTGACTCACACACATCTTTCTTAATCAAAATAGGAACCATTACAATCAACACATTTTTTGCCAATGAGTTATTAGTTTGTTTATTCCTGCAGCATAAAAATCCATGCTTCGGGGTTTGACAAACTCTTGGAAAGTACTTTCCTTATCCTGCTGGTTATGGAATTATTTTCCTTGCAAAACGTTGTTGAGATGCTTGGCCAAGTGGTAGGTGGTTGGTGAGTGGTCGGGTAAATATGGCTGATGAGGTAAAAGCTTGCAGTGGCTCAAGCCTGTAATCCCAGCACTTTGGGAGGCTGAGGTGGGTGGATCATGAGGTCAAAAGATCGAGACAATCCTGGTCAACATGGTGAAACCCGTCTCTACTAAAAATACAAAAAATTAGCTGGGCATGGTGGCGTGTGCCTGTAATCCAGCTGCTGAGGAGGCTGAGGCAGAATTGCCTGAGCCCAGGAGGCGGAGGTTGCGGTGAGCCGAGATTGTGCCATTGCACTCCAGCCTGGGTAACATGAGGGAAACTCCATCTCAAAAAAAAAAAAAAAAAAGAAAAGTTTGTAGCCCAATTCCTTCAACTTTTAATTTTATTTAATTTTACTTTAAGTTCCAGGATACACGTGCAGACTGTGCAGGTTTGTTACAGAGGTATTCATGTGCTATGGTGATTTGCTGCACCTATCAACTTGTCCTCTAGATTTTAAGCTCCTTATACATCTTAGGTATTTGTCCTAATGCTCTCCCTCCCCTTGTCCCCCACCACCCAACAGGCTCGGATGTGTGTTGTTCCTCTCCCTGTGTCCGTGTGTTCTTATTGTTCAACTCCCCTTTATAAATGAGAACATGTGGTGTTTAATTTTCTGTTCCTGTGTTAGCTTTGGTTGTGTAGCATGTGGTCAGGTGTGGTCATGGAGAAGAATAGGGTCCTTTCTGTTGACCAATGCTGGCTGCAGGCATTTCAGTTTTTGGTGCATCTTATCAATTTGCTGAACATATGTCTCAGATGTAATGGTCTGGCTGGGATTCAAAAAGCTGTAGTCGATCAGACTTGCAGCAGACCACCAGGCAGTGATTATGATCTCTTTTTTTTGGTGCAAGTTTGGCTTTGAGAAGTGTTTTGGAGCTTCCTCTCAATCCAACCACTGAGCTGGGTGTTGCCACTTGTCATATAAAAATCCACTTTTCATCACACTTCACAATCCAACCAAGAAACAGTTCATCTGTTGCGTAGAATAAGCAAAGATGACACTTCAAAAGGACAATTTTTTTTTTTTACTCAGCTCATGAGATACACACTCACTGAGCTTTTTCACTTTTCCAACTTGCTTCAAATGCCAGACAACCACAGATTGGTCGATGTTGAGTTCTTCGGCAAATTCTCATGTAGTTGTAAGAGAATTTGCTGTGACAATTGCTCTTAATTGGTTGTTGTCAACTTCTAATGGCAGGCCGCTATGCTCCTCATCTTCAAGGCTCTTGTCTTCTAGCAAAACTTCTTGAACCACCACTGCACTGTAGGCTTATTAGTAGTTTCTGGGCCAAATGCACTGTTGATGTTGCGAGTTGTTTCTGCTGTTTTTCAAATAAGAAAATTGCTCAAATTTGCTTTTTGTTGAACATCACTTCAATAGTCTAAAATGAACAGCAAGTAATAAGCCACCAGTAAAAAATCGTAAAGCAAGAAATGCCCATTAAAATAATGTGTACCATAACCATATTTATTTCATAATATATTCCAATATCAAACAGTAAAGTTCAACAATGCAAAAACCACAATTACATTTGCACCAACCTAAATATGTATATAAAATATATACCCAGCTATGATATACACAAAAGTCTTTAAGGAAATGTTAATATACCTACCTTTCTATACCTCTCTATCATGATCATTTATCTATTTATATCTGTCTATCTCTACAATATTCTCTAAAGTTTTCTCCCCTTGTTATTTAAAGAGAAAAAATGGGAATGAAGTGTATGGGTGTCTAGAATCCTGTGTGGCTAAGTACTTAATATTTCTAGACTTTGACCTGTAAGTGCTTACACAAAGGGATGTGCTGCTGCACTTGCTCAAGTTGCTAAGCTTAACACTGTGAGGTTAAAAAGTTTGTCTGATGTCTCACAGCTAGTAGAACAATAGACGTTAACTAAGCTCTGGCAGCATGAAAATGAGTCATTTTTCTACTTTTCTGCATTTTCAAACAAAAGAGATATAAACCATTCACCCCTAACGGTGCTCAACTTAGTGTTTCACTATCTAAAAAATGTAAAGATACCCCCTTTCAGAACATGCAGTGCTTTTTATATTGTATGAATCCTTTAAAGAGAGAAATATATTTCTAGACTCTAAAATCTTTTTCCACTCCCTGGATTTTTTTCAACTTTTTCCTCAACAAATATTTATCATCACTGTCTTGGTTCATTTTATGTTGGTATAAGAGTATACTTGAAGCTGTGTAACTTACAAAGAAACAGGTTTATTTGGCTCATTATTCTGGTAGCTGAAAAGTCCAAGATTGGGCAATTCCATCTGGTGAGGCCTCGGGATGCTTCTATTCATGGTGGAAAGCAGAAAGGAACCAGAGCTGTGCTAAGAAATGTCATGGACAAAGAGAAAGTAAGAGAGATAGAACTAAGGAAGACACACAAAGATAGAGCTACGGAACAACACACTGAAGAAAACTAATCAATTCCCAGAAGGCAAGAACTTACTTTATAGAAGAACATTAATCTATTAATAAAAATTCTGTTCCCACAATCAATACACTTTCTACTAGGCCCCACCTCCTGAATGCTGTGACACTGGAGATCAAATTCCAACATAAGTTTTTGTAGAAACAAATCATATTGAAACCATAGCAATTGCTTCCTATGGATATTTCAATGTGTCAAGTAGTAATGATAAAGCAGTCAGTAAGACGTACACTGCCCAAATTGGATAGATTTCATGAACTAAATAAAAATTATAGTATTTTCAAAATTTTATATTTTAATTATGAGCAGTGTTACAAAGGGAAAATATAGTGTTAAATCAAAGGGTAATATTGGAGACTCACCAAATATGTATAGTAGCCATAGCTAGGTAATCATTCTTTGAAGTAAAATTTTAGCTTAACTTTGAAGAATGAATAAAAATGTATTAGGTACAAAAAAAAAAAAAAAAGAAGATAAATATAGGCAGAACAATGCTTCTGAAAGTCTTGCATCGGGAAAGAGCATTTGTTCTCTGGAATCACCCACAGTTAAGAAGCTGTGGAAAAGCATTGGGAATTCATTAGATTTTAGCTACAGTAAATGACTACTCTTGACTCTTGCTAAGGTTTTGGTTGTTTTTGATTGTTTGTTTGTTTTTTGAGATGGAATTTCTCTCTTGTTACCCAGGCTGGAGTGCAATGGCGTGATCTTGGCTCACCGCAACCTCCACCTCCTGGGTTCAGGCAATTCTCCTGCCTCAGCCTCCTGAGTAGCCAGGATTACAGGCATGCGGCACCATGCCCAGCTAATTTTTTGTATTTTTAGTAGAGAAGGGGTTTCACTATGTTGACCAGGATGGTCTCGATCACTTGATCTTGTGATCCACCAGCTCAGCCTCCCAGAGTGCTGGGATTACAGGCTTGAGCCACCACGTCCAGCCCAAGTTTTTGGTTTTTATAGGCCATCCGTACTATATTCTATCCAGGCATCCCAAAGTTTTAAACTCTCTTTATTTAAACTAAACACCATCCTCCTCTTTCTAATTTTTTTTCATTTACCATGCATTCTCTATTTCTACTCCTCAAAATCATGCATCTAATCTTTTTTGAACATTATGCCCAGTTTATGTAGATTTTATTTTATTTCCATTGACAATTTACTGCATCCCTTTGTTACCCCAATGTGTTCTATTATTTGTTTATTTAATAGCCTCTGTTTTCAGATCAGTTTTAGGTTCACAGTAAAACTGAACGAAAACTACACAGTTTCCAATTATCATCTTCCCCCAACACTCGTAACCTCTTCTGCAATCAACATGCCACAGCACTGTGGTAATAATACATATTTTGGAATTGATGAATCAATACTAACACATCATTATCAGCCAAAGTCTATGGTTGATATTATAGTTCATTCTTAGCATTATGTATTCTGTGGGTTTTCACAAATATGTAATGACATAACATGTATCCATCATTGTAGTATCATAAAGAATAGTTTCACTGCCCTAAAGACTCAGTCCTTTTCCTCTTTATTACGTTCCTCAATCTGAATTGGGTCTTGTTTCATTTTTATTTATTTTTCCCATTCTGCCCATGCATTGCTGCCACATCAAGTTGGCAAAAGCTCAAAGCAAGTCATGCCCATATTCCAGAAACTCTAGGAGCTCCTCATGAATTTTTCACTTAACTACATGCTGTGAAGTTCAATCTTTGAACTCCTTGCTAACCCTTGTACCATCACATTCCATGACTACTCTCCTCTACACTATTGCCAATCAAAATGGATCACTTTACTTATGTTTTTGTTCATGCTGTTTCCTTTATCTGAAATACCCTTTTTCAATGTTTTCCATAATAATTCCAAAGTCCATCACTCCTTAAATAATCATCTCAAAGATACTAATATTGTGGGTGTCCTTTCTTGTTATTATAAATAAATGTGTTATCTAATATTTTAGTCTAAATGCAACACTGCTTACAAACTTTTTACAATCAGTCTCCATTGTAGAGTAGTGATTTATCTAAATAATTAGAGAGTATATACTGAGCACAAAGACAAACCTTACTTATCTTTGTATCCTCCAATAATACTATCTCAGTACTTTGGATTGGTAGTTTTCTTAAAGTTCTAGTTCCAAAACATTTAAAAAATTCACTTGTAAGGCAGAAGAAATTTAAATTTCTAATTAAATTTTTATATATTTAGAGAAAATATACGAAAAAGACAAAAATCAAGAGCACTGTAAAAAATAGGAAATGATAAAAAGATAAAATAAGTGAGGTAGAAAAGTTTAATGCCTTTTTAGAGTACATTATTTTATTTTATTATTATTTATTTCAATAGGTTTTTGGAAAACAGGTGGTGTTCGGTTACATGAATAAGTTATTTAGCCGTGATTTCTGAGATTTTGGTGCACCCATCGCCCAAGCAGTGTACATTATACCCAATGTGCAGCTTTTATCTCTCATCCCCCTCCCACCCTTTCCCTAAGTCCCCAAAATCCATTGTATCAATATCATGCCTTGCATCCTCATAGTTTAAGCTCCCAAATACGAGTGAGAACATATGATGTTTGATTTTCCATTCCTGAGTTACTTCACTTAGAATTATAGTCTCCAATTCCATCCAGGTTGCTGCAAATGCCATTATTTCATTACTTTTTATGGCTGAGCAGTATTCCATGGTATACATATACCATGCATTCTTTATCTACTCATTGATGAAAGGGCACTTAGGCTGGTTCCATAATTTTGCAATTGCTAATTGTGCTGCTATAAACATGCATGTGCAAGTATCTTTTTAAAATAATGACTTCTTTTCCTCTGGGTAAATACCTAGTAGTGTGATTGCTGGATCAAATGGTAGATATACTTTTAGTTCTTTAAGGAATATCCACACTGTTTTCCATAGCAGTTGTACTAGTTTACATTCCTACCAACAGTGTAGAAGTGTTCCCTTTTCACCATATCAACATTTATTATTTTTGATCTTTTGATTACGGCCATTCTTGCAGGAGCAAGTTGGTATCACATTGTGGTTTTGATTTGCATTTCTCTGATCATTAAGGATATTCAGCATTTTTTTCATATGTTTGTTGACCATTTGTATATCTTCCTTTGAGAATCGTGTATTCATGTTCTTTTGATGGAATTTTTTTTTCTTGCTGATTTGAGTTTCTTGTAGATTCTGGACATTAGTCATTTGTTGGGTGTATAGATTGTGAAAATTGTCTCCCACTATGTGGACTGTCTGTTTACTCTGCTGATTATTTCTTTTGTTATGCAGAAGCTTTTTAGTTTAATTAAGCCCCATCTATTTATCTTTCTTTTTGTTGCATTTGCTTTTGGGTTCTTGGTTGATATCATTTGATTGTGTTCCCACCAAAATCTCATCTTGAATCTCCACATGTTGTGGGAGATCCAGTGCGAGGTAACTGAATCATGGGGGAATATATTTCCTGTCCTATTCTTGTGAAAGTGAATAAGTCTTGCAAGGTCTGATGGAATTACAAAACTTCCCTTTATAAGCCCATCGATGGGTTTATTTGAGATCTCTCCCCTCTTTACTCACCTCCATCCATGTAAGACATGACTTGCTCCTCCTTGCCTTCCACCATGTTTGTGAGGCCTACCCAGCCACATGAATTATAAGTCCAATTTGTAAATTGCCCAATCTTGGGTATGACTTTATCAGCAGCATGAAAATGAACTAATAAAGTAAACTGGTACCAGTAGAGTGAAGCACTGGTGAAAAGATACCTGAAAATGTGGAAGTGACTTTGAATTTTCACCTGTTGTGGGAGGGATTTGATAGGAGGTAGTTGAATCATGGGGGCAGGTCTTTCCCTTGCTATTCTCACGACAGTGTATAAGTCTCACAAGTACTAATGAGTTTATAAAGAGGAGTTTCCATGCACAAGCTCTCTTCTCTTTGCCTGCTACCAACCATGTAAGATGTAACTTGTTCCTCCTTGCCTTCTACCATGATTGTGAGGCCTCCCCAGCTACGTGGAACTGTAAATCCATGTCATATAGCCAAAGTATCCACACTTCAATAAAAAAATCACTTACAACAAGAATCTCAACAATATCTTTGGGATCTAGATTATGGAGAGTTCATGTGCTTGACACAAAAACACAATCCATATAACAAAATATTGATTGGACTTCATCAAAATTTAAAACTTTTGTTCTCTGAAAAATCCTGTTAAGAGTAGATGAAAAGACAAGTTAAAGTCTGATAGAAAATATTTGCAAGCAACATATTTGAGCAAAATATTGCAAGCAACATATCTAAAATACAGAACACTCAAAACTCACCTGTAAAGACCCAAACCATCCATCTGAAAATGGCAAAAGATAAAAAGAGATCTTTTGAGAAAGATAATATAGAGACGGCAAACAAGCACATGAAAAGATGTTACACACCTTTAGTCATCTGTGAAACGCAAATTCAAACCATAAAGAAATATGATTGCACACCTACTACAATAGCAAAGATAACAATAAAAAAATATGGCCAATACCAAATACTGCCAAGGATATGAAGAAATTTAAACACACATGTAATGGTGGTAATGTAAGACGAAAAGCAGTTTGAAAAACTATTTGGTAGTTTCTTAAACACCTATACCTGCAATTTCTATATGACTTATCAATCACATTCTTCAGCATTTATCTCGGAAAAATAAAAATGTATACTTGTACAAAATCCTGTCTATGAATGGTTACAGCAACTTTATTTATAATTGCCAAAAACTAGAAACAGCACAGATGTCCTTCAATGGATAAGTGGTTAAACCATGGTACATTCACACCATGGAATACCAGTCAGCTCTAAGTAGGAATGAACTACTGATACACAACTTGAATGGCCATTGAGAGAATTATGTTGGAAAAAAAGGGTCAATCTCAAAAGGTTACATCTGTTTGCACTTACATAAAATTCATGAAATGGTAAGATTTTAGCAATGAGGTAGCAATTAGTGGTTTCCAGGCATTAAGTACTAGAAAGGGTAAGTTTGGGGGAAAAAAGCACATACAAAACGAAAAGGCCAAGATGAGGAATCATATGATGATGGCAATGTTCTGTACCTTGTGTCAATTTAATAGTCTTCCTGTAGTAGTATATTATAGTTTTGAAAGTTGTTACCATTGAGGCATATTGGTGAAAGCATACAAGAGATCTCTGTATTATTTCTTGTATCTGCATGTGAATCTATAATTATCTCTACATTTAATAATTTAATATAAAAGCATCAAAATAAAACAACAACCACAAAAATCACCACACTAAGTTGAGAAAGAGGTCATAAATAAAGGAAAAATGTTCTATGTAGCAGCTTTAACAATTTCTCAGCTCTTTATAGAAGGGATCCTCATATTTTAGTTTTGCACTGGGCCCCACAAATTATGTAGCTGATACTATTTCAAGAAGATGTGTTTGCATTTTGTCCTACTTTTCTGAAACTTCCAAAAAAATGTGTAAGACTACTAACTGTGACAACTTAGAAGCGATTTGCTGTCTGCTATGTCTATCTTAAAGGATTTTCAGTTCTGTTTTAGGTTTAAAGAGTAATCCTGTTCCAAATCGCAGTATTCTCTCCAATTTATTCACTTTGCCTTTCCTTCAGATGTCCCTCTCTCTCTGTCTTGTCTCATCTCCCATCAACCAGGTTCCACAATTCCATTCTGAGTCCTGAATCATTTCACTATACACCATATAGAGGTTCTCTTTCTAATCATGCCCCAGTAAATTGTTGTCTTTTGTGTTTCTACTTCCAAGAATCTATACCTTCTAGCGTAGAAAATGTTCAAAATTCAGAGCTTGCAAAATCACATATGCTTAAGGAACAAATGAGCAATGAAATTAAATGAAATGAGCTGTGAATAAGAAGGAAGGTATCAGTAGGGATTATGTTGAATCTGCTTGCAAAGCTGGGGTCAGCAGTCTTTATCTCTTTGACTGTAAGGTGGTATCACCTGGAAGGATTTTTATAATATCCTGCTTCAGAAACAATTCAGGAACAATTAAGTCAGAACCTATGTGATTACAGTCAGGCATAGTATTTTTTTAAAGTTATCCAGGAGAGCAGATGTGCAGGTAAGGTTAGAAAATCATAATCTTTTTTCCCAAATGTAAATAAGCATAAGAACTACCTGAACAGGTTTTATAAAGGAGGATTACCCAGATAATTTCTCAGGAAATTCTACATGAAAGAAATGGATAATTCTCAGAAATCCTCATTTTAGCAATGCCTCCCCACTATTACACATGCTGGGTCATTTAGGTTCAAAGTGTTTATCAATGAAAATCTCAGATTCACTGTTTTAAATAAACACATCTCTCCTAGCATAATATTGAATAAGGGTTCTGGATTACCCTACTCTGATATATTTGCATTTTCATGAGGTTAAATTTCTAATAAGCTTCTTAAATAACGGGTATGTGCATAAAGATCATAGACTGTAATATGAGTTTTGATAGTGGGTAGATGGACTGATTTTAGCTCTTTTAATTGTTATGTAACTGTATATAAGGTATGCTCTATTATGAGGTGTAAGACTGATCAAAAACTGGTATGAGGCTGGGCGCAGTGGCTCATGCCTGTAATCCCAGCACTTTGGGAGGCTGTAGTGGGCAGATTACTTGAGGTCAGAAGTTTGAGACCAGCCTGCCTAACATGGAAAAACCCTGTCTTTATTAAAACACAAAAATTAGTTGGCCGTGGTGGCAGGTGCCAGTAACTCCAGCTACTTGGGAGGCTGAGGCAGGAAAATGGCTTGAACCTGGGAGGCAGATGTTGCAGTGAGCTGGGATTACACTGTTGTACTCCAGCCTGGGCAACAGAGCAATACTCCATCTCAAAACAAACAAAAAAGCTGGTATGAGATACAAATCTTTTATAACCTTTTGAAGAAAATTATCTATCATTTTTATCACTTACCTAATGCTTTAAGAAAGAAAATTAAGTTCAGGAGGAAGATGGTATCTCCTAGGCAGGGTCACAGATTACCTTCTTGGTTTGTATTAAATACAACAGAGTAGCATATTCAGATTGGATCTTACATGAGTAAAAAGTGTAACAGGGTAAGAGGAGCTACCAGGTATCTGGAGCATGGACAAATGCAGCACTTAAGTATCTGTTCTTTCCCAGGTATATTGCTGGATCACATTTAATTTCCTTTTATCATCATACAACCATAAAAGAAATCCCATTTTATTTTTCTAAGATACAGGGAAACTCAAGCTCAGAGTTTCCTTAAGCAATGTGCTCAAGGTCACAAATGTGATGTTAACTGCAATCATAACAGTACTAATAACACTATAACCCTCACATGCTGAGGTATTATTCAGCATTTTGTTTTACACAAACTGTCTCTTCTGTGCCTCACAACAACCCTAGGATGTTCTATAAGAAAACAGATATATAAAGAGATTAAGAAATGTGCCTAAAGCCTAGTATTAGAAACGACTCTGCTGGAAGTTGAACATGGGAGTCTGTCTCCAGAGCCTCTTTACTAATTCCGTGCATTAATCATAAAGCAGGGTTTGCATTTCTCTACAAGGCAAGGAAACCAGAGCTATATTCATGACAAAGTAATAGGGACCAAAGAGATTACAGGCAGAGAGAAACAGTTAGTGAATAAAGAAGATTTTCTTGTATTTCTACTTGCTCAGTGCTAACTCACAGTGGTTAAGTTATAAAAATACTCAATGGAATAAAAGTATAGTAAAGAACAAGAGATTGGGAGGAAAGAAATAAGGCTTAAATGATACTATTTGCTGGGAAACCAAGGTTCAATTTTTAAAATCTTATAATGCATGGGAGAGGATATTTTTCAAAAGAATATTGGAGAGTGAGAGGTTGAATAAAATCGATATGCCTAGTCTACGTCATGATAGGTTCTTGGTATATACCAGTCTCTATGTTTTTTTTATGATCACTGTTTCATAATATGATCTCATTGTTTTGAGTGGGTGCTTTTGCTAATATTTTTTCTATTTTGTTCTTATATTTTATGTTATATTTTGAGGAGGTAGTATTTGGAGTGGCTGTAATAAGAATATGCATTAAGCAACAAAGATACAGTGGTAAAAGGGTCAATGCAACAATAAAAGATCTTAATACCCAGATACATAAGACCCATAACGAGATTTAGACTCAACGAGACAGAAAATTAATAAGAATATCCAGGACTTCAACTCAGATCCGGAACAAGTAAACTCAATAAATATTTATAGCATTCTCCATTTTAAATACACAAAATATTGATCGGCCATTATTAATACCCATTTTTAGAATGAAGCAATATTCCTGTTCTCTCTCCCTCTTTTTCTTCCTCTTTCTTCCTCTCCTTCTCTCCTTTTTTTACTTTTCAACATCCTAGTTCCTCACCTCTACTCAATACATTCCTCTGAACACCTGATTCCTTGTGATTCTCCCGTCCTACTGAAACCTCCAATCCATAAATAAATAAATAAATAAATGAGAATATGCATTATCAAAAATTAAAAAGCAACTGAATGGGATGTTTTCAGGCACTGAAGCATTGGTGAAAAGGGGGAGAAAAAGGTAATGTTAGAGAAATCTTTTCAATTCTAGGAATCTATACCTATCAGAAACTCAATGAACATCAGTAGAAACACACCTGATCACTTAGTGAAAAAAATGATTGTTTATGATGCTGAGTGGAAGTACAGGACACATCTGGTCCTTGTTTCAAATTACAACTATCAATGGGTATTTTTCCTTGAGATGTTCCTCTGTCCTGATCACCTTCAATTTACAGAAGTCAATTAATAAATGTTTTTACTAAGTTTAAATATGAGAAAAATGTTGTTGACCAAGGAAAAAAAAATAAACAAAACAACCCTATTCATGGGTAGCTGACTACAATGAATACTTTCTCATATGAGAGAAGCACACCTGAGTACTGAGTGGATAAAGAGGAAAGTGAGTCATCAGACCAATTAGTCACACCTGAGATGGATTTATATGAATGAGAACACTTAGTTCTGTTCTCAAGACATAAATTATACTCCCCCTTTTATTGATTCCTAATTGTATTATCTTAGGCAAGTAGCTTTGATATTCTAAATATATCCCCATCTATAGAATATAAAAAGCATGATTTTCAAACTTTCAGTGCTTTAAAATTTCCTAACATATTCTTTAAAAGCATGTGTGCAGATTCCATTCAATCCTTTTAGGATGTGGGCAGGCCTCGAGTAGGACCCAAAAATCTAAAACATCTTAAGAAATAAACTTTGATTATTCTTCTATAAAAGTTTTATGTTCACATTTTTAAAAACTGACACTAATATCTTTCAAGTTTATAATAATTATATGCATCACAGTTATTATTTCTCATAAAAATTATACTCTGAAATATTAATATCAAAGATTTTTGAACCAGGGACACAGTTCCCAGGTTGCTGTCAGGGTCATGTTTATTCATAGACCCTCCTAGGTTCTCATGGTCCCTGTATCCTCTTCAAGGAAAAGGAGAATTAGCGTTGGTCCTTTGATTCTTTTTAATAGATGTAGAAAATTTGAAATGGCTCATCAAGGGCTTAGGGATATATTAAATTTTCAGTTTAAAATCTGTTTAAATTACTTTAGAATGATGGTATTCTCAGAAGTTTTGCTTAAATGACAACATTGAAGTCAAATGAGGGAAAAAATACATATACCTTTTCCCATCTCATTTCCTCCAGCTTGTAAATGTGCCTGATATTGTTTTATGCCATATCTACAATTAAACAAATTGTGTATTTTATTTTAATTTAAGGATTAAGATTCAGTGCTCAATTTAAATGAGTTTTGCAATGTTTCCAACTCATAGAGGTAAAAACCATTTAATTTGTCTTAATACACGAAGGAAATGAAAAGCAACAATGCCTTTTGCTTTGCTTATCACAGGGAGCCTTACTCAGTTTTCTGTTTGTTACACTTGCTTGCCCGTCCTTGACTAAAGGGAGTTTATTCAACAAAATGGCATTGTCTGGGGACAATGGGAGGAAAAAATGTGTACAAAGTAATAAGTCTTAGATCGGAGAAATGTCTGCCAGCCTTTTCAAGTTGGAACTGAATTTTGGCAGAGATTTGTGAAATTCTTGCTTGTTATTTTCACATATTTTTGTGTGATATTTGCAGGCTTGAATGAACTGTTAACAGATTGATAAAAAATAAATTTTTTTAAACCCTAGGCTATTCATGCCTTGGTGAACTGGACAGAGACCACATACCATTGTTACTTGAGCAACACTTCATTGGGCCAGCTCAACAAGTTGGCTTCATACACAGCATTCTTATAAATGGAATTTTTCAAGAAGCAGGCTTACCTCCAGATACTATAGAACTGAATGTATAGCTCCAAGGTATTTGAATCAGTTGGCTGTTTTCTCACTGGGTATCTGTCACATAATACCTGAATTTAGAGTATGTCATAATATTGCCCTAATTTTATTTTTGTATTGGGAATTAGGGTTATTTTTGAGGAAATGAAATGGGAAATATAAACCATATTATAATGTATAGTCAGAAGATGGCCAAAACAACTATGTATAAATACAATACAAAGCTATCTTTAATCCATAACTCTGTGAATACTCCCACCCTAAACCCTACCACCATGGCTGCCTTCTTTGTGTCTCTGGAGTCTTTTCTTTATAGCAGAACTAGAGTCAGTATCACAGTCTATGTGGGTACTTGTATAAGATTTACTTAGGTACTTTTTAAGAGTTCTCTTTTTACATTAAATTGTTAGCAATTCATCATCAGTTAGCATGCCCATATTGTATTAATTTTACTACCTACCAAAATATTTGCTTTTAGAGTATAATCAGTAATATTTGTTGAATATAATTACACAATTTTTGAGTTACATGGCATTGTAGATTGTAATACATTATTTAACTCTTTCACTCAAGATGAGGATTTACTATCCCAAAAGGAAGTCCAATTTGCCTGTGTTTACCTGAATGGTTAGTAGTTAATTTATATTAGAATCCATATAGCTTGTACTGCTTCTGAGTCTAACACTTGTACTATAGTCTCTACAACTGGGCTTGGTCATTGTTTAGATAAGCATGTAGTATTCCATCTTGTGATTTTTATTGTTTTTCTCTACTTATTGCCAATTTCTGGCTTTTTTGTAATAGTAATACTGTATTAAATCATTTTAATATAAAAATTCCATTTGGTACGAGTGCTAATATCAAAGAAAAACTTGCACAAAATGCAGACATATTTTTAAGAAAGATGGTTCTTGATTATTTCTCTTTGGAATATTCTAAATAGGGTGTCTGTTTCTAGTCTTCAACCTTTCTCAAATCTTAATTAAATGAGCTGGGGGATTGGAGTGGCTGGAGTTTTTAATTTCATTTTATTTTTCCTTGTTGTATATATTTTCTGTGTACTAGAACTATCAGTTGCTTAATTATACATCTGACTTAACTATTTTGAGGTATTTAAATATGTTTGAGAAGTGGCATAAGAAATTAAACTGGTCTTTTTAATAATATAGAACAAAGTAATAAATACAAAAACAAGATAAGAGCGATGGACAGAGAGAATAGAAGGTGGCTTTGTGACAACAAATTTATAAACCACTTCATCTCTTTTATTCAAAAAAAAACAAAATTATTTCTTTTGAGATTAAAACATAGTTATGAATAAATTTTTGAAAATAAGAAAAAAGCACCTACCGAGGAATCCAAGAAGGCAAGGTATTTGAGTGAAGACATATTTTTCTGGCTATGAATCATAAAAAATGAGAGAGAGAGAGAGAGAGAGAGAGAGAGAGAGAGAGAGAGAGAGAAGTGAACCAACAGGAGCTCAGAGGAAAACTGATAGCATTTTGATAACATTAAGATAACATGAAGACAGCAGTCAGTATGCTGACATCAGGGATTGTAAAAAATAAAACAAATGTTACCATTTTCTCCTATTTACATTAACTATTATTAAAGGTATGTTCATGGAAAAGAAGAAATGCTGGGGAGGGGTAGGAGAAAAAAACTAAACTTAATTGAGCATCTACCACATGCAAAACTCTTCATATAAGGAAACAACACATATTTTTTATTTAAGCTTTCTAACGCCCTTTTAAGTGGATATTATTTTGCTTGCTTTGCAGTTTGAAGAATTATATTTCCAATGGGATGATACAACTTTTTCAAATCTATACAACATAAGTTAAAGGATTTCTAACCTGAAATGTCCTCACACACCTCTTTTTATTATGATGTATTACCTATAAAGAGGTGAGAAGTTATTAATTACATTGTTGAGCAATTATATTTACTTCATGTGCTGTGTTGTGCATGTCATAACATTTTACTGTGATCTCAACATTAAAAATAAGTGTCATTTATCCCAACTTATAAATGAGATAAAAAAGTTAAAGTCTGTGTTTCCCAAACACTGATTCACAGAAGGGTATTGCTTGTGGTAAAATTTTCCTCATTTTCTATTTGTATAATAGAAAAAAAGGCATTAAAAATAAATATAATAATAACATAGTGATTTTTCCCGTGTTTGAGAGTTAAGACATCCTTTACTTTTTATTTTTGAAATACTTGTAATAAGATAGCAATTGTTACTGGTTATGCCAGGATGCTGGCTTATGTATGAATCTAGTTAATGTTCAGTAGAGCCCAAAACCATAACTTTGAAGGTTATCTTTTGTACCAGAAAGAAATTATTTGCATCTCTACTTGACAAACATCAGAAAGTTGATATTTGTTTTTACAGAATTTTAAAATAGGCCAATCAATACAAATTATATTAAAATTGCAACCCTGGAATTGCATTAGGAAAACGACAACAACAAAAAAAAACACCCAGTAATTTCTTTGCATATTTTTAAGTTACATATAATTTTTCTGACAGGAGAAAGTAATTTTGGGGATCTTAACGTTTATCTTCAACTAATTCAGTGTAAATTGTGAAGCAACGGGCCAATATCAATTGTGAAAGAGATGACACAGAGACCATTTGCAATGAGCCAGCTGTTCCTTAGATCATTGAAAACACAAATTTAGATGATTTCTTGAATATAACATAGGAGTTGCTTCAGGCCCTTTTGGGTCTTCAAGAAAGATTAAGTACAACTGGGTAAAAACCAGCGGAGAAATTCTGTTGTCTATTCTTTAAGAAAAAGCCAGACTGCACAAGTTATTCTCATTTTAACATTAGAGACTACGTTCTGAGAAGCCAAACAAATTGGCAACTTGGAGTTGAAACTGACTTAAATCTTTACAAAGGGACGGAGAACTAAAGAAAATAAAGTGAAAAATCAGATAATGTCACTTGTTATTACAATTTGAGAGGCTCCCCACCACTTAAAATCCAAACTCCACCCCAAGGCTGACATAAAGTCCTGCAGAATCTGGCTTCTGGATCTTTCTCTGGCCTCATCTCTTCTCATTTACTGCTCTCATTGCCCTTCAGCCACAGTGGCTGAGCACATGCTTTTACAATATGCTACCACAATCGCTCCTAAGAATTTTTAGCTATATCACACAGTTTCACTCTGAACCACACATTTCTATTTTTTTAGTCTGGTAGAAAACACATAACATGATATGTACCCTCTTAACAAATGTTTAAGTGTATAATACAGTATTGTTAACAATAGTCACAGTGTTGTTTGACACATCTCTAGAATTTTATTTTGTTTTAAATAATTTATTAAAGCAAGATTGATATTAAAAAGTCAATGTTTCATTTAAACAAGGATCAATAATAAGCATTTGAGGTAATGGATAGGTTAATTAGCTTAATTCAATCATTCCACAGTATATACATTTATTACTGCATCACTTTGTACACCATAAATATATATAGTCATAATTTGTCAATATCCAATTTTTAAAAGCTGTACACTTTTAATGTACACAACTTGATGTGTTTGGAGATAAGTATACCCCTGTGAAACCATGACTACAATCTATGCAACAAAGTTCTCCATCATCTGTAAAAGTTTCCTCATGTTCTATTCACTATTATTATTATTAATTATTACTGATAAGAATGGTTAACATAAGGTCTCCCATCTTAGCAAATTTTTCAGGGTACAATACCATATTGTTAACTATACCTCTATATTAATCAAAGGGTACAAAGTTTCTGTTATACAAGACAGATAAGTCCTAGAACTTTTTCTGCTTGCATGACTGATACTCAGTAGCCACTGAACTGGCAACTACTCATTTCCCCTTCCCCTCATCTTGTAATCACCATTCGACTTTGTTGACTACTTAAGTTATTCAAGTAAGGGAAATCATGAAGTGTTTTTTGAAACTGGCTTATATCACTTAACATAATGTCCTGAAGTTTCAGCCATGCTTTCACAAATGGCAAAATTTTCTTTTGTGGAGCCTAATAATATTCCATTGTATATATCTACCACATTTTCTTCATTCATTTATCCATTGATGGACATTTAAGTTGTTTCCATATCTTGACTATCATGAAGAGTGCTGCAATGAACATGAGGCTGCAGATATTTTGTGGAGCTTTCTGATTTCAATCCTTTTGATAAATATCCAGAAATGAGTTGGATGAATCGTACAGTAGTTCCAGAAAACCTCAATACTGTTTTTCCTAACAGCTGAAGTATTTTGCATTTCTACCAATACTGCACAAGGGTTCCAATGGCTCACATCCTTATCAGCACTTGTTATTTTCTAGGCATTTTAGAAAATCATCATTCGAACAGATATGATGCAATATTTTGTTTTTTTGACTTACATTTCCATGATGATTCATGACAGCTGGGCATGTTTTATATACTTGTTGGTTATTTGTATGTCTTTTTGAGGGAAATATCTATTCAAGTCCTTTACCATTTATTTATTTACTTGCTAACTACTAACCTATAGGAATTTCTTATACATTTTGCATATTAACTTCTTATCAGATATACAATATTGCATGTCTTCAGGTCCTTCATCTGTATAGAGGGTTAGTGATATTACTTACTGCATGGTGTTATTGAAGGTTTGAATTAATATTCATAATATGCTCAGAAATGTGTTTGCTCAACAATCAATATGTTACACAACAGTAACAGGATAAAGAATAAAAAATCGCATACAGAAAAATCATTTAACACAATTTAATACCTTTTCATGATAAAAAGCACAAATTAGTGATAGAAGGATATTATATCAACATAATAAAAGTCACATATGAAAAGCTCATAGCTTACAACATACTCAGTGGTAAAAATGAGAAGCTTTTCCTATAAGATCAAGTAGCTGTTGCTTTTACACTTGCGGATCTTCCTGCCTGTAATGCTTCTCCTCTGGAGAATTACAAAACGTATTTCTTTAGTTTATTCAAACCATTACTCATTTGTCACCTTATGGAGGCTTTCCTACTCAGTCTCATGTAAATGAAAATCACCTACATGCTTGTCTCGCTCACTCGCTTTGATTTCTTTGATTACTCTTCTAAGTTAGTAAAGCGCAGATTCAGATTCAAACAAAAACAGTCAGTTTATAGAACAAACCCTCAAGTGGCACTTAGTATGTGCCAGGTATTATTCTAATTGGTCAAAGTGGTTTCCGCATAGTAAAGCATGAGCAGAGGGAAACAAACCTCTTGAACACTGAACTGAGGAAGGAAGAGGTTTTTTATTCATCTGGGAGCTATGGAGGCCTACAGCCCCATTCACGGAGCTCCCCAAGAACCAGTTTCTTTCCCCTATTATAGGCTTACAATGCAAAAAGGACAACTGCGGTGAAACTATGTAATTGTCCATTGACTCGACGTCTGACCTTACAATCTTTTAGCTTCATTGATTTGCTAATTCATATGCAGCGTGAGCAGGAACAGGCAGGGGAGGGGGCTTGCAGAGGCAAGACAAAGGCAGTAAATTATTTGTTGGCAAAGGTATTTCCAGGAGGGAGCTTTGGTCGTGCAAACGTGGGGGACATGACCCAGTGGGCTCCAGCTGTAACATTCATTTGCAACTCTTTCAAGGCTTATAGACAGCAGAGATGCTGGGAACCAAAAGGGAGTCATTGTCCCCGTCCTGGGGTCTCTTTATGGCCTGGTCAATGGCGTTAGCAAGTCGCCTAACCATGAATTCAAGCTCTTTCATATTTTATTTCTTTTTCACCATCCTTCCAATTCAAAGGGGAGGGGAGGGAGGAGGTGGAGACGGAATTGGAAGGAGGCAAGGGGGTTCTCCTCTTTCAATAGCAAATCGCTTAATCCTTACATCAACTCTATGATATACTTTCTAATGTCACATTTTCTGATGCTGAAACTGTGTCATAAAGAGGCTCAAGCACTGGGTCATCAGGCAGTGATTCTTCTAATATCTAAATGCTAAGATGAATCAGTAGAGTTAATATTCAAACACAGTTTGACCAAATAATCCAAGCTTTTAACCACTAGATATTTCATTTTTTAAAAAGTGTACAAGATGTCTTGATTTTGAGCATTGTTTTGTAAGTCAAAGCTTAAGAATGAATTTTAGTGAATCAGTTTAATCCATATCCATTTTATCCATTTTAAATAATATTGATTTTTTTCCTTTAAAATTGGCCATTTTGTAACCCAGAGACTCATGCTGCCTATCTATTAATCATGGCATATATATGTTACTTTTGTCTGAAACAGGCATTTCTCCCTGACCTCTTAGAGACCCACAAAAGCCAAGATGCAGTAAATGAATATTTGGTCAAATATATTCTCATTGATTCTGAGAGTGTGCTTTCCTTGAGCTGAGCTGGCGTTTTATTAATACAGAGAGAAAAAATATCAAAATTAATTATTAAACCCTGAAATACCAACATCAATCTCTACCAATCAACATTATTAATCTTCAAACTATCAATACCCATCCATCCTCCATATTAATGTTTCATTCAATTCTATTTTATTTTTAATTAAGCAGATTCTATTGTACAGAATTTAATTGACATGTGACAAATAGTATGAAAATTTCTAATCTTAAAATAGTTGGGTATCAACAGAAAAAAATACAAGTTAAAGGAATTTAATGTTGAGTTCTAGAAATGGCAGATAACAATTTCAAGAAAAACACAGTCTTCACTGAATGAAATATTTAAAATAAAAATAATCAATATCATAATAAAAATATTTGTTTGGGTGTATAATGAATAGTCATAAAGAAACCTGACATAGATTAGGGATTCCTTTTACTTCAGACACATGCATAATATAAACTTTTTTTAGTGTCTTAAACATGTGGTAGGTGCTAAATAATTATAAAATGAATTACCAAAAGGTGAGTTAACAAAAGTGGTCATTTTCTCATTTTGTCTTTCTTGAGGTCAATTACTGACTCTTAAATAGAAAATGTGTATAATTCACCAGACTCCGCTACTATAGATTTCATTTATTATCTTCATTTCTATTTATTTAAAAGAGATCCAATTATATAAACAGATTTTCAAGATGTAAAGCTAGCTATAGGAAAGAAAGGAACAAAAAGTATACAGAATTTTGTGTTTTTTATCACTTATAAAGAGGGATTAGGGACACAGGCTAAATGAAATACCAAACCTAAGCCTACGTAATGAAAAAGAATAGACCTCCTTTGAATGAGAGTCTAACTCGAGGTAATTTAGCTAGTCTTCCTTGTCAATGTTCCATTCACCCAGAGAATAGGTGTTGTTAAATATAGAAAGGCTTCCATTAAAAATCCTGTGGAAGAATCTTTTCTTTTCTGATTTCTTCTAGATCTCTCTCACAATCTTAAAATGATTAAGTTAATCAATTGGAGTAGCACACTCTTATGTAAATCATTGTCTCCAAAACCCAAACAGACACAATGAGTATTATATTTCTTATTACTGACAAAATGTGAAAAGTTATACAGACCATCTTCATTTTGTAGGTAATGATACACATGCCACAAATAATGCCTCCTCTAAGAGATATAATATAATTTGATTGAACTTTGCATATGGAAAGTATAGACCAACTCACCAACTCACTTGGTGTGGGGATATGGTGGGGAAATAAGAAAATGCCATTTCAGCAACAAAGAAGACTTACTCAAAACATATAATTGATAGTTATCATACTATCCTTTCCAGTTATATCTAGTATTTACCAATTCTTGCTATGAAATTGTTTTCCATCATTATGAGCTTGGTAAAAATACAGCTTGAACAAGTGATATTTGGGTTATAGACAAGCAAAACATTTTATTTTGTGCTTCAATTATGAAGAGCTTATTCATTAAATAAGAAAAACTACTCTCAGAGTCTTCAGGATATATATTTCCTGATAATGGAAAAGGTTGTCAGACATTTTTGTAATAAATGAGCAGATAATAAGAATATTATAATAAACACTTATCCCCTTATGCTTAGTATAAGGAAGTAGACCAATGTCTTTGTTAGGACAGGGGAACAATAAATATCGAATACATTTGCTGGTATGGATAAATTTCAAGGAATATGCCCTGCCATAAATATGTGTGTGTGTGTGTGTGTGTGTGTGTGTGTGTGTGTGTGTGTAAAAAATATATGTATGTATTTGTTTATATATATATATATTTTCAACTTTTATTTCTGTGTACCTTTCTAATGCCTTTTATTTTTTTCTCCCTTCCTTTATTCATTTCTATCCTTTATATTTTCACACAATATGAGACACTTTATTGAGCAAATTTTGTAACTAGTGCATGAATACAGGTTAAAAAGTGGAGTCAGGTTTATGGATACAGGGCAAAAAAGGCTGATCACCAAAGTTTAGTATCCTTCATTAGATTCATTGAGACTTGACTTTATGCCAGGTACTGTGCTGGGAAGTTAAAGCCTGTGTTCTAGCTGAAGAAACTGAAATGTGTTTTTCAGGATTCTCCAGACTCTCATGTACCTGCATTCAATGTAATTTTCTTCCCTGGGATACTGATACCCATTTCCTAAGTTGTTATTCAGGCATCATTTATCCTGAAGGTCTTCTCTAGTTCCATCAATCTATGTGAGGTTACCCTACCATAAGTTTATTTGTAATATATTTACTTGTTAATACCATATATCTTACTTTTGATCTACTCTTATATTACGTGAGAAAAAAATCTCTTCATATACCTTTATGCCACCTGAGTCTGTATTTTCATAGGTTTCCCAGAACAGACTGTTCTCCTACACTCAGAGATTTTTGTAGTAATGCTTCTTTTAGTTCTCTGGTAAATCTCTACATGGAAATTTTTAACATAAGCAAATAATTAAGATAAGGAAGATATTTTCTTCTCTTATTAATACATAATCATGATTTCTAAATATTAACTACATTTAAACTGCATTAAAGTAATGCATAAAATATTTGTATGCAATTTTGAAATTATGGGGTCTTACCACTAAGCATAAATATAAGGGCCAGGTGCTGTGGCTCACGCCTGTAATCCAGCATTTTGGGGGGCCTAGGCAGTCAGATCACAAGGTCAGTAGTTCGAGATCAGCCTGGCCATTATGGAGAAACCCTGTCTCTACTAAAAATACAACAACAACAACAACAAAATTAGCTGGGTGTGCTGGCACATGCCTGTAATCCCAGCTACTGGGGAGGCTGAGATAGGAGAAATGCTTGAACCCAGGAGGCAGAGGCTGTAGTGAGCCAAGATTGCACCACTGCACTCCGGCCTTGGCAACAGAGTGAGACTCCATCTCAAAGTAAATAAATCTATGTTAATTCTGTGGGGGGGAATATTTTGTAGTTTTTGTATATAAGAAAACACTAAATATTACATTAGAAATCCATGTTTTTACCAAAAGCTTAAAAAGTAGTAGAGAAATAACTAAAGCCTACTTCTGTTCTCAGCTTGAATTATAATGCAGATTTTTGTTTTGCTTTGTTTGTTTCATAGTCTTCTCTAGGATCATGGATTAAAACTTACTACCATGAGTCATGGTCCTCAAAAAGGGAGCAATTTTTTAAGCACCTAACCAAAAATTTAACATGTGTTAAAGGATTCTACTACAATACAAGTCCATTATACAACCATTCAACAGACTTCATGAATAGAAATTATAATACTACTTAAGATTAATCAAACATAGAAAATACTGTATATTTATGTGAACATAAATGCATTATTATATAGTATTTTGCAAAGTGTAATGGTGAATTAAAATTGGTTTTATATCATACTTTATATCATATTTTCTTTGAAAATATATGTTTATTTGAGATTTTTCTCAAAACTTTCTCCTCTTTAACAAGTGTTTTAGTACGTTTGGACAACTATAACAAAATACCATAAAGTGGGTGGCTTATAAACAAATTAAATTTGTCTCTCACAGTCTAGAGTCTGGGAAGTCCAAGATCAAGGTATTGGCATATTCTGTGTCTGGTGAGGATCAACTTCCTCGTTAATGGACAGCACCTTCTTGCTTTGTCTTTATACGGAGGAAGGAGAGATGAGTCTCCCTTGGGCTTCACTTATAAGGACACTAATCCCATTATGAGGGGTTTGCCCTCATCACCTAATCAACTCTCAAAGGCCTAATTATCTCTCTCATTAGAGACCTAGTCATCCCTCTCCTAATGATAATCATCTTGGGGACTATAATTTTAACATATAAATAGTGGATAGCACACACATTCAGACCATGGCAAAGTTTACAGATTTGTCATATGGGGTCATGGCCTTAAATTAACAGAATGTTATTGAATAAAACACAAAAGCAAGTCACTCTTACTTTATCAAGAGTCCAGACAAATCTATTTTTTTAACTTAACATGTTTTTGAAAATTTTTTATAACTACAATATACTGAGAATTACTACATGCCTGTTTTTAATGATA
This sequence comes from Callithrix jacchus, assembly GCF_049354715.1. Taxonomy (NCBI): domain Eukaryota; kingdom Metazoa; phylum Chordata; class Mammalia; order Primates; family Cebidae; genus Callithrix; species Callithrix jacchus. The sequence continues at coordinate 91,097,673 of NC_133511.1, forward strand.
TCTTTTGCATTAAGGGTCACAGGTCAGATCACATAGAGGTAAGGGATATGTCATGTTAGAAAAAAAGTGAAATAATCTCACATTTCAACAACTCTGAATGGCCTGTTTTATTTCACTTTGCCCATTACATCCCTTAAGAAAAATAAATGATTGCAATAAACCTGTTTTGTTTTTTATTGACTATACATTTGCACATGGTGAGAAAGTACCAGGGAAGACAAAACTGAATTATGAATTATTTGTCCAAACCACAAACAGTAGAATAGTAATTCTGTCTATAAGGAACCGCCAAAGTCCTAGGGCATTTTCTTGATGTTTGTAGATGGACATCTCTATGATTTGTATTGTTTCCATGTCAGTATATGGTGTATGTGACATCAACCTTGTATTCATACAATGATTCCTTGAATACACTCCTTAAGCAACTTCACTCCATCCTGCTCCTGTGCTAGGCTCCTATCACTCTTATGGTACCCACTGTAAAGCAAGGAGCTAGATGTTGCTGCCAGAGAACAAATAAAATCAGAACCAATTTTATTTCTTGGTTTTGTGTTTCATTTTACCTAAATCAATGGTTTTAGTCTCCTTTGCCCTTATACATTGGACAAAGTTTATAAAGTTGTTCCACATTTTAGATTTTGTTCACATAATTAATATGTAACAAATCGAAACCTCCTATCAGGTCACTTCACTCAGCTTTTTCTAATCTCTGTAGGTACATGGAGTTTTGTTTTGTTTTGTTCCTTTTCTTCCAGGCTATCTACTATCCTGGAAATTTATAAGACTCTATTAGTGCAGTTTTCTCAAAGCTCCTGCTCTCTGAAAAATATCTTCCAAATGTAGCCCCAGCAGGATATTTAGAAGGGCTTTGAGACTCTGATGCCTCATCCCCATCATTGGGAAGGAGAAATATCACACGTCTTATTTTCTCCTGGTAAACAACTTGGAAGCCTTTTAGAATGATAGCACATAATCTGTCTTGTCAGTGATCCTGGCTAGACATTTTCCTTTTCCAAAGTCTTACATTGTAATAAACACCTCCTTTCTTACTAGTAAATCTCTTCATTTGACAACGTCTGTCTGTATTTTCAGAACTAGAGTTCTATATTTTCATACATATTCCTCTACCTCTACATTTTTTTAAATATTTATGAATATTTCCAGTTACCAGGTACACTTTTGGCGTTTAGTTAGTTACTTCAAAGATAAATTTAGGTACATTAAAATGTCAAAAATTTTGAGCATTCTATGATTCATGAGCATGAGACAGCAAGCCCTCCACTGGTGAGGGGCAAGAAAGAAAACATTCATAAGGTGTTCACAGAGACAAGACAAAGAAAATATATTTGGTTTAGAAATTGGTAAATAAAGATCAGTGGGCAGTTTCTGATTGGTTAAGTGTTTTCTTAGTGTTTACATTTGGCTTTAGTTTGCTTAGTGAGTTATCTGGCCCAAATGACATCGCAAATAAAAGTTTTAATTATATATTTTTTGAAGTATAATTACATAAATATATGTGTAATATAATATATAATACATTAGTATATAGCATATAATACATACTTATACATTAATATAAAGTATTATATATTAAATAATGTTATATATGAATATATAATTTAAAGTACATAATTCTATATATACACAGATTTGTAAAATACTTTTCTTATAAGGAAAATTTGTAGACAAGGACCGTATGCCTTTTCTCCAATGAATGCCATCATTGCACTGGGAGTTGGGACCACATACTGGGTTTTGCTGCTCATAAGCTATAGAATTTTGGCCAAGTTTCTTCTCCATTCTTGGCTTTGGTTCCTGGGACAGCCAAATGAGGAAACTGGACTGAGTAATTAGTAAGATCCTTTTGAACTCTAAAAACCTATCTATGCATTTAGGGAGATTATAGCTACTCAGTGACTGTGTTCAGCAATGTTAAAAAAGGGATATTTAAAAAGGAAAATTACTCTGTAAAAGGAAAAGAGGCCCAAGGCTGAAGGAATGCTACTGTGTACACGCTGTTGTCTGTGGTGCCATAAATCTTGGATTCATTTTCATGTTTCAAGACAAAAATATTTAACTACGTATTTTCAGTAAATCTTTTCTTAACTGAAGTGGTTATTTAAATAAAAAGTGTTTTATGAAATTTAAGCAATAGTTCAGGCTAAAACATTCCTCTGAAGAAAATTTAAGTAGAAATAAACAAAGGATAAAGGAGATAATATTGGTAGAAAGACAATATTTGTCAAGGTGGGGCTCCTTTAATTGGTGTAGTAGTCAAGTACACAGCAGACAACAGAGGCAACACTCAAAGTTTCCTCTGAAGAAGGTTTATTGAAAGGACTGCTCACAGAAGTGCCTACAAGGCCTCAGTGTTAAAGTTAGATGCATACTCTGTGTAATCAAGTGAAAGAAAACCAACAAGTAGTGTGAAGTGGTTAATAACAGGAATCAGCAAGACATTGTTACCGTATCTAGACCTAAAGGAGAAAGAGATGCAAAGAGAGTAAATATAGAAAAGAGAGAAATTACAAAAAATAAGTCAACATGCATTAGACACACAGATGCTATCAGACCCACAGTAAATCAAAAAGACAATGGCAGGGGCAGAGCATGGGAATCATTGTTCCAATCTTTCTCTCCGCTTCCGATATCCTGCCAGTACTTCCCTTTGACTACCTGCATCCAGAGGGTGATGGAGCCGAGATAACGCCAATTACAGAAGTTAGAGCAAGTTAGAGAGGTTGGTAAATAAATATGCAATGTTAACAGAGAAAAACTAGTGCATCTAATCCTGTTTTGCTACTCAGCATACATTTATCTCCTTTACTTGGTAGAAGAAACTACCAGTTGTTCTGTTCTCCAAACAAGGAAACATGAAGTCCCATCAGCAACCACAGTTATGACAAGATAAGGTCAATTCAGTCACAGTTACAGCTAGAATTTAAATGATAAAATAAAATGCCACAAATACTTTTCATGTACGATTTCAGAGAAAGTCATTAAAATGAATAATAACAACAGCAACAACAAAATTATATCTGCTGTGGTTCTTCATCTCTAGCAGGACATTAGGCTGAATTAGATCATCAGCTTCTTTCTTCCACTATTCATTTCACTTTACTCTTATCTATTGCAGGTTGGCTTCTAACTTTCTTAGTAGGATATTACAGCTCATCGTTGAATCCTATACCTAGTTGTCTTGTCTCTTTAGGTGAACTCTATAACCCATTGACAATTATTGTTTGGAAATAAATGTACTACAATATGGCCAGTGCATCCTTTGTATTCCAGCTATAGTTCTTGCCAGTACTGTTGAGCTGTGACCCCATTTCTGTTGGGTAATAAAAATAAATTGTTCTATCCAGTACAACAACACTTTCAATGTGTCTTGGTTCAGCTAACATGAAGGTACCAAAACTTTGCATTTGCATTCCATTCCATGATAGACACAGATTAAATTCTAAGCCTAGAATAATTTTTGGTTGAAATTAATATCATTTCTGTGTCTTCAATGCCAAATATCTAATATCTATACCACCTCTGTGAGGCATTTCTGCTCTAGCTTCTCTTATGAAACTAGTTTTTTCATCTACTGTCACTCCAAATAGTAATTTATGACTTTTTCTGAGGCTTTTGATAGCATGTTAGGTATTAATTAACTTTACATATAATATTAATAATTTATCAATAATTGTTTTATAAATTATAGAGAATGTTTGGTTCATAGTAGTCATAAATCTTTAATACATGCTGTGTGAATTAGTAGTGTGTGTGTGTGTGTGTGTATGTGTGTGTGTGTGTGTGTATTATATATATAATGCAATCATAATATGTGAAAGAAGCTGTGTGTTTTATAACACTTAGGATCCAGGAACATTTTATATCATTTGACTAAAACTGTGTTGCATTAATTATAATAGTTGCTTGTATAATGTATAATATTGACACCTTTTGTTTATTAATAAAACTGAAATTCAACAACAGAAAGTTAATTCTCATTGCCATAATAGCCATAATACTTAAAAATGGCCGAAGAGTGACTTGAAGTTAGAACAACTAATTTCAAGTTTTATTTTACTTTTAAAACAGAACAAAGTTTTCTGTCAACACTGCTGATTGTTATTTCCTTAAGCCCTGCACATAATAAAACTTTATAATTCAAAGGGAATTTTATTTAAAAGTTAATTTAATTTAACTTGCAAAGTGATTTAGACATTTAGACAGAGAACTTGAGGCTAAATAAACTTGAGTATCATGTCAGACTGAGGGTCTTTAATTGCTTTCATTCCACACAAAGGAACTTGAAATTTCCTGAGAGTAGAAGTTTAATAGAAGATGCTCTATAAAAAATGCCAAAGCTATAAGTGGTACTTCAGATGTGAGTCAATAAAGAAACAAGCAATGATTTAAAACTGTATTTTTAAAACTGTGTTTAGAGAAAATTGTTGAGTATTGTAGCCACTTTTTTGGAATAACTTTTATACAACCAATTCTTTTGGAAATTACAGCTGAGAAAATTGTATCAGTGTGAACTTATTTTATCCAGTTTTAAATAAGTGTTGTAAAAATTAACGTTGGGAAAAAAGGACATTCTAAGAAATTATTTGAATTGCATCTGATAAGCTATTAAAAAGCAACCTGATGTTTGAATCACTGTCAAGGCTCTGTGGAATAATCTAACACTATTTATATCAAAAAGAGTATAAACAGAGTGATTATAATAATTTACTTTATTCAAGTGAGCTGTGTTCCTTCATTTATTTTCTTGTCTGTCAGCAGTTATGCTCTCTCAAGGTACCCTACTACCTCACTTGCATGGTAACTCACAATGTAAACACGGATAAATTATCAAGTCACTGCTGATAAATAAAAGAAAGCTTTCAGAAGGTAGTGACACTTACCCTAAAGTTGTGGTGCTCAGAGAGCTAATATTATAGAAAGTCGACTGGGGTCTTATGGCTGGAAGAAGTGTTTCAGCTGACTCCTTCGTCACTGAAACTCTTTGACTTCATCAAAATGATTCTACTTTATCCAGAAAAGCAGGAGAATAAAGTGTATACTGTCCCATAGTATATTCCATACCTTTTTGTGTGTAGTGCTGAGGAGGAGAGGATACTGCCTGAATAAAATATTACTCTTAATAATAATAATGAATGATTTTCATTGAATGATTTATATACCCAACTCAGCAGCTAAGTGGTTATATCAATCCAAAGAAGAGGACCCTTTTTTTATGCATATTTACAAATAAGATAAAATAGATTTAGAGAGGTAAAATAGTTCTTTATGGTTATTTGTATACCAAATGAATCTTTTTTACAATTGGAGTTGCATACATTTTTCTAATTATGCCCTGAGTATCTCATTCGTTTCTCGTTGCTGCCCATTTTAAAATAAAAGAAATTGTGGTACAAAGAAACTATCTGTCCTATCATGAAAATGTAATTGCCAATCTTAGAAAATTTTAATTTTTGCTTCTTTACTTCAGTATGTATTCAAGACTGTCCCTCATCCCCATGAACAACTGATTTACTTTTTCCAAATATATTATTTATTAAGATAACACATTTGGAATAAAAAGCTTTCTAATCTACAGATATGGAGTGACAATTGAGGCACACAAAGATCTCCTCTAAGGTCAAAGGCTATGACTGAATTTTTCTTGTAATTAGAGCATATCAAAGATCTAATAATTAATTATAGAACTTTGTTTAGAAATTATTTTTGTCTATATGTTTTTGTTAATTGGCTTTGGTTAGTATACATATTTTATAGTCAGAAATATTATAGTGTAAAATCTAAGTGTTAGTTTTATACCTCTGAATGATAAAAATCATAGATTATGAAGTAATTTAAATAGGATAAGGTGTATTCTGCAAGCCACAAGAGAAGCAGATCATATCCTGTATAGATTATGTCAGAATGATAAGATTGCAATTGTAAATAAGGTAAAATGAAAGCTACCCTAAATATAAGTTCCCTGTTGCAGGTAAAAAACTTCTTGCAAGAATTTTTTCTTTGGTGGCCCTGACAGTATTTAAATTCTATTACTTTAATACCAAGAGAATATTTATAAAATACACTAGGTGATTCTGTGATTTCTTCAAAATAAACAAAGGTACCAATATTTGAAATATGAACAGAATTTATTTTAAATACACCGTATTTTAAAGTGGCATATCATTGTAAGTACAGAGCCCTAACCCAGATGGGATATAATTTAATTCCAAAGTAAGCTTAAAAAACAAGAAGAGGTTAGTAATTCCACTTCATTTTTCAGATAAGAAACCCAAGGTTCATACAGTTTTAAGCTTCTGATATGGTTTGGCTGTGTTCGCACCAAATTCTCATCTTTAATTTTAGCTCCCACTATGCCCACATGTCCTGGGAGGCACCTGGTGGGAGGTAATTGAATCATGGGGGTGGGTGTTTCCCATAATGTTCTCATGATAGTGAATAAGTTTCACAAGAACTGATGGTTTTATAGAAGGAGTTTCCCTGCATAAATTATCTCTTGTCTGCCTCCATGTAAGATGTGGCTTTTACCTTCTGCCATGATTATGAGATCTCCCCAGCCACGTGGAACTGAGTCCGCTAAACCTCTTATTCTTTAAAACTTACCCAGTCTCAGGTTTGTCTTTACCAGAACCATGAAAATGGACTGATGCAGTTTCCATTATTAATAAAATAGAATATCTGATGCCTATTTGTATTAGTTAGGGAGGGTACAGCCAGAAGACAGAAATACTCCATAATTTAAGTGAGACAAATTCATATAAAGTGGTATTAAGTAGTAACAAGTCATTAATTCCTAAGAGGTAAAAACATGACAAGAATAGCAGAGATAGAGGGCAGCAAACACTGCAATGGCTAAGGCAGAGGGCCCAAGAGAGAAACAAACTAGGAAAATGACTACCCTCAACAAGTAAAGAGCTTGCTGAATAGAATGTGTCCACTGAATAGTGGAGAAGCTTAGGAAGATGCCAAAAAAAAAAAAAAAAAAGGACTAGCAAGCAGACAACTGTTCATTGTGATGCCAGAGAAACTCACTGAGACATTGCCTACTGGAAACAGGTGCTACAGGATGCTCCAGACATCATTGGCTACTGAATTATGCAGCCCCCTAGAAGAGAGGGGCACATCTGAGGTAGTAAGTCAAACCCTTTTGTTCATCAATGTTTCTTATTTACCCTTTAATAACAAAGCACAGTATTTTGCTACCTGGCAAAAAAAGAACTGTTTAAAAGGTCCAGGTCAGGAATCACAAAGCCAAAAAAAGGAGATTGAATTTGGATCAAAGAATAAATTGGTAACTAGCTTCCCATCTCAAAAGGACGTTTTTATAAATCAAAGATAACAAAAGATTTTGAAAGTTACAAGGATACTTATAAGTGTAAGGTAGCATTATCTGTCTGCCATTCAACTGCAAATACTTTGTAGCATATAATGTACTGCTTTTTGTTAGATATGGCCAGAGTATATCAGAAATATACTTGTCATTTTATTTTAATTGATTTAGTCATTAATTTGTCCTCCAATTAAAAAATAGCTATTGATCAACAACTATATTACATTTATTGTCATTCATAAACCAGCACATTTATTAATCTTTTAATTCAACATACTTTTTGACTATTTGCAAGCATTGTTCTGAACACTGAGTGTCCATTAATGAATAAAATAATTATTTTAAAAATTTATCTCATGGGCACGAGAAGCTGACCTGACAGAGGTTGGAGCAGAGGGTAAAAGAGATTATAAAAATAAATAAGCAATTGATTGAAGCTAAGTTAAACAGAGAAAAATTAAACAAAGAAAGGGAATAGAAATTTCAAAGGATTTTGCCATTTTAAATTCAGGAATCAGAAAAATTCTCACCGAGAATGTGACAAAATCCTAAAGGAGATAAGGAAAGAAGCCACAGATATATTTGCAGGAGGAATAATGTTGACAGTTGGGAGAGGAATATGTTTAATGTATTTGAGAAAAAGCAAGGAGTGCCCTATGGTATGGTTTGTGGAGGGAGAGTGGTAACACTTGTTGTCAGTGAGATCTTGGAGATGGTATCATGGAAGGCCATGCAGGCCATTAGAGCTTTTTAAATTCCCTTTGAATATGACATTAAAATGTCTGAACAAAGAATGATGGGAGTTGTATTCTAAAGCAGTAATTTCAATGAATGTATTGAGAAAAGACTATTAAGAAACATGTAAAAATGGAGAGAAGTTAGGTTATTATAATATCTAGGTAAAATATACCAAAGAATTGGACTAAGCCAATAAGGAGGTCATTTACAAGTTTTTTTTTTTTCATTATTATTACTTTATTTTTTTTTTTATTTTTAAGAGATGGTATCTCAGGGTGCCGCTATGGCAAGTCAGTTGCCGGTGATCCAATAGCTGTTGCAGGTAGAGGTAATAGAAGCCCTCAAGCCAAATAAGCAGAGGCTGATGCAGGCCAAAGAAGCTAAGGCTGAAATTGAACAGTACCTCCTGCAGAGCGACAAAGAGTTCAAGGCCAAGAAACTCATGCACTGGGATCATAGGGCAGTTGCAGCACTGAAATGGAGGAGACCCAGGAGAAGATCATCATCTACAACTACTTCTGGCAGAACAGGCTTGGGTAGGTAACTCGTTGGCCTTTGAGACACCCAGCCAAAAATCCACAAAATATCCTGCATAAAGGGATAAGAGAAAAAAGATGCATCTCTTCCACAGATTGTCATTTTAGATGTCCTTATGGAATATGACACTTAAGCACAGCTCAAGTTATATTCTTACAAAAAGGTATGTTATTTCTGTATTTTATAGTAGGTCCCCTATTTTTTGAAGACAGCTAAATGTAGCCTCTGTATAGACTTAGAACTTACTTAGAGATTTAATCTTTTCACCTCTTGTTTCTTAGAAATTTAATGGCTATATGTTGTCTGTTTTCCTATGGCTTTTGTCTCAAGCAATATAAATAATGTTGATTTTTTTCTTTCTTAGATTTAGTAAAAGGAATTCTTTGTAGTAAAGTTCTTTTTAGTAAAAGGAATTTCGTAAAAAGAAAGACATGACTTTTTTTTCTTTCTAATGCTTTCTTGAAGGCCAAGGACTTTATCTATGTAAAAGTAGTAAATAGTTTTTCGTAACTTGTGTTCAACAGCAGCCAACCTTAAAGTAGTTCATTCCTATTAATGGCTAGAACAGTGAATACTAACATGACTGGGTAACATGATTTAATTTACCCAATCACTAACATGATTTAATTTACCCAATCACTAACATAATTTAATTTCTCTTAATCAAAATTGCTAGATGATAGAATTCAAGAACTTGTTACATATTATTACTTGGTGTACTCATCATCAATCAAAAGTCAAGACTCTTTGTCCTGCAAAAAAAAAAAAAGAGTGACAGATGAGATCTTACTCACTCTGTTACCCAGGCTACAGTGCAGTGGCAGGATCATAAGTCACTGCAGCCTCCATCTCCTGGGCACAAGCAATCTTTCCTTCTCAGCCTCCTGAATCTCTAGGACTGCAAGTACGGGGCACCATGTCTATTTTATAAGTATTTAAAAATATACTTTCTGTTATGTAATATTTATCTTGACTTTGTGAATCAAGGTTTTAGGCATACCTAGCAGATAATTTCGGTCATTTACTTTGTTAAGTAAACATTCAAAACTTATTCAAAATTGCAAGATTTCTAAGTAGTAGATTTTATAGGGGAATAGTGTCTTTCTTCAAACAAGTTTTTAACATTGTTTTTGGTTTGTTTCCATAAAAGGTGTTAGAATCTAGAAGCATTAGAATACGTATTTATGAAGTTTATTTAGTTCAAGATCATATTTTATGTTAGAACATTGTGTTCCGTAGACAGACACATCACAAATTAGTTTACACAAAAAGAGGCAAGGGTTTTGACATACTTAATATAAATTTCCAAGAGGGAAACCAACTTTAACCTCAGTTGAATTCAAAGGAGCAAGGTTGTCATGAAATTTTTGTTTTCAACCTTTCATTTATGTTTCTCTACACTGCTGTTTTTCTCTACTGACTTCTATCTCAAGTGTACTTATCTAGAGTTATGACAAAGATGTCTGCTAAAGCTTACTTCTCACTACCTTTATAACCAAGGTAAAAAGTGAGTGCTTCTTTCTCAACAATTCTAAATATCTAGAATCAGTTTAGATGGTCCTGGTTTAATTCACAATCACTACTGAATAAATAATATAACCATAGAGACATAATTTTTATTGACCAGTTCTAGATCAACTTCAACATCATGCAGATCAGTGGTCGGGGGGGAGGTTTAATCTCAGTAAAACTAAATAAACTGAGAAGTAGATCCCAAAATGAATGCTGCATATGTAGTAAACTAATGTCAGTGATGGATGCCAGTTACTGAGCAAATAGGCTTGCTGAACAATGTGCATAGAAGCCAATACTGTAGCACCAGCTGTGGAGAAGAGAAAGTTTTCAATGTGAGACTAGCCAGCAAGGAGACAGGAGATACGGCTCAAATCTGTCTCCCTGATTTTGGGTTTGGCTCAAGTTTTAAGGGGTCAGAGGGCAGGGGAAGGGATTTAGAAATACTGGCTTGGGTGGGTCTCATTGGAAGGCTTCAAATATGATCATTCACAATAAAGTGTGTTGAGGTGGATTTGTTGGGGAGGTTACCTTGGTTCTGGATGTTGTTAGCTGTCAAAGTTTTTTCTATTGTACATGCCCAGGCTACATGGCTTGCAATTTTGGCTGTTTTATACATAGACGATAACTTGACATTCTTTTACCAATAAAGCATGGCCAGTTTTGGTTGGTCCTGTGATTGTACAACTTGATTTTACATACAAGAAATTGGAGGCCCAGAAAGATGAAGAAATTTGCCTTAGACCATAAAGTAACTTTACTTACAGAAGGAGGCTGAACTTACTACATTTATGCCATTAAGCTTTTCATTATCCCAATGTGTCTGTGGTAGAGATTTGTAAACACTGAATATGACAATAAAACCATTCTGTTCAGTGGGGGGAAACATAATAATTTATGATCAATGCTTTTAGAACAATTAACAGTCACTTAAAAGAAACATTAAGATTATATTCCATCTCAATACTCAACAGGAGTATTATGTTTGACTCAATACTCAAAATAGAAGGATATGAGTTACTTCAATAAAAATAATTTTATGTCTTAAAAATCTTCTAAAATTTATTTCAAAAACATTTGCTAGACAGTATATAGTATAATGTTGTAGAAACTCTGAAAATACAATAGGAAAAGCTTTTCTACTTGATAATATATAGAGTATATATAGAAAGTATATATATGTGTATATATATGTGTGTGTGTGTATATATATATATATAGCATATATATGTGTGTGTGAATATATATAGTATATAAATATGAAAGCATACCATATATGCATTTTTGTCCACAGTTTCTGGCTCAAGACTGCCATAGCCCTTGTTATTGTCACTTGTTATAATACTGAGTTGGTTAGGCCTCAGGGGAAGGCCTCAGAAAATAATCTTTCTGACCTTCTTCTGCCCTCCTTTCACCAGTCTCAAGACAGGACTCTAATCTTACCCTGCCCGTCTAATTTTGGGGCTTGCTATTGTCCCCAGAAAGGGTCCTACTTTGCCCTGGGGGAAAGAATGCTGACATGATGAAGTTTCTGCAAAAACCCAAAGGACTGTGTTCAAGGACCTTCAGAATATCTATCTGATCATGTGGAGGATCTAACATGATTGGCCTAGGAGAGCATGAAAGATACACATCCCTTCCCCATATCTCACTCTATTCATTTCTACATCTGGATCCTTTTCAAGATCCTTCATAATAAACTGGTAAATGTAAATAATTGTTTCCTTGATTTCCGTCAGCTGTTCCAGCAAATCAAATGAACCCAAAGAAGGACCTGGAATTGCCAACATGAAGCCAGTCAGTCACAAGTTCCAGACTTTTTCCATCATTTGCCACTGATATCTGAAGGTGTGTGTGTGTATAGGTAGGGGTGGGCAGTCTTGAGGACTGATATATAAATAAAATAGATATAATATTGCCTAATTAATATTTAAAAATCAAATACTATAATTAAAAACTGATATTGACACAACAATATAAAAATACAAATAAAAATTATAGAATACAGATATATTTTTTCTGTAAAATACTAAGGGACAGTTGGGGTGTAAATATGTTGTTTTGAGCAAAGTTAATTGATTTCATGTTAACAATTAATATTTTTCTTTCATGCAGTAAAAATTTTTAAAAGGAGATGAAACCCCTTTGGAATCAAATTGATGTTTAAATTTGCCTTCCTTTTACTTATTTTCATAGACAAAATATAAGAAATGAATTAAAATGTAAATGAGGCTACCTTTGAATAATTTTCATGGAAATGTTCTAATTATTTTCTTTTCATGTTCTTCCTTTTTCTTCCCCCATGATCCACTCCACTGTCAGCATATTGTTCCAGCCTCCTATTTCTAAAATCTCTTCTGTTTTCTACTGGAAATCACCTTTCTTAATAACATTCTTTGCTATCACACCGTATCCCCACATAAATTGTTAGCATATAAGCATTATACATTAAAGTCACCATCAACCAAACAGTATGTACATTATGGTAGTATAGTCATATTACATATATTTCTGTCTAATGCCTTTGAGTAAATTAGAACTGCTCCCTTCCCCCATTCACTCATCCTTGGAATTGTGTTCTGTGAAGATTTTATTTTTCCAATTTTTTAAAACTTAAATTTTTTCTACTACAAAATTCATTTCTGACAAACTATTTTGGGCCTCTGAGATATGGTTCTGTGCCAAAATTGTTATTCTAAAATTATTTTGTGGCAGTGTCCTTTTAAAACAGACAGGAAGAGAAATAACAAGAAATTATTTATTTATAGGAATTGATTTTTCAATGATTGACATCTAAATGCAAAGAACTTACGGTTTCTTTTTCTCCCAATATGGTAAATCAAACCTGTTAACCTAATTCTCCTAAGTTCACTATTCCTTTCATCCTCTTAAATTAAGAGAATGCTTTCCATTAATCAGAGCACAAAGCTTGAAGTCTGGCTCCTTATACCAATTTATTATAATTTTCTACATAATTTGGAACAAACCCATTGAATTGTGTCCTCCTTTCACTCTCTCATGAATGGTAAACAACAACTTGGAAACAAATGCCAAAAATTAAAACATTTCTCAGTAATTTTATTCCTCTTTTTTTGTTTTTTAGCTTTCAGTAATCGATGGGAGACTCCTAAAATCTCTCTGCATTTTCGCAGTTCTTAGCTTGGATGTAGGAACTGGGAGCTAAAAATTGAACTATCCTACAAATAAAAATTATTAACATAATTCAAATTAAAATACAAAGAGGAGGGTTCTGTTTCACAACAGGCTTGAAAAATATTTGAAAATCCTATTTTTTTTTTTTTTAGATTTTCTACACAATGCTGAAACAAGTAACTAGAATCAGACATGTAGTAATAAAACCATCACTACCATTTTCAAGGAAAATTTTCTCAATGCAGCAGAAACGGCATTGCATCTTTAGACACAAGATTTAATTATAGTCAAACTAAATATAGTTTATAATCCATGTGTTAATGAAGATAAAGAGCTACAACATTTTTGCCCAGAAGATTTACAGGATTCAGTTCACATGCTTCTGCTTTAGAGTCAAGTGACTGAAACTTTCATGGCCCTCCCTTTATAGGTAGAACATAAAAGGAATCAAATAACAACAAAAAGCTTTGGAAATTGAATAATGTTTCAGCTTCTTGCTTCCTACATGGAATTTGCCAAGATTCATTTGGCATTTAAGCTTGACCCAAATACAAACATCTCAGTAAACGATTCTCTTCAAATATACTAAGTAAGGCCAAGAAGCAGTTAGACAAAATGATATACTCCTACTAAAGGAACCAGAAACTGTTTCTAATCACAATTTTTTTGTCAAAACCTTAATACAGGAAAGGAATATTGAGGGTAATGAGAAGTGCATGGAATCCCAGATATCCTTATTATAGGCAAGGCAATCTCACTTTCTCTGATGACTCTTCCCTATAAAGGTTGACCTATTTCTCTTGTCAATGTGAGAAGGATGATAGAAGTTCCTTAATCAAGAAAGCAACTGTGTTTCTGGTACATCCGACAGGATTTAATTAAATATTGGAATGAAAGGAGTCACAGATCACCAATTCATTCTGCTATAAAGTGTATGTAATCCCTCTGCAATTTTACTATGCAAAGTGTGATCTGAGGACCAGCAGCAATCTGCATACCTGGCATTTGTGGGAAATGCAGAAATTTAAGCCCACCCTACTGATTCAGAAACTGCATTTTCAATAGATCCCCAGGTGGCTGGTATGTGCAATAAAGTTAGAGAAGCACTGCTGTTCTATAATATCACCTCCCATTACTCATCCAGACCTACTTAAACTTCTCCAGTTAGGAAGAAATCACTCTCTAGGGAAGCTTTTTTAGGGGTGAACAGCTCTCACAGTAATGAAGACCATTCTTACAATAATTAAGGTAAAGATGGTCTTCTCTTTTACTTCCACCTAATATGTCAAGATTCTTCCCTTTAAGTCATTCAGAATAAATTCAATTTTTCTCTTTCAGCAAAATATTTTAGATAATTGCAAATAGAACCTTTGTCTTTTTACTCCTCTCCAGTTACTTCAGTCATTTCTCTAAGGTCATAATATTTAATCTCCCTCAACATGTTGGGTGCTCTTTTCTAAAATCAGGCTTATTTATAACCATGAAAGTGTACCTTCCAGAATTGAATACAATATTCTAGGTATAGTCTGAAATTTTCAGAATTTAAAATTATGATCTCCTTACTTACTCTCCATATTTGACCTCTATTAACATAGCCTATCAATGTTATTCTGTGTAGGGAAGAGAGGAGGGGGATAGTATCTTGTAAACTTATAATGAGTCTACAGATACTGAGTTAAACAAATCTCTAGAATCCTAGTTATTTTCTACTTATGACAATGCTGTATCTTCTTCTTTATTACCCATGTGGAAATTGATTATTTGCATCAGAAAGTGAAACATTTAAGAAGCGGAAAATTAAGAAGCAGAAGGCTGACATTTTTCTGCCTTCTTATTGAAACAACTTATCTGAAGCAACTACTACAAATACTATTAACTGTATTTCTTCCCTTCATTTCTCTAAAATTATACTAAGTATGTCAACTGATCCAAATTATATGATTTAGATTATGACTTTGCATTTTATGAATTTGTATTTCCTTCCATTTTAATTTATTAATATGATATACCATCAGCCATCATGCCTCAAAGACTAATATTCTGATATATTGATCTTATAAAAAAAGTTCTTAAAAATGTATGATTTGAAATATTCTACTTTGAGGATTAAAATGTGTTTTCTACTTTATTGGCTAAAATGTGTTTTCTTTGCAGACTGATATATAAATACCTTACCTTTAGTAAATAAACACTGTATTAGTCAGGGTTTTCTCCAGAGGGACAGAACTAATGAAATTATATATGGGAGTTTATTAAGTATTAACTCACACATTCACAAAATCCCACATTAGGCCTGCAGGCCGAGGAGCAAGAAGAGACAGTCTGAGTTCCAAAACTGAAGAACTTGGAGTCCAATATTCAAGGCAGGAAGCGTCCAGCACAGGAGAAAGATGTAGGCTGGGAGGCTAGGCTAGTCTCTCTTTTCACATGTTTCTGCCTACTTATATTCTAGCCATGCTGGCAGCTGATTAGATTGTGCCCACCCAGATTAAGGAAAGGTCTGCTTTCCCAGCCCACTGACTCAAATGTTAATCTCATGGCAACACCCTCACAGACACACCCAGGATCAATACTTTGTATCCTTCAATCCAATCAAGTTGACATTCAGTATTAACCATCACAAACATGATTGAAAAATATGTCCTTTGATCTTCAAAAAACTACCATGTTTTAATAAAGGACTCTGAGGAACTGGTATAGTAAATAGAATAGCCCCCTGAAAATGCCCACAGCATAATCCCTATGACCTATGAATGTGTTTGTTATATGGCAAAAAGGATTTTGGAGATGTAATTAAGGATAACTGACTTTAAACACTGATATTATTCTGGAATGCCTGGGCAGACCTGATCTAGTCATATAAGCCTTTAAGAGCAGAGACTTTTCTCTTGCTGGAGACTAAAGATGAAATGGGTGAGTTTCCTGATCCCCCTTGCAGGACCTGCTACAGGCTTGTGGCTGGCCTGTTTGGTCACCTTGCAGCTCAAACCCCTAGAGGGAGCATGCAGATGGGCAGGTGCAGAGTCCAGGCAAGTGCTTTGGGCTCCAGGCCCCATAGCAGTGTCTAGGGGTGGGTTCTTGCAACCCCACTGTTACCAAGCTCTTTCAGCTTTGCCGTCTGCAGACAGCTTTGGTGTTTATCCCAGGGCAAAGGGCCAGTGTGACAACCTTCTGAATCTTGAGCTTTTGCCCAATGTCCCAAAAGAACTGGATCACATACAGGCTCAAAGGATGAATACCAGTTTTATTGAGTGGTGGAGGTGGCTCTCAGTGAGATGGGTGGGAAGCTGGAAGTTGGGATGGAGTGGGAAAGTAGTCTTGCCCTGAAGATGGTCACCCAGCAGCTGGACTTTGTCCAACTGCCCTCAGCAGAACTCTCCTCTATATCCAGACATCCCTCCTTTTCTCTCTTTCTGTGCCACATTGTTCCATCATCACTGGTCTGCTAGTCTACTGATCTCCTGGATTTGATGTCCAGCTGCTTGTATGTGTGCCCCCTATGTGAGCACAGAATGGGGGGCATAGTGAGCCTAAGTGGTCTTGGAAAATGCAACACTGGGGTGAAAACAGAAAGGCCTATTCTCACTTTGGTCTCGGGCACAGGCCTGAAGGTGGAACCCTCACCAGGGACCCTTCCCTTCTCTACCCAGCACTGTCGTACCTCCATCCCGTATCAAAGAGACAAAACAGAAGTCAAAGACATTCAATGCATGAAAAGGATTTGGTGCACCTTTACATACTTGAAAATGAAGGGGGAAATGTGATGAAGAAGACAGGTAGCCAAAGACTTGAGAGTCTCCCTGATGACAAGAATGGAAGCAGGGATCTCTACATGGAAATGAATTCCACCACCAATTTAAAAGGAATGCAGCCCTACTTACACTTTAATTTCAGCCTTGTAAGACATATCTAAGCCAAGGCTTTAGCTGTGTCATGCTACACCTAGGCTTATAACCTACAAATGTGTAAGATAAATGGATGTCATTTTAAGCTAGTAAATTTTTGATTATTTATTACAACAGCAATAACCAAAACAACTGGGGTCAGGGCTTCTATAACTGTGTAATTTATCACAGTGTTCTTAATTCATCAGCTCAGATACAGCCTTAAAATTCTTCATAACAAAGAATACCAGAAGCCATTAGAAAACTTTCAGAGATAACACTTCAAGTGAAACTACCTGAGCTTTGTATGATATTCAGTGAGTACCTCTGCTACAGAGTGGATTCTCTACAATGAGTTTTCTAATTTTTTTTTAAATTTTATTTTCATAAAAACAAATAAGGGTGTGTGTGAGTGTTGCTGGGTGGAGGGGAGAGAAAGAGATAGACAGAGAGACAGAGACAGAGAGTCACATTTGAAAATACATAAATAAAGGACCAACTCCGAGTCTTACCAGCTCTGTGACTAAATAAATCTTAATACTTTTTGGCCTTTATTTTTCTCATACATAAAAGGAATAAGATCCCAGTAGTTTAAAATATGAAGTTTTCTCTTTTTTTTTCTCTTTCTCTTCCTTTTTCAAAAGAAAATGTATCTCTGATTCTACTCTATATAGAGGGAAATGCCAGTCTTTTCAGTTTTAAGGAGATGAAGCGGTACTCCAGCCTCCATTGCTAGGCTTTCCCCTACTAATCCAGACTCCATCCAACTGAGGACAGTCATTTTCACGGACTGCTAGAACATCAAAGAATGTTGTCTGCCAGGTACTCAACAGCAAATTGCTTCACATGTCTTTTCTCTCCGATGTTCTCAGTTTTTTAAAAAATAGACATATGGAGAAAAGTAATGAAAAAGAAACCTCTCCCATTCATTGAACCTCATGCTTTTTTACCACCAGATATGATGCTGTCTAATTTTTATAAGCACACATTTATGCATAAGTGCACATATTTATTAAATGCCATTGATTATAAGAACTTATGGCAACATTCTGTACTTTTCTGTAAACATATAGTCTTATTTGTCTACTGAGGTTTGTCTAATGACAACTAGAGAGGTCAGTGATGAACGTTTCCTGTGATTCATTCCTTATCTACTGTTTCACTCTTATGCGTACAAAATATGAGAGTCTATATGGTAACAAATCTTTAAACTTAACAATTAAATGTACCATTTTTCTCTAAAATACAAATAAAATATAAACAGTAATGTAAATTATTATTAGGAATATACCATAGATAAGATAATGCTATTCTATTTAGTTATTTCAAATTTTATAAGTGATAAACTATTTTGGTTGTGTTATTGATTCAAGATTAAATATTACATTATACAGAAGGCAGGCATATTTTAAAATGTGTAACATGTTCACCTTTTGAAACATAAATTATTTGAAATTCAAAATTTTCAAAAATAGAGCAGACTCATTTAAACATACAGGCTTTACCCTGACACACTTGGTTAATTGATGAACCAAATCTTTCCCATCTCTAAACCTTAGTGGCTGATATCCACAGCACACTGGACTCTTTGTTTGACTACTCTCTAGCATACTGGTGCATATATTCATATGAGAATTGAATGGCTTGTTTCCATAAATATGATATAATTTGTGCTTGTCATTTTAGTTCTGTATTTAAGTAAAATTAATATGCAAAAAAATAAAATTAAAGAAATTAAATGGGAATTTCTGTGAATGCATGGAAGGATTATTAAAACCAAACCATTAAAATGATTGATTTTTATTATAAAAGTTTGATAGAAAGTTTTAGAGGGATTATAACAACTTAAAAATATTTTGCATTCAGATTTTTTTCAAGTGTCTTAATTCTTACTTCAGTTAAAAGACTCCACAGAGTGGAGAAAGTGGTCTTGAAATGCTTTTAGTCAGACATCTTGAAACCCTTCCCTTGTGATTTGCTTCAATTGTAAGGCATCAGAATGCATTATGGGTGTGGTCATGCCTGAAAGGTGATGCAGAGCTCTGAATGTGGATGCCAATTATATGTACGAGCATATGATTTACATGAAAAGGAAATAAGCATGGTATGCATATGCACATATGTATGATTTTAATGGTTCTCTGCTTTTAACAGTTTTTTCTTCATATTCTAATCTCATTGGTTAAAAATTTCCTGTAGTACTTTACATGAAAAGGTTTATTAGACTAACGAAGTCCCTCAATATGCAGCTAACACTACACATCAGAAACAGGAAGAAAAAGAAGCAATTGGTGGAAGTGGAAAAGATGTATCATTTGGTTGCTCCATCACAAGAATTGGTAAATATGAATTCTGTATCATCTTGGAAAATAATTAAAATGAATGCCATTTTCAAAGTGATTTTAATCTTATATGCAGGTATCCTGAACAGAGCATTTGTTTTTCATAGCTTGGTTTTGGACATGTTTTACTCTCAGATAATAGAGACCTATCAAATTACATACCCAAAACAAAAAAAGAAAGCAATTGTATTAACAAAACTATGCAGAAGAGAAATACATAAAAGCACAGCAGGATCTATGCAAATAACAAAATTGTGCTTGTATTCTAGGAATATACAAATCAATAAGAAGAAAAAAGAAATACATAAATCGATAGCTGAGAATGTTTTAAATATCTCTCATTCTTTTTTCTTGTGTCTCTCACTAAACAATTTCCAATAAAATAGGTAAATTATTTAGAAAAACCTTTACTAAAAATAACCATTAAAATCACATTATGGTACTAATGAAAAATAATTTGCATGACAATACACATTTTAGGACTCTTTGATACTTGGATGTCCTCTGCATTTTCTCTATTGTTGCTGTTCTGGCCACTATTAGAAATGTAGTTCTAAGATAAAATATTTCTGTATTTCAGGATGAAAGCATACCTTTTCACTCCTTAATTTATTATGCTACTTTTAACAGGGGCAGATAATTTAAAATTATTTTCCAATATCTTAGAAAAAAAATTTTAATTTACCATCTCTCTTCATAGAAATAATTATATAGTATACACTAGGTTAACATACTATAACAACATAGTATAAATCAGATTATATTTTTAAATATATTTGTCTCACAGAGACATGTTAAAGAGAGTTGTTTAAAACATACTAACTAGCACCAGTGTTTTTTTCTCTACCACATTTTTCCAGAAAGTGAAGTAATTGCGTTTCCAGTAACTTTGTTCCATATGTGCGACTATGAAAATAAGTTTTACAAATATGAACATGTGAGTATGTGTGTTTGCAATTTTTTTTTTTTTTTTAAGACAGGATCCTGCTGTGTCATTCAGGCTGGAGTGCAGTTTTGTGATCTTGGCTGACTGCAGCCTGAAACTCCTGGGTTCAAAAGATCCTCCTACCACAGCCTCCTGTGTAGCAGGGACTACAAGTATTCACCACTAAACATGCTAATTTTTATAGTTTGTAGAGACAGGGTCTTGCCATGGTGCCCAATCTGGTCTTGAACTCCTGGGCTCACATGATCCACCTGCCTCAGCCTCCCAAAGTGCTAGGATTACAGGCATGAGCCATCACGCCCAGCCCACATGGTTCTTATTGATGATTTCTGAAGCCCTAATATATTCTCTCTTTTGCTACTCTTTGCTGTCCTGAAAGTTAGACCACTGATTTTGAAATTATTATAGATTTTCAAAATGGTTTATGCAGTTAACAAATGGGGTCATTAACATTTAATGCAAAATTAATTGTCCTTGGATAATCTTGTGCTATAAATGTATTTTATACTAGATTTCCAATCAAAAGTCATTAGAAAAATTCGATTTTGACATTCCTCATTTCAGAGGTAGTTAACTGATTTGATGTTTAAATTTTTTATAGGTATGGAATCTCCCTATAAATCTCAGCAATCTTTTAAAATAACTTATCAGATTATCGGATCATGTTGAGTACTTTTAAAAACATCTAAAAATGATCTCCCAGTATTCCTGTAAAGAAATTTATCTTACAACCTTCTGATATAAAAACACAAGGACAAAATGTAAATGCTGTAATTGGTTCCACAAATTATTATTTATTTTGTGTGTGTGTGTGTGTGTGTATGTTTGTGTGTGTTTTTGAAACTTCATTCTTTACATTTTTTTTTAAATTTTTTATTGCATTTTAGGTTTTGGGGTACATGTGCAGAACATGCAAGACAGTTGCATAGGTACACACATGGCAGTGTGTTTTGCTTCGTTTCTCCCCTTCACCCACATTTGGCATTTCTCCCCAGGCTATCCCTCCCCAGCTCCCCCTGGCCTGACCCTCCAGCTCCCCCCCACTGACCCTCCCCTTTTCCCCCCAGTAGACCCCAGTGTTTAATACTCCCCTCCCTGTGTCCATGTGTTCTCATATTTCATCACCCGCCTATGAGTGAGAATATGCGGTATTTCATTTTCTGTTCTTGTGTCAGTATGCTGAGAATGATGTTCTCCAGATTCATCCATGTCCCTACAAACGACATGAACTCATCATTTCTGATTGCTGCATAATATTCCATGGTGTATATGTGCCACATTTTCCCAATCCAGTCTATCATCGATGAGCATTTGGGTTGGTTCCAGGTCTTTGCTATTGTAAACAGTGCTGCAATGAACATTCGTGTGCATGTGTCCTTATAGTAGAACGATTTATAGTCCTTTGGATATATACCCAGCAATGGGATTGCTGGGTCAAATGGAATTTCTATTTCTAAGGCCTTGAGGAATCGCCACACTGTCTTCCACAATGGTTGAACTAATTTACACTCCCACCAACAGTGTAAAAGTGTTCCTTTTTCTCCACATCCTCTCCAGCATCTGTTGTCTCCAGATTTTTTAATGATTGCCATTCTAACTGGTGTGAGATGGTATCTCAATGTGGTTTTGATTTACATCTCTCTGATGACCAGTGATGATGAGCATTTTTTCATATGTTTGTTGGCCTCATATATGTCTTCTTTCATAAAGTGTTTGTTCATATCCTTTGCCCATTTTTGAATGGGCTTGTTTGTTTTTTTCCTGTAAATCCGTTTGAGTTCTTTGTAAATTCTGGATATCAGCCCTCTGTCAGATGGGTAAACTGCAAAAATTTTTTCCCATTCTGTTGGTTGCCAATTCACTCTAGTGACTGTTTCTTTTGCTGTGCAGAAGCTGTGGAGTTTGATTAGGTCCCATTTGTCTATTTTGGCTTTTGTTGCCAATGCTTTTGGTGTTTTGTTCATGAAGTCCTTGCCTACTCCTATGTCCTGGATGGTTTTGCCTAGATTTTCTTCTAGGGTTTTTATGGTGCCAGGCCTTATGTTTAAGTCTTTAATCCATCTGGAGTTAATTTTAGTGTAAGGTGTCAGGAAGGGGTCCAGTTTCTGCTTTCTGCACATGGCTAGCCAGTTTTCCCAACACCATTTATTAAACAGGGAATCCTTTCCCCATTGCTTGTTTTGTCAGGTTTATCAAAGACTGTATGGTTCTAGATAGGTTGTGTTGCCTCTGTTCTGTTCCATTGGTCTATATCTCTGTTTTGGTACCAGTATCATGCTGTTTTGATTACTGTAGCCTTGTAGTATAGTTTGAAATCCGGTAGTGTGATGCGCCCCGCTGTGTTCTTTTTGCTTAGAATTGACTTGGCTATGCGGGCTCTTTTTTGGTTCCATATGAAGTTCATGGTGGTTTTTTCCACTTCTGTGAAGAAAGTCAATGGTAGCTTGATGGAAATAGCATTGATTCTGTAAATTACGTTGGGCAGTATAGCCATTTTCACAATATTAATTCTTCCTAACCATGAACATGGAATGTTTCTCCATCTGTTTGTGTCCTCTCTTATTTTGTTGAGCAGTGGTTTGTAGTTTTCCTTGAAGAGGTCCCCTACATTCCTTGTGAGTTGTATTCCTAGGGATTTTATTCTTTTTGTAGCAATTGTGAATGGCAGTTCGTTCTTGATTTTGCTCTCTTTAAGTCTGTTATTGGTGTAGAGGAATGCTTGTGATTTTTGCACATTGATTTTATATCCTGAGTCTTTGCTGAAGTTGCTTATCAGTTTCAGGAGTTTTTGGGCTGAGGCGATGGGGTCTTCTGTGTATACTATCATGTCGTCTGCAAATAGAGACAATTTGGCTTCCACCTTTCCTATTTGAATACCCTTTATTTCTTTTTCTTGCCCGAGTGCTGTGGCTAGAACTTCCAGTACTATATTGAATAGGAGTGGTGACAGAGGGCATCCTTGTCTAGTGCCAGATTTCAAAGGGAATGCTTCCAGTTTTTGGCCATTCAGTATGATATTGGCTGTTGGTTTGTCATGAATAGCTTTTATTACTTTGAGATACGTTCCATCGATAACGAGTTTATTGAGGGTTTTTAGCATAAAGGGCTGTTGAATTTTGTCAAATGCCTTCTCTGCGTCAATTGAGATAATCACGTGGTTTTTTTTTTCGTTCTGTTTATGTGGTGAATTACGTTTATAGACTTGCATATGTTGAGCCAGCCTTGCATCCTTGGGATGAATCCTACTTGATCGTGTTGGATAAGTTTTTTGATTTGCTGTTGCAATCGGCTTGCCAATATTTTATTGAAGATTTTTGCATCTATGTTCATCATGGATATTGGCCTGAAGTTTTTTTCTTGTTGGGCCTCTGCTGTGTTTTGGTATCAGGATGATGTTGGTCTCATAAAATGATTTGGGAAGGATTCCCTCTTTTTGGATTATTTGGAATAGTTTCAGAAAGAATGGTACCAGCTCCTCTTTGTGTGTCTGGTAGAATTCGGCTGTGAACCCATCTGGACCTGGGCTCTTTTGGTGTGGTAGGCTCTTAATTGCTGCCTCAACTTCTGACCTTGTTATTGGTCTATTCATAGTTTCAGCTTCCTCCTGGTTTAGGCTTGGGAGGACACAGGAGTTCAGGAATTTATCCATTTCTTCCAGGTTTACTAGTTTATGTGCATAGAGATGTTTGTAATATTCTCTGATGATGGTTTGAATTTCTGTGGAATCTGTGGTGATTTTCCCTTTATCATTTTTTATCACATCTATTTGGTTGTTCTCCCTTTTCTTTTTTATCAGTCTGGCTAGTGGTCTGTCTATTTTGTTGATCTTTTCAAAAAACCAGCTCTTGGATTTATTGATTTTTTGAAGGGTTTTTTGTGTCTCTATCTCTTTCAGTTCTGCTCTGATCTTAGTTATTTTTTGTCTTCTGCTAGGTTTGGAGTTTTTTTGATCTGGCTCATCTAGCTCTTTCAATTTAGACGATAGGGTGTCAATTTTGGATCTCTCCATTCTCCTCATATGGGCACTTATTGCTATATATTTTCCTCTAGAGACTGCTTTAAATGTGTCCCAGAGATTCTGGCATGTTGTGTCTTCGTTCTCATTGGTTTCGAAGAACTTCTTTATTTCTGCTTTTATTTCATTGTTTATCCAGTCAACATTCAAGAGCCAGTTGTTCAGTTTCCATGAAGCTGTGCAGTTCTGGGTTGGTTTCTGAATTTTGAGTTCTAACTTGATTGCACTATGGTCTGAGAGACTGTTTGTTATGATTTCAGTTGTTTTGCATTTGCTGAGGAGTGCTTTACTTCCAATTATGTGGTCAATTTTAGAGTAGGTGTGATGTGGTGCTGAGAAGAATATACATTCAAAAGATTCGAGGAAATGATAACAAGAATGGATAACTTAGAGAGGAATATGAATGAATTGAAGGAGCTGAAAACCACAATACGAGAACTTCGCGAAGCATGCACAAGTTTCAACAGCTGAACTGACCAAGCAGAAGAAAGAATATCAGATACCGAAGGTCAACTCAATGAAATAAAACGAGAAACCAAGATTAGAGAAAAAAAGCACAAAAAGGAATGAACAAAGTCTCCAAGAAATGTGGGACTATGTGAAGAAACCTAACCTACGTTTGATAGGCATACCAGAATGTGATGAAGAGAATGAATCCAAGCTGGAAAATACTCTTCAGGATATTATCCAGGAAAATTTCCCCCACCTAGCAAGACAGGCCAACACTCAATGCAGGAAATACAGAGAACACCACAAAGATATTCCGCAAGAAGAGCAACCCCAAGGCACATAATTGTCAGATTCATCAGGGTTGAAATGAAGGAGAAAATACTAAGGGCAGGGAGAGAGAAAGGTCAGGTCACCCACAAAGGGAAGCCCATCAGACTCACAGAGATCTCTCGGCAGAAACTCTACAAGCCAGAAGAGAGTGGAGGCCAATATTCAACATCCTTAAAGAAAAGAACTTTCAACCCAGAATTTCATATCCAGCCAACCTGGGCTTCATAACTGAAGGAAAAATAAAATGCTTTGTGAACAAGCAAGTACTCAGAGATTTTGTCACCACCAGGCCTGCTTTACAAGAGCTCCTGAAAGAGGCACTACACATAGAAAGGAACAACCAGTACCAGCCATTCCAAAATCACACTAAATGCTAAAGAGCATCAACATAATGAAGAATCTACATCAACTAATGGGCAAAACAGCCAGCTAGCTTCAAAATGGCAGTATCAAATTCACACATAACAATATTACCCCTAAATGTAAATGGACTAAATGCACCAATCAAAAGACACAGACTGGCAAATTGGATAAAAAACCAAAACCCATCACTGTGCTGTATCCAGGAAACCCATCTCACATGCAAGGATATATAAAGGCTCAAAATAAAGGGATGGAGGAAGATTTACCAAGCAAATGGAGAGCAAAAAAAAGCAGAGTTGCAATTCTCATCTCTGATAAAATAGACTTTAAAGCAACAAAGATCAAAAGAGACAAAGAAGGCCATTACATAATGGTAAAAGGATCAATACAACGAGAAGAGCTAACAATCCTAAACATATATGGGCCCAATACAGGAGCACCCAGATACATAAGGCAAGTTCTTAATGACTTACAAATAGATTTAGACTCCCACACAATAATAGTGGGAGACTTTATCACTCCACTGTCAATATTAGACAGATCAACCAGACAGAAAATCAACAAGGATATCCAGGGCTTGAACTCAGACCTGGAACAAGCAAACCTGATAGATATCTACAGAACTGTCCACAAATTATTTTATTAAAAATGTATTGAATAGAAAGAATGGATGAGACCTATTATATTATCTGTAGTACAACAGGGTGATTGTAGTAAAAAATAACTTAACTGTACATTGTAAAATAACTTTAAGAGTATAATTGGATTGTTTGTAACTTAATGGATAAATGTTTTTTAAGGGAGCCAATGCCCCATTCTTCATGATGTGCTAATTTCACATTGCATGCCTGTATCAAAACATCACCCATACTCCTTAAAATATGTACCTACTATGTACTCACAAAGAGTTTTTTTAATTTTAAATTTTTCTGAGTACATAGTAGGTACGTATTTTAAGGAGTACATTTGAGTACATTGTAGTTACATATTTTAAGGAGTACATACTATATATGTATATATATACACACACTATATATAGGGTAATGTTTATAAACTATATATAGTGTATATATAAAGTATATATAGTGAAAAAATATATATATATATACTTTATGTATGTAGAATTTCTTAAGCTATTTTTGGCAGTTTTACTTGAATAAAAATTTCATCTCTTGGTACTACATCTACTCATTGATTAATCCCAGCCTGAGACAAAGAGGGATTATGGGAAAGACCTTAAGCTCTGGAACAGGAAGACCTGAATTTGATTCTTGGCATCTACCAGGCATGAGCCATGTAACCTTCAGAGGGTCCTCCTAACTTTTCTGAGTCTCCTTATTTGTATAATTAAAATGGAGATTATAGTATTTACATAATAATAATAATACTTATGAAGTACTTATGTCAGTAATCATTCTAAACATATTTAAAACTCAGCATAAGCCAATACAGTACATACAGTTGCTCCAATTTTAGAATGAGTAATTTGAGGCATACGGTACATAAAATGTCAAGATCACAGGTTGATAAATGGTAAACTGAGATTTGAACACAGGCAATCTGGCTGTTACCTCTGTGCCCCCAATCAGAGTTATTCAAAGTGCCCAGCATAGAGTATAAACACTAGAATCTCTCTTTTATTTCTCTGTTGGCCACACACCAGGGGACAGACTTAGTTTTGAGACACTTATAAGAGCTTTTATTCCTGTATTTTAAAAAGTCATAAAAACTTTCAACTTGCTGGATGTTGGCATTGCTTAGCTTTATGGCTACAGTGCATCTTTCCATATCTGTCCTCAAATTCTTGTTTTAACCTCTTCATCGAAAATCTTTTCTGCCTTTTTTCTTTTTTAAGATTCTTTGGCTTTCAAATACTTCTTTTTCTTGGCTTCCATGACAGCTCCTTCTCCTGGTTTTCTTCGCATCTTTCATGCTGGATATAAGGTGAATCCAGGGAGTTAGGCATCATGCTATTCACCTCCGTGCCACATGGCTTCTCTCTTGGAGTTTCTTTATTTCTCCTGTCTGATCTGTTCTTCTCAATTGTTCTCTTCTAACTTGAGTTCATGCATGATTCATTATCATTTATTTCTTCACTGGGAATCTGTAGCTTTAGCTTCCATTGTTAAGGGTTCATTATTTTAGTTTCTTCGATTTTGAATACAGCAAATCATTTATCATGACATATGTTACTCTATGATCTGCATCTGGCATCCATCTCTGATCTAATTTGGAACTACGGGGAGAGCTTCCATGCTCAATACCGTGTTACTGTAACATGTTAGGTTTTATCAAATTTTGGGTCCTTTAGTTTTTCCAGTCTCTCTTCCTGGAATATTCTTCTATTATATATGATTTACCTCAGGACTCCATAGACATTTTCTATTTCATTGCCATATTTTATTTAAAATCTTTTCAATAAAAATGCATATGTCATATTTATTTGCTCACTTGTGCATTATTTATGTCTCCAAACTGGAATTCAAAAATTGTAAAAGCAAAACTTTTTGTTATATTCATGACAATACACCTAATACCTACTGTACTCTCTACCATGTAGTAAATCTGCACTAAACATTTATAAAATTGATTAAATAAATGAAAGAAAAGAAAGTCACCATGCCCTCATACTTATTACAATTTATTATTATTTAATTATACACTACTCTCTCAATAATACAAAACAAACGAAAATATCTCCAACTGCCCAAATATTCTAGTAAAGACAAAGTGTTGTTTTATCTTGGACTCCTTCTATTTAACAAATACCAACATGATTTGCCCTCTCTTTTATATAAATTTGATTTATTACTTTCTTCATGACTAAATAGAAATATACTCACACTGTTCTTAAACGACTAGCAAATGATGTGTGAGTTTATGCATGTGTTTTCTCCAGCAATGAATTCATAATTTTCATGAGATCATCAAAGATTTTAATATGAGGCTCTAAAATGTTTTAATCACTCTCTTACATAATAAAAACATTTTATCATATTATATATATAACTATATTTATAATTTTAGATATATA
This sequence comes from Callithrix jacchus, assembly GCF_049354715.1. Classification (NCBI taxonomy): domain Eukaryota; kingdom Metazoa; phylum Chordata; class Mammalia; order Primates; family Cebidae; genus Callithrix; species Callithrix jacchus. Next base: position 91,126,325 of record NC_133511.1, read on the forward strand.
AATAGTTGAAGTTTAACTTTGTATATTTTTAAATCAAGTAATAATACTTTTAAAAATTAAATATCCACTTTGTACAAGTACAGAGTAGAGGATAATCATAGGATGGAGGTGAATTTATGGTCTAAGAATGGATAATCTACCTTCTGCAGCTTTGAATAGAGATTTTTTTGTTGGCTAGAAAAAATTTATAATCTGTACAGTCTTCTTCAGTATCTATTATTTTTCATAAATAGAGAAAATGCTTCAGTATATACACTGGTCAAGTAGCATTTGCTAACATCAAAGTAAGCTTCATGTTTCATATGCTGGAGAATATTAGAGATTGATTTGTTGGTAATGTTATTAACAAGCTAAAACTGCAATGTAAATTTTATTCGTTATATTATTGAAGTCACTTCAAAATGTCCCAGAGTTTAACAGTGACTTTAATGTCCTGTGGCCTCTTGCACCTAATAATTGATCAACTTTGATTGTCCTGGCAGATTCTGTGGCTGATTTTGAAGGATAATGAATACCAAGTTACTGTGCAAATATATGCATTAGTACTTCTATAGCGCCACTTTCCAGCTTAGAGAGACCCCCTCAACCACTTGCTTTCTGCTCCAACAAATACCTTGCATTTGTGATGGGGAGACGATACGTGGTTAAAGAAAATGTACCAAGATTTAGAATTTGGATACAAATAAGCACTACAAGGAAAAAGGAAAACTAAAGTCGAATTTTAATTATATCTGAAGGATCTATACCCTATTTCGGAAATACATTTAAATCAGCACTTGTAAGATTTTAAATATCAAATGAAGCAAAAAAGAAAAACAGAAAAAAAAATTAACAACACAAACTTAGGAAATGAATGCCTGCAGCCACACATAGCAGGGTAAGTGGTACCCTTACCACTTTAGCTTCCTCTTTTAAATAATTAGAAAACAGAGCAAAAAAAAAAATATCTGAGACTTTTTTCTTCAGACTATTAAAAGATATTGCAGGGCTTTGATCACTAAGAGAAGTGGGAGGAGGAGAACTGATGTGAGCCCGTATAATTAACTCCGGCTTTCTGTCTAAAAATGCTTTCTGAATCACAGCACAGGGAGAGGAATCCAAGCAGAACACAATGGTTTTACTAAATTGAAGAGACAGTGAGCCTGAAGTGGCTAAATGTGTAAAACATAATATCTCAAGAGATACAGTTACTTGGAGAAAGGGTTCCATATTCACTAGGTTCCCACTGTAATCTGTTGCAGAATACTAAGCTGTACATGCACAAAGCAAAACCCCATTGACAGGTTAATAAACAGCATAGAGATCTGAAGGCCAAGCAATTCCTGGAAATCAAGGAAAGTTTATAGACTTGTGAGTTCCAATCAGTCATCCTAGGACAATACAAAATATTTAAACTGAAACACAGTGAAGAAAGAGGTAGGAAAAAATAAAAAATAAACAGAGTCTCTGTCTTCAGTGACCTGTGAGGCTAAGATATCAAGCTAAATTCAAACACATGAGTAACTGGATTCTCATAATGCAATAATGATGCTGGGGGGAGTGTCAATAAAGACAACTGAATAAATAACGGACATTTTCTCCTAATTTGATGAAAACTATAAATAGTAGTATTTCATAAACATTTTCATAAAAACCAGTGAAGTTTTGCTTGTTTTTATTATTATTTGCAACAAAGTAAATATATTTTCAAAACATATTTTCAGATTTTTCCAGGGAGAGGTGTTAGGAGACAGGAGCAATGACACTGATGGAGACTAAGTTACGGTGCTGAGATTTGGGGTTATCTCAAAACCCAAACTCACTAAAACACAAATAATATACTGAATGATAAGCTCAGGAGATCAGAGACGGTTTATTAGAAAAAATTAAAAAACAGTGGGTGGATTATCTTATGGAAGAATTACACTATTAATTTTGAAAATGTCAGTGACATAAATAGGCATTACAATATTGACAAAAGATATGCAAATTAAAAACAAACAAAAAAGGAAAACCGTAAAGTATGTTGAAGAGGCACAGAAATGCTAGAGATCTGTAATGTATATAAATATACATATATGTATACTTACATGTACCTGTACATCTCTAGCATTTCTATGACACTCTTAATTCCATTTGCTATAATTAGATTTTTTATTTACTGATTATTGTCAACCCAATGCTGTTATTATCATAAGTGAACAATTACCTCCTACATATGAAGTCATCTAGGAGGGTATACAATCTCTTGGGCTTCTCAGTAACTGATGTTTGATAACAGACAATTTGGATAGAGAATTTGCAGAGAAAACTTTTATAAATGTCCCTCATGATGTTTATATTGGCCTGTTCATTTATACTGTCTGACATTTAAAGCCAGATGGGTGAAAATATTGTAAACCAAAGCAAGCACAATCTTCTAACAAATAATTGATTGTATGGTTTCAGAGGTCATTTTCATTTTAAACGTGTATGGATTGTGACTTCTCTTTTTTTCTTGGGATGCAGTCTTGCTCTGTTGCCAGGCTGGAGTACAAGGGACCACACCTGAAGGTCCTTTAAGGTAAGGACTTGAGAGCAGACTGGGCAACCTCCCCCTCCTGGGTTCTAGCAATTCTCCTGCCTCAGACTCCTGAGTAGCTGGGACTACAGGTGCACACCACCATGCCCAGCTAATTTTTTTGTATTTTTAGTAAAGACCAGGTTTCACCATGTTGGCCAGAATGGTCTTGATCTGTTGACCTGGTGATCTGCCCACCTTGGCCTCCTAAAGTGCTGGCATTACAGCATGAGTCACCACCATGCCTGCCTCAGATTGTGACTTTTCTTTGAATTTACATCAACTCTGATAACAGAGCTGCTGAAAACCTCATGTGATCACAGCCCTTTTGCCAGAAGTTTGGGAAAGCTTGTTAAATCCTTTTTATCCCTTTGTATCATGGCTACCTCTCTCTCTCCTTTTGAGTTTCAAACTTCTTTTATTTTTATTACTTGTTAAATAGTCAAATAGATTAATCTTGCTTCATTTTTGTTCTAACTACTTCATACATGTGTTCACATGCCTCTCTTTGATAAATAAATCTTAAGGGCAGTTTACAAATCAACCACATGTAGTAATTATACTTTTTTAAAGCATAAGATTAGGAGCTTGGGAAATATGAATTTATAGAAACACTACAAGGAGAGTAGAACAGATTTAATCACTCAGATCATTCTAGATAGTTATAAAATTCAGCTGCAGTCCAGGCACTGTGGCTCTTGCCTGTAATCCCAGTACTTTAGGAGGCTGAGGTGGGAAGGTCTCTTAAGGTAAGGGCTTTGAAAGCAGATTGGGCAACACAATGATATATGTTCTCCATAAAAATTTTAAAAATTAGCCAGAAAGCTGAAACAAGAAGATTGCTTGAGTCCAAAAGTTCAAGGTTACAGTGAACTATGATCAGACTACTGTACTCCAGCCTGGGTAACACAGTGAGACCCTGTCTAAAAAAAAATTAGCTGCAATATTGTTTCTATAACTACCTCTTATGAAGTACCTGTTATGGGCCAGGCAGCATGTTGTCCACTAAACCCATACCCTACAAAGACACACATATACACCCATGTCACTCACAGTGCATAATGTAGTTTGTTCAGCTACAAAAAGAACACCCTCTGTTTTGGGTACCTTTTCTTTGAAATTTTCTGAGACTCTTTTGGGCTTTTACTTTTTCTAATAGTGGAAAATATATATTATATAACATTTATCATTTTAACCATTGTTAGATTTATAATTTATGGCACTAAATGCATTCACATTGTTGTGCAGTCATCACCAGAATCTGCCTCCAGAACATTTTTCTCTACAAACTGAAACTCTGCTCTTATTAAATTATAATCCCCATTTTCCAAGTCCTGCCCCCAACCTCTAATAACTAACCTTATACTTTTTGTGTCTCTGAATTTTACTACCCTAGGGATTATGTAAATGAAAGCATACAGTCCTTATGTGACTGGCTTTTATTTTATTTATCCTATTGCCTTTGAGGTCTATAAATGTTGCAGTGTGTGTCACATTTTTCTACCTACATAAGGCTGAATAATATCATATATTGTTTTACAATATACCCAGGATTTGTTTTAAATATGTATAGTAAGGTATTGTGTTAGTGCATTCTCACACTGCTATAAAGAAATACCTGATGTTGGGTGATTGATAAAGAAAAGAGGTTTAATTGACTCAGTTCTGCATGTCTGGGGAGGGCCCAGGAAACTTAGTCATGGCAGAAAGAGAAGTAGGCTCCTTCTTCCCATGGTGGCAGGAGAGAGAAGAGCAAGTAGGGGAAATGCAAGACGCTTACAAAACCACCAAATCTCATCAGGACTCTACCACTATCACCAGAACAGCGTGGGGGAAAACTGACCCAAGATCAAATCACCTCCCAGTGTATCCCTCCCTCTAAACCTGGGGATTATGGTCATTACAATTCCAGATAAGATTTGGGTGGAGAGACAGCCAAACTCTATGAGATGTCTAGATATGGAAATGACATCATAAAGGACGAAAGCCCCACTCATAGCTTCCTAGGAACAGAAGACAGGGCATACCACACTAGAGCCACATGGGGAAGGACTTGGTCAGTCAGGAAGTGGAAGCAAGGGCGGGCATTGTGGCCAGAGCCTTAGTTGAGCAAAAAAGGGTAAGCAGACTAAGAAATTTTAAGACTGGCTACTTTAAATAATTTCAGAGGGCTCCCAGGTATAAAGGCTATCTCTAATTGTCAAGTATATGCTCCTGGGAAGACTGGGACAGTTAGTAGCCCAGACTATAAGAGCTAGATAAAAGAGTAGAGGGGGAAGAGGGTATTGTCTTTTGATTAGTTAGTTTGCATAAAAAAGGTGCACTTGCAGGCAAGTGTTTTACTACCTCTAGAAATTCACTAACCTTGGGAGGCACAGTCTCCCCAGAATCAGTAAGTCCCCAGATGATATTAGAATATACAGAACATAAAAAGGCATTATATATAAAAAGGCAGTACACACACACACGCTCCACAAACTCCACATTTTTGTTTATCTATCAATGGATAGACACAGGTTGCTTTTATCTTTTGGCTATTGTGAATCCTCACAATCCTTAATCCATACTCGCTCATCTGTGCAGGGCCTTTTAGCATTTTTATTGAAGAGACTCTATTATTATTTGTAAATTGTTCTTCATTTTTCATTGGTTATTGCCCAATAGTCACTTTAATTACTATCTTTATCATTTGGTTTATATAAATGTTTCACTTTTCTCTAATACACTTATCAAAATGTCAGTTTTGCTATTCACTCTGATATGAATTTTGTCTCACCTCTCAGTGTTGTTTTGTCTTCATTTTTTTGTATTACTCTATATTTTGCCCTTTGATGAAGAATATAGACTAAATGGATGCATATAATATACTATGGAGGTAGATACTTTCACAATATGGTCCAACTAAATATAGAATTTTGCACCTGTGGGATGTTGTCTTTATTCCTTCTGTGTAACATCACTGACTACCTGGTAATTAGCAACAGCTCTAGCAACATGCCTTTTTGTTTGGTTGGTTCTTTTTTCCAGTTATCTATTTATTTTCTTTATGGCAAAATGTATTTATAATTTACTATTGAACCATCTCAAACAAACAGTTCAGTGTGTTACGATATCGTACAACCATACAGCTATGTATTTCTAGAACTGTTTCATCATCCCAAACACAACCTCTGTTACTATTAACTCTTCTTAGCAAATATTACTTAGCTTTTGTGTTTTTTCCTTTGGAGATGAATGGGTGATAGATATTTCCTTTTCTTTGTTCGTTTTGTTTTCTTTTGTTTTGAGACAGAGTCTGACTCTGTTGCCCAGGCTGGAGTGCAGTGGCACGATCTCTTGGCTCACTACAACCTCCACCTCCTGGGTTCAAGTGATTCGCCTCAGCCTCCCAAGTAGCTGGGATTACAGGTGCCTGCATCCATGCCCAGCTAATTTTTTGTGTTTTTAGTAGAGACGGGGTTTCACCATGTTGGCCAGGATGGTCTTGAACTCCTGACCTCATGATTCTCCCACCTCAGCTTCTCAAAGTGCTGGGATTACAGGCGTGAGCCACCATACCTGGCCGGTGGATAGACATTTTCTAAAGGATGTGAGGTAGTAAGTCTTTTCTTGCTAAACATTTAATATCAATAATTTAATATTAGTATCAATTCTATGGAACATTAAAATAATTTTGAAGATGATTTACTTAATAATTTTCTAATCACAAAGTCAATGGTTATAATTTTTATTTCATCATTAACAGTTTGCTTTACACATTTTTATGTTCATATTCCTCATTCTATTTCACAGGTTAAATCATCTGAATTGGTCACTGATTTTATGCAATTTAATTTTGAATGACTAACCATATAAGTCATTTGTGACTGGGGTCATGCTACCACTATATGCTAAGTGAAGTGTACTACTTGTTATAATGAAATATCTTTTTAAGACCTGGACTCTTGACTTGACCAAATCCTCTGCATCTACCATGGCTGAAACAGGGATAGAACTCAAGCTTTAGGCAACCAATGACAAGTAATTCATTAACTTCAAATTATATGCTCAATTTATAGTATACTTTATAGTTTTATTAGGTTCAGACAGAATTATGTATGGAAAGAAAACATACAATCTATGCTTAACGGAAAAGAAACCAAAGCCAATATTTGTCAGATAGGAGTGTTTTATGTATATGGCATAAATGTATGGACTTGGTCCTGAAAACGATGAGAAGATATAAAACCATCTAAACAAAGGAGTTGTATGAATATACTTGTGTAATAATGAACACCATACCATATCAGCAGTGAAGAATACATTTTGGGGAAAGGGAGAAGAAAGCTGGTATAAGTAGAGTCTTCATATCTATTATAGTAATCTAGTCAACATATAATAAAGCAACCACCTCGTTTACAGAGAGGCCTGGGAATTGTGTAGGGGCTTAACAAAAGATAATTTCCTGGTGTCAGGAGTAGTTAAGAACTTCAGGACAGGAATATGTAATAAAATACAACTTATGGCTTACGTGTATCTTCAGGGCTGCATAGGATTCAATATGTGCATTCTAGCTTTATCCTGAACTCTCGGTAAAAATATGCTCTTTATTACTGCCTTAACTCTCAGTAAAAATATGCTCTTTATTACTGCCTTGAGTTGATTAGTATTTGGGAGGTCATAGGGATCCTCATGTGGATTGATACTGAGCAGCCAGAAGAGAGCATTCATAAAAGTTGAGATAAAATAAACCAAAAGTTCAAAAGTAAAAGAAATCAATGTCAGGGTAGCAATGGGCTGCACTGTGAGTTCCCAGATCTATTAGCAATTAGCCTGGACTTCCCATTTGTAGATGAGAACTTATAACAGTTTTATATATGCTAATAAGTATTAAAGTAAAGGTGATCACAAAAGCTCAATAACCTGAAGACATACAAATTAATGTTATAATATTAGGAATTAATTAGGAAAATATTTGTAAATGCTTTACATAAATTATGACATATTTACCATTGAAATATATAGCATAATTATTGGGTACAGAAGACATGTGTTCTAGATTTGTTTTTAATGTTACCGTAGTGTGTGACCTTGGGAAAATGAATTAAGCTTTCTGAGTCTCATTTTATATATTCTTCTAACTCCAGAGTGTTAATATTATACACAATACGAAATAGTTAATTAACTAAAGATATTGAGAACACAGTAAATGAAACTATATGTTGCCCGTCTGTTTACAAAATATGTCTTCAGGCTTGAATCTATTTTAAATGAAATGTTTCATACAAAACATATACTCTGGAATTGTGATCTTAATAGAGACACAGACAAAATGATAATAGTGATTACTTAACCTCACAAGAATTTCAGTTAATTAATATATTTTATATTATTTAAATTTTTATAAAACTCTATTGAGTTGTCTTTGTTACTTATAGTTTAATAAAATAAAAGTGAGTTCTTAATGGAGATGTTCAAGAAACAGTTGACAGTTTCAGGTCTTATGTTTAAGTATTTAGTCCATTTTGAGTTGGCTTTTGTGGATAGTGTCAGGTAAGAGCCCCGGCTTATTCCTTTGCATGTGGATATCAGGTTTCCCAACACCATTTACTGAACACATATCCTTCCCTCATTGTGTGTTCTCGGCATCACTGTCAAAGATTAGTTGATCATATATGCTTGTGTTTATGTGTGAGATCTCTACTTTGCTTTCTTGGTCCATAAGTCTATTTTTATGCCAGTACCTTACTGTTTTGACATCAAAATAAATTTTAAAATAAGGAGGTGTGATGACTCTAGTTTGAAAACATAAAACTTCTAGGAAAATTAATTTAAAAAAACCCTTGGATACAAAACCAAAAGCACAGACAGCATAAACAAAATGGAGCAGTGGGATGAGGTCAAAATAAAGTTTCTTCAAACCAAGGGCAAAACTCACCAAAATAAAAAATGAAAATTATACATAGGATAAAGAGTTCATATCCAAAGTATACAGAACTCAAACTCAGAAGAAAAAAATAATTATTAAAAAATGGGCAAGCCACCTAGGTAGACATTTCTCCAAAGAAGACATAAAAATGGACCAGAGGCTATTTAGCATATGAAAAAATCCTCAATATTACTAACATCAGTGAAATGCAAATCAAATCCACAATGTTAGAATGCTTTTTATTTATAAAATAAAAGATAAATATTGTCAAGTGATATAGTTTGGATGTTGTCCCTGCCCAAATCTTATGTTGAAATGTAACCCCCAGTGTTGGAGGTGGGGCCTGGTGGAAGGTAACCAGATCATGGAGTGAATTTCTCATGAATAGTTTAATAGCATCTGCTTCGTGTTGTCCTTGAAATAATGAATGAGTTCTCATGATATCTGGTTGTTTAGAAGCGTGTGGCACCTCCCCACTCTCACTTTTTTGCTCCTCCTTGTGCCACATGATATGCCTTCTCCACCTTCACCTTCTGCCATGATTGGAAGCTTTCTGAGGCTCCCACAAAGCAGATGATACTATGCTTTCTGTACAGCCTCCAGAACTACGAGCCAATTAAACCTCTTTTCTTATAAATTACCCAGTCTCAGGTATTTCTTACAGCTGTATAAGAACACCTAATATATCAAGGATGTGATGAAAAGAGAACCCTTGGGTACTGTCTATGGAAAGGTAAAATAGTGCAGAGACTATTAAAAGCACTATGGAGGTTATTCAAAAAATTAAAGTTGGAACTATCAAATAATCCAGCAATCCCACTTCTGAGTATATATTCAGAAAACCTGAATTCAGGGTCTTGAACAAATACCCACATTTCCATATTCATTGTGGCAAAATTCACAGTAGCCAAGACTTGGAAGCAATTTAAATGACCAGCAACAGATAACATATTTTTAAACATGTGGTACATACATACAGTGGAATATTTAGCCTATAGAAAAGAGAAAAAGGCTGTCATTTGTGACAACATGGATAAATCTGCAGGATATTATGCTAAGGAAAATAATCAAGACACAGAAGAAAAACTATCATATTATACAAATATATTACTCCAAAATAGTCAAACTCATAGAAGCAGACAGCGGAATGATGATTGATATCGGTTGGAAGTAGAGCAAAACGGGAGATATATCTCAAATGGTATAAAGTTATGGTTACTAAAGTCCTGTAGATCTACCATATATCACAGTGCCTGGAGTTAATAACAGTATGTTATATACTACCAATTCTAATATATCTGTTTCAAAAATTGAAGAGGAAAGAATACTTTCAAACTCATTCTATGAAGCCAGCATTACTCTGATACAAAAGCAGACAAATACATCACAAAAAAGTAAAAGTACAAGCCAATATTCCTGAAAAAACATACATGTAAAAGTCCTCAAGAAAATGCTAGTGAAAAGAATTTAACAGCACATCAAAAGATCATGTACCATGATCTAGTGGGATTCAACCCCAGGGATGAAAACATGGTTCAACATATACAAATAAATAATTGTGAAACATCACACCAACAGAATCGAGAAAAAAAAAATCACATGATTATCTTAATAGATGCTGAAAAATATTTGATAAAATTCAACATCCTTTCATGATAAATAAAATTCTTAACAAATTGGGCATAGAAGAAACATATCTGAGCATGAGAAAGTTTATATATGACAGCTAATGTCACATTGGATGGGAAAATAAATTGTAAGGCTTTCCATTATCTGAAATGAGACAGGGATATCCAATTACACCAATTTAATTCAACGTAGAACTGGAAGTCCTAGCCAGAGCAATTAAGCAAGAAAAACCAATAAAGTACATCCATATTGGAAAGGAAGAAGTCAAATTATCATAGTTTGCAGACTGGATGATCTTATTTTTAGAAAACCCTAAAGATTACACAAAAATCCCTAAGAACTGACAAATATATTCAGTAAAATTGCAGGATACAAATCAATATTAAAAAACCAGTAGTGTTTCTATACACTAAAAGTTATTTGATCACTCTAATAGATAAATCAATAAAGCAATTCCACTTAATATAGCTATAAACATATCTAGAAATAAACTGAAGCAAAGTGATAGATATCTAAAAGGAAATCTATAAAATATTACTATAATAAATTAAACATGACAGAAAAATAAAATATACATCTTGCTGATGGATTGAGATGATAGTGTTAAAATGTCTCTACAACTAAAAGTGATCTACAGATTAAATATAATCTCTATTACTAACAGAGATTATGATTAAATGGAATAAATGGATTACCAACCTCTACCAATAGCATTCTTAAGAGAAATAGGAAAAAAAAAAATCCTAAAATTTACATGGAATTAAAACAGTCCTCAAATAGTTAAAGTAACCCTGAGCAAAAAGAACAAAGCTGGAGGAATTCCACTACCTGATTCCAGATTATGCTACAAAGCTATAGTAACCAAAATACCATGGAACTGTCATAAAAGCAGACATAGACTGATGGAACAGAAGAGAGATCCCAGAAATAAATCCACACACTTAACAATAAAGCAATTTTTGACAAAGGCACCAATAACAAACATTGGAAAATACAGTTTCTTTAATAAATTGTACTGTGAAAACTAGATATTCATATGCAGAAAAATGAATCTAGATTCTCATCTCTCACTATATTCAAAAATCAACTCAAAATTGATTAAAGATTTAAATGTATGACCAGAAACTATGACACTACTAACAGAAAACCTTGAGGAAACACTATAGGGCATTGGTCTGGGCAATGTTTTGGGTAAGATTAAAAAAAAAAAAAGGCAACAAAAGCAAAAACTAACAAATGAGATTATTTAAGCTAAAAACCTTTGATACAACAAAGGCAGGATTAACTAAGTGAAGAGAAAAACTACAAAATGGGAGAAAATATTTGCAAGCTATTCATTCAACAAAGATTTGTAACTAGAATATGTAAGGAACTTTATTGCAAAATAACAAATAATCACATTAAACAATGAGCAAATACCTGAATAGATATTTCTCAAAAGAAGACAAATATCCAACAGTTGTATGAAAAAATGTCTAACATCACTAATCATAAGGGAAATGCAAATCAAAACTATGGTAAGATATAATTTCATCAGTTTATCAAAAAGACAAAAAGTAACAAATGATGAGGATGTGGATAAAGCACATTCATATACTGTTGCTTCTTTCTTTTTTTAGCTGAAATTACAGGCACTCACCACCATGCCTGGCTAATTTTTGTATTTTTAGTAGAGATGGGTTTTCACCATGTTGCATGGGCTGGTCTTGAATTCCTGACCTCAGGTGATCTGCCTGCCTTGGCCTCCCAAAGTGCTGACATTACAAGCGTAAGCCACTGCACCTGGCCCACTCAAATACTGTTGGTGGAAATGTGAAGTAGTACAGCCATGTAGAAAATAGTAGAGAGGCTTTACAAGAGCTTCTGAAAGAAGTATTACACATAGAAAGGAACAACCAGTATTAGCTTTCCAAAAATATACCAAAAAGTAAAGAGCATCAACATAATGAGGAATTTACATCAACTAATGGGCAAAACAACCATCTAACATCAAATGACTGTAATAAACTCACATACATTATTATTAATCCTAATTTTAAATCGACTAAATTCCCCAATCAAAAGACACAGCTGAAACCCATCGGTATGCTGCATCCAGAACCATCTCACATGCAAGCATACACAAAGACTCAAAACAAAGGGATGGAGAAAGATTTACCAACCAAATGGAGAGCAAAAATAAATAAATAAATAAAAAGCAGGAGTTGCGATTCTTACCTCTGATAAAATAGATTTTAAAGCAACAAAGATCAAAAGAAGGCAAAGAAGGTCATTACATAATGATAAAAGGATCAATCCAACAAGAAGAGCTAACGATCCTAAATATATATGCACCCAATACGGGAACACCCAGATACATAAGACTTATAAAGAGACTTAGACTCCCACAAAATAATAGTGGAGACTTCAACATCAATATTTGATAGATCAACGAGACAGAAAATTAACAAGGCTATCCAGGATTTGAATTCAGATCTGGAACAAGTAAACTTAAACATTTATAGAACTCTCCACTTTAAATACACAAAATATACACTCTTATCAGTACCACATCACACCTACTAACAGGTTTATATGAAATATTGGTTGGCTACTTATTGGTTATTTTCTTCCCTCATTTTTTCCTGTCTCAAAAGAAAAGAAAATAGTAGAGAGGTTTCTGAAAAATCTATTAGGTTATTGCAAAAGTAATTACGGTTTTACTACTACTTTTAATGGCAAAAACCACAATTACGTTTGCACCAACCTAATAAGTATAGAACTACCATATCATGGAGCAATCCCACTGCTGGCTATATATTCAGAAGAAAGGAAAGCAGTGTATTGAAGAGACATCTGCACTCCCATGTTTATTGTTGCAGCACTACTTACAATATCCAAGATATGGAATTAACCTAAGTTTCTATCATCAGATAAATGGATAGCAAAAATATGGTATATAAATAAAATAGAATATTATTCATCCCTAATAAGAATAAAATCTTTTCATCTGCAGCAACATGAATAGAACTGGGTCATTATATTAAATGAAATAAACCAGGCATAGAAAAACAAATATTACATGTTCTTACCCACATGTTGAAGCTAAAGAAAAAAATTATCTCATGGAGGTAGTGAGTAGAATGATATTTACCAGCAGTTGGGAGAAAAGAGAAGAATGGGAACAAAAAGCTGGCTACTACAAAATGCAGTTAGACAGAAATTTATAAGTAGCTGTACTCAATAGTATAGTAGGGTAATTACAGTTAACAAAAATTTAGTCTACATTTCAAAACAGAAGAGAATAATTGTAGTGTTCCCAACACAAAGAAAAGATAAATGTTTGAGATGGTGTGTATCCCAATTATACTAATTTGATAAGTACACAATGTATACGTGTCAAAATATCACACATATCCTATCAACTAGGATATATCAACAAAAAATACAAAAAAATCAGGATGAGAAAAAAATTGCTAGGAGGATAAATCTTAGTTAAGTATTAACATTATTATAACAAATAAGTGTATGAGGAAACTTTTGGAGGTAATGAATACCTTTATGGCATTGATTGTGGTAATGGGTTCACACAATCTCTAAGCTCATTAGGTTGAATTATTACATTAATTATGTACAAAATTTTTATTATTTATTTTTCTTGAGACAAGTCCTCACTCCGTTGCCAAGGTTGGAGGGCAATGGCACAAACATAACTCACTGCAGCCTCATCCTCCTGGGCTTAAGTGATCTTCCCACTTCAGCCTCCAAGGTAGCTGGGACCATAGGCATGCCATCAACCCAGCTAACTTGTTTTACATTTTTGTAGAAATGAAGACTTGCCATGTTATGCAGAATGGCCTCAAATTCCTGGGCTAAAGTGATCCTCCTTCCTTGACCTCCCAAAGTTCTGGGATTGCAGGAGTGAGCCATTGTTCTTAGTTTATACAGCATTTTTAACGTCAATAAATAAATAAATTGATATAATGGAATACTTAGGACAATTTTCACAAAAAGCATTAGGAAGCATAAGAGCAAGTTTTATTCATTGATTGTAAAATCGGAAAGATACAACCTGTCTTGCCCAAAAGTGACACCTGGTAATTCGAAGCAATTTAAAATCAGAACTTCTGCTCCCAGGCACTTTTCATTGATTACCAACTGTTCGTCAGTATTTTCTTTCCATAGGATCAGCTTAAAATGAAGTAGTAACAACTCAAGAGAATTGCACCCTTACTTTGCTAAAATCAAAAATGCAATGCCATTTAGCTTTCCTGGTGTCCTGGGAACATTCCCAACCATTTCTTTGCATTTCTTCTTGCCTCAAGCAATATATTCTTAGGTGCAATAGTTTTGTATCACTTAACTATGAAATAATATGAATAAGTTTAACATTATATTGTCCAAGGGAAAAATAAATTGTGCAAGTTACCAGGAAAATATAGGTAGAAGTCTGTTTAATGGTATAAAATAAAGCCAATGGTTTCTATTTTACCAATAGTATTACATCTCATTTCCAAAGTGTTTCCTTGAGGGGACATAAAGTGTATCATATCTAATAACATCTGAATAATATGAAAGATATGGAGACATGGACGTGAACATTGCTCTTTAAAATCTCATGGGGAATTAGGGGAGCATCTTATAAGTTTCCCATGGCTCTCGGAATAGAGTGTTTTGAAAAGGAGAAAGGGACTCAGAAGAAGGACAATAGAATGCACAAAGGTTGTGAGTAGAGAAACGTGAGGATTGAGGCTGAAGCAAATATATGAACAAAACTAGAGAGCTGTTTCTAGGACTGCTTCATTATTGCTGTCTCTCTCTCTATATATACATATATATATATATATATATATACATATACACACATGTGTACACATATAAGTGTATATATATATATACACACATATATGTATATATATACACACACATATGTATATATACACATACATGTGTCAAAGTATACATGTGTGTATATGTATACTAAAGTATATATATGTGTGTGTGTGTATATATGTGTGTGTGTATATATATACTTTAGCCTATATAGCATTTTAAATTAATAACTTTCCTAGTCATATCCTCTATCCCATAACTGTAATACATGAGAAATTTATATTCTTCCCATTTAATAAATGTTGGTTATATTTTGGATAATTGATATGATAATCATCAACTATTATTATTTGCAACTAACAGACCTCAATGTTCAAAGGTCAAAGTGTGTGTGTGTGTGTGTATACTTTGTATTATGTATATTGACAAGAAAAAATACGCCATTTTTGTATTGTGTGTATTGACAAGAAAAAGAATATATATATATATTCTTGGAACTCGGAATCTTGGAATCCGAGTTCCAAATTTCAGGGAGATTTGGGCCATTTGTCCATCAGCCTCCATTCGGATGTTGCCATGGGTTGTAGGTTCATGAATTTCAGGATCCTCCCACTGCAGTGAAGTTTTCAGAGAAAGGGTGTCATTGTTAGCTCAGCAAATACTTCAAGAGATATTAGCGGCAGCCTTGTGCTGGCTAGCTGTTGTTTGTTTTCCCCATCAATCCTTTTGGCAATATTTCAGAGGAAGCAGTCAGGAAGCTTAATCAGAGTGGTTTACGTACTTTGCCAAGGGTCATACAACTGATTGACAAATAAAGGATTTGAATCCAGTTTGCCATAACTTTAAAATACAATCTGTAAGACCCAATTTGAGAATTCCCAATTTGATTTAAAAAAAAAACAGAGATATATAGAGATAGATATACATGTGTTTGTGTGTGTGTATTCAGAGAGAGAGAAAGAGTGTGTGTGCACATGAGAGAGATAGAAATAGAATGCGGGAGACAGAGAGAAGGGAAGTGGAGAGCAGGGTCAGGAAGGGGAGGCAAGAAGAGAAGCAGTACCACTATTAGGCTATCCATCAAATAGCTGCACGTCTGTGACCCTGTGTGACTAAGAGGGCCTTTAAGTTACCTATAAGCTTGGCTGAGCTTTAGATAGGCGTTTCCCTAACTGTAGGATATTAATCTTGCTTTTGCAACATTATTTACTTTAGAAAACTTATAATTGTAAATTATTTCTTTGTTCCCCATGAGATGCAAGTCTTTCAAAAAGTTTATGGTAGGTTTTACAGCCCAGGGATATCTTTTTAAATAAAAGACCTGGTAGCGATACCTTTACAATGTGTTCATTAAGGAAGACAGCACATTTATCTCTGAGCCTTCCTAGGAGAGTAGGGGCCTAACTTTGGTAGGCACTTTTCTAGATGTTAAACGATTTCCTGCTGTGAAGATAGTTTAATGAGAAAGTTTAATTTTCCTTTAGATAAAGTCAAATAGTAAACATAGATGACAACGATCCTCTCATCCCAGTTCATAAAAATGTTCTCTTTATTTCAGCAGAGTTAAGCTCAGACCAAGTCTGGTATCACTCTTCCCTTGCAAAAGCCTTAAATGAAGCCTTCTTTTCCTATTTACTTTGTCCAGTGCAAGTTTTTCTTTGACATATCAATCTCATCCTTTTTCAATGGGTTCTAAATGCACAGTTGTTAATTATGTCTTTGTATTGTTGGTGAATATCATAATAAAACCAATTAACATGGAATTCTTTCATAAGAGAAATGCTAAGTTTCTATTCCAATTCAGAAGACAGAATAATGCTATGTTTAGCTGAAATTCAGTTTTACCTACTTCTTACCTTGGGCATCTGTTTTGATGATATTGTGTACAGATAAATGGCACCATAGACCATATGCATAGCCATATTCTCTAAGATTCACTGACAACTATTTGTTTTTATCAAAGTGATGCATTCTTGTATTTTAGGGAATCACATTCTCTACAGGTTTGTGCGAAGTATAATTTGAGTGGTTTTACAAGGCATCCAAGATGCTCAATATCGTTAATTTTAAATTTAGGGAGAGTAACTTTTATAGATGTTTGTGTGTCTATTTACCGATAGGCTAAATCCTAGACCTGCTTCTAAGCTCTCAGAATCCTACTCTTACTTAGTCAAATATGAACTATATATTACAAGATGCTATAGCTATGGCTAAAATGTTAATTTCATATATAATATATGACATTGAAAATCTCCTTGGTTCAGCATAAATAAAATGCTATGCTGAAATCAATTTGGAATAAAAGATGTCATCCAAAATAACTGTGATCAACACTAAAAACAAGTGAAGATGTTAATAACGTGCAATTCTTCATCTCTGTGTCCTGAAACATATAGTGACTTTAAATAGATTGTCTACTTTAGTGAAAGAAACTAGGTCTACCATTGAATATTCTGAAACAGCCAAGAGGTCAGCTTTGGCCTTAGAACATTGTCTGTTAGTTGCAAATAATAATAGTTGATGATTATCGTATCAATTATCCAAAATATAACCAACATTTTTTAAATGGTAAGAGTATGAATTTATAATGTATTACAGTTACAGACTAGAGGATATGGCTAGGGAAGCTATTAATACTTGCAATAAGATCTCTTTGGATTTGTATATTTAATAAGAAAAACAAAACTGCTTTTACACAACTTGGACCTTCTGAGGGACAAATTAAACATTGTTCCCCAAAATAATGTGAGAACTGAAATGGCTTTAAGTATAACATGACAGTTGAGTTTGAGTGAAGAAGACACTTTGAGAAGAAAAATTAACAGGATTATCATTTTAATAGACCTGTAGAATTTTTGCCCAGAAATTAGAGATCCTAAGTTACAGGAGGATCTGACTGCATTCTCGCTAAAGAGGAAACACTTAAGACAGGGCAGCACATGGCTATAAATATGTGTAGCAAAGGATCATGCATCAATTAGTGGTTTTTGCAATGTGCAGTTTTGATGGCAAACACAGAATAACAGTTTTATTTGTACTAAAGAAAACAGAAAGCAAAACAAGAAAATTGAGCCAATATACATAATAACATTATGAATAAGAAGGGATGGGAATCACAGATTCTTCGGTGGCAATTTCAAGGACACAGGAAATCAAGAGGTATAGGTAAGGCAGCAAAAGGCCTGGAACATGAAGGTGGCTCCCAATACCTCCCTTCCAATATCATGCATGTTCCTCTCTCCCACAGATATGATGAAAGTACTAAGAGATATTTTCAGGTTATCTCACACAGTGTAGAACATTTGAATTATAGAAGATCTTACTTTTTGTTCCCTGAGAATTGTATAACTTACAAGACATTCCCCAGTGTATGCCTCATAGACTTCAGTTTTCTTTTCCATAAGTAATCATTAGTCAGACTAAGAGCATTCAATAAAGTCTATTTATCCTAGTAAATTCTGTTAGTCCATTTACCCAGAGATGGTCTCCACAAAGACATTGGACTTGGCCTCTGCCATGGTTAATTTTAGATGTTGTCCGCACTAAAGTAAGAGATACGCAGGTAACTGGTAAACATTATTTCTGGGTATTATTTGAGAGTGTTTCTGGAAGACACTGACATTTTAATCAGTGAACTGAATAAAGAAGAGCTGCCATCATCCAGGGTGGGTGGGCACCACTGAATTCATTGAGGGTTCCGATAGACCATAAAGGTAAATGAAAAGCAAATTCACTCTCTCTTCTAGAGCAGGGACAACCATCTTTTCCTTCCTTTGGACATTAGAACTCCAGGTTCTGAGGCATTTTTACCTTAGAATTTGCATCAGCAAATCCATGTTTCTAAGACCTTTGGCCTCAGACTGAAAGTCACATCATATGCCCCCTTGATTCTCAAGAATTTCGACTTGGGACTAAACTACAGCATCAGCTTCCCTGGCTCTCAGCTTGCAGATGGCATACTATGGGACTTCTCAGCCTCCATAACCATGTAAGCCAATTCTTACAGTAAATCATCTTTCATCTATCTTTAATATATATCCTATTGGATCTATTTTCAGAAGAACTCCCACTAATGTAGTCATTTTCTTTTTTTAGTTTCATCCAGGTAGCTGCCTTAACTTTTTCCCCAGGAAAAAAGAAAGAGGAAAGACCCAGTAAAAATAATTATATGCATCTGGCTAAATGGGTTTTATCGGAAATAAAATTGAAATCAGAAACCAAAGTAACTTTGTTAAGTGTTTCCACTGGAAGCCAAGAACCAAATATAGATAACCAAAGACATGGATAGGTTGAGCTGGCATACAGAGGAGAGAATATAGGCCAGATTTTTAAAGATTTGTATGAATATTTAACAGAGCATTTAAATATATGGAAGTGAAGTGAATTTAAGCTCAAAATAAAAGTTATTGGACAGAAAGTATTGGAGGCATACCTTGGCAATTTGCATTTCTAATATTTACCCTGACAATTACTATGGCCATTAAGATTTGAAACCTCTAAGCAAAGGTTAAATGGGCAATAGGGAGACAGACTTTTCCTCCGGAGGAAAATATCATGAATTAAAATGAAAATTCTGTTTACTATGCTTAAGTCAATATGGAAAAGGCAAAAAAAGAAACAGTGAGACCATTATGGAGGATATGGGTACAGTTCAGATAAGGTTGATGGCTTGAATTAGAGCCATTACTACATAAATGGGTGGGAAAACATAGGTGCAAGATAGCTTTCAATAAAAGATAAAACAAATATGAAGAGGCATCACATCAAAGGAGTCTGGTTTTAGAACAATCTGAATAGGTTTCCAGCTTTTACATTTCTTAATTGTATGACCTTAGATAAGTTATGTGCTTTTCTAAGTCTTCGGATTGGTCATCATTATAATACAAATAATTAAAATAACTAAGGATTTATTGTTACTAAATGAATCATAAGATTATGGCAAATGCTAGTTTATTTAAATCCATGCTAAAATTTATAGATAAAGAAATTTGAACGAATTTGTTAATTATAATGTTAAGGCAATGTGGCTAGTCACATATTACTGAATTATATCAGAAATAAAAATGACTATAGAAAAATGAATTACATATGAAAGAAAATTGTGTAATGCTTTAAATCCTAGTATTATTCTGAAGTTAAATCACATCCAAGAGTGACATATTAACACAACAGACTGGCTGGTTTGAATTTATCAAGATGCAATTCTTGGCTTTTAAAAATATGGATTGTGCTTGCAAAAGCATTCAGCAAACTGAGTCATCATTTGCTTAAAATTCAGCTGATTTAGAGTGAAATTGGCCTATTATAGATCAAATATAAAAATGCAGATGTATTCATAAACGAATATTAAGAACACTGGACTGGCAACAAAAATCCATTTGAAATGATTTTCCTAATCATCATGATATTGAATTAAGATCATTTGACTTTGTAGCCTAAGTGAGTATCGCGTTAGTTAAAATTCTGACATAATCATCCAAATTTGTAGGTTATAAATTTTAAAAATCACATTTTATAAAAGACTTTGACATGCATTTTCACATTGACCTCTACTGAGAATAAAATCTCTGTAGAATAAATAATATAAAACAACTGATTTCTGCTGAGAGAGAACTGTCCTCCTGGTGGAGATGCTGGGTTACATGACTGATGACCATCAGTCATCAACACTGCTAGGTCTTCCCTCCACCCTCAGAGATCTAAAGGCCTTCAGACACTACCTAAAATCTTTTCTCATACAAAATCCTTCTATCAAACTGTTTGTGTGTGTGTGTGTGTGTGTGTGAATAAAGACTGGGTAGAAGTATTAATATATATGAAACAAGAATGACAGGCTATCAATAGTTGTTGAAGCTGGGTGATGGATACATGAAGATCTAATACAGTTTTGTGTTTGCATCTTAAATGTTCAAAATTTTAATAACAAAAAAGGTAAAACAAATTATGTGCTTTAGAATTAGAATAATCTGGCTTAAAGTCCTAGGTCTGTCAATGATGAGATCTGTGTCCTAGGGCAAGTTTCAATCTGCATCAGTGTCGATTTCTTCTTCAACAAAATGAAGATCTATTCCATTATAAAGAGTTTCTATAAGGATAAAGTAGATAATATATTTCACTTTCTTAGCACAGGTTACAGACACTATTTACCCATTTGTTGTCTTCATGTTAATAAAAAGACATACTTTTCCTCAAAGCATCTTATTGACATTTTATTTTTTTAAAAAAAGTATTTAAGCCAGATGCTATGGCTCACACCTATTATCCTAAAACTCTGGAAGGTCGAGGCAGGTGGATCACTTGAGTTCAGTATTTCAAGAACAGTCTGGGCAACGTGACGAAGCCCTATCTCTACAAAAAAAAAAAAAAAAAAAAAAAAAAAAAAAAAAAAGCAGAGTGTGGTGGCATGCACCCATAGTCTCAGCTACTTGGGAGGCTGAGGTGAGAGGATTGCTTGAAACCAAGAGGTGGAGGTTGCCGTGAGCTGAGATCAACGCCACTACACTCCAGCCTGGGGTAACAGAGCCAGATCTGTTTCCCAAATAAAATTTTTTAATATATGAATTTAAGTAAATGTAAAGTCAACAGACTGCCATGTTGTGCAGCACATAACATGTTCAATTATAGGAGGCAGCACGAAGTTGTCACAAAGTGCTAAGTCTATCACTGTTATAATTATTCCCAACCATGAAAGCCGTATAAGAATGGCAGAAGGCTGGGACACTGGAATTTCTCATTGGCTGATGCAAATAAGAGCAATATGTGTCTCTCTGAGTCTCCACACCCCATCACCACTTATGACTTGATTAATTTTCTATTTTCATTTTGCCCATTTTACTGCATCTTCCAGGAAACTGTGAGGTTGGTTTCCATCATGGAGCTCTAACTACCAGACTCTCCATGGACTCTTCCAGGGTTTCCTTTCTGATTTTATCCTTAATAGCACATTTTATCCCCATTGAGTGTGTACTGGAAACTGATTCAAAACATTTCAATTTAAAGAAAATGGGATATATATATATAAACACAGTAATAAGTACAAATTTCATTTGAAACACATAATAAATACATATTCCATCTGAATATGGGCAATGTTTCATATTTTCTGAAATGGCTGAGCAGAAATACATTTTATGAATTGCGAGAGTGCTGAGAATACTGATTAGGTATGGAGACAGTGTTTCTTATTCCAAGTCACTCCTGTATTTTCTAGAATTTGAGAACAAATGAAAACAGAAGTGGTTTCTACTGATTTTTATTAAATGAATGTTGTTATTCTTAATGTGATCATGTTTCTGCTTTTTAACTATGCTAACCAAAGTCACACCTTTTACATAACAAAAAATGCAGAGCCGAGAATTAAGTTGTTATTGTAACCTTTTTACTGTTATTGACCATAAGACCTATCAAGAACATAATTTGAGTACACATATTTTCTCAGCATAACTTCAGATAGCCATATATAAGAATTTGGAAATGAATTTTAATGTTATATGTTTTAATTTATTCAAATAAAATATTAAAGATATTAGGTTGGTACAAAAGTTATTGTAGTTTTTGCCACTACTTTCAATTGGAAAAACTGCAATAATATTGCACCAACATAATATTATTAAAAACAAATTATTTTCAAAACAAACTAAAGGTATTACTTTAAAAGTAATTACTATGCACCAGGAAAGGATATAATTTTTAATTTAATATTAACAGTCTTAGGAAATAAGCATCATTGGCAGGGCCAGGTTCCTCATGCCTATAATTCCAGCACTTTGGGAGGCCAAGGTGAGCAGATTGCTTGAACTCAGGATTTGAAGATCAGCCTGGGAAACATGGCAAGACCACATTTCTGAAAAAATTTAAAACGTTACCCAGGTGCTGTCGCACATGCTTGTAGACTCAGCTACTCGGGAGGCTGAGGTGGGAGGACTGCTTGAGCCTGTGAGGTCCAGGCTGCAGTGAGCCAAGATCATGCCACTTGCATTCCAGCCTGAGCACCAGAGAAAGACTCTGATTCCAAATAAAGAAAGAAGCATCACTTCCATTTTCAACTTATAGATGAAGCAAATAAGTCACAAAATAAAGCAAGTAACTGTCCCAAAGTCACCAGTCTCAGTGACACCACCAGATTCTAACCCCAGCCTCTCTGGCACCAAACTTTCTGTTCTTAACACCATGCTGTGTCATCCTGTAGGTAACATGTTGCTAGCTTAAAAACAGCATCCGGCCAGGCGCAGTGGTTCAAGCCTGTAATCCAGCACTTCGGGAGCCCGAGGCGGGTGGATCACGAGGTCAAGACATCGAGACCATCCTGGTCAACATGGTGAAACCCCGTCTCTACTAAAAATACAAAAAATTAGCTGGGCATGGTGGCGCATGCCTGTAATCCCAGCTATTCAGGAGGCTGAGGCAGGAGAATTGCCTGAACCCAGGAGGCGGAGGTTGCAGTGAGCCGAGATCACGCCATTGCACTCCAGCCTGGGTAACAAAAGCGAAACTCCGTCTCAAAAAAAAAAAAAAACCAGCATCCATCCTCAAGCTTATGTAGGTGAACAAGAACTCTCAAGAGAACAGGAGTTTCTTCTTCCATAATAGAAAGTTTCACATAACTATTATTAAATATTATTCCCATAAGGCCTTTTGAAATGAGAGAGATGAAGTTGTTTTAAGGTAAAGTGGACCACAAATCTCTTACACTAACATAATTATCTAAATTAACATAGAATCAGAATAATATTGAAAGGAGTTTACTACAAAGAATTTGGAAATGAATTTTAATGTAATATTATTTCATGTATTCAAAGAAAATATTAAAGGTATTATTAAGTTGGTGCAAAAGTTATTGTAGTTTTTGCCACTACTTTCAATTGGAAAAACTGCAATAACTTTTGTACCAACATAATATTATTAAAAACAATTTATTTTCAATACTAGAATAATTAAGTTCACTACTAGAATAATATTGGATAAGTGTAGAAGTACCACTCAGATGCTTGTTTATCTACAGTAATTCAGAAAACATTGAAATTCTGGGGATGGGGTGAGGTGCCTGAACCTCAGAAAGTGGGAAGGGAAAAGGGCATGTGCAGGTTTAGAAAGCCTTGCTGGTGACTGAAATGAAGTTTCCTAGACAAGCCAGTTAAGGTGGCACTTCTCACCTACATTAGGAAAATGTAATGAAAAACAGAAACATAGCCACTCTTTGCAAGAAATGAGCTGACTGACCAGCCTCTGGAAGCACCATAGTATTGCTGCCAAAAAGAGATAGAACCTTAAATATTTATCATTAAAACCACTGGAAGAGAATATTTTACTCAACAGCATATAAAATCACCAGAAAGTACTATGTGAATAATTGGATATGTTCTGTAGAATTAGAATGAACACATTTTACAAAATGATATAGATGGACCCTAAATTTTGAAAACAACATTGAGTTCTAACATTATAATTAATCCCCAGGACCCTTTTGAGACAGAAGTGCTGAGTCCAGTGTGTGGGTAAAAAGAAGAAAACAGCATGAACCTGACCCTACCCAGACTTATTTTCTCTAACTTAACCTCATTCCATGCTACCTACTGATGATCTTCTGACTCTTGTATATTTTGTGTGAAAGAAGGCATTGAGGAGAATGATGTCCTGGGGATTTTATGCTAATTATAAATAAATATTTGTGTCTGAGTCTACAGCAGCACAAGCAGCATCTTTGTCGGGTACTTATATTGCTTTGTCAATTCTGATTCCTATTAGCTAATACTGCATTCATGTAGAGCTGAAATATAGGAAAGTTTCTTTTCTTTAAAAGTAAGTGCCCTCTGCACCAACTTCTTTGAACCTTACTTAGCAGTATTTGTGCAAATTTTTAGCACAATTGTAGGTAAATATAGTTATCTTTCCACATAGGTTTCACTATACAGATTTAACTGATTTAATTGCTATCAAGATCTCCCACTGTAATCGAATAATGCTCTATAAAAATAATTACAATAATAATCATTATTAAAATGATTATGACAAATATATAATCTGTAAATTGTATAGAATATACAATTTTACAGACAATTATATAATCTGTATATAATTTTACAGACAATTATATAATCTGTATAAAATATAATCTATATACATTTTACAGACTATATAATCTGTAAAATGCTTTAAGGCATTTTAGTGTAGTCAGTACAATATTTCTAAGAGTGTTAATTAGTTCTGATCTCTAGACTAGAAACAGCTGACAGATAACCTCTTTAATCATTTGTACTATGAGGACATTCAAGTATGGCTTATAAGGTCTTCCCTAGAACATTTGGCAATTGCTGTAGATATGATAGTAGTACTTTTGTTGTAATTGGTGCTATTAGTGGTATAAGGTTTGTAGTGTAAATAGAATTAGCACTCATTTTGTGTTCTTACATAACCAAGATATAAGAAGAACACATATTTTGTTCTTATACAGCCAAGAATATAAGAATCAGGTAAGTTTGGCAGCTTATCCCCTGAGGTCAGATCTTTTACCCAAGGGTTCAGATTAGGCCACATGCCCCTCAATCTAAGAGAGGATTTCTTGCCTAAGGTAAGATGAAAAATTTGATCAAACTTACAACTATTAAAATACTACCTCAAGGGAGCCATTAATAAAATGTAGTTGAAGAATTTCCTGAGACAGAAAATGAGATTTCATTTCAAGTTTACAAGAAGAGTTTGTATAAATATTTTTCAGGTGTGCACTTTTTTTCACTAATAAATATTTGTATTTACAGTAGAATTTAAACTGAAATTTGAATTAATTAAAACAACTGACCTGGTAATAAGATTGTGGTCACATCTTCTAACAATCCTTCTATGCTGTTATGAAACTGTAATTATTATTTAACATATGTATTAATTACATATGAAAGCAACTTCATAATAGTTTAGTTGATTTGTTTGCATACAGAAACCAGTCATATACTAGTTATTATACGAAACCCATATCTACCATAAAGGACCCAAATTTGATGAAGATCAAACTGGCTTAAATCAGTTCACAACAATAAAAACAGTAATAGGTAGCATTTGTTGAAGGCTT
The DNA here is from genome assembly GCF_049354715.1 of Callithrix jacchus. Classification (NCBI taxonomy): domain Eukaryota; kingdom Metazoa; phylum Chordata; class Mammalia; order Primates; family Cebidae; genus Callithrix; species Callithrix jacchus. The sequence continues at coordinate 91,152,275 of NC_133511.1, forward strand.
GCTATGAGTCAGATACTACTCGGAGTATACGTATTATCACATTTAAATATGTATTCTCATATTTAAATGTATTATCACATTTAAATATGTATTCTCACAACGAACCTAGAAATTAGATACAATTTTACCCTAATACTCAGAAGAATAATGTTAGTCAAGCCTATACAGCAGGATATACATTTATGTAAGCATAATCATTATACTCATATAAATTTATTTATGATTTTAGATAAGATTTTAAAAGCCCACACTTCCTCTCATTGTTCTGCTTTGACTTTATAATAATGAAACATTTAATGACAATGTAATGGCTGCTTGTATTAATGTATCATTTTCATAATATTGTACAAGTTCATTTGAATTGCATTTTATAAAATTTTTAATCATAGAGAATTTATCTGTTATTATCTCTCCATATTAAATTCTTGGGTTTTTATTGAGTTATAATTATAAATCCCTAGAGTCCAGTTTCTAGATTTGATTATATAAATGCCTGTATACATATTGTTACATGTTACCTTTTTGCCTTTTAAAAAGAATATACTGATTTATCATGACAATCACAATAAATCTATGGCCCAACGGGCATCTTAATTTTAATTCCATTTGTTTTCTTAAGATAAAACTAGGTGCTGGGAGATTATTTTAATATATATTTCTTTAATCAATCACAAGGGTAATTTGCTATCTGCCTTTCTTATGTTAAATTGCCTTTTTATATTCATGCATTTTTCAAAATTCAGCACCAAGTACAGAAGATTCATTTAGGCATGTTCCATGTTTAGTAGTTAGTTGTTTTTAAGAGTACATTTAAAGGAAACAAGCAAAGAAACAACATTCTTTTCCATCAACACATTTGGAGTTTTCCTTGATACCAACTCTCATTGTCTAGGCTTAAAATTGTTAAAGGGAAAAATAGAAATGAAAGAAAAAATATATTTTAAATGGCATTAAAAGGTAAACTCAGAAACCCAAACAGTTCATATTTCCTTGAAATTCTTTTGAAAAACACTGACTATATTTCTTCTACTGTACTGAAAGCAAAAAATATAGACATGCTTTGAAATATAATAAATTTCTTTGTTTACCATAAAATATAAATAAGTACAGTAGCAAAACAAAGATAACACATATCAAAAGAAATAGAGAAAGGGTTCTGGAACATAAGTGATGAAAAGGAAATCTGTTTTCTCTGTTAGAGGACTGTAAAATAAACTATTCATTTAAATATTCCTAACTGCTTCCCAATCGCTAAAGTGATTCGCTTTAATATATGTATTGATGAATATAATATCTAAGTAAAGAGCTCTTTCCTTTGGACTAGCCCAAATGTTCTTATTTTGGGCCTTGCTAAATAGGAAGGTGTCCTACAGATGTGCCCTATTGCTTACAGACTGAAGAAACAGGTCCAGGAAGAGGAAAGAACATTTTAAGGTTATATACTGATACAACTTCAAAACAAGACTTAAAAGTTCAGCTCTCTTAATTCAGCATATATATGTATATATACTCAAAAAATGTTACCTTCTGTGTGTGTAGACTTAGAGACATTTTAATCTCACAGATATCTCTCTTTTGCCTTCACCACTCCTTTGAGTTAATTTACATAATACTCCAATCAACTTTTACAATAAAAAAGGCACTGGCTGGCTTGGCCAATTCTACAATATGTCATTCTAGTGAAGACTGGGCATAAATATAATGCAGAAACGAAAACCCAAGTAGGAGATAAATTATACCTGTGCCTATTTGAATCGTGGGCAAAAGTTATTAAATAAAAAATGTGAGGCCAGGTGCAGTGACTCATACCTATAATCCCAGCACTTTGGGAGGCCAAGGCGGGTGGATCACGAGGTCAAGAGATGGAGACCATCCTGGTCAACAAGGTGAAACCCGTCTCTACTGAAAAAAAACACAAAAAATAAAAATTAGCTGGGCATGGTGGCGTGTGCTTATAGTCCCAGCTACTCGGGAGGCTGAGGCAGGAGAATTGCTTGAACCCAGTAGGTGGAGGTTGCGGTGAGCCAAGATCGCACCATTGCACTCCAGCCTGGGTAACAAGAGCGAAACTCCATCTAAAAAAAAAAAAAATTTTTTTTGAAATTCTTTATGTTTCTCTTATCAAAATTAATAGAAATCTTTTTTCTACTTTGTAAGTTTTCTTTCTATACTACTGTATAGAAAGTAATTATTTTAGGGATCTTTACACATTTCTTATTTCAATAGGTTTTTGTGGAACAGATGATGTTTGGTTACATAAATAAGTTCTTTAGTGGTAATTTCTGAAATTTTGGTCGACCCATCACTCGAGCAGTGTACACGGTCACCTATGTGTAGTCTTTTATCAATCACCCCACTTCCACCCTTCTCCTCAGTCCCCGAAGTCCACTGTATCATTCTTATGCCTTTGCAAGGGATCTTGATAAATATTGCCAAATTGCTTTCCAGTAACTTTTTGATCAATCTATTCTGAATACAGCTGCCAGATTGCCCTTTTTTAAAGGCAAATCAAATCATGTATATACTGGCCTAAAATACTTCAGTGATTTCCAGTGCTTTCAGAATAAAATACAAATGCTTAAGTCTGGTCCACATGGTTCCTATAAAACTTGATCCTGTCTGCCTGTCCATATCTCAAATCAACTTCCATTTCACTCACTACACTCCATCTACCACTAGACACCCACCAAGGTTGGTAACAGCCCCTACCACAGAGAGCCTGATGATAGGCTCATTGGAAACAATCTCACCCAGTTTTGCACTTTCCAGCTGCTTAGGTTGTAGAGTGTAGGATGGAATCCCTGAGAGCCTCAGGTCACCCTGTCACAAGGGACATCCCAGTACCTTCTCCAATCAACAAAGGATAAGTAAAAATTTCACTGCTATTTTGCATGCAATTTCTTCTTGCTTTCAAGTGCCACCTACTGAACTAAAGATCGAATAGCATTTTCTAATACAACATCTGGTGATACCAGTGTACCATGCTCTGCTGGCTCTAATCTGCAACAACCATCTACTGGCCTTTAGGGTGAACTAAAATTTCCAATATAATTCCTCCTGACAGCAAGTGCAATGCACTGGGGAATAAGCCTTTCAAGACCTCCACCTCCTCATCTCTGTAGAAGCCAGTGAGCCTGACCACGTGTCCAGCATGCCTTTACTACAACCGACAAACTAGCATTTGAGACAACCATTGCAATAAGGCTATTCATACCAAAAAATTCATAATATGCCTAAAACCAATAGATGCAAAGCCAAAGGATGCCTTCCAACATGCATGACAGGTGCACTTTCAAGATGGAAAGAAAGAAAAAAACTTCTACCCAAATGAAAGTAAATGGAAAAATAATAAATGTTAGCTTCTATAGATAAGAAGGAACCAGCCCAATAACTCCAGCACCATGAAGAAACAGAATGTCGTGATATCTCCCCAAAGGAACACACGAGCTCTCTAGCAGTGGATCCTAACAAAATGAAAACTTTCAACTGACCAATAAAGAATTCAAGATATGTATTGTAAGAAAGTTTAATGAGATCCTAGAGGAAGTTGGAAACCAACATAATAAAAATGCAACAGCAACTTGGGATATGAGAGAAGTGGCAGATATATTTTATGGAATACAACAGAACTTACAGAAATGAAAAATTTACTGAAGGCATTTCAAAACACAGTTGAAAGTTTTAACAATATGCAAGACCAAACAGAAGAAACATATTTAGAGTTTACAGACTGTTTTTTTTTTTAATTAACACAGGCAGATTAAAACAAAGAAAGTTGAATTTTAAAAAATGAACAAAGCCTTCAAAAATACAAGACTATGTGAATATATCAAGTCTACAAGTTATTCTTGAAGAAGGAAAAAGTTTAATTCACCATAAAATTATTCCAATTTGAGGGAATAATTCAGAAAAATTTTATAGATCTAGCTAGAAGACATCCAGATACAAGAAATTCAGAGAATACCTGGAATATGCTATGCAAGATAAGCATCACCAAGGCATATTGTCAGACTATGCAAGGGCAAAGTGAAAGAACAAATTTTAAAGGCAGCTAGAAAGATGTGTCAAATCACCTGTAAAGGAAATCCTATCAGACATACAGCAGACTTCTCAGCAGAAACCTTATAAGCCATAAGAGATTGAGGTTCTACTTTTAGTATCCTTAAAAATGTCGGCCAAAGTTTTATATCCTGTGTGAGCTCCCAAAATTTGAGACAGGTTTTGGCTAATTTAGAAAGTTTATCTTGCCAAGGTTGAAGACTTATGCCTGTGAAAGCTTCAGGAGGGCCTGATGATATGTGCCCAAGGTGGTCAGAGCACAGTTTTTATTTATTTTATTTGTTTATTTATTTTGAGACTGAGTTTCACTCTTGTTGTCCAGGCTGGAGTGGTGCAATGGCACAATCTCACCTCACTACAACCTTTGCCTCCCAGGTTCAATGTGATTCTTCTGCCTCAGCCTCTCGAGTAGCTGGAACTACAGATGCCCACCATCACACCTGACTATTTTTTTGTTTTTAGTAGGGACAGGGTTTTTTATGCTTTTAGTAGGGACAGGGTTTCACTATGTTTTTTATGTTTTTAGTAGGGACAGGGTTTCACTATGTTGGCCAGGATGATCTCGAACTCCTGACCTCGTGATTCACCCCTCTTGGCCTCCCAAAGTGCTGGTCACAGGCGTGAGTCACCACACCCAACCCATTGTTTGGTTTTATACATATTAAGCAGATATGAGACATCAATCAACATATGTAAGATGAACATTGTTTCAGTCTGGAAAGGCAGGACAACTGGAAGCAGGAAGGGGCTTCAAGGTCATAGGTAGATACGAGACAAACCTTATACTCTTTGAGTTTCTGATTAGCCTCTCCAAAGGAGGCAATCAGATATGCATTAATCTCACTGAACAGAGGAATGACTTTGAATAGAATGGGAGGCAGGTTTTTTTCTAAGCAGTTCCCAGCTTGACTTTTCCCTTGAGCTTAGTGATTTTGGGGGCCCAAGATATTATTCTTTTACACCTGCCATACTAAGCTTCAAAAATGAAGAAGAAATAAGCTCTGTAACACAAGCATATTCTAAGCGAATGTGTCACTATTTGGCTAGTCATACAAGAAATGCTCAGAAGAGTTCTAAACATTAAATAAAAGGACAATATCGTCCATCATAAAAGCATATGTAGATAAAGAGCTCACATATCCTATAAAGCAATTACACAATTGAGATTCCAAGGTAACTAGTTATCAAAATTATGACAAGAACAAACCTCACATGTCAACATTAACCTTGAACATAAATGGCCTAATGATATAAACTGGAAAAGTGAATTTAAAAAATAAGACCCAACAGTCTGCCACAGGAAACAAAATTGATAGGCTATTAGTTAGTTTAACCAAGAAAAAAGAGATCAATCTAATGGTTAAAGACAGCTACATACAGAAATTAAAGAGGTGGGCAAAGATCTATCAAGCCAATGGAAAACACAAGCAAGCTGAATATTCTTATATCAGATGAAACAGACTTTAAACCAACAACAGTAAACACATACATACATAGGCACACACACACACACACATGCAGAAGGACATTATATAATGATAAAGTGCTCGATACAACAAGAAGATTTAATTATCCTAAATATATATGCACCCAACACTTTAGCACTCAGATTCAGAAAATAAATACAACTAGACCTAAGAGAAAACAGTGACAGCAATACATAATAGTGGGGAACATCAACAACACTAGAAATATCATTGAGGAAAAAAGTTAACAAAAAAACTCTAGTCTTAAACTAACTCTAGACCAAATGGGATGTAATACACATATACAAAATATTCTACTCAACAACTGCAGAATATACATTTTTCTCATCTGTACATAGAATATTCTCCAAAATTGGCTATATTCTTGACCACAAAGCAAGTCCCAATAAATTGAAAAATCAAAATTATATTAAATATCTTCCTAAACCACAGTGGAATAAAATTAGAAATCAATGCCAAGAGGAATTCTGAAAACCACAGAAATATATGAGAAATAAACATCTTGTTACTGAATGACCTTGAGAAAACAATAAAATTAAGGCAGAAATAAAAAAAATGAAAATAGATACAGAACATCCCCAAACCTCTGGAATATGGCAAACGCAGTGCTAAACAGAGAACTTACAGTGTTAAATGCTTACATCAAAAAGATAGAAAAATCTTAAGTTAAAAACCAAATATCATATCTCAAGGAAGCAGAAAAGCAAAATCAAATCAAATCTAAAGTTAACAAAAGAAAAGAAATAACACAGATCTAAGCAAACTAAATGAGACTGAGACCAAAAAAAAAATACGAAAGATCAAAGAAACTAAAAGGGCAAACAAAATCCATAGACTACTAGTAAGTGTAACCAAGAATAAAAGAGAGAAGATTCAAAAAACCCAATTAGAAACAATAAAGATGGCATTGCAATGATAAGGAGAAAATACAAGATCCTCAGAGATTTTGTATCTCTATGCACACAACCTAGAAAACCTAGAAGAAATTGATAAATTTCTGGAAGCATACAACCTACCAAGATTGAATCAGAAAGAAATAGAAATCCTAAACAGACCAGTAACAAGTAATGAAATTGAATCAGTAATAAAAAATATTCTAACCAAAGCACCTGGGATCCAATGGATTTATAGACAAATTTCATCAGATGTACAAAGAAGGGCTGAAATTAATTCTACTGAAACTATTCCCAAAAATGAAGGAGGAGGAATTGCATCCCAACTCATTCTGTGAAACCAGTTTTACCCTTATACAAAAATCAATCAAGGACATAACCACAAAAAAAAAAAAGACAACTACAGTTCAATATCCCTGAGGAACATAGATGCAAAAATCCTCAGTAAAATATAAGCAAATGAAATCCAACAGCACATCAAAAAGAAAATTCATCACGAAAAACTGGGCTTTATTCCAACAATACAGGGTTGGTTAAACCTTTACAAAAAAATGAATGAGATTCAACACATAACAGATTTAAAAACTAAACCACATTTATTACTTATAATAATAATAAAAATTGTTATAGATGTACAAAAACCATTTGATTAAATTTAGCATCCCTTCATGATAAAATAATTACAAACTAGACATTGAAGGAACATACTTCAAAATAGTAAGATCTATACATAACAAACTGACAGCTATCATCATACTGAATGGAGAAAAGTTGAAAAGACTCCTCCTATGACCTGGAAAAAGACAAAGATGTTCATTCTCACCACTCCTATTCAGCATACTACTGGAAGTTCTAGCCAAAGCAATCAAGCAAAAGAAATATTTAAAAAGCATCTAAATTAGAAAAGAGGAAATAAAACTACCTTTGTTCACTGATGACATGATTTTACAACAAGAAAACTCTGGGAACTCTTTCAAAACACTCAGTCTTGATAAGACACTTTAGTAAAGTTTCAGTATATCCAATCAGTATACAAAGTTAGTAGAATTTCTATATACCAATAACATTCAAGCTGAGTACAGCACACAGCAGAGGGACCCTCAGCCTGTTTGGATATTTGTTGTTTATTTATTTCATACCAATGCACTTCTAAAAATTCATTTGTTTCATTTTTAAAGGGCAGGGGTAAAAACATTCAACATTCTACTGCCAATGTCATGCTAGGTTGGCATCTTGATAAACTTACAACCAAATCATAGACGTCTTCCTGCATCTCCCTTTACCTTTGTTCCTAAACCCAGATTGTTTTTCTACTATGACGTTATCTCTGGGTAGTTTTGCTACACAATGCTCTTAACTCTGTTTTTGCATACAACACAGTCTAACTCTGTTTAGGAATCTGCAATGATAATCTGCCACTTTAATGCTATCCTCTTCATTGGCATAATCCCTTACCCCATTTCTCTTATCCATTTCACATTTTCAGAACTCCTGTTGCTAGGTTAAAAATACTATCTAACTCAATTTAGCAATTCACCTTTGTGACCCTTAAATATTTAGATGGTATGATTAAGATTTCCTTTACAAAGTAATTATAAAATAATTGAAAATGGGAAAGTAATGACTGAACTCTCTAATAGAGTCTTAAGGGATGGCTAGGGATATTTCAGCTTTAAGAATGGGGATAGGGTGAAGAGGTCACATCATCAGGCTTTAATGAAATAAGCTTTATGAAATGTTTGGCCTTGTATTTGTTGCAAGAATATTATAATAAAGGGTAGAATCAAAATATACTCAGAGATCCTGGAATATTCCTACTAGCAGAATAAGCTATATATTGTATATCATCATGGAAATTTTTCTTTAAAATGTTATTTGTATTAAAACATGTAATACTAAAAGTTTTCATATTCTATAATTTTTGTGTGCTAGAGTATTTGTAATTATTTATGACTTGAAGGTGAAGATTGCATTTCTGTGAAGTAAGGCAGTAAATTTGTAGTTTACAGTATCATAGAGGAATACCCTGGCTATGGTGCCACCTGGCCATGGTGTCACAGCTAAGAAAAAAGACTTCTATTTTATGTTTCTTTATTCATGATTAAAACCTATATATGGAATATATGGCTAGGGAAGAGTAGGTCAGGATCCTGCCCTCTTTCCCTATCAGGGTTGTGTGGGCTGTAAATTTCCAAAATGAGAAGCATTCTCTCCAACGATGCTGTATAATATGGGAGTCAGTAATAATCTCTCCAAAAAAAATCAACATGCCATTTGGAAAGGAGATGGATCCTGAACCCCACCCCTTTCCCCATAACTACTAAAAAAACTCACAGTAGATAGATCAGAAGAGAGATAAACTTTTCATCCCCTATATGGAGGTCACCTGGGCATTCTATATAAGATAAAAATCCATGGCAACACTATGTATGGTTGGAAAGATAGTCCCCTGACAGGAATACATGATTCCTGACTGTTGTGGTTTAATATATCTCTACTGCTTTCTGACGCTTTCAGTTTGAAAGTGGCTCACTTAGAAAAGAGGCCTCATTGATAAAACATGGTTTATAACGACATTCTATAAAAAGAGAGGTAAAGTGATTGAAAAAATGTCTCCTATGATCATAGCTTGAGAGAATGCTTTTTCTCTTCATCACCAAACTATACATGCAAATAGCTTTGTAGTATTTTAAGTGCACAGAGAACATTTAAAAAACTCATTCTAATATAACTATGACAGCTATTTAAAAAGAAAGATGAAAAAATCTTTGTCCTATAGATATTGCTCACTATAATTAAAGGCCTCTTTATTCTACTAAATTTGATCAATAGAATGAAATCTCTTTTGGTTTGAGGTCATGGGACTAGTAAAGCATCTCTCTCTCTGCTCTTCTTTTGAAGGTAATTTCTAATTTCTTTGAATACTAAAATTTATTTTTCTTTTTGTTTATGCTTTAAGTGAGGATTTTATTGATCTACTTCTGTTTTGGGAATGCTTCATTCTGTCATCCCCACTGCCACAGCTTTTGTTCCAGTGTGTGGATCCCAAGTAACAGCTGCCATGGATGAATAATCTCATTTGGTTTGCAAGAGAAAATGCTGCAAAATTTCCTGATCATGATTAATTGTAGTGCTAATGAGCCAGTGAGTGGGAGATAAGTTCATTGTGCGAATTTGTCACACTTCTCAAATTTTGGACATTCTGCTATAAGCTTTGGAATTAGAAGCTAAAGTTATTCTAGTGACTTTAGCAAGAGAAATTAATTACCACACCTGGCAACAAATGTTGGAAAGTTTTCAGAGACTCATTCTTCTGCCTATTAGTATCTTTGCAACGTATTGCCTCACAGTCAATGGGATGGTTGAACCTGAATCATTTTAGAAATCCCTATGGACAAAACGTATAGCTCTAATTTACTTGCTACAGAAGTATTAGGATGCTTAACAAATTGATTGCAAAGTAGCAGAAAAAGTTGCCTTTTGTTTTTATTGGTTGTTTGTTTTTCAGAGAGTGGGCGGCAAATTCCAGAATTAATAGTGACATGCCATCCAACAATTACTTTCCTTTTAACTTCCTTGTCTGTCAAAGGAGCTGATTTAGAACACATGGTGATTGATGACTCCCTATCAGCACAATATATCACTGCTATTTCCAGACATTTCCAATGGTGAATAGAAATTCTGTGTGTGCAGTCCAACCAAAGGGAATGATGAAATCATACATACTTAGAAATGTGTAGATATGTCATAATTGATATAAAGTGAACATGTCACACCACTTTCAGAAAAATACCTATTATACAACCTTTAAGAAATGCCCTTTATGTGTCTAAGAGAAACTTAGATAGAAAAAAATATAATTTTTTGAAAGAAAAGAGCCAAATAACCAGCATATATAACACCTCTATTTTATAGTGACAAATTCTTTCATGATATAATGCATGTCAAAACACAGTCATAATTAGACTATGAAATGATTTTTCTCTACTGAAGGATGTCAGCAAGTAGTTTGCATATATTCCTCTGACCACACTGTGCATGGTTCCCACATGAATATTTCAAGCACTACTAGTCATTTGCTCTGGGCTCATTAGTGACTCATCTTAGATTTCTTTGAAGTGCCTGACCTTGAAAAATAAAGTTAGTGAAGTGTGACAAAAGAGTAATATTCTGTAAAGAACAAAGTGATAGCACATGAAGGAGTACAAGTTGACTAGAGTGATCTGAAATGAAATTAAAGCACACACCAAGTTCCTTGGGTAATGCTTCATCTCTGGTGTCTGTTTTTAAGTAGAAAAATTAAGACACGCTTTCTGAGAAAGTGACATAGATCTCCATTTCCCATCTTTTGAGCCCTATTAAAGTCAGAAAATATCTTCCTTTTTGATTGAAATTCCCTTTTCCATTGGGTCAAAGCTTTAACTTTGAAAATACACTTTAAAAATTATTTTGCACATGAACAGTTCAGGAGTGTGGTAAAACTCATTTAGCTGTAATGGGAAAATAAAAATTTTATTCCTTTTACTCCTTCATTTTACAAATTCAGAAATTCCTTGACTTTGGTTTTATTGGCTGTTCTTTTTTTAATAAAATAATTCTGTTTTTTAAGATATATCCTAATTGTAAAAAGCATAGTGTTATCAAAATATATTTGTATATACTTACTTTAGATAAATCAGTAAATAGAACTTGAAGGGCTTGTAAGGCTATTATGGAAACAGAAAGTCCTCTTTTGAATTATTGTCCACTTTGGACTATCACAGACTCAGACTGTACAAAGATCAAAATTGACTAGGCCTAAAGTCCAACTCTTACTATTTAAACTTCACTGAAGGGTATGGTAGAAACTATGTATTCAGATGACATCAGTGCATGAGTCTGAATGGCAGTAAATATAATGACTACCTTGAGCAAGAATCACTTATATGAACACAGTCCTATTGGGGGATGGGGGTGTGTTTGCGTGCATATGTGTGTACATTTGCTGTATACCTATAAAGAACAATTAAGAGAAAATTAAGAAAATCTGAGTTAGACTAGTTATTATGTAATATAAGGGGTTTTTCTTGGGTGTGAAAATGGTATTATAGTTAAGTAGAAAAACACTTAAGATTTCTTTACTACAATATTAATGATGAAAATATCATGCCAATATGTTATATCAAAATGATCCAGTCTGATGTGTGTATGTTTACCCACTCCAAGTAAAAAGATAAGTGTTAAAAACAAAAGATTATTGTGCTTAAGTTTTTGGCTACAGTGTCTCATAGTAATAATCAGTTTCTTTATAATCAAGTTGATTCAGCCTGATTTTTACTGAGTTTCACTTTTTCAGTTCAATAAATAAATAATGTTGACCAGGATGGATCAATGCTGAAAGTGTGTCATGAAGCTAAAATCATATTTAATACGTTTGTTTACCTGAAATTCAAAACATTTAGGTATCTGAATAAAATACCCATATAACAAAGACATTTTTATTTGCAGTTTCTATTACTGCACTTCTTAGTCAAAACCTTTCTTTATGGACTGCATGGTCATAGGTTAAGAAAATGTGAACAGACTCTAAATTTAAAGAAACCCAAAGTAAGTAATTAAAAACTAGGGTGTGAGACCGGACATCATCAGTAGATTGAAGATAACTCTACAACCAGAATCAGAGATGCTCTGAATTGGAAATGAAGTCCCAGGAGTGACCGGAAATGCTCAGGGCCAAGAAATATAGGAACCAGGTGTCTAGGTAAGGAGAAACAACCAGAACATGGGCACATCCCTGCCCAAATATTGCAGTGGGTAGATCTACTCTCCCCCTTAACAGCTATGTTCTAACCAAAGTAATGATTGCTGATAACTTCCTGAATGTACCATGTTAGTACTAGAAAAACCAGATAAACTAAGTTATAACCATAGCAGTAATCGATTTTTAAAACACCAGATGACTTGAAATAATTTCCTTAAGAAATTATTGAGAAGAAATGCAAGAGTCAGAAAATATATCTATGATATTCTTTGTGTAAAATTATGATGGCAAAAAAAATTGTGTATAGTCCTGTAAAGAATTATATTAATACAGCAGACCTGGGGGTGTTGGTAACTGGATTACCTAAGAGACCCAAGAAGCAAGTAAGAATCATAATTCAAACCTGACCTAGTTAATTGCTATTGTACAACCCTCTATTTTGTCTTATCAGGTCTAACTGAAATGATATCCTGGAGCTGAAGAAAGACATTTGAAAAAGATATCCCCCCCCAAAAAAACATGTATTTAAGACATGCATCATTTATACTAACTTGCAAGTTTTTTAAATCAATGTAATATTTAAAGACAGAGATAAGTATGTAAAACAAATTCAAAATGTGCAACAACATATTAAAATTATCATAGACTCACTTCCTGTTATAGTATCTGTGCAAAAAGTTAACAAAGATTTACATAATAACAACAAATATACATCAATAATAATAAAATATCAATATATCACTGTACTGGCAACTGATACACAATATTCCAGGAAGAGATGCAGCAAGTTGTTCTATAGGCCCATTCATTAGAATATTCAAATTTCCCATCCAGACTTCAGAGAAAAGCCATTCCACCACGAAAAAAGAGGAATGAATTTGCCTTGCTTCTTTCCTTCTCTTGCTCCCTGTTCAAAGGATACCTATTAATAGGGAACCTTGAGTTCTCTGCACTCCAGGGCTGTATCAAAAGCTTCCCTCAGTGAATATGCAGTAAATCAGATCCCACATTTTGTGGTGTCATATTTCATTCAAATCTAAAAGTAAAGAGTCAACCCAGCGTTGGTGGAGCACAAGTGAAAGAACAAAAACGAGTGAATAAAAAGCAAAAGGATAATTAAGAGAATTGAAGAAAACAGACAAAGGCTCTGCTCATCACAGGGAACTTGAGTTTAGATATACACACCGACTGTGATTAATCAAGAAAGAACCATTCAATATATTGTCTTTTTAAAAAAGGAGATAATATATTTGTATCAAGGAATAAAAAAAACTAATTTTATTTGGGACTATGAAATATATTATTTCATTATTATAAAGGAAACATATCAATATAGAAAAAGAAGTTTTCTAAATGGATTTGATGTTTAAGGGCCAGATGGTTGTAACTTTATTCAAAATTTAACAATATACTTTATTGAATTAGAGGAAATACAATTGACTATATCCATTAAAACATAAAATCAGACCTAAAAATGTCTAAATGTAGTTTAATATGACAGAAATATTCTAGTAACATTTTTAAATAAAATGTTATATATTTTTATATATATTAGAATGTTATATACATTTTATATATTTATATTTATATAGATAGAAAACTTTGGAACCAAGAGATTCTTGCTATCTTGATTTGGCTTGGCACTCATTTTTACCACTCCAGCAAAGTTGGGCTTAAAATATGAGTCAGCTTAATTCTCTCTGGATAATATTGTTCTTTGGAATACTTTTTTTGGTAGAATATAGTTAATTTAAAGGTCACGTGGATATGAAGAATTTTACACATCCAAAGAACTGAATTAAGGCAGAGTGCCACAGATCACATATAGACTGTACTGAGGGATTTGATTATTGTTTTCAGTTTATAAAAGAAGCGAATAAAACAAACATTTTAAGTAGAGAAATAAAAATCTAATGTACATTTGACAAAGATTATTGGCTAATATGTGGATTAAAATATAATAAGCATAGAAGCTATGAAAGGATTTAAAAGGCTACCTCCAAAAGATATGTTTCATCCTAGGAGGTAGCCCTCTTTCAGTAACTGGTGGATGTGAATATGGAATGGCACAGTCCCTGTTCCTTATCTCAGGATAGTTATAGAGAGCCATCCCAACTTCACATTACCTCTGTGATTCAGAAGAGAATTTCACATTTTCCCTCTGCCCCATCTCACTTCCTTCTTTCCTCCATAAGTATTGTTCTAGACGCACCTCCCATAATCTTTCTGCACACACCATGTCCTAGTCCATTTTTAGGAAACTAAAAAAAGCTAAAGATTTTATTCAATTTCAGTATATAATAAAATAAACACATGCCCCTTTTTCTGTCCTAGCTAACACCATTACTGCAATGAAAGCAAACTCAGTAAAGAACCTAAATTCAGTGGAGGTTCATGCAACTTGAGAGAAAACATTTAAAATCAAATTCATCAAGTAAACAAAAAGCTACCTGGAAGCACCAACACTGAAACTGCTTCTGACTTTACAGTAACTTGCTATGACAACTTTGAATAGCCAGTGTGCATCCATTGATTAATTGATGCTAAAAGATAAAGGCAGGCCCATCTTAGCCCCACTTGAGAAAACTCTGATGAGCTATTTTAGCTCCGAAGACATCTGGTACATAGGTCAAGACAATCATTAGACTTCAAAGACAACTGGACTTGACTTATTCCTCTGCTCATTCTTGCCTCCTTCCACTCACTTTGAAGGTGATGATTTCAAGGGCACTCCCTAATAAAACACCTACCTGCTAAACTAAATCTCAGTCTACTTTTGAACAACTATTATAGTGTTTATAATATCATATTATAAAAATTGATACATAGGGAAGGTTAGTAATGTGAAGAATAGGAACTCAAGATGGGAGAGTAACATCTATGGGAGGAGTCCAATATCACTCTATGTCAATTTTCTCAGAAATTATTTATTAAATACATCCTAGATGTCAGACATAAGTTTATGTACTGAGGATACAATGGTGAATGAAAAGAAACACAGGGAAACTTATTTTGAGAAATGCTTTCCAAAAGAATTATTTTGAACTGAGATCTGAGCACAAGAAAGAATTACAGGCAGAAGAAACAGTATATATAAAGCAGGCTCGAATATGGTAAATGCAATAAACCAAAAGGATGCCAATATGAAGAGTACTGAAACAAACAGAGTGGAAGTCTAAGAAAATGCCTAATTGTATAAGGCTTTTGTAACCAATGCTTGAGCCTTTTTAACATATCCTTAGAATGATGGGTATAAAATGAAGATTTTAGGATTGAGAGATATATATTGAGTTGTAAACAAAGGAAGACTGAAAAAGCAACCTTAAACACCTAATAATTTGACTTGTCCAATAAGAAATCTTGAAATATGTGGTCCAAGGCTGATGCATCTGTTCAAGAATATCATCAAGAATCCAGACACTTTCTATTTTTCTTCTCTATAATCCTTCCCATATGGTACCTGTCTTCATGGGTTCAAAGTAACCACTGCCATGTATAAAAAATGGAATGTGTGGGTCAGGCAGTAAATGTAAAAAGAGATGAGCATAATGGGCAAAGTAAAAATGTAACCTCCTTCAGACACTTCTGACTGAATTATATTTTCCAGAACATATTAGCAATGTATAGTTTAATCATAGCTAACTATAAAAAAAGGCTAAAGAAATAGGCTAGTTTAATTTTCCAGGATTTTATGTAGGAGTCAAGGGAGAGAGTATCCTAAATGACTTTTGTACTAGTCAGTAGAATAAAAAGCTAGAGACATAGAAGGAAATCAAAAAGAATGTGGTGTATTTAAAGCAGAGGAACACTTTTTCAAGACTAATCTATTAGTCATGTTTAATGCTGCTAAAAGTGTAAACAAAATTGTGATTGAAATTCTCCAAAGTTTCAAAGGCATAAAGGCCAATGATGACAAAAGTGAGAGTTGTTGGCATGGAGTGAATATAAAGTCACCCAATTGGAGTGAATTAATGAATAAAAGATAAAAACAAAGAGGTCACAAATATATGTATTTTCTGTGAAAAAGAAGAAAGAAGATCATACTTGAGAAGTGAAATAAGTTGAAGGAGGTTTCTCCTGGGAAGGATGTGGAAAAAGGAGAACCCTCTTAATGCTGTTGGTGGGAACGTACGTACAGTGGTGTAGTCACTGTGGATAACAGTACGGAGATTCTTCAAAAATTAAAAATAGAAATAGCATTTGATCCAGTAGTCCAACTATTGGGTATATATTCAAAAGAAAAGACATTCGCATATTAAAGAGATATCTGCAGAACTTTAAAATTAAATGTGTGCACGCATGCACACAGCTGTACTTGTCTATGTTTGCTTTTATGTTGGCTATGTTATATGGTGTCATAGCCAAGATATTATTGTAAATAGAATGTGATAAAATTTTCCCCTATGTGTTTTTCTAGGATTTTACAGTATAAGGTGTTACATTTAAGTCTTCAATACATTTTTACTTGATTTTTTTGTGTTTTGTGTAAGATAAGATTCACTTTTATCTGTTTGCATGTGATTTTCAGGTTTTTCTAGCACCATTTGTTAGACTGTTCGTACCTTTGTGGGGATTCTTGATGCCACTGTCAAAAATCAGCTGACTGTATATGTGTAAGTTTACTTTCAGGTTTTATTCTACTTCATTAGTCCATATGCCTGTTCGTACGTCTCTGATAAAATATTTTAATTATTGTAGCTTTGTGATATGTTTTGAAATCAAAAGTATGATGTAGATTTGTTTCTTTTTTTCTCAAGATTGACTTAGTTACTAGGGTCTTCCTATGAGTTTTACTTTTTTTTTTATTTCTGTAAAAAATGGATTTCTATAGTGATTGTATTGAATTTGTAGATCATTTTGGGTGGCACGAACATTTTAATGAGAGTAAAGTTGAAGGGGAGGAAATCATTTAAGAAGTTAGCTACTAGGAGTCTTGATTTAGCTTCTAGGGGTCTTTATATGATATCATATGGATTTTATGTTGCTTTTTCTATTTATGTAAAAAGTGGATTTATATAGGAATTGTATTGAATTTGTAGATCACTTTGGGTGGTATAAACAATAGGAGTAAAGTTGAAGGTGAGGAAAAAATTTAAGAAGCTCCTTCTACAGTCCATGGCAGTGAGTTATCAATGACACAACTTTTGCCTTGGGTATTTAAACAATGAAGGAATGATCTACAGATGCCTGATTTTCCCTTATATGATGCATGAAAAGAACAAGAAGGGATAATGTCCTTTTGTACGGATGCTAAGCGTTATAGTTGAAATAGGTGAGGTCCTAAGTGTTATAGTTGAAACAGGTGAGGTAATTGACCAGGCAGCCAGCAGTAAAGGGAGAACGAATACAAAAGTGAGTTAAACGATCAAGGGCCAGCGTCAAAACCACAGAGGAAAAATTTGTCTTTAGATTTGAGGAACAAGTGAAATGCTGAAAAAGGATATGAATTAAGCAAATTAGTATGAAACAAGGTAGGAACTGAGGTGTAAAGGGAAGCATGCAGTCAGTAGGTTCAAACTTTCATTCCCGAAGGGATCTTGAATACTATGCACAATAGGCATTGGTTCTTTATGTGCATGTTGTCCTCTGAGTTAAAGGTAGAGTTTTAGGTAATCACTATAAACAGTATGACAAACTCTCACCGAGATTAAAAATAGACCTGCCAGATTATCTAGCAATCTCACTTCTGATTATGTATCTAAAAGAAATAAAATCATAAGCTCGAAAGATAATTTCATTCTCATATTTATTGTACTTTTCACAATAGCCAAGATATGAAAACAAACTATGTGGCATTGAACAAGTGAATGGACAAAGAAAATGGGGTTTATACATGTGATAGAATATCATCTATCTTTCGAAAAGAAGAAAATTCTGACATTTGTGACCCAATGTAGATGAATCTGGAGGTCATCATGCTAAGTAAAATAAGCCATATGCAGAAAGACAAATACTGCATGATCTTACTTATATTTGAAATTTTAGAAAAAAACAACTCAGAGAGTAGAATAGTGATTGTCAGGGGCTGGGGGAGGGGAGTGGTAATTTAATATCCTTTAACCATTAGCCTTAATAACATAGGCGTATTATCAAGTTTCATGTTCTACTTTATTAGAAATAATGGTTATGAGATTGAGAAATAATTGTGCTGGATGAGATAGGGAAAATAGGAGAATTTAAAATATTGAGTTCTGTCAAATTTGATGTGGCTTTGCCTTTTGTAGATTGAAAGCAAAATTCCACATCACCTATTCTGAACTTCCGTATCATCATTCTACCCCTTCTACAGTCAATCTCACATTATTTCTCTCTGAAATAACTAAAATTGTGGAATTTATAAGCACTTAAGCTGAGGTTGCAATCAAAAGAAAAATTAAGTTAAAACAAATAAAACGTTCTATATGAAAGCCTCCAACCTCACAGGCAACCAAGCTCGAAAGGGCAAGAAATAATTTGAAAACAGTCTGAGCCTTGGGAGACATTTATTTCTTTATACACTCAAAAACAAACCTAATTATCTTATAAATAACCAAGCATGTAAACACAGGCAGTGATTATCTTAGGCCAGTAATAAAGTGGTTTGGACAGACTGCATCATAATGAAAAAATACACCCATGGGCCTATTTTCCAAAGATCCAAAATCTAAACTTGTGTTTTATACTTAGTGATATTTCCATGCTGTGTAAAATTTATTGGACTCATCTTTATCATGTCTGTTAATTTTAGCCTGCTGATAATTTGCACATGATTTTGCTGACAACTTGGAAACTCTGAATGTGTGTTTGATATGAAATTCTAATAATTGTTCCCTTTTGGTATAGCACTGGCTTCCACTGCGAATAAACTGCTACTTATTAAAGGTATATAAATAATGAGCTGAAAATGAGTTATTCCTAAATTGTTCCTACCAAGTAAAATTATACCAGAAATTTTTTGCACCATTATTAAATAATTTTTTTAGCTATAGGAAAAGTAAAAATAAGAAGAGTTGGCTCTAACTTACAAATTTTGTGGTTTTGAGTTGTATACTGTAATGGAGGCAAAATAAAGGTGATGAACATTACTTGTCAAACTTTTCAATATGCAGACATTTGAAATATTTATATTTTGATTGATGCGTATGGCACCAAGAACAACAATATAGCCTGGAAATGGATTAAAAATAAACAGACAAGACACTTTCCCTGTAGATTTGCAAACAGAAATTTGAGAATTAAAGTAGAAATAACAAAGAAGAATAAAACATTTACCAAATAATGGATGAGGAAGAAATCAAGCCAAAATCATGAACTATTAAACATGGAAATGACAGCATTTTTTGTCTAGATGAAGAAATCAAGTGTTGAAATTTTATTCTGTGAAATGTCATTGCTTAATTTTTTATAACATGGAAATATTATTTCTAACCATCTGATCCTCATATCTAAGATGAAGGGTTTAATATTTATCATAAAAACATCACTCATCTGATATTTATAAAAGTAAATGAGGTGAACTATGAAAAACTGTTGTGGAAATCTACATAGACAGTACTAAGCTCATAATAGCTTCTACGAGCTAACATCGAGACTACAGGGAAACTGGTTATGAAAAAACTTCAGGAATTTTGATGGGATGAGGATTTGGTTATACATTTAAGCCATTATTTCTTTCTTAGGTTAAGGTAGTAACTACTTACATTAAGCAATCACTTAGGCCAATCCCTGAGTAATATATAATATTCTATTGCACTGCCAAAGATTTAACCATCTATTCAAGTATGCCAAAGTGAAAATAGTGACTTCAGTATACAAACACCACTAGCTCATATAGAAGCACATCTTATCTGTGATTCATTGTTTTAAAGTAACTTCTTATATTATCCAGGGAGAATATATTTTTGAACATATTTCACATAGAAGAATCAAAAGCTCTGTGAAATTCTCAAACTACCCATAGGCTTATTAATACTGCTATTAGTCTACTTTAAGAATAAGTATTGAGTGTATGCTAACATTAAGCATTATAAGAATGATGCTTTATTTTAAGAATGCTTAATGTTAGCATGGACTTAATATTTAAAAGTGTAGAAAAAGATTTCCTCTACTTTCATCTTTTTCTCATAGTAGGGTTTGCTATCCTAATTTTACACATGAGGAAATTGAGGCTCCCAGTGGTGAGATGACTTGTCCAAGGCTATGCAAATAATGGTATAAAAGCAGGATTAACACATGGGTATTTTAACCTGTATTATTCTACATTGTTCACACTCTTCTACCACTTGATTTTATTTGTACTATAATTTCATTAATGGTAGGTGGCTGATTTTACCAAAGTTGTTGCTCTAATTTTCCTGTAGTTACAATTCTTTACATAGAGACTACTCTTGATATTGGGGAGGCATGGAGAGATAATTTCATAAAGAATTGTGAGTTAGAAATCCCTAACACAAGTAAAATATATAGTTTTTCTTAAAAGACAACAAAGTCTAAGAAAAAAAGTGAAATCTGTCCACATAAAACAAGAATTACCGCAAAAAGGAAACAAAAGTTTACTGCATGTGGATACTCTGTAATCTGCTAGATGGGTTCTCAATCTGCCTAGTTGTGTTTCTGTTTCAAGTTCACTACAAATAAATAAAATATATATAATAGGCCATATTCTTCACTATGAATTTCACATGATGTTGTCATTCAGCTCATGTGTGGATACCACTACTTTTTTAATAATTTCACTCCCTCTTTAAATTCATCTGAATATAAATATAATGTATACTTTTTATTTATAGATTAAATTGATACTCATCTTTGCTCTTTTGAGTACCCAAATAAAATATCTTCCATGAGAACTTTTCTATTTTGGTCTAAAACTAAATAATTAGATAATATGTAAATGAATATTGTATTATTTTTATATGCCCAATTTATTTGTTTATTTTTGGTTTAATCAAAAGAGAAATGCATTAGAACATCCCACAGAAACCAAGGAAAATTTGCATGTGTGCCTTTAAAAGTGTGCGATCAAGGAAGGTCTCAGAGATCATGACATGTTATAACTATATTTTGGAATTGTCATATTTATTTAGGTATAACTGACATACAATAAAATTCACATTTGTGAGTGTATAATACAATGTGTTCTGTTACATATATACAATTGCTTAATCATCTGCCATATACAAAAATTCTATCACCCCAAAGATTCCCTTGCCACAGAGCTGCAGTCACTGATCTGCTTTCTATCCTTGTGAATTTGATTCTATTAAATGTCATGTGATCAAATCATATGATTCAGTATTTTCTGTCTACTATCAGCATAATGCTTGTTAGAATCATATATGTTGTTGTCTGTGTCAGTAGTTCAGAATTTTTATTGCTAATTAGCATTCACTGTATGAACATAGCATTTTTTTTTTAAACAGGGTCTCACTCCATTACCCAGGCTGGAGTGCAATGGTGCAATCTTGGCTCACTGCAACTTCTGCCTTTTATTGAATTTAAGAAGCATTGTTAATTTTCAGTTTGTCCATCACAACTTTTGTGAATTGATGTAATTTTAGCATGCAATTACTGTGTGTGTGTGTGTGTGTGTGTGTGTGTGTGCGTGTGTGTGTGCATTGTTCTTGAAAAAGAAAGAACGAAAAAGCAAGACATAGTCTCTGGTAAATGATTATCTTACTGACACTTATTTCTTTGAAGAAAAACTCTATTGGATACTTGTAACATTGTATGTCACTTAGGCTGTCTCTCTCAATTGAGAATCTTAAACTTCAAGTTTCAAAATTTTAGAATAAAATGAGGATTAGTTGGTCTGTTTCTAATATACAAAATCCATGGGATAATACTTCTTGGGTGAGTACATAGTGTGAGTTTTCCATGTATATTTCAGAATACACAGCAATAAAAGGTCACTGTGCTTGGTGTTTATCCTTTAGGTCCTCTCTCAACTTTTCACCATCTTCTTTGCTCCAGAATGTGATCTTTATGGATCATACCACTTGAGCTCCTTAGCACTGAGATTCTAGTTCAGTTAGACCAAAGCAGGCATCAGCAAGAGATTAGCAGGTGGGAGAAAAGCAAGATAGAAAGTAGAATGCTGGTTACCAGAGGCTGGGGGTGGAAGGGAGATGCTGATCAAAGGGTACAAAATTGTAGTTACAGGGAGGAATGAGTTCTGGTGATCTACGGCATATTGTGGTGACTGTAGTTAACAGTGATAACTTATGCAATTTGAATATGAAGCATATTCATACATTTGAATACAATTCCAGAGCTTCAGTTATTTTTTACATTCCTCAATATATTTAAATTTTAATTTTTAACCTCTGTATGTTAGAATATTGCTATTAATCAGACAAAACATCTTGTTAGGTATACATATAAGTAACTTAACATTTCTGAAGATAACTCATCATTTACTTGATTCCCTTCCAAAAATATATCAAACAAAAACCAAAATTAGTCCTTACTTTTCAACATCTTAATTAATGTAAACTTGCTATGTCCAAACATACACCTTACTTTCTCTCATTCCTTATAATTTCCATTGTTTCAACAGGAATTGCTGAAAGAGTTGAAGAGGTGGAAAAATATACTAAAACCAGCGGTTTCTCATTACCTCTACCCTAATATCGTCTTTCAAGCCACCATCAACTTCCACATGGACTATTGCAATAACCTTCTAATATGCTTGCCCCAATCCAAACCTACCTCACATTGGCCAAAATCACAACTGGACTAGACAGAATCAGGCCACTGGTAAATTCTTAGATGGAAATTCCTACAGCTCCTCCTTTTATCCTCTCTGTTCTATCATCAGGTCTTCTTGAAGTTTGGACTACATCAAGCTCAGTTCTGCTAAGAGGTTCAGGCTGGACTACCTGCCTCCAGGACTTTTCATGATTTCCTCAAATACTACCACTCTAGAGAAGACTTGTGTTCTTAAAATGCTCAAAGTGAAAGTATTCCCTTCATCATTCTATACTCTGTATACCTTACCTATATATTTTCCAGGACTCATGTGGTAATAGTAATTTAGTTATTGATTTCTTTATTGCTTCTTCTCCCCACTAAATATATGCTTTGTAAATCAGGAACTTGATCTTGTTTACTTCACCATGCTCAGTCTCTAGGTAATACCTGACATTTTGTTATAGCTAAATGTTAATATTATGAATAATTTACTTCACCTCCTTCATTTGACAGTTATGAGAATTTTAAACGCATTTCTTGTCTCCAAGTGGCTTTGCCCAGAGTATTCAATCTTTATTTGTTAAACTGAGAAAAATAAATACATGTCCTGGGTCTATGAGATTATTCATGCAAAAGTTAGAAAAATTAATGATTTTTAAAGTATTTCTTAATATTCTTTATCTCATCTTTTAGGCCTCTAGCCCATAATTATACCATAAGATATACAACTCCAGGAATTTTATTACTCTAGTTTCTCTTCTATCAGAAACTAGACTGCTTTGAATAAAAATACCAACCATTTTTTGGTCTAGTTAACACTAGATAAAATTTAAATTTTCTTTTAAAATTGGAAATGAAAGCTAATACAAAATAGAGCTATATCTATACTCCTCATTTTCTTTGTTTGTAGTGCAATGTTTTCATGGTATTTTTAAATTTTAGAGAACATCACTTTAACAATAAATGACATATTTATTTCACCATTAGACAATTTTATGATACATAAATTACTAATAGAATTTAAGATTGAAATAATTGTTTAATCACTTGTGTAATCTTTTACAACCTTTTTTTAGGTTACTATAATAAATTACTGTAGTTCACCTAATAAATAGCATTAACTATGATGACTTTTAAAGTTGCAGGGAACCAGCCCTACATCACCTGTGGGTACCCTGAGTTTGGTGGGACAAAGGAATGGGAAAAAAGACGGATTAAGAGAGAAAGTGGGACAAGGGGGCTGTCACTTTATTACTTTGGTGGAGATACTGAAGGTCCTGAGTTCTCATCATCCACTCTATGGTTACAATCACTATGATCCATAGGGTAGGAGTGGGGTAATGGTGGGGAGAGGGTGACGTGACGTGATGGTGGAGTGAATCAGTGAGCCGGAAGTGAATCAGTGAGCCAGACCTGGTGTGTCATCCTAAGGATTGATAACAGTGGTGGTTTGGGAGTTTCACAAAACACAAAATGTGATTATCTCTAGCCTATTATCTATGTGCAGTTGATGGAATTTAGGCCTTACAAGGAGGCTACAAGTCTGGCTACATCATAGTGCTACAAAGGGGTTTTACATCCTTGAGCACAATGTTTATGGTAACAGAGCCTAGGTCACCCTGCACCATAACATGAGGCATGGAGAGTCCTTCGCCTCAGTGACCTCCTGCAGCCTTCTGCAATTTGTTGTTCCTTGTTTATGTATTACTCATAACCAATTTATGTAGGCACTCTGTAAGTCCTTTCTCCTTTGCTGCTTTTTCCAATAAAAGTTAACTCTATAATAAATTGGCTTCATTTTGTAATTAATGAAAACAAAAATTTAGTAGCTATTAGTTGATAATAATTAAGGAAGCTTCAAGCCACAAATAACAGGACACCTTAACCTAGACAAATTTGGGTGGAATCTTGCTATTTCAATTTCACAAGGTTTTAAATTTTTCCTTATCTTCACTTTTTCATACAAAATGCTCCATGGTCAGTTTTTTTGGTTTAAGTAGTTTTTCCTTTTAAAAATAATAATGTAAGAAATCCTGGCAAAATAATTTTAGCAATGATCCAAATATATCCTAGCAAAATAGGTAGTAAACAAATATTAACAAATAAATAACTGCTATTTATTAAAGCTGATAATATAAATGAAGCAATATAGTGTGTAAAAAAATGAGGTGACACAGAAATTGTAAAGTAATTTTTTTGGCATAAATAATTATCACTTCAGCTTTCTTTGGGGCTGCAAACTTCTTCTTCTTCTTTTTTTTTCTTTTGAGAGAGAGTCTTACTGTGTCACCCAGGCTAGCGTGCAATGTTGCAATCTCGGTTCACTGCAACTTCCTCCTCCTGGGTTCAAGTGATTCTTCTGCCTCTGCCTCCTGAGTAGCTAGGATTACAGTTATACACCCCTATGCCTGGCTAATTTTTGTATTTTTAGTAGAGGCAGGGTTTCGTCATGTAGGTCAGGCTGGTTTTGAATTCCTGACCTCAGGTGATCCACTCACCTTGGCCTCCCAAAGTTCTGGGATTACAGGCATGAGCCACCGTGTCCAGCCCGCAAACTCATTTTGACCTAACATGGAATGTTCATAGTGTCACTTCCAGTGTATCCAATTGGTCAAAAGAAATTACATGAACCAGGTGAAAATGCAAGGAGAAGAAAGCTGAATTTTATCTGTTAGTAGAGTGTAACATCTAATAATTGTTTACCACCTTCATTCTGTCATAATTATGAAAAACAGTAACTTTTGCATTGAGTAATATAGCGTAAGTACATCTCAACACTTTCCTACTCTGATGTATTTTGAAAGTAACCTAGCATTTCCAAAGAGAGAAATGAATCAGGGTGAAAGCCTTGATGTCAGTGAAAGTAATAGAGGGCAGGAAAGATCATAAAATCTTGGTACAAACTATTCAATGCTGCCTAGAAACTTAGCCTTTGAAGAGAACAGGCACAAAGAAGTGACAAATGGCCACAGTTGCTAATATCAATCAAGTCTTGAAGGGGAAGAGAAGAAAAAGCAGTCAGGGTCTCACATGCCAGGCTTCTATATTCTTATTATCCTCAGAATACATTAGATTGAAACACAATGGCTGGACATACTCCTTTTCAAAGTTTTAGTATTATGAATCTTGTGTTTGAATGGGAAAGAGTTTACACTGAGTCTGGAAGAAGGCATATGTCACTGTACTTGGCAATGGCAAGCTACCCCAAGTGACTTTCACACCATGTAGCAATTACAGATGGGTGTGGCTATGTTGAAATACTATGGGTAAACACAGTATCCTAAGAGGCTATAGCTTATTTTAGACAATGAGTTCATAAGTAAGTGAAGGATGGGGTTCCTAGATTGCCTTTAGCCAGGATTCCCAACTAATAATTTTGAGTAAATTTCCCAAAGAATAATTGAACATCTACTTTATATTGTGCTTACTGCTGTTCTCTAAAGATACAAAGATGAAATTTGAGAAAGCATGTAGAATGGATCTGACATAGGATAGAGCATAGGTCTTAACTCAGTGGGAGCTGTCACCTTATTTTTGAAAAGTCACTAATTTTAGGTATCATAGCCAATGAAAGTCCTCTTCAGACAGATCCTGTCTTATATCACAGAGAGGTTATTCTGTACAATGTAGATCAATATCAAACATAAAAAAATTCTAGTCTTACACTTTCCAATATATATTGTCAAATCATCTACATTACATAAAAAATAGATATGTAATTTTCTCCTCCTGATCATGACTAACTGGAAAAACTTGTCAGCCACTAGGCATTTCCTGGGCACTAAAATTTTTAATTACGAAACAGAAACAATGCATGTAATAGGAAGATGACTGGTATTTCTTGAGTTCAATGTTACATGTACTAAATACTTTATATATTTAACTCCTTTAATCTTTTACCATGTTCCTGTTTGGGAGTTTATAATTATCCTCCTTTTATAGATGAGAAATTTTAAAAACATCAAAAATATATAATTAAGAAACAACAAACCTCATATTCAAACCTATATCTGCCAAACTACAAAATCTGTACTCTTTCCATTAGGCCATGAGGCTGAGTGTTATTAATAATAATTTATACATGATATTGTTAATAGTACAGACATTTTCTATTTTATATTAACTATATATTCATTTGGCATCTCTTTGCCCACTCTGGACAGATCTTGGTTTTAATTTTGTCTTCATGGTGTCAAATTTTAAACATAAAAAGGGGTTTAAAAAATACATATGTTGTGACTCCAAGGTTATTTCACATATTCATTCCATTAGACAAAATTAAGAAGTTCCTATAAAAGCTCTTCTATTACCATGAAAAATCTGGAGCTAAATAAGCATATCAAAGCTGCTAAAAATATATATATATCAAAGTAAAAGTACACTAATAAATAAATAATTACTATAAAGATTATTTTTTTCTCAAAAGATAGGTGATTTCTGCATTTCCAATTGAGGTACATGGCTCATCTCATTGGGATTGGTTATATAGTCGGTGCAGCTCACAGAGGGCAAGCAGAAGAAGGATGGGGTGTTACCACACCAGGGAAGTGCAAGGGGTCGAGGAACCCCCTCCCCTAGCCAAGGGAAGCCATGAGGGACCCTGCCCTGAGGAACAGTGTACTCCTGCCCAGATACTATCCTTTTCCCACAGTCTTCCCAAACCACAGACCAGATTTCCTTGGGTGCTTATGCCACCAGGGCCTGGGGTTTCAATTAAAAAAAATTGGGCAATCATTGGGGCAGACACCAAGCTAGCTTCAGAAGTTTCTTTTCATATCCCAGTGGTGCCTAGAACACCAGTGAGACAGAACCATTCATTTCCCTGGAAAGGGGGCTGAAGCCGGGGAGCAAAGTAGTCTAACTCAGTGAATCCCACCCCCATGGAGCCCAGCAAGCTAAGATCCACTGGCTTGAAATTCTTGCTGCCAGCACAGCAGTCTAAAGTCTACCTAGGATGCTCAAGCTTGGTGGGGGTGGGGGTGGTTTCCACCATAACTGAGACTTGAGTAGGCGGTTTTCCCCTCACAGTGTAATCCAAGCCCAAGCCACCTGGGAAGTTCAAACAGGGAAGAGTCCAACAGAGCTTGGCAAAGTCCAACAGAGCTTTGCCAACTGCCCCTCTAGATTCCTCCTCTGTGAGCAGGGCATCTCTGACTGAAAGAAAGGCAACAACCCCAGTCAGGGGCTTATAGATCAAACTCCCATCTCCTTGGGACAGAGCACCTGGAGAAGGGGTGGCTGTGGGCTTAGCTTCAGCAGACTTAAACATTCGTGCCTGCCAGCTCTGAACGAGAACGGATCTTCCAGAACAGTGCTGGAGCTCTTCTAAGGGACAGACTTCCTCCTCAAGTGAGTCCCTGACCCCCAAGCCTCCTGACTGAGAGATATCTCCAAGCAGGGGCTGAAACACACTTCATACAGGAAAGCTCTGGCTGATATCTGGTGGGTGCTCCTCTGGGACAAAGCTTCCAGAGGAAGAAAGAGGCAGCAATCTTTGCTGTTCTGCAGCCTCTGTTCATGTTTACCCAAGCAAACAGGGTCTGGAATAGACGTCTAGCAAACTCCAGAAGACCTGTGGCAGAGGGGCTTGACTGTTAGAAGGAAAACTAACAAACAGAAAGGAATAGCATCAACATCAACAAAAAGGAGGTCCCCACAGAAACCCCATCCACAGGTCATAAACATCAAAGACCAAAGGTAGATAAATCCACAAAGGTGAAGAAAAACCAGCACAAAAGGGCTGAAAATTCAAAAAACCAAAGGTCCCTTCTCCTCCAAAGGATCACAACTCCTCAATAGCAAGGAAACAAAACTGAATGGAGAATGAGTTTGACCAATTGACAGAAGTAGGCTTCAGAAGGTAGGTAATAACAAAATCCTCTGAGCTAAAGGAGCATGTTCTAGCCCAATGCAAGGAAGCTAAGAACATTGAAAAAATGTTAGAGGAAATGCTAACTAAAATAACAAGTTTAGAGAAGAACATTAATGACCTGATGGAGCTGAAAAACACAGCATGAGAACTTCGTGAAGCATACACAAGTATCAATGACTGAATCGATCAAGCAGAAGAAAGGATATAAGAGATTAAAGATTTACAACTTAATGAAATAAAGCATGAAGGCAAGATTAGACAAAAAAAGAATAAAAAGGAAGGAAAAAATAGCCTCCAAGGATTATGAGACTATGTAAAAAGACGAAACCTACCTTTGATTGGTGTATGTGAAGGTAATGGGGAGAATGGAACCAAGTTGGAAAACACTCTTTAGGATATTATCCAGGAGGACTTCCTCAACCTATCAAGACAGGCCAACATTCAAATTCAGGAAATACAGAGAACACCACAAAGATACTCCTTGAGAAGAGCAACCCCAAGACACATAATTGTCAGATTCACCAAGGTTAAAATGAAGAAAAAAATGTTAAAGGGCAACCAGAGAGAAAGTTGAGTTACCCACAAAGGGAAGCCCAGCAGACTCATACTGGATCTCTTAGCAGAAACCTTAGAAGCCACAAGAGAGTGGGGGCCAATATTCAATATTCTTAAAGAAAAAAAAATTTCAACCCATAATTTCATATCCAGCCAAACGAAGCTTCTTAAGCAAAGGAGAAATAAAATTCTTCACAGACAAGCAAATGCTGAGAGATTTTGTCACTACCAGGCCTGACTTACAAGAGCTCCTGGAGGAAGCACTAAATATGGAAAGGAAAAACCAGTATCAGCCACTGCCAAAAAATGTCAATTTGTAAAGACCATTGACACTATAAAGAAACTACATCAATTAATGGGCAAAATAACCAGCCAGCATCATAATTACAGGATCAAATTCACATAACAATATTCATCTTAAATGTAAATGGGCTAACTGCTCCAGTTAAAAGACACAGACTGGCAAATTGGATAAAGACTCAAGACTCATCAGTGTGCTGTACTCAGGCAACCCAAGTCACATGCAAAGACACACATAGGCTCAAAATAAAGGGATAGAGAAACATTTACCCAGCAAAAGGAAAGGAAAAAAAAAATCAGGGGTTACAATCCAAGTTTCTGATAATTTAAACCAACAAAGATCAAAAGAAACAAAGAAGGGCATTACATAATGGTAAAGGGCTCAGTGCTTCAAGAAGAGATAACTATCCTAAATAAATATACACCCAATATAAAGCACCCATATTCATAAAGCAAGTGCTTAGTGACTTACAAAGAGACTTAGACTCACAAACAATAATAGAAGACTTTAACATCCCTCTGTCAACAAGACAGAAAATTAACAAGGATATTCAAGACTTGAACTCAACTATGGACCAAGTGGAACTAATAGACATCTACAAAACTCTCTACCCCAAATAAACAGCATATTCATTCTCAGCACCAGATTGCACTTATTCTGAATTTCACCACACAGTTGGAAGTAAAACACTCCTCAGCAAATGCAAAAGAACATAAATCATAACAAACAGTCTCTCAAACCACAGTGCAATCAAATTAAAACTCAGGACTAAGAAACTTACTCAAAACTGCACAATGGCAAAAAAACTGAACCACCTACTCCTGAATGACTACTGGGTAAATAATGAAATTAAGGCAGAAATAAATAAGTTCTTTGAAACCAATGAGAACAAAGACACAGCTTACCAGAATCTCTGGGACACAGTAAAGCAATGTTTAAAGAGAAATTTATAGCACTAAATGCCCACAGGAGAAAGCAGAAAAGATCTAAATCAATACCCTAACAACACAATTAAAAGAATTAGAGCAGCAAGAGCAAACAAATTCAAAAGCGAGCAGAATACAAGAAATAACTAATATCAGAGAAGAACTGAAGGAAAGAGACACAAACAAACCCTTCAAAAAATGAATCCAGGAGCTGCTTTTTAGAAAAGATGAATAAAATAGATACTGTTAGTGAGCCAGATGAATAAAGAAGAAAACAGAGAAGAATCAAATAGTCACAATAAAATATGATAAAGGGGAAATCATCAGTGATGCCACAGAAACACAAACTACCATCAGAGAATACTATAAACACCTCTACACAAATAAACTAGAAAATCAAATGAACTAGAAAATCTAGAAGAAATGGGCAAATTCCTGGACACAAACACCCTCCCAAAACTAAACCAGAAATAAGTCACGTCCCTGATTGACCAATAACAAGCTTTGAAATTGTAGCAGTAATTAATAGCCTACCAACCAAAAAAAGCCCAGGACTAGATGGATTCACAGTTGAATTCTACCAGAGGTACAAAGAGGAGCTGGTATCATTCCTGCTGAAATTATTCCAAACAATAGAAAAAGAGGGACTCGTCCCTAACTCATTTAATGAGGCCAGCATCATCCTGATACCAAAACCTGTCAGAAACACAACAAAAAAAGAAAATTTCAGGCCAATACTCCTGATGAAAAAGCTGGTTCAACATATATGACTCAATCAACATAAGCTATCACATAAACAGAACCAATGACAAAAATCATATGATTACCTCAAGAAATGTAGAAAAGACCTTTCATAAAATTTAAAAATGCTTCATGCTAAAACCTCTCAATAAGCTAGGTATTGATGGAATGTATCTCAACATGATAAGAGTTATTTATAACAAACCCACAGCCAATATCATAACAAATGGGTAAAAGCAAGAGCATTCCCTTTAAAAACTGGCACAAGACAAGGATGCCCTTTCTCACCACTTCTAGTCAACATAGTATTGGAAGTTCTGGCCAGGGAAATCAGGCAAGAGAAAGAAATAAGTGGTATTCAAACAAGAAGAGAGGAAGTCAAATTGTTTATTCTTGCAGATGACATAATTGTATGTTTAGAAAACCCCATCGTGTCAGCCCCAAATCTCCCTAAGCTGATAGGCAACTTCAGCAAAGTCTCAGGATACAAAATCAATGTGCAAAAATCACAAGCATTCCTATACACCAGTAACAGACAGAGAGCCAAATCATGAGTGAACTCCCATTCACAATTGTTACAAAGAGAATAAAATACTTAGAAATACAACTTACAAGAGATGTGAAGGATCTCTTGAAGGAGAGATACAAACCACTGCTCAAGGAAATAAAAGAGGAAACAAACAGATGGAAAAACATTCCATGCTCATGCATAGGAAGAATCAATATAGTAAAAATGGCCATAATGCCCAAACTCATTTATAGATTCATTGCTATCTCCATCAAGCTACCATTGACTTTCTTCACAGAATTAGAAATACTATTTTAAATTTCATACGGAACTGAGCCCATATAGCCAAAACAATCCTAAGCAAAAAGAACAAAGCTAGAGGCATCATACTACCTGACTTCAAAGTATATTATAAGTCTACAATAACCAAAACAGCATGGTACTAGTACCAAAACAGATATATAGACCAATGGAACGCAACAGAGGCCTCAGAAATAATGCCACACATCTACAACCATCTGATCTTTGACAAACCTGACAAAACAAGCAATGGGAAATAAAGTCCCTATTTAATAAAAGGTGTTGTGAAAACTGGCTAGCCATATGCAGAAAACTGAAATTGGACCCCTTCCTCATACCTTATTAAAAAATTAACTAAAGATGGATTGAAGACTTAAATGTAAGATCTAAAACCACAGAAGCCCTAAAAAAAAACCTATGCAATACCCTTCAGGGCATAGGTCTGGGTGAAGACTTTATGACTAAAACACCAAAATCAATGGCAACAAAATCCAAAATTGACAAATGGGATCTAATTAAACTAAAGAGCTTCTGCACAGCAAAAGAAACTATCATCAGAGTGAACAGGAATCATACAGAATGGGAGAAAATCTCTGCAATCTATCCATCTGACAAAGGGCTAATATCCAGACTCTACAAAGAACTAAAGCAGATTTACATGAAAAAATAAACCCATCAAAAGCTGTGCAAAGGATACAAACAGACACTTTTCAAAAGAATAATCATGCGACCAACAAACATATGAAAAAATGCTCATCATCACTGGTCATTAAAAAAATGCAAATCAAAACCACAATGAGATATCCTCTCACACCAGTTAGAATGGTGATCATTAAAAAGTCAGGAAACAAGAGATGCTGGAGAGGATGTAGAGAAATAGGAATGTTTTTACACTGTTGGTGGGAGTGTAAATTAGTTCAACCGTTGTGAAAGACAGTGTGGTGATTCCTCAGGGATCTAAAACCAGAAATACCGTTTGATCCAGCAGCATTGTTACTGGGTGTATATCCAAAGGATTATAAATTCTTCTACTATAAAGATACAGGCACATGTATGTTTATTGCAGCACTTCACAATACCAGAGACTTGGAATTAACCCAAATGCCCATCAGTGATAGACTGGATAAAGAAAATATGACACATAATATACAAGGGAATACTATGCAGCCATAAATGGATGAGTTCATGTCCTTTGCAGGGACATGGATGAAACTGGAAACCATCATTCTCAGAAAACACAGGAACAAAAAACCAAACACCACATGTTCTCATTCATAAGTGGGAGTTGAACAATGAGAACACATGGACACAGGGAGGGGAACATCACACACTGGGGCCTCTCAGGGGGTGAGGGGCTAGGGGAGGGTTAGCATTAGGAAAAATACCTATTGTAGATGACGGGTTGAGGGATGCAGCAAACCACCATGGCATATGTATATCTATGTACCAAACCTGCACATTCTGCACATGTACCCCAGAACTTTTAGTATAGTAACAATAGAAAAGAAAACTTCAATTGTCTAGTATAAAACTGAATTCAGTAACTAATGAGTAAATAAATAAAAATGATATGTCCGGCCGGGTGTGGTGGCTCACGCCTGTAATCCCAACACTTTGGGAGGCTGAGGCGGGTGGATCACTAGGTCAAGAGATCGAGACCATCCTGGTCAACATGGTGAAACCCCGTCTCTACTAAAAACACAAACCATACAGTGGCGCATGCCTGTAATCCCAGCTACTCAGGAGGCTGAGGCAGGAGAATTGCCTGAACCCAGGAGGCGGAGGTTGCGGTAAGCCGAGGTCGCACCATTGCACTCCAGCCTGGGTAACAAGAGTGAAACTCCATCTCAAAAAATAATAATAATAATATGTCCATGCATCAAAACATTATTCAGTCATAAGAAGAAATAAAGTACTGAACATGTTACATTATAAAAACCTTATGGTAAGTTAAAAAAGCCAGACACAAAAGACAATATGTTATGATGATATTTAGAATAGGCAAACTCATAGGAAAAGAAAGTAAATTAGGGGTTTCCAGGAGATGGGGATAAAGGAGAAATGGCAAGGCCAAAAGTTCTTTTTGGGATGGTGGAAATTTTCTATAACTTGACCGTGGTGATGATTATACAACATCGCAAATACTCTATAAGGCGCTCTTTAATAATAAAATAGTGAAGTCTATATTATGCAAATTTTATGTTAATAAAAATTTGTTTTTAAAAATTAAAGGCTGTGACATCAAATATCTGGTGCATAGGTCACAAATATCTTCTTCTATGACCATGGGAGACATCACTAACATCTACCAACAGACAAGTCTGAGAGGGCTCAGAGTGTTTTCAACACAATTCTCCAAGTAACTCAAAAAATCAGTTAGATAATCTGTATTGCTATTTAGTTATTTTCCTCGGAGTAGTTTATCTCCAGAATGTCTTTCAACCATAGAATGTCCTTATAGAATGAAGTCATACTGGGATTTCAAGGCACATATAACTATGCAGCAAATCTTAAAGATCACTATTGTTTTAACCAAGACAATACAAAGTAGTGGAGGAACTCCTCAATTATAGAATTTCCAGTGTACCATAAAATGTTGAGGGTATGCTAGAAATTGTAAGGCCAAAGACCTGAGAACCTGGGGCAGGAGTTGGGGAGAGGAGGTGCAAGTATAGAAGCTGGACAACATGGAGTTCTAATGTTTAAGGCAATAGAAGTGTAACCTAGTTCTTGGGGACAGAGAGACAGAGAGAGATATTAGTCTTTCCTCAGCCACTTTGTTGTATCTAAGTCCCCAGATAATTGGACAGTGCAGACCCATACTAAGTGTGGATTTTTCCCACTCAGTCCACCAACTCACATACCCACCTCCTCTGGAAACAGCTTCACAGCTACACCTAGAAATAATGCTTTACCAGATGTCCAGGGAGCCCTTAATCAAGTCAAGTGGACACCCAAAATTAACTGTCACACTAGCACATTTTTCTGCCATTTACACACATTTTTTCTATTACCTGTGTGTTTTCATCTGTTATGTTATTTGTATGTATCCTCAGTGTGTTTAAGAGACAATGCATGAAGTAACTACAGAACAATATAAACTGAAAAGTATTGTAAAGACAAAGTACTTCAAAAAGACCTCATGAGACTTGAAATTTTACAAAGGAAGGACATTAGCATTTAGAAAATGTTCTGTGGTCATTGTAGCTGAATCATGGTGCTTTGTATTA
The DNA here is from genome assembly GCF_049354715.1 of Callithrix jacchus. Classification (NCBI taxonomy): domain Eukaryota; kingdom Metazoa; phylum Chordata; class Mammalia; order Primates; family Cebidae; genus Callithrix; species Callithrix jacchus. The sequence goes on from NC_133511.1 coordinate 91,187,558, forward strand.
TTGCATCCTTCATTCACATTCTAATTGAATTATTAAGCCAAAGTCAGAGTCACCCAATGCTGCTATGGAATCCAAGTGTTCTCATCTGCCCGTTTTGTATGGAAAACCATTGAATTGCATGACATTTAGATGAATTCAGATAAATCCTTTATTGTTAAAGACAACAATGGGTGCAAATATTTAATTGCATAAACAAGATGAGATCTGATGCATAAAAGCCAAGAAAACCATGTTACTGTTCAAAAAGAAAAGTTTAATGATAATTGAAGGACATTGTACAGCTCTGGAAAGCAAGACCACTTGACTAAGAAGAACAAAGGCTGTTCTTCCTCTTACAGCTTTTCTCCTAGTGTGTTAGAAGCTAAGATTTTTTTAATCTATCAAAATAACACTCACTATATTTGTGTGAAATCTGTATTTCTCAGAAGAAAATATTTTAATTTCTTTCATGTTGAGCACCTACAATGTATGCAACAGTGTTTCTGGCTATGGGGGCTACCACTATAAATGCCATTAAGATATTAACTGCCCTCAAGGGATTCAAGAAGTGTGTGTGTTTGTTATGAGATGTGATAGTGCAGTATCCTCTCAACTAACCACAGGTCAAAATATAAAGTTTCTTGTTATTTTATCTCCAGGTTGATTGTGCAGGCTACTTAGCCCAAGGAAAACGTTTTTTCCTCTTAACAACAACTAGTAGCTCACGCCTATAATCCCAGCACTTTGGGAGGCCGAGGTGGGTGGATCACGAGGTCAAGAGATCGAGATCATCCTGGTCAACATGGTGAAACCCCGTCTCTACTAAAAATACAAAAAATTAGCTGGGCATGGTGGCGCGTGCCTTTAATCCCCAGCTAGTCAGGAGGCTGAGGCAGGAGAATTGCCTGAACCCAGGAGGCAGAGGTTGCGGTGAGCCAAGATCGCACCATTGCACTCCAGCCTGGGCAACAAGAGTGAAACTCTGTCTCAAAAACAAACAAACAAACAAACAAAAACCAAATAGTATGCAAAGTTTGCCACAATTTATGACAATATATCTAAATAAAACAAAATCTCCATCTTTGTTAATGCAAAATAGCCAACTTGAAATTGACTTATTTCCTGTGGTAGAGACAAAAGTGAGTAGTCTGTGCTAGTGAACATAGCTTGGTAGTAGGTGATGGTTGCTGACTTTCCTCCTAAATGGTCCATCTGGGTCACAGCCTTCTTACCATTACTAACGCAAACAAACCTGTGGTTCATTAAAAGCCAGTGTTTGCCTCTTAAAACTTCATCATATCTAATCTTCCTTAAGCTCTTTAGAACTCGCATTTTAAACATTACTTTTTGCACATTACAACATTGTTCATTAATATTAGTTGCTTCTTCAGTTTTCTTCAACTAAAAATTCCATTTGCATTGGTTGAGATCATAAACAGTACAGAAATGCAGCTGGTCTGACAAATGATGAATTCTTCAAGCCCTGAAATAAGGTATCATACACTTGGCTAGACATGGGGAGTTAATTTTTCCCTTTTCTTTTTATACAATGAGACTGAGAGAAAGGAGTCAAACTTTCTCCTCAAAACTTTTTCAGTAATATTGGATCATATTGATAAACCTAAGTTCTGAGAGATTTATTCTGTCCTCATCTAATTCATGATGAGTAGAAATAAATATTGAAGCAGAGATATTTATTTATAGTAACTTTCAAATGATTTCCTGTGCTGGTCCCTAAAATCACTGGCCAAGGGAAAGCTGTATGACCATGTTATGTTATGGAGGTAATAAATTTACTTTACTGTTGTACTGAAGCGAGCATAGAAAGTCAACACCAAGACAAAAGTATGCCAAATTGCAGGGTCTTTATTGCTGGTGGCCAAGAAGGACTCATGTCTCTCCAACCTGTGGCCCCAAAAGGAGGATGTCAAGACCTTTTATACCCGTACAACTATCTCGGGGGTGAGGGTGAGGGGCAGGGATGAGGGTGAGGGGCAGGGGTGAGGGTGAGGGGCAGGGGTGGGGGTAAGGGGCTTCAGACATTCCGAGGGCTAGTAGATTCTGTAAATCACCTCCTAGGCAGCGATGAGGATGAGGTGCTCTGAACATTCCGGTGGATTCTGTAATTCACCACCTAGGCGGAGATGAGGATGAGGGGCTCTGGACATTCCGGTGGATTCTGTAAATCACCACCTGGGCGGAGATGAGGATGAGCAGCTCTGGACATTCCAGTGGATTCTGTAAATCACCTCCTGGACGGAGATGAGGGTGAGGGACTCCAGACAGTCCGAGGGCCAGGGGACTTTGGACATTCCGATTGTTACTTAAGTAGTTCACAGAAATCAAGATAAGCATTAGTTTACACATTGTCTGGGTAGGGTGGAAATTACAGAACTTAATTACTTATTACACGTCACAGGGGCCAAGATGGCGTGGGTTTGGACTGCTTGCCTGTCACATTAAGGGTTATAGAGAGCAGTTTCTACAGAAAGCCAACGTATGGTAGATGTATGCAGCTTTATGGGGCTTTTACCATGTCATATTACTATCCCTAAGCTGGGGCTTCTATTTTTCTTTCCTGTCTTTTCTAGCAAGTTAATTTTAATGACTTTCAAGACCACTCAATTTGTAGCCTTACAGGGAGCTACTTCTGATTATTCTACTTCTCATCCAAAGTCATGTGATTTAAATCTTTGACTCTTGAGACAGATAGATCAGGATGGAACCTTAGCTTTATCTGTCTCCATCTAGGTAAATTTGGTAAGTTGATTAACACCTCTGATCTCAGTTTCCTCACAATGGTATTATTTCAACATATTTCTCATAAAGCTTTTAAGACAATTACATGTAAAGGACATAGGACTGTGTATAGTATTATATTTTAAATACTCTCCACTTCCTATATTTATCATCATCATTATACTACCATGCTTGAATTCTACCTTTATCATCTCTACCATTCTCTGGACCTTTCTGCTATTACTTAGTTCTTCATACACTTGTGCTATATCTCTTAAGGTACTTTTTAGCATCCTTCAAATCAGGAAATAAATTCTTATATGTCTTTGTTACAGGGAGGATATAAGTGATTGGACAATAAATTGGATCAGGAATCTGGTCACTGTGAAAATAAGTCTCAGTGAAAGTACAAAATATTCTATAATGAGAGACAGAGTAGAGAAGGTATGGTAAATAAAGAGAGGGAATGGAAGAGGAAGAAATGAAGGAAGGAAGTAAATGAGGGAGGATGGAGGAAGAGAGGAAAAAAGCCCAGGCACATATACTTACACATACACAACAAAAAGAAGTGATGACCACACACTTTGCATTTCTTTTCCTTGGCAAAACAGATTGTTTCATGACTACGGAGGTGGAGATGTCAGAATATGTGAGCATATTATGCCATCTGAAGAAATAAGTAAGTAAAATCTAGTAGACAGGTCTCAGAAGTAGACAGGAAAAGCAAACTTGAAATTCACATTGTGTTAAGGTTACTACTGCAGGCATCAAGGTAGTTAGAACTTTTTCTTTGTCTCAGACCAAGGTAGTCAGAACATTAATATTTTCATGATCTCAGCTGTAGTCACCATAACTAATACTTTGTGACTATAGAAAGGGATTTTACTGTGTTTGTACATCTACTGAACTTACACTTTCTAATAGGTCACATGTGTAACTATAATGTGTGATAAGATTACCAGTTTTTTAATTAAATCATTACCAATGAAATCCTGAGTGTAAGTGGTGTGTGTGTGTGTGTGTGTGTGTGTGCTGGAGAGTCAGAATTGAATCCAACACTGAACTTTACTATGATATCAACACATGAAAAAATTTATATTTTGTGTTCTCATTTTCTTTCTCTTAAAATAAGCAATCAATTTCTAAAAGAAAAAAAAAAACTCTAAGGAGGCTCAGAGTTTTCCTTTCAATTTTGTGCCTGTATTGGAAGCCCTCATTTCTTCAGTGGGATCACAGTCTTTTTTTCAGCCCAGAAGGCACAATTTTTCAGGGGAAAAATACAGTCTTGATCTTAGAGACCACTGCTGGGGATTTTTATTTTGTATCTCTCACATCTTTATCTGAAGGACTTTTAAGATGTCATAATTATTATCTGGTTAGGTAGTAGTTGCTCTTGAGCTCAAAGGAAAGCTATTCACTATTCCATTATCATGCAGCTGAGACCCTTTACTGTGAAGAACCTCTTACTGTTTTAGGAGCTGAGATAACATCAGTGAACAAAGATAAACATCCCAGTATTAATTGAGCTTACATTCTAGCAGGAGGGGGCGGAAACACTCAGGAAACTACAAACATGGTAATTATAGTGTGTATTAGTGAATAAATGTTATGGAAAAAGAAAAGTAGAACAAGTTAAAAGGGAGGAAAGGAGGAATGAGTAGTAACTTCAAAGGGATAGTCAGAGAAGGGCCTCTTTGAGAAGCTTAAAGTGGAGCTCAGACATGAAGAACAGTACAGAGCTAGTCATGTGGGGATTTGAGCAAGAGCATTCCTTGCCAACGGCCGGAAATCAGAGTGAAGGCCTAACAGTAAAGCATACCTAGCATATTTAGAAAACAGTAAAGAAAATTCTGTTTCTGGTACAGATTTTAAAAGAAGGGAATCAATAGAAAATGTGGACGGTGGGTGAGTGTGCTGCTTTGTAAGTTTTGTAGGCATCATAATGAATTTGACAACGTAACTATGCCAGGTCCATGTTAATTACATTTCTCAATTTTAATGGTAAACTCTATCCCAAGCTAAGAATGAGTTTAAGTATAAATGAATAACCAATTGGATGGCTAAAACGATTCATCTTTTTTTCTCTCTTGTGGCCTGTGCTTCAGAGGGATTTTTTTTTTTAGTGGATTAGGTGGATTCAGATTATATCACAAGAGAATGAAACCATGCTATTTTCTGCTAATGTTTGCTTAGAGGAAAAGAGGTCTTAGAAGGTACCAAAGGGGATTTCTGTTGTTTCCAAATTATTTCCATTACAACTAACTAAACAGCCTCATATGCATTTGAGACAAATGAAGGAAGAAAGCATAATTTTGCCATCATAGTGTGTCCTATCACAACCTTCAGAATAAAGGTAGATAAAGGATCCTGAATTTCTACCTTAGCAGATGTTCCTAGCTCCATGCCAACCTTAATAGAAAACTGTTTCATAGATTAATTTTATACCACTCTAACTGCTACAAGAGGTAATCATGTTGCTTCTGTCTTGGGTTTGTTACAAGGATTGAGATAATGCCTGCTGCGAGAGAGCATGAGGTGTTTAAGATGCCTAGAATGTAATAGCTGCTCACCAAGGACAAGGGAGGCTATTATTTTGTTGCCGCTTTCCCTTAGAAGGCATTTCCAGATTCTACCTTCCAAACCCTGTCACTCCGTTTTCTCTGTTTCCTAATTCCTCATCATTCTGAATACAAGCATTATGCAACCTTTGCTCTCTTTTAGGCACAACAATCAAAAATGCTAATTTCCAAACTGGACCCGAATTCAGCCAGGGTAAGAACAATAATGATTCACACCTACCACCCTCACCATAGCCCCACTAATGAAGCCCATATTTTACTTCAGAGATAGTTATTTGAACAACTATTACATCGATTTGGTACGTTTAGACGACCAAGCTAGAGGATGCAACTGAAACACTGGAGTATCTTTCCTTAGTATCCATGTTTGTATCTTAATAAATCTGTATTTTTCTACTTTACTTGAATAGAATATAAAAATTGCAGTAAACACATATTATTTTTATTCAGCAATTACTTCATAATCATTTACTGAGAACTAGATATCATCCTAGGTGTGGGCATGTATGAATGTACAAGTTAGGCAAAGTCTCCACTTTGTGAAGTTTCTTTCAGGGACTGAAATAAAGATAATAACTAAGTGAACAAAAAAATCATCATTGATAGGTGTCATGAAGGAAATACGTCAGTAACTTCACAGATGATGGCTGGAGGTGGGAGATAATGGAATGGGTTCCTTAGATGGAGTGCCTATTTCCTTGATGTGAGGAACATAGCAGATCCAACCACACACACACACACACACACACACACACACACACACAAAACAAACCAAAAAAATGGAGAAAAGAGTTTTCCAGAAAGAGGGAAGAGTAAGAAGGCCTAAGATGGATTGTTCTTGGTATACTTGAGAAAGAAATGGAATTTGTGGATGTCTTGGCATGGAGCAGGTTTGGGAAAAAGATGAAAGAAGAGAGGAAGGCGGAGATTAGATCATGGAGCACACAGTGATACAATGTTTCACTTGAGAAATTTTATACAAATATCAAAAAGAAATTAAAATAGAAAAAACACAGTAATCACATTCCTTGTTACTCATAGGAGTTGAAAACATGTTTACACAAAGATCTGAACAAGGATGTTTATATTGTAGCAGCTTCATTCATAATTGCAGAAACTTGAATACAAGTAAAATATCTCTTAGTAGGTGTGGATAGGTCAACTGTGGTAAATCTAGACAATGAAATATTATTTAGTACTAAAAAGAAAAGAGCTATCAAGCCATGAGAAGAAATGGAGTAAACTTAAATGCATATTTAAGTAAAAAGAAGTCAATTTGAAAAGGCCACATACCATATGATTTAATTATATAACATTCTGGAAAAGACAAAACTGAAGAGACAGAAAAAAGATCAGCATTTGTCAGGGGTTAATGGGGAGGGAGGCATGAATAAGCAAAGCACAGAATATTTATAACACACTGAATCTATTCTATATAACACTGTAATGGTAGTTACATGTCACAAAATATTTGTCCAAATCCACAGAATATACAGTAACAAGAGTGAACATTAATGTAAACCATGAAATTTGGATGATAAATGATGTGTCAGTGTAGGTTCATCAATTGTAACAAATGTACTATATTTGGCCTTCTGTATCCATGGGTTCTACATCTGTTCATTCAACCAACCATAGATAGAAAATGTATTTTTTAATTGTGGGTGTGTGTGCTTGTCATATACAGACTTTTGCTTTGTCATTATTCCTTAAACAATACAGCATAATGACAATTTACATAGGATTTACATTATATTAGATATTATAAATAATCCAGAGATGATTTAAAGAATAAATCAGTATATCCATAGTTATATGCAAATACAATGTCATTTTATATTAGGAACTTGAGCATCTGTGGGTTTGGGTCTCCAAAGGAGGTCTTGGAACCAATTTTCCACAGATACAAAGGCTCGATTGTACTCTGGTGGGGGATGCTAATGACGGGAGAAGCTATGCATTTGTGCAGCCAGGGGTTATATGAGAAATCTCTAACTATTCCTCTCAATTTTGCTGTGAATCTAAAACTGCTCTAAAAACTTAAGAATTTAATACAAAAATAGAAAAGAAATAAAAAGCAAAAGAAACCATTATACCATGAGACTAACAGTATTTCAATGTTTATTCTTCCTGTGTCTGTCTCTGAAAATTTTTATATTTCTCTCTTCTCTGTTTCAAATTTTCTCTTTCTGTTTGCCACTTTCCTCACACGTACTTTGATGATCATGGATTCATCGTTTTCCTCCTTCTCATTTTAATGGTTCTATGCCTATACATTTTGCATGTTCCTGAGACACAGAACTTCAGGATACCTGAGTTTAAAGCTCTAGCCATGTGCGAGGCCTGAGCTAAGCTGCTTGGGTTATAAAAATGTATCAGGCACCACCACTGCTCTCAGAATCCTGACATCCTGTTATCTATCCTTTTGTTTCAACTTACTTTAGACTCTGTACCAATTCTGGCATGAGTCTGTGGTCTGATGTAACCCAAGGGACAGGCTTAGATCATATTTGCTTTATCAGTTCATTCAAGCTTTTAATTTTATTGCCAGGATTTTGAGGGAGGAAATTCTAGACACATAGATTGCATCCTCACATGTCATTCAAATCAAATATTAATATTCTTGTAACAAAATGTAGGCTGATTTAATCTGTCACTTATTTTTAACAGTTAATTTTCGACATTTTATGAAGAATAGGTAAAGGGGACCAAAGAAGTATAATTCAGTGAGAAAAGGTTGGAGGATCTTTCCTTCATCAGGTTTAAACTTTTGGAACTACATATCCTGCTTTCCATGTACAGACAATTTTCATCGTACAGAAAGGGTATAACATTCAACTTTCATTTATTTTGAAGGTTGTTCACCCTCTCTATCCTCACTTTCAGCATTATAAGATCCTCCAAGTAATAAAAAGTGAAATGACAGAATCATAAATTCCAAGATGTAGGAAGTCTTTTAAAGGTCGTATTGCCCTACATATTATGGAAGGGGTGAATATCTTCTATACTATATAAATTCAACAGTCATCTGAGTTTTGGCAAAGAATTTGTGATCAATTTTTACACATAACTTATGCTAGAAGTTAGACTTTAGACAAATGGCTTATCTGCAGTACTGTTAAATTATTCTCAAGTATAGTTCTTATCTCTATCTTGCCCATATGACACAATTATCATGACAATTAACTTTGTTGTAAAATTTCTGGGTAATGCAATCTAACATAAATAAAATTGAATGAACTTACTACATAATTTGTAGTCAGTTATTTAGGCTATAGAAAGGTAGCACTCCCTCAATCGTAAAAATTTTTTAAAAATGTTTTTTAAGAATCAGATTGCACGATCTATATATAATTGGGCAACCACTAATGTACTTTTTGTGTCTATAGATGTGTGCATTCTGGAAATTTCATATAAATGGATCATACAATATGTGGTCTTTGGGACTGGATTATTTCACTTAACATATTGTTTTCATGTCTCAGCTTGTTTTAGTTGTGTTAGTACTTTATTCCTTTTACTGTCAAACAGTATTCCTATGACTTACTTATTAACATATTAACTGATGAACATTTGGGGTTGTTTTTGCTTTCTGGCTCTTAAGAATAATGCTACTATGGGCATCCAGGTAGAGAGCCTGTATGAGCATTTTTTTCCCCACTTATCTTGCATGTATACCTATGAGTGTTTTTATTTATCTTGGACATACATCTAAGCATTGCTGGAACATATATACATCTACATTTAATATTTGAAGACCTGCCACAACATTTCCTAAAACACCTGCACCATTTTACATTCTCACCAACAAAGTATAAAAAGCTTCCAAAGTCCAAGATGGCGTGGTAGGAACAACTCAGGATTGCAGCTCTCAGTGAAGATGCAGAGGGTGAGTCTGAGCCGCATTTCCAGATGGATCTTTGTTGCCAACAGAACAGGGAAATTCCCAGGTGTAGGAGAGACATGGGATGCCAGCACAGCCCTTTCAGCTTGTGTGGCCATATCAGCCAGTGCTGCAGCACAGAGGCACCCCTCACAAAACTCACTGGTCTGGGTTCCCTGTTAAACCAGCAATCTGAGATTTTGGAGGGCAGATTAACATATCCATCTAATTAAATAGGATGTGAACAGTGACCCAGACAAGGAGATTCCTGGGAAGTGACATTTGAGCCAGTGTAGTGGGTCGCTGCACGGGAAATCACACAGATCCCAGTGCCCTATCAGCAAGCAACTGAAATACCTGGGAGAGAGTCAACCGTTCAACTTAAAAAAAAAAAAAAGAGAGAGAGAGAAAGAGGGCTCTGAGGCAGGGAGCCAGGTGATCAGGCTCAGCGGGTCCCACCCCCAAAGGGACAAACAAAACGGTGATTCGAAATGCTCAAGGTTGAGAGTTTCACTGTGGGCACAGCTGAATCCAGGACAGTGCAGCTCGGTGTGGGAGGGGTGTCTGCCATTACCGAGGCATCCCACCCCTACTGAGGTACACTCCCCTTGCTGAAGCAGCCTGCCATTACCGAGGCAACCCATCATAACAGAGAGACTTCTCCAGCAGGGCAGAGCCCATGACAGCAGGGTGGAGCCCACAAGCAACAGCGCAGAGCCCACAGCAACAGGGTGGAGCCCGTGGCAACAGGGCGGAGCCTCAGCAAGCAAATAGTGACTCGACTGCCTCCTAGCTGGGCAGGACAGTGCAACAGATACTCACAAAGAAAGTCCTAACTCCCTGAGACAGAGGATCTGAGAAAAAAAGGGGTTTTATAAGTTCTGCTGCAGCAGACTTAAACACACCTGCCTAAGAGCTGTGAATGAACAACAGAGCTCACAGCTCAGCACTTGAGCTCCTATAAAGTACAGACCATCTCCTCAAGCAGCTCCCTGACCCCTGTATATCCAAAGAGTCACCTCAAAAAGGACTGATCAGACTGACATTTGGCAGGTATCAGTCTGGGACAAAGATAGCAGAAGAAGAAACTGGTAGCATTCCTCACTGTTCCACAGCTGCTACAGGTGTGCCCCAGACAAGCAGGGCCTGGAGTGGACCTCAGCAGTCGTACAGCAGAGGAGCTAGACTGTTAGAAGGAAAACTAAGTAATAGAAATACTTCATCATCAACAATCTGGGTGTCCACTCAGAGACCCAATTGAAAAGTCAGCAACTACTCAGACGACAGGTGGATAAATCCACAAAGATGGGAAGAAACCAGTGCAAAAAGGAGGAAAACACCCAAAACCAAAACACCTTGCCTCCTACAAAGGACCAAAACTCCTCACCAGCAAGGGAACAAAACTGGACAGAGAATGAGTGTGACAAAATGATGGAAACAGGCTTCAGAATGTGGATAATGAGAAACTTCTGCGAGCTAAAAGAACATGTTCTAAATCAATGCAAACAAACTAAGAACCTTGAAAAAAAGATTTGAAAAAAGATTCGAGGAAATAATAACAAGAATGGACAACTTAGAGAGGAATATTAATGAATTGAAAGGAGCTGAAAAACACAACACAAGAACTTCACGAAGCATGCACAAGTTTCAACAGCTGAATTGACCAAGCAGAAGAAATAATATCAGAAGTCGAAGATCAACTCAATGAAATAAAACGAGAAACCAAGATTAGAGAAAAAAGTGCAAAAAAAAAAAAAATGAACAAAGTCTCCAAGAAATGTGGGACTATGTGAAGAGACCTAACGTACATTTGATAGGTGTACCAGAAAGTGATGAAGAGAATGAATCCAAGCCGGAAAATACTCTTCTGGATATTATCCAAGAAAACTTCCCCAACCTAGCAAGGCAGGCCAATATTCAAGTCCAGGAAATACAGAGAACACCACAAAGATATTCTGCAAGAAGAGCAACCCCAAGGCACATAATCGTCTGATTCAGCAGCGTAGAAATGAAGGAGAAAATACTAAGGGCAACCAGAGAGGAAGGTTGGATCAGTCACAAAGGGAAGCCCATCAGACTCACAGCAGATCTCTGGGCAGAAACTCTACAAGCCAGAAGAGAGTGGATGCCAATATTTAACATCCTTAAAGAAAAAAACTTTCAACCCAGAATTTCATATCCAGCCAAACTGAGCTTCACAAGTGAAGGAAAAATAAAATCCTTTGCAAACAAGCAAGTACTCAGAGATTTTGTCACCCCCAGGCCTGCTTTACAAGAGCTCCTGAAAGAGGCACTACACACAGAAAGGAACAACCAGTACCAGCCATTCTAAAAACATACCAAATGCTAAAGAGCATTAAAAAAATAAAGAATATGCACCAACTAACGGGCAAAACAGCCAGCTAGCATCAAAATGACAGTATCAAATTCACACATAACAATATTAACCCTAAAGGTAAATGGGTTAAATGCACCAATCAAAAGACACAGACTGGCAAATTGGATAAAAAACCAAAACCCATCACTGTGCTGTATCCAGGAAACCCATCTCACATGCAAGGATACACAAAGGCTCAAAATAAAGGGATGGAGGAAGATTTACCAAGAAAATGGAGAGTGAAAAAAAGCAGGAATTGCAATTCTCATCTCTGATAAAATAAGACTTTAAAGCAACAAAGATCAAAAGAGACAAAGAAGGTCATTACATAATGGTAAAAGAATTGATACAACAAGAAGAGCTAACGATCCTAAATATATATGGACCCAATAAATAATGGTAAAAGAATTGATACAACAAGAAGAGCTAACAATCCTAAATATATATGGACCCAATAAAGGAGCACCCAGATATATAAGGCAAGTTCATAATGACTTACAAAGAGACTTATACTTGCACACAATAATAGTGGGAGATTTTAATACTCCACTGTCAATATTAGACAGATCAACCAGACAGAAGATCAACAAGGATATCCAGGGCTTGAACTCAGACCTGGCAAAAGCAAACCTGATAGACATTTACAGAACTCTCCACCCCAAATCCACAGAATATACATTCTTCTCAGCACCACATCACACCTACTCTAAAACTAACCACATAATTGGAAGTAAAGCACTCCTCAGCAAATGCAAAACAATTGAAATCATTAACAAACAGTCTCTCAGACCATATTGCAATCAAGTTAGAACTCAAATTCAGAAACTAATTCAGAACCGCACAGCTTCGTGGAAACTGAACAACTGGCTCTTGAATGTTGATTGGATAAACAATGAAATGAAGGCAGAAATAAAGAAGTTCTTCGAAACCAACGAGAATGAAGACACAACATACCAGAATCTCTGGGACACATTTAAAGCAGTCTCCAGAGGAAAATATATAGCAGTAAGTGCCCACATGAGAAGAGTGGAGAGATCCAAAATTGACACCCTATCATCAAAATTGAAAGAGCTAGAGGAGCAAGACAAGAAAACTCAAAACCTAGCAGAAGACAAGAAATAACTAAGATCAGAGCAGAACTGAAGGAGATAGAGACATGAAAAACCCTTCAAAAAATTAATAAATCAAAGATCTGGTTTTTTGAAAAGATCAACAAAATAGACCACTAGCCAGGCTGATAAAAAAAAAAGAGAGAACAACCAAATAGATGCAATCAAAAACAATAAAGGGAAAATCACCACAGACTCCACAGAAATTCAAACCATCATCAGAGAATACTACAAAACAACTCTATGCACATAAACTAGTAAACCTGGAAGAAATGGATAAATTCCTGGACACCTGTGTCCTCACAAGCCTAAACCAGGAGGAGGCCGAAACTATGAACATACCAATAACAAGGTCAGAAGTCGAGGCAGCAATTAAGAGCCTATCACACAAAAAAAGTGAGGTCCAGATGGGTTCACAGCCTAATTCTACCAGACACACAAAGAGGAGCTAGTACCATTCCTTCTGAAACTATTCCAAATAATCCAAAGAGAGAATCCTTCTCAAATCATTTTATGAGACCAACATCATCCTGATACCAAAACCAGGCAGAGACTCAACAAGAAAAGAAAACTTCAGGCCAATATCCATGATGAACATAGATGCAAAAATCTTCAATAAAATACTGGCAAGCTGATAACAACAGCACATCAAAAAACTTATTCATCATGATCAAGTAGGATTCATCCCAGAGATGCAAGGTTGGTTCAACATAGGCAAGTCTATAAACATAATTCACCACATAAACAGAACCAAAAAAAAAAAAAAAAAAAAAAAAAACATGATTATCTCAATTGATGCCGAGAGGGCATTTGACAAAAATTCAACAGCCCTTCATGCTAAAAACGCTCAATAAACTCAGTATTGATGGAATGTATCTCAAAATAATAAAAGCTATTTATGACAAACCAACAGCCAATATCATACTGAATGGCCAAAAACTGGAAGCATTCCCTTTGAAATCTGGCAGTAGACAAGGATGCCCTCTCTCACCACTCCTATTCAATATAGTACTGGAAGTTCTAGCCATAGCAATCAGGCAAGAAAAAGAAATAAAGGGTATTCAAATAGGAAAGGAGGAAGCCAAATTGTCTCTATTTGCAGACGACATGATAGTATACCTAGAAGACCCCATCGCCTCAGCACAAAAACTTCTGAAACTAATAAGCAACTTCAGCAAAGTCTCAGGATATAAAATCAATGTGCAAAAATCACAAGCATTCCTCTACACCAATAACAGACTTAAAGAAAGCCAAATCAAGAACGAACTGCCATTCACAATTGCTACAAAAAGAATAAAATACCTAGGAATACAACTCACAAGGAATGTAAGGGACCTCTTCAAGGAGAACTACAAACCACTGCTCAATGAAATAAGAGAGGTCACAAACAGATGGATAAACATTCCATGTTCATGGTTAGGAAGAATCAATATCATGAAAATGGCTATACTGCCCAAAGTAATTTACAGAATCAATGATATCCCCATCAAGCTACCATTGAATTTCTTCACAGAACTGGAAAAAACCACCATGAACTTCATATGGAACCAAAAAAGAGCCCGCATAGCCAAGTCAATTCTAAGCAAAAAGAACACAGCAGAAGGCATCACACTATCGGACTTCAAACTATACTACAAGGCTACAGTAATCAAAACAGCATGGTACTGGTACCAAAAAAAGAGATATAGACCAATGGAACAGAACAGAGGCATCAGAGGCAACACAACATATCTACAACCATACAATCTTTGGTAAACCTGACAAAAACAAGTAATGGGGAAAGAATTCCCTGTTTAATAAATGGTGTTGGGAAAACTGGCTAGCCATGTGCAGAAAGCAGAAACTGGACCCCTTCCTGACACCTTACACTAAAATTAACTCCAGATGGATTAAAGACTTAAACATAAGACCTGGCACCATAAAAACCCTAGAAGAAAATCTAGGCAAAACCATTCAGGACATAGGAGTAGGCAAGGATTTCATGACCAAAACACCAAAAGCATTGGCAACAAAAGCCAAAATAGACAAATGGGACCTAATGAAACTCCACAGCTTCTGAACGGCAAAAGAAACAGTCACTAAAGTGAATCGGCATCCAACAGAATGGGAAAAAATTTTTGCAGTTTACCCATCTGACAAAGGGCTGATATCCAGAATTTACAAAGAACTCAAACAGATTTACAGGAAAAAAACAAACAAGCCCATTCAAAAATGGGCAAAGGATATGAACAGACACTTTACAAAAGAAGACATACATGAGGCCAACAAACATATGAAAAAATGCTCATCATCACTGGTCATTAGAGAAATGCAAATCAAAACCACATTGAGATACCATCTCACACCAGATGGTATCTGGCGATCATTAAAAAATCTGGAGACAACAGATGCTGGAGAGGATGTGGAGAAATAGGGACGCTTTTACACTGTTGGTGGGAGTGTAAATTAGTTCAACCATTGTGGAAGACAGTGTGGTGATTCCTCAAGGCCTTAGAAATAGAAATTCCATTTGACCCAGCAATCCCATTACTGGGTATATATCCAAAGGACTATAAATTGTTCTATTGTAAGGACACATGCACATGAATGTTCATTGCAGCACTGCTTACAATAGCAAAGACCTGGAACCAATCCAAATCCCCGTTGATGATAGACTGGACAGGGAAAATGTGGCACATATACACCATGGAATATTATGCAGCAATAAAAAATGATGAGTTCGTGTCATTTGTAGGGACGTGGATGAATCTGAAGAACATCATTCTCAGCAAACTGACACAAAAACAGAAAATGAAATACCGCATGTTCTCACTCACAGGCGGGTGAGGAAAAATGAGAACACATGGACACAGGGAAGGGGGTACTACACACTGGGGTCATTGGGGGGAATAGGGGAGGGACAGTGGGGGTGGGGAGCTGGGGACGGATAACCTGGGGAAAAATGCCAATTGTTGGTGAAGGGGAGGAAGGCAGCAAAACACACTGCCATGTTTGTACCTATGCAACTACCTTGCACGTTCTGCACATGTACCCCAAAACCTAAAATGCAATAAAAAAAAGAAAAGCTTCCAATTTTTCTACATTCTCACCAACAATCATTTTTGATCTTAAATGCTTTAGTTACAAACTTTTAGAAAGAACTAATACTATAATTTTTAATCAGAAAGATTAATTTTTACAATAACAATCCCTGATATTTCTGATTATATGTGTGTGTATTTATTTCAATTTAGAATCGAAGGTTGAGAATTTGGATTGAGACTACATTCGAAAGATAAATTTCTTTCTGTGGGGATTATCAATTCAAATTATATGAGTTTTAATTTTAGATATGTAAAAGTAATTTTTCCAATATATTGTCTCAATTTGTATTTCAACTAAGGCTTTCCAGATCCTTTTCTTCCCTCAGTAACATGGAAGAATACTTGTAAAAGTTGTAGCTGGCTTTACCACTTAATTAGAGGTTCACTATTTAATAGAGTGGCACACATTGAACAAGAAAGTGTTGACTCATTTATTTTTTAAAGGAGAAGAAAGTTAAAACTATCCATTAGAATAAGGCCTTTTATTAAATTTAATAGGGGAAGAAGAGAAATTGTATTTCGCTTCTGCTGTAGATTCATAGATTAATCAGTGAAGAGAAATTTACCATCTGCTTTGATCTTTATTTCTGCATTCTGTTAGCTATCTCCAACTGATACATTGCTTGAAAAATACATATATTGAATAGCTATACTGAGACATTTTTGCTTCTACAACCTAAATGAATTTAAGGGTTATGCAATTATCGAGGAAACAGAGAAACAGTTATGGTAAATATAAAAATGCACAGCTGGGGAATAAGAATAACCCAGCGTGGGCCTTCCTCTAATGTGCTCTGGTTGTGGAACTCCAGCAAGTCTCCCTTCTCCTTCCATGTACTTAAGTTTATCATCTTTGATGAGAGAAGACAGAGCTACATAAATTCCTCCTGCCATTACTAAAAATCTCACTCTGAGGAAAAGATTTTAGATAGTATTAGACTTCTCAGCATAAAGATCTGACTTGAGAATACACCCCAACTTTATTGCCACCAATTTCGAATACCAACATCTTTTAAATAAAAATATTGCATTTGACAGCATCGTTTTTCTTCCTCAAACTAGCTCTTTTACAAGATTTCCACTATAAAGCAGATTTTAATCCTACCAACCTCTCAAGTGAAGTTTTCTCAATAGTTTATATATTTGGGGGGAAAAACAGCACATTAACAGTCATACCACTGAAGATGATGGAGTTATGATTCAAACTTGTGACTGTCTGACTTTGGTCCATTGTATATTTTTAGTGTATAGCAGGACAATTAAAATCCTATACCACCAGTCTGCATTCTGCCTTAAAAATCCATCCACACAATTCAGAACATACATGTATTCATGTTAAGCCTCTATCTTCCCCAGATATAAAAATGTATCCAAGGTGATGATTTACATATTTAGGGACAGAATACATATATTCAGCCACACAGATGGATAGCAAAATTAGCTGAGGCATTTCTATTCCACGTTGCTAAGGTGAGTGAGTCAGCCTCAATGGAGGAATCCGATTGTGAGGAATGCATTTTCTCAGTGAGAGCAGGAAATAAAAACTTAAGGAAGATTTTCTACACATTCAGAGTATTCCTTCAACTCTTACCTTCTTTACATTACAAGTGAGAAAGAAGTCTGTTTAATTATTACAAAATAATATTATAATGTGGGCTAGTTCACTTGTGGGAGTTTCTAACTCTGGTATGTTATTTGTATTTCCAAGTATTGCAACCAGAGGGAAAATGAGATAATGTAAATAAAGCATCTATAATTTATTTAAACAAATCAGATTATCCTTTCAACCTCCTTATGCCAAAATCCTTCTCTTTTTTGTCCCTCACCATTGTTTTGGCAGTCCCCAAATTATGTTTTCCTGCAAAAAATGCAATGAATTACATTTTAAATCCACTCTCTATGTTATTTGCCCTATATACTCTGGAGAATTATAGTCTGTCTTTTAAATGAGTATTGATGAGAAATGAAACTGCTTTGTTCTTTGCCCTTGCTTTCTAAATTCTAGTTTTTAAACTTTATCCTTTCAATTCTGTTCTGCCTTTTAAATATTTTAAGTCTTGCCAATAAAGCAGGTAAAACGCTTTACGAAAGCGTTTCTGGAATCATGGGAACAAGGAAACTGCTTTGGGAGTTTTTATTCCACCATTCCCAGAGATCTTTTACATATCTGACATTATGTTATTACATATCATTCACTCAAATGGATGTAACAATGTTGCAAATAGAAATACCATGTGAACCCTTTTGATTTTTTAAACTCTTACAAGTAGGTCACGATTACCAAATTTAGAGAAAATGACAAAATGTAACCTTCTACATTTGTTGCTAAATTTTGAAAAATTACATGCATGCAAAATAATCAGTTGACATAAGAGAGGCAGGCAGTAAATATTCAAAAGTGAAAATACTCAACTTTGTTAAGTGACAATAATGTTATTAATGTATATTTGAGATCAAATAAATGCATATAAAGGTATATCAAGGAGCTATTTTTCACACTAACACATTATTAAAAATTACAATTGTTGAAACCATTGCTACCAAAACACAGTAAAATTGGAGCATGCCTATACTTTTTGCATCGTATGGTGGTATAGACTTTTTGAAAAAAACAAGGCAATATGTAGCAATATTTCTAATTACTTCAAAATCTGTCCCCAACTGATTTATCCAAGAATTATAGCAAAATAGAAGCAGAAAACTTTATGTGCAGAAATGTTCACTAGTATTTCATTAATTATTTAAAATTATGAAAAACTGAATTACATAACACTGAAATTTATGTGTTAATGCAAATGTCACATCAATTCAATTATAATTACTAAAATATTTTATAATCCTGAGGAAAAGGCTTTTATAATGCTATAAAAATTATAAAATAAATTTATGTCTGTATAATAGTTGCAATTTTATGTTTATGTGTGCATATACATATTTTTACATCTCATTTTTCTTTTCAGAATAAGAATATTACCTCTTTCATAATCTTTTCCAAGTATTAAATGTGACAATGCAAATAAAGTGCTCAGCACAGTGTCCATCTCCTAGCAACCCTTCTTATATGTGTGTGTGTGTGTGTGTGTGTGTAATTATTTTAATTTCTGGGGTACATGGCAGATGTTACAGGATTGTTACATAGGTATACACATACCATGGTGCTTTGCTGCAGCCATCCTCCTGTGACCTACATTAGGTGTTTCTCCCAATGTTATCCCTCCAGAATCTCCCCAACCCCTGCTATCCCTCCCCTAGCTCCCCACCCTGCATCACATCCCAGTGTGTGATGTTTCCGTCCCTGTGTCCATATGTTTTCATTGTTTAACACCTACTTTTGAATGAGAATACGCAGTGCCTGGTTTTCTGTTCTCATGTCAGCTTGCTGAGAATAATGGTTTCCAGATTTATCCATGTCCTTGCAAAGGACATGAACTCATCCTTTTTATGGCTGCATAGTATTCTATGGTGTATATGTGCCACATTTTCTTTATCCAGTCTATATCATTGATGGGCATTTGCATTGGATCCACATTTTTGTTATTGGGAACAGTACCACAATCAATAAATGTGTACATGTGTATTTACAACAGAATGATTTATAGTACTTTGGGTATATAACCAGTAATGGGATTGCTGGGTCAAATGGAATTTCTATTTGTAGGTCCTTGAGGAATTGCCACACTGTCTTCCACAATGGTTGAACTAATTTACACTCCCATCAACAGTGTAAAAATATTCCTATTTCTCCACATCCTCTCCAGCATCTGCTGTCTCCAAATTTTTTAATGATCGCCATTCTAACTGGTGTGAGATGGTATCTCAGTGTGGTTTTGATTTGCATTTCTTTAATGACCAGTGATGATGAGAATTTTTTCATGTTTTTGGCTGCATAAATGTCTTTTTTTGAAAAGTATCTGTTCATATTCTTCACCTACTTTTTGATGGGGTTGTTTTTTTCTTGTAAATCTGTTTTAGTTATCTGTAGATTCTGGATATTAGCCCTTTGTCAGATGGATAGCTTGCAAAATTTTTTTCCCATTCTGTATGTTGCCTGTTCACTCTAATGATTGTTTCTTTTGCTGTGCAGAAGCTCTTAAGTTTAATTAGATCCCATTTGTCTATTTTGGCTTCTGTTACCCTTCTATAGATGCAGTCTATTACTTTTATTTACTGTAAACTGACATGAGCCAATTTGAACTTCACCACCATGTGTTATTTTTAGAGATGTGGCAGACAGCCTCTAAAATATTTTTCAGTGATCCTTACCTCTCATATCCATGTCCTTGTGTAATCCTCTTCTCCTGAGTGTGAATTGTCCCTAGTGACTTATTTATCACAAACAAAATTCTGTAACAGTGATGAAATGTCTCTTTAGAGATTATATTACAAAAGGACTATGATTTCATCTTGCTTGTCCTTTCCTGTTCTTTCTCATCCTCTTCCTCTCACTTTCATTGATCTAGATATGACATTGTGAGCTTCTCTATGCAGAGGCCCATGAGGCAAGAAACTGATGTCTCTGTCCAACAACAAGACCCAACTGAAGAAGCTTGGAAGTGGATCCTTCACTCATCAAGCCTTGAGATGATTTCAATCAACACCTTGATTGTAAACTTGGGAGACACAGGAATTCAAATTCAGATGTAACACCTGAATTCCTAACTATGTAAACAGTGAGATAATAAAACTTTTATTAAGCTGTGGAGCTTTGGAGTAATTTTCTAGGAAGCAATAGATAGTTAATAGATTTCATTGGTTTTATCGAGTTATGGTTTAAGGATTCCTATATGCTATCCTCATAACCTTTCTCTAAGGTAACATGTTTAAATGTAATAAAGTTTCAATTTAGATCTTGCCTAAAAAGAAATTTTCAATAGCAAGGACACACACAAACACACACACACACACACACACACACACACACACACAAAATAGCTATATAACCTTGCTGTTTAAATTTGATGAAATTTTAGACCTCAAACTCGTGAGAACTCCACCAAAAACTTTATATAAAAAGTACTCTTGAGGCAAACGCAACAATTCATAACAGCCAGTTAAGCTAATTTTATGGTCAAATTAGGCAATATGAATTCTCCAGTACATCGCTATCCATAGAACATCCTCGGATGATAAAAAACGTGCTATATCTTGGCTATCCAATACTGTAGCCACTAGGTACATGTGCCTTTCAGCACTTAAATGTAGCTAATGTGACAGATATTAAATTTTAATTTTAGTTAATCTTAGTGAATTTATATTTAAATAGCTTCATGTGGCTACCTTCTATCAAATTGGCCTGTACAGCTCTAGCAATGAGATGAAAGATCCACCTCTCTAAATACTAGACTAAGAGCACCATTGGAAAATTTGACTGCTAAAACTTAGTAGATTTTTATATTCTTAATAATGTACAGAGTACAATATTTCTAATGAATCCACAAATGTTAGTATTTATTTTATCCATGAAAAATATTTCTCATCACTTACTATAACTAGCATAGTCTAGTGAAAATTATATAACCATAGTAAAGCACATGTAGAACAGTATCTCTGGAGGGCATATTGTTGATTGGCAAGGTTCCAAAATTAACTACCTTCACAATATAGAGAAAAAAACTAACACATACAGGCATTTTATACTACCTATACTGAAGTTGCTTGAAACACATTGCAGATAATACAACAATCATAATTAGTATTATTATTCATAATTTTATTTCATATAGAAATATAGAATTCTTAATTATACAACAAAACCCTGGACATTTAAAGTGAGAAGCATGGGAGACCTGATTTAATAATACATGAATTAATAGTGTTAATAACTTCTGCAGAACAAAATCATTTTATAGAGATAATTCTGTTTAGACATGATCCTCCTGCCAAAAGTCAGCCTCTATTATCTCTTCAAGCTGCTGAGCCACAGAGGAGGTGCTCCAGATAACTATGACAGGCATTCTTAAAGAAAAACAGACTCTCCTCTTCTTATTATTTATCAAATGTGCAGAGTAGCTAGTAAGGACCACACTAGACAAGTCAATATACTCAGAGGAGATCTTGGGTTGATCTACTATAGGCTGAGAGACAGATTTCTTTTAATTAATACAGATGCTGCAGTACCATTTCAATGTAAAGTGATAGGAGAATCTGAAGATTAATGGGCAACATAAAATTGTGATAAATTAGAAAAAGAAAAGATGCAGGTAACATCAGGTCTGTGCTGTTTTCCTTTGTGATATCTGCACAATGGTCTTAGTACTTAGCTAGAGGGGAAGCATTAGATATTGATATGAAAACTTACTAAACCTTATATTTAAAATGAGATCTTTCTCTATACATATACATGCACACACATATGCACACATGCTTACATTATGATTATTGCATATATATAAATATCTACATATAACATTACATGCCCATGTTTATATATGTATATAGCATATTACATACAGTTTTATAATATATATTTGCAATCTAATTTCATAGGGGCGCTTATGTTGTTGCTATTGTTTCAGTGATTTTATTTAAAATAGGTCTTAATGATCTCTTTTGGTATTGGTAAATATATATTTAATTTGCTGCTTACTAAAGGTAGCAACATTGTACATATTTGAGTTTCCTCATCTGTAAGTTGAGTGTAATAATAATACCTACTTCATAAAGTAATTATTAGGATTTTATATATATGTGTGTATGTATGTGTGTGTGTGTGTATAGACACACACACACGTATATATAAATTGTTTGGCACATAACAGTTGCTTTGTGAAGAATAGCCATATCATCATTTACTTGACTAAATTAAAAAACATGTAACATGTGCAATAAACATATTAAATTTCCACTATGACTACTTTGTGTTAAAAATACATATTAGTTTATTGTTTAGCATAAATGTATTGTCAAATTAAAATTTATTAACAATCTCAACTTATTTTGATGATAGACTACTGAGAAATGTCATAATATAATTTATTAAAAATGATCACCTTCGACTCTTACTAGTAAAATTTTAAATAATGATTTAAACATCTTATTTAATCTAAATTGATTTTATTGGGGGTAAAGTGGAAATATTCAACATTCATATAAAAAGAAAATTATTAACATACATATAAATGACTTTTTTCCTGTGTTACACTAAGGAATATGGCTACTTTTAAAGTAATTTTCAGCACTTTTCTGGGACAGATTTCCAATTGGAAGCAGGCAGGCCACCAGTTCTGCTGCCCTGCAGCCCTCACAATTGTTACTCCCCAGCTCTGGAGGGTGCCCAGTGACTAAAGACTGATGCGGACCCCCTGCACAGTATAGCCACCCTATGAAAAACTGGTAAGACTGTTTCTCATGTGGGTCCCCATTCCCACTTCTAACTGGGTGGGTCGTCCTAGTCTGAGACTCCAGCAAAAGTCCCCTGCCCCTGCCTGAACACCTTAGTTGGAGGCAACTCTGAGTTTTTCTTAGAAGGAAGCATCAGAGACAAACCACAGCTCCTCTGCCTTTGCCACTGCAGTGCTACTGCCCTGACCAGCCTCAGGCTGGGGAAGGACAAAAAGGTGTGGTCATTACTCTAGCACCTCCTGCATACAGCAGCCATTATACAAAATGGAGTCCAGTCTCTCTTCCCCATGAGTTCTTACACCCCACTCATCACCAGGCAGGGCCCCCAGATCAGGACAGAACAACAGCTGCCCCAACCCCAGCTGAGTATATTCATGGGTAACTCTCTGTTTCCCTTGGGAGGGGCTTCCAGATGCAACTGACAAGTCCTCTGCTACTGAAAGAGCAGTGGTTCTGCCCTTGTTGCCTTTGGTCTGATGACGAAACAAAGAGCCAGAGGATTTCACCTGTGCCTCTAGCACATCACGCTCACCACAGGGAGAGAAGCCTAGTATCTCCTCCCTGTGAGAACTTGACACCCCACCTCCCTTCTTACTTTCTTCAACAGGTAGAGCCCACAGTCGAGCCAGCAGCTCAGTCATCCAGCCCCTGGCTGAACATTCCCAGTAGTGCTGGTTTTATGTTTCTCTGAGGTGCTCCCAGAGGCAACTGAAAATACCTCTGCCACTGCCTCTGTAGTAGTACTATCCTTACTGTCCTCAGACTGGGGAAGGCTCAAAGACTCTTGAGCGATTTAACCACACCACCAGCAAGCTGCAGTTCTCTTAAGATGGAGAGGCCAGTCTGTCTCGCTGATGACCTCCCTAACTTCCCTACTTGTCAAGAGGCAAGACCACCTGATTTGAGCCCACAGCACAAATGCCCTACCCTAGGCTGATTACACTGATCGACAGAGGTTCTAAATCTCTCTGAGGGAACACCCAAGAGACAAGTGAAAAAACCTCTTTCACAAACACCATCAAGATCCCATTCTCTGCTGTTTCCAAGCTGGGGAGAGAACACAGAGCTTGAGCTCCCCCCAAAGCAGTGGCATACAGCTCAGGAGAGCCCAGGTGAGATCTGCAACCAACACTCAAGTGGAAGAAGAGCACATGCTTTCAGAGAAAGAAGAGGGTACAAGACTGCAATCATTAACAAATACAGATGAGCCATATGGCTAAAATAAAGTCTATCTACTGGCCATTCTATTAAGCATCATCTATTGCATCACAGTGTAACATCAACACCAAAAGTAATTTGCTAATGTACCCCTTGGGGAACTAAGGACAAGAATTTAACTACAAATAAAGACACTGCGCAAAGCTCAGCCCTCTAAAATATCCTGAAAAAAAAAGTCTACTGACTGTACTCAAATTTCACTGCAGCTAAAGGAACATCAACCCACACAGACAACAAAGAAACAACACAAGAACTCTGGCAACTCAAAAAGCCACAGTGTCTTTTTTTTCTCCAAATGACTACACTAATTCCCCAAGAAGGAATCTTAACTTGGCTGAAATGGCTAAAATCACAGAAATAGCATTCAGAGTTTAGACAGGAAGGAAGATTATTGAAATTCAGGAGAAAGTCAAAACCCAATCCAAGAAATAAAAAGATTATAATAAAATGGTACTGGAGCTGATACACAAAATGGTCATTGTAAGAAGAATCAAACTGATTTGATAGTACTGAAAAACACACTGTAAGAGTTTGATAATGCAATTGCAAGTATTAACTGCAGAACAGACCAAGTTGAAAGAATATCAGAGCTTGAGGATTGGTTCTTTGAACTAACACATTCAGTCAAAAGTAAAGAGAAAAGAATACAAGAAGAATAAATAAGACCTCTGAGAAATAAAGGATTATGTAAAGAGACCAAATATATGGTCTCTTTTGGCATCCATGAAAGCGATAGAGATAAAGCAAGCAACTTGGAAAACATATTTCAGGATATTGCCCACAAAAACTTTCTCAACCTTACTAGAGAGGCCAAAATTCAAATTCTAGAAATTCAGAGAACCCATGCAAAATACTACAAAATACCATCCCCAAGACACATAATCATCAGATTCCCCAAGGTCAAAATGGAAGGAAAAAATGCTAAAGGAAACTAGAAAGAAGGGACAGGTCGCCTACAAAGAAAACCCCATCAAGCTAACAGCAGACCTTTCAGCAGAAACTTGGCAAGCCAGAGAAGAGGGGGGCCTATATTCACTATTCTGAAAGAAAGAAATTCTAACCAATAATTTTATATCCAGCCAAACTAAGCTTCATAAATAAATGAGAAACAGAATCCATTTCAGAGAAGCAAGTACTGAGCGAAATTTTTACCACCATACTTGCCTCACAAGAGGTCCTAAAAGGAGTACTAAATATGGAAAGACTGTTACCAGCCACTCCACAAACACACTTAAGCACACAGACCATTGACACTACAAAGCAACCACATAAACAAGTTTGCATAAATACAAGCTAACAACACAATGACAGGATCAAATCCACAATATAAATATTAAGTTCAAAAACAAAGGAACTAAATACCCCCATGTAAAAGGCACAGAGTGACAAGCTGGATAAAGAAGTAAGACACAGTTAATGCTACTTCAAGAGGTTTATCTCACATGCAATGACACCAAGGGATCACAATAAAGGGATGGAGAAAAATCTACCAAGCAAATGGTAAATAGAAATCAGCAGGATTTGTTATTCTAATTTTACACAAACAGATTTTAAAGCAACAAAGATTTTTAAAAAGGAAATTATATAATGCTATAGAGTTCAATTCAATAAGAAGACCTAATTATCCTAAATATATATGTACCCAACACAGGTGCTCAGATTCATAAAGCAAGTTCTTACAGACTTCTGAAGAGACTCAAATTTCCACACGATAATAGTAGAAAACTACAACACCCAAATGACTATATTAGACAGATAATCAAATTAACAAAGATTAACAAAGAAAATTAACAAAGATATTCAGGACTTGAATTCAACATTTTACCAAATAGACCTATTGACATCTACAGAGCTCTTTACCCCAAAACAACAGGATATACATTCTTCTCATGGCAACATGGCACATACTCTAAAATTGACCACACAATCAGACATTAAAAAAAAAAAAACCTTAGCAAATTCACAAAAACTGATATTATTCCAACCACACCCTTAGACTACAACACAAAAATAGAAATCAATACTAAGAAAAAAACTCAAAATCATACAACCACATTAAAATTAATCTGCTACTGAATGACTTTCGGTAAATAATGAAACCCAAAGTCAACCCAACAGGAACCAAGAAATACTATGAAACTAAGGAGAAAAAAGATTCAACATATCTTTGGGACAAGCCTAGGCTGTGTTAAGAGGGCAGCTTATAGCACTAACCACTAACATCAGAAAGTTATAATAATCTCAAATTAACAACCTAACATCATAACTAGAGGATCTAGAGAAATAAGAAAAAAAAATCTACCATAAGAAATAACCAAAATCAGAGCTGAACTGAAGAAAAATGAGATTTAAGAAAACATGCAAAAAGTAAGGAGTTTTTCTATGAAAAAATAAGATAACTAGCTAGACTAACAAAATACAAAAGAGAGAAGATCCAAATAAACACAATCAGAAATAACAAAGAGGACATTGCACAGAATTATAGAAATACGAAAAGAGTAGCTGGGCATGGTGGCACATGCCTGTAATCCCAGCTACTCAAGAGGCTGAGGCAGGAGAATTGCTTGAACCCAGGAGGTGGAGGTTGCGGTGAGCCAAGATTGTGCCACTGCACTCCAGCCTGGGTAACAAGAGCAAAACTGCATCTCAAAAAAAAAAAAGAAAAAGAAAAGAAATACGAAAAGAGCATCAACAACAACAAAAAAAACCTCAGGGACTACCATGAACACCTTTACCCACACAAACTAGAAAAGCAAGAAGAAATGGATGAATTTCTGTACACATACAACATCCCAAGATTGAACTAGGAAGAAATTGAATCCTTGAACAGACTGACAATGCATTCTGAAATGGAATCAGTAGTAAAAATCTACCACTACCAACAACAAAGCCAAGAGCCAGACAGATTCATAGCTGAATTTTACTAGATGTATAAAGAAGAGCTGGTATCATTCCTACTGAAACTATTTCAAACATTGAGGAGAAGAGTCTCATCTCTAATGCATTCTATGAGGCCAGCAACATTTTGGAACCAAAACCTGGTAGAGACATAACAACAACAACAATGAACGTTCAGGCCAATACAGGAAAAATACAAGAATTTATTTCAATTACCACTCATTCTATACTTTTCTCTTAATATATTACATATACATAAGTTATAATCTCAACAATATAATTAAGAAAATTATTAAGAGTAAATAAAGGCAGGCTGGGCACAAGTGAATCATGCATGTAATCCCAGCACTTTGGGAGGCCAAAGCGGGTGATCACTTGAGGTCAGGAGTTCAAGATCAGCCTGGCCAACATGTTGAAACCCCATATTAATAAGTATCCAAAAAATTAGCCAGGTGTGGTTGTGAGTACTGGAAATCCCAGCTACATGGGAGACTGAGGCAGGAGAACTGCTTGAACCCCAGAGCTGGAGGTTGCAATAAGTCAAGATCGTGCCACTGCACTACAATCTAGGCAACCAGAGCAAAACTCCATCTCAAAACAAACAAACAGAAAGAGTAAATGAAGGTAGAACTCAATAACAGAAACAATATACATTCTTCTCAGCACCACGTCACATTTACTCTAAAATTGAACACATAATTGGAAGTAAATCATTCCTCAGCATATGCAAAATAAGGGAAATCACAACAAAGAGTCTCTCAGACCACAGTGCAATCAAATTAGAACCAGGATTAAGAGGCTTACTCAGAAATGCACAACTTCATGGAAACTGAACAACTTCCAATTGAATGTTGATTGGAAAGACAAATAAATTAAGGCAGAAATAAAGATGTTCTTCGAAACCAATGAGAACAAATATACAACGTACCAGAATCTCTGGGACCCAATTAAAGCAGTGTCTAGAGGGAAATTTATAGCAATAAATGTCCATATGAGAAGCAAGGAAAGATCTAAAATTGACACCCTATCAACAAAATTAAAAGAACTAGAGGAGCAAGATAAAAAAAAAAAAAAAAAAAACCTGAAAAGGTAGCAGAAGACAAGAAATAACTAAGATCAGAGCAGAACCAAAGGAGACAGAGACACAAAAACCCTTCAAAAATCAATAAACCCTGGAGCTGTTTTTTTTAAAATATCAACAAAATAGACAGACTGCTAACCAGATTAATAAAAAAGAAAAGAGAGAAGAATCAAATAGATGCAATAAAAAACAATAAAGGGGATATCACCATCAATTCCACAGAAATACAAACGACCATCAGAGATTACTACAAACAACTCTATGCACATAAACCAGTAAACCTGGAAGAAATTGATAAATTCCTGGACATTTACACCCTCCCAAGCCTAAACCAGGAAGAAGCTGAAACCCTGAATAGACCAATAACAAGGGTTGAAGTTGAGGCAGCAATTAATAGCCTACCAACCAAAAAAAAGTTCAGGTCCAGATGGGTTCACAGCTGAATTCTAGCAGACATACAAAGAGGTGATGGTACCCCTCCTTCTGAAACTATTCCAAACAATCCAAAAAGAGGGAATCCTTCCCAAATAATTTTATGAGACCAACTTCATCCTGATACCAAAACTAAGCAGAGACTCATCAAAAAATGAAAATTTAAGGCCAATATCCATGATGAACATAGATGCAAATATTTTGAATAAAATACTGCCAAACCAATTACAACAGCACATCAAAAAGCTAATCCATCACAATTAAGCAGGCTTCATCCCAGGGATGCAAGGCTGGTTCAAAATATACAAGCCTATAAACGTAATCCACCACATAAACAGAACCAAAGACAAAAACAACATGATTATCTCAATAGATGCAGAGAAGGCCTTTGACAAAAATCAACAGCCCTTTATGCTAAAAACTCAATAAACTAGGTATCAACAAAATGTATCTCAAAATAATAAAAGCTATTTACGATGAACCTACAGACAATATCATACTGAATGGGCAAAAATTAGAAGCATTCCCTTTAAAATCTGGCACTAGACAAGGATACCTTCTCTAACCACTCCTATGCAATATAGTATTGGAAGTTCTAGCCGGAGCAATCAGGCAAGAAAAAGAAATAAAGGGTATTCAAATAGGAAAGGAGGAAGCCAAATTGTCTCTATTTGCATACGACATTATAGTATATCTAGAAGACCCCATTGTCTCAGCCCAAAAACTCCTGAAACTCTTTGCAACTTCAGCAAAGTCTCAGTATACAAAATCAACGTGCAAAAATCACAAGCATTCCTATACACCAATGACAGACCAACAAAGGGCTAAATCAGGAGTGAACTCCCATTCACAATTGCTATAAAGAGAATACAATACCTAGGAATACAACTATCAAAGGATGTAAAAGCCTCTTCGAGGAGAACTACAAACCAATGCTCAAGGAAGTAAGAGAGAACACAGATGGAAAACATTCCATGCTCATGGCTATGAAGAATCAATATTGTGAAAATGACCATACTGCACAAAGTAATTTATAGATTCAATGCTATCCCCATCAAGCTACCAATGACCTTCTTCAAAGAACTGAAAAAAACATTTTAAACTTCATATAGAACCAAAATAGAGCCTGAATTGCCAAGACAATCCTAAGCAAAAACAACAAAGATGGAGGCATCATGCTACCTCAGTTCAAACTGTACTACAAGTATACAGTAATCAAAACAGCATGGTACTGGTACCAAAACAGAGATATAGACCAATGGAACAGAACTGAGGCCTCATAGGCAATGCCACACATCTACAACCATCTGATCTTTGACAAATCTCACAAAAACAAGCAACAGGGAAAGGATTCTCTCTTTAATACATGGTGTTGAGAAAACTGGCTAGCCATGTGCAGAAAGCAGAATCTGGATCCCTTCCTGACACCTTACACTAAAAGTAACTCTAGATAGATTAAATACTTTATAGACTTAACACCATAAAAACCCAAAAAGAAAACCTAGGCAAAACTATTCAGGACATAGGCATAGGCAAATACTTCATGGTTAAAACACCAAAAGCAATGGCAACAAAAGCCAAAATAGATAAATTGGATCCAATTAAACTCCAGAGCTTCTGTACAACAAAAGAAACAATCATTAGACAGAACTTGCAACAAACAGAACAGGGAAAAAATTTTTGCAATCTACCCATCTGACAAAGGGCTAATATCTAGAATCTACAAAGAACTAAAACAGATTTATAAGAAACAAACAAACCTATTCAAAAGTGGGTGAAGGATATGAACAGACCCCTTTCAAAAGACATATATGAAGCAAACAAACATATGAAAAAATGCTCATCATCACCAGGCATTAAAGAGATGCAAAACAAAACCACATTGAGATCCACCTCATGCCAGTTAGAATGGCGATCATTAAAAAATCTGCTGACAACAGATACTGGAGAGGATGTGGAGAAATAGGAACACTTTTACACTGTTGGTGGGAGTCTAAATTGGTTCAACCATTGTGGAAGACAATGTGGTGATTCCTCAAGGATCTAGAAATAGAAATGCCATTTGATCCAGCAATTCCATTACTGAGTATACACCAAAGAATTATAAATCATTTTATTATAAAGACAAATGCACATGTATGGTCATTGCAGCACTGTTTACAATAGCAAAGACCTGGAACCAACCCGAATGCCCATCGGTGATAGACTGGACGAGGAAAATGTGACAAATATACACCATGGAATACTATGCAGCCCTAAAAAAGATTAGTTAATGCCCTTTGTAGGGACATGCATGAATCTGGAAACCATCATTCTCAGCAAACTGACACAAGAACAGAAAATCAAACACTGCATGTTCTCACTCATAGACGGGTGTTGAACAATGAGAACACATTGACACAGGGAGGGGAGCATCACACACTGGGGTCTGTTGTGGGGAACTATGGGAGGGACAGCAGGGGGTAGGGAGGTTAGGGAGGAATAACATGGGGAGAAATGCCAAATATAGGTGACAGGGGGATGGAGACAGCAAACAACATTGCCATGTATGTACCTATGCAGCAATCCTGCATGATCTACACATATACCCCAGAATTTACAGTGCAATAAAAAAATATATATATATGAAAAAATAAACTAAAAATAAAAAAGTCAAAGAACTTGAATAGACATCTCCCAAAGATAATGTACATATGGCAAATGGGCACATAAAAAGATGCTCAACATCACTAATGATTAGGAACATGCAAATCCAGACATGATAGGATACTACCTTACATCTGGTAGGATGGTTACTATCCAAATCAAAGAAAATAACAAGAGTTGGCAGGGATGTAGAGAAACTGGAACCTTTGTACACAGTTGGTGGGAAAGCAAAATGGTGTAGCCACTGTGAAAAACAGTATGATACTTCAACAAAAAATTTAAAAAGAATTACTTTATGACACAGAAATTCCACTTCTAGATATATACCCAAAAAGAATTGAAACAAGGGACCTGAAGACATATTGTATACCCACCATCCTAGTAGCATTATTTACAATAGCAAAGGACCGGGGGAAGTAACTTAAGTATCCATTGACAGACGAATGGATAGAATAAGAAATGGTCAATTATATACATAATTATTATTCATCCTTAAAAAGGGAGAAAATTCTGACACATCCTACAACATAGATGAGTCTTGGGGCCACTATATTAAGTGAAATAAGCCAGTCATAAATAGACAAATACTGTATGATTTCACATATAACACATAAGGGATACCTAGAGGAGTCAAATTCATAGATACAGAAGGTTAAATATTGGTCACCACGGGAAGGGGGAGACAGGACTGAGGAGTTAGTGTTTCATAGATACAAAGCTTCAGTTTTGCAGGATGAAAACAGTTCTAGAAATGGATGGTGGAGATGATTCACAGCAGTGTGAATATACTCAATGTCACCAAAAGTTACACTCAAAAATTGGTTAAAATTGTAAACTTTATGTTATGTATGTTTAACCACAATTTTAAAATAGATTAAATGAGGTTATATGTGAATATTAAATTTGGGCTTTCACAGAAGGCAAATTATCTACCATGCTAGATTTGATACAGAAGACGTTCTGTTTTCTGTTGTCAGTAAGCACCTCCCACAGTGGGGCAGCATGAAGCACACTCCTATGAAGCAACCTATACAACACCATAAGAGGTCTGTACCAGCACTTTGTGCTCATTGTTTCATTAGCTAAAGAATAACTTCTTACTTCTAATGCTGTCTCTGCTAGAACACACTGGGTTGGATTGTTTTTACTTGATTCACTGTGTGATAGACAGTAGTTAAACATCTGCCAGAACTCTTTTCACTGGAAATTTTTTCTATTTTTGAGATCTACACATTTTTATATATTCTTACAATATTGTCAAGGTGATGACTACTTCTTTCAATCAAAAATATTTTTCTAACTAAAATCTTAGGAAAACATATCACTTATTTATAGAGTTAATATAGTCAACATAAACAAAAGAAATAAAAAATAATAGAAGACACTTATCTGTAATTTTTACCAATTCTTTTGAATCATGCATTGTCATGCTGTGTTACTGACATATCTTCTAGCATTTTTGAATGATGATCAAAAAGCCAATTCATATTAAAATACTGTTACTATTCTTTCTTCTGAAAAACACAATAATAAGGAAACATTTTCATACTCAGGTAAAATGGAAATTTAAACTATCAATTTTTATTATCAGAATGTCAATAATCTCATTTAAATCATAAAATCAGTGATAAAAATAACTCTAATACATCTTGTAGGAGATGGTTCTATTTTGTGACCTTACTTTCCAAATCAGTAACAGTTTGAGCAATTAAGACAATTAAATACTGAGTCCTAGAAGATACAAGGCACTATATTGACTGTTGGACTTTCAACCATTTTGGAATAGCCTCAATAATAGGAAGAAGTATATGTTAATAAAAAGTTTATGTTAGCTGTGATTAATATATTTTATACTTCAATTAATAAAAAAGTATATATTAGCTATGACTACTCTCTCTCTCTCCCTCTCTCTTTCTGTTTCTCTCTCTCTCTCTCTCCCTCTCTCTTAATCCTGTGAGATAAGAAGTAACATCTTGATTTTATAGATGAGGAACAGCAAGTTCAGGAAAGCTAAACCGACTTGCTGCAAACCACCCTGGTGCATGATACAGATTAAAATTTTGGTCTTCCAACTCCACAGTCCATGGTCCTCCCACACTGCCTTGCTCCCTAAGAGAAAGACACAGCATCTCTTCAATCTGAAATGACTCATTAGGTGAATACATTTTTAAATAAGATGAAATTGGCCAGGTGCCATGGCTTGTGCCTGTAATCCCATCACTTTGGGAGGCTGAGGCGAGTGGATCACGAGGTCAAGAGTTAAAGACCAGCCTGACCAAGATGGTGAAACCCTGTCTCTACTAAAAATACAAAAATTTGTCAGGTGTGCTGACTGGCGCCTATTATCTCAGCTACTCGGGAGGCTGAGACAGAGAATTGCTTGAACCCAGGAGGTGAAGTTTGCAGTGAGCCAAGACTGCACCACTGCATTCCAGCCTGAGCTCCAGAGCAAGACTCTGTCTCAAAAAAAAAAAAATAAATAATAAAATAATAAATAAGATGATATTCTTCACTCAATGTAAACTGCTAAGAATTGCTCCAAGTGGTAGTTCCACATACAACAAAATAAGTTGCTATGAGTACAGCTCTGTTCTGCCTTAGAAGGATACAAAGAGATCACCAAAATACGAACTCTATAGATTAAATATCAAAGCTAAACTTGGAGAGGAGAAGATAATTGCTTTCTTTAAAGACGCTTCATTGCAGTTAATTCACTGCATTTGAGAGTCTGTCTCATAGTCTTTCAAATTTTTTCAATATACCTGGTGGTGGGTAAACCAACACTGACCAAGACACTGAAAATATGTTCAAATCTATCCAACCCTTGGAGGAACGTCTTTGAAATATTAAATGTACTTACATCAAACTCCCCTCAGCTATTTAGATTAGAACTTTAAATCAGAGTAAGAAAAAATGTAATTGTTATAGATTTTACACTATAAATCATCAATGTCCACACCTTGACAGATAAAGATATTTTCCAGTTTACTGAAAATGTCTGGATAGCTAAACAAGACCCTTACAATTTTGCTTTGCATTGATGCTTTATGGATTGTGAGAATAAAAAAATTATGGGACTCTTAATGTCAGTTATGTATAATTTTATTTTAGAAGAGCCTCAAAATGGCCAACAAATATAATTATCACTAAATAATTGTAAAGAACAACCACAATCATTGAAGATCTAGATGGATGATGACAAAATAAATTTTGAAGTGAGAAATTAAGAAAGCATACACCTCTAAAAAAAATTGGCTGGGAATTTAACACAGAAGGAACCCAAAGAGCAAAACCATGACATATCATTACTTTTATACAAAATGTTAATTACCCAATTAGTTAAATGCAGAAACAATTCTGGAAATTATTTTCTGACTTAAAAATCAAGGAGTCAGTCATCAAACTCTTGCTGGGTGATAGGCTGTTTCTGGCAAGACAGCAAAAAGCCATAGACACAGCATTTCATCACAACCATAATTAAAGCACATACATGCTAAACAGAGAAATATTACAGCTCAAAGACTTTTACTTAATAGGAATAAGTGGTGGAGAGAGAAGGAAACACTAAGTTTAAACACCTAACTTGACATAATAAATATATTTGACACTTTAAGTATATTAACTCATTCTTTATGTTGTATATATAATTTCTTTATTCACAGATAATATTTTACATCTTTATGGAGTACATGTGAGTATGTGTTCCATAGAATGTGTAATGATCACATCAGAGCATTTGGGATATCCATCCCTCACCTTGAGTATTCTAATTTCTGTTTATATGTTGGGAACGCTTCAAGTTCCCTCTTCTACCTACTTTTAAATATACAATACATTATTGTTGTTAACTATAGCTACCTTACTATGCTATGGGACATTAGAACTTATGCCTGTTATCTAATTGTATGTTTATACCATGGACCAACCTCTGTCTTCACTCTCAAAGGAAATAAATCAGTACATCAAATAGATACCTGCATTCACATGTTTATTGCAGCACTATTCACAATGGCAAAGATATGCATTACATCTAAGTGTCCAATAATGGATAAATGGATAAAGAAAATGTGGTGTATATGTACATAAGAGAATACTACTTAGCCATAAAAATTATGAAACTATGACACTTGCTGCAACATGAATGGAACTGGAAGTAATCATGTTAAGTGAAATAGTGAAGCACAGAAAGTAAAAGATCACATGTTCTCACTAATATGTGGAAGCTAAAAAGTTGATCTCAAGGACATAAAGAGTAAAATGTTAGACACCAAAGGCTGAGAAGTTTTTTTTTGATATATAAGTTTTAATGCAAGGAGAACTTACATCCCACTTCTTATATGAAATAAGATGTAATTAAGCATATAATTATATCCAGTAAGGCTATATAAAAATCTACAGAATCAGCTGTGAAATGTTAGACTTTTATTCTGAAATGTTTGACTATTTTAGGTATCAACTAAAATATTAATTCACTAGAAAAAGGACAATCCTAGAAGACAATTATAAATACCAAAAAAGGAAAGGAGAGTATTTACCTATCAGAAGGTCTTAAAACTTTCTCTGAGCTATGAATCCAAATGATCATTCACTGCAATTTAATTTTTAATAGACTGTATAGAATAGACCTTTTCCTCTAATTTATCTGTTTTGCTGGATCCTATCAGTAAAAGAAGAATGTGCTGATCTTTAAAATTCTTTTTAAGATACTAGATTTATATAGTTCTTATAACCATGTATATATTTTATGATTTCTTCTATATTAAGATATAAATTGTTATCTCTGATTTCTTTGGCAATAAAACATTTCCATAAGGAAGGCACAGTCAATAAAATTCAAATAATTCTCATGGTTGTTTTTACATAGAATACACTCACAAAAAATAGTATTTTGTCCAATACATTAGTGAGCTTG
Source organism: Callithrix jacchus (assembly GCF_049354715.1). Classification (NCBI taxonomy): domain Eukaryota; kingdom Metazoa; phylum Chordata; class Mammalia; order Primates; family Cebidae; genus Callithrix; species Callithrix jacchus. The sequence continues at coordinate 91,223,835 of NC_133511.1, forward strand.
AATATATCAATTTTATCTATGTGAGAAGTCAGGAAATAAATCAATGCATTATAAATCAAATAAGTTTATTTTTCTCCTTTCCAATTTTTACAGTTTAGCAATGAGCTATTCGTTTTAAGTATAGTAGTGCACTATTATCATTAAGTATACTCTATTAGATGGACCACAGGAGCCTTTTTATCCAACATTACTAGGATAAGTAGTAAGTCAGTTAACAGGTAGAGTTAGTTTACATGAATGTCCACTAAACATAATACAAATATCTTGTACACATTTTAATTTAAAATATATAAACTTTTATGTGATGCATATTTGAATTCAGATGATAACTTTTATTAGGTTAACAAATTGAAAGCCTATTTCATCTTTTATTACATAAACTGCATATATTATGCATCAAAGTTTCTTTTACATAGACAAGAATTTTAAAACACTTAAGAAGCAATTTGAGTGCAAAATATTACTAGACTGTCATAATTTTTCCCCCAATTTTGTATGGCTACTCCCCACAACAAATCAGAAGCAATTTGCTCTCATCTGTCCTTTTAGCCTTCATAGAAATAAATTTTTTAAATTATAATTATACACATATTTAAATGAATGTTTACTTTTATATTGACTTAATTAAATTATGGTATTATAATAACAGTCACAAGTGCCATCATTATTTTTAGGAATTGGCAATTTATTTTTAATAAATGAAGCACACAAACTCATGGATGTTTTAGAATGTAAACTATTAGCCTAGAATGCTTGGTTTATATGAGTTAGAGATAGAATAAAGCTAATTGGTAAACTGTGTATTAGTTAAGTGCACAACAGCTAAATGAGTCTAAACTTTTTTTTTTTTCCTTTTTGAATGTTAAAAAAGATACATGATGTCTTAAAATATGAAGATTTACAATGCAGTAAAGACCATTTAATATGAATAAGACTAGGTCTGTAACACATCCTCAAGCCTTTGCATCATGTATCACTTTATTGGAAAATAAAACAAATATATGCTACTTTTGCTGTAAATTTTATGGGTGTTTTCCTAATTTTGATATTTTACTAACAAATCAATACAAATGTATCATCATATTTATGTATTTTAAAGCAAAATTCACATCAGAATGATGTTGGAAACACTACAGGAGATATTGAGAGCTGACCCTTTGGCACCATTCTAGATTTACTAAAGCAGATTCTCTAATATTAAAGCTACTGAATCTGTTTTTAATTTTATTAACAAGCCATCTCTGGGGATTTCATTGCATATTTAAGTTTGAGAACCACTGCATTAGGGAATTAGGTTAAAAAGCCTATGATTTCTCATCTTAGTATCCAACTTTAGATGTGTTTCTAGTTTAGACTTTAACTGTATGACATTTTCGAAAGTCTTACCTTTATAATCCAAATAATCTTTTTTAGCCCAAATAATTAATTTTGCACCTACATATACAAAAGAGTAAAAAGTTAGAGCGCTATTATATGGAAAATTAGCCTTCCCATGTCTACAGCCAATATAATTCTACAGAATAACTCCATTCACTTATGTCTTGCTATATACTGCTTTACATCTTCTGAAATAGTTCATGATCCTTCTCTGTCTGATAAGTGTAATTCACCTTTTAAGATTCAGTTCAAACTACTATCCTCACCTGTGTAAGCTTCTTTGTGCACCAATATTCTTTCGGAATTATCTCATATCACTCTATATAAAGTTTTTCCATAACTACCATTTTCATACCAATTTCTGTCAAAAACTTTTTTTGAACACATTTTTTTTTCCAATTTGCTACCCGGAAATAAATAACACCTTTGGTGACTACCAAAGATACTAGCATATTGTGCGTGAGCAAGAACTGTTTTTTTTTTTTTAAACCATACAGGGGATGTTTAGTCACAAATTAGCATTATGTTTGAAATCATTTTTGAGCATCATGTAAGGGCATGTTCCCTAGCAGAAAGAGAAGTCCCTATAACTCACATTTAATTAGTAATTTCTCTGCCTTCTCTGAACCACTATGTATGTCTTTCAGTTGTCTTTACCATTAGGAAAATCTTTCATGCAAAACCAAGATAATAAGCAAAGCACAGCATTAGTCATATGCTCATATTAAAACATAAATATAGCAAATTTCCTAAATTTTAAAGGACAGAAAACCCAATGGCCCACAAAATGAGGGAAAAGAAAAACATGAAACATGGCATTAAGGCTGGGCACAGTTGCTCACACTTTAATCCCAACACTTTGGAAGACTGACGCGGGTGGATCACTTGAGGTCAGGAGTTTGAGACCAGTTTGGCCCACATAGTAAAACCTCATCCCTACTAAAAATACAAAAATTAGCTGAGTTTTATAGTATGTACCTATAATCTTAGATACTCAGGAGGCTGAGGTAGGAGAATCACTCGAACCCAGGAAGCAGAGTTTGAGGTGAGCTGAGATTGAGCCACTGTCCTCCAGCCTGGGCGACAGAGTAAGACCTTATCTCAAAAAAAGAAAAGAAAGGAAACATGGCAATAAACAAGACCCATAGAAGCTGTGAAACATAAAATAATTGCTTTATTTGTCCTCTGAAAAATATAAACCTCCCCAATATTTTTTTTCAAAATGAAGGACATTGCAAAGGTAAGCAATGTGTATCACCTCATGGACAAAATTAACTTTATCATAACAGAGTGTGCTTTCTTCTTCCAACTCCTAGAAGAAGGTTCATGATACCTCTGCTATGGAATAACCTTTGTCCTGATCTTTATTTCCATCTCTCTGTCATCCATACCTATGTTCCCATGGTTGCCATGTTCCAGGTTCTTGTAGCTCTGCTCTCTAATTATAAATGAAGCCCCCCCACCAAAAAAAAGTAAGAAAAGAAATGTTATAGGATTTCATCTGGAGCAATCATGACCAGGTTAATCAGATTTTGTTAATCAAATACAGTCTAGCCATCAAAGCTTCAGACACATACTACAAAGCAAAATTATAATTTGGGGCCTGTGTCTGATTATTAGATTAAAGTCCGAGCTGCCAAAACCAAAATATGTAGCAAAGCAGTGACCACAGAAAGGGAATGAGGTCTGGTTGCTAGGGATTAGCATTGAGTCATTTAAGGAAGATCGAAATTGAAATAAATAATAAAAAGCAATAAGAAAAGTCATAAATCAGCCTAAGTGCTAATGATAAGCAAAGAATGGCTAGGGATGTTGGCAAAACTTCTGCACCTAATATTTTCTTCTCATAAATTGAACTCATTTTATATATCCAAAATTCCTTAAATTAGTTATGGAATTATATAATTTATATTTCTTTGAAAGGGGGAGTAAAATGAGACACAAAGAAGTTAAATAATTTAGGCAATAAATAATAAATGCTGCAGTTCAACACGGGTAGCATATTTCCAGAACCTGTACAGTTCTCCCAAGGTGAGGTCATATGTAACAGGTCTAAAGGGTACAAATCTATTCTTGTGTGCCTTTCCTGTATAAGATATTGTCAGATAAGTAATGAGTATCTGGTCAAATACAAACATTGCCTCATAGCAAAAAGAAGGGAAGAGAGTTTGGAGGTGGGGTGAAAACTAGATAGAATAGAATAGAATGGCACCCAAAAGCTAACTACCTGATAGAGCCAGGAAAATGGATGATTAATCCTGTTTCTACATAAGTAATAGAAAACAGGGAAGAATAATTTGCCACCACACAGACCTCTGTTCAAGTCTTGTATTTCTAAGTTCCCAGAGACCAAAGAAATGCAATAACCTTTAAAATATGCTTTTCTAACTTGGAAGAAAATTGTTACTACCTTTTAGAGTGGGAAAAAGTTATTTAGAATTTATGTAAAATACATGAGATATTCATTTTTTAAAAAGTGTTTCTTCCTTTAAAGTTTTTGTCACTGCAATTGTTTCACAAAGTAAACCAAGCAAATGTCTTAAAATGAACTCAAATTGTCATTAACATTCAACGATGTTAACATGGGTATCAACAGCCGAATGCAAAAAGTGGTCCAATCTCTTAAACCACACTTCTTCATATTTCAAAAGCAGATAAGAAATACTATTTTATTTGACTGTCAATAAATTCTATATAGAACAGGTAATTATTATTTACATTTATGCAGCTATAGAATAAAATTTAGACCTAAAACAAACCTATGAGTCAATATCCTACTTGATACAGATGAGGACATTAAAATCCTGAAAGGTTAATTTATGTCTTAAAAGTTGTTAATTAATGATAAAGTTAGAATTTGACTTTGTTTCTTATCAAGAGTGGTACACCAGAAGAATAGAATTTTTGGAGTAAATCTGAAAGCACCAGAAGAAGAAGGATAATGATACATAAAAAAAATAAAGCAAGTATGAATTAAAACAAAAACTTCTTTACAATAAGGAAGTTTCTAGAGTAGACTAAGAATGCCCACTTGCTCCAAGGGAATTCATAAAAGTCTGTAATTCTGACTTTATCATTTTATCTGTAGTAATAATAATAATTAATGATATGTACTTCAATTAGAAACAAACACATCAAGTCAGCAGCTATGCAAAATGAAGGCTTCATCATAAATATCGCTACATTGCATTTAAACATGGAGAGAAAGAAGAAAAAGAGGGAGAAAAAGATTCTGTGGGTGTGTGGAGGAGGAGATAATTTATTTCTCTAAATTACCAATCTTCCAAAACTACAGTATGCATTTTTTCATGAGTTTCATTGTATATATAGTTTCTTTTTAATTTTTTATTTTTGGGGGTACATAGTAGGTATATACATGTATAGGGTATATGAGATATTTTGATACATATATGCAATGTGAAATAAGCACATTATAGAGAATGAGGTATTCATCCCTCATGTATTAACCTATGAGATACAAACAATCCAATTATACTCTTTATTTTAAAATGAAGAATTAAGTTATTATCAACTATAGTTTCATTGCTGGGATGTTAAACCCTTTTAGAAACAATCCCTAGCTGTTCTTTTATATCCAGCTTAAAATTACCTTCTCTATGTGGCATCACCTATCCTGAACTTCCATGTGAACACTCAAACACTATGCAGCCTTATATAACTGACCTTTAATTCCGTATAGTTATGGCATTTTTTGTCTAAATATAGGAGAAATCAACACCTATATAAACTAGTGCAATCAAGAATGTTTATTTGTAGGGTAAAATTGGATATATAAAGCATATAGGTAATGGATAACCTGATTGCCTGAAATATCAGTAAAGGCCCACAGATTTTAAAACTGTACAGGCCAGCTTCCCAGTACAAAACAAACAAACAAAAAACCCTTTCTGGTGAAGATACAGAAAAAGCTAACAGAGAGAGTTTTCTGAATGTACTTGTTTTACATGACAAGTTCAGCCCACGAAAATATGTCTTGAGTTTCTAGTCTTCATTTCTAAGTTCTCATTTCTAAGAAGCATATTCATCTACTATTCTCCATAAATACTTCGTATTTCATTTGTAAAAGGAAAATACTATTTTGCTTGCTTCAATCTCAGCAAATGTCTGTGATCTAAATAAAAAGAAAATGTGTTCATTTTTAAAACACAAAATTCTATATAATATGTACTTTCCATTAAAGGGGACTTATCTCTATAAAAATTGTAAAAAGGGATTAGGAGGGAAATTATACAGGCTAAATCTACTCTAAAATCTAGAAATATATTTTAGTTATGCATTATTTTTTGTATCACTTGGAAATAAGTTGTCACATTCACTTAGTTAAAATTTTGAGCACTGGGAGAATAAAAACAAATCTTCTCATTCTGAAACACATATCATTTGCTTATTGGAAAGATATGAATCATTAATATATTTATTAGACATGTAAATGTTATTATGTGAAATCCAAGATGTTACTTTCAGAGCAATTTGATGGGAAAATATGCAATTTGGGTATCATCAATAGTCCCTAGCTAATGTAAGAGTTGCCTTGCATCAGAGATTTCTTGATTCCATTCAATATTTGATAGTTTAGGGATATAAGCCACAGGGCAAACAGGCTTTTAGAAGATCTAGCATCTTGTTAAAGAAGAACAAACTGATGTAATTGTTATTAATAAACTATTTAACATTCACAGAGGTCTCCTGATGAATAATAAAAGTAAAAAATATTTATATAAAGTATCCAATTTGAATATATTTTTATAAAAGAGATCTGAATATTCTTTTCATGAGAAAAATAATAAATAATAAATAAAATAATAGCAGAATAAAATAAGGCACATCAGTAAATAATATGGTTTGGCTGTGTCTCCACCCAAATTTCATCATGAATTGTAGTTCCCATAGTCCCACGTGTTAATGGAGTGACCAGGTGGACATAATTGTATTATAAGTACAGTTTTCCCCATCCTGTTCTTGTGATAGTAAGTTAGTTTTCAGGAGATCTGATGGTTTTATGAGGGGCTTCCCCTTTGCTGGGATCTCATTCCTCTTCTCTTTGCTGCTGTGAGAAGGGTATATTTGATTAATCTTCCCCTTCCACCATGATTCTAAGTTTCATGAAGCCTCTGCAGCCATGCTGAACTGTGAGTCTATTAAACCTCTTTTCTTTATAAATTATTCAGTCTCAGGTATGTCTTTATTAGCAGTATGAGAAGGGACAAACACAGTATATAATAAATAATATTTATTGTTAATAATAAACATTTTGCTAGAGAGAAAGCTACCTACCACTAAGAATAAATTAAGTTGTCTCAATATACACAACTTCTCAGGGTTAAATGGGATCTTACATGTCATCTCGTATAACTGCTGAGTTTTATAGACAAGAAAACTGAGAACCAGGAAGTTAAAAAAGTATCTTTAGGCCATAATAACATTAATCTTTGATATCACTTAGAACAACATTTTTTCTAATTATGGCAATGATTTTCTTCCATTTTTAGTGTGCCCTCTGTCACACTTCAGCCAGTGTCATATTTAATCTGCAGAGCATGATAAAAAGTCTTAAAAAAGCAACTTTACATGTAAGAATAAAAATGAGGTTTAAAAGTAAAGGAACAATATTTTACCTAAATTTTTCTTGATATATGCAAATAGATGGCCCTTAAATAACCTGTCAAATGCAAGCTGATATTATTCTGAAGAAGAGTTTTCTTTTAATTTCTTTTCATTCCAAGTAACATTTAGCTTTATAAATTTCAGTTAAAATGAATAAAGTAACGTCATATGTGTGCCATTCTCTCACATGCAATCTCCCAAAGAAGGGGCTTTATAAAAATCATTCTGAATAATTATATTTCTTACAAATGAGCCTATATATAATTTTAAAAATATACTATTGAATTATTACCTGCCTCTTCATTGGCTCACCTATGGAGTGATATTTATAAGATCTCCCACTTATTAAACTTTCACTCTTTGGCCATTTCAGGCTCCTATGTGTGGAATTATAGCAATTAATGGCTTTTTCCTGACAAGACCTTGAATCATGATAAAACAAAGCTCAATAGATGCAAGAATGTGCTCTAAGTTTTTAAATCAATAAGGAAACAGAAGTAAAGTATCTGTCAGACAAACTTTACCCAAATATATGAAGCTTATTACGGGCAGAATCCAGTGAAACATCAGTCAACACCAGGGCAAGTCAGCCACTTTTCATTATATTAAACAAAACATGGAAGAGATCTCCAAGATGGTTGACAAAATGCATCTGATACTGGCTACTTCTGCCTTTTCCACAGAAAGGAGCTAAAATAAACAGTAGATGATCACACTATGAAAAGATCATCTAAAAGAGAACACAATAATTAAATCAGGAAGTGACAGGAAGCACCAAAAACATGAAAGAAGAGGGAAAACCTGTTCTGCCAGGATTGTCTGGGAGACAGGAGGGGCTTCATAATGCAGGGAAAGTGTAAGAGACCTCCAGTGGTCCACATTCCCACCAGAGACTACAGCAATCCTAGGCATAGGAGAGCCCCTTGACAGTCCCATCTTTTTTGAAAATCGTATGATTTTATTTGACTATTATCATTAAGCTTCTGCTAACATTTTTTTGAAGAGGTACTTAATATATTTTCTTTTGTTCTTTTCCTCAAATTGCTTAAAATCTATTGCATAAAATAAACTTTATGCAAGTAATAGAAATGCTGATTAGTCTGTGATGCAGACTAAAATATAGGTATAAACCAAATAGTATGGGGATCACAGAAGCAAGAGCTAATAATTTTCTGGGGTAGATGACAGAATTATGGATATCTATATTTGTATATGATTGATTTGATGACCTCCTCTGCTAACATAGCTTCTCTTTATTTTCTTCAAAATTAACAAAATTGGCCCCAATCTTTCTTTACATCTCCATAAATTTTTATGGTAAGAAAATATTTCACATTATCACATGTTCTTAGATCAGATATTGTATAGCAGAGCTATCTAACAGGAAAAGTGGTCATTTACTCTCAAAAATTGTGAAAGTTATTCACCTGGTTTCTAGTATCTATGGGCACAAATGCTTCGTTTGGAAAAATATCATAGTAATGAGAAAGTTTTGTATTAAGCCAACCTCTCCAGAGTGTTTGATGTAGTGTAGTCACAGTGATATTTCTGAACATGTGCTCTGTGGTTCACATTAGAGCAAACCACAATTAACCTTAAAAATAAAATTAATCAAGCTTATGTCAAAGGCTTATTAAAACCTGCAAGTGTCACATATATGATAGCCACTGGGAATAAGGACAAATGAATGTTTCCCAAATTTCTAAAACAAACTGAAAGAACAAACAAAAAGCATATTTAACTTGAAAATCTTGATATGATTGGCTCTCCTCTGCACCAGAGCTTTGATTTTATACATTCCCTTTTCTTATTGTCCCAAGACAATGATTTACTGTTAAATAACTCTCCCTGGTAAAGGATGTGCATGTGAGTGTAACAGCATGAAACTTAGCAAGACATCCCAGTGCTTGCCATTTTTGCTTTCCATTCCCTCAGATCATTAAAAAAAATGAATATTGCTACATTTAGGAGTTGAAGACATTGGAAAACAAATTTACATTGGCCACTAAGTCTTAATTCCTAAGTGAAAATTAAAATAAAATAAGCAATTTCTTTAATTTTTGCTATACTGTTAGACAACATGAGGCACAATTTCAAGCTGCAGGAAAATGGAATAGAACAGGTATATCTTTTTCTTTCTCTATGTGACTTCAATATCATCCCTTAGGAAAAGCTGCTGAAAATAACTAGTCATTTTAAAGTAATTTAAACATACCCAGACTGACAATTCAATAAGCCTCTAAGCTCTCCATAATCAATTTCAAGTTTTCTAAATCTATTTTTTAAGAACAAAACTACCAAAGAATTCAAGTACCATTTACTAAATAAACCCGCTTTGCTTATAGAGAATATATTCAGCCTATGAAATAAACCTAGTATAGTTTAGATCTGTGCCCCACCAAATCTCATGTTAAATGTAATCCTTAATGTTGGAGGTCGGGTGTGTTGGGAGGTGATTGGGTCTGGGGGCTGATTTTTCATGAATGAGTTAGCAACATCTCTCTTGGTACTGTCCTTGTAAATAGTGAGTGAGTTCTTGTGAGATCCAATCATTTAAAAGTGGTGTATGTCACCTCCCTGCTCTCTCCCTTGCTCTTGCTCCTACAGTGTAAGATGTTTTCTTCTCATTTGCCTTCTGCCATGAATGTTAGCTTCTCCAGAAACTGAGCAGACACCAGCATCATGCTTCCTGTATATACTGCAGTACTGTGAGCCAATTAAGCTTCTCCTTTTCTTAATAAATTACCCAGTCTTAGGTCTTTCCTTACAGCAATGCAAGAATGACTAATACATAAAATTAGTACCAGAAGTGGGGTATTGTTATAACAAAACCTGAAAATTTGGAAGCAACTTTGAACTGAGTAGTAGATAGAAATTAGAAGAGTAGAGAGGGCACGGAAGAAGAAGGGAAGATAAGAAGAAGTTTGGAACTTCCTTGAAACTGGTTAAATGATTCTGACCAAAATGCTGATAGTGACATAGAGAGTGATGTCTAGACAGATGGGGTCTAAGATGGAAATGAGAAACTTATTGGGAAATGGAGCAAAGGTTACTTTTATTATGCCTTAGCAAAGAACTTGGCTGCATTATGCCCTCCCCTAGGTATCTGTGGAACTTTGAACTTAAGAGTGATGATTTAGGGTATCTTGTAGAAGAAATTTCTAAACATCAAAGCATTCAAGAAGTCACCTGGTTGCTCCTGACAACCTATACTCATATGCATGAACAAAAAACTGACCTTGAATTGAAACTTGTATTTATAGGTGAAGCAGAGCATAAAAGTTTGAGAAGTTTACAGCCTGGTTATGTGAGATAAAAGAAAAATCCAGGGCTGGGTGCAGTGGTTCACACCTGTAATCCCAGCACTTTGGGAGGCTGAGGCAGGTGGATCACAAGGTCAAGAGATCAAGACCATCCTGGTAAACATGGTGAAGTCCCGTCTCTACTAAAAATACAAAAAATCAGCTGGGCATGGTGGCGCATGCCTGTAATCCCAGCAACTCAGAAGGCTGAGGCAGGAGAATTGCCTGTACTCAGGAGGCGGAGGTTGCGGTGAGCCGAGATCGTGCCATTGCACTCCAGCCTGGGTAACAAGAGCGAAACTCCATCTCAAAAAAAAAAAAAAAAGAAAGAAAAGGAAAAAAAAAAAAAAAGAAAAATCCATTTTCAGGGGAGGGATTCCAGTAGGCACAAGAATTTTGCATAAGTAGATAGGAGCCAAGTGTTAATAGCAAAGACAATGGGAAAAAGTCCTCAAAGTCATTTCAGACAACCTAATGCTAGCCCCTCTTTACAAGCTTGAAAGCCTAGGAGACCAGGCCCAGGGCCCCCCTGCCCTGGGCAGCCTCAAGCCTCAGGACACTACTCCCTGAACCCGGCTGCTCCAGCTCCAGCCATGGCTCAAAAGAGCTGAGGTACAGCATGGGCCACTGCTTCAGGGGGTGCAAGCTGTAAGCCCCAATAGCTTCCACATGGTTTTAAGCCTGCAGGTGCACAGAATGCAAGAGTTAAAGTGTGGGGAGCATCTGCCTAGATTTCAGAGAATGTATAGAAAAGCTAGGAAGTTCAGGAGCCCTCATGGAGAATCTCTACTAAGGCATTGTGGAAGGGAAATGTGGAGCCCCCACACAGAGTCCCCACTGGAGCACTGCCTAGTAGAGCTGTGGAAAGACAACCACCTTCCTCCAAACCCCAGAATTGTAGATCCATTAGCAGCTTGCACCCTGCACCTGGAAAAGCTGCAGGCACTCAATGCCAGCCTGTAACAGTCTTGGGTGCTGCACCCTGCAAAGCCACTAGTTGGTGGACCTGCCCAAGACCTTGGGAGCCCACACCTCACTCCTATGTTCCCTGGATGTGGGACATAGAGTCAAAATAGGTCAGTTTAGAGCTTCAAGGTTATGACTGCCCTGTGTTTCAACCTTACATGGGGCCTACAGCCCTTTTCTTTTGGCCATTTTCTCCCTTTTGGAATGGGGATATTTACCAATGTCTTTATCCCTATTGTAACTCAGAAGTAGCTAACTCGCTTTTTATTTTACAAGATCATACGTTGAAAGTGCTAGGTTTTTCCTCAGATGACACTTTGGACTTTGGACTTCTGAGCCAGTGCTAGAATGAGTTAAGATTTTGGAGAAGTGTTGCAAAGACAGGATTGTATTTTGCAATTAAAAAGGACATGACATTTGGGGGTCCAGGGGCAGAATGATATGGTCTGGATCTGTTTCCCCACAAAAATCTCATGCTGAATTGTAATCTCCAGTAATGGAGGTAGGGTGTGGTGGGAAGTGATTGAATCATGAGAGCTAATTTCTCATGAATGGTTTAGCAGCATCCCTTTTGGTACTGTCCTCATGATAGTGAGTGATTTCTTACGAGATCTGGTGATGTAAAAGTGTGTGACACCTTCCCACTCTCTTGCTCTTGCTCCTGCCATGTAAGACGTTTGTTCCCCATTTGCCTTCTGCCATGAATGTAAACGTCGTGAATCCTCCCTAGATATTAAGCAAATGCCAGCATCATGCTTCCTGTACAACCTGCAGAACTGAGAGCCAATTAAGCCCCTTTCCTTTATAAATTACCCAGTCTCAGGTTTTTCTTTACAGCAAAGTGAGAAGAGCTAATACAGAACCCAAAAGGATATCTCAAAATAAGCAGGATCTCTGATACAAACCTTGAGCATTGAAGACCCAGAAATCTAGAATATTACAATTGCAGAGCAGCTTCTGGAGAAATTACTGCTAAAGCCACTGATGATATGTTAGACACTGTCAGTGTAATATTAATTATAAATGACCATCTCCATTAATCTACAAAATATTAACTCTATCAATGTGTGAAATAAAAAATATGTGAACAGCAGACATGCAAGTGACGTTTTTACAAGTTCACAATGTATTTATAATTTACTCTAAAATCTGATAGCCTCAATCAGCATTATATGCCTGAGGAAGCCCATACTCAGAATAAAATTGTCACTTGTTCAAAGGACAAGCAATGTCAGGATCTAAATCCAAGTCTATTTACAAAATGCCTTCTGTTTGTCATTTGTTCACCAAAGTATCAGCTGTGTTCCTACATGTTTTCACTGAAGTCTCCCATGGTCATAGAATCCTAGAGTTGAAAGGGATTCTACATTTGTTATCTACCCCTAACCCCACAGTCCCAATGACTACATCCATGAGGGAATATATTTTTATTATTCAGTAGTATAATTTACCACTTTCACAAGTTCCTTTTTCTATTTTTTCAATTTTATATTTAGTTAAAATACCCTCTCTGTTGCTATTTCCCTGAAAGTGTTTCACATATAGTCCTGAAATAGCAACTGTATCACCTACTTTATTTAAACTGATCTTAACATTTATGTTCTTCACTAATGCATTGAATCTCCACCATTTGGCATTGTTACTATACATGACACCTAATTATATTGAATTAATGCATGGGAGTCCACTGATAAGTAGTGCTTCACACAGTGCTTCTATTCACAAAATAACAAGGACCTTATAAAGTTTTGCCAAACTGATGTAGTCTTTGGGAAAGGTAGAGGCATTGAGAATCTACTTCCACTATCCCCAAAAATATACATTATGTTATCTCCTTTGTTTATCATTATATCTCCATCACACATGTCAAAATGCTCAGGTAGGTTACTATATACCACAGAGACACAATTATAGTATTACCAATAAGTGTCAAAAGAGAAACCCAAAGATTCAATCTGACTCACCTGAGATCTCACATCAGGACTTGGTGTCTGCAGATGCAGATTTGGTTCTTATAATCTTTTCAAGAAAAACACCTCTGAGGCGTAGATAATTTTTACCATTTCCAGAAAGGCTTTCTTCAAGTACTGAGGGCATTTTGTCAATATGTGGATTAAAGTCAACATTTAATATCTTAGTAACATATTCAGACTTTGAGACTGTGTTGTAAATCAGGGGAATATATTTATCCAGGAGCCAATATGCAAATAGTGTCTAGAAAACAACGCACATAGATAAAATATGTTGTAAAGTGATGAAAATTTGATTTGTGCTGATTCTTATTACTGCTCTTCCCTGTATCCTCTGCTATACCAAGAAGAACAGCAAGGAGAATAACAAAGTAACGAGGCTAAAAATATTATGTGGTAATCTAAAATTGTGTTATAAAATAGTCATAAATAAAATTAACTGTAAGGTTTATCAAGTGCCTTTCATGTGATAGATGCTGTCTGTCTACTTTATTTCACTGTCTTAATGGTCTATGACAAAGACTATTCACTCTTGAAATATAATGAGATTGAGGCTTGGTCATCCAGCAAAAAGCAGCATTTGAACCCAAGTTAGACCAACTCCTAAGCCCATTATCTTTTACTATACCATTATCATTCTGTGATGTACTGGGTAAGAATGGGAAGAGATTAGTAAATTTTCACTGTAGAATCAAACTATTCATGTTTCTCTGTGAATTCTATAATTAGTTCTCTTATGCTGTTACTCAGAAATTTTTAAAGCAGTAGAACTTTTAAAAGAACAAAATCTATTGGCACTTTAGAAATGACTGGATGATGATATGGCCTTAGCCAGAACTAATTAGAATTTTGAGCTAATGCTTGAGATAAGATTCCCTAGTTATTCTCTAACAAAAGCATTTCTCATAAGAAAAATCCAGAAATAGTGGAAATGGGAGTCAGAAAAATGAAAGATTAAAATAAACTATCAAGACAACATTGAAAATTATGCATAAGCAGATACTTTAGTTCTTAAAAAATGAGTCTATTCAGTAAGATTTTTTTCTCTACTGTACAAAAATCTGCACACCTGCAAATGGCATGGGAAAAAAAGCTAAGCCTGACTTGCTTTATAAGGAAGTGAAAACCCTCCTTTGTGACTACCACAGAAAGGTACTGATGCCACCCTGGAGATAAAACACCTGTACTTATGTCCTGGCTCCACTATTTCTGCTATAATCTAAGCATTCATTTCCTCATCTGTAAAATGGGGATAATGGTAAAAATTACATCCTGGACATTGTGAGGTTCAAAGGAGACGCTCAGGTACACTTGTTCCCAAACTTGCTTGCATAGTGAAATCACATGAGGAGCTTCAAAAATTATGTATGGCTGCATTTGCCACTAACTACCATGGCTTAACCAGTCCAGTGTAGTCAGTCTGGGCTTTCGAGATTTAACAAGATCCCCAGGTGACTCTAATTAACAGATAATATGGCAACCACTGGTCTACTAACATGCTAATGAACACTATAGTGATTCTATTATTATTGTTAATCCCAGATATGCGACTGTGGGTACACTGGTTAGCCTCTGAGAGGAGCTTAATTAAACATTGTAAAAGAATAAAACATGCTTATATTTCTAGTCTTAAAATGCTCACCAAAATGCCTGGATAGGAAGACATAGAATAAATGTCATTTCTCCCCTTCTTTCCAAAACTATCTTGTAGCTCTTCACTATTATACCCACTCACCCAATTTACTCATACTACTTTGAAAGAATTGCACCTATAAGTTCTAAAATCTCCTGTTTCTGTACATTTGGTCATACAGTCAAATACCTAATCATTTTTTAAAATTACAGCAGAAAGTTTTTCTTCCCCGAAACCTTCCTTACCTACTATTCTTTCACCTACAGAAATAAATCACTTCCTGCACTGAACATGTGGAGAGTTTCTACCCTCCTCCACATTAATATGTTCTACTTTGTATTATTTTTGCATATCCCCTTGATCCCTAAGAATGAGAGCAAGGTTGTTGAATTATTCAACTTTTTGAAATTCTTTGACAGCCAACAGAGAAATGGGGCTAAACTGGTTTCATATATGCATGGATAGACACATAGGTAGATAGAAAGATAGTAAATAGATAGGTAGATAAATAGACAGATAGGAACATACATTAGAAATATAATTAGAAATAAAGAACATTTACAGAATAATAAATGTGTACATACCTAATAGCAAAACGTTAACATAGATAAAGCGAAATACGATGGAGCTGAAAGAGCTAGTCAAATTCACAAGTATAAAGAGAGAATTGTAATATTGTCTTTTTGTAATTCACAGGAAAAAAAAATCTGATTGTCAATAAGGATATAGAAGCCTAAAGCCATATAGACAACAAAACTGGCCAAATGGACTTTTATGGAACGCTACATACAATAATAGAATTATTTCAAATGCACATAGAATATTTACCTGAATTGACTACTTTTTAGCTATAAAACAAATATTTATAACTTCAAAAGTGCATTCCAGTATAATAAAATCAAAGTGAATAACACAAATTACAATACTTTCAAATAAACCATGGTCAAAGAAGTCATAAGGAGACTTACAAAATATTTTAATTACAATAAAAATAAAAGCACAGCATATTAAATTTGTGTGATACATCGAATGCAATACCTCAAAGGAAATTGAGAGCAACACATTGGTTATTATAGAAGCATGGTACATCAATCATCTAAAAGTTCACCTAGACCAGGTGTGGTGGCTCATGCCTCTAATCCCAGCACTATGGGAGGCCAAGATACAAGGAACACTTAAGCCCAGGAGTTGGAGATACTTCTGGGAAACATTGCAAGATAACAACTCTACAGAAAATTTAAAAATTAGCCATGTGTAGTGGCATGTACCTGTATTCCTAGCTACTCAGGAGTCTGGGGTGGGAGGATCGCTTGAGCTTATGAGATTGAGGCTGTAGTGTGTCATGTTTGTGCCACTGCACTCCAGCCTGAAGTACCAAGTGAGAGGCAATCTCAAAATAAATATGTAAGGCATAGATTTGGTGGCTGACAAGATGGCTGAATAGAAACAGCTCCTGTCTGTAGCTCCAAATGAGATCAACACAGAAGGTGAGTGATTTCTACATTTCCAACTGAGGTACCTGGCTCATCTCATTGGGACTGGTTAGACAGTGGGTGCAGCCCACAGAGGGTAAGCAGAAGCAGGGTGGGAAATTGCCTCACTCGGGAAGTGCAAGGTTAGAGCAACTCCCTCTCTTATACAAGAAAAGCCATGAGGGACTATGCCATGAGGAATGGTGCACTCTGGCCCAGATACTATGTTTTTCCCATGGTATTAGAAACCTGCATACCAGGAGATCCCCTTGGGTACCTATGCCACCAGGACCCTGGGTTTCAAGCACAAAACTGGGAAGCCACTGGGCAGACATCGATCTAGCTGCAGGAGGTTTTTTCATAGCCCAGTGGTACCTGGAACACCAGTGAGACAGAACCATTCACTCCCCTGGAAAGGGGACTGAAGCCAGGGAGCCAAGTGGTCTAGCTAAGTGGATCTCACCCCCATGGAGCCCAGCAAGCTAAGATCTACTGGCTTGAAATTCTCACTGCCAGCACAGTCTGAAGTCAACCTGGGATTCTCTAGCTGGTGGGTAAGGGGGTGTCTTCCATTACTGATGCTTGAGTAGGTGGTTTTCCCCTCACAGAGTAAACAAAGCCACTGGGAAGTTTGAACTAGGATGAGCCCACCACAGTATGGCAAAGCTGCTGTACCCAGACTGCCTCCCTAGATTACCCCTCTCTGGGCAGAGTATCTATGAAAGAAAGGCAGCAGCCCCAGTCAGGGTTTTATAGATAAAACTCCAATCTCCCTGGGACAGCACATGCGGGAAGGGGCAGCTCTGGATGCAGTTTCAGCAAACTTAAACCTTCCTGCCTGCTGGCTCTGAAGAGAGCAGCATATCTCCCAGCACAGGGCTCAAGCTCTGCTAAAGGACAGACTGCCTCTTCAAGTGGGTCACTGAATGATGTACCTCCTGACTGGGAGATACTTCCTAGCAGGCATAGACAGACATTTCATACAGGAGAGCTCCAGCTGGCATCTGGCAGATGTCCCTCTGGGATGAAGCTCTGAAAGAAAGGAACAGGTGACAATCTTTGCTGTTTTGCACCCTCTGCTGCTAATACCCAAGTAAACAGAGTCAGGAGTGGATCTCCAGTAAATTCCAGCAGACCTTCAGCAGTGGGGCCTGTTGGAAGGAAAACTAACAATCAGAAAGGAATAGCATCAACATCAACAAAAAGGTCATCTACACAGAAACCCATCTGAAGGTCACCAACATTAAAGACCAAAGGTAGATAAATCCATGAAGATGAGGGTAAAACAGTGCATAAAGGCTGAAAACTCCAAAAACCAGAACACTTCTCCAGAGCATCACAATACAACACCAGGAAGGGAACAAAACTGGGATAGAGAATGAGTTTGACAAATTGACTAAAGTAGGCTTCAGAGGGTGGGTAATAACAAACTCACCAAGCTAAAAATGCATGTTCTAACCCAGTGAAAGGCAGAAAAGAACATTGAGAAAATGTTAGAGGAATTGCTAACTAGAATAACCAGTTTAGAGAAAAACATAAATGACCTGATGGAGCTTGAAAACACAGCAAGAGAACTTTGTGAAGAATACACAAGTATCAATAGCTGAATCAAACAAGTGGAAATAAGGATTTCAAAGACCAAAGATCAACTTAATGAAATAAAGCATGAAGACAAGATTAGAGAAAAAGAATGAAAAGAAACAAACAAAGCCTCCAAGAAATATGCAACTATGTGGAAAGACCAAACCCACAGTTGACTGGTGTACCTGAAAGTGATGGGGAGAATGAAACCAAGTTGGAAATCACTCTTCAGGATATTATCCAGGAGAACTTCTCCAACGTAATGAGACAGGCCAACATTCAAATTCAGGTAATACAGAGAACACCACAAGGATGCTCCTTAAGAAGAACAACCCCAAGACACATAATTGTCAGATTCACCAAGGTTGAAATGAAGGAAAAATGTTAAGGGCAACCAGAGAGAAAGGTCAGGTTACTCATAAAGGGAAGCTCATCAGACTAACAGTAGATCTCTCTGCAGAAACCCTGCAAGCCAGAAGAGAGCAGGAGCCAATATTCAACATTCTTAAAAAAAAAAATTTTAACCCAGAATTTTATATCCAGCCAAACTAAGCTTCATAAGTGAAGGACAAATAAATTCCTTTATAGACAAGCAAATATTGAGAGATTTTGTCATCACCAGTCATGCCTTACAAGGGTTCCTCAAGGAAAGCACTAAATATTAAAAGAAAAAAACAGTAACAGCCACTGCAAAAACATACCAAATTGTAAAGACCAACACTATGAAGAAACTGCATCAAAGAATGGGCAAAATAATCAGTTGCCATCATAATGACAGATCAAATTCATACATAACAATATTAACCTTAAATGTAAACAGGCTAAATGCCCCAATTAAAAGACAGAGTGGATAAAGAGTCAAGATCCATCAGTGTGCTGTATTCAGGAGACCCAACTCACATGTAAAGACATACATAGGTTCCATTTATATAATTTTCTAGGGAAACTATGATCATTCTACAGTTATGGCAGATAAATTATTGTCTGGAGCAAAGAATGGGAGTCTGACTGCAACACACATTGGGGAGTTTTTTGCCTTGATGGAAACATTTTATATCTATTATATGTCCCTCAATTGCAATTTGTCTGAGGTATTTTTTTCATGATTAGATCAGGGTTAGATGGTTCTTGGAGGAAGTCTACAGAGGTCAATAGCCATTCTCATCATATCATTATTGAAGGTTTGTGCTATCAACATGTCTTGTCATTGGTGATGTTAATCTCAATCAACTGGGTAAGCTGGTGCTTGTTATGTTTTTCTACTATAAAGTTTTTTTCTTCTTACCAAAATTTAAAAGCAAGTCATTAAATATAGTTTTTTTAAAACCATGACCCATAATTTTTAAGCACTTACCTTTTGACATTACAAGAAGGTCCATGCAGAGCTGTATTCTCCCTCCTACTCTAGAATTGGCCTTTTCTCAAAGGTATCTGGCTCTTTTTGTTGAAAAGTAGCATTTATAAACCAATATCTGGGTACTGGGTGTGCTTGTTAGAAGTATATTGTCACTTTAGCCTTCATTTTAAGGGACTTAAGATATTTATCTCTATTTTGCATGAAATTAAGTAATGTATTCAAACATCTTAAACTGCATATAAAATGCAATATCTTCAATTTTATTTTTAAGACTTGGTTTACATAACTGAAGATAATCTGAAAGGATTTGGTTTTGTTTTCAGAAAGCAGAGGGAGCCTGTAAACCCCAGTAGTCTCTTAATAATAGATATCTGCGGCTGGGTACGGTGGCTCACACCTGTAATCCCAGCACTTTGGGAGGCCAAGACAGGTGGATCACAAGGTCAGGAGTTGGAGACCAACCTGACTAACCTGGTGAAACCCTGTCTCTACCAAAAATACAAAAATTAGCTGGGTGTGGTGGTGCATGCCTGTAATCCCAACTACTCAGGAGGCTGAGGCAGGAGAATTGCTTGAACCCAGGAGGCAGAGGTTTCAGTAAGCAGAGAGTGCACCACTGTACACCAGCCTGGGCAACAGGGCTAGACTCTGTCTTCAAAAATAATAATAATAATAATAATAATTGATGTCTGCACCTTCTCCACCTGGTCATGCTACAGAAAGAGGGCTGAAAGGAGATTAATGTGAGTGACAAACCTCTTTTGGGTACTAAGACAAGACAAACAGAAACTGGTACTGTTTCAGAGATTAGTGTCTTTGCAACCACCTCCAGGAAGTTGGACTTACCAAGACATTCCTGAAACAGGTCCTCTAGGCCAAAAGTACCCCACCTTTTTGGCACCAGGGACGAGTTTCAAGGAAGACAATTTGTTCACAGAGAAGGTTGGGGAAATAGTGACGGTTTTGAGATGATTCAAGCACATTATCTTATTAGATCCTTATGAGGAATATGCAGCCTAGATCCCTCACATGTCTAGTTTACAATAGGATTTGTGCTCCTATGATAATCTAATACTGCTGATCTGACAAGAAATGGAGCTCAGCTTCACTTGATGGTTCACTGCACTGCTCATCTCTTGCTGTGCAGCCTGGTTTCTAACAGGCCATGGACTCGTACCCATTTGTGGCACAAGGGTTGGGGACCCCTGCTCTAGGCCGCTGGTAGTTTTTGCCCCATTCCTAAAATAGGTCAAGAACTCCATATTCCTTAATGAAAATACTGATCCGGGATATCTTTCCTTATGATAAATGGAAGGTGGTCTAAAATTGATCCTGTATAGTTTTATGGTTCCAATGTGGTTCTTGGATATTCTAAAATGTGACCACTATGAAATATACTTCAAAATGGAGCCCTGAGGTAACTTCACCAATGAATGAAACCAGTCTCATCTGTTCTGTGTGGTTAATGCCCTAGCAGTGGCTCCTGCCAAAGACACACAGACTTCCAAACAAATGCTCAGTCTGATACCCTGTTAGAAGAATGCTAAGCTAAACAAGTCCATTTGGATCACTTCCTCTACCCCAGGGATTTTATGAATATCTGTCACTTCAACTTTGATAAAACTTTCTTGTGTCTTGTCATAAAGGAACTCAATTTGATATTTACCTGAAATACAAAACATGTCATCACTGAGTTAACGAGTAAGCAGGCTCACTTTTCTGATTCATTTTTGAGATTTATTTTTAGGCAGTACTTTATCACAAATGAAAAACACTTCAACTTTTACCTGACCACGGAATTGCTTAACTTTATTTTTTTTTATTATCTCTAGTAGTTGTTTCGACAGGTATGTTGTTTGCTTTTAAATAATACTTTTCTATCAGGTTTTGAAAAGCTTCCTAAATCATTTTAATGAACAATTTGAGTAAATAACCTCCTTTCCCAATCTCGGAGAAGTCTAGAGTCTATTTAAACTTAGCACATTTTTGACAAAGGAAAGGCAGAGGTTCAGAAAAGTTATCTTGCTTAAGATCACAGGAGCAAGTGAACAATAAATGTTACAGTAATAGTCGATATGCCCTCTGTATGGCACTATTCTGAGCATTTTATATGAATTATCTCATTTAAGCCACTCAATAACCATATGAGGTGATACATGCTCTCTATTAGTATAAAGGCAACTGAATCACATGCAAAATTACACAGCCAAGTTAATACTAAAAATCAGGCATCCAGTTAAAAATTTCATCCATTATCCAGATAAGTTCAATTAGGACAGATCTGTTCTCTTTGTTCACAAGCCTAGCTCACCAGCTCCTTCCTATTTCATGTCCTCTCTGGGAACATGGAGAAGGCACTACAATGTACACAAGAGAGTATATCTACTTAACACCTCTCTGCTGCCAGGTGTTGTCGATAGGTGTTAGATAATCCGAGGGTAGACTGAACTAGCAGAAAATCTCCCTGAGTGTCACAGAGATTCCCCTCACCCTGAGGGACAGAAGTAGTTATGCTGAACATTTGTAGGCTGTTAAGTCATTTTTCCTTAACAGGAGGAAGCAAATAATCATGAGAAGCAGCACCACTGGTGAATTCATGGAGAGGGCACATCAGCAGCCTCTGTTTCATAGTTTCTATAAACCTCTGTATTCAAGGAGACAGGTATTATCAAAAACAAAGTCTCTGTTCAGGTCATCTCAGTATCAAAGTAGCATGTTAATATCTGTGAATTTTCGTAATATAACTATTACTAAAAGTTCTGGAGATGCCGATAATTACTTTTTCTATATTAAATGGTCAGGGAGCATGAAGTGCAGGAGTTAGTACCATCTTCTAATATGCTCCTGATTCAAATAGAGTAGCTGGTGTCTAAAGCACAGGCTCTGGCAAAGTACACTGAGATTGAGCTCTCAGTTTTCTTTCTCTAACAGCAAGGGGTGGATCAGATTACTAGATTTCCCACCATATGCCATGTAGCACAACATCTTCATCTCTGTGGGATCTTGGGATGATTCTTAAATGAAATGTATATAAAGTCAATTTTAAGGCATGTGTGAAATTGTTTTTTACTTCACTATAATTTTCAATGTTTTCTTTAAATCAATGGACTGTTTCAGATAATCCAGGAAAATAATATGACAGTTGAAGCATTTTAGCCATGTTAGTATTTTGCAATATTTGTTTCAGAGTTCACAACTGCATCTTATGAGAAGCAAACCAAGAGTTATAAAACTCCCATTTCTTTAAATATTACTTTCTTTAAAGCTTGCTTTCTCTATTGATGTTATCAGAGATATTAAGTTACTGTAAAATACCCTATGCCTTATATTTGAAAGTGTATATGACAAACACTATATGGTTTTGTATTTCTCTTAGAATGTCCATAGAGAGCTTTATATGATAGCATCTCTTTTAGTTCTTCTTTTAATGAGAATCCAGTTGCTCTGATTAGCCAGATAGAACAGTGCCAAAATTGTACATGTGATAAAAGGCATGCAATGTGCTTAGCTCAATGACATTCCCCACAGCAGAAAACTGTTCATTTTCATGACCTTGGTATTCCAGGACATTATGAGAGACAGAAAAGCAACAGTGTCCAAGCCCAAACATATTTTGTGAAATGGTGTCTGGGTTAGTATACTATTGCTGCATAGAAAATTACTACAAAATTAGTGGCAAGCAATACACATTTATTGTCTCACAACCTCTGTGGATCCGAAATCTGGGTAACTTAGCTAGATGTTCTATAAAAGGGAGTTTCCCTGAATGTGCCCTCTTGCCTGACACCATGTCAGATGTGACTTTGCTTCTCCTTTGCCTTCTGCCATGATTGTGAACCCTCTCTAGCCATGCGGAACTGTGAATCAATTGAACCTCATTTTTTTTTTTGAGACACAGTCTCACTTTGTTGCTCAGGCTGGAGGAAAGTGGCATGATCTGGGCTTCCTGCAACCTCTACTACCTGGGTTCCAGTGATTCTCCTGCCTTAGCTTCCCAAGTAGCTGGGATTACAGGCGCCTGCCACCACATCCAGCTAATTTTTGTAGTTTTTAGTAGAGATAGGTTTCACTATCTTGGCCAGGCTGGTCTTGAACTCCTGATACTGTGGTCCACCTGCCTCGGTCTCCCAAAGTGCTGGAATTACAGGTGTGAGCCACTGCACCTGGCCTAAACCTCTTTTCTTTATAAATTACCCAGTCTCAGATATGTCTTTATTTGTAGCATGATAATAGACTAATAAATATGGTAAAAGGAACTTGGCATATGTGATCAAGTTAAAGATATTTAGGTGGCATCTTACACTTGATTATCTGAATGGACCCAGTGTAATCACAAGTGCCATTAAAAATAGGATGCAGGGGAATAAGAGGAGATAGAAACAGGAGATGACAGAAGCGAGACTGGAGTTATTCAGGAGCCAAGAAATGTCAGCACCCTTTTATAAGCTAGAGGAGGAAAGAAATAGATTTTTTGTTGGTGTCACTAGAAAGGACCGGCCCTGATACACTTTGATTTAGCTCGTTAATATTGATTTTGAATTTACGACTTCCAGAACTGTAAGACTGTTGTTTTAAGTCATTAAATTTATAATAAGTTTTCACAGCACCAATAGGAAACACAATACATGTACCCGATGGGCGTAGTCCAAATTCTCTTTGGTTGTATTGCACCAAGCACAGGGATATGTCAGGGCTGTCACATCATTTCTGGAAACTTACTTGTCTGTCCTTTTCTTTGAAATGCAGATTAGACACCATGGGCCATAACTCTACCACTCTCCTTCTCTTTTCCTGTGGTCTCCCTTTGCAAATACTCAGTGATAACCCAATTTCCCTCCATTCACTGACTTGCAAAAATTGTCTCTCTGCTGTAGACAGAAACAATATTTTATTCTTCTGTCTTATGGAGTAATAGCCTCAAAATCCAACAAAGCCTCAGTACTGCCTTTCTCCCACAGACCAACCTCCTTCACTCAAGTTTCCCTGGCCAATTTTCTCTCCTCTTACTTTTATAGCTGCTATTTAACAATTATTCTCTTTGCTCAAACCTCCATTTCCAAGAGTGTTTTCTCATTTTCTCCTGCCATTTATTTAAAAACATGTTCTTATCCCTCTCCTCTAAGTAAGCTATACTTGACATTTCTCTGTCCCCAGTTATTCTTTATTTTGTCTTTCATTCCTAAAGTTCCCAGATGAATTGCTTACATAAATTCCTTCTATTTCCTCTCTGTTTACTCTTAATCAAATTCTTAGCAACCTGTTTTGTATTCTTGAACTTCACAGAAACTTCTTGGTTCTGTCACTCAAACTGAATGATACTTCCACAGTCTCCATCCTCCTCTTGAACCTCATTTGAGCATCATCTTCCTCTCCAGGAAATGAGGGACAGAGGTTAAGAGCATGGACTCTACATTTATGTAGACCTGAACTGAAATTTCATCTCCACAGCTAACATTTAAGAACTTTTGTCTCCTCATTTAGATAAAGATGATAACTTTCATCCCACACAGAATTGCTGTGAGAATTAACTGAGATGTGCATATCAAGTGCTCAATAGTACTGTGAGAATTTGCTGGTATCATGCAGATCAAGTATTCAAGCCACTTTTTGTTATCCTGACCTCATTTTCTTTGCCACGTTTTCCTACAGGGACTTCACTGATATTGTTCATCTTTGTACTTCTGACTCACGCACTAACAAGTATTTTACTCTTCTAATTCCCCCTGGCATTATCTATTGACCACTTTCTGTAAATGAGCCTTGCCCCAAGCTTTGTACAAGGTTGTATGGTCTGACAACAACCCTGGAAGTAGATACTATTACAGTCTTCAATTCACAAATGGACATATCATAGAAAGGGTAGTTATTGAACATAGTCACCTACCTAGCCAGTGCCAGAACCAGCATTCAAATACAGAAATTTTGTACCAAGACCCCCTAACTTTTATACTACTCCTTTTGCTCTGCAATTCTGTGTATTTTCAGGGCTCTTTCTCCTTGTCCATAAGCTATTTTATTTCCTTTTCTTAGCTCACCTATTCACAGATGTGTGGTATCTAGATAGACACATCGAAAATCTCACTCTAGCCACAGTTTCACTGAACTCAGTGTCCTAAGATTTCAATCCACAACAAAAGAGCTCCAAGAATACTTGAGACCTTTTCCTGCAGTGTCCTATTAGCCTACTGATCACCTCAGACTATAAGCTACTGCCTCAAGCTTATTAAAGACAGGATTTTCTCTTAAATTCAGTCACCAAGCCCCTACTGATTTTTCTTTTTTCACTCATAGCACTAGTTTGTCATGTCCACTGCCTCTGCAATTTTGCTCTTCCCTTTTTTTCTGATCTTAGTGTCCCTCATTCCACCACCCTTGCCAGAGCTGCCTTCTAACTGACTCTCGGATTCTTCCCAGGCCCATTGTCCTGATTCTACAGGTCAACTGTCACCCTTGCCCTAAAATCTTATTTTCTAGCCATCACAACAGCCTTATTTCCTCATTTTATAAGGTCAGTTGTTGATTATCACCATTGCCATGTTTGAAAATAGTACATCTGCTTCTGAATACAACTTGTGAGCCATAAGTTTAGAAACATTAGATTAGAAATCTGTAGCTAGAGCTGGAAGGAGAAAGATTTTGAGAAAATGTAATAACAGAATAATAATAGCTAATGTGATTGATTTACTTATATCATCATTTAACAAATATGTATTGAGTGCCTACCATAACCCAGATGCCAGGTGTTAAGCCAGATACTAGGTGCTGGGATAAAGCAGGTAAAAGAATTACACAAAATTCCTGTTCTCATGGAAATATTACCCTATACTGGAAAGAAAGATAAAACAACAAAATTACAGTTTTGTCAGACGGAATTAATGATATGAAGTCTAAATTATATAAGGAAAATATGGAGTGAATCTTTAAACATGCTATTGCTATTTTCTCTAGGCTGGTCAAAGAAGGCATCTCTAATAATGTGATATTTGAACAGAGACCTGAAGGAGATAGGCTAGCAAATACATGGGAATGAATACTCCTCCTACTGCTGAAAGGCAGATGTGTGCTGTTTCAGAATCAGACTCTCCAGTAAACAGTCCCTAGCTACACATGACTATTTACAGTTAAATTAATTAAAATTAAAATTTAGCTCCTGACACTATACACATTTTATATACTAGCTACATGTGATTACTATCAGTTTCACTTGGCAGTGCATTTCCACTATTGCAGAAAATCCCACTGGACATCAATGGTTCCAAGCAGTAACAAGGGGTCCAGTTATGCTGAAGGAGAATGAGTTGGGTGAAGTGTGGCAGAAAAAGAGACCAGAGAAACAGTAAAAAAAAGATTACAGTGTCTTGTAGGTCTTAGTAAAGACTTTATATTTTATCCTGTAGGAAATGAACAGAATTTTCTCAAAAGTATAACATAATCTGCTTCTTATTATGAGGGATCCCTCTGATTGCTGCCTAAAAAATTATCTCTAAAGGAACAAGAATGAAAACAGGGAGAATATTTGTAAGACAAAATTGTCTGGGAGAGAGTTACTGAGACCAAAATGACAATAATGAACATGAGGGTGTGCTGGTTATGTTCTAGAAAGTATTTAAAACCACAAAAATAATTATATTTTATTATGATTTGGATGTGGTATGTAAAGGAAATAAACCACCAGGAAACACACCAAGATATCTGGCTTGAGAAATGGAAAAATAATCAGGTTTTATTTTTGAATTGAATCATGAGTAGACCATTGAAGGAGATATACACTTATTTTTTATTGCTGTTTAGTTTTCATATTGGGAGCTTAGAAATTCATAAATTCGGTTTTGACATGTTTAGCCTAAGATACACATTAAATATTTCAGTGAATAAGTCAAATAGTGGAGATTATGTCAGCAAGATTATAGAATATAAGTTTTCATCCCTCATACCCTTGCTCTTTCCCAGAAAAACATCAATTTTGACAATCAACCATAGATAAGAGTACATTTTGGGAGGCCAAGAGTCCAGTGGTAAGGTCCCAGCATATGATTGGAGCAAAACATCTGAGAATACACACGTGAAAGAAGGTAATAACTTTCACCTCACTCATATTATCAGTACTTCAATGTGGAGAAATCCCCCTGGCCACTTGATTTTTCCCATGGCAGAAAGTGAGAGTGTGGTGGGTACTTATCTCCCCAGCAGTTAGGACACTGTCCAAGAGTCCCACTACTTTCCCACCCCATGTATAACACTGAGGAGAGATGTGTGGCTGAATAATCATTAGGTAGGTAGGAACAGTAAAACAGGACAGGAGCTCCCAGCAACAGGGACAACTCAACACAATTTCACAGTTTCTACAAACTACTTGTCAGACTCCACTAAGAGGTCCATGCATGAGCCGAGTAGGATGCACAACCTGTAGATGCCCATTACTTAGCCCAAGCATGCTCCCAATATGATGCACATCCCTCCCTTCCCTGTGACCTATGCTCCTCTTGTGCCTCCACTAATGACACTATAAACCTTTGCAGATTGTTTATGAGGTCACAAAGATAGGGAGCTCAACAGTGCTGGACTGGGACAAGGTACTTAACCTTAGGCACTTCAAGGCACTACCCTAGCGAAAATAAACTCAATGCTCTTAAAACCTGACTTGGCTGTTTGGGATCAAGAGCAAGTATATGATCTTAAGACTTACTACTGCCAACAAGAAGCAAAAATAATGCAGGGATTACATTGATATAAAATGTCTGGGATACCCTGATAATCCTTAGCCAGACTGACTGGTGAAGGTCTTTATCTCCTGAAGTTATTCCATAAAGACTGGAGGAGAAACTACCTTCTTCAAATGTGAAGACAGTAATGCAAGACTTCAGAGAACACAAATAACGTCACAAAAAGAACACAATAATTTTTCAGTAACAGATCTCAATGAAACTGGAATATATGAATTACCTAACAGAGAATTCAAAATAATTGTTTTAAGGAAGCTTAAACAATACATGAGGAAACCTATAAGTTCAAGAAAGAGATAGAGGTCATAAAAAGCACCAAACAGAAGTTCTGGAACCCATTATAGTGAATGAAATGAAAAAAATGCAACAGAGATCTTCAACAGCACACTTGATCAAACAGAATAAACTGTGAACTCAGAGACAGATTATTTAAAATTTCTCAAAGGAGAACAATATAATGCTTATAAATTTATTAAACACCATCGACAAAAACAATATACAAATCATGGGAATCCTAGGAGAAGATAGCAAAAGAAATAGAAAGCATAATTTAAAAAATAATGACTGAAATCTTCCTCCCAAATCTTGAGAGGGATGTGAACATCCAGTTCCATGAAACTCCAAAGTCCTCAAATATGTTAAACCCAAATAAATTTACACCAAGACACATTTTAATCAAATTTTTTAACGTCAAAGACAAAGGAAGAATTTTGAAAAGAACAAGAGAAGTGCGACTTACATACAAAGAACATCCACCCCCAATAAGGCAATATTTACAAAAACTATGAAGGCCACTAGAAGGATATATTCATTGTGCTTAAAAGAAACAATCTTGCACGTTCTTCATGTGTACCCCAATACCATATATATATATATAACATCTAGCCAAGAATACTATACTTGGCAAAGCTGTCCTTTAAGAATGAAGGGGAGATAAATACTTTCTCAAACAAAAGCTAAGGGAATTAACTTAGACTTCCCTCACAAGACATGCTAAAGGGAGTTCTTCAAACCGAAATGAGAAGACAGTTATTACTAACATGAAAATATAAAGTTCAATGGTAAAAGCAACCATATTGACACATTCAGAATACTCTAACATTAAAATAAGTATGTAAAAATTACTTTTAACTTTAACACAAAATTTAAAATACAAATGTAATAAAAAGCAACCATAACTACAAAAATGTTCATGGATATACAATCTAAAATGATGCTATTGGGGAATCAAACTGTGAAGGGAAGGAGAGAAGTAAACATGCAGATTTTCTGTATGTAGTTGAAATTAAGTTATTATCACTTCTAACTAGACTGATGTACATTTGTGAGTCAGACAGTAACCATAAAATATAACTTCTAGTAGATACACAAAAGATAAATGTAATAAAATCAAAGCATACCACTACACCAAATTATTAAATCGCAAAGGAAGACAACAAGACTGAAAGTAAGGAGCTAAAAAAACAGTCAGAAAACAATTAATAAAGTGGCAGTAGTAAGCCCTTTCATAGCAACATTACATTAAATTATATGAATTAAATTATCCAATTAAAGTACATAGAATGTCTATATGAATTAAAAACAAAGATCCAATAATGTGTCTTTAAAAGAGACTCATTTTATCTTACAGATACACATAAGCTGAAAATGAAGGGGAAAAAAGAAATCTCATGAAAATGAAAAAAAAAAAACCAGAGTAGCTACATTTATGTCAGACAAAATAGACAAATACTATAACAAGAAACAAAGTTATTATATAATGATAAAGGCGTCAATTCATCAAAGAAGATATAACAATTATAAACATATATGCATCAAATATTGGAGTACCTAAATATATTAAGCAAATGTTAAATAGAACTGAAAGGAGAAATAGACAGCAAAACAATAATATTAGGGGACTTCAATACCCCACTTTCAACAATGGATAAGTGATTCAAACATCAATTTAATAAGATAACTGTGGACTTAAATACAACTGTAGGAAAGCAGTATATTAGTATTGAGTATTTTTTCAGACAGCCAAAAATCAGAATATTTTCTCTATTTGGTACCAGTATAATGTTAGTGGTGTGAATAAACTTGGAAAATTTGACTTTCAATAGGGTTCAAGTAATGGCAAGAAGGTCATAAGTCTGCCTGTTTTATTAATGCTGTAAAAAGATGTATGCTTTTTAATGATTCATTGATAGGACCTCAACGATAGGCAGGAGGCCTAAGAAATAAACAAAAGTTTATGGAGCGTAGGAACACCATTCCACTTATATAAAAGGAATCTGTGGAGTTTCAACGTTTACAGTTATCTAGTGGGCACCACAAACTTAATCATGATTTGAATGGCATGAGAAGTTTGGACAGAAGAGTATTGTCTCAGATGGTATGGGCTGCTATAACAAATTACTAGGGACTGGATTCCTTGTAAACAACAGAATTTGTCTCTAAAATGAGTATGCATAACCTCATCTGTTTATAGGACTAACCAAATGAGATAATGGATATAGAGATCTTAACACATAGGAAACACTTAATAAATGCCAGGGGTTCATAGCTAGATAATAATAGCAAACTATTTTGAACTATACTCCTGTTCCATGTGGTACTTAGCTTAACTGAAACTTCTGAGAATTTATCGAATATGTTATATAGACCCATTATAGATTATGTAATTAGATATATATGTAGACATAAGGACAATGGGTTCATTCAGAACAGCAAACTTCTTAGGGGCAGAAATATGTCTTGAATAACTTTAGTGACTTCATTCCCCTATACACACCACACAAACACACACACACACACACACACTTTAGAATGTACACATTCTTGAAAAATAAAATTTGTCTCAATCTTTCTGAATATTTGCATAAGGACATTTTATAGCTTTATACGCTTTTGTTTATTCATTTTTATATTTTAGTAAACATATACACAAGGCCTAGTAGGTAGAATACACTAAATAAGGTATCAAATATTTGACAGAAACTACCCCTAACCACAACTGAATAAAAACAGGTAATTAGTTACAGAGAGAATTATAATAATTCCCAGTTAAGGGTAGTTATACCAACTTATAGCATATACGTACATCTTTATAATATAAATATACACAATGATTTATATATAAAAGATTAAGTTCAGATATTTTACATACATATGCACACACACAAAAAAAAAAACAAAGCAAAAGCTATTGCCCTGCCTCCTAACTTAAACAATATGAGCATACAAACTCATCATACTGGGGCAGCATAGCATCGGTTCAAATCCTGACTTCATTACTTACCTGACTTCATTGGCAAACCTGGAGTTCCCAATTCTTTGCTTTTCTCATTTATAAAACCTATCTCATAATGTTACTATTTTAAATGAGTTCTCAAGTACACAAGACATTTTAGCCATAATTATAAAGATGGCAGAGATTGCATAGTGCTTTTGCTTTCAAGAGAAAATGTGAAAACTATAGAGTGCTGTTGATGAAAGTAGCTACACAGCATTTGCTACTCATTTGTTAAAAAAGTAAACAAACAAGCAAATAAGAAAACAAATGCAAAACACATTGCATTTAAAATATATAAGTGTTGGTTCACAAGCATGAAAAAAAATGCAGACTATAAATCTAAACCTTGTAGATAATTTGCCTCAGTCAATCAAGATCTCACAGTAATATGTCCTGGAAAATAGAAGTTAGTGATTGAAAAAGAGCACTGCTTATAGAGAAAAGAACAATTTTACTGGCTTGCTTTGCATTTGAATATCTTCTAGAAATCCAGTTTACTCTGTTTTGGACACTCTAAGCTGAGATAACTGAATTAAGGGCTGAAGCATGAAAGCCAAGAAGGACATTCACTAATACGCAAGTGTGAATAAGGCATAGGATATATGGATTGATTAAAAGCTGGAGGACAGTTGGGCCAGATTGTAAAATGGCCATATTTATACTTAATCCTATAAATGCTGAGTAACTAAGCAGGCCTCCCAATTGGTAATTTTTAGCATTTGATCAGTGATTAAGAAAGCAGACAGCTAGCAATGTGATAGGAGAAACTGGGCTGAGGCAGGAGATCAGAAGCAGAGTGAAGAGGTGGGGGCGATGGCACTAGGCCAAATAATTGATGATTGGGACCAAAGTAGGCCTTTGGCAATAGAAATGCAAAGGCCTGGATAAATATGACAGATGGGTTCTGCAGTAATAAATTAGAAAAGCAATTTTCTTCTGTGATAAGAAAATTCTTTCAATCTATTCTTAAAAGATAAAAAACAAACAAAAAAAAAACGATGTGCATTCCTAAATGAACGATGATTTTCTTCTAATTACAGTTGGGTTTCATTCCTCCAGGAACTCTTCAAGTCAGTTTGGAATAAAGAATATGTGATTTGTCAATTTAAGAACTTTAAGAAAAACTATATAGGGGTCTCATTTAATATAAGATGGAAGATACCATTTTGAAGTAAACATAAAGTGAACACACTTATTTTAGATTTTAGTATTTTTACTATGTATTCACTAAAATGTCATATCCCTTGTTTATGATTATTAAAAGCAGTCTTGATAGTCTGAGATAAATAAAAGAATACTTCCCAGGCTGACTCTTCAATATCAGAAGCCAATCATTGTAGAGGAAGCCCTAGCTGACCTATTTGGCAGTTTGTTACTCAAGAAAACACAAGACGTTGTTCAGAGATACTAATCTTCAGTATGGAACATTATTTTTCAAATTATGTATGATAACTAGCATAAATAAGTAGCATGTGATAATTTGCTGTCACACTCTGTACATACCTAAAGTCCCGTGTAAAATCTACTCTGTACTTCTGAAGGGATTACAGGAATGAATTTTGTTTTTTGCTTTTTCTTAGAATAGAAAATAATATTAAAAAGAAGCAGAAAAGAATATTAGTGGGGGAGGAAAAAAGGAGAGAAAACAATGCCATATTTCTTTTCAATGCCTACATCTCTACTTATAGTTTCTGTGATGTCAGATTACAATAAAAGCTACACTATTCTAAAAAGACTAATTTAAGGACCACAGATAATTGGTGGGGAGGAGTAGAAACAGATATTGTCAGGCAGAAAACATTCAATATTTTTTAGCATGATAATTCTTTAAATGTTAGAAGCCTAAAGGCTTCATGACATTAAATTCAATTACCACTAAAGAAATATTTTAAACTGGATGAAACAAGTAACACTTTTAAAATTAAAATTAAACTAAAAATATTTAAAATTACTTCTTGAAATGAAAATGGCCTAGAGAAAATAGTGACAATGCTAATAAATAGTGCAATTTTAACTTTCTCAGATTTTTGATTATATGAGTGTGTGTGTGTGTGTGTGTGTGTGTGTGTGTGTGTGTGTGTGTGTGTCAAAGAGTAGACATTAAAAATGTTATGATTGAGGGCCTTATGCTTCTGGATATAGTGATATAATAAGTGTCAGATTACCCTCATGCTGTGCACAACTACAAATAGGACAAAAACCTAACAAAAACTTTGTGTCTGGAGTCAATTTTCTCACCACAGGCACAAGGTGAGTAATGCACAGGGCTTGGTGGTCTTTCTGACTTGAACAGAGGGGAACCAGAGTTTAGGAAGAATAAAGGGTTGAGAATTTTTAGGCAGATCTTTGAAGAGGTCCCTCTGAATTACCGGTAAATATAATGCTCTGCAAGGATAAAGTAAATCTCTGCAAAGCCAGGCTATCCAACTCTAAAAGCTTACTTATAGTAGGGAGATGTTCTTGCTCTGATCAGCCAGAATAGAGAACATTTGGAGAATTCCTATAGCATTTCGTGGAGACATCAAATGCAGTATACTTCTGTAGTAGGAACAAACTACCTTTACAGTAACTTCTCTGAAGCTTTTTTTGTAAAGCATAAAAACAGACCTCAAAAGAGTAAAACTGAATTTAAAAAAAAACACTGTGTAAGGACAAAGCACATATTATTCAATGAAAAAACAACAAATTCTAGATATCATAAGATTAAGCATCTAATATAAATTACTATACATTCTAAGAAACAGAAAAATATAATACTTATTAGGACAAAAGTAAGTCAACAGGGGAAAAAATAAATAGAAGAGATTTAGAAATCAGAAATGAAGACACTATAATAACTATCATAACATTTTGTAGAATTTAAAAAACAGCACAGACATATGGAGGTGGGAAATATAAGACATTTTTTAAAATAAAAGTGATATACAGAGATGAAGATACAATAGCTAGCCTGGGCCACACAGAGAGACCTCTTCTCTAACAGAAATAAAAAAAAAATTAAGTGGGTGTGGTAGCGCATTCCTATATTCCCAGCTACCTGGGAGTCTGAGGTAGGAGGGTGCTTGTGCCTGGTGGGTGGAGGCTGCAGTGAGCCATGATCATGCCTCACCACTGCACCTCAGCCTGGGTAACAGAAGGAGACCCTGTCAAGAAAAAGAAAGAAAAGAAAGAAAGGAATGAAAGGAAGGGAAGGGGAAGGCGAAAGAAAAGGGAAAGGGGAAGGGGAGGAAGGAAGGAAGGAAGGAAGGAGAAAAGAAAAGAAAGAGAAAAAATACAATTGCTGAAATAAAAATTCCATTGGATAGGATTTACAGAAGTTTAGATATCACAGAAAGATCAATGAACCTAAAGATATATTAATATAATATAATTTATTAATATAATTTTATATTAATATAATATAATTAATATATATTAATATAATTTAAAAATATAATTAATATAATTTATTAAAATGAAGCATAAATATAAAAATGACTGAAAAAAAATAATAGAATTAGTAAATGTATATTTAGAATCCCATAAAAAAGAACAGAAGCAGAAAAAAAAATGAAAGATTTATGGCTGAACACTTTGCAAATTTGATAAAAACTA
Organism: Callithrix jacchus; assembly: GCF_049354715.1. Lineage (NCBI taxonomy): Eukaryota > Metazoa > Chordata > Mammalia > Primates > Cebidae > Callithrix > Callithrix jacchus. The sequence continues at coordinate 91,258,712 of NC_133511.1, forward strand.
TAAACACAGATTCAAGAAGCTAAGACAAAAAGTAAAGGAAGGCTCATGCACACACAGATACCCACATGCTAAGGCACATTAAAATCAAATTGCTAAAACCATCAATAAAGAAATCATTTTTTAAAGTAGCCAAAGACATGAAGAGTCATGAGGGGAGACATGTTGCATAGAGATAAATAAAAATCAGATTGATTATAATTTTCTTGTCAGGGGATATGCAAGCAAGAATACAACGGAATGATAGTTCAGAGTTTAAACTGTGCAAAGCAATTTTGGCTCCTCCAATCCCAGTCAACCCCAGACAAGCTACATAATATTTATAGCCTCAAGAGTGATTTCAGAAAGAAATGGAATCAACTAGGTTGGCAATCAGTAATATTGTAAAAACAGAATACGTCTTAGCTGTTTTAAGTCTCTATGTTTTCGGTAACATTTTTTTTTCTAAAAAGCAATAAATAATCAAAAATCAATGCTAGAAGTGAGGTGCTGCCATAACTAAAACTCAAGCATGAAGCAACGACTTTCGGATGGAGTAGTAGGAAGAGGCGAGAAGGAAGATGAAACTGTTAGTGGAGCCTTGAAAAACTGAGAAATTTGCTATTAGTGGCTTCATAACTTGGGAGATAGATAAACTACCTAGTAACTTGCACAGCAAGCTAAGACAATTTCCAGACACTGTTACAAGTTCTAATTGGCTTTGTTAGGCTGCATATGGTATGTAATTGTAAGGGAGAGACAATTTTAAAAAGCAAACTTTTAGTTTCAAGCAGAATTTACAGTAAATGGAGAAGGTTCACGTAATTTTATAAAGACAGTAGAAAGGTTTCAAAGTAAGAAATAGCTTTTAGGTAAAAATTAAACCAAAGATGTGTTTCCAAGAATTGTTGTTAAAACCTCTGACAGAATGAAAACAATTCTTTGCAGATTCTTTTATATAGAAAATTGGTTGATTACAAACATTAAAGGCAATGCCCCACCACTGTCACACATGGCCCAAAGTAGAGAAAGACCTAATTTGAAAAGCATTGCCAAGTTCACCATAACAGCTCTCATCAGAACATATAAATGACTTCAAATGAGAAAACTTTTTTAAAAAGTTGAGTTCTGAAAACTCTTTCAATTATTTCAATTTTGGATATAATTACTTGCCTTGAAATAAGCATCTTGCCAAATATGCAAATTCCTCTGCTTCCTCCTACACAAACTTTACTTTTTATTAATTGTTTTAATTATCATTTTTTATTTCAGATTTAGGGGGTACATGTGCAGGTTTGTTACAAAGCCGTATTGCATGGTGCTGAAGTTGGGATTTCTGCTGATCTTGTCGCTGAGAGAATGAACATATTACCTAATTGGAAGCTTTTCAGCCCTTCTGCCCCTCCATCCCTCCCTCCATTTGGAGTCCCAGTGTCGATTGTTATCTGTGTGGACCCAAGATTTAGCTTTTACTTATAAGTAGAAACACGCAATATTTGGTTTTTGGTTTATATGTTAGTTTGCTTAGGATGGTGGCCTCCATCTATATTCACGTTACTGCCAAAGACATGAATTTGGTTTTTTTGGGTTTTGTTTTTTGTTTTTTGTTTTTATTAGAGCTGCAAAGTCTTCCATGCCCTCTTACACAAACTTTCAAACTGAAGTTCAATTTGCACTTGGGAGAAGCTACATTGCCCAAGATTTTGAATCTACTATAATTTTCACAAATAACTTACTGACAAACCACATACACATGCACATACACACACACACACACACACACACACACACACAGCCAGTGGTATGAAATTTTCTACCACATTAAACCTGTGAAACTCTCCAAAGTGCAGGTCAGTTACATTCAGCTTACTAAAGAGTTGTTACAATAAACTGCATTATTGAATAATTTGTACAGATTTCATGGATTCATGAATTTTATTGGTTAATGAATTAATGGGGTATCATGAAGGCAGAACTGTTGATTTTATAAGAAGAAAGATTTGAGCAAGCATGATAGCATACTCAGCCCCCCTCACCGTGTAATACCACATGCTGTCTCTGGACTCTATAGAGTCCAAGCCAGCAAGAAAGCCCTCACCAGATACGGCCCCTTGATCTTTTCAGCCTCCATAACTCTACAAAAAACTTTTCTTTTCCTTATAAATTACCCAATACCTAAAATTGATAAATGAACCAAGACACACTTCTTTTTTAAAAAAATCAGAAAAAAAAAAATATTTTCAACATCCTAAAAAAAAAAGGATTAAACCAGGCCAGGAACAGTGGCTCATACCCGTAATTCCAGCTGCTGAGGAGGCTGAGGCAGGAGAATCAATTGAACCCTGGAGATGGAGGCTGCAGTGAGCTGAGATCACTCCACTGCATTCCAGTCTAAACTAAAGAGTGAGACTCTGTCTCAAAAACAAACAAAAAAAGTTAAACCAATCAGCTGGGTGAGATGGCTCATGCTTGTAATCCCAACACTTTGGGAGGCCGAGGCAATGGATCACGAGGTCAAGAGATCGAGACCATCCTAGCCAACATGGTGAAACCCCGTCTCTACTAAAAATATGAAAATAAGCTGGGTATGGTGGCACGTGCCTGTAGTCCCAGCTACTCAGGAGGCTGAGGCCGGAGAATTGCTTGAACCCAGGAGGTGGAGGTTGCAGTGAGCCGAAATTGTGCCGCGTCACTCCAGCTTGGTGCCTGGTGACCAAGCTAGACTCTGTCTCAAAAAAAAAAAAAAAAAAAAAAAATGTTAAACCAATCAATGAAGAGATTTCAGCATTGCAGTAGAAAATATCAAGGTTTAAGGTGGCTCTGATCCACCAGGCTCTCCATTCAACAAACAACATATATTATATAATAAAATAATAAAATATAATATATAATAAAATGATTCTGAAATTCAATAAAATGTTGAACACCGTGAGTCTTAAACAAAATTGGAAGAGTCTCCAGGGAACTCCAGATCATTTAATTTTGAAGAATTCTGCCTGCCTGTTTCCTTTGAAGTGATTCTTTAGCTTCTATTGTGTGCTGTACTAAGGCATGCATCTTAAAGTCAACAGGAAATAATTAAGTAATAGGAGCTTTTTCCCTTTTCTCAAATTTTTCTTCCACCTCTCTTCTGATCTTGTTCAAAACCAACAAATAAAATACTTTGTACTTTCACTCTGGAATCCCCTTTCTGTCTGAAAAAACACGAAGAAACAAGAACTCCTTCTGCCTCAATCTCACATTTTAGATACCTGCTTGTGAATCAGAAAGCCTGAAATCAAGTGAAACAAGGCAAAAATGGCCATTGAGGGGGTTCATATCAAGCTTACAATATTTTCATTAGTAACCTATTAAAATAATCAGTACAGATGGATGCTAAACCACCCTATTTTATTATGTAAATACTGTTTCCAATTTTGGCTACAAAATTTGTCATTAGATTTGCCTTTTTTTGTACTATTTTGGCTGTTTGTGGTCTTCAGGATGCAGTCTGTGATCTGCATAATCATTCTGTTTCTCTATTACACAGAATTATATGTATATTTCAAAGCATGAATAAATCTTTAAAGCTACCTCTTTCAAACATTAAATTGATGACATTAATATTGAAAAAGAGTGAATACATTTTTCACAATACCAATCATAATCAACTTGAGGAAGATATCCACATTTTCTGTCTTGTCAAGAATTCTTTTTACTACAGTGTTGTCTTAGGGTAGATTTAGCACTAACTTTATAAGAAACCACCAGGCAGTTCCACAGTTTCGTTTATCACTTCACCTGACAGAAACATGAAATTCTGGTTGTTCTACATCATATTAATATTTGGCAGTATCAGTATTTTATCTTTTTTGCCATTGTATTAATTTTAAAGAGATATATGCCTGCTGTTTTAACTTGAATTTTCCTGGTGACTTGTTTAGGTGGAGCACCTTTAATTTATTTTTTAATTTTTTAAATTGTATGTATGTATTTATTTATTTATTTATTTGAGATGGAGTCTCACTCTGTTGCCCAGGCTGGAGTGCAGTGGCATTATCTCGGTTCACTACAACCTCCACTTCCCAGGTTCAAGAACTTCACCTGCCTCAGCCTCCTGAGTAGCTGGGATTACAGATGCATGCCACCACACATGGCTAATTTTTTTTTTTATGTGTTTTTAGTAGAGATGGGATTTCATTATGCTGACCAGGCTGCTGTTAAACTCCTAACCTCAGGTGATGCACCCACCTCGGCCTTCCAAAGTGCTGGGATTACAGGTGAGAGCCACCATGCCCAGCCAGTTGAGTAACTTTTATATGTGTGTAAATGCTACTGGTATGTCTTCATTTATGAAATATTATTCAAGTCTTTTCCCTACTTTCTTTTTTCTTTTGGTAGATTGTCTCTTCTTTGTTCATTTTTAAGAGTTTTTTTTATATGTTTAATATAAGTTCCTTGACAATGTTGTGAAAATGGGTTTTTGTCCTTTGCATCTTTACCCATTTATTTTCTTAACTGTATATTTGTGTAAATGAAATTAGAGGAGGAAAGTTTCTGTAAACTTTTATGGTGTCTGAAATCCCAGAGCCCTCTGTTGGAGTCATCTCCCTTGGTCTGCTCTCTGACTTTGGAGGGTGGCTAGGTTTTCACTCAGAGGAGGGTCTGACCACTTCAGTTCTCTGATTTGCTTTAACTATGAAATTTTTTTAGCTTTTATGCCTTATTTTGATTATAAGAATGAGAATAAAAGTCACTACTGGGTTTCTATATCCTAATCAGAAAGGAAAGTATGTTTCATCCAATTTTAAAATATATTTCAAAAGGTTAGAAAATATGAACATATAACTGTTGTCAGGAACTCGTCGGAGGTGGAATAAGAGTTGAGTTGTTAGGTACAATAAGCCAAAATAAAAATAACAGTGAAATCTCTCATCATTTACATATAAATAAGAGAAACTTGGAGAAAGAGCCAAACCCACTCTGTGTTATTTCTTCCCATGGAACCAGTTCTGTTCTCAAAGATGAAAGACCTCATAAACTTTTTGCAACTAACAGTTTTCTTTTTTCTTGTCTTGAAAGGAAAGAGTCAAGCAGGCAACATGAATAATAAAACAAGAACAAGGGTTTTAGAGATACATAGTCCTGTTTGTAAAGACTAATATACTATCTATGTTGCCAAAAGTGAATTACTCAAACTATCTGTGTTTTACATTCCTCACCAGATAATCAGGAAAACACAATTATTTGTGGCATTGTAAATATTTTATAATTTAGACTGGGCACAGTGACTCAAACCTGTAATCTTAGGACTTTGGGAGGCTGAGGCAGGAGTACTGCCTGAGCCCAGGAGTTTAAGACCAGCCTAGGCAAAATAGAGAGACCCTGTCTCTACAAAATATACAGTTTTTAAATTAGCCAGAAGTGGTGGTGCAAGCCTGTAGTCCCAGCTACTCAGGCTGAGGTGGGAGGATCACTTGAGCACAGAAGATTGAGGCCCCAGTGAGCAATGATCACACCATTGCACTCCAGCCTGGGCAACAAAGTGAACCTCTGTCGCAAAAAATCAAAAGAAAAAAAATTTATGAAGTTATATATGGCTTCAATAAACGATAGCTATTAGTTTAATAATTGAAATTCCTAAGGACAGTAGTTATCTCCTATTGTGAATGGTTAGTATTTAATTGCTTATTATATAAATGTTAATGTTGAATAATTTGGTGTTCAAATCTTATTGCCTATTACTATAAGAGAAAGTTACAGTTCTTCAATAAACTTTTTTAAAACCACTTTATTGAAGTGTGATTGACAGAAAAATATCTATATATATTTAATGCGTATCATTGGAGATAAGTACCCACTTGCAAAACCATCACTAAAATCAATGCCATGATCATATCCATCACCTACTAAAGTTTGCTTTTAACCTATTTATTTTATTTTTGTGATAAGAACATGTAATAAAAGGTCTGCTAAATTAGTAGATTTTTAAGTATACAATGTGGTATTGTTAACTATAGGCACTAACTACACTTTACTGCCAATCTTTAAGACCTATTCATCTTGCATAACTGAAACTATGACTTTTGACAAACATCTCCAGGTTTCTCCCTCTTCCCAGCCCTTACAACTCTCTGCTTCTATGAATTTGACTACTTTAAAATCCTCATATAAGTGGAGTTATATATTATTTGTCCTTCTATATTTGATTTATTTCATTTAGCAAAATGTCCTCCAAGTTCAATCCACATTGTCACAAATGACAGGATTTCCAACTTTTAAGGCTGAAAAATATCCTACTGTATATATATGCCACGTTTTTTTTTTTTCCATTCATGTGTCGATTATCATTTAGGTTGTTCCACATCTTAGCTATTCTGAATGCTGCTGCAATAAATATGGGAGTGTAGACTGCTTTACAATCCTGATTTCAATTCCTTTGGCTATATGCCAGAAATAGGTTGGCTGGATCATGTGGTGGTTCTATTTTTAGTTTTGTGAGGAAACTTCATACTGTTTTCCATAGTGGCAGCACCAATTTCGATTCTCACCAACAGTATACAACACAACACAACACAATAATTGCCACATATAAAAAGTCCACAGCTGACATTATAGTCAGTGGAGAAAGACTGAAAGTATTTTCTCTATGTTCAGAAACAAGGCAAGGATGCCCATTGTTGACACTTTTATTAAACATAATACTGGTAATCCTATATAGTGTAATTTGGCCAGAAAAACAAATGTTACTTAAATGATTAGGCTGTAGGTATCAAATGCAGGTATCTGTTTAGATTCTGTCACTTCAGACTGCATGAGAATAGCAAATAAATTTTAATAATGTTTGAGCCTCAGATACAGCTTCACATACAGTTGCACAAGGTTCTGTACTTATAGGACGCTATACTTGCTTTAATGATTGTGAAATCTATAAGCATTTTTGAATAAGGGCCACACTTTTTCATTGTGTTAACACAAAATAATTACATTCACCCTACATCATAATGTACAATTTAATGTAATAAATATAAGCTTTGCAATGAATTTTACTCTTGTTTCTCATTCCTTTGGAAAAGGCAATGACCCTGAACATGGGTAACGGAGGATAGTTATGAGCTAGATTGGATCTTCCTGCTTCTGTCTCATCTTGTTTTTTTCTCTGTTGTTTTCAATGACTATCTTGGTTTTTACTTAGGTCTCATAACTGAGTATTGTGTAATGCTTCTTCCCTTGTTCAAAGTAAATTGTTTAAGTCCTGAGTCATTATTCTTTGATTGTTTTGAAAGCCAGTTCTTCTCTTTGAAATACTGTGCACCATCTTTGCTCTGGGTCAGCAATCTCTGTTTTTGCATTCTCCTTGCCAGCCATCATCTAAAATCGTAGAGTTCTGCCAGCAAGGTGATGGAAGCATGCAGTTTACAATCCTTTGGGGTAAAAATCATATCTACTTATAGTGTAACCTAAAAATAAACCCATTGAATAGAAAATGTAAATTTATTAGCCAGTACTTTAAAATATGCAAAAAAAATTATCTCACAGAAGATAATCTCACTGGGAAGTTACTCAGGTATATGTTGCTGGTCATACCTACAGTTGTGTGAGACTTTTTATTTTTCTTTTGTTTTATAAACTAGAATTCATCCCACTTTGTCAAAGCAATAGTATATCAACTTTCTTACAGGGTGTTACCCTGCACCTAACTCTAATTTCATCTTGTTCATTGAGACTCTATCCATAAATCACAGTGAGCATGGAAGGAAGGGGAAGCAATGTGACCAACTTGTGGATACCCAGCGTAATCCCAGAGCTCTAGCCACAGAAATTGTTTCACATACGTTCCTTTACCCAAGTTGGTTTGATCAAAGTGAACGCCAAGATTTAAAAAGGAGTTATCATAAATAAAGTTTTCCTTTCCTGTGAAACTAATGGCACTAAGAATGACATAAACTGAAGATGCTGGAGGTCTCTTTTATGGGGACTGAAAATAAAAACAACACATTGCCTAGGTCTGGGAATGCCATTGTTTGGTACCCTGGCTCATGCTGCCCTGGAATTTTCACATGTAATTGAAAATATTCACTTTTGTATATGATCTATGTTTAGGTTGGTTTTCTACCACAATCAAACCAAATAACTTCTAAATAATAAACTGGTTAATCAATCAATGACCAATTTTGCTGCTTTTGCTCATATCTGTTTCATATTGTTTTCTATTTTTACTGTCTGTCATGTCTGAATGATAGTGTGTAATGTAATAGAATTAGGAAGAAGTAATTTCTTTGGTAATTCAAAGAATATTGTTCTCCACAATCATCTAGAATAATGATACATCATATTTTATTTATATATGGCTATAAAATTATAATTCCAATCTACTGAAAAGTAGACTTAACATCTAATACTTGTTCATCATTTAGTAAGTTATTATTGACATCACATTTTTGCCTAATAGAGTTAGATGCTAAACCTCAGAAAGAAACCATTTTTTTCTAATTGGTCCCACCATATATATAGAATTATAATCCATATTATCGCTAGGAAGCAGCTTTTCACAGGTAACGTTTTCCAAAGTTTAGTCATTTACATGACCCATCCATAAGGTTATCTGCATATTATCTCTGCTACTATTTAATATTTTTCTCTAAATTGGTTCAAAATTTAGAACTTATCTAAATATAATTTGTTAATATGTATTTAAGATACATATATGACTTAAAGTCTTACGATTACCCTGTATGTCAACACAAACTGATTTCTGTTACACAAAAATAGAAATCTCACACTTTTGAAACAATATCAGATTGGAAGAGATAGAGTTTTTGTTAAATAAAAAACAACAACAGTAGTTCAATTGTGAAGTCCAATGTCCCATATCAGTAATTAGAGCTGCTGTATCTACAGTCCATATGTGATGGTATCAGTTAATTATCATCCAGAGAGAAATATAGAATAGTTTTTTTGGTTTTTTAAGTCAGCCTTCAACAGTGCTAGCCATATGATAGATGTAGAATAAATGATTTTGGATTGTTTTCTATTCCCTTGGCATATTATAGAAATTTGCTTGAGAATATCTGAGAAACATGCTTAATTTTCTAAGCAGACAATAATGATCTGTAATAGATAAAAAATATGCTTCCTAAAGTGAATTACACCTAAGCCTGTTCTTTTTATCTTTACTCTGTTATGTTACAGATAGCAAAGAAAAGAGACTGGCATAATAAGGGATTCTGTGGAGCATTGTCTCTGACAGTTCATTTCAAATTGCAGCCTATATAGGAGTTACCAAAGCCAAAGCAATTTCGGTGAATTGATGTAATTTTAATGCCCATCTTGCCTGATTGTTTTCTGAGAAATCAATAACACAACGCTGTCCCTGACAAATGTCTCTAAATCCTCCTTATCTTACTGCAGAACAGCTCTCACAGGATGCCTATGAAACTGGGGCTGGTGCTACACAATTCCTGGATAGAAACACCTAAACATTAAGTTTCAGAGTTCGAAAGCAAATGATATTTATTTACCCTGTTTCTCACTAGTTGAAGCTTCACCTACTATAGCATCTTATGCTTTTCATGGACATTGTCAAGTATCATGCACAGAAGGGGGAAATGATTGTACTGTGTATATTTTGTTAGTTCTTCTAGATGTATTTACCATACTTTCCACCTTCCTCTGCATCCCGAGATTGTCCAAGAAATGTTACTGTTATGGTTTCCTTGTTCTCTGATTGCTGTTTGATTTTCATAAATGGTAAGCACCAGCAGGAAACTGGACAGTGGGATAAAATGAAAGATTCCTAGCCTTCTGGGCTGTAGGCAGGCAGTAAATTGGTTCTTCTATTAAAGATCATCTCTCTTGACTCGTGATTCTTATTTATAGTATAAGCTTCCTCTAAGATTCTAGTCGGCTCTCTCCTCTGTCCCATTAAAAGTGAAGGTAGGTAGTTGCTTAACTCTGCTACTCACTCCAGGGTACTTCACCAATCCTTAAGGATTTTCTTTCACTTTGCCCACATTCTCATAACCGTCCTTTTATTAAACTAAATTTAATCACCTCTTTTGAGCTTGCACTTATTTTCTTACTGGAGTTCTGATACATTGATACCAGGAGTAGAGTCAAGAAATAAATTTTTATAATTTAAATATGGAATTGAATTGTTAATATATTTAAAAAATACACAGATATCCTTTTAGTCAGAGTAAATAGGACCCTGGTAATATATGACTGAGAACAACATCATGATTATAAAATATACAGTGACAGCAGTATGGAAAGTAAAGTAAATGTAGGAGAAGTTGTAAGAGTTAGAGTACCTTTGGCAACTTAGTATGGTGACAGTGATAATGAAAGAGAAACTGTGTTTTGGCCTGATGCTTCTGACAAAATTAGAAGCGATATAAATTAATAGACACAGTAAAAACATTTAATGCTCAATTTAGAATAGATAGGAAGGAAAGGCTATTAACCAGTTTTAATGGTTGTGGATCATTGAGTCTGAATATAAGGGTTCTAGAACTGCAGAATCATTAAGTGTTCAATCCCTATAATTTTCTTACATGGTAAGAGAAGGACTGAAACTCTGAAATATACGTAATTAGAACATTTGATTTAATACAAACAAGGAAAATAACTTGAAATATATAAATTTAATGAAACTTCCTTGCTAAAGAAAACATACTCCTACCTCCCTTTCTGACCTCTGAGCTCATATAGGAAGCTAGATGTTAGCAGAGCAGGCACAGAAAAATAAGACCTGGTTTACAGGAGTTAACCTGTATAAAAACAACAACAAAAAAAATTATATGATTATGTCAATTTGCCTCAAAAAAATCATGAGCCTATGTATGAAATTGTATTCTTTTTCATTGTCAACACTGATGCACTCACTTGAGATTGAAGGCTGGCCTATTTTTCCTATCGCAACCCCAACACCATCAAAGCACTCTTTCGATAGAACCATGGAATAGCCTGTTGAAAGCTTAGAATAATGCCTGGAGAAAAAGAAATTCTTCAAATGTGTGGTTTTTGATTATATGATATAGTATATGCCCTAGTCACGTGAATAATAGAAAGCGAAGTCTCTACTGCAGCTAGAATATACATATCCAGGAGTTAAATATAGAAATGGAGTGACTCTTGGCATTATTCTACCTAATAATGCTGTTGAGAAAATTTTGTTCCCTGTCCCTTCATCTTTCAGTTCAGTAAATTTAGGAGACTTGCATCCAAATGGAAAAACACCTCAATCTGAGAGTTTGGCAATGGGACATTATCATGTTCCTGTGGGGCTCATCATGCCATTAAACTAAGAGTCAGAGAACAGGGTTACTGTATGGTTCTGAACGCTTGTTACTAATTGCATAACAGAAGCTGAAATGTGAGGCAAGTACATAGCTAAACTCTATTAAATACACCTGGGAGATTTTTCATATTTTCATGTCATTAGCAATAGTTAATAGAAATCTATGGTAACACAAATAAAGGCAGAACCACCAAGTACTAGTATTAAGAAAAAAAAAAAATGAAGATTTTTCACATCTTCTTTTCCTCCTAACCCTATTCACACTCCCGTAAACATTCCATTCATTGAAAATGTGTTTAAGGGTGTGTCATCCCTTTCTTATAGTAGTACCAGGAATTAGATAATGGCCAATCTAATAATTACTGAAATTTAAGGTCTATCAAACAATTGTGACATCTGTTACTTTTTCATTTTTAAAAACAAACATGAGATTATTTTAATTCTTGGTGCAAATTGCACAAAGTCTCCAAAAATTGTCTGTCATCTGCCAGTCTAATTTCACTGTTGCCTTTTCCTGTGAGCTCAGGTTTTACCATTCTTCAGCTTGCTCACTCTGGTCCCACTAAATAGGTCTTGCAATTTTTGGAACTTGCCAGGCTGATTTCTGCCAAGAGCCTCAATCTAGAGCACCTGCACCTGGGGCCTCTCATAACTTTCTCCTTGCACATCCACTGGATAATACTCAAATTTCACATCTGAGAAAGGCTTCTTGTAACCACTATCTAAAATATAAGTGCTTTTCTCATCACAATCTATACCTTTTCCAATTTTATTTATGCCACAAAACTCATCATTCTGAAAGGTACATGAGTCATTATCTGCTGACTTCTTTATTGCCCATCATCCCTGGATGAATTTGAATTCTATGAAATTAAGGACCTTGTTTGCCTAACCTTTATATGCTGAGCTTCTAGGACAGTTCTGATACTTAATAGATGCTAAGTGTTATCATTATGAACATTTCACTGTCTCACAAGCTTCATTAAACTTTCCTTATTTATATATGACTTGGCCCAAGGTGTTAATTCTTCTCTAAACCTATTTTCTCATGTACAAAAATGGAAAAAATAACATATACCCTGCTACCTGTGAAGAGGCATATGAAGATGAATAAATATTCAAAGTCCTGCTTTATAATTCTCAACTTTCTCTCTCTCCACTCCTAGTTTCTGAGCCTTGATTTAACCACAATATGAATCACTCCAGGCATGTTATCTAATTCATGTCTTCAATATAACTGCTATATTATGTTAGTATAGTATTTATACTATATAAAAATTCAAATATCCTATTAAAATTGGAATAAAAATTGTTCTAAAATAATCTCTACCTTCCCCGATTTCATTTTTTTACTACTATCTTTTGTCTGATTTGCAGTCATGGAACATCTGTCCTTTGCATCTAACAATGAACAGTTCATTTCTATTGTTCTTGGACAATGCTATGGTACACTGATTACTAATAAATTAAACCACTGTAGATTTAAACACTTACTGAGAGTAATTGCAATCTTAGGTACCTAACTATCATAATGTATTGCAACTTAGTATATCTATAGACATAGAATTAGGAAGACTTTTAAAAGAAATTCTAATTTAAACTAGATCTACAATTTGTAGTCACATAAAACCAAACACATGGTCTAGTATAGACCATGGCAGATATAAAGAAAACAGGGGTTTGAAGTTAGGTAAAATTTAAATTTATTAAGTACCTATAACATAGGTGTTGATGTGCAACTTAACATGCATAGTTAACTTGGGATTTCCACAAGAATTCAACGAGGTGACATTACTATCCCCATTGAAAAGCTATCATAACCTTCTCAAAGAGGAGAAAGAATAATACGAAGAGGGTCTCTAATTCTGGAAACCAATTACATTCTCTTGTAAGCTGACTTTCAGAGTCTTTCTACCTTGTTGCTATTTTAGACAAAGATGTTAGACAAATTCTGTTTTGGAAACAGAATTTTGCCAAATAAATATGGGAGGTATGTTCACTCTTTGTCAGCCTCTGCTGCAACATCATGATATTCACTAACAGAAGACCTCTTCATTTAATATGTTATTCAATAAAATTAATGTTTCTATTTTGTCAGGCATGTATACATTGGCAGTGCTTGCACTGTTATACTACTTTGTTCATATGATTTTACTTTTCCTTTTCCATATAAAGAACATTCTTTGAGTGCCTTCTTTATACATACTCATTATATGGAAAATTTCATGGTACTTTGTGGTTCACAAAAGTTTTAGCATATTATCTCATTTTATCCCTGCATATTACTATTTAGATGCAGAAAATATTTAATGAGGAATTACAATGTCTCTGCCCTTAAGGTTCTCAGATTTGCTGGAAAAATAAGAGAGTAGAAAAAAGGAATTGAATTTTAGCAGAATTTAGGTTGTTAATACTGATTTCCATGGCAGCACAGAGAAGCTTGGGGTGGGAGAAATCAGGGCAATCTCTTTTCTGTGGAGAACCTTGAGACATGACTAAAGACATTCCAGGCAGACTTAGACCCACGTGCAAAGCTGAACAAATTTAAAAAGGCAGGCTGAGTTACAGGGATCAGAAATATCCCATGGATCAGGATATCACGAGATTTACAGTACCGATCTGGAACCAGATGGTCTGGGTTCATGGAACAGTTTTTGACACTTACTAGTTGTCTAAATTTGAGCAAGCTACTAATTCTTCATTTGTAAAATGTAGATTATCACAGAATTAGCCTTATAAAATTGTAATAAGGATTTAGAAACGTAATACATGTAAAACCACAAAAAATGCTTCATAACACAGTGTAAGCACTCTGTAAAGATCAACTGTTGGTTATCATGACCATATTATGGGAAGATGCTAATACAGTGGAGAAAGATGAGATTTCTAGCATGGCAGATACTGTCTCCACTTTACACATGCATAAAACTAAACCTTCTAAAGTCATAAATATGCAATTTGTCTCCTCTTACTACACTTTATAGCTATCTATACTATTTCAGGTTACTATTTTTTTCCTCAAACGTACTACAGTAAGAGATCTTTGTAACATGATTTCCTAAGTAAAAATTACCTGCTGTCTTCCACTTTAGCTGCAGATAGTCCCTTGCAGTAAACACAATGCTTAGAGTTTTCCCAGAGCTGCTTGACAATGAATACAGATGCAGTTCAGCCTTAATCCTCATCTCTTCCCCTAGAAGCCACAGGCTTCTGTAGGAAAGATGTAAGCAACATTAAAATGATGTAAACACTCTAGAATTTTGTTCCCTTAGGATGGACACTAAAATGAAAGTTTTGAACAGCAAGGCTCAGCTTCACATATAACGCAATTCCCTTTACAGACAGAAATCATCTTCTAGTCAAAGCCCAGATGACAGAAATGCATTTTTTAACATAGTGACATTGATTATCACTTTAAATCAGAGAAACTTCTATTTTAGACTTTGCCCACCAGATCTAATTCTACTTTCTTCCCTCTACCTAATTTCACTTGCGGTGATCCTTGACTGTCAGATTATATAGAATTCAATTGAACTGCTTAAATATTAGCCTACCTTCTTTATCACAAGGATTTTGTCCTCTTAGAGAAAATAAAACTCTCTTTGAGATTTTCACACATATCTAGTCTTGTACATTCTTTTTTACTTCTTTACACAGAAGCTGATGGAACACCGAGAGATATTCAAACTTTCTCATATTCCAACAAAAGTCCACTAGAATCCTCCGTGTTGTCCATGTTACAAATATTGAAAAAAATCACATTAAAAATTTCAATATAAAATGACATCTACTTTTTCAAGAAATGTTGCCCTATGCTACTTATAATTATTCTTTTCACATTTATTGTTTTGCTACCTCAACATTCTGATCAACTCTTGTGACAGAATATTCTGTGCTTTTTCTACAATAGCAGACTACCAACTCATTAGTCTAAACATGTTTACATGGGTGTTTCAGTGACACACAAGGAAAATTCTATTACCATGTGTAAATGTGTCAATATCAGCCCAGAAATAAATTGCCATTTATATATTTATTATGTACATATTAAATTATATGATTTGAATTATTGCTTATTACCTCTTTTCCACCTACAACATTCTCCCCTTAGAGTATTGTAACTGCTGTTATAAAAAATAAACATCAAAATATATAATGGCTCAAATATAGAAATATAATTTTGACTGGGTGTGTTGGCTCAGGCCAGTAATCCCAACATGTTGAGAGGCTGAGGTGAGAGAATCACTCAAGGCTAGACGTTTGAGACCAGCCTGGGCAACATGATTAAACCTCATCTCTATCAATAAGTTAAAAATTAGCCAGGAATGATGGGTTCTCAGGAGCCTGAGGTAAGAGAATCACTTGAGCACTGGAGGCCAAAGCTATAGTGAGCTATGATCATACCACTGAACTCCAGCCTGAGTTACAGCCTGGGCTACAGAGCTAGAACCTTTCTCAAATATTATATATAAAGTATATCTATATATAGTACATATGTTTTATATATAGTATATATAAAAAATATAAAAATAAGACACAAATATGTTTTGTGCATATGCCAGTATGAGGATGGTGTTCCTGTTTGATAAGCTGCTTTCTTCCATGTGGTAATCTAGCTAAGTAGGCAGTGACATCTTGTGTTTCTACCAGTGAGGTCCTGCCACTGAATTTAGCTAAAAGAAGAGAAACAAACATGGAAGGATATGAAAGGGAGGATCTCTGGGTCAGAACTAAAAGCAGTGAACATGACTTCTGCTCTCATATAACTGAAGAGCAATTTATTATCACCCTTAGTTGGTAGGTCTGTGAGATATTTTCTAGCTGTATACACAAAAAAGTGAAAAATAATTTTGATGAAGAGCTAAGAGCCTTTGCCATACCTCCTCAGTGATAATCACTTTGAACAATTTGATTTGTACCCTTCTGATTTAATTGCTTCTTATTTACTCATTAGTAAGGGCTCAAAAATGCTATATGCAATGTTAAACTTGTACTTTTATTTACTTATTTATTTATTTATTAGTCAGGGTCTCCCTCTGTGGCCCAGGCTGGGGTGCAGTGGCACAATCTCGGCTCACTGCAACCTCTGTCTCCTGGGCTCAAGTGATCCTCCCACCTCAGCATCCCAAGTAGTTTAGACTATAGGCGTGTGTCACCAAGCCCAACTAAAAACTTGTATTTTAAAATTAAAAATATATATTAAGACAAATTTCTCTGTCATTAACTCTTATGTCTACACAGTTCTTCCAAATTAGGTATATGAAATGTTCTATAATGTTGGTGTTCCATAATATAACTTTCCTATTGATGAACTTTGAATGTATTTATTTATCTATCTACTAAGTCAAGCTGCAAAAGTATCTCTGTGCGAATTACTTTTGTGCATAATTAGAGATATGTCTAGAAGTTTCACTGCAATTTTAGTTGGCATGTGCAATTATAATTTTAATTTTAGTTTAAATTCAATTTTGAATTTCTTCCATGAAAGTCTTACAAATTAACACTAACCTAAACATTAAAAAGACATTTTTTTCTCACACATTCTTAACACCGATAAATACTTTTACTGTGAACCATAGCAGTTATACATTTCTTCACTGGGTTTCTATTATCTTTCATATTAATTTGTCATTTTGGATATTTTAGTTCTTTGTAATTTATGTTTCAAATACATTCTTTTAAACTTTTATTTTAAGTTCAGTGGTATATGTGCAAGTTTGTTAAATAGGTAAACTTGTGTCATGAGGGTTCATTTTATAGACAATTTCTTCACCCAGGTATTAAGCCTAGTACCCATTGGTTACTTTTCCTCATCTTCTCACTCTTCCTACCCTCCACCCTCCTATAGGCACCAGTGTGTGTTGTTCCCCTCTATGTGTCCATATAGTCTCGTCATTTAGCTTCCACTTTTAAGTAAGAACATGTGGTATTTTCTTTTCTGTTCCTGCTGTAGTTTACTAAGGGTAATGGCCTCCAGCTCCATACATGTTCTGCAAAGGACATGATCTTGCTTTTCCTTTATGGTTGCATAGTAGTCCATGGTACATATGTACCACATTTTCTTTACCCAGTCTATCACTGATGAGCATTTAGGTTGATTTCATGTCTTTGCTATTGTGAATAGTGCTGCGATGAACATATGCATGCATGTGTCTTTATAATAGAACAATTTATATTTTTAGGTATATATCTAGTAATGGGATGCTCGGTTGAATGGTATTTCTGTCTTTAGGTCTTTGAGCAATCACCACATTGTCTTCCACAATGACTGAACTAATTGACACTCTCATCAATAGTGTATAAGCATTCCTTTTTCTCTAAAAACTTGCCAGCATCTCTTATTTTTTGACTTTTAAATAATAGCCATTCTGACTGGTATGAGATGATATCTCACTGTGGTTTTGATTTGCATTTTCTAATGATTAGTGGATGCTGAGCTTTTCTTTGTATGATTGTTGGCTGTGTATATGTCTTCTTTTGAAAGGTTTCTATTTATGTCCTTTGCCTACTTTTTAGTGGGATTGTTTTTATCTTGCAAATATGTTTAAGTTCCTTATAGATGCTGGAAATTAGACCTTTGTCAGATGGGGAGATTGCAAAAATTATCTCCCATGCTCTATGTTGCCTATTTACTTTGCTGACAGTTTCTTGCTGTGCAGAAGCTCTTTTTGATTCCATTTGTCCATTTTTGCTTTTGTTGTAATTGCTTTTGACATCTTCATCAGGAAATCTTCACCCGTGTCTATGTCCTGAAAGATATTGCCTAGGTTGTCTTCAGAGTTTTTATAGTTTTGAGTTTTACATTTAAGCCTTTAATCCATCTTGAGTTAATTTTTGTATATGGTGTTAGAAAGAAGTTTAGTTTTAATCCTCTGCATATAGCTAGCCAGTTCTCCCAGCACTATTTACCAAATAAGAAATCATTGTTTGTGTACCAGTGCCATGATGTTTTGGTTACTATAGCCCTGTAGTATAGTTTGAAGTGCATTGTATGATGTCTACAACTTTGTTTTTTGCTTAGGTTTGCCTTGGCTATTTGTGCTCTTTTTTGGTTCAAAAAAAAAAAAAGTTTCTTCTTTTTCTGTGAAGAATGGCAATGATAGTTTAACAGGAATACCTTTGAATTTATAAATTGACTTGAGCAGTATGGCCATTTCAACAATATTGATTTTTTTTTCTATTCATGAGCATGGGATGTTTTCCCATTTGTTTGTGTCATCTCTGATTTATTTAAGCAGTGCTTTGTAGTTCTCCTTGTAAAGATCTTTTGTCTCCCTAGTTAGCTATATTCCTAGTTATTCTTTTTCTGGTAATTGTGAATGGGATGTTCGGCCCTGATATTTGTCTCTCAGTTTGACTGTCACTGGTGTACAGGAATACTATTAATTTTTACACACTGATTTTGTATCCTGAGACTTTGCTGAAGTTGTTAATCAGCTAAGAAACTTTTAGACCAAGACAATGAGGTTTTCTAGATATGGGATCATGTCATCTGCAAACAGAGATAGTTTAACTTCCTCTCTTCCTATTTGGATGCCCTTTTCAAATACTTTTTCTTGTTTGCCAGTGTTCTTTTAAACTTGTTTATAATGTCATTTCATTGACATTATAGAAGTTTGAGAATTTGTTTTGTTTTTAATTTATGTGCCTCAGATTAATGATGTATTTTATGAATTCTAAACTGAGCTTCTTAAAAAAGTTATATAAAACTCAGATTTTAAAAAACAATTTATGCTTTGACATTTTTGTTATTTATATTTATTGATTTTATTGAACAATTAATTTGTTTTTGTATATGGTAGTAGATAGAAACCTATGCTTATAGGCTTTTTTAGCTAAAGTAACACAAACTAATATCATTTATAGTGTTTATTTTTCTACTTACAAATCTTATAGAATATTTTTTAGAAAAGTGGTGATTTTTAAAGTAGTATTTAAATCTACATGGAGCTTTATAGGAATAATTGAAATCCAATCACTTTGAATGCAATTAATCTTTTAGGACACACTCAAAATTGAGACAAATTGACATACAAACAATCAAATTAAGAGAAAGTTTATAATTATTTGTGTATTTTTATTATAAAAAATTCTAGACATATGGACAAGTAGAGGGAATAATGTACAATTTATTTTTAAATAAATTCAATATCTTAAATTATTTTAACAGTAAACTTCAGTTTTTACATCTCAAAATAAAATTTGTCTTTTAAAAAATCTAATATAATACAACCAAAATAATAGTAATAAAAAATAGATATATGCTTTGTGCTAAATATACATTCAACAGAATCTCTTCTACTTTCTATGTCCAAATATACTAGAAAGAAGTTCCTATGTCTATCTTAGTAGCTATTAACTTGAAGACCCTCCCAATATCATTAATTATTTTGAAATCAATATGTTCACTTTGGTTGGTGAAACAGAGACACATACAACAGATTAATGTGCATTGTGATGAGGGTCTTAGAAGAAGTAAGCCCAGCGTTCTGTGGGAGTGCAAAGCTGGAAGCTATAAATAAGTCTAAGCATAATGAGACACTTTCTAAAGAAAGAAAATACTTGAGCTTATCATTAAAGAACAACGATGAGTGACCCAAATAATGAAAAGGGAAGAAGGACATTCCTTCATGGCAACAAGTAAAGAAATTGAAAGAGAAAAAAAACACAAATGGAAACTATGCATATATAAAATACAGGTAGGAAAACAATGATATGATTCATTTATGCAGTACTGTAATTATTTATTGTAGAGCACAAACTAATAGTTTCTATTTCTATGTGAAATAGAAACTAATAGTTCTCATGTTCCTCTGATAGATATCAAATACTTTACAAATATTCTTTAAATCCTCCTTATATCTCTATTTGCTAGATTATCATTATCTATATTTTATGGATAAGAAAATAGAAAGTGAGAAATAAATAACATGCCAAAGATCATTCCTCACTGGGAAAATAATTTGTCTTATTTTTAGTGAATGCTTAAAATATATTTGCCAGTGTGGAACACCATTGTACTATCCCATGAAAATTATAAGGAAAGTCACCACTCTGTAGAAACTCAAGATGTGAAAGTATGTGTGTTCAGGCACAGAGAATTACACCTTATTGTTTATTTTAGACAACAACTGTTTTTTTCCTTTTCTATACATAATAAATTAAAAAATATATACGACATTTGTCTTTGCCAAAATTTCTTTTGTTCTTTTGGATAAGATGTCCGTCATGGGTAATGCCAAGTAGCCACCTTGAAAACAGGTTGTTGTTTTTTTTTAAGTGATTTATCCACCGTACAAAACAGACCTGAGGCAGATCCAGATGGCTGCTGGCTTTCCTCTTGAGAGATTCATGTGGGCGGCTTCCTTCATTTTATTACTAATGGAAACAAATAACTGATATATTGAATTCCAAGGTTTGGACTCTAAGCTTTTATTACTTCTAGTCTTTCACAGCTGTTTTAGTACCCATCTCTTGACACTTACTGCAATTGTATTTTGTGAACAAGGCACTTTATTGTTGAGTAATGTGAGTTGTTTCTAGCATTTACCACAAACATTTCTGTTTGCTATTAGGGTGAGATTAGATGCAAAGTGTGGAAATGCACTTGCCCTGACAGAATGATAAATATTACTGTCCTTCAAATAAGGCTCCCTGCATTTCACTAGAATAGAAAATTATTTTTTTCTCTTTGCATTTATTCATTAAGGATAGAGAAAGAAATGTCTCCCAGATTCTTTCAGTTATCCTGTGGCTTTTTCAGATCTGTTTGGGTTCAAACTGAAGAGCTTACTATCTTTAAAATCCATTCTGCCCTCCTTCCAAATCATGATTAGCAACACTGAATATTAAGTAAATATTAATAGTGAAATATTCATATGACATTTTTCACCAATCTTTGAAATTAATGGCCAAAGGAAGACTGATTACTGTTAAAGTGCAGAAGTAATACAATTATGTTTCCAAAGCTGAGCTAGACTAGTTTTTTCTGTTCTGTCCCCCTTTCTCTCCATCAATATAAATTTTAAATGACTTTCAGGATCATCTCAGGTTTCACTTCCTTTAGAATAGTTTCCAGCAGAAGCAATATAATTTTAAAATTGAATCCGTGTTCCCTCTATCCTAACTCATTCAATTACCTTCATAAGTCAGTCAGGTCTGGATTAAAATTTCTTTATCTAGTCTATAATTGATGGGCATTCGAGTTGATTCTGTCTTTTCTGTTGTGAACAGTGCTGCAATGAACAAATGCATGCATGTATCTTTTTCTTAGAATCTTTTCTATTCATTTGGGTATATATATACTCAATAATGGAATTGCTGAGTCAAATGGTATTTCTGGTTCCAGGTCTTTGAGGAATCATCGCACTGTCTTACACAATGGTTGAACTAATTACATTCTCACCAACAGTGTAAAACTGTTCCTATTTCTCCACAGCCTCTCCAGCATCTGTTGTTTCTTGTCTCTTTAATAATTGCCATTCTAACTGGCATGAGAAACTGAATATTTCCATTGCTTCATGGCTCAATACAATAAAGCCAATGCAGATAATTAGAAGTCTGGCTGGGTGCTGTTGCTCAAGCCTGTAATCCCAGCACTTTGGGAGGCCGAGGTGGTGGATCACGAGGTCAAGAGATCGAGACCATCTTGGTCAACATGGTGAAACCCCGTCTCTACTAAAAAATACTAAAAATTAGCTGGGCATGGTGGTGCGTGCCTGTAATCCCAGCCACTCAGGAGGCTGAGGCAGGAGAATTGCCTGAACCCAGGAGGCGGAGGTTGCTGTGAGCCGAAATTGTGCCATTGCACTCCAGCCTGGGTAACAAGAGCAAAACTCCGTCTCAAAAAAAAAAAAAAAAAAAAAAGAAGTCTGAGAAGTCACTGGAAGCAGGGAGGGGGGTTCCTTCCAATTAATATACAAGTTCATCTTTGCAAGTGTATATGTGTAAAAGTGTACATGCAAGAGAGAGAGAGGGAGAGGCTGGCAGTGTATATGAGATTGGAATTGAATTGAACTATTCCTCTTTAACACAAGGATTGCATGAAAGAGAAAACAATTAGGACATATTTTCAGGAAATAGTAAGAAATCTGGTCTTGATAAAGTTTAAAAGTGGGCACTTTTCAGGTAGTTTAAGTAGACTGAAGCCATATTATATGTTTGTGATGACATGGGTTGGGGTGGGGAGAGGTGGAATGGTCCTTGAATGTTTCAAGAAGGACTATTCAAAATTCAGTTTGGGACTAAAGGCACATTTCTGACTGGATAATCCTGTGTACATTATCATTGTGGAAATACCTGGTAATTTGAATACAAAAGATAACGAATTTGAAATCCAGAGCCATTACTTATTAGTTGCTATCTTCATTTAATTACTTAACTTTCCTTAACATTTTTTTCTTCAGTCTATAAGAAAGAAGATAATATTACTTAACTTCAGTGATTTTTAGTGAGAAGGAAGTAAGATTAGGGGTATATTGGTGCTTTAAAATTAATATATAGATCATATGTGTTTATATCATTTCTATTTATATTTTGGTAGTGCCTATGCTGTTGTTATAAGTCTATTACAGCTAATTCATTATGAATGAATAGATATATTGGAAAGGAGAATAAGTAGAGAACGAAAATAAATAGTCAGATTTTCAGAGCTCTGAAAATGTGAAAACACAAAGTCTTTGTGTCCTGTGTTTTTTAGATTTTGTTTTTGCCTATTTGGCATATATTAGTCAAGGAGCAAATTTTATTAATGTTATTTTCTTATTTTCTATATTCTGGAAGCTCTGACACTTGTGATCTCACAGATACCAAGAAAGACTACCCCTCCCAGGGTTAGCTAACTCCTAAACAAAGTAAGAATTTGCCTAGGAACATGCTTTTCATATGCAAATCTACTAATCTGAATTTATACCACCCAACAACCTCCTTATCTAACTCACTCTAAACCAATATTTCCCTTCTGAAGTTCAGGTGCCAGACAACTGGAAACCACACTTATAGCCCAAAGCTTGCCAGATTATTCAAGCTAGTCAGTTCTGAACTGTTTTTTCTGCCCTGTCTTGCCTTCCCATGGAAACCCTAATAAAAACAGTGGCCTATACTCCCCACATAGCTCCTGTTTTCTGCCTTCTGAACATTTTGTGTTTTCCTTGTCACCCTTTAACCCATCTCTGGGACTCTTGCATATAATAAACTTCTTCCTGACAAACCATATTTCTGTCTCCTCCTGCTTCTCCAAATTTACAATACCATATCTAGCATGTACATTTTTAAAATGCTTTGAGTTACTGAGCCTTGAAGTAACTGACTAGCAATTATCAAGTACTCTACTGCCCCAAAATTGAAAGAGCCTAGAAAGATACTGTTCATATTTATATATTAGTATTTCTAAATCAGTCTTATGTATAAGAAACATGTTCATATTTCTAGTGTGTGGCACAATATCATTTTGGGAACTTCACAACTACTATTTAAACTGCAAACAAATACCAAGACTATTCAATTAAGTCTTATTCTTTTCAAAAAAAAAAAAATTCATTGAAAATTTGGTACTGCTTCTCTATGCCAAGCACTGATAGGTTCTGCAGTTAAAAAAGAACATGGTAAACATTACTATATCTTTGACCCTATAAACTTACAGTGAATTGAATATACATATACATATATACATATATAACTGAAGAGCTGTGCAAATATATAATTCAAATATGATAATTGGTATAGAGAAGGAATATAATGTGCTAAGAGAGTATCTAATGCAAGACTCAATGACTTGTGAATGATGGAGAGGATATGAAAAGAGCAGAGCAGGCAGCTTGTTAAGTCATTGTATGAAAACAGAAGATGTGTGTAAGGAATTTAATGATCAGTGGAACAGTGAAAGTAGAGAATGATACAGGGTGTTTCTTGGGAACATTGAAGAGAAACTTTTCTAACATCTTTATGATTTTATGAAAGGGAATGCCAATTAGAGTATCATAAGCTAATTATATTCTTGCACGACAAACAAATAGACATGAACCAGCTTCTTTGTTTCTGTTTTTTAAAAGATTATTCTAAAGAAATGTACAATGTCTTGTGTTCCTCCATACTAAGTTTCATATTATCAAGTGGTTAAGTCTAATTATGGAATAAAACACTCACAAACTAATTTGGCCAAAAATTCCAAGGTATATATGCTAATTGAGAAACTATAAATCATCAAAGTGATATTTTAATTTTCTTTGTACTGACTTTTTGTATTTTTCTTGATTATTTGGAACCTCACGCAGGGAAAATGATAGGATGTCATGAAGTGATCTACTCAGATTAAAACAGAGATAAAAATCAGATCTAATGTCCATAGGGCCTGGTAGATATAATGAAGATTTTGGCCTTAATTAAAATGGTAATGAAAAGTGTCGAAGGGTTGTAAGACACAAAATGACATAGTAAGTCCTATAATTATTAAGGTTTCCTCTAACTGATTTCTCGAGAGTTGTTTCAGGGCAAAGTAAACTCAGTAACAGAAAGTTATTAACATTGGTAAGATAAGAACAGCATTCTAAGATTTCAGATTATATGAAAATGTATAAAAGCTGTTCAACAATTATCATGTTTATCATAAGCATTTTCAATTCATTATCTGATACAAAGTGTGACACATAGAA
Source organism: Callithrix jacchus (assembly GCF_049354715.1). Lineage (NCBI taxonomy): Eukaryota > Metazoa > Chordata > Mammalia > Primates > Cebidae > Callithrix > Callithrix jacchus. The sequence continues at coordinate 91,283,618 of NC_133511.1, forward strand.
ACTTCTCAGCAGATACTTGGTGAATAAAGAAATTATGGCTAATCATCTGGGAGAACATTATACACATATCATAAAATGATCAATTTTAAAAAATAATTCTGGTAATATATTAAGATCCTTTGTGTATGTGTGTGTGTCACTGTGTAAGATCTTTTACTTTTCAGGCAAAGCAACTAATGGCCTTTGGAGGGTCTAAATTATTAATGCAAGATGATAAACAAAGTAAAGCTTAAGAATAAACTTCTAACATGAAACTGAAAAAGGCTTACTGGAATGATAATCCTGAAATTATAATAATATCAAGAGAATCACAACATTCTTAAAGGTTAAAACCTCTTCTTTCAGTATAGGAGTCCTTGGAATGACAGAATTTTACTATAAAGAACAGCATAAATAATATAGGGCACTGATATAAAGGAAATTCCCATCAGAGAAAAAGAAATTAGAGGTACAAAGCTACCATGGGAAGGAGGAGCAAAATTTAAATATGAGAATGCTAACAGTTTGAGAATAGATCTGATGTCCTCCTCATTTCAACCTCCGTTAATAAATAACAGATAATCCAATAGTTTGATATATTAAGAGAACTAGGGAGCAGGCAGATAACTCCCTTAACCACTATGTTCAATATTCATAGATCTGCAAATTTAAAGGAACCATGTCTTGAAACATGAAACATTTTTTGTATATGGTGATCGATTCACCATAACAAAAAAAAAATTTGTGATGACTTGAATAAAGGATGAAGAGATATGGAGGTGCTGAAAAGACTTGACTTGGTACAGCTGTGGAGTGAAAGAGGCCACAGGACTCAAACATTTCAGGACCTAATGACAGGAACGTAATAACTTTATTGCAACTAGCACAATGCTCCAAGTTATACATGGGATAAAACAAAATTGGCAAAGTCTAGCAAAGAACAATGAAATCAGGCCATGCCAAGCTCTTTACTATGAAAATGTTAAGGCTCAGAGAACAGCAGCCAAACTAAAGGTTTATACATCTTCATCTATGAAGGTATATAGTCTACTGTGCTTATATTCAAACTTTGGTAATGAAAAGGGAGCTAAGAAACTCTCAAGAGAATAGAAAGGAACACTAAAGGAGTTTGGATTCTGAATTTACCGAGAATTTACTCTAATGTGACTGAACTGGCCAGAAGTTTCTTTCTTTTATACATAAAGAATCTAAGTTAGTTAGATTCTTTATTATTTAAGAATTATATATATGAGATTATTTATTTTTTCCTATGCTATTAAATATAAATAGGGTCTCCAGTAAAAAGTTAGCTATTGCTATTGTGTGAATATGTTTCCCAAAATTTTTTAAGTTGGAAACTTAATCTCCAATGTAGGTGTGTTAGAAGGTGAGGCCTAATAAGAGCTGATTGGGTCAGTAGGACACAATCTTCATAAATGGATTAATGCCATTATCATGGAAATAGGTTAGTTAGCATGAGATTGTATGGTTAAAAAGCAAGTCCAGTCCCTGTCTTTCTCTCATGTGCCCTTTTGCCCTTCTACCATGTTATGACATAGCAAGAGGGGCCTTGCAAGATGTCAGCACCATGCTTTTGGACTTCTCACTCTCCAGAACCAAGAGCCAAATAAGTCTTTTTTCTTTATAAATTATCCAGTCTGTGGTGTTCTAACAGCAGAAAACAAACTAAGTTATTTTGTTTCTTCATATCTGAGGTTCAGTGACAAATATTAAGCATTCAAATATTTCTACAAAATGTGACATTAACAAGTTCAATACATGCAGACAAGTGTCAGGATTTTAGAAGAAAGTTCTCTACTGGATTTCACCTTAAATGTGGGATTTGGGGGGCAGTAATGAATATGCATGAGTTCAAATCCCAGGACAAAGCTGATGCATTGTGAAAAGCTAAAAGATAAGGCATTAAATGCTCAGATATGCCATATTCTAGACCTTTAATTAACAATTTGAGAATTTTAAAATTCATATATTCATAAAGTAAGGATGTTCAAATGGGATTGTAAGCAAAGAGTACTACTTCATATCTATTTAATATGTTGTGATTTGAAAGTCTCCATTTTTTATTTTCCGCCACCAAATTTTATGCCTAAAATATAATTAAAATATTACAGGAAACTTAGCTTTTATGAATATAAGTGAGTATATTTCTCATTTTGTTCATCTTTATGATTTATTCATTTTATTTTAAAGTTATCAAATTTCTCTTTCATCTTACCTTATGAAGATTTCATAAGGCTTGATATCTGAGAGTTCAGAGGAATTTATGATATCTTAAATTCATTTTCTAAAATGGATAAGATACAAATACATATACTGAGATTAGTCATATATACACATATATATCATACACATGTACATGTGCATGTGTATTATATGTCTATATTTCTAGAAATATCTAGAGTACTGTATTTGGGAGGAGAGTCAGACACTTGAAGTGAAGTTTCTTCTGCTTCTATCATCAAATGTTGAAATTTTTCTCAGGATATTGTCAAATTTAAATACTTGTGAGAGACAAGGTAACAGATTCCTTATAAATCAACATATAAGGAGTTAGAATTTTGGCATCTAATGTCATGTGAATGAGGAGGATGTCTAACAGAACAGTAGTACCCTTTTATTATCTATTATATTTGAATATGTAAATAAAACATTGACTAATAAAACATTACGCGATCATGAAGAAGTTTGGTTCATGCATGGAAAAGAAGAAAATATAAATCACAGAAGAAAATGAAATCAATGTTCACCCCAGGACCACAAATAATGTTTCTTTGCTATACAACTTTTAATAATAATTTGAGCATAAAATTTAGCAATAGAAATAATAGAGACTTTCCGAATCATAATATATCAATAGATAGACTTGAAACATCACTCCTTACCCAAATCCCACATAGTAATTCTCACCATATAATTATTGAACTTTAAAATTGTCAAATTGTCACTCAAAAATGTAAAATATGGCATCTCTGAGCATCCAGTGGCCTATCTCTTGGCTTTACACGATGCACCAGATTTCATGTCCTAGTGAAATATCTACTCTGGATAGTAAAAATTATATATATATATATGTATATATGTAGCTAACTGATGACTTTGAGATTTCCTGATGCCATTGGCAGTGTTGCCTAGATCTGTATAAAGACAAATCTAGTGCCATCTATTTTACACTTGCCACCTAAACTTAAGAAAATTGCTCTCCTAGCTTCTGTGTTTGATTTTTCTGCATAATGAGGACATTAGTAGCATATTCTCTAAACTCGTGAGTAATAATCTATGTAGACTGGTTATTATAAATTGTGGTTCAAGAGCACCCAAAAAAATACCTATTACTGTTAATGATTTGTTCTTTTAAAAAAAGTGTAAGATAACCAAGCAAACACAAATATTCAGGCAAATAAATAAAATTAATTATTTTTTATAAATTAAATTGCATTTAGGTTTTCAATTTCATCTTGGATACAATCCCATAACACTTTGACCTTCACATATCATATCTACAAACTAATGAAATCAGTTATTTTAGGAAATGATATATCAAAACTCAATTTAAGTAGAATCTGGAAAACATGGAAATAAAAGATTTTCTGTTATAGAAAAATGAGAATTTTATCTTACTCCTGAAATTTCTAAATTTAAAATATTAAGAAACACACCAGAGCCAAAGATTCTGCCAGTAAAAAGAAAAATTTCATTTGAAGAGAAGACCTTATTTGATTTTAACAGATCTCATGAAACTAGACTAATTGAAGATTTACAGCACCTGCTGATAAAAAATTACCTTAGGTTGTCCACTGAGAAGCAGACTCTGAAGATAAGAGTTAACCAAGGAAGTTGATACTTTTTATTTTATTTTTGCTCATTTCAGTAAACTTGTATCTCTTACGCCTGTTAATTCCTTGGCCTTTTAAAAATAACACATCTCAGTTCATGATCTATTTATCAAAATCATGTCATGAACCTGATGAGGATTCTAAGATGAGTCATGAGTCACGTTCTAAGCAATTAATAGCATCATTTAAAGTCTCCATCCATAAAGAATCATAGCAGTCAAATATATGAATCAAATTCATCAATATGAGTCCCCGAGCAAAGACAATTGGTTTAGCAACTACAGGGAACTTAAATTCACAAAAAACAACAGCAACAACAAAAACAAAAAGCAGGCAAAAGACATGAACAGGTACTTTTCAAAAGAAGACATACATATGGCCAACAACATATGAACAAAAGCTTAATATCACTGATCATTAGGAAAATGCAAATCAAAACCACAGTGAGATATCATCTGACACCAGTAAGAATGTCTATGATTAAAAAGTTAAAAAATAACAGATGCTGCTAGGGTTGTGGGGAAAGAAAACAATTATACACTGTAGGTGAGAGTGTAAATTAGTTCAACCATTATGGAAAGCAGTGTGGTGATTCCTCAAAGAGCTAAAAATAGAACTACCATTTGATCCAGCAATCCTATTACTGGGTATATACCTAGAGAAATATGAATCATTCTACCATAAAGACACGTGTACGTGAATGTTCATTGCAGCACTGTTCATAATAGTAAAGATATAGAATCACCCTTAATGCCCATCAATGACAGATTGTATTTTTTAAAATGTAGCACATATATGCCACAGAATACTATGCAGCCATAACAAAGAACAAGATCATGTCTTTTGTGGGAACATGGATGGAGCTGAAGGGCACTATCTTTAGCAGACTAATATTAAAGATACTAATATCGCTATTTAGCAGAAAATCAAATACTGCATATTCTCAATTACAATTGGGAGCTAAATGATGAGAACTCTTGGACATAAAGAAGATAGCAAGAGACCCTGGAACTTACTTGTATGGCTTTCTATAAGACATATTATTTGAAGGATGATTTCAGTATGAACAATGCATAAAATGCTTTTCCCTCATCCAATCCCTCTGTAGTAAATACTGAGTAACATCTATTTTTGCCACAACCATTTGCTACTATCCTTATTTGGAGAACTTGTTGCCTCCCCAACCATGTTGTATGGTTTTATGGGGGGATGTGTAGCAGGTATGCTACACACTGCATAAACCAAGGATCTAATTGCTTCATCTTATTATCCTGATAGAGAAAAGGGATGCCTCTTCATGCACAATTATGCACTTCTTTTCTGAAATTTAAGTCTTGGAACAGAACTATGTGAAGACACAAGAAATATTTGGAATACATATATATATGTATATATATATATATATTTTTTTTTTTTTTTTTTGAGGCAGAGCCTCTCACTCTGTGGCCCAGGCTGGAGTGCAGTGGCATGATCTCAGCTCACTGCAACCTCTGCCTCCCAGGTTCAAGCGATTCTCCTGCCTCAGCCTCCTGAGTAGCTGGGATTACAGGCATCTGCCACATAGCCAGACAATGTCTTCTGTGAAACCATTTTTGTAATTTCTACTTCTTAGGTTTCTGAAACTGATGTTTCTTCTGTTCATTTCTCCAGTTTTTCTGTTGATACATTTAGGCCTCAATATTATTCTAGTAAAGCCATTTTTGCACAAGTTGTTTTGTTGATAGCTTGATTCTGTCTAGTGTGATAAGATGATGAGGGGAAATTTTTTTGTTACTCTGGCATTGACAACCAAGACAAAAATCTGAAAAGAAAGAGTTCATAAGAATCCCAAATTACTTTAATGCCAACATTTGGCATTGCACTTATGCCTTACAGGTCTTGTTCAGAAAACTGGAGATGAGAGAACCACAAAACTTTACAATATGTTTGGTCTGTGCAGGGATCAGTTCTGTCAGATAGATCTTTCCCTCTGGTTCCCTCAACTCTACAAGCCTTTCAGTAAGAACATACTCCAAGAGCACTAGTCATAAAGATTAAGCGTCTATGCTTTGGGATGAATTGTACTCTGCCAAATTTTATACTTTGAAGTCCTTTTAGTACCTCAGAATGCAACTGAATTTGGAGATAAAGTCTTTAAAAAGATAATTAAATAAACAAGAAGCCATTTGGTTGGGTCCTAATAAAATAAGACAGGTATCCTTATCAGAAGAAAACATGTGGACACAGACACCTACAGAAAGAAGACAATGTGAAGATACAGAGGATGATTATAATTTACAAGTGAAGGAGAGAGGCTTCAGAAAAACTAACCCTGCTTGTTGACACCTTGGTCTAGTTCTTTTAGCTTCTAAGCTGTGCTGGTGAGATGGCTGATCTCTGGGTAGAGTGTGGATATGCTTTTTAGTTTTTAATTTTTAGGAGGAGGATGGCACTAAACTAAACTAAAACACACAGTTGGTCACCTTTTCCTCATGTCTTCACATGGTCTTTGCTCTGTGTCTGCCTCTTTTCTAATTTATTTATTGTTTCTACTCTTTGCTGCTTAATATTAGATTTTTATTTATTTATTTACTGAGACAGAGTCTCACTCTTGTTGCCTAGGCTGGAGTGCAGTGGCCCAATCATGGTTCACTATAGCCTCTGCCTCCTGGGTTCAAGTGATTCTTCTGTCTCAGCCTCCTGAGTAGCTGGGACCACAGGTACACACCACCATGACTGGCTAATTTTTTTTTTTTTTTTTTAGTAAAGATGAGGTTTCACCATGTTAGCCAAGCTAGTCTTGAACTCCTGACCTCAGGTGATCCACCTACTTTGGCCTCCCAAACTGCTGGTATTACAGGCATGAGTCACTGTACCCAGCCCAACATTTTATTTTTAATGTATTTTATTTTCATTAACAAATAAAGATTATATACTCTTATAGTATACAACATAATGTTTATATGTATACATCATAGAATGAATGATTAAATCAAATATATACATCACCTCAAATACTTATTTTTGTGGTGAGAACAATTAAAGTCTATTCTCTTAGCAATTTTCAAGCACACAATATGTTATTATTTAGTTACCATGCTGTACAATAGAACAACAAAAATTATACAACCTAAGATTTTGTAGCCTTTGGCAGCATCTCCTCATCTCTCCCTTGTTACTCAACCCTAGACAATGACCATTCTACTACTTCTGTGAGTTTGACTTTTTAGATGCCACATATAAATGAGACCGTGCAGTATTTGTCTTTCTATGCTAGGTTCATTTCACTTAGCCTAATGTCCTCCATGTTCCTCTATATAGTTGCAAATGACAGAATTTCCTTCTTTTTAAAGGCTGAATTATATTCCATTGTGTATATATGCCACATTTTCCTTATATACTTATCCACTGATGGACACACAAGTTGATTTCACATCTTCACTGCAATGAACGTGAAAATGTAGATAACTCTTCTACATGCTAATTTCATTTCCTTTGGATATATACTCGGATGTATGACACGGGATTGCTGGATCATATGGTGGTTCTATTTTTAATTTTTGAAAAGCCTCCAATCCATTACCCATAATGGCTCTACTAATCTACATTCCCATTCCCATATTGACAATGAAAAAGGGTTTCATTTCTCCACATCCTCCCCAACATTTGTTATCTTTTTTGTTTTTTTGACTTTATGATGATAACTTTTCTAACAAGTATTAGGTGGTACTTCATTGTAGTTTTAATTTGCATTTCCCTGTTGATTAATGATGTTGAGCACCTTTTCATTTACCTATTTGCCATTTGTAGGTCTTCTTTTGTGAGAAATATCTATTCAGGCCCTTTGTTTTTTTTTAATTGAGTTATTTGTTTTCTTGCTATTAAATTGTTTGAGTAAAAGGAGATTTGACTAACTTAAACATAATGCAATATTTTAGACAGACAGTTCAGTCACATTCTGTTAATATGCTTTTTCAACTGTGAAAGGTAAAACAGATAAATAGCAAAAGAATCTATTGATATAGAACTTCTGTAATGAAGTAGATTTTCAGAGGCAATTGTGCACATAAAAAAATATAAAGAGAGGGAAATTTTCTCACAGAAAACTATGAATATAATATTGCAATCTGTGAAATTTATGTGTTTCAATTATTTTTATTATCTCTTATAGTAGATTGCAAGCAGAGAATCTTAACATGCATGTGACAATCAAGTTAGTCACTTTTTGAACAAGTGACAGGGAAGGTTCATGACTCTATGTATATTTGTACATATAAGTATATAGGCATAGTACACACATAAACACATATAGATATAGATATATAGATACAGATAGTTGTGTAAGTGCATGTATATACACATTTATGTGTTTTTCCTTCTTTCAGTATACCAATGAATACTAAATGTATGTATGTACATAATACATATAAATATTTAACACTATTTTCTTTTTATGAAGATATCAGAAAGTAATACTTGAATATGCCAAAATGTTGCTGCTCATTTGTGCCTTTATTTTAATGAGTATATTGATTATATTTGTATTTTTATTTTTAATCGTATATCATTTCCTAAAAAATAAAAGCCAAAACGCTAAATTTATTCACAAGAGCCTTAGTATAAGAACATAGAAAACCTTATGTTTCTTTCCTGATATTATCTCTGAGCTATTATCTGATTGTATCACAAGAAAATGTTTAAAGTTAAGAGTATGAATGATTCTGTTTCAAAGTCATTTCCTAGTAAACTGAACTACCTTGACCTTCGCTATATATATTTAATATAGTTATTATAGTATTAATCAACAGAGACTGTGCCCTGTAACTTTTTGTTAATCTTTGTTAAACTTTGCAGCATCATTCAAAACTAGAGATTTAATAGATTCCAAATAGAGATTTGCGAATGTTTTGGTTCTGTTTACTATGTTATTTGCAGTAAGGAAATATTTTAGATTGGCAAATATTAAGTAGAGAATAGTGCTATTTCTAGTATTTTAAACTGGAAATGTCAAGGGGAAATGATCTTTATTCAATTTATTCAGAACAAAGGAGGAATTTATTTTTATTTAATGTTATCTAATAAGGAAATTAGAGTCCGATTTTAATCTTTGTTCCTAGAGTAGACTTGGTTATATTAAATTCTAGCTGCCTAGCATATCACTGGGGTTAATTGTCCACCAATTTAAGAGTATCAACAAGCCATATATGTGTATATAGTATATAATATACTAATATATATTACATATTACAAAAACTGAATATATATATGCCAAATATAAGTATCTTTCTATAATCAAAGTAAATTGAATACAAGTAGTAAAGACAAATGAGATATCTGGGACACCAACATACAAATCAGAAATAATCTAAATATTAGCAATGCTGCACAAACAGAAAAGAAGATTCTCAGGAAGTCACATGTAACCCTTAGTATCAGAAGAATTGGAACTAAGGATTTGCTCTCGGCAATTTTCTTCTCTGGCCCACTGCTTCTTCACTTATGAAGGGAGAAGGCAAATTCATATGTTTTGCATTAAGGAAAATATTTCATGTGTTTCGGGACTTTCAGTCACAGAAGGCAATCACCCAGCCCACACTACCACGTCCTGTGTCTTTTAGAATATAAATAAAAAGCAAGGAGACTTTGCATTTTATAGGTTCCTATACTTCCTGGGGGGCCAGGATTTTTACCAGAAGGTTTACATGAAGAAAATAGTTTTAATCCTCCCAATGATCCCATGCTGTCTTTTATTTATATTTTATATTTAGAGAAAAACATGAGGTCCCCCAAAATTGAGGAAGCATGCAATCAATTAATTATAACAAAGTTGCAGTTTGAGTTTGGATATGCCTGAGGACAATGCAGTAAAAGACTTTGGAGGCAGGATATTGGAGTGCCTATCCCACAGTTCTCTCTCCTGCCTCAGAAATAGCTCTAAGCTCAGGAGCATTATTTTATCTACAAAACTCATTTACTCAGGATCACAGATGTCCTTATCAGCTTATATCAATTAAAAGAAGATACTGATTTGACAGACCTAGTGTATTAGTCAGGGTTCTCTAGAGGGACGGAACTAATGGAATATACATCTATATGTATAAGTTTATTATATCACAATCACAAGGTCCCGCAATAGGCCATCTGCAGGCTGAGGAGCAATGAGAGCCACTCTGAGTTCCAAAACTGAAGAACTTAGAATCCGATGTTCAAGGGCAGAAAGCATCTAGCAGGGGAGAAAGATGTAGGTTGGGAGGCTAGGCCAATCTCTTTTCACATTTTTCTGCCTGTTTATATTCCAGCCTCACTGGCAGCTGATTAGATTGTGTCCACCCAGATTAAGATGGGTCTGCCTTTCCCAGCCCACTGACTCGGATGTGAATCTCCTTTGGTAGTAACAACCTCATAAACACATGCAGGATCAGTACATTGAATCTTTCAATCCGATCAAGTTGACACTCAGTATTAACCATCACAAGTCCACCTTTTGTCAACTTGAACCCATACACATCTCCTGAAATCATAGTCTTCAAATAAAGACAATAATATCATAATTATGCCTAACATAATACAACTATCCTTCGTACAACCAAAAACACCTCAATCCCCAACCCAAATACTATTACATAAAGTTAACAATATTTAAATGCTGATATGAAGTTAATAAATCTTAGGCCACTTGATAAAGAAGAAAGGAAATAAAATAAAAATATTTTCTTAGTACAAGTGTATACATCCACAAACAAGTTTTTAACAAAAAAGGAGGAAATACTCATGGCAATTACAATTCTTGTTTCTGCAACTGGTCACACAGTCATAGCTGGTATTAATGACTACCTTCTTCTATTACCCATTCTGTATTCCCTTTGTCTTCAACAAACACCTTAGCAGCTCATGTTTTTTTTCCCCCTGATGGAGTGATCCAAGCCTTTATTCCTGATTTTGTCTTGACAGTCCAGGTCAATCACTCCAGCCAACACAGCAACTCCTTTCTGAGCCTGTTGATTTAAAGGTAAGAGAAGCCCAAAGTGTCCAGGTTGCAATGTTAACTTCCAGTTTAATGAAATCATTTTTGTGTTTCCTGGTGGCAATATTCCTTGCTCTGGAACGAAGACCTCTAGGCCAGCAGAATGTAAGGTCACAAGAACAGGATGCAAAAATATTACTAGTGAATCACTGGGGGTGATGCAAAATGGTGCCACTTCCACTTACACCCCTAGAATCCTGGACCAGTGAATCCTCGTTATGGGAGAAATAGTACCATATATTGGATGCTGATTCAGAGTATATTCAGTCTTCTGGAGAACTTTACCCCAGCCCTGCAAAGTATTATCATCTATTTGGTGTTGAGACCATTCCACAATTTTATCAATCCAGCTGCTTCAGGATGATGAGGAACACTTAGGGACAGAAGATAGGTCATTATCCACATTAGATACCTGACAAAAATAAGACAAGTGGATCCCATTCCACAGCTCTAAGGTTGCTATATCAGCTTTACCTTCAAACTCCTGTTTGGGTATCAGCCAGAGTGGGAGACCAAACTCTAGAGAGCTCACACTCCTTCATAACATTTCTTCAGTATTTAGTGTTTGTCTTATATGATAAAGCAAAATGAAGGCATGTTTATTTGTAGCCACATTAAAGTTATACTGTAGGCTAGTGAAAGGGATAGGGGAACTCCCAAACTTACCCATTCTGTTACTGTTGTCAAATAACTTCCCCAATCACTTGCCTTGAAAAAAAAATTGGTATGATGATTAATCCTAAATTGCAGCTTGACTGGCCATGTGGAGCCTAAATTAAACATTATTTCTGAGTATGTCTTTGAAGCTGTTTCTGAATAAGATTAGCATTTTAATCATTAACCCAGTAAGAGAGCTTGTCTTCCCCCATGTGGGCAATCATCAATTCAGATCCCTGTTGAGGGTCTGAATAGAACAAAAAAAGGTGAGAAAGAAAATTGCCTCGCTGTTTGAGCTGGGTCATCTCATGTCATTTTCTCCTACACTATGGGGTCCTCTGGTTCTCAGACCTTCTTACTTGCACTGAATGACACCACTACCTCTTCTGGGACTCCAGCTTACATAAAGCAGATCATAGGATTTCTCAGGCTCTGTAATCATGTGAGCCAATTCCTCACATAATTACAGTGGATATAGATCACATGATGTTTTTAATTTTTATTTTCATAGCTAATTAGTAACTAAACACAATGAAAAGTGTCTGAATACATATATACTACTATATTTCATGTTTGCTTTTTCTTTTACTTCAGTAAAGTCTAGGAGGTCAATTAATAAGTAAGGCAACTACTAAGCATACAGTTCAATAAAAAAATCAAACTCTAAAATATTTAAAGAGATTTACTCTGAGCCAAATATGGGGACCCTGATCCATGACATAGCACCAGGAGGTCCTGAGAACATGTGCCCCAGGTGGTCAGGCTACAGCTTTCTTTATACATTTTAGGGAGACATAAGACAATAAGACATCAATCAGTACTGAATAGGTTGGTCCAGAAAGGTCAAGGGAGCAGGGGCTTCTGGGTCACAGGAGAATTCAAACATTTTGATTGGCAATTGGTTGAAAGGGCTAAGTTATTATCTAAAGACCTGAAGTCAACAGAAATGAAAGTCTGGGTTAAGATCAGGGGTTGTGGAGACCAAGGTTCTTATTATGCAGATGAAGCCTCCAGGTAGCAGGCTTCAGAGAAAATAGACTGTAAATGTTTCTTATCAGTCTTGCTTCTTTTAAATAAGCCTGTGGTTGGTTTCTTTTTTTAATGTTAATGGATGTTACCTGCTGGGTGACACAGTGTGGTGTTATAAGCCAGAGACTAGGTTCAGAATACTGGCTCTAACACTTACTAGCCTGGGGCCACTGGAGGATCTACTTTTCTATTTTTTACCTTGGTTATCTCCTTTGTAAATTGAGATAATGATCCCTACCTCATAAAGATGTTGTTAGGCTTAAATGAGAAAAACTCGTGGAAATTACTCATCACATGGTAATTGTTTTTTAAAAAATAATAGTTCTAAGACTTTTATTTGATTAAACATGTTATGTATATAGTAAAATAGATTTATTTTTCTGTGCTAAATGGCGTTAAAAATAAACTTATAGGTTGTTTAATAACATAATTGTTACATCTAATTACAGCTTTGTCAGTGACATTAAGGCCAGACTGATTAATTATTTCAACTCATATTGATTACAGAGCATGCAGAAATTCCATGTTAATATTAAACACTTGGTAGTAAAATGTGAAACAATGAATTACTCATTTTAATTAATCAAAATTAATTTTAGTAAGGAGTATCATACATTAAAAATGTTAATAAAATCAATAATTATGTATGGAGATTAATTACTGTATCTAAATTTTTGTTAAGAAAATATATAATTTAATAATCAACTTTCTAAATGTAACTAAAAATCAATAAAAAGTCAAGGACACAGAAAACTTCTATTCTTGGCTCTGCATTTTTTGTTGTTAACAGTTGTTCCTTTAGTTGGTGCAATTGCAAAGCACATATAGGAGTATATAAAGAATAATTTCATTTATTTTATAAAATTAAATGGAAAACACATCTATTCTCCTTGAATTCCACTGCAAAAAACACATGAGTAACACGGACTAAAACTTACTTCTTGGGTCTTTGTTCCTCATTAGCATTCCTCTTAACAAGGTCCCATAATTTATAGAGTCTTGCTCATCAATTCCAGAAGTAGAATTTCTTTCAAATAGAATTAATATTTATGAATGCATTTATTTTGAATTTATACCCCATTTTCTGTAAGTCAAAACTATTTGAAGTAGCTTACAAAGCAGAAATAATGCAAGATAGGAATGAGAGTTAGGAACAAAACTCTAATGGAAAGCATGAAAAGCGATGCTGCCTGACCCCTTCCCTGGGACAGGCTATGATCACAATATTCAGCACTAAGAAACTACCTCACCATTTCCTGGCAGTTAAAGAAAAAATAGATAAAACTTTAGTATACTATCTAATCTCTTTAAAAAAATGGTTTGACTAAAGACATATAATTTATAAAAATAAAAATTAATCCAGTCAGTGTAGGGATGGAGATATATTGAACCCTAATGAGATTCAATCTTCTAACTCATATATTAGGCCATCTGAAATTCCAAGCTCATAACTTCCTATCATTATTCTATGACTTTAGTGAAGGGGAAGTATAACAACTATCTATTTAACATTTAGTCTTTTAGTCTTTTTAAAAACTTAGTGCCATTAAAGATAATTGTATGGGTGTGTACTACACAACACTATGGGCACTATTCATCTTTTAGTCAGGTAACATATAGATAGATAGATAAGTGTAGTCTTGTTATCTTGTTAGAAAAGTATAGTCACTACATACATGTATCTATACTACATATAGATACATGTATGTAGTATTGAAGAGAAAGACCCAGGCATCTCAGATCAACTTCCCCTTTTCATTTGTAAGACTGTAAACTGAAGCCCTTTTCATATGTAATTCCTGAGACTGTAAACTGAGACCCTTTTCATACATTAAGCTATAAACCTAAGATTCTTCCACGTGTAACATCTAAAGTGTAAGTCTATATAAGACGGAACCTTCCTTTGTTAGGGGAGCTTGGCTGTTAGGCAACTACGTGACCTTGCTCCCAGCCAAATAAACTCCTTACTCCTGTATTCGGTTTCTGAGAGATCTGTTTCCGACGGCCACTCCTGCTAAGTATAGATATATATATGTAGTGACTACACTTACCTATATGTGGTATAGAGATATATATATATATATGTGTGTGTGTAGTGACTACACTTACCTATCTATCTATCTATCTATACATGTTACATGACTAAAAGATGAATAGTGCATGTATCTATATGTAGTGACTACACTTGTTAGTTTAGGACTGTGATTCCTCTTGTTGGTTTAGGATTGTGATTATGAAATACTTGATTTTAAAGATGAGAAATGGATAAAGATACAGATGAAAGAGAAACGGCATGAGCTTGATAACTATTAAGGTGATGGATATTGTATTGACTTTGTATATATTTAAAATTTCTGGAAAAAAAACGTTAAAAAAAAAAGTACTGGCCCTAGAATGAGATAGAATGAATACTACTTCCTTGGTTTGTCAGTGACTAGCTTGTGCTCTTGGATACATTTCAATCTGTATAACTCTCAATTTCTGTGTCTATAAAATAAAGATAATATTCCTTTATAAAGCACTGCTATAAGGACAAGATGGATAATGTATTTCACTATCTAAGCATTGTTCAGAACCACCATTTGCCAATATGGTGTTATTGTATGCATTATAAAAGGTTTTCTCTCTCAAGACATACTCTTGCTGTCTGTGAGGAATATACATACACATTAGATAGACTGATAGATAGATAGATCAGTATGTATCAAAGTCAATACAATATCCATCACCTTGAACAGTTATCAAACCTCCTGCCATTCCTCTTTTAATTGTGTCTTTATCCATTCCTCGTCTTCAAAATCAACTATTTTATAATCAAACGCCTAAACTAACAAGAGGACAATGGAGTGATTATCAGTAATTTATGCAGTAGTATGAATAAAGATTTAAGATTATATTTAAATTACACCTGGGACACTGAATGCACAAACTGAAGAGTGGGGTACATCAGCAATGTTGTTGATATTGATGCATAACATTTTTACCAAGAAGGCAGGGCTCTGCCAATAAAAATCATATTTTGAACATATATTCTCAGTAGAGCTCATGTGAAAATTAATGTCACATTTATTTATACAACATGGTTGTTTATTATTAACTTACAAAATTGGGTTTCCCACAGGGCTGCTGATCAATATAATATACATGGCCTCAGTAAAGACCAATTTTCTTAATACAAGGATATGTTAACAGACAATATAATTTCAAATGCCATTTTCTGGGTAGCAGGCAATGTCCTATTTTTATTTTGACTGTGTCTGCACTTTTAGATCTTCATCTGTAATTTGCTATTTTCATCTTCAATAAGACGAGTATTGAACAATCAAGGTCTCAATTTGCCAGAATGCTTTTGTAAGCACAAAGTATATACTTAAAATGCCAAGAATTATGTGCTAGTAAGTTAACAAGTGTAATCTAGCTTGTCCACAACTCCAAATTCTAAATTTCATTATTTGTGATTTGGAACAGAATATACAATGCATGGAATTTCAAGAGTTGCAGGTTTTCGCTCATAATCCATTGTTTTTTTTTTTTTCGGTTGTTTTTGCATTGTGCAGGAACTCAGAATTCTAGAACTAATCACATTTTTTAAATAAATATGATTAGTGTGAAGCAGGTTCACCGTGCATTGGTTACCAAATTGACTTGGGTGATAGAGAACTACTCACAGGCAATAAATTACATTGGATGTATTTATTATTTACAGACAGGCAGCAGAGACCAACAAAAGCCTAGAGTCCACTGTGAACTGGTCCCTCAAGGCTCAAGAAAGGTGCCAGAGGTAGAATTTTCAACTGTGTGTAGCCCTATTGTACCACAGATGGAGGGACGCTATAAAGCAGCCTGCCCTGGCTGTAAACTTTAAAGGCCATGTGAACCAATGGGCTAGAGCTTCAAAGGACATCTTGCTTCACGGCAGAGAGAAAAAAAGCCTGTGCTGAACAAATCAGTTCTTTTTTAACCTAAGATGTTCTTTGCACTAGGAGGTACAGGGAGATGACCTGGGCTGTTTCTGACATTTTATCCCTAGTTCAGAATATTTAATTCTTAACACATTTTATAGTTGTTCTTGAGAACTACTAGTGGGACAGGGGAGTACACTGTCCTGCAATTTGTAATCCCACTGAAATATTGATGGTTATTTGATATAGGAAAGCACACACATAAACTCATGCACAAGCATTTACTAGGAATTCCTTGTGATGTATTTAAACTTCATAATAAACCTAGAATCTTATTATTATAATCATCTTTTTACTATTGATGAGGAAACAAAGACTAACAAAGCATATAATTTATTTACGGATATATTAATTTGTTTACATGTTGCTAACACAGATATACCCAAGACCAGGTAATTTGTAAAGAAAAGAGGTTTAATGGACTCACGGTTCCACATGGCTGGGAAGGCCTCACAATCATGGCAATAGATGAAGAAAAATCAAAGGCACTTCGTACATGGCAGTAGGCAAGAGAGCATAAGCAGGGGAACTGAAACTTTATGCACATTGAGCAGCAACTCCCCATTGCTTCCTCCTCCCAGCCCCTGGCAGCCATCATTCTACATTTTACTCATATGAGTTTGTTTACTTTAGATACCTTATATAAGTGACACAATTTAGTGTTTGTCTTTCAGTGTCTGTTTGACCTTCAGTGTCTGGCTTATTTTATTTAGTATAATGTCCTCAAACTTTATACATGTAAGAATGGCTGCTATGGACTAAATATTTTCCCCCATATTCTGTATTGAAACTTTATCACCAATGTGATAGCATTAAGAGGTGGGAACTTTAAGAGGTGATTAAGTCCTAATGGATGGAATTACATCTTTAAAGGGCTTGCAGGATTGGATTTGAGGTCTTCTGATCATCTACCATGTGAGGACACAGCAAAAAGGCACCCACCAGACACACAATCTGCTAGTACCTTGATCTTGAACTTCTCAGCCTTTAGGACTCTGAGGAATAAATTTATATGGTTTATAAATTACCCGGTCTGTGGTATTCTGTTATAGAAAGAAAAAATTTGACTAAGGGAGAAACTGGTACTGAGGAGTGTGGTGTTGCTATAACAAGAATATCAAGAGGTGAAAAAGGCTTTGGAACTGGAAAATGGGTAGAGACTGGAACAATTTTGAAGTGCATGCTAGAAAAAGCACAGATTGCCAAGACCAGACCATGCAGGGCAATTTCTGTGAGTGTTCAGAATAAGAGATGAGTGGTAGGGAAACTCTCAGTCTTGGAGATTATATAAAGGATCATGAATAGAATGCTGATAGAAATATGGGCAGAGAAGACTATTCTGATGAAGTCTACAAATTCCACTTCTGGATATTTACCTCCCACAGTAGAAATCAGTAGCTGAAAAAGCTATTCACTCTCCCATGTTCATTGCAGCATTATTCACAATAGCTAAATTGTGGAAACAATCTTAATTTTCATAGACGGATGAACAAATAAAGAAAATATATGCATACATGACATACAGTGAAAAGTATTCAACCTTAAAAGAGGAAGAAAATCTTTTCATATGCAATAACTGCCCTTCTTAATCTGGGCTGTTCCTACACCTGTTACCTCACACCATTTCCCCTTCCCACACTGTTCTAAGCAATATGGTTTTCCTTTTCAGTTACTTAAAAAGGCATTATTACTAAAACACAGTATTTGCACATGTAGTCTCTACTGCCTGGAACACTGTGCTTCATCTGTCTTTCTCTTACTCTCTTCTGATAATAGTCAGTCATTCATTATTCAAGTCAAATTTTAAATGCCATTTTCTCTGAAAGGCTCTCTTTACTACTTCAGTATAAATTTAGTGTCTTTTTGTCTCTTATACTTTTAGCAAAGCCCTATACATTTTGTTTAGTTTTGAATAGCTGTGTGTGTATCTTTGTGTTCACAATATGTGATAAAATAAACTTGTCACATACTATGTTTACTTGTTGTAAACCTGTGTTATTTTATATCAACTTCCATAAGATTTAAATTTTCTTTCTATCATGATATCCTACCACTTCATTGTCTTTGCACAAAACAAAAAAGCAAAAATATATTCAGTTCCTACTGTATGCCACAGGCACTGCCAATATAATCCTTTAAAATGAAATCTATGTGATCTTTGACATAATGTATGTCATATTTATAGTTTCTGTGGGATCTTCTAAGCTTAATATGAAGCTTCCTGTTAGTCCTACTAAGCTTCTACCTGCCAGATATTCTGTGTTACACAGTAGTTAAAATTGGTACATCAGTGACCATGGAGTAGGGTGATAAGTTGATCTGGAAAACTACTCACACTTTTTTCCTAAAGGAAATATATTTAATAATAGACCCTCACAAAGGTTTACAATTTCTTTTTTAAAGGGGAAAATAAGATGATGTAGCTATGAATATACAGATTTTGGAAGTATATGTGGAAATGGGGGGAAAAATATCAAGACTTGTGCTTTTGCAAAATGCGACAAGGCCTCACTGCCCAAGTTTTCAGGCTGAATTTGATGTTATCCCAACTGTATTCACCTTAGCCTGCATGGGTAATAAGAATTTGTCTCATTATTTATACACACTTTCTCCTTTTCAACAATTTTCCACAGACCTTGCACTGTACTTTCTTCTTAGTCATGTTCTACTCCTCTTTTATTGCAGAATGTCCCAACTCTTTCTAAGCTGCTAATTCAGTCTCAGGCTCTATCTGTGAATGGCAAAGGTCTTTTTTTGAGTGTCTTTCACTAATTTACTGTTATGAAGCCACTATTATAAGCTATACCAGGGTTCTGTGGGCTCCCTGATGTAAGAGAAAAATGCCAATTGATCTCTTAAGAGAAAATGAATTTCTGAAAAATAATACTGCTTTTTTCCCTCTGGCTGTATTTTCTCCACCAGGTGTATGACTATCAGATAAAATACAGGATACCCAGCAAAATTTGAATTTTAGATAAACAACAAATACTTATTTTAGTCCCAAATACTGCATGGAGCAAAATTACATACAAACATATTTTTTCTTTGCTAACTATAGTAGCATTAACTAGTATTCCTAATAGCTTTCTAAACGCTTTCTACCCCATATGTAATATACATAAGAAATTCATATATGCTCTATTGAATAAATTTTCGATATATTTTGTGAATTAGTACACTGATTAAAATTTATTTTTATTTTTATTTTACAGTTATTAATGATCTAAAGCTAGTTGTTTTAAAGCATTAAGCCTTCTGTCCTTTAAAGGTTACATCTGTACTATTTTTTAACCTGTATAGCGATTTAAATTAACTATATAGTTCAGGACTCAGAGCAGAAAGTTTTATATTTCTAACATCATCACCTATTCTTTAATGCTTGCATATGACAACTTTCACTTAAAGTTGACTTTTAGCTTAATATTACATCTATCTAGGTTAAGGGAGGAGGCATAATTAGGTAGGAATTGTGCATTTCATAGAAAAGTTTTTTTTTTCTTTGTTTTGGCTCTATGTTATAATTTCAGATAAAATGTATTTTTGGATGAGTCAAAGTTGGGGACTTAAAACTGCAGAATGGAAGTGGGTATTCATGCAACTGATAAACAGTCACACAGACTCATGGACATGTTCCTCTTCCCTATACCAGTCTTTCTAATTATTGAACACCTTTTTTGTCTTAGCCAGTCAGGTTATGTTTTGCACTAACACTATAGGTAATGTGGTGTTCAAATGTCTAAGTGTGTTATTTGAAGAAAACATGCACTTATTAGTAACTCTACCCTACAAAGCACAGCCACCACTATTCTCTGTGGTTCTGTTTGTGCCCACTCAATTCTATAAAACTGAATTTCCAAAATAAAGAAAAGGAAAACATGATCCTTGGTTGAACATTTTCCTCTCTTTCCTTTTGAAACAGCAATTTAGAAACTATCTCTCTAAGTCCAAGATCTAGTAGGGAAGCTTAAGATCTTTCATAATGAGTGTAGCTATTTGATAAATGACCCACTTGCCCATAGTATATTTCTTTTCTTTCCTTTCTTTCTTTTACTTTTTTGTCTTGTTTCTTTGCTTATCTCTCATGCCTATTTTATCAGATCTCTAAAGGATTTATTGGGTTTTCAAACTGGAGAAGATTAGATTCCAATTTTTGCTGTGCCACAGTGAACTTTGTGAAGTTGGGCAAGGTGTATGAACTTTATGCTTCAGCTCCCTAATGGCTTAATATGCAATGTAACCAAGAGGATTGGTTAGGATAATATATGCAGCCCACCTACCACAATGTGCCAATGCACAAATAACAGCGTCTGCACAACTCACAATGAATTTTTTCTTTTTCTTTTTCTTTGAGATGGAGTTTCGCTCTTGTTACCCAGGTTGGAGTGCGATGGCGCGATCTCGGCTCACCGCAACCTCCGCCTCCTGGATTCAGGCAATTCTCCTGCCTCAGCCTTCTGAGTAGCTGGGATTACAGGCACGTGCTACCATGCCCAGCTAATTTTTTGTATTTTTAGTAGAGACGGGGTTTTACCGTGTTGACCAGGATGGTCTCGATCTCTTGACCTCTTGATCCACCCTCCTCGGCCTCCCAAAGTGCTGGGATTACAGGCGTGAGCCACCGCACCCGGCCCAATGAAATTCTTTATATGATAATTTATCTGTGGGGGAAAAGACTCTGACAAACATGATGCTGTCCCATGACCACAGTTGAGTGGATAACTCATGAACAAATAGTCCAAGTATCTGTGATGGTTAATATTAAATGTCAACTTAATTGGATTGAAGGATGCAATGTATTGTTTCTGGATGTGTCTGTGAGGGTGTTGCCAGGGGAAATTAACATTTGAGTCAGTGGACTGGGCGAGGAAGACTCACCCTCAATGTGGGTGGGCACCATCCAATCAGTAGTCAAGCATGGCTAGAAAAAGCAGACAGAAGAAGGTGGAAGAAGCTGATTTGCTGAGTCTTTTGGCCTTCATCTTTGTCTTTGCTGGATGTTGTTTGCCCTTGAACATCAGATTCCAGGTTCTTTGGCTTTTGGACTCTTGGACTTATTGACACACTTGATTTGCCAGGGACTCTTGGGCCTTCAGCCACAGACTAAAGGCTGCAACTCTTGGCTTCCCTACTTTTGAGGTTTTTGGACTTGGATTGAGCCGCTACTGGCTTCCTTGCTTTTCAGCTTGCATACCACTTATCGTGCAACTTCACCTTGTGATCATGTGAATCAATTCTTAATAAACTCCCTTTCTTATATATGTATATCCTACTAATTTTGTCCCTCTACAGAACCCTAATATAGTACTCTAATAATCTGAAACTAGGATCAAACACACCTACACAAAAACCTGAGATGATCCAAACTTTGATGTTCCAATTGAGAAACAGGATCTGTTTTATGGGCGTGAGACCTGTAGAGTAACAGAGTCCCACAGGCAAAGGATTCTGTGCTTAGTCTAATGTTCTGCTGTTACTACCTTAAAATTCTTATTTTGACTTTGAACTTGTATTTTTAAGTGAAATCTTATGGGAGTATATATCACTGAACAGTGGAGATATATGCAGCAGGTTATCAGAAACATCTCTGAAATTTCATTTCTTTTGCCTTAAAATATATTGTTTATTGATAATTTTACTACACTTTAAGAATCTGTTTTTTTCATTTTAATGAATTAACTTTGTTTTATTTATAAGAGCCTACTTGTCTCCACCAGAAATTTTAAATAGTCATCTGTGATCATCTGTAAAGAGGGTTACAGTAAGTTTCCTTCTCATATTCATATTCTTGGCTAGTTCCCTTAAGTATTGATGCTAGAATCAACTACATTACTTGTTTTGGCCATGAAATATTAGAAAATATGACAGACTTGAAAAGGGTTTGCCAATGGGAGCAAACTCTTTTTATTTATAGCAATCCTATAATCATCCTGAAGTGACCAAGTTCAAACTAGCCTCAGGATGGTGAGTGACACATGACTCACTTACCTCTAACTGCAGACTACCAGACATGTGAATGGAGTAACAAGTGAATGGATCCCAAGGGCATGAGTAACCCCGTCAACAAATGTATTACAGATGAACTATCCTAGCTAAGTAAAATCCAAATAGCTGTCCTACAGAGTAACACAAAAAATAAGTTGTTGTGTGTGTACATTTTTAAGTTATTATGTGTGGTTTTGGGTGGTTTGTACTCAGCAAAAACTAACTGCCAAAAATATACAGCAAAAAGAAACCAATACATTGACACTTGCTTCTTTAAAGCTTCTTGTGTAATCTATTGTGTCTTCACTTGCATGGAACCAAAAGCTGTTTTTCTAGTGTAGATGGTAGAAATAATGGTAAAACAGCAGTACTAAAAATGAAAACACACTGGAAAATGAATACTTGTAATTTAAATAACAAGTAAATATTGTATTTATGAAATTGAGAAGTAATATTATATTTATAAAATTCAATAGAACAACAAATTGAGAAAACATGGAAAATACAACAACTTTAAAGTTAGATTCCTACTGGGCTTCACTTTATTAGAAATTAGTGATCATAAAAACACTATGTTTTCCAGGTCTATAAAACATAATCGGTAGGTTTTTGTATTGATATATCTTTACCTATGTAGGACAAGAAGAAATTTGGAAAAGATGAATATTCATTGAATCTTACAATGGGTCAGTCACTAAACCAGAAAATTTGCATATGTCCTTGAATCAAATGTATAGCAATATTTTTATTTGTATTTATTTATTTATTTATTTTGAGATGGAGTCTCGTTCTGTTGTGCAGGCTAGAGTGCAATGGGGCAATCTGGTCTCACGGCAATCTCTGCCTCCCGGGTTCAGGAGATTCTCCTGTCTCAGTTTCCTAAGTAGCTGGGATTATAGGCATGTGCCTCTATGCCTGGCTAATTTTTGTATTTTTAAGTAGAGATGGGGTTTCACCATGTTGGTCAGGCTGGTCTCAAACACCTCACTTTGTGATCTGCTCACCTCAGCCTCCCAAAGTACTGGGATTACAGATGTGAGCCACTGCACTAGGCTATTTTTTTAATCCTCATTTCAGATATTTGGAAATCATGACTTAGCATTATATATACAATACTGTTCTGCTGATATTCTATGCTTCAGGCAATGAAACAATTAGAAACTTAAAGCGTATAGCATTCTTTTGGCAACTCCCTATTCCAAAATGAAAGCAGTAGTAATTGCAAAGTTAACTTATTCCCAATTTATACATAAAGGTCATTATAAAGATAGCTCATTTAATTCATCACCAGGAGGAAAAAACTCACACGTTCAGACATGATAATGCATGATTAATAGCTCAAGATAGGAAGTACAAACATCTTGAATGTGAATCTGCTTCTGACCAGGTTCTTAGCTGTATGACCTTGGATAAATTAGTTAATCTCTGTAAGTGCTGTTATTAATCAGAAAATAGAGATCATGATAGTTCATGCCCTACAGGTTTGTTATGATTACTAAATGAAAGAATGCAGAGAGTTTCTCTTAGTGCCCTGCAAACATTACATACGTAATTAATGTCAACTCTTGTCATTTTAAACATGACTTCCAAGAGATTCATAATTTAATATAATGCCCAACAGAAATAATTATCTCAGCAAGGACTTATGAACATACTCCATATAACTTGTATGCTGTTCTATTTTACTTTTATTACATAAGTCCTACTCAAATGTCCAACGCAAACTTTATCACAAGTTATTCTAACAATGTTGAGGAGAAATTTGCATACAAATGATCAAGAATTAACATTGTAACTCTGTGTTCAGTTTAATAAGCCATACTGGCCATTAACTATGACATTAATAATAGTAAAATATAAAACTTTTAATATTTTTGAAAAATTACTATAATAAAAATGTTTGCCACCTTCATAATTCTCCGAAACATGTAAAACACCATGTATTTTTTCTAAATCCAAGGGCAATATTTTGTTAATATCTTGCCAACCCGACATTAGTGATATTTATTCTGTATTCCTAGATTCAATCCAGGCAGCTGATATATATCAAAACTTTAAATCAAAACTCATCTGTTTTTAAAAACATTAAAAAGTCTACTTCATACTCAGTATTGCCAAAAATCTCTCCTTAAACAAGTTCATGTAAAACAGGAAGAAGCCTCAATTGGCCTACTTGTGACAATGGGGACTAGCTTTCCATTCTTTTAAATATCAAATAATATAGGCCTTATTTTCTATCATTAAATTAACTTACTCTTAATAACAAAAATGTGACCTTCATTTATCTTTAATGAAGCAACAGCATGAGAAATCTGGTCATATCATTCCATAACTCTGTGGTACGAACCTGCTGAAGCTAATAATGTATTGATTGAAGCAAGCAAAAATACAGAATAGGCATTAAAAACTGCCTGAGAGGCTAAATGGCATTACATTCTAGATTTGGTTTAAAGTGCATCAGTTAAGAGTTTAGTGTTGTCACTTTTTTAAGCTGTCTCCTTAGAATGAAAATGAGAACATAGATTAATAAACACTCCTGGGAACAGTGGACTCCTGGGAATAGTCCAAACAGTACTATTCTTGCCTGATTGCCCTGGCCAGAACTTCTGAGTGATCTGAGAGAGGGCATCCTTGTCTTGTGCTGGTTTTCAAGGGGAATGCTTTCAGCTTTTGCCCACTCTGCCTGATGTTGGCTGTGGGTTCGTCATATGTGCCTCTTATTTTTTGAGGTATATTCCTTCAATACCTACTTTATCGAGAGTGTATGAGATAAAGGGATACTGAATTTTATAAAAAGCCTTTTCTGCATCTATTGAGATATAAGTTTTTGTCTTTAGTTTGCTGAATCACATTCATTGAGTTGTATATTTTGAATCAACCTTGCATCCCAGGGATGAAACTTACTTGAAAATGGTGGATAAGCTTTTTGATGTGCTTCCATATTCAGTTTGCCAGTATTTTGTTGAGAATTTTTGCATTGATGTTCATCAAGAATATTTGTCTGAAGTTTTCTTTTTTTGTATCTCTGCCAGGTTTTGGCATCAGGATGGTGCTGGCTTCATATAATTAGTTAGGAAGAAATTCCTCCTCCTAAATTTCTTGGAATACCTTTAG
The DNA here is from genome assembly GCF_049354715.1 of Callithrix jacchus. Classification (NCBI taxonomy): domain Eukaryota; kingdom Metazoa; phylum Chordata; class Mammalia; order Primates; family Cebidae; genus Callithrix; species Callithrix jacchus. Next base: position 91,309,198 of record NC_133511.1, read on the forward strand.
CAGGAATGTTAGGAGCTTCCCTCTGGACCTCTGGTAGAATTCAGCTGTAAATCCATCTGGGCCTGTCGTCTTGGGCTTTTTTTTTTTTTTTTTTTTTTTTTTCAGTTGGTAGGCTATTTATTATGGCCTCAATTTCAGAACTCATTATTGGTCTGTTCAGGGATTGAATTTCTTCCTGGTTCAGTCTTAGAAGGGTGTGTGTGTCCAGGAATTTATCCACTTTTCTACATTTTCTAGTTTATGTGCATAGAAGTGTTCATAATATTCTCTGATGGTTGTTTGTACTTCTCTGAGGTCAGTAGTGATATCCTTCTTATTGTTTCTGATTGTGTTTATATGAATCTTTTCTTTTTTCTGATTAGTCTAGCTAGTGGTCTAAAAAATTGGCCTAGCTAATTTTTTCAAAAAGGCAGCACCTGGATTCATTGATATTTTGAATTTTTTTGTCTCTGTCTCCTTCAGTTCAGCTCTGATTTTGGTTATTTCTTGACTTCTGCTGGCATTGGGATTTGTTTGATCTTGTTCTCTAGTTGTTTTAGTTGTGATGTATGGTTGTTAAGTTGGCATCTTTCTACCTTTTTGATTTGGGCATTCAGTGCTATAATTTTCCCTTTAGCACTGGTTTAGCTGTGTCCCAGAGATTCTGGTACATTGTATCTGTGTTCTCATTAGTTTCAAATAACTTCTTGATTTCTGCCTTAATTTCATTATTTACCCAAAAGTCATTTAGGAACAGGCTATTCAATTTCCATGTAACTGTATTGTTCTGAGTTAATGTCTTAGTCTTGATTTTGAATTTGATTGTACTGTGGTCCAAGAGACTGTTTGTTTGACTTCAGTTATTTTGCATTTGCTAAGCAGTGTTTTACTCTGTTATGTGATTAATTGTAGGCTGAGTGCCAGGATGCTATGAGAAGAATGTGTATTCTGTAGTGTTTGAGTGGACAGTTCTATAGATATCCATGAGGTCCATTCGATCCAGTGCTGAGTTCAGTTTCTGAATATTTTTATTAATTTTCTGTCTCAATGATCTGTCTAATATTATCAGTCGGGTGTTAAAGTCTCCCACTATTATTGTGTGGGACTCTAGGTCTCTTTGAAGGTCTCTAAGAACTTGCTTTAAAGGGCATTCAGGTAAGAAGTGAGGAAGTCAACCTATCTCTGTTTGCAGATGACATAATCCTATATCTAGACAATCCCTTGGTCAGCCCAAAAGCTTCTTAAGCTGAAAAAAAACTTCTGCAAACTCTCAGAATACAAATAAATGTACAAGAATCACTAACATTTCATACACCAACAGCAGTCAAGTCAGGAGCCAAATCAGGAATAAACTCCCATTCACAATTCCCAAAAAAAGAATAAAATATATAGGAATATAGTTAAGTAGGGAAGTGAAAGATCTCTAAAAAGAATTACAAACCACTCCTCAAAGAAACCAGAGATGACACGAACAAATGGAAAAAACATTTCATGTTCATAGAGAAGAAGAATCAGTGTCACTAAAATGACCACATTGCCCAAAGCTATTTATAGATTGAATGCTATTCTTATTAAACTACCACCAACATCTTTTACAGAACTAGAAAAAGTATTTTAAAATTAATTTGAAGTCCAAAAAGAGCCCAAATAGCCAAGGCAATGCTAAAAAAAATTAACAAAGCTGGAGGCATTATGCTACCTGACTTCGAACAATACTACAGGGCTACAGCAACCAAAACAGCAAGGTAGCAATACAAGAACAGACACATAGACCAATGGAATAAAACAGAGAACCTAGAAATAAGACCACACACCTACAACTATCTGATCATTTACAAACCTGAAAAAAAAAAACAATAAGCAATGGGGAAAGGATTCCTCTCTATTCAATAAATGGTGCTGGGATAACTGACTAACCATAGGCAGAAGATTGACACTAGACACGCTTCCATACACAATTCCTTAACTCGAGATGGTTTAAAGACTTAAATATAAAACCCAAAACTATAAAAATCCTAGACTACAGCCTAGGCAATACCATTTAGGACATAGGCATGGGAAAAGATTTTATGAAGATGCCAAAAGCAATGGCAATGAAAACAAAAATTGACAAATGGGATCTAATTAAGATAAAGAGCTTAAAGAGTTTCTGCACAGAAAAAGAAACTACCATAAAACTATTTGTAAACAGAAAACCTACAGAATAGGAGAAAATGTTTGCAAACTATGCAGCTGACAATGGTCTAATATCCAGCATCTATAAATAACTTATAAAGATTTACAATAAATAAAAACTCCATTAAAAAGTGGGCAAAGGAATTGAGCAGACATTTTTAAAAAGAAGACATAGACGTGGCTAACAATCATATTAAAAAAAGCTCAACATCACTAATCATTAGAATATGCAAATAAAAGCCGAAATGAGATCATCTCACACCAGTCAGAATGGCTATCATTAAAAAGTCAAAAAAAAAATAACAGATGCTATCAAGGTTGTCAAAAAAGAGAATGCTAACATGCTTTTGGTGGCAGTGTAAATTAGTTCAGCTATTATAGAAGACAACAGTGTGGCAATTCCTTAAAAACCTAAAGACAGAAATATCTCTTGACCCAGCAATTCCATTACTGGGTATATACATTAAAAAAACATAAATCACTCTACTATAAAGAAACATGCACATGTATTTTCATTGCAGTCCTATTCACAATAGCAATGACATAGAATCAATCTACATGCCCATCAATCATAGACTGGATAAAGAACATGTGGTATGTATATACCATGGAATACTATTCACCCATAAAAAAGAATGAGATCTTCTTTTTTTCAGGGACATGCATGGTTTTAGAGGCCATTATCCTTAGCAAACTAACACAGGAACAGAAAGCTAAATGCCACATGCTCTCATTTATATGTGAGAACTAAATGACCAAAACATATGGACACATAAAGAAGAAAAACACACACTGGCAGCTTTTGGAGGCTGGAGGGTTGGAGAAGGGACAAGACAGGAAAAACATTTAACAGGGCTAGGCTTAATACCTGGTTGATGAAATAATCTGTACAACAAACCCCGCAACACAAGTTTACCTGTATAACAAACCTATATTTATACCCCTGGATTAAAATACAAATAAAATAAAAAAAAAAACTACTCATGGGACAAAATGACTGCTTTGAAAAAGTCCTGTTTGTTCATTTTTCCGTTGTCATTTCTGTAATCCATAGAGGAAACTTTTTCTTTTGCCTCTCTATCCCTTTTGTGACATTTTTTCATATAATTTTATGCCTTGAACATTTTCAATATATCCACACAAAGAACCCCATTTTTGTATCTATGGTTAAAAGCAACAATGCCTACTGCATGAAGATTGAAAGGGATATATTTTAAATGACTAGTTTTAATAAGTACTCAATAAAATATGACTAATATTATTTAATCTGAGTTTCTATTAGATCACACATTCACTACTTTTCAATGAAAGTTTCTTTACAAACTTAGCTCCTATGCTGGAAACTAATTTTAAAATTGTGTGCAAAAAGAGAGGGAAATAATATGTTCATTTTAGGGATTATTATAACAGCTTGTTAGTAATATTTTGAAATTATAAAAATATTGACAATGAAACCCGGGGGTCCTAAATCATTTCCTCAAGTTCACGCATGAGCTACTATCAGAAGCTAACAGAAGACTTGTCTTTTAACTTCCAATGATTATACTATATATTTACATATCATAATTTGTGCAAAGCTTTTTAAATACATTTTTCTCTCAATTAGTGCATAAAATTATAACTTCTATGACTTTAATTTTTAAATTTCTCAACGTTTTAAACATTTTGATACTGCCTTTCCTTTAAAATTTGCAAAAAATACACCAATATATTCCAAACTCCTTTTACCTACAATAGCAAAATCAGTTAGAATAAATCCAAAAGCTTAATAAAAACGACATTGAAGAGAGAATTTTTATGGGATTCCTTTTAAATGTTCACATAACTCTTTGTGAAGTCATAAACTTTCCTTGCATTTTAAAATATGTTACTGAATTATAATTTGTCTTCAATATTTTATTGTATAAAAAAATCTATACACATCACGCACACACACAGGCACACATGCATACACGGGTTTGAGTTTGAAGAGCAATGAACTAAAATTAAATTTCCTGGATACTTCTTTTTGTTTTACAAAAGTAAACAATAAATTCTTCCAAACTGACTTAAACAAAATAATACAGGAACTCCATTAGCAAAGCTCATTTCAGCTCAAAAATACAGATGCAGGCACATTCAATATAGGAATGAATTCTAAGTTCAGACAGTCCATTCTTTAGCTCTTGAAAATTTGTTGCTTCATTTTGCTATAAAACATATTTTTCATTTGCTTTAAATGAGGTAACATGAACATAAACAGACAAAAATGACCATCATAGAATACAATTGGCAGTATAAAGGTCTGCTTTTCCAAAGTTTGTTCTGTGAAGTCTATATCTATTGTCAGTTAACCATGCATTAGCCACTAAATTGAGATAGTACCCTCAAGAGATGCCCAGTTGTCTTTGTAAATAAGAGATTTTTTTAATGTAAGATATCAAAAACAGCTGGATAAAAATACCTGCTAAGCCAAAAAAATGTTTAATTTTGGCACATTATTTTGAAAGAGATAGACAAATGATTAGGTGACTTTCAGATTGGAAATTTATTAGAATGTTGATTTATCTTTTAATGTATCCCAATTACCTAGAATGGTATTTGACCTATATAGATACTTATTTCGTTAATATAAAATGAAAAATGCCCTCCCGTGTTTAATTGCAAGCTAAAACACACATGCAAATAAACACAAATATTAAAAGCTGAAAAAGTTTACTTGCAGGAAGTTGTAAAGTTAATTTTTTTAGGTCTCAAAATATGCAAACCAAAAGAACATAACGGTCTTTAAACATTGTCATATATAAACTCTTCGGTCTAAGAAAAGTGCTGAACAAGACTTATGACGAAAAGAAAGTCAAACCAAAAAAACAAAACAAATGAACAAAACAACTTTGCTTCCAGAGAAAACATCCCACAACTTCGGTAATTGTTAGTCAGTGGTAATTATTATAAATCTAGGTGAGATTATTTTATACATAAAAGCCAATGAACAAATGTTTATTAGTGCACTGATGACAATCTTCTTACAAAGACAAGTAATATAAATATATTTAAAAATCATCTAAAGGAAGAGATAATCTCTGGGCCTGTAAGTTTAGAATTTATTTTGAAGAAAGCAAGCATCAAAATTTAAACAATTTCTGGATTAGAAATTTTTCACTCTTGGAGCTCCCTGGGAGATAACTCAGATTAATCACTTTTCCCCAAATTTGAAAATTTGGAATGTTGTCTGTGACACACCCTGAAAGATCACAGGCTTTTATCCAAACACTATATTTGAAGGGAGAAAAAAAAAACAATATTTTCAGGAGAATCTGCTCCTATACTTTTGGAATGCACTTTATTTATTAGAGTCAGTCTAAATTTAGAGAAGGTAAACCTCCAACAAGAAATTTTCAGGCATCATTTCATTACCACCTACAAAAACATGATTTCCACATGAGAATATTGAGATTAATTAAATGACTTTCAAAGTTTATTTCTTCTATTGATTGTAAATTTTCCTCATGTGTATGGTAGCAAAATAATGTAAAAAAATTAAATTCAAGAGTCTCACACTTGTAGTGGGACATCAGTTCTTCAAAAAAGCTCAGACCTTTAAACTAAACCTTATGTAAATCTCTTGGTTTCTGGGATAAACGCCAAAAGCAATTTAAATATATACTTGCCCATAACATTAACACCCTTCATGTTTGCTCATTTCAAGATTATCACTAGTATTCATCAATCTAGGCAAGAGCTTGGTTACATATAGAGAGGGTAAATACTCATTAATAAATTAATGACAATCATCAGAGGAAAAAACTGATCATATTGATGTAAAGAGACAAAAACATTCACAGCCCTTAAAATCCAGGGTCATGAATTTCAGCGACTCTTTGAACTGAAAAATTCCATGACAGGAGAGGATCTTATATATTATTAGTCTTCCCTTAATTAAATGCAAATTATTCTGACATCCATAGCATATGGTCATCCAGGCTTTACATAAATACTCAGTCATTAGATGCTCATAAACAAAGAGGCTGCATAGTAAAGTGCATATCAACTATATTGGGTCTAGGAATTGTAGAAAAATAAATGTAATTAAATACTTTGTATTAGAAGCTTCAATTTTTATCTAATGCCAAAATATCTAATGGTCATTCTTAGCCTGAGAAAGTTTTTACTAAAGACTAGTGAACTGACACTAAGAATATTTTTAATTTCAAATTTCAATTGCTCTTTGGCATTATGTAGAAATACAATTGGGTATGGTAATGTCATATCCTGTGAATTCACTAAATTCTGTTTTTAATTCTAGGAAGTTTTTGTAAATTCCTTTGAGTTTCCTATCTTGACATTCACAACACTGTTTAAACAAGGATAGTTTTATATTTTTCCAACCTGTATTACATTTTATTTCTTTCTTGTCATATAACACTACTTAGGATCTTAATACAAAGTAAAGGATAGTGACAAAAGAGTACACCCTACGATTTTCCCTGATTTTAGAGGGAAAAACTCAGCTTTTAAATACTGTAGATGTTATAGGGATTTTGTAGTGTCCTCCATAAGGTTAAAAAGGTTGCCTCTATTCTTGGTTTGCTAAAAGTTTTTATTATGAATGGATATTAACTTTAGATGAATGCTTTTCTGTAAAAGTTATATGATTCGTTTTTTCATTCTGTTAATAAAGTGAGTTGCATTACTGGCTTTTGGATGTTGAACCACCCTTGAATTCCTGGCATAAACTCCACTGCTTAGGTTCTACTATCAATTTTACATTAAAAAAATTATTGGATTAGATTTACTAGTACTTTGAACATATTTGTGTCTCTATTAATGAAGAATATTAGTCTGCTAGTAAACAAAACAACTAGTATTAATTTCGTTTAATGCCTTTGTGTGATTTGAGTACTAGGTTAATGTTGGCCATATAAAATCACTTGGATCATTTGCCCTCATCTTCTAATTTCTGGAAAAGATCATGAAGAGCTGATTTTATTCCATAAATAATTTATATAATTTACCAATGAAAGTATTATTGCCCAAGGTTTTAAGTATAAAGTAGCAAATTTTAATAGATCTAAAACTATTTAAGACACTCATTTTTTCTTGAGTCAGTTTTAGTAGTTAGTGCCTTCAAGGAATTTTTGTTATGGGAATAGAGTTGTTTTAATCTTGTCTGTACAGACTCGCTATAAAACATTTTTTTTAAATGTTCTTCAAGATAAAAAGAATAACTAATGGAAAGTCAAAAAATGAGTAATGAACATTGGAAATACAACTGTAAGTCTAAATATATGTTTATTTATTCCTCCTAGTTTCTTTATTATACATATATTTAAATCCAAATAATTATAACATGTTTTGGAAATTAAAGCCAGTAAATTTAATGCTTATAACACTGGACATTTAAAGGATGACTGGTAGGAAAATAATGATAAGGTTTCTGCCTTCTATATAAAGTAATAAAAAATTAATTATAGTTAAATGTAAAAAGTTAAGGGTAGGTATAATTGTTCTTAGAGCAATTAATTAAAAAGATGAGGCTGGGCGCGGTGGCTCAAGCCTGTAATCCCAGCACTTTGGGAGGCCGAGACAGGTGGATCACGAGGTTGAGAGATCGAGACCATCCCGGTCAACATGGTGAAACCCCGTCTCTACTAAAAATATAAAAAATTAGCTGGGCATGGTGGCGCGTGCCTGTTATCCTAGCTACTCGGGAGGCTGAGGCAGGAGAATTGCCTGAACCCAGGAGGTGGAGGTTGCAGTGAGCCGAGATCGCGCCATTGCACTCCAGCCTGGGTAACAAGAGCGAAACTCCGTCTAAAAAAAAAAAAGATGAAAATATGTTTAAAAAGGCAATGACAAAATTAAAATAAAAATTTACAAATAATAAAAAATAAATAAACATAGGGAAAAAAAACAAAACCAGAGAGCAATAAAATAAAATACATATAAAATATTACCTCCAAACCTGAAAATATCACATTAAATATAAATTTAATAAAAACACAACTTGAGAAGGCAATACTGTTAGACTAAGTCAGACAGAACAAAACTGAGCAAAATGAAAACAGGACTCAACTCTAAACTGCTTACAAGAGGCAATCTTTAAATGGGAAAACACAGTGTGAAAATAACTAAATATATAGATGTATCAAAAATACTAAAAAATACTAATTTTAAAAAGTAACAGTGATCATACTAATATCAGATGAAATATATTTCAAAACAATATTATGATGAGGTAAAGGAGAAAATTTTATGATGGCAAAGTGTCAATTTATTTTGACAAAATAATCATAAACATCTATGCAACTAATAAGTTCTTATATTAAAAAGGCAACAACATGTGTATCTTTATTGCAGCAAAATTCATAATTGCAAAGATATGGAATCAATTTTAAGTGTACATCAATTGATGTGTGGATAAGGAAAATGTTATAAACATATATGTGTGTATATATGTGTGTGCATACATACATATATACACAGATACATACACGAGAGCACACACACACACACACACACACCTATATCTCCATACTATGGAATACCACCCAGTCACAAAAAAGAATGAAATACTATATTTTGCAGGAACTCAGTGAAACTGGAGGCCATTATCCTAAGTGAAGTAACTCAGGAATAGAAAACCAAATACCACATGTTCTCACTTCTAAGTAGGAACTATGCTATGTGTATGCAAAGGCACACAGAGTGGTTTAATGGATGCTGGAGACTCAAAAGCGGGAAGGATGGAAGAGGGTGAGGGATAACAAATTGTCTCTTGAGTAAAATATACACTATTCTGGTAATGGGTACACTAAAATCCCAGAATTCACCACTACACACAATTTATCTATGTAATAATAAAAAACCACTTGTACCTCTAAAGCAATTGAAATAAAAACAAATTCAGTCTTCTGCATATAGATAGCCAGTTACTTCACTACCATTTATTGAATAGAGTGTCCGTTCCCCAGTGGCAGTTCCACTGTTCAAAACGTAACTGATAACAGAGCTAAATAGCTAACCTACTTAAGATGTTGGATGTTACCGTGATTAACATGAGTTTCTAAAAATGCCAAAAAATAATAATTGTAATCCTTCCTGACTGACCCTAATATTCTCTGCCATATAATGGGAACTCCTATTATTTTATGGAAGTTTAAAAACATTCCTCTATGCTTATGCATGTACTTGCTTTCCTTTCCTAAAATAGTTTATTATTATTCTTTGTTTGGATAAATCAAGGTCAATTCAAGAAGCCACTTTCATTTGCATACTTTCCTCAGGTATGTTTATGTCTCCCAATATGCTTCCACATCACTTTATATAAAATCCTTTTACTAAAGCTACCACTTTTGTAATAATTATTTATTCGTATCAGAATTTATTTTTACTACTCAGTTCTGTTACCTGAAGATAAAGACCAAGTTCAGTAGCCAGTATAGTACTTGGTATACAGTGGACAATTAAGAACCTAGTGTAGAATCAATAAAAAGTTACATTAATCATAAAAGGATCATTCAATCTAAAGTGAATATTAGTGTTTTGGTAGCTTAAATAAATCACATCGAAAATTTTAACGGCCTGCTCATTGAGTTGTGGAATCTCTAATTTTTCTCCTAAAATATGGCAGGGCATATTATGACTTGGCCAAAAAAGTACAATGTAGGTGATTCTATATGACTTCTGCCTATGTTCTAAAATGTTACTTAAAGTTAGCATCTGCCTTGTTCTCCTAGAATGCTACATCTACCTTTTGGAACCCAGCATCCTCTCTTGCTACATCCACCTTTTGGAACCCAGTATCCTCTCTTGCTACATCCACCTTTTGGAACACAGCAACTATGTGATCATAAGCTTAGCCATGTGAATATGACATGGATAACTACTAGACTGGAAAAGCCTAGTTGAGCTTGACCTTCAGCCTACCCAGGCTTGGTGAAAACATATGACTGAAGGAGTCATCTGATACCGCATCCTCCATCCTAGCATTCTAGTTCCCTGCCATTTAAATCATGTCTTGCTCCAGCAACACTTGTTTCAACCCAGAAGAAGCCATGGAAATTACAGAGTCACCTCCTCTGTACCATATTTAGATTTCCGACGCATAGAAACTTTGAGCATAATAATTTGTTTTGTTATTTAAAATTACTATGTTTATCATATTTAGATTTCTGATGCATAGAAACTTTGAGCATAATAATCTGTATTATTATTTAAAATTACTATATTTTGGAGTTTTTATGGTACAAAAATTACTGGAACCAATTTTGGTAACTGGAATTTAATACTGGGGGAACAAAAATCTAAAAATATGCAATTTTGGTTCGTGGAAGGATTGGTGAGCAGAATCCTGATAAGCCTCCTGAAGAATATTTTTCAGAGCTCAACAGAACATGAGGATAAAATTACTGGAAGCTGCAGTTAAGGGAAAATAAGGTAACTAATAAATTTGATAATATGCTAAGAAGATATTTTAAGTATATCATCTGGCTTCTTCTAGATGTCTAGAGGAAACAGAGAGATAAAGTCAAATTAACTAAAACTACATTGTTTAACTTTGAGTAGAATTGGGAAGAAATAGAAAGAGCTTAGGCCAGTAATATTTGTCAGCTGAGGGTCCTCAGAGTAAGAAAGGACCACAGGGTGAAGTCAAATCTGGTGTGTTAATAGAAAAATATGGACAGGAGTTGAGATAATGCTAAGGGTATGACTTAAAAACCCTTTAATAAGACCTCAGAAAGAGATAATTTAGTGCCTCATAGACCCATGCAGACAGACAAAAGCCCTTCTAAGTGTTGTAGGGTCTTGTTTAGCAAATCCACTCTGTCAAGCAATAGGGCTTCTAAAACTCAGACAAGGGCTTATCTCAAAGAAACTTGTCAGTTTGTCTGTGTATTAGTATGTTTTCATGCTGCTGATAAAGACTTGCCTGAGACTAGGCAATTTACAAAAGAAAGAGATTTAATTGGACTTACATTTCCAAGTGGCTGGGGAAGCCTCGATAATCATGGCAAAAGGCAAGGAAGAACAAGTCATATCTTACATGGATGGCAGAAGACATAGAGAGCTTGTGCAGGGGAACTTCTCTTTTTAAAACCATCAGATCTCATAAGACTTACTGACTATCACAAGAACAGCATGGGAAAGATGTGCCTCTGTGATTCAATTACCTTCCACCAGGTCCCTCCCACGACACATGGAAATTCAAGATGAGATTTGGGTAGAGACAGAGCTGAACCATATAATTCCACTCTAACCCCTCCCAAACTTAATGTCCTCTAATTTCAAAGCCCATTATGCTTTACCAACAGTCCCTCAAAATCTTAACTCATTTCAGTGTTAACTCAAAAGTCCACAGTTCAAAGTCTCATCTGAAACAAGGCAATGGCAAGTCCCTCCCACCTATGAGCCTGTAAAATCAAAAGCAGGTTATTTCCTAGATACAATGAGGGGGTGCAGACATCGGATGAAAACAGTCATTACAAATGGGAGAAATTGGCCAAAAAAGGGGGATACAGCCTCGCTGCAAGTCTGAACTCCAGGAAAGCAGTCAAATCTTAAAGCTCCAAAATATCTTTTGATTCCATGTCTCACATCCAGGTCATGCTGATGCAAGAGGTGAATTCCCATGGTCTTGGGCAGCTCTGCTCCTGTGGTTTTGCAGGGTACAGCCTCCCTCCTAGTTACTTTCATGGGCTGGCACTGAGTGTCTTCAGCTTTTCCAAGTGCACTGTGTAAGCTGTTGGTAGATCTACCATTCTGAGGTCTGGAGGACAGTGGCCCTTTTCTCAAAGCTCTATTAGGCAGTGCCCCACATTTCCCTTCAGCACTGCCCTAGCAGAGGTTCTCCATGAGAGCTGTACCCCTGTAGCAAACTTCTGCCTGGACATCCAGATTTTTCCATATATCTTCTGACATCTAGGTGGCGGTTCCTAAATCTTAATTCTTGACTTCTGTGTACTTCCAGGCTCAACATCATGTGGAAGCTGCCAAGGCTTCAGTCTTGCCCCCTCTGAAGTCATGGCCTGAGCTCTATGTTGGCCTCTTTTAGCCACAACTAGATTGGCTGAGATGCAGGGCATTAAGTCCCCAGCCTTCATAAAGCACAGAGACCTCAGTCCCAACCCACAAAACCATATTTTCTTCCTAGGCCTTGGGGCCTGTGATGGGTAGGGCTGCTGTAAACACCTCTGACCCTGGAGACATTTTTACCCCACTGTCTTGGGGCTTAACATTCAGCTCCTCATTACTTATGCAAATTTCTGCACCCAGCTTAAATTTCTCCTCAGAAAATGAGATTTTCTTTTCTATCATATTGTCATGTTGCAAATTTTCTGAAGTTTTATACTCTTCTTTCCTTAAATAAGAGACTTGCTTCCCTTATAACAGCAATCAAGTCACCTCTTAAAGGCTTCACTGCTTAGAAATTTCTTCTACCAGGTACCTTAAATCAGCTCTCTAAAGTTCAAAGTTCCACAAATCTCTAGGGCAGGGACAAGACATAACAAGAGTCACTTTTGCTCCAGTTCCCAACAAGTTCATCATCTCTATCTGAGACCACCTCAGTCTGGACCTTATTGTTCATATCACTATCAGCATTTTTTGTCAAAGCCATTCAGCAAGTCTCTAGGAAGTTTCAAATGTTGCCACATTTTTCTATCTTATTCTGAGCCCTCCAAACTGTTCCACCCTCTGCCTGTTACCTACTTCTAAAGTCACTTCCACATTTTTGGGTAACTTTTCAGCAATACCCCACTCTGTTGGTACCAATTTACTGTATTAGTCCATTTTTACACTGCTGGTAAAGATATACCTGAGACTGGGCAATTTGCAAAAGAAAGAGGTTTAATTGCACTTACAGTTCCATGTGGCTGGAGAAGTCTCAAATTTATGGCAGAAGGTAAGAAAGAGCAAGTCATGTCTTACATGGATGGCAGCAGGCAAAGAGAGGGAGCTTGTGCAGGAGAACTTCTCTTTTTAAAATCATCAGATCTCATAAGATTTATTCACTATCACAGGAAAAGCCTGGGAAAGACTTGCGCCCATGATTCAATTACTTCCCACTGGATCCCTCCCAAAACACATGAGAATTCAAGATGAGATTTGGGTAGGGATGCAGCCAAACCATATCAGTCAGTATCTAATCAAATGACTCTCAATGATATTTTTTAAATATTCACAATCTTTGTGAGAATAAAATATATTGGGAGAAGTACTGCCACCTGAATGGAAAAGGGCAGAGATAGAACAATATAAAACAAGACTTCATATCACTGAACTCCCATGTCCACAAAGCCAGCTGAAAACCACAAAACAAACAAACAAAAAACAACTATCTATCTTCATGTTCTATTTCCTATGGAGGCAGTAAGATTAAGTCAAAGGACAAAGACAAGAAATATGAAGAATTATCTCCAGGAAACCATCTGAGCTTGAACTATAGAAGTAACAACACATACTAGCTGGATCAGAAATTTTGTGGACCAGTGATGATTCTATGTATCATATTTTCCTCAAATGTGCCAAGCTGCATTTAAGTTTATTGAATACCTGTCTAATTATTGTTGGCTGAATGTGGGGGCATATAATGTTTTTCTTCTTTTAAACAATTTCAAATTTTAGATACAGGGAGTACATGTGTGGGTTTGTTATCGTAGATAACATGATGGAGACACTGCATGAAGCTGAGGTTTGGAGTTCCAAATCAATCACCTAGGTTGTGAGCATAGGATACAAAAGGTTTTTCTTCAGCCTACACATCCCTCCCTCCCTTCCCCTTCTAGTAGTCTGCATTGCCATCTTTCCCCTCTATATGTCTATGTGTGCTCAATGTTTAGATCCCTCTTGAAAGTGAGAACATGTAGTATCTGGTTTTCTGTTCCTATATTAAATGTCTTCCTTTAATTCACAGGTCTTCAGATTGAGAGGACCAGAACATGAGATACTGAACTCAAGAGGTCTCACCTGCACTTGGACCTGATTTACATGACAAGTTTCTAGCCTGATTCAGCAATGTGATACAATCTTACATGGGGTGGACCATGTATTTTTCATGAGGAAGAATGTAACTAACCCATGGAATAAAAATTGTGACATTTTAAAATGTGACCTCAGAATCCTTTGCATTCCTCTCATTAAGAAGTAAGGTTTATGATTTTCCCTTTGAATTTGAGTGGGCTTTTGACTTCCTCAATCAATATTGTAAGCAACAAATAATGCTATGTGACTTCTGAATCTAGATTATAAAAGGTCTTGCAGATTTTGCATATTTTTTGAAATTACACAAAAATCATTTTGCATAATTCTCCTTCCTGGAACTTTCATTCTTGTACATTCCCTCCCAGAATTTAGCCACTATGCTGTGAGAATTCCAAACCTCACAGAGAAGGCCCATGTAGGTTCCAAGGTCTAGAGTCCCAGTTGAGACTGTCCTTGAGCCACTATTCCCCAAAAAACAGATTGTGAGTATATATTGGAAATATTTTCTCCAGTCTTACTTGTCCCAGCCCCCAATTGCTGGAGGTATGATCTTAACTGAGGTATCAGATGTGGTAAAGTTGTAAAATGCCACTCCTATTCTGTATGCCCTCATTTCCAAATTCATAGACTGTGTAAGAATAATAAAGCCATTGCAATCATATACCACTAAAACATAGGATATTTTAAACATAGCAACATTAACTGAAAGAATGACTCACATCATATTTTGCTGCATTGTAAGTCATGCTCTCCGTAGCCAAGACACTCTTTTAACTTCTTTTAAACTCATACTTCCTCTAACTCATACTTAATAAATATCATATTATTTATTTGTGAGTATTGAGCAAAATGTTATTCAAAACTATATATACAGCATTTATTATTTTAAATGGTTCATATATTTTTGAAAATGTTCTTAGCTGGGCCTTCCCTGTTTTCTAGTTAAATTACTGCTAATCTATTATTAGCAACACCTCAAAGATAACTATGGAGAACATGTTCCACCACTTGAAATTAACAAGTAGAAAAAAATTTTATCTTTGGCATTTATAACTCACTGTAAAATTAAGCAAATGGAGAAGGTACAAATGCATATCTACCCGTACACATGGTTAATACAGGCAAAACAGAACTCTGTCCTTATTGCTCTTTATGTTGTAACATGCCAGTATAAAACCAAAGTCTTCTCTCTATATACTATTTATACATTCTGATTTTGTCCAGGTCTGTAAATACCCCATAAACAGTTGTGCAATATATATTATCATTTCCTACAAATATACATACACACAAAGTATATAAAACATTAAACACATTGCATGAAACTGACAGATTAGGAGAAATTACACTAGAACATTCCATAAAAATCATATTTCATTTGTTCTATGAAAAATATAAACATAAACATAGACACTGGATGTTTATGTTTCCATATGTTGAAAAATCCATATGTTGAAATCTAATCTTCCCTGTCAGAGTATTAGGGAGCAGAGACTTTGGGAGATGATTAGGTCATGAGGATGGAGTCCTTATGAATGAGGTAAGTGCCCTCCTAAAAAAAAAGGTCCTCTGTTCCCTTTCTCTGTCTGAGGACACAGCAGGAGGATGCCATCTATGAATTAAAAGCCAGGGTTTCACCAGACACCAAATCTAAGCACCTTAATCTTGGATTTCTTAACCTTTAGAACTGTGAGTAATAAATTTCTGTTGTTTACAAGCCTTCAAGTCTATGGCATTATGTTTTAGTCACTTAAATGAAAAAGACTCTTCTAAGATCATTCTTTAAGATGGAAAACCTGTAACAAAATAAATTATAGTTGCAATATTATTACCATAAGTTTTCTATAGAGTTCAAGGCCTCTTAATATATCAACTATATAGAATATACCAATATGTTGAAGGAAAGAACCAGTACTCAGGGACATATGTAATTGATGTGACTATATTAGACCACTGGACCAAAGATTTCTAAGAGATTCAGTATTTAGTAAGGCAATCTACCAATCCACTGAGATGGTTCTAGTAGAAATATAGATGATATGTAAAAATTTAAACCCACTCATCCTTTTGGCAATAACATGGATGCCAGAATCAGATGACTGATGTTTTCTGTCTTGCTTGGAGTTATGTTCTGCCTTGTTGTTTGTTAAAACCAGAATCATCTTTGAGAACAATCAGTTGGTCACATCTTCTACAGAAATTTAATGACCACTGTGTCAATCTCTTTATAGTTCTCCCCCATTGGAATGATAATAAATGATAGCCTGAAACTTTGACATAAAAACATAAACTCTGTCTATATACAGAACAGAAACAGAATAAAAGAGAGAAAAAACAACCATACTGAAAGCAAATTTAAGAGAATTACGAACTTTCTTCTGAATGTACGTATTTTGCTTGACAAGTTTAGCTCCCATAAAAATCTGAAGTCTAATATGCCTGTCCCTACATTATTCATAAGCTTGTAAGTTTATGGGAGACATTTCCCCATTATTCTTTATGAACAGTTGATATTCTTTTCATTATAGAAGATATTTTACCTGCCTCATTCGCAAGCAATGCCTTCACTAAACACTAACCACTTTAAAGAAGTTGCCTGTGTGTAATAAAGCAATGTGCTAATCTTGATACATCACCCCACTTATTTCTCTGCAGTAAGTGTTTAGTTATAAAGGAGAATTGTATCTAAACAACATTTATCAAAGCATGGATTCGGGAGGTAAGAAACAGGGCTGATTCTATCTTAAACATTGAATAATAAACAACACCCATTCATTGTTCTTTTATCACCTGGAAAATCCTTACTATGTTAATTTGCTTATTTATTTATTTTTTTTGGAGTGCTTTCTATTTGCTAGATGTTGTTTTTCCATTAGGATAGAGCAGTAAACAAAAGAGACTTACAAAGCTTGAGGATGGGACTACAGAAATCAGTCAGACAGATAATCGTCAAAGTACCAATTACTTAGTCCCAACTTGGGTAAATCCTATAGAGAAGTAGAAGCAGCAGCAAGATCATACAATAAATTCTCCTTCTAGCACAAGGGGTCTTCAAAGAGGACGTGAAATTTTGTAATCTATGTAAGACATGTCCATTAGCTGAGGAATAGTGCTTCAGCCAGAGAAAACATGTGCTAGGATCCTGCAGGTGGGAAGAAGCTTGAAAACAGAAATAACACTGTTGTGATGGGATTAATAGAGAAGTCAGGGTGGGCAGGGGCCTGTGATGTAAAGTTAAAGGTTTGGTCTTTTTAAAAAAGCCATAGGGAATTCCTGAAAGCCTCTAAAGAGAGAATTAGTGGTGTAGAAAATGTGGAGGAGAGGCCAGGTGCAGTGGCTCATACCTGTAATCCCAGCATTTTGGGAGACCAAGGTGGGCGGATCACCTGAGGTCGGGAGATAGAGAGCAGTCTGACCAATATGGAGAAACCCCATCTCTACTAAAAATACAAAATTAGCCGGGCATGGTGGTACATGTCTGTAATCCTGGCTACTCTGGAGGCTGAGGCAGGAGAATTGCTTGAACCTGGGAGGCGGAGGTTGCAGTGAGCCAAGATTGCACCACTGTACTCCCAGCCTGGGCAACAGGAGCAAAAATAAAAAAAGGAGAGGGGAGGGGAGGGGAGGGGAGGGGAGAAGAGAATAGAGGAAACAAGGAAAGAAAGAAAAAGAGAGAAATAAAGAAAGAGAGAAAGAGGAGAGAGAGGAAGGAAAAGGAAGGAAGGGAGGGAATTAGGGGAGAATACCGGCAATTATCATGGTTATAATGGAGATAACCAACAGGGACAGGAGACATGTAAGGTGGCCACTGCAAGAACCACAGAAGAAATGATAGTGGCTTAGCCTGCCTGCCGTGACAGCAATAGGAAAGAAAAACAAACACATTCAAGACATGTATAGAACTATAATTGACAGAATATGATAATTGGTTAGACATGGGAATGCAATCAAAGATATCAAAGATAACTTCAAGGTTTCTTAGCTTGTATGATCATTGCTGTTCAAAATCACTTATTTATATCTGTGTGAAAGTAAAATCAAATTGTCAAGTAAGATTCACAAGAATAAAATATTTTTACTTTTTATGAAGTTTTACTCTAACTAAAAGATGAAAGCAACAATTAAAATAGTGAAACGTCTGGTCCCCTAATGATTTCCAGCTCCCTGTCTTATAATTTGTTTTATAAATTGTACTATTGAGAAGTAAAACCCTAAAGGAAAATGACATTTTCTTCACATTGTTTGTTTATGGAAAATACAGAATCCCACTAAAAGCAAGATCCATATGAAAGACCAGTACTTTTGCCTGCTTAGTTTATTTGAAGTTGTTTGACTGTAATCAGGTTATAATTTTGATAGTCATTACTCTCATTATTTCCTTACCACCTACGATTCTGAATTTTCCATAAACATAAACAATGTGAAGAAAATGTCATTTTCCTTTAGATTTTTACTTCTCAGTAGTACAATTCATACAACAAATTATAATGGTCATAATCATTAATATAATGATTATAACAGTAGTTGAGTAAGAAGCAAGAACAAGTATGAGGTGGAAAACAGCATGAAAATTAAAAACTTCTCACTAGATCTTGAGGGAATTTCTCTTTTGATGTGAGGAATTCCCAGCAAGGAATAGAAACATTTTGAATGTGACTCACTCAATAACATTATTAATCTTCACTTAATATAATCTCAGGGCCTCTTCTCTCTCCCCACCTCCTCTCTTCCAGAGTTTTGTAAAACACTTTATTAAAATGTTGCCATTTGTCTGGAATGTAGAAAAGTAGGTGAGTCACTCTCACCCTTGCAATGAAAAAGAGGACCATGAACTTCAAATGCAGGACTTTTTAAAAGTTCTTTAGAGAGTTGAGGTCAGAGCAAACAACTGCCTGAAAAGCCAAAGAAAAATAGTGCCTTGAGAGAAAGAGAAAACATAAAAAGCTATCACCTGGGGTAGACCAAAACAGGCAGCTACAATTAGAGCTCCCTACAATTGCTGACAATTTGTGAAGGGTGAGTATGGGCTGTCAGTTTAAAAGCACAGTCACAGGGCTACAGTCGCTGGAGAATTTGTACCATCTTATAGAGCAACCTTACTCCTGAGGGAGAGGCAAAATTAAGTACTGAGAAAATAACTGCAGCCAGAGCAAAGGCAGAAAATCCTCAAAGGCTAGGATCCCAAGAACAAGGGTGTGGTTTATGACTCAAGCTGAAACTTAATCAAATAGCAGAGACCTCACCCCCTTCAATTCCTACGTACTATCAAGATAAGGACTTTAAATAACAAATAATAGCAGGATCCTGAAGTAACAGAGAGGAGAGGAAAAGATCATCTAAAGAAAATGTCTCCGAAGCATAAGACAAAGGTAAGATCTACGATTCAGAAGCAAACAAAGTTCTGGTAAACCACAGTGGTTTAGTTCAATGCTATCCTCTCTTAATCTAACTGTAGGAAAATATAATAATCAATAGTCATTAAAACAAGGACTAAACATCTTTTTCCTGTTAAGCAAGCAAGCAAGCAAATAACAATTAAAATGCTTATCCCTGGCTAGAGTATAACACAAATGTTCATCCTCTGTCTCTCTTTCTCTCTCTCTCTCTCTCTCTCTCTCTCTCTCTCTCTTTCTCTTCTGATGCTGGTGGGAAAATCAATTCATATTCAAACTTTAGAAACTAATTTTTAAAAAGAGATAAATTTCATAAATGTTTATTATGTAATTTCACTGACATATTTTCTCTCTGAAATAATCTTCAATAAAAAATAACTTTGCACTCAAGTGTTTATTATAGTGATTTGTGTAACCAAAACAAAAAATATAAAGAGATTAATTGTGAAACAAAAATATTATGAATAGTTATGATACAATAGTCTGATGAAATATTTTGTAGTCAAAAATGTAATGGCTATTAACATTTGATGATATGAAAATGCTTATCGTAATAGCACATAATATAAAAATATGTAAATTATATTATTATAAACATGGAATATATCTTTCTCTATACATATAAATATGAAAATAAACATCTAAAGCTAATATGATTATGTTTGAGAAGCGAGATTACAGATAATAGTAGGCAGAAAGCCCTGCTGTTCATTTTTTATGTCAATTCCAAAGATTATCAGGCATCAATTCTGGTAACTATGATTACCAGTTCACAATTATGCATTCTTTAAATACTGAATATCAGGTTTCTGAACACCTGTGGATGAGGCACATGTGTAGATGCTAGAGAAGTCATATAGAAGCTCTGCTTAGCATGAACTCATCAAGAGGCACAGAATTACCCTTTTCAGACAGTGTTTTCTCTCAATACTTGCTTTTTCATCACTCATTAAAGACCAAAAATCACAGAAAAGAAATATTATTAATGTATATACTTGTAGGAAATTGAGAAGGCAAGAAAAACACACAAGACAGAGACTGGAAGAAAATGCATCAATCTATTGACATAATAATGGGTATTTCTGAGTGGTAGCTTATTTTCTTGCTTTTATCATTTTCTAAATTTGCAACAATCCATATGTACTCAGTATAATCACAAATTTAGTAAATAGTTTAATAACACTAAACTATTGGTATTAGTTTGCTAAGGCTACCAAAACAAACTACCACACACTGGGTTGCTTAAACAACCAAAATTTATTTTATCACAGTTGCAAAGACTGGAAATCCCAGATCAATGTGTCAGCAGGTTTGTTTCTTCTGTAGCTTCTCTCCTTGGCTTGTAGATGGTTGTCTTCTCCTCTTTAGCATGGTCTTCCCTCTGTGCATGTCTGTGTCCTAAGCTCCCCTTCTTATGAGGATACCAGTGATATTGGCCTAGGACCCACCATATTACCTCATTCAACCTTAATTCTCTCTTTAAATAGAGTGTATCTCCAACTATAGTCACTTTCTGAGGTACTGGGGGTTAGAATTTCAACATTTAAGTTTTGGGGAATTTTCCCTTACACGTGGCCCATTAACACCATTACAGTTATTTGTTCTTGAGTTAGTAGATCTCGTATTCATCTTGTCCTTCTGCTCTCTAACTTTGCTCTCTCTTCCATCCCTTCTTAAATGGAGCAAATGCTTAAGAATGTGTAAAATGACTGTACCATATCAATAATGAATAATAATTTGAATATCATCTGACTCCAAAAAGCATATTATTTCCCTCTTGAAAAATGCTTGGTTTTACTTCATCACACTTCTTAAAACAAGGCCAGCCTATGAGGAGTAGATCTAAAAGTGAAATATGGGCTTCACACCTGAAATGGTTTGGCTCTGTGTCCCCACCCAAATCATCTTGTAACTTCCATAATTCCCATGTGTTGTGGGAGAGACCAAGTGAGAGATAATTTAATCATGGGGTAGGTCTTCCCCATGCTGTTCTTGTGATAGTGAATAAGTCTCATGAGATCTGATGATTTTAAAAATAGGAGTTTCCCTGCACAAGTTCTCTCTCTTGCTGCCACCATGTGAGACATGCCTTTCACCTCCCACCACCATTGTGAGGCCTCCTTAGCTGCATGGAACTAGTCCATTAAATGTCTTTCTTTTGTAAACTGCCCAGTCACAGCTATGTCTTTACCAGCAGCATGAAAATCAACTAATACAGCACCAGACAGCCATGGATTAAAATTTCGAACCCATCCCTTACTTTCCGTTTTATGACCAATAAAAATCACAATAACATTATTTAGCTTTCATTATTTTTACAAAATTACATAAGCAGAAAAGAGTGTTAGTCATTTAATAGCTTAACAGTTCATCCTCTTTTCTCCCTTTTTCCTTCCCTTCCCTTTCCATTCCTCCTCCTTCTTCTTTGACATTTCAACTATGTTTGAAATAACATACACATGTACCCTCTCCATCTATTTCTTTCTATTTTTAATGAGAATATGACTGGTCTATCACTTCCTCAAAAGAAATGTCTAGCTCTAAAATAACAACTTGTCATTATAGAGTTGGCCTATAGAAGACTGCACAAATTCTTATATATTCATAAATGTAATGTTTCATCTGGAACAATACCTAGAAATATAGGCTCCTTCTATATCATTTGCCAAATTGAACCTGAAATTTAATTTACTAAAGAAAGAGAAACTCTCAGTTCCCACTTGTCCTCATTCATATAAGATAAGCAATATAATTTTACTTTGTAAAGCATGAATATAAATATAATGAGTTATACTGAGTGATTACACAAAGAAACTGCATTCCATCATAAAAGAGGCAAATTGCTAAAATACTTAAGATTGAGAATAGTGCAAAAGGGTACAATTAGGCCACAGTGGGTGGATCACGCGGTCAGGAGATCAAGACCATCCTGGCCAACATGGTGAAACCCCATCTCTACTAAAAATACAAAAAGAAATTAGCCAGGCTGGGCATAGTGGCATGTACGTGAAGTCCCAGCTACTCAGGAGGCTGAGGAAGGAGAATCACTTGAACCCAGGAGGTGGAGGTTGCAGTGAGCTGAGACTTCACCACTGCACTCCAGCCTGGATGACAGAGTGAGACTCTGTCTCAAATTTTTAGAAAAAAAGAGTACAATTAGTGAGTAGTAGGCACCATTCTTCAAAGCATTTCCATCATTTCATTTATTTAAAAATTCAACTTTGTGAGCAAACTACCTGTCTCTGAAAATTCTAACAATGAAATATGTGGTTTGATCAGGAAAGTATACACAAATTCAGTCACTTTAATATGCAGCTCATCCATTCAATTATACAGAAGACCTACAGAGGAGCTCAGCATGACAGTAAATTATAAAATGAGATGAACCACAAATGCATGTTTATTGAAATGATTATACATCCTCTCCCTCACATGCAAATTTCCACCAACACCACTAGAATTATCAGTGTATTTCTGTTCTTTTGACAATAAACGATCATCTGCCAAAATATGATAATATTACACAACACATGCAAGGAAACAAAACAATTACAGATTAGTTACATGCTGTTAATTACTTATATCTTCATTAAAACAACACACCACAACAGGTGGCAGAGGGGAAAGTGGAAATTCTACTATCTTCTCTCCAATAATCAGTAGGTCTCCTTTGTAATGGGGGGAAAACAGCCTTTGGAGTCATTATTAACTTAAGTCACAATGCCATCACATACTAGCTATGATACTGTAGTAAATTAAGGCCCATTGAGTTTTCTAGACGGTGCTATCTTAAAAAGAGTATATTAAGCAGTAATAACACACATCTTGACTGTCAACATTAAATTTTGATGTTAAAACAAACCAACCCATAGAAAACAGTACTATATGTTTACATTATTTTTGGAAAGGGCATTTTAACATGCAAAATATTATAAAGATCCAATTTAATAATAAATGAGTGTTCACCAAAGAGAGGATGAGATGGGATAAAAGAAATTGATTCTTAGCAATGGCACTAATATGCAATTATTTCATTTTTCTTTGTTATTTTTCTACATCTTTGTACTGTTGAAAACTTGACCATAAGCAGCATTTACCTACCAGTGAATCTGTTGCCTGTAAATCAATGTTTGGAAAGCAAAGACAAAATTGCTTTTTCCCCCTTCATTTGTAAAATAGAAATACTGGCAGTTGCTCTCTTAATATTGACGTTGAAATGAAATGAGATGAGATAATGGATGTAACACACCTCTAGAAAGAATATAGTAGGTGCTCAAAAATGTGAATTCATCTATTATTCCCTTTCTTGAATTTACACAATTATGGAAGAAAGCAAAGAACATATCCCAGTGAGTGTATAATTCTTTTACTACTTATTTGTTGTATAAATTTGGGAAAATATATGCATGAATCTGTAACAGACTAAATAATGACCCCCAAAGATATAAGGCTCTAATCTCTGGAACCTATAAATGCCATCTCCAATAGAAAAATCGTTGTTGAAGATGTGATTGAGTCTTTGCAGATGTGATTTGGTTAAGGATCTTGCTATGTGGAGATTATTTTGGCTAATCCAGGTGGATAATCCAGGTGGCTATTTTATCCAGAAAAGATCATATAAAGATGAAACACAGAGAGATTTGAAGATGCTCGCCTTGAAGATTGGAAGGACGTGGCTATAAACTAACAAATGCTGGAAACGGCCAGAGTTGAGCAAAGTAAGGGATAGGTTCTCACCTGCAGCATCCCAAGGAAAGGCAACCTTGTCTACACTCTGAATTTGGCCCAGTGATACTAATTTCAGACTTCTTGCCTTCAAAGCTGAGCAAAAATAAAATTTTATTGTTTGACCCTGTGACTCCAGTAAAGTGACAGTCCCTCCCTGAACTCTCTTATTTGTAAAGTGAGCTCAATTTGTTGAAATCTCAGGTCTTTATAACTTGAAAATGATGTAATTTTATCCAACAAATATCACTGAGTGCTAAGGTAAGAACATTTAGTGGTAGGTGCTGAAGTGGATATGAAGATTCTTGTAGCCCATTGTCTCAAATTTCTTTAATATACTTTAAGTAGAGAAATCTCATACAAGTAGCTGAGCAAATAAAACCTCATAGAAGTAAATAAAGTAGATGATGATACCAGCTCTAATACTTAAATGAATCACGTACCTTGAGGTCAGAGGGGAAGGAGCCAATATGTGTCCTGGGAATCGTACTAATCTATGTATTTGCACATTTGTGCATTTCAAAATTACCTTAAATATTACCTACTTTTTGCTTCACCTTTATTTCTCCAAATGAATAAGAATACTATTACAAGATATGCATAAGAATTCAGCTAAGATCATAAACACAATCATATCATTGCATGCTCTTAATCTATATGTTATAGGATGGTAAATGTGAGGAATAGTACTTGATGAAAAAAACAACCACTCTGTCCAGACCTCAGAAACTATCAAGTCTGTAATATATGGAGGTGAGATTGCCTCTTCTTAAAAAAGAAAAAAAAAAAAAAAACCACGGAAGCTAAAATGTTGTATATGAAACCAAGATTTTTAGATTGTCTGAAGCCATTTATACATTTTATCCCAGAGTCTTGTGGCTATGTGGTATCTGTGACCAACATAGCAGAAAATAAATGTCTTAGTATATTTCTGAAAAATCAAATATCTGCCAACAATTTAGCTGAGCCTAAAAATGCCACACAATGAAAATGGAATAATAGCAGATAAGTATTTCACAAATTATTGCCAAATCCAGTTTTAATTTGGAAAAAAAAGATAGCAAAAGTTTCTCTTCTCTGCTGTTGGACATATTTTCCTACTCATTCTCTCCTCTTATTGTCCCTAGACAATGCTGGATTGTTAAATTGACTCCCTCTGGTCAGAAATGTGTAAGCAAGTATAACACAGGAAACTGAGCATGAAGTCCCAGTGCTAATTAAATGCTATTGTTGCTTTTCATTTTCCTCAGTACATTTTTTAAAAAATTAAATGTTTTGCTTCTAAGTGTTGGAAACATTGCAAAAACACATTTAAATTGAACATTAAGTTTCAATCCCTTAGTTTAATTCTTGCTACACTATTAAACAATATGAAACACATTTATGAGCAGAGGGGATATGGGTTGGAGCATGCACATTCTTTCATTTTTCTCTCTGTAACTTCAATGTCATCATTTAAACGATATTGTCACAACTATCCACCCATTTTAAGTAACTTGAACATGTCTCAAAGTGAAAAATTGAACATTCCTTTAAGTTCTTGTTGATCCATTTAAACTCTTCTCCAGCTACTAAAGAGAATTTCAGTTAAGATCATATTCTAAATGGCCCTGCCAGGCTTCCAATTCCACACACACACATAGTATGTAGAACTCAGGAATATAACTAAGACTAAACTTGTCTCTGATACCAACCCAGAAACCTTCACATGGCTCATGACAAGCACATTTAGTTTTGAGTTGAAGCTAATAATAATGACCGTAATACACTGAAATAAGTTAACAAACTTACTACTTTCTAATTTATCAAAAATTAGAGTAATCTGGGCAAATTTAGGCAAATCAAGAAGTTTCCGTAACTCCAACCAGTTTTTCCATTTTCTTTCTGTAGGCCAGATGAAGAAAGCAGAATGTGTCTCTTTCTATTGGAAGAGAACAGGAGGGTATTTCTCTGCTAAGATTATCCATACCCGGGCAACAGAGCTTGCAACAATAATGATCCTTATGAAGTAGATGGAAATTTGGCTAGGCAAGCAGGACTCTGTATCCAGAAAACAGTCACAGGCCAGCACTGTTCAAGGCACATGGAATTGGAAAGTTGTGTCCTGTTTATTGCCCTCCTATGCACACTCCACACAACTCTCTGGGTGACCACTGTGAAACACAAATCCTGTCATACTGTTCATTTGCTTAACACCCTTCAATGTCACTCTTCCATCCCTCTTAATAATGAATGCAGGTTTTATATATAATGTGTAGTATAAAAAATAAAACTAATATATCCAACTCAATGTTATGTTCCATTTTTAAATAAATTTAAATAAAAATGAGACTTTTACAATGTTGCATAAATTACAGTAGACATAGTACAAGCCATGGCAAAAAATGGTGGAATGTACCTGAGTAAAATAGAAAAACATTGGTCTAGAATACAGTCCAAATCCCTCAGTGGAGATTTTCCATCTAGTTCACTACCCTTCTGGCATTATGTTTTTTAGGACTCCATTCCCTGTCCCCTACATTCTACAAACTTAGCATACCTCTAGGAATTTTCTGAACCTGCTAGACCATTTATTTCTTTCTGATCTCTCTGTAAGCTGAGTCCTTTGGAATGCTGTCTCAATGGAACTTTGGGCTCGATCTCTCTCTCTCTCTCTCTCTCTCTCTCTCTCTCTCTCTCTCTCTCTCTCTCTCTGTCTCCCCTCACTCTCTCTCTTTCTCTCTCCCCTTCTGTCTCCTTTGGGAGGATACTTGCTCTAAAGTGCATTTGGCATACAATTTCTCATATTTTAATACTTGGTTTAAGTATTAGTTCCAATAGGATGACTTTCCATCCTCCACATTTCCCCATCCTATAACACTGAACAATTCTCCCGTACTTCCATGTGTGCTCTGGCGATTCTTGTCATAGTATTGCTATTGCACTAAACTCTTTTTACATTCATCACCTCTACTACACTGTATCCCAAAACTCAGCATTATTAATGATACATAATTTCAGCCAATTGTGTTGAACAAATTAACTGTGTCCACTGCTAATTAGTAACCCACAAAATGCTTCTATTTTCCAACTAATAAGAACACTGTTAGATTTTTATCATTCTTGTGTTATTTTTGAAGGAACAGTGGACCATTTATTTTGACAATGTACACCCAGTGCATAGAATAATATTAAGTGATATTGTTTATGTTAATAATTTAATCTTTTTGACATATATCTACACATTTTTTGATATATGTGTTCCTTTTAAGGATTTTTATCCAAAAAGGATTTATATCCTTTTTGATATAAAAGTTCCTTTTAAGAAGTGGAACTTTAAATACCCTCTCTTGAATATGAACTGAGCTCTCTTTTAAGGAATAGAATGCAGTAGAATAGAATGTATGTTCCTTCCAAGATTAGGCTATAAAAAGACTTATGAATACTATGTTGGTTGTTCTCTTCTCCCACGGATCTCTTACTCGAGGACAAGACATACCATTAGAACCATGTGCCAAAGAAGTTAAATCACCTGCTAATAGCCCTGATGTGAATCTGGAAGTGGGTCCTCCAGACCTAGTGAAGCTTAAAATTATTGCACATCAGTGGACACCCAAGTTGAAGCTATGGGCATATCTCAAAGCCAAAATAAAGCACATAAGCTACATCTGTTCCCAGATTTTTCACCCATAAAAGTTTAGAGTAATAAATAGGTATTGTTTTAAGCCTCCAATTTTTAAAAAAATTGTTACACATAAATAGATAACTAATATTAGACATTTGATCTTGAGCACATTGCTCAACCTTGTTGAAATTGAGTTTCCTTGCATGTAAAATTAAAATAACAGTTTTAGGATTATGTTGATAATAAAGGGACCTATGTGACTTGTCCAATGAAGTGCTTCAGAATATATAGATAGAATAGATATTTTCCCCATCTCAAATGCCATGTGACTTCTTCTTTTTAAATATGGTTGTTATGAATTAAAGACCCATATGAATATGGTTCTGTGCTGGGCATTATACAAAATGAGGACAGCTGAGACTCTTGCAGTACCATCCTCATTAACAATTTGATTTTGTTTCTCATATAACTAGTCTATTGACAAATAATGTCTCTTACAGCAAAAGCATAAAAACAGTGTTCTTTCATATATCCTTTTATTTTTATTTTTTATTTTGAGACAGAGTCTTGCTCTGTCTCCCAAGCTGGAGTGCAGTGGCTTATGCCATGATCTCTGCTCACTGCAACCTCTGCCTCCCAGGCTTAAGCAATTCTCCTGCCTCAGCCTCCTGAGTAACTGAGATTACAGGCACCCACCACCATGCCTGGCTAATTTTTGTCTTTTTGGTAGTGACAGGGTTTCACCATGTTGGCCAGGCTAGTTTTGAACTCCTGACCTCTAATGATCTGCCTGCCTTGGCCTCCCATAGTGTTGGGATTACAGGTGTGAGTCACCACACTCGGCCTTCATATACACATTTTGAAAATTTTCACAACCTTATTATATAAATGGCCATGAATGTAGTAGTAACATACTAGACAAAGTTTTCAGGGATGACTCCTACTTACCCATAATCAAAATGCTTAGCAAAGTCTATAATCTTCACCAGAAAACCCATAGTTAAGCAGTGTAACAGGATATATATATCTGTTAAGGCTTTTTCCTCTTAAAATGCAAAATGTCTTAGAAAAAAAGAGAGCACTTACTAATGATTATTATACTAAAATATATTTGTTCCTTTATAAGTCTCAAATTGTGGTCCACAAACACCCTGCCCCTTAATCATCGCGTGTGTTCATAGGGGATATTCTTTGTTAAAAATAAAAATTCCAATTGGTCTGACCTTGAAAATGTGCAGAAACTGGACCCCTCATACACTGCTCATGGGAATGCAAATGAAGCAACTGCCATGCAAGACAGTCTGGTAGTTCCTCAAAAGGTTAAGCAATCACCATTTGACCCAGCAATTCTCCAAGGTAAATATACATATATATGTGTGTGTGTGTATACAAAAACTTGTCCATGACTGTTCACAGCAGTGATATTCATAATAGCCAAAAAGTGAAAGCAATCCAAATGTCCATCCATTGGTGAATGGATAAATAATATAGTACTATGTATGCGGTTCCCAAGTTCCCCCACTTTCTGTGCCCTGACCAAGTATCAGAGTGCCTTGACCGTCCTGTGACCCAGCCAGCTGCAAGTTTTTCCCTGCAGACTTGCAACCAAACACCGGCCTTGCATATTCCCAGGCACTAATAAGGATATCTAGGTTGTTGCCCAAAACACTGAAACTGACCCCCGCCTTTAACCAAATTCCATAAACCCTCATGTAAACTCCATACCCTGACCCCTCACTGGGGATGTACCTAGGTGAAACACCCCCTTCTCTGGCTGTCCATCATGAGACTTATTGCTGCCCTCTCTGTAAGTTTCCCTAATAAATGCTTTGAGTTTAGTGCTTAAAAAAAAATAATAATAATAAAATAATAAAAATTCCTGGGATCCACATAATTCTTACATTCATTTATAATTTTTTGTTGGCTGAGAAAATCATAGTGAAAAAAACACCTTTCTGCTTACATACATTTGAGAACATTGATTTATACTGCTATTTAATCTTACCAGTATATGAACATCTCAATGACTTTAAAAACTCCTCAGGTAACATAACTCTTCAGCCATAAATAAGAACTACTGATACAGACCTTGTAACCTGACTCATTTGGCTCATTTGCATTATTCACTAGGTTCTGGAATGTATTTGACATTGTACCCTCTCAACTAAGACCACAACATGTGCTGAAAGGTACAGAGTCTTGAAAGCAGAAACACAGACACTGTAAGCTTTTATCGGAAGGAAGCAGTCAGAGAGAAAACTTCCAATTAGTAAACATTACTAAAATTATCTAGACTGGTTTTGTGGAAATTACTGATGAGTAAAATACCAGAGAGTGGAAAGAACACCAGACAAAAGAGAAAACTGAGTGATGTGAAACTGTAAAAATAAACAAATGAATAAACAACTTCATGATTTATAGTGAGTCCTATTTTCTGCAAGAAAAGCAAACACTTTGTCACTTAAATCAACGGCCGAAAACAAAACTTTTCATGTATTTCCTAATAAGAAACACATTTGGTGATATTTCTTTCTAAAAATTCCCGGAAAATAAGCCATAAAGCCAATATATTCTCCCTAAAGTCAAACATTAACAATCTCACATTGTTTTCCTAAGTATAGACTCCTTGGTGTGCCATTCAGTGCCTCCACAACATAGCGTCAATCTCTCTTCCCAGAATCCCTTTCATGATGCTCCCTGATGCATCCAATATTCTAAGCTATATCGAGTTCATTCTTTCTACATCTTAAATTTTCTGGTTCTGCACATTTGTTCACACTGTCAATGATGCGTTTATTTTTCAAAATACAGATCAAATGTGAAATCCTACTTGGCGATTTGATGACTCTGTATTTCTCTCCTCCTGGACAGAAATCTACCAACCTCTGAAACTCTGGAGCACTTATTTAGATTTCTGTTTAACTGTATTATGTTCTACCTTGCAATATCTGTGCACATGTTTAAATATCTAATAAAATTAAGACAGTATTTCTAGGTAATTCTATTTCCCCCATTCCCTTTGGCAACTAGAACAAGAAACAGTCTGAAATAATGAAATTATTTTTATATCTTGCCATATATCTGTTAGCTGCAGCCTGGTTCCTTTTCAAACAGCAATTTTTTTTTTTTTTTTAGTACTCTTCTAAATTTGTCACCTGCATTAAAGATCTAATTTTGAATTTATCCTATGTTCTTTCTCACAGCTAGGCAAGGAAGAGCCAAAATATTCTGCCAAAGTCCTTGAATAAAAACTTCATGTCTTCGATTGTACAAAAACACTGGCTGGGCATGGTGGTCACATCTGTAATCCCAGCACTTTGTGAGGCCAAGGAGGGCAGATTACCTGAGGTCAGAAGTTTGAAACCAACCAGGCCAACATGGCAAAAACCCATCTTTACTAAAAATACAAAAATTAGTTGGGGTGGTGCTGGGTGTTGTAATCCCAGCTACTCTAGTGGCTGAGGCAGGAAAATGGCTTTAATTCAGGAGGCAGAGGTTGCAGTGAGCCGAGACTGTACTACTGAACTCCAGTCTAAGCAACAGAGTGAGACTTCACCTCAACAAAAGAAAAAAATGTTCAAAAACACAGAGCAAAGTTTCATATTATAAAAAAATCCTGTTTTCATTTCAAAGCAAAACTTTCTCCTTCTTTAGTATAATATCTCTAAATTGCTGGCTTTATTACTAGAGAGAATAATATAGAATAATGTCCACATTTTTCCTTATTTTAGCAGCTTTCTATCATAGTTGTGAAAATGGGCAGTTTGCTGAGCCTGCTGGTCACCCACTTATCTCTATAAGAGCTCACCTTCGCAAAGCTCTGAAAAACTGGTTAGGGCTCTCAAGTGGAACCTTAACCTTCTTATTCATAACCAAAGAATACTTGCTTTCTCACACTTGAAGGTGGAATGTTCAGATAATGGATATTACATACAAATAGTAAATCTCACAGTGGCATTAACATTTTTATAATACTTATGTCTGTTTTACCTTGTGTTATTCAGTCCTTTATAAATGTGTCTTCCCTCTTGTAAGATACTTATTGGCATTTGAATACAAAATAGTTTTATTTAGTGTTAGAACAGCTCAGATGAGTGAGTAGCTCCCTTGTGTAGGCAGATCATCCTGTGGAATGTTCAGCTCTCTGCAGAGAGGAGACCCTGGAGAGGAGAGCTCCTCTCTGCAGAGAGGTTGTGGAGACATTTCTGCAGGTCTCTGAAGCTCTCAGCCGAGGGTAGTTCCTTCCTGCTCACTAGTTGTCTGTGCAGCTCTCAGCAGACAGGGCACACCCCTCTGCAGCTGGTCTTCCATTCCCAGTGTCTCTCTGTTGTCTTCCTCTTCTGGTTGTCCTCTGACATTGTCTTGCTGAGCCTGGGATTTTTATGGACCTCAGAGGAAAGGAAGTGCATGCTGATTGGTCCATGGGCAGCCATGGGCAGGCTGGAAGAGGCACCAGGAGTCCCCATTCCAGTCTGTGGGACTGGCAAGCCCAGCACCCCAGTCTTCAGGGCCCTCCCTGGCCTAAGGGTGGGCCCTTACTGGGGACACCGCCCCTGCCCCCTTCTGCCTGGACTTTGCCTGCCTCCTGCTGCCATTCATAGCCCCGGAGAGATTGCCCCTAACCCTCCTCAGAGATCAGAGTGGGTGCTGGGAGTAGAGAGAGGCCAGGCAGTGGGAACAGATACTCTTGAACCTGCAGACACTGGAGTCCTTTCTGGGGCAACTGAGGGTGCAGGCTGCAGAGATGCCCCGGTCCTGTGCCTGGGAGGGCAGTGGCAATTGCACCCAGGAGCTCCTGCCCTGCCAACTTAGAAGAGGCAGGGATCCCACTAGTCCCACTCCTGACTGCTTCCTAGAGCTGGAGGCCAAGGTCTGCAGCTGCTGGTCCGCTACTGCAGCCACACTCAGCAGGGTAGATCCTGCCTGTTCCTGGCTCCCACCTGGAGGCTCCCATCCACAGTGCAGTTTGGGTGGCTTTAGCCCCTCCCAGGAGGGTTGGGGTCCTGCCTGCTGTATTAGAGCAGACCTGTGTCTGCAGCTGTGGTTTGGGCAGGGCTGCAGCAGCATAGAGAACTCCCTTCCCAATTCATGAGCAGGGCTCCCACTGGCTCTATGGAGTATGCAGTTCCAGCCATGCTTTCCTGCTGCAGCTGGAATGAGGTCAGCAACCACCGCAATCATTGCCATGGGCCTTTGCAATTCTGGGCACAGGAGATTCTCCCTAAACCCCCCAGGGTTTCCAGACTGATGCATAGAGTGGCATGGATTCTGGTCAGAGCACATGCTCAGGCCTATGTGGAGCTTCATGGGCCTTGGATCCCTGAGCACCTTGGTACCAGCTGCTGTCACTCTATCTTATCCTGGGGGCATGTGAGGCCACACTTTCTCACATGCCCCCAGGATAGGGACCGCCTATCCTGAGTGGGTGTACTGCCGGACTTACCTCTGCTGCAACATGCCAGGCAAAGTCAACAGGTCTGGGACTCCAGGGCAGCCACTCATCTTCAGCCTGAGCACTCTAGCTGTTTGTGACTCTACATTTCTCTGAGACAGAGCTCCCAGAAGTAACAGACAGGCTTGCAGCATTTGGTACTGCTGTGGCGCTTGCCCCTGCTGCCCTGAAGCACGGGCGGGAGCCAAGAACTCAAGAACTGTTGGAGGCCTTCAGCAAGTCACAGGTGCTGCATGGAAAAACAGCCAAACTATTTTCCACATGAGTCCTTGGCCATTCTACTTCTCACTGAGCAGGGCCTTGCAGCCTGGGCCCCCAGCACAGCTACCCTACCCCTGCCTGATCACTTCAGTTGATGGCCGCTTTTCATTTACCTGGGATGAAGCTCCCAGAGACAACCAATAGGCCCTCTGTTATTGCCACTCAGCAGTACCTGCCCAGGCTCTCCACAGGCTAGGGAGGGAACAAAGACCTTGATTGCTTTTCTTGCACCTCATGCACAACACCACAGCCTCCCTATGGAAAGGGAGACCAGACTGTCTTCACTGTGCTGTTCCTTCTCCCTCCCCTAACCCTCCTCTGCTCTTCACCAGGCAGGGCCCTCTGGCTTGGGCTTCACCAGTATAGCTGCCGCACCCACAGTTGATCACCCTGATTGGCAGCATCTCTGTGTTTCTCTGGGTGGAGCTCTCAGAGGCAACCGACAGCGCCTCTGCCACTGCCACTGCAGCAGTACTTGCCATTGCTTCCCACGAGACAGCTATTTTAAGAAATAACAAAACTGATCTTCTAGAGCTACAAATTCACTACAGAAATTTCATAATAAAATCAGAAATATTAGCAGCAGAATAGACCAAGCTGAGGGAAGAATCTCCGAACTTGAATGCTGATTCTTCAAATCAATTCAAACAAAAATAAAAGAGACTTTTTTAAAATGAAGAAAATTTTCAAGATACATAGGATTATATAAAGAGAACAAATCTATGCCTCAGTGGCATTACCTGAGAAAGAAGGAGAGAAAATAAATAGGTTGGAACATATTTGAGAATATAGCTCATGGAAATTTCTCCAATCTTGCCAGAGAGCCTAACATACAAATCCAAAAATCTCAGAGAACCCCAGTGAAATACTATACAACCATCACCAAGGTACCAAAAAAAATCTTAAAGGCATCTAGAAAGAATGATCAAGTCTCATACAGAGGGAATTTCATCAGGCTAGCAGGACACCTCTCAGCAGAAATCTTACAAATCAGAAAAGATTGAGGACATATTTTCAGCATCATCAAATAAAAGAAATTCCAAATGAGAATTTCATGTCCTGACAAACTAAGCTTCATAAGTGAAGGAGAAGTAAAATCAATCTCCATAAGCAAACACTAAAGAAATGCATAAAGACTAGCCTTACATGAGGTCATTAAGGGAGTGCTAAACATGGAACCAAAAGAATGACACCTGCTACCAAAAATACACTGAAGCACATAGCTCACAGTCACTTCAAAGAAATCACAAAATGAAGTCTACATAAGAGCCACCTAATAACATGATAATAGAATCAAAATCTTATGTGTCACTACTAACTTGGAGAGCAAATGGGCTAAGCATCCACTTAAAAGAGACAAAACCCAACCATATGCTGTCTTCAAGAGAGCCTTCTCACATGTAATGGAACATACAATCTCAAAGTAAAGGGATGGAGTAAGAGCTACCAAGCAAATGGAAAACATAAAAGAGCAGGAGTTGCCATTCTTATATCAGATAAAACAAGAGGACAAAGAAAGATATTACATAATGATAAAGGGTTTAATCTAACAAGAGAACTTAGGTATCCTAAATATATACACACCCAACAATAGAGTACCCAGATTCATAAAAAAAGTTCTTGGCCTATTAAAAG
Organism: Callithrix jacchus; assembly: GCF_049354715.1. Lineage (NCBI taxonomy): Eukaryota > Metazoa > Chordata > Mammalia > Primates > Cebidae > Callithrix > Callithrix jacchus. The sequence continues at coordinate 91,344,383 of NC_133511.1, forward strand.
ACTTAGAGAACCACACAATAATAGTGAGAGACTTCAACTCCACATTGACACTGTTATACAGATTATAAGGGCATAAAACTAACAAAAAAAATTCTGAACATAAACTCGAGACTTTACTAATTGAATCTCACAGACATCTACAGAACACTCCACTGAATAACCACAGGATATACCTTCTCTTCTACACATGGAACATATTCAAAGTTCAACCACATGCTTGGTCATAACATAAATCTTAATAAATTTTTAAAAAATCATACTACAAACACTCTCAGATCACAGTAAAATAAAAATAGAAATCAATATCAAGAAGATACCGCAAAACTATAGAAATTCATGAAAATCAAACACTTGCTAAGTAACTTGTGAGTAATAATTGAAATTAAGACAAATATTTTAAAAAATCTTTGAAATTAATGAAAATAGAGAAACAACCCACCAAAGTTGCAATGCAGTGTTATGAGGAAAGGTTATAGTGCTATATGCCTTCCTAAAGAAATTAGAAAAATCTCAAATTAACAATCTAAAATTGCACCTAAAGGAACTAGAAAACTCAAGAACAAACCATTTCTCAAGCCAGCAGAAGAAAATAAATAACTAAAATTAGAAAACTTAATGAAATTGAGATGTATCAATGGATACAAATACAAATGAAACCAAGTGTTGGTTCTTTGAAAAAATGATTGACAGATCACTAGCTAGATTAACAAAGAAGAAAAAAGTGGAGATCCAAATGAGTACAAACAGAAATGATAAAGATGTCATTACAATTGATCCCATGGAAATATAAAAGATCCTCAGATAATATTATAAACAACTCTATGCACACAAATTAGAAACTAGAGAAAATAGATAAATTCTTGAAAACACACAATCTCCCAAGCTTGAATCAGGAAGAGACTAAAACCCTGAATAGACAAATATAAAGCACTGAAATTTAATCAGTAATAAAACAAATACAACAACAAAACAGAAAAAAATGTACTAACCAAAAGAAAGCCCTGAACCAGGTGCATTCACAGCTCAAATCTACCACACATAGAAACAATAACTGGTACCAATCCTATTGAAACTATTTTAAAAAATGGAGTTGGAGGGGCACCTCCCTAACACATTCTTGGAAGCCAGTATCATCCTGATACCAAAATCTGACAGAGACACACACACACACACACACACACACACACACACACACAAACTCTAGGCCAATGCCGTTGATGAACATAGACACAAAAATCCCCAACAGAATATTAGCAAATTGAATCCAGCAGCGCATGCAAAAGTTAGTATACCATGATCCAGTAGGATTTATTCATTAGATGCAAAACTGGCTTAACATATGCAAATCATAAGTGTGACTGAGTATATAAACAATTAAATATAAAAACTTATAATTATCTCACTTGATATAGAAAAAGCTTTTGATAAAATCTAACAACCATAATTATAAAAACCCTCAACAAACTGGGCATCGAAGGACTATGCCTCAAAGTAGTACGAGTGATCTATGACCAACCCACAGGCAACTTCATATTGAATGAGAAAAAGCTAGAATCATTCCTCTTGAGAACTGGAACAAGACAATGATTTCTGCTCTCACCACTCATTCATATTCAACATATTACTGGTAGTCCTAGCCAGAGCAATCAGTCAAGAGAAAGAAATCAAAGGCATCCAAGTGGAAAGAGAAGTCAAACTCCTTCCCTTCACTGACAACATGATTCTATACCTACGAAATTCTAAGACTCTGCCAAAAGACTACTAGAACTGATGAACATTTTTAGTAAAGTTTCAGCATACAAAATCAATGCACAAAAATAAGTGGCATTTCTATACATCAATAACATCCAGGCTGAGAATCGAATCAAGATCACAATTCCATTTACAATAGCCGCAAAGGAAAGAAAATATCTGGGAAGAGAGCTAACCAAGGAGGTGAAAGAGCTCCATGATGAGAACTACAAAACACTGCTAAAAGTAATCAGAGACGACACAAACAAATGGAAAAACATCTCACACTCACGGACTGGAAAAATCAATATCATTAAAATGGTCATATTGCCCAAAACAATTTGTAGATTCCATGTTATTTCTATCATACCACCAATGCCATTCTTCACAGAAAGAAGAAAAAAAGAAAAAACTATTTTAAAATTCATGTGGAAACAAAAAAGAGCCTGAAGAGCCAAAGCAATCCTAAGTAAACAGAACAATGCCAGAGGGATCAAACTACCCAACTTCAAACTATACCATGAGGCCACAGTAACCACAACAACATGGTATTGATACAAAAACAGATCCACAGAACAATGGAATAGAATATAAAATTCAGCAATAAAGCCTCGCGCTTATAAACATCTGATCTTCAAAAGGCAAACAAAAATAAGCAATGGAGAAAGAATTACCTGTTTAATAAATGATGTTGTGATAACTGGCTAGCTATATGCAAAAGAATGAAACTCGACTTCTACTTTTCACCATATACAGAAATAACTTAGGATAGATTCAGTATTTAAATGTAAAATCTCAAACTATAAAAATCCCAGGAGAAATTCTAGGAAACACCATTCTTGACATCAACCTTGGGAAAGAATTGATGACAAAGTCCCCAAACGTAATTTCAACAAAAACAAAAATTGACAAGTAGAAACTAATTGTACTAAAGAGCTTTTGCATATGAAAATAAACTATCAACTGAGTAAACAGACAACTTACAGAATGGGAGAAAATATTTTCTATGAACCCGAAAAAGGTCTAGTATCCAGAATGTATAAGGAATTAAGCAAAGCAACAGGCAAAAAACAAACAATACCATTAAAAATTGGCAAAGAACAGGAAAAGACTCTTCTCAAAAGAAGACATAGAAGTGGCCAACAAACATATGAAATAAATGCTCATTGCTAATCATCAGAGAAATGCAAATCAAAAACACAACGAGATACCATCTCTTACCAGTCAGAATGGCTAATAAAAGGTCAGAAAACAACAGATGCTGGTGAGTCTTCAGAGAAAAGGGACCACTTACACATTGTTGATTGGAATGTAAATTAGTTCAGCCACTCCACTGTGGAAAGCAGTTTGCAGATTACTCCAAGATGTAAAAGTAGATATACCATTTGACCCAGCAATCTCATTACTGGGTATATACCCAATGGAAAACAGATTATTATACTGAAAAGATGCAGACCCATGTTTATCTTTGCACTATTCATGACAGCAAAGACATTGAATCAACTCAGGTGACCACCAATGATGAGTTGCTTTAAAAAACTTGCTATATATACACTATGAAATACTATTTAGCCATACAAAAAATGAAAACATGTCTTTTGCAGCAATATGGATAAAATTGGAGACCACAGTCCAAAGTGAATTAACACAGAAACTGAAAACCTAATACTGTGTGTTTCTGCTTATAAGTGGAACTAAATATTGAGCACCCACAGGCATAAACATGGGAAAAACAGACATTGAAAACTGCTAGAGGTTGGGGGGGTGGTGGGTTAAAAAAATACCTATTGGGTATAGTGCTCACTACCTGAGAGCAATATATGTATGTAACAAACCTGCATGTGTACCCCCTACCTCTAAAATAAAAGTTGAAAAAAGTTATATTAGTGAAAAAATATAAATAGATACAACAAATAGATTTTATAGTTAATATAAAACATAATATAATTGTAACATCACAAACAATAAGGAAATGAAAGTAAAATTTTACATATATCAGAGACATTGAACATTGTGCTTTGAAATCCCGTGTAAGTGTACATTACATCCTGAGACTTACACTGCCTACATCTATAAGGATCTCCTCCAGAGAACACAAAATATTATGGAAATGCATCTTTTAAGAATCCTAATAAAATTATAAAATCAACATCATCACCACAATTATCAAAGAAACAATTCTCCAGTTTTGTCCAGGTAAGACTACATCATGATTAACAGATGATAATATCTCCAGTGTATTGATCTTATTATAAAAATATTATGTTTCAAGCAACTGCAGCTTCATACAAGTCATTGTGGTTATCCAACAATGTTGGCTCTACTTCTGTGCTTATGAAGCTAAACATTTAAACATAACTGAGTCTCCAATGCAGCAGGGGTCCCCAGCACCCTGGCCAGAGAAATGGTACCAGTCCATGGCCTGTTAGGAAGCCGACCTCACAGCATTACCACATGAGTTTTGCTTCCTGTCAGATCAGCCATGGCATTAGATTCTCATAGGAGTGCAAACCCTATTCTGAACTGTTCATGTGTGGAATCTAGGTTGCACACTCATTATGAGAATCTAATGCCTGATGATCTGAGGCGGAACAGTTTTATCCCGAAACCATCTCTCTTCCTGCTTTGTCTGTGGAAAAAAGTCTTCCAGGAAACCAGTTCCTACTGCCAAAAAGGTTGAGAACTGCTACAATACAGGATTCCCTTCAACAAATGAATGTACTAGTCTCATTGAATATTCTGGTACATGTACAGTTATATTTTCATGTTTAGATTAATAAAATGATGTTCTCCTTCAATTAGTGTTTTCATATTTTTTTCTCTTTTACTTTGGGTGATTATAGACAATTATAAATTTTACACACTCAACAATGGATTAGATGACCAGCAAATGCACATAGAAGAAAATGTATAAATAATTGGGCAGAACTTCATAAACATTCAGAAATCTATCCAAATATACTAATTTAAAATACCTGCCAAAAAGTTATAGATTCTAAGAGGAAATTCCATTATTTTGTCTCTCCAGAAAATTTTATTTAATTCAGTAGAACACTGTAAAATTCCTGACATTCTTTTAGCCATGACTAATCTCAGAATTCAAGACTTTAAAAAGTAAAAGAGTGAAACGTGGGAGACAAAAAAGATGTGCATTTATATCAAAGATTTACCTTCTCTTTAAAGAGAAAAAAGAAACTTTTTTTTTTTAAATACTAAGGTTTGTTTTCTAGTTAAGTTGTAGCTCAACAGTGACCAATCTGAAAGCCCAGCCATGTTATTGATATGGTCTGTAAAACTGTTTTCCATACACTCCTTTTACTTATTGTTCCTGAAGAACAATGCTTGGAAAAATCCGTGCAACAATCCCAGCTCTTTGGGAGGATAAGGTGGGCAGGTCACCTGAGGTCAGGAGTTCAAGACCAGCCTGACGCACTTGGAGAAACCACATCTCTACTAAAGAAACCACAAAATTAGCCGGGCCTGGTGGTGCATGCCTGTAATACCAGCTACTTGGGAGGCTGAGGAAGGAGAATCGCTTGAACCTGGGAGGTGTAGGTTGTGGTGAGCCAAGATTGTTCCATTGCACTCCAGACTGGGCAACAAGAGTGAAACACCATCTTAAAAAAACCCCCAAAAACGGGCACTGCCAACAAACAATACACTGTGTGTACTCAATCCACTAACCCTGCCAATTCTCTGGATCTTCATTTACAGATTATTCTAGGTATTTTTAAGCATTTCAAGGTTAAATAGGCCTTCCTCAGGTTTCCTCCTGATCTGTTGGTCTATGACTGCAGAATATATTGATTTGGCTTTTGTCTATGGATCAGTTCACTCACTCATCTATGAGTGAAACGTATAAAGAGGGATGGTAGCAGGAATTTTCATTCCCAGTGTACAGGTTCAAACACTAATTCCTTCAGAAAAACTTGTATAGACACATCCAGAAGTAAAGTTTTACCAGCTATCTGGCTATTCTTTAACCTAGTCAAGTTAACACAAAAATTAACCATAAAACTCACTTGCAATAAGTAAATCATTAATTAATCAAGATGTGCAGAGACAGAAGATACAATAAAGCTCTACCTCTCACTAAAATGTTTCCTAAAGTAACACACCCAAACTGCTTTGTATAGAGTACACATATTGACACCACATACACCACACACACAATAAAATGCATTACTCTTTCTCTAAACTCATTCAAGTTTAACTTAGTCACCAAGTTCTAGAAAGTGCTTATCATTTTCCTATCTCTCACTGATCTTTCTCTTCTTTCAATCCTTTTGTAAGACTCTTGCTTTTGGATTCCATCTTTGTATCTTTCCTTTGAATCAGAAAAATAATTAAACTGGAGGTGAAATGTATGCTCAATAATCCTACAAATTCTCCTCAACAATTTCGGAGTCATCCTTTAATGAAAACAAAAGAACATGCTAACCTCTGCACTATGTACTGCAAATGGATGCCAGGGTGACAAAGTTATTATATATGTGTTCAGAGGCACTTGCACTCAGACTATGCATAGTCTAATCACTATTTACATTAGAATAACACAGATTAAATATTGCAAAATGGGGCATATTAGGATTGGAGGGAAGGAGATCATATCTATTTTGAACAATACAAAAAATTATAGATGGGCAATTGTTTGAATATTTCTTTAAGGATAAGATAGATAGAAATTTGAATAATTACAGCAAAGATGGGGAAGGATATTTTGAGTAAAGATCACATGAACAAAGACAGGGAGATGGGAGTCATTGATGCAACACAGGAACAGGAAGTCATCCACTTTTATTTACAGGGTTGAAGCAAGGTAATCACGGATGATAATGCTACAAAAGTAGGTAAGTGTTTTGAGTTACAGCATTTGTACTTTAGTTGACTAATGCATGAGAACCTTTGAGAGGTTTTAAAGCAGACATGTGCTGCTATTTGGCCTCTGTCAGCATGATGTAGCAGGGGTATGCAGACAAAATTGAAACAGAAAAAAATAGACTGAGAAAAGTAGTAAGGCACTATTAAAACAATCAGATATGTGATAAGGGCTAAACTAATTTGTCTATGATGGTGATATTAAACTCTACAGAAAATGATTATTAATCCTACATTTGGGGAAAATGTCAGAACCTGCATATTTTGGATAATTCCACAGAAATAGAGTATTCAGGAGAAAGAGAAGATATTGAGTGAAGATGATGTTTTCAATTTAGATAAAGAGAATTTACAGCTCTTGAAACTTCTACAGAGATGTACCAATGTAGAGCAATAAAAAAAAATAAAACATATTAGCAAGAATCTTAAGCAGTCATTTATTCTAATAGAACTCTATTGAAAACCTATACATTTTTTTCTCATAGCCCCCTAAAGTACAGGTGCTCCCAGAGAGCAAAACCAACACAACTTCATGAGGAAAAAAATAAAAACTAACATAAAATGGCAGTCTCCCCAGGCATTCAGAACAGAAGCCCTAGCTGTAAGTTAAAGAATGGAATTACAAAAAAAAAAAAATAAAAATAAAAATAAATAAATAGATCACACAGCTAGATGATCAATAAATTGAATCTGGATAGGTTTCATTCCAGAGTCCACTCTATTGCTTTAAAAAAAAAAAAAAGAATGGAATTACATCCCATTAACAGGTAAGGGAGCAATTTTAGAGTATTTGGTTGTTGTTGAATAATGAGAAAATTGAATAAATAGTCCCAACTTATCTCTATAAATTGTAGTTTTTATATAACCATAATAACAGCATTAAAGAAAATTAAAAAATAAAACTCATTTTTCTGACAATGTTTTCATCTCTAAGTCTTTTCCACATTCATGTAAATTCATATTTTCATAGTTAACCATTTTATATTTTGCTTTTAAATGAAATTCAGGTTGTCACATAGACTTCTCATTTACATGTTTTTAGTGTCTGAATAGCAATCTCTTGTGTGCACTTGAAAACCTTTATATAATTCATTCAGCTGTGATGGGAGGTTTAGGCTATTTTTAATTGTGTTTATTTTTCTTAATGTTGTAATGATGATTAATCTTGGTACCAGCCACTCTAGATAACTTGTATCACTGTAATCATTGACCTAGACAGATGACTCTGGTATGCTGGAAGCTTCTACAGGGAAGACATTTTCCCTTTTTCATTATTGTACCTGCTGAATATAGTGTATATTTTGAGGCCAATAATGTTTTAATGAATTGCTTTTTTTCTCTTTTGGTCATTTTTTAGGATATACTTCTTAGAATAAAAAGGAGATGAAAAGTCATTACTAAATAAATGGATGCATTTATGTTTATAATTACGCTGTCAAAATGTGTTAACATTATTTATTCCAGCACTAAGAGTCAACAAACGTTTATTAAAACTCCATTCTGTGATAGCATTATGCTAGAAACCTGGGATCAAAGATGAAACCCACCAGACAAATATAATTGTTGAGCTTAAGAAGCTCACTTTTTGTTATTTCTTATCACCATCCCTTTTTCCTTGACTTCCTTCTAAGGGTAGCCTCTTCCCCAGGGGATACAAAATAAAGCATCCCATGTGTGATGGTTAATATTAGGTTTCAACTTGATTGAATTGAAGAATACCTGGATAGCTGATACAGTATTATGCCTGGGTATGTCTGTGAGGGTGTTGCCAGAGGATATTAACATTTAAGTCAGTGTGGGTGGGCACCATCCAATCAGCTGCCAGTGCAGCTGGAACAAAGCAGGTGGAAAAAGGTAGGATGAGTTGGCTTGCTGAGTCTTCCAGCCTTAATCTTTCTCCCATGCTGGATGCTTCCTGTGCTTGGACATCAGTCTCTGGGGTCTTTGGCCTTTAGACTCTTGGACTTATACCACTGGTTTGCTGGGGACTTTCAGGCCTTTGGTCACAGACTTAAAGATTCACTGCTGGCTTCCCTACTTTTGAGGCTTTTGGATTCAGACTTAGCCACTACTTGCAGAGGGTCTATCATGTATTAGAAAGGCTTTTCATATATATATGAAAGGGGTTTATTAAGGAGAATTGACTCACATGATCTCAAAGTGAAGTCTCACAATATATATAAATATGTATTTATATATGTCCTATTAGTTTTGTCCCCACTGGAGAACCCTAACATACCATGTACAGTTAAATCATCCCATGCCCTTCCCTGCTCAAGTTATAGACAGGTGACTCAAGCTATGTCAGTTGGAGTCTCTCTCCCTGGAATGTTAATCTTTTTTTTAATTTAATTTTATTTATTTTTTATTTTTTAGGGTGGCCGGACCAGAACACAAGCATGCCCCACCGGCCCTGGAATGTTAATCTTTAAAGATAGAATGACTACAAATGTCTAGGTACATTTCACGTTGGGTTCTCTGTTACAAAAAAGTGTCACCTGCATGCTTTCTAGGCCAGTGAGGTTGTTCTTTTCTAATCCAGTGTCAGCCTTTTTTGTCTCATCGTCTCTCTCCTGTTGTGAGCTCCTGTTGTTCTGTCAATAAACTACTTGTGTTTTCAAGTTAGCCAAAGTCAGTGCTTGTTTCTTGTAACCATGGATGAAACTAATAATACAAAATTGAGAAGACAGCACAAGTGGTAGGATAATGATTGACACTGGAAAACAACCAGGGGGTGACTGACACAGATGGGAAGGTCAAAGAGTAATAACAGTCTCACCAAGATAGAAGGATGGGAGATCCAGTTAAAAATATGTGCTAATCTCACACACACACACACACACACACACACACACACGCACATGCACACACACACATTTTAAATATACATAGTTACAATTGGCATATATAATTACTAATTCCCCACTTATATATTTGTTTTACTTTCTCATTAAAAAAATATGCAATTTTGAGAATTATTCCTTTTTTTTTTTTTGGAAAGTCAGAGACAAGGGATATACCCAAACACAAGGTCCTTTGTTTAGAGAGTTTTGTGTGTGCAATAGTAAGATGAGTTCTTGCTACTTAGAAGGGAGGATGGTAATAGGGCCTAAATTTATTATTTAGGTACACAAAGAAAAAGAGAAAATAAATGACATTGAAAATTTATTTCCTCCAAAAGTTTGCTGAAACTTTTCTATTAAATAGCTGTGTTTCCTAACTTGTCAGCTTATGTTAACTATGAGTTATCTCACCTCATTTCATTTTAGAAGAAAGTCTATGCATGAACTACTTCTAACAATAAGAAGAAATTAAACATCGCTAAATGGTGAGCAATAAAGCATAAAAAATTATATCTTCTATCTTGGTGAGCAATAAAGCATAAAAAAAATATACTTTAAAGTTTAAAACATATCATTTGTTGAAGGGCTGCATGTATTTAACATTATAAATGCAACCACCAAATAATTTTTCTGAAAATGGCTTAATATTATCTGAAAACCAACCTTATTGAGTCTGATGAATTTATTCCAGAATGAGACCTAACCCTGTGGAAGGAGACTGGACTTTGAAGTCAGAAAAACCTGGGTACTGGTTCCAGCTTAACAGAGAATAACGGGATCCCACATAATTAAGTCACTTCTCAGTTTCAATTTCCTACTATATCAAATGGCACCATGAACACTTACATCCAAGGGTTTTTGTTAGGAAGAAAGAAAATAAACATAAAGTACCAGACCCCTAATAGACAACATATCCATGGCAGATGTTTCTTGAAAATTGATTGTCTTCCTAATGATTTCTATCTTGCTCTGGGAGAGCTTTTATCCAAAGAGGATTCACTACTCTTTATGGTAATTTAGAAATATGCTAGAGACTCATTTTCTAGGTCTAAAATATATTTCAGTGACTATTTAAAATTGCACTATGGAATGTTCCCTAATAAACTGTTTATCACTTTCACTGTCTTTCTGGTAAAAAAACACCTGGAGCCAAAACCTATATTGTATAGTTCAGATGTTTTCTCAGCCCAAATCTCATGTTGAAATGTGATCCCAATGTTGGAGGTGAGGTCTTGTAGGAGATCATCAGATCATGGGGGCAGAGTTCTCATGAATGGTTTAGCACCGTCCTCCTGGTGCTGCATCTTCGCAATAGTGAGTTGTCTTGAGATGTGGTCATTTAACCGTGTATGGTATCTTTCCTTCTCTCCTTCTCTCTCTCTTGCTTTTGCCATGTGACTTGTAAGCTTTGGCTTTGCCCTCCACCATGACTGTAACTTTACAGAGGCCTCCTCAGAAGCATATGCCACTATACTGCCTGTCCAGCCTGCAGAACTGTGAGCCAATTAAACCTCTTATAAATTACCCAGTCCCAGGCATTTCTTTATTGCAATTCAAGAACTGCCTAACATATTACATATGATAAAGAAACTAAAATAAGTATTTTGAAGACGTCCATTTTTAAAATTTATGTCATAAACATAAGAAACTAGAGTAAATAATAAATTTCCTGTAAGCCAGAAGTTCCAGGATGTATAGTTTCTATTAACCCATTTTCCATTCACTTCAGTGGTACATAAAGCATGTATATAAGTGGTTTTGCTTCAAATACATATATATATATGTGTACATATACAGAATTATATCTTATTATACAAAATGTGTATACATATTTATAACAAATGTATAATTCACCACACCTCCAATACAATATTATGTGTTTCCCTGACATTTAACATGAAAACATTTTAAAATTTAAAAATAAGAGAAAACAAAAATAAATAGTCTTCACTTATATGAAAAATTAGCAAAACAAAAATGGAGACTAGAATTAAATATTACATGAAATGTAATCTACATATATATAAATAACACATTTTATATGAGATATATAATTACATTACATATCTCAACTATATAATTCTAATTATATAGCTATATATAATATAGAGATGGAATCAGCTCAGGTGCCCAACCATGGTGGATTGGATAAAGAAACTTGGTATTTATAGATTTATAATATATATCTGTCCCTTCATTCTTTATTTTTCTAGATCCTTTAGGTACAAAGTTAGATTGTTAATTTGGGATTATTCTAACTTCTTGAGGAAACTTGGCTATATAAACATATAATTATATCTATATAATATCAATATATAGTTGAAATCTTAAATATATACATTTTGTATAATGAAATTATTATTAGATGATTGCTAAAGTATTTTATTATTAAGGAATACTTTCATTAAGAAAGAAAAAAGAAAAGGAAAGGTAAGGATCCTAAGTCACAGAAGACTATACGCAATGAAGGTGGATGAGCATGGCTAAGCTGGAATATTAGTTCTGATTATGGTCCCCTTGATTTTCCATATATTAATATATATTATGGCACTTGTGTGTGTATATATATATGTATATATACAGCTCTTCCTATATCCCTAGAATATTGATAAGTATTTTATGTATAATATTTTATTTAATTCTCACAAAATCTCATGAAACAAGAGCTGGATTCAAGAGGTGTCCTTTCCACTTTGCTCCACTTGTTCAGGCATTCATTCGGACAGAGTCTACTTTGTTTGAGGGGTGACAGCAAGCATAGATACAAAGAGATAAGCAACATAGTTTTGACTGTTTGCTATCAGAAGAAGATATGAAAGATGTGATATTAACATCTTATATTAATTGCAAAAATAAAGGTAGGCCTGAGGAACCACTTTACTCCTTATCTGTACCACTTTACTTGCACAGAGGTACAGATAAGGAGAGTTCACCAGGAAGGGCAGCAGGAGAAGCGACTGGTAGATGGAGAATGGAGGTAAGTTCAAGGAAAATGTTGTAACATGTGTAAAGTAAATATAGAAAATAGCACATACATGGAAGTAAATACAGCATTTTGTGACTGGGTGCATGGTAGATGGGACAATAAAAATAGGTAAACCCCTAAAACAAACCTTAGAAACCACCACATTCTCAGCACAATACTATTCATGTTTCTCTGACATTCGACATGAAAACATTTAAAAATTTAAAAACAAAAGAAAATGAAAAATATATTGTCCTTGTTTGACAAAAAATAGCAAGACAAAAATGGAGCAGAATAGAATTAAATATCAATTCTAAGTAAACTAGAGGTTATTTAAAATTGTATGTCATTATTCTAAGAAAAATTGCTTGGTCTAGTGCAAAGCAGATTAACTTCGGAAAGGGTAAGACCTGTGTTAAACCACCAGTTCAACTAATATCTACTCTAGTTACCTATTCTCTGTTAATTTTTGTTTCCTCATTTATACTCTGGGACTGAAAACATTTATAGACAGGGTTTAAGATTAATAGACATGGGTATAAAGTACATGACGTATTTTAAAATATTATATTTAAAATATAAAATATTATTTAAACGTATACATTTTTGACTATTTAAAAACATGTTATACTTTAAAATAAGGAAAAATTATGATTAGATATATGGTAAGACTTCTTTCCCCAGTAACTCCTAGCAGTGAAAATGCATGATGTCTGTGTATAGCATTCTGAAAAAACTAGTGCCATCTGGCGTTTGGCAAAGTGTTTGCACTTTTGAGCAGGGCAATAGAAAAAAAACCTGTAAGCTTAAAACAGGACCATGTAAAGTTAGAATTCTTAACCATTTTAGACAGTTTGCCATTTAGGCAATTATACCAAAAAAGAAAAGAGTTGCATTAGCCCACTTGACTTATTCTCTCAGTTTCCTTGGCTTTGGTTTGACAAATTATGCCTGCAAAAATCTTGGGTCCTAATCAGCACAATGGGGTCCCATAACCATAGTTTTTATTAACCTGATTTGAGGTTGGAGGCCATTGCTCCTTCTACCCACATGTGGCAAAATACTTTTCAAATTACAGTTCTCTCCCTACACATAAAAACACTTCATGCATGTCACAGAAGATCATGATAAAGAACATTTTATTTTTCATGCCATTTATAATAAAGGCTTTGCAGAAATTAAAATGGTTTATTCTCCTGTTATTGCTAAGAAAAAAACAAGCAAATAAATGTTTCTGTAGTATTAAAAGACCCCTAATGGTTTAGTAAACTTATTTTCACCATTCAAACAACTAACTGCAAGCCTGAAAATAAAAACTGAGCCCTTACTATGCTTAAGACATCAACATTGTGTGATATATAAAATGTTAGATTAGACATAAATCTTGCCTTTTTCAAATTGTTCCAAATCTAGTGGAGAAAATAAAATATACAAAAAGTGTTAGCAAAAAGTCAATGCTATGTCAGAAATACAAAAATATTACTATTTTTAAATTATAAATATCCATGGAAAACTTTCAAATGGGCCTGTAAAATACAGAGGATGAAATAACATAGAAAACAAATACACAAAATATAAACTAATTAACAAAAGGGTAAAAAGGGAAGCAATGCTAACACTGTACATGTGGTAAGTAGAAGTCTAGGCCTGGCACAGTGGCTCACACCTGTAATCTCAGCACTTCGGGAAGCTGATGTGGGAGGATCACTTGAGCCTAGGAGTTTGAGACCAGCCTGGGCAAAAAAGTGGGACCTGGTTTTACCCCCCAATTTTTTTTTAATAGCCTGGCATATTGATGCATACCTGGGAGGTAGAGGCAGCAATCATCTGTGATCATATCACTGCACTTCACTCCAGCCCAGACGACAGAGCAAGATCCTGTCTTAAAAAAAAAAATTCCAAATATGTCTGTATCCACAACAGATAGGTATTACTTAAACATGCAAGGTAAAAGTCAGTGTTTATCTAATTGAATAAAATAAGTAAATTTTAACAATATGTCTTTAAGATATAAACAAGGAAAGACATGAAGAGGAAAATATAGACAAAATATTAGCCAAAGAATACCAATACAGCTTTATCAATATTAGATAAAATACATTCAGATAAGAAAAAACATTTGTTTCAGAAGAGTTACAATATATAGATAAAAGGCTAATTACCAAGACGATATATAAATTCAAACATATGTGTGCTTAAAATAATGGTTTTAAAATATACAAAGTGAAATGTGACTGAAGTGCAGAAAGAAATGTACAAATATGGTATTTTGTGGAACAATATCAATAATTGACTTAAATATAAATAACTAAAAAATTAGTAAATATTTAGAATACTTGAAGAGAATAACTCACTAAAAAAAAATTTTAATTGGGTGGGCATGGTGGCTCACGCCTGTAATCCCAGCACTTTGGGAGGTCGAGGTGGGTGGATCACGAGGTCAAGAGATCGAGACCATTCTGGTCAACATGGTGAAACCCCGTCTCTACTAAAAATAGAAAAAAATTAGCTGGGCATGGTGGCACGTGCCTGTAATCCCAGCTACTCAGGAGGCTGAGGCAGGAGAATTGCCTGAACCCAGGAGGCGGAGGTTGCGGTGAGCTGAGATCAGGCCATTGCACTCCAGCCTGGGTAACAAGAGTGAAACTCCGTCTCAAAAAAAAAAAAAAAAAAAAAAATTTAAATTTATTAACCTATGTAAAATCCTACACATAAATTATATAATGCATATTCTTCTCTAGTATATGTGGAGTTTTAGCAATATGGGTCATAAAAGACTCAACTAAAAAGAAATTTATATTCTAAAACTCATATTCTATAACCAAATAAAATTAAATTAGAAATAGAACTATCCCCCATATACTTCTAAATTTAAACATCAGCTATTTTATTTTTTCACCCAAAAAATGTTTGTGAGATGTTTAACATGTTAATTAGCTTGACTGAATTCTTCTGTAATGTACACATAGATCAAAACATCACATTATTCTCAATAATTTAAGTATACTACTTAAAAATTACAAAGTAGGCTGGGCAGAGTGGTTCACATTTATGCTTTTAATCCCAGCATTTTGGGAGGCAGAGGCAAGTAGATCACCTGATGCCAGGAGTTTGAGACCAGCCTGACCGACATGGTGAAACCCTGTCTCTACTAAAAATACAAAAAATTAGCCAGGTGTGGTGGCACATGCCTGTAATCCCAGCTACTTGGGAGGCTGGAGCAGGAGAACCATTTGAACACACGAGGTGGAGGTTGCTGTGGCCGAGATCCTGCCACATTGCACCACAGCCTGGGCAACAAGAGTGAAACCCCATCTTAAAAAACAACAACAAAAAAGTACAAAGTAAAATAAAAGAGAGTTAAAGGTATGGCATGTGATTATAAAGCTAAAAGAGAGCTGAAGCCAGCCAGGGTAGCTCATGCCTGTAATCCCAGAACTCTGGAAGGCTGAGGCAGGCAGATCAACAGAGATTGGGAACTGTAAACCAGCCTGGCCAACGTGGTGAAACCTCATTTCTACTAAATAATACAAAAATTAGCTGGGCTGGTGATATGCACCTGAAATCCTAGCTACTTGGGAGGCTGAGGCATGAGAATCGCTACAACCTGGGAGGTGGAGGTTGTAGTAAGCAGAGATCAAGCCACTGCACTCCAGCCTGTGTGATAGGAAGATTTATATTTCAAAGTAGGCAGAGAAAAAATTTACTTGCAAATTTTCTAGAGTTAATGTTCTAAGAAAACACAAGTGATGTTTCTATATTCAGGAAGAAGCCTGTTTGAAGTTGAATCAAACTGAGAAGAATGTTAATACCCTTTTAGAGGATATTGTTCTTTTTATTTCTGGAATAAGATTGATAGTTTTTACAAGTTAAAAAAGTGGGCACAATTAATAATGATAAAAGGTTATCTTTAAATAAGAAATTCATTCATTTTGGAAGAGTAATGACAGACTTGATAAAGGGAGTAAGGAGTTTAGAAACTGGGTCTATTTTAAAAGATAAATGGGATTCTGACCTGGAGTAAAAAGAGTATTTGAGGAAGAGCAATTACTTAAGTGAAATCAAATGGAAAGAGATAACAGAATGGAGGTTAACAGGCATGAAAAGTAGTATGTGTGTTTTCTCTAGGAAGAAAGCTTCAATAGTGGAAGGCTATGTTGTATTAAGTTGAGAATGGCTTTATTCTTCTGCAGGCAGAGGAATTTCAACTTTATCATCTAGACACTAGAGAAGAAAAGTTGGTATCTAAAGAGTACTTTTTAAGTCTCACCTGAGTCTCACAAATAATTATTCATTGAGTTATTATTTAAAATTTCAGTCATTGTCAATTCTGTTAAAATTCACATAGGATAAAAATAATAGCTGAAAAATTAAGAAAATGAGCCTTCATAGGTGTTTCAAACTCCACTGCAGAAGTGTTTAAAAGTGTGACTACATTATGAGATAAAAGTAATATAAATAATATGTATTCAAGAAGAGAATAACCCCATATTAACTATTAGAAATGAGATATTAATACTACAAAAGCATTTTGCAGGTGAATATTCCTTTGCTAAACTGAATTACTAATTCCTACACAACAGGTATTTGTTAATATTTCAATGTGAAATAAATTATTGTTTACATCAGAATGAGTCTGAGAAATAATGCCTACACAGCTTGTAACTCAATTATTGTTTGTCATTTTAAAAATCTTTAAATAATTTAAAGACTTTTAACAATCTTACATGTGAAAAAATATATATATGTGTCTGATGTGCAGAACGAGGCTCAACTGGAAACGGCATCCAAAGAGGAAACAAGTAGGTGTGTTTGAAAGTTGGGAAAAGAGGGTTAATTTGGGAAGAAATGATTTTTACTGATTTAAAGATGTAGACCAACACAATTATGTTTTTGAGTGGGAATAATGGGTATAATAATATTAGTTGCTATTAAGAGTTCTTACTATGTGCTAGAAAAATGTAGCTGCATTGTACACATTGCTATAATTCCATCAAAACAACTAAATCATGACAAATTAAAGATAAGCATAGTGGCTCAGAGAGGTTAAGTAACGTGCCAAAAGTTACAAAGCAAATACATGATAGTGGTCACTCTACCATCTACTTTCTTTACCGATGGCAATACTGAATCTTAAGTATGCAAGTTTTCAAAAATTAAATGGGAAAAAATTTATATTTAAGTGAATTTTCAAATTATTGATATCACTTTATACAGAAACTCCAGGAAACATTCTAACAATTCATCTACACTGGAAAAATGGCTTATAATATCCTAAGCTTTAATGAATTTTTATTGCTGAATAGCAAGAAAACAAATAATCTGATTTAAAAATGGGCTAAAAACCTGAACTAACATTTCTCAAAAGAGGACAAACATATGTCAAACAGGAAAATGAAAAAATGCATAGCATAACAAATTGTTAGAGAACACAGATTAAAACCACAGTGAGATGTCACCTCATACCTGTCAGAATGACTTTTCTCAAAAATACAAACGATAGAGAAAATATAGCTCAGTGCAACACAGTTTCATAAAGGGTATGGTGTTTCTTGGTAACTTGTACCTTTCCAGTCTAAACTAAATGCACTTGGATAAATGTTTTCATTTTATACACATACAAAAAATACTACATAAAATCCACACAATATGAAATATGAAACTTATTCTACATATGTGTATATGATTGTGTATATATTATATATATATATATATATGTAATCTTAACAAGTATTTATTAGATGCATACAATATTCCACTCACTGGGGTCACAAATATCAAATATCTTATGGTTCTTACTTTTAATACTTCCTTTGTGAGATATTTTCAAGTGTTTTCACTGTTGTTTCACTACATTCATATTATTATCACAAAACTTCTACAAATATCATTGAAGAAAGTGAATTCCAAAAGGGCAGCCAGTTGATAGTGTAAGGTCGATAGTCTTGCTGGGAGCTGGATGAACAACACCTACTCCTCTCTATGCCTGATAACAGTTTATCAGTCAGAACATATGAGTCAGCATCTGGCTTCTCCATGTGGGCTCCCCTTACCCACTTCTGCATTCTGATCCCAGGTCTATATTCAGCACTAGACTATGCACTCTCAGCACCAAGCTATGCATTTGAACCTCAGCACTAAACTATGCACTCTCAGCACTAAACTATACATTTGAACCCGCGAAAATTTAAGAAATCCTGCCAAACCTTACCTAATGGCAGCCCACCCCATGCATCCTTGGCCAGCCCCAGTCGCCTCTAACCCCTATAAAACCTCCTGCCCTGAGAGGTCAAGTGAGACTTCTCTGGCCCCCTTCCCTAGGAACACAGAACCTCACCTGGGAGTTAAATAAATTGGCATTTAATTGTTCTTATACTGGCCTCAGTTTCCTCATTGTGACTTGGCAATATACATTACAGATAGTTGAAGAATTGGAGCTACAATCTAAGAGCCCCGAGTTTCCGTTAACATGTTCTTCTTTCCACTAGGACGTTCTGTTCCTAATTTGCAAAATTTTATGTCAATCAAACCCTACAAATAATATTTCAAAATGAAAAAAATAAAAATAGAATATTCAGAAGTAAAGTTTTTTTAATTTCAAAAATAGTAAGACATGAAGTTTTATTTCAAAAATAGTAAATTGATTATAGACAGTAAAGCCTAGTCTGAAAATAATTTGAGAAGGTATTAAAAAAAAACTTAAGAAAATTTATCTACTTGAGCAAACTTCATGATACATCTCAGTGATTTAAAAGCCCTCAAAAATAAATCTATGAGTTCAAATTCTTCTTAAAAATTAATATACATGGGGAGAAAAACTGAGAAGTTGAAATATAATGTTTGTGAGTGATTTACTGTTGACGCAAAGCCAGTATGTTTGATAATAGTGAAACCTATGTTGCTGTATACACCAATGCCTTGAAGATAACTCTTGAGATAACATGAAACAAGTTTTTACCAAGGATGACATAGCAAAACTACATAGGGCTGCAATAAAGAAAGATTATTTAAGCAGAGAATAATAGAGTTCTCTCTTCTAAAACCCTTATATTTACCTTCAACAAATGTATTGCCTGAAAACAGGAATAGCTAAAAATTATGGAATAAAATGTTTCAATTAAAAATAACGAGATGAGTAATTATACTTTCTGTGAAATGGGAAACAAATAGAGATGTTTCTAACAAATTCCTTTTAATAATAACTCAGAAAATTGCTTTGGCAGTATTAGAAAAAGCAGAGGGACTAAGAAATTTGTGAATGCTTCTCCAAAAATAAAACATTTCTTTATGTCACTTTTTTGGTATACATCTTATTAAGCCTACTGTGAAACTATTTCCACTTTTAGATTACTCATTTATTTACACATAAAAATATACAAGTCAACAGAAAAACGAACTGGATTCTCAAAAGTTCCTGAAATCTTGCTGATTGGATTGGATTGCTATAGTGCACGGATGGTGGTTAATAATTCTGGAATTTTTAGATACTCAAAAAGGCAATAAGGCTTGAAATAATATTGTAGAAAAACAAATTTCAGGATGAAAAACATTGAAAAATTGTTTAAAAATGTAAACCACGTCACTTGAGCCATGTCAAGGCACTACTCTGCTCATAATTCTGCCTCCGGTAGCAACAGGAAATCTCAGAAATTATTTTAGGAAACCCCATAATGTCAGCCTGATAAAGCCCTAAACTCAACAAAGTAATGGGTAATTATTCATTCAGCAAACAATTATTGATTACTCACAATGTGTGTTTAAGGTACTATATTAAATGCTATTGATTAAAAGAGAAAATTAGGAAGAGAGGAGAACTTAATGGATGAACCAAACAGGGTTTATTTCAGCATGAAACTCATTTAGTAGGCACAGAGGTCCTATCTGTATTTATAATGTTAATTCAATTTTTATCAAAATAGAAAAAATATATGGAAAATTGTTTAGAAATAGGCACAATCCTAAATCAAGTATAATATACCTATGTGAATATGTACTATGGAATTTTAAAAATTATACCTAAAATAAATGTTAATAAAATGAGATTTATTTCCTTTGAAATGCTAACCAGCTGTGTGATCTCTGCAAATTACTTAATTTCTACATACTTTGGTTTACAAGTGTGGAAATAAAAATATATATATTATTTTCTTATAATATGTGAAAATGAAGATAATGTTTTATTATATACAAATTTTGAAAGGATAAAAGAAGTTCAGCTTCTTATACATAGGTTTTGAGAAGGTTAAATAAGTTCATGTGGGTAGCATTTTGCAAGGCATGTACTAAGAAATCATTAAACAGCATCTGTTTTGGCGTTACTTATAACCTTATAAAAATCTCAATCAAAAACAAATATTACTTTTGTAATACTCAGAAAACCATCTAAATTTGTTGAATGTTTTATGTCTTATAAGTAGGAACATAAAACAAAATATTGTTGCTGTAAAATAAATATTAAAAACATGAAATTCGTCTTAAATGGAAAAACTTAGGAGTTTAACAAATGGTAAAAATTGTATGTATTTTAATCCATTTTAAGGTTGAAATTTAAACTGTATTCTCTGTTTTGAACCAACAATATATTAAATATATTAAAGGTATGAAGAAACTGGGGCAGGTGTGATTTTCTATATGGTTCAAGTAAGGAAAAGAATGTCATATGTATGACTTTCTCAGCAGTGTTGTACTTAAATTTGGGATTTAAATGGGCTATTGCTGGGCCTCCATAACAATAAAAAAAAAGGCTGAGAAAAAAGTGAGGACTGAGGTACAGTAGATAGAACTTTTATCACAGTTGTAAAGAATTGTGCTAGCTGGTGATTCGATGTTTACAGTGTCTAGTGCATGCAGCAAGTTTAAGCATGTTTGAGCAACTTGTGTGAGGAAGTCGGCAGAAAGGCGATTGAATCAGGCAGGGCAACATGGCATTACAGGCATCTGGAAATAGAAGTCAGTGAACATCACTGTTATTTCAGCTGATTTTTACATTCAGGGAGAGATAGAAGGAGAGAATATTTTATTTTCCCTAGGGGAGAGGACTAAAAATATTTTAGATAAGTTTTCTCAAGTGCTCAGAAAATCAAATTGACATTGAATAATGAGCCCAACCCCTAATAATAAACTTAAATACTAATCTATAAAAAATAAGGACATAGCTGGCACTAAGATGTTCAAGATTATGGAGAGAAAGCAGGTAAAGAGTCCTGCCCCTTGTGGCTACACAGGCATACAGTGAAGCTCCCAGTTAGGTAGCTCTTTTGGCATCAAAGCCCTCAGGTGGCGGGGAGGAGAATCATGATATACATTTTGTATTTATCAGGTTTGATTCAGGAAGAAAATGGCTCAGTGTCTAAAAGTTACACCCAGTTTAAATTTAGCCATGAGGTGCTTGAACGATCAAAGTGAGAGACAAATTCCTTGTCAATGTCTGGACCGTGATTATAGGATAAAAAATTAGGTAGTTATAGACAACTTGAAAATCATAGTATATCATTATCTATGAAAGAACATTTTATTTTCATGTTTTGTTTGTTTTTACACTTTGTATTTAATATATATATATAATACATTGTATTAAATATACATAAAATTTGTAAGTATGTTTGCATGCCCTAATACAGAACAAATGGCCAGTACTCTGAGTACTAAAGGGCTATCTAAGTACTTACCGTGGTGGGGGCTAAAATTTACAGCATACATGTGGTCATTGGTAAAATGAGAGAATATGAATTTCCTAAGAAAAGTCATAGCTGTTATGACAAGAAATATGATTCCTTCATAGAATACCTTTAAGGATAGGGTAAACCCATTGAAAAATATGAGGTCATTTATGTGTACACAGAAGCAGACCATGGTAGAAACATTTCCTCCTTCACTAACTTAGCTTTTTAATTTGCATTTTTGTCGTTGTGTTCATCAAATATTTGTTATCATTTTGTACCCTGCTTCCTAATATAAACTGAAGGCACTAAAATAACAGACATTTTCCCCTCAAAGAGCTTGTTGTCCAAAATGAATTCCTCAACTATAATGTATTTAATGTATAGTAGCATCATGGCTAAATCTCACGAGTGTCAATAAGTCTAATATTAGTGTAAAATAGAGAGATAGGTTCCACTGATGTACTATTACTACGAACAAATGAACAGATAAACTTAATTGTTTGGTTGGGCTTGTAAACCAAAAAGTATCTGAGACAAGTGCAATCAATTTTTATTTTGCCAAAGTTAAGGACATGCCCATGACATAATCTCAGAAAGTTCTGACGACATGTGCCCAAGGTGGTCAGGATAAGCTTGGATTTATGACATCAACCAACATATGTAAAATGTTTGTTCCAGAAAGGCAGGATGTGGGTGGGGGAAACAGGGGAGGCTCATTAGGTTATAGGTAGATACAATGATTATTTCTGATTAGCAATTGGCTGAAAGAGTTCATCTAAAGATCTAGATCAATAGAAGGGAGTGTCTAGCTTAAGATAAAGGGTTGTGGAGACCAAGGTTCTTATTATAGGGGTGAAGTCTCCAGGTAGCAAGTTTCAGAGAGAATAGATAATAAACATTTTTTAGGGTTTGTGTTGGCTTTTGCTTTACATTGTTTCAAACAATAGAACTGCAAGTGGTTGTGACTGAAGAACTGCAGTACCAAGAGGGAGCTGGCTGTTACAAAGTATGGCTGTGCTGTTCATTTTCCCAGTTCATGTTTGAGAGTCTTTTTGTTATTTATTACTTGTAAAAAAATTGACCCAACAATCCCATTACTGGGTATATACCCAAAGGATTATAACTCACTCTATTATAAAGACATATATGCATGTATGTTTATTGAGGCACTGTTCACAATAGCAAAGACTTAGAACCCAAATGCCCATCCATGATAGACTGGATAATGAAAATGTGGCACATATACACCATGGAATACTATGCAGCCATAAAAAAGGATGAGTTTATGTCCTTTGCAGGGACGTGGATGAAGCTGGAAACCATCATTGTCAGCAAACTAACACAAGAACAGAAAACCAAACACTGCATGTTCTCACTCATAAGTGGAAGTTGAACAATGAGAACACATGGACTCAGGGGGGGAACATCACACACCAGGGCCTGTTGGAGGATGGGGGGCCAGGGGTGGGATAGCATTAGAAATACCTAATGTAGATGATGGGGTGATGGATGCAGCAAACCATCATGTCACATGTATAACTATGTAACAAACCTGCAAATTCTGCACATGTACTCCAGAACTTAAAGTATAATAAAAAAATTTAAATTGAAAATTAAAAAGAGTCTGTTGTGGCAGTCCTAAGGTCTCTGTTTGAATGTTAATTCGGGTCAGCTGTGCCTGAATTCCAATGGGAGGAAGGTTTAATGAGGCATGTCTGACCACACTTTCCTTGATCACCTAAACTCATGTTTCGGGTTTACTTTAGAATGCCCTTGGCCCAGAAGAGGGATCCATTCAGTTGGTTGAAGGACCTAGAATTTTTTTTGTTAGTCTACAGGATGATGCTCTCAAGCTTCTATTATGTGAAATTGCCATTGCAAAATTATAACTGAGACAGGGAAAGAGATCTGGCCTCACCGACTCCATCTTGCACTAAATCTCCAACATGTGCTTGTTCACTCCTGGGCTTAGGCCAAACTAACTTTGGGAAGAAATTAGTTTATAATTTAGCTTTGAAACAAAGATGACAATTGCCCTTTCCCAAAACAAATTAGCCACAAGATTAGAACTTATGGTTTAGAAGTCATGCAGCTGGAGGCTGCAAGATTTTAAATCTCCCCAGATTGCTCCTGGGGGATAATGTCACTATTATAAAACCTAAGATCAGTGCTTGAAGTATTTTGCAGACCCTGCACTTGGTAGATGAGCTGGCATTACCCAGATCAATAAACTGGTTCATCAGGTCTTGTGGTCCCAACCCAAAAAATGACTCAGCACAAGAGGACAGCTTCAACTTCCTATAATTTCCTCTCTGACCCAACCAATCGGCACTGCCAACTCAGTGACCCCTTACCTACCAAACTGTCCTTAAAAACTCTGACTCCTGATTTTTCAGGGAGATCGATTTGAGTAATAGTAAACCTTTGGTCTCCCACAGAGCTAACTTTGTGTGAATTACTTTTTTCTATTGCAATTCCCCTGTCTTGACAATCAGCTCTGTCTAGGCAGTGGGCAAGGGGAACCCGTTGGGTAGTTACAATGTCACCTAGTTTAGAAATGAGAAACAGACTTAAAAAATGACACTGTGTTAACTCAAATGTCAAACCACTAGTAAACTGCAGTGAAGAGATTTAAATTAAAGTTAACTAATCCCAAAATGCTTGGGCTTATCTACTTATGAACCTGAATTAAAAAAAAAAAAAATAGAGTTAGTAAAGTTTGGGAGAGTTAACATATAGGCATGTAGGCATTTTCAAAGTTGAACATTGCCAAATAATGATCATGGAAAACAGTTCCCAAATACTTTATATATATCAAGTAATATTTGAGTGAAAAATAATAAAGATTTATAACCCAAGGTAGGTTAAAATATTCTTAAAAAAGCTTATAGTGGAGGTAACTATGGAGATGGAAAGGACAGATGTACGGAAGTTGAAGCTTAAAATGGTTACTTTTAACTCTGAAGAACAATGGGTATTTACTTTGATGAAGTCTTAAATATCTGAATTATATGTATAAAACCTTTATTGGAAAAGTAACACACTGTGTCAGTTATGTATCTCTCAATTATATTCTAAATTATACAAAAGAGCAAGTAACAATTTAAAAAATCATTTGAGTGTCTCTAATATCTAATGATTTGAAATGTCATGAAGGCCCCTACACATATTTAAAAGAAAACTAAACCCCAAATAGATTTAATTAGTACCTCTAAGCTTTATTAAAATTTTTTATAAAAATCTCTATCAAATTGTGAAGTATCACTATTAATATTCTTTAGAGTGTATATTTTTATTTACTACCCAAAAGCTAGAAGTTTTAGATTTAAGAGAGTTTGATACCACATAACATGTGAGCTGCTGATTAGTAAGCAAAAGAGAAAACTGATGGCCAGTGGGCAATATTTTTGCTAAATTTGCTAGTGGCGTGAAAGAAAAAAAATTCATAGCATAAACTTTTTCTGCTGGAGATCAAAGGAAATCATTTATGTGTCTCATGGCTCTTTCTGATTTAATTTAGAGCATGAACAAGTGAATAAGCTGAGGCATCTTGGTCATTTAGACGACATCTACCCCACACAAACGTTTGATCCAAATATTCTGGATGTATACATAGAAACAAAGCTTTATGTATTTATACTCATATTTACATTTCAAGAAAAGTTTCTGGAAAGCCATGTCATATTTTAAAAGTTGTGAGCCATATGGCTATGATTTAGAAAGAAATGCTGTTGGGTACCAGTCCCAACTCCGTACGTGGGTGCCCTTCGTCCCAGCAGTGAGGAGGGATTGAGAAAAGGAAATAAAGGCAGAAACATTAGTGTAGAAGTTACAGCATGGATCCAGGGGACCAAGGCAAGCCTGGGAAAGGTGTTGACCCGGGCTCTGGGAAACAAACACTTTTATTACGTGCATAATCTCATTGATCTTATGGGCGTGGAAGGGGAGGGTGAAGGGGTAGATAAGACTAGTGCTCTGAGCATATAACAGCACTTGAGATCCTTCTAAGACATGCTAAACTAGTACTCTGAGTTTATCAGCAATTGTTATCAGGGTGTGGCTGCATCAGAAGTATAGCAGATAAACGAGTCACCTGGTCTGACCACACCCAATGCATCAAGGGGCTTTTATCTCCGGAGAATTGAGGACATAGAGTAATTTAAATCACTGCATATTCCCAGAACCTAGGCAGAGCCTGAGGTGTTCTATGATCTCTGCCCTGCAAGGCTTTTCTTCTTCTTGCCAGCTCCCATCTGCAAAGACCCTCCTGGATCCTGTGAGCAGAAGTGGCCTCCTTTCTCAAAGATCTTTGCATAAGCCCTCTTTACGAGCCCTTCATGCAGTCTCCATGTTGAGAAGGCATTCATGGGACCAGAGCAATATTGCCTGCTCTGCAACCACTCCGAGGTGTTCCCCAGTATTTCTGCACTCTCGGATGGTCTTTACCTTAGGCCTCCTGTTGCCGCTTGATTTCTAATTAACTGCACCAATAATATAGTTTGTTCGGTGTATAAACTTCAGTGTACTCTGAGCCAAATAAGCTTATAATTATTTAGCCAAAATTAACATAGGTCTCCCCTTGGCCATCTTGACCCACAAATGCCTATCCAAATAACCGAGGGGAGGGACTAGCTGCATTAAAACCTTTCGTAGTTCATGGCCAAGAGCAGTTGTGTCAATTTATATAGCATGTTTTCATATGTATTCCATATTAGTAACATTCACCATCTTTCATATATCCAAGATTCAGTTCAGAGTTTAAACCAAAGGGAAAAAAGAAAAGAAAAAAAGAAAGAAGAAAAATGTGCTGGGAAAATCCTTTTGATTTGGATGAAAAAAAAAAAGAAACAAAGAAACAAAAGTATAAATGTCAATCATTGCTCCCCCTTCTATTCTAGTCAATAGGTATAAGAATCAACAAATATATATGTATAACACATATGTGTAAGAATTAACAAATATAAACATTGTTAATATATATGTTAATTCTTACATTTGTTATACATATATAACTAACAAATATATTTGTTATATTTAGAGAATTAACAAATATATGTATATTTGTTATATTTAATAATATATATATTTAGAGCTGCTAGCTCTTTAACCCAGGCTTCCTTTCTTATTATGTACATAATAATGATGAAAAAAGATGAATGGATTTGTTATCATACTTTGCAAACACTGATAACTTATGTTGAAATTGAGAGTACATTTCTAAATGTTTACTGTGATACCATTTCTATTTTCTTGAACAAGAGAGAATAGCTCCTCTCTCACCTGCTTTTATTGCACTACCTATGTCTCCTCCCATGGTCTATATACCCCTTTCTTCTCAAAAACTTAGTTGAGGGTCAATAGATAACTGAGTGAGGGGATGGAAGAGGGGCTGAAAAGAATTGGAGGGAAACAAGCATTTTCTATTTTCCCAATGGCCTAGAGTATTATTAGTTGTACGAAAAAAGGTAAACATCTAGATTTTTCAAAAACGTATTTGTTGCGATAAATGTATTTTCAAAATCAGACTAGGAATGGTAAAAATCATCTTGGCCAAAAGTAACCTGGAGAAAAAGATGGCAATAAAACCATAAATATAATGCAATTTTATTCTCCTTAGCAGAAAAATGATATTTAAAATATGGCTGTATTATTATTATTATACTTTAAGTTCTAAGTTACATGTGCAGAACATGCAGGTTACATAGGTATACACGTCATGGTGGTTTGCTGCATCCATCACCCCATCATCTACATTGTGTATTTCTCCTAATTCTATACCTACCCTTTCCCCAACCCCCTGCTATCCCTCCCCTATCCCCTACCCCGCAACAGGCCCTGGTGTGTGATGTTCACCTTCCTGTGTCCATGTGTTCTCATTGTTCAACACCCACTTATGAGTGAGAACATACAGTGTTCAGTTTTCTGTTGTGTTAGCTTGTTGAGAATGTTGGTTTCATGGCTGGATATTTTATATTGAATCTCTTCAAAATAGTGGATACAAAGAACTGAAAAAGGATAAAAAGATACTAAAGAGACATTTAGTTTATGCCCCTCTATTCCCAGTGAGGCCCACATTGCAGCCATTTAAAACAAATGCTTATATAAATATACACACTTACAAAACTGAGAGGAAGAGAAGATAAAATAGAATAATAAAACTTATATCCTTATAGACTCACTGATAATCAGCTTCTAATAGGCTTTGCCTGGCTGAGATTATTTGATCTGTGATCCATCTAAGCCTGTTTAAGAATAACAGACCTGTGGGGCTGAGGAGGATTAGTGGGCAATGAAGAAGAAAATACTAAAAATATTTAAACAGAGGTATCTCTCTAGTCTAGAATATTCCCCAGTGTCCATGTCTATAGACAATTATCTTTTCTTTATAGGAATATAAATTATCTACCTACAAATGTTTCTGATTTTTTTTCTTTTTCAAAATTCATATTACAAGAAAATATTTTGTGCTTTTTCTACTGAATTTGACTCTGAGCTACCTAAACGCAGAGAATCATTCCTTTCTTCATTATTTCATAGAAACAGAGATGAAGCAGATGTAAAATAACAATTTGTTGAAGATAAATGATATGTTTTTCTATTCAGAATAAGGAGTTCTTAGACACAAAGAAAGAGTAGGAGATAGCATTTTACTTACTGTTCAATTCATTCCTAAAGATGCTTATTTATATTTTAATGGGACTCTATGGTACCTAGAAGAAATAAGATTCTACATCCTTTTCAATAGTATATTTTCTATTTATGTGTCTCATTAGAATATTTTATGTTTAATCCAGATCATTTTTTTCTACAACTCAAACCTTTTCAAATCTTTTATTTTTATCCGTTACAGCATTAAACATTCTCTAATAACAAACATCAATATGAAAAGGCAGAAGATGAAAAAAAGAGGAAGAGAAAGAGGAGGAGGAAGAGGAGAAGCAGGAAGAAGAAGGGGAAAAAAGGAAGGAAGGACTAAAAGGCAGTCTCATTATTTGATTTGCAGAAGAGGTTTCCTTGATATATTTGTCATTGACTGACCCTAGAGTTAATAACAAGTACCATTAACACACTGATACAGTTCGGATATTGCAGTTTCAAATTCTCACTTTGCAACTCCTCTATTTTCTAGGTAACAGCTGCCCCGTCTTTTGCAAATTGAAAGCTGGAGCAAAGCAGATGGATTTGTTGCCATTGATTTTCTCTCAATCCTTATCACTTAAGTGTTGGCACAGGTGACTCAATATAAGGAAGACACTGTGACAGAGAGAAAATAACTCATATTTTGTAAACACTGAAATTCAAATCGCAGTTCTTTCATTTACTATTTGTATAATCTCTGTCAAGTAATTTAATGTCTCTGACTCTCAGATGTTTTATTGATACAATGAAAAAGTTACCCTTTAAGATCATTGTTAAATTCCTGGCTTCCATCTAGCATCTTTTCCATCATTATGTAATTTCTTAACCTTGACCTCTAAAGTTTCCTAAGCCCCACAATTCTGTCTACCAAATATAGTAGGAACGTCTCCTTTGCTGATTATTCCTACCAACTGCCATCTTATTCTAATAACCTGTCTGTATCATTCCAACACACTCTCAACTGCTGTCTTCCTCCAGACTTACCCTCACCTTCCAGCTCAACATTCACAAGATCATCAATGTGATCCCATTCTAAAACACATTTCTACATACTTCAAATACCATCATAAGTTTCCTACAACCTAAAGCAATAATTCTTAATTTCTCTCATGGCCTGATGTTCCATAGTTCTAAAAGTCCCCATTACCATGGTATTAGATTTCTATTGCTACTGTAATAAACTTCCATAAACCTAGTAGCTTTAAACAACACAAATTTATTATCTTCAAATTCTGCAGGTTAGAAGTCTCAAACCAGGTACACCAAGCTGAAGCATTGGTGTGATTTGTTCTTACTGGTGGCTCTGAGAAAAAAAAATTGTCTCAGTGTCTTTTTTAGCTTCTAGGGGCCACCTGCAGTCTTTGGTTCATGTACCCTCACGGCACTCCTATTTCATGGTTTCACTGTCATTTCTCCTAATACTGACTCTGTTCTTTCTGCCTTCCTCTTATAAGGGTATCTGTGGTTTCATTTGACCAACTTGATAATTCAGAAAAACAGACTATTTCAAGATTCTTAATTATATTTGCAAAGTCTCATTTACCATGTACAGTACCATATTCACAAGTCCTGGGTTTAACACATGGGCATATTTGGGGACCATCATTCAGCCTACCGTAACTATTGTAAAATGAAATTAGTTTAAAATAAAATTTACCTTTACTCATAATTTTTAAAATATAAAAAGTTGCCCAACTATAATAAAAGTGACTTATAATAAAATTATATGTATTTCAGTATGTAGATGCTTGAGAACAACTGCACTAGAAACATAAGGCCATCAAATACTTTCACTGAAATAGATGAATACCATGCATGTAATGGCAATCATGTCACTGATATAGACATATTGTACTGGTAATGTAAAACAAGGGTCACTGCCATCAATAACAAAATTTTCCAAAAAAAAAAAAAACCCAAAAACTCTTGATAAAGTTACAAGAGTAACTGCTGATTTAGACAGTAGTCCCACTCCTAGGAAATGTAGCTTATATTAAAATGTACAAAAGTAGTTGTGTTTATGTGTAAGACAGTCTTGGATTCTGGGCTCATATAATTAAAAATTTTTTTCACCTACATATATATCCACTAGAGTATTAAAAACAAACACTGATGCTAGAAATGTTAAACAGTGCAATCACTGGAAGAATTTTGACAATTTCTTAAGAAAATTAAATGTACACTTAGCAATGACTCCATCATTCTACTTCTAAATATTGACCCAAGATAAATGAAATTATTGTCCATATAGAAGCATGTACATGAATGTTCATAGCAGTATTACTTCTAATAGCGAAAAACTAGAAATTACTCAAATGTCTATCAACAGTTGAATGGATAAACAAATTTGTGGTATATACATACAATAGAATACTCTGCAGCATTACAAATAAATTCAATCACACTATCCTTTTGTGTGTGTGTGTGTGTGTGTGTGTGTGTGTGTGAACATGAAGAGATAAAAAATAACACATTTATCTGTACTGTCATTTAGACACAGTTCTAGCAAATTATAAACTAATCTGTAGTGAGAGAAAAGAGAAAAAGAGTTCAGCTAATATGGGGATAAAAAAGAGGGTGGGAAGAAAGTTTACAAAAGACCTGAGGAAAATTGTGAGGATGACAAACATATTCATTAGTAACTTACAATGATGACAATGATGATAACATGGGTACTTACATTTATCAAAGTCTTAAATTATACAACATATGTATATATGTTTATGTATACATATGTATTTTATCATGCATTCATTTTCCTGCAATAAAGCTAATAAACTCCTTGAAGTAATTTATGGCGAGAATATTTATAATATTCTGTACAAACATTTTGATCAGAAGGAAAATAACATCTATGCAGGTTTCCCTTAGTTTCTCTGCAAGCCTCTCTCTTCAGAATTGAATGGAGAATTTAGACCTCCACTCAGGCTCTGTCTCTCTCCTCTGTTAAATTAGTAACACATCCAAGGTGATTACAAATAAGCCTTTTCCCTCCTAAAAATTTCAGACCCATCCTATTGGGATTCTTTAATCTTACATGTATATTTGGGCAAAAACTCCCCAAACCACTCTTTGTAAAAATCTGAATATATAAATTGAGGTATTCCAAGCATTGCTAAGTTTCACATAATGAGGTGGTCATAGTTCCAATATGAGCCAAGTTCACTACAGACTATTATACTTTTAGGAGCCTATGGGAAGAAGGTTGCCTGGTAAAATACAGGATGCCTACATAAATTTGAATTCCGATAAACAACGAATGATATTTTAGTATGACCCCAAATTAATCATTACTTATCTGATATTCAAATATAACTGAAAGTTTGTACTTTTATTTTCTAAATCTAGCTACTCTCCCTAGGATTGCCAAAGTTGACTTCAACAGAAAATAACAGAAACACTAGATATATTGATTAAATTTGGGATGGTCAGCATGCCAGGGAGCTTTTAGAATTTATTATTTTAATGTATATATTGTTAGAAGTTCCTGACGAATCTGTGTGTGTGGGGGTGTGTGTGTGCATAATTGAATTTGTATACTTTTTTCAAGTCCAATGATATATAATGACTATGTAGAAGGGTTAGGTTATGTCAGCCCAGTTATATTTGCAAGATAGAAATAATATAAAAGAAGGAATGTATATCTACAGGTTCTTGACTCATTAGTATATCATTTTTTCTTCTCAGTTTGAATGAGCAGAAATTGAATCTGGCTAAGCACTGCCAGTAACACAAAGGCATAATCAAAATCATAAAACATATGCTAGTTCTTGATAATGTATCATTCTTGGTATAAAGTAGAGTAAGCCATATGTTTACTGTTTTCATCTTAACTTGAATATGTAAGGGGATGGGGATATGGCTATAGTTTCTGAATGTGTTTCTACATTGAGGAAATTTAAATCCTGGAAGAGATCTTCTTATTTCTTCTCTGATGGAGAAATAAACCAATTTTCAGAAAAAGTACTTGGGGCAAATCTTTCTGCCCCATAATATTAACACAGATGCCCATAATTTCTTCCGTTATTATCATCTCTGAGATACTAAAGAGGATTACTTAAGTGGAAGAATAAAGAATCCCAGAGAGCAGCTCTTGAGCTTTCTGAGAGATCATGGTAGAAAGAAAACCAGCATGCACAATGTCACAAAACAAAGAGAAGAAAATGTCTTAAGAAGGGCTGTTTCAACTGTGTTGTCTATTGCTGAATGGTTGATAAAAACAGAGAAGTGAACCTGATATTTCAAACATAGAAATTATTAATGACATTAAAAAAAGAATGATTTATGGTGCTTTGGTGGATTGGAGTGAGTTATCAAAATTTGACTGGAAGGGAGAGATAAACAGAGAGGAAAATGAAAATATATATTTTGTTATGAAAGAAGCAGATAAATGAAAAAATTGGTGATACTTGAAGAGGACATAAATAAATTATATTTTGTATTATTTTGCTTTTATATTAGTCTCATTTCACACTGCTATAAAGATACCACCTGAGACTGGGTAATTTATAAAGGAAAGAGATTTAATTGAATCACAGTTCCATATGGCTGGGGAGCCTCAGGAACCTTAAAATCATGGCTGGAGATGAAGGAGAAGAAAGAACTTTCTTCACAAAGCTGTGGGGTGGGAGTTGAGGGAAAGCACTAGACACTTACCAAACAACAAGATCTCATAAGAACTCACTCACTATCACAAGAACAACATGGGGTAATCTGGCCCCATCATCCAATTACCTTCTACCAGGTCCCTCTCTTAAGATGTAAGGATTACAATTTGGATTACATTTTGGTGTGATACTTGGGTGGGGAAACAGCCAAACCATATCAGCTAGCTTTCTTTCTTTCTTTCTTTTCTTTTCTTTTTTCTCTCTTTTTTTTTTTTTTTTTTTTTTTTTTTTGAGATAGTGTCTCTCTCTGTTGTCCAGGCTAGAGTATGGTGGTGCAGTCTCAGTTCACTGCAACCTCCATCTCTGTGCTCAAGTGATCCTCTCACCACAGCATCCCAATTAGCTGGGACCACAGGTCTGCACAACCATGACCAGCTAATTTTTGTATTTTTGGTAGAAACGGGTCTCACTATGTTACCCAGGCTGGTCTCAATCTTGTGAGCTCAAGCAATCCACCGCCTATACCTCCGAAAGTGCTAGGCTTACAGGCATGAGCCACTATGCCCAGACCAACCATATCAGCTTTTTATTTCTAAAATGTTATGCAGAAGAATTTTTGCAGTTTGATAGGGATAAACCAGTAAATAGGAGTGATTGATATTCTAAGGTAATTCAGGACAATTTCAGGATTGAAGTTCTTGATGACAGCATAAGGGATCATGTCTAGATAAGAAGCTGGTAGTGCACAGGTTGACCCTAGAGAAAAGAAAATTCATCAGTAGTAATAGGGGGAATTTGTGTATGTTCTTGAAAGAGTACATGCATGATTGTTTCTATTTTCGTAATGACTATAAGTTGAGTTTGTCAGCTGAAATGGTGGTGGTCATAGAATAGGGTAGTTGGGGTAGAAATCTGATAAAAATGAACAGGTATGCACTATTTAATTTAGAGATTAGGAAAGTATCAATATCAATGAAGTGTAGAAGTATAGTAGGACTATTATGCCGTTTCGAGAGCCATTTGCTGTTTGCGAGTGTAGCCAGCATAGTTTTTCAGCAGAATGCAGCTGTACTAG
The DNA here is from genome assembly GCF_049354715.1 of Callithrix jacchus. Taxonomy (NCBI): domain Eukaryota; kingdom Metazoa; phylum Chordata; class Mammalia; order Primates; family Cebidae; genus Callithrix; species Callithrix jacchus. The sequence goes on from NC_133511.1 coordinate 91,378,783, forward strand.
TGCAGACACAGAATAGCTGGACAGATGAGTGAAAAATTCAGTCATGTGAAAAAATTCATTCTCAGTTTCAGCCACAACGTGGCAGTGTTTCCACAGTCAACTTAACTGACTTTCATATGCCTCATAGGTCAAGAGATGGTTTTGGACCAGATAATTATAAAGTATTAATAGACTTTTCTAAAATGAGAAGTAATACATTTCAAGAGGAAGCTACTTTGTTGCATTTCAGACAAGGGCTGAAGATTGCTTATTTAGAACCATTTTCAGATTTCAAAATATACTCTTCAAAAAACAGTCTAAAATAGGAATGACACTTAGAACAAAAATAAAACAAAATATTTTATCTGAATTAACATATGAACAATAATTATTATTATTTAATATTCACAAAAACATCATGAGAAAAGAACTAAGAAGACAAGGCACAGAAAGGGAGCAATTAAAGAAGTGATTTTGTCACTGTGCTCAATCAAGCATATTATATCACTGTTGTTGTAATTATACAACTCTGATGAGTTACCATCTGAAAGATCTTATTTAAAGCAGTTCCTTACCAGAAGAGCCAATGTTACAGATGAAATCCAAAGGCTATCTGCTATACAATTTCCTCTTGCTCAGGGGAGGTCAGCCTTCTGTTAGATTCAGGCCTGCAACTGATTGGATGAGGCCCACCCACATTATGGAGAGTGACCTGCATTGCTCAAAGTTCACTGATTTAAATGTTAATCTTATCCAAAAAACACAGTCACAGAAACATCCATAGTAGTGTTTGACCAAATAGGTTGTCATCATGGTTCAGGTATGTTGACACCTAAAATTGGTTATCACAGCCAGTAATATCATAAATTGTGTATTTGCCCCACGTTGGACCAGTCCTGGTTTCTCTGAACTTGAACTTCAGATCCATTGTCAATGCATCATATGACCAGGTTTTCAGACTTTCCATGCAGAACTTCAAAATCAGGCCTGAGAATTGGTTCCTTGAATCCACTGAGGCCTCAGTAGGGACTTTCTTCCCTGGAGGGCATGCTCTATTCCAAAGTCCATCACTCTATTTGACACTTCACTCTGAAATGTGACAGAGTCTATTTACTCTAAACTGTTCTTCTTCCTCCTCCAGGTGATAAAGCCTATGTGTCCTCTTTTTCCCTTCTTGCCCTGGCTGCCAAGGTGCTCATAGCAAAAGCTGGGCTCTCTGGTTATCATTTTCCTGGACCTGGATGCCATGACATCATTGTCTCTTTTACTCTTTTCTTCCTCTTTTTGGGTGGTTATATTCCTGGTGAACTTTTGTTCTAACATAATCCATACTTTCTGGGTGAGTCAACTGCCATCTGAGCAAATCAGGGTAGCATAATTCCTTGGGACATTGTGCTTTGGGACACTGTCCCCAATATCACTTGGGGACAAGACATCTAATCAAGGCCTGGTGCATGATATATACTCAATAAATATTAGCTGTTTCTTTTTAAGCTGCTGCTTCTTGCATGTAGAGAAACATTTTGATTGGTTGCCTTACACTCATTCACTTATACTATTCAGATTATTGCTGATATTATTTGTAAAATCCTACAGAGGGATTATAACCCAAGTTTATATATATTTTTGCTAGTATTAAAAAACTAAAAAATATGGGCACAACAGAAACCCAAGCAAACTTTAATGCTTAGAAAAGAAGAGGTTTAGGGCACATTAACCTGCATTGATGTTCTGGTATTGTTTTTGGAAAATGAGGCATTTCATTAATAAGTCCATTTGAATGTGTCCTACATTATTCTGTGATGTGTCAAGAAAAATGATACATTTTAATTTTTATTGAAATAAATGGCATGCATTTATTAAGAGTAAATCACTCAAGCCTAGACATTAGGAAATCCCGATGTATTCAAGCTCACCAATAAATAAGTAAATAAAATAAAATAAAATAAAGTAATGATGGATCTAACCAGTTACACTTTGGGTTGGATAGATGTCCACAGAATTATAAAGCTTCTTCACTCAAAATTATCTGAATAAATTAAATTGAAACTTTGCTCCTCTTTTTGACTCTGAGTTTCATGGCATTGCATTTTACTAATGACCAATCCTATAGTGTTTACCCATTATTTTTTATGAACTGAAAATGTAATATAAAAAAATTCTGTTTGAGTTTGCTTAAGGTAAAACACTGTTGTACAGATTTACTATTTTCAAAGTTTTACGTATTTTCAGAGAGGAAGCAGGAGAGAACTACTGAAAAGAAGAGTAAAATCATCAGTTCTAAAATTCAAAAACTCACTTTGGCATAAGATATCCCAGATCTATTTCCTAAAGCTTTCACATTATAAGATTTTTCTCTGTAAGATTCAAGTTTAAAAATGTATTAGAAATCACTTTTGACAAATTAATGTAACATTATTTAGTGATACTACACTAAGAGTTCCACAGCACTGATAAGTACAAAATTAAAAACAGGTCTATAAAGTTATTTATATTATTTTGTTTTTGTCTTTTGTGGGTTTATTGTTGTTGTTTCTTTTGCTTTCAAAATTCATTTTGCTTGTTTTCTATAGTTAGGTCTTACCTAACAATCAATAAAGCTATTTAAAGAGCAGAGTTTCAATGTACTTGTTTTTATTTAAATAATCATTCAAATATATTTGTAGTGCCCAGTGTGACACATCCATCTGATTTGTTCTTTGTTCTATTAAGAGAGCCTCTGGCAACCAGAAAAGATCAATATGAAGTTCTTCAGCAGACTTAATTTCATCGTTTTCCTAGAACCCAAATATCTTGAGTGATTTACTGAAAATGAACTCTTTGCTATGTACTTAGTTTCTAGTGTGCTTGTGAACTCAACATTCTGCAAATGACAGAAGCCAATCCCACACTTTTCCTTATATCACAAGTTCAGTGAAAAGCTAACTTGCCTCTCCTCCCTGCCAGCAATCAGTGGAACCATTTTATCATATTATCATATTGCCCCAAGTTCATTCAGGTGGCAGCTATTAATATTTCAGAAATAATTAAATTCATACCATGACTCCAGTTTGAATCATCATTATTGTGGTCTAGGAAGGTTTGTCACCTTAAAACACAAGGTTGTTTTCTACTATAGAAATCATGCTGGGGTAAAATGGACATTAAGATAGTAACAGGGCTATGAGTGTGTAGTAGGTTAAAAGAAATAATTTAGCAGCCAGGATCAAACTTTTAATGAAATTATATCCCATTGTTTATTTTAAAAGGTTTTTGATTAACAACATTCGATTATAACTTTTGATTACAGCAAACAATAAATAGAAATATATACCATACAGTATGAAGGACATAAAATGGGTATATCTCAGCACTTGGCTGTAATCTCTAAGCAACATGGTTCTCAATTTTTAGGGTTAAAGGATAACCTGGGACATTTATTAAAACTGCAAGTTTTGGAGCCCTACATTAACAGATTCTGATTCAGTAGATATGGCTTTTGGCCCATGAATCTACATTTTTAATAAAAATACAGGTTTATTTTCATATCACAGCCTAAAAACTCTCCCAGGCCATGTAGACAAGGGGCTGGTAAAAACAGTCTTTTGGCCAGAGACCAGAGGCTTCAACTTGAACTGGCTGAGACAAAGAAAAAAGTTATCTCCCAGAAGACTGTCTTCAGAGTTCTCTAAATTTAATTACCTAATTATTTTTATAGAGTTGTCTTTTTAGTGCAATTAAATTGTTTTTCTATCAATTATTTACTGAATGGGTAAATTTGCCAGTAGTTTTATGCAAACCTTTTCTAGTCCTAATTGACGTAAAACAAAATAAAAAGACACAACCTCTAGTTTCAAGGATCTTTCGAAGTCTAAGTAGAGATGGATAGCATTCTACACAGATTCTCGAAAAACAAGGAATTATTCAACTCCACTTTCTTCCATGTATAGGCAATGAGGCTTCAGAAAAGCAGATTGCATTGTCATCTGTACTAATATAACTGAACAGAGAATTTTGGGAAGAGTGACTTTATAGTGGGTGATACCACTTTCAACTTTACTTTACTTCCCAGTGTTAATCAAAGCCTGTTTTTCACCTTCTTCATATATACTAGCATAATTAAACTCTTATTTAGAAAGCTTGATATCTGAGAAAGCCACCGCATCAATATAATGTTTCATAGCTTTCTGAATTGCTTTTTAGAAGCAATTATATTCACCAATGTTAAATCATTACTGAATGCTTACCATGTGTTATGCATTGATAGGAGTGAAGTATTGAGCTAAACACACAAAAATTCTTGCTTTTATGGAGTTTACACTCTAAAGAAGAAAAGCAGAAAAGTTTCAAAAGTATATAAGTAAAACATAAAGTGAGAATGGTCTAGTTTAATGTGGTTAGCCCAAATAACTAGAAGAATGGGTTCTTCACTAATGGGGAAAACTGTCAGAGGAGCTTTCTTGAGGTAAGATTACCTGTTTGACTGAATGGGCAACATGTACTTGACTTGACACAGGGTTGAATATCTTCGATTTTTTTTTTTTTTTTTTTTTTTGAGATGCAGTCTCACTCTGTCGTGATCCCAGTGGCGTGATCCCAGCTCACTGCAACCTTCACCTCCCAGGTTCAAGCGATTCTCCTGCCTCAGCCTCCTGAGTAGCTGGGACTACAGGAATGTGCCACCACATCTGGCTAATTTTTTTTTGTTGTTTTTGTTGTATTTTTAGTAGAGACAGGGTTTCATCGTGTTAGCCAGGATGGTCTCGATCCTTAAGTGCTGGATTACAGGCGTGAGCCACGGCACCCCGGGCCAATTATTTTTAACTACATATTATCTTCAGAAATTTTTAAATCCATAACAACCAAGTGCACTGCATTATCATCAGTTTGTAGAAGTGGTAAATAATTATTCCTGAATTTGTATTGTTAATTGGGCAAAGAATATTTTGCCTTTCAAAAGTGTGATCCCAGAGTATAAATCTCCTTAAAACAATCCCCCTATAGGTCAACTTGACCTTTTCATTTTAAAATAGTAAGAATACATCACAAATAAACTCTAAGAAGTGTCATATCACTGTTTGCTACTCTCTCCATGAGCCATTCTTTCCATGAACCATGCAAACCTACCCCGAAGTCTGTGGAAGATGAGTGACCAAAGAAAGAAGCTGACAAATACAATTTCTCAGAAAAAAACATTTAATCAGAACTTAAAAACAGAAGCTATATCTCTGTCTCAGATGGTGGCAAGACAAAATGGTGAATCCCTGTGCCATTGTCCCTTAAACCCAGGGCTTGTATACCATAGGGAAAGGGTAGTCCAGAAGGGATGTGTAGAAGAATTGACGTACCATTACATCAAGGTTGTTAGACCTAACGGCAGAATTTATAAGAAACAAGAAACAATATATAAGCTGGAATTTGTATAGGACTCCTCAGAACTGGCATTAAGCAGATGTCAACATAGTGGATTAATATACAAGATGAAGTGGCTTTGGCCTCCAGACAGATGTTTCTATCCTAGCATGTTTCTTTTTCGTCAAATTCTATATCAAAATTTTACCACTATTCTGTTTTCCCTTTTAAACAATCTTAAGAAAGATGTTAAGAGATTTTCCATGATAATCTCAGCCCCTAAAACAATGAGTGTATAGATTTATGAGGAGGCATGAAGGAAATATACGTTGTATGAATGAACGAGGAATACATTTCAGAGCTGTTCACTAATTATTCTTTAGTGGAAGTTAACTTCTTAGATGATAGGTACATTCTTTTAAAGACAGTTTTACAAAAACTAAAAGACAATTCAGAAATGAAAAAAGAGTCTCAATTTCAAACGCTGGTTCTGAATGTCATTTAGTTTGAAGACATTTCGTTTTTAAATGTCTTTCAGAGGGTAATGAAACCTAACAGTAATAAGATAAAACAGCAGCAACTTGTGTTCATTCCCTGAGCAAGATTTTCAAGACTCTGGTGACATTACATAATGTAAAGAAGGATATGAGAAGCTTTTAGTTTAACTGATATTTGACATTTTGTCTATAAAATGGTGTCTCCATAATATACATTATTCTCCTCATTCCCAATTTTCCTAACATAGAAACATTGGAGATAATGTGTGAACACATTAAGAATCTGTACCACTAGTACTCAGACATTCTTAGTCCAAACTCTACATATTTTTTTAACTTTAGAATTTGAAATGGTCTGTGCAAATCATTTCAACCTTACATACTAATGATTCTTAGTTGATTAGAAGTCCTTAAGAAACATCATTGAAAATCAAAGCAATTTCTCTTATGAATATTTTGTGTTGCAATTGCGCATTTAAAGCATTTTTGAATTTGGACTTTACAAATTGAAGTTTCAGATGATTCAAACAACAGAAGCACTGAAATTCCCCTCTGTAGATAGGACAGTGGTGGAAGTAGGGAGAAAACTTTGTTTATCTCAGTTGTCCTCAGACTTGTATCTATGTAAAAGTCATTCTGGGGGTTATTTTAAAATATGGATGCTTACAGCACAACTCTAAGAAGTCTAATTTAACATATCTGTGGGGAAGGGGAGATAGCCGAATTCCCTATTGAGGGTGATTCCAATTTGCAGCATGGTTGAGAGTCACTGGCATAAACAAATAAAGGTAATACACACGTAACAGCAACATTTAGCTATCTAAGAGAAAAGTTTTTTTTTTAATCTCAAGTATAGAGAATCCATTTAAATGCTATAAAATATTTTTTCTTTAATGTTTCTATAATTCAATTTTCAGCACTCACATGGCCTTGCCTAAGTGAGCCTGCAGGTCCACAAGAAAAGGAAAGCTGCCTTCTAACATTTTCCAAGTAGCTATGGAGACTTTACAAATTGGGTTACAGTCCTTCTAAACTTTCAATGAATATGAAATCCTCTAGGTTCCACTCTGATAAATACATAGGGTAAACTGTTAAAACACATTATTTGATTTTATTCTTCTAAACAAGAATAACATGTACCTTGCTGTTTGCCACTGCATTTGTAACACCAGAGTTGGCTTTCCTGGATGAATGTAATGTCTGAAATAGATGAATGTGATAGGGATGTCGATGATGAAAAATACTGTCAAGTAAACTTGTACAGTCAGTCTCCTTCAGAGCTTTACTTTAAAAAAAAAAAGGCAAGGCAAAACAAAACAAAAATCAAACAAAAAGGCACCAACTTCTTTACAAGTATCTTTTCTTATTATCTTTCACCCTTCATTTTCTCATATTTCCTCTCACTCTCCACATAACAATATTGGCTTTAAACATAACTAATTTATACATTAAAGGAAGTAACATTTTATTCTATATTCGGTCTGTTTCTAGGAGTGTGATGATTTCCATGAAATTCTGAATTTGGAACATCCAGTTGGCAGGAAAATAGTTTACTTGTTTCTCATGTATTAATATAAAGGTTTTGACTGCAATACTTTATACTAAAGAGGACATCATTTAACATTGCTCTGAGGTGGAATAAAGTTCCCCTTAGAATCCTGAGCTCTTTCTATGAGCACTAGTCTCTTTTATTCAGAATATCTCCCCTTCACATTACTCAAGTCAACTTGTATACCATTCAGTTTCCCTGCACTGGATTTTCTTTTTGTCTCTGATCAATCTATTTTCTTTCTTATTTCCTCTCACTCATATAAAATGACATTAGCTAATACAATGTGATAGTGAATAATATTGATAAAACCTCAAATTATCATAAATGTTGAAATAATCTGTGCATTTGTATATACAAAGATTTATTTTATATTTTCAAACTTTGTGAAACCTGCATTGTTAAGACCTTGGAGAAAATCAAGATTCAAAGATCTCACATGGTGGATTTCTGTTTTAAGCAACAAGGTATCCTAAGCAAATGTAGACATCCTCTAGCTAGCTATATCGTCCACATACTGGTAATAATTCAGAAATGCTAAGAAATGGGACAAAACATTGATATAAAGCTGAGCTTAAATGAAAAAAGTTGTATCTATAGTTTTCAAAATGAAGTAGGAACATAAAATCTTACAGAATGATACAATGGAATGCTATTTTGACAGAATGAGGTTGATTTGGAGGTATGAATACAGAGCCTAAGAAGAAGAAGTACATTAACTTCCATTTGGAGATGTTAACAATTATATATGTAGATGTGGCAACCGATACATGGAGGATGGTCTTTAGTTCCTGTAAGACATGTGAACAAGGCTGGGAACACTAAGGAGGATATGCTTCAAGTCACCATTGAATCAATGAAGCAACAGTTCATGCAGCTTTTGTCTGACAAAATAGTGTACAGCCGGCCGGGCGCAGTGGCTCACGCCTATAATCCCAGCACTTTGGGAAGCTGAGGCGGTCGGATCACGAGGTCAAGAGATCAAGACCATCCTGGCCAACATGGTGAAACCCCATCTCTACTAAAAATACAAAAAAATAGCCTGGCATGGTGGCACATGCCTGTGGTACCAGCTACTCTGGAGGCTGAGGCGGAAGAATCGCTTGAACCCAGGTGGTGGAGGTTGCAGCAAGCCGAGATTGCGCCACTGTGCTCCAGCCTGGTGACAGAGCAAGACTCTATCTCAAAAAAAAAAAAAAAAAATAGTGTACAGCCAGCAAAACCACTACCTTTTATAGCATGCATCAGAAATATGCTTTTTAAAGCATCCTCTATTGTTGTTTACAAAGCTTTCTTGTAAATGGCCATAAATTTGATGGTAAGGACCATAATTAATTCCTGTAGAGTACCTAGTAGTATTCCTTCTAGTCAAATATGACAGGTTTTAATACTTGAAATTGAGATAAAATTGTCTATATTAGAATAGCTGTTTATGAAATCTCACATTTTGTGACCGTAACAAGATAAAGACCAGTTGTGATGAAAGCAGCTACAACAGTCACTAGAGAAATAATAAGAAAGACATCCTATTTCTGCCTATTGTCTTGCTTTTCCAAGATACCTAAACCAGAAGAAGAATCCAAAAGGACTTAGGTAGAAGGTGGTAGAACATGGGAAGGAATGTGCTGAACATATAAAACATAGGCAATGATATGTAAGCATATACCTACGCTTTTTTTTTTTTTTTTTTCAAATTGGTGGTTCTCAATTTGCTTGCCAAAGTCCTCGGTTCCTCCAACTTTGTTACTTCAATATTTTCTGTCATTTAACCTCCATGATTTCCTTCATGTAAGTTATTATTGATTTTAATGTTAATATGTTCATGTATTAATGCACAGTGTATACAAAGTATTTAGCACAGTTCCCAGCACTCAATAGATAATTTTTTGAATAAACAAAGTTTATCTAATGAAAGAGAAAATTTTCCTAGGATGGAAGTGTAAAAAAGGTATAAAAAATGCCATTTTTTAAAAAGAGTATAGATACATTGGCTCTTTATATAGTTATTTTGCAATAATCTTGGCTGACTCTTCCTTTCTTTGTTACTTTCTTTGTTACAGGAGGTCTTGGCGCTGAGTACTGGGTTGGGAGTGAAATCAGCCAGTTGGCACTAAAATATTTAAACGTGATTCCCCCTTTGCATATTTCAGTGGGTCAATGGGAAGAAAGCCAATGTGACAGTGTCTGGAGTGCCTTGGCCAGGACCCAAAGCCTATCTGGCTTTGAAATATAGATTTGAAATGCTCTGATTAGATTGGACAGGAAACAATGATGGTCATTATCTCTTGGGTGGAGGACCACATGCTCTCTCTGTTCATATGCTGGCTCCTCTTACTATAATGCATATCAAAAAGTATATCTGTAAAGATTAAAGTCATTCATTAACCTAATTTTCTTATTTAATTAAGTACATTTCTTAAAATTAGATCTGAGATGCTGAATCAAATGGATTGTAACATCTATATTAATGGTTTTAAGCTATGTTTTTAGCAGACAGTAAACAGAAAAGACAAAATTTCCAATTTTTAATTATCTGAACATTGCTGTAACTGTCTAATCAAACAGGGCTGTTACAGTTGTCAGGATTACTCTATAGCCATGGAGTCTGCAATATACAGTATCTTCTGATCTTTCGTGGCAACAGGTGTGAGCTATTTGTTCTTCATTTCAACCTCTTAACCTTTTGTCTAACTTAATTGCACTTTGAACTCCACACCTGAGCTGTAGCCATCTTTGACTTTGGCTGTACTCCTAGACTACATGGCAGATCTCTCCAAGCTCTCTATTCTTGCACACTACCCATCCACCTTCCACTCTCACCTTCACCCACAGCCTCCAGCAGCCTCAGATTACCCTAACTGTATCTGTCCTAGCTCAGCCAGCTCTCCTCCCAACATACATCATCCCCTGCAATTGGATGGAGACATTTATGGATGCCACTCAGGCTTGGCTTTGACTCACTCCCATTAGCAGACCCTGGAAAATACTATATACAACACAACATCATTATATTTACATTTGTACACTTTGGTCCAATCTGTTTTCAACCAAATGGCCACACTATTCACCTTGAAGTTCACTGGACCAGATTTTACCTAATAAAACTTATGTAAACCCTATAAGCATTATTTTTCCCTGGATCTTACAATTTACTTCCTTTCCAAGGTTGGCCTTGCCTTTTATACTTTCTTCCCCCGCCCTTTTTATTAACTCATTTTTCTCAACTGCTTTGCCACATGGAGTATGCAAACTCCATGCCTACAAGACTCTCAGGTACTCCGGTTCCTGCATACCTCTCAGATCTTATCTTTCAGAATTCCTTCCTCACCCCTCACTTACTGTGTTTCAGTCACATTACCCTTTATATGCAGCTATTCTAACATCCTAAGCTTATTCTCAATTGAGTTTTCTTACTTGCTGATACTTTTGCCAGGAGTGTTCCTCTTTGAAGTATTCTGCTTACTTTTGAGCATAAAAAGTAAGACATTTATGTCTTAGCTCACATATCACCTTAGAAACACACAACCTGCTCACCTTTCCAGCCATGCTCCATCCTTAAAGTTTCTGTCTACATTTCCCAGCGTTATGTCCTTTGTACTATTAATCATCATTTCAAATCGTCTTATGTGTTCATGTTTTCATTGTACATCTTCCCTCATTTGAATGTAACTCCTTTAAAAACAGTACTTGTTATGCCTTGTTCTGTGTTATCATCCATTATGAAGGTGACTGGAAAACAGAAATTTGTCATGAAATATTTATTCATTGAATTAATAAAACAAACCACATAAAAGAGATGGGTGTTATTTAAATGAGTAAATGACTTTGTTCTTATATCCTTTATGCTTGATGATATAAGCAAATTATTAATCTAAATTAAGGTGGGCCCCTTATATTGTATAATACACTTTTTATTCTATGAACCATAATTCAAAATTCACTGATGAGGACATATAAAAATGCTTAAAATAGTGATAAACTTAGGCTGGAGAAGATTTTGGCAATTTTAATAATTTTTTATTTTATGAATCCTCATTGTAGAAAATGCATTTGTCTGGGGGAAAGAGTATAACCTCATAAGAATGCAACAAACTTTTCAAAGACAACAATGACTCTAATTTCTCACTGTCTGCCAACTGAAAGTTCACATATAATACAATCCATGCTTGCTTTTATGTATTTAAATAAATTTGAGAAGTCCTAAAAAAGATCTGAGTATGATATCAGCCACTGGCCTTAGAAATACTATAGAAAGCTGTGATCAAAAGCAGTTGTCCTCATTTCATCTCTGCCATAGAACCAATGTATGCTGCCTGGCAATTTGATACACTTTTTTATTCTGTGTTTCTACTAAATTCCTATTTCTTTTCTCAGTTTAATCAAGATGTGTATAGTCATTTATTCTTTCATTAATTTAAGTGCTAATTAATCCATGTATTCAATATATATTTATTTTGTTCTTCCTCTGAGCTAATCACAGGGCTAGGTATTGTGCTGTGGCAAAAAGAGACTGATTATTCAACTCAATACTCGTGTGATTCTGTGTCTGTCACTTCAGGTCTTTATATCTTAGATTCATCATCTTTAAAAATAAATGTAATAATACAAACCTTTTCTGATGAGTGGTTATATTGATACATAAATTTTATTTTCTTTTAAGTACAAAGTTCTAGACAAATGTAATAAATCCTTATTCCTTTGGATATCTCTGAGTTAATCTAAATTTCTACAGCATAAAGTAGTTTTACTGTTGCTGTAGTGAAGATTAACTATAATTTATTCAATGTTGCCTACTTCATAATTGATTGGCTATAAAATCAAGGTGAGATCTTGAGATTGTTCTTATTAGCACCATTAACAAATTTTCATCGTGGTGTACATGTCAAGAAACAGCTCATGTATTTTTGTTATTTATGATATACTTAAGAATATTTGAGCTCAGATGTGTAACTCTTAGGAGACAAATACCTGAAGATAGTAAAAATCTCATATAAAAATGATGGAGAAAGGTTAGTAGTTATTGCATTAAACTATAGTTTCCATCCATTTTGAAGTGAGTCCAGCCTTTCTTCCTGAATTTATGGCTGAGGTTTATGAGCTTCATATTTATCATGAGTTTTGTTGGAATCTGCAAACTGTTAAGTGACATAATTTTACATTTCACTGTATCAAATTGAGTGACAAGATTTTGAGGTTACAGAAGAAACTGCTGTCACAGAGATGTAGTTACTATAATCTTGTTAATTAAAATAACTACTAAGTATGCTGAATGCTTTCCATGTGTTGCGCTTTGTTCTAAGTGAATTTCATTTATTAATTTACCTAACTCTTCAATGAACTCTGTGAAACAGGTTTGGTTATCATTTCCATTTACTGCAAATCATAAAGGAGTCATGAAATTTGCACAAGAGCACTCAATGAAAGAGCTCTGATTTCATACTAGGCACTTGGCTTTGGAGCTTTTTTCTTTTCATTCTTCCAGCTTCATTGAGGTATCATTGGCAAATAAAAATCGAATATATTCAAAATATGCAATGTGATGATTCTATATATTAATTCACTGTGTAATGATGACCACATTATATTAAGACATTAATAAGTACACATCGTTACCATTGTGTGTGAGCGTATGTGTGGTGAAAAGACTTAAGATCTACTTTCATAGCAAATTTCCAGCAAATAATAAAATAACATTAACTACAGTCACCATGTTATATATTCGATAACCAGAACTTATTCAGCTAATAACTAAAAATTTGTACCCTGCTACTAATATCTCCCCATTTCTCCCATCCCCCTATCCTCCGGCAACCACTGCTCTACTCTCTGCTTCTGTGAGTTTGCCTTTCTAATCTCCCTTAAATGGTCTCTGATCTTTGGGTCTAGCAAACAAAAGGAACAGGAACTTAGAAGGAGAATGGGCCAGATATGGCCAAGGAGAAGAGGTACAATTCTTCATCAATCCTATGTTCTGTGACACAGAGTTTGATTTCTTTCATGAAATAATAATCCCCTTGCTAGACTAAATATAACTGATTCTTTAAAGACCAGTGCACATTTTGTTTTTATTTTAATTCAGCCCTTTGTAATTTCTCCAATACACGTGTACTTTTTTTATTCTTTGGCAGCCACTTATATTACGATGTGTGAAATGTATACCCCAGCTTCCCTTCATTTATTGTAATTATATTTTGTTTATGGAGCCATTTACTCATTTCTCAAAATTCCATTGGCTATGTTTGTGAACCATATATTAAGAAAACAGAGATAAATAAGGTAAGTTATCTGACCTGGAGTATCTTACCTTTGGTAAAAAAAAAAGAAGAAGGTATAGAGTGCCTCACATATACGATTCATGTGTAATCCTGTGGTTACATAAGACAAAACAAAATTGTATTGATTACAATCAAACCACTTACATGTCTTCGATTTCTTAAACAGCAAGAGTAAAACTGAAAATTCTCAAAGATTAGATTAATAGTTAAGAAAATGAAGAACTTATCAAAATAATGGTCAATGGAACTGAAGTCACAAATGAAAATATAAATACCCTGAAATCTTTGGCTACTGAAATAAATAAATGTAATATATAATAAGGCACACTGAATAAAGAGAATGTTGGTGGCTTTTTACACACCTGCTCAATTTAGGAAAGTAGAAATTATATAATTGATTTACTTTTTGATGTATAATTGATGTACTTTCACGTGATTTGTAAGTAAAAATTATACAATTATGCAATTGGTTTACTAGAAATTATACAACTGTACAATTAAGTATAGTTATACTAGAGTGTTTACACTACTTTGTCTCTAAAAACTTGATATAAACTCCTCCAATTTCCTTGCAGTTTAATATACTTGTTGGTACATTTTGCTTTGTTGCAGACATCAGGCATGCCAGTGAATGTATTTTCATTGGGTCTGTACTCCACAGAATTTTAAATAACAATTTTACGGAGATACAATTTATGTGCCCTATAATTTACACATTAATTGTGTAAAATTCATTCAGAATTGTGCACACATCACCATGAGCAAATTCAGTACATTTTCATTACCACAAAAAAGAATTCCACAGCCATAAGCAGTCACTTTGCATTCTTTCCCATCCCCAATCCTAGGCAATTGCGAATGTATTTCTGTTTCTATAAATGATGACTTGCAATATTTCATCTCTCCGACTTGTTTCTTCCAACTAGCATAATGTTCTCAAGGTTTGTGTAGTACCATCTGTCAATAAGTTATTAATAATTTATTCATTTTTATTGTCAAATATATTCTATAGATAATACCATATTTCTATCTATTCATCAGTTCATTGACATTTGTATGGTTTTTACTTTTTGACTTTAATTAATAATACTGCTATGAACATTCATCAAAAATTTTGTGTGTGAGCATGTTTTCATTTATTTTGGGTATATACACAGGAATAGAAATATTATGTCTTATGGTGTCTATAAATTTCCTTTTTTGGGAAACAACAAATTGTTTTCCAAAGCAGATTCACAATTTTATATTTCCATTAGCAATGTATGAATATTTCAATTTTTCCGCATCTTCTCCAGTACTTAACATCTGTGAATAGAGACAATTTTACTTTATCCATTCCTATATAAAGGTCTTTTTCTCCCCCGTGGTTGCCTATCACCACTAAAATTTTGAGTAGAAATTATGAAAGCCAACATCCCTGTCTTGTTGATGATCTTACCCCCCAACATCAGGCATGCATTTAGCCATGTATCATTTAATATTCTTTATCAGGCTGAGGAAGCTCCTTTTTATTCCTAGTTTTTGAGTATGTTCATCAGAAAGAATAGCTAAATTTTATTAATGATATTCAAGTGACTTTTATATTTTACTTTGTAAGTATAGTGTATTATATTAATTGATTTTTGGATGTCAAACTAAATTTGCAGTCTGAGGATAAAACCCACATTATGGAGAATAATCTTTTTATATATTGCTGAATTCAGTTTTCTAGCCTTTTGTTGATGATTTATGTTGTCTATATTAGTAAAATTCTTATGTATTTCTTTTCTTACGATTTTTTTTCTGGCTTTTGTGTTAGGATAATACGGGACCCATAAAATGAGATGAGAATCTTTCTGTTTTCTGGAAAAGGTTGTGAAAAAAATTATAAAAACTCTTTTGTAGATGTTTTGTAAATTTTACCAGTAAATTCTTTTGATTCTGCACTTTTTGTGTGTGTGGTAGTTACTAATTCAATCTCTTTACTTGTTATAGGACAGTTTAGATTTTGCATTTCTAAGGCAGTCTCAGTTCCTTTCTAGGAATCTGTCAATTTTACCTATGATATCTAAATTTTGGATATACTTTGTTAAAAATATGACCTTATAATCCTTTTAATTCCTATAAAGTTAGTAGTAATGTTACTTACTTCATTCCTGATTTGTAATCCCCTCTTCTTACATTGGTCAGTCTAGCTAAAAGTTTTTCAATGCTGTAGAACTTTCAAATAAACAACTTTTGGTTTAATGATTCTTCCTATTGCTTTTCTCTTTTCAATTTGATTAATTTTCATTCAGTTCTTAATATTTCTTTCTGTTTAATTTTGGTTTACTGTGATTTTTTCCCCCAATGTCTTAACATGAAAGTTAGATTATTGATGTAAGATATTTCTTCCTTTATAATGCAATCCTTTTTATCTATAAATTTATCTCTTATCAGTGCTGTCATGGCAGCTCCAAAGTTTGGGGTTGATGTACCTTCATTTTTATTCATCTTGATTTATTCTCTAATTTTTATTTTTTTGTTGGCTTACTGGTTATTTAGTAGTGTTTTAATTTTCACAGATTTGTGAATTTCCAAAATGTCTTTAACTTTGTTTACAATTTTGCTCCATTGTTGTTGAAGAGATATTTTTATTTAATTATTTTAAATTTGTTAAAGTATTTTGTTCCATAGTTAAGAGAGTTTCATGTGCATTTGAGAATAATGTCTATTTCATTACTATAGGTTGAGTATCCTATGAATGTCTGTTAGGTACAGATTGTTTATAATTTGTTCAAGTCTCTTACTTTCTTGCTGATCTTAACAATTGATCAGTATATTAATAAAATAATATTGTAATCTCCAACTATTAATTTTCTATTTCTTTATTCAATTGTGTTCAATTTGTTTTACTTATTCTAGTGTTTTCTGTTGGTTATATATACTTTAAAGCTGTTACATTGTTTAAAAATTTTTCTTTTCTTTTTAATTTTTTAAGATGGATTCTTGGTCTGTTGCCCAGGCTGGAGTGCAATGGTGCAATCTTGGCTCACTACAACCTCTGCCTCCCAGATTCAAGCCATTTTCCTGCCTCAGCCTCCTGAATAGCTGGGATTACAGGCATGCACCACCATGCCCAGCTAATTTCTGTATTTTTAGTAGAGACAGGGGTTCAACAGGTTGATTAGGTTGGTCTCAAACTCCTGACCTTGTGACTGCCTCAGTTTCCCAAAGCACTGGGATTACAGGTGTGAGTCACCACACAAGGCCTAAAAATTGTCCTTTTAATTACTATAAAATATTTTTCTTTATCTCTATCTACATTTGAATTTGTGTGTGTATTAGTCCATTTTCACGCTGCTGATAAAGACATATCTGAGTCTGGGATACAAAAGAAAAAGGTTTAATGGATTTACAGTTCCAAGTGGCTAGGGAGGCCTCGCATTCATGGTTGAAGGTGAAAAGCACTTGGCAAGAGAGAAAATGCGAGAGAAGCAAAAGCAGAAACCCCTTATAAAACAATCAGCTTTTGTAAGAAATACTCACTACCACAAGAACAATAAAGAAGAAACTCCCCCATGATTCAATTATCTCCCACCTCTCATAATTCCCTCCCACAACATATGGGAATTATGGGAGTACAAATCAAGATGAGATTTGTGTGGGGACACAGCCAAATCATAGCATTCTGCCCCTGGCCCCTCCCAAATCTCATGCACTTATATTTCAAAGTTAGTTACTTCCTATATACAATGGATGTATAGGTATTAGGTAAATACAGTTGCTCCAAATGGGAGAAATTAGCCAAAACAAAGGGGCTACAAGGCTTTATGCAAATCCAAAATCCAGCAGGGTAGTCAAATCTAAAAACTCCAAAATGATCTCCTTTAACTCCATGTCTCACATCTGGGTCACACTGATGCAGAAGGTAAGCTCCAGTGGCTTTGTGAGGCTCAGACCCTGTGGCTTTGCAGGGTATAGCCCCACTCCTGGCTGCTGTCATGAGCTGGCATTGAGTGTCCACAGCTTTTCCAGGCCCATGGTGCAAGCTGTCAGTGGATTTACCATTCTGGGCCATGAGCACCCTGCCCCTGTAACAAACTTCTTCCTAGACATCCAGGCATTTCCATACAACTTCTAGATAGAAGGTCTCAAACCTTAATTTTTGAGTTTTCTGCATGCACAGCCTCAACACCAGATGGAAGCTGCCAAGAGCCAAGGCTTAGGGCTTGTACCCTCTGAAGCCACAGGCCAAGCTATACTTTGACCATTTTAGTAACGGCTGGAGGGGCTTGGACACAGAGCACCAAGAACCCATACTGCGTATAACAGAGGGAACTTCAGCCCAACCCATTAAACCATTTTTCCTTCCTAGGCCTCCCAGCCTGTGATCCAAGGGACTGCTACAAAAGCTTCTGACATGCACTTGAGCCTACCTTGAGATGTTTTACCCATTGTCTTGGTGATTACTGTTTAGCTCCCCAATTTCTCCTCAGAAAATGGGGTTTCCTATTACATCATCAGGTTGCAAAATTTCTGAACTCTTATTCTCTTTTTCCCTTTTAAAACTGAATGGTTTTAATAGCACCCAAGTCATCTCTTGGATGCTCGGCTGCTTAGAAATTTCTCCAGCTGATATCCTAAATCATCTTCCTCAAGTTCAAAGTTCCACAATCTCTAGGGTAGGGGCAAAATGCCACCAGTCTCTTTGCTAAAACATAAAATCAACACCCTGTTGTCAAAATTGAAAGAGCTAGAGGAGCAAGACCAAAAAAACTCAAAACCTAGAAGAAGACAAGAAATAACTAAGATCAGAGCAGAACTGAAGGAGATAGAGACACAAAAAACCCTTCAAAAAAGCAATAAATCCAGGAGCTGGTTTTTCAAAAAGATGAATAAAACGACAGATCACTAGCCAGATTAATAAAAAAGAAATGAGAGAATAATCAAATAGATGTAATAAAAAAAGATAAAAGGAATATCACCACAGATTCCACAGAAATACAAACCATCATCAGAGATTATTACAAACATTTTTATGCACAAAAAAATAGTAAACCTAGAAAAAATGAATAAATTCCTGGACACTTACATCCTCCTAAGCCTAAACCAGGAAGAAGTCGAAACTCTGAATGGACCAATAACAAGGTCTGAAGTTGAGGCAGCAATTAAAAGCCTACCACACAAAAAAAGCCCAGGTCCACATGGATTCACAGCCGAATTCTACCAGACATACAAAGAGGAGCTGGTAGCATTCCTTATGAAACTATTCCAAACAATCCAAAAACAGGGAACCTGTCCCAAATCATTTTATGAGACCAACATCATCCTGATACCAAAACCCAGCAGAGACTCAACAAGAAAAGAAGACTTCAGGCCAATATCCATGATGAACACAGATGCAAAAATCTTCAATAAAATACTGGCAAACCGATTGCAACAGCATATCAAAAAGCTTACCCACCATGATTAAATAGGCTTCATCCTGGGGATGCAAGGCTGGTTCAACATACGCAAGTCTATAAACGTAATTCACCACATAAACAGAACCAAAGACAAAAACCACATGATTATCTCAATTGATGCAGAGAAGGCCTTCAACAAAATTCAACAGCCCTTTATGCTTAAAACCCTCAATAAGCTAGGTATTGATGAAACGTATCTCAAAATAATAAAAGCTATTTATGACAAACCCACAGCCAATATCATACTGAATGGGCAAAAACTGGAAGCATTCCCTTTGAAATCTGGCACTAGAGAAGGATGCCCTCTCCCACCACTAGTATTCAATACACTATTGGAAGTTCCAGCCAGAACAATCAGGCAAGAAAAAGAAATAAAGTGTATTCAAATAGGAAAGGAGGAAGTCAAATTGTCTCTACTTGCAGACGACATGATTGTATAGCAAGAAGACCCCATTGTCTCAGCCCAAAATCTCCTGAAACTCATAAGCAACTGCAGCAAAGTCTCAAAATACAAAATCAATGTGCAAAAAGCACAAGCATTCATATACACCAATAACAGACATAAAGAGAGCCACATCAAGAATGAACTCCGATCACAATTGCTACAAAGAGAATAAAATACCTGGGAATACAACTAACAAAGGATCTAAAGAACATCTTCACGGAGAACTATAAACCACTGCTCAACAAAATAAGAGAGGACACAAACAGATGGAAAAATATTCCATGTTCATGGTTAGGAAAAATCAATATTGTGAAAATGACCATACTGCCCAAAGTAATTTACAGATTCAATGCTACCCCCATCAAGCTACCGATGACCTTCTTCACAGAACTGAAAAAAACCACGTTAAACTTCATATGGAACCAAAAGAGAGGTCACATAGCCAAGTCAATTCTAAGCAAAAAGAAAAAAGCTGGAGGCATCACACTACTGGATTTCAAACTATACCACAAGGCTACAGTAATCAAAACAGCATGGCACTGGTACCAAAACAGAGATATAGACCAATGGAACAGAACAGAGGCCTTGGAGGCAACACAACACATCTGCAACCATCTGATCTTTGACAAACCTGACAAAAACAAGCAATGGGGAAAGGAGTCCCTGTTTAATAAGTGGTGTTGGGAAAACTGGCTAGCCATGTGCAGAAAGCAGAAACTGGACCCCTTCCAGACACCTTACACTAAAATTAACCCCGGATAGATTAAAGACTTAAACATAAGACCTAACATCATAAAAACCCAAGAAGAAAACCTAGGCAAAACCATTCAGGACATAGGCGTAGGCAAGGACTTCATGATCAAAACACCAAAAGCATTGTCAACAAAAGCCAAAATAGACAAATGTGACCTAATCAGACTCCACAGCTTCTGTACAGCAAAATAAACAGTCATTAGAGTGAATTGACAACCAACAGAATGGGAAAAAAATTTTGCAATCTACCCATTTTACACAGGGCTGATATCCAGAATTTACAAAGAACTAAAACCAATTTACAAGAAAAAAACAAACAAGCCCATTCAAAAGTGGGCAAAGAACATGAACAGACACTTTACAAAAGAAGACACACGTGAGGCCAACAAACATATGAAAAAAATGCTCATCTTCGCTGGTCATTAGAGAAAAGCAAATCAAAACTACACTGAGATACCCCCTCACGCCTGTTAGAATGGCGATCATTAAAAAATCTGGAGACAACAGATGCTGGAGAGGATGTGGAGAAATAGGAACACTTTTACACTGTTGGTTGGAGTGTAAATTAGTTCAACCATTGTGGAAGACAGTGTGGTGATTCCTCAAGGACCTAAAAATAGAAATTCCAGCAATCCCATTACTGGGTATATATCCAAAGAATTATAAATCATTCTACTATAAGGACACATGCACACGAATGTTCATTGCAGCACAGTTTACAATAGCAAAGAACTGGAACCAACTCAAATGCCCATCGATGATAGACTAGTCAGGGAAAATGTGATACATATACACCATGGAATACTATGCAGCCATCAAAAATGATGAGTTTGTGTCCTTTGTAGGGACATGGACGAATCTGGAAACCATCATTCTCAGCAAACTGACACAAGAACAGAAAATCAAACACCACATGTTCTCACTCATAGGCGGGTGTTGAACAGTGAGGACATATGGACACAGGGAGGGGAGCCTCATACACTGGGGTCTGTAGGGGGGAAATAGGGGAGGGACAGTGGGGGGTGGGGAGTTGGGGAGAGATAGCATGGGGAGAAATGCCAGATAAGGTGATGAGGAGGAAGGCAGCACATCACACTGCCATGTGTGTACCTATGTAATAATCTCACATGTTCTTCACATGTACCCCAAAACCTAAAATGCAATAAAATAAAATTAAAAATAAATATATAAAAGAAAGAATCAGCTTTACTCTGGTTCTCAACAAGTTCATATCTCCATCTTAGACCACCTCAGCCTGGATTTCATTGTACGTATCATTATCAGCATTTTGGTCAAAGCCATTTAACAAGTCTCCAGGGAATTCCAAACTATCCCACATTTTCCTATCTTTTTCTGAGCCCTCCAAACTTTTCTTATCTCTGCCTGCTACCCAGTTCCAAAGCCAATTCCACAATTTTGGGCATCTTTTCAGCAACACCCTACTCTACTGGTACCAAGTTACTATATTAGTCTGGTTTCACTGCTGATAAAGACATACTCAAGACTGGATAATTTACCAAAGAAAGGGTTTAATAGACTTACAGTTCCATGTGGCTATGGAGGCCTCACAATGGTGGTGAAAGGTGAAAGGCACTTCTTACATGGTGGTGGCAAGACAATGAGAGAGAAGTGAAAGCAGAAATCCCTTATAAAACAATCAGCTTTTATGAGACTTACTACCACAAGAACAATATAAGGGAAATCATGGCCATGATCCACTTATCTCCACTGGGTTCCTCCCACAACATGTGGGAATAATGTGGGTACAAGGTCAAGAGGAGATTTGAGTGGGGACACAGCAAATCAGTGTGTTAACATATATTTTTTCTAATATTAGTATAGCCACTTCAACTTTCTTATAATTGTTTACAAGATATATTTTACCTATCTTTTTATTATCAAGTTGTAAATATCTTTGATTCTAAAATCTGTGTTTTATAAATGGCATATAGTGGATAGTGATATATTTGGCCAAACTGATTTTAGCCTTTGATTGTTTAACTTATACTCAATGTTGTAATTGATATAATTTGATTTAGGTCTGCCATTTTACATTTAATTTTTTTTATATACTGCTCATTTCTTTCTCTTTTCCTCTTTTACTGCTTTATTTGTACTAAATTACTATTTCTAATGTATCAAATCTTTTTGTGTATTTTATATATTTCTGTATTTTTGTTAAAAAAACTTTTTTAATGCTTCCCATTGTTCTTATCCACAAACTTCTTAACTTATTAGAATCTACTTCAGATTTATACTAAATTTTAAAAGATGTAGATATGTTACTCCTATATAGCTCTTTGGTCTCTAATCTTTTTTTGCAATTATTGTTGTACATACTCAATAATACATTGTTATGCATATTACTGTATATAATTTTATGCCATTTAAATTGATGAGAGAAAGCATGTTTAAAGAATGTATTTTTTGCTTGTATTATTTTAATTGGCACATAATTCTATTAGACATATTTATGGCATATAGCTTAACATTTCAATACTGGTATATTGATACAGTGAGTAGTGATCAAATCAGGAATATTAGCATATCTATTACCTCAAACATTTATCATTTCTTTGTTTTGGAAATATTCAAAATCTGTACTTCTAGCTATTTGAAATACATAAAAGGTTACTGTTAGTTATATCCACGCTAGAGTGCTATATAACACCTAGGATGTAGGCCTCCTATCTAGCTGTACTTTTTGTTTAACCAACCTTTGCTAGATCCCCTACAGTGTTTTGTATTGACCTTATTATTATTATTTCTGCTCTTTTATTCACTTCATAACATCAAGTAGAAATCTTCAATTAGGTAAGAATAAAATGTTATACATAATTTTAAAAGAAAAGAATGAATATACTTTGGGAGAATGTGAAGGCAATAGGACAAGCTGATAGAAAGATGCCAAGGAGACTTGGAGGAGCTCCAGCAAACAGGTGGTAATAAAGCACATCAGCCCTCATGAGGAGATTTTCAATTTATTCTAAATTTGCTAATCTTGCATCCAAAATAGTACTTATAGTGGTAAAACATTTTTGTATTCTAGTAAAAATTTTTTTCTTTAAAATTTTGTGATGACACAAAAAATCATAAATATTTGAAGGGACGTGTATCCTGAATGTCCTAATTTTATTATTACACATTGCATTTATCAAAATAGCACATGCACTCCATACATATATGCAATTATTATATATCAACTTGAAAAAATTAAAATAACAGGTGAAGCTTTAGGACACTAGCGGAGAAAATACTAAACTGATGCATGAAGAAACTTTCACAGCTCAGGGCACATGTGTGGACTCACAGAAAATAATTACTGCTGACCATATAACAAAAAGAAATTACCTACAGATTAGGAATATACAAGCCTCTAATAGAAAATACAAAAATGTCAAAAATGAGAAGTTGCAGCATGGAACCAAGAGTTAACAGTGAAAACTGCAAAGAAACTTTAGAAAACTATGTTAAACTATTAAAAGAAATCAATGGAGGAATTAAACTTGTAGTGCAAGAATACAAGAACAAAACATTGTGAAGAAAAAGCAGTCAAAGGGAATGGGATGGAGAAGAAATGTGGCCAAAAAAATTTTAAAAATGGTAAAACTAAAACCACTACTATTTAGTGTATATATATATATATATATATCATATTTAGTGTATATATATATATATATTTTATCTGCTATATAAACAGATTATATATATACACATTTTATCTGCTATATACTGTTTATATGCAGAAAATATAAATAGTGTATGTAGGAGATACATAAGGCAGATATATAAGTATATATAAGATATATATATCTGCTATATATATACTATTTATATATGCTATATATACTGTTTATGTATCTATAAATGTATATGTTTTTATATAGCAGATATAAACAGTATATAGCAGATTAAACATATTCATATATTGTTTATATATAGCAGAAAAACTTAATTTTATATATAGGATATAAAAAATATATATATTATATACTAAATATAGCAGATATAAACAGTATATAGCAGATAAAATATATATACATATATATTCTGTTTATATATAGCAGATACAATTTCAGATAATTAGACAGTATTTCTAAATTGTCTGCAGAACTCCTCTCTAGAGATATGGCTGTGAGTAAATTCAGGGAGTAAGAGCACAGCCTTGGAGCCTGTTCCTGTCTGGATTGGACCTCCATTGACCAACTATTACAGTAAAAGCCAGGGTAGAATCCAGTTGCCTCCGGAAACCACTAGAAGCAGGAGGTATTCTAGCACCAGCAGTGGAAGCAGGAGGCTTGTTAGATCCAGACACTTCATTCCAAATACAGACTGCCCCAGTTTTCCCAAGGGCTTCTTAAACATTTCTTATAAATACTGTTTTTGTTAGAAGCACCAATTGTATAAGACACTGTATTTTCTCCTCTTTTCATTTACTGATTGGCCTACTTTTCTGAGATTCTCATTTAGCAATGACTTTGCTTGTGAATGGGGCAGTTCTTTACCTAAACCAAATGCATTACAGCATTGCCACAGACAAAGATAAAATTGTATATAGGCAAAGGTAGAAGGGAAGGATCATCTATGAAGGAATAACAACAAAATGACACCAAAGCAGTAATGTCTAATATTAAATATCTTCTATGTTTTGTGAAGAAATAATTGCCAACTGTGAACTGTGTTTTTGACTAAACCATAATTCAAGAACAAGGGTAATATGGAGACATTTCCAGGCAAATTAAACCAAGAAAATGTTTTTTTAAAAAAAATCATAGGAGACTGAGATATTGGAGAACTCAAGAGATTGATCCTATAATCATGAACTGGTTGAACAATACAATTAAAGGAGGTAAGATAAATGAAATTATACAGAATGCAATCTATCAGTATTCACTTTTTGTTCACTCAGTTTAAGGCTATAGAAATGCATCTAAATTGTTATTTTCAGATAGTTTTGTTCCTTTTTTATTGCTGAGTTGTTTTCCATAGTAGTATAAATGCACCACAATTCATTCATTCATCTGTTGAAGAACACCTGAGTAGTTTCCCCATTGGGACCATTACAAATAAAAGCTCTTTATACATGAATGTACAGTGTTTTGCATGAACATATGTTTCTATTTCTTTGGGATAATGCCCAGGAATGCAATCATTAGGTCATAGGTCATATGAAATTTGAACATCTAGATTGTTAAGAAGTTTCCAAAGTGATTTCCAGAGTAGATTTACCATTTTCCTTTGCATGTCCCCACACATCTGAGCACTGTATGAATAATCCAGGTTCTCTGTATCTTTTGCATCTTTTCCAGCTTCTGATATTGTCACTGTATTTTTAAAAAAATGTTAGCCATTGCATTGGAATAATGGTATTATATTGTGTTTTTAATTTACATTTCCTAAACAGCAGTTGGTTGTTTCATACATGCTTTTGTCAGCTATATTTATTTTTTTTTAACTGTATTTTGTTGTTGTTGTTGTTGAGACAGAGTCTTGCTCTGTCACCCAGACTGGAGTGCAATGGCCAAATCTCGGCTAACTGCAACCTCTGCTTCCCAGGTTCAAGTGATTCTCCTGCCTCAGCCTCCTGCATAGCTGGGATTACAGGCATGCACCACAATACCCAGCTAATTTTTGTATTTTTAGTAGAGATGGGGTTTCACCATCTTGGCCAGGCTGGTCTTGAACACCTGACCGTGATCCACCCACCTCGGCCTCCCAAAGTGCTGGAATTACAGGTGTGAGCCACACACGTGGCCCATCTGTATGTCTTTAGTGAGATATCTTTTTGTATATTTGCCTACTTTCAAATTGGATTTATTTTTACTATTGAATTTCAAGTGTTATTTATATATTTCAGATTCTAGGTTTTTTTCTTTAGAGATGTGTTTTGTATATATTTCTTCTCACACTGTAGTTCGTCTTTTCATCCCCCAAAAGACTATTTTGCAGACCTAAAGTTTTTTGTTTTATTTTGTTTTGAATTTTGAAGAAGTCCAATTTATCAGTATTTCCTTTCATGGACTGTGCTTTGGTATCAAGTCCAAGAACTCTTTGCCTAGCCCTAGATTCCAGTTATTTTCTCTTCTGTGTTTTTCTACCACTCTAAGTTTCACTTTTCACTTAAATCAATGATCCATTTTGCATTAACATTTGCATAAGATGTAAGCCTTAGGCCAGACTTCTTACCTATGAATATCCAATAGCTCTAGCACTGTTTGTTTACAAGGTTGTCTTTCCTCCACTGAATTGCTTTTGCACCTTTGTTAAATATCAAGTGAACATATTTTCACAGGTCTGCTACAACGTTCTGTATATTTTTTCATTGTTCCCTATCTGTGTACAAATAGCACATTTATTTTTGTAGCTATATAACACATCTTGAAATCAGATAGCTCTTGCTTCCTTCCTATTTTATTCTTTGTTTCATAATTGTTTTAGCTTTTTTAGTTTTTGCCTTTCCATAGAGACTTTAGAACAATCTTTTTCTATATTTATAAAATATGTTGGAGATACTTTGATAGACATTGTGCTAATCATGTGTATCAATTTGAAAAGAAGTGACATCTTTATTATGCTAACTTTCATAATCCATACATATAATATACCTCTTTATGTTATTTACATCTTGTATCTCTTTCTGTGGCATTTTGTAATTTTTGTTTTTTGAGATGGATTCTCACACTGTAGCCCAGGCTGGAGTGCAATGGCACAATCTCTGCTAACGGCAATGTCTGCCTCCCGGGTCCCGGTTCAAGCAATTCTCCTACCTTAGCCTCCCAAGTAGCTGAGACTACTCGCACAAGCCACCATGCCCAGCTAATTTTTGTATTTTTTAAATAGAGATGGGGTTTCACCATGTTGGTGAGTCTGGTCTTGAACTCCTGACCTTGTGATCCACCTGCCTCGGCCTCCCAAAGTGCTGGGATTACAGGCATGAGCCACCATGCCCCACCTGTAATTTTAAAATTATATATCTTTTGCATATTTTGTTAGATTTACACCTATATATTTCATTTTTATTAAGAATCTCTAAGTGGTACTATATTTTAAATATTTAGTGGGTATGTGTTTATTGCTGGTATTTACAAAAGAAATTGATTTTTGTATATTTGATTTGTATCCTACAAACTTGCTAAACTCATCAGTACTGGGGAGGGGGGTTACTGTTGTGTTTTGTTTTACTTTTTACAGATTTGCAGGGTTTATCTATGTAGACAGTTATGTCATCTGAAAATACAAACACATTTTTTTTCTCTTTCCAAACTGTAAACAATTTATTTCTTTTCTTTGTTTTAGTGTACTGGCTAGAAATTCCAACACTATATTTAATAAGAAAGCCAAAGGCAAATATACTAGATTTATATATGAGAAAAACATTCTGTCTTTCATAATTGAATATAATTTTAAATATCAGTGTTGGAGACACTTTCAAGTTGAAAAAAACTCCTTAATTCCAGCTTTTCTGAAATATTATGCTTGAGTGTTGAATTCTGAATATGCTTTTTTGCATATATTGATATGATCATGAAACTTTATGAAATCACACTGATTAATTTTTAAATATTGAATTAGTCTTACCTTCCTGAAATATACTTCAACGGATAATGGTGTATCATTACTAAATTCTATTTCTTAATCGTTTGTTAAGGATTTTTGTCTCTATATTAATGAAAAATATTCACTTACAGTTTTCTTTTTTAGTTTTGCCTTTGGTTTTGGTAAAAGTTACTGTTAGCTTAAAAAAATAAATTCAAAATTTTCTATATATTTATTTTCTAGAAGAGATTGTGGAAACAACGTTAATTTGTCATTAAATGCCAGATACAATTCTGAAATGACACCATCTCAGCTTGAAGATTTCATTTTTGGTAGATTTTAAATTCTAAATTCAATTTTTTGTAGTTTTAAGACTGAATATCATGTTGGATGACTTTGTTTTTGTTTATTGAGAAATTGATTCATTTCATAAAGTTATTAAATTACATGATTCAAGTTGTTTGTAGTATTCCTTATTATCCTTTTAAAATCTGCAGTGTCTGTGTCACATCCCTTATTTCATTAATTTGCACCTTCTATCTTTTTAAATTAGCAAGTCTAGTAAAAGTTCTGTCAATTATAAATAATTTTACAAAAGAACCCAATTTTTGTTTGAATGATTTTCTTTATTACTTTTCTATTTTCAAATTGATTGGTTTCTGCTCTTATTTTTATAATTTCCTTCCTTTTGCTTACTTTGGATTTTTTTCCCCCTTAGGTTTTTGGAGTTGGAGCCTAATAATTGCTTCAAGACTTAATCTCCTTTCTGATATAAGCATATAGTGACATAAATTTCTTTATCAGAATGGCTGTAGCTTTTTCTCATAATTTTTAATATGATAAATCTAACTTCCCTTCAATTAAATATAGTTTGCATTTACTTTGAGACTTCCTGTTACTGCTCTGGATTACTTAGACATGTGTTGTTTACTAACCAAGTTTTATGGGTTAAATTGTGGTCTTCCCAAGAAAATATGTCCATGTATATTCTTTATCAGTTTATGTGAACTTTTTTGGAAGTAGGGTATTTGCAGATCTAATCAAGTTAAGATGAAAGTGAGCCATAATCCATTGTAACTGGTGTCCTTGTAAGCAGAGGAGTAGAGACATATACAGACATCCAGACATGGTTGCTATGTGAACAGGTGGGAGAGTGAAGTTTTGTTTCCAGGAGCCAAGGAATGCCAAGAGTTCTAGATAATCACTGGAAAGAAGCAAGGAAGTGTTTTTTCAAAGAAACTTCAGAGGAAGAGCACGGCCCTGCCAGCATCTTGATTTCAGACTTCTAGCCTCCAGAACTATGAGAAAATATTTCCATTGTTTTAATGATGCCATACGAAATATCATACAAAACGTTATAAAAGCTCTTTACTTCCAGTATATCCCTAGAACCCCAAATGAAAGACGTCTTACTCTCTAGAGTCTCATTATTTTTAGATGAGAACACAAGATATATATGAAGCCCTTTCTCCTTTCTTCAGTAGAAATGTTCTATCATTAATTTTAAAACTGGCAAAATTAATAAAGACTATATTCCATAATTTATTATATGTCACTTAATTGGAGTGCCTTCTAACTTTTCAAAAGAATTTTTGAAGCCAAGTTAGATCACTCAGCTTTTATCAGTGTTCTACTTTTCTGGTAAAATGATGTAAGGTCTAAATCAATAGCTTTAGTAACACATGTATAGCTCAGCATGATTGTCATGCAGCTTGACTGACTTCAGTCTCTCTCTAGACTCAGTTCTCATCAAACTTAACTCACAATGGCATTCTAATTTTCTAATTATTCAGACCAATTTTCAAACTTTGTGATGATACATGCTAGTTTTCTCATATCCTGTCCTTCACTGACTGAAATCCTATTAAATGTTGCATGTCTAGCTAAAATGCTAATATTTTATGAGGACTTCCTAAATTTCCAACTATATTATTAGTGGTATATTCTCCCAAGAGCACAATTTGTCATTTTCATCATGCCTCCTATTATGTCTACAGGTAAATCTACCTAACCAATGTACTGCAATATATTTTTAGGTAGGACAATATCTTTTTTTTCCTTGTAGCAACTAACAGGGTTGTCTGCATACTGCTGTATGCAATAAATATTTTTCCACCAGGTAAAAGTGGTTTTATGTTCCCAAATGATTCATTCAATCTGGAAAATGATACTGACAGAAACTCCTGGATGTTACTGTTTAGAAAATTTATTTCCAGTCTGATTTTCATGCCCAGGGAAATACAAAGATAGTTGCTATGGTCTACAATAAAAAAAAACATGTTTTACTTTTCTCCTTAATGGAATAGTTAGACAGAGGATTATCCCCATGGTATTATTCAATTCTACCTGTGAGCAAGGTACTGTACTTAGCTCCTTAGTTACAATATTATGAGGACAGATATGGAGGGAAGTAGACTAAGGAATGTTCATGATAATTTTTATAAAGTTTTTAATGGTAAATTTTTTACAAGTCTCACTCATGTTCCTTTATATATTCATCCATTAACAAACAGTTTATTTCTCTATCTTGACTAATTTGAATAATGCTGCAAGAACAAATGGTAAATGACCTTGGGTAATTTTTTATGGAAAATGCTAAAGTTTTATAAGTGGTATTCCTTCACCACCTCTTTTTATGGATGAGTCATTTATGAGAATTGAAATAATTAGAATTGGAAAAAAGAAAACTAGAAACAAACTAGATTTTAATATGAAATTGAACCTGTTTATTAAATATTGATCATATCCAGACATCACACACAATCTAAAATAGAAGGAAATATTATTATTTATGAAAACTTGGTTTAACCTAGAAGACATTATGCCAAGCGAAATAAGCCAGGGAAAAATGCTACATGATTCTACTTGTAAAAGGTATCTTAAAATAGTGAAAATTATAGAAGCAGAAAATTGAATGGTGGTTGCCAGAAGACATGGGAGGAGAAAATGGGGATATGTTATTCAGTTAATATAAAGAAAAGAAAGTTACAGTTATACAAGATGAATACGTTCTAGATATCTGCTATACAATATAGTGCTTATAGTTAACAATATAATGTTGTGCATTTAAAAATGTGGTGAGGGAAGATCTAATGTTAAACATTGTTATAGCAAAAAAAATTTTTAAAAAGAAACACAAGAAAACTTTTAGAGGAGATGGATATATTTGTTATCTTGATTGTGGTGATAACATCATAGATATTATCAATATATCAAGATATAAAATATATCCAATTTTATCAAATTGTATACATTAAATATGTGCTTATATATTAATCATATATATATTTTATATATATATATAATTTTTTTTAAGAGAGGGGACAGAGTCTTGCTTTATCACCAGGCCGGAGTGCAGTGGTGCTATCTCGGCTCACTGCAGCCTCCTCCTCCCAGGCTCAAGTGATCTTCCCACCTCAGGCTCCCAAGTAGCTGTGACTACAGGCACATGCCACCACACTTGACTAATTTTTTGTTATTTTTGTAGAGATGGGGTTTCACTATGTTACCCAGCCTGATTTCAAACTCCTGGATTCAAGCAATTCACCCTCCTCGGCCTCCCAAACTACTAGGATTACAAGCATGAGAAATTGTACCCAGCCAATAATTGTAAATGAGATTAATAAAACACCATCGCAAACATTTAAGACAGATAACATTATCCTCATTTTATAGAAAATGAAACTAAAATATTAATAACATCATCAAAAATTTCAGTGAATACCAGAAAACACTTTTTAAGAACTTAGCCTCATTTTATTTGCAAGGTTACCTTAGAATGCATAAGCCACATGTTTTTGATTTGAAGTCACAAAACTATTTAGTTTGTGATAGACCGAGATTCAAACTCAGGTTGTTCTGACATACAAACCCTTACTTATAACCACTGTTCTGTAAACACAATCTGAAATTTTCCAATATATTCCTAATATTGTATCAATCATATTGTAAAAATGTCTCTGTTCCACTAGAGAACAACAGTTTAGGAATATATAAATGAAAACTATCAAGGAAACAACTTTATCATCATCTCTGAAAGTTTGTGAACCAATTTCTCCAGGCTGGAGAGGATGCCAACACCAATCACTGAAGTTCAAGACCTGCTTTACAGCATTCCTCTCTACTAAATCCTGGGCAGCAGGGAAAAATGCAGTTGGCCTGAAAAGAGTACAAATGGCTACAAAAATTCCCAAGTGGTGGGGTTACATGAGGAGGAAGAGAATTAGTTTCTGAATTCATTGTTTCAAACAAGTATCCCTGCTAGAAAAGTTACAGAAGATAATTCAGTTTAATCAAGAGAAACTGAGGAGAACATTTCAGCACAGGATGAATGTCAAATCTGACTGTGAATGAATAATGATGAGGTATTACCATGAATCAGAGGGAAAGCTTCACATGTATGTGCTGGCTGTGAGAAGCCTCAAAATAAAATGCTGTCTTCTTCTTCATGTGAACTTAAACTGTTACCAGTTGTCAGCAGTGGAAACATAGAACATGAGAAATTCTCTCTTCTATTTGCCCAGTCCAAGTATGCATGCTTCGATTAAAAATAAACTTCTGTTTTGTGTACCTACTCTGCATCAAGCACTATGAGAGATGAAAAGATGTACAAAAATATAAGAGGAACACATTACTATTCACAAAACTACTAAACTGGCAACCTGGACAGCTGAGAAAAGGATACAGAAAGTATAGGAAAAGTCACACAGGTTACGAAATACAATCAGTGCTATATAAATCATCCACAAAACAAAGAAGGAATTAGATGTCATTTTATTAAACTCAAAGTGCTTTCAACTTTATGGAATGCTAATACTAAGCTAGGCCTCAATGGACTTGGTTTCTTTTATTTTCATGTTTTCCTATTGCTGAGTAAGGTTAGAGTATTAAGTGGTTGCTTATCTTTTTCATGTGTATGTATAAATGATTTTCCCATAATGGTGATAAACTAGAAAAAAAAAAGGCAATGAGCTCATGTGAAATCAAAGTAAGTTAGGGGATGGGGGAGATAAGTGTAATGGGGATCAGTAAGCAGTGATTGCTGGATCAGGACCAAATTGCCTTTGGCTCATTTGGATTGACTATTCCATGCAAAGGGAGAGTCTGATTCATTTAAAAGCTAAGAGTAGAATTAGATACAAACTATCAAAGTTCTGAGAAGTCTATAGCAAGCCAAAGAATAGTGACTGACTTCTGCTGTTTGAAGAATAATCGGTAAATGTGTCTTATCTTTCAAGATAGATACTTGCATTTCAAAATTGGAGTGGGGTAAGTCAAGAAATAAAGCCCAAAGGTAGTGAGAGGCAGGCAACAGCCAAATGCCTAGGCAAATAGGAAAGGGTCTCCAGAGAATCTCTCACCTGTCCAGGTCACTGTCCATAGGGGGCTTGCGTAAACATGCCCATGGTGAAAAATTCTGTCCCTTGCTGCATGGGCAGCAAGGGAAATAAATCAATGAGAAGCGGCTCAGACTAAGAGTGCACTGAGGGACCTGGGTGCAGCCACCAGGAATTCACACCTTGTGCTGAAGAGGATCCTAGTTCTCTTCAGCTCATGTGTGGCAGTCCTGGTATTTAATTGTAAGGTGGAAACCTGTTTGCAGGATCCCTTTCTTTGCTGAGAGCTTTCCTTTGGCTTAATAAATTCCACCTTCCTTCAGTGTGTCCCTATGCCTAATTTTTCCCAATCAAGAGACAAGAACCCAGATTTAGCTGAACTCAGTGGCAAAAAATCCTGCATCAGTAGGATTACAGACACTGATTTAGGCTATGTTGGAAGATATTTTTTAAATTCTTTGTTTACTTGTGTGTATCTCCCTCTTTGCCTTCCATCAAATAGTGTTAGCTCATCACCACTCAAACTACACATTATCCTGCCTTGCTTTGGGCCATCTTTTTATATGAAGAACTATGTGGGTCTAAGTCTTACTTTGATATGGAATGCTAGAGTGTAGCAACAGTTTTAAATTCAATACAGGTCTTAAAAGTCCTGTATTGGCAAAAGTCCTCTTAATTTTCAAACTGTTTTTGAGATAGCCAACAGAGGTAGCTATAAGAAGCAAGATGACATTATTTCACATCTCATTTTCCTTAAGTATGATAATAGTCCCTGTCCAGAAAACTTCCCCTTCACCATACTGCCCCACCCCCATCACCAGTGAGAAAGAGGAAAATAGAACAACTCTGTCCCTGCACATTACCTGGGTCGTCTTGGAAATGATTGTGGTCCCTGACAGGAAGAATTTTACCTTGAAAGTGATACCATCTCTCAATATAATGATTGTAATTTCTGAAGAGGAATAGGAAAGGCAGAAGAATGAACTTGGTTTTATATTTTGGAAATGAAACAATGTTTGAATTGCAAAATTCAGTTTCAGAAAGAAAGTGAATGATCCTCTAAGCATGAAAATATGCTCGGCAGACATCTCAGGAGAAGGGATCCTCAGAGTACTTTTTTGAAGTCAAACTTCAACCTCTACTGGGTACAAGCTGAGTAAAAAGGGTATGGAAGCTTTTGCTCCATTACAAGTATACTTTTAATAGGCAAGAATTCTAGTTTTTGAGAATACAAGATACCTTCATGAGTATGAAAAAACTATATGCAGGGACCACAGTTAGAAGTTGTCAGGGCCCAGTCAACCATGGAAAAAAAGGAAAATCTCGATTTCCTTCAAGGAAGAGTTTAGGCACCTATGTTGCTTTGAAAAGTAAATAAGAAACCTGATAAGCGAGAAGGTAATAATCACTTAAAACAATTCCTAAGGAAGTTAGAGACAAGCAATGCTTGCTTCCTTGTAGTAACCAAAGAAAACCTAGTAACAAATGTCACTGAGTTGTTTTCCAGAGACCTGGACTCCCTCCAAATAGAAAATGACATCTGCTGACCCAATGTTCTAAATTTCTTCTTGAGAGAATGGAAGGAAGTCATACTCATAAGCCAGAACTTAACATTCTTTCTGCCTACTCCAAGTTTTTAGACAAAGCTTTCCTTTCTTAACCAATTATAAATCAGAGAATCTTTGTATCTTCCTAATACCTGTGAGGTTCTGCTTCCAGATGTCCCATATTTTTAGTTCAAAACCATGTATAGCCTCCACGCATTGATTTATAACTTTGCTCATTACCTCTGCCTCCCCTCCTTTAAACATCATTACATTTAAGCCGGTGTGAGGGGTTAGAATCTTAAGCAATTACTACCCAATTCTCCTTGATTGATGCCTTGCAATAAATGCCTCCTTTTCTCTCAGTACAAAACCCAATGTCAGTGTATGGCTTTGCTGCACTGGGCAGGCAGGCCCACATTTGGTTCAGTAGCAGTTATGTCTCTCTCTCCATGAAAAAAAAAATTATGCATACCTACCTGTAGAAACTGTTATCTAATGATAAAAACCAATATGTAAATATTAACATTGGTTTAACACAATTCTAAGGTGTAGGTTTAAGAGACACAGAAAGATAAAGTAACTTGTTCTGCTCCAACACAAAGTTGGAGCAGAGCAGTGCTAGAATTCCACCTAAATCAATTTGGTTAAAGAGATCAAGCTGTCAGTCCACTATAATCTATGGCCTTGTTAATAAAAATGTGCAGGTGGTAAGATTTTTCTCAATATAAGGGAAGTGTTTATTATAATTTAGCTGTTTCACCATAGAAGGAACACTTCATTCAGAAGTACTCATCAACATTGGAAGCAGTTCAATAAGAGTATGATGTTCTACAGAAGTTAGCAAGCTTTCTCTGTGAAT
The DNA here is from genome assembly GCF_049354715.1 of Callithrix jacchus. Lineage (NCBI taxonomy): Eukaryota > Metazoa > Chordata > Mammalia > Primates > Cebidae > Callithrix > Callithrix jacchus. The sequence goes on from NC_133511.1 coordinate 91,414,316, forward strand.
AGATAGTACTTATTTAGTTTTACAGACTATTCAATCTCTGACACAACAACTTCACTATACTGTCATAGTGTAAAAGCAGCCATAGACAATAAATAAATGAATGTGACTATTGGAATGAAACTTTACTTATGGGCACTGAAATTTGAGTTTCATATAATTTTCAGGCATAACAACATATATCATTCTTATGATTTATTTAAACCATTTAAAAATAAGAAGGCAATTCTTAGCTGGAGAGACATGCAAAAGTAGGCAGCCAAATATCTAGATTTGTGAGTTGATGCTTTTACATTGTCGCAGACCTCTTTTAGAAGCTATGATTCTCATTTGATTTGATCCAAAAGTTAAAGAAGAAAATTATAGTATGGAGTCAGTGAGTATAGGATTTCAAAACTATTGTAGTATACATCTGTAAATAATTATATCAGTTGCTAAATACCTACTATGAGTTAGGGACTAAAATAGGAAGTTGACATCTGTTGATGAGTGAAAATAATTCGTATTTTCTTGAACTTTACAGTCTGGTGAGGAGTGTGTGTAGATGGGTACATAGACATTAAACCATGAACACACACACACAATTACACATATGGTTAACTTCAACAAACTAATACCACAAGTTTCAGTTAAGCAAAATAAATGTACTCTAGAGATCTGCTATGTAATATTGTACCTATAGTAGTCAACAGAAATATAGTGTGTCCTTAAAAATTTGTCATGAGAGTAGATCTTATGTTTTTTTTTTTTTTGAGTGGTGTCCCACTCTGTCACCCAGGCTAGGGTGCAGTGGTGGAATCTCAGCTCACTGCAACCTTCACCTCCCTGGTTCAAGCAATTCCCCTGCCTCAGCCTCTGGAGTAGCTGAGATTACAGGCTCTTGCCACCACATCTGGCTGATTTTTTTTTTTTTTTTTTTTTTTTGTATTTTTCGTAGAGACAGGGTCACCACGTTGGCCAGACTGGTCTTGAACTCCTGACTTCAGGCAATCCACCCGCCGAAGCCTCCCAAGATTTGATCTTATATTAAGTGTTCTTTCCACAATTAAAAAGAAGAATGGGGAAAAAAACATAGTGCACTGGAAAGAAATCATTCTCTCTGCCTTATGTTGGTTTATTCATACTGCCTTTCTCAGGTGGCTTTGTCAATGTCCATGGTGAGTGTGCTGCTAAGCCAGCTACTGGGAGAGAGGAAACACTGATCTTCAGTATTTGAAAATTTCCCTGATGTAAATATTCCTATTACAGCTGATTTAGAGCTTCCCAAATGCCATCACTAAATGTAGAGTTGAGAAGCAATGCACATAATTGGCTCTCAGCAGCGGTATGAAACCAGCTCTAACTTATATAAACTTTGTCCCAGTTAGTCAATGATCTTGGACAATGACTTTACTTATTTGGATCACTATTTCCTTATTTGTTAAATATAAAATGTTATAATAACCCAAGCCATATACTAATATGTCATGCACACCTCACGATATTATAGGAATAAAATGCATCTTACATAAAAACACTTGGTAAAAGTTCTGTACAGATATAGAGTTATTGTCATTAGTAATAATAGCAAAAACACTTTTAACTTGGGGAATGGGGACATCATATAATTCTAAGATTCTGTTAGCTGTACTAGATATTGGTAATACCATATTGGGAATTCACTTACATTTCTTCCAAGTCTCAGTTTGGGTGCTTACTAAATTATAAACATATAACACATAGGATTGTGGTACATAAAGGATTTACTCTAGTGCCAGACACATGTGTGCTTAATAAATATTAGCTCTTATTTTTGTAATTTCCCATAAATAACATCATATAAATACCTTTCTGGAGTCTAGTTTCATCATCAGAAAGAAATTAAGAAACCCTACACAGAGGTATTATAAAAATCAAACACAAACACTCTGATAATTTTAAATCACAATAGTAAAATGGGAAGCAATAAAGAGAATTGGGATATATTGAGCTCTTCTTACTGTGATTTCCAAGTAGATCATTACATACTCAAAGCCACTTAGCCTTATGACAACTCATAAGATAAATCCATTTTACAGATGAGAACACTAAGAGTACAAGAGTTAGAAAAATGCCCAAAGTCAAAATATTTTGTAAGTGGCAAAGAGATTCAAAATTTGATTTTTCTTTCTTCAATGTTTGTATCCATTCTCTATGAATTAAGACTGTGAGTTTCTAGGTGGACAGATTCCTCCATTTAAATAATTGTCAGTTAAAGAATATAGAGCTGTTGTCATCCTGATATTTTTATTCCTAGCCCTGATTATTATGTTTTAGCATCCAATTTTTTGGCCTCCTTTCATATGTCATTTGTAATTGATAGTTTTTTTTTTAACAGCCATCTCAGGATGTAGATAATCTATGAATACAAATTTGATGTCATATGCTGTGTGGTATTTACCCAATCCTTAAACTATATCCTCACGTTCTTGAATAATTACCTACTGCCCAAGTAAGTCTAGAATTATCCCAGTGGTTTATGCTGTCAGACAAAAATTTTTTTAAAAAGTATTACTTACTCAAAATTATCTGACAATTTGTGTATTCCATGCTTACTTAGTGTACACACACACACACGAATCAAAGATAAAAATTTGAAACCGAACTACCAGAAATTCCTACTATATATAAGAAAAAGTAGGCATGGAAGTAGAAAAGGAGAGGAAGATAGAAATGTACTTTAAAGACTGAACAAATAAAACACAGCATACAGCAAATTTGTATTCATGGATTGTGTGAACACTGAGACAGCTGTTAAAAGACCATCAATAATAAATGACATATGGAATGAGGACAAAAATCAGATGTTAAGAGATAATGATCAGGACTATGAATAAAAAGTATCAGGATGACAACAGCTCTATATTCTGTAAATGACATGTGGAGAAACAATGACTCATATGTTATACAGATGTAAATTAAGTAGACAGAAGGGTAATGTAAAACATTGAGGAGTTTTAATTCTACCTGCCATTTTTGGATATATCAAAGACATTTGAAGAATTTTTCATCTTCTTCTTTAATCAATTTCAAATATATAGAAGTAGTTACATGAATCATACAAAGAAAGTGCTTTTTTTTTACTAAATAACTTGAGAGTAAAGTGCTCTGTCTCATTACCCCAGAGACTTTAGTGGGGATTTCCTACTAACAATGACTTTCCGCAAGAGAAATTTAATCTCTCTTTTCTTTAATATCTTATATGTTTTGAAGTTAAAGTTCCTCAGGGGCAGAGATATACATATTTTGCCCCCTTATTATTGATTTATTCAACAAATATTTGTTTAGCATGTGTATGCTTGGGCAGAAATCTGGGGTACTGGTAATGCATGGTTACTTGATACGAGTCCTGCTTACATGGCTGTGTGCAGTCCAAAAACAATTATCAAGCTGTAAGCTTATTCTACATGCACTTTTCCATATGTATTTAAACACCAAAAAAACTCTCTGAAAATGTGATGCAGTTACACCTAAAATAAATCTGACGTGATAGCTGCACAACAATGTAAATGTATTTAATGCCACTGAGCAATACACTTAAATGTGGTTATGATAAATTTTATGTTGTGTAAATTTTACAACAGAAAAAATAAATTTTATGAAGTGTTGTACGAAAGAGAAAAAAGTGAGAGAGAACAATTTCAATTATTTCTATGGGCTTATTGAAAGGATGTATAATAAAGAATATGCAGTAAAAAATTCAGTTTCTTCTGTAGAACTAAATGAGTTCTTTGTTTATAGACTTGCCTGCTATTCTCAAATTCTGCATTATGTTGTATCCTAAAAGATAGTCATTTGGTTACTTGAAAAACATCTTGAATCACTGAGAACTTACACAAAATACATCAGTAATTTTTGGGTGCAGGGTCAAGATATGTGTTACGTGTATCATTACCTTTATTTACAAACCCCCAGATGAAAAACATCTCATGTTAGTAATTATTTCCAAGCAAGGATTTTAGGATATTTCAAAGTTTCTTCTGCAGTAACGAGTTTAATTATTCTCATGAATGATACCTACAGAATTCACTGTTTACATGAAGCTCCTGCCCTTTTCAGTTATAATCTTTCCAGATATTTCTGTCTTAAAAGCCATGAGATTCTGGGCATGTTACTAAACCCCAGTTTCTTCATCCCTAAAAGGGGTAACAAATTTTACCTAATTTACAAAATTATTGTGAAAAGTAATGCAATACAAGCAGAGTTACTATATCTGGCATATAATACACATTCTATAATGTTTATTATTATTCATTAAATATTGTCTATGTATTTTTCTATATATCTGTAACTGTACCAAATCATAAAAATACAGTGACAAAATAGTCATTGTTGCCGCCCAGTCAAACAGGTATTATAAACAGTATGTTTTCTATTGTAATCTAGGAGAATTACAAGAACAATGCAAATATATAAGAAGGAAATTCAACTTCCAAGTGAGAAGGGGTGCTATCAATAAAATTTCTGTGAAGAAAGTTACATCAAGGTAAAAAATATGAATAAAAGTAGTTCATTGAGAAATTCATTGTTTTGCATTGAGAAATACATGCTGATTACAACATGAATTTATGTGTCACATAAATATATTGGCAATTATAGTAATTATAAAAGTTTTACTCTTTATTACAAAGTTTTTTATGGAGATTATATATTTGAATTATTTGCCATTTAATAGGAAGTTCCAATAGTCCTACAATTCATTATTTTCTCCTGTTTTGTTTATTAACTATGCTACTGAGTTTTTTATATCATTCTTTTAAACATGATTACTTCCCTGTTCCCCATAAAAAATTATCTAAAACAGAAACCAGGAAATACCTCAGCGAAAAATACCCAATGTTTTATGCAAATATTAGCTATCCAGAAATTAATCTTAACCCTTTTATGCCTGAGGTTGCATTTTTTAAAATTTTTGCAATCAGACCTTGGCAATGACCCTGAGCAGTAGGATATAAATAACTCCCACCTGCTTAGAGTTCAGTAATGGAACAATGGCATTAATTGGCTTCAAGAAGCTGGTGTCACCTATTAACTCCAGGTTGCTTAAACAGTGACCACCTGGTACATTAGGTAATTTTACCTGTTCAAAGTCAGCCATCAGGAAACAACTCAATTCGAATAATCAAATGTTGCCTAAAATTCACAACACAACTCCCTTTTCTCTCCAAAATGTTTATCAAATTTCTTTTAACATCCAGAATTTAGACAAAGCATATTTCTCCATTCAATCTCCTCTTCTGGTTAGTGTTACCACTCCTTTGTTACTTATTATTTGTTTGCTCTTTGAAACAGACCTCTCAGGCATGGCTATGTCCTTGTTTTTCTATTTATGTGGAATAAAAGAGTTAGTAACGGAGTTTTTCTCTCTTAGTAGTCAGCTACTTCTTCCCAAAGGAAACTAATGGAGATCCATCATGTCAGGAATATTCTTTAGAAAGGTAATGAAGGGCAATATCAACTTTACTCTAACCCTAGGATTTGAAATTAAAAGCCAGGGCCACCCACGGTCAGTCCTCCAATCTACTACATTGACCTTACAGGTTTCATTTTCCTCTGACTTCTTGAATATTTATAAATTTAATTTTTGAAAAATGAACAAGGTAAACTAAAAATAAGAAAAAAACAAATTGATTTTTCTTTCTGGCCCCCTTTGACCCAGATACCTGTCCATGGTTTGTTGAGCCTAACCTGAAGAACCCTGGGCAGCTACCTCCTCTCCACCTTTGGCTTATGAGAAATAAATGCTGGGCTGATACTGACTCACCAGAGTTTTGAATTTTGCTCTGTTTTTCACCAAGGTTATGACCCATCACTCAGAAGCTGATAAAAATTCACCAATCCACTAAGCCAGACAGGTAATATTAGGAGACATATTTTTCTGCTACAAGTATGATAATTGTGAAAAGCACCTCCTGAGTAGCAGATCAATAACTGCTAACCAATAATTATTATTTTGCCCAGATATTAAGTAGTTGCTTTATTATAGGAATGTTTTTCTGCTCTAAAACTTTAGTTGCTTTAGTAGTTGCTATATCATGTGAGTGTTTTCTGCTCTAAAACTTTATACACAGAAATAGTTACTATTTCAATAGGATAGTAAGTTATTTTATATAAAACCAATATTTTATAACATTTTTTCAGCATTACTGAGTAAAACTGACAAATAAAAATTATATATTTTTGAGGTGTACAATGTGATGCATTGGTAGATGTATACGTTGTGAAATGATTTCCACAATCAAGCTAGTTAACATAGTCATCATTTCACATAATTATTTTTTCAAATTCTTTGTTGTAAGAGAACTCAGAATCCACTACTTCGCAAATTTCAAGTATATAATGCATTACTATTAACTGTAGTCACCATGCTGTACATTGGGTCTTCAGAACTTATTCAACTTATAACTGACAGTTTGTACCTTTTGACAAGCATCTCCCCATTTCCCCTACCCTGGTCCCCTGGTAGCAGTCTATGAAGTCTGACATAAAAACAGACACACAGGCCAACAGACCATAGTAGAAAGCTCAGAAATAAATTCACACGTAGATAATCAATTATCTTTGACAAAGGCACCAAGAATATATAATGGGAAAAGAACAGTATCTTTAATAAATTGTATTAGAACAACTGGATATTCATATGCAAAAAAGTAAAATAAAATCCTTATCTTATATCATACACAAAAACCAACTCAAATGGATTCAAGACTTAAACATAAACCTGAAACCATAAAATTCCTAGAAAAAAATATAGGGAAAATGTTACATGACAATGGTCTTGGCAATGAATTTTTAGTGATAACATGAAAAGCACAAGTATAGATTGGTCAGAGTGGTAGGAGAAGCTATAGGGAAAGGAGTAGGCCTTTTGAAAAGTCAGAGGCTCTGCAAGACTTCAGGGGAGAATAAGCTGAAGGCAGAGGCAAGAGCAAGAAGTAGGTACAAGGGAGTGTAGGGGAATTTATCTAAATAGGTTTGTCTACTTATGTTGTCCAGAAACCAATCTTTGATCTTCCATGCTGGAGACTGCTCCCTGCAAAGGGGAACAACAATCTTAATTACCCACAAATTTTGTTGGTCCCAGGCTTCGGCATTATGTTTATACTTAATAAAGGCAAGCAGCTCCAGCTGTTCTAGGCTGCTCTATTTGGCCACTAGAGCCAGCAGCCCCCTAGCTGCTCTTAAACTGTATACCTGTGTCTGAGTACTCCTTTCATTTATCGTGCAAACAAGGTCTGTGGGAAAGACCCAGCACACAGGCAACAAAATAAAAAATAAGCAAGTAGGACTACATTGAACTAAAAAGTTTCTACACAACAAAGAAAACAGTCAATAAAAAAGAAAAGGCAACCTAGAAAACGGGAGAAAATACTTGTAAACCGTATGTGCATTACCATTCAAAATATGTAAGAAACTTACACAACTCAATAACAAAAATAAAACGGCTTGATTTAAAAAATAAACAAAGAGCCCAAATAGACATATTCCAAAGAAGACATACAAATAGCCAACAGTTGGTATATCAATATGTGCTCATTATCACTGATCCTCAGGTAAATGCAAATCCAATATAAAGTGAGCTAACACCTCACACTCATTAGAATGGCTATTACCAAAAAGTCGAAAGGTAGCAAGTGTTGGTGAAGATATGAGCGAAAAAGGGAACAGGTGGGAACAACCATCTAGGCACAACCGTATAGAAAACAGCATAGAGGTTCTTCAACAAGTTAAAAAAGAAACTACCATATGATCCAGTAATCCCACTTCTGGGTAGATATCCAAAGGACATCAAATCTTCATCCCAAAGAGATCTGCACTCCCTTGTCCATTGCAGAGTTATTCATAATAACCAAGACACAGAAACAACCTAAATGTTGATGGATGAATAAATATAGAAAATATCATACATGTGCATATATATGTATATACAAATAATATTCAGCCAACAAAGAAGGAAATCCTGCAATTTGGAAGAAGGAGAAACGTGAAGGACATTACACCAAATAAAATAAGACAGACACAGAGACAAATACTAGAGGAGTACAATTATTTGTAAAATCTATAAAAGTCTAATTCATTAAAGTATTTTTTATAAATAATCTAAAGCTACCTACAGAAGGAACTAAGAGTATGAAGTCTTGACAATAAAAAATATATCAATAATTTCAGTTGTATGTGTTCTCAGGAGATAGACAACAAATGTTATTTTCAGGAATCAATCAAGAAAAAAAAAAAAGCATTGCTGTGGGCTCAGGCCTCTAGAACCAGCCACACTAAGAGATAAATCACCCTTATGGTCTGGAATGTGGTCATCATCAGTTACATGTATCCCTCTGCAATTGTCCCTAATATTAATGGATTGGGCACAAAGCCTGTGTTTCTAAAAACAGTTACAGAAAAATGTACAAAATGTTCATAGAATTTTGAGGTCAGAGTTCTCAAATTTTAATTAATGTAAATAAGTACTGGAATATTTGCTACAAATACAGTATCCCAGACACGGTTTTCAGATTTTTGATTAAGAGACAGAGTTCATGCCATGACCCATAAGACTTTGCAATATCCAGTCTTTGCCTATCTCTTCCACCTTGAGTTGCACCAGACATTCCCCGTCTCTTTCTGTACCAGCCACTCTTGTCTTTCTTTTTGCCTAAAATGTTTTCGTATGTGCTTTTCTAAGTGTCTGAAAATATCTTACTTTTCTTTCTTGCTTTACCTTGCAAACTTTTCATTCTACTTTACATATTAGTTAAAACTTTGACTTCTTAGGGCAGTAGTCAGTGACATTCTGGGATTAAATATTTCAATCAGAGTTCTCACACCATGTAGCTTTCTCTCTGTAGTAATCATATGTATGTTTATATACTTAATATCTTGACTTTCTTCTAGGATGTAAGCTCCCTGAGATAAATAAGTTTATCCTCTCCATGTATTATTACCATTGCCTACAACAGAGCATAGAACATAACAAATGCTCAATACATATTAGTGTAATGAGTTATTATTATTATTTTCTTTTGAGACAGAGTCTTGCTCTGGCACCCAGGCTGGAGTGCAATGGCACAATCCTGGATCACTGCAACCTCTGCCTCCTGGGTTCAAGCCATTCCCCTGCCTCTGCCTCCAGAGTAGCTGGGACTACAGGCATGTGTCACCACACACAGCTAATTTTTGTATTTTTAGAAGAGACGACATTTCACCATGTTGGCCAGGATGGTGTCGATCTCGTGACCTTGTGATCTACCCATTTTGGCCTCCCAAAGTGCTGGGATTACAGGCATGAGCCACTGCACCTGGCCTAATGAGATAATTTTTTATTATTTTCTTATAGACTCCCTGAAAGTAGTCTGAGAAATATCGAGGTAGGAAAGTAGTTATCTACTTCACTCCTCTAAAAAAAATCAATGAGGAAAAACTCACTATACTTTGGCAAATCATTCTGTTTCCTGAGCAAATTTAGATTCATGGACAGTTAAATAATACAAGTACATGGTATCTGACCTGAATATGTTACACAACATAAATTTAGAAATTTGTCATCCATCATTCTGTATTATTCTGTATCATTTTATAAGTCAAACAAAACCATACACTCTTTCCTGTCCAGTTTATTTTTTGTTGGATATATTTCTCAATTTTCTCTTTGCATTACTTTAAAATCAAAGCTATTGTAATTTTAATAGAAGAATCTATGTGCTCTAGCATCTCCATATCAATGTGACTTTAAACAGGACTATCAGGAATCTTCAGGACTCCTCACATGAGCATCTTGACTGTGCCGAGAAGAGACAATGTGTCGGCTTCCATAAGTAATCTTTTATTCCTCTCTATGCAATACTTTATTCCTCTGTTATTCCTTAAACAGGAGCACTTGCTCAAAAGGTATAATATTTAATTGTTTTAGAAGAACTTTTTGTATTCAATAATTTCATAGGTGCTGCATTTTTATCAGCATATAGAGAGCAAGGAATATCTACAGCAAAATCTCAGACTCATCCAGTGCAGGCTACATAATTCATAGGATCTAGTACAAAATAAAAATGTGAGATCACTTGTTCAAAAAGCAGTGGAAAGGTGTCATTCAATTAGAAACTGCCTTTCTTCATGGTCTGTCTATCAATGTGTCATGGGGTTTTTATTTGCTATTTAATATTTCAAGTAAAAAAGAATTAAATTGTAAATTATTAGCATATTTTTTACCATTCATCTAAATTTTCCAAGAACAGTTTTAAATATCCGTGGTCAGAATATTTAACTTGCATGTGGAATCAGTAAAAGTACACAATTCCTATTTTGTGTCTTACCAGGGGACAAGAACTGTCCAGAGCAATGAACACAGTCAGAGAAAGATTGTAAGGAGAAAGAGAGCACAGCCCAACTCACAAAGCTGGTTAAAAGATTGCTCCAGAGCAAGCAACACTCATGGGACAAGTTCGGACACTCAGGCACGAAGGGGCTCCGCTCTGCCACAAGACTGAGGGCTCTGGCCCAACCTTTCAGCTATGTGCCAGACTTTTTGCCATCTCCTGACTGGAGAAGGCATATGTCTCTTTTATCAATGGGCCCAATACCATAACTCAAGATAGGTGAGTATCCTTCAAAGTTTTTTAAACCTCTTTGTCAGGAGACACTCAATACCTGAATCAGGGATAGAAGAGAAACTCACCACCATCGAAAGGCAGCCTCTGGTTGGCCACTACCATATGTCTTTCAACAGAAAGCAAAGATGGCCCTCTCCATGTCCTGCCTGAGACACAGTGTGACACAGGCATCAATCTTGACACATCTCAAGTTCACTTCCAGGACCTTACCAGGAGCAGAAAGTGGCAGGGCTCAGCTTGGCTCAGGGTGCTAATGTGTGGGGCTGTGGGCAGCCCAAAACTCATTCAAACAGATGCAGAGGTAGGCAGAACCTACCAAGCCTCCTATTCATGGTCCATTGACCCATCAAACGTCACTTACAAAACATAAATTCAAAAAAATTACTAACAATTACAAAACAGCAACTGTAGCGCTTTAAACCCAAAGTACAAGGTCATTAGTGTGAGTCACCATGTAAATAACTCAACAGCAAATGATCTCAATAAAACACACTTATGAAGCCATCCCTGCATCTTTCAGATGCTAAGACTATATGATACAAGATAACAGGAACACAGAAACAGATTTTTAGGATAAAGTACAAATATTGTCATGACAAGCTGACATAGCCTGTTTTCCTAAATAATGTTGCTGGCATAATACCACTCATCTGCACAGTTTTTACATTATTTGGAAAGTGACTTAAATTGGGTAAAAAGAAATTAAAAAGTTGAATATTGTCCTAACAGAAAAAAATTGGTAGTAGTAGTCTGTAAAGGTCTTGGTTAATAATTTACCACTCAGAGAAAGATTTGAATTATCACAGAGCTTATTTTTCTATATGGCTTTTTAAATGCAAAAGGACAACAAAATTTTCAAAATTACTGGCATTCAGCTTGGTGTCTGTCTTCTTTAAGCCACTTCTGGATCCTAAAGAGGTACAATTATCATAATAAATCAGGATCCATAAGACTATGATTCTATAGTATTAGGCTTGAAAATTAAGTTAAACAAGCTTAATGGAATCTAAAGAAGATCAGACAGGCCTTAAATTACTCTCTACAACCTATAGTTCTAATATTTTTTTTAAATGGCTTTGGTTGTATTAGCGATCTGGGCTAATTTTCTAGTTAATTGTGCAAGTGACATAAACTTTAATAATGATTCCATGTAAGATGGAAACATTTGGAACCAGCCTGGGGACTTTCTACGACATAAGTAGAAGAAGAAGTGTTAGAAGAAAAAAAAGTAGTTTAATTTCTCAACAACTGAAATAATTATCACTCAAAGAAAATCCTAATGTTACTTATGTAGCTATTCTAGTCACCCTACAGAAAAATAAATAACCTCATGCTTACATCATTTTGATTTTTTTTTTATTTTTGGAAGACATTAATATAATTTCATAATCTATTATTTCATTTCCAAGGTTAATGTTAAGGACAGTGCCTCTGTAAGGGAGAGACATGTTCAAAGGTTCTGAAAAAGAATATAGACTTATTTTTTTAACTTGGAGGAGAGAAAGAAAGGATGTAGAATGTTTGGACTTACATTTTTTAAAAGTGTATGTATTTATCCACTTTGGGAGGCCGAGGCGGGTGGATCACGAGGTCAGCAGATCGGGACCATCCTGGTCAACATGGTGAAACCCCGTCTCTACTAAAAATACAAAAAATTAGCTGGGCACGGTGGTGCGTGCCTGTAATCCCAGCTACTCGGGAAGCTGAGGCAGGAGAATTGCCTGAACCCAGGAGGCGGAGGTTGCGGTGAGCCGAGATTGCGCCATTGCACTCCAGCCTGGGTAACAAGAGCGAAACTCCGTCTCAAAAAAAAAAAAAAAGTGTATGTATTTATCAAAATGTTCCTCAGGAATATTTATTCATTTTGAGCCACACACATAATCCCACTAGTTGTTGCCCTTAGTAGAAAAATAATGGGAACAGACTTTCCAACTGTTTTGCCCTACTTAATAAATCTTCATAGGATTATTTTTATGTTTAATCTTTTTTATGTAAGTTTCAGCATGTCTTTTAAAATTAGAATACATATTTAGAATTTGTTTTAACATAAAAATGCTAGATGACTTCTTATATACTGAGTAAAATGGGTAAATAAAAATATTTTGTTTTGGTATGTGTGTGTATATACATGTTTTATGTGCTTATGCATGCATTCACATTTATGTGCATGAAATGTTCAGATATCAAATTAATCTTTTTTATTGGGTACAGCATAAATGAAAGATTAAGCTGAAATTTCTATGACAATGTGGAGAACATAATACAGATTTTTGTTTTGAGATTAAAATATAAAACAATATATAATTGTAATAGTTTGTTAAAATTAAAAATTAACAGATAATGATTACTCAATAATACATTGATGGTGTACAAAAACAGTGAGATTTAAGGAAACTATATACCTCATGTTTTAGAAAATAAGAATATATAATTTTAACTGCAAAAGACATTTATGTGAAATGACTATATCAAGTGCTTTTGGAGAAAATATACTTGTATTTAGTAATCATCATTTCATCAATTGGAAGTGAACTTTATGATCATCTGAACAAATTCACATGCATTTCACAAAAGAAAAGTGAAGTTAAAGCATTAAGTGACTCATTTATTGGATCACTGTTCATTAGTAACAGACCAACAGAAATAACTCTGGTCTTTTAAATTCTAGATTCCAGGCATCCTTCTCTAACATCATTTGTTTTCCAAATAACGGTATCCCCATTTTTTTCTTCATCATAGTAAATGAAAACAGGGGCTGTTCGACCCAACATTTTTTTTGAGGAAAGACAACTAAACTTTACTGAGTACCTGGTATGTACTCAGTACCTGGTATGTATATATTTTTTCTGTTTTAATTAAACAGTTTTTTTAAAAAAATTATAGATAATTATAAATTCATATGCAGTTAGATAGAGATTCCCACACACTGCAGAACCATTTTACCTCACTGATAACATCTTGTTAAACTATAATACAGTATCACAGGCAGGATATTAGCATTGCTGAACTCAAACTGGAGAATATTTCCATCACCACAAGATATCAGATATTGCCCTGATAAAGCCACAGCCACTACCCTTTCCTATCTCATTCCCAACCCTTGTCAACCACAAAGATGTTCTTCATTTCTATAATTTTGTCATTTAAAAAATTCTTCATCCATAAAATATATGGACTTTTGGGGTTGGCTTTTTTTCACTCAGCTTAATTCCATGAAGTTTCATCCAGATTTTTATATGTTTAAATAGTTCATATATTTTATTGCTGAGCAGTATTTCATGGTGTGGATGTACCAGTTTGTTTAACTATTTACCCATTGAAGGACATCTGCGTTATTTCCCATTTATAGCCATTACAAATATATTTTCTATGCACAATGGCATGTTTTTGTTTGTGTAGACAGAAGTTTTTATTTTTTTCAAATGACCAAGAGTGAATTTCAAAGTAACACAGTAGTTTCATGTTTAGTTTGATAAGAAACTGGTAACTGCTACTTTCTAGTAGTTCTAAGAAAATGTATGAAGGATCCATTTTCTCCATATTCACACCAGCATTTGATATGATCACTATTTTTTTATTGGTGCATAACAGAAGTACATATTTTTTATCCATGTTATAATTTAATGCATTCATATAATTTGTAAAAATCAACTCAGTGTACTTGGAATATTTAGCACTTTAAATATTTGTCTTTTCTTATTCTGCTATGTAAGAGAGTCTTAAAATAGTTTTAACTTGAATTCCACTAACAGTAATACAATACATAGGTGTTTTGTATGTATACAATATATACATGTAATAAACCTATAATGTATATTATACAGTGTGTATTGCATAGCTGGTGCATATTATAGAGTTGGTAAATATTACATATATACTAATAGACATGAATAAATAATAAACATTATAACATGATATGTATATGTATGTGTGTATAATGTATATCTTATAGTGTATTAGTTTTCTATTGCTGCTTTAAGAGGTTACCACAATATTAGTTTTTTACAATGAAACAATTTTAATTTTTTAAATTTGTATAAATTTAAATGTTACAAGTGTAGTTTTGCTACATGGATATATTCCATAATGGTGAATTCTGAGCTTTTAGGGTACCCATAACCTAAATAATATACACTGTACCTATGATCAATTTCTCATTCCTCTCCTTCCTCCTATCTTCTCACCCTTCTGAAGTGCCAATGTCGATTAATCCACACTATGTGTCCATGTGTACACATTATTTAGCTCCCACTTATAAGTGAGAAGATGAGGTATTGCACTTTCTGATTCTGAGTTATTTAAGATAATGGCCTCCTGTTTTATCTACATGGTTGCAAAAGACATGATTTTATTTTATTTTTTTATGGCTGAGTATTATTTCCTTGTACATACGTACCACATTTTCTTCATCCAATCATCCACTGAAGGAACTTAAGTTTCTTGGCTGTTGTGAATAGTGCTGTGATAAGAATATAAGTACAGATATGTTTTTAATTCAATTATTTATTTAAAAAAATTAGAGACAGGGTCTCATAATGTCACCTAACCTAGTCTTGAACTCCTGGCCTCAAGTTATCCTCCCATCTCGGCCTCCCAAAGCACTGGGATTACAGGCATGAACCACCATGCCTGGCCTGATTTCTTTCCCTTTGTATAGATACCCAGTAGTGGGATTACTGAATCTAATGGTAATTCTAATTTTAGTCTTTTTAAAATCTCCATACTGTTTCCCATAGAGGCTGTACTAATTTACATTCCTACCAACAGTGTATAAACATTCCCTTTTCTCTGCATCCTTGCCAACACCTGACATTTTTGGACTTTTTAGTACTAGCCATTCTGACTGGTAGAAGACGCTATCTCATTGTGGTTTTAATTTGGGTCCCTCTGATAACTGGTGATGTTGAACATTTTTCCATATGCTTATTGACCAACTAATTGTGTGTCTTCTTTTGAAAAATGTTGAATATTTCTATATTTTTCTAGATATTAACAGTCCTAGAATCAAGGTGTCAGCAGAACTGTTTCCTTCTGGAGAATCTGGGAGAATCTGTTTACTCTCTTATTCATCTTCTAAGGATCTCCTCACATGTCACCTTTCCCTTATGCTATGGTCATCACATCACTTTCTCTTTGACATTGTCTGTAAGGCATTCCTCTTTTAAAAACCCGTATGATCGCAATGGCTCTACCTAGATAATTCAGGACAGTTCTCTTCCCTCAAGAGCCTTACATAAGTTATATCTGCAAAGTATCTTTTAACCTACTAGGTAACATTCACAGGCTCTGGAGGTTAGGGCATGTACATTTTTGCTGGGACATTATCCTACCTACTCTCTAAAATATAATAGATATGACATGTATTACATGTAATACACACCTATGCATATTTACAGAACATTACCTGTCTTCTTCACTATTATATCCCCAGCTCTAGAATAGTGCCTCTCTTACATCAAGCTTAGCTCATTCAAATATTTGATAAGGGATGAATGATGCCATGTCTCTTCCATAACTGAGGGACAACACTTGCTAGCAATCTTCCCTCACTAAAAAAGGATCTTATAAAGCTTGCTTAGTGGCAAATAATTATGATTGGAACATTAAATATTATTAAATCTATCAAAAACATCTGTCAGCTAAATGTAGGGGTGTGAAAAATATTTTTATTGTGCTTAGAGGTTTAGTTTTAAAAAGGGAGGAGAAGTAACATGGAGGATTACTGCCAAAGAATTAATTTCAATCATTGAGAAATAATGACGGGAAGCAGAGAAGAGCATGAATCCTCTGACAGTGACTCTGGACCCACTGAGTAAGTGCGGTCATTGAAGACAAGACAAAACTACTGAATTAGACATGTCCCTTGGGCCCTAAGTACCTAAAAGGTGATAAGAAGGGATGAAAGAGGATGAAAGAGATTTCTGACATTATTAAAATCTAACATTCTAGAGTCAATCGTGCATTACCTAAACAAAGAAGACGGGGATTAAGTAAACTGCCAATGGACACAAAATTCATTCATGATAAAACCAGGATGTGAACCTGGGTATTAACCCCAAAATGTATATTCTATTCTTCCTATAAATATTAATTCATATACATTGTATCCTTTCATTATAATTTTATACAGTGACATATATAATTTTACTATTTGCCATATTTTTCATGTAGTGAAAATTGTTTTGTAACATTGCTCTCTGCTATACTTCTCTACATCCCAACCATAGTTCTCACCTATTTATTAACAATTAATCTCTTATTATACTTTGAAGTCACCCTCAAAACATGTACTCTGTCTTCTCACTAGACTGTTTTTGCAAACTGACAGGTACGATACACATGATAAAAGAAAGACATTAGAGGTACATAAAAAAGAAAGCATTTTTTTGAAAATCTGTTTCCAAGAAAGTCTGTTGCAGGGGTATGTTAGTGAACAGACAGCATCTAATTACAGAAGGGCAAACCTATAACACAAATTCTGTTTAATAGGACTAGCAAAATCTATGGTCATATAAGGTATGAGAGCAGTTTTATTGTAAAACTAGTGATTATTTTTATAGAGTGGTAATCTCAAGAAAATAGGGTCACCATATCAAACAATTGACCTGACCTTGTTTGCCTGCTTACAAACATTCATTTATTATTCCCTTCACCTACGTAAGCTTTTAAAAATTATTCATAAAGCTTTATAAAGTAGATATCATAGTTTCAAAAATACAGAGGTAGGAACACAAACCAAGTGATTACTTGACTGGAACCTCATCATTCAGTTTTCCAGCTCAGAAGGCATCTCCTTGGAAACGTCTTTCCCAATTGTCTTATACCTCAATGCCAACACTTCCATCAATCTCCATCGTGCAAGCCTTTTATTTTCTTTTTCTAGTCTGTCTCTATCATGAGAATGCAAGTTTCTTGAGACTACAAAATATATTTTTCTTTCCTTCTGTATCATCAGATTCAAGAACAATGCTTGACACATAATACACATTCAGTCATTATTTTCCAATGATCAAACAAATAGATTGAGCAACAGTTTACTCAATGTCAAGCAATAAATAACTGACAGAACCAGGATGTATATAAACTCAGTTCTTCTGGAGACAAAACCCACTATTTTTATTCTCTATGTCATTACCTCCTAAATAACTCCAGGTTATGGATCTCCCCTCATCCTAAATCATACTCTCCAAATATTAAATCATCTTGTCTGCGCAGGGCAAGCCCAGCCTTCCAGGTATAGAAATTACTGCAAATTTTCATAATTAAAGTAGAGGCACATCATATGGGTGGACTGAGTTTGGGCAACAAAGACAAGTTCCCTGTAAACCCTGCTAATTTGCAACCCAGATTTGATAGTACCAAACTAACAAAGGGACACCTGCCTCATCACTGGCACACTAAACTGCTACATCTTTGAATCTCCTGGGATAAGGCTGGGTCCAACTAGCAGAAAACATGACTTACAACAAAAATGTAGGGAGGACTTTTGAGACTTTTATTTGATACAAGCTTGATATCATCTTAAAGCTTATTTTAATGTTAATAAAATAGTAACACAAGGACATCTTGAACTGTAAAAGGCTTACACATTCTTTAAGAATTTAAACATTTTACAGTTCAAGAATGTGTTGAATTTAAAATACTATTGACACCTTACAGTATGCAGATAACATTTGGAGAACTGAATTTGTTCTGTCATACATACATGCATGCAAATATTTATTAAGGAACAATTATTTTCCAGGTGGCACTTCAGCACTGGAAAAGATATATAGTAGCAAGTACTATATTTCAAATGGAATATTAACATGAAAGATCAATTTCATTGACCAAAACAATAATTTTCTGCTTCACAAGGGAAGAAACACACACACAATTTGTTTGCTGTTTTAATGTTTCAAAGTTTCAAGATAGAATATATATTTCTAGGGGAAAAAACAAACAAAGCACACTGCCATGTGTGTACCTATGCAACTGTATTGCATGCTGTGCACATGTACCCCAAAACCTAAAATGCAATAAAAAAAAGAATATATATTTCTGATACATGATACACTGATTTTGACAATAATTAGCCTTACAATGTTATTAGGAAGACTGCGAAGTCTTTCGACTACTCCAATTTGTTGATTTGAAAATTCATTAATTGAGAGCAAATGGGAAGATGAATCAGATTGCCCATACCTGTTTTCTAGGTTCAGATCTTCCACTGAATTCACTATTACTCATTCAACTTTGACAAAATCCTCTACTTCATGGACTACATAATTGCACCTGGATGACAACCTGATAACCCCTAAGCTCTTTTTTCATATTATCTTACTTCATACTCCAATTTACACCTGGTCTTCTAAATATAATAATATATTTTCAGTTTGAGTTCCAAGCCTTAAGGTCTTTCTTGTTTTTAATTTTCACTCCCATAGACAACCAACCCATTGCTATTTGGAAATTGAGATGCTCTGACATCTCAGTTCTTTATTTTTCCAGTGTTCACTTCTAATGCCCTAATTATGTTTACAGACATACCATGCATTAAATTTTGCCTACTGTCAATACATTCCCACATGAATTTTGAATTTGCATTTGTAGAACAGGTATAAACATCTTCTTGTTTTACATCACCTCCAAGAAATAAAATCATTTTTGTTACAAGGCATTCAAGATCATTTGTGATCCAACCAAAGGCTCCAATTTAACTTTGTAGTCCCATATTCTCTTCCTTTTCTGTGACTCCCTAACCTTATAATCTGAGCTCTACCCCAACCATACATTCAAGGTTTTTCTTAATGCCACATGTTTTTTTTTTACTTTCTTCCTACGTATTTCTCTTAATGTGACACACCATTCTTTCAAGTCACTTCAGACTCAATTTTATTAATCCTTACTCATTACTCAGTACTAAGCCCTGATACTGCTTTCTGATGCAACTTTGCATGAACTGCATAGGAAGAGCACTTTCATGACACACTGTACATTTGCCTATTATTACAGTTTCAATGCTTTGTTTTAAGGGTAACTTCCGCTTGTTTCTCTCACTAAGCTGAAAGGTCATTGAGGGTATATGCCAAGTGTTACTTTCTTGTGATTCCACAAAAACATAAGAGAAAACATAGGACACGTAAAACACTCAACAAATATCAAAGCAGTAAATCAGATTCTCATTCTTATTCTCCTTCAAGTATCCACCCACTCCAGCAAATTAAATTTATGATTAATTTAATATTTATTCAGAAAAGAAAACAGTGCTCACTTTTTTTTTTTTTTTTTTGATATGGAGTCTGGCTTTGTCATCCAGACTAGAGTGCAGTGGCATGATCTCTGCTCACTGCAACCTCCACCTCCCCAGCTCAAGTGATTCGCCTGCCTCAACTTCCCAAGTAGCTGGGATTACAGGCACCTGCCACCATGCCCAGCTAATTTTTGTATCTTTAGTAAAGTCGAGGTTTCACTGTGTTGGCCAGGCTGGTCTTGAACTCCTGACCTTGTGATCCACCTACCTCTGCCTCCCAAAGTGCTGGGATTACAAGCATGAGCCACTGCGCCCGGCCAACAGTGCTCATTTTCTATGTTTAACATTCCCTTCTCAGCTTTGTTCATGTTTCAAAGAGAAAGTCTCCATTGTGGGTACATTTTTATGACAGACTGATGTAAGTATAAAGCAACTCTGAAACTTAACTTCATAACAGGCATATAATAGGCATGTGGTTTCATAACAAGTTACCATTCTGAAGTAAGTCACTGCAAGAAAATAAAACTATGAAAAGAAAATCTGGCTTTGGGGAAAGTGAGATGAATCACATTAATGATAGAATCATATTATATGTCATAAAGTCTTTATGTGCTATGAAATGTAAAGGGTAATTCAATATTGTAAACTGACAATGATAGATAAGAAAGAAAGAAAGAAACTCAGAAAAGCTTTAAACTCTGAATATAAATTTACTTTTGTATAAGGATTTTCATAAATATATCTCCAAAGAGACATCTAAGTGACTAAACTGTTTAGATGTCCTAGGCATATAGTGTTTGGATGTTTGAGGCAAGAAGCAGCTGCTCACCTATCAGCTTTGACAGGAGCATGACTTTGTACCCCTTCATATAAAAATGTGGCCCTATTAGTCACCTGGATAAAGTTCCTCATTTTTCTTTTTATTCCATTAACAAAATATATATCAATACAAATGCCTTAGGTAGTAGGGAAGGCTTTTCAAAATGGGTTCCCATCAGTGTTGAGAGGAAACTCTCCAAGGCACTTCTATAATCTTCTGATAGAGTCTGTTCACAAAGATATTTATATAAGAAACAGCTTTGAAAACTAGAGATGGTGCTTCACACATGTTCCCTTACTAGGATAATAAATGTAATGCCTCTCTGTTGGCTAAGGCTGGGCAGACTTCCTTTATTTTAGATTGGGGCTTTCCTGAGTTCAAGCTCCTTGGCTGTGTCACAGTTCAACTGTATGCATTATTCACCTGGGCCTGCTTCATATCATCTCTATGGGACTTGAGAATAAGGGAAACTAATAGAAACACAAAGCACATAGTGCATGCTGAGTCATGAATATTAAGCTGTTGAAATGCATTGGCTCATTGTTTCCTTACTGGAAAACTACATGCAAGCTTGGATATTGATCTAGCTGCAGTCAGCACAGCTGCTTAAGAACTCTTTGACCACTAGACAACTTTTCTCCCCTGGATTCATCTTACGATGCTCTCTACCTCACAGTCTATGCTCCAATATGAAGTTTTGGTAATAAGCTATGGTTATACACCTCTTTCTGTTCCACCTGCTTAGCCTTGGTTAACTTCCCCAAAGAGTAAGTTTTATCATATTATCTACTCCCTGTAAAAATTTCCCTGAACATTTCCAGACACCAGGATTTATTTAAGTCATGGGATTACTTGTCTCTTTTAAATAATCTCAATTTTATTTTTATTATTTGCATTTAGGTATCATGTATATATCAAAACTATTGAGCAAATGTTATGTGACAATCAGTAATAGTCACTGTAGATAGAGATGGGTTGATAAAGAGTACAGATATGGTACATGATCTCTGGAATCAGAAAGACAATTATAAGTGAGCCATGAAAACAAAATTTACAATCAATTCCTATGGTAAATAAAGGAATGTATGTCAGATAGGCCAAACAGAGTACAAGGCCCACTCTTGAAAGTCTTCTCTGTGGAAAACATGCTTCATTTGAAGTCTGAAGAGAAAGTAGCAGTATTTCATAGCCTGATAGCCACTCACCATAGCTCACTGTTTAACAAAGCATGGTATCCAGTTGACACAGTAAGTATCTGAGGAATTCCTACTTCTCCTAAAAACCAAAGAAATTCCTCCATCTGCACCTGATAGCAAACCACTTGCTTACTAGACATAAAGAACACGAACATTGCTCACCCTGCAAGATTGATCATCCATTTTGTCATCTGTCTTATATGGTTTTTTGGAAAATTTTCCCACTGACAGGTAGCTTTCTGTCAATTTCTTACTGTTGAATAGAACTAAAATACAGTCACGGAAAGTACATGAGGAATTATCTAGCCGAGGGTCAAATGATTTTATTTGATTACGATCTGGCCTATGCCTGAAATTTGTTAACGTACAGTTCAGTAAATCTAGAACCAAAAAATAATCATTTTATCATTAACATTTGCAAAAATGACCTGGAAGTTTGTTCATATTACTTGAAGATGTGCAGTATATGAAACGCAGGCATTTTGGAATATGATAAATAACCATATAAAGAAACTGTAATGTAATTGCTAATTTCATTTTCAGAACAATGGTTTTTACTGCATTTCAGTCTTCAAATAGACAAAACTGCCATGTCTTTTTTTTTGCTGAAAACAAAGATATGTACCATATGCTACCGAATTGAAAAATTATCCATCTCTCATTTCCTAGCTTTCTTTAGCAAGTCTAATTCATTAAATTTAAGGTAAAATAAAGCACAGAAAAATTGTGGTAGTTCAATATTTTATTTCTCTAATTCAGTCAAAATTCTTAATTTTTAAAAAAATGTTTGATACTGTTTTCTCTAAATGTAACGTGTTTGGGATAAATGAAATGTCAAGCAAAAATTAAATGCCTGACTCTGTACTTCTCTATGTTTCTGAATTTTTTTCCCTCATATAGGACATCTCTGAGGTCCAAAGGACATCATCCCTTAGAGCAACACTGAAAAGGGAATACACTACAAGAAAGGCAATTTAAGTCTCAACTTCAGGCATCTTTTGGTTTTATTAGCAGCAAGGCATTCAGTGGACATACCAGAGTCCAGTATTCTCTTGGTATCTACTCCTGAGAATTTGTTCCAAATATCAAAATCGGAAAATGCTCAAGTACCTCATATACAATTACATAGTATTTGCAATCTATGCATATTCTCTGTATACTTTAAATCATTTCTAGTTTACTTATAATACCTAATAATACATAAATGCTATATAAATTTACAATGTAAATGCTATGCTGTATTTTTTTGTATTATTTTTATTGTCTTTTCCCAAATATTTTCCATTGGCAGTTGTTTGACTCCATGGATGCAGAACTCAAGAATGAAAAGGACTGACTGTACAGTATATCATAAACCATCAGGATAGGGAGCCATCTTCTAGTAAAGGGTTGCTCTGATAATGTTAGGTTCGCTAGAGACCAAAGATAAAATAATCAGAATGGAGTCAAATTGACAAGAGCACAGGTTTAATTTTTATTGCCTGTTCTTTTTCTTCATTTGTGCACATATGTGCAAGACATTTCTGACTTACCAAGAGAATTGAACCCTGAGTTTGGACAGGACCTCCTATATTATGCTAAAAGGAATCACCTGAATATCTTCTCAGAAGCCACAGACAGAGATGTTTTGATGGAAGGATATGGTTCCATGAATGGGAGGGTCGGGGAGTGGTTTTGGGATGATTTAACTGTATTACATTTACTGCACATTTTATTTCTATTATTATTATATTCTACTAAATATGGATCCACGAGTGAGGTCCTCTCCCTGTTTGGCCACTGCCCAAGCCAGCACATTCCACTCAGCTAGGATTTGCATGGACAGATGGGGTCACCAACTTGCTTTCTGGGTGCTTCCTGGGGAAATACGGATTTGCACCCGCCCACATAGTTCAGAAAGAAGTGGGACACTGGGATGGAAGCTCCAGCAGGCATTGCCCACCTGGCTTCCAATGGTGAGGGTGGGTGGGGTCGTCCACCCTGTTGTCTGGTTGTTGCCAGGGACAATAGGAGGCTGTGGCTGCTGGAAGAATTTAGACAGAGTGTGACCTCTGGGCCAGAAGCTCCAGCAGTCACTGAACATCTGACTACCAGTGGCAGGTGTTTGTGAGGTTACTCACCCTGCCATCTGAGTGTTTCCCAGGACAATAGGGGACTGTGGCCACCAGCTGAGTTCAGACAGAAGCTGGATGACTGGGCCAAGAGCTGGCACTAGGCTTGTCTAGTGAGGGAGTTGGAGCAATCCTACTGCTCCAGGGTTTCAGGACTGTGACCTCTACTGGGGCTATCACACTGGTCCTGGTTTGTTCTGGGGTCCAAGGCTTGCAGAAGTTCCTGTGGACTTGAGAGTTGCCTCTGCAATATGTCCAAGTGGCTCTCTGCCTCAATGAAGACATGCAGTGACTGGGTGTGAGGGAGGAGCAGGAGGATTACCTTGTTTCCACTCTTGCACAGGTCACTGAGGAGACTATGAATTCCCATGCAGACTCATACTCATTCACCCTTCCCCATGTTGGGGAGCTTCTCCCAGCTTGGCATTGATCCCAGATAGGCTGATGCCTGGCTTCACTCCTGTCTTCTGTCTGTGTTCTCTTGTTGCCTGGATAGACCCTGATGTGGTTTCTTAGATAATCAATGTTTAAGGTCTGTGTTTACTTTCCCCTTTGCTTCTTCTCTGTGAGGGCACATGAACTGCTTTTAGTCCACCACCTTGTCCCCACCCCCTCCTAGGAATATTTCTAATTGCACACACACATACACATAGAGGTAAATAAGATAAATAAGTATCTGTAAATACTGCTATATTTTATTCAAATTCTATTCATGGGATTAAACATGAACATATTTTAAAATATATTATAATTGACTTTAAAACATTATTTTCTATTTCATCATTCACTAGCAGATTCTTCACATTTTATCATAAAGGAGTCACTGTCACAGAGATAAAGAATGTTATACCCGACACTCTAACGATCCAAGATGGCTGATCGCTAACATCTCGGGATTGCAGCTCCCAGTGAAAGTGCAGAGAACGAGAGGACACCACACTTTCAGACAAATTTTTGTCACTCACAGAACAGAAGATTCCCAGCGGAGGAGCCCCACGGGTCGCCAGTGTGACTCTTGTGACTTGTGCAGCGGTTTTGCTGGCACCTCAGTGTGGCAGCTCTTGGTGCAGAGTAAACGGGACTGGTTCCCCTTCTGACTGACATTTGGAGCTCCAGGAAGGCAGAGTTGCCTATTACAAACTCAAGAAGGAAGCCAGACTGGAGATTCCTGGGCAGAAAACCACCATCAATCTTAACGCCGCTGTTTTAGCCAGCGCAGTGGGTTGCTCATATTTCAGCCCTGGGAATTATCAACTTGGACGTCCACTCAGAGACCTAATTTGAAAGTTGGTAATTACAAAGACAACAGGTGGATAAATTTACAATGATGGGAAGAAACCAGCGTAAAAAGGCTGGGAATACTCAAAATCAGAATGCCTCTCCCTCCAAAGAGGATCACAGTTCCTCATCAACAAGGGAACAAGGCTTGATGGAGAATGAGTGCATTCCATTAACAGAATCAGACTTCAGAAGACGGATAATAAGAAATTTCTGTGAGTTAAAAGAACATGTTGTAGCCCAATGTAAAGAAACTAAGAACTTTGAAAAAAGGTTTGACGAAATCCTAATGAGAATAGACAATTTAGAGAGGAATATAAGTGAATTAACGGAACTGAAGAATACAGTACGGGAACGCCTAGAAGGCATTTAAACACTCAAATTGATCAAGGAGAAGAAAGGATATCAGAGGTCAAAGTCCAACTTAATGAAATAAAACGAGAAGACAAGATTAGAAAAAAAGGATAAAAAGGAATGAGCAAAGTCTCCAAGAAATGTGGGACTATGTGAAAAGACCAAATTTACATTTGATAGGTGTAGCTGAATGTGAAGGAGAAAATGAATCCAACCTGGAAAATATTCTTCAGGATATTATTCAGGAAAATTTTCCTAAACTAGCAAAGCAGGACAATATTCAACCCCAGGTAATACAGAGACCACCACAAAGATATTCGTCAAGAAGAGCAACTCCAAGGCACATAATCGTTAGATTCACCAGGGTTGAAACGAAGGAGAAAATACTAAGGGCAGCTGGAGAGAAAGGTCAGGTTACCCACAAAGAGAAGCCTATCAGACTTACAACAGATCTCTCAGCAGAAACTCCACAAGCCAGAAGAGAGTGGGGGCCGATATTCAACATCCTTAAAAAACAGAACTTTCAGCCCAGAATTTCATATCCAGCCAAACTAAGCTCCGCAACTGAAGGAAAAATAAAATCTTTTATGAACAAGCAAGTACTCAGAGATTTTGTTACCACCAGGCCTGCTTTACAAGAGCTTCTGAAAGAAGCATTACACATAGAAAGAAACAACCAGTATTAGCCTTTCTAAAAATATACCAAAAAGTAAAGAGCATCAACATAAAGAAGAATTTACATCAATGAATGGATAAAACAGCCAGTTAACATCAAATGGCAGTAATCCCAAATTTAAATTGACTAAATCCCCCAATTAAAAGATACAGCCAAAACCCAATGGTATGCTACATCCAGACCCATTTCACATGCAAGGATACACAAAGACTCAAAACAAAGGGATGGAGAAAGATTTACCAACCAAATGGAGTCAAAAATAAGTGAATAAATAAAAAGCAGGAGTTGCAATTTTCGTATCTGATAAAATAGATTTTAAAGCAACAAAGATATAGTGGCAAAAGGATCAATGCAACAATAAGAGCTAATGATCCTAATCCCAGATACATAGAGACTTAGACTCAATGAGACAGAAAATTAATAAGGATATCCAGGACTTGCACTCATCCGGAACAAGTAAACTTAATATTTATAGAGCTCTCCACTTTAAACACACAAAATATACATTCTTGTCAATACCACATCACACCTACTCATAGGTTTAAATGAAATGTTGATTGGCCATTATTACTACCCATTTTTTTAGAATAAAGCAACATTTCCATTCTCTCTCCCTCTTTTTCTTCCTCTCCTTCACTGCTTTTTTTTCTTTCCTTCTCTCAAAAAAAAAAAAAAAAAAACTCACACAAAAAAAATGTTATACCCTACTAACCAAAAAGAGCCCAGGTCCAGATGAGTTCACAGCTGAATTCTAGCAGACATACAAAGAGGAGCTGGTACCACTCCTTCTGAAACTATTCCAAACTATCCAAAAAAAAAGGAATCTTTCCCAAATCATTTTATGAGATCAACATCATTCTGATACCAAAACCTGGCAGAGACTCAACAAGAAAAGAAAACTTCAGGCCAATATCCATGATGAATATAGATGCAAAAATCTTCAATAAAATACTGGCAAACAGATTGCAACAGCACATCAAAAAGCTTATCCATCATGATCAAGTAGGTTTCATCGCGGGGATGCAAGGCTAGTTCAACATATGTAAGTCTATAAACGTAATCCACCACATAAACAGAACTAAAGACAAAAAACACATGATTATCTCAACAGATGCGGAGAAGAACTTTGACAACATTCAACAGTGCTTTATGCTAAAAACTCTCAATAAACTAGGAATAGAACATATCTCTAAATAATAAAAGCTATTTACAACAAACACACAGCCAATATGATACTGGATGGGCAAAACTGGAAGCATTTCATTTGAAATCTGGCACTAGACAAGGATGCCCTCTCTCTCCACTCCTATTCAATATAGTATTGAAGTTTCTAGCCAGAGAAATCAGGCAAGAAAAAGAAATAAAGCATATTCAATTAGGAAAGGAGAAAGTCAAATGTCTCTATTTGCAGACGACATGATTTTATATTTAGAAGACCCCATCATCTCAGTCCAAAACCTCCTTAAACTGATAAGCAACTTCAGCAAACTCGCAGAATACAAAATAAATGTGCAGAAATCACAAGCATTCCTATACACCAATAACAGACTAACAGAGAGCCAAATAAAAAATGAACTGCCATTCACAATTGCTACAAAGAGAATAAAATACCTGGGAATACAACTAACGAAGGATGTAAAGGACCCCTTCAAGAAGAACTACAAACCACTGCTCAAGCAAATAAGAGAGGACATAAACAGATGGAAAAATACTGCATGCCCATGGCTAGGAAGAATCAATATTGTGAAAATGGCTATACTGCCCAAAGTAATTTATAGGTTCAATGCTATCCCATCAATCTATCTACAACCCTCTTCACAGAACTGGAAAAAAACCATCTTAAACTTCATATGGAACCCTAAGAGAGCCCACATAGCCAAGACAATTCTAAGCAGCATCAGGCTACCTGACTTCAAACTATACTACAAGGCTGCAACAATCAAAACAGCATGGTACTGGTACCAAAACAGAGATACAGACCAATGGAACAGAACAGAGGCTTCAGAGGCAATGCCACACATCTACACCCATCTGATCTTTGAAAAACCTGACAAAAAAAGCAATGGGGAAAGGATTCCCTGTTTAATAAACGGTGTTGGAAAAACTGGCTAGCCATGTGTAGAAAGCAGAAACTGGACTCCTTCCTGACACCTTACACTAAAATTAACTCCAGATGGATTAAAGACTTAAACATAAGACCTAACACCATAAAATCCCAAGAGGAAAACCTAGGCAAAACCATTCAGGACATAGGCGTAGTCAAGGACTTCATTACTAAAACACTAAAAACATTGGCAACAAAAACCAAAATAGAAAAATGGGATCTAATTAAACTCCAGAGCTTCTGCACAGCAAAAGGAACAATCATTAGACTGAACCGGTAACCAACATAATGGGAAAAAATTTTGCAATCTACCCATCTGACAAAGGGCTAATATCCAGAATCTACAAAGAACTAAAACAAATTTACAAGAAAAACCAACAAACAAACCCATTCAAAAGTGAGCAAAGGATATGAACAGACACTTTTCAAAAGAAGACATATATGAGGCCAATAAACATACGAAAAAATGCTCAACATCACTGGTCATTAGAGAAATGCAAATCAAAACCACATTGAGACACTATCTCACGTCACTTAGAATGGCGATCATTAAATAATATGGAGACAACAGATTCTGGAGAGGATGTGGAGAAATACGAACACTTTTACACTGTTGGTGAGAGTATAAATTAGCTCAACTACTGTGGAAGACAGTGTGGCAATTCCTCAATGACCTAGAAATAGAAATTCTATTTGACCCAGCAATCCCATTACTGGGTATATATCCAAAGGATTATAAATCATTCTATTATAAAGACACATGCAAATGTATGTTCATTTTGGCACTGTTTACAATAGCAAAGACCTGGAACCAACCCAAATGCCTACTGATATTAGACTGGACAAGGAAAATGTGGCACATATACACCATGGAATACTATGCAGCCATAAAAATCAATGAGTTCATATCCTTCGTAGGGACGAGGATGAATCTGGAAACCATCATTCTTAGCAAACTGACATAAGCACAGAAAATCAAACACCACATATTCTCACTCATAGGCGGGTGTTGAACAATGAGAACACATGGACACAGGGAGGGGAGCATCACACGCTGGGGTCTATTGAGTGGGACTAGGAAAGGGACAGCAGGGGGTAGGGAGTTGGAGAGGGATAACATGGAGAGAAATGCCAGATATAGGTGACAGGGGGATGGAGGCAGCAAACCACACTGCCATGTATATACCTATGCAACAATTCTGCATGTTCTGCACATTTACCCCAGAACCTAAAATACAATAAAATATATATTTTTTAAAATGTTAAGATCCTTAAAAATAACCTAGACTTGAAGAGGTTCAGTCACCATAAGTAAAACTGTAGATAACATAAAGGTTTGTTACAATAATTATAATTATCATTTGGATTTTATTTATTATATTTATTATGGGTTGTGTATGATGCTAGGGGCTTCACAAATTTATTTCTAATCCTCACAGAAAAGCTACTGGCTAAGTGAATAAAATTAAGAATTTAAAAATATGTTAATTAACGCTCAGAAAATTTAAGTAATTTATCAGTGATGAGCCAGTTGGTGATGACAAAATCAGGTCCATAATTGTATTTTGTCATTATTACACAGATTGTGGGAGACAGACAAATACATCAGCACAAGTTTAATGCAATTTTGGAATATAGAATTCAGCATGTTCCCCATCCTGTTTATAAGAAAAAAATTTCTGCTTTTTATATAGGATATATTACAGCACTTAACTATTAAAAAACATATATAAACTCATTTATTTCCTTGTTATGTTTAATAATCTAAGACTGAAACTGATATATTACTTTTTCTTCCTTATTTTGCCAACCTATTTGAAAATGAACATTGAAATTTATTAAATAGCAATTTTGGTGATTGTGGGTTGAATGGAGATTGAACTTTCTGGAGAATGAAGACAAACCCGTATGTCCGTGACTTAAGAGAGTTGTTTTAACCTGCTCAAAGCTAATCTGCAAAAAGCAATAATCTCCTAGAAACCATCAGAGTAAATGTCCTCTAAAATAATTGCATATGCACTTGATAACTTGTACTGGGCAGTGTACATTGTGAAGAAAATAATAATAATAAAGATGATTTGACAGATTATACACTAAGTTCAAATGAAGATGGTAAAAAATCCTATTCTAATTTCTTCCAAATGCCTAAAGCTAAACTCATGATTAAATCATTTTATTATCATCTAAGGTAATTTTTGAATTTCTTTCAATATACACAAATGATAGTAGGGAAAATGCTTTCAGATAAAGAAGTAACATTGGCTGTGAGAACTAAACATTGATTCCTATTCATAATTTTTTTATTTGAATTCATAGAATTGATTTTTGTAGTAGAATAATAAAAAAGTAATAGAGATCACTAATATTGTCATTTTTAAAAAGAAATTTATGTTTTGTGATCTAATTGGAAACTAAGCTTCCAATCTAAATTTAAGTATTAAAAACAAAGAGTTTACTCTTTTATTTTCATTATTAAATCAATATGGTTCAGAAAATACTGCTGAATAATCATTAATGTGCTCCCAATGTAGCTATGAGAACAGTGTGAAAAATCAGATACATGTTCTATAAATCTCTTCTGTTGAGAGTGCTAAGCTGTAACTGTCAAAAGATGTCTTAAATTTTCAGCTGAAGAAATCATTTTAGCTTTTTAGGTCAATAAAAAGTCAGAAGTGGGGAAGAAATTTCTCCAAAGGTAAAAAGGCAAAACTGAAAACAAATGGGCTCTAAATGTATATGTCAATATAAATGTATACTCTATTGAGTATACTGAGAAACAGAGCATTAAAATGTTTGAGGAAAACCATTCTCCCATCAGGCTCTTGGGGTCCACACAGTCTCCAGAGTCAGAGAGCAATAGTTCCTACTGCACTTCCTAGAGACATTTTCTGACAAAGCCAAATTGACTCTAATTTTTATTCATATATTTAAAAGATTTATTAGCCATCTATCATATGTCATGTTCTATAACAAGTAAAGTAGGAATTGAAAAATAAATAAAACCTGAGCTCTAGCCTCCTGAAAGGCTCATAGTCCAACAGGCAAGACAGCTATTTAACACCACTCATTTGGAAGTGCTATAAGATTATCAACAGAAGATAAAAGACTGTCACAAAAAAGGGAGTGATTGGTTCTTCTGGTAGTAGAGAAAGGAAAGTGGTATGTGTCCAGCACACATTTATAATAGCTTCAGTTACTCATCAGAGTTCTGTGAGTAAGGTAGGCCATCACTAACAACCATACATCACTTGATTTCTTTCTGCAGGAAAAAAATATCTCTTTACTCTGAACTCCCGTAATGCTTAGATCCTTGGATTTTTTTATACAGACTAGAAAAATCCGATAGGTGGTTTTAAAATCATTTGGAAAATACTTTATTGTGATAATCAAAATGTTTCACAGAAATGATCTCATCAATAGTCACATCATCTCTTTGAGGTAGACTTAAATATCCTATTTTAAAGGTAAAGAGAAATTAAGTGACCCAATTGAAGACAGTCTGTCTACAGGGTCAGCTCTGTGCATGAGCAACTGCCCAACAACTTCATGACAGGGTGGAGTCAAAAGAACCTTCATAGTTTACACAGGTTACATAATTTACACTTATTTGTACACAATGGGGCTAGGATAAATCTGAATTGAAAAGTTTGTTTTTCTAGATAGTTTATTCTTATTTTCTTGCCATCTTCCTCGATTAACTGTGGGGATCAGCAAACAAATATAACAAAGTAACATTAAATATCAATAGAACAACTGCAGAATTCGAAGAGAAATTTTCATGTTGAAATTTAGTTTTTATACTAATTTAATCCTCCACTACATTAAAATATAATGACATTAAAATATATTTCCTGGGGTAGTAGTGATACTCCAAGGGGCTTGCTGCTCTCTGTGTGGGTAGAAGATAGCCATAGCACAGCTAGGCAAGCAGCCCAAGAAACAGAAGCTAAAGCTGTAGAATGATCATGGGCAAGGGGTTCTGGAATCTGCTCATGTTTGGCTAAGAAATGCAACAGCCACAGCAACCGAAATTCTTAAAATCTTAGTATTAACAGGTATTGAGTCATTTACCATTATTGATGAAAATCAGGTCAGCACAGAAGGCAGTGGATGCATTACTTTTTCCTTCAAATGAGCAATATCACAAGAACTGAGCATGAGTTACCATGGAATTCTTGTAAATTAATAAAGATGCCTCTACAAGCTTTGTGGAAGAGTCTAGAAAACCTTCCAAATAGTGGTCTTTGGTTTTTCTGTATTTTCACAATTCTGGTTACAATTTGGCTCCCTGAAAGTATATTACAATGCTTCCTGATGTCCTCAGGAAATTTTCAAGTCCCTCTTTTAAACTTTAGGACATTGGCCATAGAAGGATCATTATAAAAGAATATACAATAATGGAATTTCATCCAGATAGTGCATTAAAGATCTGTGACTGGATGAACTGTTTTCTGAGCTGAGAGAATATTTCAGTCTTATGTTTTAGATCATATGGTAAAAGGAACCATAGCCATACCCCAAGGATTGTGATCACAGATAAATATTTAGTACAGTAGAATAGTAAAACAAATAGGTGAATATCTAAAATATATGAAGAAAAAGGGGACTTTAGAGATTTGGTTATACAAGATATTCTAAATAATGCAAATAGGACTTCAGAAGATGAAAAGAATTCTGCAGAAGCTATTAAAATATGAATACAGCAATAAATACTACTTAGATACCAAACAATATTTTAAAAATACATAATAATAATTTCTGAATAAATATCAGCAAACAGACTTCATCCTTTGGGGTTTTAGCTTATACCTTAAAGGAATTCGTGGCCAAGGAAGGTCAAGGAAATTTGCCCAGTCAAGAAATTTACCTGTTCAAGGACAATTTCTGACATGATTGCAGATTTGAGAAAATATATAAATATACAAAATATTTGCTGTGTAAAAGCAAATGAATATGTTTCTGCTTTGAATAATCACGTCTCCAAAATGCTGCAGTCCATAGACCAGGCGGCCAATGACATTTCAAAGAAAGAATTAAAATTACTCTGTAGCAATTCTTCAATTCTTAGAGTCTTAAGATATTAATCTTTTACTAAAAAATATGGTTTAGCCAGGCGCGGTGGCTCAAGCCTGTAATCCCAGCATTTTGGGAGGCCGAGGCGGGTGGATCACGAGGTTAAGAGATCGAGACCATCCTGGTCAACATGGTGAAACCCCGTCTCTACTAAAAATACAAAAAATTAGCTGGGCATGGTGGCATGTGCCTGTAATCCCAGCTACTCAGGAGGCTGAGGCAGGAGAATTGCCTGAACCCAGGAGGCGGAGGTTGCGGTGAGCTAAGATTGCATCATTGCACTCCAGCCTGGGTAACAAGAGCGAAACTCCGTCTCAAAAAAAAAAAAAAAAAGAATATGGTTTAGATACAATTAACAAGAATAAACTATTCTATTCTACAGCATGGTCATTACAGATAATGAAATAGAACTGTACTTAATATTATGGACTATCGATAGATTTCATATGCAACATTACAGATGTCCACTGATATGTAACCATCACATTGAAGAAAATTATGAAAAGTGAAAGTCTTGTTTTACTGGTTTCCTTCAGGAATACAGATTATCTATACACAAATTTTGTCAAAATGAAGCTTCTGAGCCACACACAATTGATTCCTGAGAGGAGTTGCTACTCAAAAGATTATCAAAATAGTCACTAAACAATTAGTATTTGTTAATGACACATTTATTGTGGCATGTCACAAACTTCAGCAACTTCTCAGTTGTAGAATAATAGTGTGTTAATGATTCAAACTGTAATTGCTCCAAGTAGTGCTCTAGTCTATAAACAATTTAACAAGAGAGCTGTTAAATTGTTTCCTTATTAATACTTTTCTCACTTGTAAAAATAAAATCTATTTCAGATGACTCTGTTATCTAGTAATACTGAAAGGACTGGCACTGTCCTGTCATTTTTAATTATGTTTGTAACAACATTTTGGATGAAAATCTGAAGCCTGCTTTCCCAGGAAGGAAATTCAGTTGTGGGGAAAAACAAAAACAAACAAACAAAAACACTTTTTTTTTTCATTTAATCACTGTGTCTTTGCTTGAGTTTCTGGTTCCGATCATCACTAGATTTCCATTTTATACTTGGCTAGTTCCTCCTCACATCCTTGACATCTAAAAACTGGAGTGTCCCAGAGCTTAATTCCTGGACACTTTTTTCTTCTAGATGCCTCAATACCTTTGATGGTATAATCCAATTACTTCACTTTCAGCATCACGTTTAATCTAATAATGCAGATGTGTACTTTAGGCCCATTCCTCCTCCCTGAATTCTAGGCACACTTTACAACTGCATACTTATAGTGATTTTGTACTGTGTCAATTTGGCTAAACTAGGATATAATTTCCCATAATTCTCTTCCCTGTGCATTTCCATGTTATGGTTGATCACACAAAAAATTTGAGATTCAGAAACAAAGCAAGGGTCATTAACATGGAATGTTGATACAGGGTGCCAGGAGCTGCTGCAATTCATACACATTTTCACCAATCGACTTGCTCACCTTGCTAATGAGGAAGGTCACAGTATTTAGTCTCTCTGGCTGCCATTGAATTTTGTCTTTTAGCTTCTCTAGTTTGGGGTCAAATACATTGTGTATCTCTGGCAAAACAATTCAGCAGGCCACTCTGCATGATTCTTCAGCAGGCCACTCCTCATCTTTGAGGGTAGAGGGAAAAAGAGAAAAAGTTCCACTTTGCCATGGTAGATTATCCCATATTGTTTTTGGATTCATTTTCTATTGCTAACTCTGTGTTCACTATCTTTCTTCTTTCCAGCTGCCAGTCCTGCTGTCTAACAGTGATTTCAAGACCACCATCGTATGCAAACATAATAGCTTTCTAAGGAAATCTTCACCAGTTCCAACAATTTTGGGAGGTCTAATCTCTGTAATAAGTCCCTTCTACCATATTCTTCTTAGTGGACCTGCTTCCTTGATTGAATCCTAAGGGATGTGCTTACTTGAGGCCTGTTTGGCCTCTCAAATGAAGCACATATTGTTTTGCTATATGTCTTCTTGCTTCTGATCCTGCTCCTGAATCTATTACCCATTCACCTGACAGACTGGGTCTCTTATGAAATAAATAAGGTAATGTTACTTCTTTGTTCAGGAACTTTCAAGGTTTCCAATCTCAGATGGAGTAAAAGCTTAAGTTCTTATGCTGATTCAGAATGCCCTACTTCACCTGGTGCCACCATTACCTTTTCTTATTGTTTCTCCTCCCTCTCTCTCTCTCTCTGGATCACCTGTTCTATCTACATTGACCTCCTCCTCAAACTAGGGATTCTTGTGCCTCCAAATGTTCATGCTTGCTTTTTCTTCTGCCAGACGTGCTTTTCTACAGAAAATCATATGATTTGTCTTTCCCTTTCTTCCAGACTTGTTTTTTTTAATTCTTTCAGAAAATCAGCTTTAAAATTACAACATGGGGGGAAATAGGGGAGGGACAGTGGAGGAGTTGGGGAGAGATAGCATGGAGAGAAATGCCAGATACAGTTGATGCGGAGGAATGCAGCAAATCACACTGCCACATGTGTACCCATGCAACAATCTTGCATGTTCTTCACATGTACCCCAAAACCTAAAATGCAATAAAATAAAAATAAAGATAAATTACAACCCTACTCACTCACAAAATATCTTCCTCCCTTTCTACAGACATTTGTCCTCGGCACTTAGTTCTCATTATACTACTATACATATGTTCTATTTATTTATTTTGTATGCTATCTACTAGACTATTATTTGATTAGGGTAATTATATAGGCTCTTTTATCCAATAGATACAATAGTGTAAACCAAATCCACTGTGCCATATCTGGCAAATGGCAGGCTTTTAATAAATATTTGTTGGATAAGGGAAGGAATGCCAATGAGAAAATTAATACAGTGGCTAAAATCAATAGGAGTAAAACCTTAGAAATTTCATGTGGTTCAATGTGGCAGATAAAATGGCACAAGTCTAGCATAGGAACTAGGCTACAATAGCAGCCATTATTTCAGGATCTCATGAATGTAACATGAGTGGCCTAATCAAATTAAACCTCTCAAATCAAGTCTCTCCTCAGGCCTCTCTATTCCCTAAGATACTATAACATTGAAATTTGGGCATCTAAGAACTCTACAGTGGTATAAGTGTTCAAGTGAAAGGAAGACTCACATTTTGTCTCACATTAAATCAAAAGCTAGAAATGGGTTAGGCATGATACCCACACCTGTAATTCCAGCATTTTGGGACATGGAGGGAGGAGTATCACTTGAGGCCAGAAGTTTGATATAAGCCTGGGCAACATAGCCAGACTCTGTCTTTAGAAAAAAATTAAAAATAATGGACATGGTGATTCACGCCTTTCATCCTTGCTACTCTGGAGGTTAAGGTTGGAGAATCACTTGGCCACAGGAGGTCAAGGCTGCAGTGAGCCCAAACTGTGCCACTACACTCTGGCCTGGGTAAAGAAAGCAAGACACTGTCTCCAAATAAATAATAATTAAATTATAAAGTATATCTTTAAAAAGCTAGAAGTGATTAAGCTATGTTGAAAGTTAAGACAGGCTGAAAACTAGACCTCTTGCAGCAAACAGTTAGCAAAGTTATAAATGCAAAATAAAAGTTTTTGATGGAAATTAAAAGTACAATTTCACTAAACCCATGAATAAGAAACAGCTTTACACCAATATGGGGAAAGTTCTAGTGGTCTGAATAGAAGATCAAACCATCCACAACTTTTCTTTAAACCAAAGCATAATTCAAACCAAGGTCCTAATTCTCTTCTATTCTAGGGAGGCTGAGAAAGGTGAGGAAGCCACAGAAGAAAAGCTGAAAGCTAGCAGAGGGTTCATAAGGTTTAAGAAAAGAAGCCATCTCCATGACTTAAAAGTGCAAGGTGAAGCATCAAGTGGTGATGTAGAAACTGCAGCAAGTTATCCAGAAGAACTTGCTAAAATAATAATGAAATAGCTATGCTTAGCAATAGATTCTCAATGTAAATGAAACAACCTTTTATTATAAGACGTCATCTAGAACTTTCATAGCTAAAGAGAAATATCCAATATCTGGCTTCAAAGCCTCAAAGGACTGGCTGACTCACTTATTAGGGGCTAAGGCACCTGATTACTTTAACTTAAGCCAATGCTTGCTTTTTATTTCAGAAATCCTAGGACCCTTAAGAATTATGCTAAATCTGCCCTGCCTGTGCTCTAGAAACAAAACAAGAAAGCCTGGATGATTGCATGTGTGTTTATACCATGGTTTACTGAATAGTTTAAACACAGTATTGAGACCTACAACTCAAAAAATATTTATTTTTAAATATTACTGCTAATTGGCAATGCACTTGGCCACCTAAGAGTTCTGATGGAGATATACAAGGATATTAATGGATAATTATATTGGCTTTTCTATCCAATAGATCCAATAATGTAACCCAAATCCATGGTACCATATCTGACAAATGGCAGGCTCTTAGTATTATAGTGAGTTCTGATGAACCCTTCCCTTCTATCCCCTTCACCTCCGTTCTCTGCCCCTTCTCCTTCCCTTCCCTTTCCTTTTTCTTCCCTTCCTTCTTCTCCTCTTCTCTTCTTCTCTTCCCTTCTTGCTTGCCACAATAACAGCCATTCTACAGCCTATGGGTCGAGTAATTTTGACTTTCAAGTCTTATTATTTAAGAAATACATTTCACAAGACTGTAGCTTCCATAGTGATTTCTTTGATGGATCTTGGCAAAGTAAGATAAAAACCTTCTACAGAGGATTCACCATTCTAAATTTTATTAAGAACATTCCTGATTCATGAGAGGAGGTCAAAACATCAACATCAGCAAGAATTTGAAAGAAGTTGATTTCAACCCTTGTGGATGACTTTGCAGGGTTCAGATTTAGTAATAACTTCAGGTGGAAGTAACTGAAATGTGGTGGAAATAGCAAAAGAACTAGAACTGAAAGTAAGCCTGAAGATATGATGGAAATGCTGAATATAAAATGTTAATGAGAAATTGCTTCTTATGAATGAGAAAGGAAAGTTGTTTCTTGAGATGAAAGTTACTCTTTGTGGAGGTATACTAAAAGTTATTGAAATGACAACAGCTTTAGAATATTATGTAAACCTAGTTGGTAAAGCAGCAGCACGGTTTGAGAGGACTGACTTTCTATTAGTCTGCTCTTGCACTGCTATAAAGAGATTCCTGAGGCTGTGTACTTTATAAAGAAAAGAGGTTTAATTGGCTCATAGTTCCACAGGCTATACAGGAAGTATAGTGGCTTCTGCTTCTGGGGAGACCTCAGGAAGTTTCCAATCAAGATGAAAGGCAAAGGGGGAAGAAGTCATCTCACATGGCTGGAATAGGAAGAAAGCTGTAGAGAGGTGCCATACACTTTTTTTTTTTTAATTGCAATTTAGGTTTTGGGGTTCATATGAAGAACATGCAAGATTGTTGCATAGGTACACACATGGCAGTGTGATGTGCTGCCTTCCTCCCCATCACCTATATCTGACATTTCTTCCCAAGCTATCTCTTCCCAACTCCCCACCCCCATGCTGTCCCTCCTGTATTTCCCCCCTATAGACACCAGTGTGATGCTCCCCTCCCTGTGTCCATGTATTCTCATTGTTCAACATCCACCTATGAGTGAGAACATGAAGCGCTTGATTTTCTGTTGTTGTGTCAGTTTCCTGAGAATGATGGTTTCCAGGTTCATCCATATCCCTACAAAGGACACGAACTCATTGTTTTTGATGGCTGCATAATATTCCATGGTGTATATGTGCCACATTTTCCC
The DNA here is from genome assembly GCF_049354715.1 of Callithrix jacchus. Taxonomy (NCBI): domain Eukaryota; kingdom Metazoa; phylum Chordata; class Mammalia; order Primates; family Cebidae; genus Callithrix; species Callithrix jacchus. The sequence continues at coordinate 91,453,548 of NC_133511.1, forward strand.
TGTCCAGTCTATCATCGATGGGCATTTGGGTTGGTTTCAGGACTTTGCTATTGTAAACAGTGCTGCAATGAACATTCGTGTGCATGTGTCCTTATAATAGAATGATTTATAATCCTTAGAATATATACCCAGTATTGGGATTGCTGGGTCAAATGCAATTTCTATTTCTAGGTCCTTGAGGAATCGCCACACTGTCTTCCACAATGGTTGAAATAATTTACACTCCCACCAACAGTGTAAAAGTGTTTCTACTTCTCCACATCCTCTCCAGCATCTGTTGTCTCCAGATTTTTAAATAATGACCATTCTAACTGGCGTGAGGTGGTATCTCAATATAGTTTTGATTTGCATTTCTCTAATGACCAGTGATGATGAGAATTTTTTCATGTTTGTTGGCCTCACGTATGTCTTTTTTTGTAAAGTGTCTTTTCATGTCATTTGCACACTTTTGAATGGGCTTGTTTGTTTTTTTCTTGTAAATCTGTTTTAGTTCTTTGTAGATTCTGGATATCAGCCCTTTGTCAGATGGGTAGATTGCAAAAATTTTTTCCCATTCTGATGGTTGCCAATCCACTCTAATGACTGTTTCTTTTGCTGTGCAGAGGCTGTGGGGTTTGATTAGGTTCCATTTGTCTATTTTGGCTTTTGTTGCCAATGCTTTTGGTGTTTTGGTCATAAAGTCCTTGCCTATGCCTATGTCCTGAATGGTTTTGCCTACGTTTTCTTCTAGGGTTTTTATGGTATTAGGTCTTATGTTTAAGGCTTTAATCCATCAGGAGTTAATTTTAGTGTAAGGTGTCTGGAAGGGGTCCAGTTTCTGCTTTCTGCACATGGCTAGCCAGTTTTCCCAACACCATTTATTAAACAGGGACTCCTTTCCCCATTGCTTGTTTTTGTCAGGTTTGTCAAAGATCGGATGGTTGTAGATGTGTGGTGTTGCCTCTGAGGACTCTGTTCTGTTCCATTGGTCTATATCTCTGTTTTGGTACCAGTACCATGCTGTTTTGATTACTGTAGCCTTGTGGTACAGTTTGAAGTCTGGTAGTGTGATGCCTCCTGCTTTTTTTTTTTTTTTTTTTTTTTTGATTAGAATTGACTTGGCTATGTGAGCTCTCTTTTGGTTCCATATAAAGTTGAAGGTGTTTTTTTCCAGTTCTGTGAAGAAGGTCATTGGTAGCTAGATGGGGATAGTGTTGAATCTGTAAATTACTTTCAGCAGTATGGCCACTTTCACAATATTGATCTTCCTAACCATGAACATGGAATGTTTCTCCATCTGTTTGTGTCCTCTCTTATTTCGTTGAGCAGCGGTTTGTAGCTCTCCTTGAAGAGGTCCTTTACATCCTTTGTTAGTTTTATTCCTAGGTATTTTATTCTCTTTGTAGCAATTGTGAATGGCAGTTCGTTCTTGATGTGGTTCTCTTTAAGTCTGTTATTGGTATATAGGAATGCTTGTGATTTTTGCACATTGATTTTATATCCTGAGACTTTGCTGAAGTTCTTTATGAGTTTCAGGAGATTTTGGGCTGAGACAATGGGGTCTTCTAGATATACAATCATGTCGTCTGCAAATAGAGACAATTTGACTTCCTTCTTTCCTATTTGAATACCCTGTATTTCTTTTTCCTGCCTTACTGCTCTGGCTAGAACTTCCAATACTATATTGAATAGGAGTAGTGAGAGAGAGCATCCTCAGATATAATAGCCTTTAAACCAACAAAGATCAAAAGAGACAAAGATGGACATTACATAATGATAAAAGGATCAATGCAACAAGAAGAGCTAATGATCCTATTTATATATGTACCCAATACAGAAGCACCCAGATACATAAAGCAAGTTCTTAATGACTTACAAAGGGACTTAGACTCCCACACAATTATAGTGGGAGACTTTAACACCCCACTGTCAATATTAGACAGATCAACCAGACAGAAAATTAACAAGGATATCCAGGACTTGAACTCAGACCTGGGCCAAGCAAACCTAATAGACATTTACAAAACTCTCCACCCCAAATCCACAGAATATACATTCTTCTCAGCACCATGTTGCACCTACTCTAAAATTGACCACATAATTGGAAGTAAATCACTCCTCAGCAAATACAAAAGAATGGAAATCATAACAAACAGTCTCTAAGACCACAGTGCAATCAAGTCAGAACTCAGAATTCAGAAACTAACTCAGAACCACACAGCTTCATAAAAACTGAACAACTGGCTCTTGAATGTTGACTGGATAAACAATGAAATGAAGGCAGAAATAAAGATCTTCTTCAATGAGAATGAAGACACAACATAGCAGAATCTCTGGGACACATTTAAAGCAGTGTCTCGAGGAAAATATATAGTAATATATGTCCATAGGAGATGCAAGGAAAGATCTAAAATCAACACCCTATCATCAAAATGGAAAGAGCTAGAGGAGCAAGACCAAAAAAACTCAAAACCTAGCAGAAGACAAGAAATAACTAAGATCAGAGCAGAACTGAAGGAGATAGAGACACAAAAAAATCTTCAAAAAAAATCAGTAAATCCAGGAGCTGCTTTTTTAAAAGATCAACAAAATAGACCACTAGCCAGATTAATAAAAAAGAAAAGAGAGAATAATCATATACATGCAACAAAAAACGATAAAGGGGATATCACCACAGATCCCACAGAAATTCAAACCATCATCAGAGATTATTACAAACAACTCTATGCACATAAACTAGTTAACCTGGAAGACATGGATAAATTCCTGGACACTCACATCCTTCCAAATCTAAACCAGGAAGAAGCCAAAACCCTGAATAGACCAATAACAAGGTCTGAAGTTGAGGCAGCAATTAAGAGCCTACCACGCAAAAAAAGCCCAGGTCCAGATGGGTTTATAGCCAAATTCTACCAGACATACAAAGAGGACCTGTTACCATTCCTTATGAAATGATTCCAAACAATCCAAAAACAGAGAATCCTTCCCAAATCATTTTATGAGACCAACATCATCCTGATACCAAAACCCGGCAGAGACTCAACAAGAAAAGAAGACTTCAGGCCAATATCTATAATGAACATAGATACAAAAATCTTCAATAAAATACTGGCAAGCTGATTGTAACAGCACATCAAAAAGCTCATCCACCAAGATCAAGTAGGCTTCATCCCGGGGATGCAAGGCTGGTTCAACATGCGCAAGTCTATAAACATAATTCACCACATAAACAGAACCAAAGACGAAAACCACATGATTGGCTCAATTGAGGGAGAGAAGACCTTTAACAAAATTCAACAGCCCTTTATGCTAAAACCCCTCAATAAACTAGGTATTGATGAAACATATTTCAAAATAATAAAAGCTATTTATGACAAACCAATAGCCAATATCATACTGAATGGGCAAAAACTGGAAGCATTCTCTTTGAAATCTGGCACTAGACAAGGATGCCACACATTTTTAAACAACCAGATCTTATGACAACTCTCCCATTATCACCAGAATAGCACCCTGGGAAAATCATCCCCCATAATCCAATCACCTCTCACCATGCCCCACCTCCAACTTTAGGGATAACTAAACATGAGATTTGAGTGAGGACACAGATCCAAACAATATCAGACTTCAATTTTCAAAAAGCTTTGCTGTTTGTTATCAAACAGCATTGTATGCAACAAAGGAATATTTCGCAAAATAAGACTAAAATAAATGCAGCATACTTAATTGTGGTCTTATTTTAAGAAACTGTCATAGACACCTCAACCTTCAGCAACCACTACCTTGATCAGTCAGCAGCCATCGACATCAAGGCAAGATTCTCCAGAGGCAAAAATATTATGCCTCACTGAAGCCTCAGATGATCTTCAACTTTTCTAGCAATAAAGTATTCTTTAATTAAAGTATGTAAATTTCTTAGGCATAATGTTAATGCACACTTAACATTATGAAGTTAAGTGTTAGCAATTTAATGTCTCTGCTATTAGTCTGTTCTCACACTACTTATAACAACATTTCTGCTATTAGTCTGTTCTCATACTTACCTTAGCAACCCTGTGAAATAAGCTGTTCATATCTCCAATGTTTATTTCATAATGGCTTATAGTATGGTATAAATGTAACTTTTTATATGCACTGAAAAAACAAAAATTGTGTGACTTACTATATTGCAATATTCAATTCATTCTCGTGGTCTGAAACCAAACCCACCACATCTCCTGAGTATGCCTGTGTCAAAGCTAGTTTTCATTTTTCCTTCATAACTCACTGTGAAGGAATTGCCTACTGAGCAAACATTATTATTTTATATTAAACTTCTACAGCTTGTCTGTTTCATGAGTAAAAAAGAAATGTAAAGAAGATGTTTCTTTTGACCTTCTGTGTACAATGACTATCATGATGTTTCATATTCATAAAAATATTTTAATAAACGAATATTCAACCTATATCTATCTTTTTCTTTACTTTTATCCCACCTTAATAATAGAATCTTGCTATTATTGATGAAAGAAAGCCAAACTTATGAAATATTTGAAGAGGTTTACTCTGAGCCAAATTTGAGGATTATAGCCATAGACAGAGCCGCAGTAGGTCCTGAGAACATGTGCCCAAGGTGGTTGGGCTACAGTTTTGTTTTCTACATTTTAGAGAGACAGAAGTTACAGGCAAAGACATAAATCAATGCATATAAAATATACAATGGTTCTGTCAGAAAGGTGGGACATCTTGGGTAGTGAGGCTCCCAGCCAGGTCATGAGTAAATTAAAAGATATTCTGATTGACAACTGGTTGAAAGAGTTAAGCTATGCCTGAAGAACTGAAGTCAGTTTAGATAAATACTTGACTTAATATAAGGCATGTTCTGGAAGCCAAGAGTCTTATTATGTAGATGAAGCCTCCAGGTAGCATGCTTTGGATCAAAGAGATGATTATTGTTCCTTATCAGACCTAAGAATGTGTCAGACTCTCTGGAAAAGGTAGTTCTGGATGAAATATTAAATTGATAAGGAATGAAAATTCTCTACAGAATGTAAACTTCTCCCACAAGAAGACAGCTTTGCAGGGCCATTTCAAAATATAAAAAAGAAAATATAACTGAGGATAAAATATTCTGATTTCCTTCCGGGCTACCATCTGTCACGTGATGCTATACTAAACTCAGGTTAGAATTTACTATCATCTCATTGCTACAAAGAGTCTGTTTTGGCAAGCTTGTGATCTCTATTTTAATGTTAACACTGGCCAGCTGTGCCTAAATTCCAAAAGAAGGAGAGTGTAAGAAGGCATATCCAATCACTTTTCCTGTCATGGCCTAAACTAATTTTTTAGGTTTTCTTTCAGATCCCCTTGGACAAGAGGGAGGATCCATTCTGTCAGCTGAGGGGCTTAGAATTTTATTTTTGTTTTACAGCATTATATCCAGTCTATGTCTACTAGGGAAGAAAAAACCTTCAAGTAAGATAAAAATAAGACAAAACAAAACATCCACTCCTCTAATGAGGTATCAGACAGGAGAAAAAACATCCCTGTAATTTGGGGAGTCACTTCTAGATGAGAGATTAAATTGATAATGGAAAAGAGATGCTAACTCAATGAGCAGCTAAAAAAAAGCAACATATTGATTTCCTCTGATGTGGTCAGGCAAGTGTTTATTTTTGTTTTGTTTTACTTTTCCTTAGCAACTCTGTGAGTTCAGCTTTTTCTATCACCATTGTTTACTTGAATAAATTAAAGATGATAAAGTTATACAAGCTAGAATACATTATTTAATTATACATACCTTGTCACAAAAATAACTGAATAATTTTAAGGTCTTACAACCAGTAAGCAAATTTAGAACACATATCTGTTTGATGTCAAACTTTGGCCCTGTCAACAAAATTATCTCATGATTCCTTAGGCAGATGAATATGTTAGTTACTAGGTGAATTGTTTTTATAGACTCTTCTTTTCTCTACCTAAAAGAGTTTAAGGTTATTGGTTTGAATTAAGATTAGGATACTAGGGCTGATTTATCTATCTTCCAAGAGTAATTTAAATTTACAAAAGTAATTAAAAAGCTGTTTTTACATCTAAGAAAAGTCATCACAATTCTAGGATGACTCAAGTATTTCTTATAAAACTCTTGACTTCATAAAGGAAAATTTCTCCTCAGCATTATGTTTCTGGCAGTGGTCATTTTTGTAGCTTGTAAACTTTAGAATTCTTTGTTTCATTAATACTTTGGTGAGAATTCTTTATACACACACACACACACATATATATATATTATTACACTTTAGGTTCTGGGGTACATGTGCAAATCATGCAGGATTGTTGCATAGGTATATAGATGGGAATGTGGTTTGCTACCTCCATCCCTCTGTCACCTATGTCTGGCATTTCTCCCCATGTTATCCCTCCCTGACCTCCCTACCCTTAGCTGTCCCTCCCCTAGCCCTCAACAACAGACCCCAGTGTGTGATACTCCCATCCCTGTGTCCATGTGTTCTCATTGTTCAACACCCGCCTATGAGTGAGAATATGCAGTGTTAGATTTTCTGTGCTTATGTTGGTTTGCTGAGAATGATGGTTTCCAGATTCATCCTTGTCCCTACAGAGGACACGAACTCATAATTTTTTATGGCTGCATAGATTTCCATGGTGTATATGTGCCACATTTTCCTTGTCCAGTCTATCATTGATGGGCATTTGGGTTGGTTCCAGGTTTTTGCTATTGTAAACAGTGCCACAAAGAACATCCATGTGCACATGTCTTTATAACAGAACAATTTATAATCCTTTGGATATATACCCAGTAATGGGATTGCTGGGTCAAATAGAATTTCTATTTCTAGGTCCTTCAGGAACTGTCACACTGTCTTTCACAATGATTGTGCTAATTTATACTCCCAACAGTGTAACAGTGTTCCTTTTTCTCCACATCCTCTACAGCATCTGTTTTCTCCAGATTTTTTAATGATTGTCATTCTAACTGGCATGAGATGGTATCTCAATGTGGTTTTGATTTGAATTTACCTAATAACCAGTGATGATGAACATTTTTAATATGTTTGTTGGCGTCATATATGTCTTCTTTTGAAAAATGTCTGTTCATATCCTTCTCCCACTTTTGAATGGGTTTGTTTTTTTCCTGTAAATATGTTTTAGTTCTTTGTAGACTCTGGATATTAGCCCTTTGTCAGATGGGTAGACTGCAAAAAAAATTTTCCCATTTTGTTGGTTGCCAGTTCATGATGATTGTTTCTTTTGCTGTGCAGAAGCTCTGGAGTTTAATTAGATCCCATTTGTCTATTTTGGCTTTTGTAGCCAATGCTTTTGGTGTTTTAGTCATGAAGTTCTTGCCTATGCCTATGTCCTGAATGGTTTTGCCTAGGTTTTCTTCTAGGGTTTTTATGGTGTTAGGTCTTATGTTTAAGTCTTTAATCCATCTGGAGTTAATTTTAGTGTAAGGTGTCAGGAAGCCATCTAGTTTCTGCTTTCTGCACATGCCTAGCCAGTCTTCCCAACACCATTTATTAAACAAGGAATCCTTTCCCCATTGCTTTTGTCAGGTTTGTCAAATATCAGATGGTTGTAGATGTGTGGCGTTGCCTCTGAAGCCTCTGTTCTGTTCCATTGGTCTATATCTCTGTTTTGGTACCAGTACCATGCTGTTTTGATTACTGTAGCCTCGTAGTATAGTTTGAAGTCAGGTAGCATGATGCCTCCAGCTTTGTTTTTTTTTTTTTTGCTTAGGATTGTCTTGGCTATGTGGGCTCTCTTTTGGTTCCAGATGAAGTTTCAGGTGATTTTTTCCAGTTCTGTTAAGAAGGTCACAGGTAGCTTGATGGAGATAGCATTAAATCTATAAATTACTTTGGGCAGTATGGCCATTTTCACAATATTGATTCTTCCTAGCCATGACGATGGAATGTTTCTCCATCTGTTTGTGTCCTCTCTTATTTCCTTGAGCAGTGGTTTGTAGTTCTCCTTGAAGAGGTCCTTTACATCTTTTGTTAGTTGTATTCCTAGGTATTTTATTCTCTTTGTAACAATTGTGAATGGCAGTTCATTCTTGATTTGGCTCTCTTTAAGTCTGTTATTGGTGTATAGGAATGCTTGTGATTTCTGCACATTGATTTTGTATTCTGAGACTTTGCTGAAGTTCTTTATGAGTTTCAGGAGAATTTGGGCTGATATGATGGGGTCTTCTAAACATACAATCATGTTGACCTAATTTGTTTTAGCTACACCAAATAAAACCATCTTTGCAAAAATTACTATGACAATTACTACAGTGAAAGAGACCTGATCTAAGTGACTCCATCTTGCTTCCCACCTACAAGTTGTTCTTGTTCATTCCTGGGCTTAGGCTGAACTAACTTTTGGAGGAACTGAATAAATAGTTTAGCTTTTAAACAGAAATGATAAGAGCCCTTCCCCCCCCCAAAAAAAAACTCTCTTTGTGTCTGGGGGCTAGACTGCCTTTGCAGGGCTAACAAATTCACCACAAGATTAGAATGTATGGTTTTAGGAGGCATGTAGCTGGAGGTTTCAAGATTCTAAACCTGCCCAAATTGCTCCTGAGATAACATCACTATTGAAAAATATAAGATGAGTGCTTGAGATACTTTGCAGACCCTGGACGGAATGCATCAGCTGACACCACTGAGATAGATAAACCGAGTTACCTGGTCTTATAGTCCCCACTCAGGAAGCAACTCAGCACAAAAGGACAGCTTTGACTCCTTATGATTACATCTTCCACCCAACCAATGAGAACTCCTAACTCACTGGACCCTATCCACCAAATTATCCTTAAAAACTCCAATCCCCAAATTTTCAGACTGATTTGAGTAATAATAAAACTCCAGTTTCCTGCACAGCTGGATCTGCATGAATTACTCTTTCTCTGTTGCAATTCTCCTATCCTGATAAATCATCTTTTTCTAGGCAATAGGAAAGGTGAACTTATTAGACGTTTACACAAAGGCACTGCAAAGTCAAATCTGAGAGAAAGTCATCTCTCAAGTTTTAGCTACCATGTCCCAAGGTAACCAGGCATTTCAAAAAAGTTAAGTTGTCTTTCTTTACACTTCTAAATTCATATACTTGCATTGTGTATATATTTTTGTTTGTTTGTTTGTTTTGTTTTTTTGAGACGGAGTTTTGCTCTTGTTACCCAGGCTGGAGTGCAACGGCACGATCTCGGCTCACCGCAAGCTCTGCCTCCTGGGTTCAGCCAACTCTCCTGCCTCAGCCTCCCGAGTAGCTGGGATTACAGGCACGCAGCACCATGCCCAGCTAATTTTTTGTACCTTTAGTAGAGACGGGGCTTCACCATGTTGACCAGGATGGTCTCGATCTCTTGACCTCGTGATCCACCCGCCTCGGCCTCCCAAAGTGCTGGGATTACAGGCTTGAGCCACCACACCCGGCCTGTATATATATTTTAAAAATAAACCAAAGCTTTGTATTCCTTACTTTTTTATTGCATTTTAGGTTTTGGGGTACATGTGAAGAACATGCAAGATAGGTACACATGTGGCAGTGTGATTTGCTGCCTTCCTCCCCTTCACCTATGTCTGGCATTTCTCCCCATGCTTTAAATTTAAAAGAGTTTCATCTTAGACTCTTCCTGTCAATTGGAGTCCTCTAAATATAAGAATATTATATGGCAAATTATCTGTACAATTATAGCAACTTAAACAATTAATTCTTCCAACCTACAAGGATAAGCTATCTTTCCATTTATTTCTGCCCTCTTCAATTTGTTTCATCAATGTTTCATAGTTTTATATGTACAGGTCTTTCACCTCCTTAGTTAAATGTATTCTAAGTTTTATTATTTCTTTTCTGAAGCTATTGTAAATGTGATTGTTTTCATTATTTCATTTTTGGATAGTTCACTGTTAGTATATAGAGATGTTAATAATATTTAAATGTTGATTTTGTATCCTTCAACTTTACCTAAGTTCTCTTTTAGTTCTAATCATTATGGTGGTGGAGTCCGTGTGTGTGTGTGTGTGTGTGTGTGTGTGTGTGATTATGTCATCTGCATATCGAGACACTTTAACTTATTCCATTACAATTTGGATATCTTTATTTATTTCTCTTGCCTAATTGCTCTGGCTAGGACTTCATATAGTACTTTGTTGACTAGAAGTGGGAAAAGGGAATCCTGGTTTTTTTCCCTGATCTTCAAGGAAAAAAATTCAAATTTTTATCATTGAATATCTTAACTGTGGGTTTGTCATATGGCCTTTAATTGTGTTAAGGTAAATTCCTTCTATACATTATTTGTTGAGAGTTTTTAATCATGACAGAATATTGACGTTTGTTAACAGATGCAGAAAAAAAATTTAACAAAATTTTAGTTCATTTTGTTAATATGATCTAACACATTTATTGATTTGTAAATCTTGAATGATTTAAAAATCAGTAAATGTGATAAACCATATGAATCATCTTTGCCCTTCTGGAATAACTTCCACTCGATCCTGGTGACTGATCCATTTAATGTGCTCTTGAATTCAATTTGCTAGAATTTTATTGAGAATTTTTCACACCTAAGTGCACGAAGGGTATTGACCTATAATTTTCTTTTCTTGTAGTGTTCTTGTTTAGCTTTTGATATCAGAATAATACTGGCCCTATATAATAAGCTTTGAAATGCTTATTCTTTTCCAAGTTTTGGAAGAGTTTGAGAAGGATTTGTGTTAGTTTAATTATTTAAATGTTCAGTAGAATTCAGCAGTGAAGCTATCAAGTCCTCAGCTTGTCTTTGATGGGAGACTTCTATTACTGATTGAATCACCTTAACCATTATTAGTCTGTTTATATTTCTTATTCCTTCATGATTTATTCTTGGTAGGTTTTATGGGTCTAGGAATGTATCCATTTGTTCTTCTAGGTTTTCCAACTTGCTGGCATTCAATTGTCCATAGTAGTTTCTTATAACCATTTGTATTTCTTTTGTATCAGTTGTAATGGCTCCTGTTTCATTTCTGATTTTATTTGAGTATTCTCTCTTTTATTAGCCAGCTGGAGATCTGTTAATTTTGTTTATCTTTTCAAAAGACAAATTCAGTTTTGTTGCCCTTTTTTAGTGTTTTTCTAGTATATTCTTCCTTTTTCAGGCCTTTGAGATATAAAATTAGGTTATTTGTGACATTTTCTTTCTTTTTTGATAGAGTAATTTATTGCTATAAACTTCACTTTTATAATTAGTTTTGTTGCTTGCTATAATAAATTTTGGTATGTTTTGTGTTCATTTTATCTTTCTCAAGATTTCTTTTAAATTTTCTCTCGATTTCTTTTTTGACCCTTTCATTTTTTAGGAGTATGTTTAATTTCTATGTTTTGTACATTTTCTGAAATCCTCCTGTACGGATTTCTACTTTTATTTCATCGTGGTCAGAAAAGATACTTTATATGATTTCAATGTCCTTAAATCTGTTAAAACTATTTTTGCAGCCGATCATATGCTCTACCCTGAAAAAAAGTCCTATTTGTGCTTGAGAAAAACATGGATTTTGCATCTGTTGAATAAAATGTACTGTATGTCTCTTAGGTCCATTTAATCTAAAGTGTAGTTTAAGTATTTCCTTATTTATTTTCTGTCTGGATAATCTTTCTATTGCTCAAGTTAGGTTGTGGTGTTCCCTACTATTACTATATTAATTATTGTTTCAAAAGCCTCTCTCTCTATTCAGATCTATTAATATTTGCTTTATATATTTAAGTGCTTCAATGTTGGATGCATGTTTTCAATTGTTATATCCTTTTGACAAATTAACCTCTTTGTCATTACATGATAATTTCCTTTGTCTCTTTACGATTTTTAACTTATAGTATAATTTTTCTGATATAAAGATAGCTATCTCTGCTCTCCTTTGGTTTCTAATTGTATGGAATATATTTTCCCATCCCTTAACTTTCAGTCTAAGTGTGTTGTTAAAGACAATGTGACCTTCTTATAAATGTCTAGTTAGATACTGTTTTTAATGCATTCATTCACTCTGTGTCTTTTGATTGAGCAATTAAATCTATTTACATTTAACGTAATTTTTGCTAGGTAAGAAATTGCCTTTGCCGTTTTAATTACTGTTTGGTTGTTTTATAGATTGTTCCTTTCTCTCTTGCTTTCTTTCTGTGTGAGTAAGTAATTTCCTCCAGTAGCATGCTTTGATTCCTTACTTTTAATCTTTTGCTTTGATTCCTTACTTTTAATCTTTTACGTGTCTACTATATATTCTTGCTCTGTGGTTACCATATGGCTTAAATAAAACATTGTAGAGTTATTTCAGCAATTTGATAATCCAGCATTCCAGCTTTTGGGAAAATCTTCCCCCAAAGTATTTCTGATGTGAATTAAGTTTCATGTGTTTTATATGCTTTTATTTCTATTCTGGCGTCAGCTAAATCTTGTGGGGCCACTACTGTGGCCACTTGGTTTTATAGTCCATGGCCAGCATCAACTGTGAAAGGAGCCATAACTACAATGAGCCAGAATGTTATGTCCCTAAGAGAAGCAGCCTTAAACCATTATCTACACTAAAATATTCTATGTCACGTACACCTTGGTGGCTTCCATTTTTTTCCCTTGTAGAATTAAGCATTATTTACTTTCATTGCTTGCATAAAAACATGTCATTTATTAGTTATTATTCTTTCCTTATCTCATTTATTTATTTATTGAAAATTTCTCCACCTCCCATATATACTACTTGCACCCAAAGCTTTCTTAGTGTCTGTTTCTGGGAGAAACCTAAATAGGATACATATTTGGCTAGGTGATCTTAATGGTCATATCCAAAACTCTTTGTAAATGGCCTAAATATCTCAAGATAATATGTCCGATAATCAAAGTCCATAAGCTTTTATCAGTTTCCTGACTTAAAATAATCATCTACAAATGGTTTTTTGTATTAATTTTTCTAGAGAACTATACCAATATGTGTTTGAAAACAAAAAGTAATAAAGCCTGTTATCTTCATGTTTGGAAAAGAAAACGGAAATTTAGACTTTAACTAAGCATTTTGGTTGTGTGTCTGCTGCCTTCTTGATTGGCCAACTGCTGCTATTTGTCTGCTCCACTGCACTTGCCTTCAGTAACTTAACCTCTTAATACTGTTTTCTGTCCTACTTCTTTTAGTTGAAATGATACTTATAAAATATTAATTCCTTAAATTCTTTTTGTTTTCATTTTTTGTTTTTTTGAGACGGAGTTTCACTCTTGTTACCCAGGCTGGAGTGCAATGGTGTGATCTCGGCTCACCGCAACCTCCACCTCCTGGGTTCAGGCAATTCTCCTGCCTCGGCCTCCTGAGTAGCTAAGATTACAGGCATGCGCCACCGTGCCCAGCTAATTTTTTGTATTTTTAGTAGAGATGGGGTTTCACCATGTTGACCAGGATGATCTCAATCTCTTGACCTCGTGATCCACCTGCCTAGGCCTCCCAAAGTGCTGGGATTACAGGCGTGAGCCACTGCCACCAGCTTAATTCCTTAAATTCTTAAAGTTCATCTGCAATGCTGATAGTTAAAAGCTCTCTATATTTAATAATACTGTCAATTTTAACATTTTGCTTAATACTGTGATAGGCATATATTTTTTTCATTTCATATCTATTTTAAAAAGGTTCTAATTGTATTTCATTTTGCATATTAGGTAAGAGGCTAAAATAAATTAAGTAGTATTTCCTCAAATCATCTGGCTATTAAGTGATAGAGTCAGTTTTCAAACTGAAACATATATAATTCTAAAGCCTAGACTATTTTATATTGTATTACACCTCTTCTCCCTAAAAGTGAATATATTAGTGCACGTATAAAGTCAAGAATAACATGTAACATTTCATTATAAGTACTTGTATCTTTGAAAGTTTTTATGAGTACACTCCACTGAAGGGATCTCCCAGCTTTCTCTGACAAAAATTCATTTTTTTATTAATTATATTTAATTGGGCCACTTATTTAACTTCTGTAGAGCTCAAAAAATAAAACAAAATAGAGGGTAAAATACTACCCAATCAATGCTATCATTCTAAAGATCCAATGAAATAGTAAACCTAAAGGACTTAACATGATTGCTAAAGCACAATGTATCATCCAAACTAGAAAAGTTTATTTATAATGTGAATAAAATATTCTTTAATGGTAAATCACAGCAACTTTGAAAAAAAAAGGGAGAGTGTGTCATAAAACTAAGTAGCTCTATTTCCAGAATATGGAATAATAATCTCCTATTATCCTTGCTTAAGGAAATTTCTTGGCAATATTTGAGAAATTCTTTCATCAATGTCTTTGATGTGATAGGTCATATACTGATTCTGTGGGAACAACATTCTCTTGGGATATCCCTTGGGATACACAAACCCTCAGAGAATAGTGTATTATAAATAAATTGAAACGTTTGAGCCAATTAAAACTAGAAACTAAAATAGTATTCGTGACATTGCATGAAACCAGGAAGTGTTTTTAAGGGTAGATCTCCATACTTTTGCTAAAAATCGTTTTGGTACCAGTGGCAAATACAGAAAGAATTAATAACAGCTTTTTGGTGATGCACTGACACTGAAAGGATAACCACAGAATAAGCATAAATAAAGTGAAAATGTCCACTTACAAAATTGTTCTTCCAGGGCAGAATTTGGGGAAGTATTTTTAGAAAATCAAACTTGACCTCAAATAGAAAATGGTTTAGAGAAGGCATTGTATTTTTTATCTTATGCTTTGGAAACATTACAACTGTGCATAAATTTAGTTACACTTTGCATCTGTCTAAATTTTCAGAGTACTGTCCTGTCAGATTCTATTCATTCTCCCAACTGAACTCTGAATTGGTGATAACTATCATCTGGAAAGCAAATGACACATTAGTTTTCCCAGAGTCACTGCTAGATTGAAGGTGAATGTAACATGAGTAGGTTGAACCAGCAAGCATTTCATCTTTGAGTATTCAGTATTATGATTGAATTGTTGTCTTGCATCTCATCGATTCAGCAGATTTTGATTGTAAAATAAGGTAACGGATGGTTGGTTTTTTTTGGTTAACTCAACTAAGTTAGTGTGTGGCAAATATCACAGTGCAGTACAATGTAACATCAGGTCAAAAACGCCAACTCTATTTATTATTGCATAAGAGAGGAGGGTGCTTCCAAACTCTTACAAAAAGATTCCCTAAGAAATACTTGCTGGGAAGTCTGCAACAGGGAGAAAGTTTTCAGTCTCATTACTCTCAGGGCTTTAAGTGTATACATGGAGAAGAATGAATGAGTAGAGTTAAGAGTTGTTCTCTCATTCCCAGATGACCACAATAAGTAAATAATTTTATTCCTTCTACTAGAAAAAAGGAAGGGGTAGCATAGGGTAAGAATAAGGTATGGAGAAGTAAAACAAAAAAGGAAGAGAGAGGGTGCTCTGAGGTTGAATCAAGGCATCCCAAACCTGCATAAACCTCTCCTCAATTCCATGCATTTGCATGTATATTTACAACTTATTTAAAAGGTAAACACGGCCAATTGTGTGACCACCACCACCATGCTGGGGTGTTAATATAGTTCAGATTGTCGGAGAAAAAGGTGCTTTGTATATCAGCCACTCGCCTAATTTTCACTTGGAATCCAGTTATTGACACCACTTAGTTTGTAAGATTTCCTGGACTCAGAAGAGAGAGAACCTTTCTGAACTGAAGCCCTGATATGCAGTGAAGATTTACATTCAGAGGGAAACAGTGTCTGTTGAACTGCGTAACAGCTATCCTTGTAGGAAACTCGAACAGTGTCCAAAGAGCACATAATTGTGGTGATTAAACTGATAAGATCACACAAAGGAAGAACGTACAAATTGAAGTTTCAGCAACAGGTATAAGGCACGTCATCCATTCTTTCCTGGTAGTCTTAGGAAAGTAATAAGATAGCTTAATTACATGATTAAAATACTCAAAGTCCAGCTGGAACCCCATAGTTTCTACCTGTGATTGCTTGTTTGCTTTTTTTTATTAGAAGTGTTGAGATCTTTAGATAGTTATGGTTGACCTTTCTGTTGTCTTTTTTTTTTTTTTTTTTTTTGAGACGAAGTCTCTCTCTGTTGCCAGGCTGGAGTGCAGTGGCGTGATCGTGCCTCACTGCAAACTCTAACTCCCTGGTTCAAGTGATTCTCCTCCCTCAGGCTCCCAAGTAGATGGAATTACAGGCACGCACCACCACACCCAGCTAAATTTTGTATTTTTAGTAGAGATGAGATTTCACTATGTTGGCCAGGATGGCCTGGATCTTCTGACCTCCTGATCTGCCACCTCGGCCTCCCACTCCCAAAGTGCTGGAATTACATGCGTGAGCCACCGCGCCCAGCCTCTGTTGTCCTCTAGTTTTTAGCTTTTATATGAAAGTACTGTTACTATAAAATTAAACCAAACTGGTCTTCACATTCTGCCGTTTTTCCCCCAGTGTAAATTAATGACTTACTCAAAAGAGTTTTTAAGTCATTAGCTAAAATGTGTACACATCTTAATAATGTATAACAAATAATGCATTCATAAGTGCACAGTGTCTTATATACAATTATTATAATGTATGTGACATATTTGTTTGTACTTCAAGAATATTGTGAAAACAAAGGATGAAACCATGATTTGATTTTCACATATATTTAAAAAGAATCTGTTTAAACAGAAAATTGAATCATATTAAAGCCATACTTCAGTATTGTAGGAAGCATCCTGTTATATGCACATGTCTTTCCTTTCCTTTCTCCCTTTCTTCCCTCCTGCTTCAATAGGTATTGACTGAGTACTCACTATGTGCCAGGCAATAAAGTACACACTCAGTTTGGGGATGGTATGAAGCCTAATTTAGCAATCCTCGGCTATCCTGGAGTAGCATCTTGAAAGTACTTAGTTGGAGTCAGCTTGCATTGAGTTGTTCTATTGGACATGGGAAAGATGAGGCCCATTTCCCTGGATTTGGAATCTGGAAGTTTTGCATTTGCCAGGGTAAGGTGCTGTGTTCATTCCCTAAGAAAGTCTCAATCACTTGTTAGTTTGGCTTCAAAAACTTTCAGCAAACTGAACTTTAATTTTCAGTTATGCGAACACACACACACACACACACACACACACACACACTATCTAACTGTCTATCTATCATCTAGCTAGCTAGCTAGCTATCATCTATTTATCTGTATCTGCAAGGTCTTATATCTTATTTTTCTTCCTAAGTTCTTAACTTGTTTTATTTTTTCTTCTCATTCTTCCTCTGAATTCCTTGTTTTAGTTTACACCATTAAAAGTTTGCATTAGATGTTGCAGCAAATTGTTTTTAAGGAAAGGTATTATAATGATTCAATACAAAAAGCTAAATGTGTATATGTCTAGAAGTCTGAGAAGACAGTTTGAAAACTGCCCTAAGATTGGGTGTAATAGGAAGAAGAAATTTTTTAAAAGAAATTAAATCAATTAATTAACTTACATCCCTCAGACCATTAGCCAGACAGAATATGAAAGTCAATGCTTTCCTGATAACCTATTTCAAAATCTAGATGGAGGCCAGAAGTTGCACATCTTACTACCAGTGTCTCCTAGAATAATTTCTGTGTATTCATTACTTTTCATTGGTTACTGTTGGGGAGATGGCTACCTGAGAGAGCTCTCTGTTTCAAAATGTGTTTATTTCAATGAGAAAAAAATATCTGAGCATTTTTGTGTAGAATATTAGACAAAATATTTTTATGGAAAACCTTCAAGTCTGAACTTTGTATAGGTTTCCCACGGTACAGAAAGAAGGCAGAGTTTTTGACTGAAGCTGACCTCTATTTAAGTTGAGATTGAGTGCCGTATTCCTTCTGTTTTGAATCCTCCTTGAAGACTTGTCCATCATAGCCAATCCCAAAGCTCAAGAGGTTTTTTTTTGTTTGGTTTTTTGTTTTTTGAGACGGAGTTTCGCTCTTTTCACCCAGGCTGGAGTGCAATGGCATGATCTCAGCTCACAGCAACCTCCGCCTCCTGGGTTCAGGCAATTCTCCTGCCTCAGCCTCCTGAGTAGCTGGAATTAAAGGCATGCGCCACCGT
Source organism: Callithrix jacchus (assembly GCF_049354715.1). Lineage (NCBI taxonomy): Eukaryota > Metazoa > Chordata > Mammalia > Primates > Cebidae > Callithrix > Callithrix jacchus. Next base: position 91,471,579 of record NC_133511.1, read on the forward strand.
GCCCAGCTAATTTTTTGTATTTTTAGTAGAGATGGGGTTTCACCATGTTGACCAGAATGGTCTCGATCTCTTGACTTCGTGATCCACCCGCCTCGGCCTCCCAAAGTGCTGGGATTACAGGCTTGAGCCTCCGCGCCCGGCCTTTTTTTTTTTTAATTGCATTTTAGGTTTTCTAAAAAGAATTTTAGCCTGTTAAAAAAAATACAGTGAATGGAACACTTAACAGTTTTTGAGAAAAATGATACATGTGAGATAAGATGCATTTTAGAAATGATAACAGCACTCTCTGGTTAGTGTCCCTTTACTACTTCTGTTATAAATCAGAAGTAGTAAATTACCATACGTTAGAATTCCATGGTTTCTAGCATTGTTGTATATTAGCTAAATTAATTAGACACTAAAAGACTATCAATGGGACAATGACCAGACCATATAGAAATACAGAATTGCAGCAGCAACCAAGCCAAAAGCCAAACCACAACCTTTGAAGAAATCCACACCAAATGAACAAAACTTAGTCACTGTCAACTTCCCTAAGTTTGTTCCCCTACTTCTAACTTAGAACTAGCCAAATATGTTCCCCTCGACAATTATATATCATTGCTGCATCCAGTTGGCCAGACTCCCAACTTCACCATGCAAAATCCTCCCATGAGTGCATCCATGAAGCCTTCCTTTTTTTCTACTATGAACTTTTGCAATTCCCCGGCCTGCCATTGAGTTCCTGCTGAGTGATGGTGGCTGACACCATTGCTAATCATACTGTGAATAAATATCCTTTGCTTCCATTTACTCCTACATTTGTAAGAGTATTGTAAGGAGTATTTAATTATTTCTGCAACTTTCATTTTGGTGATACTCATTTTTACAGTACTTTTGCTGAAAGGTATCCTTGATTGTAGCTATCAATACACTTTTACCAGAGACTAAGCTTTACTGTAAAAGGACATGAAATTTCATTAATTCGTTTGGAAACAAAAAGTTTTGCAAAGTTTTACTTTGGAATTTTATGTTCTACTGCCAGTTACTATGATAATTCTTTAATACTCAAGACCTGTCTAGTAGATATTACTTACTCCATTTTGTGGAACTGAGGAATCCTAAGTAACTTTACTGTGATTGGCTTTGTATGTTTAAAAAAGTTGGTATTTGGCAGAGCTAATATTTGAACTCACTTCAGACTGACTCTAGAGCCCGGGGCTAAATTACTTAAGAAGCCAATATAGTTCAGTGATTAGGAGATACATTCTGTAGGCCTGTGTTGAGTTTCCTAGCTGTAGATACTTGCACAAGTCGATCTCCCTCTTTTTACGTCATTTTTCTTATCTGGAAAGTGGGAATAAAATAATTTCTACCATATAGGAAGGTTGTACTAATTGACTTATCATATATAAAGCACTTAGAATAGTGTGAGAATGTAGAAACTACTCAGTATTGGCAATTGTGAAGTCGAGGGAGGAGAAATCTGAAGAGGAGAGTGAGTAGAACAAGAGGAAATAATATTCTACTTTTATTGTATTCTCATGGGTTAAGTTTTTACCTCTTGGTACTAGTTGTATCCCCCAATACAAAAAAATGAATAGCATTTTTGAAACATCTTAGAAACAAGATTATATTCATGGTGGGAAAGCTAGCATTATTCTTAATAAGGCTTACTTTTGATTTTTGTTTCATACACTGGTCCTAGTGCTTCCACTATCCTTGATTACTATCTTCAGTGTTGTTTCTATGAACAACTCTTGTGAAGTCTATTACAAAAGCCGAAGATGCATCTTCTTCTACTCTCTTCCAGATCTAGGGAATTTCTGCAGTTTTTCCTAGGGGAACGCTGATGGGATTTGGGACATTACCCAGCACAGGCACAATAGTTCTTTGTATTCTTAAACAGTTTGTTAAAAGGGCAGAAGAAAGGCTCTGCTTTTTATCCTAGTCCTCCAAGTCAATTCCCCAAGTGTATTCTGCTACATTGCATACCAGCTAGGTGAACGTTTAGAGGTATCTACTCTAACACACTGCTGTGGTGCAGATTCTACACAAATTAATTTCTGTCTCTCAATTTAGAGTAAGAATATTTGAGCTTCTAAGAAATAATCAAAGAAAATACTTTAATTTTTCAAAATGTGTTTTATTTCAAAACCCCTCTGTGTTTCAACAGTATCAGTGTGAAGAAACAATAACAAAAATATTCTTTATATTGTTATTTCTTGTCATAGTTGGGAAATTTGCTCTTTTATCTTTCTTTGTTTCTATCTTAATATCATATCAGATGAACCTCAGAGATTTCCCTTCACAAGTAATGAAAGCTTTAAAATGTCTTTAAAGAAACAAATGAAAAATGTATAATTCAGAAGCATGTTTTAAATATTAATCCAAAACCCTCCTTAGTGTCTTGCCAGCAGATGTTTTAAGAGGACATAGTTAATAAATTTGCTCATGAGTAATATCAGATATTTCATAGTTTTTCTGTGACAAGTTCTGACAAGAGTTGTTACCCTGGCAACTGAAAATTAGAACAGTAGCAAGCAATTAGTTTTATCTCAAGTGATCAAAATTGAAGTAAATTGTGAGTAGACAGGAAGCCACCTCACTGTATATAGGGTTACTAGAAAAGGGAAGGAATTGGAGAACTAAATTTTGATAATGCTGCTTGCTTGCTTTGTGACTTTAAAGGAAATATTTAAACTTCTCCATTTTAAATGAGGAAAAGTAAATATACAATCAAGGGTGATAAAAGAAAAACTTCAGCCAAATTAAATTTAAAGAATTTTCATTGAGCAAGGAACGATTTGCATATCAGGCAGCCCCCAGAATTGCAGCAGATTCACAGAGACTCCAGTGCAGCCATGTGGTGGAGGAAGATTTATAGACAAAAAAAGGGAAATGATGTACAGAAATGGGCAGTGAGGGACAGAAACAGCTGGATTGGTTACAGGTTGGCATTTGCCTTATTTGAACACAGCTGGAACACTTAGCAGTCTGTGAGTGGTTGAAGTATGTCCGCTGGGAGTGGCCAAGACTCAGTTATTGTTACAGGCACATACTCCGAAATTAGGTTTACAATCTTGTCTGACTATTAAGCTAGGTTACAGTTCATCCACACACACTCAAATACAGAAATACAGAGTCCTTCTCAGGCCATATTTAGTTTGCTTTAAAAAGGGTATAACATCAATTCTAAGAAAAAAAAATGCGTAGTCCATCTTCCAATCAGATTGATTTTAACACATCTCACACATTCAGAAACAGGTACTAGATATCCATTCACATTATTTAATTTAATCCTCACAACACTTCCATAAGTAGATAATACTCTATAAAAGAGAAAATTACATTCAAAGTTAGTAACTAGCTTTCCAAGGGCTATCAAGCTATAAGGGGTTAGATAATGACAACTGATTAAACCAATCAAGATAAGCGCCATGGTTAGAATGTGTTCCCCAAAAGTTTTTGTGTTAGAAATTTGTCTGCTATTCTGGCAGTGTTAAGACATGGGGTCTCTGGCGGGGGGTAACAGACTCATGAAATCTCTACCTTCATGAATAATTAGGTGTGAATTATCTTGGAAGTTTGGCTCCTTTTTCCTCTCTATCTCCTGCTCTTGATTTCACCTTTCACCCCTCAGCCACAGATGACCCTTGTCAGATGCCAATATCTTGCTGTTAGACTTCTCATATTCCAGAATTGTAAACCAAATAAACTATCATTTATAAGTTACCCAGTCTGTGGTATTCTGTTACAGAGGCAGAAGATGGACGAAGACAATAAGCAAAAACTGTGTTTTAGTTGTAGAGCTATGTGCATGCCACAATTATACCAGAATATTAGATTTTCAGTGAGGCCATCAAAAAGTCTAAATAACAATGAATTTTAGATCATAGGCTACAATGAAAGTTTTCTAGAGCCAATATGAAAACTCAGAATCCTTCGTTACCATATATTCAATTATTGGTATGTGCTGGGCATTGCTGTTTCAAAGATATTAATTAACTTACTTTTCACAAACACCCTGTGAATATTGTCATCTCCCACTTTATTCACGAGTAAATTGAAGCAGAGAAAGAAAGCTGTGTTCTCTCTTGCCCAAGAGAACATAGCTAGTGAGAGATGAAGCTTGATTTGAAAACAGATGTTTGAATTCATCCTGAAACCTTATCTACCATGCAGTGTTATCTCCAAACATTTCCCTGCACAGAACAATAGTTTGCCTTATGGGATGAGACATGAAAATGTTGATAGTTTCAGCTGTTTAGTGAGTGGTACTTTATACATCTGCACAATTTATTAATTTGAGCTTTCCTAGATAGTTAGGACAAACAATAATTTCCCATCCAAAATATGACGTATAAGGAACAATGTTTATTTGCAAGAGATGTTCTTCTATTAGAAGAGATCTGAACTCCTATAACAGTTAATCAATGACTGAAGTTTAGGCCAATTTGAACATGAGCAAATCCAACCCATCACATCTAACCAATGCCCTGGTCACTGATATTCCAGTTAGGGCTTACTGATATTGTCTTGTTGCAATAGATTTGGCATTATTTTCCTCTGTCCCTTTTTCCTTCATAGCACATAAAGACACAGACATGCATATGCATATATTAACATATAATGTTTGCTATTCCAATATTATTATAGTTTATGTTAACTTTTATAAATAATTTTATAAATAATTGATTTTTAAAATCATTTTTAGAAGTAAATTAATGGTCCATGGTTTTGTTAAAATAAAAAAATGTTATCTTATTTTGGACTAGGTTCCTGGCTTCCAAAACCTTTGGAAATTCTTATTTTTTTCTGAATAATAAGGGTCTTTTGTCTAATAAGCCCCTTTTGACCACAAATGAATTTATGCTACTTAGGTGACTCAAGAGCGGCCTTTAGATCAGTTTAAGGGATGGGCTGGCCACACCAGAAAGGACAAGCACATGACTAAAAGACTAGAACTTTCAGCCTCATCTCACTTCCATTCTCACATCTGAGAAGGGAGAGGAATGAAAACTGAGCTCAATAACTTGACGAATCACATAGTAAGAACTCAGTAAAACTCTGGCCATCCAAAGCTCAAAGACCTTTCCTGTTGGTGAACAAACACATCAATGTACAGACAGGGTGATATTTACTCCATGGAGAGAAGGAACAGAAGCTAATCTGGAATCCTCCCATACCTTAGCCTATGTGTGTCTTTAATTTGGCTATTTCTTAGTTTTATCCTTTATAATAAAACTGGCATTGTCAGCATAGAGCTTTCCCGAGTTCTGTGAGTCATTCTAGCATATTATTGAAATTGATGGTATCATGAGACCTCATTAATTTATAGCTGGTTTGTCAGGAATGACGGTGCCTTAAGACTTGCAACTGGTCCCAGAAGTGAGGGTAGTCTTGTAGAGGACTGAGCTCTTAAACCTGTGGAGCATGATGCTAACTCTGGGTTGTTAGTGTCAGAATTGAATTAAATAACAGGACACTCAGTGTCAGAACCTTGTCAAAGTATTGGTCAATAACAACATAATAATACGAAACTCTATGACAGCCTCCACCAAAATAAGTTTAAGCTTGAGAAAATGTGACAAAAGGAGAATATTTTAATTAGGCTACTCAAAAAGACAAAACAAGGTGGCTCTGGATGAAAGCATTTGCTTGCAATTGAAACTCTTTTACACCTAAGAAATGTGACTCTACTTAGTCATCAATTTTATTCACCAGACTCAACTTGAAATGAAACGCGATTGTTTCCAAAATGAAATTTGTACTTTAAATGTAAAATTGGGCTATCTTTGAGAAAATTCCAAATATTTTAGAAAATTCAAAATACTGTCTCAGGGAAAGGAGTTTAGGAACAAAAATGAATCTCCTGAGCACCTCAAAGTCAGCAGAAAATGCATCTTGGATCATTAACTACTCATAGATAATGAGAACAAAGCCACAGTCACTGCATTCAAGTGCTCTTTACAGCTACTGGGGTTGTGCTGGTATACGCATGGCATATGGAGAGACTGTGCCTCTTAGTGGAGGTAATGGAGGTGAAGGGTGGACAATGAGTTCATTTCATCTCAATATAATCTAGTTCACTGCACTTTAAAAAAACTCCCTCCAATCTTAAGGTCCTAAATCTAAATTACACAAACGAGTGTACAAGTAGAGGAAGGAAATGACAGCTTACTCAGTTGCTGAGAAAGCAATATCATGTAACTCTGGAAAGTACTCAGGCCACAGAAGAATATGTGGTAACAAGTCACTGCCACTTATTGGTAGTGAAATATATGCTAAAATTCTAAAACCTCCAATTTCTAATTGATGGTAACAATGGCTCATTCCTATAATCCCAGCACTTTGGAAGGCTGAGGAGGGGGGACTGCTTGAACTCATGAGTTTGAGATCAACCCAGAAAACATAGTGAGACCTCATCTCTACAAAAATTTTAAAAATTAGCCTGGCCTGATGGTTCACTCTTGTAGTCCCAGCTACTCAGGAGGCTGAGGCTGAACAATCACTTGAGCCCAGGAGGTTGAAGCTGCAGTGAACCATGATTATGCCACCTCACTCCAGCCTAGGCAACAGAGCAAGACCCCGTCTCAAAAACTTTTAATTGATAAAATGAGGGAAAACATACCTCACATGGTTTTAGGAGAATCAAATGTAAGAAGCTCAAAAAAATGGTCTGTAAGATGCAAAGCTCTCTACACAATTTTGGCATTCGTTATTTTTTATTCCTCTTAACCACAAAATATTTTGTGTTGTACATATCAGATAGAGTCAGGTAATAATTAACCCACTTTTCAAATCTAAAATAAATATATCATCGATTTTGTACCAATTTTCAGGGAAAGTGAAAATTAAAAAAAAAAACAGAATGAGGACAAATATACCACCACTTCTGAAAATCTGACATCACTTTTATATAACAAGAGAAAATATTAAAACTATTTTAATCATTAAAGGAATAAACATATTAATATAAAAAGTAATGTCATCTTATTCAAAATCGCAGTTTTTTTAAACAAAGTGTGAATGTTATCTGAATCACTATATTTGTACCACATCAGTAATCCAGAATCAAAATTTATAAATATCTATAAAGAAGAAACACTTTGAAGAATAAATTAGGTTAGGAATTCAAAGAAATAAATTTCATCACTGCTTTTGCTAGTTTTGATAACATTTAATTTTTTTCTACCCAATTATTTAACTAAAATATGAGATAATCATCCATGGTTAAATGAATTAAATCTATTAAATCTTTAAAATTATGTGATATTTAGAATTTGTTTCTACAATGTAGATAATCACAAGGTTAGTACAATTTATGTATTTATTCTCCTATTTTATTAACATAGCATTTTATCATTTTAACTCAAAAGGTGCATGCATGTCCATTTGATCCTTGAAATCAAGCCATTTTACTCCAAAATGATATCTATTTAAATGTATGTGAGAATTTAGTTCAAGGAAGAAAAACACAATGGCCGGGAATCCAAAACTGGGGTTCTGACTTTTCACTAAATCTGTTTGTTTATTTTAAACTCTTAACTATGGACCCCAGTCTCAGCCAATCTGAATAAGTAAATTATTGGGCATCACCAGGATCCTGTGCATTTCTGAAAATGAGTAACTGTACCCTCATTACTCACTTTGGAAACAAAATTCAAAATGCACATCGTAGCAAATTGGAAAAGTCATCTGAACACATAAGTAATGCGAGCATCTATGAACTTCACTTTGACTTCTGCTGAGTTTGATTTAAGGTGCTTTTTTCTCAAGCTCTCAGTACAATGGCTAAAGGGAATCCTAAAATGCTCAGAGGGCTACACTCCTGATTAGACTCTTAACCTTCTGCCTAGGATCTGATGGATAACTTGACATTTTAAAAGTACCCTTTCAGTTCACGTTACTTGAAGCAAGACATTCAAGACCAGAGAAAATGAAAATAGATCCCACTTCACTCTTAGATTCAGTATTGCAAAGACTGTATGTTTCTCTCCCTTCTAGAAATAAATGATTAATGATCATCTGAGCACAAAACAGAAAGGAAAAATGTTAGCAACTGTAATTCACAATGTTTGAATCAGCTATAGCATCTCAAGGGAGCTGGTAAAAGCATGTTTGAACACCTGCTGCTGTTTTTCTATTGTTTTAGGGGGGCAAATTAGAGTCAGAGCAATCCATAAAACTATTCTCACCACAGCTAATCCATACGCATTTGCAAACAGTCAACATCAGCAGCTCATACTTTCATGTTAGCACAGTAGCTAAAAGCACATGTATAGCCTCCAGGGTTACTATTACTGTTAACCGTGTTGCTAAAATTCTTTAGCAACAAATAAGAACAGGAAATTATACAATAAATCAATATAAAATAAAGTAAGATGCTATAAAGCATAAAGTTTCTGTAACTTAGAAGCTGACCTATGAACAAACAGCAAATTCTCAAAAGTTAATATGTTAACAATGATATTAATAAAACAAAACAATCTGACCTGGCCCACTGAAACACTGCAGGATTTTGATTAGTAAAGGAACACAAAGCTTCTTCAGAATAAAGTGAAATAAAATAACTCATTCACAAATAACATGTTACAGAGATAAAATTCAAATTTAGGTTCTCTGATTGCAATATCAAAACTATTACTACCACAGCAATTTGCTTTCATCCAGGTATTAAGAAGATTATAGGATGATCATATTTAAAGCACTAGAATTAGACAAAGGGCACAGCAGAGACAGGAATTCTCAGAAATTCAAAGAAATCTAGAAGTCACTGCAAAGGAAGACAAGGAATCCAAAGTGGACACAGCATAATGACAGATGGTAGCTTTCCAGTTCAAAAACTAGATGAAATGAATCCAAAATAGAGGCTATAGTTGTTGATTCTAGGACAGGTTGGTAACCCATCTGGGCCACATCTTTTGCTAGATAAGATACTAATCCCAAGGCTGCTACTGGAGTCCAAGCAGGTAGGGCAGAATCTGGGTTGAGATGAGCAGTGATAACACCATAGTAGTGCTGGAAGATGAGCTACATAGAAACAAAAGCAGAACCTGACAAAAGGTGATTGCTACTTAATGAAAATAATGTCTCTAGAGACATATGTAACTTAGTTCAAAGTCTCTATGACATTTTATGTGAACTTGGGAAAGCTAATGTGTCTCATCTTCCTTATGTTTATTTTCTTTTCTGTGATTCAGAGACCATAATACCTAGTTTGTTGAATTGTCATTAGGATGAAAGATAATAGAAGGATAATGCCTAAATCAGTACCTCACACACAGTAGGTACTCAATGAATGGTAGGAGTAGCTGTTTTTGTTACAACATTATAATTAGCATCACATAAATTTGCATGACCTAGAAGATAGAGAAACATAAAACAATAAGTCCTGACAGCTAGATAAAGTAATTAGAGATTTAAAAAAAAATGTCAAGAGGAAGAAATTCCATTGTTTGGAGGAATAAAGACCATTAACTTGGAAAGAGATCCTGCATTAAGTAATTATCTCTGTTATTTGTAATATCACAGATTACATTCTTTTGTTTCCACATTTTAAAATTTGGATCAAAGAAAAGTAAGGACTCTTACAATGCATCTATGTTACCTATAAGCTGAAGTTTCCCTAACTACCAGGAGTACAGTTTGGAAGACGAAGATGAAAAACCACAAATCTCTCCTCCCTTTATCAAAAAGACACTGACAGGTACACTTCTTAATTAAAACAAATCAGAGATTAACCCTTTTGAAGAGTAATAGAAATTTAGTTGGTAATTACGTTAATTTCACTACAGTATGAGCTTCTGAAAGTCAGAAAACTGATTTACTAGTTGTTCTTTGTTTCCAATACAGCACAGAGCAGGGTATTCAGATTTATTTGACAGATAAGGTACTGAGTAGACTTTCTAATGAAAAAGACATTAAAAAGTACACATTTTCTAAAAATTAAACAAAAGGTGGTCATATATTTATTTTTCCTGTGATAGGCTAAAAATTGTTATGCACGTTAAAAGAAGTTGATAGTAAAATATTTATGCATTTTTATCTTAATTTTACCTAGATAAATAAATATGATAGGTGATTGATAGATTGAATATGATAGAGATGTTGGCACTGCTCTTTGAATGGTAGATGATGAATTTAAGTAACTTTCTGAATATTGTGTAAAAATATAGCTTCTTTTTTTTTTTAATGATCCAAATAACCATCCCCTACCATGTACCATGCAGTGTATTGGGCGCTAGAATCACAGCAAAGAATAAAAATATAGCTTAAATGTATTTACCAGACTATTCTTCCTATTGTTTTATACATTTTGAATAGAAACCACATTAGAGCTCTATCACTCAAGAACCTCATTATGTTGTAATGAAATATGTGGTTTTAAAAGTTAATTTGAATTAAAAATGAAAAAGATAACATTCTTATGATAAATTGTACCATAAAATAGATAAATTTGATTTTGAAAAAAATTGTCTAAGTAACCAACAGTGATTAACGACATACTCCATGCATTAGTTATAATGGAAAGCTATCAAAAAAGTGCATGCAAAGATAGATATCCTTAAACAAGAATACATAAGCTATGTAATGTTGAAGTATTGAAGGCCACTTTAGGGCCGAATTAGGAGTGTGCTTAGTTGGAAGTCCACTAGAAGATACAATCATAACATAGAGAAAAAAGAATTAAGAAAGAAATTGCTAGGGTCTGAATGTCTGTCTTCCTTTGAAATTCATATATTGAAACCTAACCTTTAATGGATGGTATTAAGAAGTGCTGCTTCTGAAAGATGATTAGGTCACAAGTGAGGATAATATGTATGAGGAATAAAGACATTTTGTGAGAATTTAATTTCTGAGTTTTGACTAAAGAGGTCTTCTTGAATAGTGATACATTAAGGTACAGGCAATTCTTTTGTTCCACTTATTATCTAAAACTATATATGTGGCCAAATGTGTATCTCCCCTTATGCATTCTTATTCTAAGTGTGATAACTAACTTGTAGTCTGAATTCTAACACAACATTTAATTTCTGACCCTAGTTTCTATGCCAGCTCACATATCCAAGATTTCTCCAATGCCATATTTTAAGGCAAGAACATAGAATTTTGCCTAGGTAATAAGGATTGGTGGAGAATGAATAACCATTGTGGAATGAATTCTAATGTCATCTAATGGGAGTACAAGGAATCAGAGTCAAAAACATGATTATTATTAAAAAATAATCTACAAAGTTAGCTATATATAACATATTGTACATATTTATAATGTACGCATATAAAATGTGTATGTTTATTGATATATAAAATCATAAATCGAAATATAAACTAATTTAAAAGAACATTTGATTTATTTTTTTCAACAAAAAATCAATTTGTTTCCAGAACCGAGTAGAATGAGATAAGCACAGAGCTATAACGGAGGAGTAAATCATAGAGGGCATTCTCAGACTTTGCAAGTATTTTGACTTTTACTCTGAATGATAAGGAAAACCATTCTGCATTTTTGAATGACAAGTGACATACGCAACTTTTATTGCAATGGAATTTCCCTGGCTCCAATGTTAACGAAGAATAGGGTAGATTCAGGGAGACCAATTAAGACGTTAATCCAGAAAAGAGGATAGTAATTGGGTGATGCATCCATTGCAGAGTATGAGAGAAAGAAGCATGAAAGATAATTCCAATTTTAATTTTGTCTGAGTAACTTTCACAGATGAGGAAACTTGTTGGACTCATATGTTAGAGGAGTGTAACTTATTTCGGTGGTTCAGATGTTAATTGTGGAAAGTGGCCTTGAGCAAGGAAGATGAATAAATAAATGCAATATATTGTTCCACTGAAGTGAGTTTCTAGTCAAAAGATCTTCCTGAGAACTGGGCTTTGTACACACAGCACGCAAAGGCAGTGATGATAGTGCTTATACAAATACCCCAGGTGTACCATACTCAAGTGTGTTGTGCTGAGGAGCTAATTTTATGAGCAATAAGGGTGATTAGTATATGCAAAGTCCTAGCTTTTCTATCTCATAATAACATTTAAAAATTTAACATCCTGCATAAAATAGAAAAGAAAGGTAGGGAGGAAGAAGATCAGTAAACTTTAGGAGCAAGTAAATTAGAACCACTAATTAATAATTTGACCTGGCTGGGCGTGGTGGCTCACACCTGTAATCCCAGCACTTTGAGAGGCCAAGGCAGGTGGTTCACAAGGTCAGGTGATCAAGACCATCCTGGCCGACATGGTGAAACCCCATCTCTACTAAAAATATAAAAAATTAGTTGGGTGTGGTGGCACGTGCCTGTAATTCCAGCTACTCAGGAGGCTGAGGAATAAGAATCACTTGAACCCAGGAGGTAGAGACTGGAGTGAACTGAGAGCATGCCACTGCACTCCAGCCGGGCAATAGAGCAAGACTCCCTCAAAAAAAACAAAAACAAAACTACCTAGCAACATGACCCTAACACTTCTCACTGGTTCTTTTAACACACAAATAAAAAACCACTTGATGACAAGATGTAATTTTTTTCACCATTTCACATTTGGTGAAACCAATAATTGTGAAGGTAGCTAAGAAAAATGAATGCTAATCATATCCTGAGTCTTTTCCACAGATAGATTATTTGCTTCTTCACAATAAACCTAGGAGGCACAGAGTATGATTTTACAGATGAAAGAGCTGAGGCAAATAATTCCCCATAAACTTAAGAAGATATAGACATTCAGCTCAGTCTCCTCAAACTATAGAAGTTGATTCCATCATAATGAGAACTGATCCTCAAAATGATAAACTCAAAACCCTAGAAAAATCATAAATTTTCAGAGTTTTGTATTGAAGAAAATAAATTATCTAGGGTTTAAGAAAGACAGCAACCGCTAGCTATTAAGAGAATAAAAATATTTTAATGTACAAGATAGGGAAGAAAAGAAGTGGGCTACACTTGTGAATTTGTATTAACTAGAATATTTAATTGACCCAAATATTTATTTTAAAAAATCTAATTGAGTAAGCAAGCCTATTGACCTAGTCATATTTTAGTGACAAGTAGGGTTGTTTCAGTATTTAAATTATCTTAAGAAATATTAAAAACTTTTAGGTGTTTTTACCAATATTGTGTATACATTTTAGAAGTTCAGTTTGTCACAAAAATAACTATAAGAAAATGCAGGTAAATATTAAGTACATAATTGAGTTAAAGACGATTTTTCTAGTTAATCTCAGAAAAAAAATATAAACAATTGGTTTTACGTTTTTTAGCAATAGAAATCTTTACATGATGTCCACCAGCTCCTGCCCCACAAAATGATACAGAAAAAAGAAAAAGAAAAGAAACTGTAAACTTGAGGTAAGGATTCAGTGATACAAATAAGCAGCTATTTATAGGCTATTTACAAAGAATATTTCATTGGAGAACATTTGATTGTGTGTTACATTAAGTAGAACAAAATTTCAATTATATTTTTAAAATATATTATGTAAAATGTACCAATATATTCTAAGTAGCTATTTGTGGAAGAAAAAGAATCTAAGTTTTGCAATTTTTCTTCCTTTCTACATTTTGTTCCTATATGAACATGTTTTGCAATTCCAATTTGAAAAATAAGTTACTCTTTAAACTGTCTTAAAGAACATTTTTAAAAATATATAGAAAAATAAAAATATATAATATGCCACTCTTGAGGTTTTTTTCACAAGTGAGTCATACATTACAATCTCTTCACAGCCCTAAGATATTTGTGAGAGCTTAAACTGAAAATAAAATCATTTCCCAGGTATTAGTTTGTAACAAATATTTCCTGCAGTCAAATATTAACATGTAGAGGTGTGCTGTTTTACACAAATCACAAGTTTACCTTAAGAATCAAACTTAAGGTGTTTAACCACCAAGTAACTATATTTGGTGACTACTTAAAGGAAGCCATAAGTATAGTTTCTGTGATTTACAGCTACTGTCAAATTGAGATAGTGTTTAGAAAGAAAAATCATGGTCTCATGAAAACAGTGCTTAACCTCTGTAAGCCTTTGGCTACCCACCTGTAAGAGAAGGTTGTACTAGATGTCTGAGTCTGACAATTTAGACCTATCAGTTAATTAGAATCCTAGCCACAATTTTATTGTCAAACATAATGATATATTTGTTTTAAATGAGTTATTTTTGCCTTCATTATAGTCATTATTATAAGACATCGTGCCAGGAAAAGGACACCAAAATTGTATTGTCAAGCTCAGTAAGCTTCCTAATTAAATGTCAGACTCTTTCACAGATCTATCATCAATACTCTTAAGTAAATAACAGTCTTTCTCATTTGCACTTTTTAAATAACATTGTTATCTATTTCCAAGTAACAGCCACACTTCAATAATTTACATACTGACAATTAAGTTAAATGATTACTCATTGTAATGTACCTTTTATAAAACATCATCTATATATTAAATTTAAATAATTTCCTTATATATTACTATATTATAGACTTTATTTCATATATACTTTATGTATAAATATATGAAGTATACCACATATAACATATATATAGGACTTACTACATATAATACATATATAGTGCTTACTCTGTTAATGGTATTTGAGCATACTTTTCCCTGCCATAAAGGGCTCTCAATATAGTGATTAACACAGTCATATTTACAGAAACTAGAAAGAAGTTTGATGATATTTTTCTAGGGATCCAATTTATCTTCTCTTTTAACATCACCTACAGTATTTCTATTGGTTACACAGCTGAAGATAGCCAAGCACCATCAGGTTATAGGTCAAGTAATGGGAAAGAGAGACAGAAGGGGATGGCCAGTAGCTTTCTAGTAAGAGCATGGCTCAGAAATTACAGAAATCACATCTGCTCACTTCTAGTTTCCAAATTTTAGTATGAGAGAAAAAGACTTGGCTAGGTGTGGTGGCTCACACCTGTAATCCCAGCACTTTGGGAGGCCACAGCAGGCACACTGCCTGAACTTAGGAGTTTGAGACTAGCCTCGGCAACATGGTGAAACCCCATCTCTTACTAAAAATACAAAAAATTAGCTGGGCATGATGGTGGTGCATGCCTGTAATTCCAGGGAATCCCCCAAATCCAGCAGGTGGAGGTTGCAGTGAGCCAAGATCTCACCACTGCACTCCAGCCTGGGTGATAGAGCAAGACTCTGTCAAAAGAAAAAAAAAAAAAAAAAAGAAAAAGAGAAAGAGAGAGAGAAAGCCAAACTGTAAAATATTTTAAGAGATTTTTATGACTGACACAGCCTCAAGAGGCCCTGAGAACATATCTCCCAATGGTTGGGTTACATGTTGGTTTTATATGTCTTAGGGAGACATAAGATATCAATCATTACATGTGAGGCACACATTGGTTTGGTCCAGAAAGGTGGGACAACTCAAAGCTAATCAAACATAATAAGGTCAGAAGGGTTCTGATATAGTTTGAAGGACCAGGTATGATGGATCAATTTATTTAAACCAGAGCAAAAATTAATACACAGTTTAAAACATCACTAAGTTTCTTCAAGGTTGAAATAAATCTATGTTTTAACCTGAAAAAGGTTTTTATACATTCAAGGTTTTTATACATTGCAGTAGAAGGAACAGGTCAAAACAAAACACATGTTGACTGTGGTTGAAATTACATTAGAAGAAAACAGAAAGAGTACTCAATCCTCAATCAAGCTTAATGCAAGTCTGGAAGAAAAAAAGACATTGACTTATGTTCACAGTAAGATTTTCACTTAGCAGCAGGGCACTAATTCTGGAGACAAGGCAGTATGGGTGCAAATCCCACCCACAACACTTACTAGCTATTTTGCATTGGCTAGTTACTTCACCTCTACTCCCTTCCATTTCCACATTTATACATTGTTAATGACAGTACTAAAAAAATTCTTGTAGTTCTTAGCCTTTCCTAGTGAATATTATACTATTAAAAATAACTACATAAATGAAAGCAGTGTAGATTCAAAGCTAAAACTATGCTGTGAACCAAGGATTATGATTAACCAATGAAATCATGGGTAAAATTTATCTGGCCTTGCAAACTAAAGATTTTCTGCTCTCATAATTTCTGATTATATCCTCACATTTATTTTTTGCATATTAAACTCTCACTATATCAAACAGAAGAGACTGCCCAAATGATTGCTAAAAGCATTTATTCATACCATTTTTTTCAAACTGCAAAGACAGTCTTTGCAAATAAGTTAGTTCTAAACTGTATTCAGTTACAACCATTCAATATAACTGTTTTCACATTATAAACAAAACATTTTTTAGCATAAAGGACCTTTGATAATATTAATTTTGTTTTATTTTGCTTTCTTGTTTGTATGCAGATTGATATAAGCTCCTATGCCCTCATTCCTTTTAAAGGCTAACTTTTCGTAAACTCCTCGGTGGTCACACCTCGACAGGATGTTTTCCTCATTTGACCACATATAGTATTTTTTGCATCTTATTTTATTGGAATACTTATTCATATATGTTTGGTAATGACTTAAATTATGTGCATTTTCATAAATAATACATTATGCTATATTATATGGTATGATATAGCATCTATTATATGATATGCAAATACAAATCTTTACATTCCTGAATGACAGGGATTATTTTGTATGATTTAACAATTTTAATATTCTGTAGAATCTAGTGTATCATTAGAAAAATATTAAAAATTCAACACATATGTAAGTTAGAACTCTATACATGAACTTTACTATATGTGTATGCTAATTAGGAAATACTAGAATATTCCATAAATGGCCTTTTGCCTAATAAAATGTTCCTTGCTCACTTATCTATTAAAATTGCTAAGATTCACAATAAAAGATAAGCAAAAAAGAAATAAAGTAAATCACAGTGATAAAACCATTCACAAACATCTTAGACATGTCTTGGGTTCAGTATATATGAGACTCAAACTTCTCTCCCTATTTCATTTGCTGGCAGGCATAAGAATCCGTTTACAGAATAATAACCCTGAAGCACTTTATTACATTATGAAATAGCCCATCATCTTGACTTCAGTGTACTTAATGAGGCAAGAAGATGGAATATTTTAGAGAGATTTATAGCCTAAGAGCTAGACCAAAATTGGTTTTCTTCTTAAAACCCACTAGAGTTCTCTCTAGATCAGTGGTCAATAACCTTTTATTTTTATTTTTCATCCATCTTCTGTGATGAAAAATAATTTTTTTTTCTTACAATTTCCAGAGGTCCTCTTGTTGCCATCCCTACACTGCTCACACTTCCAACAACCTCCTATACTAAAGGAGAATCAGCTGGGCTCTCCAACTTTAGACAGAGAGCTTCATGCTTTCTTGATTCATTTAAGCACGTGTAAAGATAATATGTTTCTTCTATTTGTTGGATGAAAGAACTTATTCCACTCACTCAGGTTGGACCCTGGGCAATTTTATTGTGTAGACTCTGAATAATGAAATCCTAGGATAACAAGATCTTCAATGCTTATCACTCTTGTATAATGGAGTTTCTGTAGTGTATACTGCCTCTCAAAGATTGAATATTTCTTCCAAAATTTGGTAGTCCACAAAGCATTAGTCCAACATTTCCAATAAAAAATTAAAATAAATAAGTTCCTCCTCCCTTTTCCAAAACCTCTTGGAACTATAGAGCAGATAGAATCATCACTAGTCATATATACATTTCTACAAGAAATAGGTATAAAAGCTATAAAACATATAAGATAGGTATAAAAGCCATAAAACATATAAAACTATAAAAAAACAGGCTAGATTTTAAATTATCTATCTTGTGGGTACAAAAAGCAGTATTCTTTTTGTAGTTTTATAATTAAAAAGTCATCATTAAATGATTATCTTTTATGATGGTGCAAAATCATAGTGGAGTCCACAGCTTTTTACTAATAAGCTATCCATGCTAATATTTAACTTACATATAATTACAGAGGAACAGTTTAATCCTGTGTAGTTAGGTTACGGGATGATTGATAGTTCATTTTTTAAAAAAATTAAGTTACTGGCAGTTACACAAATAAGTATAGACTATGGGAATTATACTCCCAAACCTTATGAATCCTTAGACAGTCAAAGGAGAAATCAATCAGGTTTCTCCAGATTATTGTTCATTTTTCCTGGATCTCATTTTACACACAGATTAACCCATATAAAATGCCCAAATAAAATTACTATTTGGT
Organism: Callithrix jacchus; assembly: GCF_049354715.1. NCBI lineage: Eukaryota > Metazoa > Chordata > Mammalia > Primates > Cebidae > Callithrix > Callithrix jacchus. The sequence continues at coordinate 91,489,744 of NC_133511.1, forward strand.
CAGAAAAAATAATGTTGGCAAACATATATGGTTCATCCTAACAGATGAAGTAGACATAGGTATGTTTATGGGTCTAACACACAATAGAAACAGTTCATTATAGAATTACTCTGATATAGGGAAGAATTATCTATGCATTTCGTAAAATTTTAGGCAATTAATGTTAAAATTAGGACTCTTTCCTTCAACCAAGAAATATTTTCTGAGTGCCTATTATATGTCAGAGAACTGTGCATAAACAAACTAGCCAATAACACTGCCCTCATGAAACTTAAACTCTAATAGACAAGAATATGAGAGTTAAGATAAATATTAGGTTAGTAAAAAAGTAATTGCTGTTTTGCACTATTTACAATAGCAAAGACATGGAACCAATGCAAATGCCCATCACTGATAGACTGGATGAAGAAAATGTGGTACATATACACCATGGAATACTATGTAGCCACAGAAGAGAATTAGACCATGCCCTTTGCAGGGACATGGAGGAAGCTGGAAGCCATCATCCTCAGCAAACTAACACAAGAATAGAAAGTCAAACACTGCATGTTCTCATCCATAAGTGGGAGTTGAACAATAGGAACACATGGACACAGAGGGAAACAACACATAGCAGGGACTGTCACAGGGTGGGAGGCAAGGGGATGAAGAGCATTAGGACCAAATACTGAATGCATGCAGGACTTAAAACTTAGATGATGGGTTGATAGGGGCAGAAAACCACCATGGCACATGTACACATATTTAACAAACTTGCAATGTAACAAACCAACATGGCACATGTACACATATGTAACAAATTCTGTACATGTATCCTGAAACTTAAAGTTAAAAAAAAAAAAAGAAAAAAGGAATTGCTGTTCTTGTCATTACTTTCAATGACAATAACTAATAATAGGACAATTCTAATATACTGTAATAAAAGTTATGTGAATGTAATCTCTATCTCAGAATCTTATTTACTGTACTCACCCCTCTTCTTGTGATGTGAGATGATACAATGCTTACATGATGATATGAAGTGAGGAGAATGTTGCAGGCATTGTGATATAGCATTAAGCAATACTGACTATCTGTGCTTCTAAATCTGTGTAATCATAGCTTACCTACAAGACGGCTTGGTGTACTCACTTTGGTGGATCACTTGCTGAAAACTTTCATATAGACTCAGTGCTATCTGTTGCAAGTTGCTGTGAATTGAAACACATTTTCTGTCCACATCTTTCATTCACAAATGTAATGTCTTTTCATCTTAACTAAGCATTTATCATGCACTGTGGCCCACTGCAGTTTATAGTACAACAGCAAAACTGGCACAAACTTCTTTTTCCTTCATTAAAATTTCATGGATAGAAGATTCATTCTTACAATAGAGTTTAGCAAACTCAGCATATGATTTTTTATTCTTTCCTTATTAAGTGGAGAACTTTCACCTCTTCACTTAAAAGCAACACTTTAGAGCTTATTATTGTCATATTCGAACTGTCAGCATCACTACTCTCAAGCTTTGGGGCCGTTAAGTAAAATAAGGGTTAGATTGAACACAAAAGCTGCCATGTCCCAACTGTTAATCTGATAACCAAGACAGCTACTAAGTGATGAAAGAGCAGATAGCGTAGACAGCATGAATATGGGGGAAAAAGGGTTGATTCACATCTCAAGCAAGAAGGAGCAGGACAACATGAGAGTTCATCATACTATTCAGAACAGCACACAGTTTAAAATGTACAAATTTATTTTTGGAATTTTCTGTTTAGTATAGTTAGACTACTAGTATACTGAAACCACTGAAATCAAAACACAAAGTAAGGAGTAAGCAACTGCATATATATCTTAGAATACTCGAAGATATAACAATGACTATTGTTTCCTTTCACTATCCAGTTCTCACAGATTTCTATTTTACCAACACTAACCTGGAAAAAGAAAACTGGGAAAAATAATTTTGAAGACATAATTTCAGTTTAGCCCAGGTGACAAAATATAATACCACTAAGAATGGGCAGTTACCTATGCATGTCTGGAAATCTGTCAAGAAGAATGGGCATTAAATGTGCATTTGTATTGATTAACCATAAATAGTATTCACAGAGATCACCTTCAGAGTGGGTGCAGTTAGGAAAATGTCCAAGGACTAAGCCCTGGGGCACTCCAAATAGAAGTTATTGATTTGAGAAGAAACCAAATCAGATCCAGGCACATAGGGATGTATAATAAATATGTCAAATAAATGCATGAATAGTAAGTTCCAGTGGGCTTTGTCAGGAAATAGTCTAAAGGGATGAGAGAGAAACCCTCTTCTTTCTTCTTGGGAAATATACAGCAATAAGAGCTTCATATGAGTGTGTTAATGCACCATTCTTTGTGTTCTGAAATACATTTTTGAGGAATGGAAAACAGATCATTCAGTTTTACTATTGAAAAAATTTCTTCCCAATGTTTAACTGACTACTTCATTGACAAAATAAAATAAAATTATTGAGCAAGGAGTCAGATGGTTTGTAGTAGTTACATCCTAGAAGCCTTGAGAGAAAAGATTTATTTAAAACTACAAGGACTCTCACTGTTCTTAGAGATGCAGTAAGTATTACTTGTACCTTGATTACTACTAATCAGTCTTTCCTGAATCATATGGATTTCATAGCTTGAGCTCTCAGTTTGTTATTTAAAACTGTATTAGAAAACAATGAATATTTTACATCCATGTTTAAATATCAGCAAAATTTTTTATCTAAAAATCTTAATATTAGTCTGTTATTGATGTAGTTTTATTACAAAATAATTTATTAAACATTTTAAAAAACTATAAAAGTAATATCAATATTTAGTTCTCAGAATCAATGAGGCTGTATTATTTGTGTGTATTTTTTTTGTTTTGTTTTCTGAAACCATTTTCTCTACTTATTTTGGTACATGTTGGAAGAAATATTAAAAAATACATCTTTGGTGATAATCAAAAGAATCAATCATAAGTTTAGCTTCAGGCATTTTGGAGAATATGGAATTAGATTTCCTAGTACCTTAACATTTGCCCTTAGTGAGCAATATAAAAAATCGTCAGTAATAAATTGTGTTTGCTTTCATAATAATACCACCCAACTCAGTAGGACCAAATAAACAAGAGTAGAGTGCAGAGAGGAAACAGACTTCTTTTCAGATAGCTTCCAGGATATTCTTGTTTTCTGAATGGCCTTAAGCAGCTCATGACATCTCACTTAATGAAAGGACAGATGAGTTTGTTTTTCATCTTTCATCTAAGTGGAGGCTAAGTGGAGACCTCTTAGCCATCACTTAGTTCAGTGAATTGTCTTCCTGGAAAGCCAATATATCTCTTATTTCAAGAGATTACAGGTGCTTGATGTTCTCTGTATTATTAAAAGAGCTTAGTAAAATATGTTTTATAATGATCTGGAAATAATACTTCAGTTTCAGTTTCCAACTCAGACAGAGTATGAAACAGATCCACAGGATATAAACATGTTGTATTTACACATTTTGGAAGACAGGTGTGGTATTTTTTGAACTGTACAAATTTTAAAAAAGGTTTTATGTGGCTTGCAACTAGGAAGGAAGACATGTTGTGTTCTCTGTTAAAGATTAGACTTAGATTTATATTGATGCATCTGTTTTATATTTTTAGTTGTATAAAAGAATACGATCATATGTCTGATTCTGCCATTTACTAATTATATAACAGCAGGTGAGTTAAATGTTCTGAGTACCTCTCTATATAAAAGGAACAAAGTAATACTAAACTGATAATTTTTCATTGAGGATTGGAGATAATTTTTGAAGCTCCATAGCACCAAACAGAGCCTAAGATAAATACACTACCAATGGTAATTACAATGATTGGAATAAGATTCTTTCTTTAAGAAGGTTTTCTTTCCCTTAAGTAATGGTGATTAGACCCTTTTATATAGCATTTTTTTTTCAGCTCTAACATTGTATTATGAAGACACTTTCTTACAGAAATACTTCGAAGATGAAAGGTTAAATTCCATTAAGGGATGTTTTGGTTAAATGAAAAATAATAGTTTAAGACTTTAAATTATTTTTTGAAATACATGTAAAATAGTTTCATGCTTACCCAAGAGAAGAAATTAGAGAAAATCTGTGGTTTTTAAAGTCTTCTTATATAAAACTTAAAGAAGCATGAATTTCACATCACATTATATATTATTTTAAAAATTAATTTGTCTAAGTATGAAAATGCAAAAAAGGAAATTGGCTCCTACCAAATCATGTTATTATTGTGTTTTAAAATGATGCTGAATTTAGATGTGACACCTGTCGTAAGGTTTCAATTCCTACAGGAAGGTCTGTTTCAATCTCTGTTTGATATCAGCTATCAAAGGGGGGTCATAGTCTAGCCCCAACTAAGGCAGAATCACAGCTAACCATGATATTTAAATACATAGTTACTTACTTCAGAGAGTTTATGATTTAACTGAAACAAAACATAATCCTTCAAATTAAAAATAAAATGCGTTATGAAGACAGCTGTGTACTAAGGATTTTGTTATTCATTATCCAGTATTTTGATGAATAGTATCACCCTTCCAGTTTTCTGTAATAAACCATTGAAAAATGTTGTGGCTTGCTTAAAATAACAGCAATATAATTGTGTTTATGAAGCTGCAATTTAGGCATGGCTCAATAAGAACAGGTTCTCTTTAAATCTACTCAGCTACCGTTGGGTTGTCTCTAAGATTGGAACTGAAATTATCAGAACATTGCTCACTCACATCTGGTAGTTGAGTCTGACTGCTGACTGTGGCCTTATGTGCAATACAGATAGGTTACTCTAAGTGTTTTCTGGACTTCCTTATTACTTGAAAGATAAGTTGCGAGGGTGAGTGTCCCAAGAGAGGGTCTGTGCCATGAACAAACAGTATCACCTTTTATGATGCAGTTGTGAAAGTCATGGAATATCTCTGTCACTGTATTTTATTTGGTGAGGCTTCAAAAAGTCCTGCTCAGTTTCAAATAAAGGGAATCTTTATTTGAAATCTTGGCTATGAATTGATAATGCTTGAGAAGAACATGCAAGACAAGAAATCTTAAAGTGTCTTGGAATAACAAGAAAAAAAAAACAATCTGTCAGTCTATGTTTTTTTGTTATCAATGAAGAAGCAGTTAACACCATTAGCAGCAGCATGTATTCAGATAGTCAACATAGCATAATAAGATAGGTAGGGTCATTTGATTTGCAGTTTCAATACATAAAAAAATAATCTTCACACTACCCTTGAAATGTATTACTCCCAATTTAGAGACAGTTTCAGAGGTATTAAACAATCCAAGGAAAATTATATACATCTAATACATAGAATATTTAAAACTTAAAATCAGATCTGTCTGGAGAAAATGAATATACATTTCCCAAATTGATTTATAAGGATTTGGTAGTAAAGACTTTTACAAAACAAATTCCACCTCTCCAAACTCTCTAATGATATCATGGGTCACTAAGAAGGAATTAACCTTGGTTTGCAAATGGTATGTGCACATACTTGTTATTTTGTTCACATTTTATTTTTCTAAGCAAAATGATTTATGACTTCCTAAAACCTATTAGCTCACTAAGGGACCCTTTCACTCTGAGTCAATGAGATACTGTAGTCTAAAGATTACTGAATGTAGAATCAGAAAGCATAGACTTTAGTCCTTGTTGAGTTATAACAGAGTGGAAGAAAAAAGCCAGAGACCCAAACATCATCACTGAGTAGCTGAATGAATACTAATGACTTCCATTCAGAGTTTTGCCATGTAAGAAAAATAATCCTCTTCTGTTTAAGCTACCAGAATGGTCCTTTTGATTTCTTGCAGTTCAATGCTTAACTGATACAGGTTCTATTTCTTCATTGTCCAAACAGACTCCTCCAAGAAATTTAATTTTCCACCACAATTCACAAAGATATTCCTGTCCTCAACTCCTATGGTTAAAGAAAACACATTTCTATGTTTCATAGAAAAATGCCAAAATTGTTCAATTTTCATATTAGTAATAATGATGAGTTGTTTAATATGGAATTAAAATGGTCTCATACCATTGTAAGACTTTTAAAATAATACAACTATATATCAATGGAAAGTCATGCTAGCAATCCCATTTTTGTTTTCTGCCATTTTGTTCCATATACATTCTATATTTCATCTTTTTGTTATTATCAAATAGATCATTATTGCCAAGGACTTCTCCCATGATTTTTTAATATAGTGTGCTATAAATATATTTCAGAAATGCCACATATAACACCTCATTTTTCAAGATTTACAAAATATGCTAATATATCCTGGCTTTGAAAACTTTTGCAGTTTAAGCAATGATTCCAAATCATTGAATCATTCTTTGCTGCTGCTTCATTGCTCCTGCTGCTGTGTATATTTATTAACAGTTCTGGGAATCGGCTTTTTAAAATGTTGAACTTAATTATCCTTTACTAAATATTTTATCTGAATCTCACAAGTTTTGGCCACACACAAAAAAATGCAAAATATAAATCAGGTATCTATTTAATGTATCAATCCCCTTCACCTACTTGTTCTCAAATATATATCAATTTAACTTTCATAAACTGTTAATTTAAAACTATAATTGATGTAATTGGTGATATTACATTTGAATATTCTTTCTAGGACATAGGCATAACAAAATAAATTGTAGATAGAGAAAAATTTTTATAATCTCAATGTATGTCAATTTCATTCTCTTTGTTCAGGACAAAAATGTTATAGTCATTCTTGATATCTTTCTTTTTCTCATTTCCCACATTCAATCTGTACTCAAGTTACATGGGCTCTACCACTAAAATGCATTCAAAATTCAGATTCACCAAAATATATCCAGATTCTGATCATTTCTTGCTACCTACATTATACAATGTACATTTAAGCCACCCTTATCTCTAGTCTGGACTGTTTCTTCAAAATGCCAAGCCTTGCTCTCCTGTTTCTGCCAAAGACAAAGTTAGGATCATTGTAGATGGGGCAACTTGTTGCATGGGCATCTGAGCAGTCAAGGCTGTAGGAGAAATTAAGAAGCTGAAGAAACCTGAAAATTAGGATAGCCAGGGTTCACAGAGTCATGTAGGTAGCTATTAGCAAACAGCAGGCACTGATGGGAAAGCCATGATGGGAGACACAAATATCTCTGAAGGAGGATATTTACAGGGATGAGAGAAAGAAAGCAAGGAAAGCAAGACATGATACTAGGATATGACCTTGAAACGTGGTAAATATCCTTATGTGATGGTCACTTTTCTATCAGGGACAATAAAAATTTCTAGATATTGACTGAGTTGGATCTTCGTGGGACATAAACTAGAAATATACCTTCATGGAGAACAAGATAGAAAAAAGAAGCAGAGATGCTCTTTAGGTACCTGGCAACTTTACAGCATTTACAGAATAGTAATATAAAGTTACATCACAACTTTATTTTTCAGAACAAATAGAAATCAATGGTGTAAAACTAACCAAATGTATTCCACTTAAAGTAATAGTTCTAGACTGACAAATTAAAACACATTGTAGGTCTTCAGAAGGGGCTAAATATCAAGTCTACATATAATATTTTCTTTATGATAGCTGTCTGTGCAATTTTACCAATCTCTTCTGGTATAGAGAATGTGTTAAATGATGTGTTACTAAATCACACAAGGCAGGCTCACCTATTGTGCTTCATGTATTTTTCTTATTCAAAGCTAAATTTCTGAAAACAGCATGGCATTCCCTTTGGTGCCTGTGCCTTTGTGACTTCTTCCCATGCTGCTGCAAAGAGCTCCTCCAGCACTGCATACTCTCCACAGGGCTTGCACACATAATAAAGAGAATATCACGAAGAAAAATGTGTATATTTAAATGATGTGAAAGCATGGAGGACAGAAAGCCCACAAGTGCTTTAACAGCTTTACCGTTAGCTGGCATTTGTTATTTCAAATGTCTTATTTCACTTAATAGAAGTGTTATTTGTGATAACTAGAAATGCAAAAGAATTGTGGTTTTCAGTATGAGCTGTAAAAACCTATGCCCTAAAAAAACCTTTTCTCCACATGAGCACTATTGACATTTTGAGCTCAGTGATTCTTTGTTACAGGGGACTGTACTGAGTCCCTTCTGATATTTAGCAGCATCTTTTGATTCTACTCCTTAGTTATTAGAGAACACTTAAGTTGTGACTACCAACACCTCCAGAAATTGCCAAGTATCTCTTAGGGCAAAAAATGATGCATAGGTGAGAACTACTTTCCTATATATAAGAATTGTTCATGGAATCAAACATCTTAATTCCCATTCAAACTCTATCACTGTGGGATTCAGGTTAAGCTAGCACTTCTCTGTGTTTAGTTTCTTAGTCTGTAAAATGTGAACAAATTGTAAAATAATTTTAGATGAACCAAAAGATTTTATGGTATCTTCAACGAAAATAAATCATGTCTAGCATATCTTATTCAATGGGGGACCTCATCTCTCAGTGTCTTTGTGCTACTTTACAACACTATAACTTAGAAAACCTACAGAAAGTATATTAAGAATTCTTGATGACAGTTTTAACAAACAGTCAAATTCTGCAAAATATGTGAAGAGGTTTATTCTGAGACAAATATAAGGGACCATAACCTGTGACACAGTCCCAGGAGATCCCAAGAACATGTGCTCATAGTGGTCGGGTGTCAACTTGGCTTTATACATTTTAGAGAGACATAAGACATCAAACAATACATATAAGATGTACACTGGTTCAGTCCAGAAACATGGATGTTTCTTTTCAGACCTAAAATGCTGCCAACCTTTTAGTTAATTATCTTCTGGATAAGGAAAAAGACCTAGATATGGAAGGGGATTCTCTACAGAATGTAGATTTTCAGAAGATTTGCAGGGACATTTCAAAATATGTCAAAGAAATATATATTGGGCCTTCTGTCTGTCATGTTGCTATCTTATTGCTACAAAATCTGATTTATCAGTCTTAAAAATGTGTTTTAATGTTGACGTTGGTCAGCTGTGCCTGAATTTCAAAGGGAGGAAGGGATAATGAGGTATGTCCTACCATCTATTCCTACCAAGGCCTATAGTCCATTCCTATAATGGCCTGAACTAATGTTTCAGTTTAATTTAGAATGCTCTTGGCTGAGAGGGGTCTATTCAGTTGGTTGGAGGGTTTCAAATTTTATTTTTGGTTTATAACAAAAATTCAACTAAGTCTGCTAGAATGTAATTGATTAACGATCTGTAGATATAAGAGAGACTTTTTTGGTTTTGCATCTATTTTAAAATACATTTCAACATTCCTTATTTGACTAAATATGCATGGTACATGAATTCTCTTTTAAATCTATTGTAACCAGTAGTTCTCTCATTGATGAAATGAAATGTTTGACATGTGTAAACTTTATACCTATATGACAGTTAAGAATATATACATTTTAAAATTATAATAATGTTTAAATGATTGGTAAGTAGAACCATTGAAAAAAATATATGTGAAGCATCTGAATAGTCGGAACTAGAAAATAATTATTACTACTATTATTACCACTGTTATTACTAGCATTAAATAATATTGGCCACTAATGACACAGCAAAACAATTTAACAGTATTAATTTTAAAAATCTTCAGTTATTAATGCACTTCCCAAATCAAGTTTTAAAGATATGAATAGAATAAATGAAAAACATATCATTAAAAAAAACCTACTCAATTGTCTTCCTGTTTAATGCCCAGTATTTCCATGTCCAGGCAACCAAGCCCCTTTACTTTTGCAAATTTTCTTTTTCTTAAGCTGTCAAAATCTTAATTATATCTTTAGTTTTCTTAAGTAAATATTTTCCCCTTTTATTATAAAACTTAAAAAATTTCTATGTTAAAAACTAATGTTTTTCCATTTATAAATCATTGGGTTCTTCTTTGTTCTAAGTGAAAATAAGTAACAACCACACATTGAGCTGCAGTATATGCCCAGTAGTGTGTTAAGCACTGTATATAGCAATCCCTATATATCTAACAGTAGCTAACTATATTTCTTTATATTTTACTGTGTTATAGGAAAGTTTTAGCTCTTTAACATGTATTATTTCATATATGCCTCAGGACAATTATACAGGGTGGCTATTATTTTTATCATTCTCCCTCAACAAATAAGAAGGAAATGAAGTGACAAGATTGGCACCCTGTTCAGTGTTCACAGTCACTGAGGGGAAGGGACAGGATTACAACCTGCAGGCCATCAGGCTCCAGAACCAGCACTCTTACCCAACAACCACACTGTCTCTTTCATTCCTCATAACATTTTATGTATGTGTGTTACTTTGCTCATTATACAGATGCATAAACAGGTTCAGAGACGCAAGTTAACATAGCTAGTCAGTAGCACTCAGCAACATTAGAGTAGCTTTTCTTCTGCTTTGTCTCACCAACTCTTCCTGCCTTGCGTCTGCTATTTCTCAAATTAATGTAGACTCCCTCAATTCTTCCCTCCCTCTAAATGAAGGCATTCCCCATAGATCCATGCCAGATCTTCCAGTTTTATTTTTATGTAGCTACTTGTATTTTTACTATTTCAATTTTTACTCAATTTAAACAACTTTAAAAATTATAATTTTAGACAAAATGTCTTTCTATACCCAGAGCTCCAAATGCACAATGTACAATTTTCATCCAAAACCATGTTTGCCACATAAACATAACACATCTTTCTCCTAGAATTTGTTTAATTATCTTTAAGAAATTTGCATTTTGTTCTCAGTTATTCAGACCTGAAACCTCTCCATTGTAACAGCTCCCATTTATGATTATCTGTCACACCTTTCTCTTCCTTCTTTTTTGTCCGCTGCTTTATCCCAAATAATAATGGATACATACCAATTATTCTGTAAATTTTTGCTGAAAAAATTTATCAATAGGTTCTTACATTAGTCTAAGAGTTCATACCCCTATCACTGCACACCAGTAGCAACTCCAAAATCCCCAACTGCTCTCTGTCATTCAATAAGTCCCTGTCTTCAAGACAGAATCCACACTGCTGTTAAACAGCTCTTATAAAAATGGCTTTTCGATTTCCCCAGGAAAAATACAAAGCCTTCAACCTGGCATTTGGGGGTCTCACAATCAGGTTTCAGCGAACAACTTCAGGTTTGCACGCAGTCATTTCCTTCCACTTTCATGTTCTTCAGGATCTATTTCAAATGTCACTTCAAATCAGACATCATAACTTTAAGAGATGTAGAGGCCCCTACTTTTGTGTTTGGCTTTGGCAAGAAAGTATAGATATTGTTTGTACTAGATAAGTTAACAATGGCAATTTTAATTGATAAATGTAAGTATCTTGGTACCACAGTAAAAGTTTTTCTTATCCAATTTTTAATACCACTCAGGGATTCAACATTTTTGCTTATGCACTTCTCCAGTTTTCATACTTGCTCCTAAGACTCAGGAGAAACCAAAAACTAGTACTACTTAAGAATGAATAGACATACTATGGTAAATGACAATGAGGTTTGAAATAAAGCAACAAAAGGATTATTATACTTAGTGAAAACAAATTCCATATATAGTGCTCCCTTAACCAAAACTCAGTGAGTGTTTGGTGCAATTATTATCTTTATTTTACAAATAACTTAAGCCTCAGAGAGTTGAAGTGGCCTTCAACCTGGCATTTGGGGGTCTCAATATCTAAATAACTGATGTGCTGGTAAATGATAGCTCTGGGATTTATAGTTAGATAATCTATACCTAATGCCCATTTATTAGTGGCACCATACACTTAAAATGATATAAATAAAACTGAAGGTGGAATAATTTTAGGCCATAGGATACATAATGAAATTGTAAAGGCAAAAGGCTCTACCTCTGAAACTTAAAGGCTGCTTATTCTATAGTATCACAAATGCCTCAGAAGTCTCTGGTTAACCACATCATCATTCTATGATATTTAAAAAGATATGCAATCCTCTAACTGACTCTCAGATTATATCCTCATTTAGGATAACATGGCTATACTCATGATTACAGTGAAATTAGGCAGTAGGTCATACACAGTGTGGGCCTTAGAATAGGGGAGGTCCGATTTTGAATTTTGACTCTGTATTAGTGTGCTCTCACACTGCTAAAATGAACTATTGAAAATGGGTAATTTATGAAGAAAAGATGTTTAATTGACTCAGCTCCACAGGCTTAATAGGAAGCATGACTGGGAGGCCACATGAAACTTACAATCATGGCAGAAGGTGAAGAGAAAGCAAGCATGCCTTACCATGTTGTAGAATAGAAAGAGCAAAGGGGGAATTGTCACACAATTTCAATCAGTCAGATCTCGTGACAACTCACTCACTATCAGGAGAGCAGCAAGGGGGAAGTCCACCCCCATAATTCAGCAACCTCACAGCAAGCCTCTCCTCTGACACATGGGGATTACAATTCCAGATGAGATTTGAGTGGGGACACAGAGTCAAACTATGTCAGATGCTATCACTTAACTTGGGCAGGTTATTTACTTCTTTATTTGTACAAATAGAATATTAAGACCTACCTCAAATTGTTGTGAGGACAAAATAAATAAAGCAATTAAAGGGTCCTGTAAAATGAATGCTAGGTACTTAATAGGTTTTTATTAAGGAAAAGGTAATATCTTGACTGAAAAATGTTTAAATAATACTTTCTTACCTTCATAAAATTTTTAATGTAAGATTTTAAATTTAACATGCGAAGTCTGAAATTTAGATGAAGGGTTTTTGTCAAATCTTGATTTTGCACGGTTGTTACAGTTCCCTTGCAAAGAATGCTAAAATCAACCTATGCTAAAAGCAATCACGTGTCAAGTTGTTATTTGGAAAGCACAGAGAGTCATTTAAACAAGCATAGTATTAAAACGCATTATGAAAAAGAGGATGCTGAGTATTGCCAACCTCCAGTAAAATTAACTTCAAGCTTCATTTAAAAAAATGAATGTCGGCCGGGCGCCGTGGCTCAAGCCTGTAATCCCAGCACTTTGGGAGGCCGAGGCGGGTGGATTACGAGGTTAAGAGATCGAGACCATCCAGGTCAACATGGTGAAACCCCGTCTCTACTAAAGATACAAAAAAAATTAGCTGGGCATGGTGGCGCCTGCCTGTAATCCCAGCTACTCGGGAGGCTGAGGCAGGAGAATTGCCTGAACCCAAGAGGCGGAGGTTGCGGTGAGCCGAGATCGCGCCATTGCACTCCAGCCTGGGTAAAAAGAGCGAAACTCCGTCTCAAAAAAAAAAAAAAAAAAAATGAATGTCTATGTATGCAGATACTTTAAAAATTCTCCTATGCCAAATACTGTAAAAATAAAAATGATAATTTGAAAGCTTTAGACAGATGATGTCATTTGTCTTAATTTAGTTGTTTTCTAAAATAAAAGGTTATTTCATTTATGCATATAGTTTGTTTCTCCAGACCTGTTTTCTCACCTTTCTATATTTATTATTTTTATCTCTGAGGTTGCCCCAGTTAGAGAGAATGCTACAATATACTTAACTTTTAAAATATTTAGGATACCTGACCCAAAGAAATTGGCTGAAGTGAAGCAACTATGATTGTTGCTTTAGTGCACAATTTAAACTGATCGACCTTTCAAGTAAATGTTAGAGGCACTCATAAGTCACTGGCTTTAAAGGAAACACTTCATCCTTGTGAAGGTCGGGGGCCTGGCATATTACAGTTAGTTTACCAGATGGCTGAATTCCATAGAATAAGTTACAACCCAGGTGTTAGAAATTCTTTTATAAATTTACATCCCACAGAGTGCCTTGTTAACATACATGTTAATGTTGACCATGCACACAGAATTTTATTTTCATTGTTCACTACATTTAGCCAAAACAATGATTGTCATCTACAATGCTTCTCTTTTTTTTTTATTTTTTATTTATTTTTTTATTTTTGATTGCATTTTAGGTTTTGGGGTACATGAGCAGAGCATGCAAGACAGTTGCGTAGGTACACACATGGCAGCTTGTTTTGCTTCCTTTCTCCCCTTCACCCACATTTGGCATTTCTCCCCAGGTTATCCAATGCTTCTCTAATCAACACTTAACAAAGGAGACATAACAGGCAAAACGGAGCAGTTTTGTCAGAGGCCTTGTATAGGCACCTCAGACACATCAGGGAATGGAATGTCTAGAGGTTTAAATTGTCATGATTATTCTCATTCTCTTCAAACTCTGCTTTGTGATCCATAATTTTGATCAATCCCTCTCTCCCTTCTACAAGCCATATATAAAGTGCTGTGTCAAGTGCTACAAGCAGTATAAGTACGGCTTGGCTTCTCCCTGATGGCATTCACAGATATTCATTGCAATGTTTTATGCAGTTTCTTTCCTGCCTTTATTCCCGTAAAACATTAAGCCATGTGTAAAGAATCCAGACTTTCATACTGATGATCAGCTACTCAGAGGAGAACTGAGCCCTTCTACATGAAAGTCAACACCAACTGTCAGCACATATGAGGCCACCTTGGACTTTCTAGCAGATGGTATTATCCAACAGAATATAACTCCATTACATTCTGAACACAGGTGAAACCAGGTGATTCAGGAGAAAGCAGCAGAAAATGCTCAACCAAACCACAAAGTAAAAAACACTAAATTAGCATTTTAAGCCATTAGGTTTTAAAGAGTTTTATTACATGACATAAATAATTCATTAAATATCACTCTATAGTACTTATAATTTTCAATATATGGTATCTTCTGAGTCAGGATCAACAAACATTTTCTGTAAAGGGCCCAACAATAAGAACTTCAGGTTTTGAGAGCCATATGGTCTATGTCATACCAACTCAATTTAGTCCTTGCAGTGCAAAAGCAGCTATAGATAGTAGGTAAATAAACTGCAAATAGTTTTATTGTGTTCCAATAAAACTATTTACAAAAGTAGGCAGATGAATGGATTTGGTTTATAGGCATAGTTTTCTGAATCTTGTTCTAAGTTGACAGTCTAGAATAACGTATATAATTCTCATCTCACAGTATGCATTCAATTATTAATAGTCTATTGTCTTTATAAAATTCTGAATGGAAAGAAATCTTGCAGGCTTTGTTATAAATAATATCAAGCTGGCACAGTGACACATACCTGTAAACCCAACACTTTGGGAGGTCAAGACAGGAGGATAGCTGGAGGCCAGGAATTTGAGATCAGCCTGGGCAACACAGTGAGATCACATCTCTACAAAAGAAAAAAAAAAGCATTATCAAGACCAATTATAATAGTCAACATCCTAGTGTGCAGAGTAGTTGTTATGCCAAATCCCTATTGATTCTAGTAGAGATGGCACCTAATTCAAGAGGCTGAAGAAAAGACTCAGAGACAGCAAATGAGACATGGGGCTTTACTTGGGGCTTACATACAGTGGAGAGAGTCGAGTGGTGATGGACTGGGCAGGAGAAGACATGCAGTTAATGTAGTATTCTCAATTCCCTAACAACCTACACCTATCAACTTTGAGTCAAACCAGAACTTAATCCCTTGATCTTCTATATGACCCATTCTCCATGGGACATGTCAGGGGCTCAGATGTTCCTCACAGAAAAGGAACAAATCTCCAGGCTGGCCACTCCCGGTTTCTTAGCTTGGAGCACACATTCAGAAGACTCTGCCATACAGAGTCATTCTTAGAATACACTTTCATTATTGCTATCAGGTGCATTTACCATACAGGGGTTAAACCAGGTCAACATCCTCAATGCAGAGTATTGTACAGAACTCAACAAATGTAATTATTTTTCATTATACCTGTTTTCTAAAATCATAGTATTGCTATATATAATAGAGTAACAGAAATTTGAAGACAACAACAAAAAAATAATTGAATTGATCAGACTTTCAGCTTTCTTAAAATTAGCAAGAACAAACATAAACATAAATTAATGTGAACTTAAGAAACCTAACAAGTGGCCAGGCGTGGTAGCTCATGCCTGTAATCCCATCACTTTGGGAGGCTGAGGCAAGTGGATCAACTGAGTTCAGGAATTTGAGACCAGCCTGGCCAACATGGTGAAACTCCATCTCTACTAAAAATACAAAAATATTGGCTGGGCATGGTGACACAGCTACTTGAGAGGCTGAGATAGGAGAATCGTTTGAATCTAGGAGGCAGAGGTTCCAGTGAGCCGAGATCATACCACTGCACTTCAGCCTGAGTGACAGAGGGAGAATCCGTCTTAAAAAAAAAAAAAAAGCAACAAGCTATTCCAACAGAATGTGTCTAAGGATATAGAAAGGGCCTAAGTCACATGACCTAGTGTTTGTGTCTAAGAATACAGTAAGGGCATAAGTCACATGACCTAGCACCATGTGTTGATTAACAAAAATGTATGTGGCCAGGCGTGGTGGCTCAAACCTGTAATCCCAGCACTTTGGGAGGCCAAGGCGGTGGATCATGAGGTCAAGAGATCGAGACCATCCTGGTCAACATGGTGAAACCCTGTCTCTACTAAAAATACAAAAAATTAGCTGGGCATGGTGGCGTGTGCCTGTAATCCCAGCTACTCGGGAGGCTGAGGCAGGAGAATTGCCTGAACCCAGGAGGCGGAGGTTGCGGTGAGCCAAGATTGTGCCGTTGCACTCCAGCCTGGGTAACAAGAGCAAAACTCCCTCTCAAAAAAAAAAAAAAAATGTATGTAAAAGATCCTTTGAGTGAAATCCTATTTACTTCCCTCTTGAAACACCATTTGACATCATTTTATGTAGCATTTCTAAATATCATTTTATATACAAGTTAGATATATCAAAGAACAAATCAAAGCAATTAGAGACCCAAATAACCTTCCCATTGTGGGGGAAAAAAAAGAACTGTAGAGACCAGACTGACAGATACTGAGCGTATAAATGCTCCTTCTTGCATGCTACTGAAATTCTAAGTGAATTAAACAATTGGCTCTTTCAACAAGTCTCCCCTGTCTACAAAATATACAGGCAGCATAGAGAGATGACACTGAGACTGAGACTAATTGATTTGAGTTAATAACTGTTTCTATAGAGGTAATTTCCTAGAGTTTCCACTGGCCTCTCTTTTCACGTTTGAGTGACTGACACAAACGAAAGTACTTGCAATTTTAATAGTCACTGAGTAATTGATGAAAACTACTTCTCTTTTGCCACCTGCACATGAATAAATAGAACACAAGAGACAGTTCAAAAACACTGAAGTACATCCGGAAATCTAGAAGATAAAAGCATCTCAAATCACTGAGGAAAAATACACTTTTTAATAACTCGTGGTAGGCAACCTGACAGAAATTTTGAAAGAGACAATTGAACCAATATCTTGTAAAATATACAAAAGTAAATTCCAAATAAATTAGAACTCTAAAAAAACAAAATAGAATAAGCTATGCCATTGCTAGAAAAAAAACAAATTATTTTTTAATCTGAAGATGAGAACAAACTACGACTCAAAAAAATCAATGAAAGAAATATATAATAAATTCAATGACATTTAACTACTTATGCAAAGTGAAAAACACTGGAGATAATGTCAAAAAATAAATGAAAATTGAGGAAATGTTTCAAAATAGATCAATGATAGAGGATAATCTCTGTAGCACACAAAAAAAGCTCATACCACTTAAGGAAAAAAATTTAAAAATCAAAAATACAATTTAAATTAAGCAACAATCTAAATGACAATTCACAAAATAGATACACAAATAGCTCTTACATCTATAAAAAGACATTCATCTTCCCCCACAATAGTAATGAAAATAAAAACTACACTGACATGTCATTTCTCACCCATAACATTAGCAGATATTCCAACGCTCAGCAAACCTACCCTACAAGTGAGGCTGTTACTGGAGGGAGGGCCTTGAGTGAGTGTGGTCCAGGTTCCTGGTGTTTTGAAGAAGAACTGGACAAAATGCACAAAGTAAATAAGGAAGAAACACAGGAATGAAGCAGTGAAAGCAGGGATTTACTAAAGCGAGAAATCATAGGGTGGGAGTGGAATCCAGCAAGAGGCTCAAGCGCCAGGTTACAAAGTTTTCTGGGTTTTAAGACTCCTTTTGAGGTTCCCATTGGTTATCCCTTATCTGGATAAATGATTTGGTCTGTGGCTAATTAAAGGCTGAGGTGAACAGGTGCCCTATGCAGATGAAGGGATGGTACTTGCTTAGCACGTGGCTAATCTAAGGCACTCTCTCTTTCCATCTGAGACTTGGTGGAATGGGGAGGTCTATAGGGAGAATAGCATTTGATTCTCTTACTAGGCCTAGGGGAATGGTTTTTTTTTTTTGGTTTAGCTTTAGGAAGTTTAGAAAACACCCAGATCCAGGTGTTTTCCTTTTGTTCCAGCTTTGGAAAGTGAGCACAAATTGGCCTCAGATTCCCTGCCCCCAAACCTTGGTGTTTTTTTTCTTGATTCAGCAAGAATTGGTTTTAAGCTCCCCTCCAAACCCTGTTCTGTTGAAAAACAGGCACTTTTGTGTGTGTGTTAGGATTACAACCCTTCTGGAGAGAAACTTAGCAATATTTAACCAAACTACAAACCAATTTACAATTTACCCTGCTATCCCACTTCTAGAAATTTATCCTAAAGGCCCATCTGCAGGAGTAAGAAAAAAAAATGCATATTCTTCTTCACAATGGCATTATTTATAATAGCAAAACATTAAAAACAAGATCAATGCCAATAATGGAAGACAATAAATAAAGTGTAACTTATCCACACATTTATATAAGAGGGAATAATTATCACACAGTTGACAAAAAGAATTAAGATTATCTCTATGACTAATTTGAAGTGATTTCCAAGATGTAATGTTAAGTGGAAAAAGAAAATTGCAAAACACTATATATGGCATGCTACATTTTATGTAAGAAAGGAGATGAGAATGGTATGTGTGTGTAAAAACTATAAACATACACATATGTGAACTTTTATATGTATGTATACTTGCACACATACAGATGTTTGTGTCTGTGTATATGCATACTTATTTTGCAAAAAGGAACATATGAGAAGATAAACAAAAATGAGTCAACCACTGACAGGGAGTAGGTAGGACCACAGTGAAAAATGACAGAGAAACAATATGAATTTTCTTAATATTGTACAGTTTGATTTTTGAACCACATTAATATTTGACATCTTCCCCTTCAAAATAACCAACAGATGGGAAAAAAATTATAATTAAATATGAACAGAAACAAATAAATATATTTTAAGTCAATAGCACGAACATACAGAAGAAAGAAATGAAAGATGAGTCAGACAACTTTTGAACAAGTCAGTACTTTGACTATACATCATCAATGGGATATATTTTAAGGACGAAAATGCAAATAAGTCTTAAATTTTAATAACAGTTTTTTTGTAATAGTATTAGGACAATGATTCTGAAACTAATGTGCATTATAATATCAAGCAAATGATAAAAATATATTAAAGTTTTGGAAAACTAGTGTTTATGTGAAAAAGGAGAAATACATGGAATAGGGAAAGGAGTAGGACTTCGTGGTATAAGATGAAAACTAGAATATCATTATGAACTCAAGATTTTCAAAATATATATTTTTTCTAGCTTTGTAGAGGAATGGACGAAGAAATTATGACAAGGAACTACAGGACACACTTGATCTTGGTTTTTAAATCTCCTTCATCACTTAAATAGCCAGCATTCCTTGTGTTAGCAGTAGCAGAGATCTGAGTTACCCTGAGTTACTAGCGGTGTATCCAAGTGGGTCTGCAACAACTTCAGTTCTTGCCTCCTCAGAAGAAAATTCGACTGAGGGGCGTAAAAAAGAGAAAGAGACCGAGGCAAGTCCAGAACAGGAGTGGAAGTTATTTAGAACAGGAAAGAAAGGGAAGACCCCTTGCGAGAGACCCACGTGGGCGCCTGAAGGTCAAAGAGAGAGAAAAAGAACGGGAAGAGGGAGGGCGTTTAACCTTGATCCTGGGACTTTATATACTCACCTCTTTTCAGTGATTCTTCCTTTAGGGTGGGCCTTTTGCACTCACAGTGATCTTCTTACCCTTGGGAATTGAGCATGCGCAGTGTGTTTAGGAAGTTGTACGCATGCCCATCTGAGACTTTTTCTTTTTCAGGCGGAGTGTACCTGGAAGATCATACTTTTTGCTATTTTGTCTCTTAATGTTCATGCCAGGGAAGTTGCTTCTCCCTGGGGTGTGCCTCTAATTAACACTTTAGTATTAACAGATGGGGAATCATCAGGAAGGCCTCTCCCTGACACTGGCTGCCAATTTATCACTTTTAGAGAGGCAATGTGACAACTGCCAAACCATCACCCAACATTTCTAGTGGGTGGGGAGAGAGACCTCTCCTGCCCTGCTCATGCTTGTCTACCTGTAACACTTGGATAAAGTGTTAATTCCAGGGCAAGTATAGAGAGTGTATAAAATGAGACATTTGTTGTGGCCAAATGTATAGAAATATTTAAATATGATAAGAAGATATCAAAGGATGCATAGGACCCAGTTTCAAGGGTCTCCCCTTGACCACATCTGAGACATTTGAGAATGGATAGAAATCGTGATAGTAATGAATTATAACACATTGACTATGAAAGAGAAAAGAGTCTATGACCACATGGTGATGCAAACAAAGCCAATGAAAACAAAGAACGGGAATATTGAGAAAGGAATCTAGCCTTTACAAAGAATGCCAATTCTTGATTATAGAAGAAATTATTCAATTAGTAAATCTCCATTTGATAACCTGTAATAGTTATAGCCAAATTTTATCAAAAGACATTAAAAATCACTGGGATCAGTCTTTATATTACTTATTAATGACAAAGAAAGATACAACTTCACAACTGAAAAATCTAGAAGACATCATCTTAATCCAGAGATCAAACTTACTATCACCAATAATGGCACAAACTGATATCTCAATGCATAATCAATACACTGAGAATGGCCCATTGCCTTATACATTTCTTACCACAAATTATTCAACTTAAAACTAATTACAAAGAAATGATCAGATAAGTAAAATTTTACAGACATTTAACATATTTTCTGTAATCTTCAAAAATATGTGTAATGAAAGAAAAAGGACATGAAAATTGTTTTAGATTAAAGGAGATTAAACAAAACTGGCAGCTAAATGCAATGTGCAACTTGATAAAAAAATTTGATGACTGAAATAAAACAGTACAAAAGACATTATCAAGACAATTGGAGAAATTTGTATATATATTTTGCCTTGGAAAAATTGTATCACTGAGACACTTAAGACAGTGAAAGAGATCTGTTCTAACTCACCTACCTCTTGCCTTTAGCTTTCAAGCTGCCTTAATTATTCCTGAGTTTAGGCTTTGGAAGACATTTAGGTTATGGTTTAAATCCAGGATTCCTAACTCCTCCCTAGGCCATGCACCAGTACAAAGTTGGACAGTTATATTATTAATAGACTTGAGTTGATGTTAAATTTCTTGAATGTGATTGTATTGTGGCTAAGAAGGAGAAGACTCCTCCAGAGGAGATACTGGCAGGAATATTTAGGAGTCAAGTGAGTGATAACTGCAAAATATATTCAAATGGTTCATCCAAATAACAAAGAAGAGAGATAAATTCTTAATAGTTGATAAATCTATGTGAACTGTGTATGCAAGTTAATTCTATAATTCTTGCAATACTTCTATAACTTAATTTTTTTAATTGGCAAAATAAATATTTCCACTATCTTAACTACTAGACTCTTGCCTCTAGACATTTCAGTTCTGACGGTTGCCTTGTTTTCCATTCATAGTGCTGCAGGCAACATTGACACTTGATTTTGTATTAATACCTGAACTCTACCATACATGAGTCACCAACAGAATTTGTTTAATGTATAGGGATTCCTAGACTCCCACATAATAAGATTCTAGTATAATAAGTGCAGTATACAGCTAAGTATCTGGATCTTCAAGAAGAAAAATACCTATGTATCTAAGAAACAGATTTTCAGTGGTCTCTCAAAACTGTCTTACATGCTAACATGAGCATCTATATTTTGGCATGTTTTTAACTTTTTTTTAAGTGCCTGGATTACTTGTCTACCCCAAGCTCTACTAAGTATTAGAACACTCCAGAATAACATCCATGATTTATGTTTTCAAATCTCTTAAGAAGCAAAGGAATGTGGCAAATAAAACAACAATTCTCCATGACATTTTGATGTTGGAATCAATAATAGTCCCATTGAAATTTCTGGAAATTTCCTGTCAAACAAAGCATATGTTTTGAGAAGTGTTATAAATCCCAGGAAGTCACTTTATTTATTTTTTAAATTTTTTTGTTTTTTATTATTTCAACATTTATTTTAGATTCTAGGGTACATGTGCTGATTTGTTATGTAGGTATTGTGTGATGCTGAGGTTTGGTAATGAATGCTCAATCCCATCATCCGGTTAATAAGTATAGTATCCAATAGGTAGTTTTTCAGCCCTCAGCCCCCTCTTTCTTTCCTCCCTCTAGTAGTCTCCAGTGTTTATTGTTCCCATCTTTATGTTTATGAGTACCTAATTCTTAACTGTTATTTATAAGTGAGGACACATGGTATTTAGTTTTCTGTCTGGTTTTCTGTTTCTGTAATAATTTGCTTACGATAATAGCCTCCAGATGCATCCATGTTGCTGAAAAGGACGTGATTTCATTCTCTTTGCTGAATAGTATTTTGTAGTATTCATGTACCACATTTTCTTTATCCAATCCACTGCTGATGGACACCTAAGTTGATTTCATGTCTTTGCTATTGTGAATAGTGCTGCAGTGACATAAGTGCATGTGGCTTTTTGTTAAAATGATTTATTTTCCTTTGGGTATATACCCAGGAATGGGAATACTAATTCCATTCAGTGACCAAGTGATAGTTCTGTTTTTATTTTCTTGAGAAATTTCCAAAATGCTTTCTACCATGGCTGAACTAATTTACATTCCCACCAACTGTGTATACATGTTTCCTTTCCTCTATAGCCTTGCCAGCCTCTGTTATTTTTTGACTTTTAAATATTAGCCATTCTGACTGGTATGAGATGTTATCTCATTGCAGTTTTGATTTGCATTTCTCTGATGATTAGTGATGTTGAGCATTTCTAAAATATGTGTGTTGGCCACTGAATTGTCTTCTTTTGACATGTATCTTTTACTGCCTTTGCCTACATTTTAATGGGATTGATTTTTGCTTCTTGAATTAAGTTTCTTATAGATCCTGGAAATCACTTTAAATTGTATTTTTAGCCACAAAAGGTCAATTAAGCTCAAAATTCAAGTGATCATTTGTTTTAGCCAATAATTTCAAGTTTTCTTTACTGCTCCCATGTAGATTTTTATTAATATAAGTTCTACAATAGTCCTCTTGTTCTGTGTAAATCAAGCATGAAAGAATCTATATTTCCAAAGCACACATAACTTGCAGCCTGGAAACATCTGGTTGGATAGACATACCATTTTTACAAGTGAGTTTTCATAGCTATTGTATGCAAGACATCAGCTAGGTGACAGTTCTTAAGAGAACATCTGCAGTGCTCTCACCTGGAGTTTGCTAAAAATTGAGCATCTGCACATCAACATGTGGTAGGTCTGGTGGAAGAAACAGCAAGCAATTCAGTAAGTAAAGGAAGTTGATAATAAAACCCATGACTGGAAATTAGGTTGCGAGCAGATAATCTGGAATATTAAATTCCAGTTGGATGAATTTGAATCTTATCCAGGAAGCAATGATGACATTTGGAAATCTTCAAACTCAGTCATCATAGAGGGAATGAATGGTATCATTTCTCTAATAACTAATGATTCTGAACAGTTTTTATTTACTTACTAAGGTATCTGTGTATCTGCATGGAGAAATATCAATTTCCCATTTTAATTGGATTTTTAATCTTTTTATTATTGTTTTGAGTTCTTTATATATTATGGATTAAATTATCAGATGTTTGATTTAAAATATAGCTGTTCCTTCAAAGCTGAGAAATGTGTTTGACAGCAAATGGAGTAGTCAGTCACTGAGAGAAGTAATTTGTGGTCAATTGGAACTTGGTTAGTATCAGTTAGATGTCTTTGAAGAATTAGAGTAATCAATAGAGCAATGCTTAAGATACCAAAATAAATTGCCAGTATGATAATTTAGGTATAGCCCTAAACTACACAAACTATTTTCTGTCTAAACCAGAACATTTATCAACTCTATTTCAGAAGTGTGTTTTATTAAAATGACCAGAAAATTGAACAGCAGATATTGGTAAGTAATTTCCTCTACAAATATTGTTGCCATTTGAAAATCTTAAATATCAACTCCTAAGGCCATTTTCCCCCTCATGAAACATTTGGTTTATCTAGTTCTCAGAAAATATATCAGCCCTTTGAAATACTTTTTATCTGGCTTCCTGTTTTGATAATGCCATTGAGTCTGACCTCTACTTATATCTGAAGACTTGATGGACCACATTTGAGATCTGAGGAATTTCACACAGGCTTTGAACAATGAATTTTTCACAAAATAGTACTAGTTTAATGTAAGTTTTGGAGAAGGCCTGAGCCAAGGGAATTATGTTACCATCACACTATAAGTATAATTGAAATTGAACTCACCCTGTTTACTCAGATTAAAAATCAGCATTTTAGTTAACAAATTTAAAATAAAAATGAGTAAGTATACCTAAAGAAAACATTTTGCCAATGCCTCATTCTGACACTTTGCATCTCTGAGGACCCATTTCAATTATTTAAAAAAAATTCTCACAGATGTATTACAGGACTGAGGAACATCAGAAGATAAATGGAACTATAGACCATTTCCAGCAAGTACAGATTTCAGCTGTTACATACTCAGCAGCTGGCCAGGTGTGGTGGCTCACGCCTGTAATCCCATCACTTTGGGAGGCCTTGGCGGGCGGATCACCTGAGGTCAGAAGTACATACTCAGCAGGTTTGAGAGGGCCCCATCTTTACAGAACATTAGTTTTCCATAATTCACCAACCTAAACAGATTTCTGAAAACAGCTATTCCATGAAGAGATATATTGCTTTGGTTGAAAGAGCGATAACTAACACTTTCAGCCACAGTTCCTAACTGTATATTCAATAGTTGCTCTTATGCCGTTTTAATCATATGTACAGGTACAATCACAATGTTGAGAATTATAGTTACTCTGTAAAATGTTTTTAAAATAAAATTACTGAGTTATTATATCAGATGTTTTTCTAAGAATTTTTTTCTTATGACATAATTCTTATGACTATTATCTTAATTTTACAGATGAGAAAATTAAGGCAAAAAAGGTCACTTTAATAACCCAAGATCACAGAAAATTAAGTAAATTTGTCAAGATCAGAGCTAAAATTTGAACTCTAGAATCCACTACTTTAACTACTAGAATAAACTATACTATACTCTAAATGTTTTATTTACTGCAACAGGAACCAATTTGTTTAATTATATTTGTTCTAGGACAATAATTAAACTAAAATGAAAATACTAAACTAAGGAGAAGCATACCTTAACTGAATATTTTATGTATAAAAAATTAAGGCCACTCATCACTGATTCAACTAATATTTATTTAGCGTGTGTGCTGGGACTGTGATTATAGTTCTGAATGAGACAAACGTGAGACAGGCTCTCAAGGGAACTCAAATTGTAGAACAGGGAGCAATAAAAAAGAAGCAAGATGTAATTATTTAACTTCAGTGCTATGAAGAAAACAAAACAGTTATTATTATGACAGACAAGTCCAGAGTGGAACAGATGATTCAAATTGTGTGACAGCAAGGTCTTAGGGAAGGTGGCATTTGACTTCAGAACTTGTTTGTAAAAAGGAGCCAGAAGGTCTAATCTGGTGAAAGAAAAAGTATTTTGGGCAGAGAGAACTGAAAACACAGAGGAACCAGAAGTGGGAACTGCTGAGGGACAACAGACACTGGATAATTCTGTGCTAAACTCAGTCACAGAATTATTTTCAGGAGACTATTTTATTCATAATGACACATGGCCTAGCTTCTTGTCTTAATGCCATGGAGCCACTCCTAAAAGCCTAAGTGGAAAATTGCCACCTTATGGTTCCACATTAATTAAAATTTAGGACTTGTAGGGCAATATCCAATCACCTGGCCAACCTCTTCTTGAAAACCAGTTGAGTGACCTCTGAATTACAAATGAAGGTTCTTTAAAAATTACAATGTATTTTTTTGAAAACAACTCATTATCAAGTAAATAGTTAAAAAATATCTCTATATTTTCTGAACATAAAAACAGGCTAGCAAAAATAAGTTTATGTGTCTTTTTAACTCTGCTCCACATTTTTCTTTTTCTCATTTATCAATTTGTAATACACTATGTAATTAACATGTTTATAATATTTATAGTTTATGAATCAATTCATTGTAAAATATAAGCTTTACAAGTACTGAGGGCATGGTCTGGTTTTTTTCCATAACGTAGAACACTGAACAATGTTTAGTTCATACTAGATAGGAAGTAGTGAATGAACGAATAAATGAATAAATACATAATTGTGTTCAATAACTAAAATTTTTAAATAAAAATATTTTGTTTGGCCATTGGCCAGAGCAGCCTATGATTGGACCAAGTCATCTCAATTTATTTTCAGCTTATCTATGTATAATTTGAATCAAGATCTAACTTTAAACACTAAAAAGTCATACTATGTAAATATTTTGTTAATAATTTTTAGCATTAAAAGAGATACTTCTACTTTCCATGAATCTATAAAAGCTGTATAGTCAAATGGGTATGTTTTATGTTTTTAT
Source organism: Callithrix jacchus (assembly GCF_049354715.1). NCBI lineage: Eukaryota > Metazoa > Chordata > Mammalia > Primates > Cebidae > Callithrix > Callithrix jacchus. The sequence goes on from NC_133511.1 coordinate 91,516,488, forward strand.
TATCACATTTCCTCTTTGGGACTAGAACATGCTGGTGGGAATTCAGTCTTCAAAAAGCAAGTTTAATAGGACTGAATGCAGCAAAAGCTTAAATTGTCTTCCCTTAGTGTTTGAATTTATAACCACATGCATATAATTTCATACACAACACCCAAGGGGTTCTTCTATTGAGGGAGATAAACATTTTCACAGAAACTCTAAACTGTTTATATGTGGAAACCTTGGTTTATATAGTTAATATACAGTTTTATGTAACTGTTCATATAAACTGTCCAGCTCTTGACTTCAGAATCATTCACTAGAAAAGAAATATTTATTATAGAATCACAGAAGTAACTACTAATGTGTGAAATTAAAAATATATTCACTTAAAAATTATAGAATTTCTAAGTAAGGAGGAATTACTAAAGTGAAAGATACTAAGCCCCCAAATTATAGAATGAGGTTAGAAATACAGAGTAACACCTTAAATTTATTTTATGCATTTTGGTATTTTTTTCTTTTCATATTTTCTATTTACTTTTTAAAAATAAATTTTCATGAAGAAATTTACACAACACTGAAAAATATAGAGAATAAATGAACCTTAGCTCAAGACAAGATCTAGAGATAAACATCATCATTTTCAAGGGCATCTTCAGTGGCTCATGCAATTTTGAAAACAAGAAAAAGTCTTCAAAAGTGTTAGTCTATTTTAGTGAGGTTTTAAAAAGTAATAATTCTTTAAAATCTATATATTATTATTGCTGACCTTATTTTAAGTGCAGAGTATTAAAATAAAATAATGTTTTAATCTTGCATAATAAAAACTCAAGCATTCTTACAACAAAAGAAAAAAAAAATCCAATCAGTAGTCACCTGATTAACAGAAGTGTATCTGAATCTCACTTAAAAAAATAACACAAAGTAACTATTACATCAACTGAGGCCAAACCTAAAATAATCAAAATAATTTGAGGAAGGGAAAGGCCATGCATTGACATTTAATCTGACCTATATGTACCAAGTAGAGATTTTACATATGATTGCCTTGATCCTTCCATACTTGTCTTCCCTACCCTCATTCATCCTCAAACAATACTTAAAGGAAAATATATAATTTTATTGAAGAAACTCACATTCAGAAATGGTAAACAAATTTCCACAGCTAGTGAGTGACAAATATGAAATTAAGACACACTATTGACTTTAAATTCTACTGCCATCCTTCACTGGGAATTGTGAAGAGGAAGGACAGCACCCAGACAGAGTCGTAAGAGACCTTTGATTAAATATTTGAACAACTGGCCAGGCACAGTGGCTCATACTTGGAATCTCAGCCTTTTGGGAGGCTGAGACGGGCAGATCACTTGAAGTGAGGAGTTTGAGACCAGCCTGACCAACATGGTGAAACCTGCTGTACTAAAAATACAAAAATTATCTGGGTATGGTGACACATGTCTGTAATCCCAGCTACTCTGGAGGCTGAGGCAGGAGAATCACTTGAACCCAGGAGATGGAGGTTGCAGTGAGCTGAGATGGCACCACTACAGTCCAGCCTGGGTGATAGAGCAAGACTCCATTTAAAAAGAAAAAAAAGTATTTAAACAACAAGATTTAGACTGACTTATTTTTTGTTCCAATCTTATAAAAACGTTTGCAATATCCCACATTTTATTAATTAAATTGTGTATTTATTAATACAAATTGTGTTCTAACTCTCTGAGAGCAAATACAGTGACATCCTCTGCGTTATTTAGTACTCTCTGATCCAGTTCTCAAAGGATATAATACTCTCATAGACCATGATAACCTGAGGAAATTCTTTTAGGCTTTGTCTTTGTCAAGTAACATTTATGATTATTCCTGTCATCCTCACCCAACTCTATGAGAAAACAGTGACTATCACTTCTATTTTACAATGCAGAAAACTAATTATCAGGGAAGTTAAATAATATATCCATGATTGGATAGAGCAAATTACAAATATGATCATGTGTCCGCGCTTTGTGCCCGACATTGTGACAGAGTCTCCCTCATCCTTAACCTCAATTTTCTGAAGTCACAGAAATAAATATGATGCAAAAATTGAGAGTCTTCTTATTTCGTAAGAAAACAGACATGAAGGATTATCCTAATTGCACCCACTGGACCTGACCTGGACAATGTTTAAATTTGTCAGAAATTTTTGTTTGTTCCCTAACTGTTGCTTTGTCACTTCTGAAATCTTGTCTAGGACTGAAAGGTGTACCATACTCATGATGGCCCCATCACCAACCCCTACACCTCAAGAAAAGTAGTGACACTCTCTCTTTGACCAAACTCTAGTCAGGCTTCTCTGAGCCGTTTTCTCAAACTTTAGCCTATTAAAACTGCTGACTCAGCACAAATGATGTCTATCCCTGCCTTCATAGACTTAAACAAACGCTAGCATAGTTTCTAACTGAGCAAGGCCACGTCCCTAGGATGTGAACACCAGTAACCTAAAGAATCTACCTGGGAACAAAACCTGAAAATAGGGTCTCTGTCTTTCAATTTCTATGGAAGAGTAGGAAACTATCTTTGACAAGTGCCAGTTAGCAAATCCAGATGGCCTGGTCACACGTACTAACCTTCCTTCCTATTTCTTATGAATTTTCACTTCCTTGACTTTGCTCAAGTCCCACTCACCCACCCTCCCTACTCTTTTATTTTTCTTCTAAAAGTCCAAGTCATCTCTACACAAACCGAGATTGAGTCTAGTTCACACTAGGTTCTTTTTTATGTTGCAATAACTGGTACTGATTAAAAATCTGCACTTACCTCTTTAATGACCAGCTTTGTTTACTTCTGAGAGTAGAAGGAATGGTTCACTGTCTTTATTTATTCACCTCCTGACATACATCTGAATTTAAAAGTAAAGGACAGATTTTAACTCACAGAATAGGTGCCCAGTGTATAATTGGGAGCATAAAATATGGGCAAGTATTAAAAATATTTAAGTTAGTTCCTTAGGCATATCATATAGATACCACTTAGAGCTAGCTTTGTCCAGTGGTACAGGGTAATGCATTTGGTAATTCACGAAGAGAGGAATGTTTCTCTATCAAGAATGTCTCCATCCCAACCTAATGTCTTGCACTGTAAACTTGCTGCAAGATTCCTGCTTACTCCCTGTAACTGCAAACCACAAAGGTGAATTTTGCATATACAAATGCCATTCAGTGACATTAGCTGTCATCTGAGAAGTTTAGAGTTTATCCACTCTAACCTTTCACTTTGAGAAAAGATTTGATTGTTAACCATGTGAGTGTCTAATAAAAAACTTTGAAGCAAGTGTTAAACGTGGAATTTAAGATTAGATGACCTGGGTTCAAATTCAGGTTTTAGAACTTGACTTACTATATTAAGTCTCTTGGGCCAATCACTAGACCTCTTTAAATTACAGTTTTTCTATTTTCAATGTTTAGAGAATCATCATAATTATCTCATAGAATTATTACAAGAATGAAGTATGAAGAGGACATGAGAGACTGTACATAACCTAAGAAGCTTATATTGTTCATCCTTAGAAGGTGAATTAGCAAAATCATAACTTTCTGCTATATGGGAGAGTTTGACACTGTGGTAAAGAAGCTCCTGTCCTTGACTGTCTCTGGAGTCAGAATACCTGAACTCAACTCACAGAACACAGCATGCCACTTAGTTTCTGTGACAGTGTGTAAACCACCTGAACCCGCTGAGCTCAGTTTCTGCATCTGTAAAGATGGCTAATAATAATTTATCACAGAGATTACTGTGTTTATTAGATGAAATAATTAGGGGAACATTTAGAAAAATGCCTGGGATGTAGAAAGTATGTAGTAAATACTAGCTGATAATGATAATGATATGATGATGATGGTGATGATCATGATGAGGACAACAGCCCTTCCTCTTATTACCCTTAGGGAACTCTTTTCTTAGTCTTAAGTGTAATAATTGCTAGTTGCTCATTAGACAGCACTACACTTAAAATGCAATAGTTATGCCAAAATCAAAATTTCTTATAATGAGAAAAATATTTTAGGATTTTGCCAAATTTCATATTTGCATCACAGTTAACCTCATTAAGATGATATAATCGAGACAAGTAAATTCAATTAGGTATTTCTAATTGTGAACTTATTTAGAGCCATATAAAACATGTAGACTCAAAAACAAGAGAAAGAAAAAGAAAATGTAAACCACAAAGTCTCAGACTTACAGTCAGACCTAAACATCTGTGATTATAATAGTTTAGGATGCATTGTGCTTGACTTACTTCACTTTGTATGTACTGAGCTACAAAACCCTTACTACATTGAATAAGGGTAAATAATTAGATTTTACAAGATTGCATCTTTCTAAACTCTTATTATACTGCTTCTTCCTAGTGCAGAAATGTTCATTAGATCTGACATAAACTTCACTTTAGTAAACAGTAGATTTAGAAAAATAATGTTTAAAGTATTCAGTATTTTATAAATAGATGCAAAAAGTGTTTCAAATAATTAATCAAACAAAATTGGAATTGAATCCCTAAGTTACTCTTTTAAAAAAGAATTATAAAGTCTCAGAGGCAGAGAACACAGTAGAGATGTCTGTCAGAGGGACATGGGAATCATAATTGTTATCACTGATGATTTTATATCCCAGAATGATTAAATAGATATTAAGAGCTATGATAAATTACTACAGGCAGTACTTCCCAACGTAAATCATAGAAATGAATCCATGATTACTTCATTTCTACATATAGGACACATTTTATAATATTTAGAAATACTAAAATATTCCCTGGGGAAGAGCAGAAAGGTATTTTTTCCCAGTAGATAAGTGTGTTAGAGAAACTCCTTATCTGTACATTTTTCAATATGAAAGTTATCCAAAATATGAAGTTTCCCAAAATACGAAGTTTCTACATCTGTGAGGGGGTCTGATGAAAATCATCAAGAGAATTAGAAAGAGAGAGAGATTGAATCCTTTCTCCTATGTCTACCTCCTCTGGCCTAATCTAAGATTTTGAGTTGTCTGAAACACACTTACCACTGGGCTAACTAATACTAGGGAAGCGCAGACTCTCACCAACTTCAGCAGGTAATCATGTGACCATGTATACAATAAGAGATACATACATATATACCGACAAAAAGTCCCACAAACCAGTTTTTAACTGTTGTATCCCACTGAAGAATCATACTACTACGTTAACTATTCACCAAAATGCCCAAGACTCCTCCTCTATTGCATGCCCCCACATATTCTAAGTATGACTTATCCTAAAGTATCATCTTCCTTATATATTCTTTAATTGAATGCAGTCTCCCTGAAAATTAACTAAATATGTATGTGTTGCAAAGTTATATTTATTGAACTTCTGTTTATTTACAAACCTGCTTCCTCTCATGTTTGCTTGTGCACCCTCTTTCTCTCTCTCTCTCTCTCTCTGGCTCTCTCTCTTTCTCTCCCTTCCTCCCTCCCTCTTTCATTCTTTTATTAAATTTTATTTTGACAGGGTCTTATCATTGTCCTGTTGCCTAGCCTGGAGAACAGTGGCATAATTATAATTCACTGTAACCTTGACTTCCTGGGCTAATGCAATCCTCTTGCCTCAGTCTCCCAAGTAGCTAGGACTACAGGTGTGTGCCATCACACCCAGCTAAATTTCTAATTTTTTTGTAGAGACAGGGGTCTCCCGATATTGCTCAGGCTGGTCTTGAACTCTCCTGTTCAAGTTATCCTCCCACCTCAGCCTCCCAAAATGCTGGTATTACAGGCATGAGCCACCATGCCTGCCCTCTCATAGAGTCTTGAGACCTCCTGAAGTTGCTTATGTTATTTCCTTTACTAAAGTGTCCTTCCATAGTTCTGCTTTTACCTTCTGGCAAACTTCTCATATTTAACAAGTGAGTTCAAAACTTCCATTTCTGACTAAAACCTTTGTAATACCACTTTCTTTTATTTTTGGCAGAATATATTACTATTTCTTTCCAACCTCACACACATTATCCATGAGCACATTATAGCAATGTGTGTTACACTGCAATTTACATACATAGCTGTCTTTCCCACTAGATTTTGAATACTTAGCTTTCTAGAATGTTGCTTAACATATAGAATTTATACATGTTTGTTAAAAATATAAAGAAATGATCTGCAGGAAATAATTATAATTTAGAAAACCTTATTCAAGGTTAGTAGAAAGCTGAATAGACATGAGAAATTGTAGTTGCTATCTGTTTTACTTGAATCATATCAATTATAAGAATGAGATAAAAAGCAATATTGATGAGGTTCATATTTTGAACTTTATCCCTCAGAAATAGTTTCATTATGCTCCTTGGCCACAAGTTGTATCCTATACATTGACATTTCACAAATGAGAATCAATGATTAAAGAAAGGTAAAAAGCACTTTGATCATTCAGTCTACTAAAATTCATTAGCCATGCATTGTTAAACATTCCTTTCTCCCTATAAACTGATTGTTAAATATTGGCAAATAGTCAGAGTCAGAAATAAAACTACAACTCATTAAACTAATTCTATAGATGAAGAAAATGAGACTCAGAGAGATTAAAAGATTTGTCTGCACAACACTTGAGTGACAGCTTGAAGTGGTACCCACCTTTGTCTGCCTCTTAATATCCTGCTACTTCCATAATATCACGCATTATTATAGCTCTGGTCTGCATATCTAGATCTTATCCTATGAAGAGACAAAATATTATTTATTTATTTATTTATCTCCCCAATCCCTTGAAGAGACAAAATCTTATAGAAAAAAATATTGTTACATCTTGAGTTGATTTTTATATAAGGTGAAAGATGAAGATCCAGTTCCATTCTTCTGCATGTGCTTTGCCAATTATCCCAGCACCATTTGTTAAATAGGGTATCTTTTCCCCACTTTGTTTTTGTTTGTTTTGTCAAACATGAGTTGGCTCAATTTGGCTTTATTTCTGGGTTCTCTATTTTGCTTCCTTTGTCTACGTGGACAAAGAATGATACATTGGACTTTGGGGAGTCAGGGAGAAGGGTAGGGAGTGGTTAGAAATGAAAGACTGCACGTTGGGTACAATGTACATTGCTTGGGTTATGGATGGACCCAAATCTCAGAATCACTACTAAATAACTTATTCATGTAACCAAACACCACCTGTTCCATCAAAAATCCATTAAAATAAAAAAATAATATATTTTTTAAAAGTATTGTTACTGTGTACACATGGCATTCATCAACTTTATTTTCATGAATTTTAATACAAATGAACACCCTAAAAATCCACTAAATTCAAAAAATCCTTTGTGATTCACTCTAGTACAGCATTGAATAACATAAAACAATGCTTCTGAACAAGGCCAACAACAGTTCCCAAAAAATAGTGCTTTCTCCTCAGCTTTCTTCCATTCATCAATGAGTACATAGTCACAAAAGCAAAAAAATAATTTTTGTGTGTATGAAAATTGGCCATGGAAAATTATAAAAGCTAAAATCTAACTGTTTACATTGATTTGAAGAAAAGAGAATATAAGAGGTCTTTGGTTCTTAGGAAATAAAAGGTTTAGATAAAAATCAAGATTGGATTGCCAAATGCAGGATTGATCTATAATCTGAACAATATGCCATATACTGTATATTGAAATAAGAAAAAAATATGTTAAACAGTTTCAATGAGCGTCCTTGAGGCAATGTAAAAGCTTCCAAAAAGTGAGAAATAAATTATAGGTGAAAGTTAAAAAGACAGCTAACTTTTAGTTTGAACATATGGCATCAGATATGTAACTTTTGGTGGAATTATACTTCAGAGAAAATTCACAAGCCTTTGAAGCTATTTCTGCATTTATAGTTATGGGAATTCCTTAAGTTTTCATATGCATGCCTTATGAATAACAAGTATGTATGCACTCTCTCTAGATATATGCAAATGTAAGGATATACAAGAAAATTAGGAATGTGCTTCATGAAATAATTTTGTAGATTATTTAATCCTTTGTGAATTATTTAAGGAAGCTGTGTACTTAATACTTTGTGGAATACTCAATAAGATTTCATGATTAGTATATTTTCATCCTTACATTCATTAAGTACATCTTATCAAATTTCTGTTATTTAACAAGAATTGCAGTAGGTCCCAAGATAAAGCATAAATCAATGACTAGCCTTACCCATATAACACTTTCTGGAAAGCATATCACATTTGTCATAATTTGTCTAGCACCTATATTCCTCACTGTTTGTTATTAAGCTGGAGTGCTAAAGTCAAGTATCTCTCTCTTTTCTCTATATATGTATTATACAGTGCATTTCACCAATCTTACTTACTATCAGCATGAATAAAAAGCATCTCTCTGCACCTCTCCTGAAATAATCTTGAACAATTTCTCAGACTTAGAACATACTCAACAAATGCTTTGAATTTGTGATTAATATACTATAAATACTTTGGAACTTGTACTTTATCAACCCCTCAAGTTTTCATTCTTCTCTCAGTTTTTCATTGATGAGCATTTGGTTTCAAGTCAGATTTAAACATGATGTATAAGTAATCTCATGGATAACATAGACAACTACCTTGCTGCATGGTGTGATTGAGTTAGAGTCAGTACATAAGAATGACCAGACTGATGATTGAGAGACTTCTCCAAGGTGCTGGTAGCATGGAGCTAGTCCCTATGAAAGACCTGCTGGACAACAAAGGAACTTGCTGGAAGGTGCAAAAAATCCTTAGCTAGACTTTAATGACACATTAGGAGGTCTCCCACTTGCTATTCTGTTGGCAGTCATGCCTAAAGCAGCAAAATCAAGCCAGGAAGAAAGACTATTTCTCTTGCTATGTCCTTGCAGCTCCTCCATTGCCCTCTTGGAAAAGCTAAACATCAAGTCATCATGTAAAAAAGGAATGTCTACAATGTCAAAATACAATATTATAAGACAAAGCAAAGGAGTGTAGATTTGTACTTGAGAGCAAATATAGTTACAACTGGCATAGGACATATTTTGAACAGACTTAGATATCTCTCTTCCAGTGTCAGTGAGGAAACATATGAACAAAGCAACCATCTTTACTTCCCCAACTAGTTGTGCTTGATAGTGCTTCCATTGATGTTTTTATATTATGTATGCAAATTTGAGCTCTAAAATCTTTACCTGTCAGTACTGATGAAATATTCAGGTCCTTTGTCAGTAAATGAATTTGGATTCACCACAGTGACATGCAACACATTTTGTTTTCCATTAAAAAGTGGGGAGGCAGAAGCTTTTTGTTTTTCCATCAGTTTCGGATAACTCTGACCATAGTTCAACAACTCTTTAGGTGACAAATATATGAGATGCTATGTTGTAAAGCGTATTCTTTAATTTGAAGCCCTCAGTTATATTAGAAAAATTTCCAATGCCATTATTCACATGACTTCTTCCTCTCATGCTTCTCTAAATGTAAGGCAAAACATTATATAGCATTTGTACCTGTAATGCCACATTCTTCTGAATTTTCTGAACTACATACAGGATGGAAAAAATAAGAGTTATCTAGAAAGATTATAAGAAACTCAAGAACAACTGATATATTAAACCTATTCTTATATTCCCCATTGTGTCAAACAATACTGGTAACTGTGGAAACACCCAGCTAATTCTGACAATTAGGAATTTTTCTATAAGCTTTTATTGAGCCAATTAACATTATAATTATTCTTTATAAATTATTTACTAAGTAACAATTTGTACCCTGAAACTCCAACACAGATTTATAAAATTCTGGTTTTCTAGGTCATTAAAAAAAACATTTGTTTGATTATCTGATTAATATGTTGTGTTGCCTGGAATACTATGTTAAAAAGGATTCCAAAGTCATTCTTATCCTTAGAAGCAAAGAGAATTGGGAGAGGTTAATGATGTCATCAATGGACATAGGGAAAGAATATGTGTTACTTGTGCATCAGTTATTTCATGTCAATTCACTTCAGTTTTATATGAGGCAAAGAAAGTTTCTGAACAGACTATTATCTAATTAGAATAATATTTTTAATTTTAGTATGTTTCCAAAATGTACTCTTGGCATCAATGTTCTGGACCTGAATTTTTATATCAATGAAAAAGAATGTTTATCTAAATAAACTAAAATTAAATCAGATGAACATGCAAACTAGCTAGAGTTACAGAACATTCTTTATTATACTCCGTTTGACCTGTGTTCACCACGTATTATTTTCAAATCTTGACAATATGGAAGAACATATAAAAACTAAGGTTGTATCTCCCCATAGTGAGCACACATAGTTGACAATAAAAACACTTAATTTGAAAATCTTTTGTCTGCATGAATTGATTTTATTAATATTTAACTATTCCAACACCAATAGCTAGTAAAGAGTATCTATTGTGTAGTCAGAAAGACAGTTCAAATGTCAGTTTTACTGTTTCTTAATAACATGGCCTTTGGCACATTAATTAACTTTTCTCAGCTTCAATTTTCTCTGGTGTAAAGTATAGATAATGAGAACGTAGGAAATTGGGAAACGGTGAGGATTAAAAGAATTAATATGTGTATATATACCTATTTCCTTTGTACTAAAAAAATTAGGTTCCCTGATTATTGTATACATACTCCCAATGCTATCTACCTGAATAACCTGATTGTTTTCTCTCTGCATTTTAGATATGCAGTTCTTTTTTGCCAGGAAGCTTTTGTACTATTTTTGTTGCCTGGTTCATTTCTTTTTGCTCTTGGTGCTCAGTTCAAACATCTCTTCCTCCAAGAAAACCTCCTATGACTCTTGGGCTTATTAACATATTCTCACTCCCATAGCATGCTGCACCTACTTCTGTTTACTCATTAGTTGCTAATGTATCTTTTTTAGCAATCACCCAACTATTTGTAGTTATCCACATCTTACTGTAATTTGTCCTCAGTGCCAACTACAGGGACTACTTTTTAACACATACTGCCTCTAATATTGTTTTCAATTGTACTTCAAAATGCATACTCACACACACACACACACACACACACACACACACACACACACATATGAAGTCATTGAATTCTATTCCACTGAGAGATAAGAGAAGCTGGAATACATGTAACCTGGAAGCTAACCTTGATTCTCTTTGCTTCTGCTCCTTTACTGCCATCTTCTGACAAGATCTATGTTTGCTGCTGGATCATTTGTCACTTCTCTGAGGCTCTTCTCTTTATGGGCTATCTAGACATCACCATGGAATTTGAACCAAGGCTGCTAAAGCTGTCGTTGTTGAAGAAGATATGCTTTACTTTCATATGAAATTCAGTGCTTCCTCTGATTCGTTTTCTTGATGGGAAAGGCTAGGCAATTATCAAAATCTGTTCTAGGAGTATTGCATCAGAATCAAAACTATTAAAATAAAAATATAGCACATTATTCAACGCAGTAGTTCTATACTTGGTGATTACTTTTTAGGTGTTGTCTTAAGAATCAAGAGACACAGACTATAGTCAATGTGAACTTGAAAAAGTCACTAGGTCTCATTTGTAAAATGATAAGATTGAGAGTGATTGTCTTTGATGTCTTTTAGAGGCATCAACCTTTTTGCATCTTTTTAATTTACAGGAGACTTCATTCTCACTCACCTAGCCTAGTGCATATGCCAAAACTTTTACCTTATAAAAATACACATTGATATCAAAGCATGTTCACATGACTAATCTCACACATAGTTTTAACTATCGTGTGAAATATTCAGGAAAAACTGCTTTTTTATATTCCAAAGTTGGTAGACTTGCACATGGATTCAAGGCTAAAAGCAAAATCTGGCTACTAGCCTGTGTTCTGCCTTCTTTCAAACAAATTATTTTTGTCCACTGTGACTATTTCAAAACTATACAAAGATAAACTTGCATATAAAAGCATACAACATGGGTATATATAAGAAAATATATGGGATGAGTCCACTGCAAAACTAAAGCATTTTTAAATTAAAATGAGTTATAAGAGGAATGTATATATAGATTACTTTCAATCTTATCTGTTTATAAAGGAAGAAAACAATAGTAAGTTTTCCTAAAAGTACAATACTCAGGCCAGGCACAGTGGCTCACACCTATAATCCCAAAACTTTGGTAGGCCAAGGCAGGTGGAACATGAGGTCAGAAGTTCAAGACCAGCCTGGCCAACATAGTGAAAACCTGTCTCTACTAGAAATACAAAAATTAGCCAGGCGTGGTGGCATGCACCTATAATCCCAGCTACTCGGGAGGCTGAGGCAAGAGAATCACTTGAACCCGGGAGGCACAGGTTGCAGTGAGCCTAGACTGTGCCATTGCACTCCAGCCTAGGTGACAAGAGCAAGACTCTGTCTCAAAATAAAAAAAAATACAATACCCAGTAAATGTGATATAAACCGTCTGATTCTGAATTATATATTTCTTATATAGAAATCAAGGTAAATTATTTACAAATGTCCAATTTAACCAACAAAAACTGAGGTAATACATGAACAATAGGAAATTGTACATAAAATCAGTCATGAACTTTCATAGCACACGATTCATTTTTTTATAGACATTTAAATGTTTTAATCAGAGATAACAGAAAAATCTCTATTGGAATCTTTGGTTAAAAAAAAAGAAGGGTGCATATCCTCTACATAAAATTATATAGTCAGGTTAAGTAGAAACAATTTTTTTGTTTCAACCATAGAGTTGCTTTACTGTGCAGGGTCTAATGAACAGAATTTATATCTGGATGATTAAAGACAATAAATGGTCTTTAAGTTACTAGTAACTGTCTTATGTATAAGCCCTCCCTATCTAGTACGGTTAGTTGTGAACATGAGAGCTGCATTGAAGGTATAATTATCACAGACCATATATCTAAATTTTTATTAAAAGTAAAACCCTGTTCTCATGATTGTTAATTTTATGTTATCATTAAAATATACTTTAAAAGATACTTCAAATTTTAGAGATAAATACTCAAATAAGAGCTCCTATTGCTATATAGCAAATCAGTCCAAAATTTAATGACTAGAACAAACAGGAATTAGAGTCATTATTATATTTTATTCTTCTAGAGGTTGACTGGGCTCAGCCACGAAGTTCTAATTAAAGGTGTCTCATGTGGTGGCAGGCAGAGGGGACTGAACTTAGGGTGGGCTTAAGGTTTTCTTCATCTGATTGCCTGGTGACTGAGGTTGGTTAGTACCTGAGACCTATAGCTGTGGCAGCCAGAACACCTACACATGTAGCCTAGCCTTCCTCACAGCACGGTAGCTGAATTTAAAGAGACCCCCTCCCAAGAAAGAAAAAATGTAAGCTGTCACATTCTTAAGTCCTGGGCCTGTAAACTCTCCTTGTGCTACATATCTATTTCAGCATCTGCTATTGTTCAATCAATTAGAGAGTTTAGCTTCAAGGAGAGGAGAAACAGATGCTACCTTCCAATGGAACAAATGTCAATTAATTTGGTGACTGTGTTTTGAAACTGTCAGAGTTGTTTCTCTGGTTACAAATTATTCACATACCAACTTCACGCAAACAACACTCATTTGATTCCAATGACCCCTATCCCGAAGTAACATCTCTTTGTGAAGTTATAGTCAAGCTTCATTGCTGGATATTGTCTATTTCAGGTCCACATCTAGTTGAACTTTGGGAATATGGCTCCTATAATAGTGATTTTCGAGTATAGTTTTGGTTTTTTTTTCAATATAAAGAACGCTGAACTAAAGAGACAAGTTATTTTCCTCCCCACAATCAACATGCAATGTTTAGGAAGGCATAGAATAACTTTCATTTCATAAGGGGGGAAGCAGATTCACACAGCAGTCACAGCAGTCACTCATCCTCAGAAATTTTAAAATGTTGCTGAGTATAAGTTTTCAATCTCTTCCTGAAGAGTCAGTCCTATTGCCTGGGAATGATTTTGCAAGGTTTTTGGCTCTGCCCTCTTCCCACTTGGTTCTGTCCTCTAATTCATCCTTCCTTTTTAATAAGAAATTACTTGTGTTTACTTCTAGGTTACCTCCTTGTTCAGCTTTCTTGCTGCAGCAGATCAAGGGGCCAAAGGCTTCTTTTCATTTTTATTATTGTCTCTGTACTTTTAGTACAAGCTGATAGTATAGCTACCAGAAGCTAACAACAGAAAAAATTACTTTTAAAATTTTGTAAGATTTCTATGAACTTAATTTGGGCTGCTGAATTAGTCAAAAGCCACAACCACAAATCTTTTTTTTTTTTTTTAAGATTAGTCATTTCCTACCTTGAGTTATCTTTGAAGTTGCTGTGAAACTGTATCCCAATGATTATTTTAAATTTTATTATTTAACAGAGTAGATCTGTGTGGCATGTTCTTAAGACCCTTAGATGATCCTTGACAATCTAAGTGTTCCCATGGGTAGTTGCATAAACGATGTCTTTTAAAAAAATGTAATTGTCTAACCTTGAATTTAATCTATAACCTCAAGCTGTTGTGCTCTCAGGAGATACTAGGATTGAGAAAGTTTAATTTTTATACCCACTAAATCCTGGCTTCATTTTATTTAACAGTTCATTTTTAGGTTATCTTTGCCTTCTCACATTTTATTACACACAGCAGGAGGAAAGAAGTCAAGTGGCGCTTTCAAGTATTCTGTCTAGAAATCTCTTTAGCTAGATCACCAAGTCCATAAGGAACATTTCCCATTTTTGACATTATTTCATAAGACCGTGTTGGGAAATTTCTGCCATTACATAACAAATGTCCCTTATCCTCTAGACTTATAACATTTTCCCCCCTTGAGCTCTCACTAACGACTTCCTCAAGGTCACTGAGGTTTTCAATATTATTTTTCTTGATGCTCTTTAGGTTTTCCTACTCTCCTTGAGACTCTTTGGACTTCAATCGGCCACCTGGACCCAAAGCCAATATCACATATTTTAGGCTGTTATTGTGGTATAAAATTCTAAGTACTGAAATCTAGTTGAGTTATCATTTGCTGAAGAACAAGTCAATTACAAATATATATATATATTTGTAACTGACATATATATTTGTAATTGACATATATATATATATATATATATATATATATATATGTATTTCCTATTTCCTGTGGTTCTGGGGGATGACTGGACTGAACCAGGTAGTTTTCAATAAATATGTTTCATGCAGCTGCATTTAGATAGTGATTGGGACTAGATTTATTTTGAAGACGTACTCACTTGTATAGAGGTTGATACTGACTGATGGCTAGAACTTTATCTGAGGTTATCCTCCAGAATTTGTGTATATATGAATTTATCACCGTTTGGGGAAACCCAAACCCAAACCCTATCCATACATCATATATCTGTATCTACATCTAATGAGTTAAAACTTTATACAGTTTTGCAGAGAATGTAAATAAAAAAGGTAATTTGAATGTGAATCACTGTGTATTTATAAAACCTTTCTACAGTCCAATTAAAGTTGAATTAAAATAAACATTTTAAATATGTATACCCAAGGATCCAGATGTTGAACGTCTACTCATCTCAAGAAGTTATACTTCAAGTGCACAAAGATATTGTAAAATTACAAGAGAGCACAAATAATAATTTTAGAAATGGTTACCTCAGAGGAGGGCCTAAGAAGTGTCAGGGTATAATAGAAAACTGTAGCCATTCACCATAATCATCTTTCCTTTCTTTGGACACATGTCTAGATTCCTATACTCTATGGCAAATAGGTGTTTATGTTCTTTTGAGCATAGAAGATTCACACTATAACACTTATAAACTTGACTCATAGACATTTCAAGAAATTCTTCTGATTCCCAGGCTAGATTAATACAGTATTCTTCCTCTGTGCTAATATGCTAATTTCACTCTCACTGTATTTCAATTGTTTTTAACCCTCTCTATCTTTCACAAATAACCTGAGAGACAAAATAAGTCCTCTATAAATATTTGCTGGATATAAACATTAATGTGACAAATCACATGAAATAATTTGGCTTATTTGTTTTGTATACTTTGAAGTGCCTTGCAAATTCATGATTTAGTATTTCTCTTAATGACAATAAATACACCTTAGGAGAATAAGACATCTTAGAAATTGTTTCTACATATTACAAAAATAGGAAAACAAAAAGAGAAATGAAACACAAGGGAAAACAGAGATCTCTCTCAATGGAAAATATATAATAGTAATGTCATTACATAAATATAGTAGAAGGAAATTTTTCTCATTGACAAAGTAGAGTAAAATACTCATGGATTGTACATCAGATAGGCTAAACTAGTAGTTTATCACTCTGACTTGCTAAGATGTAAGGAAATCATAGAACATCACAGATTAACTCTGTTTTCTTCTATGTTGTACTCAGTCTAGAAATGCCTATGTTCTTAGAAAGCTGCAGAGGGAAGAGAAAGGCAGGGATATGAAAGAGAATCGGTAAGGTCCCTTTCCAAAGAAAAGTGAATAATCAACAGCATCTACAACTAAAGTGGTACTAAGAATCTAAAGGCCCTAAAGTCAGCTTTGTGAGAAAGTTCTTTGGTTGGTGAATAACTCAAACCTTCATTTATGCATCCGTGTTTTTTGTGACCTTATTTGGATACTACAGCTTTCTCTTGAATTTTGCCATTGGCAAGTAAATATAATTTTTTAAATCCTAAGGAATTCACTGGGTTCCAGAGTCGTTCTTGACCCCATTGTCTGGCACAAAGTCCAAAGTCTGCTCTGTCCCTGCTCTGCATGGTATCAATGATTCTGGCTGCTATAGTGAGCACCATTTGTGCCTCTTGGTTTAGAGACACGAACAGCTCATATGACCATGACTATCTCCTGATGGACACAGTACTCCTTTGGGCACACAGGCTTCAAATTCATTGAGACCAAGATCATAGAAACATAAATCAAAAAATTCCTTAAATGAATATTAGGTGAAATAGTGATAGGGTCACCATTCTACTTCTTGATTCTTAAAAATGTATTGCAGCTATAAGGAAGATTGCATAATATATTATCCATATCATATTGGACATCATCCCAATCTCACTGGGTGCTTTCTCTTAGCTGATACCCTAGGTGAGCCTTAAGCAGGCCATCACACACTTCTCTCAAGTCAAGTCCTTCAAGACAATAGGGATAAAGTGATAGTTTTACTGTGATTTCAAGTCTTCAATCAACACATTAAATATCAGGGAATAAATTTAGCTTGATCTTGTTTATCCTTTCTACTTACATCCTTAAAATTCATTCACATAACATTTTTCTTCAGAATCATTCTGATTCAAAATGACTAAATACCCAACATTTTGGGGAATTTATGGCATTGATTATTGGTTTAGACCTTATATTTCTGGTCTGATTTATGCTGGTATCCAACTCACATTATGGGATGAGAGGACATTGTAAGAATACGTCCTTACTAGCAAAAAAGTTTTACAGAGAGTTGGAAATTCAAAATTCTAAGTCTTGTATGTCCTAAACAAATGTCCTCAGTTGCTGAATCAGGATCTCATTCCATCTTACCAGTATCACTTCAGAACAAGGGTCAACAAACTTCCTCTGTAAAGGGCCAAATAATAAAAATTCTAGGTTTTTCAGGCTTATGTTCTTTATTACAACTGCTCAACTCCACCGTTAGAAAGTAACTACTGGTAATAGGCAATTTAGTATGAATAAAATTACTTTACAAAAACTTTCTTTACAAAAGCTGGTGATAGACCAGATTTGGGCAGTTTGAAGTTTGCCTACATCTGCTTTAGTCTATCAGGTGTGGCAGGCTGGACACTTAACTGGTGCTGCAGTTAAAAACTTACCTTCAAGTCGTGGAATTGATTTTCAGTCATATCTACTACTGAATATAAAGCACTTAAAAACTGCTAGGGAGGTCCTCCAATTTTCCTTCTGTGTTTTCAGTTAGACGCTGAAGTTTGTTTTGTGTGTGTATACTCTCTAGTTTTGTCAGAAACTACAGTACATGCATCAACTGCTTTTAGCTATCATCATTAAGCTGAATTATTGCATGTGCTATAGACTCTTCATTCCTCAAATGTTTGTCCTCCACTTAAACTGCATCGGGGCTGGCTTTATAATTTCTGGGGCACAGTCGAAAATAAAAAGCTTCCCATGGGTTTCTCATTAAGTTGCCATGGATTTTGTTTTATTTTGTTTTGTTTTTGTTTTGCTATTAACTATCATATTTGCTCCAGCTTGAACAACATAGTTGTTCATGAAGGCAGAGCCAGAAGATGAGGATGAGGTGAGTAGTCGGCCATTTTCACTTTTTTGAAGGTTAACAGGTTTGTATTCAAGTGATATTACGTGAATTATGTTTTCATGCTTTGAATTTTGCATATATACTATGTAACATAAAAGAGTGGTGTTGAAGAAAGAATGCTAATACAGAAAGTGGACCCCCATCCCAAGTGCACCACTTTGGGCAAGACATCTACTCTCTGTGGAGCTTAGTTTTTTCATATGTAAAGTAAATAGCTTGAACTAGGTGACTTTAGGGTTCTTTTGATACTTAAATGTATGTACAAAGTTTTATAAAATAAAGTAATAGAAGGAATACCTAAATCACAGGTTAAAACTTCAGATTGCAAAGGTGAGCAGATGGAATGAGGATAAAATAGACAACTTTAACAACAAAATTTTTGACAAGACTCAGATAAATTTACTGGGCAGAATCCATCCATATAAAAATCAATCTATACTTGTGGAAAGAAAAATGAGAAAAATTGGACACCAAGGAATTCATGATATATCATAATCACTTTTTGACTTACAGGGATATCACTTTTCTGTAACTGCTTATACAGGTCACTGACTGATACCTGATGTATTAAAAATTCATAAATTTTTCCACACCACATTTTATTTTTTGACTGCAGATTTTTTGACAGGGGTGTGCAAAGAAATCAAAGAGGATTTCTGTTTTGGTTTTGTTTATGTTTTCTTGATTTGATTCAAAGTTTTTCAAAGAAAGTTCGATAATCTGCACTGGAAGAGTAAAGCAGTTCATATATCACTTTGAACAAAAACAGAATTGAAATCAAGGGGCGTGGTTTCAAAGGCAGGAATTTTCCAGCGCCATGCCTCCATCAACATCCCCGTCCAGGAAGATAAATTCCTTTGTCTTTCCCGCACATTCCAGGTGAGCTTCCTTGTTCCAAAAACCCTGCAGTAAGCTCTGGGAGGAAAGGGGTTCTGATTGTGGGCGGGACCGCCAATCAAATATCAAAGTCGAAGATCAATCACTCCAGTGGAAGTTTAAAAGAACTCCTCTCATTGGATGAGTACATAAATGGGGCGGGAATAACTCCAAAGTTAAAAACCCACTGCTCCTTACCTATATGGATTCCTCCCTTGGATCCTACTGGCAGTGTAGGGGCTCCCTCTCCTCTTTCTTTCTCTCTCTCTCTGCCTAATAAATTGCTCTTTGTAAAACTCTTTGGGTCCGTTATATTTATTCGAATGGTAAGTTCACTGTGCCTCCTGGACCCCTTCCCCATTCCTGGGCTAAGAAAGGTCAAGGACCTGGGCACATGGGAAAAACGTAGGGTGGGAGAACAGGAAGCATCTTTGGGACACTACCGCAGCTCTGCTCCTATCCCTTGGTCACATCTTTGGCGAGCACCAGGAGGGAGTTGAGCCCCTGCACCTCACCCAGGTTACATCTTCATTAAGATTTTTCTGAAAGTTTGTTGTTTTTTAAGACAGCAAAGGAGGCTAAGATCCTTCAAGAGGAAGCATGAATGCAGTGTTCTTCAAAATTACCCAGCCAGCAGTCTGGAGCTTTCCTGGTTTTCATGTTTGCTAAATTCCATAGATGTTCAGTTTTTCCCTTGATTCTGTGAAATACTTCAACATTCTTAAAACAAAAAACTTATCACTTTTAATAATAAGTTTATGTTAAATTCTCTGTTTTGTATGTTCATTTGCTATAATTAGATGAATTACAAAATAAGACCTAAGAAAAAAAATCATTAATGTCTACCAGAAGATTTGTTTTGAGTATGTCAGTAGGGATAGAAACTGTAGACATTTGGATTTCAGTTCAATATAAAAAAGAACTTTCTTTCACTCAGAATATTCCAAAGATGGAATGAACTGCCTCAAAAAGCAGGTGCCAAAACAGGAACTGGGTGACCACATTATAATGAAGTTGAAATTGTGGAGGGGATGCAGCTAATGTTATTGGATTATATTATACATGCTTCTTTTGGTGTTTAAGATACACTGAAGAGAAACCAACTGGCATTTATATGGTAAAGAAGTAGTATTATGAGCAGTGCCAAGTGACAAACCTACAGTTTTTTGTTTTTTGTTTTTTTTTTTGAGACGGAGTTTCGCTCTTGTTACCCAGGCTGGAGTGCAATGGTGCAATCTTGGCTCACTGCAACCTCCGCCTCCAGGGTTCAGGCAATTCTCCTGCCTCAGCCTCCTGAGTAGCTGGGATTACAGGCACGCGCCACTATGCCCAGCTAATTTTTTGTATTTTTAGTAGAGACGGGGTTTCGATCTCTTGACCTCGTGATCCACCCGCCTTGGCCTCCCAAAGTGCTGGGATTACAGGCGTGAGCCACCACGCCCGGCCAAACCTACTGTTTAAAAGGGGAAAAATTATGGATACACTAAGCCCTTTCATCCCAAAACTATATATTCAGCTTTAAATATTCAGGAACTACCAAAACATGTTCTTTAATATGTCATTATAACTTTGCTGAGTCATGAACTTAAATAATGCACCAAAAGAGGGTGGTTGAGAATAAGCCTTGCTTATATCATTGATATGCACCAAACTTTTATTTTCTGTATGCAGTAGTTTCCTTTATCTGTCTGAGAGTTTCATTTTTTTTTTTCAGTTAGACTTTACAGCCATTTAAGGAACAGTGTATGTTTAAATGATTGGAGGAATTTAAAATCTATTAGTGTCTCTGAAATTATTTCTCCTTAGTATCAAGAGATAATTCTGTTTTGATGATACTTCAGGAAAAATTGAAGCAACAGTTTTGGGTAAAGTTCAGGTTATATGGCATTAAGCAAAGGACAAATGAGGTGAGGTGATGAAAGGAAATGAGTGTTATTTCTGAAGTAAAAGAAGTAAATCCAGCTGTGTTTGAACCTGGCTTTCACACTGCATACCTGCATAATTGCAGAAAAGCAACTTCACCTTCAGAGCCACCATTTCCTTAGGTACACAATTAGGATAACAGCAACTAGAGCTGTTGTGAAATTTATAACCAATATTTGAGAAAAACTACGAATATTAATATTTGTTTATAATTTGGTAATGTAAATTATAAACAAATATTAGTTACTTTAGTTAATTTAATAGCGACATTAAATCTATTAGTAACATAGGAACTTCAGAGGGCTGGTGATTCAGTGTGAAATATGCTCACAATCCTGTCCTATCTTTCAGAATGTATAAGAAAGTGCTATGAAATCACATGGGCCACTACTGGTTTTAGACATATTTGTTGACTAAAGTCACTATTTTTATCCTGGAGTATTTGATTAGCTGTCATAATCACAGACAGATCAAAGGAAGAAAATCAAATATTTGAACCATATGGAGAGTTGCCTAGAAATATCAACTCTTCCAGGTGAATAGAGTAGTTATTAGTGTCTACATAAAATAGTTCAGAACTTCCTCCCACATCACTCTCTACATGCCTACTCCCAATAAGTTCTGGAATCTGGTAGTGTTTACATTTCATTTTTCAACTCAGGCATTACTGCATTACTGGAGCACTCACTCAGAGTCTACTGCCTTTCACATTGCCTTCACCTATTCAACCATTTATAATTTTCAATTTTCTCTCAATAATCCTGTTTCATCTGTTATTTCATAAAATGTTTTGTTCTGTTTTGTTATTTCTACTTTGTCTCATTTGTTTGAGAGTCTCTTTGCAAATCTCCTGGGACTTTTTGTTTTCCTCTATCCCTTTAATTTCTTTTTCAGTTTGTATTACTGTTCTAAACATAAGCACAAAATGAAACACAATCAATGTTTCAAATAATAAATAATTCATTGCAAATTTTGACTTCGGTAATGTAAATTACCTCTGTTTTCCCTAATGACAGGTCTCCATCCAGAATCAACAAACTCTCCAAGTTAGAATAAATTTTTTCTTATGCTTTAGTTTCTTTATATGAAATAAGCCTATTATTCTGAAAGGCATTACTGCTTATGAGAGGTGTAAAAGAATTTTTTGCAAATCTCATTTTAACATGTGATGATGGCAAGTTAGGAGTACCTACTTTTTAGCCCATTGCTAGTTAATCTCTTTCCTAGAACAGATGACACTTTCTCCTCATTAGGTGTGTTTGCTAGGCTAAGGTCAATAATAATTAGCATATCTTGTCAGCTACTTGGAAAATTTCCAAGTCATTAGCAAAATTATGTGCAATAATCTTCAGACTAAGATGATCAGACTTGAAGCAGATAGGAATCGTAAAAAGCTTGCTAAATACAATGAAAATGAAGAGATTATCTTTCTGGAAAGAAAGTTCGTATGGACATCTGTTTATTTCTACTTAATCAGTTCAACAACTTGAATTTGGGCCTAAGAAAATAATTGTTTGTATGTTTGATTTTATCTTTGTTTTCTAATTATAATTAGTTTTAACTTTGATTATATGAGGTGATGAATGTCTCCTGAGTTTCTCTCATTTTTTACCTTTCACAGGTTAGTCATGCTTACAGATCTCAATATGGACTGATTTGGTTCTGTTTTAATATTTTTAATAACGATTGTAACTTAAAAGTTCATACCTTTGGCTGGGTGTGGTGGCTCATGCCCTTAATCCCAGCACTCTGGGAGGCCAAGGCAGGCATATATCACCTGAGGTCAGGACTTTGAGACTAGCCTGGCCCACATGGCAAAACCTCATCTCTACTAAAAATACACACACACACACACAATAGCCAGGCATGGTGCACACCTGTAATCCCATATATGTGGGAGGCTGAGGCAGGAGAATCACTTGAACTCAAGAGGCAGAGATTGCAGTGAGCTGAGATCACACCACTGCACTCCAGCCTGGGGGCCAATCAAGATTGAGATTGAGTTGAATCTGTAATCATTTAGGAGAAAAGTTACATCTTAACAACATTGAATCTTTCAATTCATGGGCCTGGTATGTCTAAGTACTTTTCTTTACCATATATAGACACGCTAAACATAGTAAACTTACTTGTTAGCTCCATAAGCTTCAAATTTTTTTTATTCCCTAAGATTTATTTTAACACAGAAAAACATGCTATCTGCAAGCAGAAACACTTTATTTCTTCCTTTTTTAAAGACCATGTCATCTGAAAACAGAAACTCTTTTATTACTTCCTATGTGACGTTTATGTTTCTTGCCTTAATTTATTAACTAAGATGTCCAGTGCAAGGTTGAATAGGATTGGTGAGACTTTCCTGCCTTGTTCTAGATCTTAGAACAAAAATACCCTGTCTTTCACCATTAGTTATAATGTTACCTGTAAGTTTTCATTGAATGCTCTTTTTAGATTGAGTTTCTATTCTTAATTTGTAAAGGATTTTTATTATCGGCCCCTGCACTGGAACCAAGAGATGAAAAACAGAAAAAGAAAGTGAGTTAGAGTTTGTGGAACTAAACTCTATTTCTTTCTGATTGCAGTAACTATAGTTTCTATACAAATTTTAAGTAATCTTGTTGAACTATAAATTTCAAGCTATCATTTTCCTGTATAAAATCCTTCAACCATGTACCATCTTCTATTGGATGAAATCTAGTTCACTTTGAATGATGCTTATGGCTCTCAGTACTATGGCCTTGGCCTTCAGCTTCATGTCATTTCTCTTGATTCTACTGAATGCATTTCTGCACTCTTGCGGTTTGAACTCTGTGCACTTTTTAAAATGTTCTATAGCTGTCAACTCCATTTTGTAACTGCTATTCATTTTGCCTGCAATGTCTTTTTAGTTAGCACTATGGGGAAAACTTCTACTCCCTTAATTTGAAACATCTCTATGAACCAGTCCCGAATCTTCCAAACCTTACTGTAAACATTTTTCTCAGTGTACAATGAAGCAGAATATTTCCTTGACCCCTTTGGAAGACTCATGACAGTGGTGCCTCATTTACTCAGCCCACCACTCTGAATTCCCCATGGGTGGAGGCATTAGTTGCCCATTCTGAGAGAGAGGGAAATAGGCGTCCCTTATTTCCTTTCCCTCCTTCAATGAAAACTCAGGGTGTGAGGAGAAAGAAAATAGGCATCCCCCTTTTTTTCTTCTGTGGTTTTATACCAGAGTCCCAGTGACCTTAGATGGATGCCACCCACGTGTGCCATTATGGCCTGCATCTGTGAAGCAGGGAGTCCCTAGAGAATAGGAGTTATCCACACTCACCTACACCTCCAACCCCGCTACCGTTGGCAACCTTTGGGTTCTCCAGGGCCTAACCTATGCGATGGAACATCACTTCCTTCCATGAAGAAGGGGCTTAATCAGCAATAATTAGCCTGCCAATTTACACTTTGCTCATTGCCTGGCTTTCCATCCCTCAGATCTTGTTTTTCTTGGGCTTCAACCAAAGTTTAGAACTGAGTTTGGAAAAAAAGGTGTCTCAGTGGGTGCATGAATTAATTTAGATTAAGTCCCAGGTAGGTTTTGCCAAATTTGCAGTTATTAGCCCTTGGGGTCACTCCTTTGTTGTTTCCCTACCAAAAGCAGGGTGCTAAGGTAGGAAAGAAAACCTCCTCACATAGAAAATGAAAAAAGAAAAAAAACAACTTAAGTGCAACGGGGCTACTTGGGGGAAGAACCTCTTGCTCAATGCAAATGGGTTCCTTTAATTATATCCTTCCTCTAGACCAAGCTAGACCCCTCAGCCAGGGGTAGAAAGTCTCTATGGGAGCATTGCGAGCAGGGACAGTGAGCGGGAAACACTGGCCAACTGGCCGTGTGGGGCCCCTGAGACTGCCCTGGTACCTAGGAGGCAGCCAGGGTTCTCTCCCGCCCTGCGTGGGTGTTGGGCGCAGCTGCAGACACACCCAAGAGCCCCAGACATGGGAGGAGGGGGCGAGGAGGGGAGCCACAGGGCACCACCCGCGCCTGCAGCTGTTGGGGTCGGAGTGGAGGTCGCACCTCTAAGAACAAACGGAAATCACATTGTTTTATATTCCATATCTGGAACCTAGTAACGTTTCTGCCGTTTGTGGCAGAACTCCTAAGATTATAAAAGAAGAAATAGGCGCTATTTTCAACTGTGAAAGAAGAAAAGAAAGATACCATAGAAAAGTTTGGGGGCCTTGGCCGATGCCTTAATGCGCGGTTGGGGACGCTACACTGAGAAGGGGCCTTGACCAGATGCCTTCAGTTGCCCCAGTACTTATTCTGGTCCCACACGTCGGCTAGACGTCGGTGAAGGGAAACAAAGACAACGTTCCTTTCACCCGAAAGAAGAGATGTGGCCAAGTTACACCCCGTTTTCTGCAAATGGCGTAGCTCAGAGGACAGTCTGAGGAAAAGATGTCTTGGAAAAAAGTGAAGAGACAGATCCTGCAGATCCGCATTTACTCACCCTTCTGACGAATGTTGGACAGCCCCCCAGATGAAGCAGGATATTTCCCTGACCGGCCTCTTCTCGCAGACTCCGCACTGGGCCTCATTTATTCAGCCCTTGCTGGAGCGAGCGTGCGAGCAGGAAAGGCGGGAACTAGAGAGCGTAAGCGCTGGAACCGGCTGCCACTTACGCCGGAAGGAGCGAACGCTGTGTGAGTCCTGAGGCGGTGTCCAGCTGAGGTACTCCGGAAGCCCAGAGGGCTGTTACAGCGCGCTTTCAGCGCTGCCATCCGTGAATGGCTGAAGTGTTAACAGCTCGGTGGGCCCTTTGCCTCATCGCGTGGGGCGGATGCCCTCCAGCCGCCAGTGAGGGCAAAGGGTCAGTGCGACAGCATTTTGTATCTTCACTCGTAGCTCCTGAGCTCGTGTCTGGCCATCCAGGGAAAATGAGGTCACACGAGTGAATTGAAGCCTGGTAAACGCGAAAATTTTATTGCAGATGAAGTGGCTCTCAGCAGGAAGGGGAGCTGAAAAGAGGATGCCGGTAAGTAATCTTCCTCTAAAGTCCACCCATTTTCAGCTAGTTTCTTCTCCGAAGTTATGCCATCACGCTGTCCCTCAAGGCGCTTTCCTCTGACATCCAGCTCCAGTCTCTGACATCCAGCTGCTTCTCCTCTGCCAGCTGAATCTGGGGTTTTCATAGGTACAGGATGGGCAGGGCAGGGCCATGGGTGGTTTAGGAAAAGGCAACATTCAAGCAGGGATATATGGATATAAGTTCTTACTCTGGGCTGCGGTTTCCAGCTTTTCTGCTAGAGGGTGGGATTTTCAACAGGGACTTGCAGTTTTCTGCCTAGAATTTCTCTGCCTCCTGTCCCTATCACAATGACAATTACTATTTAACTTCTTAAAGGATTTGACCCTAGATATTTCAGCTGAGTCATGAAGTTTTAACTTACTGATGTCTAACAAGTGGCACACACTGACAGTTTAGAATGAATCATGGAAGGAAGGAGGCAGTTTCCCTGGATTTGCGGAGGCTGAGAACCAGTATCTTGACAGAAACAGTCAAGTAGGGTTAGCTTATCTTTATATTTATACATAGAAATACCTGAAGGAATCTGAACTTAATAGAATTATTAACATCTGATTATTAATTTTGGACCAGTATGAAATATGTTTAAAATACACATTATCAAAATAGAATTAATGCAATTATTTACATACAACATCTGAAACAACTTCCATCTCTTCCTTTTCAATAATCTAATGAGGCAAAAGAAATGAAATTTAGTTGGAATATACCGATGCAACTTTTCAGTTCTGTGAATTCCAAGAACAAATATAATTCATTGCTCACAGTTGAAAATGTCTTTTCCCATATTCCTAAACATTAACAGGAAGTTACTTTATTCTCCACTTTATTTTTCATGTTATTAGCATCCTGAAGAACATATTCTCTTATCTGATTTTAAATGAAGCATTTAACGGTGTTAATCTTTGCAGGATGATTTTCCAGGAATATATCAACTTGTAAGTAAATTTAAGGCAATGAAAACTGAGATATGCCTATTTTTGTTTCAGGGTATAAAACAATAAGTAAACCACAGTAACTGCCTACACAAGATTGGCAAATAAATGGGTGAAGGGGACTTAAATATGTCAGGTGGATGTGTTAGATTGGAGAAGTGAGTTTCCTGACATGCAAGAAATAAAGCCACTGCTTCCTTTAGTTACATGCTCAGTAAAGAATTGCATAGATTTCAGCCACAAAGTTCCATATAGGCTGGTAATTCTGTCCTATTTGGAGTTTATCTCTCCAGCCCAGCTGGTGAGCTATTGGAGTTTTCTAAGGCTCTTGTCATGTCATGGCACATATCTTATCTCAATGATTTGTGCAATATGGGGCCTTTAGTCCAATTTTGCTACAGTCAACAGAGATTTCTGTCACATAATAAACTTCTTTTAAGAAAGGACCACTCTGAAGCAAGGCGTACTTTACCCTCAATGCTGCCACTTTGTTTTGATGAGGGAAAAGGGTATGTTATATTGGAAGCCCATGACAGAATGTCATAGCAATGAGATACTGTGTTGATGCTATCAGATGTTTCTCTAACTCTAAGGTTCCCATTAGCATTTGTAGAGATTCACAGAAAAATTTCTCCAAGAATGCCATTCAGATTCCTATGATCACAAATTATACCTTTTACTCATGTTTTCAGATACTTAATTTTCCTCTTTAAATTTTAATCAAGAAATCTTGACACACATACATTTTTAAATGAGTTCATACATAGGAATGCCTAAACAAAGCTTTTATTTTCCTTTTGTGTCATTTTTTTGAAAGAATAATTATGATTAAATACTGAATCATGAATCATTAAGAAATAGCAGGTATCGAGGTGGGTGGATCATGAGGGTCAGGAGATCAAGACCATCCTGATCAACATGGTAAAACACAGTCTCTACTAAAAATACAAAAATTAGCCAGGTGTGGTGGCGCACGCCTTTAGTACTAGCTACTTAGGAGACTGTGGCAGAAGAATTGCTTAAACCCGGGAGGAAGAGGCTACAGTGAGCCTAGATTACGCCACTGCACTCCAACCTGGCTGACAGAGCGAGACTGTCTCAAAAAAAGAAAAGAAAGAAAAGAAGTAGCAGGTATTGCAAAACAGAAAACTTTATTTTAAATCTAGTGAGACAATTTGTGTCTATAAGGCAAGCTTATACAATTTTGGAAAGAAAATAAAGCAATGTAAAACAAAATTAATGCCACTATGTATGATCAAAATATCAGTACCTATTTTTCAACATTTGAATAAACTCTAACTAGTGATAAGAACATGACTTCTCTTGACTTTCCATTAATGTAGTGTAAGAAAATGTCTTTGGATGGAAGCATAGCTACTACTTGAATACTGGCAATCTGAGAGCAAACTGGCAGTAGACTTCATTTTAAAGAATTTATCTCCTGGACAATTTAACATTTGTTGTGTTTTTAGTGATCTAAGAACTTCAAAGTTTTTCCTCACATGTTGTCAAGATTCTAAACTCTGAGTTTTGAGTGCAGGTGTATATCATTAATGAATCACATATTGAATTAGTATTGCCTAATCAATGCCAGAAAATATTGGCTGCTCAATAAGAGATTGGAAACTGATTTTCACACAGTTAAACTCTGGAGGGCATGATTTTCCAAAGTTGAGTCCAAAATGATCTGAGGAGGAATCAACTAAAATGCAGTTTTCTAAGCACCACTGTAGAATTTCCGTGTTAGTTGTATTCCTACGTATTTTATTCTCTTTGTAGCAATTGTGAATGGCAGTTCATTCTTGATTTGGCTCTCTTTAAGTCTGTTATTGGTGTATAGCAATGCTTGTGATTTTTGCACATTGATTTTGTATCCTGAGACTTTGCTGAAGTTGCTTATCAGTTTCAGGAGATTTTGGGCTGAGACAATGGGGTCTTCTAGATATACAATCATGTCATCTGCAAATAGAGACAATTTGGCTTCCTCCTTTCCTATTTGAATACCCTTTATTTCTTTTTCTTGCCTGATTGCTCTGGCTAGAACTTCCAGTACTATATTGAATAGGAGTGGTGAGAGAGGGCATCCTTGTCTAGTGCCAGATTTCAAAGGGAATGCTTCCATTTTTTGCCCATTCAGTATGATATTGGCTGTTGGTTTGTCGTAAATAGCTTTTATTATTTTGAGATATGTTCTGACAATACTGAGTTTCTTGAGGGTGTTTAGCATAAAGAACTGTTGAATTTTATCAAAGGCCTTCTCTGCATTGATTGAGATAATCATGTGGTTTTTGTTTTTGGTTCTGGTAATGTGGTGAATTATGTTTATAGACTTGCATATGTTGAACCAGCCTTGCATCCCCGGGATGAATCCTACTTGATCATGGTGGATAAGCTTTTTGATTTGCTGTTGCAATCGGCTTGCCTGTATTTTATTGAAGATTTTTGCATCTTTGTTCATCATGGATATTGACCTGAAATTTTCTTTTCTTATTGGGTCTCTGCAGGGTTTTGGTATCAGGATGATGTTGGTCTCATAAAATGATTTGGGAAGGATTCCCTCTTTTTGGATTATTTGGAATCGTTTCAGAAGGAATGGTAACAGTTCCTCTTTGTGTGTCTGGTAGAATTCGGCTGTGAACCCATCTGGACCTGGGCTTTTTTTGTGTGGTAGGCTCTTAATTGCTGCCTCAACTTCAGATCTTGTTATTGGTCTATTCATGGTTTTGACTTCTTCCTAGTTTAGGCTTTGGAGGATGCAAGTGTCCAGGAATTTATCCATTTCTTCCAGGTTTACCAGTTTATGTGCATAGAGTTTGTAATATTCTCTGATGATGGTTTGAATTTCTGTGAGATCTGTGGTGATTTCCCCTTTATCGTTTTTTGTTGCAACTATTTGGTTATTGTCTCTTTTCTTTTTTATTAATCTGGCTGGTGGTCTGTCTATTTTATTGATCTATTAAAAAAACCAGCTCCTGGATATATTGATATTCTGAAGGGTTTTTCGTGTCTCTATCTCCTTCGGTTCTGCTCTGATCTTAGTTATTTTTTGTCTTCTGTTAGGTTTTGAGTTTTTTTTATCTTGCTCCTCTAGCTCTTTCAATTTTGATGAAAAGGTGTCAATTTTGGATCTCTCCACTCTTCTCATGTGGGCACTTATTGCTATATATTTTCCTCTAGAGACTGCTTTAAATGTGTCCCAGAGATTCTGGTATGTTGTGTCTTCGTTCTCATTGGCTTCAAAGAACTTCTTCATTTCTGCCTTCATTTCATTATTTATCCAGTCAACATTCAAGAGCCAGTTGTTCAGTTTCCATGAAGCTGTGCAGTTCTGATTTAGTTTCTGAATTCTCATATCTGACTTGATTGCATTGTGGTCTGAGAGACTGTTTGTTATGATTTCCATTCTTTTGCATTTGCTGAGAAGTGATTTACTTCCAATTATGTGGCCAATTTTAGAGTAGGTGTGATGTGGAGCTGAGAAGAATGTATAGTCTGTGGATTTGGCGTGGAGAGTTCTGTAAATGTCTATTAGGTTTGCTTGTTCCAGTTCTGAGTTCAAGTCCTTGATATCCTTGTTAATTTTCTGTCTGGTTGATCTGTCCAATATTGACAGTAGAGTCTTAAAGTCTCCCACTATTATTGTGTGGGAGTCTAAGTCTCTTTGTAAGTCATTAAGAACTTGCCTTATGTATCTGGGCATTCCTGTATTGGGTCCGTATATATTTAGGATCATTAGCGCTTATTGTTGTATCGATCCTTTAACCATTATGTAATGTCTTTCTTTGTCTCTTTTGATCTTTGTTGCTTTAAAGTCTATTTTATCAGAGATGAGAATTGCAACTCCTGCTTTTTTTTTGCTCTCCATTTGCTTGGTAAATATTCCTCCAGCCCTTTATTTTGAGCCTTTGTGAATCCTTGCATGTGAGATGGGTTTCCTGGATACAGCACACCAATGGGTTTTGGCTTTTTATGCAATTTGCCAGTCTGTGTCTTTTGATTGGTGCATTTAGTCCATTTACATTTAGGGTTAATATTGTTATGTGTGAATTTGATACTGCCATTTTGATGCTAGCTGGGTGTTTTGCCCATTAGTTGATGCAGATTCTTCATTTTGTTGATGCTCTTTAGCATTTGGTATGTTTTTGAAGTGGTTGGTACTGGTTGTTCCTTTCTACATATAGTGCCTCTTTCAGGAGCTCTTGTAAAGCAGGCCTGGTGGTGACAAAATCTCTGAGTACTTGCTTGTTCGCAAAGGATTTTATTTTTCCTTCACTTCTGAATCTCAGTTTGACTGGATATGAAATTCTGGGTTGAAAGCTCTTTTCTTTAAGGATGTTGAATATTGGCCCCCACTCTCTTCTGACTTGCTGAGAGATCTGCTGTGAGTCTGATGGGCTTCCCTTTGTGGGTGACCTGACCTTTCTCTCTGGCTGCCCTTAGCATTTTCTCCTTCATTTCAACCCTGGTGAATCTGACGATTATGTGCCTTGGGGTTGCTCTTCTTGAGGAATATCTTTGTGGTGTTCTCTGTTTTTCCTGGACTTAAATATTGACCTGCCTTGCTAGGTTGGGGAAGTTTTCCTGGATAATATCCTGAAGAGTATTTTCCAGCTTGGGTTCTCTTCATCACATTCAGGTACACCTAACAAGGAATGTAAAGGACCTCTTCAAGGAGAACTACAAACCACTGCTCAATGAAACAAGAGAGGACACAAACAGATGGAGAAACATTTCATGTTCATGGTTAGGAATAATCAATATTGTGAAAATGGATGTAATGCTTAATGTACTTTACAGATTCAATGCTATTCCCATCAAGCTACCAATGACCTTCTTCACAGAACTGGAAAAAAACACCTTAAACTTCATATGGAACCAAAAGGGATGCCTTCCACGTGGAACCATAGCCAAGTCAATTCTAAGTAAAAAGAACATAGCGGGAGGCATCACACTACTGGACTTCAAACTACACTACAAGGCTACCGTAATCAAAACAGCATGGCACTGGTACCAAAACAGATATAGATCAATGGAACAGAACAGAGGCATTGGAGGCAACACAACATATCTACTACCATACAATCTTTGATAAACCTGACAAAAACAAGCAATGAGGAAAGGAATCTGTGTTTAATAAATGGTGTTGGAAAAACTGGCTAGCCATGTGCAGAAAACAGAAACTAGACCCCTTCCTAACACCTTACAGTAAAATTTAACTCCAGATGGATTAAAGCCTTAAACATAAGACCTAACACCATAAAAACCCTAGAAGAAAATCTAGGCAAAAACATTCAAGACATAGGAGTACGCAAGGACTTCATGACCAAAACACCAAAAGCATTGGCAACAAAAGCCAAAATAGACAAATGGGACCTAATCAAACTCCACAGCTTCTGCACAGCAAAAGAAACAGTCATTAGAGTGAATTGGCAGCCAACAGAATGGGAAAAAAATTTTGCAGTTTACCCATCTGACAAAGGGCTGATACCCAGAATTTACAAAGAACTCAAAGAGATTTACAAGAAAAAAACAAGCCCATTCAGAAGTGGGCAAAGGATATGAACAGACACTTTACAAAAGAAGACATACATGAGGCCAACAAACATATGAAAAAATGCTCAGCATCACTGGTCATTAGAGAAATGCAAATCAAAACTACATTGAGATACCATCTCATGCCAGTTAGAATAGCGATCATTAAAAATTCTGGAGACAACAGATGCTGGAGAGGATGTGGAGAAATAGGAACACTTTTACACTGCTGGTGGGAGTGTAAATTAGTTCAACCATTGTGGAAGTGTGGCAATTCCTCAAGGACCTAGAAATAGAAATTCCATTTGACCCAGCAATCCCATTACTGGGTATATATCCAGAGGATTATAAGTCGTTCTACTATAAGGACACATGCACACGAATGTTCATTGCAGCACTGTTTACAATAGCAAAGACCTGGAACTAATTGAAATGCCCATCGATGATAGACTGGACAGGGAAAATGTGGCACATATACACCATGGAATATTATGCAGCCATCAAATCGATGAGTTTGTGTCCTTTGTAGGGACATGGATGAACCTGGAGAACATCATTCTCAGCAAACTGACACAAGAACAGACAATGAAATACCGCATGTTCTCACTCATAAGCGGGTGTTGAACAATAAGAACACATGGACACAGGGAGGGCAGCACTACACACTGGGGTCTGTTGGGGGCAATAGGGGAGGAACAGGGGAGTGGGGAGATGGGGAGAGATAGCATGGGGAGAAATGCCAGATATAGGTAAAGGGGAGGAAGGCAGCAAATCACACTGCCATGTATGCACCTATGCAACTATCTTGCATTTTCTTCACATGTACCCAAAAACCTAAAATGCAATAAAAATCCCCATCAAAAAGTAGGTGAAGGATATGAACAGATACTTCTCGAAAGAAGACATTTAGGAGCCAACAAACATATGAATAAAACCTCATCATCACTGTTTTTTAAGAGAAATGCAAATCAAAAACACAGTGAGATATCGTCTCATGCCAGTTAGAATGGCGATCATTAAAAAGCCAGTAAACAACAGATGCTGGAGAGGATGTAGAGAAATAGGAACACTTTTCCACTGTTGGTGGGAGTGTAAATTAGTTCAACCATTGTGGAAGACAGTGTGGTGATTCCTCAAGGATCTAGAAATAGAAATTCCATTTGACCCAGCAATCCCATTACTGGCATATACCTAAAGGATTATAAAGCATTCTACTTTAAAGACACATGCATACATATGTTTATTGCAGCACTATTTACAATAGTAAAGACTTGGAACCAATCCAAATGCCCATTAATGACAGAGTGGATAAAGAAAATGTTGCACATATATACCATGGAATACTATGCACCCCCAAAAATGGATAAATTCATGTTCTTTGCAGGGACATGGATGAATCTGGAAACCATCATTCTCAGCAAACTAACACAGGAACAGAAACCAAACACCACATGTTCTTATTCATAAGTGGCAGTTGAACAATGGGAACGCATGGACACTGAAAGAAGAACATCCAGACTGGGGCCTGTCAGAGGTGGCAGGGAGGGGAAGGAAGAGCATTAGGATAAATACCAAATGCATGTGGGACTTAAAATCTAGGTAACAGGTTGGTGGGTGCCGGAAACTACCATGGCACATGCATACCTATGTAACAAACCTGCATGTTCTGTACATATACCCCAGAACTTAAAGCATAATAAAAAGTCTATACCTATAGATCAAAAAAAGAAAAAGAATTTCCAAACCAGAATTTCTAAGGGAACAGTGCTAAGGAGAGGAAATAGGTACTAATCAGTAGCTCCTCCAGAAAAAATTTTCACACTAAAATTTGAGACACATTGTTCAGAATTATATTAGGCAAGTAATGCAAATTATTCTGGTATTTCCTCTTAAATTTTCATAATCCCTGATCTGTCAGTAAATCAAAGTGATCGCATCAATTTAAAGTTTGTACTCTTTCTTATCCACACCAACAGCATGCTGTGACTTGGACTCTCCCTAATTCTAAGGGACTTAAGTAACTGCCTGTACTGTTTATTACAGTACCCACTAATTACATGTGTCTAGGGAGCACTTGAAATGTGGCTAGTGTGACTGAGAAGTTGTATTTTTAAACTTTTTAAACTTTTAATTAATTTAATTTTAGTCTTTTCAATGAATAGTTACTTCATATACTGGGAAGGTTTTAAGTACATTTGAACCAATTTGGAATTATTAATTTGCCTTTTCAACTTAGGACTTTACGTAATCTCAGTATAAATCAAAATTTCAGATGGGAATTTAGCATCCAAACTAGATGTTCTGTAAGTTAAAATATGCAGCATGTTTTCACTCACATGTGGGAGGTAAAGACATTGATCTCATGAAGTTGGAGAGGAGAATGATAGATACCAGAGGCGAAGAAGGGTATATGGATCTCTGGGGTGAGGTGTGGGGAGGAGATGTGAGAGAGACAGATTAAGGGATATAAACATAAAGTAAGACAGAAGAAATCGGTTCTATTGTCCATATTTGCTGGTATCTGAGGGTTAGATTGCTAAGGACTCAATATTAACTTTCTGATTCTAATATTTTGTTGTGACATAAAAAGTCTAAAATGCTATAATATCTTTGGGGATGATGGGGCATCATGTTCTCAACTTACTAACAAATAGTTCATGAAAAAAAGCCTTTTTTTCTGTTCTTGCAACTTTCCTTTGCATTGTTTAGTGTTTCCAAATTAAACTTATACTATGAGAAAATTAAATCATGAGAAATGAATATTTTTTAATCTATGGTCTATTAGATGAGTAGTTTTCAAATTTTTTTCTATTAATTTATTTTTCCCTCAAATAAAACATTATATGGAAAACCTGGAATAAAGCAGATAAAACAGGAGCTAGTCAGCTCTTTCTGTCACCCTTGTGGGGTGCTTTTTGAGACCTGTCCTTTTTGAGACTAATGAAACAAATAGGCAATCTATAGAGTGGGTTAAATCATGTATTTTAAACATAATTATTATGGAGAAAAATAAATCTGTGATGAGAGGTAGGGAATTGGGGAGTAAAGGTGACAATGCAGAGTGTGGGGTATTGAAGATTTTGAAAGAAAAGACAAAGTTGAGATTGCTATCTAGGAGAACAGGAGAGAGAAAAGATAGGGTCAGAGAAAAGACTGGAAAGTCTGATGCCGGACAACATTTAGGGAGTCATTGGAGCATAGATGTCATACATTTAAAGTGAGATCAGCACTATTTTTAAAGTTATGTTCATCTGCAAAGTTGCAGGCACAAGTAGAGAGTTTGATTAACTTAGATTGTGATTGTTTTCAGAAATGTGTAGGAAAGCAAATAAGGAAATGACAGTTTAGAATGTTTGCAAGGGAGTTATAATATACGATGTGAGAATGTAAGCTGCTATAGGTTATAAACACAATGAATGTTATTGAAGAAGAATACTTATTTTCCTGTCTCAGACATACTACTGCCGATGTTCTGAAATCATTCTATGCAAATTGGAGAAAAGCATAGCCTTGTGTTCTGTAAAAGATGGAATGCCTTATCTTCTCCATATTACTCTGTGTATGTTTTTTTTTATCACTAATGTCATTACATTGTTTATTTTTTATTTATTTATTTTTTTTGGAATTGCCTTCTTTTTTTAATTTTTATTGGATTTTAGGTTTTGGGGTACATGAGCAGAGCATGCAAGACAGTTGCGTAGATACACACATGGCAGTGTGCTTTGCTTTTCTTCTCCCCCTCACCCACATTTGGCATTTCTCCCCAGGCTATCCCTCCCAACCCCCCCCACTGGCCCTCCCCTTTTCCCCCCAATAGACCCCTGTGTTTAGTACTCCCCTTTCTGTGTCCATGTGTTCTCATTTTTCATCACCCGCCTATGAGTGAGAATATCCGGTGTTTCATTTTCTGTTCTTGTGTCAGTTTGCTGAGGATGATGTTCTCCAGATTCATCCATGTCCCTACAAACGACACAAACTCATCATTTCTGATTGCTGCATAATATTCCATGGTGTATATGTGCCACATTTTTCCAATCCAGTCTATTATCAATGGGCATTTGGGTTGATTCCAGGTCTTTGCTATTGTAAACAGTGCTGCAATGAACATTCGTGTACATGTGTCCTTATAGTAGAACGATTTATAGTCTTTTGGATATATACCCAGTAATGGGATTGCTGGGTCAAATGGAATTTCTATTTCTAAGGCCTTGAGGAATCGCCACACCGTCTTCCACAATGGTTGAACTAATTTACACTCCCACCAACAGTGTAAAAGTGTTCCTTTTTCTCCACATCCTCTCCAGCATCTGTTGTCTCCAGATTTTTTAATGATCGCCATTCTAACTGGCGTGAGATGGTATCTCAATGTGGTTTTGATTTGCATCTCTCTGATGACCAGTGACGATGAGCATTTTTTCATATGATTGTTGGCCTCATATATGTCTTCTTTCGTAAAGTATCTGTTCATATCCTTTGCCCACTTTTGAATGGGCTTGTTTGTTTTTTTCCTGTAAATCCGTTTGAGTTCTTTGTAAATTCTAGATATCAGCCCTTTGTCAGATGGGTAGACTGCGAAAATTTTTTCCCATTCTGTTGGTTGCCGATCCACTCTAGTGGATTACATTGTTTAATAATTCTCTGTTTCTGGGTCTATCTTCCAAACGACACTGAGAGGTGATGAAGTCTCTGTCTTTTATAAGTGCCTAGCGCAGAGCATATTTTAAGTGCCTAGCACAGAGCATGATACACAGCGATGTATAAGTTTTATAGATAATTATGTTTTTTTGCAACAGGATTACAATTTTGTGGCAAATGGGGTATTTTCACTGAATACTTTTAAAGTACCCTTATATCTTAGAAATTATTCATGTACCTATGATTACACCCTGGTACTAGGATTAAGTAAAAAAACAGGATCTTGCCAGAGGATGATCAATTTTCACACCTTTGTTTTAGTCTGTCCATATATTTTAAATGTTTAGTTCTCTTTAACTGTATTTTTTTTTGCTTGTATTAAGGGAAAAAATGTATTTACAAAAGTGTAAGGCTTTTTTTTCAAGGACCTGATCAAATTTCCAAGAATCCAAATACAGAAAGTCACATAGGCTCGACTTCTTGAATAGCCATCCGAAACTGAACAGCCATCAGGAACACAGATCAGGTTTTCCATCTCTCAGAGTCAGGAATTATTTTCTCTCTTTTTATTTCCCTCTCTACATATGTTTCATTTGATCCATCAAAATGTTTCACAATGAGAATCCCTGTCGCCTTTCTATATAAAGTTATCTATTTGAAATCCACTGACTAATCTACACAATCCCTGTGTTCCAATCCTAAAATGCAAATGTTATCTAATTGGCTCACATAATCTCTTCTCAACAGGCTTGTCTAAAGATAGGCTTCTTCTTTGATCCGTTTTTCTCTCCTGGTTTTTTGAAAACAAGACCGATTAATAATTTATTGGCCATCCAGAGGGTATCTGTGAGAAGGTCTGTTAGTACCCAATTAGAAAAGCAGACTATTAAGAAAGAACATTATGAAGTAAAGGAAATTAGAACTTACATAATTGTGGAAGAAATAAATCCTGAAAGAAGACTTGAAGGGTCCAGTTGGGGGGAGCAGGGAAACCCCTATCAGCTTCCAGAAAACTTTTACAGCATTAAATTTAAAAGGCTATCAAGGAGATGCGAATGTGGTCCTAGGAATCTGGTGAGGAATGCCTATAAACTGGATGGTTTGGAGTTGTTGTTTTCTGCTATTAAAACCTCTTTTAGCAACACATTGCCTTGACTTTGGTGTAGGTTTTTGGCT
This sequence comes from Callithrix jacchus, assembly GCF_049354715.1. NCBI lineage: Eukaryota > Metazoa > Chordata > Mammalia > Primates > Cebidae > Callithrix > Callithrix jacchus. The sequence continues at coordinate 91,554,835 of NC_133511.1, forward strand.
CCTTATAATGCAATACATATTAAAAATAAATCATTCATGATACAACCATGAATTTGTACTCAGGTGGACTTTTATCCCTGGAATTTCCCATATATCTAAGAATGTGGGCTTTTGTTTACTTGCTTGATTTTTTATATTAAAGGATATAGGTATCCTGTATGATGAGTTTGAGAATATCCATACACAGGTTTCTGAAGAATCTTCTGGAGAATTGTATACTCAGCCAAAGTTTGAAGGCCTGAGATTATCACTGAAGGGAATGCTGAACATCAACTAGAATATTTTTTTCAAAACAAAATATTCAGGAAGTCTAAATTTGCTAACATGTATGGGAAAGAGATGTTATGGAGAAAGAGAGTTTAGCTATAAATGTTTATGGGTGAATTTAAAACCTTTTCAACCAAGCAAACACAAAAAACCAAAAAAGGAAAAAGAGAGTCGACAAAATTTTATTGCCTCTTATAAAGTTGTAGAGTACTGGGCAAAAAATACTGTAGAGGCCCTTGCCCTATAAGCTTTGAATTTGTCATCCTCAACTTTGTTTGACTGAACAGGGACAGGATGGAATTATACTGCTTTTTAGCAGTTTGTGGTAAGAAGAAATATCTCCTTTAAATCACATAGCACAAGGGAGTGAATGATCTGGAACAATCAGTCTTAGTTTCTGGTACTATAATATTTTCTAAAAATCTGCTCATAAAATAGAGAAGGTTGCCTTCTAATCCTAGGTCTAATTCTTGCACAGATTCCTAGGTCAAGTCCTATAACAAATAGTTCACAGGATGTTCATCTCTTTGTTATTTTCTATTTACCTTACCTGAATATGAATGGAGAGGGGGGTAAGTGTACTACAACCCATGCTTATGTTCAGTGCTGAGTATAAACTAAAAGAAAAAGAAGTCACATTAAAATAGTGTCCCGGTCTAGTCAAGAGCTGCTTTTAGATATTTATAAGGAAACCTATGGCTACAAAATGTAAAAAGTATCAGAGAAATCATACTAATTTAAATGTACAAAAATAGAGCACTGATTAAAGTTAGCAATATTTGTCATACCAAAGGGCATAAAAGGACTGAAATATATATCTTAAAATCTAAAATATCTACCAGGTATATGCCAGGTAAGAATAACCCACTAAAACTTGACATCAAAGGAAAGTTCATGTTACCAAAATAAGTGGTGTTTGTGTGATAATATGACACTACTTTAACTTGTAGCAAGTGAAATTACATGTAAGCTGTAACCATTATTGCTCAGCAGTTGTGAGTGGCCTAATTTATTTATAAAGGTGTTTCTATTTTAACTACCTCAATCACAGACACTTCCTCAGAACAATCTTCCTCCCAATTTCTGTTTTTGTGCTGTCAGTTTACTTGTCAACCAATATCTTCTGCATTCTCGCTTCAATCCCACTCTTTCTTTTGCCCTGAATGGTGATTGCTCAGATGTGTCAATAACTGCATCACCTAAGTGGAAGCTCATTACCATCTCGTATCAGTGATCAGAGTATTACTGGACACCATCCTATCCTCAGATGACTAGTAATAACTATGCCGTAACTCTACATGGAAATTACTACTAAGTATAAAAATATTCCATTAATCTCAAAAAAATGTACCTTCTATACTCAAATTAACTTTAATGCTATCCCAGGAGTTTCTATAGCCACTCTAAAATCACTGACTGGATGAAAAATATGATGAAAAGGGAATAGAAATAAAAAGACAAAAAAGTTTTAACTGATTTTGATTAAACTGGCTTATATGAAAAAATTTATAGAAACACATTAATAAAGCCTCCTTAGGAGAGTCTCCCTCTGATGAAAAGGTCCTGATGCTTTAATTCTATTAGCTTCCCTTAAATCTGCCTCTCACTGTAAGCACTGGTATAGAAAAATAGACCTTGATGTGTCTGTTCTTTAGCCTGCTCTAAAAAAGTAATTGAAATATCATGGTGCTATTCAGGATAATCTCTCCATTGTAGTATAATAACTATATGACATTCTCAAAGTGTACTGAATATATCATACTTTCACCAGTATTTCTATCAATTCACAGATATTCCATTAATGGCATGCTCATTTAAACCACTATCTTTGGCCTCTACACCTGCGCATGTAAGCATAGCACCTAGATGGGTACCTGGAACATAGTAAGTCCATCAAAATTAGGTGCTAAATGCATAAATTAATATATTAAAATGAAGAAGAAAAGAGATGTAAGATTAGATGTCAAAATCACTACTGTTAGAATCTACATAACACATTCCTCTAAACGTGAGGTATCCATATGACATATTCCTCTGGAAATGAGGGATCTCTTCTTATCTATTTTGTCCAACACCACCTTCTGACGTATTTCAGGAAAAGTTTTTCTTTTCCCAATGCAAATGTCCCTGAAAGCATATCCAGATTCAGAGTGCAGGCCCTGATAACCTGAAAATACCTCAGACTCACAGTCATCATCCTGACTAGCACCTGCATCTTTACCATCTCCAGCATGGTGTCTTAGCCAATAATAGACAAAAATTCTGTCATTATTATATGAAGCCACTTGATCCTGAATGACAGGTCCCCATTCTGAAGCAGGATGGTGGCTGACTTTTTCATGGCAAAAAGACCTAATTAAAGTATTTTGGTTAGTAGTCCCACACACAAACGAGCTGTTGCTGATTGGCCTCTCCCTTCCTCTAGCAAAGGGGTTAACTTTACCTAGTAGAGTAAGTGGGAAAACACCTTAAGAACCTTGAACAGAAGAAGTAGCTAACAGTCTGAAAGTATCCCATTAGTCTATTTGAAGGTGCAATGAAATGGGACCTGAAGGAGATGACTGCTAAAAGTAGAATTCAAAGAAGAAACAATCCACTTACACCTGTTGGAATCAAAGAAATTTTGTGATTGGAGCTGCAGATACAATTAAGTATAGAAGTCCATAAGTGAGTAGAAGACAACAGTGAAAAGAAATGCTAAAGTCAAATCCCCAAATTTCTCAACATCATTCTAGAAGAATTTGACTATTTGGTGGGCAATAAGCAGCCACAAAAAGTTTCTATGAATCAGGAATAGAAATGAGAGATATACTATCCACAATAAGAGATGCTAGGGAGAGGGAGAAGAAACAGAACTACTTAAGAGACAGCTGTCAAAGTGAATTCAAGTTCAACTGAGAGCAACTCAAGAAGCAATACTGCATGCCTGTTTCAAAACATCTCATGTACCCCACAAATATATACACCTATTATGTTCCCACAAAAATTAAAATTAACAAAACGAAAATAATGTTTTGAAAAAGAGTCAACAGCAAAGGGGAATATGGGAAGAGACTAGATACCAGAGACTTTCGGTTTACTTTAACCAGAAAAGTATCAATGACGTAGGTACTTAATAGTAAAGCTAAGTGCTAAAGTTACTAGAGTAAAAAACAATTCACTCTCATGTTCATATGAACTTCTTTTAGTGTACAGGTGTTATCAGTACAAAAATCTAGCTATACTTATACTTCTGTGTACCTAATAATTTGGGGGCAGAGGAATTGGCTTGTCTTTGCATTTTAACTATAGTACAGTCAACAGATGCAAGAACCATAATTAACAGGCATTAAAGTATGCTGCAGGAGGTAAATTTGGTTCAGTCTACCATCATAAATAAAAGGGCAGTCAACTTTTTTTTTCAAATGAACATACATTGTATCATACATGAATCTGAATGAAATGTCCAACTTAGAGAGTCATAGAGATTAGTGACTTTGTTCAGTGATAACTGAAGATTGTTTCAGTTGTATTATAATAGTTTGTCTACTCAAAGTCCTTTTTGCTTGATAGCTCTGGGAACTTAGAAATTTCATGGGAAAATTATTTTTCTCTCTTTCAGAGAATAGAAAGCAAAGCCAGTAAACAGTCAGGCCTTCTGCCAAAGGAAAATTATCTATGACTAGAATGGAGAAATTCCCAGATCATGAAGATTTTTTTTCTTCATCTCCATGGCATAGTCACGTCTTAGTCCAAGAGCCTCTGGCAGTTGTTAGAAAATTGTTGGACCACTGGCTATATCATTAAGACCATCTTCACCCTTAAAAAGAATTCTACATCAAAGCTATGGCAGTGCCTGCACAGTGAAATTTCTCATGATATCTAAAACCTGAAAATAATTTTTCAGAATGTAGGAGAGAATAAATTAATACCTGTTGAGTTGCTAATGCATGCTAGGGAGTGTGCTCAATGATTCACATTTACTATCTCAATGCCTGAGAAAGTCCACTGAGTTACATACTACCATCCTGACTCCATACATGAGGGAATTGAATCACAGAAGTTGTGAAATTTGCCCAAAGTTATGAAGCTTCTAAGTGAGGCAAAGATTTGGATTTGTGTCAGTTGGATTATATAGCATGAATGCCTCTGTGATATCATAGTTTGGAAATCAATATTTATTGAACACCTTATACTAAGGAATTTTTAGTGTTAAACACTAGTATAGCAAAAGAGACTTTGATGTGTCTGTTCTTTAGCCGGCTCTAAAAACATAATTGAAATATCATGGTGCTATTCAGGATAATCTCTCCATTGTAGTATAATAACTATATGACATTCCCAAAGTGTATTGAATATATCATACTTTCACCAGTATTTCTATTTCTATCAATTCACAGATATTTTATTAATGGAATGCTCATTTAAACAACCATCTTTGGCCCCTACCCCTGCACATGCAGCCTAGATATCTTCCTAATTTCCAGTCTTGACAGTCTGTATTCTATTACCCCGAATCAGTAAGAGCAATATTTTAAAAATACAAATAAAATCATATCATACTCTTCTCAAAATCCTTTAAAAATGTCCTGCTAAACTTTGATTTGATTCTGCCTCCTTCTCTCACCTCATTCCTTACCCTTCTTCCTGTCCCCTACTATGTGGCTATACTTGAAACAAACTAAAACTACATGTAAGCAAACAGAAAAAATACATATAAAAACAGCTTCAATAAAAATCCCACTAACAATTTGATCTCCCAGCAAGTCCATAAATGCTTTAAGAGTTGATAGCCTTGACAAAAAATACAAGTTCATCATTCTTTATTCATTTTTAAAATAATTGACCTGTACAGTCATATACAGGTAATAGTGAAGGTAGTTATATTTCTCTGATTCCAATATTGATATGTGGATTGTTTCATCCCTGAACTCTACTTTTAGCAGTCTCCTTCAGTTACTGGCTGAAATACGATGCTGGAGGGGGTGAAAATGCAGGTCAGGATGATGATTGTGAGGTTGAGGTATTGCCCAGTTACCAGGGCCTGCATTCTGAGTCTGGACACGTGTTCAGGGACATTCACATTGGAAGAAGGAAAAATCTCCCAGAAGTACATGAGAAGGTGGTGGTGGACAAAACATATACAAGAGGATCTTATATTTTGTTTATAAAATTTATTTTTTGTGGGTACACAGTAAGTATATATATTTGTGAGGTACATGAGATGTTTTGATACAGTCATGCAATTATTGCCTCTTGAGTTGCTCTCAATTGAACCTGAATTCACTTTGACAATTGTCTCTTAAGTATTTCTGTTTCCTCTCCTTCTCTCTAGCATCTTCCATTCTGGATTGAGTAACTTTGATTTCTATTCCTGATTCATAGAAACTTTTTGTGGCTGCTTATTGGCCACCAAATAGTCACACTCTTCTAGAATGATGTTGATAATCTCAGCCGATATGGCTTTAGCCAAATTGCTTTCTTTCACTGTTGTCTTCCATTCACTTGTAGAGCTCTATACTTAATTGTATCTGCAGCCCCAATCACCAAATTTCTCTGATTCTGACAGGGGTAATGGATTGTGTGTTCCCTGAACTCTACTTTTAGCAGTCATCTCCTTCAGGTTCCATTTCATTGCACCTTCTATAAGGGATTAATTGAATACCTTGAAACCAGTAACTATTACTTTTGACACATTCAAGGTCCTAAAGCAATTTTCCTACTCCTTCTAACAGGTGAAGTATACCCATTTGCTGGAGAAGGAAAGTCAGAACAGGGACAACTTCTTTGTGTGTGGGACTACTAACCATAATAATACTTCAAGTAGGTCTTTTTACCATGCAAAATAAATATCCCTTTTTGCTTTCATGTATCTTTAGTTTGTTTCAGCAGGACTACACCGGTTCTGCTGAAATTCAAACCAATCAATGGTCACCTTTTCCTCAGACCATTTTATTCTGCCAGAATGCCTTTTCCATGATTTTCACCATTTTACATGAAAGTCATTTCAGAAAGGTCCTACCTAATTTTGTACTAAGAAGAGCACACTCGAGTCTTTCTATTTGTGGTCACTGCTAAAGTTATCTTCATAGATCTTGTCAGACACATAACAAATTTCTAATAAATATTTCCTGTATGAATAAATGAATGGGTAAATGGAAGAGGAAAGGACACCAATTACAACTTTTCTCATTTGGTTTCACAAACATTCTGAACCCAAGAGATGATCCTTATAAGGATCATCTTATCCACTTGCCATTGCAAGAAGATAGCTTTAACTCCAGAAGTCTTGGCAAACCTAGGACATTTTTAAAAGTTGTTGTAGTTTTAATTGTTTTATTTTTTACATTTAATCATATCTATTTATTTACCCAATGTTATTTTCTCAGCTTTATTGAAGTATAATTGATAAATAAAAATAATATTTATAGATATTACATGTACAGTGTAGTGTTTTGATATATTTATACATTGTTAAGTGATTAAAACAAGAAATTAACATATTCATTATCTCACAGGTAAAAGCTGATGACTCTGAACCTCACTATAACTAGTAAAATTATACCACCCTACCTCTGTCTTCTGAGTTACATTTTTAACCTTCTGGCATTAAAATTATTGAGACTTTTATTATCTGCAATAAAAAACAACTTAGCTAATACATGTTTACATCATATGTCTGTTTAATTAGTGAAAATAGCTCTTCATCATAACTACCTCCAGTGTTACTTTATATAACTGTGCAAGTCAGCTATTTTTAAAATGAATAAAGAATGATTCACCTGTATTTATTGTCAAGGCTACAACTTTTTTAAACATTTAAGGACTCATTGGGAGGTCAGGTCATTGGCTGGGTTTTTACTGAAGTTTCTTTTAAACTATTTTTTTCTTTGCTTGTATGTATTTTTAGTTTGTTTCAAGGAACTTCAGTTGTAAACGATTTTGCTATCTTTGAAGTATGATAGTCAGCACAGGCTAAATTGATCTCTTGGTTTTATGAGAAATGAGACTGGAATTTCCAAGATAAATATAAATTAATTTGGCTTTTGAAAAATAAATGCCATATGCTAAAATAGAAAAACTTGAAAACTATAAAAATGAGAGGAAAGGGAAGCAAATTGATAAATAGATAAAATGTATATTTTTTAAGGGAGCATATGCAAAAAAAATCACAGTAGATATTAATGGGAAATAAATGCCAAACCAGCTTCCTGCAGGGCTTGGATTCTTTCTGAAATTCAAACAAGCTAATATATTGTAATTTTAGGGAGAAAAAGGGAAGGATGATTTATTCCCATGGAAACATGACAAAAGTTAAGATGATACAAGTTAAAGCAACATGAAACATAAAACACTAAGGAAAATAATATGTGCAGAGGGCAATGAGAAAAAAATAAATTTCCACTTAGGACTATGTAGTATGAGAGTTAGTGACAGCATTATATTTGTACTCACGGAATTGACAAATACATAGTAAAGATGAAGACATTTTTATGCTATTAAATTCTTTCATAAACAAAGGTCATGGACTGGCCCAGAAAATAATTATGTTTTGATCCTAGAATCTGCCTTTCCATGAAAGCTGAATATTACTTTGATAATTTATATTAACTAGTCTGAACTTTTAAAAATTATTATGCTAAAATGGCAGTTTGTTACATAATTTTCTCCCACTTGTTACTTGTAATATTGATGACAGTCTGGTTTAATGAATTCAGCTTTTCCCACACAGTGTTCCACATGCACTGTTCCCACAATGCTAGTAACTGCTCATCCAAAAAAAGGGAAAACAACAGTGGATCTGGATCTGTTTTTGAATACATAAATTAGAGAAATACTGAATTAATGTTAATCTAATTCTTTCCTACAAAGCTTTTCAGAAATTTTAGCATTCATGTGGGCTTTTTAATATTCTGTTGGGACTTACATTACAAATGCATTTAAAAATTGACATTTAAAGATAATAGTATTTTAAGGAACACAGTTTGGAATCTACTCATATGTGCTTTTTAAAGAACTGAGTGATAGATCAACCATTCATGGACATTTTTATCATTTTATTTTTAACCAGTTCATTTGTGAATTTGAGGATCTCTCTCTCTCTCTCTCTCTCTCTCTCTCTCTCTCTCTCTCTCTCTCTCTCTCCCATTTCCTTTTTCCCTGTCTCTATTTTTACACAAACATTCTATGGTGGTAAATTTAATACATTTATGGCTATTCAGAAAGTCTCATTTGCTACACTTGCCCCTATCAATATGGGAGACCTTCTTAGTAAAAGCTCTTTAAAAGTATCTTTCCATCCATATTGAACCCAGAGCCTTCACATGGTTAAGAGCATCATCAACTACTTGTTGAATGCCCTGAAGGTTAGAGGGACACAAAATTCATCATATAGCACATAAGCTGTAATTTCTTTTAAGGCATGGATAAATTTTGGAACTAGCTGCAGTCCTGGTTTACTTGACCAAAACAAGCACCTTGATTCTTTTAACTGAACAACATCCTGAATGATTTTGGTGTTAAGTATACCTTTGATCACAAGTGAGAAAACTCCCTAGTATGAATTTCAGCATATTTCTAAGTCATATAGAAATGTTGAAGTCTTTGAATAGAAACAAAGTCTTTGAATAGAAACAAAGAAGAACATGGACATTATTTGAGATTGTATATTACCAAAGTGCTGGTAGATTATGTAATTTTTGGCTTGTGTAAGAGTGTGAGCTAGAGATCTCGGAAGAGCCCTTCAGCCAAATACTTAAAGGAAAAATAATGAACATTCCATGTCACTTGCTAAAAAAATTTTTAAATACAACCATTTGAAAAAGTGGAAATAGTCAAAAGGTTTTTGTATAAGAGATCCTCAAAGAATTTGATTTTAAAGTCAGGTTAATGAAGCAATGGGTTCTTGTAGTACTGTGAGGCTACAGACAAATATAACTCAATAAGCTGTTCAACCATTAATTTATCCTTTCATTTATTTATAACTCTGAAATTAATTACCTTAAAATAGCTGAGAACACAAACAGATTCAGTATTCACAGGAAGAATTGGGTTTTATTCATGGCAACCTGAGAGTCCAAAGAGTAGAGAGAACTTTTACTTTCCATTCACTTAATGTTATCTGTCCACTGAAGTTTGACAACCCCTTGTGGTTATTTCAAGTCCTCTCATCCTACATTGCACCACATACACTTTGTTCCTCACTTTTTTTACACCAGGATATTTTGTGTTTTCTCATAATTGTTTCTTTAGCTCTTGCTAATATTACTCAGAGTGGAACATATACAAGGAACATATAAATATATTTTGTTAATATTGATTGTGTCTCATACTTTGCATAGTAGTGATGTGTTAATATGCTAAAAGACTTTAATCTTATGAGGTAAGACAAAGTAAGAAAAAGAAACACAGACTCCCATTTGGGCACAGAGCCTTCTAATATCCACTTTCTCTATCTTCCTCAGTAACTGAAATCAACTGAATGATGTATATAAGTCATCCCCTTTAGGTTTCTGTGGCCATATAACAAGAGTCTTGGTAAATAAAAGGGAAATTAAGTTGCTAAAAGAAACTTAGAGTCCTTTTACTGGAGAAAATAAATACTTGCATTACATTTTTCTTTATTGTTAAGTGGGATGCTGATGTTATGGCTGGAGCTAGTCTCACATCCTAACTCCTTCTTTACTACATAAGTAAACTTGGAATGTAACTTCACCTCTCTCAACCTATCCCTCTATGCAAAGTAGACAAGGAAAAACCCCCACTCCCTTTGGGATCACTGTGAGATTATAAAAGATAGTGCACTTCAAATGCTCATTTAAAACATGCTACATTTATGCACTCAAATGTTAGCCCTTATCATTACTCCTCAATGGATTGAGTTCATATATGAAATAAATGCCCCCAAATTTTATTAGATGAGAGTTTTAGATCCCTGCCTGAAAAGGCCATCCAATTACTGCAATCCATTTTCCACTTTTTAAAATTATCAAACTTCATCTAATGACATTAATAACCACTTTCACAGTCCTATAGAAGAGAAATAAAGGATCTAAAATGGTTAAGGCATGGGCAAACTTTTAAAGTATATTTCTCTGTTATCATATTTAAATAAGTAAGTAGAAAATATGCTAAATGTAATACTGAAAACATATTTTTCCCATTATTTGGCTCAATATGATTTGGGTCATAAACTGGTTCTTTATTAAATTGGTAGCAAATATGAAAAATTCCATCTGCTATATAAAGCATTCTATCCTTGAACGTTTCTTCTTGTGATGTGTTTTTTTTATATTTTAAGACAATTTAAGATCTTCATGAAGATTAGATGATTTTTAAAGTGCTACTACTTCAAAAAAATCCAGTTGTTGCTCAATATTAATTTGTATTTTTGTATGACACACAGACATGCAAGAAAGAAAGAAATAGAATTTTAAAATTGTTTGATACACAACAAACCTACTTAATACATTCTGCTGCTTTCCTTTCCTTCAGTTTAATATCCTTTCTGATTAATTCTGTCATATTAAAGTCACCAAATAGTTCCATTTCTGAGGGACATTTCATCTAAGTTTCCTACCTGAATTAGTCCTTTCTGTTGGTACCTATACTCAATCTATAACCAGTGATATTGTAACTGGTAAGACTGAAACTCATTTTGAAATGTAAAAAAAAAAAAAAACAAAAAAAAAAACACACACATCAAAAAGAGCCCACAAGGATAATTTAGTGAGAGTTCTTTTCTCATTTTATCTGCTGTAGTTCTAAGAAGCGGTACAGTCTTAGCAACTCCGGAAAGCAATTTCTGGTTTGAAGATTTAAGACACATATGGGCTGGGCACAGTGGCTCACACCTGCAGTCCCAGCACTTTCGGAGGCCAAGGTGGGCAGGAGGCTGAGGCAGGAGAATCACTTGACTGCGGGAGGTGGAGGTTGCCATGAGCCGAGATCACGCACTGCACTCCAGCCTGAGCCGCAGAGTGAGACTCTGTCTAAAAAAAAAAAAAAGATTTAAGACACATATGATTGATCAATTTATATCCTACAAGACAAGGGCAAATTTATTGTTGGTGAGTTGATCTCCATAAATCCAGAAAGAATCAGCCAGCAGCCTCATACAAATATATAAATATAAACAGAAATTTTATTTTCACTAAATTATTAGTTTGAAATTCATTCAATTATTTCTTTTACTATTTAATGTCATTGGCTGATAAATATTACCTAATATATCACACAGAGCTATCACTTTAAATGATTAATAGCAGTGTTATTTTGATACATCAACATACAAAGATATTTAAACAACTAGATTTTATAAATTTTGGAAATAATTACTAGTAACTGCAAAATTTTCCTGTTTTGAGATTAAAGCAATCCCAAAAATATTAATGCTTTGAAATTTGCCAGATTAGTTACTAAATACAAATTAATCAAAATTTGTTTTTACTAATCAATCTTCTTTACCTGAATTTTAGAATCCAGAAATTAATTGAAAGATCTTGCTGGAGTCATATGAAACTTTGAAAAAATAAACAAAAAATACTTTTTTGTGTAATTTTGGTATTATAAGGCTCCATTTCAGAGATTTCAAATAGAAAGTTATTTTCAAAGTTTACTATCTTTTTTCTTCCTTTTTTTAAATTTTTTATTGGATTTTAGGTTTTGGGGTACATGAGCAGAGCATGCAAGACAGTTGCGTAGGAACACACATGGCAGTGTGCTTTTCTTTCCTTCTCCCCTTCACCCACATTTGGCATTTCTCCCCAGGCTATCCCTCCCTACCTCCCCCTCCCACTGGCCCTCCCCTTTTCCCCCCAATAGACCCCAGTGTTTAGTACTCCCCTTTCTGTGTCCATGTGTTCTCATTTTTCATCACCCACCTATGAGTGAGAATATGCGGTGTTTCATTTTCTGTTCTTGTGTCAGTTTGCTGAGGATGACGTTCTCCAGATTCATCCATGTCCCTACAAACGACACAAACTCATCATTTCTGATTGCTGCATAATATTCCATGGTGTATATGTGCCACATTTTTCCAATCCAGTCTATTATCAATGGGCATTTGGGTTGATTCCAGGTCTTTGCTATTGTAAACAGTGCTGCAATGAACATTTGTGTACATGTGTCCTTATAGTAGAACGATTTATAGTCTTTTGGATATATACCCAGTAATGGGATTGCTGGGTCAAATGGAATTTCTATTTCTAAGGCCTTGAGGAATCGCCACACCGTCTTCCACAATGGTTGAACTAATTTACACTCCCACCAACAGTGTAAAGTGTTCCTTTTTCTCCACATCCTCTCCAGCATCCGTTGTCTCCAGATTTTTTAATGATCGGCATTCTAACTGGCGTGAGATGGTATCTCAATGTGGTTTTGATTTGCATCTCTCTGATGACCAGTGACGATGAGCATTTTTTCATATGATTGTTGGCCTCATATATGTCTTCTTTCGTAAAGTGTCTGTTCATATCCTTTGCCCACTTTTGAATGGGCTTGTTTGTTTTTTTCCTGTAAATCCGTTTGAGTTCTTTGTAAATTCTGGATATCAGCCCTTTGTCAGATGGGTAAACTGCAAAAATTTTTTCCCATTCTGTTGGTTGCCGATCCACTCTAGTGACTGTTTCTTTTTCCGTGCAGAAGCTGTGGAGTTTCATTAGGTCCCATTTGTCTATTTTGGCTTTTGTTGCCAATGCTTTTGGTGTTTTGGTCATGAAGTCCTTGCCTACTCCTATGTCCTGGATAGTTTTGCCTAGATTTCCTTCTAGGGTTTTTATCGTGCCAGGTCTTATGTTTAAGTCTTTAATCCATCTGGAGTTAATTTTAGTGTAAGGTGTCAGGAAGGGGTCCAGTTTCTGCTTTCTGCACATGGCTAGCCAGTTTTCCCAACACCATTTGTTAAACAGGGAATCCTTTCCCCCTTGCTTGTTTTTGTCAGGTTTATCAAATATTATATAGTTGTAGATATGTTGTGTTGCCTCCGGTGCCTCTGTTTTGTTCCATTGGTCTATATCTCTGTTTTGGTACCAGTACCATACTGTTTTGATTACTGTAGCCTTGTAGTATAGTTTGAAATCCGGTAGTGTGATGCCCCCGCTGTGTTCTTTTTGCTTAGAATTGACTTGGCTATGCGGGCTCTCTTTTGGTTCCATATGAAGTTCATGGTGGTTTTTTCCAGTTCTGTGAAAAAAGTCAATGGTAGCTTGATGGGGATAGCGTTGATTCTGTAAATTACTTTGGGCAGTATAGCCATTTTCACGATGTTAATTCTTCCTAACCATGAACATGGAATGTTTCTCCATCTGTTTGTGTCCTCTCTGATTTCGTTGAGCAGTGGTTTGTAGTTCTCCTTGAAGAGGTCTCTTACATTCCTTGTGAGTTGTATTCCAAGGTATTTTATTCTTTTTGTAGCAATTGTGAATGGCAGTTCGTTCTTGATTTGGCTTTCTTTAAGTCTGTTATTGGTGTAGACGAATGCTTGTGATTTTTGCACATTGATTTTATATCCTGAGACTTTGCTGAAGTTGCTTATCAGTTTCAGGAATTTTTGGGCTGAGGTGATGGGGTCTTCTAGGTATACTATCATGTCATCTGCAAATAGAGACAGTTTGGCCTCCTGCTTTCCTATTTGAATACCTTTTATTTCTTTTTCTTGCCTGATTGCTCTGGCTAGAACTTCCAGAACTATATTGAATAGGAGTGGTGAAAGAGGGCCTCCTTGTCTAGTGCCAGATTTCAAAGGGAATGCTTCCAGTTTTTGCCCATTCAGTATGATATTGGCTGTTGGTTTGTCATAAATAGCTTTTATTACTTTGAGATACGTTCCATCGATACCGAGTTTATTGAGGGTTTTTAGCATAAAGGGCTGTTGAATTCTGTCAAATGCCTTCTCTGCATCAATTGAGATAATCATGTGGTTTTTGTTTTTGATTCTGTTTATGTGGTGAATTACGTTGATAGACTTGCGTATGTTGAACCAGCCTTGCATCCCCGGGATGAATCCTACTTGATCATGGTGAATAAGTTTTTTGATTTGCTGTTGCATTCGGCTTGCCAATATTTTATTGAAGATTTTTGCATCTATGTTCATCATGGATATTGGCCTGAAGTTTTCTTTTCTTGTTGGGTCTCTGCCGGGTTTTGGTATCAGAATGATGTTGGTCTCGTAAAATGATTTGGGAAGTATTCCCTCTTTTTGGATTGTTTGAAATAGTTTTAGAAGGAATGGTACCAGCTCCTCTTTGTGTGTCTGGTAGAATTCGGCTGTGAACCTGTCTGGACCTGGGCTTTTTTTGTGTGGTAGGCTCTTAATTGCTGCCTCGACTTCTGACCTTGCTATTGGTCTATTCATAGTTTCAGCTTCCTCTTGGTTTAGGCTTGGGAGGATGCAGGAGTCCAGGAATTTATCCATTTCTTCCAGGTTTACTAGTTTATGTGCATAGAGTTGTTTGTAATATTCTCTTATGATGGTTTGAATTTCTGCGGAATCTGTGGTGATTTCCCCTTTATCATTTTTTATTGCATCTATTTGGTTGCTCTCTCTTTTCTTTTTAATCAATCTGGCTAGTGGTCTGTCTATTTGGTTAATCTTTTCAAAAAACCAGCTCTTGGATTTATTGATTTTTTGAAGGGTTTTTCGTGTCTCAATCTCCTTCAGCTCAGCTCTGATCTTAGTTATTTCTTGTCTTCTGCTGGGTTTTGAGTTTTTTTGATCTTGCTCCTCTAGCTCTTTCAATTTTGATGATAGGGTGTCAATTTTGGATCTCTCCATTCTCCTCATATGGGCACTTATTGCTATATACTTTCCTCTAGATACTGCTTTAAATGTGTCCCAGAGGTTCTGGCATGTTGTGTCTTCGTTCTCATTGGTTTCGAAGAACTTCTTTATTTCTGACTTCATTTCATTGTTTACCCAGTCAACATTCAAGAGCCAGTTGTTCAGTTTCCATGAAGCTGTGCGGTTCTGGGTTGGTTTCTGTATTCTGAGTTCTAACTTGATTGCACTATGGTCTGAGAGGCTGTTTGTTATGATTTCAGTTGTTTTGCATTTGTTGAGCAGTGCTTTACTTCCAATTGTGTGGTCAATTTTTGAGTAGGTGTGATGTGGTGCTGAGAAGAATGTATATTCTGTGGATTTGGGGTGGAGAGTTCTGTAAATGTCTATCAGGTTTGCTTGCTCCAGGTCTGAGTTCAAGCCCTGGATATCCTTGTTGATTTTCTCTCTGGTTGATTTGTCTAATATTGACAGTGGAGTGTTAACGTCTCCCACTATTATTGTGTGGGAGTCTAAGTCTCTTTGTAAGTCATTAAGAACTTGCCTTATGTATCTGGGTGCTCCTGCATTGGGTCCATATATGTTTAGGATCGTTAGCTCTTCTTGTTGTATCGATCCTTTTACCATTATGTAATGGCCTTCTTTGTCTCTTTTGATCTTTGTTGCTTTAAAGTCTGTTTTATCAGAGATGAGAATTGCAACTCCTGCTTTTTTTTGCTCTCCATTTGCTTGGTAAATCTTCCTACATCTATTTATTTTGAGCTTTTGTGTATCCTTGCATGTGAGATGGGTTTCCTGGATACAGCACACTGATGGGTTTTGGATTTTTATCCAATTTGCCAGTCTGTGTCTTTTGATTGGTGCATTTAGTCCATTTACATTTAGGGTTAATATTGTTATGTGTGAATTTGATACTGCCATTTTGATGCTAAGTGGCTGTTTTGCCCTTTAGTTGTTGTAGATTCTTCATTATGTTGATGCTCTTTAGCATTTACTGTGATTTTGGAATGGCTGGTACTGGTTGTTCCTTTCTATGTGTAGTGCCTCTTTTAGGAGCTCTTGTAAAGCAGGCCTGGTGGTGACAAAATCTCTGAGTACTTGCTTGTTCGCAAAGGATTTTATTTTTCCTTCACTTCTGAATCTCAGTTTGGCTGGATATGAAATTCTGGGATGAAAGTTCTTTTCTTTAAGAATGTTGAATATTGGCCCCCACTCTCTTCTGGCTTGTAGTGTTTCTGCCAAGAGATCTGCTGTGAGTCTGATGGGCTTCCCTTTGTGGGTAACTCGACCTTTCTCTCTGGCTGCCCTTAGTATTTTCTCCTTTATTTCATCCTTGTTGAATCTGACGATTATGTGCCTTGGGGTTGCTCTTCTTGCAGAATATCTTTGTGGTGTTCTCTGTATTTCCTGCATTTGAGTGTTGGCCTGTCTTGCTAGGTAGGGGAAGTTTTCCTGGATGATGTCCTGAAGAGTATTTTCCAGCTTGGATTCATTCTCTTCGTCCCCTTCTGGTACACCTATCAAACGTAGGTTAGGTCTTTTCACATAGTCCCACATTTCTTGGAGACTTTGTTCATTCCTTTTTGCGCTTTTTACTCTAATCTTGGTTTCTCGTTTTATTTCATTGAGTTGGTCTTCGACTTCAGATATTCTTTCTTCTGCTTGGTCAATTCGACTATTGAAACTTGTACATGCTTCGCGAAGTTCTCGTATTGTGTTTTTCAGCTCCTTTAATTCATTCATATTCCTCTCTAAGTTATCCATTCTTGTTATCATTTCCTCATATCTTTTTTTAAGTTCCTTAGTTTCTTTGCATTGATTTACTACATGTTCTTTTAGCTCACAAAAGTTTCTCATTATCCACCTTCTGAAGTCTAATTCCGTCATTTCGTCACAGTCATTCTCCGTCCAGCTTTGTTCCCTTCCTGGTGAGGAGTTTTGGTCCTTTCTAGGAGGTGAGGTGTTCCGGTTTCTGGTGTTTTCCTCCTTTTTTCGCTGGTTTCTTCCCATCTTTGTGGGTTTATCCGCTTGTCGTCTGTGTAGTTGCTGACTTTTCGATTGGGTCTCTGAGTGGACACCCAGATTGTTGATGATGAAGTATTTCTGTTACTTGGTTTTCCTTCTACCAGCCTAGCCCCTTCGCTGTATGACTGCTGAGGTCCACTCCAGGCCCTGCTTGTCTGGGGTGCACCTCTAGCAGCTGTGGCACAGTGAGGGATGCTACCCGTTTCTTTTTCTGCTATCTTTGTCCCAGGATGATGCCTGCCAAATGTCAGTCTTTTGGATATAGAGGGGTCAGGGAGCTGCTTGAGGAGACAGTCTGTTCTTTTTAGGAGCTCAATTTCTGAGCTGTGAGCTCTGTTGTTCATTCAGGGCTGTTAGTCTGCTATGTTTGACTCTGCTGTAACAGAGTTCGTTAAAAAAAAACCTTTTTTCTCAAATTCTCTGTGTTGGGGGGTTCGGGCTTTATTTTTTGATGTCTGTTGAGGTGTCCTGCCCAGCTAGGAGGCAGACTAGCCACTGTTTGCCTGCCGAGTCTCTGCCCTGCTGTTGTGTGATTTGCCCTGTTCCTGCAGGCTCTGCTGTGGTCTCCGCCATGCCCTGCGGCGGAGTTTCTTTGTTGTAGCATGTTGCCTCGGCAACGGCAGGCTGTGTCAGCAGTGGGCATGTATCTCAGTAGGGACAGGTTGCCTCGGCAACGGGAGGCTGCATCCGCAGTGGGTGTGTATCTCAGTAGGGACGGGTTGCCTCGGCAAATGCTGGCTGCATCAGCAGTGGGCGTGTGTCTCAGTTGGGGTGGGTTGCCTCGGTAGTGGTGGACGCCCCTCCCCCACAGAGCGTCTCGGACCGTCTGCTCGGGATAGTTTGAAATCGCGGTTTTGTTCATCCCACTGGGTACCCTGAACGCTCTGTCCCTGCAATCCCCTGGGCTGGCCTACTGTCCAAGTCTCGTTCAGTCTCAAGTCCAGCCCTCTCAAGTCTCAGGTTGCCGGTTCAACAGGGCACCCGGACAAGTGCGCCCTGTGGGGATTGCTGGGTAGGGCCGGCCGCCGCTGCCCCAGCTGCCGGCTTCACCAGGCAGACTTACTGCCTGGTGTCCCGTGTCTTTTTTATACTTGGGAGTTTCCCCGTTCTGTGGGCAACGAAGTTCAGTCTGGAAATGCAACTCCGACTCACCTCTTTGCGGATTCAACGAGAGCTCCAATCCTGGGTTGTTCTCACAGTGCCATCTTGAGTCCTCCCCCTATCTTTTTTCTTCTTAAGGGAAATTTTAAATTTTAAGACTTGCCTCTGCATCTTTATTTGATATTTTTATAATCTAAAATGTTTTGTGAAAAGAATTCCCATTCAGTAAAACAGAACATTTTTCTAGTGCTTAAAACACAACCTGATTTATTAAACAAATGATTTATGACAGGAAAGCTACTCAATTGTAGCTTTAATTAGGTGTCACCTGTGAGTATGACTTTTTCATTTTGCAGTATATATACTATTTTAAGTGTTCACCTAAGATATTTTATCAAATTTGCATAAATCACATATCAAGTTAGAGCCTCTTTCTGTCCTTCCTGTCATCCCTCATACTCATAATCACAATTTTCTCTGCTTTTCCTCTAAAACACAAATTTATTGAACCCAGGTTAAGGACCGCTATCATTCTGCATTCCGAATCTACAAAGATGAAGAAACAACCTCAGCTCTCAAGTTCTTCATAGACCTACAGCAGAGACTACACAAAATCACAGAGATAAGTGTTATAAGTTCTACAATGGAGGTGTAATCATAGGGCAAGTATGACAGAGAGAGGATCATCTATGTTTGATGAGTAGAGGAGGGCATCATATGTATTATTTTTTAAAGGGCCTTTAATGGAGCAAAATTTTTATGATCAAAGAAGTGAGATAGGATTGTTTAGATAAAAGTGTACCCTGGAATGGAAAAATGCAACAACTTTTTAAGCTCTATGTAGGATTTAAGGCTATGGATCCTGGATGGGTTTAAGAACTTTATTCTGGCAATGGAGTTTGAATAATCTTCTTCCTACTACTTCTTACCTAGAAAGCTCTGGGTAAAGAAATGAAAATGGGTAATGAATGGTCCAAGATATATATATATATATTTAATGTAACCTTTATTACCAATAGAAATAAATCATTAACCATTACTTTGATTTTTTTCAAAATTATAAATCTGGAAAAAAAAATCTCTAAAAACAGTTAGGTCAAAATATTAAAGGTGGTTGATTCTGGAAGGTAAGAATATGTACATTTAAACATTTTCTTCCTTGAACTTTAAAAAATACCTTGTATATCTTCTAACAATACAAAGTTGCTCATGCCCAAAGATAAATTATGTAATTAGAAATTTGAATGACAGATTAATGAAATTATGAATAAGGGCAGTGATTGATACCAAGTAGGAGATGAAAACAATCCTAGTATGAAAGGATGCATTTCTGAATGAAAGCAGTGGAGTGGAAGGCGATTAAGTTTACAAACTCACTGTTGTGTCATAAAAGAGAAGCATATTACACCATGCAATTTCTTCTATTACTATCCCTTGGAGGTCTCCCTTCTTATAACAACACCTATTTTTATATTAAGATTTGTAGTTAAAATTTTATAGTGTCTAAATTAAGACAATAGTACATAATAACCATGAGTCATATGTGACAATTTTAAATTAATTCCTTGATTTTCATAGGAGACAGTCTACACGTTTAAAGGAAAGTTTACATGTGGAAGGCATAAAGCCAAAAACTAAAAGGAATCAGGCCACCTTTTTAAAAAATATTTTATTTTAGCTTCAGGGAGTATATGTGCATGGGTATATTGCATACTGACGGGGATTGAGCTTCTAGTGTTCCCATTACTCAAATAGTGGACATTGTACCCAACAGGTAATTTTCTTTCAACATCTCCCTCTTCCCACTTTTGGAGTCCCCAGTGTTTATTATTTCCATCTTTATGTCCACAGGTGCCTATTGTTTAGCTCCCACATAGGAGAAAATACAGTATTTGATTTTCTGTTTTTGAGTTAATTCACTTAGGATAATGGCCTCAACCTCCATCCATGTTGTTGTAAAGTATTCGATTTCATTTTTTATGACTGTGAAGTATTCCATGATGTATATATACAACAATTACTTTAACCACTCAGCTACTGATGGACACCTAGATCAGTTCCATAACTTTGCTATTGTGAAAATAGGAGTGCGATGAACATAGGAATGCAAGTGTCTTTTTTATATAATGATTTCTTTTTCATATTGCATGGTGCAATATGCTTCTCTTGTATGACACAACAGTGAGTTTGTAAACTTAATCTCCTTTCACTCCACTGCTTTCATTCAGAAATGCATCCATTCATATTAGGATTGTTTTTATCTCCTACTTGGTATCAATCACTGCCCTTATTTGTAATTTCATTAATCTGTCATTCAAATTTCTAATCACATAATTTATCTTTTGGCATGAGCAAATTTCTATTTTTAGAAGATATACAAGATATTTTTTAAAGTTCAAGGAAGAAAATATTTAAATTTCCATATTCTTACCTTCCAGAAGATGTTTGAATGTCCATATTCTTACCCCCAGTAGTGGGACTGCTGGATTGAACAGAGGGTTCTAGTTTTGGTTATTTTAGAAATCTCCATACTATTTTCCATACAGGTTAAACTTTTTTACATTCTCACCAATGGTGTATAAGCATCTTATTTTTTTCATATACATGCCAGCATCTGCTGTTTTTTTTTTTTTTAACTTTTCAATAACAGCCATTGTGACTGGTATAAGATGATATCTCAATGTGGTTTTAATTTGCATTTCTCTGATGACTAGTGACACTGAGTATTTTTTCAGTGTTTGTTAGCTTCTTGCATTTCTTCTTTTGAGAAATGTCTGCTCATCTCCTTTGGCCAATGTAAATAAGT
This sequence comes from Callithrix jacchus, assembly GCF_049354715.1. Taxonomy (NCBI): domain Eukaryota; kingdom Metazoa; phylum Chordata; class Mammalia; order Primates; family Cebidae; genus Callithrix; species Callithrix jacchus. The sequence continues at coordinate 91,575,789 of NC_133511.1, forward strand.
CAGTAGTATTTCTATACACCAATAATATTCAAGCTAAGAACCGAATCAATAGCTTAATCTTATTTACAAATAGCAACAACAAACATAAAGATACCTAGGAATTCATTTAACAACCATGGAGGTGAAAGATCTCTACAAAGGGATCTACTAAACACTGATGAAAATAATTATTGATAACAAAAACCTAAGAAAATCTTTCCTGGACATTGGCCCAGACAAAAAATTTGTAACAAGACCCCAGAAGCAAATGAAACAAAACCAAAAATAGACAAATGGAACTTTTTAAACTGAAAAGCTTATTCTCAGCAGAAAAAAAAATATTCAACAGAATAAACAGAAAAAACTACAGAATGGGAGAAAATATTTGCAATTTAGGTCCCCAACAAAAAGATTTATTATTATCTAGATTATATAAGAAACTCAAACAGCATAACAACAACAACAAGAAACAATCTCATTAAAAAATGGACAAAGGACATGAACAAGCCACTTTTTAGAATATAATGTAAAGGTGTTGTTGGCATTAATTGTCTCAGAGGTAAAAAACGCAAAAGGATTGAGAACATCAAGCTGCAGGACAACTTATTGCAGCAATATGGGTATGAATGTAGATGTGAACAAAACAATTTCTATAACTCTTGAACCAATGAATTTTCTAAAACTTTACAGAGTGAATCTTCCACTGTATCACATCATTTCAAGGGGTGGGACCTAGCTATGATTCTATTCTTGCCATACAGCCTTCTCTTCACTCTCCCACATTTTGAGAGCTGAGGTCAACCTGAAAGATTGTTAATTTTGTCCATTTACAAATTAAATCTTCTGATACAGATTCCTTGTACCAGAAAAGAAGGACAAATTTTAAATTTTTCTACCTAGATCCCTCAGAAGCAGATAGAAATACATGGACTAAGTACAAATCTTAGTTTACATAATAAAAAGAAATGGTATCAAGCATCAGGCCCAAGAGTATAGATATAAAGTTGAGAAACAGTGGATCAGGAGTTAAGGAGATCCATAGAAAGTGAGAATGAAAAGCGATAAATCAGGATAGAGTCGCTGAATTCAAGACATAGTTTATGAACAAAGGAAAGGTAGTCTGAGACCATTTTTACTAAGTGGTAAAAACTCATCTTCATGAGTAGTTATTATTGTTCTTAATTTATTAAAAAGCCAAAATTAGACCGGAAGTTTCAAGTATCTTACGTAATTTTACAGACATGCTCATTATTCAAATGAAGTCTTTCTAACTTTGAAGTCCACAAATTTTGCCTATGCCATATTGACCTTGAGTTTTTGTTTTGTTTTGTTTTGTTTTGTTCTGTTTACTTTTTAAAGCATTTAAAAATATGTTCAGGTTTGCTTTTTGGAAGGATCACTTTGGCATAATGTACTGAAAGGGGGTATGTAATGGACCTATTCTTCTAGCTAAATATTCTCAGTTCTTTTTTGTGTCTTGCATTCAGCTCTTTGAATACCTAGTTGGTCTTTTTTGTTTATATTTAAGCTTGATGATAAACTGATGGGTTAGTCCATTGTTTCTGAGAAACAGCCAATAAAAAGGTTTAAATTTGCAATAATTTTATTAGGGGTATTCCTGTTCTAGAGAAAACAGGGAAGAAGTAGGAAAGACTGGGAAAATGAGTAGATTGTGATGCAAATCAAGCCCTATGCGGAGAACAGAGGGAGGAAATGTTGGGTAGAATTGTCAGAGAATACTGTACAGTCACAGAAAGTTTGGGCAAGTTCAGAGTTCAAGCCTTTCAGGAATGGATCTGCCTTATAGAACTGAACTGTAATTTGCTGGGAGCAGACTGTGGAAATGGAAATCTTGGCAAAAATGGATTGCAGGGGCACTAAGACAATAAGACTCTATGGCTGAAGATCAGCAAGGCATTGTCATAGCTGCAACAGATGACTTACAATGGTTTACAAAAACTTTGAAAATTGCCAGACACCATCTACCTTATACATTAAGGTCTATACTAACTAGATGGCACCATTTATAAAGACATCTCATGCCTCTCCAATATTATTTATATAATTGGATGAGGTTTATGGGAAACCCATTTTAAAGATTATTTAAATAAAAAGAAGATTTGAAAATCTAAATTCAAATTACAAGTGAAATGGAGACTAACAATACAAGCTACTACAAAGGACGAAAAGGATATTTTGCTTCCCAAAATGAAATGACTAGAAAAACCAACCAAGAGTATTAGTGAGTCTTTGGAATACTGACTTAAAAATAAACTTCCGTTTCAAAAGATAACATCTAATATTTCTTCAATATATTCTAACAGATGTTGAGGATGATGAAATAAGGAAGACTAACACTTTTGCAATGGCTTCTATGTGTCCAAGATCCTGGTAGATGATTTGCATTCAATTCATAGAACCACTGTAGTAGAAAGTAATTATTTGTTCCAATTAATAAATAAAAAGAATAGAGCTCAGTACCACTACCCAGAATTACAGAGCAAGGAAATGGTGAAGAGCAGATATCAGTCTAATTATGTGTGACTTTAAATCCTGTAATCTTTCAAGTGGGATATTTTAATTTGTTTATCAAATATGTTCCAAGTAACTCCTATATATTCAGATCCATTTTATGGACTATGAGAGATTTTTATGTATGTATTTATTTATTTATTTTAGACTTTTAATTTTGGGGGTCCAACTGCAAGTTTATTACATAGAGTTTGTGAACTTGTGTAATGGGGGTTTATTGTACAGATTATTTCATCACCCATGTTATAAGCCTAGTATGCATTAATTATTTGTCCTGATACTATTCTTCCTTCCAACCTCCACCCTCCAAAAGGCCCTGGAGTGTGTGTTGTTTCTGTGTGTCCATGTGTTCTCATCATTTAGCTGCTACTTATGAGAACATACAGTATTTGGTTTTCTGTTCTGTGTCCATCCAAAGGACATGATCTCATTTTTTTATGGCTGTATAGTATTCCATGGTATATATATGTACCACATTTTCTTTATCCAGTCTATCATTGATGGACATTTAGGCTGATTTCATGTCTTTGGTATTGTATATATTGCTGCAATGAACACACATATGAATGTGTCTTTATAATAGAATGATTTATATTCCCTTGGGTATATACTGTATATATTCAGTAATGAGATTGCTGGGTTGAATGGTATTTCTGTCTTTCATGATCATTGATAGGAAGAATCATAATAATTATTGTTAAAATGGCCATACTGCCCAAAGCAGTTTATAGATTTAATGCTATTCCTATTAAACTACTGTTGACATTCTTCACAGAAGTAGAGAATACTATTTTAAAATTCAGAAGGAACCCCCCCGCAAAAAAAGCCCAAATAGTCAAGGCAATCCTAAGCAAAAGAGAGGGAACCAAAAAAAAAAAAAAAAAAAGCCCGAATAGCCAAGGCAATCCTAAGCAAAAAAGAACAAAGCTGGAGGCATCACACTATCTGACTTAACTATTACAGGGCTCCAGTAACCAAAACAGCATGGTACTGATACAAAAACAGACACGTAGACCAATGGAACAGAGTAGAGAATCCAGAAATAAGATTGCATACCTACAACTATCTGAGCTTCAATAAATCTGGCAAAAACAAGCAATGGGGGAAAGGATTTCCTATTCCATAAATGGTGCTGGGATAACTGGCTAGCTATATGAAGAAGGTTAAAACTGGACTACTTTCTTATACCATAAAGAAAAGATGTTTTAATGAGGAAACTATATATCCTCATGCCTTCTTTCAAACTGAAAGAGACAATTGATATTACATACAACAGTTTATAAAATGTAAACCCAATTGTGCATCTCATGACTAGTAAATACAATAAACATTCATCATGAGTTGATGCCATTAGTATGAGATTTGTCATATATTTAGTTCATTCAAAACTAACTGAAAATGGCAGATATTTTAAAATGGGGAGTAAGTGCTGGACTTAAGATCCCTAAGACTAAGTTTTATTTCTAATGCTTAACCTCAGAATTATTTTAAGTTACTCTGTATTAATCTTAGTTCATATGTTTCCAAAATGGAGAAAATAAAACTTCACTACATTGTCAGAATGAGATAGGAAACACATGGAAAAGCAAATAACAAATTCTAAGTTGAAATGCAAAAGGCATTATTATAAGCAATGAAATCTGCATTTTATTAGAATGCTAAATTCCAGTCATGTTTAAAGTAGATAAAATTGTTAATCGAGCTGTAAAAAGTTTTCAAAAAGAAAACATCAAAAATATTTGTTTTTCAGTTTAAAAATTCTTCTTCGAATTTTATGATTCATCAATCTTCAGAATGTTTGTATAGTTCACTGATGTTCAAGAGATACCAGAACTCTTAAATAAGATTTCTAGAGTTTTGGAAAGAAACAAAATTCTAATTTTATCCCCCCAAAATACCCTTTAAAAAACAAAACAAGGGAAGAACAGGAAATGCATATTTCTGGAACAGAGAATACCCACAAGATTCATGCAAAAAACATGTATTTTAAAATGTTAAATTCAAGAATTATGATTGGATTATGTTCCTGGGAAGGGAAGACTGATTTTTCAATAAGAGAACCATAGGCTCTTATTCTGTGCTTGTTATTAATTTTAAAAATAAAATTTCACTGGTATTTACCATGTTACAGCTTAATATTTAACACACTTAGTTCTTAAAATAACACTAGAAGATTAGTCTTTCCCCCTTTACAGATGAGGAAACCTAAGTTCATAAGTTTAAGTGACTTGCCAAAGGTGGAACCAGGACATGGATCCAGACACACTGAACTCATTGTTTTTGCTCTTAGCTATACAGTTTAGTATATATTTGTGATGCTATCTCCTTTTTTACATTCTAGGGGCATATTAGACCCTTTCTAAACCCTCCCAGAAAATGTAAAACACACATCCTATCCATGGACTTCTCCCTTTGCCTGGAAGTCTCTTCCTCCAGATATCCACAAAGCATGCCCCTATCCCCACCTTTCCTTCTGGTTTCCATGAAGACACTACAGAATCCTTTCTTGACCACCTTTCACATGTTGTCTTCTTACCTGCTTTGTGTATATTTGTATGTGTATGTGTGTTTTAAGGATGCTTACAGTTTTTTTACATTACATTATAGATTTATTGGCTTCACTCTATATTTTCCACTGTTTTGCTAAACAGTACTTAAACCAATGACTAGTGTCAGGTTGGTGCAAAAATAATTGTGTTTTCTGCCACTATGAATAGTAAAAACCGCAATTATTTTTGTACCAAATTAACATATTGCAGATATTCAATATATGTGTGTTGAATTAATAGGTAGTCATCATTCAGAAATTATGTTAGCAGTTTTGATCATATTGTCTCCTTTACTCTTAATCCTGACAAGCAAGGGTATCAATATTCCACTTCTTATACATGGGGAAACAAATTCAAATAAATAAAATAAATGTAACAGAGACACATAAGTACTAAATACATAAAACAGAATTTGAATCCAGGTCCACATGGTTTTAGATTTCTCACTTTTTCTACTGCATTTTGCTGCCTACTTAGTCATTTTGGCTGAAAAGTTAGAAAAATTGAGATTTTTAAAAATCTCTGTTACAAGCCACCATTTTATAGCAAAACAACATGGTTTAGTGTAAGATATCAATTAAACTAAGTTTGTGGTTTTACAATGATGTTAATTCTTTCCCAAAATATACTTTAATTTATTGTGGTAACTGTACTGAGATATGCAATCAGTTTTTTGTTAATACATAATGTTCAATTTCTTGAATTTGGGGACTTTGGAGACACTTTATCCTTAACCATATGATCCTCCAGAGCTAAGTCAGAATTATAAAGCATTGTATAATAGAATTAAAACTCTGTTTCACAGATGACCACAGTTATATCTGTATGATATCATACAAATATCAGCATTTCCTTTACTTTTGTTGTTTAAATTTATTTTATGAGGCCTGTATATTGTTTCAATATACAATCATGATATGTCCTATGGCCTTCTGATAAGTCTGTGACTGCTTGGCACTATAGCTCATTTTTAGGAACATGCATTTAATTACATTTCCTGTACTAGAATATACCTTTGGTTTAAAATAAGAGTTAAATAATGATATAAGTGCAGAGGTGGTCTGACAAAAAGTTTTGTGGCTATCATTCATTGGAGATGGAATGGTCAGCTAATGCATTCAAATAAATAACTTTTCCATTATTCCCAATGAAACTTGTGCTAAGTTGAATATTTCTAACTGTAAATGGAATCTTTAAACATAATTTTGCTTATGGGACTGATTCCCAAAAGTTAATTTTTGAAAGCTTAATTGAGAAACTTAAAAAGCAAATACCCAGGGCTTTGGAAACATGCATTACCTATGTGAATGGAAAATGCAGTGTTATGAGAATACTTTTTTCTCTATTAGCCTCTGGTGGAGTTGCAAAAAATGCATTTGGATGTGTGGTCAATTGGATTGATTGTAGGCCTTTGAGCAATTCGGATTTAATGTGTGAATCTGTAATATGTGAGATGTTGTATAAAATTATATCTGGAAAATGCCTAGGTGGATTAAAATGATCAATCAATAGATTTAGGACCAAAAGCCAAGTTAAGATAAAATAACATTCAATAAAGTTAAAGCTGGATACCAAGTAAAATAAATTGTTTTAATGTTTATATTGATTCTTTTTTCTGGCTGTAAGTATACTAAAAGCCTTTTGATTGGAACTGGAGTTTGCCTTGGTCCTTTTTCAGAATTCATTCTGGAAGTTTAGGCAAATAAGCTCATTTTTATGGACTTCTGCTACAGAATAAACAAAATCAGGTGATATAAATACAGGGCATATAGGACTGAAAGACAGGTAAGCCTGGATTGTGGAAGCTATGTTTAAGAAATATATTCTGATGTTATAAACATTAATCAGTCCTTCTATCAGACTGTGTGTGAGATATTTTTATGTATGATATCTTAAATGTTCATAAATATGATGAAAAACGGACATTACCTCAGATCTTACAAATTGTAAAGATATTGAGAGGATATGATGAAAACAATTATTAGACTGTTATTTAGAAAACTTTAAAAAGTAGATAGAAGCTGGGTGCAGTGGCTCATGACTATAATCCCCGCATTTTGGGAGGCCAAGGTCAGGAGTTTTAGACCAGCCTGGATAACATGGTGAAACCTTGTCTCTACTAAAAATACAAAAATTAGCTGGGTATGCCTATAATCCCAGCTACTTAGGAGGCTAAGGCATGAGAATCTCTTCAACCCAAGAGGCAGAGGTTGAAGTGAGCCTAGATCACACCACTCACTGCAGTCTAGCCTTTGCAATAGAGTAGACTCTTTCTCAAAAAAAAAAAAAAAAAAAAAGTAGATAGAAAGGAAAAATTCCTTGAAAAAGACATTACACAACTGACTCAAGAATAAAAAGCTTTCTAACAGTTAAATAAGACCTATAATTAAGAATTTTCAAATTAAGAAAACTTTAAACCCACAGGTTACTCAGTTGGTTAATTTTAGCAAACATTTAAGAAAGAAATAACATCAGTATTTTAAAAATTATTTCAGAAAATAGAAAAATCAATAGTTCCTATTATATATGAGGATAGCATAATTTTCAACACCACACCTTACCAGGACTACAAAAAATTATATATTGATCTATCTCATAAAACTAGATACAGTATTAGTATATGAATCCAATGATACATAACAAATCATCACATCAAGGCCAAGTTGGTTACTTTATAAGAATAAAGATTAGTTTTAAATTTGACAACTTATTACAGTAAAAGGAAAAAAGATGAAAAAATCAACTCACATTTGTTATTTATAAAGTAATAAGTACTTATCCAATAATGAATAAAAAGGAATGTCCTTAATCTGATAAAATATATCTACAGAAAACATACAAAAACTACATACTTAATGAAATATTGAAACATTTCTGCATTCAAAATAAAATACTACCCACTATTACCATTTCAACATTGTATTCAATTCACCAGCCAGTTAAGAAACACCAATAAAATAAAATAAAAAAGAAAGACATAAGTATTAGAATATTTTCAAATAGATACTTGTTATCATTGTATTGCACCATAGTCAAAGCTGATGTAGGAGGCATATCATTTTTAACATTTTGTATATATATATAAAGAATACATATATATATCATTTATTTAACATCCTTATACACACACACACATATATATATGTCTATATGCATACATCTATATGTCCTTAACCATTATATTATATTAAATTTTGTGATTTGTACCTTTTTTCAATATGAAGCAATTTATTTATCATAAATAATATTTCCATTTGGAATTTGGAATATGATTTGGAATGTGTATGAGAGAGAGAGAAGAAAAAGAAGGGGTAGAGAAATTCTGAGTCCCTCTCTGTTTTGTGTGATCATTTAATCCACTTTCACTTATTTGTTGCAATTTTTACGTTTACCCTTTTTATTATTTCCTTTCAATTAATAAATTGGCCTTATGCTTTCTTGAATGATAAAGTTTTCTTTATGCTAAATTTTGTTAAAATAATCTGGATTTTAAAATTATGAAATCTATTTCCGTTACAGAATTGAACTTTTAGCAATTAATTACTCATAAATGAGTAGTTTATGAGCCTTTCTTATTAACCTTTTTTGCTTACTATTTGCTATAATTCTTTTTATTTTTGAATCCCTTATTCTGAATCATATTGTTTGTTTTCCCCTTTGACTGGGGTACTTCCTCAAATAATGTTTTTAGCGATAACATGGCTTATGTATTTTTGAGCCTTGCTTGTTTCATAAGACTTTCATTGTTGCCATGTTTTTTAATTATGGAGACCTGATCTTTCTAAATCAGATACATATAAAATTTTCTTTATATTCTTCTATCACTTAATGTTGAGGAGAAGAAATTTTTCATTCTGTCAAATTTGCACGACATCCCTCCTATCACTCTCAACATAATCTTAAATCGTGTTAGATTTTGCTTTAAAACTTGGAATTAACATCATATCAAGATATGTTTGGTTCCAAGGGATGGATCTTCTATCAATTGTTACCTTTGCCTGACATTAACATAGTCATTTCAATTTGAAAATCAGCACTTATTTTCTCACAACAAACTTTTGTTTTCATTTTCTTATGTTTTCATCATAGCTTCCATTCTTTTTTTAGTTTCTATTTTATGCCTATTGCATTTTCTATCCTATTATCACTATCATAATAGAGTAAAAATTTAAGTTTTACTCTATATTCAAAATAAATTATTCAGATTGATTTTCTAACCATTTACTATGTTTTCTAGCAGTAATTCACCTGTGATCCAATGCCTTTATTGAGTTAGTGATTAAAGGCATGTTTTTTACTTATTTTCAACAATTTTATTTTGCTCTGATTGCTCTTATCCTAGCAACATACTTTTACTAACATATGCATATAATATTCTCTCAAATCTACTTGAAGCTTGGAAGTACAATTATCTTTTAAGTATTTGCTATGATATGGTAAAGTTTATGTGATCTAATTGTTTAATTTTTAAACTACTCTGTCTGTGTGTGTGTGTGTGTGTGTGTGTGTGTGTGTGTGTGTGTCTGCATCTCTCTTTCTTTCTTCCTCTCTATGCCATTCATCAGTATTAACAAGATCTGATCTGGTTAATACTAATACAGTATGAGGTGTGAGTTTTATTACCCACTGTTCCCATTACTATTGCTCAAATCTCCGGGCCAGTTTCACACAAGGAGTGGCAAATAAATCAGGATGGGTTCAAATGTAGGATTCCCTTCAGAATGCCTAAGCTGGAAATCAGACTATCAGAACACCACAGTTCAAATGAAGTGGAGACACTCTGGTTTGTAGGCAATTACCTGTATTTTACTCAACACATGATTTGTGCCTGTTTTTCAGTTTGTTCAGCTCCACTACACCTCCACTACATATTCCAGAGTTTTCTCAAGGTTTTCGTTAAAATTTTTTTCCTTAGTTCATGGCATTCTGGGGGAGGTGATGGGCTTAAACTTACAGGTTCAAAGAGTCATTCTGAAACCAGAAAAATAATAACCATAAGTGTAATGAATTGTCTCACACAATGTTTAGGATAGCAAAGGATCTGTGATAATGAAAATATATTGCCTGACTTACATGCCTATGTCCTGTATATATAGTATGTGGAAAACCATGCAGAACAAGCTTATTTTTCCTTTCTAAAAATGTATTGTTATGGTTAAGTTAAAATTGCAATTATTCACAATAAGTCCAACCATTTTCAAAACAAAATAAAGTTACTTTGGCCTGTTTAAAAAAACAAAATAATTTATATCAAAATTAAGTATGTCTGAAAAAGAGAAGAATTTATAAATGCAGTTTATGCTTTGAAATGAATGGAAGACCAGAGACCTGACGTTATTATAATTGCCAGTAAGTGGTTACTACAGTAACAGAGACAGACAGATCCAGAGATTTTAAAATGTATATTTGTATCTAGACTATGTCAACATATGTTTGGTTAAATATCAAAGGAGAGATGTTCACGTATGGTATTTCCTCCCATGTTCTGTTGGAAGAATTTCGTATATCATGAAAATAACATGAGTTACAAGTTTATACAGGTATTTCCTAAGATTTTCAGACAACTGTTCTAAATAAAAGTGCTAGCTAAGAGGTTAGAGAAAATATGTCATTGAAGACTTAATGTCCACTTGAGGCTGCATGTAAGTTAAAAGGGTCTCACCAAAGACTCAGGAATATAGAGATGCTGAGAGTTCCCATTCTAGAGTGTCCACATTAACTATCAGTTCTTTGATACCAACATTCCAGAGACCTTAGGGAAATCTTTTTTTTATTTTTTTCTCTGAGATGGAGTCTTGCTCTGTTACCAGGCTGGAGTGCAGTGGTGCAATCTTGGCTCACTGCAACCTCCACCTCCTGCTTTCAAGTGATTCTTAGGCCTCAGCCTCCCGAGTTGGGACCACAGGCCGGTGCCATCACTCCCGGCTAATTTTTTTTTGTATTTTTAGTAGAGACGGAGTTTCACCATGTTGGCCAGGATGATCTCCATCTCTTGACCTTATGATCCGCCCGCCTTGGCCTCCCAAAGTGCTGGGATTAGAGGCATGAGCTACCACGCCTGGCCAGGGAATGTTTTTGCTTAGGTCATTAGTAGAAAAGAAAATGAGGTGAATTTGTAAAAAGAATTAGCTCATCTATATTATATCTATCAGTGAAATGTCAATCTTTATATATTATGTTATTTTTCTTGTGTATTATGGATGAGTAATTTCCCTTATTACATAAGACATATCAAGTAGTTGCCTAGAGCTGAAAAATTGACCTACATATTATCAATTGACGTACAGCAAAATCAGTAGTGTTTCTCACACATGAACAAATTTTCAAAGGTAAATACATGAATAAAAAAGATAGTAAACTTCTGAAAAAGTTTTATATGATTATCAATTTTTGTATATTGATATTCAAAATATAATAGTATCATATGTAAAGAGATAAAATGTTCTTTTTTTTCCCCAATATATTCTCATACTTAAAACATTTAAGAGCTGCTGCTAGAGAGAATGAGACTATCCTATGACCTCAGCTATCATTTCTCCAGGGGAATCATTTATCAGATGATTGTAATGGCACTTCTCATGCCAAAACATATTTCTATGTAATCACATTCTATAAAACATAATTTGAAAGAAAAAAAAAACACTTCAGGATTTGGGCAAATGTACCAGAGGTATAGAAGTTATACGTTTCCTGGTAGTTAAACCTCACTGACCAACTCTCAAACCAAACCATTTAGAGTCCATCTTTCAGAAAGTGCGCTTGACAATATTTTATAACTAATACTTCAATTGAGAATTTAAAAGTCCAGCTTCATGATTCTAGAATCTATTTCTCTAAATTCTGTTTGTACTTTTTACCATTTACTCATTTCCCTATATTTGTTTTCCTTTTTATTATCACTCATCTTTTCCTTAAGCTGAATTATCATTTATAATGTGGATTCTGCTTTCAACTTCTTATCTAAGCAAAATATCATATAATTACCAGTAGAAAGTGGCCATGTTACCCTTTTTTAGTCAAAGATTTTCATGCCTGTTTTGAAACAGTGTTGGCCTAAGCTTGCACAACATACTTTGTTTGCTGTTCATGCTGTTGGAATGACAATCATTTCCCTGGCTGAGTCATCCTGCAGAAGGCACATAGAGCAGAGAGTCAGTTTTCTTTACTTGTTTTTTTTTTAAATTATTGTAACTATGAGTAATACATGTCAGCTTTTGTCCAGAATACTTTTTTGTATTATAACAACTGACTTTCAAACTATATATATATATATGTATAAAATATATATATTCCCTAGTATATATGTATATATACACAAATACCTATATAGGTATATGTACATGTATGTGTGTGTGTATCTTTTTCAAAGAGTGCTGAGCCAAGACAGTTAAAATGCTTTAAATATGCCATTCAACAAATTAATGAATAACTAATAGATTAAAACAGACCATAAGGGAAATTCTGGACCTCATCTAGCTTGGACCCCTAAACTAAAGGATAACTTTAGCTAAATTAGTCTCTGACAAAATATCAGTGTGCACTTCTGGCAGTCTACAGAGGTTTCATGGACTAGGACCAGTGCATGAATAAAGGTGAAATCTTATATTAAATTTCTGAGAGAACCAATACAGATGTTTTAATTCTCAGTTAATACAAGAATACCAGCCCCATCAGTTGCCAACGTTTTAGCAATTTGCTCTTCTATAGATCGCCTGCTTGAATTGTGAAATCTAGCATTTTGTGTTTCTCAGGCTGTACATTTCATTTGACCACAGCTTAAAAAGAAATCTTTTAATTTCCACAATCACAGTCATGTTTCAATAAGCAGCCAGACTACAGTCTCACAATCTGCATCCAGGAAATATCTTTTAGTATTAACTTCCTTCCAATTAAAACATTCCTTAGATGAGCTACCCAGTGGAATAAAGTTGCATTCCCTGACAGTCTTTAGTCCCACCCAGCTGATCTCTTGCATACAGAAATGTGAGAACTTCTAGTACCAACTTACTGAAAGCATCTCTCTGCAGCCTTGCCTATGTCTTCACTTAGCCCATTTTACTTTTCATTGCAGCCTCTCTGAGATGGGATGAGTGCTGCTGTGGTTTAAAGGCAAAATATACCTTCAAGAAAAACAACTCTAAAATTCATCCGTCATACTGAAGTTAATTGTCTAGGAAAGGCATGAACACAGAAAACTACCTAGAGTCAGCTCTGCCGTGTTTTATTTCCTTTGGATTTCCAAGTGAAAAGAATTACAGGAAAGCCTATAGTTATGACTGATTAGAATACTGTGATTTTTTTTCCTAGTGCATGATTTTAAAGAATTCAGTAGTGTGAACTTTGCTTTACATAGTTACTTGGGAATTTTGCAATGTCAATTTTAAAATTTGAACTGGATAATTTTTCTCCTGAAGGCTTCAGACATGAACATGCTTCCAACTTAGGTTTTGCTTTAACCTGTTTGACTGAACTCTCTGGCGATTCTAGTCAATTGGAACTTCAGCATGCCAGTTCTGTCCCGAGTGGTAAGCTAAACTTTAGATTGATATGTTTGACTGTCTTAACTTAAATCTGTACTTGTTTAATATCTGATGTGTGAAAAATAAATGTTCATGTCATCCACTTTGTGATGGTATAGCTGATGCCAATTTTAGTTTCTTCAGTTATTTTTTCCCAAAATGTATAAATAGACTTTTGCCAAAAAAAAAAGAGAGAGTTGAAGTTTTTGCGCATAGAATTAAATGTCAAAAAACAGTCAGTAAACTCAGAAAAGTGTTAGTGGTGAAATAGACTTTGTTCCTCTGAATGCTCAGGCCTATCAAGGCTTTGTTTGTTTTGGCAAGACTGATAAAATCAGGAATCTTAACCATAAACTGCAAAGAAAACACTTGCCATTTTAATTCATCTCTTTTATCTCTCATTCTTTTGTACAATTATACAAAGGATAATATATTATTTATGTTCTCATTAAGATAATATTCCTTTTAGTTATTTTTATGATCTGACTTAGATTCTATATGAGCTGACAGTGTTAATATAATTAAATTTGAATTTTTTAAAAAACCTCTGAGTGATACTCAAAATCTGACAGTTTTTGTGCTTGCTCTGCAGGTCTGAGGGAACAATACTGTGCACTTATAGCTTGCATTCATCAAAACATTCTAAGAGTTTGATTTATAATGAACAGCTCTTATGTGTCAATAATGAATTAATTGTGCTTTGTAGAAAATATTTTGCATAATAAGTAGATATTTTAAATGTTGTACTGAAGTAAAACTGCTATAAGCTGTTTATCTTTCCTTATAAAAGAAGACATTGCAATGGGAATGTAAAAGTTAGACAAAGCTATTATAACTCTGGATATCACTGTACACTGATCTTTGTCCCATGAAAAATCTTGTAGAAATAATAAATTCCATTTAACAACAAGAGGATTCATCTAAGACTTTTGGCATACTTATTTATTATATGACCAACAGTCAATCCCTGATTTATTGCTTATAGATTATGTATTATATGAGTTGTTTTACAGTGTAAGCATTTTGTAAACAGGAGATAAACATTCTTTTGTAAACTTTCATTTAACTATAAGAAAAAATCTCCATGCTGTTATTTTGTCTTCTAAAACTGAGACTTACTAGATATTGAACCTACAATTTCATATAAGTAGGGAAATGAAATTTTTACAGATGTACATAGCTTTTTACAGTAGACTTGGTTGGAAAAAGAGGTTCATAAACAAAGAATCAATAGTTTAAATATTCATGTTTTTCTCACCATTTTTTTGTCTTCTTATCATTTCTGTCAGAGTTAGCACATTCATTCCATTAGATTCAACTACTGTCTTTATGCAGTTGACCAACACATCTGTAGTGCAAATATATCTCCTTCCCAGAGCTGCATACCTATAACAGCCTAGAAGACACTTCCACCTTGTTATTCTGGCAGTGCCTCACACTCAACACATCTCAGTTGAAGTCCTTCAAAATGCTTCCTCCTTTTTGCTTCCATATTTTTTTTTTCGATGACTCCTAAGTTATCTCAAATATTCCTTAACATTTAAGCAATGACAATTTTGTGTTTATTTGTATGCATATTTAATATCTATCTTCTATACTTCTTTGTCCACCATGACAGCCTCTTTACACAGTTGAATGCATCACCATTAAATGTTCTTCAAAATATATTTTGACTCTTCGAGATCAGCCTGACAAAACATAGAGAAACTCTGTCTCTACTAAAAATACAAAATTAGTTGGGCATGGTGACACATGCCTGTAATCCCAGCTACTTGGCAGGCTGAGGCAGGAGAATTGCTTGAACTTGTGAGGTGAATATTTATATATATATATAATATAGAATATGTAGAATTAAATGTCAGATATATAAATATAAATATATATTATATATAATATATATTTAAAATATAATACATATAATAGATATAATTATTATATATTACAATTATATTTATATTATATATATATATATTTTGACTCACTGACTGACTGGCTGAGGAACTGAAAGACTGCTCTCTTCATTTCCCTCAGAACAGACACCTGTATAGACTTCGAACTGAGCTCACCTTTCCAGGTTTTTCATAACAAACCTCCTGCCCATGGATGGCCAGGAAATCTTTTGTGAAGCACAACTCTCACTCATTTCTATCTTTGCTCACTATTTTTATAATTCTATATAACCTGTGTTATAAACCTGGTGCTCTATGATTAAAATTCTTTTTTCCAAAATTTTTCAAGCCTCATGTAACCTACAAATATTCCACAAGTATAATTTACATTCTTCAATCACTGATCATATTATTCTTTTAAGATAATCTCCAATAATTATTTTCCTCTGCCTCCATTTATTATGATATTGTTGAGATCAAATATTCTCTTTTTCTGATATGTATATGGTCATATCTCTGTACAAAGGGATTTTTTTCCTGTTGGTGAACATCTGTAGATATTTGTCCTATATATGAAAACGTTTACATGTCAATTTCTATTATAACTATGTAGTATACACATGTATTTTATTAGACTATGTTTCTTGAAGGTAAGTGTCACTACCCAATTGTTTGTAGCTTATGCCTGATACACATGTAATAACTATGATTAAATAAATGATCAAATAATACATCATAGTATACTTTTCTGATGTGTTTTCTGCCATAAGGTACATTTATTTTAAATCAATTTATACATATATTGAATTAAATTTTCAAATAGATTGTGTGGAAATTATCACACAATTTGCCTCCTGATGAGATCATCATTCAGGATACTGATGTGGAATTTGTCATTCATTTGAAACTTTATGCATCATTGAACTTTCCAGAATCTATTTTGTATGCTAGGATTTTTTACATTATTTTTAATAGAGTCAAGTGTTATTTATGTATTCAGATTTATTTACTGCATGCTTAGCATTGGGAGTAGTGGAAGGGGCATGTGTATGAAAATGAGGTGATAGCCAAAGTAGAAGAGAAGTCTACCATTTTAATCGCAGTGGTGTGGCATTATTTTCTTAACATTCATGTACACATATTCCTAGCAGGGGAAAATAAAATAGAACTGATGAAGTTTAGTTTGTAGAAATTTGATCAGGTATGTCTAAAAGGAAGTGTATCATTGTTATCAAAAACAGTACTTATACCTTTCACTTATGTAATAACTTATACATATCTCTTAATACAGAATATCAGTCATTCTCACAAAACATCTCTAAGATAGTATTCATTTATCTTAAACTCCATGCATTAGAAGGAAAATCCAAAGTTAAAGAAGTGATGTAATTAAATTAAAGTCACACATATAGTAAATGTGTGTGTTTGGGAGAGGGGGAGAAGGACAGCTGAGAGAGAGCTGAATTGAAGAGTTTTTAATCTGTTCTCTGTCTCTAAATTTACTGTTCTTTTCCTCCCCAATACTACTTGAAAATTAAGTTTAAAAATAGTGCAATGAGGGAAATTGCCTTTTTGTGTTTCAGAAACAAATGTAATTAATAATCAGAAATCAGCAACTAAAACATTAATGTATTTTTATTATACTTCAAGCTCTGCATACATGTGCAGAATGTAGTTTGGTTACACAGGTATACATGTGCCATGGTGGTTTGCTGAACCCAGCAAGCTGTCATCTAGGTTTTAATCCCTGCATGCATTAGATATTTGTCCTAATGCTATCCATCCCCTTGCTTTCCACCCACTGACAGGGCCTGGTGTGTGATGTTCCCCTCCCTGTGTCCATGTGTTTTCATTGTTCAACTCTCACTTATGAGTGAGAACATTAGGTGTTCAGTTTTCTGTTCCAGTGTGAGTTAGTTTGATGAGAATTATGGTTTCCAGCTCATCAACGTCTCTGCAAAGGACATGAACTCATTCTTTTTATGGCTGCAGAGGTTTTCATGGTGCATATGTGCCAAATTTTCTTTATTCAGTCCTATCATTCTTGGGCATATCGGTTGCTTCCAAGTCTTTGCTATTGTGAACAGTGCTGCAATAAATATATGTGTACATGTGTCTTTATAGTAGAATGATTTATAATCCTTTGGGTATATACCCAGTAAGGGGATTGCTGGGTCAAATGGTATTTCTGGCTCTAGATCCTTGAGGAATAGCCACACTGTCTTCCACAATGGTTTGAACTAATTTACACTCCCACCAGCAGTGTAAAAGCCTTCCTATTTCTCCACATCCTCTCCAGCATCTGTTGTTTCCTGTCATTTTAATGATCTCCATTCGAACTGGCATGAGATAGTATCTCATGGTGGTTTTGATTTTCATTTCTCTAATGACCAGTGATGATGAACTTTTTTTTCATATGTTTATTGGCTGGATAAATGTATTTTTTGAGAAGTGTCTGTTAATATCCTTCACCCACTTTTTGGTGGGGTTGTTTTCCAATTGTAAATTTGTTTAAGTTCTTTATAGATTCTGGATATTAGCCCTTTGTCAATGGATAGATTGCAAAAATGTTCTCCCATTCTGTAGGTTGCCTGTTTACTCTGATGATAGTTTCTTTTGCTGTACAGAAGCCCTTTACTTTGATTAGATGCCGTTTGTCAATTTTGGATTTTGTTTCAATAGCTTTTGGTGTTTTAGTTATGAAGTCTTTGCCCATGCCTATTTCCTGAATGGTATTACCTGGGTTTTCTTCTAGGGTTTTTATGGTTTTAGGTCTTACGTTTAAGTCTTTAGTCCATCATGAGTTAATTTTTGTATAATATGTAAGGAGGGGGGTCCAGTTTCAGTTTTCTGCATATGGCTAGCCAGTTTTCCCAACACCATTTATTAAATAGGGAATCCTTTCCCTATTGGTTGTTTGTGTCAGGTTCCTGAAAAATCATATGGTTGTAGATGTGTGACGTTATTTCTGAGGCCTCTGTTCTGTTCCATTGATATATATATATATATGTATATGTTTTGGTAACAGTTCTATGCTGTTTTGGTTACTGTAGCTTTGAAGTATATTTTGAAGTCAAGTAGCATATGCCTCCAGCTTTGTTCTTTTTGCTTAGGTTTGTCTTTGCTATATGGGCTCCTTTTTGGTTCCACATGAAACTTAAACCAGTTTTTTTCTAGTTCTGTGAAGAAAGTCAATAATAGCTTAATGGGAATAACACTGAATTTATAAATTACTTTGGGCAGTATGACCATTTTCATGATATTAATTCTTATCTGTGAACATAGAATGTTTTTCCATTTGTTTGTGTCTTCTCATATCCTTGAGCAGTAGTTTGTAGTTTCCTTGAAGAGGTCCTGCATGTCCCTTGTAAATTGGCATCTGAAGAATTTTCAGTTTCTAGTTGTCTATCAAAGCTTCTTGATGACACTTTCTATTCCAATCTCCCCAGTTTGGTTGGACCTCTCACAGAAGGACCCCCTGAAGCTTCGTTTGGCAGAATAGGAAATTCTGAGTTGAAAATTTTTTTCTTTAAGAATGCTGAATATTGGCCTCCACTCTCTTCGGGCTTGTAGGGTTTCTGCAGAAAGATCTGCTGTTAAGTTTGATGAGTTTCCCTTTGTGGGTGACCTGACCTTTTTCTCTGTCTGCCCTTACAATTTTTTTCTAATTTCAACCTTGGTGAATCTGACAATTATGTGTTTTGGGGTTTCTCTTCTCAAAGAGTATGTTTGTGGGGTTTTCTGTATTTCCTGAATTTGAATGTTGGCCTGTCTTGCTAGGTTGGTGATGTTCTCCTGTACAATATCCTAAAGAATGTTTTCCAACTTGGTTTCATTCTTCCTGTCCCTTTCAGGTACACCAATCAAATGTAGGTTTAATCTTTTCACATAATCTCATATTTCTTGAAGGCACTGTTTGTTCCTTTTCATTATTTTTTCTCTAATCTTGTCTTCACACTTTATTTATTTCGTTAAGTTGATCTTTAATCTCTGATATCCTTTCTTCTGCTTCATTGATTCAGCTATTGATACTTGTGTATAATTCATGAAGTTTGTGTGCTGTGTTTCTCAGCTCCATCAGGGCAATTATGTTCTTCTCAAAACTGGTTATTCTAGTTAGCAATTCCTTTAACCTTTCTTCAAGGTTTTTAGCTTCCTTGCATTGGGTTAAAACATGCTCCTTTAGCTCAGATGAGTTTATTACCCGCCTTCTGAAGCCTACTTCTGTCAGTTAGTCAAACTCATTCTCCATCCAGTTTTGTTCCATTGCTGATGAGGAGTTGTGATCCTTTGGAGGAAAAGAGGTGTTCTGGTTTTTGGAATTTTTAGCCTTTTCGTGCAGTTTTTCCTCATCTATATGGATTTATCTAACTTTGGTCTTTGATGTTGGTGACCTTCAGATAGGTTTTCTGTGTGCACAATGTTTTTGTTGATGTTGATGCTATTCCTTTGTGTTTGTTAGTTTTCCTTTGAATAGCCAAGCCCCTATGCTGTAGGTCTGCTGGAGTTGGCTGGAGCTCCACTCCAGGCCCTGTTTACCTGGGTATCACATGCAGAGGCTACAGAACAGGAAAGACTGCTGCCTGCTCCTTACTCTGGAAGCTTCATCCCAGAGGGGCACCCAGCAGATGCCAGCCAGAGCTCTCCCATATGAGGTATCTCTTGACCCCTGCTGGGAGGTGTCTCCCAGTGAGGAGGCACAGGATCAAGGACCCATTTGAGGAGGCAGTCTGTTCCTTAGCAGAGCTTGAGCGCTGTGCTAGGAGATCTGCTGCTCTCTTCAGAACCAGCAAACTAACACAGGAAGAGAAAACCAAACACTGCATGTTCTCACTCATTAGTGCGAGTTGAACAATGAGAACACATGGACACAGGGAGAGGAGCATCACACACCAGGGACTGTCGAGGGGTGGATGCTAGGGGAGGGATAGCATTAAGAGAAATACCTAATGTAGATCACAGGTTGATGGGTGCAGCAAACCACCATGGCACGTGTATACCTATGTAACAAACCTGCACATTCTGCAAATGTATCCCAGAACTTAAAGTATAATTTTTTTAAAAATCACTCTGATTCAATAGGAGAGGACACCATGACACCTCTCCAACCCAATCCTATGCGCTGATTGGTACTTGCTGAACTCCTTTGGCTGAAGTATGAATACCCCCAATAAGATACATGGACTGAGAGCAGGCAATGGGAGAATCCCTCAAAAGGAAGCCATTCTAGATCTGTTTCCTCATTTCAAAATCAAAGTACTTGGATAAGACACTCTCAAGAACTTATTTCAAAGAATCTTCCTTAATTTTTTCATAGGTATTTTATTAAAAAGTGATAAAACTCTATAGTGGGAGATTTTATGAAATCCTGCAAGTCACCATACATTCTGACTGCTTACTGCTTAATATAAATTTGCACTCTGTGAAATCTAGCCATCAGCTTCTGATTCTTCAACTTCCTATATCTATGGTCTCACCCATCACTTCTGAGCCTTTTCAAAGGTCATTGTGCTGTATAACCTGGGCCTTTTTTTCATTTCCTCAAGAATGCTGGTGAAACCATTGCTTGTCACTTGCCTTTGTCATGGTGGTTGCTATTATAGATAGTGGTATTTTCCCTATCTATAGATGACCAATAAACTATCTGTATTGTTCACGTTTGTGTCTTACTTCCACATCTCATGTTTCAGCTTTAATTTTGCTTGCCCTTTGCTTTTTCCTAGTCTATAATTTGAGATCTCAAAAGATAATTATATTTGTTTGTAGTCTCTGGAAATTCTATCCAGAAGGTTCTTGCTTCAGTATGAGTAGAAAATGTAAGCTTTAATGATAATATGGTATTTGATATTCTCATTTTTTACAATTCATAAATGCAAAAATCTATGTCATTTATCTTTGTACTTTTCTGAGCTACATACAATAATTAAATACTTGTTGGGACAGAAGTGGAAGTTGCCTACCTAGGAATGTAATCAGGTAATTCAGGATTTCCATCTAAATTAATATTGTTATTGTGTATAGTTTGCAGCAGAGAAGTAATTACTTGGACACTAGCATCAGACTAGTATTCAGAGTTTGCACTGCTACTCATTGTATGACTGAAGAAAGTTAAATAAATCACTCTGTGTTTCTGATTCCTCATAAGGGTGTAAAAATCACTACCTCACAGAGTAGTTAAGAACATTACATGATATGTCAAAAACCATTTAGCACAATGCCTGTAACTAATATCTAGCATATGCTATTATTAAAAATATACTATAGTTATTTTATACTATACTATGCTATAATAAATATACTATAGTTATTTTATACTAAAATGAGATTAGTTACTATAGTGGTATTCCAGAAGGTGATGATTAAATATGTGCTAGGTCTCACAATTTAAATGAGGCAAATAGCAAAATCCTATCTAGTGCAAACTGAGCTTCTCAAATTGACACACAATTATCCCCAGGGATGTCTGACAGTGTGTATAGAATATATATCACACAATGCAGGAGAATTTATCTTACTTGATGAAAACTTTTATTCTTTTTAACATTAAAGAAGGACTTGGCAGGAAATGAAACAAATGTCATGATCCTTTTTCTAATTTTTTCATTTTTGTGGGTATATAGTACACACACAGACACACACACACACACACACATTTTGAGATGGAGTTTTTCTTGTTGCCTAGGCTGGAGTGGAATGGTGCTATCTCAGCTCGCTGCAATCTTCACCTTTTGGGTCTAAGCGATTCTCTTCCTTCAGCCTCTCGAGTAGCTGAGATTACAGGAACATGTCACCACGCCCAGCTAATTTCTTGTAGTTTTAGTAGAGATGGAGTTTCACTATGTTGGCCAAGCTGGTCTCGAACTCCTGATCTCAGATGATCCACCCACCTCAGCCTCCAAAGTGCTGGGATTACAGGTGTGAGCCACTATGTCTGACCAGGTGTATATATTTATGGGGGTACATAACATATTTTGATATTTTGATACAGGCATACAATGTATAATTAGGTCATAGTAAATAGAGTATCTCTCACCTCAAGCTTTAATCCTTCCTTTGTGTTACAAATATTCTAATTACATTTTGATAAAATGTTAGACTACAAAGTAAAACTCCTTTTGACTTGTAGATTCTATGGGCATTCCTGTTTTTCTACCAATAGAAGTAGATCTAAAAGAATGTATGTGAGGCACTGGAAAGAAAACAGAAAAGTGTTGGCTGCACAAGGACCTTGGTATCTGTTGGCTGCTTGGGTGTTGATGCCTGATGATGACAGTGGCATCTCCGTGGTCTTAATGTCTTGAATCCAGTGTGGCTGTGTTAATTTTAAGTATTAACACCACGAAACAGTGTTCTCAGCATATCAAGGGTCTTTGTAAAGCAGCCAGAAATTTTACTTTACTTCAGTGGAAATTGGAAAAGGAAAATGAACTAATGTATGTACCAGAAATTAAATTTTGCTATTTTGTTTTCACTCTGGACAAAAAAAAGCCAGAAAAAAAGACTTCCTGCTTTCATCATTAAGAGTTAATGTAGCCTTTAGAAATGAGATACCTTCTTTGAATTATGAATAATGCATTAAAGGAGGAAATAGAGAGAGTAATAATCATGCATTATCTAGAGCAAAGTGACTAAGTTGTAGATGGGTAAAGCTAGATTTATTAGCTTCTTTTATATGATAATATGAAAGTGAGGCCAAAAGAGCACGAGTGGCTTGTCTTAGGTCACTCAGATAATTAGATATAAAGGTCAGCCTATAATTCTCTATATGCTGAATTGTTATACCATTATGTATCTTCTTACTCCCAAGGGTCATCATTACATAATGTAAGATATGACTTGGACTTTGACATAGAACAACTATGACTGTAGCTTAGACACAGGAAAGATTAGAACTTGTGCAAGTTATTTAAAACTTCTCTGCCTATTGTCAGTGAGATACCTACTTTGTAGAGTTGACTGCTGGATTGAAAATTGTGTGAAAAATACCTTGTGCAGGGAAGGGGCCTAGAATATATATTTAATGGGTGAGATGTTGCCCCATTTTTTTTCCCATTGTTCTTCATTATCTTACTCTTTTGTGACTTCTCAACTCCCAAATTCCTGGGCCATTCATATAAGTTGTTATAAGGACCAAGAGATATATATTAAATCTGAAAACCAAAAAGTCCAACAAATACTCATATTACTCTGAGTTTTCTAGTTAATTCTTGCAACTACATGACCTTTAGACCAAACAAATGCTCTTGAGAGTGAATTGTTTTAATTGCAAAAAATACAAAGATCTGGGAGTATCGGTCTAACCATCTTTAATAATATAAGAATTCCCACCTTATCATTTCTTTATTTTTCTCTAACTTAAATAATTTATCATTTACTTTACTTGTCCTGCAGATATTTTCTTCAGAATTCTCATCTGATTCCATGGTAGATAAGCACAACTCAGCATTTTATAGTTCTTTTCCACTGAATATTAACTCTAGCTAGTGAGATTTCAGAATTCATGCTCCATTTTCAAAGCCAACATGAAAGCATGTCCCAAAGCAAAACCATTTACAGAAGTAGTTAATTCTACAGTAGATCCAGTTAGTGGGTTTTGGAAATCGTTGCTTCCACAAACATACTACATATTTTACAATTTCTGATGAACACAGTATGACCACAGAGAGCTTGGACATTTTTTCCTCTTATTTTGCTTTGAAAATCAAATAAAACTATTCTTAAAAATTCCCTTATATACTTTTATAGGTATTCTTTATAAGATTCATTAAAACAAAGTAGAACTTTGTTAACTTCTAAAATACATACACAGAAACATAGATTTGAATTGATATTGGCAATTTTACCACCCAAAAAGGTGACCAGAAGAATTAGTGAAAGTTCTAGTGTATAAAGTGTTCACTATTTGTGAGTCAGCAGTATAATGTAGGGCCTACCAAAACACAAGACATTGTACAAGCATAAAAATTCTTTAAAAGAAGAATGAAAAAAGAATTTAAAAATTCATTAAAAGAAGAATAAAACATAGCCACCACGCCCGGCCTTGTATTATCCTTTTTCTAAGTGGAATATTTTTTCCATATTCCATGCTACAGACTTTAGAATTTACCTTTTGCAGCATCCATGAGCTGTTTGTAACTCAGGAATGGTTGTTTAGGGGACAAATGATGTAGCTATTCATTATAGTATATGAGATAGCTATTGATTATAGTGTCTGCTGAAGGAAAAATAAATGATAAAGTAGAAGTGTTCTGGCCTTTTAAGCTAATAGATAAATATGGTCTAAAGAAGATAGAATAAAAGGAAAGAAAAACTTGAAATGAAAGAAGGAGGGCATTCCTGGGGAATGAAATGAAGAACAAAGAGCATGTCTTCACAAAGCATTCATTCATGTGTCTGTGTATGCATGTGTTTGCTAGTTTATTTTTTGCCATTCTGTTATACATACCTTTTTTTCCAGCATGAATATTCTCATGTTCTCTTGAAAAGTTATCCCTTTTCCAAGGGATATCCTGTGGCTCTCGAAGTTATTGACATAGTTTGTGCCCCATATTTAAGCTATGCCTGAAGTCATTCTGCCTTCCAACACAGACTTCCAACTTATTGGCTTATTGTTGAGCCAATAAATTTCTTATTGTTTATGCTTAATTTAACACTTCTGTCACTTGCAACAGTATGAGTTCCCAGTGATAGATGTGACAATGAATTTCCAGTTTTGGTCAATGGCAACAAGATCTACCTGGCTCATACAAAAGATGCATGTTCTGGAGTAGTGGGAGGTTAAGTCAAATGTGAATAGAAAAGTAGACCTCAAATGCTAATTAATAGCATTGGCCAGTAGCCTTGATAGTTATCTTACTATTTACTGGAGATCAATTTTAGCTTTCCTTTATTTTTTTTCCTCTTCAAGGCCTGGTAACATTAATCTGTGCCACAGCCAAGCAATCATTTATCATTTATGGAAATCTAACAAACTGTGGTCTTGACCTTTGCTCTCAAGGTTCCCAACTCCATATCCCTTTGTAGCTAAAATAGATGGAAACAGCCTCATATAGAAATTGAACACATCCCTAAGGCAACATTTTACTTTTTTCTTCCTCCCACTAAAGAGAAATCTTATTTAATTTGTAGGGGGAGGAGGAGCTGCTTAATCTTGGGCTGTTTACAGAATCTCCTCCAGGGGTCTCAGATAGGCCAAGCCTATCTGATTCAGTTCTATTTCAGGGCAGAATCCATGTGGGTCTTTTATGTTCCTGTTTGTGATTTCATGCAGGAATGGGACACAGGCATAAATTTATACTTGTATCACCACTGAGATATGTCATATATAACCATCTGGTTAGGAACTGGGCCAAAGATTCTTTTACACTCTGAGAAACTGGCTATGGAAGTTGTTGATATTAATGACTATCCTTTTCTTCTGTATTTTCAGGTTACTGTAGGGACAAATGCCCATGGATTTTTATATTCCTTAGTATAAGGAAACTTTTTTTCTTCAGTGGATGGTTTTAGAATAAAATACATAAGGCCTACCTTGGCAGTTGTAGTGTATAACTACATCAGTGCTCATCATCTTCTTTATGGAAACAGTGGCCATTTGTTTTAAGAAACCTACCTTTGTCTCTTTCTTAATTGTAATGTCAGTAGATTATACCACAGTGTCTGGGAGTTAGACTGACTAATTTATGACCAAACAGTATCTTATTGATTTAGAAGGGAGCCTCAGCTTATCCAATAAGTGTGAACTTTAAGGCTTTAATTGGTAATTCAGGGTTTACTTTCTGGGTTTGGAAAGAATATGAGGCTTTGAATTGAGTCGTGAGGAGAAAGCCTGGTATTGTCAAAAATGATCTGGGGAGCCTGAAAATGAAGGAAATCCAAAGGAAACAAAGTCAAGAGATTGCTCTTACTGTAATGTTGGAGTATAAATCAGTCTCTGCCTGAAGCTACCCTGAATTAGGAGCTCAGTAAATTTAGGTCATTTTATTTGCTTAAACCAATCTAAATCAAGACATGTAGCTATTTGTAGTCTGATAAAATAAGAAATATTTTCTCCTTTTGCCTCTTTCCTTAGAAAACTCTTTCCTTTTCTTCAAAATTTATCTCAGATATTGTCTCATCTGAGAGGCTTTCTTTGGCACAGGTGGATAGTTTCTCTCTCTTTCATAATCTTTATCATATGCTATATTTGCTTATCTATATCTTGTGTTGGAAATTACAATTTGTTGTATTATATTTATTTAGCCCCTCTTCTGTGCCACATTGGGTTAAGCTTTAGAGATTTGATGCTGAACAAGGCCAACATGGTTTATGCCCTGTGTGTACTATTGAACTGATAGGTTATTGATAATTAGAGATGTTATGTGTTTTAGAAAAAGGGAGATACAGAGAACCAGGGAAGCCATGCAAGAGGATACTAAACAAAAGATTACATGTATGATATATCTTGGGAATAGGAAACGAAAGTTGCACAATGCTAAATATGATCATTCCTGGAAAGAATTGGCCGCTTAATAATGGTGTTTCATTTGTTTTTTTTTAATCACTGGGAGCTGTTTTAATTACTTGTATGCAACAGAAACTTTTAAAAAGTTATTGCATTTGTACATGATTCAAAACATATTTACTTCTGAACCTTCCTTGACTAACACCCCTCCACAAAAATCTTTCCTGCTGTAATTCTCAAAGCTTAATTTTTATTGAATATCCACATTGCCTTTATTTTATTTATTTACATTTTGAAAGTTGATGCTTGGCATTAGTAAGCCTTATATCTAAGATCTTCAAAGATCTATCCAAAATCACAAATGCAGAAATTTTACCAAAGCAGGTAATTCTCCTTGTATCGCGATTTCACCAAAAGTCACATATATAAGCGCTATGTGTCCACAGCACAAGCTTTTCATCTTTTCAATATTCATCAACATTTTATCTTCTATGCTGTAAAATTACAACTTGACTAAAGCACTCAGTAAAAAAAGAAAATACCTTTTCTTATTTTTATACACCCCATATTATGGCTTTTGTTCAAATTTACACTGAATTTAGCAATTCACTCTTGAGAATATCTAAAACTTTTATGTCCAAGCTAAGAACCAAGAATTCCTTTTATCATATCTGTTGACTTTGTCTTTTCTTCTAACCCAGTTTCTTCCAGTAGATTTTACTCTGCCTTATGCCAGGGGCATTTTTTTAAAGAAATGTTTGCATATGTGACTTTACAAGAGCTACCATTTACTCAAATTACAAATAGAGAAAAGATGAAAAGAGACAAATATATGAAGAGTTGACTCTGCCTTTCATCAAAAGCTAAGTGACTCATACTACTTAACTTTGTGACTTAATAAATAACAAGTGAATGATATATGGATTTTCAATGTGTTCAGGAATATAGAAACTCTAAATAGCAAGTTCATCAATGTCTTGATGGTAGAGTAGTAATACATTTCATTCAATAGACTGTAAGTTATTTGAAGGATTTTTTTTACATTCAAGCTATGTGAATAAAGCATTGACTCTTTCTGGGTCTCAGTTTTTCATCTATATAATAGTTATAATATTTTCTATTTTTATTACTATCCCTGAGAACCTGCCAGTTTTGAACATATAGCTATCAAATGAAAGCTTGATTGCCAGCAAAAACCTACTGAAGTTGTAATGTTACTTATTTATTCATTTGTCAAAAGTGAAATTTATTTAGCCCCTCTTCTTTGTGACTTAATAAATAACAAGTGAATAACAGTTTAAATTCTGGATACAGCTGGTGTTGGAAGAGAATGAAGCAAATTGATCCCCTGGAGACTGGATATTAGCTTCCTTAGTATTAACCTTTAACCTATTCAATAATTACTTAGGTTAGGGTACAACAATCATACACTAAAATTTTTTTAATATTTTATATAAAATTTCTAACTGACCTCACATATTTTAAGTTATATTATTTATAGAATGTCATTCATTAATTTGATGTATATATATCTTAAGAATCCTACATGCTGGATCTTATTCAATGAAACAAATTAGGCATGGTCTAGTGGGAATTAGGCATGGTCTAGTGGGAAAACAGCCACTTAAATCTTTTGTTTTAAAGGCAACATTATTTGTGCTATAGTAAATTTGTGAATCATGTGTTGTGGAAACAAAGGGGAGGGAATTAAATTCTACAAGATGGATAGGAAAGAAGCTGTAGAGAAAGTATACAGTGGAGGGAACATTTAATCCAAAACTTATGAATGAAATTTCTTAATGAAGTTAAAATATAAAGAGGAAAATAAAGTCCAGGTAAAGGGACTGTCATGTTCAACCACACAAAGGCATGAGAAAGCAACACATAGTTGAGGGGAAAAGAAATCAGTGTAAGACCAACCCAGAAACCATCAGAAATAGTAATTCCTCTAGATGTCTAGAAATTTTTAAATATATTTAGGAGAAAAGTTTATGTATGAGTCTCTTAGGCTAACTCCCTTCAATACACTACAGTCTCTAAAGCAGGGATCATTTCTGATTTACCAAGCACAACATCTGGCCATAGTAGCTGTTCAACAGACAGTTGTTAAATTACTGCTAATGGAGCTGGACCTTGGGTTTTTTGAGACAGAAATGGAAAATAAGAAGGTTAAGCTGAACCAATTTGTAACAGGATTTAAACATAAGACAAGTAGTTTAGCCTTTATTCTTTTAGTGGAGATATGCCACCAAGGGTGTTTAATTAAGATAGTGACATGGTTCAAGCTGTGCTATTGATAGTTTCAAAAGGGGAAATCTTCCTTCCCTGCCTTCAAAATGTAATATAGCCCAATTCTGCTTCTTTCGCCAATCACATTCAAGTTTCTAAAAGTCACATGTCAAATTAGAAAGTCCAGAAATAATATAATTTTAAGACTTAAACTTTCATGCAATTCAAAATTTAGGAAAGGCAAAATTTTACCTCTACCTTTTTAGTGATTTTTCCAAAGTGGGTCCAAGAAATAAATCCAAAGTGGGTCCAAGAATTAAATTGACCTAAGGCAGAGCAACAAGAGAAAGGCATCAGATTTATTTAATACAAGCTTTACATGGCACAGGAGCCTTTATAAAGAAATAAAGACTAAGTTGGAGTCAACCACCTATATACTGAATTACACAAAGAGCAATAAATTATAAAAATATGACAAGGCAAAGGGGCTTGGGCTATAGTCATTGCTTGAGTGGAGAGGTGGCTAGAAGGATAAGTGTTTATCTAACAATGGCTGCTTGTACAGATTTCTTTTTGCCTCACCTTCCTGTCTTTGATGACACTTTTATTCTATTATAGGAAGTGCATCATTCACATGTGAGTTTTATCTCCTGCTTTTAGGAAACTGAAGATCAGAGTGATAATCTTGCATCTACTGTTTGCCTGTAACTAAAAATAGTCAATATGCCAGAGTGTTTTGGAGTGGAACAATCTTAACTCCTACAAAAGCTTTTCTCCTCTCCTTGGGACTGGAAACAGCAGAACAACAGCAGTAGACAAGAAGGGATGGGTGTAATATGAATTGTTTGTTTACCATTCCTTCACTTGCTTTTCAACTCTTTCTCTCACAGTCTTTATAACATGTGGGTTCTTCCAGAGTTGGTAGAAGATGAGAGTAGGAGCATAAAGGTATTATAGGACTTGTACTATTGTAATCTGATCTATGAGTGCCCAAATGCCAGCTTTCTTTTTCTTGCGAATTTTTTTAAATTTATTTATTTTACTTTAGGTGCATACTATATCTGGCATTTCTCCCCATGTTATCCCTCCCCTCCCCCCGCTGTTTCTCCCCTACACCCCTACTGCCCCCAGTGTGTGATGCTCCTTCCCTTGAGTCCACATGTTCTTGTTGTTCGACACCCACCTATAAGTGAGAACATATGGTGTTTGGCTTTCTGTTCTTGTGTCAGTTTGCTGAGTAAAAATGCTCATCATCACTGGTCATTAGAGAAATGCAAATCAAAACCACACTGAGATATCATCTCACGCCAGTTAGAATGTGGAATATTTCTAGTGTATTCTGGAGGTCCTCTGATCAGAACCTCCATACCTCCTCTGGGGAGCTTGGGGAGTTCCTACACCGCATTCCCTGGGAGGCCACTTACACTTAGAACTTGCAGCTCACACACACCCTTCATTATAGAGGTTTTTTTTGTTTTGTTTTGTTTTGTGTTTACCTTAGCAGGCATTCTTCTTCAGTAAACCCCTTTCAATGTGTCTGGAGTTCATTTATCTTTCTAAGTATCCACTTATCCCCAAGGACAACACACTAATAATATCTGCAGCACATTCTAGAAGGGCAAGCAGCTAGTAGCTACTCTTTAGTTCTCTCTTTGTTTCGTCATAAAGACACCTCCAACAACTCTGTCCCTCCAAACTTTCAAGGAAAAGGTAGACATGGATTTCTATGCTATGGGAACTCCAGGAAACATAGGTCAATTTTCCCTGAGGATACTTTATTCATTTATCACTCTGGTTCTTTGGAAGTCCTAAGAACCTTTCATTGCTGTAGTTCATATGCACATAGGTGAGAATCCCATCCTCCTCCTTGCAGTCATACTCATTCTCTGGAGTAGTTTTCTTGAAGCTACTCTTATCTGGTTTGAGATAGGGGAGAAGCACACTGAGAGAGGTGTATGTATGGCATATATGGCAAGCCAACACTTTTATTCCTTATAGCAGTCCTTATTCTTCCCTATTATCTCCCATATTATCTGATCTGTGAGATGTGCTGAGGGAATCAGCTATGTGCTTTATGTTCTATAAATGTGCCTATCATCTTTCTTTAGAATGTGGGAATAATTTGTACCTTGTATTAGTCTTTTCTGATGCTTTTAGGAAGAAATATCTGAGACTGCATAATTTATAAAAGAAAGAGGTTTAATTGACTTACAGTTCTGCAGGGTTAGAAAGGCCTTATGTAACTTACAGTCATAGCAAAAAAGGAAGCTAACAAGTTCTTCCTCACAAGGTGGCAGGAGAGAAAACTGCCAACCAAAGGGGGAAGCTCCTTAGTAAACAATCATACGTCATGAGAACTCACTCACTATCATGAGAACAGCATGGGAAAAACCACCCCCATGATTCAATTATCTCTACCTTTCTTGCCCTTGACAAGTGGGGATTATTACAATTCAAGGTAAGATTTGAGTGGGGACACAGAGCAGAACCATACTGTTTGCAACTTTGGACATCTTTCTAAACTGGAAAAGCAGGGAAAATTCTCATCTACATCCTTTTAGACACTGTACAGCTTATTTAATACTCACATTGGTCCTAAGAGTTAGGTATCATTATTCTCATTTTACAGATGTGGAAATTGATGCCGAGCATATAATCTACCCTAGTAGCAGAATTCAACTGTAAACCTGAGTATGTCTGATTAAAAAGCCCAACACAATTCTGCTGAGTTCTGAAATGTTTGAACAAGAAGCCTACTGACAAAGTAGATAATAATTTGGGATTAAAAGGTTATTTTCTGAACAATGAATATTTTAATGTATGCTCTACTTTGGCCAGAGCAGTCACTCCATTCTAGCAGTTACCTTATTCCAGAAGGTAGCTCTGAAAACCTGGGGAACATAGGGCCTTCACTATCAAAGTGTTTTAAATATACCTGGTTTTTAAACATAGGACCCAACCATCCTCACAAACAATACATGGTATCATCATATTTCCATGTAAAATGGCAGTTGAATGAAAGCTACTAATCCATGCCCAAGAAGCCAATGTTTACAGCCCAAGCTAAAGCTTAAGTTTCATGAGTGTCATCCAATGGTCTTTTTATACCTGCACATGTTAAAGGAAAATACAAAAGCCTTTTAAGAAAAACTGAGATACCTCTAACATGAAAAGGGTAGAGATAGCAAGAAATATTGGCAGCCAACAACAAGGTATTATTATAGTTTCTCAATTATAATTCAAATTTTATGCTTTAGGTTTTATTGAATATGTCACAGAAGCTTAATCATATGCTATTTCTGATTGCAGTAAAGAAATTATCAAACATGATTTTATTGCAGATTTGGAAATTTGCTTTAATTAGTGATTTGTAACTATTTAAATACAGGTTTATGTGAATGAATTACTTCTTGAATTTCTAAATTGCTAATTTGAGCAGTTAGTTTACATCATTTAAATTTTACATATGTGTGTAGCATCCAGTTGTACTCAAAATTTTACCTTTCCCTGATCTCTTAACATGATTCAACCCATCCATCTTCAAATGCAAATATTATATTATTTGAAGTACTACATGGTTATAATTACTCTTCTAAAAAACTCAGAAATCTGGCCTTTGTTAATAAACTTGATATGTGTTTCTGAGTAAACTCTTATTTTCTTTATCTCTTCATGACTTACATTAAATAGCATTTATATTATTCTGGGATAATGTGAAAAATTACCTTATATTTTAATATAAGCTGATATTGTCAAGGAAAAGACAAGGTGGTGTAGGGAGGACATCAGTATAATTATTACTTCACAAATGAAAATGATTTTAAGGCTCTAGTACAAAGCTAGTTCAGAAACTGCAGAGAAAAATGGGCACAAGGACAAATTAATCTGAGTACTCTCAATCAAAATGGTATAGCTCAAAGTTAGTAAGTTATTTATTCTCATTTAGGGAATATTACCGAAGTTTTGGCATGCATTAAGTGCACAGAAACATTAAGCTGGTCATTGAGCAGATGAATGAACATTTAGCCAAGGAGAATTTTAGCGTGACACTGCAATTTTGCTTCCCTAATTTAAAAACTGTACTGTTTCAGTTAATTAAAGGTAATTTCTAAAATAAAGTAAAGTTAATAGGAAATGTAGTACACAGAGAAATCATCTAGCAGGAATTAAGGGTTTTTAGAAAGTGAAGCTGATTTTACAAGTATAAAGGGCATGTATTACATGACACCATTTATATGAGAGAACTAAAACAGTCAGAGTAGAGTGGTGGTTACCAAGACCTTGGGGCAGTAGGAAATGAGGAGGATTAGTCAAAGGATACAAAGTTTCAGTTGTGCCAGATAAGTCAGTCCTAAAGATCTACTGTATTGCACAGTGTCTCTAGCTAATAATACTATATTGCATACTTAAAAATTCACTAACAGGGTGTCTCTTATGTTGTGTTCTTGTAATAAATGATGTTAATAAATAAAGAAGATAAAAGAAAAAGTAAATAAGTAGAAGTATAAATGGCTTACAAAAAAAGCAGTTTCTTAAATGCATAGTTAATATTCTAGGTGCTTGTGTGTTTGCTTTTTGGAAATCTGAAAACAAAAGCTCAGCTATAACTCTTTTCTGTTCCTATGGAGCAATTGCTTCATTACATGTTAACTTCTTTACCCTTTCAAACAATCTCCACCTTTAATAATGATAATTAATAATAATTACTGATTAAGTACTTATTCAGTACTAGGTACTGTTCTACATGCCTTTATAATTTATTTAATCTTCATAACAATCCAGTGAGAAAGGAAATCCAGTTTAAAAAAGAAACTGAGGCACAGAGATGTTAACAAGATTACACAATTTGTAAATGGTAGAGCAAAGTGGGATTTTTTTAATTGGATAATCCTCTGTGAGAGGGGAGGCCCCCTTGACTCTTTCAATTTCACCTCTTCCCCACCCCCCCTTCCAGATGGGAAGGGAGTGCAGAAGGAAAAATAATAAAATAAAATACCAAAAAGCTGGGAAAATAACTCCCTCTTTAGTTCCCAGGGTCTCTGCTATCTGTTAACCTTGAAAGAGCTGCAAATGAATGTTATCCCTGCCGCCTGAAGCCCAGCACTGGTTCATGCCCCCATGTCTCCATAGGCCAGGCTCCCTCCTGGGGAAAACCTCTGCCAACAAACAGCTTGTTGCTTTTGTTGTCTCTGTAAGCCCCTCTCCCTTGCTGGCCCCCGCTCATGCTGCCTGTGAATCAGCAAATCGATGAAGCCAAAAGACTATAAGGTTGGACGTCCAGCAAATAGACAATGACATAGTTCCACTTGTTTCTGCTTTAGCATTGTAAGCCTATAAAAGGGAAGAGAAGCAGAATCTCGAAGAGCTTAGTGAATGAGGCTATTGCCCACCACAGCTCCTGGCCGAATAAAAAGCCAATTCCTTCCTCAGTTCAGTGTTCGAGAGGTTTGTTCCCCCCACTCCTGCTACAAGAGATGTTAACAAGATCACACAATTTGTAAATGGTAGAGCAAAGTGGGATTTTAAAAAATGGATAATGCTCTTAAGACCTAACTAGATTACAATAAGGTCATAAAATGTAGAACTAGTAAAACTGACCAGAGTACATTTTCTTTTTTAATACATTTTATAATAGGTCAACAAAGAAATTTCTGTGAATGAATGATGCTAAACTGCTTTAAAATGGCATGTAGGATTTAAGACATACTTTCTGTAATATTATTTAACAAGAGAGAAGGATTTATATAATAAATATTGTCTTAGTTATTTAAGACTGCTGGAAGAAAATACCATAAACTCTGTGGCTTATAACAACAGAAATTCTCAGTCATGGTACCAAGAGATTCAGTATCTAGTCAGGGCCCACTTTCTTCATAGATGACTCTTCTTGCTGTGTCCTCACATAATGGAAGAAGTTAGGACACTTCTTTCTTAAATCTCATCGATAAAAGCAATTAGCCTATTTGTGAGGGCTGTGCCACCATGACCTAATCACATGCCAAAGCCCCCTTCCTTGATTCTATCACCTTGGGGGTTAGGATTTCAACATAAGAATTGGGGGTGGACACAAACATTCAGACCACAGCAAATACCACACTCTGACATTTTGTTTGTTGAATATTGAGAATGGAGGCTTTCCACAGATAGCCACACTCTGTGGATCATTTAACCTCAGGGAATTGAATGATACATGAAATACTAAAATATATATCAAAACAAAATATGTCCATATATTCTGAAAATATTCTTAGCCCTCATTGACAGAAAAAGAAAAAAAATATCCCAGGGTACTCAAAGTACCTTTTTAATTATGATTTTGATTAACAATTTTTAAAGTTTTGTACTAATATTTGTTGGGTTTTGAACACATAAATATATATTTTAAACTGAAGGCAGATAGTATGTCTTTGTATAGGATCTGGATGAAGCAGCAGCCTTAGTTGGGTAAAGCCATCTTGAGGCATAGTGGCCAGAAAAGAAGGGTACCAATCTGATCTTACTGTTTTTTTTTTACACTGTATTTCAGTTTTCTGATTCATTAAATTTGATTCATTTTAAAGCAGCTAAAGAACACATGAGACTTTTAAGTTGTACTCTGACCTTTCTCTTCAAAGGATCTCTTTTTCCAATATTTTGGTCAGTTCTGACTATAGAGGGGTGACTTGTGCTGCTGTTCCCATTGTGGAGGTGAAGAAGTATGATATGACTTTAGCTTGTTCTTCATCTCAACTGGAATTTGCCTCTGAGATTAGAATATTATAAGAGGTTAGAGTAGAGAAAAATCGATGTGATGGCAGAAAAGATG
The DNA here is from genome assembly GCF_049354715.1 of Callithrix jacchus. Classification (NCBI taxonomy): domain Eukaryota; kingdom Metazoa; phylum Chordata; class Mammalia; order Primates; family Cebidae; genus Callithrix; species Callithrix jacchus. The sequence continues at coordinate 91,611,734 of NC_133511.1, forward strand.
AGGAAATTGGGAGTTGGAACAACTAGGTTCCAGTACTGGCCCATTTACTAAGTAGCTAGCTAATCCCAGACAAGACAATTAATCACTGGGGCCAGCATGGCTTTAGCTGTACAATGAGAATAGCTTTAATCTCACAAGGCAGCTATGAGCATCAGGTGAGCTAGCTGATGTAAACATGCTGGGTAAGCTGGAAAAAGAAATCTGTTTGTACATAAATATTAATACATAATAAACAAATAATATGGTCTGAAAGCACCTTACTCTGTGCAAAGACTTTTGGTATTAGTGTATCATAGTGGAGAGAAAATTTAATTTTAGTGGTATCAATGGATCAATGGATTTTTAAATATTTTATAGACAAGTTGTTACATTCTTGACAAGGTCATGAACTAACTTTGAAATTCAGGTGTGAAAGGACCATGATATAAATAAATAGATAATGCTTTCAATGGGACTAGGAAGGAGTGAGAGGGGCTGAAAATATTATTTCGAAGTCTAAGATAAAGAGCCTTTATCAATTGGACTAGCCAGCTGAGGAGATTCTCACACCATAGACACCTAACACCTATTTGACCTTCTCATTAGTAATTTTCAGAGATGTCCACATTTTTCAAGGAAAAGTATCAATCCTCAGGTATTAAAATGCCTTTTAAAGGAAACTATTGTGTTCATATTTCCCAACCACTGAATTCCCAGTAATAACAGTACACTATTCTAACAAGGTCTTAACCCAGTGCTCACCACATCATTAATAACTCTGTGCTCAACAAACCACTGCACATGCAATCAGGAATTATATGGAAACCAACACTGGAAAAAGCAGATGTGTCAGGAACAAAATGTAAGTGGTATACAAAGAGATTAAGTATGCATTTTTCTTTTGAAATCAGAAACACAGACATACACACACACACACACACACACACACACACACACAATTCTGCCTTCTCAGAGAAGTCTCCATTGGTTTTTGGAAAGTAGTAGACTTTTAGATTCTAATTACTATTAGAGCCCTATTTTCTGAGGCCTAATGTAAGGAGAATCATAAAATATTTAGAATCTAACTGTGTAAGTCTGGTATCATAGTTCATGAATTTTCCCTAATAATAGCAGTGATTTCTTTTAGGAGAAGTAAGTTTGTTTGCTACCTGAGTTTACAATTCAGAACTAAGGACCCTGTTTATCAGACACCTCCCCCACTTACTCACAATTTTGATACAGGTTAATCAGATTTTACAAACATTTTAATATGAATAACATTAACTTACCCTATGCAAATATGACAGCTAATAAATAAGTTTAATAATTAATTCATAAACCATTATTTTAACACATAAATAATAGCTTCCTCCTGAGTTAATTTATTAGCATTTGTTTTATATATTCCTCATTTCTGTTAAATACGTTTTTCTTCCTGTAGTCAAACATGCTGGTTGAGCGCACTGCTAGTCTTTCTTTATTCTCCCTTGACAATTTCTCTTTTGAAAAAACCTCTGCTACTTCTCACACAGTTAACTGTTATGTAAGTTTGTACCAGACATTTTAAACTGAATTAAAGACTGTTCATTGAACATAAGACTCAGAAAAAAAGAAGAAAGACTTATTAATCTTCAGGAATAGCAGCAACTAAGAACATATATATTATATTATAGTTAGGCTCGTGATTATTGATGGGGATCATAAAAAGCAAAGTTAAATAAAAGTTGCCACATATTTTTCTGGCCTTCCTATATAGTTCTTGCGTGTGCACATGCACACACATGTGCATGCCTGCATATACACACAATTCCTATAACATATACACTAGAAAAAAAATCCACTTTAATTCAAATTAGTGTCTATATATGATATATAGAGGCTAATTATGTATATATATATATAAAACTTCACAAATTTCCTCAAGACATTGAGGAAATTTTGATGTCATTCTCTCTAGTTGTACTCATGAAGATTCATTTTACAATATTTTTGAGAATATTGAAAATATACAGCAAGCAACTTTATATTAATCAGTATTGGTAGCTTGTATATGAAATATACAATGTCACCTTTTTTCTCCCATGTAACTGAGTTTCTAAGCTTATAAGTAACCCAATTTTTCAATAACTGCAATTGGATATTTTTGGGGAACACTGTTTATGCAAGCAAATTTTTCATCTTCATTAAACTTCTGATGACAGCAACACGGTTTTCTTTCCTCCTTAATTTATTCAATTCAATTTATAATGTATCAAAAATACCTTCTCAGTATAAATACAAATTACGATGATTAATATATAATTATGATCCAAAGGCAAAGATTATTTCTATTTCTATGGTTTATACAAATCTGGGGAAGAAAGTGAAAATAATTGTATTTTAAACAAAAGTTAAAGTTTATATAAGTGAAAGAAAAGTGGAGGAAAGCAAATAAAATGTTAGGAAAAATGTAGGACAAATATATGCCCTACCTAGACCTAATCATGACTATTTCCAAGCAATCAGAAGTTTTCTTATAAAATAAAAAATGAAAACCTCCAGTAGCTCAAATCATAGATCGCTGATTCTGATAGGTAACTTTCTACTACCATCCTAAAAAATTTCCTTTTAGAACATATAGGTCTATCTAATGAGACCGTATCATGCCCTTGGAAGTAAGTATCCTTTTTTAGATGAGCATATGGCCAAAATGGGCCAATGCAAATTTTGCGTTGGGTTGTGCAGGAACTATAAGGAAAGAGATTAATTCTGAAACTGCAAGTACTATACATCCTATGAGCCTGGAAATGTAAGATGCTACTCTGTGGGAAATAGTCTTAAGAATACTCTTCCTTTATAAAGATAAAGCTCGCTTCAAGGTGAACTTAAGAAAAAGTCAAGTTTTCTTCTTTTTTTATATTATACTTTAAGTTCTGGGATGAATGTGCAGAATGTGCAGGTTTGGTACATAGGTATACACACGCCATGGTGGTTTATTGCATTCATCAACGCATCATCTACATTAGATATTTCTCCTAATGCTATTTCTCTTCTATTGTCTTACCGCACAATAGGACCCAGTGTGTGATGTTCCCCACCCTGTGTCCTTGTGTTCTAATTTTTCAACTCTCACTTATGAGTGAGAACATGCAGTGTTTGGATTTCTGTTCTTGTCTTAGTTTGCTGAGAATGATGGTTTCCAGCTTCATCCATGTCCCTGCAAAAGACATGATCTCATTCTCTTTTTATGGCTGCATAGTTTTCCATGGTGTATATGTGCCATATTTTCTTTATCCAGTCTATCATTGATGGGCATTTGGGTTGGTTCCAAGTCTTCGCTATTGTGAACAGTGCTGCAATAAACATATGTATGCATGTGTCTTTATAGTAGAATGATTTATAATCCTCTGGGTATATACCCAGTAATGGAATTACTGGGTCAAATGGTATTTCTGGTTCTAGATCCTTGAGGAATTGCCATACTGTCTTCCACAATGGTTGAACTAATTTACACTCCCACCAACCGTGTAAAAGCCTTCCTATTTCTCCAAATCCTCTCCAGCATTTTTTGTCTCCTGACTTTTTAATGATTGCCATTCTAACTGGTATGAGATGGTATCTCCTTATCGTTTTGATTTGCATTTCTCTAATGACTGGTGATTATGAGCTTTTTTTCCAAATGTTTTTTGACCTGATAAATGTCTTTTTTGAGAAGTGTCCATTTATATCCATCACCTGCTTTTTGATGGGGTTATATTTTTCTTGTAAATTTGTTTAAGTTCTTTGTAGATTCTGGATATTAACACTTTGTCAGATGGATAAATTGCAAAAATGTTCTCCCATTCTGTAGGTTGCCTGTTCACTCTGATGATCGTTTCTTTTGCTGTGCAGAAGCTCTTTACTTTAATTAGATCCCATTTGTCAATGTTGGCTTTTGTGGCAATTGCTTTTGGTGTTTTAGTTATGAAGTCTTTCCCCATGCCTATGTACTGAATGGTATCGCCTAGGTTTTCTTCTATGGTTTTTACAGTTTTAGGTCTTACGTTTAAGTCTTTACTCCATCTCGAGTTAATTTTTGTATAAGGTGCAAGGAGGGGGTCCGGTTTCAGTTTTCTACATATGGCTAGCCAATTTTCCCAACACCATTTATTAAATAGGGAATCCTTTCCCCATTGGGTTTCTTTTTTTGGTCAGTTTTGTCAAAGATCAGATGCTTATAGATGTGTGGCATTATTTCAGAGGCCAATGTGCAAAAATCACAAGCATTCCTATGTACCAACAAAAGACAGACAGAGAGTCAAATTGTGAGTGAACTCCCATTCACAACTGCTACAAAGAGAATAAAATGCCTAGGAATACAACTTACAAGGGATGTGAAGGGTCTCTTCAAGGAGAACTACAAACCACTGCTCAAGGAAATAAAAGAGGGCACAATAAATGGAAAAATGTTCCATGCTCATGGATAGGAAGAATCAATATTGTAAAAAATGGCCATACTGCCCAAAGTAACTTAAAGATTAATGCTATCCCCATCGAGCTACTATCGACTTTTTCCACAGAATTAGAAAAAACTACTCTAACTTTTCTCCTTTTCAATAAATAGTTAAATGATATATTTTGATTGATGTGCAAATTAGTAAAGGTGAGATGAAAATATTTATATACCTGAATTATATTTAAAAGAATTATTGCAAATAATTGAAGTTTAGTGATTCAAATTTGCATTTATCTCTCTCCAAAGTGCTTATATTTAAATATTTGTTGATGTAATTTCTATTTGGACTATTGTAGGTTTAGTTAGGTTTCAGAATCTAGAATCTATTTATATGTAGTAATAAAAGAGACTTTTGAAAGATAATTTCTATGTATATGAGCTTTCATATTATGCCAGCATACTAATTTCCAAACAAACATTTTTCCCATGAGATAAATGTAATTTGAATACAATAGAGGGTCACTCTTCTAAATTGGCAAAATGAAGCAACCCAAGTTACAAATGTCACTAATGTCTAAACCATACAAGGATGTATGTGTATTGATGAATATAAGTAACAAAATAATTATTTTCTGTTTTATTTTTGGGGGTTAAGACTTGGCAGTGGTATTAGTGTAAGGTAGGCTGGAACCTTCTAGTTTCTGTGAATTTACAACTGTCATGCATTATCTATTTTTCAGTGGAGAACTGGAGAACTGTTAAATGAAGAAGTGGAATTGGATTCTACCAAAAATTGTCAATATTATAACAACAATCACAACATAAATGGCAGCGCATCACTCTTATCCAACAGTATTTGGACATGTACAGCTAAATTCAAATCCCCAATCTCAAAAATAGTTTGACTTCCTTTCATAGTCTGTCCTCTACTCAAATTATTTTTTCCTTCTCTATATCAACATATTATAAACTAAACTTTTAGTTTTATAATAGATTTAGGTTTACAGAAAATTTCTGGAACTCGTACAAAGAATACTCACATACACCACACTCCATTTTCCGTATTATTAACATATTGCATTAGTATAAGGCATTTTTACATTCAATGAACCAATATTGATATATTGTTATTAATTTAATTCTACACTTTATTCAGATTTATTTAGTTATTTTGCTGTTTCAGGATCCATCCAATACACCCCATTACTTTTAGTTGCTACGTGTCCTTAGATTTCTTTTGGCTATAACAGTTTCACAAACTTTCCCAGTTTTTTATTACCTTACCAGTTTTGAGTACTGGTCAGTATTTCGTAGAATGTCTCTTAATTCATATTTGTTTTACACCCATTTTATGTTTAGACTAGGATGACGTATTTTTGGAAAGACCACAGAAATTAAGTGCCATTATGATCACATCAAGTCAAAGATACATACTATCAACATGACTCAGGACTACTGTAATTAATCTTGATTACCTGGATGACATGGTGTTTATCAGGTTCTCCACTATATTTTTCTTCCCCTTACTATATTATACTCTTTAGAAGGAGCTCACTGTGCATAGCCCACATCTAAGGATAGGGGTTATGTTCCACCTCCTTGAGCTGGTAGTATCAAGAGAAATTTTTGAAATTCTTTTTGTCTATTTTACCTCATTTGTTATACATCCACTTATTTCTATTGGTATGGTCATAAAGTATACTTATTTTATACTTTGGACAATACTGCTTTATTTAATTCCTCCAATTGTTCCAGCTTTGGCCACTGGGAGCTGTTTCAGTTGTCTCCATTGTCCCTTTGTACTGCTACTATCGTTGTGAAGATATTTTTCCCTATTGGGACATTCCTTACTTTTAGTTAAAACAAAATATTGGAGGCTTAACTTATATATCTCCTTCCCTGATCTTACAATGAATAATTTCTCTAAACACTCTGATTTCTTTTATTGAAAAATATTATTAGAAACCAAGATGTGGGTATTAAGTATGCTTATTAGTAATGCAACATTGCTACTATTTCAGACTCTCTCACCTGAAAGAAAAGAATATATGTATGAATAATATTCTATATATATACTTCTAACTGTAACTATTTCTATGAGTAGCTATCTCTATTTATGACCTCCGGCGGGAGCCACTTTGGACCCTGCTATCTCTATTTATATTAAGCTAAATGTGAGTTGATACTGATGTACCTGACTCTAATCCATTACCACATAGATCATTATAGCCTCCTGCCCTGTTTTTCTGTAACTTCCCACAGGTCCACAATCTACCATCCAATTATTTCCTCATTTTCAGTTTTAATATACATGTGTAAAGTTAGCAGGATTGTTAACCCATACCCCATTCAAAACTACTTTATCAACTAGAGTAAAATTATTTATACTATTTTTTATATTGTTTTGCCTTTAGTATTACAGATGCCATTCATTTCCAAATTTGCTTAGGTCAGCCACATATTGCCCCAAACCCCTGCAGTTAGGTTGTTTCATGTATTTGTAATACAGATAGAAGGCTTTGGTAGAATACGTTATTCTTTTTTTATCTTAAAATACTCTGACTGGTAAAGGAATTTTTTTAAATTTGCATATATTAGGGTTACCTCTTTGTGTCACAAATTTCTAAGGGTTTTAACAAATGCATAATGGCATGTATCTCTCATTACAATATCATAGGCAATAATTTTAAAAATCTACTGGCTTCATTAATTAACCTCCACCTCCCAAAACTGAACACAACCACTGATCTTTTTCACCATCTCTATAGATTTTCCATTTAGAGAATCTCATATAATTTGGAATCATCCTATGCATTTAAGGTTTATCCATGTCTTATTTGTGGCTGGATAGCTCATTACATTTTATTGTTGAATAATAGTCTGTTGTATGACCATATCACCCTTCATTTATCCATTCATTTGTTAAAAATATCTTCAATGCTTCCTGTTTGGGACAATTATGAATAAAACTACTTAACTTTTTGTTCAAGCTTTTGTATGAACATAGGTTTAAAATCAGTGTGAGAAATTCCTGAAATCATGATTGTGAGATTGTATGGTAAAATTATGCTTAGCTTTGAAAGAAACAGCCACACTATATTTCAAAGTGGTTGTTCTGGTCTACATTTCAACCAACAATGAATGAGAGAGTTCTTGTTGCTTTGCATCCTTTCCAACAATGTGTATTTCATTGTTGGGTAACTCACAACAGCTTAACAACTAGACTTGGAAATATTTTGTGTTTATTTGCTGTCTGATATTGTTTGGTGAGCTGTTTGTTCAGATCTTTTTTCCAGTTTTTAATCATGTGCTGAGTTTTCTTATTGTAGAGTTTTGAGAGTCTTTTCTATGGTTTGTATAAAGTCCTTTTTCAGATACTTGTTTGGTAAATATTTTCTCCCAATCTGTAGCTTATGCTTTCATTCTCTTAAAAGTGCTTTTTCTTTTTTTTTTCCTTTCTTTTTTTCTTTTTTCTTTTTCTTTTTTTGAGATGGAGTTTCGCTCTTGTTACCCAGGCTGGAGTGCAATGGCCTGGAGTGCAATGGCACGACCTCGGCTCACGGCAACGTCTGCCTCCTGGGTTCAAGCAATTCTCCTACCTCAGCCTCCGGAGCAGCTGGGACTACAGGCTGCATCACCATGCCCAGCTAATTTTTTTGTATTTTTTAGTAGAGACAGGTTTCACCATGTTGACCAGGATGGTCTCGATCTCTTGACATAATGATCCACCCGCCTCAGCCTTCCAAAGTGATGGTATTATAGGCATGAGCCACCATGCCTGGCAAAAGTGCTTTTTCAACAAAGAATTTTTAGTTTTAATAGTCCAACTAATCAAATTTTTTCTTTTCATGGATGGCACATTTGATGTTGTACCTAAATATTCATCACCAAATATAAGATCAAATGGATTTTTACCTATATTATTTTCTAGAAGGTGTATAGTTTTGTTTTAAATTTAGGCCTATGATTCATTTTGAATTAACTTTTGTGACAAAGATACGGTCTATCTCTAGGTTACAAACAGGCAGTAAAAAGTTTCCAGCAGGGACTGGATGCAAGAGAGGAAATTTTAAAACATCATCCCCCCCATATATCAATCTCTGCCCTCTGTATTATTTTTTCTCTCTCAGCTTGAACTTCAAGGAGTCTGAATATCTGTGTGTCTTGGCAACTGGTTGAGGTAAAAATGGCCTTTGCCATTTAACGTGCTTTTTAGCTGAGTTAGGTATACCACAAATAAAGATTAGAGAGTCCTAGAGAGAGATCACAAACTCTGGACTCAGGCATTCTGATCTTGGACATGTTTTACGTAGCTTTTTGGGTCTCATTTTCTCTATCTACATGAGGATAATAATGTATATATAGAGAGATGATGTAAAGTCAAATTAGTTAATATTTGTTATCTGCTGTGGACAAAAGTTGACAAATAGTACATGTTCTAAAGTATTTGAGATATAAATGCAGATTTAACCTCAAATTATATATTTGTGACTGGGCTTCTTTTAACATTTAAACATTTCAAATTCTCAGTCAAAAACAAGTTGTCGTTGTATTGTATTTTGTGTTTTTTTATGCATTCCTTTGTGAATTATTAGAGTTGGTAAAGAGATACCTGTGTTAACACATGAGCCAAAATGTTACGTGAGAAATGCCATCTGCTTTGTGGATATTGTGATTATGATTGACATTGAACTATGGGCCAGAGAATGTGGTCACAGCCATGGCTGAATCCCTCAGGTCTCCAACGTTATAAAGAACTCCCATCTGGAAAATCATAATTCTAAAATTTGTGTATTAATTCATTCATTTTCAGTAAGTGAGGTTGCATTCTTTTAGTGCACAATATTTAGTGTATTTAATTATTTAATGGAAATACAGTTTATGAAGTTAGAGCAATCCTGGTTTCGCTATATGCCAAACAGATTAGATCACTGCTGCCTGTTGCACCCAGTTCTGAGTTCTGACCCTGGAAAAAATAATGACTAGAGAAGTGACGTGGTAGCTGTGCATAGTAGTATTAATAATAACATATAGTTTTCCTGGAGCCATCCAGAACACTTGGCTGTTATTTTCCTCTACTTTTTTGTTTGTTTGTTTTAAATCTCTTGAATTTTTTTATCTGTATTTTCTTATGCTAGTTCTTACTTTTGTTGGACCAATAACATTTTCATTTCATTTGTTAACACTTACCCTCAGGGTTCTTCTCTGACTCTTCACTTCTTCCCTAAATCTTATCTGTGTTGAATTATACTCCCCGACCCTTTATGTCCCAAGTGACTGCCTCATGCCAATGTTCATCTTACTGCAAATCAGCATTTGCCAAAGATCTGTACTAATATAAACTCTATAAACAGGTACTAATATGAAGGACAATATTTAATCAGGAATTTTATACAAGGTGAATGATGTGCAGATCTTTTAAAAGAAATAGAAGCAAATGGAGCTCCAGACTATTAAGGTTTTTTTTTTTAATTTCTTAATGGAAAAAATATAAAAACCTATAGCCCATAACATGGCACATATGTATTTTTTGTGTGAACATAAAATTTAAGGGAAGCAAGAGAGATAATGTCCTGCAAAACGATAGTTTCAGTCATTTGAAAACTTGTTTCTAAGTTGTTGTATTAAATTGCCACAGGCCAGACAGTCACCTCCTAATCTCCGTTGAGAAATTTTAATTCTTGAGTGCTTACCATTGTATCCACATTTCTTAACCTTGGCACTCTTGCCATTTTCGGTGAGATGATTCTCTGTTGCAGGGTGCTGTTTTGTGCATTGTAAGATATTTAGTAACACCCTGGAACCAATGCATTAGATACTAGTAGCTTCTCCCACACCCACCAGGAGTTGTAACATCCCCCCCCCCAAAAAAATGGATCTAGACATTGCCAGATATCCTGTAGTGGACAAAATTGCCCCCGGTTGAGAACTGCTGTGTTAGATATTTTAAAAATTCCTTTCCAAGCGATGTTTAAACCCATGAGAAAAGGATATGGTAAGATAGAGAACTTTAAAGTAAATATGAATTAGAAACTTGGGAATAACTTCAAAGAGTTTTATTAAAGTTTTTCTGTTATCTGAGCCTACTAAATTATTCTGTCTTGTACATGGTGTTTGTTTTATTGAAGTAGAAATCTTTAATAACTAGCAGTAAAAAAGGAAGTCATATCTTGTTTTCATTATGTTAAAGTAAACAAAGCTCTTTCCCTTAGGATCTCCTGGTTTTTTTTTTATTAACCTTTTCTTCAAGACAATATAATGTTGAATATTGTACCAGTTTTTGTGGCTGGGGAAGGTGAGACATGCAAAAGATAGCACCTCATCAAAGGCACCTAACCTGTTAACCAAAATCCAAGAGGAAGCCTGGAGTGATAACCACAAAGGTTTTTAAATCTAACAGGAACTCAGAATACATTTGCATGAGTCTGCTGTGACAGAACACTTGCACAAGAAGTCAGACAAAGTAAATTTATTATTCACAGATAGAGAGAGGAAATAAACAGAATTCTAGGATATGTAACAAGCTAGTCTATCAAGGCTAAGGAATGCTGCCCAGGGTGAATAGAATCTTGAGTGCATGTGCCATAACCCAGCTGAGGGACCCAGTACTCCATTTTGGATTTTACACCCTGGGTGGCATCCTGAACTCAGGCATTACAGAATTTCTTGTTCTAGGACAAATAAGCACATAGTGTCGGTTGTTTCTGACATTTCCTCCTTATCTAAGGATATTCCATTCTCAATCCATTCTGCCAAAGAATTACAAACAATAGGGAGAAGAGGTAGGTCAGCAAAGGTAATCTATGGCCCTCTCCTCCTACAGTTCACTCCCTGAGCCAAGTACCTCCCCTTATGTGATATATATATATATATATGATCAGCCGTGCCTGGAACAGCAAGCTAGCCCAGGATCCCAGTGATCCACATGAAAAGTTGCTAATGGATTGAAGAAGGATCATTCAGGTGACGTTACTGTCTGCAGCCAATGGGCCTGCTTTTAGATCTACTCTACTTGTATCTCTACAATACCTAAGATGTTCATCCAATTGCAGCAGGAGATGTTGGCAATCATTTGCACTTCTCTCAGTTGGGCTAAAAGAAAGTTTAGAGCAATCTGTTGTCTAAAACCACCTTCCCACAGGAATTGAGGAATATCTTGTGGACTGTGAAGGCATTAGCATTGGAGAAGACAGTATCTTCCACAGCCAGGGACAGGTTTCTTATCATTTCCTCATGAGCAGTGACTCCTATTAATGGATCAAACGTATCAAAACTGATGTAACTCAGTGTCAGTTACACCTCTGACAGGTCCCTAGTAAGCCTGGTACACAGTTTAAGGCTTCTGGCCTAATGGAGCATCCCATTCCTAGGGCACCCAGGTACACCCATTGGATAGGACCCTGCTATCCATCAGCTTTCCAGGCATGACATTGTGCATTTCATATTTAGGTTACCCTGAACTGCCCACAGATAAAGATGTGGACCTTGGGTGTATATGGCATCCCTTCTTCTGTTGATGCTCAGTGGCTCATTCAAGAGTATAGAGCCATTGGAATTTTCTATCCAAGTCTCATTACTACAATTGTGTGATTTCAGCTTCCCCCATATCATAATCCTCTACACAGAAAGTTAGCAACAGTGCAGGTCTTGTTGTTGTGCTCATTGCCACATGAACACCTCTCTTTTTAGGTAATTAAAGGAAGGTGGTGTGGAAAATGACCAACCCACTAAGATTTTGTTATATTTATCTGTGACGTTTTGCTATCCTGGACCAATAAAATTAAAACAGGGCACTTCTGACTGTCTTCTATGGGGCAAAGGCCAGATCCTCACTCAGTTATTTGGGGCTTGGGTTCTGCTTGCATATACTGTAGCAAAGGGAGGGCTGGTATAATTTACCATTGGCAAGAAAGGGTCACTACAGCCTATTAAAGAATGAGATCCAGGATTATAAATCCAACAGATCATCAGGTTACTCACAGTGGCTACAGTGTGGGATTGTCCAACAAAGGCTTTGTGCTTCCAGACCTCTGCTACTACATCACTGTAGAAGGAGCAGATTGATGGAATCTCACATGTTCCTTATCTATTTGTTTTGGTCTGTTTTTTCATTGCTACAAAGGAATACCTAAGACTGGATAATTTATAAGACAAAAGGCTTAATTCACTCATAATTCTGCAGGTTCTGTAAGAAGTATGGCATTGGCATCTACCTAGCTTTTGGTGAAGGCTCAGAAAGGTTTCAATCATGGCAGAAGGTGAAGCAGAAGCAGGTACATCACATAGTGAGAGTGGGTGCAAGAGAGCAAAGCAGTAGGTCCCACACACTTTAAACAACTAATCTCACTCGAACTAAAAGAGTAAGAACTTACTCATTCACTCACTGTTGCAAGGACAGCATCAAGCTGTCCACCTCCATGACCTAAATACCTCCCACAAGGCCCACCTCCTACATTAGAGGTCACATTTCAACCTGAAATTTGGAGAAGACACACATCTAAACCATATCATACTACCTCTGGCCTCCCAAATTTTATGTCCTTCTCACATTTCAAAATACAATCATCTTTTCCCATCTTAGTCCCCCTAAGTCTTAATTTGTTCCAGCATCAAGTCTAAAGTCCTAAGTCTCATCCAAAACTCATTATTTCCACCTATGAACTTGGAAAACCAAAACAAGTTATTTACTTCCAAGATAAAATGGTGGTACAGGGATTGGGTAAATCTTACCATTCCAAAATGAAGAAGTTGGCCAAAAGAAAGGGGCTACAGGCCCCACACAAGTCTGAAACACAGAAGGACAGTCATTAAATCTTAAATCTCCAAAATAATTTCCCTGGACTTCATGTACCACATCCAGTGCACACTGGTGCAGGGGATGGGCTCCCAAGGCCTTGGGAAGCTCCACCCATGTACAGCCCCCATGGATGCTCTCAGAGATTGAGTTGAGTGCCTGTGGTTTTTCCACATTGGGGTTGCAAGCTGCCAGTGGATCTACTATTCTCAGATCTGGAGAGTGGCAGCTCCCTTTCCAAAGCTCTACTAGGCAGTGTCTCACCGGGCATTCTGTGTAGAGGTCCCAACCTCATATTTTTCCTCTCCTCACTTCCCTAGTAGAGTATGTCTGTGGGGACTCCACCCCTGCAGCAGGCTTCTGCCAGAGTACCCAGGCTTTCCATATGTTCTCTGGAAATTAGGTGAAAGCTGCCAATCTTCTTTCAGTCTTGCATTCTGTACACCTACAGGCTTAATGCCACATAGAAGTTACCAAGGCTTATGACTTGCATCCTCCAGAACTGTGATGTAGGCTTTATCTGGGCCCCCTTGAACTGAGGCTAGAGCTGGAACATCCTGGATATGGGAATGAGCCTCTCAGGGTGGTACAGAACAGTGGAGATCTGGTCCTGGCTCTTGAAACCATTCTGTCCTCCTAGGCCTCTGGATCCATGGTGGGAGGAGTTGCCTGGAAGATCTCTGAATTTCCTTGAGGCCTTTCTCACTGTCTTTGACATTAGCTTTCAGCTCCCTTTTAGCCATGCTAATCTCTCTAGCAAGTGATTACTCTGCAGCCTGTTTGGACTCTTCTGAAGATGCTATTTTTCTTTCTATCACATGGCTAGGCTACAAATTTTCCAAACTTTTCTGCTCTGCTTCTCTTTTAAATATATTTCCACTTTAAGTTGTTTCCTTGGTTCTGTATCTGATCATAGGTTGTTAGAAACAGCCAGGCAAAATCTTGAATGCTTTGCTGCTTAAAAACTTTTTCTACCATATACCCTGAATTGGCAGGGTAAGTTTGAACTTAAGGACATGAACATGGACAGAATGCAGCCAAGCTTTTTGCTAAGGCATAACATGGGTGATTTTTACTCTAGTTCCCAATAAATTCCTCATTTTTATCTGAGACCTCATAAGCCTGGCCTTCAGTTTCCATATTTCTATCAGCATTTTGGTCACAACCACTTAACAAGTCTATAGGAAGCTCTACACTGTCCTTCATCTTCTTGTCTTCTTCTGAGGTCTCCAAAGTCTTCCAAATTCTACCTGTTACTCAGTTCCAAAGTCACTTCCACATTTTGGATTTTCTTATAGCAATGCCTCACTCCTCGATACCAATTTTCTATGCTAGTTTATTCTAGTGTTGTTACAAAAACAACCAACCAACCAAAAACAAAAAAGCCCTGAGACTGGGTAATTTATGAAGAAAAGTGGCTTAATTGGCTCACAGTTCTGCAAGCTATACATGAAGCATGGCACTGGCATCTGCTTAGCTTCTGGTGAGACCTGAGGTGATTTTTACTCATAGTACAAAGTCAAGCAGGAGCAGGCATAACCATACCTAGAGTAGGAGCAAGAGAGAGATTGGAGAAGTGCCACACTTTTAAAAAACCAGATCTCAAGTGAACTAGTAGAGTAAGAACTGACTCATTATTGCAAGAGTGTCACCAAGCCATTCATAAGAGATTTTCCTACATAAACCTCTCACTAGGCTCACCTCCAACATTGGAGGTCACATTTCAATATGAGATTTGAGGGGACACACATCTAAACTATATCACCATTGGATAAGGTTTTGGCTAAGTTGGTGTAACAACATGGTTGAATCCTAAAGACATTATCTCTATTCCTATTCTTCTGCCACTACTTACCCTGGCTGCCATCTTGAGGTCCTCCTAACTCATACCCTCCTTTCAGCATGGTCAGAGGGTTCCATGAGCACAGCCACCATTACTCCTCTCAGGTAACCAAGGATATGCTCCAGAGGCACTGGGACACACACCCAGTTTACCCACAGGTTGTTAGGTCAGTGACTGGATGCATAAGGCCAATGGGCCCTGTATATTAGGCCACAGCACCCCATTGGGTTAATCCTACATGTTTACAGTCTTCCAATGTGTCTGTCTGCGAGGCAGTCCACAACTTCCACCATCCGAGGAACCACATAGGCAGCTGTAGCAGGGAATAAGGATTGGTAGTCTTGTCAAGGACATGAGAATGGTCTGTGTTGCTATAGTTTCCCTATTGCCTTCCATTCACTGTTGACCACTCCCTTTTGTCCCTCTCTATGCACCACCTATACGTGCATCCTCAGAGGCTCCACCAATGGTACCCCCCCATATCCTGTGTGCATGCTGTAACCCAGGGCCACATTTTTACTATGTTGTAATGAAGTATGTAGGATCCAGAGCATCCCCAACATTCAGAATCTATGGTTGAATTGTCCCTGCGAAGCATCCTTTTGTCAAAGCTTTCTTCAACTGTTCATTAAAATTATCTACTATAATTGTTGCTTGTGGATGGTAAGGCAAGTAGAAGCTCCAACCATTCCCAAACATGTGGAACCTCATTGCTTGGGCTTCAGCAATGAATGCTGGGCCTTGATCCATTTGGATGGCATCAGGGCAACCAAAGTGCATACAAGAGGCCATCTTGGGATCTGTCCTCCTGCACTAACATCCAACTTCTGTTGCATGTAGGGTAAAGCCTTTTTGCTTGTTTATTGCATTTTTATTATAAATATAAAATGGTATGTACTGTGTATAGTAAAAAATTTAACATATTCATTTATTAAATTCTCACTGCTGAGGTCATGTCAAGAAAAGATTCTCTCCTTAGAAAGCCCTCTTAAATCTGCATAATCTTTTGTGTATTGTAGGCACTGAACTAAAATAATGTGGCTTTAATCAAGAACCAGTAAGTGGCAGAAAAAATAGAGAGCATAAGAGTCTCAGCAAATTTAAATAAGAAATTATTTCTGTCTTGAGAACAAGGAATGCTTGAAGATTTGTGGAGCTTGAAGCTCATATGATTTGTGAGGCCCTTTTCAATAAATAATAATACAAGATTATAAACACAATATTAGATATAAAAAGGAACATTTATTTAGAGTGAGACAAGTAAATTACTACAATTACTTTCTTTTGAAAGCTGACAATTTGCACAAAAACACAAACTGCAGAAAAATAACATGTTACTTTTGTTAATTAGCTGACACCCTCTTTCATGCATTTTCCCTGTAACTTTAAGCTTTATGCTCTTTACTAGCCTCTTCATATGACATTGATTTTGCAATAACTTTTCATATGGCAATAATAAAAAGATAATTTATTATTGTCTCTATTGTGCTTGGTTGGAGTTTCTTCTATTCATTAAAGTAGTTATTTTCAATGACACAATCATTTTTAATATTATGTAATTTTTAGGATTAATGTCAAATTTGGAAAAATTTCTTTTGTTTTTTATGACCTGTAAGATTTGGACTAATTTCTCAGACTTTTTGGTCTAGTACTTTTCAAACGTTGTTTTTTCTCTAAGTGCAAACTTCTGGAGTGAAGCAACATAGAAAATATTAATTTTGCATGGTGGCTCACGCCTGTAATTCCAGCACTTTGGGAGGCCGAGGCGGGTGGATCACGAGGTCAAGAGATCGAGACCATCCTGGTCAACACGGTGAAACCCCGTCTCTACTAAAAATACAACAAATTAGCTGGGCATGGTGGCGCATGTCTGTAATCCCAGCTACTCGGGAGGCTGAGGCAGGAGAATTGCCTGAACCCAGGAGGCGGAGGTTGCGGTGAGCCGAGATCGCGCCACGGCACTCCAGCCTGGGTAACGAGAGCGAAACTCCATCTCAAAAAAAAGAAAATATTAATTTTACAATCACAATCTCTCTGTACTTTCATGTTATAGTTCTCATTGAGTTCACACCACAGATGGTAGAAACAGTCTTAGAACCATCTTTACTTATACGTTAGTACTCATACATTAGTAGAAGCCACTGGATGGTTTTAAGTAGAGGAATGACAGATCTAACTTAATGTGCTCACCTGTTAACTCAAGTACTGCAAGGAGTAGTTTTTGGGAGGTCATTATAGTATGTTCATCCCCCAAGAGCCTCTTGTATTCCTTACATCCATATTCAGTCTTTTAATAAAATGATATAGAAGTTACCCTACAACGCTCTCCTTTCTGGGCATTAAAAATTTATTGACCAGAATTAAGATTTCTTTAAGTCATATAGGCAAGAATAGCAGATTACATTTCAACAGAAGGCGAGATAGATTGTGTGGCGTATTTTATTTTAGTTAAATAAATTCTGTGCTACTTAAATTAAATATGTGATTATTAAATCTTGATTTATAGATACCTACACTAAATTCTGAAAAAAATTTATAAACAATTAAATTACTTAAAAAATTTTTCCTAGTTACTTTCTTCAGTTTTAATTATGAAGATATTTTCTTTTAAAGATTATTTCATCCACTTTCCAAAACAATCAGGAAAAATATGAAGAAAAAGCAAATGATTTTACCAATCTAACCAATCTAGTGTCAATTTATAAAGCATTTTAATACTTCCCATTAGTTTTTCCTGGAGCCAACTTATTTGTACTTGAAATCATAATATATGACAATTTTATCTTCCCTTCTCCCACACTTAATACTGTATCATGGGAATTTTCCTTGTTGCTACCATCAATGGCTACACAAATATTCCATTGAGTGGGTGATGTTAATTTATTTAATAATTCCTGTTTTTTGAATTATTAGACATTTTATTTTGGTCTAATTTTTTGAGAAGGCATTTATTCATTATCTCTAACTTGTTTTTTTTTTCTAAATTTTTATTGTGTTAAAAATATACACAACATAACATTTTCCAGTTTAACCATTTTTAAGTGTACAGTTCAGTGGCATTAAATACATTCACATTGTTGTACAACCATTACCATCATGCATTTCCAGAACTTTTTCATTTTCCCAAACTGAAATTCAGTACTCATTAGATAATATCCTCATTTCCCCTTCTTTTAACCCCTGATAACCACCATTCTACTTTCTGTCTCTATGAATGTACCTATGCTAAGAAACTGATTCTTATAAAAGAAACCCTTGTAATCATATATTACTTGTCCTTTTGTGACTGGCTGTTTTTACTTAGCATAATGTCTTTAGGATTCAACCATGTTATTACATGTGTCAAAATTTTCATTTTAAGACCAAATAACACTCTGATGTACATATCTACCACATTTTGTTTATTCTTTCACCAATAGATAAATAATTGGGTTGCTTCTATTTTTGGCTATTTTGAAAAAAGTTGTTAAAATCATGAAAAAAATTTATTATTGAAAATTTGTACTACTATCTCATGCATTTGCTAGAATTTGTCTTATGACTCTGATGATTTGCATCAGACATCTGCTTCCATTTAGAAACCTCTTCCTTTGAGCAACTGCTTTATAATGTGAAAGTAATGACTTGATTGTCTATGTAATACCACCATCTCTTGGTCATGGTTGAGTATGCATGTGTATATATTTTCTGTTCTTTCTCAGGAAATGATCACAACATTTATGGGGCACACATTCATGTACCCCATAAATGTTGTGAAACCAAATCCATGTTTAGAAAACAAAGATGAAGTAATCAGTGATTCATCTATACAGTTGATATTGGGAAATCTCTTCCCCTTGTGTCTTATAAGAAGCTCTCAGCTTTCATTTATTCACCCCGAGCTACATGATCAAGAGTAACAGAATTTTTATCTGCATGATTTCACTTGTGCTGCCTATGTGCTTCTGGCAGGAATTTCTCTTCAATCATGTCAAATGCTTTCTCTGAAGCCTTATACTTCTTTTCAGCATAGCAATTCAGACATCCATTTCCAGTTGTGTCAGACCAATGAATTGAAAATGTTTTACTATTGATATATATAATAATAAACCCTTTTAACATAATTTAAAATTTTTAAGCCTTACTATGCAAGTAATGTTGTGGTTAGTATGATTGGAAAGTCAGCCCAAAGTAAAAGAAAAAATTAGCATAAAGTTTAAAAACTTAAGCCTGCCTATTAAAATCTAATTATTTACTTGGCTTCAATACAGGTAAGAAAGAACTTCCCTGTTGAGTAAACAAGTCGTCATTTCAATAAGTCAGAAACAGTAGATCCTAACCTACTGCATCTCCAGGTGTTTGGACCTGATTATAAGCTTAAAACTTAGTGGTTTGTGTCTTGGCTTAGCCGAGAGGGCATGATTCTTATTTAAATAAAGCTCATGTTTCATTTTGGTGGAAGCTGTCAAAATGTCAAATGTAATACTCTGTTTTTATGGTTTCTATTACCCACATAATTTTCAAATTCCTGAATCAAACACATGAGCTAGGACAATCTGTTCTACCAGTATGCATCACAATTTATCCTCAGTGAAAGTTTTAAAATTGGACTGCCACATGGTACCAGGGTTCTGTCTGTGCTCCTTTTACTATAAGAACAAACTGCTGAATAACAAGTAGTGTAGCACTAAAATATAATAATATTTTCTGCTTTCTCAGTCTATTCCTGGCATCAATAAACACAAGTTAAGTTTTATGGTAGGCAATTTTTGCGACACATATAGGTGTAGGATATTTATTAGTATTTATTAAGAAATGCCCTCGGCATCATAAACAGAAGGGAAGGAATTGAGATTAAGAGCTGAGCTGCTGCAATGAAGGTTTGATTAGCCCTGAAGCTAGCACTACAAAAAGTTCTGAAACATAATGGTCTGTCACCATCAGAGTTTTCTATTGCAGGGCAAAATGACTAGACCTTTATACTAATGCATATGTTGGTTATTAGATGTGGGCCATACAGGGAATGGCTTACTCTGATGGAGTACTGGCTCTCTGCAGCTCAGGCAATCCTAGAAAGACGAAAAGCTGAAGACCCAATGACAATAGATAGCACTTAGTGAGAGATAGGGTCGTGAATCATTTGCCAAAGCAATAGATAAATTGTCGAACTTAGTTGGTTGTATTTGTTCAAAAGTTGTATTAGTCACTGAAAAATTTTGACCATGTAAGAAAAAAAATTAACAATGCTATCCTGTGGCTAAAACTGCCATTTCCAGTTCTAAGTAATCTGGGCCTACATAAAATAAAAATATTTATGTTATGCTACAGCCCACAGCAATCTTTTCAGGCCCTTTTGTCTTAAATAAAGAGGACATTTTTTTTTCTGCTTAGATTCAAGCTCCACCATATTGGTTTCAGGTAGAAATTTCTCTTAACATTTTGATCAGTCACTTCAACCATCATTAACTTCCCTCTGCCAAGAATTCTCTATGTTAGTCAGATTCAAAACAGATAATATTTTTAAGTGTTTCCAAAACATGATATGCAATACAATTCTCCAATATAATCATAATTATCATCAAAAGCACATAAAACTTTGAGTCATAAGCATGATATAATGCTCAGATCTGCCATTCAAAACTTCAAGTCATTTACTTCAGCAAACCCTGTGTTGCTAACTCAGTATCTTTTAGTATTTCCTTATTCCTTTGAGAACATAAAATGGGAAAATGGATGTGATGGAACTTTGCCAATTATAAAGTGTGACATAAATACCATGAGTAGCTTTTTAGTTCTGGGCAGGCAGCCCCCTTTCTTATATCCTAGTTAGATTTTCTTTAGAAACATACTGTTCTTTTTGTATGCTAATTAACTTTTGCCTTTTTTGTCTTTATTTTATGAATCATTGCTTCCTCATCAGAAACATTTCCTGGGTCCATAGCACATGTTTTTAATTGTTATTTAAATTCAGCACCCTCTACCTCAACAAGAAGCAGAAAGGGGGTGAAATTTTAAATTTGTATACACATAAAATTATTCACTATTCAAATTGTTATGTAAAAATAAAGCCAGAATTTGAACATGGACAAAATAATAACAGTTACTAGCAATTCCCTCTTCTTTTCAACCATTTACTTTTACATTGTAAAAATCATTGTCACCCTCTGATCCTTTATTCCTAGCCTCATTCTATGTCAGGATCAGAGCCTCCTTTTTTTTTTCCTGAGATCCGTGCTGTGAAAAGCAAGGTAGGCCATCCTGAGATGATAATAGACTGGCACAGATAGGCTAGATGCCAAAAAATATCAGTCTTCTAAAAGAGCTGCTCTTTCTAGACACATATATTTTAAATGAGAAAAATCATGGAATTAGATAGTTCAACAAAATGGATTATTTATTTGTGAGTCACTATCCTAGAGCAAAGAGCAGAGATGAGGAAACAGACACGAAATAAGAAAGTTTTAATAGTGAGAAGTGGCAGGAACAGTATGAAGGACGAGGGATGAAGGAACTTTAATGGAGAGCACTTGTCAACAAGAACAAGTCAGCACTTCCAAGAGTCAATAAAATACTTTGAATAGAAACAGGGATAAGAAAGGAGTAGAGGAATCTAAGACAATTTCTATCCCTCATCATTGGACTGAGATTCTTTGGATTTTATATTTCATTTGTTAATTTTGAAAAAAGACGATGCTTTAATGCTATTCTGATTAAAGATTTATCATTTGGCCAGGCACGGTGGCTTATGCCTGTAATCCCAACACTTTGGGAGGCTGAGGCAGGCACATCGCCTGAGGTCAGGAGTTCGAGACCATCCTGGCAAACATGGTGAAACATGATCTCTATTAAAAATACAAAAATTAACCAAATGTGGTGGCATGCACCTGTGATCCCAACTACTCAGGTGTGATAAGTGTCACATCAGGGTCACCACCTGAGACGTTGATCACCATCTGCAGAGCTCTGTCCCGTAGACCCTAACTCAGCAATGGATGAATGAATACATTCTCATCCTCAGTACAGTGATTTGAGTGAGCTAGGAATGGTCATCAACTGCTTTCAGAGGACAATTGCAGCTAACCAACCACGGCTCCCTGTTCCTCCTCACATTTATTCAGTATAGATTTAATAACAGAGGTTCTAAGTCAACATACTTGTGGATAATTGAGATGATTAAAAGAGTGGTTTTGGCCAGGCACAGTGGCTCACACCTATAATCCCAGCACTTTGGGAGGCCAAGGCGGGTGGTTCACAAGGTCAAGAGATTGAGACCATCTTGGTCAACATGGTGAAACCCCGTCTTTACCAAAAATACAAAACTTAGCTGGGCATGGTGGTGTGTGCCTGTAATCCCAGCTACTTGGGAGGCTGAGGCAGGAACATTGCTTGAACCCAGGAGGCGGAGGTTGTGGTGAGCCGAGATTGTGCCATTGCACTCCAGCCTGGGTAACAAGAGCGAAACTCGTCTCAGAAAAAAAAGAGTGGTTTTTACAAATGATGAAAGGTCTTGGTTCCAGGGCCCAGAATAAACACCATTAACCGGTAGTTCCCCTTTGACCTCCCCCTGAGAGGACAATCCAGCACAAAGTTTACATGAGTAAACAAATTAGAGTAGGGACAAAGGAATGTGGGGTAAACAGACTTAACTGGGGAAGCTTTTATTATCTTAATCTACTCTAACTTAATGCTTTAACGTAAGAACTGGCTGCCTTCAGCCAGTCTCATTGACACCTTTCTGCCTTCCAAAAGGTTTGGGACCATAATCTATAACTTCCCTATATTTCCTTCAATATTTTGCCAGCCACACCAAGTGAATCCCAACACTCAGGAGTTCAAGGCAAGAGAATGGCTTGAACCTGGGAGGTGGAGATTACAATAAGCCAGGATCACGCCACTGCACTCCAGCCTGGGTGGCAGAGCATAACTCGGTCTCAAAAATAAAAAAAGATTTACCTTTTTACAAGAAGTTTTCTGGTTCTTCTCAGAAGTTTTCTTTTGTTTTTTTAAGTTGGAGTCTCCCTCTGGGTGGAGGGAGTCTGTACACCTGGGTGGACTGCAATGGCATGATCTCAGCTTACTCCAATTTCTGCCTCCCAGGTTCAAATGATTTTCCTAACTCAGCCTCCTGAGTAGCTGGGATTACAGTCACACACCATCATGCCAGCTAATTTTTGTATTTTTAGTACAGACAGGGTTTCACCATGTTGGTCAGGCTTGTCTCGAACTCCTGACCTTGTGATCTGCCCACCTCAGCCTCCCAAGGTGCTGAGATTACAAACATGAGCCACCGGGCCAGCAGTTTTCTTTTTGTGTTCCACCAAACAGATGACTTTCATGGACAGGACTATCTGGGGTTAAATGTGAGGTCTGACCCCAGGAGCCTTAGCCTATGGTCAGGACCATACTTCCTCTGGAGAATGTGTTCTAGTCTGCTGAGAGTGGCCAAGCTCTATAAGAACTATACTTAAATGAAGCAGAGACACATGAGTCACCACTGACTCACCACGGCCATGCATTTTTTTGTTCATGAAGGTTTGGATGGAGATTAAGTAGAAGAATCATAGCTTGGGGTCTCTGGAAAGGTGACTTGTCCAACTTTGTCTCTGACATCTGAATATAGCAGTGAATCAGTCATCATCAATTAGCAGTATTAATGCTCATACCTAGATGTGTAATAGGGTACATATGTCAAAGTGAGGTGAGAGAGTGTTATGAATCAGAATTCAACCTCTGGGGCTTTGGATCCAAATTCTTCCTATCATAAGTCACATTTCTTTTGGAAAGTTACTTAACTTCTCTATGCCTCAATTTCCACCTGGGAATCATGAGCCTTGTCTTATAGATTTATACTGAGCAAGGAATGAATCTACAAATGTAAAATGCTTGGTGCACTTCATGTAATGTAGTAGTCAATAAGTGTTATTTATTATTATTATGTAATTATGACTATTATTTGGAGTCAAACAGTCTTTCTTTGGTTCAAAGTGCACTTCTGCCACTTCCAAGGTATGTAAGTTCAGGCAGCTTGTAAACCATGGATCTCATTTTTCATAAAACACCTGACATGGGAAATGGCAGGTAATGAAATATTGTATAATACTTGCTTCTTCCCTTTCAAGATGACATGTCAATTAAACCTGCTTTGAAGAGGAAACAAGTCTTTTTTGTCCTCGCTCCTCAGGAATCAATCCTTCTAATAAATGTGCCCCAGTTTTCTTTTTAGGGAACCTTCCCTATTGAAGGTCTATGTGGTCTGGTTGGATCTGGTTATATTTAGCACAAGATTTGTCACTATGTTTGGCCCAGGGATGCAGGGGTTACAATATGAAACTATGAGAGGTAAATCTAGAGGTCCTTCCAAAAAATGGAGAAGGAGAGGGTGAAAAGCTGGTGGTAAGAACACCAAGACCTGCACAGGGCATCTATCGGTGGCCATTTTCTAATGACCAGTGATGGGATGAGATTATCTGATATTAAAGCTAAATGACAAAAAAGCAGAGCCAAGAGGACAAAGAGTGTGCTGATTACATCATTCGAGGCCCTTGACTCTGAGGTTCTTGAAAAAAATACATAGCCCTGGACGTCCTTATTATGTGAGTCAATAATTTCATTTATTTCTTAAAACACTTTAATGAACAAAAACAAGCAATGGGGAAAGGATTCCCTATTTAATAAATGGTGTTTGGAAAACTTGCTAGCCATTTGAAGAAAACTGAAACTTGACCCCCTACCTTACACCTTACATAAAAATTAACTCAAGATGAATTAAAGACTTAAATGTTAAACTCAAAATTATAAAAACCCTAGAAAAAAAACCTAGGCAATACCATTCAGGACATAGCATGGGCTAAAACTTCATGATTAAAACATTGAAAGCAATTGCAACAAAAGCCAAAATTGACAAATGGGATCTAATCAAACTAAAGAGCTTCTGCACAGCAAAAGAAACTATCATTAGAGTGAACAGGCAACCTACAGAATGGGAGAAAAATATTGCAAACTACCCACCTGACAAAGATCTAATTCCAGAATGTGCAAGGAACGTAAACAAATATATAAGAAAAAAACCACATCAAAATGTTGGCAAAGGATATGAACAGACCCTTCTCAAAAGAAAACATTTATATGGTCACCAAACATATGAAAAAAAGTTCATCATCACTGGTCATTAGAAAAATGCAAATCAAAACCACAATGAGATACCATCTCACTCCAGTTAGAATGGCAATCATTAAAAAATCAGGAGACAACAGATGCTGTCAAGGAAGTGGAGAAACAGGAAGACTTTTACACTGTTGGTGGGAGTGTAAATTAGTTCAACCGTTGTGGAAGACAGTGTGGCAATTCCTCAAGGAGCTAGAACCAGAAATACCATTTGACCCCACAATTCCATTACTGGGTATATATCCAAAGGATTATACATTATTCTGCTGTAAAGACAGATGCACACATATGTTTACTGAAACACTATTTATAACAGCAAAGACTTGGAACCAACCCAAATGCCCATCAATGATAGACTGGATAAAGAAAATGTAGCACATATACACCAAGGAACACTATGCAGCCATATAAAAGAATGGGTTCAGGTCCTTTGCAGGAACATGGATGAAGCTGGAAGCCATCATTTTTGGCAAACTAACACACTAATGGAAAACTAAACCCTGCGTGTTCTCTCTCATAAGTGGAAGTTGAACAATGAGAACACATGTACACAGAGAGGGGAACATCATACACCAGGGCCTGTCGGTGGGTTGGGGGCAAGGGTGTGGAGAACGTTAAGATAAATACCTAATGTAATCAGGGCTTAAAACCTAGATCACAGGTTGATAGAAGCAGCAAACTACCATGGCACCTGTATACCTATGTAACAAACCTGCATATTCTGCACATGTATCCCAGAACTTAAAGTAAAATAAAAACAAAACAAAACAAAACAAAAGAGTTTAATGTTGGTTTCAGTCTTTACAGGTACAGGTTCTGAGCAATAAAAAATCTGATAATAGTTTGTTAACCATTGTAGTTTCCTTCAATGAGATGAATACTTACCTTCTACTTTAAGATATATTATGGTCATTATTGCATGTTATTTTTTCACATTCTTAAAGCATTACAAAGATTTAGTGTTATATATGGCATCCCTATTACTTTTATTAAATATTTATGCCATATGTTTTATTTTCTGTTTTTCACTCAATGTGAACATTTAGGTACAAATTGCCACATAGGAAATTCCTTTGATATAGTGACAGCCTCCAAATACACTATCAAGACCATTATCCAAGAGCTCATGTAAAAGAAAAACTCGGAGACCAAATTAAGATGCTTGATTTTTATCATTTTAAAAACCAGTTTAAATACACAGCCAGAATCAATGCACAAGAGAAGGTACATGCTAAAATAGTGAGTATATGTATGTTCAATTTATATTGTCAATAACCAACATGACTCACAGGTGATTCGTGACATATGCTCTATCTATACTTACCATATCCATTGAGTTTCCCCTGTGTCTTAGAAAGTATTGAAGTAAATTGCACATATTATGCCTCCTTGCTCCTTATATTACACTGGGTTCTTAGAGAAATAGAGCCAATAGGATATATATGGAGTGAGATTTATTATAAGGAATTGTCTCACATGCTTATGGAGGCTAAGTTCCACAGTCTGCCACAAACTGAAGAATAAATTCCAGTCCGAATCTTAAGGCCTGAGAGCCAGAAGTGCCAGTAGTGTTAAGTACCAGTGCAAGGAAGAGAAAGATGGTATCTTAGTTCAAGAAGTGAGGCAGAGAGAGAAAGAGAGAAGGGGGCAGAGCAAGAGAGAGATGGGGGAGAGCAAGAGAGAAATTAAACCTTCCTTTTGGGGATATCAGTGGATTACTTGATGCCACCCATATTGGAGAGGTCCATCTACTTTACTCAGTCCACCAATTCAAATGCTAATCTTTTCTGTAATTACCTTCACAGACAAATCCAGTAATAATGTTTAACGAGGTATCTGCATATCCCAAAGCCCAGTTAAGTTAATGAATAAAATTAATTATAATATTTCTATATAAAAGATTGTGTATACTTTTTAAAAGGATATTCTTCTGTATAACCACAGTACAATAATCAAAATCAGTAGGTTAATATTGATATAATTCCATTATTAAGTGTGTGTGTGTGTGTGTGTGTGTGTGTGTGTGTTTCTCTCTCTCCAAAACTGATACTTTGAGTTTCAATCAAATACCACAGGATTCAGTCTAACCTAATGCTTTTTCTAATATTGAGAAATTTTGCTCTCATCCATAATGTAATTATATGTCATATGTTTACTTATTTACTGAATCTGCTAACAAATATTATTGTGAAAAAAGTAAGAATGAAAAACCTATTAGCTAAAGTTTAACATTGTACAACTTTTAATTTTTGGTCTTTAGGGGTATTAGTGAATCTAAAGTTTCAATAGTTTTTTACATTAATTATATGTGCTTATTATTTTCTGTTTATGTTTCCCCATCATTGTGGTTAAATTATTCATATGAAATACAGTAGACTCTATTGTTTCTGTTTCAGACCATTTTGTGTCCCCCAAAACTACCACTCTTATTGATGCTACATAATCATTTGTTTGGTTACAAATGTGAAACACTATCATGATTCTAAAAGTCAATTGTACAAATGAAGGTATATACTCAGAAAGTATCACTCCTCTCCATCCATTCTATATTTTTCATCTGGATCTCACACATCTCTTGAAAGTAGCCAGTCTCAATATTATTTAGTTAATATTTCTTGTGTTTCTTTTTGCACAAATGTGCAAATACATGTGTATATTCTTATTTTCCTACCTGAGCTTATTATAGATAGCAAACTATAGATTATTTTCTATATACCAGTATATTGACTGGTAGAACTCTCATTCTGTTTTTACAGGTCCACATTATTCCATTCTAAAGGTGCATTGTAGTTTATTAAACCAGCTTTCTGTATATGAACATTCAAGTTGCTTTCCATATTTCATATCTGTAAAAATAATTTAATAAATAAACTTATACATGTGTACTTTATTGTTAGAGTTAAATTCCTAGAACTGAAGTTGTTGGATCAAAACTAAAATATTAATATGGGTAGTTTTGTTGGTTATTGCCAAATTCCTCTCAAAAAGGATTATAGCAATTGATATTCTCACCAATATATTATACTACAGTTCAAGCAATCTCTTAAAAGTGTTTTGTTTGCCTTTTTGGCCTCCAAACAGTTTGAAATAAAAGAATAAAAACATTTTTTAAAAGAAATATGTGTATATTCCTCATACCCTGTGAGATTTGATGGTATGAAATATCAACTCAAGAATCTAAAAATCCCCAAACATTAAGGAAAAATATTTATGTAGTGATCCATACCAAATTGGAAATGGGGATATATACAGTTATAAAAGATTTTTAAATTTGGGGAAAATATATATTTGGGTTCAAAACCCAGTTATCTATAAGTTTCAACTATTGAAGACTATCCTTTAGTGACTACTCTTCCCCTCCTTCCCCTACAATTCCAAGTAGAGTAAAGCAGCAAGATTGAGATTTGTGATTCTGACAAACTGAGTGTGAATTACACAGTTCCAACTCCTGGAATATTGTCAATTTCATCATCTCTAAAATCGAGATTTTTTTCAATCTATAGAATTGATTCTAACTTTATTTCATTTGCTATGCACTGTTGTGATTAAATAGAGTATCCTACTAAATTTTTACAACCTACAAAATCTTTTGTAACCTATAAAATCTCTGCATCTGAAATAGAGTAAACCTCAGTTTCTTTTTCCCCCACAAAGCTTTTCAGTAATTGAGGTTTGATTACATTTCTATTTTTAAAAGTTTTGTTTTCCTTTTTTAAATCAATGAGTACCATAAATATTTATTTACTATATTATTCTAATTATACTTACTTTTTGTCAAAAACACATTTCCTATTGCAACATAGTTTATGTAATGTTACTTCAATCTTTTAATAGAAAATACAACTGTCATAACACATAAATCTTAAATTATTATTTTAAAAAATGATTCTAAAATGTATATGAAGATTCTTTTCTTTTTCCAAATAAGCATTAGCCATAGAAAAAAAATAACAAAATTGTGTTTTTCCATGATCTTACAATGGAAGTGAGGGACATTATTCTTTGTATCTTTCCGTGTAGGTAAATGTTTCTA
This sequence comes from Callithrix jacchus, assembly GCF_049354715.1. Lineage (NCBI taxonomy): Eukaryota > Metazoa > Chordata > Mammalia > Primates > Cebidae > Callithrix > Callithrix jacchus. The sequence goes on from NC_133511.1 coordinate 91,640,940, forward strand.
AAATAGACATTTATTTTCTTTATAAAGTAAAATTAATTAATAGTAGAAAAGTTATATATGCCAAATTTTATGTATCAAAATTTAGGTGGCAGTTTCTATTTCTAACAAGTATTCTATAATTTATAATTTTGCATATCATGAGTTTTAAATCTTTACATAGACATTCTGCTATGCTTAAATGAAAGTGTTTATGACTGTCACAAGTTAGTATAAAATTCAAGAGCTATGTTGATTATAAAATAGTCTTTATCTTGTATCTGGGTCTGTAAACAAAAACTACATAGTTTATGTAGACAGTTAGATAAACTGTGTACTTATTTTATAAACCAAAGTTTCTAAGTTTAAACAGTTCACAGAATTTTTTTAATCTTCATCCTTGCTATTACGCTATGTGTCCTGTGCATGAAATTGTGCATGTACATGTGAATGATTGCAATACAGAATTGAATTTGAACAAAGAATTTTCTAGAATTCAAGCCATATTAAACTAAATAAGACCACGTTTCAATGTAGCTTATCATAATCACAAAAGAATACTTGCCTATTTATTTTCTTAGCATAACTTTCTTAGGAACAATTTCTGTAGGAAACTTTTAAATGTAGAGCCAAAACTGGACAACTAGTATTTTACTTAGTGTGACATATACTTATTTTTTAATATGTTCAAAATTTGCTCTTGAATTCAATAGTTTTAATTTAGAATCATCACAGGTTAAGACTGAAAAGGTGAGGAGTTAATGTTGTTTAACATTAATACTCTAAAATTTAGACCCTCAAAATATTTATATCTTGAGGGTCTAAATTTTAAAATATTGAATTTAAAATATTAAAAACAATTGCATGTACATTTATTTATTTATCTGTTCATTTGGTGTGGATTAAATGCCTACTATTGTCAGAAGATGTTCTAAGCTCTACATAATTGAGCCAATTAGGCAATAATTTCTGTCCTTGAGTAGATTATATTCTAAAATAGGAGAAAATTAATAAATAATGAACATAACAAATACAGAAATTACATAGTGAATTAGAAGGTGAGCAATGTGTAAAATAAAATGTAGAGCAGAAGAAAGTGGACTGGGAGAACTTGTCAAAATTATTGCAAACATCATCTTACTTGTTGCCTAATAATTCATTACATATAGGTTTCATAACATATTTAATTTCCCCTCTATTTTGAATAAACTGTTTCAAATCATTATTCAAAATTTGGAAAATGTAAATCAAAACTTTGCTAGCTAGAGATAATTTCTTTTTGCATTTTATGGGATTGTGTTAATTTATCTTCATTTTTAAATATTAATATGAATCATAATTTGAATAATGTAATCTAAATATAAATTAGCATAATTTAATGTTTATATTAACTGTAATTTGGATTAACTATAAATGGCATTCATGGTTTGAAGTTCATGTTTCTGAATTTGAAATTATTTGTCTAATAAAAAATTATATTACATATTTATAAATGCAGACACATTATTAAACTATTTACATAATAATGCATTGCTTCTTTAGGCAGAAAAACAATACTCCAAATACATTATCATTAAAATAAAGGACTTCCATATTCATGTGGGACAACAAGTTGTTGACCTCCCATCTATGCTAATTAGAGCTCTGCTTCATAGCATTGGAGCAAGAAGCAGGCCTAATTTTCATCTTTATTTATAGTCACACTTTGAAAATGGGTCATAATTGCAGCTCAAAGTTCTCTACTATTTATTGTAAATGCCAAACAGTCCCCTGCCTTCATGGTTCTCTACTTGCTTGTCCCTTTGCGAGGAAGGGTCTTTCCCCAGATGAAGCAGATGAGTCCCTTCCATCAACACAGGTTTCAACATAAACAACACCTCAACAAAGAGATTTTTCCTTTCATGCTACTATAGTAGCCTTCACTTTTGGTCACATTTCCTTATATCATCCACAGCACTGAAGCGAAATTGTTTATTTTGATTCCTTATTAACACCTTGTCCTCCTACATTAGCATGCCCAGCTTTTGTCATAATTTTTTCATCTACAGAATCAAAATAATATTTACCTCAAACAGTCATTGAAAGGACTAAATGAGTTTATTCTTTTTCAATATTTGTAATAGAACATAGTAAATATAAGACAATAATGGTTATTATTACTATTATTCAGAGACTATAGCTTTCATCCTTGTGATGGACCCTGTGCATATGATAAAAAGAACATATTTTCTCTACATAACCAGAAATTTGTGCATAAAATTGCAATTGGAGTACTATTTGCATATTTCATCACACCAGTGTTTCCCCTGATGGTATAGCTGTTTTCAGAGATTCATTTGGTAAGTTCTATTACACAAAAGCAAAACATTAAGTAAATATGAGCTATTTCAAAGATGCTGAGTATGTGAAAGCTGAAAACTGTATTAAGTAGAAATTATATACAGTATCAGCAATGTGCTTCATCCTTATGTTCCTCAGTTTTGTGATTATCTGTGAAATATTTTCATTGACATTTTAAGATACATAAAATATCAATATCAAGCTTTGCTGAAATAAATTCTTTAAATATACTGTTCTGTTCCTTCCCATTTCATAAAAAAATACTTTGACTATAAATATACTGTTCTCCTCTTTAAATATACTGTTCTGTTCCTTCCCATTTCATTAAAAAAAAACTTTGACTACCTGAATAGTGGGAGTTAAATTTCACCTAAACTTAATATATCATAGTGACTTACTAATCCTTTGACCCAGGAATTCACCCACACTTAAATTAAACTATTACCATGTTATGGAAAAATATATCTTATTACACCTGAATATTCTGTATGATATTCCTCAGACTCTTAACATTTTTAAATTCCACAATATGTATAAATAAAATTCCTTGCTTATGACAGCCTATGTCAAAATTACTGCTGCATCCTCGATATGATTTGGTTGTGTCCCCACTCAAATTTCATCTTGAATTGTAACTCCCACAGTTCCCACATGTTGTGGGAGATAATTGAATCATGGGGCAGAGTTTTTCCTGTGCTGTTCTTGTGATAGTGAATAAGTCTCATGAGATCTGATGGTTTTAAAAATGGGAGTTTCCCTGCACAATCTCTCTCTCTTTTCCTGTCACATCCATGTAAGACAAGACTTATTCTTCCTTGCCTTGTGCCATGATTGTGAGACTGCCCCAGCCACGTGGGTCTGTAAGTCCATTAAAACTCTTTCATTTCCCAGTCTTGTATACGTCTTTATCAGAAGCATGAAAATGAACTAATACAATCCTAGTAATGGACATTCCTGACATATGAGATTTGACAACTCTGGATTTAGACACAAAGGTAGTTCAAGAGACATAGGACCTAAAAACATTAATTTCCCCAATATTGCCTCCCCTTTTGTCTGGGGTCTTAAGTTACAACATAAAATTCTTACTTTCTTACTCTCATACTCCTAACACCTAGCAACATATGCTTTATACCAACTGTATACAAATTAATTCACTAGGTGCTTTGCCCATTTATGATCTGATACATTTCTGCCTTTAGGGAAATTACTGCTTAGTAAGAAAGGTATAGACTAATAACTTCAGTACAGAATAAAAACTGTCATCATAATAACATTAATAACTAGTCTTGACACAGCATTTATTACATTATAAAATCTAATATAATAATTTTAAAGCTTATTTTAGGTAATTCCTATAATTATATCATGTAGTGCTAATAAAATCTCCATTTCACAGACAAGGCAATTGAGGCATAGAGAGTTTAATCACATAACTGGGGTTATTGAGAAAGCAAGTAATGGAGCTGGGTTTCCTACCCAGGCAGTATCTGAATCCAGGGTCCAAACTTTCAATTACTCTGCTAAAATCAATATATGAATAACCTTCTAAGAGGACTGAAGCTTTTAGAAGAGATGCAAAATAGAGAGCTTTCAAGGAAAATAACAGAGAAGATACAACATTTGAAATGAGTATTCTGGACAGATGATCAAAGACAGGATGTTTTGTGCAAGGAGAACAGTGTGAACAAAAGCAAAGAAAGAGGGGCTGATGATAGTTGAAATTGTTGGAAATGTTTCTTTGTCTCATTATCAATGTTCTAATTAATTAAACTAGCATTTAAAGCCCAATATTATCTTCCCTTAACCTAAATGTCCAGTTCTGTCTTTCACTCTTGTCTTCTACTATGTAATTAACATAATGTAACATGCACTTCCCTCCACTATCTTCATGCTTTCCTATTTCTATTGTTTCCTTTGCACTATTCCATCCATACGAAATCTACTCTGTAGATTTGCACCTGTCCATTTTGAGGTAAAGTATTCACCACTTAATGTTCAAGGCTGAGTTTAGAAATGCCTTTCCCTCTGTTAAACATTTCCCTCAAGGAAAGAATTTTCCATATCCCCTCTATCCAGTTCTATAGCCCTTTCTTTCTCTATTCATCTCTGTGGTACTCATTATTCCACCATACAGTTTGTGCATTATTTATCATTCATTACATTTATTAATAATTTTCTATCTAGACAAATTTTTACCAGAAAGTTTTATTGGATGGAAAAGTTTTATAATACCAGTAAAGATACTGGGCTTCACAGTCTAACACAATTCAATGGGAATACTAACTCTGCTATTTGCTAGCTTACCATTTAGCATGTTAGTTACACAGTCTGAAGTTAAATTTTCTCATCCCAAAAGTGTGCATTAAATACCTCCCTCAGATCACTATTGTGAAGATTAAGTTGAGTAGTAAATATAAAGCCCTTAGCTCAATGTGAGCATCAATATGACTATTATTGTTGTTGAGATAAACAGAAAGTTCCGGTAGCAGACATTTAGGAATAATGCATGAAGAATTAAGCATCATTTCTCAATTTTAGTGTTTATGTTTATTGTATATAATTTTCACTCAAGGAGATTGTTAAAATACAAACTCCATGGGTTTGCCCCCATATACTCTGATTTCCTAGGTCTTGGCAAGGGGCAGGAATCTCTTGCCTAACACGCAACCCAAATGACTACTAAAGATGGGCCAGGACCATCTTTTGAAGAATGAAGAAATGCCAAAGCAGAGACATAACCAGTGAAAACTCTTAGCTAAAAAAAACAATACACATATTCAGAAGGTTGTTGCCAGACCGAGTGTAATCAATTTCTTTCCTAATCAATTATCTTTCTCACTTTCACTCTTTCTCTCTCACTCTCTTCTCTTTCTCTTGGAAGAATAAAAGCTTTTTCTTTTTCCAGGACTTCCCAGATTATATGTTCTTTGCAAGAATAGAAGCTTTGATGTGTACATGGAAGCTCTCTCATACAATTCTCTGATTTACAAAGAGCAAAGGAGAGCTGCAATAACAGAAAAAAAAAAAAGAGGAATCTACACAATCAGAGATTTATAGAGAAAACTATTTGCTTAGATAAAAGATTCACTTTTATTTGGTTGACTAAGGTTGGCTTTGTTCCTGGAAATGCAATGAAAGTTCCGCATTATGATTTTAACTATTCTCAGAAGCAAAGCACACTTTGATAAATAGCCACTAAAAATTTTCATGGGGATAGAATAACCACTTATCAGTGAATCTCAATTCAAGACCTTATGGAGAAATCAATTTGCTTTGATTCTGTCTGCTTCTTTGGGTTTTTCAATAATTCAAATGTGACTACATTCCAGAGATTCTCAGAAAAATCTTAAAGGAAGCCCTGGTACGTGCTGTTTTTGAAAACATAAGGCCAAACGTGGTGGTTCATGCCTGTAATACCAGCATTTTGGAAGGCCAAGGTGAGTGGAACAAGAGGTCAGGAGTTCCAGACCAGTCTGGCCAACATGGTGAAACCCTGTCCCTACTAAAAACACAAAAATTAGCCAGGTGTGGTAGCATGTGCCTGTAGTCCCAGCTACTTGGGAAGGCTGAGCAGGAGAATTATTTGAGCCTGGGAGGCAGAGGTTGCAGTGAGCTGAGATCATGCCACTGCACTCCACACTCCAGCCTGGTGACAAAGCAAGACTCCAACTAAAAAAAAAAAAAGAATAGAAAAGAAAAAAAATGAGTGTGATCACTGATGCTTGGGAACTACTATCTCCCAAAAATGTAGCTTTTAGCTTCGATTCCACTTAAGATGCTTACTAAAAATATAGATAACTGATTACTATCCTGGACTTACTAAATCAGAAATCTCTGAGTGGCTTCAGCAATGTACAATAACATAGTAATAGGACCTTGGGCTTTCTAGCTAGCAACTGGGTGGGAATGTTAATTCTGCTGTTTACTTGTTTAGTAGCTACAATTGCATAATATGTTACAAAATCTTTGTATTATTTTTATACAAGTTAAGTCTGCGAGAACCACCACAAACTAAACTATCAAAGTTGCTTCCAGTAGTCCTGTACATGGGAAAGAAATGAATCTTAGGAGATTAGAGCAAAGAAACCTGAGAACTATGCCAGAAGCTATTGCGCATTATTTTATTTTGAAAAATTACAGATATCAAAAATAGGTGAGCAAATAGCACAGGGGATACCTGTATACACCACCAAAATGTATCACTAGTTAATATCTTTGCCATATTTCTCTTTAGTTTGCTGAACATTTAAGTGCAAATGGCAGTAATATTAGTACTAGATGCTGCATCCTACATCTTCTGTAGAAAAAAAATCATTCTCTTATGTAACTGAAATACAAATACCACACACAAGAAATTTAAAATTATTATTATCAAATATTTTTTTCATCTAAATTTCTCCAATTGTTCTGATAATTTTTATGACTATTTACTAATTCCAGACACACTCAAGGATCATACATTGCATTTTTTGCCAGGTTTGCTTGTTTTATTAAATAGAGGAGAGTCTTCTGGTCTCCTGGTGTGTGTGTGTGTGTGTGTGTGTGTGTGGGCGCGTGCACGAACATGCATGCACGCATGTGCATATGTCTGTGTCTTTCATAGCATTTAATTTTTAAAAAGTAATTTCACCCGGGTACAGTGGCTCACGCCTGTAATCTCATCACTTTGGGAGGCCGAGGCGGATGGATCACGAGGTCAAGAGATCGAGACCATCCTGGTCAACATGGTGAAAGCTCGTCTCTACTAAAAATACAAAACTTAGCTGGGCATGGTGGCACAGCCTGCAGTCCCAGCTACTCGGGAGGCTGAGGTAGGAGAATTGCTTGAACCCAGGAGATGGAAGTTGCAGTGGGCCGAGATCGCGCCTCTGCACTCCAGCCTGGGTATTAAGAGGGAAACTCTGTCTCAAAAAAAAAAAAGTAATTTCAACTCATTTGTCTTGCAGAAAATTGTTCAAATAGAATTTTCCCTATTATCGCCTCTTTATTAGAAAAGAAGATAAATATAATTGCCAAGAAAAATGCATAGGTAAAGTGCCCTTCCCAGGACATTTTATCAGGAGGTATATGGTGTCAATTGGTCCTACTTTTGATGATGTCAGTATTTGAAAGTGACATCCACATTCTTCATTGTAAAGGTATTCTTTTCCTTTTGCAATTAATAACTAATATTAATTAGTTATTAATTATTTAGTGTGAATATTCTCTTCCATAACAAAATTTTAACCTAAACTTTAGTATCCTTTGATGACTTTAGCCTGAATCAATTATTATAATGATGGTTGGATAATAGCTACCTTTTAATTCTATCGTTCCTTCTTGTTTCTTAGATAACTTTCTTATGTAAGGTAAAGCTTTTTCTTCTTGCCCTTCCCTGCTTTTGCTATTATCATGAAGAACTAATGGATTTTTTCCTTCTACTTTTTAATTAAAGTTAATATACATATGTATATTGCATATGGTTGTATAGGGGCCAAAGGAAAACTTTTCCTTTTCTTTCTGATAGTTTGCTAAAAAAATCAATTGTAAATGGTAGATTAATAGGAGAAAAGCAATGGTATATAAATTTGTTAGCATTCATGGGGAATATCATAGAGTGAGTATCTAATATCCCAATTGGGTACAGATGTTTACATATAAATTTTAACCAATACTTCAGTATCCTTTGATGACTTTAGCCTGAATCAATTATTACAATAATGGTTGGATAATAGCTACCTTTTAATTCTATCATTCCTTCTTAGATAACTTTTTTGTGTAAATACAGTTTTTTCTTCTTCCCTTTCCCTGCTTTTGTTATTTTCATGAAGAACTAATGGATTTTTTCCTTCTATTTTTTAATTAAAGTTAATATACATAGGAATATTGCATATGGTTGTGTAGGAGCCTAAGGAAAACATTTCCTTTTCTTTCTAATAGTTTGCTAAAAAAAAAATTGTAAATGGCAGATTAATAGGAGAAATGGCATACAAATTTATTAGCATTTATGGGGAATATCATAGAATGATCACCCAATATCCCAATTTGGTACAGATGTTTATATAACCTACTTCTTTGGGGAAAGGAAGATGGGGAAATGTGGATGATTATAGGGGAATTCAATGGGCTTGAAGAACATATGATGGCCTGAGGCAAAATCTGTTAGTCCTACAGAAAAGACAATGGTTTGTGACAATGTATCTGCTGAGATGGGTTGACAAACTTCAGGTCTTTCTTCCTGCAACATGAGTTAACTTAATGAAAACTCCAAGAAGGAAAGAGAGGTAATTGTTTTCCTCTTTGGTGAGTCCAGACTTTGGGTAGATAAGGGAAATTCAAAGAACAACTTCATTCTGTGATCTGGGAGAAAGAGAGGAGGAGAGATAGGAGACGGGGAAGGTAAGGGAGACCTTGAGGCATCTTCTTCAGTTCACCATGACAAAGCACCATATTTGCAGGTATTGGCTTATGAGCCCTAACAGTAACATATTTGTTATTTCTGAAGGTGTTAGGGTTAATTTTTAGAAGTAGTATTTTCGGGTTAACCAATATTTATTATGGAAAATATTTTTTTAATTATTATTTTTTATCACCAATTTCCAAACCAGGAGTGGTAACATTTTGTACTCTGTACTCTAATCAGCTATGTCGGAAAGGATCTGTTAATGCACAGCCTCATCAATAGACTATGTCATACTTTCCATCAATCTGATAAAAGAAAAATAGAATCTAAGTGTAGTCATCATTTCATTTCTTTTTTACGAGTATAAACTGAACATCTTATATGCTTCAGTACTATTTGTAAATGTTTTATGTACTGTCCATGTCTTTGCTTATTTTTCTTTTGAAATTTTGGTAATAATTCACTTATCTTTAAGAGTTATTTATATATTGTTACTGTATTATAATAATTGATATTGTTTGGCTGTGTCCTGACCCAAAACTCATCTTCAAGTGGAGCTCCCATAATCCCCATGTGTGTGGGAGAGACCTGGTGGGAGGTAATTGAGTCATGGGGGTGGGTTTTTCCTTTTTTGTTCTCATGATAGTGAATAAGTGTCACAAGATCTGATAGTTTTATAAAGGAAAGTTCCCCTGCACAAGTTCTCTTACTGCCTCCATGTAAGATGTGCCTTTGCTCCTCTTTCACCTTCTGCCATGATTGTGAGGCCTCCTCAGCCATGTGAAAATGCGAGTCTATTAAACCTCTTTTTCTTTATAAATTACCCAGTCTCAGGTATTTCTTACAGCAGCATGAGAATGACTAAAACAATAACATATAAAATATTACTATATTATCCACTTTTTGTGACATATTGAAAATATTTTCTCCCAGTTTTAATTTATTGACTTTACTTATATTTTTAATGTAGTCAAATTTAAAAATTATTTTTTCTAATGAATCAGAATTTTTGACTCCATTGAAAATGTCTTTCTTCACACTGAGATGAAAAGGCCAATTACATTTGTACTGAGTGCTGTGTAGTTTAATTTTTACATGTAGATTTCCAATTCACTTAAAGTTTACTTTTCACCTACTGTATTATGTGAGATATGAATCTAGCACTATTGCTTTTCCAATGGTGACCCAGTTGTCTCACCATGTGCTATAATATTTCATCTTTCTCCAGTGATTTCAATGCCACTTTTATCAGATGCTAAATTCCTGTATGTACACGAAACTATTTCTAGTTTTTCTTTTTTTATTTCACCAAGCTATCTGTATATCCATATTACAATACCAAAAGGGGGACATTTTGTACTCTGTACTCTAATCAGCTTTCATCAGGCACACAGTGGCTATTAGAATTATGAGGAATTTTGGTTTTGTAAGTCAGTGAAACCAGAAGGCAGGCCACTGGGAGTGGAAGGAAACGGCATTTTCAGAAACAGTTGTTTTAACTCAATTTAATTAGTGTTAGAGTCTTTTTTCAATTACTGTCTCGTGTCATGTGGTTATTTATTTTGAAGAGATGAGAGTATTATTGAAAAACCCAGATGTTTTATTTAGTTGTGGCTCCAGTCACTTTTAAGAGGAAGGATTTAACATTTTATTTCTTCCAAGATGATTTCTTTCAAGTTAGTTCTTTCCCAAATGAGAAGGTTATCATATATGCCTCTGATATTTACTTTGATTTTTGTTTACTTGGATGAACGACAGAAAAATATAGAGAAACTGAATTTAAAATGTGTCAAATGGTATTCATTACAACAGAAGACAAAAATAATTCCTTTCAAGGAATCTTTTCAACTTTATCTTTTTAAAATCAATTAGCAGAACCAAATTGGATTACATATACAGATATTTATTCAGACACAATGATTCTATTGAATGTTCAAAGTTTTTCTTTCTGACATTCTTTTTCTATGGAATGCAGTGTCCTTTTTTTTTTTTTTAACCATTAGATTAAGATCATGGTCCCCAACCCCTGGGAAGGGACCAGTACCAGATAGGAATGCTACTACACAGCAGAAGATAAGCACGAGCAGCAGGTGAGTGAGCATTACCACCTGAGCTCTGCCTCCTGTAAGATCAGTAGCAGCATTAGATCACATAGGATCTAGAACCCTATTGTGAACTGCACACGTGAGGGTTCTACGTTGTGCGCTCCTTAAAAGAATCTAATGCCTCCAAAACCATCCCCTGTCTCTGCTGAAATATTGTCTTCCACAAAACCATTCCCTGGTTTCAAAAAGGTTGGAGACTATTGCTTAAGACTTCTTGATTTCTTTATTATTGTAACTATAACTTAAGCAAAGATAAAATACTGACCATAACTTATATTTGCATAGCTTTTATGATAGAAACTGATTGCCTGGCTTTGCCATTGGGGTATATGGATATTGATTTCCATATTTAAACAAGACAAACAATGTAGACATCCTTCAATAACAGTGTATACCAGCAGTGTTTTGTTTATAAATGACTTTGTGAAAGCAACAGAGGATTATTTATTTTAAAAATGAACCTATTATATGAAATGAAAATTAAACACATTCTACTATGAAGCTAACATAGGAGATACAATATACAACACATTGAAAGGGATAGAGTGATATTTTAATTCCCATCTGCTACACAAAGGAGCTGATAAAAGTCGTTAACCAGCTTTGGCTAAGGGAATGAATTGTGTAGTGTTCCGTTCTCTAATATTTCTTCAATTATATAGTTCTGTGCCTCTTCTCATGCCCCTTGTGGTTATGCTAAATTAATTCATGCGGTGGCTCAAGCCTGTAATCCCAGCACTTTGGGAGGCCGAGGCGGGTGGATCACGAGGTCAAGAGATCGAGACCACCAGGTCAACATGGTGAAACCCCGTCTCTACTAAAGATACAAAAAATTAGCTGGGCATGGTGGTGCGTGCCTGTAATCCCAGCTACTTAGGAGGCTGAGGCAGGAAAATTGCCTGAACCCAGGAGGTGGAGGTTGCGGTGAGCCGAGATCGCGCCATTGCACTCCAGCCTGGGTAACAAGAGCGAAACTCCATCTCGAAAAAAGAAAAAAAAAGAAGGACTAATTGAAAAGAAAATATAAATTGGTATGTTTTTAAATATATTTTATATTATCTCATTTAATATTACAAGCTCTGTATATGAATTTGTACAAATTAACATACAATAATATATACTAATTGCCTCTGATTAAAAATTTCTTTCCAGGTATTTGTTTAAGCTAAGCTCTTCCGGAAAGACAAACAAACAAACAAAATAATCCAAAACAAAACAAAAAAACACCTCAGTAGCTTTACATCAATGATGTAGTTTTCCTATGCAAAGTATTCTGCAGTTCTCTTCCACACACTGTCTCAGGTATCTAGATTTAAGGATTAGGGCTTTACTCTCTAATATGACCTCCACTCTCATTGCAATGGAAGGAATAAAGCGATTGAAGAACCAACATCTGTTGTTATTTCTTATCGGAAGTGACCCACATCACTGTCACTGTTGCTTGCAAAGGGCACGGCGAGAACTATTGTCATAGCCCGACATAACCACAACCTAATTATGAGGGAGGATGGGACATTTAAGGTAGCATACAAAATATTTGGTGAACAATAACTATCTCTACCACTTTCTTTGCAAAAAGCCTGCTCATTAATCTAGGAAAACCTTTCCTTTTCACATATGTTTTAAGTTTTCTTTCACCTGAGGCAGCTATGAGTATTTTATGTTTTCTGGTTGGCTGTCTCTTTGTTTCACCCATTTGCATTTAGGAATATGCATTAATAACAGAGAAAGAGTAGAATTTGCTCTCTCTGGAGGAAAAAAAAATAACATTTTTATTATATTCTGAGCTGAAGAAAACCACAGCACTCTCTGGCATCTAGATCTATTTATTTCCAATATATTGACCACAGTTAAATGATTAAACTTCTACTATTTTTCAGTACTTCTATTACATGAGGCTTATGTGTACTGTCAGTGAGCTGATTTTATGCAAAAACTTGTGCTGGATTCGTTACTGCCCTATTTCTATGCTGAAGCACTTTACCAGCTGAAAGATAGGATTAAGGCACTGAGTTGGTAATCAGGAGAACTAAATTATCTTTCTCGTTTTGTCACTAGCTAATTGTTTTCCTTTTTGGCCATTTCACTTAACTTCTCTACACATTCATTACTTAATCTGTTAAATAAACATGCTAGTACATGAGTCTCTCTCCAAAGTTTGTATATATGTACATTTGTATACATCAACTTACAGTGGGGTTACATCCCAATAAACTCATGGTCAGTTGAAAACATCATAAGTCAAAAATACATTTAGTACCTCTACCCACTAAATATCATAGCTAAGCCTAACCTATCTTAAAAGTGCTCAGAAGACATACATTAGCCTATGTTTGGGCTAAATCATCTGGCAACATGGTACATTGTAGCATATCAGCTGTTTACCCTTGTGATCCTGTTACTGACTAGGAACCATGGTTCTCTTATACTGCTGAGCATCACTAAAGAGTATGATACTATGTATTGCTACCCCAGGAAAAGATCAAATTCAAAATTCAAAGCATGATTTTTGTTGAGTTCTTACTGTTTTCACACCATTGCAAAGTTGAAAAATTGTTAAGTCAAGCAATTGTAAATTGGGGACTGTATATATAAAACACACAAAATATTGTTTTTTTCATGAAATTTGTCTTACAACCCCTAAGTATATACAAAAAAATGAAAGCTTTCTAACTGAAAAGGAGGCACAAGAAGCAAATGTGAGGTTCCCCTAGAATCTGTATCAAAGCTAAGGCACAGCTATCTAATTCCACATCTTTAAGAAATAGGATTTGAAATCTAATAAAACAGATGTTTTCAGAAATTTTTCAAATCAATATCTCTATTATTTTACAATCCAAAAGGAAGAATGAGGCTGGTTGTGCCTTTTTGCTATAGATCAAAATTAGTAATTCACCACAAATATTAAGCAAATGAATCAATTGAATTTCTCTTCGATGAGATCATCTGTTCCTCTGCATTTATTTAACATTTAACATAAAAGGCAGCAAAGGATCACATTTTAATTTAGTGAGTGTATCAGTTCATTCTCATACTGCTATAAAGAAATACCCAAGACTGAGTAATTTATAAAGGAAAGAAGGTTAATTGACTCACAATTCTGCATGGCTGGGGAGACCTCAGGAAACTTACAATAATGACAAAAGGTAAAGGGGAAACAAGGTTCATCTTACATGGTGGCAGAGAGTGTGTGAGAAAGAGTGAAGAAGTGCCGCATTTAAAACCATCAGCTCTCAGGAAAACTCGCTTGCTATCCTGAAGACAGCATGGGGGAAACTGCCCCCATGATCCAATCACCTCATGCCAGATACCTCCCTCCACACCTGGGGATTACAATTTGAGATAAGATTTGGGTAGTAACACTGGGCAAAATCATATCAGTGAGATTATATCATGTATATGCAATGTATAAAATTATTTCAAGTGTTTTTTAATTAATGTTTTTTCTAGAGGAAAGCATGTGTCCTAAACTTTTATATCAATAACTTAAATACATAATCAGTAGAATTATCGTATGCAACATATATATTTTCATAAAGTTCAAATTCAACTTTAGCCTTGACTCCAAAGGAGATTGAAAAAGTCATATTATTTAATACAATTTTTAAAAATGATACTTGTTTTGTAACTGACTTAATCTGATTCCAGAGTATAAAATACACAAACATGTCATAAGAAAAGCAATCCTAGTGATGCTGGCATGCTAGCAAAGCCAAGAATTATTGTAATCCTTACAGGAAATCTTTTTTGCTCTCCAAGTAGTTTTCCCTTTGGTTTCTGGAAGTTCAGAGCCTGTTATGCAGTTAGACCAGTGAAAATCCTGAGAAAGGCATGTGAAGAGTATTATTTGGTTTTCTAATATTAAATTGGTGGAACAGTTTTTAGACTCTTCCCTGGAAAGCTATTTTCATCACCCCTGTAGAAAAGTAAGTCACTCTAGAAAATGACATTGACCACTTGATATTCCTATTTATTTAATTTATATTTTCCCCTTTATTTATTTTATCTACGGGTTTTCTCATACAGACTTAAGCAGACATTTGAACACCCATCTCCCCCAACATAAACACCTATTTATACATATGAGTATGAACTGGACAGACATGTATATGTATTTACACTCATTTTTTCTTATTTTTCTTTATTCACTACTCAGTGAACCACATTTCATGAAAGTTAAAACTTTTTTCTCATTTTATGCTACGTCTAAAGTATAAAGAAAATTCACATTTAACGTGTAATGTTAGTGTGCTATTGGCCTGATAAACCATTTGAACCATCTATCTGAGACATTCTCACTGTCTCTAAAAGAAACACTCAAAGGGTATAAACAAGAGGTTCCCTTTTTAAGTTTTAGGTAATTGGAAGCAAAATCACACAGGAAAATGATCCTGGAATCACAGCCGTCCTATCAGTCCTATTTCCTTTGGAGACAAAGGAAGCACTTCTCTGCACACAAAAAACACAACAGGCTGCTGCACCGATGCTTTACATGGCAAAAGTATGCTAAAATATAAAAAGAATGAGATCGTGTCCTTTGCAGGGACATGGATGGAGATGGAGGCCATTAGCCTTAGCAAACTAGCACAGGAATAGAAAAATACCACATATTCTCATAAGTGGGAGCTAAATGATGAGAACACATGTAACAAACCTGGACTTGTATCTCCTGAACTTAAGATAAATGTTTTAAAAAAACCTCATTGGATACATTTTGACAATTTGCAATGACTAAATGCTTTGGTTTGAAATAAGCTTAAGAAATCAAGGAGTCAAATGTTTGTTCTTTGTAGATGAAGAAATTGAACTTAAGATGTAATGATAGTCTTATCCATGGCCAACAGTCAGTAAATGGTAAAGCTGGGATCTGAGGCCAGAAGATGCAATTGCTAATTCACTATGGTACTCCACCTCATGTTACCAAGCTAGAAGGCAAATCTCGGTATTAGAGATGTTTCCATGCTACTCCTTAAGTAGTATGGGGTCCCAAGGACAAGGCCTCTGGCACAAACTGATTATTGGCTGATTCTATATGTGCTACTGAATGTTGAGCAAATTTTACAGGGTCCAAGATTTTAGTTTAGGAATAAACAAGAAGGCATGCTCAACATTAACATGTAATACTAACCAAGCCCACTGCAAGCTGCAGTTTCATTCTAGATGGAATTACCAACATATTGATTCTGCTTTACACTATGAATTCAGCCATGCAGAACAAATTTAACAATCTAGGCTTTTGATATACACAAAGCTGAAGTGTTTCCTTTCAGACGGGTGACTTACAAGCACTTGCAGCATTTACTGGAAAGGTGTTACCAGGTCAAATTGTGCACTAAAGTAGAGATTATAGCTCCCCCAATTCAACCCATTTCTTTGGGTCAGAGAGCCTAAATAGTTTAGGAGCTAATATATTGCTGCACTTTTTGTTTAACTAGAATGACCTCAAATTGAGAAAAGGTAAATGAACATAAAAAAAAAAATCAGGGTCACAGAAATAAAGTATCTGGGCCAGATACCCTATTTTTGAAATGACCATATTATCACAAATAAAATTACAATCCTTTTCTAAATTATTTAAAATTATTCTCAATATTTCCAATATTTAAGGAATTTCTTATTTTACATATGGTGAAAAATGCATTTGGAAGAAATGGGCTATGGTCTAGATAGATTTGAATCTAAATATCACCATTTCTGGCACTGTTACTTGGTAGCCTATTCCAACTCAGATACTTTTTTGGATCCTTGTGGGGATTAAATATGCACTGTGTATGGAACATTGATGGCACATATTAATAATGCCCATTTATTGTTTTCCATGAGAAATCTTAGTAATCTACAATGTTTTCCATACATTTCCTGATAGTACTTGCCTTTAATTTACCTTCAGCCATATAAATAGGAACCGTAGCTAGGTAAGAGCACAGGAAAAAGAGTTTGAGAATACAGGTGAAATATAAAAGATGGGAGGTGGTTTGGTCTCCTATATGCATCAGCTATTAACTGAGCAGACTAGTGACTTTGATTAATTGATAAATAGGAACTTCCTAGAGCCAACAATTATTTATTTGTTTATAGCTTTATGTTTCCCAGACAAAGTGTTCCTGGAACTAACAACTAAGTCGTGATGATCTACAGTCTTATCTAAGCCATAATGACAAAAATGCTCTCAATTCTTAGCAAAATCATGGCAGATGCTAGAGGGAAGCATACTCAGGACCCTGTTTAACACCCCAGAGACTTGATTAGACAAGGCCAGTCACAGACTACAGACTTCAGCCATCTGCCAGTAGGCCTCTGGAATGATATTCATTTGATTGGATGGTAAATTATAAAAGGAGAATTAGAAAGTTCATCAACACGGGGAGAAGTGAATGAAAGGCTGGACACTAATAGGAAGCAGGGTCACCAAAGGAAAAACCTGTTAAGCCTGGAGACAAATCATTGGCTACATTCCCTGTACTCTGTAAGTTAACAGGATAGGGAAAAAAGGCTGACCTCTTTGGATTAAAATCACTACTTGGTGTCTAGAAAATCTCTTAGCATTTCAAGATTATAACATATGAAACTGTATCATGTATTCAAACTCAAAAAGGTTAAGATGGAGTTTGGATTGAAACTGGAGATTCCTACTTTCAATTTTTGAATGGATCAATAAAACCCCACTGAATACTAGAAAGTCATTCAAATGCTTGCATATTTTCTTCTTCTGGCTTTTCAAATTATTCATTATGGTTTTATTTAAATATATAATAATATTTGTCTTCCAGACATATAATAAAATATTAGATTAATAAAAATTTGGTAGTTTTGTTAATTTATAGATGTAGTCTGATTTTACCACTTACTAACTATATGAGTTAGACCAGGTCACCTTAATCCCAATAGCCTGAATAATTATTCTATAAACAATATGCTTTTTACTCCTACCCTATGAGTTTTTTATAATATAGACTTGAAATAAGAAAAATAGCTCATATAGTTGTTTAATGGGTCACAGAAAATAATGAATGTGAAAGTAACTAACACCACCATCCCTGTGACAATTTACACAATTAAACTATTTTATTTTTCTGCCCTCTTTTCCTGAACTTCCAGTTTTGCAGGGTAAAGTTATCATTTCTTTATTTGACATTATCTAAATAAATGGCTCACAATTTGGAGGATTTTTGCTCTGCAAGGAATATTTACCAGTATCTGTTGTGATTTTTGGTTGTTACAACAGGAAAGGCAGATGCTGCCAGTATCTAGTAAGTAGAAGCTAGAAATGCTGCTAAACATCCTACAACTCATAGGACAACCTCTAACAACAAAAAAATTATCCAGCCCAAAATATGAACAATGCAGATCAAAATTGTCTGATGATTATTGATTAGATGCCTATTTTACTTAAAAGGACTATAGAAATGAAGGGATCATCAAAAACAAAATCAAGATCATTAATATCGATAAATATTAATATTTGTTGACTAAACTATGCTGTATATGCATGTATGTATACATGTATATACATATATGTATGTACCTAAATAAGCATACAAAAACATACAATCTCAAAAGTATATTTTTACTGGACTTTTATTTTGTTTTACATCATTCAATGATGTTGGTTATTTTATATTCATCTTTAATAAGAGGTTTGATGATGTCATATAATCTGTCCCAAGGACATGTAACTAACAACTGATGGAAATATAAGTTAAATTCAGGTGTTTTGACTCCAAAACCTTTACTTTAAATCACTAAGCAATGTCGTCTCCCAATGGTTAAATCCTGGCCCTGCCACTTAGTGATTCATTTCTTTCACTAAGAATGGAATCCTCTTGAATTAGTTTCTACATAGTAAAAAAAAGAATTTTTAAAAATATTTCACATTTTCATTCATGTTATGGAGTCAGTGTGAACATCAAAATTATGAAATCAATAAAAGCACTTTAAAATTTTAAAGTACCATAAAATGCAAGTTGCTATGCCCACTGATTGATAGATACCTCTCATCACTTATTATACCTGAAGAATTTTAACTTTATGTTGCTAAAACAATGGTCCTGTCAGTACTTCATATAGGAAGACATAAATAAAAATAAAAATCCTGTCTCATAGAGAGCAAACTCTTGTTTGGATAAGTGACATTTTTGACAAATCATAAAGAATAAGGAGAGAAAAATAAATCTCTAAAAATCTAGTGTTCCCTTCAGAAGTAAAAATTATTGTGTATACTAATGAAATTAAGGTTGATTAGACAGAAATAGTTTATACTACAGAAAAAGTTCGGTAGTCTATTTACACAGCTTTGGCCACAAAGCATTATTTTATATTTCCTATGAGAAATAAATCCAAGAATTATCAAAAAATACCAGGGTACAGATGGATACAACATATGTAAGTGTCTTTAATAAAAGAGTACTCATTTCTGATAAGATTTAAGACTGTTAATACCACAATATTTTCAAGAAAACTTCCACACTAATGTTGGATTTTACCAGAGTCAAATTTGGGTATTCTGGTTTTTACAAGAGTAAGTATGTGTTAACTAACATTTTATAATGATTTTATTGATTATTGTTCCCATGGTATAATACTATTTAACTCTCTTGTATGGATCTGGACAATTAAATTTCAAAAGACACCTCACTTAGCATTCTTATTAATAAAAAAGCATTATAATGGTATTCACAACACATTTACTAAGCAGTTATATTAGTTAACCATTCAACACAAATTTATGCAATGTCTACTGCCTATTCATCCTTGTGCTAAGTACCACCATGCAGCTCTGAGTGAGAATACTTAGAAATAAAAAAAGGGCACTTTCTGAAAATGAAATTTGAGTAAGAATCCTGAGGTCTAACTGGAAGCTGGATTACAATCACTCTGTATGTCTTTTTTTTTTTTTTATTCCTGCCCTCCCCTCTGACTTCTGCCATTGCAAACAGTGCTAAAATGTCATTGGTATAAATATACTTGTAGGCTGGTAATTTTATAAAATAATTTCAGAAGGTAGATTGTGAAGAGTTGTCATCTGGGTCAAAGGGAACATTTTTTTTTTTTTTTTTTTTTTGAGATAGGGTCTCACTCTTTCACCTAGCCTGGAGTACATTGGCACAATGTCGGCTCACTCTGTATGTCTTTAAGTGCCTCAAAGTTGAGTTGATTACATAATTGCCTCTGTGTCTTTGATTCATCTTTTTATAGTATTAATACTTATTCTCTGTTAAATTATTGTGTTTTACACAAACGTCATAGGGGCATTTCTAATGTGTTAGTTAATTCCTGTCAAATCTGAGTCTTAAAGATTCAAGTTGCAAGATTAAACACTGCATCCACGTTAAATCTATACAACTTAGTCTATAACCAATGGCTAGCCTAAAATTAATGTCCAAAGAATGATCAACAAAAAATTTAAAATGCCCTTTTCAAGATGGTTCAAATTTTTCATAGAATGATAAATGGTATAAATAAGTGAATTTCAAATAGATAGAGACATATTTCATTGAATATCTACTGTGGGCACTGCAGATATCTCAACAACATTCATCCCACTTTTTCTCCACAGTGACATATTCATGGAGTTTAGATTGTGTTGACTTCACAGGTGGACCTTGACTGACTAAAATTAAGCCTCAATTGTCCATTCTTTCTGCAGATTAAGGTTCAAGAAACTCAGGTCTAAGATCAATGTTTTGTATTCCTCTGGCCATAATACTTGGTTCTGAGATAAGAAAATCAGTGCAAAGTTCAGGAATTTCATATGACTCTTGAGGGATAAACATACTCTCTTCTACTGCCCCTGAATATAAAAATAAATGGAATGGATTGACTATTGTGTTTGTATCTCTGTCTCTCTCTGCCTCTCTCTCTCTCTCTCTCTCTCTCTCTCTCTCTCTCTCTCTCTCTCTCTCTCTCTCTCATTGAATAGATTGACTATTGTGTGTATATTTTTCTCTCATTTGTATGTATATGTTTATGTAAGTATATATGAAAAGAAAGGGAGGTGAATAGAAAGCATGATAAAAGTAAATAATATTTAATCATTAATAGAAGAATATTAATGAGTAGAACACTATGCACCATTTATCAGTCCACGGAAGGACTCCAAGCATGTCTGCCCATTGCATCTTGGCATCAGAGTTGCCAAGGGAAACACAAGTTACATAAAGAAAATTACTCTTACTTAACATAGAGAATATACAAAGCAAGACAAATTCCAATAGTATGGTGGTTCCCTCATGGCTAACAGGTTACCCTGGCAGCCAGCACAGAGCAACTGGTTTGCCGTGACAGTAAAAGGATCTCACCCTAACCCCATACTGCCTTTATCACTGACAGTTAGGGCCCTGTCTGATGGCTACTATGGTATTTAAAATTTTAAAGTGCTTTTTTTTAATGTACAAACTTAAGCAGAACAAAGGAACACTCCCTGAGTCTGAAACAGGGAAAGGTACACCACACAAAAGGATAAATCTCGCACAGGCTTTTTGGGTTCTTTATCTCTTGATGAGGAAGTGTTCCAGGCTCAAGGCCCACTATTCTGTGGCTGAGCCAGGGTTGAAAGACTGGGCACATAAGACTGCTCTTCCCAACAGATACCAGAATAATATTTTTGTATTACATCTCTGCAGTTTACAAACCACTTTCACATAAACATTACCTAATCTTCACAGCATGTCTGTGAAGTATAAATATAACACGAATTATTTTTTATAAGTGAGAACATTGGAATTTTAAAGAAGTTTTGTGATTTATCCTATGCTAGAAGTATTAAATCACTTGAGTACTGCCAAAGTAGTACATGAAAGGACACAGTAAGTGAACAGAATCTCAATAAAGAGAAATCCCACCATGGAACAGTTCTTAAGGGAGCCTGAGATTGTTGGAAAAGCAGAATGACACTTCAGAGTGGAACAGTAAAAACAACCAGAAACTGGAGCAAGAAAGGAGATCCTGATCTTTATCAAGGTGTGTGATTCCAGACCCTCTTTCTATATTTACTCACTCAAACACCGACTCT
The DNA here is from genome assembly GCF_049354715.1 of Callithrix jacchus. Taxonomy (NCBI): domain Eukaryota; kingdom Metazoa; phylum Chordata; class Mammalia; order Primates; family Cebidae; genus Callithrix; species Callithrix jacchus. The sequence continues at coordinate 91,662,757 of NC_133511.1, forward strand.
TAACCCCAATATAAACATCCCCACTGCCAAGTAAGTAAGGATTAGGTGCCATGCGAAACTAAATCCATACAACCTTGTGTGGGCTATTTTTGCTTCATGCCTTCAGATGACTTCGTACAGATTTTCCTGGGTAATTTTGCACACACAATGTACAGATTTTCCTGGGTAATTTTGCCTTTTGTTAAGCTTGAAGGTTCTTGGTGGAGCCTTCCCTTGGTTGGTAGATCTGTGATTCTGGGAAGGCTCTTTAAAATGACTCATAAGAAACTTACTGAGGCACATGATCCCAAAAAGAGCATGTGTCTTTCTAGAGAATTAACATTTAGTAGAATAATATGTCAACAAACCAACTAACCATACATATAACATAATTTGTCAACAGCCTTTCTAAGGTTCTCTGTATCAGAAGATAATCTTCCACAGAGAACAAACATTAACAAGATGAAAGAATTTAACTTTCTGGTTCTTATAAGGGGCCTGAAATAGCTTTTAAAGAACATATTAAATTAGAACTATCAGTTTATTTTTTAACAGGTCACTTTGGGATGGCTTTTTACCCTTTAGGTACTTGTCCATGAAAAAAATTATATTACTTCATTTTCAATCTACACATTTATTTATTGTACAGATATTTAGAAAACAAACTTGCTTTCTTCCCTTTTTATTGTACCCTCTATCAAGATGTACTAGTTTCTGATCCATACTATTCTAACACCCTGAAAGGTTTCTGACCATGACAAAAAACATATTGGGAGAAGCTAAAAACAATTTTACCTCATTTTCAAAATCATTACCTGATTGCCTTGATCAATGCCCTGTTTATCCTACCTTTCCTTGTTCTTCCCATTTGTATAAATTTCCTCTTTTTTAGAGGCTTGCATGACTCAGGTTGGACTACCTACCAGAGTTAGCAGCCTTCTTCCATGACTTGACCTATGGTTGGTCATAATGATCCCATGTATCTCACTTTATTCCGTGACCAACAGCCAAAAGGGCACACCAAGACAAACTATTCCATTTTAGATGGGCCTGAACCTTCACTTTGTCAGAATCTCAATAGAGACTTTGCCAATTCGAAGTACAAAGAGTGAATTTGTTTCTGAAAATTTAAGAGTAATGGCTTAGTTTTATAAAAGGAGGGAGAGCATTTTATCAAATAAGTTTGGCATATAGTTGTATTCTGAAATGTTTAGATTATGATTCAAAAAATGGTGTGAATCCAAGAACAATGTGCACCATATGCTTTCTCTTAAAATATAAGCTGATCACCAGCACCTGCTGTAAAAGGCTGGTCAGTCATAAGAGGTTTTTAAAGTTGTGTAACTTTGAATAAAATGTTTAAATGTAAGGGCCAGTATCATTGTCTGTAATAGCAGGTGCTACAAATCTCTGAAGTTCTCTAGATGAGAAAAGCTGCTCATAGTCTATGTTTGCTTGAAATAGTAGAATAGAGAAAATTTAGCCCACAAGACCCTTATGACATTGCCCGGCTTACCTTTAGAACATTATCTAAAACTACAAGAATATTTTTCTGTATTAATTTCAAGCTTACACTTCTGTGAAAATGCTCTATTTTCTCATACTTTTATTTTTATGTATGTACTCTTCTCTCTGATTGAAGTAACCTACCATCCTCTCAACACTCTTCTTTATCTAGCTAAATTTTACAAAAACAAAAATCAAGTAGCACATTTTAATTTTTGTTCTATCTTGCTACTATTTCTCTGAGGCCCAGTAGCCCACTATACTTGTCTTCATCAGCCTTTAGGAGCACGCATTAAATTTGATGTGATACATCCAGCTTCTCTTATAAGGCTATACTGTGGGATGACAATCATTTATATTATATTTTCTTTCCTTGATGGGCACAGTACATGAAATATAATAGGTATTCTGTTAACTACTGAATATTTATGCCTGCCTCACCCCAAACTTCATATGCTGAAATCCTAACACCCAATGTAATAGTATTCGGAGACAGTATTAGGACCTTTGAGAAGGCATTAGATCATAATAGTAGAGCCCTCATTAATAGGATTAATAGCCTTATAGGAAACACACACACACACACACACACACACACACACACACACGAGAGAGATGATTTCTCTTTCAACCAAGTAAGTATACAATGACAAGATGGCTGCCTGCACACCAGGAAGTGTCCATAGACACTAGACAAGAGCTGCATGTTGATCTTGGGCTTCTCAGCTTCCAGAATTGTGAGAACTAAATTGCTGTTTATATCACCCAGTCTAAGGTACTTTGTTGTAATAGCCTTAAATACTGAAACATACTCATTGAATGTTTACTGAATACATGAGTAACTGAATGAATAGGTGGGTGGATGATGCCAGTGTTGTTATTTTCATCTGCAATGAGATTTATTTCTATTTTGTTGCCCATATTCTTCATTCCAAGACTAAGCTTTATCCCTGCCAGTCCTTCCTCTCCTTTCCTCCATTGTTACTTCTTTCTTTAGATTTCTATTTTACTCTCCAAATTCCAGACTCTAAATTGTAGTCACATGAAAATAAATCAAGATATTTTGTCAATTCTGATCAAGTATGTAGATATGTGCAAACCAATGAGTCAAATTAACCAGTCTTTCTTGCCTTCAGGCCTCTGCAAAAACTGGTTGAAGCCTAGAGAGCAAAAGAGAGAAACCAGAGGATTTACCTTTCTCTTTCTCTGTAGGGGCTGCATCTTTCCCTCAGTTCCAGTCCATACCTAACATGCCTGTCATACTTTCACATTCTACCAGGTTATCCATGCCCTCATTTTCAGTGACACTGACTCTTCCTGTTGTCACTCCATTCCAAGAAAGTTGCTCCTTCCCAATGTTGTTCATCTCCAAGTAGCTTCACCATCTCCTGTCTAACCTCTCTGCTTTTCCACAGCTTCAGTATTCAGTACGCTGACTTTGTTGTTTTTTAATATTAAGAAGAATTGCTTTTCCTGGTTGGAACTTGACTAAAGACTAAGAGAAGAATTTAGGCATAGGGGAAAGAAGCAGATAATTTTTTTCTTAGTATTTTTTAAATAACCATGAAAATCCCATGTTTTCTGAATAACTTCAGTGACTGTGTAATTCATTCACATCATATTGGTTTCAGTGTTTACTGGAAACTATGGAAATTGAAATAATAGCAAATGCAAATGAAAGTAACAAATGAACACATTAGTATCGTTTGATTCCTGTAAGTATTAATATAGCTTATTACTCTGTCAAAAACTTAAACTCAGCCATGACAAATCATAACTTTATGATTTCAGATTACTAGGTTTCCTTTGCTACAGGTAAAGCCATCACATTTAGTTCCATATAATCGCACTAAGTTGCATATTCATCATCATTTAAAGACTAAAATTATTCTTCATTCTGTCCTGTGAAATCCTGCAAAATATATTTTCTTCAACCCAAAGAGGGGTAAAGTTCACGTGGGCTGAAGTGGTAAGAATAGATTTCCTGGAAGATTCTGCATGTTGTTTGAGGAAATACATCTCAATAGATTTTGAAATACTTCCAAGAAATAAAATTAGAACATGTAGCTTCAGTTTAACCAGGAAATCAATTTATTACGTAACTTTAATTAAATGAGTCAAATGATTATGAAGCTTTATGAAATATGCTTTCATAGAAAAACTAGCACTAATACTATCAAACCACACACTTAGATAAACAATTTGGCACCAGATACTTCCTGAAAGAAACACACAAATAATTCAGCAAAGAGAATATCAAGACCCAGAGGAAGTTAATGTGCCAACTGCTCTGATTTATTTTTCATAATACAAAGTGGTGATGTGAGAACCTTAGACAAGGATGCCCTCTCCCACCACTCCTATTCAATATAGTATTGGAAGTTCTAGCCAGAACAATTAGGCAAAAAAAAAAAAAAGAAATAAAGAGCATTCATTTAGGAAAAGAAGAAGTCAAACTGCCCTATTTGCAGATGACATGATCTTATACTTAGAAGACCCCATTGTCGCAGCCCAAAACCTACTTAAGCTGATAAGCAACTTCGGCAAAGTCTCAAGATACAAAATTAAAGTGCAGAGATCACAAGCATTGTTATACACCAATAACAGACAAACAGAGAGCCAAATCATGAGCGAACTCCCATTTACAATTGCCACAAAGAGAATAAAATACCTAGGAATAAAACTAACAAAAGTTGTAAAAGATCTCTTCAAGGAGAACTACAAACCACTGATCTGGAAACTAGAGGACACAAAAAGATGGAAAAACATTCCATGCTCATGGTTAGAAAGAGTCAATAGTGTGAAAATGGCCATACCGTCAAAAGTAATTTATAGATTCAATGCTATCCCCATCAAGCTACCATAGACCTTCTACACAGAATTGGAAAAAAATCACTTTAAACTTCATATGGAACCAAAAGAAAGCCCAAATAGCCAAGACAAACCTAAGCAAAAAGAACAAAGCTGGAGGCATCACACTACCTGACTTCAAACTATACTACAAGTCTGCAGTAATCAAAACAGCATGGTACTGGTACCAAAACAGAGATACAGACCAATGGAACAGAACAAAGGCCTTGGAAGCAACACCACACATCTACAACCATCTGATCTTTGACAAACAAGATGGAAACAAGCAATGGGGAAAGGATACCCTGTTTATTAAATGGTGTTGGGAAAACTGGCTAGCCATATGCGGGAAGTTGAAACTGGACCCCTTCTTTACAACTTACACAGAAATTAACTCCAGATGGATTAAAGATTTAAACATAAAAACGAACACCATAAAAACCCTAGAAGAAAATCCAGGCAACACCATTCAGGACATAGGCACAGGTAAGGACTTCATGACAAAAACACCAAAAGCAATGGCAACAAAAGCCAAAATAGACAAATGGGATCCAATTAAACTTAAGAATTTCTGCACAGCAAAAGAAACAATCATTAGAGTAAACTGTCAACCAACAGAATGGGAAAAATTTTTTTGCAATCTACCCATCAGACAAAGGGCTGATCAACAAATCAACCCCCAGAATCAACAAAGAACTAAAGCATATTTACAAGAAAAAAAGAAACCCATTCAAAAGTGGGTGAAGGATATGAACAGACACTTCAAAAGAAGACAAATATGCGGCCAAAAAACATATGAAAAAATGCTCATCATCATTGGTCATTAGAGAAATGCAAATCAAAACCACATTGAGATACCATATCATGCCAGTTAGAATGGTGATCATTAAAAAATCTGGAGACAACAGCTGCTGGAGAGGATGTGGAGAAAAAGGATCACTTTTACACTGTTGGTGGGAGTGTAAATTAGTTCAACCATTATGGAAGACAGTGTGGCAATTCCTCAAGGATCTCGAAATAGAAATTTCAATTGACCCAGCAATCCCATTACTGAGTATATACCCAAAGGATTATAATCGTTCTATTGTAAAGACACATGCACACATGTGTTCACTGTGGCACTGTTTACCATACCAAAGACCGGGAACCAACCCAAATGGCCACCACTAATAGACTGAACAAAAAAAATGTGGTACATATATACCATGGAATACTATGCAACCATAAAAAATGACAAGTTCGTGTTCTTTGTAGAGGCATGGATGAATCTAGAAACCATCATTCTCAGCAAATTGACACAAGAACAGAAAACCAAACATCACATGTTTTCACTTGTAGGTGGATGAGGAACAATGAGAACACTTGGGCACAGGGAAGGGAACAACACTCACAGGCTAGGTTGGGGGATGGAGGGGAAGGAAGGGGAGGGACAGCAATGAGGGGCAGAGAGGATGGGGAGATACAACACCAAGAGAATTGCCTAATGTAGGTGACGGGGATTGGGGGTTAATGGTGACAGCAAACCACCATGGCATGTATGTACCTATGCAACAATCCTGCAGGATGCAGGATGTGCACATATACCCCAGGGCCCAAATACAATTAAAAAAAAATTAAAAATAAAAAGAAAAGGAGAATTGCTTCTCAAAAAGCTATACTCAGATATCTACTAACCTGACTTTTTTTCTACTTTTGTGGATAGTTTTCTGTCCACAATAGTCATTATTTTTTCATGGCTAATTCTCAGAGATTCTTCAAGAATTAAGTTTAGCATCATCCTCTATACAAAACCTTTCATCTTGCCCACTTTCAGTGATTTGGGCTCAATGGTTTTTATTTGTCCTTCTTTAGCACCTGGATATGTATCAGAACTGGTAGAGTTATCATATATTAAAATAATCATATACACCTATTTCCTCCATTAACCTCAGATATCCTTGAGGACAAGTACTAGCTATGTCTTCTCCATATTATCAATGCTTAGCTGTGATAAGATTAAGTTTGGGAACCTAACCTAATAGGTTCTACATTAACATAATTTCTTGATTCAACAAATATTTGTTCTGTAGCCTGTGTCACACATAAAGGATAAAACAAAAACAATAAGACATAGTCTCAGCATTACTGAAACAATCTAATGAAAGAACCCATAAGAAATAAATGTTACTCACACACCATATCATTGTGAACAATACCACAATCCATAATCATGCTTTATCCTATAGACAAGTAGAATTCTACAGTAAGCATTATAGCCCTTGGGCAGAGGTTAGTAACCCTTTCTAGCACAAGCAATGATGGCCCAAGACTTGAGCTCGGTAGTAGTGAAATAACTCTGAAACCTGAGTCTATTTCTCAAAGCTCAAGTGAGAAGCAGATGTTTATATGGTGGCTTTTAATCTGAGCAAAATGCATGACAAAGTATAAATATAAAAATCCTAGAAGTAACATGGTTACAAATCAAAAGTTGTCAATGATGAATGGAATAAATATAATTAATTATGACTTAGTAGCCTACTTCACAAGCTACACAATGAAGGGTAAAATCCTGTCAGTGTCATTCCATCTTTACTGGAAACATTCTGGGGAATAAGGAAAATATATTTCAAATAAACCTTCTGTCTCTCATCTTCAAAATGAAATTCATCACCCAATACAATTTTCTAACTAGATATTTATACTGGAACCTATCAAATGCCTCTATGAATTATCTAAGAGGATTAAAAAATCTACATTTACAAAGTCACTTTCCTTAGAAATAAAGTAATTTAAAACTTGCTCATACCCAGGATTCAGTTTCTCAGAGATTTCTTACCTCTCTCATTCATCACTTCTCCTTTCCCCATGACTCAAACTTTAAAGGTTTATTACCTAGAATATATTCAATAATTGACTTTAACACTATTTACTGGGCACCTATTACATGACAAATATGCATGTAATTCCAGCTCTACAGAGGTTAAACCCAAGCAATTAAAAGTTAATTGAAATAACAAATGTAAATATTTCTTTCTAAGTGCAGATGCAGAGTGGTCAGTGGCAAGTATTTGAAAAAGACTTCATATATAAAGTCCAAACATGGACATGTGTGAGAAGGACGTCCTCTCTCTCTCTCTCTCTCTCTCTCTCTCTCTCTCACACACACACACACACACAATACACACACATGTGCACACACACATATACACACCCAAAGGTCCACAACAGTTCAAACTAAATTAACCTGGCAGTAATAGAAAATCTCATCACTGTCCAAAGACATTATAAGTGTTCTCTCTGAAAGCATGTATGCAGAGTGTTGGCAGTGATACCCTAAAATCCTAAGTGCTTGATGTTACCTGAAGTCTTTTGCAGCAATTCATCACTAATACTTTATATGTCAAGCATTTCCTTCTATAGATGATTCCTATTAAGAGATCATTTTATTTTTACATGGATAATAAGAAAAATATATTTTTAAAATATCTGCTTTATCCATTTGCTGTATTTCATTTTTGGTTTGGTGGGTAACCAAAAATTCCTTTGCTCTTATTTTTATAAGTGACTTTAAAAACATCACCCTCAGCTAAGAGAGTGTGAAACATTTATTGAGGACAATTACAATTATTCCCATAATGTTTTCCTCTTTTAAAAGTAGAGACTCAACATCTCTTTTCAAATTCAGCATTAGCTGAGTTAGATTTATTGTGCAGTGCGGTTAATTTGCCAATTTTTTTGCATTTCATTTCTTTATGATCCTCAAAATAATCTTATGCACTTACTTACACAGTATTCCCTTTGCTGTGTCCACTGGGGAAAAGTTCCAAGATTAAAAACTTCTGCTTGCCCTAATTCTCTCTACAAAATTTTATAACTTTGTTTTGTCTCATTTTTTTCTTCTGACACCTTGGCATGTAAATGTTGAATCATATGCTAAAATAAAAATTTAGCAAAGAAGCTATTTTAAAATTCTTAAAGTAATCTGTGAATAACTAAGAGCAAAATTTAAAGACAGCACTAATAAGTTAAAGAGGAATCAGTGCAGAGTTGAGAAAATACCTACCTACTATGTTACATATACTGGTCAGTAAAGAACTGTAAGAAAATCAGGATTTACTGAGTATTTATTACATGTCAAGCACTGCCTGAAGCACAACCAAATATAAATGCATGAATAAATAAGTAGATGGTCATTTCAAGTACTTGTTTCAAGGTCATAAAGCAATGGATAGTCTCAAAACTGTTACTTGAAGCCAAGTAGATCTTGTTCCAAAGAAAGTCTAAGTTTATTCAATTTCCGTGATACTAAATGCCAGTCCCTGGCATTTTCAATACCTACAAAATGGAGATGACAATATCTCTCCATGTGACTGTTGTGAGCATTGTACGAATGAGTGTAATGAAAACCCTAATGATGGCGCCAAAGAATATACTCACTCAGGTATTTGATCCCTCCAGAGCCCTCTGGCATAAAAAGTTTTTGTTAGGCAAAGGCAGAAATGTAGGATATGGGAATGTCAAAGGCCTCTTTTCCTTGAAAAAAAAGTATCTTCCAAAGGGTTAAGCCAAAGGTATCAGCTTTTTCATGTTTACATAACTCTTACTTATTGGTTTTTCAAAACATCATCTAAATTAAGAGGAGATTGCCAGAACTGATCTGAAGGCCATGTTTGCTATCTCTCACATCTGCTGAAGAAGGTGCAGCTCTCCTAGTTCTAGATCAGTGTGACCACAAATGCTGAGCTGCATTCAGCTGAGCAGGTTTCTAGCCTAAATGATTTCACTGACAACATAGCTTTCTTAATTGCCCCGTACAACACAGTACAGGCTTAAAAGCCCTAGAAGGCAGTAAGAATAAACCACCCGAAGAATGTGATGAGAATTAAACAGATATTGTGACCTGCTGAAAGCACCTGAAGGAAAAAAGTCTCCACATGTACAAATATAACATTCCCTACAACTCACAGACTCAGAGTCTTTGGCGAGGTTGCCTCAAATCAGAAACGTGGTTATTGAGCAATCTGGTTTCTGGCCATAACTTAATTGTGATCTCCCAAGCCTAACCAGAGGCAATTACAGAAGGCTATACCTGACAAGACTCATCAGAGGAAACCGCTCTCCACAAACAAAACTCAGTGCACAGCCAATAATACACTCCAGGACTCAGCTCCCTCCACCCTCCATTCTGGCCAAGCTTTTACTCTTAGTCTGCATTTCCAGAACAGGCAGCTATATTCAGTGGCTTCTTTATCCTTGGGCACTCACCTCTCAAGCAGGACTTCCTTAGGCACCTCGGTCAAGGTCTCTGTATTGGAAAGTGTGAGACGGGGAGACGTTGAAGGCACTTTTTCTTCACTCTTAGTACCTAGTAGTTGTCGGTCACTAGCCCCTCCCCCCCTTACTTTTCCCATCTCTCTTGGGGCTCTCTCAGCAGTGAGGTAATGCCTAAATCTGTGCCAGTACAGCTGGTCCTAGACCAGTGTTCTTCAATGGGGGAAAATATGAAATGGGGGAGCCAGTGGTTCCTCCAGTTCAGTCTATTGCTTATTGTTTGGCAGTAAGTGATTAAGGGCTTGACTGATTTCTTCATTTTGACCTGCTGTCTTAATTGGATTCTCTAGCACCTGTCAGTTCAGTTCTCTACAGCTCACCTCCAGCTCAGTGCTCCGGCTCCTAGCAGTCATTATCCGGTGCCACACTGCGTGGAGGCAGGAGGTGTGATCCTTAGCACTCATGGAGTCTGGAGTCAGCTGACTGGATTCACGTTCACGCTCTGCTACCTCTTCCTGTTTGACAGTTAGAAGCTAAATTGTGCCCCACACCCACCCCACCAAAAAAAATCACATATTGAAATCCCAATCCTCAGGACCTCTCAGTGTGACCAGATTTGAATATAGAATCTTTAACAGGTAATTTGCATGGGCCCTAATTAAATGTGACTGAATTCCTTTTAAGAAGAGATCAGGACACAAATACACACGGAGAACAGATCATGTGAAAATACAGGGAGAAAACAGCTATCTAGAAACTAAGGAGAGGGGCCTCAGAAGAACCCAAACTATCAGCACACTGATCTTGCTAAAAAATGATAGTTCAAGTATATTGTAAATACTCAAAAACTGTTCAGCTTTCATTTTTCTTTTGAGTTTGGAGATATATTACCTACTTCTCTTCCATGATTAGTGACTCTGTTCTAGACCCTCTTCACTACATACACTGTAATATTAATCTTTTATCAGATCATTCACTTTTGCCAAAAGATTTAACAACTCCTAAATGCCCTGAGGATAATAGTTACACTTCTTGATTAGAGATGTGGGAAGGTGGTGAAAATAATCTACCAAAATTACTCTATTTAGTATCACCTTCTATTAGCCAGACCAAATCTTCCACTTCAGTTACAGTGATATACTCTCTTCTCCTGGAAGCTATATTTTCACATTTTGTCTGTGTGCATACTTTTATTCTATGCTCAAAATCTCTCTATTTTTAAATTCAAATGCTTCCTCATTCTTTAGTGCTTACATTGAGGAGGTATTTTCTTAACAATCTCAATCCCTTCAATCAAAGCAGCCAAGAAATAGGAACTCAGAAATTAGTTCCTTTTGAAGTATATTAAAAATTCCATTTATTCATTCAGCGATTGTTGGGAATTCTCTATTGGCCAAGAATAAGCTATATCTGAATACAGAAAATGAGGAAAATACAGACCTTTTCTCCAGGGGTTTCTAATCTATTGGGGTAGGCAACTATATTACAATCTGCTGAATATTCTGCTTAAAAGGATGCTTTTTACACATAGGGGGCATATGCAAAGAGGTATTTACATCTTTTGATCCTTACAAAACTCGTAGCCACTTCCTGCTGCTATTGTGGTGAGGTCAAGTTTCAATCACTGAAAATGTCATGTGATGCTAATTATCTCCTAGTGAGCAGTTCCTCTCTCCAGTAAATTGCGTATCAGTAAAAAGTGACCTCTCACAATTCTTGCATAGTTTTCAGTATGTTTAGTGCAATACCATAAAGTTTGAATAACACATGGGATCCATGGGAAGTGCCACAGTGATGCTAGAAGGGCTCCAAGAAGCAGAGAAAAGCCATGCTATTACAAGAAAAAGTTGAATTGCTTGATGAGTTGAATTGCTTGATGGGTTGAATTGATTGATGTCTGTAGCTGCAGCTGCCTGCCATTTCATAATAAATGAATCCAGCATAAGGACCATTGTTTTAAAACAATGAAAAGGAAATTTGTGAAGTTGTCCCCAGCAGACATGAAAACTTTGGATTTTTTATGAAATACCTTTTTAACTTGTAAGTGCAGCCTTTATGTGGAACAGACATGGTATAAGAAAGACACACCTGGCTGGGTACATTGGCTCACACCTGTAATCCCAATACTTTGTGTGGCTGAGGTGGGTGGATCAAGAGGTGAGGAATTTGAGACCATCCTGACCAACATGGTGAAATCTTGACTCTACTAAAAATACAAAAAAAAAAAAAAAAAAAACTAGCCAGGTGTAGTGGCACACACCTGTTATCTCAGCCACTGAGGAGGCTGAGGCAGGAGAATTGCTTGAACCTGAGAGGCAGAAGTTGCAGTGAGCCAAGATTGCACCACTGCATTCCAGCCTGGGTGACAGAGCAAGACTCTGTCTCCAACAAAAAAGAAAGAAAGAAAGAAAAAAAGAAAGAAAGAAAAAGAAAGAAAGAAAGAGAAAGAAAGAAGGAAAGAAAGAAAGAGAAAGAAAGAAAGAAAGACATACCTATAAATTTTAATATGATTCCAGAAAAAAATTGAAGTCATTTTATGACAATTTGAAGTAAAAGGAAGGTGAACCGTCTGAAGCTTATGCATTTAATACCAGCAAAGGATGGTGTGATAATTTTAGAATACTTAGATCAGGAGAAGCAGCTTCTGCCAACTAAGAGGTAGCAGATAGGATCCCAGATGCCATTAAGAAAATAATCAAGGAGAAAGATATCTATCTGCCTGCACAGGTTCTTAATGCAGATGAAAGTGTCCTATTAAGATGCCACAGAGGGCATTTATTATTAAGGAAGATAAACAAACAACAGGATGTAAAGCAGAAAAGGATAGGATAACTCTGCTTTGTATAAACGTAGTTTGCTTTGTGATCATGACTGCCCTTATCTATAAAGCTGCTAACTCCAATGTCTGAAGGGAAAAAAATAATAAGCACCAGCTGCCAGTCTTTTGATTGTACAGCAAGAAAACCTGGACAATAAGAACCCTTTCTCTGTATTAGTTCCATCAATGCTTTGTTCTTGAAATTGGGAAGTACCTTGTCAGTAAGGGATTGCCTTTTAAAGACTTTTTGAGTTTGGGCAATGCCCTGACTAGCCATTAACCCATGAGTTCAGCACTGAAGGCATCAAAGTGGTCTATTTGCCGCCAAACACAATGTCTCTAATTCAGTCTCTAGATCGGGGAATCATAAGTGTCTTTAAGGCTCATTACACACGTTACTCTAATGGAAAGAATTGTCAATGCTATGAAAGAGAATTGAGAGAGAAAACATCATGAAAGTCGGGAAGGATTACGCTATCGAAGCTGTCATTGTTGTTACAGAACAAGCTGTGAAAGCCATCAAGCCCCAAATAATAAATTTCCACTAGAGAAAACTGAGTCCAGATGTTGTGCATCATTTCACAGGATTTACGACAGAGCCACTCAAAGAAATCACGAGAGAGATTGTGGCTGTGGCGCATGCGCGCGCGCGCGCGCGCACACACACACACACACACACACACACAAATAGTGTTGTGGGGAGGTGAAGGATTTCAAGATGTGAATCTTGGAGAAATTCAAAAACGAATAGACATCACACCAGAGGAGTTAACGGAAGGTGACTTGATGGAGATGACTGCTTCTGAACCAGTGCCAGATCATGAGGAAGAAGACATAGAGGAAGCAGTGCCAGAAAACAAACTGACATCTAGAAGGATGTAGACTAAAGGAAAGAAAATCATATACCATGTAAAACCTACTAATTCATGATGTTGAGCTTCACATGAGCTGTGATAATATTATTTTTGGTATTCTCCACATCACAAATGGCAAAAGGATTAGCCATCATGAGAACAGACTGATGAAACAGAAACTACCTGGGACATGGCATGACAGGAAGAAAAAAATAGACAGTGGATGCTTCAGTTGAAAAGCGGCAGAGTGAGAAAATCTCTTCTGCTCACATTTTATTGCTCTGTTTAAGTTCTTTGGTCAAGGTTGACGTCAATATATCTGAAGTATGTAAGGAGGATAAATGAATATTTTTAACACTTATACAAACAATATACAAATATACACAATAATATATAAACATATATGTGCATATATAAAATATACAAGCAATATACAAACATATTTACCAATATACAAATAATACAAATTTTAACAATATACAAAGATACAATATACAATGTTAACAATAATACAGTCTCCTCCATCTATCACCTGCTTGTGAATTTTTCGTAATGTTTCATCATATAAATGCATCACAACTTATTTGTGTGTGCTTATGTTGTCCTTAATTTTTCAGAAATTCAAATAATTCTAGAACATAGCGGCCACCCACTCCTGTTGGCTATGTAATATGAATGACGAAAAAAAAACTTTGTTGTTGAAAGCCACTGGAACTTTAGAGTCATATGTTATTACCACAGCATAACTTTGCCTCATGTGACACTGAGAAAGTAAATCCTTGGTACTGACATGGTGATATTATGAACATGCTACTTTCCCAACCTCTGAACATAAAGCAATTAATTTATAAATCCCAAATGGCTACATACAAATGATGTATAATGCCATCTGTTAGTTACTTTGTCATACTTTTGCTTTAGGTTAGAATGTCCTTTTGCACTTGGGAACTGTGTAAATTAAAATAAGTAATGAGAGATACTTCTGTGATATACCATTTTTAATATTTAAAAAAATTTTAAATTTATCTACTTATCCTTCTTCAACTATTAATTTATCTGTATAGATACGAAAGGAAACACAGCAAACCATGAGCATGGTTAGAAAGGAGGGATGTAGGGGAAGAGAAAGAAGGAAATGTAATTTTTACCTTAAACAAATATGTATTTATTATTTATAAAATACTAATTTCATTATTTAAAAAATTTTAAAGGTTACCTGGAAATGCCATAATTTATCTTTACTCCTGTCAATATTGTCATGGATTTCAGAGGTATTTTCTGTAAATTATTTGAATTTAAGGGTTAGTTTTTGTGTGTTTATTGCTTTATTCACATAATTGTGGGACTGACCAGCGTTGTATATAAAACAAATAGAAATCTGAATTTGATCTTAAGCTGACATATTTAGATTCATGCTGCTAAAATGAAAGACAATTTACTGAAAAATGTTTCCTTACATAATAGGAATGGCCAAATCCACTAAAAAGAAAATAAAGCCATAATTCATTTTTATGCTGCAGTATTTCATGGCTACACTCTCACTAGAGTGAAATATGATTCTTTAGAGAAACTTAAAAAAATCCACGGTAATGTTTCCAGGATTTTTATTCACTTTATTTTTGGTAGCCATGAAGTGCCTGACCTTCTTTTGACTAAATGCTGAAGCCCATGGTTTATAAAATCTTACAAACACATCTGTAATTCAAAGCAATCCATTAAATGGATTTTTTCCCCCAAGGGAAAAACCCCTTGGAAGTCCTTATCCCTCCTTTCAGGACTGAAGCAGGAGTTAAGATTGTTTTCTAAAGGCATACTGTAGGTCAAAGGTTAGCTTAACCTTGCATAATTCTAGAGGTCAGATCTCAGGACATAGGGTGAATGCTCTAGTGCAGCAGATTTCAAGGTGGTGGTAAAGTGCTTTCTGGCATCTAGCCCAATAACGGAGGACTGATACGCAGTGAGAAAATTAATACAAAAAAAAAAACCACATAAATGTCTGAAGATGTACGTTCCTTCCTTGTTTTCTTTTGAGCTAAAGAACTTTAATTAAATAATCTTGCTTCTAATTCTCATTTGATTGCTTTCTCAATATGTGACTTTGGATGAGTCACTTAACCTTTCTGAAGCTGTATTCACTTGTCATTTGTTCAAGGGAAAAACAATATCTTCTTCATTGGTTTTGTGAAGATTAAAATACAGTAACATACACACAATGTATACTAGAGTTTGCCGCCAAATATGGGTGTTCTGCACCAGGGAGGCCTCGCCTGCTTGATGAAAGAAAGTGTATTTGCATATCAGAAAACAGGTACCCCTTGTCTGCACTTTGGAGCCTGGCTCAAGTGTCTAACCCATTTTTTATATAGGTATTCCAAAAGATACCACATTTATTTGTCCTCAAATATCATTGCATATTAAAAGAATCACCTAAGGCTCTTGTGAAAAATGCAGATGGCTAAACTCTACCTTTAAAATTCTGATTAGGAAGATCTGGGAAAGAACTCAGGAATTAAATTTTTAGCAACTATCCCCAGGTGAGTCTGAAGCAGGCGGCCCATCAGACCCCCTTCAAGGAACTCTGGCTTCACTTTTATAGGCAAATTTGATATTTGTATAACTTTTTGCTCTTTCCAAAAAACACCAATAGTTTAAATGAAATGAGGCTAACTGCATACAGGCTGTCTTAGGATGGTCATGCTTGTGTTCAAATAGGGATCAGTTTCTAAACAAACTTCCATAAAATGGATATTCCCTAAGAAGTTATACTTCAGCAGAAGATTAGCCGTGATTTTCAGTTAAAACAGGATCACCCATTTTGTTCTATTTCTGTTAGGAATACACTAGGTTAGACCATGCTTTCAAAAGCCAGCTTAATACATTTGAAATATGCTCCCATCTCTCACACGTAAAAGTAAAATTGTTTAACCCTATCCTGCCTCCCTCTAAAGGTCGTCTCCATCAAAATGATATCCTTCACCTCTCTGGTTTTCATTACCTTTGGGCTTTGATGAGTATTCTTGGTTAGCATGACTTCATAGTGACTCAAGTGATATTTTGTCTCTGTCACTTGAGAGACTGACCTCTCCTTTCAGTAATGGTCTCTTTGTAACCTCCACTGAGGTCACCTTTGTTCAAATACGGTCTGAATTAAAGCAGCTGTCTGGTGTCTGATCACCGCACGCGGTAAGCTTGCCCTCTAATGGCTGCCATTCATATTGCACTGCAGGAATTTGTTTCTACCTTAACTTACTTGGAGGCAGGGGGGATTTAAGTCCGAAATAAACCCATCCACATAAAAAGTAGATATCTCTCCGTTTCACCCAATAACATTGTCCTTCGTGTGATTTCTTATTAACTATTTTTTATGAACTTAAATGAGTAACACTTTAATAAAAATAAGCAGTTGTAAGTAATGCAGTAAAAAGTGTGTGTGTCTGTGTTTAGTAAAAGGCTAAACTTTATATTTATCATACTATAGAGTGGAAAACAATTTGGAAGGAAAAGATAGAATTGTCCATGCTACATCTAAACTTTAGCATAGATGGACCATGATATATATTTAAAATTTTATTTTGATTTTTCAGGATGTCTAAATTCTCATTTTGTCATCTAACCTCCCTATTAAGAATCCTTAGGTGGATCCTAATACCTGTAAGTTAATGTATAAATCCTTAACACAATGTAAATAAAGCTGTCACAGTTTGGCTCCTAAAATCTTTTTTCTTTTTTCTTTTTTTTTTTTGGAGACGGAGTCTTGCTGTGTCACCCAGGCTGGAGTGGAGTGGAGTGGTGCAACCTCGGCTCACCGCAACCTCTGCCTCCCTGGTTCAAGCGATTCTCCTGCCTCAGCCTCCCGAGTAGCTGGGACTACAGGTGCACACCACCACACCCAGCTAATTTTTTGTATTTTCTTCCATTTCTTCTCGACTTAAAAAAAATCTTACTATGGGCATTTTATTCCTTTCTGTAAAAGGTAAGATACATTTTTCAATGGCCATAAAACTCACAAACATCACAAAATCCAGAAAGGTAACATGAGATATGTGTCTTAAGTAACTGCCTATCACAATTCTATAATTATTTTTCTTATATTTTGACTACAAATTCCTTGAGTCTTTATTTGAATGCATTTTAATAATATTTTCTACAGAAAAAAATTGGAAGTCAAATAATTGTTTCATCTAAAATGGTTGATAAAATATTTTACATTATTATAATTTTTAAAATTTTGTTTTGTTTCATAACTTATTAGTACTGCCACATAAATTTTTCAGATTACTGTCAAATTTGGAAAGTCTTCTTTCAATTTCCTTTCTTACTTGAGCTATATGATGTCATTGCATGTCACATTTTCTTGTGTAGGAGCTACTCTCTAATCCTCTTTGGATTAATGTCACATTCACCAGTCTGTTAGCATAACCATATCACACACACACACACACACACACACACACACACACACATGCTAATGTGAGCATTTTTTTCTTGGTCTTAGAAGGTCCAGGGGAAACAAGTGATTCTGAAGCTTATGGTTTAGTTGCTTTACTATAAATCTGCCTTGCAAGCCTGAGAAGACAAACCACATTCTTGGTTAATTACATAAAACATTTAACGATCAGTACAACATGAAGAGTAGCCCGTCATCACGACCAGAACTGAGACTTAAGGCAACACATACTTTGCTAGAAGGAGAAAAGGATTGTCACTTAGGGATTGCCTACTCAGGCCAGTATGTGCCAAGGAATTTTATAAAAAAGAATCAATGTATTTATCTATTCAATATAAACTTTAAAACACCAACTTTGCAGTGTACTAGAAATCTAATGGTTAACAAGACAGACTTGATGCCTTAAATTCTAATGGTGGAGACAGATAATAAGCCGCCAAACATATAACTGCCAGTTGTAACGAGTGCCCTGATGGAAACGAATGGGATGCTGTGATATGGAAAACTGAGAGGTAGGAGACCAAATTTAAATAGAGAAATCTGTAAAGGTTATTTAAGCTGACACCTGCAAGATGCACTAGAACTAGACACATGAAAAACGAGAGAAGCAGTTAGGAGTCCTGAGACTTGCAATATTTGACCCATGTCGGGGAACTGTGCTGAGGTGGGTGTGTAGGTGGGTGGTATGGTGTGAGAAGGGACACACAGGCAGCTCCAAGATAACTGCAGGCCTTGGAGGACAGGGCCAGGCGTACTCTAAGTACAGTGAGAAACAATTGAAGGGCTGGACCCAAGGCTGACATGATATACTTTTCATTCTGTCCACTGCATGCAGCATGAAGCTTATGAAAACAAGAAGGAAGCAGAGAGGGCATCTTAAGTCTATTCTAATAATATAAGCAAGAGGTGTTGGTGGTTTTGGCCAGATGATTAGGTGCAGATATGGAGTGGAGTGGCATGGAATAAAACATGAATTTCTGATGGGTTAAAGGGGAAGCAAAGTAAGGGAGAAAGAGGATTCAAATTTGGTTCCTGCGTGCTGCACACTTTTACTGATGTGGACATAAACTGGAAGTGGGGAATAGATTTTTATTTAATCCTTACAGCAACTCTGTGAGGTGTTTTTGTACTCACTATATGTATATGAAAGCAGAGAATGAGAGAGCTTTATTACCTTCCCACAGGTCTCTCAATTCAGAAGTGGAAGACTCTAAATCAATTTCTTCCTGAATTTATTGCTTTAAGAAATGCACATTTTGAATACTCGTCTTTCTTCCTTTAAGTTTGTGGATATTTCATATAGTTGATCTCTAAATATACTTGAATCAAGCCGGCAACTATTTCGTTAGAGCCTCCTTGACTTCAGAATTTCCACTAGGGGGAGCTACCACTATGTGGTTTATTTACTCTACCCTGTTCAATTTTATTATTATTTTTTTGAAATAATTATGGTGAAGTTAGTATTTAATGGTCGCCCACAAACTTAAGTATAATAAAATACACTTTGTTATCTTTTAGAAAATGGTAATGCCTATTTTGTACAAGAGCCAGACGTCTTAACCAAAAACTTTAGGAGGAAGAAAATATAGGAAGAAAACGAAACTCATAATTTGCATAATGACAAGAAACAAGGCATCTAAATTAAATTGTGATGGAAAAAGAATCTAAAAATAAAGCAAGATGTATAAAATTTGATAGATGTCATTGTTATTACTTTAAGATTTATAAAATTATTTGGGTTCTGTCTTATTTTTGTTCATTCTTATTCTTTATTTTAAATGAATATTTAATAAATATTTAAGAACAATTAAATATTACTTTATAAACATGGTCCATAAATCTCTAGATTCTTATAAGGTCATACATTACGGAAGACAACATCGTTCACCCAATGGGAAGTTTTAGGAGCACTTGGAGTCATATGGGATAAGTATCTTCATTTAATAAATAACATAAAATGAGCATAAACATAATAATACAATAACAATAATAGCAACCAACTGGACACCAGTTGCTGTGCTAATCACTTAACATGTAGAATTGTATGTAATCATTCCAATTATATTCGAAGTGTTGGCTTCAGATACAATGATGGGGCTGATCTGGGGTGTCCCTTCCCTTTGTCATGTGCTGACTCGTAAAATGCATTAGGACAGAAGCAGTATTGCAGCAGTTTTCCGTTAATGTCATGGAAAGGTCTGAATGACAAAGCATCCGTCAAAGTGGAGTCCCTAAGCTGTCAGTAAGTGAGTACTCTTCCATTGAAATCTAATTTGGGGTTGCCTTTCCCCTGGGGATCTTACAAACAAAGTGTTGTGAGTTATTAAAGATTCTCCGATTTTATTTGTTGCCTCCTGACATCAGATAAAGTGGCAAAACACAGTTTTTGAATCAGCATTGTCTCATCCTAACAGATGTCCATTAGCTCAACCTACAGAAAATCAACTTACTGTTTTCCATATAAAAATAATCAGGTCAGCACTCTAAATCCTGAAATTACAACGGGAGAAATAGTTCATAGCGCTCTGAATACAGCATGTGAAATAATCCAGGGGTAGGGAGGAACTTTCCTTTTTTTTTTTTTTTTTTTTTTTTTGACACAGAGTCTTGCTCTGTGGCCAGGCACCAGGCTGGAGTGCAGGTTGCTCACTGCAACCTCCGCCTCCCGGGTTCAAGCAATTCTCCTGCCTCAGCCTCCTGAGTAGCTGGGACTACAGGTGCGCACCACCACGCCCAGCTAATTTTTGTATTTTTAGTAGAAACGGGGTTTCACCATGTTGGCCAGAATGGTCTCGATCTCGACCTCGTGATCCGCCCGCCTCAGCCTCCTAAAGTGCTGGGGTTACAGGTGTAAGCCACCGCACCTGGCCGGTATTCATCGTTTTTTAAGTTTCCCAGGTAATTCTAATGTGTGCTGATTCTAAGGTGTGACCAATTGTATAGTGATTGTATAATGCATTTACCAAACTTTCATGTGATAGCAATTGCCTTCGGATCTTGTTAAATACAAGTTACGATTCAGTAGGTCTGGGGCATAGCTGGAGAGTCTGCATTTCTAACAAGTTACCAGAAGATGGCGATATGGCTGTTGACATGCCACTCAGTAACTGGCAATGCAGGTGGGTTTTGCTCTCCGTACAAAATAAGACACAAAGGTCCTCAAATGCAGGGGCTCTTTCTGTTCATTTGGTGATATTTATTGTTGGTGGATGGTACAGAAGCTCTTGGAATGTTAAAGCAAACAGGGCTTAGCTACAAACTATCTTTTTAGGGTTGTTAGCTTTGCACCAGAGCCTTCTAAAGACTCTCTGCTTAATCTGTTTTCTTTACTGAACTCTGGGGCAGCAGACATTGAGATTTTTGCAGGAAGGAGTTTATAAACTAACAAAGTGTTATAAATAAATGGAAGCACAAGATTTTGCCTTTGCATTACCTGACAAATTATTGTGTCACTAGTTATCATAGGTAAAATTAGGTTTGTGGATATTTGACATGCTTTCCTACCGAATCAGAAACTATGGGGCAGGAGAAAACAGAATGGATAGAGTGACTAATATATTCTATTAGACTAGACTATCTGGACTACCAGAGCAGGGCCCAGTCTGTCTTGAACATTATTGCATGTTCCTAGCACAATATATAATATACAATTAATAAATATGCTATGAGATTTGAATAGTGTATTTAATTTAGTCCTCCAAATAATGATAGCTAACATGTATTGAATGCTTACCATGTGCCAGGCAGTGCTCTAAGTATCTTCCATGTGTTTATTGATTCATTTACTACTTATAACAACCCAGTAAGCAGATGAGCATCTCCATTTTAGAGATAGAGGAAGTGAAGCACAGAGTGGTCAAGTGATTTATCCAAGACCACACAGTCATTAGCAATAGAAACAGTCATTAAATCCAGGCACTTTGGTTCCAGAATCTATGATCTTCACCAGTATCTTGTTAATGTTCATAACAAAAATAAATATATAAGTACTAATATAACATTACTCATTTATAGGTGAGGAAATAAAGGCACAGAAACTCTAAGCAACTTACCCAAAATCACATAGTTAATAATTGGTGACACCGGGATTTAAACTCAGGCAGATTTAAATCCAGGTTCTAAATCCAGAGCCTTTGTTCTTAACTACTAATTTCTAGTTTCTCAATTAGCCTGTCAGTTAGAAACCACTTACTAGGTGAGAAAAGAGTCCTGAAAAAAATGTAAGTGCCTTAGTCAAATATCAAACTAGAATTCATGGCAGAGGATGAATTGAAACTCAAATTTATTTTCTTTAAAGTCTAAGTTGCTCTTCTCTTGGCTATTGAAACCAATAGAGAATTTTGTCAAATAATAAGAAAATGCTTACCTCCAAGAGCCTCATGAGGATCTTCTGTGAATTTAATTTCTCTTTTACATTGTTCTCCAGGTATATTATGGGTTGCTTACCTTACAGAGGGTAGACTAACGTCAAAAAATTAATCAAATGATTCTGAAAGACAATAATAACACAACTTTCTGTGAAAAATCAGAATGTTTGCTGTGCCAGGAGGCTAAGTGAGGAAGCAGGGTAGAGGGGATAGTCATAAGAGAAGGGTGACTGGCAACACTGACTTCACCTGTGACAGGCCAGTGAATTTGGAGGTGGAATCATCAGCCTGCTTTTAATTACTTGCTTTTAAGATAAAGAAGTGGAAGTTTATGATGGAGGTATCAATTATCACTGACATTTGAGAGACTGCTTGTTCAGAAAGACACAGATAGAGTCTGTGCCAGCTGGCAGTAAAAGTGGGATTTTCTCTTTCATTGTTGCTGTTGTTGTTATAAGTTCTAAAAACTACATATAGGATAAATTATAATCTGGGCTCTTAAACTGTCACCTTTCTGTAAGTGGATAGGAAAGGGATTCCTAGCTTTATTTTGTTTTTCTGACCTTCCCAGAAAAGCTTGCCATTTTAGCTTTAATGATAATGAACACAAACTAGAGTGAATAAATAGGTATTACTTCCCTTGGTTTCTACCCCACTTCCAATTTCAGACCCATTTCACTGGCCATTAAGTGTCTAAAGCAAAAAGGGAAAAAAACATCTAAACAGACCATTTTCCTCTTTTTCTCTGTACCATGCCCAAGACAGCATCGGGGTGGGGTAGGAGGTGAGAGGGAAATTACTTTGCTACCTGAATACACCAAATTAGTCAACACTGGCATTTTTAAATTGAAGAAATTAAATGGTTCCATGGATCTAATATGCCACATCTGTTTGCCTGCAAATGTCCTTTGGAAAGCTACAATAGGTGGGTAAATTACAGTATTCAGATTTATTACAACTTAGCACAATCTTTGGTTTTCTGGTAAATTTCAGTTGTTTAATAATAAAAAGTTTCTAGATAATGAATTTGGGTATTACTTTAATCTCTTTAATATTAAGTTCATTCAACCACTATAGAGCACCTACCGTCAAGCATTGGCCGAGGCCTTGGGAACATAGTGGTGAACCATACATATCAGGTCTCCTTTTACACATTTTAATAGGGGAGAGATAAACAAAAAACAACATCTAAATAAAATTGTTTTAGACTCTGGTAAGTGCTACAAAAAAGTAAAACAGGTTAAAGGCATATGACTATTAACTATGACGAAGCAATTTTATCTAGTGTTGTCAAGAAAAAGGTTTTCTTAGAAGAGAATCAGCAGAGATGAACAGTAACAGAGTGGCTCAGCAATGGACTTGAGAAGAGTATTTCAGGTAAATGTGAAAATAAGAACAATGACCCTGAACAGGTGTGAGCTTAGTGTGTTCCAGAGACATCAAGAAGACATTACAGGGTAGAACACAGTAACCAAGAGGAGAACTGGCAAGAGATAGATTAAAGAGGTAAAGAGAGGTGATTAATGTCAGGCTTTGTAGGACGTCATACACCAATTTACTTAAATTACAATGGGAAGTTAATGGAGAATTTAAGTTAGTATCATTTTCTAATTTAACTTAAAAAAAATCATGACTTTTGTGCAGGGACTATATGATAAGGTAAAAGGAGAAAATAATTAAAAGCTTCTTGTACTCGTCTCATAACATAAGATGCTGCTTGGGACTAGGAGAGCAGTGGAGGTATGAATGAGAGATACACAGGATCAGGACACATTTTGAGGTCAAGCTAATGATACAGGAGGGGTGCAGGGAAGTGCTGGATAGAGAAAGGCTGGTCCCTGGCTAGGGCTCCACCCCCATGGACCTAGGTGAGGACAGGCATTTCCTGCTCAAATGTTGCATTTCCCAAGACCAACCTGGCCTACCATGCCCTATCACCAGCCTATAAAAACGTGAGTCCTGAGCAGGCAGGCACAGAAGTGGCTGGACGTTGAGAGGAGCAGATTGGCAAAAGAAGATACAAGCAGCTGGACATCAAGAGAAGACACATTAGTGGAAGAATATACAAGTGGCTGGACATCGAGAGGACTTCGGGAGCACACCAACAGGCACCAGCATGCTGGCAGTCCTTTGACCGGCGGCATGATGACCAGGGCAGTGGGAGGAGACCCCGGGCTGTCGAATGGCCTAACTCCAGGGGAAAATGACCTCCTTTCTGGCTCCCCATCTGCTGAGAGCTACTTCCGCTCAATAACACGTTACATTCATTCTTCAAGCCCAGGTGTGATCCAATGATTCTGGTACACCAAGGCAAGAACCTGGAATACAGAAAGCCTCTGTCCTCATGGTAAGGCAGAGGGTCTAATTGAGCTGATTAACACAAGCCAATAGGTGGCAAAACTGAAAGAGCACGCTGTAACACGGGCCCACTGGGCTTCAGGAGCTGTGAACACTCACCCCTAGATGATGCTGTGAGGTTGGAGTCCCGGAGCCTGCCCGTCTGTAGGCTCCCCTAGAGATTTGAGCAGGGGGGCACCAAAAAGCAAGATACTCCCCCTGTCGCGAGGGGGCAAAAGAAACCATTCCTGTTTCACTAACAGAGCTAATTATTGGCTTGGATATGGGGAATATTTATGTTATCTCTTACTGCATTAAAAAAAAAAACTACCCCAGTAGTGAAAGCCAGAGGGTTTATAGGTCAGGAATTCAGGAAAAGTGATTTATTTTATCTCTCATCCTGAGGCTCCAGCTGAGATGGCTGGTGCTGGAAGGTCTTCTTCAAAATGGCATTTCTGTTTCTCTCTTTCTCTCTTTTCACAAAATGCTTTTTTTTTTTTTTTTTTTTTTTTTTGAGGCTGAGTCTAACTCTGTCACCCATGTTGGAATGCAGTGGCCTGATCTCCGCTCACTGCAAACTTTGCCTTCCAAGTTCAAACCATTCTCCTGCCTCAGGCTCTCGAGTAGCTGGAATTAAAGGCATGCACCACCACACCCAGATAATTTTTGTGTTTTTAGTAGAGACAGCATTTCATCGTGTTGCCCAGGCTGGTCTCAAACTCCTAGACTCAAGCAATCTACCCGTCCCTGCCCCAAAGTGCTGGGATTACAGATGTGAGCCACCTCTCTCGGCCAATTCTTTAGAGCCTGTCTACATGGCTTGGGCTTCTTACAGCATGGTGGTCTCACAGAAATCAAGATTTTTATGTGGCACTGGTTTGCATGAGTGAATATTACAAGATAAAGGAATTGCCTGCCTCTACCTATCTCTTAATGCCTGGGCCAATAGATAATTGCATCCATGCTTTCACTGTCAGCTCAGTCAAAGTCCTCCCAGACACAAAAGAAAGCGATATAGACCTACATCTCTTACTGAGAAGAGAGTCAGTGACTTTATAGTCATTTTTAAACTGGCAGAGCCATGAACAGATGAATCCTCCAAAGTATCTTGTACATCACTGGTAAGCAATTTAAGACATGTCTGTGTCATTAACAGAGACTACAAACTAATTTAGGCATGAGCTATTCACATAGAAGAAAGTATTAATACAAATATTAAGTTCTGTACACCTTGAGTTTCTGATGTGGCATAGAGAACACAGGCTCAGGTATAACAGGTCAACACATAGTAGACAATCTTTTCTTATATTGAGAGAACCCATTTATTATACTTTTAAGTTCTGGAGTATATGCACAGAATGTGCAGATTTGTTACATAGGTATACATGTGCCATGGTGGTTTGCTGCATCCATCACCCCGTCATCTACATTATGTATTTCTCCTAATGCTATTCCTCCCCAGCCCCCCACACCCCTGCTCTTCCTCCCCCAATGGGTTCTCTCAATATGAGAAAAGCATACTCAATAGTAAAAGTGGGATAATAATACTCATTGTGAACTTTGGTGATTATGAATATAAATCATTTGGCACCAAACCTAAAACATATTTGGCACTAAAGTTTCATTCTAATAGTAATAATAATCATCCTTAATATTTATATAGCACTGCTTGTTTTGCCAAGAATTTTCATATATATTATTACCTTTGATTCTAATAAAACCCCAATGTGTGTAGAATGACAAAGAATTGCAGTTCAAGGAGCTGAAATGACCCTTTTAATGGGTTCTCTCAATGTGAGAGATAATGCCTTTATCTTCTGTGAGATAAAGGCATGCCAAGATAAACAAAAAATGAGAGAATTCCTTGCCAGCAGAGCAGCCTTATAAGAAATGTTAAAGGAAGTTCCTCAGGGTGAAAACAAGTGACATGGACATTAATTCACTAAAAAAAAAAAAAAGAGCCCAGATAAATGTCATCATGACTTCTTTTCCAGTTTTAAGAATAGGTGTCTTTAGTTTTTTTTTTTTTTAACATTTCTTTTAGCTCTTTTTTTCATTAGATATTCAGTTCAGAAGGTTTTAAAATTTTTATAGTGACTATAAATTGAGTATAGAATTATTTAGTAGCATATTTCTTCCTTTACATAAGCATGACAAACCAGGTGAAAGTTTGTGCTATGTTTTATTAAAATGGGACTTCACCAGAGGAAAATTTATCATTTCAAATGTCACATAGTAGACTGTATTTCTTACCTTAGGAATATTGCATAGTATAATATGCAAGCAGTTTTAAAATAATGTCTTCTGTGGTTCAAGTTTATTAGTTGTGGCAGAAATTATCAGTAAGTACATAGGGAAGAACCCATTGACTGCTTTTTCAAGAGCCATTCTTTCTTTCTCAGATGCTCACAGGACCCTTTCCTTCAAGTATGAAGAGGAAAAGTACTCAGGGAACATGGGGCTGTCTCTCAGAACCCTACATATGAAGCATGATTGGTTTTAGAATTGATGATAATCTCTGTGTGTTTGTTGTAATTGGTCTAGGAAGAAGCATGTGACCCAGTTTTGGCCAGTGTGACCTGAAAGGACATTGTAGCATCTAGGAAGTATTTCTCATTTGCAGAAAATAGACAATTTTTTTCCCTTTCTTGCTTTCAGACTTTATTATTTGTGAATATGATTGCTGGCATCTACCTGTATCATGAGGGGACTTGTACCATCACTGATAATGGCAGAGGAGAAAAACGGAGTAGAGCTTGAGTCCCAGCTAAACAAAGTCAAGCTGATGAATTAATTCTAAAACCACCTGCATCTGGAATTATTATAAATTGACATAATTTACTAAAATATCATTTAATGCATATTTAATAAAACATTTTATTACTTGCAGCCCAAAACTCCTTGAGTGATTCAGTAAGAGTATTACCAAGTTTATTTTTTTATTATTCTCTTTCTTTTTCAATTCTGGTCCAAGGTAGACTAGAATAGTTACTTTTAAACTTTTTTAATCGATTTTTTACTTTCTTTCACATTTTATCTCCTAATATAAATTGGCATCAATAGATATTTCTTTTTGTGGGATTTATAATGACAAGCAAAAAGAAAGTAGCAGGAAACTGATAACTCTTGAAATCAGCAGACTTGGATTTAGGTCCTGGGAACACCACACATTTGCTCTATATTTTATTAAGCAACTAACTTCATTTTTTCAACTGAGCATACTCAGTAGTAAAAGTGGGATAATAATACTTATTGTGAACATTGTTGATTATGAATATAAGTAATTTGGCATGAAGCCTAAAATATATTTGACACTAAACAGTATATCATTCTAATAATAATAATCCTTAATATTTATATAGCACTGCCTATTTTGCCAAGCATTTTCATATACATTCTTACCTTTGATTCTAATATAACCCCAGTGTGCACAGAATGACAAAGAATTGCAGTTCAAGGAACTGAAATGAATTATTTGAAGTCATACCCTCTGTATGTGATAGGGTTCTAGCCCCTATTCTCTGAATCTTTTTCAGTAAGCTTGCCCCTTTCAAATACAATTAAAATATTCACATGCTTTTATTTCTGTGAGCATCAGGGCACAAGACAAAAATTCAAAAGAGCAGTCTTGAATTGTGAGCATGCCTTGATGACTTAACATATATACATGGCCGATTTTTCCCAATATGGATAACATTTTATCCTCATGGAACTCTGTGTGTTAAGTATCCTACTTTATTGATCACACATAGATTCCAAACTTTGGCGATATTTCTCAAGTTGTAGAGCTATTATATCACATAATGAATACTTGAACCCAAATTTAACTTTCAAGCATATGGTCTTTGCTATACTATGCTTCCCTTTCATTGTGGAGGAAGTAGGTTAATTCCTCAGTGATTATCTTGACAAATAGCTGCACTTATGTTGAATTTATATCAGTATTATTAATCATATTCTGAAATGTGGTTACTGATTCTTACTTTTGTAAATATATTTGTATAATATCAATGACATACTAAATATTGGTAACGTACTGAAAGAATACTGAATCCCCCTTCCACTTTTTGCTTAAAAAAATTCTATGAGATGCTGCTCGGAAGATAAAATTAAAAACCATTTGTTAACCATGGTTTAGCAAACTACCATACCCCAAGTTGTCTTGCCTATCTTTAGGGAATTGTTTTTAAATTTTGAATTTAGCTCTAAATTCCCAAATGCCCTCAACACAACAAGTGCCACTGAGCTGCTATCGTGGCAGCCCCAGCTTTGATGCCTGGTTCTCAACAGGGCATCAGGAGATGTCCTGTCTCTTACATCCACAGAGCTCCCAGGTCTCCACTATGAACTCTATGAACTCTGTGATTCCTCAGTGTCTTAGTTTCAGGAAGTCTCTGCTTTACCTTTAACAAACTTCTGAGGTCCTCTTGACTAGAAACTTAATTTAAACAGCTTTGCCCTGAACTAAACAAGAATACAAAAGCTATTCTGGCACTTCTACGTATTTTAGTGTTTATCTGCACCAGCCACTGTGCCACTTTATATAATATGATATCACTAGATTCTTCAAAATAGTTGTTTTGTTTAACTTTATTTTTTAAATTTTATTTTTAATTGAAAAATAAAAATTGTATATGTTTATCATGTATTACATGTTGTTTTGAAATATATATTTATTATACAATGGCTAAGTGGAACAATAACACTATTCTAGATATCATGATGGCTATTATTATTGTAATTATCATTACTACTCTCCAAGTGAAGAAACAAAATATCAGTAGGGTTAAGCAACTTTTGTAGGTTCATGCAACAAAACTGACAGAAGCAAGATTCAGATCGTGTTCTCTGACTCCATCACCTAACTATGACTTTGCCCCTCACTCAGAAAGACTGCCTGTGACTTACTATCATTGATTTATCATTCTTCTTCAAACTTTAAAAACAAATTGAAAGAAATTTTATGCCTTTTATTTTTTGCCATATCTTTAAGAGACATCAACATATCTGAGGCAATGAATGCAGATGTCACCAATTGACAGGCTTTCAGCTTGGTCATTTTCTTTTTTTTTGTTTTTGAGACAGTCTCGCTCTGAGGCCAGGCTGGAGTGCAGTGGTGCAATCTCGGCTCACTGCAACCTCTGCCTCCCGGGTTCCAGCAATTCTCCTGCCTCAAACTCCCTAGTAGCTGGGACTACAGGCATGTGCCACCACACCTGGCTAATTTTTTTTTAAATTAATTTATTTTATTTTAGTAGAGACGGAGTTTCACCATGTTGACCAGGGTGGTCTCAACTCCTGACCTTGTGATCCACCCGCCATGGCTTCCCAGAGTGCTGGAATTATAGGCACGACCCATGACATTCAGCCTCAGCTTGGTCACTTTCTAACACATTATTTTATAACCCTCTTATGAAAATAAGGCTTTGTTTTTCCTTTAGCAACAACCAAAAGCATTTGAGTCAAGACATTAATGGGTAGCAGTAAGCCTAATTTAAGACATTAAATTATATTTTGTAATACTTAAAGCTATCATCTATCCAAAAAAGTTATTAGTTTTCTTTTTAAAGTGATTTAAAAATTATGTCTCTAGAAAAGTTCAGGTGTGAAGTACATCACTTCATGTCTCTGTTAGATGTCAGATTAGATTAAAAATTTATTTTTCATTGTACTTTAGGTTCTCAGGTACATGTGCAGATCATGCACAGTTGTTGAATAGGTACATACATAGCAAAGTGGTTTGCTGTCTCCATCCCCCCATCATCTATATCTGACATTTCCCCCCACGTTATCCCTTCCCACCCCCCCATCCCTCTCCTAGCTCCCCCAATTGGTCCCAGTGTGTGTGGTGCTCCCCTCCCTTTGCCCACGTGTTCTCATTGTTCAACACCCATCTATGAGTGAGAACATGCAGTGTTTGATTTTCTGTTCTTGTGTCAGTTTGCTGAGAATGATGGTTTCCAGGTTCATCCACATCCCTACAAAGGACATTAACTCATTGTTTTTATGGCTGCATAGTATTCCATGGTGTATATGTGCCACATTTTCTTTGTCTAGTCTATCACTGATGGGCATTTGGGTTGGTTCCAGTTCTTTGCTGTTGCAAACTGTGCTGCAATGAGCATTGGTGTGCATGTGTCTTTATAAAAGAATAATTTATAATCCTTTGGGTGTATATCCAGTAATGGGATTGCTGGGTCAAATGGAATTTCTATTTCTAGATCCTTGAGAAATCGCTACACTGTCTCCCACAATGGTGGAACTAATAGATTGAAAATTTTAAAGATTATTTTTTTGAGACTGATTCTAGCTCTGTCACCAGCCTGGAGTGCTGGAGTGCAGGGGTGCGACCTGGGCTCTCTACAACCTCCACCTTCCAGGTTCAAGTGATTCTCTGCCTCAGCCTCCCGAGTAGATGAGATCACAGGCATCCATTAAAGATGTTTCTAAATGTATTTCTGGGTTTTGTTCTTGCAGATGCTATATTGTTTGGAAATAAATCTAAGAAAACAGAGCCTAACACTTTGAGCTAGATTCCTCCCATTGCTCCATTCCCACCTATGTGTCAACACTTTTTCTGTTCTTCATGGAATTGTCTCCTTTCTGCTCTCAAATTACAGAGCTGACTCTCTCTCAATGTTTCTGTTTTAATTCATAAACCTGAAAATTCTCTTGTGATCTGAATGCTCTAATGCTAACTGAAGAGGGAGATGTTTGATATAGCCGACTTAAACATAACTGCTACCACTGCTGTATATTGCCCAAATATGTGTTTCTTTCTCTTTTAAAATAAAGAAAACAAAGTGGTTTATTATTCTCGGTGGTAAATTGGTAGTGGACAGTAAGGTTGTATTTTCTCTTGTGTTGGCAATTGATCTATGTGTACTGATTTACATATGAAAATGTTCTTGCTACCTAAGGAAAATGAGCTCTTATTATATAAATAGGTTTATTAAAACCCTACCACCTTAGGCAAGTTGGCGGTTTTTTTATGAATCTCCAAATTTAAACATCTCTAAAACAAGAAATGACAAAACATCTACAAGAGATGCCCCAGTTTATCCTGGCCCCAGATTAACTGACTCTCCCTTCAGTGCTTTGGGGGATTACAAATATTAAGCACCGTATTTAAGTCATTGACACTCAGATCATGTCTCTCTTTTACCAGCCTATGAGGAAGAAAAAATTTAATATGACCTCAGGGTAATGTACTACTAGTTACTCACACAGATTGATTTCCTCCTTGCATGTGAGATTAGTTTTACCATGAGACTTGAATATTTTACTGAGGTTAGGGGTTAGGAAAAAAGGGGGTCAATTATTCTTACAATCTTGTGTTGGCTGACAGAAAATCATCCAACAGGTGAGACACGGGAGATGCTTCTATTATAAAACTGCAGTAATTATCATTGATGAATGATAACAGACACTGATTTGAAAAGCACTCACCTTTAAACAGCCAGTAAGGTCTTAACAATTAAGAAAATGTTTTCATAATGTGAATTAGACAGCTTTTACTATGAAAAATATGATTAGCTTCCAATCCACGTAAATGTGGGTTTGCTCTGAGCCCTTGAGTATCAGGAAATTGAAGCTGAAACACTTCTAGAGATCATCCAGAATTCCTAATGTTATATATGAATCTTCTTTAGTGTACGCTAATCCATGGTTGTTCAAAATACACTCGAGTCTCTCTAGAGACAGGGAGCCACCCAAGATAGTTCATTTCATACTGGATAACTCTTAAAACTATATTGGTCCAAATAGTTATATGATATACTTTATTATTTAATTTTTTAGATTGCTAACTATGATTAAAAAATAGTAATCACTGACTGTGTTCTTTCTTCTCCTGACTGAACATCCCAAGTTGTATCAGCCATTTTGTGTGTGTGTGTCTGTGTGTGTATGCATGTGTGTGTGAATTTCTTTTTACCCTCCAATATATCCATGTTTCTTTTTTATCCCCTTTTTGTCTTGTTGATATCTATGAGGACCATTTTAAATTTTGCTTTATAATGGGATGTTTTTTAGTAGTGAGCATTTCTATCAGTATCACAGATAACGAGTGAGTGTCGCTGTTCTAACACAGACAAACACTTGTGGGCTTGTCCTATAATAATCAACAACATTCTTGCATAAGCCATAAGCACTTGTAATTATGTGGAACACAGGCAGTAGGCTGAATGAATCAAGGGTCCTCTTAATCCACCCACATTAGCTAATGTAGACATTTCAGACAGATTTATGGATGCCTTTTTATTGTCACTAGTCTACTTGAGTTTTGCAAGATAATTCATTTTGTTCTCCCTTCAAAATAAGAGATGGTCGTTTTCCCCAAAATGCTCTTCCTAAAACTCAACTTGTATAGTCTGTAAACAACTTTTTCTTCTTGATTTCAGTCATTCAGTCAGTGAGTTATTACTACAAAGGGAAAGGCAATAATTCTTTGCGTATCCATCTGTACCAAGTTTCCTTCTAAGAACTCGATGTGTATTATTTATTTTAACTCCACAACAATGCAGTGAGGGAGTAATTATTCATGCTGTTGTGTAGATCAGGGAAAGGA
Organism: Callithrix jacchus; assembly: GCF_049354715.1. Lineage (NCBI taxonomy): Eukaryota > Metazoa > Chordata > Mammalia > Primates > Cebidae > Callithrix > Callithrix jacchus. The sequence goes on from NC_133511.1 coordinate 91,695,734, forward strand.
GGCTGAGGAAGTTGAGTAACTTGACTCAGCGTGACATAATCAATAAGTAACAAATCTGGCATTAGAAGCCAAGACCATCTGACACTACAGCCCCATTCTTTCTACTACACCCTCCTAACTGCAGGTGGTACCTGCAAAAACAAGGAGCTTAGAAACTAGTATTTTAATCCTTGAACATGTTGGAATTTAAACAGAATCAGCAGATAACATTTTTCTCTTCTCTTCCTGGATTCTCAGAAAATGTTTGAGAAATAGAATACTAGAGACTGAGACAAAGATTAAAATGTCAATTGTGAATTGATGTAAGCTGGAAAATAGGACTTAGATATGTGGCCAAAGGACCTTGCCCAAATTTCTCTCCTTATTGTCAATCTAATACCTACCCACCCAGTAACTGGCACAACCAGGGGGTGTCAGACCACCCACACAGGGGTGGACCACATACCAAGTGACAGGAGAAAGAAAACAGGCCAAAATGGAGAGGAAACAACAAATTGCTGGACCAATCTTTCCAAGATCTTTTTAAGATAACAATTCATGTGATCCAGATAAGCTAGATTTTTCTCCAACAGAAGTCCCTATACATGGAAATATGAGGGGTATGGAATAACTTTTCATGGAAAGAGTTGTGTTTTTAATATTTGCAATGCCAAGCAAGGTTATTTCAGGCCTCATAGGGCTTGCTTTTATATCATTATTCTTAGTAATTAACTTTTTACTCTGAGTAAAGTGGGACTTCATTGAATGAAACTTTTAAACAAAGGACTTGTATTAGCTAAATTTCATTTTAATATCACCTGAGTCATATCTATCCATTTCCAAACCCAAACCTACCGTTATCATTTTGGACAATGGAGACAGTAGCAAGACCAAGCCTATCTAAGAAATGTACAATAGGTGGTGGCAGTGGAGATGGTGAGAAGTCATGGATAGATTTTAGACATATTTGAAAGTGGATTGAATGTGGGTTATGAGATAGAGAAGCCAAGATTTTTGGCTCCTAGCTTTTCTCCATCAGTTGAAATGACAAAATAATGACTGAATTTGGTCTGGCAGCCAAGATCAGAAAGATCATTTGGGAATGTCAAGTTTGGACTTGATTCTTTCAGAGCAATGGAAATGTGAAGAAGACTTACATATGGTCTAAATACCTGGAGTTAGAAAGTGAGATCTGGACTGGAGATGTACATTCAGGAGGTGTCATTCTACAGATGATATATAAAATCATGACACAGGATGAAATCATCAAGCATAAGAAAGAGCAGAGTCTAAGGTTTGAGTCTCCTGGGCTTTTCCAAAGTTGAAAGATTAAGAAAGATAGGAATGACAAAGGAAGATGAAAAGGAGCAGTTAGTCAGGCTGGCGAAGAATCAAGACAGTGTGGTATTCTGAAAGCTAAGTAGGGGCAGTGTATCAAGGAGGAAAGTATGAATACTTATGTACCATGCCCCTGTTATATAAAACAAACTGAAGGTTACAAATTCATCATTGACTTTGGTGAAGGAGAGATCATTGGTAACCTTGACCATCTTAGTGAAGTGATAAGAAGAAAATAAATAAATACTGTAGAGGTTTTCGAAAAAGGAATTAGAAATAGTAAATTTTGGTTCTAACTTTATCTGCTTTTGTGGACTAGTGGAGAAAAGGTAACAAATAAGTTGAGGAAAAAAGCCACCAGGAAAACTGGAGTCAAGAGAGATTGCCTTTGTTCCCTGTTTTTTTAGGGATTAGAAGACCTATGTGTATAGTGATGATTATTGTTAACTAGAGTGAGGAGGTGGAGGCTGCATGCTTAGATGGTGCTGATAATTATCAACTAGAATGGCAGGGGGCACAGGGACTGTACTTGATTCTGTAGAGAGAGAGCATGTATAGGGAATTATTGGGCTGTTGTCCCAAAGTAGAGGTGATAGATAGAAACTATTCTGTAAGTGGAAGAGATGGCTTTTGTTGGAATACAGTTAGTTTATCTAGACTATCAGTCAGGAAGGCAGAATATATAAGCATACAGTTGCCAATAAGTGGGTGGGAGCTGTCGAAGTTTTCTTCACATTGCTTCAATCTTCTCAGTGAAATAGGAAGCAAAATTATCAGCTAAGAGTGAGATTTAGGGAGGAGGTGTTGGAAGACAGGGTTTTAAATGAGGGAATAAAATATGAAGAGTCTTCTAGGAGAGTGGGAGAATAACTGCAGCTGAGAAACATATTTTGACTGTTGGGCACCATTAAGCCCTCATGTGAGGTTATTATCAGGAATTTGAGGAAGACCGGTCTAGATGCTGGCCTGTTTTTTCCTTCATTTGTGTTTTAATTGCCCATGTATGAGTACAGGGGAAGTGAGATGCTCATGCAAGTGCACGCGCATGTGTATTATTTAAAAGATGTTTTTGAATAGCGTAAAAAAGATGTTTTTGAATAGCGTAAAAAAGATGTTTTTGAATAGCGTAAAAAAGGTATAAAACAACTAAAAAAGTTGTTTTATACCTTTTTTACGCTATTCAAAAACATCTTTTAAATAACACATGTGTGCATGTTACAGCTATATCTGAGATTATATTTTTAAAATAATAATAGAAAGACTTGATACTATGTCTCTAAGGCAATTGCTATTTTTGTTTTCCTTTTAGCTTCCTCTCCCTCTCCCATGCTCACTTGCTCGCTCTCTTGGGCGCTCGCTCTCCCGCTCTCTCTCTCTCTCTCTCCCCCCCAATTGGCTCCTATTTAATAGCACACACCAACTAAATAACCAAGTATGTAAGCACTGAAAATTATTTTAGAGATCAGTCTCATTCCCCTCATTACAGATGGGGAGACCAGATGAAAGGGATTGGCCCAGATTTGGCAGTCACATAGGAAAAAACTGCTAGGAGCTTTCCTTATAGATATGCATTTGTGCAACAGGTGTATAGAAAAATTATATGCTAATTCTTAGCAGATGCTCAGCCTAAATTATCTTACATATTCAATAACTCAGTTGAAGCAAAATAACATAACCCTGCATAATATCCCTCACATTCTTGTAAAGAGAATGTCACTACTATTGCCTGGTTACTTCTTTACTTTCTTAATTGCCCCTTTATAATGGATTTCATAAACAACAACAACCCCAGAGTGACAGATTGTTGCCACTGTCATTCATTTTCTAATTTCCATTTAGAATTTAGAAGCCAAATACCTGAATTGTTGTACTAACACTGACATTGCCTTGTAGCCTTGGTTAGGTAATTGAGCTTTCTGAGTCTCTGGTTTTTCTTTTGTTAAAAAAGAAAAATGGGAGAGATACACAGTTAAAGTAATTTTAAAATAGCAGCATAAATGAAAGTGAAGTACTTTTATTTAAACAAGAGCTGATGTATCTAGTTGGCTACACACAAAACACCTTTCTACTGTTTTAGGTTTCCTTGAGACAGCTGCACAGGACTCTAGTACTCTAGTACTCCAAGGAATACAGTTCTTAAAAGTAGCATGTCTTTAATCCATCGAGTTAATTTTAGTGTAAGGTGTCAGGAAGGGGGTCCAGTTTCTGCTTTCTACACATGGCTAGCCAGTTTTCCCAACACCATTTGTTAAACAGGAAATCCTTTCCCCATTGCTTGTTTTTGTCAGGTTTGTCAAAGATCGGATGGTTGTAGATATGTTGTGTTGCCTCCGAGGCCTCTGTTCTGTTCCATTGGTCTATATCTCTGTTTTGGTACCAGTACCATGCTGTTTTGATTACTGTAGCCTTGTAGGCAACAAAGATGAAGCTGGATGCCATTATTCTGAGTGAACCTAATGCAGAAACCGAAAACCAAGTACTGTGTATTCTCATTTATAAGTAAAAACTAAGTATCAAGTACATATGGACATAAAGATGGAAACAATAGACACTAGGAACTATTAGAAGGGAGAGGGAGGGAGGAAGATGTGGGCTGAAAAAACAGCCTGTTCATTACTATGCTCACTACCTGGGTAATGAGATCATCTATATCCCAAACCTCAGTATCATGCAATATACCCATGTAATACAAATGTACCACTTGAATCTAAAATAAAAGTTGAAATTATTTTTGTAAATTTCTTGTGATCAAGCCCTCGTTAATATCAAATAATATTCATTTTGGCTTTTATAATATGTTGATTGAATAGTATCATATTCTTGTTTTGATTCATTTTCTTATTACTAGTAAGGATAATATTTTTTATATGTATATAATTAATATTTTCATATTTACAATTATCTTTTGAAATAGATTAAGCTTATTTTTAGGTTTTTTAAGTGACTTCAACTTGTCACTCTTTAAATGGTATGTTAAGCACGTACAGCAATGGCAAATGCAGATTGTCCTCTACATAATGCTTTAGGATTGAGGATTTATATGTAATATAATTAGGCCCTCATGAAGAGTACTAATTGCCTTTTTTTTACCCATTAAATTCATGTTAAAGTATTTATTATTTAAAGGTTATTTTCTCAAATTGCAAAGACTTATTTAACATTTAAAAAAATTACCTCCCAAAGCCACTCTACACAGGTAACCACAGTTACAGTTTATGTAACTTATCCTTATTCTTTCTCATTTATCTAATATAGATAAATAAATACAATAGGGGAGATTGCAAATGAGTCATAGTATAGCCATTTAAAACTCTTTTTTTAACTTAAGAATATATAATAATATCTCACCATATCAGTACAAAAAGAACCACCTCAGTTTTTAAAAAGCTCCGTAATATTATAAAATTGTGTTATATAAGTTTTCTTAGAATTTGTGCTCAATTTTTCAATGTTACACATAGTATGGCAACAATCATTAGTTAATCCATCTTTTTGGCTTTGTGGATGTATACTGATAAGAGAGATTCCCAGAAGTGAGATTACTGAGTTAGAGTAAATAAGTATTTTAAGTGTTTAAATTTCTACCAACCAAGAATTGCTCTCCAAACAAGACTGGTCAGTTTTAAAGCCCTATCAACAGTGTATGACAATATTCCTCCACATATTGTCAATCCTGCTATTAGCAGTGTTTAAAAAATATTGGCAATCTGATGGGTAAGTAAATCACATTTTATTTTCATCTTCACTTTCTAATTGTTATTAAGATTTCACAATCTTTTACTAGGACAATATCTTTAGGTAAAAATTATGTCAATCTAATTGTCTCAAGACAATTTAAATACAACAATTAAATTCTTGTATTTAATTGTTAAGATTGGATTTTAAAAAACACAACTTTTAATTAAATCACTGGATTATAGTCAGATAACATACTGAGACCTATAGTCAGATATTATGATGAGACCTAGAATTGCTGGGGTTAGAGTGCGGCACTGTTGGAACTAACCAAACAAGAACAAATATTATGTTTGTGTGGTCATTTCATAAGTGCTACAAAAAACCTCTATTTTCTATATGCGACATTCAAATTTCTAACTAATGAGGGCGCACACACAACACACACATAAACCTGTGTACATACTAATGTCTTTGAGCCAAATCACCAGTTAATCTTCTCTCCCTGTCTTGTAAAAGTGCTCCTGCTTACGAGCAGAACTTTTACCTTCTAATGTTTCATAAAGTTTTGTATTTATTTTTTCACAGACTATATTTATATTTGTCTTTTTATTACTATTGTTAGTATTATTATTATTTTGAGACAAAGTCTTACCCAGTCGCCCAGGCTGAAGTGCAGTGGCATGGTGACAGCCCTCTGAAGCCTTAATCTCCTGGGCTTGTACCGTCTTCCCACCTCAGCCACCCAACTAGCTGCTACAAGCACCTGCCACACCAGGCCTGGCTAATTTTTCTAATTTAGTTTTTGTAGAGATAGGATCTCACTCTGCTGCCCAGGCTGGTCTCAAACACCTGGGCTCAAGCAATCCTCCTGACTCGGCCTTACAAAGTGTCTGGATTATGGGCATGAGTCACCACACCGGGCCTATATTTGTCTTTAAACAAATTTACTTTTTAAAGAAAATCGATTTCACTTAAATCAAATGTTTTCATGTAATACTTTCCATATCCACATTACGTATCCCATACTTTTGTTATCTGCATTATGACTTTGTGAAAAGTCAGGTTGCAGAAGATTTGATAATACACGTTTCATCATCCCAATTAAAGGACTTGAAAACGGTTTTTTTTTTTTTGAAACAGAGTCTCACTCTGTCACCAGACTGGAGTGCAGTGGTGTGATCTCAGTTCTCTGCAATCTCCACCTCTCGGGTTCAAGTGATTCTCTTGTCTCAGCTTCCTGTGCAGCTGGGACTACAGGCGCATGCCACCATGCCCAGCTAAGTTTTGTATCTTTAGTAGAGATGGAGTTTCACCACTTTGGCCAAGATGGTCTTGATCTTGACCTCGAGATCTGCCCTCCTCGGCGTCCTAAAGTGCTGAGATTAGAGGTGTGAGCCACAGCACCTGGCTGAAAACTGCTTTTTTTTTTTTTTTTTTTTTCTTAAAGAGAAGGGTCCTTAGATTGTCCAGTTCAATATTCTTATTTTACAGAGATAGAAATAAAGAAAAAGTGAACTCGGCTAGGGGTGGTGGCTCACACCTGTAATCCCAGCAGTTTGGGAGACTAAGGAGGACAAATCATGAGGTCAAGAGTTTGAGACCAGTTTGGCCAACATAGTGAAACCCCATCTCTACTAAAAATACAAAAAATTAGCCGGGCATGGTGGTGTCTGCCTGTAGTCCCAGCTACTCAGGAGGCTGAAGCAAAAGAATCGCTTGAACCTGGGTGGCAGAAGTTGCAGTGAGCCAAGATCGCGCCACTGCATTCTAGCCTGGTGACAGAACAAGACTCCGTCTCAAAAAGAAAGAAAGAAAGAAAAAGTGAACTCTGTTCACAGTTATCCAATTAGATGGTTATGAGGGTTATGAATCACTTTTATTCTGAACTGATTCATTAGCTCTCTACAAGGCAAACAGTAAAAGAAAAAAAAAATCCCAAAACACCCTAATATCCTATGTAAAATACTTTGGTCCTAATCAAGACAATTTATTGTAAATTAAGTTGTCTTTTGGCATTGATAATATATGATTCAATCTGATTTAGATGTCATTATTCATTGAGCCAGTGTATGATTTCAGGCAATGTTGAAAAGTCTCACCTTTTCATTCGTACAACTTCTGACACTGGCTGGCCTTCCTTCCCAAAACTCATTCAAGATGACCTGTACTCCTTTGATGATATGGGTACCCAGATCTGTTAACTTATTTAAGGAACTTTAATCAGAGTAGCCTAGGGTTTTTCCACTGAGACATAATAGATACCTAATGTTTGTCTTACTCATAAATCCTGATAAAAGAGGGTTTTCACAGGAGTAGCAAATTTGATAATTGACATTCAACAAGTAGCCCTGAGAGACTTTTTCTTAGAAACCAATACTTTAATGAAATATTTAATTCACTTTTATGTTTCTAAGGATGAACTAGTCTTCTGTAACCACTTTCAGTGTTCTTTATTAAATTATCTTTATTTTTCATACAAGATTTGAATTATTTGGCCTGCTATAAATCCTGATATAGAAACTAGCATTTTGAAATTGATTTAGATGTATCTAGTAAACAAACTCCTCAACTGCATTTAGCATGTAGGGCTCTCTTATTATGGAGTTGGAAATCTATTTTGTTTCAAATATTCCATTTATAGGCCTTCATTTGTTCATTGGTTTCTTTTTTTTCTTCTGGCAACCAGCTGTAGGTGCAGGCTAAGAATCTGACTTGCTCCCGGCACTTTATTCTTCCTATTCTTATCTTTCAAGAACTTAATCCTTATATGGATTCAGCCTTCAACTTTGCATAATATCCTAGTCTGTATCTCCTAACCTTACCTCTCTCCAAGGCTCATGAATGCATGGATTGAATTGTCCCAAACTCAAGGCCAGGTGTGGTGGCTCACACCTATAATCTTAGCACTTTGGGAGGCTGACTAGTCTGGGCAATATAGGGAGACCTCATCTCTACAAAAAATAAGAAATTAGCCAGGTTCATTGGTGTGTGCCTATGGACCCAGCTACCTGGGAGGCTGAGGTGGGAGGATCACTGGAGCCTTGATGGTTGAGGCTGCAGTGAGCCCTGATTGGGCCACCACAATACAGCCTGAATGCCAGGTTGAGACCCTTATCTAAATAAAACATTTTCTAAAAACAGAATTGCCCCCAAAATCTATGTCTGAAATGGACCTATCACAGCTCATAACAGCATGACCTTCCTCTCTGCATTCCTAACTTTGTCAATGGAAAACATGTGTCAGGTCTTCTAAGTATGAAACATTATCATGAAATATGATCTCCTTCTATCTCTGTCTTTCTTCTCTCTAGCCAATTGTGTAATTTTGAGGTTTCTTTTATATGTGTAATATATGAGGTAATGTTACTCATATATTCTATTTACACTGCCACATGCTTTATTGAAGCCTCAGTCTACTTTTTAAAATTCCTGGATAATCTATGGGGCCTTAAACGATGACTTTTTTTACAAACTTCTAGACGTAAATATCAGATTAACTTTTTCAAAATGTACCTTTAATAAATAGGGTCTCTTTTTTAATGTCCTCCAGATGTAGTTATTAATTTAATGAAGGGCCTGGTGCCATGGCTTACACCTGTAATCCCAGCACTTTGGGAAGTTGAGGCAGGTGGATCACCTGAGGTCAGATGCTTGAGACCAGCCTGGCCAACATGGTAAAACCCCATCTCTGTGAAAACTACAAAAATTAGCCAGGCATGGTGGCATATACCTGCAGTCTCAGTTACACAGGAGGCTGAGGCAGGAGAGGTGCTTGAATCCAGGAGGCAGAGGTTGCAGTGAGCCGAGACTGCATCATTGCACTTCAGCCTAGGTGACAAGAGTGAAACTCTATCTCACAAAATAATAATGATAATAATTTAATGAAAAAGGCAACATGATTTAGTTTTGTTCACCATCACATAATTGAATTGTACTGCGTTTTCAGCTTTCTTATTATTATGCCTTTCCTGCATTTGTTTGTCTAGGTTTCTGTAAACAGGCTTCTCTAACTCCATTTTTCTCTCCTTTCTCTCACAAAGTCTTTGCCTATTCTGATTTTACACTTTCACTCATTATTTCTCACACCTGAAGTTGCCTTGTAATTTCTTTGGTCTACCCAAATCCTTCTACTTTTGGAGTTCAGCTTGCTTTCCATCTTTACCTGAAGATATTTAGTTCAAAATTATTATGGCTTTTCTGAACATCTGGTCTTGGTTTCCTCAAAATCATTTCATCTGTTTTATCATGTTGATAGCACAATTGGCAACTCTAAATATCTTTCTGCAAAGACACAAAAGTGTTAAGTAAGAAAAAACAATGAAGAGACCTGGATTCAAGTTTCCTCTCTGTGACTTCCAAGCTGCACATCTAATAAGCCCCATAACTGGGTCTCAGTTTCCTTATCTGTGAAATAAGGATTGGATTAGATAGTCCTCAAGGTTCATTTCAGTTTACATTCCATAAGCTGATATTTAAAGGCATTTCACACAACTTAGTATAAAATGCACTCCACTAATTTAAAAGCAGTCTACTATTATCAATGAAGTGGACTATACATCATTATTCATTTATCTGGCAAACAGGTCCATACTCTTATAAAAGTATTTAAACAGATATTTTACAGAATAATTTTTTCTATTATTACATACAACTAATTTTATTCAATTGACATGCTACTTAAAAGATGAAGTTAACTATATCACATATCAATTGAATAAGCTTAGGCAACTTTTATTAAAATGAAAACAAACCCCTGCTAAATACAAGGCAGTTAAACATTTGGGAACAGGGAAAAGGATACAGAAATGGATTCAAAGATATGGTGTCTACCATTAAGGAACTGATTGTCTAATGATGGAGGCATACAAATAAAGGAATTACTATATTTATGGGCAGTGCTGATTGCTACCACTTGCTAAATGCTTACTGTGAGCCAGGATCTATGCCATGGATTTAACACGCACAAAAGCTAAATAACCTAAGCAAATTTTAATTTTTATAACATTCCAAGGTAATTCTTATTATTCCTATTTTGCAGGAAGAAAAACTGAGGTCAGTGTTTACAATCTCCCAAGTTTTTATAGTTAGAGTGACGGGAATGTAGTCTCCACTATGTCTTATTAGGTATCATTTCAGGCTTGCATATATTTCTGTAGAGAGGCTTTTTTAAGAGGATCGATTGTTCCTAAGTGGAGGTGTCACAAGTTGTCTTTCTAAGAGCTGAGTCATGAGAGTAGATTTTCCATTGACTTGTTAGGTAAAGTGGGCATTCTAGACACAGACAACAGGCTGAGCAGAGGTTAGATAGGACAAGTTATGCTCCAGAATTCTGACGATTTAGCATGCCTACAAAAAAGATCAGAGTGAGCCAAGGAAAAGGTATAGCTTTCGAATTTGGGTGAGCAGAATATTAGAAGAGTGTGTTACTCACCCTAGGAAAATGTAATTGGAAAATCTGTCCATTCTGAGCTGTTTCAAAGATGACAGCTAAATCAGCTTGCATAATAGTGAAAAGAACATACCCACCTGCTTAGTTTCTAATGCAATTTACTGAAAATTGTATCTTCCTACACACTTCTTCAGAACTGATTTGACCTATACCAGATAGTAGTTCTACTGCAGCTATGGTCAACATGAAAAGCTCTTCTTTTCCATGATAATTTTCTACTCTCTTTTTGGTCTACTGAGTTTCTGAGCAATTTTTATTTTGCTCTTTTGTTCTCTCTCACAGGCCTGCAAAAGTTGTGCCTGTCTCATCGTGGGCTTGAGAAAAGTGTGTGGGCTGCCAAAGGCAAATATAATGAAGGTGAGTCTTGAGGATGGTGTTTCAAGAGCTCCCACCAACTCTGTTCTTCAGTATAATGTGGTAGCAACTCCAGAGCCTTTATGGGGTGTGAAAATTTAACACAATTTTAGTCTCATGTTATTAATTACAATATGTGACATTTAACTCATCATGCACTTTGCAAAGCATATTCACATACGTAATTTATTTTTATCCTAAGATTCTAATAAAAATACATTTACTTATAAATATCTCATACAAGTGCTCACATACAAAAACATTTGCACCATTTCAGAAAGTATTTACATTCCAAAATAACTTTGCAATCTCAGTAAGCATTAATAAATTAATCAGCAAAAGACCCTACATAAATCATTTGATATATACATACTTATACTCTTAAAGAAGGTATTTAATGTAGATTTTATATGATAATCTTTATATGTATGCATACATAGCTACACATATAAATTAGCAAGCACCCCTAAAATCCATGATAAGTTAGCAATAAACCAAGGTTTAATAGATGAAATCCAATAAATACAAAATGTACTTAGCAGTCAACTTCTTTTTGAGGACTAATTATTGAGGAAGAGCAATTCCATTGGTTAACCAATTGATTGTTTATTGGTTGGCTAAGTTAATTAATTACATTATCAGGGTTAGACAGAGAATAGATCACTTAGAAGATAGATATTCACACAACAACACATAAAACAGAGTTAAACATCAGCCACACTTGCTGGAGAATTTTTCATAAAAGAATTTACTTTAGTCAAAGAGTTCCTTCTGCCTGAACACCAAATTGAGATAAATACATTGGACTAGCATAGCCTAATGGTATTGACTTTTTAAATCAGATGACTGACTTGCCTTGATTCTGGAGTCAGCAGAAATGTTTGTTTTAACTTGTTTTCTAGCCTGTGAGCATGTGTGCATAGTGTGAATATGTGTGTTTTGTAAATCTACGTGCTACATAGATACTATAACTGCCAGTCCCCACAGAAGTTCTATTTTTCATAAGAATTATTTTATTAGTATTATATTGGTATTATAGTATATTCTGTGGACTTGGTTACCATGACTTCACCTTAGGAAAACTTTCTGCTTCCTTCTGCCAAAGTCAGATTTCTGAGATGGTAACTGAAGATCAATCTCTCACTATACACAGGGTAAAAGCCACCATGGGATGCCTCTAAGCAACTAATAAGCTAGATTTTCTCTGGCACAAACTTTGCTATTATCTTTTCTTTTATTTTCTTTCTTTCTTTTTCTTTTTTTTTTTACTATTTTATCCCTCATTGCTTTGCCTCTAAATGGATTTCTTTTATTAAATAATATGTGGAGGTAATTATCAGAAAAAGTTTCTTTATACCCAAAGAAAGGTAGGTTATGGAATTGAAATTAGAAAGGAGAAATGGGAAATCAATGATATCCCAAAGCAGATTCTGGGATAACATTAAGGATAATAAGAATATTCAAAGAAATTGGTATTTATGAAATTATTCTTATGTGTCAGGTACTGTGTTTGGTTGATTGACTAAGTCTATTGTGTGGATTCATTGACTTTTCCAAACAACTCTGAGGCCAGTACTACTACTAAGATTAGATGAATGAGGACTAGACATGTGAAATAACTAGTAACTAGTGTTCTAGCTACTTCTGCCCTCATGAAGGCCTGAACAGGACTTGAACCCACATCTGCCTCCTGAAGAAACAGAGCTCTTCATCATTCACAAATATTGGCATAAGCCTTGAAACTGGTGAAATACAAAATTCCCACTGACTAAGAAATTTAGAATTAGAATTGTTTGAAAGGAGTATTTTTAGGTTGTCTGCAGACTTGTCCAAGAGAATGTATACTAACATGATAGGTCACCCAGCTTCTGTGTGTAGGTGAAGAAATTATTAAAGAGGAGAAGGATAAGTTAATAAGCAGCTCTAAGATAATTTTTTCAAAAACAATTCAGTCTTACACAGATCATTAGTTTTATTGAAAGACCAAGACTTCTGTGTACAGCAGAGCACAAATTATCTCCTGTACTCAAATGTGTCTTTCTGTCTTAATTTAAACCAGATTTTTAACTGTGGGGAGATTCATGTGAATTTTCTAGGGAATTGGTTCATATTTCTCTCCTAATTGATTAAAAGCCTTCTCTTCTTTTAGCACAGATATTATTTTCTTGAAAATGGTAAATAATTAAATATCAAATAAATATACTTTCTATCATTTGCTTTGGAAATTCTGTTTAAATTAATTCCAAATTCTTCAGAGAAAGTATACTTTAATCTTCGTTGTTTCAAATCAGTTGGTGTTCCTATTACTGTTTTGTTCTTATATGACAATCTAGAAAGTTCCAATTTTCACACAGGCATTTTATTCCTTGGATAAAGGTGAGTACCTAGCATATTGGTACAAAACATGTTCAGTTAAGTGTCTTCTTTTATTAGGACGTGTCTATTCATTCATTCATTTATTGCACCATTGTTGTGAATCTTTTTTGTAACAGACACTGAGCTAGGTGTGAGAGTACATGAAGAGATTCTGAAAAGAACACTGGATTCAAAATTAGAAGAATCAATACTGAATTAGGTTCAGCAAGTAATGTGATTTCTTTGGGTCTCGTAATTTTTATTAGAAAAACACAGGTGATAATACACGGTTCACAAACTTAGTTATGTGTTAGTACTGGAAGAATGATTAAATTACAAAACAATTGGTTAAATGCTATATTAATGTATGCTTTTTATGATTACATTATAACAGAAGTTTTAGTATTTAAATGAAATTAAATATTATAATAAATTTTTCCTAATATAATAAAAAGAGAGTACATAAAAAGGAAAGAGATGGAGGCAGAGAGAAAGTGAGCATGGCTGCCAGGGATTTTTCTTAACATGAAAATTTCAGTAGAAGAAAAATGTATAAGCACTTATAATAAAAGGCAATATATGCTTGTTCCTAGAAAGAAATACAATGTTGTAGGCCCACAATGGAGAGAGAGTTTAATTTCAACGTGGCAAATTCAGTAAGGCCTTATCAAGGGAGTAGCCTTTGCACAAGGCCTTGAAATGGAAATCACTTGCTAGCATGTCACATGTTCCCTCTTCTAAGACAGCTGAGAAAAGGCATTATTGAGCTATTACTGCACAGCAGTCATCTTCTTGGACTTTCAAGTCAGATTATCTGTGTTGAAATCTTGCTTATGCATTTTCCAGCTGCATGATTTTATGTATGTTACTTGATTCCTCTGTTTCCCCATTTCCTCATTTATAAATTTGTGGTAACATTATTGATCTTATAAAGATAGTATTAGGATTGAGATAAATGCTTAGTATACCAAAAACCTCATTAAATATTAGTTGCTGTTATTCTACTTATTACTGCTTTTTCATTGTAAATGGGCAGTAAGCAAAATTCCTGTGGCTAAAAATGAATTGGCAAGGATGCTGTGGAGAAATGTGAGGCGGTACTTTAGTATTATCAGTGAAAAAGGCAAGTTAGCCTTCCTTCTTTTTCTTTCTTTATCTTCTTCTGTATATTAGTTTCTTCAGTTTCCAGAACTCAGTCTTTCTGGAGCATCTTGCTGTCATCCCACTCTGGTGGGCAAACATGTTGGTTCTTCCTCTCTTTGAGATTCCAGGGTCTCAGAGCTCAGGAAACATAATAAATATGTGAAATAAATTATAACTAATCCAACTCATATTAGTAATGATTTAATGGGTTTTCTCTTCTATTTTCAACAAGAGGTGTTCTGTAAATGTGAGTCAAAGAAGCAAGATATAAGGACTTTATCTGGGTAATCTAATCAATCTCCCAAACTGAAAATCATGCTCCATTAACATAGACGCTTCTCCATCATCATCAAGCCATTCAACAATGTATAGTTATGTGTAGTTTATAAGTTACATTCTGTTATTGCTGTGTTTAATCTCGATATTTTTTGAGTAAATATTATTGTTTTAATTTTACATGTAATATTTGTTTCTTTCCATAAATCCTAGGTAGGTCTCTATTATGTAGATGATCACATCTCTAAGGTATATTGCTGAATCGAAATGAGGGAACTGAGGCCAGTATAAGAAAATGAAAAGCCAATTTATTCAGCTCCCGGGCAAAGTTCTATGGTCCAGGAAGGGGGCAAGAGAAGTCACGCTTGGCTTCTCAGGGCATGGGGTTTTATAAGGAGTGGAGGTAGTTGATTGGCTGTTGGGGAAACAAAACGAAGACAACTTCACTGGTTATGGGGAGGCAGGGCACGGATGGGCCAGGCCGCTATTGATAGTCAGGCAGGACTACTGGTAGGTGGGCCGGCTGAGGACATACGGGGCAAGCTGCTATTGGGCGGGTCTTGGTGGGGCTTTTTAAATTTTGGTGGGTCGAGTGCATAGTTTGGTACTGAGTGTTGTGGAATGCAGAGGTGGTGTGGGGAGCCCGCATGGAGAAGCCAGATGCTGAGTAATATGTTCAGAATGATGACGTAGTTATCAGGCGTGGAGAGGGATGGGTGTGTCCATTTAGCTCCTGGTGAGGTAACTGGCCTTACAACATCTATGTATGGCATTCAGAAGAAGAGCAATTCATCTTGTTTTCTATCAGTCCAAAAAATATCTATTATCTATTATTTCCTCTCTAATTATCAGTCCATAAGACTCTACTTCAGATGAGCAGCTCAGAGTTCATCCTCTTTTTCTACACTCCAATGATTTCCCCCTAATTCTCCTCAGTTTTTCCGATCCTCTGCTCTCCACCTTGTATCTTCAGCACTTTGAAAGTTTCTGCTGCAAGTTGCTGGAGGGAGATTTATCTGAAGCTCAGAATATCTAACGCTTTCAGGGTCTAGGCAGAACATGTGGGTGAATTAGGCAGGCAGTCCATCCTATCTCTTGGGGAAGAATAAATATGATTAACAATCAACTTCAGGAGAGGTATAATGAACTAGAGATGACATTAGAAAGAATTGACTGTTCAGTTCCACTTTAACCTTGACAAGTGGGAATAAAGGTTCACTTTTTTGTTTGTTTGTTTGTTTGTAGAAAGTGATTTATTTGGAGACAGAGAAACAGGAGAAAGAGAGAGAAAGAAACAGCTAACTCTCACACTGAGTGAGAGAATCCAGAAAGATGGACTCCAGGAGAGGAAAGCAGCTTCCACACTGAGTGGAAAGGAATAGAGAGATATGGAGTTTAGGAGAGGAGGACAGGCTTCCATGAGAGAGTGTGGAAGGGGATCCCAGAGGGGAAATCCAGGAGAAAGAAAGATGGCTTCCATGAAGGGAGTGTTCATGGAAGGGGATCCAAACAGGGAGTCCTAAAGTTTCACTTTTAAGAGATGTTCTCTTTTCTTTTTTTCAAGAGAAATTGCAAATCTTGATATCTATCTATCTATCTATCTATCTATCTATCTCACTTTAGAATATTGGAGATGCTTTTGCATCCTTTAAAGAAATACTCCATAGACCAAATAAGACAATCCAGAACCGGATTTGTCTTGTGTTCATCAACTTAAAACCACTACCTTATAAACTTAAAATGTTTGATAGAGGGGCAAAATAAACAAAATATCACCCTATTAATATTGACTCTACCTCATAGAGTAATTGATTAATAATGCCAACAAAGAGTTTGTCTACTCTTTTACTAAAGACCTTTCCTCTCCACTGGGGTTAAGGGTGAGAACAGAAGGGGTAAATAGAAAATAGATTTATCTCCTGCTACACACAAATGAGTCAACTGTGGTTGCATATTTACTCTAGATGTGGTCCACATAGTTCCTAGTTAACCAGAGACAATCCCTCTTTATGCCTGCGGTCCCATTCACTGTAATGACTAATAGCAATTCCTTTAATGTTCAAAGGTATACCTGCCAGAAAATAAATTATAAGGTAACACTAGTAATTGGTAGCACAACTATCAGAGCTAGTCTCAGTGAGAAATAACATGGATGCAGAAGGACAGGTAAAAAATTGCTAGGTGCCATATGAAATAAACTGTTACAGAGTTTAGGCTCAAGGTCAGGCTCCATGACTCAGAACTCTTTCCACAATTCAGGCTGTTTTAAAATGTATTTTAAGCCTCAGAGAACTATTTTACAGATATTAGAACCAAGGCTAGGAAAAATACAATGTACTCAGGCATGTTCCACAGCAATGAACAGAATGCAATTTTAACTAAGATCTTCTGAGGTCATGGCTGCATACTTTCCCAGCTGCATCCCTATTTGAAAACCGAAGACTAAGCATTATGCTGTATATAACAATCACAACCCGAAAGGTACAATTTGGTGATGCATCTGTTAAAAGAAATAGAAACTTAGAATAGGACTAATCGGTAGGGAGACACGACTGACAGCATAAAAGGATCAGAGAACAATTTATGGTTCTATATAATTAAGTGCTAAATTATTTAATACAAATGAAGAAGTTCAGAAGACACTTTGTGTGGGTTGGTGTATTCAGAGGAAAGATGGCATATCAACTGGTCCTTGGAGAACTTGTATGATGAGCATCAGGTGGAGAACATTCCAAAAAGAGGAAACAAAATGAGGTATTTTGGGTTATTTTTATGAAGCACATCTAGGAATATATTTTGGACCAAGTTGAGGGTTCATACTGAGAAATATGGATAAATCTGGTGCATAAATTATGTTGGGATAAATGTATAAGAATTTGTTTTAATGTTTAGTTTTACTTTACCCATACGTATACATAATTTTACATAAATGCATATATGTCGCAATACATCTTCTTTTGAATGTATTGTTTTCTTCCCCTAGCCCTTTGTATTTTTTTCTGAGACAGGGTCTCACTCTGTTGCCAAGGCTGGAGCACAATGGCAGGACTAAGGCTCACTGTAGCCTCAAACAGCCAGGCTCATATGACCCTCCCACTTCAGCTTCCCAAGTAGCTGGAACAACAGGTGTGTGCCACTATTTCCAGCTAATGTTATTATTATTATTATTATATTGTAGAGACAGGGTTATTCTATGATGCCAGTCTGGAATTCCTGGACTCAAGTGATCCTCCCACCTCAGCCTCCCAAAGTGTTGGGATTATAGGCATAAGCCACTGTGCCTGCCTTTTTCCCTTTTTTACTCCCTTTTTTCCTCTCTTCTTCCATCCTGCCATCTTAACCTGCCCACCCATGTTAATAACCTAGTATGTAACTTGCTATATGTTTTATACTTACTCAAATAACTGGATAGACTTCATGGTAGGATAAACCATCATTAACCATATTGTTGGGTATTAATTTTGTTTCCATTGTTTTGCTGCCAAGAAAAATGATACAATAAACACCTGGACATATCGATCATTACTAATGGCTGCTTTGCTTGTATGGCATAGATATTCAGGAGACAGATTATTGGTTAAAATTGTCTCTAACACTTTATAGCTCCAAATTAATGTATGATGCAATACCTTTGTTAACATATCCTATAAAAATAGATATCGTGGCTCCTTTTCATTTTTGATAATGAGAAAAGTTTTTAAAAGTACCTTGTTATTTCAACTTATATTTCTATGACTTCCAGAGAAAAAAATTTTACCGCCTTAAATTATTTATGTATTTTTATTAGGATTTGACAATGTTTTTTGAACACATTTTTTTAAGAAATTTTATTTTATTTTTAGCTTCAGAGTGCAATCAAGGGAACAGAATGAGAACTATTTTAAGTATTGCAGGAGAAGGGCTTTATTTTAGGACTAAGAATTTATCCAGTTTTAAGATTTGTGAGACAATCAGAATCCAAAAGAGAAAGTAGAAGGATTAGAGAAAAGTCATGAACCAGCCCTTCTTAAACACTGGTGTAGTGGAAAATCAGAGCTTGTAGAAAATCTGGAGTGAGCTCACGATGCAGTGCTAATGGGGCAGCTTATGGACAAGCTACTGCCTCTGTACCTCCTGTTGGGCTGGAGTTACTGTAGAGAAAAAGAACTAGACACAGTGCTGGAAATAACAAGTTCTAACTAGAATCTACCTTCCCATCTCATGTTATTGATGTTATTCTCTAATCACTCCTAAACAAAATGACCTACAGAGTATAATGTCTGCTACATCCCTTCAGCTTCCTGCATATTCCACAAATATTCTTTTGATTAGTTGAAACCACAAAGGGAATGAGATTCTGGAGAACATAGTTGTAGTTTAGCAAAGTTGATACAGAACAGAAATGACAAAGCATACAACCAATTTTTATAAATGTCCACAAACTACAAAGATGTTGCACGCCCTTAAAAACCTCTGTTACATGAAGTTAACAGAATGTAGAATATAATCTAGATCTTTGTTTACTTTTTACTATACTCTTTTTAAAACTTTAGATGTATATATTGTTTCCCATTATATTTGTAATTTATTATTTTCTTGGTTGTCTAATAGTTTAATTTTACATTAAATACTGTATGGTTTGGCTCATAAAATATATGATATTATATTTTATTTATAAATTACACTCATACCTTCACATAATGTTTCTGTTTAACATTTTAGTTCTTCTAATCTGAAAATATTACCAGTCCTAATTACTATTTTGTTTGCATTTACCTACTTTGCCCACTGCCTTTTTACCTTGCCTTAAATATTTCTTTTTCATCAGTGTACATATATCTTGATTTAATCTAAAAAGCTCTCTGTATTTTAGTAGAAGGAATGAATCCATTTATATTGTGACTACTGGCTAATATGCTTGATTTTATACATTCCATCTTGCTTTTCCCTTTTCACTTCTTTCTCATTGATGAGCACATGTTTTCCTTTTCCTTATAGTTCCTGGTTTGATTCAAGATGCAATGTACTTTGTTTTCTCCTTGTACAATGTACTATTCTTTTCTCATTCATTACATATTACTTTTATTTTTTTTGTTCTCATAATCAAATGATTTAAATAAAACTATTTTATCATCAAGACGCATGCTTCTATTTGTGTCCTACTTGATCCCTTCCCAGTAAAAGGAATTCTTGAGAGTATTTCACTTTGTACTTATTCTTTTTTATCCACCATCTTCTTGATAGACTTCTGTAGCATTTTTATACCCCCTACTCCCAATCACCTGGATTTGCTGAGATAATTGATAACAAATTGGAATTTATTTAACAGCATTCCCTTTCTTTTCAGTATCTTTCCCGGCTCTTATATTAAGTTCCCCTGGAAAGTGTATTATTATTCCCTTGTACTTAGATAAATAAATAGATACAGTTTGATATTAGTATATTTTATTCATAAATCTTGGAATCTATCTTCTGGTTTGTTTTTTGACTAGATTTTTTCTCATCTATTTTAATAAAACAAGTTCTATAAGCCCTATATTCCCGAAATATTACAAATTCTCAAAATGTCTTCCTACACTCAAGAATAAATTATGTCTTGTCTAGCCATGTGATTCTGCAATGTAGTCATATTTTGCCATCAATCTAAAGAAGCGAATCTGGCTTCCAGCATGATGAATAAGAAGTCTGATATCAATCTCTTTCCTATTTCCCTTCATCAATATTTTATTAGTTTCACTTGCAGCCCTATAAAATTTCTTAGTGGTCAAGAATTTTAAAAGATATGTCAGGATAAGTATCTTTGCTTAACCTTCTAGTCTATATCCAAAAAAGCTCTATCTTTATTTCTGTGAAATTTTCTTCCATCATTGTTTAATTATTGCTGCACTGCAGTAATTTATTCTTCTTGCTTCCCATAGCATTTTTATTACTCCTACAAAAGTAATCATGGTTCCATTCCTCAAGGTTTTTTTTATATTTTATTCTTTCATTTCTTTTTATAATGTAATTTGGCTGTGTGATGATGCTTACCTTTGATCCTCTAGATCACTCATTTGGTTCTAACTATGAAGCTTTCTTTCAGTTTATGTGCTGCATATTTTAGTTGAATAAAGAAGGTATTTGGCTCCAGAAAGTCTTCTTATTACTTGTATTTGAATATAACTGAAGACCTGTTTTTTATTAATATACTTATTTTAAGAACAGTTTTACATTTATAAAAACATTGAGTGGATAATACAGAGAATTCCCATATACGCCTCCCCCTGCACAATTTTCTTTATTATTCACATCTTAGTATTAGTATTTTTATTACAGTTTGTGAAACAGTATTCATACATTATTAAAAACTAAAACCTATAGTTTATTCATCTGTTCTTCATTATCACCTCATCTCTTTTCTGTTCCAGGATCTCATCTTGGTTAGTCCATTACAAGCCATTGTCATGTCTCTTTAGGCTCCTCTTGACTTGACAGTTTCTCAGATTTTCCTGGGTTTTGATGACACTGACAGTTTTAAGGCTTATTGGTCAGGTATATTATAGCATAATCCTCTAATAGTATTTCTTATGGTTAGAAAGGAATGATCTGTTTTGGGAGGTACACAGAAAGAATGTGCCATTTTCATTATATCATATGAAAGGTACAAATTATCAATTAGATTTATGGCTGTTGATGTTGACCTTAGTCACCTGACTGAAGTAATGTTTAGCAGGTTTCTCTACTGTAAAGGTAGTGTTCTTCCCCTTTTCCATACTGTACTCATTGGAAAGAAGTCACTGTACTCAGCTCACACTCAGAAATAAGAGAATTTGCTTCGTGTCTTTTAGGGTAGAGTTACATCATTTATTTGTAATTGTTCTACATGGAACATTTGTCTTTTCTTCCCCATTTATTCAGTTAATTACTTATATCAGTATGGACTCATGAATATACATTTTATACCTTGCTATAATCCAATATTACTTCATTTATTTTAATGCCCACATTTTCTCAACTGTGACCACTGGGACCTCTTTTCATTGGTTTCTGTGACCCCATTGACTGCCTTCATCAATGTGCGTGTGTGTTTCTTTTTCTTTTTTTTCTTTTTTTCTTTTTTTTTGAGACAGAGTTTCGCTCTTGTTACCCAGGCTGAAGTGCAATGGCGCAATCTTGGCTCACTGCAACCTCTACCTCCTGGGTTCAGGCAATTCTCCTGCCTCAGCCTCCCGAGTAGCTGGGATTACAGGCACGCGCCACCATGCCCAGCTAATGTTTAGTATTTTTAGTACAGACGGGGTTTCACTATATTGACCAGGATGTTCTTGATCTGTTGACCTCGTGATCCACCCGCCTTGGCCTCCCAAAGTGCTGGGGGATTACAGGCGTGAGCCACCGTGCCCAGCCCGTGTGTTTCTTTTAATCACTTTCTTACTTTCTGGCACTTCAAGGTGCTCCAGGCTCAACTGGTATATCCGCTGCCCCAGTCTCAATATCTGCTATTTCTTCAAAGAACCCTGGGTTCTTTTACTGAAGAAAGGTGTCAAAAACCAAAATATGGGGTGCCAGGTGCTATTAGGGTCTTGTTTCTTTTAGGTTCTCTTGAGAACATTTTTAAAAACTATTTAAAGATCAATATCTGCTTTGGCAGTTTTATTTTACTATGTCTGAGCTTTGATTTGTCAGATTTCCCTATTTCTGACCACTGGAATCCTTAGGATGAATTTTCCCCCCAGACTTACTGGGGTTGTGGTCTTACTGTTGTTGAATATTAAATGGCTAGAAAAACTGCTTGGGGTGGGTGAATGTAAAGGAGCCTTTTTTTTCTTATGGATCTGTGATTCAGGAGACATTGGTCCTTATTTAAGAACCTATATTAGCCATTTCAAAACGTCTGGGCTCCTGTACTCTCCTAGCCTCAGAGGAAGTACATACTCAACATGCCTGCAGAACCAATGCTTGAACACCAGAAAATCAAGAATAGAAGAAAAGCATTTCCAGAATTATGGACTAAGAACTTAAAACAATTTCTCTTCCATTAAAGCAAAGGAAATAGTGGCAAAAATTGACAAATTAATTCTTAGAATTCTGGAAATCAATCCAAAGCTTTCAACAATTCAATGTGTTTATTTAGAAAAAATGCTGAACTGTGGTGAGAATAGTAAGCTTTGTGGCATTTTAATTCCCGATACTCCCACCTCCCTCTTACCAGCTCTGTGATACTCTTGAAAACCAGTAGAATTACAAACACAGAAGCTGTGAAAATCAGCTGCCTATATATCTCCAGAGAAATATCATCATTTGACCTATCTGTAAAAGCCACATTCACCAGGTTTCTGTTTATCTGATCTGACTCAGAGCTTGGTAGATAAGAAAAACCCTACCTTCAGAGTGTTTGTCAAAAATGATCAGAGGTAATACTTAACATCGCAGCTGACTGACTGACGTAGCAATAGCAATTGAGGTAAATAAGAGGCTGACTGAAAAATGTAAAAGAAAAATCTGGCAATGAGCTGTTCAT
This sequence comes from Callithrix jacchus, assembly GCF_049354715.1. Lineage (NCBI taxonomy): Eukaryota > Metazoa > Chordata > Mammalia > Primates > Cebidae > Callithrix > Callithrix jacchus. The sequence continues at coordinate 91,718,785 of NC_133511.1, forward strand.
AGGGAACTTTGGACAGTTTTGACATATTTTTGGATATCTAAGTGACCACACATTTGTGGAGCTGCACATACACCGAGAAAAGACCTTATCTCTCATGTCAGCTAACTTTGAGACTGTGCAAGACATAAGTGAAGGTGTAGGCAAAGTTGTACATTGCCTGCCAGGTGTAGCCCAAAATACAGATTGAGACGCTCAGCAAGGAGTGGAAGATTTAATCATACCACAACATTTAAGGAAATCTCCATCAAATTAGCTGACTACTAAGAAATTGAAAGACATGCCAATGACTGGACAACACAAAGAACATACATTTAAAAATGTATATTTTTTAAATGAGCTCAAAACAAAATTAGTTACTAAATAAACACTCATTGACAAAGCCAACAACCAAAATCTGTACTAGCCAGTGTTCTCTAGAGAAACTGAACCAATTAGATATATATAGAGAGAACACTTTAAAGGATTGGCTCACATGGGGGCTGGTAAGCCAACATTTTGCAGTGCCAGCCAGTAGGCTGGGAACCCAAGAAAGAGCTGATGTTTCAATCTTGAGTCCAAAGGCAGTCTGGAGACAGATATAACAACAAAAATACACAAAATTAGGTACTCCCAATCAAATATTTATATGTGGCAAGGTTCTGGGTGATAATGTATTAAATACCTTAAAAATATTTTAGTGAAACTAACAGGTACAATGAAATTGGTTGGTTGCTCCTGATTGCACTGAACAAGTGGGAAAGGAAAAGGATGAGCACAGAGGTTCAATTTCCTGGTGAAAAATCTGATTTGAAAACTGGAATATGTAGTCATTAGAGCTAACATGCAAACTTTCCTAAGAGGTATCATATGCAAACCCTTGTTTTTATTGTGCAAAATGTAATGCTATAAATTTTTTTCCAAATATTCTACCATTGTTTTAAAACATCACAAATTTGGAAGACTTGAAGTTTCAAACACTTAGGGCTTACGTAACCATTTGCTATATGTTCCTAATGTAATTACAAAGATGTACAGGGTATTTTTTTTTTGTATAAAGCTTGCAATGACTAAAAATATATATCCTAGCTAAATTTTGCACATAGATTCCAGTGTGTATTTGTTAACTATACTGAAAAGAAAGTACACAGCTTTCTCCTATTACTTGGAGGAATTACAGTAAGGAAGAAGAATTTCATTTGATATAAAATATGTTTTACTGAATATTTCTCAAGACAACATTATATGATTGACTATTCGGTGATGCCAAGTATGTATTATTTAGACTTACTTTAATCAATCTAAAGACTATAGTTGACAGATTAATTATTGATACATAGTTTCAAGTCACCAATATTTATTTTCATAAGTAAATTAAATACTTCAAAAGTCTTTTCATCCAAAGGCTTTTGTTTTGTTGAACTATTTGTCTCTTCATAGTATCACAATGTTTAATTTCAGACCCCACTCAAGTTTGGATTGCTACAAAGCTTCTATTTGTATATTTGAATCAATGAGGATTTCCTTTACTATTTTCACTATTCTCCTTTAGAGGGGAAAAAGGAATCATCCCTGGTCAAACCAGCTATAGAGATTATATTTCTGAAACCAGAGTGCATAAAATTCTCTTTCAGCAAAGACTAGAATATGAGGAGATGGAATGACCTTTAGCGAACATCTAAGTCATCAGTCTTGTTACAGATTAAAGACTAGGTCCAAGGAGACAAACTTGTTTTCCCACAGTTAGACAGCATGCTAGGACACAGAGTTTATGATTTAGAATCCCAAAGCAATGCACCCTTTCCACATATCTCTGCTAAGTCAAGAAGAGACCCTCCATGGCCAAGTGCTGATTTTTTTCAATTTCAAATCTGTGTTATTATTGGATTAAAATGGCATATAAAACCATTTTCTATTAATTTAAATGTAGTTATCATTTCTCCCTTTTTACATTTATTTTTATAGCATAAATAATGTATAATAATGGTTAGAATGACCACATAACTTACTGTCCAAACCAGCACATTTTTTAAAAGTTTGAGGATATTAATAATTATACTAAGATAAAAGGCAACTGAGAACATAAATTTACTCTATGAATGAATGAATGGACAATAAAATTAAGATATCAATAAGCAAAATGAAAAAATAAATCTATTCACCCCATCTCCTCCATCTAGACTTAGCTATATTTTGAGTTTTACCATTAGGGATGTATCTATGCACCACATACTTTTTTGCCAAAATGGATTAATATTATTTTGCAGTCTGCTTTTATCAATAAATAATGTATTAATCATTTTTCTCAGTAAATAAATATTCATGCACAATTAATTTTTAAATGATTGCTTAGCATTATGTTGTTACTTTTATAACTGGCCCAGTCATGTTCAAATAGAGACCATGCTGTTCACTCAGTCACCCTAGCTTCCGGAGTCAACCATGTATTATCTCTGGAAAGTAAATCTATAACTACAAAGGTTAGCTCCATTTCCCTCTTTCTATAAACAAACACCTAAACAACCAAAAAGACCAGGCTTAGACCTGTCAGGCAGAGACTGAGCTATCAGAAGGGACATCAGCAACAAATAACTAGTACAATCACAGATTTGCTCAAAAGCATGGCAATTCGGCAAAATGAGGTAAAGTTGTTTATATGACCAGAGTATCAGTTTAAGAGCTTACAAAGTTGGGCAGAGCCTGGCAAATGAAATCAATGATTATTACATTCTTAGGTTTTCAAACCAGTACAGCAAGGTGAGTCTTTATTAAATTATCTGCCTAAAAGAAGTAAAATCATGAAGCAATGCAAATCCACAGACTTGTATGTAAATTTCAAAGAGCAATTAGCACACTGAAATTTGTTTGAATGTCTTAATACTAGATTACTTTCACAAATAATAAAGAATAGTTGAGGATTATGGAAAGTCATTTCTTCAGCAAACACTTACTTGATCAGCTTTTATGTGTCAACCATCTTTTAGGCACTGTGACAAATAGAAAAGTGAGCCAAGCTGAAGTCTATTTTAAAGAATTTCTTTTTGACTGGTAGAAAAGTATGTGCCTAATTTCAAAAGCATACATGTATAATACTTGGTAGAAACATTATAAAAAATGCCACAAAATGATGTTATTCATACTCTATGGAAATCAGAGAAGGCTAAATTTACATCTAACTGGTTTTGTAGTCAGTAGATGTAGATAAAGCATGTCTTCATGCAAGAAATGGCATTGCTCCCTGAAGCAACAAATAGGTGTAGAGAAAACTTTCGAGCAGGATAGGAGTTTTAGGACAATGGTTCCCAGCAGAGAAAACAGCAGCAGCAGCAAAAGCAGAAAGATCAATAAGGAAGAAAGCAATAGAGGATTAACAGAGTTTATAAAAGAGTCTTTGAAACAATATTGGAAAGTGGGGTGAGAAAACATTGAGCTCCTTGAATGGTAAAGCAGCGAACATGGACTTGATGATTTTTGTTTAAATAGATTAAATTATGTTTATTTTTAACAACATTATTGGGGTATAATTGATATACAAAGAAATGCACATATTTAATATTTGATGAGTTTGAGCATGTGCAAACACATGTGATGCAATCACTACAATCAAGGCAGCTGACATATCCAAAGGATATATGGGACAAAGTAGCTGATGACACATTAAACAACAAGGACTTAATCCTACAAGCAACTTGAAATAATTACCAAGATTTTGAGCAGGGGCCTAAGATATGAATTGTTTAACCCATCATCACCTCCTTTGTCTCACACATCTACCTTGCCTTGATGCTGTCTTCTCACAACAAATCATTTTGTGTTCCTGCCTCTTCAAAATGCCATGTGCTTCAAGCACTTGAGAATTGACTTTTTTTTTTCAAATTCTTTTTGTAAGACTTCTTAAGGCTGGACTCAGAGAAAGTTGAGGCTGCTGATTTTTCTCAGACACATCCATCAGTAGTACCATTTCTCAGTGCTACTCTGAGCATATAGCCTAGTTATCAGCAGGATGAATATACTTAATTCTGTTGTTACACTATCACATGTGGCCAGAAACCATAGGCTTTTAGGGAGAAAATTGTTAAATTTCACCCCATTTCTCCTTTTATGATAGTATATGACTTTTTTGCAGAACTGGTTTGTGTCTTTAATATACGGAGAGAAACTAGAAAGATAAAAATTGAAGTTGTAGCAAGACAGGTATATGAGTATGGGGACTGAAGATGTATGTATGTAATAAGGATAAAATCAACATATATCATGGTAGAAAGTATAAACATGATAAAAATATATTAAAGTATTAAAAATATTACCCTTAACTCAATTTGCAAGCATGATTACTTCAGACATTTTCACGTTTATTTTTGGTCTTTTATTTTTTTCTATTTTGGAAAACATAGTCAAGACTATACTGTGTATTATAGATGAACCATGCCCCTCACTAAACATTATATAAAATAAACATTTTTGCATGGCATTACAATTTGGAGAAAAATGTTTGAAACTAAAAATATTAAGAAAAAGCAGCTCAACACAGTTTATAGTTTAGCTTTCCTCAATGAGACTACTTAATATCCATTCTTAAACTTTCCAAAATGGAGATGTCAGTCTATCAAAATGCTTCCTTTTACCACATCTCAGAATTTTTATTTTTAGTTAAAAAAAGGGCTTTTGCCAAACTCCTCTTTCTGTACTTCCAAAACGTACTTTCTTTACACACACACATACGCACACGTGTGTGTGTGTGCGCGCGCGCACACACACACACACACACACAGAAAATTTTTTTCTTCTCTTTGCACTGCCTTCCTATAAAGCAGATGGTGCTTCAAATTTCCTCGGCCCCTCACAAAGCTGTTCCTCTAGCAACCTCCCCTAAAAGACTGATTTTAAAACAAGCAAAGATGTTCTTTGAATCCCCTGCTAGTCAATCTGGCAGTCCAACCTAAAATGTTCCTAATTTTAAGAAAAGTAATTAACTTTATGACAAGATAGTTTAATCATAGTTCCACCAAGGAGGTTAGCGTACAAGGATGTTAGAAATAATAACAAACATTCTTTTCTTGGGAAAATAAATCCAATGAGTTTCAAAATCTCAACTCATTTCTAGTTCTGAAAGATACATATTTACCTCCTGCTGGGTTTTAGATCAGGGAGTAGGTTGGAGAAAATCAGAGATCAACAGAATAAAGAGATCTTAGGAAGGTAAAGGTGATACCTGTGCCTGGAAGTATGGATACAGGGACTTTAATTCTTCTAATTAGTCCTACTGACCAGGGATTGAATTAAAGTTTAAATTTCAAAAATATTTCTGAATTTAAAACCATTATTTAAAAGTGTTCTAAAAATTTAAATAAGATCTACAGGGGTCATAATTATAACAGAGACTAATACATATTGGGTGTTAGTTTTCTGCCATGAACTAGTTCTTAAATTCATTGTCTAAGCCTCACCTAGGAGAGTTGGGTTGCATTAGAATCAATGAGTTAGTTCACATCAGAATGATCTGTAAGTTGGGTCCTATCAGAATTTTAACTCTAGATGAAGACAATTAAAAAAAAATCCTCAAGCAAATCATTTGTTCTTCTTGGTTTCAGTGCCTTCATCTATACAATATCTGTATTAAAAGCCCATTTGGAGACAGTCTCTGAGCTCCGTTTTAGATCTTCATTTGGAGATTAACTCACACTGAGTTCATTGTCTGTGACCAAGTATTTCTTCAATGCCTGCATACTGAGCTCTTATTGAATGCTCAGCATTTCTTTCTGGAAAGACCATTATGATACATTAAAGAAGGTAACACATTGCTGTCCCTCCCACTGAGAGTAGAATCCAATTTCTGTCTTTTTGCTTCAGATGACTTTAGGCCCAGTTACTGAACAATCAAGAGAAACTCTGAGTGATAACCACCTGACTAAACCTAGCCAACCTGTAAAAACCATAAGCGATAATAATAAATTGTAGTTTACAGCTTAGTTTCAGAGTGGTTTGTTATGCATCCATACATCTGTTTGTTCAAAACTATATTCTCCTCACTCCTTTTGTATCATGCACCACAGGTGAAATCAAAGAGCATACAATAATAGCTCAATATTTTTGAGCTTTTGAAAGGTTGGAAATTTCTGCATCTTTTTCATTGGCTTTTATTTGGATTACTCACCTGATTCTGAGTGGATTTCATAAAACTTAAAAACTCAGGAAGCAACAAACTCTTTTGATGTGTCTGTTCAATAGCATCTTACATCTTCCAGGAAGAACTTAGGGCTTTTGAATCAGGGAGCAGTGACAGATGGAGGAAAGGAGATCCTACTGAAAAATGTGTTCAGCTAGCTCCTGGTCCTATTTTGGCCACTGCAGTTTTGCCTTTCAAAAGTTACTTCACTTTTAAGTGGGAGCTGAACGATGAGAATACATGGACCCAATGGGGGAACAACACACACAGAGGCCTGTTGGATGGGGAGGAGGAGCATTAGGAAGAATAGCGAATGGATGCTGAGCTTAATACCTGGGTGATGGGGTGAACTGTGCAGCAAACCACCATGGCATTAGTTTGCCTATGTAACAAACTTGTACATCCTGCACATGTACCCTAGAACTTAAAATAGGCAGTGAAGAAAATAAATGAATAATGCGATATAACTTCTCAAACTAAACAAAAAGGTTTACTTCACTTCTTTGGGTATCAGGTGCCATCTCTTTCAAATAAGGTGTTGATTTACGTGACCTTGAGAACTCTTTGTTGCTCTGATCTTTAGTTTCTTTTATAATACCAGAGTAATATTTTATCTACGCTATAGGGCTTTTATGAGGATTAAATAGAGCATCGTGGGTAGTGTTTTTTCAGCCTCTGTCACTAAGTAGATAACAAATGGTCTGCAGTCTTCATCATTATAAATGATGCAAGGTCTGAATAGCAGAAGCAGAAGAGGAAAACTCAAGTGAAAAGTGCTAGACATATAACACAGCTTATCTAATAAAATATGTTACTAGCTAAGCTGGGGTGGCTTTCTGTCCCCTACTTAAGTTTAAGAAAGAAAAATAGAACTGTCTCTACATCTGCCACTGCATACCTCTCAGAGCACAGACCAACTTTGCCTTTCCTTAAAAGTCCTAGGGTTTACCTACCAACTTTTAGGAAATAAATAACCAGCCTCAAAGCCTGGCAAAGAGGGCATCTGTAGCAGCTCTAGAGGGTTGCTCCGATTTATTTCTAGTCCTCCAGTAAAGTCTGCTGCTCCCACTCCTAGCCAACCCCGCTCAACGCCCACCTTTACTGCGGCACTGGACGCGCGGGGGATGCGGGGTTATTCCCTGAGTAGCCGCTAAGGGGAGCCGGACGCTGGACCGCCCTTCCGCGTTGCCATGACAACGACACCGGAGAGCGCGCAGCCTGGGGAGCGGGGAGCGAAGTGCCGCCTAAGGCAGGTGTCGAATTGCAGTGCGCTCGCGGAGGCTCTGGACCTTGGAGCCTGTGAGAGTCTGGCTACTGTTCCTCCGCCTCCCTCTTGGGCAGCTCCCTAAGCCGGCGGGGACGCACAGAGTGAAAATGGTCCATCATTCAGGCTCCATTCAGTCTTTTAAACAGCAAAAAGGTCAGTTGGAATCCTACTCCCCTCTCCCTGCGGGCGTCATGTCCCCCCTGCATGCCCTTGCAGTTGTGTAGGAGCATCCTTTGCAGGCTTATGCGACACAGAGGTGGAGAACTCTGTGAAGTTAAAAAAAAAAAAAAATTAAATGCCTCTTCACTCTGCATCCTAGATGAGTGATTTTCTGAGCCTCCGCACGGTGCCTGGGAGTAGCGGAATTCGTCATTTCAGGACTTGACTTAATGTATATCTCTGTGAAGATTGTTTCAATGCACTGCAGTAAACACGCTTAGTAGGGATAGTCCGAATAGCTCAGTAGAGCTCTGAAACATAAGGACAGAATGTTGAACAATATTTGCCGTCCTCTGTAGTTCAAATATTGAGTAATCTTCACAGAAGTGTGTCTACTTGAGACGCATTTACACAATCATAAGATAAATGAATTCTTGGGAGAGTTCCAGAGTTGGCCTGTTGCAGTTAAAGGGGCTCTGTCACTTCCTTGGGAAAATGTATTGTTTGCCCACGTCCCATGCTTGATTCTGGGCTTCAAGTTCCTGTTGATGTTAAGTTTCTTTTCTAGGGGCTTCGTATTATATCTTTTAGCTTCTCCCTCGAGTTTCTTGCTGGGCATAGAGACAAGAATCTGTATGTTCATGGTCAAATCCGTAATTATTCCAAGTTATCCTCACCCTTTAATCTTTGTTTCTTATTTCATTTAAAAGGCTTTTTACAGAGCATTTTTATTTTGAGGCACATTCACAGTTTTTGGAGTTGTACTGTCCAGAAGCATTAATTAAATGACACAATTGTCACTTCGCTGAATTAATAATGGTAATTATTATACAGTTAATCATAGAGTGCCTAAGATATGTGAATTCTGGAATGCTAATTTTGCTCATTCAAAGTAAATATTTACGTAAATATCTTCATCCCTCTCCCTCCAGATATTATTTGTATTTCTTTTGTCAACAAGTTGTTTCTATGTAGATCGTTGAATTTTTTTTTTAAACAAAACTACATTAACACACCAGGAATAATTTTGAAGGGATTCCTGCATAAGACAGAATACGAGACTGACTGAGTTTCCAGTTCCATAATTCTGTACTCAGTTCAAGCCCAAGTTCTCTAGGATGTTTCAAATATATGTTGAAATTGGGAATGTTAGAAGACTGGGGGGGTATACAAAAATTTCAGCTAGTATCCACTTCCACTTCAACTTAAGGTTTCAGAGAAAGTTAAACTGCTTCAAGAAGTTGTGTCCTCTTAGTCATGGTTTTAAACATGTTTAAACTTTCAGAATGAAGACAAAGATGTTAGGAACTTTGCAACAGCCTCATACAGTTAATACCTCTTCTGAGGAATTGGCTATGGGTGACTCATTTCTGGGATCTGGAAGCTTCAAATGGCACCCACAACAATGTATTATGTATGGATACATGTTGTGTTTTTAAGAAGGAAATAATTGCCAATTTAGGACCAATTGTTATTGCTCAAAGTGAGTGATAAGAAATTGTACAATTATTGCTGGCACTTCATATTGTTTCCTTTATGATGCATTATGAGCCATTTAGTTTCAAGTCTTCCTTTACTTTTTGGCATAAAAGACAACTTTAGCAAAAGGATACAAATCTAGAGGAGGAGTACTCCAGCCGGAAGGAAGCAAGATTCATTTTAGCTAAGTGCTTCTGGTTAATGGCTTCTTAATCCTCCATGGGCATTAGGAAAAAACAGACCAAATTGAGGATCAGCTATTTTTATTCTTCAAATAGGAAGAAGCAAAATAATTCTTTACATGTTGTCTGTCCCAGGAGGTATGCAACAAAAAAACTTTCAGATGTCCTTTTCACCATAACATTAACCTGAAAATTGCACACCAAAATGGAGAACATTCTCTAGTGGAACTCCATACTCCTAGGTTCTAAGCTTGCCTTTGTTACTACTGAGAAATCTTCAACAAAGTGATTAGTTTATTTGAACTTTGCTTCATATATAACATGAATAGAATTCATTCCTAATCCCTTTGGCCTTTTCCGTCTGTCTTCCTTTGTTTAATGGGAGGGACAGTTGATATGTGAAGGCAGAGATGATTTCTTCCCAGACCAGATAAAGAGGAGAGCCTCGTTTTTAGTTTACTTTTACAAATTAATTTAGCTGAAAAATCCGGTTGATGGAATGTACTTTTGTTTTGATCAAGTGAGCTCAATATCTCTTAAACATTTTGATTTCAACTTTAAAATATCTAGAAATAGCCTGATATATAAAGAAATCACCCTTGTTATATATTACTTTAAAAATTCCACCCTTACTTAAAAAACAGACACTGTATTTAAACCCTGCACAAGGCATGGGGATCCTCCTTTATATTTGAGAATTATGTAATAACCAATCCCTGATCAAAATCGGTTTTGATAGGTAAGTGTAAGTATAGCATAGAATAGTATAGATGCCAGACTGGTTGACTGTGAAACGAAATACTGTATGTAAACCCAAATTTAATCATTAATTTAATCTCTGGTCTTTATTTTGAGCCCTGGATATTCATCCAATGTATTCTTCTTACAGGTTATGTCATTTAATGTCCCTAAGCCACCGTTACTGCTTATGTGAAATGAAGATAATATCTATCTTGCACAGTTATAAAGTGTTTAGCAGTTCATCTGACAGACAGTTGGGGCTCAAAAAATTTAGTTATTTTCTCACTAAAACTGATCCAGCCCCATCCACCTTTGGTTGACTCTTTAGTAGTAAATTGGGCCCTTAGCAGTTCCCTTTTAATTTCTTGTCTTTTTTTTTTTTTCTTTTGCCTCATTCAGCTTTATTGCTTTGGGATTAATCTTAAGGAAAACAGTGGACTCCAGACCATCTACGGATGGTTTTTTAAAATATTTACCTTGCTTTGCTGCATGCATGCCAGGGACGGTGCTAGCAATAGCATTATTCATTACTTTTTTTTGTTGCTGAATCTGTTACTGCAAAACCCTCCTCCTTAAAGGACTTGGTACAGTAGGAAGTCTGAGATTTGCCAAACACCTTTATGAGAATTGTAGACAACTTTGCCCTTCTCTAGGAAAATGCTGACATTTTGTTTTTGGCAGTGCCAGTTGTGTTTATGAAGAAGATATCCACATGTATTTTTGAATTTTAATCCACTTAAAATTTTAGATTTTCTTATTAAGAGGCTTAATAGATTAGGAAGTGAAAAGTGAGACTCCTGGGCAGTGGTGAGGAAGGGGAGGCAGTTTGCTTGTTTTTTATTTCCCAAGGGTAAATTGGAGTGTATTATGGTTATAGACAACTGGGAGCATATGTTTGCTTTTGTCTTAGCACATCTTGTAAGAACACATTAGCTGACACATCAGCAGTGATTTCTGGGGAAGTCCAACTCTGCTTCCTAGCCTGGCTTTCTCTGTTTTGCTTAATTTATGATGAACTCATGTGTCGTTCAAGAATGGGCAAGAAAAGGACAATGATAATTCTGGCTTCTGGTAGCTGCTCTTTACCAATATACCTACCAAGACTTTTCATAGGGAACCATGGATCAAATTAAACACAGCCTGTCCCAAAAGACTTGGGCTTAATAGGATCAGTTAAGGCTGTTAAGTGATTCATCATTGTCCTAAAGGACATTAGGTTAAACACAGCGTGTTTTTAGTAATTCCACACCAATAAGCATTTACCACTCACATAACTCATTTAATAATAATATTTTACACTTATATGGAGACTTGCAGACTATTTTCTTTCTCTTTTACTCTAAATGAGTTGCTATTCCAAGTGCACACCTGTAATGCCACTTGGCACAACTATGCTGCTTTGTGTCCAGTTGCAACTTCAAATTACTTAGAAGGACATTCCTGGGGAAAATATCTATGTTCAGAATCTCTGATATCCACTGTTTACATCTCCCTTTCCACTCACTGATGTTCTTACAATCTAGAAGTTTCCTATACCCTTACCTTAGAGAAATAAGAAAAAAAATCTGGAGCCATTTATACAGTGACAAAATTTCATTCAGTCATTCTGCTAACTCTTCCTGGTATTTGCATAGTCTGTTATTTTATTTATGACTAAAAGAAGGCATTGTCTCTTGTTAAAATAATTGTAAGTTGTAAAGGAAAAATCATTGGGGGAGATATTTGAAGGTACGGAGTTATACTTTTCTTAAGCTGGTAGTGAATATCAACCTGGATCATTAGAAAGAATTGGGAATCTAATACAATTTAGAGGCTGTCTGGTCTTCTACTCTGTCCTTCAGTTTTCACCCTTCTCTTTCTTTCGTTACACAGAAGGTTTCCTAGACATTTAGAATTCTAGTTCTCCATTAACAATCTCCCAGTACGAGTGAGCCAAACTATAAAAAGAATATAGAGATATTTCAACCCGAAAAAAAAAAACACAAGTCTGAGACTATGTCTTAAAAAATCTTGCATACCTCAGATGGCTCAGAGGAATTACTGTGTTAATTCAAAGTAAGAACATTGCTTAAAATGATGGCTTTGAATTAGCCAGGATAGTAGTATATGTTATGTGGTAAATATATATCCTTTACTTAGTAATGGAGAGAAGTGGTGGAGTTTAAAATGAATTGTATCTAAAGTAATTATAATTTTAAAATGTGAGTGTTTCAAAGCCACCTAGAATTTTAATTATATAAAAATAGCACATTCCTTGATGGTTCTAGAGAGCTGAAGTTTTCATTTGAATCTAGGATTTACATTGTATTCTGCACATAGATGTTTCTGAAAATATATTTGGAATTGATTATATAGACCTATTAAAAGACATTTTAAACTCAACCTTTTAAAGTATCAAAGAAAAATTCAACCTTCTCTTCATTATTTTAACATTTGATAGTCTGCAGATGTTTGTTAAATGTTAGTATAAAAATTATAGCTTGCTTTGGGAGGCCAAGGTGGGTAGATAACTTGAGGTCAGGAGTTCAAGACCAGCCTGGCCAACATGATAAAACCCCATCTCTACTAAAAATACAAAAATTAGCCTGGTGTGGTGGTGGGCACCTATAATTCCAGCTACTTGGGAAGCTGAGGCAGGAGAATCACTGGAACCAGGAAGGTGGATGTTGCAGTGAGCTGAGATTGTACCACTGTACTCCAGCCTGGTGTTAGAGCACTGGCTCAAAGTTCCCCGAGACTGACCCCTGTCACCACCTCTGTGCCTTTGCACATTTACCTTTTCTGAGCAATAGTTTTCTTATCCAAAATTTCAGGACAGTAACATTCACCTCTCAGGATTGTAGTTAATGATAATAATAAAAATAAGAAAAATGGCAGCAGGAGCTAATATTGTGTGGAAACTATATCCATTGTTCCCAAGGCTCAAAGATACACTCACTGCATTATTTCATACTCACTCAGGCTTTAATAATTATATTATTGTTCTTATTTTCCAGCTAAGGGGTTTGAGATTGAGATAACCTACATGCATTCCAAGTTAATGAGTGAAAGAGCTAGGGTTTGAACACAGCTCTCCCTGACACCAAAGTCCACATTTCTAACCACTGTGCATTCCATAAAGAAGTCTAATTGTTGCAGGTTCTTTGGAGGATGAAACACTTAAACAGCTGAAAAGCATTTCACCCCTGTCGAATTTTCACAACAGCTGTGTGTAGCTAGTTTCCTCCCTCTACATCTTTTCCTCCAAAATAATATCAGAGTTCAGGGAAGATTTGTATTATTTCTAAACTTGCCATGGGTAGCTCCCTGCCCCTTCTGTGACTTCAGTCACCATATATCTGAAATGAAAACATCTGGCAGAATGATCTCCATGTTCCCTTCTGACTCAACAGTTCATCAGAAGTTATGGAAATGTGAAGTCATATTCTTAACCTCTAGCGTATTAGTACAGCCGTCCTGACTGTCCCTTCGGTTGTTGTCTTTCCTCTTAAATTGCACTGCAAGTAACAGTTACTTTAAATTCCAACTGTTTTCAATGCAACAGCTATGTAGAGCCTGCAGCAGCTGCGGGATACAGGTTCACCAAAGCATACATCTCACATATTCCCCTCTTCACTAAAACTGAGATGCAGTTGGCCTGCTGAGGAGAGGGGTTCCTTGTGGGTAAAATTGGCTTGCCTGGAAGTATATTACTGGAAGCATTTTGCAAATGCATTGTATTGGTTGTAGTACATTTCTTATCATTGTACTCTTAAACAGATACCAGGCTGACCAAAAGGCATCTTCTAAAAATAACAACTAAAGTTGTGTATTTTGTTGGTACAAAGTAAAATGTCAAATGCACTTTCAATGGCAAAATCCTCAATAACTTTTGCACCAACCTAATATATTTTATATTTGGCTTTGGAACACAAATAACAGCAACTTGGGAGGGTAGTGGTGGATACTTTGTAAATGTATGCATAACATCTGGCTTTAAACACACACTCCATCAGTTCCTGGTATATGCAGCAATTTATTTCATTTACTTTAGCTCCTACATCTATATGATCTAGGTTTCCCAGTTTGCAAGATGTAAAGAATCACCCAACATTCTTGTTAAAATGCAAATTCTTCAGTCACTCTAGAAATACGAAATTTAAACTCCAGGGGAGGAGACTAGAAATCTGTATTTTTTATAAAGATGCATCCTAGGAGAGTCTGACAATTGAGTCAATTTCAAAAACAGTTTGGTAATATAATACTATAACTATGTGCACATTAAATTAGAGAATGAATTTAAAATTATGAACTATAGTAAATTGCCAATTGATGCTATATTTATTAGTAGAAATAAGCTATATACATTCTAGATGTAGTTAATTATATGCATGCATTTCATACAATGAAAATGTAACTTTAATTGTTTTCCTGATGTTAACTATCTTCCTTTTTAAAGTTTTGTTAATGTTCTTAAATGGCATTGGCTATCTTATTTATTTTATGCTCTTTAACTTCTCAACTGGTTCATGTCAAACTGGACCCTTCATTAATGAGTTATTAGACTAGTAGGGAGGAATTCTTAGACTTTGTTTTCAGTTGTTCAATCATGACCCTTGTAAATACCCCAAATACTGTCAATTCTTTTTCTTGGTTCTAAGCCCTGAACAAAGTTACTTTCCCCTCCCTCCCTCCCTCCCTCCCTCCCTCCCTCCCTCCCTCCCTCCCTCCCTCCTTCCCTCCCTCCTTCCCTGCCTCCCTTCCTTCCTTTCCTCTTTTGCCCAGGAGCGCAGTGGCACAATCCAGCTCACTGCAACCTCTGCCTCCTGGGTTCAAGCAACTCTCCTGCTTCAGTCTCCCAAGTAGCTGGAACTACAGGTATGCACAACCATGCCCAGCTACTTTTTGTATTTTTAGTAGAGACCAGGTTTCACCATGTTGGCCAGGATGGTCTCAATCTCCTGACCTAGTGATTCCCCTGCCTTGGCCTCCCAAAGTGCTGGGATTACAGGCTTTAGCCACCATGCCTGGTCTCTCCCTCCCTCCCTCCCTCCCTCCCTCCCTCCCTCCCTCCCTCCCTTCCTTCCTTCCTTCCTTCCTTCCTTCCTTCCTTCCCTTTCTCTCTTTCTTTTTTTTTATTAGACTTTAAGTTCTGGGGTACATGTGTACATAGTGCAGGATTGTTACATAGGTATACACATGCCATGGTGGTTTGCCGCATCCTTCCCCATCATCTACGTTAAGTATTTCTCTTAATGTTATCCCTCCCCAATTCCCCCACCCTCTGCTATCCCTCCCCTAGCCCCACACCCCTCAACAGGCCCCTATGTGGTGTTCCCCTCCCTGTGTCCATCTTTTCTCATTATTCAGCACCCACTTGTGAGTGAGAACATGCAGTGTTTGGTTTTCTTTTCTTGTGTCAGTTTGCTGAGAATGGTGGGTTTCCAGCTTCAAACATGTCCCTTCAAAGGACATGAACTCATCCTTTTTTATGGCTGCATAGTATTTGATGGTATATATGTTCCATATTTTCTTTATCCAGTCTATTATTGATGGGCATTTGGGTTGGTTCCAAGTCTTTGCTATTGTAAACAGTGCCACAATGAACATACCTGTGCATGTGCCTTTCTAATAATCCTTTGGGTATATACCCAGTAATGGGATTGCTGGGTCAAATGGCATTTATATTTCTAGATCCTTGAGGAATCACCACACTGTCTTCCACAATGGTTGAACTAATTTACACTCTCACCAACAGTGTAAAAGTGTTTCTATTTCTCCACATCCTCTCCAGCGTCTGTTGTCTCCATGTTTTTTTAATGATCGCCATTCTAACTGGCATAAGATAGTATCTCAATATGGTTTTGATTTTCATTTCTCTAATGACTAGTGATGATGAGCTTTTTTCATATGTTTGTTGGCTACATACATGTCTTCCTTTGAAAAATGTCCATTCATATCCTTCACCCACTTTTTGATGGAGTTGTTTTCTTCCTGTAAATTTGTGTTTTTCTATATAACATTTTGCAAAAGAGCAGGCTTTGGTGTATAGCCTCACATAATGAAATATCTGAGAATGACTTGAAAAAATATGTAGTGAAAGGTTTGTAATTCTCCTTGATTTATATATAGGGAAAATGTGTGTTAGGTTTGTGTTTCCATATAAATTTAGTAATGTAAAATCATTGTAGAAAAGGCAATGTGTAAAATAAGAAATATTATGTCATAAAAATTGTGTTGAAATCTTAAGATTGTTACACAGCAAGTAGGATCATGGGCAAGCTAATTAAGTTCAGCGGGTTTCAGTTTCTTTGGTTATGAAAACAAAAATAAATGCCGTTATTAAATTCTTACTCTTTGCCAGACTTTTAAAGTGTTTTGCTTATAATCCATTTAATAAAAAGAAGAAATTTCTATCACTTAATTTCTCAGATGTATTAGGGTTCCTTAGAGGGATAGAACTAATAGGATATATGTGTATATGAAAAGGACTTAATTAAGGAGAATTGACTCACAGGATCACAAGGTAAAGTCCCATGATAGGTCGTCCTCAAGTTGTGGAGCAAGGAAGCCAGTGGTGGATCAGTCCAAGTCCCAAAACCTCAAAAGTAGGGAAGCCAACATTGCAGCCTTCAGTCTTTGGCTAAAGGCCCAGGAATCCCTGGCAAACCACTGGTGTAAGTCCAAGAGTCCAAAGCTGAAGAACTTGGAGTCTGTTGTTCAAGGACAGGAAGCATCCAGCCTGCGAGAATGATGGAGGCAGGAAGACTCAGCAAGTCTGCTCTTCCATCTTCTGCCTGCTCTATTCCAGCTTAGCTGGTAGCTGATTAATTGGTGCCCACCCAGATTAAAGGTGGGTCTGCCTCTCCCTGTCAACTGATTAAAATGTTATTCTCCTTTGGCAACACCCTCACAGGCACACCCAGGAACAATATTTTGAATCCTTTAATCCAGTCAATTTGATACTCAATATTAACCATCAAAACAGATGAGGAAATTGAAGAACAGAGAAGTTAAGTCAGTCACAGAATGAGGAATGGTGGAGCTAAGATATGTACCTTGTATGCAGAAGTGTTATGAGGATTAGTAATTCTGTAGGGATAGTACCTCCTATAGGGACTGGTATATAGTAGGCTAAATACATGTGCTATGATTTCACCTTTGTGTCCCCTTCAAAATTCATGTTGAAACTTAACAAAAAAATGTAACAATTTAATGTTACATTAAATCGTTTAATGAGATGAGACCTTTAGGAGGTGATTAACCCAGGAGGGCAGATTAATATAGGGTGAATGCCATGTGAAGGGGCCAAAGGGAACTGATTTGGCTCCTTTTTGCTCATCTGCCCTTTTCCTATTCAGAGACATAGCATTTATCGCTTCCAAAGGATGTAGAATTCAAGGTGCCATTTTGGAAGCAGACCAACCCTTATTAGACTCTGAACCTACTGGCACCTTGATCTTATTTCTCAACCTTCAGAACCTTGAGAAATATATTTCTATAACTTATACATTACCTAGTTTGTGCTATTTTGCTATAGCAGGACAACTAGACTGACTTTGTAACTAATGTATTTATAAAATGCCAGTGGTTTCCATATCCACTCCAAATAAATGAGATTAAAGATGATCCATTCCATGGAACAAGGCTTTTGCTGTTTATCTGAATAATATCCACTAACTACTTGGTTTCACCATTTCACAATCTATTTTTTTTTCTTTTTTCATCCTGTTTTATAGAGGCATAATTGCCAGATAAGGATTGTATATAGTTAGGGTGTAATATATATATGTAGATATATTCTTTTTTTATGCATTTATCTTTCAATGAACATAAAGAAATTATTGATATATATATATATATATATCATTATATAGAAAACATCCTAAAATAATTGAAAGATGTTTCATACACATTATATTTATGTATAATGAGACTATATATATATATATCATTTTCTATATACATTCATCTTTCAGTGAACACATGTTTATTCCATATCTCGGCTATTCTAAATAATGCTGCAGTGAACATTGGAGTGCTGATCTTTTCAAGATTCAGATTTCATTTTTTCTTTTGAATGTATATGCAGAAATTGAATTGCTGGATCACATGGCAGTTCTATTTTTAATTTTTGTGGGACCCTCCATAATGTTTCTTATAATGGCTGTGCCAATTTACATTTCCACTAAAAGTATATAAGGGTTTTCTTTTTTTCCACATCCGTGCCACTCACGACTCCGTGGTACACTTGCAGCTGGTCGTGCATTTACATTCTACTTGCCTAAAGTTACTTTTAGTACAGACTGAACATATCAACACAAGATGGCCTCAGACTTATAATAGGAGATAGATTGTAGTTGATAACTGCAGTATAGAGTTCATGTAGCTTAGATTCAAATATTACTTCTGCATAATTTCTGTATATGAGTGTATGACCTTTGCCATCATTTTTCTGGTCCAAGTTTCACTTCTTCTCCTACATAAATTGGGACTGATAAGGTTGTTTGCGAATGGTTTGTAATAGTACATACGAAAACAATAAGACATTTACCAATCTACCTTCCTCATACTTTTTCTGATCTTAAATCATCTTAAGACATTCTTATATGATCCCTACAAAAACTGAATCAAGTAAAATTCAAATTTAACACATTTTTCTCATTGTTCAGTTTTAGGCCAATGTTTAAAAAATTATAAGGTATTTTTAAGTTTCAGTATAATAGGATTTAAATTCAGAAATCAAAATTATCTCTAGATTGGCATTTATTTATAATGTAA
Organism: Callithrix jacchus; assembly: GCF_049354715.1. Taxonomy (NCBI): domain Eukaryota; kingdom Metazoa; phylum Chordata; class Mammalia; order Primates; family Cebidae; genus Callithrix; species Callithrix jacchus. The sequence continues at coordinate 91,737,515 of NC_133511.1, forward strand.
TAGTAGTAATTTCTGATTATGACGTTTTATGCTGATAAATAATAGAGAGCAATATTCTTCATAGAGTGAAAGTATGGAAAATGGCATCTAGAATGAATTGTATTCAGATAGGGTTGAATTACATCTTTCTTTTCACCATGTTTTATGCATCTTATAATATCAAACAAAAAGAAAATTTATGATGTCAATCACTAAGAATAGACTAAGAATCACTAACAAATTGGGAGTGACATGGTACATTCAGATTTCCTTACTGAGAAAAATACTGTATTTTTAAAGACTATCTTTGGTCTTATTTCTCCTTTGGGCACTAATATTTTGAATGATGATTTTCTGTATCTCCCGCAGTACTCCAAGATAAGTAAGTTGGTGGTAAGCATCACAGTGAACAGCTTGCAATTAGTCATAAGTCTTACCAGATGTGAATAAATCACCCACTCAGACATACTTATGCCTATTTAGATAGCATTACTGTAGAATTTAAATCATGGATAGAAGTTACTTTGGTATAGATATTCCATATTAATTCATGTTTTGTAAAACTTACTTTTACATGCTCTAAAGAAACACTGTATAATATAATACAACTAAACAATGAATACATATACAAGGATATTCTGTTAAATATAATGTTTAAGATATTCTTAAAATTTTCCTCATGTACTCTGAAACTGGCATGTAAATTATCATATTGTCTATAAAGTGAAATGATGTTATAATAAAAAGTAAAAGTGGGTAGGGCAATGTCTCTCTTATTCAGACCTAGTCTTGTCAAAAAAAATAAAAATAAAAATAGAATCATGACAATCAAAGAATTAAGGCTCCCTTTGAAATGATCAGATATCCCTTCCTTTAATCCAGATAAGAAAATCCTTGATGTGAATTGTACTTAGCAGAAAAAAAAGCTTAATATATTTGAAATTTATTTCTACCAAAAATATTTTGTCAGTTTTAAATATATTCTTCAACTTCTCAGTAAATGGAAATATGTTATTGGGTGTTTATTGAACACTTGAAAAAAATACTTGTCTTAAAGCCATGTGAGAATTTGTAATTTAAGTTACTATGTGCTAATCACCACTGTGCACTTGGGGTGCATTAACATATGTAATTGTTTCAAAAATATGCCAAAATAGGTACTATCAGCTCTATTTTACAGATAAGGAAACAAAGTCACAGAGTGATAAATAGTTCCTCAGTAATATAAGTATATAGCAAAGCTGGAATTTGAATGAGCAATATGACTGTATAACTTGTTTTCATAAACACTATAAAAGTTTTACCAACGTGTAGGAAAGGAACTGATAATAGTTCAGGGCCTACTGTGTGTCTGTCAGTGTGCTGGCCATGGTGCATATATGATGTTACATAGCTCTTATATTTACACTTTGAGGCAGATCTCTATTTTATAAGTAAGGAAACATACCCTGAGATGTTCAGTAAGTTGCACATGGCCATACAGCTAATACATGGAAAACTTGGGATAAAATCCCATGGACATGCTAGTATACTGATATACATTATCTTTATAAGCTGGTATCTGCCTTAAGTGTTACCCTGAAAAAAATGGATACAGAAATAATAGTTAAATGAGAAATAATTTTGGCAAAGTGGGGAGATTATAGGCTCTTACAAATTTTAGTAATTTACAGGGTACAATAGGGATATTGACAAGAGAATCTGAGAATTTCTGTTTCAGGCTATATCTTACTTTTTATAGGATTTACACAATCTCTGAAAAATTCTTTTACCATCTCATGAAGGCTCTCGTTGTATGCTATTTCATTCTTCCTTTGGAATACCTACTCTTTAGTGACATGTAATATGCCTTTTAAATCTGGTCTTAATATTTATGCTATTTCACCTAGATATGCATAGACTTGAATGTTATGTCTATGTGTATTGGGATTGGAAATAACAATGAACCAGAGATCACGAAGTGACTTACTCTAAGCCCAATGCTTTTGTGTTTCTGCAAATACTTATCTAACAGTTAAAATTTGACATCTGCTGAGGAAGATCCGCTTACATTTCCGTCAATACTCATGGTGCTCCAAAATACAACTCTCTGTCTGCCAATCATTTTTGTTGAAGAAATAACTGGCTGTCATCATTTTAGACACCAGCTTTAGTCAAAAAAGTGCTCTTGTGGTCAAGGAAACACTTAAAAATTTGAAAGCAAGCAAAACAGTTTTATAAACAGCCATTGCCCTTGGAATAAATTCCTAGAAGCTGATCCAGCACTGAAATGCAAAATGTGCTGCCCATATTTATGTTTTAGAAGTATTTTAATAAAATTTCAGAGTAATTCTTGTAAGGAGGTAAGGTAAGATGGCAGTTGCATACAGAAGCTTCAGATTTTTGCTCCATCACTTAATAGCTATGTCATTCTGACTGCTTCAAACATTACCTAAAACTGGACTCTTACATGTGTAAAATAGCTCAAGCTTCATATGGCTGCCATCAGTATTAAATAAGGTGATATATGTGAATCAACTGGAATAATTCCTAGGACCAGTAAACTGCCTGCCACACAGAGTTGGTAGCTAATAACTATTTAACAATGTTGAGGTTAACATTTCCTGATTATCAAAAATATTAATCTATTTATGATAAACAACAGATATTTATGGATAACAACTAGCAAGTAGTATTGATGGGATAAAGCAGGAAAGGTGATATCTGTGTTCCAACTCATCATGCCTTAGTTTTTTTTTTCAAGATAAGACCAGACTTTAAAATACTTCACATGGTAATCTCAGGACAGAGTTCATGTGAAAATGAAATCGTTCTGTCAAATTTATTACAGAATCAGGAAGGTATCTCTGATGATTCCCATGATGAAAATTAGTCAACCTCACTTCTTCCTTTACACTCTTCTTTGGGCACATGGCCCGTCTTTATTAATTCCTTAAGGACAAGGTGGTAAGTTTTTTCCACTTTTTATTAGTACTTGAGAGAGAAGGAAGGAGTAGACAAAAGAAAACAAAAGAGGAATTAGAGGAAGGCATCTTATGATGTAGTTACAAAACTAATCAATAATCGAGGTATTGCTTACTTTGTGTTTTAAAACTCTAGGTATTTTTGCTTTACTTAAAAACCTTGCACAACATATGTGTTTTACAGAGAGCAAGAAGAGGGTCCTGGCCCAAGAGGCCCTCATTATGATTGATCAATAATCCTCCTTGGCCTTCTCATTGGGTACTCTTTGCAAAGGTGAAGATAAAAAGTATAAATGTTCTTCCAGCTCAAAAATATCCACCTCAAAGTATTTCAATCATTTTGTCTTTAATCTTATGTCTTCCCTATTTCATTTAACATACGGCCTATTTTTCCATAATACTCGTCCTCTTTTCTTTTCTCCTCTTCTCATTTTATTCTTGATTCTGATCTTGAAACAAGCATGAATCTGAAATTATCACCACTTAAATATATTATTTCTTAAATTATTTATGAAGTCAGATATGTTTTGGACAAATAATTAACCATAACACTACTGATACTTTTTGTCAAATAGAAAATAATGTTCCCATGTGTATTTAAAGTTCATGTTACATACATTAAACCTCTAATACAATGAAAGGCATATGACCTTCCTTCAAGAATCTCTGAGATGTTCATGCCACACTCATAGAGTTCGGGCTTGGGTATCGATAATGGACTTATTTTGCAAAATATTGATGGAACTCTTACCATGTTTTACATTCTAAAATTTAGAATCTATAAGCTAAGTTAAGCTTAGTATTAAAAGATGGCCAATAAATACCTGTCCTTAAGAGGATCGCAGCAATGGTTATAACAGATATTGAATAAACCTTTTAACCTAACTTATATTTATCACATATTTACAGTTAATCCCTCAAACTTCTTGAAGATCAGTTTTTGGATGAATCTTGAAACATAACAAAAGCACTCATTTACTCCTGTTTTATTTTCTCATTCAACAAATGTTAGAAGGCACTGTGGAAAGTACAAGGGATGTGAAGAGAAACATCAGAAGAGTTATTTGCTCTCCCAAGATCTCACATTCTTACGGTGAAACTGTTGGGAAAACATAGGTAACAGTGGAGTGTGATAAGGACACTGTTGGGGTCTACACCAGCTGACATAGTCATGTGGGAAAAGAACCCTCACCTAAGATGAGGTTAATGGTTTTTCAGGAAAAGTTTATGGTTGATTTTATGAAATTGTTGAGATTTTGCTTATTTGACTTCATTTCCGAACTTGATACCAGGGAGGACTTATGATTGCTACTAAAAGCACAGAGGTATGTGAGACTCTTTGAAAGAAAATGTCATGGGCTTCTTATTGCTACATATATTTTTGTGTTAATGAAAAACATTGTTTACTGATTGACTTAGACACACTAGTAATTGATCCCAACTCAGTTAAAGTGATTTCTTTTAATTTGTAACAGGCACTTTATTCTTTACATAGCTTAGAGTTTGACCTTTAAGGCTGAGCTTTAAAATAACATTCGAATGTAAAATCCAAGTCTAGATATTCCTTCTAAAATTTTCTATTGAAATTAAAGTAAATATGAGTAAAGTTGTTCTAATAATTCCTTTAACTTGTGCAACTCCTTACAATGCATAACATCAATAATATGATATAAAAATCATTCACACATGTCTCAAATATATAGAATTATTACTATTATTATCATTTTAATCAGCATTTTCAAATGTGTCCTAATAAATTATACTATTTGGCAGAAACTGCTACTCACTATTATAAATCACTTGAGAAATGAGAATTGTTTTAAAGGAACTAATGAGCCAGTGAAGAAAGAATCTTCTACAGTGTTAGGAAGAGCCTTGACAGTATCAGAAACTGAAGACTAAGTACAGTGACCTCCTTATATGGAAAAGCACATGTCTCTTGGCAATTCCCCTTTCCCCTAGAAATCATTAATCTGAAAGAGATGGGGAAAGAGAGAGTTGGGAAGGAGACAGGAAGGGAAGCGGGAGAAGAAAGGAACAGACAGATATATGTGGAGAAACCTATAAATGCAAACCAAACTCTAGATGCCATTTCAACTATGGATACCAGGAACCCAATTTTCAAACTTCTCTAGGAGGACTGTGGATAAGAGTAAAAGTCATGTCCATTCTCCTTTGGGAGGCATGAGTGAAACTAGTCAGGAACCACCCATTACCATGAGTCGTGTGGTGGGTCTTGCACAGGTATGGGCTTGCTGGGCTGAGACTGTTACCAACTATAGTTATTCACCAAGTCTAAATAGCCTGCTCAGGGGGAAATATATTTCTGCAATTATATTTGCACATAATCTAAATTTTGTTTTCTACTTTTCAAATACCACGATTATTGTAGAAAAATTGGAAAGCTTTGAAATTCTTTCTTTATAAAACTCTACCTGCAAAACCTTCAACAATTTGTATGTATTTAGATTCTGAATTTAATCTATTTCCAGCTTACTCAGGCTTAATTCTGTGTTTAAGTGAATCAGTATTCAATCTTTTATACAAGTTTCCATATTTTGTTATATATATTTTGATATAATAGCTCAGTTGAAAAGAGTATAACTTTGTGATTTTTTTCCAGAAAATACGCAAATATATCCAATCAAATACATTTTTGTTACCTTCATATGTGAATGAAAAATTTTAACTCTACTAAAATTAGGAATAATTTTTTTCTTGACATAACTTTTCCATAATCTTCTGAAATTAAATACTGTGAAAGGTAAGACTAAATTCAGTCCTATATTTCTTTATTTGAGGTAAGCTGCTTTCTTCTGCCCAAATTCTTGTGGGTTTTCTCATTAGCAATGAAATCTAATTTTCAACAATTATGTATGAGTACTGAATCTCTTATCATTTTTGCCTGATATGTAGGGAGAACTTTTGAGGTGTAGAGTGTCTTCAGTCCAGCAAATTTATCCTAGTAACAATTTAATTATTATTTCTGATACCTTCAGTCTTACCTCTTGGTTCAGCTATCACAATTGTATAAATTCAGGGATCAGGGATATATACATTCCAAATCAATAATGTTTATTTTTTGTCTTAATTTTTGCCTTTTTTCTCTATATTTTGGTAATGCTGATTAAGACAGTCTTCTATATCAATACTTTAGTTTTTCCATGGGTATATTTTTCAACAGTTTAAATGTCTACCAAGTTATAAGTGACCTTAAATCACGTTTTTAACTTACCCTGCTCTGTTTTTTATTTTAATGTGGCATTACTTAATTTTTTGAGAATGTTGGTTTTATTTAAGAGAACACTGATTTCCTGTCTATATTTTATTTTTTCATTTTAAAAATATGTTTTATTTTTTAATTGTAACGTGTTTTGTTAAAAATTTTACTCTTCTGCAACCTTCAAGACATACTATTTCTCTTGGGTTTATTTAAAAAAAAAGAAGAATTTTCATTGCTCCTATAACTTAATTTCTGATTATCATCCTGGATGGAAAGATTCTTTGCCTCATGGTTATAGAGAATTTATGGAGAAAAAGGAAAATGATTTACAGAATACAGAAGTGAGGTATAACAACAGCAGCTGAGCTGGTTATAGTTTGGTGTTTGCCTTATTTAAACACAGTTTGAACAGTTTGCCACTTTTCATTAGTTGAAACTTGGTAATTAGTAAAAGAGTAGGTTACAGGCTGTTTACATGTCCAGTTAGGTTACAGTTCACCATGTATGGAGAAATGTTTAGGTTGAACTTACAAGGAAACAGTGTTAGGCTAAACTTAATTTAATAGGAGTCTAGTTTTACCATGCTAATTAATATACCTTGATTAAAAATGCAAGGTCAGGTAGACAGGGCTGACTAAGGGACTGTTTGGCATCCTTTGATTCCCATCTATTAACAGCCAAGAAGCAATAGCCCAGGGCAAGTGTTTCCATAAAATAGAAATGCATCCTGAGTTGGAATTTTTCATTGATCCTACTGGACTTACCATGATGCATTAGGAAAGAGAAACAGGAATAAAATATATAAAAACATACAATATGTGTAAAGTGAAAGGTAGACAAAAATAAACTTTCATTAGTAACTGGGTCTAGAGACATAGCAGACTCAACAAACACTTACAAAAACACTTTTACACTGTTGGTTGGAGTGTAAATTAGTTCAGCCATTGTGGAAGACAGCGTGGCAATTCCTCAAGGATCTAGAAATAGTAATTTCGTTTGACCCAGCAATGCCATTACTGGTATATACCCAAAGGATTATACATCATTCTATTATGAAGACACATGCACATGTATGTTCATTGTGGCACTGTTTATAATAGCAAAGACTTGGAACCAATACAAATATGGTTGTATTGGTTCCAACCATCGATGATAGACTGGACAAGGAATGGCACATATACACCATAGAATACTATGCAGTCATAAAAAACGATGAGTTCGTGTCCTTGTAGGGACATGGATAAATCTGGAAACCATCATTGTCAGCAAACTGACACAAGAACAAAAAATCAAAACACCGAATGTTCTTACCCATAGGTGGGTATGGAATAATGAGAACACATGGACACAGGGAGGGGAGCATCACACACTGAAGTCTGTTGGCGGGGGCTAGGGGAGGGACAGCAGTGGGTGGGGAAGTTGGGGAGAGATAACATGGGGAGAAATGCTAGATATTTGCCTATGCCCATGCCTATGCCTGAGAGTGCAGTGGCGCAATCTTAGCTCACTGCAACCTCTGCCTCCCAGGTTCAAGTGATTCTCCTGCCTCAGCCTCCCGAGTAGCTGGAACTACAGGCGCATGCCACCACACTTAGCTAATTTTTGCATTTTTAGTAGAGTTAAAAAAAAAAAAAAAAGAAATGCCAGATGTAGGTGATGGGGGAATGGAGGCAGCAAACCATCTTGTATGTATCTATGCAACAATCCTGCATGGTCTGCACGTGTACCCCAGAACCTAAAGTAAAATAAAAATAAAAAGGACTGACTTAGAAATAAAAAAATCTTTACTACCCAAGGACTCATTTCTTCCTCAAGTACCTTAAGACTCTGTCGCTGAACAGGCAAGTAAACTTAGGGCAAATAGTCTTCGACATTGAGATCTAGCTGGAGGCTGGGAACTGAAGGCAGTGACTGAGATAACTCTCCCAGATTGCTTAGGGTCTACATTCTCGACTTGCCTATTATATAACTCTTTCCTAGTTTCTGGAGCACTGAGGTAGGAATTAAGATTCCTTTGTTTACTCTCTGTCTTCTTCCTCTGGATCTTTTTGACAATTTCATTCAGAATTTCAGGCAGAAGGAATTAGATGCTTGTCCTTAAGAGGCCATTTTCCTAGAATCTTCTTATAGATTAAAGATCTTTGCCAATATATGTATTTATCAAAAGGAATTTGCCTTTTCCTTCTTTCATTTTGTTTTTATGCTACCTAGATTGTATGTTTCTTTACCATTCTCTTTGCTTTCTTTCTTTGCCCTATGAACACTAGTTTGTTGATTTTCAACTTCTTCAGTTATTTTGTACATACGTATTCTGGTTGTAATTCTACTAATGGCCTTGCCTATGCCTGGTTCAATATATGTTAGACCATTTGCACCTTTCTTTATTATTACCTTGATTACATTTGACAGTCCAAGAAGTTTTCTGTAAGCTTATGTTATCAGTGGGCATCAAACGATGATAGGAACTTGACCCCCGCTTGACACCATCACAAGAAGCAACTCAAAAATGGTGGTGCCACCCATTTTTACACCAAATATATGTTCCTGGACTGTAATGGCACCAGTTTTTGTGGGATTCGGTATATTGATGAATGTGTAATGAGATCCTAGGTGAAACCTAGGACAAATTGAGTGACATGTTTGGTCCAGTTCATCTTAGCCAGATTAGCCCTGTTTTTCAGGGTCTTATTAGCCCCTACCTTATGCACCTATTTCAATAGTTTCCTTTTTGTCAGTCATGTGGAACTGCTCCCTGGATTTTTTTATTATCCTGTGACCACAGTTTATTATTTCTGTCTTACTTAGAATCTAAACAATTTATCAAATTTCTTCAAGACTAATCTCAACCACCTTCCTCACTTCAATTTCTTTTATTTTTTTTGATGGAGTCTTGCTCTGTCACTAGGCTAGAGTGCAGTGGCACAATCTCTGCTCACGGCAATCCCGACTCTTTCAAACGAATTCTCCTGCCTCAGCCTCCCAAGTAGCTGAGATTATAGGTATGCACCACCATGCCCAGCTAATTTTTGTATTTTTTGGTAAAGACAGGGTTTCACCATGTTGGTCAGGATAGTCTTGATCTCCTGACCTCATGATCCACCTGCCTCAGCCTCTCTGAGTACTGAGATTACAGGCATGAGCCACTGTGCCCACCTCAATTTCTTTTTACTTATTTGTCACTACCAATTTTAACAAGTTGAAGAACACATTCTTATTTATCTTTATATCACCAAAGTTGAAATCATTGCTTGACACACAGTTGACATTTATTTTTTATATTGTTTTTGAAAAATTGGAATGCAAGGGTGATGAAATCTAGACCTCTGTTAAAATATTTTATTTAGTTCCTTTTCTTTTTGGCCATAATAGATATTTTGCTGAAAATAAATGATTCAGCAGGTGACTAGAGGCTTACACAGAGCAGTACTAAGTAGGAGATATTGCTAAGACAACAGTTGCTGATTTCTCATTAAATACTTAAAAATAATGTATGTGCAGGATTGAAAAAAATCTGGAGATCTACTATGAAATATAGAGCATATGATTAACAATACTATATTATATGTAGACTTAAAAATTTGCTGTTCATTCCATAAAAGTGAAAACAAGGTAAAGGAGAAAAACTTTGGAGATGATGAATGAGTTCAGGGCGTTGGATAGTGATGATGGCTGGATAGTTTCACAGGTGCATACTTTTCTCCATGCGCATTAATTTGTATGCATTAAATATATCTTCTTAAGTGTCAATCATACATCAATAAAGCCATCACAAAATAATGAGAAAATGACCAAAACCAAAAATAAATAAACCAAAACCTTCCAGTATATCTATCTGTTCTACCACTTTGCATTTCTCAGGTCCTGTCCCCAGAAGCAGCCCCTTTAGCTCTTATTTTTTTTTCTGGTACTTTCTTCTATATTTCTAAATTGTATACTTATGTTGCAATTTATTTGTTAAATTAACTTATCATTGATTCATTTCCTGTTGAATTAATTGAAATTTAACTTTTCATATTACCTCCACAGTCCTTTTCTGGTTTTCTTTCTTTTCTTTGAGAAGGAATTTCACTCTAGTCCCCCAAGCTGGAGGGCAATGGTGCAATCTCACAATCTCAGCTCACTGCAACCTCTGCCTCCTGGGTTCAAGTGATTCTCCTGCCTCAAGTGGCTGGGATTACAGGCATGCGCCACTGTGCCCAGCTAATGTTTGTATTTTTAGAAGAGACGGGGCCAGGCTGGTCTTGAACTCCTGACCTCAGGTTATCTGCCTGCCTTGGCCCTCCAAAGTGCTAGGATTATGGGCGTGAGCCACCATACCTGGTCCCCGCTCTTTCCTTTTCTCAGTAAAGAAGTATCAACTTTGTTTAGTCTATGTTTATATTACTTTCATATTAAAATTGTTTAGGGCATAGTCAAATAGAAGTCAAATGGTATCCTAAGATTGATTTCTCTTCAGGTAAGATTTTTTTTTTTTTTGATAAAACAGTCTTTAAAAAATTTGCTTTATATTCCTTGTAATTCTTCTGTAATTTGTTTTAATATTCAAAAATAATTTACTAAAGGCCTAGCAATAATGTTTTCTTACATTCAAACTCATGAAATTTTAACTCTGTTGTTTCTCCCTCTGAAGATGCCCCTTCATCTTATCTATCTCCTTCTGCTCCAGTGAAGAGATTTTAGCTTTCTGAATTAATGCCAGTCTATCATATTGGGACTTCTCTGTCTGATTTTCTTATATTTAAGCTCTTTCTTGATCCTATGTCTTTCAGTTTCTTTGATATCTTGCTTTACTGAGACACATTCTCTATCAGCTTACTGAAAAAGAATGAATAGTTAATTTTTTGAGCCTTTGCATATTATAAAATCTTTTTTTTTAATTTCTGTAAAGTTGATTGATTATTTGAATGGATAAAGAATTCAAAGATGGAAACTTTTTCATTTCAAAACTTTTATAGCATTATTCTGCTGCTGACTTCCAGCAGAAAAACTTATGTTTAAGAGTCTAATGTAATCTGGATTATAACTTCTTTTGTAACTGTTTATTTTGTTTCATTTTCTTTTTTTTTTTTTTCTCTGAAAGCACACATTCATCCATGACTCTTCTAAGCTATTGTGGTCTTCTCTTTAATTTGTTATCCCAAAATTTTATAATGCTGATTTTTGGCATGGTTCTTCCAGTTGTTTGTTATGTTGGCTACTTTGTGAGCAACTTCTTTCCAATCTATAAATGAATATCCTTTAGTTGTAGGAGGTTTTCTTGTATTATTTTTATACTAATTCTTCAATTTTTAATTTTATCTATTTTCTTTTTTCACGCTGCTATATAGTAAATGTAAGAATTAATGGTTTGTGTCTTGATTTTTTTAATTGTATTCTCTCTTTTTTTTGCCTTTTCTTCTTTTTGTTTCACTCATCAATGTTTACCAAATGAAATAAATAAATATATATGTATATACACACATATGTGTGTGTGCTCTATATACAACCTCCTAGACAAATATGTAAATAATTTACATAACTTTATTGAGGACTTATAGACATATTGTAAACTACACATACTTAAAGTATATAATTTGGTAAGATTTGACATATGTATGCATCCATGAAACCTTAATCACAATCAAGATAATGAAACTATAGCTCATCCCCCAAAGTTTCTTCCTGTGCCTTTATGCCTCTATCCTGCCCCTTTCTCTTATATTTGCCAGGTGTTCACTAGTATGCTTCTGTCACTATAGATTGCTTTACATTTTTCTAGAATTTTACATATGTGAATAATACAGTATATATTGTTTTTAATCCTTTTATTTCACTCAATATAATTATGTTTACATTTATTTGTGTTGCATATATACATTGTGCATACTTTTTCATTGTTGATTATTATTCCATTATATTGTGTATTCAATTTCTTTTGCTGCTGCAACAAATTATCACAAATTAGTGAATTAAACAACACAGCTTTATTCTCTTACATTTCTGGAGATAGAAGTCCAAAATGAATTTCACTTGATTAAAGTGAAATTGATGGTATAGCTGGTTCTTTCTGGAGACGCTAAGGGGAGAATCCAATTTAGTGCCTTTTTCAACTTCTAATGGCTGTCTGTATTTTTGCCTTGTGGCCCTTCCTTATATTTTCAAGATGTATCGCTGCATTTCCTGCTTCTGTTACCAAATGACCTTCTATTTTGTAGTCAAATGTCCCTTCTCTTCTGGCTTATAAGGACATTTGAGATTATATTTATGGCCTACTCATATATCTAGGACGATCTCTCCACTTCAAGAGCCTTAACTTAATCACACCTACAAAGACCCTTTTGCTATATAAGGTTAACTTACAGGTTTTGGGAATTAGGACTTGGATTATTCGGCCTCTCAATATGGATATACAAAACATTGCATATCCATTCACTTTTGATGGTCATTTTAGTTGTTTGCAGTTTGGCAGCTATTACAAGTAAAGCTGCTATGAACAATTAGCACACATCTTAGTATGAACATATGATTTCCTTTATCTTGGTTAAATACTTGGGCAAGGAATGACTGGATTATATTCTAGGTGTATAATTAACTTTTTAAGAAACTGTCAAATTTATTTTCAATATGGTTTTGTAATTTTTTATTCTCACCAGCAGTAAATATGAAACTAACAGTTTCTCCATAAACTCACTAACTAATACAAATATTAGTATTCTAATAAATGCACACTGATGTTATCTTATTGTGGTTTTTATTTGCATTTTTCTAATGATTCATTAGATGGAACATCTTTTCATGTATTTATTTGACATCTGTACTTAGTCCTTAATAAAGTATGTTTTCATATTTTGTGTTCATTTCTTTAAAAATCAGGTCATTGTGTTATTGAGTTTTGAATGTTCATTATATATTGTGGCTGCAAGTTGTTTACTAGAAATAAGATATGTAAATCTTTTCTCCCAGTCTGTAGCTTGTCTTTTCATTCTATTAACAGGATATTTTATATAGAAAATGTTTTTAATTTTGATGAAGTAGAATTTATTTTTTTTCTTATGGATTACAGTTTTATATTAAAATATATTTGGATAACTGAGTGTCACAAATGCTTTCCTTTATGTTTCTTTCTAAAAGATTTTCCATCATTTTATGTAGGTATTGCATTCATATCTGTTACTCATTTTGCATAAATGTCTTAAATAATATATGGATCAGTGTTTTTTTTGTCATATGACTGTCCAAATGTTTTGACATTATGGTTTGAACAGAATGTCCTTTTTCCCCTGAATTGCCTTTGCAATTTGTCAAAAATCAATTGTCCCTGTGTATGTGGATCTGTTACTGGGTTATTTCTATTTCATTACTCTACTTGCCAGTCTTTACAACAACTTCATTCTGTCTTGATTACTGTAGCTTTACAGAAAATATTGAAATCATTTAGCAATACTCCTCCAAAATTTTTATCTTAATAAGTCTTTGTAGCTATTCTGTTTAATTTTCACATGAAGCTTAGAATATAATTTCAACTCTTTTTTTTTTTTGAGACTAGTCTCACTCTGTCACCAGACTGTAGTGCAGTGGCATGATCTCAGTTCACTGCAACCTCAGCCTCCCAGGTTCAAGTGATTCTGCTGCCTCAGCCTCCAGAGGAGCTGGGACTACAGATGTGCACCAGCACACCCACCTAAATTTTATGTTTTAGTAGAGATGGAGTTTCACCATGTTGGCCAGGATTGTCTCAATCTCTTGAACTTATGATCTGCCCACCTTGGCCTCCCAGAGTGCTGGAATTACAGGCATGAGCTACTGGGCCTGGTCACAATTCCAACTCTTAAAATACTGTTGGGATTGTATTGGAATTGTATTGCCTTTACAGATTAATTTGGGAGAATTGACCATCATAACAATAATTTTTTACTTATAGTATACTTTTTATTTTTATAATTTTTTATATGTATTGTGTTTGAGGTTTGCTAGTTTTCTTAAATATGTGGGTGTACAGTTTTCATTGAATTTGAAATGCTTTCAGCCACTAGTTTTATGAATATCCCCTTTTCTTTTTGTGGTCTCTGGTTAAACATACATTTAGTTACATAAAGTTGTACTAGAGTCCACTCATGTTCTTTTTATTTTAAAATTTTTCTTCTTTAATTTTGGATTGTTTTTCTTGCTATGTGTTCAAATTCACTAATATTTTCTTTCTTCCATAATTGTCATTAATCCTATCCAGTGTATGTTTTTCACATAATTTTTTCACTTCTAGAAGTAAAAATTTGGGTCTCCTAAAAAATGTATCCCACTTTTCTTCTTAACTTCATGAACATATGGAGTACAGTTATAACTATTTTAATGTCTTTGTGTGTTCATTTTACCATATGTGTTAGTTCTGGTTCAACTTTGATTAACTGAATTATCTTGTCATTAGATTTCAAATTTTTCTGGTGCTTTGAATGTCTAAAAATGTTTTATTAGAAAGCAGACACCAGCAGTTTTATACCTTGTTGAATGCTGGAAATTTTTATAGTACTATGAATAGCCTCAAGTGCTGTTCTAGAAGGCAGTCAAATTAGCTTGGCAACAGATGATGCTTCTATGTCTTGCTTTTAAGTTCTGTGAGGTGGGACCAGGACAGTGCTCAATCTGGTTATTTCTCACTATGGAGGCAAAGCTTTTTTGGGATACCATGAATCTTGAGGCCTTCTAGTTTGACTAATTGAAAAAGGCAGTATTCCCTGAAGTGTGAGCACCATGTACAGTACAGTCTCTAATTTTTTTTTGGAATGGTTCTTTCTCTGGGCTCAGGAAGTTTCACATATATGTACTGATCAACACTATCCTGACAACTGAAGGGGACCTTGCAAATCTCTAGAGTTCCCCCTCTCTGCAACTGTCTCTTCTCTGGTACTCTATCCTGCAAACACTGTGCACCATGGTCTCCTTTGTGTCTCTGCCGTCTCTCTACCCAGGGAGTCTGCTGAACCTTGATTGGATTTCCTCTCAGTGCACCATGCCCTGGAAACTCTTTAAAGGCAATAACATGACAGAATCATATGGATGACCTCATTTGTTACCCATCTCTCAGAGGTTATTATCTGTTAGTGAGTAATCTCTGTTGTCTTGCAAACCATATACTTCAGATAGGAAGGTATATCTAGTTCCCATTTCTACATCTTGGTCACAGTGGAACTTAATCAGACGTGTGTGTGTGTGTGTGCATATGTGTAAATTTTTATTTACATAGAAATGTATAGTATACATATATTGGAACTTACATATAAATTATAAAAATCAACGTATAATATAAATTTTATATTTATATATAAAGTATAAATTATATTTATTAAATAAATGAATAATACAAGTTCTAACGTCTACTATTCTCTATTTTTTATTTCCATAATCCTATTTTGAATTATGGATATAAAATCTTTTAGATTTTTTATATTTCTGTAAGAATTTTCATTGACATCTTTTCCTTTTTATAAGATTTTTATTTTTCTTCACTGCTCACCCACCCTTTTTTTCCGCTTACTTCATTGCTTTTGTTGCCTCCTGGTTCTTCTTAACTGTATATGGTTTTCCCTCTGTCTTTCACTTTGCCGTCTTTCTTAAATATTCATGGATCCCTGAACTGAGGTTCTAAAAAGCTACCCAGAATGTCTGTGGGCTGGGTCTGGTTCCTGATGTACTTCACTGCAGCATGAACAGATAGTAGAGGTTTTTTTTAAAAAAAAAAAATTCCCCAGCTAAGATGATGGGGGAAGTAGGAAATACAAAGGGATGTTGGCATTCTACCAAGAACAGTGAAAAAAAAACTGTGACTATAATTTTTATTAGATAGGGTCTCATTTAATCCCACTTAGTTTATTCCTGTGCCTCACATTATCCCTTTGTGGCAGGAGAGGGATGTTATGGATCAACCTCTCTGTAGACAGAATACCTGTCTACTTTTTGGCCTAGGTGTCACCCACCTTTCCATGGTGAATAATCATATCATCCATATGCTGAACCTCTTAGTAAAGGTCTCATGAAATTCTCTCTGCATGTTTTTATTTGAAGCTTTCTCTACTCTAGTTTGTCAATTTGCTTTCTTACCATATTTCAGTGTTCTATAAGTTTATTCGTATCTCTCAATGTTATCAAATCATGTTTTCTTTAACTTCATGGATTAATAACTATTTGTATACTTTCTCATTTTAGTGGAGTTTTGAGGATACATGGACAAGTGATAAGTATGTTTGTGGCATACCTATTGTTCTACAACAGTAGATTGTTGTAGAACAGTCTACAAAGATGTTCTAGAAATCTTTGTAGAAATGACCATTTTGGATTTGTTCTAGCTGCATATTCAGAGAAGTTCCTGCATTGGGTGGATAAGTCCAACTTCACACCTCAGTTTCATCCTGTTTTACTTTATACTCAGCATGGGACAACATTTTATACTTGGTTTCCAGGATTCAGGAAAAGCCAGTTTAACTTAATTTCAAAACTAATTTAACCATATCAGAGGTTAGTGCTTAAAGCCTGGATTTGGAAATGAAAGGTACACAGATTCTTAATGAGTATTTGTTAAGTGTTCCAGTGCCTTAAGGAAAGAAAGAATTCTATATTTACAGAAATGTAGGGATTGTTAGGTTAATTTTTCAAACATCTGATGGCATTTTATTGTTCTAGGATTTCTCCTATACAGTATAGAACAAAAGGAAACAGCATTTGGAAGAGACCTATTCTTTATTGTAGTACTTTTAATAAAACATAATTGCATTCAATACAGAAATATTATTTAATTGCCTTTTGTAATATAATTGATGGTATAATTGTCAGGATTTAGTTGAATTTCTGTTTATGCCTCCCTCTTATGAGTGTCAGGCAAAAAGAGTAGAGAACATGTGCAGTAAATATACTTATTGTGAAGAAGAAGCAAAAAGATGTAATTAGGCTTCTGCTGTCAGCTGCCAACTTTGGTGCTTATTGCCATTAGATTTAGAAGCTAATATTTCTGAAAATATTGTTCCAATTACTATGAAACTGTCCCAAGGAAGAGAGTAGGTGCCCTTTACAAAACCACCAATAAATTTTCATCTTTAGTTTTTCGACGCTCTGGTTTCTTTTTGCAACAACCTCCTATTTATTTAAGATTGTTACCTTCACTCTCTACAATTAATTATATTCTGCCTCTGCCTGTGGGTGGTAAACCCTATTCTAGACTTCTAAAAATGCTTTTTTGTGTTTTTTGCTCTCCTTCATAGATTTCTGATATTTATGTCATAATAACCATACAAGTTTCCAGTTCTTGAGACTTACTCACTGCCTTGATTCATGGATTGAGGGGAGTTAATGTATTTGTACATTACTCCCTCCATTTCCAATTTCCTCATTTGATTAGGAGTTTTAAATATGAGGATAACAGTTAAATAGGACTCAGGTTGCAGTTTCTTTCCCTGATGCCTATGCCATAAATTCCTCATTTACTATGGTGATGGTTCTTGATGAGTGAAAACACACACTCCTAATTGTTCTCAAGATAGTACACCAGGAAGCCACAATTAATCATTAAAAATAGTTTTGCCAATTTTGCTTTGAAACAAAATTATAATAATAAAAACATTATATGTATATCATATGTTAGTTTGCTTGGAGTTTTTGTGTATATTTTCTGTAATTCTCATAATAACTGCACAAGGTAGATTGGAAACTGAAGCTCTGGAATTTTAAGTAACTTAAATAAGTTCACATTGTTCTTCATGGACACTAAAGCAGATATACATGACCCTGAAATCCCTTTTGTTCCACTGAGCAAGCCAATTTATCTTAGAGGATGACCAATGGCAAGTAAAGGCTGCAGGTTTTTTAGCAGATGGCCTTATGGCAAGTATTAAATCATGCTAGATAGGACTGACCCCAACCAGAGGAATTTTACCACTGGCTTTCAATACATGATTAAATTGTGCTCCTGGTTTATGCCTCAGATTATCAGTTCATTTTCTAAATTAGTTTGATCTTTGAAGGAAGGAAAGACCTTTCTGTGGACTCTAGCATAAAATGCACTGCTTTTTTCAAATATTCACTAAACAAATACTAGTAGATTATGTTTTTATATTTTGTTAGTTGCTATATTTTTTAATTAACTGGTATAATTTTGCTGGTTAGTCTATTCCATGAGGGAAGGTGTCATATACACCCTCTTTATAATTTTATTCTCAACATCAACAGTACCTCATATAGTAAATGTTTAATAAATATTTCTTAAATGACTAGCTAAATGCATACATTGGAATCTTTCCCTAAGACTCTTAAAGGTCAATTGAGTGAAATCCAAATATACATGGTCAGTCAAGAACAAACTGTATAACTGGATATTTATCCTATATTGAGTGATGAGATGTGTTAAATGCATTTATCAAGAAAGTAGAAAACTTTAGTTGGTTGGCATAATTTGGAATATCTTTATTGCCATTGCATTTAAACTGTGTCTATTTTGCAGATATTTTTTAGTTCTTCTTTCATCCTTTATCAAGATCAGGAAAATATGACCCATAGAGATTAAATAACTTCCCATAAATCACTCTGGCAGTTACTGGTGGAACAAAAACTCATTATATAATTCATATACAAATCTTAATTCATTGATGCCCATTATTAGGGTCTGCATTAGTCAGGGTTCCGTTTAAAGATGCCATAAAAAAATACTACATACTGGATGGCTTAAGCAACAGAAATGTATTTTTCACAGTTCTGAAGTTTAAGTTCAGGATGGTGTTGGCAGATGTGGTTTCTCTGGAGGCCTCGCTCCTTAGCATGCAGGCACCTCTTGTCTTGCCATGTCTTTACATGGCCTTTCCTCTGTGTATGCACATCTCTTGGCTCTGTTCCTCTTCTTATAAGGACACCAGTCATACTGGATTAGAGCCTCACCTGTACAACCTCACTTAACCACAGTTACCTCTTTAAAGGGCATATCTCCAAGTACAGTCACATTGGGAGTTAGGCTTCAACATATGGAGTTTGGGGAGAACACAACTCAGCAACAGAGTCCAAGTCTACACTTTATGAAGATATATTCTTGGTTTGTTTTTATATTGTTGAAGCAAATTGCACTGCTTCCTATGACATTTCTCTTTTATTCAAGCCTATTATCAGCTTCAGTTGTTAGTGATAACTGCTGATTTTCTTCATGTTCCCTAATACACACTGCAAATAAAGAGGCAGATAAAACCAACTGACTGAACTCATCTATCAAAAGAAGAAGGAGCCATAGATTTTTGAGAACATAAAAGATGGTCTTTTTATAGTTTTGCAAGTTCAAGTGTCTACTTAGTCCATTAAGCCATGACCAGGACAGTCCTTATAGGACTGCTTTTGTAGTAGGGAGGAGGGTTCATTAATTTGTGATATTAATTAGAATATGTGGACTGACAGACACTATAATTAATATTTGTATCAAAGATGTTTTAACCTTAGCATTTGCAGTTTCTATATCATAGTAGATGCTACTGACTTACGTGGGTCCATGTAACTCTAAAGTCCAGTGTGCTGTTCCAAATCAAGTGAGAAAAAAGTTTCTTTTTAGTTCTACATAGAATGGGCCTATTGACAAATTTAGCCCCATCTCTGCATGTCTGGTCTGTGTTTTCTTTGCAGATCATCCAGAAACATGGAGATCAGACCTACTCCTTGGGTTTGATAACCTGATTGGTTCAACCAGGATTTTCAGAAATTTTGGTAGTAATTCTAAAATATCATTTCCATTAATCCAAAAAGGTCCCTCCCTCTAAATCTCCCTGGGTTAGGCCATTCTTGTGTTGATATAAAAAAACACTTGGGACAAGGTAATTTATAAAGAAAAGGGGTTTAATTGACTCACCATTCTGCAGGCCTTACAGGAAGCATGGCTCTGGCATCTGCTCACTTCCAGTGAGGCCTAAGGGAGCTTTCAATCATGACAGAAGACAAAGGGGGAATAGTCATATAACATGGTGAAAGCAAGATTGAGAGAGAGTTGGGGTAGAGGTGCCACACTTTACAACAACCTGATCTTTTTAAAAGTCACTCACATCATGAGGATAGCACCAAGGGGATGGATTAAATTATTCATGTGAAATCCACCCTCATGATCAAATTACCTCCTATCAGGTCTCACCTTCAATACTTGGGAATGCAATTCAACATGGGATTTGGGTGGGGACAAGTATTCAAACTATCATTCTCCACCTGTCCCACCCCAAATCTCATATCCTTCTCACATTGCAAAATACAATCATGCCTTTGCAGTCATTGCCCAAAGTCTTAATTTATTCCAGCATTAACTCAAAAGTCCCAAGTTCCGAGTCCAAAGCATCATATGGAAATGACTTTCTTTCACCCATGAACATGTAAATTCAAAGGAAGGTTATTTACTTCCAAGGTACAAGGGGGTTTGGCATTGGTAAACATTCCCATTCCAAAAGGGAGAAATCAAACAAAACAAAGGAGCTGCAGGCCCCACACAAGTTTGAAATATAGTAGGGTAGTCATTAAATCTTAAAGCTTCAAAAGAATATCCTTTGACTCCATGTCTTACATCCAGGGAATGCTTATGCAAGGGGTGGGCCTCAAAGAACATGAGCAGCTCTACTCCTGCAGCTTTTTGGAGTTAGCTTATAAGACTGTTCTCTTAGGTTACTGAGAGCCTGAAGCTTTTCCAGGTATAGGCTGCAAACCTGCCAGTGAATATACCATTCTGAGGTCTGAGGGACACTGGCCACCTTTCCAGAGCTTCCCTGGGAAGTGCCCTAGAGGGGACTCTCTGGGTCTTCTGACCCAATATTTCCCCTTTTCTCTTCCCTAGTATGGCTTCTCTGTGAGGACTCCACCCCTGTGGCAGACTTCTGCCTAAATACCCATCCTTTCTCATAAATCATCTAAAATCCAAGTGGAAGATGCTAAGCCTCCTTCAGTCTTACACTCTGCATGCCTAGAGACTTAACACCTTGGAGAAGCCAGCAGAGCTAATGGTTTGTACCCCCTAGTGTAGTGACTACAGCTGTACCTAAGTGCCTTTGAGCTTAGGCTGATGCCAGAGCAGCTGGGATCTAAGTAGCAGTGTCCCAAGGCTGTACAGGTCGGTGGGCCTGGAGCTGGCTCCTAAAACCTTTTTTCTTTCTTTCCTTTTTTTTTTACTAGGCCTCTGGGCCTATGATGTTAGAGGTTGCTATGAAGGTCTCTGAAATAACTTTGAGGCCTTTTCCTCATTGTTTGGGTATTAGTGCTTGGCTCCTTTTTAAGTTACATAAATATCTCTAGTGAGTGCTTACTCCATATCCTTCTTGAATTCCTCTTCCAAAACCACTTTTTCTTTCTTTGCCACATGGCCAAATTTTCCAAACTTTTATGGGCTCTTATTCCACCAGATACCCTAGGTTGTCACTCTGAAGTTCAAACATTCACAAACCCCTAGGGTATGAACAGAATGCACCAAGCTTTTTGCTAGGACGTAACACATGTGACTATTGCTCCAGTTTTCAATAAGTTTCTCTTTCCATCTGAGACCTCATCAGTCCAGTCTTCACTATCCATATTTCTGTCAGCATTTTGATCACAGCTATTTAATCACCCTTTAAGAAGTTCCAAACTTTTCCTCATCTTTGTGCCTTCTTCTGAGCCCTCCAAACTTTTCCAACATCTGCCTGTTACCCAGTCCCAAAGCATATTCTACATTTTCAGGTATCTTTTTATAAATGCCCAACTACTTAGTACCAAGTTTCTGTGTCAGGTTGTTCTTGTATTTCTACATAGAAATGCTTGAGACTGGATACTTTTTAAAGAAAAGAGGTTTAATTGGCTTGTGGTTCTGTAGGCTTTACTGCATGGAAACATGCGGTAAAGGAAGCATGGTGCTGACATCTGTTTGGCTTCTAGTGAAGCATCAGGAAGCTTTCAATCACGGCAGAAGGTGAAGGGAAAACAGATATGCCATAGGGAGAAAGCAGGAGCAAAGAAAGTGGCTACACTTTACAACAACAAGATCTCATGAGAAATTACAGATATGCCATAGGGAGAAAGCAGGGCAGGGGGAAGTACCATACTTTACAACAACCAGATCTCATGAGAAATTACAATCTTGAGGACAGCACCAAGGGGATGGTGCTAAACCATTCATGAGAAATCCACTCCCATGATCCACATCTTCTCTCACTAGGTCCCACCTCCTATACTTGGAATTACAATTCAACATGAGATATGGATGGGGACAAACATTCAAACTGTATCACTCCCCTATGCATACCTGAAAGGCCATGTGACGTTTCTAAAAGATAGCCTAGTCTCTATATATCTCTCTCAAGATCAAATCCTGAAATTTATAAGTATTAAATTCCACCTGAGTGAGCAACAAATCCTGGTGACAGAGAATTATTGTCCAAATATGCTGAGAGAGCTCTCTCTGCTTCATTACTGTGAATACAAATATATAATGATAGATAGCTCTGCAGTTTTTATAGACTAAGCTTGAAGAAACTATGAGCTGTAGATTTCCTATAGTAATTATAAATTAACTATAAGTTCATAAATTATATTTGTATCAAAGTTTATGTCAATGACCTCAATATGAATGTAACTAATTTCAAATATAAAATTGTATATTACCTGAAAATAATAGAATTGACAAAATTAGTTTTTGACTTTTAACTAATTTTATATGGAATAATAATGTCTTTGACCATGCCATATGTGTAAGGAAAGAAAGGTAGAAAAAAAGAGAAAAAAGAAAAGGTGGGGGAGAAGAAGGAATAGAGAGAAACAGATTGAGAGAGAGAGAAAGAGGGAGACAGAAGAAGAGAGACAAAGAGGAGGGAAGGGAAATTGACTTATTTTAATGAACTTTTGCATCAGTTATATATGTCTTTCTGTGTAGATGTGTGTGTGGCGTGTGTGTGTGTGTGCATGCATGCATTCATTGGTATGTATATTTAGCCCTAGAAAAATAGCTAGAAAGAAATACACCAATGTGCTGAAAGTTGTAATTTCTGTATAGTGGTTTATGACATTATCCTTTATACATTTTTTATTCCAAGTATTCTATAATATTTTCCAAGTATCCTATCATAAGAATGCACTGCTTTTGTTTCCATGAAACAACATATTTAAAAATATAATCTTTATAGTATGAATATAAATGTGCAAGGTGAACTGGTTAACCCATATAAAATATCAACTATTCATTATATTTTATGGTTCATAAAAGCATAAAGATCTACAGTCACGGCATAGGCAATTTCATTTCCCCAAACCAATTGACAAGGTCTATATTAACAGAAAGAAATAAGGTTTTGGGCCGGGCGCTGTGGCTCACGCCTGTAATCCCAGCACTTTGGGAGGCCGAGGTGGGTGGATCACGAGGTCAACAGATCGAGACCATCCTGGGCAACATGGTGAAACCCCGTCTGTATAAAAAATACAAAACATTAGCTGGGCATGGTGGCGCGTGCCTGTAATCCCAGCTATTCAGGAAGCTGAGGGGGGAGAATTGCCTGAACCCAGGAGGCGGAGGTTGCGGTGAGCCGAGATCGCGCCATTGCACTTCAGCCTAGGTAACAAGAGCGAAACTCCGTCTAAAAAAAAAAAAAAAAAAAAAAAAAGAAAGAAGGTTTCATTTTTTAAAATTATAAATCAGTTAGACTTAACTCTAAAGCAATAGAATCTTTTCAAGCCATGTAAGTGTGTGTGTGTGTGTGTGTGTGTGTGTGCGCGCGCGCCTATGTGTGTGGAGGTGAGTAGTGAGTGTAAAAGTGGCAAAAAGAAAAAACAGACACTGCATTTCTGAAATTTTTATCAGATTTCAAAAGGGCATTTAGGAACTCTTTCAAAATCGGTGCCATCTGGAAACATTAAAATGTCAAAGAAACTACCATTTACCGTTGGTGTTTTCTAATTTTCAGTGTTCTCTTCCTCCTGTTTCTCACCTCCTGCGTCTCCTCCTTCACCTACTCATCCTCCTTTTCCTTTTTCTACCATTTCTCCTTTTCAAAATTTGTTTTAATATGACAGATCTGAGGCTAAAAGGTATTATATAAAATTAATTTTAAAAAATATTTTCTGATTTTTAAAATATAAAAAGATTTCTATCCATTCTCATGTTTTTTCCTTTTTCTTTACCTTCATTCTAATGCCCTTGATACTTCTCCAATTTGAGCGTTTTTTTAAATAGGGTCTGATTTTTGTTAATAATACCAAAAAATTACTCAACCCAATTAATCTCTTTAACCTTATCCATATTTTATCTTTTCTATCCCTGTGTAAAGAAAGTATCTCCTAACATTTTTTTCTTCAAACTATATTGAATACGCTCTTGTTTACTGTTATTTTATAAATTGGAATCTTCTCAGTTTGGTGTAACACTGAATCATCATGTGGGAGTTATCATCAGATACTCAAAGATGTTCAATTTGTTAACATCAATGGTTCAATTTTTTGAGCCCTGCTGAGTGTAAAAAAGGAAAGGAAATCAAGCAGGTGAACATTCTCTTCTTTTACTCTTTATAGTCAGACCACTCGATATGAGGATTAAACTTTGTTCTTGGATGATAATTAAATTACCCTATTTAGAACAGCATATGTACTGGGAATGGCTAAAAGCCTTAAAAATCAATTGAGAGCTGATACGATTTGGCTGTGTTCTCACCCATATTTAGTCTTGAATTGTAGTTCCCATAATCCCCACATGTTGTGGGAGGGACCCAGTGGGAGGTAATTGAATCATGGGGGTGGTTTTCCCCTTGCTATTCTCATGATAGTAAGTTTTCATGATATCTGATGGTTTTATAAAGGGCTTTTGCCTTTGCTCAGCTCTCATTATTTTTTTTCTACCACCACGTGAAGAAGGATGTGTTTGCTTCCCCTTCCACAATGATTATAAGTTTCATGAGGCCTCCACAGCCACGCTGAGTCAATTAAACCTCTTTTCATAAATCACCCCATCTCAGGTATGTCTTAGCAGCATGAGAATGGACTAATACAGCAAAATTGGTATCACAGAGAGTGGGGCATTACTGTAAAAATACCCGAAAATGTGGAGGTGACTTTGGAAATGGGTAACATGTAGAACTTGAAAACAGTTTAGAGGGCTCAGAAGAAAACAGAAAAATGTGAGAAAGTATGAAACTTCCCAAAGCGTGGAGGGCTCAGAAGACAGGAAGATGTGGGAAAGTTTGGAACTTCCTAGAGACTTGTTGAATGGCTTTGGCTAAAATCCTGATAGTAATATGGACAATAAAGTCAAGGCTGAGGTGGTCTCAGATGGAGATGAGGAAGTTGTTAGAAACTGGAGTAGAGGTCGCTTTTGTTATGCAAAGAGACTGGCAGCATTTTGCCCTTGCCCTAGAGATCTGTGAAACTTTGAACTTGAGAGAGATGATTTAGGATGTCTGGCAAAAGAAATGTCTAAGCAGCAAAACATTCAAGAAGAAGCAGAGCATAAAAATTTGGGCAACTTGCAGACTGATGATGCAGTAGAAAAGAAAAATCCATTTTCTGGGGAGAGAAATTCAAGCCTGCTGCAAGGATTTGCATAAGTAATGAGAAGTCAAATGTGAATCACCAAGATAATGGAGAAAATGTCTCCAGGGCATGCCAGAGAGCTTCGCAGCAGCCCTTCCCATCACAGGCCTGGAGGCCTAGATAGGAAAAATCCTTTAGTGGACCAGGTCCAGGGGCACCCAGCTCTGTGCAGCCTCAGGACATGGTGCCCTGTCTCCCAGCTTCAGCCATGGGCCAAAGGGGCCAGAGTATACCTTGGGCCATTGCTTCAGCGTGTGCAAGCCCCAAAGCTTGACAGCTTCCACATGGTGTTGGTCCCATGGGTGCACAGAAGACAAGAACTGCATTTTGGAAACCTCTGTGTGGATTTCAGAAGATGCTTGGAAATGCCTGGATGTCCAGGCAAAAGTTTGCTACAGGGGTGGAGTCCTCATGGAGAACCTCTGTGGTGTGGAAAGGAAATATGGGCTTGGAACCCCCATATAGAGTTCCCACTGGGGCACAGCCAAGTGGAGCTGTAAGAAGAGGGTGGTCATCCTGCAGACTCAGAATGGTAGATTCACTGACAGCTTGCACTATGCACCTGGAAGTGCTGCAGGCACTCAATGCCAGCCCATGAAAGCAGCCAGAAGGGGGTCTGTACCCTTCAAAAGCACAGGGGAGTGGCTGTCCAAGGCCATGGGAACCCACTGCTTGCATCAGCATGACCTGGATATGAGACTTGGAGTCAAAGGAGATTATTTTGGAACTTTAAGGTTTAATGACTGCCCTATTTGATTTCAGACTTGTGTTGGGGCCTGTGGCCTTTTAATTTGGGCCAATTTATCTCATTTGAAGCAAGTGTATTTTCCCAATGCCTCTACTCCAATTGTATCTAGGAAGTAACTAACTTGCTTTTGATTTTGCAGGCTCATAGGTGGAAGGAACTTGCCTTGTATCAGATAAGGCTTTGGACTTAAACTTTTCAGTTAATGGTGGAATAAGTTCATACTTTGGGGGACTGTTAGGAGGGCATTATTGTGTTTTGAAATGTGAAAAAATAAGATCTGGGAGGGGGCAGGGATGGAATGATATGGTTTGGCTATGTCCCCACCCAAATCTCACTTTGAATTTTAGTTCCTACAATCCCCACATGTTTTGAGAGGGACTTGGTGGGAGATAATTGAATCATGGGGTGGTTTTACCCATGCTATTCTTGTGATAGTAAGTTCTCATGGGATCTGATGGTTTTATAAGGAGCTTCCCCCTTTGCTCAGCTCTCCTTATTCTCCTTCCTGCTGCCATGTGAAGAAGGACAGGTTTGCTTCCCCTTTTGCCATGAGTGTAAGTTTCCTGAGGCCTCCCCAGCCATGCTGAACTGTGAGTCAACTATAACTCTTTCTTATAAAATATCCAATCTCAGGTAGGTCTTTATTACCAGCATGAGAACAAACTAATACAATAGCCTTTCTGTCCATTTCATGATGAAAAATCAGACCTATGTACATGAACCTAAATGAAGAATTGTTCTTTTATAGAAGAGGATACTGTTCTTTGTTAAAGCATCTTCACTAGATACTTTTTCCTATTAATTTATGCTTGAATAATTAAGTAACAATGCTTTTTTACACTATCTCAATTATTTTCTTTGTCAAACAAATGTTTATTGATTTTCCAAGATGCACCAAGTGCTGTTTAAAGTAAAGCAGTATACCAAACATACAAAAATTTTTATTCTCAGGAAGTAAGTATTCTAGTGGCAGAGAAACACTAAAGAATATGCACAACATATTGAACAAGTGGTGATTGGTGCCAAAGAGATAACCTTAAAGAATGAAAGGGGTCATAAAGTGGCAGAGTAAATAGTTGAAATCTTAGATAGATTGGCCATTTGACTTTGAACATTTATATTCACATTATAAACATCCGATTTTCAAACATGTTGTTGTGTGGAAGTAAAAACAGTATGTTCCTTATAGATTATTTGGAAAAAATTCCAAAAATATAGAAGGTAACAAAAATACATCATAAATTAACTTTTACTACCTAGAAATTAGAACTTTTATCACATTGGTTTATTCTGTTCATTATTCAGGCTGGAGTGCAGTGGCACAATCTCGGCTCACTGCTACCTCTGCTTCTCGAGATCAAGTGATTCTCCTAGCTGGAATTATGGGTGTGTGCCATCACACCCAGCTAATTTTTGTATTTTTAGTAGAGATGGGGTTTCCCCATGTTGGTCAGGATGGTCTTGATCCCTTGATCTTGTTATCTGCCCACCTTGGCCTCCCAAAGTGCCAGGATTACAGGAGTGAGCCAACAAACCTGGCCATTCTGTTCATTATTGTAAATAAAGAGATTTATACATATAAATGCATGACAATTATGTACATACAGGCAGACAGACACACACACATGAATGTAAATGATGTTTTTTAAACAATCACAACTATTTACCATTAGTGGTTATTGAGTAGTATCAGGTGATATGGTTTGGCTATGTTTCTCCACCTAAATTTAATCTCAAATTGTAATCCTTATAATCCCCACATGTAGAGGGAGGAACGCTCTGAGAGGTTATTGGATCATGGAGAACATTCCCCCATGCTATTTTCCTAATAGCAAATGAGTTCTTATGAGATCTGATGGGTTATAAGGGACTCTGCCTTCTTTGCTCTTCACACTTCTCTCTCTTGCCATCCTGTGAAGAAGGTGCCTGCTTCCCTTTCACCTTCTGCCATGATTGTAAGTTTCCTGATGCCTCCCCAGCCATGTGAAACTATGAGTCAATTAAACCTCTTTTTTTTTTTTTGAGACAGAGTCATGCTCTGTCACCCAGGCTGGAGTGCAGTGGCATGATCTCAGCTTACTGTAACCTTTGCCTCCTGGGTTCAAGCTATTCTCCTGCCCCAGCCTCCTGAGTAGCTGGGACTATAGGCATGTGCCACCATGCCCAGCTAATTTTTGTATTATTAGTAGAGATGGGGTTTCACCATGTTAGCCAGGCTGGTCTTGAACTCCTGAGCTCATGATCCACTCACTTTGGCCTCCCAAAGTGCTGGGATTACAGGCATGAGCCACCGCGCCTGGCTTAAACCTCTTTTCTTTATAAATTACCCTGTCTCAGATATTTCTTTATATTAGTGTGAAAATAGATATATACATCAGGTAAGAATTTACATTCTAGGATAAATTGTTCTGGTTCTAATCCAGGTCCTGGTACTGCTTTTTCAACAAGTTGCAGATGTATGTTTCAGTTTAATAAAATATAGAAAATGAAATATAATCACACCTGGCTCACCATGTCATAAAAATCAAGTTGTTTTACCCATTCACAAAGACACAAACATGTTGGCATGCACACATCATACCTAGTAAGTTTTTAAATATAAATTAATATAAAAGTAATTAAGAAGAGTTTGGTAAAATGTCTTTTGCAGATAAAAACATGGTAGAACACGCATTCCATTTTGACAATTTTTAACAATTAAGGAGCAAGCAACAATTAAGTTTCTAAACAAGGGGACCGCGGTGGCTCTGGCCAGTTGTCCTGGCACTTGAGGAGGCGAGGCTATGAATTCAAGGCCAACCTGAGCAACATAACAAGCTTTCATTGATTAACAAAAAAAATTAAAAAAAAAATAAAGTTTCCAAAAAAGATGATTGGATATAACAAATTTGAAGTTTATCGTTTTTATACTTGCTATTTTCAGGACTTAATTCTGTTTTAATTTTTATATAGATTTAAATTATATTAACTGATAGTGCTTACATGCCCACGCCAGCAAAGTATATGAATGGCATCAGCCTTTGTTGATCTTAAGAGACATTACATGCTTCCAGGTTCACAGTGTCATAAGTGCTTGTGTTTCTCAGGTTATATAAACGTGAGTAAATTAAAGTAGAAGTGAATCAGCATATATGGTAGACCATCTTAAGATCTATATTCCTTTTATTATATTTTCAGATTTTTTTCTCATTTCAATTGTTATTTGAGTGGCAAAGAAATCATTTCTGTATCCCATATTGTTTGAGGTAATAAACATCACATTTAGCAGTTGAAATATAATAAACATTCAGGATTTGATATGGTCAGACCAAAGAGAGATAGTTTGTGGTCCTGTATAGGTCTTAGAAGTGAAGTGACCCATAACTAGAATTACTGAGGATTACTGAAGACCTGATTTATTTTAAGGCTCTTATCTACTACTGGAATCATTTTTAAATATTGATATCTTAAAGATCACAGAACTTGAACATTAGGAAGTAACAAATAAGTTTCTGTTAAAAGGAGACAAAAGCAAATAATAATCATTTGCCATTTTAATTATATAATTTTTTCAGTGTGGCTTTTGAAATTGACATTTTGGCCATGATAAATTGATGAACTCCTATAAGGGTAAAAGGCAGCTATCTCCAGCCTTTTTCACATTTTTTCCACAGACAGGGGAAGTGGGGGTGGTTTCAGGATGATTCAAGTGTTTTACATTTATTGTGCACTTTTTCCATCCCTTCCTTCCTTCCTTCCTTCCTTCCTTCCTTCCTTCCTTCCTTCCTTCCTTCCTTCCTTCCTTCCTTCCTTCCTTGAGAGTCTTGCTCTGTCACCAAGGTTGGACTACAGTGGCATGATCTTGGCTCATTGCACCCTCTGCCTCCCTGGCTCAAGTAATTCTCCTGACTCAGCCTCCTGAGTAACTGGGATTACAGGTACACACCACCATGCCCTGCTAATTTTTGTATTTTCAGTAGAGACAGGGTTTCACCATGTTGACCAGGCTGGTCTTAAACCCCTGAGCTCAAGTGATCTGCTTGCCTCAGCCTCCCATACTGTTGGGATTACAGGCATGAGCCACTGTGCCTGACCATGTACACTTTATTTCTATTATTATTACATACTCATCATAATGTAGAATCAGTGGAAGCCCTGATTTTATTTTTCTACAACTAAACAGTTCCATCTGAGGATGATAGATGACAGTGACAGATTATCAGGCATTAGATTCACGTAAGGAGTACCCAACCTAGATCACTCTCATGTGCAGTTGACAATAGGGTTTGTGCTCCTATAAGAATTCAATGCCTCCACTGATCTGACAGGAGGCGGAGCTCAGTTTTGCTCACTTGCCTGCCACTCACCTCCTGCTCTTCTGCCTGGTTCCTAACAGACCATGGACCAGTACCACTCTGTCACCCCGGAGTTAGGGACCCTGGTATAAGGAACTCTTTCCACTGGTACATTATATAGTTATACAAATGTCTAGAAATTTTTTTAATCTACAAATAAGTTCTCAATCAATATTTGGCATTTGGTGGTGAAATGGAATGTTTACAAGCCCAAATGAATGAGAGAGTTATTGCTGGCTACAACACTTAAAATCCACAAACAATGGGAGATTCAGCAGTATTTTCTCCCTATCTTCTGTAAATTCATGGGCTGATAGACATTTTAGAGGGTAAAAAACATGGTTTTTATGCTCAAGTAGTTTACAGCTTAGCTTTTGGATGGAGAAAAGGAGAGACAAGATATATATACATGAGGCAATGAGAGAAAAATCCAATGGCAATATAGTAGCAAAGCTGTCACAGACTAGCAGATGCATAGATTATTTTGGGCTAGAGAATAAGTATCATTCCCAAGACCCCATGAAAAGAAACAAGCAGCAGCAACAACAACAACAACAAAACAATGAGTATAGATTTAGATATTTAGAGGTTAATTTTTGAATTGCTTTTACTCTGTGAGGATGACAAGAGAATGAAATTTCTCTTTAGAGAAAAAAAGTGTGCATTCCAAAATATTCATATTCATATTCCCACAACTCAAAGAATAGCATGAAGTTAAAAATGGTAAAGAGAATAAAATTACAGCCTAGAAGGAAAGGCATTTTAAATGACACTGGACTTTAAGATACATTCATTTCAAACTCCACCTTGAATGCTAAGGAGCATGTATTTGATTACCAAATGATAAGAAGTCATTGTAGACAGGTGAAAAAGAGTGAAATAATTATACACACCCATGAATCTTTCAACAACAGCCTTCACTCACTCCCCACTTCAGTCTTTATGAAGTAACTTTTAGTTTTTAGTAACAGTCACCCAAACAGACCCAACTTTGAAACCCATTAATACAAAATTGATTAAACACTAAAAAAAAACCACCAAACCAAAACAAACAAACAAACAAACAAAAAAAAAAACAGGGAAAATTCATCACAGGTAAATAAATAAAAGAACTTTACATTTCACATTATATATCTCTGTTCTTTCCATTCAAACATCTCTAATTTTCTACTCTTGTTCTGAAAAATTTCTTTACCTCAGTTCATAAAAATAAAACTCAGTAGTTTGGTAAAGGGAGGTTATGCATTTTCTTGAAACATGTCATTTGAAAGTATCACTGTCTTCACCCAAAGATGTTTCTCAAAGCTTATTTGCTCCCCCGCTCCCTCTAAAAATATAGGTCCCTCTTTAGGGAAAGAATCACTGCTAAAAGTTTAGTTAAAAAACAACAACAACAACAGATTTTGAAAGATGTCATGTGATTTGTCATGGATCTTGACGTGCAACTGTTATTTTGGCAGTAATTTGTGGAGTAAAGAGCTAGCAGTGAATTTTGTACTTTATTTAACTCCAAATAGTTAATAGACAGTGGTAGGTAATTTTCAATTGTGTTGTTGGGGAATTGGTGTTATTTAATTACATTTGGGATAACTGAAAAATTGTCCTTCTTGGAGCCATGCAAAGCAGGATTATTTGTATCACCGAGAGAATAGGCTAGAAGAAATACGTTCTGCAATGAAAGCAAGAAAATTTGTCTGTCTTGCCTATGGCTCAGTGAAAGGAGGAAAAAGTCTACACTAAAAATTGATAAATTCATCCCAGAAAGTCTCAAAAGGAAGAATGCATTTATAGTAGCCATTAGTTGGTACTGCCCCATACACTTGGAAGGAAACAAAAATGTTCTGGAGAAAAGCACATTTAATATGGGCCTTGTTGAATTTCTGTTAATAAAATAACTTGAATATTTCAAAAGTTACACATTTCCACAAATCACAATACACACAGTGTTTGGAAAAAACAACAACAAATAAACATGCATTGGCAAAATTAAAAGTTGCCAAAAGAATTCAGATATTGAGTTACCAAATGTAGAATACTGTAATGTGATTTATGTCAAGAAATGTGTTTGATAATATGAGCATAAAGATAATAAATAAAAAGAACAAGGAAATTTGAAAAGGAACTACATGAGCACATTCATATATAATAATGTAATAATTGGCATAAAAAGTTCACTGTTTAGAGAATCAACATAGATTCAGAGACTAATGAGCTGGAATATAAATCTGAAGAATAATATAAAATATAGCAGAAAACAATACATTTAAAACTCTGAAGACTAGGCTAACATATAAAGGATATAATGAGAAATTTTATTATGCCTAATTGGAAATCTGGAAAAAGAAAAAGGATAGAGATAATGGTGGAAGGTTACTGAGCTGTTGAGAGACATACATCTTCAATTTCAGGAAGCTCAATGAATATCAAACACATAAATGAAAACAAATACATATCTAGATTCAATGTAGTAAAAATCCAGAATTTAAGACAAGAAAAACTCTGAAAAGCATTCAGGAACATAAATGATTACCTACAAATAGTAATTAGACAGAGCGCTGACTTCTCAAGAATAATGATGGAATTCATCAGATAGTGGTACAAATATCCTCAAATTATAGAGAATCACCCTCCATGCAGAATTGCATACCTTGTGAAAAACCATCTTTAATATTAAAGGAAAACATTTGCAGAAAAAAATCTGAGTTTTTTTTATGTACCAAGAAACACTAACTAGATGGCATTATAAAAAAAAATTGAGGACAGTATAAAGCATTGTATTTCCATACTTATACAGTGCATAAATATGTAAAATACTTATACTGAAGGCCTGATATGTAAAATACAATGCAGAATAAGAAAACGAAAATGTGAATAAATACAAACCATAATATATATATCTTGGGCTGGTAAATAAATATAAATCTCGACTAATGGGCAATAATAACATAAAACATTAGAACTGATGTTTTAGGGGACTGAAAATACCGAGGAAGTGGGTAAAGTTACTGGTTAACTTTAGACTCTTATGAAGTATACATTTTATATACATACATACGTGTGTGTGTGTGTGTGTGTGTGTGTGTGTGTATAAATTGACTAGTTGCCACTAAAATACTGCAGTGGGTAAATTCCACAGCAATGGATATGGGAAACACACTTTTAAAAATTAAAAAGTAAATGGAGAAAATTTAAAAAAAAAAAAGAAAAAAATGAGAAAGCACAAAATGGTGAATGTAATAGAAATAAACCCAAATGTATAAAAAATGCATTGTTATTATCTCTGAGGGGTTTCAATTAAAATAAAATGATGACTTTCAACAGAGGGGAAAATTGAGGCAAACCATTACCTGCATTACCAAGGCTAATAATGAGTATGTAGTTTAGGATAAGAGTCAATGAATCTGTTAACTATACCCAGAAGGACACAGACAAATTAATTTGGAAGCAGCTCTAGTCCAAGATAAGTCTCCCTCATTTTCCATCATGCAATATATGATGTAAGGTGCTTGGCAGTTTGTATTATTCTAATCCTTTAGGAAGTTAAGATTTTTTTTTAAGATTCTGAGATTTAAAGAAAAGTCTTACTTGATACACTTTGTACAAAACAAAAAACTTCTCCAAAATAAAAAAAGCCTCAAGACATAATGATAGGCAATGCAGAGAAGGAAACAGTATTATGAAACAGTGAGTAGGCAGCTTTAGAATGTTCATAAAGAAAGCATCCCTGAAGAATTAACATGTCAGCAAATAACTACATATCAGACAATTGAAGCCACCCCTGGAAAGACATGGGGAAAGAACTGCTACAAAGATTCTAAGGCAAGATGAGACTATCAGGAATTTAGAATGAGAAGGTGGCCTGGTTGACGGTGGAAAGAGTAAAGATCAAAGATGTAGGTGGACCATACAGAACCTCACAATCCTGGTTTTAAAGTTTGGATTTTTTTCTGAGTTTGATAGAAGTCATCAGATTGTTTTAACAGTAGTGTGACGTGATCCAATTTCTATTTGAAAATCACTTAACCTGCTCTGTGGAGGATGGAGTGTAAGGTAGTAAAAGTAGAAAAAGATAGGCCAGTTAGGAGTCATGGCTATGATCTATGTGAGAGATGACTGTGGCTTGGTGTAACATTAGAATAAGAATGGTGAAGGGCTGGACATGGTGGCTCATTCCTGTAATGCTAGCACTTTGGGAGGCTGAGGTGGGTGGATTGCTTGAGCACAGGTGTTCAAGACCAGCTGGGGCAGCATGATGAAACTCTGTCTCTACCAAAAGTACAAAAAAAAAAAATTAGCTGGGTATCATGGCATACACCTGTGGTACCAGCCACTCAGGAGGCTGAGATGGGAGGATCACTTGAGCCTGGGAGGTGGAGATATTACTGAGCTGAGATCGTGCCACTGTGAACATTGGAAAGATTTGGCATTTGTTGGGAGTAGAGTTGAAAGAACTAGGTGATGAATTGCTTTTAAGAGTGAGGGGAGAAAAGGAACCATGGAAAAGTGGAAATAACTTGAGCATTTAGATGCATTGAAGAGTTCCCATTACTTTAAAAGTTTTTCAGTTAATTCTGTTTATGTCCCAACCCATGCAGTTTACTTAGGGGTTTTTAGTGTCTGCAATATCTGAGCTGTTCTTGGTTCTGTGGACTGATAAGCATCATTCTTGTTGGCTTCTTTATGCATCCTCAGCTTTTCCCCTGTCTCGGTTCTAGTCAGGTACTGGTTGCTTATCTTCCATTTTAGGATTCCAGAATTGTGAGAACATTTATTATTGGATGTTATTATAGGTAAAGCACTGAAAATAATGCCTGGAACAAAGTACGTGCTATATTAGTGCTAGTTATTATTGTTATTTTGATATTTAGTATTACTTGTTCTTGTGGATTATCTTTTCAAATTCCTTACTGTCATTTCTTTGCCAGTTTTAAAGGAATTAGAAATAAGAAAGCGTGAGTCAATGTACAGGCCTAGATCTATTCTGGCTACTGTAACAAAATACCTTTGACTGGGTAATTTACAAATAACAGAAATTTATTGCTCACAGATATGGAGGCTGGGAAGTCCAAGATGAAGGCATCAGAAAATTAGGTGTCTGGTGAGCACTCATTTCTCAGAGATGACGCCTTCTATATGTTCTCACATGGTGGAAGGGATAAATAGGCTTCCTCAAACCTCTTCGACATGGCACAAGGTGATTTACATTAATGAATCATCTTCCAAATGCCCTACATCTTAATACAGTTGCCTTTGGAATTAGTTTTTAACCTATGAATGTTCAAAGGGAACCATAGGAGCCCATATTTAATATAAGAAG
Organism: Callithrix jacchus; assembly: GCF_049354715.1. Lineage (NCBI taxonomy): Eukaryota > Metazoa > Chordata > Mammalia > Primates > Cebidae > Callithrix > Callithrix jacchus. Next base: position 91,773,588 of record NC_133511.1, read on the forward strand.
TCTCATGCTTGTAATCCCAGCACTTTGGGAGGCTGAGGCAGGTGGATCACCTGAGGTCAGGAGTGTGAGACCAGCCTCACCAACAAAGTGAAACCCTGTCTCTACTAAAAATCCAAAAATTAGCTGGGCATGGTGGTGCACGCCTGTAATTCCAGCAACTCAGGACGCTGAGACAGGAGAATCGCTTAAACCCAGGAGGCGGAGATTGCAGTGAGCCAAGATCGCACCATTGCACTCCAGGCTAGGTGACAGAGACTCCATCTCAAAAAAAAAAAAAAAAAAAAAAAAACGGATAAGAAAGAAATCTAAATTCTGTATCCTTTGTTCCTTCTAGTTCGGGCCAAATCAAGGCACCTGATTCAGGATCATCTTCCTTTTTCAAAGTACTTTTTCTCTTAAAGTAACCTGAGATTATTGTGAAAACTAAAACCTAATGTGTTACAGATCAGAATGCAATAGTTAAAATTCATTTAGAATGGGATAACCTCTTAGGTAAATTGCTGTCATTTTCTAACAGTCAATGTATTGCTCAGACTTCAGTTTAATTATCAAGAGCTTTCTAGCATGTGATCATAGAAGATCCATGAAGCACCACACAAAGCTATAGATTTTGTTTGTTTAGTTATGTTTTACTGTAGCACTTGCCATTTCCTTTTCCTAGACTGTTCTCCCAGAGCTGGCTACTCTATCATCAGTTAGGCCTCAATTCAATATCACTACTTTCAATGGGCTTTTTCCTACTCTGACCATGCTTTTTAAACAGCATATACATTACATCCATCCCCTTACCAAGTTTTGTTTATGCAGAATTATTCATGTAGTTATTGACTTTGTCTGAACCATCTCATCCCATTTGAATGTAAATACCAGTCTTGTTCACTAGCACATAGTACAATAACTGTCTCATAAAAGGGGTATAATGTTTGTTGACTGAAAGAATGATTTCACTGGCTTCCATATACACAGCTGGTAAATCCTCATTCTTGCCACATCTCTAACCCAAACTCTACATTCTTTTGTATCTAATGTAAAATATTGCCAACAGTGTCCAGAGAATGACTTGTCCAGAGCTTTTCTCATCAGGGGGCTGTGGGCAGGGCCATTTTCCAAGGACAATGATTATCAGATAACTTCCCAATAGAGCAAATAATTGGTATTTTATTTTTAGAAGTAAACATGAAATGGATTTATGGCTAAACAATTTGTTTCTTAAAAATATACTGTTGATGTCAAAAATGCCATGATTGTATTCTTTCTAAAATTGTATTTTGAATGTAGGATTATTCTGAATTTTTATTAATATATTCACTCTCTATTTCATAATCTCCCTACATTCTAGCAAATTTTGGGTTAATAATTTATTATGTGTATGTGTTTATATATATGAAATCTATTAATATATAGATATATTTCAATTTGTGCAAAGAGCTTTCTGGGCTTACTAGTTTCATCAAAAGTGAAATGGGTTGCTTAAGCAATGGTAAAACCATGAGACATATCAGTTAGGATTTCCCAAATTAGAATTCCAAGACAGTAACTTTGGCTCTTCTGATATTATAATAAAAACAGTAGTAGCCATACAATGAATATGCAACCTGTTTGTTTTTAAAGCAATGCTAGCTTCAGAAATGGTGGCTAGCCTGATGTACTTCCCAGTGTGCTGGAGTTTCTGGAAATTAAAATTTAATCAGCAAGAACATTTTCTAACACATTATACTTGGCTCATTTGCTCTTACTCCTTCACCCTCATCCACCCCCTCTGATAATATATCAGATAAAAAGAATTATAGAACTTATACCTTAAGAAAATGTTATACAAATTAGTCTTATTTTTTAAAGCTTGGTACCTAAGAAGCATAAGTTATAGAAGCAGGCTGTTGTCCCCACATGTTCCTCTACTGTGAAGTTAGTCATCACGTCTCACAAATTACATAAATATTCTTTCAAAGCCCACTTCTATCTGTTAGCAAGCTTACAACAGTGATGAACTTGCCTTGTAAACTCTGGTTTCTTCCTCCTTTAGGATGTTCTAAGGCTATGAAAAAAATTGTACTGCTTATATAATTAGAAGTATGTGTTACCCAAGCTGGGAGAGTGCCTTCTGCAGTTGTGAAAACACTGGCATTAATTGGAGAAATGTCAGAGTTGTAGCCCCTGAGCATAACTATTTTTGAGTCATAATTATTTTCCTACAGTTACAAATCCTTAGGCAATTACATTTATTCTAATCTGTGGTAGCTCTGACTCTCAGTGCAATATACTTGACTTGAGATTTGTGTAAATTCTATTAACATTGTGATCTTCAGTCCAGAATAAAAGTTATCCATTCATGTTTATATTGCAGTGCTGCTAAATGAAGTTAAGTCTGTATCCATGTTTTCCAAAATGTAGTATCCTATTAAATTATGCAAGGAAATAAAGGACTTTAGTGATCAAATTAGGTAGAAATGTTTAAAATAATATTTGCCATCCTGTAATCACTTCTGAGATAGATATTAATAGTAAAAATTAGCACATTAAACACTCAAATTCATTTTACAAGCTCTGGTCAAACCTTTTTTTTTTAAATAATTAAGCTTATTTTTTAACCAATATCTACAATATTCTATAAAAGTATTCCTAAAGACTACTTTGAGAAATGTCAACCAGAGTACGTCATTAAAACTCCATTTTCTGTCATGTTTATCTGTGTGTTTAGTTGTGAGAATCTTGACTTTTTTCCGCATTTGATGCTATGGTTCAACAATCACATGTTAGAATGGACTATATGAGGAAGGGCTTAAAGAGGATTAAATGAAAATCTTTTAAAGGAAAAAGAATCTTCCAATTCATCTAAGTGCTCAAGGCCCAATTCTCATGTTTCCTTGATTCCTGCTTTTTCCTTATTTCTAAAACTCATTTATCACCTAGTCCTTTTAGTTCTATTCCGAACATGCTAAATCTTTCCAGTTTTCCCCATGATTCCTATAATATAATGATATTGTAGGCCAAGCCACCACAATTTTCGCCTAGATTAATGCAGTAGCCTTCTCACTGGCCTTTGTGCTTATATTCTTACTCCCTAGACATTATCATTTCTAAATTTAGTAGCATTTAGAGTTCTTTTCACAAATGTATCAAAACAGTAAAACACGGCAAGCCTAATTCTGTGAACATCTCTCTTTGATTTGGTATCTCAACCTTTCTGTGAATATTTACCCTGGCATTTCTACCATGTCTAACTTTGTTCTTAAGAATTCGATTTTGCCTAATCAGGCTCTTCCTCTCTGGGCTTCAAAAATCCTCTACCCTCTTGTATGCTTACTCATTTTCTTGAGTTATTTTATATAGCTTTGCTAAATCCTACTTGTTCTTCAAAATTTTTCTCACATGGTATCAATATTCTTTTTTTTTTGAGATGGAGTCTTGCTCTGTAGCCAGGCTGGAGTGGTGCAGTGGTGCGATCTTGACTCACTGCAACTTATTTTATATAGCTTTGCTAAATCCTACTTGTTCTTCAAAATTTTTCTCACATGGTATCAATATTCTTTTTTTTTTTGAGATGGAGTCTTGCTCTGTAGCCAGGCTGGAGTGGTGCAGTGGTGCAATCTTGACTCACTGCAACTTCTGCCTCCTGGATTCTAGTGATTCCCCTGTCTCAGCCCCCTGAGTAGCTGGGACTATAGGTGAGCACCACCATCACTGGCTAATTTTTTTTTTTTTTTGTATTTTATTAGAGACAGGTTTTCACCATGTTGCCCAGGGTGATCTCGATCTCCTGATCTCATGATCCTCCCTCCTGGGTCTGCCAAAGTGCTGGGATTACAGGCATGAGCCTCAGCGCCCAGCTGGCATTAATATTCTTTACATAAAGTTACGTAACATTTGATGCTTAGAAATTACATGAAAAGATCAATTAAGATAAGCTTCATAATGAATGAATAAATGAATTGATTGAGCAGATGGAAAAATAGATTGGATAAGTAATAGATAAAATAGATAAAATGAGCATATTAGGAGCCAAGTTTCTAATTTTTGGAAAAAGCGTTTGCAAACATATAAAAGAGGAAAACTAGAAACAACCCTGAGATCCTTCAGTAGGTATTGATATGTTAGTTTTATATTGCTGCTACAACAAATTACCACAAATGTAGTCAATTAAAATGATATAAATTATCTTACAGTTCTGGAGGTCAAAAATCGAAAATTAGACTCACTGGACTAACGTTAAGCTGTCAGAATGGCTGATTTCTTCTTCAGGCTGTAGGGGAAAAAATCTCTTTTATTGCATTTTCCAGCTTCTAGAGGCTGCCTGCATTCCTGGCTCCTGTCCCATTTCTCTTTCAATGCGGTGTAGCATTCACAAATCTCTTTAAATGTCTAACCTCTGCTTCCCTTACGACATCTCAGGTGACGATGACTGTGACTCTCCCTTCTCCCTATTGATAGGACCCCTGTGATTACACTGGGCCTATCTGGATAATCCATATTCCTTTTCCTACCTCGAGATCCTTATCACAGGTTTCAGGGATTAGGATGTGGACATCTTTGGAAAAGGGGAATATTACTCTGCCTACTATAGACAGGAACTGGAAACATCAATTTGAATGTGATGTCAAAGTTTTACACACATACATACACACACATATATATGTGGTTACAGATTTGTGTGAAGTTGTTTTTATGTATATTTACATATATAAGCATATGTGTGCATGTGTGTGTAATTTACTTAATTGCTGAAAGAACCTAGAAGCAAGATCACCTGGTAGCAACAAACACACCAGGTGCCCAGATATTAGTTTTAAATATCTTCCAGTAAAAAGAACTGAGACTTATTTAAAAAATGATTAATGGGGTAGGAAAAATATATGATGAGTTTGGGATAACTCTTTGTGCTTGGAATTAAGAATGTATCAGAAAATGTGGTGGCATATAAAACAGACACAGGCCAAATCCAGAGGAATTTTAGCAAAAAAATAAATAATGATAATAATGGAACATAACCTAGTGATTAAAGTAAAAATCTTTAATATGACTCCATATTTGTAGAAATAAGTATGAATAAATATATAACTAAATGGAGGAAGTGTGAGCTCTTCCTTACATTACAACGCCAAATGGTGATGAAAAAGCACCTGTTGGCAACCATCACAGTGCTCATTAGTTAATGTGGAAGTTTCAAAGGAAGTTAAGGCTGGAGGGAGGAAATTTAATGAGGAATACAATTTTCATAATTCATATTATCTCTTGACAAAATACTAGTCAATTACAAATGAAAAGATGGTAGTTTATGAAGAACCTTTCAGATACCAGCAGGACCAGGTGATATATATTGGCATCCCCATGTTGCAATGGGTTGACATCCTGAGCCCACTTATCCAATGTACTGAGAAGAACACAACATTATTTCTGTAGTATTTGTGCCAGGAAAGTAGGAGGAAACGTCGTACTAATTCAGGTTGAGCTTTATTCTATAGAATGTCAGGACTATATAATCTTTAAAATTGCAAAGACTTGAGAAGCATTCCAGATTGCAATGCTTAAGAGAAAACAACTACATACATATTCCTGGATGGTATCCTGAACCAAAATTTTGTTAAAAATGAACACTGTTAAGATAATTAGTAAAATTTTAATCATATATGTAAATTATATGTAACGTGTTGATTTTTTGACCTGGAATTTTGAATGTGTTTACGTAGGTAAGTAGTAGAAGTTTTTATTTTTGTTTGTTTGTATTTTGTTTTGTTTTGGGGAAGAGGGAGACACACTCAAGTATTTAGAGGTGATGGGGCACCATGATAGCAGCTCTGAAAAGCCTCAGACAAAGTCTCATAATAATTAGAGTGAAGTGTGCCAGAGACAGAATTTGAGAGAGAGAGAGAGGAGAGAGAGAGAGAGAGCGTGTGCGCGTGAGAGAGAGAATGAATGAATATAGTTATTTGGTGCAAGTGTAGTATCTTTTTTAGTAGAGACGGGGTTTCACCATGTGGGCCAGGCTGGTCTGGAACTACTGACCTATAGAATGTCAGGATTCTATAATCTTTAAAATTGCAAAGACTTGAGAAGCATTCCAGATTGCAATGCTTAAGAGAAAACAACTACATACATATTCCTGGATAGTATCCTGAACCAAAATTTTGTTAAAAATGAACACTGTTAACATAATTAGTAAAATTTTAATCATATATGTAAATTATATGTAACGTGTTGATTTTTTGACCTGGAATTTTGAATGTGTTTACGTAGGTAAGTAGTAGAATATGTGCTGGGATTACAGGCATGAACCACTCCGCCCGGCCTTTCAAGTACAGTATTGATGAAGATGATAAAAGTTGGATCTTAGACTTTCTAATTCCATGTCCTGTAATTTTTCTCATTTATTATATCACCTTTCCTTCTGTCTTGCTTTCCATGTAATTTGTTTAAATCCAGAAAGCCAGTACCCTACTTATCTCTTTAGCTATATAATCTACTATATGACCCTTTAAGTCATATTTTAATGATTATATATTTAATTTCTAAAGTTACATTGTGAATTTCTCAAATACAATTTTTTTTAAATTTGGCTGTATGTTATTTTTTTTTCTTTTTTTTATTGCATTTTAGGTTTTGGGGTACATGTGCAGAGCATGCAATACAGTTGCATAGGTACCCACAGGGCAGTGTGTTTTGTTTGCTTTCTCCCCTTCACCCACATTTGGTATTTCTCCCCTGGCAATCCCTCCCCACCTCCCCCTCCCACTGGCCCTCCCCTTTTCCCCCTATAGACCCCAGTGTTTAGTACTCCCCTCTCTGTGTCCATGTGTTCTCATTTTTCATCACCCGCCTATGAGTGAGAATATGCGGTGTTTCATTTTCTGTTCTTGTGTCAGTTTGCTGAGAATGATGTTCTCCAGATTCATCCATGTCCCTATAAATGACACAAACTCATCATTTCTGATTGCTGCATAATATTCCATGGTGTATATGTGCCACATTTTCCCAATCCAGTCTATCATCGATGGGCATTTGGGTTGATTCCAGGTCTTTGCTATTGTAAACAGTGCTGCAATGAACATTCGTGTGCATATGTCCTTGTAGTAGAACGATTTATAGTCCTTTGGATATATACCCAGTAATGGGATTGCTGGGTCAAATGGGATTTCTATTTCTAAGGCCTTGAGGAATCGCCACACCGTCTTCCACAATGGTTGGACTAATTTACACTCCCACCAACAGTGTAAAAGTGTTCCTTTTTCTCCACATCCTCTCCAGCATCTGTTGTCTCCAGATTTTTTAATAATCGCCATTCTAACTGGCGTGAGATGGTATCTCAATGTGGTTTTGATTTGCATCTCTCTGATGACCAGTGACGATGAGCATTTTTTCATATGATTGTTGGCCTCATATATGTCTTCTTTCGTAAAGTGTCTGTCCATATCCTTTGACCACTTTTGAATGGGCTTGTTTGTTTTTTTCCCGTAAATCTGTTTGAGTTCTTTGTAAATTCTGGATATCAGCCCTTTGTCAGATGGGTAAACTGCAAAAATTTTTTCCCATTCTGTTGGTTGCCAATTCATACTAGAGACTGTTTCTTTTGCTGTGCAGAAGCTGTGGAGTTTCATTAGGTCCCATTTGTCTATTTTGGCTTTTGTTGCCAATGCTTTTGGTGTTTTGTTCATGAAGTCCTTGCCTACTCCTATGTCCTGGATGGTTTTGCCTAGATTTCCTTCTAGGGTTTTTATGGTGCCGGGTCTTATGTTTAAGTCTTTAATCCATCTGGAGTTAATTTTGGTGTAAGGTGGCAGGAAGGGGTCCAGTTTCTGCTTTCTACACATAGCTAGCCAGTTTTCCCAACACCATTTGTTGAACAGGGAGTCCTTTCCCCATTGCTTGTTTTTGTCAGGTTTATCAAAGATTGTATGGTTGTAGCTATGCTGTGTTGCCTCTGATGCCTCTGTTCTGTTCCATTGATCTATATCTCTGTTTTGGTACCAGTACCATGCTGTTTTGATTACTGTAGCCTTATAGTATAGTTTGAAATCCAGTAGTGTGATGCCCCCTGCTGTGTTCTTTTTGCTTAGAATTGACTTGGCTATGCGGGCTCTCTTTTGGTTCCATATGAAGTTCATGGTGGTTTTTTCCAGTTCTGTGAAGAAAGTCAATGGTAGCTTGATGGGGATAGCGTTGATTCTGTAAATTACTTTGGGCAGTATAGCCATTTTCACGATTAATTCTTCCTAACCATGAACATGGAATGTTTCTCCATCTGTTTGTGTCCTCTCTGATTTCGTTGAGCAGTGGTTTGTAGTTTTCCCTGAAGAGGTTCCTTACGTTCCTTGTGAGTTGTATTCCAAGGTATTTTATTCTTTTTGTAGCAATTGTGAATGGCAGTTCATTCTTGATTTGGCTCTCTTTAAGTCTGTTATTGGTGTAGAGGAAGGCTTGTGATTTTTGCACATTGATTTTATATCCTGAGACTTTGCTGAAGTTGCTTATCAGTTTCAGGAGTTTTTGGCCTGAGGCGATGGGGTCTTCTAGGTATATTATCATGTCGTCTGCAAAGAGAGACAATTTGGCTTCCACCTTTCCTATTTGAATACCCTTTATTTCTTTTTCTTGCCTGATTGCTCTGGCTAGAACTTCCAGTACTATATTGAATAGGAGTGGTGACAGAGGGCATCCTTGTCTAGTGCCGGATTTCAAAGGGAATGCTTCCAATTTTTGCCCATTCAGTATGATATTGGCTGTTGGTTTGTCATAAATAGCTTTTATTACTTTGAGATACGTTCCATCGATACCGAGTTTATTGAGGGTTTTTAGCATAAAGGGCTGATGAATTTTGTCAAATGCCTTCTCTGCATCAATTGAGATAATCATGTGGTTTTTGTTTTTGGTTCTGTTTATGTGGTGAATTACGTTGATAGACTTGCGTATGTTGAACCAGCCTTGCATCCCTGGGATGAATCCTACTTGATCATGACGAATAAGTTTTTTGATTTGCTGTTGCAATCGGCTTGCCAATATTTTATTGAAGATTTTTGCATCTATGTTCATCATGGATATTGGCCTGAAGTTTTCTTTTCTTGTTGGGTCCCTGCCGGGTTTTGGTATCAGGATGATATTGGTCTCGTAGAATGATTTGGGTAGGATTCCTTCTTCTTGGATTATTTGGAATAGTCTCAGAAGAAATGGTACCAGCTCCTCTTTGTTTGTCTGGTAGAATTCGGCTGTGAACCCGTCTGGACCTGGGCTTTTTTTGTGTGGTAGGCTCTTAATTGCTGCCTCGACTTCTGACCTTGTTACTGGTCTATTCATAGTTTCAGCTTCCTCCTGGTTTAGGCTTGGGAGGACACAGGAGTCCAGGAATTTATCCATTTCTTCCAGGTTTACTAGTTTATGTGCATAGAGTTGTTTGTAATATTCTCTGATGATGGTTTGAATTTCTGTGGAATCTGTGGTGATTTCCCTTTTATCATTTTTTATTGCATCTATTTGGTTGTTCTCTCTTTTCTTTTTAATCAATCTGGCTAGTGGTCTGTCTATTTTGTTGATCTTTTCAAAAAACCAGCTCTTGGATTTATTGATTTTTTGAAGGGTTTTTCGTGTCTCAATCTCCTTCAGTTCAGCTCTGATCTTAGTTATTTCTTGTCTTCTGCTGGGTTTTGAGTTTTTTTGATCTTGCTCCTCTAGCTCTTTCAATTTTGATGATAGGGTGTCAATTTTGGATCTCTCCATTCTTCTCATATGGGCACTTATTGCTATATACTTTCCTCTAGAGACTGCTTTAAATGTGTCCCAGAGATTCTGGCATGTTGTGTCTTCATTCTCATTGGTTTCGAAGAACTTCTTTATTTCTGCCTTCATTTCGTTTTTTATCCAGTCAACATTCAGGAGCCAGTTGTTCAGTTTCCATGAAGCTGTGCGGTTCTGGGTTGGTTTCTGAATTCTGAGTTCTAACTTGATTGCACTATGGTCTGAGAGGCTGTTTGTTATGATTTCAGTTGTTTTGCATTTGCTGAGCAGTGCTTTACTTCCAATTATGTGGTCAATTTTAGAGTAGGTATGATGTGGTGCTGAGAAGAATGTATATTCTGTGGATTTGGGGTGGAGAGTTCTGTAAATGTCTATCAGGTTTGCTTGCTCCAGGTCTGAGTTCAAGCCCTGGATATACTTGTTGATTTTCTGTCTGGTTGATCTGTCTAATATTGACAGTGGAGTGTTAAAGTCTCCCACTATTATTGTGTGGGAGTCTAAGTCTCTTTGTAAGTCGTTAAGAACTTGCCTTATGTATCTGGGTGCTCCTGCATTGGGTCCATATATGTTTAGGATCGTTAGCTCTTCTTGTTGTATAGATCCTTTTACCATTATGTAATGGCCTTCTTTGTCTCTTTTGATCTTTGTTGCTTTAAAGTCTATTTTATCAGAGATGAGGATTGCAACTCCTGCTTTCTTTTGCTCTCCATTTGCTTGGTAAATCTTCCTCCATCCCTTTATTTTGAGCCTTTGTGTATCCTTGCATGTGAGATGGGTTTCCTGGATACAGCACACTGCTGGGTTTTCGCTTTTTATCCAATTTGCCAGTCTGTGTCTTTTGATTGGTGCATTTAGTCCATTTACATTTAGGGTTAATATTGTTATGTGTGAATTTGATACTGCCATTTTGATGCTAAGTGGCTGTTTTGCCTGTTAGTTGTTGTAGAATCTTCATTATGTTGATGCTCTTTAGCATTTAGTGTGATTTTGGAATGGCTGGTACTGGTTGTTCCTTTCTATGTGTAGTGCCTCTTTTAGGAGCTCTTGTAAAGCTGGCCTGGTGGTGACAAAATCTCTGAGTACTTGCTTGTGCACAAAGGATTTTATTTTTCCTTCACTTCTGAAGCTCAGTTTGGCTGGATATGAAATTCTGGGTTGAAAGTTCTTTTCTTTAAGAATGTTGAATATTGGCCCCCACTCTCTTCTGGCTTGTAGTGTTTCTGCTGAGAGATCTGCTGTGAGTCTGATAGGCTTCCCTTTGTGGGTAACCCGACCTTTCTCTCTGGCTGCCCTTAGTATTTTCTCCTTTATTTCAACCTTGTTGAATCTGACAATTATGTGCCTTGGGGTTGCTCTTGTTGCGGAATATCTCTGTGGTGTTCTCTGTATTTCCTGCATTTGAGTGTTGGCCTGTCTTGCTAGGTGGGGGAAATTTTCCTGGATAATGTCCTGCAGAGTATTTTCCAGCTTGGATTCATTCTCTTCATCACATTCTGGTACGCCTATCAAACGTAGGTTAGGTCTCTTCACATAGTCCCACATTTCTTGGAGACTTTGTTCATTCCTTTTTGCGCTTTTTTCTCCGATCTTGGTTTCTCGTTTTATTTCATTGAGTTGATCCTTGACTTCTGATATTCTTTCTTCTGCTTGGTCAATTCGGCTATTGAAACTTGTGCATGTTTCGCGAAGTTCTCGTATTGTGTTTTGCAGCTCCTTTAATTCATTCATATTCCTCTCTAAGGTATCCATTCTTGTTATCATTTCCTCAAATCTTTTTTCAAATCTTTTTTCAAGGTTCTTAGTTTCTTTACGTTGATTTAAAACATGTTCTTTTAGCTCACAAAAGTTTCTCATTATCCACCTTCTGAAGTGTAATTCCATCATTTCGTCACAGTCATTCTCTGTCCAGCTTTGTTCCCTTGCTGGTGAGGAGTTTTGGTCCTTTCTAGGTGGCAAGGCGTTCTGGTTTTGGGTGTTTTCCTCCTTTTTGAACTGGTTTCTTCCCATCTTTGTGGATTTATCCACCTGTCGTCTGTGTAGTTACTGACTTTTTGATTGGATCTCTGAGTGGACACCCAGATTGTTGATGATGGAGTATTTCTGTTACTTGGTTTTCCTTCTACCAGTCTAGCCCCTTCGCTGTACGACCGCTGAGGTCCACTCCAGGCCCTGCTTGTCTGGGGTGCACCTGTAGTGGCTGTGGAACAGCGAGGGATGCTACCAGTTTCTTTTTCTGCTATTTTTGTCCCAGGATGATGTCTGCCGAATGTCAGTCTTATGGATATAGAGGGGTCAGGGAGTTGCTTGAGGAGACAGTCTGTAGGAGCTCAAGTGCTGAGCTGTGAGCTCTGTTGTTCATTCAGGGCTGCTAGGCTGCTATGTTTAGTTCTGCTGCAACCTAACTCATAAGAAAACCCCTTTTTTTTTCCTCAGATGCTCTGTCTGGGGGGGGGTTGGGGCTTTCCTTGTGAGTGTCCGCCTCACTGTCCTGCCCAGCTAGGAGGCAATCTAGTCACTTTTTGCCTGCCGAGGCTCCGCCCTGCTGGTGTGGGGTTCGCCCTTTTCCTGCAGGCTCCGCCCTTCTGCTGTGGTATCCGCCCTGTTGCCTCGGGCTATGCCCTGCGGGGGAGTCTCTCTGTTGTACTGGGTTGCCTCGGCAGCGACAGGCTGCGTCAGCAATGGGCGTGTACCTCAGTAGGGGCTGATTGCCTCGGTAATGGCTGACGCCCCTCCCCCGCGGAGCTCCACTGTAAAAAAAAAACCTATTCACCGGGAGCGTTTGGAATCGCAGTTTTGTTTGTCGCACTGCGCTCCCCCAAACGCTGAGTCCCTGGGATTTCCTGGGCTGGGTCACAGTTCAAGACCCATTCAGTCTCAAGTTCAGCCCTCTCGGGTCTTAGTTTGCCAGTTCAACAGGGCACCCGTAACAGTGCACTTTTGTATGGAGCTCTGTGGAGCGCCTCTGCGCTCCGGTGCGGGCCGGAGCCGCACCGGCTGCCGGCTATGCCAGCGGAGACCTCTGCCTGGCGTCCCACATCTCTTTTATACCTGGGAATTTCCCCGTTCTGTGGGCAACTAAGATCCGTCTGGAAATGCTTCCCCGACTCACCCTCTCCGTGTGTCCAGCGAGAGCTTCAATCCTGGGTTGTTCTCACAGCGCCGTCTTGAGTCCTCCCCTCAAATACAATTTTTTAATGAATTTTTTTGCCTGTTTATCTTTCTGATTCTATATTTTATTTTTTAAAACTTGTATTCTTAGTTGCTTTATTTCCTGTATGTTAATTTTTCCAGTATCTAAAATCTGTGAAGATCTAAACCTGTGAGTTTTTTCCCCCTTGATTCTCATTAGTAGAGGTCTCTTTCCTTGTATCTTAGGGTTATCTTTTTATGCACATATATTTTGGTCAATGTGGTCTGTGGGAATGCTGAGTACTTAAGTCAGGGGATGTTTTTCTCCAGAGAGAGTTTGTTTGCATTTTCTTTTGATGGGAGCCAGGGGTCAATATATCTGGAACCACTCCCACTTCACCCCCTTCCCAGCTTTAATTGTCCAAGCTTAGTGTTGAAATTACAATTTCAGCTACTTACTTGGCAAAAGACCAAACATCTATTATCCTGGGACAGGCTTTCATGTGCTTACATCTCACTATCTCTGTTCTACTTCCATATCATGTTCATTTATTTTATTCTTCTTTAATTTTTTTATGCTATATTTATATTTTTGACCCTCAAATTGTAATTTTATAATTTTTATATTTTTAAAATTTTATATTTTTTAACTTTGATATTCTTTACAATTTTTATTTTTTATAAACTTAATATTTTGTGTTTTTGGCCCCAAAATTATATTTATGGTCTCTTATGTCCTATAAACCCAGAAATATATTAAAATATGTTTTATCCAGAATCTAGTAGTACTTTAAAATATCTAGTGTTTTATTATGCGAAAAGAAATATTTTATATTTAATACTTTGTTATTCTTCCTAAAGTCCCTCATGGATAACAACAATATTGTGTATGCTTGCTGTCTTGGCGTTAGATCAGCTCCACACAAAATAGTTAATTGGTATCCAATACACAACAAATGAATTAATAGAGCTTTATTAGAAATATTTTATCTTTATAATATTGCTTAAATAGCTAACAATAGCTAAAATGTACTAAGCATTCAAATATAGCAGGCAATATTCTAACTATATTGTCTGAAATGTCTAATTTAAGCCTTCTTGTTTTCTTATTCTACACATAAGGAAACTGAGGCAGAGAGAAGTAAATGAATTGTTTAAAATTAAACCTTATAAGTGATCCCATCATGACTGATTTTTTTATATTCCCTGGTCATAGAGCTACTTGAAGGTACTATTGATGGCTCAATGTGCCCTCGTTGTGGGAATGGTAGCATCTATGGAAGGGAGATTTAAGCATATATAAGTATATACATGTTTAGTTGTGTATACTAACACACACAAAAACACACAACCTAAATCCCTGTACACACATGTTTACTATACAGACTTCTTTATTACATTTTTCTAATAGGAGTCTGCTATGACTCAAATAGAGTCCCCAGATTCTGTATTATGTTAGCACTTTGAAAAAATATTGGGGAACATTTTATATCTGAGAAAAGCCAAATACTCAAGGCAAACCTAGAAATGTTCTTGTCTTTGATATGCAATATTCAGTGTTTAGAAGCAAGGCACACTCAGTTTCTTTTCAGGCAATGTGTCCTTAGGATAATTTTGTTTGATGTGTTAAATTAACCTGTAAACTCACATTTTTTCTATCTCCATAGCAACAAGATAAAGCCAATTTTGTCAGAGAAATATTTTTCTCTCTTTATTAGGAAAAAAATGTGGAAACAAAACAGTATAGCAAGGAACTTAAGAACATTTACTGAGAGTGTCTAGGATCAAATTTCAGGTCCACTCCTCTCTCTGTGATCTTGGACTGACTTAATCTCTTAGTGTCTCAATTTCTTCATCAATACAATGCGGATATTAATAGTAGGTACCTACCTGATAAGAATTTTGTAAACGTTAAGGCTGAGTGAATATAACTAAGTAACTGAATGAATGAATGAGTGAATAAACAATTCGAAGATGTTGCAATATTTGCCACAATATAAATATATATATGTCATTTTAGTCAATGTGATCTGCTCGTTTTCAAATAAATATCTCTTTCAAGTGGATGACTATAGATACCATTCTTTAGAGACTTTATCAACTTTGATTAACATTTGAAAAGAATTTTTTGATTCCTATGAAAAGTCTTACATTATAATCATGAATATGTATTAAGTACCACATGTTTGCTAATTTTGTCCAAAAGTTGAATATCTCAAGTTACATTTTATGGTGCTTCATTTTTATATTATGCAGCTTTTGAAAAGGTATTATTTTCTTTTTGAATAAAGGATTCTAAGGAATATTGAAATTTTAATTTCATACATACTCTCTAGAATTCTAGAATTTAAAAGAAGTTTACAATAAACTTGATGTATTTTTGAAATATTATAATTAAAAGGCACTGTACACCTCTGCTACGTGCCTCCAGAAGCATGTGCTGAGCTCCTTTAGGAAGTTAAGTATGGGTATAATGGTCTGAATTGTTAGGTGACAGTTGATAGCAGATGTAAAAGTTAAATAAGAAGGGAAAAAAGATGGCAACAAATCATCAATAATCCATTCACTATTTCCTGACTTAACATGGTTTCCTCTTTTATTAAGTGTCTTCAAAGTGTTAGAGTTCATAGAAAGTGATTTTGTGGCTGGAAGAGAATAGTGTGTGAAGCTCCTGGAGTATTACCAGAGATGTCTTTCAAGCTCCTTTTAGTGAAGCTTGACAGAACCATACACTCAAATTATGCTTCAAATATTTATTTTGTATTGGATAGATATTAAGCTGTACGTTATCGAAAAGAGATTTTTCCCCCTCCTCATTTTAGAGGGAAAATGGTTCCTGGTTTACTCTTTAATGTTAACTTATTCTATTTTATTGGTCCAAAGTACCTGTGCCCTTCTTCTCTTCTCCTGTATTTGACCCCTTTCCCGTAACCTTAATGTGGCTAGAAAATTTCACCATCACTTTTTAAAAGAAAATCATCAATATCCACCAATGCATTTGATAGGATAAATAAGTTAGCATTTGTGGATAAATCTTATATGCATGGAACATGAGGGCATCAGAGTACCATCGCAGTTTATCTAAGAGCTGAAAGGAAGACATTCATAATCATTAATAAGTATATGAACTTTATAATGTAAGCACAAGAATGCTCGCAGTTGCATAGCTTAAATAGAAAAAAAGGAAATAAATGTATTTTTATAGGGCACTGGCTGAATAAATTATATTACATAAATATATAGTGAATCATTACAGTCACTGAAATTGATGATATTGAACAAGCATGACTTATAGGAGGTACAGTAAAGGCAACATTATTTTTGTCTTTGACATGTATAAATTCATTTCAAGTGACTAGTTTTTTTCTTGTCCCTAGATAAAATTTAGGGCAACTTTCATGACCACCTTTATGGCCTCCTCCAAGTTTGTGGGCCAAGAGCTAACATGTCCACTTTAGGGTAATGACAAAAATATTAAATTTTTCTCATCTGGGACCATATTAGGATAGCCAGTTAAGAGCAAGATATGTCCTTTTTCTCACAACTTTAGAAACTGTCTTAGTTCATTTTCACTTTCTAAAACAATACCTGATACTGGGAAATTTACAGATTAAAAAAAAATATTTCTTACAATTCTGGAGACTAGGAAGTTCAAGGTCAAGAAGCTATATCTAATGAGTGCCTTCCTGTGGGAATCCTGCAGAGGCTTAAGGTGATACAGGGCATCACTCGACGAAGGGGCTCCTGAGAGACAGGCAACCTGGCTTTTATAACAGACCCACTCTTATGATAATTAACCTGTTTTCTGGATAACTAATTAACCCACTATTCCATATATGAATTAATCCATTTATGAAAGCAGAGCTCTCATGACCCCATCACCTCATAAAGTTCTTACTGGATTTTTTTGTTTGTTTTGATTTTGAGACAGAGTCTCACTCTGTTGCCCAGGCTGGAGTGCAATTTTGTGATCTCATCTCACTGCAACCTCTGCCTCCCAGGTTCAAGCGATTGTCCAGGTTCAAGCGATTGTCCAAGTTCAAGCAATTGTCCTGCTTCAACCTCCTGAGTAGCTGGGATTATAGGCACATGCCCCATGCCCAGCTAATTTTTGTATTTTTAGTAGAGATGGGGTTTCACCATGTTGGTCAGGCTGGTCTCAAACTCCTGATCTCATGATCCACCCGCCTCGTGTGAGCCACTGCACCCAGCTAAATCCCTACTTCTTAATACTGTTACATTGGGGATTAAGTTTCAACATGACTTTCCCAGGGAATTTAAATAGTAGCAGAAACATTGATTTCTGATCCTTTAAGAGTAGAGTCAAGTGAAGGGGTAGGGCATATTTTAGTTTACTATTCCTTTTATGTGATAACATCACAGTTTCTAGTTTTGGCAGTGGTTTGATGACAACCCTTTCTCTGTGGGAAGTGTTTTTATTGTTTTTTAAGAAACCCCCCTCTTCTGCAATCTCTGTGGATTTCTTATTTGCAGATGGTAATACACTCTTGTTGTTGCTTAGAACTATTTTTTTTGTCTCCTGGTTATTTGTGGTCCATCTTTGAGAGATCCTATCTCTATTTAAGACATTCATGATAACTCTTTTATGTGTGGCCAACATTAACCCAGTGGAAACACTCACACATTCTTTATCCTGAGCAACTCAGGATCACAGGCTGATTGTAATACAGAAACATTTCCATTTTACTCCATCGTTACATCGTTAAAGCCAGTCAGTCACTCACCATTTTGATGTCTCAGACATAAGTCACGCCCCTTTCTATTGTGTCCAAAGAAATGTCAGAAAACACAGCTCTCCATTTTGTTTCCTAATGACTCCTCTTTTGAAAATAAATGAAGATGAGGTGCGTTCTCTACCCTTTCTCTCTGAGACTAAAAACCAAATTGTCTACCTTAGGGTATGCATCATATGATGACATAAAAAGAAAAGGACATCATTATAAAAGGTTCATTCTAAAAGGAAGATTGAAAAATTAAAAATGCTGTAGTCACTGGAACTTGACATGTTAGCATACCCCATGAACAGGAATAGTTTGGATTCTCAGTCATGGAAGTGGAGTGAATTGGGAGATCAGCCAAGCATTGGACATCCCCTGATTCTGTTCTCCAAGAGAATTTCCTCCATTTATTATCCTTCATTGTCTTGGTTCTACCTTCTGAGAGAATCTTCCTTGTCATTCTCCGTCATGACCATGCGTGAGATGAGCAACTGTGAGAATGCTCCTTCTAGAGCATTCTAGAGGAAGCACATCATTAGCTTCCCCCTTCTTGGTAATCTAAAATCATGGATCTAAAGGTAACCTTAATTGCTGAACAATTGGAGGTTTTCATGAAATAAGTTTTAGGCTTCCTTAGTGCTAGTTTCATTCTAGTTTAATGTGCTGCTGGTCATTTGCTTCTTGCCAATCCCATGCACTAATTGCAATGGCCAGATACTCCATGATCTTATATTACATGAGACTTCCCCTCTTAACCAGCCATCTCTTTTACCAGTTTTCTTGCTATTTCCTGCTTATCTGTCTCATCTCCTACCAACTCTAGTGTGAAGTGGAAAAGTAAGATTTCTAATGCAATAACAGTCTAAATCATTAATGTATGCCACAGAATTTCCTTACAAAACCCTCCTTCCCTCATGTCTTTCATAAGCCAACTTTATCTAAAATTATCTTTTATAAGACTTCATTGAAAGAAAGCACATATTTGTTACCAGCCTTCAGTTCTTTTTAAAAATTATTTCCCCTAATATTACACACTTGAGGAACAGGTAAAAATTAAGTAACTATTTCATAAAATCATAATTAGATTTGGCATTTTCGAGGCTTAAAATAATTTGAGTTGTCACTGCCCTATGTTCCACCTTGGACCTAGGCACACTTGTGTAAAAGATCTGGTAATAAATACTTTTGCTTTTACAGCTCTATGGTTTCTGTTGCAGCTTCTCACTTGGACACTGTAGCATGACATAGGTAGATAATATGTAAACAAATAGATGTGGCTGCCTTGCAATGAAAACTATTTACTGGCCAGACCCTGTGGCTCATGCCCGTAATCCCAGTACTTTGGGAGAGGCCGAGGTGGGTGAATCACTTGAGGTCAGGAGTTTGAGACCAGTCTGGCCAAAATGTTAAAACTCCAGCTCTATAAAAATACAAAAATTAGCCAGGCATAGTGACAGACACCTACAATTCCAGCCACTTACACCTAAGTGATTCTCCTGAGGCCGGAGAATCACTTGAACCCAGGAGATGGTGGTTTCAGTGAGCCAAGATTATGCGATAGTCTACCTTGTTACCTCAGACAGTTCCACATTTTAGAACATGGTACTTTCAATTTCTTGCTGTTCTGAAATAAATTCTGATCTGACGGTAACAGAAAATCTAATGCAAAACAGTTTAAACAGTGAGGAACGTGATCTCATTCTTTTATGCATAATATCCCATAGTGTATATGTAACACATTTTCTTTATCAAATCTTTTATCGAGGAGTATTTAGGATGATTCCACATCTTTGCTATTGTGAAGAGTGCTGCAATGAACACATGCATGCATGTGTCTTTATAACAGAATGCACTTTATTCCTTTGGGTATATACCCAGTAATGGGATTGCTGAGTAAAATGGGATTTGTCTTTTCTTTGAGGAATCACCACACTGTCTTCCACAATGGC
The DNA here is from genome assembly GCF_049354715.1 of Callithrix jacchus. NCBI lineage: Eukaryota > Metazoa > Chordata > Mammalia > Primates > Cebidae > Callithrix > Callithrix jacchus. The sequence continues at coordinate 91,793,125 of NC_133511.1, forward strand.
TGAACTAATTTATACCCTGACCAACAGTCTATACGAATTTTTTTTCTCCACAACCCCACCAGCATCTGTTATTTTTGGACTTTTTAATAGCCATTCTGTTTGGTGTGCGATGTTATTTCATTGTGATTTTGATTTGCATTTCTCTAATGATTAGTGATGTTCAGCTTTTTTTATGAATTATTGTTAGCCCCATGTATATCTGCTTTTGAAAAGTATCTGTTCAGGTCTTTTGCCCACTTAAAAAATTTTTTCTCGTACATTTGTTTATGTTCCTTATAGATACTGGATACTGGACCTTTGTTGGATGCATAGATTGCAAAAATTTTCTCCCATTCTGTAGATTGCTATTATCCTTAACAAACTAACACAGAAACAGAAAAACAAATACCACATGTTCTCACTTATAAGTGGGAGCTAAATGATCAGAACACATGGACACATAGACAGGAACAACCACACTGGGGACTTTTGGAAGGTGGAGGTTGGGAGGAGGGAGAGGATCAGGAAAAAAAACTAATGGGTGCTAGGCTTAATACCTCGGTGATGAAATAATCAGTATAACAAACTCCCACGACACAAACCTGCACTTGCACAGCTAAATTTAAAAATAAAAGTTTTTAAAAAAGAGAGGAACATTTCTTTTCTTGCAACTCTGAATTAAGGCCCTTTCAGAATTATTTGATGCATCAGTTCAACAGCTCACCCATCATAATTTTTCATATGTCTCTCATATGATTTTTATGTACCGGTTTTTCTCACATTTTGTCTCTTGCAACTTATTTGATGGACAACTTAAATGTATTTTGTTTTGCTTTGTCTTATTTTTGTATACTTACCTAAATTCTAGATATTTCTGATTGCATTCCTTGGTGTGGTTTATCCTGTTCCTTGGTTTCCCTGTATTTTCTGTAACGTTAAAGTCAGTTTTGAAAACATGATCAGATCCAGATTCAATTTTTATCAAGAGTATCTCATAGTATTTCCCTAAGGCAGGACATAATGCCTCTCTCTTTTTTGTTTTGCAATAATAGCAGTCATTGATGATAATTGTATGGATTTATTATTTCATCATTAGAATAATTCATTATTTCACTAGGCCAGGACCTCTAAAGACACAGAACTTGAAGCTCATTTAGGTTGTTACATATACAAAGTCAAAGAAAATATGTGTCAAAAATTATCAGCAAATCTAATTTCAAATTGCAGCTTGAATAGGACCTTTCTGCTGCTCCTCCTTCACTACCATGTTAGTTCACCACTGTTTTTCTCTTGCTCAGACAACTTCAGTAACACCTTAGTTATCCCCACTTTACTTCCTCTAGCCTGTTTTCCACATAGTAGCAGAGTGAGTCTTCAGAAACTACCATTTGACCAGATCTCTTTTTTTTAACCTTGTAATGAACTTCCCATCTCACAAAAAAATTAAAGACAAATTTCTTATCAAGGTCTACAAGCTCCTACATTATGTAACTCTTAGCTTTCTTTTTTTATTTTCTACCACTCTCCTCCTGCTCACTATTCTGTGGACACAGAGCACTCCTTATTCTTCCTTGAACATTTCAAGCATTTTAAAATCAAGACCTTTACATTTGTTATGCGTTTCCCAGATGTTTGTGTGCTTTGCTTCCCATTTCATTCAGAATTTTTCTCATCCTTCACCTCCTCAGAATGAAATTTTGTGATCTCACCTTTCAAAATTGTTCCATTCATTACTCTTTGTTCCCGTGCCCTGATTTTTTTTCTGAATTCTTTTAAATACCTGACATTGCATGCATTTATTGACAGTTTTTCCCACTTGTATGTGAACTACATGAAGGAGGGATTGTGTTTGTGTTGATCATCCTCTTGATATGATAGGACGAGGGCAGTGTCTATCACATAGTAAGTGCTCATTAATGCAAATATTTTAATGAAAGAATGAATGAATCAGAACAAGAAACTACATTAAATAACTCTTAAGTCTTCATAAAACTCTATGTAGGTTACACAGTGTGAAAAGTTTTATCTTCTATTTTATTAGACTCCATGTTGATCTAAGAATTCTGGGCTTACATATTTTATGAGGCCAGTTTAATGTTCTATTGCCTAATCACTTCGGAAAACTACTGCTTCCTGAGACAAATTTACTCCCCTTCTGCTTCATAGAAGACCTCTGCCTCCTTTCTTTATATTTGATTCCATTTAAAGAGGAAAAAAATATTCTAGTGAGTAACAGTATTGAGAGTAGAATTAATGCATGCAAAGTTCCTAAAATGTTGTTGATACTCAATAAAAGCTAACAATGCTAGTATCAGTAATCACAGGAGCAGTTGCCGTCATTATTCAACTACATTGTGTTGGTTTTGTTTATGTTTCCATAAGATACTCACAGTTTAGTAAGAAGTCAAAGGGAGGGTCACTTATCAAAATATTTATAGTTATATAAACATTATTAACCTTGAGATTAAAAATATACATGGAGAAATATAATAGTGATTTTACCGAAAGGCTTCATAAAATATGAACTACTTAAAGGAAAACCATAAAATCCATGGCTTGTACAGTCAAATTAAGTTTTTATGATTACATTACTAAATCTCGGAAGATTTGCTAATAACCAGTGGCTAATTTCAATAAGGTATTTATATATATATGTGTCTATGTATTTATAATTCTATATTTATATTTACTTGTTTAAGGAAGTCATTATATGGTAGTGTCTAATAAATATAGTGTTTGCCTCATAATAGGCATTTTAAAAACATTACTTTTTCTCCTCCTCACACTCTATGGGTTTTTATCCTTTTCATGGGAAAGAATAATAAATTTTCAGCATCAAAAACAGAAGAATAATTTCATTAGGTAAAATATAATTTGCTTTAAGTGATATCTTCAAGTTCCTGATGCTTGAAATAATCCATTTCTAGAATTCTCCTCAGTCACCTTTGGATATCATAGTGCATTTCCTACATTTCTTCTGACCTTTCATTCTTAGAGTTCTTCTCTCAAATTTCATTCTTGGAGTTATTTTCTAAAAAGTTCTCCTAAAGAAATTAGAAAGAAGATGTGTCCTAAATGTATATGCTTTAATTATTTCTTTAGTTCTTTAGTTATTAGATACTGTTACTTTTCCTGACCAAACCCAGTAATGGAACGTAACTGAAAACCATTGAGAAGATATTGAACCTCAGGATACTAATAGCCGAGTCTGCCCTTATTCTGTATAGGCTAACTTATTAGATGATTGAGATAGTTCATGACTACCTTCTGTAAATGTTATGCATAACTGATTATAAAGAGCAAATCATTGTGACCCAAAAGTTATAAGACAAGACTTGACACTGGCAAAATTACATATGAATCTTTGAGAAATAATTTACCTTCTATTACTATCAGTTTCTTTATGAATTAAATGTGCAGGTTAATTAAATCAGTAGTTTTCAAATTTAGAGAGCATGAGTGTGTGAATTAGAAATTTGGATTCTCAGAACCCTCCCTGAGAGAAGTAGTTTTCCTGAGAAAGGTTGAGGAATCTGCATTGTAATACATACTACAGGTGACCTTGGATCTCACTGTGAAATTTTATAAGGTCTCTTCTAGCTCCACAATTTCTAAAAGGTTTTTTTTTATGTTCTAAGCATTGTTTCCAGTGGTATTTTTACATTTTAAGCCCTGATAGCACAATCACTAAAGTGGATCAAACTGAGAATGCTGTCAGACACCATGTTTTATCACTCAGAACTGCTGCTAAAAGACTGTTGTCATAGTCCATTTGTGGTTCAGAATATCACAACAGAATATCACAAAATTATTAATTTTGTAAACAATAGAAATGTATTTCTTGTGGGCTTGGTGGCTTAGAAATCTACGAGCGAGTTTTTGACAGGTTGTGTGTCTGCTACAGGCCTCTTTGCTATGTCCTCTGTCCTCACTTGGCCGAAGAGCAGAGAGCAAGAGAGTGCTCTCATCCACCTTGAAACCTTTGATAAAGGTGCTATTCCCATTCATGACACATAACCCTCATGACTTAATCAACTTCCACAGGTCACACTTCTTAACACTGGTACACTGGAGATTAAGTTTCAGTATGAATTTTGGAGGGGACACCATCATTCAAACCATAGCAATGACTGAATTCAACTTTTAACATTTTCACTGGGAATTCCATTTTATATTTCTATAGAATTTTTATTGGTGAATCACAAGGGCCTCGGAAAACTGGTTTGGCATAGTTAGAAGGTTTGCAGTTCATATGGACCTACCTCTCACAGAGGCAAAATAAGACTGAACATTGGATATATCATTAAGTTTCAGGTAGCAGTTTTTGCAGGAGCTGAACCATTAAGCCAGCCCAGTGCAAACGGTCCAATAATCTATGGCAGTGCATGTGTGTGTACTGGTGGCATTACCAATGATTTCTAACATGATGATCTGTATTGCCAATTTCTTTGTTGTTCTGATTCACACAAAATATCTTACTCTTTACTGTCAAGTTTGTGATGATTATTTATATGTTAGTAAAATCAAGACATTATTTATATTTAATTTTCTTAAATGCTGGGAAATAGAAAACTGAAATGTATATATTTGTATATATGTGTATATGTATATATATGTGAGTATGTGTTTGTGTGTGTGTATATACTTACATATATATGAATGCCAGAGTTAGAAAACACTTAGGTCATAGAGTCCAAAATCCAATGTTGCTCATTGATTGGAAAACACAAAACAATCATTTCCAAAATCAAGTGTTCCAGTTAGTTATCTGAATATGTAATGAAACTGTTTATCTCTGTGCCTTTCTTCATCGTTTCTATTACTTTGAGAGCTCAGCTCTATCCTTTGAAAATCATATGCGAGGACTCAAGATGGCGCTGTGAAAACAACCCAGGATTGGAGCTCGCGTTGAATCCGCAAATGGTGAGTCGGAGCTGCATTTCCAGACTGATCTTTGTTGCCCACAGAACGGGGAAACTCCCAAGTATAAAATAGATATGGGACGTCAGGCAGTAGGTCTGCCTGGCGAAGCCGGCAGCCAGGGCAGCAGCGGCCGGCCCTACCCAGCAATCACCACAGGGCACGCTTGTCTGGCTGCCCTGTTGAACCGGCAACCTGAGACTTGAGAGGGCTGGACTTGAGACTGAACGAGACTTGGACAGTAGGCCAGCCCAGGGGATTGCAGGGACAGATCGTTTGGGATACCCAGTGGGACGAACAAAACCGCAATTTCAAACTATCCCGAGCAGACGGTCCGAGAGGCTCTGTGGGGGAGGGGCTTCCACCACTAGCAAGGCAACCCGCCCGAACTGAGATACACGCCCACTGCTGACTCAGCCAGCCGTTGCCGAGGCAACCCATCCCTACTGAGATACACGCCCACAGCTGACACAGCCTGCCGTTGCTGAGGCAACACACTACAACGAAGAGACTCCACTGCAGGGCGTGGCGGAGACCACAGCAGAGCCTGCAGGAACAGGGCAAATCACACAACAGCAGGGCGGAGCCTTGGCAGCCAAACAGTGGCTAGTCTGCCTTCTAGCTGGACAGGACACCTCATCGGACATCAAAAATAAAGCCCGAATCCCCCCAACACAGAGCATTTGAGAAAAAATGGGTTTTTTTAAATGAGCTCTGTTGCAGCAGAATCAAACATAGCAGCCTAACAGCCCTGAATGAACAACAGAGCTCACAGCTCAGAAATTGAGCTCCTAAAAAGAACAGACTGTCTCCTCAAGCAGCTCCCTGACCCCTCTATATCCAAAAGACTGACATTTGGCAGGCATCATCCTGGGACAAAGATAGCAGAAAAAGAAACGGGTAGCATCCCTCACCGTGCCACAGCTGCTAGAGGTGCACCCCAGACAAGCAGGGCCTGGAGTGGACCTCAGCAGTCGTACAGCGAAGAAGCTAGGCTGGTAGAAGGAAAACCAAGTAACAGAAATACTTCATCATCAACAATCTGGGTGTCCACTCAGAGACCCAATCGAAAAGTCAGCAACTACGCAGACGACAAGCGGATAAACCCACAAAGATGGGAAGAAACCAGCGAAAAAGGGAGGAAAACACCCGAAACCAGAACACCTCACCTCCTAGAAAGGACCAAAACTCCTCACCAGCAAGGGAGCAAAGCTGGACGGAGAATGACTGTGACGAAATGACGGAATTAGACTTCAGAAGGTGGATAATGAGAAACTTTTGTGAGCTAAAAGAACATGTATTAAATCAATGCAAAGAAACTAAGGAACTTAAAAAAAATATGAGGAAATGATAACAAGAATGGACAACTTAGAGGGGAATATGAATGAATTAAAGGAGCTGAAAAATACAATACGAGAACTTCGCGAAGCATGCGCAAGTTTCAGTAGCCAAATTGACCAAGCAGAAGAAAGAATATCTGAAGTAGAAGACCAACTCAATGAAATAAAACAAGAAACCAAGATTAAAGAAAAAAGCACAAAAAGTAATGAACAAAGTCTCCAAGAAATGTGGGACTATATGAAAAGACCTAATCTACGTTTGATAGGTGTACCAGAAGGGGACGAAGAGAATGAATCCAAGCTGGAAAATACTCTTCAGGACATCATCCAGGAAAACTTTCCCCACCTAGCAAGACAGGCCAACACTCAAATACAGGAAGTACAGAGAACACCAAAAAGATATTCTGCAAGAAGAGCAACCCCAAGGCACATAATCGTCAGATTCAACAAGGTTGAAATAAAGGAGAAAATACTAAGGGCAGCCAGAGAGAAAGGTCGAGTTACCCACAAAGGGAAGCCCATCAGACTCACAGCAGATCTCTTGGCAGAAACACTACAAGCCAGAAGAGAGTGGGGGCCAATATTCAACATCCTTAAAGAAAAGAACTTTCAACCCAAAATTTCATATCCAGCCAAACTGAGCTTCAGAAGTGAAGGAAAAATAAAATCCTTTGCGAACAAGCAAGTACTCAGAGATTTTGTCACCACCAGGCCAGCTTTACAAGAGCTCCTAAAAGAGGCACTACACATAGAAAGGAACAACCAGTACCAGCCATTCCAAAATCACACTAAATGCTAAAGAGCATCAACATAATGAAGATTCTACAACAACTAACAGGCAAAACAGCCACTTAGCATCAAAATGGCAGTATCAAATTCACACATAACAATATTAACCCTAAATGTAAATGGACTAAATGCACCAATCAAAAGACACAGACTGGCAAATTGGATAAAAAGCGAAAACCCATCAGTGTGCTGTATCCAGGAAACCCATCTCACATGCAAGGATACACAAAGGCTCAAAATAAAGGGATGGAGGAAGATTTACCAAGCAAATGGAGAGCAAAAGAAAGCAGGAGTTGCAATTCTCATCTCTGATAAAATAGACTTTAAAGCAACAAAGATCAAAAGAGACAAAGAAGGCCATTACATAATGGTAAAAGGATCTATACAACAAGAAGAGCTAACGATCCTAAACATATATGGACCCAATGCAGGAGCACCCAGATACATAAGGCAAGTTCTTAATGACTTACAAAGAGACTTAGACTCCCACACAATAATAGTGGGAGACTTTAACACTCCACTGTCAATATTAGACAGATCAACCAGACAGAAAATCAACAAGGATATCCAGGGCTTGAACTCAGACCTGGAGCAAGCAAACCTGATAGACATTTACAGAACTCTCCACCCCAAATCCACAGAATATACATTCTTCTCAGCACCACATCACACCTATTCAAAAATGGACCACATAATTGGAAGTAAAGCACTACTCAACAAATGCAAAACAACTGAAATCATAACAAACAGCCTCTCAGATCATAGTGCAATCAAGTTAGAACTCAGAATACAGAAACCAACCCAGAACCGCACAGCTTCATGAAAACTGAACAACTGGCTCTTGAATGTTGACTGGGTAAACAATGAAATGAAATCAGAAATAAAGAAGTTCTTCGAAACCAATGAGAACGAAGACACAACATGCCAGAACCTCTGGGACACATTTAAAGCAGTCTCTAGAGGAAAGTATATAGCAATAAGTGCCCATATAAGGAGAATGGAGAGATCCAAAATTGACACCCTATCGTCAAAATTGAAAGAGCTAGAGGAGCAAGATCAAAAAAACTCAAAACCCAGCAGAAAACAAGAAATAACTAAGATCAGAGCTGAACTGAAGGAGATTGAGATACGAAAAACCCTTCAAAAAATTAATAAATCCAAGAGCTGGGTTTTTGAAAAGATCAACAAAATAGACAGACCACTAGCCAGATTGATTAAAAAGAAAAGAGAGAACAACCAAATAGATGCAATAAAAAATGATATAGGGGAAATCACCACAGATTCCACAGAAATTCAAACCATCATCAGAGAATATTACAAACAACTCTATGCGCATAAACTAGTAAACCTGGAAGAAATGGATAAATTCCTGGACTCCTGTGTCCTCCCAAGCCTAAACCAGGAGGAAGCTGAAACTACGAATAGACCAATAACAAGGTCAGAAGTCGAGGCAGCAATTAAGAGCCTACCACAGAAAAAAAGCCCAGGTCCAGAGGGGTTCACAGCCGAATTCTACCAGACACACAAAGAGGAGCTGGTACCATTCCTTCTAAAACTATTTCAAACAATCCAAAAAGAGGGAATACTTCCCAAAGCATTTTATGAGACCAACATCATCCTGATACCAAAACCCGGCAGAGACCCAAGAAGAAAAGAAAACTTCAGGCCAATATCCATGGTGAACATAGATGCAAAAATCTTCAATAAAATATTGGCAAACTGAATGCAACAGCAAATCAAAAAACTTATTCACCATGATCAAGTAGGATTCATCCCGGGGATGCAAGGCTGGTTCAACATATGCAAGTCTATCAACGTAATTCACCACATAAACAGAACCAAAAACAAAACCCACATGATTATCTCAATTGACGCAGAGAAGGCATTTGACAAAATTCAACAGCCCTTTATGCTAAAAACCCTCAATAAACTCGGTATCGATGGAATGTATCTCAAAGTAATAAAAGCTATTTATGACAAACCAACAGCCAATATCATACTGAATGGGCAAAAACTGGAAGCATTCCCTTTGAAATCTGGCACTAGACAAGGATGCCCTCTCTCACCACTCCTATTCAATATAGTACTGGAAGTTCTAGCCAGAGCAATCAGGCAAGAAAAAGAAATAAAGGGTATTCAAATAGGAAAGGTGGAAGCCAAATTGTCTCTATTTGCAGACGACATGATAGTATACCTAGAAGACCCCACTGCCTCAGCCCAAAAACTACTGAAACTGATAAGCAACTTCAGCAAAGTCTCAGGATATAAAATCAATGTGCAAAAATCACAAGCATTCGTCTACACCAATAACAGACTTAAAGAAAACCAAATCAAGAACGAACTGCCATTCACAATTGCTACAAAAAGAATAAAATACCTTGGAATACAACTCACAAGGAACGTAAGGGACCTCTTCAAGGAGAACTACAAACCACTGCTCAACGAATTCAGAGAGGACACAAACAGATGGAGAAACATTCCATGTTCATGGTTAGGAAGAATTAACATCATGAAAATGGCTATACTGCCCAAAGTAATTTACAGAATCAACGCTATCCCCATCAAGCTACCATTGACTTTCTTCACAGAACTGGAAAAAACCACCATGAACTTCATATGGAACCAAAAGAGAGCCCGCATAGCCAAGTCAATTCTAAGCAAAAAGAACACGGCGGGGGGCATCACACTACCGGATTTCAAACTATACTACAAGGCTACAGTAATCAAAACAGCATGGTACTGGTACCAAAACAGAGATATAGACCAATGGAACAAAACAGAGGCACCGGAGGCAACACAACATACATACAACTATACAATCTTTGATAAACCTGACAAAAACAAGCAAGGGGAAAAGGATTCCCTGTTTAACAAATGGTGTTGGGAAAACTGGCTAGCCATGTGCAGAAAGCAGAAACTGGACCCCTTCCTGACACCTTACACTAAAATTAACTCCAGATGGATTAAAGACTTAAACATAAGACCTGGCACCATAAAAACCCTAGAAGGAAATCTAGGCAAAACTATTCAGGACATAGGAGTAGGCAAGGACTTTATGAACAAAACACCAAAAGCATTGGCAACAAAAGCCAAAATAGACAAATGGGACCTAATGAAACTCCACAGCTTCTGCACGGCAAAAGAAACAGTCACTAGAGTGGATCGGCAACCAACAGAATGGGAAAAAATTTTTGCAGTTTACCCATCTGACAAAGGGCTGATATCCAGAATTTACAAAGAACTCAAACGGATTTACAGGAAAAAAACAAACAAGCCCATTCAAAAGTGGGCAAAGGATATGAACGGACACTTTACAAAAGAAGACATATATGAGGCCAACAATCATATGAAAAAATACTCATCGTCACTGATCATCAGAGAGATGCAAATCAAAACCACATTGAGATACCATCTCACGCCAGTTAGAATGGCGATCATTAAAAAATCTGGAGACAACAGATGCTGGAGAGGATGTGGAGAAAAAGGAACACTTTTACACTGTTGGTGGGAGTGTAAATTAGTTCAACTATTGTGGAAGACAGTGTGGCGATTCCTCAAGGCCTTAGAAATAGAAATTCCATTTGACCCAGCAATCCCATTACTGGGTATATATCCAAAAGACTATAAATCATTCTACTATAAGGACACATGTACACGAATGTTCATTGCAGCACTGTTTACAATAGCAAAGACCTGGAATCAACCCAAATGCCCATTGATAATAGACTGGATTGGAAAAATGTTGCACATATACACCATGGAATATTATGCAGCAATCAGAAATGATGAGTTTGTGTCATTTGTAGGGACATGGATGAATCTGGGGAACGTCATCCTCAGCAAACTGACACAAGAACAGAAAATGAAACACCGCATATTCTCACTCATAGGTGGGTGATCAAAAATGAGAACACATGGACACAGAGAGGGGAGTACTAAACACTGGGGTCTATTGGGGGGAAAAGGGGAGGGCCAGTGGGAGGGGGAGGTGGGGAGGGATAGCCTGGGGAGAAATGCCAAATGTGGGTGAAGGGGAGAAGGAAAGAAAAGCACACTGCCATGTGTGTTCCTACGCAACTGTCTTGCATGCTCTGCTCATGTACCCCAAAACCTAAAATCCAATAAAAAATTAAAAAAAAATAAAAGAAAATCATATGCATTGTTAGAGAGCAAACTCAAATAACTTTTGGTTCTTTCTACTCCTCCTGCTATCCCCACTTGGAACAAATGTGTGCTGTCTTCCTGCTTCTATGTCATTGGAACATATTAGAGTACTGACAGAATGTTCTTCTATATTTAGTATTAAATGAATATTTTCAATCAAATCTCATGGCCTGTGAATTCTAACTTTATAAATGTTTATTCACTCTGTCTTCTTTTTTCTAGTCCCATATCCACAACCACAGTTTCAGACCATCACCTGCTCTCCCATAGATTACTGAAGCATTCTAGTTACTTGTCACCATGATGTTACTCATATCATATATATATATACACATTCTTCCCACTGAGAGCAGGGTGATACCCTTATATACAAAGTAAACCTTGTCAGTCTAGCTTAAAAGCTTGCAATGGCTCTCCATTTCTTTTCTTTTCTTTTTTTTTTTTTTTTTTTGAGACGGAGTTTCGCTCTTGTTACCCAGGCTGGAGTGCAATGGCGCCATCTCGGCTCACCGCAACCTCCGCCTCCTGGATTCAGGCAGTTCTCCTGCCTCAGCCTCCTGAGTAGCTGGGATTACAGGCACACGCCACCATGCCCAGCTAATTTTTTGTGATTTTTAGTAGAGACGGGGTTTCACCATGCTGACCAGGATGGTCTCGATCTGTTGACCTAGTGATCTACCAACCTCGGCCTCCCAAAGTGCTGGGATTACAGGCTTGAGCCACCACGCCCAGCCGGCTCTCCATTTCTTTTAAGATAAAGTTTAAATTCCTCAGTATACCATACCAGGCCATTCAAGAGCTGTTCCCTGCTTTCTTCTGTAACCTAGTCTTTATCCCCTGTTCCACTCCCCTTTTCTTTCTGCTCTACTTTCCAGGAATATCCAAATTTTCTGTCACATGCAGATGTTACTACATGATATAATTTATGTCTGGAAGACTCATCTGTCTCATTTTATCTGGTTAATTCCTGCTTTTTCTTTAAGAACCAGCTTAGATATAACTTCCTCCGGCTGATTTCTCTGCCTCCCCAACCCAAAACTCACCCCAAGAATACTTTTTACACTCCAGTAAGTATACTTACACACTCCAGGATTCCCCTTTTTACCAAAGTTGTCATTTATCCCTAGAGCTGACACTATAGCTGGCACATAGTAAGAGCTCAACAAACACAGACATAGAATAAATGAAGTATGTTCATGTTTTTCTTGGCAAATTTAAAAAAGATGGTTTAGGGCTGGTGTCATCTGACACAGCCTGAAGAACACACATGAAATTGTTTTTTCTACCCCCAGTATACAACACTGGACCTTGATGCCTCACATCTGCCTTATACAGTTTCATGACCTGACATTGAAGGGAAAACAATTACATGCATTATGCCAGTATATTAAATTTATTTTATAAAGTGGGATCTTAAGTATGAAGATACATGTGATGAAATAATGTGGACATCTCTCATATTCATCAAAATAGAAACTACCGTGAAAGAAATGAGTATCATCTATTATTTTGTGTCAGATTATTTCCATCTAATTGTCTTGTTTCTGTTTGTCCCTTGGTAGGAATATTAAATTGTGTGTGAGTAGGATGGAAATTTAAGTGATGTGACATCCTCCTTTTGCTTCTATCAAGTGATGTAGTAATGGAAATGATGCTAAGATACCCTTTACAAGATACAAGGCAGCCATATGGCTGACTGTTCATGTGACTGAGTAATTAAATGACTGTACCTCATTGATAGTGATCAATGCAATAGTGATTTTCTAAATGATTGTAAGCTGATTGCAAGCCTGATTCAGAATTATTTTTCTCAACCCTGCTACTTCAATACTTTCATGAATATCTGAGATAAATTATACATAAAATGCTTTTGACATTTATAAATGCAAATAGAGATGAAAAGATAGTATTCAGTATTCAGGCATTTCTCAATAGTCACTTAATAAATGGGCATTCAATATCTATTCAGTATGTAAATATATTGAGTGCTGACTAGGTGCCAAGCATTGTAGTGGTTTCTGTGGCAGTTTCACAACATAGTTGTGAAACTATGCCATATTTCCTGCCTTCTGAGTCCTTACAATATAGCAACTAAGTAGATAAAAATAAAAAGATTACAGAGAGAATTATTTAATTACAATTGGGATATATGCCTGTATGTGAAGAGGACATAAGCAAGGAAGTCTAATTTAACTGAGGTTATGTCAGAAAGTATAACCTAAACAGTTGAAAGTAATCTACTTCCTTTGTAATATAAAGAACTAGTGTAATGAGCAGACTATAATATAATGAAATTGACCACAAGTTGATTCTAAAGTGAATTCCAAATCATCACCTTTAGAGGAATTGAAGGGAGATGATGTGGTTTGGCAACATCCCCCAAAACAGTTTTAGAAACAAAATCTTTAGTTTAACGAGGGAAGGATTTGAAGGAGAAATGAGAATTGTCTGCAGATATTTGAAGAGCTGTCACATAGAAGAAAGACCACATATTTTACAGTTTACTGGAAGGCAGAACAAAGACCAATGTGGGGAACCTTAGGAAGGCAGATTTCTGCCATACAAAAAGAAGATTTTAACATCTGGAACTGTCTGAATGTAGAACAGGCTACCCAGAGGGAGCCATTGGCAGTTTTGAAGCAGAGGAATGACATGCCAGGCAGAACTTCCAAACCTAGCATTAAAGCAGTATCAGTCATAATTTCCATTGTTGGGAGGATGGGCTGCCTGTGTACTCAGGATATTACCAGCTGTCAGAGCAATTTTGTCTTTCTGCCCTGGGCTATGAGATTTCGGGATTTCTAACAGGGGGGTTATCTGGTTCTAGGTTAAACCTATTGGCTAAAATTGCCGTGATTTACTAGAGTAGAAAAAAGGGAAACATTTCTAATTTCAGTGGAAAAGAGGCATCCATCTGTAACATGGCACATAGAAAACCTACTCAGATGTAGCTAAGGATTGAAATGTTTCATTATTTCATTTAGTCATTTGATCACTTTGCAAAATTTACAGAGTATGGCTTTTCATGGTTTGACAGATATAAACCTGAATTAGTTGTGCCTCTTGACTGTATGTAGCTTATAGTCTAACCGAGAAGATGGATGTAAATGTAAAGCTATAGTCAAGAGAAGGAGACATTTATTATAACAAAAGTGTTAAGAATTATTAGATTATTTAATACAAGAACAGAAAACCAAACACCACATATTCTCATTCATAAGTGGGTATTGAACAATGAGAACACAATTGCACAGGGAAGGGAACATCACACAGAGGCTTGTCGCGGGGGTGGAAGGGCTAGGGGAGAGATAGCAGGGGTAGGGGGATAGGGGAGGGATAGCATTAGGAGAAATACCAAATGTAGATGACGGGGTGATGGATACAGCAAACCACCATGGCATATGTATACTTATATAATTAACCTGTATGTTCTGCACATGGACCAGAGAACTTAAGGTATAATTTAAAAAAATAAGATCAAATATTTTGCCAACATGGGAAAGTGTTTGCTGTTTTCACTGTTTTCAGTAATTACCAGAATTAATTTTTGGAGGTATGCCAATCATCACGTAAATATTAGATAGTATAGAAGTAGACCTTATAGAAAGGAAGTTAGGTTATGTTATTAAACAAATTCATTATGCTAAGAAAATTTTGCAGTCTAACAAGTCTTGTCTTTTAATTATTCAAGTCAAAACACTCAGGGATATCCTCACAAATTTTAGCCAGTATCATCTCCAAGTGACATGCTAGCATATTTTTCTTATATAGTACTGCCATACTCCCCACGCTTTACTTGAGATAAGTATGGTAATATTAGCTGGGTACACACAGAAACCATCCATTATTTTTGCTTTTCTTGTGTTCTTCATTATTTGTAACTTCATGCATTCTGTAAAGTTAAAGGTACAATTAAAGACACAATTAATTAGTTGCATGACTACTACTCTGTATTTGAGGATTGCAGTTTGACTTATCCTCCCTCCCCCACAGGCTCTAAATGTTAAAGCCCCATATCTTCCATTTTCCTTGTAATGTTTCAAGACAGGGCCAGTGAAGTGGGCACCTCCCAATGTACATGGTTGAGTCTGAAAACTGAAGGAGCTGGAGTCTACGGTAGATATCAAATCAATCATTCTATATGTTAATTTTAATATGATCTCCAACATACTAATCATTTCTTTAAAAAGGTGATAATTTTAAATTTCAAAAGATTTATAGAGAAATAAGACAGGCCAGGCGTAGTGGCTCATGCCTGTAATCCCAGCACTTTGGGAGGCTGAGGTGGGTGGATCACAAGGTCAGGAGTTCAAGACCAGACTGGCCAACATGGTGAAACCCCATCTCTACTAAAAAATAACAAAAATTAGCTGGGCATGGTGGCTCCTGCCTGTAATCCCAGCTACGTGGGAGGCTGAGGTAGGAGAATTGCTTGAACCAGGACCAGGGAGGTGGAGGTCTCAGTGAGCCGAGATCAAGCCACTGCACTCCAGCAAGGGGTACAGAGTGAGACTCCATCTCAAAAAAAAAAAAAAAAAGAGAGAGAGAGAAATACGAGAGTTTTTGTGAAAATTCCATAGGATTTGGAGAAATAAAAGTCCAACTGTTAATGTCAATTCAACTATTTATATGAATTCAGGCAATTTAATTAGGCTATCTGAACCTGTGTTTTCAGGCACCCATTGGATGAGGATTAAAAATACATTTTATGGAATAGTAGTATATATGTAAATGGTTGAGCACAGTGTGTGGCATTAAAGAAGCGCTCAATTAATGTAATTGTCATTGTAATAATATTTGACTAGACAAAAACAGGAAGGTTAAATAAAGTATTTGTTTAAGAAATAAATAATTAAAATAAAAATGAGATCTGAGTAATATTTCAGTGTATATACATTTTAAAGATAATATATTCAAATAACTTACCATGACTGTAGTGATGAAACAATATTAGGATTTTTAGTTTGTGAAGGCAAATTTTGAGGAGCATGGCTGGCATCTGGTTTAGTCAAATCGACGTGATGCTTCACGTTGTCCCCATGAATCTAAAGCACTTACCAGACCACTGCGTAGGAAATGAAAAATCATCTGTGTTTCCTGACCTCAAGGGGTTAAGTTCAGTGATAAAGATACAGTTTATACACACTAATTGTAAGGCAAATAAAATTACCAATGTTAGTTAAGCAAATTAGGTGCTATTCAGGTTCAAAAGAAAGACACTTTACTTTTAAGGGCAGAGAAAAGAAAGAGTGTGTGTGTGTGTGTGTGTGTCCCCGTTTGTGGATGCGTTATTGGGTACATTGAATTACAGTAAATGTAGTGACTCAGAAACATATTTCTCATATTTCTTTTCACTGTGAATTGAATGCCTGGTTTCATTTTGCTCCCATTAATCTCTAAAGTCATAAATGTAGCCAGGGAAATCTCCAGGTGTTTCTGTAAATGAATTTTTAGGAAATAACTATTGTTTCAGAAGCCAGAGGTCCTTCTAAAGAGACTCACAAAAGCTGGAACATATAGTTTGTGACTCAGAATGGGAATGACAAGAATATTCTTACATCATCCTGTAATCCCATGGCAGCCATGTACTATATTTACCAGCAGGACTTTGTTTTGGTTTGGCACTATGTTGCCCATGGTGATCGTAAAAGCAGGCAGAAGAAATGAAGGAAACACTGCCTGGTTTAATCACACACTTTGGCAGATTGCTATTCTATCGTCCCTAAGTGCTTCTCATATAGGTGCTTCCCTAAAGAAATTACTTCTTTTTTTTTTTAACTACAGATAATAATTAGAGTGTTTATATGATGTATTTAGTTCCTACATAAGAATTTTTGAGAATAAGGATGTCATGCATTTTTTGGACAAACTCTTATATAAAGATAACTTAAATGCATTTCCTTAGAATCATCTAATTTTTCAACTGCAGTGTAATTACTCTCTATTTTTTAGAGAAATCTTATTATTTCAACCCATATGTAGAAATAAAATTTTTATCTATTTTAATATGCTGAAAATCTAATTTTAAATTTTCTAAAAATAAATTTAATGTGAAACTAACTCCTTAATTTAGGAGGAATGTTACATGCCCAAGGCACTAATGTCATAAAATTTATTTATGTAATCCTTTAAAAACATTTATCTTTGAGTTTTCTTATCATTTCTATTAAAAACAGATTTGTTTGAGAGAATTTATGCACAATGGCCACTGTTCAGGTCTATAAGAATATGTCAACTGAGTTTATAACCTCCTTGCATGTAATGGCAGATTTACAGTGGCAGACATAAAGAAATAGAAGGAAGGTTAAATTAGGTACATTCAACATAACTATAATAAATTCTGAAAGACCTTGAAACTTCTCTTAGACACAGAGTGAAAAAATTTAATCACTGAAAACTATAAAATATTACAGTCTTGGAATCACCTATAACTTTGTGAGATACCATCTCATGCCAGTCAGAATGGCGATTATTAAAAATTCAAGAAACAATAGATGCTGGCAGGGTTGTGGACAAATAGGAATGCTTTTACACTGTTGGTGGGAATGTAAATTCGTTCAACCATTGTGAACTAATTCAACAATGTGGCAATTTCTCAAGCATCTAGAACCAGAAATGCCATTTGACTCAGCAATCTTATTACTGGATATATACCAAAGGAATATAAATCACTCTATAAAGACACATGCACACGTATGTTTATTGCAGCACTATTTACAATAGCAAAGACATGGAACCAACCCAAATAACCATCAATGATAGAAAGGGTAAAGAAATGTGGTACATGCACAACATGAAATACTATGAAGCCATAAAAAAGAATAAAATTATATCCTTTGCAGGGATGTGTATGAATCCAGAAGCCATCACCCTCAGCAAACTAACACAGGAACAGAAAACGAAACACTGTATGTTCTCACTCATAAGTGAAAGTTGAACAATGAGAAGTCGTGAACACAGGGAGGGGAACAAGACACACTGGGGCCTGTCGGGGGATGGGAGGCAAGGGGAGGGACAGCATTAGGACAAATGCATAGTGTATGCAGGGCTTAAAACCTAGAAGATGGGTTGATAGGTGCAGCAAACCACAATGACACATATATACTTATGTAACAAACCTGCCCATGTATCCAGAAACTTAAAGTAAAATTTAAGAAAAAAAAAAAAAGTTAAATCATATCCAGTGATAGAGCAGTTCGTTGATTTGGCATTTTTTTGTTTTTAATAATATCAATTATTTTTTTAATCGGAATTGTTAATGATTATTGTAATCTTGCCAAATTATTTGTTTTAGTTCTGAAAAACTGTTGATGATTTAGATGATGAATTCTTTCATCTTAAGCCACCCACCTCTCTCCCTACCTACCACTATACTTATGGCAATGAAGAAGTAGCCATGTGTACCGTAGTAGAGCCAGATTATATAAAAGTTATTTGGGGTGTGTGTGTGTGTGTGTGTGTGTGTGTGTGTGTGTGTGTTTGGAGTGAGTGTGAGATAGTTCAATATCTTGCTATTAGTAGGCCTACCTAGAATAGAAGCTCCTCAGTATTCCTAGATATGTCCTGAGGGCAGTGTGTTGTTGGCATATGAAAAAATGCCATATGTTAGACCCACTAGGAATTTCAGAAGACAGTGTGTTCTTCTAAAATAGGAGTGCTATTGAAACCTATCCATTCACCTAATAGTGTATTCAGAAAGGTGTTGTCAAGCCTTACTGAGGATGCTAACATTCAAAATTTACATACTATACCCTGATCTGTACTGATTCTAGTGCCATTCTTTTTAACTGCAAAGGGCCTATAATTTATACAGTAAGTAAAAAGAAAAAAGGTAATGTCAATGAAAATGCATATCTGAATTATAAATTATGGTTACAGCTTCTGCTAATAGAGACAAAACAGCTAGTAGGACAGTCTTTTGAATCTATGCTTCATTTTTTTTGTTTCATCTTTCCTATTGCAAAAATAACTTACATTTTCTTATTCATTCTTCCACTTTCCTTTTAAAATAATGGGAAATAAAAATTCCAGAACAACTCTGTTGTTTTGTGTAGCACATTGATGGAAAACCCCTCAAGGACTAGTGTTTCTTGAAAAGCAAGAGAAATAAAGCCAGGCACATGTTCTCTTTTCTCTGTCATTGAACCAGGTATTAAATCTCTGCACAATGTGAATAATTTTGAAAGCATTATTTTCTTTCAAATAATGTAATATAATGTCAGTCTGTCAGTGTTAAATACATTATTATTCTATAGTGACAAAATTGGAACAATTGTATTCAGACAGCTTTTAAAAGAAAATTAGGAGGTGATGGAGTCCCTTGAGGTTTTTGACATTAGACTTTGACTGAATTAAATAGATTGTTCTTAAATTTCTTATTGTTTTCAGTTTGATATAATGACTATAATTCTCTGCATTGACTTTTTTAGTCATTAGCAATTGTTGTCTTATTTAGTTCCATTTTATATAACAAGAGGCCTTGCTCTAGAAAACCCAAACCTCCATAGGAGCATCTGAACTTTATTCGCCTTCTTTAACCTAAATAAAATAGTATATATTTTAAGGCAGTTTTTCTTGTCCTTCAGACTTATTTGAAAGTTGGTATTTCTGATAAATTTGAATAATGGACAAATAATGCTAATTCCTGAGGATTTGTATTTGTTGGTTAAGAAAAAGATTTAGTTGGGAGGCAGGGTAATTATTTTCAAGGCTTAACATGGATTCATGAGAAAGATATGCAGAGAAGCCACAAGATACACTCAGAAAAAGCTTCAGTGTTTTCTGTTTGTTTTAGTTTTTACTTTTTTTTTTTTTTTTTTTAATTTTTTATTGGATTATAGGTTTTGGGGTACATGAGCAGAGCATGCAAGACAGTTGCGTAGGTACACACATGGCAGTGTGCTTTCTTTTCTTCTCCCCTTCACCCACATTTGGCTTTTCTCCCCAGGCTATCCCTCCCCACCTCCCCCTCCCACTGGCCCTCCCCTTTTCCCCCCAATAGACCCCAGTGTTTAGTACTCCCCTTTCTGTGTCCATGTGTTCTCATTTTTCATCACCCGCCTATGAGTGAGAATATGCGGTGTTTCATTTTCTGTTCTTGTGTCAGTTTGCTGAGGATGATGTTCTCCAGATTCATCCATGTCCCTACAAACGACACAAACTCATCATTTCTGATTGCTGCATAATATTCCATGGTGTATATGTGCCACATTTTTCCAATCCAGTCTATTATCAATGGGCATTTGGGTTGATTCCAGGTCTTTGCTATTGTAAACAGTGCTGCAATGAACATTTGTGTACATGTGTCCTTATAGTAGAATGATTTATAGTCTTTTGGATATATACCCAGTAATGGGATTGCTGGGTCAAGTGGAATTTCTATTTCTAAGGCCTTGAGGAATCGCCACACCGTCTTCCACAATGGTTGAACTAATTTACACTCCCACCAACAGTGTAAAAGTGTTCCTTTTTCTCCACATCCTCTCCAGCATCTGTTGTCTCCAGATTTTTTAATGATCGCCATTCTAACTGGCGTGAGATGGTATCTCAATGTGGTTTTGATTTGCATCTCTCTGATGATCAGTGACGATGAGCATTTTTTCATATGATTGTTGGCCTCATATATGTCTTCTTTCATAAAGTATCTGTTCATATCCTTTGCCCACTTTTGAATGGGCTTGTTTGTTTTTTTCCTGTAAATCTGTTTGAGTTCTTTGTAAATTCTGGATATCAGCCCTTTGTCAGATGGGTAAATTGCAAAAATTTTTTCCCATTCTGTTGGTTGCCGATCCACTCTAGTGACTGTTTCTTTTGCCGTGCAGAAGCTGTGGAGTTTCATTAGGTCCCATTTGTCTATTTTGGCTTTTGTTGCCAATGCTTTTGGTGTTTTGTTCATGAAGTCCTTGCCTACTCCTATGTCCTGGATAGTTTTGCCTAGATTTTCTTCTAGGGTTTTTATGGTGCCAGGTCTTATGTTTAAGTCTTTAATCCATCTGGAGTTAATTTTAGTGTAAGGTGTCAGGAAGGGGTCCAGTTTCTGCTTTCTGCACATGGCTAGCCAGTTTTTCCAACACCATTTGTTAAACATGGAATCCTTTCCCCATTGCTTGTTTTTGTCAGGTTTATTAAAGATTGTATAGTTGTATGTATGTTGTGTTGCCTCCGGTGCCTCTGTTTTGTTCCATTGGTCTATATCTCTGTTTTGGTACCAGTACCATGCTGTTTTGATTACTGTAGCCTTGTAGTATAGTTTGAAATCCGGTAGTGTGATGCCCCCTGCTGTGTTCTTTTTGCTTAGAATTGACTTGGCTATGCGGGCTCTCTTTTGGTTCCATATGAAGTTCATGGTGGTTTTTTCCAGTTCTGTGAAGAAAGTCAATGGTAGCTTGATGGGGATAGCGTTGATTCTGTAAATTACTTTGGGCAGTATAGCCATTTTCACGATATTAATTCTTCCTAACCATGAACATGGAATGTTTCTCCATCTGTTTGTGTCCTCTCTGATTTCGTTGAGCAGTGGTTTGTAGTTCTCCTTGAAGAGGTCTCTTACGTTCCTTGTGAGTTGTATTCCAAGGTATTTTATTCTTTTTGTAGCAATTGTGAATGGCAGTTCGCTCTTGATTTGGCTTTCTTTAAGTCTGTTATTGGTGTAGACGAATGCTTGTGATTTTTGCACATTGATTTTATATACTGAGACTTTGCTGAAGTTGCTTATCAGTTTCAGTAGTTTTTGGGCTGAGGCAGTGGGGTCTTCTAGGTATACTATCATGTCGTCTGCAAATAGAGACAATTTGGCTTCCACCTTTCCTATTTGAATACCCTTTATTTCTTTTTCTTGCCTGATTGCTCTGGCTAGAACTTCCAGTACTATATTGAATAGGAGTGGTGAGAGAAGGCATCCTTGTCTAGTGCCAGATTTCAAAGGGAATGCTTCCAGTTTTTGCCCATTCAGTATGATATTGGCTGTTGGTTTGTCATAAATAGCTTTTATTACTTTGAGATACATTCCATCGATACCGAGTTTATTGAGGGTTTTTAGCATAAAGGGCTGTTGAATTTTGTCAAATGCCTTCTCTGCGTCAATTGAGATAATCATGTGGTTTTTGTTTTTGGTTCTGTTTATGTGGTGAATTACATTTATAGACTTGCGTATGTTGAACCAGTCTTGCATCCCCGGGATGAATCCTACTTGATCATGATGAATAAGTTTTTTGATTTGCTGTTGCAATCGGCTTGCCAATATTTTATTGAAGATTTTTGCATCTATGTTCATCATGGATATTGGCCTGAAGTTTTCTTTTCTTGTTGGGTCTCTGCCGGGTTTTGGTATCAGAATGATGTTGGTCTCATAAAATGATTTGGGAAGGATTCCCTCTTTTTGGATTGTTTGAAATAGTTTTAGAAGAAATGGTGCCAGCTCTTCCTTGTGTGTCTGGTAGAATTCGGCTGTGAACCCGTCTGGACCTGGGCTTTTTTTGTGTGGTAGGCTCTTAATTGCTGCCTCAACTTCTGACCTTGTTATTGGTCTATTCATAGTTTCAGCTTCCTCCTGGTTTAGGCTTGGGAGGACACAGGAATCCAGGAATTTGTCCATTTCTTCCAGGTTTACTAGTTTATGCGCATAGAGTTGTTTGTAATATTCTCTAATGATGGTTTGAATTTCTGTGGAATCTGTGGTGATTTCCCCTTTATCATTTTTTATTGCATCTATTTGGTTGTTCTCTCTTTTTTTTTTAATCAATCTGGCTAGTGGTCTGTCTATTTTGTTGATCTTTTCAAAAAACCAGCTCTTGGATTTATTGATTATTTGAAGGGTTTTTCGTGTCTCAATCTCCTTCAGCTCAGCTCTGATCTTAGTTATTTCTTGTCTTCTGCTGGGTTTTGAGTTTTTTTGATCTTGCTCCTCTAGCTCTTTCAATTTTGACGATAGGGTGTCAATTTTGGATCTCTCCATTCTCCTCATATGGGCACTTATTGCTATATACTTTCCTCTAGAGACTGCTTTAAATGTGTCCCAGAGGTTCTGGCACGTTGTGTCTTCGTTCTCATTGGTTTCGAAGAACTTTTTTATTTCTGCCTTCATTTCATTGTTTACCCAGTCAACATTCAAGAGCCAGTTGTTCAGTTTCCATGAAGCTGTGCAGTTCTGGGTCTGTTTCTGAATTCTGAGTTCTAACTTGATTGCACTATGGTCTGAGAGGCTGTTTGTTATGATTTCAGTTGTTTTGCATTTGTTGAGCAGTGCTTTACTTCCAATTATGTGGTCAATTTTAGAGTAGGTGTGATGTGGTGCTGAGAAGAATGTGTATTCTGTGGATTTGGGGTGGAGAGTTCTGTAAATGTCTATCAGGTTTGCTTGCTCCAGGTCTGAGTTCAAGCCCTGGATATCCTTGTTGATTTGTTTTAGTTTTTTCTAGCTTGGTATTGGCCTCAAAATTTTCAGTGAAATTTGTGGCTCTGCTAAAACTGGACCTTTGAATCTTGATATCACATACTTTCTTTTTTCTTTTCTTTTTTTTTTTTTTTTTTTTTTTTTTGGTTGGCAATGGAGTCTTACTCTGTCACCCAGGCTGGAGTGCAGTGGTGTGATCTCAGCTCACTGCAATCTCTTCTGGATTCAAGCCTTCTGGATTCAAGCAATTCTCCTGCCTCAGCCTCCTGGGTAGCTGGGATTACAGGCATGCGCCACCACACCCAGCTAATATTTGTATTTTTAGTAGAGATGGGTTTTCACCATGTTGGCCAGGCTGGTCTTGAATACCTGACTTTGTGATTCACCTGCCTCAGCCTCCCAAAGTGCTGGGATTACAGGCATGAGCCACCACGCCCGGCCAGTATTACCTACTTTTAAAGCTTGGGTAAGCATAAGGAAATGTTGAAGGAAAATTATTTATCTGTAAGGTGTGATCTAAACTGGCGAAACTGTCCTCTAATAGTTTTACTGTATTCAGCTTCAACTTCACAAGTCCTAGTACATAAGAAACAAATGTAGCAAAGAGGCAAGACCAAGAAAAAATATACATGCTAGAGTTTATAATCTCTTTAGTTAACATACTATTGGATTCATTCTCTAGAACCAGGGCACAAGAGCAAGACTGTAAGGATACTCTTGTTCCAGACTCTTGTTCTGGTTTTAGAAAATGAGTCCAATAGTATGTTAACTAAAGAGATTATAACAAAATCCAATGTTATGTTAACTAAAGAGATTACAGCAAAAGCTTAGACAACCAAAGCAAAAATAAGGAAATGGTACTACATCTGTAACCTCTATATCTGTGTTTTTCATAACATTATTCATAATCACAAAGAAAACTGGACATAACCCGAATATTATTCAGGGGGGTGAATGGATAAACTGTGAGACATCTACAGAATGGAATTACTACCTAGCAATAAAAAGGAACAACTTCCTGATACTCTCAAAAAATACGGATAATTCTCAAATACATTTTGTTAAGTAAAAGTGACACAGGCAAGCTCTAAAACTGGGTCTTGGCCTAGGAAGATTCTCAGCTTTTCATAGGAAAGAATTCAATATTGAGCCAACAAAGCAAAGGGAAAGCAAAGCAAGTTTATTAGAGCAACAAAGTTCAGAAAAATGACTGTTCCATAGACAGAGCTACACCATAGGCAGAGTGGCACCTGTTGGTTGCTGGCAAGCTATTATAAAAAATGTTATTTAAAAAAACATAATCTAATATTATAGTCTGCCTGATGAAAGTAAACAATTATGTTTAAAATATAATTTTTAAAAATAAAGGCCTAAATGATCTGAAATTAAAACTCAAGTTCTGACTTTCTATAAAATAAATATTACTGAAAACAGTAAGTGGCTAATAATAGGTGTTAACTATTAGTAATAGAAACACAGTTATTAAACAGTTAATAATGACAACAGTATATTCTATCTTTACTACATATTTTTAGTCTTTAAAAAGTGGCTTTTTAAAATACCATAGTAACAACTACAATTTTCTCACCCTGAACTGATTGAAAAAAGTATGGAGAATCAATACTATTTTCTGTTTTCTTCTAGCATTAATTAGGAAAATAAATTTTCCCATTCTAGGCTTTTGAAGTTAGTTTCCAATTATAAAATATCAAACCATGTTCAGAAAAAAATGTATAAATTTTCAGCCTTTGGCACAGCGTGGAGAAACCCACAAGTAAGAACAGCGGCAGGTGGCAAGGGGTGGGAAGCTCTATGGTTACGAATGTTAATGACAGGCTAAAAATATAGAACAGGTTGTGCCCTGATGCAGTACCACTTAGACTAGTCAGGGTGTGTTTGGGTTCACATTCTACACATCAACAAAATTGCTTTTAGTCGAGTTATTTATTTTACCAATAACGGTGTGTGACTGGAAGAGATTGGAACATATTTTTAGTTTTTTTAAAAAATTCTGTCATAAACCTGTGAGATATCATGGGGGACTTCAGAACCTCCCCACTCTGAAACAGGGTGTAATCTGAGTATTATTCCTGGATCCATGTAACCCCACCAAAATCGAAATGCCATTT
Source organism: Callithrix jacchus (assembly GCF_049354715.1). Taxonomy (NCBI): domain Eukaryota; kingdom Metazoa; phylum Chordata; class Mammalia; order Primates; family Cebidae; genus Callithrix; species Callithrix jacchus. The sequence goes on from NC_133511.1 coordinate 91,818,837, forward strand.
TGAGATCTTTGCTGTGGAGCAGCCTGTACGGCTCTTCCCCATTCCCCGTAGCAATAGTGTCAACATTATAAAACTTTGCTGCTAGGCCGGGCGCGGTGGCTCACTCCTGTAAACCCAGCACTTTGGGAGGCCGAGGTGGGTGGATCACAAGGTCGAGAGATCGAGACCATCCTGGTCAACATGGTGAAACCCTGTCTCTACTAAAAATACAAAAACTTAGCTGGGCACGGTGGTGCGTGCCTGTAATCCCAGCCACTCAGGAGGCTGAGGCAGGAGAATTGCCTGAACCCAGGAGGCGGAGGTTGTGGTTAGCCGAGATCGCACCATTGCACTCCAGCCTGGGTAACGAGCGAAACTCCACCTCAAAAAAAACACACACAAAAAAAACTTTGCTGCTTGCCAGAAATACTGTTAAGACTTTACATGTTATTTCCTAATCTAAACCACATTTGTTCTCACTGGGAATCTCCTTCCAAGAGGCAGGTAAGGATCATCAGGAGTACCATTTTACTGTTAAACACACACACACAAACACACACACTCAGCGCACATTGTGTCCTTCAAACTCATATACAAAGTATTTGGGAGTTCCTTCACAAAGCAGGAGTAAGTGAAGGGGCACAGATTACAGGCATATGTGATGGTATTAAGAAGTATCAGTTGCCAGAATTCCTCCAATGATCTATACTTGGCCTAATACGGAAAACTGGTACCAAGGAGTAGGGCTCTAACCCATAGGGATACAAAATTTTCTGCATTTGTCTGTTCTCACACTGCTGTAAAGAAATACCTGAAACTGGGCTTTATGAAGAAAAGATGTGTAATTGGCTCATAGTTCTGCAGGCTGTACAGAAAGCTTGGTGCTGGCATCTGCTTGTCTTCTGGGGAAGCCTCAGAAAACTTACGATCATGGCAGAAGGCAAAGGGGAAGCCAGAACTTCAGATGTCCAGAGCAGGAGGAGGAGAGAGATGGGGAAGGTGCTACATCCTTTTAAGCAACCAGATCTCATGAGAACTCTTATCATGAGAACAGCACCAGGGGGATGGTGTTAAATCATTAGAAATTGTCCCCATGATCTAATAACATCTCAACAGGTGGAGATTTGGGTAGGGATGCAGATACAAACCACACCATGTGTGGAATTATGCTCTCAGATAAGCCACTTTTATCAATAGAAAATTTCATAATGCTGAAAAAGTAAAGGTACAAGTTATTTAATTCTAATTATATGTCAAGGATGGGTAATAAATTATATCAAAAACATACCTACATAATTTATGCTAACATCTTCATGGCAACATTTAGTACTAATTAAGGTACAACTCACTTTTAGAGTGTATCTCTGACAGATAAAATATCAGTATTTTAGGAAAATTAAGCTACTCATTATATTATTGGTATAAAAGATCTAGAACCTTTTTTTCTATATATTACATATTTATGGTTCTAACTTGAGATCTTATTACATCTTATGTATGCATCACATCACTGATTCAGTTATAATAATAGCAACTGCATAAAAGATATATTATGTGCTAGGCATCATTTTAGCACCTTACATTTATTTTGTTATTTAATCTTCACACTCAGAATTCTGTAATTTAAGTATTAGTATTGACATTTCAAACATGAGGAAACTTCCAGGTACTTTAACTAGTGAAACCATTAGTTTTATTCATCAACAAATTCATTTATCTCTATGAACCAACCACATACAGGATTCTAGAAGCTCAAAAATGAACGAGAATTGGTTCCTGCCTTGAGAGAGCTCATAGTCTCATAGAAAGATACATGTTAGTATGGGATGTGTTACAGAAGCCAAGGAGATGTAGCTAATATTGCCTAAGGGAATTAAGAAGGCTTTCTCAGTGGTAGCAGCCCTACTTTGAAGCATAAAGTAAGTTTGCAGGACAAAGAGAAGGAAACGCATGGGGAAAATGTAGACAGGTGAATTACTTGGCATTTTCAAAGCATAGGGAGACTGTATATGGACTACATCTGATAAGCTAAGTTAAAATTTTATGGAAAAAAATTCCACTGTAGATATTTTTTTTCTGTGCAGTCTAAAGAAAGCCCTTTGCATCACAACATCTTTCAAAAACAAAGGGAATCTCTATGATTCTTAAGTTCAATTCTTGCCTAACAAATCTGTAAGAGTCCTAGGAGAGAAGCAAGGAAATTAATGGTTGGGGAGGGCATTTGGAATAGCTCAAATCAACAAGTGGATTCACATTCTTGTACTGATAGCATTTACATTTTATTTATGACATTGTCAAATAAATATTGAATTTAAACCAAAATGCCTTTACAATTCAAGCAACATCACAAGAGATGGATTGTAGGAGGATTCAGGTTTCAGAACAGTAGACTATGGAGAGTAAATGGCTCTTGAAGTCTGTTTCAGATTTTCCTGTCAAGTAAGGGAGTTTTAACTGGTTTGTTCACTGCTATTTCTCTGTTGTCTAAAAAGAATACCTACCATGTATTACAATAAACACTTATCAAATTTCTGAATGAATTAGTAAATTAAAAGGATTTTTTTTCAGTCTTTAATTTAGTAATTACTATTTGGGTACTATCTGTGTATGCAGACCCAGTGCAAAGGAATGAAGCTATGTGTATGAACAAGACAAACATGAATCTTGCCCTCATGCGGTGGACTTATAAACCACAGAGGCCATATGTGAAATAATAAGCTAATAAATGAATGAAAACATAGTAAGTTCTACTAGAGAAAAGTACATGTTGTTAAGAGAACATATAGCACAGCAAATTAGCATATTTGGGGTGAGGCATGTGACTTTGAATGGAATGTTTTTATGGTGAGGAAGGTTTTTAACTATGAAACAATATTTATATGTGATTTAGTTGAAGAGGCAAGAAATAAAACATTCAAAGCAAAAAGGTTAGGATGTAGAAAATTCTGTCTAATGGTTGCAAATTAGAGAACAGTGCACAAAGATGAAGGTAAAAATGAGGACACTCTGTACCTTCAGGAGTCTTAAAACATAATTTTATTAGTTTACACAGCTCTTCATGACTTTCTTTTGGTATTCTGTCTTGTATTAAAATTTGTAGAGAGCTTTCCTTATGCATCTTGACATATTGTAATTGAATTAGATACATTTTTATTTTGCTAGTTACTCTTAAGGGCTGAGTGTGTATTTGTGTCCTGCATATTCTTGCAGGTAGCAAGCAAACTCAAAAGTAAATCAGAGTCTATAGTTACCTCCTCCATATTTACTTCTATGCATCTTATAGTACTCACAGTATATGAAAAAAAAAAGCTTTAAATTCTAGTCTCTAGTGGTAAAAGTGCATATGTTGCTTTCTGCTTCTGAAAGTTATGCTGAAAGTTTCTCTGAAGTTTTACATCTATGCATTTATAATGGATGATCTCCACTTGTGCCTCCAGATTCATCCTGCACCTCTTTCCACTTTTCCATGTGCCCAGGAAGCAGATATCTAAGCACTGCAATGACTCAGTGTTCTCATGATCTCCAGCTACTTTTTGTCTCAGGATTTTCACACATAAAATCAGGATGACAGATCCCAATGGGACTCTCAAGAGAATAAAATTTTTTACCTGTGGTCAGTGGACAGAGCATATTATAGAAATTACTGATAATTTACAGTATAAACTTGGTAATTTGTAGGCACTCAATGCATAATGATTTTTATCACTAGCAATAATGTCCACTAAAATGGCTACACTCAAGTAATCAGTCAGAAATATTCTTTTGAAGAGGACAGAGCTACAGTGATTTTAACAAGGAAGACAAATTAGAAAATTCTTTGTCTATTTATTCTTTTTTATTCAATGCTTATTATATAAATGAATATGCTTTGACTCTAGCCAATAGTATAGAAAAGTATACTGAAATTTTATAAAATTACATAGCATCCCCAAGACACCATCCACTCTAAGGCCTTCAGTTTTAATATAGGTATGATGACCTACTAAACCCTATAGGCAGACAAATATACTTGTTATTTTTAAAATTTTTCTTTTATGGACATGATGTAAATATCTGTTAGGTAATAATACAAAGTTATCTTGCTTTATTCTCAAATTATTCTAACAGTTTACTTGGTAGGCTTTTCAACTTCATCAAGCACATGTTTGTTCACTGCAGCATTATTCACAATTGCAAAGACAGAATCAACCTAAATGCCCAACAGTGATAGACTGGATAAAGAGAATGTGGTACATATTATACCATGGAATACCATGCAACCATAAAAAAGAATGAGATCATCTCCTTTGCAGAGAAATTGTTGGACCTTGAGGCCATTATCCTTAGCAAACTAACACAGGAACAGAAAACCAAATACCACATGCTCTTACTTATAAGTGGGAGCCAAATGATGAAAACACATGGACACATAGAGGAGAACAACACACAATGGGGTATTTCAGAGGGTGGAAGGTTGGAGGAGGGAGAGGATCAGGAAAAGTAACTAATGAGTACTAGGCTTAAAGTTGGGTGATGAAGTAATCTGTGCAACAAATCCCCATGACACAAATATACCTATGTAACAAACCTGCACTTGTATCCCCTGAACTTAAAATAAAAGTTGAAAGAAAGAAAAACTATTATTATGTAAAATAATATATGAACTGTTCTTTCACATTTCCTTAAGATGAGTTAATTTTCTTGATGAGAAATTTTACCAAGAGTGTACATCTTTTGAAAAATCGTACTTTACACTGAGAACAATCAACTAGTTTTTATCTACTTTTCAATTTTCTCTTTGAAGTTTTCTAAGGATCTTTTGGAAGACAGTGTGGCAATTCCTCAAGTATCTAGAAATAGAAATTCCATTGGACCCAGCATTCCCATTACTGAGTATATACCGAAAGGATTATAAATCATTCTATTATAAAGATACATGCACACATATGTTCATTACAGCACTGTTTACAATAGCAAAGACTTGGAACCAACCCAAATGCCCATAAATGATAGACTGGATAGAGAAAATGTGGCACATATACTCCATGGAATACTATGCAGCCATAAAAAAGGATGAGTTCATGGCCTTTGCAGAGACATGGATGAATCTGGAAACCATCATTCTCGGCAAACTGACACAAGAACAGAAAACCAAACACTGCATATTCTCACTCATAATTGAGTGTTGAACAGTAAGAACACATGGACCCAGGGAGGGGAACATCACACACCAGGGCCTGTTGGGGGATGAGGAGGATAGGGAGAAATAACAGGGGGGTAGGGCAACAGGGGAGGGATAACATTAGGAGAAATACCTAAAGTAGATGACGGGGGATAAATGCAGCAAACCACCATGTCATGTGTATACCTATGTAACAATCCTGCACAATCTGCACATGTATCCCAGAACTTAAAGTATAATAATAAAAAAAGAACTCCATATTAGCACAAAGCCCACTGAGTTAAATGATATCTGAATAGCAACTTTTCCTCCTTGCAGCATTGTCAGTTGTGAATTACATGAATGCCTTTTTAAAAGATATCTGTAATTATATGTCTTGGACCTTCATGTATGCCCAAGTAAAGCTGTTATTTCATGAGATACTTTTAAATATGTGAGCATTTATGAAGTGTACTTAGAACAGTTGGAAGTTGCATTAAATGTTACTTTAGAAAAATTTGATCTACATGTAAGAAATGACACATTACCTATGGTTTTACAGGTTATCCTTGAACTTCAAAGATACACGTACTTAGCAAAACTGATCTGTCCTCTATTATTAGTTTTAGATGGGTTGTAATCTGATATTAGTCAAGAATAGCAGGTTAAACCATAGAAGAAAGAAATGGAACTTTGGAACAGAGAAGGGAAAACACTGAATATGCTGTGGGGGTAATTTTAGTCATGTCAAGCAAAGAACACATACTGCTAGTAATGCCAAGCAAGGATGAGATGGCATTTGATGAGAAATGTTGAAAAGAAACTTTATACTCTTGAGAACATTAGGATATCAGATTTTCAGTTTAGATTGTGTCAGTTTCTAGCAAAGATAATCCTTATAATAGCTTTGGAAACACTTGATAGTACAGAAAATGAAAAAACACTTCATTAAAGATAAATGGGCAGGAAAATGCGGAGGAGTAGGAAGGCTGTTTCATCTTTAATGTTATTTTCTCTATTTCTTTAAGCATTACATTTGACAACTATTTTCAGCAGTAATGTATGTATGGAGACTTTTCTCCAGACTTTCTTATGTGCCTAATCCTGTGAAGAATATGTGTTAAACCCAAGAATTACAAATAAATAGAAACACAAGAGGAGGAATATATGAAAAAAAGATCAGGTTTTTTGATGTCTTCATGGGTACCTGGATTCTGGGGTTCCTTGTAAGTGGTTTTATAATACCCTGTATATACCTTTATATTGGTTTTTAACAACTTGTGTGTCTACTTGCCCTGTGAATGAGCACTATTTTATAATCAATACTGAGTTAACACCTGGGACCAGGAAAGTTCTCAAGAATTGTTTGGAATTATCAAATAATTGAATTTGTTTGAATAATTGAATAACTGAATGAATAAAAATTCGTAGGCTGGGCATGGTGGCTCACAGCCAGCACTTTGGGAGGCTGAGGTGGGTGGATCCATTGGAGGTCAGGAGTTCCAGACCAGCCTGACTAACATGGTGAAGCTTTTTCTCTATAAAAATACAAAATCAGCTGGATATGATGGCCCACTCCTGTAATCCCAAGAACTTGGAAGGCTGAGGCAGGAAAATCATCTGAACACAGGAGGCACCGTTGGCAGTAAGCCAAGATTGCAGCACTGCACTCCAGCCTGGGCAAAAAGAGTGAAATTGTCTAAAAAAAAATTAGTCTTGAAAAAAAAATGGATACTTATTTTGTGTAACTTGCTTACATACATTGTTAATCCACAGCAAATTTGATTATTCATATCTTTTTTTTAAAAAAAAAGATCAACATAAGAAATATAGTTCGGTGATGGTAGGTAGACATTTCTTATTCATGTGTTCCAAACACAACATGTTCATTTTTTATCAAAATATATTTTCCAGTTGGCTAAGATCATGGATATAGAATTATTATACTTTCTGAGCTTTGCTTTAACTCTATGGTTTCTATATTCAGAGCTTCCTTCTTAACGTTTGTGTGGTATTTATACCACGGGAAGTCATGGTAATGCACCATCCAGGATAGGGTACATAAGGAACTGTGGAGCATATTGAAAAGGTTATAGGCTTTGGGATCCAATAGCCATAACTTTAAATTCATTTCTGCCAGTTGCTAGATTTATGACTGTACGCAAGTAAATTTCTTAACCTCTCCTAGTTTCATTTCCCATCTATGAAGTGGGCATTGTTTACAAATGTTTTTTGAATTTTGGCAAATGAAATTATTTAGGAAGAGTGCATAAGACATATAATTTATGGAAATTAAATGGTAAATAGATGAATTAATTAAATAACCTGCCAAAGACCAACAGAATATTTATCTCTAGCTCAGATTGCAGCAATAACTACCTCTTTCTCTCACTACACTGCAATAGGTATTTTTTTACTCCTATAAATACATTGCCATCTATCCTACATTACAGCTTTTATGCATGTTTTCATCTTTGACTAAAAGCTCCCCACAAACACACACACACACACACACACACACACACACACACACACACACACACAGCTTTCTGTATGTCAGATTCTTTTTTATCTTTTTGGCTTAACATGTTATTTATTCAGAGAAAATATTCCTAACGATTTTTCAAAGTAGGTTCCCTTTATTAATCTCTGTTATATAATGCTGTCTGTATTTCCATAGCATTTCAGACAGTTTATGTGTATACACATATTTATCTGTTTGGCAAATATTTGACTCTGTTTTTCAGTGGCCTTGAGCCTAGGGCCCAGGGCATGCTAAGAGCATTTTACTCTTAGTCCAACATCTTTACCATCAGCTATCACCATTTTCTGTCTGTGTACCTCCCCTTTTCTCCCTGACCCCACCAAAAAAATACATATATTTTTACTTGTATGTTTTGCTAGAGTAGCAGGCTATTCTCAACCAGGGCTCAGAAATAGAAAGCTGACACGGAGAAATCCTGTCTCTACTGAAAATTAAAAAGATTAGCCAGGCATGGTGGCATGCATCTGTGGTCCCAACTACTCAGGAGGCTTAGGCAGGAGAATCGCTTGAACCTAGAAGGCGAAGGTGGCGGTGAGCCAAGATCGCACCATTGCTCTCCAGCCTAGGCAAGAAGAACGAAATTCCGTCTCAAAAAAACAAACAAACAAAAAACAGAAAGCTGATCACTTAATATTCTACATCAGTGTTTCTTAAATAAAAAGAAAGTATTAGACCACATTACAAATGATTCATTGGCATATAAACTTACTAGGAGAGGTAGATCCTCTGCTATTTCTTGAACCTACTACGGAAAACATCAGTCAGTTTATGACTGGGGGAACTGTATGGTGTTTCAGTAGTATTTCAGTGAACCCTGGGGAATTACTCTTCAAAATAGTATTTTCTTTACTTGTCATTAACAGTTCAAGAAAACTGAGAGACTGAGTTCTTTTCTTCCAGTCAATTCTTCCTTTCTCCCCTTTATAGTTCACATTTTATCTGCACACTGATAATTAATGTAAAAATAAATAAATACATATTTATATAAAGCAAAAGATAAAATCCCCACTCCTAGGTTTATCTGATTTTCATCTGTTCAACAATGTCTTATTTCAGTAGAACTTATTTCAAACATTCCTCTGTTACTTCCTTTTCAGCATTCCCATTTGCCTCAAAGGGCATGCACTTTGGTATCTCTGGTTGATTTTTGTTTTCATTTATGAGTTTGAAGAGTTTTTAGGCACTTCAGTTTACTCATAAAGTAACCACAAAATTATATAGCTAAAAATAATTGAAGCAAATATGAGTGAAAAAAAATTTTTATTTTATGGTAAATATAATTACCGAAATTGCACACCATTTTATTTTTATTCCTGCTTACACTTATGATGACCCTTATAATAGTCTGTCTCAAAAGTGAAATTAAGTAACTGCAAACAAAAGTTTCATTAATTGAATGCATCTGCAGTATCTTTTTCACCTTTCAACTATTTCATTCAAAATTTGCTTTAATATAGAGAATTGGCATAAAAGGAGGGTGGTGGAAGTGAATGTATCTGCAGTTATATTCACTCTGTGTTTTATCCTCAGTTGCTGTGGTCTTTGCTAAGTGTTTAATTTATTCAGCGTCTGTGAACTTTGGAGTAAATGGATGGTGTTTTAGGAGTTTTCAAACTAGTTAATGGATACATAATTTGGGGGCTTTAGAAGTAGAAAAAGCTTGCAATATAAATTCTCTCTCTACTTCTTTATCTCTGTGATTCGTTACTTTTCCTATGTAGTCTTAGTTTCCCCACAACTGTTAGAAGTTCCAAAATCTGCCTTTTAATATTGATGTAATATTAAATGAACCACACACTTATTACATATGATACATAGTGAATAAAATACTGTGTGTCTGTCTGTCTGTGCGTGTGTGCACTCAGTTCCTGTAAATCAATGAGAAAAGTCTAACAACACAGCTATAATATAACTTAGTCACTTAAACATTATAACTAGCTAGGAAATACATGAAAACATGCTCACGTGCTGTAAAATGGAATTTAAGATGATGAAACTTTTGTTGTTGGCTTTTTATTTTGTCTGCAATTAACACAGTTATAATATCTAGAGTTGGCCAAGGCATAAGGAAATGGATCCCATCTTATGCTATTCATGCAAGTGTGAAAAGATAAAACGATAAAACTTTAGGGAGGGTAGTTTGGCATTATTAGTCCAAATGATAAATATTTCTGTCCTCTAACTCAGTACTTGTATATCAAAGCATTTCCTTGCAGAGAAACACTCAAGATTTGCAAAAAATCAAAAAGCACATATACGAATGTTTATAGCAGTATATTTTAAGGATAATTATTGAAAAATATCTCGGCCTCCCAAAATGCTGGGATTATAGGCATGAGCCATTGCATTCCACCTGTAATTCTTGATGTAGAGATCTTTCACCTCCCTGGTTAGCTGTATACATAGGTATTTTTTGTGTGGCAATCATGAAAGGGATTGTGTTTTTCTCAATAGCTCTCAGCTTGGCTGGTGTTGGTGTATAGGAATGTTAGTATGTATATTTTATATCCTGAAACTTTGCTAAAATTGTTTATCAGCTCTAGGAGCTTTTGGGCTGAAACTATGGAGTTTTCTAGATATAGAATCATGTCATTAGCAAACAGGGATAGTTCAACTCCCTCTCTTCCTATTTCAATTCCCTTCATTTCTTTCTCTAGCATGATTGTTTTGGCCAGGACTTCCAATACAATGTTGAGTAGGAGTAGTGAGGGAGAACATCCTTGTCTTGTGCCTGTTTTCAAGGGGAATACTTTCAGCTTTTGCCAATTCATGACTCTTACTATTTTGAAGTATATTCCTTCAGTGCCTAGTTTGTTGGGAGTTTTTACCATGAAGGAATACTGAATTATATTAAAAGCCTTTTCTACATTTATTAAGATAATTAAAAAATCATTCAACTTTTGTCTTTAGTTCTATTTATGTAACGAATGTTATTTATTGATTTGCATGTTCAACCAAACTTGCGTCCCATAGATAAAACCTACTTAATCATTGTAGGCTAGCTTTCTGATGTGCAGCTAGATTCAGTTTGCAGGGATTTTGTGGAGGATTTTTGCATCAGTGTTCATCAAGGATATTGGCCTGAAATTATCTTTTTTGTTATGCCTCCACCAGGTTTCGGTATTAGGATGATGTTGGCCTCACAGAATGAGTTGGGGAGAAGTCCTTCCTCCTCAATTTTTTGATGGTGTCAGTAGGAATGCTATTAGCTCTTCTTTATACATCTGGTATAATATGGTTGTGAATCCATCTGATTCTATGGGGTTTTTTTTGGTTGTTAGGTTATTTATTATTGACTCAATTTATAGTATTGGTCTATTCAAGGAATCAATTGATCTGTTGATGCAGGTTGGTTCAGGGAATCAATCCCTTCTTGGTTCAGTCTTGGGAGGGTGTATGTGTCCCCTCTTGTTCATCTCTTCTAGGTTTTCTAGTTTGTGTTCCTAGAGGTGTTCATTAGTCTCTGATACTTACTTGTATTTCTTTGGAGTTAGCGTTTCTGTGTAACATTCCCTCTCTCGTTTCTGATTGTGTTTATATGAAACTTCTCTCTTTTCTTCTTTATTAGTCTAGCTATTGGCCTATGCATATTATTATTTTTTTCAAAAAACAAACTCCTGGATTTGTTGATGTTTTGAATGGTTATGTCTTGATCTTCAGTTTACTTCCAGTTTTATTTCCTGTCTCCTGCTAGCTCTGGGGTTGGTTAACTGTTGCTTCTGTAGTTCTTCTAGTTGCAATGTTAGGTTGTTAATTTGGGATCTTTTTAACGTATTGATATGGGCATTTAGTGCTATACATTTCTCTTCTAACACTGCCTTAGCTGTGTCCCAGATATTCTGATATGTTGTATCTTTGTTCTCAACAGTTTCAAATAACTTCTTGATTTCTGCCTTAATTTCATTTACCCAAAAGTCATTCAGGAAAATGGTTGTTTCATTTTCATGTACTTGCATGATTCTGATAAATTTTTTTAGTTTTGATTTTTATTTTTATTGTGCTGTGATCCAAGAGTATGTTTGGTATGATTTTGGCTCTTTTGCATTTGCTGAGGGTTGTTTTATGTCAGTCAGGTGGTCAGTTTTAAAGTATGTGCCATGCAGTGATGAGAAGAATGCATATTCTATTGTTTTGGGGTAGAGAGTTCTGTAGAAATCTGTCAGATCCATTTGTGTCAATGTTCAGGTCCTGAATAACTTTGTTAATTTTCTGCCTTGATGATCTATCTAATACTGTCAGTGTACTATTAAAGTCTCCCACTATTATTGTGTGGGAGTTAAAGTCTTTTTGTAGGTCTCTAAGAACTTGCTTTATAAATCTAGGTGCTCCTATTTTGGTGCATAAATATTTAGGATATTTAGGACTTGTTGAATTGAGTTCTTTACTATTATGTAATGCTGTACTTTATCTTTTTTGATCTGGATATAAAATTCTTGGTTGAAGTGTTTGATTTTTTTCTTTAAGAATGTTGAATACAGGCCCCAATCTCTTCTAGCTTGTAGGGTTTCTGCTGAAAGGTTCACTGTTGGCCTGATGGAGTTCCCTTTGCAGGTAACCTGCCCTTTCTCTCTAGCTACCTTTAACATTCTTTCATTTCAACACTGTAAAAATCTAATGATTATGTTTCTGGAAGATGGTCTTGTGTAGAATCTTTCAGATGTTCCCAGTATTTCCTGCATTTGAGTATTGGTCTCTCTAGCAAGGTTGGGGAGATTTTCATGAACAATATCCTGAAATATGTTTTCCAAGTTGTTTTCTCCTAATCCCTTTCAGGGATGTCAGTGATTCATAGATTTGGCCTCTTGACTAATCCCATGTTTATCAGAGGTTTTGTTCAGTCTTTTTTATTCTTCATTCTTTATTTTTCTCTGTCTTATTTAAATCTTCCTGTTCTGACATTCTTTTCTCAGTTTGGTCTATTCTGCTGTTAATACTTGCAGCTGCATTGTGAAATTCTTCTAGTATGTTTTTCACCTTTACCAGATCAATTAGGTTCTTTTTTACACTGGCTGTTTCACCTGTCAACTCCTGTATCATTTTATTGTGATTCTTAGTTTCCTGGATTCAGTTTTGCCATTCTCCTAAATCCTGAATCCTGATCATCTTTGTTCCTGTTCATATTCTGAATTCTATTTCCATCATTTCAGTCAACTCAATCTGGCTAAGAACGCTTGTTGGAGAACTAGTGTGACTGTTTGGAGAATATCAAACACACTGGCCATTTGAGTTGCTGGAGTTCTTGCATTGGTTCTTTCTCATCTCTGTGTGTGGTTGCTCCTTTAACTGCTAGGCTGCCTCTGATGGAAGTGGTCAGGTCAGTGCAAGGAGGTTGTGCTGAAGCCCCAGGTGAGGCAGTCCTGCTCAGTGAGAAGTGAGGACTGGGATCTGCGTGGAGAACAGTCTGATCACTTTTCCATTAGATGGGGCCTCTGTGCTGAGGGACCAGACCAGCTACTGTTCGCTTGGATTCTCCAGAGCCTGGAGACAGCAAGGCCTAGGGCTGTGAGAGAGCCAAGATGATGGCAACCTTCCCCTTGCACTGGGAGCTGTTTCTCAGGGAGTTGCAGAGCAGCCACTGGCTTGATAGTCTCAGCAGCGGGTGAACCCAGTAAGGAGATACTGGATCAGGGACCCACATAACAACAGTCTGGCCAATTTTCCATAGGGCTGCTACAATATGTTTGGGGGTCTCCTCCAGTCCCTAATCACCTCCAATTTTCTAGTACCTGAAGGCATCAACAGTGAAGGCTGTGAAACAGTAAGATAGTAGCCTGCCCCTCCCTCTGGCAGCTCCATTCTAAGGAGGTATGGACCTGCTGCCAGCCTCAACACACTGGAGGGGATGGCTGGAGACCTTGGTCAGGAGGTCCCACCCAGTGAGGAGGAATAGAATTAGCGACCTGCATTAAAAAGTAGCCTGTCCACTTTTTCATAGAGCAGGGTTGGGGTCCACTCTAGCCTCCAGTTGCCTTGCACTCTCCAAAGCTTGAAGGCAACAGTGGCTAAGACTGAAAGAATGAAGATAACAGTCCTCCCCTCTCTCTGGGAGTTCTGTCTCAGAGAGCTTAGGAACAGTTGCTGGCTGCAAAACACCAGCATGGGTGGTTATAGACCTCTGTTGGGAGACTCCACCCAGTGAAGAGAAACGGGATCCGGGACCTGTATAAAAAAGCAGTCTGGACACTTCTTTGTAGAACTGCTGTACTATTCCAGGGCACAGCTCCAGTCCCTAGTGACCTTGGATTCCCCAGAGCCAGAAGGCATCCACAGCTAAGTCTGCCAAACAGCAAAATTGGCACCCTCCCTCTGGGAGCTTCATCTCAGGGAGGTATAACACTGCTAGCTGTGGCAGGCTGGAGTGGCAAGCCAGTGGGTCTTATCCTACAATGTCCTGTGAAAGAGGGGTCTCAAGACGGTTGCTGCTCAGCCCCCTGGACTCAGCTTCTTTCCTAGGGGTATGTACAAGGGTCAAACTTCTCTCTTTGCTGGAGTTGCAGCCATTTCTGTTGGGAAGCCTGGGTATCAAAAGTTCCTGGGACTCCACGTGTGCCTAAGTGGCTGCTCTGCAAAGACTCCACATAGTTTTGCCTGTCAGAATGATGGCTCTCTTGGAGCGGGTTCACAAGGGGATTTCCTGACTTGAGGGTTGCAAAGGTCTGTGAGAAAAGAATGGGTCCCCAGGGTCACACACTCCCTCACTGCTCTCCTAAGAGTGTGAGGCTCCCCTGGCTCTGTGTCACTCATGGGTGGGTAGTGAGTCAGTCAACCTGCCTTGATTTTCTCCATTCTCCATTGGTCGACTTCTTTTCTTGATGAGTCCCAATGTGTGTACCTGAGTGTTTCAGTTGTAGGTGCTGTATTTACTTACCCCTTCTATTTCTTTCCATGAGAGCAGCGCACAGTAGCTGATTCTAATTGGCTGTCTTGGCCAGCCCCTCCATAGGTAGTTTTTCAACCCACATCTTCCCCCACCCCTCTAGTAGTCTGCCATGTCTATTCTTCCCATGTTTATGTTCATGTATGCTCAATGTTTAGCTCCCACTTATAAGTGAGAACATGCATAAGTCTGATTTAAACACATACACGCAAGTAACTCATGTATAAATATTATTATAAAAATCCTAATAAAATATTGGGAATTAGAATTTAACATATTAAAACAATTAATCAAGACAAAGTGTTCTGTTTTTGATTTCGGGAAATGAAAAGAGGACTAAACTTTAGAAAATTCATTAATGGAATTCAACATATTAGGGTAGCTAAGGAATAAAATTATATAAATTTGAAAAATTCAACACACTACTGAACAAAAAAATAATAAACTGGAAATTGAATAGCACATCTTTAACTTGAAAAAAATATTTGTGCCTCAGTGCTAAAGCAAGCATTTTACTCAATTGTTTAAAATAATCTAATTGATTATTTATAATTTCAATACAATGGGAACGAAACTCACATTTACAATAATCAGAAGAGAGGAGGAGCTAACCAATATGAAAAACTTATATAAAGAAAAGTTTTAAACACCTGACCCAAAGCATAAACTATAAAACAATCATAGAATAGATTTTGTCAAAATTAGGACCTTCTGCTTTTTAAAAGATACTAGTAAGAGAATCAAAATATAGACTACAGACAGAAAAAATTTGCAGGTCACTACTTCCCAAAGTGCTTATAGATTCCATGCAATCCCGAGGCCGGGTGCGGTGGCTCATGCCTATAATCCTAGCACTTTGGGAGGCTGAGGTGGGTGGATCATCTGAGGTCAGGAGTTCAAGACCAGCCTGGCCATCATGATGAAACTACATCTTAAAAAAAAAAAAAAAATTCCATGATATGCCTATAAAAATCATAGCTGCTTGGCTGAGTACAGTGGCTCATGCCTGTAATCTCAGCACTTTGGGAGGCCAAGGCGGGTGCATCACCTGAGGTCAGGAGTTCAAGCCCAGCCTGGCCATCATGGTGAAACACCATCTCTACTAAAAATACCAAAAAAAAAAAAAAAAAAAATTAGTCAGGGCCGGGCACGGTGGCTCATGCCTGTAATTCCAGTACTTTGGGAGGCTGAGGCAGGCAAATTACCTGAGATTTCAGAAGTTCAGGACCAGCCTGATCGACATAGAGAGACACCATCTCTACCAAAAATACAAAATTAGCCTGGAGTGGGGTGCGCCTGTAGTCCCAGCTACTCAGGAGGCTGTGGCAGGGTAATCACTTGAACCCAGGAGGCAGAGATTGCAGTGAGCCGAGATCACACCACTGCATTCTAGCCTGGTGACAGTGAGACTCCATCTCAAAAAAAAAAACACCAAAAAGTAAAAATTACCTGGGCATGGTGGTGGGCACCTGTAACCCCAGCTACTTGAGAGGCCAAGGCAGGAGAATGGCTTGAACCTGAGGGGCAGAAGTTGCAGTAAGCCAAAATTGTGCCACTGCATTCCAGCCTGGCCAACAAGAGCAAAACTCCTTCTCAAAAAAAAAAAAAAAAAAAAAAAATTAATCATAGCTGCCTGTTTTGCAAAAATTGGCAAGTTGATCATTAAATTTATGTAGAAATACAAAAGACTAAGAATAGCCAAAGCAATCTTGAAAAGAGAGAACAAAAGTAAATAACTCATATTTTCTGATTTTAAAACTTACTACAAAGCTACAATACTGAAGACATTGTGGTTTTGGTATAGGAATAGACATGTAGATAGGTGGGTTAGAATTGAGAGTTCATAAATGAACCCATAAATTTATTTGGGTTGATTTTAGACAATGGTGCCAAGACAATTCAATGCCATTTTCAACAACTAGTAGAGGAACAACTGAAAATCCACATAGTAAAGAATAAAGTTGGAACCTACCTGCACACCATGTACAAAATTAGCTACCAGCAGATTATAACCTAAATGTAAGAGCTAAAAGTATAAAACTCTTAGAAGAAAACATGAATAAATCCTTATGACCTTGAATTAGATCATGGTTTCATAGATACAGCACCTAAAGCACAAACAACTAAAGAAAAAGACAGAGAAATTGGATTTCATCCAAATTTAAAGCATTGTGTTTCTAAGAACACAATCATGAAAGTGAAAATACAATCCATACAATGGGAGAAAATAGGCAAAGGCATGGAGGCAAGAAATTAGGTTAGTAGTTTCTGGAGACTGAGCCTAAGAGGGAATGAGGATTGGCTGCTAATAGGTATGAGGTTTCTTTTTGGAGAAGTAGTAAAAACATTTTAAAGTCACATCGAGTGATGCTTACACAACTCTGTGCATATACTAAAAGCAGCTAAATTGTGTAATTAAAGGAGTCAATTTTATGGTATGTGAATTGTATCTCAATAGAGCTTTTTAAAAATGTTTAACTCAAAAAAGTCTGGGACAGATCTGTATGTACTGAGATAGAAAAAATACCTAAGATATAATATGTAATGTGACTAACTATAATTTCATTTTCATTTTTGTAAGAAAACTATTTTTATACATAGTTACATACATGAATACATTGACAAAGACCTATAAACTGATAACATTCACTTCATTTAGAGAAGAGATTGGAACTTATGAATCGAGTAAAACACATTTTTATTTTTTATTCTATTTACTTCAATGATTTAAAGCATTTTAAAATGAGTATTTTGCTTGTGCAGAATACATAAAGATCCCCATGGTAAATAAATAAAGGTACCAACCACAAAGCCTGACATGTAATAAGCACTCCACAATAAAAAGTCTCTTTGTCTTATGTAGTGTAAAGTCCAAACCCAGCACTGGGTGGTGGCGGGGGGTGGGGGGTGGTGGTTTTATTCACTTTATGTAGACAGCATACATATCCAACTTTTCAACTTTTCAACTCAGGTGTCAGTAAGAAACTTTTTAGGGGGTGATTCATGATCAGGCAGCTTTGTACAATTTACCATATGTATTAGTCTATTTTTACATTCATAATGTATTTCTTTATAAACTATCCAGTCTGGGGTAATAACAAACTACCTGAGACTGGATAATTTATAAAGAAAAGTGGTTTATTTGACTCATGTGTCATGATAGAGCTTGCATTCTAGGGAGGTACACAGAAATAAAACAAAATATATAATATGAATGACAGTGGGTGTTAAGCAGAAAATAAGCAAAAGAATAGTGACTTAATAGCTAAATTATTTTTAAATGATGGGAAACAACCTGAAAGTGGTAAATGAAAATGACAGTAATAAAGGAGACAAGAAGAATAGTTTAAGGACAGGAATTTGAATACTGATTTTTAAAGAGGAAGCATGAAGAATAAACTGAGATAGGCAATTAGGGGCAAGAAGGATATCTACCCCACCTCAAGTAAAGTTGATATGATGTTGTGGAAGAGAAAAGCGCCTCCATTGGAGATGGCTGCAAGAGAAGCCATGTCACTGGGGGATTATGGAGCAATGTCAGGTTTGGGTGAAATTATGGAGGAAAATAAGTGATCCACAGAAAAATCTAAGGAGGATATTAAGTGGATTTTCTGAAGTTTTATGTGAGTTCCCAGGACATACTGAAGGAGTCTGCATGGGAGATGTTGGAAATAATAGTGTCCAGAGACACTGGGGTTTAGAGTGCCAAGGGGGAGGATTGGCCTGGGATTGACATAATGGGATGAAGAGGAATGGAGATGGGAAGTGGGGCTATTTTTTGCTGGATCACACAGTGGAGGGGGAATTCTGCTTTTGGAGGCCTTGTTTTGTTGAAGGGCATTTTGACTTCTGGAAGATGAGACTCTGTGCATGAGGGAAGTAGCTCTAACAGTAAGCACAGGGTTGGTATCTTGATCCCTGCCTGCTGCCCAGTTTTTGTCTTATATTATGCTCTCTCTTTGCAGCCTCTAGGTCACTGTTAGGACATTACCTGTGTGTTTAAGGGAGGGAAGGGTCTAGAAAGAAGGGCCCTATTTAGTAATTTGAATGTTTATGTGCTAGGTTTTATTTATCTTGCTACTTGAAAGCAGAAAATGTAAGGTTCATTCAAAGAGTATTTAAATAATTGTTGTCATAATTCCCCAAATTGAACTTAAACATCAGTTTACTTTTTCACAGAACTTTTAAAAGGGTGGTGAAAGCTCAACAGGAAACAGAGATCTTTAGAACTATTTACCAAAAGTCTCTAACACTTTCCCTGACAAAATATAAACAAAACTAACTCAATTATTTATAATATCTAGGTGGTGCTTTTCCATAGTTCATTCCTAAAACAGCCATCACGAGAATTAAAAGTTTTTGTTGACCTCTGCTGATTGTTTTCTTTATTGCTAAAACTCAACATTTTGGATTTGCAGGTATGAATATAAGCAAGAGTGAGATAACAAAAGAAAATTCGTTAAAACCGTCTCGGAGATCCCTGCCTTGCCTCGCCCAGAGCTACACTTACTCAAAGAGCTTGAGCCAGTCTACCTCACTCTTCCAGTCAACGGAGAGTGAATCTCAGGCTCCCACGTCTATCACCTTAATCTCCACTGACAAAGCAGAGCAAGGTGAGCAGCAATTCCTATTTTCTTGTTCAATTTATAAAAACGACATGTTTTCAAAACACTCCTTTCCTTCCATTTTCCGTTTAACCAATTTTATAGAGCTCTTTAGGAAGGAGGCTGGCATAGAAAGGAGACCAGTATACCATGCCATTTGTTGGCCAGATGTATTTTATCCCTTCCTTGACTTGAAAATGGCCAGTCCCATGGAGTCTGGACCTAATATTTGCAGTGGAAGTCCCAGCTACATGAATCACTGGTGCATTTGGCTACTATTTGCATCGCTTTTGTTGATGAGTAACATTCCTGGCAAGAACTTATAACGAGTTTTCAATAGAAAATGTCAGCAATAATAAACTCAGTTTTCTGAAAATAAAGGCTGAAGACTTTACTACTGACAACAAAGCAGTGAAGATTTGGTTGCATAATGATGTAGTTGGACAAGTGTTGGCAACCCAAGGCTGGCATGCAAGGGCTGAAATTTAGAGACATACCAGCTAGATGCCACACAAAGAAACTTTGTGGCTACCCTTAGGCACTCTTACTATTCTGCACACATTTGCTCACTAAGACATATACTATCCCTTTGGAAAACTCCTTAAACAGTTAGGAATTTAAATACAACCAAGCTCCCTGTTGTGAAGCGGATGGAATGTGTTTTTATTTTTTAAACCTTTTGTTACTTTTTCTTATAAGAACGCATTCCCTTATGATTCCATAGGGTTGCTTCTTTCTCTGGATAACTAGAAAATACTAAAATTATTGTTTCAATACTATTGTGAAATCACTACATATTGTAGTTATCTTACAAATATGTCCAGTAAGGAAAGTGGCTAATTGTTAAAGAAGATGAGGGTATTAAAACATAATATAAATGTTTATTTCTCTTATTGGAAGTGAAATTTTTAGGCAGGACGCAGTGACTCACAGCTGTAATCCCAGCACTTTGGGAGGCCAAGGTGGGCAGATCACTTGAGGTCAGGAGTTCAAGACCAGCCTGGCAAGATGGTGAAATCTTGTTTCTACTAAAAATACAAAAGTTAGCCAGTCATGATGGTGCACACCTGTAGTCTCAGCTACTCAGGAGGCTGAGGCACAAGAAGCACTTGAACCCAGGAGGCAGAGGTTGCAGTGAGTGGAAATCGTGCCACTGCACTCTAGCCTGGGCAACAGAGCAAAACTCTGTCTCAGAAAAGAAAAAAAAGAAAGAAAAGAAAAGTGAAATTTTAAATAACCCTAATTTTAACTCCTTAAGTTATAAAATTTCATTATGTTCGGCCATCACTTGCCCATCCATCACTATGGTTATTTTCTGTTGTTATGCTTTTATTTCCCAAAACTATAAAGTATCTTATTTTATTTCAGTTAACACTGAGGAAAATCAAAACGACTCTGTGCTCAAATGTTCTTTTGCTGACCTCAGCGATTTTTGTTTGGGTAAGTTAATATTCAGTATTGATTTACTCCTTTCCCTCTCCGCAAAGGTAAGCTGTATTATTCTAAAAAAACTAGCATTTTGTTAAGAAAAAAAAATTCACGTTTGGTTTTTAACTTAATGGGTGAGTATAATATTCTGAGGTTAAGAAATTATTAAGGAACAGGAATGCAAATACTACAGGAGGATTTATGATGAGCAACAATCACATAATGAAAAATAACAATTTTTGCCATGCTGAAAAAATGCAATTTTTTTAAGAATAAGTACTTACAGACTACTATTTCAAGATCTATAAAATGTTGACACTTAGAATTTAGAATGTTAGTAACACTCATAGATTCTATCCTGACTCATAATTCGTGGATAATATAAATTTTATTTATTTTTCTTATAACAGTGACAAGTTTTCTCAACCTCCTTTTTTGTCTTTTGATGTTATCACATAAGATATGCTTCAGTTGAGCAAGCTTTACATTCAAATCTCTAGCTTGACCATAAACAATTATTTTGAATTGGGTTTTCATTTTCATAAATTAAAGAGAAATGAAATAAAGCCAAATTAATCAAAAAGTGATACTGATGTGCCAACACTTAATTTGCAATGTCAGTGACTTGATGCATAACCTGAAGAAATAAAGCCCTGAGTTTTCAGTAGCCGATACGTTGGTGGCCAGGCTACAGTGCCTACCCTGTAGGAGTTCTCAACTCTGGTTATGCATTCGAATCTCCAGAGGGCTTTTTAATACTTCCTGTACCACAGTTTCAGAAAAATCAGTTATAATTGGTTTGGGGAATGAAATTCGTGTCCATAGTTTTAACAACCTGCCAGTAAGTATTTAGTTGTGGCCAGGATAAAGAATTTCTGGCTTAAAAACTGTATCTTGATTTTTCTCTGCAGGCATTAAGTCACTTTTTATAACTTTTAAAACTATGAATTTTGCTATTTGTAGTAGCATTCTGAATGACTGAAAATTAGCCACGTTTCTTATATTTATTATATTTTTGTTGTTATATGTGTGGCACAGAAACAGTGCTGGCTTATTAAGTTTTTTTAATTAAAGAAAGCCAGCGACCAGCAGGTTCATTTCATATACAGGATCAAAAAGAGCATCTCATCAGAAAAAAATCACTCAGATACAAAAGTCTTTCCTGTAGTAATTAATTCTGAAGATTACTACTAGTTGAGTATTTTTATCCAAAATTCTTGAGACCAGAAGTATTTCAGACTTTAGGATTTTTTTTGAATTTTAGAATATTTGTATTATACACTTAACTCTCTGAACATCCCAAATCTGAAAATCTGAAATCTGAAGTGCTCCAGCGAGCATTTCCATTGAGTGTCATTTCAACACTCAAAAAGTTTCAGATTTTGGAGCATTTAAGATTTGGGATGATCAACCCATATTATCCATTTTTTTCTAATTTAAAAAATAAAAACAAACCTGAAGTTTTTCTTGTCCAAAATATCCATACAGGAGGGAAAGTTTGCAAAGCACCCTTCACTAACCTGTCCTCCAAATGAGTACCAATGTATAGTTTAACAATCACGCTGGTTATGAAAATCTTCCATTTAATTCCATGCATTTTGTTTTTGACCACTTGCCATTCCAAATATTGCAAAGCACTTCTCTGAATGCTTAACATAATTGGATGCTCTTAACTTTATAATTCTTTTCTTATCACTTTTGTGTGTGTCAGTTATTAGTTCCAGCTGACCTGTATTTATATCTCTCCAGGCATTGTATCTCATATTCAGTATTTTGGCATCCCCTAGCATCAATCTGTCATTTATTCAAGTTGGAAAAACATCACAGCTAAAATACATACACATGATGAGGTATTCGCCTTTATAAAAAAGGTGAGGTACAATCTCCAGTTAACTGTGTAGTATAACAAAGCATTTCAGGAGTCCATATGGATGTAACACCTGGCTGGGTGATGCTGTTTTAGAGTTAGGTGCATATCTATAATATGAATGTTTTTATTTTATTTATTGTTTTGAGATAGTGTCTTGCTCTGTCACCCAGGCTGGAGTACAGTGGTGTGATCTCAGCTCATTGCAGCCTCCACCTGCTGGGTTCAAATGATGCTCCTGCCTCAGCCTCCTGAGTAGCTGGGACTACAGGCATGTGTCACCACACCTGGCTAATTTTTGTATTTTTAGTAGAGACAGGGTTTCACTAGGCTGACTAGGCTAGTCTTATACTCCTCATTTCAGGCAATTTGCCTCCTTGGCCTTCCAGAGTGCTGGGATTACAGGTGTGAGCCACTGCGCCCAGCCAAATATGAATGTTTTAAATGCCTTTGAAAAGAAATCAAGCAAAGTAATGTCAAATATACCAAGAATACAATCAAATAAAGGCATAAGTAAACATTTTGGCAATACATGTTCTCTTTTAAATGCAAAGCAGTTAAATTCTCTAAGTTTGCCTTTAGCGTGCAGGGTACCAGCTTCTGGCATTGGGCTGATTATTGCATGGGAATTTCTAAGTAACAACAGGTTTTGATACCTGACTAATGCATCTTATTAATAACTTTTCATTTTTACAGTTAACTACTTGAGCTGCTCCATGAGAATATTAATGCTGAGGTAGACTTAACTGCATGTGGTCAGGGTTTCACTGAGGATTGATACTTCTCATTATTCCAAATGAGAACCATGAAGGAAAAAATATTCATGGCTTTCTTGATTCAGAGAAGGATATTTCTACTAAGGTTCCATAACAGGATAGGTATATATTATGAAAGAAATGTTATTTTTCCAGCCAGCCATTGGTCAAATCTTTATTCTCATATCCACTAGCTGTAGTATATTACTTAACCTCTCTAATCTTTAGTGATTTTACTAGTAAATTGGGATCAATGATCTATTCTTTGTAGGACTTGAAGTAAATCAAAAGGAATAACTTCATCATAGCTCCTAGCACATCATGGTGGTTTAGCAAAAATTTGTTCACTGCTTTATTCAGTCACTCACTAAGCTTATCTTTCATACCAAATTCTGCTGGGCCCAGAGATATCTACACTGAACAGCTGTTTCTGTGATCATCAAAAGTGATTTTAGGCTGGGTGTAATGGCTCCCGACTGTAATACCAGTGCTTTGGGAGGCTGAGGCAGGAGGATTGCTTGAGCACAGGAGTTTAAGACCAGCATGAGCAAAGTGGTGATACCCTGTTTCTACAAAAAGAAAAAAATTATCCACGCATGGTGGTACATGACTGTAGTCTCAGCTACTTGGGGGCTGATATGGGAGTATCACTTGAGCACAGGAGTTCGAGGTTACAGTGAGCTATGATCACACCTTTGCACTCCAGCCTGGGCAACAGAGTGAGACTCTGCCTCAAAAAAAAAAAAAAAAGTGGGGAGGATTCTTATGGCATAATGGATAAACAATAATTTACTGAACTCTTTCTTATTATACAACACCTTATCTGCCTTACCTCACTTAATTCTCATAGCAACCCTTTGAGTTAGGTACTATTAGCAGCCTTTTTTTTTCTTTTTTCTTTTTTTTTAATTGCATTTTAGGTTTTGGGGTACATGTGCAGAACATGCAAGATAGTTGCATAGGTACACACATGGCAGTGTGATTTGCTTTAGCAGCCCTTTTTTACAGATGAGGAAACTTATTCATCAAGAGAAAATAATTTGCCAAATGTCACATAGCTGGTCAATGGAGAAATGAGATTTCAACCCAGGAAGCCTTGATCCCTAGCCTTCTCTTCCAATCACCACAGTGAGCACAAAGGCCTTCAGGTAAAAAGTGGGTTAGTGTTTTCCAAAGACACTAGTTCTGTAAGACGTTAATAAGTTTTAGGCAGAAAATACAAGGTGAGGATAAAGTTCCATGTTAGACTATATTTGGGTAATGATTAAAAAGCTAATTTGGTTGGAAAGTTTTGATTTTTTTTGTTTATTTTTTAATTGACATCCTATAGCCTTGAATTCTACTTTTCATAAAGCAGCTCACAAAGCCAGAGCAGCATTCCATATACCCCCACTCGCTCACAAACTTATTCTAGAAAGTGCTGATCCATGTAGCAGTGAATCTGAAATCCTTGTGTGGCAGTAATCTTATTTGCTAATCTTGGAAGCCCCCCTATCATTGCCTATTTTTTTTTCTTCTCAGTATGCTAGAAAATGGCAAGGACACAGCAATCCCCATTAACAAGTGCCTGATGCTTGATTCTTTCCATGCCCCTACTGCTATAAACTCAGGTAACTTAGAACTGAAATATTTAGGGCTCATTAAGATCAGCATAATTTCAGTTCAACCAACCCAAACACACATCTATCTAATCTTGTTATGAAATCAACATTTTGCTAATATTATAAAATGACTTCCTCAGGAATGTGTTCATATTAGTTTTGAAGCATTTATTTGCTTTCTACAAGCATAATAGTTTAGCTCAGTGGAATACTTATTGGTCTATTTATTTAAATAATTATAGTCAAAGGCATTCATGGTGATTTTGCTTTCATTCTGTAACAGTAGGTAATATCCACTAATTCCCATTATTTTTTCCTACTAGCATTTTATTTGAAGATGGCATAAGAAATAACTTTCTTCTAATGTTCCTAACCTAATTAAGATTGCAGAAATGAGGGAATTACACTGAAGGAACATATTTTTCAGTTGTGACAGCCTCA
This sequence comes from Callithrix jacchus, assembly GCF_049354715.1. Classification (NCBI taxonomy): domain Eukaryota; kingdom Metazoa; phylum Chordata; class Mammalia; order Primates; family Cebidae; genus Callithrix; species Callithrix jacchus. Next base: position 91,844,074 of record NC_133511.1, read on the forward strand.
CAGTCACTGTAAATCTTGTCAATTGTTTATTGAACACATAAGGTCGTCAGACCTCAATTTTCAAAATATATTCAAAATCTGACTGCTTCTCACCACATTAACTGCTATACCTGGGTCTGTCTGCTGCCTTCTCTTGGTAAACTGGTATAATAACTCCCTAACAGATCTCCCTGTGCAAAATTTTGCCTCCTTATAAACAATTTTCCACACGGGAGTCACAGAAAGCTTTAATGAAAGGAAGATTAAATCCCATCATTTCTGTGCTCCCATCTCTCTAGGGTTTCCCATTACATTTAAAATATAAACTTACTCTGGTATTTGGAGACCTTACAAAATCCGGGTCTGGTCTCTCTAGGGCATTTCCTAATGCTTCCTTTTTCTCACAAGCTGCATATAGCTCAGCTGTCTTGTGTTCCTTGTTCACAATAAATATATGCTTATCCTAGGGCCCTACACTGGAATAAGCCAGGTTCACATCAGACTTCCTTTCTGTCTCCTAACCTTGATGGATTTTTCTTCATAATACTTATTATCTGAAGTTATTTACTTAGGTTATTCACCCCAATTTTGTGTTTCCATAAGACAGAAACTTTGTCAATCTGCCACCTTTAGCCCCAGAATCAAGAATAATACCTGACCCACAGTAGATGCATAAAGAATAATTTTAGGATTAGGACAGACAAATGGATGAAAGAGCATTCTTTGTTTTTCTCTTTCTCTCTCTCTCTCACACACATACACACACACACACACACATGCACGCACACACACACCCCTACCTCTTTGGAGAGTCTGCTGTAGAATCCACCCATTTTTTATTGCTCTCTGTGATATCGTTTATCACTATGAGTTTTCTCACTTGTTGTGAATTAGTGCTTTGTTAATTTTCTCACTGAGGACCTAATCTAAATATTATCCTATTTTGTATTTAAATTGGGTTGATAGACTTTCATGCAAAGTATTTAAATTTTGAGACGGAGTTTTGCTCTTGTTATCCAGGCTGGATTGCAGTGGCACAATCTCAGCTCACTGCAACCTCCACCTTTCGGTTTAAGTGATTTTCTGATCTCAGGCTACCAAGTAGCTGGGATCACAGGCATGCACCACCACACCTGGCTAATTTTTTGTATTTTTTGTAGAGACAAGGTTTCACCATGTTGAGCAGGCTTGTCTCAAACTCCTGATCTCAGGTGATCCAAAGTGCTGGGATTACAGGCATGAGCCACCGCACCTGGCTGTGAAATTGCCTTTCTAACATCACTGTTAACTGATGTCCTCCCCAATAGTTATTTAGATGCTACTTCCTTTCTATTATAGCACTTTGGATGACTGTACACTAGATAATAATAATTGTGATTTATGTCTGTCTTATTCATATTGCTTGGTACCAGCTATCTACTCAATGACATGGGTGGATGGATGAGGACTAGAAGAGTGCAGGGAAAGATGGTGAGTGTATAGCATACTGATATAATGGAAAGCAGTTTATCTGCAGGATTTGCTTCCCTGTGGTGTTCACTGAGCACAGCTCTGTCAGTACCCTCATTGCTACGGTCGAACAGTAGTACTTTAGAACTAGGGAGAAGTAGGCAACAAAGGAACTCCAAAGAATAAGTCATTGTCCTTGTTATTATTGTGTCCTAACCACACAGCAAGCTGTGTGTGGAACATATATGAATTTATTCTTCACAGAAATCTTCCGTAAGTAATTTTAAAAATAATGAAATTTGTTGATGGTCAAAAGGTCCAGCTTCAGGTATCAACTCTGTTACTTACTACTTGGGTACACACCATCTTTGCCTCAGTTTTCTGATTTGTGAAATGGAGATATCAATATTAATTTCTTCTTATACTATAAACAGGGATTGAGCAGAATTGTAGTGAAAGCTTTTGTGAGACTCAAGTTAGAGACTATTTATCAGAGATGACATATAAATTATAAATTATGAAAATAACCTTAGGTCATTATCATCATGTACTCTGTATTATCACCTATTCTGATAATCCTGAAGCAAGCCATTATTAGCATGGTATGGAAAGTTTGTACAGTTGCAAGTAGTGAAGGCCAACTAATAATCTACTCACACGTTTAAAATTCTCAAGGAAGTACAGTATCTATTTTCAGATGCTGAAAAATGAAAGGTAGGCTTTAAAATGAAAGGTAAGACTTTTTTGGTAGCCCTAAATTACTCTTTTTTTTTAGTTGTCTCAGTACTAAAATTGAGTTAACAAAATGAAGCTAACAAAAGGAAGAAAATATATATTTATCTAATACCCTATGTGTTTGAGTAACTGTGCATAGATTCTTACATTTAATCCTTGGATCTATTCTATGGGGATATTTTATTATCCTAAAGTCTAAGGTTAAAAAACTATAACTGACCCACTGCCACCCAGCTAACAAATGATAAAACTAGGATTTTAATTTGGATTTGTTGAAACCAATATTGAATCCCTTTCCGTATATAAACCTTTGTGCTTCAACATATGAAGCAATTTTCTTGAGCTTTGAGACCCCATTTTTTTAACGAATGTATGCCTTCCTGCAATTCTGCTACTAGAGAAGAGCAAGAGTTCTATTTGTCATAGTCAGAATTACCCTGTTACCACCTGTTCCAGAAGCTGCTGTGTTTTCATTTATTGAAAATCTGTTTTTCTTAATCTCTGATCTTCTTAGATTTTAAGACACTACCAATTATAAGAAGCATCATCAAATTATTAAGAGCTTTCAGGAAACATAGGTTACTACCATGACTTCAGAAATGCTAAAATGTGGGAGAAAGTCATCTTAAAAAGAAGAAACATTATATAATATTTGGTATTGTAATTTGGTGCTATTGCTTAAACATTTTTTAAAAATGAAACTTAATTGTTGTTCTGTGCATGTGTGAAATAAATGTCTCATGATCATATGTGGAAAATTTCATAAAAATGAGGATCTAGCCTTTGGTAAGAACCAAAACACAATTAGTAGGTTTCATTTGTGTTTCAGAATATCTCACTGATGGGAGAATAATTAGCTTCATTAACCAAAGTGCAATATGGTTCTCTACATTGTTGCTCTCAGATGTTGACTGACACTAATACTAACTCTAAAAAGCTTTTTAAATTCTGCCTTTGTGATACAAATAACTCCTGGCAAGAATAACAAAAAAAAAAAAAAACCTGTGAGGGAGAGAGGACTACCAATACCCAGTTAAAATAGATAACACATTTTATATTTTGTTCATACTATAGTTTTTCACTGTTTATCCTTATATTTATATGGTTTTACAAAGTTACATTCAGAAGGAAAATTATATTTAAAGTGAAATGTGTGAGAATAGCCTAAAATAGCTTTTTAACTTAAGATTAAATTTTAATCATTTCTGTAGATTGTCAGTCTTAAAATTAGCAATTTAATGGATGCAAAATATTCCCACATATAAACATACCATTTATTTATCAGTTAATTTAACAATTTACTAAAAGATTACAATGCAATTAACAATGAACTAAATATTGGGATATAACAGTGAACAAAACAGTCATTACACTAATAACCCTTATAGTTAGGAGGAGATAACATTTATGTGTATAAATGTGTATGTACATTCAATGCCAGATGCTGATATATATGTACATATATAGCATATGTGTTTATATGTGTGTATATCATTTGATGTCAGAAAATAATAAAAAATAATAAAGCCTTGTGTGCAGAGGGAGAACTATGGGGACTGTATTTTAGAAATAATGGTCAGTGATTCTCTGCTGAGGTGACAAGTTAACAGAATTCTGGCTAAACAAAGATGAGCATTATCAGCAGAGAGACAAGCAAGTGCAAAAATCTTGCAGTGAGAACATACTTTACATCAAATAACCTGGTGCAGCTGGATTGGAGGGCATGAGGGTAGAGCTCTAGGAGCTGGATGGGAAGTGATAGTAAGGAGCTAGATGATGTGTGCCCAGTGGGCTGTTGTATGAACTGTGGCCTTACCTGGAGCCGCAGAACTATGAGAGGGTTTGAACAGAGATGTAATATGAATTATCTTAGGTTTTTAAAAGGGTCACTCTGGCTACCCTGTGTTAAAAGCAAAAGATGGATACAGGAAGATCATTTTGGAGAATCTAACAGACTTCTTTTTTTTTTTTTTTTTTTTTTTTTTTTGAGACAGAGTCTCACTCCATCACCAGGCACCAGGCTGGAGTGCAGTGGTGCGACCTCGGCTCACTGCAACCTCCACCTCCCAGGTTCAAGCAATTCTCCTGCCTCAGCCTCCCCAGTAGCTGGGACTACAGGCGCGTACCACCACGCCCAGCTAATTTTCCTGTATTTTTATTAGAGACGGGGTTTCACCATGTTGGCCAGGATGGTCTCGATCTCTTGACCTCATGATCCTCCCGCTTCGGCCTCCCAAAGTGCTGGGATTACAGGCGTGAGCCACCATGCCCAGCCTAACAAACTTCTTTTCAAGAGATGTGATGACTTTGATTAACTGTAATCAGATGTTGATAAATGATCAGCTTTGAGATAAAATTTAAATATAGATTAGATAGGAGTTGGGCATTCAAATACAGTTAATCATTCAGTAAACATTTATTGAATGGCAACTATGTGTCAGACCCTATTCTAGATGTTAAGGATAAAACAGTCAACAAACAAGACAACAAAAGTGAAGGAAAAAAGTGTGTGTGTGTGTTTGTGTATATGCACACACACACACACATATACACAACACACATATATATGCCAGGCTCACTAAAAATACCTTAGTGAAGGAAACAAATAATAAATGAAGACAAATAAGTAAAAACACATTGCACGTTAGTGGTATGTGCTAAAGAGTGATATGTGCTCATGAGTTAATGCTTCATGCTAAGTCAACAGAATTTGGTGAACGATCTGATGTAGGGTCCAAGAGAAAGTGAAGAGTCAAGATCACTCCCAGGGTTTTAGCCTGTGTAGCTAGAATAACGTTGTTTATTAAGATGGTAATAGTTTATATGTTTTATTATTCATAGGCTTAGAGAAACATTCCTGTGAACAGAGATTTTCTTTCTTTTAGATTAAAATTTTAGAATTCTTCTCTGGTTGTGCTCTGTTTTGTTCTTAAAACATATTCAAGGATACGCCTTTATGACCCAAACACTTCCTACCAGTCTTTACTTTCAACATTAAAGATCAAATTTCAGCATGAGACCTGGACCAAACAAACCATTTGCAAGCCCTAGCAATATCTTTGTATATTATTCATCAGGGCAATAATTTAAAACTATCTGCATACTTTACTATTATTTGTTCTCTTAGTCTCTTTACTTGAATTTTGCTATTTATGTTATATATTTTTTCATTTTTGTTCTGTGAATACTCATTGAAAATTTTTCTTTGCTTTCTAACTTTTAGATTCAAGGGGTACACGTGCAGATTTGTTACATGGATAAATTGCATGTCATGGGGTTTGTTGTAGAGATAGTTTTGTCACCCAGATATTATGCTGACTTCTCTAATACACCCAGAAAGAAAGCGGGGGCGGGAGGAGGAGAGAAGGAAGAATAGCAGAATAAAGAAAAGAAAAATACAAATGCGAAGGAATTTAGGAGAGAAAATGATCAGCTCTAGTCAATGCTGCAGGGCAGGGGAAAAGAGATCTGAAAAACTTCACAAATATGGTGGTATTTGGCAAATGTTCAAAATTGAGTTAGCTTCCCTCCAGCAAGATGATGCTGTGTATTTCTGTTCCAAGAATAGATGAGTTATAGGAATAAAAAAAAAAGTAAACAAAATATCTCTGCCTAAAAAATTAAATTGTGAGTGGAATAGGAGCAGGAAATAAGTAATGAACTTCTATAGGTTTAATTTCTGTGTTCCAAGGAAAATAAAATACAGCAATTAATGTAAATTTTTACTTTATCTTTTATAAGCATTAAATTCATAATTAAATAATTTTAGAGACCCTTAGAGACCTGGGAAAAAGGAAATTGCATGTTGAGGAAGTGGCAGATTTAGAAAGAGAAATTACATCTTGTGATCCACAGGCCAGTGCCTGCTCCCCAATAGCACATGCCATTTCCCTATTACTGTTTAACCAAACAAGGACTTCTTGCATCTCTAATAACCAGTTGGTTGAGGAGGGGAGAGGGAGAGAGAGAGAGAGACAGAGAGAGACAACAGAGAGAGAGAGAGAGAGAATTGAAAGGAAATAAAAACACTAAACACCCTATGCCTTTCAAATTGACAAGTCAATGATAGGGTTTTGGTAGTTGCTCCAAGAAAATAACTCCAAAATTTCAGTTTCTTTCTTGCTTATGTAACAGTACAATGCAAATCCAGATTTTGCATTTTAAAATTTTCTTAATGTTGATCATCTTCCTCCAGTTTACCTGTGTGTCTAACTGCCTCAATCTCTTTTTTTTTTTTTAATTTTTTATTGGATTTTAGGTTTTGGGGTACATGAGCAGAGCATGCAAGACAGTTGCGTAGGTACACACATGGCAGTGTGCTTTGCTATTCTTCTCCCCTTCACCCATATTTGGCATTTCTCCCCAGGCTATGCCTCAATCTCTATATCTTTGCGCAAATAATACTCTTATGTTCGTTACTAAAATGAAAACCCCCCGCCTTTCACACCTTCATTCACACCTTCATCCTTCCTATCTACGGTATTTTTTCTCAAATGCACTGACCATAAGACATACTTAATAATTTACTTATTTTAAAATTGCATGTCTTCTCCTATTTGAATGTTCTATGAAGGCAGAATTGTGTTTGCTGCTATAATGTCAACTTGTAAAATAATATCTTGCATATCAGAGTTGTTTAATGAGCAAAAGTTGAATGAATAAAATGTAACTTACCTAAATTTAGGGAAAACATACTGTGTTCACAAGCATCAGCTTTGGAGTTAGATCAGAATTTGTTTCCGTTTTAGATGTACCTCTTACTAGTTTAGTGACTTTGGCATGTTCCTTAATTTCCATGTTCATTTTTTGCTTATTATTAAATGTAGGAAGAAATTATACTCATTAATTAAAGTTTTCATCAGAATGAAAGGAAATAATCAGGTAAAGTTTCAGGCATATTACATGCACTTAGCAAATGTTAACCATCAATAAGTGTTAGGTATAGTTAATAGGTCTAAGTTTGACCACTAAATGCTTAGAGCTTCTAAATATATTTGGCTATTAACTGCATCCTAAGACATAATGTGACCTATGGTATAAGATTTTAGTTTATACCACTGCTAAGAACCTGATATTATTAGCTGCCCATGATGTAACATACCATGCTATAGTATTTTATAACCATCACCTATAAAGGAATACATATATTATAAACAAAATTGTTTTTCTTCTGCACAATAAGTTAATTGACTGAACTCTTGACAGCACTATTGTTTTGAATTACAAAATTCATGCTTAATAGATATCAACTAATCTAATAAAATAACTAAGATATTTTGATTTGTTTGAAAAGGCAAAATATATAGCAATCTGTTTTTGAATTTGAAGGGATATTTATATCACATGGAATATAAATTTTGTGAAGTGTGTCAACAGTTCTTGGTCGTACAGACACTATAGAGATATCCTATTTTGTACTATTTTACATTGATTACAACTTATTCATTGTTCACATACATCCTTATATGTAACTGATATTACAGCATTTTATCTTTTTGCTATTCTACTAGTAACTATCATTCTTCAGTGTTCTCTCTTCTTTCCTGGCAGTTGTCTCAATCCCCTGATTTCTTCTATTTTTCTTGTTATGTTTATCAACATATTTTCTATGATTTCTCAGATTTTTTACACTTCAGTCAAATTTTTCCGGCTTTTAAGAAAACAAACTCTGAAAATCAATGCAGTTTTTAATTAAGCAAATAAATACTTGCACAGTTCTTACAGATGTCTCTGTCTTCAAGTTCAAAACTAATGATATGTTTTTTTCATGGTTTTATTTTTATTTTCAAAAATTTGAAGTCCATTCAATAGCACAGATGCATTTAATTCTTCTGAAAGTCACTGTCAGTGTCAGCATTAGTAAATAACAGACACGCTTTCATGTGATTACTTTTATCTGCTTATTAATTGAATGTATGGATTATCTGAAAATTATGCCACATAAATTTTATATATTTTCATATATATAAGTGTAAATATATGATTATACATATATATAGGCTATACTTTAGGAAAACATAAAAGAGGAGAGACTAGTATATTTAATGAAAAAAGAGAAAAGAAAAATGTTAAAAATCGATGTAATTTTCTCTTTCTCTTTTATAGCCCTAGGAAAAGATAAGGATTACACGGATGAATCAGAACATGCTACTTATGACCGATCTCGTCTCATTAATGACTTTGTTACCAAAGATAAATCTGAATTCAAGACAAAATTATCAAAGGTAATGAGAACTGAACTATCAATGAGTCATTTTTAGAGCATGATTTTTAAAACCTTTCAATATTTGTCTACATGTTTGGTGTTCTGCTGGAGAATATAAAAGAACATACATTTTATAATAATACCATTAGGAACTCAGAAGTAAAAGTAGTATATAGACATCATATTCATTCATATTTATATTTATTCATCATATTTCTCAAACAGAATGTTTAAAACACTTAATCTGAAATGTAAAATCATTCATTAATAGTCTCTTTAAGGCTTTATTTCTTCATCTTTCTTAGTCAGCATGAATTAATGAGAACATGGATTTTAGTATCATATCAACCAAGATTTAAATTCCATTTCCACTACCCAGTTGTAATAACTTGATAAGGCTAATTAAACTCACTGAAAATTTTTTCTCATCTTGAAATATGCTCCTGGTCGTCTGCTTGACAAGATTATTTGAGGACAAAATGAGATAACCATGTACATGGTGCATGATAAAGATTGAAAATAACTTATTGAAATTATAGCTCACCAATTAAAAAAATGAGGTAGAGTTCAATTTTAAAAACTTTTACCTCCAACAATCCTGCCCTCCCTCAGACAAATGCTTTCATGATGAACTCTTCAAAGCATGTCAGTGTTCCCATCAGATGCCAAATGCTAAATGGATGCTGCTGCTTTTCATCATTGCAGATGTAACTGATCCATATTTCCCTTTTGTTGATTTCTAGGACAAATCCTGGCTCAGGCTAAGCTCATCTTATTTATTTTTTCATTTTTTGTGTTGGTGAAAAAGGAAATGCCTTTGTAAAAAAGAAAGTTGGATATTAAGTGCAGTTTAACACAAGGAATGACTTAGGTTTCAGTTTTTACTGCATGACTAATAATCACATTCTTTAATACAATGTTCTCTGTGATATTTGATTTTGTATTTCTAGGATTAATTTTGCAAATCTCTTTATTAGTCACCTACTAATGTGTTAGTAAATACATATGGCAGAGACTAAATATTACTATCATAAGTGAGACCAAACTAATACATAGATGCAAGGATAATTGTGCCAAATTTCTTTATTCCTGTTTGTTTGGTTTTATTAAATGGGATCACTATTCTGGCCCAAAAATTATTATTATTTTTTTTTTTTTTTGAGACAGAGTCTCACTCTATGGTGCAATATCGGCTCACTGCAACCTCTGCCTTCCAGGTTCAAGCGATTCTCCTGCCTCAGCCTCCTGAGTAGCTGGGATTATAGATACATGCCACCTCACCTGGCTAATTTTTGTATTTTTAGTAGAGATGGGGTTTCACCATCTTGGCCAGGCTGGTCTTGAATTCCTGACCTTGTGATCCACCTGCCTCGGCCTCCCAAAGTGCTGGGATTACAGGCATGAGCCACTGCGCCTGGCCTGGCACAGTAATTCTTAAGTTATCTTTGCAAATCAGGCGTTTATCTCTCTGTGGTTACTAAATCTGCCTCCTTATGTCTGTCTTATCAATACAATGGATGTTTAGAATCTCTACTATCTGTAAAGCACTGTTTCCAAATCAACTGAGAGGAGGAGTTGCAAAAGAAATTAAGATGTTGTTTTCTAATGTGCTTATAGCACTAATTGGAAGACAAACACAGTATGCTCAAATAATTAGAAAGTTAACTAAGATTAAATAAAGTTTGTATTATCTGCTTTTCTATAATTACTGTTTGCCATCAGTGATATGAACCATTTTATTTCTTCTCAACAGTGGCAATTTCCTAAGTTCCACTTTGACTAGACTTGAACTTTAGAATATCAAAGTTTTAGAAAGTTGAACACGTATGAATATTTTGTTTTTTGTAACATTAACAATAAGAGAATGATGTGTGATGATGGTAACAGACCACAATACGTCAGTCTAAGATATCCTATCCTAATTCCCTACTGAATCTACCTGATTACATATCCTTCTCCTATTATACTTCCACTCGAACTGTAGAACATCGTGAGACACCAGGGTGACTTGTTCTTCTAGCTTCTATTAAAATATGTCTGCTTTAATTGATATTATAGTTTAGAGTGCAGCACAAATTCCAGTTGAGCAATATCCAGAATGTTTAAATGCAATTTAGGTAGTCTACTTGCAAAGTTTATTTACAAATGAAAAGCAAAATTATCTACTTAGACAATGTTCTTTGTCACAGGAAACCTCAAAAGAGCAATAACCTAAATTTTTATTGTTTGGTTGTCTGTATACCCTGTGCTTTATAAATTTGTTTGTCTCTTATTATACCCCACCACTAAATTGTGTGTGTGTGGGGGGGGGCACATATTTTTTTAGCTAAATCTTATAAAATTAATAATCTTTACTCATTTGTATCCTACAAAATAGAAATTCTGTGGTTCAAATGAAACTATTTAGATAGAATTAAGATAGACAGAGAGATAATTGTATGGCTGAAAATTTGTGCCTTTTAGCATCATTCACAGGTGACAGTGGTACTGGTTGTAATCTGCACTGTGCATATTATGCAATATAAATAATATTTTATTTCTACACAAAAGTTACTCATTTGCAAAGAGATCATTTTAGAGATAACAAAGCAAATTTATGAGGAGACTGATCCAAGATGGCCCTTTAGGAGCAACTCAGGATTGCAGCTCCCAAAGAAAGCACAGAGGATGAGTGGATGCCACGTTTCCAGACGGATATTTATTGCCCACAGACTAGGAGATTCCCAGGCGGAGGAGCCCCAAGGGTCGCCAGCATGGCTGCTTCGGCTGGCGCGGCAGCTCTCCATACAAAATACACTGATCTGGTTGCCCTTTTAAGCTGGCAATTGAACCTCCGGGAAGGCAGATTCACCCATTCATCTGATTAAATGGATCTGAAACAGAGAGCCAGGCTAGGAGATTCCTGGGCAGCACCGTTGTTTCAGCTGGCACAGTGGGTCGCCACACGGTAAATAACATAGATCCTGGCGCCCTTTCAGCAGGCGACTGGAACACCTGGGGGAGAGTCAACCATTCAACTTAAAAAAAAAAAAAAAGGCTCTGAGGCAGGGAGCCCCATGATCAGGCTTGGCAGGTCCCACCCCCACAAAAACAAACAAGCATACAAACAGCAATTGAAAATGTTTGGGGTTGAGAGTTTCACGGCAAGCACAGCTGAACCCAGGATGGTGCAGCTTGGTGGGGGAGGGGCGTCTACCATTACCTAGGCATTTCACCCCTATGGAGGTAGTCCGCGATTGCCGAGGCAGCCTGCCATTGCTGAGGCAGACCACCATAACAGAGAGAGTCCGCAATTACAGAGGCAGGCCACCATTGCTGAGGCAGTTCTAACCACACCCATATAAATAGAACTGCAGGGAAGCTCACATAGCAGCAGACAGTGACTAGGCTGCCTCCTTTCTGGGCAGGGCAGCCCTGAATAAAAAAAAGAAAAAAGGCAGCAGCACAATGGATACTCATAAAAAAAGCCCTAACTCCCTGGCACAGAGCACCTGGGGAAAAAAAGGGGGTTTATGAGTTCTGCTGCAGCAGACTTAAATGTACCTGCCTAGCAGCTCTGAATGAACAACAGAGCTCATAGCTCAGAACTTGAGCTCTTATAAAGAACAGACTGTCTCCTCAAGCAGCTCCCTGACCCCCGTATATCCTAAGAGTCACCTCATAAAGGACTGATCAGACTGACATTTGGCAGGCATCATTCTGGGACAAAGATAGCAGAAGAAGAAACTGGTAGCAACCCTTACTGTTCTGCAGCTGCTGAAGGTGATCCCCAGGCAAGCAGGGCCTGGAGTGGACCTCAACAGTCCTACAGCAGAGGGGCCAGACTGTTAGAAGGAAAACTAAGAAACAGAAATAACTTCATCATCAATATTCTGGACATCCACTCAGAGACCCAATCGGAAAATCAGCAACTACACAGATGACAGGAGGATAAATCCACAAAGATGGGAAGAAACCAGCACAAAAAGGAGGAAAACACCTGAAACCAGAACACCTCTCTTCCTACAAGGGATCACAACTCCTCACCAGCAAGGGAACAAAGCTGGATGGAGAATGAGTGTGATGAAATGACAGAATCGCACTTCAGAAGGTGGGTAATGAGAAACTTCTGTGAGCTAAAAGAACATGTTCTAACTCAATGCAAAGAAACCAAGAACCTTGAAAAAAGGTTTGATGAAATGATAAGAATGGACAACTTAGAGAAGAATATGAGTGAATTGATGGAGCTGAAAAATACAACAAGAGAACTTCATGAAGCATGCACAAGTTTCAGCAGCCAAAGTGACCAGGCAGTAGAAAGGATATCAGAGGTCGAAGATCAACTAGATGAAATAAAATGAGAAGCCAAGATTAGAGAAAAAAGCACAAAAAGGAATGAACAAAGTCTCCAAGAAATGTGGGACTATGTGAAGAGACCTAATCTACGTTTGATAGTTGTACCTGAATGTGACGAACAGAATGAATCCAAGCTGGAAAACACTTTTCAGGATATTATCCAGGAAAACTTCCCCAACCTAGCAAGGCAGGCCAATATTCAATCCAGGAAATACAGAGAACACCACAAAGATATTCCTCAAGAAGAGCAACCCAAGGCACATAATTGTCAGATTCACCAGGGTTGAAATGAAGGAGAAAATGCTAAGGGCAGCCAGAGAGAAAGGTCATGTTACCCACCAAGGGAAGCCCATTAGACTCACAACAGATCTCTCAGCAGAAACCCTACAAGCCAGAAGAGAATGGGGGCCAATATTCAACATCCTTAAAAAAAAGAACTTTCAACCCAGAATTTCATATCCAGCCAAACTAAGCTTCATAAGTGAAGGAAAAATAAAATCCTTTGTGAACAAGCAAGTACTCAGAGATTTTGTCACCACCAGGCCTGCTTTACAAGAACTCCTGAAAGAGGCACTACACATAGAAAGGAACAACCAGTACCAGCCACTCCAAAAACATACCAAATGGCAATGAGCATCAACAAAATGAAGACTCTGCATCAACTAATGGGAAAAACAGCCAGCTAACATCTGATTGGCAGTATCAAATTCACACATAACAATATTAACCCTAAATGTAAATGGGCTAAATGCACCAATCAAAAGACACAGACTGGCAAATTGGATAAAAAGCCAAAACCCATCGGTGTGCTGTATCCAGGAAACCCATCTCACATGCAAGGATACACAAAGGCTCAAAATAAAGGGATGGAGAAAGATTTACCAAGCAAATGGAGAGAAAAAAAAAGCAGGAGTTGCAATTCTCATCTCTGATAAAATAGACTTTAAAGCAACAAAAGAGACAAAGAAGGACATTACATAATGGTAAAAGGATTGTTACAACAAGAAAAGCTAATGATCCTAAATATATATGGACCCAATACAGGAGCACCCAGATACATAAGGCAAGTTCTTAATGACTTACAAAGAGACTTAGACTCCCACACAATAATAGTGGGAGACTTTAACACTCCACTGTCAATATTAGACAGATCAACCAGACAGAAAATCAACAAGGATATCTAGGACTTGAACTCAGACCTGGAACAAGCGAATCTGATACACATTTACAGAACTCTCCACCCCAAATCCACAGAATATACATTCTTCTCAGCTCCACATCACACCTACTCTAAAATTGACCACATAATTGGAAATAAATCACTCCTCAGCAAATGCAGAAGAATGGAAATCATAACAAACAGTCCCTCAGACCACAGTGCAATCAAGTTAGAACTCAGAATTCAGAAACTAACTCAGAACTGCACAGCTTCATGGAAACTGAACAACTGGCTCTTGAATGTTGACTGGATAAACAACAAAATGAAGTCAGAAATAAAGAAGTTCTTCAAAACCAATGAGAACGAAGACACAACATACCAGAATCTCTGGGACACATTTAAAGCAGTCTCTAGAGGAAAATATATAGCAATAAGTGCCCACATGAGAAGAGTGGAGAGATCTAAATTGACACCCTAATGTCAAAATGAAAGAGCTAGAGGAGCAAGATCAAAAAAATTCAAAACCTAGCAGAAGACAAGAAATAACTAAGATCAGAGCAGAACTGAAGGAGATAGAGACACGAAAAACCCTTTAGAAAATCAATATATCCAGGAGCTGGTTTTTTGAAAAGATCAACAGAATAGACAGACCATTAGCTAGATTAATAAAAAGAAAAGAGAGAATAACTAAATAGATGCAATAAAAAATGATAAAGGGGAAATCACCACAGTTCCCGCAGGAATTCAAACCATCATCGAACATTACAAAGAACTCTATGCACATAAACTAGTAAACCTGGAAGAAATAGATAAATTCCTGGACTCTTGCGTCCTCCCAAGCCTAAACCAAGAAGAAGTCGAAACCATGAATAGACCAATAACAAGATCTGAAGTTGAGGCAGCAAATAAGAGCCTACCACACAAAAAAAGCCCAGGTCCAGATGGGTTCACAGCCGAATACTACCAGACACACAAGAGGAACTGTTAACCATCCCTTCTGAAAATATTTCAAATAATCCAAAAAGAGGGACTCCTTCCCAAATCATTTTATGAGACCAACATCATTCTGATACCAAAACCCGGCAGAGACTCAACAAGAAAAGAAAACTTCAGGTCAATATCCATGATGAACATAGATGCAAAAATCTTCAATAAAATACCGGCAAGCCAATTGCAACAGCACATCAAAAAGCTTATCCGCCATGATCAAGTAGAATTTATCCCGGGGATGCAAGGCTGGTTCAACACATGCAAGTCTATAAACGTAATTCACCACATCAACAGAATGAAAAACAAAAACCACTTGATTATCTCAATCAATGCAGAGAAGGCCTTTGATAAAATTCAACAGCCCTTTATGCTAAAAACCCTCAATAAACTCGGTACTGATTGAACGTATCTCAAAATCATGAAAGCTATTTACGACAAAGCAACAGCCAATATCATATTGAATGGGCAAAAACTGGAAGCATTCCCTTTGAAATCTGGCACTACACAAGGATGTCCTCTCTCACCACTCCTATTCAATATAGTACTGGAAGTTCTAGCCAGAGCAATCAGGCAAGAAAAAGAAATAAAGGGTATTCAAACAGGAAAGGGGGAAGCCAAATTGTCTCTATTTGCAGTTGACATGATAGTATATCTAGAAGACCCCATCGTCTCAGCCCAAAATCTCCTGAAACTGATAAGCAACTTCATAAAAGTCTCAGGATACAAAATCAATGTGCAAAAATCACAAGCATTCCTATACACCAATAACAGACTTAAAGACAGCCAAATCAAGAACAAACTGCCATTCACAATTGCTACAAAGAGAATAAAATACCTAGAAATACAACTAACAAAGGGTGTAAAGGACCTCTTCAAGGAGAACTACAAACCACTGCTCAACGAAATAAGACAGGACACAAACAGATGGACAAACATTCCATGTTCATGGTTAGGAAGAATCAATATCATGAAAATGGATACACTGCCCAAAGTAATTTACAGAATCAATGCTATCCCCATCAAGCTACCAATGACCTTCTTCACAGAGCTGGAAAAAACCACCTTAAACTTTATATGGAACCAAAAGAGAGCCCACATAGCCAAGTCAATTTTAAGTAAAAAGAACACAGTGGGAGGCATCACACTACCAGACTTCGAACTATGCTACCAGGCTACAGTAATCAAAGCAGCATGGTACTGGTTCCAAAACAGAGATATAGACCAATGGAACAGAACAGAGCCATCAGAGGCAACACAACATATCTACAACCATACAATCTTTGATAAACCTGGCAAAAACAAGCAATGGGGAAAGGATTTCCTGTTTAATGAATGGTGTTGGGAAAACTGGCTAGCTATATGCAGAAAGCAGAAACTGGACCTCTTCCTGACACCTTACACTAAAATTAACTCCAGATGGATTAAAGCCTTAAACATAAGACCTAGCACCATAAAAACCCTAGAAGAAAATCTAGGCAAAACAATTTAGGACATAGGAGTAGGCAAGGACTTCATGACCAAAACACCAAAAGCGTTGGCAACAAAAGCCAAAATAGCCAAATGGGACCTAATCAAACTCCACAGCTTCTGCACAGCAAAAGAAACAATCATTAGAGTGAATTGGCAACCAACAGAATGGGAAAAAATTTTTGCAGTTTACCCATGTGACATAGGGCAAAGGATATGAACAGACACTTTATAAAAGAAGACATACATGAGGCCAACAAACATGAAAAAATGCTCATTATCACTGGTCATTAGAGAAATGCAAATCAAAACTACATTGAGATACCATCTCATGCCAGTTAGAATGGTGATCATTAAAAAATCTGGAGACAACAGATGCTGGAGAGGACGTGGAGAAATAGGAACACTTTTACACTGCTGGTGGGAGTGTAAATTATTTCAACCATTGTGGAAGACAGTGTAACAATTCCTCAAGGACCTAGAAATAGAAATTTCATTTGACCCAGCAATTCCATTACTGGGTATATAGTCAAAGGCTTATAAATGATTCTACTATAAGGACACATGCACACAAATGTTCATTGCAGCACTGTTTACAATAGCAAAGACCTGGAATCAAGCGAAATGCTCATTGATGATAGACTGGACAGGGAAAATGTGGCACATATACACTGTGGAATATTATGCAGCAATCAAAAATGATGAGTTCGTTTCCTTTGTAGGGACATGGATGAACCTGGAGAACATCATTCTCAGCAAACTGACACAAGAACAGAAAATGAAATGCCACATGTTCTCACTCATAGGCAGGTGATGAACACATGGACACAGGGAGGGGAGCACTACAAACTGGGGTCTGTTGGGGGGAATAGGGAGTGACAGTGGCGGGTGGGGAGTTGGGGAGAGATAGCATAGGGAGAAATGCCAGATACAGGTGAAGGGGAGGAAGGCAGCAAATCACACTGCCATGTGTGTACCTTTGCAACTATCTTGCATGTTCTTCACATGTACCCCAAAACCTAAAATGCCATAAAAAAATTATGAAGAGTCAAAAGAAAGAGGGCACCAACTCAAAGGGGGATAATAACTTCTAATATGAACTACACAATGAGTAATGACAAGCATTAAATTACAAAAAACAAATAAAGCTTTCTAACAAGTTTGCCATCAGCTATCCCCTAAAATAATAGGAAATAACTCCAAGTCCTCCACGGTGATGTCTTATATTGAATTTATGAGGAAGCACTGTTGAGTTGTGAAATGTAAAAAACAAAGAAAGAAATCCAGAAAAACATCTGACTAGTTTACTGGGAATTGTGTAAACAGACCTTATACCTGTTTAAACATTTGGCTTCTCAATTATTGTGCAAATATTTTCTGAATGATGTTGAGTTGGGGTAGTAAATTTTAATTTTTTTCAGGTACATATGCACTGCTTGTAATGATCGTGTAAGATAATGTATTTATAAGTAACTACAGTTTGCTTTAGAATTCTTCAGAACAATGCATTGTATCTTTAGAATATCTTGCTTCAAATCATAAATTTTTAGCATGTGATTTATACATCAGTTATTCAACATTTTACACATCAAGAGCATCTGTAATTTTGATATCTAATCTAATGAACAGATATTGATAAATTAATCAGACATATTTTGTTTATTGTGAAACTATAATGCACAAAGCTTGGTATGGTACCAGTAAATAGCTTTTGTTATCCAAGTACTGACTGGGATACAGTTTAGGAATTCAGACATGCATATCAATTGGGAAGTACATGAGATTCTAGAAATTAGAGGCAATACTAAAAATGATTTAAATCTGTGTTTAGCCTCAAGATTTATAATAGAAGTCATATTTAAATATTTCAAAGGCATTTTGGTAGACATAAAATTGTCTCTTTTCTATCCTATATATATTCTATTTTCAATGAGATTTTGCAGCTCCTCCCATCAAGAGATAGAGTTTATTGAACAGGTCTTGGTCCTTGTGTTTGTTAGTAGATTGTTGCAGAAGTGACATTATGCCAGCACTGAGCCTTGAACTCAAAAGATCTTGAACTCCCATTCTTTATCTTGGGATTCTGCCTCTTACCATGTGAATAAGTCAGAGCTAGTCTTGAGGAGAAGAGACCACATGGACCAGAGGCTAAAAGCATAGTTGCCTCAAATGAGGGAGAGAGGGTTGTGAGAGAATCCAGCAGCAAAGGCTAGGAAAATCAGACCTATGAAAAATTCTCAGCTGAGACCAGAAGAGCTACTCCGCTGAGCCCAGCCTGTGCACAGAATCATGAACCAAAGAGTTGTTTGGGCATGATTTGTCTCTCAGCAAGAGATAATTGAGACAACCGTAAATATTAAAGGATAGCACATTGGCTGATACCAATGATTGTTAATATACAGTTAATTCTTCCTCAATTTCTAGGAAGATTTGCAAAATTGTCCCAGAGTTTGTCACAGGATATTCATAGCAGCAATTTAATTTTATGGAGCCCAAGTGTATTTTAAATGGCATAACTGAAATCACATGTATTTAAGCAACCTATCTAAAACTTTCTAAAATTGTTTTTTAAACTCTATTTTGAAAGGGCTTTCCTTGTGAAAACATTAAATCAGGGTAAAATTCCAAGATTACTATTAATTAAAATGTGTTGATAGTTAACCGCAGTCACAAACATACAATTTTTAAAAAATGTTTAATTTTTCTGGGTACAGAGTAAGTATATATATTTATGAAGCATATGGGATATTTTGATACAGGAATAGAATATAATAATTATATTGGGGTAAATGAGGTATCTATCACCTCAGGCATTTATTCTTTGTGTTATAAACAATCCAATTATACTTTTTTAAGATGTAAAATTAGTATTGACTCTAGTCACCCTATTGTGTAATCAGATACTAGATCATATTCCTTCTTTCAAAATACTTTTTGTGCCCATTAATCATCCCCTCTCCCCTTGCCCTACATTTCCCAGCCTCTGTTAATCATTCTATTCTATATCTCTATGACTTCGATTGTTTTAATTTTTAGCTCTCACAAATAAGAACATGAAAAGTTTGTCTTTTTGTGCCAGATTGATGTCCCTGAGCATAATGACCTCCAGTTCCGTTTGCAGCATTGAATGAGACAGGGCCTCATTCTTTTATGGCTGAATAGTACTCCATTGTGTATATGCAGTGGCTCATGCCTATAATCCCAGCACTTTGGGAGGCCGAGGCAGGTGGGTCACAAGGTCAGAAGTTCGAGATCAGCCTGGCCAAGATGGTGAAACCCCATCTCTACTAAAAATACAAAAATTAGCCAGGTGAGCTGGCATGCATCTATAATCCCAGCTACTCAGGAGGCTGAGGCAGGAGAATTGCTTGAACCTGGGAGGCGGAGGTTGCAGTGATAGGAGATCGTGCCACTGCACTCCAGCCTGGTGACAGATCAAGATTCCATTTCAATAATAATAATAATAATAATAATAATAAAGTTTTCTTTAAGACCAGTTTACTTTCTCTCTTACCTCTTGACAAAAGGCTTTTTCATCCCTACGTGGCTAAGCAATTTAAGGAAGCATTTTGTAATAAAAGGCAAGGAACATTCCCCAAAATCCATAGACTAAAGGACCTAGCCTGACTGCAAGCAAAATTCTAGAGCAAATGAGGGGGATTCTTTTTTAAGATGGTTTAGGTAAATATTGCCTTTTCCTGTTTCATGAATATGAAGAACACTGGGAATAACATTTGAAGATAATGAGGTCCTACAGCCAAACCATCTGATCCTAAGAACTAGAATCCCTCTCTTCATATGTAGAATCCTGCATACCAGCTGAGGCCTCTAGATGTGGGCAATTTACAGGGATCATCTATAGTTAATCTACACTAGCAGGAATAAGCCTGTGGTAAAGAATCTATGGCGTCTGTAGTGAGCATTAGTGAAGCTCAGCTGGGTAGCTCTTTTGGACTCAGCTGGGATTTTTCATGAACCAACACTGTCACTTAGGAAGCCCAAATTGACTACAGATATTGCCAATAATGAGTCTGGGAATATGAATCTATTTTTCAGTTACAGTGACTTCACCTTTGAAAGGATATTAGGTACCAAATCAAACAGGAAGGAGGTTATGGACAAAGAAAATCTGGACATGAATATTTTAGAAGTTCATTAAAATTAGATCACAAGGCCATTCACTTTGACTGTGTCAACTGGCATTGGCAGATGGTGCTCATCTTTATCTCAATGGGCATTATAAATAATTTTCTGTAGGACTGGAGATACTGGTCATATGATGGAGAAGGTGAGATAGCCTTTGTAGTCTTTAACAGCGTACCTTTTATGTGGATATTGGGAACTATTTCATTTGTCTAAATGGCTCTTTACCTCAAATTGTGTATAGGACTTAGCATTTTGAATGTGCTACTTCTTATTTTTGTCCAGATATTGTGAGATAGTGATGACAAACTACAAGATGAATGACTAACTTGGCTCTATGTGGCTACTTTAATGGACAAGGTTATACATGAAATGAAACACTAAGAGAATAAATTTGCTTTTTTGTTGGGATAGTCAGTTTCTATAGAAAATATTAATATTTCTTTAACCTGAAGCAACCTTTTATCTATATTTAATAATATAATTAAGTATCATAAATATTTAATTTTCATGTAAAACATGGGTTACACAGAAAATAATCCTGGTGTATTAATCTATTTGTCCATGTTTTTAAATTTATTTTCTCACCTAACATTAAGAAGTCTACGTTTTCATCAGCCCAAAGGATGTCTGGTCCTATTTTCAGAGTCTTTGTATTCTCTGAAATACTGAAGAGGGCATTAACCTCCCTGGAATCCTAAGAGGAATCTCCCTTTTTTTGTGCCATTTAAGTACTTAGTTTGACCCTCAGAAACCTTTCTTAGTAAATGGCAAGGACTCGTTCTACATTAGTTGATTGCTAAGTGTACATTTTCTGAAAGATTTAGTACAAGAGTTTACAGAGTTGCTTCAAATTTTCTGCAGATTGCTTAAACTCGAGTGCGTGTGTGTGTGTGTGTGTGTACATGTGAGATAGTGACATATATGTTATAATAAAGGAAGCATTTCACATCAGGAAACAAATATTAATCATTCAAAATATGCAAATATTCTCACAATAAGTAGTCAATTATTTGTAAGGGGTTAACATATTCTTAGATGATGTCTCACATCTTATAACAAATGTATTATTGAAGAGCTAAAGAGGTACACTCAAATTTAATATATTTAAACCAAAGTGAAACAAAAATATAAATGTTTTTTTCTAATAACAGAATAGAAAAATGGCCTTTTCAAATCAATGATAAAATTAAACATGGGTAGACTTACTATTTAGATAATAAATATATCAGTGTCAAAATTCTGATAAAATTAAGAAGAAATAAGCTTAAGATGTGGTGATCAGCTCATATACTGGAATATATATACATGCCAGAAGAATGGCTAATATTCTTAATTCACAAAGATATTATAATTTATAAATATAAGAATGAAATAAATTAAAAAGCAATTTAATTTTAACATATATAACAATCAGCTGTACTACTAATTACAGAAATACAAATTTAAGAAATGTTTTTTCAACCAAATTAAAAAATGTTTAAAAGTACAACAAAACCTAATCTGATATAAACTATAAGCTACCATTTTTATTCCTTGCTAGTTGATATGTACATTGAGCCAAATTTTCTGGAAAACAATGTCACAACAAGGGTTCAGTACCTTAAAGTATTTTGCCCTTTGACCTAGTTCTAGGAATTTATGCAGATAATGCAGTTAGAAGTTGGCCAAGTTTTTGAGTGTAATAGCTCATGCCTATAATCCCAGCACTTTGGTAGGCTGAGGAGGGCAGATTACTTAAGCCCAGGAGTTTGAAACCAGCCTGAGATACACAGTGAAACCCTGTTTCCATAAAAAATATAAATAAAAAAGCATCCAAGTATGGTGGCACCCACATGTAGTCCCAACCACGCATGGAGGCTGAGTCGGGAGGATTACTTGAGCCTGAGAGATGGAGGCTACATTGAGCCGTGGTCGTACCACTACACTCCAACCTGAGAGAGGGAGACCCTACTCAAAAATCAGAAAAAAAACGCCAAGAAGTTATCCCAAATAATTCTGTTTAAGAATGTTTCTCACATTGTAATTTGTGGTGGGGGAGGAGCACTTCCATATTTAAAAGTAAACAATAACATTTAAAATAGTAATGCCCTCCAACAAGGCAGTACTATGTTGAAAATCTCTAAACTATTTAAGGTTAGGACATGATCACAGTGTATAATAATAAAATAAGAAAGTGGTTGTTAAAAAGCAATATTGCAGTATGATGCCAATTCTATAAAAATATCTAGCTGGTTTTCACGGGGATAATATTTAGAATGATATATAAGAAATGTTTATAGTTTTTAACACTGGGTGGCAAAATTCAAAGGATATGAAACTTAAGTATTCATAGATTTAAGCCATAAGTATTATCATAATGTCATTACCTTTCTACAATCTCACACAGCTAGTAAAGAACAGACAGGATTTAAAATAAGATAGTCTTTTTTCCCAAACAGTTTTTCCATTTTGTTACACTGGCATGACAAGAGCAATTCAGGACTTCACCTTTTTTAGCCTGATAACCATTGTAAGTAGAATTTCAGTTTCTTTGCCCTCATATGCACTGATCACTCATGCACGAGAAGCTGTGGTAAGCACTTTACATTCATTATCTAATTTAAGTCTCACAATAATTTAATGACAATAGGTAGCAATATTCTCATTTTGACAAACAAGAAAATAAGGATTAAAGAGAAATATTTCTTGTCCAAGTCTCTGAGCTAGGTGGAACCAGAGCTGCATTGTGGCATTTCTCTTTAACTATAGACTCTTGGCTTTTCTGTCTCCAGTTCAATAGTTAATTATAGGAGATATACTTGCAGAGATTATTTATCTCTTTCTAAAACCCTAAAGCATTACTCTGAAGTAAGGCAGCTCTAAACTGTAATAACTGTGTGGGTAACTCACAACCTCTTATAACTAGATTGACCTGTTTGCAATTTATTCTGTATCAACAAACCCCTAAGTAAAAATAGATAATTTTTTACAAATATAGCATCACTAAACCTCCGCAAAAGTAGTAAAAAAATTAGGTTTCTATTTATTGCGATCACATAATAAGTAAACTAAGTATTTTCAACTCAATCTATTACAGTATGGGAACTCTGCTTACCACTCAAAATAGGAAATAACCAACAGCAACAACAATACCACCACCACAAAATAAAAAATAAAACCCTCCACAAAAGCTCCTACAGCTGCCAACATCTGTGTGTAGAGCTGAAATACATCTACAGCAGAGGGCTAGGAAATCATGACATGAGACGTTTTACCTGAGAGAATGCAATTAGGTGAGGGATGGATTTGTGGGTTAGATGCCTTTAGTTCTCTGAAAGACTATAAGGGCAAAAAAAATGTGTCTATTTAGGAAGTCTTATTTCATATGCAATACAAAGAAACAGACAAGATGTCAAAGATGTTTTCCCCTCTCCTGACACTAATGTCTCAGTAATTAAACACATAGAGGTTTCTCAAATCACCAATTTATTGGTTTTTCCCATGAGTACTTAAGAATTCATTTTGGGAGGTATATTTCGTAAGCCTCCCTGGAGGATGTTAGCTCTAAAATGAGAGCTACAATAACTTCTCTGCAAAAAAAAGTATACATAGGTAGATGGGATGTGAAAGTAAATTCAATAAATTAATGTATGGGCATACCAGTTAAATGGTGCAGATGATTATTCTACTTGATATTTAAACATTCAATCAATGACAGGCTCAAATCAAAACAGTTCTCTAGTTGTTCAGACATAAAAGTGGCCAGAGAAGACAGATCAGAAACCATGTTGTTTGAGCACACTGAAATATATCCCCTTAATCTCTCACATTCCAAGCCCTCCAGGCTTTGAACACTGGATTGGAAGTTTCAATAATAATAATAATATTAAATGATTACAACAACTAACATTAGGGATCTTACAGGGATTTTGATGATAACTTCGACTTTTTTATCACCATAATGACTCTAAAAGGTAAGATCTATTTTTAACCCCACTTCATAGCTGAGGAAATGAGGCTTAGATGGTGAAATAACTTTCCATTTATCACATAGCTGGTGAGAAGGAGGCAGGAATTATACACAGGGACAACCCTGTCAAGCACTGTACTACACTGCACATAATGGAGGTGTGTGCAAGGGACTGTAGAAGCCACGAGACAAGTGAATTGGGTAGTTAGGGGTCATGTTCACATTATTGGAAAATTATCATGTTTATTAGGGAGCATGAATATTGTGCTTTTTTCTTTAATGCTTTATACTTAAGAAAATATAAAATTGAGGTCCCTGTGCTTAGTTAGATCCTGATTTATTTTAAAGCACTTGTCTCTTCCTTGTGGCTTATAGCCCATCATCTCTCCATGTCATCTTCTCCATTTATTTTGGCACACAGCCTTCTTAATCTCACCAAAGACTCAATCAAAATATAAATATTTTGAGCAGTTTTTACTGTGGAGAAGAAAATACCCACCGAATAAAGCACTGTTGTGTGTATTTAATAATTTCTGACGTTTCTGTTTTAAAAAACTAATTATTATGGGTTTGTTGTGGTGGTTGACTTCTTGCATGATGCAAACCAGGATTCCAGAGGAGTGTTTCAGTCTTGGACCCCCACTGGATTTCATTAATCCCTTTATGCCATAGACAATTTTTTTTTTAATTTTGTATTGCATTTTAGGTTTTGGGGTACATGTGCAGAACATGCAAGACAGTTGCATAGGTACACACATGGCAGTGTGTTTTGCTTCCTTTCTCCCCTTCACCCACATTTGGCATTTCTCCCCAGGCTATCCCTCCCCAGCTCCCTGCCCCCGCTGGCCTGCCCCTTTTCCCCCCAATAGACCTCAGTGTTTAGTACTCCCATCCCTGTGTCCATGTGTTCTCATTTTTCATCACCCACCTAGGAGTGAGAATATGCGGTATTTCATTTTCTGTTCTTCTGTCAGTTTGCTGAGAATGATGTTCTCCAGATTCATCCATGCCATAGACAATTTAAACCTGCAAATTAGAGTAATATAACATTTGTTATGTAAGGATGGCAAACATTGTGTGAAGTTATTTTTTGTATTTCTCAAGCCTGCTGGAAAATCAATTTTAAAGCATGCTTATTAACTCAAGACCATATACATTAAGTGGCTACATCTTAGGTTCAGTGTCCTGTTAGTCCCAATTATAAGCTGCCCTGCAGAGGCTTTCTTAACAGAAATAAATGTAGTCCTCTGTTGCATCTCTTATGTGGATGTAAACTAAATGGAGACAAAAGTATTCAATTGTATTTGCTTGTTTACTTTTAGGTGACTGTTAATTCCTGTGCTCTCAGATTACAATCATATCATTATGTGCAGCTCAGAGCCAATATAATGCAATGTCAAGTTTAACATACAGCATTTTTCAGAAACCAGGAAGCTTTCTATTATACCTTTCTCCAGTGAATAAGAAAATGAAGCAATTTCTTTTAAAAGCAGAAAAAAATTATAGGAAATCCTGGTGAACTCCATTCAGCTATCCGAATAATGTTACCTAGTTCACCAGACCAATATTATTCAGAGTGAAACACACCTCCCACCTTTTGTGGTAATCTGCCCAGCTCGTTCAAATGACACATAAATAGATTATTAATAATTGACAGTAAAATAAAAATGTCACTGACATATACGACTAAATGCCACTTAGGTGATTCATGCATAGACATTAACCAATGACATGTGAAGGCAGCCCCCTACTGCACCCTATAACCAACTCCTAAAATGAAATTAATTAAAAAAAAGCAATACGGATGTTCTTACAAATAGATGAGTTATCTTAAAAAAGGTGATTATTCAAACTCAGACATTTAAGAGTAGGCTGAAAACCCTCCAGTCAAATGCTTTGTGTAGCATTAAGAATGTAACATTCTAGCTAATGGAAAAAGCAGTTGGTGGAAGGGAGAACTTTCAGTTGTCACACTGAAGAGTGCTTTAAAGAAGATTGTCATTTGAGACTCTCTTGTCAGCAATGAGGGATTCCAAATGCAGCTGAACTCAGAATTCTGACTGTGGTATGTTTAAAAGTGCATCAATCTAGGAATTCTATACTATTTTTCTGTTTTCTTAAACATATGTAGAGAAGCCAATAGAGAAAATTTAATATTGATTTCAGAATTGGAAATGAATGTCTCTGTTATTTCAAAATACTAAGTATATGTTTTAAAGTAAAAACAGTATGATCTAAATGTGTTATTTTTAAAATATGTTTATCTTGCATGTAAACCAAATGTCACCTCTCTGAAGTTTTGTCTGCTTTTAAATGTACGTATTGCTTTCACTGAACTATTCACATCTACTCTAAAATAATTTTTATTCAAAAATATATAAAATATATTTACCTTTAACTTTTTTTAATTTTTCTTAAGAATAATTTTATACAAGATTTTTAGCTGATTTTTATCAAAATATAAAGTCTGAGAGAAACATCTGAATTTAAAGGAGCATGTCTCATAGTGTTAAATGTTAAAATAAATAAATTACATCAGCTACGAAATTCACTGTGATATAAGCTAGGGAACAAAATGTTTTCAACCTGTTGTCTTTATTTTCTCACAGTTTTAAAGGTAATAAGAAAGTTAATTTAGACTCAGTTCTTTTTTGTTTCTTTGTTTAAAAATGTCAAATGCTTCCATTTGGAGAATTCCCATTTCTACATCTACATTAAAGAGTAGATAATGTAGCACAGATAATCACTGATACAGAAATAAGTGTTCTTTTCTTTACAAAAAATAAAATTAAAAACTTTACAAAAAATAAGTACTTAAATGATTTCTCATATAATATTTAAAATATAAAGGTCAGTGATGAGGAAAGATCTACTCAAATATATTCTCTGTAAATTACTTCCACTAAGTGGGTATTTAAAGCTCACATATAATATTTTAAAATGTTTACTATATTGAGAACCCAATAAAAAAACATCATTTATACTTCATCACAGAATATTCTATAGAGAAGGGCTGGACTTTGTGTCTTCATTAGATAAACTAGAGAACCTATGATTTAAATAAAAAATAAAAGTAAATAAAAATTGGTGGAGAGAGAATAATATAAGATAGTCTAAGAAACAGCACCTAGTACAATATCATTTCATATGGAAACTCAACCAGTATTTTGTGTCCTTCTTACTTTTATTTGTTTTAGTTTTGTGGAGTATTTACATTTGCTTCATGATTTTTATTCTTCCTGTGGATACATGTTTTATCACATGGTATTCAGCATCACACTTTATCCACTTAACCAAGGTCAGATATCTCAGGGGTTTTGGATCCAATCTGAAGTCCAATTTGAAGAAAATTAATCTAGCTTTTTTTGTAACTCTCTGATACTACATTGCTTTACTGAACCAGCTTTATTTCCTGGGACATGTCATAGGAAACTATTGCTTCCCCCTTAATAGCATAATCAAAATCAATATGGGCAAAATTTATCACAGAGAAATAGTGTCTGATAAGTTATCTAGACCTATTCATTGTTTGAACCATCTTGAGAGAAATACGAAATGGAATTTTTCCATACTTCTATCTAATTTTAGCTAAATTAATACATATTCAGCTATCAGTATAAAAGTTCTTTATATTTGAAAACTTTTCAAGGGAAAAGTATGTGCTGCATAGTCATACTTAATATTCATAAGAAATATGTATGTTTCACTTTTATAAAAGTAAATTTATAAGAGAATTATCACTAATTATTAAATTAAAATATAAAATAAAATTAACCTTGGACTTTTCTTTCAGTAAAATGAGAGGCTAAAATCAGTGATATTTAAGGTTCAAATCTCACATTCTAAGAAATTCTGGCTTCATCAACTTTAAACAAAATATACCTTACAACTGTGGTTGTATAACTACTGAATGTCAGAATTACTTATAGGGGTGGTTAAAAAAAAACGCACAACTGGACTCCACCCCCCCAGAGCTTCTGATAACAGTAGCTCCAGTTGAGGCCTGAGAATTTGTAATTTTAACAAGTTTCCAGGTGATTCTGATGATATTGGTGCAGATAGCACCCTTAATATCTTCAGTGTACTCTGTATTTTGAAAATTCACCATGTGCCAACCTCTATACTAATCTGGGTATGCATTGATGAATAAAACAGGCAAAATCCCTAAATGTGCAAAGCTTGTAGACTAGTAGTGGAGGAGTAAGAAAATAAATAAGCCTGCATGTAAATATCTATTTAAAGTTGTCATAAGTGGGTGCAGGATAGAGGAAGGGGAGCTACTTGAGTGATCAGGAAAGTAGCTTCTCAAAAGCTGTTAAGAGCAAGAAATGAAAGATCAGAAGTCAACAGAGGGAAAAGTAGGAGAATGTGGCATTCAAGGCAGAAGAGTGATCCATGTGAGGGCCCTGGGGTGGAAAATATCCAGATGTGTCTGAGAAGTTAAGTGGTCAGGTGGCAGAAACACAGAAACTGAGCACAAGGATGGGCAACAGGAGAGGTGAGAGAGAGGTAAGCAGACACAATGCTGCAGGGGCCGATGATGAGGAGTTTGAATTTTATTCTAAATTTAAAGGTTTTTGAACAGATCTCTGTTTGTATACAATCACTCTGCCCCTGAGGGTGGGGAAACAATGTCGGAGGTGGGGACACACTAGAGTAATCCAACTCAATAAAGTGAAAGTGGTTGGCCAAGAGTGGTTAAAGGTCAGGTGAATACATCAGTTTCCCACATGAGAATGGGGAGACCACTTAGATATCTAACTACAGATGTGGAAGTTAGAAAAATTACTTTGGAATTGATTACTTGATAACATGAACACAAGTCAAGAAAGTGAAAAAAGCAGCTAGAAAGCAGTTATAATTTTGTGTGTGTGTGTGTGTGTCTGTCTGTGTGCCTGTGTGCGCACATTTGTACGAAAGAGAGAGTGAGAGAGAGACGTGTAATACTACTTGGGATATAGGTGATTTTTAAATTTTATTTGTGTTGTTTCCTGCAATAAAAAATACACGTTATTATGAGATTTCCAAGTTCAAATATTTTATTGAGTAAAACTTGCTTTATTCAATCACAAGTTGAATTATCAGTTGATTGATTTACACATTTGTGTGTGGGTGCACAGATGCATGCATGCCAGTTACCATATAAGATACAGTGGATATGAATGAATAAGATACAGTTCCCATACACAAAAAGTTTTCAGTTTACTGGGGACACTAAAAATAGGAGCTTCAGAAGATTGGTTCTCAAATTTTTGAATGCATAAAATTATGCATTATATCATTTGACAGGCCTTCCAGATACTAGTGACTCCAGTAATACTCCAACAGGTCTTGAATATACTCACCCTTTTCCATGTACAGATGTATTTGTATATGGAGTTTCCTTGACTTGGGAAGGCTCACCACCCTTATCCATTAATTTTTTTTTTAGGATTTAAGTCACATATCACTTCTGAATGAAGGCTTTTTCTCTTTCTAAGGACAGTTACTTCATCTTTGCTCTCAAAGCACTTGCACCTCCACCCCCTCACAGCATAAATCATACAAATTGCAATTACGTGTCCTCCTATCTGTCTCCTTGACTAAATTACTCCCTCTTAATGGAGGGGGACAATGAATTAATTTTTTCTTTGTAATTACCTCTTCATTGTGCATAGAAGCTGACTCATAACAGGAACTCAGGATAAACTTGTCAAATAAGTGAACTACTGGAAGAGAATATTAGGAAAACATTGCAACTTTACGTGGAATAGAGTTATAAGTGTGGCCTTCAAGAGTAGCAGCACAATTCATGGAAGGGAAGGAAATCGATGTTGTCTTTAAAAATGGGCAAACTTTTCTGAGTAATTGTACTTATAATAACTTGTATTAATAAAACAATTGAGAAATTAAAAGAGATACATGATCAGGGATACTCATCGTATCATTGAATCATAACAAAGAATAATTTGGTAAAACAAGCCAAAATATCATTTAGTTGGAGGTAAATAATGATACAATCATAAACTGAATATTGTTTAGCTATTTAAAAGTGCAGTGAAACAAGGCCAACCACCACCACTAGTTCTCAAGTGTGCCATCACACAAGAATAAAACAGGGGAATATAAAAGTGTGGAATATAACACTATGTTAAGAGTAACAAGATCTGGTTCTGGGATTCTTTGGCCCAGCAGATCTATTTTACGTGCTCTGGAGACCACCAAGCCTCAGAATCTCTTTTCTTAAAAGCAAGAAAATGTTTGGAGAGCCCCTTGATCTCTTGTCTACTCTTTGCACTAAAATAAGATGAAAACAATCAGTCACAAAGAACAGCCTTTGTTTTCTGGCCTACCTTAGGTAAAAGAGATGAGAGACTTTACGTGTTGATGTAGAGATATATGGTGGACTTTTCCTGTTGTGTTATGCAAGCATCACTTCCTTTGTTGGCCCTCTAACCCTACTTTAAGATAACCAGTCAGATTCCTCCCTCTTCTTGGATAGAATGATAGAAGAAGTAATGTACAAGTTTCCCAAGCTGAATTCCACTCTGAGATGTTCTCTTAGAACTTATATAGGAAAAGATGCTCCTTTCTCAACTACAGAAAGAAAATGATTGTTACTAGTATTACAGCAAAATATTCATGAAGTCATCAGGCTAGGGTTGTTTCTTTACCCAAAACCTTTATGCAAGCAAAACAAAACTTGGAGACAATTTTTTCTGTCTGGAAAAAAAAAAAAAAAAAACTGACTTCAATCACAATCAGGCAACTAGCTGATTGGTTATATAACTAGGGGTCTCTCCACACACCACACATAAATGGGACAAATTACTAGCTGTAGTCATGAGGTAATTACTTTGCTTCTGTTTTCAGGGTATAAAAGCTCACTGCTTGTGTGGCTGGAGCAGGGCTCTCTGAATTTCTTCCAGTGTAATATGCTGCCCAATTCATAAATGGTTTTTGCCTAAATAAATTCTGTCAAGCTTATTTTGTCTAAAAGTTTTTTAAGAGTAGGAAAGAACGAGAGAAAGAAAAAAGCAAAAAGTAGCAACAGAATTAAGAGATAAAGAAGAAATAGAATAGCAGAATAAGAATGCTGAGAGCTTGATTTGGATTTTCAGAACCAGCTGTTATTAAAGCTAATGAGCTCTGGACTTTTCAGAGGTCAAGAGCTGAATAATTTTTGCTATATGCCTTAAAATATTCTTGTTGTTAGGAGTAGCTATGGTTGTCTGGTTTAGAATTTTGTCATTTCAAACGGAAAGAGTCCTGATTAATATAACTACGATACACTGTTGAATAAGAATAGATTTTATAACAGTACATACAGAATTCCATGTGTGTCTGTGTTATTCTGTTCTCATGCTGCTAATAA
Source organism: Callithrix jacchus (assembly GCF_049354715.1). Taxonomy (NCBI): domain Eukaryota; kingdom Metazoa; phylum Chordata; class Mammalia; order Primates; family Cebidae; genus Callithrix; species Callithrix jacchus. Next base: position 91,875,842 of record NC_133511.1, read on the forward strand.
AGACACCCAAGACTGGGTAATTTATAAAGGAAAGAGGTGTAATGGACGCACAGTTCCACATGGCTGGGAGGCCTCATAATCATGGCAGAAGGCAAATGAGGAGGAAAGTCATCTTACATGGTGGCAGGCAAGAGAGCGTATGCAGGGGAACTCCTTTTTATAATACCATCAGATCTCATGAGACTTATTCACTACCACGAGAACAGCATTGGGAAAACTTCCCCCATGATTTAATTATCTCCACCCGGGCCTGCCCTTGACATGTGGGGATTATTACAATTCAAGATGAGATTCCATGTATAATCTATAATTTGTATGCACTCACACATACAGTTAAGTCTACATTTTTGAACGGGAGAGTATAAGAGAAAGAGAACGGTAAACTTGTACCAGCAAATTATTCCTGAACTGTTATCTTTAGCAGTGCTTTTACTTTCTCTTTATTTTGTGTCAATCTTACAGGGAAAAATTAAGAGTTGCAAATGTCATTGCTAGGAGCAGAGGAAAGGATTTTGGACAATTAGAGAAACAGTGTGAGCAAAGATACAGAGTTTGGACTAGATTGTGCATGCGCAGGGGCCAAAGCAAGAGACATACCTGGTTACAGCACAGCATAGGAGAAATAGGCTGTAGAAGGAGTACAAGTATGAGGACAGTAGGGATTTATAGAACAGTCTCATCAGAAACTTCTAATGCCTCATACCCATAAACACAAACTTCTTTGATGTTCTTCAAACTTACAAAACACTTTCCACACTGAGCTGGGTTAAAGAATCACCCACCTGAGCCTCTGTTGGGGGTGCTGTAAGATCATTAATACAAATTAAAAACACCTGGCCAGTTCACTCAGCTTCCACGTGTAATTCCTTACCAAAAACAAACAAACAAACAAAATCTTTCAGTTTATGTTATAAATACCTGTTTGATTCTTAAGAGCAAATATGCCAGTTTTGTTGTTGTTGTTTATAAAACAATATATTAGGCTGTGGCATTTTATGTATTTCATAGTAGTAAGTTAAAAATAAAAATGAAAGATGTAAAGGAACTCTGAAATTAATTGAGCAGGCTGTGGCTCATGCCTGTAATCCCAGCACTTTGGGAGGCCGAGGTGGGTGGATTGCTTGAGGTAAGGAGTTTGAGAATAGCCTGCCCAACATGGTCAAACCTTGTCTCTACTAAAAATATAAAAATTAGTCAGGCATTGTAGCACGCATTTATAGACCCAGATACTCGGGAGGTTGAGGCAGGAGAATCACTTGAACCCAGGAGGTGGAGGTTGCAGTGAGCTGAGTTCACTCCACTGCACTCCAGTTTGGGCAACAGAGTGAGACCCTGTCTCAAAAACAATATAAATAAATAAATAAGCAAACAAGTTGGCATCTTTTAGGACTTGGCCCCTGGAATTACGACACATGAATTTGATTCCTGGCCTTGTTACTTACATGCTATGTAACACTGGAAAATTGTTTAAATTCTCAGTGCTTCTGATTCTCTATTTATAAAATGTGGTGGAGTGGTGACAGAAAATAGTACATACCTCAGTGGGTATTTGTGAGGAATCAGTGAATGAGTATACACTGGAAAACTTAGAAGAGTGCCAGCACATAGTAATTGTACCATAAAGAAAATGTATTCATATTATTACAGATGAAAAAAATTAAGAAATTTAGGTCCAAGAACACGCCACATAGTGAGAGGCCTTTACCCTCATCACAGGCAGATTTTGTGTGAAAAAGGAAGTGAGTTTGAGCTTAGGGAAAGGAGAGACAATAAGAAGGACACAGGTGCTTAGAAATTTGAGGAGGAAAGGCAGAGAGCAAGAAATCCAGGAGAATAAATTTGTCTAATAGACTGTGTGTTATACAATTTATCCTCATTTGCCTTTACAGTATAGATGGAAAACCCTACTTCGTTCACTAATTTCCACAGGTCGGATTCTTGGGAATGAAATTAAAAACATGGTGAAGGGAGGTTCATAAATGCTATATGTGATATGTTTGTAACCTAAAACAAAAAGACCTAAAATGTTGAATACTATAATTTCTCCTTGCACAGTTAAATAAATAGTGATAGTGTTTCAAGGAGCTTTATCATGTCTAAGATGGACCCTATCGATAAAATTTTTCTTCAGGTATTGCATGGAGATGGAAGGTAAAGAATGAAATAAAGCACCTGATGAAAATGGACGAAATGAAACGGAAAACAATGGGAAAGAATGTCGATAAACAAATTAGGGATCAATTGTTGCTCTGAGAAATTTTTAAAAGTCAACGAAAACCTAAGCAATGTATAAAGAATATTGACCTCCCCCATGATCTATTTCATATGTGCTTAATTCTGTCTATACGGTGTTTCTTTTTGTTCTTTCTTTTTTGTTGTTTTTGTTTTTGTTTGTTGTTTTTGGAGACTATATCTCACTCTGTCACCTAGGCTGGAGTGCCGTGGTGAAGCCTCAAACTCCTGGTGTCAAGCATTCCACTCACCTCAGCTTCCCAAGTAGGTGAGAGCACAGACCCATGCTACCATGCCTTGCTCGTTTTTTTTTTTTTTTTTAATTCTTTTAAAGACAGAATCTCACTATGTTCCCCAGACCGGTCTCAGCCTCTGGGCTTAAGTGATTTTCCCACTGCAGCCTTCCAAAGTTCTGGAGTCACAGGTGTGAGCCACTCCTCCCGGCCTTTAGTGTTTCTTGAATCATGTGGAATATCATGGAGATTAGGTTTGTGATTTGGGACTGATTTTGTAGAACTCTTACAAATCTAGCCTTTTATTCTTTCCATTTTGAAGTAATTTGAACAGAGATTTTATAAATATATATAAGATATATATATATATGATATATATATATGATATATATATATATATATATATCATATATATATATGATATATATATATGATATATATATATATATATATATCATATATATATATCTTTAGAAAGTCCTACTTAGAAATTATCTGACCTAAGATGTTTTCGTATCTGTATAAGGGAAATTCATGATGTATAATTGAGTTTCATTTGTATTTATTTCATTGTGTTGTTTAAAAGTATATTTAACATTATCTTTGTTTATTTGTATAAATTTAGAGAGTACAAGAGCAGCTTTGCTACATGGATATATTGCTAGTGGTGAAGTCTGGGCTATTAGTTTATCAATCACGTGAATAGTATATATTGTACTCATTTAAAAATTTCTAATTTTTCACTCCCCTCCTAACCTTCTGAGTATCCAATATTATTTCATACTGTATGTCCATGTGTGTGAGTTATTTAACTTGCACTTATGAGAACAGGAGATATTTGACTTTCTTTGCCTGAGTTGTATCCCTTAAGAGAATGGCCTCTAGTTCTATCCATGTTGCCGCAAAAGACATCACTTCCCTTCTTTTTATGGCTGAATATCACATTTTCTTCTTTTCAGTCATCTATTGATGGACACATCACTTAGGTTGATTGTCTGTCTTTGCTATTGTGAACAGTACTGCAATAAATATACTAGGGCAGGTAGTTTTTTGATATAATGATTTCTTTTCTTTGGATATATACCTAGTAATGGGAATGATGGATTGAATGGTAGTTTTGTTTTTGTTTCTTTAAGAAATCTCTATACTGTTTTCCATAGAGATTGTATTAATTTATATTCCCACCAAGAGTCTATAAGCATTCCCTTTTCATTCTCACCAACATCTGTTGTTTTTGGACATCTGAATCTTAATATTAGACATTATGACTTTTGTAAGATGACATCTTTTTGTGGTCTTAATTTGAATTTTTCTGTTGAAATCCTTTGGATTTGTGTCCCCACCCAAATCTTCTCTTGAAATGTTATCTCCAATTTTGGAGAAGGGGCCTGATAGGCTGTGATTGGATCATGGGGGTGGACTTCCCCTTGCTGTTCTCATGATAGTGAGTTCTCATGAGATCTGGTTGCAAAAATGTGTGTGGCACCTTCCCCTTCCTCCTGCTCTGGCCATGTAAGACATGCTGCCTTCCTCTTTGCCATCTACCATGACTGTAAGTTTTCTGAGTGCCCCCCACCCCAGCCTTTCCTCCTATACAGCCTAGAGAACCATGAGCCAATTAAATCTTTGTCCTTTATAAATTACCCAGTCTCAGATAGTTCTTTATAGCAATACAAGAATGGACTAATAAAGAAAGTTGGTACTGGGAGGCAGGGCATTGCTATAAATATACCTGAAATTGTGAAAGCAACCTTGGGGTTAATGGGAAGAGGTTGGAAGAGTGTGGAGGGCTCAGAAGAGGACAGAAAGATGAGGGAGAGTTTGGAACTATAGCTTGTTAAGTTGTTGTGACCAAAATGCTGATACTGATATCATCAATGAAGTCCAAACTGAGGAGGTCTCAGATGGAAATGAGGAACTTACTGGGAACTTGAGTAAATGTCACTTCTGTGATGCATTAGCAAAGAGTTTGGAGTAATTATTTCCCTGCTCTAGAGATCTGTGGAACTTTGAACTTGAGAGTGATGATGTTTGGTATCTGATGAAAGAAATTCCTAAGTGGCAAAACATTCAAGATGTTGCCTGGCTGGTTCTAGCAGCCTGTTATACTCATGAGCAAAGAAATCACATGGAGCTAAAACACATATTTAAAAGGAAAGCAGAGCAAAAATTTTGGAAAACTTGCAGCCTGACTATGGTAGAAATGAAAACCCCATTTTCTTGGGAGGAATTCATGCTGGCGGCAGAAATTTGCCTACGTAGAGAGGAGCCCAGTGTTATTGCCAAGACAATGGGTAAAATGCCTTTAAGGCATTTCAGAGACCTTTTCAGCATCCTCTCCCATTAAAGGCCCTGAGTTCTAAGAGGGAAGAATGGTTTTGTGGGTTGGATCCAAACCCTGAATCCCTGCGCAACCTCGGGACATTGCTCCCTGCATCCCATCCGCCACAGCTCCAGCAGTGGCTAACAGGACCCCAGATATTAATCAGGCCACTGCTCCAGCAGGTGGAAGCCATAAGCCTTGGAAGCTCCCATGTGGTCTTAAGCCTGCAGGTTCACAGAGGGCAAGAATTGAGGCTTGGGAGCCTCCACCTAGATTTCAGAGGATGTATGGAAATGCCAGGATGTCCAGGCAGAAGTCTGGAGCAGGGGTTTAGCTTTCTGTTAGGGTACTGCAGAGGGGGAAATATGTGGGTGGAACCCCCACACAGTGTCCCCACTGTGGTACTGCCTAGTGAAGCTGTGAGAAGAGAGTCACTGTCCCCTAGACCCCAGAATGTTAAATCCACTGACAGATTGCACTATATACCTGGAAAAGTTTCAGGCACTCAATACTATCACATAAAAGCAGCCAAGAGAGTTGTACCCTGGGTCAGAGATGCCCAGGTCCTTGGGAGCACTAATAAAACCTAAGCCTTTTCATCAGTGTAGCCAAGATGTGACATGGAGTCACAGAGATATTTTGGAGCTTTATGATTTAATGACTGTCCTCCTGGATTTGGGGCTTCCACGGGGCCTGTGGCCCCTTTGTTTTGGAAAATTTCTCCCTTTTGGAATGGGTATGTTTACCTAATGTCTGCATTCCCACTGTATATTGGAATCAACAGGCTTGAATTTGATTTTACAGATTCATAGGTGGAAGGGACTTGTCTTCTCTTAGATGAGATTTTGGACTGCAGACTTTTGAGTTAATGCTGAAATTAATTAAGACTTTGGGGAACTCTTCAGAAGGGACAGATGTACTTGCAATGTGAGAAGGACATGAGATTTGTCAGGGGCCTGGGGCAGAATGATATGGTTTGGGTGTGTGTCCCTGTCCAAATCTCATGTTGAATCATAATCTCCAGTGTTGGAAGACAGGCTTGGTGGAATGAATGTGATTGGATAATGGGAAGGTCTTCCTCCTTGCTGTTCTCATGTTAATTAAGTTCACAGAAGATCTGGCTGTATAAAAGTGTGGGACACCTTCCTATTTGCTATCTTCTTCCTGCTCTGGCCATGTAAGACGTGACTCCTTCCTCTCCATTCTCCATGACTCTAAGTTTCCTGAGGCCTCCCCAGCCTTGCTTCCTGTGTATACTGAAGAACTGTGAGCCAATTAAACCTCTTTTTAAACATAAAGTACCCAGTCTTAAGTAGTTCTTTATAGCAATGTGCTAACAGAAAAATACATCTGATGATAAGGGATGTTGAGCATTTTTTCATATGCTTGTTGGTATTTTGTGTAACTTATTTTGAAAAATGACCATTCATGTACTTTGTCCACTTTTTAAATCAACTCAAGATGGATCCAAGACTTAAATGAGACCTGAGACTATGAATGTACTAGAAGAAAACCTAGGGAAAAATCTTCTTGATATTGGGGTAGGCAAATAATTTATGACTAAGACTTCAAAAGACCATGCAACGAAAGCAAAAATAAACAAATGAGACAAACTAAAAAGCTTCTGCACAGCAAAAGAATCAACAGAGTGAACAGACAACCTGCATGATAGGAGAAAATATTTGTAAACTAAGCATCCAACAGGCCTCATATCCATAATGTAAAAGGAACTCAAAAAACTCAACAAAGAATAACATCGCCTTTTTAAAAGAAATGTGTACATCAATAAAGCAAATATTCTTTAGGAAATTTATTTATTTAAAAAAACATGGAAGATTATATAGCTAAAATGTACTTTTCTTATTCGAAAAATATACAGTTATTATTTTGACTATAGCTATGTTTGGGTTTTATTTGTGATGGGACTACATTGGAAAGCAGTATTTTCAAAATCTGTAAGTGCTCTTTGGAGTGATCAAAACATTTATACGTTTCTAAATGCAAATTTTTATTTTAGTTCTTCTTCCTTTGGTAACAAAAAGCTATACAAGATACTGCCTTCAAGGGATTTCTTAGCCTGACATGAGATCTTAGTCCAGCAGAAACTACTGGCATCTTTTACACTAAATTGGTATGTTTTCATTAATAAATGAAAAAGCTATAAAAAAAAAGTCTCTGAAACAGGGAAAAAGATTAGAGAAACCACCACTCTTGTGGAGCCTGAACATTTGAATCTGTCATCTTCATTTGATAAGGTCTTAAAGTGGTACTGGGTCAAAGCAGGCTGTTAGGAATAGAGGCTTTTAGTGGAAAAATGTAGCATTAATCAAATATTTGCTGAGTACTATTTTTAAGAATCATCTCTGATGTTGTGTGCTCCTAGTCACCATTACATAATGCAGTTACCACTGCCCTACAGACACTAACCTAATTTGCAAGGAGGCTTTGGTGACTTACAATTGATTGGCTTCCAAAGTCTCCAAGAAATCAGTCACAACAGTCTTTTAACCCAAACTCCATTTGATATGGTTTGGCTGTGTCCCCACTCAAAGCCCGACTTGAATTGTATCTCCCAGAATTCTCGTGTGTTGTGGGAGGGACCCAGGGGAAGTAATTGAATCAAGGGGGCCAGTCTTTTTTTGTGCTATTCTCATGATAGTGAATGAGTCTCATGATTGGCTTATCAGCGGTTTCTGCTTTTGCTTCTTCCTCGTTTTTTCTCTTGCTGCCACCATGGATGCCTTTTGCCTCCCACCATGATTCTGAGGCCTTCCTAGCCTTGTGGAACTATAAGTCCAATTAAACCTCTTTTTGCTTCTTGTTTCAGTGTGTCTTTATCTTCAGTTTGAAAATGGACTGTAGAGTGGGGTGTTGCTGAAAAATACCCAAAAATGTGGAAGCAACTTTGGAACTGGGTAGCAGGTAGAGGTTGGAACAGTTTGGAGGGCTCAGAAGAAGACAGGAAAATGTGGGAAAGTTTAGAACCTACTAGAGACTTGTTAAATGGCTTTGACAAAAATGCTGATAGTGATATAAACAATAAGGTCCAGGCTGAGGTGGTCTCGGATGGAGATGAGGAGCTTGTTGGGAACTGGAGCAAAGGTGACTCTTGTTATGTTTTAGCAAAGAGACTGGTGATACGTTGCCACTGCCCTAGAGATTTGTGAAACTTTAAATTTGAGAGAGATGATTTAGGGTATCTGGTGGAATAAACTTCTAAGCAGGAAAGCATAAAAAAGGTGACTTAAAAGCACCCTATTTTAAAGGGGAAACAGCATAAAAGTTCAGAAAATTTGCAGCCTGACGATGCAGTAGGAAAAAAAAAATTTTTTTTTAGGAGAAATTTAAGCCAGCTGCAGAAATCTGCATAAGTAGCAAGGAACCTAACGTTACTCCCCAAGACCATGGGGAAAATGTCTTCAGGCCATATTAGAGACCTTCATGGCAGCCCCCCGGCATCCCCCATTGCAGGCTTGGAGGCCCAGGAGGAAAAAGTGGTTTCATGGGCTGGGTCCAGGGGCCCTGTGCTGTGTGCAGCCTAGGGACTTGATGCCCTGTGTCCCAGCCACTCTAACCATGGCTGAAAGGGGCCAACATAGAGCTCAGGCTGTGGCTTCACAGGGTAGAAGCCCCAACCCTTGGCAGCTTCCACATGGTGTTGAGTCTGAGAGTGCACAGAAGAATTGAGGTTTGGAAAACTCTGTCTAGATGTCAGAAGATGTATGGAAATGCCTGGATCCCCAGGCAAAAGTTTGCTGCAGGGTGGGGCCCTCATGGAGAACCTCTGCTAGGGCAGTATAGAAGGGAAATACGGGGTTAGAGCCCCCACACAGAGTTTCTCCTGGGGCACTGCCTAGTGGAGCTGTGAGAAGAGGCTCCACAATCCTCCAGACCTTGGGATGGTAGATCCACCAATGGCTTTTACCATGTACCTGGAAAAGCCAAAGGCATTCAAAACCAGCCCATGAAAGCAGCCAAGAGGGAGGCTATACCCCACAAAGCCACAGGGGCAGAGCTGCCCAAGATCATAGGAACCCACCTCGCATCAGTGTGACCTGCATGTGAGACCTGGAGTCAATAGAGATCATTTTGGAGCTTTAAAATTTGACTACCTCACTGGATCTTCGCCTTGCATGGCCCCTGTAACCCCTTTGTTTTGGCCAATTTATCCTCCTTGGAAAGGCTGTATTGAGTCAATACATGTACCCACATTGTATCTAGGAAGAAACTAGCCTGCTTTTGATTTTACTGGCTCATAGGCACAGGGGACTTGTCTCAAATTAGACTTTTGACTGTGGACCTTTTGGGTTAATGCTGAAATGTCTTAAGACTTTGGGGGGCTGTTGGGAAGGGATGAATTGGTTTTGAAATGTGAGGACATGAGATTTGGAGGGTCCAGGAGCAAAACGATATGGTTTGCATGTGTCCCAACCCAAATCTCAACTTGAATTTTACTTCCCAGAATTCCCATGTGTTGTGGGAGGGACCCAGGGGGAGTTAATTGAGTCATGGGGGCTGGTCTTTCCTGCGCTCTTCTTGTGATAATGAATACGTCTAAGGAGATCTGATGGGTTTATCAGGGGTTTCTGCTTTTGCTTCTTCCTTGTTTTTCTCTTGCCACTGCCATGTAAGAGTGCCTTTAGCCTCCTGCCATGATTCTGACGTCTCTTCAGCTATGTGGAACTGTAAGTCCAATTAAACCTCTTTTTGTTCCCAGTTTCAGTATGTCTTTATCAGCAGTGTGAAAATGGACTAATACATTTTTTTTAACAAACATGCACATTATTATAAACTGTAGATACTGAAGTCGATTTTCAAGGGGAGCTTTGTTTGCAAAGACAGGGGCTTCTAGGACTGAAGGGTTTTTAAGCAACTGCCTGACCCAGAGGTTCCTAGCATGGTGCCCATGGACCGCTAAAGGAGGGCACACATGAGCTCCAGGAGATCTATGAGGTCTCTGAAATTTTATGCATGACTTGAGTATTTAAGTCTGTGTGATTTTCTCCAGATATTGCCTATTACCAAAGAAGGGTTACAATCCTTCTTGACCTGTTCTTTAACAGTATCAGAAATTAAGCCACCAACTTTGAAAAAGCCTATACGAATAGAAATTGCTGGAGCTGTAAATAATCTTAAATGATACCTATAGGCTTGAAGAGTTTATCTCATTATAAATACCTACCTTTCTTTAGAGATAGGGTCTTGCTTTGTCATCCAGGCTGGAGTACAGTGGCATAAACCTGACTCACTGCAGCCTCAAACTCCTGGGCTCAAGTGATCCTCCTATCACAGCCTCCTGAGTAGCTGGAAATACAGACATATGCCACCACGCCTGGCTAATTTTTTTCTTTTTCTGTAGAGTTAGGGTCTCTCTACATTGCCCAGGCTTGTCTTGAACTCTAGGGCTCAAGAGACCCTCCTGCCTCAGCCCCCAAATTGCTGATATTACAGGCATGAGCCACCATACCTGGCCAGTATCTAACTTTTAACAGCAAGAGTAATTCTGGTACTGTAAAGAGCCGAGCTTGTAGAAAAATAGGCATGACTAGTTTATGGTATGTTTTCCACGCCAGCTTTTCAAAGATTCTAACGTGACTTTATTCATTTGTACTCTGAGTAGATGATTTGTAGCCAACATGATAGGGTCAACTGCCTTATGACATGAGTAAATATAGTTGTTTGATAATCCTTCTTCCTCTTCCTAAGACTCAGGAGATTCTTGTCTTATTGATAGAGGTTTTAGAGGAAAGGAAAGAAGAATATAGGACTGTTGGGACATGGAAAGTAATTTCCTGCAAATGTAAGGAACACAGCCTAGGGCTCATCTTCTGTGGAAGCCAATACATTTCTCATCAGATCAAATCCATCTTGGTGTGAAAGTTATGGGAGATTGTATTCTTTGCCTCCTTCACATATATGACTAATGGAAAACAATTAATAGTTTAGAATAGTCTGCTTTGGGACATATGCAAATTTCTCTAATTTCCATGTGTTTGGTCAAGGACACTAATAATGATACTAAGTAGTTACTCAGTGGCAGAAATTCTGATACTCTGATATAGAGGTCTGACATTTCAAGTTAAATTTATTCAAGTGAAAATAGTAGCCTTTGACCAAGGTAATGAAAGTTCTGGGGCTGTTTCCTCTGAGATTTTTTTTTTCCCATTCTGTGTTTTGACTCAACATTTTTATTTTTGCATTTGCAAGCATGCAAATAGATTTAGCCTGCCCTTGCATAATTTGACCTCTCTGTGTTGAGCTTTTCCTTCTTTTCAGGCACCTGCCTGCCTTTCATCTGCTACAAATCCAGAGCCAAATGAAGGGAGTTTCTTAATATTTCAAGAACACTTACTACTGAGGTGTCCTAAAAATATCTGATGCAGACTGGGATGTCTGACTCATTCACCAGTGTATCCCTGGCACCTAGCACACAGAAAAGTGCTAATAAAAAAGCCCACATTTGCAGGATCTGTAGATGTCCTTGGAGGTAATAGCGACCCATGTGCTCAGGGATGCAGCTTTGCTCTTGATTTCTGATTTCTACTTTGTCTTGAACTTTAGTGATTCACCACTGTCTTGTGAACTCTTCAATGTTTGTTTGTTTGTTTTTATGGATTTAGGAGTAAAAAATGCAGATTTGTTACATGGATATATTATATAGTAGTGAAGCCTGGGCTTTTAGTTGTAACCATCACCCAAATAGTGTACATCGTACCTATTAGTTAAGTTCTCATCCCTCACTCCCCTCACTCTCCAAGCCTCAAATATTGATTATTCCACTCTCTATATGCATGTGTACATGTAATTTAGTTCTCATTTATAAGTGAGAACATGCAGCATTTGACTTTCTGTTTCTGAGTTTTTTACTTAAGATAATGGACTCCAGTTCCATCCATGTTGCTGCAAAAGACATGTTTTTATTGCTTTTTCTGGCTGAGTAGTATTCCATGGTATGTGTGTGTATGTGTCCGTATATTTATATATAAAATCAACCTAAGTGTTCATCACAGGTGACTGTATAAAGAAAATGTAGTGTGTGTGTATGCATGTGTGTGTGTTTCTGTATATCATATATAATATATATGTATGTATATATATGTATACAGAGAAACATACATACATATATATGTATCATACATATATGTATGTGTATATATATATACAAAAACATATACATATATATTATATATGTATACAGAAACATATGTATATACAGAAACATACACACAGAAAATTATATAGATTGATTTCCTATCTTTGCTGTTGTGAATAGTGCTGTAATAAACATACAAGTATAGGTATTTTTTTGATATAATGATTTATTTTCTATTGGGTTGATACCCGGTAGAGGCATTGCTAGGTCGGATGGCAGTTCTAGTTTTAGTTCTTAAAAAAAATTCCATACTGTTTTTGATAGTATGGAATTTTTGTGTAATTTACACAAAATGTAAATTTTGTGTAGTTTACATTTTCACAAACTATAATGAGATAAAATCTTACACCAGACCAATGTGTCACCCTCACCAAGACAAACAGTTAGTGCCATAATTTTATTCAAAGAATACTGTAAAACAGGTTCTTGTGCTAATATGCAAATCTCTACTACTGTTTTGCAAATGGGCTAAAATATTTGCAAAGTGTTCCTACTCAACATGAGCCACAACTTGCATGTTCTTGGGATATTTTTTAGAAAGGTCAGCTTTTCTGAAAGTATCTGAGCTTCATGGTTTGCAAACACATTCATGATTGAGTCATTTTTTAAACTGTTTAAATATTAGGTAGGTACCTGATGAATGTTCTGCATCCCAGCTTCTCTGAGAAAAGCGAATTTTATTCTGTCCCCTAGAGACAATAAACATGAAAAAACTCTAAATCGTATGCATTCCTACTGTAATTGGAAAGTATTTCACTATTTCCAATAGCTCATGAAATTAATGGTGATTTTATGTTTGGTCTGTTTTTGTTATACCAAACAATTGAAGAAGCTGTATTCCTTTTATCTAGATGTAACCACATATGTAATCAGTTTTCAGTGAATCATGTTTTTAAACAACAGGTTTGAACACGGGTTATTTAACATATTTGTTAATGACTGTCATATATATTAAAATAAAGTATACCACTATTAACCTTAAAATAATATAGAACCTCTACTGAGTTCTTTCCACATAATTCAGAAGAGGTTTCTGTTAAACTGGTAAAAACTCACCATTCAACATTTGGAATTTATATGATAATTAAATTAAAATTCCAGTTAATAAGTTTGTAAAGTTATTTACTCGCTGAGAGACAAAATTTGGGTATAAAAGGTCTTTTTATAATCTTTTTATAATGATGTGGATTTTTAAAACAGATAGCTGTCTTTCTGGGAGAGTTTAGCATTTACATAGCTTAGAATTAGAGTAATAGAAAATAACTATCATGGTTCCATTTTCAGTCCATACTGCTTTTAAAATGAAAAGCATATAAAATATTTTAAAAACCTTTTTGTCTTTCTAATTTTTTTTTTCTACCAACCAGTCTCTTGATTTCTAGGTCTTCTCATTGAAGGACATTTGCCTTCACCTGGGATTAAATATGTTTCCAGCACTATGAGATTCAGTTGATTCTATTTACTACACTGAGAGGGTAGTATACTTTAAGAAAACATGGAGAAAAATGTGTATATTATTTTATTTTCACCTAATCCTTTCTTAGATCAACATGGAGATGCCTGTAAACAGTGAGTCACAGGTATAAAGTCAAAAAGCAAGCCAAATTGTAATGAATTTCAGTGCTACTATGATTTTGAGATTCTTCATTTTAGCCTATTATAATTTTTTCTATTATAAGTGTTAGAAGGGAGAGGATGACAAATGACCACATGATTTTTTAGGCCTGTATTCTTGAGATTAACCCTGTCTACTGAATACATGGAACTGTGGGTGTTCTCTTCTTTACTTCCTTCTCTTCTTTCTTCTTTCCTTCTTTCTATAAATATTTACTGATGCCTACAATGTGTCTGGCTGTGAATCAGATGTGTAAGATACTATGTAAACCAAAACGTTAAAAAGTTCTTACCTTCATAAAATTTATATCTTTGCAGAATAAGACTGTCAGCAAACAAAAGATAATTAATAAATTAGCACTATATATATGTGTGTGTATATATATATACACACTAACTATATATATATACATTCTAACTAATATATATATATATATATATATATATATATATATATATATATATATATTAGTTAGAGGTTAGCAGATGCTAAGAAAAAAATATTAGGGGAAGTGGGATCAAGAGTCATGAGTAACATGGAGAGCAATTGGAGGGTTACATGATCTCCTCAAGCGGAGGCGTTACATGATCTCATCTATAATATTGAGAATCACTGAGGTAACTCAACTGCCATGTTGAGAACAAACTATACAGAAGGAAAGAGAAGCAAAGAGACAAGCCAGGCTATTGCAATAATCCAGAGTGATAGTAATGGTAGTAGTAATGAAGGTGTTAGAAAGTGGTGAGATTTTAAATATATTTTTTAAGATTTTCTTGATGATTTGAATGTTAGATGGGCAAGAAAAAAAAAGACGACTCAAGATGTTTGATGTTAGTAATTGAAAAGACAGAATTGCAATCAACCAGATTAAAGAAGGTTGCAGGAAGCACCTATTTGAAGAAGATAAGCAATTTCATCTTGGACAGTTAACTCTGAGATATTCATTAGACATCCAGAAGGCAGTTAGATATATAAGCCAGTGAATACTTACATAGTAGTCAACATACAGATGGTTATTTAAAGCCATGAGCTTGGATGAAATCACAAGGAAGGAGTATATAGGGTCAAAAAGGCAAGAGAACCAATGAATGGTTCATTAACAAATCAGAGGAAGAGAGAACAAGTGACCACTTAACTAGGAGTAAATCCAGATACATTAGATATCCTGGGAGTCAAAGGAAAAAGGTATATCAAGTAGGTGAGAGTGATTCCACTGCAGGAAGGTAAATTTATAAGACAGCAAATTGATAACTGGATACAGCAATGACTATGTCTTTAGTGACCTTGATGAAAAAAGTATCTGAAGTGTTGGAGGCAAAAGCCCTCTAAAATCTGAATCTGTGCCTTCTGTGGCAAAAAATTCCCTCACCTAAAAGTATTCCTCTTATGTAACAGCTGGAAATGGCCTTTTGTTGTTAGTCTTTTTAAAATACTCAAACCTTAGTCCTAGGAATGTCTATTTGTATATGGCCTTTATCTTTTTAAATATAGTGGTCATGACCACCAGGTAAGGTGTCAAATTGGTGGATATGCTGGCTTTATTATTTTCTTTTCTGTGATATCTGTATGACTCTTAACCTCTTTGGCTTCTATGTATTCATGTCAATATCTACCTTCATGAGTTATGGTAATCGAATTAACATTTTGAAGCACTTGGCATAATGTATGGCCCATAATAAGTATTCGATCAGTGATAGCTACTACTGTCATTATTACTCTCTTATGGAATTACAAGGCCCTGTTCCACTGATATTAGTTACTTAGTCACTTTATAGTCCTTTCCAGATCCTGTGGAATCTTCCAGGATTCCACATTAATCCTGGAAATCTCAAAACATTTTCATTCATTGAAGGAAAGACTGTAAAGCTTTCTTGTTCTCAAACTTGGAGGTTTCTATTACTAAATTTACACACTTGAACTTCATCTCTCTGAAGAGCCAGAGTCCGCTAGAGGCTCCTCAGATAACATAACCTGTCACTGTAGGGTGAGTATTTCTTGGATATTATTTATGTTTCTTCACCTGAATGACTTGTTGGCCTTTATTTCCAGAAGTGAGGTTGCTCTGGTCCTCACTTCTTTCACCTGGAGTTGCATATATGCCCCAGTCATGGTCCTCCAAATTAGTCTGAAATGGCTTTGTGTGACATTATCTAATATCTCCCCAGATGTTGGAAAGTGTTTTGAATCTGAAGAATGGCTGTATGGGAAACATTAAATAGAGAGTCGATACAGATGTCCAAATAGTTTGAAGGAAAGTGGAGAAAGAAGAATAAGGTAGATAATAGTTATGAACATGAACTTGGAGTCAGAAGAAATTAGGTTCAAGTCTTGGTTCCTCATTGATCTTGGGCAATATACTGGAAAACCCCCACTAAGACTACCATGAGGAAAATGTGATCAATAAAGCTGACCTATTGAAGTTACTTACAGCAAATAAGAATACCACATGGATAGTCTTAGTAGTGTTTCAGAAGAATGAAGTTAGGGAAGAGTTTTCAAAGGATTCTCACAGCCCAGACAGGGTAATTTTAAGGTAGGTCTTATAAGGCAGGAATTTGGTTGAAAATTGGGCAGAGTTCACTAAAATAGCTTAAGTTGGTGGGTACAACAGAATGAAGGCCCTAGAGCAGTCTTGCTGATCAAGTAATTTGTTTTGAAAAGTAAGCTATTTTAGTTGGTTTGCAGTCATATATTCTTAGAAAACGTATTTCCCAAAGCAAATAGTTTATGGATTATTTTTTGGTTTCAGTATTACTAAATATGGATTTAAGAAAATAATGCCTGGACTGAGTGTTATTCAACACAGGAAATAAAGTTGGTTTCATTTCTTAGTATTTATGTTCTCTAAGCCTTAGTGTCTTTATCTTTGAAATGCACATAGTGAGTAGTATATAGGATAAAGTATTGAAAGCACTTATATCTGGTCATGATGTTTACTAAATACTCAATGTATGTGAGCATTATTTTATGATTAAATAAAATAGTAAATAATTATTTTATTATTTGTTGTTATATATTATTTTCATGGGTCTTATTGAATAAAACATATGCATTTTTATGCCAGTACCACAGAACCCACGTTCAGGTATCAGATCACCTAATTTTATTTCCTGGAACATCATTTGCTAATATGGCTCCTAGAGTAGATTGTAAACTTTCTTTAATTGTATTTCCATATCTCACAGTAGTAGTAGTAGCAGTATTAAAAGTAAATTTTTTGATATTGATTGCTAGTGTTCAAATGAAAGTAACTATAATGAAAAATGTATGTACTTATCTAATCCACACCATTAACAATCATTGCTTTATTTGCAGAATGACATGAATTACATAGCATCCAGTGGACCACTATTCAAAGATGGCAAAAAAAGAATCGATTACATCTTGGTTTATAGAAAGACAAATATACAATATGACAAAAGAAACACATTTGAAAAGAACCTCAGAGCAGAAGGCTTGATGTTGGAGAAGGAGGTAGGTGCTTTACTATTGTTAGTTATGTGATAAAATGTGTTGGAACAGATATCATCACTTATGGTTTAGAAAGGAAAATATGCATCACATGACTTTATAAAAGACATAGTTCTTTTCTACCAAATGTTAAATAAATACATTTACATAGCCCCATTAAATATGTATTCACATTTTAGTCTTTACAAATTCTGTACAATTTAAATATTTTCAAAGGACATGACTATTTTTGCAATTTTAAAAACTGAATAAGGAATGATTATAGTTATATAAAGTAGAAAACTTTGGTAAAGAAAAATAAAATTTTGAAAGAGAAGAGTTTGCCAACTATTAATGTCTATATTTTAGTGCTAGAACTCTAAATAATTTTCTTCCCAAATCTTTTTCTTTTGTGAGTTTAAAAAAGGTTCTTGGAAGAATTTATTTTTTCTAGTTAAACAATAACAGTATCAAAACTCACTATGAAAAAAAATAGAAAGAAGGAAAAACATATCCCCCATGGTCCTAGTATCAGAGAAAAATTTTTAGAAAACATTCTCACTATTTTAGTTATACCTTGTGTGGTTGTAGAAAACACATATTAATCACATTACAGAAAGAAGAAACTTTAAGGTAGAAAATTAGAAATATAGATAGGTACAAAATAAAAACTCAAAGTCCGTATCTATACTCTCTCAAATCATATCCTTCTCTCCTTTGGTGGTCTTGTTAGTGACTTGATTTTATCTTGCTGGGTGACCCTCAATATATTTTCTATGTATATACAAATATATAAAATGTTATACAAAATTGGTCATGATATATATGACATAGATCTGTGTATACACACATTTACATGGATGATATAGATGATATATGTGTACATAAACATACATACATACATACACATATCTCTCTATATATATTATTCTGCTATTCATTCCTGTCATTTAGCAATATATTACAGATATCTTAAACTGCTATTACATTTAGAACCAACTCAGCTTTTTACTAGATACGTATTATTACAGGTTAGGGATTTAGTCAGCTGTTCCTCTCTGAGTAAAAGAAAATTAACTCTTACAGAGACACCTAAATTACTACCATTGTTTTTTCTGTTTGTCTCTTTTCTTTTCTTTTTTTTTTTTTTTTTTTTGAGACTGAATCTCACCCTGTCACCCAGGCTAGAGTGCAGTGGTGCTATCTCTGCTCAATGCACCTCCTCTGCCTCTCAGGCTCAAGCGATTCTGCTGCCTCAGCCTCCCAAGTAGCTGGGATTACAGGCACCAATCACCAGGCCCGGCTAATTTTTGTATTGTAGTAGAGATGTGGTTTTACCATGTTGGCCATGCTGGTCTTGAACTTCTGACCTTAAGCGATCTGCCCGCCACAGCCTCCCAACGTGCTGAGATTACAGGTGTGAGCTACCACATCCATCCCTATCATTGGGTTTTAACTAGTTTTGTAAAAAATAGGAGCAACAAAGTAAAATGAAAAAAACCTGTTTTGATGAAATATCTAGACAATTTGCTAATAAGCTTTATCAGAGTGTTAGTAGGCACTTAGATATAACACTGAAATCCCTTTCCCCCTACAGAACGTCTCCTGGAATTAGTTTTCTGAGGAACACACATTAGGAAGTAATAAACTGCAGTTTGGGGTAGCCCTAGACAAACTAATCCATTTATAGTTATTGAAACCCTTCGTTACATATAAAATAACAAACACACCATGATTTGACTCTTTACAAGAAAAAAATTACTCACACACACCCTAGGGTTATAGAGCCTGGCAAACATAATCCTGACTTCAGTTTTCTGTTGACTCCTTTAGTTGTTTATTATTCCTCTTCCAGGAAATTTAACCCAAAATACCCCCCTCATCTCTGGTGGCTAAATAAATAAAGAAGTATTTATTGAAAGAAAAACTCATGAACTCAGTCTTGCAATAGACTTTTATTCTTTTGATATCCTGTGACTCCTCCTCCATACAAATAGAATTAATCACTCTTCATCTGCTCCCAGAGCAGTTTATACATAGGTCTTATTATGATATTGGTATTTTTCTCACATTATCTCCAACTGTTTATTCATTAGCAAATTATTTTTGGCAAGCACTGAGTAAGCTGCTGAGAAATATGATTAACTTAGACAAAATCTCTGCCTAGACTCAGTTTACAGTCAATATAAGGAGTCAGACATGAAAATTGTATGTTTGTAATAGGTATTGCTCCCAGCTTCTACCTACTTTTCTTGCCAGAAAGCCCAGATTCTCAGTTCTGAGTCTTCCTTTTCCTTGTTCCTCCAAACTTTTCCCATGAATAATACAGGATGTTACTCATCCAAAAAAGGTCCTGTTCTGAATTTAAAGGGAAATCTATTCAATCTTGGGCTCTCCCTCTTAAATCACTCCCAAATGATGTCTTTGTTTAGATTGACTCTCAGCAGGACAGTGTCTATTTGTCTGCTGTTATTCCTGAACAGAGAGATTTCTCATTCTGGGCTCCACAATTACAGCTCTTTGAGTCTACATTCAGCTTCTTAGGATTTGTTTCCTACTGTTAAATAAATTGCCAGGACAGCATGATCAGGTGTGTTCAACCTCAACTGCATATTGTTGGAACAGCCATCCCTGCAGATTGCTGCCATTGTGTTGAACACAAGTTACCAGTCTTGACTTTCTGTGTCCTCCCAACTGTGTACCTCTGACTTACTTTCCCAACAGTGAAAAGGTTAAAGCTACTCTGGTTTTCCAGAACAGATATTATTCGTTTTGAAGCTGAGTTGGGAGATTTTTATGTCTTCCCTCTGAAAAGGCCATAGAAGACTTATGTAATTTTACCCAAACCACTGTAAAAACTCTGCCTATCCAAGCAAGGGAAAGTTCTGCAAATTAAGAAAACAAAAAAAATCTTGTTACATTCTTTCCACTTGACTAATACTTGCATAAATAAGAGAGTACTTCAGAGACTGCATAGGAAAGATAATCTGACCCAAGGTAGCTTTCAATCTACACTTACTAATACAATGTTTAAAATTCTTTACTAGGATAACCTTTATCATTAGAAACTGTGACAAGTGGCCTAAAAAGAAAGTAAATGGTGCTAAAATGGCTTGTAACAAGGGTCGTGATATGGTCTGGAGGGTGAGGGAAGGCGAAAAGAAAGAGAAATTTTAAAAATAAACTTTTAATTGAGATATGAAAAATGAATAGTAGCTAATGTAAGTGAATAAAGGGACCAGATGGGGTTGTCAATACTGAACTGTATATTAGAGTCACGTGGTGATCGTTTAAACTATTAATGTCAGATCCCACCTCAGCATAGGTCAATTAAAGATCAAGATGGTGGTAGGAGAAAGGACATGGATATTTTTCAATACCAGAAAAAGCAGGTTACTAAAAGAGGTTGGAAAGAATGACTACAGTTAAGTCATTCTTTTTTGCAGTTTAAGACTTTTGATCATTAACTTAAGAAAAATGGGAAGGTATTGAATAATTTTCAGCAAGCTAGTATTGTGATCACATTTGTTTTTAAAAAAGATAAATTTGGATAACTGAAAAGAACATAGATTTGAAGAGCAAGACTGGATGCACAGAGATCATGGGTAGCACTAGAGATGCAGTTTCTATCAGCAATTTGTCTTTCTCTTAGATTGAAAGCTATGAGCTATCATATCCTATGTTCTTTCCATGCTGTGCTAACAATTTGCAGAGTGACTTTGTAAAAACCTAAGTTTTTTTCTCTTCTCTCAAGAGTGAATCTCCTGCCTCTTGGGAATTTGGGGTGGAATAATTAAATAATAATGTGAAGTGTGAAGGTAGTGGGTGTTTCGTTCTCTGAGGAGCTTGCCTTCATCAGAGCTGAACAGAATAGCGCCAGATTGGCAGCTTTTGATTCTTGGGGAAAAGGTAATCTTTCTCCCTGACAGCATCATTCCCACACCAGCCCCCTGCCCAGTAACTGCAAGAGAATGAAACTACTTTTCTTTTCTTCTGTTTTGTTTTTTAAGTAGAGGTATAGAAAAAGAGAAATTAAGTCAAATAAGTTATAAAAGAAGGTTATGTTGGCTGATAAAATCTCTATATATTTTAAGACATACAAAATGAGAAATGTTATGTGTGTGCACTTAGCTTGGCATTTCACTTATTGATGGTAGTTATTGTAATGCAGAAACATCCTTCTAAGGCATTTCCTTATTTAAGTATATTAGATTATTTTACCTCTTAGATGTTGACAGTAATGACTTAGTAACCAATACTGTTCATGATGCTAATTTGAATCCTGACACAGTACACTCTTCCAGAATAGTTCAGGCTTACTTGCTTTCTTGTCTCCATGACACTGGCTTAGATGTAAATTACATAAAATGTGTTCTAAAAATAGGTTAACATAGTCAACCATTTAATAAATGCTAGTGCATGTCTACTATATGTCCAGCACAGAACTAGGTGCTAGGGATACATAAACAAAACAAGGTATCTTCTCTGCTGGCATTTACAGAGCAAATGAAGGTAAAAATACTACAGAAAAGAGAGTGTGTAAGAAAGATAAGGCAAGGGCAGACAAGAATTAGCAAGCGACCAAATGGGATGCAAGTGAAATGAGTGAGACAAAGGATAGCAGTAGAGGTTATGGAGATATCGAGGGTAAGATTATAAAAGGCTATGTAAGTCATTGAAGAAACTTTGGCTTTCACTCTGAATGAAATGGGGTTCTAAGAAATGGCATGACCCGAGATACATTTTAATAGGTCATTCTGACCCTTGTGCAAAGAATAGACCACTGGGGACAAGAGTGTGAGCAGAGGTACTGCAGGAGTCCTGACCAGAGATGATGATGATATAAACCAGAATGATAGCTGTGAAGGAGGTAGGGAGGATCAGAATCTGGCAATATGTACTGTAAATTAAAACAAATCAGGAATAACCCCAGTAGTAGGAGACACAGGTTTTCCTGCTGTGGAGCTTATTCCTTCCCATATCTCTCTCAACATTCATCACATTATCAGTCTCTCTTTCATGCTACTACTGTACTCTGGCAACTAACATGCCTAGACTTTAGAAACTATGATGCCCTAAAGGAGAATGAGACCTCCATTTATACCAGAATAAGGCCCAGCTCCTGAAAAATTATTTCTTGTCCCAAGATCTATCTATTCCACAACAGAAATTTTACTTTCAAACCCCTCATGGAACCATTAGGAGAATGCAAATGATTGGTGTCTTCTCAAGGTCTTGGCCCTACATGTCAAACATCTCAGTCTGGGTGTAGATTGGTTTTTGTTTTAAGTCATTCATCTTCATGAAGGTCACTCTTCCAGCTTCTGGGGAAAATGAGGACTGGATAGATTTTCTGTAATCTTCAGGGTGTCAGTTTTTCTCTCCTTGAGTAATCTCTGAATAAGAACTTACATCTACTCAGAAACAAAAACGTAAAGTATAGGCATAGAACAATTTAATACATAAAGATAAAAAAGACAAATCTTCCAAAGAAACTATAAACTCTAGAGAAATTGTTTGTTTTTAAATAAAATGTATGCTCAGTTCAGAGAAAAATGTTTAACTCATCAAGTTAAACCTTGATTCAGGTCACTGTACTTCAGAGTTCTTCCCAAATCATAGATGAATACTGGCTTTATCCTTATGCAACTCAAGGAGGTTTACAGAGCCAAGGAAGAGGCTCTACCAAAGGCAAATGGAGTAGACAGAACAATTCAAGCTTTGAAATTAATCATCATTTTTTGTAGTTTCTGATTTGAGAGGCTTGCTGTCAACTGAGAAAAAAACATTTCTGGAAAATTTATTAGGCATGAGCACTATGATGTGCCCAATCTTTTATAACATTCACACTCTGTGAGGTAGAGATAAGTTCATTCATTTTTCAGATGAGAAAACTGAAGATAAGAATGGTTCAGTAATTTTTCTAAGGCCATAGAGCTAGTAAATGGTAGAGATGGAATATGTACTTAAGCCTTTGTGATTCCAAATACCATGCTTTTTCATTTATACCATATGATTTCTTCCAAGTAGGCAATAAAGATTGAGGAAATTTAAACTGTGCTTGGTGAGAGGCAAGGTGGTGTAACACTGGTAGCCAACACCGTAATTTCAATCAAAGGATCTTTGTCATCTTACCTAAGAATTTTTGTAAGGTTAAAGAAGGAAGATTTATAGTAAAATTTAACACATCTTTCACTTACCCTGGGGATGAAGGAGTCATTCAAATAGATGAATGTTTACACTTTATGTTTCATGTTTTAAAAAGATTTTCTCATCAGTATCATTCCTGCCCAAAAACCTTTCCACCAAATCTGGAACATTTACTAAAAGAGACTGGAAATAACATGACAATCTTCTCTTTTCTTTAATCAGTGACAGATTTCCAGCTGGGTGGTACATTTTTAAACAAATGGTTATTTGAATGAATCAATGGTCACTTTAAAAATTTATATGTATTTTTCCCTAGCATAGATAATATGTTTAACCTTGGTCTGAATTCAAAGACCCATAGATATTTGAGACATAGTATGTTTACTTTGGCATTGTCAATTTTCATTTTAATAATTCTTTGTCTTTAATTTGAAATGAATATACTTAAATAGGAAAAGTCCTTTGGAATTTGCACTGACGTGAAAGCATCTTATGCTGTTTTTCCCATGGTGATTTGCAAAATACTAGTACCTCAATAAGCTATGGGGATTAAAAACAATCCGTGATCCAGAAGTTTGGAAATTCAGCATACTTTATCACCTGCCTAGATATTTTTAGCAAATGCATCCATATTAAAGTGTCTCAGAAGTCCTCTAATGAGAAACCCCAAATTTACTTGATCGTGGAATGAGCCCCCACTTCTGTGTTTCTAATACTCTATGGAACAAACTGGCAACTTCTGGTCTATGAAGGTGACTACCCAATGGAAAGGGTAGCCAGGATGTCTTCTAGGTTTGAATATTAGTCCAATGACATTGGTTCTCTAAATACTGTTTGGAAATGTTGCTAATACAGCTGGGTGAGGTGCCTCACACTGGTAATCCCAACACTTTGGGAGACTGAAGTCTGGATCACCTAAGTCTGGAGTTTGAGACTAGCCTACCAACATGGCAAAACCCTGTCTCTACTAAAAATACAAAATTAGCCAGGCATGGTGGTGTATGCCTGTAATCCTAGCTACTCAGGAGGCTTAGGCAGGAGAATCACTTAAACCTGGATTGCACCATTGCACTCCAGCCTGGGCAACAAGAGCAAGACTCCGTCTCAAAAAATTAAAAAAATAAAATGTTGGTAACACAAAAATAAAATATCATCTGGCAAATCCATGAAACTAGCCCTGCTTAAAATATGAGGCTATAGTAATATATGCATATGAAAACTTTATAGTTTAATTTTAAAACCTATATGATTTTGAATTAAATCAAATAATTTCTACACTATTCTTGAGCTTTTAAGATTCATGTATTTCTGGATAAATTACATCTAACGGAAATATAATGAACAGTGTTAATCAAATGGAGCTGAGCCGTGTGTAACCTGGTGGGTACATGTAAAAGGAAGCAAACAACAGTTCTTATATTTCAGATGTTCAGCTCCTGTAATCATGTGAAGGATAAGCTCTGTGGACTTCATTGTTAGAATGGATATATACTTGTCCCATGCTCTGTGAACCCCAGATATTGTAGGAACTTCAGGAAATAACTGTGTTGGCTTCCTTTTAAAGTAGGGTTGAATATGAATATGAGTGATATATGATGCCTAGGTAGTCATTTATTTATTTGTTTTAGACTACTGAACCAAACCTAAGAATTGTGATGATTCTCTTACTCAGAAGGGTATCAGATTATCTCAGTATAGCAGTATGATCAAAATATGCAGATAATCACAGAATTTCCAAGAATTAAATCAGAGTACCCCATTTTGTAAAAGCTCTTTAGATTATTCTTATGCATACTTGACTCTGCTTAAAAACCTTTTGTCTAGTCAAAAACACTTTAATCTTATTTGTTTGATACAAGTAAAAATAGATGCAAAGATGAAAGAAAGAAAGCAAATATGACAACTGTATGAAATAACAGACTTGTATGATTTATATTCTGTTTTTTTCCAGTATTATCACAGGACCAAACACATAGTTTAAGGACCTAGTAGTTACTCAATAAAATGTGGTAGAAAAATTAATCAATTAGTTAATAAATGACTGATGGTAACTGGCAGTGTTTCTTTCCCCTCTTAACAGGAATGAGGTTATGATAAAAAGCCCTTCAAAAATAATTTCACATTCTTAATTGGTTTATGATTGATAGTGCTGACTGGGGATTCTGCATGTTGATAATGATCAATGTAAGAAAATGCACTAATTCACCTAGGTGGTTATTTCGTGTACATAATGTCATTATTACATTTTTATCAAGGTTTTTCTTCACTAAGAAATTTTTAGCCATGTAAATTTCTTTTAAATCAGTGACAGTGACCATTCATAGTCAAGGGGACAATGTTTGTTGTTCCCAAATAAAACTATGGCATGATATCATCAGCTCTAATTCTGAATAATGTTGCCTATCTTGCTATCATTTGCAGCCAGCTATTGCAAGCCCCGATATTATGTTTATCAAAATTCACATTCCATGGGACACGCTGTGCAAGTATGCAGAAAGGCTGAATATCAGGATGCCCTTCAGGTACTTTCAAATTTTACTTTATTTTATCTCAATATGTATTAAAACGAGTCTAAATTTGGATCACCTTACAGCAAGAAATGCAACCACTTCTGCAGAGAAAATGCTTTTTCTTTCAAAACTTCAATTATTCTGGACAGTTATTTTTTTATTCCTAATTTGTTTGTCTAATTTGGCAAACTTTCTGATTCTCTAGACACTGTATCATTTCAAGGTGGACCTGCCTAGTGGGAGAGTAAAACAGTTATTTTCAATTTTGACTTACAACAGTACCCAAGATCAGTCTCACTTCTTATTTCATATGTGTGGGCAGAACTGTTTTTATTTTCGCAGAAGGCAGAATATATGAGCGTACAGCATTTTCTATGTATATAAATTTTCCTTCTCTGTATAGTCATTAGCAAAAAGTCATTTCTCAGGTTAATGCAACCAGGATGGTTTCTTAATTCTGTCCTCAATAACAAGAAATAAATGGTAATAGGAGGACTGCTTCTTTCAAAGATTTTTCAGTCCTTCCTTTAGACAAGTAAAGATTGAATAGACCTCAGTTTCCCTATGTTGAGTATCTTGTGTTTTATGTAGAATGTGTCACTTTCCTCCATCATTTCTCACAGTAACATTCAACAATGCTCTTACTATGCAAGTATTTACTCACATTGAAGACATGAACATGTATACTGATGTGCATCTTAATATGCTTCCTCTTGTGTGAAAGTTTTAAAAGGTTTAGCACAAACAGAATGCCAAGTAAGAGCCTCTAGAAAATGAATATAAGTGAAAACTAAGTGCAATTCAAAACTATGGAGAAATTTGTCAGACCTGGTAGCATGAAAGAGTCCAACTCTGGCAGAAGTGCTGATATTCTCAAATATTATGACAAGCCTCTATAGTATTCAAGATATAATGTGAGGTATTGATCCCTCATCTTCTTAGTCATTTTTTAACTGCCTGGTAGGAATGCATGTAAAAGAAGAGTTCTACTCTATCCAAGAAAAAAAGGAAAAAGGGTGGAAAAACATGGAACATATTTACTCTATCCCTTTTAATTGATGTTTTGCCTGAAGTTTCTTCTTTACAATGTTCTTCAAAAAAAATGTGATTATTGCATTGTGATTGTGGAAACTGTGAGAAAATACCATGGAAATTCTCATGATTTACTAATATAAATGTTTTTAAATATGCAGCATTTTCCAAAGTGTGTCAAAGTAAAACTAGTTCAACAGGATCTTAAAGGAAGAATATACTGTGACCAAATTTATTTCTGAATTTCTGAGTTAATAAATAAGCATATTTACTGAAAATATTTTTAGAGAAGTGGCTCTCAATCTTTAGAGCACATTAAAATTACCTGAAAAATAATTAAAATGAAGGTTTCTGGAACCTGCTCCCAGAGATCTTGGCATATTAGCTTTGGAATGGGGTTGGGTATGTAAATTTTAGCAAGCATTCCAAATGTTTGTGATGCTCATGGTAAGGAAATCTTGTCTTAGAGATTTTAATATTTTAATGATCTTTAATTTTTTTTTATAAATTTAAGGAGACAGTTATAAACTGTATAGCCTTTTCCTAATTTCCATGTGATACTGGTGTTCTTGAGAAAACAGTTTGAGAAATATTAGAACATAGAGTTCTTTTGGAGCATCTTTCCAGATAAGTGTAAATAATAGATGTAACATTAACTCCTTAGTAACTAACTTGTCATTTATTTACAAGGTACACTGGAAATTTGGGTTAGCAGCCAACTCAAAAGAAAAGAATGCAATTCAAGCATTAACTAAGTGGCAAAGGGATTTCATGATGGCCAATCTAGTCTCCAGTTGACAACTGTTAGCATATTCAAGAACATATCTAAAATTAAATTATACAGAATAATGACCTAAATAGGAAGCATACACATCTTTTTAGAATAATTTTTTTTACTTTAAACATCAAAAATTTTACCCATACTGAGCGGTTCCATATTTATTTATCTTTGAAACCTACCTGTCAGATTCAACGAAGAAAAGTTGCAAGATTTGTTAGCTATAACTTTTCTGAAGGTTTTTTCTTCCTCCTTGTGTTATAAACATGAATCTTGAGCATTTTATCTAAATTTTCTGCTTGGATATATGTCTAAAATTTTAATGTGCCTACATTTTTCTAGCCACTTCTTTCTTGACTTTTCTTTCAAAGTCAATATAACGTACATGTTGGACTTGATGTTTCAAATCTAACCAGGACACTTTCAAAGGTTTATGATAGGCTACATTTTCTAGTTTTTGTCATGTCAGGAAAGACTTAGCCTGCGTCTTCTGTATTCCAGAAATGTCAAATCCTTTTAACATTTTTCTCGTGATTCAAAGCTGATTCCTATTCATTCTTACCTCTCACACATTAAGAGAGTTCAGCACATTTTAAGATAATTCGGTCTGGCCAGGTGTGATGGCTCACACTTGTAATCCCAGCACTTTGGGAGGCCAAAGTGGTGGATTATGAGGTTGGGGGTGCAAGACCAGCCTGGCCAATATGGTGAAACCCTGTTTCTACTAAAAAATACCAAAAATTAGCTGGGTGTGGTGGCACATGCCTGTAGTCCCACCTACTCAGGTGGCAGAGGCAAGAGAATTGCTTGAACCCAGGAAGTAGAGGTTGCAGTGAGCCCAGATGGAGCCATTGCACTCCAGCCTGGGTAACAGAGCGAGACTCCATCTCAAAAAAAAAAGATTCAGTCATCCTGTGGCTTCTCAGATGGAGTACCCAGATAGGGTCAACCTCACATTTTTTGTCAAGCCTATTGTCCCACAAATATTTTTTTTTGGGACAAAGCAAATTTGGGGCCATATTTTTAAAACATTAAGAGCAAGCATTTTTTATTATAATTGAGATAAAACTTAGATCACTTTTTATGCAATAAAAAAGCTAATGGGGTGAAACCCTGACCCCTGACTGCTATAAAATAGATAGCAGTATGGGGGTCAGGGTTTCACCCATTTGATTGTCCTCCTCACTTAGCCCCACAGGTATCTCTACAGCTGCCTATTGAGTTTGTTGAGCTCTGGCTGCCTCAGTGGTTGAGGCAATCATTTACTTATAATTTGCAATGGTTGTTATAATAGGTAGATAGATGACTGCAGTCTTGCTGCAAGGTATAAAATAGCAGAATTTTTGAAGTGAAAATTAAGGGAAAAATAAAGAAAGCACTGTACATGAACAGTATACAGTTACTAAATTACAGGATGGGTGATTATAGGTAGAAGAAGATTTGGCCCTGCACGTTCATTTATACAGAAGAATTAAGGAGAATTACAGGTTGTTTTTTGCTTCCTGGATCAAAGATATATGGTATATTGAAAATATAATTAAAAACGAAATCTGCCCCCTCCCAGAAAACCTCTCCACAAAAATAGAAAGGAAGAAAACCATTTCATTATTGAATAAACATTAAACCAGAATGTGATTCTTATCGTAGTCAATTCACTAAAAAGTTGTAAAGACAAAGGGAAATCTCATTTTTTTAATATAACCAAACAAATACAACCTATTGCATGCATATTCTCAAAATAAACAATAACTAGCCCTGTATTAGTCCGTTTTCATACGGCTATAAAGAACTTGCCTGAGACTGGACAATTAATAAAGGAAAAAGGGGTTTAATTGACTCACAATTCTGTATGGCTGGTAAGGCCTGGGGAAACTTAACAATCATGGCAGAAGGGGAATAAGCACCTTCTTCACAAGATGGCAGAAAAGAGAAGAAATGGAGGTACTTCCAGACACTTATAAAACCCTCACATTTCCTGAGAACTCACTCACTATCACAAGAACAGCATGAGAGAAACCACTGCCATGATCCAATCACCTCCCAGACTCCACACCTGGGGATTACCCTTTGAGATGAGATTTGGGTGGGAACACAAAAACAAACAGTATCAATCCTTTAAGTAAGAGGACTTAACAGCACCATTTGTCACTTATAGTTCATCATAGATTCACCTGGTAATTGGGCTGTTAATTAGCTTCATACAGAAGAGAAATAAAACCTCTCATATCTATTTGACAGGAGGTAGTTCTGCAGCTTGGTGCAAGGCATCCACCAAAGTTAAGCTCCTGCCTCTCACAGAAACTGGGATGCGGCTGCTATCTCCCGTGATATTTACATTGTAAAAAGATGGCCTCTAAGTCCTGATAAAAGGCCCATTTCATTTTCTAAAGAATCATATACATTTCAAAGAGTGGAGAAAGTACTTATAATGGCAAGTTTTCTTAAGTTAATGCTCTCAGAAGAGAGAGGGAGGAGAAGTCTCTTTCCTTTTCAACAGGGAGAATTAAGTCTATTATTTTTCATTTTTATTTGCTCTTACCATATAGATGGTCTAAAAACTATATTTATCTTGTATGACTTTCATTCTCAGTTTTTTTTATTTCTCCTAATGCATTTTCTCAATAGTTTTTTAATTGTTTAAGAGAAGTATTCAAACAACCATCAATAAAAGTAGAAAGTGGTGTTTAGTTCAAATGCCAACCCTCTTCATATTCTTTTATAATATTCCTAACCATATCTACTTGTGATAATTACAATTGTAAACTTTATCTCCTTTTAATAATGTCCCTGGATTGTTTGATGCTGGGAATTATTTTATACCAATTTCCACATTTATAGTTTTTTTTTTTTTTTTTTTTAATGATACTGTATTCAGTAAGTGTTTGTTAAATGAGAAATGCTTTCCGGTACTGAAAGAGATAAATGCAACTGTGAATTAAACAAAGGCTCATTCATTTATTCATCGGCTATCTGAGTGCTTTCTATTTTTCAAGCAATGTGCCAAGTACGCACTACCCATACAAAGTCGGAGAAACAAAACCAACTACTGTCTTTAAGAAATGCTTCTTTTAAAAAAGAATGTCAGTGAAGAGCTATGTCACATCAGGGAAAATAGTGCAAGACAATCTATGTAAAGGTGGTTCTGAAGAAAAAGAGGAGTTTACAGTCCAGTAAGAATTGAGTGAAGTATGCACCCAAGCTTTTGTGTATGTTTGAAAAAGAATGGAGAAGATATTTAAAGTGTGAGTTTAGGATAGTTATAACAAGCTTCAGTGTTCCATATTTGAAGATAGTGTTGGAATACGGTGGGGACAACTTTAAAGTTATTTTCTGGCAATATAATTGCAGTGAAATATGGTATCCAAAAGTTTTCAAGTTTTCTAAACAGCTAATAACATACTTAAGGGCTAGATATTGGATGTCCTATTAACCCTGCTTTCTAGATACCAAGCATGATGGAGTTTACTGATCCTCTGAAATGCATTTTAGTGATGAAAATAAAGAGGTATTTTAAGAGAGTAAGAATATTAGATTTCTAAGCTCCAACATGAGCATGTGGAGAAAATTATTTAGGAGATGAATTCTGTTACCTTAAGTTTTAGTTTCTCTAAGAAATGTTATACCTCTACTTAAAACATTCAATATCTTCCCCATTACTTTTCATCTAAAAACCTTAGCATTAGTTGTTAAGGCCCATTATCATCTGTGCCTTGTTTGCCATCCTCCACTCTTTTATCACGATCCTCAACTTTTAGTATATACTCTAGCTATTACCAAATTGGTTGCAGTTCTCTAAATCTTATAATACTTGGTTTTGTCCCAAAAACCACCTCATATGTTGCTGCTACCTTTATCTAGGATGTCATGTGTAACCACTTTACCCAAAAGACTACTCCCATTCATGCTTTGAGATTCAGTACAGGTGACATATCCTATGGGAAAACTTCCCTGTGTCCTTCGTCCCCCATCTATAAAAACTAACTGAGCTCCCCTTCCTCAGTATTTCCATTGCCTCTCTGTTTTCTTGCATTTTCACATTTAATTTTAACTGATGACTTCTCACCTCAACTATCAAGGAAGCTTCTTGAGGACACAAACTGAGCCTCCTTTTTTTCTCTAAAGTTGTGGTGGTTCTAACTTACCACTCCTTAGCAAATCAGAAGTATTTATTTCATATGTATTAAATGGATGTATAGATAGATGGATGGCTTTATATAAAATGTAAGAAAATAATTCATTTAGTATAAATTGAGTGGCAGAAGACAGACTTTCAAAAAATAGAATTAAAAATAATTTCATTTTTTCAAAAGTGGTCTGCAGATTTATTAGAGTGTCTTTGTTATTAGTATCTTAAATTCTGAAATTAAAGCAATGTAAAGTTGATGTTCCTCATATTATGCTGGGTTGCTTCAAACATCTTAAATTTCTTAAGCATATGGAACTTGGGGTATGGAAATGCTCAATATGATTGAATGTTATTACTCACTTGTATCACTTTATTGTTCTTGTTACTTTCCTCAGCTGATTTCTATTGTATTTTTCAGGAAAAAGTGCTATTACACTGACGGGAGGAGCAAATCAATGGGCAGGTTGGTGGGTGATGAATCATTTCTTTATAACCAATTTGTCATTTGGAAAAAACAGAAGAAGATACTTGATTTCCTATATCAGCAGTTGTAAATTGTAGGAAGAATAATTCTATTGATTTGTTGAAGAGATTTCTGAAATGACTTATGCCAAATTTAATAACATTTACAATCCGATAGTCTTTTTGTTACAATTTATTATTGCCATTCTTGGCTTCTTCCCATGTTATAATGTTATGGAAGGAGGATTTTAATTGCAATTTAGCATCTTACAATAGTTTAATTTTAAAAATATTTATAAGATGAGATCGATGGTTAAACGATGACCCACTAGTAACAGAACAATAAACCCAGCAAAGATCTTCTGTATCATTCAGTCCAGTTCTCTCATTTGAAAGAAGTGGTAAAGACTAGTGTTCAGAGAGATGAGGTACTTTACTAAAGCCATATAGCGTCTTTTGAATCGCAGACCCACTCTTATTCTTAACATTCAAAGGTATCTCTTATCCTAGTATTGAATATGAACTTTTGAGTAGCTTTACTTCAAAATATTAGCTCTTTTACCTATTGTGCTAAGAGTAACTGGAAAAAAAGTTAATCAAACCACAACCCTGAGATGGAAGGAACTCTTCCTCCTGAATCTTCTTGTCACTACTTAACTGGAAGAAATCAGCTTCCATTTAATGAATGCACAAATAAAAAGTTTCTTACCCTTGGCAGTTTTCTGCACCTTGCAAAAGAATCAGTTAACAAAGATAAAGCATGTGAATGTGGTAGAGTATGCTCCATTGAATAATGTTGCAGATGTATGTTACAAATCAGAATAACATAAAAACTAGAAGAACTACATAGTGTAAATAACAGGCCATTTGAGGAAATGATTCAATAAATCTAGTTTCTTTACTAAAGAAAATTGAATATAATTTCAAACTTTATAAATCAGAATGAGAAAATATTGGTCTCTTTCAAGCATTAATTTTAGATGTGGCAGTATTGAGTGACAAGAAAAGTAAATTATGGAGAAAAAAACCTTAAAATTAGAATGAATATTAAAGAAATTGGTATTGAAATAGCTTTTCCTTTTTAA
Organism: Callithrix jacchus; assembly: GCF_049354715.1. Classification (NCBI taxonomy): domain Eukaryota; kingdom Metazoa; phylum Chordata; class Mammalia; order Primates; family Cebidae; genus Callithrix; species Callithrix jacchus. The sequence goes on from NC_133511.1 coordinate 91,908,991, forward strand.
ACTAATGATGCTCTTCAGCCAAGTCACATTTTTCTGTCAGGTTAACATTCTCATTTAGAATGAGCTCTCATTTCCTATGTGGGTTTTTGGTCCTGGTCTATGTAGCAAATTTCCAGTCATTTTGCTAATGAAGTTAGTCACTGGAATATTATATTATGCAAATTTGCAACTGCGGGTTTCTTCTCTTTGCTCTGCATATGCCTGCTTATTGTTGGATGGCTGATAGAATCTCTAGTTTTGCTTCAGTTTCCTACTATAGAATTAGTGAGACTTTGTTACTGCATAATTAGTGGGTTTTCTGTTAAACGTGAATCTTCCTTTTGGAAGTATAAAATTCTATATATTGAAACTGGAACAAATGTCTGTTCATATAAAGTTATCATGACAAACGCATGTGGTAAATCCTAGAGAAACATTTTTAATAAGGTAAAAAAATGTTCTTTTCTCTGTTTTGGTCAAATTTAAAAGTAAACTAGAAAAACAAACACTATTATATGTCATTATTCGTTTTATCTTTTATGTTTCTCTTTTTCTGTGTAAGTTCATAAAATGAAAATTCAGTTATCAGTTATTCGAAATGATTATTAAAATATCTTGAACCTTACTATAGCCCACCTCTTTTCATTTTACTTATAATAAGTAATTCTCTTTGTTCTGTTTCTTTGTGGATCACGTGGGAAGGACAAGGAATAAATAGAAAAGTAGTCTGTAAAATTATATAACACTAAACTGAAAAAAATTACAAAATTTATAAACTCAATCTGAGACATTTTAGAAAGTGAAAAAATTGAAATCAAACGTGGCCATTTAGTTTCACGTCTGCTTTTCTTTTCCTGGAGTGGGGAAGGATTTTTCTCACATGCTTAGTCTTGAGCAGTACACATTAGGGGATAATTAATGTACAGACAACTGTTCAGCTTTTGAAGATCATCACTTCTCCAGCAGGTTGAGAGGAAATTGTTAGCATTATTATCACTGCAATTTATTTTTTATTCAGAAAGCATTTTCACATTCAGTTATTAAAGCATCTTAAAAATGACTCTGCAAGGGAAGCAGAAGAGAGAATAGCTAGTTTTGCAGGCCAGAAAACCAAAAAAGACTCTTGTACCATCCCCACCCACACACCTCGTGCCCAGCTTTCACAGCTGGTTTGGCAGAGTTTGTGCTTCAGTCAAGTTCTTTTGACCCTTTTATCCTGACTTGTTTTCCATTTTCATGGAATTCTCTTAGCTTTTCTCTGATTGCAGCAAAGAAACTAAAGCTCTATTTTTACATTATGCCATGATATCTTAAGTTTGCAAAATGTCTAACACAATAAAGGTTTAGTAGAGTGTAGATAATATATTAGATTACATTGGTGGTATGGTGATGGTACTTTTAGTAGTACAAATCATACATTGTTATTATTATAAACATTTATTGAGTACTTACTGTGTTCTGTGCACTGTGGTGTCAGACATTATTTATTTAATTCTCAAGGTATTCCTTTTCAATTACGAGAAGAAAAACTGAGTGAGGCTTAAAGAAATTGATAACCTAGATTCTTGCATCCTGGTATTCAAATTCAGGCCAACTATATTTCACTATTAGACTCTGTTTACCCCTTCCTTCATAGGAAGTGTATGTGAAAAGCCTAAAGTGATAATATTGTTTATTTTCTGTTAACATCACAAATGATGGTCTGAAACCACTTTTATTCCATTTCTTTTAAAAATATTTAACATTCACATTTATACCCACTTTGTTTATGATATTGTCAGAGCTGCTAGAGCCTTGGGTACTGTAGCCTGTCAGCATCTTTTTTCTTTCTTTTTTCAAGACAAAAAAAAAAAAACCTGTTGCCTGGGCTGGAGTGCAATGGTGCGATCTCAGCTCACTGCAACGTCTGCTCCCTGGATCAAGCAATTCTCCTGCCTCAGCCTCCCAAGTAGCTGGGATTACAGGTGCCCGCCACCACGCCCGGCTAATTTTTTGTATCTGTAGTAGAGACGGGGTTTCACTATTTTGAACAGGCTGATCTCCAACTCCTGACCTCATGATCCGCCTCCCTCAGCCTCCCAAAGTGCTGGAATTACAATCATGAGCCACTGCGCCCGTTGGCCCATCAGCATTTTCTAAGTGTAATTAGAATGCCTCCTTTTATTTGATCCTCCTAGCCTCATATTGAAGGAGAACAGATGGAATTATTCCCTCTCTTTAGAAATGAGGAACCTGAAGCTCAAAGATTGGAAATATTTAGCCCAATTTGAGTGACCAGCACTAGAACACTATCTTCCAACTCCTACCCCATTGCTTTTTTCAACTATGCTAATTTTAAAAAGCTTGAGTGATTATGATGCAATCTATTCAGTGTTTTCTACACATCTATACATCAGAATCTCGAATGAGGTGACATTTTATTATTTTAAAGGCTGTCTTTATGATGAGAAGAAGCAAAATGAACACCTCAAATACTACATATTTATTATTTTAGGCTAGAAAAAAAGTTTTGTTTTCTCCAAAAACAAAAACGACTTGACAAGTAAATGATATAACTTTACTTGGCAAAGGAAAAATCGAGACTTTCACATACTAGTCTTTGCATTAGGATATTATTATTTCAGATTACACATGGTAATTTTACCATGATAGGCTTGAATGAAGTCATTCCTGAGATACAATATTCACTGCTTACCCATTGCTATACTATTTTTTTTTCTGAAATTTAAGCAGAGTTGGCCTAAGAAATATTGAGGTGTGTTATATTTAATACTTCTCTACAAAAATATTCTCTCCTGCTACTTTGACTTGCTATTGCAGAAGCCAAAAATTTCCCCAGATAGAAACTCATAGTGTGTAAATATTGCAATTGTGTTATTAAACACAGCAATTATTATAGTAACTCTGAATTTAGACTTTTGGAGTCAATCCCTGCAGTCAATATGTTTCTTCTGTTTCTATTTTTCGCTGTAAAATAAATCTGATTTCAATCACTGTACGTATTATAATAGAACTAGGTTATTAGTATAATCTAAAGCTGGAGCCAAAGTATCCTGTTGTCAGATTTCCCAAAATATTGTCCAAATGATATATGCCAGGTGTCTATGTTAAACCCATTACTCAAAGTATAGTCTGTGGTTAGCAACGTGAGTGTCCCTTAAGAGCTATGTAGAAATGTGGAATCTCAGTCCCCATTCCAGGCCCATCAAATTAGTATCTACATGTTAACAAGATAATCAGCTTATTCCTATGTTCATGAGAATCTTAAAAGTCCTGCAAAGGCTCCTTGTCCCAACGTTTCTTATTATAAATTATCAAGTCTAGAATAAAACACCAATTTGCAACTCTCCAGTAAGATCAGCATTACTTTTATTTTCTGAGTGAGGAAAGTGAGGCAGGAAGTTACATAACTTGTACGAGTTTATACGGCTAGTACAGTGCAATAAATTACAACTCAGTTTTGGTTGACTTTAAAATTTTGCTATCTACCACACTTATGACTCCCAGTGCCACTGAATGTGTCACAGACATTTACTTATTTTCAGTTTCCACTTTTCTAGAGCTACAATTCTGTTGGTTTTAAAAAATTAGGGAGTGATCTATTTCTATATCTGTATAGCTACATACATGTATACACACACTGTTTTAATAAATATATTTTGCTGCTTTAGAGAAATACTCTTTCCTACCACCATCTTTATGTATCTTGTTTCTGAAATCTTTTCTACAATCATTTTATTTTTTCATGATGATAACATAGTTGTCCTGAAAAGGTTTAAACAAATGCAAGATTTGGTTTGTTTTGCTATTTTCTTCTTTTATGTGAGAACAGAAGCAATGCATGTTATGTGTGGTGTGTATAGGTGTGTGTATCTCTTTTCAGAGAAGCTTCTTTAGTACTTAAGAGAATTGTAGTGGAAGGTAGCCACAGCTGTGGAATACAACCTAATCTAGTTCTAAAATGTGACTTTATTCCAGGATGCAAACTTATTTTAGAAGAATCAAAAACTGGATGGCTCATAACCCAATGGTTCTTGACAAGTCAGCTTTTCCAGACCTAGAGGAGTCAGACTGCTATACTGGCCCCTTCAGCCGTGCACGAATTCACCAGTGAGTTTCCGTCTTTTTTCATACTGCCTGTCTTTATACCTTTATGATACGGGGCTTGTTTATAGAATAAAAATACCTGGGACCATTTTCATTGTTTACCAAATACATCAGAGAACTTATTATTGTATTAAAATACACACGTATAAGCAACACTAAGTTAATGTTATTAATTCGTTATCAATTTCACAATTAGAGACATTCAGTAGTGAACAATTAATTGTAAACCCATGGACTGGTAGTCTAGTTTCTAACACTTTCAAAATAATTACTATGGTGGTGACTCAGTTAAAATAACAATAATGTTAATAATAACAGGATTACTATTAATTAACATGTTTGAGTAATAGGTTATTGTAATAAATAAATTATAATTATAATTGCTTTCAATAAACATATATTTATTAATTAAACTATTTTAGTTCAATATTACCTAACTAAAATGAATGAGAATTTTAAAAGATATTTGTTGCATGACTCTCCAGCTACCTACCTACCTACATACATACCTGTTTATTTATTCATGTATTCATTCAACTAGTATTTATTTTGTTTCTACATCACACAGGTTGTATATATAAAGAAACTTATGACACAGTTTCTATCTTCAGGGTTACTCCCAGTCTAACGGGGCAGACAAAAATGTAAATTCAAAATTAACTGGGATAAACATAAAGATAGGCAAAGGCATGGTGTATTAAAGGACTATAGCTGTATGGCCTACTTTGCTATAGACCATTCTGAATTGACCTATATTCTGGGATGAAAGTTGAAAGGATGGATGAAACAGAATTCCAGACCACCAAATATGTAACACAGCCAGCAATCAATGGGAAACCCTCCTCTTTCCAATCATCTATTTATTTTATTACTTATTCTTGGAGGTATAACTAGAAGCATGCTTTCTAATTCCAATGATATTGGAATGGCAGAAGGAATAAAATTCCAAATGACTGTCGGATTTAGAGAGAAGTCACAGTTTCATGGAAGCTTTTTCAGCTTTTTGCTCCACTTTTTCAGGACCTTTAAGGATCTGTGATACACCAAATGAAAAACACTCTACTCTCTCTTTTTAAACCCAAGACACCAAAGTAATCTTTGGAAAATAGCAGCCAGATCATGCAACTGCCTTGCTTAAGACTCTGAAATAGATATCCATTTGTACTTACAATACAATTCAAACTTATTATGTACTATATGAGCATAGATGCTGTAGTTACTGGCCAGCACTGTCACTCCATCTTCTGCATTTTTTCCCATCATTTGGTCACTCCAGCCATATAAGCCTTGGTTCTATCCGTAGAAAGCTCAAGCTTAGTCCTAACTCAGAGTCTTTGTTCTTGCTGTTCTCATTGCCATGCTCTGCCCCAATATTGATATGGCATAGTCCTTCCTGTCATTCAGCTCCCACTCAAACATCACCACCTCTGAGAGACCGGCTCTGAAAACATGACCTAAAGTGCCCTTGTCCCAGCCATTCTCTATGCCAGTATACTATGTCATTTTTCTTCATAGAAATTATCTGAAATTCTTATTTATTTTTTACTTATGCATCAGCTATTTCATCTCTCTATAATATAACTCCATGAAAAATGGAATTTATCTGCTTAAAAATTATTTGTTGAGAGAATGCTGCATCAAATTACTGGTGAAAGAGTCAGGTGGACATTCCTTCTGCTACCTGCAATTCACAGGACCCTGAATTTTGTACATCTAAGTACAGAGATAAGTATACTGGAATAACTCAGAGTCTAATCAAGTAGACACATTTGCATATTTACTTAAAAACAAGGCAGAGTAAAGTCAATGTATTAAGAAAGACAGAAATAAAATGCACATTTTGTAAGAGAGAGAGCACTACATCCAAAGGAGAGAATCTGGGGATCTCCTTTTTCAAAGGAAATAGCTCTTTTTTCAAAGGAAATAGCTCTTTTTGCCAGGTAAAAATATGGGGCGGCATAAGGAGAGAAGAAGGAACAGAGCAAAATCCAAAGGAAAAGAAGCATGGAATTTTAAGGTGATGATATTATGTTGGTACAAAGTAATCACATTTGCACGAACCTAATAATTACACAAGTTGACAGATGATTGGGTAACAGAAGCCAGAGCTGTTAGACATAAGACTTAAGAGTAAGTTGGAATGCAAGTACCGAGAGCCTTGGAGGAAAATAAGAAATTTAATGATGCTTGTAGGGGAAAGCTGTTGGTCCACTAAAAGTAAGGGAGTGCTCTAAGAATCAGAACTGTGCATTAAAAGTCAGGTGGGAAAATGCATGGCAAGTTAGGAGGATGTTCTACTCATAATCCAGAGAAGAGGCATTGAGATCCGGAACAACAGATGGAGAGAGAGAGAGTTTAGTGAGAAAAGTTACACAGTTTGGCATTTGTTTTACTATGGAGAGTGAAGAGGAAGCAACTATCATAGAAGACGTACTAATTCAGGACTGTGTATTTGACACAGTAGTGATTTATCACTCACATAGGTAAGGTAACTAGAAACACAAAGTGTCAGAAGTGAAGCAAGACCCAGAACACGCCCATTTTGTTGAGGTTCCCAGCATACTATAAAGTAAATTCTGAAACAGACCCTTGCATTCCTCTTGGGGTCATGCTTTTGCTCTTACATTATTGGCTCACAAATGGTTCCTCCTTGCTACTCTTACCATGGTGACAGTAATAGAGCATCAAGGGAAAGGTAGAACGATTGTTCATTGTTAAGGCTATGAAATCCAGATAAGCTACATTGGAAAGCATGGTTTGGGGTATAACATCAATTTTTGATGTGTTCTATTTGGAAATACATTGCTTAAGGTAGTATAAAATGTATGGGAGCCAATTGGCCATCTATTCTCCCCCTGTTCCATGTGAAGCAAGAAATAGGAAGACACCTAGAGTTCCTTATAAACTGAAAGAAGATACAAAATGAATATTTGATAATGCCTTGTATTATTTATGAGTTATTTCTTTTTCTGTCAATGAATTTATTTAAACAGGATGATTTCCCGTCTGATTTACTATACTTCGTATGCATTAGCTTTAATGGAACTTGTAACTATTGCTAGATTCTGTGTTCTGCTTTGAATATTAAAACCAATCTCCTCATCTTAACAGCTTCATAATAAATAATAAGGACACCTTCTTCAGCAATGCTACTAGAAGCAGAATAGTCTATCACATGCTGGAGCGCACCAAATATGAAAATGGAATATCAAAAGTGGGTAAGAACACTAATTTATAACAAAGTAGAGTTTGCTGATACTATTTATTCCCAGAATTAGTGTTTATTTTAATCACTGAAGCTTTGCTTTAATTCATTAAATAGATGTGTATAACATATTGAACACAAACTCTATAAATATTCAATTTTCTGCCTTTTAATAAAATGAAAACACTCTTTTGAGGGTATTTGATCATAGGTATCAAAATGTGAAATGTGCAAATACTTTGAAACAGAAATATTATTTCTTGAAATTTATCCCCCTCAAATAATCAGACTTTTGAATGACAAAATATACAGAAATTTGTTCATCATGGGCTTGTTTGTAATGGATTTATCTGGAAATACCTTACATGTCCATGCTTGGGGACTGAAAAATAAGTTAGGCTGTGTCCATGTAAAAATCAAAATTTACTCATTAAAAATGAATGAATTTTTAATGAATTAAAATTTCCTTGATTAAAAATTATGTGACATTTATTCACTCTTATTTTAACATAAAATTTTCAAGCATCTATTACACAAAGTACATGACATAAATCCTATACTCAGGGAGATTATAAATTGTTTATGAGCTCCTTATTTATCAACTTCAAAAGATATCCACAAACTATATGTCTCATGTAATTTCATTTCCTAAACTCACATACATGAAAAGACAAAAACTCTAGAAGATATCTTTTTAGAAGTTACCTCTGGAAGGTGAAATAATAGCTAGTTGTAATCTTCTAAATTTCTTTGTTGTTTAAATGTTTAGCAGTATGCTACAACATGTATAATACAAAAGAAACTTGAGAATGTTTCACCTAGAAAAGGTAAATAAAATGTAAAATGTATATAGAGTTGAGCAGAAAGCAGCAGGTAACAAACAAGGTATACCTGAATTATAAGGGTGACAAATAAAAGATGCTTGATGGGATCAAATGTTAGTCACATTCTAAAAGCTTTGAAAATAAAAAGTTGACAGCCAGCAAAACCTTGCACCCATCTCTACTGATTTTATTAAAATTGAGTGTTATGTAAGTAAAATACACTGTGTTTCAAGACAGCCACTTTTTAAAGAAAAACTTTCAGACTCTGTTATTCTTTTGATTAATAATTTATTTATTACTGAGCATTCAAAACAGTTAACTCATATGCCTAAACCTTAACAAAAATAAAGAAATACATTTAGTAAGTAATTTTTAAGGAAGTAAAAGTAGGCCAGGGTGCAATGGCTCAAGTCTGCAATTCCCTCACTTTTGGATGCCGAGGCAGATGTCACCTGAGGTCAGGAGTTTAAGACCAGCCTGAGGTCAGGAGTTTAAGACCAGCTGGCACATATACACCATGAAATATTATGCAGCAATCAAAAAGGATGAGTTTGTGTCCTTTGTAGGGACATGGATGAATCTGGAGAACATCATTCTCAGCAAACTGACACAAGAACAGAAAATGAAATACCGCATATTCTCGCTCATAGGCAGGTGATGAAAAAAGAGAACACATGAACACAGGGAAGGGAGTACTAAACACTGGGGTCTACTGGGTGGAATAGGGGAGGGACAGCGGGTGGGGGGAAGGGGGGAGGGATAGTCTGGGGAGAAATGCCAAATGTGGGTGAAGGGGAAGACAGCAACAAAACACACTGCCATGTGTGTACCTATGCTACTATTTTGCATGATCTGCACATGTACCCCAAAACCTAAAATGCAATAAAAAAATAAATAATAAATAAATAAATAAATAAACATGTGACAAAGTATGCACTTCCAGAAGCGGCTTCTCAGTCAAATTCCAAATACAACTTGTTTGGTAAAGCTGATTAAAAATAAATGAAGGCAAAAAAAAAAAGACCAGCCTGACCAACATAGTGAAACACCATCTCTACTAAAAATACAAAAATTAGCCAGGTACGGTAGCAGGTGCCTGTAATCCCAGCTACTAAGGAGGCTGAGGCAAGACAATCGCTTGAACCTGGGAGATGGAGGTTGCAGTGAGGTGAGATTGTGCCACAGCATTCCAGCCTGGGCGACAGAGTAAGATCCTGTCTCAAAAAAAAAAAAGGAACTAAAAATAATGAAATCCAAAATATAAATTGAAAATGTGTCTAAATGTTAGTACTATATGCTTTTGTAGTCTTTTGAAATAAATATGACATTATAAATAATTATAAGGGTATCATTCCCTTTGTAGAAAATACAGTAAATACAGAAGAATTAAAATTAAAATTATTCCTAAATATAATTCTTACTTACACATTTATACTTTTTATATATATGTGTATATATTTATATGTATGTATATACATATAAATATATACACACATATAAATATACACATACACATAAATTAGACTTTTTAGCACCTATAATTTTCTGTTTTTTAAAAATTCCATTATGAATATTTCCTCAAGCCTTTACTCTTTGAAAGCATTATGAATAGCTGTACAATATTCTATAATAAAATTCATCAAATCACTATGATTTACTAAGTACCTATTGAAATCTATTGCACTATAAAAATTAAATGATTTATCCATTTTAGACATGTAATTATTTCTAATTCTTTACTGATATAAATAATACTGCAACAACAGTTGCTCATTTAGTATCTGTTCTTATCAGGAGTATATGAGAGTTTCCATTTCGCTCTACCCGCATGGAGAGGGAGGAGATTTTAATAAGTGTCTCATATTGCTATTGAGGTTTTTTTTGGTTTGGTATTATACAATTAAATATTTCTCAATACCAATATATTTTTTAGGGTTTTTTTTTTTTTTGGTAGGGGATGGGGAGGGGGTGGAATATAGAATTTGTCTTCTTTCTTGACCAAACTTCGTTATTTGGAGAAAAACAAAAAGTTGCTTCTTGGTCACGTGATCCTAAATAGGTGGGTTAAATGCCCAATATTTTATGATATGATAAACTAAATCAATGTGGCAACTTGCAGATCTTCATTTACTAATATCATAAGGACATAAGTAGACCCAGTATCAATCTCTTTCACAATCTCAGTGTCCCCCTAGGTGATGTGGTTATGGAAGTCTTTGGGGTTATCTTAAATTTTTTAATTAATTCATTGTTCCCCATGTATTTGTGTTGCTTCCGAGGAAATTTTTCATTGAAACTAACTCAAGAACTGTCCTTTTCTTCTCTTTGCAGGTATCCGTAAACTTATAAACAATGGCTCATATATAGCAGCATTTCCACCACATGAGGTAATTTGGAAATGCAGTTTCCATTTTATAAACAAGGTTTTCATGCTCATTGCTTGCTTGATCCTGTTGATTTCATTTGAATCTGACTGCCCACTCCCAGGAGAATTTAGTTTGTAGGTGGCTATAGGCCTTCTGTCTCCCTATTGCAATTTTGTGGCTATACACTGGCTCCTCTGCCTCAAAGCCCATTTGCAATTTGCCCCATACTGGGATTCCTAGCCTTATCGGGGACATTCCTTCCTAGACACTACAGCTGCTACCCTCTGCTCCAGTACAGAGCTCCAAGCTTGATCCAACTTAAGATCCACACCATTCTAAACAGAGCAGATTCCTGGTTTGTGCCTACTACTTTGAAATACCCGAAAATCTAAAACAAGCCCACCACAAAAACTTATAACCAAATACCTACCTATTGCTTATTATTTGCCAGATTATTACCCACCTACTTTTTTTTTTTCAATTTTACTTTACGTTCTGGGGTACAGGTGAAGATGTTGTTGCAGGATTGTTATAAACGTTTTAAATAGAAATGCCTGCTCTAAGCTGCAGTGTACCTTGTCCACTCTAAATGACATTTGAGCCAACTTTTTATTTCCTGACCTCTTTCTTTAAGTCAATTTCACATTTTAAGATAAGAGTGGGGTCTTTACAGGTTTCACTTCTGAACTTTCAAAGGCTATCACACTTCTATTTGAAAATTTATGACTGAGGACTTACAGTATACAATACAAGGCTGAGGAATTTGCAGTCTGGTATGGCTAATAGTTGATAAAATGTACTGAATACTTGCTATTTGGCCGTTACCTGTTTTATGTGGATTATCTCATTTAATCCTTGCAACAACTCTTCGAGATATACAATACTATTAACTCTGTTTTGTGTATAGGTAGTTGAGGTACAGAAAGGTTAAATATCAAAGACACAGTTTTGAGCACAGGAAGCCAATCTCCAATGTTATATTCATTATGGTGTACCTACTTATAGTAAGAATGGACATAGTAACAGGAAATATGTTTGTGTATTTCATGTGCCAGGCCTTGTGCATGTATTTTCCCATTATTCTGAAAATAACCTGGAGGGGTAAATCTTATTATTTTCATTTTGCAGATGAAGAAACAAAGCTTAGAGAAATTAAACACCATATCAAATAGCACATAATATATGGTGAAGTGTTCAGAATGGCAAACTTAAGGCCCAAGCAAAACCTCTGTAGCAAAGGAAGGTTTAACTTGTTCTCTGTGTGGGTAATTTTCTCTACATAATTAGACTGTGTTCTGAAAGTTCATTTGACAGTTTTTTATGTGAAATTTGGGGCTTATTATAAATAAGTTATAAGTAATTATCATCTTCACACTTGTGTTTGTAATTTGGTTGAAATATTAATATATGGAATAAATACATGAATAGAAAACAAGGTTGTTGAAATACAAGAAAGTAAATTAGAAGGTCAGTAAAGCGAGCTCAGGAATTTTCTGTTGATTTTAAATGCTACTATTTGAGGTAAAAAAAAAAAAATAAGGCTTATTAGGAAGAAAATGGAGCCATCGGCATCGACTATAATTTGATTAAGGATAGTTCAGAATTTTATGCTTCCTTTTTTTTTAGTGAAGGAGACAAGTGCCAATCTCATATTTTTAGCTGTAGTTGAAGTTTGTTTTTACATACAAAAAGGACAATGGCTAGAGGGAAGGAGAAGAAATGTCTTGTGGAGTTTAGTATGAAAAGGAAAAATAAAGGGAAAAAGAGAAACACACATACACACTCACTCATACATAATTTGTTCAAGATATTGATATAATTTATAATTATATCAGAGTGAACAGGCAACCTACAGAATAAAAGAAAATTATTGCAAATTACCTATTTGACAAAGGGCTAATACTCAGAATCTATAAGAAACTTAAACAAATTTACAAGGAAAAAGCAAACAACCCCATCAAAGTAGATGAAGGAAATGAACAGACACTTCCCACAAGAAGACATTTATGCAGCCAACAATCATATGAAAAAAACCTTATCATCACTGGTTGTTAGAGAAATTCAAATTAAAACCACAATGAGATACCATCTCACACCAGTTAGAATGGCAATCATTTAAAAGCCAGGAAACAACAGATGCTGGAAAGGATGTGGAGAAAGATGAACACCATTGTGGAAGACTGTGTGGCAATTCCTCAAGGATCTGGAACCAGAAATACCACTTGACCCAGCAATCCCATTACTGGGTATATATCCAAAGGATTATACATCATTCTACTATAAAGACACATGCACACATATGTTTACTGCAGCACAACTCACAATAGCAAATACTTGGAACAAACCCAGATGCCCATCAATGATAGAATGGATCAAGAAAATGTGGCATATATACACCATGGAATACTATGCAGCCATAAAAAGGATGAGTTCATGTCTTTGAAGGGACATGGATGAAGCTGGAAACCATAATTCTCAGCAAACTAACACAGGAACAGAAAACCAAACACTGCATGTTTGCACTCATAAATGGGAGCTGAACAATGAGAACACATGGACACAAGGAGGGGAACACCACACACTGGGGCCTGTCAGGGGTTTGAGGGCCAGGGAAGGGATAGCATTAGGAGAAATACCTAATGTAGATGACAGTTGATGAGTGCAGCAAACCACCGTGGCTCGTGTGTACCTATGTCCCAAGCCTGCATGTTCTACACATGTATCCCAGAGCTTAAAGTATAATAAAGAAGGGAAAGAGAGAGAGAGAGAGAGAGAAATAAAATCTGACTAGCACTAGTGGCTGAGGCCTCTCATATTTTTTCAATGAGCACTTACACTCTTCCTTAACTTATAAAAACAGAAGAAACTTCCTGGGACTGCATCACTTCTTAAAACAAAATATATTTTTCTGAACTTTCTGGACTAAAGATTATCAAAATTTTTCTCAGTGATGGTAAAGATATTGTGTCTATTAAAAGATCTTAAATTCTAGACAGTGAAGCCTTGAGTCTAGTTTACCTTAAGCTAAATGGGTCCCATTGTATTTTTTAAGTAATTTAATAAAAGATTTTTAAGTAATTATTATATTTTTAATGAAAGATATGTAAAGGTATCTATCACATCATTCCAGTGATGGGCTTAAGTTTACCATTTCTGAAGTTTTCAATAAGTTGTTAAATTATTCTGCAAGGGAAATAGAGTTCTTATTCAGTTCAAATTTCACAAAAAAAATAGACCCAAATATATCTTACTTTATCTGCTGCAGGGAGCCTACAAGAGTAGCCAGCCCATTAAAACCCATGGACCTCAGAATAACAGGCATCTATTATATGAGCGCTGGGCACGCTGGGGAATGTGGTATAAACATCAGCCTCTGGATTTAATCAGGTACTGCAAATGGAACAATCATGAAAGGCAAAGTACGCTGTTTGTTGTCATTGTTAGACTTTGAATTATTTATTGTACTTATCAGTGAGGATGCAGGCTTCAAAAAAGCAGCCACTATAAGATTTTTCAGTAAAAGAAACTCAATGCAGGTAATTAGTTATCCAGGGGATGGGAGAGCTGAGAAATCAAACAGGCTTTGCAAGGTGTCCAAGGGATTAGCAACAGCAAAAAATTACTAATACTCCTTAAGGGTGGAGAGAAATTGGAATAAAATATATTACCAGAACCCAATACCTATATGCCATTGCTAGGGCTGCCATCAGAGAGATGAAAGTAAGGAGGAGGGTGGAGCCATGGAGGGGTCATAGAGAGGGAAAAAGGTCCTGGTTTATCTCTCTTCTACCATTGAGTGGTTTAGTATCACCTGGCTCAACTTAACCAGAAGTAATTTAGAGTTAAACCTGACTAAAATTTCCAAACCGAAAAAAAACCAAAAAAGTGGATCTAAGAGCAAAGAAGAAAATGACTAACACATGTTTGTATTTATTTATTGTTCATCAAAGATCTACTCTATTTTAGGATGCATATTCTAGTAAGTAACTGCCTTCAACTTGAACTAGTCTTGAAATATTGTTGTATTCATGATTTATATCATTTGTTTTGATGGAAGATAATTTGTTCTTTATTTTTGGAAATCATAAAATCTGTATTAACAAGGACTTAATCAAGTCTGTGGTTAACTATAAATATTTACAGAATGATAGAAAATGACCATTTATATTATATATGTTAATATTTTAAGCTGTTTATAAAGTATAAACATCAAGAATAAATCATAGCTGAATCAGTCAGTGCCCCCAACATAAAACAGATGAACACTGTGAGGGGTACTTGTAGAGAATTTAATAAAAGAGCTATATACAGAAGCATAAGCCAGGGTCAAGGGAGGCAGTGATGGATAAGGAAGCTCCCAGAAACTAGCACAGTTGGAAGTTGGTATCAAACCGAGATCTTGAAGAGGCAGGGGGAGAAAGCATTTGGCAGAACCTGTCAAAATCTAAAACCATAAAAATGACGGGTCATCTGAAACAAGCTATGACCTTAGAAGGAAAGCAGCCATGGCCAAACATGGCCCAAGAGGGAGGAAGCCAGGTTAATAAATACCCCATCTCTTTTATCTTGCCCTCTGATCTCCTGCTGGCACATTCAGTTAGTCAACAAGCCCATCAGGAAGCCAGAAGAAAATAAGAAGGAACAAAGCTTATAGAGTCCATAGAGGTAGCTGCCTAGTGCCTATAATGAAAGGAAAAAAGTAGAACCTGGATCTGGAAATACAGAGGGTAAACATCCACCACCAAACTCTTTTAGTTTCAAACATTAAGTACTTGGGTATATTCAGAACCAAGATGTTTTATTTCTTAGTCAGGTGATCACAAAAAATTCTCAGATTTTATTTTATACAGATGGAAGAATTATTTTAGAGATAGATAAACAGAGTGAAATGTGCTGGTTCACAAAGCATATCTATTAGGAATGAAAATGAAGTTAGGATTTGTAAGCACCCATTTTAGTGTAAATAATTACACTTAGCTTATTTCACTTAAGATAATGTTCTCCAGTTTTATCCATATTATTGCAAGTGACAGGATCGTATTCTTTTTTAAGGTTAAGTAGTATTTCATTGTGTATATATAACATATTTTCTTTATCTATGAGGCAGAGAAAAACAAATATTGCATAATCTCATGTATGGGTAGAATCTAAAAAAGTTGAACTCCTAGAAGCAGAGAGTAGATAAGTACTTACCAAAGGCTGGGAGTAGGGAGGAGACAGAGACTGGGGAGGTGTTGGTCAAAGGATATGAAATTTGATTAGGAGAAATACATTCAAGAAATCCATTGTACAACATGGTGACTATAGTTAATAATAATGTATTATTGATAATTACTTAGTATATTTTAAATGTTCTTACTATAAAATAAAGATAAATATGTATCCTTATACTTGTTTATGTATATATAAATATGCATATGTTTATTAGCTTCATTTAGTCATTTCAAAATATATGCATATTTCAGAACATCATGCATGCAATAAATGTATACAATTTTCTGTTGACAAAAAATAAATACTTGTGTTACCAAAATTGAGATGGTGATGAGGCAAATATGGATATTAAACTATTTATGTGTAGAATTTTCTACAAGGCCCACTTTTCTACAACAAGCAGATTGTCTTAAGATTTGTGACTACTTATTTTGAGTAAGTTGTTCTTAAAACCACCCACTTTTGAGGACATGATTCTCTTATTGTGTTGCTTCCTATCTGTAATGAGAGAAAGAGGGTTTCAGAGTTGGATTTCTTTATATTATTTGGTTATGGATGATGGAGAACCATAGGCACAACCTGTATTATGCTGAATAAAGTTGTTTTTTAGTAGTAGATGAAAAGTCAGATACAGGCAATTTCTTTTTTTTAAATATAAATAACCATTTCTGGACATGTGTCTATGGTTTTTCCATTTTAAAAATAAATTTAAACATTTTGTAGCTAAGGCCTACTTTAGTTTCAGTCTGTTTTTCCATGAAAAATATTTGAAGCTAAAAAGAGCACATATTCAAAATCATCAGCTACAAAACTTGCTTAGCAAAATTCTTCTATGGCAATTTAAAAAAATATTTTACAATAGACATTGGAGGCATTTGTATTTAAAAACAATATCACTAAAGGAAACAATTCTAAAATCATAAATTTCCACATCATGTTGTTTTACGATAGAAATTATTTCAGCAGCAGAATTCTATCATTGAGTGAAATATGACACAGGGCACAAATATTAAAAAAAAAAAAAACAGATAAAAAGAGAGTAGCTGTGGTTGAAGTGTGATGAGGAGTTAACAGCAATAGCAGCCCCCTCTTCCTCCCTCTTCCTCCTGCTCTGGCTGGAATACAGGAATCACAGAAGGTTATGAGTACCAGTGGTCTGAGGCAAGGGCATTTTTCTTCAGCCTCTTTTACTTGTCACCAGCTCCTTCTTCTCCTGACACAGATCTGAAAACTGTTTTTACTTAGGTGACTATACTTCACCAAATAATATTGTTGTTTCTCTTAACCTTCAACAATGTGTAATTTAAAATACCATTATTGATATCAGTATGATATAGTTAATACTGTCCATATAAGCTCAATTGTCTGTGCAACCTTCTTTCATCATAATTATAAAGGTACTCTATTGTGTTAGTAACATGTGCTAAAAACTTTGCTCCACCCCACAGAGGAACATTTGTTCAAGAGAACAAAATGGTTTTTCAATACCTGTTAATATAATAAATTTCCATTTCAAAGTAGAATATTATTATTGTATAAGAAATGAATGTTCTATTGATCTGTGTTTCCTAGGAGAGATAAATAAAATGAAAAAATGGAGAAATTATGCTTAATGTAGGATTATTCCAGGTCTACACCCAGTAGAATGTGCAAAAGATTTAATTGGTACAACACAGAGAATGAAGCAGAAAGAGTATAGTTTGCAGAAAGAGAAGGCTTGTTAAGGAAATATGACAAGAGAATTTTCTTCTTAGCAAGAATCACTGCTCAGTGCAGTATTTCCAAACGAACTTTAAAGTACCAATCTTTATTGAAGGAACAAAACTGTGTGTGTTTATTAACAATCTTTAGAAGATGGAGACCAAACACTAGTAAAGAAGTCAGGAAATTGTCATTTTTACCAGTCCTTTAATATCAGCAATAGGTTAAATGAAGAAAGAGCTATTGAGTAGTTATTAGAGCTGCCTAATTCCTCTGCCATTTCAGTTTAAATAATATTCATCAGCTAGAGGGGAGTAAAATTCATTAACTCTCTTAGCATCCTTCAGTACTTCCTGTGGCAGGTATTAGTGAAGCAACATACAGGTCAAGCTTTTAGCGGCTCACAATCATATAGGAAGGAAAATGAATGGAAGCATGACCGGTAATTGTCATACATTTTTGTAAGTTTAGGGACAGCATTGACCAGGATAAATATCGTGTGCTTTGGAAACTGCAGAGTTGAACTTTGTTGAGGAAGGTGTGACATAATTGTGCACATTGTGTCTAGCATAAGGGTGTGTGGTTAAGGTGCAGATGGAGATGAAAACCTAAACTTTTCTCAGCACCCACCCAGAGGGAAGAGCTTTTTCAAATTTGCATGAGAGCTATATTGTTTAGAGCAGCTCTGTGATGTGAAGAATAAGAAGGGATGCCAGTAGGAAGGTGGAGAAAAGCAAGAATTGGGTTATATAAAGGCTTCTGAGCCATATTAAGAAGTATGACATATACGTAAATACATGTGACAGAATTGCCCCTATAATGAAAATGTTTAAAAATAAACACTATTACCATTATTGGATTCATTAACAAGAAGGAGTATTTTAGATACTCTAGGTGGAGCTGAGGAGGAACTGAGTATAGCCTCAAGTTTCCATCTGAAATTCTGACTAGGTGTGGCATCAATGTTTGTAATACTGCTTACGTTGCCTTAACTCAGTGTAAGGATTTGCTTTCTCATGCAGGCTATACTTTGGTGAGAAGATTGGACTATACTTTGCTTGGCTGGGATGGTATACCGGAATGCTGATTCCTGCAGCAATTGTTGGCTTGTGTGTTTTCTTCTATGGATTATTTACAATGAATAAAAGTCAAGTGAGGTAAGCTATTAAGAGATCTATTAAAAATATTTGGCCTGACTTCTGAGTGGCCAAATTTTGATGATAATGCTGACTATAAAAAACAAATGGTTGATGATACTGTAATTTAATTTATTTGCTGTTTCTGGTTTGTTTGTTTGTTTGTTTTTCGGTAGGAAGGGAACACTTATAAAAGGTTATTTTAATACTTTTATGTGCAGACTCTCTTGAGTAAGCTTAAGACTGTTTATTTCAAATTTCTCTTTCCAGTATATACCACATAATAATTCAAAAATGTGATCATTTTGTGCAATTTACATTTGCATAGCATTTGTTAATCTAGAATACCCTCTCAATATATCATCCAAATCATTATAATAGCTATAATATATAATATACAATTTCAATTTGTAATTTACCAAGGCCTTCCAAATACACTGTTTCATCTGCTGTAACCTTCACTACCACCCTTAGAGATGCACAGCCCTTTTTGCACATGTGGGACCCTAATATACTTTACGATGTCTAAACAAAACAATTATACCACAGAAATCTTGCTCTCAGCAGCCTCCTCTACTCTCCTGAGTTCATGACAGAACATAACATACTTTCTACTTTATTATTACACTCTGGAGGAATAAACATTTATAAATTGTATTTAGCATCTACTTAAGATATAGAGATGGCAGTGAAATTGGATTTAACATATATCAAAAGAGTGATGCCTCTGTTAAAGTTGAAGTGACTTAAGATTTGGAAATAGGAATAACACATTATTATTTAGCAAGGGTAAGAGTCACCTTAGCATTAAATAATCTTAACATCAAGTTCTATTTAATATATCACAAGCATATTACCAACTTTACTTTTGTATGATCAAATTCAAAATGTGAAAAATATCTTTCCTCTTTCTTTCAAAACTGAACACTTTCTTCTCTTTTGGTCCATCTTTTAACCGTGGCCTTGCTACTGGATGCTAAACATGACAGTTAACGCTAAAGTTATATCATGATATCATAGAAATTAATTTGCTGAATTTTCGTTAACAAATATGTATATGTATGTATGTGTATAGAAATTTTGCTTTAAAACAGAACAACTTTATTTTCCTAGAATTAAATCCTATTCAATAACCAAGTTGCTTGATTTGATATCTCAAGCTCCCCTTATTCTTCATGAATGCTAAGTGATAAATACTATAAAAACAAAGAAACACCTACTGCTCAAACCCATTTGATCTAGCCATGGGTTTATTTCAGAGTTTTGCAAACTCACTACCATCTTGCAAGGCAACATCTTCTTGAACAAACTTCTGCCCACCGGAAACATCCATTGTCCTTTTGGGCGTTTCCCTGTATTCTATTGTATCAGTAACATCTGGAGCTCAGAAGAAAGTTGTGGTTTAGAGTTACAATGAATTGGAAAAAAATAAACACTCTTTAAAAATAAATTTTAAAAATATGTAAAATAATTCTTCAACAGCTACTGTTCAAAAATTGGTTCTGTGGAGAACATATTAACAACATTTCAGCATATGATGTAGACTTCCCCTCTCCACCACTACAAAGCTGAAAGTGAACAAAGGAATGAAGGGAATAGATTTGCTGTTTCTATTGATTTATATACCAATGGAGTGAATTAGGCTTATTTTTTGTATGAGATCATTATTCTTTAACCTTTAGTACAAGGAGTGTTTTAAAAGGTATTAGCAAACTCTTTTCTTCAGTGCTCTATGGTATTACATTACTCCCACTTCCGTCACACTATAATTAAGATCCTGTCAGACTTTCTATTCTAAACCAAGATAAGCAGCACTGAATATCTTGACTCAAAATTTGGGGACTGAAATTTTCCATTCAAGGTGTCAGACATGGTTGAGTTAGTTGTAGGTGTTATCATGGTGGGTGAGGGAAGGAAAGCAATCTCTTATTTTGTGTTGACTTATATTAGTACAATTTTATTAAGCTCTTTTTTGCTTGTTGCAGGGTAGAAAAATGTTCCAAAGCTGCAGATGTGGCTCTATCAATTACGTTTCTACCAGCTATGTTAAATTAAGGTCATGTTTCTTAAGTGCCCTGCACTTCATCATAGAAGTAACTAACAATCAAGTTTTAGAAGACTGTATATACATACATGTATATATTTACATGTATACACTGGTTTTACATGGTGAAATATGGCCATGTCTGTGCCTGGGAAAAGATAGAGGAATTTGAAAATGAACAGAAATATGCGGCCTGTTTTTCCCTGGGTTTCAGGAACCAGGAAACAGCTGAAACCCCAATGCCCTGGCCTATTCTTGCCTCTTCAGCATCAGAACTCACCAATAAGTTAATGTGGTTCTCGATATTGACCAGATTTTTAAAAGTCATTGCTTCTTGGAGGATTTCCAAGCCCTCTCTTGACACTATCCTTAGTAATAAGAGTATCTTCCATTTATGAAGTACCTGAATGTGTAAAGTACATTGTAAAAATTTTAAATCTGATATCCCAGTTAGATATCACCATTTAAAGATGAAGAAATTGGTCCTTTTAAAAAAAAGTGATTTGATCAGGAGACTATAGTAAGTGTTCAGCTAAGTTTCAAACCTATTTCCGTTTTTTTAAATTATCAATAATATTAACAATTTTATAATATATAATTAATTACAGAACTAAATCATTGTTTTATTAATTTAGATTTAATTATCAATGGATTATTAATAAATATTTATTAATGATGAGAACACAGTATGAGATCTACTTCCTTAATAAATTTTTAAGTGTACAAGACAGTCTTATTGACCACAGGCACAATGTCTTACAGCAGTTCTCTGGAATTTATTATTTTTATATAACTAAAATTTTTTATCTATTTCACCCTCCATTCCTTCCTCCCCCTAACCGATGACAACCACCATTTTGCTCTCGTTTTTATGAGTTTGACTGTTTTATATACCTCATATAAGTTGAATCATTCAGTATTGGTTCTTCTGTGTCTGGCTTAATTCAGTCAGCATAATTTCTTCTAGGTTTATCCATGTTATCACATATGGCAGGATTTCCTTCTTTTCTTAGACCAAATAATATTCCATTGTACATATATACCACATTTTCTTTCTTCATTCATCAGTCAATAAACATTTGGGTTGTTTCCATATCTCGGATATTTTTAATAGTTCTGAAATAAATGTGGGAGTGCAGACAGCTCTTCCAGATCATGATTTCATTTCTTATGGTTATGTATTCAGAAGTGGGATTGCTGAATCATGTGGTAATTCTATTTTTGATTTTTGAGAAACCTCCCTACTGTTTTTCATAACAGTGGACCATTTTAGATTTCTACCAGTAGTATACAGGATTGCAATTTCCCCACATTCTCACTAATACTCACTTTTCTTTTTAGGTATAGTAGCAGTCCTAACAGGTGTGAGGTGATCCTTTATTGTAGTGTTGATTTGCATTTCTCTAATGATTATTTCTAATTTTAAAAGAAATGATTTATCCGTAATGCCCTACTGCTTTTCCTTACACCTAGTTTCACACTTTCCCCAAAAAATGTGTACCACGAAGCACATATGTTATCTTCCATTCTTTGTCATGTTCATTGGATTATAAGGAAGCATCAGGACACTCAAATGAGTCCACCCCCATATCGAAAACTTTCTCGCTACTTTTATCTTTAATTGGTAGTAATGATTGTTTCTTTGAAATCACACTTGATATGTATATTTAGCAATAAATAAATACAAAACAAAAGAAAGCTACAGTTTGAGTGGTTGTTTAGGTAACACTGCAAAAGAAATTAAGAAACTCTCATGTTGGGCACTCTCCCTCCCTCTAGTGGTTAAGTAAAGTCAAAGAAACTTGTGATCCTCTTAAATACATTATTTTAGACTAAAACTGTCAAAAGTTGTTTGATATTTTTTGTGTATCATGTATTGAGTTGAGCTTTGTGTAACCTTCAGAAAATTAATATAATGAATCCGGCAGTAAAATTAGGACCCAGTCTAATAGTGGGAATTCTAGACTTGGTGCTTGAATAAATGTGGGCTTTTGATTGATCCCATTAGGAAATTGAGAAAGATTCTGTCACATAAACCAACTTCAGTACCCTTTTAGTGTAAGATTCTAGTGCAGGACAAATTGTATCATTTGTGAAACAATAAATTTTTTAAAAAGCTCATTTCAATTAATTTTTTAAAGAAATATGTTAATAGTTCTTATTCCTACAAATTAGTAATATTGATATAAGAGGAGATATAATCTTCTCTTTCTTGTTGTTTTTTAAAATATATTTTACCTGCTTTCTCCTACTTTATATAGCCATCCTGACTGCTAGTAAGATAAGTATGAAAATAGAAGTATAGGCCATTCCATCATCATGATCAGTAATAAATTATTACGTGATAGAAAAGTTCCCTTAAAATATGAAACAAACTTTATCTTTCTTTTAGATATAATTGATGAAAAACTGGATGTACAATCAGAAAAACCTAAGCTGGGGGTCCCTGAAGTGTCTCTTGCTAGCTCTATAATCTTGAGCAAGTTCCTTAAATTGGACATTGTTACTCTCTTTTTACTGGAGATAATTGCCATTACCTGAGATTGGAGTAAAGACTAAACAGTTTGACAGATATGAATTTATCTTTCCTCACTGTAAAGCATTATGTTACTATATGATATCATTACTTACTCTTGATCCCCTCTTTGGCTTGAGATTATATACATCTTAAACTTGAAATACACATTGAAATGCACATGGATTCTTTGTTGTTTTTTTATTTGGTTCATAGACAAACGTGTAAAAACAACAAATCTTGCTGTAAACATTGACAGTTAAACTTGTGTTGAGTTGAATTTCCAGACACATTTTCTAAAGCCTTTAAATTCCTTTCAACATTTCCAGAGAAGATTTAGTTAAAGACAGTTAACTCAGGGGATACTAAATGAGAAAGGGCCATTTATGAGGGGAAAGGGCTCAAAACATTCTTAAAATAAGTTGTTGAGATCTGTGAGTCTATGAGGCTTTTTGGAAATTGTTATTGATGTGTTAGTGCTGTCACAAAGTCATCTAGAATGTATGCTGAGAGGTTTTTTTTAAAGGCAGTGGACATAAAACTGAAGAGACATATCATAGAGTTACATTCTAATAAATAACATATTTACATAAATATAAACTATGGCACGTCATTGTGACAGTGTATGTCAAGGCACTACAAAAGGCCCCCCAAAACAAAAACACAAAAAAACAATTATTTTAATCTGCAACGAACATTCTCACCAACAATATGTACTACAGTGGGTGTTATAAATTGTGTGATCACTATACTTGAGAAATCCAAATAGGTTTGATTCCAGCTCAGCTACTTCCAAGCCTGTGAATTTGGCTAAAACTTCATCGGTATACCTCACAAAATTATCCTGAAGCCATGAAATCATGTATAAAAGTATCATTGTAGACAAAGTTTCACCAATATCACACAAATGTAAAATATGGCCTGTTATTATTACACTATCTTGACAGCATTTTGTAAAATAAAAGAAGCATACCAAAACTTTTGCATCACAAATATTCTCAAGTGTTTGAGTTGGAGTCACACCACAGTCTAAAAGTTCTTCCTTACTTGCTCACTACTCCCCACTCTTCTCATTTCTTCTTTTCCTCTCTGCCTTGCTACTTTCAACAGGATTTGCCGTAGGGACTAAGTGAATCCCTAGTCATAGTATCATGCTACGTTTTTCTTTTCTTTTTTTCTCAAGCCAAGAAATTTGTAAAGCCACTGAAGTCTTTATGTGCCCTCTCTGTGACAAGAACTGCTCCCTGCAGAGACTCAACGACAGCTGTATCTATGCCAAGGTGAGTGTGGGCCCTTGCATTCTCCTTCCTGAGCTGTACTAAGAACCAGGCAGTAAAAAGTCCTTCAGCCAATAGCTTTTTACCAAAGTTAAATGTTCTCAAGAGTGTCAATGATCGTAAGTGCCATTACCTACTGAATAAAATGTCAGTCCGCTGCAATTACAAAGCAAGTATACTTTTATTTGAACATTTTGGTCATCCTTTGTTTTTATAACTGATTTTTGCCACCATAGATAAACATAAACTTGCACTTGTAATTGTATATAGATTCTTTTTAGGAAATAAACGGTTACTTCTGTTGCTACTTACTAAGTTTATATGTTACCTGAAAATTTATGAAGTTAAAATACTTCTACTAGTAAAGAGAAAATGAAATAACATACCAAAAATTCCCAAACTGCTGCCTATTAGAATTACCTGAAGGGTTTTTAAAACCCCTGAAGTTCAGGCCAAACCTAGGGCAATTAAATCAGAATCTTTGGTATTGGAACATAGATATTGGTATATTTCAAATTTTTCTGGGTAATTTCAATGTCCGTCCAAGTTTAAGAAACACTGAATTCTACATTTTAATTTTTGTTTATAAAACAGCTCGTAAAAAATATGTCAAGTATAATTAACGTATAAGGAAATGTACCTATTTAAGTGTATGAATTGATACTTTTGTTATACATGTGCACCTGTGAAACCATTAGCATAATCAAAATAATAAACATGTCATCTCCAAAAGTTTCCTCACATCCTTTTAAATCCTTGCCTCCCTGACCTTCCCCTGTGCTCTATCTTTGTGTCATTATAGATAAATTTGTATTTTCTAGATTCTTGTGTAAATTGAATCTGTATGTATGTATATTTTTCTGGCTTCTTTAACACAGCATATTTATTTTGAAAGTCATTCATGCTGTAGCATTTATCAATAGATCATTCATTTTAATTGCTGAATATTATTTCATAATCTCTGTAACCTATTTGTTTATTCTCTTACTTTTGCTTATTTTATACAAATTTGCTGTTAACATTCATCTCTACAGGTTTTTTAATGGACAAATGCTATCATTTCTCTTGGGTAAATACCTAGGAGTAGACTGGTTGGATCATCTGATAGGTCTGTGGTTAGCCTTTTAAACCTCTGCTAAGCAAAACTTTTCCTATGTGTTTTTACCATTTACAGACCCACCCATGGTATATGAGAATTCCAATTTTCTGCATAGTCACTGAGACTCGGTGTGGTCAATCTTTATAAATTTTAACAATTCTAATCCTCTTTCTATGTACTGTACCCAAGTCACTGTGAAAAATGAGGGTTCCCAGTGGCTGGAGGGAACAGGCAGTATTCCTGACTCCTGTCTTCTTAAGTGGTGCTTTCCTTGACAGATGGTTTCCTTGCATACATGCTCACTGAGTACTGCCTACGTTGTTCTTCTCTACACCCTGGGAACTCTTTAAGGCAGTTATCTGAGAAGTAATAATGTGCATGTTGTTTGTTTCCAGTCTCTCAGAGATCATTGCCCATTCTTGCCTGATACTTACCATCTTGTAATGTGTTGTTTCATACATTTTGTGCATTTTTGGGGTGTTTCCAGAACAGGGATAAAATCAATATCTTTTACTCCATTTTTTCCAGAAGTGGAAGTCTCAATACAATTAATTTTGACAAGGCTGGGTGCAAAATCCAAAGCCACTCAATGCCCTTACTGCAAGAACATAACTTAATATAGTAGTTCGTTTCTGAATTATTTATCTTGAATGAAGCGCATGTGAAAAGTCTGTTTTGTTTATAATTTGATTTCAAAATAAATGTTTAGTTTTAATTCTTTTAAATGTTTCATAAAGATGATAGGGACTTAGAAACATGGTTATCTGGTTTGGAGGCGCATTTTCTCATCATTTTTTGCAAGAACCGAGTGTGTTAAGAGTTATTAGATGTATATGCACAGGTCCTTCTCCTAACCTGTGTGTTTTAGACATAAAACAGCCTTAAGAACACCAAAAAATCCAGATATATGTTACTTCTTTCACTTGGACATATCTAATAACACACATTGGCATTATTTTTACACTGAAGACAAGAAATAATCACATATGGCAGAGTGATAACCTGAGGAAGCCGTTTGAGGAAACTACATCTAGGGTGCTTTTGTCATTGTGCAGTAAATACATCTCTTCTTTTCTCAACAGAGAAAGGTACATTTAAGGACAGGGATGACTCACAAAGAATTCACTTAATAACTTATGTAAGGAAGGTGAAAAAGTGAGCTTGCAAAGGAGACTATTGCCTTAAAGAAGAATATAAGAAATACAATCTACTAGGATGAAATGTCTTTTAGTTTTTCCTCGGGCTAAGACAAAATGTAGCTACTTGTTTTATACCTTGAAAATAAGACTTCCTTTTCCTTATTGGTTGGAACTCAACATTCTCTTTTAACATAAATTTTCATATTTAAATATGTAATACTTTGTTGATGGATAGAATCAGATATAAGGGAGCAGATTTTTGCCAAAGGAACAAGCCAACCAATCCAGGATCATCTAGAAACAAAATCACCTAGACGCATGATTTAGGGAGTACTCAATTTAGTTTCTTATGGACCATCACTGCTTGTGACAAGAGGAAATTAAAGTTTCTATATTATATTGAAAAGGACATGTACGTACATGTAATTATTCCCTTTATAGTTTCAGTGATGTGTTTGTATGGAAAATAACTGGTCTTATCATATGATAAAAATTAATATTTAAGTACATTAATGTTTCCTTTCATGACTATTTTTATTTTAGTACTTAAAAGTATTGGAATTAGGAATTTTTGCAATTAAATAATTTAGTGATATTTGCGCACATTTAAATGCACTGACACTACACTTTCAAACGCTATGATGCTAGGAATTCTCATTTAAGGTGAAATAATTAAATAGAAGGTCCTACATTGTTTTTCATATAATTGAAAAATGACTCAACCCCTTGAAGTTAAATATTATTCATAATAATTGTATTAAAAAATTGTTTAAGAAACATTTACACAATACCCAGTATGAACCTCAGACTGTATACTGATTTGAGGTTACAACAGAAGTAGGAGAAAAGCTGTTCCTTTCAAAAAAACTTCATCAAAGAATCTGCATAAGACTGTACATCAGATCATCTAGAACATTTATTAAAAAGCAGATTCCCAGGCCCCACATCCTGAAATTTAAAATCTACTAGTCAAGGATAAGGCCTAAAACTCTCCATGATAACAAGCTCCTCCAGTGACTCTGATTTCTAGGAGCGCATTTTAAAAAGATATGTGGAGAATAGGTTAATCAAGACTTCATTTTTTATCGCAGATTCAGCAAATAAAATGGTTATTCAGGTTTTACCCTGCCCAAGAGTTAGGGAAGGAGGGTGTGAAAGGGAGTGACCTCCAGCCTCAATTATGACTCCCTGCCCTCCAAATCTCCAGCAATAGCCCTGCATACAGGGTTGAATCTGCAAAGGTGGCACCTTGTTCTCCTATCCTAGAGGGACTTTAGTGGGATTTAAGTGGCATTTTTTTAAGAGCCTTATGTTTTTCTGAACCTATCAGGCAATTTTAGACCAAGACCCAGCAGCTATTATGGAGAAAATGTAGACTTTCTGCTTCCAACATAATAAGAAATAGATCTTCTTAAACAGTACCCACATTTATTGATTTGTAGCCACAGTCAGCTCTTCAAGAGAAATCAGGCGTCAAAGAAAATGGACAATTTGTACTTAAATCAAGCTTTGAGGCCAAGTTTGCTACCTTCTTTATATATTATGCCTAGTCACATGAACAATGTTGAACAAAATGCCTGCAATGGGTCCCCCTATTCATAAAAACAAGCTGTTTTCCTAATAAAAATAATTTAATGTATTGTATGTGTAATTATATATGTAGGACAAGATTCTGCTTTTAGAAAAATCTGGTATGCTGCTTATGGAATTTTCTCAATATTTCATCTGGAGTTTCTTCAAAATATAAATATATTTTCTCAATATTTCAGTGGAGTTTCTTCAATGTTCCTGTCCTATTAGACAGAGGGCCACTTCTCACTTAATTCTCCTGTCAATCACCCATGATTTAACCCTGAGCCATTCACGTAAGCTTGGCTCTTCCTTCACTCTTTTTCCAATTTTCATTCAGCAGCTCATATGTCAACACCTAAATAAAGCCCTTAACACCTCAAGATATAACCACAGACCTCTAGTTGTTCTTGTTGTCTCTATGATTTTCCATACCACAATACATCCCATGTGTAATAGCTTGATAAATCTAACACGTGATTATACAATGTCGCACTCTTCCTTCGAGCAAGTTTTGAAGTCTTCTCTAATGCTCCTTCTATCTGTATTTCCTTTTAGATGTATGTAATCCCATATTACAAGAATATTACATGTATTCCACCTTAATCTTATTAAGGTGTTTCTAAAATATTAATGTTTAAATGTATTGACTTAAAATGCCTGAAAGATTTGTAAGCAAACTTAGCAAGGAAAAAAAGAGAGAAGCACTTTAAAGGAAAATACTACACAAACTATGACAAGTTAATGCAACAAATTGTTATTAAGGGTGGCATTTTATTTGCCACTTTTCTAAAAGAGCAGGGTAGAGACATTACTTCTTGGTGACCTTTAAATCCCCATGTGTAAAGTCTCTGTTCTAACACTCTAAGAGGCTATTTCCTATATGATGTTGGTTTACAAAGGAAAACAGACAGCTGTTCAGCTGTTCAGCAGCCTCAGGTGTCTCTGTGGGACATCTTGAGAAAAAAAAACTATTGATTCCCTGCTGGGTATAATTTTATGAGCTTTGTGGGAGAATTTCTTTATGATCCTTTTCTCTCTTATATGTTCACTGATGATTGTTTTGAAAACCAAATTTTTATGCTATTTTTTAGAAATACTAAGCCTTAACCAACATAGAATTTCAGAGCCATATGGGACATTTTGCACCTATCCACCAGCCTTCAAAGCACATCTTTCTATGATGATATTATCAATAATGCCACATTATAGAAAAATACACTTTATGATGGCTTGCTTTACATATGTTTTGCAATGTGTTCCAGATGTAACAACTGAAATATATATTACTGTTGTTTTCATGCTGCCATTGAGCACCCTCTGGACTTCAGATTGGGCAAGGAGGACACCATTCCATTCCAAGTTTCCTTATAACTTTTCTTTAGCCCATGATTGTCCTCACCCTCCTGTAAGGACCAGTTCTCTATTTTCACTGTAGTTTCTATGAATTTTTGTGCTGGCCAAACATTTTTTGCCTTTAGTGTATTAATTTAATTTCTCTCACTAAGTTACATATATACCGAGGGCATTATGCAAATGCAAACAAGCAAAGGTAAATTGAACTAATACTTTATTAAAATCAAACAATATTTACCAGCCTTAAAATTGTATTCAATAACATTATAAAACTATCCATCCTTCTTTATGAAGTTTCAGTTAATATCTGATTAAAAAGCATTTGGTTTCATAAGTGTCCAGTGATTTATGAAACTTTTAAAACAAATTAAGATAGGATTGATTACATCTTATAGCCACTATTGGACCCATTCTACATTTTGAAAGACATGAGAGAATAGGGTAAGCAATTCAACTTCCCTACTCCTAGAAGTTTTGCTAACAGGAATTGTAACTAGGAATGCCTCACCTGAAAAACTAGTTTCATACTACTTTCATTGTAGTTTGGCAATTCATGATGTACAAATACTTCCACAGGGTGGTAGAATCATTTATAATCAGAAATGAAGGTGGGTTGTAAAGGGTATCAAGAGAGGAGAAAACAGGGTTAGTGTTGTTTCTTCACCCCTCCCCATGAGAAAAATCATGTGAAATAGTTGCAGGACCCATGAAAGGATTTAATATATAATATTTCCATATTATAACAATATGATCCTATGTGGGAAAAAAATCATAGTACCTGAGTGCAAGCAGTATTCACTGGATTATTTTATCAATTTACATGACTGATATTTCTGTTTTCTATTCAGGTGACATATTTGTTTGATAATGGTGGGACAGTCTTCTTTGCTATTTTTATGGCAATATGGGGTAAGTACGTTCTTCATTACCTTCTAGCCCTTATTTTCTGAAGCTGTCTCTGTGTTTCTATGCATGCAAACACACACGCGCGGGCGCACGCGCACGCGCGCGCACACACACACACACACACACACCATGAATCAATTCAACAATAAAGCCCCTATGTTGGTACTTGCTTTGTTTGCCCTCTCCTGCTTCTTTGGGGATTTAGCTCTTGATCTCATTCTCTAATCTCTAAAACCTAGACTTCCTACATCAAGGAACCTATTTTTCCTACCAAAGGTAGGTGATAATTAAAAACAAACTGAAACATACTAGTCTCCAAATTAAGGTTATATTATTGCTTGTGAAAGTGATGCTCAGCAAAAAGTTGTGTGTTTGATATTTCCATTCATCTTTTTTTAACCTTATGCTTCGCACATTTAGAGATGCAGAATCTATTCCATATATGATTGAACACTAATATATAATATGTAAGAAATCCTGTTCCCTTCTAACAACTTCAAACTGTACAAATTATGTACAGGTATATTCTTTGGTTAACTTTTTCTTTTTACCATGATTCTCATTGAGTTTTTAAGGCACCCAATAATTGAAGCCTAAGGTATATTTAGACAAGTTAAAATTCCTAGACCTTTGAATACTTTTAGAGAAGCTATTACTTTCCTGGGTAGGGTCAGCTTCCTTGCCATGGCCCTATTGAATGTTGTCATTATCAGCTTGGCAGCTTAAGGGGCTGATCATATGCATGCTGATAGAAAAAATCATAATGTACTAAAATACAGGTCTCTCATTTATATTGCCTCAATTTCCCAGTAATAGAAACTCTGGGCTATGTCCTCTTTTTAGCTTTAAGTCAAATTTTTTTTTAAACACCCTTTCAATTTTCCTCTAAGAAAATCCAATCCTGAATTACGGCACTAGGGCTTCAGGCAGAGCAGTAAGGAGTCAACTTCATTTTTTTTTTTTGTCCAAAATAAATGTAGTTTTATAAATTTTTCATAGAATAATTTTTACTATTAAATTATCAGGCAGGGCTATCATGGTGAAATATTTTTTAGTTTTATCTGATCTCACAAATATTTTCTAATAAGAAAATAATACTAAAATACAAATTAAGGCTACAGAATGCTTCAGGATGGCCAAAAATTGTAAAAAAGGAAACTTTTGGATGATACATCCTGTCTACATTTCTTTGCTACTGGTCTCTTGCTTTTATGATTCTCCTTGGCAAAATTCACATGACAGTAATCTTGTGTAACTTTTTAAAAGATAAATTTGTCAAAAGGCCAGGATGTAGATGACACTTGCTGTTTGACACCTTTTTCCTGTTAGTTTTATACTGACGTACGAAGTGGAGGTATGTCATCCATAGGAATGCCGTCATGTGCATTTTCTTGACATTTTGGCATGGCTGAATCATTCAAAGTTGGATTGTAGTAGCTAGAATTCCCAAAACTCACGTCATAAGGTTCCGGTGCATTGTCTAATCGCAGAACTAAAAAAGTAACAAAATAATATTGTTTCACAGTGATAGTCTGAAAGATTCGTGTTCAGGCATTCAGTAAGTTATAGGTATTATTCTAGGTGAGGAAATAAAAGGAATTTTTTTAAGGGCTTTTTAGATTTTAGTTTAAAATTTTTAAATACATAGATGTATTTCAAGCTTCATTTTTTATAAGACTAAGAGAACAGTTTTACTTCCGAAATTTTATTGTTGATGGACTCAAAATAAAGGAACTAAGGAAGAGACCGCTGTAGTATATCAATACCTTGTATAAAGAAGTGTAGACAATGCCTCATTGACTTTTGAATCTTGTGATTTCAGAGCCTTGTAAACATGTTCATAATTTGTCATTTCTGGTGTAAAATTTTTAAGTGAAGTCAGTAATTTTTAATTAATGTTATTATTTTACCAAATATCTTAATATCTTGATGGCTAACCCATGTAAGGTGGAGATAAAAAGGAAACATTTGTGGGAGGTTATATTTTCTTCTAATTGATTCAAGTTACCATGTACTTGAGGTTTTCTGATTGTTAATGTGGACGTTTAGTTTTGTTTTTAAACAAATAGTTATTTCCTAATGATCTTGAATTCACTTTCAAAGAAAAATTGGACATTTCAAAGTAAACCAGACTTGGTATCTTAAGGAACTACAAGAAGTGACTAATTATTAATTAAATGGTAATTTATTCACTTAGGTATTATTTGCTTATCTATTTATTCATTTAGCCATCTGTTTACAAATTGGCTCTCAGGAACCTTAGGTCTTTGGGAGATATATCTCAAGACTGTCTTTGAGGGGCAAAATATTTGTTGTGATTGAGTTATTCCTTTATGCCTCCATCACAGCAGTTTAGATTTTATCAATTTTATTGAGATTTTGCATGAGATTACATGTAAAGACAAGATTCTAAAGTTAAAATATGTTTGAAAACCACTGTTATAAATCCTATCCTTTAATTTTGAGGAATGGTACTTTTTGTTTTATATGAGTTCCTAGAAGCCCATAATCAGAATTCAGTGACATTTCTAATTAACAGATTTGATTCTGAATATAAGAAATATATCAGCCATATCTGAACTCATCAAACCTTAAATTCAGTAAGACTTCACCAATGAGACCCATCAAAAGCACTTAACTGTTTCTTATGGTGACAAGAATCTTTTGTGCAAACCAGAAAACAGTTGGTTTTTTTTCCCTGAAGTATAAAACTACAGATGAAACAGGCATTAGATTAAATATCAAATTGATATTATGTTATTAAAGCACAACTGAAAAATTTATTTTTAGTATATCTATTTCTCATTCATAGATATTATGGTTGGCCTTTTCCATCATATAAGTGGAAAATTTCTGAATTAAGGTACATTGTGACTTTATGTGTGCAAATTTGAAACTTTTAGATACTTTATTTTAGAGACTCATTAAGATGATTAATGGAGGGCTGCTGTATCTGTAAACTTTAAAAGAGCTTCAAATTAGAATCAATCTTTGTTCAAATTACTGCTACTTAGTGATCTAACAATGGCAAGGAATAGCTTTGTAGTCACTTGCTAACAAAACTGATCATTTTTTCCTAATGTCATGCCATTCATTATCTTCCAATTTTATACACATGTTTTAGATTCCTTGGTTATTATTTAAAATGAATTTTGAGGCAATGAGCAACAGTTCAAATGTTTTAAAATTTTACTCACACGTCTGTAATTATATTGGTTTTGTTCTTTGTTAAACATAAGGTGGATCAGAATAAGTCTTTAGTTTGTTCGTTCATATGAATTCTTTTGGAATTACCTTCTAGACAATGCAATAAACATTGGCATCCTCATTTAATTAAAACCACTGTGCCCAGCAGAAGTATTGAAAATAGCTTTTACCTGGTTCATTTCTGTCGTCATAAAGTCGCCGATGAGAAAATGAATCCGTTTTCCTTTTTCCACACAACAAGTAGCCAACAAGAGTAAGCAATGAGACACCCAGAATAGCACCTAAAATGGCCCCGAATACTATTCCTGTATTTCTATTTTCTACAGGACAAAAAAAATAAAATAAGGAAATATAAAATAATTCTTCAAAGAACTGAAATCTGCACATGTGAACTTTCCATATACCAAAGAATGTTTAACAATTTTAGATTGGATAATGATGTGCTTTGCACTCTCTCTCTCTCTCTTTCTCTCTGTTCGTGTGTGTGTTTTATAATGTACTATTTGGGATATATTAGCAAACATACTTGTTGATAAAACCACGCTTCTGATTTTTAATTACGCTGAAATATTTCTAAGTCTTAGCTTTATAACTAATGGTGTCTGGTTACCTATTAACATCAATAGTACTGAAATGTGGTGTGTATACTCCATTAAGATCTAGTATCAGTGTTGAACTTTAATGATGAAATTAACTTTGCACTTGTTTTTATAAATAATTCAAAGGTTAAAAGCCAATAGGAGTAAATGGATAATAGAAAATGAATTTTTAAAAAACCCCAATAAGAAGTCACTAAAAGGAAACAGTGTATCTGATAGAGGTTGTTTCCAAATACCACAAATAAACCAAAGCAAGATAACTTCACTGACTTGCACATCAAGAACAGTTGTCTATACCTGAGCTAAAGGGAGTTCAAAATTTGACTATTACTCTTTTCACTCAGAATCTTATTTGAAGACTAAGTTTTCAATAAACTAAATGTTCTCTGAACTAAAATTTAGTATATTTTCTCTACTTTTTTTCTTCTCTTTTCTTGAGATACTCATTAATTAGGTAGCCAAAGGGTCTTGCAGGGTCTGCAATTCTATATAAAATCTAATTCCTAAGAAAAATTAATTTTCATTTTGAGGTACAGTAAAATAATTACTAAAATAAAAGAAAAGCAAGTTAACTAAATTTTCTTTACATAATAAAGCAATGGCAGGAATAAGTACTCAGTATTCTCAAGATGTAAATTAGGTTTAGATAGACAAAAGAGAGGAAGTTTGTTTTTTTTTTTTTTGAGACGGAGTTTCGCTCTTGTTACCCAGGCTGGAGTGAGTGCAATGGTGCGATCTTGGCTCACCGCAACCTCCACCTCCTGGGTTCAGGCAATTCTCCTGCCTCAGCCTCCTGAGTAGCTGGGATTACAGGCACGTGCCACCATGCCCAGCTAATTTTTGTATTTTTAGTAGAGATGGGGTTTCACCATGTTGACCAGGATGGTCTCGATTTCTTGACCTCGTGATCCACCCGCCTTGGCCTCCCAAAGTGCTGGGATTACAGGCGTGAGCCACCGCGCCTGGCCAGAGAAGAAGTACTTTTTAAAAAATCTTTCTAATGGCATATCAAAGCATTTATAAATGTCAAGATGTGTTAAAATTATAGCTAAAATAAATCTATACATACAATATGTTGATTATAGTGTTATAAAAAGCCTAGATTTCTGAATCTAAAACTTTTCCTACACACTGGCAACAACATTCAAATAGGAATTTGTATATATGATTTGGTTTTTACATTATTAATATAATCCTTAAGTAAGCCACACTGGAAGTGAGTTCTTGGAGGAAAACAAACTGTTTATTAAAAAGGAATTTCAAGGTTGGGGGGAAATACATTTGACCTAAAAAAAACAAAATAGAAAAAAAGAACACTTAATTATCTTTTTTCATTTTATGGAAAAGCATAAAACCATTTTTATGTTTAAAATGGAAAAGCTAGACATAATCCTTAAATGAAACATAAAAATGTCCACATAATAAATTGTTTGTGATGGTGACAGATAATTTATAAATTTACTTACTTTGCTTGATTTTTTTAACTCATAAACATATATTTTTAAAGTTCAGTTGTACAGTATTCACATGAACATGTGAAATTTCAGGAAGTCTTTTCAAGATTCATTGAAAATTGTTATCCAGTATCTCGAAACTATACCATTGCTTCAGTCTCCATCCTTTCTTGACCTAACCTAACTTCACATTTTTTCCCATTGTCTCCTTACACTCCCATAGAGTAATGACTAGTATATGTTCATTAAAAACCTAAAATCACTTCACTATTTCTAGTAACTATAATGATCATCACTCAAATGTGAGAACATCTGTGCTATTGTATCCTCTTCTGTTTTTCTATCATAGTGTATTCCTTAGACTTAATCTGCCTGACTTATTTGGAGTTTCAATTTCACACAAAAGGAAAGTTAAATCCATTTATATTTACCTTTTTGGGGATCTGATGTATTTGGAAAGAGTTTTGAATTATTGGTGAATTTTAAGGTAGGCTGTAGAGTTGTTTTTTCTTGATAGGGGGTAAACCCAGCAAAGCCATCACTGTTTGTGGTAAGCCATCCACTTGGTTCCACTATCAAGGGGGTCACAGATGTAGAAGCTGGTTCTGAAGAGAGGATGCTAACTGTAATGGAACTGTTATCAGGAGTATTTGTGGTGTCACTGATCAAAGACCATGTGAATTTTTCTGAAGATAGAGCAGGTGTAGCATTGGGATGTGCTGAGAAGGGCAAAGGATCTTCATCTGCTATAGATGCATTCCAAGGCAATTTAGAAACAAAGCTATGGATCAAAGGAGGACTTGTAGAAATGGTGGATGTGGGTTTTACACTGCCGGAAGGATGCTCTGCTGACAAGTTACTGGAGAAATCTGTGATTCCATGACTTTTGTTTGATAGATTCAAAGGAGGGGAATGACTCGCCTTGAGATCTGAGGTGGTTCTATTTTCTTTTTCTGAGTTTAAGTTTGCTTTACCTTCCAAAGAAATAGGTTTATTTTCCATGGTTTTAAAAACTTCTGCAATGCTTTGTGTTGTGCTTTTATCTTGATTTTCTTCTCCATGGCTCCCCGATAGAAGTGAATAAAACAAAGTTGAAATCAACAGAATTTTGGCTAAGATGAACATTTTAGCCTTCTTTGATACTGGGTTTCTTTTTAAAGGAATCTGAAAGAAAAGAATCATCATTTGAATTACTTAATAAAATATTCTGAGTTTTTAGATAATTCTATATATTTTAAAGTGATAAAAGTCTAGACATAATATAGAGATAATAGTATCATATTTTTATTCCAAAATTGCTTACTTTTGATTATGTACTTAAACTAGTGCCACTGAGTACTGCTTTACATGTAATCTTCCTTCCTTCCTTCCTTCCTTCCTTCCTTCTAGGGAAATGCCATGCAAAAACTTTCTCAAGCCATACATATATTTCAAAGATCATTTAGCTTGGGAAAAGTTGGAAGAAAACCATAAACACACACACAGGCACACACACGCACACACACACACACACACACACACACACATATATTTAAAACATGTACATAAATTATTAAGTAAAATTTTAAAAATATTATAAATATAGACCATGTAAAGCTGGCTGATTTCATCAAACTATTCAAGAAAATACATTTTTTATAAAGATGTAATTTGAAATATTTATTATGAAAATGACATTACTGATTATACATGAAGTGTACCATATATTAGTTTTTTAAAGTTAGTCAGTTAGGAAAGCCCTTGAATAGACTTTATTAGTATCTAGTTTGAATTTGAATTTGAATGTATCCCTTTTTCACACTTTTCACTTCTTGATGTCCTTCTTGCTACTTAAACCTTAATTGGGGAGATTCAGAAGCCCTCTGGATTTAAGGATACTCTTTAATCTTACTCTCTTATTTTACAAAAGAAGAATATGTTTGGTTTTGTATGTGGAAAAATATACTAGATAATTGTAAATTGGGTCCTGATCTCCAATCCAGGCACACCATTCTGCCTCTTAAGTGTGGAAGTGCCATAATACATAAATAGGATGATATGGGAAGAGGTTTTGAAATCAGATTTATATTAAAATTCTAGTTTTTGTCCCAAAAAACTCATGAAAAATAACCATTATAATAAGCAGTTGCTTTATCATCATTGTAATAACCTAACTTCAGAGTGTCGTTCTGACGACTGAATAGGTTGACATAGGTCACTGAAAAAAAACACTTTAATAGATGCTAACCTCCATTTAATATTTAAATATAATAATATCTCAATAGCATCTTTTCAGTTACGAAGTTTACAGTATCATCTTACTTGATCCTTACAACAATCCCTTGATACGGCAATAATAGATTGTATTATGGCCATTTTACAGATGAAAAAACTGAAGCTCAGAGTGGCTAGTAACAGAAGCTGGTAAATGGAAGAGGCAGTATTCAAAGCCAAGTCAACTGACTCCAATCTCATTCGAGGCTAAAATTTGAAGTGCTTTTAATGGAAAATTTATTTTTTAAAATTTAGACTATTTTTTCTCAAGCAATAAAATCTGTGTGCTGATTTCATTTTCTTTGAATTGAATCTTATTTTTCACTAAAAGCCTCCATGCTGACTGAGAGAGGAAAAGGGAGGATGTGTGACTGTTGTTTCTTACTTCCTGTGTTGTCTGTCATTTCTCAACAGCTCTCTGAAATTTTTACAAATATTTTCAACCTTGTTGATTTTTCATTAGGATCTAAAGAGCTTCTAAACACTCCCCCTAGTTATGTGTTGGTTTTAAGCTGTAAGTCCACTTTTACATAATATATCTCACATATGATATAATTTAAATATATCCATAATACATATAATACTTTAATACATATAATCCTCCATGCCCTATGGTTATCACTTAAGAAAAGTCTACTTGAAAAGCAGGCAGACATATGAGAACATTCATAGTGGCATTATTTATAAGAGCCCCAAACCTAAGTGTTCGTTAGTAACAAATTGGATGATAAATTGTGGTATATTCAGATAGTGAAAATCGACAAGCTAGTGCTGCATGTGACAACATGGATGATAATCACAAACATAATGCACTGCTTAAAACACCAGTTGTATTATGTGATTTCATGTATAAAGTTCAAAAACAGGCAAAAATCTACAATGTTACAGGTCAGGAAAGGGCTTTGTTACCGGAAGTAAACAGATAGAATTGATTGGGTGGAGCATGGAAGGACCTTTTGTGCTGGTGATACTCTATTTCTCAACCTTATTGTGATTACATAGGTGTTTGTATTTGTGATCATTCTGTTTATTTGTATTTCATTCACTTTTCTGTTACAAGTGAGAAAATTAGATTGTATATGCATTTGTTACATCAGCTGCTTTACATGTTTTTTATTTAATGCTAACCAAAAATAAACAAATGATGAAGACGGGCCTGTTAATCACACTTTACAGATGATTAAGTGTTGCATAAATAATATAAGTAATGTATGCAAGGACATGCAGCTAGGAACTGAGAGGTAGGGTCGGGATTCAAACCTTGACATGTCTGATTTAAAGTTAGTCAGTACTCTGCCGGGTGCGGTGGCTCAAGCCTGTAATCCCAGCACTTTGGGAGGCCGAGGTGGGTGGATCACGAGGTCAAGAGATCAAGACCATCCTGGTCAACATGGTGAAACCCCATCTCTACTAAAAATACAAAAAATTAGCTGGGCATGGTGGCATGTGCCTGTAATCCCAGCTACTTGGGAGGCTGAGTCAGGAGAATTGCCTGAACCCAGGAGGAGGAGGTTGCAGTGAGCCGAGATTGTGCCATTGCACTCCAGCCTGGGCAACAAGAGTGAAACTTCGTCTCAAAAAAAAAAAAAAAAAAAAAAGTCAGTACTCATCTTTCTAATGTAAGTTACAAAGGAATATAGAATTTGGTACACAATTGCATTTTAGAACTTCTCCCTATCATTTGTTTTTTTAGTACAGCCTTCCAAATTTAATTATTTTAACAAGAGCAGTTTATAATTCCATTTTTTAAAAACACTGAAAATATAGGGCTTTCTATATTCAAAGTATCCATTAAATCCACTAA
Source organism: Callithrix jacchus (assembly GCF_049354715.1). Taxonomy (NCBI): domain Eukaryota; kingdom Metazoa; phylum Chordata; class Mammalia; order Primates; family Cebidae; genus Callithrix; species Callithrix jacchus. The sequence continues at coordinate 91,948,745 of NC_133511.1, forward strand.
ATATGGTTTTGCTCTAATTTAAGAAAGTCATAACAACTATTAAGGTTTCTAGATGGACATTTTACCATGGAGTTTAAAGATTAGCATTTACAAAGCGTGAATGATTATCTCTGGCACCTATAGTTCACCAACATTTACTTAAACTGATGCCTCACCTAGCAAGTTAAAAATATAATTTGGTTTAGTTTAAAAATAGTTTTATGTGCCATTTCAGAAACATCTCTCTCCTCTGTACTCTGCAAAGGTCACAGCAAACATAACGGTTCTTTTCATTATCTACTACAAGTGATCTAATTCATGAATTGTTCTTGGCTACTCTTTTCAACATTATTATATCATTTGATTTGTTTTCTCTGTACCTAGGTGTTTTGCTATTTTCTCTTCCTAGTAAAGTGGTCACTTCTTATGCGGGTAGAGTGGGGAGAATGTCCTTAACTGTTCTTCTAGTTTTCTTTTAATATTACATGGTAGACATGGCATTGAGTTTTCATTCCCTACCTGTAATGAAAATCTACATATCATTAGTCAATAAAGTGAATTCTCTTGTTCCTGTTTCACCTTTCCTGTAACATTGAACCATCAAGGGGATCTCTCCTTCCTTACCCAGCTTTTTATTGTAACTTTAAAATCTAGGGTATCAATACCACAACACATGCCAAGCAGTCTGTTACTGCCTATAATTTATCTCCTGGGAAAAGGAGAGAAAGGGAAGAGAGGGGTAGTTCAGTATGTTGTGAATACTATTAAATATTTCAGCTTATTCAGAAATTAATACAGCTACAGATAAGGCTTTTGTGAAGACAGTTTGTCTTGACATTGCTGTGGGGAACAAGTTTGCCTCTGCTACCTGGCTTCTAGGAAAGCCAGGTTACACCACTTACTCAGTTCCCTTTCATCTAAAAGTTGTAGAAGCAGCCAGGAATGGAAATTATTCGCTATTTAGAACCCTGCCATGAAATTTTGCTGGGGCATGGTCCAGGAGATTAGGCTTAAGTTTGACCTCATGCCAAATTGAACAAAGCACATTGCAAGCAACGAAAGCCTAATGGAGGTGGGGCAGCAACTCCAGAGGGCAACAAATATATAGTGCTTTCCTTTTAGCCTCTTTCCATCTCTGGAGTTCAAATATCTAACTCCATGTTATATACTTGTTTGATAAAGCTGAAAGGATGATGGATTACATATGGTGTACCTTGGTGTACCTTAATGTACCGAAGTTCGTCTGTCAGCCAGGTGCACTGTGGGGGCAGACAGAAGGTGAGATGAAAGAAAAGTAGAATTGCAGAGGGAGAGAAATCAGAAGAACCAGGTAACATGATTTCACCTCCTGATCTTTGCCTCTTTTTGCACCTGGGTGGTAGCTCCTAAGAGGAATTTTAATGGTATAAAATAGGAACAGGGTTAGGATCATCATAAACTTGAAAAACTTCTAATGGTAGAATTACTATAAAGTGAACAGAGAAAGCAAAGAGGATTTCCAGTTCCTTTGTGATATTTTAAGTACAGATTCTAAACTTTCCTGTACATATTAAAATATTTTTATTGTTTCTAAAATTTAGCTGGTTTTAAAATATTCTATCATAGTGTCACTGTTTTTAAACAACTCCTCTACACAGGGAGAGTGAACACAACTTTCGCTTCTTTGTTATTGGCACTGGAAGGTGGTTTCACATTACTACCTTTGTGTGAAGGGCTGCAGAAAGTGATGAGAAAAAATAAAAACAAAAAACACCTCTGGTCAGTAAGGGAAGCAAACCCGCATTCACTGTCCATATTTTTGCTTCCTCTTAAATCAGAAAGTCATTATTCTGTCCAGCCTCTCTGTTGAAAGTAAGTCATACTTATTTTTATACCAAGCTTTGGAAAGAAGAAGATGTCCTGGTTTATGTCAGGTAATTAACCTATGTAAGGGCAAAGAAATGCTATTCATTCTAAATAGAATCAAAATCAGAAATCCTAAATGGAATTATCAGTTCAGGTACACAGCAGGCATAGTATAAAAACATATTTCTATTATAAAGTCACTAATGAGTATACATTGGGCTTCCTTTTCTCCAAGTTGCATTTGATCATTTCTTCTTACAGATCTTAGGCTACAAATCAAGACAGATGTGTTTTGTTTGTCTGTCAAAGAAAACTCTGTCTGCCATATAGCTATCATCTCAGGAAGAACTTGAGTGTTACTCTGTTTTTTCCAATCTTGTACAATATTTTAATTTTTCTAAATGCAATAATAAATGAGGACATAAGACATGCTTCTAAAAATGCCTCTTTTATGAGGGGTTTTGGAAGGGTAACCAACTGGAAAAAGGATTGTGCCTGAGAAACTTAGTCCTCTTATTTTGCTTTTATTTGTCATAAAAATAAACAAAAAAGAAAAGAATGGCTTTCTTCCAAGAAAAAACAAATTTCAGAAGTCTGAGAATATTGTGGTTAAAAGGCTACAGAGAAACAGGAAAAATACACAGTTTGTCATACTACCTGCTACCTTGGGAGTTTTCAATAATAAACTTCAGTACTTAAACAATTAGTGACAACATCAAGCTTAGAAAGAAAATGTGTCTCTGAAAGAAATATTCTAGATAAAAATTTTCAAGCATAGGCTTTCCAGCCTTCTATATCCTATTTCACTGTCTATAGGAATAGCCTCTACAGATTAAATAGAAAGTGAATAAATGGAAATCAGCATTCCTTTAATAAAAAAAGGGTCTTATGTAACCACAAAATGAAAATAATTTTAAGAAACTTTACCACATTTTCGTTTCACGGGACGTTTTTTGTAGTAACTGATGTTAACCTTTTAGATTTCCAATGTGAGTAAGACCTGTACACATATTATGCTAAATAATTATATGTACTATAAAACAGTTTGCCAACTTTTAAATTAAGAAAACCTTTGACAAAGATGTATAAAAGCTTCTAATCTATTTTATTAGAAGATTTTTTTCCAGAATTATTACAATACTTAAAGCAAAAATCTCTAATACTTAAAGTTAAAAACCTTTCAGCACAAATGCATAATTTAAATCTAAGATTCAATTTATATTCATGCTGCCACTTCACTTTAAACATTTTGAAACCTGTACTAAGATCTGTCTTAAGGAAATTCTATTTCATAATCACATATATTTTAAATAAGGCTTTTATTTAACTCTTCTGCTGGTTCTGTAACATAACAAATTTGGCAGTAATTTTTAAAGCTAACTCATTTAAGAGTGCAAATACTCCTTTGGAAGGTAATTACTTAATAAAACAACTACTTGTCTTTACAAGGATTGCCATAGCTACTTGCCAGGCTGTTCTGTGGAAAGTTGAGACCACTGTGATTCTCTTAGGTAAATAATGGAAAAAGAGAGAGTAGAGAGAGACCGACCTAAGTAACCCAGCACACACTTACCTTCAGGTCTAGGAGGTATTTACAATCAGGAACTGAAATACCACAGTTGTCCTGTCTGAAATGAATTCTGTCGTGCATTAGAGGAAACAGATGGGTTAAGTGTGACAGTGTGGCACTGAGCAACAGAGTGCCAGGGAAACAAAATTAGGTGGGGCTGGCTGTATCTTGCTTGTGTTACAGAGCGCCCAGGAACCTGACTGACCTGCTTCTCAGCTGTAAGCATTAAGATATCACCTCATTCAGGCCTTTAACAACAACAACAAAAGCCCAACCCTCCAATTTTCATAGGTTGATCATTTTAACTCTGGGGCAAGGGAGAACTCTCATCAGCGATAGCAAAAAACGAAGCATCCATTTTTTTTTCTTCTAAGTTTAAAAAGGAGAAAGATTTTGGCAAAATCATCTGGTGTACCAGGAATTTATGACATGTGCTCATTCCCCTCCTTCTTGCAGGTGAGGAAAGCAAACAAGTCATTCCCTGCACTTGTTGCTCTATGCCAGCCCCACATTCTCCTAAATTATAAACAATTTTTCTGTACTCTAGTAAGTTGCCCTATTTGTAGACTTAAAGCCTAAGTAGAGAAAATGTAGCGGGGTCAGCAGTGAGTCATCTATTCTGAGGTACACTGAAATTGGGTTTTTGGAAAGTCCTACCTAACACAAGTGAATTAGTATATATTGGGGTCCCTGAGAAAGTGGTGAGGTGTTAACATTAAAAATAATCATCATGACTGAGATTTGGTTTCTTTCTGACCTTCAGGAGTTTGGAGAGGAACTGGGGCCTGAGAATGGCCATGTGATCCCCACTTTTCCTGGGAGCCTTCTCGATTAAGTAGTTTCCACCCTGTGCTCTCTCTGCTTTTACTCTCATTTTACAGGCTGGAGAGTTTCAGAAGTGCCCAGGTAATGCTTGATTAAGTACTAGAGTTGAATAACAACTTGGCATACTTCCTACACTTCCTTTCAGGGATTATGAAAGGGAGAAGAGTGAAACTGGGATCTTCTGCACATCAGCATTTGGGGATGGCGCCAAGTTCCGTTCAGCTCAATGTGCCTGAGGTTCTTACTTGGCTTCTGTTGCACAAGGAGATAGGTTTTCAACTGCTGAGTGAGAAAATGAAACTTTAGCTAAAATGCAAGAGCTAGTAAGCTTAGATGGAATGCAAAGAATCTGCCCAGTTAATTGACCCCAGGAAAGAACAAGGTAATTCTGTAGTTTTAAATTTTCTAAAGCCCAAAGGCCCCTTCAGAGTTCGATTAGAAATTAAACCAATCCCTAAAAAATATTGTCTCAGAAGATATCTAAGCTGTCTCTGCTGCGTTATAAGAAAAGCAGTTTAAATTTAATCAAACAGCTAGTGACCAAACAGTGGCTTAATAGAATTCAATGGTTTATTTTCAGATAAGCCACTTTTTAGGGAACAATCCAACTAAATCTATTTATGTTTGTAGTTAGAGAACTGAACATAATTGGGTGGACTGGGTGCCCCTTTTCCCTAGGCATTTTCCTCAGTATGTGTGGGAATGTCATTATTCTCTTCTGCCTTAACTGTAATAATTATGGCTTACACCAGGCATAAACTTTGCGATGCACTTTTGCTACAGCTCTCCGTTTTCACTGCCATAAAAGTCAGGCGAATTTCTCATCTTGCTTTTTCCTGAAGACGCTTGCTGTGGGCTCAGACTCCTATTCATTATTGCCCTCCTTACAAGCATAATCAGTTGATTAGAACTCACCCTATAGATAAACGTTATCCACCCTCACTGCCTTGACGACATCTGGAAATAAAGTTATAAAATGTAAACTGTGCATATATTTAATGCCTCAATTGTTACTTAGCTCATTAAGTTGTTTTTAGTAACTTTTGTTTACTCACCGGAGTTGGAGTTAAAAAGTAATTTCTACCCAGACAAACAAGTTTCACTGAGGTACAGTTCCAGATTCTAGGTAAGACCAATCCTACTTTAGACCTTTCTCCAGAGAAACTCCACAATAAGGGATAATTACCTGCATTTTCATCAGCAAAAACAGCTGAGATGACACATTGTGCAATACCTGTATAATTTTTTTCAGTACTTACCCACTATGGTACCTTTCATCTGGCACTCACCAACTGCTTTACACTCATTAAGTTTCACAATACATACTGGGAGGAAACCTGTTCCTAGTCTGTAACCTCTTCCTAGTCTGAAATGGTAGAACCACTCACAAGTGGAGTTTCCAGAACATGAATACACATTAATATCACTAGAGGATCTGAATACAAAACCAGACATAGCTTGGGACCACATCTCAAGTGAAATGAAAACATTGTTTTGGATCAAAAAGAGTATCTTTTTGTACAAACCCTATAGCATCACCCTATGATGCCGATGTCACATTTAGGGAATTCACATTGATCAAATTCACTGATAGCTCATTGAGTCTGATACAGGCTACAAATGGAATTCATGTTTATTTCCCCATAGGGACATCAGTACTTTAAGCAAAAAAGAAATATTTGAATAATAGAAAAATAAATTACATTGAGAATGTATTATTTGAGAGTATTTTAATGATATTCTTGATAAATAAAATATAATTTAATGGCTGGGAAATGTATTTCGGAATAATAACATTTCGTTTATTTCAGTATTCTATTAGAATAGAAATGAAAGGATTATTCTCATAACTGCTAGTAGTTATCATTCAAGTTTATCTTTTTTGTTAAGTAATATGGTGTTATAATATGATCTTCTTCAGTTAACTATAATGTTTTGGAAAGCTCAAATGTTCCATTTTGGGATTAAGGAAATTCTAGGACAATGCCCTTGGTTAAATAGAGGTTATGATATTATATATACACATATGTACATATACATACTTGCATGCATACATACATAAATGGTGAGCCAAAGAAAATTCCAAACCTGGTCAATCAACTAAAGATAACTTTAAAGGATAGATGCCTGTATGATTTTTGGCATTTAATTTGGCCATAATTCAAAGAATTGAATGATATGACTACAGAAAAATGTTGCATTTCTATCTATAACAGTGGACATGTTTTCTTAGTAAATACTCTGAAACATTATAAAATACATAATTAAAAATTCCATATTATGCCAATATAAAATACCAATTGAAAAACAAACACAAACCCTCTTGATATCCTTAAGAATATGTTTCTAACAAAGTCTTAGATTTTGTGTTTAATATTCATTACAATTTGAAATAATTATATTATTTTATTACTTCTGATAATTACTCAATTCCAATAGATTTTTAAGATAAGAGCCTAATGGTCACAAGAAATTTTAAAAATTTTAAACATTTCTATATTCATTTAAAAAATTATTTTAGAGTAGTATGACAAGATAACACTTTCAAACATAAATATATATTAGAAATATTTTGAGTAGAAATTGAATGGAGATAGATTTAAAGATAAAAATGGAACAATTTAAATATTGCAACAGATAAGTGCTTTTTAAAAGTATATTTTTAAAGAGATATAATTAGGTATAAAATACTGGTATAAATTTAAAATGTTCCTTTCATAAAGCACTATAAATTTTAACCTTTATAACTATTTAAATGTATAATGGAAAAGAATATTGAACAAGGAGATAAAATTTTCACAAAATTATTTTAGTGATTACACAATCATTTTCAAAACCACTGACATAATGCAGCTATGCAGCAGAGAATTAAATCAGACATTTTCAATAATTTCTAAGCTATTAAATTCAGAGAAATAAATCAGAGATTCTTGATAATTTCTAAATGTTCAATAATTTCTAATAATACTTTAAACTGTTCAGAGGTTTAAAATATTGCATTGCATATTTTTCTGTACTATTTAGGGTCTCACATAGTGTCCACTGTATCTTTTTATCTTCCCTTCCAGTTCTATCTAAACAAAAATGAAAAAGGTAGAGGGAGGGTAGTGTTGTTACAAGATGATGGGAATATTAAAAAAACAAACACTGCTTTCTTCTGAATGTCTCTTTTGCTGACATGATCATATGCCACACATGTTAGTAGGATTCTGGGGCTCTGTCTCTGGCTAGGTTTTCCAGATTTATAATCACCAAGGGATCAGTGTGCAGAGTAGAACAAGCTCAGGTTACCAAGTCACAGTTTCTTTGTTGAATCCTGGTTTTGCCACTTCATGGTTTCATAACCTTGGGTAATTGCCATCACATTTCCAGGAATTTTTTCTCATTTGTACAATAAAGAGAGTGGCGTTACCTCTTAGTTATGTGTGGGGAGTCAAGTTAGAATAGATAAAATAATTGTGTGTTATTTGACACTTAGTAGTCAAACTCAATTAGACTTCGTTAATTATAAATATAATAATTTTTATTTGGAGATGATAAAAATTGAAGCTTCAGTATTAGCCTTAATAAATGTTGAGAGGAATCCAACGAAGTGTACAAACACACATTAAATTATTTCGAATTTGCATCTCTCAGCACATTGTAGTTGCTCAAGAAATATTAATTTCATGAAAAATGAATGAGTGAAGTCTTTATTTTTAACTGAATTTTTCTCCACCAGAGAGCCTTTCTCTGATCACACTTTTTAAATGCCGGATATACATGAAGGGGGAATGGAAGCAGCAAACCACCTTGTTATGTATGTACCTATGCAACAACCCGGCATGATCTGCACATGTACCCCAGAAGCTAAAGTACAATTAAAAAAAATGAAAAAAACCCTGAAACCCTTTTTTCCTGACCTATCCTAACTCCTCTCTGCTGTATTTTCTTCATAGCACTTATTGCCATCTAACATACTGTGTATCTTATTTATGTAGGTGTTTCTCATCTAGTCACATACTAGAAAATTCAGCTCATGACAGTTTGCATTTTCGTCTGTTTTCTTCATTGCTTTATTCACAGGGTTAGACTAATGCCTGGCACAGAGCAAATGCTGGATAAGTTTATAAGTAAAAGAATAAATGAGTGAATTGATAAATGACTGAATAAATATCAATATACTTGTCAATCATAATAACAAAAATTATAGTATTCATGAGACATCTATAAGTTTCTTTTTTCTTCTGCTTAGAATATTTTTCTCATCGGCCCATTAAGATCTGAAGCTTGACTTTTTTTTTCACTTAAGAACATTCCTTGGCCACATTTATGATTGTGCATATAGATCCTTGAGCAGTTTTCTTTGGTAGGTGATTAATAATAGGAGCTATTTCACAAGAAGAGTTGGCCTTCACTAGAGATTCAGAAATCTTCTAACAGGTAAGACTAGAGGATATGGGATCAAGGATAGATAAGTGGGTAAATACAGTTTTGGTGTTTGTCATTTAGACGGAAAAATTGTCAACTGAGAGTGATGCAAGTATAGGTGTTGGATATTTTTTTAAAAGAAGAGAGAAAGTGGCCAGGTGTGGTTGCTCATGCTTGTAATCCCAGCACTTTGGGTGGCTGAGGCAAGTGGATCACCTGAGGTAGGAGTTCAAGACCAGCCTGGTCAACATGGTGAAACAAGATTTCTAGTAAAAATGCAAAAAAATTAGCTGGGCATGGTGGTGGGCACCTGTAATCCAAGCTACTTGGGAGCCTGAGTCAAGAGAATGGCTTGAACCTTGGAGGTGGAGGTTGCAGTGAAGCCAAGATTGTGCCATTACACACCAGTCTGGGCAACAAGAGCAAGACTCCGTCTCAAAAACAAAAATGAGAAAGAGAAAGTATGACAGCACGACAGCCTCCAGGATCTACCCAAAGTTAGTAATCGAAACAATTCACTCAGCATAGATGTGCTTTTCTCCAGCTATGTTAATGTGCATAAGTACAAATAGATAATAGATGGAGTGTTGGGTTTAACTAGCGTTATGTTTAAACATGGGCTTAGAACAAACTGAAACAAGAGCTAGAGAGTTGAGGGCATTTGCACCCAAGTGAGTGTAATGATTGCTCATTAGGACATCTAAAGACAGAAGAGAAGGCACAAAGGGAGGAAAGGATAGTAAAAATATGATTAGATTAATGAATTAATAATCTGGCTCAAGGGAATATTGGAATTGCAGTTTATAGGGAGTGAACTGGAGCTATGGATGTAATTATTGAATATTATGGAAGGCCTGCTATTGATCAAAAGTATGTTGTGGGAATACATGAGTTGCAATGAGTAGGAGAAAACAATTTTGAAGATAGAGATCAAGGAACTGAGAAGCCATGGTACTAGAAAGATTATCTGTGTATATTGTAACTTCTAAGAGAAATTCTGGGAGTCATGGTGGTTGATAAGAGTTATATTAAGACATGAGTTTAAAATCTTCACAGACGTTGGGTAAGTGTCTCCAGGAAACAGAATATGATTACCACAAGGAGTGGCAGTAGGAAGCATGAATTCATAATATGAGATTCAAATCTGTGAATTGTTAAGGAGGAGGGAGGAAAAATGGTCCTAAAGCAGCAATGAAGAGCAAGAAATTCACTATCTCATTATCAGTACATAGGAGACAAAGAGCCATCACTTGAGTGTGCTTGATGGAAAGTGGGGTTTTAAGGCAGTCCCAGGTTCCAATTAGAGCAAGAAGATGAAAGGATCCAAAAGACTCTCCCTTGACTTTGCATAAAAAAGGGAATCGTGAACATGTTTCAGGAGTTGAGAAGGAATGGGCAATCATCACAAAGACAATCCCTGTTCCTGGTGGCATCAGGATCAGCTCTTGGGGAGTGAAGGATGATCTGGAATTTGTGAACTTCTTGAAGTGACTGATATGAACAAGGTGAAAGAGTACAATTGTATTAGTCCTGATGGACCAGTGGTGCATGTTCACGGGCAGAAAGGTGTGCATAGAATATGGGGGTAGAAGCCTGTTGCTAAGATGGAGAGTTCTAGGCTTCCTGTAGACTCCTGCTATTAGAAGATTTTTGAAATAGAGCCTTTTATTTCCAACACTCAAGTGACTCTTCAACCTACAACTGGCATCCTTGCAGTGAAATGAGACTGCTCTCTTTAATAATACATGACATTCTGTTTTGTGGAGGTAGCATAACTGATTCATTCCTGTGAGATGAAGTGTACTGTTTATAGCAGCTTTATTCTTTTAAAACTCAAATTTTATTATATGGTCTAACCTGTTTAAGTCACTCTTGCCCAATTTATTAACTATCAACTATTTGTATATGGGCTTAACTTATTAAGTGAGGTTACAACAAGGCATAATGCAATAAAGTGGCAAAACTGGCAGTTTGATAATATTATAACTTAGCAATGTTAGGAAAAGATCCACAGGATTTATTAATGTTTTCTGAAAAAAAAACACTTAAGGCAGGTAATTAGAAAGTCATTGCATATCTAATTTATTTCTTTCTAGTTAGGAAAAGTTATTATAGCTAAATAATAACCTCAGCAGCAGCAGTACACTGAGCTTTATTTTCCGAGTGTTCTCACCAAGGAACCATGACTTGAAGTGGATAGAGTGAGGAGAGACTGAGATGCCTGAGCAGGTGTGTACACTGAGGAAGAATCTTGATTTGTTCCTTGGCTCAAAAGCAGGGAAAGAAGAAAAAGGAAATTTGTTCATAACCTGAAGAAGATTTTGAAATCAAGTTCACAGGCAACAAATAACAACAAACGACTTACTCACTTGCTCATCCTTTGAAAGGACTCTAAGCACCTTAAACAATTTGCAGGGAACATTGAAAACGTGGTTAACTAAGCTGACAGTTCATACAAGCTCTTAAACCACAGAAAAGGAAATCCATTTTGTGCTGAATTAGGAGAAAGCAACAAATTAGATATGCTAGGATTTTCTAATTATCTGTCTCACATTTTGTTTTTTTTTTTTGTTTAGAAAGCAAAAGAATGCATTAAGTCACTTTGATCTTTTTCTCTAAAAAAGATCCAATTAAAGTTGTTATGAATCCCCTCTTTTGAACATAAGTACTTTAAACTAATAACACTGAGGAGTCAGAGAAACCTGGGGCAGAGTCGAGTTCACTTTTAAGCAGTATTATTACCAGTAAAAGAGCAATAGCAAAGTGTCTTACACGTGAAGCTGGTATGGAGATGTAATGAGTAAACATGTGGAGAACATGTAGCAACATGGCTGGCACATATGTTTTTAATGCATTATAGTCATTCATGAGAAGGAATATACAATTTTGGAAGTTCCTTTTAAGAAAAAGAATACGAAAATACCAATACAATTGAGGTGCAAAAGTAATAAAAATGGAAAAATCACAAATTTATACATTTTTTAAAACTCCAAAATAGCATACACCAAAAGCAAAATCCAGAAAATTAAAAAAGTTTTAATCAACTAACTGCTAAACACATCTCTGTAATGCTTTTTAAGCTATATTTGTCTGCAAATTTGGAGATTTTAAATTATCTCTTTATACGATGTTTAAAAAATATTTTATAAAAAGAATATAAAAGTAATTAAGTCTTTCCTCTTTCTCTAGCATGGTTAATTCATGTTTTAATTATTGATAGTTTCAAAGTTTCTTTCAGCTTCATAATTTTTTATTGGCTATATTATGTATATTTTTAAGATTGTTGTGAATTTCGCAAAATCTCAAGTGTCTTTCATAAATTAGTTAAAATTTTTACAATTTCCCATAGTTTTTGGCTCTATGTATTCAGATTATGTTTCTTTTCCATTATCTCTGTTGTGCACCATAGAACATATGCAAATCAACATACCACTCCTGAGTAGAGAGCTTTCTTTAGCAAAGCCAAAAGAAGGCTCTAATAAACTGTTGTTTCAGCTGGGCCTTCTTTGGAGAAAGCTTCAAGTCTTCTGATGAAAACAGTGCTTGGAGTTCCTTTTTCCTCTATTTTCAGACATATTTAACTTCATATTTAACTACACTATATCTACAAATTCAGATACAGTGGTTTTATAAAAGAAAAAATATTTTCAGACAATTAAGCTATGAGCATGGATCACAATTTTATGAGTTTTACCATAAAGGAAAAGTCCTGTAACAGACCAATGCAAAGATTTGTATCTTGGTAGGAAGGTTTACAAGAAAAAAAAAAAGATTGGTTAGTAAATATTTTTAGCCACAGAAAGAAAAGCATGTCAAGTCACAGGCCTTTGAATTGCCGATTGATGGGCCACTGGAGGGATGAGCAGCTCACCTACCAGAAGTTCCTTGTCTCATTTAGCTGTATCAGAAACTTGCTTATTTCTTCCTAGAAAGTGGTTACAGAGGCCGGGTGCAGTGGCTCATGCCTGTAATCTCAGCACTTTGGGAGGCCGAGGCAGGCAGATCACCTGAAGTCAGGAGTTTGAGACCAGCCTGACCAACATGGAGAAACCCCTTCTCTAAAAAAAAAAAAGAAAGAAAGTGGTTACGTATTATATAGTTAAGAAAGTTATATTCCAAATTATGTTTGAAATAAATAATGGAAGAAATTCAGCATTTGGACCTAGATTTGAATTCCAGCAAAGTAACTTCCTCATATAACTTAACTTTTAAGGGTCTTGGTTTGTTTACATAATGAATGCGATTAATAATGTTTACTTAATCTGAGTTGTTGTGAAGATGATGTGACGTAATGTAAAAACATCTAGCACAAGCTTGAGGACATTACAAGTGCTTAATAAGTGCTAGTTCTCTTCTTTGGAAATACGGTATAATTCCTTTTCTTTTTTGTGTGTGCTCACTATAATGATGAGCATACATTATGCCTCAAAAAATAAGTTGGGGATTAAATTATTGACTCTAGAGGCAGCTTTGCAGTCTTAAATACAAAAGGAGAAGGCTGGGCGCGGTGGCTCACATTTGTATTCTCAGCACTTGGGATGCCAAGGTGGGTGGATCACCCAAGGTTAGGAGTTTGAGACCAACCTGGTCAAAATGTTGAAACCCCGTCTCTACTAAAAATACAGAAATTAGTTGGGCATGGTGGCGCATTGCCTGTAATCCCAGCTACTTGGGAGGCTGAAGCAGGACAATCCCTTGAACCCCAGAGGCAGAAGGTACAGTGAGCCAAGGTTGTGCCATTGCGCTCCAGCCTGAAAGACAAAGTGACACTCCATCTCAAAAAAAAAGGAGAAAAGAGACAATATGTCATTTCCTAGGAACAAAAGATGGAAAGTATTATGTGGAAATTGACTGGTTATGACTGAATTTTCATAAAAGTGAAACAATTAAAATATAAATAATTTACATATAAATATAAAATATATAAAAACAATTGAAATATAAATAATTTACAATACCTCCATTTTTCCTGGAAGAAAACTATCTTCATGCAGGGGAAACCAAGACAAAGTTCTTGGTATGTATAACAACCAGAGTGTTAAAAAAAAATTGGTTGTTACAATTCATTATGGCCTTCCAGTGGATTAAGCATAGTTACTTACAAATTGTCTCTCACTTAATTTGTGCACCACTCTTATGAATACAATTTTATTATTCTCATTTTAAGTAGTAACAACAGAATTTTGTCATCATTTAGTAATTTGTCCAAGGTCAGACAATTAGAAATATATGCCCCTTTGAAACCCAGAACATCCCTACTCTAACCCATGCTCTCTATTCAGTATCACACTGTTGTTCCTGTATGTTCTGAGAAGCATTGTTACTTAATCAAAAAGTTCATTCTCGTTGCATTTATTATAAAGGTGAAGTCAGTAATTTATTTTACAGGTAAAGTACACTGCCAAGTACAATTTAACTGAGGTGCTACATCCAGTTTCAGAGAAATGCTTACAGGTTGAAATGGCAAATATTGAATAATGTTAAGGCTGTAGTACTGGCCAGTTAGAGTAGACAAAGAACTTAGTTCTGGAGCAGTTTTCTGGAGTCACAAGTTGTTCCAGGGACTAACTATACAGGTATCTGGTCCTACTGAAAGTTTCCTGGGAATGATAGGGTAGCCAGAAAGGAGATGGAAGTCTTTTGGGAGCTTAGTTGCAGGTTCAGTTTTGTTTTTTCCTTTGTAAGTTAACAACTAGTATGGCCATACTGAGTATCAGCAAGGTGTCAGTCCCAAATATCCTGCTCAAGAAAAATGCCTTGGATAAATATACCAAAATTTTCATAGTAACTGTTTATTCATGGTGGGATTGTTGGTGACTTTTATTTTCTTCTTTATACTTTTAATTAATTCTTTCAACATATATTAATTAAAGACCAACTATATGACATACCCCCTCTATCTCTATATTTCAGAAATAAATAAGACAAGGTGTTTATTCCTCTTATTTTTGCTGATGTTACATTTTTAGTTAGAAAATGTTCAACTGAATTAACGAAAGAATATCAAATCATTGAATGGTAAATGAGAAAAAGGCTTGAGAAAAATTAATATTGTACTTTAAAAGATCATATTGCATTTATGAAAACTACATGGCTAAAAGCTAACAAGTTTGTCAAGTGTGGACATCTCCAGTATTTAAGCAGTTAAAGTGAGGGTATCCATTTCAGTCTGAATAAATGCTACTGAAATGTCTATTTAATATACAGATGCCAATACAATATTGAGTGACAAGAAGAGTTAGCTTTAGAGGGACTCTACTTCCAAGTTAAGAGTCTACTCTGGTCAAGATTGAGTGAGAGTTCTCATTGTAATTTAATATGCATGATGATGCTTTATATAGCTTCTTATTTCTTCATGAGATTTGCAACGGAGGGGAATATGTCAAGTTTGATTTCAGAAATGGGTAAAGACTTGCAATGCTTAAGCTTCAAATGCTGGCTTTACCATCTTCTTTCTCATTTAATATTTTTAGAGAGAGAAATGAAGGAAAGGGAAATTTGAGGTAAAATTAGAGATTCCGTGCCTTGGACAGAGGAAATTTAATGAGACAAGCAGGTTTTGACTAAGCAGTTCCAGACATTGTGCTGTGTCAAATACAGTTCAGTCCAAATGTTCAAAATCTGCCTCTTCACACATATTTATAGGCTCTTCTTATCAATTAATCTACTTTGTGCTTATGTAGAGAACTCCATAGAACTCTATGCGTTACATTTCTATAAGGTGTTAACCAAAAAACCCAGTAATTTTCTCCAGGCATGGAGGTGTAAAATGTCCCATATTCATGGCTCTTTTGCCAAGTGCAGAACCTGTTTAGCAAGGTTTCTATTTCTACCTCATTTATAGTGCTGTTGCAATAGTGCCTTGGGAAAGCACATTATGCTTGAGGATGATGCTGAAAATAAACCTGGGGAATGGAGGAGTCTTTAGTAGTACTTGGGTGCTGTCCAAACTGGCAGTCTGAGTTGTTGCTCTGATAAAGTGTTGTTTCAGCTGGGTCTTCTTTTGAGAAGGCTTCAAGTCTTTAACTGTTCTGTTGAAAACAATGCTTGAAGTTCCTTTTTCCTCCATATTCAGACATATTTAACTTCATTTGTGTTTGAATTGGCCCCTTTCCCCTGCCCCTTTCTTTCTTTTTTCCTTTTGTTTATTGTTTTCTTTTGTGTATGAGGTGGAGTTTCACTCTTGTTGCCCAGGCTGGAGTGCAGTGGCGCGATCTCGGCTCACTGCAACCTCTGACTCTCAGGTTCAAGTGATTCCCCTGCCACAGCCTCCAGAGTAGCTGGGATTACAGGCATGCACCACCACACCCTGCTAACTTTTTGTATTTTTAGTAGAGACAGGGTTTCTCCATGTTGGTCAGGCTGGTCTCAAACTCCTGACCTTAGGTGATCTGCCCACCTCGGCCTCTCAAAGTGCTGGGATTACAGGCATGAGCCACCACACCCAGCCCCCTGCCTTTTTCTAATCAACCATATTAGAAGTATAGTACTGTGGTTTTTATAAATCTTTAAGCAATAATTATTTTTTCAACAAGGATTGATCTTGATTGTTCAATATATAAATCAGATACAGAAGGGGCCTCCCTGGTGAGATTCTTTCTTTCTTCCTATAGCACTAATGAGATTCTTGAAGCATAATTTAAAAACCTGGAGTAATGGAAAGATGACAAGATCAGGAATTATATTATGACTGAATTCTATTCAGTAATTCAGTTCAATTTGATGAGCATTTATTGAGCATTTTCAGCACACCAAAATGGCTAAGAAAAAAAAAAGATACTCAAGAAACTTATCTTCAAGTGAATAAAAACAAGTGTAGTAAGTGATAAAGTGCTGTAGATGCTTTGGAAAGTTTCTAAACAAGGTCAGTGATACAGTTCAATCACTCTAGTTGTTGTTTTCTTTAAATTTAAAATAAATAATTTGGAACAAACCACGTTAACTATCTAACCTCCCTTACATCTGTGACTCTGATTCTGATACTCTGCTATGAACTATAAACTGAGGAAATGGAGGTTTAAGAGCTAAGTGCAGCCTCTGCATCTTCGTAATTTTTTTAAGTTGAGAAGAGAGTCTCATAGTTGTCAGAGAGGCAGGTGTGAAAAGTAACTCTAATGTGTAGTTGCTGAGGAACACAGTTATGCTTTATTATCTTTAGCTGGAATATCCCTTCCACTTCCATGAGTCATGTCAAACCTGGCTTTCCCCTGATAATAAAAACGTCCTTCTCCTATGGAGGCCTCTGATCCTCTGACTCCATACCCAAACCAGTTTTACAGGGCCAAAGAAAGGAGTTGATAAACTCTCCAGAGTGGTTAAAAAGAACATAGGCAGCACACATTTAAAATGCGCATTATGAACAAAGTCAAAGTGCTCCCTAATCCACTTCCCACAGACAATGAGTGTTGTTCATGCTTTGATATATACATTTTGGGGCACTATGTATGTGTCTGCTTTTTCAGTCTGCCTATCTATCTATATATATAAAAGCCTTTTCTACATCTATATCTGATTTGATATTTTGTTCTTTATAAATGTAATGACTTTCATTTTATACATTTTCATTCTTAAGTGTCTTTATTTTAACATTTAACAAGTTTAATGCACTCGCTCCCCTCCTCACCATCCTTCTATTGCATCTTTATTTTGAGCCATCGTTCCTTTGCTCTTATATATCAGATTTCTGTGCTTTGAACCCCATACTATTTCATTTCTGCTGTTTTTCCTACATCCCTGTCTTCCTAGCTCCAGGACACTTCTTTTGTTGATACTCACAGCTTGTTCTCAGATTTTCATTCCCACCTATCAGAACCTATTTTCATGTCTATCCAGTAACATCCAGGGAAGCACTGAATGGTAGCTAGAGTATGAATATTAGAGTTAGGAAGACAAGTTCCTATCATCCATGTGGCTTAGGCAAGTCACTTAATGTCTCTATACTCCAGATTTCTAATATGTTAAACTTAAGGTTAATAGTAATAGCCATTTTATGGCACATTTCATATATACCTTGTACATGGAGTTGCCATTCAGATTTTTGTTGACTTTTAAGAGAATGGATGTTACAGATATTAGAAGTAATGTATTCAAAGAGATTATTAAAATGCTTTACCAATAGTTGGAAGTCAAAACAAAATGACAGCTGTTATTTCCGCTGGTTGGACTTTATGGTTTTTGTACTGAGTTTCTACCACCTCAGTAACCATGACTTTGACTGCTCTTCTACCTCTTTCATCAACACAACTGCTTATTCTCTAGGCTAGTGTTCAACCTTGGCTACACATTGGAAGTTTTTGGGAGCTTTAAAATGTATTGATGCTGGGGTATTGTCCCTGGAGATTTTGATTTAATTGGTCTAAACAGTAGCTTGAACATGGAAATTTTTTGAAGCTCTAAAATGTTCAGCTATGTAAATCCCCCTGATTCAGTTTGTCAGTTCATTCAACCTCACAGTTCTCACCCCTGATGTTATCTGGGCCTGTCATTAATGCTCCTGCATTCTTTTAATCCTCTGCTTGCTTCAGAGACCACCTGATCCAACCAGGATGCTGCATGCCAGACTTTTCACCAGCAATTATAGCAAAATGGATGACAAGATACTTTATTCAAAGAAGGAATAAAGTATCCTTTATCCTTCATTCAAAGAAGGAATAAAGTATCCTTTATCCTTCATAGAGCTTTTTAGAGATTTCTGTTTCCTCTTGAAATCCCCATATGCAATACTCAATCTTGATTAAGATGCCATCTCAAACCCTTTTCTCACTGTCTTTCCGTCTGCTATCAAGGGTCACATTAAATTTATATAACTCTTCCGAGAGAACAGTCACTGAATTGAGACCCTAACAATTTTTGCCTTCCATCTCATATTTCCATCATTTGGAACCCACTGTTTACGCCAGAGTAGACAAAATGCGAGCCAGTGGGTCAAAACTGGTTGATAACTTAGGGCAGTGTAGAGCTTTATTTCATCATATGTTATTGAAATTTGAGTATGTCTAGATGAACCATTGTTTAGGGTTGGCCCCAGCCTTTCCTTTATGTTTATACTAAGCCACATACATTTACATACCTGAGAGAACCTTGGGATCACCTAAGCTGCATGCTTCTAATTCTGTTTGCTTTGATCTTGGCATAAATAGAAGCCCTTTCTCCTTTCCAAGGTTGGTTAATGCAACGGTTCTAGAGAACTGTGCAAACATTTTTATTGCTCAGCCTACTCTTCAAATCCAAGCTGGTTTCCTGTGATCATAATTTAGGTTTGCAACCACCCTTGAACTGACTGTGGAATGAGATATGGTCATCCCATCTCCCCACTTTCTTTTCAGCCCCCTCATTGCAAGATAAGGTCCTACCATTGTTAAGCACAAGACTTAAAAGTGTTAGAGCCGGCTGGGCACGGTGGCTCAAGCCTGTAATCCCAGCACTTTGGGAGGCCGAGGCGGGTGGATCACGAGGTCAAGAGATCGAGACCATCCTGGTCAACATGGTGAAACCCTGTCTCTACTAAAAATACAAAAAATTAGCTGGGCACGGTGGTGCGTGCCTGTAATCCCAGCTACTCAGGAGGCTGAGGCAGGAGAATTGCCTGAACCCAGGAGGTGGAGCTTGTGGTGAGCCGAGATCACGCCATTGCACTCCAGCCTGGGTAACAAAAGCAAAACTCCGTCTCAAAAAAAAAAAAAAAATTGTTGGAGCCAGGCACAGTGGCTCACGCCTACACTTTGGCAGGGCAAGGTGGGCGGATTGCATGAGCTCAAGAGTTCAAGACCAGACTGGGCAATATGGTGAAAACCCATCTCTATAAAATATAAAAAATCAGCTGGGCATGGTGGTGTACACCTGTAGCCTCAGCTGCCGAGGAGGCTGAGGTAGGAGAATCGCTTGAACCAGGAGAAAGAGGTTGAAGTGAGCCGAGATCATGCCACTGCACTCTAGCCTGGGTGACAAAATGAAACTCTCCAAAAAAAAAAGTTACAAAGGTTGGGAAAGCAAAGAGCATTTTCCTAAGAATCAAGTCATATGACCTTTAAATTTTTTTATTTATAATTTGCATAAGAGTGAAATCCACAGATTCTAAGACCAGTATGTTCACTTTTGAATTTCACTTTTGAAAAATACATGAACTCATGTCCCTGTTAAACTATATAACTACTATGTCCCTGTTAAAATATAGATTTCAGTGCCTCATGTAGTTCCTTGAGCCTCTTGCCAGTCATATCCACCCCAGAAGCAAACACTGTTTAACTTTCAAAGTTAGCTATTTTTATTATTAATTGTATTTTTACTAATAAGTTGAGTAGGAATTAGTAAATACCAATTTATTTCATTAGTGTTTTGCATACACATCAATTATTCTTTATACTTTTCTAATTAACAATTTGTAAAAGTAAAAATGTCAATTACCTGAAAGTTTAAATGAATAAGCCATGAATAAAATGCATATATCTTAAGCTGAGCATGGATTTTTATTAAAGGTTAACTTAATATTAAAATTTAAAGTGGGCACCCTACTTTCTGAGAAAGATTCAATATGTTCTCTATAACGCTATTACCTTCAAGCTAAAATCACACCAAATTAAAGATTACTTTTATTTTTTATATTTCGTGACCAGTGTTTCTTGTTCAAGTATATGCTGGTGTGCGGTGACTCATGCCTGTAATTACAGCACTTTGGGAGGCCGAGGCAGGTAGATCACAAGGTCAAGAGATCAAGACCATCCTGGTCAACAAGGTGAAACACCGTCTCTACTAAAAATACAAAAAAAAAAAAAAAAAAAAAAAATTAGCTGGGCATGGTGGCGCATGCCTGTAGTCCCAGCTACTCTGGAGGCTGAGGCAGGAGAAAGCTTGAACCCAGGAGGCAGAGGTTGTGGTGAGCCGGGATCGCTCCATTGCACTCCAGCCTGGGTAACAAGAGCAAAAACTCCATCTCAAAAAAAAAAGAAAGCATGTGACACATTTAAACTTTAAGCCTTGATGGAGACCACTGATAATTAGAATTTGATTGAGCATTCCAAATGTCATGGACTGTATTAAAAACCTGAAGCTTCAAGCTAGGAATCACTGTATGTTTTACTTGCTTACTTAGTATTTTACTTTTTTTTTTCCATTTTCCTTTTCTTTATTTCTCTTCTATTTCTTCCTCTATATCCCACTTTCCTCTTAAATCCTAAATCTCCCACTTGGTAACAGTGATTCTTGTCTTCTACTTGAAAGCAGATCCAGTGCTTGGAGATTCTGATTTGTCTTGCTGACAATAATTTTTGGCTGTCTTGATTCTTTTAGTCATTCATACTCTTTTAAAACTGCCGAAAATCAGTAAAGAGTAATTACTTATCGTAGTTTTGGGGATAAAAAACAAAACCAAACACCAAACCAACAAACAAAACCAACCAACAAACAAAAACCAGCCTGAGGAATGCACCAGCCAGGCACTGTAGGTGGAGAGAAACTAGCAAGAGTTTTGGTCCTGGCTCTGTCATTCATTGTCTGTGTCATGGCCAATGAGCATGTTTGTTTCCAAAATCCACATGATGATAACACCTGCCATACCTCTTTGTTAATGTTATGATAGTGACAATGAATTTAAAACATACGTGAAAGAGGGCTTTGTAAATGTCATAAAAGGTAAGAAAATATAATTATGAACATTGTACTTTTTTCTAACCAATACTGGTGCTGACTTTTAGTTATAAAGAAAAAAGGAGAACAAAACCTTAGTACCAAAAATTTTTTAAACATATATGTGAGTTCTTAGTTATGTCCACAAAGTATTGAATGGTGTAGGATAGAGCTCACCTAGCAAAAAATAAAACAGCAGTCATTCTCTTAGCTGTTTACACAAAAAAACTGACAGTTCAGGAATTTCTTTACTTTTTCCACTGAGTCCTTTTCAGTCCATGTAGAGTCCACCCATAATATGAATTTGAGAATTTCTTCTCTGGTCTTTCTTTTCTTCTCCTTCACCATGAGATTGTTCCTTTATTCTCTCTCCTACACCACCTCTCTGTAATTTCTGGATGAGTAGCATATGGTATTTATTGTGATTCTTGGAGAAGGCTTTATTTGAGTATTTAAATAATTTTGAATAAGCATGTGCAGGTCAAACGGGACAATATTTATCTCAGTAATATTGATTGCATCATTTTGATGAGCTGTGCTGACAAAAGGACTCTGCTTCTTGGTTCCAGTAAAAGAAAGCACACCCCTCTAACAGTGTACACTAATAGTGATGTATAAACACAGGGAGAAGAGAACAAGGGAAAAATAAAATTTATTACTTTAATAATAATTTAATTAATTTTAATTATGAGATAAGATATATCAATATAAAGAAGGAAAGCAATATGAAGTGATTTGGGTAAAGAACTATCATCATTATCGTATTTTATAGCCACAGTCTTCCTGGAGTTTTGGAAGAGGAGAAGGAGTATACTGACATATACTTGGGACCTTATCGAATGGGAAGAAGAGGAGGTAAGATGTTAGGATACTAGGAGATAGGGAAACTAGGATATTACAGGATATGAAAATTATCTACTGCTCTGGCATTCAGATGGAAGCAATTAACCACCATTAGATTTTCCCTTGATGTTTCCTCCTAAAAAGATTTATTATTTATTATTTTATGAAGATAATAGAGATCAGTGAAGTATGTATTTTTCACACCACTTCTGTGATGCTTTTTCAATTACATTAGTGGAAAATTATGTTTATTACAAAACTGAGTAGGATTTATTTGGAAAGTAATTCGATGTTATTTTTGAAAGGTTGCTTGACTGTGAATACTTAATATAAAGGTAGGCCAAATTTAGGAGTATTGTATCAACTCTTGGGGGTATTATTTTTAAGTTTATGCCTTTGATGTTTCGATAACTTTAGTATCTCTCATAGGAAACACTTCGTCCCCAGTTTGAAGCCAAGTATTACAAGATGGAGATCGTAAACCCCATCACAGGAAAACCTGAGCCGCATCAGCCTTCTTCAGACAAAGTCACTCGTCTTCTTGTTTCTGTCTCAGGAATATTCTTCATGGTAAAGTATAGCCATCAATATCAAAATATTAGAAGTAAGTTCTATGACACCAGCTCATTTTGTGACCTTGAGAATGTCAGAAACCATATTCTTTCCAACACCTTGGTAATACATACCATTAAACAAACACGGAAATCACAAAAGGTTATGGAGATTTTACAAAGGGAGTTTGTGCACCTTTTTAAAGAAAACACTCTTTGGGAGAAACAGAGATCATCTAAGATAAAATGGAAATTATATGAGTTGACCTGATGGGTTAGATACCTTGTGTTAAAACCAAGCATTCCATTTAAGTGAACGTCGGGCAGAATTTGCATCTTAGTGTGATCACTTTGTTATCATACTAAAACAACAAATTTTGTCCTACTTATTTTGATATAACTTTTTTAAAGGAGAATGTTAAATCTAGGTATCTTTTCTTGGAAAGATAAATACCTTCAATTCTTGGGGACAGTCGATTTGATCTATGGTTTTGCTTTTGATTTGTTAATGATGTAAAATATGGATTTTTTTTCTGGTCTCCCATATTGTAGATTTCTTTGGTGATCACTGCAGTGTTTGGAGTCGTGGTATACCGCCTGGTTGTCATGGAACAGTTTGCATCATTCAAATGGAATTTCATCAAACAATACTGGCAGTTTGCAACATCTGCTGCTGCTGTCTGTATCAATTTCATAATCATTATGTTGCTGAATCTTGTAAGTGTCTATAATGTTATTCTTCAGTAGATAAAAAAGGGGTGCAAAGGGGAGAGGTCTATGTTTCCTTTATATTTGAAATGTATTTACATGACTCCTCAGTTTAACAGAAAAGATTTTATCTTCGTGGTTTAGATGATAGATTTTTGAAATTAAAATAAATGCTAACTTTATTATCGTCCCTGAATTTTGAGCTTGTAATCTGGTTAGTGAGAGCTTCTATTCATTTAATGTCTAATGTGTATTAGAGATGGTGCTATGCATTTCTCAAACAAATAAAGAATTGTTTGGGCTTTAAAATCATCCTAATAAACTCTGTTGTATAGGAAAACTTGTTAGAAAGATGTGGGAAAATCTTTTTGAAAGCGAAGTATTGTTCTCTACTAGTCTTCATGTGAAATGAAAAACAGTAAGGCAGTTACTCCATTTTTCTTTCTCTGGAACTAACATTTCTCTCTATTCTTCCTCCTTGTCCCTCCCCGCCCCTCCCCTCTTCTCTCCTCTCCTCTCCTCTCTCCTCCCCTCCCATCCCTTCCACTCCACTCCCGTCCCCTCCCCTCCTCTCCCTTCCCCTCCCCGTCTCTCCTCTCCTCTCCCCTCCCCTCTCCTCTGTCTCCCTCCCTCCCTCCCTTCCTTCCTCTTCCTCCTTCCCTCCCTTTCTTTCTACCTTCCTTCCTTTCTCTCCTTTTCCCAATGTTTCTCTTTCCATACCTGCTCTGTTCTATCAGGAAGATAACAGTTTTTGCTTAACATACCATTTTGTCATTGTCTGGCATGCTGTAGAATTGCTATGCCTTTAGCGTCTTCTTTGACTTTCTATATGACCATGTTCCTCATGTTTCAATTGCTTATTTAACTTAAATCATTCAATATTTTTATGTGCCAATTATCGGAGAAAGCACCTTTTTGTTTCAACATCATGTGCACTTGATGACTTGTGGATCAAATGTCCATTGTTGACCGGACAACAGTATGCATAGGCCTACCCCTTCACCAAGATCTATCAGGGGGAACCAATTTCCTCTGGAAATAGAAGGCACCTATTGGCATATTAAAGATACTATCTTTAATTCTTCCAACAGCTCCACAAAGTCAATGTATTCTTGATTATATAAATAATGAAACAGATTCAAAGAGCTTAAGTAACTTGCATATAGTAAGTGGTAATGTTAGTATATTTACATCATGAGATAATGTATGTGATATGGCTGAGCAATACATAAGTAATAAGGTTGGTATTATAGATGGATATTATGCATTTGGTTCCAAATGTGACTGATGCCGATGTTACTCATTTAGCATGGAGGGAGTTGAGATGATTTGCTATTTCACCTTAAAATAATAATCGGAGAAGATCTTAGGAGAAAAGTGAGTAGTCACTGTTATATATGAGTACAATATTTATTATATTAGGACAGTAGTTAACATCTTCTATTGGAGTCTGCTTTGCTCAGGTCCAGTTTAATTTGTAGAAAGAGAATATTGTTTACTTTGTCTCTAAAAGAGCCATAAAATAATTTATGCTCTTGACTCATAGTTTAAACATTGAAAAAATACAGTGTTAGAAATAGGAAACCCATATGGTAGTATATACAATATCGGTTGTGTGCTACACAAGCACCACATTGAAGGAAGAGCCATTCTCAGCACAGACACCATAGATTTTTATATTTTTGATTATTATTTTCTGGTATATAGTAAAAGATCTTGTTTGTAACAAAATCAGTACAAACTATGACAACTTTTCAGTAGACAGAGGTTATTGCAATTGGCCCTATTTTGGGAAAAGATAGCTAAGTAGTGTTTATTTCTAGGTCACACAAGCAATTGGCCAATTTGATCTTAAATTGAATCATTTCTTACTGTAAGTAGATTGGTTGACAAAAAAAAACTAATAGTAACTGGTCGTAGTTCTACTATCCAGGATGTCTAGTGGGGAAACAGAATTAGAGAATTCAATGAAGAATGCACAATAGTTGAAGCACAAAGGGCCTTGAGTAAGGTGAGGAAAAAGTCATCAATTGCACTTGAAGTGGAATGGTAAAGTTTATGATAGTGGATCAGAAGACTTGAACAGAAGAAGAGAGAGTGCTTACTCTGATCAGCCAAGTAAGAGCAGAAAGGAGATTACTGTTTAAAGAAATTCAACCCACAAATGGACAGAAGCACAGAAATGCCTGTTCTTTGTCCTAAGGAAATAAAGAGAAGTGTCTGTGAAGTATATATCTTATGAATGAATTTTAAAAATAAGATTAGAAAAGCAAATCAGTGTCTAGCTTTGGAGACATGAGTGGCAGTTAATAAGTATGGGTATGAGGTTATTTTTTTGTCCACTGTGGGCATACTTGAAGATATTTGATAGATAAATAGCCACAAATCATCTTATCAGATATATTTATAGATGTAAAGGAGATTAAAATGTCAGAAGAGGGGTCAGGCATGGTGCCTCATGCCTGCAATCCCAACACTTTGGGAGGTCAAGGCAGGATTGCTTGAGTTCACTAGTTTGAGACCAGCCTGGGGAGCATAGTGAGATCTCATTGCTACAAAAGTGTTCTTTTGTTTTGGGTTTTTTTTTTTTTTTTTTGCCAGGTGTGGTGGTGCACACCTATAGTCCCAATGACTCAGGAGGCTGAGGTGGGAGGATCAGTTGAGACCGGAGGTCAAGGCTGCAATAAGCTGTGATCAACCCACTGCCTTCCAGCTGTATGACAACATGAGACCAAGTCTCAAAAACAACAACAACAACAAAAAATAGATGATATTACTATGTAATAAAACACTATAACTCATTTCATCTATCTAATTATAATTTTGTACCCATTGATCAACTTCTCCCCATCCTCCCCTCCCTAACCCACGTAATTACTGTGCTGGTAAGTTTGAATACTTTCAAGGAAATATAAACCTTTCTGGGGAAAAGATAAATAGTCCCAACTGCTTAAAGTAAAAGGAGGTATTCTAAGTAGATTGTCAATCATAAAAGAAATTGAAAAAAATATTACAAACTAGTAATGCAGTCTTATCATAGGCACCATATCATATTTTTAAATTTTTAAACAAAAAGATAATTACCTATTGTGCAAATTAATCCAGCACTTCAATAAAGAAATAATGCTTACTGGGCAATCATAAACCTGATTTTAAAAATATATCTTGCAAAGATAGTATCAAAACTCAAACTAAAGAGTATTTACAGTTATAGACATAATAATAGTAAGTATACATCAAAATATTTTCTAGAGTTATCTCTTGAAGAATATAGGTATTTTAAAATTTCTTTACATATTGTCTAATATTTGTTACAAGTTTTGAATTTTCTAGATTTACTACAATAAACTTATATTCTATTTAAAGCTATTAAAGGACAACTTTTTAAAAAATTAACTTCCAATATTCTATTTTAAAGGAATCATCAATAATATCATCCAAGATTCATATAGGATTATTATTGTCATATTATTTACAGTAATAGATATTAGAAAAGAGACCTTAGATAACCAAAAATAAAAGAATGTTAATTCAAATTCTATATAAAGCTGTATTGTATAAACCAGTAAAATGCTATTTGAATATTATTTAAGAACTTGACATATAGTTAAATAAGGATATAAAAGTTTAGTTGATTCCATTATTCTAGAATACACACACACACACACAGGCTCCTGGATTTTGAAAGTGTAAGAAATTACAATCAAATATTGACAATATTGGTCCCTCAGTAGTGAGAAAAAATGTGACACACTTTTGATTTAGTATAACTTTTTGTTTATATGGATTTGTATTTGTTCATCTATTATATTTATTTTAATTCACATATTATAATCATACATGTTTAGGGGTATGAATGGATGTTTTGAACATACGTATGTTGTATAATGATCAACTCAGGGTATTTATTATAACTATCACCTCTTGCATTTGTCATTTCTTTGTGATGGTCCTCCAAGCCTCTTTTCTAGCTATTTTTAATGTGAAATACCTAAGTGTTAAACACTGTCACCCTACTGTGCAATGGAACACTAGAACTTATTTCTTCTAATTATAATTTTGGACCCATTGATCAGCCTCTCCCCATCCTCCCCTCCCCAACCCAGTCTCTGATAATACTTGCTCTATGATACCAACTTATTTATTGATTTTAAGAAATCCTCTCCCCGTTGCTAGTTTTTGTCAGGTTTGTCAAAGATCAGATGGTTGTAGATGTGTGATGCTATTTCTGAGGTCTCTGTACTGTTCCATAAGTCTATATGTCTGTTTTGATACTAGTAGCATGCTGTTTTGGTTACTGTAGCCTTGTGGTATAGTTTGAAGTCAGGTAGCATGATGCCTCTAGCTTTGTTCTTTTTGCTGAGGATTGTCTTGACTATACAGGTTCTTCTTTGGTTCCATATGAAACCTAAAGTAGTTTTTTCTAATTATTTGAAGAAAGTCAATGGTAGTTTGATGGGAATAGCATCGGATCTATAAATTACTTTGGGCAGTATGACCATTTCCACCATATTGATTCTTCCTATCCATGAAAATGGAGTGTTTTTCCATTTATTTGTGTCATCTCATTTTCCTTGAGTAGCGGTTGGTAGTTCTCCTTGAAGAGGTCTTTCACATCCTTTGTTATCTGTATTCCTAGGAAGTTTGCCCTCTTTGTAGCAATTGTGAATGGGAGTTCATTTGTGATTTGGCTCTCTGTTTGTCTATTGATGGTATATAGGAATGATTGTGATTTTTACACACTGATTTTGTACCCTAAGACTTTGCTGAAGTCACTTATCAGCTGAAGGAGTTTTGGAACTGAGACAATGCAGTTTTCTAAATATAGAATCATATCATCTGCAAACACAGACAATTTGACTTCCTCTCTTCCTATTTGAATATCCTTTGTTTCTGTCTCTTGCCTGACTGCCCTGGCCAGAACTTCCAATACTATGTTGAATAGTAGTGGTAAAAGACAGCATCCTGTCTTGTACTGATTTTCAAAGGGAATGCTTCCAGCTTTTGCCCATTCAATATGATGTTGTTTGTGGGTTTGTCATAAATAGGTCTTACTATTTTGAGATGTGTTTCATCAGCACCTAGTTTATTATGAGCTTTTAACATAAAGTGGTGTTGAATTTTATCCAAGGCCTTTTCTGCATGTATTGAGATAATCATGTGGTTTTTGTCATTGGTTCTGTGTATGTGATGGATTACATTTATTGATCTGCATATGTAGAACCAGCCTTGTATCCCAGGGATTAAGCTGACTTAATGTGGATAAGTTTCTTGTTGTCCTGCTGGATTTGGTTTGCCAGTATTTTATTGAGGAATTTTTCATCAGTGTTTATCAGGGATATTGGCCTGATATTTTTGTTCTTCTTGTTGTTGGGTCACTGCTAGGTTTTGGCATTAGGATGATTCTGGCCTCATAAAGTGATTTAGGGAGGAGTCCCTCCTTTTCTATTGTTTAGAATAGTTTCAGAAGGAATGGTACCAGCTCCTCTTTGTATCTCTGGTAGAATTCAGCTGTGAGTACATCTGGTCTTGGGCTGTTTTGGTTGGTAGGCTATTAATTACTGCCTCAATTTTGGAACTAGTCATTGGTTTATTCAGGGATTTAACTTCTTCCTGCTTTAGTCTTGGGAGGGGGTATGTGTCCAGGAATTTATCAACTTTTTTGTAGATTTTCTAGTTTATTCGCATAGAGGTGTTTATAGTATTCCCTGATGGTAGTTTGTATTTCTGTGGAGTAAGTGGTGATATCCCCTTTACAATGTTTTATTGTGTCTATTTGATTCTTCTATCTTTTCTTCTTTATTAGTCTATTATCTGTCTATCTATTTGTCTGCCTATCTTGTTTTTTTGTTTTCAAAAAAACCCGCTCCTGGATTCATTGATTTTTTTCGAAGGGATTTTTGTATCTCTACCTCCTCCAGTTCTACTATGATCTTAATTATTTCTTGTCTTCTGCTAGCCTTTGGATTGGTTTGCTCTTGCTTTCCTAGCTCTTTTAATTGTGATGTTGGGTGTCAATTTGAGATCGTTCTAGCTTTTTGATGTGGGCATTTAGTGCTATAAATTTCCCTATCATCACTGCTTTAGCTGTGCCTTAGAAATTTTGGTACATAGTCTCTTTGTTCTCATTGATTTGAAAGAACTTCTTGATTTCTGCCTTAATTTCATTAATTAGTCAGGAGTCATTTAGGAGCAGGTTTTTCAATTTCCATGCAACTGTGTGGTTTTGAGTGAGTTTCTTAATCCCAAGTTCTAATTTGATTGCACTGTGCCTGGCCTGAAATACTGCTATTTCAGGTTTTTTTGCATTTGCTGAGGAGTGTTTTACTGCCAATTATTGGAGTGTTTTACTTCCAATTATTGGTTGATTTTAGAATAAGTGTTAGATATATTCTGTGGATTTGAAGCAGAGAGTTCTGTAGATGTCTATTAGGTCCACTTCATCCAGAGCTGAATTCAAGTTCTGAATATTGTTGTTAATTTTCCATCTGATTGATCTGTTTTATATTGACAGTGGGATGTTAAAGTCTTCCACTATTATTGTGTGGGAGTTTAAGTTTCTTTGTAGGTCTTTAAAAACTTTCATGAATCTGTGTACTTCTGTATTGTGTGCATATATATTTAGGATATATAGCTCTTCTTATTGCATTGATCCCTTTACCGTTATGTAATGCCGTTCTTTGTCTTTTTTGATCTTTGTTGGTTTAAAGTCTGTTTTATCAGAGACTAGGATTGCAAGCCCTATTTTTTCTTTCCGTTTGCATGGTAAATTTTCCTTCATCCCTTTATTTTGAGCCTATGTGTGTCTTTGCCCACGAGACAGGTCTCCTGAATACAACATACTGATGGGTCTTGTCTCTGTCCAATGTGCCAGTCTGTGTCTTTTAATGAGGGCACTCAGCCCATTTACATTTAAGGTCAATATTGTTATGTGTGAATTTGATTCTGTCATCATGATAGTATCTGGTTATTTTACAGATACTATTTTGCAACACTAGTTGATGCATTTTCTTCCTGGTATCATTGGTCTTTATATTTTGGTGTGTTTTTGCAGTACCAGTTTTCCTTTCCATATTTAGTGCTTCCTTCAGGAGCTCTTGCAAGGCAGGCCTGGTAGTGATAAAATTCCTCAACAGTTTGTTGTCTGGAAAGAATTTTATTTCTCCTTCATTTATGAAGCTCACTTTGGCTGGATATGAAATTCTGAGTCAAAAATTCTTTTCTTTACAAATGTCGAATATTGGCCTCATTCCCTTCTGGCTTGTAGTGTTTCAGCTGAGAGGTCCACTGATATTCTGATGGACTTCCCTTTGTAGGCAACCTAGCCTTTCTTTCTGACTTCCCTTAACATTTTTTCCCTTCATTTCCACCTTGGAAAATCTGCTGATTATGTATCTTGGGGTTGATCTTCTCCTGGACTATCTTGGTTTTCTCTGTATTTCCTGAATTTGAATGTTGGCTGTCTTGCTAGTTTGGGAAGTTCTCCTGGATAATATGCTGAAGTGTGTTTTTCAGTTTGTTTCCCTTCTTTCTGTCTCTTGGTACTCCAATCAATCATAGATTCTGCCATTTTATGAAGTTCCATATTTCTTGTATGCTTTGTTCATTCCTTTTCATTCTTTTTTTTCTATTCTTGTCTGCATGTCTTATTTCAGCAAGGTGGTCTTCAAACTCTGATATCCTTTCTTCCTCTTGGTCGATTCAGCTCTTAATACTTGTGTATGCTTCATGAAGTTCTCCTGCTGTGTTTTTCAGCTCCATCGGGTCAGTTATGTTCCTCTCCACATTAGTTATTATAGTTAGCAATTCCTCTAACCTTTTATTAATTTTCTTAGCTTCTTTGCATTGGGTTAGAACATGCTCCTTTAGCGCATCATGGTTTTTATTACCCATCTTCTGAAACCTACTTCTGTCAATTTGTTCTTATCCTTTGTCCCATTCTGTGCCCTTGCCAGAAAGTCATTGTGATCATTTGGAGGAGAAGAGGCACTCTGGCCTTTTAGGTTTTCAGCATTTCTCATTGATTCTTTCTCATCTCATGAATTTGTCTAGTTTTGATTTTTGAGGCTGCTGACACTTGAATGGGGTTTTTATGGGGACTTTTTGTTGTTGATGATGTTGTTCTTGCTTTCTGTTTGTTTTTCTTTCAATGGTCAGGTCTCTCTTCTATAGGGAGGCTACAGTTTACTGGGGGTTCCCTTCAGGGCCTATTCATTTGGTTCACTCCCACACCTGTAGATGTCACTCAAGGAGGCTAGAGAACAGAAAAGATGGGTGCCTGCTCATTCCTCTGAGATCTCTGACCTCAAGGAGCACCAATCTGACACCAGTAGGATTTCTCCTGCATAGGGTGTCTGACATCCCCTGTTGGAGTGTCTCACACTGTTGGGCGGCAAGGGGTACAGGACCCATATCATGAAGCACTTTTACTGTCTCTTGTTGGCAGGGGTGTGCTTTACTGGGGGAAACCCAGTCTTCTGGGCTGCCTGGATTTCCCAGGACTAGCTGGAGGAAAGGCTAAGTCTGCAAGTTTGCAGAACCTACAGCCAGCCCTACCCCTAGGGGCTCTGGCCTAGGGAGATCAGAGTTCTGTCCCTGATCCCCTGGCAAAAGTTACTGGAGTTCCCGAAGAGAGGCCCCATTCAGTGAGGAGGGATGGGGTCAGGGTAAGGCCTGAAGAGGTACTATGGCTGCACTCTGCCACAGCAGACTGTGTGTTGGGCTGTGGGGGATACCTCTTGTGACCAAGCCGTTCAGCCTCCCTGGTCCAGCAAGGGAAAAGTACAGCCTGGAGCTGTAGAGATGGCTGCTGTTCTTCCCCTGCCCAGGGAGCTTAGCATGTTAGGCAGCTATCAGTCACAGTGTTGGCTGCCATCCCTCCCTCATGGAGATCAAAGGGCTTAGACAGCAGCTGTGCTGCTGGTTGCCCCTCCCCTCAGGAACTCAGCAGGCTTAAGCAGATTCTAGCTGAGAGGCTATTGAGAATCTGTGCAGATCCACGGTTGGGACCCTAGTCCCTGGTGGCATGGGTTCACAAGTGGGATCTTCCAATCCATGGGTTGCACAGTTCCTTGGAAAAAGCACACTTTCCCAGGCTGGGTAGCACACTGACTCGCTGCCTCCCTTGGCTGGCAGGGTGGAGGCTTCCCTGCCTTGTATGGCTCTCAGGTGGGTCACCACATCATAGTGCTGTTCCTGCCACTCCATGGGTCACGCCAACTGCCTAGTCAATTCTGATGAGAGAACCTGGGTACCTTAGATGCTGATGCAGGATTCATCTGCTATTATGGTTCTTTTGGAGGGGAGCCTGCGATCCCTGCTTCTTCTAGTCAGCCATCTTGGCCCTGCTCCCCGCCACATTTTCTTTATCTATTCATCCATTTTTGAACATGTGTTGATTCCATATCTTCACTATTATAAATGGTACTGCAATAAATGTGGGAATACAGATATGTCTTCAACATAATGATTCCATTTCTTTGGATATATAATCTAGTAGTGAAACTGATAGATCATATGATAATTCTGTTTTCAATTTTCTGACAAATCTTCATAGAATTTTCCACAGTGACTGTACTAGTTTACAATTCCACCAACAGTGTATAAGTGTTCCCTTTTCTTTGTATCCTAGTCAACATTAATTTACTTTGTATTTTTTATTCTAGCCATTCCAACTGGAATGAGGTATCATCTTATTTGATTTTTATTTCTCTGATGACTAAAGATGTTGAGCATTTTTATATACCTATTGACCATTTCAATATCCTGTTTTTTTAGAAATGTCTATTAAAATATTTTCTTAATTTTCTAATCATGTTATTTGTTTGTTATTTTGTTTGTTTGTTTTTTGCTGTTATTTAAGTCCCTATGTATTCTGCATATAAACCCCTGGTCAGATGCATAGTTGCAAATATTTCCTCCCATTTTGTAGGATGACTGTTAATGCTGTTGTTTTCTTTGCTGTGTAAAAGCTTTTTAATTTGATATAGTCTCATTTTTCTACTTTTAGTTTTGTTTCCTGTGCTTTTGCAGTCTTTTTAAAAGACATCCTTGCCCAGCCTAATGTCATACAGCATTTCCCCTGCATTTTCTTCTAGTAGATTCATAGTTTTAGGTTTTACATATGAGTCTTTAATTGCAATTGAGTTGATTTTTGTATGTAATGAGAGATAGAGGGTTTTTTTGTGGGGGGGAGAATATAGGTATTCAAATTTCCCAGCACTATTAATTAAAAAGATTGCCTTTTCTCCAGTGTGCATTCTTGACACGTTTGCAGGAAATCACTTGGCTGTGGGTGTATGAATTTATTTCTGGGTTATCTATTCTGTTCCACTGGTCTGTTGGTTCTTATGCCATTATAATGCTGTTTTGATTACCATAGCTTTGTTGTAGCCTTTTAAATTAAGTAGTGTAGTACCTCCAAGCTTTTTTACTTTGGCTATCCAGGGTTGTTTTTGGTTCAGTATAAATTTTAGGATTGTTTTATCTATTTCTGTGAAGAATGTAATTGGTCTTTTGATAGAAATCGCATAAATCTGTATTATGCTTTGGTTAGTGTGAACATTTTAACAATATTAATTCTTCTAATCTAACCATACACCACCATGTCCAGCTAATATTATTTTGTGTTTTATGTTGGCATGGATTACAGGCATGAGCCGTCGTGCCCAGAAAAGAATAGCATTTTCTATTCAAATCAACTGGAGTACTTTCGAAAAATTACAGATTTGTTTTTTGGTTTTTTTTTCGATGGAGTCTGGCTCTGTCCCTCAGGCTGGGGTAGAGAGGCACTATCTCAGCTCACAGCAACCTCTGCCCCCCTTGTTCAAGTGATTCTCATGTCTCAGCCTCCTAAGTAACTGGGCGTGCATCACCATAGCCGGCTTATTTTTGTATTTTTAGTAGAGATGGGGATTTCACCATGTTGGCCAGGCTGGTCTAAAACACCTGACCTCAAGAGATCCATTCACCTCGGCCTTCCAAAGTGCTGGGATTACAGGCATGAGCCACTGCACCTGGTGGAAAAACTACAGATTCTTGAGTCCTGTTCAGAATCTCGTTTGTTGGGCTAAGAAATCTATATTTAAAACAAATTCAGAAATACTTTGGTAATTCTATCCAGTCAGCCCCTCAAATAGCATTAGAAAATCATTAATTTAAGAGATCTAAGGTAATTTTGATGCACAACCAAGATCAGAAGTCACATCCTTCAAAATTAAATTACAAATAGTTCAATTTAACACTAATTAAAATGCCAATGTATTATTTTTAACATCCCTTTATCAGGCAAATAGCTAAACAGCTACAAGGATAGAATATGAAATGAATTGCTCTTTCCTAAGCCCACCACTTTTCTTCTTTATTTTGCTACCCTCAGAAAATGATATGCTACTTGAAGGTGCCTTTTGTAGCATGGTACTATTATATCAGGAGATGTTCCTAAAAATACTTTAATGAGAATTAAATATGCAAAATTATTCCAAAAATGTATATTCTTGTTGGTTGACAATCCAACTTTAACTAATTTTGTCATGTTACAGCAGCATGACAGCTGCCTGGCCTCATGATTAAAGGGTAACATTTAAGAAATATATAGAAACATTAGAAAAGAAGTACTCCTAGACTTTGAGAAATGTGGAATTAGGCTAATTAAATCATTTGTGAAATTATTTTAACAAAAGTTAAAATGATATTAAAATTAAATTTTATAAAGATTAAGTTGAATTAAATTTTGTTAAAATTAAACTAAAATTAAAATTAATTCTAATTTAAAAAATTTTTGATGAAAGAATGGACTCCTTTTGGCTTTCCTCCTCTTGTTTTAAAATCTATGTACTAGACACAGAGCACACTATAATTAAAAAAGAAAAAAATTCTGATTCCATTTGGCTAATATAAGTACTCCATGTAGGTTCTGGACTTTTCTCCACTGGTGATCCATTTTCATCTTTAGAGTGCAGAGCATATATTCCTATACTTCTTTCATGGGCCTGATATCTGAAGGCCTCAAAATACACCTAACTTTCCTCAATACCTGGTTACCACTGGTTACCAATGACAATGCAAATAGGCTCTTACGGAACAGAGTGGATCAAAGGGTTGGACTATGCATCTTAACCATGAAAAGAGATAACATCAAATGACTCAACTCATCAGAGGA
Source organism: Callithrix jacchus (assembly GCF_049354715.1). Taxonomy (NCBI): domain Eukaryota; kingdom Metazoa; phylum Chordata; class Mammalia; order Primates; family Cebidae; genus Callithrix; species Callithrix jacchus. The sequence goes on from NC_133511.1 coordinate 91,984,257, forward strand.
CTGGATTTTTAATAAATGTATTTGTTCAGTTTGTTCATGTCTATGTCCATAGTTTCTAGGAATTCAGACAAGCAGATTACTGGAAAGGGGCAGGCTCTTTTCAATTCTGCAAAAGTTTGCAGTTCATTTTCACAGTGAAGGCTGAATTGTGGAGCTCTGACTAAAAGAGCAAAAGTTCTAAAACCCATGTAGAACTGCCCAGTATGGCCTCTCACAATAGCCATGTCCTTTTCCTGTCTTTGCTGCTCTTTTTGTCCCCTGTTTTTTGCATAACACCCCAAACAAAGCATTACTGGGAAGATGATGTCTTAGCTAAGAATGAAGTTTCGAAACCTTACCATGGCCCACTGTGCACTGAAAAGGTGTTTCCCTCTGAGCTCTCTATGACTCATCTCTTTCTACTTCACTGTCTTATTGCTGCCACTCTTTTCTCTCTAACTTCCTTGCCCTTTATGAAATACATGAAGTCTGTGCCAGTCTCAGGGCACTGGAATTCCTGTTTCTGTGTCTCAAAGGTACTTATCTGAGATTTCGGCTTGATTCCCTCCCTCATTTCGGGTACTTGTCTGCTCAGATGCTACTCTCTTGAAGAGGCTTTTCTGACCACTCTATAAAATAATACTCTGTGTCTACCAAGGCCCTCTATCTGCTCAGCCTTCTTTATTTTTCCTCTTAGCCCTTTTCACCTCCTGACCAATTACGTATTTATTTGCCATTTATCTCTACCCACTGAGGTTTAAGTTCCATGAAAGTAGAGACTGTGTCTTTTTGATTCAGTGTTGTTTGGTTTCTAAAACACTAACTGATGCACTAGAAATTTATAATGAATATACTAACCTAATTAATGTGTATGAATAAGAGAATTTCAGCCTACTAAATGCATTAGTGAGTGATTTTTTTAAAGTACAGATTCTTCAACATGTTATTGTATGTGTGTATGTATGTGTGTATCAGGTAGGGCCTGGAATAGTTATCTCTGAACCCCTTTATCCTCTTCCCCCACAAGCACATACTCATTTCACTTTACACACACACACACACACACACACACACACACATACACACACACAGCTTTATGTCCTGCCAAAGTGATTACTGCTATATACCATCCAGTTGGATATATATTAAATAATGATTTATTTTTATAGTTTATAGTTTGAGATTTAATAATTCCCTCTGCTTGAACTGATTTTGTGGCTCATCAGTGATGTTGCCAGTCAGCCACAGCATTTGGGCCTTGGATGATGCAGGTTTCCAAATACCCCAGAAAGTCTTCTAACAGCATTATGGCATCTTTTGTGATTTATAACTTTCCTCCCAATGTCATTGTAGCCCCCAGTGCATCAGTTGCAGATATTTCCATCCTAAGCTTGCAGAGTGCCTCGATGTGCTGGATATTAAGACAAAAATTTGAAATGGGGCTGGGCGTGGTGACTCATGTCTGTAATCCTAGCATTCTGGGAGGCTGGAGTGGGTGAATCACTTGAGCCCAGGAATTCGAGACCAGCCTGGGCAATATGCCCAAATACCCTCCAAAAAAATGAGCCAGGCATGGTGGTATGCACCTGTGGTTACAGCTATTTGGGAAGCTGAGGTGGGAGGATAACCTGAGCCCGGAAAGTTGAGGATGCAGTGAGTTGTGATCAAGCCATTGCACTCCAGCCTGGGTGTTAGAATGACACCTTGTCTGGAAAATAAATAGTTTAAAATGGAATAGTTTATCTGACAAGGCATGATATAGATGGTGCAAGACAGCCGTGACAGTCAATCCTGACTTTGCTACTTGCTCACTACTAAGGTGTCTGATATTCTACGCCTTAGTTTCATCTTCTGTAAACTGGGGATCATTATACCTACTTAACAAAATTGTTGTTAAGGAACAATAATATATGTAAAGCACTGTTTGGCACAAGCCAAATGGCAATTTAATTAGAACTAACTTTCAAGTCCCACAAAGGGCATCAACTCAGTGCAAGAGGCACACTGGGTGCTCAAGTACTATTGTTTGGATGATTGAGTCTATCTTATTATACTCCTTGGAGATCCTGCTATGATTATCTCACTTAATAAATAGGACGTGAAGAAAGAACCTATTATAGTAGGAATAACTTGGTGTTTGTGATTCACAGTAATCTTATCCTAAAATTTGAAAATTATAGTTTGTGTAGCTAAAACAAAAACAAAGACAAAAATAACCTGTGCTAGGAATAGAATGAGAGTATTGTGCTCAGTGTAATCTTTCTGTCTCTAGCTAACACTTTAAATCTTAGGAAGGGGCATATTTGAATCACAGCGAAGAGGAATAATAACAATAGTTTTATTGGAAGAACTGTCCAAGAAGGTGAACAACTTTTAATATGTCCAGGTGCATACCTTTTAATTTTTTGTGCCAACAGACAAAATTATTGGAAATGATAATCTAAACAATAATTTATTGAATTATGTGGTTATGAGGTAATATTCACATGCACATATATATATACCCACAAGTATTTCTGTCTATAGTGAATATACTTTCCCAACTATATTTATTGGAATATTTATTTGGAATATTGTGAACTATATGCCCTTTCCTTGAGTCTGTGTAAAGTTGGTCAGAGTATATATAGGAGAAGGGAAAAGATGGCAGAAGAGGAAAAATGTTATCAGAAAAATCTTATGTATTCCACAGATTTGACTTTTGAGTCTATTTTAAATAATACAAAAACAATTTTGTTCTTTACAAATACAAATGTGTACAGTCTTTTGTCATAGTTTAGAAATTTCTTTATCAGTAGTACAGAATTCAAACTTTCACTTCGTCTTCCAGTGTAGTAAAAAAACTCTGTAATTTTGAGCTCAAATCCCAGCTCAGCCACTGATTAGCTGATAGACTTTTGGAAATGTTTTCTCATTTCTTGATTCACAAAATGAAAATAAAAATAGCTACCACAAAAGACTTGTTATTACAGATTACAGGTGTATCTATACACACATAAGTATTCACACATATTTACATACACATTTATATTTTACTTTCATTTATGTATGTATATATAAAAGATTACATACTAAGTATCAATGAATGTTTCTGTTTAATGTAAAATTTAACCAGGACATTTTGTAAACAGTATAGATGTTTCTTCAAATAGTGTAAATACCAGCCTTTTCCAAAAGAGAAGAATAATGTTCACTATTTATTCTCTTTTATGCAGGCTTATGAAAAAATTGCTTACCTCCTCACTAATTTAGGTAAGTCCATTTTTCTTACTTCACCCCTTAGTCAGAAAATAACATATGGGCATGTCAGTCTGTAATTACTTTATGTAATGTAGCATTTTAATAATTTCAATTATTTAAGTATTTACCAGTAAAAATGAGAAAGGTAATATAGGAAGTTGGTCTATATTGAATAACAATAGAGAGGCAATGCACGTATTTGCAAAATATTTTTACTAGAGATTAACACACCTGGTTCTTCTTACTTAGGAATGCTTGCTTCTCCAACTTTTCAGTTCTTTGGGTTTTTCCTCAATATTTTTTTAATCAAAGTATTATACAACATATACACATTTTAAAAGCCAAAACAGTATTTTCAATGAAAACCAATCCTTTACCACACTACCCATTCCTCTTTTCTATACTAAATGAACTACTTTTTAAACATTTTTATCTGTTTATTTTGTTATTTCCCACCCTTTTTCTACATAATATCCTCCTGTTGACATTATTGGATTTAATCTTTTGATGGCTATTGCCTTCCCGTTTATAAAAGTATGAATTATTAAGACTTAGCTCTTACTGTTCCCTGCAGTGCCCTGTCCCCCCCATACTCCATCATTCATTATCTGATAAACACTGTTATTTCTCCTCCTTCCATGGTAGATATATCAGCATTTTAGCTAAATTAATGATTAATCTTCACATCATTATGTTTCTGTAACTATTTTCATATCTAAGGCATGGTATATTCTATAATTGTGTATGCTTTTTTTGCCACTTCTATGTTTTTTAAGCTAATAATGGCTCCTTTTTTGCTCATTTTTAACATACTTTTCTTAATTTATCCAAAAGGTTTTGCTAAGACTCTAAATTTTCCCTGAATATATTCAAACACATCAAGTGTTATACAAACTTGATTTTCTTCTTAGAGTTAACTTCTCACTCTATCTGTCTCCTCCAAACTAGATGGGTTATTTTCTAGGTTTGTAGCCAACTGCATCTAGACTTACTTTGATCAGCACTCTGGGAATTCCTTTTATATTTTCTATAATTTGGATACCACTTACTAAATCCAATGTCTTATTCCTTCTTGACTCAATTCCTCATTTTGGTACTTGTAAGTTTCTTAAAACTTTGTGTATCTGAAAATGTCTCTATTCTAGCCTCAAACTTGATATCCAGTTTTCCTGGGTATGAAATTCTATTTTAGAAATACTGACCCCTTTGATTTTTGAAGGGACTTCATTTTTTTCTGGAATTCAGCACTGTTACTGAGAGCTCTGCTGCCATTCTGATTTGCCACCCTTTGTGCATAACCTGTTTTGATTTTTTTATTTGTTTACACTCTAGAATAATTTTGGATCTTTTCTCATTTTGAGATTTGATAATAATGTACTTTGGTGAAAACCTTTTATCATTTTTTTATGCTGGATATTTAGTGCATTCCATGAATAGTGACATCCATTGTGTCCTATGGGAAGCAGACACTGAGATGGAGTTAGTAATGCAAGAGGTTTGTTAGGGGTAAAATCCTGAGAAAGGTAAGCATGTAAAGGAGCATAAATGGATAAGGAGAGCCTCAGTCAATGCAGATCTTGTGGTTTTAACCAATCCAATGGAGAGCTGTAGAACAAATATTTTAAATAAAGATTTAGAGGAATCCAACATAGGGTATAATTAAGTATAATTGGCCAAGTCCTGGTACCCGTACCCCTGTTACTATAAGTCACTGGTTCATTGTTGCCTGGGTAGAGCAAGACATTGACATGAAAGCTGAGGCATAGGATGAAGGTGGAAACAGCTGGAAGCTGTCAGCTGACTGTACTCCTTACAGCTGAGCAGCAAGTTCTTACTGAGGGGAAATCCTAGTGGCAAACTCCCACTGCTGCCAGAATCTGAAAACTCAGAACTTCACTGCTGGGAAATTTTTGTATATTCTTTGTTCAATAACTTCCTCCTTTAAAAAATCTTCCTGAAATTCTTTACATTCAGATGTTTCTTATCATATTCAATGGTTATTTTTTTTCTTCATTTTCTATGATTTTTGTTCAGATTTCTTCAAGATAACCTCAACCTTATCTTCCAAGTATTCTCCTGAATGTTTTATATTGGCTCATACTTTTTTTTTTTTTTTTTTTGAGATGGAGTCTCACTCAGTCACCCAGGCTGGAGTGCAGTGGTATGATCTCGGCTCACTGCAACCTCGGCCTCCTAGGTTCAAGTGATTCTTCTGTCTCAGCCTCATGAGTAGCTGGGATTACAGGTGCACACCACCATGCCCAGCTAATTTTTGTATTTTTAGTAGAGATGGGGTTTCACCGGGTCAGGATGGTCTTGAACTCCTGACCTCGTGATCCACTCGCTTCACCCTTCCAAAGTGTTGGGATTACAGGCGTGAGCCACCATGCCCACCCACGTTTTACATTTTCTAGAGCTATTTCCCATTCTCTGAATGTCCTTTTTCTGTCATCCAGTTCCTGCTTCACAGATGCAGTGTCTTAGTAGGCAATATAATGTAATTATTAAGAACGTCGACTCTAGAGTGAGAATGTATGGGTTGAAATCTTTTACCATCACTTACTACGTTATCAGTAGTTGCACAGTAATAATCAATTCTTTTATTCTCTTGGCTTCTCAAATTCCGTTTGTTCTAATACAAAAGATACTGTCTGTGCTCTGGAGCTAAGTGATTATGTCACTTGGAGAAACAATGCTGTGAAAGGGGAAGACAGCAGGCTTTGAAGCTGGGTATAGCAATGAACATTTGGATTGCCCCATCATGACTGTACGACTATCAGCAAGCTTTTTCCTCTCCCTGTTCTCTCTTCTCCTCCCCTTCTTCTCTTTCTCTTTCACCTCCTCCTCTTCCTTCTGCTTTTCCTTCTTTACTTTTGGGTTTTCACTTCCTCAGTGGTAAAATGACAATAATAATAGTTCCTATTTCACCATCACTGTAGGTGGGCTGCCTAACATGACAAGTGTTCGATAAACAGCAGTGATCCAGTTCATTGTTCTTTAAACCCTCTGAGCTACATTTTCTTCAGTAGGGTAATGAAGCATTAGTTCTATTCCTTATATTCACTGGCTTTTAAAGTACTCTATACCCAGGACTGAAGCAAATCTAAGAAGAATAACTTAGGAAAAGCATAATAAATAGTAATTAATCATAATTAATAGTAGGAAACAGAACAGTTATTTGTGCCAAGTACCAAGAAATGTCAAAGTTTTCACATGATATTTGATTTTTTCCTCTATAACCCAGTGATGATTTACATCTGTTGACATAATAATGGACTATATTAGTTTAAATAAATTAAAATATTGATAGTTTAAAATAATAGAATCTAATTGTGTGTGTGTGTGTATGTGCCTGACATTATATTCTGTAATTTTTGGCTGTGCTAATTTGTGCCTCAAAATACAAATGAAAAATTAAGTTTTACTTCTCAGAAGAGGTCATATGCTATTAAAATAATTTTTTAAAAACTTTTTGCTTCTGGATTTATCGATTCCAAATATTTTCAAAATCCACAAAGCCAAAAAGATAAAGCTTAAATTCTATTAAAATTTTTTTAATATGGGAAAAATTAAAAGCATTTACTTAAAAGTGATTTTTATTTGCACTTTGGTTTCGTAGTTGTTGAGAATTAGATCCGGATGGTTGTTAGTTGTTCTTAATAATGAACAGTCTATGTTAAAGATAAATTGGGACTTGAAGGAACAAATTAAACCAACTAATGAAAAGGATTTTGACTTTGTCAAACAGAGGTCAAAACTACCTCACAGTGTTACAACCTTAACACATAATAACTTCCTACTCTACACAATATTAATTCCAAGGAACAGAGAAATTAACAGTAAAAAGCAAGGTCTAATTACGTGACTGGGTGACTGCATCTCATAACTAGCCTTTCATCCAGAACTTGCTTCATTAGGGGAAAAAATAAGAGATATTTTGGCCAGAAATATATTATCCTAGAAAACAGCACCTATATCCTTTGTGTTCAGGATTTGATTCCTCCTCTGAGTTAAAAGCCAATTCAAAATGTTCTACAATGAGCTATATTTATGAATGACGTGGTGTTAAAAAATAAAAGTTTTCTTCCTGGTGGCATAGAACATAAGTTAAACCTCCCTTACGGTTATCATCATTGCACTAACTTCCATTGTTTCAGTTATCTCTCGCCACATTTATTCCAAACTTAGTAGCTCAGGACAGCAACTTATGATTTTTAATGATTCGGCAGTTTAGGTTAGGCTCTGCTATGTGATTTTTCTGCTCCTTGTGGTATCAGCTGGGGCTGGTGTGTCTAAGAGGGCCTCTTTAATCACATTTCTGTTTCTTCTGCTCCATGTGGTAATGGCTGGGGGGCCTGGTATGTCTAAGAGGGCCTCTTCAATTACATGTCTGTTTCTTCATATCATGGAATAGCGGGTGTCTTTAGCCTTCTTCTCCTCCATGTGCCTCTACCTAGCTAACTTGCTTATAGCAGTATAATAGAACATCTTACATGTCAACTGGCTTCTAAGAGGACAAGCCCCTATACATAAGTACTTATCCAGCCTCTTCATTTTGCTTGCATATCCAGTGTCCTCTTACTGAAGGCAAGTCAGAGTCAAGGTTGGAGGCAACTACACTAGAGTATGTATATTTGGAGGAGTGGTTCACTGTGGACACCAGCTTAACCGCCACCAATGTAACAATCCACTTCTAGCCAAGTTCCTTTCTGCTGGGAACATTGTAATCTTCATCAGAATATGTAAAGCAACTGAATAGCACTCAACGTGTCTCCAACTTGGTATATAACCTTACTTCCATTTGGAATGATTTCTGCCAGTAAAATCTTAGTAATCTTTTCTCACATCAGAGCTCACCTCTGAAACCTTTGTTGACTCAATCCTTTACAACGTTCATTTGGCTGTTTGTGAGTCCTTTCATTACTGCATCTATTAGGTTATTCTTACCTATCTATCTATCCATCTAGCTATCTTCTTTCTTCATAAAACTAAAAAATTCTCACAGCCAGGAATTGAATATACTTACTTCTGATTCTTTCAATCCTTAAGTACAAAGTTTGGCATGCATTCATTTATAAAAGAAATACGTATGGAGTACCTAATATTTTAGGCAAGGTGATAGGGAGACAGACCATTAGACTATCAAGATACATTATTCCTTAAAAAAAAAAAACTGTTGAATTATACCTGCTAATATTTTGATTATGAATTGCCAATGAGATTTTAAGTAAAACTAGTTTGTAAATTTTTACTTGCCCTGTCCTTATGGGGTTTTAGTGTCAGAAATTATGCAGATCTCACAAATAACAGGAAGATAGGTTCAGTATAGATCATAATAGTGTAGATAGTCTCAAGTCTGTTCCAGTATGCAATAGGAGCCCAGGAAACCCTTGTCAGAAAGTGGATGAAAAATTAATAATCATATATATATCAAATGGCTCACAAATAAATGTGTTAAATATAACATTTAGAGATACGCAGTTCTCCTTCTATAATTAAGAATTATAAAAAAACACAGTTTAAAAACTTTAACTTTCTTGATAATGTTTTAAACTATTATTTGTCTTCACTGGCATTTCTCACAGGACAATTTGGAGCACTTCACGTCTTCAGTTTGGCTTCTCACAGAAAGGGTCACTTTAATTGGCCCCATAGATTCCTTAATTATCACTTGACATTGATCAGAAAAGCATGAACTTTCAGAGAAAGTCTTATTTTGGGGGGATAAACTCTATTACTAAATTATATTTTAAAATGTCCAAACTGTCCAAATACTTTTCTTGTGTACATATAGCCTTTATTCTCACACACTTTTATATAAACTAGTTTATCAGGCATTTAGATAATTACATACTCTCTAGTTTGGTACAGGGCTAACCACTCCGTACTGTATTACTAAACCTCTCTGCCCCTCATTTGTTTGTTTTTGGGCTTTGAAGGCATTCAGTCTTAGGCCACTAGACTTGGTCAAGATATATTTTTCTTTTCTTTTTTTACATTGTCGAGTAAGGAATTTTGTGGTAAATTTATAAATGAAAGTGGGTTATAGTGTCCTTGCATTGGCCTTGTTATGCTATGCTGTGTTGTGTCAGTATTATGTTAATCTCACTAAGCAAGTTGAATTGCTTTCATGAATTTACATTTTCTGAAATATTTTATACAAAATTCAAATTTATTATTTCTTTAGCGTTTCATAGAATCAACCTGTGTGACTATCCAGGCAATATGTCATTTTGAGGTAGATCTTTACATTTTTAAAAAATTATTGCACTGGTTATTAGTGTTTTAAAGATTGCCTACTTATTTTTGAGCCATTATTTGAAAACTCCTATTTGTGTAGGTATTGTTTATTATATGTGTTTTAACTTGAGAACAGAAGATTATTCATAGGATGTTTGGTAATGTTCATCTCTTTAGTATAGTGTTTATACATTTTTTTTTCTATCTGGAGTGGTGGCGTCTTCTCTCTTTTCTCATAACTAGACTTGATAAATGTTAGTCAGTATTACATCCTATTTTATTAAAGATTTTAAAACATTTTATTATTTATGTGTATTCTTTTATTTTACTTTATTTCTGTTTATTTTATGTTCTAGTAGCTTCTTTGAAGGGAAAACTAAAATATTTGTTGCTATAAGGTAATATATATTTATACATTAAAAATAAAATCATGAGAATCATGATCAATACAACAAATACAGAAGAAAAGATAAAACAAATCATTAAACAAATTTTAAAAAGTGGGTCTGTATTTATCTCCAGATCTATCCATCCATCCATCCATCTATCAATTATCTGTATGAATAATTGCCATTTGAAGACTGGGATTCAGGCTGAACTTCAAAAAATAAAATCTATCCAGATGATAATGAAAAGAAACACAGCTAAATTTAAAAAGGTGAAAAATGACTGACTCTAGAGGAGTAAGAGCACATATATCAAGAAAATGGTAACAAAAATATCAAATGTCTACAGGTTAATATTAGGGAATCTATAGGGAAAGAAGAATACTTCATATTAATAAGTGAGCTACCACATCAGTATAATAATCATGATCTCCATGCATCTTTAACAAGGTTTAAAATGTAGATAGCAAAAAAGATAGAAATATAAAAAAGAATTGAAAAGTCCATAGTCAAAACATAAGCAAAGATATACAGTGTTTGACTATCATATCTGATAACCCTCTTTAAAGATAAGTACAAACCAGACTGGGTATAATGGCTCACTCCTGTAATCCTAGTACTTTGGGAGGCTGAGGCAGGCATATCACCTGAGGTCAGGAGTTCTGAGACCAGCCTGGCCAACATATTGATACCCCATCTCTACCAAATAATATGAAAATTAGCCAGGCATGGTGGCATGTGCCTGTAACCTGAGCTTCTGAGGAGGTTGAGGCAGAAGAATCACTTGAACCTGGAAGGCAGAGGTTGCAGTGAGCAGAGATTATGGCATCATTGCACTCAAGCCTTGGGAACAGAGTGAGACTCCATCTGAAGAAAAAAAAATACACACACACAGACACACACACACACACACACCCCTACAGGAAAACAAATATTATTTTCAGGCACTTGATACATTGTCAAAACTTATCCACACAATTTAGCCACAAAGGACATCGCAGCTTTTCGCCTCAAAGCAGAAATCAGGCAGGACACATTTGTGGACAATGCTGAAATAAAATTAGAAATGAAGAGCCAAAAATAATCTACACAATAAAAGTTACCTAAAGGTCTGCATTCTCTTTTCTAAATAAGTTCTGTATTAATAAACTAAATTTACAAACTAGAAAGAAGCAACAGTGAAAGCATGACATGTCAAAACCTGTGGGGACAGGTTTTTACTCACTGTTCTTACTGAGTGGTGACTTGCCAGTCACCCTTCTGGGTGGCCCACAGACCCTTCCTAATTTTGGCACCTACTGCCTTTGGACTTGGAGTTCCTCAGGACTTATTTCTTCCTTCTTCCATGTGATTGGGCTCATGCATACGTTCAACCTATGTTTTCCTTAAACGAGATCCTTTATTTCTATCTTTATTGAATTCTTCAGTTACATCAAAATATATGTTAGATGTGGCATATCTATTTTCTGTTCCTTGTTTGAATACTAGATAGGAGCTGAGGCTGCAGTACATACAGTCCTTAATTTTTTTTCTTTAAAGTGTTATAAAACCATAAGATGTTAGACTTGACAGGGTTCTTATAAATCATCTTGTCTAAGTCCCTTATTCTACAGATGACAAAACTGACTGCAAAAAGGAGACCTGCATGAGATTACCTGCGAGTCAGGTGTAAGGCTGAGATAAGAGCTCAGCAGTCCTGAGTGATGTAGCCCTCTTTTCCCTTTACCATTTCACTTCTGTCTGTACACAAAATATTCATTCTTCAGAGAACTCTGTTGACAGTTTAGGCCCCTATGTTGAGTATAGCCAGTTAGAGTAAAGGATTAATCCATTATATATGCTTACTGCTAAATGATGATAGCAGAGACACTCCTATAAATCTTTATGTATCAATAACAGGGATCATAATTTTATAGCTGTGGGGAAAGTCTAAAGATTATCTTATGAAGTCTTTTCTTCAACTGTGAACAGCAGATACTATCATTCACATTTTAAAGATACAGATGCTAGAAATCAGCAACACTAAGTGCCTCATAGAACTAAAAAATCTTGGCCTGGCACAGTAGCTCACGCCTGTAATCCTAGCACTTTGAGAGGCCAAGGCAGGCAGATTGCCTAAGGTCAGGATTTAGAGACCACCCTGGCCTAAATGGTGAAAACCTGCCTCTACTAAAAATACAACAGATTAGCCCAGCATGGTGGCAGGTGCCTATAATCCCAGCTACTTGGGAGGCTGATCCAGGAGAATTGCTTGAACCGGGGAGGCAAAGGTTGCAGTGAGCCAAGATTGTGCCACTGTACTCCAGCCTAGGTAACAGAGAAAGACTCCATCTCAAAAAAAATAATAATAAAAATTTAAAACATAAAATAAAATAAACTACATTTGAACTTTGGGTTTCTGACTCTATATCCAGAGTTTTGACATTCATCTCATCTATGTCAATGCACTCTGTGCTCCTTTTAGAATATCCTCGAACGGAATCTGAGTGGGAAAATAGCTTTGCCCTGAAGATGTTCCTCTTCCAGTTTGTCAATTTAAACAGTTCCATCTTCTATATCGCTTTCTTTTTGGGAAGGTAAGTCAACTTTTTGCACATTATCTTTGCAAGGTGAAAAAACGCAGTCAATACTTTAACTGACAATTACTGTTCTCACTCGAATAACTTCCGACAGCTACCAGCAATTAAAGTTGGCACACACAAAAAAATACCTATTAGCTGCATTTGAGTTGAATTGTGTCTGTTTTATCATCAGTAACAGTTTTGTTAAAGAAGAAAAAAATTATTATGCAATCTTGTGTTATAATTCCTTAGTGTGGAAACCTCTTCTACCTATTATCATCTTACCTATTATCTTTTTCCACCATTAATGCAAAATATGAAAAAGCCACATACAAACTAATGATTCTGCTTTGCCATGCACTTAACACTCCATCCAGTGCCATGGAAACATATTGATGATGGAAACTTTTTGGACCAAGCAATTCAGCACTACTGTAATAGTCATTAACTAGGTCAACAAAACATTAAGACTGCCCATGTGGGAGTTGGAAATGTCATCCAGTTGGTTTGTCTGTACTTTCTTGACCCATTAGTTCATGCATCACTTTTTTCTTTTTAAGTCAGATACTTTGATGTTCAACATAGCAGAAGTCAACTGGAGACAAATTGCACCAGTGATCATTTATGTCCACCCACACATGCACTCGTTGTGATGCCTTAGTAGATGTTCTTCAGTGAACCGCACTGAAATGCTAATGAACTAAAATGCCTTTTTACAGATTCGTTGGCCACCCAGGAAAATACAATAAACTTTTTGACCGGTGGAGACTGGAGGAAGTAAGTAATTTTGGGAGTGTGGGTGCAGGAATAGGCATGGATATGGGCCAGTTGCTGTGGGAGGAAGGGAGCTAAAGAAAGGAGGAGAAGTTCAGCAAAGTCTTTGGATATTGAAGACACATTGTTCAGAAAGGAGGCAACTACATCTTTTCAAAAAAGGGGATGGATTGAAAAGTTAAACCCCAAGATTCTCACCTCAACTCTCTTTATTTTTTTAATCATATTAATTTCTTTCATTTACAGACCCCAGGCATTTAGCTCCAATAATTTTCCTTTTTTTTTTTTGGAAATTATTATGTATTGGGTAAATTTTCACACTTTTAAATATGTTAGGTTTCCTTTTAGTCCAAAAGACATCATACTTGAAACACCAACATATAAATATGTAAGACTCGCATTTCTTTATTGGTTTACAATGTGTATATTATATGAAAAAACTGCCCAGCAGTAGTATTGCTGGGTTACCAGATAGGCATATTGTATATTTGCACTGAGAAACACACCTCCAAATGCCACCCCTACCTAGAATGCAGGAGCTTGCTGCTTCAGTAATTGGCCAGTAGTAGCATTTTTACTTTTACCAATCTAATAGCCAATGATTTTAGTTTCTGTAATTATGAATGAGATGGATAATATTTTTCATATGTTTCTTGAACATTGTATATTTCTGTATGTGTGTATATACTATTCCTGTCCATTTTAAGTAGACTATTTTTCTGTCTTACAAATACATAAACAAATAAAATTAGGCTCTGTTCTTTCAAATTTACTACATTTTGTCCTCATTTGCTAATGTATCTTTTAATTGTTTTGATACTTTTTTTTTAACAAAGCTGTAGAGCATTTTCTAATCAAAATATCACTGTTTTATGAAAAAACCTATGAAGGTTTGAGGAATAGTATCATGCCAAAAAATGTTTTCTCATTTCTAAATTTTTTTAAAGATCACTTATAATTTTTACTAATGTTAATTTTAAATATTGATATCTTTGACCTATTAAAAGTTTATTTTGGAATAAGGTGTAATCAAGTTTTTTTGCCCCCAGTTGAAAGCCACATGTTTAATAAAAATACATTTTTTTTCACTCAGCAAAATGCTATTCCAGATCTACTGTATTGTATATCACACAATTTTGTCTATTCCTAGAATCTGTTCTCTCTTCTTGGTCAAAATATCTATTCCTTTTTTAGTTCAAAATTGTTTCAATTATTCAAATATAAAAGTCAATTTATAATTTATGTATGGTGGTATTAGTAGGAGGTCATAATCCAGAGAGAGGCCAAGAAGAGTCCCCAAGAAAATTGAGTAGAGTTATTTCTAGGCTTTTTTTTTTTAAAGGGAGCACTCAGGGGAGTTCTCCTTTATGTTGTCTCCCTAGAACATTCTAGAAATTGATCAGAATGAAAGGATAGATTCTAAAGTTTCCTAAGAAAATATGCTTTATAATCAGAAGCCCATGTACAAAGGCAAACTAACATTGCTGCTTACCAGTCATTTACCCTTAATTTAGTCTCTCTGAATATCCGGGTTTTTGTTTCTTTGTTTGTTTCTGTCCTAAATAGCAGTAGCAATACTTAGATTGCCAAGTTGCTTATAGATAAGAGGTAATTTACAAAACACAATTAACACACCCCCTGGAGTGTGGTAGACATTCTATAAGTTGTTGCTGATATTTATCAGTGCTCTGTCTCCACAGCTGCCTGTGTATTATTCTATTGACCAAACACAAATTAAGGCATTTCATAATCCGGGGCTGCCTGGAAGTCCCCAAATCCAACTTGCACTTTCCTTTCATGACCCAGAATTATGACTGTATCTGCTAAAAGACTGATCACCTACCCAGTTTGGGCTTACTATGTGCTAACATACTCCAGCAATTGTTTCTAAGTGCTCTCTGTGTATTAATGCATTTAATCCTCACAATTCTATTATTATATCCATTTTACAGATCAGGAAACAAAGTCATAGATGTGCAGTGCCTGCAATTGCAAATGTAATTTTTCTACAATTATACAAACATACAAACTGATAGAGTTACTATTTAAATCTTTTCAGGGTAGCTTCTGAACACTGTGCTTACCAGCCACCATTAGGATGGCATACAGATATAATAAAAGACATAATGAAAATTTATTTTATTGAGAAATTGCTGTCTGATTGCTGGCTCACACATCTATGTTGGATTTAGAGTAAGCATACTAAAGTAAGTGAAGGAACATGGATATTAGAGTCTGATAGTTCTTTCTGTCACTTAGCTTTATCATCTACAGAGTGAAGATACCGACTACCTTCTCACAAGGAGTAAGAGAAAAATATATGACAGCATCTAGTTTGGCTTGCCCATGGTCATACGATTTTGGGTGGTGCAATTGGAATGAATGCCTGTGTCTTCCTCACACTTACTCAAGCCCTTTTATACATTCTAAGTATGGGCTCTTTTTACCAAATGAAATTTAGAGTTTTGATAGACTGGCTTTATGCAAGGCCATCATTATGGGAATTGACAAACCCACAAAAACTATTGGACCCCCTTATCGTTTTTACAAATCATAAAGTCTTCAAGGCTCAATTTCAAGGAAATTATAAGTGGCTTGTCTTCTAACTATCCTACTTGGGCCTATTTTTTGTGGGGAGTGAAATCACATGATCCTATGATCATCTTCTTTTTCTCATCCCACAAAATAATATGTTTGTCTTAAACCCACACTTCAAGGCAGCAAACACATTGGTAAATGGAATTCATCCTTAGTATAATATAAAAGAGCAGTGGATTAGGGAACTGGGGTAAGGCTTTCATTTCCACAGCACCAGTCAACACTGCATGGCCTTGGGCAAGTCAGTTTGCCTCTGAGTCTGTACAAAAATGAAAAGTTTCAGCTTGCAGTTATGATCTGTGATTTGCCCCCATAGCTTAATAATTATTCTGCCTCAGTCATTCCAGTGAACCTGTTTATTATAAGACATATGTGCAAAGTTTAGGAAATGCTAAATTCAGCCTAGAAAAAGAGGTTTGCTTCGATGGGAGAATTTAGACCTATTCATGCAGTAAGCATGACCATTTGCAAATCTCTCAGGATCAGATTAGGGAGTCTTAAATTACTGGGCTGGAACAGGAAAAGCAGGCTCTTTGTGTCTTAATAATTTGTTCTCTTTGAAGTTCCACTAGTACCAATTTAATAGAAATGGAAACTGTGGATCAAAGCCATAGAGAAGACAGTCGTCCTTATGAGCAGGACATGGACCTATTCCTAAAGAAACAGTCCCACGTCTTCCCACCCCAGGGTCTTCAATAGGGCAAAATTTTCAAGTAAAATACATTGGTTGCAATTTTCGTTGAAATGACATTTTTTGTGTTTGTGGGTCTCTAATAGTAACTTACTGAAAATATGAAAAGCAGAAAAGCACAGAGGAAAGAATGGGATCATACTGACGAATTATTTTTGTGGCATTGCATTTATCACTTAAAAATACATTGTAATATATGTAGATACTTCTTCTCCAGAGGTTCAACACCTCCCACCCTCTTGAGAATGGGCTAGACTTAGTGGCTCCCTTTTAAAGAATAGAACAGAAAAAGAGAAAAATGAGCAACTTTCCAGTGGAAAAAATTGGAAAACACTGCATTAACCAATTAACATCATCAGTGATGTCGTGTGCTTCCCATGTATTCCTGATAGGATGTGAGGGAAATTCCACTTCACCTTTGTGATTGATTAGTCTCTCCAAAACATGTAACTCTGGTCTAAACATAAGAAAAACATTTCATTAAGTTGGTCTTCGACCTCTGATATCCTTTCTTCTGCTTGATCAATTCGGCTATTCAAACTTGTGCATATTTCACTAAGTTCTCATGTTGTATTTTTCAACTCTGTTAGTTCATTTATATTCCTCTCTATATTGTCTGTTCTTTTCAGCATTTCATCAAACCTTTTTTCAAAGTTCTTAGTTTCTTTACATTGGGTTAGAACAAGTTCTTTTAACTCCTAGAAGTTTCTTATCATCCACCTTCTGAAGCCTACTTCAGATAATGGAACACAGGATTACAGCAAAAGATTCTATTTGTAATTTCTACCCTTCCCATTGCCTCCCCCCCAAAAAAACTGTACATGAGTTTACAAACATATTAACATATAAATAATGAGAACGGTCCTGGTGGAGCCTCCTGTCCCTGCTGGAGATGAACACTGAGGGGCACTGTGCCCACACAGACTGCCTGTAACATTGGGAGTCTCATGGCAGCTGTCCCGGGCCTGCAGCTGGCTTCTTCAGCACCTCCAGGTTCAACCACGAGTTTGTCTCTGCTGTGCCCAGGGTAGAGCCCAGGGGCTTCGAATGTGTGCAGCTCCCCGACCCGTCATCACTCCAGCTGGAGCTCATGCTGGAAGGGACGCTTCCTCTCCCGACAGTGAATAAACTTAATGAAATAAAACTACAAGACAAGAATAGAGAATACAGAAAAAAGGATAAAAAGGAATAAAAGCAAAGTCTCCAAGAAATATGGGACTATGTGAAAAGACCTAATCTACGTTTGATTGGTGTACCTGAATGTGATGGAGAGAATGAATCCAAGCTGAAAAATACTCTTCAGGATATTATCCAGGAAAATTTTCCCAATCTAGCAAAGCAGGTTACTATTCAACCCCAGGTAATACAGAGAACACCACGAAGATATTCCTCAAGAAGAGCAACCCCAAGGCACCAGGATTGAAACGAAGGAGAAAATACTAAGGGCAGCCAGAGAGAAAGGTCAGGTTATCCACAAAGGGAAGCCTATTAGACTTACAGCAGATCTCTCAGCGGAAACCCTACAAGCCAGAAGAGAGTGGGGGCCAATATTCAACATACTTAAAGAACAGAACTTTCAGCCCAGAATTTCATATCCTGCCAAACTAAGCTTCACAATTGAAGGAAAAATAAAATCTTTTATGAACAAGCAAGTACTCAGAGATTTTATTACCACCAGGCCTGCTTTACAAGAACTTCTGAAAGAAGCATTATACATAGAAAGGAACAACCAGTGTTAGCCTTTCTAAAAATATACCAAAAAGTAAAGAGCATCGACATAAAGAAGAATTTACATCAATGAATGAATAAAATAGCCAGTTAACATCAAATGGCAGTAACCCTAAATTTAAATTGACTAAATCCCCCAATCCAAAGATACAGCCAAAACCTAACGATATGCTATATCCAGACCCATTTTATATCCAAAGATACACAAAGACTCAAAACAAAGGGATGGAGAAAGATTTACCAACCAAATTGAGAGCAAAAATAAATAAATAAACAAAAAGCAGGAGTTCCAATTCTCACATTCGATAAAATAGATTTCAAAGCAACAAAGATACAGTGGTAAAAGGATCAATGCAACAATAAGAGCTAACGATCTTAACACTCAGATACATAAGACCCATAATGAGATTTAGACTCAACGAGACAGAAAATTAATAAGGATATCCAGGACATGAACTCAGATCCAGAACAAGTAAACTCAATAAATACTTATAGAGCTCTCCATTTTAAATATACAAAATATACATTGTCCACTTTAAATACACAAAATATTGATCAGCCATTATTAATACCCATTTTTAGAATAAAGCAATATTCCTGTTCTCTCTCCCTCTTTTTCTTCCTCTTTCTTCCTCTCCTTCTCTCCTCTTTTTCTTTAAAAAAAAAAGAAAAACATTAGACAAACTTAGATTGTGGGACTTTCTTCAGGTTACACACTCATCAATCCTCAAAACATTTAAAGTTATGAAAAACTGAGAAGCTGTTCAGACCAGAGGAGACTAGGGAGATGTGAAAAATAAATGCAATCGGGTATGTGGGGTTGGATCCTAGAGCAGAGAGAGGAAAACCAGTGAAATCCAAAGAGAGCTTTGCATTTAGCTAATTGTAATGTACTAATATCACTTTCTTTTGTCACATATACCATTGTAATGTACAGAGTAACAGCTAGAACTATCTTTGCAAATTGTCTATAAATGTAAACTTATTCTGAAATAAAGAAGTTATTGAAAATAATATAAACATTATGCCATAGAATTAACGACTTTCTATCACTTTGATTGTTCATGGTTATATAATATTCCATAGCATTTATTAAATGTGATCAAGCTTAACACAGCTTGGCAAACAATAAGTGCTCACTAAAAGTTAGACGTGTTGCTATTACTATTATAATTTTGATCATTATTTCATTATAATTACTGAAGAATCCCCTCATCAAGTATCCTCATACATGCTGTTTCTTTCTTGTTTTCGTTTTTTAATACACAAGATGGTGCGACCCAGCTTTAAAATTTGCTGCACAGTTTAAAGGTGGGCATGCCTGAGCCAACTGGGAAGAAGACTAATATCATTATTACTCTTATGTTCTATTTCAGTGTCATCCTAGTGGCTGTTTGATAGACCTCTGCCTCCAGATGGGTGTCATTATGTTTTTGAAGCAAATATGGAACAACTTCATGGAACTGGGATACCCGTGAGCACATTATTTTCAAACTTGCCTAATGTGTAGTTACAAAGAAAACTAGAGGAGGTGTGAGTAGTGCTTAAGAATTTGGGCGTGGTAATCAGACAGATGATGGCTCAGTTCCTGTCTGCTTCTTGCTAAATGTCTGACCATGTGTAAATCAAACCTTTCAGAGCCTGTTTTAGCTAAGAATGTATCAACAATATATCTACCTCAAGAACAGCTGTAAGGGTTAAATAGAATAATGAATGTAGAGTAACTTGTTTAATGCATTAAGACACTTGTTACTAGTTTGAAAACATGATTGACACTATAGGTTCTTGAATGTAAAAATAATTTTCTGGGGTGTGTCTTTGGCTACCAGCAGACCAAGTTTGTTGATTAAGAAAGACAGCCTTCATTCCTCCCAAAAGAATCAAGCAAAGATCAAATCCTGGATGGGAAGCTTTGTACTCTTTGTTACAACAAAGAAAAATGTTAGAACAGGACTGATTGTAATAACATCAAACAATAGCATTCTATTTTCATTATTTTAAATGTTTTAGCTGCCTGTGAAATGCTTACAGAGATTCTGAATGCTCACTTTCACATATATTAAAATAATATATACTTTCCTTTAAAATAGAGCAAACTACTGGGTATTTAAAACAATATGATATTGAAGCTTGGAGCCTATTCAACTAAAACATGACTTTGAATTAATTTCTTGACTATTGGGAAAACGCTGGTTAGTTGTTTGATATAAGTAGCTTGGGCTTATATATCAAATTATACTCTTATTTTTTTCTTTTAGAGGTACATATTTTATCAGAACATACCTGAACAAAGACCCGGAGGTTCCAGAAGTGATATTAACCCTGAAATCTGCTATAAAGTATTGTGTTAATTTACAGGCAATCTTAGAGAATGTGCTGTGAAGTACCCAGGCCTGGTTTAAATTCCTTCTCTCTTCCTTGCTAAATTTACTTAAAATTTCCTAGACATCTGTAAGACTTTTTTACTCCATTTATAATATAGGGGATTTGTAAAGATTAAGTGAGATGTCTTGACTCAGTGCTTTTTAAACCCTCAGCGTAAATGACAGAATCTTTTTGTGAAGAGAGTTTTATACAGACTTAATATTCAGAACAAATTTATGCAAATCTCTCCTAAACAAAGAGAGAATAGAGGATTGGGGAGCCCAGTTCTTTTGTAGTATTCCTTCCTATACTTGGGTCATCTCTTTAAAACAGGATTTAGGAAACATTGATTGAAAGAAACAGGAAATTAGGTGTTAGATGCTAGCACAGGATGTAACATGCTATGAGTACTTCATAAGTATCAACAAGATGGTGTGGGGGGTCATTGCAGTATAAAGAAGTTTCTTTTTATTATCACTACTCATGGGCTGCCATACTTGCTGTGTACTTTAGACAGGACATTTTCATTATGACCTTGCCATAGGAGTCAGACTGGATCACGTATATTTAATCCTAAGGATACCATGGCACATCCTACTCTTCCCAATACCTAGGCAAAGGCTTTGTTAGCGAAAATTTAGCGGGAGTAGACCAGCCAAAACCACAATTTTCTTTCTTCAAGCACAACTTTAAACAGAACCAAAATAAATATAATAGAAACAGGCAGATCTGCCTCAACTGTCACCTCCAGCCCTTTATTGCCTTCATGAGGCTCCGGAGGCAACCTCATGGGGGAAGCACTGCCTGACATTTGTTCTGTGGTTGCTCCTCCAACTGCTACTTAGGTTCCATGATTAAGGGTACTGTTTACTGAGTCTTGTAAAATTCACTTTGTCCTGGAGATAATTTTCACTGAGCTCTTAAATAATTCATTACCCAGGAGGTCACAATATGTCTGAGTCACATAATTCCAAGATTGTATTTGGGCTAAGAAAACAATGTTGTTACTTCCTTTCCAGGTCTGAAATACAGACTCATGGACACAGACTTATTGCCTAGTAATTATTGTTCACTGCAATAGCAGAATGTAATAATCACACTTAGACCCCTCATGTTTGTAAGCACAGGGAGGTGAAACAACTTGCTAAAAATCACATGATTAATGCATCGTGGGATGGGAACTAGAACTTAAATCTTTTGAAATCCTACCCAAGGGTCAATTAGTTTATGTGAAACATGATTTTATTCCTGTTCAAAGAGTATAGCTCAGAATATTTTATGTTATGAGCAATGAAAGGGTCAGACCTAAGCACAGCAGGCAACATAGAAGTTTAAGTATTTATATGGGTGGGGAGAGGGGAAGAAGGAATCATAGAAATAGTATTTGTTTAATCAATGTCAAGGACCATTTTAGTGTACGGGATGAATTCCTAGGTAAATATGTAGATTTTATAGGACCTAGGAGAATTATGGAAGGCTGGCACCTATTATCCTATGCTAAAGTTTTAAAAAGATTTTTTTAAAATTCTTTAAGATTTTTCAAACTTTCAAAATGTGTTTTATAAAAGGTAAAACCAAAAACTATTATAAGAGGTAAAACCAAATATCTCCAATTCTGAGGAGCTGGAATTGGGTTTACTCATTTCTTGATTCACTATAATTGTTAACTGGGTGCTTGAATCAGATCTCAAAAGCCCTTGGTCTGCTCTGTGATGTAGGCTGATCCAGAACTGGTGGTCACGACATAAAATCAAGCGGGGAATACATGATGCTTCCATACCTCAGTGGGAAAATGACTGGAATCTGCAGCCCATGAACCTTCATGGACTGATGGATGAGTACTTAGAAATGGGTAAGAAAAAAAATCTAGAGGACTATTTGGCCTTCTTGATATTATTTTTCTACTTCACACAAGCTTTGGCTCAACAGAGAAAATTATATCTCTCCTTTCCAACCCGAAGTATTACAAAACACATCTGCACCTTTACCTCAAAGAGCTAGAGATACTAACCCTCGGTAGACTCACGTATTTTGTTCTCTGAGAGCCATGCATTGACCAAAATGAAGCTTTTTCTCACATTGGAACACAATTGGAAGCAAATGGTTTGAAGAAACAAAACAATACTGAAGCAGTTTCTAAGTTAAGAAACCTACCATTCTACTCACATAAAGCAATAGTTATTTTTCACAATAAACCTTTGCACAGACTCAGTCTGAATATTAATTTCTTTGAGAATATTATTTTTAATAAGAAAATGAGATTCTCATTCCAATTGTTAGAATCACTGAGTGTTGCCTTAATATTTGCTTCTCTCTGGCCTTCAGTTTTTTTATCTGTGGAAAGTGAGGACAATATTAGGTTTCACTTTCTCTTCCTCCTCTTCCTCCTCCTCCTTCTTCTTTCTCTTCTTTCTCTTTCTTCTCCTCCTCCTCCTGCCCCTCCTTCTCTTCCTTCCTGTTCTTATTCTCCTCCTCCTTCCTCTTCTCCTCTTCCTTCTTCTTCATCTTTCTTCTTCTTGTTCCTCCTCCTCCTCTTCTTTGTCTCCAGTCTTCCCTCCATTTCTTCTTCTTTTTCTCTCTTCTTCATGCTGCATTATACAGAGTTAGAAGGCCTATAGACTTTCAGTTCATTCAGAACTTAATTTGAATACAGGTTTCAACATTTTCTACCTATCTGCCCTTCAGCAAGTTTGTTAACATATATGAGATAAAATTGTCCTAACTTAAAATGAGATGTAAAATGAGATAAACATATCTACTTTGTAGGGATATTGAAAGCATTAAAGGCAATTTATATAAAGCATCTAATTTGTCACAAAGGAAGTTTGTGGCTTTCCTTATTAATTTCCTAATGCTCTTCCTTTGCAGTTTTGCAGTTTGGTTTTACCACCATCTTTGTTGCGGCTTTTCCTCTAGCCCCTCTTTTGGCTTTGTTAAACAATATCATTGAAATCAGGCTGGATGCATACAAATTTGTTACCCAATGGCGGAGGCCTTTGCCAGCCCGAGCAACTGACATAGGTAAGATTCAGAAGTTAAATGGTTTTTAAGTTACTAACACCAAGAAGTGTGCTATGGTTTGAGTGTGCCCCGGATTCATATATTGAAATTTAATTGTCAGTGTCATAGCATTAAGAAGCCTTTAAGAAGTGATTAAGCCATGATTTCTTATGAATGGGATTAGGACTCTTAGATAAAAGCTTGAAGGAGTGGCTTCAGTCTCTTCCAGTACCCAAGGTATGAGGACACAGCATTCATCCCCTTTTTGCTTTCCCACCTTCTGCTATGTGAGGACACAGGGTTTGTCCCCTCCAGAGGATGCAGCAGCAAGGTGCCATTTTGGAAGCTGGAAGCTAGGCCATCTCCAGATATTGAACCCACTGGTGCCTTGACCTAGGACTTCCTAGCCTCCAAAACAGCAAGGAACTTAATCTCAGGTATTTTGTTATAGCAGCACAATGGGACAAAGACAACATAACTTGGTCCTACCTAGCATTATGTGGTTTTCTCCTGTGAGGACACCCTTCCAATCATAATAAAACTTAACACTTTTAGTCATCAGAAGGAAAAAGGAATATTAATTCAGTTGTGACAATGTTTATATTTAACATGCTATTTCATAAACTTGTTCATAACTAAAAAGGATTTCATATAGACCTTTCCTTGTCAATAGACACAGCTACGCCTCATGTTGTATAATTGCTGCACAGGTTTCTATTATAAGTGTATGGCATTTAAAAAATTATTACTTTAGCCAGAGATGTTTAGATTGCTTCAGTACTTTGCAATCTAAACAATACTGAAGTGACCATTTCATATATACTTTGCCAGATTATTTCCTCAGGATACACTGGAACTCCTGTTCAAAGAGCATGCACATTTAAGTTTTTGATACATAATTTGGCAGCATGTCCTACAGAAATGTTGTGCTGATTTACACACTTATCATAAGTACATTTCTCTATTCTGCAACAATTTCAAGTGTAATAAGGATTTTTAGATTGTTGTTCGATCCTTGAGAAACTGAAGAGGAAAATTTTTATTGTTCTATTTACTGGCAAAAAAAAACTTTTATTGTTCTATATTTCTTCTTTCTTAATTGTGTTTATGTTCTTTGGCCATTTGGCCATTGTATCTGATTTGGTAATCTGGCCCTATATTGGGAATACTAATCATATTTGTATGATTGGTATTTCATATAGTATTTTTATATATAAATATCTTTTTAAAGTAAAATATAATGCTCACTCTGTGTATTGTTATATATAATAGACATACATTTTAGGTGTATTATTGGCTATCTCCAGATATTGAACCTGCTGGTGCCTTGATCTAGGACTTCCTAACCTCAAAACAGCAAGGAACTTCTGTTCACTATAAATTACCAAGTCTCAAGTATTTTGTTATAGCAGCACAAAGGAACTATGTGTGTGTGTATTTTCATATAGATAAATATCTTATATATAATATGTAATATATGTAAAATATGTAGTTATATATAATATACACATTATACATATATACAGAGTAAAAATATACATATATTTTTACTTTAAAAAGATATTTGACAAAAATAAAGACAGACTCCAGAGTGACTGCAGATATTTCACAGTGTGCATAGTCATGTAGAACTTGAAGTTTCTTATATATTATTTTTACTGCCTCAGCAAGTTCTGTAAATTAGACTTTGAAATATCTTGTGCACCTGTGCCATGTCTCATTGTTGCAGACATGAATGCAGTCCTAATGGCATTTTGATTTTTAAATATTTCTAGATGAGATCTATCTTCCCTTTGTGGAAAAAGCATATTCAATAGCTATGATATCTGAATTGAAGTACTATACTAAGAAAGCACATCGTGGACAGAGCTGGGGTCCCAACATAAGTAAAACATTATTTCCAAAATAAGATTAATCATAGGGCTTTCATATTTTTTATTTTTGTTCACCATGATTAACCTTTATCTTACCAGGTATCTGGCTTGGAATTCTTGAAGGAATTGGTATATTGGCTGTGATAACCAATGCATTTGTGATTGCTATTACTTCAGATTACATCCCACGTTTTGTCTATGAATACAAATATGGCCCCTGTGCAAATCATGTAGAACAAAGTGAAAAGTAAGGTTAAAATTTAAATATTCTTCTGATCTGTTTTAACATTCATAATTAAAATGGGAACTTACTGGGAAGTTTTGTTCTGTGACTGTTAAGGGTAGTGTTATAAGCATTGCATTTATAATGTGTTTATTAGATGAAATCAAGCAAGGTAGAAAGGACAATAGTGTTATTAAAGCAAATAATCTTAGAGTCTAATGCTTTTACTTGGAAACCCATCACAAATATCAAAATATCAAAAATATATGTAGAAGTTACATTTTGTAAATAGAAGTTATCTTAGAAATCACCCAGTACAATCTTCTTACTGTATAGATGGGGAAACTGCAACCTATACTGGGTAATCAAATGGCTGAATGGAGGGAATGGTGCTAATTTTCGGGGAGAAGCAGAAAATCAAGGAACTGTCAGCTATATGTCTAGAGATTTTCAAAAAGGAATTTATAACTAAGGGCTTTAAGAATGCAAAATATTCTGTCTCCCATGTATTTGCTTTTAAAATTTAAATCCACTGTTTGTAACACAGTTTCTCAACCTCTGAACTATTGATGTTTTAGACCAAGTAAATTCTATATTTTCGTAGAGGCAGAGGGCTGTCCTGTACATAGTAGGATGTTTAGCCGCATTCTTCATCACCATCCAGTAGATTCCAATAGTAACCTCCCTATTCCCCAAGTTGTGACAACCAAAACTATCTCTGGTCATTGCCAGATATCCTCTGGGGACAAAATCACCCAGTTTAGACCCACTCCTTTAGGTCATATAGGTTTTTTACAGCCATTTCCTTGCTGAAATAAGGTATTGGGGAAAAATGCAAAAGGGCATTGGATTTGAGGAACATGGAGGAGTTGGAGACACATGTAACAGAGCAGTAGTTGGAGATCAGTCTTAGATGTGGAAGAAGCCAACAGGAGAAGCTTCTCCTGCTTCCTTCAGCAGTATGCAGCTGATCTGGATGTAGGACATGTGAAACAGCAGAATCAGCCCTGGAACAGGAGGAAATCCAGTGTTAACTCTGCTCAGGAGCTGACATTTTCTCAGATCAATGAAATACCTTTCTGGATATAAATGTCTTAATTTTTCAGAGAGGTGATAAAGGGATGGATATTTCCTTTGTATATTGCATATTTTGGGATCTTGTCAAAGGATTTAAACTTGATGTTAGACATTTGATGTTCAAGTTCTAACTTTGCCTTTTAGTAAAAGGCACATCATTAATCTGGGCCTAGTTTGTCATGATAAAAAGTGTTCATAGCTCTTATGATTAAGACATGGTGTCTGAGATAAGATCTTATGAACTATTAAGCACTATTTCAATATAAGTGGGATTTTGTATTCGTAGTTTAAAATACTCTGTTTTTCCTTAATTCAAAATAATCTAGAAGCAGACATTAACATTTTAAAATACAGTTTTTATATTTACGTTAGGGAGCCCTCGTCCATAGAAGCATTATTTGCCAGTGTCTTCACTGCCACCTAGTGGCAGGCGAAAATGAGATTGACAGGTATTCTACATTCCAGAACCTGCCTTTCATGTAGATAGCACCCGATCTCGTCTCCATATTCAATGGTTAGGAATGTAGACTAATTTCAAACAAAGAAGTGAAGGGCTTATGTTATGCTGACACCATACATTCAGAGGAACAAACACCCTGTTTAATTATTTTCCATATATGCTTAGCAGCTAAATTGGCACAGATTGAGATTGGAAATTTTTGGAGCAAAGTGGCAGTAGGACAAGATTACAGTGAGAGAGAAGGATATTGGGAAGAGAGTAAGTGAAATGATAAATTATTGGGTCTTAGATGGACAAGTAATTGAGTGAAGCCAGCATAGCTCTGTAATTAAGAATTCAAGGTTTAGAATCAAATAGATGTGTATTTGAATCTAGGTTCCAACAACTGTTTGTCTGAGGTCAGTCCTTCTTAACATGTGGTCTGTAGATCTCCTTCAGGGGTCCATGAAGTCAATATAATTTTTATAATGAAATTAAGATATCATTGTCCCTTTTAATATGTTTATATTTGCCCTAGTGATCCAAAAATATTGGTGAATAAAGTTTCTGTTAGTTTAAAGTTTGGTCTAAAGGCACCAAACAATATTAGTAGTGATTATATTCCTCACCATAATTTGGCCAACAAAAAATTTGAGTAAGAAGTTCAGTCAGTTCTCAGTGAAGCAGCAATAATTATTGATTTAATAAAATCTCCACTATTGAATGTCTTTTAAATATTCTATGTGACACAATAGGAATTGTGCCTAAAGCATTTCTGCTGCATAACAAAGTGTGATGGTCATCTCAAAGAAGGAAAAAACACACTGGTGATTGCTGATGTTACAAACTGAGCAAACTTTTTTCCAACATGAAATAATGATTGCCAGACAATCTATGATTGTTCAGACTTGGATCTTTAGCAGTCTTTGAAGGAATGCTCACAACTATTGCTATATTTATTGCCATTGATAAAGTTCAAGCACTGAAGTGAAAATTAGAATTTTGGATAACTTTTATTTACCACTTTGAGCTTAAAAGCTTCCCAATGCTTATTGATTTTTTTCTGATAAAAATAGTGATATTAACAATTGTGAGTTTTTTCATGTTCTATAGTAAAAATATATAAACATTTGGAAAAGCTGCATGATTCTAGGAATGAATATTTTCCAAATAACCCATATTTGATGTTACAAAATCATGAATGACTAAAAGATGAATTTAAAATACAAGTTAGACTTAGGGATTTTAATGTAACAGAATGAAAACTTTATTGATATGGTTTAAAATTCCACATTGCAACTAATCCTTAAAAAGTATCACATGTAAGGCCAGCGCAGTGGCTCAAGCCTGTAATCCCAGCACTTTGGGAGGCCGAAACGGGTGGATCACGAGGTCAAGAGATCGAGACCATCCTGGTCAACATGGTGAAACGCCGACTGTACTAAAAATACAAAAAGTCAGCTGGGCATGGTGGCGTGTGCCTGTAATCCCAGCTACTCAGGAGGCTGAGGCAAGAGAATTGCCTGAACCCAGGAGGTGGAGATTGCGGTGAGCCAAGATTGCGCCATTGCAAACTCCAGCCTGGGTAACAAGAGCGAAACTCTGTCTCAAAAAAAAAAAAAAAAAAAAAAAAAGTACCACATGTAGAACTTTGATGGATATCAATGAAAAATATCCACAATTGTTTCAAATGCTATTAAAATAATCTTACTATATGAGACCAGAGTTTCTACTTATTCTTCAACCAAAACAACATATTGCAACAGATTTTATATAGAACCAGATATGAAAATCTAGCTGTCTTCTATTAAAACAGGCATTAAATTGATTTGCAAACATTTAAAGCAGTCATTCTCCCTAAATTTTTTTCTTTTGGAAAATATAGGTAAAATAGGTCATTTACATTAGTTTATCTTAATATAAATTATTTTTGTTTTTATATGAATTAATTGACATTTTCTACATTTCTCAGCTTTAATTTCTTTCTTTATTTTTTTTTGAGACGGAGTTTCGCTCTTGTTACCCAGGCTGGAGTGCAATGCCGCGATCTCGGCTCACCTCAACCTCCGCCTTCTGGGTTCAGGCAATTCTCCTGCCTCAGCCTCCTGAGTAGCTGGGATTACAGGCACGCGCCACCGTGCCCAGCTAATTTTTTGTATATTTAGTAGAGACGAGGTTTCACCATGTTGACCAGGATGGTCTCTATCTCTTGACCTCGTGATCCACCCGCCTCGGCCTCCCAAAGTGCTGGGATTACAGGCGTGAGCGACCGCGCCCGGCCATCTCAGCTTTAATTTTTAATGTGTTAAAATATCAATAGATATATACCTGTGGAAAAAGCTTCTTCAGATCCTTAATAATTTTTTTAAATGCTAAGGGGTTTTGAGGCCAAGCATTTTTAGAATTATAGGCCTAGAGAAAGTTACTTAGTCTCTTTAAACCTTAATTCTTTAATCATTATGATGGAGATAAACTATATATGTTTTAAGGTTGTTGTAAAGATGAACCAACTTTAACAGTTCTTTGAACTTACCTAGATCGCTAAAGCATTGGTCATAATAACTCATTCTTGCCTCCCTTTCCTTTAATGTCCTCTTTTCCATCTTTAAACATCTTACAAATCAGTTGCCCAATCTCTGTAACCACTTCCTTGGATATGCAGGTCTCTGCCCCCGTTCACTTTGTTATGGAATTGCAGAATCACATCCTTGGTTCTCTGAACTCTTTGTCTACTCTGCACTGCACTCATGCAGCTGCGTGTGAATGATAGAAAACGAACAACCACACTGACTAGTTTCACTTTAAATTGGTATCACATACTTTGCGTGGACCTGATAAACGTATTTTTTTTTAGTCCATTTGCCCATCTACTTTTTTAGAGAAGTTTATCATGCCTTCTCCTTGCTCCTCAAGCCTTCTGCACCTTCTTTTTTATTCTTACTGAGCTGATGTTGCTTCCTACTTAAAAAAAAATTGAATCAATTAGAAAAGAACTTCCACAGATGTCTAATATCACATCTTCCTACCTACAGTATGTGTCCCATATAGCCTGCCTATATGGGACAGGCTAATAGTTCCTGGAAATAGAACCATCTGTGCTCCTGTATTAAAGGCAAAATTCCTCTACTTGTGCCCTGAATCCCTTTTCTCTGAGACCATTATTCTAGTTATTCACTCCTTTTTCCCATACCTTATGTGTTTTACCTCTATTTACTTTTTCACATTAACATCGAAACATGCTTGTATTCTTCTAATCAATAGATAAAGTTCTCCCTTGCCCCAGCTGCCTTCCAGTTACATCTTTATGTCTTTGCTCTCATTTGTAACAAAAACTACATCCAAAGAATTTTCTGTTCCTGTGTTCTCCAATTCCCCTCCTCCTCTTCCCTTTAAAACTCTTTTCAATAGCACATATGCTCCATGGCACCCCAAGATGTCACAACTTTCACATTATCAAACTCACTTGTCAACTCCCAGTTCTCACATAATTTGGCCTCTAAGCAGCATTTGACAATTGACCATTCCTTTTTTAATATACTTTATTCACTTGAGTTTCAGAAAGCCACATAATTTTGGTTTTCCTGCTACCAGCCTCACCCATCCAGTGATGTTTGCTAGTTTGCCACATCTCTCCATTTTAGTTTTGGAGCTCCCCACGGGCTCAGTCTGTGGACTTACTGTCTTCTGTATTTCTATTTATTTCCTTGGTCCTCTAATTCAATTTCATGGATTGATCTACTCTCATACCAGAATTCTAAACTTGAATATTCCACTGTCTACTTGGCATCTCCTCTTACATATCTAATAAACATCTAAA
Source organism: Callithrix jacchus (assembly GCF_049354715.1). NCBI lineage: Eukaryota > Metazoa > Chordata > Mammalia > Primates > Cebidae > Callithrix > Callithrix jacchus. Next base: position 92,015,248 of record NC_133511.1, read on the forward strand.
ACTTTGCATGCCCAAATTTAAACTCCAAATTTCATCCAATCCTGCTTAACCTTCAGCCTTCCCCATCTCAGTTAATAGCAATTTCGTAATTATGGTAGCTCACACCACAATCCTTGGAATCAGCCTTGAATACTTTTTTTTTCCACACCCCACACAATCCACTGGAAAACATGTTGACCCTGCTTTATAAACATCCCCTTTTCATACCACTTCCACTGCCACCACCTAGCTCAAGGCAGTATCATCTCTCACCTGGATCCTTGATCCTTAAAATTTAAGTTCATTCATGTAATTCATGTGGTCCCAAAACAGTAGTGTCTTCTTACCTCACTGTAAGAGCCAAAATCCTCCTTAAGTTCATACAAAGTGAGCTTTTTCTCTGAACTCATTTTCCAACACTATTTCCCTCCCTCCCATTGTTGCTACCACTGCTACCCTCTCAAAGTCCCTGGTTCGTGGCAAGGACTCTGCTTTTTCTGCTTGAAACTGTCCATCCCCAGATACCCTCATGGCTGCCTCTCTCAATTCCTAACCTTTTCTTATGTTATCTTCTTAACGAAGTCTACCCTAAGGACTCTACATGAAATTTTAACCCCCTCATCCCAGCTTCCCTTAGCTTAATCTATTATGTTGTGAGGTAGTCAAAGGGTTACATTGCTTTCTTTAAGAACATCCAATTTTTCCCACGCCATTTGTTGAAAAGACAATTATTTCACCACAGGACTGCAGTACCCTTTTTGTCATAAATCAGGTGAATTTATGTTCGTGGATCTGTTTTTGAACTATCTCTTCTTTCCATTGGTCTTTTGCCTTTCCTTGTATGAAATCAGTGTCTTAATTACTGTAGCTTTACAGTGAGTCAGTGTTATGTGCTGTAATCTGTACATTTTCTTCTTCAACATTGACTTTGCGAATATAGATTCTTTACATTTACATATAAACTTTAGATTCAATTTACCAGTAACCATTTTTTTAAATGTAAAAGAATTGACATTTTAACCAATCCTTAAATATGCTGACTCCATTTATTTGTTCATTGGATTGTCTGAGACATGTGATTTGTTTTTAGATCCCAGTGTAGAGGTCCTATATGGCATTTTTAGATTTATGCCCAGATATTTGGTATTTGTAATGTCACTATAAATAGTATTTGTTTAAATTTTATTTTCTTTCATTTGCTGCTAACATATAGAAATAGTTACTTTTTCTATATTGACCTTGTATCTATCTGGTGACTTTGCTAAATTCACTTATTAGTTCAAATGGTTTTTAGACGATTTTCTTTTTCCTGTATACATAATTATGCCATGTGTGAATAAAATCATATTTATACATTGTTTCTTTATGCTAATTCCAGTTTTATCTTTTTCTTCTACTTGTGTAGACAAAGTTGAATAGAAATAGTGAGAAGAGAAATGTTTGTCTTCTCCCTGACTTCAGGAGGAAGGGTTTGACATATTTAGCATTTCACTGTTAAATATGACATTAGCTATATGTATTTATGTAGATATTCTTCATCAGATTAAGATCCTAACAGATCTTTGGTTTGTTGAATAGTTTATTATGTCTGCAGTTTTATAAAATGTTTATTTATTTATATGTTCTTAAGATTTTCTTTTTGTTCTGTTAATGTAGTGAGTTCCACTGAGCAATTTTTATATGATGGAAAAAAAACTTGCATTACAAGAATTAGCTCCACTTGGTCATGAGATTCATTTGTGGTCTATGGAAGATTTAAACTTACCTTTTTCTTTCTGTCCCCACTGCCTCAAAACTTTGAGAGGCTCTGTGTTAGTGGCAGGCCTCCTCCCTCCTGCCACAGGACTTGCAGAAAGCCTTTTTCTCTTAAGTGCTATGACACTCTGGAAGATTTCATTCTGCCTTTGGAAACCAAGTTCACTCCCACCCCCATCTTTCCAGGCAGCCCAAAAACTTAGCAAATATCCCATGAGAAAAACATCCAGGCATTTGGGGCTTCTGTACCTTCCAATCTGTCACCCCAGCCCCATGCAATTGGCAAAACTCATTGGTATCTGTTGCCCTTGGCACAGCCCCTTTGCCGTGCTGAGCCTAATTCTTAGTATTCACCCAGATTTGACAAATGAATGCCTCCAGGAAAGGAAAAGAATTGGTGATTGCCAATTTCTCGATAAAGGACTTTTCTCTCTCTGGAACATTTGTTCATAAAACTTGATTTTTGTTACCAGAGGAATGCTGACTTATTGGAAAAATTACCTCATTTTTACTTCCATAGCACCTATTGTATTTTAATATTCTGTACAATTTACTTGTTATGTTTAATTTGTGCTTATGTCTTTCCTCACCCACCCTGCTAGAATGTAAGCTACCCAAGGATAGAGGTTTTTGCCTGTTTTGCTCACTATTAAGTACCATTAAGAATTTTTCCAATGAATCATAGATCTTGAAGGAATATATATGTTGAATAAGTAAAAAATAAGCAATGTTGGCCTGGCGTGCTGGCTCATGCCTGTAATCCCAGTGCTTTGGGAGGCTGCGGCAGATGGATCACAAGGTCAGGAGCTGGAGACCAGCCTGGCCAACATGGTGAAACCCCGTCTCTACTAAAAATACAAAAAATTAGCTGAGCATGGTGGCGCAAGAAAGCGAGACTCTGTCTCCAAAAAAAAAAAAAAAAAGCAATGTTTATTAGCTAACTACTTATTAATAATTGAATAGTATTATGTGAATGCATATTTATAAAACATATTTTATAGTGTTTTAATGCCTAGAAAGTAATTAGCAAAATGTCAAGTGTGTAGTAACGTCTTAATGAACATAAACCAGATGAAAAGGCAAGATAGGAATTACTGGAAGAAATTGGCATGGCAGGAATCTGTCTCATTAAGGTACAATTATCAGAGTTAAGGAATGGAATAAAAGAGCTGAGTTGCTAAAATTTATCATTAGAATGAAAAGAATGATTATATTTATAAAATTCTGGTATTTGTAATAAAATAATTAGACTAGAAACGTGTGAATCTCTTGAGTCACATGATTTTTTTTCCTCCCAGTTGCTTGAAGGGATATGTCAACAATAGCCTATCCTTCTTTGACCTGAGTGAACTTGGTATGGGAAAATCCGGTTATTGCAGGTACTTGTAATAGTTATCTTTCCTGCTTGCTTTCAGCATTTCACCTACTCCCCTCTGCATGTTAATAAGCACATTTAAACTGTTATTTTGGCAAATCAAGAAAATTCGGGCCTCCACTCTTTGATCTCTATTTTTCATTCTGTTTGTTTCTGTGGATTTCAGGTACCGAGACTACAGAGGTCCCCCTTGGAGTTCCAAACCCTATGAGTTTACTTTACAATACTGGCATATCCTTGCTGCTAGATTGGCCTTCATTATTGTGTTTGAGGTAAGTCACAAGCTGAGATGAAAATTACTATAGATAAATGCTTTTCTAAATGATTTATCTGTTGTCTCTTTGAAATCAGTTTCTCACTGACTGCCATAAAAATACTTAAGTAGATCCCATAAAAGGCTTAAATACAATGAAAGCATTATAACAAGTACAGAAAAGCAAGAGCTGAATAATGTAAGAATGTATATTAATTTAAATACCAGGAAATCAGGGTTAAAAAAAAAAGCTACTGCAAGTTGAGTTGGAAACTTTTGAGCCTCCTAGTTTTGAGCCTTTTACTAACCAAGTTTAAAAATAAGAATGATTTTTATCATCTTAATAAAACAACCCATATTGATTCATTGGGGTAGAAAAAACTGAACAATCAATTCTAATGACAGTTTATCACTTACATATTTTTATAAGGGACACTGGGTGATTCAATAGATTGTGCTCGAGAATATTTAAAAATACAGAGATTTGAATCAGATCTATACAATAATATCAGATTGTAATCCAGTGAAGAAATTTGGCAGAAACTATTGTATTATTGACTTGTTTAGAATATAATTACTTCAATACAGTAAATAATTTAGCACTAGGATATATTGAGTATTTACTCTCTGAGGTAACCAATAAGGTCAATAAAAAGACTTTAAATGAATCTGTTTTATATGACCACACCAATTTATTGAGAGAAAAGGTAACTATGTCTAAGACTTTTGGAACAAATATTTTTAAAGGTAATATACCTCTCAACTGGTCTCCAAAAAGTACTTCAAATTTTGTAGTGAAATATCCTTCATCATTAAAATGAAATGCTTACCCCTAAAACACAATAAAAGTTTTTAAATCACTGGATTGGAAATACGCTGTAACTCTTACATCAGACACTTTTACTTCATCAGGAGACATACATATAGGCTCAAAGTCATTAAATCATAGAATTTTGGTCTTGGATGATACCCTTAGGGGTAAGCATTTCATTTTAATGATGAAGGATATTTCACTACAAAATTTGAAGTACTTTTTGGAGACCAGTTGAGAGTTATATTACCTTTAATTTTTATTTTTATTGCCCATGCTTCTGAGTTCTTACCCAAAAAAAATCTCTTCGCAGGTCTATGTCCTAAAGCATTTCCCCAGTGTTTTTCTTCTAGTGGTTTCATAGTTTCAGGTTCAACACTTGTCTTAATCCATTTTGATTTGACTTTTAAATATGGTAAGAGATAAGGGTCTCATTTCATTCTTTCACACATAGATATCCAATTTTCCCAGCACCATTTACTGAAGAGACTATCCTTTATTGCATTAAATATTTCCCCTTTGAGTGCCATTTAGAATGAGTTGAATAAACTTCATTCTTATAAAATAATTCTGCATTAAGTTCTAATTGTCAATGCTATTAAAATTATACTAAATTGGCCGGGCATGGTGGCTTACACCTGTAATCCCAGCACTTTGGGAGGCCAAGGCAGGCGGATCACCTGAGGTCAAGAGTTTGAGACCAGCCTGACCAACATGGAGAAACCCTGTCTCTACTAAAAGATTAGCTGGGTGTGGTGTTGCATGCCTATAATCCCACCTACTCCGGAGGCAGAGGCAGGAGAATTGCTTGAACCTAAAGGCAGAGGTTGTGGTAAACCAAGATGATGCCATTGCGCTCTAGCCTGGGCAACAAGAGTGAAACTCCATCTCAAAAAAAAATTATATGAAATTATTTTTCCTCAGGGACTGGAAGCATATCCCTCCTTACTAATTTAATTATAGGAAACGTTTTAAGTTTTATTCCTATACCCTTGAGGCACATTTCTGGATATTTCTGTGAATATCAAATAATTTTATCAAGAACAAACCTTTTGATCATCTGCTTTTATATGGAAAAACATGACCTGCCTTACTATGATCTACTCTGCAGTTAAAATTTCTTGGGACACATATAATTTATCTCAGCTAAAGTACATTGAATTCTTCTTTTCCACATAGACTATTATCTACTAAGAATCCATTAGGAATGTGTTATTTTCCCCAGATTTTGCTAACTCTATTAGTATCATTTTTTTTCCTTTCTGAGAAATTGAAAAATCTTCTCTTTTTCATAGGAAAAACAGGATGCATTTATAATAACAGGAGGTAATATTTAAGCAGGACTGACACTATACCAAGCAATCCTTGAGTCATATATATACACACACACACACATATGTATATTGTGTGTATGTATATGTGTGTGTGTGTGTGTGTGTGTGTACTGATGACAGCCTTTAAGAGGTACTATTATTATCACCATTTTAGGGATAAGACAGAGAATATAGGTGACTTGCCTGAGGCTAAACAACTAGTAAGTATAAGATTCAAACTCAAGCAGCCTCATTAAACATGTATACTTTTAACCACAGAAATACTGCCTTTGAGTTTTATTTCTGCTTTTTTTAAAATGCAATACTTTTGTCAATTCATTTTCAAAATGTATGCCAGGTGCTCCCACCTGTAATCCCAGCATTTTAGGAAGTCAAAGTGGCAGGATCTCTTAAGCCCAGGAGTCCGAGGTCAGTCCAGGCAATGTGGCAAGATCCTGTATCTACAAATATTTTTTTTATTATCTATCCAGATGTAGTGGCAGGCAGCTGCGTTTACAGTTACTTGGGAGTCTGAGGCAGGAGGATTGCTTAAGCCCAGGAGATGGAGGCTGCAGTGAGCTGTGTATATGCCACTACACTCCAGCCTGGGCATAAGAATGAGATGCTATCTCAAAGAAGTAATAATAAAATAAAAGTAAAATTTTTTATCATAGAATAATTATGTAATAAGGGTATAATATTTAAAGCACCTATAATGATATATGAACTTAACAGACATGAATAATGCATTTTCTGAGTTTGAGTTTAATGGTAGCATAACAGCAGACTGGATTCTCAGTGGTTTGCATGATATCTGTTATGATCTACTGGACATGGGTTTTCCCTGGATCTGATCTTTTTCATCCATGTATAACAATTCATGTCATGATAGTATTTCATAATATGTAAAGATTTTATGGGAATGAATTTAAGATTTGCTTGGTACATATAAAGTGATATCAACATATTGCAGCAAAAAGAGGAAGTAATTCCTTGTTTTGTCCTAACATATGAAGAAAGCAACAGTAGTGTTTTCAATATAATTTTGAAAATATTAATATTCTACATGGTATATACTAAGTTCTTATGCTTGACTCAAGGCAAATGCAATTGTTCATTGTACTGTTTTATGATTAGCATTTCAGAATCTTTGAAAACTGTACTTTTCACATTTAAATTTGCAGCACCTTGTTTTTGGGATTAAGTCATTCATCGCATACCTGATTCCAGATGTACCAAAGGGCCTACATGAACGAATACGACGGGAGAAGTATTTAGTTCAAGAAATGATGTATGAGGCTGAGCTGGAACACTTGCAGCAACAACGGAGAAAAAGCGGTCAGCCTGTTCACCATGAATGGCCTTAGTTGACACCTGTTACCCAGAAGGGGTGATAGCATTAATGGGAAGAAATAATGGCAACTTTGAATGCTACACGGAATCTAGGAGGAAGGCATACTTGGCAAACCACATATATAATATATTACTTGGAAATGTATCACAGCCATCTCTGAGATTTGAAATATCCAGGCTTGTAGGGACCTTAAAAAGGATTACACTGACATTGCAGAAAGCGAGGATGTAATTCTCAGAACCAGTCTCAGGGAGTTGTATGTTTGGAGACCTCTGCCTTCCATCAACTGCAGAGTAATGGGAAAGAGGGTGGTGAGGTTTTGAAAGACAGATTTCCATAAAAATGTTCACAAGCCAGACATGGCTTAAAGTATCATGCTGTCTTCAGTCACAAATTAATCTGACTTTGGAAAGTATGGTTGAGTTCAGATACTTGTAAGAAATAACTTAAACAAATTCTTGCCTTGGCTGCCAGAATGCCACATCCCTTCAGTTTACAGGTTGGTAGGAATTGCCCTTGTCTCTTGCCAAGATGATGGATCTGTGCCATAGGGGATTTATGCTGCTTTACATTGACTATGCAGTTGAAGAGTTGCACATCACCTTTAGTAATCAAACCAAAAATCTAAGATCCCAAAAAGAATAGCATACGTTGAAATAATATTCCATGGCATTGGCTACTTCAAGTCTGTTTTATCCCTGGTAGAGCCAGTTGCACTGCAATTTTTGTACTAAATGCCACTAAAGCCACATACTTATAAAATATGAATGGCTATTCTTATATAGTTTAGAACACAACTAATTCATACTTTACTGTGGAAGGCTGTTTTATAGTATATTTCATTTTTTCCTCTATGATTTATTACAACTCTCACAAAATATTAACTTGAAATGCTGTAAATACATTGATTTTCCTTGTCCCTTTGCACCTTGACAGTATGTAGTATCCGTTGTGGTTTATGTAGCTCTGACACCAGTTTTTGCAATTGTAATATGTTTATTCAGGAAAACTGAGGCCAGATGCTCTGCAACACTTATGCTTTTTCAACAATGTGCACTCTTACTCATGAACTAACGAAAACAATGCATGAATATAAATCTATATTATTTGTTAGAAAAAACCACTTTTTTGTGTTTTAGTTTCTTTTTTCATCACTGAAGGTAGTTTTATGTTATTATTTCTTTGATAGTTTGATCTGGTTTATTTTTGAAAACTCTCTAGAAACAAAGTCAAATTCACTGTAAAAGACATAATTTTGCTTTGTTGTGGAATTTCTATTTCAATGTCAACTCTGTATCTATGAGTATGTCTGTCCCACAGACAGATGAGGCAGGACTGATGGGGCACTCAAGAAGGTTCAGAGGAGGCATAAGCTATGGAGAGCAGAAAGGAAGAAAGAGAAGAGCTGAGGTAGGGGAATGTATGGTAGAAATTAAGACGTTTCCTTGCAAAACAAGGAAATCACACATATGCACACACACATGTTTATGGTTACTATGATATTATTATTTCTCCCATCAAGCAAAGCACCATTATTTCTAAAATTTAAAAGACCAGATCAAACACAATGGGAATAAAGCTACTATGTATAATATGCTAGTGTTTCTCTAGTAACATTATATTTCTCTTACTAGAAAACTGTTTTCTAAATATTAACACTGAAAATGTTTTGTTAGCTTTTCCTTCATTCTCTCCAGAAGAAAAGTGGATCGATGATAGTTGTTTAATTGTTTTTCTCAAGCATATTTACTTTCCTCCTTGTCCTCTAATTCTGAGCAAGGGGAAGGGCCTCAGACTCTGAAGTTCCCTCACATGCCCTTGTTATGTGAGACTCTTCCATTCAGATTCCAGAGAGGTTTTCATGCTTCTTCCTGCTTATTTATAGCAATCATAGCAACTGCTTCCACTAATTACAAAGGAGTTTTACACTCCTCCATTTTTGTAGCATCTGCATTTCTTTTTCTTTGTTAAGTAAATGTATACACATGCTTGAGTATAAATACTCTCTCTACCTAACGATAACATCAACCAACATCTTTTCTAAATTAGGGCCACAAGATAGCAACATTTGTCTAATAGTAGCATAAAGAATAATGATAGCTGTGTCCTTGAGAAGTATTTCCCTTCCATGTTTTTACATAGTCCCATTAGGGTTTAAAACCATATTAATCAACTAGAAAACAAAATATGAAAACAGAAAGATATTTTCATTTAAAAATTGTAACACATTGATTTATAAAATGCCTTCTCTGATACTTTTGAAACAGATGTGAAAAGTAGAAAAAGAAAAATTGTCTGAAATACTTATTTTGTGAAACAGTGCAATAGAATCTAGCTATGCCTTCATCATTGTTCACAGAAAATATTGACAGCCCCTTGCAATGTGTTAGTTTTAGATCACTCTGTTTTAGTTGGGAGAAATGTTTTATATCATGGTTTTTATATGAATACAAATTATTTGTCAAAGATTTATAGCACACACTATTCTCAGGAATTCTGTATTACATGAATGCTGCTTATATATTTTCATATTCTAACTTGTCTTTTTAAGCAAATAACTAATATATATGTGCATGCAGTCTGCCTTGACAAGTTGTTCCAAGCTGAAGAGTTTTTACTGTACAACGTGTGGAAAATCAACATAGATCATGGCTGAAATAGTTTGTATTTGTCCGAGTCTGTGCACGTATTTTTAGATAAAATGCTGCTGAGTGACTGCATGATGAGATACAACTTCCGAATGCTGCACATTCTTCCAAAATGATTCTTAGCACAATCTATTGTATGATGGAATGAACAGAACACTTTTTCACTCAATAAATTATCATTTAATATGATATTTTCCCTATAATTTGCATGTTAAATTTAATTCTGCTTGTTTTTAAAATATTAAATTGGAATTTGTTGAGTATGGGTAGGGGATGTTGTTCATTCTTTAATGCTACATGGCTAGTTTATTATTCTTGCAGGCCATTACCTTACTCTTAAAAAGGCTTGACTATCTTCTGATAAGATTATTGTTATCTTCAAGGTATTTGCACATTATAAAGTGTTTGTCGAAAATCACACCTAATGCTTTGTACTAAACACAGATGAGAGAGGAAGCTGGATTAGTTCTTGTGAGGGTTAATAATACTGCCATCACATATATGCCCTTTCCCTTCTTCACACTTATGCTGGCTCTGTAAATCACCATCAAAATCTCTTTGGGACCGATTTTAGCATAGATACAGTGCATGCTAAGGAAGGAGGACATGCAGCAACACCATAGCCGACTATCAGAAAGAGGCTACCTATTTGCCCATTGATTTTTTTGACCTGATGGTCAAAATGGAAAATCCAGGTGGCCTGCAAAGTTGCTTAACTGATATGGCTTGATTGACTAGCCTGTCAACTGGGGGCACATTAACCTAAGCCCAGGTTCTGTGTGTTGTGTGTGGGTGTGCACACACACACCTGCATCTTATCTTTCTCTATAAGAATCAGTGAGCACTTACTATCTTTGAAATATGCCCGACTCAGTCCTACTATGGTGACCAGATATTTCTACTCCATGACCCCCGAAAGCGTGGTATTAAAATGGGCTCTGGGTAAGTTCTAGGTTTCGTCCAGGAAATCAGTTAACATCTTACCTCATTCCTGCTCCTATTAGTGGCTCAGAGAGAACCTTTTAGGAGTGGCCTGAACAACTCAGTTTCTGATGAAAAGCCAAGCATTTCCCTACAGGCACTTCTATTACAAATGGAATATGACAACAATACATAGTCCGAAGGAAATATTAATTGGGCTTTAGCTTGAATCATTGATCAGCCCAGGCTTCTGCTAGCTAGGATTGATATCTTTGTAATGGTGATAAGTTACCTTCAATTGAATTTGCCATCTGGCTTCATCTGAAAAACCACACCCGTGAGCACATTTGATGGCTTTCTTTTTTCTAGAGAACACAAATATTATAGCCACTGCATCCTAGCCATATCCACATTAAGTTATCTTTTTTAGGAAAGTAAAATGAAACAAACATTGATAGAAAAACGTTGCATATTTAGGACCAGTTCCAATATCTGGCACCATCAAAGTCTACCCTCAAAGAGAAACCTGCAAGTTAATCCACTGCTTTATGATTGTATCAGTGTGTACTTCTGGAAAACTCTCTCTAGAGAAAGCCTCTTTTACATACAGCCAGTCCAAGATGGAAGTCTTGATTATACCAGATAGTCAGTTATGTGAGCTCTGCTTTACATCTTTCTCTAAGAAGGAAAGAAATGAGATTTTCTGGCATAGATCTACACTGACTTCCTCAGGGTGTTTTTTTTTTTTTTTCATCTTAATTCTTTTTGTGTGGAAAAAGCAATGTCTCTTCCCTTTTTGTTTTTCAAAAGGGAAGAGACATTTTCTTATATTATTAGTTGAAACACAGAACTTTATGAGATCTATTTAGATACTCCCCCAAAACTAATTGCCATGTAGGTGGCTAGCCCCATGTGCTACTCAAGCTGCCTCAGTACCATTATCATTATTTTGAATTGCATGTTAATACATGAAATTCAACCCTTCCCATAAACTCGTCAGGTGAAATTAAATATCTTTCCAACAAGTAATATGAACAGACTTTTCTACTGATCTTTACTCAGCGTATTTTTCTCTCTCTGGTGAGAAAAGAGAAATTGAGCGGCAGAAAAACTGGATAATAAAGATAATTGTGGAAGCAATGTTTTGAAGACAATAACGGCGATTTGGAGACTTTCTACCCATGCAAAAATGTCTACTTACTAGATTCTACTTCAGTTTCTGCTGTGCACATACCCTGCCTTCTTTCGGGCTGAAAAACCACAATGTAGTTCATCTGTTAACACTGAGAAGAAATTAAGGTTTTTTGTTCCCTTGTCTGCGTTATGATTTATGAAGCTAAATCTAGTAAGCTCAGATTTTGGTGAAAAGCCTAATCAAAGAATAAACATCCTCATTTTCATTTCATTTTTAGTGTTGTAGATGAAAATACACTTAGAAGGATATGTAATTTTATCTTCCTAATATATATGTCCATTGACCTGTATGTTATTTTTCAAGTAGGAAAGAGCTGCTGGAATTCTATAATTGAAAAGGGAATTTGGGGATGGACAGAAGAGACAGAGAGGATTTCTCCAACCTTTATTATTCTCAATAGGAGAAATTATGTTGCAACCATACAGTTATCCAGATGATTATAAATACTGATTTTATTGTTCCTTTCACTCCCTACAGTTCCCCTGCAAATCTTAAAAAATATATATACTGTGTATTGCTATCAATAAACATTCCTTCCAAATTCTTAAATTCTAAAGCTAGTTTAAGGAAGCTTTGCTCTGTTGAGATAGACTGAATCAATTTTTAAGAAGGTGACCTATTAGCATTCTTTAGAGTAGGTAACATAAAGGTATACAAACCTGTATCAAGTATATTCCAAATCAGTCAATAATGTTACTTACAAATTGAGCCTGCTTAGATTATACTATACTGTAAATAAGTGATTTGAGGGTTGCTCACTTATTTTTTATATGGCAATTACATTAGGACATTAAATAAATAATTATGTAAAACTACTCTTAGCCTTTTAAATGTGTCAAAAGCAGATTCTGTAATAAGGATGAGGTGTTCTGAACACCTGTGCACACACTGGCTTTAGCAACTTAGGACATAAATGAATTGTTTCTGGAAATCCCTGAGGATAAGGTCCACAAAAGATATCACCATGATTTATTGCTTTTCTTGATATATAGCAAACTACTTTTTTAAGTTATAAACCCCTTTTGATGTTTATTTCTGTGTGTATGTGTGCGGGTGTGCCCTAGCCTGTGGGCAAACTAAATATTACAGGCATTATCCAAAACATCAAAAAGGAAGTCATGTTATATAATATGAATAATCTTTTCTTGGCATATGCTTACTTGGTCACCTGGTAGACCTGCCTTAATCTATAAGGTTTTAACCTTATAAAACCTCTATAAATCTTTATCAAATGTTTATAAAAATATTTTAGAATAGATGATTATCTTCCATTCTACTCCTAACCCTGTAAAAAATATTCACATTGATAAGTCCAGAACACTTAAATCAGAACTTCATTTTCAAAGATTATTTAAATAATTATTTACAAATTACTTATCTATATTTGTTTATGGGTATTTTTTCTAACTTTAACTAGTTGTATAACCAGCATTAGGTTTAGATGTATTCTAGGACTATACAATTAAAAAGCTGTATGAGATTTTGAAAATACAAAAACATCACATTAATTGTCCGTCTGATATACTGGAATATCATTATCAATGAACATCTCGCTCCACAGGGTAAGATTAGTTTTCTGATTTGTGATGACAGCCTGACACTTCAAGTAAGGTTGTGATTAAGAAGTTAAATACTTTTGAGCTTAACTCTGTCTTCTGAAGATGGCTAATATTTGAAACACCAAAGTATAATATTGGAAAACTGGGCTTGTAAATGTTTACTATTCATATAGGTATTTGCAATCCACATTGATTTACACAGGAGATTAACTGATGAATAAACTAAGATTTTAAAAGCCTTTCCCCAAATTACCTAGAATTCTGTCAGAACTTGTTTTTAAACCTAAGTCATTTGACTCCAGTTCCTCACCTCAATCATAAGCTGTTGTAGTTATTATTCCAAGTGATGACAAAGAGAATGTCAGTCAACAAAATGAATTCATTCAGAATGAGTGAAAGAAGCATTGAGGTAATTCTGTTCCATTTTTACCAATATCTGTGGTTGTGCTTTAAAGGTACAGTGGTGGGTATCAAGCCTGGCTCATTTTAGGCCCCTCTAAACCTTATCATTTCCAGTGCCATCTATTGAGAATATCTCTGGTCATGCTGTGACAAAAACAGTCAAGTTTAACCCTCTTTCATGGTATGGATTGAACTTACCACTGGACTGTGTTTGTACTGCACCAGTGGCCTTGGCATGACTCTGGGCTGCCGTTCTTAGGGAGAGCCTGAGAGGATTAGATTCACTAGCTGAATCTATTGACTCTGCACTTCATAGTTCCCTTCTGCTTCACCACACAACAAACATGGTTTTCATACACTGTGAAGACAGTTTCCTGTAGATTCCCATCTGCTTTCCACCTGAAACCCTAGATTTATGCATGTTTGTTCAATTAAGAAGAATGGGGGGGAGTCTCTACATTGACCTCTAAAATCTCTTGAAATGTCATCTCCTAATGCTATAAATTTCATCACATAAGACAAGGCAGAGATATTTTTATAATAATAGTTGCATCTTCCAGATGTATGGCATTTTGATAACACTCCAGGTAAGAGAATTAGGGACTGTAAAAGAACAAACATCCTTAAAACTTTCTCAGAAAGGTACTGATCTAGTGAAATGTCTTTAGGAAAATTTGTGAGTAAAATGAAAAACTGCATGGTATATTTTGCTTTTACGCTCATAATCCTTATGTATTCCAAATCATATTTACCTACATATGTATCACATGTATGTATGTATGTACACACATATATAATGCCTACCATTAATTTATTCCCATCCTCAGAATTACTATTTTTTTCTTGTATTCTTTTTTCCCTCTCTCCCTTTTTTCTTTCCTTTCTCTCTCTCTCTGTCTCTGTCTTTCTCTCTCCCTTTCTTTCTTTCTCTCTTCTTTCCCTAAGATATTTATAAAGCCATTTAAGTTTGACTCAGATTTCAATATTCCCAAAATATATATATTCTAATTAATAAGAGTGTCACAAATCATTTGGAAAACAATTGCACCTCTCAATTTGCAAATTTTTAGATCAACAGCTTAATTAGCCTTGCCAGACTTCAAAAAAAATGTTTCTAGAAATTCTGTTCCTTCTCATTTTCAGATATTTTTCCAAATGTGCCCCTTTTTGACTCTTATCCTCTTTTTCCAAATGTATTTTTTTCTCATTGCTCTTCTAAACTGCAGCCCTGTACCTTCTTTCTCTGTCTCCATTCTCCTTTTCTATTTGAGTGGAGGGAGAGAAGGCAGGGATTGGGCTCTGTTTGATAAACTTCAGTTCGTTTGTTTGAATTCCTCCATTGATTTGTCTGTCTTTCTATCTTCTCTAATAATAAATATTGGTAATTTTTTTTGTATTGCATGCTTCTTTCAAGGCTTTCTTTTTTGAGAAATATTTAAAACAAACTTTGGAGCTCCTTATTCTTGTCTATTTGGACCATTTCTTCTTACTTTGCTAACACACTGTTTCTAGGCCTTTTGCTCTTATCTGGCCACCAAAATAAATATCTGACACCTGCCCTAATATAGGTGACTCTCAGATACAGCTTTGTTTCTTATTATCTGTCCTCTGACTTAGCCCCTGTGAGGCAGTGGTTCTTTCTTTTACCTTTACAGAATTTCAATTATTCGCTTCTTCAAAAAAGTCTTTCACTGCTCCTTCATTTGTCAACTCATCTTTTAATTGGTAATATGCTCATTCTCAAGAACTTTAAAAATTATTTTCTAGAAACCAACTATGAAGTTCTCCACTTCTGTTACCTTACCCTGGGGGAGTGAGTTGAGCTTGCTCATATGAGCTGAATGAGCAGAGTACAAGTCTTGTGGACAATGTATTTTGTCCAAAGAACTCTACGGCTCATGAAATCTCCTATGGTCAGGTACACTATTTCCAAGGTTCTTTTACCAAATTTGATTCTAACAAGTTTCTATGGGAAATTCCTTTTCCTTTTACCTAGCCCTGGAAAAAGACTCCAGACTTCTTCTTGAGCACTGGGGCAATTTTTCATTGTAAAATGATAGGAAGAAGAAATACCGCATGGTCTGCACAAAAAGCAGAGTTTTTAGTTACAACTTCTCCCACTAACCAGACATACCTCTCTTCTTCTGTGCTTAGCTGATTTTTTTTTTTAATGTTTGGTCAGGACAGCTAATGACTAGAATGACTGGAAAAGGACCTAACAGTGGCGGTGAAGGGATGTTAATAGTAGTTGTGTGCCAATTGCAGCTACAGGATGGGAGGAGATGGATGGCATAAAATATGTCTACATGTATTTTATGAGGTCGGAGCTGGATGTCATTCCTGTTTTATCCATCATGGTAGAAAAGCATTAAACATGCATATTCCTATTTCTGATTCTGCCTCTAAAGATATTTTGATGGCCAAAAACTAACTAAAATGAAAAACCTGAAATTTAATATGACACCAAACAAAGAGACTTTGATTTCTTGAATGGTGACGAAATCCAGTTCTCATTTATTCAATAAGGAAATAGTCAAGGACATAAGGAGCAAGCTAGGTTTTTTTCTCTGAAAGTTGGAGTCTTTCAAAGAATATCCTGGGAAACAGTCATTTTGCATGTAGTTATAAATAAGTACAAATAGGCAAGGGACATTCCTACCTCCTAGGAATGACAACTATACATGTCTGCTAACCAGTAGGCAAGAGGTATGTGGAGTCTGTGTGTGTGTATGTGTGTGTGAATGTGTGTGTGTGTGTGTGTGTGCATGTATGAGTGGGTGTGTGCATTCATACAGGTATTGCCTTAGAAATGGGTAATCTCAAAAACCATATTGTTGTAGCTTTTATCCTTGGGATCATAGCCTGGAAGATGTACCAGGCTTTCTCGCCTCAGTCCGTTTGGTAAGACAGATTCAGCCCCTTGTTTCCAGTTACCACCATTCTCAAGATTTTCCTGAGGAAAATAGAAAGACACACATTAGCAAGATAGACTTGATGTACTCCAAATTAACCTGAGAGAATCTTGCTTAGGCCTTAACATCAAAAAATTATATGTAAGTACAAAAGAAACATAAACAACTTTGTCCTAAGACATTCTCTAACTATTTTGATAACCCATGTAAGGTACTATTTCTAATGATAACAGCAAAAAGAACAATTTACTGAGGATTTATAGTATGTCTTGTGTTGCATGAAGAAATTTATACATCTCTAATTTAACACAGCAATCCTGTGAGGTAGTACTATTGCCTTATAAGGAGAGACATAACTGTGTCTCAGATAGGGATGGCCCTCTTAATAATAACAGGGACACCTATTCGTAAATTCCCCTGAATGCTAATCAACATTATTTTTTTGGCAAAGGAGCCCAATAGTGACACAAGGAGTGTCCCCTCCCATTCAACTTAGCCTTGAGAACAGAAGCTGCCTGAATTAATTTATTATTTATTCCAGGAAATTCTGTCTTCCTGAGTCTGCAAACAAATGAGTAACTTGATCTATTGCTTCTACAACTTCCTCAAAATTCATTTATACAAACAATCTGCTTAACCAGCTACCATCTCAGCAAAATAAATTGCCCATCTGGGTAAATAGCCCTTTTCTCAAAAGTATAGATTGTTCAATGAAGCAAACTCCTTGCTTGTCAACCCACTGTTTAATGATCAAAACTGACTTTAGGACCCTCACCTGACTATGTTTTCCAATTTTAAATTCTCACATCATAGTTTTGCCCAGTTCCAATAAGAACCCTGAATTGAAAGATCTACCTTAAGTCACTTAGGCTCAGAATCCTATAAGTGTCTGCACTTTACTTTCGTATTCTGAGCCTCTCTGTCAACGTGGTGCCCTCCCCTCCTGCCATAAGTAGTAAACACAGCTTTAGGTGATATACATTCTATTCTGCTGTTTTCTAGAGAGGAGAGCAATGGACACCTCAGAACTATTTGCCATGATATGGGTTAGGAGTCCATCTCCTAAAGTCCTAAAAGAATAAAATATCTGGGACTAAAAGTGAATATAAGTTTAAACTAAAAAGAAAAACACAACAACAATAACAACAAACCACTCTTGCCCTTAATCAAGCTGGGAAGACAGATGCTGATAAGGCCAGCTGCTCCCAAGGTCTGGCAGTCATCAAATGCAAACCCTTTGAGTGACCACTGCACTCCTACCAGTGCTGCCCCAGATAGCTTTGCAGTCATTTTCTACTTCCCATAGACCCCTTTTAGAATCATTCAGTGGGAACCCAAACCTTATAAAAGACATATTCTTCCTCCCACTTGTTTAGGGTGGCATTCCCCAGTTCCTCTGGAGTACCCTACCTGGCTGCATCAAGTTAGTAAGTCCAGTGTTGTCTAACTACATGCTCTTTCTGGTGGTCTTTGGCTGATGAAGCCTTAATAGTACTTAGACAGTGTCTCTAGTTCTGCCTTACCTAAACACACTTCCCTTTCCTGGAATAAGGAGCGCTGGGGAGTTAGAGAGTTAGGTGCATCTTGCTGCTTCTTTGCCTGTACATTCCCACCATGACCTTGTTTTACATTTATATCCCATGAAATTAGAAATGCTTGTGTCCATGTTGCTCTATGTAATTCCCCCCACCACCCACCCAGTTTTCAGATTTAAAAAAAGCTGAAATTGAGGAGTTATATAATTTACCCAAGGAATGTAGGACATGGAACCAGGATTAATCCCAGGACTGTCTGACTCTGAAGTCCATGCTATGAACTGTTACAGGAGATTGTGCCTTCAATTTATTCTTTTTCTATTCACTTTGATATTTTCCTAGAATTTACCTTCACAGGGGTTAAAACAAACTTTGAAAACTGACTACTTGCAATGCCAGTAATTCAGCTCCAAGGCACTTTTACCTATCAACCTATTTATGTGCTTAAAAGGTGATTAGCTGAGGTAACTCTGAAGTTGAAACCCAAATTCTTTCAAGTTCTAACATTGACCTCCTTCCCTTTCCAGTGCATCTTTGCAGCCAGTTCAAATGGACAAAACCAGGAGTACATACACATTTTTAGAAGCTCAAACATCAGCTCACCTGCTCTATCACACTGTCATGCTGAACTCCACACCAGCATAGTCTTTTGTATTTCTTAGACCAAAAGCAAAATAAATTACCAACTGGTCTAATTAACAGTGGTTGAATATCCTCACCTCTTTGGTAACCTATTAACAAAAGAACAAATAGATTAGATGGTTGCAGGCCACCAGTCTTTCTCTACAGATCTAAACATTCTCAACTTGAAAAGTAGATTACTTTTTAAAATAAGGGTGAAACCAGGACTGAGTGGTTAAGAAACAGAAATTGGTTAACTGCTGAAAGGGGCAGGAGTCTGTGTTTAAACGTCAACAAATTGTCAGGTCGGATAGGCTCATGACTGTAGCATTAAACAGAGACAACCTATTTATTTTTAAATATCTATCATGGAAAACTCTACTAGTACCCTTCTTCAGCCAGCGGAATGGTTAGCAGTAATTATGCAATTTCTTCCTTTAAAAAAAGCTCTTGACTTTTAGCCAAACCAGACATATTAATATTTAAGATAATCTAAGTCAGTATTTATAAAATTAGAGGTTATTTTTATTGTTCCTTCTTTTTTTCACCCTAACCTCCTAAACAAGCAATACCCTCATGTTCCTCCTAGCCACTTTCAACATTCCTCATACCTCCTCTTGCCTCACACCTCCTTTTCTTTTCCTTGAAACATACCTGTTCAATGTCCTATTTCTTCAAATCCTGCTGTGGAACAAGAGTCTAACTGATATTCAAACCAAGATGTAAAGGCTGATGATTTTGCCCCTCCCAGAACTTAAACACTATTCACTAATACCCAATTTTATTCAATCATAGTTATTAGTCCCATAGTCAGTGTAGTGTAAAAATCCCTAGAGAGAGGAGTGGATTCGTGGTTACATCATTGATATAATTCCTTTTAAGTGCCAGATACTGTGCCAATCCACAAACGTTTTCTCAAATTGTTTTCTTGAGACACACACACACAAAAGTAGATGTTTGTTTGTTGTTTGAGACAAAATCTCACTCTGTTGCCCAGGCTGGAATGCAGTGGCGTGATCTTGGCTCACTGCAACCTCCACTTTCCGGATTCAAGTGATTCTACTGCCTCAGCCTCTGGAGAAGCTGGGACTACAGGCATATGCCACCACACCTGGCTAATTGTTTGTATTTTTAGTAGTGATGGGGTTTCATCATGTTGGCCAGGTTGGCCTCGAACTCCTGGCCTCGGGTGATCTGCCCACATCAACCTCCCAAAGTGCTGAGATTACAGGTATGAGCCATTGCACCCGGTCAGAAATACAGATTTTAAAAATTCTAAATTTGAGGTTTAAACAGTGTATTCCCTGGGATTACGTCACCCTGTCAAAAGACATTTGACCACATAGAATCCTACTAGCATGAATAATAATATTTATCAATTACTGAATGTATTCTGTATACTGAGTACATTTCACACAAATTATCACTAATTCCTATAAATAGGTAGGTATTGTTATTTTCATTTCATGAATGAGAAAATGATAAACTTTTCTGTGAGCTGATAAATGATGAAGCATATGTTTAGTTAAACATACGTGATCTTAGAGTCGGTAACCCTCCATTTGCCTTAATGTGTGTATGTGTGAGTGGCAGAGGAGAAGTTGAAAAACCTCAAACTCCTATCCAAGGACAACTATGAATCAGAAAAATTTAATTTGGGACAAAGCCATTTCCAAGGTTTCAAACAGAGAAGAATTTTGTCTCTAAATGAACCACAATCATATCAAACACTCCAATGAATAATGTAGATCTATTGTCACTTGAGAGCAGGTCCTGAGATTTGCTAAGAAGGACAGGACTCTGTTTCATTTGGAGTTAGATTCTGTTTCCTTCTAGAAAAAGATAATATTGCCTTTTGGAGATAGTAGATGGTAAAACAAAGTTTAGGGCTATAATTCTCACAGGTAGGAAAGTCAAAAGTGAAAATTAAACTCAAATTCTCAAATCAGAATCTCTGTATTTGCCTTTAATTGTGGATTTATCATCTCTTTCATAGCAAGACCTTGGGATTGAGCATCAGTAGCTGTTGAGAAAATTGATTGAAACCAGGTTCATCAAGAGACTACAGGACTGTGAACATATTATGTAAGAAAAGAGAAGGTTATTTTCTGTAGACAAGTGAGTTTTTCCTAAGGAAAAAAGAAATTTCATGCTTGCAGAGGAAATGTCCCTAGATGTGTAGTAACTTGGGGTGGGTTTGAGGAAAGTTCCCCTTCCTCTGGGCCAAAGCAACTCTATGCCAAGGTACTAACTCCATGAGCAGAGTGCACCCTAAAATCCATTTCCTACATGGATTGTTGGGCACAAGCCCCAAAACTCTCAGCAGAAGTCCTGAGTACAAGATATAGGCTTAAGTTGAAAGTCAGGAAAGCCAGGTTAGGAATGGAAAGGACATAAAATTTCAGAAACCTAGGAAAAAAGAGACAGTATATAAAGTTTCAACAGAAAGAATGGCATGAGTGTGTATGTATGTATCTGTGTGTTACAAAGAAGAGAGAGAGACTGAAATAAGGTAGATTATATCCCAGAATCAGAAATTAGAATGGTATCAGATTTCACCACAGCAAACTGAAAACTAGAATACAATTGAGCTATATCACATCATTACACAGAGCTACACAATTCCTGACAATTTATAAGGTAGTGCAATAAATTTCTCTGATGACACGAATGATCTAGTACAAACACTAACTTTTTTTTATGTTAAGAGATAGATAGTAAATATTTTAGGTGTTGCTGGCCAAAGGATTTTTGTTGCCACTATTCAACTCTGCCTTTGTAGAGTGAAACCAACCATAGTCAAGAGCAAATAAATGGGCAAGCTTTGTTTATAGAAAAGTTAAAAAAAAATAGGTAGTAGGCCAGATTTAACCTTAGTGTATGAAACCATAATCTAAAATATAAAATAATAGACTGATAACTAACAACTTTATATCTGAGACTTGCGGCTTTATGGTAAATGAGAAAAATATAGTAAGATTCAGATAACTATGAACTACTATACACTGAAAAACAGAGTAGCATTAATCTATACATACTGTCCTGATAATGGGATCTTTTGGTCACTTGATAAGTCAACAATGGCATTTGTATTTGATTTAGGAAATAGTATTTTCATTCCACATGTCTAAAAAAAAAACTTAAAAAAATTAATTTCAGCCACCCAGCAGAATTTTATCAGTAAAAATGAAGAATTTCAAGTGTATCTTGGGCCAAGATCTCCTTTCAGAAACTGATGCAAAAAATGATCAATGATGTAAACTTTCTGGAGTTGCTAATCCACATAGACATAATTCTATGTGTCAACATATATGAGTAACATACATAGCATATCCTTGAGGTGCAGTATTTTATCTGGAAGAAGCATAATTGAAGACATCACCTATTAAGACCAAATAAGACCAAGATAAAATATGACACAAGGAGAACAGACCCACAAAAGGCCCTTGTCCTTCCTTACTGACCCTATTCTACATTCAAACATTGTAAGACTTTCTTTAAAAGATTCAGCAAGTATTACAGAAGATTTGTTAAAGCCCCTAAGTGAGCAGACCTGAGGGTATCAGAATAGCACTAAGGCCTCATTTGGAAGACAAGCATCAGGAGGCAAGAACATCTGGTGGTCACGTTCAAAACTTCTTCCAAATGTTTGAAGGTATAATTAGACTTTGCTAGAGTGTTCACTCTGGTCTTGAGGGCATTTCACTAAGACCTGGCTCATTTGGAGAAAAAGAAAACATAGGGATTGATATTAGAAGAACTGTGCATCCTGAAAATGTCAAATAATTTTCAATCAAATTTAATATAAGTGCTGCTGCATTAAGCTAAGAGCATGCTAATTCTGGTGCACACATGGAAAATATAGACTGGCAAACCACTGGATTCCGTGTGTACATATTTCCTGCTTTAGAAGGAAATGTTCAGGTAGCTGAAACCTTGACTGTCTTCTAAGTGGTGACTGACCACTGAACTGAAATGTCTAGGTGTATCTCACTAGCAGCAAGGAGCCACAGATGTCAGGATACTAAGGCAAAATCTAAACAAAATGAATAAACAATCTTTCATCTGAAACCACTTACATAAAGATATTTAGAGAGTTGTTACTACATGAAAGACTGGGTTTACAAGATTTATAGTCTATTCTTTATCATAGCTAAGATCTTCTTACATTTCAGTGAATGGCTAGTGACATCATATCCAGAACAATAGGGCATTGGAGCTTGCATATAACATTTCTCATATACCATCATCAAAACTGTTGCCATTCAGGTTTTGTGTTGAGTAAGAATATCAGTGATTGCTCATTGGTATATAATAGTTGTGGAAAAGTAGAATACCTTAAAATTTTTTAGCTAAAATATATACTCCAAGGAGGTGGAGGGATAAGAGTACAATGAACTTATTCCACCCCATTCCCTCCCACACTTTCACCACCACTACCAACCCCTCATGAGCTTTGACACAAAAAGGACATTAATCCATTAAAAGGGCAAGTATGGATGATAGACACTGTTGCTAAAAATGGCTTACAGTAAAGCTGCTCACTGCAGAGAACTCCATGACCCTAGAGGAGCAGCCTTCTTTGGGACAACATAGGCAAAAACAACAGTAAGGCTTTCCTTTGCTTTTCTAGTACATTAGTAAAGGCTGACTCTATGAGATAATAAGATGATGACAAAATCTTGTCTCTTACTGAGATGATGGGAAAAGAACCAATCGGAATATTTAACCTTACTTGATGTTTGTTACATTACAGAGGATTTTTCATACTCCAGCCTCTGGGGAGCATGGGTCAAGACATCTTTTTTAAAAAATAATATATAGAAAATATTTGAATATGTGTTTTATATACTAATAATTAGATATACAATAATGAAGGGGATCGCTTTTGTATGTCAGCTTGGAGGGATTAGACATCTCTCTGGGAAGAAGGGTTTTTGTGGGAAACTTGAATTCAAACCAGTAAGACAGCCAGCCAGTCCACCAATGCACACACTAACCCATGTTTTCTTTAGTTCCTAAGTGAGGAATTACAACCAACCTGTTATGAGGCTGATGATTACTCCAGCAGCAATGCATCCTAGGCAGCCCACTGCACTGTAGTAAAGGTAGGAGATCGAGTACCAGGTATCAGCTATTGCAGGTCTGTGGAGAACAGCACATGTCACCAATTCCGTGCATTCTAAAGACCCACAATAATGTAGAGGACTGCTCAGGATTCATTCTAGGGCCTGGCATCTCAAAAGCCTAAAGCATAACTTTTTGTCATTTAAAAATTATATTTAGAGAAGCTGTGTTTTGTATTGCAATCTATCCAATTCATCCCTGAATTACAAATATAACATTATATATACTGAATTATAAGTATTACAATGAGGATTGTGTCTTTCATTCCATTTGTATTATTTATTCTTCAGACATTTATTAAGCCCAGATTTAGTGCCAGGAACTGTGACAGGCATTAGTGATATAAAGATGAGAAAGCCACAAAGTCTACCTATAGGAGCTAATAGACAACCATAAAATGGGTTGGTTTGCCTGAGTAGAAAAGGTATTGAAGATTTTGGTAGCCTTCAGAGAAAGTATCAAATTCAGACTAATGTATGAGATGACACCTCATTTTGAGAGAACAATTAGTAGTTAATCAAGCAAAGAGGGTACTCAGGGCCAGGAACTGGCATTCCAAGAAGAGAATACAGTAAATATATGGAGGAGAGAAGAATCAACATGGTTTATGGGGAACTATAGCTAGGTTTAAATTATTTGATATAAAATTTATGGAAAGAAAATAAAACTCAAAGCCGAATGGAAGCAAGATAATGGAGTGCCCATTTGGAACCTAAGTCAAAATGAATTTTATGGAAGAATGAGGGACACTACTATGGCTCCTGAAAGACAAAGATTTTAGGAGAGTAGAAATGAACACTAAAAGATATTCCTATAAAGAGAATAGCTTGATTAAGGACTCAAGTTTAGGAAAGAGTGGGATCGGCATAAGGTAGAAGAGAAGGAACAGAATTTAGAGTAGAAGGAAAAGAATGGTTAATAACATTAGTAAACATTAAAACCACAGGAAGCTTTTAATTTTGGCAGATATTTAGCTCCAGGATAAAAAGGCTATGTTTTATTCCACAAGCACACAAATCGTTGAAGTCATCTCCATGTGGTAGTAATGAGTTCAGGCAGGTGCTTCAGAAAAATAAATCTAGTGACTGCTTGGATAGAATGGATTATGTTAGAAAAGAAGAGAAGATAGAAAAATGGAGTAATTAACACAAATAAGATCATTTCACTTTTTTGGAATTTGTGAAGACGAGACTAGTCTCAAAATTGACAAAGACAATGGAGAGGAGAAGATATGCTGGGCTGAGAGAGATTTTCATAAATGTAATTCACCATATTATCTGGCCAGTGTGAGAAGGCTGGACTCAGAGGGAATGAGCCAGTACAGAGAGCTATTGATGATAATCAGAAAGGGACTAATAAAAATGAGGTACTTCTCTGGATACACAAAAACCACAAATCCTATATTTCTAGACTTCCTCTTACATACAATTAGAATGTGAGAATGAGCATTTATTAAAGTCATGTATAGTGCTACTTGTTATATATATGGAATCTTATCTTATTTGATTCTCTCAAAAATGAAGCATAGTAGGTGCTAATACCCTCATTTTTTCAGTCAAGGGCTCTGAGAATTCAAGAAGTTACATCTTACTAACTTGTCCAAAGGTACAGAGGGAATAAATGGTAAAACCAAAATCCAAACCCAGGTATTTCAGATTTCAAAGTCCACAATCCTCTCTACACCATACTATCTGATGTATTTTGATATTTTTGTCACCTACTCTACTCAGAAGTAGAAAGGGAAACCCTTTGTTAAACCCTCTGTAACCCTCTGTCCATACCGCGTGGTTTAGAACCCATAGGTTCACAGCAGTGCTCCTAACACAGCATGCCCGTAAGCATTATCCTCATTGCTCACAAACTTCTTCTCAGTTTAATTCTTTTGAGGACACTATGTTCCTCATACTCAGTCACCTGTCTTTCAACCCTCCACTGTTTTTCTGTTTTGTACTTATATCTCCAATGAACTCTTTCACCAAATTCGTTTTTGTATGTCTGAATACAGAGGAATGGACATCTGCGGAAAGCTGCAGCCCTGCATTGCACTCTTCAGTGCTGGGTACTTCCCAGAGTGAGCCTCATAAGAGAGCAACATATGTCTCATCAGACTTATCTCTGAAGAGCATACCCCGCTTTTACTGGGTGACCCACTCTCTGGGACTTAGCACCATCTTAAAAGTCAGCATACCTGCTGGATAGTACTGGAGGCCCTGTTGCTGTCACATTTGATTTGATACATTGGTCTGTTGATAGAGGCAAAGGCCATGTCTTAGAGGCTGGTGCAGGGTAAATGAAAGCCCCAATGGCCACCCAAAACGACAAGGTGATTCCAGTAAGAAGACCTCCTAGTGCACCCTGGATGAAGAAGAAAAAAGTTAATGGGAAATTTGACAAAGGTGTCTTTTGAAAGAATAATGAGATGAGGAGTTCTATGCCTTAGAGATCCTAGCTGTCCATCTCAAATCTTGGCTACACGTTTTTGAAACAGTCTACTCAAACTGCCTTCACCTCAACTCCCATAATGCAGGTTTATTAAGGAGTATTTTGTTCTTTAATTGAAGACACCAGATAATTTCATGGTGATCATTAGATTTCTAGCAATAATTTTTTTCCTCCTTAGGGTTTCTCTTACTACTTAAAAAGCCACTGAAACCTCAGTTCTCATTGGAATACTTTCAGAGTTTAAGAAAAACTTCAAATATTGGAGATGATGCAGTCATTTTGGTTATTGACAGCTTTCATGCAGAAATTATTACTCCTCTCTCTCTTCCCAAGAACTCTGACAGAGTCCCCTGACTCCCTAATTTGGATATTTTTTTGTTTGAGTCCGAATACTAGCAAGTGCATTTAATAGTCTTGTCATTTAAGGTTTATATTTCTTAATAAATAGTGAAAAGCCAAAGAGCAATTTCTCTCTTAGAGGAGGCAGAGCAATCTAGCAGAGATTAGGACCACTAGAAAATATCTTCTGATGCTCCAGTCACTGCTAGGTAGCTGAGCCTTCTCAATCAGAGAAAACAAACTTGTTGGCTTCTCTAGTTGTTCAGAAAAAAACAGAAGAGACCTCAGTAAGAGTTCCAGAATGCTTTCTCCATTATTATTTGAAGAAACTAAATGTGTGTGATTTGAATATCTGTGCTATGGTCTAAACTAGTGGTCTGCAAATTTCTGATATAAAAGCCAGACAATACATATTTTAAGTTTTGTGAGTCATGCAGTATCTGTCACAACTACTCAGGTTTTATCTTATAGCATGTAAGCAACCATAGACAATATTCAAACAGAAGAGCCCACTTGGCTGTGTTTTAGTAAAACTTTATTTATGGGCACTGAAATTAGTATTTGATGTAATATTTATTATGTGCCAGAAATATTATTCTTCTTTTGACATTTTTTCCAACCATTTAAAAATGTCAAAACCATTTTTAGCTTGAAAGCCAGACCAAACACAGTGGGGAGCTACATTTGGCTTGATGCATATCTTTTGCTTACCCCTGGCCTACCAGTAAAGGGCAAATGGATTTCAACTGGGGGCTAACCTTGGTTGACATATTATAACTAGCTGGAGAGCCATGTTGAGACAGATTCTGAGGTTGTAGCCACATTCTGTGGCAAGGAGAGCCATGATTGCTTAGTAGGATCAGCCATGGCCATTGATGAGGGAAAAGGTAACAAAAATTTATAATATTTACTATATTTTAGTAAATATCTAGGCAGAGGGCATGTCTTTGAGGCTGGTACAGGGTAAATGAAGGCCCCAGTGGTTGCCCAAAATGACAAGGTGATTTCAATAAGAGAAATTAATATGGTTTTCCTGATCAAATAGAAAAAACTACTAACATAGATAATAAATTAATGTTTACAGTGCACTAAGATCTTATATAGCTAGCTCCTACTTTTTGTGGCTAGGATATTGTCTTCTCTCACATTACCTCCGCAAAGACACAATATTCTTGTCAACCCCAATATCAGACAAGTGATTAAGACTGCTTGTGAAGTGCTGCAAATACCAGAATGCTTGCTGTCAATCAATCCCTTTATCTGGCCCCACAAGATTTAACTAGAAGAGAGGTCAATAGGGGTCAGGTAGCCACAGAGACCTAATCAGGTATACTATCTAACAGAGACTTTATGGAATACCCTATAGTATATACACAAATAAGTGTCAAGTTAAGCTTTCAGGAATCTAAAGACTTTCTTGACATACATGCATGTAAGTTTGCATGCACATGGCAATAAGTGAAAAATGGCAATTTTGCTAGATTGAGAAAATTCTGCTATTTTAAATGTTTTAAAATTATGGTTATAATATTTCTCCAAATAATTAGTTTGCCAGAGAAGCAAAATGAAGATACAGCTGTTAGAACCCAAGTTAGTCCTTTCTCCCCTACATAAATTAATTTAATAAAGTTAGTTATAAATCTAGGTGGCTATACACAGAAAACAATGACATTCACATTTATAAATAGGAATTTTCAAAATTGTGTTTTAACAAAACTATTCTTGAATTCAATATCTATTTTACAGTTAATGTTGTAGGTCTTTAATTTAGAGAAGACTTAATTTAACCTTAAAGAGTAAGCTTTGATGTCAGGATATATCCTAGTTCATGACTACCTCTTTTCTTTTTTCATTTCTATTCCCAGAAAGATGTCACTGAAGTCAGAGATAGGTAGGCTAAAAGCTCTGTTTGATTCTACTGTGGATTCTTTCCCTGGCAAAGACAAGTAGTTTTCCAAACAGGGTGAGAGAAGAAAGAAAATGACTGGGCCCAGTTTTGACTGGGAATTGTGAAAAGGGCTGTGGGATCCTTACCTTCCAGTTCACAAAAGGGAACAAGATTCCCAGGGAGAATAAACCTAGCATTGGTCCTCCACACATGCCATGAATGCTGAGGGCAGCCTGTGGAACAAAAGCAGACCAGATGAACCCCCCACTCAAGTACATCTCTTACTTCCTGGCATCATCCCTCTCTTAGACCTGGGATGAAATTGGACCCTAGTTCTGACTGTGCCATTTATGAATTATGTGCTTTCTATAAGTAATTTCTCAATTCTGGACTCAATGATAAGCACAATATTTACCTGTGTGTGTGTCTGTATGTGTGTGTGTGTTTGCATAGTAGAAAAGCAGGCAACCTGAATGTAGTTTCAAGTTCAAGCCGAAACGCATTGAGCTTCACAGTCTTCTTTCTCTATAAATAAATAAGGCCATAGAACCAAGGGGACTTCAAATTACCCCCAGCTGTAATGCAATTCTTTTATCCAGAAAGATGGATTGCAATGCATGATTGGTTTCCTCAGATCTATTCTTAACAAAATGGAGGCAGATGAGAGTAAAACCTTCCTTCTTCCCCAGCATTGATACTTAAAATATTCTTGGCTTTTTCTCTGCTGACTGATAGCATCAATTCAGTTTCTAGGGTTGCTGAATTTGGAAGGTAATTTACTAGTGATTACATAGGAGAGTCAGTAAGTTAGTAAAGATAATTTTATCTTCCCCTGTGGGAAAAATATTTGACAATCTCTTACAAAGTCACTAGCCATCATGCCTTAGAACAAAAATGCCGTCACATGATTAAAAACAAGTGAGGGGAGTGGGGGGTGGGGGAATTCAAGAGTTCCTGGATTTAAAACTATGTATATTTCTGTAGTGTACAAAAGCAAACTAATTTTAATTTTTACCTTTCTTTTTGCTAATATTAAGCATGTTTAATCAGGAGGATTCATCTGATTCATCTAATTCAGCCTTCTCATTAATGCCCAAATCCCTTCTAAGCTACTCATGCAAGTACAGGACAATAGCTTTGTGCATTGGGGTTAGGGTGGCCTTTGAGGCTTGGGCAGGATATTTTATCATGCTGTGCCTTAGCTTCCTCACATATCACATGGGTACACTAATACTTGCTTCCCATTTGGGGGCCATGGGTTTTGGTTAGTATTCAATGTGGAATCCAAGAAAAACACAGAATAATGTCTGAGGACTAGGGAGCACATAAAGGCCCTAAAATGTTGACTACTACTATTATTATCTTTTTATTACTTCTCTTACCTGCTCTATTATTGGGCTCCAATCCCCGAGGCATGCCATTTGATTGCTGGACTGTTATGATATCTGGAAAGTTTTTTCTCAAGTTGAGATTAAAATGTGCCTAAAAGTCATTAACAGCTCTTAGCAGAATTAGCTGATAATCATTAGGAGAGCAGAATATTGGATAGAACAACCTTTCTCAAAGGAAGCTTGGCAAATCACTAACTGATCTTCCCTGCTGCTATTTGACCCCAGCCCTTCCTGTCCCTCCACTCTCCACCCTATTGTGGTTCTGTGGTCACATGTTTCAAGTGAAACAGGTTTCCTTACTACAAGATTTTTTGAAACCTTCAGTATGCCACTGTATCACATGGATTTTGGAGAGTGGAATGCAGGGTGCCGTGTACTCCAAAATCTTCTGACTGTGGAAATTTTCTTTCTTGGAGCATGTCACAGGATGAGGCTTTCCAGAACATACTTTCTAAATTCTTAAACTAAAGCATTGAAAGAGTCTTTGTTTAAGGGATTTAAGCTGCCCACACCCTCATTCCCAGCACCACGCATAAACACATACAGTACAGGGTGGTTTTGGAAACAGGAAGTGAAATTAAACCTGGCTCTATACCTCATCCCTTTACTTGATGTAAAATCTGAATATGAATGTTGTGCCATTAAATTCAATTTAGTAAGGCTGTTTGAAAAATTAAATAAGGGAATTATAGTTGCCTTTTTTTGCTCATCAAAGTCAGATGTGTTCAGAGAAATGAGTGGACCACCGTAGAGACAAATACCTCTCCTAGGAAACGAGGGGTCAGAGTTTTCATTTCTTGCCTATCAGCATCTCTTAAACTACATGGCATACATTTTAACCAATCAAGAAGGTGGGTCCAGCCTACTCATCTGAACTAAGGCAGGTGGATGAATGCATCACTCACAACTTTCTCCTCTCTACAAGAATCATTTTCTGCCAGTTTTTGGAGGCGTCTTTGCCTATCTGGATCCCCTCATAATTCAGTTGCAGAGAAGCTTACAATACAAATATCTCTGGAAGAAAACAATTTAGTGACTCAAATCATCACCAGTTGGACATGATAATACTTTCTTAAGAGTAAATACTGATTTAGGGCACAAGGCATCAGAGGTGACTTGAAAATATAGGTTCCATGAATAGGAAAATAAACCTAAAACAAGTGCCTGAGATCACTAACAACAAACCTCACCACCTTGCCACTTCTGCTTTGTAGAAGGGTTTATATCAGAGTGCTTCAAACATTATGAAGGGTTTACAAAGCAACTGTGAAAAAACAGTATGTGAATAGCTTATTAGAGAGGACACCCATGTTTCCAGTGCCACAAGTTCTTTTATGTAGACAAGTGAATTATTCTATCACTTAACTCTCCCAGATTTGTTCCCTAAATCCTAAAATGGAAATAATGAAACTTATCTAAATAGTCATTGGAAGGATCAAGTAAGTTACACTGCTCTGGGAATTAGAAGACATCCTATAAACGTTAATGATCACTATTCACTCACTGTGACTCATATTTTCATTTGAAAAACATTTTGGAAAACTTAATGCCATGATAAGAAACTCTTAAATGATGTTCAAATTACACAAGGCTGGATGTGGTGGCTCACATCTGTAATCACAGCACACTGGGATGTTAAGGCCAGTGGATCACTTGAAGTCAGGAGTTCAGGTCCAGTCTGGCAAATATGGCAAAACTCCATCTCTACTAAAAATACAAAAATCAACTGGTACCTGTAATCCCGGCTACTGTGGAGGCTAAGGCAGGAGAATCACTTGAACCTGGGAGGCAGAGGTTGCAGTGAGCCAAGATTGCACTATAGAGCAAGAATCTGTCTCAAAAAAAAAATACAAAAACAAAACCTCACAAAGACACAAGGGGACTGAGAGAATTGGAGTAGATTCTGAAGATGTGCTTATCTGATGCTGCTTTGTGAGTTGAGCAACATGGGAAATGGGGATCAGTGGCTCAGGAGACTTTGGTCATAGACCTGGCTTTGCCTCTAACTGTAAGAACTTGAACAGAGTATTTTCACTTTTTTTCTGTAATCACCTACAAAATGAAGGTGTTGAAACAGATTATCCATAAGGGTCCTTCTAGCACTGATATTTCATGGAACGGGGAATTGTCAGTTCAGCTTGGATGATAGGTAGAGGTGAGTAGATATCCCAGTTCTACCACTCTTTTTGTAACTTTGAGACAGTTACTTGTTACTTTCTTCATCTAATTTCTTCATCTGGAAAATTGGTACATTAACTATACTACGTTTAAGAGAAGTGATGAAGATTAAATAAAATAATACATTTAGGAATCTGCCTAGAACATAGTGTTACATAAATGTTAGATAAATGTCAATTGTTATTGTTTTTGCTATTTTATCACCACTTTTATATCAGAATAATAAATTCTCAGAGGTGAATTTTTAGGAGTTTCTAATTTTATTTCATTATCCCATCACTAGTTTTAATAGTTTCCCCTTCTGAAAGTGATTTTGGTTAACATTTTACATGTATTTTTAATTTGAAGCTGGAATTATTAAATGTCAGCCTTTGGATCTTGCAGGAAGAGGCAAGACATTAGAAGAGAGTGGGGGGAAGTTGCTGTGAAATCAAATGTGTCTTTTCCTTCTTTTGTTACCTGCACAACACCTCCCATGACAGATGCAGCCACAGCCATAGATGTACACATCACGCCAAATAAGGGACCTGAAAAAAAGAAAGAAAAATTACAACCATAATTTCCTGAGGGATTCCTGACTTCAAGGGATTGCTTGAGTCCCCACTCAGAACTGTCTCTGATGCCAGCCTTTTGCAAAGGGATCTCAGCACGGACTGCCCTCCCAATTCAGCCATCATCAGCCCCAAGAGAGGCATTTAGGAAGTCTCCCTACCAAGGAGAAGTGTCAATGACCTGCTTCTTCAGATTCAGGTGAAATGAACTTGTATCCAGCCTCAAGGGTTCTCCTTCTAAGCGTCTAGAAAAAAATCTATTATATGGAAACAACATGAAAATGTGGGAAAGATCCAGACTAATCTAGACTAAATTGGTGGAAGCTAATTCCAGGGCAACCACCCTCCAGCAGGAAGCTGAAAAATAAGCTACTAATTCCAGGATTCCAATAGTTTTCCATCTTAACAATGGTTAAATAATGTGTACACATTCTACCTAACAGGTTTTGCACATCTGGAAAGTTTTTCTGATTTTCCCTTTGGTGCTTTATTTGTATTATCCTTAGGGTCCTTAGATATATTACATAATGATTTGTTTCCATATCACCATAAGGGTCTTCAGAGTATGGTGTTCTTCTGGTATCACAAAAGCTCACTAAATGAATCACCATATACGTTTTAATCATCTTTTAAAAAAAATGTCATTTTTTTTTGAGACAACGTCTCCCTCTGTGGCCCAGGCTGGAGTACAGTGGTGCAATCTCGGTTCACTGCAACCCCCACTTCCTGGGTTCAAGTGATTCTTCTGCCTGAGCCTCCCAAGTAGCTGGGACTGCAGGCATGCACCACCATGCCTGGATATTTTTAGTAGAGACAGGGTTTCACCATATTGACCAGGCTGGTCTCAAACTCCTGACCTCGTGATCCTCCCGCCTCGGCCACCCAAAGGGCTGGGAACAATGTTTTCTTTTAAACCATCTTTTAAAGAGTCATTGTTTTATATATATCTCTGTTTAAAAATTATCTGAAAAGTACCCTGAAATTCAATAATAACACATAAACTAAATAATAGAAAGATAGGCAAAAAGTAGCAGATAGACAGAGACAGAGCCACAGTGACAGAAACGGAAAGAAAAGAAAACTATTATGTTGATTTTTTTTTTTTTTTGAAACGGAGTTTCTCTTTTGTTACCCAGGCTGGAGTGCAATGGCGCCATCTCAGCTCACCGCGACTTCTGCCTCCTGGGCTCAGGCAATTCTCCTGCCTCAGCCTCCTGAGTAGCTGGAACTACAGGCATGCGCCACCATGCCCAGCTAATTTTTTGTATTTTTAGTAGAGACGGGGTTTCACCATGTTGACCAGGATAGTCTCGATCTCTTGAGCTTGTGATCCACCTGCCCTGGCCTCCCAAAGTGCTGGGATTACAGGCTTGAGCCACTGCACCCGGCCTTTATGTTGATTCTTTTTAAACATTCTCTGAACTATCCAGCACAGTTCCCAATATGACTATTAATTCAATCTTACTGAATACAGACCATAGATTAGACATTGCACCAAATGCCAGTGCTATAAAGTTAGAACTTGATTCCCGTCTCTAACAGCTTTCATTCTAGGAAGGAACTACTTGTAAATTAATCCAACAAGTATATGTATATGTCCAAGAACAGTGCCTGGTAAACAGCAAGTACTATGTATTTATCATTTTTATTATTTTATATCAGATTTGGTACATTATATTTCTTATCAGGAATTAACTCTTGGAATCAGGCCAGTAACTTTTGAGGCTGTCTTTTCCAACTTCTCAATAAAACACAGAAAGAAAAGAAAATGTCAAGATTGATCAATAAGCACTTGTTAAAATTCTAGAACTGTTCCCACTATCTACTATAGATAAATTAGACTACAATTAGATAGATTACTGTTAGACTATTAGGTAGGTAGATTAGACTACAGAAAACAATGTTTGCCCTGACTGTGTATTGCTTCATGAAAAAGGAGAGTCCTACATGCCTGAAAAGCAGAACAAAAGACGTTTTTTCTCTCCTTCTGACTGCTCTCTCATTGGACCAATGGTTACCTGTTCAAATGAGGTTCTAGGCAGCCATCCCTCAATTAAAAAGTTCTTCTTTTTTTGTGCTGACTAGAGAATTGATTCTATCCTCCCCACAAAATCTTGATACTTCCACTAGATTGCAACCAACAGCAACCTACCAGGTAGGAAGTTTATGGGAACTTTGTGGGGATTCCATAGACACCTGGAATATCTCCCACAAACAAAACAGTAGAGGGAGAGAAAGCCCCACAGTTGCAGAAAATGCTATGGGTTTTCCCAGTGTGGCATCAGGTCAGAGGATCAGAAAACAAAACACAGGCATAGGTGAAACTTCTACCTCAATCAAGCATATCAATGGATATCTGCTAGAAACTGGGAATTATACTAGCAGCAATGCCCATCTACTTGCAATCAGCTCTCACTGAGAGTGAGCAGAATCAAGGCAATTCAACAACCCAGTTAGCAAACATGTGGTCGACATTCCTCTCTTCAAGCGCAAGTAAAAAAAAAGAAAATAAATATAGAATACATGACAAAATGTTGAGAAAAAAAGGAACAAATATATTAACCTAAAAACTAAAATATATAGTATGCTTTCTGCAAGTAATTCACTTTAGAAACCAGAAAAAATAATTTAAAACTTTGACAATCTTAATATGCTGCAAGAATACACAGACTCAATGAAGCAAGAACATACAGGTAAAGAGAAAACAAATAAGATGAAAAGAACAGTAAGATAGGATGCAACACTAACAAGTTCAGATGAAGATGGATCCAGGTGTGATAAGAAAAAATCACAAGGAAATTAAAATGAGGATAGTTGACTAAGCCATTCCATGCCTAGCTATTTATCAAAGAGATATGGAAACATGTACACAAAAAGACTTGTGCAAAAGTATTCATAGCAGTTTTTTTCATAATGACCTCAAACAAACAGTACAGGCTCATCAGTAGAAACAGATGTTATAAAAAAGATTTGTGGTATGTGCATATATGGCATACTATTCAGCAATACAAAAGAATAAACTATGAACACACACAAAGCCCCATGTAATCTCAAAAACTTTATGCCGTAAGAAGGGTATTACCAAAAAAATGCAATTGTGTGATCTCATTTATATAAAATTCTAGAGGAGGTAAAACTAATCTATGGTAGAAAAAATTAGAACAGTAGTTGCCTCTAGAGGGTGATTGGGAGAAGAGCATGACTAGAGAAGACATAGAAGAACATTCCAGGGTGGAGGTAATACATCTTGATAAGTGGTTGGGTTACACAGTGTATGCATTTGTCAATACTCAAGAAATGTTTATTTAATATTTGTCCATTTCATTGTAGGTGAATTTTTTTACATTAAAAAAACCTTGAAACAAATAGTGAATTATGATTAACAATGTGCATGTTACAATAAGTTGGGGGAATTCTGCGGAGGTCCACAATTTACTTTTAAATGTATCAAAAATATGATGGATTAATGAATGAATAGACAACTGGATGGATGTGTGAAAAAGCAAGTTTAGGAAAATATTAATGGAGAATCTAGGCAACGTATACATGTGAGTTCACAATAAAGTTTTTAAACTTGGCCATATAATTTAATTTTTATAGTAAAATGTAAGGAACGTAACACAATAGCATAATTGAAGTCACTATTGTTAGGAGGTTTATATAGGGAGAATTCAAAGTAACAAAGAAAAACTTCAAGGGTGCAAAGGAAAAGGACAAAGTTATGAAAATAAGAGAAAAAGTGAAGGATATGAAAAGCAAAAAGCAACCTAAATTAGAAAAACAATTAAGAATAAAGGGATGATAAAACTGTTCATATTTGCATGCAACAACCCCACACTGTCTATAAAATCAATTTGCATTTTAAGAATCAATGAGAATTGAATAAATGATCATACATATCCTTTTCAAAACAAAAACAAACAAAAAATTACAGCTTTTCCACACTGATAATAAATAGTTTAGAGGACATTGTGGGGAAAGCATCTTACTCATAATATCAAGGAGAGGAGAAGGAGGAGGAGGAAAGAAGAAGAAAAGAGGAAGAAAAGAAGAGAGCGAAGGGGAGGAAGGAAGAGGAGTTGAAAGAGGAAGACATGAATATAGTTAATATGTAAAATAAAAACTATAATACAATTGGAATTAAAGAGGAAAAAATAAATGCTATTGCTAGGTAAAAGGTTTACAAAGATGTCAGTTGTTCCCAAATAGATTTTCAGGTTTAATGTAATCCCATGGGGTGGGAAGTGGCAGTGGGAGGTTCAGATAGGTTCCATGCAATAAACTTTAAAGTCAATTTGAAAGAATAAACAGTAATGAATCACCAATTATTTTTATAAGAATTACAATGGAAACATTTTTAATCTTTAAACTGAAAGAAAAATGAGAAATTGTTCTATCAGATGTTTAAATAAAATGCTACAAAGCTATAATACAAAACAAAATGGTTTAGTCTTGTAATTAAGGAAAATAAGTACATAACATGAAACATACTCATAGATAAAAAACTTTATATATTTTTATTAAAGAAAATATTTTTAAAACAGGAATATTGAAAAATAATGCTGGGAAAGTGAACTATAAAGAAAAACAATTTAGTTTATCTTAAATCATAAATTAAATAAATAATTTAGATGTATTGAACATAAAATATGAAAGTACTTAGAATCTAAAAGAAAATATAAGTAAACATGTAAGTTTTTAACGTAAGAAATTTATAAGCATAAATGATAAAATAATAAAATGATATATTTGATAAAACAAAATTAGAAATTTCTATACATGAAAAATATGTTTAAAAATAACTAATAGACAAAGGACTTATTTCATTTCTATATAAAGAGATTTTGCAAACAATAAAATTTCTAATGTCCCATTAACAAATATACAGAAAGCATAATTTTTTACAAAAATATATAAATCGGTACTATCTGAAAAATAGTCAAATACTATATATATCAAAAGATGTAAATTAAAGCAAAAACGTAATGCCATTTTGTCCACTAACATGGGCAATTTTTAAAAATACTAATATTAAGTTGGGGGGCTCCAAAATGGCCATGAGAAGGCAACACCGATATGCAGCTCCCAGCGAACAAGACACAGAGGGCTAGAGGACTTCACGATTCCAAACGAGGTGCCGGGTTCCTTTCGGTGGGACTGACAGGGCACTGAAAATAGCCCAGGGAAGAAGCTGCAGGGCGAGAGCCACCCGGGGGCAAATGAAGATGTAGGGGAACACGTCCCCACCTGAAATGTGCAGCCAGCTCTGAGGGTCGGGGGCTTCACCCCCTCGTGCTGATTTGGATCCTGTGCTTACCTCATCCCTCCTACAACCCACAGTCCACGAGAGCCCTGACAGACTGTGGAGGGCTGTGGGTTGTCAAGGCAGATCTGAGCAGCAGCTCCACCGCCAGCGGCTGCAGTAAGCTGTCCCAGGAACCTGGGTAGATGTTTGGACTAACACCAGCAGGACTGACCATCTCACAGAGGGAGGCAAAGTTGAAAGCAGGAAACAGACCATAAGGTCTAGCAGGCCCCACCTCCACAGAACTCAAACTGATGCCCTCGCTAGAGAGCTTGATAGGAACTATACCAGTTCGACCCCAACCAGGAAGATTGAGCTCTGGGAGACAGCCACTGAGAAGGCAGGGCCAATCTCAGCTGCAAACAAACTCCAGGGAAGGACTACCCACCCACCCAATAACCTGACTGAACCGGAGAGAGCCCAACAATGCCCTCTACAGGCCAAAAAAATATATAGCTCCAACCTCAACAGAAAAACGTCCACTCAGAGACTCCTGAAATCACCAACTTTATAGATCAAAGGGAGATAAATTCACGAAGATGGGAAAAAGCCAGTGCAAAAAGGATGAAACCATCAAAGAACAGAACACCTCTTCTCCAGGTAATCACAACTCCTCACCATCAAGGGAACAAAAAAAGATAGAGAATGAATTTGATGAATTGACAGAAGTAGGCTTTAGAAGGTGGTTGGTAACAAACCTCTGAGTTAAAAGACCATGTTCTAACCCAATGCAAAGAAACTAAGAACCTTGAAAAAAGGTTAAACAAAATGCTAACTAGAATAACCAGCTTAGAAAAGAACATAAATAACTTGATGGAGCTGAAAAACATAGCACGAGAACTTCACGAGGCATACTCAAGTCTCAACAGCTGAATCAATCAAGCAGAAGGAAGGATGTCAAGAGATAGAAGATCAAATCAATGAAATAAAACGAGGAGGCAAGAATAGAGAGAACAGAGTGAAAAAAGTGAACAAAGCCTCCAAGAACTGTTGTATTATGTGAAAAGACCTAATCTATGCTTGATTGGTGTACCTGAATGTGACAGGGAGAATGAATCCAAGTTGGAAAACACTCTTCAAGATATTATCCAAGAGAACTTTCCCAACCTAACAAGGCAGGCCAACTTTCAAATCCAGGAAATACAGAGAATACCACAAAGATATTCATCAAGAAGAGTGACCCCAAGGCACATAATTGTCAGATTCAGCAGGGTAGAAATGAAGAAAAAAATCCTAAGGGCAGCCAGAGAGAAAGGTTGAGTCACCCACAAAAGAAAGACCATCAGACTCACAGCGGATCTCTTGGCAGAAACCCTACAAGATAGACGGGAGTGGGGGCCAATATTCAACATCCTTAAAGAAAAGAACTTTCAACCCAGAATTTCATATCCAGCCAAACTAAGCTTCATAAGTGAAGGAGAAATAAAATCCTTTATGGACAAATAATTGCTGAGAGATTTCGTCACCACAAGACCTGCCTTACAAGAGCTACTGAAGGAAGTACCAAACAGGGAATGGAACAACCAGTACCAGGCACTGCAAAAACATACCAAAGGGAAAAGAACAATGACTCAATGAAGAAGCCATGTCAACTAATAGGCAAAACAACCAGCCAGTAACAAAATGGCAGGAACAAATTCAAACCATGCAATGCAGGAGCACCCAGATATATAAAACAAGTTCATAATGACCTACAAAGAGACCTAGACTCCTGCACAATAATAGTGGGAGGTAAACAATGAAATGAAGGCAGAAATAAAAATGTTCTTCAAAACCAATAAGAATGAAGACACAATATACCAGATCCTATGGGACACATTTAAAGCAGTTTCTAGAGGGAAATTTATAGCAATAAATGCCCACAGAAGAAACAAGGAAAGATTTAAATCGACACCCTTTGGCCAAAATTGAAAGAGCTAGAGGAGTAAGATCCAAAAAACTCAAAACCTAGCAGAAGACAAGAAATAGCTAAGATCAGAGCAGAACTGAAGGAGATAGAGACACAAAG
This sequence comes from Callithrix jacchus, assembly GCF_049354715.1. Lineage (NCBI taxonomy): Eukaryota > Metazoa > Chordata > Mammalia > Primates > Cebidae > Callithrix > Callithrix jacchus. The sequence goes on from NC_133511.1 coordinate 92,055,110, forward strand.
AACTCTTCAAAAAAATCAATAAATCCAGGATCTGGTATTTTGAAAAGATCAACAAAATAGACAGACCACTAGTTAGACTAATAAAAGAGAAAAGAGAGAATAATCAAATAGATGCAATAAAAAATTATAAAGGGGAGATCACCATGGATTCCTCAGAAATACAAACTACCATCAGAGATTACTGCAAACAAGTCTATGCACATAAACCAGTAAATCTGGAAGAAATGGATAAATTCCTGGTCACTTGCAAACTCCCAAGACTAAGCCAAGAAGAAGTTGAAACCCTGAATAGACCAATAAAAAGGTCTGAAGTCAAGACAGCAATTAATAGATTACCAACCAAAAACAGTACAGGTCCAGATGGGTTCACAGCTGAATTCTACCAGACATACAAAGAGGAGCTGGTACCATTCCTGTTGAAACTATTCAAAACAATACAAAAAGAGGAAATCCTCCCTAACTCTTTCTATGAGACCAACAGCATCCTGATACCAAAATCTAGCAGAGACAACTAAAAAAGAAAACTACAGGCCAATATCCATAATCAACATTGATGCAAAAATCTTCAATAAAATACTGGCAAACTGAATCCAACAGCACATCAGAAAGCCTATCCACCATGATCAATTAGGCTTCATCCCGGGAATGCAAGGCTGGTTCAACATACACAAATCTATAAATGTAATTCACCACATAAGCAGAACCAAAGACAAAAACTACATGATTATCTCAATAAATGCAGAGAAGGCCTTTGACAAAATTCAACAGCCCTTTATGCTAAAAACTGTCAATATACTGGGTATCAATGGAACGTATCTCAAGATGATAAAAGCTATTTCTGACAAACCTACAGCCGATACCATACTGAATGGGCAAAAATTAGAAGCATTCCCTTTAAAAACTTGCACTAGACAAGGATGCCCTCTCTCACCACTCCTATTCAATATAGTACTGGAAGTTCTAGCCAGAGCAATTAGGCAAGAAAAGGAAACAAAGGGTATTCAATTGGGAAAGGAGGAAGTCAAGTTGTCCCTATTTGCAGATGACAGGATTGTATATTTAGAAGACCCCTTGTCTCAGCCCAAAACCTCCTTAAGCTGATGAGCAACTTCGGCAAAGCCTCAGGATACAAAATCAATATGCAGGAATCACAAGCATTCCTATACACCAATAACAGACAAACAGAGAGCCGAATCATGAGTGAACTCCCATTTACAATTGCTACAAAGAGAATAAAATACGGAGGAATACAACTAACAAAAGATGTAAAAGATCTCTTCAAGGAGAACTACAAACCACTGATCAAGGAAATAAGGGAGGACACAAACAGATGGAAAAACATTCCATGCTCATGTTTAGGAAGAATCAATATTGTGAAAATGGCCATACTGCCCAAAGCAATTCATTGATTCAATGCTATCCCCATCAAGCTACCATAGACCTTCATCACAGAACTATAAAAAAACACTTTAAACTTCATATGGAACCAAAAGAGAGACCATATAGCCAAGACAATCCTAAGCAAAAAGAACAAAGCTAGAGGCATCATGCTACCTGACTTTAAACTATGCTACAAGTCTACAGTAATCAAAACAGCATGGTGCTGGTACCAAAACAGAGATATAGACCAATGGAACAGAACATAGGCCTTGGAGGCAACGCCACACATTTACAAACATCTGATCTTTGACAAAGCTGACAAAAACAACCAGTGGGGAAAGGATTCCCCGTTTAATAAATGGTGTTGGGAAAACTGGCTAGCCATGTGCAGAAAGCAGAAACTAGACCCTTTCCTTACACATTATACAAAAATTAACTCTAGATGGATTAAAGATTTAAACATAAGAACTAATACCATTAAAAACCCTAGAAGAAAGCCTAGGCAACACCATTTAGGACATAGGCATGGGCAAGTACTTCATGACTAAAACACCTAAAGCAATGGCAACAAAAGCCAAAATAGACAAATGGGGTCTAATTAAACTTAAGAGTTCCTGCACAGCAAAAGAAGCAATCATTAAAGTAAACCAGCAACCAACAGAATGGGAAAAAATTTTTGCAATACTCATCAGACAAATGGCTAATATCCAGAATCTACAAGGAACTAAAGCAGATTTACAAGAAAAAAAAACAAACAAACCCATTCAAAAGTGGGCAAAGGATAGGAACAGACACTTTTCAAAAGAAGACAAATATGTGGCCAACAAACATATGAAAAAATGCTCATCATCATTGGTCATTAGAGAGATGCAAATCAAAACCACATTAAGATACCATCTCATGCCAGTTAGAATGGCAATCATTAAAAAATCTGGAGACAGATGCTGGAGAGGACTTGGAGAAAAGGGAACACTTTTACACTGTTGGTGGGAGTGTAAATTAGTTCAACCATTATGGAAGACAGTGTGGCAATTCCTCAAAGATCTAGAAATAGAAATTCCATTTGACCCAGCAATCTCATTACTGGGTATATACCAAAAGGATTATAAATCATTCTTTTATAAAGACACATGCACATGTATGTTCATTTTGGCACTGTTTATGTTAGCAAAGACATTGAACCAACCCAATGCCCACTGATGATAGACTGGACAGGGAAAATGTGGCACATATATGCCATGGAATAGTATGCAGCCATAAAAAGTGACTAGTTCATGTCCTTTGTAGAGACATGGATGAATCTAGAAACCACATTCTCAGCAAACTGACACAAGAACAAAAACCAAACACCGCATGTTTTCACTCATAGGCGAATGATGAACAATGAGAACACTTGGGCACAGGAGCAACAATCACAGCACTAGGTGGGGGAGTAGAGGGGAGCGGAGGGACAGCAAGGGGGTGTGGGGAGGATGGGGAGGAATAACTCCAGGAGAAATGTCTGATGTAGGTGATGGTGTGGGGGGCGGGGCGGGGATGAAGACATCAAACCACCATGGCATGTATGTACCTAAGCAACAATCCTGCAGGATACAGGATGTGCACATGTACCCCAGAGGCCAAATACAATTTAAAAAATATTAATATTAAGCACACAAAAAAATATATCAACACTCACTGCTGCCATATATCATTATTGATTCAATCCTGCTAGAACCAGATTTCATAATATGTACCAAGAAATATCAGTGAATTTGTATTATTTAACCCAGTAATTTTCTTGTAGAAGTTTGTGTTTAGGAAAAACAACACAGATATAGTCGAAGGTTTAATACTTGTTCAGTCATTCAAATACCATGTTTAAAAAAATACAAAATAACACAATATGTTATTGTGTGTGTGTCACAAGTATGTCAGGGAAAAACAACCAGGAACAAAATTAGATAGATATAATTTCATTTAACAAGGTACATAAATTTTCCCAAATTACCTACATTTTCTATTAGTAAGTAAATATACAATTTGTTTTTACTTTAAAAAGTAAACCATGTGAAACAGCAATTCACTCTGATAAGTGCTTAAGTGATTATAAATATAATATGCAATTGCATGATTAAGAAAGGAACAATAATTCTTTGAAGGAGTTACTGTAGTTTGGTAATAAGATATAATTCTTTATAAAAGAATTTGTTTTTTCTTGTCAAAGCGACTGCCCATAATGAGCAGAACATCTTCCCATGTTGAGAGACTAATATGACCATCACACAGCATAATCAAGAGATACTGATGTAATAAGTCTGCAGGAGCGTCCAATCTTTTGGCCTCCCTGGGCCACATTGAAAGAAGGTATTGTCTTGGACTACACATAAAATACACTAGCACTAATGATAGCCAATAAGATTTAAAAATTACCAAAAAAATCAATGATGTTTTAAGAAAGTTTACAAATTTGTGTTGGGCCACATTCAAAGCTGTTCTGTGCTGCATGTGGCCCATGGGCTGTTGGTTGGACAAGTCTGGTCTAGAGTGTAGGGTGAGTATAGAATAGTATCTGAAAATAAGTTCAGCTAAGGTAAACTATCTGGTCACTCTGCTGGATCTTCAGGAGTGTAAGAATCTATATGTGGGATTCTTCACATATCTCACTGTGTATTTGTGTTTATAAGTGTGTCCTAAATAGCACATGCAGTATTTTGACATGTACTACATGTACATTTCATGGTATGGAATAGAAGGTCCACCAGCTGTACCTACATAAGCCTTTACTGATCCAGGTGCTCAGCTTGTCGGAGAGATGGGGAAAACAGCTCTTGACAAAATCCTCAAAGGTCACTGTTGCCAAGGCATTGATGCTGGCAGCCACGGTGCTATAAGGAAAGAAAAGTGAGAACACAGTCTAAGCTAAATAAGGCAGAGCTACCAGCCTGCCCTCTTGTCCAGGGCAGATAGATAAGGCAGGGCTCTAGAAAAAACAGATGTAGACATACCTCCATCTTCTGAGACTCCATGAGAACTATGGCCTCTTTATTCATCTTTCAAATCTTTTTTGTGCTATTGTTCTTTCATGTGTGTCTATGTGTATGTCAGGTTGGGGTGGAGGCAGAAAGTAGTGACTACCCTAACCCAGGAATCAGTAAAGCCTGCCACTCATTAATTATTCATTTATTTATTTATACATCCTTTTATTCATTCTGGGTATCAGTCACACCATGGTGAACCAGAAAGATGTAGATCTTGCACTCTAACTGGTACACAAATATTTAACAACCAATATATACCTGCTTATAGTTGTGAAATTTTTGTGAAGGGAAATAGCAAGGTGTTATAAGAGCATACAGAGACCTAAACTGATACGTAGTTAGGAAATTCTTTCCTTAGGAAGTGACAGGCACTGGGAGAGAACTTGCATGGTTGGAAAAAAAAAAAAAGATGTTGTAGGATGAAGGAAAAATTACAGATAGATATCTCAACACCGAAAGGAGCTGTTACATTCAACAACCTGAAGCTACCAGAGTTGCTAGAATGATATTACAATAGTAAAAGAGGCAAAAGGTAAGTCTGGGAAGTAGTCACCAATCAAAACTGCATAAAACCTCTGATATTCCCTCTCTCACTTTCCAATCAGAGCTCAATCTTACTGGACCTAGTACTTGCTTAGGTGACAGAGCACTTGAATGTTGGGGTTTTCTTTGAAGAATTCCTTTAATTCCTCCTACAGATCAGGAATATTTTAGCTATTGGAATGGATAATATATTCAATTCAAGTGATGCAAAATCACAATTATGAAAAAAAATTCTGGAAAACAAACAGGCCAATGAACAAAGCATGGCTAGCAATCTGTAAGTTTGCCATTGATATTCATAAAAAATTATTCTGTTATCCTCCAGTGCTCACTTGAAAACAAGCTATAGCTATGACTTCTCTAAGTGATATATATATATATATGCAGGAAGTAAAAACTGTCCAAAACCCATATCTGAAATAAATGCTTTGGGGGCACTATTCCTATTATCTAAGAATCAAAGCATGACATGTGTTCCCTGCCAGACTCCTCTTCTATCTGGAGCTCCATAAAAGTTGAATAAGGAGAGAAGGGGATTAAATAAAAGGACTTTTTATGTTCCCCAAATCTTTGTCTCAATGTACATCTTGTGAAAGTTTCCAACATCAAGGTTAATCTTTGAATCCATTGGGTGGGAGGGAGCAGAAAGTTGAATTTGATCCAGAAGGATATTTGCAGAATCTCTACTGGTTTGCTTTGGCAGTCAGGTGTATCCATGTGCCAATTCTCAGATTCTAAAGCTGCTACAAGATAGCAAAAATCTATTTTTTCCCTGCCTCTCAACCACCATCTCCTCCATTCTATTCCCACTCCTGTCTTTTTTCTTTCTCTATCTCCACAGTCTCCTTGGAGTTACAGCAGTAGTAATCTCCCTATAACATATGTTGTCCAGTGTGTTTCTTCCTTGAAAATTTTGGACTTTCAATAAAGGAGTTAACTATTCTTTTATGGGAATTTAATCTGTTAACAGCCATATTTCTCCAGTCTGGAGAGAGTCAGCTTCAGAGTAAGATAAACAATAAAGCATGTAGAGAGGGGATAAAGAAAAGACAGAGTGTAACCCTTACTGGTGTTTGATTCTCTGGTCTCACTATCTCTGTCCTTAGTTTCCTTGAGATACTAATACCACAGGACACTGTCACTGTTTGCTATTGATGCATAATTCTAAAAACAATATTAGCAAAAACAATTCAGCGGTACACTAAATTTAAATCACAAGGTAAAGTCATTATATAAATTCAAGGATATCCTATTTTGGAAGTCTGTCAACATATTAACCTGCTAAAAGTTTTTAAAAAGCAAATATATATAGCCATTCAAAATGCTAAAATTGTACCACAAATACCTCTCAGATAAACATATTTTCTAAAATTAGCATACATATATACATTTCATTCTTCTACTTTTTAAGTAATTTATGTGAATATTCTCAGGTATAAATAATACCTTTCAAACCAAAAGTCAGTATCTTATTAAATAGTAAAAGCAAAGAAATATTCCCTTTAGAGTACATAATAAAACAAAGATTTCTGCTATTACCCTAATTATTTATCAATGTTCTCAAAGCACCACTATATAAGAGAATAAACATAGAAGCGTGTCTATGAAAAAGAAAGAAAAAAAGTCAAGAGTATTTGCAGATATTTGATTACAATCAAACCCCAAAGTATCAACTAAAAATATTTTTTAAAACCCCGAGATATCAGAAAAATTCTGTAAAATAAAATTAACGAAGGTATCAGCCTAATAGATAAATTGTATTTTAAAGCACAGTCATCCAAATTATTGGTGTTGGCATAGCTAAAGACCAATAGATCAAAATAATGTAAAATAAAATTAAGAAGAGGTCTCAAATACATAGAAAAATACAGAATATAATAAGAGTAATATTTCAAGTCAGTGGTAAAAAGATGGCCTACTTATTAAAGATAAATAGGACAACTTGGTTACTAGTTTACAAGGAATATAAAGCAGGAACTTTACTTGATTTCTTATATCACATGTATAGTCTAGATAATTTAATAACGAACTATTTAGTAAAACCATAAGTATACTAGAATGGTGTCTGGATGATTATTTACAATCATAGAATGGAGAAACCTTTCTGAGAACGTTAACCCTGAAATCATAGTGTAAAATATTAACATGAATTAAAATCTTTATGTGCTCAAAATGGTATCAATAAAGCAAATAGACAATGAACAAATAAGAAAAAAAAGTCCTTAACCTAGGTCAATTGGCTATTTTTCTTATATATAAAAAGGAGAGCTCAAATCTTCCTGACACAGGAAGTCTTCAATTTGTATGTCACTCACTCCCTCGGTTTCAAACCTTCTAATGACTTCCCATTCCACTTGAAATGCAAACTCTACCACTGCAGGCTCATCATGATCTGATTCTTGCTCACTTCTAACTCATCCCCACCTGCTCTCCTCCCAGGCCTTAGGTGCCAATGCTTCCTCTATTCCTCAAACACTACAGACAGTTTGTCTCTCCAGGGCTTTAGTATTTGCTTTTCCTCCTGCCTCTGAATGTTCCTGCTTATGCTCTTCACATAGCTGACTTTTCTGCATTCTTTGGATTTCAATACAAATATCATAAACTCAGAAAGGAGTTCCTTACAGACCCTGTCGGAATTAGAACACTCACCTCTCTTTAGGATACACGCTGTTATTTCCTTTACACTATTTGTTATTTGTTGTTTATCATTTTTACTTACATATTGGTCATCTGCTATGTCTGTTAGAAAGCATATAAGGACAACGCTTATTGCTTATATCAGTCTTCTTCACTGTAATATTCTTAATATCGCCAACTGTGTCTGGTATAACATAAGCCTTCTAAAATATTTGTCACAATAAATGCATCAACGATGTTGTGTTTAGAATAATGCCCTTATTGGGGAATGGAAGTTATTAGCTGTCTGGGTGTATTATTAAAGATGTGATGAATGGAATGCAGCCTAGATGTGTGGAATATATAGTCATGTATAGCTTAACAACAGGCTATGCTCTGAGAAAACGCATTGTTAGGTGATTTCGCCATTGTGCAAACATTATAATGTACTTACACAAACCTAGATGGCATTGCCTGCTGTACACCTAGGGTATATGATATAGCCTATTGCTCCCAGGTTACAAACCTGTATAGAATGTTACTGTCCTAAATACTGTAGGCAATTGTAACACAATGGCAAAGCATTTGTTTACTGAATCATAGGAAAGGTATGATAAAAATACAGTATTAAAATATAGGGCCACCATCATAGATGCAGTCCCTCATTGACTGAAATGTCACGTGGCACATGATTATATATGTTGTATCAGAATAAATGAGAAGAGCCAGCAGAGTGAGCTGCTTTATATAAAGGTGATGTGAAATTGCGGAAGCAGTTAGCATCAGACAAGGTAACATAATGAGCATAAAAGTCTTGAATACGGACAGACCAAGGCTTACATCCAGCCCCTGCAGTTTACTAACTTACCATGGGTAATTTTTCTATCTTGCTAAATCTCAGTTTCCTTATCTGTACGCTGATGATGAGTAAAGTTCTAGCCTCATATGTTGTATGCCAATTAATGAGCAAATACAAATAACACATTCAGCAGGGCAGTTTACACACAGTGAGTACTTGCTAAATACTGTTGATCACTACACCACCAACCTTGTCATCCTTCCCATCATCATCATCATCATCAGATTGTTGTTGATATACTAACCTCAGAGTTCCACTGAAGGCACAAGCCACAAAAAGTCCTGGCAGTCCTGGCATTGTATCAAATATTTCCATGACAAAGTATGGCATCAGCTGAAGAGGAGGCAAAAAATAAAAAGAAGAAAGAAAGAAAAGAAAAGAGAGAGACAAAAAAATAGCATTGGTGGTCTTCTCAGCAGTGTTTGAAACATGGGAAAATAGCTTTTTAGCCAAAGGAAATAGAAAGTTTATTTTCCTTCTTTTCAATATATGCAATTTTCTTTCCTGTTTATCCTGAATGTTAGCAACTAAGCCCTAAAATCAAATCTATAACAGAAGTCTTCAGGGAATCTATGTATGATCCTCTACTCTACATCCAGGTTTGAGCAGAAGAGCCCCTGTTTGACAGGGCAGGACAGTTAAATATATATATGGAGAGAATATGCTTCTCTTGGGCATATTCTCCATAAATGGAGTTTGTAAAACCACGTTTACTGTAGTATATCAGCATGATGTTTAAGTTTTGCTGAGAAGACGTGATAAGAGGCAGGCATTGTGGAAATAAGGGTCATTCTGTTCAATCTGAGGTTCCTTAATCAACTGTGAAACCTGTAGGAAAAGTCCAAAGGGAACAGCAACATCCATGCCATGGTTCACACCTGCATTCCATTCCCTCCAGACTTGCTGTGCTGCCAGACCTTGTCTTCAGGAACAAGGTGAGGGGCCCTTTTTTTTACATGCTCATTTCCATGTATTAGAACCTGGTAGGTGCTGATATCACCCAAGAGAAGAAAGAAGCCAACTTTCTGGGGTTTGAGAAATAGAGAGAAGTCCAGGCAGAAAAAGAGAAAGCCCAACATTACCCACCAATGGCCAGAAGCATGCCCATTCCAGACACTGCCCACTGTCCTCAAGAAAATCCATACCTGGTCTGGTGCTGAGATGATGCCAGAAGTCCAAGGGTCACAGTCTTTGAAGTGAGAGTACATGATTAAGCCAGAGAAGACAGCACACACCAGAATGATCCAGAGACCCAACAAGTTAAAGTACAAGGCACTAGAAAAGAGCACATGGGCCTATTGGTAGCCTACATACCATATCATGGTGTGATGAGGTCGTTACCAAGTACTCAAGGTAAAGGGTTTTGGGCCTTTCTCCTAGTAAAATAAAATTCTATCGCCTTTATGAATCATTACACTTTATACTTTTGCAATATTTTTTTGCTTGAGAACCTTACATTTTTAGACTCACTACCAAATTTAAATAAAGTAAGATTTTAAGTGAATTTTCATTTGAAATCAGGAGTTTTCTGCAAAGCTTCAATATGTGTGGTATGAGATCTATTCTCTTTGATGAAATTTCACATACCAATCACTCTTATTATATAACTTCCAGTGATTTTTCCCCCTACTCAATTCATAAAACTGTCAAAAAGTCAACTTGCATTTTTAACATCTCTTTTTTCCAGAGAGATAATGAGCTAATATAGAAATAGATAAGTGTTGGAAATATTCACTTTGGAGATTAATGTAGATAAAAGTTAAAGTTTATTTTTTAAAAAGACAACAGAAAGTATGAAAAACTTAGGATCATCTTACTCATATTATTTGGTGCAATTCATTTTGTTTTAAAACACATAGATATACCTATTAACAGCCTAGGTGCTTTTATAGTATCCTATGTTTATGTTATATTCATTATTGTCCTTTGAACGTTTAAATTTTACTAATTTCCTCAATTCCAGATAGGACATGAAAGTAGGCTGGCCTTGCCTTTGTCCGAGAGAATAAACCACCTCACTGTGGAGAGAGCCACAGGGGGCCAAGAGAGCAACACTGAACATTGCCTAAGATCTAGTAACTGTTTGAAGGGAATCATATTTAAATGGAAGGACACACATTTATTTGAAAGTCTCCTAAAACCTATACTGTACAGGTATACTTGAATTTCAGAAGACCCTTAAATCAGGCCCACATTTATAAGGCAAATATGCCAGATATTGTCTTATTTAGAGGAGTTTTCACTTCACAGTTTAAAACAAGGTTTTATCTCAAAGGATACTTCCTTGAAAGCATTTTGCCAATGCTTATCTATGATTTTTATGTGTTTATTTGTTTTTCTTGGTGGAATTTGGGAATACCATTGCTACATAAAATGTGCAATACCTATAATTGAATGACTGGTACTCTTGCTGTCTCCAATATTCAGGCCAACTCTAATCAAGCCTTTGCTCTGGCCAGCTAGAGAGGCTTTCCTGTTCATTCTTCTTCTTAACAGTTACTTAGTCACTTCCTGCTCTCTTGTCAGTTTCTCCTATAATTACTTCTGTCACTATAGTATTAACGATCTGAAATTCTATATTTATTTGTGTATTATCATCTTGTGTTTGCAGAGCAGTGAACAGTTTCAGCATATAGAAAATATAATTTTTTTCTGGTAAGAAATAGTGAAAATGATTGAAGAAATTAATGGTAGAAATTCATTACTATATGATTGCACTTTTACACTATTTCTTTTTTAAAAATACCATTGGACCTGGAGTTAAAAGTCTTTATCCTTAACAACTGTGTGACTTTAGAAAAGTCACATAACACTCTGAGTCAGTTATATCATCTGTAAAAAGAATATAACTGCCTTACTTTTTATTATAGGAATGTGAGAATTTAATGGGTTACACTCTGTAAAAATATATGGAGGTTATATAGCCATACAGAGGACAGTCATATATTATCCAAAAAAATTTTATAACTTCATCAGTCAATTATGGAAAATGAGAAACCAGTGGCAATAGAACATTAAAGTCAAAATATTTTGAATTCTTTCTCATTTGAAGTGAACTTTGGTTCTATATAGGGTTAATTCTTCTCTTTGTAAAGTAGGCTTTTTCATTGATCCATTAAAAAATATTTATTGGGCAACTCTGCATCAGGCAGGCCCTGTTCTAGGTACTGTGGCCACAGCAGGCAGCAATGCAGAAGCCAACCTTGTGGAGAATACATTTTGGAATTAGAAGCAGGTAATGAACACTGAAATAAAATAAATAACTAAGATCATTTTAGATCTGACAGAGATATGGCGAAAATAAACTCAGGGAATGGAAATGGAAAAGCAACTGTATGTAGAGGTGCTCATCGTAACTGGGAGATGGGACGTGATACCCTTATCAACTCCTTCTCCCCTCATAGCACCATTTGCTACCAGCAGACCTGAAAAATAAACAAAGGTTTAGAAACAGAAACAGTCAGCTTCCAGGAAGCACATGTAATTGTCTTGGTAAGTGATACTATTTCTAGATGCAAGAAAAATTTGGCTTAAGATTAAGTTGTCTTTGGTGAGGAATCACATTTCTAGTCATGAAACCAAATGTATGTATATGAGCCACTCCTGATTCTAACCCACCTTCAGTGTAAACTTTACGGATCTATTTTTACCTACTTATTTTGCAGGATGTATTTTCCTCAAGTACCAGAGACTTTTTCTAAGCTCCATGGAATGTTTTAATTACATTAGGCTCTCAGATAATGGAACAAGAGCAAAACATCTAATCAGCATCTCCAGAGCCTAGGTGAGAGTCAGTCAGCAGCTGACTCTGAGTGTCCCCAGAGTGCCCTCAAAGCTCCTGCTGTGTGACAGATGGGAGCCCTCACCATTTCTCCACCACAGCAATCTCCTCTCCAGCTCTGTGTACTGCAATTGTATAGAACATCTGAATCGATTTCTCTCTCCTGAATTTTATTAACCCTTATTTTATTAACCTAAGATTTTCTCAGAGAACTCTTTTCTAAAGAGAATTTTATGTTTCATCTTTCACTATTCTCACAGAATTACTATCACACTCCTGATCCCTTCACGGGAGTGGGGATGAGTAAAATCAGCAATGGCAATCCTGATGGTAAGAAAACTATGTACATTTGTTAGGAAATGTTAGGAAATTATGTACATTTCTTTTTTCATGGGTATGCCTCCTTTTCTGTCTGTTTTCATACTCACTAAACACTAATACAACAAATTCCAAGTTCCAGGCAACTGTAGGCATGGGATTATATTTATTTTACTTGAACTAAACTACTTCACTAAAGGAGGCTTTAAGATTTATATACAGAAATGTGTGTGTATGTGTATACACATATTGATTAATTACAGCTATACAGTTGCCTTACTTGGCCTACCCTGTTGGAAATTTCCTAGTTAGATAACTGTAAGTTAGTTGGCAGTTTCTAAATAGCCTCAAGTTTCATTTTGTCCTTTGATATGTATATATGAGATACACATACACATTCACATACATATACTTATCCATACATGTGTGTGTCCCTGTGTATACAGATACACACAAGCATGAACTTCTTGTGGCATTATTTTGTTTAATAAACAATAAACATTTAATAAGCAGAAAGCATTATTCTTGGTCTTGCAGGGAAAAATGATAAAAAGACATATTGCCTAACTACAGGTATTAACATAAAGAAGTTAGGCATATTCATAAAAGAAAATAATATAAACTCATAAGAGTTTTAAAAACTAGTTATAACAAATAATTATTATTTATTTTACCAAAGAATTCTCCTCTTTACAGGTATAGCCAACTATAATTTATTCTAGAGCAGAATTTTAACTGAATTTTCAGATCAAAGTCACATATATTTTCAATAACACAGCTCTTTGATAAAGAGATAACCACATGTATTGAGGGTTTGTTACAATATTATTTATTATAATAAGATTTGAATATGTTTACCAGTGAACTGATGAAATACCAGATAATGCTTTTATTTCCTTATTCTGAGAGCTATGAAATATATAAGGAGAACATGATAGTTCTCTTTTTGGAATTTGACTTACAAAGTAGTTGAATCATTTCCAGGCAATTTTATATTTTATTCAGTGAACATAAGACACTGTGCATTGAAATTATTGAAAAATTACCTGGGGAAATATAGTGATGATTTCTCTAAGAAAAGTTAGGCTGGTGAGGTTGAAACCTTGGGAAGTAGAATTGAAGATAAAAATCATTGTGGATGCAGTTCTGGCTTATTTTTGCCAGTTTTGTGAAAGTGTATATATAACTTCGGTCCCCATTTTGGAGCATGGGGTAGTTTGCAGGGCTTGGAAAATGCTTGATGCTTGTGACCCTGCCTGTGTCTCTTCAGAGCAAGCAAACCAGGAAAGAGTCAGAGGAGCTGAAGTCCCATTGTGGTTTGCCACATCACCCCAGGTTTTCTTATTTTTTTAACCTCTCCTTGCAAACTTTAAGAGTACAAACATCTGTTAAGTGAGCTTAACCTTTGCAAATATAAATGAAGCTTAACTTGGGCTAATTCTGGTAAATGCCTATCAAAGAAAAAAAATAAAACTTAATGCTAACTAATCAGAAGCCACAAACTAACTTATAGATATCTAACTAAGAAATTTCCAACAGGCTAGACCAAGTAAGACAACTGTACAGCCATAACCAGTCAAATATTCTCTTTGCTCTACTTCCACGTTTATCCTATAATTTTTCCCCTTGTGTTCCCTCAATGGAAGCCTTGAGCTACTTCTATTTGATAGCTGCCTAATTCATAAATCACTGTTCACTCAAATAAACTCCTTAAAAATTTAATTATACCTCAGTTTATCTTTTAACCCATGAAAATAAAAATAATAGTTGAAGAGACCACATGCTAAATCAAGTGAGGAAGAAATGTGAGCTATTTATCTCTGCATTGCCACCCACAGTACCTAATTTAATCTAGTAATTTCTCAATAAATGAAGGCAGCAAATAATTGAGAGAAAAGGCAAACAGACTTCAGTTTACACCCTAGCTCTGCCACTTCCTGCTGAAATAAGAGTAGTAATGCTAGGCTCAAAAAGTTGAAAGAGTTAAATGAGTCGCTCTGCCTCTGTCTTACATACACACACACACATCAAGAGGAAGTATTAGTATATAATAAGTACCCATAAGGTAAGATAAAACATAACAATTTTTCTTGATTGAGCACTTACAGCTTAGCATGCTTTTCTGTTTTGCAAGAGATGCATCGCTGGATAGTTGATTGATTGACCCCATAGATTCCGAGCCATGTAAAAGTTCCTCCCACTGTGATAGTCCAAAAAGTGTGTCGCCTGAGAGGATCTACATCAAAGCTATGAGACAGAGAGAATTGAGTGAACAAAGGTATTCCCTGATGCCCAGATATTATTTTAGGTGATAAAGTCATGTGGCTAAATCTTTGTAAAATATGAAAAAATTACATTGGACATACTCAAATATATGTAGTCGGGATCCATTTGCTGATTGCTCTAATACATTGTAGAATCCCCCAACATGAGTTGATCCTTTAATGAGAACCGTTAAGAAGCCCACAATCATGACAACCATCTGAAATGCATCTGTCCACACCACTGCTTTTAATCCTCCCTGAAATAGAAAGAATGTTTGAGTGCTTGAAAATGAACCCTGCAACTCTTCCGGCTCTGCAAAGCCTCTCTGCTAATGCATGCATGCATTTATTCACCTATTCAGCATTAGTCACTGAGCATCTTTTATGTGCCAAGTACTATGATAAACATGGGAATAAAATGGTAAGTGAAAGAGACAGACACCTTCCTTAACTTTATAAAGTTTATAATCTAATGGGAGAAGCAGATGTTAGACAACAAAATAGTGATATACTTGAATATGTGGAAAGTGCAATTAAGAAAGACAGGTTATCATGGGTGCATAAAACAGACAGCCCTGACCTGGTCTTGAGAAAATTATGTTCAAGCTAATTTCTGAAGAATGAGTAGGAATCTACCTAAGTACAATGGACAAATAGAAGAGGGAAGCAACATATGTGAGGAAGCACAGCTTCCTGAGGAAACACAAGAAAGCTGCAAGATGTTGGTCCAAGGTATGAAACACCCAAAGAGCAAATTGCTCTTTGGGTGAATTTGCTAGAGGCCAGACCATACAGACTTTAATGAGGGCACTGCAGTGATTTCTCAAAAGCAATAAGAAAACATTAACAAGAGTTATGAGAGATTTTGTTTCACAGTAGTTTCATTGGTGTTTGTGTGGAGAATCAACTGCAGGGGAAAAAAAGGGAGTTGAGAGACCATCTCAGTTTATTTCAGTAGTCCATGCCCAAGATGACTGGCAGATAGAAGGTAGAGATGAAAATAAATGAAGGACTTAAAAGTTATTTTGGAAGTGAAACCAACATAACTTATGATTCATTGAATACAGGTGATGAAGAAGTAAGGGAATGAAGAATAACCAATAGGTTCTGGCTTACACAACGAGAGATATTTTTTGCAGAATTAGTGACAGGGAATATATTTTGGGAAGTTGAGATGATAGAGCATCAAGAAACAAAGAACAAGGAAGGAATATTATATTCCAGACATTCATGGGGAAAGGAGTTTTAAGAGCTGCAGAATGGTCAAATGATGAGGTAAACAGAACAGAGTCCAGGAGGATGAATATAATAGTAGAATTTAGGATAAAATGATTAGGCAAGAAGTTAGAACAGTGGCTAGAACTGGCTCCCCTTTAGAGTCGCCTGAGGAATGTAAAAAGAAAAATGAATAAATAAATAAATAACATTTGAGCCCCATCCTCAGGGGTTGTGAATTAATTAAGGTCTGAATTGGGGTCCAGTTCTCAGTGTCTTTTGAAAGCCCCCTAGGTGACTCCAGTGTAGAATTACAGTTGGAAACATCTGGGCAAGAAGAAGGTAGGAAAGAGAGGCTGTTGCAGAATTCCAGGTACAGAAGCCCTTAGGACCATGATATATGTGGGATGAGCAAGTAGGAACAGATGCAATGATTTATCAAAAAGTGCTTGGGAAGTGAATGAGCCCTATGAAAATGAAATGATGTGGTATTTTTAACACTGAAAAACAGAATTCTCATCTCTGGTTACTCCTCCAGAGTGTCAAGTACTTCAGTGAAAAGATGACAGGCTTCATCTTTAGCGTGAGATGAAAGAAGGCACTAGGGTTGCCCCATCATTTCTTTTGTAATTAAAATTGAAATTCAATTTTAAAAATAGGCATTAAAGTACCTGCCAAAAGCATCATATTTATATATTTTTTTCACACCATGGATTGAGGAATAATAAATTTCTTACTTCCTACCTCCTAGGTAGCACTAGTTTAATTTTCTTAAAGTCATTAAGCCTTCCAAACCCAAATCTCAACATCAGATTTTACTGGTATAAAGAAAAAATGACAAAGGCCTCTGTTTTCAGAGGATACTTCGCATTGGTTGTGCAGAAATCTGCATAAACTTGGCATAAGACAAGAGAAAAAAACACTTTATCAGATATTAATCAAAAGGCAGATTATAGCTACCATGAAGACTTGTCTGACTCCTTCATACAGCAAGATTCCTCACCCTTTTTCCTTTTTCCTCTGTCATACACACACACACACACACACACACACACCACAGATTTTTTTTTTTTTTTTGAGACGGAATTTCGCTCTTGTTACCCAGGCTGGAGTGCAATGGTGCAATCTCGGCTCACTGCAACCTCTGCCTCCTGGGTTCAGGGAATTCTCCTGCCTCAGCCTCCTGAGTAGCTGGGATTACAGGCACGCGCCACCATGCCCAGATAATTTTTTGTATTTTTAGTAGAGACGGGGTTTCACCATGTTGACCAGGATGGTCTCGATCTCTTGACCTCATGATCCACCCACCTCGGCCTCCCAAAGTTCTGGGATTATAGGCGTGAGCCACCGCACCTGGCCCTAGATCTTTTATAATACTCATGGTACCTTATATGTCACCTATATATTTAGTCAGACTGTGTTGTTTGGGGTTTAATGTTTGCCCCACTAAACTACGCAACCCTGGATGACAACAATCACTTTCTCTTTTCTCTTTCACTGGTTATTTTAAATATTTTATACATCCACAGGCTTAGCAGAGTAAAGAGACTGCAATATGAGCAAAGGTGAAGACTCTTATTTGGCTAGAGAGAACAGAGGTGTGGTACAGAGATTATATGGGTAGATTGGAATAACAGAATGAAATATTTCCAACAGCAGGATAAGGAGGTTATAATTTGTGAAAATGGGAATAAGAAACAAATTTGGTCAGTAAAGTGGCATGAAGAAATTAATATTTTAGGAAAATTAATTTGACAAAGGTATATAGGGTGTGGGAGCAAGAAGAGATTGGAAGCACAAAACCAGTTAGAAGGTAGTACATTTAGTTTATTTTAGTTTATTGTGATTATAAAAATATCTGGATGTGTTTCTGATGTACTTTTCTGGTTTGTATTTGTCCTAATTTTGCTATGCTTGCTTTCCTGTCTTCTGCTCTTGCTTCGATGAATTGAGGGTTGCTTTTTCAAATTCTATTTTTCCTAACTTTGACTATTTTATTTAAATGGGTACTGTTGAAATTTTGCCATGCAGTTTAAATGTAGAGTCAATGTTTAAGCAATGCCATAATCCTGAAAAATTCAAGGATTATAAAACATTTAAGTCTGGGTATGCTCTTCCTGATTTACATGCTATTGTTATACAATTTGGGGGTAATTCTTTTTTTAATGTCAAAATGATATATTATTATAATTATGATCATAATTGTTGATATATTTTATATTGTACAGTAATATGACACATTTAATAATAAGTAAATTATAAAATAATGATTATCATTTAGTATCAAAAATAGTTTAATTAGACTTGTTAAATGGTTACTCTTTTATTTTCTTATCAATTCTTCTGCTTAAAACTGTCATATTGTAATGTTTTTCCTTTCTCCCACAGCACCACCTCTAGATTTTTCTTTAGGGAAGTTCTGCAAGTGTTAACTCTTTTCGGTTCTTGACACTCAACTCCTGAAAGATAGTTTTGTCAAAAAACACGATTATGACTGGGTCTGGTCTTGGTTTTCCTCAATGCTTTGAATATATTATTCCACTCTTTCTGGCTTCCATTGTTGTTGCTAAGTGTCCCTTTTTAAGTATATCTCTTTCTCTCCCTTCTGGCTCTTTTTCAGGTCCTCCATTTGTATTTGCTGTTCTACAGTTTCACTAGTGTATCTATATTTAAACTTATTTTTTCTTCTTTATACTTTAAGGTTACACTCTCTAAATCTATATATTGCTATCTTCAATCATTTCTGAAAAATTGCAAGCCATGATTTTTCGAAACATGCCTCACCTTTATTCTCTCTATAGTCTCCTCTGAGACTCCAATTCGATGTGAATTAGACCTTCTTATTTTGTCCACCATATGTCTCCATTTCTATTTCACTTTTTTCATCTTCTTGTCTCTCTGTTATTCTTTAGGTTGTTTCTTTGGTTAGAGTTTCCATCATACTGATTGTCTCTCCAAATATGTTTGCTCTTTATCATAATAATTATATTGGGTGGTCAGTCATTCCTGATGCTTACACATCCCAGACATTACATTCCTTATTTATTTAAGTTGTTTATACATATCTGTTCCTTTATTCAGTATCTTTTAATACCAAAATGTTCTGTTCTTTCGAGGCTAAATTTTGTTTGTTGTTTTGCTGATCCTCGCTCATGGTACATTGCTATTTTGTATTTTTGGTGATATTTTATTACAGTGATTGTTAGATCTTTATCTGCGTGTAAATGTATTATATTCTTAGTTGGATTATTCCTCCATAGAGGATTTGCACCTTTTTCCCCACAAAAGCTGAAGTGTAGCACTGAAGTAAAGCCATGTTAGCTCCCCGCAAAGATTCTAGCTTAATGTTATTATCCCAAGTTTAGCTTCTCAACATTTTCACTGACCCAAGTTGCAATATCTTAATAGTAGTCCTGTTATCAGCACCTGCCTTCGAGTCAGCCCCATCCATCCTGTCTACCCACCACACTCCTTCCAAATAGCCCTGATAATTCATATATTTTAAATTGTTTTATGTTATTTTTTAACTTTATTTTGGGGGTGAACACTTACTTAGGTAGCTATGATATCTTTTTCAATGCAAACAATGCATTAAAAATGGTTATATCCAGCACCTAGTTGCCCTTCTCTGGACAGGTACCTCAGAGCAACTAATCTATTATATGAGGTCGGAGGTAAGAGGAGCAAGATTTTATTTTTCTAGAATAGGTGGGAAGAGTTGTGTTTCTGGAATAGAAATATGATAATAAGAATGCAATTTTTTAAAATGAAGATAATAAGTGCAAAGAAATAATGGGATTTGCAAGTATGAAAAAGAGAGATCAGGGTATTTTAAAATTGTGTGTAATCAGAACAGATGTTACAAAGAGTAAGTGATAGAACATAACACCAAAATACATGAATCATCTGCTATATGAAAACATATTAATTTTTTTTATTTTTATCTATAGAGTAGGAAAGAGAATTCAACTGTCTGGGAACCACTGCCATATGCTTAACTGGTTAATTATGGCCTGTACGTGGTACAATGACTCAGAAGAATAAAGATTACAGTTTCAGGGCATGGGCAAACAATAGGTGCTCAATGAATGTCTGTTGAACTAAACTACATATAATTGTATTAATTACATAAACATGCTGCCAATACCACTCAGGCTGCTTACTTAAAAACAGAGCATGTGTAAAGCCAAATAGTAAATGTAATCCAGGCTTATCCAGAAATACAAGACAACAAGCTGTGAAACCCTCAAGTTTATAAAATGCCAGCCATCATTGCTCACTTGTATATATACATTTTGTTATTTCTCAACCAGTAGACAGTGAAGTATAAAGTGTAAAGTATAACTGTCACCTATGGTTTATGCTGGCTATGAATGAAAAACTATTTTTCTCAGAAGTAGTATAGGGCCACCTATTCTCTAATCAATAAGACTTTTTTTATTAGATTTTTTCTTATTAGGTATAATTTTCTGGAATGAGTGCAGAGATTAAATTTTCTTAAAGGTTGGTAATGAAAAGAATGTTAAACAACAGCACCTTCCTCAGGAAACTATGACAGATAAGTTGGCACACTTCTGCTTAATTTTGGAAAGCAAAGTCTGCTATAATTAGATGCCTGCTGCTGGAGATTTGCCCTTACCCCATATTAGTAGGTAGTGTCAAATACTTTTTCACAGCTAGATACATACCAAGGTACAGTAGAATGTGCAAACAATTCCTGTTGCAAACACAGAGCCCCAGAGATCAAATCCAGTCACTAGGAAAGGAAAAAAAAACAGTATTAAAAGACGTTTCCTTGAAAAACTTAAAAGAGCAAGTTCTATGAGGAAAAAAGACAAAATATTTTCATTAGTGTTCTTTGTAGGCAAAAATAAAATCAGAGTTTTCCCTCATTAAATTTTCTCACCTTAGAGAAAGATTATTTTTATTATATTTTTATACTTCTAGCTAGTCAATAAATATCATGTAATGTTCAGTCAGGTTTTTCCTCCTAAGAGTTTATAGCTTCCAATCTTCGATCCAAATGTTTTCTTTGTTTTTGAGTTTCTATTTTTGTCAACAAAGTTAGTCTGAGACCTCTGAAACCACCTGGACATCATTTACGCAGCAGGGATACAAAAGGAAATAGTGGTTTTAGAGGGTCCACTGGGAAGACTTTTGGGCAGAAAGTCAGTACATTTGAATTTTTATTCAAACAACCCACTTCTCTTCTCTAACCTTCATGAGAAATTTAAACAAAAATTGATTTTTAAAACCTTTTGACATTTTTTTTTTCTAGGAAAGCAATCCTTTTATTGAATGTACCTAGTATACATAGGTATACATGTGCCATGGAGGTTTGCTGCACCCATCAACCTGTCATCTACATCAGATATTTCTCCTAATGCTGTCCTTCCTTTGGTCCCCCAGCCCCAGATAGGCCCCAGTGTATGACGTTCCTCTCCCTGTGTCCATGTGTTCTCATTGTTCAACTCCCACTTATGGGTGAGAACGTGCAGTGTTTGGTCTTCTGTTCCTATGTTAGTTTGCTGAGAATGATGGTTTCCAGTTTCATCCACGTATCCCACAGTGTATATGTGCCACATTTTCTTGATCCAGTCTACCATTGATGGGCATTTGGGATGGTTCCAAGTCTTTGCTATTGTGAACAGTGCTGTAATAAACATATGTGTGCATGTATTTTTGTAGTAGAATTATTATAATCCTTTGGGCATATACCCAGTAATGAGGCTGCTGAGTCAAATGGTATTTCTGGTTCTAGATCCTTGAGGAATCACCACAGTGTTTTTCACAATGGTTGAACTAATTTACACTACCACCAACAGTGTAAAAGTGTTCCTGTTTCTCCACATCCTCTCTAGTATCTGTTGTTTCCTGGCTTTTTAATGATTGCCATTCTAACTGGCATGAGATAGCATCTCATCAAGGGTTTGATTTGCATTTCTCTAATGACCAGTGATCTTTGACTTTTAACAATCCATGCCTTTTTATTCCTGTAGCTTGTAAGAATGCATATCATAAAATCAGATTACAAGTCCAAAGCACAAAACTCAGAGGAATATCAAGATAAAAAAGACTTTCTTAGCAGCTCTTATCTAAACCTCACTGACTCTGAGGTTAATATTTCTCAGTATAAGCTCATAGCCTAATTAAATGGAATACTGAGAACTTTCAATATGACAGGTGCCATTGTGAAGTTTACTTTCCCTTCTTTCCTTTTTGTTTCTAGCATTCTATTGTTTTTAAAGTATCAACTATAAATTTTAATGTAACTATTACAGGCAACTTTTACTCTTACACTGGATTATCTACTTCATGAGATCACTAAAGTCCATATATTATAGATGAACATACTTAGTGATGTATACAATACCAAAACTGCCGTAATTCCAGTGACTGAAAAACAAAAACCAAATCCCAAACAAAAACAATCAAAATTGGTATCTAGAAGTATGTGAATCAAAACCAACTAATTGTTTGTGTTATTTTCAATGTTAAATCAATGTTTAGAGCTTCATGTAATGACTTCTAATAGTAATTCAGAACTACCAGACGAATATCTCCTTAACAAAGTATTTTATTTATAATTCTCCAAGGTGAGAATTCAGGCATAAAAATGGTAAGATATGCCAAGCGAATGTTGATAACTCACCTTGATTGAGTGCCAGGGCAGGAGCATACACCACCACTCCTGTGTAGAGAATCTGGTAGAGAAACAAGAATCAGGTGGGCAGTGAGAAAGTGACATAGAAAGGAAAACTACCTAGAAAGTTCTTTATTGATATTAGAGTTGTATTCTCTTCAACCTGTTCATCAAACATCGCATTCTTGTCCACTCTAAATTTTACATTGCTCACTGCTGTCAGTAGTTTGTAGAGGGGATGTAATCATTAGGTGGTAGAAGAGGGCTGGACTTTAAAAATTGCTACTAATTTTGAGATATTATGGTTGTATTTTCTATATGTCTAAGGGATACAAAAATAGACTTAATTAAGTTTTCATTCACCTTCCTTCTACCCATTTTCCTCACACACACATCAAAATGTACTCTCTACTGACTTCATGGGACAGAAGCATATTTTAGCAGTTTGATGAAATATGGAAATTAGAGGTGAGATGGTAAGAATCTGCAAGGAGAAAGTACTGTGCTGGGAAGACTAACAACATGGGTGGGTGATCTCCATAATGAATATATCTTCTAATTCCCAGAATTGCAACCACTACCCTGCTGAAAATAGGTCAAGTTTCTCCAGTTTCTATTGGGAATTTCACCATGTAGAGATTCATGTTAAGGTTTTAAAAGGCAAATATCTATTGGAAGATCCAGGGGCATTGTTTTCCTCTATTTTCTTGCCTAAATTCTTCATCTAGTGAGTAGGAGTTTTTATTAAGAAGAGGGAAGAAACTTATCTTCTAGCAGAAAGTACTTGGTTAGTAGAAGGAAGTATACCAAAGCGTGGGCAAATTTGGAGCAGCATGAAGACATCCCAAAGCTGGGAGGGTGGGAAAAGAGTTCACAAGACAGAAGAGAGGGAAGTAGGAGTATTAGCTGGAAATATTGTCTTAAAATGACTTTCAGCAAAACAGGCATTTCTGCTTCAACTCAGTTAATGGTTAAAAAACAAAACCAAGACACAAACAAATCTAGTTACCTGATCATTTCATATCTAATCTAGAGCAACGTTTACAGGTTAAACAGTAGTGAAATAAATGTTAAGAAAATGTGGATGGCTTACACAGACACACACACACACACACACACACACACACACAGTTTTTTTTTTCCCTTTGTGGTTTACAGTATACATTTGTTTCTTATTTTTAGCACAGATTAAAAGTGCTATCTGTGGAAGAAAGTAGTGTCTTCTTAGTATTAAGTGTCCTTTAGCTGAGTTTATTGCCCCCAAAATAAACAGATCTATATCTTGTAACCTCACAGTTTCCACATCTGCAGCAGCCATGACCCCTTACCGTCTGTACAATGTAGGTGACTGTGGCAGCATAGCGAACTGGTTTGTTGAATCGTAGTTGTAAGTACTAAAGGAAACAGAGAAACATGCAGAGTCAGTGAGATTTAGATAAGAGCTGATAAGACAGTCCTTTTTATCTTGGTATATCCTCTGTTGTGCTTTGGACTTGTAATCTGATTTTGTGATATGTATCCTTAGAAGCAACAGTAATGAAAAAGCATGGATTGTTAAAAGTCAAAGATCTATTAAAACTCGACTTTTGTTCATGCTTCTCCTGATGATCAGAGAAGGGAAGTGAGTTGTTTGAATAAAATATAAACTCTATTGACTTTCTGCCCAAGAGTCTTCCTAGTGGACCCACTGAAGCCATTATTTCCTTTTATATCCCTGCTGCTCCAAATTCAGCTCAATCCATTATTTTCTCTTTTCTGGATTGCTGCTGTAGCACTCCAATTGATCTCCCTAATACTAATCTTTGCCCACTCATCCTATCAACCACATATCTGCCATATCGATTCCCTTAAAGCAGACCTCTGATCATGTTGCTCTTTTTCTCTAATTCTTCAATGATTCTCTGTCATTGACAAAACAAAGTGCACATCCCAGGCTTGATATTCCAAACCTTCCCTTGTCAGACCCCCACCCTCCCTCTCATAAATCATATCACTAACCTTCACGTAATTTATTCTCCATATATAATTATTATTTATCATTCAGCTAACATATTATCTGCTTTTTCAGACCTTTCTTTCATTTAAGTAGAATTCTTAATATAAGAGCCATTCTCCCCAAATTTCACAGTCTTAGTCATTCTGTCAACAGATGGAAGGAAAAGTCAATACATTCTTTAAGATATCAAATTATGCAGTTGAAACAGTCTTTCTTCTTTCACAGATGAGAAACTCAAGGCTTAGATCATGGATGAAAGCATCAGCACAATTTCTATTCCTAGCCCTGCTCATACTTTCTCCTCTGAGCTCATATGGCACTAATAGTAAGACATTTTCATGGTTCTCAGTTGCTTTGTTGTATTTCAGTGTTGAATTTGATTATCTCATTGTATTAGTTTGTTGTTAATACTGTACAAATTAATTGCCACCAATTTCTTGGCTTAAAACAACAGAAACTTATTACCTCTCTGTTCAGAAAAACAAAAGTTAAAAATTAATTTCACTGGGTCAAAATCAACATGTGAGCAGAAGGCTCCTACAGGAAGCTCTAGGGAAAGTCATCTTCCTGCCTTCCTATTGTTAGTGGATGCTGGCAGTCCTTAGCTTCTGGTTCCATCACTCCAATCTCTGCCTTTATAGTTACATTGCCTTTCCTTTTGCCTGTCAAATTTCCCACTGCCTCCCTCATATAAGGATACATGTGGATTGTATTTATACAGGGCCCCTCTGGATAATCCAAGACAATTTTCTCACCTCAAAATCCTTTAATCACATTTGCAATAATCCTTTTTTAAAAAACCATGTTAAGTAATATTCACAGCTTTCAGGGATTACACCTGGATATATATTGGGGAAGGTATGTTGCTTTCAGCCTGCTACATTTACTATCCCTTATACATACGAATACCATTCTATTTTATTCATTTTTATCTTTGTCATTTACATATTCATTCATTCAACAAATATTTGTTACCTGCTTTACATATTACATTCTGACACAAAATGATAAGCAAATATAATAGAGCCCATGCCATAGAGTATCTTACAGATTAGAAGAAGTGACCATTAACAAATATTTATACTGATAAAAGTAAAGTTGTAATTGTGATATGTACTATCAGAGCTACAGGTAGCTGTGAACTTGCTAAATAGTAGGATGTGATTTACTGTTTTAGAGGTAAGGAAAGGTTTTTCTCAGTACATATTCTAGAATAAATTAGTATGTGTCTTTCAGTGCATAATAAACATGTATTGAATAAACAAAATTAATTTTTAAAGTATCAAATGGCTTGAGGATTAAATTTCTTGCTAGTGGTTTCTACTTCATAGTAGTTCTTTCTTTTCCAAATTAAAAAAAATCATTTTTATTAAATCAAGGATTGGATAAATCAGTTGATTTATCCTTTCCCTAGAAACACTGGATAAATGTTTCGTGGCTTACTATGGGCCCTTCTTTGAAACAGAGGGCATCTCTTGGCAGAACTGTGACTCCATTTTACACTAAGTCACATTCTCAACTTATCCTGTCACATTCTCCCAAACCTGAGGTAAAACAAAAAACAAAACAAAACCAAAACCCTTATTTTTATGCCCTCTCTTCAGCTGATATATTCTGTGAGCCAGAATGTATAGTCCAGTTAATATATGAATGAGGGCACCTTACATAGGAAAGGAAGTCAGTGAGGAGACAGCAGTCTCAAATATCATTAGACAGAAACCATTGCAAAATGTTTGTGGTAAAGACAACTTGGGTTCACATCTTATGCCCTTGGGAAGAGTAGTTTCTGCTACTAAGTCATGGTTTTCTCTTCTGAAAGTGAATGCTTATACGGATCAAATGGTGGGAGGTATGCCAGTGCCAAGTACAGAGCTAGGGAGTAATGACTGCAGCGGTCACTGAGGGTGCAACACCCATAGTTTATTGGCACTCACTGTTCCAGTACATGTTGATGGCATCTAAATGTGCCTGAGGTTATCTGTCTGAGACTGTTCTGAGCCTTTACACTGGGTCACAGGGCAGATCAGAAAGACTTGGGGGTGTTATCATCAGCACTTAGCCAATGACTAAATGGAGTTGGAAACAAAATATCCTGGCTTTTTGCCTTTCAGTGAGGACAACCCTGAGACACATTTTATATCGTCTCTTAGAGATTCCAAGTTGGATTAAACCCCTATTGCTCACAGTGCAACCTGCTCAAAATAACGTTTTTTGTTGGCATCTTTTTCTTCTATGTCTCTCGTTGCCACTTGTCTATCAGTGCTTACTGGAATCACTTCCCCCAAATCAACTCGCATTAAAATCCTTGTTTCAGAATCTGCTTCTAGCAGAATGCAACTTAAGACAGAGAAATTTATAGTAAAGATTTTGAAAACACTTCCGTAATGAGGTATGTTCTCTTTCTGATAGAAACTCTTTTCTTTTCTTTTTTTTTTTTTTTTTTTGAGACGGAGTTTCGCTCTTGTTACCCAGGCTGGGTGCAATAGCGCAATCTCGGCTCACCGCAACCTCCGCCTCCTGGGTTCAGGCAATTCTCCTGCCTCAGCCTCCTGAGTAGCTGGGATTACAGGCACGCGCCACCGTGCCCAGCTAATTTTTTGTAATTTTTAGTAGAGACGGGGTTTCACCATGTTGACCAGGATGGTCTCGATCTGTTGACCTCGTGATCCACCCGCCTCGGCCTCCCAAAGTGCTGGAATTACAAGGAACTCTTTTCTATCACATAAAGAACTCAGGACAGCCTATGGAAGATGAGACCAAAGGTAACAAGGACAAGCTGTCTCATTTGCATTCCCTTAGGCCAGCAAGATGGTAGCCAACTTACTACCTTATGGAAGTCACAGACATGGCTCCAAATGAGACCAGCACAATTTTATGGGGCCCATCTGAGCCAGGCAAAATAGCTAATCTACAGAATTGTGATAAAATAAAATAGTTATTTTGAGACATTTATCTTGTGGTAGTATGCTACATAGCAATAGATAACAATAAATACAAGGATTGGTACTAGAAGTGGGGAGATGTAACAAAAACCACAACTATATAGCATTAGTTTCAGTACTGAGTGGCACAAGGAAGCCTGGAAAACCTAAGGGGCAATGAATCCTGAAAAATGGTAAAGTCACGAGGATGCTGCTATAGAGATCTTGAAAAAAATCAATAATTTTCACATCTCAGTTAAGTGCCACTCAATTCAGTCAACCCGGTAAAATTACAAAGACAGTACTGGGGAAAATCTATATGAACAAAGGCCTATTTAGAAAGCAGTCTCCTTGAATTCCAGTTTGAGATTTGCTATCTTACTCTGTGATCTATACCTCAGGATTCTCATATGTGAAAGAAGAAAGACTATTACAACTGCATAATTCTATGTCTGAAAGAATGTATCCACTTTTCCGTTCAATTTATTTACTCATTCAGTGGTCACCTTTGGTATATATATAAGCTATTCCTATTGTCAAAAGTAAAAATGCAACAGAGAAGCTGCATGCTTCATGCCTGCTTGTAAAATTATCTGATGTGACATTTACCAACTTTAAGATGGATTATTTTCAGAACCCCATACTTGATCCAGCCATACTGTTTTCCATCTCAGGAAATACCAACTCTACTTTTCAGGTTGGTTCGAGCCCAAATGATGTAGAACCAGCCTTTACTCCTGTTTCCCACCTTCCCCACATCTAATTCATAAAAGAAATCTGGGTGCTTGTTCCCCACTTTCAAAATAGATTTACCTGCATACATCCTCTCTTACCACCCTATTACTATCATCTCTTACCCAAATTATGTAAGAACACTCCTAATTACCTCCCTGCTTCAGCAGTAAAAGTCCTATAATTATTCTTACTATATAGCTAGAGTAATCTACTCTTAACATACAAATCCCATCATGTCACTTCTCTTCCCAAACACCGTAATGACCCATCATTTCTAGAGTAAAAGCTAATCCCTATGATGACCTAAAAGGCCTCATAATTTTGGTTCAGACCCTAAATATCTCTTTTACAACAAATATTTTATAGCACAATTTACTCTGCTGAAAAATATTCAATAATATCTTATAGATAAATATCGAATTTCTCAAAATATAAATATAATTACTAAGAATACCACCACTGTCATTTAAGGAGAACTAAAAGGAAAGCATTTATGAAAAAAGTATGTACGGGATAAATGCCCAGAAACCACTGTGCAAGAAGACATAGTGAAGTAGTAGCCTGGGCATTATCATAATGAAAATTTGAAATGGAAGAGAAGTAATTGAGATGCCATGAAGTCCAAGAAAAATGAGAAAACAGGTAGGCATTGGCCATAAGCCAATATTAAGTTAGGTAAATAATAAACTGGATTTATTAGTGTATGATAAGAGAAGGAAGGAAATAGTTTTAATTAAAGTGAAGATAACATTATGAGACTAATAATAATCTGTGCAATTGAGATAATGAAAATATATGATATTGCAAATGAGCTAAGCCTAATTTATCACTTGAGGGTTAGAAGAATTCCTTATGCTTAGACTTGTGACACGGTCGTGATAAAGTAGCACAGATGGCATAACTTAGTGTTGAAATCCCACCACATATCAAGGCATTTAAATCAGCAGGCCATTGCTATGTGACACCCACCCCCAAACTCATTGGCTCAAAAACCTAAAATTTATTATTTCTTATAACTCTGAGGACAGGCTGGGTGATCTCTCTGGTTTCATCAGGACTCTCATGTAGCTCTAGCGACCTGGAAGATCAATGGAGAAAGGTCTGAGATGGTCTCACTCACAGGTCTGGTAACTGGTGTTGGCTGTTGGCTGAATGTCTCTGTTCTCTATGTGTCCACTCATGCTCCTGAAGTTATGCCAGCTTCCTTACATAGTAGTATCAGGGCAGGACAAAGGAGGACAAAGGCAGTATTCAGTAGGACAAAGCCAGAAGCTGTAAGGCTCATGAGCACTGGGCTCCAAGCTCACAGAACATCACTTTGGCTACATTCTAATGGTCAAAGCAAGTCACAAAGCTAGCCAAGGTTCACAAGGTGGATAAAGAGACTCTACCTCTTTAAGTCTTTAGTATTTAAAAAGACCCTGGAAAGGATATCTTTCAATAAGTAATGGAGAATGGAGGCTGAAGAAAAAACTCAAGATACTGTAGACAGACTAAGTGGTATAAATTTGGAGATAGCAACAACAATAATCATGCTAATACAACACTCTTACATAGTATTTACCATTTGCCAGGCTCTGTTAAATGTATTTGCATACAATACATCATTTATTCCTCACAGACATCCTTTGCGATAGATGTTTGTATTACCAGTATTTTACACATGTGAAAACCAGGTATAGAAAAGTTAAGTAGTTTCTGCCAAAGTCATGCAACTAGCAAGTAGCAGCGCTGACACTGAAAGCCAAGTCAACAGAGTTTGGAGTCCATACATTTTTTTTAAAGACAGAGTCTCACTTTGTTGCCCAGATTGGAGTGCAGTGGATCTCGGAGGCTCACCGCAACCTCCTGGGTTCAAGTGATTCTCATGCCTCAGCCTCCTGAGTAGCTGGGATTACAAGTGCGTGTCACCATGCCTGGCTAATTTTTTTGTATTTTTTTTTAGTAGAGATGGGTTTTGCCATGTTGGCCAGGCTGGTTTGGAACTCCTGATCTCAGGTGATCTGTCCAACTCAGCCTCCCAAAGTGCTGGGATTATAGGTGTGAGTCACCATGCTCAGCCTATAGTCCATACTTTTAACCTGCATGCCATTAATGCCAATTTTTATAAAGCAAGAGGTAATCCCAAAATAACCTTATGTATACTTTACATACTCGGATGACTTACTATTAAGTCACTACAAATTTAAAACTATGTAGGAGCAAAAATAGTAAATATTTTAAAAAACAATGTTGTAAATTAAATTCAATGAAGTCCTTACATCTTCAATACTTGTACTAATTTATTAATTTAAAAAGAGAATCAAATCCCCTCAGTTATATAATTGCAATTGGTTTAGTTGTTTTTGCAGTAACTGGCACATTTTACCAAAACCAGTTACGGTTAAGCATGTATTGAGCAGCATATATGGAGTAGACAGATTGCTCAAACTAAGTAAATTGTTCAATAATTTTAAGACACTTTTTATTTCATTTAATTTCTGGAAAATATACTAATTTATAGTGTGTGTATAACTTTTTACTGTAAAGGTACTATGCACTAAAGTAATACTAATATGGTTTTTGAGCATAACAGCATTAAACATCATGCAGTGCAGAGTGAAATTACTCATTGTATATGTGCCTTTACACACTTCAAGATATCTGGTGTCTCTGCTCTCAACTCCCTAAATGTTGGTAGTGGCCCCTAATCATTTTTACAAACAAATATTCCACAAATATCCCAAGTGCCCCCCTTGTGTGGCACTAGCGCTGAGACCCCTGCTGTATGTAACTAGGCACACCCATCTCTTTGATCTCATCTTTTACCATTGTCCCTTTTGCTCTCTCCTCCAAGCACACTGATTTCTTTGCTGTCCTTCAACTTGCCAGTCACGCTCTTTCCTAGGGCCTTTGCATCTGTGACTTCTTCAGCCTGAGATGTACTTCCCTTATCTGGTGCAATTATTCGCTTTCTTCCAGTCTCCATTTAGATGTCCTATTATATTTGAAGTTTCATATGATCACCCTCTATGAATATGGACATTCCCCACTCATACCAGCATTCCTTCTCTCTATCTTATCCTTTTTACTTTACTTTATCTCCATTTTTTTTGTAGGATGGGACAGAATACTTATTTAGTATATGATGTCTAAAGTTAGACCTCCTGGTTTGACAAACTTTTACTTGCTAGCTGTATGTCACTTAGCAAGTTCCTTAATGCTATATACCTCAGTTTTCTGGTCTGTTAAAATGAGATGATAGTATCTATCTAAAAAAGATTGTTTTAAGGCCAAATGACTAACACACATAAGGGACTTAGAGAAGTGTTCAGCACTACCATATACGTTTGTATTATGATTTTTCTTACACAGTGTATAATGTATTGACTGCCCTTCTCTGCTATGAAGCAAGCTCCATGACAGCAGGAACTTGGTGCTATGCTTTATGCCTAGGGCTATGAGAATGCCTAAACAAGCTGGGCATTGTGGCACGCTCCTATAGTCCCAGGTACTTGGGAGGCTAATTTAAAAGAATCATTTGAGCCCAGCAGTTTGAGAAAAGCCTGGGCAACATAGCAAAAACCTCCATCTTGTAAATAAATAAATAATGAAAAAAAAAAGACTACCTCTTTAAGTATCTTAAGAGTAGATGTGTAATGAATATTTACTGAGTAAATAGTCATAAAAATTACATTCCATAAAACTGTGGAATCATAACACTTTTCAAGACTTCCTAAAAAGTATTCATTTCCACGAGTGGCTTTTGAAGGGTAGAATAATATTTTATACTCATTTAGCTTACAGATTTTTTAAAAAATTGGATCTTTTATGAGTCTTCTGCAGTGACTTAGTAGGAATGATATTGGATGATGAAAGTAAACATCTTATTAGGAGAAACTTATTTTTATTACACTTCTATACTGAGCATGCAAATACAATTTTGAACATGGTGTCTTCACTGAGAATCATTGTAAAGTCAAAACACCACTGCCTCATTTCCCTCTTATTAAATAATTCCCATATTTGTATTATTTGTCAGTTCCTTCCTATTAAAATACTTTTTGTATTTTTCACAAATATGACCACTTTCTCATTAAAAATTAGAGTCTTATTATAATTTGTATTAAAATGCCCTCTATTCTCTGAGGGAAAGGCTACTAAGTAGAGATAGAGAAAAAATTAGTTTCTCAGATCTGTCTACTATTCAAAAATATTAACTAAGTCATTTATCTGTATCTCAGTTTTCTTAGCTGGAAAATTGCCATACTCATGATAGATATTCTGTTTGCTTTTCAGAATGATGATGCTCATAATAATAAAAAAAATAATATCCGTCCTCTGTTGCAACCCTACAAATGAAGCCATATATTAAGTGCTGACATAGAAGTTCTCATTTAATCACTAAAATAGCCCTGTGGGATTGTCATCATTATTTTCCTTTTACAGATGGGAAAATAGGCATGTCTGTCTCCAAACCTTAGGGTTTTTTACAATAACATTGTAATGTCTTTCTCATAGTGTATTATTGTCCTGCAAATCAGAGAGTGCTCTTCAATTACCAGGTGCTATCATCAAGAGAATGAGAAGAAAAAAAAAAAGAACAACAAAAATAGTTCAAGTCAAGGAAAACATAGCAACTCTGCTGAAATAGAGAAGAATGGAGAAATTATCTTACCTCATAAGTGCTGGTGATACCAGATCTGTAGAACACAGGGAGAAAGAGCTCTGATGTTAAGATGATGACAAATAGGTAAGCAATGAACATGACTATGAAGGATGCCCCAAAGCGGTAGACTTCAGAAGGGGTTCCCAGGATGGTGACAGCTGACATGAAGCTGGCTGTCAGAGACAGGGCGACAGGGCCAAAATTCATTTGCCTTCCACCGATCAGGAACTCCCGGGAAGTTGCCTTTTTTCTCTCCTTGATGGCAAAGAACACCCCAATTCCAGAGGAAATGAAAAAGAGGGCTGCAAATACGACATAATCCCAAATTGCAAAGTTCTTCACCTCCATACTGGAAAGTATGGCACCAGAGATTTTCTTCCAATCAGGTCTCAGGAAGATGTTTCCAAAAGCAAAGTTCCGTACAGTGGTTGCTTTGCCGAGAGGAGAGACTGTGATTCCCTGAAGAAAATGATAACCAGAGGCACTTGCGCGAATCTTCAGACACCAAGGTGTACTTAGCGAAGAGCTCAAAAGTTGACTTCAAAGAAGAATCTGGTGGTGGTATTGGCACCAAGAGACGAGAATTTGAAATCTGACCCTGGCTAAGAACTGTCTGTTCTTCTCCTAAAGCATATGCCACGGAGAAGGAACTCAGATGTGTTCTGAAATTAATAATCACTGGGGGTGGAATGGACTGGCCAGATAACATGGTGTTTTATCTCCTAGTTTTTTTTTTAACTTAAGGTTAAACATTACTGGGAAACACAGAATTGATAAAAGTTGACCACCTCAGCATTTTTAATTAGTGAGATGGAATCTGTAAAATGCAAACACAGCCCTCAGCAGTGTCTTCCTCTTGAGAAAGGGAGAGTGGAGCCTGTGTGCCTGCAATTGTCTGAGGCAGTGGATGTGAAAGGAAAGGAGCAAAGGACTAGGAATCCAGAGACCTTTGCTCAAGTCCTGTCTCAACCATGAGAAAGCTGTGGTACTTTTCATAAATCATTTAACATTTCTGGACTTCACCTAAAACACAGGGATAATAAGACCTTACCAGGTCTTTGAGTCTAAAACTTCCTGATACTCTTTGTCCTGATCTGTAAAATGAAAGGTAAGAATATCTATCTCATTGACTGTTATCTGTACTTACAGCAGAGCACTCCTGAACATCAGTTTTTCTTTCTTCTAGGATGCAGAAAAATGGATTTGCCATTTATTAATAAATTATTTATAGCCCTCCACTTTATCTTGTCTTTGTCTTATTTTCACCAGGTTACTATAACTGTACTCACTGGCTAAGTTAAAAGTAGGACCAGCATAAATGAGAGAAGGAAGGTAACAATCCAGTTATAAATTCCTGTTTCTGCTCTCGTTAGATTCTGTCAATTGTTCCAAAGTACCAGCACAATTTCTTACTTTCTTCATGCTTCTCCTACTTCTTCAGTGGCCTTCTCCACCCTACCTCTACAAAACCTGTCTATTCTATAAGATCTAGTTTGAGTTTTGTCTACCATGTGAAGCTTTTGCTGCCTCTCCACCCCAACTCCTGTAGAACATAGCCTCCCTTAATACTCACTTCGTACTCTGCCATCATCTTGCCTATTTTAAGGAATCTCTATGTAACTGGCTATAGGAGTCTGTCAGCTGTTGCAAATGACCATTTCCTTGAAGAGAGAAGCAAAGATCTTCTCTATAGAGCTAATGAATTATAGTCATTGTAGAAAATAAAAAAATAATTTTTAAAAAGAAAACTAAAATTATCCTTAATGCCCAAAGACAGAAATATTTCCAGCAAATGATCAAACAAACAAAAAAAAGCTCTAATTTTGTTTTTTACAACTGGATAACTGAATAAATTTTTGCTTCAGGAATTTGAATTAGACCCCAGAAAGGTCTAATTAGATAGCTAGAATATGCTTTTAGTTACCATTAAAAATATGAAGACTCTCCCAAGAGCTGTCTGTGTCCTGTGTTTCAATTTCTCTGCTAGATTTGGAGAGGTGATATTATAAATGTCAACGAAAAGCTTGGTCTTTAATATATTTACCCCAATCTGGGCTTTTAATTATTTATATCATGAGGTTTTCCAATTATATATGAGGTTTTTGTTGTAGTGATCTCAACAAAAAATCAGAACTTTATTTTGCTTTCAGAGACTTAACTACTTTATAGTTTAATGTTTACACTACCTAATTGTTAATATTCAATCTACAAGACATGTAACCCCTTGTAAAAGTCAGGTTAATAATGGTTCCAAACATTATCATCAATGAGGTTCTAAGGTTATATACTAGAAGCATGTGACTGAAGAATCAATGAGTACTACTGGATTTAATTAAACTTTGTGTAGAAACAATATTACCTACATGACTCCAGTTAGTCTTGAATTTTGAAGCAGTAGGAAGCAGAGTGGTTAATACCTGGGAGGTGAAGGAATCTTTATGCCTCTTAGGAAAGTTTTCCTTGCTTTCAACATTTTGTTGATTATAAGGCACAGCGTCAATTCAGTAATTTAATTTTCAGATATTTTCTACATATTTGCCCTTTTCTCCCTTTGGTAGCATTCATTATCCTCAAATTCTCTTCTTAATTCCATGAAGACTCACTCCATGCAAAGTTCATGCTGATTGTAAAGCACAGCAGCAAGTATTTATAACTTTTCAGGTATAAAAAAAAAACCAGTACATTCAATGACCTCATCAATTAGAATTACATTTCTAAATCATAAATGCTACTATGAGAAGAAGAAGGAGGGAAAATGTATTTTTTTTTTTACCTGAATAAATCCCTGTATCATTGACTGGACATGGTGGCTCCTTCCTGTAATCCCAGCACTTTGGGAGGCCAAGGCGGGCAGATCACAAAGTCAAAAAATCGAGACCATCCTAGCCAAGATGATGAAACTCTGTCTCTATTAAAAATACAAAAATTAGCTGGGCATAGTGGCACATGCCTGTAGTCCCAGCTACTCAAGAGGCTGAAGCAGGAGAATCACTTGAACCCAGGAGGCGAAAGTTGCAGGGAGCCAAGATTGCGCCACTGCACTCCAGCCTGGCAACAGAACCAGACTCTGTCTAAAAAAGAAAAAGAAAAAGAAATCCCTGTATCGCCTCTACCCTCTCTCAGGTGCATCAAATACCATCATTTGTTTTTGACTCATTTAGTGTAAGGCTTGAGCCCCTATTAGAATATAAGTACCATCATCTGTTACATACACATGGCCTTAACAAGGTCCTGCTATTCAATTACCCACATGCTTAATAAGTTAAATTTGTAATTGTTAACATTAGTAATCTCTGGAATGTAAAATAGTTCAGCAATTTGCATGGAGTAAGTTGTAATGGGAAAGAAAGTGTTTGATAATATTAAATGCTACCAAAGAGAGAAAAAGGTAAAGAACTGAAAAAATGGGGCATCAAAACAAAATGAAACAAAAGATACCATTGCTGCAATGTTGCTAAGAGTGAACTCTGCACACCAGGGTTATTTTGGCCTGGGATGAAAAAGGAAATGCACATGAACAAGTCTTGGCCATTTGAGACTAGACTTTCACTAAATTGTTACCTTCCTTCATCTGTTCTCTAAGCCAATGGGAGCAGGAGTGGTGTAAAAGAATAAAATGGCTATTATTTTGTTTTGTTTTTATTTTAAACTAGGAAGTAGCAAGATTAAAGCTATGTCTCAGAAAAATTAATCTACTCTAATAATTTTTACATATTTCAGTCCAACGAATATCATCAAGAATGGCTCAAAGAATTCCTCACAATGTGAAGAAGCAATTGAGATAGTGAAAGCAGTCCTTTCCATAGAGCTTTCTCTCAACAAGGATGCCTGTCAAACAAATTCCTAGGCGGCAAATTGGTGATGCCAAACCATACTTTAACAGAAATTACGGCTCAAAAAATCTAACTGTAAAGCAACTGTAGCCATTACTGTCTTCCAAGAGGAATTGAGTAATTCCTATCCTGAAGAAGATAATTCTATCTAATGCTTAATTCTGCTTACAGAGATCGATAGGGAAAAAACCATGGCCAAGAATTTTAACATAAAAGAGAAAAGACTGCAAATCCAGAACTTCTGCTCTTCCTGTAACCTGTAAAAGCTATGGCCCACAGCAGAGTCTTTTTGATTGGCTACTATCTTTATGAATATAGAAAGGGTCGATCTGATGAGAAGGTGGGGAAGATAGAAGAACTCTGCTTGCAAAAAAACAGACCTTTAACTTTTTTTCTTTTTAGTCCATTGAAATGATATTGGAGACTTGTTGTAGGAGTGAAGACAAAGAAGTGGCACAAAAATCTGGTTGGTGGCATGAACATTTCTCAAAAAACGTCTCAGTGTAAGGAAGAGCTGATTAGATTTTGATAATGGGAATAATTAATTTTAAATATTTTTTGTTGTGCTGTGCTGGGAGATAAATTCCTTCTTTACTCCCAAACTTTAGGGAAAACGTGCTATATCACTGACATTGTATTGTTATCATTAAACTAAAGGGAAAGAAGTTTGTATTCTGCTTTGGGCTCAAAATGGTGGTATAGATGGATAACTGTTGGAGGAGGTAAAACCCACAGAGGAGACAGAGAATACGGCAGAAACAGAAATTGGAGAAAGACCTCCTGAGATCTTTGTGGTCTTTGAGGTTGAAAAGAAAAAGACCACTTGGTATTCGACTCTATCAGAAAGTTGAGCTTTCTTTTCTTTTTTCTCCTCTTCTTCTTCTTCTTCTTCTTCTTCTTCTTCTTCTTCTTCTTCTTCTTCTTCTTCTTCTTCTTCTTCCTCTCTCTCTCCCTCCCTCCCTCCCTCCCTCCCTCCCTCTCTCTCTCTCTCTCTCTCTCTCTCTCTCTCTCTCTCTCTCTCTCTCTCTGGCTGGTAATCTGAGAATGCTGGAAGGTTGAAGAATTTGAGTTGAAGATTTGACACTCCAGTTCCATTTAAATACCCTTATTAGAAAAGTGTCAGCTGGGCTCACGCCTATAATCCCAGCACTTTGGGAGGCCGAGGCGGGTGGATCATGAGGTCAAAAGATCGAGACCATCCTGGTCAACATGGTGAAACCCCGTCTCTACTAAAAATATAAAAATTAGCTGGGCATGGTGGCTCGCGCCTGTATTCCCAGCTACTCGGGAGGCTGAGGCAGGAGAATTGCTTGAACCTAGGAGACGGAGGTTGCGGTGAGCCATGATCGCACCATTGCACTCCAGCCTGGGTAACAAGAGTGAAACTCCGATTCAGAAAAAGAAAAGAAAAATGTTTGCCCTCCAAGCCTATTTGTGTTAAGTGGAAAACATTCTTTAGCCACAACAAAAGACCAAATTTCTTTTTACAGTCCCTTACTAAGGTTACTTGTGATTTTGGACATATCACTTAATTTCTCTGGTTCTTAGTGGTCATATTTGCAAAAGTGAGGATATAAGAGATTAGTAGCAAGATAATTAAATCAAAGTAAGTAAGTAAATTACCTTTTCAATCTTTACTCAAATGTCACCCTCCTTGAACTACCTATTTAAATTACAAACCCTCCCACTCAAAATCTCCTCCCTTCACGGCTATAAATATTCTCCCTGAAATGTATCCTCTACTAATATACTATATATTTTATTTATTTATTTATTTATTATTATTATTATTATTATTTTTTTTTTGAGACGGAGTTTCGCTCCTGTTACCCAGGCTGGAGTGCAATGGCACGATCTCAGCTCACCGCAACCTCCACCTCCTGGGTTCAGGCAATTCTCCTGCCTCAGCCTCCTGAGTAGCTGGGATTACAGGCACGGGCCACCATGCCCAGCTAATTTTTTGTATCTTTAGTAGAGATGGGGTTTCACCATGTTGACCAGGATGGTCTCGATATCTTGATCTCGTTTTCCACCCGCCTCGGCCTCCCAAAGTGCTGGGATTACAGGCTTGAGCCACCGCGCCCGGCCATACTATATATTTTAAATGTTAGCATCCCTCCACTAGAATGTAAGCCCCTAAAGACTTTGTCTATTTTACTCTTTGAGGTACCCTGAGTATCCAGAAGTTCCTATCCCATAGTAGATACTCAATAAATTAAACTAAATTACTTACAAGAATTCTAGAAGTCTCTTCCATGTTTACAATTTATGTTTAATTCCTGTTTTGCTGGGGAAAAAAAACTAAGACTTTTTTCAAGCTTTTTTTAAAGGCTGAAATATTTATCTGTTCACAAATATTTTTCTATGCAAATAAAAACTGAATGAATATTCCATTCTATCAGATTCCTAGAATTCATTGTAACTAAATGTGACTGTGGCTAAACATTTATTCACACATTCTACAGATACTTAAATGTGAAAAGAGATGTTGACTCAAACTTTTAGGAGGCAAATTTCAGAGTCCACTTATAAAAGTTAGCAGAGAACAGTATTTAATAATTAAACAGTCTAATGCAAGCACAATTCCACAGTAAACAAGTAGAATAGTCAAGCAGAATATTCAGTTGGGAGGGCAACTGATCATGAGGTTCAAGGTCCTTGGCTAATTGTCTCATGGATCCCAAGCAACCTCTCCATTGTAGAATGGCAAGGGGAAAACCAGGGTGATATACTATGGGCTCAATTTTACTAAATAAGCAGGAAGAGAAAGATGTTTTATTTGGTACAGGCTTGTAGGCACTTAAACAGGACTTTTGAGTAGCCCTCAAAAAAGGAAGAAATTCTCAAGTAACTTATACACAAATAGAATTTCAATTAAATTCAAACAAGGTTTAATATTGAGTGATTTTTATTACTCAAATTCTTTGGAAATAATCTTCACACAAGCTCAGAGGCAATTCTATCAGTTACCAATGGAACTCTTCAGTCCCATTTCTTAGCAAGTCCAACATTCTTTATGCCACCTTGGTCCATCACTAGGCATTCTGAATAAATTACTTTTGCATATTTTCTAAACTGAA
Organism: Callithrix jacchus; assembly: GCF_049354715.1. Classification (NCBI taxonomy): domain Eukaryota; kingdom Metazoa; phylum Chordata; class Mammalia; order Primates; family Cebidae; genus Callithrix; species Callithrix jacchus. The sequence goes on from NC_133511.1 coordinate 92,094,962, forward strand.
AACCAGTGAATATTTGTCATTATTGGGAATACACAAATAAATGTTTCCCATTTATATGATGCACTCATTATATGATCACCCAATTAAGTCACTGCTGAAAAACTATATGCTATAGTTGCTATTATTCAACACATTTTTCCAAGACTTTCTTTTGATACTACCATGATATGAGTCATTATGCTCTCAAGTGTTTAGTGGCAAATCAAAGACATTGCTATCCTCCTTCATAAGTGACCAAGGTGATAAAAATGAAGGCCCATCCTCAAGTCACTCATCTTCTTCAGGTGCTGAATCTCTTAGTAATATTTGTGTGTGTTCACATATCTGAAAATTCTGAAAAGGCTTGATTTCTTCACTAAGTGTCCAGGCCCTGGAGGATTTTCATTTGGGGTCATGATGTATGGAAAATTACTCATAAATAGAATTTCCATTATAATTAGCTTTTCAGGTGCCTATTAAGAAATTACTTCAATTAATGATAAATGCTTTTTCTCACATTAAAATCAGAAAAGTCTGAATTCAAGTCTCAGCTCAGCTATTTACCAACTTTGGGGAAAGTCGCTTTAACTCTTTGAGTTGAAGTTTCTTCCTCATGGGACTCAGGATTATACCTAATTCATAGACAAGGCATGGTAGGGGGAGCAGTGCCAGAATAAGCACAGATTTCCAGTCTACCTTTCTGGCTATAAGCATACTTATACAAATCCTATGTAAAGTTATTAGCTCCCTTTCTGGATGGCTTGGATTTATTTCATGTATAGCTTTATTTTTAAGTGAAGCTTACTCTTGGTGGCCCTGCTTATGGTTTTGGGATACATTTAAGTTTTACAAACTTAACTGAAATAATACATGTCAACTGACTCACATGGACTTAGGTGCTCATTAAGTGGAAGCTCTTATTAAGAATAAAGACTGGGGGCATATAAATAAGATAAAGTCAGGCTCAAAGTTTTGCTCAGCTATTTGCCAACTTTATCACCTTGAACAAGTTACCTGTTTCTTGGGTACTTAGCATCTTTAAAATGGAAGTAAGACCCTTTTAACTGGGTTGTTGTGAGAATTAAAGATGTGTGTCAAGCACATCATACAAGCAAGCACATCATAGGAATTTCAAGAATGCTATTGTTATTACACCTATCACACTTCAACATTTGCCCCAATAACTTCCAATACTATTCTGGGAAGAACAGGATCTAGGAAAGTAAAACAGAAGCTACCATATTATCACCTATTATACTTCCTGACCCAGAAGGACAGAAGTCAAATTTCTGATTTGGAGTTCCCCTGATATTTGCTCTGCGCCATATCTAGAAATTCTATATAATGTCTAGATGATGGAAATCCCCTCTATTTTATTGCACTGATGGAGTCCCTTGTTTTGAGAATTGTTTTATCATTTCTTTCTATCTTGCGCCATATCTAGAAATTCTATATAATGTCTAGATGATGGAAATCCCCTCTATTTTATTGCACTGATGGAGTCCCTTGTTTTGAGAATTGTTTTATCATTTCTTTCTATCTTTTTAGATGAGTTCTTTGCACCTTAGAGTGGAAATATTCTTATACATGCTTTTACAAAAGCATGAACAAAAAATCTTTTTTCATCTTTGTTTTGTGATGTAGGGGTGCCCAAGGGAGAGAATACAGTCATGGGTTCTTAGCTTCTGTTTCTGGTTGGGCCAGTAAAGCCCCTTCCCCATCCCTCTTTTCCACTTATCACTAGAGACAGAAAATAAAAACCGTGGCTTCAATGTGCTAAATGTCTAAAGCAAAACAAAACAAAACAGAACAACAACAACAAAATAGGCGAGTTGGACAAGCTTGGTACTTGCAGCCATTGTATGTTCTATGTTTAACTTCAAGTTATTTTTACATGGTGGAAACAAAAGTATGGCCCACTTTGCAAATATTTTAAGCTTTCCCAAGTCAGCATTATTGCAGTCCACCTATGGAGCAACAGTGTTATGGAAAATCACAAACTAGCACTTGGAGAATCTGTAAAGAAAGCACATTTGCAAATGTTCTCATTGTGTATATTTTAAAATTCTAAAGGATTAGAAAGAAAGATTAATGGGAAAAGTGTACAATACCAGTACCTCTATGAGACAAACAGAGGTTGGAGAAGCCACTTTCTACTTGTTTTTAAATACAACTGTTTGTAGAAATGCTTATATGCGTGAGATTAAGTTTATCTACTACATTCCATGTTCAGAATCCCACTTCTTACCTCTGCTAAGTATCTTTTCAAATTATTAGACTTTGCTTGAGGCCTGTGAGATGTTTAGGATAGCTGGGGTTTTTCTAATGTGAAAAACATGGTTTAGTAGCAAAAATTATTTATTAGGAGAGACAGACTATAAGATTTTTAATCGTAATTACTTTTGATAACAATCTAAAGAAAACATATTCTGAGCCAAATACATGCACTATCTTATTTTTAAGAATTCAGCTTCAATATAAATTAAAAAGCTGTGTATTCTGAGCTTACCTTTCCTGAGAAGGGAGGATTGAGATAGGGTGAGGAGGGCCAAGGATATCATTGGGTGATATCCAATCTTAGGAGGCCAAGGAAATCACTGAGTGAGGTCTTTCCCCACTTTCAGTGTTTTTTAAAAATATCAGATCACAAGAATGTGGAATTTGAAGAGAAAGAAACTGAGTTTAAGCCCAGTTCTATTATTAGTCTGTAAACTTCAACAAAAGTATCCTTTGACCTTGAGCAGAACCAGTAAGCAAATAAAGGAACTTCTTGAGCATCATAACCCTTACCTTAAAATAAAAATGATATAATTTACCTTAAGGGGCTGTCTTGAGGCTTCCATACTATGATGGATTATAAACTGTAAATGCATTCTATAAGGTTACTTGGCATAGGTAGTCAGGGCAAGTCAGGAAGAATAATAGAATTTTGGGCTTGGACATCAAATGCAAGTAAATTTCATTTCTGCTCTATTATTTACTAACTGTAAAATTTAGGCTGATTACTTAATTTTTCTGAGCTTTATCTTTCATAAAATAGAATTGCCTTACACAGTAGTTATGAGTACCAGCAAAGATAATATAAATCAGTGCTCAGTATACTGTATAACACACAATAGTTTCTCCATATATGCTACTATTAATAGTTGATTTCTTTTATTTATTTTTTACTATGGACATATTAATATTGATGCTGATTTACTAGAACAAGCATTTGTTGAATGCAAGCTATGTAACAGATTAAAAGCTATGCTGAGGAAATATGCAAAGGTAAATGAAAAGTAGTGTATATGCCCAAGATATCTACAATCTAGTAGGAGTATGGAGCTGCAATGATAGGAGGGTCATCTATAAATGGTGGTATGATATAATTTTTTATGATTCATCATCCTAACTGGGGACACTCTGACAGTGAAAAAAGATTGTGCTATAATACTGAGCAGAGACATAACTGAGACTGTCCTAAGCAAAAACCAAGACATATGGTCACTCTCTCTTGAAGGGAGATGTATCAGACACTGGAATAAATTCAGAGAATAAATTTGGCTGACATCCTGCAATTGCCTCAGGCTAACTTTAAGACCAGTGATTGGTACTTTGTTTCTTATCATAGAAGTTTCCAGAATGTTCTGATACTCCAGCCCCCACTCTCTGGCAAAGTTTCCACTGGAGAAATGCTTGAGATCAAGAAGGGATTCATCCTATGACATCCTGTAGAAAAGCACCCTCCCACATGCACAAGCATTCCCATCCAGGTGGAGGAAAACCCGCACACTGCTGCTGATATGCTTGGTTGCCCTAATTTCTGCCAGTAAACCTGACTTATTGATACACTTACTTTTAGTCACCAAAGAAGGGAAAGGCCCCAAATGCCCATGGGATTAAAATCAACCTCAAATGCATACATACACATACACACACAGAAACACACACACACACAACCAAATCCTATGTTTGGCTGTGTCCCCACCCAACTCTCACCTTGAATTATAATAATCCCCACTTGTCAAGGGTGGGGCAAGGTGGAGATACGTGAATTATTGGAGCAGTTTCCCCACACTATTCTTGTGGTAGTGAATAAGTCTTATGAGATTTGATGGTTTTATACATGAGAGTTCCCCTGCACAGCTCTCTTACCTACCATCATGTAAGATGTGACTTTGCTCTTCCTTTGCCTTCCATCATGATCATGAGGCCTCCCCAGCCATGTGCAACTGTGATTCAATTAAACCCCTTTTCTTTATAAATTACCCAGTCTCTGCTATATCTTTGTTGGCAGCATTAGAACAGGCTAATACAGTACATTGGTGCTGGAAGGGTAGGGTGCTGCTGTAAAGATACCTGAAAATGTGGATGTGACCTTGGAACTGGGTAACAGGCAGAAGGTGGAACAGTTTGGAGGGCTCAGAGGAAGACAGAAAAATGTGGGAAAGTTTGGAACTTCCTAGAGACTTGTTGAAGGTTTTGAACAAAATGGTGACAGTGATATGAACAATAAAGTTCAGGTAAATGTGGTTTCAGATGGAGATTAGGAACTTGTTGGAAACTGGAGTAAAGGTGACCCTTGTTATGCTTTAACAAAGAGACTGGTGGCATTTTGCCCGTCCTAGAGATCTGTGGAACTTTGAACTTGAATGAGTTGATTTAAGGCATCTGGTGGAAGAAATTTCTATGCAGCAAAGCATTCAATAGGTGACTTGGGCACTGTTAAAAGCACTCAGTTTTATGTTTCACAGTGATATGGTTTGGAATTACAACTTATGTTTAAAAGGGAAGCAGAGCATAAAAATCTGGAAAACTTACAGCCTGACAATGTGATAGGAAAGAGAAACCCATTTTCTGAAGAGAAAGCTGGCTGCAGAAATTTGCATAAGTAATGAGGAGCCAAATGTTAATCACCAAGTCAATGGGGAGAACGTCTCAGAGCATGTCACAGAAGCCCCTCCCATCACAGATCCAGAGGCCTAGGAGGTAAAACTGGTTTTGTGGGCCTGGTCCAGGGCACCCCTACTCTGTGCAGCCTAAGGACTTTGTGTCCTACATCCCAGCCACCCCAGCTGTGGCAAAAAGGGGCCAAGGTACAGCTCAGGCCATGACTTCTGAGCTATACCTTGGCCCCTATGAGTGTTGAGCTTATGGGTAAAGAGAAGTCAAAAATTGAGGTTTGGGAAATCCACCTAGATTTTAGAAGATGTACGGAAATGCATGGATGTCCAAGCCAAAGTCTGTTGCAGGGGCAGGGCCCTCATGGAGAACCTCTTCTAGAGCAGTGTGGAAAGAAATGTGGGGTTGGAGCCTTCACACAGAGTTCCCACTGGGGCACTGCCTAATGGAGCTGTGAGGAGAGGGCCACCATCCTCCGACACCAGAATGGTAGATCCAATGACAGCTTGCACTGTGCACCTGGAATAGCCACAGACACTCAATACCAGCCTGTGAAAGCAGCCCTGCAAAGCCACAGGGGTGGAGCTTCTCAAGACCATGGGAACCCACCTCTTGCATCAGCATGACCTAGATGTGAGACATGGAGTAAAAGAAGATTATTTCAAAGCTTTAGACTTGATTGTCTCACTGGATTTTGGACTTGCATGGGGCCTGTAGCCCCTTTGTTTTGGCCAATTTCTCCCATTTGGAATGGTCATATTTACCCAATGCCTGTACCCTCATTTTATCTAGAAAGTAACAACTTGTTTTGATTTTACAGGCTCTTAGGTGGAAGGCACTTGCCTTATCTTAGATGAGACTTTAGACTGTGGACTTTTGAATTAATGCTGAAGTGAGTTAAGACTTTGGGAAACTGTTGGGAAGGCATGATTCATTTTGAAATGTAAAGACATGAGATTTGGGAGGGGCCAGGAACAGAATGATATGGTTTGAATGTGTCCCCAACAAATCTCATGTTGAATTATAATAATCCCCATGTGTCAAGGGCAGAGCCAGATGAAGAAAATTGAATCATGCGGGTGGTTTTCCCCATACTGGTCTTGTGGTAGGGAATTAAGTCTCATGGCATCTGGTGGTTTTATAAGTGGGAGCACAAGCTCTTTTGCCTTCTACCATCTAAGATATGACTTTCCTCTTCCTTTTCCTTCTGCCATGAGTATGAGGCCTCCCTAGCTATGTGGAGCTTCGAGTCAATTAAACCTCTTTCTTTTATAAATTACCCAGTTTCTGGTATGTCTTTATTATCAGTGTGAAAACAGACTAATACAACAAAAACCAAATGAAAAAGAAGAGTAAGTAGACCTCATAATACCTAATAGTAATACCTAGTAATAGAAACAGTTTTGTTTGATTTTATCTCTGTGGTGTTAAATTTAGGCACTTCCATGGAATTACTTTGTAAGGATCAACTCATAATGATCCTTCTCAAAGTAATAATATAATTTTTAGGAAGTGTGGCTCTGTCTGTTCATCCACTATTAAGTCATATATATGTTTTCCCCAAGAAAGGTCTTATATCTTGTTTAAAGGTATCAGGCCTCAAGTAACTCACTAAATTAGTAAATCTTGCATGAAATACAACAAATGAGGGAGAGGGGCTAAAAAATCAACCAGTGACTTTGTAAGATAGAACTAAATATTTAGTATTAAGAAGACAAGGTATGATGGTGGACAGATTATAGTCTGGGAAAAATCTGGTTTCCTTTCCAAACTCTGTTCCACACTACAGGTTTGAGCAAAGTTATGAAAGTTTTTGATCTAATGTACTCAGCTGTAAAATGAGAATCATACTATGTAGTGTTGTTTTAAGGGTTAAATAAGATAATGCTTGTAATCTAGCTGATACAGTAGCAAGCATAGGTAAAATTCAGTAAATGACAACTCAATAAATGGTCTCACTACTGAGGATATAAAGTTTATAAATACACCACTTATCTCACTTGGTTAAATTTTTAAATGTTTATGTAGCAATTTGCACAAAAACAAGTCCATTTTTCGTTGAGATGAAGATTTATTTTTGGACTTTGGCTTATGTTAATGATTGTTTTATGTAGTTATAGATGTCATTACCAGTCTGCACCAACAATCATAGAGCAAAAGCATGAGATATACACCTAGCTGAACTTCTATGAGTTTATGAATGACAAAGCTTCATTCCAGTGAATAGTCATTGAGTGTGAAGAAAAAAATTAGCATTAATTGCTAGAAAAAAATAATATATTCTCCAAAGCAACTACGGAACCCTGTCAAGCTAGAAGCACCCCTGTCAGCAAAAACTCTATAAGCCAAAATAAATTGGGGACCTATTTTCACAATTCTTAACGGGAAAAAATCCAATCCTGATATCTGAATCTGGCAGAGACACAATGAAAAAAGAACTTCAGGGCAATATCCCTGATAAACATAGACATAGAAATGCTCAAGAAAATACCAGCAAACTGAATCCTGCAGCACATCAAATAGTTAATTCACCATGACCAAGTGATCTTTATTTCTGGGATGTAAGGTTGGTGCAACATATGCAAATCAAATAAATGTGATTCACCAGGTAAACAAAATCAAAAACAAAAATCTTATGATCATCTTAATAGATGCAGAGAAAACCTTTGATAACATCCGACATCCCTTCATGATCAATACCCTTAACAGATTAGACATTGAAGGAATATACCTTAAAATAATAAAAAGCATCTATGACAAAACCCAGGCAACATTGCACTGAATGGGCCAAAACTAGAACCATTCCCTTCAGAATCGCAACAAGATAAGGATGCCCACTCTCATCATTCCTATTCAACATGGTACTGGAAGTCCCATCCGGAACAAATATGCAAGAGAAAGAAATAAAAGGCACCACAATCAAAAAAGAAGGAGTCAAACTATTTCTGTTTGCTAAGGATATGACTCGATATATAGAAAACCCTAGCAACTGCACCAGAAAGCTCCTGGAACTGATAAACCAATTCAGTAAAGTTTCAGGATAAAAAATTAATGTACAAAAATCAATAGCATTTTTATACAACATTAATGTTCTAACTGAGAACCAGATCAGGAACACCTCCCATTTGCAGTAGCCACAAAGAAAATTAAATACTCAGGAATTCATCTAACTAAGAAGGTGGAAGATATCTACAAAGAGAACTACTGAAAGAAATCAGAGACAACACGAATAAATGAAAAAAATTCCATGATCATGGATTAAAAGAATCAATATAGTTAAAATGGCCATACCACCCAAAGCAATTTACTGATTCAATGCTATCCCTATCAAAATACCAATTTTATTTTTCACAAAATTCAAAAACCCTATTCTAAAATTTGTTTGTAACCAAAAAAAAGCCCAAATAGCCAAAGTAATCCTAAGCAAAAAATACTATGCTTCAATTACATCAGTTCTCATAATAAATGCCGAGATCAGGGAGGCCATCAAGGAGGCTTGGACCAGTGAGAACTGGGGATATGGTAAGTAGAACACAGTATCCCTAAGGGGATTGGTACCTGGAGATCCGAAGCAACAACACCATCCTCAAAGTCTAAATTACAGTGGATCCACTGGGTACATGAACTCACTGGTGATCATTTCCTCAGTCCATGAATGTATGCTTGTGATTGATATTTTTGACAGAGTAGCCCCACACCAAATCCTTCACTTATGATGTAATTGCTAATATACTGAGGAAAGCCAAGTGAAACCTCTGAAACTGTCTCCCACTCCTCTGGCCAAGGTAGTAAATAAAAAAATCACAACCTAGAGGAGATGATACAGAGAATAAAACATTAAGAGATTTAAAGAGAGCATGAGTGAAAGTCCCTATCATACTTCTATTTTATTTGCTTGTCTGCATTCCTATAAAAACAAGATAGATGCTGGAGAATGATATAAGATGTCACAAGCTTACTCAAGGAGTAGTGTCAATCACACTACCATGCCAAATAAGATAATTTCTCTCCAGCTGATTGATACAATATGGCTTTGCATACGTGGTATATGAACGTTAATTTGGTGAATGTATTCCTTTCTATCCCATCAGGATAGTGGACCAGAAACTGTTGACATTTACAAAAATTGACACTATATTAACATTTTACCCCAAGGTTGTATTAACTCCCCATCTCTCTATCATAATATGACGAGGAGACCTGGGCTATGCTGACATCCTGCAGAATATCATATTGATCTAGTATATCACTGATATATACTGATTGGCCAGAATAAGCTACAACAGCTAGCATGCAAAAGCCCTTGCTGAGGCATAAGTGCTGTGGAGGCAAGACACCCCTGTAAATATTTAGAGATCTACCATTTTAGTAAAACATTTTAAGGGGTAAGAAGTCAGGAATATGTCAGTTTATTCTCTTAAAGTGGAGGCTAAATTGTGCAGGTTTTATCTCCTTCCACAGAGAAGTCTAATTCCTGGAAGTTTCTTTTTTCCGGAGGCCATTTCACACCTAGGAATACTTCTTTGATCTACATACTGGACACCATGAAAAAATGTCAGCTTCCATCGTGGGCAATAGACAGAAATCATTCTGCATCAGACCTAAGCTACAGTACAAGCAGGACTGCCACTATGGCCACAGGATCTGGAAAAATCTGCAGTGATGATGTCACTGGTGAAGAAAGAGGCATTGAGGAATTTATACCAGGCCCTAGTGAGAGTCAATGAGTAGACTTTTGCTTTCTGGACTCTGGTAGAGATGAAAGCTTGGCCACTGATACCAAGTGATCATATGCCTAGAATTAGTTTATAATATGCCCATTGTAAACTGGGTCATGTTGGACCTGCCAAGTCTTGCAGTCAGGCAGTAGTTCCAGCAAGAATACATTATAAGGTGAACATTTTTCATTCTGTATTGAGCATAAGCAGGACAAAACTTGATTTAAGGACAGATCAGCTTAGTATGTAAGTGAAAGATGAAAACAGACAATGATTGTAAAGCCACCTCACTCAGGGAGGCCTCCAGTGTATCAGTGTAAGTAGATCAGTAAGGCACTTGATGGCAAGTTGATTATTTTGGGCCACTTCCAACTTAGCCTAGTGATTTGTTCTAAGTAAAATGGATATTTACTCCAACAGTGGGTTTTTCTTTCCTGTCCACAGAATTTCAGCCAGAAACCTCCACCCCCACCACACCCCCACCGCCAAAAACAAAACAAAACAAAAAAACACTGCCTTCTTTTTCTGATTTACACATATAAGAAATTGCCCTTGGGCCTTTAATGTGGAGCAGACTTTACATTGAAGCTGTTTACATCACTGCAAAGCAAACAATTTAAAACCAAATGCTAGCCATCCCCATTCTTCCTATTTATTTGTTTGTTTATATTTTGCTATTTTGGTTAGTCATGCTCTCTCCTTTCTTTGCTTTCCTCTTCTCCAGGTTTTTTCTCCTTAGGAGAAAAATACATCAACCATTTGATTGAATAAAAATCCTTCCATTTTTGTTTTTAGGTAAATCAGCTCTGTATAGTTTCTGCCTAATTCAGTTATGTGGCTCCCTTTGACTTCCCTTGATTACTGAAAAATGTAGAGAAAGCTTTGAGTTAATTCTATAACAGCACCAGTCTTTGCTATGGAAGCGAGAGTGTTTGAGATACAGATATTATAAACTTCTGATTGAAGCTGCTGCAAACAAAACTTTGAATGCCATTTTTTAGAATATGTATACACTAATATAAAATTTAACTATCAGCTACTCTGATTTCAGAGTTAGAGGTACCTAATATCTACACTGTATAGGACTGTAAAATCTAGGCATAAATTTATTTGAGGAAGATTCAACATTTGCTATAATAGCTACATTTCAAAATCATCACCCAGTTAAAGAAAAAAGCCTATAGTTGGGGTTTGGGAGAACTGGTTCAGGTTTCACTAATGAGCTGGTGTTTTGGGTTTATATTCTACAAAATTAAAGTGAATAAATAATAATGCCTGTATATTTTCTGTCTTATGAAGTTGATATGATACTTAAATGATAGAATTGATTTGAAAATGAGAAATAATTTAGAAGGATTTCAGTGTATTAAATGAGACTTGACTAGAACTTCCATCATCAAAGATATTATTATACACACATACACATATGTGCATATTATATGTACATATAGCTTCTACATTCAGATTTATCGATGGTGAAGATATTTTGGAAGCTATAGTACTATATTAGGAAACAGCAAACTGTGACCCTCATAGGATTTTCCTGTTCGTATAAATAAGATTTTATTAGAACAGAGCCATGCCCCATCATATACTATTGTTTCTAGTTGCTTTCCTGCTACAATGGCAACAGAGACTCTTTGGCCCACAAAACCTAAAATATTTGCGGTCTGTCTCTTTACAGAAAAGGTTGTCACCTCCTGCTCTAGGTACTATATAGGCAAGACATATGCTATATAAGAAATAAATGGATGTATATATATATTGATATATATAAACATATATAAATATATTGATATAGATATATATACATGAACTTTGGTAAAATCTTAAAATACAATGTGAAGTGGAATACTCATGAAATTTTCCTGATAATTTAGACCCAAAACAAGTTATCTTCATCATGTCATTATTTTGTATGAGAGAGTTATAAGAACTGAGTGAACCAGGAAATTGCCATCATCGCTACTTTATTTCTGCTGCTCATAAATTGTTACACTATGGATTTTTCAAAATATTTTACAAGTCTCTCTCGCCTGCTAGATCTCTCTCAGAAAGCACAAGGAAACATTCTTTTTTCTGCTTCCATGTAACTTCAAATACTTACTGTGAAATTTGGGGAATGTAAATATGTATGTCTATATCCACTATCACCCATTTATTTAGAAGATGACCCCCTCTTTTTGCAGTAAATGTGACTATTATGAACAGGCTCATGTATTTGCTGGAGCTTAAGAACGAGTGAGGCTATTAGTCATCAAAGAAGTATAGAAAATCCATCCCCTGATCACACTTTACAAAAAGGAGTTTGTTGTTAGTTACTTCATTATCCAACAGGTTATAACTTGATGAAAGCCCTTTAATGTTCCTTAACACAAGAAAGGGAATTTGCATTTCACAAATCGTTCCAGGTTGTACAACTCTTAGATTTTAGATTACATTAAAAATTGATCAGGAACAAAAGATAAGACTAATATATTTATGTTTACATTTGGGAATTAAAGTGTAAGCATTAGACAAACATATCAATTTTCTGATATTTAAACTCACCAGAATTCAGGCTTTAACTAAGAGCAATGGTTATATACAAGGAACCTGCAGTACAGTGATCTAACGGGCCGGATTTTGGCTCATCAACCTCTATGATATGGACTGTTCATGGAAACAGCCAATTACAATTTAAAGATTTGCTGTGAAGTTCAAATGAGATTGGGTCCATCAGCAGGTTTTAAATACTGGATTCAATAAAGTATAACAGAAAAGTAGTAGAACCACATCTTGTTATGTGCTACTATGTATGGAGTAGCCAGACCACATGAGTACTAACTCAGATTTCACCACTTTGGGCAGGATACTTAGCGTCTTTGGGACTTGCCTCATGTGTAAAACACAAACAGTATTAGTAACCACAGCTGATATTTATGAGGTTTACATAAGATAATATATGCAAACTGCTTAGCCCAATGTCTGATACATGATAAGTACTTATCATGTTAGTTATAATGTTAGTTATAATAATTATTATTATACAAACCCTCTATGTTAGACTTAGAAACCTATTTTGCTTAATTAGTGGCTTATGTTGTGACTCTTCTATACTAGCATCAACTGATGTTGTTCATAAGAGTTTCATTAGATCCTGGAAAACTGAAATCTTGTAGGAAATCAAATTTATTATTGTGGCCAAGAAAGTCATAAATTGGTTTTCAAACTTTTGTTTTTAGTTTCATACTCCATGGTAAAAATTTTTTGTCATGCTTCTAACAGATTGTGCTGACTTACAAATTATTTACATATACTAATATGTAAATTGTAAAGCATATTTAAATATAAACATCTAGAAGATATATATTATGATATTAAATATATGATATACAGACATTAAATATATATACTATATATTTTATATTATATTAAATATTATAAAAATTAGGATATTTATATATAGATGGAGAGATTGATACCCTAGTATTTTTTCCTATATCCCAATAGGTCCATCAGTGAAAATAATATTTCTTTGCAGACCATTGTACCACACATTCAGAAGCAGGTTGGGAAAGAAAGCCATGGGTACAACTGATTGTGTTTGGGGATTTCAAAATATGTTGACTGAACTAACATGTACCTCATAAATACAAATAGCAGTAGTCATAATTAAGAAACATTAAATGCAAAGTATATTCCAGGCATAGTGCTATTCAAATTGCATATTCTTTCATGCAATACATACAACCACCCTTTGAGGTAGATAAAATTATATACTTCATTTTACAGATGCAGAACATGAGAATAAGAAGGTTAAGTAACTTGCCCCAAATTACTATCTAATAAATAAACAGGATGACACTTTGCAACCATATCTTCCTCCCATGACCAGTGCCCTTTTCCTTGGTAAGATCATGATAATGATTATTACTTCTCCATTAATATTAAAATCTGTATCTATTGAGCAACTGTTATTGGCCTACACTGTGCTAAGTGTTGCTCATGGGTGTAGGATAAAACATTTGTTCAGCAAGATCCTTTGATAAGTAAGCCATTTCAGAGAAGGTGAAACTGTAAGAGTAAATGCTGGTGTACTTTGAAGGGTGAAACAATGAATAGAAAAAAAATCCCTTAATATGGGGATTTTAAATGGGAGTATCTAATGTTTAGTTAGAGAATTTTTTTAAGTATTGACATGTAGCACACCTTTTGTTCTTCCAAATCTTCAGTGATCTTTACCACAGACTTAAATGTTTTGTGTCTACTTAATCTCTCTTTCAATCCATCTCATCCTTCTTTCTCTCCCTTCTTCTTTTTTGATATTCAAGGATGGGGCCTCATTTTCTAATAAAACCATTATTAAGTTGAGAAGACTGTGAGAAGGCAAGTCCTTATATCCTGAACAAATTCAGAAAAAACAAAAAGCTCAAGACCAGAATTGAACATGAGAGTATAAAATCAGGTTTCACCTGTGGAAAGATTTGAAATTTCAGGAAGTACATCATGGAGTTCCCAGGTAATCTTATCTAGACCTGGATGATTAGAAAATGTCACGTCATTTACTTTTCGCAACAGATCTGTGAGGTGTCTTCTGCTATCCTGACCATGTTGTACATGAAGGTCTGGGCAAGGTGAGTATGGGTTCACTAGGAATTCATATGTCTTGACTAGATTGTGTGCCTAAAGATAATCAAAGAGAAAATCACCTGTACTCTCATGAAATGAGATCAGGTAATTAAAAAGTAGCCTGGGAAGTGGAGCATCTCTGAGATTCTCTATTAAAGTGATAAGTCCTCTCATCATCATCCTATACAATAGAAATTCAAGCTAATGCTCGCTTTGTGAGCATCTGGGCAGGTCTAGGAACTTCACATCTATCATATACTTTAATTTGCCTAACAACTCTTTGAGAAAATAGTATTATTATCTTTAGCTTACAGATGGGGAGACTGGGTACAGAGAGAATTAATTGTCCAAAGACCCACAATTATTAAAACGTGACTTTGAAATTCATACCTATGAAAATTGACTTCAATTCTTATGTGAGTTAACACTATTTATTATTTATACTCCCTTTTCTTTTTGAAGGGAAGAGAGATAATAATAGGAATTTACACATGACACACATGTGAAACTTTAAAACATATAGCAGATGCCATTTATTGAACAATTATGATGTGTCATGCTAACCAAGAGGTACATATTGTTTCATTCAATGTTATAAACACTTTTCAAGGTAGCATTAATTTTCCCATTTTATTGTCAGGAAGATGAGCTTCAAAAGGATGAGGTAACTTGGTCAAGGTCATGCAGCTGTTATCAGAAGTCAGATTCCAATTCAGGTCTGTAGGACCCTTTCAACTTATGTTGTTTCCATAAAGCAATGCTGTGTATGTTTAGTTGCAATGAGTAATCTCATCTGGTAGAATATAGTTTGAGCTTATTCTGCCTCTTGAATATTTGAGAGAATGCTTTGTGCATAAGAAGTGCAGCTATCAGATGAGTGTTTCTGCCTTCTAAGACCTTTGGAGTGGTAGTGGTGATTATGCCCAGTCCAAAGGGATCACAGAGACTGTTCAGTAGTGTTGGAAGTCAGAGGACCCTCCACAACAAACACCATACAATATGCCCAAGATAGATACTCCATATCTTCTCTTTAAAAAGCAAAAGGGAATTTTAGAATATTTCAAGAGAAATATTATTGCAATATATAAAGTGAGGTTTTATGATCAAATGAGAGTAACATCCTTGTTTTCCTCTTACATGTTCAAACACTCTCACTCTCTTGCAAGGTTGCTTTTTAAGTGTGTTTTCTAAGCATGGTGCCTTCCCAGAATTTTACCTTTGATCTTCTTTCATGGTTACTCTGTTGAGTGAATACTGTTCTTTCTCTTCTTATCCTTCCTTTCCCTTCCCAAAAGAACTCAACTTTTTACAATCCTACAGTTTGAATAGGACTGATACCCACTTCTCCCAAGCAAGAATAGGCCCTTGTAGGCCTTCACCAATAAGCATAATTGCATCCTCCTTTCTGGTTATAGTGACTGGTTAACAAAGGCACACATTAAGTCAGCTTTAAAGGAGTTGGTACATCACATTCCTTAAGCCAAAATAATTGATAATGGATAAGCACAGAATTTAAACTGTTCAATCAGCAAATCTTTGGAAGATACAGCAGGAACTCAATGATAGCTGGTTCTTAAAATAATTTATTTCAGGGTCAAATATCAACTAGACCTACCCTAGTTTGGGATATTTCAATTATGCGAATCAATAAACTATAGAATTTGAGTTTAGCTTTCTGTTACTTGAAGTTGAAAGCTTATCAAATGACCTTATAAAATTTCCCTCTAAGAAATGGAATTCACTTTCTACTTATCTAATTATTTAGCTTTTCTGAGGTTTCCCATGTAAAACAAGATATTCACAGAATAAAATAAAATGATGTATTAAAGCTTTTAGCATTGTAACTGGGTATATAATAAGTACTCAATGAATAGAATCTATTATTGTTATTATTACAACTATTTAAATTCATTCACCCTTTATCTTCATCTCAGACTCTAGAGCTTCATCAAAAATGTATCACTGTGTGTTGCACATCTTTCTGTTAGACTCTGTATTTCTAAAAATAAGGACTACACCTTTATGCAGAATGTCAAAAATACCTTAAATCAAAAAGTTGTCCTCATGTATTGACTCTTCTATATGCCTTGGCCATGTGCAAGGTATGTTAATCAGTGTATCTCCTTATTTTTTCTATCAACTCTGAAAAATAGGTATCACTATTCCTATTTTACAGATGAGAAAATTGAGACAGAGAAAGTTGTTCTACTTTCACAAGATCATACACTTAACACAAATCAGATCCAGATTTATATAATTCTAAATCTCATGACCTTTCCACTAGGACTTATTCTTTTCTTGGACACAAGCTTTCTCCTAATTGTCATGTTACAAATGTGTTTGTATGTGTCTAATATGTGTGTTTGCTTCTCCATTCAATTTCAGACTGTAATTAAGGACATTTTTCTATCTCTGTTTGCTCACAAGAGTATTACTTAATAAGCTCCAAAAAATTCTCCCTTGCTAAATGAAACGTTCTTTCTATTTTAGAAGCTGTACAGAGTCCTTTGGGATTGATGGCTGGGATGTAACAAAAATGAAACATGCCAAGACTTTGTAGTGGCTTTGCCTATAAAAGCAGCAATCCACCAAGGCCTTGTTATGGAGTACCTGATTATCATTCTGACAGAAATATAGAGCCCAAACATCTTACTTTAATAAGCATTTCTCATTTGGAGAACTTACTTTGGCTTGGGTTTGTTCAAAAATACTTTGCTCTTTTAAGACCACAGTACCTAATTTAGCAGCTCATTATACTTTACTGCAAATGACATTGTGTTCTTACTTCTAAATGTTATTTCAACTAGTACTTGATCTTCACATTTAACTTGCATGAGTTTTCTAATATTTCCTTAGATACACAATATTATCTGCATGAAAAAATTGGGTAACTTCTTGTAACAGATTCAGTTAACCTTCATAGTACAGTTCTATTACAATCAAGGTCAAACACTGGCTCATAAGTTTTCATATCATAGTAAAAATCTACAGGAAGGAACATTCCATTTTTCTTCTTTCTCATTTCTTTTCTCCTACTCACCCTATCTATAAATTATTAATCTGATCAAGTCCATCATAAAAATAAATGCAAAATAATCAATTGTATATTTGTATATCAAGGGAATATTTCTGGAATTATTTTTGGTGGAGGAAGGAATATTAAATTATCCATCAAAACTAGCTGATATGGCAAAATGTGGACATTAGCTATTCTTTAATTACTATTAGCTTTGGCATTTCTGTGTGTGCATCTGTGTATAACAGGGTGGGGGAGGAGGGTGTCAAGAAAGAGAGAATCTTGTTGCAGAGAAAAATAATTTTCACCTGAAACACATGCAATTAAGAGGTTATCCTCTCAGTTAAGGAATCCAAGATTACTTAAAAGTTCATCTAGTAATCCATCTGGTTTTATCACATGATGCTGTGGCTTAATTGCTAAGTTGTTCATTTTTGACATTACTGCCAGAAAGTTTACACCCAAATTTATGGCTCACACCCATATTAAATGTGTTTCTATCTCAGATTCACTCGTTTACAGTTTTTCTTTGTTTCTTATTTAACCTAGGCTAATTTATGACATTTTATTGTCCCGTGTAAGTCACTTAATAAGATTTCTGACATTCGTTCTGGAACAAGATAGAATATAATACATAGAGAGTAAATGTGAAGATCCTGAAATCCTGAGTAATTACCGCATATACCAATTTCATCCTTTTTAAAAATAGACACAACCAAGCTATGGTGTGTGCTTACTCTCTGCCAGGAGCCAGAAGTAGACTGGATGGGAACCTCAGCTGTTAGGCTGAGAGGTTCTTCTAACCTACTTTGATTCTTCCTCTGAAATCTCTTAAACTCATCCCACCTTCTGCATCCCAAAGGCATTCATTGTGGTTCTGGCTTTCTTTCACATTTAAAGCCTTTGTAGCATGCATTCTAATTTACAATGTATTTTACAGTGCCTATTAAGCAAAGTCTCTACCTCAGGTGCCCATCCATTCTAATCTATCCTGCACACCGATTCAGTGTAATTTTCCTAAAATACTATTTTCATCTTGCTCAAGAACCCCTATCTGTCATTTCAAGATAAAATATCTCTGTCTAAACTTCAACAGCTTTCAGTAGCTAGCATCATCTTACTTCTACAAATAATTCCTCTCTTTAATTTTCAACACAAACCTTCCTCTTCAGTAGTTGCCCTGTTTTCTCCAGCAGTGCTGTCTTCCTTCCTGCTTCCACATATAGTGTATGTAGTTTCTATTAGCCTGAACACCAGCCTAATTTTCTCCTCCAGTTAAAATCCTATTCAATTTTTAAGACTCAATTAATCTACAGTTCTTTCGCTAGCGGTCTGAATCTCAGAGACTGGTCCCAACTAAATGAGCTACTTGTTTTTTTTTTTTTTTAATCATTTTCTCTTTATGTGTTTCTTGATGACAGGTATGATATTGTATCATCTCTTGGGTCTACCATGTTAGTAAGCCCAGCATTGAGAGTTAGTATAAAATTAGTAGAAACTTAGTGAGCCCCAATCACTTCACACCAAAATCAAGTACTCAGCTAGAGACCATGTGTTTTAGAATAAGTAAAATGAAAGACCTAAGAAACCCCAGAAACTCTTTAATGGCCTGACTTCCACACAAGCATTTCAAAATAATACTGAATCAAATTTGTAATACAATCAGAGTCCCCAACGCTCTATACAGGTGAAGATATTCACGGGCTTTGTTCAGTTACTATAAACTATAATTCAATGTGCTCATGAGAAAGTATCTCCATAAAACACTGCCGAAAACAATGACTTTGGGTTTTTTAATTCCCATTCTGCAATTACTATTACTGATAACTGAGGCAAGAATCAACAATGTATGCTAAAAGAAATGGGTGAAATTTTGATGGACTCGGGATTAGAATATTTCTGTGGTTTCAAAATGTCTCACCACAGATAATTACTTATGAAGGAAAAAAATTACAACTATATAGTGTAAAAACTTGGATAACACCACTAGTCAAGTAATCAAAGCTAACATTACCAATTCATTATAGGGCAACATGATATCACATGCATGCTTCACGGTGTAGTGCATGAAATAACACAGCATCATTCATGTGGTATTTCTGCTAAAAACACATCACCTGAATCTAATCAAGAAGAAAAAAAATCAGAAAATCCCATATTGAGGGATATTCTGTAGAAACTGTCTCTGCAAAATTACTCTTCAAGAATGTCAGTTTCATAGCAGAGAAAGGAGACTGAAAAAGAATGAAAACAAAACACAATGACTGATCCTGGGTGGGATTTTTTTTTCTGTGAAGGATAGTTTGGGAACAACTATTGAAATATGTATATCAGATGATGGTATTGCATCATTGTCAGTTTCCTAAACTTACTACTTGCACTGTGATTATAAATGAATATCCTTATTCTTAGGAGCTACATTCTGCAGTATGAAGGGTCATAATGTCTTCCTTTTCTTTCAAAATTTCATAATTATTATAGTATTCTATGTGTAGCTATAAATATATGGGGAGAAATGTCATGATGTCATAATTAAAGACAATTTGAGGTTCGTTGTACTAATTCTTGTGAGCCTTCTTTAACTCATTGTGGTAGCCAAAATAGTAGCCCCCTAAAGATGTCCACATTCTATGTGACTATGTTAAGGTACATGGAAAAGAGTAAGGTTCCTGATGGAATTAGGATGGTAAATTCGAGACAGGGAAATTATCCTAGGTTACTCCAGTGGGCTTTATGGAATCACGAGAGTCCTTATAAATGGAAGAGGTCAGCAGAACAGGAAGAAAAAGAGAGATGATGATGTGGGAAGGACTTAACATGACATCATTGGCTTTAAAGATGGAGAAAGGGCCCACTAGCCAAGGAACACAGATTGGCTCTAGATTTGGAAAAGGCAAGGAAATAGATTCTTCCCTGGAGCTTCTAGAAAGAATGTGACCTGTGACATGCTGATTTTAGCTCAGTGAGACCAATTTCAGACTTTTGACCTACTGTAAGATAATCAATTTATTATCTAAGCCACTATATTTCTTGAAGTTCTTACAGCAGCAATAGAAAAATAATACACTCCTTTTTTTTCTGTAAAATTAAAGGTTGAAAAAAGCAGTGTATGTGTAGAATGTTTTTTTAAGAACCGTAGCTCTAGAGGCAGGGTGTCGAATTGGGGAGGTAAAAGATTGTCTAAAGGGTTTGTAATTTTTGGAAACTTGATTTGTAACACAAATAAAGATGAAGAACTATTCTCAGAGTAGTACAACTGCAAATCAACACATAATAGAAATAAAATAGAACCAACAGGAAATGAGACAGGAAGAGAGAATACAGCTTTAGCCTGAGTGTTCTTTTGAATTTGTCTAGAGAGGAATAGGGGAAAAGGAGATAGTTTATATTTATGTATGTATTTATACACATATAATATTATACATATATTTATTTTATTTATATATTATTTATTTTATTATATTATATTGCATTTATATATATTTTATATACACATATTTTATATCTACACACACATATAAACATCCACACACATATATGTGCATGTATGTGTACATATTGTGTCTTTTGGGATGTGTGAGAAATGTTGAAAATGTGACTTAATTTTTAGTACGGCTTCTGTCATCTTAGTTTTGTAAAACTCGGAAATACTAAGTTGGTGCAAAGTTAATTGTGGTTTTTGCCATTAAAAGTAATAAGTGCTCAGAGCTTCAGACTCCTCAACTAACTCCACCAGAAAAAAAAAAAATCACACTTACCTTGATGATTGCCACGAGAATTAAATGAAAAAGAATACAAACACCTAAAAAAGGGTTAGTATTAAATGCGTAACCAATATACAGAGCAATTAATACATTTATTATTGTCGCTGTTTCCACTGTTGCTTCTACTACCATTGTTGGTATTCAGCTGTATCCACTTTGTTCTGTCTGTCATCATTCAGCCCTTTTCATCAATTACTTTCTTATTTTTTATATCTTTTCTTTTGTTTTGTCCTCAGAAAATTGCCAAAACCACAAGTGTATTTACAGGGCCATGTCCCAAAGTTCCAACAGGGCTCCTATGCTGACATTGCTTTCTTTGTTTGCCTCTCACAGGTAGACGTTTCTTAACTGGTAGTCCCTGGCCGTCTTTTGTTGTCAAACTATATTTATTCTCTGCATGGCCTTCTTATTCTTATTACTTAAGATACTGTGTCACTATTGAGGACATCTTAATCTATGTTTACAATTTAGTTCCATGGTCTGAGCCACGTCCTCAAAGTTACAGAAAGGACAGAAATTATACCTTTGAGACGCTTATAAAGTGAAGAAGAAAAACTGGGAGGAATGGTGGCTTAAGAAAAATATTAGATGGAGCAAAACTAGTTTTATTATTTTGTTTTGCTTTTGTTGCATTTTAGGGATAATGGAGTTTTGCTAATTTATCTACTTGAAGGAAATTGCTGAAGAAAATAATGAATATAAAGAAAGATGACTGAAGAGGCAAGATACCAGGGGATATTTAGAGAGAACTTAGTATGATGTCTGAGTATGATGAGTCGATAAGAACACAAATTCCCAGAATTGAATTAGAAGGAGGAAATGATGAGTCAGCTACAGAGATGCATTGGAAGTTAGAGAAACTCACTTCTTTGAATTTTTTGTTTCCAAAAACTGCACCCCTCAGGAACTGGTTGACAGATGGTCATACAGTACTTTCTATGTCTGAGGAGCCTATATTGGAAGAGATTTGAAGTTTTTTTCAGTAATTGAAATGTTTTAATAATTTCAATATTGAATATTTGACCAAGGAGCCATCTGCCATCAGACAAGATGACACAAGGCAATTTGAAGCCCACCATGCCTTTTCATCAAATATTGGAAAAGCCAATGAATAGATGAATATTGTGTATGTCTGTGTGTGTTTGAATAAAGCCTCCAGAGACAATTTTTTGCACATGATGAAATTCTAAGACATCTTTATAATATAGTCTCTGTTGGCTTAATACACAGAGACCTTCTGTGTGGCTGCCTCTGCCCGGGTCTGGAAAATGTCCTCAGTATGCAGCAAACACACACAGTAAGGTGCACTGTGAATTTCTAATAGTCTCCAAAGACTGAAGACAGTTAAGTCATTCAGAGTCATGTTAATGGCAAAGCTGCCAGAAATGGGCCACACACTCTAATTCAAATGAGCCTTTCTTCATAAAAAGTTATAAAGAATGACTGTATAAGAACCCAATTCTTCTCGAACACATGAATAGGATTTGTATGTATAATCAATGGACTATATAGTCTCAAACTAGTCTAATATGATCCAGCTGTGTTGCATCATAAAATTGACAATGGAACCACAGAATAAGAGCCACCAGATGGCAGCCTCTTCATATTTAACTCTTGTGGCTTCCCCTAGACATGCTGGATTTCATTTATTTTTTAGGGCCTAGGACCTCAGGGTAGAGAAAAGGATCAGGAATAGGAATTCAGTCAAGGGCCACAGAGAGATAAAAAGCAATGCATTTTCATTTTTAAGTTTATTTTTTATTTATTTTGTTTTGTATTCAGAAAAATGCTGAAATCACAAATGTGTTCATAGGGCTCTGCCCCTAAATTCCATTTGGGCTGACTGTGTTGGGCCTGGTAGACCTCAGGCCATGTTGAACAATGTGAACCTGGAAAATTAGCAGAATATGTTGCCTTCTGGTCAGGCAGCTGCCTCAACTGAAAAAGTCACTGATTACTCCTACGATCAAATAACTTTTAAATAATCAAATAATTTTTAAATAACATTTAAATAATGAAAGTTGTCTTGTACTTGTTTCTTAGGCTTTTAAGCGGTAATAATAGATAAAAAATTATCTTCTATTTATTTCAAATTCTAATTTTAATGTAATTTTTTCCTTTGTTATGCACTTTTAACTTCATAATTTTTCTTACTGAAATTATAGAAAAGACAAAATGAATTCATTCAATAAATGCAGTCAATGTGTTTAAAGTTACTTTTTAAAAACATTTTATTTCACATGTTTACTAAATAATAAAAAAATTTTAAATATAAAAAGTAAAAACAAATAGTGTAAAACAATATCATTTCATCACTACCCAAATATAAATCTCATAAACCGTCATCTAAAAATCTCTTGTCTCTATAAATAGAATTATCTCCAAAACAGGATTTTGCTATATATACTGTTTGGTAGATTTTAAAAATTGACAGTGTATTATATGCATTTTTCTATATTAAAATATATTTCCATGCCATAAATTTTAATGGTTATATAGTGCTCTGTGTATAATTTCATTCAATTGGGACATTACCACAAAAATGTTTTTAAAAATACTATAATTTAAAAAAATCAATAGTTAATCAGGAGACTTAGACAGGGATAGAACTGAAAAACATAAGCAAAGAGAGGAAAGAAGAGAAGATGCAGACAGGCAGCGGAGAACCACCCGGGAAAGGAGAGGTCAAAACGGAGGAGAAGTAAAGCACACCCGAAAGACAGAAAGGGGTAAAGGTAGAGGAAAAGAAGAAACCGGATATGATCTGCAGGAAACCACCTGCAAAAATTCGCTTTTATTTGTGTTACGGGTTTCAGATGATCAGCCTTTATCTTTGCACTTTGAAATACTAAGTGGCTGCCAACCACTCTACAGTTGTTCTTTCTCTGAAAGGATAGTACATTTTCACTGAAGGGCATGGTAAATAAATGCGAAGAGCAGATATTAGTATTAAAATTGTTCTGCAGTTGCAGCTACAGAACAGAGGAATGTAAACTGATGATGTGGAATTAAGCAAAGGATCAAATCTCCAGGGAAAAAGACACAAAAACATGTTTCTATTTCTAGTTCATTTCATAAGCTTGTGAAAAGAACACACTGCCTGGATGTGATAATTTATATGAAATGGTATCCATGAAATACAATTATATCATATTTAAGGTGATAAAATATTATGTAGTTAATTAAAATGCATGAACATTCGCTTTTTAGCACATGCAGACAATAAGATGTGTAACGATACATAGTGACTTGGGATTGACTATAAAATTGGGATCTAAAGGCATGGTAAAAGAATAATTTGACGTTTTACACAATATTTTTTATTTAAAATTTTTGTAGTAAGGAATGTATTGATTTTTAATAAAAATAAATGAATAAAATGAGAAAATGTCAGCTAACTAAGCACAAATCATTCATGAGCAGAGGGAAGGGGGATGATTCCTCAAAGTGTGTAAATCGTGGCTGACGGTAACAGCCTCTCTGGTCTCACTCCATTGAGCGCTTTCTCCGCGGCCTCAAAAGGCCTTATTCTCAGCTGGTGTCACGTGAATCTCCTGTCACAGGATGCATTTTAAGCCTCCCTTGAAGAAAATTCTTTGTAAGGCTTGGATCTAGACCTCTTTATCTTCAAATAGTTGCAGATGGTAGCATTAGGTTTCATGAAGGAATAGGGTAGATTGGCAGACTTGAACAATTAAAATAAGAGTGACTTCAGAGGGATTTTAAAGTCTCTGAATTTTACAATGAAGACCTTCTTTGCTGGAAGTAGAGTAGGATGAGAAAGTAAAGCTAGAGGAAATATTGTTCCTCAAATAAAGGTGTTCCAAAAATAAATGTGATTGAATTCAGAATGATCCACTGTAGCGATGCCCTCAAATATTAAATTTTGGCTCCTGGGAGCTAGCAAAAATTATAATAGGGGTCTGCAAGCCATTATGAATATTTCTTAAAGCTTAATAAAATTATATATTTTACGATAGTAATGCTGTGTAAGTTAGCTAAATATTGAGTTTTCCCTTGTTTGGAAACATCTCTGCTTACACCTCATGCTAAATTCTGAAATAGAAATTCATAGGTTTTTGATAACAATGGAAAAACAATAATCACTTATGAAATGGAATCTTTACCTTGCCTTTTTTTTAAGTTGACAAATAAAAATTCTAAATTCTATATATTTATGATATAAAACATGATGTTTTGATACACGTATACATTGTAGAATGGTTAAATTGACCTAATTAGTATATGCATTACCTCGGACAGTATTTTTTTGTGGTGAGAACATTTAAAATCTCAGCAATTTTCAAGTACACAATAGATTATTATTAACTATAGTCACAATAATGTACAATAGATCTTTTGAACACATTCTTCTTTATACCTGAAATTTTGTATTATTTGACTAACAACTCCTCAACTTCATAGCCTCAGCCTCTGATAACCACCATTCTACTCTCTGCTTCCATGACTTTGACTGTTTTTAGATTCCACTATGAGTGAGATAGTGTGACATTTGTCTTTTTGCGCCTGGCTTATTTCACTTAGCATAATGTCCACCAGATTTATTCATGTTGTTGCAGATAATAGGATTTCTCTTTTTTGGGGGGTGAATAGTATTCCATTGTGTATGTATGCCACATTTTTTAAAACCCATTGGTCTGTTGATGGACACTTAGGTTGATTCCATGTTATTTTACCTTTAACATTAAGTCTGCCTATTTGTTAAGCTCTACTCTTTCTTTACTCTTCTGGCTTGTGTTTGCTTTTTTTTTCTGTTTCTTAGTAACTGGCCACTCTAGCTTTGTCTTAGGATCCTCTTCTGTGCCTAATACCTCTGAGGAGCTCTGGTCAGATCTATTCAAAATCTCAGGCTCCTCATCCTTGATTACTGCAAAGGATATTCCCTACTCTGAAGTAAAATAAAATGTATTTTTTCTTGATTGGGAACATGTTCTTTCCAGATATCAGGAAGAATCTTTGTGTTCAGGACCCTTGGCAAGTATCTGGTGTAAAGGGTGATTTTCCAGTAGCAGCCATTAGAGAGCAGGCTTCTAACCTGATAGAGTAAAATACAATAAAGCAACCAGAGTACTGGTCATGACAATTAGTAACTTGGTAACATCAAAGTAGCTAAAGGAAGTTTTTAATGAAGATTGTGGAGACTTACCTCAAACATCAAAATAGTTAATCAAGTCTTACTTTTTAGGTCTTAAGTCACAGGAAGACGTCTTTGTATGTGGGTACTTTATTTCTCCAGGATAATTTTCAGGAAATAATTTGTCAGTTGACTACTTTGGGAGCAACTAAGTTATTTTAGAGATTCTGTTAAGTCCTGGGAGAAATACAAAATTAAAAACTTAATTCTTGATCTCTGGCTATTCATATATGTAACAGGCAAGTCTATATAATGCAAGGTCAAATCTAATGTGTTGAAAGTACCAAGGAAGTACAAAGGCAGAAGAGCTGAGAGGATCTTATATTTCTTGGAGAAATATTTGTGATCCTCAAAGGTTTAATGAAAAAAAATTCAAATTGAAGATAAAGAAAAATCTAGTTGGTGGGAACACCATGAACAAAGGCTTGGAGGCATGAAAAGTACATGATACAATGGAGGACAGTAAGTACAGGATTATTGCTAGAATTAAAGATAGAGGAGATTGTAATAGGAAGAAAATCTAAAAATAATTCCCAGACCAGAACATACAGTGCCCTGAATCCCAGATTAGAAGATTTCACTTCTTTCTATATTCTGTGACAAACCCTTGAAGGATTTTAAGTGGAAGTATTTTTAGAATTATGCCTTAGAATGAGTTATCTTCTAAGTAAGATTTAAGGCCAAAAAAATTATTAAAATAATACCAATGACAGATGTAAAAGACTTCAAATAGTATATTATGGAAAGAAAGAGACTACACTTGAGCCACTGAAACATCTAGAGTTTGAGAAGGTGGGCACTGAGATTCTCCATTCTTGTCATTGCTCACAAGGAATATCCAAAGTAAGTGTTTCTATTTTAAAAAGAGCTTTATGAAAACATACATAAAGACATATTTATTTGTGTGCTTAAAAAAATAAGTCCTGGCCCTCCTAAAGAGGGAAAACCTTGGCAAAGTAAAGGACTGGTGTTTACATTTTCAAAAGCTGCTTTATCCTTTAAATGGTACCTACAATATAGTCAAATAAGGCTGATTGTCAGTTTTACTGTTTCTGTAATGATGGGAATGTCACCCATTTTCTCTTTTGCAGGAGAGTGGATTCCCCAAGTTTATCCTAGGAAGCTAATTTTGAATGAATAATATGAATATAATCATGGCAAATTTGGACTACAAAAATTAAAAACCTAAAACTGAATAATATAAGGACTTGAGGGACAAATAGAAATTACCTACTCTGGAGTTTTCTTTTATCAGCACAGAATTCTTTCATTTATTTTTTTCACTTAATAGAGAGCTTCACACAGGTCATGACCAGGGTGACTGTGTTTGGTTACCAACATTGTTCACCATTTCTATCCCAGCAAATCAAATAAAGTATAATAAATAAATTAACTTATAAAGTACAAGTTAAATGCTTAGTAGTCAGGTAGCACTATTCATCACCTTTATAAACCAATATGATTTAGATGCATTGATAAATTTTAAACGAAAGCAGACATTCAACAGTTTGATTACTTTTATGACTTATGTTTTCCATTAAACTTTTAGAGATAATTAAAAACAAGTTAACAATTCTTGTTATTATCCTATGTTTCCAAATCCTTAAGTATCCCAGGGACTTTGGGTAAGGAACAGTAGTTCTAATCTTATTCCAGATGAAAATGAGGCACAGAGATGGAAAGTGACTTTCAAGGACACATAAGTGTCATCAACATCTTATAATTTAATCTTAAGCAGCTTTTGGGCCAAGAAGAAAAAGAACAATCTTAAGATTTGCTTCAGTGGTTTCTTGTGTCCCTAGTCTGTGAGGCTGATTACATGCTGTTCTGGCTTCTGACTTTTAGGTAGAAGGCCAATGGCTGTACCTTTAGCCCTACTCTTGTCTGCATGGATTATTTTCCCCTAAAGGTGTTTAATTATACCAAAAAGCAGCTGTCTTTGATCGCACAACTTGCTTAGCTAATTTCTCCAGGTTGCTTTAACACTGCCATCTGGACACATTGCTCTTTTCTTTAGATCACTTTTAAATAACCATGGATGAGGAAAATATTTTAAAATAATAAAAAGATCAGAAAGACAAAAAAAAAAAAAAATCCCACACAAAGCCCAGAAACAATGGAAAGAAGCAAGGCAGGGTTGATTTTCTTGGCGGGAAAATATAGTTGCCTGGTAATTTTGTCTTAGTTCTGGGAAAATAGCCCTGGTTATATTACACCCCCTCCTGTGCCCTTCCTCTGATTTCTTTCTTAATTTTTTACTGTCTGCCTCTCTTTCTTCCTGCTATCTGGGTAGGACCTGAGGCTTGTCAGGTACCAGGTTTTTGTTAAAGATTTCTTGTCAGTACAAAGATAGAATACATTCTGATTGCTTGATTCTTCGCCTATGAATTTGGTTCCAGAAATGTTATATATTAATGACTAGAAAAAAGATTAATCATGAGTAGGCATTATTGTCAATCTGCAGACTATATGTGACCTGAGTAGATCTAGAATGCGTTATTGGTAGCAGCTACATTTTCAGAGAATTGGTGTTGTGTGCTTGTACACGGAATTATAAATAGATTCAAAGACCCCTGTCTAGTCCTGTTGTGTGTGATCAAATCTCTTTTACAACTTTCCTACCAAATATTTATCCAATGTACTTCTCAACACCTTTCATGACAATCACAAAATTGGCCTGCTCTGACTTTTGGAAAGAGCTTTCACAAGAAACAAAAACTGGTGTCCCTATGAGCTGCCCAATTTCTTCTGTTCCTACTCCTTTTCTCATAGAATAAGTTAAATGCTTTTTTCCTTTGATGGCTCTTTCTGATATTTCAGAGATGTGATCAGAGCTCCTTTGAATTGTCTTTTCTCAAGGAGAAATTCCTCTGGTTCATTAAATTATTTTTCATAAGACTTCACCTCTACATCTATTTCATGTGTTAGTGTTCCTATTTCTCATTTCACCCAGAATTACACATGTCTTTTTTGAAACTATTTTGAAAAATAATACACATAATAGATATTTTGGAGAAAAATCAGAAAACTATAGTCAGCAGTAAGTATTTTTAAATGATCTATGAAGAATTTCTATGCAAAAAGGGATGCTTTTGATATTTTGGCATACAACTTTCCAAAATTATTCTCTTTCATACATACACTGCTAAATTTGAGCAAGATACTTAAGTGAGGCTAAGCTTAAAAAGCAATTCCATGTATGCCTATTTCTACAAATGGGCACCAAAAATCACCTTGGAGTAAATTTTCTTTTTCTACGAAGTATCACTTAACTGTGTCCTCATAATTATGCCAATTAAGGTTTGTTCTCACCCATTGCTCTAAAGCAGAGGTCAGCAAATTTTTACTGTAAAGTGCCAGGAAGTAAAGGTTTAAGTCTTTGGGGGCCACATGAGGTCTTTGTTTCTGCTGCTCCTCCTCCACCTCTGCTTTTTTCTTCTCCTTGTTCATTTACAAACTTAAAAACTTTTTTAAAATGGTAATACAGTTTTTCAATTACTAACCTAGGCGGCCCGACAAAACCCCTTGATATACAGAGTTCATCTCTGGAGATGTCTTAGATAAATTTGCATAGCCATCAATGAACCCCCGGGAAGAAAGAAATAGAAACATGAAATACTATCATTTTGAGGTATAATTTTATTAGACCCTCTCTGATGAGTTGAGACACTTCCAGCTGAGGTGTGACAACTGGAAAGCATGCTGAAGGCTGCAAAGTAAAACTAGTATGAGACTAATAGACATCTGGATTATTGGCCTGGACTCTTAAATGGCTGGAGAAACAAACCGACTTTTACATAGTCCATGACTAACTAAGCCAGTATACTAAAAAGATTATGCTTTGGAATTAATGACTAAGGGTGTGAATATATTCTTGGAGAGTTGTAATCCTCGAAGGAGCTTTCTGTTTTAGTCATAGATTATGCTATAGTAACAATTACCTCAAACTTCTGTGGCTTAACAGGATAAAGACTTATGTATCATATGGACAGCCTGATGGACAGCTTTCCTAGAGAGCTCCCCTGTGCAGCTCTCCTCCAATTTATCACTCAGGGATCCAGGCTCCTTCCGTCTTGTGATGTCATCATCTTTAATGTATAACCTCCACATCTGCATGGAAAGGAAAAAAATAACACAGGCAATTAGTCAGGATAGTATAGTCAGGCCTGAAATTTGCACTCATTACTTCCTCTCATTTGCATTGGTCAGAATCTGTTTATAGAGTCTCAAACTAACTCCAAAAAGCTAGGAAATGTAGATGTAATATGTACTCAGGAAAAAAAAAATATTGTTTAATATCTGCACAGTCCTGGCCATGCTCCCTTTACTTACATGCAGGTATTCAGCAGCTTTGGGAGCAGCACACATAGCTTCTGGAAAGATCTGGAACAGCAAGAGGGTAGCCACAGCAGTGGCAAGCATGTACCACAACTTTAAACGTCAATTTTTATTATAACTTAATTAGAAATGATGGAACGTCAATTTTTATTGTACCACTACT
This sequence comes from Callithrix jacchus, assembly GCF_049354715.1. NCBI lineage: Eukaryota > Metazoa > Chordata > Mammalia > Primates > Cebidae > Callithrix > Callithrix jacchus. Next base: position 92,125,590 of record NC_133511.1, read on the forward strand.
TTAAACGTCATGTACCACAACTTTAAATGTCAATTTTTACTGTAATTTAATTAGTAACTTAATTAGAAATGATGGAAGTGATGGCATTCTAAAACTAGCCAAGAAATCACTCTAGTTCTTAGATTTCTCGTTGCCTCATGTTTGGAACCCAGATGTAATGGGGCCCTTTGAGCTGAGAAAGCTCTGAAGGTTTTCAGAAACTAGAAGGTAGAAAGCAAGAGAAACAAAACACGCTGCCAAGTTAGACAAATGAGGGCTTGAGCAATTTATTTAAATAGTATATTTTAAGAACTTACATATGCTCCAAGCTGGTGAAGTGAACCATATCAATTAGAAGTATATGTGGGTATGTGGGGGGGTGCGGTTTATGAGTGAAGGTGTGTTTATAAACATACTGGAATTGTCTATGCTAATTTCAAGAAACGAAGACCAATTTTCCTAATGTGGTCTGATTAATACAATTAATGTTTGTGGAGTGTCTGTGTGTGTGTGTGTACATATATACACATCTCTTTCTATATAAATATGTTTTATATATATTAAAAACTCTTCTCATTTTGGTACCTAATGGTATCTAAAATCTTGAATCTTCTTCTCACATATACTCTACATATTTGCTATTTTGTGCTCGCACAACTGGCTTTTGGTGGGTAATATTTGCTATCTTATAGTGTCAAGCATATATTCTCCCTCTTACTGGTAACAATAGTAACTTAAATTTTATTTGGAAAACTATACCTTAAAATAAATCAGGGAATAGGGAAATTTAATTTTTTCCTCTGAAGGTTTGATAATTTTAATGTATAAAACAAATTAATAATAGACTAACAGGAAAAAGGCATACATATTTTATTATGTGTACATGTGTGCATAGGAGTCACATAAAATATAAAAACTTAAAGAAAAGCAGAATAGATGATGCTTTTATAACATCTTGAACGGACAGAAGGAATAGGGACTTGGATCATGGTAAAACAGGTATGGGAGGGAGGGAGAGGCTTGGCTAGCAAAGGTGGTCTTGATGTATGAATGAAACCTCACAGGTAGCAGCCCTCAGAGAGAATAGATGGTAAATGTGTCTTTCAGACCTTTAAAAGTGTCAGACTCTCTGGTTATCTAGATTACTAGACTGGACTTGTTTCTATCTCTTTTGAGGCAGGTTCTCCAAGTTTCTTATATTTTATGAAAGGAGTCATCCATCTTTCCAATAAATTATTATTATTTTTATTAAGAACCACCAGGGCTACATGTTGTAGCCTGTAATCCAAGAATACCGAAATGATAAACATTTGAACCTAAATGGGTATAAAGAACTTTATTTTTTGTCATAATATATGTACATATAAAATATATATATATATTTGTTTTCTATTTCACTATACTATTTTTATGTGACTTCTCTCAAATAACTTATTCCTTAACTGATTCTGTTTCTTTGTATGTATAGACATAGTGAATATAATAATATTGTCATCAAACCTCTGATAAATATATTTCTATCTGTAAAGAATATCTTTTTTCTTTCTTATTATTTTAAAGACTTTTTGTGACCTTATGTGGGCAAACAGTTCATGTAAAATTTAAAAGAATGATTTTTTTTAATACAAACTCATCCCTTGATGGTATTTGTTTTATACCCTCCTTAACGGATCTCTAATAATTTAGAATGTCTATTTGGTCCAATTGTTACCAGATAGAGAGAGTTGAAGGCTCCTCTTAATAAAAGGCAAGGACTTTTGATTGAACTTAGGTTCAAGGTCCAACTTAAGAAGGTGAGAGTTCTTCCTAAGACTTAGGAGGGTTACAGGCCCCTCTCAGCAAAGTCCTTCACAGCTAAGGGATGTTAATAGCCCTTCACAGCTATTCTCTTTGAACTAATATGCCTTGCACTCTTTGCTGATGGCTGTGAATTACAGGGTTAGGCATACACAGGATCATGGGACATGGAGAGCTTTTTCCTTCCAAGAGAGGGACACAAGAGCTGATGGGACTGTGGGGAAATGATTTCTTCCTTACCAAAAAGCAGCCACCTGAAATTTTCATTCAGAATCACTGTCATGGATGGGTCTTTCCCAGACCTCCCTGAGCTCTTTCTGTGTTATTCTACAATGGAGAAGGGTACCTTAGCAAAGAATGTGGGTCTAGGACTCCATAAGCCCACAGTTCAAGAAAGCCTGGCAAACTAGTCAGTTGCAAATTTGCTGCACATCCCTGAAACAAAAAACCTGGATGAAATTTCCCTCCTTTTATGCCCTTGGGAACTTGACCTTGTAACCATGGGGTAGTACTTTCTCTTGATTTTCACCATCCAGCGGACAAGAATTTTGGAGTTCCTGTCATAGTTGTCTCTAACATTATCTTGAGCAGTTAAAAGCATTTGCAAGGTCAAAATTGGCTGCTCTAGGTGCCTTCTGGGAAGAGCAATGGGAACTGCCCTGTGTCATCAATTAGTGGCTAAGACTTTGTGGCCTCGGTTTCTAATTCAATTCCTGGCTTAGGGGATGAGTCTTTCCTGATTTGATATCTGCATGATCTTTGCTATTTGTTAATTCTTTCCCCTCCAAAACTGTCTTGAACTTTCCTTTCACTGAGCACCTTAGAGGTTACCTTTAGTAAAGTTCAAAAGCCAGAAATAATTGACTTGACTGTTTAGTCTGGCTAGAGTCTGGTTAAAAGTGAATATTAACAGTCTGGGACTTTGGGGGAAAAATAGAGGAAATGCCACAAACCCATTTTGGAGAAAACCTCTGCTTTCCTCATGAAACCCTAGGAAGTGGAACTGCATAGATCCATCTAAAAATCTAAGATTCTGTTCTGTTGTGCATTGCAACATCTGATGGTTTTGACTTTTGTGAATATTAGCAATTACTTTGCATTATAAGAGAGATTTGGTGTGTACTAATTAGGTAGAAAATATAGTTTTGGAGATAACTAATGGCAGTTATGGGAGGACACTCGGCTCTTTGAATGTTTGGATCGGAGAAGCATGCTCTTGGCCACCTGCAAAGTATAAAGATATCCCCACCACCAGCACCCACCTGCCCCACTGAGAGATAAGACTCCTGTGGGGAATGGGCTAATTGGCTTTGGGTTGCTTTGTAATAAAGCACACAGTAAAATCATTGCACTTTCTTGTTCCATAGTGTTTCACTTTTGGGGATCTAAAATCTGGTGTGAAAATGGGACTGTTAACTTTTGGGGATTTGTTTTGCCTTCCAGTTGTGCCTGCTAATTAAGCCATAGAAACTACATGCTTTAAAGAGAGCCTTAAAAACTGTCAACTGAAAAACCTTACAACTACTGAATCTGCTGCCTGTCTGTGTATTTACATATGTTGTGTGTGTGACGTCTGTATATAAAAGTGCTCCACTTAATTGGCTTAAAAATAATAAGTGCTTAACTCAGATAATTTGTGAGAAAAGTAAAAAGGGTAATGCTGTTTAGTGTATATGACTTAAGTAAACTTTGGGAAACTAAAACAGTTTTACATGCAAGGTATGTAAAGCATAGTGAAACGTGTTTTTGGTCAAAGAGTCTAAGAAGGCATGGAAATGTTAATTTTTTGGCCTGGTTTAGAGGGTTATAGGATTGTTTTAAATTAGATAAGGAAAAGCTGAAGGTTTGAACAAGTTGTGGAAGGTTTGTGAAAATATATCTTGTAAAACAAATTCTGTGTGTGAACATAATGGCTAAAGTTAAAGGAATATTATTCAGTTTTTCCATAAATTGAACATTGGAATAAAAGAACAACACATTTTTCTTAGAGCACTAACCTGCTCTTTAACCAAAAAAAAAGTTATAATAGTGATAAAAGGCTTATAAGAATCTTATCTATGGTCAAACTGATTAAAATTGAGTAGATTTACCTACAAGTTTCTATGAAGAATTGAGGTTGACATTAATAGTACACTAAAGCAAAGGGCAAAATTTGGCTTATTTGGTTTAAAAATCATACAGGAAACATCAAGTATGAAATGATGTTTGGCTTTCTTTACACTGTATTTGTATAAATGTTATTGGTATGTGTTCCAAATTAATGGGAAACTTGTATAATTCTGGTATGACTTAGCATATGTTACTAATAGTTATACTTGTTAGGCAAAATTACTGTATGACATAGAGGTAATCGACTTTCTTTGTCAATTGTGTTTTTGACTGTGGCTGTCCTAAGACATTTTGTCATTCACAGACAATTGTCTTGTTTGGATTCTCTTTAAAATGTGTTCGATAATCATCTATAGGACTTCAACAGGTGCTCTGGAATGCAAGTTACTGACAGCTTTGGTGATTGTGACGTTAGAATAGAGGGAAAACTGTCAGCACTCTCATGAAGAGCTGAAATGTTCATGTATATGAAGCAGAACAGGTGTTAACTCCATGAACTGAACTAGTAGAAGACTGAAGTAATCTTTTTTGATGCTTTGCTTAAAATGGTGCTTTTTTTTGGTTTTTGGAGTCAAGGAAACTTTTCTTTTGAGCTATAGACAGCTTTTAACAATTGAGTAAAGCAAATATCTCCTATGAATGAAATTTAGAGCATATTTATCTAATTTCTCCAAAATTTGAAAACTATTTGTGACTGTTCTTAACTTATGGCAATATAGTTATTTGCATAAGTGCAAGAATAATCTTTTTTTGTTTTTTTGTAACAGGACACAATTGGAGAAACTGGTTATTTTACTAAGTCTTTGATTAGAATGATGTGCTTTCCTGTAAGAAATCAAACTTGACTTGTAAAGTCAATAAAATCCTCTTGGGAAAACTGGCCTCACCCCTCATTTACACAGTTACTGTGTATGTGTAAGTAAAAAATGTCACTTTTTGACAGGCCCAAGAGTCCCAAGTTATCTGGGACCTCAATAGGAGAGAAATTTACCCAACTCAGAGATTTGAGGATAAAAACCCATGACTGGGCTCAGCGTTAAAAAATTCTTATCTGAGATTTCTTCTCTGAAACAGAGTTCCATCAAAGCCAATTTAAAAAGCTTTTGTGAAAAATAATCATTCTTGCTGCACATTATATACATAATCAGGCCAAGTATACTAAAGCAAAATCATTCTTACTATCATTGGTCTTTAGTAAAAATGGAAGATTGGAAAGAGAAAACAATATGTTTTAAGAACTGTGGTACACCTGTCATTAGATTCTAGTTTTATCAATTGTTTTTTAGTTTTTTCCTGCAATTTAGACCAACCCTGCTTATTTCTGATGAACCAACCAATGATCTCTGCTCAGAAGATGCAAGAGGGATGGGTAATGTAAAAATAGGGACCAATATTCTAATTCTGGGCACATACTGGAATTAGCTAGCAACCCACATCAGCTTGGTTCCAGCAATTGTCCAGTTCATGGAAAGCCTTCTTATTTAGTTTACTTGGAATAGTTTTACTTATTTTGCTTTACCATTATAGAATATATTGCTGTTGTACTCTTCGTGTGGGAATGCAGTATTAGCTTACTGAATGTTTTCTTAAATTGAACACTTGTTAGTCTTTCAGATGTCACCTTTTGTTAGAACTCAGAGTTACTAATAACTCTTACCATACTGGTGCTTTCTAACTGAGCTCCTCTCTACCCCAAATAGAAGAAGCCCTAAGAGTTAGGCAAGAATATCATCACCCCTATTCAGCCAGAAGAAGTTACAGAAGATGGATCTTCGTCCCTCTACAATTTTTAAGATTAAGTGTTCCCTTGTAAAACAGAGGGAGGAAATGTGTTAGAGTTGTTTGAAGCAGAGTGACTCCATCTTCAATAAGGGCTAGGTAAAATAAGGCTGAGACCTACTGGGCTGCACTCCCAGGAGGGTAGGCATTCTAAGTCACAGGATGGGACAGGAGGTCGGCAAAAGGTACAGGTCACAAAGACCTTGCTGATAAAAAGATGTGGTAAAGAAGCGGGCCAAAACCCACCAAAACCAAGATGGCAATGAAAATCACTTGTAGTCAGCTTCACTGCTCCTAACACACTTGCATTAGCATGGTAAAAGGCACTCCCACCAGTGTCATGGCAGTTTACGGATGACATGGCAATGTCAGTATGTTACCTTATATGCTCTGAAAGGGGAGGAACACTCAGTTCCAGGAATTTCTCACTCCTTTCCTGGAAATCTCATGAATAATTCACCCCTTGTTTAGCATATAAACAAGAGTGACTACCTTTATCCTTTCTCCTGCTAAATTACAGAGGATTGAAAAGTTCCTTCAGACCCCAAATAAACTTGTTTATGGAGGCCTGGGGAGCTTCATCAGACCCCCAATAAAACTTGTTTATCCTAAATGGGTCCTGTTAAGAATTTCTTCATTATTTTGTGTTGCTTTAATGCCCAGGAAAGGCCTAGGCAAAACCCTTGGTGGGCTTTTGTTACATTTCAGCCTTTGTATAAGGGCGCTGGCTCTTTCATCTTTTAATATTTAACTTAAGCACTCAGTCATTACTGGAACTGTATGGATGCCTGTGTTAGAGACCTGGCCTGCCACAGTCCGGTATAAGGTATCTCCTGAAGTTGCAATCATCTATTGGCCAGGGCTGCAGTTACCTAAAGACTTGACTGAGGCTGGGGAATCTACTTCCAAGGCTACTCATTTGGGGGCTTACAAGTTAGAATTAGTTTTGGTGGGAAGCTGTAGCTTCCAAAAGGCCTCTCCACAGGACTACTTGAGCATCCTCGTGGCATGGCAGTGGCTTCTCCCAGAGCAGATCCATGATTGCACAGAGGATGTTGCAATGCCTTTATGACCTAGTCTTGTGAGTCATACATTGTCACCTCCATCATACTTTATTAGTCATAAAGAAAATAAAAATGCCTTACCCCAAAATATATTTCTTTGACATATTTTGAGATGGCTGCAGCAAACAGAAGTAACATGCAAAGCTGGTTTTTGTTGGGGAGATTTGCATCTAATGAGACGCTGCATTGATGCAGCCTCCCCTCGTCCATATCTAGAAAAAAATTAACTGTAAATCTGATACTTATATACATCTGAAAGAGACGTTTATCATCTATTCTCTCTAAGGGTTGCTACCTGTGAGGTTTACTCTACATAACAAGAACACCTTTGCTAGCCAAGCCTCCTCTTCTCTACCTCTCATAATCTGTTTGGCCACTAAAACCTGATTTACCACCGTAAACCGATTTTGACCATGCTTTAAGCCACCATTCTATCTGTAACCTCAAGTTGGTATATAATCTTCTGCACCCCATTAGGGATGGGGTAATCACTCTGTGATTCTTCTCACACACACATTAGTACATTTTATATGCATTTTCTCAATTTAAGCTGCCTTTTGTAATTTGAATTTTCAGTAAATCTTCAGAGGGCAAAGAGGAAGTTTTTCCTTGGCTCCTACAGTCACATAGACCGGCTATCATTCATTTTGGGAGAAGACTATACATTGACATAAATACCAGGAGGCGAATATCGTGGAGGCCATTTTGGAAACTGACTACTACTTAGTGACTGAATTTCATTAATGTTCACCAGTGCAGTTCCTTTAACCATATGCCAGCCAATGGACCATGTAGGCTACACTAATAAAGTGTTGCTACGAATGGGAGGAAGGTACAAAGCAACATTCAGTAATTTTTTTCAAATTACATGTGACATCTTTCCTCATTTCATGTGCCAAGAGTCCAGTGTGTTCTCTATGAATGTGTGTTCCAAGTTTTTTAAAATTATAACCCTATTGAAACATCATTAATTAAAAAATAGAAGGTACTGTATTCCTGAAGCCAATGTAGAAAAACTTAACTTCACTAAAGTAAGCCCTCCGCTCTCTTGCTTTTCACAGACTCAGACCCAAGCCACTTATACTAACTCAGTCCACACAATCCATCACACGCTGTTTTCAACTCCACTCAACCTCAATCTCACTTTGACATTGTTTTTCTATGACCTTGGTGCCCTCCTTAACCAGACATCAATGAATCCCTCCAGTTTCCTCTACCCACACATCCTCAAAAACTGTTTATATGGTTGACTCTGTGAAATATGAGGGCCAAGCAGTGCTGCTTCTGTGCTCTCATAAAATTATGTAGTACTGAATGAAGAAAATGTACACCCACTCTCTCTCTTCTGGGCAGAACACAGGGTAGTTCGGACCTGGTGAGGATGACAGAGGGAACAGTGTTTCATTAGTGCCTTGATGTTGACAATTTTTTTTTCCCGAGTCAGAGTCTCAATCTGTTGCCCAGGCTAGAGTGCAGTGATGTGATCTTGGCTTACTGCAACCTCCACCTTCAAGGTTCAAGCAATTCTCCTGCCTCAGCCTCCCAAGTAGCAGGGATTACAAGCACATGCCACCACACCCGGCTAATTTCTGTATTTTTAGGAAAGACAGGGTTTCACCATATTGGCCAGACTGTCTCAAACTCCTGACCTCATGAGCTACTGCTCCAAGCCAATGTTGGTATTTTTAGGAGTACTAGGAGACCAGATAGACAGCAGGGATTTTGTGGTAATGGTCAGAGGTAGAGACGCCAGTGAGATTCTTTGATGGACTTACATGGATAAGAAAATTGATAAGAGAATACATCAGAAAAGAGGAAAAAAGTAGAATAAATTATTTACTAACTATCAATGGTATACTTAGTATACATGTGAAAAGTCCTCTAGGGAATCCCTGAAATAACTAAGAGATAATTTGAGGAAATCTGGAAGTCACATAAGAGAAAGTCAAAGCAAATATCATTAAATTAAATTTGACATTATTAGGGCATTAAAATATCCCTACTGCATTTCAAGTATTGTATTACCCTTTAATTCCCCTTCTAAAGAAAAGACTAAGCCTAAAATCTAGGGTTGGGTACAAATACAGCTGGAAGTTAAGCAGCTGTGTAGATGTGATGAGAGAAAAATAATAGAGCAAGGCTGTCCAACAGAACATTCTACATGGATGGAAATGTTTCATACCTGCACAATCTGAGAGCCAATAGGCGTATGTGGCTCAAGAGCACTTGCAATGTGATTAGTGCAGTTGAGGTACAAAATGTTTAGTTTTATTTCATTTGTTTAAGTTGAACACAGTTTCACTATACACATTGGAAGTGCTCTTTAGCCACATTGGCTACTGGCTACAAGATTCAACAGTGCAGCTATAGAGACATGGAGGCAAATAAGCCTGATAGTGCCTAAAGACAGCACCATTGTTACCACCACCACCATTGTCAATATAGGCATCATCATAGTCATGATCATCACCACTATCATCATCATTATCATCATCACTGATATATTAGCTCTTACAAATATCTCCTCTCACTGGAATCCTGCAGTAATTAATTTCTTTAATCATCTATCTGCTTTCATTCTTGTGCCCTTCCAATGTACTACAACCAGAATGACCTTGATAAAAGCAAATATAATTATACCACTGTTCTGCTTAAAATCTTGGAATAACCCTCCATTAATTCAGGATAAAGTACAAGCTCCATAGCCAGGCTCGTATGTTCCCTTTCCTACTCCTTATCCAGTTTCACAGGAGTTTGATTCTTGCCTATTTCCCTGGCATTATCTCTAGTTATTTTTTCATGTATTCTATATTTCAAAGATACAAATTTTTATTTATTTACTTAACTATGTCATGCATTCTTTCATTTTTGTTTTTTTTTTAGTTGCATTTTAGGTTTTGGGGTACATGTGTAGAACATGCAAGATAGTTGCATAGGTACACACGTGGCAGTGTGATTTGCTGCCATCCTCCCCTTCACCCTCATCTGGCATTTCTCCCCATGCTATCCCTCCCCAGCTCCCCCCCTGCTGTCCCTCCCCTATTCCCCGCAATAGACCCCAGTGTGTAGTGCTTCCCTCCCTGTGTCCATGTGTTCTCATTGTTCATCACCCGCCTATGAGTGAGAACATGCGGTATTTCATTTTCTGTTCTTGTGTCAGTTTGCTGAGAATGATGTTCTCCAGATTCATCCATGTCCCTACAAACGACACGAACTCACCATTTTTGATTGCTGCATAATATTCCATGGTGTATATGTGCCACATTTTCCCAGTCCAGTCTATCGTTGATGGGCATTTGAGTTGATTCCACGTCTTTGCTATTGTAAACAGTGCTGCAATGAACATTCATGCGCATGTGTCCTTATAGTAGAATGATTTATAATCCTTTGGATATATACCCAGTAATGGGATTGCTGGGTCAAATAGAATTTCTATTTCTAGGTCCTTGAGGATTTGCCACACTGTCTTCCATAATGGTTAAACTAATTTACACTCCCACCAGCAGTGTAAAAGTGTTCCTATTTCTCCACATCCTCTCCAGTAGCTGTTGTCTCCAGATTTTTTAATGATCTCCATTCTAATAGGCGTGAGATGGTATCTCAATGTAGTTTTGATTTGCATTTCTCTAATGACCAGTGATGATGAGCATTTTTTCATATGATTGTTGGCCTCATATATGTCTTCTTTTGTAAAGTGTCTGTTCATATCCTTTGCCCATTTTTGAATGGGCTTGTTTGTTTTTTTCTTGTAAATCTGTTTTAGTTCTTTGTAAATTCTGGATATCAGCCCTTTGTCAGATGGGTAGACTGCAAAAATTTTTCCTCATTCTGTTGGTTGCCGATTCACTCTAATGACTGTTTCTTTTGCCGTGCAGAAGCTGTGGAGTTTGATTAGGTCCCGTTTGTCTATTTTGGCTTTGTTGCCCATACTTTTGGTGTTTTTGTCATGAAGTCCTTGCCTACTCCTATGTCCTGAATGGTTTTGCCTAGATTTTCTTCTAGGGTTTTTATGGTGCCAGGTCTTATGTTTAAGTCTTTAATCCATCTGGAGTTAACTGTAGTGTAAGGTGTCAGGAAGGGGTCCAGTTTCTGCTTTCTGTACATGGCTAGCCAGTTTTCCCAACACCATTTATTAAACAGGGAATCCTTTCCCCATTGCTTGTTTTTGTCAGGTTTGTCAAAGATCAGATCGTTGTAGATATGTTGTGTTTCCTCTGAGGCCTCTGTTCTGTTCCATGGGTCTATATCTCTGTTTTGGTACCAGTACCATGCTGTTTTGCTTTCTGTAGCCTTGTAGTATAGTTTGAAGTCCAGTAGTGTGATGCTTCCTGCTGTGTTCTTTTTGCTTAGAATTGACTTGGCTACGTGGGCTCTCTTTTGGTTCCATATGAAGGTTAAGATAGTTTTTCCAGTTCTGTGACGAAAGTCATTGGTAGCTTGATGGGGATAGCATTGAGTCTGTAAATTACTTTGGGAAGTATGGCCATTTTCACAATATTGATTCTTCCTAACCATGACCATGGAATATTTCTCCATCTGTTTGTGTCCTCTCTTATTTCATTGAGCAGTGGTTTGTAGTTCTCCTTGAAGAGGTCCTTTACATTCCTTGTTAGTTGTATTTCTAGGTATTTTATTCTCTTTGTAGCAATTGTGAATGTCAGTTCGTTCTTGATTTGGCTCTCTTTCAGTCTCTTATTGGTGTATAGGAATGCTTGTGATTTTTGCACATTGATTTTGTATCCTGAGACTTTGCTGAAGTTGCTTACCAGTTTCAGGAGGTTTTGGGCTTAGACAATGGGGTCTTCTAGATATACTATCATGTCGTCAGCAAATAAAGACAATTTCCTTTCCTATTTGAATGCCCTTTATTTCTTTTTCTTGCCTCATGGCTCTAGCTAGAACTTCCAGTACTATATTGAATAGGAGTGGTGAGAGAGGACATCCTTGTCTAGTGCCAGATTTCAAAGGGAATGCTTCCAATTTTTGCCCATTCAGTATGATATTGGCTGTTGGTTTGTTGTAAATAGCTTTTATTATTTTAGGATATGTTCCATCAGTACCGAGTTTATTGAGGGTTTTTAGCATAAAGGGCTGTTGAATTTTGTCAAAGGCCTTCTCTGCATCAGTTGAAATAATCATGTGGTTTTTGTTTTTGGTTCTGTTTATGTGGTGAATTACGTTTATAGACTTGTGTATGTTGAACCAGCTTTGCATCCTCGGGATGAATCCTACTTGATCATGGTGGATAAGCTTTTTGATATGCTGTTGCAATTGGCTTGCCAGTATTTCATTGAAGATTTTTGCATCTATGTTCATCATGGATATTGGCCTGAAGTTTTCTTTTCTTGTTGAGTCTCTGCCGGGTTTTGGTATCAGGATGATGTTGGTCTCATAAAATGATTTGGGAAGGATTCCCTCTTTTTGGATTACTTGGAATAGTTTCAGAAGGAATGGTAACAGTTCCTCTTTGTGTGTCTGGTAGAATTTGGCTGTGAACCCATCTGGACCCGGGCTTTTTTTGTTTGGTAGGCTCTTAATTGCTGCCTCAACTTCAGACCTTGTTATTGGTCTATTCATAGTTTTGGCTTCCTCCTGGTTTAGGCTTGGGAGGACATAAGTGTCCAGGAATTTATCCATTTCTTCCAGGTTTACTAGTTTATGTGCATAGAGTTGTTTGTAATATTCTCTGATGATGGTTTGAATTTCTGTGGAATCTGTGGTGATTTCCCCTTTATCGTTTTTTATTGCATCTATTTGTTTATTCTCTCTTTTATTTTTTATTAATCTGGCTAGTGGTCTGTCTATTTTGTTGATCTTTTCAAAAAACCAGCTCTTGAATTTATAGATGTTTTGAAGGGTTTTTCGTGTCTCTATGTCCTTCAGTTCTGCTCTGATCTTAGTTATTTCTTGTCTTCTTCTAGGTTTTGAGTTTTTTTGATCTTGCTCCTCTAGCTCTTTCAATTTTGATGATAGGGTGTCAATTTTGGATCTCTCCACTCTTCTCATGTGGGCACTTGTTGCTATATATTTTCCTCTAGAGACTGCTTTAAATGTGTCTCAGAGATTCTGGTATGTTTTGTCTTTGTTCTCATTGGTTTCGAAGAACTTCTTTATTTCTGCCTTCATTTCATTGTTTACCCAGTCAACATTCAAGAGCCAGTTGTTCAGTTTCCATGAAGCTGTGCAGTTCTGGGTTGGTTTCTGAATTCTGGGTTCTAACTTGATTGCACTATGGTCTGAGAGACTGTTATGATTTCAGTTGTTTTGCATTTGCTGAGGAGTGATTTATTTCCAATTATGTTGTCAATTTTAGAGTAGGTGTGATGTGGTGCTGAGAGGATTGTATATTCTGTGGATTTGGGGTAGAGAGTTCTGTAAATGTCTATCAGGTTTGCTTGTTCCAGGTGTGAGTTCAAGTCCTGGAAATCCTTGTTAATTTTCTGTCTGGTTGATCTGTCTAATATTGACAGTGGAGTGTTAAGGTCTCCCACTATTATTGTGTGGGAGTCTAAGTCTCTTTGTAAGTCATTAAGAACTTGCCTTATATTCTTAATGTATATTGCCTTATATATATATATACAGGTGCTCCTGTATTGGGTCCATATATATTTAGGATCATTAGCTCTTTTTGTTGTATCGATCCTTTTACCATTATGTAATGTTTTTCTTTGTCTCTTTTGATCTTTGCTACCTTAAAGTCTATTTTATCAGAGACGAGAATTGCAACTCCTGCTTTCTTTTGCTCTCCATTTGCTTGGTAAATCTTCCTCCATCCCCTTATTTTGAGCCTTTGTGTATCCTTGCATGTGAGATGGGTTTCCTGGATACAGCACACTGATGGGTTTTGGCTTTTTATCCAATTTGCCAGTCTGTGTCTTTTGATTGGTGCATTTAGCCCATTTACATTTAGGGTTAATATTGTTATGTGTGAATTTGATACTGCCATTTTGATGCTAGCTGGCTGTTTTGCCCATTAGTTGATGTAGATTCTTCATTTTGTTGATGCTCTTTAGCATTTGGTATGTTTTTGGAATGGCTGGTGCTGGTTGTTCCTTTCTGTGTGTAGCGCCTCTTTCAGGAGCTCTGGTAAAGCAGGCCTGGTGGTGACAAAATCTCTGAGTACTTGCTTGTTCACAAAGGATTTTATTTTTCCTTCACTTATAAAGCTCAGTTTGGCTGGATATGAAATTCTGGGTTGAAAGTCCTTTTCTTTAAGAATGTTGAATATTGGCCCCCACTCTCTTCTGGCTTGTAGGGTTTCTGCCAAGAGATCTGCTGTGAGTCTGATGGGCTACCCTTTGTGGGTGACCCAACCTCTCACTCTGGCTGCCCTTAGCATTTTCTCCTTTATTTCAACCCTGGTGAATCTGACGATTATGTACCTTGGGGTTGCTCTTCTTGTGGAGTATCTTTGTGGTGTTCTCTGTATTTCCTGGACTTGAATATTGGCCTGCCTTGCTAGGTTGGGGAAATTTTCCTGGATAATATCCTGAAGAGTATTTTCCAGCTTGGATTCATTCTCTTTGTCACATTCAGGTACACCTGTCAAATGTAGATTAGGTCTCTTCACATAGTCCCACATTTCTTGGAGACTTTGTTCATTCCTTTTTGTGCTTGTATCTCTAATCTTGTCTTCTTGTTTTATTTCATTGAGTTGATCTTTGACTTCTGATATCTTTTCTTCTGCTTGGTCAATTCGACTTTTGAGACTTGTGCATGCTTCACGAAGTTCTCTTGTTGTGTTTTTCAGCTCCACCAATTCACTCATATTCTTCTTTAAGTTGTCCATTTTTGTTATCATTTCCTCAAATCTTTTTTAAAGGTTCTTAGTTTCTTTGCATTGAGTTAGAACGTGTTCTTTTAGCTCACAGAAGTTTCTCATTACCCACCTTCTGAAGTCTGATTCTGTTATTTCTTTGCACTCATTCTCCATCCAGCTTTGTTCCCTTGCTGGCGAGGTATTCCAGTTTCCGGTGTTTTCCTCCTTTTTGCTCTGGTTTCTTCCTTTGCTCAGATTTATCCACCTGTCATCTGAATAGTTGCTGACTTTCCGATTGGGTCTCTCAGTGGACGTCCAGATTGTTGATGATGAATTATTTCTGTTTCTTAGTTTTCCTTCTAACAGTCTAGCCCCTCTGCTGTAGGACTGCTGAAGTCCACTCCAGGCCCTGCTTGCCTGGGGAACACCTGTAGCAGCTGTGGAACAGTGAGGGGTGCTACCAGTTTCTTCTTCTGCTATCTTTGTCCCAGAATGATGCCCGCCAAATGTCAGTCTGATCAGTCCTTTGTGTGGTGACTCTTTGGAGACAGGGGTCAGGGAGCTGCTTGAGGAGACAGTCTGTACTTTATAGGCTCAAGTGCTGAGCTGTGAGCTCTGTTGTTCATTCAGGGCTGCTAGGCAGGTACGTTTAAGCCTGCTGCAGCAGAACCTATAAAGCCCCTTTTTTTCCTCAGGTGCTCTGTTCTGGAGAGTTAGGGCTTTATTTATGAGTATCCATAACACTCTCCTGCCCAGCAAGGAGGCAGTCTAGTCAATGCCTGCTTGCAGAGGCTATGCTGGGCTGCTCTGGGCTCTGCCATGCTGCCGTGGGCTCCACCCTATTGCCGTGGGCTCTGCCCTGTTGCTGTGGGCTCTGCCCTGCTGCCTTGTGTATTTCTGTGTAGTCCTGTTTATATGGGTGTGGTTAGAACTCTCTCTGTTATGGCAGGTTGCCTTGGCAATGGCAGGCTGCATCAGCAATGGCAGAGTATCTCCATGGGGGTGGAGTGCCTAGGTAATGGTGGACGCCCCTCCCCCACCAAGCTGCACCGTCCTGGGTTCAGGTGTGCTTGCTGTGAAACTCTCAACCCCAAGGGTTTCCAATTGCTGTTTTGTTTGTTTTTGTGGGGGTGGGACCCACTGAGCCTGATCACCTGGCTCCCTGCCTCAGAGCCCTTTTTTTTTTTTTTTTAAAGTTGAAGGGTTGACTGTCTCCCCGGTGTTCCAGTCACCTGCTGAAAGGCCACTGGGATCTGTGTGATTTCCTGTGCAGCGACCCACTGTGCCAGCTGCAACAATGTCACTGCCTGGGACTCTCCTGGCCTGGCTTACTGTTTAAGTCCCGTTTAATCAAATGAATGTGCTAATCTGCCTTCCCAAATCTCAAATTGGTGCTTTAACAGGGCAACCAGACCAGTGTATTTGGTATGGAGTGCCACTGCACTGCGGCGTTGGCCAAAACAGTTGCCCTGGTCCAAACAGCCGCACCGGCCCAAACAGTCATGCTGGCGGCCCGTGGGGCTCCTACACCTGGAATCTCCTGGTCTGTGGGCAATAAAGATCCGTCTGGAAATGCGGCATCCACTCACTCTCTATGCTTTCACTGGGACTTCATTTTTATTTTTAGTCTCCAGGTTTGTGTATTTCCTCTCACTATAAGATTTTCCCCTCCTTTCTTTTTTGGGCACATCTAGGCCTTCTGCAGGTCTCAGCTTAAAAGGCACATTTTTCATATAGCTTTACCTGAATCTTTTGGGTGAGGGAGGTAAGGTATAATAGTTATACTCCCCTAAAGTACCTGGATTAAGCTTATTATAAAACATAGCAGACTTTGTTGAAACTACTCACTTAATATCAATTGTCCTCATACTGTGAACTTCATGAGAGCCCTGCATTTGTCTATCATTTTAAAATGTGTACTTTAACTAGAATTTCTCAAATACTTGTACAAAACAAGTATTTCATGAATGCCAGCTAAACAGATAAATGAAGAAATACTTCAGCCCCCAGTTTCCCTACCATTGCTACCACCTCCTGCCATCCCTAGAGAGTAGTACCACAGGCTCTAGTCCTGTTCTTACTTCCATTTATTTTAAATCTTTCTGCTTCCTAGGTTCATCTGATTAACAAATTCTTGCTGCTCTTGGTTGCTAATTGCAATAAATTACATTATCAAGATGAATATCTGCATCTAATCAATGTCATAATGAAGATTTATTGATTTGATGGCAAAGTTATTCTAAATGGAAATTTCTTACAATTGACAAGTGGGTGAGGAGGAAAGCTCAGGACAAGAGGATCTCTCATTTTCATTCTCTAAGTCATTGCCTGCCTTGTAAATGGTCACCTGCTCTGCTTATACATATAATTTGGTCTTAGATTTTTTTGTTTTTGAACACATGTTGAAAATGGGAATTGAACATACTTTAAGGATACTTAGAACTGGAAATACCAATTAAGTTGGAAGAGGGTGGAGGTTCAGCATAATGAAACAGAGTTGAGGCATTTCAGATGAAAGAATTAGAAACAGTACACAGTGCGGCCTTCAGTCTGTGGCCAAAGGCCTAGGAGTCCTGGCAGATCATTGGTGTAGGTCCAAGAGTCCAAAAACTGAAGAACTTGGAGTCTAATGTTTAAGGACAGGAAGCATCCAGCATGGGAGAAAGATGAAGTCCAGAAGACTCATCAGGCCTAGTAGTTCCAACTTCTGATGCTTTATTCTAGCCATGTTGGTAGCTGATTACATGGTGCCTACCTAGATTGAGGGTGCATTTGCCTCTCCCAGCCCACTGACTCAAGTGTCAATCTCCTTTGGCAACACCCTCACAAATGCATCCAGGAATAATACTTTGCAACCTTCAATTCAATCAAGTTGGCACGACATTAACCATTACAAGTGCAACCTAAGAAATGGGTCAACACCAAGAAGAAGAAAGTTGAGAAGTGGAGAGAAACAGATGATTGATGATAACAAAATGTGAATATCTGTCTTCAGATGTGTGATCTGATGTCTTCCTACTTAACTAGGATTTTTCTCCTTAGACAATCTTAACTGAGTTTGATCACTAGTAAACAACAGTCCTAACTAATTCAGCTGCTGTTCATATAAATCAAACGTGAGATGTCACTGATTAGTAAACTTACTGAAATTCGGGTTTGCATTGTCCTTTATGAGTACTTTTCTAGTTCGAAGTTGCACATTTTCTCTTCTGCAAATTTTACTAGACCAGGCATAATTCAACTCTTGTGTGTTGGTTGTTAATTTGTCATTGACATATATGAGTAGCTATTCAGATTCATGCCCGATGAGGTTGAGACATAAGATGGAGCATTTTGCATGAAGAGAAGGAAAAGCAAGAGACAGATTGAAGCAGGTACCAAAAAGTGACTGAAAGCCCATAAGTAAAAAATTCTATTATTAGGAAAAAATATTTCTAGAGAAACTAAAACTAAAAGAGTTTTTCCACGTTTGACTTTGTTTCAACCTCACAATTCGTGAAGTATTTTACTGAACATGCTAAAACTTGTAGAGATGAGGAAGCTGAGGCAAAGATAGAAACAACCTGCCTGTCGATACAATGGCAAAGAATAGAGCAAAGGTATAAACCCAGAGAGTTCAGAGCCATAGTCATGTTCTGCTAACCACTACTTTAGTGGTCTTCAAAGTGACATCTGCAGACTCCTGAGTGTTCTTGAGATCTTTCCATGAGATCCATGAGGCCAACATTATTTTCCTAAAAACACTAAGGCATGATTTGCCTTTTTCATAGCAACATTTGTGCTCATGAAGCAAAATATTTGTGGGTAAACTGCTGGAGCCATTGCACAGATCAATGCAGTGGCATCAAACTGTACTGTATTGTGTTCTTCACACACTCAGAAAACAATAAAACTCTTAATGCCAAGGACATTAATATTATACTTGACAAAGCAGTAAAATTATTAAGCATATTAATATCTCAACACTTGCATATATGTCTTTTCAGTATTCTGTGTATGATGAAATAAAAAGTACACATAAGGAATTTATATTGGTTGTGAAATATGATCATTGTCTGAGGGAAAAGCATTGATGTGCTTATTTGAATTGAGAGGTGAACTAGCCTTTTTTTTTTTTTTTTTGAGACAAGGTCTCACTTTGTCACCAGGCTGGAGTGCAATGGCACGATCCTGGCTCACTGAAACCTTTGCCTCCTGGGTTCAAAGAATTCTCCTGCCTCAACCTCCCAAGTAACTAGGATTACAGGTGCACACCACCACGCCCAGCTAATTTTTTTATTTTTTGGTAGAGGCGAAGCTTCACCATGTTAGTCAGGCTGGTCTCCAACTCCTGACCTCAAGTAATTTACCCACCTTGGCCTTCCATAGTAATAGGATTACAGGCATGAGCCACCACGCCCAGCCTTTTTTTTTTCTTTAAATAGAACACCATTTTTATTAGAAAGAATGAGAGCCATATTAAGGATTCTCACATTTGACTATTTTGTAGATAATTTCTCAAAAATCAATGAAGTAAGCCTGAGATGACAGTATTTATGGCCATTCATAAAATTTGAGCTTTTAAGCAAAAACTAGAATATTTGAAAACTTATATTTAGCATTGTACACTTGATAGATTCCTAATAAAGACTCTTCTCAGCCAGGCATGGTGGATTGTACCTGTAATCCCAGCACTTTGGGAGGCAGAAGTGGGTGGATCAGTTGAGGTCAGGAGTTCGAGACCACCCTGGCCAACATAATGAAACCCTATCTCTACTAAAAATACAAAAATTAGCCAGGTGTGGTGGCACACACCTATAGTCCAAGCTAATTGGAAGGCTGAGGCAGTAGAATCACTTGAACCTGGGAGGCGGAGGTTGCAGTGAACCAAGTTTTCACCACTGCACTCCAGCCTAGGTAACAGAGCAAGACTCTGACTCAAACCAAAAAAAAAAAATAGACTCTTCTTGTGGTATCAATGATGACATTAACAAATATAACTTTTTGATATTATAGCATAAAAAGTGTCAGCATTTGAAAGATATGGATAATTCAGTTAACCAATGTTTTTTTAAATGATCAATGCATATTACAAAATTTCTCACAAGTAAATGATTCTTTGAAAGTGCTAAACCTTTGGGTTATAATGCAAGTGTAAGAAGTTCATAATTATGGTTTCAGAGTCTGCTTTGCAACTAACTTTTAAGAAATTACCACTTGTCAAATTTTCAGTGCTGTATCAAAAAAGAGTACATGCAATATTTTGACTTTTCTTACTGTTCTTCAACCAAAATAATCTATCACAACAAACTGAATTCAGAAGCATATATAATAAGCCAGCTAATAAAGAGATTTATAAAAAGTAAAACAATGGCACTGCTCACACTAATTTTTTTATTTTGAAAACAGTTATTTTCATTAAAAATGTTATTTATTTTAACATGTAATAATGTATTCTTATTATTTTAAAATTATTTAATAAACATGTTTTTAAAATTTCTCATTTTTTGTTATTAAGATAGTAAATGGCAATAGATAAAAATTACATAAATAAAAGCTCTTTGGGCTCCTTAATAACTTTTAAGAGCATAAAGGGATGAGACCAAAAATGTTTAAGAATCATGGTGATATTCTGTTTCTCAAACATAAAATAAATGTGGTTATGGTTTTTCCCTCAATAACTTGCCTTTTAGAGGAAAGGGGAAGCTAAAAAGTAAATAAACAAAATACGTATAGTTGGAGAAAATGCTTGAAATAAATGACCCCAAGACTGTGACAATAGTAAACAGAGGGAAAAGGGGAAGTGGGTTAATTTTTCACTGGACTGTTCAGAGAAAGTCTCTCTAGGGATGTGACAGTTAAGCTGAGATGAGAAGAATGATAAGCTGTCAGCAATGCAGCAAGCTAATGGTACAGTCACAGTGGATAGCAATGTAAAGAGGCCAAGGCAGTGTAAAAAGCTTGCATTAGATTTCAGAATTGTATCATCCCAAATCCCATGCTTCACTCTCCTTTGCACAAACCACAGCAGATTTCTCTTAGGCTAGTCGTGCTGTGGCCCTTGGAATAATCCACTTGAAAAACAGAGTGGAGATTGTTTAGAATCTTCCTGAGTGATGGCTTTACATTCAGTTAGTTGGCAGGTTAATCCAGAGTTTGCAAACAGCCTTCCGTTGCTCTGAGGGGTAGAACTCTCAAGAGCAATACTTGTCAGCAGTGCCAGGAAACTGCTGTTGCAAGAAGTAGGAAAAAGAGTGGAAATTAATTTTACAGAGAGAAGATTTAAAGGGGACTTACAAATTATGTAGCTAGTTTTCTATATCTTGGCCCTGGTCTGGAATTTTTTGAAATAAATTATTTGAGCCAGTTTCACTGTGGTTGCAAATATTACATTGTGCGCTGTGGTCTCTGAAGCATGTGCATTTTGCTAAGCTAGGATTCTGTAAAACTGCTGTAAGCTACTGGCGACAGCGGTAGTTCTCACTGAGAGGGTTCTCTCATCTTCTACTCCCCAAGATGCTTATGAAACGCTCAGAGGCAAAAAACGAAAAGACATCTGTGTAGTAAATGAGGAAAACTATAAACATTATTTCATGGAATAATGGAATTTCTTTTTATTTCCAAAAGTCAGATGGTAATACCTATATCACCTCCTGTCTGGAGTGAGCCTTTACAAAGAAGTAGCTGGGCAAACTTTAAAGGAGTGCATGAGTCAGTATCACAGTGCACACCTTCATGTGGAAGCACTAGCTTGGATGCAGAGGGAGAGCGTAAAGGAGAAGCTACACGCTGAGTCCTCATGATACAAAACAGCTGGGTGACTAGGATATTTCAGCAAACCACGATTTGACTCAGTCACATCTCTGACTTACAGCCTTGCAGTTAGGAGCCTGTTTCATGGCTGGATGTGTAAGGGAAACCATAAGTACTTTCTCTGCACATAGATGATGAGGCAATTTATCCAGGATTCCCTTTCATTCTTCTCTATGTCACCCTCTCCTTCACAAAAGGAAATTTACTTTCAGAGTTTTTGTTATTGCCCCTGTGCCAGTGATTCAAATTTTTATGTCAAATCCTGGCCTTCCTGGAAGTTAATATTCTTCATGTTTGTCGGTTGGATATTTTACCATATAGCCACATACCCAAAATCCAACCACACATTTAAAATCAATTCCCTACTCTATCGTCACTGTTGATATCATCTCCTGTCTTCTTATGTTTGTGCCTGGCTGCTTTTCTTTTCCAGTTTTGGGAGTCAAAATTGAGAAGCTATTGGTGGTCTGTATGATTGCTTAGCTGAAACCCAACAGTACCACTTATAAGCTTTGAGACAGGAGTGCCTAGAGGTTGTGTGCTTAAACTGAGGCATGCTAAGAGTATACTGAAGTAGTAAACTGGATCCAATTGGGCTTGATTCTCTGTGCTAGGACAATAAAGTTGTAAGAGAGCAGAGCCAAGATGAGATTCCTTAGATGAAATCACCTTAATAAAACGACTTAAGTAGGAGAAAATTTATGAATTTCAATTTGCTTAATTCTCTGAAATAGGCCTGGGATTTGTTTTTTCTTCAAAATAGTGCTTCAGGTCTTCTTTCAGTTCTGTGAAATACCCCAGGATTTCTCGAATTAATTTCTCTTTTTGAAGAGGTTGAATAAGGAAGGACGAGGGAGCTGAAATTAACCTGAAGGTTTTTGCCTTTATTTTTGTTTTTGTTTTTCAACTAGAAGAACCAAATTAATACACAGAACAACTTAAAAATCTGAGTTACATAAAAATCCAATAAATTTATTAGATAAAACTGATAAGTGGTGCTGCTCTAATTAAAGTGGGTGTGAGGGACTTCTGTAAGCTCAGTGCTCTCTCTCTTTCTTCCTCTCTCTCTCTCTCCCGTGCTCTGTGATGAGAGAGGCACTAAATCTTGGCACTCTGAAGTGTGCTATTGAAAAATAGCTTTTCTGTATCCATTCACAAGTGATGTCAGCTGTTTCTTTAAAATATCTTTCACTTTCCTTCCCACCCCACATGCTGTCCCCTACTGGAGTCTTAATTTATGTCACCTCACACATAACTTTTATTAATATATTCTAGCTGTTTTCTCTGTTTACCATCATTACCTATGTTAAACCATGCTATAAATGTGATTATCCATAGCTATCTATTTATCTAAAACCACAATGGTTTCCTTCTATTGCATCAACTCCAAGCCCCTGAATAAACTGAGTCCCCAAATGCATCATTCAATGCAAGCAGTCTAGAATTCTTATAGTATGAGCACAGTCATTCCTGGTGCTATGTCTTTATTTAGGCCTTTTCTCCCTTAGAGAATATAATCTCTTCCCTAGAAAAATTGATTCTTTAATATCCGGCTCAAGTTCTACCCACTTTCTTCCCCATTGTAAAACGGCTTTTATAGTCTAGTGCACAAAATTTACCACATTATAAGAAACTATCTCATGCTATTGTCTAATGTTTTTTGTTTGTTTGTTTGAGACAGAGCCTCACTCTGTTGCCTGGGCTGGAGTGCAGTGGCATGATCTTGGCTCACTGTAGCCTCTGCCTCTGCCTTCCGGGTTCCAGCGATTCTCCTGCCTCGGCCTCACAAGTAGCTGAAACTACAGGCATGCACCACCACATCTGGCTTTTTTTTTAATTTATTTTTTTATTTTTTTTAGAGATGGGGTTTTGCCATGTTGGCCAGGCTGGTCTCAAATTCCTGACCTCAAGTGATCTGCCTGCCTCAGCCTCCCAAAGTGCTGGGATTACAGACATGAACCAATGTGTCCGGCCTGTAATGGCTTCTTTGATAGTCTGTGAGAGGTACTAGATTAAGCTCGTAAATTGTGTGCATCTTAGACCTTAGTTTCAGACAAGAAATTAAGGTCTGCTAGAGTCTTAATTTGTATTAGTTTGTAAGTTAATTTGTAAGCGTGCTTATGCGTATCTGAAGCTGATGGTGTTTGCCTACCTGGTTTGTATTTTTACAAAAAAATCAAGATTAATTCTAAAAAAAAAATCAATCTATTAAGGGTAATTCTAAAGAAATACATCTAGAAAAATAAGGCTTCTAAACTGTTACAAAGACAGTCCACTTTAGAGAAATTAATGTCAGTGCAATAGTGGTGGAGCAACACATATCCACCTATTCAATGCTTTTCTCCACAACCTAGTGCCAAAGTTTGAATAGAAACGGTGGTTAAAAATAAAAGTGATTCAGCTAAAATTTTGACTGAGACTTTGAAAGCAATGTTTTATAATCTGCAGAGGACAGGGAAATATAAATAATAAAC
Organism: Callithrix jacchus; assembly: GCF_049354715.1. Lineage (NCBI taxonomy): Eukaryota > Metazoa > Chordata > Mammalia > Primates > Cebidae > Callithrix > Callithrix jacchus. The sequence goes on from NC_133511.1 coordinate 92,149,343, forward strand.
ATAAGAAAAGAGGATTAGGATATTGTGAATACACACAATGGGGGTTTTATAAACTTGATAAACTCAGATCAGGAAAAGACAAGAAACCAATAAAACATCAGGGGTAAGAATATCAGCCTCCACAACAACCAGAAGATTGTGACTCAAAATGTCTGAGTAGAGTAAAAATGTCTAGTACCATTGCCATGCCATAGCAGTGGAAACGGTTACATTCCCCACATTCACTGCATTTGCCCAAGGAAATGGTAAAAATTTCTGTTAGCTAGAAGGAATGAATTCACAAGCACTGGAGTTACTCTTTGGGGACTTCATCAACTAGCTGGGAAGGGGAAAAACCTAAAGAGCACTCAAATTGCTATAATTCTCATAATTGTGCTTGTAATAATAGAATTAGAGAAATTAAACTTTACTATTTATGTTGGTGAATTGATTTAATCCATGAGCCAAAATGCCTGAAAACACAAAAGTGAGTTTTACCTAGAGTCATTATATACCCCAGTTTCAAAGAATCACCCTAGTATATATGCACTTCCTAGAACTCTTATAAGTGTCCCAGTATGGAAAGAAATTATAGTCACCCCACTATTTATAAAGTTTTTCTAAACTATAATATTTATCTCTTGAGATAAGAGATATGCAACTCTGACCTGGCTAAAGACATCAAACTGACAGGGTCCAGAAGTGAGCTTCAATTTCAGGGCTTTTGACTAACTAAATCTTAGGACTAGAAGGGAGAAATGAAGGAAAAAACCCATGGAGATTGATGCTAAATTCTTCTTGGGCTGATATATAATTTTCTTTTCAATCTCTGACTGAATGCAAAATTCACCAGAACTTTTGCTTTTTTTTGTATTTTCAAAGTAATTTTCTCTCATTTCGACATTTTGTTTTGTTTTACTTTTCACCTTTAAACCGGTAAGGTCAGGTGACATGGTTAGGGAAGGGTAAACAATCATGCTGGTTCCTAGTTTCCCTAACAGAATCCCTTATATTGCCACAGCTAACATTTGCTAATCGGTTCCACAAGTGTTATGTCATTAGAGTTCCCCAATAATCTTGCAACTAAGAACTAATTATTCACTAGGAATATCATGATTTCTCAAGTTGTTATAGACCAGCACCATGGGAAATCGAAGGCAAGTCATCACAATTTTAGTTCAGAATTCTTTCCACTATATAAGATTGCCTTGAAACTCTCCCCATTTTCCATCATCTTGAGTACTTGACCAGGGACCTTCTATAAATTTAGCACAGGTTTCATCTTGTAATACACCACTCAGCACTTAGTTCTTAGGGCACAGCAGTCCTTGTAAGTGCTCAGAGAAAAGCACAAACATTACTTTTCTATTCTATATTTCAATCATCTTTTAAATTACTTGACACATTCATGTCTAAATTGAAACAATTAAGGATTGCTCTGCATTTGTTTTATACAACTCAAGGTATGGGATATCTCTCTCTTGATTATATATATATATAATATATATATGCCACTAGTATGCTAGAGATACGTATCCTCATTGTCTGGCAGATAGTAGTATGTAGTTTTATGGGCCAGAGTGTGCTTTTGTTTTTGTTTTTAATGACAAAATTGCATATATTTATCATGTGCAATATGTTGTTTTGAAATACATATACATTGTGGAATGGCTAAATTGAGCTAGTTAACATATGCATTACATCATATACTTATAATTGTTTTGTTATGGGAACAGTTCAAATATACTCTCTTAGCAACCAGCCAGAATTTTTGAGCCATGAGAATAGGTAAACATCTTTAAATGTGCAACAATTGAGAAGTAATCATATACAGTATGTTAAGATGGGCATTGTCAGTATTTCACCAGGAATTTATTGATTTCTATCAAGTGTATCCTCAACTATTATTAATGCTAAGAGATGTTCCACATGTTTTAGGAGAAAAAAAAGTATGTTTTTTAGAATAAGAGAAACATTCAGCTTCTAAGAGACTGTACTCCTGAGAAATTGTGATGGCAAAGAATAAAAGCAGAGCACAGTTTCACAATTAAGTAAGTCTGGGCAAATGTCCTAGTAGGTTTCTCAGACAATTTCATTTCTTGGACAGCAGGTACAGAGAATTGAGTAACCCATGCTCCTCACTTCATTGTACATCATACTCAATTATTCCAGCATGTTCCCTTCCTTATTTTATTTTATTCTCTCCTTTGTCCCTCCAACCCCATTATCATTTCTCTACCACTGATTCCTTTATGCTGAATTCACCATAAAGTATTCAATATGTTCCTTTATATATATATAATATGGTTTGGCTCTGTGTCCCTATCCAAATCCCCACATGTAAGGGCAGGACCAAGTGAAGGTAATTAAATCATGGGGACAGTTTTCCCCACACTGTTCTTGTGATAGTGAGTAAATTCTCACAGGATCTCATGGTTTTATAAGGATCTGGCATTTCTCCTGCTGGCACGCATTCTCTCTCCAGTCATGAAGAGGTGCCTCCCCAGCCATGCAGTACTGTGAGTCAATTGAACTTCCTTCATTTATCTTTCCTTTACAAATTACCCAGTCTTGGGCAGTTCTTTATATCATCATAAGAACATTCTAATGCAGTAATTGGTATTGAGGGAGTGGGGCACCACTATAAAAATACACAAAAATGTGGAAGGGACTTTGGAACTGGGTAACAGGCAGAGGTTGAAATAGTTTGGAGGTCTCAGAAGAAGACAGAAAAATGTGGGATAGTTTGGAACTTCCCAGAAACTTGGAGGGCTCAGAAGACAGGAAGATGCAAGGAAGTTTGGAACTTCCTAAAGACTTGTTGAGTGGCTTTTACCAAAATGCTGACATAAACAATGAAGTCCAGGCTGAGGTGATCCCAGATGGAGATGACGAAGTTCTTGGGAACTGGAATAAAGGCAACTCTTGCTATGCTTTAGCAAAGAAACTGTTGGCATTTTGCCACTGCCCTAGAGATGTGTGAAACTTTGAACTTGAGAGATATGATTTAGGGTATCTGGCAGAAGAAATTTCTAATCAGCGAAGCATTCAAGAGTTAACCTGGATGCTGTTAAAAGCATTCAGCTTTATGCATTCACAAAGATATGATTTGGAATAGGAAGTTATATTTAAAAGGAAGCAGAGCATAAAAGTTTAGAAAATTTACAGCCTGATGATGCAATATAAAAGAAAAAAAAAGATTTTCTGAGGAGAAATTCCAGCCAGCTGCAGAAATTATATACATAATGAGGATCCAAATATTAATCACCAAGACAATGGGGCAAATGTCTCCAGGGCATGTCAGAGGTCTTCATGGCAGCCCCTCCCATCACAAACCTGGAGGACTAGGAGGCAAAAACGGTTTCATGGACCTGGTCTAGGGCCTTGCTGCTTTGTGCAGTTTTGGGACTTGTTGTCCTGTGTTCCACCCTGGCTAAAAGAGGCCAATGTACCACTGAGGCTATTGTTTCAGAGGGTGCAGGCCCCAAGCTTTGGTGGCTTAAACATGGTCTTGGGTCTATGGGCACACAGAAATCAAGACTTGAGGTTTGGGAACCTCCACCTAGATTTCAGAGAATGTATGGAGACACCTGGATGTCCAGGAAGAAGTTTGCTGCATGGGCAGAGCCCTCATGGAGAACCTCTGCTAGGGCAGTGCAGAGGAAAATGTGGGGTTGGACCCCCGACATGGAATCCCCACTGAGGCACTGTCAGTGGGGACCTCATAGTGGAGGTATGAGAAGAGGGCCACCATTCTCCAGATCCAGAATGGTAGATCCATTGACAGCTTGCACCATATGCCTCAAAAATCCAAAGGCACTCAATACCAGTTCATGAAAGCAGCCAGGAAGGAAGCTATACTCTGCAAAGCCACAGGGACAGAGCTTCTCAGGGCCATGTGAGCCCACTTATCAGCATGACATGAAGTCAAAGGAGATAATTTTGAAAATTTAAGGTTTAATGATTGACTGACCTATTGGATTTTGGACTTGCATGGGTTCTATATCTCCTTATTTTGGCCATTTTCTCCCATTGAACAAAGAAACAGGTTTATTTACTCAATGCCTATATCCCTATTTTGTCTAGGAAGTAACTAACTTGCTTGTGATTTCACAGGCTCATAGATGGAAGGAACTTGCCTTGTCTCAAATGAGATTTTGGATTTGGACTTTTGAGTTTATACTGGAATCAGTTAAGGCTTTGGGGGACTGTTGGAAGGGCATGACTGTGTTTGGAAATGTGAAGACATAAGACTTGGGAGGGGCCAGGGGTGGAATGATGTCATTTGGTTCTATGTTATCACCCAAATCGCACCTTGAATTGTAATAATCCCCACATGTCAAGGGTGCAACCAGGTGGATGTAATTGAATCATGGGGCAGTTCCCTTACTCTGTTCTCATGATAGTAAGTGAGTTCTCACAAGATATAATGATTTTATAATTGTCTGACATTTCCCCAGATGGCGTTCATTCTCTCTCCTGTTGGCCCTGTGAAGAGGTGCCTTCTGCCATGATTGTAAGTTTTTGGAGGCCTCCCCAGCCATGCAGAACTGTGAGTCAATTAAATCACTGTTATTTATAAACTATTGTCTCAGGCAGTTCTTTGTAGCAGTGTGAGAACAGACTAATACAGCATATATCCCTCAAGGAAACTTTCTTTCTCAATTTTTACTTTTTAAAAAACTTAGCATGTTCTTCCCTTACTTCCTTCCTCCCTCCCTCCTTCTCTCTCTTTCTCTTTCTCTCTCTTTTTGTTAGTTTATTTTTTACATTTAAGTTTCAGTTTCCTTAGGGTTTATATTTGTATAAGGTATAATATAGAAATCTAACTTTATTTTTTCCGTATAGTAAGTCTTTTTTCTCAGCAAGATGAACTAAACATTTATTATTTTCCCAGTGATTTTTATGTCTCCTGTATCACATAAAAATGTACTTATGCATATTGTGTCTGTTTGTGCGATATTTGTTTCATTGCTCTCTGTTTTATTACATTAATCTATTTGCCTATAAACATATCAGTACTACATGTTTCATTAAAATATTTTATTGCTTATGTTAGTGTCTGGTTAGTCTTGAACTTCTATTTGATTATTTCTTAAATAGCCTTTGCTATTCATGAAATTTTGTCTCTCATATACATTTTAGAATCAGTTCTCAAGTTTGCCTTCAAAGGTCTGCTATATTTTGCATAGATTGCTTTAAATTTTTTAAATCTTCTGGAAAATCTAATATCTTAACAATGTTACATAATTTAATTGTCAAAGACAGTATTATTCTCCCTTTGTTCTGCTATTTCTTTTAATAATCTTTAATAAACTTTTAAATTGTTTCCAAAGAGACATCTTGGATTTTTAATAAGGTAAATCCTAGATAGATTATAGATTTGTAATATTCTTATTAAAATAGTGTTTTTATGTTCTGTATATATTTAATAAAGAAATTCTGCTGATTTTTTAAGATTTATTTTCTCTTCATCAGCCTTGTTAATTTTTGTATTAATTCTGATAATTTTCCAACTAATTTGTTGAATTTATAAAAAGATAAATAATCATAGCTTACTTTTCTCTTCCAAGATATATACCATCTCATTATTATTTTTCTTCTTGGAATGTGTTACTTAGGATATCCAAGACTCTGTTGATTAGGGGTTTAAACAGTTGCTAAACTTATCTTGTTTCCGACTTTATTTCTTTTTATATGATCTCAAACGGGGAGACATGAATAATCCATCCCTTGTTTAGCATATCAAGAAATGACCATAAAAATTGGCAACCAGCTGCCCTTGGGGCTGCTCTGTCTATGGAGTAGCCATTCTTTTATTCCTTTAGTTTCTTTTTTTAATTATTATACTTAAAGTTCTGGGGTACATGTGCAGAACATGCACATTTGTCACACAGGTATACACATGACATGGTGTTTTGCTGCATCCATTCCCCCCATCATCTACACTAGGTATTTCTCCTCATGCTATCCCTACCCAATCCCCTCACACCCTGCTATCTTTCCCCTAGCACCCCACCCACTGACAGGTCCAGGTGTGTGATGTTCCCCTTCCTGGGTCCATGTGTTCTCATTGATCAACACCCACTTGTGAGTGAGAACATGTGGTGTTTGGTTTTCTGTTCTTGTGTCAGTTTGCTATGAATGATGGTTTCCAGCTTTATCCATGTCTTTGCAAAGGACATGAACTCATCTTTTTTTATGGCCGCATAGTATTCCATGGTAAAGACAGCATGTTTGATGATTTTTCTATTAGGAATTGTGGTTACTATAATATTTTTGGCTTTTAACTAAATCATATCAAATTTCTAGTTTTCTAAAATCATAAATGAAAGAATTTTATGTGGCTTCTCTTTCTAAATTTTTAAAAAACTTTAAAAATCATACATAATTAAATTTTAATATATTGTTACATGATATGTTTTTGTTGGACTATTAAGATGATAAATGGTATTTGCACATTTCTCTAATGTTAAAATGTTTTTATTTTTCTATGATTAATTGTCCTTGATAACAATAATTCACTCATTTTTAATATAGTATTGAATTAGGTTAGCCAAGATTTTTATCTGGTTATTCAATGCATTTATTAGAGTAATCATTTTTCTTTTTTTTTTTTTAATTTTTTATTGGATTATAGGTTTTGGGGTACATGAGCAGAGCATGCAAGACAGTTGCGTAGGTACACACATGGCAGTGTGCTTTGCTTTTCTTCTCCCCTTCACCCACACGATATATTATTTTTAAAGTGGTCTTTATCAACTTTTGGAATCAAGTTTCTAGTATGGTTATAAAATGGCGTAAGCATTTTTGTTTCTATTTTTCCAGCAATTTCTATAGGAATGATGATCTATCTCTTGAGAGTTACGTAGAACTCATCTTTAAAAGCATTTACTCCTGGGCTTTTTGGGAAGGGTGATGGAAAGGGGTTGTTTGAGATCAGTGTTTCTATTTATTTAATTAATTGTTAAAATACTGTTTTTCTACTTTTTGTTCCAGTTTTGCTATTTTATGTTTTACCAGATATCTACCAATTTTATCAAATTGTTTAGTGGTCTGTATTTCTCTATTATTTTGTTAAGTTCCAGCAATTCATTTTCTTCCTGTAATAACAACTACCTCAGAATAACACTCCCACTTCCTTCATCTGCCTTTCCCTGAAATTTTCTACTGGAAAAGTCAAATGTTGTCATAGTCTTATACATTTTATTCTGAAATTACTTTTAAAAACTCTATAAAACCTTTGCCTTATTTGAACAATCTGCATATTTAAAAACTTCTTCTGGTATGCCAACATCCTAGGAGTTTCCAAACAAATATGTCTCATTCCTGTACTTAACTGCTTAAACACTGCCCCCAAAAGAAAGTCAAATGCTCTCATTATAAAAGTCAGTTACTATTACTGCAATGATCACTAGATCTCTAAAAACAATAATCTTATCTTCTAACAAATATTAATATGTTTATAGTCACAACAGAACTAGCACTTTGAAAACTACCCTAGTATTAGGCTATATGTTTATCATATATCTGGGGTATATTTCAGCTGGACCATTTCACAGTACTTCAATATCAAGCATCATGTCTTCTAGGAACTTTGCAAGCACAACTGGTTCTAGTACTCATGGAACTGATTATAGTATGTCAAAGTCTGACCCTTCTTGACTGAAATTCTGTGTGTATAAGGCTAATAGAGAAGATGTTGATCCTGAGGGGAAAACAACAAGAAATAAACTTCAGAGATTGCAGCATATAATAAAAAGCAGCTGCCATATGAGGGTCTATTTTAACTCACTGTGTAGTCCACATATGCACTGAGTTTCTCAGGTCCTGGTATTTCACTTCTCAGGCACGCATGGTCTACCTCCTGGGTTGTTTAGTAAAGTCCAAAGACAGCCTCTTTCCCTTAATGCAACTATTATTCACTCATAACCTCTCTAATCAGAAAAAAAGTTACTTAGACCCTAAGAAAAACCTTAAGATATAAAACTGTTAGTGGTCCATGAGGACAAGAAAGGAACACAGTCATGAGGGGGAGAAGAGCTATGAGTTTAGGTGTTTAGCCTCAGTGTGCAGGAAAGGGGATAGAAATATGACCCAAAGACAGAACATTTATCACATTGATTTTGTGGCACAACCAAGTATGTCACTGTCTTGAAAAAGTCTTGGAGTGGTTATTTTGCAAATAAATCCCACATCTGTGCATCATGATCTTACTCAGACTCACTGGCTATAACAACCAACCATATTGACCTTTTGTTGGCAGGCCAATAATAGATTCAGAATTGGAGTAATTCATTTGTTGATAAGTATTTATTACCAGGCTCAGGTCCTATTTTCAAGGAACATATGGTTTTGTAGCACAACGAGATAAGAGTAAGATGAGATAAGTACACAGATGTCTGGAACGTAAATTCTGAGAGTGTGTAGGAGAATGGCAGGCAGAGAAAGAGCTGCAGAATTGGTAAGTGATGGAACAAAGGACTCTCCATGGCATGCAAAAGAATTTATTTTAGAATAAATGGGAAGAGGAGTCACTGAAGTAGTCACTGAAATAATATAATAAGACTTGTGTACTGGAGAGGGTACTCTTTTAGTAGGATAAAATATGGACTAGAAAGTGGAGATGAGGGAGAGATTTTAAGAAACAGTTTAAACAGGAAATAAGAGAAAATTTGACTTAAACTGGAAGTACGTAGACAAGATAATAGACGGAGAAGAAGATGGGGTCAGCTTGAAAAGTATTTTCAGAATATGAAAGATTATGGGGCGGGGGCATTGTGTGCCAAAGAAGAGCCAATAAAGAGAAAAAGATTTTGAGGATCCAGGGAAGAGGTTATAAGTGGTAAATCAAGCAGGCCAAATACATAGGAGATTCTAAGATACAGGTCATGGACAAAAGCATAATTTCTGTGAAAAAGTAGGAACTTCTGAAATTAACTGTATGAAAGCAAGAATGCTTCTAAATGTAGCCATTTAGCATCTTTCTGTCTTGGTCATTTAATTTTTTTGCTTTCACTCAGCACATGCTTACTCATACTCTCCCTGACTTCCTAAATACACATTTAGGGTTTTTATGACATCACAATGTGGATGCCTTGTGAGAAACCTGAAATTACTAAAGCTGTGCAAAGAGCATTCCTAAAGTAGCAGATGAAAGAAGTCAACCAACTTAAAAATGAAGAGCAAATGAAGGAAGAGTAACTGATTTTGCCAAGTGGATGAAGTGCCTAGAATGGTTAGAGGCACAAGTTACCATGGGAGGAAGGGATGAGTTGGGCTGATATAAACACAAGCATTTGTTTGAAAGTATATAGAGTCATGCCTTGTTTTATTGCACTTCACAGATATTGTGTGTGTGCATGTGTGTGTGTGTTTTTTTTTTCCCCATTATTAAAAAAATATATATTTACTGTCATTATTCCTGAGGTTTTAGAAAGGGGATTCAGTAAACATACATTTTAAATTTTCCATGATTAACTGAAAATTATATGATGGAATTTTTGTCCAGCTATGAAAGATTAATGACCATAAATGGTTGTTTTTCTCAAAACAGCAGGCAGGCAGACTGAAAGTTGTTTTCCATTGAGAAAAATAACGAGCTTCATGAGGACTCAAGAAATTTGCTAGAAGTGTTTCTATCTTTTCCTAGTCCATTAAATTCAGAAGACTCATTAACAAAAATATATATGATTTTCAGGGAGCATTGCCTCTTCCTATATACTAAGTCATCTGAAAGGGCCCTATTAGGGGATGCAACCTAAGTAGATGAGAAGCTTATTTAGCATATCCCCATTATTACAAGCCTTTTAGTTTTTCACGATTAAGTACATGGCTCTGATTATTTCTGTCATATTACTTTTTAATTTTATAGATTGCTGATAATTACTAAAATATTTTCTTTAATATGATCACTTTTCTAAGAAGATTTAAGGTATCATTCTTATACTGGCTTGACTTTATAATAAATTGGATCAAAGTGATTTACTTTTTTTCAAGATACATCTTCATTCATTGAATAAATACTCAAATTCTGTGCTTCAAAAGGATTCTTGTGGCATACAGTTGTTCAGCTTATATTAAAAATATAGTTCTATTGAAAGTCATTGAATTGAGTGACTTGAGCATAAGCATTAGCAAATTTTTCATTCTGGCTGTTTCATCTGGTTGCAGTGTTACTCAAATCTAACATTCTGTAGAACCCTTACCAAGGTTATCTTATGGTACAGAAAATTGAATGATAATACCTGCCTATAAAATTTGCCTGAGCAAAATTATCTATTTAAGTCTTATGAAGCATGCTCCATAAGCGTCTGTTGTGCGTAACCATTTAAAAAAATTAAAAGTTCCATTTAGAAAAAAAAAAAAAAAAGAGCATTCCTAAAATAAGAATTTCTTTATCATAAAGATAAGAGTTATGAATTCTCCATCTCTATGACTTGATTAAAAACTTATCAAAATATTTTCATTTCATGGTTTTAGAATATTCAAAAATATTTATCTGTATAATTTATTTGGAATTATTTAATGTAAATAAGGCTCTTTTAAATCCTGTTTTTCCCATTCAAATCTCATATAGTATAGATTTTCTTGCATAATACAATTTAAAAACTCTTGATAGGAGACTGTAAAATTTTGAAACCATGTCATAAAATGAAATGCAGATGTATAATTATTATATCCATAAATCAAGTAATGAAGTAAAACATATCCCTTTTCCTATTTTAAACATTCAAGCTGACTTTTCTTGACTAAAACAAACCTCTTATAGATTCAAGTCAAATGACAGAAATATTTTGTTTCATCCAGCAGATTCTCAACTGGAATTGTATGGTCCACCATTTGCACACATGAATAAGTAAAATGCTAATTGATGTTTAGGATCTGAATTTGTTTTCAATGCTGTTTAAAAAATTACCACAAACTCAATTATTTAGAAGAATACCCATTTATTATCTCACAGTTCGATGAGTCAGAAGCCCAAGAACAGCTTAGATCCACTTCCAAGCTCCCTCAGGTTGTTGGCGGAATTCATCTTCTCACAGTTGTAGGACTGAGGATTCCAATTTTGTTTTTTCTGGCTGTTGGCTGGAGGTTGCTTCTCAACTGATAGAGTTGCAGTTTCTCACCACCTTGCCCTCTCTATAGGCAGTTCAGAATATTGAAGTTTACTTCTTCAAGAAGTGAGGAAAATTTGAAAGTGTTTCCTATGTGTGTTAGCAAAACACACACACACACACACACACACACACACGGAGTGCTAATCACAAGAGTAATATCGCAACATGTTTTTTCATATTTTATTCGTGAGAAGCAAGTCTTCCCATACAGGCTGTGAATATGGGGCTACCCTAAGTTCTGTCCATCACAGTTCCCAAGATACAAATAGTATCTTGGCATGTAAAAGAAAAATTTATTTATTTCATGTATAATTTTAATATCAAGCACATATTAGGACATTGTATTCTAGCAATTATAATATTCTAGGACATATGCATGAATATCTGTCTCCTCTTCTCGTAGTTGCCTTTCGTGGATATAAACTCATAATTATCTGTTAAAGAAAATGAGCAAAGAAATAAGGGAAGGAAATGGGAAGAAAAAGAATATAGCATAATTCTATATTAAGATAAAGGAGCAAGAATGATCAAAAGATAATTTCCTTTGCTGGCCATTGAAATAAGTGGGGCCATAACTTAAAGTAGGACAAACATAACAGTAAAACTAACACTGGTGAAGAGTATTCGAAATAACACAGCAAAGAAAAAAAAATCCACCAATATATTTATAACACACATTTCTGCATAAATATCTGGCTCTTCTTTGAACTCTGAAGCTCTCAACCCCAAGAATCCCAAATGAAGAATTCTTGTTGAAGCTTGAGATATATTTTACAGAAGAAAACTTAAGGAACTCATGTCTATGTACATGATTTATGTTTAATTTTACAAATGGGTATGGTGTATTGCATAGCCTAGTGCTTCTCAGAAGCATTAAATGAATACATTGGTATGATCTATGAGGTTATTTTAGCTAAAAAACACTTTTAAAAATTTGAATAACAATATATATTTGTATGTCTTTACATATATTTAGAAAAATCTTTACAAAATAAGGATAATCCACTGATTGATTCATTTATTCATCCAACAATTGTTAGTTATTTGTTTGCTTATTTATTTCATCATTACTAATATAATATAGGGCAGAAGCAAAAACCAAACATATTTGAGAATGGCATAAGATAGGTTTCAGGAAGGTCATGAGAGAAAGGCTATGGAGTAAATTACTAGTTTGTAGTTAGAAGTTTTGAAGTAGCTGGGCATCATCTTTATTTACTGCTAGGCTGGCATGTTATTGTCTTAAGTGCAGCTGTCACCTTTCCTATTATTTGTCTATACTCTTGACTACTGCTGATCTGTGCAGGTCTTTAAGAATTTATAAAACACATTGAAGAAAAGGGGATTGATAATCCCAAGAAGGTAGTAGGTGGTGCAAAAGGGTGTTTAAATGTGCATTCTATTTCCACTTTAAAGAAATATGTGTTCTCCTCTTCAGAATGTCTTGATCTCCAGCTCCACCAAGTTACTAGTCATTTTTCACATCCAAGTTTCCTTATTTTATAAAATTGCCATTTTATAAAATGGCAATAATAATAAAGTTGTTGTGTTTCTCATGAGTATCTAATAAATAAAGCAATTTCTATTGTCATGGTTGTCATTATTAGCAGCAGTAACCAAAACCAACATCATTATCTAAAGGAAAATTCCTCAGAAGGTATAGAAAATTGTCTTTCAACAAAGAAACAGAAAAGACGTGATAGAAATATTTAAAGGGCAATTAATATTTCATCAATATTTTAAAGAACTGGAAAGTCAGTGTCTCAATATCAGCTAGATCTCTGTTATCTGTTTATTGGGTTTTCACACTCTACATGAATTACAAAAATTTAAAAAAGCATCATCTCCAAAATGCTATTTTATATTTGACTTATAGGAAAAACTATCCTAACAAAATTCTGCCCAAATGGCATGTGTCAATATAACAGCTCAATTATGGGCACCTGGCAGCACATTTATTTTGAGACTAAGCAGCTTATGTAGCTTCTGTATCCTGTTTCTAAAGTGAATTAGACAGATTTACTGACTCCCCTTCAGCTAATTAGAGATGGAAAACCTTACACCTGTGGTAAATAATACAGCCTCAAAAACAACACACCTGGAAAATGTATCTGGCATTCCATGGGAATTCCAGACTGCAAATCATGGGTGTTTTGAATGACTAGGTTGTAGAACAAAAAAAAATATTTAAATAAAAAAGGAAGGTTTTGAAGATAGTCTTTTTCCCCTGTACATTTTTCCATGGGCTAATGATTCATGGTGTTTTATTTTCTCTAGACTCCGGAAAATTGAGAGAAGAAAAAATAGGAAATCATAATCTAGAGCAAGGCTTGGCAGCTGTGTTTCTAATTGCACAGGGGGAGGACTTAAAAATGACCAGTTCCAAGTACTTAGCTAATGCCACTGGAAACTACAAGAGTGTATTTTCTGAATCGGTTTGGTTATTGGGTAATTTCTTTCTTCTTTTTCAAAAATGACAATGTTGCAATTATAAATGCATAATGAATTTATTCTAGAAAATGCAGTCTATTACACACATATGCATATATATATACATGTTTATATATATGTGTGTACATATCTATACATATATATATATACTATACATATATATATATATATGTCAGGTTTCCCTTCTCTAATTATCCAGAGGAGAGAGAGCAAACCTGTCTAACAGGAAACAGAAGCTACATAAGCTGCTTAGTCTTTCCCTCCCCTCTCTCTCTCTCTCTTCCCCCATCTATCTGTCTGAGAGAAATCAAAATCACCTAAAATGCCACCCTAGACATAATCTTTATATACATTTTTCATACCTCTATAAGAACTCCCTACTTCTCCCTAATGTACACACACATATCTTACTGAGATCATGATAAATATGATATTTTAAGAACAGCTTTTGAACTTTACAGTATATTATGGTCATTCTCATGTCGTTGAATACAGGCCTTCATTTCCAGTGGCTGATAACTAATCAATATATTGGTACTCTAGAATTTATTCCAAAGTCCCTGATGGATAGCCATACTGTAAATAAAGACTCTTGAGCTGTAATCTTTGTATATTTACATTTTCACACAAGTCTGATTTCTTTCTTAGTATAAACTTCTAGGTGTAGAGTTGCAGTATTTAAGTGAATAGATATTTTTGTAAGTTTTCGTTACATAAACTGTTGCCAAATGACTCTCCAAAAAGTTGCATAAGATTACATCCTCATTTTCAATTTGTGTTACAACCTATTTCCTATATACCTACTATTAATAACATAGATTTTACATTTTTCCATTAAAAATGATGCTCAATCTGATAATTTTAAATTGATGTCTCAATGTAAGTTATTTTCCAATATTTCATTATCTGTTTAGTTCAATATCTTTAACAGTGATTAATATTTCTTCTTTTGAGAGCTGCCTAAGTATGTCATTAATTGATTTTGTTTATGTTTGTTTGCATGACTCATTCTTTTTCTTTTTTCTTCTTGTGGAGATAGGTCTCAGTATGTTGCCCCGGCAGGTCTCAACTCCTGTGCTCAAGCAATCCTCCCACCTCCGTCTCCCTAACTGCTGGTCTTTTTTCTTATTAATTTTAAAGAGTTGATTATAAGTTAAGGTTATTAATCCTCATCTCATTGCAGCTGCTACAGATTTTTTTCCAACTTTATATTGTTAATATAGTTTTGAAATACTTGTCTTCCGTGTTTCTGCTATGTGGAAATTATGCATTTTATTCTGTCCATTTTAAGTTTAAAATGTAGTTTCTGCCTTTTTCATAAGCTTAGAAAGAGGCTTTTATCAAGCTCTAAATAATAATATACTCACACATATTTTATTTCTCAATAAGATTTCAGTCTTCAAATTATCTAAGATTTATTTTACTGTAAGAAATGCTATGCAATTCTAAATTTTGTTTATCCTTTTTCAAATAGTTATCCAGTCTGAACTTACTAAATCTGAACTTAATTGTTTGAATGAAAACCTTTCCTCTTTTGGACATTCTCTCCTCTTCTATTGATCTACATATCTGTTTTGGCATAATTCTGGCCTAATTGTTTTATAATGAAATATGATTTAATATGCAATAGGACAAGTCACCAGGTAATGGTTTCTACTTTTCCTCTGTAGTTTTCTCTACATTTATTATACTATACTCTCCTAACATGTTCAAAGGGTCGTCTTCATTTTTACCAAAATTGAGAATAAAAGAAAAAGAAAAATATCCTCCACAAGGCTGAAAAACAATATTGCATGCAAAATCCTTAGCACAATGCCTGATGATAGTAAGTATTCATCACTATTTTCATCATGATCAAGAATTATAAATTTGCCAGTGCTTTGGATTTTTAAAAAAATTTTTTATTTTACTTTAAGTTTTGGGGTACATGTGCAGATCTTGCAGGATTGTTACATAGGTCTACACATGCCATGGTGGTTTGCTGCCTCCATCCCCCCATCATCTACATTAGGTATTTCTCCTAATGTTATCCCTCACCAATCTCCCCACCCCTTGCTATCCCTTCCTTAACCCCCCACCCACAACAGATCCCAGTATGTGATGTTCCCCTCCTATGTCCATGCGTTCTCATTGCTCAACACCCACTTATGAGTGAGAACATGCAGTGTTTGGTTTTCTCTTCTTGTGTCAGTTTGCTGAGAATGATGGTTTCCAGATTCATCCATGTCCCCGTGAAGGACAATAACTCATCCTTTTTTATGGCTGCATAGTATTCTGTGGTGTATATGTGCCACATTTTCTTTATCCAGTCAATCTTTGATGGGCATTTGGGTTGGTTTCAAATCTTTGCTATTGGAAACAGTGCTGCAATCAACATTCGTGTGCATGTGTCCTTATAGTAGAATGATTTATAATCCTTTGGATATATACCCAGTAATGGGATTGCTGGGTCAAATAGAATTTCTATTTCTAGGTCCTTGAGGAATCACCACACTGTCTTCCACAATTGTTGAACTAATTTACACTCCCACCAGCAGTGTAAAAGTGTTTCTATTTCTCCACATCCTCTCCAGCATCTGTTGCCTCCAGATGTTTTAATGATTGCCATTCTAACTGGCATGAGTTGGTATCTCAATGTAGTTTTGATTTGCATTTCTCTAATGACCAGTGATGATCAGCATTTTTTCATATGTTTGTTGCCCTCATATATGTCTTCTTTTAAAAGTGTCTGTTCATATCCTTTGCCCACTTTTTGTTGGGGTTGTTTGTTTTTTCTGGTATATTTGTTTTAGTTATTTGTAGATTCTGGATATTAGCCCTTTGTCAGATGGGTAGCTTGGAAAAATTTTTTTCCATTCTGTTTGTTGCCAGTTCACTCTAATGATTGTTTCTTTTGCTGTGCAGAAGCTCTTAGGTTTAATTAGATTCCATTGTCTATTTTGGCTTGTCATTGCATTTGGTGTTTTAGTAGTGAAGTCCTCACCTATGCCAATGTCCTGAAGGGTTTTGCTTAGGTTTTCTTCTAGGATTTTTATGGTGTTGGGTCTTATGTTTAAGTCCTTAATCCATCTGGAGTTAATTTTAGTGTAAGGTGTCAGGAAGGAATCCAGTTTCTGCTTTCTGTACATGGCTAGCCAGTTTTCCCAACATCATTTATTAAACAAGGAGTCCTTTCCCCATTACTTGTTTTTGTCCAGTTTGTCAAAGATCAGGTGGTTCTAGATGTGTGGCATTGCCTCCAAGGCCTCTGTTCGCTCCATTGGTCTATATCTTTATTTTGGTATCAGTAACATTGCTGTTTTGATTACTGTAGACTTGTAGTATAGTTTGAAGTCAGGTAGCATAATGACTCCAGCTTTGTTCTTTTTGCTTAGGATTGTCTTGGCTATGTGAACTCTTTTTTGGTTCCATATGAAGTTTAAGGTGGTTTTTTGCAGTTCTGTGAAGAAGGTCTATGGTAGCTTGATGGGGATAGCATTAAATCTATAAATCATTTTGGGCAGTATGACCATTTTCACAACATTGATTCTTCCTAACCATCAGCATGGAATTTTTCTCCATCTGTTTGTGTCCTCTCTTATTTCCTTGAGCAATGGTTTGTAGTTCTTGAAGAAGTCCTTCATGACATTTGTTAGTTGTATTCCTAGGTATTTGATTCTCTTTGTAGCAACTGTGAATGGGAGTTCACTCATGATTTGGCTCTCTGTCTGTTATTGGTGTATAGGAATGCTTGTGGTTTTTTCACAATTATTTTGTATCCTGAGATTTTGCTGAAGTTGCTTATCATCTTCAGGAGATTTGGGGCTGAGACAATGGGGTCTTCTAAATATACAATGATGTCACCTACAATTAAGAGACAATTTGTCTTCCTCTTTTCCTAATTGAATATGCTTTATTTCTTTTTCTTGCCTGATTGCTCTGGCTAGAACTTCTAATACTATATTGAATAGGAGTGGTGAGAGAGAGCATCCTTTTCTAGTGCCAGTTTCCGAAAGGAATGCTTCCAGGTTTTGCCCATTCAGTATGATGGTGGCTGTGGGTTTGTCATAAATAGTTTTTATTATTTTGAGATACATTTCATTGATACCTAGTTTATTGAGAGTTTTTAGTATAAAGGGCTTTTGAATTTTGTCAAAGGCTTTTCTGCATCTATTGAGATAATCATGTAGTTTTTCTCTTTGGTTCTGTTTGGTTATGTGATGAACTACATTTATAGATTTACATATGTTGAATCAGCCTTGCATCCCCAGGATGAAGCCTACTTGATCATGATGGATAAGCTTTTTGATGTGCTGTTGCATTCATGTTGCCAGTATTTTATTGAAGATTTTTGCCTTCCCATTCATCATGGGCCTGAAATTTTCTTTTTTAGTTGTGTCTCTGCCAGGCTTTAGTTGTATCAGGACGATGTTGGTCTCATAAAATGAGTTAGGGAAGATTCCCTCTTTTTGTATATTTGGAATAATTTCAGAAGGAATGGTATCAGCTCCTGTTTGTATGTCTGGTAGAATTTGACTGTGAACTCATCTAGACCGGGACTTTCTATAGTTGGTAGGCTAATAATTGCTGCCTCAACTTCAGCCCTTGTTATTGGTCTATTCAAGGATTCAACTTTTTCCTGGTTTAGTCTTGGAAGGGTGTAAGTGTCCAGGAATTTATCCATTTATTCTAGATTTACTTGTTTATGTGCATAGAGTTGTTCATAGTAATTTCTGATGGTAATTTGAATTTCTTTGGAATTGGTGGTGATATCCCCTTTATCATTTTTTATTGTATTATTTGATTCTTCTCTGCTTTCTTTTTTATTAGTCTGGCTAGTTGTCTGTCTATTTTGATGATCTTTTCAAAAAACCAGTTTCTGGATTTACTGATTTTTTGAAGGGTTTTTTGTGTCTCTATCTCCTTCAGTTCTGCTCTGATCTTAGTTATTTCTTGTCTTCTGCTAGCTTTTGAATTTGTTTGATCTTGCTCCTCTAGCTTTGTTAATTTTGATGATAGGGTGTCAATTTTAGGTCTTTCCTCACTTCTCATATGGGCACTTAGTGCTATAAATTTCCCTCTGGACACTGCCTTAAACGTGTCCCAGAGATTCTGGTACATGTGTCTTCATTCTTATTGGTTTCAAGGAATGTCTTTATTTCTGCCTTGATTTCATTGTTTATCCAGTAGTCATTCAGGAGCAGGTTGTTCAGTTTCCATGTGGTTGTGTGGTTTTGAGTGAATTTCTTAATCCTGAGGTCTAATTTGATTGCACTGTGATCTGAGAGACTGGTTGTTACGATTTCTGTTCTTTTGCATTTGCTGAGGACTCATTTACTTCCAATTATGTGGTCAATTTTAGAGTAAGTGCAATGTGGTGTTGAGAAGAATGTATATTCTGTTGATTTGAGGTGGAGTGTCTTGTAGATGTCTATTAGATCCGCTTGGCCCAGATATGAATTCAAGTCCTGGATATCCTTGTTAACTTTCTGTCTCATTTATCTTTCTGATATTGACAGTGGGGTGTTAAAGTCTCCCACTATTATTGTGTGGGAGTCTAAGTCTCTTTGTAGGTCATTAAGAACTTGCTTTATGTATCTGGGTGTTCCTGTATTGGGTGTGTATATATTTAGGATAGTTAGCTCTTCTTGTTGTGTTGATCCTTTTACCATTACATAATGCCCTTCTTTGTCTCTTTTGATCTTTGTTGGTTTAAAGTCCATTTTATCAGAGACTAGGATTGAAAGTCCTGATTTTTTTGCTCTCCATTTGCTTGGCAAATCATCCTCCATCCCTTTATTTTGAGTCTATGTGTGTCCTTGCATGTGAGATGGGTCTAATGAATACAGCACACCAATGGGTTTTGACTTTTTATACAATTTGCCAGTCTGTGCCTTTTGATTGAGGCATTTAGCCCATTTACATTTAAGGTTAATATTGTTGTGTGTGGATTTGATCCTGCCATTTTGAGGCTAGCTGATTGTTTTGCCTATTAGTTGATGCAGTTTCTTCACTGTGTCGATGCTCTTTACTATTTGTTATGTTTTTGGAGTGGCTGGTACTGGTTGTTCTGTTCCATGTTTAGTACTTCTTTTAGGAGCTCTTGTAAGGCAGGCCTGGTGGTGACAAAATCTCTCAGCATTTGCTTATCTGTAAAAGATTTTATTTCTCCTTCAAGTATGAAGCTTAGTTTGGCTGGATATGAAATTCTGGCTTGAAAGTTTTTTTCTTTAAGGATGTTGAATATTGGCCCCCATTCTCTTCTGGCTTGTAGGGTTTCTGCCAAGAGATCTGCTGTGAGTCTGATGGGCTTCCCTTTGTGGGCAACCCTTCTCTCTGGCTGCCCTTAGCATTTTTTCCTTCAATTCAACTCTGGTGAATCTGATGATTATGTGCCTTGTGGTTGCTCTTCTTGAGAAATAGCTTTGTGGTGTTCTCTGTGTTTCCTGGATTTGAATACTGGCCTGCCTTGCTAGGTTGGGGAAGTTCTCTTGGATAGTATCCTGAAGAGTGTTTTCCAGCTTGGATTCATTTTCCCCGTTACATTCAGGTATGCCAATCAAACATAGATTAGGTCTTTTCACATAATCCCATATTTCTTGGAGACTTTATTTTTTTTCACTTTTTTCTCTAACCTTGCCTTATCATTTCATTGAGTTGATCTTCAGTCTCTGATATCCCTTCTTCTGCTTGATTGATTTGGCTATTGAAACTTGTATGCTTCACAAAGTTCTCATGCTGTGTTTTTCAGCTCCATCAAGTAATTTATGTTCTTCTGTAGGCTAGTTATTTTAGTTAGCATTTCATCTAAACTTTTTTCAAGATTCTTAATTTCTTTGCATTGGGTTAGACCATGTTCCTTTAGCTCAGAGAAGTTTGGGCTTTGGATTTTTAAGGTTTAGTATAAATGTAATTTTAACAGTTCAATGTGCAGAAATAATCAGGTACTCCACATCAAGCACTGGGGTAAAGATACAAAGTTGATAAACCATTGACCTTAAGCTCTAGAAAGTCTACTTCAGTCTAATAGAGGAAACAAGCATGCAAGCAGGTAAGATCCGTTCAACAGATGGTGGTGAGATACAGAATCCAGAGGCCACATGGGGAATAAAGTAATTCATTATGATAAAGAAGGGAGGAAGGGACATCAGGAAGTCTTACAGAAAAGGATGCCATCTGGGTGAATTTTGAGGTACAAGTGTGAGTGTGGAAGGCAGACAAAATGGCCAAAATATGGAGTCCAGAACAAGAAAAGCCTTTCTTGACCTTTCCAGAATGAAATAAATTTTCTCTCTGTGATCCACTCATAGGATTTTATTATATTCCCTTACAATCACAGTTAATATTTACTGAGATCATATGATGTGCCAGACATTGTTTAAAGAATTCATAAAGATAAAATATTGAATTAAATCATCCCTGCCATCTGTCAGGTAGATCTATTACTAGTCCCATTTAATGGATAAGGAAACTGAAGTACACCAAGCCCAAGTAACGTAATCAAGCTGGTAAGTGACAGAATGCTCACCCCGTAGATTGGCTTCAGAGTTGAAACTGAGAAGTACTATATATACTGCTTCTTAGCACATAGCAAATTTAATTTTTTAGAAAACTCATTTACCATGCAAAACAAGCCTGATAGTTGTGTATCACCTATGTTCCTCTCTAATTTCTATTTACCTATAGTAATGTGTATGTGTGTCCACAAGCAAACCAATTCAGAATCTACATATTGCAGGTATCTCTCTTCATTGTCTCAACAACCAATGCAGCTTCAGTGACAACCTAATTTGTATATAAAGTCCTATTTTCTGACCCGACTTTCAATTTCATATTGCAAACAAACTATAGCTTTCTTCATGTATATAGCTCAGGGAGCCTCATATTGATTTCCAACACTGAACTTGTTATCAGTCTCCCGAAACTTACTCATCTTTTTTTTCCTTCCTTAGATAATAACTCTGTCATCTTCTACGTTGCAAATATTTATTCTGTATATACTGTGAAGCATTACATTTGAAATTGTGAATGGCTACAATTATTCCCTTTAGTTAGCAGGAAAAAAGTCTATGTCAAAGTAGAAAGGGCATGGAACCATAAATCAAGAAGTCCAGCTAATTCCTGACTTTACTCCTTTACTAGTCCTGTAAATATTAGTAAACTACTAGTATTTACTAGTACTAGTAAGTGTGGCTGCATGCACATTATTTATTGAGCAGCTAGTTGAGAGGAAGAGATGGCATAACACCTGGCAAGGATAGAATAAAGAACACAGAACAAAGAAGCAATGATCCTACAGTTGGTAAAACACTCTTTGTTTCTCCTTACTGCATTCATGTCATTGAAACATGATTTTCTTTAGAAAGTTACATCTTGGAGTCCATATATAATAATAGTAATAGCAACACTTTAGTAAACAATTATACAGGAACTGTATATAGGACATCATCCTGTTTAATCTTACAACATCCCAGTGAGTATATAGCATTGTCCTCAATATGTGGATAAGGACATTAAAGCTCACAGCAGAAAATAGGAATATCAAGATTTGAACTTGTTCTACCTATCTTCAAAATACATGCTCTTTATCCTATATTTTGCTGGTTAACCTGCTCCCTTATTCAGGTCCTGAGTTGAAGAGAGAGCTGAAAAATAGCATGCATTTACCTCAAACTCTTGCAATTGAGGCTAAGTGGTTCAGTTGGAAAGCCAGAGGCCCACCACCATTTATTGCTAATGCCCCTTCCTTTCTGTGGGAAGGGTGTCTTCCTCATGTCTATTTCTCAACTGCTGGATAGTTCAAGGATAAATAATCTCAAGCTATTTGGGGAGTAGATCCAACCAGTTTCCAGAACCTAATTAAAAAAATGTCTCCTAGTCCTTTAATGGGAGGACCCTGTTTAATTCTGAGGTTAGCAACAATTCTAAATATTTGAGCTCATACAGGTTTCTAAAAATGTACTGTAAATGTAAAACCAATTTTAAAGCAAGAAGTATCACTTTATAAAACTATTAGCCCAATATCTGTGATCTATAACATAAAAGAAACAAGACTTTGGTAAGATAGAAGATACCACACATAGAAATGAAAATGCAGTGAAAGATAAACATTAGTAATTTGGAAGAAGTGTGTTACCTTCTGACTGGTGTTGACCTGTTTGAATATTTACTTATAAAGACTAGGGTGTCAATTTTATTACATTGTCTTCCAGAGAGATTAATAAACATGACAAATTTCTCATTGCTGGGACCACTATGGCCTATAAAATAACTATTTGGATTACTTTATAATTTTTATAATCTCAATAAAATCAATAGCCTTTGACTTTGTATACAAAGAATGAATTACATAGACTAGAGAAGTGTTACATTTAAATCTCACAGTAAAATTTATCCTATTGGGCAAAGGTGCCCTTCAAGATGGGGGCCTAGATGATAGATAAACACACACACATACAAATCCAGTTTGTTTATGATGAATGGGTATGAGTTTTATCTTATTAAATCATCTTGCAGAAGAGAGACACAGAGACAGAAGATATAATCCTAAATTTACTTCTAAATGTACAAAAATAGAAACAACATACACCAGTATCACAATGATACTAATAAACACATGCCCCCTTCATTACAGACCTATTCAATATATTCTGAGGCTCCAACCATGATTGCTGGATACAGTTTGGCTATTTGGAGATAAAAAGAAGCAGAAAACACAGATTCCCACTTTCTCTTTCTGCATATAAGAACACCAAAAAAAGGGAATATTTGCTCTAGTTCCAATGGCCTGTTGGTTTCACAATAAGGACTATATACCAGTGGTCTTGACTTTTAGGCCAATACACGAGAAACTCTACAAACTTGTTCATTTATTTATTCAGATATAAATAATGTTTATCTATCTATCCACCCATCTATCTATCTGCACCACCATGGATTATGCTAGTTTACTGATCAGGGAACAGCCAAGCAGATTCAACTCTTAATCATGAATGTTATAGACTACTAAGAATTACAGGAAAAAATACAGATAATTTTACAAGTAATTAAACAATTTAAGACTGTGATAAGTGCTATGAAAGAGTAGAATGCTTGAAAATGCATTAAAAGTTCTTTATCCTCTTCCATTGGTCTATATGTCTGTTTTTATGCCAGTATCATGCTGTTTTGTTTATTAAGCTTTGTAGTATAATTTGAAGTCTGATAATATGATGTAACAAACTTTGTTCTTTTTGCTCAGGATTGTTTTGGTTACTCTGGGTCTTTTCTAGTTCCATATAAATTTTAGGATTTTTTTTTTCTATTTCTTTGAGGCATGTCATTCATATTTTGATAACAATTGCACTGAATATGTTGATTATTTTGGCCATACTGGCCAAAGAAATTTCAGAATTTTATTGGCATTTTGATCACTAAAAACTGCTAGTCTCAAGTCCAGGGTAAATTGAAAAGCCCTGAATGAAAACAGAATGTACACATGTGTATACGTATATCTTCCATAGCTGTAGCAAGACTATAATTTAAATATTACCCATATTTTAATTACTCTCAGTGTATACATGCCACAGTATTGAGGACAGTAGTCTCTTCTTGGACACACAGACATATTCTATGTAATATACATAAATATGTTAATAATTTTCAAATTTATATTTTGAGTCTTGCTCTCTTTTTGCATTTCAGATCTACGTATCTACTGCCAACCATCCAACTCTGTCTGCTTGTCCTCCAGGGAGAGTAACTCACATATCCAAGATGAAACTTGTAATTAGCCATCTCAGATTCCAAAATGCTCTTTTTTCTATATTTTTGACACTGGTTAATAATATTATCCTTTATCCAGTCACCCAACTGCTACACAGTTGTATTGCAAGCATAGCCTGTGTAGCCACCACAACCATCAACATACTAAATTGTGCCATTACCACGTAACACACTCCCAGAACCCTCTATAGCCACACCCATCTCCTTCCTTCCACTATGTGGCTTCCCATCCCCCATTGTGTGCATTCCCTCGCCACCTCCTGACCCTCGCTCTGTAACCACTAAGGCTTGCAATCACTAAGAGCCATTTGCTCTTTATCTTTGTGTTATTTCCTAAGTACAACATAAATAGAATTGTGCAGTATATATTCTTTTAACATTGGCTTCTTTCAATCAGTGTAATTTCCGGAGAGTCTTCCATGTTGTTGCACATATCAATCAATAGTTTATTCCTTTATATTGCTGAATTGTATTCCATGGGACTAATATACCATAGTTTACTTAACAGTGGCTTCTAGTTTGGGTCTATTATGAATTTACTATAAGCATTGTGTATAAATTCCTGTGTGACAATAAGTCTAACATTTTGTCTGATAAATGCACAAGAGTGCAACTGATGGACGCCAGGGTGAACTTATTTTTAGTCTTGAAATGAACTGCCAAGCTATTTTCCATAGTAACCACACTATCTTCCATTCCCACCAGTAATGTATAAGTGATACAGTTTCTCTGCATCCTCACCAGCATTTGGTGTTATCATTATTTTTTATATTAGTTATATTATTCTAAGCTGATAAAAAGTACATTCATGCAGCCCATCCATTTCAATTTGTTTTTAATGCCATTCTTTTAAAATAAAATATTAATTAAACAATTTCCTTGCAAAGAAATTAAATGCCCCCAGGATGTTCAAATTAAAATTAAAATTTTCAAAATTATGTAACATGGAAAAAATAAGATTATTAATGTAAAACAATACAAAAGTCAAAAAAACAGAGTAAAGGGTCAAGAAATAATTTCCTAAGATATTTGACAGATACTCTAATTCAGGCACCATGACTGAAAGCCTGATTTATTTTGAAATTATAATGCAGAGGCACAAATTCCATTCTCATTAAAAAGATGTGTGCATATTTGGCATTATAATAGAAAACTTAATTGAACAAACTTTTCAAATAATAGGAATAAATATCCCAGCCAGTGAAAATGTTAGGGAAAGCTTTAGTCCAAAAAAACAGAGCCATGGGGGAAAAAAAATCACTTTCTAGTGACAAGAATCAGAAAATAAGAGTATAAAGGAAGACTACAAGTCTTTATACTGCTTGATTGAGTCATGAAAGTCAGACATAATTGAAAATATGAGTTAGAGCTTTGTATATTCTGGGCACCAGTTCAATGTTAACTAAGGTCACTGAAGTAATGAGTAATCTCTATGGCTGGTCACATGACCAAGCTGAAATTCATCAGTAATTACTGTCTAGTTCTTAATCCATAGTCAGGATTTATAAGAAAACCACTAGCAGAACTGGAAAATCTGATAGCAGCCTCACCAGAATCAAAGTGACTAATGAAAGAAAATAGGGTATGGACTAGAATCCAACATCCTCCAAAAGCTAGCTGTTTCCTTCAGTTTGGTTGAAATCGAGCCATTGAGTAAAGGCTTAACAATAGGATTTAGCAGCCTAAATGATAAATTTGGGGATTCACTGCTTATTTGATCTTAAAATATTGCTAATCACAGAAGGCTAAATGCAAACTGGGTAGGACCAGGACTTAGAAATAGGCACTCCTAGTAGGCTAGGGCAAGTTCTAGAGCTATAGTATCCTATATGGTAACTGCTAGCCATGTGTAGCCATTTAATGAAAATTTAAACTAACTAAAATTGAATAAAACAAAAAGTTTAGTTCTTCAGGTGCAGTAGCCATATTTCAAGTGGTCAATAGTGAAGTTTGGCTAATGACTAATAGTTGGAAAGAAGACATAGAACATTTAATCATGACCAAAAAATTTGTTACATAATACTGTTCTAGAGAGAAGTACAAATGTGTAACTATACAAGGAAGAATTCCAGGCAGGCACTTAGAAGAGAGTGTATTAGTTTGCGAGGGCTGCCATAACAAAGTGCCACAAGCTGATCAGCTTAAATAACAGAAATTTATCACCTCACAGTTCTGGAAAGTAGAAGTCTGAGATGAAGTTCTCAGCAAGGCCAAGATCCCTCTGAAGACACTGGGGAATGATTTCTCTCTCCTAGCTTCTGATGGTTGCTTGACTGTGACAGCATAACTCCACTCATCACATATCTCCATTCATGTTTGCCTCTCTGTCCAAGTTTCCCTTTTTTTAAAATAAGAATATCAGTTATATTGGATTAGGAATGCACCTTATTCCAGTATGACCTCATTCTAACTAATTATGTTTACAATGACCCTATTTCCAAGTAAGGTCAGGTTCTAAGGCACCGGCAGTTAGGACTTCAACATATAACTTACGGACTTCACAATTTAACCCATAACATATAGTATCCAGGGTATATGGTGACATTTTTAAAGTGTTAGCAAGGCATCAAGACCTAAAATATGCCCAGTAGTCCAGAATGAAAGATTGATGGTGAAGAGTCACAATAGAAATTTTAAAATAAAATAATATGCAAAGTTTCTGGCAGCAGAAAAATATTTCTGTTAGCAGGACAATAATTTTCTCTCAAGCTTCTTTTTTCATTTATTATTATTCCTTTCATATTCAGGCTCTGAGATTGAGACTCAAGGATAGAATTTTGGCCCCTTGCAAAAGGTCAGGCCAAGGTTCTAAAGAGGCTGAGAAAGTCATTAGCTTACCAAGGATGATAATAAAGGATCCCAAAACAAGTCAATGCCACAATTATCAAAAGAAGATGTATGGTAAAGATACAATCTTGAGAATCAAGCAAAAATCCAATTATTATGGCTGAAACACAGGTTATGACCTAAACAGTTTAAAAACAGAATCAATCACCTATGAATTAAGGTAGAGCTTTTAAAATATCCCTTCCTATCTTCTCCTCCATAAAACCAACCCTTCCAAGCAAACCCTGCTTTCCCATCCTGGCATTATTCTTTTGGCCACTATCCTATCTACTTTAACTGCTTGACTTGACCAGCTCCATCAAGAATCATGCTTCTGATTCTTCTGCATCAGAAACTACAGTTTCTTATTCACTGAAAGTATCATCTTGTCTTTCAAACACAGTGCTCAATTATGTTGTTAAATCCCTGACTACTAGGGCCCATTCTCTTACTTTTCCTTCCTGCCCTTCAAGATTTCTAAAATAATAATCTCCTTTCAGCTCATCCAAGTCCTGGAACCTCCTTACACCACCACATCTTCCCCTAAACTAGTTGTTTTGCACACCGAAGAAGCATTCTGGTCATGATGTGTTTTTTCACCTATTTTTCCATCTGGGTAGAACACTCCACTATCAACTCTCAACTCTGAAGGTAAAATGAGATTTAAAAGCAGCATTGCTTTCACAGTTTCTTCAGATCTCTTCTCTACTTTTATCCACATAGAGATTGCAGGCTCATGTTTCTAAGGATCTACTAGAACCACTTTTAGTAATTCCAAGCTTCCAGTGAGCACCCAAGCTTCCAATGATAGGGATCTTCTTTGGACAACCTAAATCAACCTCCAAGGTGCTGACTGACAAGAATAATGCAATTTTTCACCTAAAACATCATGTCTTCTGCCAGCATTCATGAAACTATAAGAGGTTAACTTGTTAGCTTGAAAGTAGGGTGAAATCTCAGACCCTTTACAGTTCTTGATAAGTAATTTCTAGTTAGACTTCCAAACAACCGTGTGATATACTATTTCTTGATATTCACGGACAAATAGATTTTTACTCAAAATAATTGAGAGAAATTAAGGATTAAATAACGTGTCTGGGTCAGATTACTATATTTTACAATAGACACCTATGAAGTGATTTTGAAAAGTTTGTGGAAAATTTGAATTAAAAGATGAAAATAAATATGTAAACATTATTTCTTACCATAAGCTCCATCAAATTCAGGACACCTTAGTAAGCAATCATACCGGCCATTTAGTTTATTCCTGAAAACTGAAGGTCATGGAAATTTAACCACCTCAATGCAGTCATTTATTATTATTATTATTATTATTT
This sequence comes from Callithrix jacchus, assembly GCF_049354715.1. NCBI lineage: Eukaryota > Metazoa > Chordata > Mammalia > Primates > Cebidae > Callithrix > Callithrix jacchus. The sequence continues at coordinate 92,177,799 of NC_133511.1, forward strand.
TTTTTTTTTGAGACGGAGTTTCGCTCTTGTTACCCAGGCTGGAGTGCAATGGCGCCATCTCGGCTCACTGCAACCTCCACCTCCTGGGTTCCGGCAATTCTCCTGCCTCAGCCTCCTGAGTAGCTGGGATTACAGGCACGCGCCACCATGTCCAGCTAATTTTTTGTAGAGAAGGGGTTTCACCATGTTGACCAGGATGGTCTCGATCTCTTGACCTCGTGTTCCACCCGCCTCGGCCTCCCAAAGTGCTAGGATTACAGGCTTGAGCCACCGCACCCGGCCTATTATTATTATTATTTTGAGATGGAGTCTTGCTCTTTCATCCAGGCTGGAGCACAGTGGTGTAATCTTGGCTCACTGCAACCTCCGCCTCCTGGGTTCAAGTGACTCTCCTGATTCAGCCTCCAAGTAGCTGGGATTACAGGTGTGTGCCATCATGCCCAGCTAATTTTTGTATTTTTAGTAGAGACAGGTTTTTACCATGTTGGCCAGGCTGGTCTGATTTCAAATGATCCTCTTGCTGGGCCTCCCAAAGTACTGGGATTACAGGCCTGAGCCACCACACCCAGTCATCATTTCTAATTATTAACTGAAGAAAAATAAATGCCTTTTACAGATTTTTTTAAGATTAGGAAATGAAAAGAAGTCAGAAACCGAATCATGACTGTAAGGTCATTGCCTAATAATTTCCCATCGAAACTCTTGCAAAACTGCCCTTGTTTAATAAAAGGAATGAGCGGGAGCGCAATTGTGGTGGAGAATAACTCTGGTGAAGCTTTCCTGGGTATTTTTCTGCTAAAGTTTTGTCTAGCTTTTTCAAAATACTCTCATAAGAAACAGATGTTATCATTCTTTAGCCCTCTACTAAATCAACAAGCAAAACGACTTAAGAATCCCGAAAAAGCTGTTGTCATTACCTTTGCTCTTGACTAGTCTGCTTTGCTTTGACTGACCACGCCCACTTCTTAGTAACCATTGGTTTGATCTTGCTTTGTCTTCGTGATCATACAATTAAAGTCATGTTTTATTTCATGACAATTCTTTGAAAAAATGCTTCAGGATTTGAGTCCACTTGTTTAAAATTTCCATTGAAAGTTCCACTCTTGTCTGCAGCTCATCTGGTTTTGGCACCCATTGAGGGAAAAGTTTGTTAGAATTTAATATTTTAGTCAGAATTGTATAAGCTGAACCTGTTGAGACATCAGTGATGTTGGCCATTATTTGTACTGTTAATTGTTTGTCCTCTTTATTTAGGGCATGGACTAGATGAGTTTTTCCTCACAGATTAATGTGGATGGTTTGCCACTATGGGCTTCATTTTCAAAATCAACCTGTCCTTTCTTAAAATGATTTATCTGTTTGAAAATTGCTGATTTATTTAGGATATTGTTCTCATTAAATTTTTGTAAAGCAATAATGATTTCACCATTCTTCTACCCAAGCTGCCCCATAAATTTGCTATTTGTTCTTGCTTCAATTTTAACAGAATACATTTTGCTCTGATAGTGAATCTTTGAAATTTCAAACTTTTTCTTATCCTCAAATTACATACTGTTCATATAAGTTATAACAAGTTAGTATGAGTTTATTCTAAACCAAAATAATTCAATTCTATGCATAATTTCTTCATAACAATTTTTCTGTGAACTTTTTCAACAGCTCTCATATATCAGGAAGCCCACCTGGAAAATTCTGTTCTGGGTTCAATAAGACCAATTCTGACTAGCCAGCTCCATATGGCTCTAGGCTAGTATGAAAACATTATTATTATAATTGCTTTTACTCCATAGGTCAAGAAATTAAGTTGAGGATTCTGCTGATTGCATATAAGCCCACTCTAAATACATGTTCAGAAACTAGGGAAGTTAATACTGGGTGAACTTTTAGATGCAATGGACCCATTGTGAGACAGGCCAGTACCAGGAATCCATTTATTACCTGACCCCTATATACCTCTACTCTAACAGGATGATGGCATTTTCATAACTTGGACCTTTTATCCAAAAGATATTGAGAGTCTAGGGTTTTCCCTTTCCTAGTTATACCAGGTAAAGTTCCCAAGTCTGTTTGAGGAAAAACTGAAGGAATCACCACTATTATTTCTTGTTATGGTATTTCAGGGTCCTTTATCAAGGAAAACTCACTTTTTTTTTTAAATTTTTTATTGGATTTTAGGTTTTGGGGTACATGAGCAGAGCATGCAAGAGAGTTGCGTATGTACACACATGGCAGTGTGCTTTGCTTTTCTTCTCCCCTTCACCCACATTTGGCGTTTCTCCCCAGGCTATCCCTCCCCACCTCCCCATCTCACTGGCCCTCCCCTGTTCCCCACAATAGACCCCAGTGTTTAGTACTCCCCTTTCTGTGTCCATGTGTTCTCATTTTTCATCACCCACCTATGAGTGAGAACATGAGGTGTTTCATTTTCTGTTCTTGTGTCAGTTTGCTGAGGATGATGTTCTCCAGATTCATCCATGTCCCTACAAACGACACAAACTCATCATTTCTGATTGCTGCATAATATTCCATGGTGTATATGTGCCACATTTTCCCAATCCAGTCTATTATCAATGGGCATTTGGGTTGATTCCAGGTCTTTGCTATTGTAAACAGTGCTGCAATGAACATTCGTGTACATGTGTCCTTATAGTAGAACGATTTATAGTCTTTTGGATATATACCCAGTAATGGGATTGCTGGGTCAAATGGAATTTCTATTTCTAAGGCCTTGAGGAATCGCCACACTGTCTTCCACAATGGTTGAACTAATTTACACTCCCACCAACAGTGTAAAAGTGTTCCTTTTTCTCCACATCCTCTCCAGCATCTGTTGTCTCCAGATTTTTTAATGATCGCCCTTCCTGACACCTTACACTAAAATTAACTCCAGATGGATTAAAGACTTAAACATAAGATCTGGCACCATAAAAACCCTAGAAGGAAATCTAGGCAAAACTATCCAGGACATAGGAGTAGGCAAGGACTTCATGAACAAAACACCAAAAGCATTGGCAACAAAAGCCAAAATAGACAAATGGGACCTAATGAAACTCCACAGCTTCTGCACAGCAAAAGAAACAGTCACTAGAGCAGATCGGCAACCAACAGAATGGGAAAAAATTTTCGCAGTCTACCCATCTGACAAAGGGCTGATATCAAGAATTTACAAAGAACTCAAACAGATTTACAGGAAAAAAACAAACAAGCCCATTCAAAAGTGGGCAAAGGATATGAACAGATACTTTATGAAAGAAGACATATATGAGGCCAACAATCATATGAAAAAATGCTCATCGTCACTGGTCATCAGAGAGAAGCAAATCAAAACCACATTGAGATACCATCTCATGCCAGTTAGAATGGCGATCATTAAAAACTCACTTTTTTTAACTGATGGGATCTGGGGATTAGAACTGGCCTGAGGTTTGGAACTGGGCAATGGAAAATTGCTTTATTAGCGTGGTTGATCTTTGTTGGTTGCTCATCTATTTTGCTTCTAGGAAGACTATGCTCTACAAGGCATATCCAAAGATCCTTATGAATCAGAACTTTTTAAAGGTCATTATGACCCTTCTGCCCATTTTTTAAATTTTTATTTTAATTTCCAGAGAACATGTGCAGGATATGCAGGTTTGAAACATAGGGAAATGCGCATCATGGTGGTTTTGCTGCACCTATCAACCCATCACCTTAGTATTAAGCCCAGTATCCATTAGCTGTTTTTCCTGATGCTCTCCCTCCCCCAAACCCCACTGACAGGTGCCAGTCTCTGTACAGCTCCCACATATGAGTGAGAATATGTGGTGTTTGGTTTTCTGTTCCTGTGTTAGTTTGCTGGGGATAATGGCCCCTAGCTCCATCCATATTCCTGCAAAGGACATGATCTCATTCCTTTTTATGGATGAATAATATTCCATGGTTATATGTACCACATTTTCTTTATCCAGTGTATCACTGATGCACATTTGGGTTGATTCCATGTCTTTGCTATTGTGAATAGTGCTGCAACAAACATACATGTATCTTTATAGTAGAATGATTTCTATTCCTTTGGGTATATACCCAGTAGTGGAATTGCCAGGTCAAATGTTATTTCTGGTTCTAGGTCTTTGAGGAATCACCACACTGTCTTCCACAGTGGTTGAACCAATTTCCATTCCCACCAACAGTGTAAAAGCATTCCTATCTCTCCACAACCTCAGGAGCATCTGTTGTTTCTTGACGTTTTAATAATTGCCATTCTGACTGGCATGAGATGGTATCTCATTGTGGTTTTGATTTGCATTTCTCTAATGATTAGTGATGTTAAACTTCTCTTCATATGTTTCTTGGCCACATGTATGTCTTCTTTTGAGCAGTGTCTGTTCATTTCCTTTGTCCCCTTTTTCGTGTTTTTTTTTTTTTTTGTAAATTTTTTAAGTTCCATGTAGACTCTGGATATTAGGCCTTTGTCAGATGGATAGATTGCAAAAATTTTCTCCCATTCTGTAGATTGTCTGTTCTCTATGATGATAGGGTTTCTTTCTGTGCAGAAGCTCTTTAGTTTAATTAGATCCCATTTGTCAATTATTGCTTTTGTTGTGATTGGTTTTGACATTTTCATCATGAAATCTTTGCCGGTGTCTATGTCCTGAATGGTATTGCCTAGATTTTCTTCCACGATTTTTGGTTTGGAGTTTTACATTTAAGTTTTCAATCCATCTTGAGTTCATTTTTGTATAAAGTGTAAGGGAGGCATCCAGTTTCAATTTTCTGCATATATCTAACCAGTTCTCCCACTACCATTTATTAAATAGGAACTCTTTCCCCATTCATTGTTTTTGTCAAGTTTGTCAAAGATCAGTTGACGGTAGATGTGCAGTCTTATTTCTGAGTTCTCTATTCTCTTCCATCGGTCTATATGTCTGGATTTTTTTTTTTTTTTTTTTGCTTTTAGCAATACCATGCTATTTTGGTTACTGTTGCCGTATAGTATGGTTTGAAGTAAGGTAGCATGATGCCTTCAGTTTTGTTCTTTTTGCTGAGAATTGCCATAGCTATACAAGCTTTTTGTTTTTTGTTCCATAAGAATTTTTAAATACTGTTTTCTAATTCAGTGAAGAATATTAATGGTAGTTTGATGGGAATAGCATTGAATCTATAAATTACTTTGGACAGTGTGGGCATTTTCACAGTATTGATTCTTCTTATCCATGAGCATAGAATGTTTTTTCCACTTGTTTGTGTTCTCTCTGATTTTCTTGAGCCGTGGCTTGTAGTTCTCCCTGAAGAGCTCCTTCACTTCCCCTTTTAGTTGTATTCCTAGGTATTTTATTCTCTTTGTAGCAACTGTGAATGGGAGTTCATTCATGATTTGGCTATCTGTTTGCCTGTTGTTGGTGCATAGGAATGCTTGTGAATTTTGCACTTTGATTTTGTATCCTGTTGCTGCCCGTTTTGGGACTTATGCTCACTTTTCGCTTGGTGGTTAAGTGGTGTGGCCTTGTCTCTGCTATTCTGGGATTCTGCAATTAACTTGCCTCCTGAGGATCAGTTCTGTACAGCATCCGTTACCACCAGAAACAGCTTGGAAGATGTTTACTGTTTGACTTCAAGTATCACTATAAAGCTAGAGTAATCAAAACTATATTGTAACTCCTAAGAATAGAAAAATATATCGTGGAACAGAATAAAGAAATAGGTTACACTGAAATATCCAAGTGGCTTTTGATGAAGTGAGAAAATATTTTCAATGGGAAAGGAGCCTTTAAACAAATGGTCCATAATCTCATACAGAAAAATACTGAAACTTTATTGCAACCCCAGACCCTATATAAAGTTTAGTTTTACATGAGTAACGTACCCAAACTTAAAAGTCAAAACCATAAAATTTTAAGGAAAATATCTTCACACCTTGGAGGTAGGCAAAGATTTCTTATTCAGGGCACAGAAAGCGATAAGTGTAAAATTTTTAAAATCATAAGTATTATTTAATGTTTACTGAAAGATAATAAACTAGACTCATATATTATAGCCTCTCTCACTGAAGATCATACTAAAATTTATACATGTGAACTTTATTTTTTTCATTCTAGTTAATGATAAGGACATGAAATGTCATCAGTAAATGAACAAATCAGTTAAATTCTGTCAGACAAAAGCTGTGGTTACTGTAGCAATAAAGCAGAGCTTAGAATATTAGCACAAAAAGAATATAGGGAAGAAATAAACAAATTCGTCACAAAGAACCATGGAGAGCCAGGGAATTCAGCAAAAACACTGGTATAGCAATGGAGGACAGGAGTGAGATGCAGGGCTGAAAACAGGAGGCGTAATTTATTACAAAGTGTGATAAATGTCATGTCTCTCACTCGTATTTTTGTTTTGTTTCTTCTATGCACCAGGTAATATTATACTGCCCTGCCCCTGAAGTCAGAGATGCCAAGTGACTTGACTTGTTTAATTAGATGTTAATGAAAGTAATATCTGGCACTTCCTTTAACATCTATGACACTTTACTCAACTTTTATTTCTGTGGCACTCTACTCTCTTGGTTTGATTCTCACCCTTGAGATACAAAAACTTACTCTCTTTAACAGTCATCTTTTCCTGCCCATTCCCTAAATCCTGTGTTCTTTGTAGTTCTGTCCTAATCATCACAGATTTTCCACAGATGATCTCATTTATTCTAAGCTTTAATTACTATCTGCCCTCTGACTCTCAAATATACTGTATTAGTTCATTCTCACATTGCTATAAAGACATACCTGAGTCTGGGTAACTTATGAAGAAAAAAAGGATTAATTGACTGAAAGTTCCACCAGCTGTACAGGAGGCATGGCTGGGGAGGCCTCAGGAAACTTACAATCATGGTGAAAGGTGAAGGGGAAGCAGGCACAATCTTCACATGCATAGCAGGAGAGAGAGAGCAAAAAGGGAAGTGCCACACACATTTAAACAATCAGATCTTATGAGAATTTGCTCACTATCATGAAAACAGCATGGGAAAATCCACCCCCCTGATTCAATTACCTCCCACCAAGCACCATCTCAACATTGGGAATTACAATTCAACATGAGTTCTGGGTGGAGACACAGAGCCAAAATATATTATTCCATGCCTGGCCTCTCTGAAATCTCAAATTCCTCTCACATTTCAACACACAATCTTGCATTCCAGTCTCTGACAGTCTTACTCATTCTAGCATTAACTCAAAAGCCCAAGTCCAAAGTCTCATCTGAGACAGAGCAAGGCCCTTGCCCTATTAACCTATAAAAATCAAATCAAGTTTATTACTTCCAGGATACAATGAGGGCACAGGGAATATGTAAATGCTCTCATTCCAAACTGGAGAAATCAGCCAAAACTAAGGAACTACAGGCCTCATGCAAGTAGTCCTAAATCTTTTTTTAAAATATATTTTAATGCACTTTAGGTTCCGGGGTACATGTGCAGAACCTGCAGGATTGTTGCACAGGTACATACATGGCAATGTGGTTTACTGCCTCCATTCCCTCATCACCTATATCTGGCATTTCTCCCCATGTTATCCCTCCCCAACCTCACTACCCCCCACTGTCCCTCCCTCAGTCTCCCCAAACAGACCCCGGTGTGTGATGCTCCCATCCCTGTGCCCATGTGTTCTCATTGTTCAGCACCCACCTATGAGAACATGAGGTGTTTTATTTTCTGTTCTTGTGTCAGTTTGCTGAGAATGATGGTTTCCAGATTCACCCATGTCCCTACAAAGGACACAAACGCATTGTTTTTATGGCTACATAATATTCCATGGTGTATATATGCCACATTTTCCTTGTTCAGTCCATCATTGATGGACATTTGGGTTGGTTCAAGGTCTTTGCTATTGTAAACAGTGCCGCAATGAACATACATTTGCATGTGTCTTTACAATAGAACGATTTATAATTCTTTGGATATATACCCAGTAATGGTATATATCAAATGGAGTTTCTATTTCTAGTTCCTTAAGGAATCACCACACTGTCTTCCACAATGGTTGAACTAATTTACATTCCCACCAACAGTGTAAAAGTGTTCCTATTTCTCCACATCACACAAGTGTGTGTGATGATCAAGTCATGGTGGATAAGCTTTTTGATATGCTGTTGCAATCAGCTTGCCAGTATTGTATTGAAAATTTTTGCATCTATGTTCATCAAGGATATTGGCCTGAAGTTTTCTTGTTTAGTCTTTGCCGGGTTTTGGTATCAGGATGATGTTGTTCTTATAAAATGATTTGGGAAGAATTCCCTCTTTTTGGATTGTTTGGAATAGTTTCAGAAGGAGTGGTACAAGCTCCTCTTTGTATGTCTGGTAGAATTCAGCTGTGAACCCATCTGGACCTGGGCTCTTTTTGGTTGGTAGGCTATTAATTGCTGCCTCAACTTCAGCCCTTGTTATTGGTCTATTCAGGGTTTCAGCTTCTTCCTGGTTTAGGCTTGGGAGGGTGTTAAGTGTCAAGGAATTTATCCATTTCTTCCAGGATTTACTGGTTTACATGAATAGAGTTGTTTGTAGTAATCTCTGATGGTAGTTTGTATTTCTGTGGAATCTATGGTGATATCCCCTTTATTGCTTTTTATTGTATCTATTTGATTCTTCTCTCTTTTCTGTTTTATTAATCTGGCTAGTAGTATGTCTGTTTTTCTGATCTTTTAAGAAAAACCAGCACCTGGAAATTTATTAATTTTTTGAAGTTTTTTTGGTCTCTATCTACTTTAGTTCTGCTCTGATCTTAGTTATTTCTTGTCTTCTGCTAGGTTTCGAGTTTTTTTGATATTGCTCCTCTAGCTCTTTCAATTTTGATGATAGGGTGTCGATTTTAGATCTTTCCTTGCTTTTCATATGGGTATAATTTGTTGCTATAAATTTTCCTCTAGACACTGCTTTAAATGTGTCCCAGAGATTCTGGTACATTGTGTCTTCATTCTCGTCAGTTTCGAAGATCATCTTTATTTCTGCCTTCATTTCATTGTTTATCCAGTCAACATTCAAGAGCCAGTTGTTTCCATGAAACTGTGTGGTTCTGAGTTAGTTTCTTAATCCTGAGATCTAATTTGATTGCACTGTGGTCTGAGAGACTATTTGTTATGATTTTTGTTCTTTTGCATTTGCTGAGGGGTGATTTACTTCCAATTATATGGTCAATTTTAGAGTAGGTGTGATATGGTGCTGAGAAGAATGTATATTCTGTGGATTTGGGGTGGAGAGTTCTGTAAATGTCTATTAGGTTTGCTTGGTTCAGATCTGAGTTCAAGTCCTGGATATCCTTATTAATTTTCTGTCTCATTGATCTGTCTAATATTGACAGTGGAGTGTTAAAGTCTCCCACTATTATTGTGTGGGAGTCTGCTCTCATTGTAGGTCATTAAGAACTTGCTTTTTGTGTATCTGAGTGCTCCTGTATTGGGTGTATTTATATTAAGGATCATTAGCTCTTCTTGTTGCATTGATCCTTTCACCATTATGTAATGACCTTCTTTGTCTCTTGTGACCTTTGTTGGTTTAAAGTCTATTTTATCAGAGACTAGGATTGCAACTCCTGATTTATTTTGCTCTCCATTTGCTTGGTAAATCATCCTCCATCCCTTGGTTTTGAGCCTATGTGTATCCTTGCACATGAGATGGGTTTCCCGGATACAGCACATCGATGGGTCTTGAGTTTTATCCCATTTGCTAATCTGTGTCTTTTGATTGGGGCATTTAGCCCATTTCCATTTAAGGTTAATATTGTTATATGTAAATTTGATCCTGCCATTTTGATGCTAGCTGGTTCTTTTGCTCATTAGTTGATGCAGTTTCTTCACTGTGTTGATGCTCTTTACCATTTTTGGGGTGGCTGTACTGCTTGTTCCTTCCTATGTTTCGTGCTTCTTTCAGGAGCTCTTTTAAGGCAGGCCTGGTGGTGATGAAATCTCTGAGCAATTGCTTGTTTGTTAAAGATTTTATTTCTCCTTCAAGTATTATGCTTAGTTTGGCTGAATATTACATTCTAGGTTGAAAGTTCTTTTCTTTAAGGATGTTCAATATTGGCCCCCACTCTCTTCTGGCTTGCAGGGTTTCTGCCAAGAGATCTGCTGTGAGTCTGATGGGCTTCCTTTTGTGGGTGACTAGACCTTTCTCTCTGGCTGCCCTTAGCATTTTTTCCTTCATTTCAACCCTGGTGAATCTGATGATTATGTGCCTTGGGGTCACTCTTCTAGAGGAATATCTTTGTGGTGTTCTCTGTATTTCCTGGACTTGAATATTGGCCTGCCTTGCTAGGTTGGGGAGGTTTTCATGGATAATATCCTGAAGAGTATTTTCCAGCTTGCATTAATTCTCTCTGTCACATTCAGGTACACCTATCAAATATAGATTAGGTCTTTTCACATAATTTCATATTTCTTGGAGGCTTTGTTTATTTTTTTATTCCTTTTTCTCTAATCTTGCCTTCTTGTTTTATTTCATTGAGTTGATCTTCAATCTCTGATATCTTTTCTTCTGCTTGATCTATTCAGCTATTGAAATTTGTGTATACTTCGCAAAGTTCTCGTACTGTGTTTTCAGCTCCATCAATTCTTTTATATTCTTCACTAAGCTGTTTATTCTCACTAGCTTTTCATCAAACATTTTACCAAGGTATTTCGTTTCTTTGCATTGGGTTAGAACATGTTCTTTTAGCTCAGAGAAGTTTATTATTACCCACTTTCTGAAGCCTGTTTCTGTCAATTCATCAGACTCATTTTCCATCCAGCCTTGTTCCCTTGCTGTTAAGAAGTTGTGATCCCTTGGAGGAGGAGAGGCTTTATGATTTTGGGTGTTTTCAGCATTTTTGTGCTGGTTTCTTCCCATCTTTGTGGATTTATCCACCTCTGGTCCTTGTAGTTGGTGACATTCAGATAGGGTCTCTGAGTGCATGTCCTGTTTGTTGATGATGAAGTTATTTCTTTCTGTTTCTTAGTCTTCTTTCTAATAGTCAGGTCCCTCTGCTGTAGGACTGCTGAGGTCCACTCTAGACCCTCCTTGCCTTGAGATCACCTGCAGTGGCTGCAGAACAGTAAGGATTGCTGTCACTTTCTTCTTCTGTTATCTTTGTCCCAGAAGGCTACCTGCAAGATGTCAGCCTGAGCTCTCCTTTATGAGGTGTCTCTTTGGACATAGAGCGGTTGGGTAGCTACTTGAGAAGACAGACTGTCCCTTATAGGAGCTCAAGTCTGAGCTGTGAGCTCCATTGTTCCATTCAGAGCTGCTGGATAGGTACATTTAAGTCTGCTGCAGCAGAACTCATAACTGCCTTTTTTTCCGAGGTGCTCTTTCCTGTTAAGGTGGGGCTTTATTTATAAGATCCTGATGTGCCGCTGCCATTTTTCAGAGATGCCCTGCCCAGTGAGGAGTAGCTTAGTCACAGTCTGCCAGCAGAGGTGTTGCTGAACTGCCGTGGGCTCTGCCCAGCTGCTGTCTTAACTTCCTTGCAGTTTTGTTTATAGAGGTATAGTTAGAACTGCCTCAGTAATTGCAATCTGCCTCAGAAATGGCAGGCTGCCTCAGTAATGGCAGAATGCCTCGGTAATGGTGGACTGCCTTGGTAATGGTGGACTGCCTCAGTAATGGCAGACTGCCTCAGTAGTGGTAGACTGCCTCAGTAATGGCAGAGACCCTTCCCCTCACAGAGCTAGCCCGTCCCAGGTCCAGCTGTGCTTGCTGGGAAATTCTCTATCCAGAACATTTCAGATTGCTGGTCTTTGTAGGGGTGGGACCCGCCAAGCCAGATCACCTGGCTCCCTGTTTCAGCCCCCTTTTCTTCAGTTGAATGGGTGACTGTCTCCCAGCCACCATTCTGTCATTCCAGGCACCACTTGAATCAGCCATCCAGATTTGTGTGGGTTTTTCTGCAGAGACCTGCTGCGCCCACTGAAACAGGCATGCTGGAGACTCATGGTGCTTTTCCACCTGGGAATCTCCTGGTCTCTGGGCAGTAAAACCTCATTTGGAAATGCAGTGATCACTCACCCTCTGCTTTATCGCTGGGAATTGCATTCCAGAGTTGTTCCTATTTGGCCATCTTGGATCTCTCATTAAATCTTAAAGCTCCAGAATAATGTCCTTTGATGTCATGTCTAACACTCAGGACATGTTGATACAAGGGGTGGCTTTCAAGGCCTTGGGTATCTCCACTCCTGTGGCTTTGCTGGATACAGCCCCTGGAACTGACCTTGAGTGACTGCAGCTTTTCCAGGTGCATAGTGCAAGCTGCTAGTGGTGCTACCATTCTAGGGTCTGGAGAACAGTGGCCCCCTTCTCACAAATCCACTAAGCAGTGCCCCAGTGGGGACTCTGTATGGGGGCTCCAACCCCACATTTCACCTCTGCACTGCCCTCATAGAGGTTCTCCATGAGAGTTCCTCTCCTGCAGCAGACTTCTGCCTAGACATCCAGGTGTTACCATACATCCTCTGAAATCTAGGTGGAGGTTCCTAAAACCCAACTCTTGCCTTCTGTGCACCTGCAGGCTCAACAACATATGGAAGATGCTGAGGCTCCGGGTTTACACCCTCTGAAGCAATGGCCCAAGCTGTACCTTGGCCCCTATTAGACATGGCTAGAGCTAGAGCAGTGCACTATGTTCTAAGGCTGTACAGAGCAGCAGGGGTATTGGTCTGGCCCATAAAACCATTTTTCCCTCCTAGGTCTCCAGGCCTGTGATGGGAGGGGCTGCTCTGAAGGTCTCTAAAATGTTCTAGAGGCATTTTTCGCATTGTCTTGGCTATTAACATTTGGCTTTTCTTAATTCATGCAAATTTCTGAAGCCTTGAATTTCTCCCCCAAAAATGAATTTTTCTTTTCCACCACAGGGTTAGGCTGCAAATTTTCCAAACTTTTATGCTCTACTACCCTTTTAAATATAAGTTCTAGTATCAGGTCATTTCATTGTTTATGCAAATAAGTGTAGGCTTTTAGAAGCAGCCAGGCCATGTCTTGAATACTTTGATGCTTAGAAATATCTTCCACCAGATACCCTAAATCAACTCTCTCAAGTCCAAAATTCCACAGATGTCTAGAGCAGGGGCACAACACTGCCAGTTTCTTTACTAAAGCATATCAAGAGTGACCTTTACCTTAGTTCCCAATAAGTTTCTCATCGCTATGTGAGACCACCTCAGCTTGAACTTCACTGTCCATATCACTGTCAGTATCTTTCCTCATCCTCCTCCTTCTTCTGAGCCTTCAAAACTCTTCTAACCTTTGTGTATTAACCAGTTCCAAAGTTGTTTCCACATTTTCAAGTATCTTTATAGCAAGACCCCATTTCTTTAGTATCAATATTCTGTATTAGTCCATTCTCGCATTACTGTAAAGACATACAGAAACTGGATAATTTATGAAGAAAAGAGGTTTGTTGAATCACAATTCCATAGGTTATACAGAAGGCATGTCTGGGAAGGCCGAAGGAAATTTACAATCATGATAGAAGGTGAAGGAAAAGCAGGCACAATCTTCATGTGGCAAAACAGCAGAGAGAGCAAAGGCGGAAGTGCCACACTCTTTTAAACCATCAGATCCCAAGAAAACTCATTCACTATCATGAGACCGGGATAGGGAAAACCCACTTCCATGATCCAATCACCTCCTACCAGGTCTATTCCCCAACACTGGGAATTACAACTCAACAGGAGATTTGGGTGGGGACACAGAGCCAAACCATATCATATATTGTTCACATATATCTACTAGTTATCTGATACCATACTGACCCATGTGTTTAACTATTTACTGACCTATTTTACTTAGATATTTCATAGACAAGTGATACTAAATGTTTTAAAACTTTCATTTTGGGGCCGGGCACGGTGTCTCACGCCTGTAATCCCAGCACTTTGGGAGGCCAAGGTGGGTGGATCACGAGGACAAGAGATCAAGACCATGGTGAAACCCATCTCTACTAAAAACACAAAAAAATTAGCTGGGCATGGTGGTGCGTGCTTGTAATCCCAGCTACTCAGGAGGCTGAGGCAGGAGAATTGCCTGAACCCAGGAGGCGGAGGTTGTGGTGAGCCGAGATCATGCTATTGCACTCCAGCCTGGGTAACAAGAGCGAAACTCTGTCTTAAAAAAAAAAAAAAAAAAAAAAAAAACTTTCATTTTTTTCAAAGCCTGTTCTTTCTCCTGACTATTCTATTCCCATGAATGATATTATCATTAGTGATAGCACCATACTAGAACAAACTGTACACCAGATCTTTATCATAAATTTTAAAATCAAGTATTGTACATTCCCCAATTTTTTGGCATCTCTCTTTTATGAGCAATTTTATTTTCAATCAACACACAAGAACAGACACAAAGTCAACTGATGACCACTTTGGTCAACTTTTAAAGTCATCTTTACTTAAATCTCATTTATATATAATAAAATTTTAATTAGATATTTGGAGGAATTATAAGAAACATGTACACTTATATAACCAACACACATTTACAAAATTATAAACTTCCATCAAGATACAAAGTTTCTTCTTTTCAGGTAATCACCCTCCATGTCCAGGTGACCATTGGTCTAGTCTCTAATGTTATGGATTAGTTTTGGTTGCTCAAGAATGTTCAAGAACCTCATTTAAATCCTTAAAAAATGTGTTTGTCTTATTACTGAAGTGGAAGGTTATATGTTTTTAGTACAAATTCTTTGGTGGATGTGTGCATTGCAAAAATTTCTTTTTACCTGTACCTTGCATTTCATTATTTTAATATGTTCTGAAGATTGTGTTTTTAATTTAGATTAAGATTATGTCATATATATATTTTCTATTACAGTTAGTGTGCTTTGTGTTTTATTTAAAAAAAAAAAAAACCTTCTTTGTCTACTCCAAGGTCACAAAGATTCTCACTGGGAAGTTTTAAAGTTTTAATGTTTATGTTTAGATGTATAATGAATGTTGAAATAGTTTTGTATAGTATGAAGTAGGGGCCAAGGTATGTTTTGTTCCATGTGGATGAAGTTATTGTCACTTTATATTTTTTAAACCAACCTATTCTTCCTCAATGAATTACTTTATTGCCTTTAAATAAAAATAATGCTCATACAAGAGTGGGTCTATTATAACACTCCCTTTCTGCTTCATTGATTTGTACAGCTATCTTTATGCTAATACCAAGCTGTCTTGATTACCAGATCTTTATCATAAATTTTAAAATCAGGTAATATACATCCTCCCAATCTTTTGCTTTTAAAAAATTTTTTTTTCAAAATTAGCTTTGGCTAATCTGTGCCCTCTGCATTTCCATACCAATTTTAGAATCAGTTTGTCAATATGTAAAATAAATATGATTTATCTGGAATTTTGATGATTAAATCTATAGGTCAATTTAGGGAGAATAAACAAAACTGGAGAGATGCTAAAACTTTCAGAGCCTCTGATTTTTTAAATCTGTAAAGTGAAAAAAATACTTTAGATGTGTGTTATATAGATAGGTAAGATATTTTATGCCAAATTTTTGACCTTGCCTGGCACATAATAAATGCCCACCAATATTTATTACTATTATTAACCAGTTTCACATGAGTCAGCTTATGGGTTTCTGACCCTAAGCCATGTAAATGGAGCAGGGCTTTGCACCATCAAGCATTTATTAGAACTCCTCAATAGATATTTACTTTAAAGAAATGGGCCAGTTGTGGCAGCTCACACCTGTAATCCCAACACTTTGGGAGGCTGAAGTGGGTAGATCACCTGAGGTCAGAAGTTCAAAACCAACCTGGGAAACATGGCAAAACCCCATCACTATTAAAAATACAAAAATTAGCTGGGTGTGGTGGCACATGCCTGTAGACCCAGCTACTCAGAAGGCTGAGGCAGGAGAATGGCTTGAACCTGGAAGGCAGAGTTTGCAGTGAGCCGAGATCACACCACTGCACTCCAGCCTGGGTGACAGAGTGTGACTGTGTCTCAAAAAAATAAATGAATGAATATTTAGGTAATAAATTGTCTTGCTGGAAATCACACAGCTAGTGAGTAGTGAAGGCAAGTCTTGAATCAAATAAGTCTTCTAATTCTCATAGGCACTTCAGTATAAATGTATAGAGAGAGGCATGGAAGGAGGGAAGAAGGGAGACAACTTGGAACAATGATTCATTCTACACAGAACGAGGATAGGAGCTGACAAAAGAAGAGACTAGCTCTGTTCATTGCTTCTCTTCGTTCAGTATCTTTGAGCTCACCACACTTTCCTCTCCTCAATCCTCACTGGCTCCTTAGTTATCCAAAGAATTTTCAGCCTTCCTATAATGGACATAAAGTTTTAAACTCTTATGAAGGCCTGGCTTCCCAACCATTTGGTCAGCCAAATATATTGGGAGCTCAATTAGCCCTCCATCTGCAGTACATTCCTGAGCATGTTGCCCGCAGATGGCCCATGTGGGTTGGCCCTTAGGCCATTTCCTGACAGCTGACAGGCAGTTGACAGAGAACAGGGATGTATATTTTGGTGCATGTCATCCCGCCTGCTTGGCTATACTTGTCTTGTTTGATGGTTTTCACTTTTCAGGATGACCTCATGTTGGAAGCTTTTGTATAATTAATAAACTCCTTCTCTGTCAGCCCTTTTCTGGCTTCCTGTCCATTTCAGGTGCTGTTTCCTAGCTAAGTTTAATTATTGAAAGAATAACTCAAATGAATTAGTGGACAAAGGCTATCGATTAACAATTTTTATGCCTGGCAGGTCTAGCATTTAGTAGAAACAACTCGACTAATATTTGAAGGCATATGTAAACATTTACTTAGTGGTTTGGTGCCAAGTTTCAGTGGAATATTAATTTTTATGGACATAGTAATAAACTTGTGCTACTTTGGGGTGAAAAATAAGGGCATAATGGAAACACTGACATATTCCTGGAAAATTCTAACATACCCAACTTAAAACTATAAACATTTTACTAACTGAAGGGCGTGTAATAAATTGGTTAAACTGTGGGATACATTTCAGTAGAATAAGTTTAGTTTCTTTAAGCCAATTAGCAGTGCTAAAACAATCATGCTTAAACAATGTATTTATCCAAATCTGACACATACAGACCGTTTAATGTAATTCAACAGTGAGTAGTACCTAGATGCTAAGATTCATGCAAAAGCAGTGAAGATGGGGAAATTACAGCCCCTGCTCAAAAAACTTTGTTCAAGGAGGTTCTTCTGACATCCTGAGAAGTACCAGAATCTCCAGACCTTGGAGGAATGAATATTCATGATGAAACAGAGGGCATGGCTGATGTTATAGGAAGGTTTCAACAAAGGAAATAGATCTTTGAACTTGAGGTAAGATAGAATCTGTTCCTGAGGTACCAAAGAACTCCTGAAATATTCTGAGTGTTTAATGAATTGAGCATCATGGAAATCATAGGGCCATATAGGGTGATTCTGTGATATTTGGACCACACATTGTGACTTAGTTCAATGTCTAGGACACAAAAACAAACAAAAATGTAGGTTTTGCTAAAGTTTAAATTGTTGACTAAGCCTAGGCTTTGAGAAGTTGCAGGGAACAAAAATACCTTTTAGGGATTTTTTAAAGCATATTTTGGGGAGAATTTTTAGAAACTATTGTTCCATTTATTTAGGAAGCCTAAATTTAATTAGACCATTTTGCAAGTTTATTTATAACACAGACTCAATTGATTACTTGAGATTTTTTTTTTTACATGGGTTACTCTCAAGCAATCTTTACCCATTCCAAGCTATGTTTAAATAATGCATACTAAGTCACATTCTCGAATACCCTGGGAGGGCAAGATTTTTTTTTTAAGCTATTTTTTTAAAAAAGGTATCCAGGCAAACTTAGTACACTTAAACTATCAACATATGTGGACCAACATATTGGAACATGTTAGAGTTCAACTCTTCATTTATTTGTGAATGCTGTACATGATTAGTAAATATGAATTAAGATAGACCATGTATCATTTAAGAGAAAAAATTTTATTGAGAAAAATCTCAAATAAAAATCCAAATATGACCATTAGAGATGGTCAAAGAACTTAATTTCTTTAAGCTTTGGCTTTGTGAAGAATAAAATATATAACCCTATGTCTTTTGTGGGAGAATTGTGAGAATGAAATAAGATGACATGTAATTTGCTTAGCATAGAACATAATGTATCAGTAGCACTCAAAAGATACAGCCATTTTATTAGAACGAGTGGGCTGGACTATGTTTTACTGTCATGAAGATAGCTGTGTGGGTTATCCCAATCTAGATTTTATTAATAGCTGTCCTGTTGAGGCCCAAGGATTATCTTAGATCCCTATACTGCTTGCATATGGGAACACTGAAATCTGTGTCCTCTGCACAGTTCAGTTCTATTATCCACAAGTTGCCTCTTTCATGGACTTGGTCTTTGCTTTCTCTCTCTAATTTTAGCCTCACACCCAGAGCTTCAAACTCACATTTTCCTATGCAGTTACGCCTACTCTTGCAGACTAAAGGAATTGCCTTCACCCTAACTCAAACTGCCTACATGTTGTACTTCTGGTCCCATTCTTTTGGCAACATGTAAAATTATGACATTGACAGAACCTAAACTGCTTAATTGTAGCTGGTTACCTTTCCCAAGTCAGCTTAACAGATTTGTATCTCAACAGTTCCTTGCAGAAAATGTTCTCTACTTCTTATAAAGGTTTGGTTAGGTAGGAACTTGTCTGGAGTAATCTCTATTAGAGCACAGGTTGGCAGAGTTATGATTTAAATGTAGCTCTAGTAAATACCTCAATAGTGTGAGGAAATATAAGTTAAGAGCATAAGCAACCTTATCTCTGACCTCATCTCCATAATTTGCAAGCTGTGTAATGCTACTTAAGTGATATGTGCTCTAAGCAGGACTTTTTTGGCTGGAAAAAAAAAGGATAATCGAGGTCCTTGCTGAATAAGGTAATTGTAAAAATTAAAGGAGATGTGGATATCACATAGTAAATTCTTAGTTGCCAGCAATTATTAAGGAAAGGCAATAGACTTAGTAAGTATTATAATATCTTTCTAAAATAGCGGCTGCCTGAAACTTGAAACTTGAAACTGGTCAGGGACTATTCTTGATTCTGAGATCTGAGATACAAGATGGCTGATCGCTAACAGCTCGGGATTGTAGCTCCCAGTGAAAGCGCAGAGAACGAGAGGACACCACACTTTCAGATGAATTTTCATCGCTCAAGGACCAGAAGATTCCCAGTGGAGGGGCCCACGGGTTGCCAGCACGACTCTTGTGGCCAGCACAGTGGTTTTGCTGGTGCCTCGGCATGGCGGCTCTTCGTGCAGAGTAAATGGGAGGAGATTCCCGGGCAGAAGAGCACCATCAGTCTTATCACTGCTGTTTTGGCCAGTGCAGTGGGTTGCTCGGATTCCAGCACTGGGAATCAATAAACTGGGCATCCACTCAGAAACCCAACAAGAAAGGCAGTAATCGTAAAGATGACAGATGGATAAATGTATAACAAAGGGAAGAAACCAGCCTAAAAAGGCTGAGAATACCCCAAATCAGAACCCCTCTCCCTCTACAGGGGATTACAGTTCCTCATAAGCAATGGGACAAGCCCTGATGGAAAAGGACTGTGTGCCATTAACAGAAGTAGGCTTCAGAAGGTGGATGATAAGAAACTTCTGGGAGTTAAAAGAACTTATTCTAACCCAATGTAAAGAAACTATGAACTTTGAAAAAACGTTTGACGAAATGCTAACAAGAATAGACAATATAGAGAGGAATATAAATGAACTAATGGAGTTGAAAAACACAACACAAAAACTTAGCAAAATATGCGCAAGTTTGAATAGCTGAATTGGTCAAGCAGAAGAAAGGATATCAGAGGTTGAAGACCTACTTAATGAAATAAAATGAGAAGACAATAATAGAGAAAAAAGGATAAAAAGGAATGAGCAAAGTCTCCAAGAAATATGGGACTATGTGAAAAGACCTAATTTACGTTTGATAAGTGTACCTGAATACGACGAAGGCAATGAATCCAAGCTGGAAAATACTCTTCAGGATATTATCCAGGAAAATTTTCCCAATCTAGCAGAGCAGGACACTATTCAACCCCTGGTAATACAGAGAACACCACAAAGATATTCTTCAAGAAGAGCAACCCCAAGGCACATAATCATTAGATTCACCAGGGTTGAAACGAAGGAGAAAATACTAAGGGTAGCCAGAGAGAAAGGTCAGGTTACCCACAAAGGGAAGCCTATTAGACTTACAGCAGATCTCTCAGCAGAAACCCTACGAGCCAGAAGAGAGTGAGGGCTGATATTCAACATCATTAAAGAACAGAACTTTCAGCCCAGAATTTCATATCCTGCCAAACTAAGCTTCACAATTGAAGGAAAAATAAAATCTTTTATGAACAAGCAAGTACTCAGAGATTTTATTACCACCAGGCTGGCTTTACAAGAGCTTCTGAAAGAAGCATTATACATAGAAAGGAACAACCAGTATTAGCCTTTCTAAAAATATACCAAAAAGTAAAGAGCATCAACATAAAGAAGAATTTACATCAGCAAATGGATAAAATAGCCAGTTAACATCAAATGGCAGTAACCCTAAATTTAAGTTGACTAAATTCCCCAATCAAAAGATACAGCCAAAACCTAACAGTATGCTACATCCAGACCCATTTCACATCCAAAGAGTCACAAAGACTTAAAACAAAGGGATGGAGAAAGATTTACCAACCAAATGAAGAGCAAAAATAAATAAATAAATAAAAAGCAGGAGTTGCAATTCTTGCATCTGATAAAATAGATTTCAAAGCAACAAAGAGTGATAAAAGGATCAATGCAACAATAACAGCTAACAATCCTAACACCCAAAAGCATAAGACCCATAAAGAGATTTAGACTCAACAAGACAGAAAATTAATAAGGATATCCAGGACTTGAACTCAGATCCAGAACAAGTAAACTCAATAAATATTTATAGAGCTCTCCACTTTAAATACACAAAATATACATTCTCCACCTTAAATACACAAAATATTGATCGGCCATTATTAATACCCATTTTTAGAATAAAGCTACATTACCATTCTCTCTCCCTCTTTTTCTTCCTCTTTCTTCCTCTCTTTCACTCCTTTTTTTTCCTTTCTTTCAAAAAAAAATGAAACTGGTCAGGGACTATTCTTTAGGTAAAAAAATAACTACAAGCGTATGTTTTTGGTGATTGGAGGGGTAGTGATAAGGGTTGCTAGATACAGCACAGGGGCATCCTTTAAATTGAATGGTTTTTGTGACACTAAGACTGAGACTCTAAGAATGTGTCAGGATTCCAACATAGGGCAGAAAAAAATGTTTGTTTTGTTTTGTTTTTGAGTTGTGTGCAGTAGTAAGCATAGATAGCTTTGGGAGGCAGAGATTTAACAGTGGGGCAGAAAAAAAAAAGACAACCTGGCTGTCAGACCAGTGAACTAATTTGTCTGCTTAAGTCAAAGACCCACTGGTTGCAGAATGGAAGATACTTCATGGCTCCAGTGAAATGAATTTCTGTTCAACTGATGTGGAAAATAAAAAGGAATTTTGCAAACACCTATCTTAAGTCTACCAGGGAGCTGCAGGTGTTGAGAGCTGTAAAATCTGCCAGCAATCAAAATTAAATCTACTTAATCACATTGAGGGGATGACTCCATGATATTCATAATGAAAAGTTATTTCACAGTTTTCACAAACTTCCCCTGGCTGCATGTCAAGCTGTGCATAAAAGGACTTGTCTGGGTCATTACTGCTTTGATTACTGCTAAGGGAGCCAGTGATGACTGGAGTATGAGCAGAAGTAGACTGGCATTTTATTACATAAGATTTGTGTCAAATCCAGCTCCAGTTATGCAATACCATTTCAGGATCTGTCCACCTTAACAATAGTTTTCACATGTAGCTACATATAAAAATCTGAGCTTTTCCATTTGATGAATACATGTCTTTACTACAAAACCAGTATGTTCTCAAAGTTTACCCATGAGATCTGTGGGGTTTAGAAGCAGGACAAATAGATACTTTAGGCTTGATATAATTAATGTATACATTTATAATCTGGCCATGTTATATGCTTTCTTTTTTAATGTTAAAATAACTAAAGAATTCTACTCCCTTAATTTCTGGAAGGATACAAAAAGACAACATATTAGGAAACCTTTGTGAATGTCAGTGGTTGATAAAGAAGTAAGGTGTATTAGGAAGGATTATTGTTGTTGCTGGTTTTTATAGGTTAGTTACATTCAATATTAGCTTATATTTTGTGAAACAAAAATGAAAAGTCACATCAAGTGCAGCTATACCTGCTGTGTCCATTTTAAGGATGTAGCATTATGCAGTAAAACAGAAGCATAGACTTTGGATCTAGAAAGAACTTCAAGGAGTTTGTGATTTTAGTGGCTACGGTACCAGAGTAATAACTCACAGTAGAGCCTCTAACTAGACAAACTGATGATAAGCTAAATTTGCTTCTAGAGTTTTGCATAGTTTTCTCCTTCCATATCAGAATTTCCACTTCTTTCTCACACCCAGACCTAAATTATTACATCCACAGCTCTTAGGAACTTTCTTACTTTATTACCATTTGTATATATGTATTTTCTCTTCAAGAAATGGTCACTATCCTGAGAGTAGGATAGTTATACCATTTAATTCATTGTTGTGTCTCCTGAAGTACCTACAATGTGAGCTTCTGTTCAAGAGCTAAACTGTGATAGACTATCAAGTTTTCACTCACCTGAATGCTTTCTTTCACCCCAGAGGATGCCCAAAGCTTTTCCTGAGACTCTAACCTTGAATCTTTGATGCCTGCTCCAGGTGCCACCCTCCACCTATGTGTTATGCAAAGCTTTATATCTTTCTGATTGGCTTCACAGAATTGATGGTCTAGCAGTTGGTTCTCCCTTTTCTTACCCTCCAGCTAGGCTAGTTCTCTTGACTCCTATTCTTAAGGATAAATAAGTCTCTTTCTGTGTTCTTGGAATAACCCTGGAATTACCCTCTTTAGCTAATTTGACCATTAAGACAGTTGTTTATTTTCCTGAATTCTAAATCTGTTATACTTTAATTATCACATAAGTTACATAAGTTCTCCTTTTCCTGATGTGATATTTATATTTTCACATTTTAATAGTATACTTTGAACCACGAGTGACAAAAATCATAATGTTCAACAATTTAAACTATCAGAATATTTATAGCCTCAGATGGAATGAAATTCAGGCTTGTTTCAGTAGCTCAACCAAGTCTTTGTGCTTGTCGCCACTTGGACACAGATGGCTGCTACTATTCCAGGCCCCTTGCCCTCTTAACCCATGCAGAAAGTTAGAAAGAAAAGTTAGTTTCTTCTCATGCATAGAAGAGATGTACATAAACAGAGGAGAAATAAAAGAGAAAGCCTTATCTAAAAGTCATTGAGTAGACTTCATCTGAGGTCTCTTGACCAGGGTTGGGTAAATGATCATTGTAGTTGTCTGAATGGTAGCCTCCAAAAAGATATGTCCATGCCCTAATCGCTGAAAACTATGAATTTTACTTTATGCCAAAAAAGTATCTTTGCAGAGTTAATTATATTAAGCAACTTCAGATGAAGATAGCATCCCAGTTTGCCCAGGTGGGCCCTAAATCCTATAACAAGTATCCTTATAAGAAACAAAGAGCACTTTGGGAAGCTGAGGCAGGCAGATCACTTGAGGTCAGGAGTTTGAAACCAGCCTGGACAACATGATGAAACCGTCTGTACTAAAAATGCAAAAATTAGCCAGGTGTGGTGGCAGGTACCTGTAATCCCAACTACTTAGGAGGCTGAGGCACTAGAATCGCTTGAACCTAGGAGGTGGAGGTTGCAGTGAGCTGAGATTGTACTACTACATTCCAGCTCTGGGTGACAGAGCAAGACTCTCTCTCAAAAAAAAAAAAAAAAAAAAGGAAAAAGAAAGAAACAAACAAAGGAAAAGAAAAAGAGGACGATATGATCATGGTGATTGAGATTGGAATGGTGCAGCCACACGTGAAGGAATGCCCACAGATAGAGAGGCTATAAGATGCAGACTTCTTCCCTAGAGTCACCAGGTGAAGTACAGCCCTACTGACAAACTTGATTTCAGACTTCTGGCCTCCAGAACGGTGAGAGAATAAATTTATCTGTTTTTAATAGACTTTGTCTTGTTTGTTTTTAATAGACTTTCTTTTTTAGAGCAGTTTCAGGTTCACAGCAAAGTTGAACAGAGAGTACAGAGAATTCGCTTTTACCCATTGTTACCAAATAACAACCTTCCCCACTATGAACAACCCACACCATAGTGGTACCTTATTTGCTACAATGGATGAACCTACATTGATACATCATTACCCAGAGTCCATGCTTTGCCTTAGGGTTCACTCTTAGTGGTGTACATTCTACTGGTTTTGACAAATGCATGATAGCATGTATCCACCATTAGAGTATTAGAATTGTTTCACTATCTTAAAAATTCTCTGAGAGAGAGAGAGAAAGTTTAGTATAAGTAATTGAATTATACAATTATGAAGGCTGGCAAGTCCAAAGATCTGTAGGGTAAATTGACAAAGTGGAAACCCAGGAGAAAACAATAAACAATGTTTCTGTTTTAGTCCAAAGACAGGAAAAGTCTTGTGTTTCAGTTTGGAGGTTGTCAGGTAGGAAGAATTCTATTCTATTTTGGGGATGGTCAGCCTTTGTTTTCTATTCAGACCTTCAATTAATTAAATTAGGCCCATTCTACCCACATTAATTGAGGGCAATCTGCTTTACTCAGTCTATCAATTTAAATGTCAATCTTATCCAGAAACACTCTTACAGAAACACCCAGAATAGTGTATGACCAAATATATGGGGTTCTCATGGCCCACTCAAAACAAAATTAACCATCACAAATACACAGCTTTTCTAGGTTGGCTTCTTTCACCTGGTAAGATGCATTTGAGTTTCCTCCATGTTTTATCATGGCCTGAAAGCTCATTTCGTTCATGGAATAATATTCCATGGTCTGGATATGTAACACTTTATTTACCCATTAACTTACAGAAGTACATAACGGTTGCTTTCAAGTTTTAGTAATCATTAATAAAGCCGCTATAAATACCTATGTAAAGGTTTCTGTGTGGACAAATGTATTAAATCCATTTGGGTAAACATCAAGTAGTGCAAATATAAGATCATCTGGTAAGAGTATGTTTAGTTTTACAGGAAAGAATTCTGTTATTTTAAGCCAACAAGTTTACTCTAATTTGTTGCAGCAGCCCTAGGAAACTAATATAATCATCCGTATATGAAATATAAGAAAGATAGAAATATGTATCTAGCAATTTCATCCTACTAGAGGAATTGAGCTCAGTCTATAATGAAAAATAGTTTTGGAAATGGCCTGTGGCTAGAAAACTAGCATGTCTGAAATACTAAATGATTGAAGATCCTGTAATTGTAGATTTGCAAAACTTTTTTTTCCTTAAAATTTCCCTGATACTAGAGTAGCTTTTATTTTGACTTGAAAGGCCAGAGTCCTATGAAAATACTAATAATAACCAACATTTTTATAAGTTTATAGTTTGGAAACCACTATCCTTCTACATGAACAAATTAGCTCCTAAAACAGCCCCAAGAAGCAAATACAAGAAATATAAGCTATTGTGCTCACTCTGTGAAGGGTAGTGGAGAGCAGTACATGAAAGCATTATGAACCCCTGTTCTGATGCTTACAGTTTGGCCATGCCACTTATCCTCTTTGAGCCTCAGTTTTATCATCTATGAAGTGGAATTAATGCAAGTACTTACCTCATCATGTTGCGTATTATGATAGATTACAAACATATAAGGGCTAGAGCATAGTAAGCAGTCAATAAATGTACATGGCAATTTTAATCATTGATATATTTATTATTGTAATAATAATTTATCACTATTGTTACTTTAAATGTGTGAAAACTAAAGCTGAGGAAGATTCAATGACTTGCCTAAGATCAATAAAGGGCAGGTATGTTGGCTCCAAATCCCTTCATCATGTGGTTTCCTATGTCAGGAGGGTAGAATAGATATTTGAACCTTTGTAAAAATTGGAACATTTGTACTATCTTAAATGGTGTTAAGGGGAAACTCACCAGATGCTATAAATAAAAAGAATGTAGACAAGTACACAAGACTAGCAAGGCTCTGGTATAAGCTTTCATGTGCGTGTATATACATTCCATGAAAACAAGGTTATTTTGATATTGTCCATCTAAAAAATAAGGAATTGGCCTGGGACAAGTCAGAGCATGTGCTGTTTTATTTCCTTTTCCCAAAAGATACTTAAAATTTTGGGCAATAGACTAGGAAAAGATTATCCAAATAAATTATAGTTTTGGAAAACACATGAACATATTTGAATACATATGCCTAGCCATATGTACAGAATTATAGCTTTTTAAAATTTGTATTTTCAGGACAGCAAGCAGTATCATTTTACAAATACCATGGAGACCTACCATGGTGACACTTCAAACTGGGAAACTAACATGCTGAGGCACTGAATTCTGTTTTTGATTACTTATTCAATGAATTATCACAATAACACTGCAAGATACTTTCTATTATTATTCATTTTATGGATAGGGACACTGAAGCTCATAGAATCCCTGTGATTGTTCCTGTAATTATCAGTCAACTCTCAATGGCAAAGTAAAAGCAGTCTTAATTCAAATCTTTTATTATTAACAATACCATTTTCCTTGGAAGTAAATTTGGGTGTTTTGTCTAATAAAGTTATGTTGTTTAATACTTTAGTTAAACTGGAATACATATGCCATGAAGCAAAGGCCAGGAAAACCTAATTACTCCAAGAAGCCATACATTCATTCTTGAGCTGAAGTCAACCCTGCCATTTCACTTACCAGTCAAGGCTTCAGGTAATGGGCCAGTAATGAATCTGGGCTTTGTTTCTGGGTGGTGGTGGCCACAGGGAGCCTTGCTGGAATTTTTCTAGGATTTTATGCCAGCTTAAACAAACATTGGAGGTTCAGGAGAGTATTCCATGGGTCTGAAAGCAGAGTATGAAAACCCACAATGCTAAAGAAATATGTTTTAGGAAAGACATAACCAAAACATTAAAGCTACATTTTGTACTACTCTATAAAATGGATGTTGCCTTCCAAAAGGGAAAGAAAAAAATCCTTATGGTTAGATTATATATAGAGCATGGAGGATCTACAAAGGTCTTTCATTATATACAAAAGATCTAGTTTATAACTTTTACTACTGGTTTTATGAATGTTTAAATAAAATTATCAGATAATTATTTGCACAAACATGAAAATTAAAGATATTTCTATCTTCAAAGAAGCCAGATATTGACTAGAAAAATCTCATCCATTTTTCCCAGAGAAGTTCAGTGATATAGTTTTCAAACCCCAACTTATCAGAATATAGAAGAAAATTACTAAAGTTGTATTCATTAGCTAGTCCTTTAATATAGTGAGATGCTTATTGTGCATTTTAGTGAGTCCCATAATCACTCTCCAGAGACCTGAGTGTATCTGAATTAAAAGATCTTCTTTAAAAAATGAATTTAATTAGAAGGTACATGAACACACACACACAGAGATTAATGGAACTAAAAAAGCTGATGCTCACTAGAGGGCAATTGACACTGTGCTTACACAGGATATAATAAACTAAGTCCTGGTGGGAGACAAATGAAGATTTTCCTTTACACTGAATAACATTGGGGGTAGCGCAAAAAGAATGGAAAATAGAAACGTTTTAAAACAAAATCCAAAATGTCTTGGGAATCTAAATTTCAGGTATGTAGATTCTCAACTCTTATTTCTATAGCAATTCCTCTCTAACTTTCATGTGCCTATGAACCACCTGTGCATCTTATTAAAATACAGTTTCTGCTTCAGTAGATTTGAAGTGGAGCCAAGATTCCTTATTACTATTAGATTGGTGCAAAAAGTAATTGGTTGGTTTTGCCATTAATGGCACAGTTACTTTTCGAACCAACCTAATAACAAGCTCCCAGATAATATCAATGATGCTAGTCTTTTGTCATAGAATGATCAACTTGCCCAGTTTGCCTGGAACTATAAGGGTTTTTCCTAGGATGTGGAGTTTTTAGCTAAACCTGTAATGATTCTGGGCTAAATGGTATGTGTAGTCATCTTATAGGGAAACACTTTGAATACAATAACCCTAGGTTACACCTGAAATTCAACAAAATAGTTTCTGATCATGCTCAGATATTTGTTCATAATTTAGGACAAGAGGTCACAGGCATACCCTATTCACAAAGTCAGCCTTTTGGTAGAGAAATTGGAAGTGTGTAGTGCAAGAAAGCAACTTTAGTGATAATGAAACCCAAACCTAAATCAACTCCTGTCTAGAATAAATGAACTGTCATATTATTGGCCCAAAAGTAGAAGTGTAGCCTTTTCCCCATAAAAATATTATCTCTGTCTCTATCATGAAGTCCATAATTCAGTAAAAAATTATGAGATATACAAAAAAACATTTTTGAAAGACAAAAATTAATAAATCCAGACTCAGAGATATCGAAACTATCAGATGGGAACTTTAATGTAGCTATGATTAACATGTTAAAGAGCCTAGTGGAAAAGCTTAACAACATAAATGAACAGATGGGGAATTTTAGTTGAGATAACAAAACTAAAAATGTCAAATAAAAAAGTTGAAATAAAAGACACTATATCATAGATGAAGAAATTCTTTATAGTGCTCATCAGTGGACTTAAAATAGCTGAGGGGAAAAAAAATTCACCAAACTCTAAATGGGTTAATATTCAGCCATAAAAAGGAATCAACTATTAATATTCTCAACAACTCAGATGGATCTCAAAGAACTGATGTAGAGTAAATATGAATAAATAGAAATTATCCAAACTAAAACATTGGGAAAAAAAGTGACATTTAAAAGAAAAAAAAACAGAGCATTTAATATTCATGTTCTAACATAAGGATAATTGGTGTGCCAGAAAGGGACAAGAAAAAAAACAGGACAAATAGATATTTTGTGATAATGGCTGAGAATTTTTCAGAAATAATGAGTGACATCAAACCATAGATCCAAAGAACTTAAATCTATTTGCATAATAAATAACACACACACACACACACATCATAATTTAGCAACTGAAAACTGAAGACAAAAAATTTGAAGGCAGTCAGAAAAGAAATACAGTACATGCAGAACAACAAAATACAATTTACAAAGGACATCTCAGAACATATGAAAACTACAAAACAATATAGTAACAATTAAACTACAAGAAGCTTAAAAACTCCAAATACTATATTCAAGGAAAACTATCTTTCAAAAATAAGGCAAAATAAGTAATTTTTCAGACATATCAAAGATGAATTTATTGCTAGGAGTCTGTGCTTTAAGAAATGTTATAGAAAGTTCTTCAGTCAGAAGATTTATGATACGAGACAGAAATGTACATCCATACAAAGGAATAAAATGTGCTTGAAATGATAAAAATAAAGGTAAATACCATATCAAGGACATTCTCTGTATGTTACAGAATTGAAACTGTAATTGAATGCCTAAAGCAAAAATAGTACTAATGTATTATACCATATGTAAAGTACAATGTATGACACAAAGGATGTAAGAGAGAAATTGGAATTCTTCCACTGCAAAATAATTGCACCATACAAAAAATGGCATATTCTTTGCAATTAGACTGGTAAATTAAAGATGTACATTGTAAACCCTCTAGTAAACACTAAAACAATGAAAAGGAGAAATAGCTAATAATCCAAAAGTGTATTTTAAATGGAAACAAAAATATAGCCCAAAAGGTAAAAGAGGCTGGGCACAGTGGCTCATGCCTGTAATCCTAGCACTTTGGGAGGCCAAGACAGCTGGATCACCTGAGCACAGGAGTTCAAGACCAGCCTGAGTAACGTGATGAAACTTCATCTCTCCAAAAAAAAAAAGAAAAGAAAGAAAGAAAAATTAGCCAGCATGGTGATTCCCAGCTACTTGGGAGGCTGAGGTAGGAGGATCACTTGAGCCTGAAACATCAAGGCTGCAGCGAGCTGTGATTGTGCCACTAGACTCTAGCCTGGGTGACAAAATAATAATTTGTCTTAAAAAAAATAAAAGGATGAAAAATATTAACAAACATGGATACAGAGAAAAAAATTAACAAAATGGCAGATGAAAATCCAACTGTAAGGCATTTCAGATACTATTGGTTCTGTCTCTTTCATCACAGGCCCATAATGACAAGGCCTGGGGGACAAAATCATATCAAAAGAAGGGTTGTGGGCACCCACAGGGCCTGAGCACTGAATGCCTAATGCCACCTTATTTATCAATTATCAGCTTCCTGCATTCAGGTGCAGCACTCCTCAGCTTTCCCAGCTATGTCTCAAGAAGGCCCATGTGTGGCTCAGGCTGCAGCTCCAGAGCGCATAGGTGCTAAACCTGGGCAGTGGCCGCATGGTGCTAACTCTGTAGGTATGCAGAGTGCACATGCTATGGAGGCATGGCTGCCTCCACATAGATTTCAAAGCATGCCTTGGAGAGCTTCAGTGGCTCAGGAAGAGAACTACCACAAGAATGTGTCCTCCAGGAGCTGGGGGGATCCTCCATTGCTGCTGGTCTGGAAGGTGGAGAATAGTCAAAGAAGATGATTCTCAAGCATCAACGTTTACGGTCATTTTTGCTGTTGAGTTTTGGAGTCACTTGGACCTGTTGCCCCTTTCTTCTTTCCTATTTCTCCCTTTGATATGGAAATATTTATGCTGTGCCTGTCCCTCTATTGTATTTTGGAAACTCGTAACTTGTTTGATTTTATGGGCTCACAGCAAGAGAGGGAAGTTGCCTCAGAAGGAATTGTACCTTGAGTCTCACCCATATCTGATTTAGATGAGACTCTGGACTTTAGACTTTTAAACTGATGCAAGAATGAGTTAAGACTTTGGGTCATTGAGATAGAAAGAATGTACTTTGTATGTGAGGACATACATTTTGAAGAATGAGCAGTGGAATGCTATGATTTGAATGTTTGTGTCCCTCTGAAATTTATGTTGAAATTTAATCCCCATTGTGATAAAAGGTGAGGCCTTCTGAAATGAAGTCATGAGGGTTCTGCCCTTGTGAATGAGATTAATGCTCTTGTGAAAGAAGCTTCAGAGACCTGCCTGGTCTTTCTACCATGTGAGCACCTTTGTCCCCCTCCAGAGGTCACAGCAACAAGGCACCATCTGGAAGCAGAGGGCAAGCCCTTACCAGACACCACATCTACCACTACCTTAGTCTTGGACTTCCCAGACAGAACTGTGAGAAATAAATTTCCATTATTTATAAATTACTTAGTCTAAGGTTTTTTGTTATAGCAGCAGGAATGAGTTGAGACAAGTTATTTACAACCTGGTAGCTAGCTTTCCTCAGAGACACTGAGGAAGATAATGAGACAGAGCAAGGCAGAAGTCAGTCATTTTGTCATTTAATCTCAGAATTTATATCCCGTAACTTTTACCATATTCTCTTTCTGAGAAGCAAGTCACTTGGTTCATCCTACACTTAGAGAGGGTTAAAGAAAAGAATGAATATCAGGAGATGAGGATCACTGAAACCATCTTAGAAACTATCTAGTACAAAAAGGGAGATAACTTTTAAGAAAATAGTTAGAAATAAGTTTAAAATAAAGTTCCTGGGAGGAATAACCATGACACTTCCTTGTTGTTCAAGACTAACTGTTACCTCGTCTGTAAAATTGTCTTGACCTCCCTTGCTTTTCACCACTAGAGAAAATTAAATCATTAGCTCTGTTTCCTTCAGTGCTTAATGCCAGCTCTATCCTAGTACCTATTACAATGGATCATAATTTGTTGCATTTGTTGACATTAGGGTCTCTCCCCCAAGTATGTGAGAGGTTATGAGGGCGAGCACTGCCACTCATTTGGCTTGCTTTTGTTCCATGAGTATTTACTGAATTAATGAAGCTATAAATTCCAGATCACTGGGTATTTCTTGGAGGGCAATCTGAGTGGGAATACTGAGTGTCTAAAGGGTAAGTGGGAAACATTAGGGTTAGAGAATATGAAGGATCACATAGAAGTGGCTGAATATTCAATCCTGTGCTAGAAGTCTTCCATTCGCTCTCCATGTCTAGGCTCCACACTTCTCCCTCCTCACTCTGTGCTCTAGGAGCCTAAACCTAAGGAACTATAGCATAGGTTCCCTCACCCTCTGGCTTCTGGATATACTCTGCCAATGGGGGACACAAGCAGGAAACCAGAGGGAGGGACATAGTGTAAAAAGTATTTATTTTCCAGGATGGTTACCTGCCAGTTTTCCACACAGATCTTTTCAGGCCTCTTCCTCTGTACACCTTCCCTCCTTCTGGCTCCTGGTAATGCTCATCTGCCCTGGTCTCTTTAGTCAGTAGCAGTCCCAGCACCCCCACTCTCACTAGCCCTTAGCGAAGACACTAGATTTTGCTGTGCTCCCTAAACCTTGCCCACTATTCAAAATAGTGCTTTTATTCATTTCTACTTAAAGTATCCATGTTGACTAGAGCCACCTGTTTCCTGATTGAACCCTGACTGATAGTTGCTATAGAGAGCCAGCCTATTCTGGAATAATCATAGCAAAAATAATGGAAAGAAAAACTGAGGTTGCTGCATTCTATGTATTTCAAAATAGTGAACAAAATAAAAATGGTCCCTGGCCTCATGGAGATTGTGGTCTAATAATCACCTCTTCAGTCATATCCAGAGGTTTGTATTTTTTTTCAGAATCAGGATTTTAATTGGTTTTGTAACTGACAAATAGTAATTGTATGTATTTAAGGGGTACAATGTGATGTTTTGATACATGTGACATTATGAAATGAACAAATCAGGCTAATTATCATATTCTTCACCTCAAATATGTACCATTTGTGGGGAGAATATTTAAACTTCTGGACTCAAAGAGACAAATACCATATGATCTGACTTACACGTGGAATCTAAAAAGATTGAGCTCATGGAAGCACAAGGTATACAAGAGGCTTTGGGGCTGGGGTGAACAGGGAAGGAGAGATATTGGTCAACAGGCACAAAGTTTCAGTTAGATAGGAGGAATAAGTTCTTGTGTTCTATTGCACAGCAGTGACTATAATTAATTACAACAGTATATTGTTTATTTCAAAATAGCTAAAAGAACCAGTTTTAAAATGCTGTTAAAATGTGAAAATAAAAGATCTGTTTAAACTCCATACAAACAATCTAAGACTTAGGAGAAGAAAAGGAGAGGGTTAATTAGTTGTAGACCTGCAACTTGTGACATTATATGCTGCAAGTGGTAATAGTCAACTCAATAGGGAGAAAAATTAAAAAGACTAAAAACAACATAGAAAATCGTGTGTAGGTTCATAATAAGTCAGGCAGGTACAGATGAACATAAGAATAATAACTAAAAGTTAGCGACATCTAACTAAGTCCCAGGCACTTACATCTTTTACTATACTTGATTCTCATGAAACATTCTTAATCCTCACAAAATATTACTTATGTTTTAACCATGTGGAAATGAGGCACACAGAAATGGAGACCCCTGCTTAAGCAGTCAGGGGGTAGGGAATCTGGGTATACAAGCCTCGGACCCATCCTCTTAAACATTACTCTAAATTAAATAACGATAAAGAAAAATATTGTATTACCTAATTTGTAGCATCAGGCACTACCACATTCTAAAGTACTTGGTTATCTAATCCAAAAATAGTTTAGGGTGCAAGGTCTTTAAAAGGCTTTTGAGCATCAGTCATACACCAAAGATCTTTATTCACCAGAACCAAGAGGCAGAAAGTAAGATCCAGTTTTTATTTTTTCATCATTTCGCTCTGCCCTTAGATTCAAAATAGCCCATGCCACCTCCTGATGTAAAAGTCCAAGTTATGTTCGGGAATTGTAATTTCTTTCTTTCTTTTTTTTTTTTATTCTACTTACTGGCAGGGTAAAACATGTAGAAAAAAAGATACGCCTCCATTTGCCTTCTTAAATAATTTCTCTCCTCTGTAAACCCAACAATCATCTATCAGCAATGCTGTTTCCACCCTGCCAGACCAGGGCCTCAGGAAACCATTCCCCCTGGAGCAATTCCAGAAGGACTCAGTGACCATTCAACACCTTTTACACTCATGGACTGTGTGGGTTTCTTGCTCTCAGCCCCTGTAGGATTTGCACATTTTGTCTTCACTCCCATCACTCATGGACAGAAGCAAAATTATGCCATTTACCTCTTTCCACTTGTGTAGACCTCACATTTTGTTTCACCTTCGTGGCAGTGAGGGGGGAGTTTTGTTAACATTTAGCAAGTCTAGGCTGCCTATTATGCACAACAGCTATTGCGCAATTGCAGTTTATGAAGAGTCTAGAACCATTGTTTTTCTTTTATGCTACCAAGGGATTAATGACAAAAAAAATTGGCAAAGAAATTGCAGTCTGCAAGTTACAACCAATATGAGTTGATGAAATCCAGATGTGAAAATCCCTATCCACCATCCTATGCCCTCCACCATATAGGTGTATGACCTCGGTAAAGGCAGTACTGGTAACTGCATTTATTTGGAGACATATGGGCTCTGCTTCCCCCCACCCCCACCTTTTCCCACTTTGAAGGAAAGAGTGATTTGAAATGTATTTTTACACTTACTAAAACGGATGTGGAAATAACACTTTAATTACTGGAAAAACTATTAAGAAGTATATTTTATTATTCCAGAGCCATGGCTTTTTCAGGACAAAATTGTCTTAGACAACTTCAGTTGCCACAATCCCAGGAATCAATGGAAACCTCACAGACTGGGCAGAGTCTCTGCCTTCCCCTCGCAGTGATCACCAGGATTGAAGGATGGAATGTTCTAAGACATGGCTCATCTGTCTTGCAATTTAAACCTAACTAGACTAACTTTTTCTCCCTAATTGCCCTGCTTGTTTCCATGGCAGTGCAACAATCATTCTAAAACTTGGTGGTTTGAAACAACAATAATCATTTTCTAACTATCAAAATTTGATGGCTCAGGAATCTAAGAGAAGTAAATATGGGCCTTCTGAGTTGGGGTCTCTAATGAGGTTGTAATCAGACAATGGTGAGGGCCAGGATCATACTGAAGACTTCCTCCCTCACATGTTCTGATGTCTGATCTGAACAGACTGCAGGTTAACTCATCTGGGGCTCCTTGGGCATCTGTAACTCTATGGAGTGTCTTCACATGTTCTCTCCAGTATGGGGGCTTGCAGGTAGCTGAATTTTTACATGCTGACTTAAAGTTTTGAAGATACATGTCCCAGAGAGGTCAGACCCAGGCTAGGAAGGCATAGGGTCACTTCTGGCATGCTCTATTAATTGAGGCAGTTATGAGGGTCCATCCAGGTTTGAGGGGAGGAGTGGAGAGAGGGTAAAAATCCTGCCTCATGATGGAGTCCTATCAATGTTACATTGTAAGAAGAACGTTTGAGTTGGTTACCTTTGAAAAATGCCACAATATGCCATATTCCTTCAGAAACCATATCCCTGAAAAAAAGAACATACTACTTATTAAGTCAGATTTTTAATATCTGACAGACCTAATTTAACAACTTGTTAAATCAGTTAAAAGTAAACTGTTAGATATTCAGTTTTTCTATTGCGGAGCTACTCTAATTGGAAGCCTATATACAGGCAAGCTCTCAGCACTTAATTAGGAATCCATGAGCTTGCATGGCATGTAAGCAGCATGGTTATAATAAAAATGGCAAATAAATTAAGACTTTTGAGCATCTACATCATGTCAGCCACTGTCATATATTAGTTACCTAAATTATGACAACCATTAATCAAGCAAACATTTATGAAATGTCTCCAGTCTACCAATACTCGTCATGGGGAAGATCAGTATGATAGATCTCATTTAATTCTCAGGAAATGAAACAACAGAACTCAGATTCTAAATTCCATGTTCTTTCTTCTAATAAGCTCTATTTTTATGGATTTCACACAATAATAGAATGCCAACTTTCAGATTATCGGAAAAACTCTAAGTCTATCTGAGTATGGAAAAGGGATTAGTCAGAAAAGATTAGGCATTCAGAGGTGGTCGCCATCTTTATCTATAAGTCTACGGATGAACTTAAAGCAGGAACTAGGCTAAAGGGTGGTTAAGTGGAAAGAGGAGAGACACGGAGAACAGCATAACTAAAAGTGCAAAGACCAGTGTGTATATGGTCTTTCTTCCAAAAGCAAAGAATAAATACCAAGTAATATTTTGAGTGTGATGTCAACATTTCAGTATTTTACTTTCAATGGCATTCTTTTTTATTAACTTGTTTGGTATGAACAAGTACCTAAGTCATTATGAGAAAATGCAGATATAGCCCTTCCATTAGAAAATAAAATAAAAAGGAATATCATGATGTTTGGGAACTAGCCAAACATTGGCAAGTACTTAGCTTTTTATTTTCTATATTTTTTATTTTTCACAGTGATGTGTGTTGCTCTTCATCTATCACTTGTTCAAAGCACACATTTAAGATATTAATTGTATTAATAGGATGAACAGGAGGTAGAGAAATAGTAGAGATTTGTTGTCATTTCTTATCTACATGTGAACATTGGGACCTCATCTCTTTTTTAAAAATTTATTTATTATGCTTTAAGTTCTGGGGTACATGTGCAGATTGTGCAGGTTTGTTACATAGGTATACACGTGCCGTGGTAGTGGTTTGCTGCATCCATTGCCCCGTCATCTACATTAGCTATTTCTCTTAATGCTATCCCTCCCCAATCCCCCCACCCCCTGCTATTCCTTCCCTAGCCCCCCACCCCACAGGCCCCAGTGTGTGATGTTTCCCTCCCTGTGTCTATGTGTTCTCATTGTCCAACACCCACTTATGAGTGAGAACATGCAAGACTTCATTTCTATAAGGACAAGAAAATTCTATGTAAACCAGTTTGTATGGAATAATATTCATAATAATAATATTAATTAATATTTACTCACTGCATTAAATGTACTTAATTTTGAACTAAAGTAGATGTTACCATTTCCTTTTACAGATAAGGAAACTGAAGTACAGGGAAGTTAAACAAGCTACCCAAAGTACCAGCTAAGAAATGCCAAAGGCATTATTTTGAGCCTGTGCCACTTGACTCATTCCAGGATGGTGCTTTATAATGCAAGTGTTGATGCTTTGGGTCACTGCCCCAGTGGGAAGATAGTTTTCACTAACACAGACAATTACTATGATGTTTAACACCAATCCTCTGTCCAGTGGGTCTGGCTTCTCCATTTACTAGCTCTTCAGACTTTGGCAAGTTAGTTAACCTCTGTGTAACCAAGATTATTAAGATTAAATAATTCATATGAAACAATTGTAAAAATGGCTACCCTAAAGGAAGTGATCAATAAAGGTGCTATTACTACTACTACTACAACTACTATGACTATTACTACACTAACATTGCTTTATTATCACTGTATGTTTACAAGACAACTGGCTAGTATTTATTAGAGGTACAGCCTGGTCTAAAGGCGAAACAGAACCTTTTTAAAAAATGATTTGGCATCAATAACAAGTTTATCTAGTTGATGGGCTACAAGGATTGAAGAACCTCTGTAACTGATTATCAGTATTGACTCTTAAAAGGGTAGATACCATAGAAATTAACTGTTGATAAATGTGTAGTCTCTGCTTGCAGTCCCATCATATAACGGTCCGATCACAGGACAAACTGTGATTCTGCATAATGCATTTCTATTTTTTACCATTTGAAGCCACTTGAAAGAATGATTATTGTCAGAGAATAATTTTTTGGTGCAAAACTAGAAAGAAAAAGATCTGACAAGGAAAGGGAAAATTTCTAAAATTTTATCTAAAGTACAGAGAATTACAATTATTACTAAGAGGAAAATTACTTAGATACTTCTCTTGCCCTAAAAAAATAGCGTTGCCCTGATAACATATAGGACACCCAGTTGAATTTTAATTTTAGATAAATAACACATACTAATTTAATATACATATGTCCCAAATGTCTCACGGGGCTTATTCATACTATAAAAATATCATTTAGTTAAAAGACAAATTTAACTGATGTCCTATATTTTTATTTAACAAATCTGACAACTGTGCTTCAAATGATCGTGACCAGTCGTTATCTAATGAGCTTAGGTATTTTCACATTTGCCAATTTTCCACAGAAGTGTCAAGCTCAGAAACTATAGAACCCTAGGCTTAGTATGATGTGAAGTGAACAATCATAATAAGGTGGGCGGACTGAGTTTAACCTCCAACTCTTATTTCCTATCTTCTCCATCATGTACCCTGCATTTCTGTTGAAATGTGAAATGTGTTGATTCTATAAACCTAAACTTCCCTTTGCCCTTTATTCACCTTCTTTTCTTTTCCCAGGAGTACCCTTCCCTGTCTTCTCCTTCCCATCAATTTCCTAACATCCTTCAAGGGCAATTAGAAATGGATGCTTGCCTACCTATCACATGGCTTAGAGTTGTGTGGCAAAGGTCATGTTTTTTACAGTGGAATGTCAACAGAAGTGAGGTATTTTCTTTCTGGGCCATGGTGGTCAAGAATAAGTGTTCCTTCCCCACTTTTTTCCTCTTTTACTATCTACAGACAGACAAGCATGTTGATCTTGGAAACTATCTGTTGAAGATGGAGGACCAACCGGATGAAAGGATTCTGAATTTTTGTATCACACTTTGGAGGAGAGATACGTGATGATCAGAAACACGTTAGGAATGTTACAGAGCCAAGAAATTAACATGTATTTTTTTCTTGTTTTGTTATTGTTTCGTGTTAGCCTAACTAATGTAGGCTATAATTAAATAATTAAATTGTTTCCTATGCTGTGAAGATTTTATACATTAAATAAATAAGAACATCATTAGGCACTAAATGCAAGTTTAAGTGCCACAGATTTTGCATTGAAAGAACTCACTGAATAGAAGACATGCAATTATAACAAGGAATCATATTTTTGAAGTCTATGTTTCACATACTGAGACCACCTTACCCATATTATTTCATTTGATTCTCATTTTGAAAATCTTTAGAAAGATGTGATTATAATTATTTCCTTTCTACTGATAAACTGAGACACAAAGATGTTTAAAATGTGCTGAAAGTCAGAAAATGAAGTATAGAAGTCAGGTTTCAATCCTGGGAAATCTGACTGTGAAGCCTACATACTGGATCAATATTGAATTTCATTATGAATAACGCTATTGAATAGAAGAGTAAGGTCACAAAGAAAAACTGGCTAGTTCTACTGGAGCAGAGTTATCCAGAAACCTTGCTTGGAAAAGGTAATTCTTGAGCTGAGTATGAGGGGATGAAAAGTATGGAATTATAAAGGCCTCATATGTCACACTCAGGCATTTGTATCTACCCCCTAAAATGGTGAGGAATCATTGAAGTGCTAAGGGAAGGAGCAAAGAGTCAGTTCCATGTTCTTCCCAAGATTCTCTCCTAATGCTTTTGAGAAAATATCCATACCTGTCTGTCCTATAGTGCAAATATTTGGTTTTGAAGGCACTCAAGGAAGTCAATTCCTTCATGTAGACTTTACTGGAAGGCACCTACTTGTTCTGAACTCTTTGTGCTTTTTTGTTGTTGTTGCTTCCTTTTTACTCTTGGATCTCTGAGGAAACATTCCAGCATGTCACCATGTCAGTAGCCAAATCAGACCGATGATGAGAACAGCATGCTATATTAGTAACAGAAAAACAAGGCTGTAAACCCTATTTCAAAGACTTCATGTTGCTCTTGGCTATCACTGGGGAAAAGGCTTGAGGCAGGAATATGAAATATAAAAGCACAAAGGCTGCTTCAAATCAGTGATTGGGTAGCACAGTTTGACTTGAAACAAGCATTAAGATAAATTTCCAGAAGAGTTTCTGACACATAGTAGGCACTCAATTAATATATGTGGAATGAATGAAGATCAAGAGAGACTCTTTCCTCTCCCCTGTACTGGTATCAGTGGATATAAATTGCTCTGCAGGTTCTCCTTAACCAGGTGTTATAGGTTGGGGAGGGGTATTGGGCAGGTGGGCAAAAGCAAACGAGAACTTTTACCAATAATCTGTTATCCTAAGATTAGAATTCCAGTTGTCTCATCCACCAAACATGAAATTAAAAATGAAACCTGAAAGGTCTTTGTTAGGCCAAAAGTTAACAATCTTGCCTTGTAGAAGAGACTGCACTCATACCTGGCAAAAGTGTTAAAGATTATATGAGTAGGTTGGATGTTAAATATAGTGCTAAGAAAGCCAGAGGTCAGGGTTTGTTCACTGTATGGGCCATTTGATTTTTCTGTGCCTAGCACATTATAGGCATTCAATTTATTGAAACAATAAAGGAAAGAGAACTGTGTGGTATGCAAATGAGATTACGTATTTAATATGCTTGACAGGCAGTTTCTCTACGGCAGATAACTAGGAGCAAGAGGAATGAATGAGGCAGTGTATTGTAGGTGTTATTGATTCAGGCGGTAAGTAATGTCCAAATGTTGACCTTGCAGCTGTGGTATGACATTAGGCAAGATGCTTGGTCTTTCTAAGCACTTTCTTCTTCTATAAAATGTAAATATTTTCACCTGTATCATAATGTCATTTGAGGATTAAATTAGCTAAGATAAGTAAGTAGGTATTTGATAAATGTCAGTCAGAAGGGAACATTTAGTTTGAGGCCATTAAGTCCCAAGGACAGAGCTGATCATCTCCAAGGGCTCATTAATTAGACCAAATGGGTTATTCATGGCTTTCATCCAATTTGATTGGTTAGTTCTACTACTTGCTGTTACTAAATATTTTGCCTCTAATTTCTGCCTTAGGAAATGATTGTATAACACAAGGCAACAAATCAATACCTTTTAAGTATGACCTCAGGTCACGAAGGAAAGCAATGAATTACATTCTGAATGTTCTAAGAGGGAAGTAGGTAATGCCTTTAAAGAAAGACCTTGGTCTTCTCTGAATGAATGTTTTCCCCTACAGATCAAATGGTTAATCATGATTTATGTGGGCAATTCACTTCCTAAAACGTTGAAATCCCTGATGAAGCTAAATCAACGAATGTTCTGGTGTTGGCTATGCCTCATTTACTCTTAAAGGAATATGCTACAGGAAGGGCATGGGTTCAGATAAAAAGCAGTCTTGTAAATAGGAGTGGTGTGTCGAAATGAAGTAAGCA
The DNA here is from genome assembly GCF_049354715.1 of Callithrix jacchus. Classification (NCBI taxonomy): domain Eukaryota; kingdom Metazoa; phylum Chordata; class Mammalia; order Primates; family Cebidae; genus Callithrix; species Callithrix jacchus. The sequence continues at coordinate 92,218,981 of NC_133511.1, forward strand.
TTGAAGCACCAAGGCGAGGGCTCCTGAGAGCAGGGCTGGGGTGTGGCATCAGAGCAATGCCAGCAGGATTTTATGTAACAGAGGCCTGTTTAACTCCAGCAGGAAACACTACGTCCAGACGACACTGCTTCCAGACGACTGCCAGGTAGCAGGCTGAGTGCCTCTTTTCTTCTCCCTTCCCCATGAAAGGGAGACCCAGAGCAGAATTTTCCCTCACAGCCTGAATTCATTAGATGTTTTTTTACCTCAACCATGCTGTGGAGGTTGAATTGCCCTCATTCATAAGCTGACTCCATACCAAAAGAAAGAGACAGCAGGATCCAGCTATTGCACCTAATAAAATGTGTCCACTGGAAATCATGAGAGAAAACTGGATTAAAGATTCTAAATAATAAGGGTCCTCAGGAACCTGCACTGGAATGCCAACACATTTTACAGGTTTGAGAGTGTAAAGATGCTTTGAGCTCAGCATTAAAAATAAAATACCCTCCTCACCTTTGATCATCAGTTCATATATGGTTTCTGATGATTCTAAACAGATTTCTTCTCTCCAGACAAATCCTTGCTCTTTAAAGAAGAAAGTGGATTGAGCTTCAAGGCAGATCAGTGGCAAGGATTTGAGAGCCTGATTGGTTTCAGCCAGAGCCCCTACACTCCATCTCTCAGAGCCATCTCCTCCCAGCCCTGCTTGCTAGCGCTGTTCATAATTATCTGCTGTCATAATGCTATTTCTTTTGGCAATAAACACTTAGCACGTTGCTACTGGTTTTTGCCAAGACAGCATGCCCCACTCAGATTTATGATCTAAAAGATGCAAGACTAATTTTCACACCATAGTTCATTCCATAAAAGAATGTGGTTGTATAAAAATACCCTCCTCTCTCACCATGTCCACCTCCTACCCACTCCTTGTTCCCCATATCCAGGAAAAGCTGTAGAAAAGGGCAGAGTCTTAATGAGCTGCCTGGTTGAAATCTAATTTAAGGTATATTTCTTTTTGTCAGAATATACTTCCTTTTGTTCTTCACAAAAAAGAAGCAATCAAAGGTAGAGTCATATATGAAACAGAATTTCCCACTGACACCTGGTAGTCTTTCCACCATCCTCTGTTTGTGCCTTTTGAGCACCTCTCCTCTTCCTCTGCCAGGCATTTGTTTTATCCAAGTCAACATGGCAGAGAAAAAAGGCTGTGGAAGCAGAGGTATCTGGGTTCTTATTCACTAAACACTTTTGAGTTTCAATCTCTCTATTAACACATAAATATATAGTGGGCATAAGAATACCTTTTCTTCATGGCAGCAGGAGGGTCGAATACAAACCTATGCTAAAAGTGTCTGATACAAGATTGACACAAAAAATGCTAGCTTCCTTCTGTCCTTCCCTCCCACTCTTCTTTACATAATACTTCCCCTGTAGCTTCTGTATCTCTTTTTAGGCCCTCTTCTCTCATCCTGAGCTATCCAAAAATGCCACTGACACCAAACCTTCCCACCTCTAATTTGCCTGTTTCCTCTTCTAGTCTCTCAGAATATTGCTCTGCCTTTTGTTGTTCTGACAACCTAACCATAGTTAGAGAAAATTGATGCACTTGGTCAATATATTGCTTATTTCAGGTGACATCCTTGCTTTAATTTAAATGGAGGCAATGGCTCAATCCAAATCCTGACATCCTTAAGTAAATTGACTTGGCAAATATTTATTGTACAATAAGTAATGCAAAGCACTAAAGAGGATGTACAGAATGACAAAGATAAAAAACAGACTTAGGTCTTGGGTCCTTACAGAATTTGTAGTCTGGCATAAAAGACAGACATATAGAAATAATTATTGAAAGTTTGAATTCCAGGCAATGTTAAAATAGAAGTTGAACTAAGAGTCATGGGAGTATGTGAAAGAAGGAGATTAATTCCAGCTGGAGAAATATAGGAGCCATTATGCAGGAGGCATGTTTGGGCTAAATCCTTAAGGATGGGGTTTGGGAACGGCATGAGTAACTTGAGTAAAGACCCAACAGCTAAAGAATGCATAATGCTTTTGGAATAGCAAGTCAAATATGGTTTGTGTAATAAAATTTCACAGGTTGAACATATATGCATAGTGAAAAATAAAATTATAAAGTTCAATAAAATTAGCTGATGGCTCTGCTTGGCAGCTTTAGAAATCTGCTTTGTACTTGCAGTATAAATCCATTATAGATTCTAAAGCAAGAAAGATCATGATTATTTGTATTTGTTGTGTTAAAGAGAACGCTCTGGCAGCAGATTTGTATTGGAATCAGAAAAGCTGGTAGCAGAATGACTAGTTAGAAAATGGTTTCTATAATTTAGGGCCACTGTAGCAAGGCAAGAGTAGTCAGAGGGTAATGAAGTAACAGAAGGCAGGAACGGATGGCAGGGACATCTGGGAGGTAGAGACAACATGGCTTGGCTTCCTCACAAAGTGTAGAGAGTACCAAAGAAGGAAAAGCTGAAGATTAATCTAAGGGTCCTTTTTGTTGTTGTTTTTCCCGGAAGACTAAAATGTAATAACGCCATCAGTGAAACAGGTAAGTTATGATATTGGTTTGGGACTTGCAATAGAACAAATTAAGTGCCAGCAGAACTTTCCTGCTCTTGCACAGCTTTAAACTCACTGGGCCACAATTTCCTCATCTACAAAGTAGAAATCACAATTCACATTGTAGTTATCTCACTAGGTTGCTGTGAAAATGGGGAAAGGTCATGAGTGTGGCTGTATTTTCTAGACCATCAAATGCATTCACAAGTAAAAAATCAATAAAACCATTGAAATCTACTTTTTCCATAGAGGCAACACTATGTAGGTCAGCATGGAGCTTCCCACACATGGAACCACTCCTCACCCATAAGGAGATTGGTTGTTTAGAAATCTCAAGAAAATATTTTCTAAATATCATTTTTCTTTACCTGATCTAGCAGTGTCTGATTTTTCACTGCTGGGTGTTCTGGATTGAATCAACTCCATTTAGGATTTTGACCAAAAAGGTTTCAAAATGAAAAACAAAAGCCATTGTTATGGAATCCTGGAAGCCTGAAAATTCTCCACTTCCTGCAGTTGGCTCACATATGAGTACTTGAGTCTTCATGGAATAGCTTAGAAGGGGCCTGAGACATGAAAGGGAATTATATTTAGCAATACAAATGCTACAAAACCTTCTTTACTCTCAAACTGTGGAGAGGATTTGGTATGTCCACGCAAGAGTTGGCAACTGTCTGCTGAAATGAGATCCTCAACTGGGATGCTGGGAGTCTTGGAGTTGGTAAGAGAGTCAGAGAGATAGCCTTCAGAAAAAATGTGATTATGGTGCCTGGTTCTCTGTTGGAAATGTGAGGAGCTGATGGAGAAAGCAGGATGTAAGAAGCTGCTATCCAACAAACGTGGTTAGGACATGGAGACGTATTCACCTTAAGTCTACAATTATATGTGACACATTTTCTTCATCTAGTTAGGTGCATGTGTGTGTATGTATGTATGTATTCGGTTTATTTATTTGTTTACTTATATCCAATTTTGTTCCAGAGGGAATTAAGGCAGCTCTAAAACTTGTATTAAAGGGTAAAGTAAGTAGATAAGGAAACTGTAACAAAAAGAAAGAGAAAACAAATAAGGCTGGTGATAGCACAAAGAAAAACAAACCACACATCCCTGCCAGACTTACCAAATTCTGGCTTTAATTTCCTTGGTAGTCAAAATAAACATCAAGGCTGTTCAGTGTCCATGGATATTTCTACTGTGGATCCTCATAAAGGCAACACCTTTGAATACGGTGGGCACCATCTTCAACATCTTCATTGTAGATACCACAGAAAGTCTCACCTGATTGTCCTTATTATAATATCCCAAATGAATGAGGCTCAGCATCCTAAGACTGAGCTACCACAATTCAGTGTGTATAAAGATCATCGTTGAGCCAACAACTCAATTTGAATTCAGGCTGTAGATGGAAAGTACTACATCAAAATTAAACTAACTGAAGTTAATGGCGATTCTGTATTTATGTAAGAGAATATTTTTATTCTGATGAAATATACACCACAATATTTGGAAGTAGTAAAGGGACATGGTGTATGCAGCCTAGTCTCATGGAGGTCAGGGGGAAAGGAGAGGAAGACAGAGAGAAAATTATAAAGCAAGTAGGCCTAAATGTTATCAAGAGGTAAATTTAGGTAAATGGTATTTGAGTATTCTGTATACTATTCTCATTCTTGTAATGTTTCTACAAGTTTGAAATTATTTCCAACTAAAATGCCTTTTTAAAACAGGAATAATTTTTATTAGAATTGAAATGCAAAGTTTATTTAAAAATAAGTACTGCAATAGTGCATTAGAAAGTTACAGGAGTAATAAACACCATTTTGATTTGTGAGTAAATTTTTTCTCTTTTTTTAATCTCCTTGTTTAATTTATTCAAGATTATACTATATGTATTGAAATATAAAATAGCTGTAAAAATTCAAGACCATTGTAATGATTTTAGTTTTAAGAAGATAACTTTTATTGTCCATTTCTATTACCACACTGATTCTTTTTAATACAGAAATTTTAGAATGCATGTGTTATGCATATATATGGAATGAAATTATTGGTAGTTTTATATATTTATGCATATTTGTATGCATATATATTTTAAAATATGAAATTTTTGCATTATACAGTTTTAAAACTTGCCTTTTATTAACTTGATATAAATAGCTTTCTATAAAATGTAATCCTTTAAACACTTGGGTAGGATTCTTAACAGTTACAGTCTATTACTATTTATTTTCTTCTGTGTAAATTATTACTTGAGCTGTTATATATAAAGATGAAAACTTAGAAGATAATACAACTACTTGTTAAAATTTATAAACTTCAAAGTCTTGCTGATTTATTTGAATTAAGAATGAGGAAAGACAATAAACTGTAATTGACAAAAGGTAATCTCTATGCTCTATTTAAACAGAATAGCTGATGGGTAATAGAATTCCACATTATTGGCATTTTTTCTTCCCCAATAAAAGTGAATAGTGCTGGAGTGATTAAAGGCAATTCATATTTTCTTGTGAATCTTTTCCTAGTAAATGGAAGCTCCAGTTTTCAGCTGACTTTGCAGTTTGGTTTTTAGTTGAACTTAAAATTAGAGATATATCATACATAGAAAATGAAAGCACGAACAGAGATAATTAATTCCTAAAAGCTTAGTGAGGTTTTTTATTCCAGCATGCTCAGGTAACACTTCTATATCAATATGTTGGGAAAAGCAAGAACGATTTCTAATAATATGTTATTTCTACCAGAGCTCTTAAAAACTTTACCCATGAAGGATTAGAAAAAGAACATAGTAAGACCCCTTTTCCACTGGGAAATAATTGCTACCTTCGTATATTAACCAAACTGTATTTTAATGCCAACCAGCCACTCACTATTACAGTCATTTAAGGTAAAATGGGCTGTTTGTTTTACAAGGAAGCCAAACTGGAAGAAAGCAATTTGTGGGAATGTTTCTACAAGAAAGTTTTATGCAATTTGGAAACAAAATGTATTCAGAAGGATTGAAAGAGATATATTATCTTGGGCAGGGAAAAACAACAACAACAAGGAAAATTACTGTGGCCCAGAACAGAACAATGTGACTTTATTTTGGGGACAACTTACCTAATGAAGTATATCTTTCTTTCTTTGAAAGTCTGAGATGGCTTTAATGTTTACAAAATTTACAATTCACTTTTCTTAATATGATCAGCTCAGAGGCTATCCCTCAAAACCACAAGGCTTCCTTGCTCACTTTTCCCTTGGACTGGAAAGGGCTGGTAGAATACAATTTTTTGAAATAATTGTGTTGTCTTGTTGTTTCTATTTCTTTCCAATCACATTTCTTATTAAATTCCATTTCCCCAAACACACAAGGACTGCCATCAGCCTACCAATGCTCTATATTTTGAGACTCTGTTTATGATCAAAATATATTGGTATCTCACGAACCCCAATTCCTACTAAGGAAAAAAGATGAGAGCTTAATCAGGAACCTCATATCTGCTTAAATTTAGCAAATGATTATTCTCAGAAAATAATATAGCTTAATTCAGATGACATCCTTAAGGAAGATTTAATAGTAAGACTATAAAGAGACATTTTTGGGCCCATATTCCTTTCTGTGCACTAAGTATGTCACCATCTACTCCACTTATGGGAAAGAGCAGGTCCAAATATGGCCTTTGGTTTTGAAGTCCTACTGGTGAACACTGTGATCCTAAATTTTAAAGGAGATTATAGACTATCTCTTTGATTTCACAATTGAAGAACACAAGTTTCAGAGAAATGTAATAAGTTATCCAGGTCAGTGACAGAGTACGTGCCCAACTAAGTTTGCAGCTCAGGACTCTGGCTGTCCTGTCAAGCATCCCTTTTGTACTATCTCTGCCTCTAAATTGGAATTTTCTAACAAGATTACAAAATAGCCATAGAGAATTAGAAGATTTTAACATAAGACATGATACAGATGTTTGGAATCTAGCTTTCAAAATATTTTTTGACAGTTCCTGGACCAAAAACATTCCGCTTAACTTGGAAAATGTGTATTGATGTTAAATATGGTCTCTGAAACCAATTTTTGCTAATTGGATTTACTATATTATCCAGTTTAATTTGGTATGATGTAGTCTTTGAAACAGTTAATTTAGAAAATTTGATCAATTGCTTATTCTGAATATTTATACAGTTGCCTAATTGTTTCCTTCATTTTAATACAAAGGTACTGGAAAAAAAAATAAAGACAACTATATGAGTAATTAAAACAAAAATATTTTTATGTTTATCTTAATATTCAATATGTCAGGTAAAAGACTGCTATCTGATATTATAAAGCAAATCTATTACCTATCTCATATGTAGACAAAGCAAATTTTTTTGGATAACATATCTTGAACAGAGATGATATATACATTTTCCTCTAATTTTATGTATTTTACAAATAGCATTTAATAATGGTAGAGATAATAACAAGAGAAGGAAGGAAGGCAGGGAAATGAGAGTGAAAGAGGGAGAAGAGGGACAAAAGAGAGAAAAGCTATCTATCATCCATCTGTAACAGTCTTCAACTTTCATATTCTCTTCCCTATATGAATAGTTTCATAGTTGTGAACAAAATAAGTTCTGTTTTGATTCTATATCCAACATTAAGCATTTTATCGTACATATAGGTGTTGTATTATAATTTGTATGACTACCATTTTTAATAGCTCTTTAATGTCATCAAATTGAAAAATCGTGGGCCACCAAAACCGCTCTTCTGCAGGCAATTTTATTGTTTACAAGTTTTGCTAGTTTAAATAATACTACAATAAATATGTTTGAGGGGATATCATTTGCTTTCACATAGCGTATAAATTTCCAGAAGACAAAAAAACTGGCTCACAAAGATGCAAAATTGTATGGTGCCTAATACATACATCATCACTTTTCAAAGAGGTTGTGATTAAGAATGATAATGAGGGTTGGGCACGGTGGCTCACAACTGTAATCCCAGCACTTTGGGAGGCCGAGGCAGGAGGATCACGAGGTCAAGAGATCAAGACCATCCTGGCCAAAATGGTGAAAATCTGTCTCTCCTAAAAAGATGTATATATGAATTAGCCAGACATGGTGGTGCACATCTGTAGTCCCAGCTACTTGGGAGGCTGTGGCAGGAGAATCGCTTGAACCTAGGAGGCAGTAGTTACAGTGAGCCGAGATTGAGCCCCGGCACTCCAGCCTGGTGAAAGAGTGAGACTCTGTCTAACAAAAAAGAAAGAATGATAATGAGAGACCATTCTTAAAATCCTTCCAAAGTGAGACAGATCATAGTTTTAGGCAAGTTTTATTATAAAGATGGCATTATATTTATGACTTCATGACTACACTGATTATTGTCTACTTTCCACAAATGGCATATAAAATCAGAAGAGTAGGTCTTATTTTTCAGTTTTTATTATACCCCAAGTTTTCTTCATGGTGGATATTGACATGGTGAAGCAGGGCAAAAGAGGAAATAGGGTAGAAAAGAAATGTCTACTATACATCCAGGTTAGAGATGATATTTTTCACAAAATATGAAGTAAATAATGACTAATGAATTTAACATGGCCTAAGTTGGTCTGATGTGCCTATGATTGTCAACAAGAGCAATTTCAGCAAGATTCAGTATTGGATTGTAGCTCTAAGAACAGCAAACTGGATAATAAAGCAAATTAGGCACAGAAAAAAACTTGTTGCAGTTACCTGAATATATTAGGTGAAGCCTCACTCTCAGTATCCAAGTAGCTTTCTCTACTCTTGAAAATATTGCAATACTGAATGTCCTCAAAATTATCCTATTTCTAAACTGCAATCTAAAAAAAAAATATTTTAATGTCTATTCCACTAACTGTACTCATTATGTAACTAGAGACTCAGGAACTGAGATTATGGGATCCTGTATCTACAATGTAACTTTATCATGGAAAACTTGAAAATAGTGTGTTTATATTTAAAAACTCTTAGATTTAGTCAAATAGTTGTGGGATTTGAAGAAAGAAACTATATATGAAAATCTCTAAGTTTTATTGAGTTTTTCATTTTCAGTTGCAGTAAGTACAAAAGTTTATTAAAAATGACATTTCAGACATATTAACAGACATATTAATTTTCAACTAGCAGTTAGATCAAAATGTAACTTCAGAATCAGCATATTTTAAAAGAAACCTACTATCAAAAAAATTAAAGTTTTCTGCTTATGTTAGCAAATTTTATAAACCTAAGAAGATAAAAGTCACCTCATTTTACTTTCTAAAATTCACCAATACAAAGAATAATTTTCTTAAATCCTTGAAAAATACCAAATAATTAGAAGAAAAACACTTCATACACAAATACAAGAAAAAGGGATTCTAAGAACATTGCTGAAATCATTCTTAACCTAAAAATGCAACAAAATGAAAATCTAAATTATCTTTGATATAATTTTTCATGAACTATATCAAGTAGCTGAGTTAGAGAACTATCCTTTGTTCATAAGTGCTTTTATTTATATATCACATATTTATATATTTATAATATATTTATGATATAGATTATATATTTTCCTTTAGGAAATATAAAGGAGAGCTAAAGAACTTTTTGGGGAAATATCAGACTTCTCATTATATACTTATTTGCATTTTCTAGAATTTTTAAATCTGTTTTCATAAATTAAAATTATTTCACTGATTTCTAATCATGCCCACACCTTCTCCTTTCCCCACTTCAACTTATCCAAAAGCACTTTTATATTTATATTCCTATGTCTAATTTTAATATTAATAAAAATGTAGTAAGAATTATTATTATTATTGGAATAGCTAACAGTAACTGAAGACAGTATGACCAAGGCATTTTGCTTTCCAGTCTCATATGTATCCTCCTGTTGAAATTTCACAACAGTCATATAAAAGATACTATTATCTTCATGTTATTGATTAGAAAAGTGACATTCAGAGAAGCAAAATGTCTTCTTCAGTGCCACAGAAATAGTAACTAATGGATCTATAATTTGAGTTCAGATCTGTAATACTTCGGAGTAACTGGTTAAGTGTATGACACTGCCTTCTGGTTGTTACCTGTGAGGTGCTACTGCCTTCAGTAAACCAGTGGGATAGCATAGTCATAGGTCACTACATATGACCCTATGTCCAAGGTTAGAGTCTTTAATATATTAGATAACAAAGATTTGGAGGATTTTTTTAATCATGAAAACATATATTAATTAATTTCTGAAGTGGTCCATTTAATGAAAAATATTGAAGCAGACATTGATTATAGGCAAAATTTAAGAAAGTGGTTCTCATACTTTTGAGAGGGCCAGGAGTCCCTGGTCCCAAATAATGAAGAGAAAGTTCATAAAGACAGACCGCCTACAAATCATGTGGCTCAGAATTTGGGTCTATTTCTTTGAACTACACTATACAGATAGACTAGGTACTCAGGACAGACAGCAGAGCAGATGTGTAATAGGTTCCTCTTGGCTCCCAATCCAGAGAAATGAGCCACAGTCTGCTGTTCCAGCTGGATCTTCTGGGTGGTCTCAAAAGGTAGAACCAAACAGAGCAGTTTCCTGGTCCAATCTAGAAGTCCCACATGTGCAAGGGAAGGGAGTGTTTGGCATATTCCCAGGAAACACTGCACTCCTATGTTCTTTTATTGTTACTCCCAAAGATTTCAAAGAGCTTAATTTCTCATTAAAATGGTGCATGTAAAATGAAAGATACAATTAATGAGAGCATTGCTACTCTTAGAAAGAACAAGAGTTTATCACCCAAACACATCTTCTGAAATGAACATATGGCCTACTGTATGCCAGCCACTATTATCGATTTGTTTTCTCATTTAGTGACTTTTTAAACCTCTGAAGTAGATAATAGTTTCCCCATATTATAGGGTGAAAAACTAGGGTTCAGTTACCATATGGCTTTTCCCCAAGACGTTATAGCTTGAAAGTGAGAAAGCTAAGATTCTTATCTAACTCATCCTGAATCTCTTAATATAGCATTCTATCCTCTTCTCGTAGGCAAGCATTGCCTTTTGTGCCTATTCTAATGTCATTCATTATAGTCACAGAACATCCGTGACCCTTCCATTGCTTTCTTTATGTGCCTTACGTCTTGCTTTCTGGGAATCAGTATATCATCCCTATAATAGTTTGCCTTGCTGGCTATGATAGCATTTTAGGAAAACCACAGAGACAATTAAAAACCCAAGTCAAGACACCAGTAATGTTTTGGGGAATCTTTCCACTCATCATAACAGTGAAGACTTTTCTGTGACATACTCTAAGATAAATTTCTGTTCTCCTGAAACTGTTCATCTAAAACATGTTTCCACATGTATCTCACAGAACGGATACATAATTATTTTGGTCTTATTCAATGGTTCTGTAAAGAACTTCAAAACTATTACATATTGTCTTTTGATAGGAAAAAAACCCTATAATTGAATATGCATTGGGATTTAAGTGAAACACGTTATTGTTTTATGAAGACTAGCCAAGAATTACATCATGCTGCCTGTTTCTCCATATGAGTGCAATTTTATGTGAAACTATTTAGAGACTGTGGCCCATCTGCTTCTGAAGGTTTTCTACCAAGTTGCCAGATTAATAGTGCAGAAACCAGAATCATTTTCATGCAGATACTGATGAATTTACGAGCGTTGTAACCCTTGCCTGACAATTTATAGCTTTTCTTAAATGTTTTATGAAAAGCAACGTTTTTAAGACTTTTCATGATCATCACAGGAAATGCTTCAGCAGAAATCACACAATAAACTAGTTTCTACTCTGATTCTGTAAATCATCTATTATTTTCTTCCAGTTCACTTATAAAAGACATGCAATTATATACCAATGTAGCTTTACAAAATTACTTTCACATTTGTCTTCCTGCTTTCTCTTTTTCTATATTGTATCAGTTTACAATCCCTGTTTAAAAGTTGAGAATGAGAGTCACAGAAAAGTTAAGCAACTTACCTAATGTCACATAATTGTGTGGTGGCAGAGAAATGATGATACCCAGGTATTCCCAGCTCTTACATCATTTCACAAAGTGAGTTCTCTGGAATGCTAGCATCCTGATAAATGTCAATAGGCATTCTGGTAAAATGTATGTTTCAAGGTCACTGCATAAGTATCTCTAGACTTTCACAAGTCATAAGATATTGAATGGTCACTAAAGTCCTATAATTTAAAAAATGCTTAACATAAAGTTTTATCAATGTATTTGTCCATGAACATTTTGCAAGCTCACTAGTAATGCAAAGTAAACAGTTTAGAAAATGCTGTACTTATATATACATATAAGTTTTACTTGGTCTCAGGACTGAATACGATTCAAGCACATTGACTATGCCCTGCAAATTTTATTTCTCACAAAGTCTGGAAAATGCTAGATCTAAGAGTAGGAGCACAATAAAGATTTACTGATTGAATGAAAATCTATGATAGGGTGTTCATAAGTAGAGGTTTACATGTGTAGATGTCAGTTTATTGTAACCACAAACTGATTGAATCCAAGAGAGAGAGAAAGAGAGACTATTAAAAATCTCAACAAGCTAGAGAAATATATGTATGATGCATTGCAAATAGGTATAAATATTAAAAAATAATGCAGTAACATGGAGAAATCAAATAAATTAATAAATATGCATTGAGCACATATCGAGTACTTACTGTCTTCCAGGTACTAAAATGTCCTCTGATTTAATCTACCTTCACCTTACAATAAAGACAACATTGTCACTCAAAACTCAAATCACTGAACCAATATTTATTAAGGATCTGAAATGTGCTTATTGACTTCTTAAAGGTTTAGCTTAAAAGTCAGGTATATGTTGGTGATTAATAAATATTTGGTGAATGAATTAATATATGCACAATCACTGCTCTCATTGTCTTATATGTTAGCATTATACTAAGTGGTAGACCTCAGATGCAAACACTGACCAAACCAAGGCTCTCTCCACTGGACCTCAGCCTTAGGGATTTAAAAGTCCATGCCTCCTATCCTTATTTTCTAACAGCTATCCTTACTAACAGCTAGCAATGTAAACTTGGTTATGTATGTAAGTTTTTCTGGCTGTAAATGGTTGTAATGATTTTCAGTAGAATAATGGTCCAATTTGTTCAGGCACTGAAGTTTCTAGTATAAGTTTCTTCCTTGTGCCCCTGTGCCCCTTTTGTTGGCCAATGTCCAGCCATCCTAGTTGTTAAATATTTTTACTGTCACCCTAGGTGAAGGACAACAATATTGGGAAAAAAATGGACTTGAAATTTTTTGACTTAAGATTCTGAATTCAAGAGCCAAGGACCCATGTATCTTCATCAACTGCTAAAGAAATTTATTTAGGAAGAGGCCCTGAAGACAGATATAATAACAATTTGAATCAGATTCTACTCTAGAGAGTCAAGTAAGGCAGTTTAAAAGCAAATCTCATACCCCTAATGCCACTTGGCTACACAAATTACTCTTCCTTCAGGCCCAAGTCATCCCATGAAGGTAGAAGCACTTGGCAAGATAGCAGAGTTAACATGAACTCAGATAATTTAAGCTTTTACATTTAGAGATCAATGTCAGGCTAAATATCATACTTAGATCATTTGGAGCACAAAATGAAGTGATAATTTTGGCTCTGAGATTTGAAAAAATTCCAAAATTTCAACAATGTTTTGAGATGCCACAGTCATCTTGTTTCAGTTATCCATTCAATAAATTTAACTGAATGTTCTGGGACAAAAGAATTAAAAACATTTGTTGCTATTTCCATAATACATAGCCGTACTCACAGGTGTGCTATGTCAGTTAGAACCCTATCAGCTAAATCAAAGCCCCATGTTCCCATTAGCCATTCATCATTGACCATTCACAGAGGTAACCCATGAAGATTTCACAGCTGTTGTGAAGTAACACTTGATTTCTGCCAAGATCTCAGGAGGACTGAATTACTGTGAGTTATGAATTCCCCAGAACTCATAGAACTATTTCTTGTACAACCAGGATCATATATCTCAATAACAGCTCTTCTGCCAGGGAAAGTACAGGTAAACTTTGATACTGGAACATTCCTTGTAGTTTGATTTGGCAAAAAGTGACTCACATCCTTCCATCACTTTACTGTATAATTTTAAAATAATTTCCCATTGAAGGAGAAAGGATCATTTGTCCTTTAAATATGCACACACAATAACCTATTGCTATTACTCTTGAAAGTCTAACCAGTAAAATTTATGACTTCCATCATAACATTCCATTTCTTTTAAGAGAGAAACTTGAATAGCATGTTCCTGCCTACTTCTAACTTAGGTCAAAATATTTGCTAGGGCAGGGCTTTGTTTCTTTTAATTTCTGAAGTCTGGTCCCATAAGTGGTAACAGTGAATTGTTGCATGTCTTTCCACTCACACCACATGATTTACTTGTTTTAATTGCTTATCTAAATGCTGGTTCATCCTGCAGATGTCAGGTTGAGTCATTTCTTTCTTGAAGCCTTCCCTAATTTAGGGCAGCCTTGATTGTTTCTTTCTACCTCTCCCACAATTAAGAGTTATTAGTGCCGAAGTACACTAGGAAAGTTGATATCATGACTGACATCTGGCTCTGCACCATTTAGTCACACTATTGTGTAAGATGGCACAATGAGAACTATGACTATTTTTGCAAATGTCTACTACACTGAGATGGCTAGCAATAACTTAATTATTCATGCAGGTGACTGCAAACCATATAAATATATCCTGATGAAAATAAACCAAATGCATCCCCAATTCAATTTCCTGCTACTTGAATCCCCAAATATCCATAGCCACTCCAGCATCACCAGACAAAAATGTGAGTGAGAGAGAAGTGAGAATGGAAAAAGACAATAATCTTAAGCAGTGATGCTTAAAAATATCTTACTGTGTCAACTGTATTAAGCGAGAAACCCTGAGGTTTAGGACCGTTAGATTTACAGCCACACCATCTCTGCTCCTGCCTATATGCTCTTTTCTCCCTGCCACATAGATGTTTTATTCTACCCACAAAACTTTCATCCCTATGCCTCTTTCCAAGCCTGCTTTCCAATCCAACCTCTCTTCCCTAAATTTCCTGAACCTTCTCCCTGCATATGACTCTTCTCAACAGGAGATTTTTTTGGTTAAATTCAGAATCTCAAGTTCCCACATCAAATTCACTGAGTCAGTATTTTTTAAATAACATCTTTAGAAGCATTTCATATGCCTTTTGGTTTAAGAAGCATGTCCTAGAAGACACCCCTTCCTACCTTCATTCCATGGAACTGGAGAGGTCACTCTTTTTAAAATGAATTTTTTACCTCTTTCTAACTCAATGCTTAACCAAACCCAGGTTCTTCCCTTGCCCCATGACAACATGCAAATCACTACACTTTCACATGGCGATGTCTCCAGGACCCAGGAATGAAGGACTGACCTTCTTTCTAATCCCTGTTCCCTCTTTGGTACATCAAATCAGTCATGATCATCAGAGACTAAACAAGCAATTTGGTTCAGCCTTGGAAGATTGCCATAACAAGTGTTTCCACAGATATATTTGAACATTTAAGGATCCAGCACTGATATCATCATATTTCTTCTCTTTCACTGTATCTCACTATTGTCCATACTTTGATGATCTGTAAAATGACTGACCTCATGTTCCTATTCAACCTATGCCACATGGTATTCCTTAATTATTGCAAGCAAACGTTCTTGTCTTCCCAATTAATTTTATGTGTTCTGAAGACAGGGATCACACCAGTGATGTTCTGGGTCTCATAGAGGCTAGCATAGTATTTGACACATTGTGGCTACCATTTAAGTCTTCTGGCTTAATTATGGATTGATCAAATATTTCTTTGATGACTGAGGAACTTTCAGAACCTCAGAAATGCAGATTTTTTTTTTTTTTTTGAGACAGGGGCCCAAACTGGAATGCAGTGGTGCCATATTGGCTCACTGCAACTTTGACCTACTGAGCTCAAACGAGCCTCCCACCTCAGCCACCATGCTTATCTAATTAAAAAATGTCTTGTGAAGAGACAGAGTCTCACCATATTACCCAGGCTGGTATTGAACTCCTGGGATCTAGACAATCCTCCCATCTAGATGTCCCAAAGTGCTAGGATTACAGACATGAACCACCATACCTAGTCACCACTTTGAACTATTATATTCTTACTGAATATAAAAGAGAACCAAATGTTTTATTACTATCATCATCATCAAATATGCATTTCTCATGATGCTGTGTCTCATACATTTTACTGGAAAGAAGGGATCTTCCTGTCATTGTAATAACAGCTTTACATTGCATTTTAATATAGAAAAATTAGGTAATAAAAACAGCATGGAATATGTCACTGAACAGTCCTTACTAGCTCTGTAATTTGAAAATAGCTAACAGCTCTTAATCATCCTGTTGCCTTGTGTGAAATAAGCTCATGGGGTTATTATAGCTTTAATGAGACAAAGCAAAATCTCAACATTGTCTTTTTCTCAATCCATTATTGTACATATAATCTCTGTAATGAAAATTTCAATTATTCTTATAAATACTAGTTTCAGAATTAACACAAAAAAGTATTAAGTTTGAAATTATGTCATGATTAATATAGCTACTTGTACTTTCAATCCTCCAAGAAAACCATGGAAAATTCAAAATTAACAAGGGAGTTGTGCAATGATTCTCACACTGTAAAACATTTAAATTCTTTTAAAAAAAATAAACATTGTATGTAAGCCTTTCTCTATTCATTCCTTGAAAAAAAAATGCTTGATGTTGGGAATGATAGTGAGGCAATGTTTATTTTTAATTTGCCTTAGACTTCTGGGCTTAACCAAGAAAGTTTATCAAAAACCGCATGTAAGAGTTTTAGAAGTTGGACAGTGGAAACAAAAGCAGAAAAAGGAAGGAAGGGAGGGAAAACAGAAGGAAGGACCAAAGAGAAGTAGGTGTCTGTGATGAGGCTTGATTTCCGTAACTTGCCAGTATTATTATAATATCGTCAAACAATTTGCTTATTTGGTCAACAAAGATAAAGTCACATTTAGATCTCTACTTAAAAAGCTTTGTTCTTCCCTCAAAGAACTTGTATTTTCCAAAGATGACAATGACAATATCTCTTGACACATGCTCTTCTGCATAATGACTTTGCTCCTCCGTGAGAAGTCAAAGTTTATTTCTCTAACCTCCTTGAATCTGGCCCAACCCTATGACTGCTTTGGCCAGTAGAATATTGCAGAATTAACACTGTCAATGCCAGTTTCTGAAAAACTCTTAATATACTGGGTAGCTTCTTCTTTCTGCCTCTTGAACACAACCAGCCATCTAAGAAGCTTATCATGCTCAGCCCACCACCCTGGGAAAAGCCAGAGGACTCAAGTTCCAGATGGGTAAAGAAGCCAACTTAGAAGTATATTTTCAGCCCCAGACCCTATAGCTGATGCCATGAGGATCAGGTACAAACTTCCCAGATGAGCACTTCTAAAATTCCTGATCCACAAGGTTTTATGAGCAAAACAAAATGTTTGTCACTAGGATTTAGGGTAGTTCTTTACATAGCAAAAACTACATATCTCAGAATACACAAACAATAACTAAAAACTAGTGAGAAAAAAGACAACCAAAATTGAAAATGTGAAAACAACTTAAACAGGCACTTCATAAAAGTGGATAGCCAAATGGCCAGTACATATATACAAATATGCTAAATATCATTAGAAATCAGAAAATGCAAGTTGAAGTCACATGTGCCAGAATGACAAAATTTTTAAACATTGGCAATATTAGATTTTGAGAAGGATGTGGAAAACCTAGACCATTCTTGCACAAAGTCAAGAGCATAAAGTAGTATAGCCATTTAAGAAATTAAAAAACCTACACATTCACCATGGCCCAACAGTTTTACCCCTGAGTATTCCTAGCAAAATAGAGTGTTATTTCCACCAAAAGACATGAACAAGAATATTCATAGTAGTTTTAATCATAAGCTCCAAAAACTGAAAATATCCCCCAAACCCATCAAGAGTAAAATGAGCAAATAAATTGTGGTATATTCATATAATGAAATGTTATACAACAGTAAAGAGAAGCAAACCAATGATATATATACAGCATGGATTAATTTCAGAGATATAATATTGAAAAAAACTACATATTTCAGTGTACTTTCTCCCAGTTATTTTCCTATACATTATTTAAAAATTCCTATGCATTAAAAAAATAGTTGTAAGCACATTATAGTGTGTTAATAAATCCATTTGTATCTGATGGTTTCCTAATAGAAAGGAATCCAGAATTATATAACTTTTGGCAAACATATAATGTATTTATTTGCAAAAATAAATATTTTATAAAATGTAAACATAACACTTGAATAATCAATAAAAATGTATATTTAACAGATTAAGCTTTTTTAATCTTTAACTATTGACTACAAATTCAATCAAACTCTTCAAGTCATAAGAACTGCAAATTAAATATACTATTTTAAATTTGTTAACCACCTTTGCTATCACATAAAATTCTCATTAGTGATTATAGTTAGTAATAAAGTCAACCAACACACATGGTAAAACCACTTAAAAAGTGTTAAACACTGAAAAAGTTTTAATTTTTATTTATTTCTCCATAATCTTCTTTCTTATTTTGATCTTATTCTTTCCTATTTCTTCCCAGAGCTATACTTTTGCTTCCCCAATCTACACAGAGGTTTTCTGCTGGAGCAGAGACTGATAAGTGAAGATTGGAGCTGAGACCAAGTCTTGAGTGTGACATCCAAGAAGATCCTTCCTAAGTTTATTGCCCAACTAAGGTGATTACATTCATACACTTTGTCCATTACATAAAGATAGTTAAAATTATTAAATCCAAACAATCTTATAGCTTTTGATTTGTGGGGGTAGGAGGCACAAGTTTACTATCAATCTGACTGCTGTTATGGGTACTTGGTATTAGAGCCTATTAAAGTCTATTTTACAAGGGTTTGTTTTGTATCTTATGGGATATAATTCTCTTTTGCAAGTAACTCTTCTGATCAAGTCCTATTTAGTTAAGTTAAATTTAAATGGATTAGTCAATCATTTCCTTAAAATTGCAATTTTTCTTTCTTAGTAACCACTAAGACCTGCAATAGTATGTCATAAGCACTATTTCCATGGCTATAAACTGTTTTGAAAGATAATTATAATTCACTAAATGCTATGGTAAAAATATAATAGAGTTTCAACACATTTTGTGTATATTACAAAGCAGATAATGATGTCCTATGGTGTTTCTTTAATAACAAACCAACTTAAAGAAATTTTTAAAATACAGTATATGGATGAAAAATTCTCCAGAGAAATAGCTATCATAAGAAAAAAAAATAATCACAACTTCTGGAAGTGAAAGACTTTGAGAAACACAAAATTCAGGGGAAAGTTTCAACAATAGACTAAAACAAGTAGAAGAAAGAACATCAGAGCTCGAAGACAAGGCTTTTGGATTAACCCAAGCAGACAAAGACAAAAAGAAAAGAACAAAGCTTCCAGGAAATTTTGGATAATATTACACAGCCAAATCTAAGAATAATTGACATTCCTGAGGAAGAAGAAAAATATAAACGTTTGGAAAACTTATTTGAGGTAATAATTGAGGAAAACTTTCCTGGCCTTGCTATAGATCTAGACATCAGAACACAAAAAGCTCAAATGGCTCCTAAGAAATTCATCACAAAAAGATTGTCACCAAGACCCACAGTCATCAGGCTATCTAACGTCAAGACAAAGGAGAGAGTCAGAAAAGCTGTGAGGAAAAGGATCAGGTAACCTATACAGGAAAAAAACCTATCAGATTAACAGCAGATTTCTCAGCAGAAACCTCACAACCCAGAATTGATTGGGATTCCATATTTAGCCTCCTTAAACACCATAACAAAAAATTATCAGCTGAGAATTTTGTAGCCAGCAAAACTAAGCTTTATAAATGAAGGAGAGATAAAGTCTTTTTCAGAAAAAATAAATGCTGAGTTTGACACTACATTTAGCATGATTAATAAAATAGTACCTCACATTTCAATACTAACATTGAATGTATTTTCTTCTTTTTCTTTTCTTTCTTTCTTTCCCTCTTTCTTTCCTTCTTTCTTTCTTTTTTTAGACAGCTTTTTCCTCAGGCTGGAGTGCAATGGCATGATCTCAGCCCACTGCAACCTCTGCCTCCTGGGTTCAAGCAGCCTCCCCAGTAGCTGGGATACTGCCTCAGCCTTCCAAGTAGCTATGATTACAGGTGCCTGCGACAATGCCCAGCCACTTTTCACATCTTTAGTAGAGACAGGATTTCACAGCCTAAATGCTCCACTTAAAAGATACAGAATGGGCCGGGTGCGGTGGCTCACACCTATAATCCCAGCACTTTGGGAGGCCGAGGCAGGTGGATTACGAGGTCAAGAGATAGAGACCATCCTGGCCAACATGATGAAATCCCGTCTCTACTAAAAAATACAAAAATTAGCTGGGCATGGTGGCGCACCTGTAGTCCCAGCTACTCGGGAGGCTGAGGTAGTAGAATTGCTTGAATTCAGGAAGTGGAGATTGCAGTGAGCTGAGATTGTGCCACTGCACTACAGCCTGGTGCCTGGTGACAGAACAAGACTCTGTCTCAAAAAAAAAGATATAGAATGGCAGAATGGATAAAAAGCCACCAACCAAGTATCAGCTGTCTTTAAGAGACTCACCAAACACGTAAGAACTCATACAAACTTAAGGTAAGAGAGTAGAAAAAGATATTCCACACAAATAGAAACCAAAAGCAAGCAGAAGTAGCTATTCTTATATCAGACAAAACAGACTTTAGAGTAACAACAGTTAAAAAAGACAAATGGGGCATAATATAATGATTAAAAAAATTAGTCCAACAGGAAAATATGACAATTCTAAATGTATATGTACCTAACACTGAAGCTCCCAAATTTATAAAGTAGTTACTACTAGACCTAAGAAATGAGACAGATGGCAACACAATAATAGTGGCAGATGTCAATACTCCACTAACAGCACTTGACATGTCATTAAGACAGAAAGTCAACCAAGAAACAGTGAACTTAAACTGTATTCTATAACAAATGGACTTAACAGATACTTACAGAACATTCTATCCAACAACTGCAGAATATACATTCTATTCATCAGAACATAAAACATCTCTAAGATAGATGGTGTAAACACTTAGGTAAAATTGGAAGGGGAGTAGTGCTAGCACTCCCCTTAGGTAAAATTGGAAGGGGAGTAGTGCTAGCACTCCCCTTCCAATTTTACTTAAGAAGCAAAATTTAGTTGGGCAATACTTTTTATGATACCGACAAGTGAAGTTTTAAAAGTGCTGGCTTTATTTTTGTTGTTACAAAGTAGTTTAAAGGCAAAGCTTACTTAGCTTTTGGCTTTTAGATGAAATTTATTTAATATGCTAGATTTTTTAAAGGTGCACTATCCACTTAGGATATTTTTTCTGGTGGGATTTTTTGGATGGCTAAATTAACTGCTAATTTTGGTTTATTTTAGAAACATGCTTATTGAAACAGTATTTTACTTAGTTTGAATTTAAATTTTTTAAATTATTTTGTGAAAGTGATGCAAATGTTTGAACAAAGAAGATAACTTTTTTTTTTGCCTTTTCAGACTAGAGCTTTAGAATGATAATTATACATTGACACAGAAAATTGGGTTTATAATTTAAATATAATAAAGTGTTTTGGAAAGAAGGAGACTTTATTTTATAACTTTAAGAGAAAAATATGTGGCATTAAGACCTGGTTTTTTATGTTTTTGTTTTGTTTTCTAACTTTGAAAATTAAAAAAAATTTTGGCTAAATGTCAAATTTATAAATTAAAACAGACTTCTGGGTTTTGTTATAAAGGCAAAGTAATAATGTTTTTATGTATTTTATAAGGTTATATAGTATAATAACTTGAATTTATGGTTGGATTTGACTGAACTTATAGATCCTAATTTTAATGATGTATATCCAGAAAAGGTGCAATATATTAAGTATAAAAAAATAAACTGGACTGGTTTGCTTTTGTTTTATAGTATGAATGAAAATAACCTAGTTGGCAAACTAATTATTTGAGCAGAAATTATGAATGAAGGATATACTTTAGGGCCGGGTGCGGTGGCTCAAGCCTGTAATCCCAGCACTTTGGGAGGCTGAGGCGGGTGGATCACGAGGTCAACAGATCTAGACCATCCTGGTCAACGTGGTGAAACCCCGTCTCTACTAAAAATACAAAATAAATTAGCTGGGCATGGTGGCGCATGCCTGTAATCCCAACTACTCAGGAGGCTGAGGCAGGAGAATTGCCTGAACCCAGGAGGCAGAGGTTGTGGTGAGCCGAGATCGCGGCATTGCACTCTAGCCTGGGTAACAAGAGCGAAACTCTGTCTCAAAAAAAAAAAAGAAAGAAAGAAAGATATACTTTAGAGCTATATGACTGAAGGACATTTTAACTTGAACTTTTTTTTTTTCCTTTGAGACAGAGTCTTGTCTGTCACCCAGGCTGGAGTGCAGTGGCACCTTCTGGGCTCACTGCAACCTCCACATCCCAGGTTTAAGCAATACTCCTGCCTCAGCCTCCCGAGTAGCTGGGATTACAGGTGCCCACCACCATGCCCGGCTATTTTTTTTGTATTTTTAGTAGAGATGGGGTTTCATCATGTTAGCCAGGCTGGTCTATGATCTCTGGACCTCATGATCTGCCCGCCTTGGCCTCCCAAAGTGCTAGGATTACAGGCGTGAGCCACCACTCCTGGCCCCAACTTGAACTTTTTAGTGGTAAAAGTAATGTATCAACTAATGTTAGTGTATACACTACTAAAGTGCTAATTTATGCAATATTGTTAAATTTAATTTTTAAAATGAAAGGGTTTTGTTTCTACAGTGAAGGGCAATAACACTATTTTTTTTTTTTTACAGGCACAAGTGAATGATTTATTTAGTCCACTGACATACTTAACTTTTAGTGTTTTGGGGAAGTTGGATTTGATATAAACTTATTTTGAAAAGCATGGCTTATGAAATTTTATAATAAAGTTATTAATTAAGACATTTTAAAGTTTTTATAAACAATGTGACTATGTGTTGTTATGGTTTTAAATGTTAAAAATCTTTGAAAATTAATATAGTGATATTATACATGTTCTGTGTTTGCTATTAAATTTAAGACCAAGAACAATGCCTGGACTCAATAAATTCAAGAAAATTGAAATTGTATCAAGTAGCTTCTCAGACCACAGTGAAATAAAACTGGAAATTAACTCTAAAAGGAACCCTCAAACTACAGAAATACATGAAAATTAAATAATGTATTCTTGAGTGATCATTGAGTCAACAATAAAATCAAGATAGTAATTTAAAAATTATTTGTGCTGAACAATAATAGTGGCAAAACTTATCAAAACCTCTGGGATACAGCCAAGGCTGTGCTAAGAGGAAAGTTCACAGCGTTAAATGCCTATATCAAAAAATCTGAAAGAGTGCAAAGAAACAATCTAAGGTCACACCTCAAAGAACTAGAGAAACAAGAACAAAACAAACTGTAACACAGCAGAAAAAAAATGCAATGAAGATTAGAGCAGAACTAAATGAAACTGAAACAAAAAACACAAAAGATAAATGAAATAAAAAGCTGGTTCTTGAAAAGATCAACAAAATCGGTAGACCTTTAGCAAGATTAACCAAGAAGAGAGACAATCCAAATAAGCTCAATTATGGGAGATATTATAACTTATACCACAGAAATAAAAAAGATTATTCCAGGCTACTATGATCACCTATATGCACACAAACTAGAACATCTAGAAGAGATGGATAAATTCCTGGAAATACACAACCCTCTTAGATTAAACCAGGAAGACATAGAAATTCTGAACATACCAATAACAAGTAGCAAGATTGAAACAGTAATTTTAAAAATTGCTAACAAAATTAAGTTTAGGACAAGATAAATTCACAGCTGAATTCTATCAGACATGCAAAGAAGAGTTGGTACCAATTTTACTGAAATTATTCCAAAAGATAAAGAGTGAACCCTTCTAAAATCATTCTATATCACCAGCCATTAGGATGGTATAAGCCACCCAATACCAAAATCAGTAAAGGACATAACAGAAAAAACTTACAGATCTATATACCTGATGAACATAGATGCTGACATCCTCAACAAAATACTAGCTAACGGAATCCAAGAGCATATCAAAAAGATAATCCACCATGATCAAATGAATTTCATACCAGGGATTCAGGGATGGCATGACATACGCAAGTCAATATGTGATACGTAACATAAGCAGAATTTTTTAAATCTTATAATCATCTCAATAAATGTAGAAAAACATTTGACAAAATCCAGTATCCCTTTACGATTAAACCCTCAGCAAAACTGCCAGAGAAGAGACTTGTCTTAAGGTAATAAAAGCCATCTATTAGAAAACAACTGCCAACATTATACTAAATGAGGAAAAGTTGAAAGCATTCTCCCTGACAACTGAACCAAGACAAGTATGTCCACTTTCACCATTTCTATTCACCATAATACTGAGTCCTAGCCAGAGCATTCAGACAAGAGAAAGAAATGAGG
The DNA here is from genome assembly GCF_049354715.1 of Callithrix jacchus. NCBI lineage: Eukaryota > Metazoa > Chordata > Mammalia > Primates > Cebidae > Callithrix > Callithrix jacchus. The sequence continues at coordinate 92,243,128 of NC_133511.1, forward strand.
GACATCCATATTGGTAAAGAGGAAGTAAAACTGTCACTGTTTGCCAATGATATAATTATATGCCTAGAAAACCCTAAAGACTCAATTAGAAAGCTCCCAGATCTGATAAATGAATTCAGTAAGGTTTCAGGATACAAAATCAATGTACATAAATTAGTAGCACTGCTATACACCAAGAGCTGAGAAACCAAGCTGAGAAACAAATTAAGAACACAATCCGTTTTACAACAGCAGCAAAAAAATAAAATTAAATTAAATAAGTAAATAAATAAATACATACATACATACCTAGGAATATACCTAACCAAGGAAGTGAAAGATCTGTACAAGAAAAACTACAAAACACTGCTGAAAGAAATAATTTACAACACAAATAGAAACACATTTCATGCTCATGAATAGGTAGAATCAAATATTGTGAAAATGACCATACTGCCAAAAGCAATCTACAGATTTAATGTAATTCTCATCAAAGTACCATTATCATTCTTCACAGAACTAGGGGAAAAAATTCTAAAATTCATGTGGAACCCAAAAAGAACCCACATAGCCAAAGCAAGACTAAACAAAAACAAATCTGGAGGCATCACATTATCTGACTTCAAAGTATACTACAAGGCTGTAGTTACCAAAACAGCATGGTATTGGTATAAAAATAGGAACATAGAACAATGGAATAGAGAACCCAGAAATAAAGCCAAATACCTACAGCCAAATGATCTTCAACAAAGCAAACAAATACATAAGTTGGGGAAAGGACACCCTACTCAACAAATGGTGCTGAGACAATTGGCAAGTCACATGTAGAAGAATGAAATTGAATCCTCATCTCCCACCTAATACAAAAATTAACTCACAATGGAACAAAGATTTAAATCTAAGATCTGAAACCATAAAAATTATAGAACATAGCATTGGAAAAATTTTTCTAGACATTGGCTTAGGTAAAGAGTTCATGACCAAGGACACAAAAGCAAATGCAACAAAAACAAAAATAGATGGGACCTAATTAAACTAGAAAGTGTCTGCGGAGGACTCAAGATGGCGCTGTGAGAACAACCCAGGATTGGAGCTCTCATTGAATCCGCAAACAGGTGAGTCGGAGTTGCATTTCCAGACTGATCTTTGTTGCCCACAGAACGGGGAAATTCCCAAGTGTAAGGGAGACACGGGACGCCAGGCAGACTTACTGCCTGGCGAAGCCGGCAGCCGGGGCGGCGGCGGCCGGCCCTACCCAGCAATCCCCACAGGGCGCGCTTGTCCGGGTGCCCTGTTGAAGCAGCATCCTGAGACTTGAGAGGGCTGGACTTGAGACTGAACAAGACTTGGACAGTAGGCCAGCCCAGGGGATTGCAGGGACAGAGCGTTCGGGGTACCCAGTGGGATGAACAAAACCGCGATTTCAAACTATCCCGAGCAGACGGTCCGAGACGCTCTGTGGGGGAGGGGCGTCCACCACTACTGAGGCAACCCGCCCCAACTGAGATACACGCCCACTGCTGACGCAGCCAGCCGTTGCCGAGGCAACCCGTCCCTAATGAGATACACGCCCACTGCTGACTCAGCCTGCCGTTGCCGAGGCAACACACTACAACGAAGAGACTCCGCCGCAGGGCGTGGCGGAGACCACAGCAGAGCCTGCAGGAACAGGGCAAATCACACAACAGCAGGGCAGAGACTTGGCAGGCAAACAGTGGCTAGTCTGCCTCCTAGCTGGGCAGGACACCTCAATGGACATCAAAAAATAAAGTCCGAACCCCCCAACACAGAGCATTTGAGAAAAAAAGGGTTTTTTAAAGGAGCTCTGTTGCAGCAGAATCAAACATAGCCTAACAGCCCTGAATGAACAACAGAGCTCACAGCTCAGAAACTGAGCTCCTAAAGAGAACAGACTGTCTCCTCAAGCAGCTCCCTGACCCCTCTATATCCAAAAGACTGACATTTGGCCGGCATCATCCTGGGACAAAGATAGCAGAAAAAGAAACGGGTAGCATCCCTCACTGTGCCACAGGTGCTAGAGGTGCACCCCAGACAAGCAGGGCCTGGAGTGGACCTCAGCAGTCGTACAGCGAAGGGGCTAGGCTGGTAGAAGGAAAACCAAGTAACAGAAATACTTCGTCATCAACAATCTAGGTGTCCACTCAGAGACCCAATCGAAAAGTCAGCAACTATGCAGACGACAAGCGGATAAACCCACAAAGATGGGAAGAAACCAGCGAAAAAAGGAGGAAAACACCCGAAACCAGAACACCTCGCCTCCTAGAAAGGACCAAAACTCCTCACCAGCAAGGGAACAAAGCTGGACAAAGAATGACTGACGAAATGACGGAATTAGACTTCAGAAGGTGGATAATGAGAAACTTTTGTGAGCTAAAAGAACATGTATTAAATCAATGCAAAGAAACTAAGGAACTTAAAAAAAGATATGAGGAAATGATAACAAGAATGGATAACTTAGAGAGGAATATGAATGAATTAAAGGAGCTGAAAAACACAATACGAGAACTTCACGAAGCATGCACAAGTTTCAATAGCCGAATTGACCAAGCAGAAGAAAGAATATCTGAAGTCGAAGACCAACTCAATGAAATTAAATGAGAAACCAAGATTAGAGAAAAAAGCGCAAAAAGGAATGAACAAAGTCTCCAAGAAATGTGGGACTATGTGAAAAGACCTAACCTACGTTTGATAGGTGTACCAGAAGGGGACGAAGAGAATGAATCCAAGCTGGAAAATACTCTTCCGGACATCATCCAGGAAAACATCCCCCACCTAGCAAGACAGGCCAACACTCAAATGCAGGAAATACAGAGAACACCACAAAGATATTCTGCAAGAAGAGCAACCCCAAGGCACATAATCATCAGATTCAACAAGGTTGAAATAAAGGAGAAAATACTAAGGGCAGCCAGAGAGAAAGGTCGAGTTACCCACAAAGGGAAGCCCATCAAACTCACAGCAGATCTCTCGGCAGAAACACTACAAGCCAGAAGAGAGTGGGGGCCAATATTCAACATTCTTAAAGAAAAGAACTTTCAACCCAGAATTTCATATCCAGCCAAACTTAGCTTCAGAAGTGAAGGAAAAATAAAATCCTTTGTGAACAAGTAAGTACTCAGAGATTTTGTCACCACCAGGCCTGCTTTACAAGAGCTCCTAAAAGAGGCACTACACATAGAAAGGAACAAACAGTACCAGCCATTCCAAAATCACACTAAATGCTAAAGAGCATCAACATAATGAAGAATCTACAACAACTAACAGGCAAAACAGCCACTTAGCATCAAAATGGCAGTATCAAATTCACACATAACAATATTAACCCTAAATGTAAATGGACTAAATGCACCAATCAAAAGACATAGACTGGCAAATTGAATAAAAATCCAAAACCCATCAGTGTGCTGTATCCAGGAAACCCATCTCACATGCAAGGATACACAAAGGCTCAAAATAAAGGGATGGAGGAAGATTTACCAAGCAAACGGAGAGCAAAAAAAGCAAGAGTGGCAATTCTCATCTCTGATAAAATAGACTTTAAAGCAACAAAGATCAAAAGAGACAAAGAAGGCCATTACATAATGGTAAAAGATCGATAAAACAAGAAGAGCTAACAATAATAAACATATATGGACCCAATGCAGGAGCACCCAGATACATAAGGTAAGTTCTTAATGACTTACAAAGAGACTTAGACTCCCACACAATAATAGTGGGAGACTTTAACACTCCACTGTCAATATTAGACAGATCAACCAGACAGAAAATCAACAAGGATATACAGGGCTTGAACTCAGACCTGGAGCAAGCAAACCTGATAGACATTTACAGAACTCTCCACCCCAAATCCACAGAATATACATTCTTCTTAGCACCACATCACACCTACTCAAAAATTGACAACATAATTGGAAGTAAAGCACTGCTCAACAAATGCAAAACAACTGAAATCATAACAAACAGCCTCTCAGACCATAGTGCAATCAAGTTAGAACTCAGAATACAGAAACCGACCCAGAACCGCACAGCTTCATGGAAACTGAACAACTGGCTCTTGAATGTTGACTGGGTAAACAATGAAATGAAGTCAGAAATAAAGAAGTTCTTCAAAACCAATGAGAACGAAGACACAACATGCCAGAACCTCTGGGACACATTTAAAGCAGTCTCTAGAGGAAAGTATATAGCAATAAGTGCCCATATGAGGAGAATGGAGAGATCCAAAATTGCCACCCTATCGTCAAAATTGAAAGAGCTAGAGGAGCAAGATCAAAAAAACTCAAAACCCAGCAGAAGACAAGAAATAACTAAGATCAGAGCTGAACTGAAGGAGATTGAGACACGAAAAACCCTTCAAAAAATCAATAAATCCAAGAGCTGGTTTTTTGAAAAGATCAACAAAATAGACAGACCACTAGCCAGATTGATTAAAAATAAAAGAGAGAACAAGCAAATAGATGCAATAAAAAATGATAAAGGGGAAATCACCACAGATTCCACAGAAATTCAAACCATCATCAGAGAATATTACAAACAACTCTATGCACATAAACTAGTAAACCTGGAAGAAATGGATAAATTCCTGGACTCCTGCATCCTCCCAAGCCTAAATCAGGAGGAAGCTGAAACTATGAATAAACCAATAACAAGGTCAGAAGTCGAGGCAGCAATTAAGAGCCTACAACACAAAAAAAGCCCAGGTCCAGACAGGTTCACAGCCGAATTCTACCAGACACACAAAGAGGAGCTGGTACCATTCCTTCTAAAACTATTTCAAACAATCCAAAAAGAGGGAATCCTTCCCAAATCATTTTACGAGACCAACATCATTCTGATACCAAAACCTGGCAGAGACCCAACAAGAAAAGAAAACTTCAGGCCAATATCCATGATGAACATAGATGCAAAAATCTTGAATAAAATATTGGCAAGCCGAATGCAACAGCAAATCAAAAAACTTATTCACCATGATCAAGTAGGATTCATCTCGGGGATGCAAGGCTGGTTCAACATACGCAAGTCTATCAACGTAATTCACCACATAAACAGAACCAAAAACAAAAACCACATGATTCTCTCAATTGACGCAGAGAAGGCATTTGACAAAATTCAACAGCCCTTTATGCTAAAAACCCTCAATAAACTCGGTATCAATGGAATGTATCTCAAAGTAATAAAAGCTATTTATGACAAACCAACAGCCAATATCATACTGAATGGGCAAAAACTGGAAGCATTTCCTTTGAAATCTGGCACTAGACAAGGATGCCCTCTTTCACCACTCCTATTCAATATAGTTCTGGAAGTTCTAGCCAGAGCAATCATGCAAGAAAAAGAAATAAAGGGCCTTCAAATAGGAAAGGTGGAAGCCGAATTGTCTCTATTTGCAGACGACATGATAGTATACCTAGAAGACCCCATCACCTCAGCCCAAAAACTCCTGAAACTGATAAGCAACTTCAGCAAAGTCTCAGGATATAAAATCAATGAGCAAAAATCACAAGAATTCGTCTACACCAATAACAGACTTAAAGAAAGCCAAATCAAGAACGAACTGCCATTCACAATTGCTACAAAAAGAATAAAATACCTTGGAATACAACTCACAAGGAACGTAAGGGACCTCTTCAAGGAGAACTACAAACCACTGCTCAACGAAATCAGAGAGGACACAAACAGATGGAGAAACATTCCATGTTCATGGTTAGGAAGAATTAACATCGTGAAAATGGCTATACTGCCCAAAGTAATTTACAGAATCAATGCTATCCCCATCAAGCTACCATTGACTTTCTTCACAGAACTGGAGAAAACCACCATGAACTTCATATGGAACCAAAAGAGAGCCCGCATAGCCAAGTCAATTCTAAGCAAAAAGAACACAGCGGGGGGCATCACACTACCGGATTTCAAACTATACTACAAGGCTACAGTAATCAAAACAGCATGGTACTGGTACCAAAACAGAGATATAGACCAATGGAACAAAACAGAGGCACCGGAGGCAACACAACATATCTACAACTATATAATCTTTGATAAACCTGACAAAAACAAGCAAGGGGGAAAGGATTCCCTGTTTAATAAATGGTGTTGGGAAAACTGGCTAGCCATGTGCAGAAAGCAGAAACTGGACCCCTTCCTGACACCTTACACTAAAATTAACTCCAGATGGATTAAAGACTTAAACATAAGACCTGGCACCATAAAAACCCTAGAAGGAAATCTAGGCAAAACTATCCAGGACATAGGAGTAGGCAAGGACTTCATGAACAAAACACCAAAACCATTGGCAACAAAAGCCAAAATAGACAAATGGGACCTAATGAAACTCCACAGCTTCTGCACGGCAAAAGAAACAGTCACTAGAGTGGATCGGCAACCAACAGAACGGGAAAAAATTTTTGCAATTTACCCATCTGACAAAGGGCTGATATCCAGAATTTACAAAGAACTCAAACGGATTTACAGGAAAAAAACAAACAAGCCCATTCAAAAGTGGGCAAAGGATATGAACAGACACTTTACGAAAGAAGACATATATGAGGCCAACAAACATATGAAAAAATGCTCATCGTCACTGGTCATCAGAGAGATGCAAATCAAAACCACATTGAGATACCATCTCACGCCAGTTAGAATGGCGATCATTAAAAAATCTGGAGACAACACATGCTGGAGAGGATGTGGAGAAAAAGGAACACTTTTACACTGTTGGTGGGAGTGTAAATTAGTTCAACCATTGTGGAAGACAGTGTGGCGATTCCTCAAGGTCTTAGAAATAGAAATTCCATTTGACCCAGCAATCCCATTACTGGGTATATATCCAAAAGACTATAAATCGTTCTACTACAAGGACACATGTACACGAATGTTCATTGCAGCACTGTTTACAATAGCAAAGACCTGGAATCAACCAAAATGCCCATTGAAAATAGACTGGATTGGAAAAATGTGGCACATATACACCATGGAATATTATGCAGCAATCAGAAATGATGAGTTCGTGTCGTTTGTAGGGACATGGATGAATCTGGAAAACATCATCCTCAGCAAACTGACACAAGAACAGAAAATGAAACACCGCATATTCTCACTCATAGGCGGGTGATGAAAAATGAGAACACATGGACACAGAAAGGGGAGTACTAAACACTGGGGTCTATTGGGGGGGAAAGGGGAGGGCCAGTGGGAGGGGACGGTGGGGAGGGATAGCCTGGGGAGAAATGCCAAATGTGGGTGAAGGGGAGAAGGAAAGAAAAGCACACTGCCATGTGTGTTCCTACGCAACTGTCTTGCATGCTCTGCTCATGTACCCCAAAACCTAAAATCCAATAAAAAATTAAAAAACAAAAAAGAAAGAAAGTGTCTGCATAGCAAATGAAATAATCAGTAGAGTAAATGGACAATCCACAGAGTAGGAGAAAATATTCATAAGCTATGTATTCAACAATGGACTAATATTGAGAAATAATAAGAAACTCAAATAAGCAAGAAAAAAATTTCCATCAAAATGTGGGCAAAGGTCATGGTTAGACAATTGTCAAAGGAGATAAACAAATGGTCAACAAATGCATGAAAAAAATGCTCAACATCATAATCATCAGGAAAATACAAATTAAAGCCACAACGTGATACTACCTGACTCCTGCAAAAATAGCTGCAACTTAAAAATCAAGGCCAGGCATGATGGTTCTTGTCTGTGTGCAATTTGGAATACTAAGGTGGGTAGATCACATGAGTTCAGGAGTTCAAGACAAGCCTGGAAAACATGGCGATACCCCATTTCTACAAAAAAGTACCTAATGTGGTAGCATATGCATGTGGTCCCAGGTAGTTGGGAAGCTGAGACAGGAGGATCATTTGAACCTAAAGAGTGGAAGTTGCAGTGAGTTTAAATCATGACACACTCCAGCCTGGGTAACAGAGTGAGACTATGTCTCAAAAAGAAAAATCAAACAATAATGAATTTTGGCATCGATGTGGTGAAAAAGAAACACTTTTACACTGCTGGTGGGAATGTAAACTAGTATAACTTCTAAAGAAAATAGTATGAAGACTCTTTAAAGAACCAAAAGTAGAACTACCATTTGATCCAGCAATCCCACTACTGGGTATCTATCCAGAGGAAAAAAAGTCATTATATGAAAAAGACACTTGCATACACATGTTTATTGCAGCACAATTTGCAATTGCATATGGAACCAGACTAAATGTCATCAACTAACAAGTGGATAAATAAAATATGTTATATATACACCATGGAATACTACTCACCCATAAAAAGGAACAAAATAATGGCATTCACAACAACCCAAATGAAGTTGGAGACCATTATTCTAAGTGAAGTAACAGAAAGGGAAAACCAAATTTAAAATGTTCTTATTTATAAGTTGGAGCTAATCTATGAGGATGTAAAGGTACGAGAATGATATAATGGAGTTTGGGACTCAGCGGAAAGGATTAGTGGGGGTGAGGTATAAAAGACTACATCTTAGGTACGGTGTACACTGCTCAGATGACAGGTGCACCAAAATCTCAGAAATAACCACTAAATCACTTATTCATGTAAACAAAAACCACCTGTTCTCCCCAAACTATTGAAATTTAATAAAAAGAAGGCCAGGTGCTGTGGCTCACACCTGTAATCCTGGCACTTTGGGAGGCCAAGGTGGCTGGATCACCTGAGGTCAGGAGTTCAAGACCAGCCTGGCCAACATGGTGAAAGCATGTCTCTACTAAAAATATAAGAATTAGCCAGGTGTGTGGTAGGCACCTGTAACCCCAGCTACCTTCAGAGGCTGAGGCAGGGGAATTGCTTGAACCCAGGAGGCAAAGGTTACAGTGAGCTGGGATCACATGCCATTGCACTCCAGCCTGGACAACAGAGCAAGAATCCATCTAAAAAAAAAGAAAAGAAAAGGAATTTAATTAAAAGAATGAAGAAATAATTTTTTAAAATCTCCGAGAAATATGAAATTATGTAGAGACACCAAACCTATGATTGAATGGCATTCCTGAAAAAGAAGGCAAGAGAGCAAGCAAATTGGAAAACGTATTTGTCAATATAGTTCACAAAAATTTTCCCAATCTCACCAGACAGATTGACATGCAAATTTAAGAAATTGAAAGAACTCCTCAGATATTATACCAGATAACATTACATAATGAAAATGGGCTCAAACCAACAAGGAGACTTAACTATGCAAAACATGTATGCACCCAACATTGGAGCACTCAGTTTTTAGAGATCTTCAAAGAGATTTAGAGAACCACACAATCTCCAAGACACATAGCCATCAGATTTTTCAATGTTAATGTGAAAGGAAAAATCTTAAAGGCAGCTAGAGAGAAGGGGCAGGTCACTTAAAAATAGAACCCAATTAGGCTAAAAGAAAGCCTTTCAGGGGAAATCTGACAAGCAAGAAATTGGAGGCCTATTTTTGATATCTTTTTCCAAAAACATATTACAACCAAGTATTTCATGTACCGCCAAACTTAGCTTCATGAGCAAAGCAGAAATGAAATCCTTTTCAGACAAGTAAATGCTAATGAAATTCATTACCACTAGACCTTCCTTATGAGAGGTCTGAAAGGAAGTGTTAAACATGGAAATGAAAGAATACCTGTCACTACAAAACACACTTAAGCACAGACCTCACTGACACTATAAAGCAACTATGCCAATCAAGTTTACATAACAGTCAGCTAACAGCATGATAATGAGATTCTCACAAATCAATATTGACCCTGAATATAAGTGGGCAAAAAATGTCTCATTTAAAAGGATAGATAGTTGGGAGGCCAAAGCAGGCAGATCACAAGGTCAGGAGATCAAGATTACCCTGGCCAACATGATGAAATCCCGTCTCTACTGAAAATACAAAAATTAGCTGGGTGTGGTGGTGTGTGCCTGTAATCCCAACTACTCGGGAGGCTGAGGCACAAGAATCACTTGAACCCAGGAGGCAGAGGTTACAGTGAGCCGAGGTAATGCCACTTCACTCCATCCTGGCAACACAGTGAGATTCCATCAGACAAAACACAAAAGCACAGATAGAGTTAGCAAGTTACATAAAGAAACAAGACCCAACTGTCTGCTGTCTTTAAGAGACACATTTCACAAGTAATGATATTCATAGACTCAAAGTAAAGGGATAGAGGAAGGTCTATCAGGCAAATGGAAAACAAAATAAAATAGGTGTTGCTTTTCTTATATCAGATAAGACAGGCTTTAAACCAACAATGATCAAAAAAGGCAAAGAAGGGTATTATTTAATGATAAAGGTATCCATCCAATAAGAAAACTTAACTATCCTAAAGATATGCCCACCCAACACTGGAGCACCCAGATTTATGAAACAAATTTTTAGAAATCTATGAAGAGATTTAGACAACCACAATACTGGGGGACTCTGAAACCCCACTGACAAGGCAGAAAACTAACAAGGATATTCTGGAGTTAAACTCTACACTTGATCAATTGCACCTGATAGACATCTAAGGAACACTTAGATGTTCCTTCAACAACAACAAAATGAACACTTTTCTTGTCTTCAAGCAGCACATACTCCAAAATCAGCCACATGCTCAGCCATGAAGAACATCTTAACAAGTTCAAAAAATCAAAATTACACCAATCACAGACTGTATTAGTCCATTTTTGTCACTATAAACTATACCTGAGATTGGATATTTTATTTAAATAAAAGTTTCATTGTGTCATGATTCTGCAGACTGTACTGAAAGCATAGTGGCAGCAACTGCTTCTGGTGAGGGTTTCAGGAAGATTGCAGTTATAGCAGAAAGCCAAGGGGAGTCAGTGTATCAAATGGGGAAAGAGGGAGCAAGAGAGAAAACGGAAAGGTCATTTTTAAACTACCAGTTTTCATGTTAACTAAGCGAAAACTCACTTATCACCAAAGGATGGTGCTAAACTATCCATGGGGAATCAACCAATCCAATCACCTCTGACAAGGTCCCTCCTCCTACACTGGGAATCATTTTTCAACATGACATTTGGAGGGGACAAACAGCCAAACAATATCATTTCACCTCCATCACCCCAATCCTCATGTCCTTCTCGAATTTCAAAGTAGAATGATGTCTTTGCAATAGTTTCTCCAAGTCTTAACTTATTTCAGCATTAACTCAAAAGTCCAAAGTCTCAAGTGTCATCTAGAAATGAGTTTCTTTCTTCCATCCATGAGCCTGTGTGTCCCAAACAAGTTATTTACTTTCAAGTTGAAATGGTGGTACAGGCATTGAGTAAATGTTCCAATTCCAAAAAAAAAAAAAAAAAAAAGAAGAAGAAAGAAATTGACCTAAAGGAAGGGGCAATAGGCCCCAAATAAGTTTGAAATACAATAGGTTAGTCATTAAATCTTAGATCTCCAAAATAATCTGTCTTGACACAATTTCCCACACCCAAGTATGGGGAGTAGGCTCCCAAAGCTTTGTGGCTTTGCAGGGTGGCAGAGACTACTCTCATGGGTTGGAGTTAAATGCTTATGGCTTTTCTAGGCAGAGAAGACAAGCTGCCTGTGAATCTACCATTCTAGATTCTGGAGGGTGGTGGCCTTCTTCCCACAGCTCCACTTGGCAGTGTCCTAACAGGCAATCTCCCACATTACCCTGAGACTTTGTCCTACTAGAGCTTCACTGTTGGGGCTCCATCCCTGTAGCAGACTTCTGCCTGGGCTTTTCCATACCTCCTCTGAAATCTAGATGGAAGCTTCCGAGACATTTTCACACTCACATGCTGAGCATCTACAGACTTAACACTACACAGAAACTGCCAAGGTGGTTGCAGCCCAAGTTGGACCCAGACCATTTCAACTGAGGCTGAAACCAGATTGGCTGGAATGCAGGGAGCAGTGTCCTGAGGCTGTGCCAGGCAGCTGGGTACTTGGCCTGACCACCAAACTAATTTTTTCATCTTTCTTCCAGGCCTCTGTGCAAGTAATGTAAGGGGATGCCATGAAGGTCTCTGAAATGCCTTTGGGTACTGACTTGAATTTTGGCACTTGACTCCCTTTCAGTCATACTAATCTCTCGAGCAAGTGGTTGCTCCACAGCCCACTTGAATTTCTCTCTTGCTTTTTTTTACTGTGGCATGTTGCTAGGCTGCAAATCTTCCAAACTTTTACACTCTTCTTCCCTTTAAAATGCAAGTTTTAACTTTAAGTCATTCCTTTGCTCCTGCATCTGAGCATAGGCTGTTAGAAGCAGCCTGATCACATTTTGAACACTTTGGAAATTCCTTCCAAAAGTCACCCTAAATAATAACTCTTAATTTTAAACTTCCACAGATCTCTAGGATATGGACATGGTGCAGCCAAGCTCTTTGCAAAGGCACAACACAGGTGACCTTTTCTCCAGCTTCCAATAATTTTCTTATTCCCATCTGAGACCTCATCAGCCTGGACTTCAATGAACTTTTCATTATCAACATTTTGGTCACCTTTTTTTAACCAGTCTCTAAGAAGTTCCAAACTTCCCTTTTCTTCCTGTCTTCCTTTAAGCCCTCCAAACTCTTGCAACCTCTTATTACACAGTGTCCAAACCACTTCCACATCTTTGGGTATCTTTACAGCAGTGCTCCCCTCCTTAGTACTAATTTTCTGTATTCATCTATTTTGTGTCACTATAAAGAAATACTTGAGATTAAATAATTTATTTTTTAAAAAGTTTAATTGGCTTATGGTACTATGGGCTGTACAAGAAGCATAGTGCTGGCATCTGCTTCTGCTGAGTGTCTCAGGAAGTTTACAATCACGAAGGAAGGCAAATGAGGGCCAGAATATCACATGGCAACTGAGGAAATAAGGAGAAGGGAAAGGTCCCAGATGCTTTACACAACCAGATCTCACATGAACTAACGTAGCTAGAACTCAGTTCTCCCTAAGAGAATAGTGCTAAACCATCCTTGTGGGATCTGACCTCATAATCCAATTACTTCCCACCAGACTCCTGTTCCAACATTGAACATCACATTTCAACAGGATATTTAGAGAGGATAAAAATTCAACCATATCATGGACAGTAGTGCAATAAAAATAATAATCACTACCAATAAAATTAATTAAAACCATACAATAACATGGAAGTTAAACAACCTGGTCCTGAATGACTTTTCAGATAAAAAAAAAGGAAATTAAGACAGAAATTTAGAAGAAAACTAGTTAAAACAGAGATACATGTAGTAAAATTGTTGTGACATGGCTAAATTAGTGTTAAGAATAAAGTTTTAACACTAAACATCTACATCAAAAAATTAGAAAGATCATAAATTATCAACTTAATGTTGCTCCTAGAGGAACTAGAAAGCAAAGCAAACCAACTCCAAAACTAACAGAAGGAAAGAAATAACTAAGATTAGAGCTGACATAAACATAATTGAGACACTAAAATCCATACAAAATTAACACAACCTAAAGTTGATTTTGATTATTCAAAAGATTAAATAAGATTGATAGACTGTTAACTAGATTAATCAAAATAAATAACATCCAAATAATTACAACCAGAAATAACAAAAGCAGTGTTACAACTGACTCCACAGAAATACAAAAAAATCATCAGACACTGTTACAAACACCTATTGCACACAAACTGGAAAACCTAGAAGAAGTGGATAAACTCCTGGAAATGCAAAGCCTCTGAAGATTGAACTAGGAAGAAATTAAAGTCCCAAGCAGACTAATAATGAGTTCTAGTACTGAAAGCCTACAACCCAAATGAAATCCTGGGCCAGATGAATTTATAGCTGAATTCTACCAGATGTACAAAGAAGAGCTAGTTCCAATACTACTGAAAGTATTCTAAGAAATCTAGGCATAGGGACTTCTCCCTAACTTAATCTATGAAGCTAGCACCATTGTGATACCAAAGTCTGGCAGGGACACAATGACAAAAGAAAACTTTAGTCCACTATCCCTGATAAACATAGACACAAACGTCCTAGTGGGACTCTGTGTGACATTTTGCCCCTGCCCTAGAGATCTGTGGAACTTTGAATGTGAGCATATCTGGTGAAAGAAATTTCCAAGCAGCAAAGCATTCAAGAGGTGACTTGGGTGCTCTTAAAAGCATTTGGTTTTATGTATTTGCCAAGATATGGTTTGGAATCAGAACTTACATTTAAAAGGGAAACAACGTAAAAGTTCAAAAAATTTCCAGCCTGATGATGCAATAGACAATAAAAAACCATTTTCTGAAGTTAAATTCAAGCCTACTGAAAAAATTTGCATAAGTAATGAGGAGTCAACTATTAATCACCAAGACAATGAGGAAAATGTCTCCAGGGCATGCATGAGGTCTTCATGGCAGCCCCTCCCATCACAAGCCTGGAGGTCTCGAAAGAAGAAATGGTTTTGTGGGGCAGGCTCAGGGCCTTGCTGCTTTGTGCAGCCTCAGGACTTGATTTCCTGCATCTCAGCCATGGCTGAAATGGGCCATCATACAGCTCAAGCCATTGCTTCAGAGGGTACCTCATGGAGGTGTGAGTAGAGGGCCACCATCCTCCAGACCCCAGAATGGTAGATCCACTGACAGCTTGCACCATGCACCTAGAAATGCTGCAGGCACTTGACACTAGCCCATTAAAGCATCTGGGAAGGGGGTTATACCCTACAAAGCCACAGGGGTGGAGCTACCCAAGACCATGGAACCCACCCCTTGCATAAGTGTGACCCAGATGTGAGACATGGAGTCAAAGGAGATCATTTCAGAGATTTAAGATTTGACTGTCCCGCTGGATTCTGGACTTGCATGGGGCCTGCAGCCCCTTCATTTTAGCCAATTTGTCCTATTTGAAATGGGTGCATTTACCCAATGGCTGTACTCCCATTGTATCTAGAAAGTAACTAACTTGTTTTTTATTTTATAGGCTCAAAGGTGAAAGGGACTTGCCTTGTCTCAGGTGAGACTTTGGACTGTGGACTTTTGAGTTAATGCTGAAATGAGTTGAGATTTTGGGGGACTGTTGGATAGGCATAATTGGTTTCAAAATGTGAGGACATGAGATTTGGGAAGGTCTAGGGGTAGAATGATGTGGTTTGGCTGTGTCCCCACCCAAATCTCATGTTGAATTTTAGTTCTCATAATCCCTACCTATCTTGAGAGGGACTCAGTAGGAGGTAATTGAATCATCGGGGCAAGTTTTTCCCATGCTGTTTTTGTGATAGTAAGTCTCATGAGTTCTGATGGTGTTATAAAGAATAGTTATCCTGCATGTGCTCTCTTGCCTGCTGCCATGTAAGATGTGCCTTTGGTCCTCTTTCACCTTCCACCGTGATTGTGAGGCTTCCCCAACCATGTGGAAATGTGTTCATTAAACCTCATTTTCTTTATAAATTACCCAGCCTCAGGTATGTCTTTATTGGAAGCAAGAGAATGGATGCAAACAGCCTGTTTGCAGATTACATAATAATGTATCCAGAAAATTCCATAGTCTCTGCTCAAAAACTTTTTGATTTGACAAACAATTTCAGCAAAGTTTCAGGATACAAGATAATGTACAAAAATCAGAAGCATTTCTATAAGCCAATAACATCCAAGCTTAGGGCCAAATCAAGAATGCAATCCTATTTACAATAGCCACAAAAACAATAAAATACCTAGGAATACAGCTTATCAAGGAGGTAAAAAATATTTACAACAATAATTACAAAACACTGCTCAAAGAAATCAGAAAATTGATTTGGAATCAAAAAAGGATCTGAATCACTGAAGCAGTCCTAAGCAAAAAAGGACAACACTGGAGTCATCACACTACCCAGTTTCAAACTGTACTACAAGGCTACAGCAACCAAAACAGCATAGTACTAATACAAAAATAGACACATAGACCAATGGAACAGGATCGGGAATCCAGAAATAAAGCCACACACTGACAATCACCTTATCTTCAACAAAGCTGAAAATAACAATAATTTGGTAAGGGAAATGAACTCCTTACCAAATAAATGGTGCCAGAATAACTGGCTAACCATATGCAGAAGACTGAAACTGGACCCCTTCTTTTTACCATCTACAATTAACTCGAGACAGATTTGAGACTTAAATTTAAGATGTAAAATGATTAAAAATGTTAGAAGGAATCCTAGGAAATACCATTCTGGACAATGGTCTTGGCAAAGAAGTTATGACAAAGTTCCCAGAAGCAATTGCAACAAAGACAAAAATTAACAAGAAGGACCTATTAAACTACAGAGCTTCTGGATGGAAAAAGAAACTATCAACAGAGTAATCAGGCAACCTACAAAATGAGAGAAAATATTTGCAACTTTACATCAAATAAAGGGCTAATGTCCAGAATCTATAAGGAACTTAAACCAGCAAGCAAAAAATAAATAACCCCATTAAAAATAAGCAAAAGACATGAACAGACACTTCTCAAAAGAAGATATACATGTGGCCAACAAATATATGAAAAAATGCTCATTGTCACTAAACATTAGAGAAATGTAAACCAAAACCTCAATGAGATACCATCTCACACCAGTCAGAATGACCATTATAAAAAAAAATCAAAAAGAATCAGATGCTGTCAAGGTTACTGAGAAAAGGGAACACTTTTACACTGCTGGTGGGTATGTAAATTAGTTCATCCACTGTGGAAAGCAGTTTAGAGATTTCTCAAAACAATTGAAAATAGAACTACCATTCCACCCGACAATACCTCTATCAGGTATATACAGAAAGGAAAATAGTGCTCTACCAGAAAGACACATGCACTCATACATTCTTCAAAGTGCTATTCACAATAGCAAAGAGCTGGAATCAACCAAGACATCAATCAATGGTGGACTGAATAAAGAAAATGCAACACATATACATAGGAAAACTACGTAGGCATATTTGTTGCAGCAACATGAATGCAGCTGGAGGTCATTGTCTTAGGCAAGCTAACACAAGAACAGAAAACCACATACAGCATGTTCTTACTTATAAGTGGTAGCTAAACACTGAGTACACATGTACACATGTATGGGAAAATGGACACTGGGTCTTTCTTGAGAGAGAAGATGGGAGAAGTCATGGGTTGAAAGGCTACCCTTTGATGACAGTATCATTTGTAGACAAAGCCTTAATAACACAAAATGTATCATGTAACAAACCAGCACAAGTATTCCCTGAACCTAAAAGTATGAAAAAAAAAAATGACTGGTTTAGTTTTACCAATAGGCAAGTCACAAAAATAAATAATAAATACATTAAAATTGTCAATCTCATTAGTCAAGCAAATGCAAAGTACATTTTAAAATGTCATTTTATTTCATAAAACTGGCAATGATGTTTTTCTTTTTTAAGTCAGATTTATTAAGATATAATTTATATATTCATCTTTTTTGCAAAGGCATCTAGTCATGTGATCACATCACAATTAACATGTGTAAAATATTTTGATTATCATCAAAATTTCCCTTGTGTCACTCTGTAGTCAACCCCCTTCCTCCCATCACTTCCAGCCCCTTGCAATCACCAATCTTTGTTCTCCTAATATGTAGTTTTGTGTTTTTCAGAATGTTATATTAGAAGAATAATATAGTATGTAGCCTTTTGAGTCTGGGTTCTATCCTTAGCACAATGCTTTTTCTTTGTAATTTCAATTTCTATTTTAGATGTAGGTGGTACATGTTCAGGTTTGTTACATGGGAATATTGCACGATGCTGAGGTTTGGGGTACCTATAAATTTGGGGTTCATATAAATGAATTACATAATTTATTTATGTAACAAAGAAACACTTGTACTCCAAAAGCTATTAAAATAAAAACTTTAAAAACTAAACTAAAATCTCAATATCTGCTCTTATAAAGGAGTTAAGGGAATATAAAATCTTGTTCTTCTAGTGGAAGAAGAAATTAATATTTTTCTAAGATCAATTATTAAATATGTGTTCAAGTTTTGATTATTTGAGTGATTTATCTGATGGCAGTAATTGTTAGCAAAGACAAAGCTTTAGCCACAATAAAACAACATTGATTTTTTAAAAAGCAAAAATTAGAAACTGCTTCTAAATAGCTTCTAACATAAGACTGATCAAATAAATAAATCTGGGTTTTTTAATGGAAAACTAGATGTATTAGCCCATTTTCACACTGTTGATAAAGACATACCTGAGACTGGGCAATTTACAAAAGAAAGAGGTTTACTGGACTTACAGTTGTACATGGCTGGAAAGGCCTCACAATCATGGTGGAAGGTGAAAGGTATGTCTCACATGGCAGCAGACAAGAGAATAAAGTTTGTACAGGGAAACTCCCATTTTTAAAACCATCACATCTTGTGAAACTTATTCACTATCACAAAAATTCGGATAGTGATTTGAACAGAGAAGTCCAGGCTGATGAGGTCTCAAATGGGAAAGACCCGCCCCTATGATTCAATTATATCTCACCAGGTCTCTCTCACAACACGTGGGAATTCAAGATGAGATTTGGGTGGAGACACAGCCAAACTATATAACTAGACAATCATTTAAAAATTACATTGCATGAATAGGCAAAGAATAGTATATTTTTTTAGGGCAGTGAATCTACTCTATATAAAACTATATTGGTGGTACATGTCATATAGATTTGTCCAAATCCAAAGAATGTACAGTACAAAGAGTAAACCCTGATATAAGCTATGTACTTTGGGTGTAGCTTCATCAATTGTAATAAATTACAGCCTCCACCCTACTGGTGGGGATGTTGCTAGTGGAGGAGGATATGTGATATAGTCTGGATATTTTTTCTTGCCCAAATCTCATGTTGAAATGTAATCCCAGTGCTGAACATGGGGCCTGATGGGACATGTTTGGATCATAGGGGCAGTTTCCTCATGACTTGTTTCTGTCTTCACAATAGTAAATTCTCATGAGATCTGGTCATTGAAAAGTGTGTGGCACTTCCCCACTTTGCTCCTGCTCCAGCCATGTGACATTCCTCCTCCTCCTTCACCTTATTCTATGACTCTGAGCTTCCTGAGGCTTCCTCAGAAGCCAAACACATGTCAGTACCACGCTTTCTGTAAAATCTACAGAACTGTGAGCCTATTAAACCTCTCTTCTTTATAGATTACCCAGTATCAGGTATTTCTTTATAGCAATGCAAGAACAGCCTAACACAGAAAATTGGTATCAGGAGTGAGGTATTGCTATAAAGATACCTAAAAATGTGGAAGCAGCTTTGGAATTGGGTAGCAGACAGAGACTGTAAGAGTTTAAAGGGCTCAGAAGAAGATAGAAAGATGAGGGAAAGTTTGGAACTTTTTAGAGACTAAATGGCTGTTACCAAAATTTGGATAGTGATTTGAACAGAGAAGTCCAGGCTGATGAGGTCTCAAATGGAAATTAGACACTTATGGGGAACTGGAGCAAAGGTCATGTGTGTTACACCTTAGCAAGCTGATTGGCTGCATTTGTTCATTCCCTAGAGATCTGTAGAAGTTTGAACTTCCATCATGATTTAGGATATCTGGCAGAATAAATTTCTAAGCAGCAAAGTGTTGAAGATGGAACCTGGCTGATTATAACAGCTAATGCTCAGATGCAGGAGCAAGAAACTGACTTTAAGTTGGAAGCTGTATTTAAAAGGAAAACAGAGCTTATACATTTGGAAAATTTGCAGCCAGACCATGTGAAAGAGAAAGAAAAAGCTTTTCTGGAAGAGGAATGCAAGTGGCCTGTGGAGCAATCACTTGTTAGAGATATTTGCATAACTAAAAGGGAGCATAGTTATAATATCCAAGACACTGGGAAAAAGACCTCAAAGGCATTTCAGAGTCCCCTACAAGCAGCCCCTCCCATCATAGGCTCAGAGGCCTTGGAGTGGGGAATGATTTCAAGTCCAGAACCAGCACTCTGCTGCCCTTCACAACCTTGGGACACTGCTCCCCACATCTGGCTTCAGCTTTGGCTCAAGGGGGTCAGATACAGCTTGAACCACTGCTCCAGAAGGTACAAACTGTAAGCCTTAGTGGCTTCCATGTGGTGTTAAGCCTGTGAGCATGCAGAGTGCAAGAGTAGAGAATGCTCTAGTCTCCAACTAAATTTCACAGGCTATATGAGAAAGCCTGGGTGCCATGGCAGAATTCTGCCACAGGGACAGAGTCCCCACAGAGAACCTCTACTAGGTCAGGGCCAAAAGTAAGTGTAGAGTTAGAGCCCTCATAGGGTCCCACTGGGGCACTGCCTAGCGGAGCTGTGAAAAAGGTGCTATCCCGCTTTAGACCTAAGAATGTTAGAGCAACTGGTAGTGTGCACCTTGTGCCTGGAAAAGCCACAGGTATTGAAAAACCTGAGAGCAGCCTGGAGAGCTGAACCCTGCAAGCCACAGGGGTGGAACTGCCCAAGGCCTTTGGAGCCCACCAAAGTTTCACCAGTGTTCCCTGGATGTGGAACATGGAATCAAAACAGATTTAGTGACTTTAAGATTTAATGATTGTCCTGCTAAGTTTCAAACCTGCATGGGGCCTGTAGCCACTTTATATTATCTGATTTTTCCCTTTTGATATGGGATTGTTGACCCAATGCCTATACCCCTATTTTATCTTGGAAGTTAATGACTTGTTTTTAATTTTACAGGCTCATAGGTAGAAGGGATTTGACTTGTCTCTAATGAGACTTTGGACTTTTGAATTAATGCTAGAATGAGTTAAGACTTTGGGGGACTATAAGGAAGGCATGACTGTAGTCTACAATGTGAGAAGGACAGAAGTCAGTGGTAGAATATAGTTTGGAGATTTGTCCCCACCCAAATCTTATGTTGAAATGTAATCTCCAATGCAGGAGATAGGGCCTAGTGACAGGTGTTTGGACCATGGAGGCAGATTCCTTATGGCTGGTGCTATCTTTGTGAGAGTGAGTTCTCATTAGATCTCATCATTTAAAAGTGTGTGGCAGCTGAGCATGGAGGCCCACACCTGTAGTACCAGCTACTCAGGAGGCTGAGGTGGGAGGATCACTTGAGCCTGAGATGTCAAGGCTGTAGTGAGCCATGATCATGCCACTGCACTCCAGCCTGGGTGACAGAGTGAGACCCTGTCTCAAAAAAAAAAAAAATGTGTGGGATCCCATAACCCCTCTCTCCTGCCCTGGCCCTGTGACATGCTTGCTCCTTCTTCACTTTCTGTCGTGATTATAAGCATCCTGGGGACTTCCCAGAAGCCAAGCAGATACCAGCAACATGGTTCCTTTAAAGCCAGGATCATGAGCTAATTAAAACCCTTTTATTTATAAGTTACCCAGTCTAAGATATTTCTTTAGAGCATTACAAAAGCAGCCTAACACATCAAGCATGAGGAGTTATGGTGGGGGGGTGCATAGAGAAAATCTCTCTACCTTCTGTTCAATTTTGCTTGGAATCTAAAACTGCTCTAAAGAATAAAGTCGACTTTTTAAAGGGCATTGCAAAACAAAACTAATAATGTGGAAAATATTTCAATTTTAAAAGGTGAAATACTTAATGTTAAAATAGTTTTTCCTTTATGTCTTACATTTTGTTTTTCTGTAAAAAGTTAACTTTTTTATTTTTTTAATTTAAAAGTAATAGAACGTTGCAGGAAGAAAGAAAAGAGAACATAGAAGCTTTAGGGAAAATCAGGTTGGAAAACGGAGAATAATGAGCAAAATTTATGCCAAATGAGTTAAGAAAGGACATAATGAGATAGGTGGATTAGAGTCATTCAGAACTGGCCCATGACTGAAGAGTATCCAACAAGATACCCCTTTACCTGATAACTGATGTGGATGATGAAAAAACACAAGTAACAGAAAGGATAAACACAGAAGAAAATAAGTGGGGCTTCGGTGTTCACTGCAGGTTTTCCCAAAAATTCTTAAGTCAATTGGCTGTAATTCCTTGGAAACTTTAGGGTGACATTTACTATTTCAGAATGTACAGTGAGTCTTATAATATGATTATAATATGTACTTTTACAGACTTAAGAAATTAAATGAGATGTCATATATAAAGTACTTAGCAGTGTACTTGCTACAAAGTGAGCAATAACTGATAGGCATTTTTAAATTATCAGCATCATCTTATTATAATTATTATCATCAAATAGAGCTCAAAGAGATCAAATGACTTCCGTAAGGCCACCCAACTAGAAAAGAATTCCTGCTTATCTTTTTATTCTAATCTATTTAATTCCCAAGGCTTTTTCTCTTCTGCCTGCTTAGAAAGTTTGGGTGATGGGATACCAGCATCAGAATGCAAAAAATGAAGTGTTGCAACTCCACCCAGTTTGGGAATCTGGAATTGCTGTTCCAATACATTTTTATAGCAATTCCACAGATGTTGTTTAGTGCTGAGCATGAAGACTGAGGGACAGGGTGGCCAACAGAAATATCTTCTGCTGAATAACCATAATTTTCACTTGGGTTTTTTTTTTATTTAAAATGCTATTAACCTGGAAAGTAACGAATCTGGTCAAGAAGGTGGATCTCACATTTATAATGTATTCACTCAACCCATAAATATTTCCTGAAAGTATACCATGTAATAGACTTTAGCATTACCAAGATAAATTAGACTTGTGATCCCTGCCTCCATGTAAACTAATCTATTACTATTTATTTTTCACCTTTTCCCTCTCATTCCTGCCCATGAAAGAGGTTTCCTTCCTCAAATTTCCTTACTCTGTGAGATCTGCAAAAGGCATTTATATTATCCCTTTTTCTCATGAAACTCTTCAGTTTGCTATTCCTTTGGTACTTTGGGTTTGAGACTATTATTAGATTTTCCCTTGTAATTTGTCTTTTCTAGTTCAACAATTCCTGTTTTGTGCTTAAATTTAACATTCCCAGTTACACTCCAATTATCCACTTACAGTTTACAACTATTGCAAAATTTATCACCCTTGTTTTCTCTCTGATTCTTATTCTACTATATGGAAGTCTCAATTCTGAACTATTTGCTGTTTATTTAGTTTATAGAGAAATATTCCCCCAGATGGGGTAAATGAGTGGTATCTCTTTAGTATCTTGAATATCTGGACATATCTTTCTCTAATAGTAAGGGCAAATGTGATACTTGGTATACTTGAGTTTTTCTCTGTATTCTTGGAACTGTGGAATTTTACCAGAATATACCTGGATGTTTCTTCTCTTATCATCACAATGTAACATTCAGTTGGTACCTTTTCATATTCATGATAAATTATTAATTTATTTGTTGTTTTTCTTCAACTATTCTCTTTCCCTCCTTTGGAAATTTTATTATTTTAACATGATAAGTATCCTGCATCTATTCTCCAGGAAACATTTTCATAATTATTTATATTTCTTGGTATTTTTATTTGTTTTGAGATATTTATTCCAGGTCCTAACAGGTCTCAACTATGACCTCTGCCTTCTTCTACTTGTCTACATGTTTTTAAGGTCCCAAGTCATGTTTATAAACAGAAGAAGGTTGCTTTTTTTAGAAAAATGATTCATTGTAGGTAATATTTTACATTTTGAAAACATGTTATCTCCTCTAGCACTACCATTCCTCTTGAACATGCCTTTTCTCTGTCTTCTGTTTGTTTTTTCCCTGTTTGTTGGGTTCATTTGCCTGACCAGTGGATTTTAGGTAGTTGCAGGGTACCTTAAGTGACAGCAGTCTTTGATCCTCAGGAAACTCAGAAGTCTCTACACATGTGATCCAGGCCAAACAGCTATCATGAGAATAAACCCTTTCTGTTTTATTGTCTCCCAAGATACTAATACTGGCAACAGCTGGCAAAGGCTGACACTCTTTCATTGTCAGGAGGAGAATAAATTAGATAACTGTTTAACTGACCAGCTCTTGCTACTCAAAGGGTGGTCTTTGGACCAGCAGCAGTAGACTCAAAAGCAAAAATATGATAAAGGTCATGAGCTGATCAGTGGAAGCCCTTGATGTCCAACTTGTTTGACTATTAGTCACACCAACTGGATTGGATAGATGCATGGTTTTAGTACTGTGTTGTGCCTCAGGACATGCACATAGACTTAACATGATGTATTATTTCTGGTTGAGCCCAACCTACCTAAAAAGATGACTACTAAATAGTATACAATGAGTATAGCACATAGTATACTCAAGGAGCCCCAAGATTATGGAATTGTAACATTCTACAGAAAATTTGAGATTTAGAACTTGCAGTTATGCTTTCCAAGATCTGTAGAATTCTAGGATTTATGACATCTGATAGATTATTTGGGATAAACAGGTCCTGAGTTAAGCCTATTTATATAGCTTTGTCATTATTCATTAAACACATTTGAACTCAAGGTCCCAAGTCAAATTTCATCAATGGTTGCTTTCAAGCATAAAAAGTACAACTTTAATAGACTTACATCATCTTAAGGAGTTGCAATTGGACTGAGAATTATAGAAATGAAGGGTCAACATTCAGAAATCCATGGAGATATCCCAAATACATTCACTAAGTTCCCTTTTCCTTCAATTTTATAGTCAGGTATCATATGGTTATGATCTCCATTGTTTTGTGATTTCCTTTCTTCGGAAAGGCCATATAATTTTATACATTACTTCATTTTGTTTGTTTTAAGGTGTTTTGAAAAATCAAACTGCTATCCTTTTTGATATGTAGAAGATAAATAGTCTAATATGTCTCATCCAGTGAGTTACATAATGGAAGAAACCTATTTAAGTACATTTAAATATAAGTAATATATTTGGCAACATAATGTTGGGTGTGCTAGAATTCATCTGGAGACATTCGTAGTATATATGAACAAGTGCATTATGTCACAAGATGCAGAGAGATCACAATAAGTTGACAAGAGTACCAGACAGGGCCTAAAAAGAGACACGTTTTGAGTTTTCATTATTACTATTCTCCTGAGCATACCCCCTCATTATTTGTTATGGGATTTGGATCATTGTGGCAATTGAAAGGAAAAATTGAAAGTTAGTAATATAATTGACTTATAAATACTACCTAAGTTTTACACCTGACAAGAAACTGACACTAAATGTGTTACATTTATTTGCCTTCTCCAATGAAACTGTTGTGTAAAAATATCCTTCAATTTCTTAAGCTATCTTGATTTCTTTGATATCACAGGGTCACAAAAAAGAGGGAGGATAGCAGGGCTTCTGCTGGCAGTAAAACATAATGTCTCTGAATCAATCACCCAGTCCTCATTAAATTAAATCATGGGCAAAAAGTATTAGCACATTCCATGCTCTTTGCTGCTCTTAAAATCAAGTACACCACAGAACCCTCACTATGCTGCCAACATGACACCAAATTTTGGTCTCTGATTCTTTGTTATGTTTTGTTTTTCAGGTACAGAAATCATAGCTTCCATAGGTGGGAAATAAGGAAAGACAAAAAGGCCACATTTTGGTGATATACACTTTCCCCATGTCTCTAATCATAAAAGGTCTTCTTGCTCTTCTGTTGCGTTAAAGTAGATGCTACAGGCAAAGCTGATTTATATAACCTACCTCTTTCTTCTGCTTCTTTGTTCCTGTTCCTCAGAATATGACACATTTCCCTGACCCCAAATTCCCTCTTTTTTCCTTTCTCACTCTCTATACTCCCTACCCTGTGTTTGTTCAAGGTAGAGCCTCAGGCTATATCTTCAACTTTTTTTCTTTTTTTAAATTTTATTTTTTTTAATTGTACCTTAAGTTCTGGGGTACATGTGCAGAACATACAGATTTATTATATAGGCATACACATGCCATGGTGGTTGGCTGCATCCATCACACCGTCATATACATTAGGTATAGCCTCAGGCTATATCTTCTAAAGTATTGGAGCTGAGAAAAGCTATAAGCTATAGTTTTTTACTCAAGTCCAGATTCCTATTTTTACCTATGAGTAACTTGTAGAGCAGAGAGAAAAAGTCATTAGATCAAATTAACACAATTATATTTTGGCCACAATAGCACTACATTCTGGGTCTTCTAACTTTCAACCAAATTTTCTTTCTATACCCCTCATGCCTTGTTGTACAGAAACAAACAAAAATGACTTGACATATGACCTATTATATAAAAGTATTTTTTACTTATGACTTTACAAGGGATTTGAAGATCTCACTTCTTATCTCTCATCTCCATCCCCTACAAAGCTAGTATAGAAGTAATTACAAAGAACACCACCATTATACTTTGATATTTAGAAATATTTGACCCAGAAAGATGCCATTTTACCAGAAATACAGTATTATCCATTTAGTCATTTGAGTCCAACAAATATGTTTGAAGGCATACTTCAAAATCAAGTCATGAGCATTAGATATATAAACAGTCAACTTCCTGGAAAAACTAACAACTTGAGATGATTTTCTCTAAGGACTCAGCTTCTCCTAGTGGAAAATACATTATCTCACAAATAGGAGCTTGTTTCCTGCTTTTTGTTAATAAGGGGAGCCAATGTTAGAATGAAGGCCTCAGGGATGAAAATAAAAATGAGTGGAACAGTTCTTGGCAAGGCTGCCTGAGGGATTTGGCTTCTTGACAGTGAAAATAGGACTCAACTATATAAATTATGCAGGTTGGGACAGCCTAAGTCTCAGCCTTCCTTGATGGAGTCATGTGGGAAAGAACGTCTAGACATCAGAAATCAAGTTATTGCTTTTATAACTCCCATTTTAAAAACTGCTAATAGCAGTACCTGCAATGGACTGTAATGTAGAATTGTGCAATGTCCATCAAATTTACTGCATCAGTCATATGAAGCAGAAATTGGGACCAGTTGGAAATGATCAATTATTCCAAATAGTGTCATCATTTAAAAACATCCTGCTTCTTGCTGTTGGGAAAGAACAATTACTTACACTCTTAAAAAACACTTTGTCAGAGGAGAAATTCAGCAGATAATAGACCTGCTTATGCTATTCATGAGTTCTACAGTGAAAAACCTTCTCACTGCCTCCAAGGAAAACAGAGCCCCTCTTGTAGAGGTTTCTTGCATCTCAATTTGCAGGTTAGAAACGCTAAAGAAAACGATAAATGAAACTATGAGCTATTATGAGTTTAAAGTGACTAACAATAATTAAGAAAGGTAGTACATGTTTTGGATGGCTATAAAAAAATCAAAGACAATTCAAAACTCTGAAACGAAAGATCAAAAAATGTTAAATGTAGAAAGAATCAATGGAAAGTCATGCATTTGGGTTTTAAAAGACAACTGCCCAACCACAGCTTGAGGAAGCCTTGGGTCAAGAAGAGCTCTTCTTGGACTTTCAGTTTACTACAAAAGCAATAACCTAATAATGTAGTAAAACACCTAAAGTCGTCAATGAAATCTTTTCCTCTTGAATATTAATAAGATTCTAGTCAGAAGTTAGTTTCACTCTTACTCCTGAACTTGTGTAAACCATACCTTATGCATTAATTGATTTTTTAATCAAACAGTTTATATACATTCTCAATCCTCATAAAACCTATTAGGTAAATGTTATATTTACTCCCATTGTACATATAAAGAAATAGACAACAGAACATTAAACAACTTTCATGAGATGATACAGATACTAGATGGCGGACCCGAGATTCAACCTAGGTAAACCAATTCTAGACCCTGTAATTGGAAGGCAATAATTTGGATAACAAGTATGAAGACTGAATTATATAAAAAACAGCAGAAAGAACAAAAAAAATAGTTCAAAAAAATTAATCAAAAATTTTATTTTTATTAAAGTAAGCGAAGAACTATAATTTTCATCAACCATCTGAAGTAATATTATTTGAAGCAATAGAACATGGGAAAGGAAACTGCTTTCAAATACAGAACTAGGGTCAGTGTAGAAAGGCGATGGAAGCTTAGGTTCTGAGTCAAGGTGATTTTTATAGCAATTTTATTTTAAAATACAGTGTCCTAAAGAATTGCTTTAATTTAACAGTGTTCTGTCTTGAATTCAACTTTTTAACTAGACATTAAATTATAACGCTTCATTGCTCCTTTCTAATAAGTGCCAAAAGATGATACAAAGTGGTACAGATATTCTGGAAGTAAAAGAAAGTGTAGTATACAATAACCAGAAAACATTTCATAAAGAAGATAATAGTTAACACTTTAGCCATAACTCTGTGATATAATTGTAATTGTTGAGGTGGGAAATGACAGTCCTGGTAAAGGCATTGAGATGTGGAAAGCAGACAATGAGATTTTGAAAGAAGGTAAGATGCAATCATACGATGTAGGAGCCGAAATACAACTGAACAATTTGGAAGGCAATATAGACATTATCAGACATAAGTGCAAGAAAGAAAATTCTGGCACTGCTCTGCAATAGATGAAGTGACAATAACAAATATTTATAATAACTTTAAGGTCATAAAAGGCTGCCACATATGTAGCATACTAGTTATGGTAATGACAAGCAATAATAAATCTGCTTAGATCCTAGTAAGAATTAGTGCAGGCTTGAAGAAGGAAACAGGAGTGGAAAAGCAGCAAGGTATAACTGGTTAGGAGCAGCATCTACAGTCAGACAGACTTGGGTGTACATCTCCACTCCATTACTTACTAGTTATGTAAATTGACAAGTGGTACTCTCAGCCTCAGTTTCCTCATGGGTTTAAAAATAACTAACTCATATGTACTTTAAGATTTAAATTACATAATGCATATAAATCCCATCATATTGGAAGTTCATAGTAAGCACTGGTGATAATGATTAATGATGGGGTGAGGGGAGAAAAGGAGATAGAAGCAGCAGGCACAGGGCTGGGTTAGCCATATGACTTGCCAGATGATTGAATGTAGGGAATAGGAAAAAAAGACTGCAGGAGCAGTCAAAAATAACTTAGAATATTCAAGTATTTTTACTTGGGAGAATGGTTGTGCCATTAATAGATGAGGTTGTCAGCTAGTGTTGAAGTCAGGTTTGAAAGAGAAAAGAAAACAACTATGGAAACTTTAAGAGGACATGATGTCACCTCTCCTACACAGAAATTTTGTGCCATTTCTTCCATCCAGCCAAACCCTGAGCCCCAGTAAAAATGTAGCACCCCAGTCGTTTGTGGCCTTCTGGTCTCAGCACTCTCCAGCTCCTTGCTTCTCAAAATGGGGAGCACAGACTAGCAGCATTGGAGTCCCCTAGGAGTCCCCAAGGAGGTTGTGAGAAATGCAGAATCTCAGGCTTTTCTGCAAAGCAACTGAATCAGAATTTGCATTTTAACAAGAGTACAAGGAGATTAGTATGCACAAAAGTTGCTAGAAGACAGTGGGGACTGCAAAAGGGGTTGTCGGTTTATTAGATGAACGAATCTCAACTGTTTACTCTTTAGACTGTAATCTCATTAAAGGAATCTTATTGTATTTCTTGACTACATGAATGCATTAAAGAATTATATAACAGTCTTATTCTGCCTCAGTTTGTTCCATTTTAACTTTATATGTCTGGAGGAGAAAACACAAACAGAAATGTTATATTGTTTGAAGTTAAACAACTGTGGAACTGAAATATTCACATATTTAAATTCCATAAAATCATAAAAATTATCACAAAGTGATGGCATTTTCCCTCATAAAAAGAAGTTAGCCTGGCTCTTAGTGTTATATTCAGGGTTGGAAACCAAACCTCTTCTATTCAGTTACTCAAACAATATCTTATGTTTTATTTAGCAAACTTGCCATTGTAAACTCATGTGATTTTCTTTTGTAGGCTTCAGGTGTAATATATTTTAGAGCTTTATATAAAACAAATTATTTTTGACAGTGGTAATTTAGAAGAAGCTTTCATAAATATGCCATACAAAAACATCTGGTATTGCTCAAAGTCATAGTGGAAATATCTATTTTTATTATCACAGTAGATTGTCTCCATTGCATATTTTGCAATGTGTCCAATTTTGATTCGTAAAAATTACTTTAGAAACAGTTTAATATCTTTCTTCCAGCATAAAAAGAATATACATTTTTTAAATGTGGATACTGAAAGTGAGAATTCGATTTTGGGGGGACATATTAGATGAACCATATTTATCATTTCAAATTTTTATTTTAAGTAGAAATCATTACTCACATTCATCTCATATGTAACTGAACTCCTTATTAATTCATTCAAAAGACATTAATTGAACATAGACTCTGTGTGAGGGTGCTAGAGCCTGTGTGCTGGGCACTAAAAAGACAATGATGAGCAGGAAAATACATGGTAATTTCCCTAAAGGATCTTACAGCAAACAATGTAAAATTACAGCAGTGAAATTCATGCATGATGCAATGAGACTGTAAGTCATAAGAGTGTGAGATTTTATGGAGGTTTTGCTCTGAGGAAGTGATACTATCAATAAGAGACAGAAAGAGGGCACCTGTAAATTTAGATGCAGAGTATTAGAAAGAGAGCTCAGGGAGGAGGAAGCAGCCAAAGAAAGTGAGTTCCAGGCATGAGAAACAACAGAGGCCCTGGGGCATGGCACGCTAAGGGAGAAAAGAGAAGGCCAGCATGTGGCAGGAGTATAGAAATAGAGAGCAGCTACTGGCCCCCGTGGCACATGCCTGTCTTTAATCCCAGCACTTTGGGAGTTGGAGATAGGCAGACCATCTGAGGTCAGGAGTCCGAGACCAGCCTGGCTGACATAGAAAAATCCCATCTCTACTAAAAACATAAAAACTTTGCCGGCGTGGTGGCATATGCCTATAGTTCCAGCTACTCGCGAGGCTGAGGCAGGAGAATTGTTTAAATCCAGGGGACGGAAGTTACAGTGAGCAGAGATCATGCCACTGCACTCCAGCCTGGGTGACAAGAGTGAAACTCTGTCTCAAAACAAACAAACAAACAAAATAGAGAGCAGCCTGGGATACAGGAGGTTGGAGCATCAAATGGAGGTGAGACCAGGCAGGATGTGGTGAGCCATGGTAAGATTTTACTATTCCATCTGCAACATTACAGCGAGCTTGACTTAAGAAAAAAAAATCATATTTGCATTGATATATTAGAAAAAAGATTAGAAGTAAATGAGGGAAGAGTCCTTAAGAGGCTAATGTATAGTAGTACCAATGAATACTCTAGAATCTAACTACCAAAACAATTCAGTGTATGAAATGTTCATCTGTGACCCTTTCTAGACAACAACTTTTTTTTTTTTTTTTTTGAGACAGGGTCTTACTCTGTCATCCAGATTGGAGTGCATGCAGTGGGACAATCACAGCTCACTGCAGCCTCTACCTCCTGCTCTCAAGCAATCCTCCAGCCTCAGCCTCCTAAGTAGCTAGAATTACAGGTGTGTGCCACCAAACCTGGCTAATTTTTGTATATTTTTGTAGAGATGGGGTCTCCCTATGTTGCCCAGGCTGATCTTGCACTCCTGGGCTTAAGCAATCCTCCCTCTTAGGCCTCCCAAAGTCCAGGGATTACAGGCATGAGCCACCATGTCAAGCCCCTTCTTTTTATTAAGCTCATCTCTTACCACAGTCTCAACTCCACAGCCATACACTATAGACATTCTTCTTCAATGAATGTTATATCTTTTCTTCCTCTGAGTTTTACAAAGTGTTTCTTCTCAGAATGCCACTCTCTTTTCTCTGCTTTTCTTTAAAACCTGCCTGAAAGCTTACCTCCTTTAGACAACCTTGACAGCCTTCCCCAGAAGAGTTCATTTTCCACCTCTTGCTGACATTAACACCTTATAACAACCAGATATATAACATTTATCACATTGTACAGTGATTATTTTTATTTTCCTTTGCCAACATGTCAGAGGACTTCAAGCTATTGTTTTAAGCCATTCAAAATTATTAAATGAAAATTCATGGAAGCCCCAAATATAAAATTTAAGTAAACCGTTTTTTCAACTGAGGCAGGGTTTTTGTAAGGGTTTGATTATCCCTCTAGATTTTCCTCAGAGAAGAATCTAAAATGACCCCAAGTTGGCATCATCTGCAGTCCAAAATGATGCATTAATAAAATACACATGAATTTAGTATAAGTAGAAGTGACTTCCCAACACAGCCATTCTTTTTCTTTTCTTTTTATTTTAAATAAAAAAGTTAAAAGTTTTTGGGTTTTTAAAATTATTATTCAGGGAAACATGTGCATATTTGTTATATAAGTAAATTGCATGTCACAGGGATTTTATATATGTATTATTTCATCACCCAGGCAATAAGCATAGCACTTGATTGGTAGCTTTTTGATCGTCACCATCCTTCCACCCTCCACCCTCAAGTAGGACCTGGTGTCTACTGTTTCCTTCTTTAGGTCCATATGTACTCAATATTTAGCTCCCACTTATAAGTGAGAACATGTGGTATTTATTTTCTGTTTCCACATTAGTTTGCTGAAGATAATGACCTCCAGTCCTTCCATGTTGCTGTAAAGGACATAATCTCATTCTTTTTTATGGCTGCATAGTATTCCATGGTGTATATATATCACATTTTCACCATTGCTGGGCATTTAGGTTGATTCCATGTCTTTGCTATTGGCAACACATCCATTCTAAGATGCTAGAAAGCCATCATCTATTAACTTTGCAGTTTTATAAATATGGGCCTAGTAACATCTCTGTACCCCACAAATTTCAGCATACAAGTGAAAGTCCCTGAATGATTTTTTTTGAAGCCATTGTTACTTGGCTTAATATATAAGATAAGTTCACCTGATCCAACCAGTTCAGAAGGCATTGGAACAGATAGGGCAAAGCAGAACATTGCTGAAGTCCAGAAACTCTCTCCATAGGGATTACCTCAAAAAGTGTCCTTCTGTCTTCTGGTATCTCCAATATCTGAGGTATCATTAAGGAATTTGTTGAACTGAGAATTATGAAATTTATTTTCAATTATTTCCTATGTAAATCTTCATTGGCAATCAACATCCCAGACATGTAGAGGCACTTAGAACTTCTTGTGTCATTATCAGCCTCTGGAGCATCAGCCAACATGAAAACAGAAAGAATCTCATCATACTATTCTGCTAAAAATGCATAACTTATCCCCTGGTACAGATTAAAGGAGAAATACATGCTGTCCATTTTCAGCAGGGTATACTTAAATAGCCTGTTTTATATAGAGTAGTAACATTGCTGGTGCCTTCTAGGTGCTTACAATCAATACAAGTGCCAACCTTATGTGCCAGGCAAGAACGAAAACTGACATAGAGCTTACATTGTATTATATCTGATTGACAATAATTTTTAAAATAAATATATAATACGTTATGGGTGATAAGTGGTCCAAGAGAAAATAAATAAATAAAGCACAAGAGAGATTAAGGAGTAATACAGGGAAAAGGTTACTCTTTAAATTGAGTGGTCAGGTAAAACCACTCTGAAAATATATTTGAGCAAAAGCTTGAATAAAGCAAAGGAGCAAATCATGAAGAAAACTTGAGAAGAAACCTTCCAAGCAGAAAAAAAAAAATGAACACCTATCAAGTTGATCCCCGTCATTTCTCTTCTCTCCACCCTCACTGTCACTCTTATTTCATACCATCATTACTTGTTGCCTTGCTACCATTTCCTCCAATGTGTTCTCCTTGGCTGTGGTCTTTTTATTTTCAATACAATCTCCACAGGGATATCTGTGTGATTCTAAACTGAAAACACATAGTAGTATCACATCACCCGTAACTTAAAACTTTCAGTATCTTCCAATAATCCACTGATAAGAGTCTAAATTTATGACACAATATTCATTATCAGACTACTGCCCATCTAATTAGATTCTCCTGTTTACCCTAGTATGCACTAAACTACTTGCTGTCCTTAAAATGCTCCATGTTCTTAGAACATGTCTTCCTCTCTGCTTGAAATAGCCTTCATCCTAATTAGCCTTTAAGACTCAGCTCTCACTTCCCCTTCTTGGTTTTTATCAGTTCCTCTTACCTACCTGACCAAGGTAGTCACACTTTACTGTATGCACTCATAGTACCCTGAATACAGCAACTGTTAAAACTACTGGGTTTGTAGTTGCTCTTCTGTCATTACATTACATTATTTACCTCCTTGAATACAGAAACTTTCTTATATATATATATCTCCAGAATCTACCTTAGTGCTTGCCAAATTACATGTCATAGATAACTGGTAAGAAATGGGAAAAAATTATATATTAATGTGATAAGATGTCAGAGAGACTGAAACTCAGAAGAATCAGATTAACCTAAGTTTGGATAACTTTCTTACACTTACAGGCTTTGGTTTTCTCATTTTTTAAATTATGTCTCTTAACTAGATACTCTTAAAGGTCCATTCAGCTCTGAAAGGTTCCAAATATTTCTGTTTGAAATTGAGTTGTGTTAATGTTGTTCTTCTATTCAGCAAAGCCCCAAAGCAGACAAAGTCCTCTAGCCACCTGAGAAAGTCAGTTATCTTCCAAACAGTAAACAACATGTTTCTTAATCCCTGGCAGGAGCATTTCCAATCTTTTATAAATAGAAATTCTTTGGTAAGATAAACAAAATTGATTGAACCTGGAGATTGAGCATTCGGAAAATATGAGCAAACCTCTCTGTTTGGAAGATGAGCATGATTTTGAAATGTTTCATCTGAAGTTGGCTTGTACACGAAAATCTCATTTTAGATGTAAATGGCACTCTTGCTTGGAGTCTTTCTGCTTAATCTCTAAACTCATCTGCTAAGGTCCAAAGTATTTAGCAAAAGAAGTATTTTTTAACAAAATTCATACTTCCCTAATGATATTTGGAACTAAAAATGTTTTCTTGCTTATGGAATATTCATTATTGGCTATTTGGGGTGCATTTGCAAGCCACAAAAATCCTCCACTGATTATAGACTTTCTCCAATTTGTTATAGTGTGTTCTGGAAGCAACTCAATTTGGTCAAACTGGAGCCAAGGTGTAGCGGTCTTATGCTGGAAATACATGGCAGCCAAGTATCATGTTATGCTGCAACACGGCTGAGCAGGAGAGATCATGTGAGACATTTGGAATACAGGAAGATGTTTTTTCAGCTACTGTTCAAAGTCAATATATAAGAAAAGCTGACACTAAGCAACTACAAATATAATAGCCCTGTGAATTCTACAACTGTAGTTATGTGTATTTGTGGGACAGAATCAACTGAGTTTTAGGGTAAAGTCATTGATGACAAGTGGCAGAAATTCAGCTTTCTGTGAAAGTAATTTCAATCTCTTCTGCTAAACATAAGCCTTCATCGTCAGACTGTCTGTACTGACATATAGAGAGAGTTCATGTTATATCTAATGCAAAAGCAAAATCAGTTATATCCCACATTCTTTCTAAATGGTGGTTTTAAAAAACAAGCTTAGGTCAAAAAGATTCCAATGATTTCAATTTACTTCTGCAAAACTTGTGTTAAAAGTAGAATAGATTTAGAGAAAAACACCACTTTCTCTCTCTCTCTCTCCTCTCTCTCTCTCTCTCTCTCTCTCACACACACACACACACACACACACAAATGCACGCAGAGTAGCTTAGTACTTGACAAGTTTGTTTTTCTGGAATGTACAGTTTGTATTGGCATGAGGTAGTAATTTGGCAGAAAGTTAAAGAAGTTGTTTGGTGAGCAGTTTAAACTATAAAAACCCTGTGTAATTAAAAGCAATAAATGACTATTAGGAAAGTTTCTTGCAGTGGTTAAGAATCAATGTATGAATTGAGAGAAAGCAATGCTCTGTTTTCCTTACTTCACAGTTCTTACAAACCCAGTCCTCCAAATATGCCTTCTATTTAAGCAAAAAATGTTTCTTAACTATGAAATAGCCATCACATTCCAAAAACCTAGCACCAGAACCTTGTGCTTTGACACTTAGGTGAAAGAGAGAGAGAAAATTTGAAAATCACAATTTATTGTTTAACATAGAAGATAGAAACTGCAACGCCACACCAACTTTTATTGCTGTCAGATACAATCACAGAAGTCTCTAAGATTGATTCAGGTTTATCAGAAAAATTGTTGACTCAAGTTCAGCATTCCCTGTTCAAGAAAGCAAAGGTGCAGAGAATACATTTCTAGACACTAATATTTGTTTATGTTTTTCAGTCTGGGACTTGAAATGAGCAGTTTTAATTATGAGAAAAATTCATTTATACACAAGAATGGCTTTCATAAAGGTGCCTAACCCAGAAAAGACTGCTACACATTTCTAAAGACGCTTAATGCACTGACATGCTGGATCTGTAAAGTGATATACATTTCATTTCCAAGATACTATTATGCACATCTACCCAAATAAATACCTATAATTTCTCCCTTTTCTTTCCATAGTGACCTTGCCGAGGCCATGGGAGCCAATTCCTGACTATGCTTATGTGTATTATCATGGAAGTAGCCAGTATAACAGCACAAACTTCCTAATAAATTTAATTTGTTAAGATTTTCTATTAGTGTAGATGATGAGCATGAAAAGAGAAATGTAAGCAAGATACAATTGTTTGGGTTTATGTTTGAAAAACAGAGGAAAATCAATAATGTGGTTGGAGAAAAGGCAATTTTTCCAGGAAGCAAAAAGAAAGACTTTCATATTTTTTCTTTCTTTCTTTCTTTTTTTTTTTTTTTTGAAACAAGACTCTCACTCTGTCACCAGGCTGGAATGTGGCAGCACAATCTCGGCTCAATGTAACCTCCACTTCCCAGGTTCAAGCAATTCCCCTGCCTCAGCCTCCCAAATAGCTGAGACTATAGGTGTACATTACCATGGCCAGCTAATTTATTTTTTTTTATATTAGTAGAGACAGGGGTTTCACCATATTGACCAGGATGGTCTCAGTTTCCTGACCTCGTGATCCAGCTGCCTCAGCCTCCCAAAGTGCTGGGATTACAGGCATGAGCCGCTGTGCCTGGCCTACTTTCGTATTTCTAGGAAGGGAAAACTTGTCTTATCTTTAACGTTTCCATTTAACTTTGGTGACAATGATATAAATAGAAAATCCTTCTGCTGGAACACCTAGAATTCACCTCTGAGCTTTAGCTTTTAAGAAGTGTGTGAGTTTTACCCTATTTCCCTTCCTGAATACAACATGGCCTTGCCCAATATCAAAACATCCACATAGGAAATGAGAATCTTCTCCTGAATCTTGTGTACTCTATAGGAGGGGTTTCAGACCTGTCAGTAAAGAGCTACCAGTGGGTCTCCAAGCTTTATGGAATTACTCATTGCATAGGCTAACTCTCCAAAAGAAGCAGAAGAATCCCTGTGTATAGGTAGAAAGTTCTGGGAGACACAACCTTCTACCTATTCTGATGGGGAAATGGGAGAAATTAGTTACCACTCTGGCCTGTTTTTCCTTCTTTTTTCTCTTTCCCAAGTGTTTACTCTTCCTTTGTAACCTTCCTGTCCCTTCTCTTTTGTCTTGTCTTCTCCCTCTACTTTTTTCTCATTCTTTCTCTACCATCTTCTTCCTTTACCTATCTTTTTCTTCTCTACTCTTTTGATATTTATCGCTCTTTCACTCTTTTTTCAGTTTTGCTAGTAGCCCACTAGTGTCAGGCACTGTTCTGTGCAATGCAAACATACTAAATTAAATTTTAAAACTTTACAGATTTGCACTCAAGGAGGTCACAACTTCTTGGCAAACATAAGAAAGCAGAAAGATGTTTTCACCAGTGTTTATTACATTCAAGTTTAAGACTGAACTTAATCATAAATATCACTTAAAAAATATTGAAAGCTAATGCCTTTCTTAGAATATTTAAAGCGGCACTTCATAGGTAACTTATTTCTGGTCAGTACTATTATCAACAAATTGTTTGCCTAACATCATGGAATATTTTACAAGTATATTGACGGGCAAAATAACATTGTGTATGAGTTCTCTGGGGCATCTTTCCAGGAAGTCTTTGCTATCAACCAACCAGACTCAGAATGTGAAGATTCTCATAGCACCCTGTATATTGCCATCTTACAGACTCGGGAGTGCAATAAACACTTTATTTCAAATAAATGAATTTAATCTGCTGTGGTTTGAATATCTGTCCCCTCCAAAACTCATGGGGAAATTTAATCTCCAATGTGCCAGTAATGTGAGGCAGGGCCTTTAAGAGGTCATTAGTCATGAGAGCTTGGCACCCATGAATAGATTAATTGATTCATGGTTTAATAGATTAATAGTTTATCATGAGAATGGAACTCTTGGCTTTCTAAGAAGAGGAAGAGATACTTGAGCTAGCCCACTTACCCCATCCCTCTCCGTGTGATTCCCTGTGCCACTCAGGGCTCTGCACAGAGTCCTCATCAGCAAGAAGGCTCCCACCAGATGTATCCTGTCTACCTTGAACTGCCCAGACTCCTGAACTCTAAGAAATATATTTTGTTACTTAGAAATTACCTAGTTTTAGGTATTCTTTTCTAAATAACAGAAAACAGACTAAGACATAATTTAATTTACCCATGACCACCTCCACATCCTGTTATCAATATCCATTGTTAATATGCTGCAACTATATTCCAGAAAGCTGTGAAATTCTTTCTCTATTATTTTGGGGCACGTTCTTTCTCACAGGGTATCTAGGATCCTGGACATTTATATGTCTTAAAAGTTTAATTTTGTTCCTACCTCAATTCACATTGAAACCCTAACCCCCAATATCTCAGAAAATGTCTGTATAAGGAGATAGGACCTTTAAAAAGGTAACTCAGTGTAAATGAGGCTGTAAGGATGGAATACAACCCAGCCTCACTGGTGTTCTGGTAACACAAGAACAGAAAACCAAACACCACGTGTTCTCCCTCATAAATGGGTGTTGATCAATGAGAACACATGGACACAGGGAGGGGAACGTCACACACCAGGGCCTGTCGAGGGGTAGGGAGTTAGAGAAGGGATAGCAGGGGGGGGGGGATTGGGGAGGGCTAACATTAGGAGAAATACCTAATGTAGATGACGGGGGAGTGGATGCAGCAAACCACCATGGCACGTGTATACCTATGGAACAAACCTGCACGTTCTGCACATGTGCCCCAGAACTTAATGTATGATAATAAAATAAAAATTAAAAAAGAAGTGGAGATTAAAACACAGACATATATATGCACAAAGGAAAAGTCGTGTGAAGGTGCAGGGAGAAGACAACCATTTGAAAGCCAAGGAGAGAAGCCTCAAAGGAAAGCAGCCCTACCAGAACCTTGGTCTTGGATTTCCAGTCTCCGGAATGGTGAGAAAATACATTTCTGCTGTTTAAGTCATCTAGTCTGTGATATTTTGTATGGCAGCAGCACCAGCAAACTAATTCCACATGGATCTCAATGTCATTTCTTAATAAAAAATCCCATACACTAACTCTACACTCCTACGTTAACTAGCTCATCTCACACACTGACTCCCATCCCACACACTAACATCTGAGGGTCTACTTCACAGGGAACCCAACTTGAGACAAGATTATTTGACTTTTTCTCAGGCCTGGAACTCTAGATATATGCCTGGTTCCTGAACAGAAAGAAGACCGTAAGTTGAAATTGAGAACCAGACCTAATAACGTATTAGAGCTCAAGCACCATCACCTTTGAAACTAACAGCCTAACCTAATGGAAAGACTACCCTGCAACTTTAGAATAGGGTCTTAGGGTGCCTGCTAGCAAAGCAGTGGCAGTGTTCACCATTTCATCAACCAGGAAATCGTGGTCATCAACTGGGAACTCTTGTACTTAGTTGAGTAACTTAAAGTAACAATGCTAATGACTATCTGGGTTTCAAACCTAGATGGCCATCACATCACCTGGAAGCTTTCTTAAAAATACAGGTTCCTGGGCTCTACTCTAGACCCAGTGAATCAAAATTCTCTAAAGAAAGGGCCCAGAAATATAATTTTAAAATCTTCCCAGATCATTCTAATCATGATGAATTTAGGATCCAGTGGCATAGAGTATATGTAAGATATCCGTGTGGACTCCCAGAGGTAATGGGAGTATCACCTAGCAGGTGATAAGGCAAGAGGATTCAATTGTCAACAGAATGGTTGCCATATTTGCATTCAGAGACTAGTGAGGTCTCAGGAGAAGGCACAGTATGTTATAAGTAAAACCTGTTTGGATCTGGGATTCAGATAAACCCAGATTCAGTTTCAGCTCATCTACTTACCAGCTGTGTGTCCCAGGGAAAAAAGTAAATTCTTATTGTCTCAGTTTCTACACCTGTAAAATGAGGATGCGAGCACCTCACTTTAGAAGGTCACTGTGGGAATTACACTGAACTTCCTGTCCCTCATCCCTCCCATTTCTTTCACCACGTAAGGCACCCCTAGTAGAAACTCGTTAACATTTAGAAAAAGAGATGTAGAAAGTAAAGTAACAAGTACGATATCTCTTTTCCAATTTCTGTAATAATTTTTTTCTAATTTCTGTAAGAAGAATATTTGGAAGGTGGTGGCCCACTTAGATCAATTTAAATGATTTCTTTTTTCAGAGTTTTCATTTAGGTCGAAATTGGTTTAAGGACAGAAGATAATTCTCTAGTGACATGAAATTTTTTAATACGGAGAGTAGTTTGCTATGTGGGTCATTGGCTCGGCTTACAGCAAAATAGTTTTTAAGGACTTCGATAAAAACATATAAGGGAAGCTGATCAAATCTGCAAAAGACAGGATCAGGACAGGAGAGCTACTGCATGACTTATCACACCAGACTCCAAAAGACCTTGACTAATTATCCCAGTAGGCCAAAATGAGTAAGATGCAATGAAACTGGCATAAGAGTAAAGCCCAGTGCTGAGATCCAGCATAGTATTTTAGCAAACAAAGAATAGAAGAAACTTAATAAATAGTTGCTGTGAAAGTTTCCTAAGAGTTTAACTCACTAGGAAGAACAGAATTTTCTCACATCTACTTTGTACTTCCATTGAATGTTATACCTACCATAGAATACAATAGCATGTAGGATATTTTGGTGTATCATTCTTTGAAAATCTCTCTCCATTTTAGTCTATGCATAGTATAAAAAAAGAGATTATTTTTTGTTTTTCTTCAAATATCCAATATTAGTATCAGATCTGGCATTGAGTGTATTCTTAGTAAAGATGTGTTCCATGGGTCGAAATATGTGTGAACCTAAGAATAATGGTATGCATCAATGGGATAAAGTCCTCAAAATCAAGGTATGAAAGAAATGGTTGCCAAGGTAGGGATGGAGACAAGATGTAGGTATGTATTAACCAATATTGATGATGCTAACTTCCAAAGACTGACTTTGGATGCATAACAATTCTGCGAGTGCAATGTGATAATGTAGCATTTTCTGAGGTGTGATCCTCACTTACAAGAGACTCTGAAGAAAATAAATACTCAGGGTAATTGGATGGTTTCTGTCTTCAAAATTGGTCAGTAATTTGCTAATATTCTAGCACTCTGAGATTCACAGTATACTGTATCATGTTAAAGGCTCTGAAAAGTTCTACTACGAATAAACCTTGTTTGTCCTAATGGTTGACCCTATCACCGCTGAATTAATTTAATCATGGAATCAATTTTCTATGTGAGAGATACCTATTAGCCACCCAAGGAAAGCTCTGGGGAATGCTATTGGAGTAGAAGCTCTCAACTAGGAGTCATGAACTCTAGGTTCTTGTGGTGACTCATCATTGCTGACTTCATGCCCTTGGACATAAAGCCATAATTTCTTTATCTCTGAAATGAGTTGTTAGTGCTTGATTTCCTTTCATCTTTATCACTGTCATGCCTCATGATCCGTGGAATTGGAAGCGTGTTCTAACAGTATTTGTAAATATGGTAGTATGGTAGACTTGCTCCATCTCCCCAGTGCCCAGGTCTTCTTTCCTTCTTGAGTAGATGGGAGACTGTGCTTCCCAGCATTTTGGGGATTGGGAGAGTCATGTGTCTAGTTCTGACTAATAAAATACTACTAATAAATAGTGGAATGGGATGTGGCACTTTCAGGCTGAGCCAGTGAAAAGCTCTGCATGATTTTACAATCTTTCGTCACTGTTTTCCAACAATCATAAAGAAAGTCACATTGAGATGGTGGAACCACAAGACTGAGGTAGCATGGATTGCTGAATCACTGCCCTGGCAGCTGCCCTGGAAAATTTCCTGGATTTCCAGCAGATTTTGTGTTAGTGAGAAATAAACTTGAGGTGTTAAATTACTAGGATTTGGGGGTTGTTTGTTATTACAGCATTATCCTAGCCTCTCCTGACTAATAAAGTAAGGCAACTACTTTAATTCAATTACACTGAATCCCATTTTTAACATTCATCTGAACCAATGTTTTATATGCCTTTTGGTTCTTGCAATTAAAGGATTACCATAAATGAAATATATTAATCCTTTTAACTTCAAATAATGTTATTTAGGCCACTATTTTAAATGCCAAATTTCAATAAGAAAAGCATAATACCATGCCTTGGGTCTGTCACTCCTGACTTCCAAGGAGTTCAGATTGTTTTTTACACATGTTATCCAATTTATGCTCCTGCAGTCCAGGGACACAGAGAAAGAAAAAATATGCCTATTTTACAAAGAACTGAGTACAATGCTCAGAGAGGGTGCATATTTTTTTTACAATCATGTTTCTACCTCACCCAATACTAGACTCTACCTACTCGTTTTTTATTATGCACCAATTTGTGCAGTTTTTTGAAATTTTCTCTTCAAATAGCCATAACAATTTTTCTACCCCTCTCTGGTGGCATGCTTTGTTTGTTTTAACTTCATATTTTAACAGTCTTTATGGAGCTCCTGCAATGTGAATAATAAGATTTCTGGCAATGAGAGGGGTCAGAAACTGAGAAACAGAAGCTAGGGGAGAGATATACAAATGGAAGTTAGACTCTTAACTTACCAGAAGTTTATAGCCAAGTAGAGTTTGAGGAGGTCGATGGAGAGGAAGCAGACAAGACATAATAATACAAGGGCTTGCATGAAAAACTTAGCAGGCTAAATATGGAAGTCATCAACCTGTGGGTCCTCATGAAGAACTCTCTTTCAGATTGTGAAAGATGCTGCTTTTAAATTTAGTCTATAAAACCTTATTAGTGGCCTTAGGTCTAAATCTAATAGAACAGAGGCTTCAATTGGAATGTCTCTTCATCTGTGGAGCATGGACACTATCTCAATTTGTTATTGTGTCTTACCTAACAAATGGAACATAGTAGGTACTCAATTAATTAATGAAGAGGGACAAGGGAGAGGAGACTGGAAGAAGGAAGAAAGAAAAGAAATAAGGGAAGGAGGAAGGGAGGGAGGGAGGGAGGGAGGGAGGGAGAATTGAATAAAAAAGAAAGAAAAAACGAAAGAAGGAAGGAAGGAGGCTTTATAGTGTATTTACAGTCTAGGCAAAATGTTTACTTACAACTTCAACTCTACCCTCACACCTGAAATGATCAACTAGAGTAAACTCGTGGAGATAAGAGAAGATTTTGTATTCATGAACTAAAAAGGTACCAGAAAGAAGACACAAAGAAACAGGGAGAGAGGAGAAAAGGACAAAGGGAAGAAAAAGAAAACAATCGATATAAAGATCACTTGGAAGTTTGTGTGTAATAGCCAAATGAAATTAGTTAAAATATTCAAAGATAAGTCAAAGAAATCATTAAGATGGTAGAAGTAAAAGATCAAAAAGTATTTTTAAATAAGGGGAAAAAGATAAGACAGTAAAAGGATCAATCAAGAAAGTCCAAATTCCACTAAAGGTATCCAGAAAGGAAAAAAATAAAAACAGTGGGAAGGAAATTACCAGGTAAATTATTTAAGAAAATATCCTCAAACTGAGGGCATTTAACACAAGATTGATACAAGCTAGTGCCCACTGCCTGCCCAGTCATAGTTGATATTAAAAATATTCAACATCTGTGGAGCATGGGCACTATCTCAAGTTGTCCCAGGGAAGATATTGTAGGACAGAGATTAATATGCAGAATGTTTTTTTATGGGGTGCTCCTGGATTCAGTATTTGTGAAAAAGAAATAAAAGAGGCAGGACTGGGGAGAAAGGCAAATTGTGCTATATCCCAATGAAGTCCCATATGGCTGGAAATCTCAGAATTGGAATGTCTCTTCAGAAGTCTCCCTCATTGAGAGAAGAAGACTAGGACTTTGTACTTAACATTGTTCAGTCATTGATTGCACATTGTTCCTGAAAGGGGACATGACTACAAATGTGGCAGATTTCTTTAGCTCAGGCAAGAGAGCTCTCATCTGGTTGGCTGGTGCTTTCACTTTTCACTTGGTGGTTTTGACATGGAGGAAACATAATCATTGTTAGATGCTTACTAGTTGTCATTGTAAACCCAGCTGTTCATAGAGTAGAATCAACTAGTCCTAAATTAAAGTATTGTAGGTACATACCTTCAACCTGAAGGATCACTACTTATAAGAAAAATGAATTCTAGAGGTAAAAATGAAGAACTAGAGAATAACCTTCATTTACGCCTCCTTGTCACTGTTCATGTTCAAACACCCTCTCGAATTTGTCTTATATGCCTGGGACTTTGTGTGATTCATCAAACCATTAAGTCAAGCCCCATTCCCTAGACCAGGGCTGTACCTTCCTGGAGAGAGGAGCTCCTTCTTCACACACAAGTAGTTGTATACTCACAAAATCATGTACCTCAAGAGGATACATGTACTCAGAAAGGGAGTGATAGGTTTTATTATTTTTTTAAATTTATCTGTGAAGACGAGATATAAATTCATCTAAAGGAACAATAAGAGCCAGCCCCCAACTACCCTTCTCTGATAACCATCCGTCTAATATCTATCTCCATGAATTTAATTGTTTTGATTTTTAGATCCCACATATAAGTGAGAATATGCAATGTTTGTCTTTCTGTGCCTGGCTTATTTCATTAACATAATCTTTAATTCCATCCATGTTGTTGCAAATGACAGGATCTCATTATTTTTACAGGTGAATAGTA
The DNA here is from genome assembly GCF_049354715.1 of Callithrix jacchus. Taxonomy (NCBI): domain Eukaryota; kingdom Metazoa; phylum Chordata; class Mammalia; order Primates; family Cebidae; genus Callithrix; species Callithrix jacchus. Next base: position 92,287,869 of record NC_133511.1, read on the forward strand.
CTCCATTGCATATAAGTACCACATTTTATTTATTCATTCATCCATTGATGAACACTTAGGTGGCTTCCAAATTTTGGCTGCTGCAAACAGTGCTGCTACAAATATGAGAGTGCAGATATCTCTTCAATATACTGACTTCCTTTCTTTGTGGTATATACCCAGCAGTGGGATTGCTGGATCAGATGGTAGCTCAATTTTCAGTTTTTTGAGGAATCTCCAAAATATTCTCCATCATGCTTGTACTAATGTACATTCCCACAGAAGGGCACAAGGGTTCCCTTTTCTCTACATCCTTGTCAGCATTTGTTATTGCCCGTCCTTTGATTAAAAGCCATTCTAACTGGAGTAAGATTATATCTCATTACAGGTTTGATTTACATTTCTCTGGTGACTTTGAGCACCTTTTCATTAACACATAAGCCTGTATGCCATTTGTATGTCTTCTTTTGAAAAATGTCTATTCAAATATTTTTGCCCATTTTTCAATTGGATAACTAGAGATGTTTTCCTATAGAACTGTTTGAGCTCCTTATATATTCTGGTTATTAATCTCTTGTCAGAAGGATAGTTTATAAATATTTTTTTCTCATTCTGTGTGTTGTCTCTTCACTTTGTTGATTGTTTCCTTGGCTGTACAGAAGTTTTTAAACTTCATATGATCCCATTTGTCCATTTTTGCTTTGGTTGACTGTGCTTGTGGGGTATTGCTCAAAAAATCTTTGCTGAGACCATTGTCCTTGAGAGTTTCCCCAAAGTTTTCTTACAGTAATTTCATATTTTGAGGTCTTAGATTTGAGCTTTTAATCCTTTTTAATTTGATCTTTGTATATGGTGAAAGTCAGGGTTCTGGTTTCATTCTTCTGTATATGGATATCCAGTTTTCCCAACACCATTTATTCAAGAGATTGTCTTTTCCCCAGTGTATGTTCTTGGCACCTTTGTCAAAAATGAGTTCACTGTAGGCGGGTGGATTTGTTTCTGGGTTCTCTGTTTTGTTCTGTTGGTCTATGTATCTGTTTTTAATGCCAGTACCATGCTATTTTGATTACTATAGCTCTGCCATATAATTTGAAGTCAGGTAATGTGATTCCTCCTGCTTTGTTCTTTCTGCTTAGGATAACTTATCTATTCTGGTCTTTGTGGTTCCTTATAAGTTTTAGGATTACTCTTCCTATTTCTGTGAAGAATGGCATTGGCATTTTAATAGGGATTTCATTGAATCTGTAGATTACTTTGGATAATATGGACATTCTAACAATATTGATTTTTTTCAATCCATGAACATGGACTATCTTTCAATTTTTTGGTTTACTCTTCAATTTCTTTCATCAGTGTTTTATAATTTCTATTGTAGAGATCTTTCACTTTGTTGGTTAATTCCTAGGTTTTTAGTTTTATGTGTGGCTTTTCTAAGTGGAATTACTTTTTTATTTCTTTTTTGCATTGTTCACTGTTGGCATATAAAAGTGCTACTGATTTTTGCATGTTGGTTTTGTATCTTACAACTTTGTGGAATTTGTTTTTCAGTTCTAATCATTTTCTTGTGGAGTCATTAGGTTTCTCCAAATATAACATTAAATCATCTGTAAATAAGGATAATTTGACTTCTTTTTTTACAATTTGGATGCCCTTTATATCATTCTGTTGTCTGATTGTTCTAGCTAGGACTTTCACTATCATGTTGAATAATAGTGATGACAGTGGGCATCCTTGTCATGTTCCAGATTTTAGAGGAAGACTTTTGATTTTCTCCCTGTTCCGTAGGATACAAGCTGTGGATCTGTTGCTCATGGCTTTTATTATGTTAAGGTATATTCCATCTGCACCCAGTTTCTTGAGGGTTTTTTATTATGAAGGGATGTTAAGCTTTATCCAATGCATTTTCAGCACCAATTGAAATAATCATATGGCTTTTGTACTTCATTCTGTTGATATGGTCTATCACATTGATTGATTTGCATATGTTGATCCATCCTTTCAACCCTAAGATAAATTCCAGCAGATCATTGTGAGTTATCTTTTTAACATATTGTTAAATTTAGTTTTCTAGTATTTTGTTGAAAATTTTTGCCTCAGGAGACAGTGGCCTGCAGTTTTCTTTTTTTGACATGTCTTTTTCTGGTTTGAATATCAGAGCAATACTGGCCTTATAGAATGAATTTGGAAGGATTCCTTCCTCCTCTATTTTTGGAATAGTTTGATTAGAATTAGTACTAGTTCTTCAAATGTTTGGTAGAATTGAGCAGTGAAGCCATCTAATTCAGGGCTTTTCTTTACTGGGAGAATTTTTATTACCACTTTGATCTTGTTACTTGTTATTTGTCTGTTCATGTTTTGGATTTCTTCAATTTTTTTTTTCTTTTGAAATGGAATCTCACTCTGTCACCCAGGCTGGATTGCAGTGGCATGATCTTGGCTCACTGCAACCTCTGCCTCCTGGATTCAAGCAATTCTCCCACCTTAGCCTCTTGAGTAGCTGGGACTACAGGTGCATATCACCATGTCTAGCTAATTTTTTTGTATTTTAGTAGAGATAGAGTTTCACCATGTTGCCCAGGCTGGTCTCGAACTCCCAAGCTCAGGCAATCTGCCACCCCAACTCCAAAAGTGCTAGGATTACAGGTGTGAGCCACCATGCCCAGCCAGATTTCTTCAATACTTTAATGGTTCAATATTGGTAAGATGCATGTGTCTAAAAATTTGTCCATTTCTTCTAAATCTTCCCATTTATTGGCATATAGTTGCTCATATTGGTCACCAATGATCCTTTGGATTCCTATGGTATAAGTCGTAATGTCTCCTTTTTCATTTAGGATTGTATTTATTTGAATCTTCTCTCTTTTTTTCTTAGCCTGTCTAAAGGTTTCTCAATTTTAACTTTTCAAAAAACTAACATTTTGTTTCATTGATCTTTTGTATTTTTTTTCAACTTTATTTCTGCTCTGATCTTTATCATAGTCTCTCTTTGACTAATTTTGAGTTTGTTTGTCCTTGCTTTACTAGTTCCTTAAGATGCATTATTAAATGGTTTATTTGGAGTTTTTCTTATATTCTAATGTAGGCACTTATAGCTATAAACTTCTCCTTCTTAGTACTTTTTTTCTGTATTACATAGATTTCAGTATGTTGTGTTCCCATTATCATCTATTTCAATAAATTTTTCAATTTTCTTCTTAATTTGTTAATTGACTCATTGGTCCTTCAAGAGCATATTAATTTCTATACATTTATAAAGTTTCCAAAATTCCTCTTATTATTGGTTCTAGTTGTATTCCATTGTGATCAGAGAATATGCTTGATATCATTTCGATTTTTTGAATGTTTTAAGATTTGTTTTTTGACCTAACATATGGTTAATTCTTGAAAATGATTTATTAGTTGAGGAGAAGAAAGTATATTCTGCAGCCATTTGAATGAAATATTCTGTAAATATCTATTAGTATCATTTGGTCTATAGTACAGATAAAGTCTGATGTTTCTTTGTTGATTTTCTGTTTGGAAGGTCTATCCAATGCTGCAAGTAGGGTACTGAAATCTGCAGCTATTATTGTATTGAAGCCTATCTCTCTCTTTAGCTCTAATAATATTTGCTTTATATATCTGGGTGCTCCAGTATTCAGTGCATATATATTTAAAATTGTTATATCATCTTGTTGAATTGTCCCTTTTATCATTTATAGTGACCTTCTTTGTCTCTCCTTATAGTTTTTGTCTTAAAATCTATTTGGTCTGATATAGTGATGTAACTCCTGTTCTTTTTTCTTACTTCTATTGGCATGAAAAATCTTTTTCCATTCTTTTATTTTCAGTCTATGTGTGTCTTTATAGGTGAAGTGTGCTTTTTGTAGGCAACAGAGATTTCCATCTTGATTTTTTATCCACTCAATCACTCTATGTCTTTTGTTTTAAGAATTTAGTCCATTTACATTCAACATTGTTATTGATAAGTAAGGACTTACTCTTGCCATTTTGTTATCTGATTGTTTTGTGATCTTCTCTTCCTTCTTTCTTTTCTTCATGTCTTCCTTTAGTGAGGGTGATTTTCTCTAGTGATATGACTTAGTTTTTTGCTCCTTATTATTTGTGTATTTGTGGTATATTGCTTTTGGCTGGAGGTTACCTTGAGGCTTGCAAATAATATCTTAACCTATTATTTTTAATTGATATCAACTTAATAGCATTCACATAAATAAATGAACAAGAAAAAAACTAATAGACTCTACAGCTTAACTTCATCCTCCCTGCTTTTTAACATTTTGTTATTTCTTTTCATACCTTATTGTATTGAATATATCTTGAAAACGGGTTGTAGTTATTGTTATTTTTGACTGGTTCATCACTTAGTCTTTCTACTTAAGATAAATGTAGCTTACACACCACAGCTACAGTATTATAATATCTGTGATTTTCTATGTACTTACTATTCTCAGTGAGTTTTGAACCTTCATGATTTCTTATTGCTAATTAATGTCTCTTTCTTTTTGATTGAAATATTCCCTTTAGCATTTCTTATAGGACAGGTCTGGTGTTGATGAAATCCCTCAGCTTTTGTTCTTGGGGAAAGTCCTATTTCTCCTTCATGTTTGAAGAATGTTTTTACTAAATATACTATTCCAGGGCATAAGTTGTTGATTTTATTCTCTTTTTCCTTTCAGCACTTTAAATATTTCATGTCACTTTTTTTTGGCCTGTCAGGTTTCCACTGAAAAGTCTGTTGCCAGATGTATTGAAGCTTTATTGCATTTTATTTGTTTCTTTTCTCTTGCCACTTTTAGGATCCTTTCTTTATACTTGACCTGTGGGAGATGATTATTAAATGCCTTGAAGTAATTTTCTTTGGGTTAAATAGGCTTGGTGTTCTATAAACTTCTTGTATTTAGATATTTATATCTTTCTCTAAGTTTGGGATGTTTTCTGTTATTATTCATTTGAATAAACTTTCTACCCCTATCTCTTTTCGTACTTCCTCTATAACAGTGACAATTCCTAGATTTGCCCTTTTTAAGCTATTTTCTAGATTTTGTAAACATGCTTCATTGTCTTTTATTTTTTGTCTCCCCTGTTCATGTATTTTCAAATAGCCTGTCTTCAAGCTCACTAATTCTTTCTTTTGCTTGATCAATTTTGCTATTAGAAAACTTTGATGCATTCTTCAGCAGACTAATTTGCATTTTTCAGCTTCAGAATTTCTGCTTGATTCTTTTTAGTTATGTCAATCTCTTTGTTAAATTTATTTGATAGAATTCTGATTTTTTTCTCTGTGTTATCTTGAATTTCTTTGTTTTCTCAAAACAGTGACGTTAAATTCTCTGTCTGAAAGGGCACCTTCTATTTCTCCAGGTTTGGTCCCTGGGGACTTATTTAGCTCATTTGGTTAGGTTATATTTCCTGGATGATGTTGATGCTAGTGTATGTTCTTTGGTGTCTAGCATTGAAGAGTTATTTATTGTAGTCTTCTCTGTCTGGGTTTGTTTGTACCAGTCCTCCTTGGGAAGGCTTTCCAGATTGTCCAAAATACTTAGGCCTTGTGACTTAAGCTATATCTTCTTTAGGGGAAACCCTAAGCCCAGTAATACTGTGGTTCTTAAAGACTCTAGAGGTACCACCTTGATGGTCTTGGACAAGATCTGGAGAATTTTCTAGTTTACCAGGCAGAGACCCTTGTGTTCTTCACTTACTTTCTCCCAAATGAATGGAGTCTCTCTCTCTGTTCTGAGCCACCTGGAGCTGGTGGTGGTGTGAAACAAGCATGGTTAGGACTGTGCTGGTTCACACCTGAAGCCAGTGCAGCACTGGGTCTTGCTCAAGGTTTGTTTTAATTATTCCCTGGCTTCAGCCTATGTTTGTTCAAGGCCCTGGGGCTCTACAATCAGCAGGAGGCAAAGTCAGCTAGGACCTGTGTTCTTCCCTTCAGGGTGGCCTGTTTCCCCAGCACTGAGTTCAAAGCCTCACAAATGCTATCATCTCCCTCTCCCTAGCACACTAAAATGCTCTGCATACCACGTCAGGGATGTTAGAGGATGAGAGAGAGCTGGCATCAGTGATTTAACAGTGTTTTTCCTACCTCTTCAGTGTCTCTTTCAGCAATATAAAGTTAGCTCCAGCTACTGTGTGTGCTTATCTTTTTTTAGTTTTATACAGGTGATTTTTGGTGTAGATATTTGTTAAATTGGCATCCGGGAAGGCAAGATGTTCGGTGGAGCCTTCTATGCTGCCATTTTTCTCCACTTCAAAGTCTAATTGAACTTTCTCATTAGCTAGGTTTTATTTACTCAGGAGAAAGTCTGCCTCCACTTTTGCCTCCCTTCACTTTTGCCTCCCTTCACTTTTCTGTGCAACGTTCCCAGCACTTCAGATTCACCTTCTACTAGAGGCACAGAAGGGAGAACTGATGTGCTTTTACTAAAAATGAGCACTCCCTGAGAAAGCAGTGGGATTCAGCTCTAGGTAAGCTTGGAGGAACCAGCCTGAAGGTGACTCTGCAGCTCCCCTGCTGTTGCTCAGCAAAATAGTCTCACTGGCCAGGAATGAGCAGACTGTGCTTCTGGGTCCAAGCCACTGATCACATCTAAAGTGTTATGCTTGAAATCCAGAAAAAAAGAGGAATGTACTCATTGGAAAATATGTTTTCACCATAAAATTTCTGAGAAAGTATAAACCGTAAACTAGTTAACATTTTTCCTTTAGGCAGCTGGTCAGATATAAAAGTAAGCTGGCGATAGCTCTTGTAAATACTATGTCTGTGGCAGAGGAACTGCAGAAGCACAGACAACTTTACAAATACTAACAGCCAGCCAGTTAAAGGAAGTAACCTTCAGCTCTTATCTTGCTTGGGGCAGCATACAGCCTGGAATGGAAAACTGTCTGGTAGAAGACAGAAGACATGGATTTGAAGCTCATATATCCACATAAAACTTACTTCTCCATGAATTTAATGGTTTAACAGCCTGACTTTCACAACTGCTACAAAGAAGAATCCACGAAAAACTATATTGCTTTCAATTTATAGAGTCCTTTGTAGTTCACCAAGTGTGGTAGAAATAAAGACTACAGATTAGTGGTTCTCACATTAGAAATAGGGAACACAAAACATACTGATGGCCAGGCCCTACGCATGCTGAAACTAGAATCACTTGGGATGAGGCTTTGGCATTGGTATTTTTTAAATAAATATCCCAGATAGTTCTAATGTGGTTAGCACTGTCTGAGACCATGTTAAAAATGGGAAGCATTGTATGATGGAAAAAACTGATATATAAACACATTAGCCCTCCATTTACAGGCTGAATAGACTTGGATGAGAAATTTTATCTTTAAGTCTCAATTTCTTCATTTGTAAAACAAGGATAAAATCGTGTTATCCCTTCCATGGAAGTTAAAGGCTCAGGAGAGTTTCTCTGAAAATACTTCATAAATGATGATGCTCTGATCAGATATCAGCTGTGAGGTTATTCGGACCCCAGTTCTAAAACACAGAAGGATCAATCAAAAGAGCTAAGCAAAACTCACAGCCAGCCTGACAGCTAGAGTCACTGATGGACAACTTTTCCAGAAGAACAAAATGTTTAAGACATAATACTGTTGTCATCAAATTTTAAATGCCTGCCTCTGTATAGGACCAGCTATAAGAACATGATATTCCAAGAGTAGAACTTTAGCAAGCAGTAAAAAATAAGATTCAGGAAAAAGGAATTCACAAGACCTCCACAGTTCTCCTAAAATCCCCACTCAAGAAACTCATATTTCATTTCAGTTTAGGCTAAGCCCTGTTCAGTGTCTAATAAATTCATGCTATGATGTAAGTAAACTGCCTAGAACACAATAAACACTTAAATGCCCATTAGAATACTGTCTAATATTTCAATATGAAGAAATAGACTCATTATAAGGCTGTGTGTCTATGTTCATAAGTGCAGTTTAAACCCTACAGATGTGAAAAAAGAAAAACAGCTAAAGAAGGGTGAGTTAGCCATTAAGAATATGAGACCAAAGCTCTGGTCACAAAGACTGGATCACTGAGTTATTATTAATCACTGTCTTAGAGACTGTTATATTCTCCCTAACATGTTTCAAGACTGTGTTTAAAGCTCATTTACCCAGTGAACCTAATCCCTTAGCCTCTACACATAGTCTACTGGGTTCCTAGCAATCATTACATCGTAGCTGGCATTCACAAGACTATAATCGCTATAGGAGCCAAAAGAGATCAGGAAACCCTGGTGCATGCTTTCTGGAGGAGATGAGGTCTAGGCTGAACCTTGAAAGTAGACAGGATGGAACAGGCAAAACAAAGAGGACATTTTAATGAAACAAACAGCATGACTCGTGGGAAAATTGAAGACAGGAATAAGACAACATTAACTGTAGTCTATTTTCAGGCAACAAGGGCCAGAATATATAGGGGTAGAATTAATTCCAGAGAGGTCAATACAACAGTAGCATTTTTATTCTTCTTTTTTTTAATTGCATTTTAGGTTTTGGGGTACATGTGAAGAACATGCAAGATTGTTGCATAGGTACACACATGGCAGTGTGATGTGCTGCCTTCCTCCCCATCACCTATATCTGGCATTTCTCCCCATGCTATCTCCTCTCCCCAACTCCCCACCCCCCACTGTCCCTCCTCTATTTCCCCCCTACAAACCCCAGTGTGTGATGCTCCCCTCCCTGTGTCCATGTGTTCTCATTGTTCAACAGCCACCTATGAGTAACAGTAGCATTTTTCTTTACCACATTTCTAAGTGTAGATGACTTCCAGTGATGTTGGTTGGAGACATTCATGGTTTTTAGAGGAGAAAACAGCCTTCTACTGTAAATGGATGAAGTTGTGATTCATTTGTTCAAAATTTATTTATGCTACAAGCTTTTATTTTTGTTTTGTATTGCTTTTAGGATCTTCTGCTGAGCGAGTCTCTGTGCTAAGTATTGAGGACTTATTTCTGGATAAATCATGGTTCCTGTCCTCCAGCAGTTTACAACAGTCCTGCCATTTTAAAAGCAGGAAAGTAGACCATCCAAACTTTGTGACCTTGGACAAATGACTCACCTTGGAACCACATGTGTTCCCACTGTAAACAACTGTGCATGCAAAGAGAAAGAAAGAAAATGACAGTTGTTGACTTTCCACTGGAAAGGATGGGGTAACCTACAATAAAGACATTGTCATTTACAAGAAGTAAAAAGAGCTCTTGGACTACTCATGCTAAAGTATTTCCACTTGGAAATGGCAGCTGCAGGCCAGATGGTCATTTGTGGGCAGATAGGAGATGGGAATATAAGCATGGCTTGTGATGAGAGGGAGGAGAAAATGCAAAAACAAAACTTGCTTTCCTTTGGAAAATATTGCCTCAGCTTGCTGAGGAAATTTGCCTCATCAGTAACCACAGTCAAAGTGATTTTGAATATGAAGATGAGCCTCCTACTTCTTATCCTCAAGCAACAGCAATAAACCTGTGGACTCCCTGTGGTGCTCCTGTTTCTGGCGGCACTGAGCCAGCTGATGAGTTGTCTTCAATGACAAGGTAACTCAAAGACAATATGATCTTAGGATTCAAAGTTTTTGGTGAATGAAGATTTGGTTTATATAACGGAAACATTTTTTAAGAGACTTAGATGTTTTTTCAAGGCTGCAATTGTTGACCTTACCTTGATTATGCAGATTCCCTTATTTAAGAGTTCCTTTGGATATATACCCAGTAATGGGATTGCTGGGTCAAATGGAATTTCTATTTCTAAGGCCTTGAGGAATCACCACACTGTCTTCCACAACGGTTGAACTAATTTACACTCCCACCAACAGTGTAAAAGTGTGGGTCTATTGGGGGGAATAGGGGAGGGACAGCAGTGGGGGAGGGGAGCTGGGGAGGGATAGCCTGGGGAGAAATGCCAAATGTGGGTGAAGGGGAGGAAGGCAGCAAAAAACACTGCCATGTGTGTACCTATGCAACTATCTTGCATGTTCTGCACATGTACCCCAAAACCTAAAATGCAATTTAAAAACATAAATAAATAAAAGAAAAACAAACAAAAAAGAGTTCCTTAAGGCCAATCACCCCACTTTAGTCACTTTTGTAAGGCTGACACTTGCTATGTGTTCAATAGACGGTGTGTATGTGTGCATTGATGAGAACGAGAAACAAATGAAGGAGAAGGGAAAGTAGGGAAGATGGCAGGAAGGGTATTGGGACATAGAAGAAGGAGGGAACAAAGGAATGAAGAAGGCAGAACAGAGCTTGAAAGCCAGAAGCCAGGTAGAAGCACAAACTTCTCAACAGATGGCAGCAGGGGAAAGTTTTAGCCTTTTCAGCAGATGATTAAAGAGCAAATGGGCAGCTGCAGCTCTCAGAAGATAAGGAAACAGATGACCACTGCATACACGAGTCCCAGGAATTGTGGAGCACAGGGCTGCAGAACAAGAAGAAAGTCCTGACTGTGCCTGAGCCTTATGCCTGAATTGATTGAAATTACCTGGAAGTAGCTAGATCAACTGATCTGTGGCTAGAAGAATGGAGAGTCAGGATAGAAGGTCAGTTACAGGAAAAGCACAGCCAGTTTTCACATGCTTGAAGTTTTAACATGAGCTCCATAATCCACAAAGTGGTTTCAATTTAATTCATTTGGACAAGTATTTGTTGAGAGCCCAATATGATATCTGAAAAGCCACATTTCTACCATGTGCAAAATTTTCTTGCTTTGACTTTGGAATTAAATTGATCAGGGGCTCTCTCAGTGGTGATTAAGATACCACTTTTCTAAAGATAGGATCTTCAAGAGAAAAATTTCTCAAATGCTTTCCAGCTATAGGGATAAATATTTCAAGGTTTCTGTGCCATAGTAGTAACATATATCAACACAGCATGTTTCAACTACAAAGTGTGAAACTGACATTATTATCCCCTCACTAAAGAAAGGAGAAAATGGAGAATAGAAAGTTTAAAGACTTACTAAAGACAGCCAAGACACAAACTCTCATTTTCTTTAATGTCAAAAGCATTGCCTTTCTGCTCCATCATATATTTTACTCATGGGTACTTTATGGACTTAGTTTTACAGGCTCAGAAACTAAATTTTAACATCTCACTCAGAGACAACTAGGTTCTGGAAGATGGATTTGCTAACCCTACTCACAAAAAACTAACTTCCACTGGGAGGTGGAAAAGAAATCCATGGTTCCGGAATGAGGGAAACATATCTGCTCACCAAATGCTAGTTATTTGAAAAAAGTTAATTCTTCAGACCATGTTTAGGTTTTCAGACAAAACAAAAATCAGAGGTAGTATGGCAGTCTATGTGAATGTGGCCAGTAAGGTTGGAAAATTCTGGTTTAAATTGAATGGGACTTTTTAACCATAAGATTATTCAGTGCTTTTAATATGCTAATGTTACTTTTATAGGAATAAAGCATTTGTAACTAATATGGTTTGGCTGTGTCCCCACACAAATCTCATCTTGAACTGTAGTTACCATAATCCCCACATGTCGTAGGAGGGACCCAGTGGGAGGTAATTGAATCATGGGAGCAGTTGCCTCCATGCTGTTCTTGTGATAGTGAGTTCTCACAAGATCTGATGGGTTTATAAGTGTGAAATTGACATCATCATCCCCATTTTCACTCTGCACTGCTTTTTGCTGCTGCCATGTGAAGAAGGACATGTTTGCCTCCGCTTCTGGCATGATTGTAAGTTTCTGAGGCTTCCCCAGCCATATTGAACTATAAGTCAGTGAAACCTCTTTCCTTTATAAATTATGCAATCTCAGGTATGTCCTTATTGCAGCATGAGAATAGATGTAATAATGTAATAAATACATTTCCAAATGTACACTGCTATAAAAATCACCATTTCTATAAACATCTACAAATTCTCATCTTTAAGAAATAAAAACTTAGAAAAAGGGATGTTGACTTTTTTTTAAAGCAGTTATTCCATGAAGCTATAGGATCCTGATAAGCTGCTGTTCTCAAAGGTCAAAGGTAGAGTGCCTAGAAGCTACTGTGTTACTCTCTTGAAGAAAGTGGTGATGGAATAGTACCATTACTTTGATTCTATTTGATACACCATACCAGCTGTTCTTTTAATACAATGGCCTTCTGTGGACAATATCTGTGGACAATATGACCCAGCTAAATGGCTTACCATTTTGTTTACATCAATTGCAACCCCTTCATGCTGCAATGTTAACAATTATAACAATAAAAATGGTTTAAAATTTGAGAGATACTATTTATTGAGTGTTTATTACTTGCTAAACACCATGCCAGGTGTACTATTTAATGCATTCCTTGAGTAGTTACCACTTTTTCCCATTTTACAGAGAGACACTAAGGCTCAAGGAGGTTAAGTTACTCTCCTGAGCTCACACAGTTAGGAAGATATAAATTTGGAATTATAATCAAATATAGTTGATTTATGTACTTTTTGTTAACTAGGATGATATTCAATCTCTATTTCTCTCAATTACCTTAACTAAACCTGGGAGATGACCAAATGTTATTGGAAAGATGGTAGACATATCTATAATTCAAGTCTGTCCCTCAATGTTGGGATAGGGAAGTTTATGAAAGTGAAGGTTTAAAGTATCCATCATGCTGCACAATGATAGCCAGAATCATTCCCTATAATCATGGAGCAAAGGAGGGGAAAAAGACAATGAGTGAATGGTCAAAAGCATACAAATAGAATTAACCAAGCCTTTTCAACACTTAAGGGACAAGGCAAAAGCATAATCAGAGACTGGATGCCCACAAGAAGAGGCTTTTCTTTGATGGGTCTCATCAACTTCATTAGCTTTCTTATTCTCAAACATAGGAGTAGACCCAAATTTTACAGTGACTATATGTTTTAAACCAAAGTTTGGTACAGGTATTTTGACAAAAATTTTTGTTCTTTTTGGTGAATTAATATTTTTGATGTCTATAAAGTTATAAACAGTGAGTCACACTAAGCATTGCCTTTTACATATATGTATATATGGATGTATGTATGTCTTTTTCACACCACCTTTATAAAAGAATCCAAAGCACCTATTTTTTAAATTGCAAGTATTGAAAACAATTAAATTGAATAAAATTGAAATTATCATGTTTCTATATTATTTGTAGTTCTCTACAGTATTATGAACATTATATTGTTCTCTTGTTTCCCAAAGCACGTAAATTTTATCAACTGTCTCTATTTTTTGACATATCTTGTTGCTTAAAAACAAACAAAAAAGTAAGCAAAACACTCAGGGATTTTGAAGTTGGGCCTATATTTTTTAAGTACACCTATATTGGAACTCTATGATATGCAGTATATAACATGTGATGTAGTGGGTATGGTGATGTGCTGTCAAATCCCCCTCCTCTTATCAGAGATGTTTTAACTGTGTATCCTTTCAAGGATTGCCTTAGCTGCAGAAAGCACCTTCCCCAACATCATTCTCTTTCTGGGAGAGCTTAGATACAATGATTAATCAAAGTCAGGGATAAAAGCCTAACCATTTCAGCTCAATGACTGTGATAGGGCTATTTTCACTCCCCCAAACCTCCTTGTGGGGTGGCTGAGACAGTTGAGAAGCCTACATTGCAGCCTGACTTTCTCCTCTGTCCAATTCTACTTCCTTTCCCTTCCTTACACTGGGACCTGATCCCAAGAGCACTCATCACACCAGAGTGTGTTTAAACTTTGCATCAAAGTGTGCTTCCCAGGGAAGCCAACCTGAGACTTTCCACTAGAATACAAGCTTCTGGAGGGCAGGGATCTTTGTCTGTCTTGCTCACAAATGCTCATGTATCACCAGTGTCCAGGACAGTGTCTGCCAAATTATATATGCCTAGTAAATCTCTGATGATTAAATAAGGCTTCATCTACATGGTGCACAGTATCTAGGAAAAAACTAAGATACTTGTAATAGCATGGTAAAATTTCTAAAGCAAGTGTCGTTTTATGGCTTTTACTATGAACCAGACAACCCAAATAAGCAGAATTGTAGAGGCAGCATATGATCCCTATTTGTTAATGATTATTGACCATTAACCAAAGGGTTATTTGACCATTAACAAATAATTCAACATTGGTTAATGGTCAACTATGTGTCATTTACTAAGTGGGAGAAAAAGAAATTTAAAAAACAATGCCTTCTGTTATGTAGCTCATCATTAATTTGTTAAAAAAAAGAAAGAGAAAAAGAAAAAAGATGAAGAGATAATTACAGCATAGTAGTAAGTACAGTAATAAAGAGTGAACACAAAAACTGTTAGAGCACATGGGAAAAATAAAACAAAATAGCAAACCTAGTCTCAGGAAAAACTAAGAAGGCTTCTCAGAGAAAGTGACATCTGTGGGGGTAATGAGAATATAGCACGCCATTAAGATCACAAACTGAAGTCCTGTTCCCTGGATTCAAATCTTTTGTGTTGTACATACAAGAAAGAGGTGGGCAAGTTACTAAAACCCTACCACAGTAATCAATACTGTGAAAATAAGAGTATGATGAGGATTAAGTGAACCAACATCTATGAAGCACGGAGAACATCATCTGCCCAATAGTAAGCTCTCACTGAGAGCTTACTTAATAGACAAAATCAAAATGGATAAATAGGATTATCCCAGTGGGAAAGCACTTTCCAGAGAGAGACTAGCAAGTACAAAGGCCAGGGACATGAGCAAGTCTAAAACCTTCAGGGACATGCAGGTCATGCAGTTTGTTTAGGATAATAGACGTGTGAATGGAAGAGAGACGAGAGAGGAGGGGAGGTGGGATAGGTGGAGAGCCCATGATGAATGCTATCTCCTGGGAGCAATGTGGATCTACCAGGGCTAGGTCACAAATTCCTTCAGAGAGAGGATCTGTTGAAGGGTCCTAGTGCTTGATGTCTTAAATAAATTCCTTTGAAAATATAAACCAATTTGATCAAATTGGAAATACTTAGCAAACATCACAGTCATGTGACTATCAGAACTTCTGTGGTTGACTAACTTCAACCACATAAGCTGAAGAGAACATGAATATTCCCTTATCATAGAATTTTATTTTTGTCTCTGAAGACAATCATTGAGTGCAAGGCCTCTACTATCTCTAAGAAAAAGAAACAACATGGTATCTGGAATATTTCATCTTCTACATTTAGATATTGCAGCATCAGTAGATTAGTGTCAAAATGTTCTGGGAATATTTACTTAATCCCAGATATTTTAAAAGGATGAATGTATTAGTTCTAGAAATAAGAAGATATCACTGACTTTACAGTTAAGGAAATATGATTAACTTGTTTCTTGGTGATGTCTCAATAGCATCTCCATCACCTTCTCTCCTTGCAAAAAGGAAAAAATATATGCCCTCATAATCCCTTTTGAGTGTCTCAAAATGTTGATATTTCTAGTTAATATGAACCTAGTATAATTACAATTAAATCAAACATTGCCTATGGCTGGCTTTAACTTTATTTCACAAATAATGAAGCTCTGCCAAATATGAATAAGCAAACCAGTGTCTCCCTGTACCATTGTAAAGAGGATGATAGAAATGTTGATACTATAAGCAACCCTCTCAGTGAGCTATACATGTGACCTATCAGTTTGCCTCAATATAAAACAGATAGCAAATCAGTGTCTTAAAAAATATAGCTGTTGGGCAGAAATGGCTATGGATATTTTTCCAGATAAAGAGCATATATAGTCCATTTGCAAGGAATCAAGAGAACTTACATGATTCATGAATTATCTTGAGAGCTGGACATTAAACTTTAGATAGAAAAGACCAACATTCTTTCCCTTTGCAGAGTCTCCTACTCCAGCAAAGCCCTTCTTTATTTTGCCTTGAAGAAACTTCTAGGGTTCACTTAATGAGGACCACTTTCAACGGACTGATATAGAATCCCCGTCACGCGATGTGTGAGATCACATTGGAACAGGATCAGGAAAGACATAAACAAGCTGGCCTCCAGGCAGCAATGTAAAACTCATATACCCTTGGCAGTGTGATTTCTGAATCAAGCCCTTCCATGGCTGGCTAACAAAAGACCAGAACCCTTCATTTCTTGCAGAAACGGAAAACCAGTGCTTCCAGTGTTTGCCTTCAAATGCAGTCTGGAACTCGAAGAGGATCTCATGCATAAGGCAGTCGCTTCAGCAGTAAAACATTTGGAGAAATGTCAGGGTGGAGACTGTTTCCAGCTCAAACTATGCTTCAAAGCTTGTGGTTAAAGCATGGATTCAGAAAATTTTGCTTCAAAACGTATAGACTTGGCTGAAATAGTATGAGCTAATTTTCCCTCTTTTCTTTTTTTCAAATTTTTCTATGCTCTTATTGTTCCATTGTTTTAAAATTTCCTTTTATCTTCTCCCTTCTTTGTCTTTTTTCTCTTATTATCTTGTATTCCTTCAATCACTTTTCTCTTCCTTCCTTCCTTTATTTTTTATTCATTTTTTTCTTTTCCTTTCTTTTTTTATTTTCTTCATTTACTTCTTTCCTACTTTCCTTCCTTCATATTTAGCAAAGTTTAATTGTTGGTAAAATGAAGTTAAAGTCACCAACAGAAAATTTTTATTTAATTATAATTACACTGACCCACATTATTTAGAAAATCTTAAAATTTCAGAATAATCACAAAAAAAATTCGAGTATATATTCTTGCTTTGGGAAGTGGTAAATGGAATGAACATGCCACAGAGACATGAGAAATAGAGAAAGAAGTTATGCATGCATCCTTAAATATAGTCAATATTTTTTCTTTCTCTCTTCCTTTCTGACCTCCTGTATTTCTGCCTTCCTTTTTCTTTCCTTCCTTCCTTCCTCCTTTAGTTTTTTTCTACTATTATTCTCACATTTTTCTCACTTTACTTATTCCTCAAGATGAATATATTAGTTACTGCCACCACATGCTATAGAGTAGAAAATTAAAATGCTCAGGGATTATTTATCAATAATTACTATGAAAGTGGCATAAATTTTTAGCTGTACTTACCACTCTTATGTGAAAATAGGATTAAAAAACATTTATACCCCCTCAACCCCACCCAGGTGACAGTTACCCAAATTATTCCAACACCCAAGACAAGCAATGGCGTACCATTTGAACAAAAACAATAGAGGAATAATTCTAAAATAATCCCATGATGAAACATAGTTATGCATTCATGAAGTCATTTAAAGGTTTACTGGCAATTTGCTTATATGTATGCTAGGCATAATGAATACAACATGGGAAAAATGAATTCACTTCTAATTAGGGGATTATAGTTAAAGTAAGATTTTTAAATGAAGAAACATTATGTCATATCGCCTAAAAATATAATCTTTGCAATCAGGCAAATCTGGACTCCAGTCCTGATTTGGCCTCCAAATGGTTATGTGACTTCAGACAATTACTTCATATCTCTAAGTCTGAAGTTCTTAATTCATAAAATAGCAATAATTACTACCATCACAGTAGTTATAATTGTGAAAGTAATGTGTTAATCATGATACCTGACACTGCCAATATTATTAGGTCAAAAATATATGCAGAACTGAATTGTAGGGATGGTTCAACAATTCTGTAAATCTATTTTACATCACAAACTTGCAATGGATAAATTTTATAATATATAAATTGTACCTTGACAAAAGCTTAAAAAGAGATCTATGTATAGCGATATGGATGTTCAAAAGAAAAAATACTTCTCCAAAAGGAAAAGGGATAGAGGGAAGAAAGGCAAGTAGGGGAGATATCAAGAAATTCTCAAGAAAGGGTAAGAGCTCTGCAAGCAGCCATGAAGTCACCAAGTCGAGGGAAGGATTTTAGTCAAAACATAGGAATTAAAGTTTCTGGTGGTGAGTCTTGATTATTTTCCAAAAAATTTCAGATATAATCCATGAGATAGGGAAGAATTTTAAATGCTTCTCACCCAAACGTGAAAAAAATGGACCTGTGCTTTATTGATATGGATTAAAAGGTCAGTTAGAAATCTGGAGCCAAGCCACATCAGAAGAAATAAGGACCAAAGGAACAGAGGGAGCAGCAAAGAGGGATTAGATATAAAAGATCACAGTGGGCAGGAAGAATGACATTGTTTAAAAGCGTTGACTAACTAAAAAAACACAGAAGAAAGAAAAATCAAAATGACTCAATCTTTGAGCTTAGATGTTAAGTTTTAAGTAGACTGAATTTAAATTAGTGATGGCATATATGGATGAGTATTCAGTAGGGATGTTTAGTATATTGATAAATTATGAGTTTGAACCTCTGAAGCCAGAAATGATAACTCACTTGAAAAATAGTGTTAGTTGAGCTCTGAGCTGCAAATTAGACCATAAGTTTGTATTGTATTAGTCCATTTTTATGCTGCTGATAAAGACAAACCTGAGACTGGGCAATTTACAAATGAAAGAAGTTTAATGGAGAACTCACATGGGGAAGCCTCACATGGTGGAAGGCAAGGAGAAGCAAGTCACATCTTATGTAGATGGCAGCAGGTAAAGAGAGAGCTTGTATAGAGAAAACTCCCATTTTTAAAACCATCAGATCTTGTGAGACAGTATGGGAAAGACCCACCCTCATGATTCAATTATCTCCCACCAGGTCCCTCCCACAATATGTGGGAATTCAGCATGAGATTTGAGTGGGGACATAGGCAAACCACATCAATCCACCCCTGGTCCCTCCCAAATCTCAAGTCCTCATATTTCAAAACCAGTCATGTCTTCCTAATAGTCCCCCAAAGTCTTAACTCATTTCAGCATTAACTCAAAAGTTCACAGTCCAAAGTTGCATCTGCGACAAAGCAAGTCCCTTCTGCCTGTGAACCTGTAAAATCAAAAGCAAGTAGTTACTTCCTAGATACAATGGGAGTACAGGCATTGGGTAAATATAGTCATTCCAGATGTGAGAAATTGGCCAAAACAAAGTGGCTACAGGTCCCATGAAAGTCCAAAATCCCCCAGGACAGTCAAATCTTAAAGCTCCAACTCTCCTTTGACTCCATGTCTCACATCCAGTTCATGCTGATATAAGACATGGGTTCCCAAGGTCTTGGACAGCTCTGCCCCTGTGGCTTTCCAGGGTACAGCATCCCTCCCAGCTGCTTTCATGAGCTGGTGTTGAGAGTCTGCAGATTTTCCAGGCACACAGTGCAAGCTGTCAGTGGATCTACTCTTCTGAGGTCTGGAGAATGGTGGCCCTCTTCTCACAGCTCGATTAGGTGGAGCCCCATTAGGGACTCTGTGTGGGTGCTCCAACCCCACATTTCCCTTCCTCACTGCCCTGGCAGAAGTTCTCCCTGAGAGCCCTTGCTCCTGCAGCAAACTTCTGCCTGGACCTTCAGGCATTTCCATACATCCTCTGAAATCTAGACGTAGGTTTCCAAACCCCAATTCTTGAGTTCTGTGTACTCACAGGCTCACACGACTTGGAAGCTGCCAAGGTTTCAGGCTTGCATCCTCTAAGCCATGCCCAAGCTCTATGTTAGCCCATTTCAGCCATGGCTGGAGCAGCTGAGATGCAGGGCGTCAAGTATCTAGGCTGCACACAGCACGAGGACCCTTGGCCCAGCCCACAAAACAACTTTTTCCTCCTAGGCCTGTGGGCCTGTGATGGGAGGGTTTGTTGTGATGACCTCTGACATGCCCTGGAGGCACCCCATTGCCTTGGGGATTAACATTCGGCTTCTCATA